>NC_136380.1:61284365-66284365 GCF_965140285.1 Lepidochelys kempii
TGTATAAGAAACTCCTTCATCTGGCCTTAGCTAGGGTCTAATAATTGGCAACGACACCACTTGTTTGTTAAAGGGTATAAAAAAGTAAACTCATAAAAGGGTTAATACTTGCTGCCCAAGTCAGAGCTGACCAATATGGATTTAAGGACCCCTGCGTTTTCCCCATTTGTAAGTATCTTAATCAAATACTTATAAGTGTTTTGTTACTGTTTGGCGGTAGTAAATTGCTTATTATTTAGGCGTGTTTAGCGCAACTGTGTAAATACCATACAGCCTTTGGGTTTAATAAAGGAATTTATGGTTAAATTGGTGCAATGGTAATACCCTACATAAATAACAGTAATTCCAATAAGCACATTTTTGGCTTAAGTGTATATCATCACACAACTTATTATAAGCATGTAACAAAAAATCCACACATGGGAAGTCAATGGTCTGGGCTTAGCGAGAGGCACAAATCAGGGATGTTTATGAATGCTCACATAATTCACCCATTAGTTGCCTCTTAAACTAAGTTTGTATAAGCTCACTGGGGCAGGGGATATCTTCCTATAAATCTACACAGTGCCTCTGACAACTGGGTTCTCACCTGCAGGCTCTAACATAATGCATATCCGTATACAAGCCTATCACATATTTTTTATGTTATTTCTTCACTAAGCAGTGTTAGTCAGACAGACATGCTGTTAGGTCCCACTGAATCATAGAATATCAGGGTTGGAAGGGACCCCAGAAGGTCATCTAGTCCAACCCCCTGCTCAAAGCAGGACCAATTCCCAGTTAAATCATCCCAGCCAGGGCTTTGTCAAGCCTGACCTTAAAAACCTCTAAGGAAGGAGATTCTACCACCTCCCTAGGTAACGCATTCCAGTGTTTCACCACCCTCTTAGTGAAAAAGTTTTTCCTAATATCCAATCTAAACCTCCCCCACTGCAACTTGAGACCATTACTCCTCGTTCTGTCATCTGCTACCATTGAGAACAGTCTAGAGCCATCCTCTTTGGAACCCCCTTTCAGGTAGTTGAAAGCAGCTATCAAATCCCCCCTCATTCTTCTCTTCTGCAGGCTAAACAATCCCAGCTCCCTCAGCCTCTCCTCATAAGTCATGTGTTCCAGACCCCTAATCATTTTTGTTGCCCTTCGCTGGACTCTCTCCAATTTATCCACATCCTTCTTGTAGCGTGGGGCCCAAAACTGGACACAGTACTCCAGATGAGGCCTCACCAATGTCGAATAGAGGGGAACGATCACGTCCCTCGATCTGCTCGCTATGCCCCTACTTATACATCCCAAAATGCCATTGGCCTTCTCGGCAACAAGGGCACACTGCTGACTCATATCCAGCTTCTCATCCACTGTCACCCCTAGGTCCTTTTCCGCAGAACTGCTGCCTAGCCATTCGGTCCCTAGTCTGTAGCTGTGCATTGGGTTCTTCCGTCCTAAGTGCAGGACCCTGCACTTATCCTTATTGAACCTCATCAGATTTCTTTTGGCCCAATCCTCCAATTTGTCTAGGTCCTTCTGCATCCTATCCCTCCCCTCCAGCGTATCTACCACTCCTCCCAGTTTAGTATCATCCGCAAATTTGCTGAGAGTGCAATCCACACCATCCTCCAGATCATTTATGAAGATATTGAACAAAACCGGCCCTAGGACCGACCACTGAAGTCAATAGAAGCATGATCAGGGCTTGCATCATTAAAATCCTTTTGAACACAGACAAACCTTAAAACAGACGAAAATTACTACTGTGAAGGGTACATCTACACTGCAGATCGGGGTGTGATTTGCAACTCTCGTAGACATACCAGTGCTGGCTTTAATCTAGCTAGCTTGCTAAAAATAGTAGCAAGGAAGAGGTAATGTGGACTTCTGCTTGGGCTGCTCAAGCCCACCTAACCCCGTAGGTACATATTCACTTGAGCCACCCATGCCACTGTGCTTTCACTGCTATTTTTTATAAGCTAGCTAAATTAAAGCTAGTGTGAGTAGTCTATACAAATTGCAATCAGATCCCTGGTCCCAGTGTAGACATATTCCACAACTGCAGCAATGCCCAAAAAGTCACAGTTGTGAAAAAGGCTAATATGATTCTGGATTAATGGGAGTGTCAAATGTAAGATATGGGAGGCGACTGTCCCATTCAATCTGGCACTGGTGAGGCCTCAGCTGGAGTACTGTATCTAGTTTTGGGTGCCAAATCATAACATGTGGACAAACTGGGGAGAGTTAAAAAGAGAACAACAAAAATATAAAAGGTTTAGAAAATCTGACCTATAGGGAAAGATTTAAAAAAAAACAAACAAAAACACAACTGAGCATGTTTAGTCTTGAGAAAAGAATAACATCTTGATGAGGGGTCCTGATGACAGTCTTCAAATACTTTCGGGGTTGTTATAAAGAGGACAGTGATCAAATGTTCTCCAAGTCCAGTGAAGACTGGACAACTAATGGGCTTAATCTGCAGCATGGGAGATTTAGGTTAGATATTAGGAAATGCTTTCTAACTATAAGGGTAGTTAACCACTGAACTAGACTGCTAAGGGAGTGGAATCTCCATTACTGGACATTTTAAAGAAAAGGTTGGACAAGGTCCTGCCTCAGCACAAGGGACTGAATATGATGACTTCTTGAGGTCCCTTTCAATCCTACATTCCTATGATTCTATGAAATACACTAGCTACTTTCCAAACACAGAGGAAATAGAGTTCCCTGCTCCAAAGAGCATCCACCACTCTAAGAAGACAATGAAAGGAAGTGTGTGGAGGGGGGAAACAATACCCAAGCAAACTAATCTGGCTGATGACAGGTACCTCTTGCTACTTACATTTGTTTTCAAATTAAACAAGGCAATAAACTCCTTACCCCTTACCCTCTTTTCCTCCCTCCACAACTCAATCCACATCTTTTGTCATGGTAATTTCTAGATTCAGCTCCAGTGTCTGTAGGCCACTCTCTTCAAATAAATTAGCAGTTCATACATAAGATAAATAATGAAATAGGCATTGTGGGAAAAGTAGGTCTTCAGGAAGGATTTAAATGAGACATTAGTGACTTTACAAACCAACCCAGAAAACTGCATTGCATGCATAGAGAGTGCCATGGAAGAAGCACAGACTGTTGTTGGGTAAATGGACAAATTGTGTATCAACACATCACAGGAGGGTGGGGAGGTGGGTTCATGTCATGAGAGATGGGTCAAGGCTACTTAGGGCTTTGAAGGCTATTGCAAGAAGCTTGAGCTTGAGGTGGTATAGAAGACAGAGGGATTCCCATATAGATTCTGACCACATCACCTGACGAGCATCAAAGATGATCCTATTGGTGGTTGCATATATAGACCGAAGTGGAATGATGTGTCACAGTGCTTCTTTCAGTGAACTACTCATATGAGTAGAGTTACACAGGCTAAGACTTTACAGAATCAGGATGTAACTAAGTTTCACATAAATGATTTTCATGGATTCAGTTCATACAGCATACACAGATGAATACACAATCAAAAGACGCTAGCTTGGGTTGTAGAAAAAAAAATGTAATTTTAAAGTTAGCCATACATGAATACACAATGCAGCCAGCTTTACTCAGAATATTGCTAGAGTGTGTTTTAAGAAAAGTCACACAAGATATTCTTTGCATCATACACAAAGAATTTTCAAAGGCTTGTAATTTGGTTAAATCAAAACTAACTTTTCCAGCAGAACACCCATAGGTGCACTGTCAATGGTAGCTATTTCCATGCCAAATTTCAGTTTAATATCCCACGCCATTTTGATACTACAATTGTACAAAAGAGGGTTGCAAGGGTTCTCTTTTACTTTTCCAGTAACAAGGATTTCCTCCCCCCCACTTATAAGCAAAAATAGTTGAATCTTATTTTGGGACGTTTAAACAAATATTCATCTTAAAGTACAGACCAAACTTGAAAAATTACAGCAAGTTGTAAGAGACTGAAAAACAGGGGCTCAGAACATTAACCATTTCACAACTTTAACTATACTGGTTGCTGCTGCTCTTAGTTTATTAATCAACTTGGCTCTTAAAATTGACGTTGAGGACTTCCCACTGCCCCTAAACAAAAAGGCATAGGGATATAGATTCCTTATCTTGTTTGCAGAACTTTTTTCCCTTAAAGAACAAGTATGAAATGGAATAACTTTTTCATACTCAGAAACAATGCATGGTAGAGCAATTATGATGTAAGTACTTAGGGGTGATCACATCAGAAAAAAAAAATATCAGTGTTGACAACTGAATGAAACAAAAAATTTCACCTACTGAATAAATGAATTTAGTTTCCAATTTACAGAAAACTAAACCATTCTACCAACCTTTCTGTATACATTGTAAATCAGTTTTCTGCATACCATGCTGTCTTTGCTAACCGAAGCACAATTCCTCTAGCAATTGATTTTGGGTTTATCGAATTACGTTTTCCATTATGTTAACTTAGCATACTAATCACCGAATGGATATTAAAGGAACCCACCCAGTCTGCTGCTAACTATACACTTTATACTAACTTAGACTGTAAAACTTAGAATATTAGCAATTCAGTGGACTTCCCTTCTTTCCAAAGGGCATAACCCATTCTGAGAGATCAGAATTGTGTATTTATGGCAAGCAGTGCTTCATAAGAAGTAAAGCTGATGATCATTTATTTTATCGTGAAAGACTCCTCAGATTTAGCTAAAACATTAATGCCAAGTTCTGGTCTGGCTTACACTTCAAGATTGCACAAGACGTAAATCAGGGGAGAAAGTGGCTCAAAAAGCCTTTCTACACATTCTTCTCCATTAAAAATGAGAATCAGTATTATCCCCAGGTATTTTTTTCTTACCCCACCTTATTGTCTAATCTATCTGACGTTCTCTAGGATACACCTAGTCAGATAGCAGATGGAAAGTGTAATAGGAATCACTCTCATATAATTACCCACTCTAATGCGGAAATTTAAATTTTTCCATTTCATTGCCTTATGATAGACACAATGCAATCATAAATGTGTGCCTTACAGGAACATGTTGTATCACCATCAGTTCATAGCAATAAGTAGGTCTGTCCCTTACCCTTTTTTAAAAAACAAAACAGTATCTCAGAGACTTGTGAACGATCCCATATTTTTATGATGTCAAATCTGAAGCCTAATTATTACACTTCAAATGTCACTGTTAACTATTCCATTGTTGAGCATTCATATTCAGGGAATGTGTTTATCCACTCTAAGATATAGTGACAGATATTTGGGCAAGATGCAACAGGGACAGCTGGTTCCTGGCCAGCCTTGCAGGAGTCGAAAACGAAGAATTCAAACCATCCAAAAATCCAGCGTATCCAAATGTACTCCTCTGACCCTGCCCAAAAAGGGGAGGGAAAGCATCATAAACTTTATTTGCCTGATGGGGACTCCCAAACATTCCAAGATGCCTTAGTATCTTATACTAAGCTTTCAAGGCATCCAATCTCTCTTTTCCCCCGCCTTATTTTCTGTGATGCTGCCATACATTTACAGTATATAAATCTGCAGCACACAAAGTTTGGGGACTACATAACATTAATTTAGTATCAGAACAGCCAACCAGCAAAGGGAAAATATACTGACTATTCCACAAGAGGAAGGAGAGCAGTGAAAGGGAGGGCATATCATAATTTTGATGTTTCCATCATATAATTTAGGCCTAACATGCTCATAGAATGTGGTATCCTGAAAATGTCCCACACTTACCATGTATTGCTACTGTAATATCAGTGACCTACACATAATGTAGGTCAAGGAATTTGAATCCAATAGACAAAAATACAGTTATTTTTCCTGCGTGCCAAATACCACACTACTATTACACTTTCTGACAAAGTAAACAACTGGAAAGTTCGATGAATAACCATTAATATTCATTGGTCAACAAGACACTATATCAAGACTGATAGAAAAAAAATGAACATAATTCAAAATGGATTTTCATCACACTGTAGCTAGATTCCTGACAAATCTATCCTTTCCTCCAAAAGAAGTGTTGAACAAAGCAGCAGTTTTCTGCTGGGTCATCCTATCAGAAGCACAAGTTGTGATGAAACCCAAAGGTTTTGTACTGTACTCCGTTCTTCCTCTCTGAGCTGTTCAGCAGGCTGGTATTGGAATGTACAATACAATCCTTTCTGGAGACATTTCAGGCTCTTACTCAATTAAAAGAAGAAAAATAGTCAACTAGAATGAAGTGTTATGTGCATGCATGTGACCATAAAACAAAGCTGAAAGGTCTTTATTTTAGATCCGTCAGTTTGATGGTGTCCTTTTAACCAACTATCATGCTGAGATTATGAATCTACGCAAACATGCATGACAGGAATTATATTAACAAATAATTTTCATTCTAACTTACCTGCTGAGCTTTCTGTAAACACTGTTAACGTCTGTCCTCCCACACTTTGCAAAAGAAATGGATGTTCTCTGGGTGCACTGACTGAAGCAGGTTTTCCTCCAATATCACTGATACTTGCAAGATCTTCATTCAAAGTAAATGATACCTAACACCCACAATGAACATAATATTAGTACATAGACCTTTTAACCACATAGATTTTAGAGCTTAGGAAACAGGAAACGAAAGAAAAATGAAATAATACAATACAATTTTGAATTGTTCAAATATACATCAAATATATATATAATTTTAATATACTAATCTTCTGAAATATTTTATTCAACATTTTCACATAGGATTATTTATACAATTTACTCAACAGATTTTTATTATCTCCTCTTGATGTCAGAGAACAATTAATTGCATTTCATTATTTTTAAAAATGTTTGAGAACCTAAGATAGTTATACCTTTCAATGTAGATATTTTAAACGTTTCACACAGCTACCTTCACTTTTGAGAAAGTGTCAGCAGCATATATTACAGCCAGCTATGAGCCTGAACAAATCCCAAAGACAACTGGAGTCTCTCCACGTATTCCAATGAGAGTTATATCAGACTTTAAGATGGTATATTCAGCTTTTCCCCACTGCTGAATTTTTGTTAAGTCTCTTCCAATTCAATGTGTTGGTTGGCTCTGGGGTTTACTGAATCATGCTGCTACCTTCCCATCTAACATGAAAGGTAAAATACCTGGTAAAGCTATTATTCATTCAATTGCTAATAAAAGAAATTAATCAACTGCCTTTGCAGATGAAAAGACCCTCAAATTCCCTAATACTTTATATTTAACAAAACTAATGAATTAATACCAAATATGATATGGTATATTTCTGAACTCTTACTCCTTTGTTTCCAACTTTTTCTGCTTAATATTAATACCTAGCTCTTATATAGCACTTCTCATCAGTAGATCTCAAAGCGCTTTACAAAGGATATTAGCATCATTATCCTCATTTTACAGATGGGGAAACTGAGGCATGAAGCGATACGTGGCTTGCCCAAGGTCACGCGGTAGGCCAGTGACAGAGCCAGTCCCCCAGATCTCCCAACTCCCAGTCCAGTGCTCTATTACAAGTACTATAAGAGAAATGTACACTACTTTAAGCAACACTAAAGTTCAAAATATAACACATTGATAGCCTTTGGATTTGGTAATTACTTACTTCTGTTCTTCCTTGATTTCTGTAAAAGAACATATATAATATTTTAGTTTCCATAATCTAATTTCACAGGTTTGGCTCCTCTGATAACAGCAGCAACCTCAAATTCTAGCTTTGTTACTGTCTTCACTCCTGAGCTACCCAAGGACAAATGGGAAAATCAGCAGGAGCAAATAGAAGCAACACAATAGCATATAAATAAATTGATGGAGATTCTTTATTTAGATGGGCCTATTGCCGATGTCTATGAAATCAGAAATGGGGTTCTAAAATATATCCACACACACCAGTATAATATTTTGTATTCATATTGTTTAGAATATACAATGATAATCACTAGGCAGCTATATTTCAAGCTTATTAATTTCATAGAAATAAACCCAACTTGTACTTTCAATAAATATTATGCAATATAAGTAGTACTTCACTGCAATACACTACTGTACACTAAACATAACTTTTTCTACTTCTGTAATAATTCTAAGAAATCCTACCAAAAAAAAGTATGGTGAACTACTTACTTGGCAATCCTCAGCTTCCCTACTTCACCCCTTCCTGAAGCTTTAGTCCATTGTTGTGACAAGTACTTGGGGACCTAAAAAAAAAAAAAGAAAGAAAGAAAAAGAAATTCAGATAACTATGCAACAGATAGTTATATCCAAGATTTTATTATTGATTTTTTTTTAATTTAAAAAAATAACATCTTTTTTGTATTGCTTTCTTTACAACAATCAAAATATTAATCTCCAGTGTATTTCTTTGCTAGGGAAGGCAAACAGAAGAAGTCAGCACCAAAAACTGATCATATTTAAACTTTCCAAAACCTACCAAGCATAGCCTAAGATGTATGACTTAAATGAAACTAAAAGAGGTGATTACATATTGCAGCCTTAACACTTAACAGGACATCTGACTGACTTGTGGAACAAAAAAGGAAGTCATGTTTTACTAACCCCAAAGCCATACACTAAAAAAGCGTTGATGTACAATGTTCTTTTTATGCTCTTCTTTTGACACTCACAATGCATCAGAAACTCCAGCAAATCCACTTTTATTTTTAGTTTTGTAGCAATCACTTTCTAGGGTTTTACTAGTACAGTAAAGTCATTCCATATTTGCATTTATAGCCACTGTTGAAAGTATATACAACTAAAGGACTGCCTACTTTGTTGCTTATGTTGGAAGAGCTGCACACCCAATGAGAGAGAGAAGCACCCAACACAATGGGATCCTGATCCATGAATATGGCTCGTAGGTGCTATGGAATACAAATATTAAATAATAATATTAAGCCACAACCTGTGATGTATAGGCAGTATCAGGGGGCATCAGTAAGATTTATCTGCCTGCAGCACCAATCAGGCACTTGGTGAGCCTGATTTTCCCTCACTTATACCGGCAGAAATCAAGCTTTTCCAGATTTACATTTTCACCAACCTCAACAGGGTTCTGCCTATTGCTGTTCAGAACATTCTCTGAAATTTTGGAATTGATACAACATGTTCAAAAGTTGTCACGTTAGACACAGAACAAAAAAAGATGCCATTAAGTGTAGGGCCTCACTTCACCCAGCTAAATCTGTAGTTGTATAGTGGATGGGATTATGCAATCTACAGGAAGACAGGAAATGTTTTACACAATAAAACACCCACTATGGCGGATTTCTTTTAATTTTAGCAAGAACAATTAGGAGGATCAGTTTTCAAAAATCCTTTAACAATCCCAAATATAGTGTATGGAAACATTGCAATTTGTTTCTATAAACAAAAACAGAATTCAAATAATTTTAACTTGGATTTTGGAAAAGGGATTCCCCAGTTAAGGTCTGACCCGAGGCCACGAATGAACTCACAGCATCTGAACAAAACATATATAAAATACTTAAGATTCTAGAGACATGGTCTTTATTCTTGGCTGTGTAGGTAGAGATAATACTTCTCCCTCACAATTTGTAACATGACCATGTGAGAAAAGAGATGACATAAAGCAATACCATTTCAAAATAAAATACTCCCTAATTAGCACAACCTACTTTTCTATATTTTGCACTCTAAAACCTCACAGCCTTAGTTGTACTTACTTTTATTGCATATATTCCTAAAGCACCCACCACTGTAATATCTGGGCTATTATTGCCTATTAAGTTGTCTCTCTCTGGGATACTTTCTATATTAGCTCCACACATTCTAAAGGGAAACCAGGTTAGCCAGAACTGTTTTTCCAGCAAGTCTTTTCCCCAGAAATTAATTAACAATTTCAACATTGTTATGCCTGCTCTTCATTAGCCAGGGAAATCTTGTTGTGAACTGTTGTGGTAAAGCAGCACTACACAAAACATTCTATTGTTTAAAGAGAAGTCTTTTTTTTTTTTTTAATTAAATCCACCAAATGATCATATTATTGTAGCAAAACTGATTAAGTCCCATCTATGTTGTGATTCTTAACATGTTGGGGGACCTACTTACAAAAGTTTGCCCTGGTTTAAAATTCCAGTTCAGACCTGAAGCAGGTCTGCTATCTCTCCTTCGGGTCTGAATTGGATTTTAAACCAGGACAGTAGGGGAAAACCATGCATAACCCTTTTACACTAGCAAACTTTATAGCTGTAATTCACAAGTGTTGCGGCAATGGTGTCCCTAACCTCTTTGTCAGACGGTGGAGATGATGGCAGGAGTGAGATCACTTGATCATTACCTGTTAGATCCACTCCCTCTGGGGCACCTGGCATTAGCCACTGTCGGTGGACAGAATGCTGGGCTGGATGGACCTTTGATCTGACCCAGTATGGCCATTCTTATGTTCTTATGTTAATGGTAAAAAATTTAACTTGGGCAGAATTTACATGTTTTTACCATTGTATCATCTAGCCTGTGATTACACAGTGGTAAAAATGCCCAACTAATTGTAGGTTTCAGAGTAGCAGCTGTGTTAGTTTGTATCCGCAAAAAGAAAAGGAGTACTTGTGGCACCTTAGAGACTAACAAATTTATTTGAACATAAGCTTTCGTGAGCTACAGCTCACTTTATCGGATGCATACAGTGGAAAAAACAGTAGGGAGATTTTATATACACAGAGAGCATGAAACAATGGGTGTTACCATACACACTGTAACAAGAGTGATCAAGTAAGGTGAGCTATTACCAGCAGGAGAGAAAAAAAACCTTTTGTAGTGATAGTCAAGATGGGCCATTTCCAGCAGCTGACAAGAACTTGTGAGGAACTGGGGGGACGGGGTGGGGGGTTTACTTTGTGTAATGACACATCCACTCCCAGTCTTTATTCAAGCCTAATGTAATCATACAGACCTAAAAGTCGCAATAGAACAACAAAAAACTTCAAAAACAGACTCCAGTGAGAGACTGATGAATTGGAATTAATTTGCAAACTGGGCACCATTAAATTAGGCTTGAATAAAGACTGGGAGTGTATGTGTCATTACACAAAGCAAAACTATTTCCCCAGATTTATTCCCCCCCCCCCCGTTCCTCACACGTTCTTGTCAACTGCTGGAAACGGCCCGCCTTGATCATCGCTACAAAAGGTTGTTTTTTTCTCCCTCTCCTGCTGGTAATAGCTCACCTTAGCTGATCACTCTCGTTACAGTGTGTATGGTGACACCCAGCCACTGAAGGGGCTGGAGTCTCGCAGCTCTCTGGGCACGGTGCTGGCAGAGCAGAGAGCAGCCGTGGGACCTGCCCGCCGAGGTCTCCGCAGCTCCAGGGAAACCAGACGAGCCCCTGCTTTCCTGCGGAGACCGTAGAGGCCGCCAAGGGGAGTGGGAAAGTCACTCCGCCCGCCCACCCCCCCAAAAGCCAGAGAACCAGGGAACTGCTGCCACCCCCCGCCCCCGCCCTTCATCCCGCTTCCTCGGGCCCCCCAGATGACTCTCTCCCCCGCTCCGCTCCGCCCCGGCCCACGAGGATCCCCGCCCCCACATACCTTCCCCTCGCCGCCCCCACGGGGAACCCCGCCCCCGCCGCAGGGATTCCCGCCCCGGCGCAGTCTCGAGGCGAGCCCGGGTCTTGGCCCCGGGGAGGGAAGGAGCCGCCCCAGCCCGTGGCGGGGCCTCCCCCGCGGGGGGACAGGATGAGTCGCTAGCCGGGCCCGGGCGGCCTCTCACCTTCACCAGCCACATGCCCGTGTTCTGCTTGGCCCCGGTCAGGTCCAGCTCCCCCCGCTCACTCATGGCGGCCCGGGCCCGGGCGGGGGACGCGGACGGGGACGCAGGGACACGCCGAACGAGCTCGAGGCGCCCGCACCCACCACGGCGATTGCATCCACCCGGACAACAATCAGCAGCTCACCCGTCTACGGCGGCCCCAGGCTGCCAAACTTCCGCGGTAAAGCGGAGCGAGGAGAGCGTTCCTCGCCTCCCCCGGGAAAGGGCGAAGAGGGAAGCGCGTGGGCTCCCGCGCTGCGGGACCTGGTCCCTCGCGCTTCCTCTGGCAGGCGTGGGGGCGGGGGGCAGTAACAGGGGCTGAGCCAGGGGCACTGTGGTGACTGACACCGCGCGGCGGCGGCCGCCTGGGTGTTCCCCTCGCTGCGGGCCGCACCTGGAGCGGGGAGGCCCGGCGTGCTGCAGTGAGCCCTAGCGCCGGGTTTGACGCCCCCCAAGCTGCCCGGGTAGGGAGGAGGTGAAAAGCAGGCACTGGCCTTGCCCCTGGCGGATTGAGTGAGAGGCCCCTGGACGAGTTGGGTTATAGACGGTGCTTAATTTGTAATGAAAGGGGTGCCAGGGCTGAAGCAATGGTTTACTTTCATAACTGATGTGGCCACCCAGCGGTGGTGGGATATGAAGTGCCACGCCTAGAGGTGCCCGGGCTGTCCCCTGGCACAAACTAAGCAAGGGTTATAGAAATGCCGAGGTTGCCATTCCAGCAGGAGGAAGTCAGATGCATGCCGTTTTAATCAATAATGGTTAACATCAGTTAGGGGGACCAGACAGCAAATGTGAAAAATGGGGACAGGAGATAGGGGGTAATAGGAGCCTATATAAGAAAAAGACGCAAAAATCACGACTGTCCCTATAAAATCGGGACATCTGGTCACCCTTACGTCAATAGTGTAAAAGTCAGCTACTTCACAGCATCCCCAGAACATGGGCAGGACTGTGGAATCAGGCTCGAACTGTCAACTCAGATTTGGCCCAAAATTCACGTTAAAAGCAAGCTTTTACTAGAACACTTTGGTGACAGTTCCCCAAATTAAAGTAAAACCTCACTAGGTACACGTATATTTAAACAAAGAATCACCCACTGCTGTGTTTGAAACCCCAGCATTGCAACTCTAAAAGCCTGAAAGTGAAATGCAGGGCTTGTCTCCCTGGAAACTAGAACCCTAACAACTAAGTTATTTGTAAATTCCCACTTTTAGTTATTTCGGTGTAAGTCTTTGTGTGGACACTCTTATTTGAACTCAGTGGGGAGGATATTTAGCATCTCGAAGTTCTGCAAGCGGCAGGATTTACAGATGATTGTTAATTGAGGCTTAGGGACTGAGTGTGAAGTGATGAGCACAAGAAGGTAGGAAGAGCTCAGTGCCTTTCAACACCAGGCCCAGTGTGATTCATCAAAAAGCGAGTGAATGGCAGAGTTGTGTCTAGCTCATGCCATATGCTCAGACTGCACCTGCCGCTACTTAAAAATGACTTGGAATGAATGTCTTCAACTCAAGTGACATTTTCAATAATCTGGTGTCATGAGTCAATAGTTCTAATATACATTACTGACACTACCAAACTAATGTAAAAATTTAAAAAGAGGAATTAAATAGGCCAAGTGCACAAGTAACCAACATAACTGGCCAAATCATGATTGTTACCTAAATTGCCCTGTGGGAAATCATTGTTCTCATTTAAGGTGCTAAAAACAGTAGGGAAAAAAATCTGGCAATATCACTTGGGCTCAGAGCTGAAACTGACAAGGCAGAGATTTCCTTCCCAGCTATATGCTACAGGCAGCCTTTCCAGTCCTGTTTCCATGGAAACTACATTAAGGGCGGCAACAAAGTAAGAAGCATTTTCATTAATTCCTCATTTAAAATCCTAACCTTATGTTTGCCATTCCAGTGTTTCTTTCCATGGATGAAGAATCAGAAACCAGTCGGCAATAGCTGAGAGTTGGAGCTCTGTGTTTCCATTTCTGCTCCTGTTTATATGCAACAGATGTCAAATTGGGGAAATAAATTACAAGGTTTTAAATTACAGAACATTTGCTTCTGATTTTTTTCATCCCACCAAGTGGGATCAATAGATTGCACTGTAGCAAGCCTCTGAGAAGGACCTCCCTTTGTCACTTTCAGCTGCTGCCTGAAGTCTAAGGACTGGCAGTGCTGATTTATAAAATAAAAATAATCTACAGACATAAATGGCCTGATCCTGTACCGTTAAAATGAATAGGAGTTTTGTTGTGGACCACAAATTTATGTATGCTTCCCTCAGAACCAAGAGGATATCAGGGAAAATACGCTTATAGGAGTTAACACTGTCCAACCTGCACTATGTCAGCAGCCCCATTGGAGAGGGGAAGGGGTGGCATAGATGCAGGCAGAGAAGGCAATGGCAACAGAGAGGGAGCAGTTCTCAGCTATCACAATGGAAGGTATAGCACACCATAGGTCGCAGCTTCCTTTCCTAGTACTGATCCACAGAGTTTGGAGACCAGGCCCGCTGCCACCTCAAGGGCTCCAAAATTCCTTGCTCCTGGGGGGCAGTATACAGAGGAAACCCCACAAGGTAAGCCTTGTGGTGTCCAAGATTTCTTTATCCCAGTCCTATAAATTTTAGCTGCTGGATGATTAAATATAGTTCTTGTCCTCCCATGTCTAGCCCCACCCCCTTCCCCCCCCAAAAAAAACCCAATGAGGATTTGTTTTACAAATATTGGTATGTTTAATCAAACATACCTTTCCAGTATTTCCCCTTACTTAGAGGACTCCCCAGGAAAGTGAGCTGTTGTGTGTAGAAAGGAAATAAAACATAGCATACAGTAATTGTTATTTTACAATGTAATGGAATGCATATATAGAGAGATTTCTTTTTGCAAGCATTCTAGAGTTTTCCACATCAGATAAAATTACAGTTAACAAACAGTGCTGACGTGGTAGATCAAACAGATCAGATATAATCACACAAACCTGTAAGTGCTGACTTATATTAAACAGATGTCTCTTGACTTGTGTTTGGATTTATAAGCAAAGCAGGCGGTGCTCAGTGAATATTAATGAAAAAATATTTCCATAAAGTGGGTGTGTAATAATAGAACAGAAGAATCTTGCTCTAAGAAACAGAAGGACAGATTCATAGCCCCACTGGCTCATTTGTACTGCTTTACTGGCACAGAGGGACTGTGAATTCAACTTTATTGGCCAAATGAGTTTTTCCATGTAGAGAAAACCTCCAGGGTGCTATAGAACCACTACACCAGTTCTACACTACACCCCCCCCCCAGTGCTAACTGTAAAGGTTATTCCCAGAACAAAAGGGGGCATGGCCAATGTATTGCTATACCTCCGTGATTATGGCTGCCAGTACAGCTTTGGAGACCACAGGCAATTTAGAGCAGCTCTGAAGCTGCTTAGAGTTGTGCTGAGGTCCAAAGCATCCCCAGCCAGCCCCACAATTGAGAAGCAACAAAAAGCCACTTTTGTTATTCCCTCCTTTGGGTCCTGTGCCAAGTACAGCTTGACCAGACCAGAGGAATTGTATTTTGTCAGTTCCTGGAAGATAGCCATATATATTTCAGGAAAGTACGGGTGTAATTCAAATTCAAACATTCAACAAGCTATGTTTTCTTCACTTACTTCTAATTCTTTTCATACCCCTCCCTTAAAACCTGAGGGTCCTGTCTACTCAACATGGACATTCAGGATCTCCTGGCAGTTTACTTTCCTCTGCTCACCAATTAGGCAATATTTTATTTCCTCCCTCATTTATTCCTGTGTGCAAATTGTCCGTTTGGTGCTTCTCATCTCAAAGGTGGTTGCATCAATTGATTGATTGGTGCATGTATATAGTTCATAAAGGCTTTTGGCAACTTCAGGATGAGAGATACTATCTAAATGTAAGATATTATTATTAATAGGGCTGTTAAAAAAATTTTACCAGACCTAGGGATGGGTCAGGACAAGAACACTAGATGCACCCACCAGCTCCTCTTCATGAATTTTGATGATCTATCTATGCTTTTATACATTACCTCTTGCTGTGGAATCTGAATGGTTTCTGGTTCTGGATGCTGTCATGCCTGAGGCATATCTCTGTAAGGGACCTGTGAAAAGGGCACTGAAATTGAACACCCCAGAGTTTGGGAAAATTCAGATTTGGGTCTGGATCTGAACTCCACAGCTCAGGCAAATATCTAACCAAGCAGAAAAGGGAGAGATGATAGGTTTTCATTCAAAGCAGGAGTGATACAGGCATTTTATCAGAAAGAAAACTGATCCAGGGACAGCTGATGCTCTTACTTCATTCATTCTTGTCAGCAAACTCCTCATGAACAAATTAAAGTGAAAAAAGTGCTGAGCAGTTTCAGAGAAAAAAAACTAATGGAGTTAGGCTGCCAAAGAGCTTCATGTCCTCCTCAATCAAATATGCCAGGTTTTGCCTCCTCATCATCTTGGTTTAGCAGACAGTGGGGCAGATCTTCAGGTGTCATTATCCTTATTCTTATCTTACACGCTACCCTAACACTGCTTCAGTAGCTGTCCCACAATGACCAAGAGGATAGGGGGCGGGGACCAGGCTGTTTGAGGAGGCACAGCCTTCCCTCCCCGGCCCTCCATACAGTTTTGGAACCCCGATGTGGCCCTCAGGCCAAAAAGTTTGCCCACCCCTGCTCTAAGTGGTCTTGGTGCCACCAAATGGGCACACCCAGGAGGTGTGTGGGTTACACTTGCAGCTTCCTGAACAGTCCTGTGTTCTTAAAGCTGTCAGAGTAACAGCCGTGTTAGTCTGTATTTAAGCCAAAATAAGGACATTTCTTCTTTCAGCTGTTGTGTTTACCCTATATTATGTGGAATAAGAAGGGGATAAACTACCAAGAGAGAACAGTCTGTCCATGTAGAGTATGATCATGTACATTGGGATGAGAGGAGTCCCAAAGTAACTAACTCCTAGCACAGAATATAGACCATCTAACCTTGGGTCTGTTTCTTATCCTTTTACAACCAAGGATTTTCAGGATGCTCCTCTAGAGGTAGTGGAAATATTTTTTGCAGCCATGAATTTTCAGGATTGCTTGTCACCAGTACATTAACAATACTGCTCCCATCAAACACAAAGTAGTTGATCCAAACTTAATTACTTAATCCAAACAGCACTTGCATAGCAGTCTAGGGAATGATATTGAGTTCATATCTGGAGCTGACTCTGCAGTACAGAATATTAGTAGGGCTGTCGATTAATCACAGTTAACTCATGTGAGTAACTCAAAAAAATTAATTACGATTAATTGCATTGTTAAACCATAGAATACCAATTGAAATGTATTCAATATTTTTGGATGTTTTACATTTTTAAATATATTGATTTCAATTGCAACATAGTATACAAAGTTGACAGTGCTCACTTTATATTATTTTTATTACAAATAATTGCACTTTAAAAAATGGCAAACAAAATAGTATTTTTCAGTTCACTTCATAAAAGTACTGTAGTGCAATCTCTTTATCATGAAAGTGCAACTTACAAAAGTAGATTTTTTTTGTTACATAACTGCACTCAAAAACAAAACAATGTAAAACTATCACTTAGACAAACAAATTTATTTACATTTACAGGAGATAATGCTGTCCACGTCTTATTTACAATGTGACCTGAAAGTGAGAACAGGCATTTGCATGGCACTTTTGTAGCCGGCGTTGCAAAGTATTTACGTGCCAGTTATGTTAAATATTCGTATGCCCCTTCATGTTTCGGCCACCATTCCAGAGGATATGCTTCCATGCTGATAATTGTTAAAAAAAGAATGCATTAATTAAATATAAAGTGAGCACGGTACACTTTGTATTCTGTGTTGTAACTGAAAACAATATATTTGAAAATGTAGAAAATATCCAAAAAAAAAAAAAGTGTCTTAATGTATACCCATGACAATTACACTGTGTACCATTTCTGAAGAGAAGGCAAAAGAAGCCTGCTTAGGCAACCTGTCTTTTGCTGGGGATATCACAATACAATCAGGGGACTGTACAGCCTGAAAATACTGCAAACAGAAGAGAGAGAGACATGTCTCCACCCAAGACAGCCAAGAGCTCGGAAGCCAGAAGCCTAGAGTTAGTACCCTTGCTGGACCAAAGAAGGGGAATAACACTGCAGTTGCCCTGAACTCTGATGCCATAAACTACTTCATTGGGGCTTTAAGCATGTGCTTAAGTGATTTCTTGACTAGGGATACTTCCCTGAATCAGGGGCATTGTGTACAATCAGTTTTACTATAAATAACTTCCCTTGTTGTTTGAATGAATCTTTCACACAACGGCATGGAAGAGAAAAAATATTTTTAAAAGTAGGATGATGTGGCTGTAAAAAATCACAAAAAATATCAGGGGGACTAAAAGGGTGGGTGTCGTATCTGAATTTTATTTTATCCAATTTTTTAAAAGGGACTAGATTTCAAGTTGACAGTGTCCCTTTTAATCAAGTTCTCCTCTGCTTCTCTCTGGTGTATGTCCAGTTAGCTGTTAAAAGTATTAGCACTTCTCAAGAAAAGTTCACTGGCCAAACAAGCATTCTCTCACTAAGAGGTTTTCAAAGTCCAACGTTCTCTTTGTGCTATTATTTGGCTGATCATGTGCGCTCTATGTAGCTTATCAGTTTCTAAAGTGCTTTTTTGTACTGTAAGTATGGAGGATGCTATATAACTAAAAATTCTCTTCTATCTGCTGTTGGCTTCTTGATTCATTTACATTTCCTTTTATTTTCATTTTTTCTTTAGAGATACTTCCTGCGAACATGATAGGTCAGTAGTTTTGTGATAATTTATTTTTATACACCATGAGCAGTAAAGTCACGTCTCAGATGAAACAACAATCTTTAGTTCTAAGTAATGATAGAATGAGAGGCATTTTCTGTTTAGCTGCAAAGTAAATCTATTTTCAATAGATTTTTTCCCCTTCTTTGTTTTAAGTGAGATGATTAATCTGAATCATCAGGCCTGTCTGGTTCATCATTCTTGCTAACTAAATGCAGCTTCTTTCTTAGGATTTCTACTTCTGGAGCCTAATGATCTTTTGCTTTTAGTGCTGTTGTTGCTGAGTGTGTGTTGGTGGTAATTTTCTAAAATGGTACTCGTAGTCTATTAAATATTGTTAATTACAGCACTACGTCTCCTTGTTCCATATACTAATATTGGTATTAATGATAGGAGTAAAACTTTCCACTCTCCCTACCCTAAAAAAGAAAGTATTTTCCTACAAAATCAAATTGGATATATGTGAAATAATGAAAAATCTTAACTACTTAAAAATCACATGACATCTTATTTGATTTTGTTGACAGATTGTGTTAAATAGGGTTTAAGCTTCTGATCAGTAATTCAGGCAGAAGGAAGCTGGAGCAGAAAAAAAATAGCAAAATATTATTAGTGCATTGTTAAGGTTGTCTGGCAATCACCTGTGCCCTTCCAGAATATTTTGTTCAACAAAATTCAAACTTCCAAGAGTCAGGAAATGAAGATAAGGTAAATGCCCAAACAACCTTAACTCTCTCCCCTCCACGTCCCAGCTGGCAAGAGACACTGGGAGTTATCTACATTCAGTGCAGCTGCATTTACTGTGTTCGGTATAGGTGTATTGAATGATGGAGGAATAAGCTGGAGCAGGTAGGAAGAGGTGTGATATGAGAAGATCTGGGTCTGAGTCCCCACCTGTGTGTTATCAAAGGATCTTTCCTTTGAGGTGCATGTGTACCCTGAGGTTCCAGTCTGCATCATTTCAATACAGAATTGAATTGGATAGATTGTGTCAATAGCAAGGCACTGGGGTCTTCTTGCCATGGCTATTCTGAGTACTGAGTTGAGATATGAGAACAGTGTGTGGATTTAATGATGGGTAGGGGAGGTATAGGTTTAGGTATAGTATAGGTATCTTGTGTGCAAATATGAAGGGATTGGAAAAGGTTATGATATGGTTGTTAAATTTTACAAGTGTGGTATGATCTCGGGGGATAGGTTCAATGGTTGAGTGTAGTTGGGCAAGTGCATGTTGTGCCTGTCCATTACAGTGAAAAGGCAGAGTAGGAGTGTGTGTGTTATGGGCAATTGGAGTATGGCTCAAAGAGGGCAGAGTTAAGGTTGTGTGGGTATTTACTTTAATTCTGTATTATCCGATTTTCAGAAGTTTAAGTTTTGCTGAACTCAGCATTGTGGAAGGGCATGAGCTCCCGCTGGGCAACCTTAGCTCTGCACTAATGAACTTTTTTGCCATTTTATTTCCTAGGTTTTTTAAACAGAAAGGGAAATGTTTGTTGGTAGGAGTTAGTGGACATTTAGGCAGTTGTAGTTTCACCTGGGTTTGCAGTTGATATGCTACTGTAGAGCTAGGTAATGATCAAAAGACTTAGCTTTGATATAGTGCTTTTCATCAGCAGATCTCAAAGAACTTTACATCATTATCCCCTTTTAACAAAGAGGAACTGAGGCAGAGGGGTGAAGTGAGTTGCCCAAGGTCACCCAAAAGGCCAGTGGCAGAGCTAGTAATAGTTGCAGTCCAGTGGTCTTTAGGCCACGTGGTTGCTATGGCCATCTCTACACAACAGGAATAGAGTGGCACAGCTATGGCGTTGTGGCTATGCGGCTATAGAAACATAGTGCAGATGCTTCCTACACCAATGGAAGGGGTTTTTCTATCTCTGTAGGAATTCCTCCTCCCCGAGCCTTGGTAGCTAGTTCAATGGAAGCATTCTTCCACTGGCCTAGCTGCAGCTACACAAAGGGTTAGGTCAGTGTGTAGCTACAGTGCTCAGGGGTATGACAGTTGATCAAAATTTTTAGTGTCAACCAGGCCTGTGTGATTCCTCAGTGCTCCTCCCACCTCCTATACATTTTGTAATAGTGGAATGGGGATAACGGTCATGCATTGAAATGTTTACAATGTGTAATTATTCAGGGTTGGTGAGAAAAGTCTCATCTTAGGTCCCTCACCAAAGTCTCTTATGCAAAGTAAGCTGCCACGGGATAAGAGGGAAGGGGCTCTCATGGATTGGTAACCGGTTAAAAGATAGGAAACAAAGGGTAGGTATAAATGGTCAGTTTTCAGACTGGAAAGAGGTAAATAGTGGTGTCCCCCAAGGGTCTGTTCTGGGACCAGTCCTATTCACCATATTCATAAATGATCTGGAAAAAGGGGTAAACAGAGAGATGGCAAAATTTGCAGATAATACAAAATTACTAAAGATAGTTAAGACCCAGGCAGACTGTGAAGAGCTACAAAAGAATCTCTCAAAACCAGGTGAATGGGCAACAAAACGGCAGATGAAATTTAATGTTGATAAATGCAAAGTAATGCACATTGGAAAGCATAATCCCAACTATACATATAAAATGATGGGGTCTAAATTAGCTGTTACCACTCAAAAAAGAGATCTTGGAGTCACTGTGGATAGTTCTCTGAAAACATCCACTAAATGTGCAACGGCAGTCAAAAAAGCCAACAGAATGCTGGGAATAATTAAGAAAGGGATGGATAATAGGACAGAAAATAGCATGTTGCCTCTATATAAATCCATGGTATGCCCACATCTTGAAAATTATGTGCAGATATGGTTACCCCATCTCCAAAAAGATGAATTGAAAAAGGTTCAGAAAATGGCAACAAAAATTATTAGGGGTATAGAACGGCTTTGTATGAGGAGAGATTAGTAAGACTGGGACTTTTCAGGTTGGAAAAGAGGGCTAAGAGGAGATATGATTGAGGTCTATAAAATCATGACTGGTGTAGAGAAAGTAGATAAGGAAGTGTTGTTTACTACTTCTCTTAACACAATGAAATTGATAGGCAGCAGGTTTAAAACAAATAAAAGGAAGTATTTCTTCACACAACGCACAGTCAATCTGTGGAACTCCTTGCTAGAGGATGTTGTGAAGGCCAAGACCATAACAGGGTTAAAAAAAACTAACTAGGTCCATCAATGGCTATTAGCTAGGATAGGCAGGAATGGTGTCCCTAGCCTCTGTTTTTCAGAAGCTGGGAATGAGCGACCGGGGATGGATCACTTGATGATTACCTGTTCTGTTCATTCCCTCTGGGGCACTTGGCACTGGCCACTGCTGGAAGACAAGATACTGGGCTAGATGGACCTCTGGTCTGACCCAATAGGGCCATTCTTATGTTCTTATCGATGGTCTATGGTCCCAAAATAGTAACAATGTTTGTTACAGTGACTTTAAGCATGTGAGAAGTCTAGTGTGTGTCTCTCTCCTTTTCCACCCCCTACCCCACTATTCACTGCACCATGAAGTGCACCGCCCCCACCAACATTTCCAGCTCCTGCTCCCCTTCCCATCTATAGAAGCCATTAACATATAAGTTGCTATTTTCTGTCTCCTGCCCTATGCTGCTGCATACAAACATCACAGGCAGCAGCTTCCTGGAGGGCTGCATGGTATCTTGGTTATTTAGCCTGAGCTGCACACTGAGCTGGGCCCCTCGTTCCCACTACCCAATCCCAGCTGGGACTCCTGCTTCAGCCAGGTTTCCTCAGTCATACCCCAGGTCCTCCCAGTCTGTGCCTCCTCCAAAGCAGACCCTTCCCGCACACACACTGGCCAGTTCTCCCCTGCCCCCCACCACCACCCAGAGGAATATGTATCTTAACATCTGAAATCCTGAAAATGAAGTTTATATTTGTGTTACCTTAATTCCCCTCACTCCAGATCCCAGCTCACATAGAGGGATTGGGAGAGGTGCTCCGACACCCCAAGAGGAGCAGGATCCCTCATATCTCAGAACACACATGGAAGGGGAGAATTCAGAGCAGACAGCCCCCTCCCTTAACCCACCAACTTCCTCTACTACTTCTCCTATTCACCAGCCTCTTCCCTCGCACTTCCCCAATCCCTACCCCTTACCTGAACCCCTAACCCTTCTTCCCTCAACTACCATCCATTCATTGCCCTAATACTCCTGTCCTTTCTGCAGACCCAAACTCCTCTCCCCTAAACCCACCTCCTCTTGCATCCTGAATCACCCCTTCCATCCCAGCAAGTGTTTGCATGTATAATATATGGTCCTTTCAAAAATATTTTCGCTGCCTTCCAAATATTCTGCTGTACTCAGATATTTTTTTAAGAAATGTAACGGACTTCACAGAGGTAGATTTTTCCCAAATGATTACAGTTCATTCTCAGATTTCTGCCCAGGGTGGTCTTCAAACTTCAACTTAATGAAATGCTTGGTTTTTTTTTTCCTGGGGGCTGAATCTTAGGAAACTCTTTCTTAAATGATCTCCCATTTGGCTTACTAACCCTACCCTGCACTCCCATGAGGCATAACAAATTTCAAGGCAAGCTGTGTAAGCAGGCAGACTTTAGAGCGCTTAGGCCTGATTTACAGTACAGAGTTAGATCGACATAAGGCAGCTTATGAAGACCTAACTCTGTAAGCATCTGCACTACAATGTTGCTCCAGCTGATGTAACTCACCTACTATGCCAATTTAATAACTCCACCTCCGTGAGAGGTGTAGTGATTACGTCAAAATAGTTAGATTGATGCAGTGTCAGTAGACACAATTACTTACATTGACTTTAGTGGCTTCCAGGTGGTGTCCCACAATGCCCCACTGTGACCACTCTGATCACCCTTTTGAACTCTGCTGCCTGGCAGCCAGCTATACAGATATACACCCCTTCCCTCTAAATCCCTATAAATTTTTGAAAATCCATTTCTTCTTTGCCCAGCGTGGAGAGCTCACCCAGCTCCTCATGCCAGTTCCATGCTGCAGATGCACTCGTGCTTGGAGTACACAGGAGGAGGTAGATCCGCTGGATCTGTGGGGAGAAGATGCTGTGCAGGTAGCCAGCCAACCGTAGACACATGGACATCTACAAGCAGATTGCTCGGGGCATGGGGGAGAAGGGCTACAAGAGGGATGTGCAGCAGTGCTGCATGAAAGCCAAGCAGCCACGGCAGGTGTACCAGAAGGCGAGGGATGCTAACAGTCATGCTGGTGTTGAGCTGCAGACATGCTGCTTTTTCAAAGAGCTGCATGTCATCCTGGGCAGAGACCCCACCCCCAAAAGCCTTGTGGCTACTTCAGAGGAGCCAGAGTCACAGGTCCCCCGAGTGAACAGTCAGGAAGAGGTGTTGGACAAAGAGGAAGAGGAGTATGGGGGACAGGCAACCAGGGATTCATGGCGCAGCGAGCTAGGACCTGTTTTTGGCTTCAGGGCAATTGAGTCAGTCCCTACAGTCCAGCATGGGCGAGCCTCATGTAAGAGAAGGAACCTCTAGTAAGTAAGCAATTTGCTTTGATATTGCAGGGACACATCTGTTCATTTACTCTTTATTAATCATGGTAGAAGAGGTAGTGAAATAACCAAATAAAGGTAGAGTTGCTATCTGCTTCTCATTCCCCTGTACAGTTAGGCAGAGGGGTTCTTGCAGAAATGTGCACTGGGATGTCCCGTGAATCCTCCACGGAGCCCTTGAGGAAACTTTCCTGGAGGTAATCGGCAATTCTCTGTCAAAGGATTCTGGGGAGGCTGCCTTATTTCTTCCATCACGGTAGGACGCTTTCCCATGCCCCTCAGCAATTACTTCAGACACCATTGCAGCACACAAGCTAGCAGCATGCGGACCAGATCTGCAGCCAGACATATGCAGGAGCTGCTCCCTTTCAGCCCTCGTTACTCTCAAGAGTGAGATATCCACTAAAATCACCACTGCCTGTGGAAAACGGTGCTAGTATTCAGTTCAATTGTCCTATCCACATATACTCAGGCCAATGACCAATTCCCCAGCTTATTGCATCAACTCGCCCCTGCCCCCGCACCGGGCCCTATTCACCATGGCTGGGACTGTCCCCATGCGCTATCAATCCCAAGAAGAGGTGAAAATGTAATGTTTGTAACTAGTGTGGATCAAGAGGAGCGAGTTCAGTGTACTAAGTTTCCATTTATCTCGTGAATACATGCACAGTTGTACCTCTGTGCATTGTACCTTTTGTAGCTGGAAATGTGGCCTTGAGGGTCTCTCCATCCATGCCTGTAGAGCAGCTCAGTCAGATAATGAAGAGAAGGAAGAGAAGTGGGATGACATATTCCAAGAGAGCCTGCAAGCCTCTGGTGCTTTGGCTACCGAGCACAGGGCTTGGAGGATTGCCCTTACAGAGAGCATGGCCAAGGATAGCGTGGAGAGGAGAAAGGCACAGGAAAAGAAGAACGTGCATCAGGAGATGCTTCTCAAGCAGCAAACAGAGATGCTGCAGACTCTTGTTAACCTTCTGGTTTAACAGTCCCGTGCTATCCTCCCTCTGTACCCCACAGAGAATAGCATTCCCGGATGCCCCTCCACCCTCCTCATGGTGTCCAGGGCCACTGCACTACCCCTTCCACTCCATCTCTGGGGAGAGTACAGGCAATCACAGCTGCAAATACACCAACCATGTCTCACAGGTCAGTGTATGTGATTGTGAAATGGAAAGGACTGTTCTTTCTCCTTTATTTATTAAGTTTTATTCAGTTATGAGCGGGTCTGTTTGCATGGGTTTGGAATAAAAGTCTATTTATGGAAACTTAATTCGTCCTCATTAGTTCACAACATATGCTGTTGGAGCTGACATCATTCACTGATAATAGCAGTAGGTGCATTTGCAATGTTAGAATACTGCACACACAGCACTCATTACAAGGTTCATACCGGGATGCAAAACAGCAATGCCAGGTACAGCACACTATTGAAATAGTCTTTCAAAGCCTCCCTGAGCCAAATAGCTCTGCGTTGAGTTCTCCTTATAGCCAGAGTATCGGGTTGCTCAAAATCAACAGACAGCCATTGCACCTCTGCCATCCACCCTGATGGAAACTTTTCTCCCTTTGCTTCACAGGTATTATGAAGCACACACCATTGGGATATTTTTTTCCACTGAGGTCTAATCTCATGACTAGAGAGTGCCAGCAACCTTTCCAACAGCCAAAGACACATTCAATTGTCATTCTGCACCTGCTGAGCCTGGAGTTGAAGCTCTCCTTGCTGCTGTCAAGGTGGCCAGTGTATGGCTTCATGAGCCATGGGAGTAAGGGGTAGGCTGGGTCTCCCAGGATCACTACTGGCTTTTCAACATCCCCACTCGTAATTCATCAGTCTGGAAAGAGAGTCCCTGTTTGCAGCTTTCTGGACAGGCCTGCGTCCTTGAAGTTGTGCTTGTCATGCACCTGCCCTGATCAGCCCACATTGATGTTGGTAAACTATTCCTAATGACCCACCAGCACATGCAGTACCACAGAAAAAATAGCCCTTTTTGTTGATGTACATTGTGGCAAGGTGCTCTGGGGCCAAAATAGGGATATGCATGCCATCTATCACCCCACCACAGTTTGGGAACCCCACTGCTGCAAAACCATCCACTAGGTCCTGCACATTGCCCAGAGTCTCAGTCCTCTATGGCAGGATGAGATGAATAGCCCCGCACACTTACATCACAACCACCCCCACAGAGCATTTTCCTAATGCCAAATTGATTCCTAACTGATCAGTAGCAATCGGGCGTTGAAAGTTTCCACAGAGCGATCGCCACTCACTTCTCCACTGTCAGACAGATCTCATTTTGGTGTCACTGCACTGGAGGGCTGGGCCGAGCTCAGCACACAGATCCGTGAATGTGGCCTTATGCATCCAAGAGTTCTGCAGCCATTGCTCATCATCCCAAACCTGTATTACAATGTGATCCCACCATTCAGTGCTTGTTTCTCAGGTACAGAACTGGTACTCCACCATCTGCAGCTGCTCCATGAACCACCACCACCTTGAATTGTTTCTTTCTATGTCCCACAATAATCTAGCCTCCAAGAAATCGTCATGGTCCCTGCAGCCCCTCTGGATCAGGTGCCCCATAATTGCAATTCAAGAAGGATGTTGATAAATTGCAGGGGCTCAGAAAAGTCACGAGAATGATTAAAAGATTAGAAAACATGTCTTATAGGGATAGACTCAAAGAGCTCAATCTATTTAGCTTAACAAAGAGAATATTAAAGGATGACTTCATGACAGTCTGTAAGTACCTGTATGGGGACCAAATAGTTAATAATGGGCTCTTCAGTCTAGTGGAGAAAGGTATAACATGATCCAATGGCTGGAAGTTGAAGCTAGGCATATTCAAAAAGCAGATTTTTAACAGTGAGGATAATGAACCATTGGAACAATTTGCCAAGGGTCATGTTGGATTCTCCATCACTGTCAATTTTTAAATGACGATTGGCTGTTTTCCTACAAGATATGCACTAGGAATTATTTTTGGGGAAGGTCTGGGTTAAACAGGAGGTAAAGCTAGGTGATCAAAATGATCCCTTCTGGCCTTGGAATCTATAGTCTAAGCTCCTATCTCTCTCCTGCCGCCCCCAAGCAGGGCTTCCCTAGATCCTGGCTCACATCAGGAGTGGGATAGAGAGATGGGCTTAAGCCCCCTTAGCCACCACAGATTCCAGCTTACATGAGGTGGGATAAGGAGAGGGGCTCAGACACCTCCAGAAAGGCAAGCCCCACCCAGAACCTGGCTCACATTGTGAGGTAAGAAAGGAGGGTCAGACCCCCACAGATGGGCAGGGACCCCTCATATCGGAAATACACAAGGGCAGGAAGTGGGCTCAGGACCCCCAGATGCCAGCTAAAACAGGGGAGGGGCTCAGACCCCTGAGATAAGCAGGTGTGGTGGGGCAGCTGCCCCACACAGGTAGATGGAGGGTTAAAGCAGCCCTTTGGAGGCTGCGCAAAACCCAAGCAATGGGAGGAGGGCCTGTGGAGAGTCAGGAGAAGGATTGTTGGAACAGCCACTCAGGGCTGGGGGAGCCATGTAAGAATGGCTGCTCAGAGCAGGGGCAGTGGATGGTTATAAACTGTTCAGGAAGGACAGGCAGGGCAGAAAAGGTGGGGGAGTAGCACTGTATGTAAGGGAGCAGCATGACTGCTCAGAGCTCCGGTACGAAACTGCAGAAAAACCTGAGTGTCTCTGGATTAAGTTTAGAAGTGTGTGCAACAAGAGTGATGTAGTGGTGGGAGTCTGCTATAGACCACCGGACCAGGGGGATGAGGTGGATGAGGCTTTCTTCCGGCAGCTCACGGAAGCTACTAGATCGCATGCCCTGATTCTCATGGGCGACTTTAATTTTCCTGATATCTGCTGGGAGAGCAATACAGCGGTGCATAGACAATCCAGGAAGTTTTTGGAAAGCGTAGGGGACAATTTCCTGGCGCAAGTGCTAGAGGAGCCAACTAGGGGGGGCGCTTTTCTTGACCTGCTGCTCACAAACCGGGTAGAATTAGTGGGGGAAGCAAAAGTGGATGGGAATCTGGGAGGCAGTGACCATGAGTTGGTTGAGTTCAGGATCCTGACGCAGGGAAGAAAGGTAAGCAGCAGGATACGGACCCTGGACTTCAGGAAAGCAGACTTCGACTCCCTCAGGGAACGGATGGCCAGGATCCCCTGGGGGACTAACTTGAAGGGGAAAGGAGTCCAGGAGAGCTGGCTGTATTTCAAGGAATCCCTGTTGAGGTTACAGGGACAAACCATCCCGATGAGTCGAAAGAATAGTAAATATGGCAGGCGACCAGCTTGGCTTAATGGTGAAATCCTAGCGGATCTTAAACATAAAAAAGAAGCTTACAAGAAGTGGAAGGTTGGACATATGACCAGGGAAGAGTATAAAAATATTGCTTGGGCATGTAGGAATGTTATCAGGAGGGCCAAATCGCACCTGGAGCTGCAGCTAGCCAGAGATGTCAAGAGTAACAAGAAGGGTTTCTTCAGGTATGTTGGCAACAAGAAGAAAGCCAAGGAATGTGTGGGCCCCTTACTGAATGAGGGAGGCAACCTAGTGACAGAGGATGTGGAAAAAGCTAATGTACTCAATGCTTTTTTTGCCTCTGTTTTCACTAACAAGGTCAGCTCCCAGACTGCTGCGCTGGGCATCACAAAATGCGGAAGAGATGGCCAGCCCTCTGTGGAGATAGAGACGGTTAGGGACTATTTAGAAAAGCTGGACGTGCACAAGTCCATGGGGCCGGACGAGTTGCATCCGAGAGTGCTGAAGGAATTGGCGGCTGTGATTGCAGAGCCACTGGCCATTATCTTTGAAAACTCGTGGCGAACCGGGGAAGTCCCGGATGACTGGAAAAAGGCTAATGTAGTGCCAATCTTTAAAAAAGGGAAGAAGGAAGATCCTGGGAACTACAGGCCAGTCAGCCTCACCTCAGTCCCTGGAAAAATCATGGAGCAGGTCCTCAAAGAATCAATCCTGAAGCACTTGCATGAGAGGAAAGTGATCAGGAACAGCCAGCATGGATTCACCAAGGGAAGGTCATGCCTGACTAATCTAATCGCCTTTTACGATGAGATTACTGGTTCTGTGGATGAAGGGAAAGCAGTGGATGTATTGTTTCTTGACTTTAGCAAAGCTTTTGACACGGTCTCCCATAGTATTCTTGTCAGAAAGTTAAGGAAGTATGGGCTGGATGAATGCACTATAAGGTGTGTAGAAAGCTGGCTAGATTGTCGGGCTCAACGGGTAGTGATCAATGGCTCCATGTCTAGTTGGCAGCCGGTATCAAGTGGAGTGCCCCAAGGGTCGGTTTTATTCAATATCTTCATAAATGATCTGGAGGATGGTGTGGATTGCACTCAGCAAATTTGCGGATGATACTAAACTGGGAGGAGTGGTAGATACGCTGGAGGGGAGGGATAGGATACAGAAGGACCTAGACCAATTGGAAGATTGGGCCAAAAGGAATCTGATGAGGTTCAATAAGGATAAGTGCAGGGTCCTGCACTTAGGATGGAAGAACCCAATGCACAGCTACAGACTAGGGACCGAATGGCTAGGCAGCAGTTCTGCGGAAAAGGACCTAGGGGTGACAGTGGACGAGAAGCTGGATATGAGTCAGCAGTGTGCCCTTGTTGCCAAGAAGGCCAATGGCATTTTGGGATGTATAAGTAGGGGCATAGCGAGCAGATCGAGGGACGTGATCGTTCCCCTCTATTTGACATTGGTGAGGCCTCATCTGGAGTACTGTGTCCAGTTTTGGACCCCACACTTCAAGAAGGATGTGGATAAATTGGAGAGAGTCCAGCGAAGGGCAACAAAAATGATTAGGGGACTGGAACACATGAGTTATGAGGAGAGGCTGAGGGAGCTGGGATTGTTTAGCCTGCAGAAGAGAAGAATGAGGGGGGATTTGATAGCTGCTTTCAACTACCTGAAAGGGGGTTCCAAAGAGGATGGCTCTAGACTGTTCTCAATGGTTGCAGATGACAGGACAAGGAGTAATGGTCTCAAGTTGTAGTGGGGGAGGTTTAGATTGGATATTAGGAAAAACTTTTTCACTAAGAGGGTGGTGAAACACTGGAATGCGTTACCTAGGGAGGTGGTAGAATCTCCTTCCTTAGAGGTTTTTAAGGTCAGGCTTGACAAAGCCCTGGCTGGGATGATTTAACTGGGAATTGGTCCTGCTTTGAGCAGGGGGTTGGACTAGATGACCTTCTGGGGTCCCTTCCAACCCTGATATTCTATGATTCTATGATTCAGTCTCTCCTGAGAGTGTAAGGGAGAAGGACTGGCTGCCTCAGAAGAGCCCTTAGATAGCACAGTGTTGGGCAGGGGAGCAATAGGAAGCTCCAGCCTGAGGACTGCCAGACTGAGACCCCTGATACAGAGGGCCAGGAAGGTGCTAGGGCTATGGGGAAGTAGCCCAGGGAAATAGGTGGTGGGAGTTGGAGGAGCTGCAGCATGTGACCGCTGGCTATAGGGTCCCTGGGTCAGAGCCTGGAGTAGCGGGTGGGTCTGGGTCCCTCCCCCGCTTTTCCCCCACTTGCCACAGAGGGGTGTGGCCAGTATTCGGACTGCAATTTGCCCCTGGAGATGAGGGGCTAGACCAAAAGCTGCAGGAGGCCACAGCAGCAAGTGGATGGACTAGGCAGCCAGTTCCCCTGGAATGTGGGAGAAAGCAGAGTGGGGCACAGCTAGAGGTCTGAGCCCAGAAGAGGATGCTGTGGTCCGGGGAGTCACATGGGTCTTAGAGGTGGAGCAGAAGTGACAGTGCTGAGACACCACTAGAGGAAGGTGCACTGGCAACCAAGAGCTAATTCCCAGTACTGCCAGCAAGAGGTGCTGTGGTGGTGAGTCCTGCCCTGTTATGGCAGGGAAAGGGGGGGGGTCACACCTCAGTAGATGAGCGGGGTGCCCCCAGATTGTGGCACATAGAAGGGGAATGTAGGGCTGCCACTATTCTCCATGGATGAGAAGACTCATCCGTATGTCTTCTGTCCCACATCTCCCCATCACCTGACCACCCAATCCCTTTCCCCCCATTCCCACCTACTCTTCCAACCAATCACTCTCCCCTCCCAGTAAGCATTTGCTTGTACTGTTCCCCACCACCACCCCTTTTCAAATAATAGTTTCAAGGCCTCTTAACTAATCTGCTGTACACAGATTACATGTCTCCAAAATAAAATATACCCTTTGACAGAGGTAGATTCCCTCTTTCTTATTTCAGATTTCTGCCCTGGGTTGGATTCAGACTCACAGTGGTGATGGTGTACTTAAATTTGATGACAATACTATACTCTCAGAGCAAACCAGCTCTTGTTATAAGTACCAACGGTATGGGCAAGTTGTAGCTGTCTGTAAAGGGAAAACAAGATGCAGTAAGTGTGGGGGAGAATACTCTTATGAAAATTACATAGAAGGGAAAGAGGTCAAATCTAGTAATTGCAGTGGTAATTACAATCCAACATATAGCGGGTATATCATGGAAAGGAAGCTAAAGAGATGAAGTCAAAAGTTGCAGAAGCTGTAAGGATACTCAAAGCATCAGGAGGAGAAGGAAGAGACAATCAGCACAGGAAAAGGGGACCTGCAGACACAAATGTTCTTTGTAGAATGAGGCTAAACAGTGCAGAAGGAATAGGCAATGATCTACCAGTAATGAAAAAAAGAAAGGTTTATTGCATTTATGATAGAAGTGATAAAGTGTCCATCACAAATGAGGCAGCGGGGTTGGGGGGAATAAAAAAATGAAAACTATAGCAAGGGCAGTGGAAAAATACTTGTATGTTAGCAACTTGTCGATGGACCATATTTCACCATTACCTTCATTCAAAATTGCATGAATATGACTAGTATGGGGATCACAATCTTGTTGGAATGCACAGTCTGATAGCACATGGTCAAGAAAATATCCTGGAAATGAAAACTAAACCAGATGTTTTATGTATCCAGGAACATAGGCGCCAACTTCTGCTCGTGCTGGTGAGTGCTTGACCCCGCCGCTGCCCCCTGCCCTGACTCCACCCCTCCCTTGCCCCCATTCCAACCCCTTCCCTAAAGTCCCCACCCCAACTCTGCTCCTCCCTGCTCCTATTCCAACTCCTTCCCCAAATCCCCACCTCATCTCCTGAGCACGCCACGTTCCTGCTGCTCCTCCCAGAGCCTGCTATGCTGCCAGACAGCTGTTTGGCAGCAGCAAGCACTGGGAGTTAGACAGAGGAGCAGGGACGCGGCACATTCGGGGCGGAGGCAGAGCAAAGGTGAGGCGGGGAGGAGAGCTTGGCTGCCGGTGGGTGCAGAGCACCCACTAATTTTTCCCTGTGGGTGCTCCAGCCCAGGAGCACCCACGGAGTCAGCGCATATGTCCAGGAAACATGGTTGGTTGAAAAGCTTGCTTTTCAAATTCCACAGTATATTGCCTTTAGGCAAGACTGAAAACTAGGACAAGGAGGAGGAGTTTGTACTTTCATAAGGGAAAGAATACACTACATAGCAGTAGAGAATGAAGAATTAAGCCTCAACTATGATGCTGTTGAGGTCACAATGCAGAAGACTAATATTTCTTTATAGACACTATAAATCCTTAATTTATGTGGGAATTAGAAAGTTCAGAGCAACAAGAAACAGTGAAGAATACTAAAAGATCATATACTACATGTCATGACCTAAATAGTCATAATAAATTGTGGGGAAGCAAGACAACTGATAAATGGTTCATGCTTAGAGGTCACTGGTTTTAAACAGCTGTACCCCAACCAGATTTAAATGCAGCAGATAGTAGTTTTTCCTGCTTAGACCTGGGAATTATAACAGAAGGTATTAGAAGTATATGCAAATAGAAAATATACAAGGAAGAAGGAATGGGGAGAAATCATTTCCCTGTGCTCATTACTTTTCAAGGGCAAGGTAAGGTTGAAGGTAATGGAAAATTACTCACCTTTAAGTTTAAGAAAGCTAACTGGGAGCTATTTACAAGTAAATGTACTGAATTTGTGAATAATCATTGTGAGTGATGACAAAATTTTAGTGATAATGTAACAAAAGGATTACTAGCAGCAGCTTCTGTAGCCAGACTAGGTTACTGAAGTACCCCAAAACCTCACTTCTGTGGTGGAATGAGGAGTGCAAAATGGCAGTTATAAGAGGTCCGGGAGGGACATGGGGGCCAGAGACAGGTGAGACACCGGCCTGCGGAGGGCACTCGGGGCTGGAAGAGCTAATTCCTGAGATGACCAGCAGGAGGCACCGCACTGGTGAGTCCCACCTCGCTACAGGCCCTTTTACTCCAAAATTCTCTAATCCACCCATACATTCTTCTCCTTATCCCTATTACACCTACTCTGTATAGCAAGCCTCTCCTCCATAGCACATCACGTGCCTTTTCAACATCTTCCTCCCCTAAAACCACTCTGCACCTTATCTGTAATGCTATTGGTTTCCCCAGCAGTAACCCACAATCTGGGTTTCCCCACCCAGGGGAACCCCCAACCCTCTATCCCCACCTTGCCTCAGTGGCTACTGCCATTCACCATCTAGTCCCCACTCACTGAGGCAGACTGCAGTCTGTAAGCCACTCATCATCAGCAAGGAGGGTTTGGACTTGCTGCCTTTGTCTAACCCTGGGCTGCCCCTCTGCAACCCCAGTACCTGCTTTGGGCCTTCAGCAAGGCCTGCAGCCTGGGGGTTCTCCAGGCTGGAGCTCTCCAGCTCCTCTGGCCTTTCCCCAGCCCTGCTCCACTCCAGTACCCTCCTCAGCTCCAGGAAGCCAGGTCCTTCTCTCTCTACAGCTAGAGGAAGAGTCTCTTTAAGCTCCCGGTTCACAGCCCTTTTATAGGGCCTGCTGTGGCCTGATTGGGGCATGGCCCCAGCTGTGGCTACCTTCCCATCAGCCTAGCCTTTTCTCTCAGCACCGGCCCTCTCCAAGGGCTGGCTTTTAACCCCTTCTGAGCCGGAGCGGGGTGACCGCCCCACTAAAGAGCCATGCAAATCAGAGTTGGGAAAGTTATGTCAAATATAGATAATATTAAAAATGGTACACCATAGGGAGGTGTTATCAGCCCAACCTTATTTAATATTTGATATATGATGTCCCAGAATAAATAAATGCTAGGGTAGGTGTTACTCTATTTGCAGATGATTGTGCTCTGTGGGTTAAGAGCAGGAATACTGAGGTGTCAGAAAACAGAAGTGTTATGAGAGACCTCTGACAGGGGAAATGCATGGGGTTTCAAGTTCTCCATTGCTAAAATCAAAAGACTGATCTTTACAAAAAGGAAAGTTACAAAGGAATATAAAACTATCTGTATGGAGAACAAATAGATATGGTTAAAAGGTTCAAGTTCTTAGGGATACTCAGAGGTGAAAGTAAACCAGTATGGTCTGGTATGGTGTACCGGCAAGAGCCCCTGGCCCTTTAAATCACCACCAGAGCCCCGGGCCACCACCGTTATCCCAGGGACTCCGGCAGCGGGGCTCAGGCAGCAATTTAAAGGGCCTGGGGCTCCAGCTGCTGCGGGGAGCCCTGGGCCCTTTAAATCGCCACTCCAGCCCCGCTGCCGGAGCCCTGGGGTAGCGGCGGCAGGGCTCTGGCGGGTGATTTAAAGGGCCAGGGGCTTCCAGCCACTGCTACCGCAGCCAGAGCCTCAGGGAGTTTAAATCTTGATTTAAAGGGCCTGCATATTTAAAGGCCCCGCCTCTTCTGGTTGAGGCCACGCCCCCTGCTCAGGACTTCGGCGTACCGATAAGTCCTTTAAGTTACTTTCACCCCTGGGGATATTTGATATTACTTTGGAAAGATCATATAAACTATGTTAAAGATAAATGTACAGGAAGGATTGACCTGCTTAAAAGTCCTGCTGGGACTAATTGGGAGACAGATAAGAAAACACTACTGATGGTATACAGAGCCTTAAGTAGACCAATTATTAACTATGGCTGACAAGGTTTTGGGTCAGCATCAAAATCAGAACTTAAAAAATTAGATTTAATACAAGCCAAGGCACCATGAATTGCATGTGATGCATTTATTACAACACCTATGTATGCTACAGATAGCATCTAGGGAAATGCCAGTTACGCTATGCGTGAAACTACTGGACCTAACTTTCTGAGCCAAAGTTAATGGGAACTGCAATGATGAAGCACCAAACACATTTGAGGATTGTTGGGAATTCAATAGGTGAACTGTATATAGCACACGATGTTAGAACGCTACATGCTGTTTGAGTTAAAGTGTGGATGCAGGGGCTGAAAGACAAGGAAAAGCTGAATGAAGTCAAAACTTTTAGCCATGGGAAAATTATTTATGGATGGGAAGTCACGTGTCCAAATGTGGATTTAGATTGTATAAATTTCATTTTTAATACATACTGTATTTTTATTAAATGTATCAGTGTATAGATGAAAAGTGGAGTTGTTTTTGTCAAATATATACAGATGGGTCCAAAAAAGAAGAAGAAAACCCAGGAAGAATAGGGACAGCACATTGTATACCAAAACAGTCAGATATTCTTTTAGATGTACTATTTAGTAGGTCATGACAGCCAAACTAGAAGCAATAATGCTAACATTAAATTGGCTCTGGGATGTACACCCCGCAGCTGCTGTCATTTTTTCAGATTCAATCTCAGGCCATATGGCAATAAAAATGGGTGTCTCTGTATGTGATTTAATTAATGAAGTTATGTGTAATAACAGAGTTAGTACAGATGGGGATACATGTAGCATTAGCTTGAATCCCAGAGCATATTGGGATAGCAGGGAATGAAACGATAGACAAAGCAGCTAAAAATTCTGTGGCGGGGGGGAAAAGGAAGGATTGACATAGAAATACCCTTAAATAAATAGGAATTCAAAAGCCTAGTATAGAAAAATGTAAAGGAATGGCAAAAAGTTGTATTAATAAAAAAAGATAATTTTTTTGCATTGTGCCCTACAGTTGAGGATTATGACATACTACAGGACAAAGATGGGACTAATGAAGTGCTTAGGTTTAGAGTAACTGGCCATTGTGGCTTAAATAAAAAAACTCTTCATAAATATTTGTCTTCACAACACTGCAGTGAGGTGGTAATATTATCCCCATTTTACAGATGGGGAATGGACTCATGGAGAAACTAAGGCCCCAGTAGACAAAAGTACATACTAATTTTGAGTGTCCAACATGAGACACTTAGGGCCTGATTTTTTCAAACTACTTAGAATTTCTGAAGTACTTTATATCAATTGCAGCATCCTGGGATTGTAAGATTCTATGCCTGGGCTATGTTTCTTTTCTCCTAACATAGCACCTGCAAAGTGTGGCACAGTGGAATTGCTATGAGTGTTAGCATTTCTCTATGGGTGTGATTGGGTGCACCACTCACCGGCATCGCCTTCAGATCACTCTGGGGATTAGCTCTCGAGGCCAACACCCCTTCCCATGGTCACATGCCATCACATCATCTCTCTCTCAGGTCTATAGCTCCTCTCTCATCCCATGAACCAGAGCATCCTTTCCATGACTCAGCCCTCCAGCCAGTCACTCAGCATCCCCCCGTTCTAGGGTAATCAAAATCTTTTCTTCAGCAATTCTAGGCAGTCTTCCCATTCACTACCTCAGGTACCACTCCTTCACTGGCTGGTAGGAAAACCCAGGCCCAATGTCTACTCCAGGTTCCAGTCCAGGGACCCTCCACCGAGTAGTTCTGGGCTTTACTCTTCTAGTCCTCACTGCTTCTTCCCTAGATTACTTCCTACCACTCCTGGTTCCCCCATTTCGCTGGGAGTATCAGCTCCAAACCCTCCGCCCAGGTTGTGACTGCTGCCTTTTTCAGTTGCCTCTATCTGTTGCAAGGTACCTGGCTTTATAGGCCCTACCTGTTGCTGCCCAGCTGATCTTGCTTGCAATCAATTCCAGGCTCCCGCTCTCTTCCTCCAGGTGCAGGACACCTTAATCTTGGACACCTTAAACCTGGACACCTTAATCCTTTCCAATCCTCGATTGGGTGGACACCCCATCACAATGGGTGGCAGGATTCCAGCAGCTCTGACAGAAGCTATCATGAGGCCTACACTTAAAAAAATAATAATCAATTCTTGATGTTAAAAGCCTGATGATCAACTTGTGTCCCATCTCTCATTTTTAGGGAAGGTTACTGAGAATATTCTGACAAGGCAACGCTGGCTGTTTCTTGATTCCTCAGAGTTCCTTGACTCTGGGCAATCTGGTTATAAGCCTTGGTATGTGATAGAAACTGCACTGGTTGTGCTTGCTGATTATATCCTCCTAGCAATGGACAAGACAAACTGTTCATGCTGATTCTTTTAGATATATCAATATCCTTTGATACAGCTGACCACAAGATTTTGTTGCCAGACATAAGCGGGGATGTTTTCTTTTTCATGGGCACCAGCAGCAAGATCACTGAGAGTCCAGGAGAGACAGTCTCCACATTCACAAATCTGCTGCCGAGCACTACACTGGCTGGTGGGAGGAGCCGTCCTGTTCAGCCTGTCACCCTGGGCTGCAGTATCCCAGTGCAGAAGGAATCTAAAAAGAACTTAGCTGCCAAACTCTAACCAGTCTCTACTGAGCATTTGCAACCTGAGATTTTTTCAGAGGCTCCTTACCTGGCCAGATTTGGGTAGATTTTCACACGGACAGCAAAAGGTACTTTTTGGATTCCAGGGAAAGACGCCTTCCTCACCAAATCTGTAGTTACACCTCCATCCAGTGGAGCAGGAAGAACTTTTCAATGAAAGGGTTATAAGAACTTTTTAACATTGGCAAAAAAAATGCCAACTTTCTTCTCTGCAAAAATCTTTAAAAGAGAAAAAAATCAGCCGAGGCATGGAAAATTTCAGGCCAAGCAGTTATTTCGCAAAATTATAAGCAACTGAAAACAGAGTCTTATAATGGGAAGTGGCAAAGAGTCCTGTGGCACCTTATAGACTAACAGATGTATTGGAGCATAAGCTTTCGTGGGTGAGTACCCACTTCGTCAGATGCATGCGCGAAGTGGGTATTCACCCACGAAAGCTGATGCTCCAATACGTCTGTTACTCTATAAGGTGCCACAGGACTCTGCCGCTTTTACAGATCCAGACTAACACGGCTACCCCTCTGATAATGGAAAGTGTTAGGCAACATTAATTACAGGCATCACTGCTAGTTCTGTTTATAATTCATGAAGAGACACAAGCCCCATGCATCAGACTATATCCTCCCCTCTATTTTATGCAGAACTCTCCATTGAATTAACTGGGGAGTCCTGTACGTGGACTAATGCCAGAACACAGCCCATCATTTGCAACTTATGCCATTTCCGAAATGGAGTATTATTGCCTTGGTCTTATTGTCTGGCTCCTGTTTTAAAAACTCAGACTGGAGCTTGTATACCTGCTGCCCTTGTACAGCCAAGTCCCCAGGCCATACAAAAGCAATTAAATGTCAGCACTTGACTAGGGAACAGTATAATTGCTAAACAACTGAAGGTACGTTCACAAGCTCTACCAGAAGCTTACATTCACATAATAAGCTCTGCTCATGTACACAGCATAATAATGAATACAAGCATTGTATGAAGCTTGCAAAGCTTTTTGCATTAGCCTTGATTTCACTACCCTTGGGAACACAGTGCTGAGGCATTTTACAATAGTACAAACTTCAAAAAAAATTCACTAAAATACTACATTCACTTTGTGCCCAGGTGTGCCTACTTTTGTCTCTCTTGTTTTCTTCTTTCCTGCTGATTTTGAAGAGGCAATTAAAAGCCCAGTGACTTTTGTAATAGATGGTAGAGAGATAAACAACATCTGACCCATGTGATCTTATGAATAAATAGCGATTTAGATTTCATTGTATAGCAGCAGAATTTTTCGATGGTTGCTAGGGAGACTGTCATCTGCATCATATTGCCTGACACAAAGTTTTGGTGGTCTTGACTTTTTCATTCCCTGAGATACCCAGTGGAATTCTTCAGGCAGTCAGTATCTGAGCACTCTGTTGGCTCCTTTCATATCTGAATGACACATTCTGCTAGTCCAAACTCGAGTATCATTTTAGTAAAGGTATAGGTGAGTCAAGTTATTCTAGCTACATTTTAGTACTGTCTAGGCAATATGATGTTTCATAGTTATGGGTTTTGGTGGCTTAACCAGAATGGCACCTGATCACACAAATTTTCTTGGAAAATTATAGCTGTACTCTATAAAATTCCCAGTGAATTCAGTCAGAGCACAATTGGGTCCTCTGTGCAGTTTGTAGGTTCAGGCCTTTTCATTTTAAGTAAAATTTTGAGCAAGCTGCGCAATGTTGTGTGCAGGTTTACAACCTCTTTGAAGGTTTTTTCATGTCTGTCTCTTTGCACATGTGGGGAATAGATTTGTGCTTACATGAAGGTAACAGGCAATGCAATGTTTTAAATACAGTAGACTCCCATGTATCTGAATGGCCTGGGAGACATCCAAAACTTTTGGACACTCAAGCATTTGGATAAACATAAGTGATGAACTAACTAGTTAACAGGGCAACATGGGGGAACACACTCTGGATTCAGATAACTAGGATTTTTGGAGAAGGGGAATTTGGATATCTGGAATCATACTCGATGGTTACTTGCTCACATCTGAAAAACATTTTAAGGAAATAGAGCTTCCTGTAAGCAAGGAAAGGCAGAAGAGCAGAAACTCCATGAAGACTGTGTTATTCCAATCTAGTTACCCGAGAGGCACTCAAATACTTAACTTGTGTCAGTACAATACCCTAAAGCAGATCATCCATATTAAACCTTACTCTTGCTTTTCATTTCAGTCAAATTATTTGTAGCCTGCATATGTGCTTTGAAAGTCTGAGCCTCATCTGGCTCACAAAAGATACAAATTACCTTAGAAACTGGAAAGAATCCTTGTTGGTCGCAGAACGGTTTCCTCCAGGCTGACATCGTTTTGTAGAAATCAGGAAACAGGTTGTAAGAAGAAGCTGCTGTTCCCTACTGTACTCCTTTTTTCCTGAAATACTACACAAAATGGCTGTGCTAACTTGCAATGGCTCTACCATCCCCCTAGGGACCATTCTGCTGACCCAGGATGACTGGCGCACTCCTGCCCTAGACATGCCCCCAGTGCAGGGAAGGGTGGTGGGAGGGACAAGGGGTGGGTAGTATAGAATTGGCTATGCTAGTCCGACACTACCTAGGCACTCCCCTAGACAAAGGGAATCCTCAGCTGCTTCCAGGGGGCATGCCATCTATGGAAGCAAGGCATGCATTGCGTGCCTGACTGGCTGTGCATTGTCCATCTGGTGGCCCACCGGACAATTCCATCTGGCCTCCAGAACAAAATGGCATCCTTCACACAGCATGACCTTGCATGCACCATATGAGTGAGTCACGCTGCATGGAAGACACCATTTTGGATTCCCTAAGGCAAGCAAGTTGTTGCGTGCCTTACTAAAACTGTCACTGCAAGCCACTGGCTCTCAGAAGGAGCATTGCAAAGCAACCAGACGGAGGGGGAAAGGATCAGGCCCTTTAACTACCAGAACAGTGACAAGTTGTTTTAGTCTAAACAAGAACCAGGCCCTCTATGTTTAACGTAGTCAAATCAGTTAAGTTAAATTCAGAGTTAGATAGAAACCATAGGGCCATACATTCCCCTCCCTTTTGCAGCGAGATATAGAATAGTTGGCACTATGCTCTGATGTTAATGATGCCAACAACTAAGCCTGCTGCTACAGGGCAGTACAAAGGGGAAATACATACTGGGCCTAATCTGGCAAAGGGCTGAGCACCATCCAACTCCCAGCACATCTGATCAGGTCCTTCTAAACCCTGTCTGGCTGGAGTGGCTATACGGAGCCACCAACAATTCCTTTGCTGTACTTCCACTGCAAATCCGTTCTGCAGCACAGGGAGGCTATAGTGAGACAGAAGGGGAAGGTGACAGGGAACTGCTGTTTGATGTTCCATGTTCCATGATCAAACTGCTGTGGCGGACGTCGGAATCAGCAGTACAAAGCCGTACTGCTGGCAACGACTCACACCCCACATATGCTCCCACTGACAGGGTTATAGGCGCACCTTGCCAAGGGAGCACAAGTGACAGCTGTGCTTCCAGCACTGAGGGAGGAAGTGGGAGGCATATACAGAGACAGAGCGAGCTGACATGTTCGGTCTAGAAATCACCTGGGTTAGAGGCTCGTGAATCCTTGGCGTCTGCTTATGTGCCAGCCCTACCCCCACCACATTTATGTTACGCTAGCGAGGAATGTCCAGTGGAATGTAGGGACCTCCACCCACATGGTTCATGTTTTGCTCTTCACATGGCGAAACATGGGCTTGACATAGGGAGGGAAGGATTTGGATAATAGGCTCTAGAGATGGTTCGGCCACCCACTTTACCTCGCTGCTTGTGCAGGATTGCTCCCTGCAGCACAGTGCTTTATGAGGTGCTCTCTGCGGCGAGCCAGAGATTTTTAAAAGGAGCGATTTGACTCTAAAGCCACAGAAAAAGCAGGTCCCTAGCAAGGGGGGCTCTGCCGTACAGGTGCTCTCAGCACCATGCGTCTCATGTGACCATTTAAATGCAGTGCTGAATCCTCTACCAGGACAGCTTTACCAACACAATGGGTAGCCAACAGCCTCCACTTTGGTCACCCTTGTGCTACGACAGCAGAAAACATCTCACTTTGATCTGATGCTCTGAGAAACAGTGAGATGAAACATCCACTTAATTTATATAGCTAAGATGCTTTTAAACAAATCATCGCAAGTTTATGCTAATTCTGTGTACATGCCTGAATACCGGAGGGGGACACAATGGTTATCTTGTCACCTTATAGGGTAGACCAGTATTCTTTAGCAGCCATTTCAAAGTGAAAGAAAGGGCTCCACAGGCAGATGATTATAAAAACTGTCTCTGAAAGTCTAGTGAGGGCCAGATCCTGAGAAGTAGCTGTAAATTGACTCACCACCTCTCAGGATCAGGCCCTAAATGAGTATGTTGAAATCCAGGGCCACATTCCGAGCTGATGCAATTCCATGTGTTCTGGAGTGCTGGGAGTTCCAGAGCTATGCTGATTGACACCAGCTGAGAGTGTGGGGCATAACTGCTTTCTCAAAGTCCACTTATGAGAGTTGCACTTGGAATATTTATAAATTTGGTTGTCATTTGAAAGAAATTTCAGCTGCAGCTGCTCATGGTAGCCTGACAGCATTCTCTGTTGCTATGTATCTGGGAAGCCTTAAGATTCAACTCTAAAAGACTGGTGGTGGGCGGGGAAAAAGTCTTGTTTCACTACTGTTACACTGATTTTAAACTGCTGCATTTTCAAGGAGTGTAATTGAATGTATTCTGGGTTTAAAAGCAGTGGATCAGAGTGGAGAATCAGGCCCTCTAATGTGTAATAAAGGACAGGATTGTCTCTTTTTGGAGAAAGGGCTTTAGCAATTAATTTGGAGAGCTGGTTGCAGCTCACAAGAGAATGTGGAAAAACTAACTCAACTATGAGTAAATGGAGGTAAATGCCTGGAGCTCCATGTCGGGCGGGCGGGGGGGGGGGGGTGGGTGGCAGAAACAAAATCTGCCATATGAATCTGGAATTTCTGTGCTTTCATCAAAACTACAATTCCCTTTGGTTAATGGGGCTGAGAGCATCAGAGGAGATTCTAATGCCTTTAATAGGAATGTAACTTTAGGGCAGGTTTAGGGTAGTACATTCACGCCTGAATGACCTCAGACACAAAGACACCATCTGCACTGGCAGAATCACACAGGGAAGCTTTACAAGTGCTTGTCGAAACAATGCCAAGCCCTAGCCAGCAGCACTAGCATTCTCCATATTATTCAAACAACAAAATTCTTGCAATATTTTTTGACAAATAGCTGGGAAAAGAACAATGACATTGAGACATGCTTTTCATTGTTCCCATGAACAATGGTTTAGATTTTGGCTGAGCTCGGAGCCTTAAAAATTGAATATGAAATATCAGACCACCATGAAAATTAAAATAATGTAAGCATACAAGAATGAAAAACATATTACAAGATACTATACATTGCATCCAGTTATAAAAAACATGTATACTCTATTTTATGCGAGAATAATGTATAATCGTATAACTGAAGCCTCATAATGCATATGCCCAACTTTAACTTTGGCAAATTCTGAATTTTAAGTGCTAATTATCCTGTTCAGTCTCCGTGTACAGTTGATATAGTTGTGTAGTTATTTTGTATGGAGTTAATATTACAATTCACATTTAAAGAAAGAAGTTCTACACAGTAGAAATAACCCTAACAAGCAATTCCTGGAACAATCTTTTTTTCTGAGAGGAAGAAATTCTACTAAACAGAAATGCATAATCAAAAAACAAAACACCATGACATTGCTAACCTGAGAAATTTAAATTAACCTTTATTTACAGACAAAATTACACCATCAGAGCCTAAAATCTGCATTTCCTCATTAGCTCTTTACTATTTGTAAAGTTCACATATCCAGTGAAACTGACTTGAGTAGTACACACATTGTAACTGCATGCAAGAGATGACATGTTTATATTGGAAATGCAGATCGACAGCTCAGTCTACTTTATTCTGTTCCTCATGGTATCTCACTGCCTTGTGGTGAAGACAATGCAAACAAATTATTTAAAGTCTCTGAGATGTCCTTTTTCTCTTTTATTGCTTCCTGGTAACATAGGAGACCCACCAATGGATGCTCTTACAGGCTTCTGATATAAACGATGTTCTTATTTTATTTGTGTATCCAGCCATTCACCCTTAATATTCCTTCTTAACCCTCTTCATTTACATCTTACCTGACAGAGTGCATGCTTCTTTCTATTGGCTTCACTATGGTTGGATTTCCAAGCATGTCTTGAAAAGTATAGTTCACAAAAGGAGGCTACCACTGTTGTGAATTGTTTTTAATGAAGGCATTTAAAAATATACTGTACAGCGCCACAAAACAGAGATAAGCAATTTAAACCCAGGATAAGTCCATTTAAACCTGCCTTTGACATTTCCTGACCAGTCATAGATTGATATGCTACCATATAGCCTGGCAACATAGAATAGCAACAGAGGCTATTACATATGTTTTAGGAGCTGGTTACCACAAATGTTACCCAGAAATTATACTGGGGATTTTTCATGACCTAAACGCTGGTTTTTAAATGAGATTCGGAATATCACCCTGTAGAGTTTTAGCACAAATGCTATTCGGTTTGCCCAAATTGTAGAGAACAGCTCATCTCTTCACATAAAAGCTTTCAGAGCTTTTAATTTAGTGAGTTACTGTTTATTTTAATGAGTGGGTTGGAGATGATTTGGCATTACTAGGGGAAGATTAATTTGTGTACTAATACAACTCGAAAGTTCACTCAATTTACAGAAAGAAATGAAAAGCTTAAACTCTCAATAAAAATTCAGCTATTTCACCCACTGATGTTTATAACATGTGCTTCATCAGAGCCAGAATAAGTGAGGCATCGGGAAAAAAAATCAGAACAGTGAAAATGACTTCCCAAATTTATATCAAGGCTTTGATAATTAGAATTGTGTACCCTACACTTCAAGGCGCACTGGCTGAAGCAGTGCAAAATGACTGTAATGCTCTGTTTGTGCTGCTGTAGCTATAGGTCTGTCAGTATTTTTGTTATAACCCTCCACTTCAGGAATAAACTAAATGCAGCTCGCACAGAACTCACTAGGAGTTTATTCATTGACTTCAATGGCAACCAAGCTAAAACATCAAGGGACTTTTTATGGTGAAGGACCTGATCCTGCAAACCTTACTCATATGAGAAATCCTCATTTAAGGAGCCCTCAGTCAAGTACCTCAGCCATAAAATGACATTTGATACAGAAAGGATTTGCCTAAGGTAGTGGTTCCCAAACTGTGGTTTGAAGAGCATTTTCTGTGGGCCATAAAGAATTGGCTGTTCAGAGAATGCAGCTCCTCCTCCTTGTTTCCAGCTGAAAAATAATGCCCAAAGAAGTTAAAATATATTAAATATTTCCCTAATGTTACACTTCCATGTCAGCAATGCTGTAGTTGCCACAGGAATGTTGTTCAATCTCTAACTGGAGGGGAGGTAGCTCTTGCAATCACTAGTGAGAATGGAGATTGTCCAGAAGCCAATGGCCTATTGAGGTGTAATTTGTTGTGACAAAAATTTGAGAACCACTGATTTAAGCCTATTGAAAAAAAAAAATCTCTTTGGTGGTTTAATCCTTAAACACAAACCTTCTTTTCCCCTGAAAAACTAAGAGGCTTTACCTCAAAACCAATTGATTTTAACAACAATGTTCTGCAGATAAGGCTACATTGTTTTTTCAATTATTGTTTTAGAAATTAACTATTGTGCACATTAACTTTTTGCATTAAAAGTGACAAAAAATGTCAGCACACAGATTCACCGCGCTCTCAGGACCTATGTATTACCTCAATAAACTGACTAAAAACATGGCAGTGTGTGGGTTGTTGATCTGTTAATCAGGTAAAAAAAACCCAGATACAGTATATCACAGTAACTTTTCCGAACTATGGCATGAGCCATGCTGTATTTAACATGTAATAATTGAAAAGTTCACATCATCTTCAAATAAGTCATTAAAGTCTTTTTTTACCAAAGTATATACATGGACAAGTTTTGGTTCTCCCAATGCCTCCTTAAAAAGGATCAGGGGAATTAAAATAAAGACAACGTCTGCTTCAAGTTCATAAGCTATTTTAAAATAGAGTTAATGTCAATAATACAGGTTATTTCACTGACTTTTGCTTATGCTGTTACACAAGGAAGAGCGGTAAGAGTGATAAAAGGACATAAGTGAATGTCTGTGTGCTGGCCTGGATTTTCAGATGTAACTGCAAATTTCCTTCCTTTGCTGAGGTTAAAGTGTGATTATGTACTAAAGTTACTGAATGAAATTGTAAGGCTTCATGTTTATGATGTTTTGATTTCCAAATCAAATTTGCTCAATTTACAAATACAAAACTGTTTTTTTTTCTTATGGAAGTCATAGAATCATAGACCTAGAATCATAGGGACCTTGAGAGGTCTAGTCCAGCCTCCATGCTGAGGCAGGACCAAGTAAACCTACACAATCCCTGACAGTTGTGTAATCTGTTTTTAAAAAACATCTATGATGCAGATTCCACAGCCTCCCTTGGTCACCTATTCCAGTAGTCAACTATCCTTATAGTTAGAAAGGATTTCCTAATTAATATATAACTTCTGTGCTGCAGGTTAAGCCGATTACTACTTTTGTCTTCTTAGGTGAAAGGTCTTGGCCTAAGCAGGTTTCTCACCTATATTCAGTTTCCAGTGGCTTCAGCCCATTCTTGATTGAAGGGCCCATCTTTTTCAGCTTGCAGAGCTCTGGCCCCTTGTGTCTGTCCACTAATGGATGCCAAAGATGGCCTCTCTCCTTGCTTATATCTTCAAAAGTTCAATGACTTTATTTAGAGAGGCAACATAAGATAATACAAGAACATAAGAATGCCCATAGTGGGTCAGACCAATAGTTATCTAGCCCAATATCCTGTCTTCAGACAGTGGCCTGTGCCAGATGCTTCAAAGGGAATGAACAGAACGGGGAAATGAGAGAGAAATCCATCACCTGTCTAGTCCCTCAGGGACACTCATAGCATAGGGTTGTATATCTGATCATTTTGGCTATTAGCCATTGATGGACCTATCCTCCATGAACTTATACGGTTCTTTCTTGAACCCATTTATACTTTTGGCCTTTACAACATTCCCTGGCAACAAGTTCCCCAAATTGACTATGTGTTGTGTGAAGAAATACTTCCTTTTGTTTGTTTTAAACCTGCTGCCTATTAATTTCTATTCCCAACTGATAAGGCCTCAGTTGGAGTACTGTATCCAGTTCTGGGTGCCACATTTCAGGAAGGATGTGGACAAATTGGAGAAGGTCCAGAGAAGAGAAACAACAATGATTAAAGATCTAGAAAGCATGACCTATGAGGAGAGATTGGAAAGATTTGGTTTGAGGGGGAGGATATAACAGTTTTCAAGTCCATATAAAGTTGTTACAAGGAAGAGGGTGAAAAATTGTTCTTTAACCTCTGAGGACAAGACAAGAAGCAATGTCCTTAAATTGCAGCAACGAAGGCTTAAGTTGGACATTAGGAAAAATTTCCTAACTGTCAGGGTAGTTAAGCGCTGGAACAAATTACCTAGGGAGGCTGTGGAATCTCCATCCTTGGGGGTTTTTAAGAATAAGTTAGACAAATGCCTGTCAGGCATAGTTTAGTTATTATGTACTCCTGCCTTGAGTGCAGGGGACTGAATTAGATGACCCCTTGAGGTCTCTTGCAGTCCTATGATTCTATTGTTGGCTCATATGCAATTTATCTTTTTCAGCAGAACTACTGGCTAGCCAGTTATTCCACAATTTGTAGCTGTGCATTTGATCTTTCCTTCCTAAGTGAAATACTTTGCACTTCTCTTTACTGAATTTCATCTTAGTGATTTTAAACCAGTTCTTCAATTTATCAAGGTCATTTTGAATCCTTATATCCTGTCTTCCAAAATGTTTGCAATCCTTCCCAGCTTGGTGTCATGCACAAATTGTAGAAGCATACTCTCCATTCCATTATCCAAGTCACTCATGAAAATATTAAATAGGACCAGACCCAGATGTGACATACCCGACTACAATCCAGACCAGTGAGTAGCTGCGTCACCCCTGCTGTGTGACGTGGGATGCCCTTTACAATGCCTTACTGCTGTAGCAACCAACCTGGACTACTCACAATCAAACAGCCTCCAGCATGCAAGTCACTCCCAGCTATGTCTGTGTGTGCTTCAGCCAGCCAGCCAGCCACCTCTTGGCTGTTACAGCCTTAAAGATTACCAGCATGAGATCCAAATCCAGTCCCAGATTTCTGCCCTCCCCGCTCAAAATAGGCAGCAGGTTTAAAACAAGCAAAAGGAAGTATTTCTTCACACAATGCACAATCAACCTGTGGAACTCTTTGCCAGAGGATGTTGTGAAGGCCAAGACAATATCAGGACTCAAAAAAGAACTAGAGAAGTTCATGGAGGAGAGGTCCATCAATGGCTGTTAGCCAGGATGGGCAGGGATGGTGTCCCTAGCCTCTGTTTGCTGGAAGCTGGGAATGAGCAACAGGGGATGGATCACTTGAGGATGGCCTGTTCTGTTCGTTCCCTCTGGGGCACCTGGTATTGGCCATTGTCGGAAGACAGGATACTGGGCTACATGGACCTTTGGTCTGAGCCAGTATGGCCGTTCTTATGTTCAGCTTCCCCCACATCCATTAGGCCACTAACCCTGTCAAACAAGGACATTAGATTGGTCCATGGGTGGCACGTAATGCTGCTAGGGGGTGCGGGGTGCACAGATCTGGGTCCCTCTGAAAAACCTCCCCCCAACCATGGGCCCAGGGCTGGAGAAGTTCTCACTCCCTGCTGCGGCCTTTGAGCCGCAGCGGGGGCACAGAGCTTTTTCTGGTCTCGGGCCACAGGGGGAAAGGAACAAGGGGGGGGGGTGAGGCCGCAGGGGAGCGAAGAGGTGGAATGGGGGCGGAACAGGAGCAGGATCATAGGGGAAGGGATGGAATAGAGTGGGGCCATGAGTGGGGCCGCAGGTAGAAGGGGCGGAATGGGGAGGGGCTCAGAGCTCCAGCCAGGTGAGATAGATCTGCCATGGTCCCAGCCAACTGTGGCTCTCAACACCCCCGCCCCGGTCAAGGCCACTGCGGGAGGCGAGCAGCAAGTGGGGGTGAGGTTTCGGGCGGAAAAGGCGGGGAGGGGGCTAGCCTCCCCAAGGGAAGCTTCACCCCCTGCCCATGGCTTGGTCCTGCAAACTCAAAACAGGCTTGGAGTTAAAAGCAGTTCTTTTTTCCTCATATATCACAATTAATACAAAGATTTGCAGACCAAATTATGCCTTGTTGCATCTGGGCAAGCCCACTGAAGACTAACAGAACCACTCTTCAGCTCCTACCTTGAAGAGTACTTAAAGAAAAATGAGGATTACATACACTACTTTAAGAATTATATATAGACACACAATTTTCAGAAAAACAGTATCTTTTCATCAGGTGGAAGCCGCTATTGATTTTATATTTGTCAGCGGCAACTCCAGTCAGGTGATACAGAGCCGGGAAGGCGGTGGGGCGGATCTTCAGGGAGAATCAAGGCCTAACTGGCCCATGATGCCCCTCTAAACTACACCCAGGAGCTGGTACCTGTTCCAGATGGTGGCTTGTTAGCCAATTAGCAAGGGAGAAGCTGAGTTCTATAAGACTGCCTGCACAGCATAATTAGGAAGCTGCTCAGGTAGGAAGGGAGATCCCAGGTGTGAGGAAGAAGGAAAGTACTCTTCCTATGCAGGACCTTGGCCTACCAGCTAGGGAGAACCAGAGCTAGCTCCTGTAAGGGAGGAGCCCTGAGTTATGGCTTAGAGGAAGATCCCCAAAGGAAGATGGTTGAGGCACTAGGGCAGGGGGACAGTAGGGGATGCTTGTTGTCATGTCTGGGAGGCCAGCTTTTGGGTGCTTTTAGAGAGGCCCAGCAGTTTAGGGCTGGAGAGCTGAACTACAAGAGTAGGAGCAGAGCTGTGGGGTGGTGTTCCAAGGGGGTAACAGAAGAGGCCAATGCAAGCAGGCTAGGCTTCTGGGGTCGGGGGAGCCCTGAGTTAGGGCCTTCAGGGAACAGGAAAAGAAGGCCAGCAGGGGCAGAGCACTGGTTTGTTGTGTTTGGACTCCCAGCAAGGGAAAAGCCAGGGGAGCTGACACTCTGACAAGAGTGAGAAAGAACTGAGTTGAGCCCAGGAAGGGTGAAGGAACTCTTGTTTGTCAACTGGGACTCTGAGTACTCATAGGGGGTTTGAACTGTGGGCTTGGCTGGATGGCTGAACCATGGAAGACCCAGCAAGAGGCAGGCAGCCTGCAGGAGGTGCTGGAGCTGAGGATATGAGTGACATTAGGCATTGAGGCAAGGGGGCACTCCAAGGATGAGTGTGCCCTATAACAGCCTGATTCAAACCCACTGACATCAATGGAAGCCTTTCCTTGGACTTCAGATCAGACCCAGTATCTCAGAACCCAGGAGGGAAAAAAAACCAAAACTTTCAACGCTATTGTAAGGCCAGTTTTAAATCAGCACTTAGTTAATATAACTCTGACCCTAGGAGCACCCCAGTGCCAGATGGTATGGAGCTCCCTAGTATGGAGCAATGAATCTCAGCTGGCCTGGCCAGCTCAGTCCACCTCACACTAAATCCAGTGGGGGCATTTAATGTCCTCAGAAAACTAATAACTCACTGGTCATTAATATTATGATGTATGTACAATTAACCTGCAAAGAATTATACTAAATGTGCTGGAAATAACTAAAAATGTCTACACCAGGCATATCAGGAGAAATTGATACATAGGTTTTTCCAGACAAAGGAAGGACTGACACTTCAAGCCAAGTGTGGCAAGGGAAAGTGGGCCGGCCTTTTGTATTGTAGACTGCAAGAAGATCATGTGCATTGTAAAAGTCACAAGTGGGGGAGGAGCCAGCAGGGGAAAGGAACTTTATCTGGGGACGCACTTCAGGATTATACATTTCAAATGTTTACTGGACTATAAAAAGGGGGAGGGGAAGAGGAGATCCCTTAAGTTATCCTTCACCACAGGAGACAAAGAAAACCAAGCACTTCAGGCTATGTAATTGATCCTCAGCCAGGACTAGCCAGCCATGCTGGAAGAATGACTATGGTGAGAACTTTTTTGAACAAAAAATCTATAGTTTATTGCATTTCAGTCTTGGTAGCATATTTTTGCAACTATTTCTATCACTTAAGCCTATGTCTATGTTAATGAACTTTAGTTTTTACTATAAACCAACTCAGGACTATGATTGAAGGAAAGGGTGAGAGAACCCCAGGTAAGTTAACCAGCTGCTGTGTACTGCCTTGTTAAAAGAGCAGCAAAATTGGTAGTTTTGTGGGTGCTACAATAAGCGGGGACTGAGCACTGCAGAAAGATGTCTCTGGGGAGAACTTGGGGCTGGGAGGGTTGTGGAGATCCCTCTGCAATGAGTAACTGGGTGGTGGAAGCCTGGGTGAGACCTGCATGCTTGTAGGCTGTCTGGGCTGCGAGCCACAGCAGAATAACATTCAAGGCACCCAGAGTTGCAGGGCAGGTGGTGATTGAATGCTTTACTGTCCTGGGTGAATCCCAAAGGATCACAATAACCACTTTTAAATTTATCCTTTTTGAAATTATTTAAAAATGTGGTTAACCAACTTATCTTGCAACAATTTTGAACTGAATATCTTTTCTGATTTTTATACACTAGATTGTATAACTTTGTTGTTCTGTACATTTCCTAAATAGAATATATATGTGTAAGAAAAAAAAAAATTCACATATCAACATTCCTTTTTAAGCATAACAATTTATTTTGCACATGAGTATTATTTACAGAAAAAGGTACTTTTTTTGGGAAGTTGTTCAAGTTCAATAGATTTATCCTGAAATAAAATTTTATATTTGCATTATAAAAACATATTTCCTTTGCTATGTGAAAACCTGGTGTTTAACTCTCTGGATTTCTTTATCAGGGCTTTCTTTTGAACTTCGTCAAATCGATTGACTTGGAGGTCCTGGTCTCTGTCAAATGGCCTTCTCTCTTGAGGCTTCTTATCTTCAGCTGCTTTGCTCTTTAATTTTTTATGATGCATATCCATGAGAGATTCTGATCTTTTTGAGTCCTGGAAATAGGGGAAGAAGGAGGGTGAATATTGCAGAATGATGGTGAAACACAGCAAAAACAAAAATGACATAAGTGGTGTTAGAGTCAGGATGGTTATGAGGAATTCCAGAAAAACAAGTTAAGTTACTGGGCAACATGAAAGTAAATGAAATTCAATATAGACAAGTGCAGAGCAACTCAAATTAGAAAAATACACTTTTATACACAGTTTTAAAATGGGGTTCTTACCTCAAGCTGTCACTGGAGACAAGTGACTATGCAGTTACAGGAAAAAAAAGTACTAAAGCGTGGTCTTAATTCAAGAAAATACTTAAGCATGTGTTTAAATTTAAGCATTTGATTAGGCCACTGAAGTCAATAGGACTACTCTCCTGCTTGAAGTTAAGCACAGGCTTAGGTGCTTTGCTGAATCAGTGGCTCATGTTGTTTTTCAGAACCTGATGCTGCTCTCATACAAGTCAATAGTAAAACTCCCATTGATTTTAAACAGGAGCAGCATCAGTCCCAAGTAGGGGATGCTGCACCATCCTCTGAGAGTAAAGTGTGTACGTCCTGCTATGGCTAGCCAGTTCCTTGGAACTCCCATCCCACTGCAAACCTGTGCAAAGGCCTGACACGAACTGGTCTAAAAGCAAATCTGCTTGTATCTTTGTCTGTATTTTTAATGACATCTACATGAAGACAAGCTCTTTGTTAAATTCTATTTTTTCTTCTGCTTATTCCCCACCTGTAGTCACCATCTTCTGTGATATCAAACTGTTGCTGTTGAAAATCATTAAATCACAGGCCAGACTCATTCCTGGTGTAATTCCACTGACTTTAATAGTGTTACACCAGAGGACTGATAGTGCCAAGTTATCACTGCAGATGCTAAAACTAAGATATAAAGCACTTTCCATGGAAGCGGCCTGGTAGGAAATCAATGGAGAGAGGTCATTTTCAAATGACTTTTCTTCCCTTTCCTAAGGCTCAGTTCTATGCAGAACATTTTTCAAAACAGTCTCGGAGGCATCAGCTAACCTTGCACAGTAACGGGTTTCTCGTTGGTAGGGGAGATGACAGAATACAATTTAAAAGAACTGCATTTATGTAATGTTCACAACGGAACCAGGAGCAGGAAATACAGAGAAAATTCAAGACCGTACACTAATAGCTCTGGATCTGTAAGCCCTATAAATCTGAAAAGATACAGCACCTAATGAACTGCAAATCAATTATTAAGAGTGCCCCATGAACTCAGTTCTTCTAATATAAACCAAGGTTGCTGTACTCTCAGTTAATTGTTTTCTCTCAGGAGATTTGACTGTCTTCCAGCTGATGGCTGTAAACAAGGGAGAAAAGGAAGGGGCAGCTGTTGGACAGACAATAGCCCATGCTGTGAGACAGCAGTGGGTGGGGGAGGGAAGTGATTGTGAAGCTGATATGAGGCAGATTTTTAATTACCAATATTTGTCCATGAAAACCACAACTGCTTTTGCAGAAAGCAAGGACTATTTCCAAGTAAAAATATTACCCGAAAGGCAGACAATTATGGTATTGATCTCTTTGGCACATCGAGCCTCCTTTGGATGGTTCTGTATTTTAACCTTTCAATTAAACCTGTAATGCTATTTTCTTCCAGGGATGCCTATAATTCAGTGCAGTCTTTTACTGTTTGACTTGAAACTGTCTGTTCCCAGCAATGGAAGTTCTACCATGGGAATCATTTAAATAAAACACAAACTGAAACTCATCTAAGAAAATGCATATAAAAACCTACACACAGACACTATTTTTCAGCAGCAGAAGGGCCCAATCTTGCTCTTGTTGAAGTCAAGGGCAAATTCTCTAATGGCTTAAATGGCTGCAGGTTGGGGCCCCAGAAGAGAAGAATATAGTGATATCACCATGGAAACCAACAGTGCTAGGAATGAAAAACCAAAAGATAGTAAAGAAGTCAAGGAAACCTAGAAGAAAAAGCATTTTGTGCTTATACTTACATTGTATGAAGATAGCTGCTCAGCCAGTCTCTTGTCTCTCGCTGATAATACAATTTCTTCATCAGCTTTACTTGTTGACTTCTTTGCCTCTTGCATTTCCTGATGAAAGAAAGCAGACTGCAATTATGAGCAGGCAGCATACCTGAAGTAAATGACAAAAATCTATATTTTTCTTGCTTAAATATTAGAGGAGCAGGTCAAGATAGAGCTTTGGTGCCTCTGCCCCTCAGGCATTTTTGTTCTGCTTGATAAGAAACAGCCTGGCCACACTGTTCCTTAAATTGATACAGAACAATAGACTTCCCAGGCTGTAGCAGACAGAGATAGAATGTTGTTTAATGTAAGGAAAATAACTACTTTAGGTCTAAAATGTCTGTGTTTGGGAACATAATGAGAGCACTTTTATTAGGTTTTCCCTGCATGGCAGAGGGGAACTTTGAGAAGACCTATAACATATAGACTGTTAAGTTTATACGAATGAATAAATAAATGCTCACTTGGGCTTTCCTCTCTCTGTCAGCTGGAGTATCTGTCCAAATTGACTTATCTCCTGATTTCTCATCTGTTCTTCTCTTGAAAGTTCTTGGGCCCAATCCAAAGCCTTTCAATTCTGGTGGAAGCTCAGTCATCCAAGACTCCCTTGAAACTTGCTTGGACCCATCCTTTAAGAAAAAAAATTACAATTTATTTATTTTTAACTTTCCACTATGGATTCTTCTAGATAACATTTTCTTAAGCGCTACAGTCATTTAGCATCTTCAATACATATAGATGGGCTTGCTAAAATTCACACAAACTTTTTTAGGACAAGAAAACACGCACAGTCAAAAGTATTAACTTACGTCATCTGAAGAAGTAAGTTTTTCTTTCATTCGCTGAGCTCTGCGTTCAAAGTCTCTAGTTACATTGGATTCTACTGGTCCTTTTGCAGGCATTGGACCTATGACAGCATCTTCCTCACTGCTATCTGTTGCCTTCCAAAAATAAAATAAGATATCAACCATAATAGGTCACTACAGAAATATTTTTAACTACATAAATTGTATGCTATTGTCTCCCTAATGGTTCATATAAACCCAACTCTTCTCAAACATGCCTGTCACCAATAATTTCTTTCAATATTCAGAAAGAAGAAGTGTATTATAAATAAACATTACTTATACATCCAAGCATTTAAAAGCTGTGCAGTCCCAGCTCTTACTCCCATTGCCTTTAATAGGAACCAGATTATTTCTAATCTCTACACTTCTGAAAGTGTCATCAGTGGTGGTCAGTAGAACTCTTGCCTGAGAGACATTAATAATGCACTTTTTTTAAAGATGTGTAGAATATTCAACATCAAGATATCATCTTTTGATACTCTGCTCACTCTCCTGAAGCTCTTAGTGATAAATGATTATCAGATACAAGTGAAATGTACACGTACAACTCTGATATCATGGGCACCAATATATCCTCCATTGCCGCCATCAGCATTCTTAATGTATTGCCATAGGTGTGCCTAGCATTTTACATAGCAAGAAAAGAGCTTAGAATTTAAGCTGATTATAGCAAGACTGGATGTTGGGAGGAGAATAACAGGAAAAGGTGGGGGTGGAAAGAAGGAAGGAATACACAGAATACAGTTATGGGATTGCTTCACTGGTACAGCATATGCTATGCTAGTTCCTACTTAAGGTTTGGGGTTTTTTTTAAATTCCCTTTCAGCATTGTTTAAAATGGAATTTATATTACTTGAAGGATTGTTGGAAAAAAAGTCAGATCTGAAGAAGGCTGGATGGAGTACAGAATAAAGGGAGACATTCTAGGTGTAGAGTGCTGAATGGGAGATGGCGCAAAAGTTCTTTTAAGAGAAAAGAACTACCATGCCTGCAGACGCTCCAGGTAAACAAAATGAAAATGTATTAGATATTCAATGATTTCATAGAGTTTAAAATCATCAAATTATGGTGTAGACCCGTTTATAAGCTGACCCCCGCTCTTTGATGCGTCACTTTTTTACCAAAAAATATTTGGCTTCTGAACGAATATATATAGTAAGTTAGGTGAAAATGAAAGGACACAGGTTCTGTGAAAGAGACAGGCGAGTGACAAGTGATGAGCTGTAGGAAGTGGCAGAGTTGTGCAAAGCCTTGAAAATGAGAATAAGGAGTTTGACGCTGATGTAAAGGTGGGGCCTGTTAAGTGGGACAGATGCATTCAAGTGGCAGAGGAGAGTGATGGTATCTATTGGTAACCTACAAGGCAACAGCAGGGTTGGCATAGTCCAGAGGAGCGAGCTTGAGTGGAGAACAATCTGGTGTTGGTAGGGAAGTAACACAACCACTGTGGGCAAGGCTACCTCCTACTAGAGACAGGGGCAACAACATGACCAACAGTCCTAGGTACCCCGAGAACCATCCCAATAGACAAAAGTGTCCCCACCTCCAGTCGATAAGGAAAACCACGGACCCAATCTGGATATTTTGTAAAGGAAGATGTGGCAGGCTTTAGACACCCCGTGAATGTTGGAGGAAGGTGTCACGGAGTGTGGGGGAGTCCAGGCCCTGCACCCCTCTTCCTGGGATTCGCTGCGACTCTCAGCCAGCCAGTAAAACAGAAGGTTTATTGGACAATAGGAACACAGTCTAAAACAGAGCTTGTGGGTACAATCAGGACCCCTCAGTCAAGTCCTTCTGGGGGGCAGGGAGCTTAGACCCCAGTCCTGGGGTTCCCTGCGTTCCACTACTCAGCCCAAAACTGAAACCAAACCCCACCCCAGCAGGCTCTCTCCTGCAGCCTTTGTCCAGTTTCCCGGGCAGAGGTGTTACCTACCCCTCCCCTTCCTGCTCAGGTTACAGGCTCTCAGGTCTCCCACTCCCAGTGAAACTCCCCTGCCACATTCCCAGGTCAACACTCCCCACTCCATGCTGCGTCACATCTCTTCCCCCCCCTTCGAGACTGAACTGAGCAGGGTCACTCTGACCAGTGACCTGGGGAGTTCAGGGCCCCTTCTCCGGGACAACGCATCCACTATCATGTTGGCACTTCCCTTCGCAAGGACCACGTCCATGTCATAATCCTGCAGGAGCAGGCTCCACCTCAGGAGTTTGGCGTAGGCTCCTTTCATCTAGTGCAGCCAGGTCAGGGGAGAGTGGTCTGTGTACAGGGTGAAGTGTCGCCCAAAGAGATATGGCTCTAGTTTCTTGAGGGCCCACACCATGGCCAGGCATTCCTTCTTGATGGCCACGTAGTGTTGCTCCCGGGGTAGCAACTTCTTGCTCAGGAACACGATGGGTTGTCTCTCCCACTTTTCATCCTCCTGCATTAACACCGCCCCCAGTCCCATGTCTGAGGCGTCGGTGAACACCATAAAGGGCTTGTCAAAGTCTGGGTTTGCCAGAACTGGACCACTGACTAGAGCCTCCTTCAGTGCCCGGAAAGCCTCCTGGCACTGCTTGGTCCAGACCACCTTGTCTGGCTTCCCCTTCTTGCATAGCTCGGTGATGGGGGTAGCTATGGCACTAAAGTGGGGCACAAACCTTCGATAGGTTTCAGAGTAACAGCCGTGTTAGTCTGTATTCGCAAAAAGAAAAGGAGTACTTGTGGCACCTTAGAGACTAACCAATTTATTTGAGCATGAGCTTTCGTGAGCTACAGCTCACTTCATCGGATGCATGCCGTGGAAACTGCAGCAGACTTTATTTATACAATAAACAAAGTCTGCTGCAGTTTCCACGGCATGCATCCGATGAAGTGAGCTGTAGCTCACGAAAGCTCATGCTCAAATAAATTGGTTAGTCTCTAAGGTGCCACAAGTACTCCTTTTCTTTTTGCGAAACCTTCGATAGTATCCTGCCAACCCAATAAAGGCTTGGACCTGCTTTTTGGTGTGGGGAGCAGGCCAGTCTCTGATCACCTCCGCCATAGCTGGTTCCGACTTTAGGTGGCTGCTCCCCACCCAATAGCCCACGTAAGATACTTCAGCTATCCCCACCTTGCATTTCTCAGCTTTTATGGTCAGCCCAGCCTCCTGGAGTCGGTCCAGCACTTATCTAACCTAAGACACATGGTCTTCCCAGGTCTGGCTAAAGACATAGATGTCATCAATATACGCCACGGCAAAACTCTCCATCCCCCTTAATAGCTGATCTACCAGGCGCTAGAAGGTGGCCGGCACTCCCTTGAGGCCGAATCATAGAATATCAGGGTTGGAAGGGACCTCAGGAGGTCATCTAGTCCAACCCCCTGCTCAAAGCAGGACTGATCCCCATTTAAATCATCCCAGCCAGGGCTTTGTCAAGCCTGACCTTAAAAACTTCTAAGGAAGGAGATTCCACCACCTCCCTAGGTAACGCATTCCAGTGTTTCACCACCCTCCTAGTGAAAATTTTCCTAATATCCAACCTAAATCTCCCCCACTGCAACTTGAGACCATTACTCCTTGTTCTGTCATCTGCTACCACTGAGAACAGTCTAGAGCCATCCTTTTTGGAACCCCCTTTCAGGTAGTTGAAAGCAGCTATCAAATCCCCCCTCATTCTTCTCTTCCGCAGACTAAACAATCCCAGTTCCCTCAGCCTCTCCTCATAAATCATGTGTTCCAGTCCCTTAATCATTTTTGTTGCCCTCCGCTGGACTCTTTCCAATTTTTCCACATCCTTCTTGTAGTGTGGGGCCCAAAACTGGACACAGTACTCCAGATGAGGCCTCACCAATGTCGAATAGAGGGGGACGATCACGTCCCTTGATCTGCTGGCAATGCCCCTACTTATACATCCCAAAATGCCATTGGCCTTCTTGGCAACAAGGGCACACTGTTGACTCATATCCAGCTTCTCGTCCACTGTAACCCCTAGGTCCTTCTCTGCAGAACTGCTGCCGAGCCATTCGGTCCCTAGTCTGTAGCGGTGCATTGGATTCTTCCGTCTTAAGTGCAGGACTCTGCACTTATCCTTGTTGAACCTCATCAGATTTCTTTTGGCCCAATCCTCCAATTTGTCTAGGTCCTTCTGTATCCTATCGCTACCCTCCAGCGTATCTACCACTCCTCCCAGTTTAGTGTCATCTGCAAACTTGCTGAGGGTGCAATCTACACCATCCTCCAGATCATTTATGAGGATATTGAACAAAACTGGCTCCAGGACCGACCCTTGGGGCACTCCACTTGATACCGGCTGCCAACTAGACATGGAGCCATTGATCACTACCCGTTGAGCCCGACAATCTAGCCAGCTTTCTATCCACCTTATAGTCCATTCATCCAGCCCATACTACTTTAACTTGCTGGCAAGAATACTGTGGGAGACGGTGTCAAAAGCTTTGCTAAAGTCAAGGAACAACACGTCCACTGCTTTCCCTTCATCCACAGAGCAAGTTATCTCATCATAGAAGGCAATTAGATTAGTCAAGCATGACTTGCCCTTGGTGAATCCATGCTGACTGTTCCTGATCACTTTCCTCTCCCTTAAGTGCTTCAGAATTGATTTCTTGAGGACCTGCTCCATGATTTTTCCAGGGACTGAGGTGAGGCTGACTAGCCTGTAGTTCCCAGGATCCTCCTCCTTCCCTTTTAAAGATGGGCACTACATTAGCCTTTTTCCAGTCGTCCGGGACTTCCCCCGATCGCCATGAGTTTTCAAAGATAATGGCCAATGGCTCTGCCATCACATCCGCCAACTCCTTTAGCACTCTCTGATGCAACGCATCCGGCCCCATGGACTTGTGCACGTCCAGCTTTTCGAAAGGCAGGGTCAGGAACTCAGAGCCCCAGAGGGGTGATAAAGGCCGATTTCAGCCAGGCATCTGCATCCAGCGGCACTTGCCAGTAGCCCTTTGTAAGATGCATATGGTGGTAAGGTACCGAGCTCCTCCCAATTTGTCTAGGAGTTCATCAGGCCTGGGCATGGGGTAGGCATCAGATACAGTGATGGCACTGAGCTTCCGATAGTCCACACAGAACCGGATCGACCCGTCCTTTTTGGGGATCAGCACCACCGGTGAGGCCCAAGGGCTGGATCACCCCCAAAGCCAGCATGTCCCTGACCGCTCTTTCCAGGTCCTGAGCAGTTTTCCCTGTGACTCGGAAGGGGGAGCATCTTATCGGCGGGTGAGATCCAGTCTGCACCTGGTGGACAGTCAGATTAGTGCGTCCAGGCTGGTTGGAAAACAGCTGTTGGTATGGATGCAGCACCCCCCTGATCTCAGCTTGCTGGGCAGGGGTTAGCTGATCTGAGAGGGGAATTGTTTCCAGGGGTGAACCAGCTCTGGTCCCAGGGAATAGATCTACTAAAGGGTCATCTCCCTGCTCCTCCCAATGTCCACACATGGCCAACACCACATTCCCTCTGGCATAATATGGCTACATCATATTCACATGGTACACCCAGCGGTGGTGCACCCCGTTAGACATCTCCACCACATAGTTTACCTCATTTAGCTGCTTGACAACCTTGAAAGGGCCCTCCCAGGCGACCTGTAGTTTGTTCTCTCTCATGGGGATGAGAACCATCACCTGATCCCCGGTGGTGTAGGCACGGGCCCGCGCTGTGTGGTCATACCACACCTTCTGCTTCTTCTGGGCTCTGGCCAGATTCTCCCTGGCCAGGCCCATGAGTTCAGCAAGTCTCTCTCGGAAGATCGGGACATACTCCACCACTGACTCTCCATTGGGAGTGGCCTTCCTCTCCCATTAGTCTCTCATCAGGTCCAGGGAGCCCCTTACTCTCCTTCCATATAACAGTTCGAAAGGTAGACTCCTGGGGTACCTCCCTGTACGCGAACAGCAGGTGAGGTAAGTACCTGTCCCAATCCTGCGGATGCTGGTTCATAAAGGTTTTCAGCATCATCTTTAGCATCCCACTGAACCCCTCCACCAGCCCATTGGACTGGGTTTGATAAGCTGAGGCCCAGTTGTGCCGGACCCCACATTTCTCCCACAAGCACCGGAGCAGGGCTCACATGAAATTGGATCCTTGGTCTGTCAAGACTTCCTTGGGGAACCCCACTCGGCTGAAAATGGTAAGGAGCGCATCTGCCACGGTGTCTGCTTCAATGGAAGCGAAGGGCACTGCCTCTGGGTAGCGGGGGCAAAATCTACCACCACCAGAATGTATTTCTTCCCTGACTGGGTTGTCTTGGGGAGAGGTCCCACTATGTCCATGGCCACCTTCTGGAAAGGCTCCTCTATGATGCGCAAAGGTTTCAAAGCTGCTTTCCCCTTGTCCCAGGCCTTCCCCACCCTCTGACAGGGGTCACAGGATCGGCAATACTGCCAGACAGTGGTAAAGACCCCAGGCCAGTTAAAGTTCTGTAGCAACCTCTGCCGGGTGTGCCAGATTCCCTGGTGCCCCGAGAGGGGGATGTCATGGGCCAGGTACAGTAGCTTGTGGCGATACTTCTGGGGGACCACCAGCTGCCTCCTGATCCCACAGGACTCCACTTCTCCTGGGGGAGCCCATTCTCGGTACAGGAACCCCTTCTCCCACAAAAACCTCTCCTGGCAACCTCTCCTCATGGTCTGTACCACACTGAGGTCTGTCAGGTCACTGAGCTTCTGCAAGGAGGGATCTTTCTGCAACTCGGCCTGGAACTCAGCGGCTAGGGAAGGGATGGGGATCGGTTCCCTCTCATTGGCTGGGTCTGAGGCCACAGCCTCTCTGAGCCATGCCCCTCGGTGCTCCCTCCCCACCAGGGTAGGGTTCTGCACCTCCGGTGTAGTACCCTCCCCAAGGTCGGGGCAGAGTGCCCCTCGCCGGCTCTGGCTATGGGTCATAACCAGGGCGGTCTGGGGGTTGCTTGGCCAGTCCTCTAGGTCCCCCTCCCTCATCAAAACCTCAGTGGGCAAATGGTGGTGTACCCCCATGTCCTTGGGGCCCTCCTTGGCCCCCCATTTCAGGTGTACCCTGGCCACGGGCACCTTGAATGGGGTCCCACCCACCCCCGTCAGGGTCAGGTAGGTGTTGGGCACCACCTGATCTGGGGCCACCACCTCGGGCCGGGCCAGCGTCACCTCCGCACCAGTATCCCAGTATCCATTGACCTTTCTCCCATCCACCTCCAGGGGAACAAGGCACTCGCTCCACAGGGACAGCCCCGCGCCCACCCTGTAAACAGAGAACCCTGAGTCCAGAGCATCGAGCCCTCTGGAGGAGCTGGCCTGGGGTACTCTTCTCTCCTGAGCAGGTGGCAAGCTGGCAGCCCCCCTTGCCTGGGCCGTCTGCCCCTCGTCCAGGTGGGTCCCTACCCAGTTAACCCTGGGTAGGTTGGGTCTGCTCAGTCTGTCCCTGAGCCTGGGGCACTGGGTCCGTACGTGGCCTCTCTGGCCACAGTGATAGCAGCTCATGTCATGTTGGTCCCCTCGAGCGGGTTGGATGGTCCTGACGCCATGTGTTCCCTTTGGGAGGGGTTCTCCATATTTCCCCGCTGGGAGGTCCCATGGTGACTCACTCTCTGCATCATGGGGGGCCTGTTCTTTTGGGTCTCCTCCCTGCTACCCCCTGACCAACTGTTCACAAACTCGTCTGCCAGCTGCCCTGCATGCTGTGGGTTCTCTAGATTTTTGTCCACCAGCCTCAGCTCGGAAGGGCACTGTTCATACAGTTGCTCCAGTACAATTAGGTCAAGCAGGTCCTCTTTAGCTTGGGCCCCAGCCGTCCACTTGCGGGCATATCCCTGCATTCAGTTGACCAGTTGTACGTATGTAACCTCAGGCGTTTTACGTGACTTCGGAACCTTTTCCGGTACATCTCGGGGGTCAGCCCAAACTCACGGAGCAGGGCCTTTTCGAACAGTTCGTAGTCCCCGCCTCCTCCCCTTTCATTCGGCTGTACACCTCCACAGCTTTGGGGTCCAGTAAGGGGGTGAGAAACTGGAGCCTGTCTGCAGGGTCAACCCTGTGCATCTCACAGGCATTCTCAAAGGCTGTCAGGAAGCTATCTACGTCTTCCCCCTCCTTACGCTGGGCCAGGAAGCACTTATCAAAGCTCCTTACAGTCTTGGGTCCCCCCAACTCACCGCAGCCGGGTCCCCACTGCTCCTCAGCCTGGCCAGCTCCAGCTCATGCTGTCTCTGCTTCTCTTCATGCTGCCTCTGTTTCTCCTTCTCCTCCTGTTGACGTTGCTTCTCCTCATGCTGACGCTGCTTTTCATGATCCTCCAGCTCCCTCATTTTCAGCTCCCTCTCCCATTCCAGCCAACTCCACGCCAGTGATGGGGAGCTCCGCCGGGAGGATCTCCTGCTGGCTGCCAGGGTCAGGGTGCCCTCAGTATTCGCTGGACTTCCCCCACCCCTCCCCTAGGCATAGGTAGGAAGGGTCTCGGGATGTCCTTGGCAGCAGTCTGACCACTCCCAGCCCGGTCAGGCCCCAGGGCCCACGCTGCGTCCACTGGGCGGCTTCCCTCAGGGACAGGGATCGGGTCATCCAACCGATCCTTCTCCTCCAACTGGGCAATCAGCTGTGCCTTAGTGGACCTCCCAATGTGCAGCCCCCTCTGCCTGCACAGCTCCACCAGGTCGCTCTTAAGGCATTTAGCATACATATCCCTGCTGGCCACTCGCAGGCCTGTGCAGCTTTCCATGGTTTTCAGGAAGAACCCCTAGGGTGCCAGTCCTTCTTGAGGTCACCTCCGCTTTGCCCCTGGGACCGCTCGCTGCAATCCCCCAGGGGACCCTGTTACTGCAAAAGTCCTCTCTGGTCACACACTCCCAGGGGTTAACCACCCCCTGAAACAGTCTCTCTCTGAATCTTCAGCACGCTTGGTCCCCGTCAATCCCCCTTAATTTTACTGTTCCCCAGACACTTACTGCAGGAAGCGCCATTCACGGGGTGCAGTACATCCCACCTCTGCCACCAGCTGTCACGGAGTGTGGGGGAGTCCGGGCCCTGCACCCCTCTTCCTGGGATTCACTGTGACTCTCAGCCAGCCAGTAAAACAGAAGGTTTATTGGACAATAGGAACACAGTCTAAAACAGAGCTTGTGGGTACAACCAGGACCCCTGAGTCAAGTCCTTCTGGGGGGCAGGGAGCTTAGACCCCAGCCCTGGGGTTCCCTGTGTTCCACCACTCAGCCCAAAACTGAAACCAACCCCCCCCCCCCCACCCCAGCAGACTCTCTCCTGCAGCCTTTGTCCAGTTTCCTGGGCAGAGGTGTTACCTACCCCTCCCACTCCTGGCTCAGGTTACAGGCTCTCAGGTCTCCCATCCCCAGTGAAACTCCCCTGGCACATTCCCAGGTCAACACTCCCCTCTCCCTGCTGCGTCACAGAAGGCAAGAGAGTAGGAGGACAATGAGGTTGTGGGCCCACAAAACTGACACAACTGTAGAATTATCTAATATGATGGAGAAAGGAAAGGAGGGATTTATTTGGGTATGAGATGGTTTTGGCATGCTGAGTTTAAGTTGACAGGTGGGCTTCCAAACAGTGGATGAGGCAGTGGCAGAAGAGAGTGGAGAGAAAAACACACCACATTTCAGTGTAAAATAAGTTACTCACCTTGTGCAGTAAGGCGGGTTCTTCGAGATGTGTGTCACTATGGGTTCTCCACTGCAGGTGTGCTTGCCTCCCTGCATTGCTGATTGGAGAACTTCAGTAGTAGTGTCGATCAGACAGCAGATGTGGGCTAACCCCCCTCAGTTCCTTCTCTACCGCAGAGTCATAGACAAGAACCCTGGAGTACAGGGGAGGAGGGTGGTTTGTGGAGCACCCACGGGGAACACATCTTGAAGAACCATCATTACTGCACAAGATGAGTAACTTCTTTGAGTGGTGTTCGTATGGGTGCTCCACTGCAGGTAACTCCCATGCACTACCCTTATTAGCAGGTTGGGTCTTTGGAGTTGGGTCAGTTACAGATGACTGTATTGTGGAGCTGAAGATGACATAGGAGGGGGAAACCTTTGTCCTATCCAGGTAGAAGGCTACGGTTTAGGTTGTGTGTGCGAGTAGGAAGTCACGGCTGCAGGAAGAGGTTTACTATACTGTTGAGGAACCTTTTCGTGGTTGGGTGTGATAGTACTGAGTATCCCTCTACTGGTTGGTGGAAGGCTGTTCTAGCTGCTAGGTGCAGCTATCTGAGAGCTTAGAGATAGTCCTGATCTTTTTAGGGCCAGTGCCTAGGCTAAGAGATGTGGAAGATGTCAGGGATATTTGTTGGGAAGTACACCGACTCCGAAACCTGAACCATTTTTGCTGGTAAGTATGTCATGTTGAGGACTTTTTACTGTGTAATAATACCTCTTGTACCTCCTTGGAGCAGGAGCTTTCTAGGTGTTGGAACCAAGAAGGAGCCATGCCTCAAAGCGAAGAAACCCTACACCTCAGCCTGGGGAATATCCTCTGCTCTCTGAGAGGAGGTAGAGTGGCTGGGAGAGGGATCAATGAGCACACTGGAAGCTATGACAGGTAAGAATACCAAGTCTGTCTTGGCCAAGTAGGATGATCAGTATGATGTGCTCCATCTCTTTTTTTTTATTTTCAGCAGGACAGTAGGGGAAAAGGAGGAAAGGCAGAGAGAAGGTCCCAGTCCCAAGGGAGGAGGAGAGCATCGCTCAGAAAATGTTATCCTATTCCAGCTCTGGAGCAGTAGCGTGGGCATTTCTTGTTCAGGTAAGTGACAAACAGACCTATGGTCAGTGTCTCCCACCACCCTAATAGAGTGTGAAGTATTTCTGGGTCTTGCTCCTACTTGTGGCTCTGTGGGAATTCCCGACTGAGACTGTCTGCTATCGAGAGTTGTGTGCCTAGGAGGTAAGCTGCTGACAGTGTGACTTCGTGGAAGACGCATCAGTTCCACAGTCTCATTGCCTCTGCACAGAGGGAAGGTGAACTGGCTCCCCCTGGTCAATTTATTTAGTACATACAGGCTATGTTGCCTGTTAAGACTCTTGTGTGCGACCCTTTCATCAGTGGGACGAAGTGGGCACAGGCATTCCTGACCGCCTTTAGCTCAAGGAGCTTCATGTAAAGGGCTATCTTTGTGGGTAACCACGTGCCTTGTGTTGTGAGGTCATTTAAATGTGAACCCCACTCTCTGAGCGATGTGTCCGGAAGGGGTGGGGGGAAAGTTGTGAGAAGGGGGTCGCTTTTCCAACGTTGCCTGTGTCTTTCCACCACTCTAAGGAGTTCTTGATCCTGGTGGGTAGTGACAGGGGTTTGTCTAGTCTGTCCCTGTTTGGTCTGTAAACTGAACTGAACCACATATGCGAGACTTCCCATGCAATGCCTCCAGGTGGTATTACAGCTGTGCTTGCAGCCATTTGCCCCAAGAGTTGGAGGGAGTGTTTGGCTGATATTTGTGGGCTGCTTTGTATGGTCTCTGAGTGTGGCCAGGGAGAGAAATCTGTGTTGAGGTAGAAGAGGTCTGGCCTGTAATGGGTCGAGGTTGGCACCTATGAATTCCAGGTTTTGCACTGGAACAAGGGTTGACTTTTGGCTGGTGATCTGTAGACCCAGTTCTGTGAACAAGTGCATTGCAGCTTTAGTGACTCAGTGAGCCTCTTGGAGGGATAGGGCTCTGAGAAGACAATCATCCAGATAACAGTAAATTGTGATCCCCTGGGAGCATAAGCGTGTGGCCACTACTGAGAGAACCTTGGAAAATATTCTCAGGGCCAATGATAGCCCGAAAGGGAATAGCCTTTACTGGTAGTGTCTTGTCCTAGAGTGAATCTGAGAAATCATCTGTGAGAGGGTAAGATTGCGATACAGAAGTAGGCATTCTGAAAGTCAAGGGCTGAAAACCAATCATCCTATTCCAACATTGGGATGATCATTGCTAGAGTGATCTCGAATTTTTGAGCTTTGACAATCTTGTTGAGAACTCTGCAGTCTATTATGGATCTCCAACCTCTCTTCCTATTGAGAATTAGGAAATATCAAGAGTAGAATCCTTTGCCTCATAGATGTTGAGGTACTGCTTCTATGGCTTCTAATCGGAGGAGACTATTAACCTCTTGGCATAGTAAACTCTCATGAGAAGGTTCACTGAAAAGGGACACGGAAGGGTGTTGGAGAGGGCAGGGATGTAAAATGGATAGAGTACCCACTGCGAATGATCTCTAGGATACATTGGTCCAATACTGTTCGTTTCCAGATGCTGCATAACATTGTCAACCAGTGGCCAAATGTCAACCAATGGCTGTAGCAGTTGGAGGAAGTGGTCTATTGACACCTCAACCAACACATCAAAATTGGTGCTTGGATGTAGACTGCTAGGATGAGACAGATTGTGGGCCAGATGGTTTACATCTTGAAAATTCGTTTTTCTTCCTCTGTGGCTTGCAGTAATATTGAGGTAGGTATTGGGAGATGCGTGGTTTGTTCTGGGGCTGCAGACTACACTTCCTCTTTTGTCCTGGCATGTAGATGCCCATGAACAGAGAGTGGTCCAAGAATCTTCAAGGTGTGAAGAGAGGCATGAGTCTTTTCCACTAAGAGCTTAGTGCATTCAAAGGGAAGGTCTCCAACGGTTGATTGTACCTCCTTCGGGAATCCCTACAGATGGAGCCATGACACCCATGGCATCACCACCACGGTGGAGAAGGACTTGGCCAATGTGTTGGTTGCATTGAAGACAGATTGTAGCATTGTCTTTCTACTAACTGTCCCTCCTGGATAATGGCCTTAAATTGGTTGAAATGTGACTCAGGCAGCTGCTCAATAAAATCGTTCAGTTTTGAATAATTTATGTAGTCGTATTTTTCTGTCAGGGCTTGGTAATTGGCAATTTGAAACTGAAGAATGGCTGAGGAGTTCACCTTCCTTCCAAAGACATTCAAATGCTTCCAGTCACTATCGTAGGGAGTGAACCTCTTCTGTGTTGATGGACACAGGAACTACAGACGCTCCCCGATTTACTCAATCGTTCCGTTCTGGAAAGCCTTGCGTAACTAGAATTTCGCGTAAGTCAGAAACGTATACCCGAATGTTACGCAAAAAACAAACAAACCACCCCACTCCTCTTTCTAGCTTATGGAACTTTTTCCGTAAGTGCAAATTTGCGTAAGTTGGGTCTTGTGTAACCCAGGGAGCCTCTGTAATAGCGTCCTCCACAATGGACTTAGGTGGAGGGTGGGAGAAGAGGAATTCAGTCTCCCTTGCTGGGACATATTTTTTGTCCGGTCGTTTGCAGGTAGGTGCCACCAATGCTGGGGTTTGCCAAATGATTCTTGCCAGGTACAGAATGGCCTTGTTAATAGGGCAATCTTTGAAAACTAGGATGAACGGAGTATGTCCAGGAGATGATGGTGGGTGTCCGTGACTTCCTCCAGCAGTATTTGGAGCATGTCTGCCACTCTCTTTGCTAGATCCTGGAAGAGACTAAAGTCCCCAGTCAGAGACAGTGAGGGAGGCATGACTGCCTCATCTGGGGAGGAGGATCTGGTCCTTGGGGTCACTTCTTTCTCAGCACTGCCCTCCTGTTCTTCCACAATTTCTTCTGGAGGTTCTGAAGCTCTGGACACTGCAGCTAAAGGGGTGCATCTCGAGGGTTCTCAAGTGGGGCCAGAAGCTCGAGAGGCATGCTGGCGATAGGCAGCCCAAGGGTCCCAGTATGGCCACTGTGGTGGCAGAGAGCATGGTGGTGCCCATGCCAAGATGGTGGGGCCATCTGAAGGAATGCTCGAGGGTCCTGTTGATATTGAACTCTGTAAGGAGCCTGGGAGGAGTACTGTGATGCTACCTCCTTGGGTTTGCTATCTGAGCCCTCACTAGAGGGCGGGGGAGTGGGGAGGACTCCTGTGCTGGGCAAAGACTCAGTGCAAAGGTGCTGGTACCAAGAAGAGGCTCTGGTACATCAGATACATGGAGGTCCCTAGAATGTTGGAATTCTGGTGGGACTGACTGACTGGCTGCCACTGGCAGTACTGGGGGAGATGGGGATCTTGTCTGTACTGGCTGCTCTGGTGCTGGATGAGGTGTTGATGTTGGTATCGATGTAGACTTTTGAACCGGCAATGCCTTTGTAGCAGAGTGCTTATTCCTGTCCTCGTGACTCAGTGCCTCTGCCCATCGGGTCCATAGGCTTCTCAACTCTACCAGCCACTGCGAACTTCCATGAGCCATGGGTACTGGACTGGGATAGTCTTGCTGCTGATAGTACTGAGCATGCCAGAGAGCGCTTGTGGCTCTCTCAGGGCTCACTGTGGTGGACTTCCTTCTTCGACGATTCGTGAGAGGGATTAGCAGCTTGTTTCTTTGACCTGCAACCTTTAGATGTTGAGGGCTGTAGCAAAGACTCACATCTGCCAGGTGACTTGTGGTGGAGGGCCAGAGAGGGTCAGAGAGCCACCTCCATGAAAATCTTCTGTCTGGGCTTTCTATCCTTATGAGAGTGGGACCTGAATTGGTGGCTGAGATCATCCTTTTGTTGAATGTGGCCTTCCACAAAGCAGCAAATGAACTGGGAGTACTTGTCTGAGGTAGGGATCACCTCTTTGCAAGAGAGGCACTTCTTGAAGACCAGTGAACTGGGCATACCCCATTGGAGGAAGGGTCCACAACGGGGGAGGGCGGGAATGGGGAAAAAAATTTAAAAAAAAATTGAGAAAATTAAGGGGAAAAATTACTACACTAAGTACTAACTATGTAAATGCAAAAACAAAAGCAATTGTTGTAGTGGACTGCAAATAGCTACATCTTGAGCCAGGGGTGGTTGAGAAGGAACTGAGCAGGGTTAGCGTGTGTGCACTGACTAGTCTCATCGCAGGGCACAAGGAGAGACAGCACATGTACTGACCTAACGGACATGGCTACCGAAAGTTCTCTGATCAGCAGCACAGGGATGCAAGCACACCTACAGTGGAGCAATCATAGGGCCACTACTCGAAGAAGGCGGCCATTTGAGACCATAATCCTGGATGGGGTCACCCTGATCTATAGCACACAGAGAGAAAGAATGGCCAAGGATAAAACCCTGTTGGAAACTGACCACTAGTGGGAGCAGGAAGAGGTGGAAAAACTGAAGCAACACTCCAAAAGTTAGCGAGAGAGAGAGTGAGTGTGTGTGTGAGGTATAGAGTCATGAAACGAGGGAAGAGTTGAAAAGGATGTTGTGACTACCTGCATCCAATGGAGTTGAAAGGCTGAAGAGGACAAAGATGATTATCCTTTCATAACCCTAATAGTGTGTGCATATAATGGTATTATCTCTTCTCTTTTTACCCTAAAGCTTTTTCACTGATTTTAAACTGTAAGTATTGAATAAACTACCACTGTGGTATTTTGTTGTTTCTCAGGATGTGGCCAAAGAGGCTAGAAAAAAAAATGTGGAACAAAAGTTTAAAAGATTTCACAAGTTATCATAAGCGCTTTGAAGATGAAAGATAAAGAAACTCTGCTAGGTTTTAATCGAAGTCCATCTTGTTTCCTTGCTCATTAATGTTAAGTTTAACACACTCCTACCTCCTGTCCCCAAATACATGCACTTAAACAAATCTAAAAAATACACAGGTATTGTGAGATAATTCAATACACAATTACAGTGAAGAGGAGTCGACAGAATAAGCTGTCTCTACAGATAACAAAAACCTCCTCTTGCCAAACTGAATAGTAAAAAAAAGTTATTTTAATGTAGAAAATGCATACCCTCTACAACTGTGCAATAAGTGTTATAGGAACAAATCGCATCATCCCAGTTAACACACGAAAAGATTATAAAAATTTTTACCTGTTGAAACTAGAAGAAAATCTCTGCAATAAATTAAGTTTCTTTGTTACAAACACTTCACTTGACACATGATCTGGAGGTCCCTATTTAACAATGGAGGAATTTTTATACTTTTTTGTTTGAAATGTAGAAACAGCCAAATTTTGATATCTCTGCAACCAGACATTTGTCAATATGACAAACTGCTTAATCATTATTTGCAGTTAGGAATATTTTTAAACAGCAGACTATCATTCTTCATTATAAATTGTGACAATACGGGCTGTAGGAGGTAGCAGAATGGTCACAGCACAAAGTGCTAATAAAAAAAGCTTGGTTTCAGAACAGCACTTACACTCTAGTAGGCTGGGGTCTTGCACTGAAAATTGAAACACTTCAGAACAACAGAATAAGGAAAAGTTGGTACAAACATGTGCTAACGTTTACCTGAAACAATTACGTGTGTTATGACACTGAACATTTGGCAACAATTCTGTCACATATTTTACACTTTCCCTACCAGTATATATTACCTTGGAGCAGGGCTCCCTGCTAAGTCACATACCAGTGTGAGTTAGGCATTCAGAGGTAGTAGTGAGAAAGGAAAGACACGAAGGGCAACGGGAGGGAGTAATGGAGAGCAGAATTTTGAAAAAAATCTCAAATAGGGAGGAGAGTAAATGGGAAGAAAAATGACCATTTCCCATCCTAAAGCACACCATGATCTGACCAGTAATTGAAGAGGACATGCAGAGGAGGAGGGGGAGCGCTTGTGCCCAATTTTTACTTCCTTAGGATAGATAAAGGAGGCATGTAAAGGTATATCCATTTTTTTTTTACTTTTTTAAAAACATACAATTCAGGCCCCATCTACATAGAACCACTGACATATCACAAAAGACAAGAGCAACTGAGAAGATATGCAAAAAGAAAAGGAGTACCAATGGCACCTTAGAGACTAACCAATTTATTTGAGCATAAGCTTTCGTGAGCTACAGCTCACTTCATCAGATGCAGAGATGAGATTTTAGACATGTTTAAAACTGTGGCGTTTAAGCTCAATACAAAATGAACACTTTGGAGAAACTGTCATTGTTAAATATTCAACACCCCTCTCCTTCAAAATAAGTGTGAGATCTCATATTAACTAGTCTAACAGCTCTTTATATCTAGTATGAGAATCATCTGAGCCCAGCACTAATCAGCTTTCAGGATTTCTCTCCAGCCACTGCAGGAGTTCAGGGACAGATGGTAGTTTGGGAAGCAGCCCCAGATTACTGCCTCTGTTCACAGTGCAAGAGTGAAGTTTCCAGGTGTGGGTTGGTTGGGAATTTGCTGTATCCCTCACGACTCAACTGTCAATGGGCACTGTCCCAGACTTCTGGGAATGTAGTTTAGAACCCATCAAGCCAGGCTAGCCATGCTGACCACCTGGCTGTCTCTCTCCCAGAGCCAGGGAAGTGAATACCATCTATTTGGGATTTACTTGCATTTTGGGTCCTGGGAAGGGAAGCTTGTTTGAACTGTGCCACAATACCCTCTAGGGGAGAGACTATCATACCAGAAGAGAAAGTGAGGTGACGTTTGTTTGACTACAAGTCCACAGGCTTGGCTTTTTTATTTAATTCTGTCTACAAACACCCATCCTCCAGCAAAACCAAGAAAGAGCAGACTTTGTGATAAAGAATAAGAAGTTTGACACCATTTTATAACACCTGCTGTTTGCACCCTCATCCCTCCTTTCCCCCAAACCTCACAACATTTCCTCTCCTTTGGCCAGCTCCTTACTTTTATCCTCTTGCTCCTCACCAACTCCCTGTCTTGATGTTTTCTTCCAACTCACTTGTTAGATAAGTGAACTTAGACTGTAAACTCTACAGGGCAGGGATTATTTCTTTTCTAAATTCTTTGAAGTGCCTAGCATGCTCAAGCACAAGATAAATGAAAAGGTGGGCAGAGAAACTTACTTTTCCTCTGCACAATCCCTTTCAGACAGGATTCTGCAGTTACAGTTCAGAAGCTACTTGATTATCATTGATTGTTTATACTGCAATGGCACCCAAAATGAGCCAGATATTTTAGACCATAAACTCTACAGGACAGGGATTTGTCTTGCTCTGTAGGTGGAAAGCAAGATCTACTGTATTAAAAAGTTATTTCAGTGGGCTTTGGATCAGGTCATCAGTTAGAATCCTTCAGATGCCAATGCACTATAAATACAAGATAGATCAGTGCCATTTCAGTTTTTACAAACCTGGGTATGGAATTCTGAAGAAATAGAAGATCCTATGGAACAGCTGTTATCTTCAGTATACTGTGTAGGCTTCCTAAAACCAGGTGGCAAAGCAGGACCTATAACAGGCCTCAAAGAAAAAAAAAGAATTATTTCCCTTCCCTAATTAAAAAAAAGAATCAGCATGAAAAGCACATTTAAGTAACAACTTTTTATTGTTTGCAGCAAGAATCAGTATTTGAACAGTTCAGTAAAGTGGTAAAGTTGAATGTGTATTCTCTTGTAAAGTCACATTTTCATTGATCGTCATACATTTTCATCTTTCTATGTATTACATACACAAGGGGGATATCAACTTGAAAAAGCACACTTCCATCTCCATGTTCCAGATTTTTAAAGTTATCACTTAAAAAAAAAAAAAAACAAACCACAAGCAGGTACTGTCTTTATTAAATACTTTCCATCTGCTTATCAATATGACCTCCACTATCCACGTTTTTGTGCAATCAAAAATAGCTCATTAAAGTTTAAGGCCAGAAGGGACCAGCAAATCACCAAGTCTGACCTCCTGTATATTCACAGGTCAACAACATTACCCAGCACCCACACACTAAACTCAACAACCAAAATTAGACTAGAGGATCATTAGGCTATTATGTGCCACAGGCAGAGAACAAGAGGGACTGAGGTGCACCACTGCTTGAGGCCCCTTTTATGGCAGGGAAATGATTAAATGAGATATACCCAGATAATCCTGTCAAATGACTCGCACAAGGTGCAAACCCCCAACATCACTGACAGTCTGACCCGGGGGGAAATTCCTTCCTGACCCTGCATATGATAATCCCTTAGACCATAGGTGCTGACTGTTTTTTGCCTGTGGGTGCTTTTGAAGAAAAACAGAGAGAGAGAGAGAGAGACAGAGAGTGTGTGTGGGGGGGTGCTCTGCCAGTTTTGGGAGAAGGCTATTTTCAGCATATTTACACATTTCTTTATTCTAGTTATTGAATAGGTCTATCATTGGTATCTTTACTATTTGAATAATGATTAAATTATTATGAACTACATAATTAAATTATATTAAGATCATTGCAATCACCTTCAAGCTGTCTTCACTAACATCCCAGTTTAAAGACATTATGTCTCACTGGAGCTTTCTGGATGAAACTGTCAGCAATCTTATTTACATCTAGGTTCCCTGTTATTACTGAATTGCACATTAAGGACAGCTACATTATTCAGTTGTATCTGTCCCATTGATGACTGGAGATAAGTTTTAAGTCTTCTGAAGCAGGAAAATGAGCATTCCACAGTTCAGAATGATACAGGCACAGTGAAAAGGATTCTTATGAATTGGCAGTACTCTGGAAAGATAGCGCTTCCAGAGTACAGCAAATGACTCCAAGATGTGTCTCTTGATTTATGCACCATCATTTTGTATGTATTGTTGGGTTTCTATTTTGCCATGTGCATTATTTTGCATTTAACATTGAATTTCATCTGCCATTTTGCTACCAAATCACCCAGTTTTGTGAGATCCCTTGTAACTCTTTGCAGACTGTTTTGGACTTATCTTGAATAATTTTGTATCATCTGCAAACTTTGTCACCTCACTGTTTACCCCTTTTTGCAGAGCATTTATGAATATGCTGAACAGCACTGATCCCAGACCAGTACAAGCCCCTTGGGGGACACCACTATTTACTTCTCTCCATTCTGAAAATGGACCATTTATTCCTCCCCTTTGTTTCCTATCTTTTAACTGGAGTGCCTGGGAATGTCTTCAGGATCATCTGAGGATCCTTAATGTAATGACAAGCGTTTTGTTATTGTAATCACCCTGTCTCTGTTTATAAACAAACTGCCTGCCCCAAGAGCAGAGTTGTTAGCAGCACAGAACTCATCACATTCCACACTGAAGCTCTGACTCCTGGGAACTGAGCACCCACTAGCTTTTTTTCCCATGGGTGCTTGAGTCCCAGAGCACCTACGGAGTCAGGGTCTATGCATAAGACCAGGGGTGGGCAAACTTTTCGGCCCAAGGGCCACATCGGGGTTGCGAAACAGTATGGAGGATCGGGTAGGGAAGGCTGTGCCTCTGGAAACAGCCTGCCCCTACCCCCCCGCCCCCTCCCACTTCCCATCCCCTGACTGTCCCCCTCAGAACTCCCTGGCTCCTTGTCCCGGGACCCCCGCCCCTAACCGTCCCCCCGCTCCAGGACCCCACCCCCTATCAAACCCCCCCTGTCCCCTGACTGCCCCGACCTCTATCCACACCTCTACCCCCGACAGGCCCTCTCAACCCATCCAGCCCCCCCCACTCCTTGTCCCCTGACTGCCCCCTCCTGAGACCCCACCCCCTATCCACCCCCCCGCTCCCTGTCTCCTGACCGCCCCCCCCCCCCCCGAACCTCCGTCCCCTGACTGCCCCGCAGGACCTCCTGCCCCTTATTCAACCCCCCCCACCCCCTTACCATGCCGCAGCGGCAGGACAGGCTTATTGGAAAGCCTGGGAGGTGGCTGCAGGAGAGGGGGGACAGTGTGGGAAGGGAGGGGAGCTCAAGGGCCGGGCAAGCCACTCCCGCGGGCCGGTCCCACAGGCCTGATGTGGCCCATGGGACCATCTCTGCGTTAGACCCTCAACATGTTAGTAAGAGCCAGCCAGCCAAGCACCTGAGAGAAAATGCTCAGTGACACTTCAGAGTCCTGGCCCCCCACACCCAATGTCCCATCTCCAGTTTTGGCCATTCCTGATGCTTCAAAGGAGATTTAAAAAAACAAAAAAAAAAAAAAAAACACAACCCAGAAGACACTGGGGGGAAAAATAATACCTTCCTAACTCCTGCAGATGGCTGGCTGAAACCCTAAACATAAGATTTTAGGAACAGAGGAAATGAGCCCCAGTGCCATTGAATTATGCTTTTATTAAATCTGGTATAATCTAATCAATCAAGCCTTGCAGCAGTGATGCTATTGCCAAGACTTCAAGCAAAACAAACAAAATCGTACCAGACCTATAGTCAGAGGATTACACCTACTAACAAAAAGGAGATAGAACAAGGGGCGTATGTGTAAACAGGGGGCACCTGCAAGGTTCAGGGGCAATCCTCCCCCGAGAAGCCAGCCTGCTGTAGCAGGAGTGCTAGGAGGGGAAGGGTGCCGATAATTCTACTAAAAGAAAAGGAGTACTTGTGGCACCTTAGAGACTAACCAATTTATTTGAGCATAAGCTTTCATGAGCTACAGCTCACTTCATCGGATGCATACCGTGGAAACTGCAGCAGACTTTATATACACACAGAGAATATGAAACAATACCTCCTCCCACCCCACTGTCCTGCTGGTAATAGCTTATCTAAAGTGATCATCAGGTTGGGCCATTTCCAGCACAAATCCAGGTTTTCTCACCCTCCAGGTGCCACAAGTACTCCTTTTCTTTTTGCGAATACAGACTAACACGGCTGTTACTCTGAAACCGATAATTCTACTGTGGCACTGCCCTTAGCTAGAGAGCTCCATCTTTCATTGCAGCCTCCGGCTTACAAGTGTCTGCTAAATGTGAAGCTCCACCCCCATCTAGCTGCTGGAAGAGAGAAGCAGCTTTTTGGCTTCTCTTCTGCTTTCTCACGACTAAGGCAGTATCCACACAGGAAGGCTTTTTGGTATAACCGAAGTGTGAATTTAAAACAAACACATTTATACTGGCGGTACCCCTTATTTTGGCGGAAGAGTGCCTTTCTTGGTTTAGCTTACGTTGCTTGGGGAGGGGTGTCCGCCAAACAAGAGGAAGCTACTCTGCCTACGACACTGTAGCCGGAGTGTGATTGTGAGTGCGGGTAGACAGACCTGTGCTAGCTCCGGCAGATCTAGCACACTAAGTCACGGGGATGTTGCCACACTGACAGCGGCTTGGGCTAGCTGCCTGAGTCCAAGCCTGCCGAAGCCCTTAGTCCAAGCTTGGGTGGTTAGCCCTAGCTGCTGCCTATGCTGCAGTGTCCGCTCTGCAATTTTTAGCACGCTAGCTGAGGCAGAGTTAGCATGAGTCTGTCTACCCGTGCTGAGAATCACACCCCAGCTGCAGTGCAGATGTTCCCTCATAGTCCAGAGTAGGGTATCTATGCTGGGGGTTATACCTGTATAACCCATAAAACTTCCCCATGTCGACAAAGCCAGAGAGAGGGGCAGGCCTCCGCTACTCTACCCCCTCCCACCTTGTAGGCTGTTCCAAGGAGTGGGTAGGAAAATGGTTTTCAATATTCTACACGTCCCACAGCCTCCATTTCTGTGGTGTCTTCTGTATGAAGAACTCTGCTGCTGCTGCTCAGGGCTTTCCTCAGCAGCATGGAGCGGACATGATTTTTGACAGCTTCCTGGCTGCCCAGATCATCTCGAACAGCAAGTGCGAATCTGAGTGAAATCTTGTTAATATGCTCTTCTGTTTGGCACAGCTTTGCTGTTTTTCTACAGACTCAGGCAGAAAACAGGGCTGCTGTTTACTTTTTGCACATATGCAGAAGATTATTTTTAGAAATATAAGGGCAGGAAACAATATTTTTTAAAATGAAATTTTAAGTTATGCAAAAAAATCGATGCATCGAGGACCCCCTACTTGCCTGAGAGTTTCCGCATTAGTCACTGGATTTTTCAAGCCATAGCTATTATTATGGTTGAAAATGCACTCTCTTTTCCAATCCTATTTTTCTGAGGCTTAATTTCTTCAAAATTTGTACATTTGGGGCTAAAACGTCTTATGTTTGTTTTCAACTCTGATTTTAATTTTTTTCCGAAAATATTCACAAATTGAATTTTCATATTATAATTTCGTTAGAGAGGGATATTCTTTTCAAAACTAAAGAAAATGGTTCATTTATATTTTGTACTTGACTAACTCAAAAAAGGTGTTTTAAAAGCTGAAAATTGTCATATATACAGTGCTCAATTAAGAATATATGCTTTGACAAATTTGAAAGATGTGTCTGAGAAATAAAGATGTTCAAAAGGAGTGGGGGATATATTATACAAGGCATAAACAGTACATCCACACACACTTATGAGCCAATCATACATTGGGATATCCATGCACTGAAATCAACATGCATCATTTTGTTTCAGTAATTATGGACTAGATTGAGCAGATTGTAATCTGACCAGAATAAGGGGCACTGTGTTGTTTTGTTGCCCCTGGAACAGCCCAGGAGGGAGACTGCAACTAGGCATCACAATCTCCTTCCCACTCTCCCCACTGATTTGGTGAGGGAGTAAATGGCATCAGATCTATACCAGTCACATCATGTGCTCCCCAATGTGCCAGCATAGTTACCCTGCCAGTGCACTGGGGAGCGGTAGAAGAGAGACAAGGCTCTGCCTGGTCCATGCCCTTTTCACACATTTGCTCAAAAAGGGGAGATGGTAGCTCTGCAAAGTCTGTTTCTCTCAAGGTGCAAGGGGATCCCTTTAATGCCCCTTTGCTCCCTTGTGCCAGCACACAGGATGGGGCACAATCTGGCCCCATATGTTCAGTTAATGCACATTAGCCCTAACTGTGCTTTGTTTAATTTGACCATTTAGAAGCAAGTCACTAAAGAAAAAAAAAATCTGGGAGGGGAGGGGACTAAAAGACTTTAAGACACTCTTAATACAGTATATTCTCCTTAATAGCAATCCTGATACTAGCAACTTTTGGTTACTGGCAAGATTTTGCTGGTAATCGATCCTATTCCATTAACATCAATGTAAATGGAATTTGGAGATTGGCAACAGCATGCTGCTTATTAGGAATCTTTCTTTTTTTTTAAAAGAACAACTGCACATAGGTTTGCGGGCTGCAGTCGGGGAAGGAACCGCTGGGATGTGCTGTGTACACCCTGCACACAGGCTTGCATGTGCTTCCCCTGGCTGCAAGCCTGGATAACTGTCTGTGGCAGGTGCTCAGTCCATCCCAGTACTTCCTTCTGGGACAGCTGCCTGGCAAATCAGCCTGTTCACATGGACCACACAGGAGGTAAGTGGCTGTGGACTGGCACGTGAGGATGTGGTCAGGGGAACAGTGGAGAGGGGAAATGCAGCACAGATGTCGGAGCTGCATGGTACTGCTCCCTGAACTCTCCAGGCTGTGCCCTGCTGGGGGTATGCACTGTTGAAGGAAGGAAGTGCTGGGACATACTGAGCCCCAACCTTTGGAGAGTTCAGGGAGAGGTATGGTGCAGCCCCAATGGTCACCAGCATCTCTGATCCCCAGAGAAAGCCCCAGCATCCAGACTGCAGCTTCCATCCCTGCTGCTGCCCTGCCTGTAGCCAGGCTTACAGGACTGCGGCCAGGAAAGGCATGTCCAAGCACTTCTTTCCCTGGGTGCTACCTCAGAAACCTGCCTTTCACTTATTAGCAACTGACAGTAATACAGTACCAACTTTTTGCTGGCAACCAAGGGATTGCTAGTAAGCGGAATCTACTTTATGTCAGAAAGTAGAAGTGAAAAGTGCACAGTTCATTGCTCTTTAGTGCACCTTTAAATGGCTGCCTTTCCCCCTCTGGGCCCAATCCTGCTAGCCATGTTCACATGAGTAGTCCCGTCGACATCAAGAGGACTAACTGAGACTAACTGTGTAAAGCTTTCAGGAGCAGACCCTTTGGCTGTTTTATTAGAGATTCTATTTTTATATGGCTGAAAGAATGTCTCTTGTCCAATGAAACATGTTTTCAGTATTATTTGTGCTGTGGTAGTACCCAGGACCCCACCGTGCAGGGTGCTGGTTCGCATTTACTTGCATTTATACAATAATAACCGGGAGAAGAAGGGTAACAGTCACATAGAGTTGTTATTGATGTGCACAACTAGATGGTCCCAAATAATCTAAAGAGAAAAAAAAAAACAAATAAATAATAAAATCAGCTTTCCCCAGCTGCTGTCCCACCTAGCCATTGTTTGGCTGACTTCCTTTATGTGTGACAGCAGAAATCGTTCCTTGAGGAGGGATTTGAAGGATGAGAGGGTAATGGTCTTTATAATGAAAGCAAGCGCTGAGGTACCATATGTTACCCTGAAATAATTATACCAGCTATTTATACTACTTTTAACTACACATTTGGAGACAGTTTTATTGCATTAAAGATGTGGAAGCTCTGGTATAACTTCGCCTGCCAGACACTCACCAAGCTGCTGTTTTGAGTCCATGTGCTTTTAAGCTTCCTGAGTCTAAGCAGAGTCCAGGCACTGCCTTTGGATCACTGGCCACATTCTGGATGTGCAGATCTTCCAGCTTACACTACCGCCTGAAAGTTCAACTGCCTACACCCTATGTTTTGTGCTAGCTCCCCCAGGTTCTCCAGTATCTTAAGCATAGCCTTTCCCAGAGTGCCAACTTTGAGGGAAATCTAGTTTACATTCACCTCTCTAGGGATACGATAGTTGAAACACACAATGCACAGGCTTTGAAAAAGTTCTCAAACTAGTCACTCTTTACTACAGACAGCACAAAACAATACAACATCTGCACATCATCCCTGCCTCAGTTTCCTCACCTCTCTTGAGCATTCTTTGGGATTTGGCTCAGTATTTGTTTCTGGAGTTTGGGATCCTTCCTCTCTCCCTGCTCTCCTGCACATGGCTTCTCCTTTGGAACATGGAATCTCTCTGATCTCTTCTCCCTCTCTTTCCTCCAGCCAGCCTCCGTTGACTTTGGCTGGTTCTACAGTCAAAGGCCCCCTTTGCTACAAAAACAAGTTCTGTTTGTTCCCCTTTCCTGCCCAAGCTTCTCCTTGTGTCTGACTCCCTCTGAGTATTTAAAGGTATTACCACCTGGTTTCTTTGGTTTCCTGTTAAGGGATTTTTCCACTCTTCAAACCTTCTTCCCTTCACACAACCTAGGCAGAATTAGTTCTCACAGCTCAGACATGGTCAGGTGCCACAGGTCTCAAAGCCAGGCCTGCAGGGCTGTTGAGCAGCAGCCTTATCTTCTGTGCCATTGAGCTAGAAGGGCAGACAACAGAACTGCTGCTAATACCTCATCACAGAAGCTACACCCACTGACTCACCATGGCCAGATGGCTAACAGCCGATTGGACACCACCGGGTACAAGACTTCCTGTCCCATTCCTTGTCTGAGCAACTAGTCATTAGGCCTGTTGATGCGCAGACCACTGACACCAGGTCCCTGCTTCCTCACCTGGTTCCTGCTATCTACCATGCCTTGTTCCTGTTGCCTGCTTCCTTGCCCTGACCCAGTTGCAGACTCTGATTTTGACCCTTGGCGTGGCTTCTGACCTCTGGTGTGATCACAACCATGTCTCTGCTGCTAGCTCCAACCACTAGGTCACACAGCTCAGGTTTTGGGATCTGCCAAGCACCATCCTTAACATACCCATTGCTCAGCCAGAGTTCAGTTGTTAAAGTTAATGATTTATTTTATCTGTTCTGTAATTTCTTCCAGACGGGTGTGTTTATGAGAGTGAGAGAGATGTCATGGACCCTGGCAGCCCATGGTAGACCTACTTCACGTTGCAGTACTCAATGATACAATATCATAAAATTAACCAAAATTTATACATTGTACACAGAGAGTTTCCCCAAATCATCTCAACAGATTTAAACCTGGAGGAGAGACAGTCATATTTCTTAATATATAGAAATTCTCTCTCAATAAAAGTTCTCAGATTTGAGAGACACTTTCAACTACGGAATTTCTTGCAGACAGTAATGCTACAACCAGAACTGTTCAGCAACAGACTGGCTCATCTTCCTAACAATGACATTATTTCTGACAGGTAAATATTGGATCATTTTATCTACTAACTCTTTATAGCACTGAGGAAGCAAACAGCACGGATGTCAAAAGCAAATCTGCAAGGAAGTTTCTGCTGAACACTTTATCTAACAACATTCTCTTGAAAGTAGTGATTTCTGTACAGAATATCATTTTGGATTACACTGGAAAGAGCTGAGATTGATGTGAAGATTAGGAGGCTGTCAGATACAGTTAAATTCTGAAAGGAAAATTAACAACTATCTTTCTCCAATAGGTATTTTATAATTGTGTGTGGTTGAATGGGCTTAGTTTCTGACAAAGAGGCTATTATCAATGCTGATTTAGTAAAATATGATTTTAACAAACATACACCATTCAGCATTGTTTACATGAAGAAAACTAATGATCCCAATGTATTAACAAAACAACCATTGCAATAATATAACCATATTATATGACATAGGAACAAATTAACACCTCAGTCCTGCAATGAGTTCCATGCAGGTGGGCCCCTGCACCTGAGGAGTTCATAGAGTTTGGGCCTAATACCTATAAAATCTTCAAAAAAAAATATATTGAATAAAACCACAAGCGTACACCATACAACAGTTTGCCTGACTAACATGCATAGCATACTCTTTTTGAGCTTTATCTTAGAAGGTGGGAGAAATTTGATATTCAAAATATGATTAGACAGTTCATATACAATTTTCCTCTTCTCTCGGACTTTCCAGAGGGTACATGGGGAATTTTGTACTCAAATTACAAAGGAATTCTAATCACATAAATCTTAAGTGTAACTAAGGTGTTCACTGATAGAGCCACAAAATATTTTATTGAAAATAATTATGTTTTAACAAGAGGAGCCTGAACACTATTCCGCTTTAATTACCTCTCTGGGGAATCATCCTGCTTTTTAAACCCAGGAGGAAGAGCAGGTCCAAAAAAGCCATCATCGTCATCTTCCCGAGCTCTTTTCTGTTTTCTACAAATACAGTGATTGAGCTTAATAATTACTCTGACATAGATGGCAATTATCTATACTTCAAAGGAAAAAAAATAAAATGATTTCCAAAAGTCTTACATTATGTACTATCTTGCTGTTACCATGGAAACACAGCATAAGACTCTGAAAATTTGGAGCAATTAAATATTTGTTAGCATAAACCTCATTCTTACACTACAGTGACATTTTAAAAAAAAATGTTATTGGTGTGCAGAAAGAGAAAATCAAATAGTAAAACACGGTAATGCTGTTTTGCATGCATAAAGTAGTTTTAACACCAGCATATTTCTTGCTACATTTTTACCATCATTCTATACATTTTGACTAGTACTTTTCCAAATCGAATTTTAGATCGAACAATCAGTAAATAAAACCCTGGGGGGAAAGTGGGGAGTATTTACAGTAACGAGCATTACATGGAAATCGTATAATGCCCTCTAAGACTCCAATCCTGCAAACACTTACAAGTTCTTAAACTTTGCACATTTGACTAGTCCCATTAAATTTGAGTATGTGCAGTTTGCTGAGATTTGCTATTAAAAAAACCCAACATTTCCACCCTTCAAATCAAAATAATCATATACCCACACTTGTTTAGAGCTTGATCACGCACAGGAATATTTACGCTGATGTCAATGGGAGTCAGACTGGTCCCTATATACAATATTATGATGACAGGCATGTTACAAATATTTAAGTTAAATAGGTAATAGCCTAAAAAGGAGATAAAAATGCGTAAGATAAACAGACAGAGTTAACATGAACACTGTATCTAGGAGCCCAAACCAGTTCCCACTGAAGTCAATAGAAAGACTCCTATTAACTTGTCAGAGAATCAGAGTTGGATCAGGCCTACTGGGAGTTGAAAATTGTTCACTAAGTCATTGGTAAGCTAATTTTCCCTGTGATCATCCATGTGATCTATAACTTTGATGTTATGACAATCTGAGCATTCTTACCATATACCTGTTCCTAAAACAGGTGCAGTATCTCCCATTAGTATGTTTATATTCATGTAGAGTCAAAGGCCACATTTTTCAAGACCTTATGCCTAAAGTTAGAAGAGGCTTAATTTTCAAAGATGCTAAGCACCTCTAGCTATTAACGTCAATGAGATTTGTGGGTGCTTAGAACTTCCGAAAATTGAGCCACTTCTATTTAAGTTCCTAAATGTGGATATAGGAGTCTAAGTTTAGGTATACAAGGTTTGAAAATTTTGGCCTTTTTCTTTTTTTAACCTCAAAATTTCATTTCTACCTCCAATACGCTTCTTAATATACATTTATATTAGGAAACACTAATTTCAAAATTGACAGTCCACTCAAAGTCTACTATAGATGCCATTGCTTATTGCTAGCAAAGATATAGTTTACCAAAATACACTTCCATGAACAGGCCCATCACAGCAACTTTAATATTAGTTTTACTAACAAGCTGCTTATTACTTTCTACAGGGCAACTTGCTGTACTTTGGAAACAGAATTCACTCAGTATTAAGTTTTCAGATTTCTAATAAAGTGCCCACCATCCACATCTTTTGTGTATACACACAAATTAAAAGTACAATCTAAAGGTTAAGTGACACGTCAACCTAGATACAAAATTAAAGTGAAATGAACAATTTAGATTGCACTGAACAAGCCAGTCACAGTCTAAGGAGACACACAGATTAGGTAGCCACTATCACCCTGGAAAGGATGAGGGGACAACGTTAGCAGCCTTTATTTTCATGTCTGCTTTTTTTAGTTGCATAATATAGCCTCTTTCTGATTCTGCATCTGGCTAATTCAGTCAACTCATTGTATGAAGTGGTCCAATTTCTGCTTATTTTACCAGTGTAAATTACATGAATGACACACAGACTGACTTGGGTACTGGATCAGTGTCCTGCTCCTCTTCAGAATCTCTATTTGCTTCTCTGAGCAGAGGAGGAGACTTGGGGCCTTCATCACGGTCATGCATTTCTGAGCTTTTTTTGTAGCCAGGAGGCAATACTGGACCTGCAACTAAACATGAAGATTTAGTGTGGATATTTTAATAAACACTTTAAATGAATATTACCACTTTTGGTATCATCAAAATGCATACTTCGCTGGATTTAACTTTATTCAAAACAGTCCTGTCTCTACATAAGAGTTAACAATGATTTAACAAAGGTCCTGACACAGCCGAGCACGTAAGAACAAGCTTTAATAATTTGCTGAATAAAGATGGATTTCTTTGTTGAATTAGGGCCTAAATGAATAATTGATATCACAGGACTGAATGGCTCTGACACTACTGGACTTTTTATAATTTCACAGTGCATTCTGAGGCATAAACTCCACAGGGCCTTTTGAAATTTAAAACACTGATTTTAAAGCAGACAAGAAGGGAAACTTATTTGTCTGGGAAGAGGTACAGTGAACTTTTACTGCAGCCAAAGAATTAGAACAAAAAAAGATCAGGTACAATGAAGTGAAATAAATGAAGGCTGAGAGAAAATGACATCTACAGTTAAAAAGCTGTGACCTTTTAAATTATGCAAAATAAACCAGATCCATCTAGAAGCTCAACTTTTAATTGGTTTCAGAGTAGCAGCTGTGTTAGTCTGTATCTGCAAAAAGAAAAGGAGTATTCGTGGCATCTTAGAGATTAACAAATTTATTTGAGCATAAGCTTTCGTGAGCTACAGCTCGCTTCATTGGATGCATGCAGTGGAAAATACAGTGGGGAGATTTTATATACACAGAGAACATGAAACAATGGGTGCTACCATACACACTGTAATGAGAGTAATCAGGTAAGGTGAAAGATTACCAGCAGGAGAAAAAAAAGAAACCACCTTTTGTAGTGATAATCATAGTGGGCCATTTCCAGCAGTTGACAAGAATGTGTGAGAAACAGTAGAGGGGAAAAATATGCCATGTTTATTCCCCCCCACACTGTTCCTCACACGTTCTTGTCAACTGCTGGAAATGGCTCACCTTGATTGTCACTACAAAAGTTTTTTTTTTCTCGTCTCCTGCTGGTAATAGCTCACCTTACCTGATCACTCTGGTTACAGTGTGTATGGTAACATCCATTGTTTCATGTTCTCTGTGTATATAAAATCTTCCCACTGTATTTTCCACTGCATGCATCCGATGAAGTGAGCTGTAGCTCACGAAAGCTTATGCTCCAATAAATTTGTTGGTCTCTTAGGTTCAACTTTTATTAGGTAAGTCTTAGACAAGGATGAGAAAGATTAAAGGGGACATTACACAACTCATCATTTCTTCACATAACTAAAACACAAAACAAGAACAACATACAATTTACAGGTTTCAGGGTAACAGCCGTGTTAGTCTGTATTCGCAAAAAGAAAAGGAGTACTTGTGGCACCTTAGAGACTGGTTAGTCTCTAAGGTGCCACAAGTACTTCTTTTCTTTATACAATTTACAAAGCAACCACTGATCTGCCTCTCATCTCAGCTTCTTGTTTGCATGGAAATGAAATGAACCAAGACAACAGATCCATGAGTCCACTTCAATACCAGATATTTCTGGTCAGAGTTGTGCATCCCCTCCACCGTCCAAAAAAATTATAAGACGTGATTATGGAAGACACGGGAAAGAGGCCAAGGATTAATAAGCAACATATTATACCGACTACTGTCAATATGTTATCCATTTTGGTTTGTTTGATCAGTGTAACTGAATGCATGGCCTATTTTTGATCAGTTATTTAAAAATATATATATTTAAGACCCTGAAAGCACCTATGCACATTCTCAACTTTACACAACTTAAATTCAGTGGCATTACACATGTATAAAGTTAAATTTATGTATAAATGTTTGCAGAATCAGAACCTAAACGAGTAAAGTATCCTACAGGTGTGACAGACAATAATAAATGGGGCTGCTAATGCTACCTATTATTAAGGTTGCCCCAAACTCCCCATTATAAGACCCTGTTTTCAGAGACTTAACACTTTACCAAATATTAACCATTTGGGCTTAAGTTTTCCATGCCTGGTGTCTGTCTCGGGCTGAAATATTTGGAAAATTTCAGCCAAAATGGTTCCGCATTTTCTAAGAACAGGGCTATGGAAAAATACATTGGCAGAATTTTTTAACATGGGCAAAACAATCTTTTCTTTTAACAGATCCTTTGAAGCAGGGAATTAAAATTGGGTGTGAATATGAACTTTGTGTCAAGTAAAAGAAACCTTACTTCTAGCATCTCTTAACTTTTGAATGCTTGATGTTGAAACCTTAATAGTGTCCTTTTAATGTAGTTGTTTAATGTAGTATGTTATATGCAAAAACAATAAGTAGGCATAAGGAAGCCAAAAGAATGGATTATTAAATATTTACTGACATACTGCCTTATGAAAATTACACATAACCAAACTGTGCATGTGAAGTAGCAATTCCATTTCATGAATGTTGACATTAATAAATGGTTGTCTTCACTCTTCTGATTTAAGGTATCAAATTAACCCTTTCTGATGGAATTACAAGATTGAAAGTGCACAATTTTGTATGTCATTTTCTCTAAAGAAGGTAGGTTACAGAGTAGCAGCTGTGTTAGTTTGTATCCATGAAAAGAAAAGGAGTACTTGTGGCACCTGAGAGACTAACAAATTTATTAGAGCTAAGCTTTCGTGAACTACAGCTCACTTCACTGGATACATATGATGAAGTGAGCTGTAGCTCACGAAAGCTTATGCTCTAATAAATTTGTTAGTCTCTCAGGTGCCGCAAGTACTCCTTTTCTTTCTAAAGAAGGTAGATGCTAAAAAAGAGGTCTAGAAATGAAAATGTCCCTGAGGAAAAGTGAAGGACAAGCTCACACATAAATTCAACTACCAAACAAGTGAAAAAAATACATATTTGAAGAGTTGTTCAGATCAGGTCAAAAGAAAAGAAACATCAAGTATTAGTCCAACAAGAGCAAGGCCCAGGAAGGAGCAGCTGGGAAGTAGTGGCAGCAGTGGCAGGTGTGGAATGCTGACATCCTTATCCCCTAGCAAGTTGCACCAGTTCCTCCCATCAAATATCCTCCCATGTACCACAGATGGACCTTTAAACTAAGAATAAAGTAATATTGTTTAAAAATGGTTAACATAATCTGCCTCCGTATAATAACCTTTTAAGACCATTTTACACATGTTAAGTAACTATTTTAAAATTCCTCTAGAGAATCATCTCATAATACTGAATGAGGTTTAGCTTAAATCCATTTATTTGTGCTGCAGACAAATGTTTTACAGAATTTGTTTCAAAGCCACTTTAGATCTTTCTCAAGGGCATTCCAACAATAATACCAGCATCTTGACTGTTTGCCCAGAGGCTTCTTCAGAACTAGCACAATGTAGATCAGCATAAGCAGCATAAGATATATAAAGCGCTGTATTTTATATTTGTCCGGTGATTTTATGCATTGCAAAACACATTGGATGTGATTTTCAGAGGGGTAATGTGGGTGCTCAAATATGGTTGTAAGAATACTCATAGACAGAATGAATTAAGTTAAATTGTTTTCAGATACATAGTTAAATTTTGTGCTAAGACATAATTTTAGCATCCTCCCCAAAATAAATGAGTTTAAAATATAGTCCTTTGATAAGACAAATGCAGCAGTAAATAGTGAAGCATGACAGAGTAACCTACTCTAGGTGAACCAAACCCAAGGTATCTGTGATCTACCACAGATGACAAAATTCAGTTAAAGGACAAGTAAATGCTATGAAACCCTTAAATAGACAAAGTGTAAGGCCAGAAAAAAAGTCTAAAAAGTCAGTAGCATTAACAATACCTCCCCGGAAGAGAGAAAATAGTAAATTATATGGCAGCTCTGTGTGTGTAAAACAGCAGTTCTCAATCTGTGGGTCAGGACCACAAAGTGGGTCACGACCCCATTTTAATGGGGTCACCAGGGCTGGCTTAGACTTGCTGGGGCCTGGGGCCAAACCTCGAGCCCCACTGCCCAGGGTTGAAGCCCAACAGCTACAGTCCTGGGCAGCGGGGCTCAAGTTACAGGCACCTGCCTGGGGTTGAAGCCTTTGGGTTTCGGCTACCCACGCCCGCCTGGGGCCCAGGTGTCGGGCTTTGTCCTCCCCCCCGCCCAAGGCACCAGGGCTCAGGCGAGCTCAGTCCCTCCCCTCCTGGGGTCATGTAGTAATTTTTGTTGTCAGAAGGGGGTCATGGTGCAACGAAGTTTGAGAAACCCCCGATGTAAAATATCCTAGAACACAACTACAAGAAAACAGAGTGGTTGTGTGTGTTTATCTTTGACAGGCTACATGAAATCACCTGAAAACCGGGGTGCAGCACCAGGCAAGTTGCCATTGTGGCCCTCAGTGTCACAAAGGAAAAAAGAAATCACTTGCATTAGAGCTCACAGAAAACCAGCGGCTGTGAAACGCGCAGCTTGCCTCGGCCTTAGCTGCGGCAGGGCAGGAGCACCCAAGAGAGAGGGGTCACTTTGCCGCACAGCCGCGGTGTTCAACCGCTTTTCCATTGGCGGACCCCGAGAACGTTTCGAAGGGAGGAGCGGACCCCGCCGGCTGGAAACCACCGCAGGAAGCGCCACCCGGCCGGCCGGCCGGCGGGCGGGCAAACAGCCCCGTGCGGGGGTTTGCTAACGGGTCCCGCGGGGCGGCTCGGCCCCGGCCCGCGCAGGCGGGAGACGGGAGGGCGCGCTGATTCGGCCAGCACCGAGCGGCGCCGGGGCTACCCACAGCCCCCGGCTGGGACCGGGCTGAACCGCTCTGAGGAGCCCCCGCCCCACGGCTGTATTCCCGGGCCGCGCCCAGGTGCCGCTTAAACCCTGGCGCTGGGGCGGCCCGGCCCCCTAACGCGTCCTCACCCTGGCTGAAGTCCTCATCCGGGTCCGCCTCGGCACAGCGGGCAAAGCCCGGGGGCAGCGCCGGCCCCATCAGCTCTCGGGCCATGGCACAACAACGCCGCCGCCGCCGCCGCCGTGGGAGGCGCATGCGTATTGCGTAGCGACCCGTGCGGCCCAGACAAACCCGCCGGCGCACAGGCGGCTGACGGTCTCCATGGCCCTTCCGGCGCTGTGCGATGACGTTCCCCGGTCGTGTGGCCGGTGGAGTTCCGCACCCTGGCTTTGGGGCGGGGTGTTTACAGTAGTGCCGGAAGTGACGTATAATGCAGTGGCCGCCTGCGTCCCCCATGTGGAGGTAGCCGCCGCTGGCAGTGGCAGCACGGGAGGCCGGAGGCGTCTGTTCGGGCCTGACATGAATCCGTTCGCCTGGTACCCGCCGCCTCCCGTGTTCAGGCCACCTGTGTTCTGCCCGCCCCCGGGGCCCCCCGCCTGGGACCCCAGCTTCTGGGCGCCGCCGCCTGGGGATTATCCGCCGCCTGCCGCATGGTACCAGCCGTCACCGGCGTACGGCGAGCGGCCGACAGCCCCGCACCCAGGTAGGGGAGACCCCCGCGGGGGCAAGAGGGAGGGGCTTCTGCACCTGGGCCGGATATTCCCCCTCTCCCTGTTCTCCCAACGACCACCCCCCTCCGAGGGGCTCCTGCCTCGTTTCCCCCATATCCATCCTTTTGCAGGGGGTTTCTCCCCAGCTGCGTCTCGGGGGTGGGGGGTGCGGAGGAGTGGTCCTGGGTGCTGCAGCCCTGCTTCTCCCGTGCGCTTTGGCTTGCGGATCTGCTTAGGTGGTTGTTGCTTTCCTCCAGTGCTGGCTACTTCTTGCTTATGACTCAAAGAAGGGCGAGGTAGTTCCCACGCTCTTTCCCAAGCTTCCCAATCCTGAAACTTAAAACCAGGTTTTTGCCTTTTATTTGCCAAAGATTTGGTGATGCTGTAATATATCTCCAGGGAGGCTGTGTCCTTTTGGGGTTTGCCATGTTGATGATGTCATTGAAAAAACAAACCAAAACATTCCTGTGTTATCTGCACTTTAAAAAAAATCTAAAATACTGATTTATTATTATTTAAAAGTGGTAGCACTGATTTTCAGGCAGTTTTTTAAAAGGATTGATAGAATAAGGGAGATCCTGAGAAGTCTCAACAATGACGTTTAGGACACCAAGGGATATAAGGTAACAAGTAGTGTAATAGTGTGATTACACAGATGAGGTAAGGAATATCAGATGGATCAAAAACTTCCATATTTCTGCTTTTCTTTAAAAGATTTTGATAAGGTTATTTCAGTTATTTAGAGTGCACTCTTTTCCCCAAATATAATATTGAAGAAAGTATTAAACAGCTACGTGTAATTTCATTTTTCTTGTAATTTTTTTTTTATTGAAGGTGGAAATTGCCATTTTACCCAAGAATGGCAAGCTGAACAAACACCTGCATTTTTTAAACATTCTCCAGGTGGAAACTTCAAGCAAAAGGTACTTATTATAGCTATTATGTGGAGTTTAGTAACTCAGTTGTACTTCTGGGATACAGTACTCTTAATCCCACCACACCGGTTAGGGTTATGTTATAACATATGTTAACCATTATGTTATAAATGAGAGCATTCCATGGTGAGACAAGTCTGCAAGTCCTGGATTCGTTCAAGGGAGGGATGCTCTAATCAACTTATTGAAATCGTACATTGTGCACATGATTCAATTGCTGAGACGTAGTAACCTTGCAACAGCCTTTATTTCTGGTGTTGAAGCCACTTTGGCATTTTGGTTATGTTGGCAGTGGTGACACTTAGTAAAAAGATGTTACTTGTAAACTGAGCACATTTGAGTTGGAAACTGCAAGATATGGAACACAATAATTTGATCTTTTTAGTCATTTTTCTGTCTAGATTATGTATCAAATGTTTTGACTATTGAAACTCCAGCTAAAATAATTTAAATATCTTCCTGAAAGCATATTCCGGCATATTGGTTTCTATTTAAAAGAAAGTGTAACTTATTTTTTTGAAGAAATGAACATAACAGTGTCACTCTTTTAACAGAACAAAAGGAAAAAAGAACCAGTTTTCTCTCATTATTGTGATACTTGTGATCGTGGCTATAAAAACCAAGAAAAATATGATGAACACGTTGCACAGCACACACAGGTTAGTTTAAATAGGCGGGAAAGTTTGTCTTATAAAACAGCTTATATTTACAATTTACAGCCATACCATTTTGGACTGTGGTTTCATAATCTAAGCAGGTGTTGGTCCTAGGCAGTGCTTGAATGGGAGATCACCAACAGAAAATCACATGCTACAGGAAGTGTTGGTAGGTGGCACTTTCTTTGGAGTCCTCTCCTTCACTGACTCCAAATAGTGCAAGGAGTCGCTGTGTTGCTACGGGTGTGCTTTTTTGATTTAAGATGTAAAATGGAGGCCCTAACTGAGTACAGAGGTTCTGCCTGTACTTATAGGCGTTGGGGTGCTGGTTATGTAGGTCTTTGATTCATAATGGTAAATGTAAAATTGGTAGTTAGTAGTTGAAATTATCCATGGTATATGAACTAGTCATACCATTTTGCGTGCATTACTGAAGTCTTTGGGGATGACGCTACTAGAGGGATTTGCCTTGTTTTGGACACTATAGGTATCTAGTACAGCATGAACCTAACAAATGTTGACAGTGTGCTTGTGCTGTTTGCATCCAATTTGAAATGCTGAAGGTCTTCTGCCCTAGAACTGGGCTGACTACAGTGTGTACAATTTAGGCAAGTCCTCTATGGTGGGGCTAAGACTAATTCTCGGATGCCGGCTGCCCCAATTCCTGCATGAAATGATGGAAGATCTTCACTGCTATAAACTGTTGAGTGCATTCTGAATCCTAAGATGTTATCCTAAATGAGTACTGGGGAGAATAGATATTTTAAAACGTAGTGAACATAATGTATTACTCTTACGCCACTTAGTAACTGAATGTCTCCTTTTTAAAATGTAATTCTTAATGCTGTAGTACTGGTACTTAGCCTTTTACATTTTCAAAACTCTGTGCGAGTAACCGAGACTATGCTGGCAGTTGTTGTTTTGTTTCACCATTCAAGAAAGTGATCTACTATGCAGTGTAGTTAAAAATAAGTGAGCTACATCTTGACTCTTTTTGTGCGTAATTTCATTCAAATAGTGTCAGAGTATTTTTCTTCTCTTTCAGTGTGCAGAAGATGGTTGCAGTTTCAGTGCACATGAGAAGTTGGTTCAAATTCACTGGAAGAATGTAGGTACCCCAAGCTGCTTCAAAAATTGAGTCCATAAAAATTGTAGAATTGATTATTAGCTTCTCCTCTGGCTGTCTTTATGCATTTTTATATTTCTTTAGAATGACAAAGTCCAGTCTCAGCCTTAAAAACTGACCCTCAGTCCCATGTTAAACATGAAAAGTATGTAAAAGACAACATAATAGAAATAACAATCACCATGTTTCATTTTTAGTCTTCTCATTTTCTATATGTTACAGCCAACTTCAGCAATGTCTGTGTTTTTTAAAGTTGCAGAGTTTCATGTAATTGCATAAAGGGAATATTCAGTCACATTTTGTAATGCTTCTGAAAACTTGTCCTCCATAGATGCATGCTCCTGGTGCTAGAAGAATACAATTAGATACTCCAGAGGAGATTGCTAAATGGAGAGAGGAAAGAAAAAGGTGAGTAAGCTTCAGAGACTGTAAGTTATAAGAGGCTTTCAATTCCAAAACTTCTCATCGCTCTCGTGCACTTTTCCCTTGGGGTTCCTAACCCTTAACTTAATTATTTCTTTAATGCTTTGGGGGGGAAAAGATTCAAACTCTCAAGTTACGCCAGCAAGAAAAATACTCAATCTTTAAGATGCATTATTTTGTCTTTAGATAACTCATACTGTTTTTACATGTCATGTTTAAAGCTCAGATTCCTGAAATGGGGAATGTATGCTGGATGAAGTTGGAAATAGTTGGGTCTGAAATAATAAAGATGTGAACATCTGAATATGGTGTACTCACCACCGCTATAGTATACTTCATTGGGTGCAGACTTGCAGAAATTGACAAGTAATTTCTGTAGACTTTAAATTTCTACCTAACATTCTTTCTAACCTATATCTCTTGATTATCATACAGCAAGCTCTGCTAATTCATAAACAGGGGTGTGCGCAGACATTTAAATTTGACCACTTTTAGAGGGCCACGTTAAACACACACAAATGAAGCGTTCGTATGCTGTCCACCCTCTCCCTCCCCTGGCAATTTCTCTGGACACCTCTGGCAGGACGCCTCTGGTGGGGATGCCCAGCAGTGAGAAGGCAGCGGCTCCCCCTGGCAGCAGCACTCTGTGTCCCTGCAGCTGTGGGGTGGAGGAAGCAGCGGGGTGGCTAGCTGCAGGCTGAACTCCTCCTCTCCCCAGCCGTGCAGCTGCTGCTGCTTCTGCCCTGCTGCTGGAGTCCCTGCATTGCTGCCTGCTTTGCAGACCACCTGTTGAGGTGACTCGGGGGTGGAGGCAACAGGGAAGGAGAAGCAGTAGCTGCAGTGGGGGAGGGAGAAGGAGTTCAGCCGGCAGCCAGCCACCCTGCTACTTCCTTCACCGGGCTACAGGGACACATGGAGATTTGTGTGTGTGTGTGTGTGTGCCAGTGGATTTGGTGTAGGATGAAAGAGGTACCGTGGAACTGGGGAGATAAGATGGGCACTGGGATTGAGTTACTGGGCTGGAAACCAGTGGGTAGGCTGGCCAGGGGGTGCAGGGAAACCCACTGCTCTGACCCTGTGCCTTCTGTTCTCCCACATGGCTCTCTAATTTCTCCTTCTGGAGACATACTAAGAATTGCCTGCACTCTGTCTTAGTAGACCTTGGCAGGTTTATTATCAGTTCAGGACTCACCCCTAGTGAATCAAAGGAGGTTTGCCAGATGGAGGAGATCTTCCCTTCTCTGTGGTAGATCTACAAGCTCTACTTGTCAGGATACTGCCTCCAAGCCTCCCTCTCTCACCATGTCTCAGTCATAACAGTAGCAAGGAGGGGACAGGGGGAGAGGGAGGCCCAGTGACAAGTTTGTCTGACAAAGGGGACTGTGTATTTGTGCTACAAAGGGAGCAATTTTTCTAGGAAAATCTATGGCCTGACAGACTTTGGCAGGTAAGATGATGTGAAGTCATGCTGGCAAGCTTTGAATTTTCTGAAAAGCTAGGGGTAAGGATGTTGGGGTGCGGGGGGGAAGCAGGAGGCAGGGACTCTTGCCAGAGACACAGGATAGCAGGGATTAGGTGCTAGGGAAGCAGGCTGGCCGCAGAGAGGAGCTAAGATGGGTAGTAGAGACAGCACTGGAGAATAGAAGTTCTTTACAAAGATGTAGAGCTCTTTTTGAAACAAAACAGTTACAGTGAAGAAGCTTGGTATTAAACTTTCCGAAATAACCTAATGTTGGGACCTGCAGCCTAATGCACTGGTGGGTGATAATTCAGATATGTCTACACAGCATTCTGGAGCAAGCAGGAGTGAGCCTTCCATCCCAGGTTGACAGACTAGCTGCATTGCTCTAGCTGTCTAAAAATAGCTGCATAGACAGCTCTCTGAAGCTCGGACCCTGAAGCCCAACCCACCCCCCAAACCCAGGTTTCAGCACCCAGCTCCAGCCCGAGTTGCAACTTCAGAGCTCTGTCTACACAGCTATTTGTAGAGTGCTAGCACAAGCCCCACTAGCCCAGGGCTAGGAGTCTTGCTCCCATGAGCTCCAAAATGCTGTGTAGACATACCCTTTAAGTTGTTGCCTCTTTGAGCGTGAGGAGGTCCAAAATAAGGTTATCTTCCTTTGTTTTTTACATAAAGTTAGAAAATTGACGTTTGTCCTCCTTAGTGAACTCATCTTGGGAACAATCAATGCAAGGTTTCCTGCTCATGTGAAGTATTTAAACCCCACGTTAAGTGGAAGAAGCAACATAACCTTATCTATGGAGCCACTATGGTGCCTCTATAAGGCTTGACTTTGTGCATTAATGACTTTTGTATGGAAATGTACAAGTGGTTTATCTTCAGTGTAGTCTTGATTATAATCCCGATATACATTTGTTGCAGGGAGTGTGAGTTAAGTGTTGCTTTGTAGCTGTCACCCAGAACACTTTGTCACATGCAGACAAAGTACATAGCAGGAAATAGATCGGGGTGGCCAACCTGTGGCTTCGGAGCCGTGTGTGGCTCTTCAGAAGTTAATATGCGGCTCCTTGTAGAGGCACCGACTCCGGGGTTGGAGCTACAGGCATCAACTTTCCAATGTGCTGGGGGGTGCTCACTGCTCAACCCCTGGCTCTGCCACAGGCCCAGCCCCCACTCTGCCCCTTCCTGTCCCCTCCCCATAGCTTGCCGTGCCCTCACTCCCGCCCCTCCCTGAGCCTCCTGCATACCACAAAACAGCTGATCAGGAGGTGCGGGGAGGAAGGGGGAGGTGCTGACTGGCCGGGCTGCGGGTGTGTGCAAGGTGCTGGGAGTGGGGTGGGGGAGCTGATGGGAGGGCTGCTGTCATATTACTATGGCTCTTTGGCAATGTACACTGGTAAATTCTAGCTCCTTCTCAGGCTCAGGTTGCCCGCCCCGCCGGGAAATACATGTTTTTGTCTTAAGAGCCCTCTTGTGGTGAAGTGCTAATAGAGTTCTGGGAAAAAAGGAAATCACCACTCCAGAGTAAAATTTTCCCACAATGATTATAGCAATTTTTAGCACAAACTGTGGAAACGTTCTGCTGCATCAACAACACTAGACCGTCAATTTTTCTATTACCAGTTCAGTTTTTTAATATTTTATTTGTCAAAATAACACAATATAATTATGCCAGTTACAATTATTTTGGTACTTTATTTCAAAATGTCTGTCAGCAAGTATATCTGTAGCAATACAGACCAAAAAAAAAAAAATTCTGGTAACGTTTTTTTTTGACAGATTCCTTACGAGGCATATTAATACAGAACTTTGTGTAATTCATTTAAATTATAATACAGAACTGTATTTCCTGCACCTGTCAGAAGCAGTGCAAAGGCTTGGGGGAGTCAGGGGTAACAGAGGAGCTGAGAGAGAGGGAAGGAGCCTAGGTGTGAACCTGGAGGGTGTTGGGTGGGAGGTTTTTGTTGGGAGGCAGGGGAGGATTGTTAATGTGTTGGGAAGCCTCCCGTCCCCTCATCCCCATGGGTTTCTGCAGCCCCAGGCTTAGCGCTGTCACCAGACATCCAGTCTGTCCCCCCACTAGCCATTCTGAATCCTAGTCTGTGACCCCCCACAGCAGCTCTGTGTGCCCTGCCCTGTCCTAACCTGGCTCAGCAGGCAGGATGCTGTGATGAACTCTTCTCCTGGGGGAATTCTGCAGCACTGCGCATAGAATTGTGTATTTTCCCCACATAAAAAACATTTTGCCTAATTGCTGCAGTTCTTTTGCTCCCCAGAGGCCACTAGTGCTAGAACAGCAGCTGGCCGTTCTGGCGCCACAGCGGCCTCTGGTGGGCAAAAGGCAGAACAGCACTGCTTGGCAAAATGTGTTTTGTGAGTGAAAATGATATTATGCGAGACAGATGAATTCTGCGCATCCACAGATGTGCAGAATTCCCCCAGGAGTAACAGTTAATGGGGAAAAAACAAGCTTAACTTTTGTCTAATAACTTTAATGACTATTAGCTGCTGTAGGTACCAAAGCTTCATCTTTATCCTAAAGCAATTCAAAAGGATTTCTTGGCTCACTTCCATGTTACCTGGAATTTGGTGTTATAGCAAACTGCCTTTCTTTTTCAGCAAAGCTTCTAGAACCTTCCCCCCCACCCCATTATTAATAAGTGTTGCAGAGTTCATTAAATAGAAATATCTTTAAATGTAACCTATGATATTTGTACCCCTTGACTAATTTTTGTGGCACTAGGATAGCTCCAAATAAAAATCTAGTATTTTAGGATAGTTGAAAATTAATAGTGGGTTTTTCACATGCAACTCCTTTCATCGCTTGGATTCAAAAGTCTCCTTTTGGGGGAATATTTGTGGGCAAATTTCCAACTTGTGCTGATGTCAGTTCTGTTTGCTTGTACAGCAAGACTCCCATTTTGTTTGTAGTTATACTTCATCTTCTGTAACGTTGTCCTTGGGAAGGTCAGATAGCAAAGCACAAGGTGTTAACACCCATGGCAAGAAGTACATTGAAACATTCATTTATGTAATGGGATTTAAGCTGTTCATACATGAAGACATGGCTACTGTTTGGCCTACATTAAAAATGCAGTTTGTTTTTTTGTTTTGTTTTGGATTTCATTACAAAATACTTTGTAGCACAGGAGATGCATTTTGTACATCAGACTAAGTACCTCTACATCAGAAATTAAAGACTGTTTAATTTTCAGTAAAAACAGGAAGTTAACTTACAAGGTTCTATCTTGCTGATGACCGAAGCATGACTAACAGAATGCCCAAGTAAATATTTAATGTTTCTAAATAATACAGTAGAATTTTACTCGTCTGAACCTTAGATTTGGTTTTGAAACTGGTCATCCTGAGAACCAACTTTAAGGTCTTCGTACATTGAAGTAGTGACTGCTGAGTTTGTCCTGTTTCGGGAGAAGACTACAGTGGTGTACTCAGTGGGTGGTGATCTCCTTAGATCTTCTGTGGTGTGTGTTTTTTTTTTTTCTTTAAGTTATAGCAGTGATATTACTTTATTGTATTCCCTCAGAATGAAGGCTTCTCCTTTCCAGCTTCTGACGTTGGAGAAGGAAGTGTAGCAGTTAGTCTTTCAGGATATAAACCATTTGAGGCAGGGACTGTCACTATGTTTGTAGAATGCTAGGCATAATGGGGCCCTTACTGGTTGCCTTATAGGTGCTATTGCAGCATTAATGTTCTTTTTTCTCTTGTGCTTTACCTTTCAAAAAACAAGTTAAAATAGATTTTTAATGAAGTAGTAATTAATAAATTCTGTGAAAGGAATATTAAGGCTCATGTTTTAGAGATTAAGCCAATCTCTTACTATTAGAGATTAGGATGAGATTTAACATGGTGGTGGGGGGTGTGGGCAGATTATCACACCTCTGCCTCCTGCTTAGTGCTTACACTTTTTTCTTTGAAGCATCTGGTGCTGGCCACTGGAGATGGCATACTGGTCTAGATAGACCTCAGGTTTGATCTTGTATGGCACTTTCTGTGTTTCTAAACAGCCCTCAGGTAAAGCCAAACACCTGTTGCATGGCCCTCAATTTGCATGGTTTAGCTGGCTGTCTAGTCACTGGAAAAGTTCTAGGTTTATGTGCGTATAAACATTCTGTACTAGACACTAACAGATGAGGGAAATAATATGAGCTGGATTGAATTAAGGGCACTGGCAAATTTATAGGTACCCTGCAAAAACTATTCGCTTTTTATAAAGTAAAACTGTATGATTTCCTTGTTGAATCTGAGTCAACTATAAAGGTGTCTACAGTTAATTCTAAGTAAACTTTTACTGGTGAAATCTTTTATACCTGAATTGTGTAAGGACTCAAATTTTTCTACTCAGTATGTGTGTGCAGATACTCTTAATGTCATATTGCAAATAAGTTACTGCAGAAACTTTGTATAAAATTGCCAGAGAAAAATACTTGGAAATGGGCTCGTTGCTGAGCTATAATGAATAGGAATAGTAACTAGGAACTTGTTCTAAAACATGTCCACTAGGTGGTGTAGTTCTGTGGTTTATTTCAGTGCTTTCATTGCCGTGTGGGCATCTTATTTATAATTAATAGGTGCAACAAAATGACTACGTGTGTGGCTTCTGATACTCTTTTTATAAAACCCTGAAAAACTGTAGCTTTTGTGAAGCAGTAATTGGGCCTCCAGTAAAGTAACAATTTAGAACTGAAGTTGTGCTGTTGAGTCACAGTAAACAGTGCATTGTAATGAAAAGGGAGCACCAGAGAGAATCTGAGCTGTTAAGCAGTTTGGGATTGTGATATTAGAAAAACAATTTTTTTCTTTCTGAAAGTTCCTGTGGTTATTCAGGAGGGATTTTTTTTAAGGTAATCATTTGGTGAGCTCATAAATAGAGAACAGTGTGTTCATTTCTATGCTAAGACTCTAAGGGCTCTTTTTAATTCCTCTTCTGTTGCTGGTTTTTTCAACTATGAATTGTTACTTTGCAAGATCAGAATATTTATTTTTTATATTCGTTGCTCCATCTTCCAAGAATGTGTGTCCTACTAAAACCTATTAGTGAGTCTGCACCTACACCAAGGATGCAAACCCACCTGTAATAGGAAAACTGATACTTTTCTCTCTTCTTAGTCTGCCTAAACAGAACTTTTTTAATCTAGGAAATGTCACTTTAACTGTGGTGGTGACTATGGACTTGCTGTTCCATTGAAAGTCCTGAGGCTGTTTGGGTAGTCTCCGGGTCTGGTAAGCACCTCCTCAGCCTCAGAAACCTAAAGTTAGGCAGGTGTGGTGAGGTGCTTTTTGGGGCCTCTGTGCTCACAGACAATGCAGGCAACCAGTAGAGGGCTCTGATGTCAACTTTATTGATAAAGCTAGTAAATCTCATTTGTGTATTTCCCTTCAGCATGTGGAAAAGTCTCTTGACTTGTTGTTTTGGCAGTTGTATGCAGGGAGAGAGGCAGGGTAAGAATAATTATTTACCATGAATATGTTTGCCTTCTTTACTATCTCAGAGTGCATTGTTCTCATCTTGCTTCCTTTATATGGTATTCCTGGGGGAATTCTGTGCCACTGCACATGTGCAGAATTCATATCCCCCTGGAGATTTCTTTGCTTCCCTGCAGAAAATACAGGGGAAACAAAGGGAATTTTTGGGGAGGAGGCCAATGCATCTAGTTTGGGGGAGGAAGCGGGGGGGCGGGGCAGAGGAAATGGGGGAAGCGTGGGGGGGAAGAAAGGGGGTGGGATGGGGCAGGGGACAGTGGGGAAAGGAAGGGGGAGAGGAAGCAGGAGCCTGGCATGCGGCGTCCCCTTGCAGCAAGTGGGGCTCCCCCATTAAGCAGGCCCATCAACCCCACCCCTTGAGCCTCACCCCGTTGCCCCTGGACCACATCTGGACCCACACACCACTGAGCCCCATCTTCCCACACCCAGATCCCCCTGCTGAGCTTCAGCCACCCGCCCGCAGAGTCCCATTGCCCGTTCACCAAGAACCCCCCCAATGAGCCCCTCTGCATCCAAATCCACCCACACTGAGTTGCCTGCACCCAGATTTCCCAACACAGAACCCTTTCACCCCACACCTGGACCTCCCCATACTAAGTCCCTCTACACTTGGATCCTGCTGGGCTGAACCTACCTGCCCACACCTTGTGCGCCTGACACAGAGGAGCAGGCCCCCGGGGTGTTTCTGGGTCCAGGCCTGGCCCTTGTGCGGAGTCAGGTGCAGCCTCCTTGCTGAATCCCTGTCCCGGAGGCGAGGGCCTCCCCACTGCCATGCTGGAGCCTTCACATTTATTTATTGACAAATAAAATTTGCAGAATTTTAGAATGCTGTGCACAGAATTTTTATTTGTTTGATTTTTCCCTCAAGAGTAATATGGGAAGTACTCCTTCATAATGAAACCTGTGCATTCCATTGGTCCATAAGGAATCAAACTATCCTTTCCCTAGCCATCTCTTCTGGGGAAAGATTATGAAGGTTATAGCAAGGCAACTCTGGAGTAATCTGAAATTCTTACATTTCCCTTTCAGTTGGTCTTCAGGCCTAGGTATAGTAGAATGTGCATTAGCTGACCATCTCCTTCTGATCTTGTTTGTTTTCACTTGCTCCACTTTTTCTCCAATCCAGTTTTGTCATGTTTCTAGCTGTTCAGGTTAGGGACTGTCTTCTACATTTTTTTGCGGTGCACACTTGGGTGCTCCATGAATGAGTATGAATGCTGACCAAAAGATTGTTTGTTTGTCTGTGGTCTTTTAGCTGAAGTAAACTCTACTGCTAGAGTGGTCTTGTTTCCTCTGTTGGTGCAACCACACCAGGAAAAAGTGTTTTCTTATCCCGTGTTTGGTAACACATGACTAGTAAAGACGAGGCAGTTAGTATTTTTAATGTGCTAACAGGTTGAGTTACGGGGAGTGTACGGCATGCCACAATTTGCTAACCTGCTAGCAGATGTTAGAATCATAGAAGATTAGGGTTGGAAGAGACCTCAGGAGATCATCTAGTCCAACCCCCTGCTCAAAGCAGGACCAACTGAATCATCCCAGCCAGGGCTTTGTCAAGCTGGGCCTTAAAAACCTATAAGGAAGGAGATTCCAACACCTCCCTAGGAACCCATTCCAGTGTGTCACCACCCTCCTAATGAAATAGTGTTTCCTAATATCCGACCTAGACCACCTCCACTGCAACTTGAGATCATTGCTCAAGATGGCTAAAAAACAAAGATTTTTTTTAACATTGATTTTATTTTAATTAAATACAGATTTATTTTAAAAAAAATCAAAGTATTTAAAATGGTCAGGGCCTAAACTAATCTATTAATTTTATTTAAATTAAATTAATTTAAATCTAAATTTAAATTAAAAAAAATACCATTAAGCAATATGTGTTTGCTGTTAAAGTTTTAAAGAAAGCCAAAGCACTGAACATATGGAAATCACTGGCTAAACAGTACCCAGAGTTCGTTAAAGGGCTAAACCAGATTTTGACAGCAGAAGTCTCTTTTGCAGGTGCAGAGAGAATATTTCTTTAGTTTATTCAACTAGTTCAATTTAATTATTAGTTCTTTCAAAGTTAAGAAAGTAATTGGGAGTTGAAAAAGTAGGGAAGCTTGTTTCTTTTTTCCAGTCTGTGAATGAAAATGATGTGTGAGAGGCTGAGATCTGCTAGTTCTGAAACCTTGAAGGACCTGGTGACTAGAAACAATAGTTCAATTCACTAACTACAGTTATTTTATTTAATAAATCAGTTAATTCTAAATGCAAAACATCTTTTCATTAACTTTTTTCTTATGAATCCAGCACACTTAAGGTAGTTTTATTTAACTAATGGAAAAACAATTTTAAAATGCTATTTTTGTGGGGGTTTTTTCTAATTGGATTTAAATTTACATTCACATACAGCTTGACACAAATTACAAGTAAAAAATTAATCTAGGAAGTAAGAAATGGATCATTCGCCATTTTCTACATAATGTAAAAGGTAAAAATTAAGAATCTGAACAAATGCCTGTAAGCTACATAATTGCTTAAAAAATGTATGTAGGTATGGTGTTTCCTCCTTATTAGTAAAAAGCACCAAATTTAGTGTAAAGGCTATACATAGTTGCAAATCAGTATGTTTTAATGCTTACCAACCAATGAGATTCAGCCCTTCTTTAGGAAAATAGGTAAAATCAATTATTTAAATCAAGGCTTCCTGCTTGCAGATTTATATAATGATTAAAATCAGTGATTTCAATTGCTTTGATTTAAATCAATCTACCAAGACCAATTCTTTCCCAAGTAATAGACAGAGTATTTTAGGCGCTTAGATACTGGAGTTTGCTTTTTGTCCACTGGTTGGGCAGAGACTGTACCTGACCTTTTAAAAGCCCTTCCTTGTTTTATGAGTCTCTCTTTGACTGGTTGATTAGTTGGGGAGGAAAATGTCCTTGTCATACTACCCTTTGAAAAAGAGGCAAAAACTGTTCTGTTTTTTGTCTAAATTTTTGGACATATGCCCTGAGAAATGTTAAGTCATAGAATCATAGAATATCAGGGTTGGAAAGGACCTCAGGAGGTCACCTAGTCCAACCCCCTGCTCAAAGCAGGACCAATCCCCAACTAAATCATCCCAGCCAGGGCTTTGTCAAGCCTTACCTTAAAAACCTCAAAGGAAGGAGATTCCACCACCTCTCTAGGTAACGCATTCCAGTGCTTCACCACCCTCCTAGTGAAAACATTTTTCCTAATATCCAATCTAAACTTCCCCCACTGCAACTTGAGACCATTACTCCTTGTTCTGTCATCTGGTACCACTGAGGACAGTCTAGATCCATCCTCTTTGGAACCCCCTTTCAGGTAGTTGAAAGCCGATATCAAATCCCCCCTCATTCTTCTCTTTTGCAGTCTATAAATCAAAAACAAGTTCAGCTTGGGAAAAGAGAAGAGATGCCTCCATAGTGCAGATACTCTCTCTGTTTAGAGGAGCGTTTCTCCCCCCCCCCCCCCCCAACCACCTTTTTCTTGACTTGATAGGACTTATTTTTAGGCATTTACGCATATACAGGAAGCAGTCTTCCTTAACTTGAGCTTCTTTACAAGATTCTTTTTAGATGAAAAATCTGAAGAACTGACCCAAATTGCGGTGTTGTCAGAGGTTTTTGAACAAATTGATAAATTAAACAGTAATAAGTCACCAGGACCTGAGTGTATTTACCCAAGAGTTCTGATGGAACTGAGATATGAAATGGCAGCACAACTAAGTGTGGTATGTGACCTATCACTTAAATTAGCCTCTGTACCAGCTGACTGATGGATACCTAAGGTAATGCCAGGTTTTTGGGTGTTTTTGTTTTGTTTTTGTTTTGCTTAAAATGCTCCATAGGCAATCCTGGCAATTACAGGCTGGTAAGCCTACCTTCAGTATGAGGCAAATTGGATGAAACTATAGGAAATAACACATTTATCAGACACACAGATGAACACAATATGTTTGTGAAGAGTCAACACAGCTTTTATAGTGGGAAATCATGCTCACCAGTTCATGAGAATTTTTTTTGAGAGTGTCAATAAACTTGTGGACAAGGGGTGATCCAATGGATATAGCGTACTTGGACTTTTTCTGAAAGTTTTTGACAAGGTTTCACACCAAAGGCTCGTAAGTAAAGTAAGGAGTCATGGGATAAGAGGGAAGGTCCTCTCGTGGATCATTAACTGGTTAAAAGATAGGAAACAAAGGGTAAGAATAAATGGTCAGTTTTCACAGTGAAGAGGGGTAAATAGCGGGGTCCCCCAAGGATCTGTACTGGACCAGTTCTGTTCAACATATTCGTAAATGATCTGGAAAAAGGGGTAAACAGTGAGGTGGCTAAGTTTGGAGACGATACAAAATTATGCAAGATAGTTAAGTCCAAAGCTGATTGGAAGGAGTTAGAGGGATTTCACAAAACTGTGTGTCAGAGCAACAAAATGGCAGATGAAATTCAGTGTTGATTGGAAAACATAATCCCAACTATACATACAAAATGATGGGGTCTAAATTAGCTGTAACACTCAAGAGAGATCTTGGAGACATTGTGGTTAGTTCTCTGAAAACATCTCATCAATGTGCAGTAGCAGTCAAAAAAGCTAACAATGTTAGGAACCATCAGGAAAGGGATAGAAAATAAGACCGAAAATATCATAATGCCACTATATAAATCCATGGTATGCTCACACTTCGAATACTGAATGCAGTTCTGATCTACTCATCTCAAAAAACAATATAGTAGAATTGGGAAAAATACAAAGAAGGGCAACAAAAATTATGAGGGGTATGGAACAGCTTCCATATGAGGAGAGATTGAAAAGAGTGGGACTGTTCAGCTGCTAAAACAGACGACGGGGGGGATATGATAGAGGTCTATAAAATCATGAGTGGTGTGGAGAAAGTGAATAGGAAAGTGTTATTTATCCCATCACATAACACAAGAACCAGACATTATCCAGTGAAGTGAATAGGCAGCAGGTTTAAAACCAACAAAAGGAACTTCACCCCATGCACAGTCAACCTGTGGAATTTGTTGCTGGGGATGCTGTAAAGGACAAAAGTATAACTGGGTTCAAAAAAGAATTAGGTAAATTCACAGATGATAGGTCTGTCAGTGACTATTAGTCAAGATGGTCAGGAACACAACCCCATGCTTCTGCTAGAAGCTGTGACTGGATGATAGGGGATAGGTTACTCAATAAATTGTCCTGTTCTGTTCACTCTCTCTGAAGCATCTGGCACCAGCCACTTTTGGGAGACATGATGTTGGGCTAGATGGACCATTGGTTTGACTCAGTATGGCCATTCTCATGTTCTTAAGATCTCTGCCAGAAAAACAAAAAGATTCATTTCTCTGTAGTGTGGATACTTTGTGGACAAGCTTGGGCACTGAAGTTCTCAGAATTTGTACAGCATGTGCAAAAGTTTAAGCTTTCCCAGAAATGTGCCCCACCCCTGACCTAGAAGGACTGTCTCCATAAGCGTGTAGTTATCTATGCTTTTTCATTTCTTGATCTCTCTGCCAACAAAGAAGCTATTTGTGATTGTAGATTTTGAAATGTGGGCACCTTCCCACTGGGGTCTGGATTAATGTTGCCTACTCTGCATATAGGCTACTGAATAGCCACCATATTGTGACTTCTGGTGACGAGCAATCTAGGCTGCACTTGAACTGGTGACCTGAAAGTAACAGGTTTTAGAGTGGTAAGCCATGTTAGTCTGTTTTGAAGGTAACAGGCTTCATATCCTATTACCAATCAATACATTTAAAGATTTTTTTTTAAATCCTCTCTTCATAATAAATGGCACAGTGAATGTGTTTTGAATGGCTCATCAATCTAGCAACGGTATAACAAGGTCCAATGGCTGGAAGTTGAAGCTAGACAAATTCAAACTGACAATAAGGTGTACGTAAGTGAGGGTAATTAACATTGGAACAAGCTACCAAAGGTTTTGGTGGATTCTCCATCACTGGAAACTTTTAAATCAAGATTCGATGCTTCTATAAAGAAATTTTCTAGTTCAAAGCAGGATTATTTGCGGGAGTTCTCTGGCCTGTGTTATAGAGGAAATTAGACTAGATTATCACAGTGGTCCCTTTTGGCTTTGGAATCTCTATGAAAACATGAATCTAAGCATGATTGGTGAAAACCTCCTAATACCAGAGTTCCTGTTCAAGGCAGGGTTTTCAGAAACCACTTCTGCTTTTTCCATCCTTGTCCTTCACCTTGTCTTGCATCAGTGTGACTTTTTAGCACTTAACTTTTGCTGATATATAATAAAAGGAAGCTGAGTGTGACAAGACTAAATATTTAGGTCTGAAGACTGTTTTTGGTAATATATATGTATAGCTGTTCTAGGCTTCTCACTCTTCCATCTTAATAGACTTTATAAAATGTTAATGACCTGAATTACTCTCCTAAAGAACAGAATAGAATTAGACGATTATGTATAGCCTTTTGCTGTCTCAAAGTGCTTTACAGAGCAATGACAGCTAGATACTGAAAGTGTCATGGCTGAATATGCATCCAGAGACTGTTTTGGTGATACACTTTTGTGGGTTTTTTAATCTCAAAACCCAGTGTCAGTGAGACTGATAAGCAGAAACTCAGTCTCATCCTCCATGTGAAAATCTTGCTAAACATATATTGTGCCTTTTAAGACCGTTAAAACTAGATTGCACGAAGCGCTTAAAATAAAAAATTGTAGGGCAGAATCCTATTCTGTCATAGAGAGTGTGTATGTGTGTAAAAAGCTCTGCACTTCAAGGTCCATCTGCACCCACGTATATAGGGGTAGAGGTATATGTATTTTTCTTAACCAATCCCTGCTTCAGGAGGAAACAATTTGATTTTAATATTTCATTTTTTTGTTTATGCAACTAAATCTTTCCTGTGCTGGTCATAATGCAAATATGGGTTAGACCAGGGGTGTGTAAAACATTTTTAAAACAAACATATATATATTTGCTCTAGAAACTTTCCTACATTGGCCAACATTGAAAAGAAGAAAGCATTACAGAAAGAAAAAGAGGAGAGAGGAGAAGTGCTGACAACTACGCAGTTTGGGTAAGCTTTCTCTGACAATTTTGTTCACTCTAGTAGTTGGTCCAAAAATACTATCTTTGATTCTTTTTACCTTTTGTGCAAATACTTGTAACTTTCACTGTACATGTATATAAACTGAGTGCACTTGTATCCTTCATTTAACCCACCAACATGTTACCAATTTAGTACATTGTCCACAGTATTCCACAGTATTCCACAGACTAGTGAGTCTGATCCAGTTGAAACAATACGTTTACGTTTACAACTTTTGATGTGTTTGCAGAGTTTTCCACTCTCTGGCTTGTTTAAGAAAACCAAGTTGCAGAATAGCCATTAGGCTAAAGTAATAGATGCCGAGTCTTTGAAAGAGAAGTTACATTGTGTGACTTTGCCTCCTACCTGAATCTGACTGGTCTAATGCACTCTCCCCCTGCTTCCCCTTGCAAGAGAGAGAGGGAAAAAAACAAAAAGTTACTTGGTTTATGATTATAGATTGTATTTCTCTCTCCTCCTCTCCCCTCCCCTCCCGCCTTCATTTTTCAAATGGTGGGGTCAGAGTAATAATAACAAACTTAAGAAGGAATGATCTATCTGAGTTTCTAAGCTATCTAATTATCACTGTAAACTGCTTTGGTAGCTGAAAGTACCTTCAATACTCTTATTTTCATCTCTTCCACCTTGCCTCATCTTGATTTCTCGTCTGGGGCTCTTCTTTGTTCCTCTTGGATTTTATTTGTTCACTCCCCTCATGTACTCTGATCTGTTTTTCCCCTCTCCATACCTCCACATGTGTGGCCTCTGCTCTTTTCCTCCACACCTTTTTGCATACTGTCTGCCTCATGTTGAGCTTCATCAGTGGCTTTGCTTGAATACTGCTATAGGGAGGGGTTTTTTAAAGGCGTTATAATCTCCCAAACCTCCAGGGTCTGGCTTAGTGGACCAGAGGATCTGAGTGGGGGCAGCAAGAATGTTCCCAGCTTGTTATGTCAGACTCCTTCCTGCCTCTTTGTGGACCTTTCTTTCTGCTGTGGGAAAGTGGGCTTGGGCCTTGAAGTTGTCTACAGTAAAAATTCTTGCACCAGTGTTACTACATTGATTTGGTTATGCCTGTGCAAATCCCTCATATAGATGGGCTGCACAAATGCAAAGTGGACTTATACCAATGTAACCTAATTTTGGTAATGTCCACTGTTGCAAATATTCTTAATGTAGATGAAGCTTCAGAAGCCACTCCTGTCACTTATATCTCTTGTAGCATCTCAGATACATCTCAGATTGCCTTTACTCATCTCTTCTGGCCCATAGCAAAGCCCTCTGCTCTTAAAGAAATAAGATGGGATTCTCCTTGCTGGTGTGGGGAGGAGTGTGCAGTTGCAGGGGCATTTCAACAGGTGCTTGATTCCTAGTATTAGTTGTGAATTTAAAGCACTGAATGCATGAAAACAGCCATTAAGCGACTCTCCTACTTGGTTAGTAACTGAAGTTAAAAGTGAGTCTGGCTTGTCAAAGTAACAAAATCAATGGTATTTAATAATTTTTGTTTTACCGCATGTGGCTTCACTAGTGAGCTGTGACTCAGCAGCAGCCCTTAGGTGTCACTCAGCAATTATACTTAAATCTCCTACTTCTCCTGGTCAGAAGAGTGATCAGAAAAATGACCGAAACTGTGTCCTGTTTGTTCTCAGTAAGTGATCTCTATAACCCTGGCTTTCTTAAAAAGCCTCTTTCCTAACTGTTAGTCCTATAAACTCAATCTGCTGTCCAAAAAGCTGTAATTTGTGGTATGAATGTCAACAATAGCAATCTGGAACTGGTGCTTATTCTTGCAAATTTACTGATGTGTGAGACAGAAGAGGATTCAGCTTGCTCTCTGGAAGCTTTCCTATTGAGGCAAATAGCTAAGTAAGATTTTTCAAAAGCATTTGATACTTTTATACCACCCTTGAATTCTGGCCCCCTGAAGTGCTCTACAAATGTTAATTCTCAACATCCCTCTGGAGTAGATTAGAGATGACCACTTCACCTGTCATTTCAATGTAGCTACCTGCAGGGTGGAATGTAGCAGCTGGTTAATACTGCACAGTTATGCTGTAGTTTTGAACAGGAAGTGAAGGATGCATTTGCTAATAGAACCAGCAGATGAGGGCAGAATGCAGTTTCCCAATTGGAATTTGACTGGGACATCCAATTCTGGTTCTTGAGAAGTACCTTGGGTTTTTAGTGACCACAAGTGGTCAGGACCTTGGTTTTATGTCTTAGTCAAAAGACAGCACCTCCAGCATCACAGCCTCCCTTAACCTGTGAAACATTGGTTAAGTATTGCTATTTATGTTAGAGGAGTGCCTAGACACTCCAACTGAGTTCATGGCCCTATTCTGCTAGGCACTGTACAAACATGCAGTAAGAGACAGTTCCTGCCCCAATGAGTTTACAGTCTAAATAAAAGCAAAATGTGGGAGAAAGAGTTCTCCATACCTTGTCCCACCCCCATGGTGTGTGTGTGTGTGTTTCTCCATTTCTCTGTCTCGCTTTCTTTGTCGTCTTCCCCCCCTCCCCCCATGTTTGTGTCCGGCATAGCTTCGTCTTCCTTCTGTCATGTCTCAGTTCATTGTGCCAGTAGCGAAATGAGACTTACTAGCGCCAAATAAAGCACTTGTAGATAGGTGTTCTAGTAAACTGCATTTGGCTACTAATATGCTGAAACTGGCAGATTAAAGTATTGAAGCAGGGCAGAGCAACGTAAGATGGGAGAGCTGAAAAATGTTGTATTGGAGGATAAATATTCCTCTAATCTCTTGGCTGCTATAGGACACAGGGTTTTTAAAATTTGTTGGGGGGGGGGCTTACCTTGATTAGTTTAATTTACTTTGTGTGGTGTTATTTGTGTAAGAATTTTACATTTTCTTTCCTCTAGCAAAATGAAGGGAATGTGGAAAGCTCCACAAAGTGAAGAGACTTCTGGGTGGCAAGGAAGACAGAAGAAGAAGCAGAAGCGTCAGTTCTGGAAGAAGTTTAGGAAAGGTGATGGAGATGATGCATCTCTGCTGAAAGCTCAAAATGCAGCTAGTGGACCAGAAAATCGTACATTTGTTAAGGAACCTGAAAAACAATCTGTTTCTGATGCACAGACCTGTATGAAGGATGTGGATCCACTTGGCATTCTGGCAAATAGTGATGCTGGTAAGATGACGGAAGGAGGTTGGAGAAATCTTTTACTTTAGGGGGAATTAATGTTACGTAGGTAACAGCTTTTTAGGAGAGCTGGTGACTTGAAAAGAACTTGTCTTTTCAAAGAATTTACTCTTGGTTTGGAAGATGCCATTGATAAGTGCTCTGTCATACTTGACAACTCTTCTATCTGCCACTTAAAACATTATTAGGACTTTCTTGCACTACAGCCAAAGCAATTCAAAGGTTAGTAGGTCATAGATTTGTTGCTGCCAGCTTCACTGAAGAGCCTTATACCCAGGTTTTCATTAGAACTTCCTTTTGAATGGAAATTCCTGCTAAGAACATAAAATGTCCATAGAAGAATCCTGAAACTTTGTACTCCTGGTCAGTGATTTGGAAACCCTGTCAAGGAGAGGTTTGCGTACAGTATTACATGTTCTACAATAAATAGATTCAAGGGGCAGTGTTAACTTAAATTTGGTCCAGAATTAACTGTTGTACAAACAAACTTTGATTTAAAAACAAAGGAATAGAAAGGTTTCCACACAAAAATATTGCTTTTGAAAAAAATGAAAGTCCCTTTATGTTTGAAACCAAATTCTGCTGTTCCGAGAATCTAAAAGTGAAACTGACTTCATTGTCTTAAGGTGAGTGAAATGTAAAAAGTAAAACAAAAATAGTGACAAACTTTTTTTTTTGTAAATTTTCATGTTTAATAATCTAATGTGGGGTTAATGCATAGGCAATACAATTTTTACAAAATCCTGATTTCAGGTAGTGTTTCTTTAATTCTTGTAATTGAACCAGGCTTCCACAAAAAGTTTCAACAGAGACCTTTCTAATAATGTTACCAATAGGGTTTTGCATGTTTTTTCCCCAAAAATTTCCATGTAGGTTTCATGCAAAAGAACTGACTTGTATTAGCCTTCTGGTTAAATGCCCACATCACATATCTGTGATGCCTCCAAAGGAAATGGTGTGTCATGGTACATGTAGCTTTGCATCCCATTAAATTTATCTGTGATTTGAATTGTTTACTTGGGGATGCTTTTAGTAGATTTTTTCCCTTTTGCCCACTAGCAGCTATTCATAAGTTGTTGGTCCATTTATCCTGTATCTTAGGTCCCTGGCATTCTGTGTTATCGTGAACAGTTTGGATTATAAACTCTTTATTCGCTAAAGCAGCATGCATACAGATGGTGCTAAATACATATTTTTAAGTATTCAAATTCTCCGAGATTTCATTGCCATAGTCTTATAAGCTTGATTTGAATGTCCCTTAGAGTGATTTCACAATCTCAAAATTTCTTCCCCTTGGAAATTCTAATTTTAAATGTAAATAACTCTTCCCCCTGTAAAAGATTAATTTCTGCACATATTTATCACCCAGCTACATCCAGGAAATCTAAACAAGTTTCTCCCTCTCTATATTCAATTAATAGCAAAGCCTGTAATTAAATTCACTATATGAAGATGGAGCCAAAAGCCCAAGTCCTTGTTCAGAGAAATCAAACTGTTTTTTTCGCTACAGTCTTTGTCAGAGCTATAAATCAGTGTTAGACAACTCCTGCCCCTGAATGTTAATGGAAAGAAAGTAGCATGCATTTTATCAAGCAGTGGTGTTGAATAACCTTGTCCAGTATCAGATGTATATTCTCCAGGAGAAGATCTAGTGACAAAGTTGGCTGTCAACATCTAGGAGCATTGAAAGGTCTTGGTACTCTCTTTGCAGAGTCAGACAAGGATGGAGCAACTGCAGAGGATGCAAAGTTGGGAGTGACTGTCATTCCGAAGCAGGTAACCTCTGCCCTGAGTTCACTGGTGGCCAACTATGGCAGCACATCCGAGAGCGAGCCAGAGGGTGAGTTGGGGCCTAACAAGCTTTTTTCGCCCTCTCTCTTGTGATCAGCGAAAGCATTCAAAGTTTACCAGAAAAGACATTTTGTCTCTGTATTTAGATCAATCTGAGAAGGAAGGTGGCATACAGTGCGGGCACCTTGCCCTCTCCTGCCTTTCTGTCCCCCTCCTGCCATCTCTCTTCCCGTAGTCTTGTCCTCATTTATGAATATATAAATTTGCAGTTTTTTATATTCAGAGACTTACATTCTTAGATCTAACCAAAGAAGCAAACACAACAATAACTGGCTCTACTTCCAGGGTATTCATGAGCAGGAAAACATCCTGGTTCCTGGCACCTTTGGTTGCTGGTGGAGTAATTGAGAGCAGCCTTGAATCTGCCACTGTAGCTTGTTAGGCAGTGAGGGAATACGTGTGTTAAAGGTCAAATGTTTTGTATCTTGAGGGGCAAGGTTTTCTGCTGTTTTGCTTGCAGCGCTGTCTGCTTTCAGTGTACTTCGTACGAACACAGACACAAATGGAGGATGAAAAAGGTAACATGGGATGAATGGAAGGATGGGAAAACCCAGCAGGCTACTCTAAGAGCAACTGTTACTCCCTGGGGGAGAGACCACTTATTATTTATATGCAGTAGCAGCCACATTGTACCATTTGTATACCAAGGATTCACCGAGTGAGAACATTAGAATTGCCTAAAAGATCAGACCTCTGATTTATCTAGTTCATAGCCTGTCTATTAATGATCATTCCTTTTTTATACTACATTCCAGAGTTTCCTCAAAGGGTGGCAGGTTCACAATGTTGTTTTTCTTGTTTTGTTTCCCTCCTCTCCCCCCCATGTTACGTGTCCTGTCCTACCACCTTATTCTGAGATAAAGGTGGAGATAAATTCTCTTTTTGGATAGGATGTAGAACTTTTGGAGAAACGTATGTGAGGGGAAAAAACAGCCTTAAAATCCTTACCCTAAAATTGTGTTTGGTGAAGAGGGCCAGGAAGGTGCTGTCACTCACTCTCTGAGCTAATATCTAAGCTTCTAGTACTTTCCACATAAGGGTGCTACCACTAGAGATTCTTGTAGTGCTTGGAGATTGAGTGCACATTCTGATTTAAGGCAGAGCTCATTCCTTCCATGGTCCCCGTTACAGTAATACCTGAGCACTTCATAAACTTTAACGTGGTTTTCCTCATCTCACCCTGGCGAGGGAGTAAGTGCTATGACCACCCATTTTACATACCGGGAACTGAGACGCAGAGACTGAGTGACTTGCCCAAGGTCATAGAGGGAGTCTGTGGCAGAGCAGGGAACTGAATTTGGATCTTGCAAGTCACAGGCTAGCACCTAACCATGGCGCCATCCTTATTGTCCATGTATTTCACTGCAAACTGGGTTATAAAATGGAAGCCGTGTGCTCTAATGTATAGAACATGGGATTGATTGCAAGACAGAGACCCGAGTTTTGATCCAGACTCTCTCTGCTGGCTCTCTGATATTGGGCAAGTCACTTAACTTCTGTGTGCTTGTTTTCTCTTATGGGAATGGTGATAAGATTCCCTCCTCTGTAGAACTCTATGATCATTAAAACAGGGCATGCTAGTACCAGTAGTAGTAAATAGGTGAGCTGTCAGTATTGAGATCTGTGATCGTTATTGAGACCTTTAGGACTTTGAGAGCTCACAGTTTTTTGTTCTTTCTTTTTTTAGAAGTTCCTGCCAAGATTGTAGCAAAAGCTCTTAAGGAAAATCAGACTATCCTCCGAAATATCCCTCAGGCTTCAAATATCCCTCAAAGTCCAAACAGTATAAACCGCAAGGAACGTGCAGAATTTACAAGTGCAACGTTGGCGAGCTCAAATACAAACACAGGGCACTGCAGAGGTTCTGACAGACGGAGGAAGAAGTCGCTCCCTGTACTGCCCAAACGTCGTCCAACACTGCTGGAAATGGTAAAGGACCTCTGTCTCTTAAATAATGGCTGCCTGCCACACAAGGGTCTTACTTTAACTACACATGAGTCATATTACAGTATAAATCTGTCTATATTAGCAGCAGCTCTTTTAAGGTAGTGGCTGGATGAACATGCAGTTCAGCAAAAATGTTGCACAAATATGTAAACAGATTACTGCGTGGTACTGTTCAGATTGTAGCTTGCTTTGTTGAGCCAGAATTGAAAACTTAATCACATAGTTAGGAAGCTACACTGAGGGCAAAAAAGATACTTTCTTTTTGCTCTAAACAATATGCACATTATGAATCCTGTTTGCTTTTATGTGGTCCAGTCGTTATTCTGATCCCATTCTTCTCCCCTCCCTCTACCCCTCTTGAAGTGAGGCCCTACATTGAGTGAGGTGGTGATCACCAGGCTTCTGGGTGGGACAGGCTGGATGGTGGCCTTGTGCCCCATCAACACACATCTCTAATCAGCTAGAATGGTTGTCAGGGAACATCAGGCATCCTATCCAACCCTCTTCTCTCCTTCTTCCCCATTTGGACATTAGGAAAACCTTCCTAACTGTTAGGGTGGTTAAGCACTGGAATAAATTGCCTAGGAAGGTTGTGGAATCTCCATCAATGGAGATTTTTAAGAGCAGGTTAGACAAACACCTGTCAGGGATGGTCTAGATAATACCTAGTCCTGCTGTGAGTGCAGGGAACTGGACTAGATGACCTCTCAAGGTCCCTTCCAGTCCTATGATTCTATGATTCCCTCCTGCATACACAGACCTCTTCTATGTAGAAATATAATTTTCAGTGATTCACAAACAGTGATTCAGTGATATATCACTGGTCTTCTGAAGATTTAGGTGAAGCCCCCTTGACCAAAGCAGTCAGTCTTCATGTTATGACTTTTCTTTCTAGCTGAGGATGAGTCGGGGGTATGCAGAGGCTATTCTGATCAGCTAAACTTAAGCAATAAAATAAATAAATGAATCTTTCATCCAGCACAGTTGCTCTTTACATTTCTCTGGCAGATTCAGCTGTGATCAAACTGTCATTTCATAGGTTTCAGAGTATCAGCCGTGTTAGTCTGTATTCGCAAAAAGAAAAGGAGTACTTGTGGCACCTTAGAGACTAACCAATTTATTTGAGCATGAGCTTTCGTGAGCTACAGCTCACTTCATGGGATGCATAAAGTCATATGCATCCGATGAAGTGAGCTGTAGCTCATGAAAGCTTATGCTCACATAAATTGGTTAGTCTCTAAGGTGCCACAAGTACTCCTTTTTCTTTTTGTCATTTCATAGAGTTTAAGACCAGGAGGGACCATTCAATCATCTAGTCTGTCCTCACGTGTATTACAGGTACTAAATTGTTGTGTGCCAGAGGCAGAGAAAAATAGGAGAGACTGAGGTGCCACTAAAACCCAAGGCCTCTCTGCAATGGCAGGGAATTGATTAGGTGAGATAGGATCATCTGGACATAACAGGCGATCATTGCCCCATGCTACAGAGGAAGGTTGGGAAAAAAAACAACCCTGGTTCCTTTCAAGCAATACTGAAATTGGAGGTGTGGCAATGCTGAGGATGGAACCAATCTATAAAGCGCCTTGGGGATCAGAACAGCAAGAACTGTGCCTAAAAAAGGACTGGCTACTAATGTCAAGTTCTGTAGCCATAGAGAAGGAATAAACTGCATAGATATAATATGTGGGCTGAGGATCTTAGCTGGATGGAACAGATGTTTAATTGTAAAGCATATTTATTTTTGTCTTCTCACTTTCATATTGTCCTAACATTACTTGTTCATACATTAATCACCGTGGTTGTAGCAAGAAAAATGTAGATTGGAGTGGGTGTTTGTGATGGGAGGTATCCAGAAGAGGATTGCCACTGTAGGAAGTGGTCTGTGGCGTGAAAATTCTGAGAAACCAAGTCAGAAAGTCTCTAGAAAACCTGTCCACCCCCTCCCTCCCAAGGGATTTGCTTATTGAAAGAATGTGCTGTGTGTGAAATGATGTGGTTTTTTAAAAGCAGATCTTGTAGTGGTGCTGCAGAGCTTTCTGTTGGCATTTAGTAAATCGGCTTCAGTACTCCGAGGATGTTTATCATAGTCCCACATATGACAATGTATGTTTAGATACATCTATAGCATACAGACTGACTGAGAATAAAAAAAGCCATACGTTATATTTCTTCCAAGATCTGTCAATATATACAGCAGGATAAAAAGGTGTTGTGCATCTAGTTGCTCATATGGTTTAAATATAATGTGACAGATGGTGAGTTAACAAACTTTATTAAAGGATGATTGTGTGTCCCATCTGCTTCTTCCTGCCACCACTCGGGAATTCTGCAGTTACCCCAACTACAGCAACAAGAATGTTATGACATTGTCCTCACCCTGTGTGTGTGTGTCTGTGTGCGTGTAATGATTACAATCAGCTCCACTAGCTGAACTGCCTTCAATCATACCAAAAATGTTATGTATAGGTAAATATCAAAAAGTGTAACTAGTTCATTTTATGGACTAACTGCCTGCAAGTCTTTTAAAAAGCTATCCTGGATAGCAAACACCCGTTAACTGGCTAAATAGACCTCTTTGTTGGAAATAAATTTATAGCACAAAATTGCTTCCCATCAGATCTTACATGCCAAGTTCAGCTGAGTGCAACTTTTTACAGTAGTTCTCTTGTAAATGATCAGATAGTCACAGATTTAACCCCCTACTTTATACTCACATCTTACTCAGCAGTCCATTTACTTCTAGTGTTCACAACCCCTAAAAATGTCCTACAGTCTTCCAACTGTTGTATAAATACTCGTTTAACTTTCTATAAGCATCAGTAGGAGTTCAAAGAAAATAATGCCTTCAGCAGTCTAGTGAAGAAATGTTGTTAATTTTTTCATGGGGGAAAAGAAAATACATGGCATTTGGATGTATTAACTAATTTTTCTGCCAGGTAGGTAAACTGGGAATGACAGCTTATTCAAAAGGATTTTGTCAAATTCAGCCAGCTCTAATGCAGTGATAAAACTCTAGCCCTGTGATTCAGCAAAGTGCTAAAGCATGTGAGTTATCCAATTTGAAGTCGGTGGGAAAAAAGGTGCCTTACTGAATCAGGGTCATAAGGTTTGCATACTGATTAAAACTTCCAAAACACTGTATCACTGTTACAAGCCTTGCAGTATCTCTGGAAAGCAATCCCATTTTACAGATAAGTCTCTGACTTTGCCAATGTCCCACAGTAAATCAGCGGTAACTCTGAGATTGGCTCCAAGTCCTGAATTCAACCTAACAGGATAGTTTCTCCTGCCTCTTTGCTTCCAGGTCTTGCTTGCAAACCTTTTATATACATTTGTAAACACATCTAAATTAACTAACTATGCCACCATACCTGTTTAGTTTGCATCTGTTACTGACTCGGGAGACAGAAGCCTGCGTCACTTTCTCTTTTTCATTCCAGTTATTAGCCCAGGACATAAGACACGAAAGGAATGTGATTCTGCAGTGTGTTCGATACATCACCCGAAATGACATGTTTGGACTTCACTTAAAGACAGAACCAGTCGCTGAACCTGACAGTGGACAGGCTTCTAGAGCTGCAGCGGAGTTTTTGACGGACAGACCTGATGGATCTAATGTTTCTTATAGCTCTGACCGTCAATTAGCAGATGGAGAACAAGATGCATTATTTATAGCTCAAAGTGAAAAAGCAGCTATCAGTCAGGCATCACAGATGATTCACTATATAGATGAGGAGACATGGGAAACCCCAGCAAGTCGATGTGAAGAAAACTGACGTTTGTTACAGTATGCCTGTGTCATGGAGGGTGGACCAAAGGCTCAACTTTTGTACTTCACTGAAATATTTTTTGAAAGACAGTAGAATAGAAAACAAAAATCCTATCTTTTGTATTTTAAGAACCATTAAAACCACTTTTCTGAACACTCTGCCAGAAGTGACCCTTTCCTTGTGGAAACTGCATCCATTTCAGGTGGCTCTTTGCCTTCTTCTTGAAAAGTTCAGTAGTGGAGCATAGTTACAACTTTCTTCAGTAGCAATCTTTGTTTGCCCCCTGGGTTTGACTTGAGGACTCTTCATTACAGAATATGCCAGTGTTTTAAAACCATAATCCGAGCAAAATTATGCTGTTGATAATAGTGCTCTCAAATATGCTCAGACAACCAGTTGTCACCGGAGGCCCTGAATGTTTTGAAATAAATTTTTAATACATCTCTCAGCTGTTGTTGGTTTAAAATATAAAATTTACAAAACAGTTGGTTTGGCTCTAACACTTTCACACTGAAATCTACCACTAGTACAATAAATCAGTTGAGCAGAGCAAATGGAAGCACAGTTAAGGTGGTGGCAGCTTTAGATGGGAAGTTAAGTAGAGAGTAGAAAATTGCTTGAAATCATTCTTTAAGTGACAAACCAATAGCTACTGCTACCTTTTATCCATCCATTAATATCTGCCTGTAACTTTAGACATAGCTTCACCTCAAGCCTTAACTGCTGTAGCTGGTCATCCTTATTGCTTGTAGGAATGAGGGCTATATTTTACTCTGTATTTAAATTATAATTTTGGAGTAAAGGAGGCTTCCTAGGATGAGTTTCTCTTTATCTCCCCTAGTTAATATAAAATTAAGACTATTATCTGGCATTCTATAACCTGTTGTTTTCTGATTCATTTTTAAAATGCCAGTGACACATCCCGTGGATTTCCTTGGAATTGTGCTATTAATGTCACTCATACAAAATGTTCATTCCTCTCTGTGGTGCCTGAAGTTATAAATCTCATACAAGCTTTTATGAGCTTTAAAGTTGCATTAGTTGAGGATTTAAAAATAAGTTTGCCACCTTTTGTTAAATTGTGTGTACATTTGTCAGGTGCCTTCTTGTGAAGTTCACCTGTCAGTTTGTCTCGCTCCTAGTGGAAATATGATATGACAGTGACTTAGTCCATTCATCTGCTTAAAAATAGTTCCCCACATTCTGTATTTTAGCCACAATTCTTACATATTGTAGGCTCAGTTTCTAAATTAAATTGCCTTCTCAGGAAATGCATTGATCTTTCTTTGCTTTACTCATTCTGGTACAAGTGCACCCCTCCATCTAACCTGCAGAATGCTACGGACTGTAGGTTTTTTTTGTATTATCCAATAGCTGTATGTATTAAGTTCTCTTGTTCAGTTTTTAAAACACTTGTCAGTTTTGTGGAAATAAATCTTGTTCATGGAGTACAGGAGGCTGGGAATAGCTGAAAAATTCCATCTTTACTGCTCTACTATATATAGCTACACTGTATACTATGTAACATACTGTGTACATTTATGGAATTATATAAATATTGGCACCCATGTAAGAGGGTGGTGAGTCCTAGGAATGTGTATATGTAATAGATTATTAAATACAGCAATCATAAACTTGTTATATTTGTACTTGCAATCCAGATGACTCATCCTTCCCATGGTGGTCCCACATACCATCACTTCATTTTATTACCTTGAGTGTGGCTCTTACACAGTTTACTGCAGTGAAAAACAGCGAAAATTTAGCTAAGGAGATTGGAACTTTACAGAATTTGGTTTCTGGATACACTTGTATTCAGACTGGTATGTGTGTGGGGAGGGGTGTCAAATCAGCAGTTGCATTGTTATACCAATAAAATAAAAACCAGCAGTATCTTATTGTGAATACAGAAAGAATCATAGTAAGCAGTTAGTTATAGCTATAACATTCCATTCAATTTCATATTTATTCACACACACAAGTTCTGCAAGGTTATCATCATAGTTACCAGCCTTAGAGTTGCTCGTGCCAAGCCACTGGTCAGGTGGCCTGGACACGAGGAGGGAGCAGGGCCTTGTCAGATGCACATCTGACGCTCCTGGAAGTTGGTTTGCAGAATCAGACCCCAAAGTTCTCACTTTCTAGAGTCCATTTTTATAGGAATTTCTTCCTATGCAAGTCTATGGGAATTGCTTCATCATGCTGTTGCTGAATCAATCAGCAGATGGCACATTTCTGACGGCTCTGTGTGTTTCGGTTCTCCCATCCTTGAGGCTGTTGGGTGGATTCCAGTCTGCCCTCTGGGGGGGTCCTCTGGTTGTTTCCACTTGACCCCTCCTTCAGCCGATGGACACTGGATTCTTAGGCTGGTACCTCCCTGATCATTCAGTTATTATCCACATCAAGCATCCATCCACATACATCTTCTATGTGTATTTTAATCACAGTTGTTAACAAAGCGAGATAAATACAACAAAAGGGCAGGGAGTCTCTGTGTGCTGTTTCTGTTACAAAGTATTGCTTTGAGTCTCTCTCTGTGTGAGTAGTTGTTGTTACAAAGTACTGCTTTGAGATTGGACTCTGTCTTAGGATGTACTAACACAATTAGCAGCTTGCATGTTTCACACAGAGAGGGAGAGAAACAGTAAAAACAAGAGACCAAAAACCAAGAGACCTCTTAATTAGTAATACTCTGGAATTTAAACTCATTTGTGATTTTAATACAGAACTTCTTTAATATGATCCAACAGCATCAGTGTAGTAAACAAAAAATGAGCAAGTTAGGATTACTACAGAATTGCACTTTTGGGGGTAGGAGGGGGGTAACTAATCCACCGCCCCTTAAGGTCTTGCTCTTGTTCCTGTTGAAGCTTGTGGCAAATCTCCCTTTGCAGAGGGAGGTCCTGTGTGAGGAAGGCTCTGCTATGAATTGCTTGTACCTCTGTTCCCTGACTGAAGATCATTAAAATTCTACAAAAAGTAGATGTAGCCCCATTAGAAGTCCTTCTCTTCCTCCCACCCTCCCGTTGTGTGGTTAGGTACCTTTCTGGGAAAAACATTTAACATAGAAAGACTACCTGTCTTAAATCAATAATACATTTTGCTTTTGTGGTGTTTGTACTGCATATATTTAAAACTGCCCTTTGTGCTCCAGGAATGAACTGCTTCTGCTTAATCTAAGGGGAGATGGGTAGGCTGCATTAAACCAGGAGTAGCAGCTGTGGTCCGTATACAGAAAACCCCACTTTTTCACTTTGGTTCCTTTTGTAGGTCAATAGGGAGTTTCACCTGACATTCCAGAATTAGCTTTCCTAATACCTTTCATCTAGCCTTCACATTGGAATGTTAATGCTGTAATTTCCTGTCTTGCTTATGTCAAGCAGCTGTAGTTTTGTTTCTGCAGTTTTGCCTTTTCTTTTTGTATCCGAGTATGATAATGGATTTTTTCCTCCCACTTGCATGAAGATGCCTGTCTGTGGCTGTGTAAGAAATAACCAGTTGCATTTTGAATGTGCAGTGGTTGATTTCTTTATTATGCTATGCATGGCCTTTAATTGTTTCATTATTGATTTTTGGTTGGATTATGGCATTATGGTTTGAAAAATGGTACTTTCAGCCTTTGACTTGCACTGGATAAAAGTACTCAACATTTTACTGCCCCCTCCCCCTTCCAGCTTTGGTAACTTAGCTACAGAAGATGTCTGAATTAAATTCATTACCCTCCTTTTAAAATTCCATGTTTCACTTATTAATCCAGAAAAACTGAAGTCTGTTTTTACAGCTGTCTAAACCTTAGTCAAGTTTGTGAATGGTGATGTGACTTAACAGACAACTCTGTTTTGTTTGAACAATGCTTCTCATTTATGGGATAGCTTCTGTCTGTGAAGGGAATAAAGAAATGAACTTTGTGGCCTTGTATTACTGAATTGTAAGCATCTCCTTGTGATTTTGTGTTTACGTGAAGGTTCTTGCAGCTGGTCTGTACTTGTGTTGTAGCTGTTCTAAAGTTGCAGACTTCAGAATTAAAAAATAGGATAAAAAAACAGGGCAGAACCCTGCACTCGGCCAACGGGGATGGACCAATCGTGGGCCCAGGATAGGGTGACTAAATGTCCCGATTTTATAGTGATAGTCCCGATTTTTGGGTCTTTTTCTTATATAGGCTCCAATTACCCCCCACCCCCATCCCAATTTTTCACACTTGCTGTCTGGTCACCCTAGCCCAGGGGGCCGTGCCCGCTTTCCCCTGCTGCACGTGCTCCAGGTGGAAGAACAAAATAAAAAGAGGCAGCCCAGCTCAGTTAGGGCTGGCTGCGGAGGAGGAAGGATGTGTACTGTAGACTCCTCCAGAGATGTTGAGGATGCTCCAAGCAGCAGAGCCTGTGAACCCAGACTACAGTGCAGATGACTCGCCGATGGCAGAAACTGACGGGGACGCCAGGCCACCACCAGCTGAGGAGATGCCTGGGATGCCATTTGTGGTAGGAAGTGAACCAGGGGAGGTAGTAGAAGCTGATGCCTAAACCCTTAGTGAGGAAGTCCCCGGCTTCCTAGGACCCTGGGTTGGAACCTGGTGGAGCTGGAGGGGCTGGATTCCCCTACCGCAGGCCAGTAGGCATGACTGCTGTTTGCTCTTGGTCCCAGCCCTGGAAGCTCAGGGACCATAGACTGTTTGTTTACGCGGCCCTTCCCGGGAACCGGAGCCCACCTGGCTGCAACTTCCTGAATTAGCAAGGAATCCTGAGAACTGAATGACGGGGTGTACTAAACCCGCACTTGGCCAATGAGGGTGGCCTGGCGTGGCCCATGGAGACCCCCTCACAAACCAGAATACTATGACACAATTCAGAGAATTGGAGCTAAAAACAGGGATCTGCTGACCCTACCTAGAAAGATATATATCAAGACCTTCTCATCACCCCCACGTTGCCTATCCACAGCAATGCTCACCTCTGTTCATCATTTAAACCCCATTATCCACAAGCAGTCCATTGAACTTACAGTTATAAAGTCTTTTATGGACAAAAATGCAGGTCTTGTAACCTCACTAATATTTTTTTAGAACTAGTGTAGAATATGTTGGTGATTCATCCTGTTACACATGTAGAAGTCCAGCCTTCATTGGGTTTTACACACACAAAACTAATACCAATATCTAAGCGGGCTACATTGGCTACCATCGGCTGAAATATGTCTACCATTTATTTTTAAAGATGGCTATTGGTTAAGGTAGAAGAATGTTTTGTAGTTCTCTGCAAGTTCCAGTTCCTCTTGGAACATTTTAAATGGCATGAGGGAAGGATGGAGAATGTCCTAGGACTTCATCAGTACCCAAGCAAAGCTGAGGCCAGGTGCGGAAGCTGATCTTGGAGAGCCGAAGAGAGGAGAACACTAAAGAAAAGATTATAGAAAGAAGCTAAATGTTTAAAATTCCATATCTACATGTGTTTGAAAGAGAAGGCAGTGGGATCCAAACTCTGAGTCAAAGAGCCAGGTTCATTACCAGCTCTTTGACTTTGTATCACCTTGGGCTATTGATTTAACCTTGCTGCCGCAGTTTCCCTATCTGTGTAAACCAAGAGGAATGCTTAACTACCCTTGTAATTTTGAGAGAGATGGATGAAAAGTACTTAGGTATTCAGCATTTTTCCTTGGAAGGGCACTGGGGCTAGTGAAGCAGAGTGGTATCAGTCTTCAATATTCCTGTATTGATATAATCTAGAAACATTTAATAACTTGTAAATATTCCCCTCACTTCCCTGCTTTCTTTGCTTGGGTGATTTGTCCCTTCCCATCTGCTGTTCCTGTGACTGTTCCTAAATAGATTCTTCAGGCAGAGCCTCCTGTCTGTAACTGATAAGATGTGGTGGTTCTTGGCAGAATACAATTTTTCCATCTCTTCTCTATTGTACATGCTATATAAACTTTTACCAGGTCTGTCTGTATAGGTTCCTGTCATTTAAAACACATACCAGCACAGTAAAACAAAACTAACATCCAGGAGAATGTGACACGCTGAAAGATCTAAGATGTTCCAAAGCACAGTACTAGGGGTTTTTTTTAAAAAAAAAAGTTTTACACTATAGATTTCATCAGGAAAAACTGTTCCTGTTGAGACTGATTAATTTGTAAGGGTCTAAACTTAGGGCTCCTCACTGACAAGGGAGACCAAAGACTCAAAAGAAAAGCAATGTAAGATCACAGGAAAGAAAAAAAAATAAAACAAGTCGAATGAGCAACTAACAATTAGCCCCATTAGCCATAGTGTCTCTTGGAACTGTGCTCCCACTCCATAAGATTAAGTGTCTGACTCTCTTTGAAAATGCATATATAGTTATTTGGTATGTGCACAATTGTGATTCTGTATGCAAGTTGAGTATTTACACAGGCAAACTGTCAGTTCTGAATTTAACGGGCCCCTTGTGGCATAGTTGTTACTATGCATGCAAACCTAGTTTGCAGTTGCATGTGCTCCTTATGACTAAAGTTTAGGTTAAAAGGGGGATGTGTGTGGGAGGGAGTGGGGGGAGGTAGGGTTTCCTCTCAGGTAGTGGGAATATTACTTGTGTCATAAAAAGAACTCACAGAAATAGCTCTCTCTACATTGATAATGGGACTTATCTTTCTGTACTCGTAAAAGAATATGCACTTTGCATGTATCAGGCTCTTGAAACCTCTTTCAAGCGTGCCCCACTGGTCTATCTGAATTAGGAAAATTAAGATCCTGGTTTTGAACAGGATCATAATGTATTTAACTAGCAATGTCAGCATTTACTTGTCTGTACTAATCTACTTATTGTGACTGGAGGACAACCCTTTGCTGTATGCATGCATTAGGTATATTTTTAACTCTGTTTCCTACACCAACTTTATGTGGGGAAATAATGAGCTCTCCCATTAAAAAGACTTACAGAATGAACTCTGATCTGGTAGCATGAGTGGTCAAAAGACCAAATGAAATGGGGAATGTTTAGGTTGTGAAAGGGAGGATGCCAGTACATTGTCCAAGGCAATTCTGTAGTTAAGGTTATTTCCTAATGTTGAGTTCCAAATATGACATGTGCTAGGACCACATTTAGGAGCCTTTTTGGTCTCTCAAACTGCATGCCTCGCTTTTCAGTTAAGGCCAGTTAATTCTACATTTTAATTTTTCTTTTCTTTATTTTAAACACTAGGTAGTTATTTTCTCTCTAGATCTACTCAAAACAGCTCCTGAAATTTGCCTGCCTTATATTGTGAAGGCAGAGTAAATCTTAGGGTTTAAAAAAAAAATCCTTTTTTTCACCCCTTGTTTTTGCTGGCACCTATTTAACTTCAGTTGCTAATTCACATTTCTGGGAGACGCCATGTCTGTAAGATTTTTGTAGTACTGTTTACCCATTTAGTTAAGGTGTGAGATCTCCTAATCCATGCCTGAGACAGCCTTGGCATTGGCTAGCAAAGTCATGGAAGACCAGAATTGACACTTCTGTTTCTTTCTAAAGTAAAAAAATACCTTAACTTAGAGGGGATGGGGATGGAGCAGCAACATTTCAGGCTTTTTGAAGAAGAAGAAAGTATAAACCCAGTTTAAAAAAAAATCTTTGTTTTTTGCATAGAATTGAATAAATATAATGGTGCCATAAAGGTGTAAGTACCTGATATTTATGGGACCAATTAAAGTAGAAACTTGGCATTTCATTATGGTGTGATTTGGTGTATGGAAGACGGGAGCAGGCTAAGCACCTCTATCAGCTTTAAGGGCAAGGGGCTTTATTTTAAATTTCTAGTTATAATGCGAGATTGAGGCAAAGGTGGTGGGCCAAATTCATCCCTGGGGTAGTTCCATTGCTTCTAATAGTTACACCAGTGACTAATTGGCCCATATTTAACAGATTCTTAAATGTGCTATTCAGATTGAAAAGGTTTCTTTCCTTTGTGGGAGGATGTGTGATTTCCCCTCATGCAGTCGCTGGGCTGCTTCTCTGAAGTTAGAGAGAATATTAATCTCTGATCATTTATGTACAAGAGCTATACTATGCCACTTGCATGCCTTACTCCTGGGGAAATTCCACACAAAAAATTTAAAAATCGGCAACAAAAAATTAAAAATTCTGCGCACACTATTTTCAATTTCTGCAAAATGCTGCATATTTTATTTGTCAGACTCACACAATATAATCACACCAGTTTCAATTATTTTTGGTCATTTATTTCAAAATACCTGTCAGCAAGTATGTCGGTAACGATAGAAACAACAAAAAAGATTCAGAAAATGTTTTTTGACAAATAGATTCCTTACTAGGCATCTTAATAGAGAACTCTGAGTAATAATTCATTTAAGCTACAATATAAAACCATATTTCCTGCATCCCTCAGAAGCAGTGCAAAGGCTGCGGGAAGTCAGGGGTAATGGAGGAGCTGAGGGAGAGGGAAGTAATTGCTGGGAAGGAGCCTTAGCGTGAACTTGGAGGGTTGTTGGGTACGGGTGGGAAAAGTATGGCACATGTTTTTTGGGGGGCAAGGAGGGGGTGGGGAGGGACTGTTAGGGAGCTTTCCCCAGGCAGACCCTAGCTAACCCCTAGCCTCTCCACCCCCACTCAGACACCCACTCCTCCCATCCACATGTGGCCCTGGACCACTCCTCCTGTCCCCATGTGTCTGTGCCCCCACCCAGCCACCATCTGCACCCACTCCTCCATCACTATGTGGCCCTGCACCTCCCTCCCCCTGTAGCCCTGTGCCTCCACTCCCATTCAGCCCCCACCCCAGTCTGTTCTCCCCTATTAGCCCTTATGAGCCCCTGTCTGACAACACCCCACGCTTTCTGTTTCCCCATATCCCCTGTGTCCTGACCTGGCCTGACAGGTGCTGTGAAGAAGGCAGGCTCTTTTTCTTCTCTATCACCACAGCGCCCTCTGGTGGGCAAAAAGCAGAACTGCAGCAACTTTTCAGCAGAAGCTTTTTTCTGTGCAAAAAATTAAAAATATGCACAGCTCATTAATTATGCACACACGCAGTGGTGCAGAATTCCCCTAGGAGTAATGCTGAGCCCATAGCCTAGTGTTAATTCTCAGCCTTGCCAGGTAAAAGCCTTGGGTTGCATTGTTTGACTCTGGACTGATAGGCTAAATATACACTTTCAATTGTGGGTTTCCCTTGTTGCAATTGAGAAAGAATGGTCTTGTGCTTAAGGCACTAGACTGGGATTTAGAAGATCTGGGTTCAAATCCTGACTTTGCTACAGGTTTCCTATTTGACTATGGGCAAGTTATTTAATCTTTGTACCTGGGTTCACCATGCAGATACTACTACTTCCTGATCTCTTGGGGGCGTTTGTTTGCAAGGCCTTCAAGTGAAGATCATGTAGGCGCTTCAATAAATGGAACCCCTTTCTGAGGAATTAAGGCCATGCTAATAGCCTTTGAAGGAAGTCAAATCCAGTCTCTGTCAGTAAGTTGGATGGTGGCTGTGACTTAGAAGGGCAATTAAAATTTGGCTGTACACAAAGATCATTGCAATTCTGATGTGTAAAACCCCACAGGGAAACCCAAAATGTAAACCTTTTAATAAAGCCTGATGCAATGTGACACATCATTAGAAAATTGGTAATATAAAGTTGTCTCTCTCATTCTATTTTAAACATTTGAATCATTGTCTTTTTCAAAATTAGCATATAGATGAACTACAGACTGTTCCCAACACGGGATTAGTATATTCAGTTGGGACTTCAGTAAGGAAATATACTTAAGCATTAGTTTTAAAAAGGAAATCCTAAGTAGCAGTTGCTTTCTGTGTTAAAAACTAGAGTCTTAAGCTAGTGTGTCATCTGTTTAAATGAAAAAAGAAAAGGAGTACTTGTGGCACCTTAGAGACTAACCAATTTATTTGAGCATAAGCTTTTGTGAGCTACAGCTCACTTCATCGGATGCATGCTGTTTAAATGACTCACTCCTCCCCCGACCCGCTGGGTCTACTTTTTATTTGAAACGGTCAGCCATCAGTGGTGTGGGCTTTTGTACTACTTCAGTGTGCATCTTCACTGTTTGTAGAGATTGCATGACTCTACTTTGGCAATGTGGCCTATTGCTGCCTTAATTATTAACAGGGAGAGTCATCTCACTGCAAGGATGTAGCAGACAAGGTGGGTGAGGTAATATCTTTTATTGGACCAACTTCTCTTGGTGAGAGAGACAAGCTTTTGAGTCATAGAGAACTCTGCATACTACAGGGCTTAGCATTCTATGCTCCATCTTGACATGAGCAACCTTGGTTCTGTAGTCTCTGGGCCAGAGCTCCACAAACAGCGGGGTTGCTTCAGTCTCTTCATTTGTGCAAACTGAGTACAGACCTAGGGTACATCTGTACTGCATTGTCAATCTGGGTTGAGAGTCATGTTGGAGCTCAACCCCTACTACCATATACATACACCTTTGTGACTCGGGTCAGCAAGCAGTCAGAACCCAAGTCAAAGCTCGAGTCCCACTGAAACTCTGGTCCAAACTCCATCACTTTCCAGTGTGGATGGCACTCAAGCCACAGTTCCGAGTCAGAAGGTCTGCATCGTCCAATATGAATGTATTAGCACAGCTGTGAGACCCAGGTCCAGGTTTACAATGTAGTATGTACACTGAAGCAGGGGCTCAGAAACAGAGTCCACAAGTGTAGGTCCCACAGACCTGATTTTGTAGCCATACCCTTAGAGATGCTGTCAAGCTGGGTATATGGTACTTGGTTGGTCTAATTTTTTGGCAACCTTGTCATTTTGACCATAAAGAAAAACAGACAAAATCCAGTAGAAGGGGGCCTACAATGTACAGTGGTGCTTTAAAACTGATGTAGATATGCCCTGAAATGTTTAGCAAAGACTCCGCAGTTAGGCCAAGAGGTATATCCACACAGTTGTGAGTTTCTCACTCTTTCCCATCAAACTTGAGTCTGCTCAGGCTTCTGGAAACTTCTAGTTTTGCACTGGACAGGCTCAGAAGCTTAATGCAGGCAGTAAAGAAGTCACTTCCATATTAACACCTCTTGTCACTTGTGTGTTCTTTGCAATTATAATAACCTACCTTATATACCCCTCCAAGAAATTCCATAGTTGACTAACATCTCTTCATGTGCTAGAATATATATTCTGCTTACTGTATTTTTCACTCCATGCATCTGAGGAAGTGGGTTTTAGCCCATGAAAGCTTATGCCCAAATAAATTTGTTAGTCTCTAAGGTGCCACAAGGACTCCTTGTTATCTCTTCCTCACTGCTCTGATGTGGCTAGCTGAAACATTAAAGATAAATGGAGAAAAACAAAAGCAGGTTGTCTAGGAAAGTGTAAATGTAGAGAGTTGCTACCCACCCATGTCCCTCTAACACAAACAGTGAGCGCTTTTTATTGCAAGTATTTATGGGAGACTGTAGTTTTTCAGTCTGGCTGCGTTAAACTAACTTAAAGGCCAAGACCATTAACACAAGCTAAGCCACGAGGCCAAAGAGACATTTGTTTGACCCAGTTTGAGTTCACCACTTAGATTCATCTTTTTCAGCTCTGTAAATAGCTCAGCCAAATGCAGTTCAGTGGTGATAAATAGAACAATAAGCTTCATACTTGTAGCAAAGAATACAAAGAGGGAAATGCTTTTGAATCGACTGTAACACACTAACTAGGAAAGAAAGAGAATTCACTCATTCAATCTGATGTACGAAAATCAATCACCAAGTTCTCCTCTTTGTTACTAGAATAATGCAGTGAGAGTCAAAGGTATGTATAATTTCATAATGCAATATCCTTAAATGGCATCCAGAGCTCAAAGCACTTTGCTCACACTAATTTACCTTTCGTAAGACTACTGTGAGGTAGGGAAGTGTTATCCTGATTTTATACACAAGAAATTGAGGTACAGAAATTCCTCCTAAAATGCTTCCTTTCTCCCACCCTTTTTACATATTGTCTATTTACACTGTTAACGCCTGAGGGCAAGGACTGTCACTGTGACTTCATCGGTGCCTGGGAACATGGGTCCTGAATTCTGTTGGTGTCTGTAGATGCTACCAAGATTTTGGAATGAAATTTCTGGCACAGTTGAAACGCAGAAGTAGTGGAAATACATATTATGAGTATTCTTGGAAAATTCCATGACTAAAAGGCTTTGATACATGATGAAACGGAATGTTGCAGTGCTTATCCAAACAGGTTTTCAGAATGCTAGCACCTTTTGCGTCCTGCCCCATATCAGGCATCACTGGAGGGGGAGGCATCCCTAACCTCTGGACCTCTCCTATGTGGGAGTTTCTGTTTCATCCCCTCCCTGCCGATGCCCCCACTTTAATAAAGGCTCCTGATGGTGCTTTTCGCTCCTTCCCACCTGTGACACGTTTCAGTCGGTCCTCCGAGCCCCTAGGGGGCGATGGAGAGCTATGGTCCCACTGGCAGGCTTTAGTTACACCTTTCAGGCGCTGGGGAATTAGCGGGGAAGGTGTCCCGGCCGGAGTCTGCGGCGCGCCCCTCAGGCAGGCTGGCCGCGTTAGGGGAACTCAGGCCCACCCAACTCCACTGCGTTCCAGCCCAGGGTCCAGTCAGTGGTGGGAGGCGAAGGTCCTTCCGCTGGGTCAGCGGGGCCATCCGCGCCCGCTGACCAAACACACCCATCCCACGGTGCAGTTCTGCCCCTGGGCTACTTCCTACCCGTTCTCTCAAGCAGGTCTCTCCGGTCCCTCCAGCTCGTCCGGGTATTCCGCTTCTGGCACCTCCAGCTCCAGCTCCCCCTCTGGGTCGGACTCATGCTGGTCCGGGCTACAGCCAGGCCCCTCCAGGTCCTCCGAGTACTCAGCGGCTGGCAGTCCTGGTCGCCACAGGCCTTCCTCCCCGTCAGGTTCCTCCTTGCCCAGGGCCTCCCCTGGGTCAGCAGCAGGATCGCGAGGGAGCAGCCTGTGTCTGTCTCCCTCCCTGGTGCTCGCCTCACTGGGCAAAGGGCCCCGCCCTTTGTACTTCCTGTCCCACCCCTCCCCTTCCGGGGATTGGCGTAAGCTTGGTCTGGCCCTGCCCACTCAGGCTGAGACGGTGGCTCTTTACCCTCTGGTTTGGAGGGGAGCCACCCTGGCTCCCTACATATCCCACCCCTCAAATCCAGCTCCCGATCTTCGGAGCTGGTATCCTCACCTTTCTGAGGCGGGATAGGAAATCCGCATTGGCGTTGTCTCGTCCCGCCCGATGGTGAATCGTGAAGGCATAGGGCTGCAGAGCGAGATACCACCGCATCAGCCTGGCATTATTATCCTTCATCTTATTAAGCCACTTCAGGGGTGCATGGTCCGTAACCAGTATAAAGGGGGTCCCGAGGATGTAGTAGCAGAGAGCATCGACTGCCCACTTAACTGCTAGGGCCTCTTTCTCCATGACGGAGTAGTTCCGTTCTCTGGGGAACAGCTTCCGACTTAGGTAAACAATCGGGTGTTCCTCCCCATCCACCTCCTGCGAGAGGACCGCCCCAAGCCCTACGCCTGAGGCATCAGTCTGAACAATAAAGTCACGATGAAAGTCAGGGCTGAAGAGTATTGGATCGCTACACAGCCGTTCTTTGATAGTTCGAAAGGCCGTCTCGCACTCATTGGACCAAAGTACCCGGCGGGGACTGTCCTTGGTCAAGAGCTCCATTAGTGGGGCCGTAATGCTTGCGAAGTGGGGTACAAACCGCCGGTAATAACCAGCTAAGCCCAAGAATTGACGCACTTGCCTCTTCGTGGTCGGCACCGGACATTCCTGGAGTGCTTGGACTTTCTCAATGAGGGGGAGGACCTATCCCCAGCCCAAGGTGTACCCCAGGTAAGTGGTTTCCTCCCGCCCGATTCGGCATTCTTTTGGATTGGCCGTAAGCCCAGCTGCGCGGAGGTCCCGGAGGACTGCCGCTACTTGGTTAAGATGTTCCTCCCAGTTATTGCCATAGATGACCACATCGTCCAGGTAGGCCGCAGCGTACTTCATGTGTGGTTGCAATACCCGGTCCATCAAACGCTGGAAGGTTGCTGGGGCCCCATGTAGGCCGAAAGGCATCCGGGTGAAATGGCATAACCTGAAGGGGTGGCAAACGCGGTCTTCTCCTTGGACCTAGGATCCAAGGGGATCTGCCAGTACCCTTTGGTGAGATCTAAAGTGGTGATATAACAGGCCTCCCTGAGCTGGTCGAGGAGCTCATCGATGCGGGGCATCGGATAGGCATCAAATTTTGAGATGGCGTTTACCCTCCGGAAGTCAATGCAAAACCGCTGGCTCCCATCTGGCTTTGGTACGAGGACGACGGGGCTCCCCCACTCGCTCTGGGAGCACTCAATAAAACCCAGATCCAACATCGCCTGGACTTCCTCCTCTACGGCCTCCCGCATTCGCCTAGGCAATGGCCGGGTTGTCTCTCGGACCACCACCCCGGGTTCCATCTGGATCACGTGGTAGGTGAGCGTAAGTCCGCCCGGGTTTCGTGGTGAACGTCTTGGGGAATGCCCTTACTAAGCAGAGTGCCTGTTCTTGCTGCTTGACTGTGAGTGTCTCTGCTAGCTGTGGCTCACCATTATCCGACTCCTCGGGTGGTTGGGGCCCCAGTTCCGGTTTGGGGGGATATGGGGCAACTAGGAGCCCTTCCCGGTCCTGCCAGGGTTTTAAGAGGTTTACATGATAAATCTGTTTTTCCTTACGGCGACCAGGTTGCCAAATCTCGTAGGTGGCCGGCCCGGCGGAGGACCTCATACGGACCCTGCCAGCGGGCAAAAAGCTTTGATTCCTCCGAGGGGAGCAGGAGGAGTACTCGGTTCCCTGGCCCAAATGATCGAGCCTGGGCGCCCCGATTGTAGTGCTGCTCCTGGGCTCTTTGGGCTGTGTTTAAGTTCTCCCTTGCGAGCTCACCCGCCTGCGCCAGCCGCCCCTGCAGTTGTAAGACGTATTGCAAGAGACCCTGTGTTGCGGACGGGTTGTGTTCCCAAGTCTCCCTCAAGAGGTCCAACACCCCGTGGGGTCACCGCCCATAGAGGAGCTCGAATGGGGAGAACTTTGTGGATGCCTGTGGGACTTCTCAAATTGCCAGTAGTAAAGGAGGGAGCAGCTGGTCCCACTGGCGGAGGTCCTGGGTGGGGAAACGCCGCAACATTACCTTCAGGGTCCAGTTAAACCGTTTGACCAATCCGTCAGTCTGGGGGTGGTAGACCGAGGTCTGCAATTTCTTAATCCCCAATAGGGCACATACCTGACGGAACAGCTTAGACGTGAAGTTGGTCCCTTGATCAGTGAGTGTCTCCCATGGGAGGCCCACCCTTGCAAAGATCTTCACGAGCTCCGCAGCGATAGTGCGGTGAGTGATTCTTCTTAAGGGGACGGCCTCGGGGAAGCAGGTGGCATAGTCCATCAGGACGAGGATGTATTGATGGCCCGCCTTACTTTTTGGAAAAGGCCCGACCAGGTCCATTGCTACCCGCTCAAATGGTACACCTACGACTGGTAACGGGACCAGGGGGGCCTTCCGTACCCCTGCCGGGGCTGCATGTTGGCAGTCCGGGCACGACGCACAGTAATCCTTCACCTCATGGTGGACGCTGGGCCAGAAGAACCTGGCCAGGACCCTGGCCACAGTTTTTTCCTGCCCTAAATGGCCAGCAGCCGGGATGTCATGTGCAAGCTTCAGGACAGCCCGATGATGAATGTGGGAGACCACAAGTTGGGTCTGGACCTCTTGGGTCTGGGGGTCTCGGTCAAGGCGGTAGAGCCGCTCGTGGTTGAGTTCAAACCTGGGCCATTGGGTGGTGCGCTGTACCTCCACGACCTCACCATCCACCCGGGCCAGCTGCTCACAGGCGAACCGGAGCATAGGGTCCTCCCTTTGATCCCGGCTAAAGTCCACCAGGTCAGGAGGGGGACCAGCCATTTCCAGGCCATCCTGCCCGGGGGTGGGACCTGGGTCAGCTCCAGGGTCAGAGCTCAAGTCAGGTCCTGTCTTCTTCTCAGGCGGGGCTCCCTTGAACCCCTCTTTGGTGGGTAGGGATTGGAGCACCAGGATGAAGTCTGGCCAATCACGGCCCAGGATCACTGGATAGGCGAGGGATGACGCCACTGCCACATTCATTAACTGAGTTGCTCCGTGCACTGTGATGGGGACCTGAACCGTGGGGTACAATTTTACGTCTCCGTGGATGCACTGAATCCATACTTTCCCAATGGTCCGCTTGGTGTCCGAGAAGAGCGCCTGGCGGACAAGGGTCTGCCCACAGCCCGAATCAACTAGACCCACCACGGGGACCCCGGCGACTTCCATGGGAGCTGTCAGTTTGGCCATGGAGGGCAGACGGGCCCGTCACTCCCCGGCGCACACCAGGCCAAAGTTGCAGTCCATTACAGGACAGCCCCGTTGCAGATGACCATAGTCGCCACATCAGAAACAAGGTCCTACCTCTGGGCGCGCCGGCCGCATGGGTGCACCAGTGGGACCGCAGAGTGGGCTGGGTCCTGGTGGTCAGGTTAAGCGTCCAGGGCCGGAGAGTGGTGTGGACTCGGGGCGTCGGGAAAACTCGGTCCTGCTGCCATCCTGTCGTCGTGTATGGTGGGGTGCATTGGTTTGGGAGGTGGGCCCCCTCCGTTCAAGTTTCTGTGCATTGGGTCCAGGGTTTGGGGGGTGGGCGGCCGGTCCTATTGGGGCCTCTGCCTCAAGAAAGTCCTCCATAAGCGCGACGGCCATGCTCAGACTTTGTGGCTGGTGCCGCAACACCCAAGCCCTCCCCTGGGGTGGGAGGATGTGCACGAACTGTTTGAGGATGACCTGTTCAGTCACCTGAGCTGCGGTTCGACGCTCGGGCTGGAGCCATCGGGTACCTGCGTCCTTCAGTTCCTGGGCCACGGCCTGGGGTCTGGCGCCCGGTGGGTAGACTTTTTCCCGAAACGGTCGCCAAAAAGTTTCCAGGGTAATGTTGAAGGCATCCAAGATAGCTGTTTTCACTCGAGCATAAATGCAGGCCTCATCATCTGGAAGCCCACGGTAAGCCTTCTGGGCCAGCCCCGTCAGATATGGGGCGAGGAGTGTCGCCCATTGGTCAGGCGCCCAACCAGCCACTGAGGCAACCCGCTCGAAGGTCACTAGATAGGCCTCCAGGTCATCCTCAGGCCCCATCTTGGCCAGACGGATTGGTGGGGTGGGAGGGGTCGGGGTGGCTGCCTGCTCCGGTTGAGCACCACCATGGCCCGGCCACAGGGTTGCAAGCTTCTGGAAGCATTGGGTTTGTTGTTCCTGGTGCTGGGCCCCCAGAGTTTGAAGCAACTGCTGTTGGTGGGCGCCCAGCTGCTGTACGAGTTGGTGCTGCTGCTGTTGCTGGCTCTCAGCCAGGAACTTGATAAGCCTTTCCATCTCCCTCTTTCCAGTAGGGGAGCTTCAGAGGCGCCCTCGCACTAACCCCTTTCTGCAGGGGTAGGGATCGCCTGCCCACATTCTCCACCACTTGTGACACGTTTCAGTCGGTCCTCCGAGCCCCTAGGGGGCGATGGAGAGCTATGGTCCCACTGGCAGGCCTTAGTCACACCTTTCAGGCACTGGGGAATTAGCGGGGAAGGTGTGCCGGCCCGAGTCTGCGGCGCGCCCCTCAGGCAGGGGAGCCCCGGCCCGAGTCTGCGGCACACAGTTCTGCTACCCAAGGCAGGCTGGCCGGGGTAGGGGAACCGTTCCAGCCCAGGGCCCGGTCAGCAGCGGGAGGCAAAGGTCCTGCTGCTGGGTCAGCAGGGCCATCCGTGCCCGCTGACCAAACACACCCACCCCACGGTGCAGTTCTGCCCCTGGGCTACTTCCTACCCGGTCTCTCAAGGGGGTCTCTCCGGTCCCTCCAGCTCGTCCGGGTATTCCGCGGCTGGAGGATATTCCGCGGCTCCAGCTCCCCCTCTGTGTTGGATGCGCGCTGGCCCGGGCTACAGCCGGGCCCCTCCAGGTACTCAGCGGCTGGCAGCCCTGGTCGCCACAGGCCTTCCTCCCGGTCAGGTTCCTCCTTGCCCAGGGCCTCCCCTGGGCCAGCAGCAGGATCGCGAGGGAGCAGCCTGTGTCTGTCTCCCTCCCTGGTGCTCGCCTCACTGGGCAAAGGGCCCTGCCCTTTGTACTTCCTGTCCCACCCCTCACCTTCCAGGGATTGGCGTAAGCTTGGTCTGGCCCTGCCCACTCAGGCTGAGAGGGTGGGTCTTTACCCTCTGGTTCAGAGGGGAGCCACCCTGGCTCCCTACACCACCCTTTGCAACTGCAGTATGTCCTGGAGATCTGCTTGTTCCGCTGCCTAGTCCTGAATGTCCCCATTGCTGCCTTGTGGGAGTCTGAGAGAAGTCGTTCCTTTCGGACAATTTAGTCGGGGCTTATCCCTGGTGTAGGGATAAGGACCTCAGGGCTTCTGGGAGGAACTCTCAATACTCCACCCCCACAAAATCATAGTTTTAAAATTATACCCTTACTGGATGATTTGCTAATCCTGACCCTCAAGGGCCAGGTACAATCTGAGGATAGCCACCCATTAAGTGACTTGGATTCCCACTCACAGCTAGAATCCCTGTCTAGAGCTGGGATGTCAACTCAGTAGTTCTTGTCTCACCCCCCAAGTCCTGTGCTCAGACCACCCTTCCATGTCTGTCTCTCTGCTGTATATCGGATTTATAGATATTTAGTTATTAGCACTGTTACTAAGCCATCACTTCTGCTCAGTTATATGAAAAGCCTAACTCAGGTGCAACTCCATTGATTTCATGGAGCTGGATAAGAAATTTGTCCCAGTGTCTTTATTACAATCTAAGGCCATGTCTACATGTACTGCAGTGGTGCAGCTCTACCGATGTAGCGGCGCTCATGCAGCGCGTCTGGTGAAGATGCTATGTGCCGACGGGAGAGAGCTCTCCCACCAGCATAAAAATCCACGCCCGTGATTGGCAGAAGCTATGTTGGTGGAAGAAGCTCTCCTGCCAGCATAGCACTGTATTTACTTGGTGTAACTTGGTGTAAGTTGGTGTAACTTATGTCGCTCAGGGGATGGTTTATTCACACCCCTGAGTGACATAAGTTCTGCCGAAATAGACTGTAGTGTAGACATAGCCTAAGCGTTAATGATAGAATTCAGGATATAAATGGGATGACAGATACTAAAATTGTCTCTTCAAAGTTGTCCTGTTCCAGTCATGAGCATAACTGCAGGATCTCTGTTTATAATCTGCCTCATCAGGCTGCCTGAGCCATCCAGTCACCCAGCATTTCTATTTATAATTATTGCTGATTGCATGTACTGGGTGCATTTAACTGCTGAATCACTAGGAGTCTGTTCCACCCAGTCACGATGTGAGAGTTATTGTAATGCATGAACACACACATTCACAGCTTGTAGGCAGCCCACACCATCCTTGCCTTATGTTTGATGCATGCCTTGGTCTTGGTGGAAGAAATACATATGCTTCTTTTCAGGTCTGCCAAACAAGCCTTGAACCTAGGGATGAGCCCAAGGAGATCAGATGTAGTAGAGCATAACTGGATTTCTATGTGGACTCGTGCATTCTGGGTGCATGAAAAATAACCAGGCTTGCACTTGGTCTGAAGGTGTTTGGTTGGTTTTGTGTTTTTTTCTTTTTTTTAACAGTATGCCCTAACTTGGAATATGGAAACACTTAATTCCAGCATAAAGTGTGTATAATAGAGAGCTTTGATTTCTACTTCAGTAGAACTTCAGTTTTGTCTGAAGGATGTTGCATGCATTAAAATCACTACTGTTTGATGAAGATCTGAACTTATGTCCTCTGAATTACCATACTATTTTTGACAGGTTTCAGAGTAACAGCCGTGTTAGTCTGTATTCGCAAAAAGAAAAGGAGGACTTGTGGCACCTTAGAGACTAACCAATTTATTAGAGCATAAGCTTTCGTGAGCTACAGCTCACTTCTTCAGATGCATATCGTGGAAACTGCAGCAGGCTTTATATATACACAGAGAATATGAAACAATACCTATTCCCACCCCACTGTCCTGCTGGTAATAGCTTATCTAAAGTGATTTCCAGCACAAATCCAGGTTTTCTCACCCTCCACCCCCCCACACAAATTCACTCTCCTGCTGGTGATAGCCCATCCAAAGTGATAACTCTTTACACAATGTGCATGACAATTAAGCTGGGCTATTTCCTGCATAAATCCATAAAATCCATAAAAAAAATACTATTTTTGTGTCTATTTTTATATAAAAAGGTCATGTAAGTTTCTCTGTAATTAGCTAATGAGGAAAAGTTCAATGTGCTAGTGTATTGCGTCAGTGTCCAATACAGTCCGATCCACATCTGCCAGTGAACGGAAATTAGAGAATCTTGAGCACTCCGACCCTCAGTGTTTATTTTCTTTATCCTGCACCATTTAGTGAAAAATCACAATATTCTCTATTCATGGATCCTGTTCAAGTATAGGGTCCAATAGCCATTCATTTGAACTGTCCATTTATGTTTTTGGGGAATGGAATTTCTGCAGCAGGGTCATAGCGGTGTGAGAAAAAAAGAAACTGGAGGAGCTGTGATCCAGCAAACCATGTCTTGTTTGTTAGCAGCTGCGCTGACAAGCTAAAAGAAGTACAACTCTTCTCCGGCTAGCTTCTTTGCTCCTCTGGGAGTGAGGGTTACTGAGCACACCTGAAAATCAAGCCCCTTCTAGTTAGGTACCTAAATATGGATTTAGGAACCTAATTGCAGTCATCCAGGTTTGAAAATGTTGACCTTTATGAAAACCTCGTTGGGCATTAATCGAAAGCTATCCAGTGGCTTTTTTGTGTGTATGCCTGATGGGAAGCAAATTTTGGTTCACTGGCTCACCCTTAATAAATTCCAGATAACCACTTAAAGCCTGGAAAAGCAATATGTTCTGTTTTTAAAGAGGCAAGTTTCAGAAATGGTGTGGACTACCAGCCTGTGTCTTAATCTGTGACAGAATCTGAATCTCTGTTGCCCTTCGCAGAGCGCGTCACTGTCAAGTTTTACTGGGGGGAGGAAGTTATCCTGTTTCTTGTTCTTTAATCATTCAGTAACATCAGTTTCTGTGGAATTTAAGTGGGACATTTTCAATGGCACAATGGACAGATAGTGCCTACCTCCCACATGTGTCTTTTGGCTGAGAATAATTGAGGAGGAGATTTTCAGTCTGTTTTATATTATGCAGTTGAGCTCCAATCACTTTCACACCTTTGGAACTGTGGTGGCGTTGTCCTGGGCGTATGCTGGGTTCCTTATTGTTCTTGCAAATATGGATGAAAAGTGCTGTTTTTTAAAACACTTTTGATCAATTAATACTTTACTGTGTTGCTAGAGGATAGTGTCTCTTTCAAAGTCAATTTTAGTGAAGTGAGACATAATTTTGGACTCCCTTGCACTATGAACTGCAACGCCAGTAATTAGGGCATTGGCTTCATCTTCAAATAGGGATGAATCTGGGAAGACATAAAGTCAGTAGGGTAATGGGGGACAAAGGGTCGTGTGTTTGAGACCTTAGAAGCTAAGCCAGTGGGGACCTGATTAATACTTGGGTGGATAATGAACCAATGCCCCTGCACGGTGACAGGAGACACTGCATTACTGCCAAGATGTAAAGCCATTGTCCTGACATCATTAGAGATACTATGTTGAGTGTTAATTTTCAAATAACTAGCTCTTGTTTACAGACCATCTCTTTCCTCAAGAGATATAGAAAATTTATGTGACAAAAACATTTATTGGAAGTACAGGAAGCCCTAGTATGAGAAGGCATGTATAGAGAAGGAGGGGTGTGTCTGATGTGGCATCATCTTTCCATGCTGGTCGGCACATAGCCCATGCCAAAGGGCATTACTTGTTGTGGTAAGTATGATAGTCCTAAAACATCTTGTGGGCGGTGGTAAATGTTCCTTTGCTGCACATCAGCATTAGGAATTCAAACTGTTTCCGAAACTAAAGGTCTCTCCTCCTGTCTAGCATATGGGTGATGCTCTTCTGATTCTGACAGAGTCATTTGATTTGCCGTAATAACAGCTGAGACGCTCCTGGAAATAACACTCTAGATGGGGAGTTCAGGTCAGTGTGGTGCGGTATTGGCATGAGTTTGGGATGGTCGCATTACCCACAAGTAGCCAAATTACGTGCTAGGCAAATCATTCCAAAGGAACATTGATAGTTTTTACCCTATCCCACTGTGCATTTTGGGTTTGTCACAGATGATAGGTAGGTCTTTTTTGGAAGGGGTTAGCTTGGGTATTTTTTGTTTTGAAGTGAAGTGACTGGGACTATGTTTTGTCTCCTCTACCTGCAGTGTCTGCTGTCTTAGTCACCAGCAGTCTAACCGTGCTGGGCTCTTGGAGACCGAGAAGCCAAAAATGTTTTTAAAATGATCTGAAATCACTTTTTTCCTAGACTTAACATTAAGGCTTGTTTTTAAGGTCCAGTGCTTTGATCCTTTCTGGTCTAGAAGTCAGTGCTGCTGGATTCTGTTTGAAGCATGGCTCAGTGAGATAGGCAGTGGGGTGGTGGCCTATTGACAAAGCTACACTACACTGTGCAGTTAACCTCATGGAAACAGAGTGGGCCATTTGGGCTACAGGAAAGCCTGTTGTGTCTCCCAGTTGGTTGCTAGACATCAGTCCATTGAGAAGACAGACTCACTGGGTGAAACCCTGGTTTTCTTAAAAAGAAAAGGAGGACTTGTGGCACCATAGAGACTAACAAATTTATTTGAGCATAAGCTTTTGTGAGCTACAGCTCACTTCATCGGATGCATTCAGTGGAAAATACAGTGGGGAGATTTATATACACAGAGAACATGAAACAACGGATGTTACCATACACACTGTAACTAGAGTGATCAGGTAAGGTGAGCTATTACCAGCAGGAGAGCGGGGGAGGAGAGGGGAAACCTTTTGTAGTGATGATCAAGGTGGGCCATTTCCAGCAGTTGACAAGAACGTCTGAGGAACAGTGGGGGTGGAGGGATAAACATGGGGAAATAGTTTTACTTTGTGTAATGACCCATCCACTCCCAGTCTTTATTTAAGCCTAATTTAATTGTGTCCAGTTTGCAAATTAATTCCAATTCAGCAGTCTCTCGTTGGAGTCTGTTTTTGAAGTTTTTTTGTTGAATAATCGCCACTTTTAGGTCTGTAATCGAGTGACCAAAGAGATTGAAGTGTTCTCCGACTGGTTTATGAATGTTATAATTCTTGACATCTGATTTGTGCCCATTTATTCTTTGATGTAGAGACTGTCCAGTTTGGTCAATGTACATGGCAGAGGGGCTGCCAAGACTGGGCATGGATGGGTCATTACACAAAATAAAACTATTTTCCCATGTTTATCCTCCCCTTCCCCCCCCCCCCCCACTGCTGTACCTCAGACGTTCTTGACAACTGCTGGAAATGGCCCACCTTGATTATCACTACAAAAGGTTACCCCCCCCCGTCCCACTCTCTTGCTGGTAATAGCTCACCTTACCAGATCACTCTCGTTACAGTGTGTATGGTGACACCCATTGTTTCATCTTCTCTGTGTATATAAATCTCCCCACTGTATTTTCCACTGAATGCATTCGATGAAGTGAGCTGTAGCTCACGAACGCTTATGCTCAAATAAATGTGTTAGTCTCTAAGGTGCCACAAGTCCTCCTTTTCTTTTTGCGGATACAGACTAGCACGGCTGCTACTCTGAAACCTGGTTTTCTTGAAGTCGCTTGCAAAACTGTCATTGACTTCAGTGGGGCCAGGATTTCACTCATTGGGCTATCAGGGCCAAGCAGCAGTAATGGTCTGAGCCACTGCTCAGAGCTTTTAAGAATACAACTACCCATGCTTGACCATTGCAACTTACATTTCCCAGCCCACAGTATTGTGGCTTCTCAGAGCAGCACCTACACACATGATAGTACGGTAGCTCTGAAAATTGGATTACTTTCATTAAGGTACCTACATGTGGATTTAAGTGCCTACGGTGGAACAGCGGAGTCTGAAATGTTGAACCATGGCCTTATTGCCAAAGTTTACAAACCCCCTGAAGGGAGTGAATATATGCAGAAAACAAGATTTCAGTAAGAACTATTGATCTAAACACTTTGTCTTTATTGGTGAGTTATTCCTGCGCATTGTGCCTCCTCTCCATTGTAGTTCATTCTGGTCCATTTTTTTTTCTTTAGCTGCTCAGTGGAGAACCATAAACTCAAAGTGGCGCACCACCTTTTATCTCTCCTTCTTTAAAATAGTTGTGAAATCAAACTATTGGGCAAAACTTTGATTTTGCTTTAGGTTCTCGCTGACATGTTTGTAAAACAGCATCCTGATATAAAAGCTCTGCAATTCAGCTGAATATCAGTCCGCTTCCATTATGCTTCAAACTTAATGCTTTCAGACTTTTAGTCATCAATACACAGAGCTATTATACCCTTTCTGGATGTGTTCTCTGTTCTGCAGTGAAGTTGTTTGTTACCATGGATATTGCTTTGTCTCTGGAGACCATCAGAGAGGATTTAAACAGAAACATATGGGTCAATATTTCCATAAGAGCAAATGTACATCTTAGGAATTCTACTCATTTGACAGAGCCTTGATGTAATGAAAATGAGCAAACCCAAGCTTTCAGCTGGAGAGATGAAAAACGAGGTGCCTCCGTTCCCTCCTCCTTTTTATTTCACTTTTTAAAAGGTTTTTTTTTTTTTTTTTTAGCCATGCCTGGAAAGATGGCACAGATAAATGAATATCTGATCACAGCAAACGAAAAATCAGGTCAAAGTTTCTCTGTTGTGTGTTTTGGAGAATCTGAAATTACTTTTTCTTGCCAGGAATGAATTTTGTAGAAGTGCTTTTCAGTGGGGGGTTTCCAAGATGTGTCATATTGCAGCTTATAAATAGACCTGTGTTCTAGGCAAACAATAGTTGTTACTGTTTTGACACAAGGATTCAATAAAATTTGCTAATGACTGCTACAAAAAAAATGGCCCAATTGAGCTGAGAGAAGTTTTTAGTTTCTGCCCAGGAGCAAAACTCCCACTTTACAGTGCACAAATTTCATTAAGTGAAACTAATTAAAGAGATATTTCTTATTACAAACATGAAGATCTCTTGGAGAAGAATCATCCAGATCTGTTTTAATTTGTATGTTGCAGTGCAATGATTGGCCTGCTTTGAAATGCAGCAAAGGGGCTTTGTCCTATTTAATTTCACATTTCTGCTATTTATTTCCCTTCGTGACTCATAGCACAACACTAGCGGCAGGCCTAGGATGTCAGTTTTGGGATCTGGTTTCGGAACATCAGTAGATTGCATTCCAAGTTTTGTGCTTACATTGCACCATATGCCATGATGGCATTCAGCTAAATGTGTTCTTATTGCACAGCAAGCTGGTGACTTCAAAAATTAGGATAATAGCTGAAACAAGGCACCAAAGAAGTTCCAATATCTATATTTACATAGCTTTTTTTTGCTGTATAAATTTAAAAAAAAACTACCCCAAAATATGAACCGATCATCCTCCATTGATCTCTTAGCTTTGGGTACTGTCTTTTGTTTTTTAAACAATAGGTTAATCCATTTCAGCTTCTTGCTTGTGCAAACACTGTAGTCCCAACCCCCTGTCAGGATTATTGCAGAACAATCATTAGACCTTCACAAATGTAGAATTATCAAATAGTTGTTCACAGAACTAGTATAAAACACTGCTCTTACTTATCAATGGGAGGTAAATGCAGCCACTCATGTTCAAATTAAAGGGGACTTGCTGGCCTGTTGGTATGACAAGTAGTAGTCGTAAAGCTCTGTTTCAGTTGTTCTCAGTATTTCTGATAGTGAGGGAGAGCTCCTACCTCAGTTTCCACTGGCCTGGACTAATTAAATGGAAACTAAACAAGATCTAAGAGGAGATGATCATGGACCTTGAAGTAGAGGATGATGGGCAGCAGTATACCCTTCAGCAAGTCCTGCTAACTCATCAGCACTACTGTGGATTGAGGGACCCATCCAATGCTGAAGCCCAAGAGAGAGAACCTGCAATGACACACATAAGGAGGTTATAATAGTATTTTGTCCTCAAGAACATAAGAGCTGCCATACTGGGTCAGACCATGGTCGATCTTGCCCAGTATACTCTGTCTAACAGTGGCCTGTATTGGGCATCAGGGCAATTATGGAGTGATTCACCCCATCTTCCATTCCTGGCATGTGGTGGTGGTCTTTTTTTGAACCCAGTTACACTTTTGGCCATCACAGCATCCCATGGCAATGAGTTCCACAGGTTAGTTGTGTGTTGTGCGGAAAAACTACTTCCTCTTCTTTGTATTAAACCTGCTGCCTATTAATTTCCTTTGGTGACCTGTGGTTTTGTATTGTGTGAAAGGATAAATAACAGTTTTTCCACATGAATCATGGTTTTATATACCTCAATATATCTCCTCTTAGCTGTCTCTTTTCTAAGCTCAACAGCCCTAACTATTTAATCTATCCTCAAATGGAAGCAGTTCCACACCCCTAGTCATTTTTGTTGCCCTTCTCTGACTCATTTTTCCAGTTCCACTATGTCCTTTTTGAGATGGGGCAACCAGAACTGGACACAGTATTCAAGGTATGGGCATACCATGGATTTATATAGTGGCATTATGATATTTTCTGTCTTATTTTCTATCCTTTCTTAATAGTTCCTACTAGGACCGTCAAGCAATTAAAAAAATTAATCAATAATATTGCAATTTATTTAAAGAGTTTTGAATATTTTCCACATTTTCAGATATATTAATTTCAATTTCAACACAGAATACAAAGTGTACCATGTTCACTTTATATTTATTTTTGATTATGAGTATTTGCACTGTAAAAAATCAAAAGTAATAGTATTTTTGAATTCACCCAATACAAGTACTGTAGTGCAATCTCTTTATCATGAAAGTTGAACTTACAAATGTAGAATTATGCACAAAAAAATAACTGCATTCAAAAACAAAACAATGTCAAACTTTGAGCCTACAAATCCACTCAGTCCTACTTCTTGTTCAGCCAGTCGCTCAGACAAACAAGTTTGTTTACATTTGCAGGAGATAGTACTGCCTGCTTCTTGTTTACAGTGTCACCTGAAAGTGAAAACAGGCATTTGTATGGCACTGTTGTAGCCGGCGCCACAAGATATTTGCGTGCCAGATGCGCTAAAGATTCATATGTCCCTTCATGCTTCAACCACCATTCCAGAGGATATGTGTCCATACTGATGATGGGTTCTGCTCAATAACAATTCAAAGTAGTGCAGACCAACGCATGTTCATTTTCATCATCTGAATCAGATGCCACCAGCAGAAGGCTGATTTTTTTTTCTGGTGGTTCGGGTTCTGTCATTTCTGCATTGTAGTGTTGTTCTTTTAAGACCTCTGAAAGCAAGCTCCACACCTTGTCCCTCTCAGATTTTGGAAGGCACTTCAGATTCTTAAACCTTGGGTCGAGTGCTGTAGCTATCTTTAGAAATCTCACATTAGTACCTTCTTTGCATTTTGTAAAATCTGCAGTGAAAGTGTTCATAAAATGAACAACATGCTGGGTCATCATTCGAGACTGCTATAACATGAAATATATGGCAGAATGCGAGTAAAACATAGAGCAGGAGACATACATTTCTCCCCCAAGGAGTTCAGTCAAAAATTTAATTAATGCATTTTTTTTAATGAGCATCATCAGCATGGAAGCATGTCCTCCAAAATGGTGGACAAAGCATGACGGGGCATATGAATGTTTAGCATCTCTGGTATGTAAATACCTTGCAATGCCAGCTACAAAAGTGCCATGTGAATGCCTGTTCTCACTTTCAGGTCACATTGTAAATAAGCAGGCAGCATTATCTCTCATAAATGTAAACAAACTTGTTTGTCTTAGTGATTGGCTAAACAAGAAGTAGGACTGAGTGGACTCGTAGGCTCTAAAGTTGTACATTGTTTTGTTTTTGAGTGCAATTATGTAACAAAAGAATCTACACTCATAAATTGCACTTCCACGTTAAAGAGATTGCACTACAGTGCTTGAGTATGAGGTGAATTGAAAAATACTATTTCTTTTGTATATCATTTTTACAGAGCAAGTATTTGTAATAAAAATAATATAAAGTGAACACAGTACACTTTGTATTCTGGATTGTAATTGAAATCAATATATACTTGAAAATGCAGAAGAACATCCAAAATATTTAATAATCTGCAATTGGTATTCTGTTGTTTAACAGTGAGATTAAATCTGCGATTAATCGCGATTAATTTTTTTGAGTTAATCATGTGAGTTAACTGCGATTAATTGACAGCCCTAGTTCTACCATACTGTTTGCCTTTTTGACCACTGCTGCACATTGTGTGGAAATTTTCAGAGAACTATCCATGGCAGTGGTGGGCAACCTGCAGCCCATCAGGGTAATCCGCTGGTGGTCTGCGAGACAGTTTGTTTACATTGACCATCCGTAGGCATGGCCGCCCGCAGCTCCCAGTGGCTGCGGTTCACTGTTCCTGGCCAATGGGTGCGGCGGGAAGCAGCGTCCAGCACGTACCTGCAGCCCGCGCCACTTACCGCAGCTCCCATTGGCTGGGAATAGCGAACCGTGGCCACTGGAGCCCTCTTTAAAAATTGGACTTTTGTTAGCTACTTCCCGTCATCTGGTAGAGTCTGATTGCAGTGGTAGGTTACATACTACAGTTAGTAGTTCTGCAATTTCATGTATGAGTTCCTTCAGAACTCCTGGGTGAATACCATCTGGTCCTGGTGACTTATTACTGTTTAGTTTATCAATTTGTTCTAAAACCTCTCTACTAACACATTAATTTGGGTCCATACTTTAGATATGTCACCCAAAAAGAATAGCGGTGATGTGTATATCTCCTCCACATCCTCTTCAGAGAACTCTGATTCAAAGAATTCATTTAGCTTTTCTGCAATGTCCTTGTCCTCTTTTAGCACTCCACCTTTGTTGTTTAGTGGCCCAACTGCCCGTTTGGCAGGTTTCCTGCTTCTGATATACTTAAAAAAAATTACTGTTAGTTTTTGCATCTTTAGCAAGCTGCTTCTCAAATTCGTTCTTCAACTGCCTTATTATACTTTTTCATTTTACTTGCTAAAGTTTGTGCTCCTTTCTAGTTCCTCATTAGGATTTGACTTCCAAATGTTAAAGGATGCCTTTTTGCCTCTAACAGCCTCCATTACTCTGCTGTTTAGCCATAGTGGCATGCTTTTGATGCCCCATCTTTTTTTGATTTGGGGTATACATTTCCTCTAAGCCAAGAGTTCTCAAACTGGGGGTTGTGACCCCTTAGGGGGTCGCAAAATGGTTACATGGGGGTCATGAGCTCTGAGCTCTGTGGGGCTGAAAGCCCTGAGCCCCCATTAAATTCCACTCCCCTTTTAATTTATAAGGACACCAATACAAAAAGTTTGAAAACCACTGCTCTAAGCCTCTGTTATGGTGTTTTTAAAATAGCCTCCATATTGCTTGCAGGCATTTTACCTTGGTGAGTGATCTTTTTAATTTTCATCTAATCCCAAATAAATCCATTTTACTCTGTATAAAGCTTATACAGGGTAAACTCATAAATTTGGGTTTGGATCCCATTGGGAGCTGGGTGTCTGGGTGCCGGAGAGGTAACCTGCTGAGCAATTTTTGGTTAAAGTCTGCAACTTTTGGGGCATGGACCAGACCTGGGTTGGTGTCGCAGCAGGCTAGTGTGTCTGGCTCAACAAGGCAGGGTTCTGGAGTCCCAAGCTGGCAGGGAAAATGGGCTCAGAGGTAATTTCAGCATGTCAGGTGACAGTCCCAAGGGGGTCTCTGTAACCAAATCCATCACAGTGGCATAGTTGAACAGGATATGTGCACAGCTGATTCCTTTGAGACACTGGTAGTGATTTTGAGTGAGTTTTAATTGTGGTGGCCGGAGAACAGACAAAGTAGTTACTGGTTTGTTATTTTCTGTTTGCTTATTTCGGGTAAGAGAATAGAGACAGAAAAGTAAGCAAAATAGCTGAGAGTGAAGCTCAGAAGAAGCTAGAACTGCACAGGTTGCAAATTGCTAAGAAGGAATGAGAGAGCCAGCAAGCCCTGACTTAAAAGACAAAGAACTTGAGCCCCAGAAACAGGCTCATATTGAAGCACAAAAAGCTGCCCTGGAAAAAGAAAAGGCTGCCCACCAGCAAACCCTGGACTTAAAAGACAAAGAAATTGAGGCCCAGAGACAAGCACAAATTGAGACCCAGAAGCATGAACTGACCGTAATGGAGTGGAAGAGGTGCACAGAGACATGTATCCTGGAGGTGGAAGTTGGGGTCCTGGTGACTGCTGCGATACGAACAGACCCCAAGGACTCTGTAGCTGGAAGCAAGCCCAACCTGAGTGGCGGGGGGGGGGCGGGGGGGGGGAATTTGGCTGGCTAGTGAAGGGTCTGTCATAGCTGGTAGCTGTGAGCCCACAACCAGGTCAGGGTCACATTCCCTTTTGGGAGACAAAGGAGTGTCTGCCTCAGAAAGGAGCCCAGAGAGGAAAGTCCAGACGGAAGGTGCGGGGGGACAGGAGAGTCTGCCCACCTTTTGTAGGAAGGCTTTTCCCCAGGCAAAGGGTGAAGCATCTGCATCTGAAATGCCAGACCCCTCACCTGTGGATCAGGTTTAAAGGGAAGACTGGAGGTCAGATCTCCTGGCGGGGAGAGTGCACCCAGCTGACCTTTTGGGAACAGAGAATGGGGTGACCGCGGGGATATTACCAATCCAAAGCACTCCACTGAAAGATGTTGTTCTTCCCATGCTTGGAATAGATAACACTATTGCTTCAAAGCAGGGGGAGGAAAAACTTTTCATTTGGAAAGCATCACAAGCTGGTGAGGTCCAACACAAAGAGATTCCAGCGGGAGAGGCCGAGGGCAGGCATGGTTGCAGTGCACCTTTTCCTTGCCAAAACCCCAAACACATACCTGAATTGAGAGCCTTCTCCAAAGAGAACTGGGTAGCAGATGACCTGTCCAGAAAAGAGGAATTTTCCTTGCATTCCATATGGTTTATGAAAATATGCTTATAAATGTGAATATGATGTAACTGGAATATGCTTTATGCAAAAGGTATCTTGTAAGGTATCATTACAAAGCTTATAGTCTACTGAGTGTGTTCATCCTATTCGTTTGCATGTATTAGTTCTATGTCTGGAGTTAGGAGAATAAGATCTAAACTTGTATTACTGATGTAAACATATTAAGTGGAAGCCATTAAGGGTGCTTCAGATTCAATGACCTGTAAATGGCTCTGTTTACTTGCAAACCTTCCTGTGTATTTGTGGCACCTTAGAGACTAACCAATTTATTTGAGCATAAGCTTTCGTGAGCTACAGCTCACTTTATCAGATGCATACTGTGGAAAGTGTAGAAGATCTTTTTATACACACAAAGCATGAAAAAATACCTCCCCCCACCCCACTCTCCTGCTGGTAATAGCTTATCTAAAGTGATCACTCTCCTTACAATGTGCATGATAATCAAGTTCGGCCATTTCCAGCACAAATCCAGGTTTTCTCACCCCCCCCCTCCTGCTGGTAATAGCTTATCTAAAGTGACCACTCACTCACGAAAGCTCATGCTCAAATAAATTGGTTAGTCTCTAAGGTGCCACAAGTCCTCCTTTTCTTTTTGCGAATACAGACTAACACGGCTGTTCCTCTGAAACCTCTCCTTACAATGTGTATGATAATCAAGGTGGGCCATTTCCAGCACAAATCCAGTGTTTAACAAGAACGTCGGGGGGGGGGGGGGGTTAGGAAAAAACATGGGGAAATAGATTACCTTGCATAATGACTTAGCCACTCCCAGTCTCTATTCAAGATTGAAGTGTTCTCTGGTCACCCGATTACAGACATGAAAGTTGCGATATTACAACAAAAAAACTTCAAATGCAGACTCCAGCGAGAGACTGTTGAATTGGAATTCATTTGCAAATTGGATACAATTAACTTAGGCTTGAATAGAGACTGGGAGTGGCTAAGTCATTATGCAAGGTAACCTATTTCCCCTTGTTTTTTCTTACCCCACTCCCCCCCACCCCCCAGACGTTCTTGTTAAACCCTGGATTTGTGCTGGAAATGGCCCACCTTGATTATCATACACATTGTAAGGAGAGTGGTCACTCTAGATAAGCTATTACCAGCAGGAGAGTGGGTTTGTGTGTATGTGTGGGGGGGAACCTGGATTTGTGCTGGAAATGGCCCACCTTGATTATCATACACATTGTAAGGAGAGTGATCACTTTAGATAAGCTATTACCAGCAGGAGAGTGGGGTGGGGGGAGGTATTTTTTCATGCTTTGTGTGTATATAATAAGATCTTCTAAACTTTCCACAGTATGCATCCGATGAAGTGAGCTGTAGCTCACGAAAGCTTATGCTCAAATAAATTGGTTAGTCTCTAAGGTGCCACAAGTACTCCTTTTCTTTTTGCGAATACAGACTAACACGGCTGCTACTCTGAATCCTGTCTCATACTACACAAATCTCCCCCTCACTCCTGGGTTTTATTTATTATTTTTGCATGAAAACACTATTTTTATTGATCCGCGCTTCCTGAGGTCACCTGAAGTTAGAATCCATTATTTGTGACATCAGAACTGATTACCACTGGAGAGGATTATGTTTCCAGTTGATAACTATATAGGTGCAGAGTTTAAAAAAAGAGGGGGAATTTGTGTCAGCAGATATGCTTCGAACTGGAATAGTTTCCCCATAGGGTGTCAGTGTCACACTTTAAAGTGCTTTCAGATTGCGCTGGGAAAGAGAAAGAGAAATAGATTTTTTGTGTGACTTTTGTTTTGTTTCTTTGTTTGGTATGATGGGAACTCATTAATGATTAGTTGTCTGTGATTTAATATCCTGGAAGTAAAAAGGACTATCAATATAGTATATATTATAGACTGAGTGCAAGTACAGTACATCTTCTGTCTTGCCACTAGCATCACTTACAATGGCTAAAGCAGTGGAGGCTTAAGCGAAGCTTGGATTCAGCTCATGTCTCTGGCTGACAAAGATTCAACTCACTAAGGCTATTCTGGCATTATCTAAAAGGTGGCCACAGGGACCTTTGATAGGGTATTTTTACTTTCTCAGATGCGTATAGTCAGCTGCAATGGTTTAGCTCATGTTTTCGATTACAGATTCAAGCTAGACCTCATGTCTTGGCTCCATCCTCTGACATATGGACTTACCAAGGTCTGACTGTAATGCTCGTCCCCAAGGAAATGGGATATGTGGTGAATTCTTGAATCTGTTTCCACCCCCCACCCACATTTCCTTACCAGAATGCTCGGAATCACTAGGGTTGAATACAATTTGTGTGATAAATGTAGATCTGCCACCACAAATTTGTTTTTGATTTTTCTGGGGAAGAGGGAGGAATATCTTTTATATTATGTGTTATTGGTCAGAATATTTGGCTCCCTTTTATACAGCATCTATATGCAGGTCTGCTGTGGAACCTGCTCTCTTATCTTGTACATTAGTGTGCTTGCAACTGAGGGCTAGGTTCTGTCAGAGAAATCCCTGTCCATGAGAAGCGTGGCTCTGAGTCTTTCTTTTGGGAGGAACTTTCCAAAGTGCAGGGAAGGGAAGAGAGACACCTGACAGTTGAGCATTAAGTTGTTGATATTACTTATACAGTAACCGATATTTCCCTCATCTGTACCTCTGCCTCATAGCTGGCGGTGACACTTGTCCTAATCCAGGCCTACAGCTACACTGTCTCTTCTTCCCCTTCCCATCCTTCATGTACACTGAGTTTTGCTCTTTGTACATGGGTAAAGCATGGCAGTTGAGGGGAGCACACTATGGAGTGTGACTACTTCTTGGCTCTGCTTCCTCCCACTTCTGTTCTAATATGCTCCATGCCCAAAGCCTTAGATCATTTTAGGGGAGGGGCGTGGAATAAAGGGAAAGAATGTGTGGAAGGTACCTCTAAAGGAAAATCCAAACAAATGTTCAATGAAAAAAGATTTTTCCACCCTATAAAGTTTGAAAGGAACATTTTCTACTAGTTCTAAGCAAGAGGGACTCCCTTTCCCCGCTGTGCCCTGCCAATTCACCATGCCAGACACTCTCCCTGTTTTCATCTTATTTTAATCCACCTGTCAACAGGATAGAGGGATAAGGATTTTGTCCTGTTTCCCTGACTCAAAATTCTGGATCTGGAGTACATAGTTCAGTGTGTCTCTCCTGTGTTGTAGGTAAGAGCCGCCTCGCTGTTTCTCTCACAGGGCTTTTAGCAATAGAAATCTACACTGAAGTTTAAATCTAGTCATGGGCCTCCTCAAATGCCCATTGAAATGAATGGAAGGACTCCCATGGACAGCTGTGGGCACTGGACCAGACTCAATGTGAATGTTAGGCTCCTTGGTTTTTCAAGTAACAGAAATAGAGGGAATTTGTCTCAAGTGATCTGTCATTTGGAATGGCTAAATTCAAGTAGCAAATGGGTCAGTGAAACCTGGGGGTGCTGGCCGTGCTGCAACAGGCAGCCATGTTTCACAGGACGTTCTGCACAGTGGCCAATGATTTTTATTTGTATATCTTTCCAAAATACTAACATTTGTGAAAGTTCGTTCTACAACTGCAGAAAGAACCTGTTACAATTCCTTTGGTTCCTGGCTTGTGGAGTGGATGAAACTGTTGCTGGTGGCTGTAAGGTGGCAAACAGTGAGAGAGCTCTGGAGCTACATCACTATATTTGTTCCCTATTTAAACTGTTTCTGAATATTTGAGTAATGCTTCCCCATTAAAGTTTAGGGGAAGAGGGTGGAATGATTCACACGTTTACGTTTAATCTCTGGGGCCCTGATTTGGTTTTGGGCTGGAACACTTGTGTAAATGAGTTGTACTGGTCTATGCTTCTATGGCCCATAGCTTCGTCTATTTTCCAGTTAATATGTGAGGAAGAAAATAAGTCAGTAGAGTCAGAAAGCAGCTGGCTGTTGTCCTTGAAGCTGCAAGCTTGTTCTATCCCAGATGTGGCTGCACATCTGTTATTTGGGCAATACTTGCAAAGTGCTTTGAAGTGCCAGGGTGAAATATAAATTATATATAATGATTCATTTCTTGGTTCAGTGAAACAAGGCAGGCTGTAAAATAGGGCTAAATGGAAAATTATAGGCCTAATTTAGTTCTCATTTACACCCAGACAATTTGTTGCTTTCACTAGAATTGACTGAATGTAAATGAGTGCAGAATGTGGTTCATTAATAGTAGCTATTTTTCTAGCAAGCCCCAGGGAAATAAGAAGTGGTATCACTTTGCAATTTGCAAAGCATTTGGCTATTAAATGCATTCAATTTAATTGTGGTATTGCATCTTATTTGGGAAGCTTTCACAGTTGCTATATAAAAATTAGCAAAAGATAGCCGTAACTGATTCCCTAGCACACATCTGCTCAGAAGTTTGGTGTCTGATGTTGGAGAAGATAGGCGTGGTACATGGATTGAAACTCTGGGGAGGAGGCAGCAATATTGACAACACTTTGGGACACGTGGTTTTTCTTCTAGCAATAATGTTGGGTGTCATGTTATGTAACAAGGCTTGTGGATGGGGGGAAACGACAAATGTGTTATATCTTGACTTTAGTAAGGCTTTTGATACTGTCTCGCATGATCTACTCATAAACAAACTAGGGAAATGCAATCTAGATGGAGCCACTATAAGAGGGTGCGTAAGTCATTGGGAAAACATCCCCAAGCGTAGTTATCAGTGGTTCACAGTCTTGCTGGAAGGGCATAATGAGTGGGGTCTAGCAGGGATCTGTTCTGGGTCCTGTTCTGTTCAATATCTTCATCAATGATTTAGATAATGGTATAGAGAGTACACTTATAAAGCTTGTGCATGATACCAAGCTGGGAGGGGTTGCAAGTGCTTTGGAGGATAGGATTATAATTCAAAATGATCTGAACAAACTGGAAAAATGGTCTGACGTAAATAAGATGAAATTCAATAAGGACAAATGCAAAGTACTCCACTTAGGAAGGAACAATCAGCTGCACACATACAAAATGGGAAATGACTGCCTAAGAAGGAGTACTGCAGAAAGGGATTTGGGGGTCATAGTGGATCACAAACTAAATATGAATAAACAGTGTAACACCATTGCAAAAAAAGCGAACATCGTTCCGGGATGTATTAGCAGGAATGTTTTAAGCAAGATGTGAGAAGTAATTCTTCTGCTCTACTCTGTATGAATTAGGCCTCAGCTGGAGTATTGTGTCCACTTCTGGGCACCACATTTCAAGAAAGATGTGGACAAATTGGAGAAAATCCAGAGAAGAGCAACAAAAATAATTAAAGTTCTAGAAAACATGAACTATGAAGGAAGATTGAAAAAATTGGGTTTGTTTAGTCTGGAGAAGAGAAGACTGAGGGGGGACATGATAATAATTTTCAGGTACATAAAAAGTTGTTACAAGGAAGAGGGAGAAAAATTGTTCTTCTTTACCTCTGAGGATAGGAAAAGAAGCAATGGGCTTAAATGGCAGCAAGGGAAGTTTAGGTTGTACATTAGGAAAAACTTCCTAACTGTCAGGGTGGGTAAGCACTGGAATAAATTGCAAGGGAGGTTGTGGAATCTCTGTCATTGGAGATTTTTAAGAGCAGGTTAGATAAACACCTGTCAGGGATGATCTAGATCAGTGGTTCTTAACCTTTACTTCAGCCTGCACCCCTTTGGTTCTCAAAATATGTTCTTGCACCCCTTACCAAAAATCAAAATATGTTCTTGCAACCTTATCAAAAATTGTTGAAGTAGGTCAGTTCTTTAAACTGAGATATATTTTTTTGTTTGCATATTACAGTAATTGTTAAAAATGTATAATGTTAATAAATATATAGGTTTGATGAAACAAAATAGTTGTACTTACGTGCCTGTGCTTAATTTATGTTTTTGATGATTTACCTTCTAAAAAAATCTGGCATGTCTCACCCCCTCAGAAAGGGCACCTCGCACCCCCAGGGCCCCAAGTTAAGAACCACTGGTCTAGATAATACTTAGTCCTGCCATGAGTGCAGGGGACTGGACTAGATGACCTCTCAAGGTCCTTCCAGTCCTACAAGTCTATGATTCTATGAGTTGGCCACCTTGACAGCCACGTCTCCCCCTTTATCCTCATCTGCTTTCCATTTTCAGACACACTGGATAGCTGCACTGAATAGATGTACTAGCTAACATTGATCATATCTGAGCATTATGCACTGTCAGCTACCTGCAACTCTCAGACCACGTTGGGGCTATCATGTCTCAAGCTTCAACATTAGCCTATTTTACTCCTGACTTTGCCACACAAGGTCAGAAGAGTGGACTAATGTGTCTCCAACTTTGGCCTCATTGGACGTACACAACCATTTAGAAAATGTCACTCTCAGCAGATGCAGCAGGTAGAGGAAAGAGATGAACAGGAATATGGGGTTCGGAAGTTGGGGGTTGGGAAGATAGGTAAAACAGTTGAGCAGAAAAGCTCACCGCTTGCCTAACTGCTGCCAAAGGAAAGTGATTTGCAGGCATCACAGCAAAAGCAGATTAGAAGAAAGGCTGTAATACAGGATTAGGTGGTGATTTTTGAAATCTTGATGGAGAGTGTGGTTCTCATTCAGAGGGCAGTACAGCATAGAGGTTTTTTTGTGGGAGAAGTGGACCAATGGGCAATCCCTACAATAATAATTCATGCAAATTTCAGTATTGATTTTGAATTGGGTGACATTGGGCAATAGCAGCCTAAATTAGCTTTTAACCAAGTTTTGGTTTGGCAGAATTATCAGTATTCTCATGATCAAAACATTTAAACTGCTTTCTTTGTACATGAGCACAGCAAATGCTGTGGAATGCCAATGCACTTCACAATGCATATTTTCAAGGATAGGTATCATGGTGACAAGTGTCACCCAAAGTCATTTATGATGAAAGAATATGGCCTTCAAAAGTAAACACTTGGCACTGGAATTAACAGGATCTTATTTAGGCTAGATTAATTTATGTGATGCAGAACCTGACTCGTAGGAGTGGAGCCGTGGTCTCTGGAAAGCAAGAAGGAAAATGTGTTGACAATTTTGCTACACAATTTTTTTTCCCTCTTTTCATTTAGCATTTGCCAAGTTTCCCAGTTGCTCTCAAGCGATTAAAATGGAAACATCTCATGCCTCATTTACAACGTTCAGGGAGCTGAAGCCCTTCAGTACTGTAAATGTGGATGTTTCTGGGCCCCTTGTAGGAATTTTCACTCAGAAATCCACTGGATCCTAGGACAGCAGACCATGGAGAGTGGTTACTCTCCTGGCTTCTCTCCCTTTTAGGCCCAATGTTCCCCCATACCAGCTTGCACAGACTCAACTCCATGGTATGTCTGCATGGGGCTTTGGCCGGATAGGGGAATGTTTGGAGCATGCAGTGTGCAGTCTATTCCTTCCCTTCTATGTCCCCTTTATTTCCCCCTCAGTCAGCACAAGTAGAGGGGAGCATCCAACACATTGCCAACAACCTTTCCAGCTTGGAAAGGTTACTTGTTTTTTATACTCCATTACAATGCAATACAAAATGTAATGGAGCATAGGCAATATAATGGAGCAATAGATATAGAAAAAGAGATTGAGAGAGATGTTTCCTGGCAGAAAAGACCTTAACCCATAAAATCACCACTGACAAAGTTTGCAGATGACCCAGAAATTGGGGGAGTGGTAAATAATGAAGGACAGAGCAATCTGGATCACTTAGTAAAGTGGATGAAAGCAAACATGAGGCATTTTCATACAACTAAATGTAAATGTAAACATCGAGGAACAAAGAACGCAGGCCATACTTATAGGAGGGGAAAACTATGCTGGGAAGCAATGACTCTGAAAAGGGCAATGTAGTTAACACAGCACAATATTAAGGACCAATAATGAATCTGGGTAAACATCCAAACTTTATAGTAAACACCAGGCTCTTTTGTAGAGCATTATCGTCATCTATATTGTAAATGTCACAACTGTAGGCAAAATTAGCTATCCTATAAACAAGTGTAATATAACGTAAACAGTTTAGTTACTAATATAATCATGGAAATGCTAGCTTATGTTTTAACTTGTGACTTCTCTAATCAGAATCTGCGTGTGAAAGATCCACAACTTCTGATTCTGAGCTTTCACTATGGTCTTCATGTACTTCATTAAACTGATGATTTGCATGCAATGAAACAAGTTTCTCAAGTCTTTCATATGTTAGTCTGTTTCTTGATTTTTGTGTGTATATTTCCAAACATTGACCAGTTTCTTTCACATTCTGCAGAAGATGGAGGAATCTGAAGCAAATGGGAAGCAAGAGGAGTCGGTGATTGTGTTGTACAAAGGCCTTGCCACTATGCTGTAGGAGCAACGTGCTTGGCAGATTCACAGATTGCATTGTTGGACTAAACACCTGAAGAGGTTCTGTATTCTGCAACATTTGAAGGTACTTTGCCAACATCTAGTCCTAAGTGTGTTGCTTGTTTAATAGTTTAGTCAGATACTGTAACAATGCTATCATCACTAACATTACTACCATTAATCTAAAAGGTTTGCAGCAGGTTGTATTGGCTTGCAGCAAAATTCTTCTCACCTACAAATAAAGTCCTTCACTTTTACTACATCCTGATTGGTGAGTGCAGATGCATGTAGATTGTCAAAAACAATTGACTTTGTCTTGGCCATATGTTGAGGAATGTCTGAGAAAAGTGGTTGGTTTGATTCAGCTGGTGTGATTGCAGATGCAATTAATTGGCTGTTGAAACTTCAGAGAGTTCTGCAGGTGAACCTAGAGGATCCTCACCAAGTACAGTGTGTCATACATTTTTAAGTACTTTAAGCCGTTCAGTTATCCCTGGTTCATGAAGAGCTTCTTTGTTTTTAAATAAACTTTCAAAAGACATCACCACACTTACCCATCTTGTTCTGCTAGAGAGTTTTAATTTTATCATTTTATTCTGATAGAAGGTGTCAACTTCCCAGTCCACGGAGGAGAGGTGATGTCTCTGGGATGAGTGGCCTGCTCACTGGGACAAGTCTGGAGGACAGCAGCTTCAGGGTAGCAGCTCTCCTACACCAAACTCCACTTCTAGGACAGAAGTCACCAGAGGAAGGCAGGCAGCAATCCATACATAGGGCCCTTGTACTCACTCCTATTCTCTAGTAGAGATGGCAGTGCCCTCTGCGGGTTGGGGCTGTAATAATATGCCCCAGGGGTTTACACTGAGAAATATATGGTACATAGACCTCCAGAATATAGGAACTTGTAATTGCCTAATACTATAAGTTTTGAAATAATGTGACTTCATTTGAAATACTTATTAGCGGTTAGCAAGGCTCCATCGTTGTCACAGAGGTCACGGATTCTGTGACTTTGCATGACCTCCATGACTTCTGCAGCAGCCAGTGCACCTGGCTCTGGGGTGGCACGATCAGCTCAGGTAGCCCCTGGGCCAGGCACATCAGCCATGGCTAGGGCAGTCATGGTCCTCTCTCACTCCCCCAGCAGCAGGAGTTTGGGTGTGGGGGGGCTCAGGACTGTGGTTGGGGTGCAGGGCGGCGCTTACCTGCTCTGGGGCTCCCCAAACACCAACACGAACTCCCCTCCCTCAGCTCCGAGCTCCACGTGCTGCCTCCGCTCAGCCAATGGGAGCTGCAGAACCGGGGCTTGGGGCGGAGTGGAGGCATCATGTGGAGCTAGGCGCTGGGGTCCCCACTTCCCAGGAGCCAGATAAGGTGACGGCCCCAGCTCCACCAACGCCCACCCCCAGCACCCGTGGCGCTCCCCCCCCCCCAAGCACCCACAATGGCCCTCGGGTTGTGACTCCCCCCCAAGCATCTGTGGTGCTTCCCTGGGCCACGGACCCCCCCGAGCACCTGCACCCCCTCTAGGTCGCAACCCCCCACAGCACCTGTGCTCCCCCTGGGATGCGACCCTCCCCCCCAAGCACTCGCAGCGCCCCTCAGGCCACGACCCCCTCCCCAGCACCCGTGGCGCACACACCCCAGGGCGCTCCCCTGGCCTCCCCTTCCCGAGCCACACCCTCCCCTACAAGTTTTAGTTAGGGGTGTATAGTGAAAGTTATGGACAGGTCACGGGACATGAATTTTTGTTTACTGCCCGTGACCTGTCCATGACTTTTACTAAAAATACCCATGACTAAAACGTAGTCTCAGTTATTAGCATTCTGAAGGACTTGAGTGCAGCAGAAATACCACTTTTAAAAGAAAAGGAGGATTTGTGGCACCTTAGAAACTAACCAATTTATTTGAGCATAAGCGTTCGTGAGCTACAGCTCACTTCATCGGATGCATACTGTGGAAAATACAGTGGGGAGATTTATATACACACAGACCATGAAAAAAATGGGTGTTTATCATACACTTTATAAGGAGAGTGATCACTTAAGATGAGCTATTACCAGCAGGAGAGCGGGGTGCGGGGAGAGAGAACCTTTTGAAGTGATAATCAAGGTGGGCCATTTCCAGCAGTTAACAAGAACGTCTGAGGAGTGGGGGAAGAGGGGGGATTAGTTTTACTTTGTATAATGACTCAACCACTCCCAGTCTCTATTCAAGCCTAAGTTAATTGTATCCAATTTGCAAATTAATTCCAATTCAGCGGTCTCTCGTTGGAGTCTGTTTTCAAAGTTTTTTTGTTGAAGAATAGTCACTTTCAGATCAGAAATCGAGTGACCAGAGAGATTGAAGTGTTCGCCAACTGGTTTATGAATGTTATAATTCTTGACATCTGATTTGTGTCCATTTATTCTTTTACGTAGAGACTGTCCAGTTTGACCAATATACATGGCAGAGGGGCATTGCTGGCATATGATGGCATATATCACATTGGTAGATGTGCAGGTAAACAAGCCTCTGATAGTGTGGCTGATGTGATTAGGCCCTATGATGGTGTCCCCTGAATAGATATGTGGACACAGTTGGCAAAGGCCTTTGTTGCAAGGATAGGTTCCTGGGTTAGTGGTTCTGTTGTGTGGTTGCTGGTGAATATTTGCTTCAGGTTGGAGGAGTGTCTGTAGGCAAGGACTGGCCTGTCTCCCAAGATTTGTGAGGGTGATGGGTCATCCTTCAGGATAGGTTAACCTCCTGGAGGGCAGGAGGGGAATGGGGAAAAAAGTTTGTCTTTTTTCCTGAAATCTTACAGGTTTTTCTGGACCCTCACATCTAGAGCTAATGCAATCCTGGGATGCATAAACAAGGGAATCTTGATTAGAAGTAGAAAAGTATTTTACCTATGTATTTGGCATGGGTGTGACTGATGCTGGAATATTGTGTCCAGTTCTGGTGCCCACAATTCAAGAAGGTTGTTGAAAATTGGAGAGGGCTCCCAGAAGAGCCATGAGAAATTCACCTGCACCCAGTAACTCAAAGGTCTGTTTAGGCCTTGAAAGTATGCTTTCATTGTTCTTGCATTTTCTTTTGTGAGACACTAATGGTTTTGTGTGGCCTAGTGAATACAGTAGGTGATTAGGAGCAAGGATTCCTCGCTTCTAGTCCTGGTTCTACCATTGATTTCTTGGGTGATCATTTAAACCCTGAGAATTAGCCAGTCAGTACAATAGTACTCCATATTCACTGGAGTGTTGTGAAATGTAACGAATGCCAGTAAAGCACTTTGAGACCCTAGGATGGAAGTTGCTATCAAAATGCAAGTATTAACTTCTTTTTAAACTTGGGTAGCTATAATCTCAACCCTACGCTAATGATATCCTTAAATTGTGACAGATTAATGCATAATGCCAGTAAAATATAAATCAATCAGTTGGCTTCAAAGTGATGATGAAGTTTAAATTGGATTTTAATAATACATTGAAACTGTTTGACATCCCAATGACTCAATGAACATCTATCCTGCCGATACATTGAAAAATGTTACCCATTCACATGAAATTAATTCTGGAGTGTTAATGAGTCTGCAGCTAATGTGTCTTTTTTATTAAAAGATGCTTAGTAGTGCACTACTGGAAATGCCAACAACAAAAGCAGTGACTTAAATTCATTATTCCTTTTTTGTGAAAGAAGCCTTAATTAACAAACTGGTGGCTCTCGTGTGTAGATTTCCTAGGACTGGTGTTGATTGTAAAGTGCGCATTTATTGAGATCCAGACTTGGAAATCCTTTGCTGACACATCTCCTAGATGAAAATTACCAAAGGGAAAACCCATTATTTCCTCCTGAGCTTTAAAAATCCTCACTGCCCCCCCCCCCACTAGAGGAACTTAAAAAAAAGAGATTGAAGAAATAAAATTGAAATGTAGGGCTGAAAGGGACCTCAAGAAGTCAAATCCAGCCCCCTGCGCTGTGACAGGACCAAGTAAACCTAGACCATCCCTGACAGGTGTTTGTCCAACTTGTTTTTAAAAGCTTCCGATGATGGGGACTCCACAATCTCCCTTGGAAGCCTATTCCAGAGCTTAACTACCCTTATAGTTAGAAAACTTTTCCCACTATCTAACCTAAATCTCCCTTGCTGCTGATTAAGCCCATTACTTCTTGTCCTCCCTTCAGTGGGCATGGAGAACAATTGATCAAGATCCTTTTCATAACAGCCCTTAACAGGCTAGAAGACTGTTATCAGGTCCCTCTTCAGTCTTCTTTTCTCAAGACTAAGCATGCCCACTTTTTTTTAACCTTTCCTCATAGGTTAGGTTTTCTAAACCTTTTATCATTTTTGTTGCTCTCCTCTAGACTCTTTCCTGTTTGTCCACATCTTTCTTAAATTGTGGTGCCCAGAATTGGACACAGGAATCCAGCTGGGGTCTCACCAGTGCCGAATAGAGCGGGGCACTTACCTGCTGTGTCTTACAAACAACAGTCCTGTTAATACACACCATAATTATATTAGCCTTTTTTTGCAGCTGTATCACACTGATGGCTCATATTTGGTTTGTGATCCACTATAACCCCCAGATCCTTTTTAGCAGTACTACCACCTAAAACAGCTATTCCCCATTTTGTAACTGTGCATTTCATTTTTCCTTCCTAACTCAAGTACTTTGCAATTGTCTTTACTGAATTTCAACTTGTTGAATTCAGACCAAATTCTTCAATTTGTCAAGGTCATTTTGAATTTTAAACCTGTCCTCCAAAGTGCTTGCAACCCCTCCCAGATTTTATAAGCATACTCTCTACTCCATTATCCAAATCATTAATGAAAATATTGAACAGTACTGGCCCCAGGACTGACCCCTGCGGGACCCCACTAGATATGAATGTGCTGAAAGAAATTTTGATTTTAAAATTAGAGATGAAAAGAATAGGACAGGATTGGATAAATGATCATAGCAAATAAGATTTGTTCTTTTAGAGTGGGTTAGTGTTGGGGCAACTTGGGGCAACTGCTGAACTCATCTGCACTTTTGATATAAGCAAGACTTGATCCCCATCAAGAATGGCAAATGCATGCAATGAAGTGTTCAGTGGCATGAAAATTGGGCTCAGAGGCTTACATGACATCCATATCACAGAAGTTGTTCCTTCTTTCCATTTGTTCTTCCTGCCTTTCTTGATAAGCAGCTACCCTTAGTTCTCCACCCACAAGCTGTAATGAAGCTTGAAAATTATATTAACATAAAATAAATAATTTAAAGTAATAAGCAATTGGGGCCACAGGAATATTAGCCACATCACTACAGCCATGGTACCAATATTCCAAATACCTCTGCATTGAATGGTATGGGCTTGATCCAGCAAACCCTAACTCATTCACTAATCATGTGAGTTAGACCCATTGAAGTTGTTGGTCCAGGCCTCACACTTGGAACATCTTCTCCTCATTCCATTAATTTCAATAAAATTTGCATTTTAAAGCACAGTACAAGAAAACTCTGGAGGAATGGGAAAGAGATGTCTAGGATTGGTCATGAAGGAGTTAAATCATAACAAAATAATTCATATGTAACCCTTCTGCCCAGAGTTGGCAGCAACAAGGGCCAGGTTCAGTATCTAGGGGTTCCATTCCAATAACACAATGCAAAACCGGCTCGAGCCCCCACCCAGTGACCTGGGACAAATATATACCACCCCCGCTGGGCGCCTCCAAGAGGCAATACTTCCCCTCTCGCAAGCACAGAGTCGGAGTGTAGCAAAAAGCTTTTTAATAACAGAGAGAAACAATGTGGCATTATGTTGGGGAAACACCACCAACAGGATTCATAACACAACCCATGAGCAAAAAAAACCCCACCCCAAGCAAATTGGGGCATGTCCTTTCCCTTTGGTTCTTGAGTCCAGCAACCCAAAATCACCCGAAGTCCAACAACCCAAAAGTCTCTGTCCCTGGTCAGGGCAGACCCAGAGTTCGAAAGTTTATCTGCAGAGTTTTACCTCCCAACCTGGGTGGAGATATGGGGGGGGGGTTAAGGGGCACCTTACGTGGTCCAAAGCTGATTGCCCCACCTCTCCATGGGGCTCCGCTCTGCCAGCCGCCCCCATGAGCTGCTCCAGGCATCTGACAAACTGCTCTGCTCCACCAGCCGCTCTGCTTTGCCAGCCGTCCTGCAAACTGCTCCGCAATATATCTTCAGGCTCCCCCACTACTTAACACAACACTCAGTGATTTTAGCTTTTAGTAAGTTTAGCTTGTAGTAGGGGAGCCTCAGTACTGGTGCACCATTAGCCCAAAGTGAATTCAGCTCAGCAGCCTGTAACTAGAATCTTAATGGAATCAAAATTAGCTCTGATATTCTACAGTGGAGAGAGGAAGAAGTGCAATTAGCATATAATACCCTCCCCAAGGGGGCCCATGCCACCAAGTATTAATACCTATCCCCAGCCTCTCTTCATTCACTGGGTTTTGGAACCCATGACCCTTGCCTAGAGAGTGCTGCTTAGTTGACGGTGAGTCCCTCCATCATAACAAAAGGCCAACTACAGTTCCACTGTCCTTGATTCACATAATCAAGATAATAACAGTTTATTCCTGCCCCAATAACAGAGAAATTGGAGCTCCTACAGCAGCCAAAGTGACCATCTAGGCAGGATGGGTGTGCCTATGCAAATGAGATCAGCCCCTGAAGTTCTTTTCCACAACCCACCATGACTCACCACCAGATGTCAGGGTAGAGCTCATCCTGACTCTGCTTACACATATATACATATCATTAGTAACTACACGCTAATAGCTATTTCTGTATTGTTTATCTGGAAGCCCTAGAACGTGGGTTTGCCTCTTTCATGTGCAATTGACGGTCAATGCTGTTTATTTCTCTAGTGAAGACTGGTCCCCAGAAAGCTGAGCAGCACGGTCACTGCCACTCTTGGAGAGCTTCCAACTTTCATACCTTTTAAATGGGGGGTCCTTCTCTACTGGATGTAGATTCATGTCAGCACCAACAGAGTAGCCTCATTGCCACTGGGTTTCCCATGCTGAGCTATTCAGAGCTGGCACCGGGACTCCCTCTGCACTGTGCAATATGTGCGGGGTTTAAATGTTCTGGAGGGACTTGTATGGGCCCACATGCTGTGGTGAATTTCGCCAGTAGTTCAGAAATCCAAAATGGGTTTCACAGGCATTGGAGTGGGGCACACTGTGTAAAAGGGAGGAGGCCTGATGTTGATTTTGTGTGTGGATGTAGACCTGGAGTTACCCTGTTCAAGCTAGTGGAGTTAGACTAATTTTAAGAGGCGAATCTGACCCATCAAGTGCTCTGGAATCTACAAAGGCACTATGAAATATATTTTATATTAACTCTGTGCTGGGGGAAAAAATCTCTTTATAAATAGACATTGTTGCCTGCTTTGACTCAAGCAGTAGGCCAATATTTAGAGCCTTGTGAGTTGTATTCATTAGGAGGAGAAATTCATGATAGTCAGGTATTCTTTTGATGAAATCCTGTTTATTTACACAGAATGTACTGTGACAAAGTCAGGCCGGATGGCTGCAAGAGGGTGATCCTGCTGGGATCCGTGAGGAAGCCCGCCCCCACGCTAAAGGACCTCCCCCAGCCTAAGGGGAGGATCCACACAGTCCAGGATCTCAATTAATTATGGGGGACAACGAAAGATATAACAGGGACAGGAGTGAGGTCACAGGGCTAAACGAAGGGAACCTGCCGGGGACACTGAGCAGAGAACCCCGGACTGCGCCCACTGCTCCTGGAAGGTGTCAAGGGAGCCAGCGGACGCTGCCCAGAGGAACTCTGCCTGGATGTGTGAGCGGACGGCAGGTAGGTTAGCCCTAGAATGATAAAGGCCCTTTTTCCTACAAGCTGAGAAGGAGATACCTCAGGTCCAATTAAGGGCTGCCTGAGACCTTTTAAAACCTGTCCTCTGGTGCTGGTGTGTGTGTGTGGGGCAGGGGGGCGACAAGTTGCCGCAAGGTTAATGGCATCAGGGAGATAGGCTTCTCCGGGGTTGGAGGCTGCTCTCCTCCCTACAGGGGGAAACAACCAAAGCTAAGTGCCCGGGGAGTGGGTGGGGTGTGCTCAACTCCCCTGCCCCAGGTCCACCCCCCCCAAGACCCTTCCTCCAAGCCCCCACCCCAACCCTGCATTTTCCCACCCCTGCTCCGCACCGAGCCCCACGCCCACTCCACCCCTTCCCCCAGGGCTCCACCCTGCCTCTTCCTGCCCCTGACCTGCCCCCGCCCCATCTCTTCCTGCCCCCTCCCTCGAGCGCACCCCATCCCCGCTCCTCCCACTCCCTCCCAGCGCCTCCTGCATGCCATGGAACCGCTGTTCTGTGACTGCATGCCACAGAACACCTGTTCTGGGAGTTGATCAGTGGGGCCGCTAGCGGACTGGAGGCATTGGGGAAGGAGGGAAGCTAGGCTGCTGGTGGGTGCTAAGCACCCGCTAATTTTTTTCCTTGAGTGCTCCAGGGCTTTCTCTCAGGTCATGCTACAAGTTTCTCTGGTTGTCCTTAGCTTTCTGCTGCCTTGTCTGTCAGCTTCCACACCATCCGCCTCCTGCAAAATAATACCCAGTGAAACCCCTCTGCCCACATAACTCAGTTTCTGACTAGTCTTGCATGTGGCCTGTGTTTTAGGTGATGGTTCCTGTTATTTCAGCTATCTTAAGATCTTTATATTTTACAGAGTAACTGCTTCTTATCTTTGACCTAAATGAAGGGCAGCTGTTTCACCCTCCCCTACCAGCATAACTTTATAGCATATGAATACAGATAGGGGAAAAAGTGTCATTGTGTTTAAACAGAAGCCAAGCAAACAAGGAAGTCAAACGATAATTGAAACAAAGTGCAACAGGTCCAGCAGTGGGTGTTAGCACCTACATTGGTTTGAGCTGCTAATGTTTATATGGTTGGCCATAATGATCAGAAGAAAATATGAATAATAAAATCCTTCACTTCTTAACTGAGCCCATACTGGAGCCATCAAGACAGAAATCTTTGTTTCTTGGACATTTCATTCATTGTTTTCCTTAAGAATGCGAAACCCACTGGGCATTCTACAGCTACAAAGTACAAAGACAGGACTCCTGCCAGACACCGGCCCGCAATGCCTGCTGGGTTTTGTTGCGCAGAATCTACATTCAACCTGCAGCTGGCCTTAGATCCAAGCAGCAACAGAAGTCAACTCAATAAGACAAGGAGAGAGACAGAGAGAGTATTAAAGCTAGTCATTTGGCTTTAGTGATATGAAACATTATGCCACTGGAAAAACCAATGAGAGAAACTATCTTTACTGAAGTTTAGTAGGATAAATTGCTTCTGCTAATGTAAAATCACCACCGCTCATGAAAAATAGGGATAGAAATTATTCAGCAATTTGGTCTTCTGTTCCTTTTGTGGCAAGGGGATTAAGAGGGAACATATTATATTTATTAATTACATTAGAAATATTCCACCTTGTTGATTTTTTTTGTCAAATCAGCGGTAGGTTCTATTAAGTATTTATATTATGGTAATGCATAAGGGGGCCATTTAGCAGGCAGGCTCAAGTGTGCTAAGCACTATGCAAATATATGAAAGACACTGGTTCTGCCCCAAGAAGCTGACAATCTAATTTAAGACAATGCAAGAAGTGAGTATGACCAAACTGTAGGCATAGAGAGGAGAAAGGTAACCGTAACTAATATTCCGTGGTTAATGTATACTAGCCAATGGAACTGTGTTACTTAAAGGGTCTTTTAAATGGTCTTCTTGTAATATCACTAGGATAGGAGCAGATGGGTTGGGGATATTGAGCCTTGGCTACTGATTTTCGTTCAGTCCAGGTTTGTAATGACTAAAAGTCACTATAACTTGATGACTCTTCAGTATCTGTGAAATGAGGTGATAGTTTGGGAGATCAGGCATTCACTTTGCCAAAGCCACCCTCAGTATTGGCTGTTGATGGCAGTCTTGTTCTATAAACCAAGGATTTAGTGGGGCTTGGAGACTAATTTACCCCCTCATTCTGGAGGCTGTCACTCCCTAACGGGGTTGAGGCATATGGGGAGGGCTGTGTGAGGAAGCATGCAGTACAGCTGTTTGCACTGCCTCTGTCCTATGGCTCAGTAGAGGCCTTCAGGCTCCAGGCTGTCAGTCTAGCATCTTTCCTGAACACTAAATTAACTTTAATTTGAAATAAAATAATTTAAAATCTCAGAGCCATCCTCTGGGTTCCTTCCTGATCTGCTTGGTTTGAGGTACCAGGACTTGGATGGGTGAACAACAGTGCGCTTTGGCTCAGCAGTGTTGGGGAAAGGATGACACAACTCTAATAGGGCAAGAGTTCAACCGATAAGCAGTTAATAAACAACTTCCTTCTGGATGAAAGGACTAACAAACTGCTGCTGCCACCAGCCTCTCCTACCAAGCTGTGTTGCTACTGTTCTGACTGGTGGGATCCGCCCTGTCACCGTCAGCCCCGTGTGTTCTTGTGGATACTGAGCAACCTCCCCATAACGTCTCATAAAGTTCTTGATGCTTCTTTAGTGATCCAGGGATGATGAAGACCAGAGCATGAGGGATATTAAAATATTTCTTTCCCCAAGTTCTCACAACTCTCTTCTCCAGGAACAAATAGGAATATTTTCTTCTTTTCAGACACTCTTGTTTTCCTGAGTTACCTGACCAGTGATATTAAACATGATAAAAATATGACATTAGTCAGCATCACAGATCCTGTCTTCAGAGCATGAAGCCTTGGGTAACTCGATCATTTAAGACACATTGACTTTTACTGCTGCCACTGGTATGTGCAATTATATTTTACTTGTATTGCCTCTTTTTTGTTTGATAAACAAATCACTAAAATGATGCCTATTAAAATGTAAAACTAAGTAAATGAGTGTTCAAAGGCTATACCACGACTACATCGTACATTGATAGATTGTTAGTGGCCTGATTCTCACTCATGTTAGTTTTACATTGATGAAGCGCCACAGACTTCATTGGAATTACTATAGTATAAGTAAGGGGAGAATCCAGCCCCATTTTTTTATGGCATGTTGTTTGGCATACACAAATGATATTTCTCATCGAAAGTGTGAGGACCTGATTCTGCTAGGCTTATTCGTGTTGGGTAGTACGCAGGCCCTCTCAGAGGTCCAGAGAGGCCCCGGGCCACTTCCAGCTTTTGAGGCCCCTAGCCAGAATAAAAATAAAAAATGACGACACATGAAAAAAAAATAAGGCACCAAAAAAAGAGTGAGACATAATTTGAATATTTTCTTGTTTAACAAATGCTTTTCTAGCCTTTTTCTGTGCAAACGCACTAATTATTGAGGAAAAATCTAGCTTTCGTGCAATGTCACAGTTGGTATTAAGCATGGCAAGCCCATTCAAATGCTCTTGTTCCATGGATGAATGGTGATAGTTCTTTACCTGCTTCAACACATTGAAGGTGTGTTCACCTGAAGCCACTGATGCAGGCAAATTGACAAAAATGTATAATGCAATTGTGATATTAGGAAACACCACAGAGAGTCCAAGTTCAAGTATTTTTTGAAGCAATTCCTTCGGCTTGCAATCCAATTTAAAGTTTGTGGAATATATTCATTTGAGGAAGATGACCTTGTCACTGAGATCTTTTGAGATTTCTTTGTTGTACTGTTGCTGAAATTGTTCAGCTGCAGGAAGTAGATCTTCATTACTCAGCCTGTTGAACTGCCAAAGAAACCCCAAAAGGGTACAAATTAGACACAGTGACTCAAATCGACGTGTAAGACCTGATTGAATAGAGTCAATGATGACAAGGAAGACATTGACCCAATAATGCTGCTCGACATTGGATTCTGTAGGTAAGTTGCGATTGGTGGACAACTCAGATGAAATGCCAATATTCTGTGCCACTAATTTGGACTCAGTCAGGATTGCATCCCATTCATTGTTCACGAATGTGTTGAATGTCATTGATAAGACTTTTAATGTTATCGACATCAAGTGTAGTATTGTGTGCTTCAATTACAAGATTACTTTGGTGGATCAAGTAGCTTCATCCACAAAGATGACATCAGAATGCATTCAAATTTGGACATGTGCTTCTGACTAGACTGAAGTTCAGTTCAAGCCTGTGCAGTGAGATTGAGAGATTCAAGCTCATTTAAAGCCTTTCTCACTGAATTCAAATGCTGCGTAATTGGTTGAACACCATCAATCTGTGCAGACCATCAAGTTTTGGGCATCTCATGCAGTGAAACAGGAAGATATTGCTTCAGAATTTCTCATCTTTGTGGACTGCTACTGAAGAGATTGTACGTTTGCTGAACAGTTCCAAAGTAAGTAATTGCCTCCTTGCATGATTCAGCACAGTCAACACCTACAAGGTTTAGTGTGTGGTTTCCACAGCTGGAGAAAATACAGTTTGAATTATGCTTGTACACCTTTGTACTTCCCAGCCATATTAGATCCATTGTCATAGGCTTGACCAATGCAGACTTGTAAAATCTAATTTAAAACCTTCTAGAATTGCTAGTACTCAGCAGCTATTTCTTTTCCAGTTTTTCTCGTGAAATTATCAAACAAAATAAACTTTTCTTCGATTGAAAATTTTGAGCTGTCTACAATCTTAACATATCGAATAACCATAGTACTCTGTTCCTTGTGAGAACAATCTGGAGTGGCATCAACAATGGTTGAAAAATACTTGGCATTTCGAATCTCGTCAAGAATTGTTGTTTGTACGAATGACCCACATAGCTCAATAAACTCATTTTGTTCTATGCATGTGGAGAGATAATGGACTTGCATGCGCTTTTGACTCTCTTGCGATTCCCAAACATGTTTAACATGCTCTGATAAAAGTGGGTCATATTTCCAGAGGAGCTCAACTATGCCTAGAAAGTTTCCATTTGCACAATCACCAATACGTTGACTGGAAGCAAAGAAAGCCAATCCCCACTCAAAAAGAAAAAGGATGACATTCAGGATGCACTCAAGAAGTTTTTTCCAGTTATTAGTTTCTGTAGAGAGTTCAGTCAAGAGTAACTTCTCAAATGAACTTGCAGCTGATGCTGCCCTACTGACTGATTTCCATGCAACATAGTTTTCTTTGTGTGACATTGAACTCTCATGTGATGGTATTAGGTCTTTCAACTTCCTCCAACCTCTGTTGATGCTCCATCCTAATTGATCAGAGAGAACGGATGCATCTGCAGCACTTTTGTTCAAAATGAAGCAGGGTGCACAGTACAGAGATTGTTTTTCTGTACTCCAGCATAACCAGTCTCTTGTGCAGGTCTCTCCATTTGCAAGAGTTTTTGTCAGCAGGAGAGTAGGGAAAACGTGATTATCAGCATCTTATGGAATGTTACTTGGAATTTCAAAACAACTAATTTGAAGAAAAGATTGCATTTGGGCAGCATTGCTCTTGTCAATAATTCCAGTGTCAGTCACAGTCAAATCTGTAGTACTCATGAATTGCTCTTGCTGCGTAAGATCTACGTGTTCCTGTTGAGTTTCTTGACTATACACAGGATCTTCTGTTGCATCTGTTACTGTTGGCACATCTCCTTCTTGACTACTATCGTCATGTTCAGGTATTGGCATTGAAATATCACCTGTTGCAGTTGTGGAGTTTTCATTATCTGTAGCATTGTTTGTTGGGTAAGATGTGTTTTCCATTGGTTTGAGAAATGAAGTTATTGGGTCTGAGCTTTTAGCTGCTGCTTCACTCAGGTGCTATCGCCATCTTGCTTGCACCACTTTCAAATCTCCTCTTCATAGTGATCTGTCTGAAAATGGAATAAAAATAAAAATAGAGAACCTCTCCAAAAAATTAGACAAATAAATGCATTCATTTCACTCCTTTTCAATTCTAAATTGAACCCACTCAGCTAATAAAAATAATCCAGTGGATTTCAAGATTCTGGAACAATGCTTAGTGTTTTATTTTATTTTATTTTGTGCCCATTATAATAAAATGGTTGAACTGTAAGGTCAAAAAACAAAAGACAGTTAAATGAATTCGGGAGCTCACAAATCAGGGGTGACCAACCTGTGGCTCCGGAACCACATGTGGCTCTTCAGAAGTTAATATGCGGCTCCTTGTAGAGGCACCGACTCTGAGGCTGGAGCTGCAGGCACCAACTTTCCAATGTGCCAGGGGGTGCTCACTGCTCAACCCCTGGCTCTGCCACAGGCCCTGTCCCCACTCCACTCCACCCCTTCCCGCCCCCTCCCCATAGCCTGCCATGCCCTCGCTCCTCCCTCACAGAGCCTCCTGCATGCCATGAAACAGATGATCGGGAGGTGCGGGAAGGGAGGGAGAGGCGCTGACTGGCAGGGCTGCCGGTGGGTGGGAGGCACTGGGAGCGGGATGGGGAGCTGATGGGGGGCTGCTGACGTATTACTGTGGCTCTTTGGCAATGTACATTGGTAAATTCTGGCTCCTTCTCAGGCTCAGGTTGGCCACCCCTGTCACAGATGATACACAAGTTACAAAAATGAGTGAGGCAAAATTGGAGAAGAAGGTGGAAAGGAGGAACAAGGATTCTAGAAAAAGTAAATCACAATGTAAAAAATACAATGCAAGCTAACTACAAAATGTCTTTCATTGCTAAAACATGTAGCCAACCATATTTGAAATGTTCTGCTGTAAATTAGTGGCATATCCATAGTTTAAAATGTTCTAGTGTTAATAAGTAGCCTTTACAACTTGAAATGTCCCCGATTGGCCCTGGTAGTACCTTATTCTGCAAAAAGGCCCACTGATTTCAAGTCCCAAGGATGAGTCAGCTACTCTTAACCTTCACTTCAGTTCTGATCAGCATATGTCTCTTTCATGGAATACACACAGACCTTGTCTAATTTAACCTTGGCTTTCTCCATACAAAGATTATGCATTCTTTGAGTTAAAAACAAATTGGTAACATATTTTTCTAAATTTCCCCCTCAGAAGGTTATTATAGCAACAAAACAACAGGGTCAAGGCTAGCCATAACAGGTGCAATGAATTGTTAGTAAAAATTACAGAAGACACCTGAAAATAAATCAAAATGATGTCTACCAAAGAGAACCTGATTTCTCAATATCTGATAAATCTGTAAAGATGAAGTAAGAAATGTCTCAAACTAATATACCCCAGTGGATTAGAGCTGTAGGGTATGGCTGCTGACCTGTAAGCAGCCTGTGTGTAGGTATGTTTGTCACTGGGCAAGTCTGTTTCCCTTCACACATCTTTGAAAGTGAACATGGTGTTTCCATTTGTTGCAGCTATGCCAGTGTTTGAAGGGGAAGTCCTAGCCATTGCTCTGTAAGAGTCACGGTCTTGACAAGCCTCTTAAACCCCCCCTCCCCAAAGCCTTCTTTTTGTAGCTCTTGGTTTTTTTTTGTGTGTTCTTAACTAATCTGGCTTTTTTTTAACATGCCAAAAGTTTTAGATTACATGACTTACACACAAATTTAAAGAAATATGAATATATTTAGCCAAAAGAAATCATTCCTATGGAATGATTTGGCTGATAAGAGTTTGTGTTTGTGTTGTATGTAATTGTCATGCATTATTTTTGAACCCAATAGACTGCTATTAAAAGATTGCAGCTGGTACAGAACGACACAGCGAGGGGCCAAATAGAGTCAGGTTATTTGGTCATATTTGTTTGCTTTTCAAATTACTTCACTGGCCACCAATAACATCTGCTATTAATTTCAAAGTATTTCTGTTTATTTTTGAGGACTTCTAGTAATAGCTCCGGATGACTTAATGACACACCTTTTTTCCAGTCATCTTTTGAGGTTTGAGTTTGCTCGTGTCTGGCTAGCTGCGGAATAGAATTTGAAAACACCCATGATGAGAGAGCTTTTAGTAGCTATGGACTACACTTCTGAAACCACCTTCCTTCATCAAATTGGAAGGCTTGACTTTTGTATTGAAAGACTAAAAAAAGTTATACAGTTGATGCTACATTTTATAGCTTTTGAATTCAAAAGTGCCTACGCCTCATTCTGTGAAGGACAGTGCATAGCAGTATGTGATTGTTAAAGGGTTAAAACACAGTGAGCCATAAGCACATAAGGGAAAAGAATTTATAAAAGCAAGGGTTATGGAAACCTAAGTGGAAGAAAACAGCTATTTACACTGGATGAAGGAAAACAAGAAATGGATGACTGCAGCTTAAGATCAGTTGAACTTAAGAATTTTTTCCCAATAACTTATCAGAAAGGACATCAGATACCGGAATGCTTTGCCTGGTGGGGTAATTATGATTCATACAGTAGATGCATTCCAGGCAAGATTAGATAGACACTTGGAAAGTACTGTATATACAGTATTACAGTGGCCATCCTGGAGTCTGAGGAGAGGACTCAGGACTCGGTGACTCAGGACTCGGTGACTCAGCCCTGTTATCTATGATTTTTTGTTTCATTTTTTCCATTCATTTCTGTTTCTTCATTTTCATTTCTCATTTTCATTTTCAGCCTTTTTGTGTGTTCAAATCCACCCAGACAGGTGCCTGGCTGGCACTGGGAATAGGCTGGAAACAATTAGTCCCACAGTAATTCACAGGAAATACTGTGAGAATGAACTATTCCTGGGATGTTTCATTGCAAAAAGGTACCAATGGTGTTTGTTGCCAGTGGACAGATTGAAATGCCAAATGGGCATGCTTAAGATTAGGGTCTGTTTTCACTGGATTTCATGCTATTTGGAGAGTTTTGGCTCTAGTCTCAATGATTTGCTATTTCTAAGGTGCTCCAGATATATGGCGTGTTTGGAGTCAGTACCTGTTCTGGTGCATTTCCAGCCGGTGGTCATCGGCATGAGGATTTCTGCCTTGTTCCTGCGGTTCCAAGGGAATCCTACAGACACTGTACGCCTTATGACAGCACGAGTTCATTCTCTGTGGAATTGCTGTGCTGGCTAATGTTGTCAATGGAGAAAGAACCCTTGGTTTTCTTGAATGCTCTGGCCTTGGAATGGGCTGCAAAAACAATTGCAGGCTGTGAAATTAGGGCAGCGTTTAAAAAAAAAAAATAAGAGGAGGATATATAAATAGTGCCAGCTGGATGTGAAATCAGTTTGGCATTTCACAATAAAAAATATTTCTTTTCTGCTATTTTGCCTGGCATCTAACACCAATGCGGCTGCCACATCATCATTCAGACTTAGCACTCTGGAAAGGAAACTCTCCCCAGCAGAGACCAAGCAGTTGCTTAAACTCCACAGAACAGGACCCCATTGTGGAGGATTGCATGGGATGGAGAAGTCAGCAAACGGTTGTTCCAACAATCAAGTATGCAGATGAGCACACCCACAGGATTCCTCAGAGGAGCTGATAGAGGAAGGCACTAACTGGAATAACTGGATTATTATTTTTTTTTTAAATCATAAAGAGCAGCCTCTAGGAAAGAAACTGTTGAATTATTTCTCTGGCTTTTTGTATCCCTGCCTTGGCAGGTATGTTGTAAGTGTGATTCAGACAAGACTGGATTGTGTCAAACAGGCACAGCTCTGTGCTGGGGGCAGGGAAGAGCTATACCGGCCCAGAATGAGCACTGGGAGGAATCCTGCTTTGGTAAAAGAGAATGCATTTCAGAGTTCCCAGCTCTACACAAACTCCGGGCCCCCTACTACACCCATTTGTGGGGCACAGGTTACTCTTTGCTGTGTGGCTGCTCAGCTCCATAGGTCCCATCTCCTGCCTGCCCCTCCCCAACCTCTCTGGGCCATGCAGCACCTTTCGGGGAGCAGGGAAGGAGCAGCCTCTGTGCTTCCAGAGCACAAGAGCTACCACCATGGCTGGGTCTTAGGCAGGATGTGTAAGGGGGAGATGAAGGCTTCTTGTGCTTCTCCCACCATGGCTTACCTGCATCTAGATCAGAGAGAACCTGGCCCAAAGAGATCTACAAATCTGGGGAAACTGTGGGAATTTGCGACCCATCATGTAGTCTGTTGCTTGAGGGTCATGGTGTTTATGGAAGATCAGTTGTTCCAATCAAGCTGTGATAAATCTAGCATCCTTTTAGAACTTCATTAATTAGCATTTTTCTAGGCACATTAGCTTGGACACATCACCAGAAAACATATTATAGGGAACAGTCCTGACTTGGCAGGGCGATGGTTTAATAAGTCTTTTCCATCTCTAATGTCTGAAACTCTAGGAATACAATACAGATGCAAACCTCGCAACTCACCATTGGTGGTTTAGGTTTCTTTTTTTTTTTTAAGTATTAATATTATACTCCTGATTAAAAACTTCAGACTTTTTTGCATTACATGGAAGCACAAAGGGAAGGTCTTCTAGATGGGACCATTGAAGATATTTCTGTTTTACTGAATGAAATTGGCAGTGTCTCATTTAAACATCATGAGAATTAGCTGAGTAGTAATAAAATTATATAATGTAATATAAAATGTGCATAATTTTTAAATACAGTATGTATGCAATAAAAATGATCAAACATTGAAAATAATAGGGAAATTGGGATTTGGTTAGATGTCCTGGATGTGGGGGGTAAAAAATTCAGGGCCTAATTTTTTCATTTGATTTTCAAATTCTAGCCTGTCCTTTTATAGGCTATTTAACACTTGTTATCTATTGTTGTCAGGGCTATGAGAAAAAAACTACTCAAACTTCTTTGTGTAGGGGAGATGCCCCCAGGCTGGGCATTATTCCAAATATTTGTTCCCCATAAATAAAGAAGTAACTGATTGGGTCATAGCTTTAGACCAGAAAGTGTTGTCGCTGGGCTGGTGCCCAGAGGAGAGTTCCTTGAAACCGAAGATTTCAGTAAGATAGATGACACACACTGCTGGACTTATTTACACAATGCTGGAAGTCTGCTTCTTAGGGCTGATCTGTGACTAATGTAAACGAGAGACACCAGAGTGCTAGAAAAGCTCATTCCCAGTATTCAGGAGAATGTGGAGCACTATAGCCAGCAGTCGCCTCAGTTTTAGGGCCACTCAGGAGGATATTGTTCAGGAGGATATTACACCTCCTGGGTCTGAACGTACACACTCTTCACATGAAAAACTCCGATAGGCTTTGCAGATGAACAACATGCATTGCTGTTGCTGCATTATCTGAATTATCCATCTGAATGACACAAGACTGACTACCCAACATGTAACTTAATAGGTCTCTCTACTATTATATAGTGCACATTATTACTTGATGTACTGTTGCATGAACCTTGACTTGATCTGCATGTAACCCTTGTGTCATCCTCAACCAAAAACAAACCTGGGAAATACAGATTTTATTATGGGGACAAATGCAGCAATGGCCTCATTAGAAGTTGTGAAGGACAAAACTGCTTTTGGGTTCGAGTAGCACAGCTGATTACTCCTTATACATCTTTCATTCTTATTGTCAACATCATTGGGAAGGAAAACAAAATAACCCTTGGCCTCCTTCATAATCAAGAAAGAAACCTCTATAAGAGGGAAATCTTTCTGTCTTTCTTTCTTTGAAACATCATGAACTTTCAAACTTGGCAAGGATGTTTTGAGTCAGATCTAATAATAAACTTAAACCTTCTATCACACAAAAGGAACGAGTCTTAACTTGCCTGAACTTGCCACGGCGAGCTGAGATCCAAAGCTCTGTCACTTCTTCAAAAGCTGCTCTCTTTTCGAGAACAGGGTATCGTTGCAACAGGGCTTCTTTGCTATTCACTCAGCCTTACTTCCTCCCGATGAACTCACTCTTTCGTGATGTTGGAGGTGGTCCTCCAGCTCCTCTTTGGGTGTACAACGGGCTGCCCCGTTAATCCCTTGTCTTTTCTATGAGTGATTTATGGTGATTTATGGCCACTCCAAGGACACTGAGGCTCAGCACATTTTCTGTTTTCAAAATGTTCATGAAATGGGAAGTGTATCTTTTCCTTCCTGGGGGAACCTGAAAGACCTGATGGGCTTTTCTGGCAGGACTCAATAGGACTTACTAGTGTTAGGATGGCCAAACAGACTGCAGGGCAGCAGGAAGTGGGATTTGCATTTGTTTTGACTGTCCCCAGGAACCACGGAAAAAATATTTTGATTTGACTGTGCAGTTTAGTTGCTTGCTAGCACAGAGTAAACTCTCAGTTAATGATCAGGAATGTAAAATTCCTAATTTACTTTGTCTAGTCACTTCATTTTGAGTTATAAATAATTTTACATTAAAAAAAATTGTAGACTGATTTAGAAACAAATGCAAACACTTTTTATTCCAAGCTTCAATAATCCTAATTCCCCTTTTAAGGAAGACATTTTTTTCATTCTTGTGGAATTGTTAAACTTGTGTCTATTTAAGTGGCTAACCTTTCATAAAGGGGCTGCTTTTCTCTGTAGTTTTTATTTCTTTATAGTACTGAACGTACACTCCCCCCCTTCCCAAAATTACACAATTTTTACATGTGTAACATTTTATACTTGGGTGGGTGAACAGGACTTGTATTCCTCTTTTTTCTTTTCTTTTCTTAAAAATCAAATAACTAACATTTTATTACTGCATTATGCAGTGTAGCATATTTCATACTACACTGTTAATTTATTACAACTTCCTATCAGATGATGGGAAATACAAAAGTAACAATATGTCAAATACATTTTTATTTGTTATGTTTATACAGTTGTTGTCTTGTACGTATGTGGACAAGTTTCAAAATTATTAAAATGGTAAAAGAACAAGATGAGTGATAAATCACTAAAAAAGAAAAAATGTTCTGAATTGAATGTATGTTCTTGACAAAGTTATCTTGCTTATCTGAAGAAGTGGACACCTTCATAGGTATTTACATAACACAGGAATTGCCACACTGGTTCAGATCTGAGGTCCATCTAGTCCACTACCACTAGTCCATCAGGTCCACGTCGGAGAAAGGTGTAAGCATCGCACAGTAAATTCATATGGGATAGTCCACCCACCTCGTCACCACAAATTATCTCATCATATTCCCTAGTCGAGACTGGTTTAAGATGCGGAACATGAGGTTTAATATCCCTTCCAAATTTTATGTTAGCATTAAGAATTATAACTCTAGATAGTCTTAAAATCCACATAAATATCCAATTCCTTTTTGAATCTAGCGAAGTTTTGGGGCCCACCAACATGCCTAAGTGCTGATTTGACTATCAAAAATGATGTTTTATTAAAGCATCCACACTTGAAAATTGGTCTCTCTGAGGATAAAAGATGTTGAATAACAAAATTCTTCTGAAAATACAACTGCCAAAGAATCTGAACATATTACCTTGCTTAGAAAAAAGACATTTTGATCCTTATTCTACAAGATACCCAGGTATGGATCTAACTTTTAAGTCCACAAGTATTCCCTTTGATCTCCATGGGACCACTCTTAAGTATACGAGTGGTCCTATTGAGATCAGCAGGAATACACATTGTCTTAAAGTTAGATGTCTTAAAGTGATGGGTTGCCCCCCTTTAAGATGCCACCTGATGTACTGAGATACCACTGAGCCTGCCTGTTCTGCCAGCCTGGGCACCCTTTTTATCTGTCTTCCTGAGCCAGGCTATTAAACCTCCTCCAGCACACACACAGGCAGGGCTACCAACTGCAGAATGACACAGAACCTTAGATCAGCTCTGGGGAGACTTAGTTTAAGGGACTTGCCCCAGCACTCAGGTGTCCACCTCCCTTGGATTGCAGGCCTGAAGGGTATGTTATGAAATCAGTCTCCTCCCACAATGTGGAGGAAGGAATGCACAGCCTCTTACCCCTTCCCCCCCATTATGAATTGTACAAATGGGGTAATATTATAAACAAGAAATAAGTTTATTAACTACAAAAGGTGAATTTTAAGTGGTTAAAGAGATAGCAAACAGAACAAAGCAGATTACTAAGCAAATAAAACAAAACACGCAAACTAAGCTTGATTCACTAAAGAAACGGGTTACAAAATGTAATTTCTCACCCTAAATTTTGAATTTAGGCAGGATGCAGAGTTTCTGTAGCTCAGAGTTCCAGTTATTTTTCTTACAGACTGGACCCCTGTCTCAGTCTGGACCCACCCCTGCCTTTCCTTTCAGATTGGTTTCTTTGTCCCTTCAGGTACTTTCAGCAGTCTTTCCTCTTGGGTAGGCATAAAGGAGAGAGTCCCGTTTGCCTTCCTCCCAATCCTTAAATAAGATTTACATATGGCGGGAATCCTTTGTTTCCCAAACCTAACCCCACTTTCCTTTCAGTGGAAAGTTACAAGAAGTCCAAGATAATGTTTAGTATCAGGTGACAAGGCCACCTGACCTAATAGTGTCACAGTTACTGCCCAGGACACCTCCCAGGAGAGAGAGAGATTAGTAGCTTCCTAATGGCCCATCAAATCTGATGGCCTGTCACCTGATGGGTTCCCAGGTTCCCAATACATATCCAGTTGTAATTGTTACATAGTCCATATTCCTAATTTTAGATACAGAAATGAAACGTGCATACTAATTGGATAATCACATTCAGTAAATCATAACCTTTCAAATGATATCTTACATGCATAAAGTACATCTCAGTTATGTCATATGCATATCATAAGCATAATTTCATATAGAATATGAAGTGTAATGTCACACATGCTTAAGTACCTTGCTGAATCAGGGCCTAATTCCATTCCATTAGGCCTCATGATCTTTTCTCTACAATCCAGGGGAATTTAAAGGTGTAGAACATTTTTTTAAAAGTACAAGGCACAAATTAAAAAAAAAAAAGAGGAAAAGGACTTTGGATTTCATACAAACTATCTTCTCTAATTCATACCAATATGGATTTATGATGCAAAATTTCATACAGATCAGAATCATTTATTGTGTGTTTTAACTAGTTTAAAAAGACTGAGAACAAGAGCTTTCCAACATGTTGTCTATAAAGTTTGATTCTTAGTAAAATACAGGCACTGATAACTATGCTACTTGTACGGACCCCAGTGGTAACATGGACCCTGTGCAGATACAAATGGTAGTGCTCTCTGTCTTAAATCATCAGACAGATTCCTATATTCTGCAAGCTGTAGTGTAAATTTCAAGCCAGTAGATAAATTGACTTGTTATTGCATTGCTTGTGAAGGACACTCTAGGCTTCACCAGTACAAATGACCTTGTTATATCCATGTACTTTTGATCAACTTGAAAGAAAAGCAGAGGGGAAAATGAAGAACTAAGCTAAACAAACAATATGCAGAGGCCACATTGACAGTACTGATTTATGCTAAAAGGGAATTTGATCCACATGCTATCAGTGGATTGTATAACAGCATGGGGTGCTATAAAAACATTTATTGCCATTTGCGTGGGAAAACTTGTAACGCAGTAACCTCAAAATTGTGGCAATAAAAGCTTTATAGAACCCCACATCGCATATTTCTCTCACACACATGCACACGTACTTACAGTCAGACTTTCTCCTTGATTTTTATTGCACTGAAATAAATTATTCTGTTTGCCTTTTATATCCTCACATTGCCCTTCCATTGCTGCTTTTACTCTGCAGTAATGGGCCTGGTGTGGTTTCTCCTTTTCATGAACCTCCTCTTTCCTTTTACTGTGATGAATGGTAACTTTTGTATCTAGCCTCCCTGGTGTTGTTAATTGATGGGTGTGAATTGCTCCAGGGGTTCCTTTGATGTGTGTTTTTGTGGTGGTTTTTCCAGTGTTACCACCAGCTTTGAATTATGTTGCTAAGGACGAACATTTGGTTTTCATAATATTTGGGTTAGATTTTTGTTTGCTTTATTATTCTGTTAGGTTTGGTTTCTTAGTGTATTCTGGATGCTGTGCATTACTGTCTGTTTGAAGGGACTTATTTCTTTTGCATTCAGAATGCCACAAAGGCTATGCTTATACGGCAGCTAGGAGAGAGCCTCCCAGCCTGGGTAGACAGGTTCACACGAGTGGGGTTTGCGCTAGTGTGCTAAAAACAGCAGTGTGGATCTTGCGACTCTGGTGGAGACTCAGGCTAGCCAGCTGAGCTCTGACCCAGGGGCTTGGAGCTGTCACCCGTGCTGCAATGACCATACTGCAGTTTTTGAGGCGCTAGTTTGGCTTGAGCTAGCGTGGGTCTGTTTACCTGGGTTGGGAGGCTTGCTCCCAACTGCAGTGTAGACGTACCAGAAAGGCACTATATTTAGTAGATTTTCTCACCACTGTCACTGGGAAGCAAGGATTTCCACTAGTTCATAGGAAATGGGGAGAATACACTATGTATTTTTTCTTGCCGTTTTAGGAAGGAGAATGGCGGGACTTGTTGCTGTTTCAATAGATCTCTTATTCAACACATGTTTGGGTTATGACAGGTCACACGGGACAACATAAATCAGCCAAATGATGCTCACATGCCACTGTGAGGATTCCTTTCCCTTTCTGGCATTTCAGCCAGAAAATGCCAGAAAAGTGTACATATATAGGTTGTTTGAAAGGGCAAATGTTTCATAATCTAACCTACTCTACATGGTTTGCCCCTTAGGACTGGGCTTGCCTATTTCTTTGTGTTTGAGAGCCTACTACATTTTGGGTACCATGGTGATGTAATAATAATCTGTAGATTGCATTTCCAAAGTGCCCATCACCATGCTATCAGGTCTCTAATCCACTTGTAGAATATCTGCTCATTGACTTTTTATCTGTGTGTCTGTGTGTGCATGTGTCCATGTATGCAGGTGTAACCAGGCATGCATACAATGTTTTTTCTGCTTGTCTCTCTGGAAACATATGTTCCAAGCTGAGTATGCATGATTTACTCAGAGATGGAGGTCAAACAGCACAATTCAGTCATCCAGCTGTGGGGGGTTTGTTCTTTATAGCATGGAAATAAGTGTCATAGGCATGAAGTTGATATCCAGATGTGGATGTGCACTTTGCGAAAGTTTGTGGCTGGTCTGATCTGCGGTTCCCATCTAGGCCTACCTCTAGTTTTACTCAACAGGGGCTTTAGCGTCAAAGAGTACTCTCCAAAGTGTGGCTGCATTGTGGTGTTAATACCCCTCCTATAGCGCCAAGGGAGGGCCAGACTGAAAAAAAATGCTCCATAGGGAACCCAACCTAACCAGTTCCTACAAGAAGAACTTTAGAATTGCTGAGTAGGCTGTTAGGATATAGATATTCAGGCCTGTCTGTAAAGGTCTATACTCTAAGAATTTAGGTGTATTCTTATCACTTGGCTAGTTACAGAGGTATAAAACAAAGAATCAAAATCACTGTCTGCCAGCGTAAGGTCCTTCTCTTACTGTGACAGTCTGAGGCCCTGTTCTTAGGTTAAGGCCTTTGGCTAAGCAACAGATACAGCCATAAGTTGGGAAGCGAATGGTCAGATCCTCACATTCCAAACTAGTCACATTGAAATAAGGTGCTATTGGGCTGTTAGGAATACAATCCTGTCCTGGTAATGCCTATTGCCTCCAGAGAAAGGGAAGTGCCTAGAAGATGTAAAAGGAAACTTAGTTTGATAGCATCCTATCTGGCAAGAACTCACTTATCAATAGCTGGGATGTGAAATCCTCACTTCTGTATTGTTTTGTCATTATAGTTCCCACTTTGCTATTGTTTGTCTGTATAATCTCTGTCTGGTTCTGTGATTGTTCCTGTCTGCTGTATAATTAATTTTGCTGGGTGTAAACTAATCAAGGTGGTGGGATATAATTGGTTACATAATCATGTTACAATATGTTAGGATTGGTTAGTTAAATTTCAGGAAAATGATTGGTTAAGGTATAGCAAAGCAGAACTCAAGTTTTACTATATAGTCTGCAGTCAATCAGGAAGTGAGTGGGTGGCTGTGTGGGGAGGGGAGATGGGAACAGGGAATGGGGATAAGGAAATTGGAGTCATGTTTGACTAAGGGCAGGAATGGGAACAGGGACACAGGTCTAAGGCTCTGTGGTGTCAGAGCTGGGAAGGGGAACACTAAGGAAGGAAACTGGAATCATGCTTGCTGGAAGTTCACCCCAATAAACATCGAATTGTTTGCACCTTTGGACTTCGGGTATTGTTGCTCTCTGTTCATGTGAGAAGGACCAGGGAAGTAAGTGGGTGAAGGAATAAGCCCCCTAACATAGGCATTCTTGTCAGTTGTGTTAATACAACTGCAATTGATTCTACACATCCAGAAATACCCCAGAATCCCAGTACAGAAATGCTCACAGTGGCATGCGCAATTTCAGAGCCCCTTGGAAGTTCCTTAGACTTGTAATGCCGACAGACCCTAGTCATCCTTGGCCAGGATCAAACCTCTGGAGCTTAATGCATAAGCCTCTACTGCAGGAGCTAAAGGACGTGGCTGTAGAAGGCTCATCAATCTCTAGCTGGTCTAGGTGCCACTAGAGGGGGAACAGAGTGCCACAATAAGCAGACATGGGTTACAGAGTATTTCAGCAAAGAATTTTGTCAGTCCCCTTGCTAACATGTGTAGCTATCCCAAGAAGTAGCTAAAAAGTGGCTTAAAAGTGTGGGTCTACAATGAAGTGACTATGTTCAAACTACACCTTCTCAACCATCAGTTCTGCTCGGCATGTGTTTTTTTTTTCTCCACTACCACATTTACTTTAGTGACAAAAATGAATTTTTATCGCCTGTTATTCCTGTTGGCCCTGCAGAGCCAACACAACTAAAAGAGTGAATTGGCTTCTATTTTCAATCATGCATCCTCTACAGATTCACTAGATATCAGCTGCAAAGATAAATTCTGTCTACAGGTACAAGCGTGCAGCCCCCATGTTTTGATTTAGTTTGAAGCCAACAGAATTGCACTGGACTAATTGTGGGAAGAATCTCGCTTGCAGAATATTTATTATTCATAGTTTTACAGGAACCTGAAAAAATTCAGCTTCGCTTTCAGATCCCAGATGGAATTTGCAGGGCTGATGGCTGGGGAATTGCTGGCAATGAGAACACATTCGATTTTGAAATGATTGAGAAGACCATAACCATGGGACCGCACAATACCATTATAACAGTCAATTTTTCAGAGCAGAACTGCACAGTTAACCTCACAGGAAATGGAGGAAGAGGGGATCTGGAGTGCAACTTGATAGATTTCCCGCTCACCCCCCAAAAGCTCACAGCATCAAATCCATCTCTTTAGTCTCATAAGTAAGTGATGCTGCTTCAGTCTGTGAGGAATCTAGGGACATGAGCCAGAGACCCTGGGAACCAATATCAATAACTCTTCTACTTGAGCTGAAGGCAAATCTCTAATAGCTGTCAGAGGTTGTAGTATTTTTATCCCCTCTGCACATCTCTAGGCACAAGGGGGCAAGGCCATCACAGTGAGCTGCTAATTAACATGCCTGCATCTGAGAAGCACAATTTCAGGGCACTAGAAGTCAGAGAGGCCCATTTCCTGTGCTAATTTGAATTAATTCACAGCTAGAAGTAGCAACACTCCTGCAGTCTTGGGCCTGGTGATGCATCACTTTCGCAACCTCATCACACAGCAGCCTAAACATATGCATAACAGTTAGGTAAGTCCCGGAGTTCCATGTGTGGTATTTGTGCAGGATAAAGAAGGAAGCTGTGATTGTTAAACTGGAGTCCCTATTCCACTTCTACTCCTGTCACAGTTACAGGGCGAGCTGCACCCCTTTCGGTGTCTCTGTGTGTACCCCTCAGGTGTTAGGCCTTGTGTCCTCACCTCTCTGGGGTGCAACCAGTCTTAGTCTAGGCCCCTGCTACAGCACCCTGTGTACCAACCATGCTTCCCCAGCAGGTCCAACTGGGATCAGTCACTATGGTTCTCCCCTTCAGGGGTCTGACCAGTGGTATATATAGACAACCTTCCGAAACCAAAGCATTGTTTATTTAACAGTAGGAACAAAGCATTTAGAAAAAAAAGAATTTTTAAATGACCAACAGTTTACATAGGTCTCTCTTACCTAAAGTCCTACCATCCTGTGATGGCAGTCTAGGCAGGCCTAGCTTCTCCAGACAACCCAGTGAGTGCCTATCTCCATCTCGTTGCCTTGAACATCTCCCCAACAACTGCTCTCCTCCTGAGAAAGGGACACGCTCTTCTTAAACTGCAATAATCCTTTTGATCTCTGCTTCAGAGGCCTTTTTCTATTCTGCCATTGTCTCTTAACAACCCTCAAGTTTGCTGAGAGGTGGCTTATTATGTTGGGTCATTCTGTTTTGCTCCTGCTTGTTTTCCTTACAGCCTGCTATTAAACTAAACCAATATTTGCCGACAGTAAACATCCCAATAACCAGGTCGCCAAACAGTATTAATAAATTATTCCAGAGCAGTTTCATGTCCTTCACTGGCCCTTTATATCAATAGACCCACTGCCGCTGGAATTTCTGATGATTTGGGGATGTGTTGAGACACTGAAATGCATAATAAGTGGAACTAGAATATTCCTTTATCAGAGCCTACATTTTCAAAAGTGACTAGTGATTTTTTGGATGCTTCCATTTGTCCAACTTTAGGAGCCTTTAAAGGGCTTGATTTTCAGAGAGTACCGAACACTTGCCAGACTACTTTAAATTGTCTTAAGTTAGGTGCCCAAAAATGGAGACATCCAAAATTACTAGTCATTTTTGAAAATGTAGCTCTCATTCTCACTGGTGATTGTTGTGGTGGAGACAGGGCACTGTATCCTTCTGGCCTGGTCTGACAAAAGCTTTGCAACAAATATTAGAAACCAAAAAATTCAGTTGTGAATATCTAATGTTGGGCACTGCGAGTAAATAAGTGGCCTGCTTTTCAGACGTGCTGAGCACCCGCCACTCTCATTACTTGGCCAAATTTGGTTGGATTTTCTTGGCGATGGCAAAAGACATCCCTGACTTAAAGGCCACCCTCCTGCCAAATTTCAAGCTGCTAGTTTAAAGTGTGGGGGCACTACAACTGGTCAAGTAAAAGTCGCCAGAATTTTTTAACATGGGCAAAACAACCATTTTTTTTTTTTTTTTTATTCTAGCCTCCTTCTCAGAAATGCCTGAACCGTTCTGGCTGAATTTTTTCAGGATACTTCAGCCTGAAGCAGACACCCAGCATGGAAAATATAAGACCAAACAGTTTAAGTTTGGCAACGTTATGAACAACTGAAAACAGGGTCTTATAATGGGAAGTGTTAGGAAACCTAAATAATAGATGGTGCTACCAGCCCTGCCTATAATTACTATCTTTCTTTAATCTGCAAGCCACATTTATAGTAGCTGTCTGCCTATCCATATTCCGACCTGACATACACTAGTTTTTAATTGATATAACTAATCTGCCATCAGAAAAGTCACATCACTACAAAACCAGACTAAGTGCTTATCTACACAGGGTTTTGAACCAGCTCAAGTTGAGTTAATCTTCTTGTAAAATGTTAGCATGCACACGATGCAATGCAACACATCACATTAACACTGCACTTACCATGAACTCTGGAATTAAATTGAAAAGTGGAGTAAGTTTTCTGTGAATTTAATTAGTTCAGTCTGCTGTTCATGTGCATGTAACAGCTATGCAGGCCGCCAACAACTATCCCACACTGCTTTACGGTCGATCATTACTGACCTGTTTGTTTGACCTGTGTGGCCTCCCCCGTTCTGTGACAAGTTCCCTGGATGCCCCTTCTCCAGTTTAAAAGCTGGAACAGGATCACATTTTGGCCATTTGCTCCTGGTTTCCAGTGTAGCAATATTCTTGTGATAATATTGCGATTCTATTCCACAAACCCCACAATATGCCTCATGCTGCTGCTTGGAGTTGTGCTTAGACTCTGGATCTCATTACTATCTGGGGAAAAAAGCACTTGTGGCCAGCCACTGGAATAAAGACCTTTTTGTGGACATTGCAAAGAGGATGCCCGCAAAGGGTCACGACTGGTACCATAAAAAGAGCCAGCAGTTCAGGAAGGTCTACATTAAAATGAAAGATGCAAGGAAAATATCAGGAAGAGGACATGTTATCTGTCCATTTTATGAAGAGCTGGACAGGATTTTACACAAATTATACAGCCACCCAACACAGACAATGAGTGGATCCTGCTGCCAGCTCCCTTTCTCACCCACTCCCGTGAGGATGAGCAGCACCACTCATAAGAGACTGAGCGGAACAAGGCCAGAGAAAAACTGTCCCCTGAGAACCAGGATCTGTTTGGGACTCAGGACTCTGATGGAGACCATGTTGAAAGCCAGTCCGATTCCTGCCCTTCATTGGCTGAGCTCGAGTCCCAGCCAGCAACTGAGGCCAGGACCAAAGAGGAAGATCCTCTGGAGGGAACTTTCGCATGTAAAGTACCCATCTTTACTATTTATCATTATTATTATTATTATTTTATTATTGTACTGACTATGCTGGCTTCTTTTCTGGGTGCCCCATGGCTGCAGCAACTTTACATGGATGTGATCTAGGAGCTTTTCTGAGTCTCCAGCCCCTGCCTCTCTCCCTCCCACTGCCCACGCTCTCCGCTTGGCCTCCCAGTCCACATTCCCAAGATGTTGGCTTCTCCACCTGGGCGCTTACATTTTTCAACATGAGATTAGGTGCATGCAGAATTGTCCCTGATCAGTTTTTCTCCAGTTACTGTATTTAGAACCAGCATGAGATGGTTTGTTTCTGTCAGTGGTGACTGGGTCAATAAACTGAAAGGGTCACATAAACAATGGCCAACCTTGGAGAAAAAAATTCCTCTGCTGCCCTCTTCTTCCTCCCAGAAAGCAGGTGTGTTTATAAAACAGCCCCAAACAAGACAGCGACATTCACTTCATCGCTCAAATCCGGGCTGTCCTTTCCTTTCTCACATCTTAACGCACTCGGAGAAAGCTTAGAAATAGTAAATATGTACAACTTGGGCAAATGACAGCAAAGGGAAATGATGATAGTCTACAAAAATATCATGGAGAGTGAGTATTTAGTATGATCCAAGTCGTTACAACTAGGAATAAGTTGGATGGAATTAGGAAAAGGAAAATGCAGGCATAGAAATCAGAAAACATTTCCTAAGAGTGAAATTTGTTAGATTTTCAAATAGCCTCCCAAGGGAAGTGGTGAAAGCTGAAATCTGAGCAACTTAAACTTGAGCAATTTAAAATTGGACTGGCCAAAGCACTGGTGAATATAATGTAGCCAATAGTCCCATGCTGGGAGAAGATCTACTAGATAGCCTCAAACCATAGTCTTTTCCATCACTTATTTCTATATTCTATGAAAGCAGTTATTCAATCCAAGAATTACAGACAGAATGCACTTTGACTCTTCACAAACCGCACACATTCCTCTTCCACTCTCTCTATTACAACCCATACAAATATGGGGGTTAGTTTGGATAGTATAGGTTTAAGTTTCTGACTGTGTTTAGTAAGATCTACCGGGACTAAGAAGAAACAATTTAATTGGTCTTTTAAAATATTTTCCCTGTTTTTCTTTTTCTTGCATGTTCAATGCTTTGAGTCAAGTGCTCTTGTTAGGATATAGATATTCAGGCCTGTCTGTAAAGGCCTATACTCTAAGAATTTAGGTATAATCACTTAGCTATAACTGTCACAGTAAAAAAAGGCCCTTACACTGGCAAACAGTAATTTTAATTCTTTCTTTTATACCTCTATAACTAGCTAAGTAATAAAAATACACCTAAATTCTTAAAGTATAGGCCTTTACAGACAGGCCTAAATATCTATATCCTAACACTAATTTAACTAACCAATCCTAACATATTGTAACATGATTATTGAACCAGTTATATCCCACCACCTTAATTAGTTGACACCCAGCAAAATTAATTATACAGCAGACAGAAACAATTACAGAACCAGACAGAGACCATGCAAATAAACAATAGCAAAGTGGAAACTATAATAACAAAACAATACAGAAGTGAGGATTTTACATCTACATTTATAAAGACATAAGGGTTTTCCAGCTGTGTCTATTGATAAGTGAGTTCTTACCGAACAGAAAACTATCAAACTAAACTTCCTTTAAATATCTATATCCTAACAGCTCTGTTGATACATTTCTGGTGTAACACCATTCTTGCTGCTGCTTTAATGACATGTCTGAGATGATTTTTTTCTGTTAGCTTGGAAATCAGGGGAGAGAATAAGCCATTCCTCAGCCCAACTCAGCTACTATTGTTCTATTTTGTTGGCTTTAAAATTCATGGCGAAGTTAACATGGATTTGCTCACAACAGGAAAAGTAAAGAGATACCCAAAGACTGAGAACAAAGCTTTTAAAATGCATCAATAAACCATTCAATTAAAAAAAGGATTATAATATTGTGTTCCCAATTATTACTTATTTATACACTCCCTAAATGGGGTTGTTTTCCAACCAGACTTAAAAGAGAAGAAGTTTCGTATTTTACAAGCAAACACTTTTAAAGTTAAATGATCAGAGAGCTTTGAGGTGTTCAAGAGGAAGGGGAGAGAAGGTTCTCAATATTAGTCCTCAGGCAGCTCCTGTTACACCTGTTGAGTGTGAACATCATAAATAATAGGGATAAAAACAATCACCTAGGGTCATGTAATTTAACTCTTTCTATTTTGCATGACTATCTCCCGTAGCCATCTCAATAATATCAAATATATTGGGCATAGCAGAAGATCTGGACCAGAGTGTGAACTTTGAACATACTCCCACTGGAGGTTACATACCTGACATAGGAGAGGAGACTGCGTGACAACACAAAGGAACAAGGTTCACAAAGCCTCTTGCCAGAGTTCTGACATGCAGGCTGTTAGATAAGCCACAAAGATCTGACTGCATTGCTCCCAACTGGGACTGCTTGTAGACTTTCAGTTATTCGATGGGAATGTGATGGAAGAAAGTTAAATTTAAACACTGCAGCCAGCGTTGGGCCTGAGTCTCTGTTGCCCTGCAACTTGTCTAGTCATTTGCACTAGCACAAAGTGAGTGTAAAACCACAAAATTAGCATGATACCATTTTACAGCACTGGTGTTATAGGTCCAAAAAATCTTACAGTAGCTTTTCTTTTTTCTTAGGAATGTTAGCTTGTGAAAGATCTACGTGGCCCAGTAGGAAAATACCAGAAAGGTAAACTATGTCTATATGCCTTAATCCGTCTGGCCTCTCCCAGTGGTTTCATCAAGTCTAATTCCTGACTCGGGTCCTGATCCAAGGCCCCGTGAAGTCAATCACAAAGGTTCTGGACCAGGCCCTGCAGATGTGCTCAACCAATGAGGGATATGCTCAAATATCAAATATTGTAAACAGTGAACCTGCAAACAATTCATTAAAATGTGCCAAGTAAATTCAAAGAACAGAAGTCTAAGGCCATCACAAAGTGCTCACGGCCATTCCATGAGCAGACAGAGGTGCTATGTTTGTGGAATAAAATATTCAGTGGGAATTACTCATTCCGCTCTAATTTCAGTTTTGCACTAACGACAATTATGAGTTAGCTAAGTCAGCTATTCAAAATCACGCTACTTGTGTGCTGCCAAAAGGATCTTCTGGATGTATAGATAGGGATGGAATGAACTCAGATTATGACAGGTGCATATTATAGCCAGTTTAAACACTGACCTCATCTCTCCGATCATTTTCTCTGCTTTGTTAAGGCCTCTCGTGGTTCTAAGGGCAGGAGCAGGCTTTTTCTGGTGTTCAGCCAGATCAGATACTGAAAAGCTCATCCAGCCTCTTATCTCCTTCCGATTAGAGGAGTGTAATGCCCTGGTGTCTGCTTTCCCAAACCACCTGAGCGCTTAGCTTCAACGTATACAAAATTCCGCCCGGGTGGTAGTCTTGTAGTGAAGGAAGTACAGCACATTTTCCTTTGATCACACTGTGTTTACACCGGCTAGCTATAGAGTAAAAATATAGATATTTATAAATGCTAAGATCTTTTAATTGACCAATAAAACCAGAGTCCACATTCTATATAAACCGTGAATAGATCTTGAATTTATTCGAAGATCTCCAACCCCTTCGCCCCCCTTGTTTTTCTCAGCTACTACATAATGTGAATTCCATTCACTAAAGAAGAAACCATGGCTCATTATGCCTTTTGGTCATTAGCTGACCACTGTTGCTGTTTGCCTGATTTAAAATCCTACTGAAGACGTTTACTTGCTATTCCTGTTACTTTGGCAGACAGCCAAAGTTCAGGGGCTTGTGGGTTGTTTCTGTTAAGAGGAGAAATTGACGTTAGAGGTCAGGTGTCTTTGAGGCAGTCCTATATATTTACAAAGAGTGTGCAAAGTCCTGTGTTCAGAACAGGGGATAGTTTCTTTGCTCACAGCTCCAAGCCTCTTTCAGCCAGCAGTCAGCTCTAGCCAAGCCCCTCTACCCACGTAGTTTAAAATCCTGAGCAGCCTTACTTGTGCCTTTTGGGGTGTGGGGGGGGGGTTGGGGAGGGGGGGAGGCAGTGGTGATATGAGCCTGTGTTTGGGGAGGAGGCTGCTATTGTTTCATAAAGGAGCGTCACTGGTTTTTACGGCTATCTTAAAGGAAAGGTGGCAGTTACACCCCGCAGTTTCAGTGAGTTTTAGCCCAACCCATACCATTATCTTTACTTAAATATGTTTTTACTTTTGACTGGATTATGCTTTTCCTGTACTTATCTTTTATTTGGCCTGTGAACTCTTTGGCCAGCTTTTATCTGCAAGGTGCTGCTCAAAATTAATTGTTTGCCTTGAAATTATAGTCTCATCTAGCATCTTGCATGTGTAGGCTGCTCCAATGACTCAGTCATCAATTATTCCACTGATGTTGTCCCCGTCTATAAACTTTCACAGAACTCCCTGGTTTATTCCCCTTTCACAGAGGACTGGTCATTCTTTGCCTTTCAGTAACATAAACTACTTCTGATTGCCAAGACCAGCACACAGACACACACCCTCTTTTGTTTCATGCTGACAACAAAATGCTACTGAATACTGCTTTGAGGTTCATTAAAATTCAGAGCAGCATTTGCTTACATGTTGATTTTGAAGTCACCATGCTGGATGTGTTTAACATGTGGTGCTGGCTTGTTCTGCCAGTACTGTATTTCAGTTCCCCCTCTTTTTTTTGTATGTGTTGCCTTGCCATACACAGTAAATATGTCGATGGTGCCTCTTCAAGAAAATCCCGTTTTTCTGATTTTGTAATGTGAGATTTCACATTTATTTAAAGTTTGGAAATAGACTCTACTACCTAGGCTAACTTGAAGTCAGCTCCCTTGGGACACTGTATGGGACTGGAGTCTGAACAGTAAATCTAATCATCACAAACACTAGTCATGAGAGAAACATTGTCCTCTAGAAGCCTGAGGGCAGAAGTATCAGCCAATTTGAGTTCTAATCCCACTGATGCCCTTTCTACACTAGGTGGAAGTGTTGCAACAAACTATTGGCTGGAACAACAGCTGTGCTAGGTATTTTACAAACTTTGGTAATACACTTAGGGAAAAGTCCTTAGCTTGGGTCTGATTGAAAATGATACATCCAGCACTGGTTTCTCCCCATGGGGGACAGAAAGCTGTAAACATTACAAAGGCACCAGTTCAACTTGCCCTCCTAACACCAGCATACAGTGCAGTGTTTCACCTTTTTCAGCTACTGCTCTGTATCAGACTTTCCCAATGCTCTGTGGCCCTGGCCTGAGCTTCCCAAGCAGCAGAAAGTGCTTAATGCCCAGCAAATCCTATATCACACATCTGCTTGTTAGTCTCCACTTCTGGGAAACAGCTGAATGCTTACGCTGCAGAGGAGACTTGACTGTCTCTGGAGTCACAAATTCTGCAGCTGCTCTGTGTAGACTCAGGATTGCAGCACTAGCTGCCCAAAGCATTGACAGAAAAGTTGATATTTATGTTATTACAAAACTAAAAAAACAGACCAAAATAGCAAAGGTTTAAATATATTGAACATCTTGGATTGGGTCCTTCTTTCTTATCTTTCATACATCGCTTGACTTCTTAGGCCCTGACCCGTACACGCATGCCTATTAACTTTACCTAGGTGAGGAGTCCCTTTGTTGTCTGCATTTGTTTGGCTCCTAGCACAACAGGACCCTGCTTCTCACCACACACTTTTAGCACAACTAAATAGAAACAGTAAATAATAATACTTTCCCCCTCTGGCCCATGTGGTGTCAGGGAAGTGCCACTTGCCATGTTGGCATTTCAAGTTCAAGTCGAAACAGATTTCAGAAGATACTTAATGATAATAGTTAGTACTTACTTAGGACTTTCATACACTGATCTCAGAACATTTCCCAGGTGGATAGATGCAACTGCAGAGGGCGTAACTGTTGCACAGAGAGGGTAGCGCAGTGCCTTGGTGGCGGAGATGGAAGTAGTATCCAGCTCTTCTAACAGAACTTGCTCTGTTATCCTAGCCACTGGACTGCACTGTTTGTCCATATTTGCTGTCACTGAGCAAAGTTACCCTCATGCATACTGACTGCTGGGAGAAAAGGCAAACCTTGCTGCTGATTTTTTTTTCAGGTGTTTAATTAGCTTGTTTTGTTTAACATTTGGCTGTTTTTTCTGTTCAGTTTCATGCAGCTTTACTGCTGCCAGCTTTGTTAAGTGTTCCCATCTAACTGCTACCATCAGCTCTTACTATTACAGTTATCTGCTTATTTTGCCCACCACAAAGATGGCTCCCATTAATTTCATATTGTCTTCTTTTGCCCTTAAAGAAAAATACTTGGCAGCGTATTTCAAGTGCAGGAGCTGCAGAAACTGAGTATGCCATTCTACTTTTGCTCAATAAGTATAAGAAAATTAATTCTCGTGTGTGGGTGTATTTGTTTTTTGCTGACTGGGGCACCTTGTTCTCTCTGTGGCTGTGCTGTCTTACTGCACAGTCCTGGTGTCTCTCAACAGCATTTCTTCCATTTCCATTTGGTTTTGGCTTTGTTTTATTTTCTCTCAGAGGTTTCTTTCATCTCCACATCAGTTGTGCTGTCTGATAGCAATTACCCCTACCTGTACCCATCCAACCGGAGCTAGTCCAACGTCACTTTGCTAATGAAGTTCCAGCAGTTTGCTTTGTTCACATGAGCTGTAGCAATGTTGATTCTATCGTCTGTGTTGGCATTTTCAGCCTACATCTGTATTGTGGTTTAGCCAAATGGCAATAAGTTCTGGAGACACTTAGGTATGAGTAAGAGTCAAAGCTGACGTGTTATGTTTAATACTGCTGATTCTAAGTGGAACTGATGTTTCCCATTAACCAGACCTTTTACTCAAGCTGTCTTCTAGTTGAGCTTGTAAACACAAGACCTGATTCTCTACTCAGTTACAGCAATTTTAAACTGCTGTAGCTCCATTGACAAATAGAGTCAATTCTGATTTCTACTGGTGTGAGAGGAGAATCACGCCTATACTGACCTTTACACAGTACATCTTTCGTTCAAAGAATAGTGTAACTTTTCTTAATAAACCAAGAGGCTTTAAGAAATCACCAGCCACTGTGGGAATGGAGATTGTGGTCTTGCATTTTCTTCATATTACTGCAGTGAGTAAAAAGTATTATATTAATCTATGAAATCATTATCCAGCTATTTTTGGTCTGTTGATGGAAAGGTCTGACACAGAGTGAACCAGGTCAGGTGAGAGGAACAAAATATGAAACAAAATTAGGAATCATTCCTCTCTCATAATTATTGGGTTGGTGGTATAAGGTCACACCTGATCAGCCAACTCTAGGAATTAGCAAATGCCTTATTACATATTGTATGGTGCATTATGCACTGAGATAATTGTATTAGCTAAGGTACTTATAGGGCCTTCATTACAGTAGAATATGAGCACATCACAATCTGTAGTAGATTTATCCTTACAACATCCTTGTGATACAGAGAAGTAGTATTATCCCCATTTTACAGATGAAGAACTGAGGCCCAGAGAGACTAAAGGTATGTCTTCGCTGCAGAGTTAACTTGGTTAATTGGAGCCCAGGTTAGCCTAGCCTAGCAGATATGTGAGCAGCCATAATGCAAACCCATACTCAAGTTACTGTGTTCTCACTGATGCTATACTGGTGCTGTGTTGCTAGGACTGCTGGGGGCATATCTCATGGTTCTTTGTCCTGCAGTAAGATGAGCTGCTTAATGATTCTTTCCCAGTGAATTGTGGGAGAATTTGTGTGTCCTTCTGGACACACAGTGGGAATCGTGAGGTACTGCAGGATTATTAACACTCAAGTGGTTTAGCCTGTGTCCTGACTGTAAATAGAGTAAGTTACCAGCTGGGATAAAAGCAGAACCTAGAGTCTTACCCACACACCAAGGACAGGCCAGCTAGCCCAGACTGAAAGCACCAATTAATTCAGGTAAGAGGATTTTGCGTGGATGGGAGTCCCTGTTAACTATGCAGTGTGTCTTGCCCAAGATCATACAGGAAGTCTGTGGCAGATTCTCCCCTTCAGCTTCAAATCAGTCCCCCTGAAAATAGATTTACACATGCGTTTGCTCCTATTCTATTTACACTTGCTTCTATTTCTCTTTGACAAATTGTTCCATGTTTCTCCCACCTATTGCTTCTTAAAAATAAAAGAAGGAAGATTACATATTGCTCATCTTCCTATCTGTCCCTTGGCCCCTTTGCTTTCACAGTCTTTGAATAATGGCATTGGGATTGATTATGATCTCATTTACACCAATGTAAATCAATTGCCATTGAAGCCATTGGGGTTATATTGGTGGAAAACCAATTACAGATCAGGAACTAAGTCCACTGAATTCAGTTAATCTTTCACCATTGTACTTATGCTACTCTTCATCATTTCAAACTCTGCAGTGTTCTGCCTATTGCTTACATGCTACCAGATGGGGTCAATAGAGAAACCTAAGAAAGGTGGATAATATGTTGATCCAATCTGCATGCCAGGGCCAAATGCTGCTCCATTATCCTATGAAATCCTACTGATGTTAATGTGTTGAATCTTCATTAGCCCATTCATTATGTATAACCACGTAATCACTTCCTCGTTTAATATCTTGTACAGTTGGCAACCTTCCTGAATTTTTTTTTTTTACTTCTGTAAAACAACTGTTGACCTAAATTCCCTCTAAGTTGCGCAGCCGTGTGACCCTGCAGCAGGCTATCAAGGGCCATGCAGCTATGCAGTCACAGGGGCCTGGACTGAAAAGGAGAGAGGTAGGGGGTGTGCAGGGCTGCAGCAGGGACAGTGCCTCTCCCCGGCTGCAGCCCTGGAGCTGCTGTGGCTGGGGAGGGGTGCCTGTCCCCCGGTCACGGAGCTGCCATGGCTCGGGGAGAGGTGGCTCTCCCCTGGCCTCAGGCTGCTGCAGCGAGAGAGGGCTGGGGGGAGTCCTCTTTCAGAAGGGCAGCCTATACCCCAAACCCCTCATCCCTGGCCCCACCCCAGAGCCTGCACCCCCAGCCGGAGCTCTCACACCCCCCCTCAGCACCCTAATCCTCTACCCCAGGCCTGAGCCCCCTTTCATACTCGGAACCCCTTGGCCCCTCCTCCCCCACATGTCACCTCCATATTGGTGCACATAACAAAATTCATTCAGCACATGGATGTAAAAAATTAGAGGGAACATTGCTGGTGACTTGATGCAAATTCCTCCACACTCAGTTTCCTGGCCAGCTTTTCATGCTGTAGTGAGTCAACAGAAGGGATGAGTGACCCTCAGGAGGCTGAGGGTTTACAGACTGTAAAAAATGCCTCACTCCAACAACTGACTGCACATGGCCAGATCATTTGTATGGTACCTCACTGATTTCATCTGGCTCTACTTGGGCACAGGGGTCCATACGCTTACGATCAATTGCAGGATTGGGATCCTAGTTCCTTTAAAAAATATTTTTTTCCAACTAACAGTAAGCCTGTGGTCTGTATCAGGTATATAGAAGACCATAGAAAATGTAGGCCAGCATGAGTAGATGACTCATACAGAGCATGGAATACTGTTTATTTTCCCCATAGATCTTGTTTTCTGCTCCTATCCTTCTATTCTATCCTTGCAACAAAGCCCGTTGCCAATTGTGTCCACATATCTACTCAGGGGACACCATCATAGGGCCTAGTCACATCAGCCACACTATCAGAGGTTCGTTCACCTGCACATCTATCAATGTGATGTGTGCCAGCAATTGCCCCTCTGCCATGTACATTGGCCAAACTGGACACAAAGAATAAATGGACACAAATAAGACGTCAAGAATTATAACATTCAAAAACCAGTTGGAGAACACTTCAATCTCTTTGGTCACTCGATTACAGACCTAAAAGTGGCAATTCTTCAACCAAAAAACTTCAAAAACAGACTCCAAGGAGAGACTGCTGAATTGGAATTAATTTGCAAACTGGACACAATTAACTTAGGTTTGAATAAAGACTGGGAGTGGATGTGTCATTACACAAAGTAAAACTATTTCCCCATGTTTATTTCCCCTCCACCCCCCTCCCCCGCGCTACTGTTCCTCACACATTCTTGTAAACTGCTTGAAATGGCCCACCTTGATTATCACTACAAAAGATTCCCCCGTGTTCCCTCTCTTCCTGCTGGTAATAGCTCACCTTACCTGATCACTCTCGTTACAGTGTGTATGGTAACACCCATTGTTTCATGTTCTCTGTGTATATAAAATCTCCCCACTGTATTTTCTACTGCATGCATCTGATGAAGTGAGCTGTAGCTCACAAAAGCTTATGCTCAAATAAATTTGTTAGTCTCTAAGGTGCCACAAGTCCTCCTTTTCTTTTTGCGAATACAGACTAACACGGCTACTACTCTGAAACCTGTCAAAGAAAAGTGCTATTGAAACGAAGCTGGGACCTCGCCCTGTTAACGGAGGACAGCCAGACTGACTCAGAATTATGTGCTGGTGACTGACACCTGAAATAATTTGTCAAACTTTTTTGAGATGTTACTTTCACATGACTTTGTACCTCTTCTAGCTGGTAATTTTCTCTCAGTTATATATAGGAGTTTGCTATGATCTGAGACCTGGATTTTCAAAAGTAGAGAGATGGACACATGGTTGGGAAATTACCTGAACTTGTTTTCTGTGGGATTTTTAAGAACTGATCATGGGCAAAGTCTGTGTCTGAAAATATAAGTTACCATTTACCTGCACAGGCTGCCTGAGCCTAGTGCGATATCACAGATGTCTGCAGCCTACTCTGGGAAAGGGTCACAAGATGAAGCAATGCAGACTTCACACAGAGCATTAAGACTATAAACATTCATGGGCAGCCAAGGTGAACACCAACTGCTGTTTGCTCACGGACGGGCACTTTCTAAGAGCAAAGGAAGCAAGTGTGCAGCTGGCATAAGGGACACTCCATCCCTTGGCCACAGAAGGAGAACTATCATAATAGCCTATTGCCATGGCATAAGAGAAAGCCACATTGACGACTGTCAGGGTAGGAATGCTTGGATGGGGCCAATGCAGGTCAGAGCACTTATGTAGTGGATGAATGGTTGAAAGAGGATATATAAATGATCTGGGCATACAGCCCTCTGTGTCTCCACCTACCAGTGTTCATTAGCATATGGAAATCACTCATTACCATGGGCTAATAGAGTCCACACTCTCAGAGAAGTGCTTGGAAAAAGTGGAACATTTTCAGAAGCATTCAGCATCCCAGAACACACCCACACAACCCACCCCAGCATGGGTGATGTGTCAGCCATAGGATGTGCTGGATAGTTTCCTGAGCGTGGAATTGATTTGGGATATTACAAAGGCGTTGGGGATGAGAACCCCCCAAAAAGACACAAGATCAAGGGCCAGTTCAGAGAGGGAAGTCATCAAGGTTATTGGGAACCAATCAAGAGTGCCGTGTTTAAAGAAAAGATTTGCAACGTTCTAGCTAACCCAGGTTATATTTTCCTAGCCGTTGTGACTTAGAACTTTAACCTGCCCACCCCACAGGTCAGCATTCTGTTCCACGACATTTCTTCATGAATGTATCTCTTTGAATCTGTTCTTGTGCTAGGCAATCTGGGAGGTGCAATCTCCATCCATTTGCATCTTATGATACATCTTCTGATGGACTCGCGAACTAATGCAGACATGAAGGACCCAGCTCTGTTTGTATTGTTGAAAAGATTGCTGCATTTGAAGATATAAAAAAAGTCAAAACATTAGTAGGAATACTAAGATAAATTACCAGACTTGCTTGTTTGACTAGACAATAGGTTTATTACTCTGTGCTGCATAATTGTTATTAGAGAATACATTCTGGTCCCCTTGATCTTGGATAGGAATAATACTTTATTGCAGGGTTGTTGTAGCCATGTTGATCCCAGGATATTAGAGAGACAATGTGGGTGAGGTAATATCTTTTATTGGACCAACTTCACCCACCTTCTCTCTCTTACAACAAAATATTTGGAAGTATAAGAAAGAAGCTATTGCCAAGTTTGTATATAAGTGTAAAAATCAATCAGAAAGGTCAAAGCAACTTTTGAATTATATTTCAAAGGTGTGGTAGGGGGCGGGGAGGAGAAAGGAGAATGTGCTTTGAATCTGATTTTGTCCAATTTTATCACATTTACATTAGTTTTCTTGGTGAGAGTTGCATCCTTTTCCATTTCAATTAAATGTTGGTATTTGCAAGTATGGCATTTGACAAAATAATAAAGGACTCTGTTAGGGAGCAATAGGAGCACCCAATCACCAGGTTTGAACACTCAGAGGTATATTCATTTATTGTATATCCTCTTTTGGATGTACAGCCTCTTTTGGCTGAACATTCAGAAGATTCTCCCGCCCAAAGGAACCTAGGGCTTCAAGCTTCTAGCGAAGATTAAGTATATAGTGGACAACATTTTCAGCTCAAGAAGCCTGTTCCTCACACACCTCCCTCACCAAGTCCAAAAATCCCCTGAGGTTGCCTCTTGTGTAAGAGTTCAAGATGGGAGAAGCCCATAGTTGAGTGGCACATCTCTCATACTGCAACCAGGAGGTGGTGAAGCAGCTAGTTCCAAGACAAGGATTTGAAGTGATTAACTTCTTTAGCCTGTTCTTCAACATCCAATTAAAACATTTCACCAATCCATTGGGGGTGGTAGACAGAAGTTAAGAGAGATTTAATTTTTAGTGGTTTACAGAATTCTCTCATAACTTGGTTCCTTGGTTGGTCAAAATCTTCTGGGGCAGTCCGACCCTGGCAAAGACCTTCACTAGCTCCGATGTAATGGTCTTAGCATTCAGGATACCTTGTAGAATAATCTACAATTATTAGAATGAACCAGTAGCTAGCTGCAATCTTTTCAAGTGGTCTGACTAGGTCCATTCTGATTCTCTCAAATGGGATGCTGACTATGGGAACAGGAACCAATGAGGCCTTTGGCATTCTTCCGGGTGCAGCCAGCTGAGACTCTGGGCAGGAGGCACAGAAGTCACTGACCTCCTTATATACACTGGGCCAACAAAAATGGGTCAAGATTTGAGCCAAGGTTGCTTCTTTGCCCTGATGTCCATCAAAGGGCATGACATGGGCTGAGGACACAATTTCCTGGTGGTATGTGTAGGTCACCAGGAATTGGGACTGGACTTCTCTCATTTGATGGTCTCTCTCCGGATAATACAGCCATTCATTCTGGATTTCAAACCATGGAAAGACCTTGACTTTCTGGGGGGTCTACTACTTCCCTATTCATGACTACCACCTGTATGTAGGCCTGGCTCAAGGTTTTGTCATCCCATTGCTCCTCTATGAAGTTGGAGAACCTTGTAAGTATACCAGTTTCTGATATCAGGCTGACAATGGCTCTGTATGAGAAAGGATGTCTAGGGAAGTGGCTGGTTAGCCAGAAGTCCCTTTTCCTGGCCAGTCTGTCTCTCCTATCCTGACCAGACCTATTAGGCCCTAGTTCTGAGGAAATAGGGGTTGAGTCTCCAGCATTGTGTGGAGGTCTCAAAAACCTCTTTCAGAGTTCCCCAAAATGGTCCAAGCCTCAGCTCAATAACTAGGCAGGCAAGTGATAGGGCCAGGCCAATCACTAGGGACTGAGTGTGGTCCCCTATGCTGAGCTGTACCCATGTGCTAGGGTATGACTTTGTTTTTCTCAGGAGGCCTTGCAGATGTCACCAAGTATTACCTCACCACGGTTTGATCACATCCTGAGTGTACAAGCCCCACCACCTCTGTTTCATTTACACTAACAGGGATGGTCAATGTAACCTGTCTTCTGCAGTCCAGACTTGTACAATAATGCACTCTATAAGGGGGAAGCCTCAATACCCTTGCCCTGGGCACCTTCACAGAAAGCAAGGGCATTGCCCCTGGTGACCAGAGTCAAGACCTGTTCCTAACCATCTGGCTGATCTTTCCACTTGGTGTAACCCTGTCGCACTGCCAAGAGGTTTTCACTTGAGGGGTGAGTGTTGCTCAGGGATTCTTGGACACTCTCTGTCCTGCAACCTTTTGGTGCCATTTGGGTCCCCATCTTTGCTTCTGATTTGAGCCACTGCCAACTGAGGCCCTGCAGTTTCCATGACACCCCTTAGGACTGACTTCCAAAGGAATTCTTCTGTTCCTGGAAGTTTTGGGGGAGGGTCTCCTTGGAGGTCTCTAAATGGCCCAACATGGCACCTTGGGATCCAGGCAACGATAGGCAGCTTGATCTGCCTAGTCAAATATGAGGCCACCAGGATGGCCCACTGTTCCACTGGCCACGGCACTGCCACCCATTAAAATGTCTCAAGAAGGGCCTCTGCATCGTTTTTGGGCCCCATCTGTGTGAGTCGGATTGGTCCAGCTGAAGTCAGCGTAGCTGCATCCTTGAGACCCACAGAAGAAGACCTCGTTGTTGTGGGAGATTTCAAGGGCGTGTACACTTGGCGTACAAGCTGCTGTTACTAGACCGACAGTTCCTGAAGCGGCTGCTGCTTCTGGGTGACCAGTTGTAAGAACTGCTGCAGCTGCTGCAGGCGTTGGGTGGCCTGCTCCGCAATCCATTGTAACAGACTCCCAACATAGGTGTAGTTTCACTGCTGTATTTGGGGGAAGGGGCAGAGGGCGCACGTGCACCTGCGGCCACACACAAGTGCACGCTGAAGCCAGTTCCCTTGGCTCACTGGCTCTCTCCCCCTGCCTGGAGTGGTACCTGGGCTGCCGGTGCTGGGAGGAGAGGCTGGCTTAATGGGAGAGCCCCAGCTGCTGCTGGTAGTCCCCCCCACACACACACACACGGCATGGGTGATGTTGCTACTCTGGGGCTGCTGCAGCCACCCCCCTGTTGGGGCTGCTGCTGCTGCCGCTGAGGGGACGCCACAGGCTGGGTTCCTCCTTCCACCCCGCCCATTCCCATATCCCCTTCTCTTCCCCATCCCCGCCCCCTTTCTCTCCCCACTGTCCTGTGCCCCATTCCATCGCCTTCTCTTCCCTCTGCCCAATCCCACTGTCTCTTTCTCCCACCCCCCTTCTCCCAGCCCCACCCTGTCTCTCTTGCCCTGCCCCACTGTGGGCACTCACCGTGGTACAGGAAACAGGCAGGCTCTAGGCCCCAGGACACGGTGTCCAGACCAGCTGCCAAGGCAGCGAACTGGTGTGTAAGGGAACAGCTGCTCCATCCTGCCCCTTCCGTTCCCCAGGAGCTGAAATGTGCTGGGGGAGCAGGTGCACCGTGGGAAGGACAGAACCCTGCTCCCGGGCAGCCCCAGCAGAGCAAGCCCTGCAGGGCAGTTCAGTGCTCACAGAAATGCGGGGGGATGTGGCACATGACCCCGGGTGACACCCCTTACAGATCACCTCTGTTTGTGGGGGCAATACCTCCCCTGCACACCCCAAAACTACACAAAACTAAATCTCCAAGTCCATATTTTTGGGGAGAAAGCTTCCCTGCACTTTGAAGGTGATTATATATATATTGAGTCTTGGCCTGCTCCCTTCTGCAGGGCCTAGATCGGTGCCTGCATTCTCCACCAAACTGGGAGAGGGCCTGCCTATGTGGTACCCTCCTGGGGCCCAACAGGGCACTACTCACCCTGTCGTGAGGTTTCCGATGGGCTGTTGTCTGCTGTCATGGGTCTGGTACAATGGTGCTTTAGCCATCCGGTTAACACACGCTTGAGTCCACTTCTTTCAGAGTATTATAGTTGAAAAATAAAGGAATACTGTTGTCATAAATATAAAGGGAAGGGTAAACCCCTTTAAAATCCCTCCTGGCCAGAGGAAAAATCCTCTCACCTGTAAAGGGTTAAGAAGCTAAAGGTAACCTCGCTGGCACCTGACCAAAATGACCAATGAGGAGACAAGATACTTTTAAAAGCTGGGAGGAGGGAGAAAAACAAAGGGTCTGTGTCTGTCTGTGTAATGCTTTTGCCAGGGACAGAACAGGAATGGAGTCTTAGAATTTAGTAAGTAATCTAGCTAGATATGCGTTAGGTTATGATTTCTTTAAATGGCTGAGAAAATAGCAGTGCTGAATAGAATGAATATTCCTGTCTGTGTGTCTTTTTTGTAACTTAAGGTTTTGCCTAGAGTGATTCTCTGTGTTTTGAATCTAATTACCCTGTAAGGTATTTACCATCCTGATTTTACAGAGGTGATTCTTTTTTACTTCTATTAAAAGTCTTCTTGTAAGGAAACTGAATGCTTTTTCATTGTTCTAAGATCCAAGGGTTTGGGTCTGTGGTCACCTATGCAAATTGGTGAGGATTTTTACCAAACCTTCCCCAGGAAGTGGGGTGCAAGGGTTGGGAGGATTTTGGGGGGAAGGATGTTTCCAAACTACGTTTTCTCAGGAACCCAGATAAAGTTTGGTGGTGGCAGTGGAAGTCCAAGGGTAAAATAGTTTGTACCTTGGGGAAATTTTAACCTAAGCTGGTAAAAGTAAGCGTAGGAGGTTTTCATGCAGGTCCCCACATCTGTACTCTAGAGTTCAGAGTGGGGAAGGAACCTTGACAACTGTGAACTCAAAATCAGGGTCATCCGAGGAGTCTTCGGCAAGACTCCACTCTTCTCCTCAGGGCTTGTCATCTCACCCAATGGGAGGCTCATTCAGGGAGCAAGCTGTCTCAGACTCTTGGCTGAAATCAGGCATCCTTCACCAAGGGAGAAGCAGTGCTCTGCTCTCCTGCCTAGTCAGCCCCAAACTGAGCCAGTGCTCCTCTTTTCACTCTCCTCTTCACTCTTGATATTTGAGAAAGCTGCAGCGGGGTATGGTCAGCTGGGTCCACAGACCCTCATTAGCCCTCTCCTTGCCAGGGTAATGAGGCTGATCGTAACTGGCATTTACTCTTTTCCACTCTGAAGGGAGCTCCTTGATTTATCCTTCTAAAGCAAGCCTTCTATCTCTGGGACTTATGATCCCCCTAGGTCAGGTGACCTGGCTTTCCCTTGACAGGGGAAATCCTGGTCCTGCTGAAGTCAGTGGGTCAGCAGTTCATTCTCAGTGGGGTTCATGAATGTAACACAGTAAATTAGTCACCACAATGTTTGCTTTAAAAGACACAAGTGCAAATTCATGGCAAGTATATAGTGTATATAGACTTGAAAAGATTAGAAGTTTACCAGTAAGGGGCAGATTTCCCAGAGAGCTCAGCTCCTACTTGGGCACCAAAATAAATAGCCAGATTTTCCCAAGTGCTGAACACTTTTTGAAAATCTGGCTGTTACTAACTTGCCTAAATGGGAGGTGAGCATTTCTGAAAGTCTGGCCCCAAATGTCAGTAATGAATTGTCTGTTTTTCCCTTGACCCAAATGCTGATAGAAAATGCTATGTTATTAATCAAACACTATGTTGTTAATCAAAGTACACAGAGGGTGAGTTAGAAATGTGGTATGTTGCATTTGTGGAAAACTGTTGCACTTTTTGCTGTCAATTATATCCAGCAGTTAGTTAATACCATACTCTGAAATATTATTATTATGGTTTTATTTCTGAATCTCTTATAACTCTCTACGGTCACTAACATTGGAATTTAAAAATATATTTTCAGGTACTGCAAAAATTAAAATAGATGAAATTTTTAAAATACTTTGAATAAGCATTGATATATACTTAGATATCTGTCAAAGTAAATGGAAAATAAAAATTAAATCCTTAGGAGCCTAACTATATTGCACATTACCTGGCATAATGCTTATCATGGTAAATTTGCACTTAAAAAATGGATAGCCATATAAAATCACAATGTATTCAAGCCATTAGATTGCAGGAGAAGGGCCTGAGGTGATTTGTCATTTCAAACACTTACTTACATGTTTGTTTAACTCTAAGCATGTGAGTAGTTCTGTTGAAGCCAGTGGGATTATTCATGAGTTTAAAGTTAAACACATTGTGTTTGCAGGATTAGAGCCTTAGACTGTGAACTGTATAGGGTTGGAATCCTGCCTTCTGGTATGTTTATACTTTCACCAAGTACAATAGGCCATTTGAATACTACTGTATGATCAGTATTAAATAATAATCAATATGAGCATTTCAAGGTTAAATCTACTGCCTGAGGCAACATTTCACCTGATTTCTTCTCTTTCTCATGCTTTTGACTGATGCACTTCTAAAAAATTGTACTCTTGTGCAAATGGTGTTCATGTGTCAAAACAACCAAGAAAAAAGACTGTAGAAAGCTTAAGGAAAGAGAATGATACAATGTTTGTTTGTTTGTTTTGTTTGCCAGTAGGACCACTGGGCCTGTTCTGATCTCACTTAAACCAGTTTTTATACCAGTTGAACTTAATTGATTTTGGTGGAATTGCCCAGATATTAGATCCTGCTCCTGCAACCTGCTCTGAAACAGTGGACTTTTCTGCCCTTGGAATCTTATTTCAGTCAATGGGAATCTGTGCAGGAGTAAGGATCCATTTGTAGGGGCAGAGTCTTATGCTGGTGTAACTGGGAGCAGAACCAGGCCGTTGGAGTCTATTCACTGGGTAAGTGTTAAACAGTGTTGAAGAGGTTTCATTGCTGTTCTCTCTGAAAGTGCCTGATCTACTTCCAAAAGTAGTTTCCTACTTGACTCACTAATCTATCACAACAAAATTCATGCTGTTGCAATCTGTCTGAAAGAAATGGTGCAAATTAATCAAAAAACAATCTTACCAAGATATTATTTCCCCTGACAATCTGACAGCATTTTTAGTCTTCATAAATTCCTGCTCTTTAGGAAAGTCCTTTTAGCATCATCTTGCAGTGTGCCCTTTGGGTTGTACCACTTATGTAGTTCTGAAAAGTATGTTCTTACAATCCAGCTAAAGCAGGTGTTGCCCGTTGAGGTGCTGATGTGTTGCACACTGATACAATGTCTCAGCTAGAACATTAACTGAACTCCCAAAGCTTTATTTATTGAATAGCTAGTGTTGTGAACTCTTTGTGTCTCCAGCATGGAACCACTTGTCGTATTTTATCCAGCAGAGGGCAATGGTAGATGTACAAATTGGGAGAGGTCAGAAAGACAATCGTAGCATATCAATGTGTACTTTGGACACATTGGCCTGATTCTTATTTTAGTGTAAATTGGGAGTAAACCCGGAGAAGTCAGTGGAGTTACATCCGTACAAAACTGATGAATATAAAATGGGAGGAGAATCAGGTTCAATGGTGGAAATACTGCACTGTTACGCAATATTTATTCAGACAAAATGTTCACTAACAACAACAGAAGTTTAGTCAAAGTAAGTCTGAAGTAAGGACTTTAGAATTTGTCTCATAGTTAATAAAAACAGTTTTTTAAATTGTCAACATGCAGGAGAATTAGAAAAAATTTAGAAGTAGAAGATTAGATGTTAATGGGGTGACCAGACATCCCAATATTATCGGGATCGTCCCAATATTAGGGGGTTTGTCTTATAAAGGCAACTATCCTACTTCCCTTCCCCCTGGGAAAAAAAAGTGTCCTGATTTTTCACACTTGCTATCTGGTCACCCTAGATGACAAACCTCAACCAGAATTCAGCAGATCAATTGGGCTGTTGACCCCTACGTTGCCTGGCAGACTGCAAAACACAAGTAAAAAAATCCCCATGCCACAGAATTTCTTACATACAATCTGCCCTCTCATAACCCTCAGACAGAAAATGCTGCAGATTTAGTACAATAATGTTAAAATCCTAGGTATATGGGTTTGTCTGGTTTTTTTGGTGGTGACATTGTTTGAGTCAATCACGAGTGTAAATAATTTTTAAAAGTTGCAGGAAGACAGGAAAAATCATTTAAAATTAGGCTAGGGAAATATATAAATTTAGGCTCAGGAAATATATTCTAGGCTTTAAAAATCATTAGTTTTCTAATTTATGGAGATTTTTGTGTGAGAGATAATAAAATGGCTAATGCCTTCAATTCTTGGCATTGCTCTTTAGAATCCGAACAGAACCCTAGCAATTAACTGGGAGTTCTCAAACTCTGCCAATAGGATGATGTGCTTGTCTGCATGTATCAATTTTTCAACCCCTAGGACACAGAGAGAAAAGCTTTAGGTAAGGAATATAAAGCAGTATAAAGACAATTATTGTTAACAGAAATAGAGCGGAATCATTACTGGTTCAGCTCCAGCAAACTACAAGGACCTGTGCTAAATAGAGGGGTTGAATAAGGGAGCAGTAAAAAAATCTCACACTCTAGTTTATTGAATTTACTGCTGGTTGTCGTGTAGACCACAAAATGTGGAGTTTACAATCAGAAAATTATAGTCTCATCTTTCTGCACAAGGTAAGAAAGAATTAACAATATTGTCCAGTGAGACAAGAACCCAGGGAAACCCTGATTTCCCAAACCCTCAGTCTCTGACTCCATGTTTTCTGATATTTGTACCTTGACCCACATCTAAAATTTTTATCAAAACCAACTTTTGTTTTCATAAGACACTAACTTTAGGTTTCATCCAAATCCCATTGAAAGCAATGGAAAGATTCCCATTGACTTCAATAAGGTTCTGATCCAAAGCTCATTGAAGGTTTTTGGTTGTCCCCCAAGACTCTTCATAAAACTGGGATTTACCTTCCTATACAAAATGTTGAAGCCTTTCCTTCAGAAAAAGGAGATAAATTGGCACTCACCTCCTCCACTATGGTATCAGTAACTCTTTGGCCAAAGCAGCATTAGTTTAATAAAGCAATTAACACATAGTTCTACAGGTAAAAATGGACTATGAGGACTTGCCTTAAAATGCCTACAGCTCTGGAGCAGTCACCGTCCCAGTGCATTGCATCCTCAGAACCTGTGGATTGCCAATAAAGGATAAGGGATGTAGACAGGACAACCATGTGTAGACTTGAGATCAGCAGACTAGGCAAATCCCATGGACAGTACAGGCAAGAACTGCTGTGTCTCCATGCTATTTGTAGCCCTCCTTTCCTCCGCACTGGGAGCATATCTGACATAACTGCATCGCCGTCACTGGCTCCTACGTCTTGCAATGCTTATGAGACCCCTATGTTGTAGGACACAGAGTATGATAGTAGAGTTAACTCTTCTTGCAGAAACATTAACTTGCACAGCAGTCAGCCAAGTAAGATCGTTTCCAAACCCTCCCCTCTCTGGCAGACCATGGCCCCTTTTTCATGCCCCTTGGTATGCACAGTGTTAGTGTGGTAGTGAATAATAGTGGATAGCTGTTTTACCACTCTTGTGTGGTCTCCTCATAGCTATTGCTGCATGATCAACATGCTTTTGCTCCCCTCCGCACTGCAGAATAGAGGGGTTCATAGGGCCCATTATAAAGCAGAAATAGGCTTCTGCTAGTGGGTGGTTTATACAGTCTCACGGTCCATTTAGGTTTTCAAGAAGCTGTTAATCACATTCTTAGGAAGCACATTGATAATGATACCCAGGAGACTGCTGTCATCACCTTTCTATTTGGCAAAGGGTTTGGAAACTGTTGCAAAAGAGCAGCAGATGCAGGGTCCTGGAAAAAGCCATCATATTAAAAATATTTCTTACTGGTCAGTATTTGTCATTTAGACATGTATTTAAATGACAGAGACTATTTTTGATGGCAAGAGGAGGGCGAACAAACATGCAGAAAAGTTTATTAAATCAAACAAGGTTTTAAAAAGCTGTATTATTGTTCTAGAACACAATGGCCTTTACTGTTTTTGTTACTAAGTCCCACTGTGATTTAAAGCTGCTGACAGCACCAGACGCTTACAATGAAATCATCTCTCTTTCTTCTCTGCAGAGTTCAGGCAGACACTCATTTGTATGTATGAGTTCAGCTTGTCTGCTGTGTCTGGCCAAAGAGGCAGATACTAATGGCATATGTTAATTACAATCCAACAATTTCCTTTCATTTGGGTGTTTATTAACATTCTCACTTTCGCCCATAGAACCAGCTGGCATGAGCTGCTTAGACTGTTTTGGGTCACGTGTTATTTTCATTCTGGGTTCATGATGTACAATAGATTCCTTTTGTCATTCGGCCAGTTAATTTTACATCCCAAATGATAGGTTTGGTTGGTTGTGTTTTTTTTGGTGGGGCGGGGGGCAGGGGGGCAAGGGAAGGAGGGGGAGAGTTTGGTTTTGGGGTTTTTTTTTAGTTTTTTCTTTTTAATGTTACACAGAGGAGGAAATTCAAATGTTGACTTGAGAGTAAATTTCATGCTATTGTTGTAAGTCTACTCAATCATTCCAAATATATTTCTGTACTACAGAATCCTACTACAACATTGTTAGATAATAGATCCAAACGTCAGGACACTATCTTCAATAATTTGGAATGTAGTGGAACCATAAACTACTTTGGATAACTACTGAATGAGGGATGGCAGCCAGACAGGTTTATAATGGGAAGAAAGGGACTGCTGTACAGACCATTCGGCCACCGTGTCTAATACCCTGACATTGGCTGGTACCAGATGTTTCAAAGAAAGGTGTAAGAAACCTCATAGTGGACAGTGCTGGGATAATTTTCCCTTGGTGAAGCTTCTTTTAAACTTTTCAGTGACTAGTTGTTTTGTGCCCTGAAGCATCAGGATTTATATCACTTTTTTAAAAAAAACTACTTTTTTTTAATTAACTGGGTGTTCTGATTATCCATATCAATGTCTAAAACTTGTATGAATCCTAGAAAGCTATCAACCTCAATGATATCTTGTGGCAGAGGGTTCCACAGGTTAATTATGTGTTGTATTAAAAACAAAAAATCCTTCTCTCACTCTTGAATTATTTGTTTTTCAGGCCGCTTGCTCTTGAGTTTACTGATTACAAGTACTTCAGAACCCAGCTTTGTGTATGAGTAGTTCATATTATTCCCTCCAGTGTGTATTACATTGTATTTGTCAGCCCTGGTTTTCATCTATCATATTGTTGCCTGTTGAACCAGTGTTGGTAGGTACTTATGAAGTGCCTCACAGTCTTCTCTGGTCTTGATTAATCTTGGGGGGATATGTGTCTAATTTGCAAATTTTGCCACCTCACTGTTCAACTTTTTTAAAGTCATTAGTAAATGTATTAAACAGTGGTCTTAACACAGAACGATGCACCTCCCCCAGAGCGTCCCTGCCTGTGCCCTGGGCAGCAGGTGGCTGCCCTGCCACTCCGAGCTACGCTTCCTCTCAAGCCGCTGCCAGCTACAAAAGGGAGTGGTGCCAGCAGCAGGCTGAGGTGGCGGCACAGCCATGGCCTGTGGAGGGAGGAGGTGCACACATGATGGCAGCCCTCCCCCTGCCCCGGCGCCCACCACGGGGGAGGCGAGTGGGCTTCCTGGACCTGAGGGGGGCCTGGCCCCTAGGAGCATGTGCACTGATGGTGCCGGGTGAGTGTGCTCCCAGCGGGGAGAGGGCTGGGGGGACTGTGGAGTCCTCCTCTCTGGCCCCAGCCCTGGGACAGCCTGCCTGCACCCCAAACTCCTCATCCCTGGTCCCGCCCTACCCCAGAGCCTGCACCCCCAGCCAGAGCCCTCACCCCTCACACCCTAACTCTCTGCCCCAGCCCTGAGCACCCTCCTGCACCATGAACCCCTCATTCCTGGCCCCACCACAGAACCTTCACCCCCAGCCAGAACCCTCATCCCCCACAACCCCCCACATTGTGCAATATAGGGAAACTATTAAATGCTTACTGTTTCCAGTCCATTTTTACATTTTTTAAAAAATATATATCGGTTTACAGGGCAGGTGGGAGGGGGTTTTGGACCCGTTCTGGGCACCACCAAAAATTATACAAACCTGCTGCCCCTGTATAGCAGATTAGAGAAGCATGATTTTCCTTTACAGAAGCCATGACTGTTTGTCCCTCTCATATCATGTGTATACACTGGTAGGCATTTAATCATTCTATTGGTTCAACCAATTTTCTTAGTGCTAAAGTAAAACTCACTGGTAATTCTCTTAAAAACAGCATTAGGGGTTTTTCTAAGATAGGTATGGTGTTTGCCACCCTCCAGTCTTCTAGCTAAATTTAATAAGATTTAATATTTTGGGTAATAGCTCAGCCACTTCATTCTTAAATTCCTTCAGAACAGTTTGAAGTATACCATCTGGCCCTGGCACACAGTTACTGTTTAATTTATCAACTTGTTCCTGCATATCCTCTCTTGCCACTCAGTACCTTGGCTTTCTTGCCTAAAAAGACTAGGGTTAGGGTAGCTATCTCCCAAACAATGAGACTCAGTTCAAAGACTTCAGTTCATTTCCCTGCAACGTTCTTATCTTCCTCAACTGCACCCTTAATTCCTTGATAGTTCAAAAGTTTTCTCGTAAGCTTCCTGTTTCTGATAGAGCAAGAAAAATTTTAAGTACATCTATCACTATTTGCCGTTCAAATCCCTTACTAATATCTATTTTACATTTTACATGCTGCAATCTATGTTCCTTTCTACTGGCTTCACAAAGTCAAAAACAGCCTCTCCTTTCCCCTTTTGTCTTGTGTGCTCCAGACCTGTTTGTTCTTAGAAGCAATCATACAAAGTGTAACGAAATTATGGCCCTTAAACTTGTCCCAAATGTGACACATTTAGATGTGGATAGTTGAAGTCACCCATTATTACTATTTGATTAGACTTAGTTGTCTCTTTGGTCTTCAACCTAGACCACTCAATGGACCTAATATGTTGAGTAGGGGTGTGACACAGACCTGCCTATGGCACCTTCACATCAGTCAGTGATTCCCCTGTGAGCAATTCTATGCTGTCTAGTTATGTCACTTTTATGTGTACTGGAGTTGTAAATATGAGTCAGGATCCAGCCCTATATTTTTTCCCTAATCAGGAAGTTCAGCAGTATAATCTTACTAGTGTATATTTTGTGGAATTTATTTATATAAATAGCACTGAAATGTCATAACAGATTAAAAATGTAAAAACAAAAACAAAACAAATCAAAACAACTCTGAAAAAGATGTGAGAATGATGGCACTAAAATCCAAATAAATCCAAGTTTAATTAAATGGATATAACAAAAGGTAACTTTTTATTGACTCAGCAAGAGGTATGTGTTTAACTAGGGAGAGCCCTTAAAGCCTGAGAGCTAAACTGATTACGTATGTTCTTTAAGGTCCACAAAGGGAGAGAATGGAAAAATCACCACTGGGATGAGTAAGCAAGAATGGCAGAGTAAACAAGATTTTTCAGCGTTTGCATCCAGTGAAATCCCCACACAATCACTTGTCACAGAATATCAAACACAGTGCAGAGCTAGTGCCAAATGGGAACAGGGGCTCGATTTAACACTCTCTTTATTGAGAAATACTTTGTTTTTCATTTAAAAGCAAGGAATATTTAATAACTTGATCATACACTGTTCACACACTCATAGTAGTTATGGCAAGTTGTTTATTTATTTATTTATTGAAATGCAGATACAAGGCAAAGCATTTGAATACTATGAAAGGAGTAGTTTGAATTTATTGTTCACACCAGAAAGATTGACCATATTCTGATTTTACACATAGAATAGAAAACAATCCTTTATAGATATCCCTTGTATGTGTATACAGTTGTTAATGTTGTCATAAAGAAAACCTGGATTTGTGCTGGAAATGGCCCACCTTGATTATCATACACATTTTAAAGAGAGTGGTCACTTTGGATGGGCTATTACCAGCAGGAGAGTGAGTTTGTGTGTGGGGGGGTGGAGGGTGAGAAAACCTGGATTTGTGCTGGAAATGGCCCAACTTGATGATCACTTTAGATAAGCTATTACCAGCAGGACAGTGGGGTGGGAGGAGGTATTGTTTCATGGTCTCTGTGTATATATAATGTCTTCTGCAGTTTCCACAGTATGCATCCGATGAAGTGAGCTGTAGCTCACGAAAGCTCATGCTCAAATAAATTGGTTAGTCTCTAAGGTGCCACAAGTACTCCTTTTCTTTTTATAAAGGTATCATGTAATCAGGCTATAAATACAAGGTTAGGGCTGTAGATATAGGGCTAAATTTTCAGAGGTGTGTACAAGTGTGCATGTGCAATCACCACAAATGCAGGGTCAATCATGGTGGTTGCACACACAAATGAACAGTTGCATGTCTAAACTATTATTATTATATTCAATTTCATTTTACATTCTTTTTTACATGATTTGCTTACATTTGCTGCCAACATGCTTAATGACTCTTCCATTGCTCTAGAATTAGAAGATGACAGAAGTTAGAGATGATAAACACTTAAATTATCTTCTGCATCTTCCTGCATATGTAAGATTGTTTCTTACTCTAGAGAGTTATGTATAAGCAAGGAAGCTTGCAAGCCTTCCCTGTGGGGAAATCAAAGAATCATATCAGAGAATCATAGAATATCAGAGTTGGAAGGGACCTCAGGAGGTCACCTAGTCCAACCCCCTGCTCAAAGCAGGACCAATCCCCAACTAAATCATCTGAGCCAGGACTTTGTCAAGCCTGACCTTAAAAACTTCTAAGGAAGGAGATTCCTCCACCACCTCCCTAGGTAATGCATTCCAGTGTTTCACCACCCTCCTAGTGAAAAAGTTTTTCCTAATATCCAACCTAAACCTCCCCCACTGCAACTTGAGACCATTACTTCTCATTCAGTCATCTGCTACCACTGAGAATCTAGATCCATCCTCTTTGGAACCCCCTTTCAGGTAGATGAAAGCAGCTATCAAATCCTCCCTCATTCTTCTCTTCCGCAGACTAAACAATCCCAGTTCCCTCAGCCTCTCCTCATAAAGTCATGTGTTCCAGTCCCCTAATAATTTTTGTTGCCCTCTGCTGGACGTTTTCCAATTTTTCCACATCCTTCTTGTAGTGTGGGGCCCAAAACTGGACATAGTACTCCAGATGAGGCCTCACCAATGTCGAATAGAGGGAAACGATCATGGCCCTCGATCTGCTGGCAATGCCCCTACTTATACATCCCAAAATGCCATTGGCCTTCTTGGCAACAACGGCACACTGTTGACTCATATCCAGCGTCTCATCCATTGTAACCCCTAGGTCCTTCTCTGCAGAACTGCCTCCTAGCCATTCGGTCCCTAGTCTGTAGCGGTGCATGGGATTCTTCCGTCCTAAGTGCAGGACTCTGCACTTGTCCTTGTTGAACCTCATCAGACTTCTTTTGGCCCAATCCTCTAATTTGTCTAGGTCCCTCTGTATCCTATCCCTACCCTCCAGCTTATCTACCTCTCCTCCCAGTTTAGTGTCATCTGCAAACTTGCTGAGGGTGCAATCCACACCATCCTCCAGGTCACTAATGAAGATATTGAATAAAACCGGCCCCAGGACCAACCTCTGGGGCATTCCATTTGATTCCGGCTGCCAACTAGATACGGAGCCATTGATCACTACCCACTGAGCCCGACAACCTAGCCAGCTTTCTATCCACCTTATAGTCCATTCTTCCAGCCCATACTTCTTTAACTTGCTGGAAAGAATACTGTGGGAGACTGTGTCAAAAGCTTTGCTAAAGTCAAGGAACAAGACGTCCACTGCTTTCCCCTCATCCACAGAGCCAGTTATCTCGTCATACAAGGCAATTAGATTAGTCAGGCATGACTTGCCCTTGGTGAATCCATGCTGACTGTTCCTGATCACTTTGTTCTCCTCTAAGTGCTTCAGAATTGATTCCTTGAGGACCTGCTCCATGATTTTTCCAGGGACTGAGGTGAGGCTGACTGGCCTGTAGTTCCCAGGATCCTGAGAACTATAGCCTCACCTCAGTCCCTGGAAAAATCATGGAGCAGGTCCTCAAGAAATCAATTCTGAAGTGCTTAGAGGAGAGGAAAGTGATCAGGAACAGTCAGCATGGATTCATCAAGGGCAAGTCATAAGTCTATCATAGAATCATAAAACTGGAAGGGACCTTGAGACGTCATCTAGTCCAGTCCCCTGCACTCGTGGCAGGACTAATTATCTAGACCATTCCTGACAGGTGTTTGTCCAAATTTCACTTAAAATCTCCAGCAATGGAGATTCCACAACCTCCCTAGGCAATTTATTCCCGTGCTTAACCACCCTGAGAGGAATTTTTTCCTAATGTCCAATCTAAACTGCCCTTGCTGCAATTTAAGTCCATTGCTTCTTGTCCTATCCTCAGAGGTTAAGAAAAACAATTTTTCTCCTCCTCCTTGTAACAACCTTTTACATACTTGAAAACTGTTATCATGTCCCCGCTCTATCTTCTCTTTTCCAGATTAAACAAACTCAATTTTTTCAATCTTCCCTCATAGGTCATATTTTCTAGACCTTGAATCATTTTTGTTGCTCTTCTCTGGACTCTCTCCAATTTGTCCACTTTCTTCCTGCAGTGTGGTGCCCAGAACTGTACACAATACTCCAGTTGAGGCCTAATCAGAGTTGAAGAATTACTTCTCGTTTCTTGCTACATTGTTGACTTATATTTAGCTTGTGATCCACTATGACCCCCAGATCTCTTTCCGCAGTACTCCTTCCTAGGCAATCATTTCCCATTTTGTATGTGTGCAACTGATTGTTCCTTCCTAAAGGGAGTACTTTGCATTTGTCCTTATTGAATTTCATCCTACTTACTTCAGACCATTTCTCCAATTTGTCCAGATCATTTTGAATTTGAATCCTATCCTCCAAAGCACTTGCAACTCTTCCCACCATGGTATCGTCCACAAACTTTATAAGTGTACTCTCTATGCCATTATCAAAATCATTGATGAAGATATTGAACAGAACTGGACCCAGAACTGATCCTTGCGGGATCCCAGTCATTATGCCCTTCCAGCACGACTGTAAACTACTGATAACTACTTTCTGAGAACAGTTTTCCAACCAATTTTGCACCAACCTTATAGTAGCTCCATTTAGGTTGCATTTCCCTAGTTTATTTATGAGAAGGTCATGAGGGAAAGTATCAAAAGCTTTACTAAAATCAAGATATACCACATCTACTGCTTCCCCCCTATCCACAAGGCTTGTTACCCTGTCAAAGAAAGCTTGGTTTGGTTTGAGACTATTTGTTTTTGACAAATCGATGCTGACTGTTACTTATCACCTTATTATCTTCTAGATGTTTGCAAATTGATTGCTTAATTATTTGCTCCACATGTTTAATATTCAACGTACATCCTCCTTTGCTTTCCTTATTCCAATGTATATAATCATGGACCACACTAAACAATTCCTTTCCTTCCTTTGAGTTAATTTATTTTCTGATTTGTCATCATTTAGTAGTAATTGTGGGTGATTGTGTATCTGAAATGAAGGTTCTCTCCTGTGGGGTGCTGCAGAACCCCATTGTTCCCCCATCATGTTCAACATTTAGATGAGTCTGTTATGCAGGTTAGTAGGAAGTCATGGGGTGAGTAGTCTTTAATTTGCTCATGATACTCATTCAGTGTCTCCATCTCAGCTGAGCATGTCTGATGAAGTGGAATGGATGACCCAGTGACTGCCATGCATGAGCAGCTAACTGGGTAAGGCTCTATCTAGATAAGGCAGAGATGTTGCTGATAGGTCAGAAGAAGCAGTAAAAGAAGAATTGAGAAATATGATATCAGTACCCCTGACTGAGGGAAAGCATTTGATGAGGTAAATGTGACCATTTCTGTTCAGTGAAGCCCGGCTACTCTTACCCATCCCTTTCTCATATGCAAACTAGGAAAATGTGGTCTAGATGAAATTACTGTAAGGTGAGTAAAAAGAAAAGGAGTACTTGTGGCACCTTAGCGACTAACCAATTTATTTGAGCATGAGCTTTCGTGAGCTACAGCTCACTTCATCGGATGCTGTAGCTCACGAAAGCTCATGCTCAAATAAATTGGTTAGTCTCTAAGGTGCCACAAGTACTCCTTTTCTTTTTGCGAATACAGACTAACACGGCTGTTACTCTGAAACCTGTAAGGTGAGTGCACAACTGGTTGAGAGACTGTACTCAAAGAGTAGCTATCAATGGTTTGCTGTGAAACTGTGAGGACGTACCTAGTGGGGGCCTGAAGGGCTCAGTCCTAGTCAATATTTTCATTAATGAGTTGGATAACGGACTGGAGAGCATGATTATCAAAACTGTGGATGGTACCAAGCTGGGAGAGGTTGGAGGTCAGGATTAGAAGTGAAAATGACTTTGACAAATAGGACAATTGGTCTGAAATCAACAATAAATTAAATTCAATACGGACAAGTGCAAAGTACTACACTTAGGAAGTAAAAATCAAGTGCACAACTGCAGCATGGGGAGTAACTGGCTAGGTGACAGTGGCCACTGCCAGGTGCTTCAGAGGAAATGAACAGAACAGGTAATCATCAAGTGATCCATCCCCTGTCACCCATTCCGAGCTTCTGGCAAACAGAAGCTAGGGACGCCATTCCTGTCCATCCTGGCTAATAGCCATTGATGGACCTATCCTCCATGAATTTATCTAGTTCTTTTTTGAACCCTGTTATAGTCTTGGCCTTCTCAACATCCTCTGGCAAAGAGTTCCACAGGTTGACTGTGCATTGTGTGAGGAAATACTTCTGTTTGCTTGTTTTAAACCTGCTGCCTAATAATTTTATTTGGTGACCCCCAGTTTTTGTGTTATGAGGAGTAAATAACACTTCCTTATTTGCATTCTCCACACCAGTCATGATTTTATAGACCTCTACCATATCCCCCCTTAGTTGTCTCTTTTCCAAGCTGAGAAGTCCCAGTCTTATTAATCTCTCCTCATATGGAAGGTGTTCTATACCCATAATCATTTTTGTTGCCCCTTTCTGTATCTTTTCCAATTCCAATATATCTTTGGGACAACCAGATCTGCACGCAGTATTCAAGATGTGATATATAGAGGCAATTTGGTATTTTCTGTCTTATTATCTATACCTTTCTTAATGATTCCCAACATTTCTATTATCTTTTTGACTGCTGCTGCAAAATGAGTGGATGTTTTCAAAGAACTATCCACAATGATGCCAAAATCTCTTTCCTGAGTGGTAACAGCTAATTTAGACCCCATCATTTTATATGTATAGTTGGGATTATGTTTTCTAGTGTGCATTACATTGCATTTATCAACACTGAATTTCATCTGCCATTTTGTTGCCCTGTCACCCAGTTTTGTAAGGTCCCTTTGTAACTCTCTGCAGCCTTCTTTGGTCTTAACTATATTGTAGTTTTGTATCATCTGCAAGTTTTGCCACTTCACTGTTTACCCCTTTTCCCAGATCTTTTATGAATATGTTGAACAGTACTGGTCCCAGTAAAGCCCCTGGGGGACACCACTGTCCATTCTGAAAACTGGCCATTTATTCCTACCCTTTGTTTCCTATCTTTTAACCAGTTACTGATCCATGAGAGAACCTTCTCCCTTATCCCATGACAGCTTATTTTGCTTAAGAGCCTTTGGTGAGGGACCTTGTCAAAGGCTTTCTGAAAATCTAAGTACATTATATCCACTGGATCATCCTTGTCCACATGCTTGTTGACCCCCTCAAAGAATTCTAGTCGATTGGTGAGACATGATTTCCCTTTACAAAAAAAATGTTGATTCTTCCCCAACTAATCATATTCATCTGTAGTTTTTTACTATAGTTTCAACCAATTTGCCTGGTACTGAAGTTAGGTTTACCAGCCTGTAATTGCCGGGGTCGCCTCTGGAGCTTTAAAAAAAATTGGCGCCACATTAGCTATCCTCCAGGTGAGGCAGACACTCTTGTCTTCTCTCTCTCTCTCTCTCTCTCTCTCTCTCCAGCTTAGTCTTCTGCCATGTGGCAGTGAATGGCCTCCCTTTCACAGAAAACACCCCCTCTTAAACAGTTCCTATCCCTGTTTTGCATAGATTAGGAAATTCCAGCCCTCAGTCATGTGAGTCCTGTCTGAAGAAAATCATTGTTCTCTGAGGTGCACCAGTTATTGAGGCATTCATAATTTGATGGGTCTCTCATTGATAGTCTTCTCTGAGGTGTTCCACAACCTTTTGGAGCAGGACAGTGCCTGGAATACGCTGGGCATGTCAAGGTCAGGTGTGGCATGATCTGTTGATTGTGTATTACTTAATTGACTTTTCTAAGTGATCAATATAACACTCTGTAGTTTGGCAAGAGTCTGCCACATGACCAGACCCAGAAATATTAGAGTTATTACTAGGACCCTGGCGTGTGCAAGAGACGATCACACTTAGGAAAGGCCTTCTGTCCTTGCAATAGCTTTATTAGCACAAAAAGAAAAGGAGGACTTGTGGCACCTTAAAGACTAACAAATTTATTAGAGCATAAGCTTTCGTGAGCTACTGCTCACTTCATCGGATGCAAGCTGTAGCTCACGAAAGCTTATGCTCTAATAAATTTGTTAGTCTCTAAGGTGCCACAAGTACTCCTTTTCTTTTTGCGAATACAGACTAACACGGCTGCTACTCTGAAACCTGTTATTAGCACAGTTAGCAAATCACAAATGCTCCAACCCAGAAAAGTAGATAGAAAGAATACAGAATGATCAAAACTGGCATCTGAGTATTCACATATTCACACTATCCCTTGCAAAAAACCCACCCTGAACTGTTAGTCCTCCTCCTCCTCATCACCAGTGGTCATCATCCTTGCATCTCTGCAGGCATGCAGGTTGGGATACAGCTTTTATGATATTACTCCCACTATGCTTAATGCATATTCCGTAGGGGTTATAGCCCCATTTTCCTTATTTGTATTTCTTTACTTTACTAATGTTTAGGTGCCTTTCTCCAATAGGTTAGTAGGCCTTTTACCTCATGCTTATTAGCATATAGATCAATTAGTTAGTATGATATTTTTGTGGTTGAACATCTGCTGATGTTCCAAACTTAAAATACCTGAAGCTGGTATAAACTAGCATCTTGTGGTTACCTGTCAGGTTAGCACCACTTACTTATAACATCACTCTATTTTGTGATGCTTTGTGATAGAGAGTCATTTATGGGTTAGTTACTTATGTCAAATCTTTAGGCCTTGGGCCATAATTAGTTTGGCTAAGCTATTGTCTTTATAGGCTTGAGACCTGCAGGCTTTTGCATTACTGCCTTAACCCATACTTATATATTACACAGGCTGGTTTCTTAACACAGACCACAAAATGGTAGCTGGCACATAAAATGAAAGGTGATAGAAAAAAGAAGTTCACAAAACAAGATGGAGTTCACAATCTGATACCGACATATCCCACTCTGTCAGACAGTGCCCAGCAAAATAGGGTCCCACTCCTGAGTAGGGGTCTATAGCAGTATTGCCAAACCCAAATCATGGAGTCCAATTATATATTTGTATTAATATATGAAACCAAAACGGTTCCTAGCAACATATAGAAAGTACTGTGTGCAATCTGTTCTGTAGACCAGATACAAGGAATAAAGTGACCTAACACTTTGCCAGCACAGCCAAATGCACATCTTACTGGCTTGCAAACTGCATTTCAGAGAGGCCTTGGGCAGTGTTTTCCCCCGCATAGGACGCATTATGGAAAGAGTACATTCCAATTTAGTAGACAAACACCGTACAGTATATGTTACTGAACACTATTGCATGAAGCGTAGTTTACTCCACTCCAGGGCGATGTTCAGGCCCTGGGTTGATGTAAACAGGCTGTGTCCTTTCAGGCTGGAGCCTGTTCAGCATGGTGCTTGGTGCCCAGGAGATGGTGTGGGTCAGAGAAGCAGGCAGCAGCACGATTGCCTCTGGTGGGGAGGAGACAGGGAGAGCAACCAATCCCAGCTCCCTCCCCCATCCTCTTTTACTGACCAGAAGATTGTGCAGCCCTGTTTCTCTTCCTTCCTTAACTCTTCCCCCTCACAGGCCAGCCAGAGGAAACAAGTGGGGAGACAGCTCTTGGAAGCTCAGTTTGGCTCCTCTCCCTCTTGTAGCACTGGGCCACCAAGTACCGTAGAGCCAGGAGTTACATTCCTGGTATAAGATAAAGCTTTCCCCATATCCGCTTTAACTTGCTCCCTCACCTTCCCCAACACTCCCAGCACCCTTATCAGAATGAGACCAAATTCAGCCCCTGGCATAAGCAGGCACAGCTTCATTGGTTTTAGTAGAAGTTGGGCCCACTTACATCAGGGGTCAATTTTATCTTAGTAGAATAACAGATCTGAGAATGGTGCACGTCTGATAATATCACATCAATTCAAGTTACACTGCATTTCACCAGACATACGCCTTCTAAGCAACTTACACCACCATTTCTGTAGCTAGTAAAGGTGACCCTCTGTCTTCCAGTCAACACTTCTATTCACGTGTGCGTACATGCAAACACCTACCCACAGACTTTTAGAAGATATTTTAACATCAGATACTTAGATAAACTAGCACTTGGCTGAAAATAGCTCAAATCTGATGAATATCAGCATAACCTGCAAGACTCCTCTTTTCCCAGGTACCTGAAAGTGGAGAGGGTGGGAAGAATAGTCCAAAAGGGGAGGTGAGTTTGAGTTGTTTAAGCTACTGTGTAAGGTTCTCTCTGACTGTATAGCTGAAATTGATGTATTTTTAAGTTATGTCAAGGGTGCCGAGAGCATATGGATGGGCACTTCTTTTGGCATTTCTCTAACTCAATAAACCACAGGAATATCTTCGGCCTTAATGTAGTGGTTCTCAAAGCCGGTCCGCCGTTTGTTCAGGGAAAGCCCCTGGCAGGCCGGGCTGGTTTGTTTACCTGCCACATCTGCAGGTTTGGCCGATCGTGGCTCCCACTGGCTGCGGTTCACTGCTCCAGGCCAATGGGGGCTTCGGGAAGCGGTGCGGGCCAAAGGATGTGCTGCCCACCCTTCCTGCAGCCCCTATTGGCTTGGAGCGGCGAACCGCAGCCAGTGGGAGCCACGATCGGCTGAACCTGTGGACGTGGCAGGTAAACAAACCGGCCCAGCCCAGCAGGGGCTTTCCCTGAACAAGCGGTGGACCGGCTTTGAGAACCACTGCCCTAATGTGATCTCAGTTCCACTACTTTTGCTCAGGTGTAACTCCACTGACTGCAAACTACTGTAATATAAGTAAATCCTTTAAAGGAGCATCAGCATTGTGCCAGTAGACTGTGGCAGGGTCATGCTATTTTTTCTTATTAATTCTGTTCTACAGGAATTTCTGATAAGCAGTAATAAATTGTAATAAAAACTTCTCGGTTGATGCTAGGGTTGAAATATAATTATTTTAAAAACTTTTAAAACCTACACTAGAGAGGTTAAGTTATATTAACATGAAAAATAGACACAGCTTTCTGATATGGCTGTCAATTAATCACAGTTAACTCAAGCATTAACTAAAAAAATTAATCATGATTAATCGCACTTATAATGATAGAATACCAATTGAAGTTTATTCAATATTTTTGAATGTTTTTCTACATTTTCAATTACAACACAGAATACAAAGTGCACAATGCTCACTTTATATTATTATTTTTATTACAAATATATGCACTGTAAAAATGATAAAAGAAATAGTATTTTTCAGTTCTCCTCATACAAGTACTGAAGTGCAATCTCTTTATTGTGAAAGTGTAACTTACAAATGCAGATTTTTTTTTTTGGTTACATAATTGCACTCAAAAACAAAACAATGTAAAACGTTAGAACCTACAAGTCCACTCAGCCCTACTTCTTATTCTGCCAATTGCTAAGACAAACAAGTTTGTTTACATTGACTAGAGATACTGCTGCCTGCTTCTTATTTGCAGTGTCACCTGAAAGTGAGAACAGGTGTTCCCATGGCATTTTTGTAGCCAGCGTTGCAAAGTATTTAGATGCCAGATATGCTAAACATTTGTATGCCCCTTCCATGCTTAAAGTGGGGAGAAGGGATATAATTATCACCAAAGGACATAAAGACAATTCGGGGAATTACATACCAGTAAGTTTAACTTCAGTCCCAGAAAAGATAATGGAGCAAATAATTAAGCAATCAATTTGCAAACACCTAGAAGATAATAAGGTGATAAGTAACAACCAGCATGGATTTGTCAAGAACAAATCGTCAAACCAACTTAATAGCTTTCTTTGACAGGGTAACAAGCTTGTGGATAGTGGGGAAGTGGTAGATGTCATATATTTTGACTTTAGTAAGGCTTTTGATACTGTCTCACATGACTTTCTCATAAATAAACTAGGGAAATACAACCTACACAGAAGTACTATAAGGTGGGTAAATAACTGGTTGGAAAGCCATTCCCAGAAAGTAGTCATCAGTGTTTCATAGTCCAGCTGGAAGGGAATATCAAGTGGGGTCCCACAGGGATCAGGGTCTGGTTCTGTTCAATACCTTCAATGACAATTTGATAATGGCATAGAGAGTATACTTATAAAATTTGTGGACATACTGAGCAGGGAGGGGTTGCAAGTGCTTTGGAGGAAAAGATTAAAATTCAAAATGATCTGGACAAACTGGAGAAATGGTCTGAAGTAAACAGGATGAAATTCAATAAGGACAAATGCAAAGTACTCCACTTAGGAAGGAACAATCAGTTGCACACATACAAAATGGGAAATGGCTGCCTAGGAAGGAGTACTGCGGAAAGGGATCTGGGGGTCATAGTGTATCATAAGCTAAATATGAGTCAACAATGTAACACTGTTGCAGAAAAAGTAAACATCATTCTGGGATGTATTAGCAGGAGTGTTGTAAGCAAGACACAAGAAGTAATTCTTCTGCTCTACTCTGTGCTGATTAGGCCTCAGTTGGAGTACTGTGTCCAGTTCTGGGTCCCACATTTCAGGAAGAATGTGGACAAATTGGAGAAAGGCCAGAGAAGAGCAACAAAAATGATTCAAGGTCTAGAAAATATGACCTATGAGGGAAGATTAACAAACTTAGTTTTTTCAATCTGGAGAAGAGAAGCCTGAGAGGAGACATGATAACACTTTTCAAGAACATAAAAGGTTGTTACAAGGAGGAGAGAGAAAAATTGTTTTTCCTTAACCTCTGAGGATAGGACAAGAAGCAATGGACTTAAATTGCAGCCAGGGCAGTTTAGATTGGACATTAGGAAAAAATTCCTAACTGTCAGGGTGGTTAAGCACTGGAATAAATTGCCGAGGGAGGTTGTGGAATCTCCATTGTTGGAGATTTTTAAGAGCCGGTTAGACCTGTCAGGGATGGTCTATAATTATAATACTGAATCCTGCCATGAGTGCAGGGAACTAAACTAGATTAGGTCTTGAGATCCCTTGCAGTACTACAATTCTATGATTCTATGATTGAGATTTGTTTGAATCAGCAATGAACCTGAGCTATTTGCGAGAAATGCAAAAGGAAAATAACCCAGTAGATGCTGAAAGAGGAGTCCAAAGCTTTCTTGGGAGATGATAGGGACATTGGACAAACCCCTTGTCTGTGGATGCATATTAAGTTATATTACCATCAACCTGTACAGAAGACTTACTCCTTTACCTCTGTATGTAATGGATGAGTCACTGAGATATTTCTCCAGGATCTCCTAAATAGGGGATATATCTCAAAATCAAAGTAATTCTATTCATTACCAGTGATATGTGCTCAGAAAAGAGATGGTAGTCTAAGACTCTGCATAGACCAGTGGTTCTCAAATTAGGGCTGTGGCTTGTTCAGGAAAAGCCCCTGGCGGGCCAGGCTGGTTTGTTTACCTGCCGCATCTGCAGGTTCGGCAGATCGAGGCTCCCAGTGGCCGCGGTTCACCGCTCCAGGCCAATGGGGGCTGCAGGAAGTGGCGCGGGCCGAGGGACATGCTGGCAGCCCCCATTGGCCTGGAGCTGTGAACCGCGGCCACTGGGAGCTGCGATCTGCCGAACTTGCGGATGTGGCAAGTAAACAAACCGGCCTGGCCCGCCAGGGGCTTTCCCTGAACAAGCGGCAGCCCTAGTTTGAGAACCACTGGCATAGACTGTCAGGAACTGAAGAGGAAAAACCCCCATACTGGTAGAGAACCCATCCTTTGAATTTAAGATGTTCTGATTGGATTAGGAGTTAAATCTTGGTTCTCTGTTTAAGATCAAATGAAAACCTATGCTCAAGGTTTCATGGCTGAACAAAGCTGTCACCTCACAGGTTTCATTACTCCATGGGGTCTATATGAATGGGTTAGAATTCTATTTGATTTAGCAAATGCAGTTACTGCCTTCCAGGTGTGTCTGAGTGTCTTGTGGAGCATAGAGATGAGGTGTGTATTCCCTACTTGGACGATAACGTTGTGTACAGTGGCACTTCTGAAGAACATGTGGAGAATATAAAAAGAATATTACAACAGTTACAGAAGCATGGAATTAAGCTGAAAGCTGGAATGATTGTATCTGCTGAAGGTAACAAGATGGATCCAGCTGACACCTTGGCTGTTTGTGATCTCTGAGAGAAACAACCAAACTCCACAAGGGATATTTGAAAGCTGCTAGGCTTCCTCATCTCTCCAAGGTACATTCAAGACTTTTCTCAAATAGCAAAGCCATTGTATGACTTGTGTCAGATTCCAATGGAATAGTCAACACAACACCATCAAAAGTAGACTAGAAAAAGAAGAAAGCCAAAAGGCAAGGAAAGGGATCTGGACAAATGCCATCCAAACAGCCAGTTACCTGGGCTGAGCAACATCCAAAAGTTTGAAACCAAATAATTAACTGCCTGGCACAGCCACCACGAATAGTCTATCCCAATTTTGCCTTACTCTTTATTCCTCAATCCCAATAAGGGATTAGATAGTCTTACACCAACATCAGAAAGGTAAACCAAGAGTCATGAGTTAGTGGGCAAGAATGCAAACTGCAGCTGAGAAGAATTATCATCTTCATGCAGGAAAGCTGGAGTTTCTAGCCTTGAAATAGGCTGTAATTCGCAAATTTTGTGACTACCTCTACTATGTGCACTCCGTGATGGTTTACAGTAATAACTCACTACCCAGTGTTTTTACCTCTGACTGGCTAAACATCACAGCAGACAGCTGGCTTTCAGAATTAGCTGACTTTGAAGTTAAAGTTAGATATTGCCCAGGGAAATCTAACGTGGAGGCAATGCTTTACCCAGAATATCCCTTGACATGGAAAAATACATGACAAGCAAAGATGTTGTTAATGCTGTTTTACAACAGCAAAGACATGACAGAGTATCTTGTTTAGCAGTTATTACTACCAATCCTTTGGCAGTAGAAGATTTCTCCATGGGTATTAAATCCACCATAAAGCTTGTTCCATGAGAAGACATTCTGGCATCTCAGAAGGAAGATCCAGCTATTTGTAAAATTCTTCAATATGTGTCCTTGGCGCATAAACTGAATAAGCAAGCACGGCTTGCGCAAGCCCCATTGCTGCTTAGTCCTTTCAGAGCACACAGAACTCTGCTGCTGCAACCAGAGCTGTCCCCTTTGACTCCCCACAGCAGACCTTCAATCCTTAGCAGGACAGGGCACAAGTATATCTAACCCTGACATTCCTTTGAGTGCTGCACTAGTCGCGGTTATGTGTGAAAATTCAGGGGAGAATACAGCCCCAAACCACCTCCCTAAAACAATTAAATGAACTTCAAAACCAAACCTGCTACTGGATGCCATATTGCTACACTCTCAACAACCCAAGATTCCTCTGTTAACCCAGGGGATAAAACAAATGTGAAAAAAGTAGATGTGGGCAGAGAACCCTCCAAACTGACTCCACATTCTTCCAATCCAGTGCAAAAACAACAGATTTATGGGTATTCCAACAATCCCAGATATTCCCAACTGGTCTTCTTGTAAATCAATTGTCCAGCAATGTCATGCAAACATTTGTAATGTATTTATCCAGTTGAATGCTTGTAACTCTTGGCATAGTGTTGAAAGTCTGGTAAAGCTCTTCCTGTTTAGCTGTGATCATTCACCAGGCCTGATCTGCAAGCACAGCATGCCTGGAGTTCCCATGGTTGTCAGTGGAAGTTGTGGGCACAGATCCCTGGATGGCCTGGCCTTTTAATTAGTTTAGGAAAGAAATAATTATATTGTAATTTTAATGTGGTAACAGGAAATTTTACAATGGAAAAAAGTTGATGTCTATTCCCAAATCTGTCTCCTTTAAGTTATCAGATTTACCTCCCAGTATCTTTCCTTCCATCCACTCTTCACTCCTTTAAAAAAAAAATTGTTTTACTGGCTTCTTGTGTTTCTCCCCATGGCAGTTTATTCGGTACATTAGCTACATGAGCTCTTTAAAAAATTCCACAAACATTCCTTCTGGGCCCACCCAGCCTAAACTCAATTTGAATTCTTGACCCCTTCTAGTAAATACATTTAGCTCTCTGCTTCATTGACTCTCCCATCTCACTTCAGATCTAAGCTGAAAGCATACTTGCTTCTGTCTATTAACTTCTCTCTTCCTCTACGATTGTCCGGAGCAGCCTCACTGAGCCCCTTGAAGCATATTGAGACATAATGAGCATGAATGCTGTACACAATGATGTTGTATTGTAATTCACATAGCCTAGTACCAAATTTGCAGATGACACAAAATTATTTAGGGTACTTTGTTCCTGTCTTATTTTGTAAACTTTAATAAGCTTCAGCTCATCTGCTGTTTTCTAAGGAATACAAAGCTAGCTTCTCTAGCCTTGTCCCTCAAGTAACCTCAAGTCTCTGTACCATGCTTACTGAACTCTGCAAGAGCTTCTATATTCCTCTTCACCATTTATTTCTAATTGAATTTATAAAATGTCTATAGGTGCCCATCCGATACTCTAGAGATCTACCTCATAAATTAAAATACAAACTCAGAACCCATGAATATAACCACTCCAATCCTCAGAACCTCTCCCTTTTTCATAGCCTAAGAAAAGAGGGGGGAAAATTAGCTATACCAGAGTGGTATGTAGGATTTAAGTGAAGTATAATAGAAGTGATAAAACTACCTGCATTACTGATTATTATATTTAATAGTCTGCACTAATATTACATTTAATGGTCATTTATTTAGTGAGACATATGATATAAGTTAATTATCAGTTGTACACGGTATATACAAATTTTTATTTATAAAACCACATGGCAGTTGTCCATTTCAAAATATGATGGTGTAAGCAGCAAAGCACTTCAGGAACTATGTCATGCTGTGGCACCACAAGTGTCTAAAAAAGTCCTCAGTCTCTGACTCCCTGGCACAGCGTGGCCCTCCAGTGTGGCATGTTGCTAGCTGCATCTTCCCAGCTTGTGGAGTTGATGTTGAAAGTTTAAGTCCCTCTTGCAAACGTTCTTGAACCTGAGACTAGGGTGGTGTCATAAATATAAAGGGAAGAGTAAACACCTTTAAAACCCTCCTGCCCAGAGGAAAAACCCTTTCACCTGTAAAGGGTTAAGAAGCTAGGATAACCTCGCTGGCACCTGACTAAAATGACCAATGAGGAGACGAGATACTTTCAAAGCTGGAGGGGGGGAGGAAACAAAGGCTCTCTTGGTCTGTGTGATGCTTTTGCCGGGAACAGAACAGGAATGGAGTCTTAAAACTTAGTAAGTAATCTAGCTAGATATGTGTTAGATTCTGTTTTGTTTAAATGGCTGAAAAAATAAATTGTGCTGAATGGAATGTATATTCCTGTTTTTGTGTCTTTTTGTAACTTAAGGTTTTGCCTAGAGGGATTCTCTGTGTTTTGAATCTGATTACCCTGTAAGGTATTTACCATCCTGATTTTACAGAGGTGATTCTTTTACTTTTTCTTCTGTTAAAATTCTTCTTTTAAAAACCTGATTGCTTTTTCATTGTTCTTAAGATCCAAGGGTTTGGGTCTGCATTCACCTATGCAAATTGGTGAGGATTTTTATCAAGCCTTCCCCAGGAAAGGGGGTGTAGGGCTTGGGGAGGATTTTGGGGGGAAAGACGTTTCCAAGCGAGCTCTTTCCCTGTTATATATTTGTTAGATGCTTGGTGGTGGCAGCAATAAAGTCCAAGGGCAAAAGGTAAAATAGTTTGTACCTTGGGGAAGTTTTAACCTAAGCTGGTAAAAATAAGCTTAGGGGGTTTTCATGCAGGTCCCCATATCTGTACCCTAGAGTTCAGAGTGGGGAAGGAACCTTGACAGGTGGCCTTGGAGCATCCACAGGTGTTCCAAACAGGAGCTCCTTTGGAATGCATTCATCATCCATCTGGTGCAGATGATCAAGCCAATGGAGACACATGAGTTTGAGAATAGTGATTAGATTTGGCAGTTTTGCTTTCTTAAGTACTTCGAAGTCAGGAACTTTGGTTTCCCACTTGATATTTAAAATCTGGCTAAGAGAGTGGGTATGAAAGGTGTCTATCCTTCTCTCATGCTTCCTGTAGGCAGTCCAGGTCTTGCTACCATACAGAAGCATGCTTAAGACACACATCTTCAAAGTTAATTTCCTGTTACCTTACATGAGCTTGGTCAATTGGCCAAATGTGGTAGCTGACCTTCCAATGCAAGAATTAAGCTCGTCACCTAAAGATAAATCTGACATAGTGGATCCTAGATACTTGTATAAAAGTTCTGCTTCTAGTGTGGTGTTAACTATTGAAACTTTTGATGCAGTCAACACACCTAGTGTTGTAATCATTGTTGTCTTTAGGCTGATGGTTAGTTCAAATTCATCAAAAGCTAGCACAAAGCTATTGCAAAGGTGTTGAAGCTCCCTTTCACTGTGTGTGAGAAGCCCTGTGTTTTATGGAAAAGAAATTCCCTTATCAGAGGTTTTTGACATTGCCTTTTAATCTTAGATGAGCAATGTTGAAGAGTTTTCCATGAGAACTTGTATGCAGATACACCTTTGGTGCTAGATGAGAAAGCATGATGAAGCAGCAGAGAGAAGAATATACCAGACTCTTGGTGCCAAAACATATCCCTTTTTGACACCACTGCAGATTCGAAAGCTCTCAGATTGGTTACCATCATACTGGATTGTTGCCTTCACGGAAGGATCAAATCAGACTCAGTAGGATTGGGGTGCAACCAATTCTCTCTAGCAATTGAAAAAGGCCCTTTCTGCTGACCAGGTCAAAAACTTTTGTAAGATCTACGAAAGCCATTTAGAGAGGTTTTCCGTGTTCTTGATGGCTTTTTCTTGCACGTGCCTTCATGCAAAGACCATGTTGACAGATCTATTGGGACAGAAACCACACTGATTTTCTGGAGTTACATGTTCAGCAAGAACTTGCACTCTTTTGAGAATGACCCATGTGAATGTCTTTCCAGCAACACTCCAGAGATAAATTCCTTTGCAGGTATTGCAGCCACTCTGATCTCCTGTGTTTTTATACAGTGTTATGATGTTGGCATCCTTCATGTCTTATGGTTCTCTGCCTCCCTTCCAGCAAGCGAGCAAGACATTGTGCAGATGTTTAAGTATAAACTGTCCACTTTTTTCAATACTTTATCTGGAATTCCATCTCTTCCTGCAGCCCTGCCTGGTGCCTGGAAGGTGATTTGCCTTTTCAAACTCATTTACCGATGGTTCTATATCGAGCTCTTCAGTGAACTGGAACCTGGTGAGACATTTAAAACTGCTTCTGAAACAGTAGTTTCACATGAATAGAGTTTGTGATAGTGTTCCACTGGCCAGTGCATCTGTTTGCTTCTGTCAATGATGTTGTCTTCACTAAGAGATTTGAGTGGGGCAGTCTTCTTGCTTGAAGGACCTATTGCTTTCTTGAGTCCATCAACCATATTTTTTCAGATCTCCATTCTCAAAGGACATTTGTATCTTCCTCCAGTCAAGCCAGTTTGATGTTTCATTCATTCATTCATTGCAGTGTGCTCTTGGCCATTCTGGGGTTAGCACATATCTCAGGAGAGAGGTTCATGTTTGTGGAGATATGCTGAATATTTTGCTTCAGTAACTGAAAGCATTTCTTTAGAGTATATTGCAAGCCAATCTTTATCTTACACAGTCTTCCCCCCCCCCCCAAAAGCTAAGTTTGCAGCTGTATGGATTTTAATTCTGAGTGTGTTCCATGCTCCATCAGCATTCAAGGGAGGTGCAATCGATGATGTTGCTAGTGAAGAAGCATTACATAAAAGAGGTGGTGCTTTAATAAGGCACATCAATCCATGGGAAACTCTGGCCCTAACCCCTAATGCCTTAGAAGAAGGTGTTGGTAATACACAGCCTGAAGTGGATGCAGAGCTCCAGTAGTGACATAGTTTCCCTGAGATTAGTCGTACGCTGGACACCATCCTGGGTCTTTTGTGTTATTGATATTAATATGTGGGTATTATGGAATGGACTAAGTCTGGAGGCCCCCTGCTAGAGGCCTCATGGCACTGCCTCATCCTGCCCTTGAAAAGAGCAGAGGAGAAGTCCTCCAGGCAGCCTAGAGGGGCTGCTGGGGAACAACCAATCAGAGGGGCTGCTGAAGCAACCAATCTGGGGCTATATAAAAGGAAGCTGCAGAGGCAGAGCAGTCAGTTGCTGCCTGGAGCTTGAAGAGGGAGGCCTGTCTGAAAGAGCAGCAGGGCCATGGACAGCTCACTGCAGGCAGGACTGAGCCCAGGGAAGGCTGCCAAGGACTGGGTCCCTGGTTTGCTGGAAGAGCAGCAGGTCAATGGACAGGTCTGCGGGCAAGCTGTGCTCAGGGAACTGAGTCCAGAACCTAGCCAGACCAGGCAAGGGCACCATGATGGGCCTTGCTGGTCTGGTTGAAGACTGAGCCCAGGGAGGGCTGCAGAAAGGACAGCAACTGAAAGTACCGAGATGGGCCTCTGTTGGGCTGTTAAAGAAGGCAGTACCTCTATGAAAGAAGCCTTGGTGCTATTGCCCCAAACCAGGCCGTGAAAAAGAACTAGAGACTATATACCCCTGAGGGGTGGGGGCAATGTGTGACTTGGCCAGAGGGCTGAGTTGCTGAAGACCCACCGAACTGCCATCAGCCAGAGAGGGGGCGCTCGTGAGAGGTGGGTGCTGATCCCACTACAGTGGGTGACAACTTTGTTTAGTACGATAGAATTTCCATGGTGAATGTTTTCTTTTGCCACATACAAGTGCATGGTCTGTCACAGTGTGCAAGATAAAAACTGAGTTTGGAGAACATCTTGTACCTGCTTCCTGCAGATGACAAATCCAGTTGGTGCTAGTGTCCAGATCTGTGATGTCTGCTCAAGACATTCTGGAAGAAGGTGTTGGTAATATACAGTCCCTCATGGGTGCAGAGTTCTAGTAGTCTTTGCCCGTTGTTGTTAGTTTTTTACCTCCTGTGGTGGCCAAGGCATAGTAGCCACATCTCACTATCTGAGCCAACTCTAGCATTGAAGTCTCCCAGTAGCCAAAGTTGCTTGCTCAGTGGTAGCTTACTGATGACACTGAGTTGCTGATAGAACAAGTCCTTTTTCTTCAGAGGTGGAGGAAAGTGTTGAAGCACATGTACTGATGTTGGCAGAGCCACCTGTAGTAGATATTCTTAGCAATATGTTCTATTCTGCTGTTGCAACAGGACATTTGACCATGGAGACTAATGAGTTTTTCACTGCAAAACCCACCCCATGTGTGCAATGGTCTCATTTTAAGGCATCTTGTGTAGAGAGCCTGTGTCAGCTAGTCTGATTTCAGAGTGAGTGGCTACATCGATGTCAGGCTTCTCCAGCTCTGTCATTGATGGGAGCCTTCCGAGGGTCATTCATCTCTTTTCAATTGCTTGATGTACCAGTTTTCCTCATTTTCCAACAAGCACGTTTCAAGAAGGTGACCATCATACCCACAACTTTGATGCAACGTGTAGGCAATAAAAAAAAAAGGAGGCAGAGGCTTGCCTTAGGACCAGAGCCCCCTTCTTGGTGGTACAGAATGGGCCCAAAGATTTGGAAGGCCAAGATGTTTGGCAGTTGGCACAGCTACAGGAGATGCTAGAGGTCAGAGCTGAACTGCAGTCCCAACTGCTTGACACTTTCTCTGCAGTGGATTTAGTTTGGGGTTTTCTCCCCTGCCCTTTGTTCAACCAAGAACTATCTGCATGTGCACAGAACAAAACTGGGTTCCTCCTGCACTTCCTCCAGCTGTATAGCAGGGAGGGGAGCTAAACTAGCTTCACCAGGAATTTGTGCAGAGGGGAAAGACAGCTATTCACTGTACTCATTCCCTCCAGGGTAATCTTTCACAGTACCTTGCCATGAATTTGAATTTGATGGATTATGGGAAAAAGGGGGTGTAGCCAAGGCTTTGGGGGTGGAGCCAGCAAAGAACCACTCTAAGCAGCATGTTCCCTCTCTTTTTTCAAAGTAAGTTCTGTGCAAACACATTGAATTAGTTAATGCCACTCAGAGTGGCATTAATTAATTCTGCCTTCGTCTGTGATTCCCACTGGAGGGATGTTGCCTACTCTCCAGAGACGAAAAGAAAAGGAGTACTTGTGGCACCTTAGAGACTAACCAATTTATTTGAGCATAAGCTTTTGTGAGCTACAGCTCACTTCATCGGATGCATAAAATGGAAAATGCAGTGAGGATTTTTTATACACACAGACCATGAAAAAATGGGTGTTTAGCACTTCAAAAGGTTTTCTCTCCCCGCACCCCACTCTTCTGCTGGTAATAGCTTATCTAAAGTGATCACTCTCCTTACAATGTGTATGATAATCAAGGTGGGCCATTTCCAGCACAAATAAGATAAGCTATTACCAGCAGGAGAGTGGGGTGTCGGGAGAGAGAACCTTTTGAAGTGATAAACACCCATTTTTTCATGGTCTGTGTGTATAAAACATCCTCACTGCATTTTCCACTTTATGCATCCGATGAAGTGAGCTGTAGCTCACGAAAGCTTATGCTCAAATAAATTGGTTAGTCTCTAAGGTGCCACAAGTCCTCCTTTTTCTTTTTGCAAATACAGACTAACACGGCTGTTACTCTGAAACCTCTCCAGAGACAGCACATCACATCCACTGATCATGCTTCCAGTGATGTGATATGATGTTGGCTTAGCTGAGCACACAATGTGGACACTCTCTGGGTCTGTCTGACAGTCCAAGCAGTTAGAGCCAGAGTTTCTTATTGATTGTTGTGCCTTAATAAAGCACCACCTCTTTCTTTATGTAATGCTTCTTCACCAGGCCTGCAGTTGGGAGAACATCCAGCACAGAGGGCATAGATGTAACTCCAGGTGAAGTTTTGAACACTTTACTCTCCTCCATCGTGGTTAACCATGCTATTAGGACTTAGTTGGATACAATCAATTCCCCCATGTTCCCTTCCCTCTTATATAGCATGGAAGGGAACCAAGTACTTATAAATAGTCTTTGTGAGCTAAAATCAGTCTTGAGCTAAGTTGGTGCCACTCCACTGGCTTCAATGGAGGAGTATCTATTATCTCAAGGTGCATTTGGTTCTGTAACTTTACTCTAGTGTGTTGGGGGAGGGTTAATGAAAAGATTTCATAGTAACCAATGGGCAACTATGCAGCATAGTGGCCTTCAGGTGGCACAATGTAAGCACTTAAGCCACCTTAAATCCTTACAAAGTCTTCTAGTGGTATTAGCACTTAAGCTACTTTAAGGCCTTAAGGCCGGTGGGTGCATATTGACTTTCATAGGAAAGTGTACATGTCTGAAAGACACATGCCCCAGAGTACAAACTCTCAGATACAGTGATGTTTTGTACTGTGCTTTGTCAGAAAGCATTTTCCAAATGTCCATGCCTTTCACTTCCAACTAATTTTGTTTCAAGCTTGGCCCTGGATGTAGAGCAGTGATGAGTATTAACATGCCAAGTTTACAACAACATAAAAATTGCTATACCAGATCAGACCTGTGCTCCAGAATCCAGTCTCCAAGATTGGCCAGGCCCAGGTACTTCAGAGGAAGGTGAAGAAATCCAAAATGAGCAATTATGGAATTACCTGTCCATAGATGAACTTCCCCCGATACACACACACACACGCACACACACACATACATACTTAGCTCACAACTGACTGAAGAGATTTTGCTCAGACATTAAAAAAATGTATCATCTGTCGATTGTGATCAACCATGAAAAGTTTAGTCTGAAAAGGTGACTTTTTTGGCAAGTTATGAGCATGTGAAAACCGGGACTCTTAGGGAAAGTACTTTTGCAACTTTAACCACAGTGTTAACCTCAGGGGAATGCTATAAGGAACCATTATTCATAAAAGAATCTCTCCATAATGAGGGCTCCAATCCTGCAAACCCTTACTCATGTGAATAATCCCCTTGCAGACAATAAGACTAGTGACTTGCATGAGGTAGGGCCACTCATGTGACTAAGGTTTTGCAGGATTGGGCTCCAGATTAGCAGAACAGTCCCTCAGGATCACCTGACAGACAATAGTTTCAGTTCAGAAAATTTCCGGTTCTAATCTTATCTTATTCCGTTATTTTCTTTACACTCAATAGTGCTGCGAATGGCGTAATGCTGATAAAACCTTCCTGTAATGTGGCATTATGGAGCTGTGCTTTCTTAATGGCAATGCCATTATGTATATACAATGTGTTTCTTTACCAGTGTTTGCAGGTCAGTTGTAAAATAGCCCGGGAGCCTGCAAAATACTGTGATTGTTGGATGCGGGGTCATTCTATTTTTATACACTTTCACTTTAATTGCAAATCGTTAGTGCAGCAATTCTACAAAGGAGTTATGCAAGCTTACCCAAATTGTTTTGAATTCTTTCCACTTCCCTGATTTCCCATGTGAGAAACTACTATTATATTGTCAGTATCTCAGCAGATCCAAATTTTATGTTTGAATACTCCAATGTAGGGATATTCAAATAAATCAAAGGGTTTAGAATCACTGACCACGCTCATCCCTATGAAAATATACTAACCATAGCAAATAGTGAAAATTCAGACTGAAATCACTCTACCAAAAGTCTCAGTTGAGTTTAGTTATAAAGAACGTCATTAGTGTGACATCTTTTTGTGACATTCTGTAAGCCATAGATATGAATAGAGTGTTTTCGCTGCTTCACACTTGAATTCACGTCAGCTGAAAGCAGACATGTCCTTTGCTTAAGACCCGTGTCTTTGAAGGGCCCGGTCCTGTAAACTGTGGGTGCTAAACACCCATAACACCTAGAAGGCATTGGTAACTGACTATTATCTGCATCTTCCATGATCTGACCCAAAAAAGGAATGAAAAGTTTGAGAGCCTTAGAGAGAACCCCACGCTCAGCCAGAATTAATTCAAAAGGAATTTGTAGCCTGAGGAAGGACTTCAGGATCAGGTCCCATGAGAGTTTGCTTTGCTTTGTGAGTCTCATACCTGATGACTTATACTACTGACTCTATCACAGAACTTGCAGAGAAACCACATGATTTAGGAGTATTTTGAGAGAAAGCTGACTTGAACAGCATATCCAAGGATAGCACCAACATAAAATGGGCCACATGCCCCTGTGACTAGTGCACTGCCAGGATAGGAATTTACTTTACAAAACATATCCATGGGTACGCCACAGGGTTTGGATTCACTGTGCAGGTCAGGAGGAAATGGATTAGGCTATAAGGATATCACCATCCCAAATCCGACATGAAATGTTGGCACATGAGCAAGACTTCTCCCTTAGGTTATAAAGTCGGCCAGCAGTGGAGCCCAAGGGTGCTGGAACAATTTGTACAGGGGGGGTGCTGAGAGGCATCGAACCAAACTGTAAATAATGGAAACCTCTTCAAGCAAGGGGGTGCTGCAGCACCCCCAGCACTTCTAGTTCCAGCACCTCTGGCGGAGCCTCTGGCAGCGTGACTCTTGAAGAAGCCATGTTGCCAAGGGGCTAGATGGAGGAGCAAGACTGGGAGGCAGCGCAGAGGCACCAGGCCTTTGCAGAGAAGGCCCTAAACTCCAGCAGGCACCCCTAAAAGCTGTCAGTTTGGGGATTCTGAGGGAGGTAAAGTTTTTTCTTTTCTTTCATTTTGTGACTAGGCTAAGAGGAGCCTACCTTGCTGGGCTTTGCAGAGTATTCAACCGAGGTGCATTAGCCGACCCATTTCTTTTGTTTTACTATCATTGTTTCTCTTTTTAGTCAGTTTTGTTTTTAACATGATTATCTGACTCATGGACTCTTGGCTGGTAATTTCACACAGACCGCCTTGAAAGAGAACAAAGTCCTTCAGCTTCTAAGGAAAGGCAGAGAAGGCACAGGGTGTGTGTGAGACAGATATTGCAATTACACGCAGTATCTTTGAGGAACATTATATTACATTTATGAATGGTTTATGTATGATTGTATTCTATTCCATGGAGGGTGGGTTACCATAGCTCCTCCAGGAACTTAAAACTCTGTGTGTGTGTGTGGGGGGAATTAAGGCAAGTTGCCGAGACTGTTAATAATGCCTGAGCGTCCCCCTGACGTCAAAGGGATCAGAGTTCAGCCAACACTGACCGCTTTTAAAAATCTCACCCCAGACTTGCTGGCTCCCAAAGCAGACCGGCCGCTATGCACAACGGGCTTGCTCCTGCCATCTACATATAGGCAAAACCCCATGGCAGTTCAATGGGGACAAGGCCAGGGCCTAATACTCTACCCTGCTCATGTGAGTAAGGGCTGATCATGTGGTTGTTTGTAGGGTTGGCCCTAAGGTAGCAATTGCAGTGAGATGTAGATTAATAAAGAACCTGATAAACAAAAGGAACCTTACCTGCACAACTTTAAAAAATGTGGCTCCCAGAAAATTAAAACTTGTTTGCATGTGTGGTATATCCCCACCTATGCCTGTGCTGTCTGTACTGATAATATGCAGTGGTGTTGTAGCCAAGATATTAAAGAATCAAGGAGGTAACAGATAGAGGTAATATTTTTATTGGACCAACTTCTGTTGGTGAAAGAGACAAGCTTTCGAGCTACACAGAGCTCTTCTTCAAGTTAATAGCAATGCCACCCACAACTGCTTAATCTACATTTCATTATCTACATAATTTACTTTCAGCGTTCAAAAAATACTAAATCTCCTCTTTGCCTTAGAGATGGAACCTTCTTCCCCGGTATTGTTAATCAAACTAGTCCCTGGGCGGGCAGTAACTTCTGCATACAGAGGCACTGTCATTAGGATTTTCCAAATGTTCCACCTTCACTTTTAATGTAACTCTCACAGTGTGAAAAAGAGAAATAGGTTGAACTTCCCCCTCACACCCCTCTCCCCCGGTCTAGGCATGTAGAATGGTTCAAGCTGCTGATCCCATGAAAAACATCAGAAGTCATCAGAAACATCTTGCAGATCTTTCAGCTGGCTCTAGAACAACAATCCTTTCCGGCACCGGAAATATAAATTCTATTTAATGGATTACAGATCAAACACCCTAAAACAAGACCTTGGTATCACCTCACGTATTATTTGACTTGAGAAAAGAAAATACTCCTAGTATACCAAGACATCTTTATTTATCTGAATAAAAGAGTTCTAGTTGTTCCAATGGGATTCTGCATGCTTTGCTTTAGTGGCAATGGAAACCATATGTAATATGCACGTGTTAAATTGCTGATATCCTGCAGAGACAATGATCACTATGCTGTGGCAACTGCTTAATAGCTAATGGCAGGAGAATTTTGGATCATGCTCAAAAGTTCATTTTGTTTGCTCAGCCATTATCAAATTAATTATTGTGGGGGTTTTTGAGTCTCATCATTGTGCTTGGTGTTGCACAGAGAGAAAGATATTGTTCCTGCTTGCATTCTTAATGAGGGAGGCAGAGCAGTTGAGACATGTAATAAACTGGATGGTTAGGTGAGGGTTGAACCTCAACTGGTCAACTATCAAAACAATGTTTATAGGAAAAATTTGTGGGTGAAATCCTGGCCCATTAAAGTGATTGCAAAATCCCCATTGACTTCAATAGGGCCACAAAAATGATTAGGGGTATAGAACGGGTTCCGTATGAGGAGAGATTAAGAAAACTGGGACTTTTCAGCTTGGAAAAGAGGCGACTAAGGGGGGATATGATAGAGGTCTATAATATCATGAGTGGTATAGAGAAAGTAAATAAGGAAGTGCTACTTACTCCTTTTCATAATACAAGAACAAGGGTCACCAAATGAAATTCATAGGTAGCAGGTTTAAAACAAACACAAGAAAGTATTTTTTCACACAACGCACTGTCAACCTCTGGAACTCCTTGCCAGAGGGTGTTGTGAAGGCCAATACTATAACAGGGTTCAAAAGGGAGCCAGATAGATTCATGGAAGATAGGTCCATCAATGGCTATTAGCCAGGATGGGCAGGAATGGGGTCCCTAGCCTCTGTTTGCCAGAAGCTGGGATTGGGTGACAGGGCATGGATTACTTTATGATAACCTGTCTGTTCATTCCCTTTGGGGGACCTTCCATTGGCCACTGTCAGAGGACAGGATACTGGGCTTGATGGACTTTTGGTCTGACCCAGTATGGCCGTTCTTATGTTCTTATGAGAAGGAGGGATGAGTGTTAAATGCCCTGATTCATGAACCGTAATTTCACTGGAGTATTGTAATTGATTTGTTTGACTTTCTTGAGTGGCATCTGTGATAATGTGAGAATGGTCAGGCAAGTACTACATGACTGCCAACATGATGACTTCTGCTATGTATTGGCATGGGATTTCCAAAGCAGTCTACGGGAGCTGGTGCCCATATCTCACTGAGCTTCAGTGGTCTAACTTTGAAAATCCCAGGCAGGGATTCTAGACAGAATATAGCTTAAAGAGGTGATGTAAGAATTTCTTCTTTTCTTTCATATTTTATTGACCAATATGAAACAAATATGTGGTCTGGCATAACACACACAGGCAAGTCTATAATTTGGGGTGATTAATAATGTGCTCAGCTAGCCACTATGGCCAGATGTTTGGCTGCATGTGTGTGTTTTTTCTGTGTGCTGCCCCAGCTCTGCGCAGACAGTTGGCACAGCAGACCTTGAGCGAACCGCGCAATGACCACAAGATCTTTTAAGGTACAAAGGCGCCCAGCCAGGTTTATTGTCAACCAAGCATGGTAATAGCACCTGGCAGACTCTATGAGGATACTAAGACATGTATACCCGTGACAATGGATGCAGCTCAGTCAGTGGCGGGACTTTCCACTGCCCCCTAGGCTGGCCAAAGATACTCCCTCTGAGATACATCTTTATACCCTGATATAAACAAGTTACAGACTGTCATCTTGACCTTATCTTTTAGGAGGGGTCAGTGTGTTTCTGTTATCCTTGGGAATGTTTTTGTGTTATTCTTGATATCAGGGTGTTCTGCTACCAAACCGGGATGTGTTTGCGTCAGTACGCTGTGCTTAGCACTTCTTAGGAATGTGTATTTCTGCAATATCAGCCCTGTTCTTGCCTGATTCTGTGACCTAAACACTGATTCTTGGTCATTTTGCTTTACCCATTCATACATTCATGCCCCATGTGTCCAGTGGTATGCACATATTTTTCAAAAAATGATGCCTCCCTCCAGGTGTTAATTACTTATTTTGGGTCAGGTCTCAGCTACATTCCCCTGCCTTTTTTTTTTTTTTTTTAATGCTAGCATTTGTTTTATTTATAGGTCTTGCCTCATACCAGGCCTCTGATACAAGGGCTTATGTCTTAGGCTCTCTTCCTACTACAGCCGCATAGAAATTATGTTGTAATACAATGATATGTCTGAGTAATATTTCTGAATAGAGCTGTGAGGTGAAAACAAACTGGTGGGACTTCTAGGACTACAGTTGGGGGGGCCCTATTCTACAACTCTTGGGCAGAGAAAATTTCAAGTGGGAGTTTGCCATCATCAGAGATACAGGACTGGATCCTTTGTATAATCCCCAGTGCTACTTTTCTCAAGTTGTTGTTGAAGCATGGCAGCCCACACTGAAAATACCGGGTTCATTTTGACAAAAATCTACCAGCCTTTTGCTCAAAAGAACTCTAAAACTGAACTATGCAGCATGATCCAGTGGGTAGGATGTTGGAGTGGGAGTCTGGGGACATGTGTTCAAGTCCTGTCTTGGTTACTGATCTGCTGGCCTTGCATCAGTTGTTTGACCTCTCTGTGCTTCTGCTTCCTCTCACCCTTTTCAGAGTAGCAGCCGTGTTAGTCTGTATCCACAAAAAGAACAGGAGTACTTGTGGCACCGTAGAGACTGACAAATTTATCTGAGCATAAGCTTTTGTGAGCTACAGCTCACTTCATCAGATGCATGCAGTGGAAAATAAAGTGGGGAGATTTTATATACACAGAGAACATGAAACAATAGGTGTTACCATACACACTGTAACCAGAGTGATCAGGTAAGGTGAGCTATTACCAGCAGGAGAGCAGGGCGGGGGGCGCGGGGTACCCTTTTGTAGTGATAATCAAGGTGGGCCATTTCCAGCAGTTGACAAGAACGTGTGAGGAACAGTAGGGCGGGAAATAAACAAGGGGAAATAGTTTTACTTTGTGTAATGACACATCCACTCCCAGTCTTTATTCAAGCCTAAGTTAATTGTATCCAGTTTGCAAATTAATTCCAATTCAGCAGTCTCTCCTTGGAGTCTGTTTCTGAAGTTTTTTTGTTGAAGAATTGTCACTTTTAGGTCTGTCAAGTGACCAAAGAGATTGAAGTGTTCTCCGACTGGTTTTTGAATGTTATAATTCTCGATGTCTGATTTGTGTCCATTTATTCTTTTAGGTAGAGACTGTCCAGTTTGGTCAATGTACATGGCAGAGGGGCATTGCTGGCACATGATGGCATATATCACATTGGTAGATGCGCAGGTGAATGAGCCTCTGATAGCGTGGCTGATGTGATTAGGCCCTATGATGGTGTCCCCTGAATAGATATGTGGACACAGTTGGCAACAGGCTTTGTTGCAAGGATAGGTTCCTGGGTTAGTGGTTCTGTTGTGTGGTGTGTGGTTGCTGGTGAGTATTTGCTTCAGGTTGGGGGGCTGTCTGTAAGCAAGGACTGGTCTGTCTCGCAAGATCTGTGAGAGTGATGGGTCATCCTTCAGGATAGGTTGTAGATCCTTGATGATGCGTTGGAGAGGTTTTAGTTGGGGGCTGAAGGTGATGGCTAGTGGCGTTTTTATTTTCTTTGTTGGGCCTGCCCTGTAGTAGGTAACTTCTGGGTACTCTTCTGGCTCTGTCAATCTGTTTCTTCACTTCAGCAGGTGGGTATTGTAGTTGTAAGAATGCTTGATAGAGATCTTGTAGGTGTTGGTCTCTGTCTGAGGGGTTGGAGCAAATGCGGTTGTATCGTAGAGCTTGGCTGTAGACAATGGATCATGTGGTGAGGTCTGGATGAAAGGTGGAGGCATGTAAGTAAGTATTGCAGTCAGTAGGTTTCCGGTGTTTATGTGACCATTGTTTATTAGCACTGTAGTGTCCAGGAAGTGGATCTCTTGTGTGGACTGGTCCAGGCTGAGGTTGATGGTGAGACTGAAATTGTTGAAATCATCGTGGAATTCCTCAAGGGCTTCTTTTCCATGGGTCCAGATGATGAAGATGTCATCAATGTAGCGCAAGTAGAGTAGGCGCATTAGGGGACGAGAGCTGAGGAAGCGTTGTTCTAAGTCAACCATAAAAATGTTGGCATACTGTGGGGCCATGTGGGTACCCGTAGCAGTGCCGCTGATTTGAAGGTATACATTGTCCCCAAATGTGCAATGTAGCTCACGAAATCTTATGCTCAAATAAATTTGTTAGTCTCTAAGGTGCCACAAGTACTCCTTTTCTTTTTGCGGATACAGACTAACACGGCTGCTACTCTGAAACCTGTCATTATGCAAGGCACTGAATTTAGCCGTATGGAGTGGAAATCTGTCAGCTTCATGAAAAAATTTGTACATATACAGACAGACATCATCTTCCTTTCTAAATGCAAACAGATGAACATCATACCAAAAGGACTGAAGGTAAAAAATCCATTACAATCTACATACCACACAGACTATGCTGACAGCTTGTGCCACACACTCTCAAAGAAACTGCGGAACCACCTGATCAACAATCCTTGCAACAAAGCCCGCTGCCAACTTCAGGGGACACCATCATAGGGCCTAATCACATCAGCCACGCTATCAGAGGCTCATTCACCTGCGCATCTACCAATGTGATATATGCCATCATGTGCCAGCAATGCCCCTCTGCCATGTACATTGACCAAACTGGACAGTCTCTACCTAAAAGAATAAATGGACACAATCAGACGTCAAGAATTATAACATTCAAAAACCAGTCGGAGAACACTTCAATCTCTTTGGTCACTTGATTACAGACCTAAAAGTGACAATTCTTCAACAAAAAAACTTCAAAAACAGACTCCAAGGAGAGGCTGCTGAATTGGAATTAATTTGCAAACTGGATACAATTAACTTAGGCTTGAATAAAGACTGGGAGTGGATGTGTCATTACACAAAGTAAAACTATTTCCCCTTGTTTATTTCCCCCCCTACTGTTCCTCACACTTTCTTGTCAACTGCTGGAAATGGCCCACCTTGATTATCAGATTATCACTACAAAAGGTTTCCCCCGCGCCCCCCACCCCTGCTATCCTGCTGGTAATAGCTCATCTTACCTGATCACTCTGGTTACAGTGTGTATGGTAACACCTATTGTTTCATGTTCTCTGTGTATATAAAATCTCCACACTTTATTTTCCACTGAATGCATCCGATGAAGTGAGCTGTAGCTCACGAAAGCTTATGCTCTAATAAATTTGTTAGTCTCTAAGGTGCCTTTTCTCTCACCCTTTGTACATCTTGCCTTTTTAGTTTGCTAGCTCCTCAAGGCAGGGAATGTTGCTGTCTCTTATTACACATCTGTATAGTGCTTATCTACAGGTACTGAGCTTGGCTGGTGTTTCTGTGATTCAAATAAATAATAATATCGATAACTCTTAGGGGAACCAAATTAACTCTTTTCCTGAAAGTGTTGCCTTTATCTTGATTTAGTGGGACATTTGCACTAGCATAGAGGTTTTCAAACTCTGAGTTGGGACCCCAAAGTGGGTTGCAACCCCGTTTTAATGGGGTCTCCAGGGCTGGCATTAGACTTGCTGGGGCCCAGAGCAAAAACACAAGCCCCACTGCTCAGGGCCAAAGCATGAAGGCTTCAGCCCTTGGCAGCAGGCTCAGGCTTCAGCCCTGGGTGGCGGGGCTCAGGTTACAGGTGCCACGCCTGTGCCTGAAGCCCTTAGGCAGAGGTTCTCAAAATTTTTTTGCTGAGACCCCCCCTTTGAAAATATTTCAGGCTGTGCTGACCCCCCCTCCATACCAGGCCACCTGGACTTCTGTGCTGCTGCGAGTGGTGGCACTGCCTTCAGAGCTTGGCACCCAGCCACCAGCCGTAGCGCTGTGACCCCCCCACCCCCACAATGGTCTTGCGACCCCCTTTTGGGTCGGGACCCCCAGTTTGAGAAACGCTGCCCTTGGGCTGCGTCTTAGGTCCCCCTGCCTGGGGCAGTAGGGCTCGGCCCTCCTGGGGTCATGTAGTAATTTTTGTTGTCAGAAGGGGGTTGCAGTGCAATGAAGTTTGAGAACTGCTGCACTAGTTTATGTTATTATTACTTTTATTATTTGTATTACCATAGTGGCTAGGAGCCCTAATCATGACCAGGACCCCATTGTGCTAGGTGCTGTACAAACACAGAACAAAAAGATTGTCCCTGCACCAAAGAGCTCACAGTCTAAGGAAAGGTTTAATCTGCATTATGACCAGGCATTTGGAAAGCTGAGACGCCCGCTTAATCTACAAAAACATGCTTGTTTCACTGTTAACTCCTTCCCCGTACTGTTCTGTTTTGTCCATCTATTCTGTCTCTTGTGATTGTGAGGTTGTTGGGGCAGTGACTATCATTTTTTTTATTACTTGGTTTTGCAGTGCCCAGCGCAGTGGGGTCTGGATCCATGCGTGGAGCCCCGAGGTGCTACCACAATGCAAATAACTAATAACACTGATTATTCTGCCTCCTTTGTTCTTTGCTGAGGGTTGAAAATGAAGGTAGATATTAAGCCAAATTAATTCCTCGTATAAGTCCACTGACTGCAATTTTAGCCCATTTAGGTTTTATAAACCCTCACGAAAGCTTATGGTCAAATAAATTGGTGAGTCTCTAAGGTGCCACAAGTCCTCCTTTTCTTTTTGCAAATATTTCATAGTGTTCACTTCCTAAAATATAATAAATTTTCTTCTTTAAAGCTAAAAAGACAAAAAAAGTCTTTATAAAAGCAAACTAAGGAGAAAAGACCACACACCAGGAATAATCTGATCACTTATTCAATGTTTGGCTACGCTTCTTTCATCTACAATGCAAATGATCTCTGGAGATGTTTGCCACCATGGCTTCATGTGCCATCTCTTCAGGGTGAGGTGCATATAGATACAAGTCCCTGTGTTTTTCATTTTTCTTGTATTCCAAAAGGAAAGGGAATTCAATTCATTATAGGCTTTTACTTCTCATAGTGGATTTTCTGTCACTATTGTTTCCTCTATTTTCTAATACATTATTATAATTCAGTCTTCTAAGAAAGTGGTGCTAACTGTTTTCTACTTGAATAGCAAAGTGGGTGACAGCAAGAGGAAGACAACAGATATTGAAAGGTCACGGAACTTGATTTGGTCTTTTATGGAAGTGGTGATTAACTGGTCCTAGTGTCATTGTTATGGTCGAAGAAAACTGTATCTCAGCTTGAGATTTCCCTGTTTTCTCACTTCTGCAGACACTTTAAATGATCTTTTAAAAAAAAAAATTCCTCGTTCAGTAGAAATGTTTTGACACTCTCTGAAGCTCAATGGTGTCTCTTTCAAACTGGTTTTTAGCCATGCAAATGAAATTAAAAGTGAATAGTTTCTATAATGTTATAGGCTGGCTTAAATAAATGCACACAAAAGAAACAGGTACATCTAAATTATTGTCTTTAGTAGTTTTCACAAGTCAAGAAAAGACATCAAAATCACCATCATGTTTCCATGAGGGATGATTTGAAAGAAAATGAGAGAGTCTTAATTACATCATAGCTGACCCAAATTATTAATCTAGCTAGTTAAAACATTAGCATTTTAATAGGGTATGATATAGTTAACATACTGTGATTGATTGATTCCAGTGAGATGTTCTGTTTCATTCATTGCCATGTACGCAGGTTATGAAATTCTTCCCATACAATGAGTAAATAAAAACCTGCACATGAGGACTCAGATGTGAATGATAAAAGTGGTTAGACCTGATTTTAAAATCTACTGAACAGCTAAAAATTCACAGCACAAAATCTCCTTAGATTCCCCTCCCACTGGCAAATAATTGATTCTAGTCTTGAATGGAGACTAAAGGTATGTCTACACGACTAAATTAGGTCAAGTTTATAGAAGTCGGTTTTGTAGAAAGTGTTTTTATACAGTCAATTTTGTGTGTCCTCACACAAATGCTCTAAGTGCATGTAGTCGGCGGAGAGTGTCCACAGTACCAAGGCAACTGTCGACTTCCGGAGCATTGCACTGTGGGTAGCTATCCCACAGTTCCCGCAGTCTCTGCTGCCCATTTGAATTCTGGGTAGAAATCCCAGTGCCTGATGGGGCTAAAACATTGTCGCGGGTGGTTCTGGGTACATATCATCAGGCCCCCGTTCCCTCCCTCCCTCCGTGAAAGCAAGGGCAGACAATCGTTTTGCACCTCTTTTCCTGAGTTACCTATGCAGACGCCATACCACGGCAAGCATGGAGCCCGCTCAGCTCACTGTCACCATATGTCTCCTGGGTGCTGGCAGACGTGGTACTGCATTGCTACACAGTAGCAGCAACCCTTTGCCTTGTGGCAGCAGACAGTACAATAGGCCTGAAAACCATCCTCATCATGTCCGAGGTGCTCCTGGCCACCTCGGTAAGGTCGGTCAGGAGCGCCTGGGCAGATATGGGTGCAGGGACTAAATTAGAAGTGACTCGACCAGGTCATTCTCTTTAGTCCTGCAGGCAGTCCTATTGTACCATCTTCTGCCGGGCAGGCAGGAGATGAGGATGGCAAGCAGTCCTATTGCACCGTCTACTGCCAGCCAAATATGTAAAAGATAGATGGAGTGGATCAAAACAAGAAATAGACCAGATTTGTTTTGTATTCATTTGCTCCCCCCTCCCTCCCTCCCTCTGTGAAGTCCTGCCTGAAATACCAGAGGGAGGGATAGCTTAGTGGGATGAGCATTGGCTTGCTAAACCCAGGAGTTTGAGTTCAATCCTTGAGCGGGCCATTCTGTGTGACAGTTGTTTTTGTTTCTCCTTGATGTAAAGCCACCTCCTTTGTTGATTTAAATTTCCTGTAAGCCAACCCTGTAAGCCATATCATCAGTCGCCCCTCCCTCCATCAGAGCAATGGCAGACAATCGTTCCGTGCCTTTTTTCTGTGCAGATGCCAAACCACGGCAAGCATGGAGCCCGCTCAGATCACTTTGGCAATTAGGAGCACATTAAACACCACGCGCATTATTCAGCAGTATATGCAGCACCAGAACCTGGCAAAGCGAAACCGGGCAAATAGGCGATGTCAGCGCGGTGATGAGAGTGATGAGGACATGGACACAGACTTCTCTCAAAGCATGGGCCCTGGCAATGCAGGCATCATGGTGCTAATGGGGCAGGTTCATGCTGTGGAACGCTGATTCTGGGCCCAGGAAACAAGCACAGACTGGTGGGACCACACAGTTTTGCAGGTCTGGGACGATTCCTAGTGGCTGTGAAACTTTCGCATGCGTAAGGGCACTTTCATGGAACTTTGTGACTTTCTTTCCCCTGCCCTGAAGCACAAGAATACCAAGACGAGAGCAGCCCTCACAGTTGAGAAGCGAGTGGCAATAGCCCTGTGGAAGCTTGCAACACCAGACAGCTACTGGTCAGTCGGGAATCAATTTGGAGTGGGCAAATCAACTATAGGGGTTGCTGTGATGCAAGTAGCCAATGCAATCAAAGATCTGCTGATATCAAGGGTAGTGACCCTGGGAAATATGCAGGTCATAGTGGATGGCTTTGCCGCAATGGGATTCCCTAACTATGGTGGGGCCACAGACGGAACCCATATCCCTATCTTGGCACTGGAGCACCAAGCCGGCGAGTACATAAACCGCAAGGGGTACTTTTCAATAGTGCAGCAAGCACTGGTGGATCACAAAGGACGTTTCACCAACATCAATGTGGGATGGCCGGGAAAGGTACATGACGCTCGCATCTTCAGGAACTCTGGTCTGTTTCAAAAGCTGCAGGAAGGGACTTTATTCCCAGACCAGAAAACAACTGTTGGGGATGTTGAAATGCCTGTAGTTATCCTTGGGGACCCAGCCTACCCCTTAATGCCCTGGCTCATGAAGCCGTACACAGGCAGCCTGGACAGTAGTCAGGAGCTGTTGAACTACAGGCTGAGCAAGTGCAGAATGGTGGTGGAATGTGCATTTGGATGTTTACAGGCGCGCTGGCGCAGTTTACTGACTCGCTTAGACCTCAGCGAAACCAATATTCCCACTGTTATTACTGCTTGCTGTGTGCTCCACAATATCTGTGAGAGTAAGGGGGAGACATTTATGGCGGGGTGGGAGGTTGAGGCAAATCACCTGGCTGCTGGTTATGCGCAGCCAGACACCAGGGCGGTTAGAAGAGCACAGGAGGGCGCAGTGCGCATCAGAGAAGCTTTGAAAACCAGTTTCATGACTGGCCAGGCTACGGTGTGAAAGTTCTCTTTGTTTCTCCTTGATGAAACCCCCCACCCCTTGGTTCACTCTACTTCCCTGTAAGCTAACCACCCTCCCCTCCTCCCTTCGATCACCGCTTGCAGAGGCAATAAAGTCATTGTTGCTTTGCATTCGTGCATTCTTTATTTATTCATCACACAAATAGCAGGGATAACTGCCAAGGTAGCCCGGGAGGGGTGGTGGAGGAGAGAAGCACTGGGAGGGGTGGTGGAGGAGGGAAGGACAAGGCCACACAGCACTTTAAAAGTTTACAACTTTAAAACTTATTGAATGCCAGCCTTCTGTTGCTTGGGCAATCCTCTGGTGTGGAGTGGCTGGGTGGCCGGAGGCCCCCCCACCGCGTTCTTGGGCGTCTGGGTGAGGAGGCTATGGTACTTGGGGAGGAGGGCGGTTGGTTACACAGGGGCTGTAGTGGCAGTCTGTGCTCCTGCTGCCTTTCCTGCAGCTCAACCATACGCTGGAGCATATTGGTTTGATCCTCCAGCAGCCTCAGCACTGAATCCTGCCTCCTCTCATCACGCTGCCACCACATTTGAGCTTCAGCCCTGTCTTCAGCCCGCCACCTCTCCTCCCGGTCATTTTGTGCTTTTCTGCACTCTGACATTGTCTGCCTCCACGCATTCGTCTGTGCTTTGTCAGTGTGGGAGGACAGCAGGAGCTCAGAGAACATTTCATCACAAGTGCGTTTTTTTCGCCTTCTAATTTTCACTAGCCTCTGGGAAGGAGAAGATCCTGTGATCATTGAAACACATGCAGCTGGTGGAGAAAAAAAGGGGACGGTGGTATTTAAAAAGACACATTTTATAGAACAATGGGTACACTCTTTCACGGTAAACCTTGCTGTTAACATTACATACATAGCACATGTGCTTTCGTTCCAAGGTCGCATTTTGCCTCCCCCGTCCCCGTGGCTAACAGCGGGAAACATTTCTGTTCAGCCACAGGCAAACAGCCCAGCAGGTACCCGGGCACCTCTGAATGTCTCCTGAAGAAAAGCACCCTATTTCAACCAGGTGACCATGAATGATATCACTTTCCTGAGGATAACACAGAGAGATAAAGAACGGATGTTGTTTGAATGCCAGCAAACATACACTACAATGCTTTGTTCTACAATGATTCCCGAGTACATGCTACTGGCCTGGAGTGGTAAAGTGTCCTACCGTGGTGGACGGAATAAGGCTGCTCTCCCCAGAAACCTTTTGCAAAGGCTTTGGGAGTACATCCAGGAGAGCTGCAAATGCCAGGGCAAATTAATCATTAACCATGCTTGCTTTTAAACCATGTATAGTATTTTAAAAGGTACACTCACCGGAGGTCCCTTCTCTGCCTGGCGGGTACGGGAGGCAGCCTTGGGTGGGTTTGGGGGGTACTGGCTCCAGGTCCAGGGTGAGAAACAGTTCCTGGCTGTCGCGAAAACCGGTTTCTCCACTTGCTTGCTGTGAGCTATCTACAACTTCATCATCATCATCTTCCTCGTCCCCAAAACCTGATTCCGTGTTGCCTCCATCTCCATTGAAGGAGTCAATCAACACGGCTGGGGTAGTGGTGGTTGAACCCCCTAAAATGGCATGCAGCTCATCATAGAAGCGGCATGTTTGGGGCTCTGATCCGGAGCGGCTGTTTGCCTCTCTTGTTTTCTGGTGGCTTTCCTCAGCTCATTAAGTTTCAGGCGGCACTGCTTCGGGTCCCTGTTATGGCCTCTGTCCTTCATGCCCTGGGAGATTTTGACAAATGTTTTGGCATTTCAAAAACTGGAACGGAGTTCTGATAGCACGGATTCCTCTCCCCATACAGCGATCAGATCCCGTACCTCCTGTTCGGTCCATGCTGGAGCTCTTTTGCGAATCTGGGACTCCATCATGGTCACCTCTGCTGATGAGCTCTGCACTCACCTGCAGCTTGCCACGCTGGCCAAACAGGAAATTGAAATTCAAAAGTTTGTGGGCCTTTTCCTGTCTACCTGGCCAGTGCATCTGAGTTGAGAGTGCTGTCCAGAGCAGTCACAATGGAGCACTCTGGGATAGCTCCCAGAGGCCAATACCATCTAATTGCATCCACAATACCCCAAATTCAACCCAGCGAGGCCGATTTCAGCGCTAATCCCCTTGTCGGGGGTGAAGTAAGGAAATCGATTTGAAGAGCCCTTTAAGTAAAAAAAAAGGGCTTCGTCGTGTGGACGGGTGCAGGGTTAAATCAATTTAATGCTGCTAAATTCGACCTCAACTCCTAGTGTAGACCAGGGCTAAGAAATAAGCCTATACATTACACAACACAATGAAATGCAAGTGTTGAGAATATTGATAAAAAGGGATTTTAGGTGAGCTCCATTTCTATTTTATATGCTCAATGGAGAGAATTAGTGTTATTAATGAGGTTGTCAAAAGCACTGTATACAATATCACACTCCTCCCATTGCTTATATGAAGTAGAGTGGAGCGCAAGAGGACATAAAAAGGTTATTTGAGGCAGGAGGAAAAGGGAAGGGTCAACATTTTAATAGGAAACCTGCTGTAACATGTTACCATCCTTTATACACATACCTGGTAACTGCATGGTGCTCAAAGCTCTGTCGATTCAGGCAGAAGACAATGCAGCTTTTAGTAAATTATTGGAACAGACTCTCTGAATTAATTATTTTTAAAATTGGGCAATTAGTATTTAATTTCAAATGATCAGAGAATCCACTCAAGCTCTTCAGCAGTGCCATATTTTCAGCAGTATAGCTGAATGGGACTGAGTTACTGTTGAATGAATATTAAATGTTTTGGTATTTTTCCACCGACATCAAGGTAGTAGAAAACACACTGAAAATGGCCTAAATGACTTTTGACCAGCTTTCAGTTGCTTGGAAGCCAGCCAGCCCAAGGTCATCAGGGAGTTATAGCGTACGGAATAGGCTCTTTTAAAAAGACATGAAAATACTAATATGAAGAATAACAGAGTTTTGCAGCCAGGTGGAATCTCAAGGCTGCTTTCCATGCACAGTTCACACAGCGGGAGGAGTGCACAGGATCATTTTCATCAGTACTTTTTGTTCATCATTTTAACTCCTGTTTAGCTCATAATTAGGGTGACCAGATGTCCTGTTTTTAAAGGACAGTCCTGTTTTTGGGGACTTTTTCTTATATAGGCACCTATTACCTCCCTGTCCTGTTTTTCACAGTTGCTCTCTGGTAACCCTACTCATAATAGTGAATGAAATAACTGCATTTCCCACTTACGTAGTGCTTTTCATGTGAGGTTCTCAAAGCATTTCTTTTACAGATGTCCAAACTGAATCACACAGAGGATAAATGACTTGCCCAGCACTTAGGTATTGCAGCTATGGATGTAATAGAAAATCCTAAGGTAAAAAGATAACTAAGATAGGTCATGCTGCAAAATAGTTTCAGTCAAGAACAGAACACAGGTCACAAGACCCTCAGATCTCCTGACTCAGCCGCGAGTTCAACTAGATCAGAGTGGTTGAGACAGGAAAGATGCAATTATTTGTTTATGCACAATGGGCCAAATCTTGAACTTCTGTCAATACTGATCAGTGCTCAGATCTCAGAGGGCACAATCTGTCCTTTAACCCCAGATCCACATGGGTGACAAAATAATTAATATGCCAAAACACTCCCCAATGAGGGATGTTTATTGAGCCTCACCAAAGAAGGTAGGAAAGCCCTTTAAAAAAAAAAAAAAAAAAGGCAAGGTGACTACTCAGAATACTTTCAGTGATGTTAAAGAATAATGTTGGTATATTCAGACTCATCTAGATTCCTTACTGGTTCAAAACATTATCTCAAATGAGCGCAAACCCTTTGAATGGATACACAGTAATAGAAATGCAAGCATGGAAAGTAGATGGATCATTTAAAAAAAACCATGCCAATAAACAAAGAAAAATAGACTTAGCCAAAGATTATTGTAACCAAGTTGCAACTGCAATGTCCCGAGATCCTAAGACTTTCATAGTTGAGCCTCAAACCTCAAATGGAGGTGCTCCAATTACACAAGAAATATCACTTTGGATGGGCTATTACCAGCAGGAGAGTGAGTTTGTGGGGGGGGGGGGGGGGCGGAGGGTGAGAAAACCTGGATTTGTGCTGGAAATGGCCCAACTTGATTATCATACACATTGTAAGGAGAGTGATCACTTTAGATAAGCTATTACCAGCAGGAGAGTGGGGTGGGAGGAGGTATTGTTTCATGGTCTCTGTGTATATAATGACTTCTGCAGTTTCCACAGTATGCATCCGATGAAGTGAGCTGTAGCTCACGAAAGCTTATGCTCAAATAAATTGGTTAGTCTCTAAGGTGCCACAAGTCCTCCTTTTCTTTTTACAAGAAATATTAGTTGTGAGAAAAGGAAATCGTCAGAGGCTGGATACGAAAAAACACACAACTGAGCTCTGACCCTGGAAAAGAGAAGCAGACAGACTTCCCATGATAGACTGAAAGGCTGAGCGAAAATATAGCTAAGCTGTGGGTATTTTTATGATGTAAAAATTCTCATTTCTCTTAAGCCATATTTTGGATTTCAGAGTAAAGCCAGCCACCTCGGTTTTCACATAATTTAGACAAGCTTTGTTTACATTTGACTTACCTTTATTATAGCTTTTGCTTTATTTTCACTCACGTGCCAAATACATTTTGTTATTTAAGATGTGTGAAATTGGGAGCCGGGATAAGCATAGGGAGAGCCATTAGAGCTAAGGGTCTGGATTTTCTAGCCTGCCTAATTGGAGCTCAGGTGTAGAAGAGTGACTTGATCTTGTGTCACCTGGCCCCAGGGTAAATTAGAGTTGCTAAGGAACAGCAGTAACTTATGCCACTGATGTAAGGTCCCTCAATGACACTATGCCAGTGTAGGATTCAGCATAGCAGAGCTCTAATCCACCATGCAACTCCCCACCCCTGGTTCCCAGCCCTTCCACTTTCTCCCTTTATGGCAGTGGTAGCTGATGTAGGAACTGCCCTGGAAAGGGGGCCTTTTTTGCTCACCATTCCGGGCCAGTTTAAGACCACTCACTGCAAAATGAATTTAGTGGATGGCAGTTTCTGGCTCAAGCAATGTGAAGTGTGGTTATACTCAGTGGAATAAAATGTGTCCAAGTTATGTCCAAGCTATGTCAACTAGTGGTCATGAAAGAGGGTTTAGGCCAGCAAAGCTCCTAAGCACATGCTTAACTTTAAGCATGTGATTAAGTCCCACTAAAATCAAGGGATTTACGTCCCCACATTTCCAAGAAACACAAGAGGAGGCCTATTCAAAGGCCAGCCCCAGTTAATGGGTTATGAAGTGTAAACTTGTAGATTTTTAGATCTGAAGTCTTGCCATTTCCAGACTGATAATCAGTTGCGTGCAGTGATGAGCTGCCAAAATCTTAACAACTGGTTCCCTCCTCACCCCACGAAGGGGTCATGGCCCACCCCCGCCTCCTGGGACTCCTGCCCCATCCAACCCCCCGCGTTCCTTGACACCACCCTCACCCGGGACCCCTGCCAAATCTACCCCATCCCCTGACTGCCCCAGAAACAGGCAGAAGGGTCTCGTGGGCCACTGTAGTGGGTGCCCACCCCACCCCTAAGAGCCAGAGGATCCTGCCAAGGGGCAAGGTGAGGAGTCCTGGCAGTGCTTACCTGGGGCAGCTCCTGGGAAGCATACAGCAGGTCCCTCTGGCTCCTAGGGGCGGGGAAGCATAGCTACAGAGGAAGCAGGGGGAGCAGCTGCTCCCCCCACTGATCACATCAAAAGTGGCGCCTTAGGTGCCAACTCCGTGGGTGCTCTGGGGCTGGAGCACCCACAGGGAAAATTTGGTGGGTGCAGAGCACCCACTGGCAGCTACCCGCCCCGCACCCGGCCCCACCTCTCCTCCACTCCGCCTCCGCCTCCTCCCCTGAATGCGCCGTCCCGCTCTGCTTCTCCACCCCCTCCCCCAGCTTCCCGCGAATCAGCTGTTCGCGCGGGAAGCCGGGGAGGGCTGAGAAGCAGGTGGCGGCTTCGCGCTCAGGCCCAGGGAGGCAGAGGTGAGCTGGGGTGGGGATCGGTTCCCTTGCGCCTCCCCCCCCCCGGGGTTACCTGCTGCGGCGTGGACAGCCCTCCTCGCGCCCCCCCGCCCCAGCTCCCTTCCGCCTCCGCCTCCCTGGGCCTGAGGACGAAGCCGCCACCTGCTTTTCAGCCCTCCCTGGCTTCCCATGCAAACAGGTGATTCGCAGGAAGCGGGGGGGGGGGTGGTGGTGGTCTGAGAAGCAGAGCGGGGCAGCGCTTTCAGGGGGGGAGGCGGAGGTGAGGTGAGCTGGGACCAGCATGGGACAGAGAGCTACTGGTGGGTGCTCTGCACCCACCAAATTTTCCCCGTGGGTGCTCCAGCCCCAGAGCACCTTTTAGAACCGGTTCTCCCTCACAGGACAACCGGTTCTAAAAGGGCTTCTACATTTAACAACCGGTTCTAGTGAACCGGTGCGAACCGGCTCCAGCTCACCACTGGTTGCATGTATTGAAAAGGGATTGCCTCCATTCCAGCATACCAGTAATTATAATGTGCTTCTGAAATAATTGTTTAACTAAATTTGTTGTTTTAAGTCACTTAGAACGTATATGTATATTCCAGAGTGGCTTCAGTGTAAAGCATATTGCTCTGTATAGAGTGGTGAGCCAGTCATCGGTACAGATCTCCCCTTAACATATTTCTTTTTTGTAATGTGGTGCCCAGAACTGAATACAATATTCTGTGTGCAGATGCACCACAGCTGTGTAGAGAGTGACTACTAAAGTATCGCCCTATGCTGTTACATAATGCTTTGCCAAAAGCTCTATTGGCCTTTTTATTGTCAGATTGTGTCACAAGCTCATGCCTTCGTCTTTTTCAGTGGTTTGGCCAGATTTTTCCTCCCATTAAGCATCTGTGTTTCAGATTATTCCCCGCAGATATTTTAGACTTCATTTTTCAACTGGGTTTCACTTTGTTATTTTTATTTTTCTATCCATATGTCTAGCCTTTCTCTATCCTCACTGGTGTTTGCAGCATTTTCATCTGTGAGGCTCAATAAAGCAATGTGAAAACTATCAAAGGGAACCACCTGGGTTTAGGAATCTGACCCTGCACAGAACTAATGAGACTGGAGAGAAATGCCCTGTCAAGTCCCTGAAAGGCGAATGCAGACTCTGACTTTATTTGTGTTTATATTGTGAATTAGCTTTAGGGATAAAGTTTTAATCACAGTTCTTAATCAAATTACCAGAGTAGAACATGGGAGATGAAGGGGTTTTTTTACAACCTTACTTTCCCCCAAAATTGCAATTGGTACTTCAGATACTGTTCTTGCTTTTAATTTATGGAGTTTAGAAATGAATCCATTATGCATGGAATTTATTATTTATAATTAATCATTATAATATTGAGCACCACCAGTGTGCTTGTGCTATGCAAAGCAAGAGAGACAGCCCCTGCCCACAGCGACTTGCAGTCTAAACCAGACAGGTACTTTGGACACAGAGAGCCACTTTTTCAAATGCGCATGTGCATTCCCTGGCTAGCTCACATTCGCAGCAAGTGACCAGGTAAAGGTCCATGCCAAAAGCATTGCCACTATATCTCTTTTTAAAAATCCCTTTTTCCCCTTCCCTCTGCTCTCCCACTTACTTTGCTGGGTTCAAGGTGAATGGCCCAGGACAGGCTTGATTTTACGCCATTGGTATGACCATATGGTAGGCTGGGAAGCAACAGGTTTCTGCAGCAGGCATGCAGAGGGAAGCTCTCTTGGCAAAGAAAAGGATTAGACATGCATTTTTTAAAAGGAAAGCTAGGATTTAATTATAAATAAAAAATCCAGGAGGGTGATTTTCTTGTGGCTAGTAAGGGCTTGTCTAGACTAGGGTAAAAAATGAATTTTTAAACCATGTTAGCTAGCTTGTTTTAACTAACACAACTTCAAACCCTAGTGTAGATGGGCCAAGAGGTATTATAATATATGGAGCTGGCTGAGCTGAACCTGAGTGGAGAAACTCGGGTTCACTATAAGCAGCTAACACAGGTTAAAATACAATTTGCGCTGTCCGCATTAGGGTTTTAAAATGATTAAAAATTCACCTTTTATCCTAATGTGGACAGGTCCTGAGTCTCTTCTGTCAAGTAAAAGGAAACCCAGTCCATTTAAAACCTGCCCTGAACCAACATCCATCAGATCAGCTCCTTGAGGCAGGTACTATCGTTTTGTTCTGATGTTTGTACAGCAACTAGCACAATAACGTCCACAAGGTCCTGGTCCATTGGGGTTCCCAGATGCTACCGCAATATTAATTCATTATTTATGATAATAATCTCCCTGCCTCTGCACAATGCAACTATCTAGAGAAGTGGACAATCCACTACTGCTGCCAGAAATGAGGAATAAACCTGATGGTAGAGCCCCATTTCCCAGGCTGGGCTCAACTAGACAATATATAACCCATAGCCATAAGAAATCTTGATCATCTATGAAACCGCTGTTCCCCAGTGAGCCTACACTGGATTCTCCATTATTTCATTCATTCATTCATTCATTCACTTTCTGACAGGGAAATGAAATAAAATATTGATTAAATTTAAACAAAATTCTAACCTGAAAAGAGTTAGAATTTTCTTTTCTTTCCCTCTCTCATTTAATTAATTCCTTGATTCACTTTTCCCTCCTTCCAGCTTTCACTTTTATTTTCTGTATTTTTCCTTTTCCTTTCTGTCTATTCTTTCTCCTTTCCCTTTTACTATTACCTCTCCTCTTACTTTCTCTTCCTATTTCTCTTTCCCGGATTCCCTTCATCTATCTCTGCACACGTATAATCTCTTCTGACCAGGCTGGGGCAGTGCATTAAATGAGCCAGCATCTCTATGCCTGGGACCTAGGAGAGGATAATGTGGTGGAGTCTCATTCCAGACAAGTTCATGGTAATTTGGTAGGATGAGGGTATCTACCAGAAGAACAGGCAAAGTTTGTGTTGGGCCCCCTGAACAAGAGAGTGCGTCTACTGTTTGTAAAACAGGTTTCAGTCAGAGATCTTGTTATACTTACTCATGTAAAGTAAGGATAAATAAAAGGGACTGGGGTGAGGGGAGATGTGGGGTTGTAACTATGGCAAAGATCCTCAAAGGTATGACTTCCAATCTCAGTCTTGGGCCTTGGCTTGTAGTTTCTCACTAAATATATTTTAATATCCTATTTCCTCATGATCTGCCATTGCATGTTATCTGAACTTTAACCTTTCACTCTAGCTTGACTTATTGTAGTTCCCTTCTCCTTTTTCTCCTCTTCTCTACTTCCTCAGTAATAGAATACCAATAAAGGCATGTTATTTTATGCAGATATAGAATCATAAGACTGAAAGGGACCTAGAGAGGTCATCTAGTCCAGTCCCCTGCACTCATAGCAGGACTAAGTATTATCCAGACCATTCCTAACAGGTGTTTGTCTAATCTGCACTTAAAAATCTTCAGTGATGGAGATTCCACAACCTCCCTGGGCAATTTATTCCAGTGCTTAACCACTCTGACAGGAAGTTTTTCCTAATTTCCAACCTAAATCGCCCTTGCTGCAATTTAAGCCCATTGCTTCTTGTCCTATCCTCAGAGGTTAGGAAGAATAATTTTTCTCCCTCCTCCTTGTAACAATCATTTATATACTTGAAAACTGTTATCATGTCCCCTCTCAGTCTTCCTTTTTCCAGACTAAACAAACCCCATTTTTTTCAATCTTCCCTCGTAGGTCATATTTTTTAGACCTTTAATCACTTCTGTTGCTCTTCTCTGGACTTTCTCCAATTTGTCCACATCTTTCCTCAAATGTGGCACCCAGAACTGGACACAATACTCCAGTTGAGGCCTTATCAGTGTAGAATAGAGCAGAAGAATTACTTCTTGTGTCTTGCTCACAAAACTCCTGCTAATACATCCTAGAATGATTGTTGTTTTTTTTGCAACAGTGAGTTTTTTGCAATACTTTTGACTCATATTTAGCTTGTGGTCCACTATGACCCCCAGATCCCGTTCCGCAGTACTCCTTCCTAGGCAATCATTTCCCATTTTGTATGTGTACAATTGATTGTTCCTTCCTAAGTGGAGTACTTTGCATTTGTCCTTATTGAATTTCATCGTATTACTTCAGACCATTTCTCCAGTTTGTCCAGATCATTCTGAATTATAATCCTATCCTCCAAAGCACTTGCAACCCCTCCCAGCTTGGTATTGTCCGCAAACTTTATAAGTGAACTCTCTATGCCATTATCTAAATAATTGATATGATATGTGGGGGTCTTTATCCTTAAAACACAAATCTAGGAACAGCTGTAACTTACTTTGGCATGTTACATAAGGAACTATTTTGGTTAGTTTTTAACTGTAGAATGTGAAACATAAAAACAAATTTTAGCTCATTTATTGCATTCAGAACAGAAAAAAGGGAAATTAATGCTGCTCCTTAGAAATGTTTGTAATTCAATGGAAGCATGGAATTGACTCCTTAGTTAATAATCTCCAATTAGTAACCTTGATCATCTGTTTCAGAATTATGATTTTCCCATACACATGCATGTGCTTCAGCTCTGCTTTAGTCTAGCAAATTATACAAGAAACTTCTCCAACCAATTATATTTTGTTTAAAAACATAAGGAGGAAAATACATTCCAGTTAGTTTAGAAAGAAATAAAACTTATTCTCCCTCTGCTCCTTCAACTGTATTTCTTCCTTTGGATTTAAATCCTTCCTCATTTCTGTGATGGCACATCAAAATCTAAGAACCTACTCGTACATTCATGTTTAATGGCTATAGGTGTAATGGGAATGAAAAAGCAGTCATCTGAATGTTAGGATCTACAAACTGGTGTCCCTGGGCCGTGCCAACGTGCTGGCAATTCAAGATTAATGTTTTATGAGACCCCTTTTGCATCATTCCAATAAGAACATGAGGCCAACAAATGGTCTGATCAGTGCAGCGTAGTTTCTATTACCCAGTCATAATACAGAACTATCCACCACTTTACTTCTTATGGATCTAAGCTGTTTATCTTTTTTTGAAGCTTAACCATAAAGATACTATGCAGTCTTCATGGGTATGTTTTTATTGGCTTTTCAAAGGAGGAAGTATTGTAGAAGATCACTGACTGTTGCCTTCCTCGCTATCTTACCATTCTGAGATCTTTTCTCCTTTTGTAGGAGATCAACCGCGTTGAAGATTCAGTCCTAGGAGCACAGCTCTCTCACTCCCATTCCCTCCCCCTTTTACTCCCCTTTTCTTATTCTATCTACCCCTTTATTAACTCAGCTCTTTCTCCTTCACCTAACTATCCCTCCCCATCTCTTCCATTCCATATACCATGTTCATTATGCAAAAAGAAAAGGAGTACTTGTGGCACCTTAGAGACTAACCAATTTATTTGAGCATAAGCTTTCGTGAGCTACAGCTCACTTCATCACATGCATACTGTGGAAACTGCAGAAGACATTATATACACAGAGACCATGAAACAATACCTCCTCCCACCCCACTCTCCTGCTGGTAATAGCTTATCTAAAGTGATCACTCTCCTTACAATGTGTATGATAATCAAGTTGGGCCATTTCCAGCACAAATCCAGGTTTTCTCACCCTCCGCCCCCCCCCCACACAAACTCACTCTCCTGCTGGTAATAGCCCATCCAAAGTGACCACTCTCTTTACAATGTGTATGATAATCAAGGTGGGCCATTTCCAGCACAAATGGCCCACCTTGATTATCATACACATTGTAAAGAGAGTGATCATTTTAGATAAGCTATTACCAGCAGGAGAGTGGGGTGGGAGGAGGTATTGTTTCATGGTCTCTGTGTATATAATGTCTTCTGCAGTTTCCACAGTATGCATGTGATGAAGTGAGCTGTAGCTCACGAAAGCTTATGCTCAAATAAATTGGTTAGTCTCTAAGGTGCCACAAGTACTCCTTTTCTTTTTACGAATACAGACTAACACGGCTGTTACTCTGAAACATGTTCATTATGGTCTCTCCCCTTCACTTTTATTACCATTCTTTCTTATGGCATTCTTCCCCCATTATACACATACTACCTTTTCCTTCCACAGAGAGAGACAGACAGAGAGAATGTGTCGGGGCAGGAGGCAGAAACTTGGAATGGCTGCAGAAGGAAAAGAGATGAGAGCTGGGGGAGGGATCAGAAATCAGACAAGGAGGGTGGGATGGGGGAATTGGAGACTGGAACGGATAAAAAGCCTTGGGACAGAGAGTGGGGCTGGCTAGGCAAAGAGACTGGGACTGAAACAAGAAATTGTTGGGGGAAGAGAGGACTGGGACAAGAATTGGAGCAGAAAGGTCTATAACAACTAGAGAACATTGTCCTCTAGAACCTGGAATGGAACCCTCAGATTCCTGAGTCTTACCTTTTCTCTACTGTTAGTAAATATCTGTAAAACCCACAAGCAAAGTATGTGTCTTTTGGGTATTCAAATATTAATGACTAAACCCTAATGGAGGAATTTTATAATCTGGAAAATAATTTGTTCCCTGACAGTGTCGTACTTTTTTCAGCCCTCTGGCTAAAACAGTTTGGTTGCAACATTAATTCTCTGAAGGGCTCTCACATGACTCTGCTATTTTAACAAAATATTACTGTTTCTTTATTCTTACATGTTCTGCTTGTTGTGGGAAGTGTTAACTACCATGCATCTGGAGAGCAGGAAAGGGTTAATGCAAGTCCAGGCAGAGGAAGGAAGTAGATCAGCTGAGGTCAATTACAATGCCACTATGAAGTTACTTGGCTTCCATGGCATAGGTTTTCTGAAAGTGGAGAAAATAAAGTTCTTTTTGAGTTAAGGGCTCACAGGTTTGAGGCTGCAAAACCTTGCAAGTGGCTAAGCCAGGTGCAGAGAGTGGTCAGTGGGACAGACTGATTTACAGATAGTTTGCTTGTTCTTTGGAGGCGGAGACTGACTCAATTCGTAACATAAGAAAGTCCATACTGGGTCAGACCAATGGTCTATCTAGCCCCATATCCTGTCTCTGACAGTGGACAGTGCCAGATGCTTCTGGCAGTTAGCAGTTTAAAGACATCTGTAGCATGGGGTTGCATTCCTGCCTGTGGGGTTGCATCCCTGACCATCTTGGAGAATAGGTCCATCAGTGGCTACTAACCATGAACTTATCTAATTCTTTTCTGAACGTTTTTATACTTTTGGCCTTCACAACATCCCATGGCAACAAGTTCCACAGGTTAACTGCATTGTGTGAAGAAGTACTTCCTTTTGTTTGTTTTAAACCTACTGCCCATTAATTTAATCAGATACCTCAAGTTCTCGTGTTATGTGAAGGGTAAATAACATTTGCCTATTCACTGTCTACAGATCATTTATGATTGTATATATCATTCATATCCCCCCTTAGTCACCTCTTTTCTAAGATGAACGGTCTCAGTCTTTTCAATCTCTCCTTGTGTGGAAGCCGTTCCATAAGCCTAATCATTTTTGTTGTCCTCCTCTGCATCTTTTCCAATTCTAATATATCTTTTTTGAGCTCAGGCAACCAGAACTACATGCAGGATTCATGGTGTAGGCATACCGGGGATTTATACAATGGCATGGTATTTTCTGTCTTATGTATCCCTTTCCTAATATTCTGTTAGCCTTTTTAACTTTTGTTGCACTTTGGGCAGTTTTCAGAGAACTCTCCACAATGATTCCAAGATCTCTTTCTTGAGTGGTAACAGCTCATTTAGATCAATCATTTTGTACATATAGTTAGGATTACTTTTTCCAATGTGTATTACTTTATATTTATCGACGTTGAATAGCATCTGCCAGCTTATTGCCAAGTTACCCAGTTTTTGGAGATCCCTTTGTAACTCTTCACTGTCGGCTTTGGATTTACTTATCTTCACTAATTTTATATCATCTGCAAATTTTCCACTGCACTGTTTATCCCCTTTTCCAGATCATTTATGAAGATGTTGAACAGCATAGTCCCAGTACAGATCCTTGGGGGTCCCCACTATTTACCTCTCTCCATTCTGAAAACTGACCATTTATTCCTACCCTTTTTCTGTCTTTTAACCAGTTACTGATCCATGAGAGAACCTTCTCTCTTATCCCATTACTGTGTAGTTTGCTTAAGAGCCTTTGTTGAGGGACCTTGTCAAAGGCTGTCTGAAAATCCAAGTACACTACATGGACTGGATCACCCTTGTCCTCAGGCTAATGCATCCCCTTTTATTCCTTATATGTCTGGAATGCAGAAAGTTCCAAGATATTTTTGTTATATTGAAGCCCCCTTGGACAGTTTGAGGGAGTGAACTACTGAAAACTAGCACAGGGTGTAAAACAAAGATTCCCCTTTGGATTCAAAGAAAGTTTTGGCACTTTCTTAAGGGGACAGAACCTGCTGTGGGAGCCCCTGCTGGAGAAAGTGCAATGCTATTTTGTGTATCATATGGTTATTTATTTTTTTTATTGTGGTAATGTGTAGAGGCCCCCATGAGGAATCAAGTCCCCAGTGTACTAACCACTGTACAAATGCATCACAAAAGATGCCCCCTATTCCAGATTGCTTATAATTTAAGTATATACTGAATAGTGTAATCCATTAGGTTCAGGAGGACACTTGAAATTAGACTAGACAGAGTACTTGAAAATATACTGTAGAAAAACATCCTGAATCCGGGTGGAAATGCATAGATACCGATTCGATAGGTGCTTCGAGGCTCAAGCACTCACAAAAAAAAATACGGGGTGCTCAGCACTCAGGGACCGTGTCCTCTTCCCCCGAGGTCCACGCTGCTCACTCTTCTCCACCTGTTCTCCCTATCACTCGCCCTTCAGGCAGGAGGGGGCAGAAAGGAGCAAATGGCAGGAAGGGAGACGCTCGGGGAGGGGGTGGAGAGGAGCAGGCAGGCGGCACTTGGGAGGAGGGGGTGTAGAGGGTGGGCAGGGGGACTCTCGGGAGAGGGGACAGAGAGGAGCAAGTGTCAGGTGGGCAGGCGGGAGCCTTGGGGAAGGGGGCGAAGCAGGGACGGGAAGGGGAGGAATGGGGTAGGGCCTTGGGGGAAGAATGGGAGCGGAGCCTTGGCGCAGAGTGGGGGTGGATCACCCACTGGCAAAAACAAAAGTCAGTGTCTGTGAAGAAATGGATCAGATGGCCCAATAAAAGGCCTGTCAGTCTCTAATGTCCATGACTGTACATTGGGGCCAAGTTTTTAATTATACAAGCCAAAAGTGTACATCGGGGGGAAAAAATGATGAACATGATGAAATCACACAACCAATTCCAGAGGGGAGATTCTGCTGGAATCCTGGATCACTGAAATGATTGGAAGTGGAGGCCTTCTCCTCAGCTATATGCCTGTCCATCCTGCTTTGCAAGCCTGTCTGTGAGACCTAGAGGCAGAGCAGTTATAAGGGTCCTTCCTGATACTTAACTGCATGAAGGATACTTCAGAATTTTCCAGTACATAAAGAGTTTTACAATTGTGAGAAAGGGCAGTTAAAGAAGAAGTTCTACATTCAGGACCAGACCAGAATCCTCTTAGCAGCTCAGGATCTCCAACCACAACCTCACTAAATCTCCCCTAGGTAACAGCTAGTTTTGAAAGGTCAAAAAAAATTAGCAATACAATACACCTCGACCCAATGTAACATGAATTCAGATATAACGCAGTAACACAGCACTCCGGGGGAGAGTGGGGCTGCGTGCTTCGGTGGATCAAAGCAAGTTCAATATAACGTGGTTTTTATATTCACCTATAACACGGTAAGATTTTTTTGGCTCCTGAGGACAGCGTTATATCGGGGTAGAGGTGTATATTGGGGACCAATACTAAGGAGCAGATATTACTGAAACTGGTGTGAAACCAAAACCTGTATATTCAATAAGGGCGGGAGGGGAAGTCAGACCTTCCTCAACCCATCCCCAAATAAACACAATAACACCCTGACCAGAGCTTCCAAAAGCCAGAGATTCCACAAAGTCCGTTGTTAAGGACCTTGCTATTGCCAAGCTATTAAACTGGGCGGCACTTGGCTATCATCACCATAGTGCATGCAGGATCAGATCCCTTCTCTGTTAAATGTTAATCAACAAAATGGCAAGTTTTTCATGAGAGGGAGAATTAGGTAACAAGATATGAAGATAAAGGTGACAAGGCCTTTCCTCCTTTTCCACTGCGACCCGGCCAGTCCACAAACTGTGACTATTTCCACCAGAGCCAGGTTACAGCTTGTGAACAACAAAAAGTATGTTTAAATCATTATCCTGTCCTGATGTTAGTCTTAGTTCTGTGCTTAAAAATGTAAAGTGTTGTGCCAAGGATCTGAAGGTCTTATGGACAGTAGACCATATCATACGATCAGTTTACGAGATTTCACATTTTTAAAATGGATACCATGATATGGCCCCGAACACCCTTTAAACTTAAGATTTAAAAAACAATGGAAAACACAAACATGGATTGCTTTCAAGTCACAGAGCCAGATTCAGAGGTGATGTAAATAGTGATACAAATTACATGTTGGTAAATTGATATAAGGAACGTGAGTATATTGGTGTATTTTATACACTGAGATTATCTGATTTAACTTCCATTTTTTACATCCTCCTGTTGGTGTTCTTGTAGCAACCCTTCCCCTCTCCTTCTATTGGAATATGTTATAGCAATTTACCCGTATTCACTTTAAGGACATGTAATTTACACACCTTTGAATTTGGGCCAATTCTAAGTCTCAGGGAAATGTTTATTTAGGGTGTGGGCTTTTCTATGTTACTTGTCACCATAATATCTAAGAACATAAACATTAATGAATTTATCCTCCCTCTCAGTATTATTTCCCCTTATTTTACAGATGTTTATAATTCACTATAACTGTAGTGGGCGTCCCTCAGTTTAAAATTATGATGATCGGGACTTAATATGAGGTCACTGAAAATGACAATACAGAAATCTATAGTAAAATTAAAATCACCCACAAAATAAGATGAAATAATATTGAGGTGTCATATCTGACTGTATCTCTGTCCTGCAAAAAGAATTATCATTATTACAGTAGTTTACCAGTCACCCTGTTACTGCAGTTATATTATCCAGTAATTGACAAGTTGGGTCAGGACCTCAATTTGAGAAACAATGGTCTCCCCTGTGAAATCTGTATAGTATAGGGTAAAAGCACACAAGACCAGATTTCACGGGGGGAGACCAGATTTCACAGTCCATGATATTTATGGAGTTAGGTTTTTGGATGGTAATGCCTCTTCTCTCATACACAATATTATAATAATAATAATTAATAACCCATTTACTATGCATTATTCTTTATAACCAGTAGCACCAACTTCTTAAGGTACAATTCAGGGCATAAGCCAGAACTGACAAGACGGTCTTCAACGACTGAAGGAGTTAACCACAAACTTTGTTACCCGTGAACATAGGCAGGCTACACAAATTCACTAGTACTGTTGTATGCTTAATATATTGTATGTTTCATAATTATATAAATAACTGTCATGGACTCATTTGTATGAATTGCACAGTACTGTGTATTTTATATGTTTAAGACTGTAGAAAAAAATGAAGGTACTATTTGGTCATATGATTTGGCATATGATCATGTCATTAAAGATGGAGCCAGATCCTCAGCTGGTGTAAATCCACTGAAGCGAGGATTTGGTCCTATAGCACACAAACACAAGGGTGCTGAGTTAAGGTTACATGTGCTATCTATTATCTTTCAGTGGGCCAAATGCCAAAGTTCTTATTCAGGATATGTTCCAATATACTTTAATAGACTGTGCCAGTAATTCAATCATCACTTAACCCATTCTATAATAATCTATCTCATTGCATACATTTGTATTCTATTAAGTCTTATGTTGACACAATTTGTATAATAGTGAAGTAACAACTTTTCCTGGGGTTTGCGCCAAATTCTGCTTAAAGCCTTAAGTTTCTTCAGAGACACTCAACATTTGTTGAGTTAAACCATCCTGCATGGCCTTATTTTTTTTCTCTTTAAAAAAGTTTCAGTAAAATATATTTGTGTTATAAATAATACAACCACTAAAAAACATTGATTTTTATGGAGGCTTGTGCCCTGGGCTGTATGTTTTGTAAAGAACCTTTTCAGTCAGTGCCAGTTCAGCATTACTAAGCATAATTACAAAGTTTCTGTTACTCTGCATGTACAATGACATGAACAGTTGGACAGTACAAAATGCCTTATTTTTGTCAGACTTAATGCAAGTTATTGTTATGACCTATATGCTTCCTTAATTTTCAAAGCAGTACATGGTGCTTTAGCTGTTTGGCTTCATGGCCCAGTACCATTCCTAGTGAAGTCAATGGGAGTTTTGTCATCAACTGCTATGGAAACAGGACCAGACCAATAAAGTCAATTGGAGTTGTACAGCTAAAACGGCACTATTCTTTGAAAATGTCCTTCTTTGGGGAATAAATCACACTACTTCTCAACTTTAAGTTGTGTGTTTTGTATCTTCAAAAATACCTGTCCTGCAACATTGTATCAATTCTGCACACAGTTCTAATCAATATATTAGAGTTTTTAAAACGTCATTGGCAGAAAGTAGATGCATAGTCAAAACCAATGTCAGCCTTTACACCGGAGCCAAATTCTGGTCGATATTAAAGTCTCACTGACTTCAGTCAAGCCAGGATTTGACCACTCATGTATAAAGTGTCAGTGGGACATAAGGTTTTGTGTCCAACAGTAGGTCATGACAGTCTTTACTGAAATGTTCCTTTAATTTCCTTTTTTCTCTGCTTAGATCTGTAAGTAGAATATGAATTTCACAGAGCAATTATAGAAAGTGATAGCATCTGATATAATCTCAGAAATTCTGAATCTGAAATTGCTTTTTGTTTACATGCTACTTTTCTTCATATCCTGAGTAGCTGATGGAGCTTAAACACTAACACAGAAACAATCAGGCAAGCATTAGGCAAAAAAAAAAAAAAAAAGTTGACCAACCAACCTATGTGCCACACTCAAGCTGAGACTGTCAATCAGTATGGCCCCATTCCAAGTCCATTATTTGTTACACAAGTAGGAAGTCATCAGATTAAGAAGAAATTAATTTGTGGATTTAAAGGAAAGTTAATGAGCAACCCCTTCCTCAAGTCCTCCCCACAACCCAGAATCAAGTACCATGTACCTTTGTTTGCAGCATTGCTGCAACCATGTTGGTCCCCAGATATTAGAAAGACAAGGTGGGTGAGGTAATATCTTTTATTGTACCTATCTCTATGGCAATGGTGCCCAAACTTTTCCTCTCGCCCCACTACCGTTCCCAGTACAGAAATGTATCTGCATCCCGCTGGGACGAGGGCTGGGAGTGGGGGCCAGCAGCCAGGAGCAGGGCTGGTGCTGCAGCTGGGAGCTGGGGCCAGGAGCAGGGCTGGAGCAGAGCTAGGGACAGAGCAGGGCAAGGTGGTGCTTCCTTCTCACCCCAGCCATGCCCCCTGGATGCTCCTTTGTGCCCCTCAGAGGGTGCACCCCACAGTTTGGGGACCACTGCTCTATATGGAAAGAGAAAAACTTCTGAATTTACACTGAGCTTTTCTTCAGGAATGGGAAAGGTACAAAGAATCACAGCTGAATACCTCTTGGAATAGACTGTTAAGCAAAGGATTTCATACATGTTGCAAGAGACTATTCAAGAGGAAGTCGGCTGTTAATCTCTTGCAGTCATGGTACAAAGGAGGGATAGTGGATTGCAGATTGTTGTAATGAGCCATAAACACAGCATCTTTGAGTCCATCATTTCTAGTCTCTAGCCAAGTTATGAATTTAAGCTCCCAGGCTCGTCCTTTTGAAGGTGTTGTAGTTTGTTGAAGGTTTCCCTTGAGGATGAGGACTGAGATGTCAGATATGTAATGAGCAGTTTGTGAAAAGTGTTTGCCCCAAGGTGATAAGGTGTTTTTGTCTTTTATCCTTTTTCTATGTGAGTTCATTTGAGAGCATAGTGATTGTCTCATGTCACCCACCCATTTAGTGCACTGGATGAAGTACACCACATGTTGTGATAGGCATGTGACAGCCATGGATCATGAAAGGTGTGTTGGGGAGAGTAGGGGGGAAATAATCATTGCAGCAGTGGAGATGTCTGCAGGTTTTGCAACAGTTGTTCTGGCAGGATTTGGGGCCACTTCTGAGTTGGTGGGTCCTGGTTTGTGGGGAGCTTGCTTATGATGATGAGCTTCAAGAGATTGGGGGGCTGTTTGAAGGCCAGAAATATTTCTTTCAGGATGTGCTCCCCACTTATTATGGGTTGTACAGTAACTCCTCACTTAATGTTGTAGTTATGTTCCTGAAAAATGCGACTTTAAGTGAAACGATGTTAAGTGAATCCAATTTCCCCATAAGAATGAATGTAAATGGCGGGGTTAGGTTCCAGGGAAATTTTTTTTTTGCCATGCAGTACAGTACAGTACTATAGTTGGGAGGTTCCCCCGCTTTATCCAACACAGGCACAGCCGACTGGCACTGGAGACAATGAGGCAGGCAAGGAGGCTGAAGGTGCTGTAGGCTAGGAGAAGCATGTTGCGCAGCAGCAGCTTCCCCTACTCTGCAAGCACCGGCAAGGGGGGGGGGGGCTCAAGCCTCAGCCTGCCCACTCCACCCTTTCCCCCAAGCCCCCACCCTTAACCCACCTCTTCTTCTCCCCACTCCTCCCCCTTTACTCCGCATGCCGCATCCTCTCTCCTTCCCCCTCCCTCCCCTGCCTCCTGCCTGTGGCAAGCAGCTGGCTTGTGGTGTTCAAGAGGCAGAGGAGGGAGGGGGAGCCTGCACACCGACACCTTGCTCCTCCCCCCTCCCTCCTGAAAACCGCAAGCCAGCTGATTGCCGCAGGCAGGAGGAGTGGGGGGGAGGGGGAAGGCACTGATCCGCAGGGTCTGCTGGCTGGCGGGAGGTGCTGTGGGAGGGGTGTAGGGGAGCTAACAGGGGGGCTGTCAGCTGTGGTCAAAGCAGGTAGCCAAACGACGTTATAGCGATGCATTGCACAACTTTAAATGGAGCATGTTCTGTAATTGAGCAGGGACGTAAGATTGGAACAAGGTTAAGCGAGAGGACGTTAAGTGGGGAGTTACTGTAATTGTTTAATGATACCCCATAGGGGTTCCAGCGTGGGGTGAGAGATGACCATTAGGGGTGTGCAGTCAGTGGGTTTTTTCCCCTATATTGGAGCAGATTCTCTTGGGGTATATGGGTGGCCTATTCCATGATGCAATCTACTTTTCTAGAGGAGAGTCCTTGCTTGGCACAGGTAGTTTTAAGTGAGTTAAGGTGTATATCCCAGATTTTTCTCCTCAGAGCATATTCTGTGGTATCTGAGTGCCTGACCGTAGATAATGGATTTCTTGGTGTGTTTGGAGTGGTTACTGGATCTGTTAAAATAAGTGTGGTAATCCGTGGGTTTCTGGTATAGAATTGGCTGTAGGGTTCCATTTTTGCAGCTGATTGTGGTGTACAGAAAATTGATGCTGGTGTGGGAGTGTTGTAGAGCGTTTGTACCTTGACATAGATTCATTTGAAAGTTTCTGGCTAATATCTATTATGATCTATCTAGGGGTGAAATCTCTGTGGAAGTCCATGGCAAAATTCTCATTGACATTATTGGAACCAAGATTTCATCCAAGAAGCTTATACTATGGTATTAGAGCACCTTGAGAACCAATATTTGTATTATTTTCTCAAAAATAAACACTTATTGGGATGGACAGATAGATATAAAAATAACTCATAATAGACAACCAGTGTATACAGGTAATGGAACTTAGTAATAGCTGTATGTTAGCTAAGTTAATGGTTCTATGGAACTTCAAAGAAAAAAAGCAAAATAGAAGTGTACTATTCTTTATTGCTCACACACATTGCTGAACAAAGGAAGGAGAAAAAGGGTACAGAGGGCCCCCTATTTATGGAAGAGGTCACAGCACTAATGCAGCATGCTAACATCTTAGGATAATGTTCAGACACTATAGTGGCTGGGGCACTAAGAACACGCAGAGGGAAAATGGGGTTTCTATTTGTCTCTCTAGGCATTAGGGGCCCTGCAAGATTTCATGGGTATTCTGGAAGCAAGGGGCAGAGGACATGATGCTATCTGCTGCATGCGACCTCTAAAACTTCTGGCTATCCATGCATAAATAAACAGTTTTCCTTGCATCATTCGCTTATGCTCCATTTCTGTACCCCTCAAAGATGGGGTTTTGCATAGGAAGAAAAGGAAAACTCCTAGGATCATGATTTCCAGAGGAGCCATGTGGCCAGGGAAGGGATAGGCAGAACTACTGCATGATCTGTGGTATTCCTGCAGAAGTGGTTGTTAGACCCAGTGCCCTTTGCCCTTCCTCTTCTCCTTCCCATTAAGAGAATATGCATAGAGTTCAGTGAGTTTAAAATGACAGAATCCCTCACATACATGGGGGAAGAATATGACCCTATATTATTCACAAACATGTTTGAATACATTGTAAGTTTTTCAGTTGATCATGTAGCTTTATAAAACTAAGTTATTGGGACAAGAAATATATTCAGAAATAACAATAAGCTCCTCCTGGTACAGAAAGAGCCTCAAAAAGGGGACTGCTGCTCATGGTCTATTTGCTAGCCAGCTACAATTGTGTTTCCAATTGTAATTCTTTCCAACTGTAATTCTATGTTTTCAACCAAAGAAATAGTTTTATGGCTTCTGGAATGTAGCAACCAAACCACTGAGTTTGTATCACGTGTGGTCACATGCCTTTTCTATAAATAGCTGGAGCAGGAACGCACCTGTGCTTTTTCCTGCCAGCGTTTTGATGGATAGCTTTGTTGGCATCTCTGCAGTTGACGCTACTCTAAACTCAGTAAGGAGACCGAGTCAGTCCTCGGTAAGGGAAAGCATCCAAAATCACTTTGGCTTTGATTCTAGCAAAGAAAGCCATAATTTTCTTCTCTTTCCAAATCAAACCCGATTCCATTTGCTATTATCCTCAAAGCATACTCCTGAAGTTCCCACAATGTATAAGGATTCAGTCAATGAGATACTTTTTACAGCTATGTTTCTGTTTGGTATTTGATATTTCTGATGTCTTGTCTCTTGCTTATAGGCTGCCTGTGTATGGGAATGTTGCCTTTAATCTTGTGTGGCTTGGACATTACTAAAACTTGTTTTGTTTTAGTTCACTGTCTTGTCTCGGCTGGAATCTGTCACCCTGATCTTCTGTTTCCTACTGAGGGACTTAAACTGAATAAAAATATATAATCCCCATCCACGTCATGCGGATTCTTCATTGAAACTCTTTTCTTTTTGTAGTGCAGTGGATTCGAAAATGGGACAAAATGCAGTTAAAACATCAGAAAATCAGGATGTTCTCCCTCTTGTTGGTGATCAATCACATACCCAAATGGTGGTGTGTCAGCAGTTTCCAGGGCCAGCTTGTGTGGTGAAGAGGGAAATGAGGCTTTTTAGTACCAACTTGGGAAACAAGTTAGGAGTGTGGACACAAGATGTATGTTTCCAGCAGTGAAATAGTTAACGGTGGGGACACATACATCATGATCTTCAGGTTTCAGATTTTCACCCTGTGCAATGCATACAGTCGATTATGCCACTCAGAACGGTTGCTTCAGATTGTCTGCAGACTCAGGAAGAGACACTGCATCAGTTTACCTTGGGTCACATTTTGAAGGTTGAGGGGACAAGAGGCAGCTTCAGATTTCGAAGGAGCAGGATTGGTCAGCAGCAGCAGCATGTTGCTTAGTAGTATGAAACCAGCTGCTAAGCAATGCAGTCTTATGTGAACACAACACTCATGGTTAGTCTGCTCTGGCTCTCTGTTTCCTTCTGGTTGCAATTCCTTCTGGTTGCAAAGGTGTAAATGATATTTAAAGTCCTGAGTGATTAGGGCCAAGTTCTCTGAGAAATTAACTTTCATTCTATGGATCAAAGCAGTTAAAGATGGATTCTGACAGCAAGCATTTCCCAACAAGGATTTTTAGTTGATGGCCACCTCCTTTAGAATTCACTCCCGTTGGCAGTCCATTTCAGCCTGAATCTAGCAACTTTCAGCCCAGAATGCCAGATGCAATAGTTTTTGTTTAGCATTTGATTAACTGTTTGTTTTGTTCTGTTTGTACTTGCTGTCACCGTGTTGGTGCTACAGAACATATACAAATAATAATCTGTATTCTCATAATTTAAGGTGTAGTTCAGGTTATTTATCACTTTAATAAATGCATGATGTCATTTATAATGACTGTCATCTTGGTCATCCCTGAAAACTCAACCCAGAATTGCTTAACAAAAACAGGAGCCATTAGAGTATACTAAGCCCTTAGCTAGCAGCTGTAGCATAGTTTCTACAGCACGGAGAGGGACACAACACACACTGAGCAGGATGCTCGGAGACTGAGCTACTGTAGATATGAACAGCTGGAGAATGAGGCCATGCTGAGCAGAAGATTAAGGCACTATTGAGTTGGAAACCTGAATGCCATGGAAAAGTCTGAAGACCTCACTCAGTGCTAGAACCCCTCTCCTGGTACGCAATCACCAGGATGTCTTCCTCTAACATTCTTAGTGCAATAGTATTATAACTTATTATGTATCTTAGTAATACATAATATATTACAGTAGCATATAGCAATCACAGTCAAGACAACATTGTGCTAGGCATTGTACAGAAACCATGAAAAATGAATAGAGAAATCATGTGTATACACATGTGCACACATTTTTTCAAAGAGGAGAGAGAAGAAATATTTTGAAAGGGAAAAGGAACACAAGAAGGGATATCACTTAACTTTCTCAAATAAATAGAAGCAAAATAGTGTGTACTCCCACCATTGGCTACAGTACGCTGAAATTAGCTACTTCTTATCACTTTGTATGTTAGTTTAATGTCTCAGCAGAGTCACATGTTCTGCTAGGAAAACCTGTTTCGTGGCCTCTGAGGATCAGAAGAGAAGCTCAGAGAAACTTATGACCCCGTGTGACTCGAACTGGCAAGAGGCTGATCGAGCTGGAAATTTCTGAGAGTGGGGGCAGTTAGTGACAGATTGGCTGGTTGGTCTGAAGTGAGTAGAAGTTTTATCTGAGAAGAAAAGCAGGGAGTAAAGAGGGAGAAAGAATAAATAAAGTCATTGAAAGGAACAACAATAAGGAATAAAATGTTAGATAGGATGGAGGAAAAGTGAAAGGATGATACCATAACTACTCAAAAAGGAAAAAGAATCAGCACAGCTATAGAAGTAATTTAAGTGAGTTCAGGGAGAGGGGAAATAGTTTATACACTGGATCAGTCAATTTTAAGGTAATGGTAAGAGATAACTAGTAGTAGAATAGTGTTATGAGCTGGGTAAAACTTTGTTAAAACCTCATTCAAATGGATGTGTGAATCAGTCCCCCCATTTAAGACCATTGTAAGAGACAGTTAAGGGACCACACCTAAAACAAACCCTAATAAAGTTTGTCCAGAAACTAGCACCAGATGGGCAGAGAGTTCATTAGATACTGTGACCAGGTGTGTGGGTGTATAGCAGGCAGGGGGGAGTTGAGAAAGAACACACAGAAAATGGGACGAGTCAGAGTGTGACAACCTGAAGGAGTGGCTGAAAGGGTAACCTTTGAGTTGGCTACAGTTTACTTTACCACCCCTCTCCCAGGGCTTCAACATATGTATAAAAAAGCACATGGAGACACATAATTCAGTCACTGAGGATTTTCAGCAAGGATCACATAGGGTCGATCTTCCCACAGACAGGTCCGAAAAGAACAAGAAAAATTAACTTAATTCTTAAGTACCAACTTCATAACGTTGAATAATGATAAAGAAAGATAATAATAGCTAATTTCTACTAAAAATAAGCCTACTTCATAATCCACATTATCTTCAGTTATCATATATATATATATATATATATATATAAACAAACTAAATCTAAAGCGGTTTGTTCCCACAGAAACACAGTGAGTAGTAACTCAGAGTTCTGAAAGCTTAGAATGAGTTCACCTGAGTCTTAGTTAAAGTCTTTGTTCATCAACTCTGTCCATTCCGCTGAGTCAAAAGCTCTGCAATAATATCTTCCCTCCTTTTCTTGCAGAGATCTCTAATTGGAGCCCACACAGACTCTTTCTCCGCCTCTGTTGGGTTACGGAATCACTCAATTAGCTAGACAACTAGCTAATTAACCAACCAATAGTATTAATTAAGTGTGTAAATGAATCACCCTGTTACAAAAAAATACAAAACTGCAAATAACAAAATATAAATGACTCTTTCCTTGCCATCACATTTAAATAAGAAAAGAGCTGGTGAACCACACGAGTTAAAATAATTTGACGAAAACAATTTGACTAATATCAAACAACATTCAAAGTACACAATTAATGTGAAAGAAATTAATTTTCCCTCCCAATTTCCTGTTCTATAACTAGGCTTACCAATGCTTCCCTGCCAGAAAGTTAACAATAGCATCGACCTGCTGTAAAATACTTCAGAGTTAGGGGAAAACAACCTGCTTTTTGCTTCTATAGCTGGATTTCTCCCTTCCACCCAAACAGGTCACTCACATAGGCCAAGGCTACACTACAAAGTTAAGTCGATTTTATGTAAGTCGACATCGAGCCTCTGATTTAAGCAAGTTGATCTTGCATGTCCCCACTATGCTCATTGTGTCGGGGGAGTGTATCCTCACTAGCAGGGGGTTTTCATGGATGCACAGAGCACTGTACTGTGGGTAGCTATCCCACAGTGCATGTATCCGAATGGAATTTTGGGTTGGGCTTGCAATGCCTTATGGAACCAAAACATTTGTGCAGCTGGTTATGGGAACATGGCATTAGCCTCCCATGATGCACTTATCTCCCTCCCTCTCTGAAATCAACGGCAAACAAACGAAGCCTTTTTTGCTCCTTTTTCCGTAAGTCTGGATTACCTACACAGATGCCATAGCACGGTAATCATGGACCCCACTCTCAGCTGTACAAACATCTCGCGCCTTATTCTGTGGTATTTACAAAGCCGATAAAGGAGCTGCCGCACGGAACAATGTGATGCCACGCAAGCAGCCCTGCTGGAATACACAGGGTGGAGCAATTCACAGTTGCTGGTGACAGTCGTGCATCACCTTGACATGGTTGAGCGCCACTTCTGGGCCCAGGAAACAAGCACAGACTGGTGGGACCACATTGTTATGCAGCTATGGGATGACGAACAGTGGCTCCAGAACTTTCGAATGTGTAAGGCCACTTTCCAGGAACTGTGTGAAGAGCTTTCCCCAGCCCTGAAGCATAGCAATACTAAAATGAGAGCTGCTCTGACAGTGGAGAAGCGAGTGGTGATAGCTCTGTGGAAGCTTGCAATGCCAGTCTGCTACCTGTCAATGGGGAATCAATTCAGAGTGGTTAAATCTACCTTGGGGTCTGTTCTGATCCAAGTTTGCACGGCAATCCACAGACTTCTGCTAAGAAAGGTAGTGACTATGGACAACATACAAGACAAAGCGGATGGTTTTGCCACGATGGGGTTCTCCAGCTGCAATGGGATGATAGATGGCACACATATTCCTATCTTGGCACCAGACCACCTTCCCAAAGAGTACCTAAACGGAAATGGGTACTTCTCAATGGTGTTGCAAGCGCTGCTGGATCACAGGGGCCATTTCATTGACATCAACGTGGGATGGTCGGGAAAGGTGCATGACACGTGCATCTTTAGGAACTCCGGTCTGTTCAGAAAGCTGCAAGCAGGGACTTTCTTTCCAGACTTCAAAATAACCATTGGTGATGTTGAAATGCTAATTGTGATCCTGGGAGATACAGCCTACTCCTTGCTCCCATGGCTCATGAAGCTGTACACAGGCAGCCTGGACTGCAGTAAGGACTTGCTCAACCATAGGCTGAGCAAGTAAAGAATGGTGGTGGAATGTGCCTTTGGATGTTTAAAAGGCCGCTGGTGTTGTTTGCTTATTAGGTTAGACCTCAGTGAAAGCAATATCCCCATTGTTATTGCTGTGTGCGCCATAATATTTGTGAAACAAAGGGAGAAAAGTTTCCGCTGGGGTGGGGGGTTAAGGCAGATCACCTGGCAGCCAATTTTGAGCAGCCAGACACCAGGGCAATCAGAAGAGCACATTGAGGAGCTCCGTATCTCCATGAGGCTTTGAAAACCAGTTTCAGTGATTAGCCACAATAATGTGACATCTATATTGTTCCTTAGCAAACTGTCCCTTCCACTGCATTTTCTCCCCTCTAAACTCCACCCCCACTAGCCACCATGTATTGAATGAATAAAGAGCCTTTTCTCCTCAATCCGTTAAATTTTATTTGCACACAAACACACAGAGACAGCACAGAAAAGTAAGATAACCTGGGGCAAAAGGGCTGATAACACTATGTGTGTGTGGTGGTGGTGGTGGTGGTGGAGGGAAACAAGGACAGCTTGCTTACAAATGCACTGCAATAACAATCAAAGGTGTGGGAATGGGTGCCTTATGGTCCTTGTACCCTCCCCTGGTGTTGAGTGCAAGGAATAGTGAAATCCCCCTCCTCCCGCCTCAGAGGACGTTTTGGGGAGGAGGATGGTAGAACTGGGCAATGAGGGCAGCAGGTTCAGCACAGGCTGCAGAGGGACTCTAGCATCCAGCTGCCTTTCTTGAACCTCAGCCAGATGCCTCAACATGTCTGATTGCTCCTTTATAATCCGCAGCATCTCTTCCTGCATGGCACACTCGTGTTCCCTGCATGCTCTCCTGTCCTCCCTGTCCAAGTCCATGTTCTCGGACAGTGTAATCCTCCATGCTCAGAGCTCCGTCATGTCACTCTCAGTGGCGCACATTAACTCATTGAACATGTCCTCCCGAGTCTTCTTTTTCTGCCTTCTAATCTGGGAAAGTCTCTGTCCCGGTGTGGAGTATGCGCCAACAGACAAGGTTTCAGCTGCAAAGAATACAAAGCACAAGGGTAGCATTGACCGTTCATACATTGTTTCTGGTGCAAGGTTAATTCTTTTTATAAAAAGAAACACCCCTCAATGCACTTCCCTACAAGCCACAATGTAAACACAACTGCTAGCTACTGCAAGAGTCGGTTTGCTGCTCCAACCATGGTAAGTAAGGCCATGAGGCATAGGCGAGAGGGCTTGTGCTGCAGCTTTTGTGAAGACATCCTTGGGATCACAGGTTGGAACTTGAGAAAAGCCCCCTTTTCCCTAACAACCTGGATGGTGATTGAGGACAGGCACCAGTGTAAATCCCCCCAAATAGTTTGTTTTTTACAAAAGCTGCATGGGGTTGGGGGGAAGGGAGACAAACAGGAAGCCCCCCCCCCTTTGTTTAAAAAAAAAATGCTGGTTGCAGTGCTCTGTGATCCCTTCCAACCACAACCATGGCACATTTGGGAAAGTGTGGTTGTGTGACCCAGATTTCACCAAACAGGGGGCAGATTACTTGTTGAATTGTTTGTGGTTTAAGGGCTAGCATTGAAAACTTCCCCCTTTTCCCCTAGGTGACCCTATGTGAAATCATTCTCCTAAGGATAACAGAGGCAGCAAGGGAGCAGATGCTGCAAGTGTCTGGGTACAGACCTGGTCCTTATGCTGCAATGCTGTGTGCCGCAATGATGCCAGCAGAATTAATACCAGAGTGGCACAGAAAAGTGTCCTACCGTGGTGGACAAAATAAGGCAACTCTTCCCAGAAACCTTCTGCAAAGGATTGCAGAGTACCTCCATGAAAACTTCCTAGAGATCTCCATGGAGGATTCCAGGGCCATCCCCATGCACATACCCAGTCTTTTTCAGAGAACATCCTCTGTGTGACTGGAGTGGCCACCAATACTCACTACACCCACTTTTTTGTTCAGATTAAACTTTAAAAATAATAACATGTAACCCCTAAAGTTTGATTGAAAATGTGTACTCACCAGAAATGCCTTCCCCGGCATCACGCTCTGCCACTAGCTGGTCCTGTGCGGGGATAGGCTCCGGGGTTAAAAACAGTTCTTGGCTGTCGGGGAGAATGGATCCTCCGCTTTCCTGCCACACATTCTCCTCCTCCTCTTCCTCATCAACAATGTCCTCCTCGTTGTTGCCCGAGGCCGCCCAGGGCTCCTGGGAGGTATCCACGAAGCGTTTTGGGATAGTGGTGGGGTTGCCGCTGAGAACTGCGTGCAGCTCCTTATAGAGGCAGCATGTCTGGGGGGCAGAACCAGAATGACTGTTTGCCTCCGTCGTCTTCTGGTATGCTTGCTGAAGCTCCTTTATTTTCACGCGGCACTGCTGTGTGTCCCTCATGTAGCCCTTCTCCCCCATGCCCTGTGCGATCTTGGCATAGATGTCAGCATTTTTTCTGCTGGATTGGAGCTCTGCCTGCACAGACTCTTCTCCCCACCAGCAATAAGATCCACCACCTCCTGTGTACTCCATGCAGAAGCACGTTTGTGGCCTTGAGTCTCCATGATCAGCTGTGCTGACAAGCTCTCCACGCCAATTAAACAGGAAATAAAAATTCAAAAGTTCCCGGGGCTTTAACAGGGGCGTGACTGTTTCCTGTGTACCTGGCTGACGTGCAGTGGAGTTGAAAGTGCTCTCCAGAGTGGTCACAGCGGAGCACTGTGGGATACCTCCTGGAGGCCAATTCACTCGAATTACACAACGCAGTATCTACATGACCCCCATATCGATCCATGGATGTCGAATCACGTGCTCCACCTCTCACAGAGGTGAAGCACAGAAGTCAACTTTACAGGCCACTTAGGTCGGCGGAAGGGACTCAGGAGTGTAGACACATACGTTATTAGATTGACTTAACGTGGCTTATGTCAACCTAACTTTGTAGTGTAGACCAGGCCAAGGTCTTTAGTAAAGCAGCTGCCCTGATTGCCCTGCTCTCAATAGAGTCTATTAAGTCCAGCTACAGGGAATCTATTGGGCATGTCCAAAACTTCCACTTCCAATTCCAGAAACTATTCAGAGTAGAATGAAGATTGTGCATCTACCTAGCAACAATAACTCAGACACAACTGAGTCACTTCCCCCTCCCCACCCCCCACTCCCAACTTCTCTCTAGGTTTCTTAAAGAGATATCACCGTATTAGGCATGTGGGTTACAAAAGCATAGTGGCTGACTCTGGAAGAAAATCTGGAAAGAGGTTTTTGGATCAGAGGTGCAGGCTGAAAAGAGTGCTCTTGGTGCTGTGAGTAAAAGAAGCTGTTTCCTGCTATTGGTTCCTTCTGCATTCAGAGACACAGCACTTTGTACATTCTTTGTGAATAAACAGAACTGCATCAAAGAAATACCTGATTGTCACCAATTTCTGTTTCCAACTGGAATGCCCACGGGGCCCCAAATTTCGACAAGCCACTTGGGTTGAAAAGGGGCAAAATAAGAAAGAAGGAAATTGTTTATATGATGCTGATTTTGTTGTCTTTAACGAGAGATTTTAAATCAGTCTGAACCACCATTGCCTGAAAATATAGCAGACACCAACAGCAAGGAACAGCTGCCAATGTCTTTATCAGCTGGGATAAGTGCCAAATCTATTTTCATTTACCTGTCCAGAGTTTTGTTCAGGAAGACTGGTTTATCTGGACTGCTGGGAGTTGTTCTGTGTGAGTGACAATGACAAACATGGGAAGACATTCTCAGCATCCAAGCCCAACTGAGCCTGATTCAGAATGCTGTGGGCTTATGGCACATGACAGCAGCAGGATCTAGAATTGTCATTGAGCAGACATTGAATTATCCATAGAATTTTAGTTTTAAAAGTTATTGCTATGTATACCTTAGGGAATAATGCCATATCATTTTTCCCACTGGGTAATCACCAGTCATTTTAAACCATGTGGTCAGGTCAGGGCCTTAAGCCCCTTTGTCAACAAGCTCATATTCCCCTTCAACATAGTACAATTCTATAAATTAGAGGTGGAAAAGATCTAATAGATTATTCCGTCCATTTCCTGGGCAAGGCAGGGTTCTTCTATACAGTCAATTTTCTTGAATTTTGTCCAATCTAGATTGAAATGTTCTTGGTGACTGAGCTTCACTGACCTACCTACCACCACTAACCTGTGAACACATGTACCCATGTGCTTAATAGGGAGATATCTCTTTAAAAGGGAGGCAGGGAGGAATGAGTTGTGTCTGGGTTATTGTTGAACAATTAGTACTCCACACCCAGAAGTTTCTGGAATTGGGTGTGATAGTTTTGGACATGCTCAATAGGTTCCCTGTAGCTAGACTCAGACTACATTGAGGGTTTTTTTTAATGTATATACTTAATCTGATTGGTTGGTTAAATAGTTAACTAGTTAACTGATTTCAGAAGAGAAGGAGAAAGAATCTGCATGGATTCCAGCTGGAGATTTCTGTGAACAAGAGGAAGGAAAATACTGTTGCATTCCTTTTGACTCAGCAGACTGTATAGATTTGGTGATCAAAGACTGAGACTCAGTGGTGAACTCATCCTAAGCAACAGTTGGTAGGACAGCAGATGACCCAGCCTAGTTCTCGTATGTCCGCTTCAGATATACTCTTAACACCTCAAAGACCCAAAGAATTTAATAAACAAGCAATACCAAAATTTAAGAAAATAAATCCTTTATGTTTTAACTGTGGGCAAATAGGACATTTTCAAAAAGTTTGTGAGAATTCTCCTAACCCCAACCTACTATATCAGCAACTGAATGGTAGACATTCAAATCAGAGAAGTTCGAGCGAGGAAGAAAAGAAAGAAGAGCAAAGGTGCTAGTCAAGGGGTTCAGGAGACAGATGCTACCCAAATGGGTGTCAATGAGGCCAACGAACAGTTAGTGGGACCAGCTTGTCATGGCTATGTTTACCTAGATGATGTAAAGAGTATCTGCCTAACTAGATACTGGTTCTGAAGTGACCAGCATATGCAAAACTTTCTATTCTGAGCATTTATCTTTTTGAAAGTTACAGTCTATTGGCAGTATACTTCAGATAGAAGGGCTGGAGTGCAAATGGTTCCATACCTGGGATATGTATCCTTAAAGATATGATTCCCAAAGTTCATCTGAGGGACTAACAAACGACATAAGATACTAGTCTTGCTTTGTCCAGACCAATGTCTGAATCAGCAAGTGTCAGTGCCCATAGGCATACGTGTGCTGAATCATCTTATAGGAAACTGTAGGAGAAGAAATGGGGTCTTAAATTCTTAAGTAGGATTATTACCAAATGAGTGGGCTGAAGTTTATAGTCAATTTCTCTTCACTCAGAGATTACAGCAAGATGCTGACAAAGGGGCTGAGGTAGTCTTGAGAGGAAGAAAATCAGTGACAATCCTACGTGGCACATCCAAAACAGTGCTCAGAATTCTGAAATTTGTGGTGAATGAACTGGAGACTGCCCTAATGCTGCATGTCGCAGTTGGGCCCGGTGGGCTAGTGGTTCTGCCTCAATTTGTTCAAGTCACTGGCATCATTAATAGAATTGGGGTACAAGTCAAAAAATTAACAAGGAAGGAGGTCGTATTGAAACCTCACACTGTCATTGCAAAGGGACAAGCATCTGAGTGGATAAAACCATTGCTAACCCGGGTTTCAGCAGCCGTCCATAAAGAAAGAGAGTGTCATATTACCACTTGACTTTGAAGGATCCTCTCTCAGTGGTGCTGAGAGGAAAAAGTTTGCTGAGACTATCAATAAGGAAACTGGTCAGGTTTTTGCTGTTCATGATCTAGACTCTGAAAGAGTTGTAGGAGAGACACTTAGCTCACAAATAAGATACCCTTTAAAGAAAGATCTAGAAGGGTTTCTCCCTCAGATTTTGAAGATCTATGGCTGCATCTATGTGAGTCGGTGGCAGTTGGAGTGACTGAGGAAACATGTAGTTCATACACATCCCCTGTGGCGTTCCTGCATAAGATGACAAGAGTTCTTAGGATGGTGGTAGGTTATAGAAAACTGAACAGCATTATCCGAAAGGATGCCTAACCATTACCCAGGGTAAAAGAAACTTTTTGCCTTTTTGGCAGGATCTAAATGGTTTTCTGTATTGGATCTAAAGAGGGGATACTATCAAGTTCCATTAGAACTTGATAGACACTGACTATCCGAAGACAGCTTTCACTACACCATTTGGTGATTGGCATTTCCAAATGATGCCTCAAGGTGTGACTAATGTTCCAGCTACCTTCCAGTGAATGATGGAGTGTGTTATGTCTGGTATGAATCTCACAGAAGTTGTAGCATCGTTGGATGATTTAATCATCTTTTCAGCCACTCTAAAAAAAACATGAGGAATGTCTCCTAAAAGTTCTGAACTGACTTCAGGACTATGATTTAAAACTTGCACCATCAAAGTGTAAACTATTTCAGTCTTCAGTGAAATATCTTGGTCATATAATTTCTCAAGATGGGATCTGTCCCAATAAATAGAAAACGGATACTATCATCACTTGGCTAGTTCCAACTACCTTCAGAGAACTTTGTAGATTCTTAGGATTTGGTGGTTACTATTGAAGATTTGTAAAGAGATATTCTATTATTGTGAAATCTCTGAATTCTCGATGGTGGTCCCAAAGGAAGTAGATAGAATGGAAAACAGCCACTTGAGAGTAGATGGGCTGCCAGAGAACTTCGAAACAAAAGTTGACTACTGCACCAATTCTCAGGGTTGCTAATTGGAGGCTGCCCTGTATTCTTCATACTGATACCATACTGTGGGTCAGTTCCCTGACCCCTCCAGCCTCTGACAACACAAGCACTGCCTTTCAGGCCTTTGCAGGTCCCATTCTTTCTTTACAGATTAATGGCAGGCACGCTCCAACCCCAGAGTCCTCCAAACGTTTCCCTGGAGTGCCCAGCCCCGATCCACTGGACACTCAGAACTCCTAGATCCTCTGTTCCAAAGGAACAGTACACTGCTGCTTACGAATTACTTTGTAGAACTCAGTTCTGCTTAGCACACAGCACTTATACTTGTGTTCTCTATAAACAAACCTAATTTTATTTAACAAAGAACAGAGATTCAAATGACAGCAAGCAGAAATATTGGAAACAAAATATAAAATAAAAATCACAATGTGCTTAGTAGAGCCTACACTTAACTGATAGGATATTATTGTGCCATAAGTGAAAAATCCTACCCACAATCCTTCCAGAATATTACTGTTAGACTTGGCTATTATCTTCCATTTGTGAAGTATGCCCCACTGTCAATTTACTTCCTAGGAAGTAAATAGAAAGATACCAGCATGTTCCTTTGCACTTCCAGATATAACAAAACAATTCTTTGATTTTTATTAATAAACCAGACATCCTCCTGCTGTGTGTTCCTTCCTGTAGATTTTGCGATCTCTTGTTAATTTCTTAATCTTGATTAGCTGGTAGTTTAGTATGCTAATAGATATTCATTGTGATGTATACAATACTTAATTTGCATGTAACCAAACAGATAAATAAGTGTCTCCTACATGTCTGAAAAAAACATATTTGTCACCACCTGTGTACTTTAACTCATAGACATAATTTACAATATAGGGACATAACTCTTAAATGTTATCCTTACAAACATTTCTCAATGGTTATGATGACCAATGTGTTAGTGGCTCTCAGTAGAGACCTAGCATGTCACCCTTTAGCCCTAGTCTACACTAGGACTTCAGGTCGAATTTAGCAGCGTTAAATCGATGTAAACCTGCACCCGTCCACACGATGAAGCCCTTTATTTCGACTTAAAGGGCTCTTAAAATCGATTTCCGTACTCCACCCCTGACAAGTGGATTAGCGCTTAAATCGGCCTTGCCGGGTCGAATTTGGGGTACTGTGGACACAATTCAACGGTATTGGCCTCCGGGAGCTATCCCAGAGTGCTCCATTGTGACCGCTCTGGACAGCACTCTCAACTCAGATGCACTGGCCAGGTAGACAGGAAAAGAACTGCGAACTTTTGAATCTCATTTCCTGTTTGGCCAGCGTGGCAAGCTGCAGGTGACCATGCAGAGCTCATCAGCAGAGGTGACCATGATGGAGTCCCAGAATCGCAAAAGAGCTCCAGCATGGACTGAACAGGAGGTATGGGATCTGATCGCTGTGTGGGGAGAGGAATCTGTGCTATCAGAACTCTGTTCCAGTTTTCGAAATGCCAAAACCTTTGTCAAAATCTCCCAGGGCATGAAGGACAGAGGCCATAACAGGGACCCGAAGCAGTGCCGCGTGAAACTTAAGGAGCTGAGGCAAGCATCCCAGAAAACCAGAGAGACGAACGGCCGCTCCGGGTCAGAGCCCCAAACCTGCTGCTTCTATGATGAGCTGCATGCCATTTTAGGGGGTTCAGCCACCACTACCCCAGCCGTGTTGTTTGACTCCTTCAATGGAGATGGAGGCAATACGGAAGCAGGTTTTGGGGAGGAAGAAGATGATGATGATGATGATGAGGTTGTAGATAGCTCACAGCAAGCAAGCGGAGAAACTGCTTTTCCCGACAGCCAGGAACTGTTTCTCACCCTGGACCTGGAGCCAGTACCCCCCAAACCCACCCAAGGCTGCCTCCCGTACCCGCCAGGCAGAGAAGGGACCTCCGGTGAGTGTACCTTTTAAAATATTATATATGGTTTAAAAGCAAGCATGTGAAAGGATTACTTTGCCCTGGCATTCGCAGCTCTCCTGGATGTACTCCCAAAGCCTTTGCAAAAGGTTTCTGGGGAGGGCAGCCTTATTGCGTCCTTCATGGTAGGACACTTTTTCAACTCCAGGCCAGTAACACGTACTCGGGAATCACTGTACAACAAAGCATTGCAGTGTATGTTTGCTGGCGTTCAAACAACATCCATTATTTATCTCTCTGTGTTATCCTCAGGAGAGTGAGATATCATTCATGGTCACCTGGTTGAAATAAGGTGCTTTTCTTCAGGGGACACTCAGAGGAGCCCGTTCCTGCTGGGCTGTTTGCCTGCGGCTGAACAGAAATCTTCCCTGCTGTTAGCCACGGGGAGGGGGGACGGTTGAAGGGGTAGCCACGCGATGGGGGGAGGCAAAATGCGACCTTGTAACAAAAGCACATGTGCTATGTATGTAATGTTAACAGCAAGGTTTACCCTGAAAGAGTGTAGCCACTGTTTTATAAAATGTGTCTTTTTAAATACCGCTGTCTCTTTTTTTTTCTCCACCAGCTGCATGTGTTTCAATGATCACAAGATCTTCTCCTTCACAGAGGCTAGTGAAGATTAGAAAGAAAAAAAAACGCACTCATGATGAAATGTTCTCTGAGCTCATGCTGTCCTCCCACACTGACAGAGCACAGACGAATGTGTGGAGGCAAATAATGTCAGAGTGCAGGAAAGCAGAAAATGACCGGGAGGAGAGGTGGCGGGCTGAAGAGAGTAAGTGGCGGGCTGAAGACAGGGCTGAAGCTCAAATGTGGTGGTAGCGTGATGAGAGGAGGCAGGATTCAATGCTGAGGCTGCTGGAGGACCAAACCAGTATGCTCCAGTGTATGGTTGAGCTGCAGCAAAGGCAGCTGGAGCACAGACTGCCACTTGTGTAGCCCTTGTGTAACCAACCGCCCACCTCCCCAAGTTCCATAGCCTCCACACCCAGACACCCAAGAACGCGGTGGGGGGGCCACCGGCCAACCAGCCACTCCACCACGGAGGATTGCCCAAAAAAAAGAAGGCTGGCATTCAATAAATTTTAAAGTTGTAAACTTTTAAAGTGCTGTGTGGCATTTTCCTTCCCTCCTCCACCACCCCTCCTGGGCTACCTTGGTAGTCATCCCCCTATTTGTGTGATGAATGAATAAAGAATGCATGAATGTGAAGCAACAATGACTTTATTGCCTCTGCAAGCAATGATCGAAGGGAGAAGGGGAGGGTGGTTAGCTTGCAGGGAAGTAGAGTGAACCAAGGGGCGGGGGGTTTCATCAAGGAGAAACAAAGAGAACTTTCACACCGTAGCCTGGCCAGTCATGAAACTGGTTTTCAAAGCTTCTCTGATGCGCACCGCGCCCTCCTGTGCTCTTCTAACCGCCCTGGTGTCTGGCTGCGTGTAACCAGCAGCCAGACGATTGGCCTCAACCTCCCACCCCGCCATAAACATCTCCCCCTTACTCTCACAGATATTGTGGAGCACACAGCAAGCAGTAATAACAGTGGGAATATTGGTTTCGCTGAGATCTAAGCGAGTCAGTAAACTGCGCCAGCGTGCCTTTAAACGTCTAAATGCACATTCTACCACCATTCTGCACTTGCTCAGCCTGTAGTTGAACAGCTCCTGACTACTGTCCAGGCTGCCTGTGTACGGCTTCATGAGCCATGGCATTAAGGGGTAGGCTGGGTCCCCAAGGATACATATAGGCATTTCAACGTCCCCAACAGTTATTTTCTGGTCTGGGAATAAAGTCCCTTCCTGCAGCTTTTGAAACAGACCAGAGTTCCTGAAGATGTGAGCGTCATGTACCTTTCCCGGCCATTCCACGCTGTTGTTGGTGAAACGTCCCTTGTGATCCACCAGAGCTTGCAGCACTATTGAAAAGTACCCCTTGCGGTTTATGTACTCGCCGGCTTGGTGCTCCGGTGCCAAGATGGGGATATGGGTTCCGTCTATGGCCCCACCACAGTTAGGGAATCCCATTGCAGCAAAGCCATCCACTATGACCTGCACATTTCCCAGGGTCACTACCCTCGATATCAGCAGATCTTTGATTGCGTGGGCTACTTGCATCACAGCAGCCCCCACAGTAGATTTGCCCACTCCAAATTGATTCCCAACTGACCGGTAGCTGTCTGGCATTGCAAGCTTCCACAGGGCTATCACCACTCACTTCTCTACTGTGAGGACTGCTCTCATCTTGGTATTCATGTGCTTCTGGGCAGGGGAAAGCAAGTCACAAAGTTCCATGAAAGTGCCCTTACACATGCGAAAGTTTCGCAGCAACTGGGAATCGTCTCAGACCTGCAACACTATGTGGTCCCACCAGTCTGTGCTTGTTTCCCGAGCCCAGAATCAGTGTTCCACAGCATGAACCTGCCCCATTAGCACCATGATGCATGCATTGGCAGGGCCTATGCTTTCAGAGAAATCTGTGTCCATGTCCTGATCACTCACGTGACCGCGCTGACATCGCTTCCTCGCCCGGTATCGCTCTGCCAGGTTCTGGTGCTGCATATACTGCTGGATAATGCGTGTGGTGTTTAATGTGCTCCTAATTGCCAAAGTGAGCTGAGCGGCCTCCATGCTTGCCTTGGTATGGCGTCTGCACAGAAAAAAGGCGCAGAACGATTGTCTGCCATTGCTCTGACGGAGGGAGGGGCAACTGACGACACAGCTTACAGGGTTGGCTTCAGGGAGCTAAAATCAACAAAGGGGGTGGCTTTACATGAAGGAGTATTTCAGGCAGGACTTCACCGAGGGTTCCAATAAGAAATGGTGCACCTAAGTTATTGTTCTTATTGGAACAAGGAGATTAGTCTGGCCTCTGATTGATACATGGCTAGATTTACCTCGCTGCACCTTCTCTGTGAGTGACTGTAGTGTGACCTAGAGGAATGAGTCCCCTAGACGGGGAAGGTGGGGGAAGCAAATGAGTACAAAACAAATCTGGTCTATTTCTTGTTTTGATCCACTCCATCTATCTTTTACATCTTTGGCTGGCAGCAGACGGTGCAGTAGGACTGCTAGCCATCCTCATCTCTTACCTGCCTGGCAGAAGATGGTACAGTAGGACTGCTAGCAATCCGTATCACCTGCCTGCTCACCATAAGACGGTTCAATAGGACTGACTGCAGGACTAAAGAGAATGACCTGGTCAAGTCACTCCAAATTTAGTCCCTGCGCCCATGTCTGCCCAGGTGCTCCCGGCCGACGTGGCCAGGAGCACCTCGGACATGACAATGACGGCTACCAGTCCTACTGTACCGTCTGCTGCCAGAAGGCAATGGGTTGCTGCTACTGTGTAGCAATGCAGTACCGCGTCTGCCAGCACCCAGGAGACATACGGTGACGGTTACCTGAGCGGTCTCCATGCTTGCCGTGATATGGTGTCTGCACAGGGAACTCAGGAAAAAAGGCGCGAAACGATTGTCTGCCCTTGCTTTCACGGAGGGAGGGAGGGAACGGGGGCCTGACTATATGTACCCAGAAACACCCGTGACAATGTTTTAGCCTCATCAGGCATTGGGATCTCAACCCAGAATTCCAATGGTCAGCGGCAACTGCGGGAACTGTGGGATAGCCACCCACAGTGCAACGCTCCGGAAGTCGACTCTAGCCTCGGTACTGTGGAAGCACTCCGCCGAGTTAATGCACTTAATGCACTTAGAGCATTTTCTGTGGGGACACACACACTCGAATATATAAAACCGATTTCTAAAAAAACGATTTCTATAAATTCAACCTAATTTCGTAGTGTAAACATACCCTTAGTGAATTATTATGCATATAATTGACCCAGGGGATCCAAGTTGGCATCAAGATTCCTGGGTCACACATAGCCACACCATAGCTTTTAACCTGATGCCTTTGCATATCATATAATCATAGAAATGTAGAGTTAGAAGGAACCTTGAGAGGTCATCAACTCCAGCCCTCTGAGCTGAGGCAGGACCAAGTAAACCTAGACCAAAGCTGACAGGTATTTTTCCACCTTGTTTTAAAAAGATTTCAGTGATGGGGACTCCACGACTTCCCTTGGAAGCCTATTCCAGAGCTTAACTACCCTTATAGTTACAAAGTTTTTTCTAACACAATATCTAACCTAATATCTAACCCAAGTCTCCCTTGCTGCAGATTGAGCCCATTACTTCTAGCCCTACCTTCAGTGGAAGTGGAGAACAATTGATCACTGTCCTCTTTGTAACAGCCCTTAACGTATTTGAAGACTGTTGTCAGGTCCCCCCTCAGTCTTCTTTTCTCAAGACTAAACATGCCTAGTGTTTTGGTTTTTTTTAACCTCTCCTCATAGGTCAGGTTTGCTAAACCTTCTATAAGTTTTGTTGCTCTCCTGTGGACTCTCTCCAATGTATCCATATCTTTCCTAACATGTGGCAACCAGAATTGAACAAAGTATTCCAGCTGAGATTTGTCAGTGCCAAACACAGAATACCTCCCATGTCTTACATATGACATTCCTGTTAACACACCCAAGAATAATATTATCCCTTTTTGCAACTGCATCACGTTGCTGACTCATGTTCAATTTATGATCCACTATGATGCCCAGATCCTTTCCAGCAGTACTACCACCTACCCAATTTGTAGTGTGCATTTAATGTTTCCTTCCTAAGAGTAGTACTTTGCACTTGTCCTTATTGAATTTCATCTTGTTGATTTCAGATGAATTCTCCAATTTGACAAGGTCATTTTGAATTCTAATCCTGTCCTCCAAAGTGCTTGCAATCCCTCCCAGTTTGGTGTCATCCACAAATTTTATAAGCGTACTCTCCACTTCATTATCCAAGTCATTAATGAAAATATTGAATAGTACTGGAATCAGAACTAACCCCTATAGGCCTTCACTAGATATGTCCTCCCAGTTTGACAGCAAATCACTGATAACTACTCTTTAAGCATGGTCTTTCAACCAGTTCTGCAGCCAGTTTATAGTAATTTAATCTAGACCACATTTTCCTAGTTTGTTTTTATGAGAATGTCATGTGGGGCTGTGTCAAAAGCCTTACTAAAATCACAATATGTAACGTCTACTCCTTCCTCCCTATCAACTAGGCCAATAACTCTGTCAAAGAAAAAAGAACAGGAGTACTTGTCAAAGAAGTGCTGTCAAAGAATGACATCATGTTGGTTTGGCATGACTTGTTCTTGAGAAATCCAGGCTAGATATTCCTTATAAGTCTATTATCCTCTAGGTACTTACCTAATAATTTGTTCCACTATACTTCCAGGTACTGAAGTTAAGCTGACTGGTCTATAATTCCCCAGGACCCCTTTGTTCCCCATTTTAAAGATAGGTACTATGTCTGCCCTTCTCCAGTCACCCATGAGTTCTTAAAGATAATTGCTAATGGTTCTGAGATTGCTTCAGATAGTTCCTTTTCTGAGATTGCCTCAGATAGTTCCTTAAGTATCCTAAAATGAATTGGATCAGGCCTGTCAACTTAACATCTAACTTATCTAAATATCCTGTAACCTGTTAATTCCCTATTTTTGGCTTGCATTCCCCCCCCTAATTGTGTTGAGTATCTGGTTACCATTAACCTTTCTAGTGAAGACTGAAGCAAAATTGGTAATAAACACCTCAGCCTCCTTGATGTCATTAGTTATTAGCTCTCCTTCCCTGCTAAGCAGAGGACCTACACTATCTTTCATCTTTTTCTTGTTCCTAATATATTTAAAGAACCTCTTTATTGCCTTTTTCTGTCCCTTGTTAAGTATAACTTGTATTGTGCCTTAGCCTTTCTGAGTTTTGTCCCTGTATGCTTGTGCTATTCTTTTGCACTTCTCCTAAGCAATTTGTTCATGTTCCTACTTTTTGTAGGATTCCTTTTTGACTTTCAAGTCACTAAAGAGTTCCTGATGGAGCAATATTGCCTCTTACTATTATTCCTATCTTTCCTTCTCATCAGGATAGTTGAAGTTGTGCCTTTAATACGGTCTCCTTGAGAAATTGCCATCTGTCCTGAACTCCTTTATCCCTTAGATTTTCTTCTCATGGGACCTTACCTACCAGTTCTCTGAGTTTGTTAAAGTCTGTTTTTTAAAGTCCATTGTCCTTATTCTGTTGCTCTCACTCTTCCTTTTCCTTAGAATAAGGAGATCTGTCATTTCATGATCACTTTCACCTAAGTTGCCTTCCACCTTCAGATTTGCAACCAATTCCTCCCTGTTGGGAGGAGAACTGAGGATGTCTGTCCCCTTGGTTACTTCTCCACTTTGTTAAAGAATTTGTCCCCAGTACATACCTTGAACATATTGGAAAATTTCCAACTGATGTCTGGGTAGTTAAAGTCTCCCATTACTACCAGATATTGTGTTTTGGATATTGCTGTTGTTTATTCTAGAAATACCTCATCCACCTCCTCTTCCTGATTTGATGGTCTATAGTAGACCCCTATCATGTTGACATAGCCCCTATTTTCCCATCTTTTATCTTTACCCAGGGACTTTCAACTGGTCTGCCTCTCACCTCCTTATCGACCTCAGAACAAGTGTGTATGTTCTTGATGTATCATGCAACACCTCCTCCTTTTTCCCCCCTGCCTGTCCTTCCTGACCAAGCTATACCCCTCTGTACCAATATTCCAGTCATGAGATTTATCCCACCAAGTCTCTGTGATGTCAGTTAAGTAATAATTTAGCTCATGTACTAATACTTCCAGTTCTTCCTGTTTATTCCCCATACTCCTTGTGTTATTCTTCCAAAGATTACAAGTATCTTCTTGCAGCTATATCAAATTGCAAACTCATGTCTAATTTGCTGTTTACTATCATTCTAATTTCCTTGCAGTATTCTTGTTTGCCAGATTTCTCCCTCCCACTGAGTATGTGTGATTCAGATTTTTTTCACTAACTGTACAGTTCTGGTTTGCATCTTTTCCCACGTTGAATCTCATATTATTATTTACATGTAGGTCTCTTTGTATTATTTATTTGTCCTAACTGTTTTTTCACAACACCTCCCATTTTAATATAATCTATAAATTTAGTTTGTGTTCTGTTTATTCTCTCTTCTAGATACAGAATGACTAATGCTTACCTTCCGTGGCTGATATTTCACCTTTTGCTCAATGAAAACGGGCACATGGGGAGTTGTTCCCCTCTTTGGCTGCAGCTTCTCTCTGTGGTTCATCCTACGTAGCTGATGAGGAGATGAAGCAGGCCTGTGTCAATCTGAGGACAAATGCTTTTGGGGTAGTGGGAGATATTACTGAGCTGACTGTAGGCAACATACTGTTGGTACTTCAGCCCATGTTGTCTCACTAGGTCTCCCAGTGGCTTCATATTGATGTTGAATAGCACGTGGGAGAGGACTGCATGACAGGGGAGGGCTTAAGAGGCAGAGGAACAATTAGTCATAAAAATCCTCTGGATACAGTCTTGGAGGACAGACCTGAGCCATGTAGGGACATTTCCCTTTATCCTTGCAGCCTTTTGGGAATCAGGAAAAGGCTATGGTATTCTTTGAGCAGAACTTAGGGAATGTTTTGATACCCTCTCCACCTTTCTTAGTCTACATTAGTTGGTAGTCCACTTTGCAGGAAGATAGGGCTAGCAACACTGCCACATTTAGCATTCCCAGTCACCCTTGGTGAGCTCCAGGTTTTAACTGAAGAGAGAGAAAGCAGACTTTGATCAATAAAAGCATGTTTTTATTTGTCTTTTTTTCCCCCTTCAATGTGTGGTAAAAACGGAAAAATGTAATTTCACCAGAGCCTGAAGCTGAAAAACTGCCGGGCAGGTTGTTATTGCTAAAACCACAAGCTAATAGGTGCTAATACATTTTAAAAAGTTGTAGAAGATCTTTATTTTGGCGGTGGGTACAGGGGTGCGAGAACAATTTGTATAGTGGGGGTGCTGAGAGCCAGTGAACCAAACTGCAAACCCTGTATATACACTTCAAGCCAAGGGGGCTGCAGCACCCCCAGCACCTCTAGTTCCATACCTGTGAGTATGTGGAATGACATCACTTACCTTACAGTGAGGAATGAATACTATTATCATCCTAATGCAACATCCAACTGCCCAGAGCAAACACAATTTCTTATCCCCTGATCCTTCAAAGACTTACACGTGTTTAAGCTCATGTGTGGTCCCACTGAAGCATGTGCATAAGAACCTACTTAATTTGTGCTAGTGATTGAAAATTAAACTAGTCAATGGAACGAATCACATGACTAAAATTAAGCCCATGCATATAAATGTTTGCAGGATGTATATTTCTTTTGCTTTACTGAAATTGACAAAATCATCCAATTATTCTCCACCCCCGCACTCCCACCCCAATTTGGAATCCCATTCCACCTATTCGCCATTGTCTTTTGTTGACTAAATTGTCTTAGTTTGCATTGACATTCCATTTCATTTCCCAGGATTTGCATAAAAAATATATACAGGAGCAAGAGTGTCATGCACTGCAGAGATACAGCATTTTAAAATTTGAAAAAGTTCAAAGTGAGGATGCTTTGGATAACCTTCATCTATATGAGTTCTTTGGTTTATGGGGAACAAACGAAAGAACTCATGTAGATGGAGGAATTAAAATATCCTGCTTTATTATTAGTGTGAATGACTTTACATCTCCATTGTTAGAGGAGTAAGACAATATAAATATCCTTTATTTTTAGAGCTGGGTGAATGCTCTTAAAATGAATTTGCTTCTGTTGGGCTTATGCCTCTTTTGTGTTTTTCTTCCACAAACAATCCAGTTTTTTTAGGATTGATGCATACAGTAAGCAAAGTTTAAGATGGCAAATTTTAGATTTTCAAAAAAAAATATTTGCAAGAGGAACGGTATATTTTATATAGGATCAGACTTTGCTTGGCACAGCTGGGGTGCCACACAGGACGCAGAAAGAATGAAATGAGTCCAAAAAGGATCTGCCTGCACTCTTCACTGGACAGCATATGCACCTCCAGTTACTTTATGCGATGGAAAAATGAGATGATTGTAGTATTTATTGATTGTTACAGATTAATTTTCTAGGAATTGTGCCCCAGAAAAGTCCTAGGTGGCCCAGAAGGAAAAAGATGTAGCATGTTCCAAAATTCCCTACTCTTGTTTATTTGTCCCTAAACAGAGGCTCTAAAGACCTGCCCCTTATTATAAGTATTACACTCCTTTGGTCCCTGAATCAGAAAAGCATCCCTATCTAAGGAAGAATTTAAGCATGTACTTAAGTGCCACATGCTTAAGTTAAGCACACCCTTAAATGATTTTCTGAATAGAGATGGATTTGTGCATGTGCTTAAGTGCTTTCCTCAATAGGGTCCCAGCCAGTGAAAAGAAACAATACCATGTGTATTATGTGCCCACTCACAACTAACCAAAACAGCTCAGCTTTCCACCATTGAGTAATAAATACCCCAATCTAACTATTCTTTTTAAGAGTAAAAGAAACCACAAAAACCAGTTGAGGAAATCTGAGGGAATCACAGTCTGCTCATGGACATTCAGCAAGGACAAAAGGAGGCTATATTTGGCAAGCAAACTATTTTCTGTAAATTATTTGATCGTTGATTTTATTTAAGTTGCATCATAAATATGGTGTGGTACATAACAGACTAATAAAAGACCCCAAAAGTTCAAAAGCTAAAGGCTCTATCCTGTAAACCCTAATTTAAATGCTTGACTTTACATCTATGAATAAGGAATATTTATCAAAGGCCTTCCAGAATTGAGCTCATATTTAGGATGTAATTTGATGAGTGATGATTGCAAATGGAGGTGAAGGTGGGGGAGTAGAAGAGAGGATGATGGGTAACAGCAATAAGATCAGGCAGTTGCTTTGGTTGATAATGTATGAGCAACAGAAGGTCTGAACATTTTCTTTTAACCTTTACCATTGTACTAGAGCTTTGTGTTCAGTGTTTACATGCTGTAATTGAATGATAAAACAAAGCTTTTAAACCTTTTTAATCAAATTTGCATTTGAATGTAATGTTCATGAAAAGGGCTAACTACTGTGCAACCTCCCCACATGGCAGGGCTTGAGAAACCATGCAGTGACATTTTAAAAAATTACTTTACAGATGGTTTAGTATGATTACAATTCACTAGTACCAAACCAAGAGGCTTAAACCAGCTTAATGGAGAGGGTATGGTATTTTTACTAAGATAGCTAAAATTCTTAGTTTCTGTCAACACTTAACTAAACTTGGAAGAAATTGTATTTGCTAAAGATTCAACACTGCTGCCCTTCGCTTGCACGCTGAAAAATCTCCCACTATGTGTTTTTGAATCCTCCAATAAATCATCCAACAAAAAAAGAAAATTCAAGATATGACATTCCTGGTTTTTCTAAGAAAAAAAGGGAAGCAGAATCAAACTTTTTGGGAGATGAAGGGTGAGAGAATTCCTTTTCGGACTTCTTTAAAGAACAAAAAAGGTTGCACAAGCCTTTGTAGGTCACCTTTATAGATTAAATATAGTCACCAGTTAAAAACAATCAAAAAACAACAACCAATCCATAGAATGCTAAACCACTATCTCAAGTAACTATTGCAGTTCCATAGCAAAACACTTCATTTTTTATTACTGTTAGTGACTTAAAAAAAAAAAAGTACTACCATACAGGTTCACCAATAAACCTGGAAATTGACTTGCAATGTTCCTGTCCTAGTCTTGACTAAAGCCAACAAACTGTGCCTATTGAATGGTTTAGTAATTAGCTTACATCCACATACAGTCGATGGTGTGAACAGAGATGAATGTGTGTTATTCATCCGATGAAGTGAGCTGTAGCTCACGAAAGCTTATGCTCAAATAAATGTGTTAGTCTCTAAGGTGCCACAAGTCCTCCTTTTCTTTTTGCGGATACAGACTAACACGGCTGCTACTCTGAAACCTGTGTGTTACAAGTGTAACATGGTGAAGAAGCTACTAATACTAAAATAATGCTGTTTCTGATATCTGTGGAGCAGTAGCTTGAGAATACGTGGTGGGAGCCAGATTCTTGTTGTTTCCCTTTTGATAAGATTTTTAATATATAAAAGATAGATAGCCAAATATTTAGTCTGTCCTGTTGCAGTAATTGAAGTTACAAGATTGTTGGGCTGAACTAGACATCTTCCTTCTGACACACAGCCTTTCTATGTAGCACCAAGGGCTGGGAAGGGAGCTGAGGACATCTGTGGTTATACATTTGGGGAAGCATATACATGGGAAGGTCCAGTCCAAAGTGACTTCTCTTCCTTTGCAACATTCTTGAAGTCTTCCACCTCTAGCAGATGTAATGAATGGATTGCAGTAGTGCCCACTTCGTAACCATTAGTTGTGCTCAAAGGCAAGGGGGCTGCATCCGGCACATGAAGCAGTCACAGCTATAGTTTTATATTTGATTGATGTAGCAGTACCCTCACTTTGCAGCTTTCCTCCAGATCATAAAAAAGGTGCCAGGCCACAGATTCCTGGAAGTATCAGCTATACAACAATTTCAGTATTCATTTATAACCTGGAAACCAAGAGACAGAGTGGGTCACAATTTTTTGAAGAAAAGAAGGAGTCTTAAATTAAATTTTCAATGAAATATGCTTAATTTGACAAAGAAATTTAAAATGGAGAGGGATGAAAAACAAATCACAACATTTTGTGTGATAATTCCCTCTACTCTCTTCGTTTTAACCAGCTATACCAATAACCATTCACAAGAACACAGGTAAATGTGACTCTGCTGACATTTTATTCAGGTTCACAACGAGATTTTAAAGAAAAGGGTATGCATAAAGAATATTATTTAGGTAAAAGACTCTTATCAGACTATATCATATATTCGTCCACAAACCTAGATTACTGTTTGGATTGTTAAATGTCTAATTTATTGTACAATATGTGCATTATATAACGGAGTTAACTTTCTTATTTGAACTTTATTTTTCTTTCTGTTTCTGATTTGCAGTAACAGAACTGTGAGAACTCAATTGCAGGATCAGGACTTAGCTGTTGTTAACTGGAGCTTACAGCCCAGTAGAGCTACATACAACTATCAAAATATCAAGTGAACAGAACTCTTTCAGCATCCTTGTGCAAAAGTAAATATTTAACCAGTTATAATTTTACTATTTTTTTTCAAACTTATTTGATGTCTATTCCTCATTGGGAAGTAGTTACATACAAACTTTAAAGTTCAGTCCCTTTTTAGTTATTCATGTGCAGTTAAATGTTTTAATGCTATTTAAAGTGGGGGAGAAAAAGTTCTACCTGTTTTCACTGACCACATATTTTAAAACTCACTTTATTTTGCTAAAATGTTCAGAAAAAAAAAAATCCCTTCTGGGCTGAGACTGATAATGGAAAATTTCAGCCCGAAGAAGAATTTCTGAGAAAATTGCGGGAATTTATAATGGAAGGAGACTTGCCACTTTAGGCTTGATTTTGAAAACACTTATGCACATGCTTACCTTTCAGCATGTGTAGTCCCATTAAAATTAAACATGTTTATAAGGTCCCGATGCTACAACTAGCTCCATGTGGGCAGCTCCTTGCACATTTGCTGGAGCCTCCTGGAAATTAATGTGGTTCCATGCAGAGATCTGCTAGGCCACCTCATTGGCTGGATCAAGGACTAGCTCTTGATGAAGTTTTTTCTTATGTCGGCCCAGTCTATACTGGGAAGTGCATGGTGCTAGAAAACATATTTACTCACACTTTTAAAATTCTTGACAGGTTTCAGAGGAACAGCCGTGTTAGTCTGTATTCGCAAAAAGAAAAGGAGTACTTGTGGCACCTTAGAGACTAACCAATTTATTTGAGCATGAGCTTTCGTGAGCTACAGCTCACTTCTTGTTCACACTAAAGACAAAATCTTGTTTAATGTTGTGTTAATGTTTTCTAATGAATTGTGGGCCATTTCCAACACAAATCCAGGTTGAGAAAACCTTGATTATCATACACATTGTAAGGAGAGTGGTCACTTTAGATAAGCTATTACCAGCAGGAGAGTGAGTTTGTGTGTGTGTGTGTGTGGGGGGGGGGGTGAGAAAACCTGGATTTGTGCTGGAAATGGCCCAACTTGATTATCATACACATTGTAAGGAGAGTGATCACTTTAGATAAGCTATTACCAGCAGGAGAGTGGGGTGGGAGGAGGTATTGTTTCATGCTTTGTGTGTATATAATAAGATCTTCTAAACTTTCCACAGTATGCATCCGATGAAGTGAGCTGTAGCTCAAAAAGCTCATGCTCAAATAAATTGGTTAGTCTCTAAGGTGCCACAAGTACTCCTTTTCATCTTTCTGATGGTAGACGGAAAGTGAGAGCTTTCTTCTTTTGCAGAATGTTGGTTGCAGGCTGTTGAAAGGGGTGCTATTTTGATTGGTGGATTTAAAATTACTACACTATAATTTAGCTACCACCAACACGTATATTAATTGCGAGATGTGAAATGTTGCACGGGAGTGTTTCCTTTAGTTATAGCTGTTTTATAAGAAACATTTATCTATATACATTTGATGTAGATATAGCAAATTAAAAAAAGCTGCATTCATTAGTTGAATCTTTTTTGCATGCAGCTTTGAATGTTTAGCACAGCGATGATATACTGTGCTTAATATCTTATCATCTCCGTTGCCTGTATCACTGTAGAAAAGATCTTTGCTGCCTAAATATTTATATATTCCTAAATTTTTGGTTAATCCAGTAAGAGGTACTATATTATCTACAGCACTGACATTTATGAGGGAACAATTGAACTGAAAACATTTTAATGGTTGTGAATTCACATCTTCCTCTGCTGTAGTTCATAGGTTTCAGGTGAGTGGAAATCTGGGGGGCGAGGGGGAGGGAGTTGCGCTAGGCTGGAGTTAAAAAGCATGAGCCCACCTCCAGAGCTTCACCCAATCCAATGAAAGGATGAGTCACACCAGAAACATCTCCACTAACTGCAGTGACCAACTGTGCAGTAGCCAATAAGGGCGCTATTTGCACCCCACCCACCAACCTCTCCGCTTCCCCCACCTAGCCCTCTATGGAGAGAGAGGGGGACCACATGGCAACTGCAGTTTGTTGCACAAAAGAGGCACGTGATGCGGGAAAAAGGCAGCCCTGATGATAAAGCCTCAGGTTTCTCACTCAGCAAAGGGGGGTGGGGGGGAGGAGGAGAAGGAGAACAGCAATAGCCTGGATCGAAATTAGAACCGATGGAAAGATACAGAACTTAACACTGTAGCGACCTCTGCAACAGGATGGGGAGGGGCCGGGGCCGATCAGGTGCAGCCCGAGCTGCGTGGGTCTGAGACAGTGACGTTCTGCCCGGGGCGTGGCCGTGGCCTCTCCCCCCTCCCTCGCGGTACAGCCCGTGCAGTCACCCCATTCTCCCCCCCAGCACTGCGGGAGCCTATTAATAACCGGTGGGCCGCTCCGCCAATGGTAGGCGCCCAGCCCTCTCCCCGCGGCCAGCCCCGCCCACCCGGATTCGCTGGGCCAGCCGAGCGCCCCGTCACCGCTCGGCAATTTCCGCCGGCCGGAGCCGAACCTATTTCTGTCCGCTGGCTCTAGACAGGCCTTTATGTCTGCGGGCTCAGCGCGCCTGCGCCGCCGCCATCTTACTTCCCTTCTTCTCCCTCCCTCTCCGGCCAATCCCTCCCCTTGCCCAGCTCCGGCGCCGTGCTCCAATGCCGTGTGAGGAGGCCTGGGGGGCGGGGGAGGACGAGTCGCGGTAGCGGGGGAGCCGGGGGGCGGGCAGACAGACCCAGCAGAGGGAGGAGGAGGAGGACGACTCATCCCCAGCCTGGTTCTGCAGAGGAGCTCGGCGTGAGCCCGAGGGAGCCGGGGCAGAGCGGCTGAAGCGAACGCCCGGCTGCAGTAGCGAGAGGGAGCGGCGGAGGGGGAGAGGCCGGGCCGGCTCCCCTCCCTGCGCCGGGCTCTCCTGGGGGAGGAGGGCGGCTGGCCGGCCGGCTGGCTGGCTGGCTGCTTGTTCCGGCCTCCTCCTCTCTCTCTAACCACCCCAAAATGATTCAGCTCCATGGCTGCCACTGACGGGAATGTCCCTGCCCGGCTCAGGCTGCCGCCGCCGCCTTGCTGCGTGCCAGCCTTGTACGTATCCGCCTGCGCCTTGCTGCTGCTAGGCGCCCCAGCCCGCCGCTCCGCGGAGCCCCCGAGAGCCCCGCGCCTCTCCTCCGCACCCGGCCGCCAGAGGCGGCGGCGGCCGCTCCCCCGGGGCCCCGCGGCGGGGAGGTCTGCTCTGCCCTGCCCACAGTCACCCCGCTGTAGCTACACACAGCTCGGCTGGGAGCCGGGGAAGGGGGGCGGGCGGTTGCTTTCTGAGTTGGCCGGATAACGTGGGTATTTGCTTTCCCCCCCGGAGAAGAGGGCTCGGGGGGAGTGGAGATCGGAGGGGAAAGTGAACGGCGAAGGAGTCTGAACTGAAAGTGTCACATTCACTGGCTCTGATCTGAAGGCGGCGGAGGGACCCGGCCTCGCCTCCCCCCCCGCAGCCCCCGAGAGGAGGAGGAGGAGGAGGAAAAGGGGCGGTTTAGTGACAGTGCCGGCTGTGCCGAGGCGTCTCAGCCTGCGCTGTGTGCGCCAGCGGGGAGAGGGGGTTGTGTGTGTGTGTGGTGCCTCTCTCCTGGGTTGCATGCAAAGCTAACTGTGGCTGTCTCTCTCCGGGCCGGGGAATTGCACTCTTAAAATAAACCCGGTACAATGCACCAGCCTGACTCAGCCGCAGACATTAGTGCTAGGAAGATGGCGCACCCGGCAATGTTTCCTAGAAGGGGCAGCGGCGGCAGCTGCGTTACTGCGCTCAATGCACCAGGTACCGGCGCTGGTAGCGGTGCCCTCTCCACCGAGGATTATCCGCCGCCTCTGCTCATCCAGCCGCCGCCTCCATCTCTTGCAGCATCTTCATCGGCGGGTGCACAGCCTCCACCCCCTCCTCCACAAAGCCTGAACCTCCTCTCCCAGTCTCAACTCCAGCCACAGCCTCTTGCACAGGCTGGAGCCCAAATGAAAAAGAAAAGTGGCTTCCAAATTACCAGCGTGACCCCAGCTCAGATCTCTGCCAGTATGAGCTCTAACAACAGCATAGCGGAGGACACGGAAAGCTACGACGACCTGGATGAGTCCCACACTGAAGACCTGTCGTCTTCAGAAATTTTGGATGTTTCTTTATCCAGGGCCACTGACTTGGGTGAACCTGAACGGAGCTCCTCCGAAGAGACTTTAAATAACTTCCAAGAGGCTGAGACTCCTGGGGCTATCTCTCCAAACCAGCCTCACCTTCCTCAGCAGCATACCCCTTTGCCTCATCACCCACAGCAGAGTGTTGTGATCAATGGAAATGTTCACCCTCATCATGGTCACCATCACCACCACCTTCATCATCACCATCATGGGCATCATCATCCATCGCATCCTGGGGTGGGCAGTACACCAGCTTCTGGAGGACCACCCCCAAGTCCATCATTTAGAAAGCTGTCCACCGCTGGAAGCTCTGACAATGTTATCACAACTGCACCAGTTTCTGCTGCATCATCCACTGGTACACCTGCATCTGCCCTGTCTAATATTCGCACTACGAGTACTCCTGGCAGTGTAGGTGTAAGTCCTGTTACTGGAACTAGTACGTTAAGTAATGTGGGCGGGGGTAGTCCTAGTATGACAAGCAGCATGCTTGGTAACGTTAATATAAACTTAAGCAACATCACAAGTGCTGCTAATGTACATGCTTTGTCTGGAGCCAGCAGCAATGTGAATATCTTGAGTGGTGTTGGCAATGGTACGAGTGCTTCCTCTAATATCATTAATAATGTTACTAATCCAACTGCAGGAATGGCAGTAGGATCAAGTCAGCAGCAGCCTGCAGCTGGCACATCAAGGTTTAGAGTCGTAAAATTAGATTCTAGTTCTGAACCTTTTAAAAAAGGTAGATGGATATGCACTGAATTCTATGATAAAGAAAACACTGTAGCAGTTACAGAAGGAGTAGCAGTAAACAAGGTGGTAGAGACTATAAAACAAAATCCATTTGAAGTGACTTCTGAAAGGGAGAGCACCAGTGGGAGTTCTGTTAGCAGCAATGTAAGCACACTGAGTCACTACACAGAAAGTGTGGGAAGCGGGGAAATGGGAGCACCTACTTTGATACAACAGCAGACATTTCAAGGTGTGGGTCCACAGCAGATGGATTTTAGTAGTACTGGACCTCAGACTATTCCAGCATCCAATATACCGCAGAGTATTTCTCAGTCACAGCTCTCACAAGTACAATTGCCTTCTCAAGAAGTAAACTATCCACAGCAAAAGCAAGGAGTCCAGCCTTCAGTGCAGGCTAGTCTAACAGCTGTTACTGGTGTTCAGCCAACTCCAGTTAATGTGGTAGGGGTATCCTCTTTAGGTCAACAACAACCTGCCATTCCAAGTGTGGCTCAACAGCAGCTACCATATTCTCAACCCTCACAGCCTGTGCAAACTTTGCCTGTTGTACCACAACAGCAGTTACAGTATGGACAACAACAGACACTTCCTACGCAGATGGCCCCTGCACGAGTTAAACCAGTGAATCAGAGTTGCGTGACCGGGACCATACCGGACTACATACAACATCAGCAGATACTTCAACCTCCAGTGCCTGCTGTGCAATCCAGCTCTACAGGAGTAGGAGCAGGAACACCTGTTCCTGTTGCTCAGGCACCAAGCATCCAACCTTCTGTACAAGTACACCCTGCTGTGGCACCAGCTCAGCCTGTTGCACATGCTCAGACAGCAAAGCCACCTGTAGGTACTAGTGGTCAAATTGTTAACACTGGACAACAAGGAAGCGTACCTGCTGTGGTGCAGCAGCAGCCACCTGTTGCAAACCAAATTACACCTTCAGTTATGCAGCAAAGTGCTGCTCCTCCGTCTTCACAAGTGGTGCAGCCTGTTCAGACTGGGATAATTCAGCAGGGGCTACAAGCTGGGGCTTCAAGCCTTCCTCCGCAAATGGTCATTGCTTCACAAAATGCTTTATCTGTACAACCCCAGGCACAAGTAGAAACTGTAGTTCAAGGAATGACCAGCCAACCATTGCCTGCAGTTAGCCCTATACCTTCTACTAGTACTGTTCCTGCACCAAGTCAAGCTAGTTCAAATGTACCTCCTGGTATACCTTCTGCTCCTGTAATTTTGGGTCCATCACAGAACATAGCACAAGCTTCAGCTGTGCAAAATGGGAATTTGGTTCAAAGTGTTAGTCAGCCTCCCTTGCTAACAACTGGTATAAGTATGCCAGTGGCACAGAATGTGCCACAACAGATACCGCTCACCACTACCCAGTTCTCTGCACAATCACTAACTCAGTCAGTTGTAAGCCAAATCGAAGATGGGAGGCGCCCTACAGATCCTTCCTTAGTTGGTTTACCTCAAGCTGCCAGTGGTGACGGTGGTGGAGCATCGGCTGTTTCAGATGGGAGTGGCAGCAACATAACCTCCTCTGCTTCCCTTTTTCCACTGAAGGTACTGCCATTGACAACCCATCTTGTTGATGGTGAGGATGAGAGGTAAGATCATGCCAGTAACTTTACAAAGAAACCATATCACTTTTATGTACATTAGTTTGCAATTACAATTGCAGTGATTTCATAAGATGAATAAGTATAAGGCTGCAGATATAGTTGTGATACCTGCTTTGTTAGGAAAAACAGTTTTTCAGGTCATGACGACATATTCAGCTACTGTGTTAAATTTTTGTATTCATTGCACTCTGAAACTATGTTGCATGAGTACACTGTCTATGTGTAGTAATACTTAGCAGGTTGTCTCCCTTCATTATATTATATGTACACACAATGTGTATAGTTGACTGGAAAAGTATGCTTTGGAGCGTGGTGGTATACTTAGGTAACTTAAAGTTTTTGGGGAGCAATTCTTAAATACAATTAACTATTTGAGATTTATTTTTAGGTATATTTTACAAGCCTAAGAGTTCTCTCCATCTCAGATTTCCTTTTTGAATCTTGACATCATCATGGTTCGGTCTGCTGTGAATGAATACCTTATGGAAGGTTTGGGCCAGCCACTTCAGGCAATATGGAGGTGGAGTGGGGCTGCTCTGGGGTGGTGGTGGGTGAGAGGAGATTATTTTAAAACAAATTGTTGAAACTACTCTGACCCTAGATGTTTTCTCCCAATGGTTCTCTGCTGCTGTTCCTCCCTTCCAACCACACTTTTGCTGCTCTTTGAGCCCAACCCAAGGCAGTTGGATGTTTCATTCCTGGAGTGTCCACTTTAAAGCCCTATTCTGTTGCTGGAGTTGCTCAGTTCTGCACAGGCCTTTGAAATTGGTGTCTGTAGTACAGTCTCTGAGGAACCATTGTTAAACACTTGAAACATGAGGGGTTTTTAAAAATAGATGAGAACTGGGTATCTTAATTTGTATGTTTGTGTATGTGCGTGTGCTGGTTTCTTTGGCAATGTGTAACTGTCAATTTCAAAGGTTTCTGCTCCCTGTACAGAATGTAGCAGCCCTGGCAACAGCCATTTACAACCATTATTATTTAATACTAATGTTGTAGCTGTATGTGGTAAACCCAGTTGGGATTAGGGCCCTATTGTAATGGGCTCTGTAAAAATGCATATGAGGACATGGTACTTCTTGCAAAGAATTTACAGTCTGTGGCCTTGTCTACACTACAGGGGAAATTCAGTCTAAGCTACACAATTTGAATTAAGTGAATAGTGTAACTCAAGTCAACGTAACTTAGATCTACTTACCATGAGGTGCACGCTATGAGATGCTCTCCCGTCGACTCCCCCTTCTCTTCTCAATCCGGTGGAGTACAGGAGTCAACGGGAGAGCGAACTGTGGTCAATTTTAGCGGGTCTTAAACCTGCTAAATCGACCGCCGATGCATCGTTCTCTGCTAGTCAATCCCCTGGTAAGTGTAGATAAGCCCTGAGAAGAAGAAATTCCATTAATGTGAGAGGAGGGTAACTTAGGACAGAAATAAATAGCCTTGAAAATAAATGGAAAAAAGGAAAGATTCAGGTTTTCCTCCTTGGATGTAGTCGCAATGAGAGGTGATCGGGTGATTTTTTTTTTTTTTTTTTTTTTAAGTCTTAGGTTCATACAGCTGTTTAAGTCCTGAGAACTAGCAGAGGACAAATTTGTCCCCCTTGTGGTAGATCTCAGGATGCTGAAAGGGGTTCGATATTAATGTTAATATATTATCAGCAGTCTTTGATACTGTTGATCATGAGGTGTTGATGTGCTTAAGGTGGCTTTAATCATTCTTTCTAAAAGATCCCAGAGGGCTAGAAGGTTGCTCATTTTCCATGAGGGCTCTCGCTTAAGAGGTCTCACAATATTTCATTGTTGGCCCACTTTCTTTTCAACGAGTATGTGAAGCTGGTAGAGGAGGTATTTAGATGTTATGGGCCCGCTGTGTCACCATTATGCTAGTGATGATCATCTTTGTGAGGTTTTTTTTGTTCTGTTTTCCCTTGGAGAACCTGAACATTGCTCTTTGCTTTTCTAGTGTTGGAAGCAGTAATCAAAACTGATGCTAGCTGGTGTGCTAAAACCAGTTAAGATGGCAGTATGCTTTTTGATATTGGAAAGAGTTTTGAGGAATTGGCTGGGGTATGTGACTGCACACTTATTTTGAGGGTAGAAATCAGCTGTTTTTCACAGTTGATAGATTTGTTTGTAGTTCTTGAATCCCAGGTAGTAGCAGTTGCTGGGAATGCTGCCTTCTTCAGTTTCTTGGCTGGCCAAAGAATACATCCTTTCCCCTCCCACACAGACTGTGCCCTCATTATTTATGTCTTTGTCATCTCCAAGTAGACTACTGAAATGTGCTCTCATGTAGCTACCACTGAACATCACTCAGATGCTTCTCTTAGAGTAGAATATGGCTGCTTGCTTTTTAAAGACCTGTAGAGAGAAGACTATACTATCGCTGTGCACTGCACTGGTTGCTAGTCCACTGCTTATTCAAAGATTATTTACAGATGTTCTAGTACCTGGCTGTCTCCGAGATCCTCTCCCATGTATCCCTTTCAGAATATACCATTAGTGGGAATGTTTTTCTTTCCATCTGGGGATGGAATCCTGGAGCTACTGAGAAAGTATCTTCAGTAGCAGATCCTTGGCTCTGTAATGCCTTTCCACTTGCAGTCTAACAGAGTCTGAGTCTTGTACCTTGCGACATTTCCTAAAAGTGACATCTCTTTGGTTTGGCTTTTCTCTGATATCCTCAGCCACCAGTCTCCTTTAGTAGGTGTTCTTGGTTTTGGTTTGTTGTTTGCTATAGGGTGTATGTATTAGATTAGATGCCTCCTGTTTAGGGAACAATATTGTATTACGTACCTGGACACTCTATGCCTAAGAAATAGGCACCCTAAAATATGTCTAAAGTAAAATGTGGGCTGGGGATTCTAGACTCCAGGCGGGCACTACATTTTCTGATTTAAGATTAATATGTGAACATCACAAGTGGTTCCAAATCTGACAAGGGAAAATGTAGAAGAAAAAATGTAATTGAATAATGCTCAGTGACAGCATAATTGGACTGGTGAAGAAGTTGTAAAATTCCATTGTGAGCATGCATCTGAAGAAATGTCTGACCCATGTAGTATCTTGTGTAAATTATATTGCAGCTTTCAATGGAGCCATTTTATAATTGTGTGTACAGTCATGTGTCAATGTCCTTTTGCCTTAAAATTGTTAACCCTATTACCTCTTTAGAGCAGTAACTGCACTCTTTCCTGTGCCCATTATTAGTACATAGGGTGTTAAATACTCTGCTGTTATCTACACGCTTTTAAGAGGAGAGAGAATTTTCTCTTTGAAATAATAGCTGGTATTTCCCCAATATAAGTCAGACTGCTATATTTAGAAATATAGCAGAGAAGCCATAAAAAGGAACATAAAGATGCACTCCCTTCAGGATATCCTGTGGAAAATTAATCTATGAACTTCAGTCATTGAAGAGAGAGGGTAAAAGCAATAGTGTTACAGCTGCCATATTAATAAGCTGTTTCCTCTGGCTGCTGTTGTCTTAGCCTGTCAGATACACCTCACATTTTGACATGTCAACCTCTCAACTTGTCATCTGTCCTAATAGCTCAGTTTCCTAAAATATAGGCAACTTCCCTTTTGGTGTTTAGGTAATTTCTTTTTTCTTGAGTCAGAGTATATATATTGATTCTTCATAAAGTTATCTCATTTGTAGGTGGCTCTTGTCTCAGTTTACACAGAGACTGATTATTAAATCAAGTCAATTTCAAACAATCTTTGATCTTCAGATGTTTTAAGTATGGAAATCTTTCTTCATTTTATTTTTAATGCCCTTGAAATCTTTCAAATAGATAAACAGATCTTAATAAATATTTTTCCATTACATTTTCATGTATGTAGACTTTGTATTGCAAAATGAGTCAAGATAACACCTTCCTAGGCAGTGCGTTAACATCATATGCAAATAAGTTCACAGTGGGAATCTGTGTGTGCAATAAAGAGCACAGCTCTTAGTATTTAGTTTACATATAAGTACAAAATCCAAATCTGTTGTATTTCTACTGATTTTTATAGGTACACAGTTAATTTAAATCACACTTTGTTTCAATTTGCGTCTCATTCATAAATGTTGCTTGTAATGATGGTAAAGATCAGACAAATCTTTTTCTTCACTTGTTTTCTTCATGCACTTCAGAGCACTTTATGTGTAAGTCATTTTCACTGCATCCTCTCTAGTCAGTCTGTTTTTTCACCTGTTTGTGTGTGTCTTTCACATAGTAACAGGGTGTGAGAAACCAGTTTTTAAAAGTAGGAAAATGATTGTAAACCCATAAAAACTGGTATGGAGACTTCAAGGCATGTGTAGTACCTGAAACTATTTTACATCCCCCATCCCCCCCGCACACTGAATTTCAGATTGCTGATATCTTTAAAATTGGACAGGTGGCTGAGAGACGTTTGCCTGTGTATAGACTCTAGGATTGGTCCAAGGGTTCTTAAAGTTATGAAAAGGGAGGATGGATGAAACCAATCCAAGTGAATTAAGCACACTGGTAAAGATTTAAAAAAAAATGCTAACTGCAAGCTAATGCAGTCAGGAAAGAGGGGAAATGAGATTTTAAGGATGTCGCTAATCACCTCTGACCTATGGTAAGCAGGTCAGGTTGTAGAATTGTGAGTATAGCATGATCCTTTCTCTTATTAATGCTTTTAATTTTTAAGTTTACAACTTAGTGAATTTATATGGAGCTTGTTTTTAAACTAAGATTTTATCATAGGCTTTATACATTGTGAACTGGGGCTGTGGGGGAACTGTGGGGCATCCTTAACATGGCATAGTACTTTAGCGGTTTGCATTGAGCTTCTGAATTTGTGTAAGCTGTAACACCAGACTGTCAGCACTATCATTGTTACAATCCGTTAATTTCAGAAGCTAAATTTAACTTCATAAGTTTGCCTTGAATTTGAAATTGTCATTAAAATTTGCACCCAGAAGAGCATGTTTGAGTCTATTTTAATAGATCTTTCATAATTCAGTTTATTAACAGAACTGGAATAGTACACTTACCTTCTCACCAATAGTGAGTCAGATTGGTGAATGTAGTTTTGTCTTGTGATGCAGAGAACACTCTTGTTGCTGTGTCATGCTGTCGGGCTCAGCTCTGCAGTCTGCACAGAGGAATAGGATGCCATGCATCAGCAGGAGTGACTTTGTCACTGTTATCTCTGCTTTGCTGGAAGCGAAGAGGGAGGAAGCAGGGTACTCCACTCTCATTTTCACCAAGCAACTGCTTCTGGAAAGAAGTGTGGTCTGTCCCCATTATTTCCTGCAAGAGTCTTGGTTCACTCTCAGGCCATGATGTGTTCTGAGACATAAGACTCTGCTCTTCCAAACACACAATGCTTTCATTGAGAGGACTCGGGATACCCATGTGGAAGATGCTCTCTTTGGCACCTTACATAGATGCATTGCTTCCCATTCCATGATACTCTGACACACCAACCACTGCAGCAGTCCTCGCTATTCCAGTGGCTCTACCGAAGGGCAGGAAGAAACCAGCAACACCTTCTGCTATATGCTGGCCTCTAACACTGTTCGATATGGCTGGTTGTCATAGAAGCTGAGAACTATACTTTTCCAGCCAGTAACTTGATCTCTGCGGGAATTTTCTTAAACCTTTAGCGCTCTAGTTTTGTGTGCCTTTTTGTCTTCATTATTTTTAAAAACTGAAAATAATTCATAGTCTGGTTAAATCCTTTATATGTATGTGTAAGAAATAAGGAGTTGGAGCTATTTAACACTGAAAAGCAGCCACTGTGAAATTTCTCAATTTTTTTTAAAATAAATTTAATTCTTGTGAAAATTTCTAGTCTGACAGAATCGGAAAGTACAGCTTGTCAGCTGGCAGTACAAAACTTCCTGCCCTTACTATGTACTACAGTCCTGATGATGAAGTCCCAGTTGAGTAAATAATACTACTTTGGTGGGATTGCAGAATTATCTGGAATGAGTAAAACAGTGAGCTATATGAACCAATATAAGTCCGTTTTAATGAAGTGTAAAGTTTAAATGGCTAGCACACATTTGGAGCACAGACAAAGAATAAGTAGTAGTAAAGTCATTTACCTTGGCGAGAAAAATAGCATGAATGGAAGACCTTTTTTAGCTGGATGGAAACAAGTCTGAAAAAAACATGGGAGTGAAAATAGCCAACTAACATGAGAACACCGGAGAAGTATAACATTAAGCAGAAGTATAAACTTCATGCTTTACCATACACTAGGAGAGGGGCTGCAGGTGAGGGACGATGATCAATCGAGAAATTATTTCATGGTAACAACTAATATAAATGAGGTAAGAGAACTATTCATAATCTCAAAACACTATAGGACAAGAAACAATAGCCTGAAGCTAAGGAAGGCAGGGAAAAGTTCTTAAGCGGAACTGGAGAGCAGAATAGACTCCCAAGATGTGTGATTGAAGCACCATTGTTAAGGAGTGTTTTTTTTTTTTTAAAGGCTAAAGACATTAATGTCAGTCATGTGGTGAGAAGCTCTACAAAATAAGACGTCAGATTGGATGACCAAACTTGTTTTTTCTGGTCCTGCTATCTGAATTGTACCCTTTTGGTCCTTGGCCTGCCATTGCAAACTGTTGACACAAGTTTAATTGTGAAACTTACTGTTGTGCTGTGAACATTTAACTCCCATAAACTCATTGCATGAAAATCACCAAACAGTTGTTATATAGTATCCGTTTTTGGACCTGGTTTATTTTATGGTAGAAACTATATGTGAAAGACTTCATCTCCCAATGAAGTTGGGAAGGAAGTTTTCAGAGCAGAGAATGAATAGAACATGAAAGCATGATGTGTCTTGCCTCTTGGGTAAATCCTTGCATTTGAAGAAAGCTAGTACACATGGTTAAATGGATATTTTATCATTAATAGTTAGTTTGTGAATTGATGGCATGCTAAAGCCTATTGAACAGGGACTCTCATGACTTCGACATTATGTAGAGGTTAAGGGACCGCATTTACCACATTTCGTATGTATGAGTAAAATATTTGTTTTTTAGTATCCTGTTTTAGTGAAATTATAAGTGTTCATAATTTTGTACTGTAAAATCATGAGTGATTACAGTTAGAATGGACCAGAATTATGTATTTCCATTGTACAATGGCTGTCAACTATTTTTCTTTGAGCTAGCCATCCCATTGAAGTCATAATGTTTATATCCCAGATCAGAGCACTCCATTAAAATAGACCTTTTAAATGAAATTTATTCCTCTTTAAGTGATCAGAAGTGACTCCTGACTTCCCTTTCCTCCTCCACCATTTTAATATACATTGATTGGCTGTTAGTTATACAGCAATTCAGTTAAGTTACTAATGGTGTTCATTTATTGTTCTGTACCAAGATTTGCAAAAATAGGCATCTAAATCCGTATATAAATAAGTGGCTTAACTTTCTGAGGTGTTGAGAACCTAACGCTCCTATTGAAGTCAGTGGAGCTCCAGATATTGGGTAACTCTGAAAATTAGGTGACTTATGTAGGTGCTTAACTTTAGGTATGCAGGCTTAAAATTCTTGGCCTACATTTATATTTCACTAGTAGTGCAGAGTCAGCAAAGCTATGGAAAAGTAGTGAATTTTATTGTTTTGCACAGAACTGTTACTCCATTTCTGGGACAAATTCTGCCCTTGGGATTGCCTGCGCAGACTCATTGAAGGAAACGGTGGTTATTGTACAGGTGTAAGGCAGAGTTTTGAAGGTAATTGGGGTGAATAGCTTGGGAAATGACATGGCTTTACTTTTTGGCTAGCGGTGCTACCTTTTTTTTTTTTTTAAGTCAACTTTGTAATCATTGAAGCACAAACATGGAAGCCAGTAGCATCATTTTTACAATAACTTTTCATGGGGAGCAGGAGGTGGAAGCCTACCATACATTTGTGCATAACTCGAGAGAAACAAAATGCTGATGCCTATTGAAAATATGTAAACTAAATGTTTTGGTTCAGTTATGGACTTCCAATTGCAACTGGAGATTCTGTACAGCTTGTGTTCTTCGCCCAACCTGGTACTTCATACTGTAGAATATTAGGCCCTGATCCAGCAAAGCACTTTAACCACATATCTAGTCCCATTGTCATTAAATGATTGATTGGCTAACTTAGTCTGTTTGCATGAATATTTCCTTATTGGTTTGCATGGCCATGAAAAGAAATTTGCAAGACTTCTAGGAGGGATGTATCACAAATTCCTGACACCCCCCCTAATTTTTCAAACTCAGGCCCTGTTGCCCACGTGAACAAAATGTAGAACACTGTCCAAAAAATGCCAAACAAAACCATGTTAGTGGAGTTTTAGGGATGAGATTTCAAACATGCCAGTCAGAAAATTCAGTTGTGGGCAGTACAACAATCTTTACACCATCCTTTTACGAATATGTAATATTTTGTATGTGCTGTCCAATTTTATCTTGCAGTAGCTGTGTGCAGTATGGCACTCACAGCTGAGTTGCACAGCTTTGTGGGTTTGAACATAAATGTACCTCTGGTATAACTGGAGTACTTCACTAGTAAACCTTGTATCCAGAGCATTACAACTTTGATTCATTCTCCAGAATAGCAGAAGCAGCAGACTGAACCTACATTGGAATGTGGTTTTTAAACATGGATAGTTTTATTTGTAAACTGTCTTCAAATAGATCAACAGTGCTCCATGCTATCACTAAGTGTCAGTTTTTAAAAATAGTTGTCAACTAAACACAAGACACCTGAACAATTTTTAAGTGGTGAAAAATATTTCCTGCATGTTCAAATATTTCCAATAGCATGAAACATTAAAAAAAAAAACTAACATTTTTGATTTCTGTGCTGAGTAGTCTTTATTCTTAGCACAGAAATGAGTTTCTTCAAGCACTCAAATGAAAAACCGATATATAAAATGGAAATACCTTCTTAACCTTAGCTTTTCCTATGTCTGTGAACCGCCAGCTGTGCAATGCCAAGGGATTAAATCATCTGAAAGAGTAAGTGGAATTTAGACTTCTGCTAAGCATCTCCTTACCTTTCCTCCACCCGACTCCAGGAACACTTTTGTATGGGCAGATGTACCTAACATCATATATGAATGTGATACGTGACAACTGACAGTTCTGATTTCTGCAATTGCTCTTACGTAAATTATAAGAACAAAAATTTAACCACGTTAAAATTGGTTTCACACACTGGTCACACACTTAAAGTAACTTCACCTTTTAGCAAGTCATTTAAAAAGATTTCAATTTAAAATTATTGCTCAAAATGAAAGCTTTTAGTTTTAATTCTTTACTTATGACCTGCCTTCATACTCCTCTGATTTAATAGTCTTTAGGGGTGGTGGAAAATATAATATCTTCCCAGCAGTGTACACAACTTAATTATAGAAACCAGTGCTCATTCTAAACTCCAGTCCTTGGCATTTTCTTTAACAGCAACAAGTACAAAGCAATAAAGGTGTGGTATGATTGGGGTCAAAAGAGTCCATACTTAGCGTATGAGAGCCTTTTTTGCTTGTTCAGGAGCTCTGAAAACTTTTAGTTCTTTTAAAGAAGAATAAGTTAAAATTACTGAATGAGAACCCAGATCTGTTCATTAGTTGTTTATATATGCTGAACTGAATCTAATATTGTAAACTCAACAGTACTAACTCTTGACAATCTCTTCTTAACTGAAACCCAGAAATGTTCTGTATGAATAATATTCCTTCAGTTTCAGTATTCTTAATATCTTTGATTAGAAGTCTACTTATTATTCTAATACTCCTCATAGTAATTACATTCTAATATCTCAGTCCTGTTTGTGATACAGACACTGCCATTGATGGTCATAGTATTTATATTCTAAATCAAACTTTGAGTCCTGAGATTTTCTTTTATTATTAATTATGGTGCTTCTTTAGCAGGCCTTTAGATGTGTTCCAACGGCTGCTTAATTGGATAAGTTATTTGAAAGCCAAATCGGAAGGCCCAAACATGCATTGAGAATTCTATCCTATAACAATGGAAAGGTATGATTGATTAGTCCTAGAAATAATCTCAGAAAACTTCTTAACTAGATTCTCTGCAGTAGGATTATGCATATGGCACAAGGTGGTGTATGCTAACTTTGGATGTTTTTGCAGACATGGATAACTTCTCTTTTATTAAAGAAGGTTGACATTTAGACATTTCTTATGAATTTCTTCCAACTGGCTAACTATATACTTAACTAATCCCCACAATGCTTTTGTGGTATGTAAATAAGTATTATCCTCACTTGGCAGAAGAAGCAACTGAAACAGAAGTTGAGAGTTTTGGCTGGGTCCTTGTCAGAGCCTGGATTCGAAACAGGAGGTCCCAGCTCCATCTGTAGTCCACTAGACCACAGTTTCTTCCTGGCCCCGCTGAAGACGATGGAAAGGCACACATGGGCTTCTGTGGGTCCAAGGTTTCACCCTTGATCATGTATTTAATGGCAGCATTATAGAAAGGCAGAGAGGTGGTTCTAGAAGAAGTCATAGCATTTAATGATTCAGTCTTACGTGCTGAAGGCCTTCTGCAAGATACTGAATGTCTTCATTTTGCCTTGATGTCTGTTGTATGTGAGGATGCTCATCAACTCATAGTCTGTGTCTAAAGTCTGGCAAGAAAAGTTTCCTATTAAGAGTTTTATAAGTTAGTCTATTATATTAAGGAAGTTTTTTAAACAGCTTTAATGTTTATAAACTACTTAACTAAAAATATTGACTCTAGTCTGAGATTTCTATAAATTACCCATAGCTGCCTTCATCTTTGGGAAGTTTTCAGGTTTAAAAATTAATAGGGTTCCACATACATGTAAAATGTTTCAGAATATTCCTTTTTAAATCTGTTGGTTAGAGAAATGGGGATTGCTTTTTTTTTTTTATTTCCACTTAGTCTTCATCTTATCTGGTAGGAGCATAAAATTTGGTACAAGTGAAAGCTGCTGTGTTAAATGGCTGTACATTAAAATAGTTGCTTAATAATTTACTGTAGTATTCAGATGGGTCTGAGGTGTAAGTGCACAGGACTCTAATCTGTAGAATGAGTTCAGTATGTTAAGAATGGGACAGCATATTGTACTGCCAAATGCTGTTAGTAGGAGTAATATCTTAAACTGGGTGAAATTGTGAGTCCTAAACTTGTTTTTGGAAATTGTTCAAAGGGTTTTTGTGCAAATCCTCTCTGCATTTTTTTACCTGCCAAGTTTATAGAAATAGTGTTTACAATTTCATTTTTGCTGTAAAAGGGAGTAATTATACTTTAAAAAAGGGGAGCATGCTGAACTATTTCTAACCCCTTTTTAAAACTAGATCTATGAAATTACATCAAGCTTAAATACAACTATTGATAGTGTCCTTTATCTGTGCTAGAAAATATTAGTGAATTTAATGATATATTTTTTTTTGAGTTGTGAACACCAAGACTGCAGTGTTGATCTTGAGATATATGTAATCTCTGTTGGAAAGCTGCCAAACATGCTGTCTGTTTGAGAATACTTGGGACTTTATGAAAAGTATGTACATTTTTTTTTTCTGGCTTCTTCTGTTGTACATTTCTGAATGGGTTTCTTATTCCGTAATGAATGGTACTCTCTCTAAACATTTAATGTGGCATAACTTTAAATGTTTTATATGGCTACCATATATTTTTGTTGTGATCAGTATGTTGGTTACCTTGCCTGTTACACAACCCTAAAAGTAGAGGTTAGTTATCTTCTTGCTGCCGACTGCTTATGTTGGAATACAGCGAGAGATGTTACTCAGCACCTTTGTTCCCTTTAATAGGCTAGAAACTAACATGTGAATAGAGGGAAAAACTTGATAGTGGGACACCTTTATTTTTTGTTCCTAAAAAGGGGTTGTATTCTAAAGAATGGAAAATAGAAATAATTTTTAAAAGTAGATGACTTAACACTGAAAGTCTTTGATTTTTTGCATTTGTCAAATGGTTTGAATGAATGGTCCCTACGTTTTAATGTACCTTGTTACTGTATACACTATTTAAATTCTAGAACAAGATTCATTTTAATATGGATGTTAAACTATTAGAGGAAAAGAGTATCTCTAGTTTTTGGCATTCTGTAATGTCAAATACCTGTTAAACAGTTGATTTAATAGCCTGTAAATATCACAGAAGTAGTTAAAGTAAGAATTCTGCAAGTAACACAGTGGAAACTTAAAGTATGTACACGCGTATATGCTTATAAACAAACCTGTTTTGAGATTTATTGACCTAAAAAGTCTCTCAGCTTAACAAGTAAAATAGACCTTAACAGTTGAGCTGAAATGTGACCTGAAAACTTTTTGTAAACTTGAAAACAAAAAGCAATAGCATCAACAACCAAAAAAGTGAGATTCCACAAAAACAAAACCTACCTGTTAAAAGGTTCGCAAAAAGAAAAGGAGTACTTGTGGCACCTTAGAGACTAACCAATTTATTTGAGCATGAGCTTTCGTGAGCTACAGCTCACTTCATCGGATGCATACCGTGGAAACTGCAGAAGACATTATATACACACAGAGACCATGAAACAATACCTCCTCCCACCCCACTGTCCTGCTGGTAATAGCTTATCTAAAGTGATCATCAAGTTGGGCCATTTCCAGCACAAATCCAGGTTTTCTCAACCTCTGCCCCCCCCCCCCCCCCCCCACAGACTCACTCTCCTGCTGGTAATAGCCCATCCAAAGTGGATAGGCTATTACCAGCAGGAGAAAAGGAGTATTTGTGGCACCTTAGAGACTAACCAATTTATTTGAGCTACAGCTCACTTCACGAAAGCTCATGCTCAAATAAATTGGTTAGTCTCTAAGGTGCCACAAGTACTCCTTTTCTTCTTGCCAATACAGACTAACACGGCTGTTACTCTGAAACCTGTTAAAAGGTTAAAAATGAAACCATTTTAGAATTCATATACCTGAATATTTTAAAATTGGGTCTTCCTTTATTTAGGTGATATGAAAAGATTTCAGTGTTCTGTATTTTTCCTGCAAGTGATGATGACATAGTTAAAGTATGGTTATGGTCAGGATGGTGACTGTAAAAAATAGCATCTTCTGAACCCAACAGATGTTTCCTTTATCTCATCTGCTTAATTTTCTGAACGAATAAGATTTTTTCCAAAAAATAACTGCGCTTGATTTTTTATTTGTTTGAGATGAAGAACATACCACCCTCCATTTTCTTCAATGAAATTTCAGATTGCTCCATATCATAGCATTCCTGCCTTTACTGAAGTGAAGCAAGAAAACTTTCAAGCATTGTTAGGTGTTTTTCACTAACTTTTCTAGAGGAAAAAAGAATACTGAGTTTGAATTTGAGTAAGTAAATGAAAGAATGAACTGTCTTCAAGTATGTGATTTAAAAATCTAATTTGTTTTTTTAGTTTACACACATTCTGTTATGAGTTCTTAAACTTTTGAGCACACTTATAAAGAGTTTAAGGTTATCCTCATGTGATGGGATGTACAGATCCCATGTGGAGCCTGAAGGGGCTATAGGACGGTACTGGTCCCAGGTAGCCTGGCCCCTCCAGACCTGCAGAGCATGCTCCAATTGGAGAAAGGGTTGAAAAGGGAGTAACCCAGCTCAGGAGGGGAAGGTATGGGGAGGAGGACAGGCCTTGTGTGGAAAGCTCCTGACAAGGACACCAGAGAAGCCTTCTCAAGGGAAGAGTGTAAGATTGATTATTTATTTTTAGTGGCCTATAATTCAGCCAAATGTGCATTGGATTTTCCTGGAAATGGCAAAAGGCACATCTCTAACAGAAGGGAGGTTTCCCTCTTCCTCCTGTCAAATTTTAAGTCTCTCTGCTCTAAAGCATGGTGATTCTACAGCTTCTCCATGAAACAGCTGTAAGAACTTTTTAACCTGGGGAACACTGTTTTTTCCTAACCTTGTTCTTGGACAAGGCTGAGCTGTTTTAGCTGAGATCTCATAAATAAAAATAAATGAGTTTTGGTGAGAGAAAATCTCATGCTTCAGTACATAAGCCAACTTCTAACTATTCAGGGTTAAGAGGAAACTTTCCCTGGGGCAGGTTACTCATACCTACTTTCAGCAGTTTTCTTGCACTTTCTTCTAAAGCTTCTAGTATTTGTAGTTGTTGGAGACAAGATGGTGTACTGATCCAGTATAACTCTTATGTTTCAAACTAGAAATAATAAAACCAATGGAGTCATAAATCAAATCTCAGTTTTGCCTAGTTGAGTACACAGGCTCAAGGTAGGTGGAAAGGAGGGGAAACTAATGTAATGGGATGAAAAGGCAAATTAATAGTAGAGATTTTTTTTCCAATTCAGTTGTTTATAGAATCTCAAATGATCAAAACTGGTCATGTAACCATTAAATACCAACCATAACTCAGTGGCATAAGGCACTGGCTTTATGTAATAATAAACTTTAAGATTGTGTTGGATCTTTTAGGTACAGAAAAGTTGTAGCCAAAACAATATTGTACTAAAGCATCACTACAAAAATGTCAAAATTGGAGTGCTGTTACTATAAACAGCATGGCTGAACTGAAACATTCTCATTCATTTAGCCTGTGTTGCTCAGGAAGCCATCCTCGTGCTTGAAAAATGTAATTGTCAGCATATCAATTGCTTTAAAATAGCACTTCAGACACTAAAGCTCTGATATTGAAGCGCCACTAGAAAACATCCAAGTGGCCTGTAAAAGCCAAATACTGTAAACAGTGTATAATCTAAGCTTTTTCAGTTTTTTTAGAAATATTTTAAACTGATTTCTGAAAATCTTGCACTTTATCAAATTTTTTTTAAATTGTGTTATTCATAAACCATAGAATGCTTTTAAGGAGGAAGTTGCAATGTTTTGGCTAAAAACATGGGTTAATTACATTATGAATGCAAATATTTAACTTAGTTTTCTGTCTTCATAAATTTATTCAGGACGATTAGCCATCGGTAGATACAAAAGACAAGGGAGGAAGTCCCATCAGTAGGGTGCAAGGCCAACACCTTAGGGTCTGGACTTCTCTGCTTTTTCCCTACCCCATGTCTTTTTAGATGCTTGTATGTCTCCTGGCAGGGTCCACAGCAGGACCCAGGTGTTCTTCGTCTTTGATTCAAACCTCTTGCTAGCAGTGGTCTGATAAACTTGAAGATCTACACTGGAAGCAGAAGGCACTTTCTATTGGTTTTCTTCCTTCTAGCCGTGAGGGGGTGGGCTGGGCTGGGGAGGTTTAAAATCTCTGCTACTCCACCCTTCTAGAGGTGTATCTGCTGCAAGAGAAAGGAAAGAGGTGTCTCTTACTCTACCCTCTCCAGTAGCCTCTGAATAACTCCACTGCCTGTCTCTGCTCCTATTTTCCTAAGCAGCAGCATTATGACATTACCATAGTTCTTGCATTTCAGTGCTTTTTTCAGGGTTCTAAATAAAAGCAGTGAAACTTACTAGTCTTGTTTTGTTTTTTACTGCTCTCCTAGCCATTCAAAGTGGTTTCCTTTGTCACTGGGTCTCTCTTCAATCTCTGATTTGTGTGTATTCACTCTGTCTCTTTTGCTCAATAGCTAGTCACAACAGGGAAAGTCAAGGACTTGACTCTGAACGTCCATGTCTCTTGTTTTTAATGGCCTTTAACATCTCATCAGTTGTATGCATCACCCTAGCAACTCTAGAAAGATATTTAAGAATTCCTGAAAAAGTGTACTTCAGAGTTGAGTAACTAGGTTAGCTTTTAAAAGACTTTGTCTTGGTAAGATCTTTACCATCAAGAGTTAGTGTGGTGTATGTATTTCTGCCATTTCACCTATGGTCAGTTTGGCAGCAGAATGTTTACAGCATAAAATATAGTATGTATGTTTTGCATGGTTGTCACTTGCAAATGAATATTCTGCTTAACCATCATTTTGTACCTTGATAGATATCTTAATTTTGTTTCCAAAAAAGTGGTGGTTCTTGCATCTACTGCAAAGTAGATATTCCTCATTGGAATGCTTGTATGCATTGCTTTGTGTATGTGGATACAAAGAAAATCTCTTCTGTCTGTGAAACAATCTCAAGGATTCTTGCTGAAATAAAATATTGAAAAGGAAATTTTCCCTAACCTTTTAAATTTAACAGTTTAAAATATTTATCCATAAATATTAAGTTTTATTAATTCAATTAAAGTACAGTAAAATAAGTGCATAATTGGGGGTAAGGGAGAAAGCAAATTAGTGTAGTAGACTAAATACTCTATATTTTATGGTTGAAGTAGGGGTACAAAAATTATTGAAGGCATCTGAAAAAAGGGAAAAAAGCAAATACACCTTTTGTAATCTTTTTTCCAGTGTACCTCCATACTGTATGAATTGAGTATTTAAAGAAATATACAGAATTTCTAAATTTACTATAAAAACAATAAGGAAAATAGTTTTGAAAAAATGTAGTACCAGATTTGTTAGAAAAATGGTTTCAGAAACAAGCATCCACTGAGCAGTACTGAAGCATCTTCTGTCTTGCTATTTTTTTCTGAATTTAAATTTGGCATTCAAAGTCTTTTATATTGTACTGTCTATACATGTCGTATATCACAGTATGGTTAACCTGCTCATAGACAAAAATAAAAATTCAGTGCAGGAAATAAAAATGGGACTGGATATACTGAATATCCTTTAAAAATGTTTTGCTGAGTACACTGATGTCATTAGAGTTGTCCATAGGCCCCAGGATGGACTTCTGTAGGCCCCATATTGTTATCAAATCTATTTCAAACCTACTGGCTTACTTTAATTAGTAATTGATACCCTCTCAGTCAAAACTGAGAAGGAAGTTGTGTGCTCAATGTAAGTTTCAGTTTTGCAAATCCTCTAGCCTTGCATTATAACTACTCGATCTCCTTTTTGGGGGAGTGTTACCCACACACAATTCTGTTCTCACTTTAGGGGCACCCACCTTTACCCTTTCCCTAGGGCTCAAGGCAAACCCCTCTTACTTTAGGCACCCATCATTTCCCTTCTGTGGGCTCAGGGTGTAACCTTACACTTTACAGGTTTGTGGGGTCTTTTACCAGTGAAAGAGCTTGACACAGTAATATCCTACTTAACAATCACCAGAACACAATGTACACGGTACACATACAATGCTCACCACTCCCAATAAAGCAGATGAACTTTTCTTGATGGCCAGTCAGGATCAGGTCATCTGGGGGACTCCAGTTTCTGCATGGTGTCATTGGCAAGGAGTTGAGGTCTGGCAGCTCTAGTCTTGGGGCTGTATCCTGGAGTTGGTTCCCAGAGAACTTCCTTTTGGACTCCAGTTTATATAGTGAAACTTGAGTCTTGCTCACTGTACCCTAATCATTTTACTAAAATTTTACTAACTAATCCTAACATATTGTAAGAAAATGATCTAACCAATCATACCCCACCACCTTACTTACACCTAGCAAAAATAATTATGTAACAGAACGAAACAGACAGAGATGATACAGACAATAGAAAAGTGGGAACTGTAAAGTTAAAACAATAAAGTGAGACTTTCACAACCACAACTATTGATTAAGTGATTTCTTGCCAGACAGAACACTATCAAACTAAGTTTTCTTTAACCATGTTAGGGGCTGTTTCTGTATCTGGTGATAGTGGGTGCTATTAGGACGGGATCCCCTTAACAGCCTGATACTACATTGTCTGTAGTAATGTAATTTAGATGGAATGTGAGGATGTGACTTTCTGCTTCTTGGGTAATGGCTGCTACTCTCCTAATATGGCTGCGGACAACGGCCTTAGGCTTTACAATATGGTTACAGGAAAAGGCCGTATCCTTATTAGTAGGGAAGTATCCCATAATACTTTCGAGGTCGTAACTACTTTAATTGCTGAGACTAATGTAAGAAATGGTTCCCGAAGTTAAATAGTAAAAATGAGACAAAAGCTTATAACACTTGAGCTGCCAAGAGTGGTTGTGCTAGCAACTGATGAGTAGTGCCAACTTGAGCTTTAGCCTATACCTCCTGATGCGGGAGCCAAGTTGAATTAAAAGCGCCACCACACTTGAGAAAAAGGGTTTTTGTGTGTACGTGGGACTCAAGTTAGTAGCAACATTAAATTTTTAACTTGAGGCTAAATCTACAGTCAAAGCAAGTCTAAAGTGCCTGAATCACTTTAAAATGGTACTCGTGTGCCTTAGTCATTTAGGTGCTTTTGAAAATGTTATCCTTGAGTTATTTTGTAAATATGGGTATTGTATTTGATTTTCAGCGGTTGTTGTTCCAGGAATCTTGGTTTAGAAGCTGAAAGATTCAATACATATTTCAGTGGTTGTGCTTGGATTCTGGAGGAGGCAGTTAACTGGTCTGATTTTGGTATAATCCAAATTACTCTCTACTTTGAATGTGATTACAAATCAGTGGTAGAATGGTCATTAATCTGAGATCCAGAAAGTCCTGTAGATGTCGCTCTTAAAGTATAAATGGATTAGCAAAATATCAGTTTTAAAGTAATCCTAAACAGCTGAGTAAGTAATCAAATGACTATATGTTTAACAGATTATTCAGCAACATGCATTTTCCAACAGATGTCAAACGTACAAATTGGTAGCATTGCATAACATCGTAGTAAATAACAGAATTGGGTGTAAAAGAAATGAAAAAACAAACAAACGACATAACACTTCCTAATTGCCCTAATAGATGGTGTATACTTGATGTACAGGATTGCTTGTCAAGAAATTTGGGATCTATTCCTGTTTTTGGCAGTCTTAGATGACACTCTGAATTTCATACAGGAAATAATCTGTGCTTCTATTTTGGGGTCCCCAATGCGGTGCCTGTGGGCGCAGTGGCACCCACGGGGCAGTTCTGTGTATTGCTGTGTCTCGGCAGCATTTCGGCAGTGACTCTTCTTTTTGCTGCCGCTTTTTGGTGGCGGGGTGTCTGGCACCTGCCAGTCTTCTAGGAATAGGAATGTGCTATTCCCACAGAAAGGGGACCCCTGTTCTGTTTGAAAAATGGGGATAGTACAACCTTATCTAATACGTGTGTTGAGTATAGAGCTTTCCCTTAATGTTGAAGCATTTTGAAATACTTGTATCATGATATAAAATGTTGCATTAAAAATGTAATTAAACATATTTAGTTATTTTTATTACTGTTCAGAAAATACTTGAATAATTAATTTGTATTTAAAATTGGCAACACTAGTAGAGTTAACTGAGTGGCCCTTCTGCTTTTGTGGATAGCCCTGAGATGAAGGAAAACTAAGTTCCTTGAACATCTTTAGCACCTGAGGTAATTGGGACAACAGGATTGGAAATTAAAGAAAATATGGTCATTGTTTTTTACAGTTCTTAATTTGACAGTGTTTACAATGTGCCAGGTGCTGTTCACACAGACAGAAAGATCCTTGCCGTGGACAGTTAAAGAAAACAAGCAGTGTACAAAGGATTGGAGAGTGGGATACAATCAGGGCATGTACAGCAGTGGTTCTTAACCAGGAGCCCCGGGGCCGTGAGCAGGTTGCGGGGAGGGGGCACCAAGCAGGGCCAGTGCTAGACTCGCGGGGGCCCAGCGCGGAAAGCCAAAGCCCTGCCACCTGGGGCTGAAGCCTGAGCAATGTAGCTTTGCCAGGCAGTTGCCCTGCTTGTTACCCCCTTAATGCCGTCCCTGGTTTTTATATGCATAAAACCAGTTATTGTGGCACAGGTGGGCCGTGGAGTTTTTATAGCATGTTGGGGGTTCTCAGAAAGAGAAGTTGAGAACCCCTGGTGCACAGTATATATTTATTTTTTTAAAAAAAAGTCCACAGCAACTATATATGACTGCCCCATAACTTGTTCATTATAAGTGGGCTGACATCTTCAAGGCATCTCAGAAGAGGGGGTCTTGAGGAGGTATTTGAAGGAGAGGTTAGTGGCTTTATTGATTAGTTCATGGAAGATGTTCAATACTTGGGGAGCAGCATGGAAGAGGGTGCAAAAATATATTGGTGTGGTGGTGGGAAATGCGTAAAATAAGTAACTAAAGAGAGGAAGAGCTGTGAAGGTACTTAAAAATGAGGAAAAGAGTCCTTAATCTAATGTGATGGAAAATGAGGAGCCAATGGAAGGAATGAAGTAAATTCAGAATGATGCACAAGGCGGAGGTTGTTGTAAAGACTGGAGATGATGATGGAGGGCTTGAATGAGAAATGTAGCAGTGTGGATAGAGTGAAAAGTCCTATGTTAGAAACATGACCAAGGAAGAAATAGAGTATGTGGACACAACCTTGGGGTGTGTGTGTGTCTGTTTCTCCCCCAGCCCAGGTTTATGGGTATGTGAAAATTATTCCAGACTAACAGAATGGGGAAGGGGTTATTTCTGAGATCTTACGTATGGTGCGTGTTCTGCAGTTGATAACTTTTTATATATAACCTAAATTACCTTTACCCTCCACCATCTTTCCTTTCCTCTCTCCCTACTGTTTGATACTCCTTGCATTTTGTTTCAAATTAATTTTTAAATTCTTTGAGGCAGAGACCATAAATCCTATCTGTTTATGCAGTGCCTAGCATAGTAGACTTGAATCTTGATTTAGACCTAGGGTTGCCACTACAATGCAAAATCAATTATTTATAAATGAGACACTTAATAGTGTTCTTTTAATATAGTTTTTTTAAGGTTGCAAAATCAAGCACTTCAGAATTAGAAAATGCCAGAATTAAGTTTGCCAATGTGACCTTAATTTGGCCCCTTGTACATATGCATTATTATATAGTCTTTATGATCACAACCTTAATAATCCTTTAATATAGCTTTGTGCATTTTCCTAGCTTTTTTTAAAAAGCAGACTGAAAAAACAGAAGTGATGATGTGGCATTATATTAACCCACGTGGGTGTCATCAGAATGGTTGTAACCTTTAGATCCACCACACAGTCCTCTGCCATTTGAGCTAATAGAATGGCTGATAACAGTAGTAGGTTGTCAGCCTCCATGTGGACTAGCATGAGAGGGGAATGGGACACTTTGCCAGTGGGTTTCAGATGCTTGCTGAAAGCAGAGGAATGGTTCTAGTCCAGGCTCTGGAGAAAGAGTGTGGTTTTTAGTTGGCACCAGGGCTTTGGAGCGGAGCCGGAGCAGTGGAGCTGCAGGTTTTTGCCTGGAGCTGGAGCACAGGTCCAAAGCCCTGGTTGGCACAGACTCTTCTGTCTATTCTCTCCCCCACCCCCTCTTCACCTAGTTAGTTCCAGTCTCCACTCCTTAGGGTTCTCAATCCAGTCTTCTTGCTCAGACAGTGTCAGTTCTCCCCCAATTTCTCAACAGATCTGTCTCCCCTTTCCAGCCATCTCCTTTCTTCCTTCCATCCCCTGGTTCTCAGTGCTAGTAGTCTTGCCCAGCTACTCCCAGTCTATTCCCACTCCCACCCTGGCTCCCAACTCAGACCCAATCTATTTTCCCCGGCTTCATTCTCTGAAACAGCCAAACCACTTTGGCTATTTTTATTTAAATAAGTGGAGCCTGAGAAAGACACTCACTGTGGAAAATTTCAGCTGTTAAGTGGTTAGTTTGGCAAAGTCCGAAGCAACTGAAAACAGGGTATTATAGTGGGATCTGTTGGACAACCTTAGGCTGCTCTACACTAGAAAATTAGGTTGGTTTACCTACATTGGTCAGGGGTGTGAAAAATCCACCACCTCTGATGGTATTGTTAAGCCAACCTAAATACCTTTGTAGACAGAGAATTCTTCTGTCCACCTAGCTACCGCCTCTCTGGGAGGTGGATTACCTATGCTGATGGAAGAACCCCTCCTGTCGGTGGAGGTGGTGTCTACACTGAAGCTGCTGTAGTGCTTTGTGTTGACAAGCCCTTAATAAGCAATATATTCTACGTATGTTGTGTGCGAGCATAGCAGTATTTTAACTATTGATAACTGTGCACGTCCATAGTTGGATCATAGGATAGCTAGTGACTTGGAAATGTAGCAAGTCCTAAATGTTAGAGGGACCAGCATACTTTTCTCAAATTCCTAAATAGGTGCAGAGAAGGGCCCCAAGGCTTACTAGAAGATTAAAAGGTTTATGAAGAAATACTTCAAGACCTTCATTTTTTTTAGCCTTCAAAAGAAGACTATAAAAGAGGCCTAATTAATATGGAAATATCAGCGTCTCCAAATAAATACTTAAGGATCTAATCAGCTTACATGAGATGACCATCTGAAGCTGGTTAGAGAGAGGTTTAGAATGGATATTGTGAAGAATAGGCGCATCATTTTCCAAGAAGATTTAGACCTGGAACAAGCTACTAGGGAAGGGAAATAGTTTTAATAAATTCTACTTAAGAAAAGAATAGCTCTAGTGTCTAGTGATATTGTCAGATATGTCTGATAAGCAAGCAAGGTTTTCTTCCTAATACATGTACCAATGATTCTTGTTAGCCTTAAAGTTCACTGTATGTGTGTCATTGAGTTTATGAACTTTTTAGAAAGATCTTCTGATCACTAACATGGAATGAGGATGGGTATAGAGATGAGCAGGATTGAAAACTAGACGGGGGGAAAAAGTGTTCTTCCTCGAAACTGGGGAGAATTATTAACCATATACAAAGTTAGTCTGCTATTTGTTGAAGTATGATAATGTTTCTTTTGACTGTGGGAAATCAAATTAAGTACAATTTTAATTAAAATTGTACATCTTTATTCTGAATGTTGGCATATGATGTTTAGAACGTTAGTCTTATTTTTTAATAGACTGTTTTGGGCTCTTGAAACTTTTTTCACTGTAAGCTAATGTAGCTGCTCAGTATTTTCAGTTGTATGTACCTTATGTATGGATTGTCTCCTTTTGAAATGCATTCTCCAAACTCTCCACTTCCAATTAACCTTTTTTTTGCTGACCTCCTTTCTATTCATGCCCTCTTACTTTCCTATTGTCTGTCTTAACTGTGTGTGTCTAATTTAGATTCTGAGCTCCCAAGGAACCTTGTCTTTTTATCATTTGTAATGTACAATCGACTCAGATGGCACTGTATAAACATAGTACAATATTAATAAATTTGTGTAAGAAATATATTTAAGATCTTTCTGTATGCGAAAGATGTACATCTGATCAGCAGTTCAGTATAAGTGGTGTAAGTATCTCAAAATGGCTTATATGCACAAAGAAGAAACCTAAGTCTTCTGTGTTAAACCAAATAGTCCTGTATAGTATATTGACTGGTAGATTGGATGTGCTCTAATAATTTAATATAGAGCTAAAATAACCAATATCTTTAGAAGGTGCTCTTTGCCAGAACTCGGCTTATAAAAATTCTTCAGAATATTTGCTTGAAGAATGGTGTGTTGGTTAATAGCCTGTGGAAACAATTTTAGTGTTGCCACGTGAAGAATTAAGGTGAAAGATTTCCAGTAGACTTGCTAATTTAAGTCAACAAAGCAAGGTGGAAGGGAGTGTTAATTCAGTGTTGCTTTTTGAATCGAGTTGAAAGAACTGACCGTGGTGTTTCCATTTTGGGAGTGATCACGTATGCATGACTGAAGGCTTGGGATTAATGAAAGAGTCCTAAAAAGGGTTGCCAAGTTGCTGCATTTAAAATATTCTGTGGTTTGGCTAGTTTGTACGCTTTAGGTAGATAGGTTTCAGAGTAACAGCCGTGTTAGTCTGTATTCGCAAAAAGAAAAGGAGTACTTGTGGCACCTTAGAGACTAACCAATTTATTTGAGCATGAGCTTTCGTGAGCTCCTGAAGTGAGCTGTAGCTCACGAAAGCTCATGCTCAAATAAATTGGTTAGTCTCTAAGGTGCCACAAGTACTCTTTTTCTTTTTAGGTAGATAGGTTTTGATAACTTTTCCTCTTCCAATATTAAGTTGTCTACGTGATGGGAACAGCGGTAGGTGTGCGACATGTAAGAGAAGTGAGGGCGGCGGGAAGGCAACAGGAAAAAGTAACCAAAAGAGTCCTGTATATCATTCTAACAAGTTAAATTACCCTTAAATGATGTAGCATCTCTTAGATAAGCAATAGAGCGGGGTTGGGGTTAGTGGACTTCTTCCAAAATGCATAGTTCTTAAAACTATTGGATGGAAGAGCATATAACTGCAGATGTGCTCTTTCTAAAGTTGTATTCAACTATCATAATACTAAGTGCGTTTATATCAAATTAATGCACAGTAAACGTATCCTCTGGGCATACCGAAATAAGGTTTGGGAAAGGTGGTGTTTTGCCTTCATTTATGGGAAGTCGGGTAAGTGAACAAATGCTGTGCTGCTTTTTTTTTTTCTTTTTTAAATGACTAGAGAAGTGAATTGTGTAGTCAGTAAAGCAGAATACTTGGACTTTCTGTATTGATGAGGGGAGGGACAGCAGTGGCAAAGGTGGGGAGAAATGGAAACAAACACACTCTCAAAACAAAGTCCCCAAACCCCCCTGTCTTGATCTAAAAAATAAATGTAAACTGTTATTTATGATTACTGTTGCCTAACTGAAATTTTAAGAGTTCTGGAACCTAATTCAAGGCACTTATATAGCACTGCTTTTTCCTGTTTTTTTTTCTTTCTTTTTTCATATTATCAAACCTTTCAATTATTGCACAATAAAACATTACATTTCAGTGATCAAAACAAGTAGTAGACTTCTGTATTTGGATTAATCATTTCTTTGTCCTATAAAGGTTAATGAAATCAATTTAATTAATTTGGTTTTTCAGCACAAAGCTTACTTAAATAAAAGTAATAAAAAACAGCTGAGGCACAATAGCATAAAGGTTTTGAACAACGCCTTATAGGTTGTTCGTTATTGAGCATGTGTTGAGCATGTGTGTATATAGTTATCCTGTGTAAATCTAGAAAAATGTAAATTTTTCTAGGTGATGACTTTATGATTTTGTAATTAGAAATTCGTGTTCCAAATAGAATTGCACGCTAATTGTGTGCATCTCAAAACATTTAACAGCTCCTTGCTTCTTTCAATAGCTGTGCATCTGCTTTTTTGAATCTTTTTTTTTTTTATTGGCAGACATGGAAAAGCATTGTTAATTATGGAAGGTTTTATTTTTGGTACTTTCCTCATAGTTCTCTCAATTTATGAAGACTTCTTATTTGCATGGTTTTGCTTTGTCTGAATAGTGCTCAAAGAGTAATACATTTTAAACACCTTTTTAAACGCCATTACTAGTACGGTCTGTGTTTTAATTTTACAAATTATTGGTCCTGGTTCTGCAAACACTTCAGTAGTACATAATTGGACTTGTAAATAATCCCATTAGCTTCAATGGATTACCCATGTGTGCAAGTGTTTGCAACGTTGCTTTGAAGTAACAGAGATTTTATGCCACTAAGGTTTTTTATAAAATTATAGTTTTAGCAGCATCTGATGGATTTAGCATCTGATGCTGCTAAAATTGTAATTTTATAAAAAAAAAAAAACCTCAGTGGCATAAAATCTGTTACTTCAAAACAATATTGCTTCAGTGTAAACCATGAAAAGCTTAGATTTTACAGTTCATTGAAGTTATTGAGAATTTAACATTTTCGAACCATAAAGTAGCATGGGCCCACTCAGATCTGGGGTGTCTGAAAGGAACTGGGACTAGTCCATTAGCTTTTCCTCACTGTAACTGTTAGGGAGACCAAGTTGCTGCAGATTGTTTTGAAGTTACATGCAGGACACTCTTTTAAAATTATCCATTCTTAAAATATTTTTAATAAAAGGTATTGAATTTATATGGCAGAGAACCTGTGCTTCACTTAATAACTAAATGATGAAAGAAATATTTAAAATTAACCCATCTCTCAAAATTAGACATCTCAGACCAAAACAGAACCTCATAAACTGGTGCTGTGGTAAAACAGTAGTAAATATGCTGTCGCCATTTCAGTACCACAGCTGTAAATATCATTAAGTATCCTAAATCACTGGCCTCCAGCCTACAGAATTTCTCTTTTATTTCTCTCCTTTCTAAAGTTGCAGTCCATCTTTATTTCTTCTTCAGAGTGATAAACTTTCTTATCCACTCAGCCACCCCACGATCCAGCTATCAAAGAACATTGCCAGATCAGGTGCAAGGAATTTGATTACAGGTTGCCCTCACTTGCAATATCTTCTCCATTTTAAACACTCATTACTCTTCCTCATGTAATACTTTACCTTCCCCGTGTCACTGTATATATCTTCTCTTTCAGTCCCTTTTTAAAGTCACTAGTTCCTCAGAAAGCCGGTGTCCAAATAGGGTGTGAGATGGGGAAGAATGGCCCTATTTCGTATGTCCACAGTCTGAGCATTGCTGTTTGAGTTCTGCTATAGTTTTTATATATGGCAAAATATGGAACTTATGTAAGCTTCTGCATCACAAGCAGTCATGCCATTGTTCAGTATTTCATTTTGTAATACATTTAAATTTTTCTCATTTATAGCTTTAGATTTAGCTATTTCAGTTACCCAAATCAGATTACTTGAAAAAACTAAAACACAACTATAATATTTGTCTTGTGTTTTTTATGATTAAAACTTAGTCTGTTATCCTCTCCATATGCTCACAGCCCCTCTCCTTACTAGTTCCTCCTACTTCAGGGCCCATTCAGTCATCGCTACAGCTGTCTTCAGATTAACTTCTGTGGGTTTATCATTAGATTTTATTCAATTTTTTTGTCCAACTTCATTTATTTTTTCTTCATCTTTCTCTTTTTTTCCCCTGACCTCTGAGTAGCCATGGAAGAGAGTAGAGGGGAGGAGTCAAAGTAGAGCAGAAGCCTGAAAAGAAAAACTTCAAAAGGTAGAATAGCATATAAGAACCTGTTAACTTACTTTTGCTGTTTGTCTGCACAGCATTCACTTTCCCTACTGCACCTTGTAAGGAAGCAGAAGTGTGCAGCAGAAGGAGTTGATGTAGTGAAGCCAATAATTCGGACATATGTGAATACTACAGAGCTTGTAATATTAACATACGTAATAATTCAGAGCTCGTTACTTTTTGTTTGCTTTGTTCAGCTGAGGAGCAGACCAAGGTAGGTGGATTGCAGCCAAGAAAATGTTGGTATGTTATACCATTCTCACTCAACTACATCCAAATCCTTTTTTCTCTCCTATCTGTTAATCCTTATCTAAAAGCTTCTGGCAGGTACCAGAGGCAAAACTCAATAAAATTGGCAGTACATATCCCCCTTCTTAAAATCCTACTTTGGACCTAAACTCTAAAATTTATAAATAGTGTGGCACTTTTCTCTACAAGTTGCTTGAGACAGTAACTTTCTCTAATTTTTCCACTTATTAGTTAATAATAGTAATAATAAAGTAAAAGGTCCCTCCTATCTGTAATTCTATATTTTCTTTGGTTGACTTGGTACTTTGGGTCACCTTACATTGTCGCTTCAGATACCTGCTGTCACAGTGGGACCCTGAGACTGAATCAGTGGAAACCATGTTATATTCACTCCTTTCATTTAGTAAAGATATATCCTCCTCTAATGAGAGAAATTCTATGGACAGCACCACCATGGACAAGAATTACACCAGAACCCTACCTCAGAAACTGAAGATTGCAGTCTTCTTCTTATTTAACTGATCAGCCCAACACACTTGATCTTTGCAGTAATGAGTGTCAACAAAACATTGTTTAAAATGGCAAGAAGCCCTCTGCTTCAGTTGTCATTATTGTTGTTTCAGTTTGGTGTAAGAACTGCGGAGGGCTTAAAGTGCAAAATTAGTATTAGAAGTGGGAATTTTGCTGGCTTCTAGGAGAAGGGTCTCTATCGATATGACAGCCAATGTAAACAAATAGTTTATTTCAGCTCCCTTTGGAGAAGCTTTTTTGGGGTGGGTTTTTCTCTGGCTTTCATTAAATACTGGATACAAATGTACATTTTGCTAACATGCCTTTTGACTTCAAAGACCACTTTGAACTTAGATTGGTGCTAGGTAGATCCACATGAGAGGATTGCGTCCCCCTTCCATTATTTTATAGTGTCTCTTCTCCTTTCACTTAGTGCTGTGAACCAACAGCTTTTTCTGCAGAGATTCCTTTTAGAATGCCAGTCAAACTGTTGCCTAATTTGTGATGGTCCTTGCCTGTAGTGTTTCATTTTCTTAACTTCCAGTTTGGTTATAATTTTAAAAAGTAATTCTATCAATTCCAGTTTGTTTTATGACTTCTGTTGGATGGTATTTGTTCTGGCACAAGGTCATCTAGGGTCCAGACTTTGAAAAATTTCCTGTAATTTGGGGTGGCTTAAGTGGGAGGATGCCTCTGAAAATGAAGCTCAATATGTCTCAGGGTGGGCACACAAATTTTGAGGCACTCAGAATCAGATGCTACTTTTGAAATATTCAACCTTAACTACTTAGAGGCATTTTGCTGGTTAAATTGGAAAGCAATTCTAAAATGTTGGCATTTGGAAACTTTAGGATGACATTCCTCTCTTGCCTCAAAGAAATTATAAGGCTACAACTTGGAATAAAAAGCAAGGAAGGAGAAAGAGAGGAAAAATTCATCATTAAATTTGAACTAAAATGCCCATGGAAGGATTGAATTCCCTCTGAGCACTTTGTTCCTATCTCTGTTTGTGAAATGCTGATAAAATATTTTATGTTTGCAAATCACTGAAGTAAGACGTGAAAAAAATTCAACAATTTAAAAGCTATAGTTTTTGTAAGTTAGGTTGATTAAACTCTTTGAACCGTGGCACAAGTCAAATTATTACTCGTGTTCAGAATATAATGCTTTGGTTATAGCTTTAAAGATTAAAAAACTTTCAAAGATGCCTCTGCTTTGACTACTTAAATCATACTAGTCTAGTCCTTTTAAGTGTACGTACATTTTAAACATTTAAACTCCTACATAGGGTATGTACTTGATCCTTTAGAATGGTAGTTAGTAGAAGTGTATGTTCCTCTATCACCCAGAGAAGTTCCATTTTCAGATTTAGGGCCCTATTACTCATTGTAGGATCCCTACTATTTGTATTCTAGTGGTAAGTTTCTAAATCTACTCTCTCATTACGTTCCTAAACTCATGCAACAGGAGTCTAAAGTAAGAAGGAAATATGAAGTATTAGTGTAAAAATAAAAACACTTCTCATATAATTCAAAATGAGAGATTGGCAGAAGTAGTTGTCAAGCATAGAAGTCTTTGCTTAAAATTAATATTTGCACACCACAAGCACTGCAGTGTGAGACTAGAGTAGTTTTTAAATATTTGGCAAATAGGAGGGTATTTGAACTAACTGCTTTGAACAGCAAGGAAGACTGTCGCCTTCCATCATGGTGTGTGCATGGGAGGCCTGAGTTAAATCACAAATACCATGACATTGATGCCAATATTTTGACTAATCCTCAAAACTAAGTAGTACAGTCATCACTAAGGCCCTAATTAATCATACAAGAAGCTCCATATAGACAGAACCTTAAGCCTGCATAGAACCTCATCAAAGTCAGTGGTGCTCTACCTAGTTATTCGGTTCTGCCAGGATGGAGCATATTAATACAAACCTTTGGACCCAGATCCTATTTTATAAATTTCTGTAATATAAATTGAGGCAGTGCCACAGAGCCTTAAAGAAAAACATTATTTCTAATGTGTAATTATTAAAGTTTAATGATTAAATAACAACTTGGAAATTATGGAAAACTTTCCTTAAAAAAAAAAAGGTTTTAGCTAGAGGACTTCTTGTCATTGAATAAATTAAATTACTATTAGAGACTCTAAAAACTCCTCCAAGGACTTTATAGATGTATAAAGCTGTTCTTCATACTACTGCAAAATATTTCACTTGCATTTTTTTTATTTAATGTTAGCTGCTTGTTTGAGGTTGTGTGAACTGTTATGAGCGTGGATTGGCATAACATGCTGTCTTGCAGTCACTGTGTGATTCTATCTAAGGAACCTTTTGCATTGTGACTTGTAGGAAATGGATGCATGCACTGACACGTTTGTTGCAGCATAACACATCATATTTATGTACTACACCTGATACACTTGTATGTTACCCCAGTGAGGTTCCAGGTTAATATGTAGTAGAGCTGTGGTTCTCAAACTGTGGTCTACGGCCTATGGAGAGTTGGCTGTTGTGATTTCCAGCTGCTAAAATATGTTCATGCTTTCCTTATAGGACTTCTTAAAGTAAGCAGTGGCTACATGGGTTTTAAATGATTACAAATGGGAAGGGATGTGCTCCATGTGGTTGTGAATGGCAGGGAGAAGGTGGTCTATGAAACCAACTTTGTCCACTGTGGGGATAGTTTGAGAATTCTCATATAAAGTACATGCTAATTGAAATACCAAAAACATAAGAGACAGAATATATCTATGCTTTCCTTCAAAAATTATGCTCTCTGGTAGTTTTTACCATCTTTTTTTCCCAATTGCAGTTAGTATCAGGGTTCACTGCGTGTTCCGCACGCTTTCAACGTGAGATCAAGATTATTTGCCTCAATGTTTACTTTTTTTTAAATCAGGGATAAAAAAATAAATGTGTACATTCAAATTAACACTTCACTTTAATAAAACTTTCCACTGTAAAAGTGGTTGGGGTTAAACATTTACCTCTCTTGATAACTGATTTGTTAGATATTTGTACATATAAGTGTGTGTAAGCAATATGAACTTTTTGTATTTTTATACTTCCTTGGCTTTGAGAGACTCACAGCAGAAAATATTTTAAAACATAAAATCATTTAAGTATATGTTTCTACTGCGTCTTTTTCTCATTTTCTCCTAATTTGCTAAACTCTCTTAACATGTGGCTTGGATGAATGGAGAAATGACTTCTTCAGAGGCAGCAGGCGAACATTTTTCAAGGACATTTCTGGCACCCCTTCCCCTAGAGACTGAAAGCATCCTTCATGGCAGTTGCTTTTAATTCAATGTGGAACACACCCCTCACCCTCCAAGACTGTGGAACAGACTGTTCAAAGGTTTGAGAGCAAACACATACTTGCTGTTGGTAATGAAAGGCAAGCAATTAGTGTGTTATTCTTTAAAACATAATAATGGGAAAACAACAAAGGAGCAGCAAATTAAACACAGTTAACATCACTTTCAGAACAGAGTGGAGAGATTTAAGAAAGATTTTAATTGCTAATGGCAGTTAAAAGATCATAATTTTGTATCTTGATGCTAAGGCATATTACTAAAAGAAAAGCAAACTCTTGATTACAGTTAGCTGAATGTTTGATGCTTCTGAAAGCTATATTGGGTTTACATTATACCGTCTCTGTAATGTACTTGAATTGGTTGAAGTTTAATGTAGTATTGCCACTTTCATTAGTCTCTGGAAGAATTACTGTAGCAATTAATTTTAGGAAAGGTCAGATGGGATGGAACTTTCCAAATGCTTCTCATCCACCCTTTGTTTTGGTTTTTCAACCATCTCATAACTATTGTAGTGGGGTTTTTAAATAAAGTAGTCCCTGATTCTGCAGCTGTATTAATGCAGGCAGATGCTTACAGCTATGCAGAGTCTCACTGATTTCAATGGAATTCCCAAAGAATATAAGTTTGCCCAACCAGATCTTGTTGGAGGACCATAGCTTTATTTGGTACCACATACATAAACAAGTTGTATGCTTGTCTCATGGGGATTGTGTGTACTGCATTATTTTATGTGAAATGCACAAATAAGAGGTCATTGCTTTTTTTTCCCCCCCAAGTATTTCCCTGCTGAACTGACCACTTGAAAAAAAACATTGAGGGATTCTTGATCCTAACAGCTGGTCTTACAGTAAGTCACTTTTTGGAACTATGGGAACTACGATGTTGACCATCTGATATAAAGCATTAAAGGAAGCTCAGAGGTACATGAAAATATATACCCTTGGGTTGCAGGAGTTGACATGAGATGATTATTGCTAATATAATTCTTGTCCAGCAAAAAAGTAGTGACAAACTATATAGTTTAATTGGCTAAATGCTTAAGGGATATCCTCTGTTTTATTATCCTTAAGAATTATTAAAAACTTTATCTGGGCAAACAGCTTGTTAGAGTAGCTCAAGTTAAAAAATTAGAATAATTCTAAATTAAATCTTACACCATGTAAAACATAGTTTAACTTTACAGCCTCAAAACATAACCTTGGGCATGTGCTGGTGATTGGTTTTGCTTCATTAAGTATCTGCAATGCAATTTCCCATAAGTTAGCTGACTAGCTTGAGCCTGAGTTGTCACATGTATTCTCTCCCCCGCCCTTGTTTTTTGTTTTGATAGCACTTTCATGCCCTAAGCCTATATTATGGGGGGTGTTTTTGTTTGTTTGGAAGGGAAAATTCAACATACATTCACTGATTAAAATAGTCTACCTACAGAAATGGGACAGAGGGGAACAGCTCAAATATCCTAGGCTGAGATTTTTATGCTTCTTTCTGCACTTTGTTCTAGTTTCTTTCACTTTATTTAGTGGTAGGTAGGAAGCTATTACTATTAAAATTATGAGGAGAAAATATAAAGTAGATTTATAATTTACATGTAACACTTAAGATTTAGAAATTCCTAATTTAGGGTATATTTTCTAGAGTTTGTCTCAAAACGTTTAATTTTAATGCAAAGCTCTCTATCACAGTGCAGGTTGTAATTTAATTTTAAAATTTTACCCCAAAAGAAAAACACGGAGTCAGTCTAATCTAGTCTTAATAGCTTTTAAATGTCTCTCTGAATAATAGCCCTTCATACCTGATGAGGGGAGCTGGGGTTACCTTCAGAGTCTTCAGGTAGAAGATTTTCATTAAATTAATGTAAATGCATATTTTGAGGCAATATCAGCCTGTAACTTCATTATATTCTTAAGGAAAAATAATTGAAATCAAATAGGTCAGAAAATTAATATGAAGCTCCAAAGAAAGTATTTGGCAAACATAGTTGTCAAGAATTCAGTTCAAAAGAATCTGTGCATGCAGTAATCGTGCAGAAAAATGTTCAATAATTAAATAACATAGTGTTTGTGATCAAAAGGACTAGTAGTCTGTTGCATGTTTGGTTGGGTGCTAGAGGGAAGCATTGTTTCATCAAGAGGGAAGTTCTTTTTATCTGCCCTAGACTATGTTCATTTTTGTCAATCAAGGCTTGACTCAAATGAAGGAGAGGGTCCTGTGAGACACACAAAACCATCTGAAATATGGTTAATCAGACTTTGAAACCCACATCATTAAGAGGGGTAAGTTTGGTTTTTGGTGCAAATGTTTTTTCTATATTTTATAGTTCTACTAAAGTAATGAGCCTAAGGTAGAAATAAAACTGTATGTGTGTGTTTGTATCTGTTTTGTTTGATTTTATATGGCTTAACTTTGTTCTTTGTAAGTGACCTAAAACAAGTGCTAATATTTCAACAGATACAGAATGACTGAGTCTAACATTGCACACTGGTATGCCTGTGAAGAGGCATTACCAAAGTTAATTATGTCTAGTGCAAATGCTGGGAGGTCTGACTGAGCAAAGCAGGTAGGTGAAAGATGCTTGCATGGAGAAGAGATGGAGGGGAAGTGAGCGTAAGAAGTAGTTTTATTTAAAAGAAATAGAAAACTCTGCCTGAATTGAGTTGGTGAGAATTTCCTTACAAGGAAAGACTCAAACAAGAGGAACTCAACATATTTTGTTTGTCTTGTTTTAAGTCATATTTGGGGGAAATTATATATGGATATTAATTTCTAATATTAAAAATTAAAATATGGGTAAATTTTGGGATTTAGTCCAGTAAGGAAACGTAATTAAATCAAAAAACATTCTGAAAATGTTAAATGGCTAAATTATTGCAGAACTACTTCAAGAATATTCAGTACAACTGAATATAACTTTGACTAAGCTCTGTGGGAAGATCATCAGCTTTACTTTATATACTGTTAATATCTTACATGTGTAATAAGATTGGTGAAATCAGCAACTTTTGAAGTGTGACTCTACTCTGAAAAATGACTAAAAATTGAACCTTCTTACCAGATCTTGGGCCCTGATCCTGCAGTACATAGTGCATGGGCACACTGGTCACTTGCAAGGTCAGGGCTTTAAATTGTTCCCCATATGTATTCAATCATATCTGCACACATTAGACTAAAATAAGCTTTATCACTTTGTACTCCTGTTAGCAGAACCAACACAACTATGAGAACATCAAGGATCTGCTTGTGCCTCAGCAATAAGATTAAGTTCCAATTAGTAAACTGGTATAACTGAGGGCCCAAATCCGCCTCATCCTTTATTGCTGGTAAAGACAAGAAAAGAATCCAGCTTGAGTCTCATATTCCAGGCTGAGATTGCGAGGCTGATAGGAAACAATCTTTTCCCCTGAAAGTTGAGAACATTTGACATGAAACACAATAAACATGGAACCTTACAATGCCATCGTTGAGTCCCTTTTCAAAATAGGGTAGCACTTACATTTTTGAATGAATGCTACAAAAAGTAGTCTATTTAGGATTCTTTCTTTTCCGTGCACAATGAGTAATTCTCCACTAGCATTAATGGCAGTGATCTATATTTATTGAGAGTAGGATGGTTACATGTAAGGGATGCAAACTTTCTTTACTTTTTGCTATATTTGAGTTCTCCAGAAATTACAAACATCAGAGGAGAGTCATGGAGAAGAGCAGGCGTAAATACCAAAGGAGAATAGACTAGCAAAATGTCATCTTCAAAATTCAGTTTGAAAAATGCAGGTAGCCTTATTGGAGTGGTTACCCTTCACACTGCTCATCTGTAGCACAAAAACTTGGAACTTGACCCAAACAGAAAACTGGTTGAAAGACTAGAGAAGTTTAGGAGAAATGTGAGAATTCAGAGTATTGAGTGGAAAATCAGCAAGGTACAAAATCAAATGGTATAGAAAAAAAATACATAAGCTAATTGCAGGTATAACTGAATCAAGTAAACAGAGCACTGAATTCTGAGAAGTAAAATGAAAGCCGCTATTAATAAAGAAATTGCAAGTTTTGCACAATAATTTTAGTATGTTAAGGATATATGTGTATACCAATATGTTGGTAAACTTGGTTTTGTTTTGTTTCCCTTCAAAAAAACAAAACAAAAACAAAAGAAAACCCACTTTATCTTTGTTTCAAAAACAATTTTTTATTTCTTTTACCAATTCTAATACTTTTTTCAGAACAACTTGAGGCTTTACAATTTCCTGAAAATTGAAAGGGCATTTTCTTTTTTTTTTTACAGTGGACTTATGTTAGTGCCAATGAGATCTGACTATTAAAGTCTGGTTTAAAATGCTTTATTAACTAGTCTGCTGAAGTTCGCTGTCGGCTACACTTGGCATACAAACTTTGAAAGGAAGGAAAAAATAAAAGAAACAATAATAAAAAAAAAAGCCAACCTTGATAGCCCCTTCTACTAAGGATTTTAAAATATGCTACCTGTAACTTAAAATGACTTTTAAAAGTGAGGTTTTCGGACCACTATATCAATGACTTGTTATTTTTTTTAAAAGCCAAAATCATAATGTTATCAAATGACTACGTTTATGCATAATAATTCTTTCATTAATCATTTGTTATAATCAATCATGATTCAGCCTCATTACTCCCATGCATTTACTGCTCCTATGCATGTTCTCTTGACTCTAACATAGGCAAGAGAAATATACTTCAGATTTGTGCAAATGTGACACAGAAGTTGATAGGTATGATGGAAACTCTGTGAAACTCTCTAAATTAGAGATGGTCATCCAAGGATTGAAAACTGCACTGCCCCAGGATGTGTTATATTCTGCGCTAATTTAATAAAATAAATATATTCTAATCTGATATGGTCCACATCATTGGTAGCAGAGCTCCCAAACTGGTGACACAAATGCTCTGCTAGAGCAAAATGGTCAGAAACCAAAGCTTTATACAAACTGGAAAGTTGCAATTCTGAGCATTCTGATGGTATATGGCATTTGTTTCTTTTCATGGTAGGCTGTGTGATATTTGACCTCAAAATCAACTATTCAGATTATCATTTTGCTTCCTTTTTCCTCCACTGTAGTGACTGTTGTTTCAAGACTTATTGATGCTAGAAACCAATGTTTTATGCCATCAAAAGCTCTTAACACCAGGACACTTACACTGCTGATAGTCCAGTGATCAGAAAGGGGAAAAAAAAAATTTCTTGTGGTCTCATCTAGTCTGTCCTGTTGTCAATGTGTGCTTGTTCCCACAGTACATTTCTAGTACTTAATTCAGTGTAATTTTAAATGTCTAAAGAAAATGGGCCATTCACTTCTTCATGTGGACGACTGTTCCATAGTCTACAAGATTTTCTTGTCAGGACATTTTCCTCAATAGGCTAAGTTTCATTCTATTGCTCCTAGTTATATCCTCTTATATCACCTTAAATTCTTCTCCTTTCTTGATATTTACGCACTTCAGATGTTACCATGTTCCTTTTAGTTGCTGCTTAGCTAAGGTGCACTTACTTAGTTTTTTTTCCGTATGTCCGTTATTCCAGTGTAGATAAGCCCTTAGCTTGTACATTTTCTGATTTTTTTGAATCTAATTTTATTTCCTGCTCATATTTTCTACCTCTCTAGATCTCTTTATCCTTTTTCTTTTCTCCTGGTATTTGCAATACCTCCCCATTGATCTCTGTTTCATTCACATTTGGTTTACCTTAACTCCGAGATAATTACTGAAGATGTAAAATTAGGATAACCTTACTGATTCTTGTGACCACCCCAAGGGAGAGTCAGGATCACATGTTGTTTTTGTAGATGTCTCAAATAATTAAACCTAGTTTGCTTTTAAAAGAAACTAAAATTGCTTCTGAGACATTTTATGCCAAGTTTCAGCCTTAAGCATGTTTTATTCAGCTGCGTTATAAAACACCTCAAAGTAGGTTTCTAAAGGGAAATGCTAACAGACCCTTAAAATGTAGCTGCTGTATTGTTCAAAAGCCATTTTTCCACTTTTTTTTAAAAATTCAATTTTTCCATAATTAGTGTCAATAGCTAACAGAACTCAGTGCTAAGCAATCATTCTGACATGTCCATTGTTGATATTTTAACAATTCATGTATGTTTCATACTGGTGCCAAAAGAAGACATTATTTTGCCAGGATTTACTTTGTTGGTATTATATTGTGTACATGGTTTTCAAAACAGCTTTTTTTTAGCATAGGCAGATCAACAAATCCTATAGTGGATTTTCAGCCTACTTGCAGTCCTGGAAGTAGAACCAGACCTGTCAATAACTGGAAGCAGGATAAAAATCACTTCTCCTATAGAACCTGCCCTTTTACTTCCGCATCTGTAATTGCGGATAGGTGTCTCCTATTTCACTGCTGCAGATGATCAGTTACATTTTTAAACAAAGCAAAAGAATTCAGTGGATCTAAAGGGTTAAAATGCATCTGGTTTAGCAGCTGGGTATCTGGAATTAGACTTTTGATTCTGCATTCCTTTGAGGTGCTGCAGCGGTGTGCGCTCTGACGAATGCTGCTCTCACCATGGCAAACAAATAGACAAAGAAGAAAGGAAAAGGGAAGCTTTTCTGCTTATGCTCTTCTCTACTTACCAAATGCGTCTCTGGGGATTGTTGTCTGTCTTCCAGACAGGGCTTCCATAGTGGTCATACACAGGCTTGTGTAGGCCTACTTCGTGAGGTTCTGAGCAGAGCCATGAAAGATACAGAAAAACAGGTGCCACTTTCTCCCTAATCCCAAGAATTACTGAGTGGCAGTCGACCCTATCCTATTAGGGGCAATAGAGTGAGGCCAGCTCAGGCAAGACATCAGAGGGAGCTGCTGTACTCCCAGAGTCCCCATCAACAATAAAAGCAGTTCATCATGTGGAGCAACAGCATTGCCTCTTGCCTCTCCACAAAAGGCTGTGAAAGGAAGCCGACCAGCACGCAGTACAGCCAGTGGACCAGACAGAAGGCAGAAAAGGGTACCATAGACCATCAGTCCACTTTCTAAATCTATCTGTTGTGCCCATCTACCAGAGTCTGAGTCAGCCTGTGTTTCCCTGGTGGTGGTGTAACCATGATGCTCTTTCTCCACCAGCGAGGAAGAACCCAACACAGCCCTCCACGTCAAAGGAATCGGTGAATTCTTTTCCCAGTAAATATATGGGACCTACCCTGCTGGTCCAAGCACAGTTCAGCATCTTGAGTCTCTTCCAATGGCCCTCATGAAAATAACCCAAATAGGGGCAAGAAAGTAGACTTCCCTGGATAAGCACATACCTCAAAGGTAGAAGGAACCATGTTTGTGACACATCTAAGAGGAATTCAGGTGCATCAGACCTAGATCTTTTCCCTCTGTCCCTCCAAATCTGAAAAAGAAGAAGCTGGAAAAAGGAAAGGCTAAGTAAAATACACCATCCCACAAGCTTCCAAAAAGATGCAGAAGAATCTAGCTGTCCCCCTCCCAGAGACATACATCTATATAGCAGCATCCAACTAATGTGACCGCAGGAGTTCAAAAGTCCCATCAGAGTATATGGTAGCCAGAACATACAAACCAGGGCCCATCTTCCTATTCCTGAGTCCTCAAGGTAAACCTATGCAAACTTAGGAACTCCCTTGGAAAGGATAAAAAGCACGTATGTGCATTGAACGGCTAGCCACTCCTTTACGAGAGACTCCAGGGATCCGAAGGTAGATTCCTGCCTGAGAGAAAACTACAAGGGAATGAGCCAGGCCATCGCATGCATCTCCTTGCTTTATTTAGCAAATTCTTGGATGGGTGGATTGATTTATTCTTTGGGTGCACTACTGCTTAGCACCAGGAGAGAATTTAGGCTGGGTTCAATACTGTGGAAGTTTTGTTTGTGTTTGGATGCCTCTTTGGACTCCCAGTACCTGTCAGCCAGCACCAGGGCCTGCAGTGCGATACTCAGACATTACATGTCACTACAGTACTGGAAGGTGGACGTGCAAGCAACATCTTCCAGCAACATGAAGACTCTTTTAGAAGCAAAGTAGTGGCAGTCATCAGATACGACCAGTGAGACTTTTATTCACCGTGTAATACATGAATTATTTTTATCCTTTCTGAGTATTCAGCTATCAAATACATAGCATCAGAAGTTCTGTCCCAAAGAGCACTGCATATACTACAATTTTTCTTCTCTCCTTTTTCCACTCCTATCCAGAATGATGTAGACTGTTAGAGAGAGCAAAGATGATATATTGGCTAAGAAAACCCCGTTGCCTGGACCTGATCAGTATCTTGCTAGGTCAGCTACTTTTCCTCCAAAGCAGGACAGACCTTTTTCTCCACAAGGGCTTGTCATGCATAAAGGGCCAAGCAGGCTTGACTAGGCTGCATGTGGCTCTTGAGAGGCAAACCATAATTAAAAAGAGATGATGCTCAGCCACATTCATGTCCACCATTTTAATCTCTGGAAAGAAGTGAACCAACATGATGGTGGTAAAATTCAAATATTCAGGCAGAGATCATGAAATTCAACTAAAACAGTGCATCCTCAATTGTCTACAAGATCTTGCTATTGGGCAAAAGCTCCCATGTTAAACACAGTCTTCATCGTATTCAGTGTCTGAAGGTGAACTGATGAAAGAGGTAGGATCTTTCTTCATCATCTACAAGTAAAACAACTTCTTCAGAGCCACCTTACTCATTCATTTACTTCAGGTACTTGTTTACCTCGGTGAACAAAAGCAGACTAAAGTAAATAAGCATATATTTGCAGTCACTTCAGCTGCCATGCCTCATCACTCCAGCGATGCAGTGCTGGTAAAATCTTAAAGATCTATGGAACTTTCTGTGCTAAAGAAAAGGAAGATTAATTACCTGAACACTTGCTTTCTTCAGGTAGCAAAGCATCACAGATCCAGCTCCCCAGGGAAGAAAAATTTGGTCTAGGAATGCAAAACAGTAACACAGGGATTGCGGAGGTTCTTGTGTTCTACAGTAGGCATTATGTGTAGTTACAAGTATACAGTACCATATTAGCTGTTGAAGTTTCCCATCTGGTGGGCTTTCAGGAGGGGAAGTGAGTTTTACCTTGCTGCCAGTGATTGATGGGTCTGGTTCTGCAAGTAGAGAGGAAGACCTTCCTATTGGAGCTGTGGACTAGTACCCCTAAGAAAAGAGGGGACAATTTAAAGGAAACTTCCAGGTAAGTACAAACACCTTTTCATCTTGCAGCTTCTTTCTGCTTAATCTTGTGGGGAGCTGTTCATTATGTTGCAATAGTAGATACTCTGATTATAATTAGAGCTTGTCAGAAAATGGAAGGAAGAGCAAGAATTGTGGAAGTTGAGTTTTTCTACAAAATTTGGACAAGTTCAAAATTTTCTGACCAGCTCTACTTGTAACAACATGGAAAAAACCTTTCTGGACAAAAACCTCTTGTGCTTGGTCTTAGCCTATTGGCAATTTTTAAAAAATTGCAAGATTTTAGCCATTTTTGACAAATCAGAGCGTTGAAAAACCTGTAAAGAAGCTGTTGTTCAGAAGGTATCAAATACGCTTCTCCTTCACCGTCAGTCTTACCTCTTTGTCCTGGAATTATGGAGTCATGCCTTTAGTCTTCTGCTTCATTCTTTTTCCAGCTGACCCCCAAAGCAAAGGGAAGAAACCAACGAGAAAGATGATTGAAGAAAGGAAGAAGACAAGAATCCAAGAAATATCAGTGAGTCAGTTTCAGGCAGAAGCTCCCAAGTTGCAGAGTCAAAATGAGATTTCCTTTGGGGAAGGATCAGCTTCCAGGATTTGCTCCTCCCTTGTTCCCTGGATAGACACTGAATTCTTGAACCCTCCATCAGTGTTGCAGGTAGGTAGAGCCCACTTGGGGATAGCCGCTTGTATTGCTGCCATCTCAAGTGTGGAGGACTGACTTGGCTAGTTCTTTGCCCTTTCTTCTTTGTTGCTCACCTTTCTAGACTGAGAGGGGTAGAGCTTTTGGCTCAACAGATTTTTGAGAAATAGGGAAGGCATTTCTCTCCCCACCCACTTCGCTGTAGTTTGGAAAGCTCCCTGTTGAGGGGTTTGTATGTGCACCTCATGGTCTCCAGCCCCAACTGACAGTACTGCTTTGTGCTGTAGGCTCTCCTACTGCTCTTCCTCTCCCCTCTCTGCACAAAGGAGCTGAGATACTATGACTGTGGAAACCATGTAGGCAGACCCAGACACTTTTTTTTCTCTCAGCCAGGAAAATCTGATTTACTAGTTTTTGCATTGCTGGATTTGGCAAGTCCCCATATGCTTTGATTTGTCTGTGTGACTACAGTGGAGCAGGGTGCGAGGGCAAGAACTCACTGGTCCAAGGGGATGTTGCTGACCCCTCCCTGCAGCTGTGCCAATGGCCCAGAGAATGATTTTAGTGGGGAGATTTTTTGAGTAGGAGCTTAACTGTAAGCTCTCCCTCCTCACTTCACATGACATGCAGCAGCTCCCTCTCCCTCAGACTGCCTACTGTCAGACCTCCCCGTCTCCACCTGTGTCATAACTGAGGCAGACAGGCTGTTCTGGGTGTCCCCTGGTTGTAACCACAGAGATCAGCCCTGCATTGAGCAGTGGGATTCTAAGAGGGCTTTTGCAGCCTCAAAGGTCCAGGCCTCTTTTCCCCCGTTCTTCTTTCATACCAAGACAATTCAGCTAGAATTATGTTGCACTCAATACTAACCAGGTGGCTCCAGTGGCTCGGCTCTTCTCTCCCTCCTCACTCCCCAAAAATTGCTGCATGAACTTTCAGCTCTTACAGTGCCATGAGCCCTCAGTGGAAAGACCTTGAGGAGGGCCTTCTAAGATTCCAGATAATGAAGCACTATTCTTGAATCTTGACCTTTCACAAGTAAGATTCCCTGACACAAATCAGGTTTTGGAAGAGGAGGGTTTTTTTGTTTTGTTTTTGTTTTCCAGAACATGCAGGATCCTTAGAGCCAGAATATTGGCTGTCTTCGGGGTGGAAGCCCAGATAGATTTCAGCTCCTAGGAAATAAATGTTCATTCAGGAGACACTCTGGTCTCCTGTAGTTCTTCACTGAAGTGTTATGCAGAATGTTTGTTTGATCTGGCCCCTCTTACCTTGCTGCCCCATGGTTCAAGTAAATACATTGATAAAGCTTGCAAGTCTACTGTGAGCAGATCTTCAAATCTCAAATTAAGTGACGTTGGGCCTCCTCATCCTCTGCATAGGAGACCTCAGAGGAATCTGAAACCTGCTTCTCTCGTGCTCCAGACACCGCTGCTCTTATAAGACCAACCCCCCTTCTTGCACTTCTGGTTCAATTTCTGTAACTATAAAGTATATCTGTAAAGAGAACTTATGAAAAATAATGGATTTATTTAATCAGTTTCTTCTTCCCTGGGTTTTTAGGAAAGAATTGAGCCCAAACTGTCAAAATACCAAGATGTACAGTATTACATGTTTGAAATTTCTACAAATTGAAGCAAATTGTTTACTTACATTTAAGTGTTTTGGATGGCTCAGGAGAGATGTGGAGATATAATTCAGTGTGGCTTTTAAGGTTTTTTGGGGGAAAGCCTATTCTGTACATCAGTATGTAGCAGTTCTTTATAAGATAATTTCTGTATCCAAATTCAGTTCAGTGTGGTGCTAGATCAGCTGAGAAATAAGTAATATGTCTGGCATTACTTGAAGCATATTACTGAACGTCATAAGCAAACTTTCCAGTTTAGGAAATGGGCGCTGAAGAACAAGGTTTATTTCTTCAGATTTCAAAAAAACCCCTTAAAATAGTTTTGGAAGTTCCTGTAGGGGATTAACATTACTCTTTACCAATAGCGGAAGAGCATCCTGTTTTTTTCTCTACGATCTACTTCTGGCAGTTGGAATAAACTGATCAGATGCTTGTGCCTCCTTCCACCTAGTTTCTTAAATCCGTTCACCATGAAATGTTTTTGACTAATGCCTAGATCTTTCATTAAATTAACCAGCATACCTAAATTGCCTAACAGTCTTAACACAGCCCCCAGGCTACAACTTCACGGCAGTTGTGATTTCTTATCATGCTGGAATACATTTCAGTTGAAGTATATTGTCTAAAACTAATTATTTAGATAGTGTTGCTTAAATACATACTTACGTAGTGAGCCATTCACATTGGATTTACTTAAATTGGGCCCTTTCAAATTAAAAAATCATTCATGTGGCTTTTCCTTTGCCAAGAATAGCTATCAAACTGCTTATTGCTTACATCCTGATTTCTGCTGTAGTCATATAATCTGTAAAATATACAATTTATAATTTTATGTTTTTTAGAAAATTGATAAAATGTTTGTTGGACTGCAGTAACTGATTTAAAATGAACTGATTTACTGATTTCTTTAATCCACAAACACAATTGTGTGGTGATGCCATACAAAGTTCAGTGTGGTAAATCAAAAGTGAAGATGTATTTAACTTTTTAAAGAAAGCTGTCTGTCTTTGAAGTCAGTATCTCACTTATGCATATTGAATAACTTTCAGAGTAACAGCCATGTTAGTCTGTATTCGCAAAAAGAAAAGGACTTGTGGCACCTTAGAGACTAACAAATTTATCTGAGCATAAGATTTCGTGAGCTACAGCTCACTTCATTGGATGCAACGTTTATTTTGACTTTTTTTTTTTTTTGCCTGCAGAGACTTAAAATCCAATTGTAGAGCTTCAGGACTAAACATCTTTAAATCCAAGAAAAAAAAGGCAAAATATGTGATCTTAAAACACTGCTGGTATAAGTGCTGTCCTGGATGAGGACCTAAGTATCTGACTAAGTCCCATTGATTTTAAAGATAAGCACATGCTTAAGTACCCTTCCTGAATAGGCATCCTCCTCTGAATTGAAGTATTAAATAAACTTTATTTGGTGAAGGATAATCTAAATTACTCTGCACACCTAGTGAGAATTGTTTTAATGATAAAGTCTCTAAAGACGACATGTCAAGTTTTAAAAAATATTTTTAAGCTTTAAAAAAATTAGTTGACTTTGTTGCAACCCCTTGAAAACTTAAAACTGTCCATATCAAATTTATTTCCATTCATGAAAGTAAATTTTTTTGTTAACACTTTTAAAAAATAGTTTTTTGTTGGTATTTTGATACTTCTGCTCTGCACCAGCATTGTGTAATGTAATCTTTGGTGCTCTGTAACCTGCAGCTTGACTGCTGGTGTTTTATAGAAAGGTGTCTTTTGATTATGTATTATCAAATATTAATAAAGGTATTAAAACAATCTGTTTTCTTATGTTTATATTATATTTCAGATTTCTACACATGTTCAGAGCAGGTGTTCACTCTGTCTACTTTATCCTGACTCCAAAATGCCAGGACTGTAAGAAGAAATTCTATCCTATGATACTAGTGTCTTATTGCCCAAGCCCTAGCAGAATGTCTTGGGACTTGACTCACCTCTGTGTGCCTGATTTCTGGTCAACTTCCTTAAGTCTTAGAACCACCTTATCCCAATTATTTCTCCTTGATGTGATCTTGCCTTCTTCATAGGTGCCTGCTTCTAGCAATTTGTGACCCTGACTTCTTTGGCTAGTTCAGACTTCCCTCTCTCAACCCATCAAGAAAATCCTCACTGTTGGCACACCCCCCTCACCCCCCCGTGCAAGTTATAACCCAGTCCCTCAAGCTGTCCTAGTACACCATCAAGTCCTGATCTATTCCGCCATACCTTCTATCCATCCTCTTCAGTCTGTATCCTGACTCTGGATACAATGTCTTGGGAGTGATGTGAAGTCTCTTTTCCAAAATCCTGCCAACATTGCTGCCCCAAATGTAGCTGATCCTCTTCAATGGCATTGAGAAACACATTATCAGTGCTTACTCCAGATCTCTTGAAAGGGTCTGTTGGAGATCTCTCCCTTCCTTACAATGTGTAAGGAAGAGAAGTAACTGCTTAGGGGGGAAAGCCCTTCTGGGGTTCCATGTTCTTTCTTATCACTTATGCCACCTCAGATTTGCTCCGTTTACAGTGAAATAGATGTTGCTTTTTTGTCTTCCATACAAATTTACTCTGACTTCTGAAAGTCAAGTTGGGCTCTTTCCTTTTTGTGCTTTCTCGCAAGTAATATGTTGAAGGCCAAATAATACCATCTATTACATCTCTGCAATTCTACTGACAACCAATGGGTTGCCCACATGTAACTGATAGAGGGCATAATTCTTAGGAAAGTAGGTTGGCACAGGTGGCACACAGAGCATACTTTGGCCTGCAGAACTTCTGTCACTGGTGAGGTGTGAGAAAGAGCCCAGCCTGACTTTGAGCCCAGTGTGAAGTTGAAGGGCTGTAGTTTTGGAAAAATTGCGAAAAATGTGGAAAAATTATTGTGAGCTGAGTAAATTTGGTATGGAATTGGTGATGCACACGAACGTGAAGCCACATAATGGCTTTTCGTGCAAATGGACTATGAAGAACTGGGAGTGGTTGTGTGGTCAACCACACTTTGAAGGGAAGCTGCATGAGTGTTCCCTTCAAAGGTGTGATATATTTGCATATGTGGAATGGTTCTGAAATCTTTAGTTTTGGCTACCTAGGAGAATGGATTTTTTAAAATAATTAACCAAAAAGAAAAGAGAACATTTTAAACTATGGCTTTTAAACTTTGGACTTGAAGGTAGAGGCAGTGACCCTTTAACTTTTTCATGGTTATTTACCCCCCTCATTTTAGAATCTGGGGGAAAAAATACTTCTATGCTAAATTGTCTGTTTCATATTGTACTTTCCTTCTATTGCTCCCCTTCTTTCTATTGTAGTAGAAGCCAACATTGCTATCTCTTGTTTGTCTGTGCACCAAGCAAATGGATGTCAAGACCGTGTGGACAGTTCTGGGAATAGTGTGAGTAAGGTGCTTGTTGCAAAGCAATAAGACAAGCTCTTATTATGGTATCTCACAAATGATACCTTTCTTGGGGGGGAAGTTAATGGAAAGTTAATGGATATTTAGAATCCAGAGGACATGCCCCACCAGACTATACAAATGGTTAAGGTAGGTTACGTTTTAGTGTGAATTCCTTGTGTAACTTTAACTTTGTCAGCAACTGATCACTTTCCCTCCCAGCCCAGGGCAGGGAAGAAACCTCATACCTGTGTATGGAACTAATGTGAAGAATATTTGAACAACTGGAGTTAAAACATATGGTTAAACAGATGTGCTGCTGATCTGGTCATCTCTTATTTTAGAACCCAGAACATTATTTGAAAGGTTAAAAAAATGCAACTTGATGCACTTCAGACCACAAGGCAGTGTAGGTTTTAAATGAGGACACCATCTGTGTAGATCCTGAAATTCTAAACAAGATTACCATGTTCATTCAAAGTGGTTATCCGCTAATAAAAAGTAGTATCCAGAGCATTCTTTCCAGAGACAGAGTTTAGGTAAATTATTCTTCTGTATTGTTGGAATCAGGTATAAGAAAATGTAAGCGAATGTTCCTTGTTAACTGTGGTATCTGCTTTGGTCAGCTTTTGCATTTAACAGTTGAAAATTAGATATTTTGTCAAAATAAATGTTATGCTGTCATAGTTACCAAATTTAGATTTCGACTTAAATTTAATGTCTTTGATGAAACGTTATTTGAAGGGCTCTTCTGCTTACTGTGATTTTTTTTTCGTACCTTATCTTGATAAACTGAAATATATAATGTGTGTATTCATTAAATAGCTGATTCTTGATGTGGTTGCTGCACAGTGGCAGGGAGCATAATTCAAGAGCATAGTTTAAATGGCTTTTTTTGAAAAGCCCGGTACTTTCCGCATTGAATCATAAAAGGATCTGGAAAAAATTGGTTCATTCCCCACCCACTCTAGGATGGTTCTTTACAATACTTATTATTGATGAACCCATTTGCTAGAATTGTGCCAGAAATGGGAGGGGGAGAAATAGGATGCAAGGATTAGTGTCTGGAAATCTTAGCTCTTTGTACTAAGGGCTTATACTATTCCTACGTTTACAGTGATTTTCTAATAGATATGTGCAACATACACTAATGAAGGGGATAATATGGAAATAAAGATAAGTTGGGAACGAAATAAATGGTAAGTAAACATTATGAACATCAGAAAATAAACGTGTAGTTATGTTTTGGCGTTCCCATGGCTGTAGATTCAGGAAAGCATACCTATCCAGGAAAGCACTTCAATGGAGTTTAAGTACTTAGTCATGTCCTAGTACATGCTTAGGAACTTTCCTGAACAGGGATGATCTTAAGAATGTACCTAAGTGTTTTCCTGAGTTGTGTCTGCACTATCTACTAGAGAAGAGTAACAGGACACAATCTGGAGGCATACTGAATTTTGGGTATCTGTGTTACAAAGTATGATTGTGATGGTTCCTGGGAGTGCTCAGGGTTGTGAGGCATCTCGCTACCACCGGCCTTTATGGGAGGAAACTTTCAGTGCCTGCCAGGGGTTAGCTCCTTGACTCCACCAGCCATGGGCAACACAAGCACTCCCCTCTTGGCCTGTGCAGGTTTTGCTGTCCCTCTGCAGGTAAGGAATAGGAGCACTCCATCCCCTGAGCCCTCCAAGCATCTCTCTGGAGTGTCCACCCCGTGTTCCACTGGACACTCACGGAATTTAGAGATCTGCTGCTCCCAAAGCAGTAGTACACAGCTTACCAGTTTCATCACTGCTCCACTTAGGTTTGTTTATAGTAGGGCAGTCAATTAATTGCAGTTAATGCATGTGATTAACAGAAAACAAACTAGATTTAAAAAAAGTCATGGTTAATCGGAGTCTTAATGACACTATTAAAAATAATAGAATACCACTTTAAATTTATTATATTTTTGGGTCATTTTTCTACATTTTTGAATATATTGTTTTCAACTACAACACTGAATACAAAGTGCACAGTGCTCACTTATATTTTTGATTGCAAATATTTGCACTGTAACGACAAAAGAAATAATATTTTTCAATTCACCTCATACAAGTACTGTAGTGCAGTCTTTTTATTGTGAAAGTGCAATTTACAAACGTAGTTTTTTTTACATAACTGCACTCAAAAACGAAACAATGTAAAACTTCAGAATCTACAAATCCACTCAGTCCTACTTCTTGGTCAGCAAATCACTAAGACAAACTAGTTCATTTACATTTACGTGAGAGAATGCTGCCCACTTCCTACTTACAATGTCACCTGAAAGTGAGCACAGGCATTCGCATGGCACTGTTGTAGTTGCAAGGTATTTACGTGCCAGATATACTAAACATTCAGATGCCCCTTCATGCTTCGACTTGTGGGCATAATTTTCAGCATAGATACATGACTCTTTAAATGTTAACTGCACAGACATCTCACAATGGTTAGGATGACCAGTGTTTTATGGCTGTTGGTAGAGACCTCTCATGCTACACTTTGGCACATTATTATGTAACATTGGACCCAAGGGATCCCTATGCACCATATATAAACCTCAATGCACCTCCTCTGTGCCCTCTGCCAGTTGGCATCAAGAGGTCCCAGGGTCACAATGAAGAGACAAAATCTAGATTTAAATGTAAATGTGTAAACTGAGTGGAGCCAAGATCAGAGATGTGTACAAATGGAATGTTCAGTAACCTCAAGATAATGGGGAAAGAGGGACTTGCTTGAGTTCCGGAGAAGTACAGGAACTAAAACTGAGACCCCATCAGATTATACAGAAACCCACAATTAATCTAATTTTAGTCTTGGCAGAAAAATGAGTTAATGTTTTATATGTGTGGCATGTTAATGGTTGTAAAAATAAGCCACTAACAAAGGTTTAAAATCAAGTAACTCAACTTTTTTCAGTTATTATTATATCAAAATGGGGTTTAAATACTACAAACTCTTTAAAAATGTAAATTGGGTATTAAAAAACCAAAATCCCTATGACTTGAACATAGTGTTTTGATATGAAAAAGTTGAATTAAAACAGAAAAAAATTGCATCGTTTATTAAATAAATTGCTCATTGTGGTGAGACACCAGAAATTGAATGTTACTAATTTATACAACTTAAATTCGTACATTTAATTTGTGATTTTTAAAATAAGTTGTCTTTCTAAATTAGGTAGTTGTGAAAATATGGTTTTGTAGCAGAAAGGAATAATGGTACAAGATTCACTTGTATATAAATAAAGGACAGATAATTCCATGTGTCAAGTTGTTTTTTGAATTTTGTTAATAAAAATTGCTTATTTACATGCTGTTGAGACTAGATTATCTTATGAAGTTAGTTAAGGCCTACTGCAGCATTGGGAAGACCTTGCTATTTTTATTGTGGATTGTTAACTTTGTTTTTCATGAACCATCCCTCCCCAAAAGTAGGTAGCTAGGATTCCAAAAAGTTTTTTACCTTTCTCAGGATAGTATGGACTACTGTATTGTAGATTTTTGGCAAATACAGCAATGTGTATAATTTTGTGTAAGGTTAATCTTAATCAAATACCTGCAAAACACCCGTGACTCTGGTTTGTCCACTGCTGTGTTATTTAGGTCACTGCAATATTTTCTTTGGTCACATAATATGTTGACCAGAATTTTCATATATTGTAATCCTTTTAGGTGGTTATGTACTGGCAGTGATGAGATCTTTTGCCAGGATATATCTCATTTCCACCTGTATAAATCCCAAGATTTTTATTTTTAATTATTTCTATTAAATTTTGTGCAGAATGAGTTCATCCTTGCTTACGCTCACTCTGAAGACTGTTCACTAACATGATGATTAAAAATCAGATGAGGTTAGATCAGATTTTTATATTTAAATTGCATTTTTTAAATACAGGTTTCTTTTTTGAAAATATACCTATAATACAATTGATAACCTATATTAAGAACTAAACTCTAATCTATTAAAATAATTTAAATACAGAAACTATTTAGCTGTACGTGTTTGTTGCAAAGTTTTAAAGAAAATGAAACCACTGAACTGGTGGAAGTCACTGGCTAAGCATTTGGAACAAGTTTGTTTGAAGTGCTAACCCAGCTTTTGATAGCAGTAGCCTCTTTTGCAGGCGCAGAGAATATTTTCCTTATTTCAGTTTGTTCAACTAGTTCAGTTCAATGAGTAGTTCATTCAAAATTAAGAAAAAAAATTGGGAAATGTAAAAAGCTGGAAAGCTTGTTTTCTTCTTCCATGAATAAGAACAGAATGAGATCTACTATTTCTAAAATCTAAAAGGAGACGGTAATCAGGAACAATCAGTATTCACTGACCATAGATATTTCCTTTGTATAATCAATTATAAATGAAAAAAATATTAACATTTTTATTGAACATTTTTTCTTATGTAGCGTTAATATTTGGAAAAAAATTGAAAATACTGTTTTTGTGCATTTTTAATTGTTTGAATTTCCATCCAAATAAAGATGCAAATTGCAAGTAAAAAAAAAATTCTCTAGTAAATAAGTGCATCATTCCTCTTCATTCTAACAACAAAAGGTAAAAATTAAGAATCTGAATAAGTATAAGTTAAGCTTTATAATTGCTTAAACAAAAGTATAGAGTGATAGTGCATCATCCTGGCTAGCAAGAAGAAGCGCCGAACTTAGTGTAAAGGCTATAATTAGTTGGAAATCAACATGTTTTAATTGTTACCATCCCATGAGATTCTACCTTTCTTTAGGAAAAGAACTAAAGTACAAATACAAAACATGATTTAACTCAAGGCTGCCTGCTTGCTAATTTAAATTGTGATTTTAAAATTGGTGATTTAAGTCACTGATTGAAATCAGTTTACCCTGTTCACTACCATCATTCTTATAGCAATACACTAGTCATGCCACTTAAAGTACCTACCGAAACATCTCTTTAATTAGCTGAAGAGTAATTTAAGAAGCACTTCTGCAACTTTTACCCTAGTGCTAAACAAACTAACTACACAGTTTTCAGAGTAGCAGCCATGTTAGTCTGTATTCACAAAAAGAAAAGGCGTACTTGTGGCACCTTAGAGACTAACACATTTATTTGAGCATAAGCTTTCGTGAGCTACAGCTTACTTCATCGGATGCATTGTGTGGAAAATACAGTGGGGAGATTTATATACATAGAGAACATGAAACAATGGGTGTTACCATACACACTGTAAGGAGAGTGATCACTTAAGGTGAGCTATTACCAGCAGGAGAGCGGGGCGGGAGGGGGAGACACCTTTTGTAGTGATAATCAAGGTGGGCCATTTCCAGCAGTTGACAAGAACGTGTGAGGAACAGTGGGGGGGGGGGAAGAATAAACATGGGGGAAATAGTTTTACTTTGTGTAATGACAAACATCCACTCCCAGTCTCTATTCAAGGCTAAGTTAATTGTATCCAGTTTGCAAATTCATTCCAATTCAGCAGTCTCTCCTTGGAGTCTGTTTCTGAAGTTTTTTTGTTGAAGAATTATCACTTTTACGTCTGTAATCGAGTGACCAAAGAGAGTGAAGTGTTCTCAGACTGGTTTTTGAATGTTATAATTCTTGACTTCTGATTTGTGTCCATTTATTCCCTAGATAGGTGTCCAGTTTGGCCAATGTACATGGCAGAGGGGCATTGCTGGCACATGCTGGCATATATCACATTGGTAGATGTGCAGGTGAACGAACCTCTGATAGTGTGGCTGATGTGATTAGGCCCTATGATGGTGTCCCCTGAATAGATATGTGGACACAGTTGGCAACGGGCTTTGTTGCAAGGATAGGTTCCTGGATTAGTGGTTCTGTTGTGTGGTGTGTGGTTGCTGGTGAGTATTTGCTTCAGGTTGGGGGGCTGTCTGTAAGCAAGGACTGGCCTGTCTCCCAAGATCTGTGAGAGTGATGGCTCGTCCTTCAGGATAGGTTGTAGATCCTTGATGGTGCGTTGGAGAGGTTTTAGTTGGGGGCTGAAGGTGATGGCTAGTGGTGTTCTGTTATTTTCTTTGTTGGGCCTGTTCTGCAGTAGGTGACTTCTGGGTACTCTTCTGGCTCTGTCCATCTGTTTCTTTACTTCTGCAGGTGGTTATTTAGTTGTAAGAATGCTTGATAGAGATCTTGTAGGTGTTGGTCTCTGTCTGAGGGGTTGGAGCGAATGCGGTTGTATCGTAGAGCTTGTCTGTAGACAATGGATCGTGTGGTGTGGTCTGGATGAAAGCTGGAGGCATGTAGGTAGGGATATCGGTCAGTAGGTTTCCAGTATAGGGTGGTGTTTATGTGACCATCTCTTATTAGCACCGTAGTGTCCAGGAAGTGGATCTCTTGTGTGAACTGGTCCAGGCTGAGGTTGATGTTGGGATGGAAATTGTTGAAATCATGGTGGAATTCCTCAAGGGCTTCTTTTCTGGACCCATGGACATATGCATCTATACCCATGTTTGGGTATGTATCTATACAAAGCAAAAATATATAAATGAAGCAAACATTTGAAATCCAAGCCACAAATATCTACAGGTGGGATTATGATACTCCTGCTTATGCTGGGTAGCATGTTACTTAGTGAACAGTCTAATTGTTTTTGTGGTCATGATGTGATCCAGAGATCTCTGAAACCTGTCTCCTGAAAATTGTGATATGGGATGGACTGTACAAAACCATCTCAACACAAGCCTTCTGCTGGAACAACCTTCTTGCTGATTTGTTAAGGACCCTCCTGTGCTCTAGATATGTCTAAATATAAGAGAACCAAAAGGTCTACAAAGCTCCTATTCCTCCCCTCAAATTAATTCCTGGATGGTAAGCATGTCTTTCCCTTCCGAAGTCCCCTTGAAATCTCCCAAGTTAGATGACTCAGGAAAATTCACTTGTTCCAATACGATCAGTGACTTAATTAGTGTAGTATACTTTGCCCTGGCCTTCAAGAATTCATGGTCCCAGGCTGTTTACAATAAAATACAAGAAGGGTAAATTACCTTCCTCATCGAGATGCAGTTCACTATTTTCACTATGAATGGGTCTGTGCGTGCAAAGTGCAAAACTATCCTGAACTTGAAGATTGGCTCAGAATGGACAGCCCTTTTATTTTTGTGTGTGGTGGGTGTTTTTTTTTTTTTTTTTTTTTGTATGGTGCCTAGCACAGTGGGGACCTTAATATCTGATTGTAATGCAGTAGCAGCTATGGCCCAAAAGTTATAAATAACAACCAGGTTTATGAAGTATAACAAGGCAAAGTATTTTCATTGCCCTCCTCCCCCATTGACTTGTCATTCCTAGCTCTCAATCAGAGATGGAATATGTTCCTCCAAATCATGCCAGAACCTGATATAGGGTCAGTCACACAAAGAATTTATGTTTAAAAGCAAAACCAAAACAACAACAACAACAACAAAAGTAACTCTGCTTCTTTACCTATTTGAAAAAAAGACCTCCAAGGAGGTAAACAGAGGTTTAAGTACCACCAACCAGATAGGGAAACAAATTTATAGTTTTATATTAAAAAATAAACCTCAGCCCCCCACTTATCAGAAATCTAGGGCTATCACAACAGAACAAATTCTGGGAAGTTATAATAAAAGGATCACTTAAGTCAGTATTTTTTTTGTTTGTTTTGCTACTGGTGAAGATATTTTTTTAACTTCTAATAAGCTCTTTCCCTCTTGTAGCATGGTTTCTATTCTCCATCTCTGTCTTTGCATGTTGCCCTTGTTTCTTGTGCTTTGTTTACAGCTTGTGGGTTTATGAATGCAACAGTGAGATTTTAGTTAACTATCCAATGTCTACTAAGTATGTTTTACCATGTACAATGTTAATGACCGCTTCAGCTTTGAAGTATAAGTGTACTAGACTATCAGTGAATGAAAAATGTAATCTTAAGAGGAGGAGTTATGCTTGAAATTTTAGCATTACATTGTAGCTTGACTTTATACTTTAAAGACTTTAGAGATCCACCCAAGACAGTGTTTTAACAAGTGAGGGCATGCAAATGTGGATATAGTGGTATTATGTGGATACTTTAATAGCACTTAAATATTGGTGGTTCTGTTTTAGTTTTCACATCATGATTCTGTTCTTAAGAAGATAGGTGCGTGAAATATGTGCATTTGTTGAGGGGGAATGTTTGTGCGAGAGGTAGTAAATTTAAGGTATGATAGACTCCTGGGAAGTGCCTATTTTTTTAGTAGTAGATGATTTTTTATATTTAAAATAAAGAAAATAAAAATACATTATGGTCTGAGTTTTGTAGACCATGAAGTACTGGTCCATAATAACCATTACTTCCTGCCCATGTCTGGCCAACCTTTTCCGCATAAAACCTGAACAACCTCCAGCATAGGCATGTAGGTGAAGCTGATCTTTTCACACCACAGTTGTCTTGGATCACCCCAAACATTCTTAAGTGTCCATGATAGCCACATCACTTGAAGTGTATTGCTGGAAACTGAGCCACTGATCCTGAAAACTCTTTTATGCGTATATGTAACTTTCCTCGTGTGACTAGTCTTGATAAAGTCTGTGAATGGGGTTACGCACTTGAAGTGTTTGCAGGTTTAGGGTATGAGGGTGGGCTTTTTTAAAAACAAAAAATTTAAGTTAAAGGACATTTAATGCAAGGGGATATTGTTTTCTACAACTTTGAAAATTTTGTTCTGTCTGGAGGTATTCAGAATGTGTGGTGTAAATTGTTTTGCTATAAAGTTGTCTTTCAGTAACTTCTAAAATTTAAACTACTATACCTGGCAGAACCATGCTGGAGCCTCCTTTTTTTTATAGGTGTCATTTGAAAGATGTCATTTACAAGGCTTAGCCACCAGCCAGAGGTCAAATATCAGAACTCTAACAACCTTGCTGCTGGCTGCATTTCCATCAAAACTGTCTGATTATTAAACTGCATTAGTGCTTTAAAATCACTGTTCCCAACCTTTCAAAACATTTTGTAGTACTTAACCAGTCTTTAATGTTCCAGCACTGTTTAATCTTTTTTTATCTTGCCACTGCAAGGAGCCATGACCTATTAGAACTGCTGTTAGAGGGAAAAGATGGCAAAAAGCTTCTTCCTGTTTTTGTTTCCTTTGACTCCGCCTGGATGCCCTATCCCTGAAAGGGCAGTGAAGTTTAACTACAGTGCACAGGCTGACCAACTGGGCATCAAGTAACTTAACTTTTTTCCCATTTTTAATGCACTTGGACACCAATTTGGTGGTCGTTATTTGTAGAATGAGAAAGTTACAATGGCATTTTTGTAGTGTATTTAAGATGATATGCAGAGGCATTTGGATTACATAAACAATGTTTTTTTTAGACATTTTCACCTAATGATTGCTTTGCTTTTTTGCTTTCTATCTATTGTGAATATCTTTGCAAAATTGTCCCCCTCCAAAAAGTCTACCAAATCTACTTGCGTTGCCCATGGTTACCATGATGCTGCTGAAAAACCTATTTTACTCATTAGGTTTTTTTTAAAAAAATACGCCCTAGATGAGTGAGCAAATATAATTTTGCAAGTGTAGTTTAGAACAATTGTTTGTAATTACGAGGGGCCTTCACTTGTAGAAGTCTTAGTATTTGTGTGTATTACATAATCAAAGAGAGAGCATATGCCTTGGAAGCAGGGCTTTCTCAATAAAGAAGCTGAGTTGCCACTTCATGCTGTGTAATACCTCAGTCAGTGTTTGGGACTGCTGATTTTTGAAGTAAAGTATAGCTCAGCATGATTTAAAGGTGGCAGAATAGTCTTCTAAGAAACTGCGAAGGCGATCTTGCTACTATAACCCCCAATATAATTGTTCAGTTGCTGATAGTTTTTCTATATGGTCCGTGGACCCCGGGGGTCTACAAACTCTCAAGATTTTCAAAGGAGACTGCACCTCCATTTGAAATTTTTTAGGGGTCCTCAAATGAAACAAAGGTTGAAAACCACTGTTCTATGTCTCCAGTCTGTTTTGAACTGATTATTTAAGGGCCAGCAATGTGCTTGGTTTGTAAAAGACCAAAAAAAGTTGTTCTTTTTATTTAAGATGCTGCATGGAATTTCCTGAAATTTCCTGTTTACAAACATGAGATCACAACTGCCCGAAGGACTTCTTTGATTCTGTACCCAGTCAGCTGAATTATTTATAAAGCATCAGTTTAATATTTCTGTCTAGTTATGGGTGTATGTGCCTCTATTTGGTGATTCCTGAGAGTGTGCTGAAGGATTTCTGTAAAGTGGTCTCTCCGTTATCTAATGAAGAAATTCAGAAGTTTCGCAAACTTGTCATTGCTCTTGTGGGTCCCTGCCTTCTCATGCACAGGAATATATCAAACCTCTTGGTCTTGTGTGGCAGTCGGAGAAGGTATGTTATAGAAAAGCCTTCTAAGATTTCTTCTGGTTACCTCTCTGGCATTTGAGTTTTTGTGGACAAAAGGCTATGGTTATGATGGACTAATGGGTACCAGCTATGCTGTCCAGGCACTATTAAATACATGGGTATTATGACTTTAACTGTGCCTGGGCTTGTAAGATTAAATGAAATGGAAGAGTTTGGTAACTGTATCTTGTTATCCATAGAGACAATTTATTATATCTTGGTATTACGGTAGTGACAGAAGCCCCTGACAAGCTGGGTTCCCATTGTGCACTAATGTTTCCTGTCCCAAAGAGCTTACAGTCTTAGGCCCCAATACTGCAAAAGCTTTTGCGTATGTTTAACTTTGTGAGTAGTCCAAATATGCCCTTATGGACAATCAATAATAAATTGCTTCTATGGCAAATTGCAACAGGTGGGTGATGCATAGGAGAGGAAGGGAGGTTGGACTAATATGACATGAACAGGTTTTACATACACTTTACAAACACTAATGCGCGTGATGGAACAGATTCTCTCTGTTTCATAGCTTTGAATAAACTGAGGAGTGACAGACCATTCTTGCTCTTGAAATGACTAAGCAGTTTTGATGTGGAGAAAAACAAGTGACAGAATCAATAATAATGGCAATTGTAGTGTTCAGCCCAGAATGTTACTTAGCCTTCCAGGATGCTTAGTCCCACACACTGTTCCTTGTCACTCCCAAATCATGAGGACTCTTCTGGGGAACCTTCATCTTCAGTATTATGCCTTACCTTTAAGGCATGCATCAGCCTCAGGAGTTTATCAAAAACCACGGTAAAAACTCTTGCCAATTTGATTTGCCTTTGTATTTCAGCCTTGCAGATAACAAGGGGCCCCTGAACTTGAGTTTTTTTCACCTAAGCCGTTAATTTGGAAGGCTGAATGGGGGTATATTTATTCAGACAAATTTTGTAGAAAGCTGGTATGACTCCCTGCATTTGTTTACCAAACACGGTAACCTAAATAGCTGTTTTTCCTTACTGATGACTTCTTTTAGAGTGTTCCAGTGCCTTTTCAACTTTCATTGCTCCCCCCACCCTTTGGTGTGGAGGGGTGCTATTCAGGTTCCATCATTGCAGATTTATAGATTGAAGACCCAGAAAGAAGTTTATTACAGGCAGATGCACTTACGCTGTGTGTGTCTGTCTGTCTATCTCTCCACTAATCTGGGATGATGATTTTTAGTGGCACTAATACAAAGTTAAATTCCCCTCTATATTTCTGCAAGTTGGGGGTTAATTGTTCCTTGCTGTTGAGCTTGTTGGGTTGCTATAGACTGGGAGAAAACTGCTTTATAAGCTAGCTAATTATTATGGCAAATAGTGCCAAAACTCCCTAGTAGAGCCATTGGCCAACACTACTACCTCTTAAAATTGGAGGATAAGAGAAGGTGCATAGTGCTATTTCATTTTACCCCTAGTTTTAATTTTCGTGGACAAAAATCCTACACACAGGTTAGTTAAGAGAACATTAACATGACTTGATGATAACTTTAAATATCTGATTTATTTAAGTTAGCCATGTCCTTTGTGATTTCATGAGTGATACCATAAAGGTTTTAAGTAATGAATTTTAAAATGTCTTCCTTTGAAGAAGATCAATAAAATTGAAGTTAATGACACTCTAATGCTTTCTTTAACATTTCATTCTGAGAATTTCAAAGTTGCCAGGGCAGGTGGGTAGACACCACATGACTAAGTTTTTAACTTGGACATCTTTCAAAGATACCTCCCCCACTCGTCTTTTTAATAAAGGTATGTACCAAGAATCTATCTATTGTAAGCATGACAAGGGTCAGACATATTTTAGTCTTTCATGCAGAAATTTTATATAGCTCTTCTGTCTAGTACCAAACACTTGATTTTCATGCTTGATGTTTTAAAGAGGTTAACATCCTCCCTGTTCAGCTTTAATGTAAACTTTTCTTAAGGTAGCAAACTATTGTTGCCTTCTAAACTGAGATGAGTTTCATTTTGCTGTACTGCAATGCAAATTAGGTGTGCTATTTTTGAGGGCCTTGCTAATGTATACTGATGAAGATCCATTATTCAATATTGTCAGTTAATGAGTAACACACAATATAAAGAGAGACTAATGCATCCTAAAGCATACTTAATTAAATTTTAGTTGTGAAAATAATTTAATTTTAATTTTATTACTAATTTGTAGTATACTAATAAATGTATTAAAGGTCCTGTCTTGTAATTAATGTAAGACGTTCAATCACTTTTTACCATTAAATCTTCAAGAGGAACTGCCAGCTTTTGTAGGTATAGATTAATGTAATTCTGCTCTTTCCAGGCCTCCTCTATCTTTCTGTTATGATCTTTTTCTGAAGACTTACTGGTAAGTTTAGGGCCACCTTTGAAATTCTGCCAGTATGTGTTCAGCTATACAGCATAAACAGTTGTACAGCCGTTTTACATTTTAAGAAATAAAAAACTAGCCTATTCTCCCTTCCCCTAGTGGTGATTTTTACCTTGCAGTTCGCTGGCTTACACTCAGTCTGGGACTTGTCTACTCTGAAAGCTTAGAATCTAACATAATGGCACATTACAGGGTTTGAGAAATTGGACCAAATTCATATTTTTTTTGTAATGGAGTTAAACCAAAGATGAATTAGATGTGATAGCCTTCTGATGTCATTACATGTCAACACTAGAAGCGTGCTAGCAGTTCAGTCCGTGTACCCCTGGACTGATACTAATGATGAATGCTCTGCTTCCCTTCTTATTTTCTTGTGCCTGTGTTGGTATTCTGTTGCTTTTTTTTTTTAAATGTTGTCTTTTATATTAAAATCCAGCAGTCTAGTCTGCATGTGTGGGCCATGTACTAAGTAGGTTCTGGTCTTTATTTTTTTGCCAGGAGGAAACCAAACATAAGCACTTACATAACTCATCAGCACTTACAGCTCCTACCATTGTTTTCATGTGTCTGTGCACTAGCTAGCATAGTAAGGCTTCCATCAAGGTTGGAATCTCTCGGGATTTAACAGGTTCTCAGTTAAAAAGACACTGAAAGAGTAATAGAGTTTGAATGCCCTTTCAGCTTTTAAGCATGAACTTTTTATTCCAGTTAATTTCAGTGTTAGGTGACAGTTTTTCAAGATTTGAAAACCAGGACCCAATGCTGCGTCATCCCTGGCCTCTTTCCTTTATTATATCTGGCCTGAGTACTTGCTTATGCTCACACCCTTCCATTCAAAATAAAAATAAATAATTACATATTTATTAAATACAAGATATACAAACCTAAATGTTTGTTTTAACCCTCATCTCTTAAAACCATGACAACTTTATACCATCTTTGGATACCCCTTTCCCACTTAGGGTACCTACTGGTTTACTCTACTTCCCCCTCCCCCCCGAATTGTTTGTAATATTAACTTTGCAAACTAATTGAAACGTATTCTGTTGGCTTCAGTACAGAAACAGTGTTTCCCAATTTGAGCAAATTTACAGGGGCAACACTAACCAGTTGATGCTCCAATGTGACATACTTAAATTTTCAATCTTTTTTTTGTGTGGTTTCCATTCAGAACATCAGTTGATTTTTTTGTGATGCAGTTGTGTCTCTGTGGACTTTAAGTTCTGGGCTCTACTAATGATGTCACAGCTTGTGTAGTAATAAATATAGATCAAAAGGAAAATGTTGACAGACTTAAAGGGGAAAGATCAAACAGAATAAGGCAAATAAATCATTACATTGGATATGTATGGTATAAACCAATATACTGTGATTTTGGCTTCCATAGTTCTCATTGCCATGCCCTTTGGAAGGACTTGCATAACTAATTTTTGGATTAATCCCTAATGAGTAAACATTCAGCTCATACACTTGGTACTCAGAATTTTTGTAGTCTCACATACCACTGTACGTTCAGATCATACATCTACGATACATGTTTAAACATACCAATCGCTAGGAGATGCTAAAATTATCCACCCCTGTTTTGACCTGACATACTTAACAATGATTTGTGAGCTGCTCCTGCTGCTGTGCAGCAAGCATATCCCTGCTCACATCATTCATCTGTGATCATGCTGTTGCCCAGAGACGTGCTGCATCTAAAAAGCTATGCAGTCTCCTTCCTGCTCATTTGACCTCTCCATGGCTGTGAGTGACAGAGTTTCAGTTAATCACTGGCGTGATGTGCACACAACTTGTACGTTTTGTCAGATGTTCAAAACCCTTGATAGCCCAGCTCAGCTGCTAAGGTTTTGCTCCCTGTCACAACCAGTCGTCTCACTTTCAGTGGGGCACACCAGTTGTGTTTCCTTATCCAGCAGGCCTGGCCAGTTTACTTCTCTCCAGAATGTGATTTGTTGCATCATAAGGGAATGAGACCGTTTAGTGCAAACAAAACTGGGGGAACATGGGTTAAGAGCATAATTGTGGCACAGTTAGTTACCAGGCAAGATTATGATGCTGGGACAGGAACTAATATAATTTGGGAACATCAATGAGGTTTGTTTTAAAATTCTTCCTTTCATCAAATCCACTTGCTGACTCTGCTTTTGCAAGTTCAAATTGATAGGCAAGCACCCCCTAGTTATCCAGATGGCTGGTGAGAGTTAGGGCGGCTGGTATGCGGGGATGGGGGGAGGAGGGTTATGGAGGAAAGATCAGCTCTTTGGTTCCAAGCACATCAGGAACACTGCCTCTGAAGAAGTGAGGTTTTTACCCATGAAAGCTTATGCTCAAATAAATCTGTTAGTCTTTAAGGTGCCACCGGACTCCTTGTTGTTTTTGTGGATATAGACTAACATGGCTACCCCCTGATAATTGATCAGTCTCTATTGTGTGTTCATATTCCTCTTCTGCTTCCTGGCTGACCCCGTTTTCAGTGCATGCACAGCCCTGTATCTTAGGGGCTACTGCAGCAGCTAGTCAGCAAAAGAGAGTTTCTTCCCACTTTCTAGGTGTGAAATTGTGAAAGGACTGGTGTGGGATACCCTACTGGCTTTTTTAGCCTAGCCACCTTCTTCGAGTAGTGTCTCTGTAGTGCTCCACTGTAGGTGAATCTCCCCCTTTGCCTCTAAATGGGATTTTAGGTCGTAGTGTCCGTTCAGCCTGCACATGAGCACTCCCTCCCTCGTGGTCTGCTTCGAGCCTGTCTAGCTCTGTGTGGATGACCCCCCCCCCCAGGTCTTCTCAACCGCCTTTGATCTCGAACAGTGAGGTGACAGATGTGTTGCTGCACAGCTGAAAGTTGACCACTCAATGTACTTAACAACAAAAATGGAAACTGTTCCAAGTTCAGTATAATTCTAAGCAACCTTGTCTTTTCTCCCTCTGATTTTAGACTACATTTTAGACCTCGAGGTCAAAACTCTCATCTCCCTGAATCTTGTGGCCATAATTGCTTTCCACCATCATGGAGATGGATACTTGGTGTTTGGTTTCAGAGTAACAGCCGTGTTAATCTGTATTCGCAAAAAGAAAAGGAGTACTTGTGGCACCTTAGAGACTAACCAGTTTATTTGAGCATGCTCATCCACTGATGCGTGGATTCCTTAAGGGCATTGGGAATCTCTTCCTGCATGTGAGACCACCTGCTCCAACCTGGGATCTTAACCTAGTTCTCAGAGCTTTGACTAGACCTCCCTTTGAGCCCAGGGCAACTTGCTCTCTCTTACAACTGTCCATGAAGACAGCATTTCTAATTGCAATCACTTTAGCTCGGTACATAGGAGAAATAGCAGCCCTAATGGCTCACCTACCATACAGGGTCTTTTCTAAAAACAAAGTAACAAAGAGGCCGCATACCAACTTTCATATGGAAAGTGGAAACAACTTTATGTAGAATCAACAGATCCATCTCCCTGTTTTTTCACCAAACCACATTGTGACTACAGGGAGGAGATTATGCATATGCTAGATGTTAGAAGAGCACTAACCTTCTGTTTAGACAAGACTGAGGACTTCAGGAAGCCCTCTTTAACTCTTTCTTTAGTTTGCGGAAAGATTAAAGGCTCTGCAATAGCCTCTCAAAGACTGTCCAAATAGGTCACTGTTATCAAGGATGCAACCTGGTGTCTCTTTCTGGAATTCATACGCTCTCAATGAGGTCAATTTCTACCTTCCTTAAAGATGTTCCTATCTCAAATCTGCAGAGCAGTGGCTGGGGCATTTGTCCACGCTTTCGCAGAACATTATGCAATCACTGTAGATTCGGCCTCCCATGCCATCTTTGGCTTCACAGTATTCTCTGTAGTAACAGACTCCACTCTGAAGCCACAGCCTTCACGGGGGCTACTGCTGTAAAGTTGCCTACAGTGGAGCACCCATAGGGACACTACTCGAAGAAGAAGAGAAAGTTACTCATCTTGTGAAGTAACGATGGTTCTTTGAGATGTGTGTCCCTATGGGTGCTGCACAACCTGCCCTCTACTTCGGAATTCTCCATAAGGGGCTCAGCAGTAGAGAAGGAACTGAGGAGCGTTTGCCAGTGCAGTGCTAGATTGCCTGGAGGCAGACCATGAGGGAGGGCAAACGCATGTCCAGGCTGAACGGACGTTGCTACCTAAAATCTTCAAGTAGAGCCGCGGGGGCACAGATACACTTACAGTGGACCCCCCATAGGGGACCACAGTGAGTTCCTTCCTCTTGTCCCTCAAAGTTGTGTGATTGGAACTCTGGGAAGATTCAACCATCACCCACCCACCTAGAGGTCCCATACTTTTAATTCACTCAAAACACTACTGATGAATGAGCTAAATTTTTTGCCTATGTATTATTAAGGGCTCTTTTAAGAATATAGAGCCAATTTTAGTACTAAAGCATTCTCTGGTATCTGTGTGGTAAATTCACTTATTGAATATAACTAAAGGTAATTTGCTGACTTAGATACTGCACCATAAATATTTGTTTAGCAATTTCATTAAAATCATGAGTGCTTTATGAAGCAAATGTAATGTGAGAGAGTCAGCAAAATGAGTGGTCATTTTTTGTTACTTATGTTTCCAGTTAACTGTTCCAAAACCATCAGTGGAGTTAGGCAAGACCAATTGTCAGATTTTAAGTGATCATGTTTAAACTGGCTTTTGCATAAGTAAACATAACTCCAAGTGCTGCTTTGTGCTTTTGTTGTTGAAAGATTAAAAGGTGTCTCCTTACAATTGACTCCATTACAATGGAGAACCCATACATATACTGAACTATAAGAAGAGTCCAGGATGGAGAACACATGCAAATTACCATGGACGAAGTTTTGACTAGTGAAGTTGGGTGTCTCGGTTTTTGGATGATCAATCTGACACATTAAAGGAGCATGAGTTTCGGTGGGTGGGTGGATCCCCAGCACTTTCAAAAATCAGACCCAGATTGAGCACCCAAAAATTTGAGATGTCCTAAAAATCACTAGTCGCTCTTGAAAATACTGACCTTGGTTCTTGACTGTATTATGCCAATTAAATGTCAGGAGAAAGATTAACATACTGATAAGTGGATTGACTTATTAAGTATTCTACAATAGTGGCATAATCCAAAAATAATGAAATTCAAGAAATGATGGATGTTGTGGTTTGTATAGATCCTGAAGTCATCCACTGCCACAGTTCTCAGCTTTTATTTTGAACAACTTGTGACTTCCCCAATACATGATCAGTAAAATCAAAAAGGATCAGTTTATCATGCTCACTAGCACCAGAAGTTTCATGTGGCAGGCATCCACTGTTGCATGTTTTTGACAGTGTATTGTGGCATTAATTTAGTACTGTGCAAAAGTGCAATGTCTCAGAGTACACCTAGCATATCTTTTCAGGTTCTAGTTCCACCAGTCTTACTCCTGTGAGGTTCTCTTTCACCTTGAATGACCAGTAGAAACGATCACATTTTTAATGTCTTCAGTCATTGGGGCCTCTCGGCTACTCTGCTTTAGCAAGTAGAATTTGTAAAGTGTGGTTAATGTACAATATTTGCCAGCTTAAAAGTTTCAGTGGAATTTCACAAAAAATAATAGTTCTCCATAACCGTTTCTATATGTTTAAACTGGTCCATAGAGGTACTTAATGTGGGTCAGATGGCATAAAGGAGTGTTCTCAAGGAAGCTGAATAGGGGAACTCCCTAACACCCCCCCCCCCCCAACAAGAAAAGGTGGAAGCTAATTGCCAGCAGTAAGGGAATGACATTGCTGCTTTCTGTATGGTTATTTCTGGAACCTAAGGTGTTTTGTTTTTTTTTTGGGGCTATGTAATTAAGTCAGTGTTAGTGCCTTCACTAGCCGTGCTACAGCTGTGCCACTGTAAGCTCTGTATTGTAGCCATAGGGCTTACAAGACAGTCTAAAACTAAGGCTGCCTGGACTAGAAGAATGTCGTGTGAAAACTTAACATTTTTAAACATGTCTCTGGACCTGATACAGACAGTTTAAGACCTTTTAAGTAGGCTGTGATCAGTCCAGGAGCCTAGGTATGGACATCTGTGGTTTAGGGCATCATTGCCAGGTTTGGCCAGCCTATTTCAAAGCAACTGAGAAAGCTTGGTAGAAGACAATGGGGAAAAATACTAATTGCTTACATGTGTATGTAATGTAGAAAAACAGTCTAACATTATTTTAGAAATAGCAATGTACCTATCTTGTAACTAAAGACTTGTACAAGGAGACAGAGTTACGTTTATATATTTCTTGGCTCCTTAGAATGTTTAATCATGGAACGGTAATAGTCTGAGTGTAGGTTTCTCTGTGGAGTAAATAACTCAGTGATACGTTGTCAAAACTGGAATGGAGATTTAATATTGGAATCTGAAAAGGCCTGGTTCCAAATGAAGTCTGTAGGATGGAAAGGTATCTTAAATGTGGGTAAGGATAAAAGATAATCTGCTGAATTTGGGGTAAACAGAATTTGAGAAGTGAGATTTCTGGAGACCATAGGAGAAGGAATTAAATTACTGACAATGAGAATAAATCATAAATTAGTTTCAACAGAGGAATATGTTGGAAACCATATTTCTGAAGAGACAGAAGGCGAGTTACAGGCCTCTAAGACACAGGATGCGAAAGAGTTTGTGCTCAAGTTGAATTTTGTGTATTTCAGACATGGAGAGGGGTGTGAAGCTTCGGTTTGAGAATTCTCTTCTTTCCAGTTCTTAAAATAGTTGCAAGATGTTTGCCTTGAACTTGGTGGGACAACATCTACTGTAAATGAGACAACTATACAATTCTAAGGAAGTGTAAACTCTGTCTTTATGAAAATAATTTGGATCTTTGAGGGCCCCAAGGAGGTCTCAGATATACGAGGTAGCAAGCTGGTCGATTAATTTTATCATCTTGATTTTCGTTGCTAGTGATCTTGACAGGGTCATGTATAAATATTGACTATTTATTCCATACCTTCACTTGCTTTTGGATGTGTGGTACCTTCTCACATCATTGTGCTTCTCCTCCACAACTTGCAGGCAGGTGATTTATGAAGTGACATGCTTATTCCTAGCAACTGAACACAATGGCTCCATGGTAGGTGTAAGACTTAATTGATTTGAAGGTGTACGATATAAATTTTCAAAGGCACAGTGCGGCAACATTTTAATCATGCTGTGTAATGCAAGGGAATGCACAAATAGAGAAAGTATAATAACCTTTTAAAATTAGAAATGGGTTCCTTACATGCTTACCTGATCACTTACTTTAAATACTAAACATCAGATATTAGAACATTCTTCTGAAATACTTCTGTATTCACAGTTGCACAAAAATAGTTGCCCCTTTACTTATTAACATACACACCTTCCTAGGCAAACAATTCTTTCCCTTTCTCTGTTGCCTTGAAATCTTTTAACTAAATTAGTAGATCCAAACACCTATTTTTGTACTGATTTTTGAGACAAAGGTGTTAATACTTCCAAATGATGAATTTGGTATTCACCAAATTCTGTTTTCTAATCATAGAATATCAGGGTTGGAAGGGATCTCAGGAGGTCATCTAGTCCGACCCCCTGCTCAAGCAGGACTAATCCCCAATTTTTGCCCCAGATCCCTAAATGGCCCCCTCAAGGATTGAACTCTCAACCCTGAATTTAGCAGGCCAATGCTCAAACCACTGAGCTATCCATCTCCCCAAATTAACTATAGGTAGCATAACCTATATTTTTTAAATCCTTGTTCTTAAGGACTTGAAGCAAAAATGTTTCCTGTTTGTATGGGGCCTGATCCACTTCCCCATGGAGCCCTTCCATTTGTTTTCAGTGAAAGGTGTTCCCGATAATCAGATTTATATTGACTAGTCAATAATACATCCTTTTGTCACATGAGCTGTGAGATATAACTTGAATATGGGATATCTTAAAAAATGAGTTCTCTAAATTTCAGGTATGAATAGCTTAATTTTTGTGTGATTTTTATGTTACAGCATTGCTTGTCTGTGTGTTTTGTGGGTTTGCCTTTTCACCTTCATAAGAAATTAATCAAAAAATTGTTAAAGGAAGATCCCAGGGATTAGTTATGTTTTTATCCATTTTCCATCATATGGTAAAATATTGATAAATATTACTGATTTTATATCTGAGATTAGTTAGTTGAATAATGGTGTGTGAGGCAGAATCTCAATAATAGAATTTTTAAATCTGATTTTAAAACCGTATGCTTTCAATATTTCAAGTCAGTGAATAGAGATACTGATCTCTCTTTTAGTCGAGAACACCCCTAATAATCTATGATAAATAATTCCTAGTTAGGCGTTCAATTTGATAAAAATATGACTGAAAGAATCAGTGGGTCAACTCCTTCAACTTTTGTGCGCAGACATGCTTTTTTTAAAGTAGACCCTGTATTGAAGCAAAAACTTTAAACATTTAACTCTTTCACATTAGATAGTATGGAAATAATGGCTTTCATTTTGTGTTCAAAATGGAAATATTTTTCCTAGTTAATGTGTCTCTGCAAATTCTTTCTGTAAAACTGGAAGAAATCATTTGATTTCGGACAGTGTGATTTTTGTGATGAGGTGATGTAAGAGCTTCATACTTTCCATCATAATGTCAAACAATAATACTTCATGGTAGGTACAGCTCCTCTAGTGTCACTGTTGAACTATAAAATGAGCTGTGAAATATGTTTCCAGATTAGCTTGAAACAGTGAGAACTCATGCACTTCCTTAGTGAGTGTCTTGGAAAATAAATTACTCTGTCACTGGGTAAAAAGGATATTTCAAATGTATTTGAGCAGTTTAGAACCTAAAAATTCATACAGATAAGTTGTCTTGTAAACTCATGTGCACTAGACACCAGAATTTCTAGGCACAGTAACTGCTTCTTGGAGCAGCTAGTCCTGGAACCTACAAAGGAAGAGGCAATTATTGGTTTACTCCTAAGTGGAGCACAGGATCTGGTTCCAGAGGTGAATATAAGCTGAATCGCTCAGTAATATGATAATTAAATTTAGTCATTCTTCTGTGTGTGTGAGTGGGGATACACCCAAGAAGCCCACCACAATAGCATTTAATGTCAGAAAAGGGAACGACACACAAATGGGGGAGCTAGTTAAACAGAAATTAAAAGGTACTGTCCCAAAAGTGAAATGCCTACAAGCTGTATGGAAACTTTTTAGAAACACCATAATAGAGACTCAAATTAAATGTATACCCCAAATAAAAAAAAAACAGAAGACCAAAATAGTGCCACTGTGGCCGAACAACAAGATAAAAAGTGGTTAGAGATAAAAAGGCATCCTTTAAAAATTGGAAGATAAATCCTGCTGAGGAAAATAGAAAGAAACATAAACTCTGACAAGTCAAGTATAAAAGTAAAATTAGGCAGGCCAAAAAAGAATTTGAAGAGCAATTAGCCAAAGACTCAAAAACTAACAGCAAAAAATTTTTTTAAGTACATCCAAAGCAGGAAGCCTGCCCAACAATGAGTGGGGCCACTGAGTGGTCAAGGTACGAAAGGAGCACTAAAGAAGGACAAGGCTGTTGCAGAGAAGCTAAATGAATTATTTGCATCCATCTTCACTGCAGAGGGTGAGAGGGAGGTTCCCACACCTGAGCCATTCATTTTAGGTGACAAATCTGAGGAATTGTCCCAGGTGAGGTGTAAATAGAGGAGGGTTAGGAAGAAACTGATAAACTAAACAGTAATAAGTTCACCGGGGCCAGATGTGATATACCCAAGAGTTCTGAAGGAACTCAAATATGAAATTGGAAAACTACTAACTGGCATGTAACCTCACTTAAATCAGCTTCTGCACCAGATGACCGAGGATAGCTAATGTGATACCAATTGTTAGAAAATGCTCCAGAGTCAATCCTGGCAACTACAGGCCTGTAAGCCTAACTTTAGTACCAGTCAAACTGGTTGAAACTATAGTAAAGAACAGAATTATCAGACAAATGTATGAACATGATTTGTTGGGAAAGAGTCAGCATGGCTGTTGTAAAAGGAAATCATGCCTCACCAATTTATTAGAATTCTTTGAGGTGTCAACAAGGGTGATCCAGTGGATATAGTATACTTGGGCTATCAGAAGGCCTTTGACAAGGTGCTTCGTTAAAGGCTCTTAAGCAAAGTAGGGAGTCATGGGATAAGAGGTAAGGTACTCTCATGGATCAGTAACTGATTAAAAGATAGAAAACAAAGGGTAGGAATAAATGGTCAGTTTTCAGGTGCCAATTTTGTGATTTCCTTGGGGGTGCTTGGACCCTTGCTCTGCTCCAGGCCCCACTTCACCCCAAGCCCCTTCCCACCCCTGCTCTACCCCCACCCTGCCTCTTCTTGCCCCTGTTCCGCCCCCTCCACCCAGTGCCTCCTGCATGTCTCTGAACAGCTGATCACAGTGGGTGGGAGGGCAGGGGAGGAGCTGATCAGGGAGGTCCACTGGTGGGTGGGAGGCGCTGGGGGTGGGGGAGGAGCAGATCCATGGATCTGCCAGTGAGTGCCTAACAATCACTATATTTATCTTTTTTTCCGTGGGTGTTACGGCCCTGGAGCATCCACGGAGTCTGCACCTGTGCCTCCAAGGATCTGTACTGGGATCAGTGCTGTTGAACATATTCATAAATCTGGAAAAAGGGGTAAACAGTAAGGTGGCAAAATTTGCAGACAATACAAAATTACTCCAGATAGTTAAGTCCAAAGCAGAGTTACAAAGGGATCTCTCAAAACTGGGTGATTGGACAACAAAATGGCAGATGAAATTCAGTGTTGATAAATGCAAAGTAATGTACGTGGCAAACATAATCGCAACTATACATATAAAATGGTCTAAATTAGCTGATCTTGGAGTTGTGGATAGTTCTCTGAAAATATCCACTCAATATGCAGTGGTAATCAGAAAAGCGAACAATGTTAGGAACCATTAGGAAAGGGATAGATAATAAGCAGGGAATCTAGAAATCTGTTTTCCACAGAAAAACACGGAATTTCTGTTTTTTTACAGAGAAAAAATAACATATTAACTACATTTTACTGGAAGTACCAGTGTCATTTATTCAGTATGCGCAACCTCCCCCTCTTGTGGTTGATTTTTTGAATGCGCTTTAAATCTACATACAGTGGAGCCTCATTTTATCTGAGCCTCCGTTATCTGGCTCTGACGAAGGCTGGGTACAGGCGACAACTTAGCAGCAAGCAGCTGGGGCTCGAGCAGCTAGCGGTTCGGTTAACATGGAGAGCCGGATAGTGGAGGCTCAGATAAACTGAGTTCTCTTGTATATCTATAAAACACTGTGTTCAATTGATACCTATGTATTGTGTGGCTAGGGAAATTAAAGTTTAGCATTTCATTTTCATTATGGAAAAATGGATTTTGGATTTTTATTTGGGGGTGGGGTTATGATGGAATATCAGGATCCCTGATAAAATGACAGAAAATATAATGCCACTGTATAAATCCATGGTACTCCCACACCTTGAATAGTGCATGCAGTTCTGGTCGCCCCATCTCAAAGAAGATATATTAGAATTGGAAAAGATACAAAGAAGGGCAACAAAAATGATTAGGGGTATGGAACAGCTTCCATATGAGGAGAGATTAAAAAGACTAGGACTCTTCCGCTTGGAAACAGAGATGACTAAGGGGGGAGATATGATTGAGGTCTGTGAAAGCATGACTGGTGTGGAGAAAACAAATAAAGAAGTGTTATTTACTCATAACACAAGAACTAGGGGTCACCCAATGAAATTAATAGGCATCAGGTTTAAAACAAAAGGAAGTATTTCTTCATACAACACAGTCAATCTGTGCAACTTGTTGCCGGGGTGATGTGAAGGCCAAGACTAGAACTGGGTTCAAAAAGAGACCTAAATAAATTCATGGAGGATAGGTGGCTATTAGCCAAGATGCTCACCAATGCAACCCCATGCCCTGGGTGTTCCTAGCCTCTCTTTGCCAGAAGCTGAGAATGGGCAATAGGGGATGGATCACTTGAGAATTGCCAATTCTTTTCATTCCCTCTGAAGCACCTGGGCATAGGCTACTGGGCTAGATGGACCATTGGTCTGAACCAGTGTGGCCACTCTTATGTTCTTATGTGCTAGAAAATGTACCAGTTTGACTAAATCAGTTTGAAAATGGGTCTTGTTAAACTAGTGCAAATTACTAATGTGGACACACTTAAACCAGTTGAGCCCTTGTTTACGTCAGTTTAGATTAGGTCTGTAACTTTTCAGTGCTAGCTAAATTGATATAAGCAATGATTTAATCAATCTAAGTATGTCTGTATTAGGGATTTTCAGTTTAAACTAAGTTTTAAAATTAATTAAGCTGATGAATTTTTGTACTGTAGAGAAGGCTTACACTTTTAAATTACATTTGGGCTTTACCTTCTGTAAGTAGACTGAAGTGAGCGTGCACCTTTTTTAGCAATAGGTTCCCAAATAACACAATGGATAAATTAAGCTTAAGTGGTTCCTTCTTCAGCAATCAATTCTGTTTGTTCTCTGTGTTTTTGTTATAGAGTGATCTTATTATAGATATGACTTAGAGAATTCTTATAATTTAGTATTTATTTCATGGTAACACCTAGAGCAGTGATGGGCAACCTGCGGCCCATGGGCTGTATGCAGACCATCAGGGTAGTCCGCTGGTGGGCTGCCAGACAGTTTGTTTACATTTGTACAACCACCCGCAGCCCCCAGTGGCTGCGGTTCACTGTTGCCAGCCAATGGGAGCCACCGTACATACACTTAGCAAGTCAGTCTCTGTCCAGAAGTTTACACCCTAAATAGACAAGACAGACACAGAGTAGGTAGGGAAACAGAGATACAGAGAGGTGACTTGCCACGGTCATACAGCACATCCATGGCAGTCAGGTCAAATCACGATGCTTCTTCGAACTGTTTTAGCCAAAGCTAACTAAAATATTAGTTAAAGCCTTATTTGTAAAAGTAGACTAAGATTCTGATATAATTATAAATGTTTAAACCCATTCTTCCAAAATTTGTGCACTTAAGTATCTTGTCCCAGAGGGATTTTCCTCTCTGTTGTTGAAACTAGTACAGTAAACTGTGAGTGCATTGCTTGTTACAATTTTTATCTTCTGTAAAGTTTTCAATTTATATTTTTAATAAAGCTGATGGGTGGATATTTTCTAATATCTAGCTGATTAAGATAGTTAAAGAATTAATACGTGTTACAGACAGTATACAAGAGTGAAATGCTGCTAAAGTTATGAAACTGATATTTCAATCAAGGAGATAGATGAGTGATTGGGTTTTAACGATGATTGCATGCTGTATAACGCTTAACTAATGATTTAGAAAGATGTATAGGTGCAATCAAGGACAATGGAAGAAATTAAAATTATGAAACAAACTTGTCCTTAAAATGGGAAACATAATGGGAAAGCTCTTTATGTAGATCATCGGGTTTTTTCTGCGGGGGAGGGATGGAGGAAGTTGATTCTGAATGGCTATTACCTGAGAAGAATGGATTCAAGTAAAGCTTCTCTTAAATGGCATAGGATTCAAAAGAATAACTTGAAACTTCTCTTTGTCACACCAAGATGGAGTCTTCTCTTCTAGTTTTAACAATAGCAAGATTCTTCTTCTTTTTGTTGGTGGTGCAGAAGCCTCAAGTCCAAACACCCTCCCCGCCACCCCTCCTCCTCTATGCGCCCCCCCCCCCACACTAGCTCCTTTCACTTGATTTCTTTTGTGTTCAAACAACCAATGTTCTTCACTGTAACCCCATCTCCCAGTACTCTGTGGCTGCCAGGATTGTGAGAATTGTTTGCGATACCTGTGTGTGCTTTTAGGGCCCAGATACAAAAAAGTTGAGAACAATTTTGTTTGACCATGAGCAGAATGTGTGTGGTGGTTTAGAGTCTGAGTTTATAGCTGCCATTTTCAGATGACTGTTTATCTTTGGGTTGTTCATAATTTTAGCAAGCATCTGTTTATTATAAACATTCTAATGTGCCCCAATCGTACTATCCAGTAGGTATCTACAAATCTGCGGATATCCACGTTATATCTGTGGACCATGTTTGCAGATCACAGATCAGATACGGATGCAAATTTCATATCTGCACTGTGCCCTAGGTATCAGAGTTCAGTGTTGAGTACAATTTTTTGGCATTAGAGAGAGATGAAAATACCAAATTTTTTTGTTTCCATAACTTAAAAGGCAAATCAGGAACTTTTCTTCTTCCTGTCTTGTGGAATAAGAACAAGGAACTATTCAGTACAATTTGAAAAATGGCAAATTCAAAGCTGATAAGAGGAAACATTTTTTCACACAGTGTGTGATTATTACATTATGGAACTTGTTCCCAAAGGAAGTTGTTGAGGCCAAGAATTTAAGATTCAAAAAGAGGTTGGATATTTGGATTCAGTTCAATTCAATTTGAATTTAAAAGATTCAAAAAGAGGTTGCTATTAAAAATATCCAGAGTTGCTGTTAATGACCACAAAAATGTTGACAGGGATATTAAACTTCATTCTTCAGGGCTCAACCCAGTCACTAACTACTGTTCCATATCTGACTTGTGCAGGGTTCTTGCATCTTCCTCTGAAACATCTGCTTTTGGCCACTGTCAGAGACGTGGTACTGCTGGACTAGATGGACCTTGGTCTGATCTCATATGACAGTTCCTATGAGTAAGAGCTGTAAAAATATAGTATTCTTTGAATTCAGATGTGACCTCTATCTAATCAAAATCCTGATTGTTCAAAATCTAGACAACAGTATTAACGAAAGATTATGGAGAATATCTGTTCTCTTGGTCTGCATACTGCAGTTAACAAACATTGTAGCAGGTTCATGATAAATAACTGCTAGTGTGGCCCATAAATCATAGATTAGAAGAGTCCATTTGGGTCATCCAGTCTGAATCATTCCCAGTAACTTGTTCTGGTATTTCAGCAGTGGGGGTACCTCTGCTGAACTTAATGTTCATGTTCTCTGCCCAGTTGGTCCTTGTATTATAAATACTTCCTAACAAAATGCAATAAACATTTTCTTCCTTTAATTTCAGGACATTATTGCTGCTTTGCAGACCATCTTAAACTGAATAATTTATTTCCTTTTAAACATTGTGTAATATTCTATTATCAGGTTTCCTCCTCTGATGGTCAGGTCTTTTTTCCCCACTGGATATTTTTCTATATGTTAATTCTTCTCTGTTTGATTTGTTTACTCATTCATTCTTTAAACTTAATTTTTCCTTTAAATATTTCCCTCTATAATTTAATTTTGTTACTGTTTTTAAGTAGCCATAAACTGAGCATTTTGAATGAAATATTGTCATCCAGTAATTTCAAAGAAACAGTCTTGAGTTTGAGAGACTAAACTATATAAAAAATGTAAATGGTCAGAACACAGAGATGGAGAACCTCCAGATATACATTTTTCTGTTTATAGAAAAAACACAAGCAGATTTTTTGCTTGGAACGCTTTGGTCCTAATTTGAATTTGAGCAATATTCTTGTTAATATCTAAAGCCATCTGTTACACAAACTTAGTACAGAACATAAATTTTTGAAAAATGGTTATAAGGTGAATAGGTTTGTTCTTCAAGGATCAGGAGAACAATATTGAAAATGTATTTGCAGTGTTCTAGGCATGTTTAAAGAGTATTCTGAATCACTTAGTTCCCCTGTAAAGTAGATGAGATCCTTCCAGTTTGAGCAAATGTTTTCATATCTTGTCAACACTCTAAAATCCAGTTACAGCAGGTTCAGTGACAGTGCAGTTGTCCCCAACCATTGTTTAAACATATAGTATAGATAAGATCGAATTATGTTGTAGTTGTATCCCCAAATCATGCTACAACCTAGAACAACATTTGGAGAAGGCAGTCTTTAGAGTGATTTGGGGATGGGATTTAGTTCAGTTTATACTGCAAGATGGAACTGTGTTGTAACTGGCTGGGACAACCATGAAACAAAGCCCAATCTATATGGTCAGTTTTGTACTGCAGACAGGATATTGGTGAAAAATTATAATATATTTTTTCCTTCCTGGGTTTCTTGTTTGATTATCTTCTTGCTTAAAGCTTTATAAACTTTGAACTAATTCAAAAAGTTCTTGTTTGGAGGAATACAATGTTTGGATGTTGCTGCCATGAACTGATATCCCTGTCTATAGTAGTAATAGTTGTAGTTTAGCTTACGTTCTTTTGAATGATAATTATAGTACATTCTATTTGATGATGAAATAGCTCTGACTTATGTCTGTATGTTTTACTTTGATGAACCATCAGTAGATCCAAGTACTGTTTTATTGGAATCATTTAAGTTGAAAGGGACTCTACAAACTTTTCAAAACTGGTCACATAGAGATTGCAGTTTAAGGCTGTACCATGCAATTGCTAATGCCTGATGTTGATAGAAGCATTTATATAATGTACATGTGGAAGATGAATATGCTTTTGTATTCCAGGATGATCTAACAAACAATCATGGTTGTATTCCAAACAGTCATATTAGTATAGTAACGCATAAGGATATGCTAGCTGCCTATTCGATAGTTTGCAATGAGTCAATAAACAAAGATTTTTCCTTTCTTTATAAATCTGGACTGCAGATTTCAAAAAACCTTACATCATTTATCTGTGTACTCCAATCCAGTGGGTTTAAAATTGTGGCATGTAGACTTTCTGCTGATCTGTCATGTTCTTTATCAATTCTAGCTTTTTGTGAACATCAGACTCTCTTAATCTACCTACTCTTTCCATGCAACCGTTCCATTGGAGGTGCAGATTATTGTGCACTGGACTGCTTGGTAGCCATGTTGTACATTATTTCAAAGGCTTCTAATCTAGTCAGGCAGTGTTTTAAACCTTGATTGAACTGTTTTATTTCCCTATTGACCTGAAAATAATAGAAAAACATCTGTGCTTTACTATTGCTTCCCTTCAGGAGTGCTTACAATTCCACATCCTCTAATCGAGGTTCATTATCAGACTAGTTCCCTTGGATTTTCTAAATGACTAGAAATTAACAAGCACTTGACTACTCTTGTGGAAGTAACCAGGGAAGTTAAGGCCACTTGCTGAAGTAATCAAGTACAGCTTCTTTTGATTTGTAAAACCAGGCAGATCAGGAAACCCTCAGCATATGTGCTGTATTAAATACGCTAATACAAAAAAAATTATAGATGGGAATGACAAAAGATTCAAACTCTAGTTTTACATTTTATGATAGTTAAACCATTATTAAATAAGATTTGTAGAATAGTTTACTGTCTTGCCCATTGAGTCCCTAATGTCATAGATGACGTCAGTTTTCATCAAGATGTCACGTTCACGGACTAAGTTAATAGTTTTTCCAGCTGGCATCTCTGAAGTGCTAATTCGCCTTCTGAGATTGCTTCTGCTGTGTCCCCACTCCTTGGGGATTTGTGAGTTGTGGTCTCCCAAGGATATGGAGTCTGCAAAGGCAATGTAGTTGGAGAAATTAAGTTAGAGGTGAGTAACCTTCCTTTTTACTGTTCGTGGTGCAACTGATTCTTGTCTTGTAAGCTTTCATACTGCTGGGCTGAGCAAAATAGTAGTTTCCATTAATGCTTGACCTGGCAATATGTATGTTCTGCCTTTTCAGAAGGAGCACAGATTTACTAACAAAAGTATGCCAGCACTTTTATATCAGTAAAAAGAAAAGGAGGACTTGTGGTACCTTAGAGACTAACAAATTTATTTGAGCATAAGCTTTCGTGAGCTACACATGGGATGAAGTGGGCTGTAGCTCACTAAAGCTTATGCTCAAATAAATTTGTTAGTCTCTAAGGTACCACAAGTCCTCCTTTTCTTTTTGCGAATACAGACTAACACGGCTGCTACTCTGAAATCTGTTTTTATATTAGTGATGCTTTTGGCAAGCAAGGAATAATTCTTTGCCAAGTTGAGTGGTGGTTTGTGGAGGGGACGGGGACCCGCTGAGTGGGGCGGGGGAAACAGTCAGTGTTTGCCATGTGAGAAAGGGAGAAAAACTGCCCACCAGGAAAAGTGAAAACTTTTTTTTAAAACCTTAGTGAAAGCAATTATATTTTCATACTTCTAATGTAATTTCTTCACAAATATTGGAAATTTTAAAAACAAAATAAAAATTAGGAAAACTGTTTTTTAAATACTATGTGAATGATTGATTTATATAGAGAGATAATTATAAACTGCTAAATATATTAAACTTCCATTTAACAAATGGCTCTTCAGATACACTGCACTGTCAATCGGTTTTGTATCCATACTCTGTCCATACTTGTATGTCTTTTCCCAGTTTTCTACCCTATTCAAGATTCTGTTGAAAATTCAACGAAACAAAGCAAGAGTTATTGTGATTGCCCCTTTTGACTATGAAAAGTCTGGCTCCCTTACCTGATGCAGATGGCAATACGCCCTCCTGTTCCTCTGACGTCAGCCCATTCCTCACTCACTCTCTCTCTCAAAACAATGGGCTGACCCTTCACCCCAGGCAATGGGTCCTCCGCCTCCAGGCTTGGATCTTTTTCTTCCAAGGCTTAGAAGCAGAATGCTCTGACAATCTGAAACACATGTTGCAACACAACCACAAGTTGACCACTCCACATACCTGTCTACAAAATGGAAACGTCTCCAAGTTTGTACCATTCCAAACGGACAGACCTAGCCTCATCTTTCCTCCCTCTGATTTTGCACTACATTTTAAACTCTCACTCAGCTCCCTTAAGGTACATCTCATGGGAAAAATGGTTTCCCACTTGGAGTTTGCTCAACCACTAATGTGTAGACTCTTTAAGGGCATTGGGACTCTCTTCCCCCATGTGACACCACCCGCTCTAGCCTGGGACTTTAATGTAGTTCTCAGGGCTTGGACTAGACCTCCCTCTGAGTCCAGGGCAACTTGTTCTCTCTTACACCTGTCCATGACAACAGCATTTCTAATTGCCATCACCTCAGCTAGGCACATAGGAGAAATAGCGGCCCTGATGGCACACCCATCATTCATGGCCTTTGTCTTTAATAATAATAAATAGTAATAATAAATAACTCTAAGGCCATATCCCAAGTTTCTCCCTACTTTTTGTGCACTTTCCATATGAATCAACAGATCCATCTCCCTGTTTTTTCCCAAAACCACATTGTGACAACTGGGAGATAATTGTGCATATGCTAGATATTAGAAGGACTTTAGCATTCCTACTTGGACAGGACTAAGGACTTCAGGAAATCCCCTAAACTCTTCCTTTTGTCTACAGAAAGATCCAAAAGCTCTGTGATATCTCCTCAAAGACTATCCAAATGGGTCTCTAGTTGCGTTAATCACTGAGCAAGGGCGCAACTTGCTACCGTCCATACACACTCCATGAGATCAGTTCCTACCTCAATCTCTCTAATCTATAAAGCAATGATTGGGGCCTCTGTCCATACTTTCTCAGAACATTATGTGATCACTGAAGATTTGGCCGCTGACACCATCTTAGACTCCACAGTATTCTCTATAGTAAAAGACTCTGCTCTGAAGTCCCAGCCTCCAGTGGTGGGTACTGCTCCAGAGTCACGTAAAGTGGAGCACCTATAGGGACACTACTTGAAGAAGAAGAGGAAGTTACTCACCTTGTGCAGTAACAATGGTTCTTCGAGATGTGTGTCCCTATGGGTGCTCCACAACCCGCCTTCCTCCCCTCTACTTTGGAGTTCCTTCTCTACCACAGAGCCCTATAGAGAAGTGAGGAGGGTTTGCCCGTGCAGTGCGAAGTAGCCTCGAGGCAGACCACGAGGGAGGGAGAGCACATGTGCGGGTTCAACGGGACACTGCTACCAAAAATCTCCGATTAGAGGTGCAGGGGCACACAGACACCTAAAGTGGAGCACCCATAGGGACACACATCTTGAAGAGCCATTGTTACTGCACAAGGTGAGTAACTTCCTCATACATGGTCCTTCTGCCATTTAACTATTTTGAAGGGAAAATGCAAACTTTTTTCATGCTGAGATACACCTGTCTAACTTGCCATGTGGGTTCCTTTTTCATAGATTGTTGACACTTATTCCAGGAAGTTACTCCAATTGCCTTTTGTACCTTGCTTTTTTTTTTTTCAGCTTGATTTAGTTTAGAGTTTGACTTATCCTGTTAATTGTTGCTCTGTCTTATTTGATGAGTTTGAGAGATTAATTCTATCCAGAAAGAAGTCATGTGTTCTGAGTTTGTTACACATCACTGTCTCTTTCTGCCTCCATTCAAAAACAAAAGCAGATTCTCAAAGCAGACTTTGGGCAAGTAAAGCAGTAATTGCATCTTCTGCTTATCCCAAGGGTGGGAATTTAATCAGATCTGCACTGTGTGTACACAGGTTTCATATGTTGTTTGTTCAGGGGGAGAGAAAACGAAGACTGTTCTGGCTCAGACAGTTTTTTTCAGAGCTAAATGCACAGAGATCTATTGCTAACTATTCTCCAAAGATAATCTGTTTTATGGGAACATTATTGCAACCTGACTGGGAGTCACCGCCTATCTCAAACTGATTATTGAAGAGAGACTGCTGACGGTTTGTGCTTTGCTCTGTTGCAATCCTTTCTTGCTTTCTCTGTACAACCCACTTTTATCCTCTTGTTCTTAGAATTTTTGGTTGGGGAGATACTACTTTGGGGAGTTTTTTGTTTGGTTTACTCTGCAATTTGGAATAAATACGGCGAGGGAAGAGTAGGGGGAAGGAAATGCGTGGTTCAATGCTGGAGGCCTTGTAGACAATCAAGACTGCCTTGCTGATAACACACATGTCAAAAGGGCCAGTCAGTTGTTGTCTTTCCTTCAGAGTGCCATCAATTATGTTTCAGGGGGACCAGGCAACACTTTATAGCAAGAATGTTTTTTTTTTTTTTTTACTAACTGTATTTGCAAGCAGCTGGCCAAACGATGTCGCGAATCTGCTTGGCCCTTATGTGGGACGTGCGAAGGGGAGAAGAGGTTTATTTTGTGACCTTCCCTTTTCTGTGTACCTGCATATGGGTCAGGCAGAATTGGCCCCTAAGAATTGGTACAACACATTTTTCAAGGAGTTCATAAACACAACAGTGTGCTGGAGAGATGACATCAGGCAAGCGGAAGAGCTTGCTTTAATTATGTTGTTTGCTTGCATATGATAGTACTTTGTATATGGTTCTTTATTTTTAATGTAGAATAAATTAATTTAGATGGTAGGTGGTGGTTGCAGAGAGACAATGGAAGAGAGAGAAGTATTTGAAGGAGCAGAGAGGACTGTGTGAAGTTTGGGATTAGAGAGATGTTCCAGGTGTACATTGTTAGAATGCATTGATAATTTTGAGGGTTAAGAAAAATGTTTTTAAAGACTCAAACCTAAACTGAATTGTAGTAATGCAGTTGTTTTCCACGGCATTTCTCTGTTTAAATTTATCAAGTAGTGCTACCTAGTGGCCAGTGAAATGTTTGCAATTGTGTTTAACCCAGTAAAGGTAAGAACAGTTTTTAGTGCAGGGATTGGCAACCGTTGGCATGCAGCCCACCAAGGTAAGCCCCCTAGCAGGCCGGGCTGGTTTGTTTACCTGCCGTGTCCACAGGTTAGGCCGATCACAGCTCCCACTAGCTGCGGCTTGCCGCTCCAGGCCAATGGGGGCTGCAGGAAGCGGCTGCCAGCACATCCCTCAGCCCGCACCACTTTCCGCAGCCCCCATTGGCCTGGAGTGGCGAACGGCGGCCAGTGGGAGCTGTGATCGGCCTAACCTGTGGACACGGCAGGTAAACAAACCAGCCCAGCCTGCTAGGGGGCTTACCCTGGCGGGCTGCGTGCCAAAGGTTGCCTATCCCTGGTTTAGTGTAACACATGTAAGTTATTGTCTGGGTTCTCACAGGCGAGGGGAGTACTAGATTTTTATTACAATGCACTTCTGACAGTTGACTGAACTAGATGAAATTGTAAAATGAGCTTGGAAGTGGAAGATTTTTTTTCTAAACAGTAGCGACTATAACAACTGTACATACTGGAGATTAACATCTTGGACTATTGGATATGGAAATAAAATGGCCAGTATACGAATGAGGAATGCAGTCCTAAATATTCAGCTTTTAGAAGAGAAATTCTTAAGTATATTTAGACAGGAAGATATCACAGAATGATACTTTTTGCCAGTGCACCACAAGGGGGCAGGATTGTATTATGGTATGGATATAACTGACTACTGAATCCTTTGCAGGCACTGATATGTTTGGGATACTAAATCTTTATGGCTTATTTATAAGCAAGTATTACCATTCCGGACTGGAAATAAGGCATAAAAATTTAACGGTGAGTGTAATTAACCATTGGAACAATTTACCACGGAGTGTTTGGATAATTCTCCATCACTGATTCATTTTTAAATTAAGGTAGGATATTTTCCTAAAAGATATGCTTTCGGAATTATTTTGGGGAAGTTCTATGGCCCGTGTTACACAGTAGGTAAGACTTGACAATCACAATTGTCTCTCTTCTGTCCTTGGAAATCTGTGCATCTATAAATACCTAATAAACCAAATTTATTTTCAGTGTGTCCTTAAAGAGTTGCTGATGTCTTCTGGAGTATTTGTTTTCTCTAAGCAGAAGCCTTGGCAGACAACTGATGCACATTTGTTTTTATTTGTCTTTCTCCACCCTTGAGAATGAATGATGTATGTGTGAAAAGAACATCTTGCCAATTTATCAGATGCAATTGGTTTATCTTTTACAGTTTTCTGATTATTTGATCTCATGGTCTCTGTAGCAAGCAAATGCTGTGACAGAGACATGTGCTTGCTGGTGGTGAAACTGTAGTCACTGATTCCCGAAGAAACAGTTTCTATGCTAATGACCTTAGTAATAAAGTTGCAAGGCAAGAGAAATTCACAGAATATGAGAAATAAGCAAAATTTGCATATATATCACTTTTTCCATGAGATGTCAGAGGTTCTTTGAGGGCCTGATTCTGCAAGTCACTGGCATTTAGTGAGAGCAGGATCTCGGCCCTAAGATTGTGTCCATTAATTAGGAAAAATCATAGAACTGCTTTGGAACCCAGACTACATATTCTTGTGAATAACTGGAATAACTGATGTCTTAACCATACTAGAATTAAAGGGTAAACATATATTCAGATTGGTCCCTGAGTAATGGTAATCAGCTATTGGGGGTAGGGGAAAAGGGATAAGTGCTGGTACTCTGCCAAGCACCACTCATTTGTGACACTGTGGTGAGATGCACTGCTCACACTAGATTGTGCAGCTCTTCATAACATGATGATCCATTTGCTTGGATCCTTTGCTCAGCTGTGAAATAGCTAATGGTGACATTTAAATTGTCAGATCTAGGACTGAGTGTTTAACATTCACTAAAGATCTATGTCTGCGGACTCAGGCAGATGTCACTGTTTACCTTCAGCTCAGTTGGAAGATTTTCTTCATAATTGTTAGTGTTAGACTTCCCCAGGGAGCTGGGGAGGGCCTGAAACTTGTATTCTGGAGCACAAGGAGCAGCTGGGAGAGGGTGAGCAGTACCAGATCAGTGAGCCACCATGAGTTTGGCCCTATCTGACCCAGGCAATTCAGAGACATGAGCAGTTAACAACTCTTCCAAGCCCCTGGCTTCCAACAGGAGGAAACTGCATGGGTTGAGAGGGAAATAAAGAGGTCAGCTGCAGAGGAAAGGAAGGAGCAGTTCACATGACAATCAGTGCTTGGATCTCTGTGGCTGATCCCAGTGTACCAGTAATGGAGCATATTAGAACTAAACAGTTCATACGTTTCTGCTCCTGAGAGGTTAGTTGTACTTCTGATGAATATAGTGTTGCCTAAATTGTTGTTGCAATGGAATATTAACATATGGAAGCTACCTTCCAAAATATGCTGTCCTCAGGAAGAGTGGGTAAATGATTCTAAACGTACCAGTGCGTATTGTGAGCAAGTCTGCTTTAGGCAATAATACTATTAAGCAAAGCTGAGTAATTCTATTTTGAATTTACTGTGAATGAGACACACCATAATACAAACAGAGGTAACTGTGTGATGTCATTAATAATAGAGCACTGAAATATACACAGTGAGACCCATAGCTTCAGTTATTTTACACTGAGGTAGAAGAAACCTCTTTATTTAATCTTAAATCCATTCCAGAGTAAGAAGCAATTTTTAGAAACAGAATTGTAGGTCTTTAGAAGTGTTCAGCCTGTCTGGGAATCTGATTGGCTGATTATCTGGGTGTTGCATAATCCTCACATGCAGCTGTGTGTCAGCTTCTGAGTTACCTCTAAAGGGAACATTTTAAAATGTGTTACCCCTCAGTCTCTTTGCTTTTTCAAACGTATTCACACAGCCTAATAGTAATTGGTCTTAAAATACTGCATTGCTGTTTTACCTTCCCTGTTAGTGTGTGTACTTCCCTGATAGCAATGGCAGTTTTACCTTGTTATATAGTCAAGTTAATGCAGTAGTGGAGGAATAAAAATCGAAAAATTTTCATTTTTGCATCTTTAGAAAAGCGTTCAGTTCTTCAACATATGGATAATTTGCATGCATGAATGTTGTGTGTTATAAACAGATGTGAATATTTTATTGGCAACTGAACTGTTACACAATATAAAAAGTATATTATAAAAAGAGGAATGTTACTGGTGCATGAAGGCGATTTTGGGTACAAACACATGGCATGACTCATTAGCTAATTGCTTTAAAAACACACAAAATAGAATAAAAGTAGTTTTTATGGAATACCTTTTTAATCCCAATAAAAAGCTTTTTAAAAAAATCCCCCCTCTGCACTGTGAACACAACAGCATTGTGTGAGAACCAAAGTTAAACTGTCCAGACGCTAACCAGTTTGCCCAAGGTGAATGGAATATTAAAAGTCAAAAAATTCTGAAACATAAATTAGACTTTTAGGGCCAGATTTTCAAAATCATTCCCATTTGAAAACCTAGCCACTTGTTTAATTGTCTAAAGATCTGAGGGTCCTGCAATTCCTGTTGAGATCAGTGGAAGCTGGTGAGCATTTATGTAGTTGCCTAAATGGACACTTAGTATGCGTGAAAGTTTGATGCTAAAAATGTTTTTTCATAATTGCCTGTATCTTAGGCTAACACGTACAGTTTTGTTAACGTTTCCCCCTTTAAAAAATCTGAAAGGCACCAGATTAACTTTCTGGACTGCCAGGGTCTTCTGTCTGCAGAACATGTACATCACAGGAACCAGCAATATAACTTTTCCATTTCAACCCTGTCTTCAACTAAGCAGCCCTTTATTGAATGGCTATTTCAGTCTCTGTGCCCACCCACTTGTTTTAGCTTGTATCCAGCTTCAACAAAGGGGTGATTTTAATGGTATGGGGAGCAGATGAGCGTTAAGTAATGCTAGCAACACACTTATACAGAGGGAAGGAGTCCAAGAGGATATTGATGAGAGAGGGAGAGAAGGTAGATTAAGAGGTGTGATGGGATGAGGGCCAAGTTCAGAAATAGAGATTTTTAAGGTAGATAGAGCCTTAAGAACAGAATACGGGGTTTAAAAGAGGACAGTTATTTTATTCTGCAGTAGTATCCAACTGCCACAATCATGATTAGGATCACATTGTTCTTAGTCTGTTTGAATGCATGGAAAGACAGTCCCTTCCCCAAAGAAGCTAGTCTAATTTGAAATAAGATGTGAGTAACTATAAGAGGCGAGTGGGTTGGAAATGAGGAGCAGTATTAACCTCACTCTATTACCTAGGTAAATTGCATGTGCAATGCGATGATTCTGAATCATGGTAAATATTTTTAAAATCAGTCGGACTATCACACAGGCTAGTCATTAGTTAGCTGATTTGACATCATGAAAGAGGAACAGGAGGATAGTGTAAAGGGTTGATCCCATCAATTTTGCGTTTAAAGAAGTTGACAAGATGCTGGGTAGAGAATGAGGAGGTGGATAGTTGGAAAGAAAGGGTTTTGAACAAAGTGAGAGGGAGATGGTTGGCAAGAGGCAATATGAGTGGAGTAGAAAGAGAGCGAGTATAAATATCTCCCTTTTCCACACTTACTGAGGATAACCAGAGGAATCCAGGATGAAAATATCACCATTTTGATCATATCTGTTTGGCTCTGAAGGTCTTGCTTCCCACAACTAGCAATAGTGTTTGTTTATAAGTTAGTACCTTCATAACTTGGACACAGTCTCCTCTGCCAGGCCCTCTAAATTATCCAGTCTCTAGCAGCTGAAATTGTCGGCATGGAATCTAAAATGATAAAAGCTCAATGTTGTATTCACTCTTGGGAACCAGTAGATTTCCTGCTTAAATCTAAGAAGCTGTTTACCTCCAGGGTGGAAAAAGTGGATTTGAAGGGCCTTTCACCTAACACTTGACTTATTAGCAGACTTGTGTGTTGCTCCCAAGGTTCCGGAAGCACTGTTAATTTATTGGTGTACCCAAATCCCGGTTTCTTCATTTGGAAATAGTTGGCCTACATAGGATTCTTTCTAGACACAGCTTAGGCAAAAAGCCTTCCTTCCCTTATTAAGAGCCCAAGACAACATAGAAGATAGCAAGGCATTTGTACGGTCTCTTGACAGGAAGGAAAGTCCAGTTATAGGCTGAGTCAATGAGTAATAAACACTGGCAAATGACGTTAGGATCAGTAAGTGGTGAGTTAAATCTTTCATGAGTTGGGAAATGCTTGGGACATATAACTGTTTTTTTTTTTCTGTCTCCGAACAAGGATTTATATGCTGAGCAAAGGAAGACTGGAGTTATGACAAAGTACACTTCTCCCCTTTTTTTGTGGGTGCATGTATGGATGGGGACCTATACACTCTTCCTTAATTCTCTCTCTGAACACTTTCCTGAAAAAAATCAGAAAAAGAGAGGGTTACACAATCATAGAAGTCCTGTAATAGCCCTCTGAGGCAAATAGATTTGAGCCAGGGCGCACTTATATACTTTCTCCTGCTTTACTTGTCTAATGCAAGCCATAGTAATCTGTATAGTATGCAGGATACAAATATATACAGGACGTGCAACATGAAACAGTTTTAATGTTGTAGGACAGATTTTAACCTTTGGAATGTTGTGACTCTTGTGGGCTTGACTCCTCAATCTTTAATGTTGATAGCTGTTTTGCATCTATATGTGCAAGGTTGCAGACTACAGTGAAGACCATAATTAGCGCTGGTGAGGAAATGATTCTCCTCCCACTCCCCCCATGAAAAAATTCAGTAAACAGTTTATTTCACTGAAACTATTTTCATTTTTCAGGATTTAATTGAAAAACCATTATTTTTCAACAAAACTCCTGTACTTTTTGATCCTTCTGATTTTTAGAAAAGATGTTTCCTATCACACTCATTTTGATTGAGAATGTTTGACCAGGTGTAACTGAATTTCAGCATGCCATACAAAAGTTAATCTTAACCCTGAGATGTTCTACCAAGCTTAATGAAGAAATTTCAACCTCTTAACATCTTTTCTTTGTCCACAATATCCTCCCAGATGTAAAATGTGTCTCCAAAACTTAAACATAAATTTGTCTTTGGTTTCTGTCTTAGAGCAGTTAAAATTCCCTACTTTATGCAGCTTTTTCTTTTAGAACAGCTTTCAGAGCCACTTGACAATATATTCCCATTGTGGCTTTTTTTTTTACAAAGGACTGATTTGAATGGAAGTGGATGGGTTAAGAATAGGAAGTTGATTTAGGTTTCAGGGTTTTTGGTTATTTTTTTGGCAGAATGAGGTTGCATGTTGGTGCCGGGGATTAGAACTTTTGAGTTTGGTCAATTAGTTTTTGGGTTTTTTTAAGTTTGGTTTGTGTGAGAGCCTGGAACTTGTGTAGATTATTTTGTAAATTGAAATATGCTTGAAATTGAAAGGATCAGTTTGTCTTGAGTATCCATGTCTTGAGTTTGTCTTTTAACTCAGCATTCTCTATTAACCAGCAGTATGGTATATGGTCCACTGTAACGCTCACTGGTTGTGCATGAAGACCTGGTTGACCACATAGGGCTGGCTCTCCTCTTTGTGTCCAAATACTGTGACAAGTGCTCAAGTTCTTTATTGTGAAGAAGAGCCTAGGATACTGTGAAAGGAGCTGGAAACTAGGAGAACCCAGCTTATCTATCTCTGCTTTGAGGCTACTGCAACATAAGAGGAGTAGAGGGAATAGTAGTATTAGTGAGACTAGTGCTGCCAGCTGTGAACAGAGCAGTAATGTTCAGAGAAGCAGGAAAACAAGAGGGCTGGATATCTGGGCATCATATACAGAGGGAAGGCAAGTGGCTAGAAATCATATGCAGTGTTTGGTTCTTTTCTCCTTTCTAAACACTTTTCCATGTAATCAGTGTGTATCACGAGGCTATTACCTGATCACAGGCAAGAGGTAGTTTTCATAAGACTTTTTCTGTTAAGGGGTGGCCCCCATTATGAAAAAAACCCAGGAACACCTTTTTATAAAGTACTCAGGTCCAGATGTAGCACTGGTTTAGTTTGGAATGAGTGGATTTTGTTGGAGTATTTGCTTTGTGATTTAGTAGTCAACATATTTTTCTTTCAAATAAGATTCTCAGCAGATGTTTTCTAAATTGACTAATGTGTTTGTGTATCTCAGAGGGTCAACCTTAGCTGATCATAGAGCATGTATGTTGAAATTTAATTAGTGAAAAATGCATGATTTATTTTGTTCATAAAAAAGCAGTTGTGAATTAGTATGAGTGTCACTGTATCTCTTTATTCCTAGATATAAAATGTGCAGCCTGTTTTCAATTAATGTATAATTAAGTTTGTAGTTGGACTGAGTGTTAGATTTGTATATGTTGTTGGGCATCTTAGATATTGTAGTTATAATTTAATTTTACTTTTTTCCCCTTCCCTCCTATGTCTGCTTATCCTTTTTGGAATGTGGTTCTTCAACAATCGTGATGTACTTCTGACACAGGTAAATACTTTTTTAATTACCAATATTTATTGAATGTAATCTCTGCTTGGAGAGTTTAATAGGCTTTAATAAGACATAACAGTTCAGTCGTGGATAATACACTGGATAAATTCAATCATAAGGTGATGCTGATATCATCACAATTGGCTGTTAAAAATGACCTGCAAAGAAGAATGGCCTAAAAGTTCCCTTCCCTACCAATTCCTTTACCTCCACCTCAGAAAAGTGACGGCGGCTGTTTCTTTCCCCACCAACATCAGAAATTTAGGTCTTGTATTCCCTGGAAGACTTTATGGTATCTACATAAATGGTGAATTATGACTTCACAAATCAAAGAGCTCAGACTTAGGGCTTTAGTACCTACCAGTAGAGTTAGTGGCAGTAACTCCCCTCCCCCCCAACCCCAAGTGTGGATGCAGTTATACGGACATTAAAAAGCTTATACTGGTGTGGTTTATTCCAGTTCAGGAACTGAAATAAACTATACCAACATAGGGCACCTTTATCCCCATGTAACTGTCAGCAAAAAATTCACACACCCCTAAACCAACATAATTACAACATATTTTACACAAGTACATGTGTAAGTGTAGATCAGGCCAATTGAGAGAGGATACCTTTTAACAACACTTTGGGGTTTAACACCTATTAAACTAGAATGTTGAATTAACATTTTGGACAAAACGTTTGCTAGCAACTTTATATCTTGCCCCTTCAGTTAAGTTGTGAGAGTTCACAATGTCCATGTTCTGAGACCTTCAAAAGATGCTTCAGCAAAACTAAAAAAGACAAGTCTTAAATCCTTTGGTTTTAAATTAAAAGATAAGTGGGGGAACGCTTTTTTTTGGTGGGGGAAAGCTATCAGGCTGCCTTCATATAAAATAAACTAAGAAAAGGGACAAGCCCAACTCTTTCAAAATCTTTTGCAGATTACCTTTAAAATTGATGGAAAATGTATTTTAGGGATGAATTTGTACGAGGAGCTGCAGGGAATTCTTATTACCTTTTCAGTAAGGTGGACCAAACTTTGGTAAAACTTGGACCTCATCTGCAGACACTACCAGTATAGTGTTTACTATCATGAATAGCCCCATTAGCGTCAATGCTTCTATATGCATTAGTAAACAATATAACCAGTAAGGCCATGTCTACATTACCACTTATGTAGGCAAAACTTATGTATCTCAGGGGTGTGAAAAAAACCCACACCCCAGAGTGACATAAAGTTATGCTGGCATGAGTGGTAGGATGCACAGTGCTATGTTGGCGGGAGAGCTTCTCCCGCTGACATAGCTGCCGCTGCTTGTTGTGGGTGGCTTAATTACATTGATGGGAGACCTCTCTCCTGTTGGAATAGAGCAGCTACACGAGAGATCTTGCAGCAGTGCAGCTGTATCGGTGCAGTTGCAAACTCTAGTGTAGATGTAGCCTAAGTTTTTGCAGATTCAGACCCTTTAATTGTATCTTTTCCCCTCTGCACATGCATATTAAAAGAACACAGCTTGAAATTCTGTGTTCAATGCCCCAAATAACCTTAATAAGAGAGGCAAGCAGCAGATTTATTATCTAGAATATATGTGGTTTTGTTTTTAACTTTTCAGGTTTGTGAAGTCTAGGTTGCCCAATTCCTTTTGGAGGAATGTCACAATATACATTCTGCTGGTGGCTTCATACTGGAAAGCACTCTGAAAAGTGGATTCTGTATCTAGCAGTAACATAGCTATTTTTAGAACAGTGTACTGTTTTGTAAATGTTTAGAAAAAATGCTGTTTTTGAAAACATTTAAAATCTGTACAGATGTTTCCAACAGTGTGCTAAGTAAACAGTCTGAAAGGCCTGAAAATTAAACCTTTAATGGCAAGATATGTTATCCATGATGTTCAGTGGCAGATGTTAGACCATCAGCAGAATGTATCAGGAGAAGGAATTTAAAGCTACTGATACATGGCAATGTGGCCTTTGGATATAGAAAAAACAAAGGATGTTTTAAAATTACAAACCTACAGATTGCTTCTCTTAGAATGGGGCATTCAGAACATAATTCTGAAAGGGATTTTTGGGGTGAGATAGGAAAGGGAGCATGCACACTTGTAAACTACCTTTAAATCTCTGAGCTGTCAATTATGTTAAATTGACTCAGTATTGTCCATTAACTATATTAGAATTAAATGTGATCTACTCAGAATTACAGAAAACAATATTAATATTAATGGCAATATATATAAAAGGGGGGGGGACCTTTAAAATCAGCTGTATGCTCAGTGTCCCTATTTGGCTTTGCTTTTGGGGGCATTCAGTATATAATTCCAAAGTTAATGGATTTTTCTCAAGCCAATTTGCAAATTACCTTTTTAAAAGTCAGTTGATCTTCAGCAGCATAAGAACCTATGACAGTTATGTAGCACAAACACCTTTTTTAAAAAAAACAACCTGATTTCTTTATACTGCTTAAGATGTTTGTGACATCTTTTGCAGAAGAAATTCCCAACTTCAGGTTCAGGTCTTGACAAGTAGCGTAGAGAAGAACAACTGATTCTGAGCTGTTTGTGTTTTTAAAATTGAGTTTCCAGTGTGTACGTTTTGGCACTTCATAAAAATGAATCAGCGTTGAAAATTTAAGCTATGTCTACACTTAAACTGGTACAGCAGCACAGTGCTTCAGCGTAGACACACTCTACAGTGACAGGAGGGGTTCCCTGTCGTAGCTAATCCAACTGCCCAAGAATTCTTCCGTTGATCTACCGCTGTCTACACTGCGGATTAAGTTGATTTAACAACGTCAATCGGGGTTGTGGAGTGACATGGCCGGGTGACATAGCTGAGTTGACTTGACTTTTTTTTTTTTTTAATGTAGACCTGACCTTAGTGTTTCTTAACTGGTGGCAGTAAAAGGAGAACTAGACAATGTTTAGATTACCTGTCCTGGCTTTTGCCACAAATTTCCTGCGAGACCTTGGGCCAGTCCCTTACTCTCTCCTTGCCTCAATTCACTGTAAAATGGGATAGTTGCAGTTCCCTAATTCAGTGAAGCTCATATAGTACAGTAAACAGGGCCAAAGTAGTACTCTGATTTTTTTGCTGGTGTGCTGTTAGATTATGAAAGTAGACCCTTCTACAGTACCTGCTTTAAATAGAACTTGGAAGTTGACATATTAGCAATGAGCAATTATGAGCTATGTTACCACAAACCCACATTAAAATATTTAATGGTGCTGACTGGAGAGATTATTGACTGTTTCTTATATGCTTCTAATTTAGACAAATAAGCTGAAATGATAAAAATTGTCAAATGTACAACAGACTCCACATATATTTAATAAATCAGAAAGATATAGATATAAGCATAAAACAAATACACCTCTGCCAACTGCTTCCTACAAAAAAAATCATAATTTAATTTTTACTATAGCTTGGTTTATGTCTTCATAATAAATCATAGAAAGTTCAGCTTCCATCAGTACCAAACCTACTGAAATATTGAGGGCCTGAACAGCTTTTATCTTTGACATACTCCTGATGATCCTGTCCAATAGTGATCATGACAGATGTGTAATGGAATATTGAACTGTTCACTCTTTGATATTCAGGCACCTTGAGAGAGAATTTACACCTTTATAACTTGATAAATTGATATTCATAAACCATTGAACCTTAATGTATAGACACTTCTACAGGCATTTAGAGCTTGAAATCTGCATGTATTGTGATGCATTTTGTAGCTAGCTGTTCTGCAGTCTTCTTATTAAATGTTTCCACTATTAGCTAACCAAAGAGCAGACATGTGAACAAAACTAGCTTCATCTAAAATGAGAAATACGCGTTTTAAAGAGGACTAAAAATACAGCTGTACTTCTAGGTTGTCTGTACTAGACCCATTTCTTTAAAATTTCCCGCCATTGCTACCACTGATTCAGTAGCAACAGTGGGAGGGGTAGTGTAGACTGCTTTTTGACCACCTTCTTGTTGTTGTTATGCTGCTCCAAACAGGTCGGTCACCTGGTGGTTAAAACAGCAGCCGCCACTAATGACTGTTAACTCTGGTGCTCTCATTGTTGCTACAATGGTGGAGCTGCGCTAGTGGCGAAGGGTTCTGAGAGAATAGGTCTCACGTAGGTCAGGCCTTGTTGGTTTCATTTCTGAGACAGCTGCTTGTTTCTTTAGTGCTATAAATTGGTCTGAGTTACTAATTTACCTACTGGGAAATATTTGATATTCAGCATTCAATTCTCTTTCTAAAATATACTATCTGTTTTGCTTTTCAGAAAAGGGACTTTGCGTATAGATTTGTTCTTATACACACACAAGCTTTCATCCCAGTGTGCTGTCGCTGCACCTGACTGAATCAAAATGTCTGTGTGGCCAAGGGGAATTGTGGGCTTTGCCAGTCATTCATACTGAGAACATAGTTTCTCTTCCTTCTCCTTTCTCTTTCCCAAGCAGCAATAGCTTCTACCTGACAAGGGACATCCCTCAAGCAGCAATATCTGACCTTTCGGTAGGCAAATCTTCATTGCTACTCCAGCCTTGGGCCAGCTGAATGCATGAAGCTCCCCCTGGAGCTGCTTAATGTCACTCTGATCAGTCCCCATGCCCGTAGTTTCCTACCTTTATGGGAAGGAGTTCCCATTTGTGGAGTATTTGTAATGAACCCCCTTTTCTTCCCCATGTCATGCTACATCCTGGCAGTCAATGAGTAAAGGTCATTGAAGCAGGAAGGGGAGCACTTGCCACACCAGCCGAGGAAGAGTGGGGAGCAGTGCTCCCCTAAGTCAGGGAGAGAGGGAGGAGTTCCACTCTGTTAGCAGAGGCAGGGGAGTTATATTTCAACCTCAAAAAGCATTGCAGCTGCATCTCACCCTGGTTTATATCCAGCTCCCTTCATCCCTCTCCCATCTATCATTTCCCACCCCTTTTTTATATTTTGGCAGAGTTTGCTTTCTACTTTTCATTTCTTTTCTCCCTACCACCTTTCTCTGAGTTTTTGCCTATTCTTGTGCATTTTTTTCTCCCTCAGTTCTCTGTCTCTCTCCCCTTCTTCCCGCTATTCTCCCCATCGTTTACTCCTCCCTCTCACCTCCTTTTCCATCTCATTTCTCTCCCTCTTCACTCCCCACTTCAGTCTCTTGCCCGTTCTTCCCTTTTTAAATTTTCTCCATCCTTTCCTTTTTCTCTTCCATCTCCACGCTCTTCTTCCTGTTCTTTCAGTTTGTAAAAGTGTAGCCAGGTGCATTTGCTGTGGATGCTCTGACATAATATTAAGATTCCCGTAAATACAATGAAACTGCTCAACACCCTTAATAATCAGCTGCTCACAAGATAAACAGAATATAACCTGTTTATATAGATTATAATTATAATAATATACAAGTAGCGTAGAGAAGTAGCGTATAATATATAACCTGTTTATAAAGATAAATACGAGCTCCTTTGGATAGAGTGAAAGTGAATATCAGAGTCAAAAGTCTTGACAGAGAATACTTTGACAGGAGATATTCCTTTAAAAACTTTCCCCTTTTGTTACGTAAGCAAATAGAAAAATTGAAGATTGTGAATGTCTCCTTTTCTGAAATTTTTACGTAACCATATGCAATGTAGATGGATGTAGAGAGATATACAAATGAAATCTGTATTCTTAAGGACCTAGGAATTCACGCCTGGGTATAATAAAAATAGAAAAGTCCTTTATACATGTAGAATGTGTTAGAACAGCTAAATGTTCTTGAGGTAAGTACATGGAACCTGTACTTAATGTAGCAAAGAGCCTTTAAAGGGTAATATATCTATATGATCAGTGCACATCAGCTGATGTGGCTGAAACATTCATGGTGGAACATTCATATCGTAGAAAAAGGCTCAAACTCTATTTGTGAATGCTTAAAATCCTTTTATGAAATCCATATTCTTTATTTTATCAGTATTGACATGACTGTCCCATTATTTCTATTTCCTTATCTAGCCATTACATATAACCTTACTGCATATTCTAAAAAAGTCTAAACAAATCAGTATATTTTATTACTCTCATAATAGTGCCCTCAGAGCCCTGAAATCTGTTTGGTTGTGCATCAGCTCTAAAATGCCAGACTGGGGCTCCATTGTGCTAGACGTCATGGAAATATATAGAAGAAATGGTTCTGTCCTGCAGAACTTACAAACTAAGTGGACAAGACTGAGGGGGGTGGGGTGGGGGGGATATAACATACAAGCAGAGTGATCAGAGTAATGGTTGGCAAAATCTTCTTTGTTCCACAGTTTTTTAAGCAGAGAGGGGTGTTGGCATTTTTGCCTTTATGTAACACAGACACAGCCCACCTAGGAAAAATTAATTCCTGGGTGTGGTAAAGAAACTAAATTCTGCTTGGCCTCAAAACCGACTTGCATGGCTTTGAAATCTTAGGGGTATACACAAATGTTGATTAAATGGGGCTATATTACATACCCCATACAGTGTTGCAATGGTTGTAGTTTTTGTGCATGTAAAAACTCAAAGGTAATGTTGCATTGATTAATATATATGTATTTACTTAGCTCTTTTTTTTAAAGAGATGGAAAAGGAGGTTTGCTTGTCAGAATTTGTGATACTGAAATTACAGATAGCATTCAAATTTTGTGTCTTCTGGGTTTGAGTAACAATGTGAGCAGAAGATGCAGGCAGGTCACCTTTATCCAGATGGCTATATCTGTCAAATACTGGTAAGAACATTGAAAGTAAAATCTGAAGGAAAAAGGAAGCATGTAGCTGAATATCCTTCTATACTGGTGACATAGTCTTAAACATCACAAATCTTTCAAAGTGGTTTCATTTAACACGAACAGGAAGGGTAACGCTGATAACTTAGATAGCACGGGGGGTAGGTGCTTTAGCTGTGTCCTAGATATATATGTTTCTACAAGATCCCTATGAGGCTATGATAACTATGAGGCGCTTTGGGAAAGATGAGCAGTTTCCTATCATGTTACCCTTTGGAACTTCTCTTAGAGGAAGGAACAAACTCATTGAAAGAGCTGCTTCATCCAGTCTACGTGATCCTGCTAATGAGCAAATATCTTGTGGTGAATGGCTTTTGATTGTTAGCTTTATCAGCATGGACACCTTGAACCACATCCTTTTGCAGGTTCAATTTAGCTCCACTGACTTACCTTTAACCCTTGCCAGGCGATCACCTTGAGGCCAATACAATCCTAGTTCCATGCATGGGTCTCACTCCTGATTCTGCTGCTGAGCAAAGGAGGAAGTCAAACTTTTTGTTTTTATTTTTAAAAAATTACCATTTTAATTTAATTATTTTTGAAAAAGGGTAACTTTTCATGAATATTTAAAAAATTTTAAACATCTCCATTGAGGGGGATTAAATATGTCTGTACTCCGAGTATATCTACACTACGTTTAGACACCCCCGGCTGTCCTGTGCCAGCTGACTCGTGCTTGCAAGGCTTGGGCTGATGGCTAATGTCAAAGGAATTTTCCCTAGTAAGAACTGTAACTAATTCTTGTGTAAGTGTGGTGTGGCTAGCTCCTCCGAAATGGAGACATTTCTAAATCTTGTCATAATGGAGCCTAGTCTGACTGTGCTGGCTTTAGTCAGCATGTAACAACATGGCTCTGTCTCATACACTGGTCCTAACCCTCTAAATTGGGGACAACTGGTCATAACCCCATAAACATAGCTCAGGTCGCACTGTGAATATGGTGAGAAAAATTAAAAACACAAATCTTTGTTCCCTTCTGATCTAACTACATATGCTCAAATTGTCTCAAATCCAGCTGTCCTCATGAAAGATAAATTGACAACCCCTCGTAGGAAGAAATGCCTAACTGTGGTGCTGTGCTGTGCTAGTCCAGGTTACCTAGTTCCATTGGTCTAGATTTCACAGGTGCTATGACGAAGTAAGATGATTTTCTTTTAGGACAGCGCAGGTAGGATAAAGAGGTCTTATCTATAGGTGGAAGGTGGGCAGAGTTAAGGTTGGTTTGTTAGAATCTTAAACGTAGTCCCAGATTTTTTTTTTAAATCTAGGAATGTTTTAATGGGTGATAGTCCCTCAGGGTTGGAAATTTATCTTAATTTCTTTTGTTATACATTTTCCTTAATTTTTGTTGGAGGAGGCAGAGTTTGGAGGGGAGTGAATTTTTTTTCATGCTGTTGTACCTCAAACAGCTGAATAGATTTTGTTGTAACTTCAGATAGTCCTGTCTCTCTTGTCTTGCATTCATGAATGTTGTGGTACAGTTCTGCTAGTTATACTAGTAGAATTTAAAGCATCCACAAAACTCCAATTGTGGTCCCTCAATGGGATTTACTTTATGTGGTAATTTTATCTTGATTACAGTTGGTTACAAATATGTGTTTTTGCAAAATTGTAAGGTGTAGGGACTGTTTCAGATCTGACCTAGAAATTCTGATACATGTATTTTTTTACTGGCGAGGCTTGATAATTATAATTCATTATTTGGTGGTTTAGCCACAAAATTAATGGACAGCATCCAGTTCATTCTGAATGAACCATTCAGAGTTCTGACCAGGTTCAGGGTGGTTTTGCCTTACGGACTTCTAAGCTTCAACAGGATTTATAAGTGAAATACATCTCGCATTTTGCAAACATCTGTACCAACAGCAGCCAAGAAAGAAATTTAAAATTAAATAGGATGTATGTAAATTTTTAATGCTTATTTAGCTGAAAGTTTTCTTATCTTTTAGATTTGGCTATCCACATTTTTGGAGATGAGGGGTGGAGAAGGGAAGGAGATGAGCAGAGATGCATGCCTAGGGGACACAAGGGAGACTAAGTAATATCTCTCTTTTGTTTTGTTGGTTCTAATGCTGGATTGAAACACAGATCTCTTCTGTAACTGAAGAATCAAGAGTATTGATTGAAAATGTGGGAGTAGCAAAAGTTCAAGTGGGTTGGTTGTTTTGTTTTTTTTCTTTTTTAAACTCGCACCAAAAAAAAAGTGCTTGCACTGAGAATGAAACAGGTATTTCAGACATGCTTCCTGCTTTGGCATCTCTATGCTGGTTTCTGTTACAATATCCTGGTTATGATCTATAAAGCAGTTATGGGCAGGATTCATCTTGGTTTTTCTGTCTTACTTTGTTTCCTTCCTTTCTCCCTTAGTTTGCTTGCTTCAATCCTCAGAGCAGGGATCATTTCACCGCTTAGTTAAAATGAATGTCTTATGAAGCCAGAACCTTTTTCATGTAGTGCACTGCATTTTTTAAAAAAACCTTGCAGCATCTGAATATCAGAATTCCGAAACATTCTGTTAAAGTATATCTTATAGATTTCACTTTGCAATAAAATTAAAATTAAAATATCAAGGAATACTAAAATGTTGAGACAGAGCATGGATTAAATGCTCAATGTATTGTATTTCATGAGAGAATAAGTGATGATTTAAGCTTGCTAGACTTTTTGAAGAAATAGTGTTTAGACACCTGTGTGAGTGCATAATTGCAAAACATGCTTTTTGGGATTCTAAATGATTGTGGTTTATTGGTGGATATCAGTCCCAAATCATCTGTTTTGTTAATGAGACATTTAAGGCTAAGTATTAAAGATTATTTTTTATACAGTTAAGAACCACCAGAAGGGTTCAAGTGGTTTGTTTTAATGTTTTCTGTCTCTTAAAGTGCTGATGTTTGCAATAGAATTTTAAATTCATTGTTAATTTGTTGCTTCACATCAAAACTGATGTTTTATTAGAAAGCTGTGATCTTACCTCTTTAGAGTGAAAATTCGCTTGCTTTCCACTTGATGCTTTTCAATATAATAATGTCTGAATTTCTCAAAAAGCCATATTTGTCTGTAGTACATGGAAGTGAAACCTGATAGTGATTGTTATCTAAAAGTGTTTACTACACATGGGTACTGCAGCTAACTCATTGATGTGTATCACACTCAGGAGTTCATGCTTGAACTGTTAATTTCACTGAGATTGACGCAAACAGTAAACTTCCCTAGTCGAATGACAATTTTGGCAAAAAACAAAACTCTCGTGTACAATGGGTGTAACATCTTGATCCACCATATCTATTCTTGAGATGTGACATCCACTGAGGAAAACAAATTAAAAACGTTGGGTACCCTGACACTACCATGCACTAAATCTTGTTTTTGTATCGTTCAAGGCTAACTTGCCTATATCTGACATCCTAGTGTACCCACATTGGTAATTCATCTGTGTGCAAACTGTCACTTTATATAAACAGCTAGAATGGTTCAGGACAAAAGAGGAGAAACATAGCTTGGTGATGAATTCTTGAATCTGACAGAGGAAGAAAGAAGATCCTTGTACGTGAGGCATTTTCAGTTGTAGCTAGAGGCTGTTTTTCAAAGCAGTAAAAAATGTTCTATCACTTAGTTGACCCGGCTGATTTAAGATTTCTTCTTAGTTTCTATTACCTGTAAATTGTTGACCTTCACATACTGAGTGTAGAGAATCCCAGCACTGAGCAATACTTCTAATTAGTTGAACACATATTGCAACTTGAATTGGGAAATTTATGGGAATGTTCAGAAGAAAAATCCCCTATCCTATTCTCAGAGCAGCCCTACTGTAGCCAGTTACGGGTGTTTAAAATAGAAGTCAGTCTCAACATGGTAACTAATGAACCCTTCTCAAGTTTTAATCTGTCTTTAGTTTTATGAAGTTGACATATAAGGTAAATAAAATAGACTCCATTGGAGACCGAACAATTCCAGTAATTAGAAAGTAATGGATCAGAATTATTAACAGATTGTACACTGACAACATGTAGAGAATGCATTGCTCAAGACCAGCTTAGAATTAGCTGGTGAAATGTTTAAGGGGTGATTGGAAGTGGGGATGGAGGAAGAAGAATCGGTAATATTGCTTGTGTGTGCGCGCGTGCAGGGGGGGAGGCATGGCTGTTTGTTTGAGCCTGAACAGTGCCCCCTGCTGTACAGTATGGAGAGGGGGTGTGGTGTAATGGGCATTTCATGGAATACGAGCAAAAAATCTCCCTATAACACATCTGTTAAGTGTTCATTGCCAAGCTGACTATGTCATGGATCTAGTTAGCAGTAGCAGCGAGAATTATAAGGATTGAAATTGCAAGATCAGAAGTTGCATGTTTTTAGCACAGATGTAGGGCCTCTCTAAAGCCTTTAGTGTCTCCTGCAAAATTTAAGTTTTCATTTATATAACCGTTCTAGCCCTTCTGACTGTGAAGAGAGTTGTTTTTGAGCTAGTGAAATACTGCCTGTCAGACAAAATGAGATGATAGGTCTGAGTGTGACCACCCCATTTATCTCAATGGAGTGTTAACTCTGAGGCCAAGGATAGCAGTGTCAGCAATGCCTACATCACTAGCTTGATATGTCTGTTTAAATTATAAGCAATGTGCTTATCCAAAGGGATGGAAAGCATTTAAAGAGACACAATAAAAAGGCGGCCAACTTTATAGATGTCAAATAAGCACATTTTATCCAAGACTTGTAAAATGTATTCACCCAGGCAAGTAGGAAGCTTGTGAAGTGTTGCCCAAAGAATTCTCTTACCAACCCTCTGGAAAAGCTATAGGGTGGCCCAGTAGCTAGTCTCCCCCCTCTAGCTCACTAGTAGAGTACACCCCCATTATAACAGAACACTGAGGGGTGGGGTAGAGTAGCAAAGACAACCCTCGCCCCTGCTCTTACCCTTTGGATCCTTGTTGCAGCCTGGAACGTGTAAGGTAAAAATTAAGTAGCAGAGAAATTTCCTCTCTTCCAGCAGCCATAGAGGATGTGGTGGAGGGAAGCGGCTTCGTATAGCTCAGACACCTACTTGCTGGAGACTGAAGCCCTTAAGATCGCTCCAGGGATTGTACCCTGACAGGAATCCCGGCACTCTCCTTTGTCCAGCAGCTTGGTAGCAGAAGGTTGGATTCTCACATAGGCATTGTCCCTGGTCACTGTCCCCCACACACAACCTCTCATGTTTGTGTTCAGTGGTTTCAGGTGTCCTCCACATACAGCGCATTTGACAGAAGTATGAGAGAAGATTGATGGGGTGATTTAGGAAAGAATAATACAGTGTTGGAGAAGTGGGAGCAGAAAGGAGAGGGGAAATAGAGGAAGAAGTAGAATACAAAGGAAAAGAAAGATATAAAGGTGGGATAGAGGGAAGGAAGACACACTTGACATGTGAAGCTGCTGATGGCCCTTATTCCCCAGGTGTGGACTGTGGCCACAGTCTGATCAAAGAATAGATACCATCAAGTAATCCATCCCGTCACCCAACTCCAGCAGCTGGCAGTCAGAGGCTTAGGGATACCCAGAGCATGGGGTTGCATCCCTGAGCATCTTGACATAGTCATTGATGGACCAAGCCTCCATGAACTTATCTAATTTTTTTTAACCCAGTTATACTTTTTCAACATCCCCTGGCAAGGAGTTCCACATGGTGACTGTGTGTTGCATGAAGAAGTACTTCCTTTTGTTTGTTTTTAAACCTGCTGCCTATTAATTTCATTGAGTGCCCCCAAGTTCTTGTGTTATGTGAAGGGATAAATTAAACTTCTGTATTCTTTCTCCACATCAGTCAAGATTTCATATACCTCTATCATAGGGCCCCCCCTTATCTCTTTTCCAAGCTGAACAGCCCCAATCTTTTTAATTTCTCTTCCTACAGAAACTGTTCCATACTCTTAATCATTTTTGTTGTCCTTTTGTTTACCTTTTGCAGTTCTAATATATTTTTTGAGATAGAGCAACCAGAACTGCACGCAGTATTCAAAACGTAGACGTACATGGATTTATACAGTGGCATGATACTGACTGTCTTATCTCACTTTCTTTAGGGTTCCTAACATTCTCTTATCTTTGACTGCCACTGTGCACTGAGTGGATGTTTTCAGGGAACTACCCATAAGGACTCTAAGATCTTTCTTGAGTGGTAACAGCTGATTTAGACCCCCATTATATTGTATGTATAGTTGGGATTATGTTTTCCAATATGCAGTACTTCGCATTTATCAATACTGAATTTCATCTGCTATTTTCTTGCTCAGTCACCAAATTTTGTGAGATCCCTTTGCAACTTTTCGCAATCTGCTATGGACTCAACTATCTTGACTAATTTAGTATTGTCTGCAAACTTTGCCACTTAACTGTTTGCTCGGTTTTCCAGATTGAGGCATAATTTCCCTTTATAAAAGCTATGATGATTCTCCCCCAACAGATTGTGTTCATCTATGTGTCTGATAATTCTGATCTTTACTATAGTTGCATCTAATTTGCCCAGTACTGAAGTTAGGCTTACTGGCCTGTAACTGCTAGGATCGCCTCTAGAGTCTTTTTTTTTTTTAAAAAAAACTGACCTTACATTAAATATGCTCCAGTTATCTGGTACAGAAGCTGATTTAAGTGATAGGGTAAGCCCCTTTGTTTTTCAGTTTAAACTGATTTTTACTGAAAATTTCCCAGGTTTTACAAAAAATATTTTTTTCAGATTTTTGCTCCACTTCCTAAGGAGTGGAAGATGGGAGGGATTAGCAAGGAAAGCTACCTTATTGAGGTCAGAACATGTAGGGATAAAGTGAGAAAGGTCAAAGTGTAGAGTTGGACCTTGCAAAGAGAATTAAAACCAATAGTAAAAGGTTCTATAGCCATATAAATAAGAAGAAAACAAAGAGAAAAAGTGGGACTGCTAAACACTGAGGATGGAGTGGAGGTTAAGGATAATCTAGGCATGGCCCAATATCTAAACAAATACTTTGCCTCAGTCTTTAATGAGGAGCGTAGGGATAATGGTAGGACCACAAATGGGAAAGAGGATATGGAGGTAGATATTACCACATCTGAGGTAGAAACCAAACTTAAACAGCTTAATGGGACTAAATCGGGGGGCCCAGATAATCTTTATCCAAGAATATTAAAGGAACTGGCACATGAAATTGCAAGCACATTAAAAATTTTTGCTAATGAATCTGTAAACTCAGGGGTTGTACCATATGACTGCAGAATTGCTAACATAGTTCCTATTTTTAAGAAAGAAAAAAAAGTGATCCGGGTAACTACAGGCCTGTTAGTTTGATATCTGTAGTATGCAAGGTCTTGGAAAAAATTTTGAAGGAGAAAGTAGTTAAGGACATTGAGGTCAGTGGTAATTGGGACAAAATACAACATGGTTTTACAAAAGGTAGATCATGTCAAACCAACCTGATCTCCTTCTTTGAGAAGGTAAAAGATTTTTTAGACAAAGGAAACGCAGTGGATCTAATTTACCTTGATTTCAGTAAGGCGTTTGATACCGTGCCACATGGGGAATTATTAGCTAAATTGGAAAAGATGGGGATCAATATGAAAATTGAAAGGTGGATGAGGAACTGGTTAAAGGGGAGACTGCAACGGGTCGCACTGAAAGGTGAACTGTCAGGCTGGAAGGAGGTTACTAGTGGAGTTCCTCAGGGATCGGTTTTGGAACCAATCTTATTTAATCTTTTTATTACTGACCTTTGCACAAAAAGTGGGAACGTACTAATAAAGTTTGCGGATGACATGAAGCTTGGAGGTATTGCCAATACAGAGAAGGACTGGGATATCATACAGGAACAGATACAGAGAAGGGCTACTAGGGTGATCCAAGGAATGGAAAACCTGTTTTATGAAAGGAGACTCAAAGAGCTTGGCTTGTTTAGCCTAACCAAGAGAAGGCTGAGGGGAGATATGATTGCTATCTATAAATATATCAGAGGGATAAATACCACAGGGGGAGAAGAATTATTTAAGCTCAGTACCAATGTGGACACAAGAACAAATGGATATAAACTGGCCATCAGGAAGTTTAGACTTGAAATTAGATGAAGGTTTCTAACCATCAGAGCAGTGAAGTTTTGGAACAGCCTTCCAAGGGAAGCAGTGGGGGCAAAAGACATATCTGGCTTCAAGACTAAGCTTGATAAGTTTATGGAAGGGGTGATACGATGGGATAGCCTAATTTTGGCAATTAATTGATCTTCAACTATTAGCGGTAGGTATGCCCAATGGCTTGTGATGGGATGTTAGATGGGGTCCGGTTCCCTCTCATTGGCTGGGTCTGAGGCCACCGCCTCTCTGAGCCGTGCCCCTCGGCGCTCCCTCCCCACCAGGGTAGGGTCCTGCGCCTCCGGTGTGGCACCCTCCCCAAGGTCAGGGCGCAGTGCCTCTCGCTGGCTCTGGCTATGGGTCACAACCAGGGTGGTCTGGGGGTTGCTTGGCCAGTCCTATAAGTGTGTCTCCCCCCCCCATCAAAACCTCAGTGGGCAAATGGTGGTGCACCCCCATGTCCTTGGGGCCCTCCTTTGCCTGATGAGACACGAATGGGAGGGGAAGGCCACTCCCAATAGAGAGTCAGTGGTTTGTGTGACAGGCCGATGCCCATTAGCGACCTCCACAACAGCTGTTTAAAGTGTTCGGGGGAGACCCATGGAAAGGACAAGTATAGCATCTCCGGTAGAGCAGTACTGCATGCTGCTAGATTGTGAACGCGGAGTCCACCTGTTGTTCAAGATGTGTTGCTCATGTCCATTCCCTTACCTGCCCCCTGCAAAAAAACAAACAAACCCAATTTCTTTTGTTATGCTAGATTTGCTGTCAAACAGTAGTTCCTTTTAAACTGGTGTGGATTCTTCAAACTGGGCCAGACTCTTGTCACCTGAGCAACCACACAGCCAGCCTTGGATGACCCAACAGTAATACAAATAATAAATATACTGTGCCCTGTTTGAGGTTACCTGTTTGTGGGGCCTAATCAAATATATCCATATAGGGAAAACGTGTATGAAGGAAATATATAACATATTATCTAGTAGTTAAAGCACAGTATTCTGATTCAAGAAGAAAAGGAGTACTTGTGGCACCTTAGAGACTAACCAATTTATTTGAGCATGAGCTTTCGTGAGCTACAGCTCACTTCATCGGAGGCATGCCGTGGAAACTGCAGCAGACTTTATTTATACACAGAGAATATGAAAAAATACCTCCTCCCACCCCACTGTCCTGCTGGTAATAGCTTATCTAAAGTGATCATCGGGTGGGCCATTTCCAGCACAAATCAACATCCTCTACAGCAAACAGGGACAGATTAAGAATGAGCTCTCAAAAATGGATACTCTCATAAAAAAACAACCTTCCACACAAACTTCCTCGTGGCTGGATTTTACTAAAACTAGACAAGCCATTTACAACGCACACTTTGCTTCTCTACAAAAGAAAAAGGACACTAAACTTTCTAAACTACTACATGCTACAAGGGGCCACAGCAATGGTTCCCTCAACCCACCTAGCAATATTGTTAACCTATCCAACTATAATCTCAGCCCAGCAGAAGCAGCTGTTCTATCTCGGGGCCTTTCCTTCTGCCCCTCCACCCCCACGAACATGATACAGTTCTGTGGTGACCTAGAATCCTATTTTCGACATCTCCGACTCAAGGAATATTTCCAAAATACCTCTGAACAACATACTAATCCACAGAGACCTCCCTACGAACACTACAGAAAGAGGGATTCTAGGTGGACTCCTCCTGAAGGTCGAAACAGCAGACTGGACTTCCACATAGAGTGCTTCCGCCGACGTGCACGGGCTGAAATTGTGGAAAAGCAGCATCACTTGCCCCATAACCTCAGCCGTGCAGAACACAATGCCATCCACAGCCTCAGAAACAACTCTGACATCATAATCAAAAAGGCTGACAAAGGAGGTGCTGTTGTCATCATGAATAGGTCGGAATATGAGCAAGAGGCTGCTCGGCAGCTCTCCAACACGAGTTTCTACAAGCCATTACCCTATGATCCCACTGAGAGTTACCAAAAGCAACTACAGCATTTGCTCAAGAAACTTCCTGAAAAAGCACAAGATCAAATCCGCACAGACACACCCCTGGAACCCCGACCTGGGATATTCTATCTACTACCCAAGATCCATAAACCTGGAAATCCTGGGCACCCCATCATCTCAGGCATTGGCACCCTGACAGCAGGATTGTCTGGCTATGTAGACTCCCTCCTCAGGCCCTACGCTACCAGCACTCCCAGCTACCTTCAAGACACCACTGACTTCCTAAGGAAACTTCAATCCATCGGTGATCTTCCTGATAACACCATCCTGGCCACTATGGATGTAGAAGCCCTCTACACCAACATTCCACACAAAGATGGACTACAAGCCGTCAGGAACACTATCCCCGATAATGTCACGGCTAACCTGGTGGCTGAACTTTGTGACTTTGTCCTTACCCATAACTATTTCACATTTGGGGACAATGTATACCTTCAGATCAGCGGCACTGCTATGGGTACCCGCGTGGCCCCACAGTATGCCAACATTTTTATGGCTGATTTAGAACAACGCTTCGTCAGCTCTCGTCCCCTAAAGCCACTACTCTACTTGCGCTATATTGATGACATCTTCATCATCTGGACCCATGGAAAAGAAGCCCTTGAGGAATTCCACCATGATTTCAACAATTTCCATCCCACCACCAACCTCAGCCTGGTCCAGTCCACACAAGAGATCCACTTCCTGGACACTACAGTGCTAATAAACAATGGCCACATAAACACCACCCTATACCGTAAACCTACTGACCGCTATTCCTACCTGCATGCCTCCAGCTTTCACCCTGACCACACCACACGATCCATCGTCTACAGCCAAGCTCTGCGATACAACCGCATTTGCTCCAACCTCTCAGACAGAGACAAACACCTACAAGATCTCTGTCAAGCTTTCTTACAACTACAATACCCACCTGCAGAAGTAAAGAAACAGATTGATAGAGCCAGAAGAGTTCCCAGAAGTTACCTACTACAGGACAGGCCTAACAAAGAAAATAACAGAACGCCACTAGCCGTCACCTTCAGCCCCCAACTAAAACCCCTCCAACGCATTATTAAGGATCTACAACCTATCCTAAAGGATGACCCAACACTCTCACAAGTCTTGGGAGACAGGCCAGTCCTTGCCTACAGACAGCCCCGCAACCTGAAGCAAATACTCACCAACAACCACATACCACACAACAGAACCACTAACCCAGGAACTTATCCTTGCAACAAAGCCCGTTGCCAATTGTGCCCACATATCTATTCAGGCAACACCATCACAGGGCCTAATAACATCAGCCACACTATCAGAGGCTCGTTCACCTGCACATCCACCAATGTGATCTATGCCATCATGTGCCAGCAATGCCCCTCTGCCATGTACATTGGTCAAACTGGACAGTCTCTACGTAAAAGAATAAATGGACACAAATCAGATGTCAAGAATTATAACATTCATAAACCAGTCGGAGAACACTTCAATCTCTCTGGTCACGCAATCACAGACATGAAGGTCGCTATCTTAAAACAAAAAAACTTCAAATCCAGACTCCAGCGAGAAACTGCTGAATTGGAATTCATTTGCAAATTGGATACTATTAATTTAGGCTTAAATAGAGACTGGGAGTGGCTAAGTCATTATGCAAGGTAGCCTGTTTCCTCTTGTTTTTTCCTACCCCCCCCCCCCCCCAGATGTTCTGGTTTAACTTGGATTTAAACCTGGAGAATGGTCAGTTTAGATGAGCTATTACCAGCAGGAGAGTGAGTTTGTGTGTGTATGGGGGTGGGGGGGATGTGAGAAAACCTTGATCTATGCAGGAAATAGCCCGACTTGATTATGTAAAGAGTTGTCACTTTGGATGGGCTAGCACCAGCAGGAGAGTGAATTTGTGTGGGGGGGTGGAGGGTGAGAAAACCTGGATTTGTGCTGGAAATGGCCCACCTGTTGATCACTTTAGATAAGCTATTACCAGCAGGACAGTGGGGTGGGAGGAGGTATTGTTTCATGATTTCTGTGTGTATATAAAGTCTGCTGCAGTTTCCACGGTAAACATCTGATGAAGTGAGCTGTAGCTCACGAAAGCTCATGCTCAAATAAATTGGTTAGTCTCTAAGGTGCCACAAGTACTCCTTTTCTTTTTGCGAATACAGACTAACACGGCTGTTCCTCTGAAACCTATCTTAAAACAAAAACACTTCAAATCCAGACTCCAGCGAGAAACTGCTGAATTGGAATTCATTTGCAAATTGGATACTATTAATTTAGGCTTAAATAGAGACTGGGAGTGGCTAAGTCATTATGCAAGGTAGCCTATTTCCTCTTGTTTTTTCCTACCCTCCCCCCCCGATGTTCTGGTTTAACTTGGATTTAAACTTGGATAGTGGTCAGTTTGGATGAGCTATTACCAGCAGGAGAGTGAGTTTGTGTGTGTATGGGGGTGGGGGGGATGTGAGAGAACCTGGATTTGTGCTGGAAATGGCCCACCTTAATTATGCACATTGTAGGGAGAATGGTCACTTTGGATGAGCTGTTACCAGCAGGATAGTGAGTTTGTGTGTGTGGTTTTTGGGAGGGGGGTGAAGGGGTGAGAGAACCTGGATTTGTGCAGGAAATGGCCCAACTTGATTATCATGCACATTGTGTAAAGAGTTGTCACTTTGGATGGGCTATCACCAGCAGGAGAGTGAATTTGTGTGGGGGGGTGGAGGGTGAGAAAACCTGGATTTGTGCTGGAAATGGCCCACCTGATGATCACTTTAGATAAGCTATTACCAGCAGGACAGTGGGGTGGGAGGAGGTATTTTTTCATATTCTCTGTGTATAAGTAAAGTCTGCTGCAGTTTCCATGGCATGCATCCGATGAAGTGAGCTGTAGCTCACGAAAGCTCATGCTCAAATAAATTGGTTAGTCTCTAAGGTGCCACAAGTACTCCTTTTCTTTTTGCGAATACAGACTAACACGGCTGTTACTCTGAAACCAATGATTCAAGAAGTTTACATTTTGTTCTCAAGTTTGTTACTGATATGCTGTGTGAATTTGGGCTCAATTTCATTTGTAAAGAGAGGAATAATAGTTGAAAGTGGTGTTAAGGTTAATTCCTTATCATTCATAAAGTGCTTCGAGATCCTTCAGTGGAACCTATTCTGGAAGTGCAAATGATTATTACATTGCCCTGTAAGTTTGCTATCCTGCACCACTTTTAGTTTTTTGCCCTGGACTTCCCAGACAAACAAGCTAATTTCTGATTCTCGAGCTCATGCATAGAGCATAAATATGAGTTACATGTGACATCATTCAGTTTTCTGTAACAAGTTGCAGTACTGTAAACTTTTTTACTAGAAGCATTATGTATGACCATATAAAGTATCACAAAATTTATCTGATGTGTCAAACCATTGCAGGATGATGATCAGGGATCCTACAAATCTCTTTGCCACAGAAAAAAACAGAATTTACATTTTTACAGAGAATCTTTAGCTTTTACATTTTGTGAAAAAAAATTAATAAAGTTTACTGAAAGTATCCATGTCATTTACGCAATGCATACAACCTCCCCCTCTTGTTGATTTTTTTTTTTTGAATGTGCTTTAAATTTACAGTGGTAACATGTTTAGTCAATCTAATTGGGACCAGGGACAGATTGAATAATCAAAAATTGGGATAATCAGGAGAACTGGCAAAGAGCTTTCTATCCCTTATTTCAAGATGGCTGGCAGGGGGGCCTTGTCTGATTGCCTGAGCCCCAACCGCTGTCAGCCCTGGACAGCTGGTGGTTCGATTAATACGGAGAGCCGGATAACGGAAGCTTGGATAAACAGGGTCCTGCCGTATATCAATAAAACATGTTCAGCTGATACTTTTATATATTGTGGCTAGGGAAACTAAAGGTCGGTGTTTCATTTTAATCAGAAAAATGTGAATTTTTGTTTGAGAGAATTTTGGGGTTTTTTATCATGGGAAAGCTAGGATCCCTGATGCTTGTGAGCTTGGATTTTTCAGTTTATTAGAAACAATACCTTGGTACTATAAGTGTATTAGAAATACTAGAGAGAAATGCATTTGTGTTAGGAAGAATTTAAAATTTCAGCTTGAAATTTCAATTGTCACGTGTGTTACATGAACGGTTTGGTAGGGAGAGTGTCACTGTCATCATGGAGATTTACTTTATTCTAGTAAGTGCAGGAACACTGTTGAGAGCCTACTTCAGGTTGTAGTCACTAGTCATCACCATGACATAGACTCTGTTTTCCCCATGCACTTTCTGCTTACTGAAGTTTTCTACCTAATCCAGTCCTGGCACTTGTCCATGTGCTTAATTACTGCTGTTGTTTAACTACTAAAATTTAGTATGAGAGAATTTAGTATGAGACAGCGGATTTTCTTTAAGCAGAAGAATGATACAATTAGTATGCACTACTCCAAAAAACGGAGAGCACAGCGTGACTTACTTTCAGAATTGGAGAAGTGTGCACTGCTGAAAGAAGATATACCGCCTGTGGCTGTTTATGATGATTAGGATTTCACTTCTCAAGTTGTTAATCTCTCTTGATGCTTTATGTAACAGCACATCATGTGATCTCAAGCTCTGTGACGTCATCATTTCTGTCTTGTCTCTGTTGCTCATGACCAACCACTGTTAAACACAGTAAATTTTGAATAGAAGCAAGGAAATGATCTTTAACAGCACAGCTTTTTAATTCTTGAAAGTGCTGTTGAGTGCAGGGCTCCCAAATTAATAGTGGAATGCTAATGCTAATCTTGTAAGGTGCTTCATCGGTGTTTCATTCTGTGAGAAATCAATAGTCATACTAAATAGTCATATCAATGAAAGTGACATTTCTCCAAGAACAAAACTGTGATGGAATAGCCATGAAAGTGTTGTTTTTGGAATTGGAACAGCATCTTAAGAGGTATTTGTAAAGCTTTTATTTTCCTTTAAGATTCTTGGTTGTTTAAGCAGTTCTTAAACTTACTGTTAGTGTTTAAAAATGATATTGCTACTCTTAAATCAAGGTGCTTGTCACTTCATTAAAGGTGTCTCAAACTAGAAGCATGGTACCGATTCAGAGAAGTGCTTTGCTGTGCTGAGTGATTTACGTATTCACTAAAACCTCCACTCTTTGAAAAGAGCTAGACCTATCTTGCAATTTGAAATTGAGATTTCATCAGAAACTGTTGGCAATCAAGGTATTTAGAAGCTATTTTCTTTTAAAAAGTTGTGGGCTTTATAAATTCATTGCAGGTATATAATGTGGTGACTCCCTGCTAAAATGCATAAAAATATTTTTGTACCCTTTTAAATGACTTTAACAGAAGTTTTGCAGAGTTACATATTTCCTGTTTTCTACTATTTCTTCGAACACCTACAAAGAAGAGTTGAATACATCACTTACGTTATTCTGTGTTACAAATTGGAATGATCTTGAATTGTGGTTTCATCAAAGCACTTAATGTTTATCCTCTTTGGCCACCTGAGCAATGCTACATGATCTACTTGGGATTAATTTGCTTTACGAGTTTTGATTTTTATCTGATTCATGATTTAAAAAAAAAGAAAATCTCAAGTATTAACTTGGAGAATGTGAGGGATTATTTTACAGAGCTGAGTTAAGGTACATGTAATATTTTTCATGAAAGTAGATAAGCCTTGGTTCCTTCATGTTGCATAATTGCTATTTGCCTAGTGCAAATGAATATATTTACCTTTATGGGAAGAAATGTAATATAACCTTTTACATTTCCAAACACAAATAATGGGTGTTATATTTTTTAACAGACCCTGTGATGACATGTAGGATTTTCTGGATTGAGTAAGTTGGAGGGTAGATTCCTGCCCTACCTTGCCCCTTCCCCACCCACCAAACATATGAAAGCAACTTTCATACCCTTTGTTCAGGATACTAGTCTCGGTATTAGTTGCTGTGTGATCATAGTGTGAATAGAGGATAAATAATAATAGCTTCTTTGCTTATGAAAATTTGCTGTTGGTTTTGCCTTGCCCAGAAAATCTGGCATAATATACTTTGTTGTTCTTATTGTATTCAGGAACACTAAAATGGTAACTTAACACATGCCCTCTGAAGGTGTTTTCACATCACTGCCTTTAATAATGTCTTTAGAGAAAGAGTAACTTTTTCTCCATAGCGTGAGTGGAGTCTTTTAAATAAATAAATAAATAAACCCCACAACCCTCTTAATTTATACATTGGGAAGCTGCTATAAAATTAGTTATCTATATTGAGATTCATTCAGCAGGCAACTGTTTAAAAATACGTTTGACTTTTAAGTATTCTCAAATGTTGAACAGTAAATACACTATTACACTAAACTGGTATCTTAGCACTTATAACAATCATTACTGATAACTCATTTCAAATGTAGCTCATGACAACAGGTTACAGTTGCTTCCCTACTCATAAACTATATATGTGAGTAATTGAACAAGCTGGGTTACTGCATATTTCCAAACTAGGAATATATTTCTCAATGTTTGGATCAATCAATCATAGCCCAGAAGAAGAGCAGCAAGCATGTGAATCATGGAAAAAAAGATTTTCTGACCTTTCTGCCCTGCAACTTGAAGCTTTGTTATAAGTGATATTCAGTCTTACATAATGCTGTTAGAAAAGGAGGACTTGTGGCACCTTAGAGACTAACAAATTTGAGCATAAGCTTTCGTGAGCTACAGCTGACTTCATCAGATGCATTCAGATTTTTTTCCACTGAATGCATCTGATGAAGTGAGCTGTAGCTCACGAAAGCTTATGCTCAAATAAATTTGTTAGTCTGTATTTGCAAAAAGAAAAGGAGGACTTGTGGCATCTTAGAGACTAACACGGCTGCTACTCTGAAACCTGTCATAATGCTGTTAGATACAATACCTCAGCTCATAAAAAGAACAGGAGTACTTGTTCTTTTTACGGATACAGACTAACACGGCTGCTACTCTGAAATCAGCTCATAAAAACACCCATCAACAGCTGTTGTATAAACAGGATTTGTGTATACTTTACTGTGTTCCTCGTTTCAACAGGTTACCTCTTTTTATTTTGCTGCTGCTTTGAGTGATTCTCCCTATTGTATTCCACTGAGGGTTATGCATAAACCCCATGTGCCCGGAATCAGAGAATTTGAAAGTAGTGACCGTTGGTCCGCGCATGCACCCTGGCTTGCCTCATGCTTCTGTCTGAGGCAATAAATTTCAGGGTGGACCACAATATGCATATTGCTTCATTTCTCACAGAAGCATGTTGGATAATTATACTCTAGATGCTTTTTGGAAACTAGGATTGGATAATAGACATGCTGTCCACCAGTTTCAAAATAAGCAGAACCTTTTGTCTTCCTTAGTTTTTACTGGCTGCTGCCACCGCATCATTTCCCGCCTGGAAGAGATGGACACCACTGAAATATCATGTATAACTTAGAAGGGCTCATCATTACTCAGGTGTCTCTTCACTGAAGACCTTGTTGTTGCAAAGCAATCACTGTTAAACACACACAGTATAGATATAATTTAGTGTGTAATTACTAACCTGCATGTGTAAAAGATTTATTTTAAAACCTGTCTTTATATGTGCTAGGTCTTTTTAATATAAGAGATCTGTATTTATATTACTGTCAACTCCTGGCAGTGACCACTGTAATGAACGGGTGAGGTTGTAAAACACTTTCCATTATAATGCCCATTTTCAGATGCTTATAACTTTGTGCAATAATCATTCTTTTGGCTAAAATTTTCCATGTTTGGTCTCTTGTGATGGTTTTTGAACAGCCTGTTGCTGAAGTGGCTGATTTAATGTTGCAGTTTGGCTTGGAAATAATATTCATTGAGGAACAGCGCATGACCTTGGTCCAAAAAAACCAACCTGGTGTTGATTTGATTGAATGCGTGTTTTAAAAATTACCTGTTGAGCATGAAGAGTAGAGGGTTTTTTGCTAAGCTCATTAAGTGTGCCATGAGGGAATGATGCACTGAGAGTGTATGCACAGCAAATTTAATTTTCACCATGAATTGCTTAATCCCCCAAATTCCTCCAGCCCAGCCAATGCCCACATACTTGACTATCCCAACTTCTGGCAAAAAAGGTTTCTTACTCCTGGAGCAGGTTTGAAATATTTAGTCTCTTGGAGCCACTAGTTGAAATTGAGGCAGGTTTGGCTCAAACCATTCTCTTGGAGATAGACTGTGTTCCATGCATCTGTGTTCATGCATCTGATGAAGTGAGCTGTAGCTCACGAAAGCTTATGCGCTAATAAATTGGTTAGTCTCTAAGGTGCCACAAGTACTCCTTTTCTTTTTGTGTTCCATGTAGTTTACTACATAGAATTTTAAGAGCAGACCTTAATAATAGGATTTCTGGCTGTGTGTGGATGTTAAAATGCCCATGATACATTTAGTATGAGCAGGGGTTTGCTCTGGTGTCATCGTATAATTTTTTCCCTTCACTCCATGGTCATGCAGCAACTGGTGTGCATCGTTTGGCTGCTGCCCTTTATCCCAGAGGCTGCTGCAGTTCCAGGGTGGACATGCTTTGGGCTGACAAAAAGAGTTGTATAAATGTACAATATAATCTCAGACAATAGCCTTTGTTAGCGAAGTGCTGCTCCAAACAGTTGAATTCAACATGTTGATTTCAGAAAAGGGGGAAATAAATTAACAGTGGAAATCACAAGTTAAGGTTAGGTGAACAATTCTAACACTATTCAATAATAAATATCTATAGACTTCTGTCTGCAACAATAAATTAAACTTAATCCTGCTTGTAGTGATAACCTCCCTCCAGTCTTCCTCCTTTGTTCCATTCATAGTTTAAGTCCAGAAGGGACCATTAGATAATCTAAGATGATCTCCTGTTTATCACAGGCCATTAAATTTCCCTCTTTCTCCTATATTATTGAGCCCAATAATTTTGTGTTTGTTTAAAGCATATCTTCCGGAAAAGCATCCAGTCTTGATTTGAAGGCCTCAAGAGATGGAGAATTCACCACTTTCTTTGGTAGTTGATTCCAATGGTTAATCAGTTTCATTTTTCTTTTCTTTTCTTTTTCTTTTTTTTATAGTACCCTATTTCTTTTTATCTGTCTGACTTCAGTTTCCAGCCACTGGTTCATATTATGCCTTTCTCTGCTAGGTTAAAGAACCCTTTAGTATCAAGTATTTTCTCCCTGTGGAGGTACTTAGACACTGTAATCAAGTCATTTCTCAGTCTTTTTGATACAAATAAAGAGATTGAGGTTTTTTTCCAGTGAGCTGTAGCTCACGAAAGCTCATGCTCAAATAAATTGGTTAGTCTCTAAGGTGCCACAAGTCCTCCTTTTCTTTTTGCGAATAATCTTTGTGGCTCTTCTGCACCGTCTCCTGTTTTTTTCAACGTCTTTTTTAAAATAAGGACATCAGAATTGTAAATAGCATTCCAGCATATATTGACATGTCATGCTAGGACATGATCCTGGAAACCTTTATTAATATTATTAAAGCTTTGCAAGAGGGATCCCCAAAAAGGTCGGTTATATTTGGACAAGTTTCAAATTGTTGGAGATGGGGGAAGTGGTGGTACGCTTCCAAGCTTCTTTCCTCAGATCATGCAGGTGTTCAGAATATGATCATATGGATTCTGCCAGGCTTCCCTCCACTGAGATTCAGATACACCCTTGGACAGGCCAGATTCAGGCATAGACTTGTACCTCAGCTCCCAGAGTCATGTGATGAAATCAAAAGTTCAGCTTTCATTTAAAAACTGGCTTGCTTCTAGCCATCGTGGTTACTCAGGAAACTTGAACGGTGTGACTGATGCAGTGTGTGTCCCTGAATTTGCAGAGAGCCTCTAGTAGAGGGAGTAGCAGTAGCCAGTAGAGCCAAGGAAGCATTAACATGTCCTATACCTAGCACCAGAGCAGACCACGCAGGCCTTCCCAGCTCTGGAGGTTGCCTTGAGTGGTTTTGGGGGTAGGCTTGGATGCCTCTGTGGGCTCTGTGACATTAGTTCCGCATGGGTGGGGCTCAGATGTTCTCTGGGCTTTGTTTCTTTGACCATTTGTCTCCCCTGGTCAGATCAGTGGGGAGGGGATGGTACTGTAGCTTGTTTCAATGAGGACTAGATCAAAGCAGTCTAATGAATGGTTATTGTGTGTCAGCAGGGTCCACGTACAGTGCGCAGCACGCTGGTGGGGAGTAGATTTACACCCCAGCTTGCTGCAAGCTAAATAGTCATGGAGACATGCCCTTATGCCACCTACCAGTGAGGTGCCATTCAGAGTAGATGTGTACAGACCTTTCTCATGTGGTTCATTCTCCTCCATGCTTTCAGAGCATTGTAATGATTAATGGTGTTGGCATTTTAAAATTTACTGAGTTAACTCCCCATTTAAGGTGAACAAGGAAGCTCACATCTTTGAGCTCTTTCAGGCATCACTAAGGCTATGGCTACACTAGCACTTTCGTTAGTAAACATGTCACTCGGGTGTGAAAAAATGCCCCACTGAGCGACATAAGTTACACCAACAGAAGCGTCATTGTGGACTGTGCTACTGATATAGCTACCCCTGCTCATTGGGAGCAGCTTAATTACGTCGATGGGAGAGCTCTCTCCTGTCAACATACAGCGGCTACTGCATCCATACAGATCTGCCACGGTAAGCTAGCTAGTGTAGACCCTTCTGGGGAGTGGAAGGGAAAGAGGGTTTGGTAACTAGGAAGGCTGGGGGCTTTTTTTTTTTTTAACACAATTGATTTTGGAGAATAAGATGACAATCCCCCAAAAGTGCTGGGTCAATAACCCAGCTTGACCTAGCCCAACTTAAGCCCTGTTTTGAATGAAGGATTTTTGTAAGGGTATACAAAACCTTCAGGGAATGCTGAGGACTGTTCCATAATTAATAGGGACAACGTTAACACAAATTTAGCCAGCGCCAAGTACTTGTAAAGAGATTAATCAGGTGTTGCATAGGTATGAAATTCTAAGCTCTAATCTTTTAATACATGATTCGCCAAGTAAACATTAAGAGGTAGATCTTCTGTAGTTCTCGGAACGTCAAGGGTGGCTAGGTGTCAGTGGCTTCTGTCCAGGACAGCAGTGTTCAAATGGTTCCAGATTATGGAATTTGTGTTCTGTTTGCAAACCAGCAGAGTTTCAAAGTCTTGGAGTGTAAGAGCCCAAACCTGTCTTGCCCTGAGGCTTCTTTATGCCACTGGATGGTGTGAAGGAGGATCCTAAAGGCAACAGATTTCACCCAGGCAATACCTGCAGTGTTTCCTTGCTGGTGAAATGACTACACCAGTCCCTTAAAATTTTCATGTAGGGGGCGTGTCCGGGGTACACGCAAAGGAGGATGCTGAACTGGAGCTCCACTGTGCTGTGGCTAGAGAGAGGCATGGGGACTCTAAAAGAAAATTAGAGTACCCTAAGGCTTTTACAGTTTACATTGAAGGTAGGCAGACACCCCCCCGCCCCCAGAGTATCAGAAATCTTAAATGCAACTTTGTCCCCACCCCTTCAGTCTTGTGCTGAATTAAACGTAGATAATCATGATTTTTTCTTAATGACTTACAAAATAAGAAATAAGATATTTATAATACATGTTTGTTCTTTATTTCTTCCTATTTTATAGTTTGAAATTGCTGAAGAGCATTCATATACTTATGGATTCTAAGGGCAGAAGGGACCATTGTTATCTGGTCTGACCTCGTGTCTAACACATGCCATAGAACTTCCCCAAAATAATTTCTAGAACACATCTTCTAGAAAAACACCTAGTTTTGATTTAAAAAATGTAGTGATGGAGAATCTGCCATGACCCTTGGTAAATTTTTCCAGTGGTTAATTATTCTCACCATTAAAAATGTACGCCTTATTTCCAGTCTGAATTTGTCTAGCTTCAACTTCCAGTCATTAGAGCATGTTATAGCTTTCTCTCCTAGATTGAAGAGCTAATTATTAAATATTTATTCCCCATGTAGGCAAGATTCCCCTGTATATGCATCCAAGGATCACATTAGCCCTTTTGGCCACAGTGGGAGCTCATGTTCCACTGATTATCCACCACAACCCCCATATCTTTTTCAGTCACTGCTTTCCAGCATAGATTCCCCCATCCTCCCAAGTATGGCTGACATTCTTTGTTCCTCGATGTGTACGTTTACATTTAGCTGTATTAAAACACACACTGTTTGCTTATGCTTAGGTTACCATGCAATCCAGGTCACTGTGAATCAGTGACCCGTCCTCCATTATTTACCCCCCCTATTTTTGTGTGATATGCAATCTCATTGGTGATTTTGTTTTCTTCCAGGTTATTGATGAAAAATGTTAAATAGCATAGGGCAAGAACGATTACTGGAGGATCCCTCTAGAAACACACCCGCTCAATGACTATTCCCTGTTTATAATTGTATTTTGACACCTATCAGTTAGCCAGCTTTTAATCTATTTGTGTGCCATGTTAATTTTATAGTCTAGATTTTTAATCAAAATGTTGTGTGGCACCAAGTCACGCTTTGCAGAACTCTAAGTGTATTACATCGATATTACTTTGCTCAACCAAATTTATAATCTCATCACAAAAATAAACCCATGTTGATTTGCATAAGTTATATTGCCCTCTTTTAATCCTGTGAGTCCCATGTAAGATGTTCCATTATGTTGCCTGGGGTTGGTTTTAGACTGCCAGGCCTGTAATTACACAGGTCATCCCGTTTACCCATCTTAAATACTGGCACATTAGCTTTCTTCCAGTCTTCCGGAACTGTGTTCCAAGACTTTTGAAAATACTTCAGTGGTGCAGCAATTCCTGAGTCAACTCTTTTAAAACTCATGGATGTAAATTATCTGGATCTGTTGATTTAAAAATATCTCAACATTAGACTCTGCTGTTTAACATTCTCTTGAGATACTGGTGGAGAAAGTGTTACCATATGATGAGACTACATGTCTGCTTTTTCCTCAAATACAGAACAAGACAGAAGTGTTCAATAAATATTTCTTTCTGCATTATTATTATTAGGCTTGGAAGGAATAGATTTTAATCAGTAAATGTGCGTAAACTTAGATTTCACCACGCACAAAATTTTTTTAAAAAATCTGTTAATTGAACTTTACAGATAGGCAAAGTAAACAAAATGCTGCTTGGGAATTTTGATTTAAGGATATTTACTTTGTAAATTTTGATATGTGAAGTTGACAATTGGTGTTTAAACAGTTATAAAACTTTAAGTTTTTGAATCTCAGATCCACTGTTATTAAATTTTCTGACTCTCGCCATAATTTCCTGCAACTGAAAATTTAAATCAATGAAAATAAGCTTTAAACCCATAATTTTGTGCAATTTGTGAAAATTTATATAGATAAAAATTGAAAATCTCTTAAAATAAACATCAATATCTATCAAAATAATAAAAAAAATCTAATTCTGCCAAGTGTAATTATTGATAATTCTACCATTTCTATCTAGTAATATCTATTTACTATATTTAGCATTAATTTCTGACAAAATGGGGTGATGCTGAACAGCCATTGTTTTTTCCAAGCTGAATGTGATTTTAAAACAAAATGTTAGTGTGCAGGCAGTTGGCTTAATTAGGACAAGGGGTCATAGCAATTTCCCTTTACCCTACTTTGTTCCCCTGTATTTTTGCCTCCCCTTTCTCGGGATCCCCATAGATTTTTACTGTTCCCTAAAACATAATAGTGGCCTGATCCCCAAAGTTTAAGTCAGTGGAAGGATTCCCATTGACTTTAATGGGCTTTGAATCAATGCCTAGGAGTCTTGACTTGGCTTCTAATGTAATTTTTTAAGTATAGGCTTAATTTTAAAAGTGTGAAGCTGAAGAGGGACATGACCATCAAAGGAAAACTGCTGTCCAGCTAGAAACCTAGTCCAGCTGCTCTGCTAGACAAAAGGCAGGGCTGCTTTGAAATGAATTTAAAATAGGTTAGGAGCCAATTCAAGACTCCCAATGTAACTTCATTGGGAACAGTAAAAAGAAAAACCAGTCAGGAAGAAAAGGGAGAGAAGAAAGGGGTGAGCAGTAGAAAGTGGATAGATGGAAAAGGGAGTGAAAGAGAGAGGAGCAGATAACTTGTCCTCTCTTGCCCAAAGACATAAGGATTTCTTGTTTTTATTTGGGGGCTGAAGTCCCAGCCATGCACTGCTGGGAGCTAGTGTGGCTGTGACATCACCAACAAGGTCCAGCTGGCCTATCAGAATGGACCAGTGTTGAGAGCTACAGTCTAACATAAGATAATTTGTGTTTTTCAAATGCATGTGATCGCACTGCTGCCAAGTGACTATCTGATCATTGTTTTTGTTTTTTTGTCATGGTAGGTGTAACTAGAAATACTCCAGTCATTTTCTTTAACGTTGGAGTGCAGTTCAGAAAATATGTAATGTACGTTTCAGAGAACAGTAGGATTCAAAGGTGTTTCCTTTGGCTTTAAGGAAACTAGTACACGTTAGAAATACAGATGAAAGCATGGAATCAAATATAAACTTTGAGTAACTTTAGTTTTCTGGTAAATAAATTCACATAGGGATGTATCAGATGAAATTATATATGCAGTCTTCTAAAGCCTGGAAGCTCTGAAAGGCTGTGTACTGACTGCAGAGTGGCCAAGCATATTCAAAGGTAATGATGATCTCTTGTATGAGGTCAAAAAGGAAGGTCGTGCCAGAGAGCTGGCCAGCGTCGGAGGAAGAGGAGCTCTTGTAATGTTCTTCCAACCTTTCACACACCAAAATGCCCTCTTGATATCAGTCCTTTTAATACCCCCCTTTCCTTTTGGGCAAGTTGTGCAAGAGTTACTATAGGGTTAGGGCGGGAATAAACCTGACTGTGGCCTGTGAAGAGCAGAGGGACAGACTGGGTCCCTGACCAAGGAGTGTGTCATTTAAAATTTTAAAAGAACAGCTCTTGGTGGGTGGATCCTTTCCTCTCCATGATTGTTGAACAGAAGCAATTATAGCGCTCCAAGGAGAGCTTTCAGTTGTATTAGGTTTAGGTATTTCAGATTTCTAATCTAGGGTTGAATTTACAGACAAAGACATGTTTGGTTCCCAAACTAGGTGGTACTTCATATCTACTCAACCCTAGATTCAGGTAGGTAGTGTCCTGGTTGCTAATTGCAAGGTAGAGAGTAACCATGGAAGTTAGATCTCTTATTAAGAGATTTAGCCCAGTGGGGTCATACACACAACAGATTCTATTCCTAGAATTCAAATTGTGTTGCTAGACATAGTTACTTGTCTCTGGAAGAACAAGGAGTACTTGTGGCACCTTAGATACTAACAAATTTATTTAAATTTATCTCTGGAAGGATTCTTTGGTAATCTCAGAATGTTTTAGTTCTTCCCACCCATGAGGTCGTCTGAAGATGTCTAGATGTTCTTTGAAGGTTGTAACCTGTCTCTCTCTCTCCTTGCTGAGACTCCTGAACTGGAGAGATGCAGACTTTTTTCTTTTTTTTAAATCAAGATTTATTGCATCACCATTAAAATCAGTGATGTGATATGATGACATCCTCATTAAAACAAATGGGGTTTAGTTAACTATCTGTTTTCCTATAGAAACAAAAGAGCTGTGACCAGTATCGTATCCCCAGAGACGTCAGTTTGACTTTTTTTGTCCTTTGATTTTATATCAACTTGCTTTTAAATGCATCCTTCTGTCTTCTAGGCAGAGTGCGGAGCATATCATCATATATGTACTATAATTTCAGACACTGGTGTTATACTACTGCCGGCCAAGTAGGTTCTATGTAGGGTGGAATGAATGTTCTTTCCACTTTATAGTTGAATTTTTTTCTACACCTTGCTAATGGTAAAAAAATAAAAAAATTACAAACATGGTAAGTGACACATTGGTTCTTTTTAATTTCATTTGAGGTTTTAGATTCTAATCTTTAACACTTCTTTTAAAAATTATGAAAAAACAAAAAAGGAAATTCACATGCAATCAAACCATAGGTTTAAATAGCTTTAAGGTTCGAGCAAAAAAAAAAAAAAATCTAAAAGCTAATACTGTAGAAATATCTGGTACTCATTGGCTCTTTAATTTAACTGACAGACATAACAAGATCCATTGGCTGGAAGTTGAAGTCAGCAAAGTTCAAACTCAAAATAAGATGCAATTTAACCTTTTGGAACAGATTGCCAGGGGATGTGGTAAATTTTCAGTGGCTTGGAGTCTTTGAATCAAGATCGCATGGCTTTCTGAAAGAGATGTTTTAGTGTAACCACAAGCTGTTGAGTTAGATATGGGAATTGCTGGCTGAAAGTCTATGGCCTGTGGCAGATTAGGTGATCATAATGGTCTCCTCTGTCCTTAAAGTCTATGAAATTCACAGTTCAGTCAGGAGAAACTATTCCCCTTTAAACTGCCCAAATTGAACCTGGTTAAAACTGGCTGGAAAGCCTGTCCTCATTTAAATCAATGGCAGTTTTACTATTGGCTTCAGTGGGGCCAAGATTTCAGCCTAGGTAATTAGAGTTTTGTGGATTTCTGTCAGAATCGTTACACTAGTTCCCCCGCTCTTCCCAGTGTATATATATGGGTTTGAATTTAAGAATTTTTAAGGCAACTCTACGTATGCCATTAATCCAGTATAATCCACATTAAAATTCCCTCTAAAGTAATAAAGGCAAATGTTTTGCAGGACCCAGTTACTGCAGTCTTTCTTCCATTGCGCCACCAATGTGGTTACAACGCAGTTGGTTCTTAATGATTTTGTGACTGAACCACATTTTGATTGTATTTCAGCATTTTACAGTTGAGAAATATAGTTAAAATTGTTACCCATGGCTAGGGGACTACCGTGTTGTAACAAAGGCCCTGAAATAATCAGTTTTGCTAGTGTTTTATAGTGTAGAAAAGATTTAAGATTCATCTCAATTTTGGGAGATATTTGTTCTGTATTTTTAAAATGTCTGTTTCTAAAGAGGAGACACATTGTCAAAGTACTTGAAAGATTAAATCAAACCCCAAGGGAAGTAGAAAAACTGTGTGAGGGGGTGCGTCTTTAACAAGCACATAGAAACAAACTGAACCTCAAACAGGTTACAGGGTCTAAATGAGTCTGTACTAATATTTATCTAGTTATGTGCTGATGATGAAAAATTATTTAAGGGCTAAATATTATTAAGACGAGGTAATTTTTAATAAGAGAAAAAAATGAAATCCCTACAAAAAGTAGTTTGCCAAACAATCTTTTCAGCTATGGAACAATTTGCAGTTGTTAAGGTAGTTAATTGATCTCTGTATGAAAAGATCAGAGCATGCATATCAGCTGCTTGAATTAGCGTTGTACTCGTATTTGGTGGGTAAAGAATGCATCCATCTCAGCATTATGTATTACTTTATTCAGTGCTTTATTTATACCATGTCTGTGGTGCTTTACAAATGTTAGCTTCCGAAGCATGATACATTCTTGCAATGAGCTCTGTGTGGGTGGACTCTGTATGTGTGAATCTTTTTGCAGGTTCAGAGTTTAAATAGGACAGAAATTAGCCCTTGATGCTACAGATTCATATGTACAAGAATAACATGACACGTGTGAGTAATATCATTGAACTTGTGGGTGTACAATTTTTAATGTTATATAATCATTTCCAGAATTGGGGGCCTGATGTAATTTTTGTGGGGAAGGGCCATGTCTAATGTACATTGCCTATCAATGTACAATGCCTAGTGCAATGGGAGTAGACCACATGTCTGAGGACTCTCTATGTACTACCATAATGCAAACTATAAATAATAAAAATACGTGGTTAGGGGAGAGAAGAGAAAGGGCTAGTGAAGTGGGATCACCAATCAAAGGGAAAGGAAGAAATGAGTTTGGGAGAGGATTTTTGTTGCTCTCCTTTGACTTGTCTTGTTTCATAAATTTTAATGTAGACATTTAATACAGAAAATATAAAATGCTGTGTTCTCTCATTCAATCTCAGTCAGACACAGGAGTGGTGAGGGGAGAACCCATATCAAGATCAGTGGTGGAAAACTAACCAAAACAAGTCTTTTCTGAGGAGGAAAAGAGAATGGAAGTTACAAAACAAAAACCAAGCAAAACTTTCAAGTGTTACTGGATTGCTCATCTCAAGTAACCCATTTATGTGGGGTGCTGAGCATTCATAGGTGCTGGGGGTGCTGCTGCATCCCCATACTTGATGTGGTTTCCATTGTATGCCGGGTTTACAATTTGGTTCAATGGCTCTCAGCACCCCCACCATACAAATTGTTTCAGCACCCCATGAGCATCTACTGAACCATTCTTTTTAGCTTGACCAATCTGAGGAACTGTCCCAGATTAAGGTGTCAACCAAAGAGGTTTGGGAACAAATTGATAAACTATACAGTAATAAGTCACCCGAGAGTTTTATAGGAACTCGGATACGAAATTGCAGAACTACTAACTGCCATATGTACCTATAGCTTAAATCAACTTATGTACCAGATGGCTGGAGGCCATCTAATGTAACACTGATTTTTAAAAAAGGCTCCAGAGCCAATCCTGACAATTACAAGCTGGTAAGCCTAACATCAGTACCAGGCAAATCGGTTGAAACGCTACAAAAAAACACGATCATCGGACACAGATGAACACAATATGTTGGGGAAGAGTCAACATGGCTTATGTAAAGAGAAATCATGCTTCATCAATCAATTAGAATTCTTTAATGGTGTCAACAAGCATGTGGACAAGGGGGATGCAGTAGATAAAGTGTATTGGACTTTCAGAAAACCTTTGACTGTGTCTCTCATCAAACGCTGTTAATCAGTGTACACAGTCATGGGATAAGAGGGAAAGTCCTCTCATGGATCAATAACTGGTTAAAAGATAGGAAACAAAGGTTAGGTGCAAATAGTCAGTTTTCAAAATGGAGAGAGGTAAGTAGCAGGATCTCTCGAGGATCTGTATGGAACCAATACTGTTCAACATAGTCATAAATGACCTGGAAAAAAGTGTAAACGAGGTGGCAAAGTTTGCAGCTGAAACAAAATTACTTAAGATAGTTGAGTCAAAATCTGACTGAAGAGTTACGAAGGGATCTCACAGAACTAAGTGATTAGGCAACAAAATAGCAGATGAAATTCAATGTTGACAGATGCAAAGTAATGATTATTGGAAAACATAATCCCAACTGTACGTACAATATGATGGGGTCTAAATGAGCTGTCACTGCACAAGAAAGATCTTGGAGTCATCATGGATAGTTCTCTAAAAACATCTGCTCAGTGTGTAGCAGCAGTCAAAAAAGCTAACCATATGTTAGGAACCATTAGGAAAGGGATAGATAAGACAGAAAATATCATAATGCCACTATATAAATTCATGGTGCACCCACAATTGAATACTGCGCACAGTTCTGGTCACCCCATCACAAAAAAGGTACGTTAGAATTGGAAGAAATACAGAGAAGAGCAACAAAAATGATTAGTGGTATGGAACAGCTTCCACCCAAGGAGAGATGACAAAGACTTGGACGCTAAACCTGGAACAGAAGACTGAGGGAGATATGATAAAGTTCTGTAAAATTGTAAATGGGGAAGTGTTATTTACCCCTTCACATCACACAAGAACAAGGGGCCACCTAATGAAATTAATTGGCAGCAGATTTAAAACAAACTTAAAGCAGTGCACAGTCAACCTGTGGAACTCATTGCCAGGGGATGTTGTGAAGGCCAAAAATGTAAGTGGGTTCAGAAAAGAATTGAGTATGTTCGTGAGGGATAGGGCCATCAATAGCTATTAGCCGAGATGGTCAGGGATGCAACCTCATGCTCTGAGTGTCCCTAAACCTGCAACTGCCAAAGCTGGGACTGGACAATTGGGAATGGATCACTTGATAATTGTCCTCTTCTGTTCATTCCCTCTGAAGCATCTGGCACTGGCCAATGCAGAAGACAGGATACTGGGATATGCGGACCTTTGATCTGATACAGTATGGCTATTCTTGTCTTCTGACTGTGAAGAGAATTATAACTCTCTCCTGAAAGTCCCTGATAAACAGGGACCATAGAAATTGACAAAGATGGAAAATCCACAAATTCTAAGGATTGAGGTCTTTCCTGACATTTTGCTATTTTTCTACGTAATCTGTGGAGCAGATAAGTCTGATCATGTCAGAGCACAGTTATCTGACAGGTAGGCGTATCTGTGTTCTAACACTTGCTTTTTTCTGTAAAGTGGACAGGACAGCATGCTTATGTTTGTGTTATCCCATCCACACTACTGACAAAATGTTGGAACACAGATGCAGCTAACTATGCACTGACTCAATTAGACTTGTAGATCTCTAAAAACAATTTTAGGGAATCATTACTGATCATTCCACAGAAACATTGATTTAACTAGAATGTGCCTATGATCCTTGAATCAGAGCACAACCAAAATTACAAATAGCACAATCCGTCTGAAAGACTGCAGTCTGCCTCTTGTCTTGTCCAGCCAAGAGAGAGCATGACAAGTGTGTGTTTTGTTTTTATCACTTGCCATCTTGAGGCGGGTTATTGTAGGAAAACCTAATTTGAAGAGATTTTTAACTAGCCCCAGAAAAAAATAATCTGCCAAGAGATTCAGATCCCCTGCACTTGCAAATTTCAGCCTAAACACAATCACCTCCAGTGTCCTTGAAGCTTAATTGGCATAGTGAGAGGTGATCTGAGTATTTTGGGGTACAACCACTAAGGGCTGTGAAGATCATGGTTTTAAATTGGATCAAGTATTGGACTGGGAGCCAGTACCGAGAGCCCTGGGCCAGGGTGGTGTATTCTCATAGTAGTCATGTAAGAAGAGGGGCTGCCTGATGTACCCTCTGGAGCTTTCATGTTCAGCATGTTGCAGTAGTTGAGTTTAGAGGTGACAAACACATAGATCACCTTGGCTTGGTATGTGGCTGATGAGAGGTGTAACCTCTTGGACAGCTAAAGAGTATAAAAGGAATGTATGGTTACTGATGTCCTTTTGCCTGTCCAGGAGTGCAGAAGGAGCTCAAGACATATGTCCTAATGTTCGTGTTAATATTAAGTAAATTGGAATTGATTACGTGGTCAACAGGTGCAGATAATTAAAATAGGGGAAACATTGGGAAGGCATGGGAAATGTGACTATTTTTTTATAAAGTAACAAAGAAGTAAGGTGGGAATTCTGCCTTAAAGGAAATGCATGTGCTTTGATGTTGGAAAAACATTTATGCAAAGTTCAGTATTCTTAAATGTAACCTTCCCTGTAAGTAGGATTAGCTTACTTGCGCCACTCTGCTGGTATTACTGAATGAAAGAATAGTGTAGACCAAGAAAGCTAAAATAATCTCTTTTAAGAAGGATGATGATGACATGCTAATGCTAAAGTTAAATTTAAGACTATTATTCCTTGCCTTTCTAGCTTCCCTGCTTTTGTGAGGGTGACAACTGTAATATATATTTAAAATTTGTGCACTATAGAAGAGTAAAGAGTTTTGGCTTTTCTGTTTTGTATGTTTATATCACATGAATGTTGATATTTTATAGGTTATGTGTTTTAAAGGGTGTTTTCAGTTTTATTTAAGGTTAAGCAGTTTGCTTTGTACTGTTCTAATTCATAATTTAGGTCTGTTAAATAGCCAAGTGGAGAGAGCGCACGGTTTTAAAATCATTTTGATCTGAATGTGACTTTGTTCAAAAATAAAATATTAGAACTGTAACACCTTCATTTTGAAATATATTGTGGTTAATTGAGAAAATAAGAAAACCCCTTATTTTGTATATGACCTAGTTTGAAAAGTAGCTGTTGTATTGCTTCATCTGGAAAAGAGCGGATAGTAGACAGGTTCAGTGTTACAATGTAAGAATGTCAAAAAGCATCTGTCTAGAATTTTACACATTCATGCTGTGTGTATATTTTCTGAATTGTCTGCTGGATGAATATCTTAAAATGAATGGTTTAAAGGCTATAAAAAAGGGCACAGAGGCCATTTAATTTGAATAAAGAGTAGACAAGTATTAGGAATTTGCCAGAACAGTGAGCTATAGGTTTTCATTTATAATTTGCTTCCTGCTGCAAATATTTTCACAAATGCATTGAAGAATACAAGATATATAAGAATATATAGAATAACTAGTTTTATTTTCCTATGCCAACGTGTGCTGAAGTACTGTGGAGGCAGACATATGAACACCTTAAAATTGTGTGAGGATTGTAACTTCTAAGGTGAAACTCTCCTGGTAGCCCAGGAACCATGAGTGTGAATTTTGTGCCTAAACTACACCATCCTGTCAGCTTCTTGCTTCTAACCTTTCTCACCATCATAAAAATCCTTTTGTCTTTTCATATGAAAAACAGATTTTGCTCTTTCAAGAACCATCTGTGATAGTCCTTTAGATTAAAAACCCTTCTCATGTTGTGCGATGAAGGTCAACTGCAAACGGATGATGCAAAAATGAAGCATCCTATTATTGGAAGTGGTTTCACCAAGCAAATTCTAAGGCATCTGATGAGGAAGGGAACTTGGGTCCTATGGTTTAATTAACTCAGTGTAAATTTCCTGGGACTTTCCAAAGTGCATGTTCTGTACTCTTTTCTAGTCTAAAGGTATAGTGTTGCGCCAATAGGTGGCGGCATTGGAGTAGCTAAATGTAAGTTTAGTGACATTTTGTTATTGAATTCCAACATCAGCTATATCCTATCGTTTCTACCCAAGCTAAACTTTGCATGTGTAGTTTTTCTGCAGGCAAAAATCAGTCTGTGCATCTTGTAAGCGAATCATCTTACATGTTGGAAAGGTTTAAATTGGGCACTGGATCGTTTTGTTTCTGCGCTGCTGTTGCCACCCAAATTCTCCGACTCTGCAGATTGCACTGAGAGATCTGCTAAGTGCTCGTGCGGTTCCTTGCAAATCGTAGTATTTTAACTGGGGAGAACAGGGGTCTTCTGGCCAGGGGTCTCCTGATTGAGGGTAACTGGATTTTGGTTCACTGCTACTGAAGTGATGCAAAGGAGCCGTTCTGGCAGGGGGAGGTTCAGAATGACCGGCCAGCCAATAGGCACTGACTCTCTTGCATATATTATGCAATAGGACTGGAACCTCAGGTTTTCTGCTGAGTATAGAAGAGCTGACCTCGGAGATTTCTTTGCGCAGCCCTGGGATCAGCATCTTCCAGGATCATACCGCCACAAACTGCTGTATTTTTAAAATTATATCTATCTAGCCAGCCTCCTCCTCCTCCCCCGTGGCGGAGATTAAACTAAGATTAATGTAGATCAACAGAAGATCTCTGCATTGTTGGGATTTTTTTCTTTGGGGGGGGTGTTTCTGGCTGGAATTGCATGAATGCCCAATGTTGTAGATCAGTGGCAATGGATCTAGGAGTTTATCAACTAAGACATTTTTCAATTTCTTTCTTGTCATCTTTGCTGGGCACCGACAATTCTTCTTTGAGACTCGACAGTAGGTAAATAACTCTGGTATAAAATGTGTTTGTTTTTCCTTGCTGGAATATTTGCAGTAATGCAGGTGAATGCCAGGGGGCTGATTCCTTTGTCCATCGGACTGGGCAGCACTGGGAAGCTGCAGTGGCACGGGCGGCGTGTTTTACATTTATCTTGTGAGAGAGACTGAATCTCCGGGACACGGATCGCTTTTACCGCATTATGTAATTAAGCTCCATCTTTGTGGGTTATTAGGGAAAATGTCCGGATCTTTGATCCCGCTGTAGCGGGCGGTTTGAGGTGGCTTTACAGGTTGGTTTCACTGCATTGAAGCATCCCGGTGACATAAACAGCAGCATTAAGTCAGTGTGGGATATATTTCTCAGCTAGCTAGTTATCAGTATTCAACTCTCTTGTCTTGTAAATAATTCAGCTGCTGATACATTTTTTCCCATCTTTTCAGCTCCTCGGGTGCAAGTGTGGTAGCTATTGACAACAAAATCGAGCAAGCGATGGTATGTACCGATTGTTTAATAAAAATACAATTAATGTTTAAAGCGCGAGTTGTGAATAGAAGTAAGTGTTCACAATATCAAGGTTCTCTGGGTAATATTTAACCGATGCATGGGCGTGTTTTTTCAATAGTGAAGCTGCTGGGGTTTTTTAAAATACACTGTATGATCAAAGGCTTCCAAATGCGAGGAATGCATACGTTTCCCTATAGATCCATGAAATGTCTATGACGGCATCGCATTCAGGATTCTGCCTTTTAAAAAATGATCGATCCTGACTTCATGGGCGGGGGTGGGGAGGGATGAAATAATATTTCCACTCCTATTTTTTTTCATAATCCCCCAACCATCCCAGCTGGATTATCCCTGGAAAATGGGACCAGCCACAGTGTGCTGATGGATCCAATAGGGGCACCATAAGCTGCTTTAATTCCCATGCTTGCCGGCAATGGAAGGTAAAGTGCCTTGGAGCTGGGATCTTGTACACTGGGGCTGCTGCCCTGAAGTGCAGTGGGAATCATGGGCTCCTTTGCGCGATGGGGAGAAGTCGGTTTTTAAAAAAAAAAAAAAAAAATCCTCCAAAAAAACACCCCCCCCCCCAACCCGCAACCCCTGCGTCTGTGCCTAATTTTCCCTGTTTTTTGATTTCCGCCTTGGCCGCTCTTTGTTATTGGAGCGGTGCCCGTAGCTGTTCTCACGGGATCCTCTGCCTACTGTTGCTAGGCAAACTCCGAACCTTTAACTCCCGGCTATAAATAACTCCTCAGCTCATTGGCTGAGGCGCGTGGGGGTGGTCGGCCCGGGTCTCTTTGACGTCACCCTCGGGCGGGCGGGCGGGCAGGGAGGGAGGGAAATGCGGCAACCTGCACTGTAAGGGCTGGCTGCAGCCCGCTCCGAGGAGGCTGGGCGGGCGGGCGGGGGGCGGAGAGCCGTTGTTGCAGGGGGAGGAGGTTCCTGCTTTTACAAACACGCGGCGCCGGCCGGGGCTGGTGCCTGGGTCCGCGCCTCTCAGCCGCGAAACCCCACTGGTCCCAGCCCTCGTCGGAGGCACGTCCGGGAAGAAGCGCCGGCTGGGGGTGGTGGAGGACGACGACACGAGGCGGGGTATTAGCGGCTCGGGCCGGCTTCCTGCAGAAACGCTCCCACCCCCTTTCCAGCCTGAATCAGTTCGATGGTATTTTTCTATTCAGATCAATTCATAGGTGAGCTGGTCGGGGGAGCCAGTAGAGTAGGGGCCAGGCTGTTGGTCAGGTTTGTAATGAGACTGGCCTACTGCGGTCCATGGACATCCAAAATTACTTGTGTGTTTTCTGGGTGCTCGGGGAAGGCAGGCTCTGGCTCCACATGTTAATCTTCAGAACGCTTCACAAACACTGGTGAATGGAGGGCAGATTTCTCCTGCCCATCCACCGGGGCTTTGCCCTCTCAAAGCTGGCTCCACATCTGCCGCTTGCCTTAGTTGGGCTGGATTATTGTTTCTCTGGCTGAGCAGGGTTGGATCCCTGCCCTAAGGTTGGACCTCTTGCCTGATTTGTGTGCTCTTTTGTGTTTCAGGATCTGGTGAAGAGCCATTTGATGTATGCTGTGAGGGAGGAAGTGGAGGTCCTCAAAGAACAAATCAAAGAGCTGATTGAGAAGAACTCCCAGCTGGAGCAGGAAAACACTCTGCTGAAAACACTGGCCAGCCCAGAGCAACTTGCCCAGTTCCAAGCACAGCTGCAGACTGGTTCTCCACCTTCTTCCCAGACACAAGGGACAACACAACAGCCTGCCCAGCCAGCATCGCAGGGCTCAGGACCTTCAGCATAGTCTCCAATGTCCTGGCCTTTGTGGCCAGTATGCTCTGGACTACCCAGAGAAAAGAGGACAAGTGGAAATCTGCCACAGCCACCCTCATCCATTTCATTGCACGCTGCAGTCCAGACTCAAGGACTCTGTACACTGCATGCACCATCACAAGAAATTTTTTTTTTCAGTATTAAGCACTCATCTGTCCTTTCTTTTTGGCAAAAGGAGTTCTTATTTTTAGGTTGGCGAATTAAAAAAAAAAAAAAAAAAACAAGACACACACACTTTTTTCCAGAGAATTAGCACAAATGCACTGGGGACTTGAACAGCTTCTGCAAATGGCTAAGAAATGGAGTTGCATGCTTGATTTGATTTTTGTTTTAAATCTTCCATCCATCCACTGCTGTTACTGATGCAGGCATGAAGACATAGACTGGAGTAAAAGTGATGGATCCATATCCAATTGGGATCCACAGTAAAGACTGATGCATAGGATCTAAGAGGAAAAGGGGGAAAGGTAAATTCAGTGTTCAACACTAAACTGTCACCTGAAACCTTAAGTGCAAATATGTTTGCACTGTTTCTTGAAGCCGTGGACAGGTGCATAAAGCTGTATTAGAGAGAGAAGGTAGGTGACAGAGTTGGGATGTAGGATAATTACAATGAAGGTTATTTGCCTAATGTATATTTGTGTATTTAATGTAATTACTTTGTAAAATAGAAAACTGTAACTACTATTTAGGTTGTACAGATTGAAATTTAGTTGTTTCATTGGCTGATCTGATGAAGTTTGGATAGTTTGTTTTTTTTAATGCTACATAAATAAGAATGTACCTACGCAGCTGATCAGAATTTGGCATATTTATGCTGTTTGTGTAATTTTTGAATTTCCCTGGCTGCTGAATATTTGAAGTAAATCTTTGTTCACTGTAGTTTGGTTTAAGAAAAAAAAACTTCAAAAATTATAAATTCCTGCTAGCAAAAGAATAAAACAAAATGGGTTTCCCAGTATGGATTTTTGCATATGATCTGTATAGTAGTATGCATATGTTTTTGTGCATGTTATCTAAACAGTTGTAACACGTCAATGTATTTAACTGTTGCACTTGTCAACCTTCAATAAAGCATAAGATGTTGATAAATAACGACTTCTATATTGTAAGGTTAACCATAATAATTTCAACAAACTTCAGTGCAACTTTCCAGTGTAACCTGATTAAGTTGTTTTTGGACAAAGATTTCTGTACTAAATTCTGTTTGTGGTTTTTTAAAAACTTTATAATACCAGTTTTTAAAAGTGAAAATTAAAAATACAGTTGCCATATAAACTGACTTTAAAGAGGTAGGAAAAAATACTATTTTGGGGGGGAAGAGAGGGGAGGAAGGGAATCCTAAAGCGTGTGTAAAGGAGGGGGCCTGAGTATCAGACAAATGCTCCCTCTTTTGGTCCAATCCTGTGAGATGCTGACCAGCTCTTGGGAAGTGCTGTGTGCCTTCTGCTCCCTCTGTAGTAATTGGTGCAGCGGTATGGACATCTGCCCCATGAACAGCAATGAACCTGTAAACCTCAGAGAACAATGGTTCCTTAGCAACAAACTGCACCTCCTCATGTGGAACTAGGCATTCCCATGCTAGGCAGCAGCTCAGAACCATCCAAGTCCATGTGGTAAATCAAGTAGCTACTGTAGCTTCCTGATTACATCACTCTTAACTCTACATACTAGCTAGAGCTTTGAGTGATTTAGAATGTGCTGTAAAGTGGGTGTCCAAGAATTCCTCACTCATCCTCATCAGCAGAGTGGGAAGTGAATTGGTTTCTATTTGTGAAATGGGATGATGCAAACTTGGAACACAGCATCAATTCAGCCTTGTAAAATTGTCATGGAAAAATTATCAGCCCAGGCACAGAATCTGCTTGCTCACTGTTCAGCACTACTGTTGATTGATAAAATGGTGTAAACTTGGAAATAAGTCCAGTGTTACAAAATGCATATACTAGATGATGATGCCTGGAATTGGGAGATGCTGAAGAATTTGCTACTCCATAATCAGAGTGCCATTTACTGGTTAGGACCATAATGAACTAAGGAAGGAAGTCCTACATATTTACAGTTTTGAGCCAAGAATTAAAGATAAAGTGGTCAAGTCTTTAATAGTAGAATATTTAAATTGGTGTTATAAGGTCATCACTTTAAGTTAGATGCACTAAAAATTTGGATCCAGTAACTAATACACAACTCTTAAAAGAAGAGTGGAAAGCTTTTTTTTTTTCCTTTCAGGATCTTGTGTTTGGGTGTTTTTCGTATATATTTTATGGTGTTCATATCAGTAGTTGCAGAAGAAACACAAAACCAAGATATCCATAAAATCAGGAGTGGCATTTCTTACAGTGCTTTAGATTTTAGTGAGCAAGCAGCTGCAGCAGGGGAAAGTAGAACATGAAGGCCTGGTTACAGAAAACAGTTTTGTTCTACAATGTTGATTTGTAATTGAATTCTTACACATTTAGGGCCTTATCCTGCAAAGACTTAGGTATGTGTTTAACTTTACACATTGAATAGTCCCATTGTCTTCCATAAGATTGATCACAGTGTGGTAAGCTAAGCGCATCAGTAAATCTTTTGCAGGGTCAGGGCCTTGATTTGTAGTTTGATTCTGGGATCTCAATATTTTATTGAATGTATACTTAAAAAAAAAAACCAACTGTATAATGAAGTGGGCTCATTTGAACAATGTGCATTTTTAAAAATACAGCCAGATTGAAGATACTAGATGCTTTTTTGTTAAGACTAAATTGACGAAAATTCAAAATTAGAAATAACTAATTTCAGTTGATTTATCTGGGTTCTAATAAAAGGAATGCTGATTTTAGTGATTTTTAAAAACTTACCTAATAGTGTCCCATTGTTTTTCTCCCAATTTTAGTGCTCTCCAGAACAGTCAGGCCAGGCTGTTATACACGTCTAATTTTAATACATGTTTTCAACATATTTGACTTGTCTAAAGATCCCACTTCTGTGCAAACTGGAGAATGTTGAGACCATGTTTGAACATTAGTTTCATACCTTTTACCTATGTTAGTGAGCCACCAAACCATACTTTCTGTTTAGGATTTTAGACTGTGCCCAGCAGCATAGTGCCTAAAAGAAGACTAGGAGTACTTGTGGCACCTTAGAGACCAACCAATTTATTTGAGCATGAGCTTTCGTGAGCTACAGCTCACTTCATCGGATGCATCCGATGAAGTGAGCTGTAGCTCACGAAAGCTCATGCTCAAATAAATTGGTTAGTCTCTAAGGTGCCACAAGTACTCCTTTTCTTTTTGCGAATACAGAGTAACACGGCTGTTACTCTGAAACCTAAAAGAAGACTGAAGATTTTAGTTTAAGGTGAGGACTCCAGAATTTATTTGGCATAATGTACAGTTGAACATTAGAATAAATGAAGCGTTGGACTTGCCTATCTGTGAAGAGCTGTTTATTCAACACTGCAGTCTGTCTTTTTGAATCCTCCTATTAGGTATTAGAACTGCCTGGACAAACTTTGATAGAACCATATTCCCTGGGAATATGTTGTTCCATTGAAATCAAACTGCTTCTGGAAGTCACTGAAAAATTCACCAGAATTTCATTGGAAGAAAAATGAAAAAAAATTCCAACAATCTAGAAAAGGGCCTGTTTTGACATTTTGGTGATGAAACATTCCAATTTTTTGTTTTGAAACAACTGTTTTGAATTTGTTCATATTAGCTACTGTACTACAAAATAGAAGTCAAAATCAAGATAAATATTTTCAAACCACTCAAAACAGTTTTGTTTTGTTTTTTTCATTTTCCTGTGCGGATAACTGACATTTTCCGTTTTTACTCCTCTTCCGAGCTAAGCTATATTTTGGGATCTCAAAATCCTTAATGAAATAGAATTTCCGTTCTCTGTATAGCTTTTAGCTATGAAATCTTTGTCTACACAGTGCTGTAATCAGGTCTACAGGGGTGTGGAGCGCTTTAGCTGTCCTGTATAGACCCTGCTGGTGCAAACTGAAAGGTAGCTAAGTTGCATTAAGAGAGTCCTGTTTGAAACGGCGACAATGCTAACATGGTACCTTTTAGTTCACGCCAGCAGGATCTTCATGGGGCAGTTAGTGTTGACATTAAAGCACTCTTTTATTCATACCCCAGTAGTCCAGGCTTTGGCATTATGTAGATAAGCCCTTAGTTTGTCATTTTACCTTCCCACTGGAATTTAATTGTGGTTTAAAATAAAGCAAATATGCAGAGTGATGAGGTGTGGTGGTATGGATAGAAAAATTGAGCCATATAGACAAGTAGCTTCATATCCTGTTCCCCTCCCCCTTTTCTTTTTCCTGTAAATGTCTACATGCTTTTTAAAGTAAGGACAAGTTCATATGTTCTCATGTGCCACCATTGTGGGTGCATTATAAATAACCTAGATAGAAGTTACACTTACCTAACATGGTATTTAAAGATCACACAATCTGTACCTGACCGTATTTTCTAAACAACGGTGGGAGGCATTGCAATATCTTGTATATGAGTGCCTCTCCTTAATTCTATATGGAGTAATTGTATAGTCTGAAAGGAAACCCTGTATGCCTCAATGGGGAAAAATGGCTAGTGAAGTTGTAAATGGCTACTAGGGAAGTTCACAGTGGAAATCATTTATGCCCATAGTAAACAAATTCAGATGTATACAAAGGGAATTGTATACCCCTCCTCCTTTATAAAGGGAACATAGGAGTGTGCAAAGCTAGCTGAGGACAGTGAGGGTAAATTATTTTACTTTTAACACTTTCCAAAACTGCCAGTTAGGATTTTTTTCATAGTTTTTAAAAAAACACATGACATTTTATCAGCAACTAGTTGACTTCCAAATAATAATGTTAAAAAGGGGGAAGAATTTTCTTAGAATTATACATTTTACCACATTCTCTTTGAATACATTCTGGTAGAGCAGACTTTTAGCAACTTGTAAATCTAAGGCCTTCTCTATATTGAAAATTAACCCAACTCAAGTCCCTGGCAGCCAGTAACGAGCATAGCTGCACTGATGCAAACCCCTGACATAAACAAGGAAAGTTATGATGTGCGTCGGGGGACCTTACCCTTGTTTGCCTAAAGCAAGTTGCTGTTTTCCTTTTTTCTGTGCTAAAAGAGGGAGTTTGAAAGCACTCTGCATTGGCCCGACCCTCCCCTCCATAAAAATCAATGGGACATTTTACCCTTGACTTCAAAAAGCGCAAAGTGAGGTCAGCACTGGGTGCTTTTGAAAATTCCACCCCCAGAGAGTGCATCATTTCTGGTCAGTGTCTGCCGGAGTAGGGTCTAATTCCTGTCAGGGGGGAGGCTAAAATCAACAATGACGATAAAAACAAAAACGCCAATAAGCACATTTTCTTACAATGTAAATACATAGAAAAAGGGGAATCATTAAAAAGCCAAAGTCAACGAAGAGTCGCTTGGCTACGGTGAAGCACAAATACCCCATTTGTTGCATTGCATTGTCCCACTGCCTTCTCTGAATTTTGTGAGGAAGGGGGGGGAGAGACGTTGTGGATGGCCCTAGTTACACTACAGCTTTTCCAAATCAATCTTGACAATGCTACACTTGAAGATAAGTCAAAACAGGCTTTTTTAATAGTTGTTTAAAACTGTTCTTGAGCCTAGGCTGGTAATGCATAAGTAAGCAGGCCAATTTGCATTCTCTAGTTACTGTGTGCTGAGCATCTCATTATAAACCTCTGTTGTCCTGCTCGGGCTCTGAAACCTGGCATGGTGGGTGCGTCTCATGCCCTGAGCTTCAGACTAAGTGGGAATGCCTGCACTGCTATTTTTAGAGCCAAAGCATGAGCCCCAGGAGCCTGAGTCTGTTGAGACTCTACCATGTTTTGGTTTGGTTCAGGATTTTTCAGTGTAGATGAACCCATTAATACCCGGCTTTACAATACAGTGTAGACGTACCCTTGATGTCTTCATAAACTCCTGTTTTTAAATTTAACCTCCTTGAGCACACTCACTGTGGATCCCATAGTAAACAGTGTTTGTTCTCCCTCCCATTGGTTTTATCACTAAGGAAAAACAAGTTTGCCTTTCTGCTGGTGCTCTGATTGCAGCTCAACATCCATCAGAAAGGACAGCTGCAATTTGATCAGGTGTCTTGTCAAATCTAAGATCTCAACGTATTTTCTAACTTTGGCGAGACTTTTATGAAGCAAAGTCAGTCCCTGCAAGAATTCTGTCCCCTGCATCAAGGGTTTGCCCCAGTTTCAGTCTTTGGTGGCTAGCGTTCAGTATAGCTGCACCAGTGCAGTCCTCTAGTACAGAAAATGAAAGATGAAACTTGGATCAGTGCAGCTTATTCCTGCTTGAAACATGGGTGAATTCCTCCAGGGCAGATCACAGCTTTCCTTGCTTTGGGTTTGCCTTTGTGCAGCTGCAGCAGTGACTGGCTGCTAGTGGCTGAAATTAGGACAATTCCCAATGTAAAATCGAGGCTTTTGTCTTGTGGGGCAGAAATGGATGAGCTACACAAAAGTGCTGTCTAGGAACATGGTTTGCAGTACTGCCTCAGACCGTTGGGCCATCCCGTCCAGAATCCTCATGCTTCAGAAGAGGACAGGGCATGTCCTGACTCTTAATGGCAGTAAGTAATTTGACCTTTCTTCTTTCTAGGTGTGGATATGAATGTTGAAACTGACGCAATGATATAATGGTTGTGCAGCAGCAAAGATTTGTGTTAACTTTTTTGCAGTCTCCTTACTGGTAGCGGAAGAGGCTGCACTGGTGGCACTAGAGACTGGAGTTGCCTGTTTATCCAAATTGCCCATCGGTGACTGCGCAGTCTCTCCCCACGCTGTCCCACCAACGTGCCTCCACCGTCACTGGCAGGAAGAACTTCTGGAAAGGAGAGGGGTGTTCCCGTTTTCCTGCTCGTGCAATTGTTAGTCTCCTTGCAAGGGTTACAGTCTCAACTGTGGTGGTCTTGTGAGGTGGCAGCAACCCTAGGAACGGGACTAAGCCACCAAACTCATTTCAGATCAGCATCAGATGGTAACAGACAGTAATGACCTCCCTAAACCACATAGAAAGTCGTGATGTAGCAGTAAAAGACTTCCCAGTACCGGTCCCTTGCACCATCCGGACCCAAGACGTACTAAAGACTTGTGTATAACATTCTTAACTGACTTACATTTCTTTCTTTAAAGTTCAGTCTGAACTATTCTTTTAGAGCTGGCTATTAAAGCTCACCCAAGACCCAACCACAAATGAAAGCTAGTGGAGGGGAGGTTTGAAAAAAAACAAACCAGAGTGTCAAAACAAAAGAAAGCAAGAGACTATATTTAAAGTTAGTTCCGTTTGTGGCATCGTCAGATGTCTCCTGCTCCCAGGCAGCCATGTTCAGAACTGATAAAGAAAGGCAGCACCCTCCTAGCTGCTATGTACATGTACCCTTGAGAGTAGTTCTAAAGCTGGGTGTCAGCTCCATATTGGGGGTGCAGCACATCAGTCTCCCCGAGTGGTCTCGCATCTACTATACACTGATTTAGTGAGATGATGGGACTAAGTCCTGAGAGAGAGTCCTTGGGAGGGTTCTTACCCCTGGTCTACACCGGGAGGGGGGGATTGATCTAAGTTATGCAATTTCAGCTACGTGAATAACGTAGCTGAAGTCTACATACTTAGATCTACTTACCGCGGTGTCTTCACTGCGGTAAGTCGACAGCTGATGCTCTCCCGAAGACTCCGCTTGTGCCTCTTGCCCTGGCGGAGTACCAGAGTCGACAGGAGAGCGCTCAGTGGTCGATCCATCGCATCTAGACTAGACGCGATAAATCGACCCCCACTGGATCGATCACTGCCCGTCGATCCAGCGGGTAACGTAGACAAGCCCTTAGTAAGGAGCAGCAGCTGTCGTTCAAACTCTGAGGTCTGTGTGTGAGAGAGAGAGAGAGTGTGTAATGCTAGTGTAACCCACTGCTCAATGTGTGTTATGCATCCCTCTCTCTGCCTGATCCACAAAGGATATGCATCTCTTACAGTCTCTACCTGTGGAGCCTGGCACATTTAGTTTAAGCTGGATTGACTTACATTGTCAGTTCTGGAGGTTCTCTAGTTCAATTCCTAGTTTGTGTTCGCGAGGCATGGAATAATTTATGTATTTCCAATGTCTGTATGTTGAAATGCTGAGGTGCTGACAGTCTTCATTAAGATGAAAATGAGGTAGGAGCTGACCATGCAGGAAAGCCTAAGAGGAGGAAAGGATACAGCAGAGGACAATACAATAACATGGTCTCTGGAGAGGCAAATGCAATGTTGAGAGAGTATCAAAGCAGTGGTGAATGTTTACAATATATTGTATTTGTTGCTTTTTTCACTGTGTGAAAGTCCTATGGTTTATAATTCTCCTGGAAGATGTAAGATTGGAAAACAGACATGGAGGAAAAGGAGGTGGCATGGTACACAGGATCAGGAAGGGGATTGTAGGGATATGGGCCAGCATGAAAGCAGGCACAGAGTTGAGCATGGGAAAAGGACATGAAGGGGTTGTAGTAAAGTGGCCATGATAGGGTTAACTGGGTTATCCAGAGTATTATGGGATGGAGCCAGGCTCCACCCCAAGTTCCCCTTTCTGTACTGTGAGTTTCCCCTCCAGTCTGTGATGCAGATCATGCGGTTGAATAAAGCGCCAAGCTCCCAGCCAGCTTTTCTGGGAGTAGAGCGTTTGTTTTAGTTCACCTGAGTGGTCCCTTTACAAAAGGGGTCATCCACACAGGCAGCTTGCTCTAAGCAAACCCCTCCAGCATCCGCTCCAGCTCATCCCCGTGCTTCAGCAGAATCTCATGAGCAACAGCATGGGAATGCTACCAGGAGGAATAACAACAGTGCCAGCCTGCATGGTTGACCTTGGTCTGCAACCTTGAGAATGAGATCTAGGGCTGAAGTGGATTGAGGGAGGGTCTCCTGTCCTTTAGTCCTGTTGAATACCCTTTAAAATGAATGGCAACAGATCTTTGCTAGATGAGCAGGTTAGCTGGTTGTTCCTGATTTTTAAAAAAGAATTGGCTTAAACCTGACTAAAGCCTTTCCATGCATCAATGATCCACTTTATAGGTTAATGTTTAAATTGCCATAATTAGGCTTCTGGGTTGACACCCTATTGAGATGGATGAGAGCAGTTCACACTGCAGTGCTATTGTTTTAGGGCTTGATTACACTAGAGTGTCTTATTTTGAGTTAGCTGATTAGCCATTGAGCTCCAGGTGGTTCACAGGTTTCTAAAGGCTGGTCTGGACACTCCTCCCCCACCCCCTTAAAAAAAAGAAAATCAAAACCCCAAAATTTAATTTTGTTTCAAGGATGCTGATGTTTTGTGTTTATCTTTGGCTTCTCTGCCAAAAATAAAATGTTTACAGCTAACTCACTGGAAAATCCTAGCGGAGACCAGATCTGTCAGTTTTTCTCAGTGTAGCTAGTCTAGCTCAATCCCATCTGTGTGGTACAGTGCTGACCTTGACCAGGTACATCAAAGTCAAAACTATCTGTTTTGCTTCCCGATAACAAGCTTGATGTTAAAACACATCTTGTGTTTTTGTTTTCAGTGATGATAAAGCCTTGGGTTGTCAGTTAGCTTGAAATAAAAAGTTCAGTGTAGAAAAGCCTTCAGGTATCAATGTATCTGTTTCCATTCCACCGCTTATCCTCCCAACCAGAAAGGTTAGACGCATTCTTTTTTAATGAAAGTTTAAATTATGTGGTAAGGAGGAGGAATGCTAAAGATCTGCAGGAGAACGGAGGGGCTCAGAGAGGATGCAGATTCCACATGTGGATTTCTGGTGGCTCTGCTTATTAAAACCTTGCCCAGATTCAGCACCGTAAGGGGGTGGAGGGGAGGGGGGAGTCTTCAAATATAGCAGCTCATAGATATACATAAACCAGACAGAGTTCCAGCCGCTACATAATACGGTGTGTTCTTGAGCAGCAAGTGCCACCACTTGAATACATAATGCATAGTAAAGTGCCAGAGACACAATAATACATCATGACACTGGTTCAGCAATGCCGGAGCATTGTTTTCTGAACCTGTGTCCCTTTGTAAACGTCACCAAGGACGTGAATATTGATAAAAACCAAACCATTCTGAAGGGTTGGTTCGCACACATTTTTTATCTGTTTTAAGTCAATCAATTGAGGAACTGATGTAGTTCATGTCAATGCACTTTTAGCAGTATAAAGGTGATTATATCAGTATATGTTAATTTATATCAATATAAGCACCTTTATACTGGTATATTTATTTTAAAGGAACACTGGCAGGTTAATATATAGTGTCCTTGCCTGTGTTCCTAACAACACCTACAATTTATTTAAACTCAAAGAGTTTTGAAAAAATCTAAATTGCTTGTCACCATTTGTATCGTTTGCATTTAATTCAGTTTAGACATTGCAAATCATCTTGACAGTTTCATTTCTGTTTTGATTAAGTTTCACTTTCTGATTCTCCTATGGTAACACAACGCAGAATGGTTGGATTGCAGACACCTGGGGGATGTTTCAACTCAAACAAACCATGTTTACATTTAAAACACAATGTAGGTTAGATTAAAAAAAAAAGAAAAAGAAACCAATGTTTACATTTTTGCTCTAAACTACCAGACAATGTCACCTTTTGAAAACATGCTGCTGTCAGTTACAGGTTGGGACACTGGATGCTTGTGTACAGATATGAAACAACTATCATCTGTGTTCCAAGGACACTACTAAAGTACAGGTAGGTCCAATCTACACCATAAGATGAGACACTGTTTATAGCTATAACTGCAGAATTGCCAGCTCTTGTAATTTTGCCACAACTCTTATGCTGATTGGTGGTTTTCTCAAAGTCTGAGCTCTTGGTGTCCTGTTGTTTCATGAGAATCTGAGCTCTCATTGAAAAGAAGAGTAAGTTTCTAGCCCTCATGGTTGTGGAAAGAAGCTTGAAAACCTGAACTGAATGTAACCTGAAGAGTCAGAAACCAAAAGGCAAATAAAGAACCCCAAGTGTATTTATTCTTCAAAATCTTAGGAGTTTCTCAGAGGCTTGGGGTTGGTGATAGGGGAGCTATATTGTAACAGGCCCACCTTCCTCCTTCTCTACCCCACCCCCTCCAACGTAGTGATTGTGTTGTGTAAGTGGATCCTCCTGCAGCAGCATTCACTGCCTTTGTTGCTTTGATGCCCTGATCCTGCACTGAAGTAAAGAGGAGTTTGGATGAAAAAGAAATACAGGATCTAGTCCCAAGTTCGTAAGGGGGATGTGAAAGTTCTTCCTGTCCTGTGGCAGGTTAAATCATAACAAAAGCATCAAGCTCCACATTTGAAAAAGCAATCTCATTAAAGAATCCTTTCGATTTTCCACTTTGTACAAACTACCTGTGTCAATAATTCAGTCGGTTTGTTAAGGGCCAAGAAAGAGCACCGTGATTTTTGAAGTAACTAAAAGACAAAGGATCACTTGCCTTTAGCTTTGCAAACAGGTAAAGGGGCTGTAGCTTTCCTAATTGGTGTCCCACAGTACGGTAACTGAATATAACCTCAATAAGATTAGACTTTGCTTTCATTTTAGAGGCAGTGGCATTTACTCTTTCACCACAAAAGACTCACTGCAGGGCTTTTATTATATTGTCTACAACCAGCCATTGTCTGGCAGCTACTGCTCTGTATTATATAGGTAGTACTGTAAAAGCCCTTTTACTAGGAAAGTAATAAGCTGTAAGACCAGGTATTATTCTGTGACTAAAGGAACAGTATTCTTACAATCCTTGCTACTTTCTCACAGTCTCATCAGCAGCTGAGGGCAGAGCCAACTTGTGAGAAATTTCTGTAAACGAGCTTTCTAAATTCCAGATTGTCTTTTGCAATAAAGGGTCAAGAAGCATTGAATATTTTGTTCTCCCAAACCATGTTAGATCAAGCAGATTTGAAAATAGCAGCAACCTTTACAAAAACAAAAAAGCAAACACTGTCCACAATAGTGACCATATAGTTGAACAGCCTTTAAAGTGTGTTTTAAGTCCTTGCAGAACTAAACAAGTCTGTAGAAAATCAGTAGCAAAGATTATCCTCTAAAGAAAACATAGAAGTTGGAAATGAGTAAGATTAATTAGGTCACCCAGTCCCTCTCCCTGCCATTACATGGCTGTTCCCTACAGTGTGTTTTCTAGTGTGTTCAGCTTGATTTTAAATGTTGCAAGTGATGGGTAATTATTCAACAGACTAGCACATTTTACCATCAGAAAAATTACCAAACAGATCAAATCGAAATGCTGGATTTGTGAGATGATGGCCATTTGGGTTAAATGCATTTAAGTGTAGGCATTTTTCTAGGAGCACAGAGGCTTGGTAACTTCAGACTAAGATTTTTATTTATGTGGGACTAGTCCAGCTGGAGCATTGTCCTGGAAGCCTCCTGTTTCCGTAAACCATGAAAATGGAAATACAGAACATACGTTGGTGCCAGGGCAGATGTATACAAGCAATGCTAAAATAAAGAGCTTTTCTGTGATGGATGAACACTTGACAGTAATTAGTTAGTTGGTAAGGCTCTTTGAAGAAGGAAAGTGCTATATAAATGTGAAGTCTCACATCATCCTTTTTGAAAAACAGCCTTTAGAGGAGGGAAAGGAATGAGTGTCTTATGAAAATGTATCTCAGAAAGAGATACCAAGAGCTCCATTTGCCATGTTAAATGTTAGCATATAATACTTCGCACTTACATGATGTTTTTCGTTCAATGCACTGAAAGGGCTTCGTTCAATGCACTAAATGCCACCCAATGCCCCTGTAAGATAGGTATCTACAGATGAGGCAACTGTATCGGATACTGATACTACACCGGGGGTGGCCAACCTGTGGCTCTGGAGCCACGTGCGGCTCTTCAGAAGTTAATATGCGGCTCCTTGCCTAGGTGCTGGCTCCGGGGCTGGAGCTACAGGTGCCAACTTTCCACTGCTCAGCCCCAGGCCTTGCCCCCACTCCACCCCTTACCCCAAGGCCCCTGCCCCTTCCTGCCCCCTCCCCTGAGCCTGCTGCACCCTTGCTCCCCCCGCACTCCATCCCGGAGGGAGAGGGAGGTGCTGATCGCTGCCGGAGGGTGGGAGGCGCTGGGAGCGGGCTGGGCAGGGGCGAGGGAGGAGCTAATGAGAGGCTGCTGACGGTATTACTGTGGCTCTTTGGCAATGTACAGTGGTAAATCTGGCTTCTTCTCAGGCTCAGGTTGGCCGCCCCTGTACTACACTAACTACTGTGACAGGGTGCTGAGTGAGAAGCACCTAATCAGCCCCTGCCACTCAGCCCCAATCAAGGGGAATGGATTGGGACTGGTGGGATAGCCCTGTGGCTGTCTGCTAATGGGGCAGCCCCTGCCAGCCTCATTAGCCAGGGCTATAAAGGCTGGAGGAAGCCAGAGAGAAGGGAGGAAGAGAAAGGTCAGGCTCAGAGGGAGGGGGAGAGTGGACAGCCTTCGGGTCTGTTGCTGGCCAGGCCTGTGCTTGGCAAAGTTGGCTGCAAAATCTGTATATAGGTGGAAAGTGGAGGCGGGGAAATAAAGAACACTGGTGTTGCATCGAGCTGAGGCATTCCTGATTGGAGAGGGCAACAGGGGCCGAAACCACAGGGGCCCAGTGTGCGTCCTCACTACAACTACAAAATGCAGTATACTGTATTTATTAGTAGCACTAAACTGTGCCTAAAGAGGGAGGATTAAAGCATTTGACATGGAGTGTTAGAGATCCCAGCTGGCTAATTAAAGAAGGGATCTGCAACATTGAGATAATTTTCTGTCTTTGGCTTCTGTCTACACTACCAGTGAGGGGTGTGATTCACCTGCTTGTGCGCACATACTCATGCTAGCTCAAATATAAATAGCAGTGTGTATTTTGATTTAGAAATGCTCTTGAGGTGCTTCATACTCCCTTTCTCCTCTTTATAGGCCAGACTTGCTGGTTGGACTACATCTCCCATGGTGCACCATGGTCTCCCACCTTGGTGAGAGGAGGCAGTGCATGGAAAGAGAGAGAGGCAGTCTGGGCAACGCTTCCCAGGTACAAATTACATTGGGGGAATAAGGCACCTGAACTACAACTCCCATCAGGCATACGGCAGCATCGCCAAAATGAAATATTTTGTTTTTTTAATAAATATTTGAAATTTTCTGCAGAAAGCAGACATTGTTCGTTTCACTTTTCAAAAAATTAATTGAAAACCCAATTTTCCATTTAGAAAAGTTTTGATGCAAAACTTTTGAACAGTCCTAAAATTAATGCACTTCTGAACCTGTTAAAAAATCCGGGTCTAAATCACTGCACATTTTGATATCCTCACTCAGTGATGACTTAGCATCTATTAAAATATTTATTACATTGGCTGAAATGACTTATCTGGAATAAACTTGGCTGTCTCTTCAAATTCCTAAATGTTCCATATTCTGGATAAAAAGCACAAGCTCACCACAGACTAAATCCTCTCTTAAGCAGACAATGGTCCACAATGACACGCAGACTGGAAAGTCATTCCTGTAGGGGCAAAAGGATCAGCTGTCCCAAAGTCTTAGAGAAAAGACATTGACAGGTATAAGTGACCTCTTTCTTGCATCTGGGTCCAATCATTCTTAACAGATGGGAAGCAGTCAGCAGTTAAGTGAAGAGTTAGGCTGGGAAGTGTCAGAAGAGAGAGAACTGGGAAGACTGGAATTCTGAGGTTACCTCAGTGCAGAGTGCCTATTGCATAAGGATGCTGTTGCACATGGATGCTGATGGGTCCAGTTTAAAAGGCTTTGTGAAAGCATAGAAACACTGAGTCTGGTGGCAGCTTTGTCAATCTTGGAATCTGAGGCTGAGAACTTTGCCACCCGCAAAATAACAACAGATCTTATTGAGTTCACGCGTGGTTCCTTGGAGGGGTACAAAGTGTTTTTTTTTTTGTAGGCGTCATTAAGTACTTTTGTTTTTATCTACCATGCTATGATGTCTGCGGGGTTTCTTCTTTAGATATCCTGGCTACAAATAGCAAGTTGGTCTTCTGGTAAGATTCCTACTCTTTCAACTAGATCTTGCATGACACTGGGAACCTGTTTATACGGGTGAATGAGTACCAAAACTGACACGCTCCAGCCTACAGGTGCAGTACCATGGGCTTGCACTAATGTGGTTTGAAATCAGGCTGAGCTAAACCATTGCAGTGGGGGTTTGCGCTGGGGTGAAGCTATATTGGTGCAAACACCCTCAGCACAGACTAGCCCCAAGACTGTGCCACCATTTTCTTTCTCTTGTTGTCACTTTGGCCAGTTTGATGTGAGTCTTGTGCCCTGAGATCTCTGCAAACTCAAATTACAATGTAATCAGCAAGCCAAGAACCACTGTCTCTTTGGATGGGTGCATTATTGATCCTCAACTGACAGTAACTCGGAGTCCCGCCATGCCCCTTCTCCTAGATCACAACTACCGTGAGAGCAAGTCAAATGGACTCTTGGCAAGTGACTGCAAGGCCAGAATCAGGCACCAGGCAGCACACGTTAATCTTTTAGTGCCTCCAAGTTTCTTGGTACTTTCTGAAAGCTTTCATTTAGTATCTGTACAGAGCTGGAGCCTACAAGCGCTGAACAGGCTGGAGCGGAAACATTCTCCTACCCGGATGCTGTGGCTATCATAGATAATTCATCATCTTTCCTGCCTTAGCTGTTCTTCCTTGGGACTAGAAATGGTGATTCCTCCTTTCTATCCAGGAGCCTTGCCTTAGGAACAGGAACAGGCCTTTTGTTTCTTCTACTCCATGATACTGAGCATGGCTACCTGGCTTGCAGTGCTCAGGTAAAGTCAAAGCACTGTGCCACGTGCGGGAAAGGACAGCAAAGCAAAATCAGGTAAAAAGGGGATAGTTCAGAATCAGAAAAAAGAAGAAAATTTGGAGAGGTGAGAGTTGGGTGCGCTGCCTGCAGAGGCAGAACATTCTGGAACAAGAAGTAGATGTGTGGGCCTTGTAAACATCCTTGTACCAGTAACTGACAGCTCTAGCTGCCTCCATGTGCTTAGTGAGGGCACCCACCGCCTTTTGTGCAGCATCGCTGAACCCAAATTGGGCGAGCTGCTCGGCACACATTGTTCTCTGCCTATGATAATTGCTCTGTTTGTGTTGTCATGCAGCTGAAAGTTTTACTGTGTGTGTGAAGTTTGCATTAGAGCTAATAGGGCAAAAACATACATGCACATATCATTCAAATCTTGACCAGCTAATCCTATAAAACGTAGAGGAATAGATTTATTTAGGAATGGGACAAGGGGAAGGGGAGAGGGTAAGAGGGAGGGTCTTTTGCTCTTTTACCAGGACAGGAAACACTGATTTGAAAATGCCTTGAAGAAAAACTTTGTGAGGCAGAAAACTAGGACAAAACTTTCAAACATGGGTGCCTAAAGTTTCATTTTTATCATCCATTTTTAGGCAGCTGGCTACAAATGACTTAACATTCAGAAGAGCTAAGTACCCACAAATCGCATGGAAGTCAAGTGGAGCTATAGTATAGTTGAGTGGAGAGGGTCCTGGACTGGGATGTGGGAGACCTGGGCTCTGCCACTGCCCTGCTGGGAGATCTTGGGTAAGTCACTTTGCCTCTCTGTGCCTCAGTTTCCCCAGCTGTAAAAGATGATACTGTGACCTCCTTTGTAAAGTGCTTTGGAATCTACAGATGACACATGTTATGTAAGAACTTGGTGCTATATTCTATTATTAATGGCAGAGCCAGGAATAATCAGCTGTGTGACCCTGGGAAAGTCATCTTCACTTTTCTGTACCTCTGTTTCTCCTTCCTCTGATTATCTATCTTGCTTATTTAGATTGTAACCTCGTCTTGGCAGGTACTCTCTCTTCCAGTATGTTTGTACAGCACAGTGCACAAAGGGGCCGTGATCTCTCGGTGCTACTCTGTGTAATGCAAGTAATTACAACATGATGTGCTCAGCAACTTTGAAAATCAGGCCACTTCTATTTAGTGCCTAAAAATGGAGTTAGGAGCTGACAATTGTCCCTTACCTTTTAAAATAACTGGAGTGGTGGTTGTTTTTGATATCTTGGGGGCAGATGTTTCAAAGGTACTCACTGACTTTCTGTGAGAGTTGGATGCTTAACTCTCCTTTGTCCCTTTGCAAATCTGTCCCTTAATGGATAACTCTATGCACTGACGCAACAAGCCACCGTGTTTTAGGTGAGACCCCACAGTGCTTCATGTTAGTTGGGGCTGGGAGCGATATTCAGTCTGTGGGGGAAGGGAGAAGAAATGTATTCTGCCTGTAGCAATTGAAAGTAGCTAATTACAGACCAGCATTGCCATTGTGGAGACTGCTTACCTGGAGTGCAGGTAGTGACTAGCTGCTCCGTTGTGGGTAGGATTATAAAGAGGGGCTGGGAGAGATAGCAAAAGGAAGTATGCTCCTAATATTATTCCCACTCATCCATGCAAAGATAATTTACTTGTAGTCTCCAACAGTGTTTGAAACTGTAATAAAAAGAGGAGCACCGTGATGGTTCAGGCCCTTGATCAACGTTGAGAAGGGTCTTGGCTTTTCTCTCCTATGTCCTCTCTTAAAAATTACATTTTGAGGCTATAATTAGGGGCTCAGATTTGAAAAGAGGTTTAAGGCAGTTGGATGCTACCTACTTTAGGCTTCTTTGAAATCCCAGCTTAGCATTTATTGGGTGGGAGGAGGATTTTCAAAGGCACAAATGGTAGTTAACGGCCTGAGTCAGTTGTGGTTAGTCACCTAACTGCCACTTGTGCATATGCAAATCCTCCCTCTCCCGCACTGTGTTGGGAAATGATTTTTCCTGGTCCTGGCGTGCAACCCTAGGAAGAAGTTTCATTAGGGTGGACATTTAGCAGCTACAGAACAATGACCACTTTATTAAACCTGTTTAGGGATTCAGAAAGGACTTTCCGAAATAAAGGGATGTGAAAGAACCTCAGGACGCCAACCTTTTCATCTAATCTCCTCTTGAGTCACTCCCATTGCTTTGGGAAGGGAAGGCTTTTCTTTTGCAAACAACTTTCAGAGGATTTCTAGTCAAAGGAAAATCCTGAAACCATCCTGCTATGAAAACATCATTCCTAAATGGCTATATCATGACAACTATTCCCAATGTCCTAAGTGAGTTTTTAATTAGTTCTTACTCGGACAAACCTTCCAGTGGGCCTGATTTCTCATCTCACACCAATGTAAAATTCTTGTAACTCCAAAGAATTTAACTCTAGCCACTCTTGATTTACACCTGTGTGAGGGCAAATCAGATCTACTGAGAGATTTGCCTGAGTAAGGAACTCAAGATTTGGCCATTAGTGTGTGTTTTAAGGGGGAGGGAGGGGAGGCGGTTTATACAGCCATACATTTGGAAAAATGGAACAAATGTAGTCAAGTTGAACATGAATATTTATTTGTAATAAAAACAAATTTCAGCATAAAACAATTAGAATGTACAGAGTAGATAAACAGGCACTCACATGATCACACACAAATACATTAGGTAAAAAGAAATAAATCAACTGAACAGCACTGACAGCTAACCAATGTGGTTAACTCATTAAGTCAATAGAAAAGCAAAATGTCCTTTTCTGCTGTGGCAGTTAAAACACATGCACAACCGATACGACAGGTCAGCAGGTAATTTGGTCTGCCCCATTCAAGAGGAAACGCACAGGTACTCTCAAATAAGAGCTCTTCACATTTAAGTCAGGCTAAAATTGTATCTGGTCCACCATGTTGGATGATAAGGCAATGTCGAATCTACGCAGCTCCTCACATGCCCATCCTTATACTCTGAATGATCTGAAAGATAGCTGCAACAAGGCAAAAAGAGAGGCTGTTGAGGTGCTGGTTAACGTTCCTGAAATTCAATCCTGTACTCCGATACTGCGGCTTTAAACAGCTGAATGGCTCGTGTTCTCACATGCATGATTAGATGTTATCTTGCAAGTGCTTCGATCAGTGGACTTCTTTTGAGTAGTGGCCTACTCCCCCCATTGATGCAAAAAGGATTACCCAGGTACTGTCTAGAACACTAATGGAAGTACCATGCGTAAATCCTCCGGCGCTGACGAGGGATTAGACCCCTTCAACTAGAGTGTGTGCAGCACCGCTGCCAGGCACAGCTGCGTACACTTAACCAGTTGGTGGGTCTCTTTCTTGGGAACAATCACTTCTTGTTACAGGGCCGTTTATAAAACGGCTCCTTATAAGTAGGTAGACCAGTAACAGGAATACAACCTCTCACAAATCTAGCCTACTTTAATTATTGCTGCAGCTGATTTGTGGGGGTTGGGCCATCTAAACTCCTGTATTATTCCATACCGTGGGCTCAATCCTGCAAAAATGCACTCATGTGAGGAGCTGCATGGAAGATGATTTTGGGAAGCAAGGTTTTGCCGGATGGGGCACTGTCATCTCAATCCTGCAAACAGATCCGTTCCAGTGGACCCATGCAGAGCCCCACTGTACGTGTGTCTGCCCACGAAGACTCTCAAGACTGGGGCCTATGTTTGCAGCCCACAAACAAGAGCAGTGTTTACTACTGTTTACTAGCCGTGTGGGATGCAAATTTCAGATCAGAAGATGGGACAGTTCCCCAGAACTGGTTAAATGGAAATGAGGCACCTGGCATTGGCCTTTGTCAGAAGACAGGATACTGGGCTAGATGGACCTTTGGTCTGACCCAGCATGGTCGTTCTTATGAGGCAGATTGTGCCATCACAGTTGAAACAGAAATCTCTATTGGTATCAAAGTTGATGGCACAAACTGGTCCTATACCTCCACAGAGAAAAGGACCAGAGCATTGAGTAACTGTATTTCCTGTCCTTTAGTATAGTTAATACACTAATTACTAAGGACTTGATTCTGCAGACCTCATGCGAGCAAAACTCCCACTGACTTCAAGGGACGTTGAAAGGCTGCAGGATCGAGCCGTGGTTCTTAATTATACAAACATGATGTAAGTTCTCTTTATCTGTACCATCGCTGCCTCCTAATCCCTCCGCTCTGGAATGGCATCCATCTGCTGGAACCAGGGAGTGCAAGCACACGAGTCGGTCTGTGCTGACGCAGCTGCAGGGGCTGAGCGTGTCCCGTGAAAAGACCCGGGCCCTGCAAGCGTATTTTCACAGAGCTCCCTCGTCCGTTGCCCTTTTAGAGTTTTGAGGTGTGTGTCTGTAAAACTTAAGAAAAACTGAGAAAAACGCGCTTCCTCTTAAACCGAGACAGTAAAATGCGTAAGATCGGGAAGGGTGACTTTGATTGCTGAGCTGCAGTAATTTACGCTGAGTCTCTGCCCTCATCCTGCAGACACTTGAGAAGCTCCACTGAAGTCAAGGAGGGCGCGGCTACATAGTAGCTGGGACGGTGCTTCCCAGCGACACACTACTCTGCTTCAGCTAGTACGCTCTACGTAGCAGTGTGGCCACAGTGGGTGGCCCAGGCTAGCCACCCATGTAAGTACCCAAGGGGTTGGGCAAGTAGCCCAAGCTGCCACTGCAGCCACACTGTTATTTTTAGCATGCTAGCTTGAGCTGCCTAGCAGGTGTCTATCTACCCACCCTAGGACGCAGGTTTCCAGCGGGCGTACAGACTTGCTGCTTGGTTAAGGACTCCCTCTACAAGGGTTTGCAGAGTCAGGCCTTCATTTTGGACACTAAACGCCAAACCCATTTATTTAAGGTAATACTTAAAATAACGGCCAACTTCAGGGGACAGATGTTCTGCTGGTGTATGTAAGTCAAGGAAGTGATGCCGAATTCCAGCAGCTGAGGATCTGGCCCTGGAACTATCTGATCTGTCTATCACAGAGTTTTTTACTGCCACTCATCACTGGGTTATCTGAGCACCTTCTGTGGAAATCCATAGCAATAGCAAAGTCCACAGTGGATTTCACAGCGCCTCTGGCAGTTCTTTTGTGTGGAAACTCCGCTTGGGGTAGGGTTTGTGGTTTTGATTTTGTAGATGTTTTTAATACACGATTTTGTTTGGTTTTGTATTTTGTTCTGTAAGTGCTTTTATAATTCACTTCTCTGAGATTTATTTTTCTTGCTTAAATAAACAGGATTCCTCAATCAAATGGGATTTTCCCTGCAGTCCATTCAGTTAAGCCTCTTGCAATATTATACTAAATTGAATCATAAGTCGATTAGGCTATGGAGCAGCAAAACTAGTGAAAATCACCTGCTTCTGTCACCTGGCCGGGCCCAGTTTGCCTGACCCACTGTACTGTAGAAAGCTACTATTTTTGCAAGAGGTTTTATAAAACCCAAATTCCACGGAGCACCCAGCTCTGCCTGTAAACCAGTGAGTGAATCTGTTTAATAGCATCTGACTCCAAAGTGCAGCAAGGAACAGGAAAATAGTGGAGTTGCTGAGGAAGTTCAGAGAGAGAGAGAGAAAGGAAGTGGGGAGTCTAGACTCTGAGAAGTTAATAACTTAATGGTGGGAGAGCAGAGCTGAGAGAATAACAGTGCCAGTGAGTATATGGCTGACTAAGAGAAACGGGGGAGACAGAAAGGGAGGCACTAAAAGGGGACAATATTCAACATGGACATTAGAACCCTGAAAGGAGGCCTGTTAGTAACTAACCGATCCAAAGGATTATTAATAAGCAGAGTAAGTTCTATTGGTTGCATAGCAGCATCTCAAGTATTAAAAATACAAGGATGGCTTAGCAGGCATGAAGCAGGGGCGTTAAAATGGTCCTGGTGTCCTGGGTGCTCGGACAGCATGATTGCTTTGTGTGGGGAGACCAAGGGTGGCATTTATAATTGTGTGACTAGTCATGGGGCTTTGAAAGGATTTGAGGATCCTCAGCACCTTCCTGGATTCAACCCCCAACTCTAAAAGGCAGAAACCTTCCACTACGTGTTCATGCTGCAAACCTTGCAGAAATAAGCAAACTGGCGGAATAAAATGAGTTGCAGTTGGACCAGGCAGCAGGGTAGAGGAAAGATGCATGTAAAAACCCATCTAGGCTGAAGAGCTGGATACAGGAAGACTTGAAACTGAAGGAAGTGTGTATAGGAAATGAAGAGGAGGGTGAATTGAGTAGGTCCAAGCTCGCCACAGAGGAGCATAAAAGGAGCAAACCAGCAAAATGAAATTGTGTAAGATCTAGGGAGGAAGAGAATTTGTCGCAAGGAATAAAGAATCTAGAAATACAATCAGAAAAGTGAAGGGTCAAAAGGAGAGGGGAGAAGGACCAGTGCAAACAAGTCAGCTCTCTAACCTAGCTGGAAAGCTTCATTTATCTTGTATTGGAAAAAATAACTATTGGTGCTCAGTTTTCAACTCGTTATAATGATAATGGGACAACCTCCTTTAGGATTCTGGGAAATTATTAGAGACAATTGCTGGAGATGCCAGGAGCAGAGAGTAACAAAGAGTTGGTGCTAGAGTGCCGGATGGAGCAAAGTATCTATAACTGTGGATGCAATGCCCCTGAAGATCCTAAAAGAAGTTGCAAAGGAAATCTTGGAAGCTCAGTCTCTTCAGTAAATGCTGTAGGTCAGCAGAGGTGCTTGTAAAAAGGGCAAAGGGAGTAGGAAGTAACAAGAAGAACATGCACCGGCCAATTAGCTTGACAGTAGTTCTAGGCAAACTCTCTGAACATACAAAATAATAGTCAATGTAAACATTTGGGAGAAAGACATCTCTACACCAACGTGTTTGTTAAAATAGATCACTTCACACAATTACCTTTCTTTGTCCTCTTTACTGATTTAGTAAATAAATGGATGGATTTACCAAACAACTCCAGTTCAGGTAAATTCACCTGCGTCCCCCAGTGTTGTACAGATCCTGTATCACTAGATTAGAATCTCACCTGGCCTTGCAAACCAGCCAGCTTTCACAACAATAATACTTCATGCTCACATGGTTACTTTCATTCTAGGGTCTCAAAGCACTTTGCAATCCTTAATTAATGTTACTTCACATCGCCTCGAAGTGGTGAGCATTATATCCCTTTATAGAGATAAGTGAACATAGGCACAGTAAGGTTAAGTGAGTTGCCCAAGTTCAGACAGTGAATCAGTGGCAGAGCTGAAAAATAGTACCTCAGCTTTCGGGTGTCTGGGACCTTCATCGTAATAAGATTTTTCTTATACCAGCATATTTTAATTCTATTATAGTGACTCATACCAAGATACAAATTCCAAATTGTGGATTAGAAATTGACTGACGATCTGAGGAACAGAGATATTGTAAATGGCAAGTTCTCTATATGTGGTGTCACTGGCACATACTAGGCCCCAGATTATTTAATACATTAATTAGTAATCTAAAGGAAGATGTAAATTCAACCATGCTCAAACTGCTGACAATCTCAACCTTGTAGGATGAGCCAGTTACACAGAAGGATAAGAATCATTTTGCAGAGTGGGTTACATGCAATGAGATGAAATCAAATACGAAAGCCATACACCTAGGAAGAGGAAGTAAGCAGCACTGATACAAACTGGAGGACAGCTATCTGGGAAACAGGATGTCTGCCAAGACCAAGGGGTGATAGTAAGATAGCAAGCGAAATATTCGGTTCAAGTGCAACACCACTGCAAAACAAGCAAATGGAACAGAAACCATTGCTGGTCTCAGATACGTAAATAGGCTTCACATGTATAAACTAGAAAGGTAAGGGGGCCAGACTACGTAGCAGACCTGAAATATTGTGTTTCTTTCCAGTCCTCAGCATTTAGGAAGTATATACAGACACAACACAAAGGACACAAGGATCGGGTCTATAACCTACTGGGGGAGGGAACTAAATGGGCATGTTCTAGAAAAGAGAAGACTAGGGGAGGGCTGGGAGAAAACATGATCACAGTTTATAAATACCTTCAAGGTAATAACAGAAATGAAGAAAGGGAATTATTCCATTCTCAGAAGATGGTAGATAAGGAGCAATGGCCTGAAGCTAAGGAAGGAAAAAAGTTCAGGTTAGACATTAAGCAAAAGTTCTCAACAGTAACAGCCTTTGGGTGGAGGCTACCAATGGAGGTGACCGGATAGTGGATAAGACATTTGCAGGAATTAAGTGGAGACTAGTCCTGCAAAATGTAGGAATCACACTACATGATCCAAGTGGTCTTCTCTGGCTTTAACATCTGTAAATCTGAGCTACAGAAGCTAGGAATTCCCTTCCTTGTGCAGCAATACCCCAATATACCTTTTCCAAAATGGCACCATCTCAAAACTGAGGTCCACATTGCAAATGGAATGGTAGCGGTGCGCGTACTTCGTCCAGTGGCACAATCTGGCCTTTGATTTGCATGGTGCAAAGAGATGTGCAACAGGGGCAGGTTCCATGTTGGTTGTTACATGGTTGTACAGTGCCTGGCACCTTGGGGATGGGGCCCAATGTCAAGAATAATTAAAAGGACTACAGTGAAAGCCATGTGTGATTGCAATGGCTCAGAAGAACAGCCCTGAAAATGTTTGTGGAAAAATGAGGCATTTGTCTAATGGATTCACTACTGAAAGAACAAACATAGCCATAGCAAATACTGACGTTTGATAGAGCTCTAAAAATGACAAAGATAAACATCTGAGCCACATTATTATGATGTCTCTTCAGATAATGAAACCAATTCAATGGTTCTCACCAGGCAAAACTCCCATTTCAGTCAGTGATTAGTTAGCATGAGTAAAGAATGCAGGGTTGAATTCAATACCACAAAATGTTCTTGCTTGGCAATCAATTGGATGTACTCTGTCATTTATCACCAGCATATTTATTTATCTTCTTTGTATCTCCTATGTTCAGCTATTTAACCTAGTTTTATTTTCTAAAAATAAGTAACATTTTGACTTTGTTTTATTGACTTATTTTCAATTTCATTTTTTAAAAAATCACTCGTTTTTTGTCACTTTTCTTAGCGTTTTTGTTGTTGTGAGCTCTGGGGCAGGGTTGCATGTATGTTGTTTGGTCATCACTGCCCAGTAAAGTGGAGCCCTGATTGGGATTCTTCGGTGCCCCCCCCCTCCCAACAGAACTAATAACTACATAGGGAACTGCACTTTGACCCTGCTCTTTCTTTCTTTCTGCCAAAGCATGTTTGAAACCACATGATATCTTGTCATGGGAAGGAACTATTATTTCTTGAGACACTGACATCACAACTGATGTGTCTAAAAAGCATCACCATCTTTATTGTTAGTTAGAGGCCATGTAAGGGAATAAATAAACATGAAAGTTCACAGGACACCCAACTCCATTACATGTCTTTGGAGCTGCAGGCTAGCTGAAGCCGGAGGGTTTGCAGCAGTCTAATGTTATGCTCTACATGATTGTTAGCTTTAGCAATCCATAACTACAGGGACAACCCAAATTCACCAAAAACTCCCACTGACTTTGGTGGGAGGGAGAGATTTGGGTGCATAAGGAATGAGGCATCAGGCCTTACATTAGCACCGTTTAGAAGAACACATCTAGCTGCAATGGGCCGTGGTGGATTTATCAAACTACCATTTGTTTTTGGGGGGAGTTGAAATCCTGCTTTAAGATTAGGTGAAAAATAGGCCCAGAAAATTCTCAAAAATGGCATTTATTAAGTCAGACATCAACACAAAGGTCACTGCATTCCATTTCTGAAAGCAATGCAATACCAATGGGTAGCTCTATGAACAGAGCAATACCAATGGACTAATCCTTATTCCAGGGTGGGTCTGTCTATGACCCGCTCCATCTTGGGGCTCAAAAAAAATTACTATAAAACACGCGTCTTGTGAAAGATCTTAGATTGACAACCTGGGGAAAGAAACTCCTCTGGGTACAAAAGGAGCGCAGCAAAGGAAGTGGAATCATATGCTCCTGCACACTACTTAGTCTTAACTCGGCTCTGGAAGGTAGTTAAATCCCTCCCATTCAGTGGCCTCTTTTCTGACTCTGCCAATAGATGTGCCACCTGCAGCCAAACTGTAATGCAGATTTTGTGATTTGGACACCTGTCTGCTAGGAACTGGACTACTACAAAGAACTCATTTTGTTTGGGCCATTGAATATATTTCACATTCATCACATGGTAACGCTATTACCATCCCAGCCCAGGTTCAAACCTACAGCCTAGAGGTGAAAGAAAAATTAAGAGGACATGGAAACTTGAGCCATCCGGTCCCACTTAGAAATGAAACTCCAGTTTTAGACTGAAAGCGTAAAAAGCTTTCCTCTTAGGATGCATTTGCGCTAAGCAAGACTATATAATAAGTAACGAATGATAAAGAGTTGAGAGGAAAAATAAATTAAACCACTTGCAATCTCCAGAAACTTTTCCTAAATGCTCATGTAGATTTCTCTGGGACAGATCCAGAGCCACAATGTATGCCAAGCATCAAATTCGATTCATAAATACACACACAGAGGTTCCCATTGGCTGCAGTGGAAGTTGTGTGCATGCATCCTGGGTCCGAATTTTGTCCACAAACTTTTAGGGTCTGATCTCACTCCCACTGAAGTAAATGGGAACCATGCCACTGACTTCAGTGGGAGCTGGATCAGGCTCTTAAATGCTTTTCTACTGTCTGCTCAACTCCCTCCCACACCCCTTCTTTATCTATTCTCAGTGGTGTGTTCATACCTGATCCACAGACAACAAAAACAAACAGTGCCAGTAGCCATGGTCCTACAGGATATTTCTCCTCTTGGGGCCTCTAAAATGTGGGGGGAAAAGAAGATTTCAGTTTGTTACCAGTTTAACCAATTGTCGTGGTAGCTCATTTAAAAATAGATGCAAAAAATCAAGATAAAGAACTGGTGGGGTTTCAGCTTCAAACCTCAAACAGTGAACATACTCAAAAGGTCTAACGTAAAACAGTTTACTCTATTGTCATAACTGCTTCACAGGAATGCTAAGAAGCTGAAAGGAAAAGCTGAAGCACAATACGCTAACAGAAGAGTAATAGAGGATAATTGTATTTATAGTAGATCAGACAGCTTAATTCAACAATATTGAAATCTCCCATTTCCCCCCCTTTAAATAGAATAATGACTCTCACAGATTCTCTGCAGATCAGTCGACTTGAATTTCTCTAGGGAAAGGTAAAGTGAGTTTTATTCCTCAATGTTTGCTTATCTATTTCTGTCCTCTCCCCTCCCACAGTTGGGCTGTTTACTAGTCTCCCTTGTTCTATCTATATTTTAAGTTCTTTGAGACAGAAAATATGTTCTTAGGTGTTTTCTGAGATACCTAATAGATGTGGGATGCTTGAAAAATAACTATGTTCCCTGACTGGGTTGTCACTTTAGAACTAAACATATATATCCTACAGCCAATTCCCATCCACTGGGAGAGGAAATTGTGAAAAACAATATCAAAGGACACTCATTTTTTATTTTATTTTGGTCAGCATGTGCCAAAAATATCCTTAAGTTAAATATAAATTTGATAAACAGTCACAACTCTAGTCAGTTTATTTTAAGGACGCATGACTGAATGTTCTAACAGGTCACTTGGAAGGGGAGAGGAAGGAAGGAAGAAGTTGATGGTCTTCTATGGCCAGTTTGAACTGCTGACTTTTGTTTTGATGTATGATTATTGTTTGGAGCCTAGAGCACTAGATAGAGGCTTTTATAACTAAGCATAAATACAAACATCTTAACTGTAAGATTTCAAGGACCACACAGAGGGAAGAGGTGGACAGGTGGACTTAGAAGCTTCTTACCAACCAAGACATGAGCGGAGGGTTATATGATGACATGAGATACTATGGACATAATCAATGGAAGCAGAGGATTCACACAGCACGAAGATCAGGACTGGGCAGGCAAGTAAAGAAGGAATTGAAAGTCATATCTGGGTTCAAGTTGTGGAATTGTGCCTAGAGGAAGGATGGTTTTGTGATGCTTGCGGTCTCTGGAGATCTGGTTCAATTCCAAGCTCTGACACAGACATCTTGTGTGACTTTGGGTAAGTCACTTCATTTCACTGTGCCTTAGTTCTCCATCTGCAAAATGGCAACCATAATATTTGCTTTCTCCCAACTGTTGTCTGTTTAGACTGTAAGCATTTTGGCACAAAGACTGTCTATTACTGCGTGTTTCTACAGTGCCTAGCTCAAAGGGACCCTGGTCTTGGTTGAGGCCTCTAGGGGGTACTATGTTACAAATATGAATAATAATGGATCTGCAGTCCTGATCCAAACCAGCTTGATTTTTAGAAAGCTAGAGCTTCTGCTACTATCTAATTCTAGAAGCGCTGCATGGAAGAAGTGCCAAGTGAGTGGAGGCTAAAGGCAGAAAAGTGGCCAATGGAAGGAGAATGGCAAAAGATGGGGTGAGAGGAGAGAAGCTAGTAAGCAGACTGGAAGGGAGGAGGGAGAAGTGAAAAAAGAGAGAAGGAAGGGAAAGGATAGCAAAAAGGTCAGAAACAAAGAAGAGTGAGAGGAGAAAAACCAAAGGGATGACAGTAAAGAGGAGGGTAGAATTATCCAGTGGATAGGGCACCAGACTACACATCAGAAGACTCGGGTTCTATCCCTGGTTCTTCTACCGACCTGCCCTCTTAATGTGGGTGTGTCATACAACCTCTCCGTGTCTCCATTTCCCCCATCTATTTAAACAGTGTTAATAATGCTTTTTAAAGCACTTCAAGATCTCTGGGTGAAAAGTGCTACATAAGGGCTTAATTCTCCATTCATCAGTATGATTTTTTCCATTGACTTGCAGGGTGCAGGATCAAACCCTAAGTGCTCAGTATTATCAGAAACAGGAGAGGCCTCGAAATAATAAAAAAGTCACAGACAATTTGTTTCACCAGAGATAAGATCTGTTGTTAGTCACAGACACTTCCTCCAGACAAGCTGCTTCATGCATCAGCGAGTGGTAGGAACAACAGAGAAAAACAGTCACGTGACTTGTGGTAAATAAAAAACAAAGGTATGTCCCTTACTTTTGGCCATTGGCAGGGCACTGTCCCACAGCCTGGCATTTTTAAATCAACCTTGAAACATTTTAATTTAAAATGCATTTATTTATTTATTTTTAAAGAACTCATCCTATTGTGTTAAGGATTTGAAAACTTTAGCAGTTTTAATGTATTTTAAAAAGAGCATTTCAGGTCACCTTTAAGGTGATAGTGTGATTCACCCAGGTTAACACTAGATTACAGCCAAATCTCATTGAACAGAAATCCCATTTTCTGGGCTAGCTCAGTCACTCAGGATTCTAGGATGGGGGAGTTAAGAGATTAGTGTAGATCAAGCCTAAATCACAATTTATTTCAGTACAACTACATCGCTCAAAGGTGTAGAAAATGCACACCTCTGAGCAACAGAGTTATACCAACCTAACCCCTGGTGTAGACAGTGAGCGCTATGTTGCCACTGACCTAGCTACCGCCTCTCAGGGAGGTGGAGTATCTATGCCAATGGGAGAAGCTCTCCCGTCGGCATAGGTAGCATCTTCACTAAACCCCACAGTGGTGCTGTTGCTGCCTTACAGCTTACATTTACAGGTGTAGACAAGCCCTAAGTGGCAAGAGCTTCTTGGCAAAGCAAAAATCCCAACTATGAATTTCCAGCAGTTCCCTGACATTATAGTAACAGGGTTCTCTTTGAAACAGTTACTCTTGGGGTGGGGGGAGCTCTGAAAGAATAGTGAGCTATTAATAAACACTCAAGGTTTTGTGGGTGGAATTAGAATAGCAAGAGCTCTAAACAACTTTGAGAAAAGGGGAGCTAGAGCTCAGACGAAAATCTTTCCCATTAACCAGCTTTCTAAGAGCCCTTTTGAACACTCTGAATTTAAGCAGCTGAAATGTCAGTGGCTCAGCCGAGTCCATTGCTAATACCAAAATGCATGAATCTGAGCACAGTTAAACTCTTCAATTTTCTATCTCAGCGTATACAACTGGAGCATAAGTGCGACCTTTATTTAAAGTAATAAGCAAGATGTCGTTAGCTGGAAGGCTATTGCCTCATCAGGTGTGAGGGCTGTTGTCCCAGCTGACCTGCCAACTCAGTAAGGGCTCCATTTTAGTCCCACTGTACCTGAGGGTGGAAGTGAGCCCTAAAAGACTAAATGGGATCACAGCCGAGTTACTTCTTTTCTATTGACATAGGCTTTGTATTGACTAGGAAAAGTGGTCAAGTTCAGGTTGCACTCAGCTAACTTGTACTAAACTGGTCTAAACTTAATTACTTTTCCTCATCAAGACAAAGCCATAAAGACCAACTAGCTAAACAGCTCATTCAAATAAAATAGCCAAGAAAAAAGAGATTCAGAGGCCTAAAAGACTTTCATCTACAAAAACCCATTTTACAATTAGTAAAGTCAAATAAACTGTTATGTTTGAATCTCTTAAAAACCAGAGGCCACAGGAAATAAACCACAATAACTCCCCTTGGTGCTATCCCTGTTCGCGAGATAGAACCCTTTGAGAGTACACCTCCATGCCTGTGCACTTCCAACAGCTGTAATGTTGCAGCAGCCAGCCCTGGTGGATACTGATACATGTCCCCCTAGACAGGGATGGATGTGTTGCGTGTGCTGCATTCTCTCTTCTCAAGTGGCTGGGGTGTGTGTATATTTTTCTTTGTGTTACAGACTCTACCCCTTCTGAGTGTTTAGGTGGAAGGTGTGTGAGAGTCAATCTCTTCCTCTCCTAGTGAACACTTTTGCTGTGTATTTTCCAGGAGACACTGACACCTTCAGTCATCGTGGTGTGACATTTCCTCCATTCTGCCGCAGCTTGGGACAGGAGCCCCTGATTTTACTATCCCGTTGTTCCACACCCCTAGCTTGGCTGGAGCATTTACTCCCGTCAGCAGCACAAGAAGGATCATCCTCTGCTTCCCCTGGGGCTCCTGTAGCTTGTTAACCCTTTAGCTCACGATTCCCACACCTTCCCACGTGTTGAGCCGAGGAATGGGCAGAGAGAAGCCCTGCCTCCTCGCAATCCCCTCTGCCCCCTCTTCCCATGTCACCTTACCAGGGTTTTGGCTACGTTCCCTCTCTGTGTGATGTTTTTGCTGTGCTTTTCGTTAGCCATCCGGATCCGCTGTTTGGCCACCATCGCTCTGGGGTGGAGATTTAGAGAGCTCAGAAATGCCGGAGGCCACCTGGCTTCTGGGTCTGGTTTGTGACGAGCCAACAGAACACCCCCCACCCCCGTGACGGGAGTAACCGTGGCTGCTACTGCCCTGAGACCCAGCGCTGGTTCCTCAGTACCCCCAGCTGGCTGCAGACTGAGGAGAGGGGGGCTGGCAGGATGGATGGACGGAAGTAATCTCTCATCTCAGGAAACCCTCTCCTGCTTCCTCCTACCCTTCCGGTCCCCCTGCTGCCTAAACACAAACGGCACCTGCCAGGGCTGCCTGCAGCCTCCGCGTTCCCCTGGCTGCGAGCGCGCATCCCGCTTGCACTGTGCGGAGCAGGGAGCTGCCAGAGCTCGAGTGGCGCATCCGCCAAAGGTTCTCTCTCAGCGTTCCGTGGATGGAACGCTGCAGGAGACAAGGTTCTGCGGGAGGCGGCTGCCAGGCGCTGATTGGTGGTTTGAGAGGGACGGGTGGAGCGAGCGTTCTAACGCGCGTTGCCCAGCGTGGGCGTGTTCTGGGCTCCGGGCGTGGGGCGCACCGGCGGGGCTGGTGAGTCGTCGCCTGCAGCTACGCCAGTCACACCCTTGTAGGTGGTGCCCTAATTCGGCCTTCACTTGCCCTCAGAATTTGCTCCCTGGCCAACACTGGGATAAAAAATTGCGGCGGAGGGGGGAAATAAGGGGACCAAGATGGAAACATGAATATAATGTAAGATTGACCATACTGGGTCAGACCAAAGGTCTATCTAGCCTCGTATCCTGTCTTCTGACAGTGGCCAATGCCAGGTGCCCCAGAGGGAATGAACAGAACAGGAGATCATCACATGATCCATCCCTTGTCACACATTCCCGGCTTTTGGCAAACAGGGGCTAGGGACACCATGGGGGAAGGGAAGTGCAGCAAAGTCAAAAGTATGGAGATAGGCCCAGAGGGGGCAAAAATCTGGGGGAGAGGGGAATGGGGAAAAATGGGTCTTGTACTCACAAGCACCTCTCCTCCTATTTTGCCCTATTTCCTCCTACACATGCCCACGACTCAGGGCTGTGGTGTATATAATATCTAGCCAATACTGAGGTATGCTGTCTCTTCTCTGTCAGAAAAGATACAAACGTCTGTCCACTAGAGCAGGAGTTCTCAACCTTTTCCTTCCTGAGGCCCCCTCAACATGCTCTAAAACTCCATGGCCCACGTGTGCCACAACAGCTGTTTTTTCTGCATATAAAAGCCAGGGCCGGCATTAGAGGGTAGCAAACAGGGTGATGGCCTTGGGCTCCACACCACAGGGGGCCCCCACGAAGCTACATTGTTCAGGCTTTGACTTCAACCCATGGTGATGGGGCTCCAGGCTTCAGACCCATGTTGTGGGGCTTCGGCCTTCCGCTCTGGGCCCTAGTGAGTCTAACACTGGCCCTCCTTGGTGGCCCCCCTGAAGCCTGCTCATGGCCTACCCTGGTTGAGAACCACTGCACTAGAGGTGTAACTATGTGTGTGTGGTGGAAGTGGTGGTGGGGTCCATCTCTCTATCATAATAGTTGCTATATCAGTAGCTATTGACACACACAGAGATCCTCTGATCACAGAAGAAAACAAACCAACCAACCCTTAAGTACATTTCTGAGTTGTGTACAGATCTATATTTCTTGTGCTTTGTAAAAACAGGGATCAGGGATCAGGCCCTTATTGGTATGTGTGCCCTGCTTCTCTCCGTACAGTAGCTCCTGGCTGACACAAACTTTCCATTCAAGGAGGCAAAAATGAAGATTTTTTTTATCAAGGCTCTTAGAACAGGAGGTAAATGTGTATAACTCAAAATAGTGTGTATATAAAGTTCCCATTGGCACCTCTGGCATCTTGTCTCCTTGCCCTCCTCTCCCCATTTAGCCTGCAGCCCTGGATCAGCTCTCTCTCTCTCACTCTCCATTGCTGAATTACCTGCCTGACTATCCCTGTGTCCCCTTCAGCATTGTTCATCTGCCTCCTTCTCCTTCCCCAACTAGCCAGCCTTTTCTTGACTGCCATCCCATCAATATCCACAGATTCAGAGATTATTAGGCCAGAAGGGACCATTATGATAATCTAATCTGAGCTCCTGCAAAAAATAGGCCATAGAACTTCCCCAAAATAATTCCTAGAGAATGCCTTGATTACTCCTGTGCTCTAAATTCCTTTCTCTCTGCTCTCTCGCCTCAATTGTCTCAGTCATTGACTCTACAATCAACCTGTGGAACTTGTAGTCAGGGCATGTTGTGAAGGCCAAAACTATAACTGGGTTCAAAAAAGAATTAGATAAATTCATGGAGGATAGATCCATTAATGGCTATTAGCCAAAGTGATCGGTCACCCATGCTCTGGGTATCCCTAAGCCTCTGACTGCCAGATGCTGGGATTGGATGCCAGGGGATGGATCACCTGATACAGTGCCCCATTCTGTTCATTATCTTTGAAGCATCTGGTATTGGCCACTGTTGGAAGCCAGGATACTGGGTTAGGTGGACCATTGGTCTGACCCAGTATGGCCATTCTTATGTTCTTATTGTATACTTCTCTTGACTCCTTTGACCCTCTCATTGTAAGGTCTGCCCTACCAAGCCCTGGCTCATCCCCTCCATCCACAGCTTATTTTACTAACTCTGATCATTTCACTGTTACCTTGTCCTCCCACTTCCTTGTGTCTTTGCTGTATCCTTCTGCCTTTCTCTTTGTACAGCACCTAGCACAATGGGGAGGGGAGCTGATTCCTGATTGGAAATTCTAGGCACTACTGTAATATAGATAATAATGTAATAATAATTGGTAAAAGGTGCTTTGCCATTTTGGGAGCTTGTGTGGAGCAGCTCCTGTATCAGACAGACAGCACCACAGAGGCAGCAGCTGGGAAAAATCTATGCTCTCCAAATGTAAATGCAGCACAAATCTCTTTCTGAAAAAGCAACACAAAGATTCTCTACACATTAATGAGACAGTCTCAAATGCAAGGTCACAAACCTGCTTAATTTTCCCAGTATATCAAATAAACATTTCCTGTTAATCTACATATTTTTGGCCCTCTGTGGAGTGATAGGAGATTTTAAGCCCTTGCAGATTGGCTTTCTGTTGGAGGAGAGATAAGTGATGTGGAGTGTGGGTACTTTCTTAGGCCTGGTGTACGCTACAGAGCTAGGGTGACATAGGCAGCTTATGTCAACCTAACTCTGTGAACATCTACACTACAGCATTGCTCCCGCTATGTAAGTTGCCCACTACACCAGCCTAATAACAGGTTTCAGAGTAGCAGCTGTGTTAGTCTGTATTCTCAAAAAGAAAAGGAGTACTTGTGGTACCTTAGAGACTAACCAGTTTATTCCGATGAAGTGAGCTGTATCTCATGAAAGCTTATGCTCAAATAAATTGGTTAGTCTGTAAGGTGCCACAAGTCCTCCTTTTCTTTCAGCCTAATAATGCCACCTCTGACAGATGCATAGCGCTTAGGTGGATGTAGTTAGGGTGATGCAGTGTCCATGTAGTCACTGTGTCACTTACATCGCCTGTTGCCTGTCAGCCCTGCGCAGGGCTCACAGTTGGAACCCCCCTGCCCCAACCTGTCATCTTGGGGGTAGGGGGTTCCATTGTTTTGGTTTTGCATCCCTGCCCAATCTGGCTAAAAGCCATTGATGGACCCATCCTTCATGAATGTATCTAGTTCTTTTTTTAACACAATTATAGTTTTGGCTTTCACAACATCCTCTGACAAAGAGTTCCCCAGGTTGACTGTGCGTTGTGTGAAGAAATACTTCCTTTTGTTTGTTTTAAACCTGCTGCCTATTTATTTCATTTTGTGTGCCCTAGTTCTTGTGGTATGAGGAGTAAGTAATACTTCCTTATTTACTTTCTCCACACCAGTCATTATTTTATAGACCTTTATCATATCCCGCCCTTAGTCGTCTCTTTTCAAAGCTGAAAAGTCCCAGTGTTATTACTTTCTCTTCATATGGAAGATGTTCCATACCCCTAATCATTTTTGTTGCTCTCTGAGCCTTTTCCAATTCCAATATATCTTTTTTGAGATGGGGCAACCAGATCTGCACACAGTATTCAAGATGTGGGCATAACATGGATTTATATAGATGCAACATGGTATTTTCTGTCTTATTATCTACCCCTTTCCTAACGATTCTCTTTCTTGAGTGGTAACAGCTAATTTAGGCCCCATCATTTTATATGTATAGTTGGGATTAGAATTTCCAATTTGCATTATTTTGCATTTATCAACATTGAATTTAATCTGCCATTTTTGTTGCCCAGTCACCCAGTTTTGAAGGACTGACAGCTTGGGGCAGAGGGGCTCCAGCTGTGAGCCTGGCACAGGTGTAAGTGCTCCTGGTGAGGAAACACGCCATTGTGAGAAAGAAGGTAGTGTGGACATGAAAAACTGCAGTATTTACTGTGGTGGCTATATTTTGAGCAAACTTAGGAAGACTTAATTTTGTAATGTAGACAAGGCCTTAGGGTAACTTGTTTATTTACACTATATATACCAATCCTTGAACAGAGAGGTTATAAACAGCACCCAAGCTCCTTCAGGGATCTCAGCCCAAAAAGCAATGCCCAGTTCCCAGGAAGCAACTCTGCAGGAATTGACTCAAGCTAGAGCAATTAAAGAAAAGAGCAAACTCTTGCTGCTTTCAACAGCTTCCCAGGAAAAGTGACATCATCAAAGAAAGAGTAATACAGTGTTCCTTCAAAGACAGCATGCTACTCGTGTAATAAGAAAAATAAGTTGTAAGATTACATGTAACAGGTGACTCCTGCCATAATATATGTAGTTAAGAAAAAGTAAGAAGTGCATTGTTAAAAGAAATCTACCCTAAGCTGACAAATCTATTAACTGATAATATTTCCCCAGAATTTCAGTCACAAAGTCAATATAGCACTGTCTGTCTAGGTACTTATATAGTTCCCATTACCATAGTATGTGAGTGCCTCACAATCTTTAATGTATTTATCTTCACAACACCCATGTGAGGTAGAGAAGTGCATTCCTGGGGAATTGAGGCCTTGAGAGACTAAGGCCCAGATTCAAAGGTATTTAGGCACTTAATTTCTGCTGAAATCAATGGAAGTTAGAATCCTAAAGAGCTTTGTGGATCTGGGCCTAAGTGACTTACTCAAGCATGGGTGGTGTGTGAAGCCCCACTTTGGGGAGGCTAGACCCTGGCCCCACCCCTCCTGCCCAAGGCCCCTCCCCTGTAGCCCCGATCCCCCACCGTGGCAGGAGGAGTCCCGCCCCAGCCGGCCTGAGTCCTAGGCGGCCCAGCCCTGGAGTGCCAGGCGGCCTGAGTACCGGATGGTCCCAGCCCCAGAGTGCTGGGTGGCCCCAGTGCCAGGCAGCTCCAGCCCCAACCGGCTGGCCCGAGCACCGGCCCCAGCTGTCCTGAGTCCCAGCTGCTGGCTGGCTCACCTTAGCCCCAGCCCCTGTTCGCTTTGGGGGAGAGGCTAAGCAAGGGTGGGAAGAGGAGCATCCTGGGCTGGGGCCAGGGGGGAAGAGCGGGAAGCAAGAGGGGGCCTCTGGGTGGAGCATGGGCAGTACCGTGCCTGGCTGTCTGGCCTGCGATACCTGTCGCCCATGTACCCCAGTTTCCCCAAGAAGTCTATGGCAGAGCAGAGAATTTAATTCAGGTCTCCCAAATCCCAGCCTAGTATCCTAAACGCTAAGCCATCCTTTCTCAATTTTGCCTTGTTTTTCATTAGCTAATGAGTTAACAGCAAAAAACCTGAGCTGCTAAAGCCTGTGTGAGATACAGAAGTTCTGAGAGCTTCCCCTCGCAGCTGGCTGTAGTATAACTAGGCAGTTAATTGTGACTGGCCTACAAATTTGGAAATGCCACGTTCAGTTCCCCATCTGAAGTTACACAAGTATCAACACCAGTAACATCTCTGTATTGCTCTTCCAAGGGTCTAAATGCAGTTCCTATTAAAGTTAATGAGAGAGGACCCCACTTGGCAAACTTCAGTGCATGCTTAACTTTAAGCATGTGCATAAATTCCATTGAAGTAAATAGCACTTTGCTGATTAGGGATGGAGTTAGAAGGTAAGCATGTGTTTCAGTGCTTTGCCAAATCAGGGCTGAAACTACCATTGATACTGATGTTATCAGGTTCAGACCCTGCGCTGGCTGTCACTAGGCACTCAAGAAGTATAACTTGCACCCACCCTAAATTGCCCACGAGAAGACTGGGGAGCCCCTGAGGAGTCCTGATGGTGTATGGTACAGCAATGTGGTAAGGCATGCTGGAAGAGTGCAGCTCATGAAGGGTAAGGCAAGAATGGTAACAATCCCTTTATCATTTGGTTTAGTAATTTATTTCTTCCATTTCCCTCTTCTCTCTCTTTCTGTGTGTGTGTGTTTGTGTGCAGGGGGTGGGGGAGGGGAGAGGAAGGGTTGTTAGTTTTGCCAGCTGCAAATGTGCACCAATTCTAATTGTCTAGTTGTTATTGTAGGCTCTGCTTTCATGTGACAGCTTAAAAAAGTGACTTGAATGCTCTCCTTCTTGTCCTCCTTGCCTTCTCCTCTGTCATCTGACCCACCCCTTATGAGCTCTCTCCAGCAAAGTTTGCCTTTCTTGCACGGTCAGAACGGAAAATAATTTATTGCCACAACACTTAGTTCCATCGATGACTGAGCGCGTTTAATCATGTGGTGGTCTTTGCTCTGCAGTTTCCTCCCCATTCCGCCATATATTCTGCTGATCCAGGATGCTCTGTTTCCTGTAAAAGAAGAAAACAAGAGAAAATCATTGCTTAAATGCTGTCAAACAAATGCCATGTGTTTTAAAAATCAAAACGTTTCTGAGATGCTCAGCTGCAAGCTTTAATAGGGCTAAGTGAAAATGTGTACCTCTAAGAACAAAGAATGCAGGCCATACTTACGAAAAGGGGGACTCTATCCTGGGAAGCAGCGACTCCAAAAAAGAGTTGGCGGTCATGGTGGATAATCAGCTGAACACGAGTTCCCACTGTGATGTTGTGGCCAAAAGAGCTAGTGAGATCCTTGGATGCATAAACAGAGGAATCTTGAGTAGGAGTAGACAGGTTATTTTACCTCTGTATTTGGCACTGGTACTGCTGAATAGTGTGCCCTGTAGTGGTTTCCACAATTCAAGAAGGATGTTGATAAATTGGAGAGGGTTCAGAGAGGAGACATGAGAATGATTTAAAGATTAGAAAATCTGCTTTATGGTGATAGATTTAAGGCGCTCAATCTATTTAGTTTAAGAAAGAGAAGGTTAAGAGATGACTTGCTGGCAGTCTATAATTATATAAAAGGGGAACAAATATTTAATAATGGGCTGTTCAGTCTAGCAGACAAAGGTATAACACGATCCAATGGCTGGAATTTGAAGCTAGACAAATTCAGACTGGAAATGAAGCATAAATTTGTAACAGTGAGATTAACTAACCATTGGAACAATTTACCAAGGGTTGTGGTGGATTCTCCATCACTGGCAATTTTTATATCAAGATTAGATGTGGGCTTTGTTTGTTTTTTAAGTATATGCTCTAGTTCAAAAGGACATATTTTGGGGAAATTCTATGGCCTGTGTTATACAGGAGGTCAGACTATATGATCACAATGGTCCCTTCTGGCCTTGGAATCTATGAATCTTTGAAAGCTTGAAAAAGTATATCAAATGTATCCTTGTTCAGGTTCTTATCTCATTTGATACATCACTCAAAACCTCTAAATACAGTAGAATCCCCATGCTCTGAACCTCCCTGTTGAACAAACTGCCAGCCTTTTCCCCTGTTCCGCTGACTGCCTTCCTACTGATTGTCTGATTATGTTTGGTATTGTAAACTGTAAGCATGTTCCTGATTAATAATAAATTAATACAGAGATCACCCTTACAATTTGGATAATCAGGAGTTGACTACCTTGGCATAATTTATTGATTTAGATCAGCTTAGCTTAATCAGAATTTCTTCTCAGAAACGTATTTCAACATTTTCTTTAGCTGGCATAAGAAGGGTTGATGCAGATCTCTTATTCTAGGAAACTGCCTTGAGCAAATGTACTTGATGTCACAGGAAAAGAGACTCAGATGTGTACAGTTTTCTGTCTGCATCTAGCATTTGCATACGCTGCAAAGACAGGCATGTAAATAAAGGTTATTTATGTGGTGGGGAAATAATACAAGTGCTGGGATCGTAAAGAGGGAAGGCAAATATATTAAGCCACCTGCTGCTTGTGGCTTTCTGGTTTGCTAGTCAAGTGAACAGGATGTGTTTGTCCACTGTTGCCTTACTGTTAGTACGTTCTTTGGGCCACGTTGTGCTCTTCTGGGAATTCCGTTGATTGAGTCTCATTTCTAGTGATGACCAAGTAGCACAAGGGCAGTACAATTTATCTGGCCATGTGAATAGGCCAAGTAAATTGCCTGTCCATAGGGGAGCACTAGGCAGGAGACTGGGAGGGATGAAATCCTCCTGCAATGTGGGGGGCTGGGCACAGGACACCTGTGCAATCTCTGCATAGCCCTGATGTGTAGCTTGTGGCCTCTGCAGCCATGCTGGGAAGGCTGCCCCTGAGCTAGGTTGCACGGCATACTCAGGCACACAGCCCATCTGCATGGCCTCACAGCTACCTGGATGTGGAGCTTCCTGTGGCCCCACTCCGCAGCCTTGCTTTGTGAATGTGCACAGCCAACAGAACATGCTCCCTGTTGTGGCCCACTGAGTTAACGTGGTCGCTGTTCAGTGCATAAGTACAAATAAACAAACACGGCTAGGCTTTTCCTGTGCTTAAAAATACACTCCTCCCCCCACATTTTTAACAAAGCTCATTCACAAAAAAAATCTGGGATGAAATCCTGGACCCCTTAAAGTCACTGGCTTCAGCAGAGGCAGGATTTCACCCCCAGCGTCTTCAGACTTGTGCAGGGTTATGCAGATAACCTGTGTGTATTTTTTGCAGAATCTCCGTTCTGTTCTATTCAGGTTTATATACCTATCCCCATGGTATTGGTGTAATTAATGATCATACAATGGGTGAATTAAAAATAACAGTGATTCTGACTAGCGGATGAGTGTTCCATCCCATGTAAATAGTCACAAAAGCTGGATGGGGGAGAAATCTCTAGCTTGCTTAGGCTCAAAATCTGCGGGGCTTGGTGCGACCCCAGCTGCTTCTGGACCCAGGGGGAGCCGCGGTTGCCAAGAGCACTTTATATCATTTATGCTTGGGGAGAAGATTATAGCCTTGTCCTATGGATGGGGACCTTGCTGCAGTTACCCATGCTGATCTCCCCATAAGACTGGATTATTACAGTGTATTCTATGTGGCGATTCTGCCTATAAACATGTGGCAAATTGCAGTAAGTGCAGAGCTCTGTGGCCCACTTATTAAGCAACATTTCATATGGGCAGCATATCACAGCAGTGCTTCATGATCTGGACTAGCTGCCAATTGATTCTGGGGCACAGTTTAAGGTGGTATTATTAACTTATAAAAGCCACAAATGGTTTGGGTTCTGGCTTCATAAGAGCTCATCATGTCTCTCGACCACTGTGACTTGAGGGTAATTGTGATCAGCAGAGATGTTCAAGCGGACAGCCCCCTAGTTTAAAAAGACTGTCAGCAGGGCTCCTCTGCTCCAGAACTTGCTTCCTGTTCGATCCAAGATTAGCAATGGTAGTGGCTGCTATGTGCTAGGAGCTTTCAAGGAAGGCAGTTCATGCTCCAAGGACCTCAGAATCTAAGGACAGACAAACAAGACAAAGGTTAGAGGAAGGGTGTCAAGGTTCCTTCCCCACTGTGAACTCGAGGGTACAGATGTGGGGACCTGCATGAAAACCCCCCTAAGCTTATTTTTACCAGCTTAGGTTAAAACTTCCCCAAGGTACAAACTATTTTAACTTTTGTCCCTCGACCTTATTGCTGCCACCACCAAGCGTCTATCAAAAATAGCCCACTTGGAAACGTCTTCCCTCCCCCCAGGCCCCCAAGCCCTACATCCTCTTTCCTGGGGAAGGCTTGATAAAAATCCTCACCAATTTGCATAGGTGAACACAGACCCAAACCCTTGGATCTTAAAAACAATGAAAAAACAATCAGGTTCTTAAAAGAAGAATTTTAATTAAAGAAAAAGAAAAAGAATCACCTCTGTAAAATCAGGATGGTAAATACCTTACAGGGTAATCAGATTCAAAACATAGAGAATCCCTCTAGGCAAAACCTTAAGTTACAAAAAGACACAAAAACAGAAATATACATTCCATTCAGCACAACTTATTTTATCAGCCATTTAAACAAAACAGGATCTAACACACATCTAATTAGATTGCTTATTAACCCTTTACAGGAGTTCTGACCTGCATTCCTGCTCTGGTCCCGGCAAAAGCATCACCCAGACCGAAAGAGAGGCTTTGTGTTTTCCCCCCTCCAGCTTTGAAAGTATCTTGTCTCCTCATTGGTCATTTTGGTCAGGTGCCAGTGAGGTTATCTTAGCTTCTTAACCCTTTACAGGTGAAAGGGTTTTTCTTCTGGCCAGGAGGGATTTATAGGTGTTTACCCTTCCCTTTATATTTATGACAAAGGGGAACAACCATAGACGAATTACATGCAAGCCGGTGGTGTGATGTTGCAGTGTACGTAGGATGACTGGTTCATTTTTCCCGCCACTCTTACTCATGCTGTGTAGTATCTTACTCTGTGAGTAGTTCTGTTGAAACCAGTGGGACTACTCATGGAGAAAGGCACAACTCAGCGTAACTGTGGCAAAATAAGGTCCAATGAGATTTCACTTGTTGCTTTGCAAAGCTCTTCAAGAGTCAGAGCATGACAAATATGGTGTCCTCCAAATCTCCATACAGGGTATTCTTGTATAAAGATATAAGACCAGATCTTTGGCAACAGCCACTAGTACAGCACAATTTAGGAGGTACAAAGGTGGCACTAAGATTCCTTTGTGCTTTTTCCATCCTGGGCTGGCTGTGCACTGCTCTGATTTCTTTGGGGCTGCTCTATCTTTTGCCATCTGCCAAGAGCTGTGACGGGGGCCAATATTTCAGCTGGCAATCAGAAGATTGCCAGGAAGCACAGGGTATAACCCTACCACAGTAGCCACAAAGGGGATGGTGTAAGAGCTGCTATGGGAGGATCCCCCTATGCAGGGGGGCAGAGGTGACCCATGCCTGCCGATAGTGGGGGGGGGGGGTCAGAGTGAGGGCAACTGGCTTCAGCAGTGATACTGAGCATGTTCAGTACAACCCAAGCAGCAAATCGGGGAGAGGGAGAAGGACGATTCTGCTCCCCCCATCCTCTGCTGTGGGGGATTCTTCCTTGTCTGGGTATATCAGCCTAAGGACCAATATCCGCTGATGATGGCAGTATAAATAACTAACTCTCGCTCCCAAAATTGACTCCTCCTTTTAAAACAGTAACAGGAAGGAACTGATGCCTAAAGAACAGGCGGAATCACTAAAGGTATCAACAAGCAAACAAAATATCATGTTGCCTCTATATGAATCCATGGTATGCCCACATCTTGAATACTGTGTGCAGATTTGGTCACCCCATCTCAAAGAAGATGTATTGGAACTGGAAAAGGTACAGCAAAGGGCAACAAAAATACACAGGAGTATGGAACGGCTTCCGTATGAGGAGAGATTAATAAAACTGGGACTTTTCAGCTTGGAAAAGAGACGACTAAGGGGGGATGATAGAGGTCTATAAAATCATGAGTGCTTTGGAGAAAATAAATAAGAAAGTATTATTTAAGAACATAAGAAAGGACAGACTGGGTCAGACCAAGGGTCCATCCAGCCCAGTATCCTGTCTACCGACAGTGGCCAATGCCAGGTGCCCCAGAGGGAGTGAACCTAACAGGTAATGATCTAGTGATTTCCATCCATCTCCACCCTCTGACAAACAGAGGCTAGGGATATCATTCCTTACCCATCCTGGCTAATCACCATTAATGGACTTAACCTCAATGAATTTATCCAGTTCTCTTTTAAACACTGTTATAGTCCTAGCCTTCACAACCTTCTCAGGCAAGGAGTTCCACAGTTCACTGTGCACTGAATGAAGAAGAACTTCCTTTTATTTGTTTTAAACCTGCTACCCATTAATTTCATTTGGTGTCCCCTAGTTCTTATATTATGGGAACAAGTAAATAACTTTTCCTTATTCACTTTCTCCACACCACTCATGATTTTATATACACCTCTCTCATATCCCCCCTTAGTCTCCTCTTTTCCAAGCTGAAAAGTTCTAGCCTCTTTAATCTCTCCTCATATGGGACCCCTTCCAACCCCCTAATCATTTTAGTTACCCTTTTCTGAACCTTTCCTAATGCCAGTATATCTTTTTTGAGATGAGGGGACCACATCTATACACAGTATTCAAGATGTGGACGTACCATGGATTTCTATAAGGACAATAAGATATTCCTCGTCTTATTCTCTATCCCTTTTTAAATGATTCCTAACATCCCGTTTGCTTTTTTGACTGCCGCTGCACACTGTGTGGACGTCTTCAGAGAACTATCCATGATGACTCCAAGATCTTTCTCCTGATTGGTTGTAGCTAAATTGGCCCCCATCATATTGTATGTATATTTGGGGTTATTTTTTCCAAAGTGCATTATTTTACATTTATCCACATTAAATTTCATTTGCCATTTTGTTGCCCAATCACTTAGTTTTGTGAGATCTTTTTGAAGTTCTTCACAGTCTGCTTTGGTCTTAACTATCTTGAGCAGTTTAGTATCATCTGCAAACTTTGCCACCTCACTATTTACCCCTTTCTCCAGAACATTTATGAATAAGTTGAATAGGATTGGTCCTAGGACTGACCCTTGGGGAACACCACTAGTCACCCCTCTCCATTCTGAAAATTTACCATTTATTCCTATTCCTATTGTTCCCTGTCTTTTAACCAGTTCTCAGTCCATGAAAGGATCTTCCTTCTTATCCCATGACAACTTAATTTACATAAGAGTCTTTGGTGAGGGACCTTGTCAAAGGCTTTCTGGAAATCTAAGTACACTATGTCCACTGGATCCCCCTTGTCCACATGTTTGTTGACCCCCCAAAGAACTCTAATAGATTAGTAAGACATGATCTCCCTTTACAGAAACCATGCTGACTTTTGCACAACAATTTATGTTCTTCTATGTCTCTGACAATTTTATTCTTTACTACTGTTTCAACTAATTTGCTCATAACTCCTCATAGCACAAGAACTTGGGGGTCACCACATGAAATTAATAGGCAGCAGGTTTAAAACAAACAAAATGAAGTATTTCTTCACACAATGCACAGTCAACCTGTGTAACTTGTTGCCAGAGGATGTTGTGAAGGCCAAGACTATAACATGGTTGAAAAAAGAACTAGATAAATTCATGGAGGATAGGACCATCAGTGGCTATTAGCCAAGTTGGGCAGGGATGGTGTCCCTAGCCTCTGTTTGCCAGAAGCTGGGAATGGGCGACAGGGGATGGATCACTTGATGATTACCTGTTCTGTTCTTTCCCCCTGGGGCATTGGCCGCTGTCGGCAAACAGGATGCTGGGCTAGATGGACCTTTGGTCTGATCCAGTATGGCCATTCTTATATTCTTATGTAAGCCATTCATTTTTGGAGCAAATGTCCAGTATCAAAATGGCTGATGTGTTGGTTTGGTACTATGGTACTAAGAACTCATCTGCAAGGCTTGAGTTTGCTTTGCTTTGTGCTGTCCATTGCGGCTGGTACTGAAAGTATAACTCTGCTGTAGCTGTAGTTCAGTCTTTTCAAAAGTTCTGCAAGAGTGGGATTTCTACACTGTTAAGCATCATCTGACACCAGTCTCCACAAACTGCAAAGTCAACACATTTAATGGCAAAGAGTCCTGTGGCACCTTATAGACTAACAGACGTATTGGAGCATAAGCTTTCGTGGGTGAATACCCACTTCGTCAGATGCATATAGTGGAAATTTCCAGAGGCAGGTATAAATATGCAAGCATGAATCAGGCTAGGGATAACGAGATTAGTTCAATCAGGGAGGATGAGGCCCTCTTCTAGCAGCTTGGTGGTGAACACCAAGGGAGGAGAAACTGCTCTTGTAGTTGGCTAGCCATTCACGGTCTTTATTTAATCCTCAGCTGATGGTGTCAAATTTGCAAATGAACTGAAGCTCAGCAGTTTCTCATTGAAGTCTGGTCCTGAAGTTTTTTTGCTGCAGGATGGCTACCTTTAAATCTGCTATTGTGTGTCCAGGGAGTGTTCTCTTACAGGTTTTTGTATGTTGCCATTCCTAATATCTGATTGAATACAAGAGGTCAGGAACAGTATCCCTGATGATGCCACAGCACAACTGGTTACTGAGCTCTGTGACTTTATCCTCACGCACGATTATTTCAAATTTGGTAACAACGTAGACCTCCAGACCAGTGGCACCACTATGGGCACCCGCATGGCCCCACAATATGCCAACATTTTTATGGATGACTTAGAACACCGCTTCCTCAGCTCTCATCCACTCATGCCCCTTCTCTACCTACGCTACATTGATGACATCTTCATCATCTGGACCCATGGGAAGGAAACCCTGGAAGAATTCCACCACGATTTCAATAGCTTCCACCCCACCATCAACCTCAGCCTGGACCAATCTACACAGGAGGTCCACTTCCTAGACACCACGGTGCAAATAAGTGACGGTCACATTAACACCACCCTATACCAAAACCCCACTAACCGCTATGCCTACCTTCATGCCTCCAGCTTCCATCCTGGACACACCACACGATCCACTGTCTACGGCCAAGTGCTGAGGTACAACCGCATTTGCTTCAATCCCTCAGACAGAGACCAACCCTACAAGATCTTCACCAAGCATTCTCAAAACTACAATACCCACATGAGGAAATAAGGAAACAGATCAACAGAGCCAGATGTGTACCCAGAAGCCTCCTGCTGCGAGACTAGCACAAGAAAGAAACCAACAGAACGCCACTGGCCATCACATACAGTCCTCAGCTAAAACCTCTCCAATGCATCATCAGTGAACTACAACCCATCCTGGACAATGATCCCTCACTTTCACAGGCCTTGGGAGGCAGGCCAGTCCTCGCCCACAGACAACCCACCAACCTGAAGCATATTCTCACCAGCAACTACACACTGCACCATAGTAACTCTAACTCAGGAACCAATCCCTGCAACAAACTTCGATGCCAACTCTGCCCACATATCTACACCAGCGACACCATCACAGGACCTAACCAGATCAGCCACACCATCACTGGTTCATTCATCTGTATGTCCACCAATGTAATATATGCCAGCAATGCCCCTCTGCTATGTACGTTGGCCAAACTGGACAGTCCCTACGTAAAAGGATAAATGGACACAAATCAGATATTAGGAATGGCAATATACAAAAACCTGTAGGAGAACACTTCAACCTCCCTAGACACACAATAGCAGATTTAAAGGTCGCCATCCTGCAGCAAAAAAACTTCAGGACCAGACTTCAAAGAGAAACTGCTGAGCTTCAGTTCATTTGCAAATTTGACACCATCAGCTGAGGATTAAACAAAGACTGTGAATGGCTAGCCAACGACAAAAGGAGTTTCTCCTCCCTTGGTGTTCACACCTTATCTGCTAGAAGAGGGCCTCATCCTCCCTGGTTGAACTGACCTCGTTATCCCTAGCCTGATTCATGCTTGCATATTTATACCTGCCTCTGGAAATTTCCACTACATGTGTCCGACGAAGTGGGTATTCACCCACGAAAGCTGATGCTCCAATACGTCTGTTAGTCTATAAGGTGCCACAGGACTCTTAGTCTGGATCTGTAAAAGTGGCAAACACGGCTACCCCTCTGATACTTAGCACATTTAATGTTATAGGACAAATTCTTCTCTTAGTTGCGCTGAGACATCTATGTTACTTTCAATGGGAATGCATCAGTATAACTAAGGGGAGACTTTGGCTAACCTGAGTAACCATGTGTTTGTATGTGCTGTGATACCAACGCTTCTAGGGTCATATGAAACATTTAGATTGTCACCTCTTTGGGGCGTGTCACAGGCTGGCTGCCCTTGGAGGCAAATCAGGCTCAGCTCAGTCTGTGACCTAGCAGCTAGCTCCCAGGGATCCAAGCTGTGAAAGGGTTAGGAAAAAACTATACAAACAAAGTGGTGAACTCAGTTGGGGAGGGGGGGGAGTCTGAAGAACCCACAGGGAGCAGGGTCAGACTCCTGTGTGTGGGAGCCCTGAGATAGGGCTTAAACGGTCAGGAAGTCATGTAAGAGGCCCCAAAGGGAGCAGCACAGGCTCTTGTGGGGGAAGTCCTGAGGTAGGGCTGACAAAGGGCAGGGAGATCCCATGGGAAGCTGCCAGAGTCCCTGCAGAAGGGAGGCAGTGAGGGAAAAGACAAGAAGCAACAAAGGAAGAATGCTGCAGGAGCAAGTTAGGCTCCTGCGGGGGAGGCTCTGAGGTGGGGTGAGTAAAAGCACTTCCATAGAGCCCGAAAACAGTATAATTATTATTTGAATGTTTAGCTTGGATTTTCAATTGGACCTTTTTGTTACCCTGGAAGGAGCCTGAACTGGATGTGATTTGGCTGGAGGACTGAGCCACAGAAGCCCTGGTGAGAGGCAGATGGACATTAGGAGACACGAGAGATGAGAACCCCTAGCAGCATCTCACCCTGACATAAGGGGGTGCTATGGATGGTAAGTACACTACCTTACAGGCAGATACTATGGGCTAGAGTCAGAGCTCGTGTAAATCAAAATAGCTCCATTAAAGTCAATGGGGATAAACCACTTTATGGCAGTTCAGAATCTGGATCTGTGCCTTTCATTATCTTCTAGGAAGCATGCAGATCATTGCTGAGTGCTATAAAATGAGAATTGAATATTCAAAGAATTATCACCAATGCAAAGTGGGTATTTGAAATAACCCAGCAGTACAGAATTGCTACCAACTTTGGGCTATTTTATTTTCAAATCCACCAGTATCTATGAAGATGAATTTTATTATATTTATATTTTTCAGATGTATTATCATCATCATTGTTTCGCATTCTAGGTTTACACAGTGCTTTAAGTCACTTCAAGTATGCACATCAAAAACTGGAAAATAAAAAGTTTCCCCAAATAATTTACGTGAGAATTTGGGGATTACATGGGAATATGCCAGATCTGAGCTGTGGTCCATCTTATTCAATAGCTTGTCTCTGAGAGTGGCTAGTACCAGGTGCTTAAGAGGAAGGTCACTTTTCCCTTTCCAGTATCTCCAGAATTCATCTTTTTTTCTTCTACTCTGACCTATTTATTCATTTAGATTTGTAAAATTTTAATCATTCAATCAAGAGAAGCCCCTCCTTTTGCTCTGGGTGCCACTACAACAGTTAACATTTACGTTCTGTTTAATATTTCCCATAATGATCATGTAATAATATAACATACTGCCCCTCTTTCCATGAATAAATGAGATCAATAGCAGACACTCTTCTCCAAGCTCTGGTAACTTCTCATCTGTCATTCAGTGACAAAAAATCCTCAAGTTGGCAGGCACAGTTGCAAAAGCTGCAGCTACAATGCCGCTTTGTGTATCAAAGGGCATTATCACTGAGCAAATACTGTCAACCGAGTTGGCAGCAATCATATCACGTTTCTGATTTATAGCGGCTGAACTTTCATGCTCCAAACAGGAGACTGGAACTGAAAATAATAAATGATAGCACTAGTTCTTGGAGGTTTAGTAGCACTTATTCTTGCAATTAGTTACAGATCTCTGCTATGATTAGCTAGTAACTGAAATAAGCCCTTTTGCTTTCACTATTACAAGCATATTGATATTGTCTCATTATCATGCTGTACGTACATGAACATCTGCTGTATTCCAGAGCCTTAAATAAGGGGTAGAGAAACTTTGGGTATGTCACACCAGAGCTGGGACGGCGCTTCCCAGTGCAGGTAGATGGTCACGCACTAGCTCTGTTTCAGCTGGTGCACTAACAAATGGCATTGTGGCCGCAGCAGCCCGGGCACAGCTTGGGCTAGGCACCCAAGGACATACCCAGGGGTCGGGTGGGGTTGTGCTTGTGTGACTAGCCTGAGCCACCGCCCATGCTGCTGTGGTCACGCTGCTATTTTTAGCACACTAGCGTGAGCAGAGGTAACACATCTCTGTTTACCCATGCTGGGAAGCACCATTTTAACTGCTTTGTAGACATACTCTTATTCTCAATGAAAATGGACTCAACACTTTCTATAGACATCAAATATTCTCCTGAGTTTGCATGAGACTTGCAGTTCCGCAACCACAGAGTGAGTTTTTGCTGTATTTAATTTATAGATGTATGGTAGAATCTATAGCCTACTGTTTTCATGTAGAAAAGTTGTGAACGTAACCTCCCTGGCAGGGCCTCGTGCTGCCATTTTAAATGGCTGGTCCACTGAAATCAATAGAAGGTCACGGCTGGCTCACTGTACATTTTGCAACACCGGTTGCATGTGACTGCTGGATGTACCAAGCCTACTTGACTGCAGGGAAAATGTTTGTATATATGATTTAGACTTGTTAGAAGGTTACTTATTCTCACTGGACCACGGTTTGATTTCTCCTCTTCTACTCAGAGCAAGAACTACATTGATACTAAATGAGGAGCTTTGGACAATTGCTCCATCAGCAGCCCCTGCTTCCGACCCATGTTGTTGTTTCTGGGGACAGATCTGGCGTCCAACACCTCCTCTTATTCCCTACTGCTGTCTAATCTCCAGATGTGGCTCTTGTGGTCCCAATATTATTTTTGGGTGGAGAAGCCCTTTAAGATCCACCTCTCCGTGGCTCCAACTGTGAGTTGCCGCCACTTCAGCTCAATCTGCATTCCTTACCTTAGTATTCTTGGAAGGGTAAGTGCCAGAGGAATTTTGAGGAGGAAGAGGATGAGGTAGTGTGGCCTTTGGGATTTGGTTTCGATGTGGTTGGTTTTAGGCTTATGAGAGTATTTTTCTGTCTGTTGATTTATCATGTGTCATGAGTTTTACAGTTCCGCAAATGGAATGTCATGGAGAGAAACTGCCAGCAGACTTAGCCACTGGAACCTGTTTCAAGGTCTGGGCTAGGGAGGGAGTTTCCTGTGGGAGTTTTCACAAGGCAGCTTTCTGAAATCCCTGTAATTCCTGCTCCATGGAAGGTTGGCTCTACCTCTGAAATTGAAGTTCATTGTTAAATGCTACCAGACCTACAGAGCAAAGATTTGATACTAATTTGGAGCTGGTTCCCATTGAAGTCAACGGAGAGGCATTAATTGATTTCAGTGAGAGTTCGATTGGGGCCCTAGATACTTGCGCCCCAAGAATGGCGAAGCGGGAGGATAATGGGGAGAAGCCTGAAATGAGTTTTCCAGTTATGATTGTCCTGTGTGATACTTTAAGTGCTGATCTGAATGTCATTAAAAACAGCTTTTGGCTCGAATAGGTTAAGGCAATCTGCTTTACTTTGTAAGGTAGGGACCACCAGGAAACTGCGTGTATGAGAAGTAATTAATTGGTGTTATTGAGGGGAACTGTGATGGGGAAACTTTGCATTTTTGGAATTAATATCAGAATGTAAAAGTGATTGCCCACCTACAGAGGTGAAAGTTCAACACTGACAAAGAAGGCCCTTGCACCTGTGTGGATGCCTATGGATTTCAGTGTGCAAGGATCCATTCCTGGATCAGGCTGTAGAATCGGGACCTAAGTCTAGCAAGAGGACCACGGCTGAGGTACAGATGTCAGAAATATCTTAAAGGACCGGTGTGGTTTCTTTTTTACCATTAAGATTGGGTATTTCTTGAATGGAAGTTAAGAAATACATTCATTTTCTGGATCGTCATAGCTACATTGCCTGACATTTCTTGGCAATGACGATACATTAGCCTGAATTTATTTGTACATATTAGTGCTCATACTCTTGTTCTTTAGTCCCCTCAGTCCTGGAATTTAAGGCTTTCCTCATCTCCACCACTGACTACATCTCTGCTCCCATTTCTTATCACGTTACATTCCCACCCCCCCACCCCCAGTGTTGCCAACCCCACCTTCATTTCCTTCTCCTTCTCTCATCTACATTTCTTTTCCATGCTCCTTCTTATTCCTGAATGATCTCCCTATCCACGGGAGGTTGCATGGGATGGTGGATAGGGTACAGGACTAGTCAATCTACCACTGACTCACTGCGTGCCCTTGGGAAAATCATATGACCTACATGTTCCTCAGTTTTCCTATCTGTAACTGGTGTATAATAATTCTTATCCAGCTTTGTAAAATGCTTTAGTATTATGGATGGGACATGCTTTGTAAGCTTTAAGCATCATCCCAATGTGTTTGGCTCCCATCCTGTCTTCATTTAAATCCCCCTTGAAAACTCACTTCTTCCATAATGCCTACAACTACTAACCCATGTCAATATAATGTCTTCATCACTACCATCTATGGAGTAACTCATCGAGTACTGAAATAAATCACTTTCCATTGGGATTACTGCCTAAAAGCCAAATGTAATCAGCAAAGTCTGGGGTTGGAAGGCTGTCACAGATAGAATCCATTTACTAATGAGTTGCAGCCTACTGTCCACATGGTAATGTCTGTGGTTTTAATGAAACATTACAGAGACCTTCTTTTTACCATTTGTTGCTTGTTAGCTCTTTAACAGATATGCTTTCCCAGTTGCATAGAAATTCATTTTTCTTCTTCCAATGAATACCAGCCAAACAATAGGGCTATGAATATTGTACCGCTCAGTAATGCTTTCTAAAATCAGATTTTTCAGAAGTATTTGCATATGTGCCTCAGCTAGCACTCCAATAAAACTATTGCCTAGACAAAGAAAGATGTTTCCTTTTGGAGTGATTTTATAAAATAATTTCCCCTGATACAACTGCCGAAAGAAAAATAAACGTGCGCTCCATTTACAACGTTAACTGGAGAAAACTTGCATCATCGATAAGGATGGTTACTAAGCAACCAAATGCAGTCTACAGCAATGATAATAGCACTTTGAAAGTGAACCACTTAGTCTAGCACATGCAAAGCTCCATTCTCCAGTTAGTGCAGAATTCAGATTGGCTCCTCTGTGCTACTGATGTTATTTGTGGCGGACACGTATGACCAATAAGCATTGTTCAAGTGAGTCTAAACCACTGTTTAAAATGCTATAACAAAACTAACAATGAATTCAGAATTTAAAAGACGAATGATTTAAAACTGCATTTGTGGAAAAAGTCCTATAGAGTTTAATAGAAAATGATCACAGTTCAATAGTTTCTTTACCCGTCTTATAGCATTTAATAGAGAATTGCGTCCCTGCCATAGAATTCTGAAGGATGAGTCCAAAAACCTCGCGAAAGGACACTCTGTATTAAGTTCTAATGGATTTTAGAATAAATTCTGTCTGACTTTCCCTATAAAAGGGTGGTATTTAATTAAATACAGTTAAACCATCAGGTTTATGCCACAATGTAGCATTTTAATAAAGGAAACAAACTGTTTTTAAGAGAACTATATTACATCTTATTACCCTGCACCCTGGCTGAGAGCCTCTAGAACGACCATCTCTCTCTCTCTCTCTCTCTCTCTCTAGTATCTCACTGAGTATCTTCTTTGGGTGGTCCTTGGTAGAGTGAGAACATATACACAAAGAGCGATACTTTTAGCAGAAACTATTGATCTCCTCAGCCCAGAAGTTCCTACCTTTATTAAGCTACCTGCTGCAACACATCCTGGTCCTATCTGGTAATGTGGAGGACCAGGAACTTTGTAAACTCTCCATGACTCCCTTATTTTATAATAAAAGGTCAAAACTTAAATTATAAACAAACACACACACACACACACACACATATACAATGAGACAAAATAAACTTCAGATTCCTTAAAATAAAAGATATGCTCTAGGAATTATTTTTGGGAAGTTCTATGGGCGGTATTATACAGGAGGTCAGAATAATTGGTCACAGTGGTCCATTTTGGCCTAGGAATCTATAAATCTGTAAAGCTATGTCCCCTTATCAATTGTATTTAAATAATCCTGAGCAATAATCTAAAAAACAAGCCTTTGAGGGGGTCTGATCAGTCTTCCATTCATGTTCTCACATTTGTTGAGTTTGTGTGTGGAGTTCCCTGTGGAGGGGACTCACTTCCTGACAGTGTACTGTAGGTCCCAGATCCTCTCTCCGTTGTGTTTGGAAATGTTGAAGATGAACCTGATTCCTCCAGATAAGTCCTTTCGGTGGCTCCACTAGGTAGGATCTTGGAGTTTCTGATAAGTTCTGAACAGTTCCAAATGTTTGGGAGCTTTTGAGCCAAACTGTGTGTGATACTGGCCAGATCATGCCAAAGTCCCCATGCATCAAGGGAACCCTGACAAATACATAGCTGGAATCAGTCTGGCTCACCTGTGTGTTAGTAGTGTTAAAATAGGTATAGTGTTATAATAATGTGTTTAGTGTTTAGACTTTATCAAATGCTTGTGAGTTTCTGAATGCATTAATCTTACTTATAACATTTGTAGCCCATATTGCAAGGTACTATTTGAGCAGTTGGATTGTACGCCTCTCTGACTATGTAAGTCACCAGATGGAGAGAGACATAAACTAGTGTGAAGTGCTGATCTGCAACAGGAAAGGTCCATCGACACTAGAGGAACTATTGTGGGATGATAAAGAGGACAAAAGACATTTGTTGTTTTGCCCTCCCCCTGTGAAGATGAGTCATACAAGTGGATTCCTCCCGTCAGCTGAGCTTGCAGCTCAGAGCACAATGGAGGAGAGGGGTAAAAAAGCTCTAACAAGAAGGAACGGGATTTCTATGCTGCTTGGACTCTGGGGGGCAAGGTTTACTAGGCATAAGCAAGAGATTCTCTGTGCTTAGCCTGGGTTAGCCCTAGAGATCGTATAGGGATTGCTTATGATAGAAGCTTCTATTACTTTCGAAACTTATGATTGCAACTCATTTGTGTATATATGTTTACCTGCTTTAACCTTGTATATAACTCCCATTTCCTTTTCCTAGTTAATAAATATTTAGATAGTTTATTATAGGATTTGCTGCAAGCTTTGTCTTTGATGTAAGATCTAATGTGCAATTAATCTGGGGTAAGTGACTGGTCCTTTGTGACTGGGAGTGACCTGAATATTGCTGTGAATCTTGGTATAAGGGGCCATCTGTCACAAAGGCATGCTCACCTGGGTGGCAAGACTGATCAGAGTTTCCAAGGCGACTGTCTGTGACTCCATGTGAAGGCTATTATAGTGCCTGAGCATTTTATACTTGATGATTGGTTGGTGAAATCTAAGTATAGAGCTCACAACCAATTTGGGGTTGTGCCATGTTTCCTAACAGTCAGCCCTGAGGATGGTAATGATGCACGTGAGTCACTGCCAGCGGCTTTACACTTTGTTCTCTGGTCTCAGTTCAGATAGTGCTTTTGTTCTGTGCCAACACTTGAAGTCTTGTGGCTGCTGAATTTTTGTTTCAACATCCCATTCTCAAATGTTTTCAGTTCAAGCCACTTATGCTTAAGCTGTATTCGTGCCACAGATAAAGGCGTCCTTATTCATCTTCTCATCAGAACTTCTGCTGAAGATAGGCCAATGCAAGCAAGGTCAATGTAGATTTTGACATCTGCCTCTAAAGACTTTTCTTCTTCTATTGGTGGCCGTTCAATTGGGGCTCTAGAAGAGTGTCTGCTGCTCTGAGTGTTTTCCCTGGTATGTGTTCTATGTTGAAAGAGAATTGCATTAGCCCTCATAGAAATCTTTGAATCCTAGGTGGAAAGTCATTCAGTGGTTTTGAACCCAATAACACCACTAGGGGCTTTTAATCTGTTTCTGTGTTGAAATCCAAGCCAAACACATATGTATTGAACTATTCATAGGCCCAAGTGACTAATAAAGCTTCCTTTTCCACTTGAGCATGCCACTGTTTGGTTTCTGTGAGGCTTCTTGGTACAAATGCAGCAGGTCTCCGGTCTCCTTCTGGCTGTCTTTATGTGATGCATCTACTGCTACTATTGTTGGATAGCTTACCAAATATTGTGCCAAAACAGGTGGAGATTTCGGTAATTCTTTTATTTTATTAAATGTATTTTGTTGTGGCTACCCCAGATCTACATACTGTAATCATCCAGGGGATCTCTTGAGGGTTGTGTTGGATGAACTAAACTTGGTAAGAATTTCCCAAAATGATTTGTCATGCCTAGGAATCTTCTTATAGCAGAAACAACTTTGGGTTTGGGTAAGGCAAGTAATGTCTTCAGTTTGTCTGAATCCAGCTGAATTCCCTGTTGGATAATTGTGTCGGACAAATTTTCGCTGCTCCTTTCCAAATTCACATTTCAGAGTGACACCAGTTTGTTGGAAGCTTCTCAGATCTGCATGTAGTTGCTCATCATGTTCATTTTTATCTCTACCATATACTGACACATCATCTGCATGGCAAAGAATACCTGGCAAACCTGACACGAGGTGAGAGATTCTCTTTTGGAAGTCTTTTGGTGTGGAAGATATACTGACTAGAACACGCACAAAAAACCCAGGACTTTCCAAATGAGGTGACATGTAGTTAATGGGATGGATTTTTAGCAAGGGGGATTTGCTAGAAGTGGGCTATAGCATCTAACTTTGAGAAGACATTGGCTTCTGATAACTGAGCTAACGTCTGGTCAACTGCAGGAAGTGTGTGTCTTTCTCTGCACATGTTTTTATTACGGCCCAAACAAATCTGGATTTTGCCATTGGCCTTTGATACTACAACCATGCCTGCACACTAGTCAGTGGTTTCTTCTGTCTGGGAAATAGCCCCTATATCTTCCATTTCCTTTAATTCTTCTTTGACTTTTTCCTAGCAAGCATGTGGCATGAGGCTGTCAGAGCAAAGGAAGTACCGATGGCACCGATTCTCTTTTGTACTCCCCCTACAAAGCCCTGTGAAGACATGTGGACACATCTCCCATATAGTTTGCTTTTTGCCATTCCAGTTTCTCTACTAGGTGTAGACCTTGTATGGTAGCAACCCTAGTAGGAGAGTTGTCTGTCCTTGAATTACATATATTATTTGATGAAGAACATTCCATCCTTTCCCCAATTTCTCAAGGAACTGGCCACAAACATCCAATGTAGTGTTACTAGCCCCACATAAAATTTTATTTGGTCTTTGCGGATCTCCCTCTGAGGATCGATTATATCTTTTATTGGAATTGCAGTGCCGACTGCCCCAGTATCCGTTTTAAATTTAAGGTTTAAGGACATTTCAGTTCATGCTTGTGTACCAAGGAGCTGTCTCTCCTATTGAGGAATATAGCCCCTAGAAGTATGGCCTCATTGTCCTCTGATGATCACGCTCCCTCTTGGATTGTTTCCGCTACACTTAGTGTCCTGAGTGCTTCTGCAAAATGTCCCATTTTGTAGCATCTCCTACATTCTTCTCCTTTTACTGGACATTGTTGCCAGCTGTGGCTTGGGGTCTTGCCACATGTGCCACAGCTTTTCCAAGCTTCCCTCTTATTATGGTTCCTTGGTCTCTCCCTCTCTAATTGTGCACTGTTCTTGTGGTAAATTTGGTCTGACTGCTCCTGTCATATTTGTATTTGCTCTTCACTGTGTCAGTATTGGCTGATGCAGTCTTCCAGATGCTGCTCGCATGTAAGTCACACTGCTGTTTCTTTAGGGTTTCTTGCTTTCTCACTTTTTGCTATAGCTTTTGCTTGTGTAAGAGCTGGGTCTGACTGAAGTTGTGCTGGTGAATTGGTGTCTCTTATGCCAGCAACTATCCTGTCTGTTATTAGTTCTTCTTTTAACGTTCCATATTTGCAATGTTTAGTAACACTATGAACTGCAATAACAAAAGGCTTCTCTGTTTCCCCTGGTTCCTGGCAGCTCCTATTAAGATTAGTCCTTTCATATGTAATATGTTGTCTGCCTGTGAAATGGGCATCAAACACCTCTTTCTCTTTGAAGCATTCTTACTTTTCCTCAGCAGAGAGGGGAAGGGCACACATCAGCTGCATCACCCATGGCGTTTATGGGTCCCCTTGCATCACCCATGGCATCAGAGAATTTATCTGGTATTCTTGTGCTTTCTCTGTTAAACCAGAAGCCATTTGGAATCATTCAAATCTACGGAGCCAGCAAGACCAGCTGCCTGAGTTGCCAAAATCAGACTTCTCTAGCACAGCCACTTGCACTATGGGCTCCTCGATTTCCTCCCTGATTTTCCACTTTCTCCACTCACTCATTGCTCTGGCAGTCGGGGGGGGGGGGAGGGGGTCTCTTCTCTTTCCTTTACTCCTTCTTTATAGAGGGATTCACTCCTTTCTGACACCACATGGTGTGAGGACATGAACAAAGAGCCCTGCTTTAAGCAGCAACTAGAGAACTCCCCAGCCAGGAAGTCCCTATCTTTATTAGGCTTCCAGCTGCAACACATCCTGGTCCTCTCTGGTAACAGTGGAGGAGTTGGACAAGGAACTCTGTATCACACCACAGACCCTCACCTGGGCATCTGTCCCTCACAGTGGTAGCAGATGGGTTTCTTTTCAACCTCTGCTGGGAAGACTGGTGCCAGGCAAGACCTCCTACTGTCCTGTGTGAGAATAGGTCTTCATTGGTTTTTGAGGTAGGGAGTTCTCCCTTGACTGCTGATGGTCAGTGGTTGGGCATGGTGGAGCAGATTTCCCTGTATTGATGCATGAGGAACTGTGAGCTGGCAGACATGGGCAGGGAGAGAGGCAAATTCCAGAGCCTAGCAGACTCTCATACAGTGCAGCAGTAGTTTGGTCCTTTCTCCGCTGCTCCTTTTGGGCTGGTAGAGATGCAGGAGTTGCATAGACTTCATAGTGAGCATGACCTGTCTCCCTTGCAGATCTGAAAGCACTTGTGCGGGACTCAAGTAAAGAGTTCTGTTTGCAGCAGCTACTGTGATTGCTGTAGTGGGTGAACTCAGGGAGGGCCAAAAATTTGAACAAGCAGAGCTGGCCTGTTTGGCAGTCTTAAACACAGTAAGCCTGATGTGCAATGAAAGGAGAGTTAGCCTCTGAAAATGCACTAAAAAGCAAATGCATTCAGTCATCCTCCATAGACAAGTGAATTTAGGCAGCTGCTTATACAGCTAGAGGAAGAGTGCCATGGTATGCACCAGACCTAAATAAATTAGGAATGGGACAGGGACTCAGGAAATCTGAGAACTCAGAACTGAGTTCAATTCCAGTTCTGCCACAGACTTCCTGTGTGACTTCTGGCAAGTCACTTAATCTCTGTGTCTCAGTTTCTTGTTTGTAAAATGTGGATAATAGCTCTGCCTTTCTCTCATGCTTTGTCTGTCTTGACTAATTAGATTGTAAGCCCTTTGCAGGCAGGGGTTGTTTCTTACTATGTGTTTATACAGCATCTAGCACAATACTTCAGAGCAGGGACTTGAAATTTGGCAAGAGGCTTGTCAGGAGATGGCCTTTGTGTCAGGAATGTACCTTTTGCTGTCTCTGTGAAAATACACCCAGATTTGGCTAAATTATAAGCTTTTGAAAAATCACAGTTTGCACATGCTCACTGAAGACTTGCTAGAGATTCATAGGTAAATTCCCCCAAGTTTCCATATGCACTAAGCATGATTCAGTCAAAGGCTGAACAGAACTTTTCCTGCAATTGGTGTGTTTTAGGTTGGGGCCCGGGATAGGCACCAGAAGTGAGAGCAGGGAGACTGTTTTTCCTACGATCTCAATGCCCCTCTGCAACCACTGGGAGGAGGTAGGGGGAGTACATTTTAGAAGGAGCCCAGGGAGAGGAGGCTAGGTTTGGAGGCTGGCAGGTGAAGGGAAGAAGTGGAACTGGGAGTCGAGGTGGGGGGAAGACTGGGACTGGCTGGGGAAGGAGACTGGGATGGCGAAACAATGGGGTGGAAGGAAGGAGGCGTGGAGAAGAGACTGATTGGCTGAGGAACAAGGAGGGGTAAATGGGACTGGCTGGTCAAGGAGAAAGGTGGTAATGTAGGCTTCTCTTTGCTAATGTACAAATAGCAAAGGATGAGGGATGAAGATCTGTCCTGGTCTTTGTACACTCCTAAAAGCACTGTTGGCTGGCTTGCAGCTTTTCACTCAAGGAATGTAACCTTGGTATCTCTAGAGGTCACATTGACAGGTACAGCAGGCAGGGCTGAATGGAAGGTTTTCACTGAACGTTCTCACTTATTTATTTTCTGCTAAAACATTTCTAAGTGGCGTGTGAAATGTTGCGGGGCGGGGGTGTTGTTTACTCAGATCAGTCCAGTAGCAGGGAAATGGAGAATTCAAATGAGCATATCTGCTCACAAACCTAATGTGGAGTGAACATTGCTGTTTATGATTTAATGTTAGGGCTGTTTGTGGGTATGTGTGGTACCTAAAATACCTATTACAGGATGGATTTGGGCTTTGAACCACTGTCTGTCCTGTAGGAGAGCTGTACAACAGTGGGTGTCCTTGGAGGTCTCAGACTTTGAGGCCAGAAGAAACAATCATGATCATCTAGTCTGACCTCCTGCACATTGCAGGCCACAGAATCTCACCCACCCACTCCTATTGTAAGCCCAGAGCCTCTGGCTGAGTTACTGCAGTCCTCAAATCTTGATTTAGAGACTTCAAGTTACAGAGAATCCACCACTCCTTTTAATTCAAACCAGAAAATGCCCCATGGTACAGAGGAAGGCAACCTCCGTCCCCATCCCCACCCCCCGGCATTATTCCATGTGATGCAACCAGCATTCTTTTGGTGGCTCTGGGTTTTAAACCTTTTTAAAATTAAATTTGAAATTATGACCGTCTATTTACATCACTGAGCCCTGGTCTACACTGGGGGAGGGGAGGGTCGACCCAAGATACCCAACTTCAACTATGTGAATAGCGTAGCTGAAGTTGGTGTATCTTAGGTCGACTTACCTGGCCGTGAGGACTGCAGCGAGTCAACCGCTGCCGCTCCCCCATTGACTCCGCTTCCGCCTCTCGCCAGCTGGAGTTCCGGAGTCAACGGGGAGCGCGTTCGGGAATCAATTTTTATCGCGTCTAGACGAGACACGATAAATCAATCCCCGATAGATCGATCACTACCCTCCGATCCGGCAGGTAGTGAAGACCTGCCCTTAGATTAAATTAAACTAAATTAAAAAAACCAAACAGTACATATTTGCTGCCAAGTTTTAAAGAAAGTCGAAGCACTGAACGGGTGGAAGTCACTGGCTAAACATGTGGAACCATAGTTTGTTGAAGGGCTAAACCAGCTTTCGACAGCAGTAACCTCTTCTGCAAGTGCAGAGAGAATGTTTTCATTTCATTCAGCTAGTTCAGGTCAATGACCAGTTCGTTCAAAGTTGAGAAACCAACTGGAAGTTGAAAAAGCACGGAAGCTTGTTTTCCTCTTTCAATCTATGAATTAAAATGAGGTGTGAGGAGGAAATGTGCTAGGGTTAAATCTTGAACTAATGGTGACCAGTGTCACAGGCGGTCCGTGCATTTTACACTGTTGATTAGCTCCTTCCGGGTCGAACACCCCCTTCTGTCACTTGTTTGTGCACCCTGCCATCCTCCCTTTCTCTCATTGCGACTCAGAGTGCTCTCTCCCACGTGACTCTCTGGCCAGGTCACTGTGTGGTTTTCCCTTTCTGGGGGGTTAGCAAAGTCTCTCCATGCAAAATAGCAGCCTTCTCCTCCCGTGGCTAATAGGGGAAACCAGACCTGCCCTTTACTGTAGGTTCCAGCCCAAGGACCTTCTAATCAGCAGCTAAGATCTGCAATGTCCCACCTTGCTGCCATTTCCCTGAGCCTTTTCCTACTCCACCTCTCTCAGGCTTTTGCCCCACCACCCTTTTGGATAAATCCTTCCTTCAGGCCCTGGATTCCCTGGGGTTTCTACTCTCCCCCTGGGTTTGTTTGCATCTGTAACATCCAGAGCGTAGCCACAGGCTCCCTCGCTGTTCCCTTCTGCTGCCAGCTTCCTGGCTTTATACTAGTCCTGTCTGTTCCTTCTCAGCTGGCTTCCATCATCATTCAGGGGTTACTTCAGCCACCTAATTCCCCCCCAGCTATGACCTTTCCAGGTAACTGGCCTCTTCTCAGCCTCACAAATCCTTTCCAGGCTAATGTGGGGTGAACACCCTTTCTTAGCCAGAAACTATCAGTTCAATTCACTAATACAGATAATACTTGTTTAATGAATCAATTAGTTTTAATGCAAAAGATGTTATGAGGAACGCTGATTTTTTTTCTTATGTATTCAGCACATTTAATATAGCTTTGTCTCATTTTTAGGAACTAAATACTGTTTCTGAGCATTTTTTATTTGATTTTCATTTCCATCCCAATAGAGCTTTACACAAATTGCAAGTTTAAAAGTAGTCATCTAGTACATAAGAAATGCATCATTGACCATTTTCATACATTTATTCAGACACTGAATTTTTATTATGTAAGTTCAGCTAAGTGGTTAAATAAATGTAGTGTGACCTTCTGGCTAGCATAAAGAAGCACCAAGCTTAGTGTGAAAGCTACATTTAGTTGGTTTAATGATTACCAATGAGAATTAACCTTTCTTTGGGAAAATGACTACAAAGTACAAATGGAAACACGATGAAAATGTATTCTTTAAATCTAAGTTCATTGCTTGCTGTTTTAAATCATGATTAAAATGTAAATCAGTCCAATCTGTTCTGGGAGTGCACATTGGAGTAGAAAGTCCACCACATGTCATTCACCCAGCAGCACTGGCCAATGCAGAGGGTGGACTGGTACCACGGCCCTTCCCTTAGTATACTGCTCCCTGATCCTAGTGTGAGCCTGGAGGAGTCCTAACTCCACAGCTCAAAGACTGTGACTGACCCTTCACAGAGCCCAGCCACAAAGAAAGGGGCAGAGAGCTCTTTGTGCCCTCCCCCTCACTTGTGCACTCACACACAGCCTGCCCCTAAAAATGGTAATCATTACGTGAGTGTGGAAAAGATAAAGAAACGCACACAAAACTCATCCACTGGGCAGTCTTTCTGGTTGAGGTAAAAGAAGAATTAAGTACTCAGACTGGCCTTCACAGATGACCCAAAATGGTTAGCAGATGCTTTCAGGCGTCTCAACTTTTAAAATTTCTGTCAGCTTCTCAGCTGTGAGGCACGTGTGATGCATATAGAAACTAGAAATGTCTGCTGCCAAATCGGGTTTGCTGTGGCTTTTAACAGCCCTCTTCATTTACTATTAAGAGCATATTCCCATGAAAATGTTGTTTTACTGATGCAAAAATATCTAGCAAAGAGACTGTCCTTGGACTGCAGCCCTGATGTCAGTGGAGAGATGATGCCACACGCCAGACAGCCAGGGCAGCAAAAATGGGGGATGGAAAGCCACATCCAGGGCAGACTGTCAATTTGTTATCAAAGGGATCAAAAGCTATTGATCAGAGGGTTCTGAATAGCTCATCAGATTAGGAAGGTGGTAGATAGTGTGTTTTGCTGTGGATCTGACTCCCAAGCAGTAACTATGAGAAATCACTGAATAATACCACAAATAATTAGTGCCCTCACTATCTTGAGATAGCAGTGAGACCTGGCAGATGGATAGAGCTGTGCAGCCACTAGTAAACAGAGTCATTGGAGTGTGGAATGGATCTACAGGTATGTCCCCAGCAGCACTGAGGTGTCCCTCTGGTGGAACCGTGTTCAGTGGACTGCCTAGGAATGATCTGGTTGTGCTGCCAACCAGGGGCCAATATCCACTGAAAATTTCAGGCTCCCCCCGACACATTCAGCTGGTTCCACCAACAAACTTTTCCTTCATCCCTCCCATCTCAGCAGCTCCCCTCTACTCTGATGATGGATTCCTCCCCAGCCCAGACAGGCAGGGACATTCCTCCAGCTCAAGCAGACCAGTTCCAGCCAGCCCCTGGATGTCCTTTTTGTACACATCCTCAGGGTCAGACAGGGCTGGCCTCATCTCTGTGCTCCTTAGCTCAATAGCACCACAGGACAATTTTATACACTTGTTTGCATCTGCCAGCCTTGCCCCACTGCTCAACCTAGTGTTGGCTGGTTCACACTGTAGACGACGTTTCTGAATTAGTCATGTGCAGCCCCTAGTCTGCTCTGCTGCCTGCCACCCTCTCCCCATTACCGAGGAGGGGGTGTCACACATTGGTTACATGACTGATGTGGTGAGGCGGGCCACCCACATCACAGACCCTTTCCTTTCCCTTCCTTCCTTGGCTTCTGCTGATTCCTCTGCTCTAGCAGGCAGCTGGCTGGCAGGAAGTGGGAGTAGCACTGGGTGCCTCACCTGATCAGAGAGAAGAACCAGCAGGGGCTAGGTTCTCTTTCGCCATAAGCTCCCGCTGCCTTCGGGGAGCATGAGAAGCAACTGTATGTGTATATATATGTGTGTTCATATAACGCCCAAGTGTTTCAAGATTGGATGTTTTTCCTAGAAGATGTGCACTAGGAATTATCCCGGGGAAGGTCTATGGGCTGTGTTACACAGGAGGTCAGACTAGATGATCACAATGGTCCCTTCTGACCTTGGAATCCATGAACGTGTGCTAGGGAAGGGAGGATGACTTTGTGGCTAAGTGCTGGACTGAGACTCTCTGGAGATGTGGGCTCAGCTACAAACTTCCTAGGTCAATGGTTTTCAAACCTTTCTTTTTCTTCGGACCCAGATGAAGAAAATTGTTGATGCCCGCGACCCAATGGAGCTGGGGATGTGGGGTTTGGGATGTGGGAGGGGCTCCGGGTTTGTGGGGGCTCAGGGCTGGGGCAGGTAGTTGGGGTGCAGGAGGGGGTCAGGGCTCTGGGCTGGGGGTACAGGATCTGGGATGGGACTGGGGATGAAGGGTTTGGGGTGCAGAAATGGGTTCTGGGTTTGGGGGGGCTCAGGGCTAGGGAAGGGGGTTGGGGCATGGACTTACTTCTGACGGCTCCTGAAGCAGCCACCAGCAGGTCCAGCTCCTAGGTGGAGGTGCACAAGTGGCTCCACGTGGCTCTCGCCAGCAGGCACCGCCTCCCTCCCCAGCTCTCATTGGCTGGTTCCTGGCCAATGGGAGTGCGGAGCCGGTGCTCGGGCAGGGGCAGCGCATGGAGCCCCGTGGCCCTCCTGCCTAGGAGGTGGACCTGCTGCTAGCCACTTTTGGGGTGCAGAGTGGTGTCGGAACAGGTAGGCACTAACCTGCCTTAGCCGGGCAGCATCACCGACGGGACTTTTAACGTCCCAGTCGGCGGTGGTGACTAGAGTGACCCAATGCCTTATATTCCTCAACCCAGTACTGGGTCGTGAAAAACACTGTCCTAGGTGACCTTGGGCAAGTCACTTACTCTGTCTCTGCGTCAGTCGCTCGTCTCTAATAATACTCTCCTAGCTTACACAGGAGTGCTGAGAGGACAAATTCCTTCATGATTGTGAGGTACCCAGATACTGCAGTGATGGGAGCCATAGGATGACAGGGATGGAAATAGATGAGACAGTTTTTAAGCTATTTGAGGAAGGTAAGAGTCCAATGTTCAGGGTTCATTGTTAACTGAGGCCACACAGCATCATGCAGAGTGAAGAACAGACACTGAGAAAGGGCTGAAAAGGCAGAAAAAATAGCGATTTTTGAGGGATGGGGGAATTTTTTCATGAATTTGTTGTTGAAATTTCAAATTTTCAAAAAGATTCAACCACTCTCAAAGGTTTTAAAATTTTGAAAAATGGTTGCAAAAACTTGTCATGAAAAGTTTTTGACCAGTTCTGGTGGAAGGCTCTGAGAAGTCTGTGTTCTCTCTTTCTGACTACACTGAAATTCTTGTGGCAACAATAGGCAGGGACAGGGAAGAAAAAGGTCAAGTTGGAGTTGGGTGGAACATCTGGCAGCCCCAGAACAAAAGTAAATAAAGGAGTTAAAGCACCAGGAAGTGCCAATAAAAACGAATGGTAGGTCTGTTGTCAATTTTTAATTATAAGGGTACTGTTGCCAAATGCAATCTGATTTCTTGCTGTAAAACTCAGGTTAAGAACCTAGTCCAAGGTGATTTTTGAACTGAAAAATTATCAAGTCCAGGAACTGTTGTGCTCATATGCTTTGGCAAATGAGATTGATTTTAATGGCATCAACATTGGTTGTACAAATGGGACTAATTTGCATGATGGTAGATTCCAAATATGTGAAAAATTACAGCTAATAGAGATTTATGATTGCTGCGTTCATGCTGGTGGAGAGCCGGGTTGTTGCTACGTATAATTTAATATTAGTTCCACTTGGATAAATTTTCCTAGTGGTGGTTTTTTTAAAAGAATGTTTATAGTCAAAAGTTAAAAAAACAACCCAAATTGCTTGAGTTCATGGACATAGCTAAATTGTACTCAATGTCCAGTACTTTTGTCCTGATAGATATTATCAGACGTGTTTGGTTGCTTAAGAAATATGCAGATAAACTGCAGCTCATGCTCCACCAGATCTCTGCTGGCTGACGCAGCCTTTCCAGGGCAGTGTGCCAACAGGAGATGCTCAGACACTGGCTGCTGTGCTTTTCCCTCCTGGCTGTGGTATGGTGTGTGGAGGGGCAGCCAAGTGGGGCTGGTGACATGAAAGTGGTCATGAGGGCTCCCTTCTCCCCCCAAAAACTTGGTCTGGAATTCCCTTGAGCCACCATCATCTCCCCAGGAAAGAATATGAGGAAAGGTCCAAATTTGTGTGTGACACAGCTCCTCCTTTCTGAGCCTGGCTTTGCCCGGGTGCAGTGTATACTGTGGGAAACATTCTCACATGTCTTGCCTGGAGTGCATTAGGACATACAGAGAGCTTCCTCTTTCCCCCTTTCCTTTCCAAGCACAGGTCGCAAGTAGAGCATAATATGGGCCTAGTGCTTTTGATTACCAGGCAGGGAATCCAGTGATGCTCCATTAGGGATTGGCCAACTGGTTTGGGGTGTGTCCAGGCACCTGGCTCCCCTGCATTTATGGTGCCTTCAGCAAGAGGTGCTGGGGGAGAGGATGCACGCTGCGACTATTTGAAGACGTGGAAAGGAATGTTCTGGAGCAGGGTTGACCAACCTGAGCCTGAGAAGGAGCCAGAATTTACCAATGTACATTGCCAAAGAGCCACAGTAATATGTCAGCAAGCCCCTCATCAGCTTCCCCTCCCAGCGCCTCCTGCTCACCGGCAGCCCTGCCGATCAGTGCCTCCCCCTCCCTCCCCGCACCTCCCGATCAGCTGTTTCATGGCGTGCAGGAGGCTCTGGGAGGGGGGAGGGAGAGGAGAGAGGGCATGGCAGGGGAGGGGGTGGGAAGGGGTGGAGCTGGGGCAGGGCCTGTGGCAAGGGCACACTGGAAAGTTGGCACCTGTAGCTCCAGCCCTGGAGTTGGTGCCTATACAAGGAGCCGCATATTAACTTCTGAAGAGCCGCATGTGGCTTCTGAGCCATAGGTTGGCCACCCCTGTTCTGGAGTGTGCTGCACCCTGGCTCCCAGAGCCTTCCTGCCTGTGCAGACAGAGACCCTCTCAACAGTCACTCCCCACAGGATCTAGCCCTGGCTGGTTAGGTGAAATGTATATCGGTCTGGGAACCTTACTAGAGGTGCTTTTCAACTATCAGTGGGTATTGTTCTGTTTGTTTTATATCTGCAATGTTCAGCCATCAGTGCCTCTGGGCTCTGAGGCGAGGTCACAATTATGAAGCTGACACCTACTTTTAGGTTTATTAAAATAATAGAATAAAAACACATTCAAAGGAAACGCTTAATAAATAATCAACTGGGCAAATAACCGTCTGTTGTTCAAACCAAATGCATTCCCATTTCAATGCTAAAAGCAAGCAGGCCAGCAGTTTCATATTGTACTGTCAATAGCAGATAGCTCATTGCCTTTCTGAAGGCCGGATTTAATTCAGACATGTTAATTTTGAAACACCAATGGGTCGGATTTCAGTGAAAGATCATTTGTCCATGTAATTGCTGATTATGGACTGTTTTTTCTCTCCTGGGTTTCTTTCTGTTCCATTATTTCAATGTACCTAGACATTTAGTTAGAGATTCTCAGCATCCTTACATGTGACCTTGCATAAAAACCTTGAAAAATTGGTGGTAATCATTTAAACATTGGTCCAAATAAAATGAATGTAACTACTGGTTTGTGTTCAGTGGTTCTTACATCAGCTCTGTTTTAAATGCCTTGCCAGGCTGACTAGCTGAAAGACATTTTGGAATTGTTTGCAAATGGAGCTCAAAGGGAAGGGGCTGTTGCACCTGGTGCTGCCTGCAGATCATGAAAAAGATGAAGATAGAAATGGCCAACACCATCTTCCATATGATCTGGTGACACTTCATACAGGGGCACCTTCATGTCAGACTTTAGTTTGCAAAGCTCTGCATCAATTTCCATCATTTGACTTGCTGAAGTGCCACAGCAGAGCACTTTAAACGCTCCCAGGTTTTGTGTCTAAGAGACTTAGCTGAAATAAAACCTGCAAGCAGGCAACAGAGGAGCCAGCTTCTACTTTGCCTGCATTTAGGTTGTATCCAGTCATGGAATCCTGCTAAACAAGCTGACCTGTCGACAAACTGCACCCAGCCCGGTAGCCTGAAGGAGGCCCCGAGGGGATAAGAGCTCTTTCCTTCAGCCTCAGGGTACAATTTTCAAAAACACCAAACTGACTTAGGAGTGTAGGTCACAGTTTCAAAAATGATTTAAAGCCAGAGTAGAGACAGTTTTGAAAATGCCAGTCAGCACCTCTCTGCATCTTTAGATACCTAAATACCTTTTAAACAACTGGCTTTTAGGCACTTCTGACCCTATGTGTCATTGAAAATCCCACTTCTCACTGGCTAAGTCTTTTTTGAAAATGGGTTTTAGGTTCCTACGTCACTGAGGTGCTTTTTGAAAATTTTACCTTAGATCCTCTTAGATGCTCTTCTTGAGCAGCCTTTACATAACATGGAGCTGTTTGGGAAGAATTGGTGGAGTAAAGGAATTTTGATGATCGCTTGTTGGGCATGTTCTTAAACTGATCAAATGTACAGGGTGTTTTTATTTAGCTTGAAGAGTCTGATAAATATAGAATGTAAAAAGCCTCTGTTGTTGAATAGCTCTTATCTCAGTATCTTTATTTACATATTCGAAGAACCCTGACACAATCAAACTACCCAAGGAATGGCTTTCCCTCAGCCTGGGATCAGAAACAAATTAGATGTTAATAGTGTTGTGTGATAACTGGGGAAAATGTTATGTAAAACTGCAAAAATAATATTTGCTTTTAGTTCCAGGTCATTTAGTGGGTCATAGCTTGGTTTTGTGTGACAGAGGGTACTGGCCCTTCAAGCACAAGAGGGTCCAGAAGACCCCCTTTCAAGGATATTGGTGTCACACAGTATCAGAAACCAGCTGAAGCTGGAAGAGAGGCGGTGGTCCTGGAGAGTTAGCAATGGGATGGGAAGATCCCAGGATACTGTCACTTTAAGAATCTGGGATCAGGAGCCCTGTGGGGTAGGGTGAAGCAGTGCTTCCCCCCTCAATCTGGAGAAGCTTTCAGAAGGAGGGTAGTATGTATGCCGGCTTCAGCATGTGGACAGAGGAAGGAAGGCAGAGCTGAAAGGTGAGGCTTCTGCTGAGCAGAACAAGGTCTCCATGGATGACAGGAGCGTTGGAGATGGGTTTGAACTATGGGGTGACTATGATAGACCTTGTGTTTGGGACATTGAGGACTAGTTTGAATTACTTTGGGCTACTAACCCCATTTCAGGGAAGGGCTGGTGGTAGGTTTTTTGTCGCCCCAAGTTCCGAGAGCGCAACCGCCCAAGCGAAAAAAAAAAAAAAGGGGGGGCCGGAACGCCGCCCCTGGAATTGTGCCGCCCCAAGCACGTGCTTGCTTTGCTGGTGCCTAGAGCCGATCTTGGTGATAGCCCCGAGAAAACCTATCCAGCACTCCCAAAAGTCCCTGAAGAGAGGGAGCAGAAGGAGGGACCTGTGGAAACACCTCTAGCCATAGCGGGGCACCTGGCAAAAGGCAAGTTGCTACCTTTTGCATAAGAACTTGGGACTTGCCAGATCAAACGAGTGGTGATATCGCCAGAACCAGATGCTTCAGAGGCAGGTGCAAGTAATCCCGTAGTGAGCAATTATGCAATAAGCTGTTAATTTGTTAATTGGGAAAATTTCTGCATAACCTCCTTTATTTAAAGGTTGGCTTATCGCGAAGGCTGGGAGTTTATAATTTTTTTCTTTAAAAAAAAGAAGTTGTCTTATCCTATCTAATATAATTATCAATGTTCTCATTGTCTAATATAATGTGTATTCCTTTCTTGAGTCCCACCAGGTTCTTGGCCTCAGCAACATCCAATAGCAAGGAAGTCCAGAGGCTGGCTATGTAATGTGTTTTTTAAAATGATTTCCTTTTATCACTTTTCATTTGCACTGACGCTGTTATGCTGTGCTTAAGTAGCCTTATGTTCAGTCTGCAGATTTTAATTTCCTTACTTTTGACATTAGGGGTTTTTCAATTAGCTTCTTTTTTTCAAACTGGCCTTTCTGAAGCTTAGTATTACGGTGCTAGATTTTTCCCATGAAGAGGTCAGGCTTAATTACCACATGTAGTGAGCACTATTATTGAGTGGGTCAGCTAGTTACTCTTTGAACCATTACTTAGGAATAAGTTGATCATAGTCTCTTCTCCTGTGTTCTCTATAACTAGCTGTTCCGTGAAGCAATCATGTAAGTTGGTGAGAAATTGCATCTCTACATCTTGTTCCGTAGTGCCGGTTTATTAAAGTTGTCCACTTTAATCATTTTAATAGACTTGGTTTCCCCTTCTTTCCAGACTAGGATTTAGCTACAGTGCATTCATCCCCTTCAGACCGGTTCACTGCAATTTGCTGACTATGGAGGCAATTCAAATGCTCCAGTTTGTTCAGAATTTGGCCACCTCAGCTGCCATTTACAGTGAAACCCTCTGCTCCACTCTCTGCCCCGGCTGCAAGTTTTCTTCCATTGCCAGTTCAGGGCCTTGTTCCTCCTCTGCAAAATTATTAATGGCAACGACCTCCTCCATGGCCCACCAACATAACTCAAGCAAAGCCTCCTATAATCAGGAAAGGGAGAAAAGCGGAAGACTCCATGATGGGAACTTTGATCTAATTTACATGGGCAATGCTTAGATACTGTGGTAATGGGCACTGTAGAAAACGTTAAGATAGAAAGACAGAAATAGAAAGATATTTTGGGTCAAATTCCAGTCCCACATGTGGCTCTCATTAACTTCAGCTGCTGGTAGAGCTTGTCTCGTAGTGAAAGGTCATCCACAGGCATTTTGGTAACTTCTGAGTAGAATTTGAGTAGAATTTCATTTCAGTCAAAGATACACACCTCTTTATTTGTTTTTCATCATCATTTATGCAAAGCAATGTTTTGTTTTTATGAGTGTTATTGGGAAGTGGCTTTGATTTGGGTAATCCCAAACCAAAATAAATTTAAATAACAAAATCAAATTAATTTCACGTGAAAGCAGATGTAATTTATAAATGTTGGGTCACCAAGTCAGGGTGCACAAACAGTGCCATGTGATGAATCACGCAGTTTGAACATTGATCTCTGAACATCAACTTCTCAAAGGAATATTCTCAGTGAACAGTTCATTAGGAGTCTGTAAGTCTGAAGTCTGTGTATACAAAACATTCATTGAACAAGACTGGATATTCACATACTCACAGTATGCTTCTGCTACTGGTACATAGAGCTGTGTGGAGGATAAATTCTGTTGTGCAAAGGATTTTGAGATTTCTAACTTAGGCTTTGTTCTGAATCAGAACAAAACCTGAAATTTTCAAAATTCTTCATGAAGGAAAATTCCATATTTTGTTTTTGGTTCAGGTCAGTTGGAAGATTTTGTTTCAATATCAACTTTTTTTCAAAACAAAATGTTTCATTCAGAAAGTCAAAATGGGATTGTCAGAAGTTTCTCCCCTGCGTTTTCTTTCAGAATGAAATTCCAGTGAAAACAACCTGATTTTGCAAAGCATTTTGATGCTGATGGAACTGCGTGTTCGGACAGAATAGGGCTCCCTGGAAATTTCTCCAACCAACTCTGACTTATTTTCTATGTTTTGCCTTGAGCCTTTATATGTTTCTATCCATTTATGCAATACATATTTAAAATTTTTATTAAAGCTAATTTTTAAAAAGTTATATAGTACACATGTTAAGAAAAGAGTGTCTGTACATCTGGGTATAGTGCTTAGATTAGTGGTGGGCAACCTGCGGCCAGCCTGCGCTGCTTCCCGCAACTCCCATTGGCACGGCCACTGGGAGCTGCGGACGGCCACGCCTGCGGAAGGTCAACGTAAACAAACTATTTTATGGCCTGCCAGTGGATTACCCTGATGGGCCGCATTTGGGCCACAGATTGCCCAGCACTGGCTTACATTATCCACAAATACAAAGTCTGTTTTTAAAGTCATAAAATACATCTACTGTAGTGCATAATCAGCAATAACACAAATTTAGGTGAATAAATTTAAGAATACAGTTTAGATATTAGCATCCAAGTATTCGGGTACATCATTCATGAAAAGTTATACAGAGAGTTGGTTGTGGAAGGCAAATATAGCTGTGAGTGAAGATTGTCCCTCAATAATTGAGAATTTAAGGCAGGTTGTCCATTTAGAAAATACAATCCAGGAGAAAAGTATTTCAGTTACTTTCCCCACTGTGCTTCTCATTGGCACTCCAGCTCATCCCTCCCGGTATTGCTGATGCCTGGTGATGTGTTCTATGGAGATTTATTACACTCTACTCTTATTCCTCTTTTGTGCCTACTCCACATGCTTCAAGCTCCATTCCCGTAGTCCTATGCCTATGTGAAGTGGTGTTAACAAGGATCAGGTGCTGCCATTGTTTATGAAAGTGCCAGGGTTCATTTTACTAGCTGTGGTATGTGCTGATAAAAAGCCCAGCAGTGTGTACATTACAGTGAAGTTCTTGTATTTAGCAGATGAAAAGGCAATACTGTACCTGTAATGAGGCTTGCTCATGGAAAACCCCTTCAAGTTGTTTTTAGCAGTGCTGCATTAGTCATCCTTAAAATGCTGCCAACAGTTCTGTACTTCTGGCTTGAATCACACAGGAGGTGAGGGCTGTTTTGGAAGCTGTGCAGTGTTAAATAGCAACTCCCACTTTGCCTCAGGTGTTGAGGTTATTTTAGGAAAACATGAACTAACATTCCAGACAACTTCTTGCTCTCCATTTAAAGGACCTGTATCATTCTTTCTGTGTGCTGCAGTTTATTGGAAGACCAAAAGGTGGATCATGCCAATGCTTCCCATTTGTCAACTGTGTTAAGATGTTGCATATATTTGGATTTCTGCCTAACTGATTTTGAGAGAATGTGAGACGCACGAGGGGAAAGAAAAAGTAGACAAAAGGAAATCTACTGTGGAGAAATAGCAGATGTTCAAAGATAGATGGCTAAAAAGCCAAGCGGCTGCGAGTGCTATCTAGTAGTAAACACAAAGTGCCTAATTCCGCCAATACTGTTTATACTGAGTAGTAACTTGCTATGCAAGTGGGCCATTTGCTTTCAAGGAGACTACTTGTTTAGTAAGGTACTATTGGCCAGCATGAGTAAGGGTTGCAGAACGGGGTCCAAAGGGAATAAACAAAGGCAAATATGGACCTGCAAAAACAATCAAGGATAAGAAAGAGGCATTCACTGTAAGACACAGAGAATTCATAAAGAGGAGGCAGAGAAATGAGATCATAGGGGTGAGGTTAGGGGTCAAATGAAATAAAACTGCTCAAAGATTAAGGCAAATTTGACCAAATACAAGTCCATAAGGAAAAAGTCAGTTACCCAGACATGAAAGGCTACAAGGCTATAGTAAGGGGGCTATAAGGATGCAGCCCATAGTAATGGGTGCCACATTGCAGCATTGCCCCAGGGAAGCAATAATGGCTCAGGAGGACAGTAATCTGCTGCTGCTCTATGCTAGCAGCAATTACTACCTCCACCTTACGTCAGTTCAGCTGTGCTGGCTGGCACATTGGGAGGGCAAAGCCAAAGCTCTGTCTCTTTCCGCATGGGCAGTGGGTGAGACTTCCCCTGGGGGAGACGAGCTCCTTTTCCTACCTCTTCTGCCCACAGCCCCGCCCAGACTCCACCCCTGCTCTGCCTCAGGCCCCACCCCCACCCACTGCTGACTTGCCACTCACCTCTTCACACCCTTCCCCCGCATATCACCTCCTCCCCTGCCTGCCGCTCGCCTCCTCACCCCCCCCACCAGACCCTTTTCCTACCTGCCACGAGACAGCCAGGCCGCCTCAGCTGTGCAGCTGGCTCGCCGCCCGCCTCCTCACATAAGAACGGCCATACTGGGTCAGACCAAAGGTCCATCTAGCCCAGTATCCTGTCTTCTGACAGTGGCCAATGCCAGATGCCCCAGAGGGAATGAACAGAACAGGCCATCCTCCAGTGATCCATCCCCCGTCACCCATTCCCAGCTTCTGGCAAACAGAGCCTAGGGACACCATCCCTGCCCATCCTGGCTCATAGCCATTGATGGCCCTATCCTCCATGAACTTCTCTAGTTCTCTTTTGAACCCTGTTATAGTCACTCACCCTGCTGCTGCCCCCCTGCCCCACCCCCAGGGCACCCCCTCCCCTTTTCACCTTAAAGCACTAATAACATTCCCCAAGGGAGCTGAGCAGGCAACAGGTATAGCTCAGGTTTCAGAGTAACAGCTGTGTTAGTCTGTATTCGCAAAAAGAAAAGGAGTACTTGTGGCCCCTTAGAGACTAACCAATTTATTTGAGCATGAGCTTTCGTGAGCTACAGCTCACTTCATCGGATGCATACTTCCCACAGTATGCATTCGATGAAGTGAGCTGTAGCTCACGAAAGCTCATGCTCAAATAAATTGGTTACTCTCTAAGGTGCCACAAGTACTCCTTTCCTTTTTAGGTATAGCTCAGTTGCCAGATGGATTCTCCTCTGCGTGGCAGGGAGTTTGGTGTGTGCTGTATAGAGAGAGGGGAAAAGCCAGGCTACCTGCGCCAGCCTGAAGCTTAATCTCTCCTTTTGAAAAACTGCTTGCCATTTGCAGCCTGCATTAAGGCAGTAGTTTAATCACCTTTCTTACCCAGAATTCCCTGCCAGACTCGTTTCCTTAAACTGGGATTGAATAAAACGACTAGATCAAGAAATACACTCACTGGCTTTCATCTCTTCCTTGAGCCAGGTTAGCAGTTACTTCTTCTGGGTACAGAGAATAACTGAAGGCTCCTCATTTGAAATGGTTTTTAACCCCAATAACACATTTTCCTACAATGTAAAAGCCAGCTGAATGTGGCCAAAGGCTTCCTGGGCGTTGGCAAATGCCTGTTAAATGGCTTCATGACCACTTTAACGGCTCTTTAACAGTTTCAATGATCTCTGCTACTAGGAGGCTTTTTCACTGTGTAAAGTTACTCAGGGACCCTCTCCCCTCACCTCTTCTTCCGCCCCCCCCCCCCCACTGACTCCCTGCTCACATTCGGGCTTGCGCTCTCTCTGTCTCTCTCTCTCTCTCTCTCTCTCTCTCACACACACACACACCCTGGAGGGGGATGAGGAGAGATGGGCTGGCAGCTGTGGGGACCGGGGGGGGGGGAGGGAATGGGGAGGAGGAGAGGAAAGGAGAAAGATTCACCCCAGGTAGCTGCAGCAAGCTGTGGGAGCCTCTGGGAAGGGTCAGAGTAGGGAGGGGAAGAGGCGGGAGGGAGGGGGGCACCACAGCCCAGGTGTCGGGTGGCAAGGACAGTTGTGCTAGGGGAGGCCTCCCCTTGCCTATTATATCCACCACCCATGCCTTTCCGCTTACCCCTATGTATCTGTATCCACAGACTGTGTTTCCTGTGCTGGGGAGAAGGGGACACACAGTCTAGAGCACAGTTTAGCATTCATGGAAATAGCAAGGAAAATTTAACAGTTGGAAGTGTAGCTGGATTTGGGGTGACCAGACAGCAAGTGTAAAAAATTGGGATGGGGTGGGGGGTAATAGGCGCCTATATAAGAAAAAGCCCCCAAAATCGGGACATCTGGCCATCCTAGCTGGATTGGCTGGTTATGTGGAGGGTGGGGAACCCCTGCTGTACTGGGAGTCACAAGATGGGAGTCTGAAAGCTCAGTTATGTGAACTGAGCTGCAGTTAAAAAAGGTTGCAAGTTGGTTCAATTCATGGCTAGCTAAAGTTGGGGCAGATTGATTCACTTATCCCTAATTTAAGTACAGATTTCCGGAGAGGAAAGGTTTAAGATTTTTGCCATTGGTTCCACTGACCTCTGAATACACAATTCTTTTAAAATAGTGTGTATATGTAGCATTTAGTATTACAGCAGTGTGACCATGTGATGAAAGAGCACATCGGCGGCAGATTTAAGCCAGGGGTATTGGAACAATTTGTATAGTGGGGGTGCTGGGAACCATTGAACAAAACTTCAAACCCTGTGTATAATGGAAACCACTTCAAGCCAAGGGTTGCTACTGCACCCCTAGCAGCCCTACTTCCAGCACCCCTGATTTAAGATGGTTGGAAGGACCTTGAGCTTGCTAAATCACTCCTGAGCTACCCCCAGTGACACAGATGGGACTTTAGTGTGCCCTATGAGGGCAGCTGGGGATTCTCTGCCACAGGGGAATCCCCAAATGGCACACAGCCAGCCTAGCTGCATAAGTAGGAGTAGAGTGGTGCTTAGGCCGCACTCTGGCCTTCTGTACAGGGGTGTAAGCACTTTGGGATTGCTTGGTGTGTAAGGCACAATGCAGTCAGACAATCTGCTCCTCTGTTTCCATGCTGTGGCTACTGCAGTTGTATTTCAGACGAACCTTCTAAAGGAGGTTCCTTTAGAACCTTCTAAACCACTCTAAGGAGTGGGGTTTTCAAATATAGCTGCTATGGTAATAGTCTAATGCTGCCTCCTCCGTGATGTGTTTCATGGACCCTCCCTTGCTTATAAAAGAAATGTAAGCCTCAATGAGTTTGCGAAAACCCTTGGTAAAATAAAAACATACCTTCCTGATGCTTTTCTTGATACGAAAATCACTGCAGCAGATTCAGTTGGAGCTATGACAGTTTACACGAGTAAAGAATCTGCCCCATAGTCTCTGTATTTGTGAGGTCACCTGCTAGAAGGTATTAAAGTTACAAAAGGGATTGACAAAGGTTACAAAGGAATATGTTACACAGTGATATAGATTCCAGAATTAGGGGACTTAATTGAAAAGAAATAAGAAACTTCAAATAAATAAAAAATGATAGCAAATTTCAAATGGGGAACATGGGTAGAATTATTAATTCTACTTTTTACTTAGATAGCATTTTTGTGATCTTTTCTATATAACTTTTAGATCAACCTGTAGAATTTGTAACAGAGAATTACATCCCTGCTATTGAATTCTTTCTGTTGGTTTAAAGTTAGATGGAAAATTTCTCATTCCCTATTCAGTTCTATAGAAGTTTTCCATATGGGAAACTGAGGCAGGGAGGTTAAGTGACTTGACCAAAGTCACCATTAGAACTCAGCTGTTCCTTGCACACAGTCCCAGTCTCAAGTCACTAGACCAAGCCTCTCTCTTTACAAGGGTTAATAAAGATAAGGAATACATTATTGGGAAATGGAAACAGAGTATAAATTAGTTTGATGTGTAGATCTGTTTCTGGAGAAGGAGGGGATTGAGAAAAGCAGTAAACAAAAGTGGGAAGGCAGATTAAGAGAGACCTGGAAAAATATAAAATTTGGGCCAGATGCTGTTTCCCTGTTGTGGAAACTTTCTATTTTTATATATGGAAAGAGTGCGAGTGTCCTCATAGTTTAGTGGATCTGTTAGTGTGGGTTGTTCTTCTCTCACCTAATCCTGCTTACATGTGTGTTTGTATAAAGCAAATATTTTCTTTTATCAAATATCAATCAGAGATCAACATCTGCTGAGTCATGCTTGAAATATACACAGGGGAAATCCTCGACACCAAATCCCATGTTGTTCCATAGAGCACCCAGATATCTTGCTGTAGCCTAAAGACATTTAACTTTCTTCAGATCAGTGCTCTTTCAGGTTGTGGGCTCCTTTGAGTGAATATATACCAGTGGTGCTCAGCCCTTTTGTCCATGGACCACTGGTGGTGGTTGGTAGAGAGCTGATTTGTCACATCCTGCCTCCTCCTCTGATTTTTTCCAACCACTAAACTGCCCTAAAAAAATCTAGCCGTGTATTAATTACTTTCTATGTAGGCAATTGCTGTAGTTGTCACAGGGCTGTTATGCCATTGTACATGGGAGGAAAAGAGGTCTGCAGGATTGTGAATAGAGCTAGCCAGAAAATGGAATTTCCCTCCCATGAAAAACATTGATGGGGGCTGGGGAGGAGAATTGTCCTAAATTGGGATGAAAAGCAAAAAAAATGAATTTTTTTGTGGAAGGAAAAATTCTGAAAAATTCCATTTTGTGAGAACTAAAAATATTTTTTCCAGCTTGTGCCTGGCTGCCCAATTCCCTGGTGAGCTGGAGGTGTGGGGAGTCAGGCAGCCCCTGGAGGCAGCTGCCCAGGGAGTCAGGGAGCCCAGGCTGGCAGGAAACCAGGCTGGTTGCCAGATTTCCTTTGAAAGTACTGATAGATTCAGTCCTGTCTAATCAGCATTTTCTAATGGAAAAATGTTCCCTTGGAAGATTTAAACCCATCTCTAATTGTGAATGTGAAGTATCCAGATTTGTACGTGCACAATACTCATGTGAAGCTGAATGGGGTTGGACTGGTGTAAATGACAGCAGAATTGGGCCTCTACAGTTTAGTGGTATGACAGATGTGGAATGTATTGCGTGCGGCTCTGGTAAATAGAATTTAAAAAAAAATTCCAGAGTACACTGAGTCATTTGTAAAGTACATGCCAAGTGTGCAATGTGGTACCAGGTCAAAAGCATGCGTGGCTTTATGATCAAATGACATGCTGCAATGTTAATTCAATTCCATATATCATGAGAGCATAGTGTGCTACGTTATGTCTTTCAATTATATTTTAATCAGATTGATGTGATAGACTGAGACGCTGATGGCATTGTACTTCAATATGACGACAAAATTCTCAGTAATGTCCTCTTGCAGAATTCTGTAACTACTCTGAAGGGGCAGAATTGAGTCTAACATTGGATCAAATTCTACTTCCAGTTCAGTGGTGCAGCCTCACTGAAGCCAAGCAGGTTTTACTGGTGAAACTGAGGACAGAATCTGACCCACTTTGTAATAGACTATAAGCTCTTTGCGGGAAGGGACAGTCTTTGTATTATTTGTGTACAGTGCCTTGCACAATGGAGCCCTGATCTTGCTTCAGGACTTGATGCACTGCTATAATACAAATAATAGTAATAACTGATGGAGAATTCCGAATTTCTTATCCCATATTCTGGAACAGACAGAAACAAGTGAGACGTAGCCACAGAGGTAGTCACTCGTCATCCTGGAGGTGTACATTTAAGCTCTCCAGCAGTCGTTCTGCAATGCTTCATTTCTTTCTTTGTATCAAATGACAATAAAAATGATTGGTCTGAGAACTGGCTAGCTCAGGGAGAAGGATTATTGGGTCAGATCCACCGAAATGCCTTGAGCAAAGTGGATTTACTTCAGCGGAGGATCTGGACCATTGGATTTAAATAGATATTTTCACAGTGAATAATTAGCAAATGAATGTAAACCTATTTCTGGAATTCATGATCCTTTAGTTGTTTACCATAGCAGTGGACCTGAATCCTCTGTCATCAAGCAGCACTATTAATATACCTCAGGGTCAATTGTAAGTGGCATTGTAAAGTCAGAAAGCAAAGTCACTTGAACTGTCCCTGGCAAGAACCAAGGGGGTTGCCTCTTGAGTGATCCAAGGATTTAAGCCTTGAAAACAGTTTGACATTCTGTGACCCACCTTGTAATTTTCCTAATCCATCTCTTTACAAATGCATGTTCCCAAGAGGGCAGAATGGGTTGGGGGGAGGGCTATACAGGACACACAGGAGATCTGTGCTTTTACTGTGTCTGCATGAAGGAGGTGGGGGGTGCTGGCAGGCTAAGTGGATTAAATACTGGCCTTGTCAGCTCACAAACAGGGGTAGCAGTCTGACCTAAGGACCTAAGTAAAATGAGATTATTTATTGGCTATTGCGATGGGGGAAGAAGTGCCCTGGCCCAAGAGCTATGCGTACTAACCACTGTTTACAATTGAGACTATCTCTGGTCATGCCAGGAAAGCCACCAAAAGTGTTGGAATCTTCAGATTCCTATAAAAGCCCAGGAAGTGGCCCCAGAATCCAGCAGGTGTGCCTTTCGGCACTCAGAGTGAGTGGCTTTAGCTGAATGTTGAATCACTGATTGAGTCTCTTGTGAATGCTGCACAGAGTTATTTTGCCTAGGGAAATGACGCTGGGCATGTGGAGGCTCACTTTTTCCCACAAGAAGTGAACTATTAATAATAACACTTAAAACACCAGAAGAACAAACAACCCTCCAAGTTTAATAATAATAATAATAATTAATAATAGTAATAAATATAATAATTAATATTCTCTCCTCTGTGTGTGCTAATGTATCTGATTTTCTCTTTGCCTGGCCTGCAGGCTGTAAGCCCTTGAGGACAGGGACAGTCTTTAATTTGTAGTTTGTGCATGAAAAGAACATTGCCAGAGTTTCATAAATAACAACAGTGACTCTGAGCACAGGCTCAGAATGTCACCTTCAGTCAATTTTTACCAGCTTTTTCCACACATAGCACAGATTGTATTCATCACATGCAAAATCTTTAAAGTTCTGAAAACAAAGGCTCCACTAACTAGTCCTCGAAGTTTACAGCATATAGTTATTTCATGCTCACCAGTTCAAAGTCAGCTGAATGGGGTTTTGATCAAATGTTTACAAATAATTTACTTCTCCATAAATAACTTCAGTTCCAAAGGTCAATGACTGAGAAAGTTATGACTTATAGAAAGCAGAGGTTGAAAATAAGGTGGCTCGCTCAACCTTAGTTAGTGTCACTACAACAATCATAACCTCTCTTTGTAGTTTTTCTGTGTGTGTAACTATACAGTAGAAGCTCTGGTGACTTCAATGAGAGCTGTCTCTTGTTTTAAAATGGCAATTACAACCGGCCTCCTCCGGCTGGCTTCAGAGCCAGGTTAGTCATATCTTATCGTTCTAATGTGGCAGGAGTTAACAGCTTAAAGGATGGAAACAGGTCTGAAAGTCTCAAGGAAGATAAGACTTGGGAAGGCAGGTTTAGGTTAAATAAGAAAGCAGATTTCATCAGGCTTCTCGGAAACAAACTGACCTGAGACTTGTGATCCATTTCTAAATTTGGCCTTTTCATTTTCCACGTACAGGAAGTATAATGACGATAGCGGCACAAATCCCTGGTGAATTTAGACAAACAAGGCAGTGGCTGAATATCTGTCTTTCTTATTGGCCCAACACATGTCAAGTGTTATAAACATGACTCATGACAACTTTAATTAAGGTAACGAATGTGGAAAAAAATAGCAAAAGGCCACTCATTCCTTTTTCACAACTTTGGAAATGAAACTAATTTCTGAAGCATTTTCCTTTATTTTTTTTGGTGGAGGGGTAAATATGGTTCTCCTTCATTGGATTTCTGTTTCCTGCAAAAGATTTCCTACAAAGGGTTATGTCAAAATTTATTACTATTCTTTGATGATGTTAATATAGCCTGGAAAAAAACCAAGGTAGCTTTTGGTTTGGATTAGTTCAGTTTCTCCAGAAACCAGCTGAAACGATATACAATGGGCCATAATATTTTCAGATGGTGAAAATTGGCATGGTTCTCTTGAAGGCAATGAAACGACACCAATTTATACCAGCTGAGGGTCTGGCCCACAATAATTCCATTGACATATTAACGTGTTTGTTTATTTAATATTTTGCTCCTTGGAACAACTTCATCAAATGCACATCTTAGGTATCCAGTATTACAATATCATAGGTGACTACCTTTCAAATACTGTAGTATGATACACTTAAAGACACATTGTCAGGTGAAATTTGCCCCTAAATGTAAGTCTTCTAAAAACAAGTTTCTTCAAAACCTTAGATATGTTTCTATGACATATTATATAAAAATCCAATGTAAACATTTTTATAAACCAATAAATGTTCTCCTATAGTATTTGCAACCCAAACATTGCAGGTTTGTGAAAACCAGAATGTGAAATTGATTAGTTACTGGGAGAGAGGTTCAAAATTTCCAAAGGGATTTAGGAGAACAAGTCCCATTCACTTTCAACAGAATTTATATTCTTACATTATTTTGTCATATTTGAAAATCCCACATGCGGATTAGAAATAAAAGTGAAATTCATTAGTCTGGTTTTATTGTCCAAATTGAGAGAAAAGTAAACAAGCGGCTCAGTTTTAATGATCTGCAGGATTATTCATAGTATTCAGAAGGATTTTAAAAAAATTAATTTGTGAGCAGATTTTTTTTCACAGGCATAAATGGCAGGTAGGCACCGAACTGCCATATGTACTTTTGAAGATCTCCCCGCTGATTTCTAACCTTGCGTGTTTCCTTTCATTTAAAGCGGCAGAAAACACAGAGCAGTCAGAATTTCAGGTTGCCTCCTGCCTTCTGTAACTAAAGCATCCCTTTTAGTATGAAACTTTTGTTTGTTGTTTTAAGATTTTTGCTTATTGTACTATATTATGATATTAATCTAATATGAATGTTATGGATCGTTCTGGTTAAAAGTGAAGATGGATTTATCCAGAGGGTTCTCCCTGGAATTGGAGTGCTGCCTTGTTCTTTGTAAACATGTCATAGAAATAAGTAATAAACCAAATCAATTTGATTTTATTTAGCAGAGATTTTGTGTCACAATCATTGCATTCAAACTGATTTTTGTTAGAGACTTGAAAAGTGTGTGTGTACGCGCTGTAGCTGTCTGTGGAAATTAATTGTGGTTATTTTGCATTCAAATACCCCAAAGGTCTGTATGCTCTGTCATGCAGGAAAGAGAGCAGCAATCAGTCATTTACACAGAACATTATATTAAGGGGGAAGTCCTGCTCCATTGTGCAAAGCCCAAATGAATGGGCTTTGCATAGACCACCAGCACAAGGGTTATGGGGAAGGACTCCTCCTCCGAACATCAGAGCAGTCAGTCCTATTATAATAAAAAATGCTCCCAGCCCAATGAAAATGACAGTATTCTGCAATAATAACTCCAAACACCATTGCAGTGTTTTGCAGTGTTACAATAGAATTAAGTAGTGCTTTCAGTAGAGGCAGATTAGCTAAGAAATAGCTATAACTAACATTATGAAGCTGCCTTTTAAAAACCTGTCAAAGCAGGTTCTGGTACATAACCCTTTGTCCGTTATATTCTGGGTCAAGACAGTGGCTACAACTGCCATTGCACCACATTGCAGCAGTGGGTGATCTCACAGGCAGGACAGGGCTCCTATGATATACTGCGTATGTGCACCAACATTAGGAATGAGGATTCTGGACTAAGAGGAAGAAAGAACCATTCCTAGTCTCATCCAGTTTGTCAAGGCTCTGATCCTCTTATTGACTTTAATGAAAGTTGAAGGCATTCAGCACCACACAGGACTGGACCCAGGTAGGGTAGCTGTCTGAAATAAACAGACTAGCACTGAATCATTAGTGCAACAACTATCTACTTTATTGTCATGTTCATTCCTCTTGAAGCCTGGTCAGATCTTGATGCCAAAGGGCTGCTGAGCATTGTAGCAAAGGGAAAAGTATATTTTACTACCAGATTTTAGAAGACTCCTATCCCCATCTAGGGCCGGATTAACTCTCCTGTGGGCCCGTGGCTATTAGGTTTTGTGGGGCTCCTGTGTACAAGTCTTTTTCCTGGGAGGGAATTTGGTACAGGAGGGGTCTGGGTGCAGGAAGGGGATTCTGATCTGGGGCAGGGGGTTGTGGTGGAGGAGGGGGTGCGAGGTGCAGGCTCCAGCCGGGAGGTGCTTACCATAGGCGGCTCCCGGCCAGCAGTGCAACAGGGCTCAGGCAGGCTGCCGGCCTGCCTGCCATAGCCCCACGCCGCTCCCAGAAATGGCTAGCTCCTACCATGTCTTTGCGGCCCCTGGGAAACCAGCCAATGGGAGCTGTGAGGACGGTGCTGGGGATGGGGCCGCAGGGACGTGCTAGCAGCCAGCCACTTCCAGAAGCGGCGTGGGGCCATGGATGCAGGCAGCCTGCCTGAGTGTCCCTCTGTGCTGCAGGACTTTTAGTGGCCCAAGGTTGGAGATCACTACCTGTGATTTATTTTTGCAGGGCCCCCTTGAGCTGGGGCCCTGGGCTTCAGCCCCGAAAGCCCCTGCCTTAATCCAGCCCTGTCCCCACCCAAACCAAAAATTGTTTCTAAACAATATTTTTCTCTTGAGGATTGAACAAAGGACCCAAGTGATTCATGGGTATGTCTGCACTGCAATCTGAGATGTGATTGCAGCATGAGTAGACATATTTGTGCTCACTTTGCTCACACTAGCTAAAAATAGGAGTGCAGATGCAAAGTCAGGGACTTCAGTGCAGGCTCTACGAGTATGCTGGGGACCTACGTGGTGGCTCTCCTGTGCCATCACATCTATACTGCTATTTTTAGCCATGCTTGTATAGATATGTCTGTTCATAGTGCAATCATCCTTTGCATTGCAAAGTGGACATATTCTGTGAAACAAGGTGGTACACACCTGCAGTTACAAGGGGGAGTCTGTGCAATGGAAACACAACAAATAGTTCAAGTGAAAAAAATACCAAAGGACTAAGACTAAAATGATATTTTTCACTTTCTTTTTTGGTTACAAAGACAATGGGAGTTTGGGATAATCAAAGAATACAGGATCAGGCCCCAAAATAGCAACCTCTTCATCGCTTCTCTCTGGTAGGCTTGCTGTTTTGTGCCTTTTCACTCAGTTTGGAAATACAGTACATAATAACAGCCAGCTCTTGTGGTCCCGTTTTAATCAAGGGAGTTTTACCTGAGGAAGGACTCAGCATGGACTGCAGGCTTTGGCCCTTAGTCTTCAAGTAAGTGTAAGATTGTAAGAGACCTTATAAAGTCTGGACCCTTCAGCCAGCAAAGTAAAACAGGATTTCCAACCTCCCTAGCAATCCACATCGTACTAACTAGCTCTGTCAGCTGTAGCAGAGCTGTTAAGGGAATATTGATCTCCTGCAGAATTTGGCATGTAATATCAATTCAAAGTTGTTCAGGGACCGTAGTAATCACCTTCCTTGTTATTTCCCAGTGGGAAGAATGTTAGAAATGAAGAGAATATTTCCATTTCTCCTGGTCACCCATCAACTGACTATTGAAGCTCATCAGCTTAACTGGTTTTCAGGTTTCTTTCTCATAGAGAAGGTTACCAAATGCTGGTGTTTGAAAAGAGTTTCCAGTTTCATTACAAAGAAATGATACTTTCACCTGCAAACCTATGCAGCCAAATTTTCAGGAGTACTGTCTGTACTCATATCTCTGCCTTAATTCTAGGGTATCCATCCTGAGACCCCTGGTGCCTGATTATCAGAGATGCCGAGGACCCACATCTCCTATTGATGTGAATGGCACTATTGGCTTGAGGACAGCTTCTCGGGTCCTTGGGCTGTAAACACGTTGATTCTTTTCACTTAGGGCTATGTTGTGATTTGGAACACATGCCTGGAGAGGGCAGATAACAGCCCCTCTTACATCTCTGCGCAGGTCACCCAGACCTTGGGTGCAGTTATGCAGGAGGAAGCACCTACTTATTCACCCCACACAGTAGAAGGTAAGGAGATTCAGCAAATGGACAGTCTTCGGGTGTGTCCAGGCTGCATTCAAGAGTGTGATTGTAGCACATTAGGTATACCTGAGCTAGCTTGGATGAAGCCATGGCAGTATGGGCAGCAGCATGGCCTAGCCACTTGAGTACATACCGAGAGGCCTGGGGGGCTTGTACGACCCATGCTGCCCCCTGTGCTACCACAGCTTCACTGCGATTGTTATTTGGGTTAGCTAGATCAAAGCTACCTCAGGTACATCTGCCCATGCTGCAGCCACGCCGCCAGTTAGAAGGGCAGACACACCCTTAGCTCTGCCCCCGCCGCTCATGTGCTGGCTAACTGGTGTTGCAGTTTTGCCGTTGGTCCTTATTAACACCAATGACTTGCCATCATGGAGCAAAGAGGAGGCAGGGAGGGAACTGTAACTTAGGGGGGCATGTCAGGGCCACAAGCCTCTTGGGGCAATCCTTTATTCAGGGCTGTGCCTAAAGCCACAATTTAGTCCTTAACAGATAATAAACAACTGTAAAAATAACCTGCTAAAGTGTTTGCAGAATCGGGACCTAAGGCTAGATCACATTTAAAGAGGACTGCCTCCCTGCAGGAAACCTGAAGTCTGTAAAATTGAACACGGAAAGCCTTAGAAACCATTAACCATTTCCTGAAGTCTCTTCTCATTCCTGACTTGCTTGAAACTCTCATGGAAGTTAGCAGCATTGTGCCTGACTGAGGGTGGGATTTTCTTTCTCTGTGTGGGTTCCAGGACTCGAGAATGTGCTCCCCACCTTGTGCTGAGAGAGCTCAAATTTGGTGACCTTCTGGGTGTGCTGCAAAAACCAAGTGTTTGACAGTGGGGTTGGAGAAGACTGAGGGTATTATGATAAAGGGGCAGAAAGGAGTTTCCTGTTGGTGGCTGAGCTCCTGCTGAAATGATTATTTTAATGCTGCTGAGATTGAATCATACAGCTAATGGTTTATTAGTGCACTTAGAGCCTTGGATCAATGCCTTTTTAGTGCTTATTTAACTCTAAATAAGTGTGTTAGGTACCAAACTTCCATTGAAACTCAGTGGGATGAAGGAACATGTTTTGCAGGAGTGCAGTCCTGGCTTTCAGCGTGAGCCAGGCCTTTTGGAAAAGTAAGAGCTGCCCAGGAAGTCTGTATATTTTTAAACAGAACATAAAGCTGGGCTCAGTTAGGAGTTCCTTATTTCAACAGGCTTTTAACAGGCTGGGAGGAGGGGTAGAGAGGAGGGGAGGGGGCGTGGGGAACAGATTGAGGGATAAATTTAGTATTTTATTTTCCAAACATGTCTGATATAAAATATGTTCCCTCACCCCAGCCGGCATTTGCTGAAGTTAAACAAAACCACATGAACAGCATATCATCCACTGTCCATTTCTGCTTAATGAGGCATCTGCCAGTAGATCAGTTAGCACAAACATTTATTCATTCGTCATTTCACTGACCAGTCAACCACAAAAACATAACTGACAGTTAAATGGTGCAGGAGGTGAGACCGACAGGTTAGCCAGGCTTGGGATGCTGCCAGGAATGCCACACTGTAACAAGAAGGCTCCTGAACAAACACCATATGAATTGAAGCTGAGCTGGAAGATACGGTTTATACTGATGTTAATTATATGAGGCAGCTCGGCATGTTAGTACAGTATATTTCACCATGTCTGTTTCAGACTCTGCCTTCATGTTCATCTCCTCCCTCTTTTAAAATCCAATCATTGAATTTAGTGTCTGCACAGGAATGTCAAGGCCCATCATTTGCAGCTCCCCAAAGCCAAAGATAGGGGCTTTTACTGTTCTGCACTGAGAGCTGTGCGTAGCCTAAAGTGAAGTGTTTGGAGCCTCCATTCCTGGATTCAGTTCCTCATGGTCTTTCATCGTCGGGGGAAAGGGGGATTTTGAGGAAATACTGTGCCTACTACAGTGGCAATGGGTCGGGAATACGTGTGGATGGATATGAACGTTTATGTATCAGCTGTTGCCACATATTGGAGTTGTTTTTTCCAAGCGTCTCCAGGGATTGTTTGATGAATTTGCTTAAGATGTTTGTATGTGGGAAGATACATTGGGATGTCAAGACTCCAAACTGGGTAACAAATCTGAACAATGCAGAGCTAATTGCCACGGGAAAAGGCTCTCTCTGTACATCACTTGGCTCCCACATGCACTTGGTCGCTATGCAGTGACCAGGCTAGCCTAACTGTGAGGAGAGGCAGAGACAAACTAAGACAAAAGTGATTATTTTAAATGTTGAGAACTTTACAAGGGAAAACCCAAATATTGTACCAGGAGCATAAATAACATAGAACATTGTCAAGTACTTACTACTTACAATAATAAACTATAGGTTACTGGCACATTTATCTTCGCGAGCTTTGTACACATTACTCTTCCTCACTCTGTGCAGTTAATACCAAATGTATTGTTACTAACAAGAACAAAAGATTACTCAACAATATACCGTGTCACTTCAGACAAGAATCAGCTTTTCCTATCCTGGGCTGTAAATCCAATCCCATTCTTGCTGTCCTGTTCTTTGCTCCTCTGGCTTGAAGTGCTCCTTTAGATTCAATGTTCCTGTGGCTATACCTCTTTTCACCAAGTTCATCCACAAGCGGGGTCCTCACTTGTGAGCTAGGCACCTTTTACCTGTGTTCTGTCAATAGATGTTCACACAGTCAGTCTTGCTGTTTGTATCCTGTCGGTCCTTTGAGGGTGAGCCTCTTGTTTATTGTTTTCATCTCACACAGATTTCTGATCAGTTCCCTATTTCACCAGTTCTATTTCCTTTCACTTTTTTGCCTTGATACTCTCTCTATACATCCGATGAAGTGAGCTGTAGCTCACGAAAGCTCATGCTCAAATAAATTGGTTAGTCTCTAAGGTGCCACAAGTACTCCTTTTCTTTTTGCGAATACAGACTAACACGGCTGTTACTCTGAAATCTGATATGTCTGTAGATCTTACTTCTCTTCTCTAACAGTGTCTGCTCACAGAGCCAGGTCCGTTTTTTTTTTCCCCCTGCTTCTCATGATCCTGAAACCTTTCCTATTTTTCCTCCTTCTCACTTCCCAGTCCCCTACTTTTATCCTCCTGTTCATTTTTTATTTTATCACCTCATCTTCTACCCCAGCTCATCTGCTAGCTCAGCATCCAGACCGCCTTCTCTTGCCCAGCTCTGGCTTTTGCGTGGATTCTGAGCCCCCTCCCCAGCTTGAGTGGACCTTTTCTTGGCTCTCTCTCTCCCCAGGGACAGCATCCAAGGTTGATGCACCACGGCTGCAGCAGGTGCTAGTGCTGGGCTACTAGCTATTGTGCATTAACATTTTTATTAGTCTAATACTTCTGTGCAGGTTATATAATCTACATAATATCTGGACAGACAAAAGCTTCTTATAAACATGCTGAATCCAGATTCACCCCTATTGGGTGCCTGTGGATTTCACTACTGTACATTAAGTACTAGCGCCCTGCAGCATAGTGTGATGTAACACAACTGGAAGTATCCTGCGATGTGCATATTTAAAGGGAAAAACACTTTTCCCCTGTTAGGGGCTTATTCCTTCACCTGCTTACTTCCCTGGTCCTTCTCACATGAACAGAGAGCAACAATACCCGAAGTCCAAAGGTGCAAACAATTCGATGTTTATTGGGGTGAACTTCCAGCAAGCATGATTCCAGTTTCCTTCCTTAGTGTTCCCCTTCCCAGCTCTGACACCACAGAGCATTACCTGTGTCCCTGTTCCCATCCCCGCCCTTAGCAAAACATGATTCCAATTTCCCCCCATCCCCCACCTTACTTCCTGATTGACTGCAGACTGTATAGTAAAACTTGAGTTCTGCTTAGCTATACCTTAACCAATCATTTTACTGAAATTTAACTAACCAATCCTAACACATTGTAACATGATTATTTAACCAATTATATCCCACCACCTTAATTAGTTTACACCCAGCAAAATTAATTGTACAGCAGACAGGAACAATCACAGAACCAGACAAAGATTATACAGACAAACAATAGGGAAAATGGAGACTACAATGATAGAACAACACAGAAATGAAGATTTCACATCCCAGCTATTGATAAGTGAGTTCTTGCCAGACAGGATGCTGTCATACTACATTTTACATTTTCTAGGCACTTCCCTTTCTCTGGAGGTGATAGGCATTATTATCAGGACAGGACTGTATTCCTAACAACCCAATAGCACCTTATTTCAATGAGACTAGTTTGGAATGTAAAGATGTAACCGGTCGCTTCCCAGTTTATGGCTGCCTCTGCAGCTTAGCCCAAGAACAGGGCCTCAGACTGTCACACTGAGAAAAGGCCTTATACAGTCAGACAGTGATTTTGATTCTCTCTTTTATACCTCTAGAACTAGCTAAGTGATAAGAATACACCTAAATTCTTAGAGTATAGGCCTTTACAGACAGGCCTGAATATCTATATCCTAACATCCCCAAGGAAGACTCAACTATGCAAGCCGTTGAGCACCTTCCCTCCTATTGACATGAATGGGATTGGAAGGCATCTCTCACTCTGCAGGACTGGGCCCAAAAGCATGGCCACGGCCATAGGACTTACCCGTAGAGTACACATGACTATAATTCTTTGAAAAAGGAAGAAATGGTGCAGCCAGGGGCCACTATAGCCATCTGCCAGTGTTCTTTTCTAGCACTGTAGCTAGGCTTGTTGGTAAATCTGGGACAGCTACTTTTTGGGCAGATGCACCACAGTAATTAAATTGCTAGGATTAACACAAACGAGAGATGTAAAATGTTCATGATTGAGTCAGAAGTGAGATTTTTACATTGAGTAGACCTGAGCCTCGCCAAGGGAGGGCTGATCCAGCAGGGAGCTAAGCACCTTCATCTTCCACTGATGTCAACTCGGGTCGAAGGTGCTGAGCACCTCGTATTATTGGGCCTTCATTTCTGAGACAAGGTGAGAATGATATCCCATTACCAAGGGCTTGATATTGTTACCATTGACTTCACACTACTAAAGCCTTGCAGGAGTGGGCACTTCTGACTGCAGCAAAGAGACTGCCAAAGTAAAGTGATGATAAGATACTGGGCTTGTGCTAAAACTTTCCAAATTGCAGACAAGTGTGCAGTTGTCAGAGAGCAGTTTTTTTGCTTGTATCAGGACTGCCAGGTCAGCCGCACTAGTTTGTACAATATGTACAGTACAAACATTGACCCACTCATTTTCAAAGCATTGCACGGGGTTTTACTGAGCAAGTGGCTTTGACATTAAGGGAGTCTCTGGGCAACCCTTTAAAAATGTACATGTCAGAGCTGAGGCTTTCACTTCATTCTTAGCTGACCCAATTGTTCCTAGGCATTGAAGCACACATGATATATAACATCTGGCACTCTTCGGAGACCCCTACAAACAGTGGCCGGAAAGGAGTGAGTGAGAGAGAGAAGAATGTGAAGTTTATTTAACTCTGAATTTTTGCTGATGGCCAGTTTGTCAAATATTATTTGGAATTCTCTCTTTAATTTCCTTAGGTTTTGATATAGCGGCACTTTAAGAAAGACTATTAGACAGACACAGTATCAGATCTTTTCTGCGCTGTTTGCACCTCCTATTATATGCTCAAGTGAATTTGCAGCACTGTATTTGAACACTTTCCCCCACACAAATCTGAAAACCAAAATGCAAAGCCCCTCTTTGCAGATTGCATGGAGCTTCATAATTTGATTGTCCCTCATTTGTGTCTAATGCTTCAATGTCTCTCTCTTTGTCCATTCCTCCAGTTGCAACAATCTCAAATACCCATTTGTCCTCTTCTCTCACAGATCCCTTTGTGTTCTCTCTGATGCTGTGCCTCATGCATGGAAAACCCTCCCTAATCTGAAAGGTACTACTGCCTTATTCCCCTCAAGATCCACTGCCTCTGTGATGGCTACAAGAAATCACCAAGCGGTTGGCAAGATTGAACCACAGTTGGAGATAATTGATCTTCAGTATTGCCAAGTCTAGTGGCTTATTGGTGTTGTTTCTTGATGCCCCAGCTCCTTGAGTCATGTAAGTAATTGAGAATCTGAACATTCATCGGGTGAAGGGGAAAGTACTGGATATTATCAATTTTTAGGTTTAAAAAAGTCTAAAACATTCAGAGTCATCAAGCTGTATATATAACTAACTTGTATAACTGCATCGCTTTTAGCTTCTTTCCCACTCTCTTCTTATTACTTACTACACTTACTATTCTGTCTTGTTTCAAATGATGGCTAAATCATAGAATCATAGAAGATTAGAGTTGGAAGAGACCTCAGGAGGTCATTTAGTCCAACCGCCTACTCAAAGCAGGACCAACACCAACTAAATCATCCCAGCCAGGGATTTGTCAAGCTGGGCCTTAATAACCTCTAAGGATGGAGATTCCACCACTTCCCTAGGTAACCCATTCCAGTGCTTCACCACACTCCTAGTGAAATAGTTTTTCCTAATATCCAACCTAGACCTCCCCCACTGCAACTTGAGACCATTACTCCTTGTTCTGTCCTCTGCCACCACTGAGAAGAGCCGAGCTCCATCCTCTTTGGAACCCCCCTTCAGGTAGTTGAAAGCTGCTATCAAATCACCCCTCATTCTTCTCTTCTGCAGACTAAACAAGCCCAGTTCCCTCAGCCTCTCCTCCTAAGTCATGTGCCCCAGCCCCCTGATCATTTTTGTTGCTCTCTGCTGGACTCTCTCCAATTTTTCCACATCCTTTTTGTAGTGGGGGGCCCAAAACTGGATGCAATACTCCAGATATGGCCTCATCAGCGCTGAATAGAGGGGAATAATCACTTCCCTCGATCTGCTGGCAATGTTCCTACTAATGCAGCCCAATATGCTGTTAGCCTTCTTGGCAACAAGGGCACACTGCTGACTCATATCCAGCTTCTCATCCACTGTAATCCCCAGGTCCTTTTCTGCAGAACTGCTGCTTAGCCAGTCGGTTCCCAGCCTGTAGCAGTGCATGGGATTCTTCCATCCTAAGTGCAGGATTCTGCACTTGTTCTTGTTGAAGATTTCTTTGGCCCAATCTTCCAATTTGTCTAGGTCACTCTGGACCCTATCCCTAACCCTTTTGTTATATGTAGCAAAATTATCCTATAGCCATATATGAAGCATAGTGTATGGTAAAATGCATTGTGAATGAAACTCATGCTAGAGACTCTCATGAGACTAAGTATCCTGAACAATATAAGCACAATTAAGTGGACAGCTCCCTCCAGCCATGCATGTGAAGCATGCCATGTGAACTGAGATATGTGAGCACAGATCAAAAAAGATTAGGAGGACACCTTTGATCCATTTTTCCCCACTGCTACAGTAGGTGACACTGATCTGTCACTTTTTGTTGAAACTAAAATATATTTGTAGTAGAGCAGGCTGCAAGCTGGGATCATGGAGGACTGATTCACCGTTCTATTATTCCAGCTGCGTTGACTCTGTAATTCCATTGATTTCACTGGCGTTGCATCATCAGTAGAGCTGATTGGGAATTCTTTGAAATGGTTTTCATCGAAAATGGTGATTCATTGAAACCACAACTTTTCATGGTTTTGAGGAATTTCTCAACTTGATCCATGTTTGGCAGGGAAAAGTTTCAAAATGGGACATTTTCTAAACAAAAAAAAGTTGGGTTTTTCATTTCAAAATGACTTCATTTAGAACAGAGGTAGGCAACCTGTGGCATGCGTTGCCAAAGGCGGCAGGCGAGCTGATTTTCAGTGGCGCTCACACTGCCCAGGTCCTGGCCACCGGTCTGGGGGGCTCTGCATTTTCATTTAATTTTAAATGAAGCTTCTGAAACATTTTAAAAACCTTATTTACTTTACATCCAACAATAGTTTAGTTACATATTATAGACTTATAGAAAGAGACCTTCTAAAAACATTAAAATGTATTCCTGGCACACCAAACCTTAAATTGGAATGAATAAATGAAAACTCGGCACACCACGTCTGAAAGGTTGCCAACCCCTAATTTAGAAATTTAAGCTAATTAGCGTAAAAAATGGTCAAAATCAAAACCAAACACTTCAAGATTATTGAAATGAAACATCTGAATTGACCCAACCTGATTTGTTTATCTCCTCTCCTCAGCCCTGCCGACTGTTTGGTTGTGAACATTTTTAAGGTTGAAACTTTTCATTCCAAGTCAGGGCAAAATTCTTTTCATAATCCTGACAATTTTCATGGGATAGAGAAACCAGTTCCTGTCTAGCTCTACTTGGCAATGATATTAGTGCAGAAGAGAAGAATGAGGGGGGATTTGATAGCTGCTTTCAACTACCTGAAAGGGGGTTCCAAAGAGGATGGCTCTAGACTGTTCTCAATGGTAGCAGATGACAGAACGAGGAGTAATGGTCTCAAGTTGCAGTGGGGGAGGTTTAGATTGGATATTAGGAAAAACTTTTTCACTAGGAGGGTGGTGAAACACTGGAATGCGTTACCTAGGGAGGTGGTAGAATCTCCTTCCTTAGAGGTTTTTAAGGTCAGGCTTGACAAAGCCCTGGCTGGGATGATTTAATTGGGAATTGGTCCTGCTTCGAGCAGGGGGTTGGACTAGATGACCTTCTGGGGTCCCTTCCAACCCTGATATTCTATGATTCTATGATAGTGTAATCTGATGGTCCTGTATTTGAACCCAGTCACCTTCCCCAAGTTCTCCTGAATACTGGGCATGTTTGGAGCCAGTGCCACATTCAGACTTTGCAGCTCTGCCCTTCCTGTAGAGTTGGTGTCAACATAGAGCTTTATGCTGCAATATCACAGCTTGGTAACATCAGGAATAGCTGTAAACGGTTTGAGTTCAGAACTGCTGTTAGGAGATAGTGCCAACAGCAAGCACAGCCAGGCCAGATGGAATGGGAAAGTTATCTCTTGTGCACTGGAGAAACGGAAGCTGATGAAACATATATAAATATTAAAGCAACAGACAACAACTAAAATCCACCCAGTACATTACTCATCAATAGGCCTTTCAGCACTGCAAAATGCAAGTAAAAGGTACATCATGGTTTTCATTAAAGAATTAGGCTTTGTGTACATAAAACTGGGAACTGGGATTGTTTAGTCTGTGGAAGAGAAGAATGAGGGTGGATTTGATAGCTGCTTTCAACTACCTGAAAGGGGGTTCCAAAGAGGATGGATCTAGACTGTTCTCAGTGGTAGCTGATGACAGAACAAGGAGTAATGGTCTCAAGTGTCAGTGGGGGAAGTTTAGGTTGGATATTAGGAAAAACTTTTTCACTAGGAGGGTGGTAAAACACTGGAATGCGTTACCTAGGGAGGTGGTGGAATCTCCTTCCTTAGAAGTTTTTAAGGTCAGGCTTGACAAAGTCCTGGCTGGGATGATTTAGTTGGGGATTGGTCCTGCTTTGAGCAGAGGGTTGGACTAGATGACTTCCTGAGGTCCCTTCCAACCCTGATATTCTATGATTCTATGATTCTACATTACAAATTACTTCGTCATGATTTATGTTGCTCAGGGATGTGAATAATCCACACCCCAGAGCGACGTAAATTATGCCGACCTAAGCGCCGGCGTGGACAGCGCTATGTCGGGGCGAGAGCTTCTCCTTCCAACATAGCCACCACCTCTCCCGGAGGTAGGCATTATTAAGCCAATGGGAGAGCTCTCTCCTGTCGGCTTAGAGTGTTTTCACCAGAAGCGTTACAGTGGTGCAGTTGCAGGTGCTGTAGTGTAACCATAGCCTTAGGCTCAGGGAATAGCCCGATTACTAGGATAATAATAATACAATTATGAATAAAGACATGAATATTCATAGCCTCAGACTGACATGTTGCTTTAGATCAGTGGTGGTCAGTCTGTGGCAATTGGGAGTTGTGGAAAGCAGTGCGGGGCCGCAGGGACGTGCTGGCCACCGCTTCCCGCAGCTCCCGTTGTCTGGGAACAGTGAACTGTGGCCACTGGGAGCTGCAGGCAGCCTTGCAAGTGTAAACAAACTGGCAGCCTGCCAGCAGATTACCCTGACAGGTTGCCCACTACTGCTTTAGATTCATGCCTAGCACCAGAAAAACTTCCCTCTGGTGTCATCAGTTTTCATTCTTTCTTTATTTCTCTCCTCCCTCATCCCCCCCAATGTGCATGACCTGCTACTCCTGAGTATTTCGATGTCAATTAACGTGATACTTTAGTCAATATGGTTCTTCCCACTGGGCAATGACACAGGAATCAAACTGAGTCCTGCATAACCACATGCAACTTCCAGTCAAATCACTCCAAACCAGCTCACTTCATGCTGATTTTGGTATAAGAATTGTAAAAGCTTTTATTTTTAAAAAAAGTGTTGTTTTTTTAAAACGGGAATGATTTAAATGGATATAGACTACTCTAACAATCAAAATGTGAACTAATTGGCTATATATGTGCCCCAGTTTGGAAACAGGAACTAAAGTAAGCTTGTTGTTTTTTTAAAACGGGAATGATTTAAATGGATATAGACTACTCTAACAATCAAAATGTGAACTAATTGGCTATATTTGTGCCCCAGTTTGGAAACAGGAACTAAAGTAAGCTTTCTTGTGAAGAAGCATGGTCCAGTGGTTAGGGCACCAACCTAGGAGTTGGTCCCAGTTCAATTCCCGGCTCTATCATGTGCTTCTTGTGTGACAGCCTTTTGGTTCCCCGTCTGTAAAATGGGAATAATAGTACTTCCTTACCTTTCAGGGGTGTTATGATGATAAATATATTTAAGATGATGAAGTTCTTTGAGATCTACTGATGAAAAGCACTATGTCAGAGCTAGGCATTATTATATCTGAAGTGCACATTAGGATGCACTATAGGAGCAGGGTTCTTAGATAAATCTATCCTTAACTAGGATAGTCCCCTTGTTAAGGCACAGTGCTAGGAGTCAGGAACAAAAGTCTCATTTGTGGATCTGCAATTGTCTTCTTGTGTGACTGGCAAATGTAGGTCACCTCTCTGTGCTTCAGCTTCCCCATCAGTAGAACAGGGATAATAAGAGTTGCTTACGTCATTGAAGTTTTGTGAGGCTGACTTCATTGTTGTCTGAGCATCTCAGCTGGAAAGTACTAGGAAGAGCCCAGTATTATTAGAGAGTATTTAAATTCTGTAACATGCTTAGGTCTTTAATGATTAATGTGAACCCTCCCCCTCCGCCCCACAAGCTATTGCGGTGATGTGTCACCTGCTGTTGGCCATTTTCTCCAAGCGCACGTCATTTGATTTACTTTTGATTTTGCTGAAATTTTGTCAATTTTGCTGTTGCTGAGACTGGGGTTGTCCACCTGTCAGCAAAGGTCTGAGTAGAGTGTATAAGAGAGGGTACAGCAAATGTACTGGTAGAGAGTGAGAGAGAGTAGCAGTGTGGAAAACATACAGGGTGTGTCTAGCATGCAAAGGAGTTACCTAATGTTCTGTAGTAAAGGAAGTGAGTCCACACACATGAAGGAACAGATCCAGCATTATTTTGTTGGCAGAGCTCCAGCAGCCTGCTTCAGAGTGCATCACCTTATGCATAACTGGCAGATTCAACCAGTAGCACTAAGATACTTAGGTTCTCACTGTAAATTCACACCACTGCATCAAATGCTAATAGGAAGGAAATTCTACTCTCCCCCGACATGACCCCTCCAGCAGGGGTGAGCAATAAGAGAACGGTGCGTTCCTGTATCCCTCTATAGTGTTGATCAGAACTGGTCGAACTATTCATTGTGAATTTAGTCTTGGTTTTGGCCAGTAAACTGTTCAAGAACTGGTCTTGATTTTTTTTCAAACATATTCGTTATTCTTCAAACAGTTTGGATTAATCATTGTCACATTTATACTGTATCTCACAACTCAGAACTATTTGCTATGGCTCTCCACTGATGGTTACTTGGGATGTGCCGTTGGTCTCCTAAATCTCATGGTATTGTTTCTGCTCCCTGAATACATAAATTAAATGTTTTAAACAAGAGAATAATTAACATAGACTAGAGGATAATGCAGCTCCTTTAGGCACTTTTCAAACAAGTAATCATTCACCACTCTTTTAGAGTTTGTGATCATTTTCACTTATGCTCATTGGCTGTCTGAATATTCACTAGTAAAACATGTCTCCAGAAATTATAGCCAACCAAGCTTATTTGGTGCTTTTATTTGCAAAAAAATGTTTATGAATCTATTTTCATCCTCTTAATTTTTACTATTCAACCAGCTGTAATGGTGTTGATAAGGGAAAGAAAGAAGATGATCGTTCAAAACTGTCTGGAGCTAAAATTATGGTAGAGGAATGTTTACAAATGTTGACACCTTTTCCTGTGTCACTTTAATACCCCCAATCTATTATGTGTTTTATTATTTTAAAAAACCATATGGACAGCTGGCAATTTCTCACTCACTCACTCCCCCACCCACCCACCCAGTGCTGTGATGCCCTCAGAAAATAGTATAAATTCAGAATCAGGCCAGGTGAGGATAGAGATGGCTGTGACACAACTGTTTCCCCCATTCCCTGCCCAGAGGTAGCTGAATTTTGGAGGTGTATGAAATGATGGTTTTAACAGAGTTACATTAGTGAATCAAGCCTTAAGTCTATTCAACATTCTCTTCTATCAATCATATCATATCATAACATTCTATTCACTAAAAAGATTAATTGTGACCAGATGCTGAACACAATTTATATTAACAACAAGGGGGAAGGAACACAAGCCAGAATAGGGAAAGAACAGTTTAAAGAATACTTGGAAGTTCGATGTATTCTAGTCCCTGATGAATTTCACCCTAGCGTACTTAAGGAACTAGCTGAAGCAATCTTGGAACCATTAGTGATTATATGTGAGTACTCATGGAAGACAGGTGAGGTGCCAGAGAAATGGAGAAAGTACTATATTGGCCTATCTTTAAACGGGGAACAAAGAGGACCTGAGGAATTATAAACCAGTGAGCCTAAATTCAATTCCTGGAAAGATACTGGAACAAATTATCAAAAAATCAGTCTGTAAGCACTTAGAGGATAATAGGGTGATAAATAATAGCCAGCATGGATTTGTCAAGAATAAATCATGCCAAACCAACCTAATTTCCTTCTTTGACAAGGTTACTGGCCTAGCGGATGGGGAAGAAGCAGTAAATGTGGCATATCTTGATTTTAGTAAGGTTTTTGACAAAGCCCCACATGACCTTCTTATAAGCAAACTAGGGTAATGTGGTCTAGATGAAATTACTATTAGATGGGAGCACAGCTGGTTGGAAAACCATACTCAGAGTATTTATTTGCTGTAAAATTGGGAGCATGTATCTAGCGGGGTCCTGCAGGGGTCAGTCCTGGGTATGATACTAGTCAATAGTTTCATTAATGACTTGGATAATGGAGTGGAGAGTGTGTTTATAACATTTGAAGAGGACACCAAGCTTGGAGGGGTTGCAAGCACTTTGGGGATAGGATTAGAATTCAAAACTACTTTGACAAATTGGAGAATTGGTCTGAAATCAACAACACAAAATTCAGTACAGACAACTACAAAGTACTTAGGAAGGAAAAATCAAATGCACAGATACAAAATAAGGAATAACTGGTGAGGCTATAGTACTGTTGAAAAGAATCCGGGGGTAATAGTGGATCACAAATGAGCCAACAATGTAATACAGTTGCAAAAAGCTAATATTCTGGGATATATTAATTTGAGTGTTGTATGTAAGACATTGACAGTAACTGTTCTGCTGTATTCGACATTGGTGAGGTTGCATTTGGAGCGCTGTGTCCAGTTTTGGGTGTCACACTTTAAGAAAGATGTGGACAAACTTGAGAGAGTCCAGAGGAGAGCAACAAAAATGATAAAAGGGTTAGAAAACCTGGCCTCAGAGGAAAGGTTTAAAAAACCTGGGTATGTTTAGTCTCGAGAAAAGAAGACTCAGGATGGGACCTGAAAACACTCTTTAAATATTTTAAGGGCTGTTAGAAAGAGGATGATGATCATTTGTTCTCCATGTCCGCTGAAGGTAGAAGAAGTAATGCACTTAGTCTGTAGCAAGGGAGATTTAGGTTCGCTATTAGGAAAAACTTCCTAACTATAAAGAACGTTAAGAAGTGGCATAGGTTACCAAGTGAGAGGGTGGAATCCTGAAGGTTTTTAAGCACAGGTTAGACAAACATCTGTCAGAGCTTATCCAGTTATACTTGGTCCTGCCTCAGCACGGGGAGATGGACTAGATGACCTCTTGAGGTCCCATCCAGCTCTACATTTCTATGATTCTGTATGCTTCTGAAATCAGTGATGCTTCTTTTACCAACCCTCAGTGGCAGAAGGTCAGATACTGACTTTTCACTGAAGCGAACTACTGATGTATTCCTAGATTTTTAAAGTGAAAAGGGAACAGTGTCTAGTCTGAGCTGCTGCATAACACAGATCATAGAATTTAACCCAGTAATTCCAGTTTCGAGCCGATAAAATATGGTTAAACTAGAGCATACATAGAAAGACACCTCATTTTAATTTAAACTCTTCCAGGGACGGAGAATCCACCACATCACGTGGTAAATTATTCCCATTTTTCATGTTTCTTAATCCCTGTTGATAGCACTGATAGTGAAAGATTTGTGCATGTCATGTAATACAGCTGCCTCCACAGCAGGCTAATGGAAGAAAGGGGCAGCTCATCATCTGATGCCGGTGACAGTGAATTACAGAAAATAAAGTTTTCAGAGTAGCAGCCATGTTAGTCTGTATCCACAAAAAGAACAGGAGTACTTGTGGCACCTTAGAGACTAACCAATTTATTTGAGCATAAGCTTTCGTGAGCTACAGCTCACGTCAAGTATTCATCTTTTTTTAAATCCCGGATGATACAGTAAGTGGATCAGCTGCTGTCCTTGCTTGTTAGCTCCAGGCAGCAGCTGCAGGGCTTCTATCATTTTGGATGTGATAAAAATAACGTTCTACTCCCTCATGATCATTAAGAACCCATAGCCTGTTTGCTAGAGCTTCAAGTGCCTGTTTCCAGGCCAAATGTCAAGCCGGGTTATATTCTGTTGACCTATATTCCCTTGCAATTTCAACTGATTTATTACAGTAGTTATTCTTCACTTTTACATTGTGAAACACTTGTTTTATTTCACACTGTTGCTGGGAGGCACAGGTCCTGCTCCCTGCTGGTATCCCATTGGTGTTAGCGGTCGGAAAGTGGGCATGCCCACACAGCCCCACTCTCTGCCATGCATCAGCTCCTAAAACTCTCCAGGAGCAGAGTGGGTGCACATGCTGTACCCTCTCCTGGGATGGCAGAGCTCAGCTTTATATTCACGTGAGGAATTCTAGCTAGGTAGAGTGTCGCCCAGTAATATGATTTTTGCTTGCAAATGGTAGGATCTAGCCCTAAGTCTATGAAGCCAACAGGTGGGAAAGAGGACAGGTCTATGGATATCGTGGATGAGCTTCTAAATGTTGAGGGGGGTTTCCATACCAAACTTCCAAATCTTTTGAGGGTCACCGTCACAGCATGAGCTGTGGGACCTTGGGTCCAACCTCTCCTGTGCCTGGTTTATTTTCCAGATCAAGGGAATTAGGGCTAAGCCTGTTAGGAGATATAAGGGGCAACTTGTGCTCACTGCAAGGGGGATAGCTGGCAGGAGGAACGCTATGCTGCTCTCTATAAACCAGGCTCAGGGGAAGGACTAATGGTGACTCCTTCCCAGCTAGGGACTTGTGAAGGAGCTAGGAATGGGCTAAAAAAGAGGCCTACAGAAGGGCTACAGCAGGACCTATGGGAGAGGTTTGTGTACTGGGGGAGCCAGAGAGGTGGCACTGAAGTTATGAAATGGCCCTGGGAAATAGAGAAACAGGGCAGCTTTGAGTCTGAGAATTGAAAGTTTACTACTGGTGTGCTGTAATAGAGGGAGGGCACGCATCCCATTTCCCCCCCTCCCCAATGCCCCCATAGTGCCATGCACAGAGGATGTGTGGGAATGCAAGGGGGAAAGAAAATGTATAGAGGGCTGGTGGGACACAGCCAGGAAAAAGCCAGGAAATCACCTGAGAGCCTGGAAAGGGCCACACTGTCCTACAGAGCTCAGAAGGGAGCAGAAAAACATTAGGGCTGTCGCGTGATTAAAAAAAGTAATCCCGATTAATCATGCTATTAATCACACTGTTAATAATAGAATACCATTTATTTAAATAATTTTGGATGTTTTCTACATTTTCAATATATTGATTTCAATTACAACACAGAATACAAAGTGTACAGTGCTCACTTTATATTTATTTTTGTTTACAATATTTGCACTGTAAAAAAACAAAATAGTATTTTTCAGTTCACCTCATACAAGTAAGCAATCTCTTTCTCATGAAAGTTGAACTTACAAATGTAGAATTATATACAAAAAAATGCATTCAAAAATAAAACAATGTAAAATTTAAGAGCCTGCAAGTCCACTCAGTCCTACTTCTTGTTCAGCCAATCACTTAGACAAACAAGTTTGTTTACATTTGCAGGAGACAATGCTGTCGGCTTCTTGTTTACAATGTTACCTGAAAATGAGAACAGATGTTCTCATGACCCTGTTGTAGCCGGCATCGCAAGATATTTATGTGCCAGATATGCTAAAGATTCATATGTCCCTTCATGTTTCAACCACCATTCCAGGGGATATGCGTCCATGCTGATGACGGGTTCTGCTTGATAACAATCCAATTAGTGCGGACAGATGCATGTTCATTTTCATCATCTGAGTCAGATGCCACCAGCAGAAGGTTGATTTTCTTTTTTGGTGGTTCGGTTTCCGTAGTTTCTGCATCAGAATGTTGCTCTTTTAAGACTTCTGAATGCATGCTCCACATCCCGTCCTGATCAGATTTTGGAAGGCACGTCATATTCTTAAACCTTGGGTTCAGTGCTGTAGCTATCTTTAGAAATCTCACATTGGTACCTTCTTTGTTTTGTCAAATCTGCAGTGAAAGTGTTCTGAAAAGGAACAAGAAGTGTTGGGTCATCATTTGAGACTACCATAACATGAATTATATGGCAGAATGTGGATAAAACAGAACAGGAGACATTCAATTCTTTCCAAGTAGTTCAGTCACAAATTTAATTATCACATTATTTTTTTAACGAGCATCATCAGCATGGAAGCACATCCTCTGGAATGATGGCCCAAGCATGAAGGGGCATACGAATGTTTAGCATATCTGGTATGTAAGTACTTTGCAATGCCAGCTACAAAAGTGCCACACAAATGCCTGTTCTTATATACATGGCACCAGAAAGTGAGAAGAGGGCAGCATAAGTGTAAACAAAGTTGTTTGTCTTCGCGATTTGGCTGAACAAGAAGTAGGACTGAGTGGATTTGTAGGCTCTGAAGTTTTATATTGTTTTGATTTTCAGTGCAGTTATGTAACAAAATAAATCTACATTTGTAAGTTGCACTTTCACGGTAAAGAGATAGCACTACAGTACTTGTATGTGGTAAATTGAAAAATACTATTTCTTTTGTTATTTTTACAGTGTAAATATTTGTAATAAAAATAATATAATCTTTGATTTCAACTACAACACAGAATACAATATATATCAAAATGTAGAAAACACCCAAAATATTTAATAAATTTCAATTGGTATTCTACTGTTTAGCAGTGCGATTAAAACTGCGATTAATTGTGATTCAATTTTTAATCACGATTAATATTTTTAAGTTAATCGTGTGCATTAACTGTGATTAACTGACAGCCCTAGAAAAAATGTTTTGTTTAGTTGGCCTTTTGTTTCCCCCTATAAAGGGGAAACCTTTTGCTTAGGCCAGAGGTCCAGAGCTCTGAACTCCCACTACCAGTCTCTGTCGAGAGGGGAACAGAGGCATGAGCCATGTCTCTATGCTGTGGGAGGTGAACCGCTTACAGTCACCCATTGTTAGCAGTGATCAGACAATGCTGATCATGAAAGTAACACAGTGAGCTGAAGTCTCTTCCCCTTCCTTCCCCATTTTATTGAAATAGCCAAGTCTAGGGCAGTTCTGTTGATGGAATTTGCTTATTGCCTCTAATCTTTACATTTTCAGTAAAACAGCATTGGCCCTGGTCTTCAATCTTTCCATTGGTTTGGATGCAAATGAGTCACTGAAATATTTACAATCATTTCCAATGACAGAAATGCATAGCTGCTGGTGCATAGAGGAATCATAGAAGAGTAGGACTGGAAGGGACCTCAATAGGTTATTTAGTCCAGTCCCCTGTGCACAAGGCAAGACCATTCTTGACAGGTGTTTGTCCAACCTGTTCTTATAAACCTCCCATGATGGAGATTCCACAACCTCCCTAGGCAATTTATTCCAGTGCTTAACTACCCTGACAGCTAGGAAGTTTTTCCTAATGTACAACCTAAACTTCCCTTGCTGCAATTTAAGTCCATTGCTTCTTGTCCTATCCTCAGAGGTTAACAATATTTTTATTCGTGTTACATTTGTCAATATACAAAGAGCAAAGCATGTACTTTCTTTCTTGCAGTTCTCTTTTATCTCAAATTACTCTTTTTAGAAGGAAAGGAAAGTCACCATAAGAGCACTGTGTGTGTATCCTCCATTATAGACTGAAGCATCACTGAGAACAAAATGCCTCACTGTGTCTTTAGACATGAGAGCTTTTAGATATTTAAAGGTGCAATGCACCACAAAGGCTTAATAGCTACATACGCTACAAATAGGTATGTTCTTCAGATTTATTTATTAATGGACCCAAATCTCTCCTTAGATGCACCCATGGAACTTGGCCCATGTGCCGCAGAAGATACTCACTTCCTTCCTAGGTTTCTCTTCACTGATAGTTGTTTGTTAATTGTGACTGTTTGAGAATCTGCCCATCATGTCAGTTTTTCAGAAACCAAGCAGGAGAAACCAAGCTCCTCTTTTGGCCTTTAAGAGAGTGCCTAAGTCTTTTTTTCCAGCAGCCCAAGTTCACTGTGCAGAAAACATAAAGCATTTTTCTTAGTAAATTCCTAGCATATTTTCCTAGTAAACATTTGAAGAAAACTCAAACTTTCCGCCTGTGTCCAGAGGGAAGTTTCTAGCTGTTATCATTTTGCTATGCCTTTGTGCAGAAAAGAGCAGATTTCTGAAGCAAGCTGACTCTAATGTTCAGGCCATACACTAATTTGTATGCAAGGGCCTCTCTTTTTACCTATGGACAGTTCTAAACTGTTCTTTAACAGGCTAGTGCTTACATAGACACTGGTCTTATTTGCATGCTCTTACACCATAAGTGCATGCAAATATCGTATTCTAAAATACCTAGTGTATTATCACATTGGTGTGCTGTGGATGAATACAGTATTTTAAACCCTCTTGTCTATCTCCAAGCCTTTGTTTTATGTCTGTAGTGGTGTGTAATCCATAATACCTTGAAATTGGTAAACTTTGCCAGTGGTTCCTTCAGTCAGTAGGTGAACATGGATTTTTTTTTTCAGTTGGGGAAGAGATATTAGGCCTGATTCTTCTCTGTTATATCAAAGAAAACTTGGGAGTCACTCCAGTGGTTTCAGTGGATGGCACAGGAAGTAAGTCTGGGCAGAACATGACCCATACTCCCTACTTCACACCTAGACTTGAAAGTTTGCTGTAGAACGGCACAACAAAATCTCTATTAGATATTTTTCATAAGTGCCAGATTCTATCAGACATATTCCCAATGAGTAGAAACTTACTCTGTAGTTAGTTCACTGATTGCAACAGGACTTCAAAAACTTTTACAACTGTCTTCATTTTATTTGCCCTGGAAGGAAGAACAAAATGAAATTCATCAGGCTCCAAAATGGAAAACTTGGTTTCAAAATGAAATTTTCCTTTTGCTTTTCAACAACAACAAAAGAGTTTGTTTCCTCCTTTTCCACATTTTGCCATGGAATGCAGTGGAATGAATGACGTTTAGTGTGTGGGATGTGTGTGTGTGGGGTGGGGGTTCTTATATCTTCCCTTTTGTTTTTTTCAACTATGGAAAAGTTAGAGTGGGAAACGAAAAAAGTGGGTGGGTGGACACCTCCCTAGACATCAATTAATTTTGTTGGATTCAGTGGCAAAAAGGAAAACAAAATTTGATTAAAAAAAAAAAAGACACAAAACCAAACAGAAAACTTCAATTAAAAAATAAAATAAAAATCTTTTTATGTTGCAATTGCCCACCAATTTCATTTAAAACATTTTCCTGCAAATTTTTAAAAATGTTTTGACTAAATGCCATTTTTTTGAGTGGGGGTTTGAAGATGTCAGGTAGTTCTGTTCTTCTTTGGTAGAAATACCAAATTAATGTTGTTCGTTCTTCAGCACTTCCCTTTTTTATAACAAATGCCCCGTACTTCAGTATACGGAACATGACCCAATCAGCAATTTGTTTGGCCTGGTTTACAAATCAAGCTGTGCACTGTTTAAAGCTGAGGTGAGGCTGTTTCTCAAAACGTCCATGATGCTCTCCTCAGGGAGTTCAGACCCGTGAGTCAAGGTGCTAGCTCTCTGCCTCAGCAAGAGAGTGCTTTGCTGGAACTTAAACTGTGTGACTGCCACGCCAGTCTGTCCACCTCCCCAACAAACTCCTCACCAACATACTCTGTCAGTCTAAGCTTTGACTTGCAGGTAACCATCTGTGAACTTCTGGTCCTGAGTTCCCCAGAGGTCTCTCTTTGCAGTGTCCAATCCCTGTCACTGGACACACAGAAATTAACCTAGTCCACTGTTTCCAAAGAGACAGAATAAATGCCAACCTGCTGGATCAGCTGAGGATGCTCACTTTACTTTAATATAACAGCAAGGAGATGGTTTAGAGTAAAACTAAGAATAAGTTTATTCATAAAGAGACGAGATTTAAGTGATTATAGTTATTGGTCGTGTCCCCACCCCCGACCTCTCCTCAAATCTGAACCCTGGAGATTTGTTTAAATCTTTGCTGGTGACCTGATGGAGATTTTCTTCAGCTGCGTACATGAAGAACTTTGTCAGAAGATATATTGGCCTTGATGGACTTTTCATAGTGCAAAGTACAGAGCTGAGCCTTACCTTTGTTCTAAGAACTCTCTGAATGAAATTCACCCTTGTGCAAGGAGCCAGCACAAGATCTCTGCTAGAGTTGGGCAAAATTTTTCAACTGAATAATTTTTTCACCAAAAAGTGCAGTTTGGGGAAAATGAGAACTATTTGGGAACACAGGTTGAATAGTTTTGGCCAAATGAAATTAAGATTTTTTTTTTTTTAAAAAAAGTGAAAACTGTTTGTTTTGACATTTTCAAACTGAAAAATTGTGATTTTTTGTTTTGAAACATTCTGAAACCTGTCACTGTTTTGTTTGAAATTTAGCTAGATTTTTGAGGGGCTTTTCAAGGGTAAAAATACCACCTGGAAATATAAATAAATGAAATACTAAAACAGTTTATTTTCAGGTCAAAGGAAACATTTCTTTTAACCCAAAATAATTTTTTTTCTAGATTTTTCTGGTTCAGTCACCACGCAAACAAACAAAAAAATAAATTATTTACTGAGCTCTCATCTCTGCACCACTTAAATTCCACTTACAGGGTTAAATGGGATTCAAAAGGGACAGAAGAACTTGTGCTGTCCCTCTGTACAGGGGTGAATTTCACCATCATGTGTCCTGCCTCAGGGAGGACATGGAGTGTCTGGAGCCGGAGTTGGACTTCAAGTACAGTATTACATGAACATTTGTAGCCTTTGCATCCCTGAAGTATTCCTTACTACAGTGTACATAAGGCACTGGTCTGATGTTTATAAACTCTGCATGTTACAGACACATTCAGCTTCAGCAAAAGACTATCAACTCCGTGGTGCTTATAAACTCTGTTGGTGTACAGCTGTGCTGGCAGAGTCTGTAAACTTCAGCCAAACAAGCTACAGAGAATTGAGGAGATCACGTACTCCAGGAGCACATTATTTGAGTTTTCTGTTTCACTGAACCACATACATTTTTTTACACTAAATCTGTAATTGCAGGAAAAAATATATTCTTGATCTCCGAAGAAATAATCTACATCAATTTTTCACATGACAAGGCTTTGACATAACTTCTTAAACTGAGGACAAAGCACAAACAAAGCTTCATTAAGATACAGTTTTCATGCATTTCAAATGGAAACTACATACCCCTGCTTAGACCAGTCCATATAACACCTAATAATGTACAAAGTACCCTCTCGGTACATTGGAGCCACCTACCCTTACAGACTTTGAATTCACCCTCCCGCAATAAGTCAGCTAAAATAATCTTACATTTGTATAGAATCATTGAACCATAGAGTTAGAAGGGACTTCAAGGGTCATCTAGCCCACCCCCATTTTACTTGGCAGATACAAATCAAAGACCTCTGACTCACTTTCCCACTATATTCAAGTGACATTTTGACATCTCATTGTCTACGAGCTATCTTCCAATACTCATCACTATTCCACCACACTCTGCATACAGAGTATAAATTGCCCTTGTCCCCAGTGATGTGGCTGTGAGAGCTAACTATCTATGCACAACCAGGTAGGCACTATGATCCTGGCTGTTGAATAAATGCTAGCTGTACCCTCTGACTTTTAACCTCTATTTAGTGTGTCCAATGGCTTGAAATCACATCTGATCCAATTTTGTGTCTGGGAATATTAAATAAAGCACTCTACATAAAGAGCCTTAAAAGTAAAATAACACTACAGTTCCCCCTTAATAATGGTGCTGGAATACCATCTCAAACAACTTGACACAGGCAGCTGGTAATATTTAGGCAGTACTGGCTAAATAAAGAGTGACAACTTTCTGTCTATACCAGCAGCACAGTCTGTCGTCTTAATGCAAAATCTATAAAAGGGCAAATCCAGCTCACCTTAGTCCATGGGATATACAAGTACCAGGATGTGGCCCTCAAGATCTGGAGTCACATGTCATTGTTAGGAATTTACCAGTTCAAATGTGTTTATATCATGCTGAAGAAATCAGATATGCAAACAAACTCAGGACATTGGGTGTGTGCATCAGAGGAGTCAGGAATCAGAGATCCCCTGGCATGCTTATACCCGAGCATGCCACAGTTTGACAAACACGCATTTTCGCTTGACTAGTCAGAACAAAGGCAAATTAGTAAATCCCTGAGAATACAATACAACACCCTCACTATCTAACAACACCCTCACTCTCACCCTCAATACAACACCCTCACTATCTAATATGCTATTTAATTATACCTGTTGCCATCAATGAAAAGGTCACTCGGGCAGTGGTAAATTATTAACTGCTGGCTGTATAGCATACTGTTCTGATTTCTCCTGCCCTTTACATTTTCTGTTCTCTGTTAAGCAGAAACACACAGGGGCCAATGCCATCCCTGATGTAACTCCACTGGAATCAGGGAGTCTGGACTGCTGTGTCTAGCTTTGTTTTGGTTTAGGCTTTGCAGGACACTAATTCTATCGCAAAGGACGAGGGTTTTCTTGCATGAGTGACCTCTCTGTGATTCACAGGAAGCTGGCTGCCTTTCCAGCTCAGGGCCCAATTCTCCACTGCTCTGTACCTAGTGGAACCAATTAGTCTTCTGCAAGACAGGATTTAAATGCTACCAGATCACTTGGCACAGGTTCAAATGGCCACAGTGGGTGCAGAGCAGTAGAGACAGAGGAGCAGGGAAAATTATTTTTATAATATGCTTTGAGATCTTCAGCGGAGGGCTGCTATATGGATACAAAGATATTATAACTTACTTATTTAGCACTGAAAGCAGAGGAAGAGATAAATGAGCATTGGCAGAGAATGGAGAGAGAGAGATTGATTCTTCTGACTCTTGTAAAGATGCAGATATGCAGGACCAAATGAGAACTCAGCCCTTGCACTCAGAGCCGAGAAAGGCTGACAGCTGAGGGGAGGGCATTAAAGCACCACTTCCAGCCTGAAGGGCACTTTGGTGCAGCTCAGCCAACAGGCACTCTCATGAGCTGCTCGTTCTGTTCTGATAGTAGCTAATGATCTGATCTATGTTAGGCATCCACTTTTCTGTGACTACATAGAATTACATGAGAGAATCATAGATGGAAAAGACCTCTGAGGTCCCCTAATCCATCACCCTGCCAAGACAGGATTCTCCCTGACAATGTGTTTTTCCAGTCCTGTTTTATGTGTTCCTTGCTATGAGATTCCCACTTCTTGTCATGTAGTTTTAACGCTGCCCCTTTCCAAATACACATGTGCAAAAGCTGAAAGACAGCACTCACTACAGCCTTATTTCACTAACAAATGAATGGACAGCAGACTGTTTTCTAGGGTTTATTACGTCTTTATCAACCTATTGTCTTGAAAATTAGCACAAGTTTTATCCTTCACCAAGAGCTATTCATACACTTAATGTAAAGGGCCTGATTCTCTTCTACATTAGGAAGCTTTGCACAAAGCTGCCTCAAAGCCAGCTTAGCCATTCACTGCAGGATTATTCTACTGTAGGGAAATCCTTAGGTGGTGTGTTGGCTGATACGGAGGAATGGCTGCAGATTAGTGCATGTGGCTAGGGCATCATTTGTGGCTTGTTAATGTTTAGCCATAATAGTTTCTCAGGGCTGCTGGCAGCCACCGTGAATGTAACGGGCTACAAATATGCATAATTGTCACTGATTCTTCTACCCTATCTCCTCCTTCATGAAGACAAATTTCAGAGATGTCCACTATCTCAGATCTCCTGTTCAAAATTTTGTGAGCACAGCGTTTTGTGTAAAAAGTGGCCTTGTTTTTCTGTGATTCAGTGCAAAACCCCAACCCCCTGCAAAACTCCACAACTCCTCCCTCCACACAGTAAAGTGTCTCTTGTGCTGAAATGTGATTTAAAAGTGAAATTTGGAATTGCAAGATCACTTGGCATGGAACCGTACAATCTGTCAAATGAAAAACATTCCTTATTTTTGCATAGGTCTGATACAGACAATGTTGCTAAAACACAATCATACAGAGAAGATTGCAGCCAGCTGGCACACAGAATGACGTGTGTGTAGCAGAGAACATTGATGATTTTGGGGCTAAGGGAATGGACTGGGACTTGGGACACTTGGAGCCTTGAGACCTAGGTTCGATTTCTGGTTCTGTTACACACTTCCTGTATGATGTCAAGCTCACTGTGCTTCAGTTACACACCTATAAACATTCTTTCCCCACCCTTTAACTGTCCTATTTAGTTAAGCCCTGAATTTAGAATTGACTCCATATGTGGGCATAGAGTTTCAGCTGCTGAGGCCTATTTACACCAGATACTGAGGTGCTGGAACAATTTGTATAGTGGGGGTGCTGCTGAGAGCCATTGAACCAAACTGTTAACCTTGTATATAATGGTAACCACTTCCAGCCAGGGGCTGCAGCAGCACCTAATTCCAGTACCTGTGCCAGATATAAGGGCTTTGGTACATTCATGTGTAAGGGATAAGGGGAGAGCCAGGACTGTCTCCTTACTACATGTGTAGAGCACCAAGTGCAATGGGGTCTTGATTTTGGAAGTAGCGCATGGTCTCTCCAGTAATACAAATAACAATGTTGGTCAAGGGCAGAAAGATATACTATTATTCTTATGAAAAATGCCATGCCATCATTAATGTCCATGAAGAACAGATTGGATCACTTTTTAAAAATTAATTTTTAATGTATTTTCAAATATTGACCACCTTTGAACTTGACACTCTCACTGTGAATTATGTCTGCCCTTCGGATCTTCAGCTCTTTTATTTCACACTTGAGTCTGAGAAGGGTATCCATTACTTCAGTGGTTGGCTCCTGCAGTTCCGTGACTATTCTGACATCTTAGCAGGGATTATCTTTTGTCACCTGTAGTTCAGACACTTCAAGAAATTTCAATTTCATGTCCTTTATCTATGAAACTTGTTCCAAAGTCCCATACAAAGGTCAAAACAAATATCAACTGTATAATTGCTCACCTGTTTTTGTTGTTTGGTTTCTTCTGAGTTAGTTTGGAGCTTTCATGCTTGATTGAGCAAGAAGAGAGACTTTGGCTGCCAGTCAAAAAAGGAACTGGCAAACTGGATGGTTGGTGATCTTCACTGTAAATATTGGTTTCACAGTAGCAGCCGTGTTAGTCTGTATTCGCAAAAAGAAAAGGAGTACTTGTGGCACCTTAGAGACTAACCAATTTATTTGAGCATAAGCTTTCGTGAGCTACAGCTCACTTCATCGGATGCATAAAAGTGGAAAATGCAGTGAGGATGTTTTTATACACACAGACCATGAAAAAATGGGTGTTTATCACTTCAAAAGGTTTTCTCCCCCCACCCCACTCTCCTGCTGGTAATAGCTTATCTAAAGTGATCACTCTCCTTACAATGTGTATGATAATCAAGGTGGGCCATTTCCAGCACAAATCCAGGGGTTTAACAAGAACGTCTGAGGAACAGGGGGAGGGAAAGGGGGGGGAAAGGGGTAGGATAACCCCTGGTTGGGGTTCTAGGCATGTGTCTGCACAGATCTGTTCCTGTGCTTTTTCAGTGAGTTTCTTGAGCAGATGGTGTAGTTTCTTTTGGTAACCCTCAGTGGGATCAGAGGATAATGGCCTGTGGAATGTGGAGTTAGAGAGCTGCCTAGCAGCCTGTTGTTCATATTCCAACTTATTCATGATGACGACAGCACCTCCTTTGTCAGCCTTTTTGATTATGATATCAGAGTTGTTCCTGAGGCTGTTGATGGCGTTGTGTTCAGCATGGCTGAGGTTATGGGGCAAGTGATGCTGTTTTTCCACAATTTCAGCCCGTGTACGTTGACAGAAGCAATCTATGTAGAAGTCCAGTCTGTTGTTTCGACCTTCAGGAGGAGTCCACTCAGAATTCTTCTTTTTGTAGTGTTGGTAGGAAGGATTCTGTGGCTTAGTATGTTGTTCAGAGGTGCGTTGGAAATATTCTTTGAGTCAGAGATGTGGAAAGTAGGATTCTAGGTCACCACAGAACCGTATCATGTTCGTGGGCCTGGAGGGACAAAAGGAGAGGCCCCGAGATAGGACAGACTCTTCCGCTGGGCTAAGAGTATAGCTGGAAAGATTAACAATATTATTGGGTGGGTTAAGGGAACTACTGTTGTGGCTCCTTGTGGCATGTAGCAGTTTAGATAGTTTAGTGTCCTTTTTCTGTTGTAGAGAAGCAAAGTTTGTGTTGTAAATGGCTTGTCTAGTTTTTGTAAAATCTATCCATGAGGAAGTTTGTGTGGAAGGTTGGTTTTTTATGAGTATCCAGTTTTGAGAGCTCATTCTTAATCTTTCCCTGTTTGCTGTATAGGATGTTGATCAGGTGGTTTCACAGTTTCTTTGAGAGTGTGTGGCTAATCTCTCAGCATAGTCTGTGTGATATGTAGATTGTAATGGATTTTTTACCTTCAGTCCTTTTGGTATGATGTCCATCTGTTTGCATTTGGAAAGGAAGATGATGTCTGTCTATATCTGTATGGGTTTTTTCCATTAAGTTGATGGATTTCCATTCCATATGGCTAAATTCAGTGCCTTGCATAATGACAGGTTTCAGAGTAGCAGCCGTGTTAGTCTGTATCCGCAAAAAGACAACTTAGACAACTGATGATTCATGTTATCTGGAATGTCTAGCACCTCATTATTACTCATCCTTCTTGTTACTCTCCACCATCCCATTGTGGTTTGGTCAGCTCTATTCTCCTCGCTCACCCCCACACACTCTGTATTGCTCATAGAATTTACAGATAAAACAGACCATTAGTTCATCTCCTATCCTCTCCCAGGGCAGGATTTTCTCTGTGTCCTGATCTGCTGTACTCTTCCAGTTCCACATTCAGCCGGGTGCCTAGGCACCTGTTTACCATTATGCATCTGAGCAGTCCCACTGAAGTTAATCTTAACCCCTTCCCTTTCTCTTGTGACTCACACTATCTCTGCTCCCACCTACGTTCTGTGCCTTGCTACTCTGAAACCTGTCATTCATGTGCCTTACTCATTCATTTTGTTGTTCTTTCAGCTTATTTACTTAGCACTGATCTCATGCCAGGCATCTCCCTGAATGAGCTACGTGTTTCCTGTTGCTTCACAGAAGCAATCTCCTCCCTGCAGAAATGGGAGTTTGCTGAGATAGCTCTGTGGAAGTCAAAGCATGGAAGCAGACTCCCATGAGGCAGTGGGGAGGTGCTTCTGATCCTACCACCAATCCTGTTTCTGTGCTGTCCTGCGTCACTGCCTCAGATGGAGAGGCATTGGGGAGCTGCAGGCATGGAGTCTCCCACCCCTCTTATCCATAGCGGGGTAGGGGAACTGGTTCCCCAGATCCTGGCTTGAATGGTGAGGAGAGTCCAGCTAGTCATAAGAACATAAGAATGGCCATACTGGGTCAGACCAAAGGTCCATCTAGCCCAGTATCCTGTCTTCCAACAGTGGCCAATGCCCGGTGCCCCAGAGGGAATGAACAGAACAGGCGATCATCAAGTGATACTTTCCAAGCTTCTGGCAAACAGAGGCTAGGGACACCGTCCTTGCCCGCCCTGGCTAATAGCCACTGATGGAAATATCCTCCATGAATTTATCTAGTTTTTTTGAATCCTGTTATAGTCTTGGCCTTCACAACATCCTCTGGCAAAGAGTTCCACAGGTTGACTGTGCGTTGTGTGAAGAATACTTCCTTTTGTTTGTTTGTTTTGTTTGATGCCTATTAATTTCATTTGGTGACCTCTAGTTCTTGTGTTATGAGAAGGAGTAAATAGCACTTCCTTATTTATTTTCTCTACACAGCCATGATTTTATAGACCTCTATCATATCCCCCCTTAGTCGTCTCTTTTCCAAGCTGAAAACTCCCAGTCTTATTAATCTCTCCTCATACGGAAGCCGTTCCATACCCCTAATCATTTTTGTTGCCCTTTCTGAACCCTGCCCAATTCCAATATATCTTTTTTGAGATGGGGCGGCCACATCTGCGCACAGTATTCAAGATGTGGGCATACCATGGATTTATATAGAGGCAATATGATATTTTCTGTCCTATTATCTATCCCTTTCTTAATGATTCCCAACATTCTGTTCACTTTTTTTGACTGCCATTGCACATTGAGTGGATGTTTTCAGAGAACTATCCACGATGGCTCCAAGATCTCTTTCTTGAGTGGTAACAGCTAATTTAGACCCCATCATTTTATATGTATAGTTGGGATTATGTTTTCCAACATGCATTACTTGCATTTATAAAAATTAAATTTCATCTGCCATTTTGTTGCCCAGTCACCCAGTTTTGAGAGATCCTTTTGTAGCTCTTCGCCGTCTGCCTGGGACGTAACTATTTTGAGTAGTTTTGTATCGTCTGCAAATTTTACTCCCTTCTCCAGATCATTTATGAATATGTTGAATAGGACTGGTTCCAGTACAGACCCCTGGGGGACACCACTGTTTACCTCTTTCCATTCTGAAAACTAATCATTTATACCTTTTTACCTTTTGTTTTCTATCTTTTAACCAGTTACCAATCCATAAGAGGACCTTCCCTCTTATCCCATGACTTTGGGAATGGACTAAGGTTACTTTGCTTAGTCCATTCCCTCTCCCTGCTCCTGGACCTACTTATGTAGTTTTCAGTAATTTCCTCCTGGAACGAGAGAGGCCTTTCCTATGGCAGTCCCTGGAAAGTGCTGGTGGATTTTTCTGCCTCATGGAAGGGATGGGAGGCCACAGGACAGCTAGGTTTCTACTGTCTGGGTTTATATGGCACTGATGCTCTCTTCCCTCTTGACCATGATCCAACTGCTGTCCTGGGCAAGTTCCTCGCCAGGGCCTTTTCAGGTCAGCCTCCAAGAGGTGGTGGTGGGAGCTCCTGGTTCACATGTTCCTGGGGGTGGAGGAAGTAAGGGTTGGAGTAGGAGAGAGATGGCGGCCTGGTGTCCCAGAGTCCAGGCCTTCAGGGTAAGGAGTTCAGGGGTACCTGATCATGTTCGTGTTACTCCGTAAGTCTAAGACCTGACAAACCTTTGCTTTTGTTAACACTTAGCACTTAGTTTCAACAGAAGTCTGTTTACAATAAGTCAAAATCAGAAGATGGTTGCTTACGGGAAGGTAGGATACAAGTGGGATTGTTGGCAAATATGGTTTAAATTGGACCAAGACCAACATTTTAAAATCTGTGTACTGAAAGTTACTTGACAAGCGCGGGAGGTGCTCACCGCTGCTAATATACAGATCATTTATTAGAACAATAAACATAAGAACATAAGAACGGCCATACTAGGTCAGACCAAAGATCCATCTAGCTCAATATCCTGTCTTCCAACAGTGGCCAATGCCAAGTGCCCCAGAGGGAATGAACAGAACAGGTAATCATCAGGTGATCCATCCTCTGTCACCCATTCCCAGCTTCTGGCAGAAGAAGGTGTTTAAGTATAGATTGAGCTGCGTAATGTTAGCATATGTGGAAAACTTGGGCTCCAAACCTAAGTCTTCATTCAAATCAGAACTCCTGCTGAAGTTAATGGAAGTTTTACCTGAATGAAGACTTCAAGATTTGGCCCAATAACTTTAGGATGAAAGTTAGTCACTGAGATAATGCATGCTGGATGCCAATGTGAGAATCTGATGGGTAGAGAGAGAAACTGGGATATTTTGATTATTTTGTAAATAGAACCATTATGAGCCCTTTGAAGTTTTTTTTCCTACACACACATGTACATTGTAGGAAATGTATGTCTGAGTACAGAGTGATAGATAATTTGATTACAACAGACTCTGGTAAAGTTGGGATTAAAAACTGGGACTGTTTACTATACATTTATATACGAGAGAGTAACGTGGGGAGGCAAATGCAGCTGCAACGGTTGGTGATAAGCTCTCTGCCAAAAATTAATCAAGAATCTCACATGAAGGCTTCATACTGTGAATCTACTGTGTGCAATTGAGCAAGTTTCAGCCAGTGTGCTCAACCAGTCAATGATCCAGTAGTGTTACTTCCACAAAATGTTTGTCGTAATCCCAAGGGTGTGCATTATTTCACTGTTGGAAATAATAGTGTATCCTTCAGGATGTCTGTAACCTCCTTGTCCTTCCTGGAATCAAATACAGAACAGTCTACACTGTATAGGATCTGAAGTCATATAATCAGCAGCAATATGCACTTGGACAGCTTCAGCATATGTAAAATATAGCTAGCTAAGCAATCATTGTTCAGTGTTCAAGCATATGAAGAGAGCCAAAACAGCACAACATTCAGGCTTTCTTCTTTCCTCCACATATCCAGATGCCTCTTATCAAGCACTTCCTGTAAGTTCTCCAAGTTTCTAGACCTTACTCTATACATAAGCATCAGACTATAATGCCCCCTATTGGGGAGCTATTTATTGTAACAAGCATCATTCAACATACACTACATGTAGAATGCGCTGCACTGTAATGATACCTAATGATGATATCTAATGGGAACTTCTCCTTGAGCCCTTAGATACCCTAGTGATGGAAACATTATTAGAACCTGATGGACAGATAAATAGAATGTCCCCTTAGCACAGGAATACGTAATACTTAACAAAGGCTCACCTGGTGAAACCAGAGAGGACCAGGACAGTAGCTGAGCATGAACCAGAGCCTGAAGATAATGCTGGTTATGATCTATGGCTGACTGTTTTAAATGAATAAATACTAGAGCTGTTGGAAACTTTCTGCAAACAAAGTTTTGTTCGGCATAAAATGGTCTCTTTCAAAAATGAAACATTAAAGTTGTCATTCACCAAAAACTGCATTTTCTTATAGAAAACCAGGCTTATGGTAAATGAAAAATGTCAAAGCAATTTCAGTAAGGATTTCATGGAAATTGAGTCCATTTAGAACCCTGCAAAAAAGAAACCCCTTTGAAATGTTTTGTGAAATATTTTTCTATTTCTTCTTCTTCCAACCAGTGCTAATAAATACATATTGTACTGCTATTAAGGCAGACTTAGTGCAGGAGATTCCATGAGAACACCACTATACATTAACAAAATGAGTCACTGGTGAGGCAAGATGGCTGTCGCTAAGGAAAACATATTTGATTGGTACAGTACTCCTCAGATTTGCACTCTACAGGTAGCTGCCTGACCATTTACTGGATTCAACACCTTAATTGGGCCAAATGCAGACCTGTTTGCTGTGAAATGATTACATGGTTGCAAGTTAAAGTGTAGTGCCCCTGATCAGTTCTATACCCAGTGTGGGTTACTTCTGGAAGCGGTAGGAGTAAACTGTGAGAGGAACTGGACAACAGCGTCAGGAAGAGAGCACATTAAAATGTGTCCATTATACCTCTTTGATCTGAAGCCCCACCCCAGGATCCCCTTCCACATATCTGACAATGGAAAACCAATGGAATGTGATCTCTGCAGGGTTTGGGGAAGCCAGCTGAATGGATCAAAACTAATATAATCTTTTGGGCTCATGCCTATGTAGGCTGATAACTGATTTTTGCCAGTGATCATAAAAGCTTTATCTTAACCCTGGTCTTTCAGTGTCATCTGAACTTTCTCAAGCCCACCAGAACTGATCTGCCCATTGCTCTCTGGTGAGCTGACACTCTAAAAATAAGATGAATACACATTTTAAATGGCTGTGACCCCTGGGATTGTCTCACTTCTCAGGTGATACCACAGCATTTGTGATAAAAAAGGAGGCATTTGAGCTAAGAATCCCATCGTCAATAAGGGGAGAGGTTTATAGTCAGGCCTTCGCAATTTACTTCTCCCTTGGATCCCAAGGAGAAAGACACTGGTCACCTCCAGGATCTGCAGTAAGACACTTCTTTCCCTGGGACGAATGAACTGTGGGACTGGAGCAGTGGTGTGCAGTCTTAAGGGAGGAGTCTATAGAGCATCAAACTACAATAAAGGGAAACCCAAGTTCTATTCCCAGTTCTGCGTTGGGCAAGTCCCTTCATTTCTCTGTGCCCCTATTTCCCTTTGTCTGTCTTGGCTATTTAGAGGATAAGCTCTTCAGGGCAGATGTTTGTTTACTATGGGTATGTCTACACTACGGAATTAGGTCGAATTTTAGAAGTCGGTTTTTTAGAAATCGGTTTTATATATTCGAGTGTGTGTGTCCCCACAGAAAATGCTCTAAGTGCATTAACTCGGCGGAGTGCTTCCATAGTATTGAGGCAAGCGTCGACTTCCAGAGTGTTGCACTGTGGGTAGCTATCCCACAGTTCCCGCAGTCTCCGCTGCCCATTGGAATTCTGGGTTGAGATCCCTGATGGGGCTAAAACATTGTCACGGGTGGTTCTGGGTACGTGTCGTCAGGCCCCCGTTCCCTCCCTCCCTCCGTGAAAGCAAGGGCAGACAATCGTTTCGCGCCTTTTTTCCTGAGTTACCTGTGCAGACGCCATACCACGGCAAGCATGGAGCCCGCTCAGGTAACCGTCACCGTATGTCTCCTGGGTGCTGGCAGACGCGGTACTGCATTGCTACACAGTAGCAGCAACCCATTGCCTTCTGGCAGCAGACGGTGCAATACGACTGGTAGCTGTCATCGTCATGTCCGAGTTGCTCCTTGCCACATTGGGCAGGAGCGCCTGGGCAGACATGGGTGCAGGGACTAAATTTGGAGTGACTTGACCAGGTCATTCTCTTTAGACCTGCAGTCAGTCCTATTGAACCGTCTTATGGTGAGCAGGCAGGCGATACGGATTGCTAGCAGTTGTACTGTACCATCTTCTGCCGGGCAGGCAAGAGATGAGGATGGATAGCAGTCATATTGCACCATCTTCTGCTGGGCAGGCAAGAGATGAGGAGGGCTAGCAGTCGTATTGCACCATCTTCTGCCGAGCAGCCATGAGATGTGGATGGCTTGCAGTCCTTCTGCACTGTCTGCTGCCAGACAAAGATGTAAAAGATAGATGGAGTGGATCAAAACAAGAAATAGACTGGATTTGTTTTGTACTCATTTGCTTCCCCCCCCTCCCCTGTCTAGGGGATTCATTCCTCTAGGTCATACTGCAGTCACTCATAGAGAAGGTGCAGCGAGGTAAATCTAGCCATGTATCAATCAGAGGCCAGATTAACCTCCTTGTTCCAATAAGAACAATAACTTAGGTGCACCATTTCTTATTGGAACCCTCCATGAAGTCCTGCCTGAAATACTCCTTGATGTAAAGCCACCCCCTTTGTTGATTTTAGCTCCCTGAAGCCAACCCTGTAAGCCATGTCGTCAGTCACCCCTCCCTCCATCAGAGCAACGGCAGACAATCGTTCCGTGCCTTTTTTCTGTGCGGACGCCATACCAAGGCAAGCATGGAGGCCGCTCAGCTCACTTTGGTAATTAAGAGCACATTAAACACCACACGCATTATCCAGCAGTATATGCAGCACCAGAACCTGGCAGAGCGATACTGGGCGAGGAGGCGACGTCAGCGCGGTCACGTGAGTGATTAGGACACAGATTTCTCTGAAAGCATGGGCCCTGCCAGTGAATGCATCATAGTGCTAATGGGGCAGGTTCATGCTGGGCTCGGGAAACAAGCACAGACTGGTGGGACCGCATAGTGTTGCAGGTCTGGGACGATTCCCAGTGGCTGCGAAACTTTCGCATGCGTAAGGGCACTTTCATGGAACTTTGTGACTTGCTTTCCCCTGCCCTGAAGCACATGAATACCAAGATGAGAGCAGCCCTCACAGTTGAGAAGCGAGTGGTGATAGCCCTGTGAAAGCTTGCAACCCCAGACAGCTACCGGTCAGTTGGGAATCAATTTGGAGTGGGCAAATCTACTGTGGGGGCTGCTGTGATGCAAGTAGCCCACGCAATCAAAGATCTGCTGATATCAAGGGTAGTGACCCTGGGAAATGTGCAGGTCATAGTGGATGGCTTTGCTGCAATGGGATTCCCTAACTGTGGTGGGGCCATAGACGGAACCCATATCCCTATCTTGGCACCAGAGCACCAAGCCGGCGAGTACATAAACCGCAAGGGGTAATTTTCAATAGTGCTGCAAGCTCTGGTGGATCACAAGGGACGTTTCACCAACATCAACGTGGAATGGCCGGGAAAGGTACATGACGCTCGCATCTTCAGGAACTCTGGTCTGTTTCAAAAGCTGCAGGAAGGGACTTTATTCCCAGACCAGAAAATAACTGTTGGGGATGTTGAAATGCCTATATGTATCCTTGGGGACCCAGCCTACCCCTTAATGCCCTGGCTCATGAAGCCGTACACAGGCAGCCTGGACAGTTGTCAGGAGCTGTTGAACTACAGGCTGAGCAAGTGCAGAATGGTGGTAGAATGTGCATTTGGACGTTTAAAGGCACGCTGGCGCAGTTTACTGACTCGCTTAGACCTCAGCCAAACCAATATTCCCACTGTTATTACTGCTTGCTGTGTGCTCCACAATATCTGTGAGAGTAAGGGGGAGACGTTTATGGCGGGGTGGGAGGTTGAGGCAAATCGCCTGGCTGCTGGTTACGCGCAGCCAGACACCAGGGCGGTTAGAAGAGCACAGGAGGGCGCGGTACGCATCAGAGAAGCTTTGAAAACCAGTTTCATGACTGGCCAGGCTACAGTGTGAAAGTTCTCTTTGTTTCTCCTTGATGAAACCCCCCACCCCTTGGTTCACTCTACTTCCCTGCAAGCTAACCACCCTCCCCTCCTCCCTTTAATCATTGCTTGCAGAGGCAATAAAGTCATTGTTGCTTCACATTCATGCATTCTTTATTCATTGATCACACAAATAGGGGGACGGCTACCAAGGTAGCCCAGGTGGAGGAGGGAAGGAAAATGCCACACAGCACTTTAAAAGTTTACAACTTTAAAATTTATTGAATGCCAGCCTTCTTTTTTTGGGGCAATCCTCTGTGGCAGAGTGGCTGGTTGGCCGGTGGCCCCCCACCGCGTTCTTGGGCGCCTGGGTGTGGAGGCTATGGAACTTGGGGAAGAGGGCGGTTGGTTACACAGGGGCTGTAGTGGCAGTCTGTGCTCCAGCTGCCTTTGCTGCAGCTCAACCATACACTGGAGCATACTGGTTTGGTCCTCCAGCAGCCTCAGCATTGAATCCTGCCTCCTCTCATCACGCTGACACCGCATTTGAGCTTCAGCCCTGTCTTCAGCCCACCACCTCTCCTCCCGGTCATTTTGTGCTTTCCTGCACTCTGACATTATTTGCCTCCACGCATTCGTTTGTGCTCTGTCAGTGTGGGAGGACAGCATGAGCTCAGAGAACATTTCATCACGAGTGCGTTTTTTTTTTCTTTCTAATCTTCACTAGCCTCTGGGAAGGAAAAGATCCTGTGATCATTGAAACACATGCAGCTGGTGGAGAAAAAAAAAGGGGCAGCGGTACTTAAAAAGACACATTTTATAAAACAGTGGATACAGTCTTTCAGGGTAAACCTTGCTGTTAACATTACATACATAGCACATGTGCTTTCGTTACAAGGTCGCATTTTGCTTCCCCCCACCGCATGGCTACCCCCTCAACCCTCCCCATGGCTAACAGCGGGGAACATTTCTGTTCAGCCACAGGCAAACAGCTCAGCAGGAGCGGGCTCCTCTGAATGTCCCCTGAAGAAAAGCACCCTATTTCAACCAGGAGACCATGAATGATATCTCACTCTCCTGAGGATAACACAGAGAGATAAAGAACGGATGTTGTTTGAACTCCAGCAAACATACACTGCAATGCTTTGTTGTACAATGATTCCCAAGTACGTGTTACTGGCCTGGAGTGGTAAAGTGTCCTACCATGAAGGACGCAATAAGGCTGCCCTCCCCAGAAACCTTTTGCAAAGGCTTTGGGAGTACATCCAGGAGAGCCGCGAATGCCAGGGCAAATTAATCCTTTCACATGCTTGCTTTTAAACCATGTATAGTATTTTAAAAGGTACAGTCACCAGAGGTCCCTTCTCCGCCTGCCGGGTCCAGGAGGCAGCCTTGGGTGGGTTCGGGGAGTACTGGCTCCAGGTCCAGGGTGAGAAACAGTTCCTGGCTGTCAGGAAAACCGATTTCTCTGCTTGCTTGCTGTGAGCTATCTACAGCCTCATCATCATCATCTTCTTCTTCGTCCCCAAAACCTGCTTCTGTGTTGCCTCCATCTCCATTGAAGGAGTCAAACAACACGGCTGGGGTAGTGGTGGCTGAACCCCCTAAAATGGCATGCAGTTCATCATAGAAGCGGCATGTTTGAGGCTCTGACCCGGAGCGGCCGTTCGCCCCTCTGGTTTTCTGGTAGGCTTGCCTCAGATCCTTAAGTTTCACGCGGCACTGCTTCAGGTCCCTGTTATGGCCTCTGTCCTTCATGCCCTGGGAGATTTTGACAAAGGTTTTTTTTGGCATTTCGAAAACTGGCACGGAGTTCTGATAGCATGGATTCCTCTCCCCATACAGCGATCAGATCCCGTACCTCCCGTTCAGTCCATGCTGGAGCTCTTTTGCGATTCTGGGACTCCATCATGGTCACCTCTGCTGATGAGCTCTGCATGGTCACCTGCAGCTTGCCACGCTGGCCAAACAGGAAATGAGATTCAAAAGTTCGCAGTTCTTTTCCTGTCTACCTGGCCAGTGCATCTGAGTTGAGAGTGCTGTCCAGAGCAGTCACAATGGAGCACTCTGGGATAGCTCCCGGAGGCCAATACCGTCGAATTGTGTCCACAGTACCCCAAATTCGACCCAGCAAGGCCAATTTAAGCGCTAATCCACTTGTCAGGGGTGGAGTAAGGAAATCGATTTTAAGAGCCCTTTAAGTCGAAATAAAGGGCTTCATCATGTGGACGGGTGCAGGTTTACATCGATTTAATGCTGCTAAATTCGACCTAAAGTCCTAGTGTAGACCAGGGCTATGTGTTTGTAAAGGGCCTAATGCAATGGGGCCTTGTGGAATTTTGGTTAGGATTCCTAGATGCTACTTTAATACAAATAAGATTATATGTAAATATATTTTATACATGCTCATATGATCATAGAAGATTAGGGTTGGAAGAGACCTCACAAGGTCATCTAGTCCAACCCCCTGCTCAAAGCAGGACCAGCCCCAACTAAATCATCCCAACCAGGGCTTTGTCAAGCCAGGCCTTAAAAACGTCTACGGATGGAGGTTACACCATCTCCCTAGGTAACCCATTCCAGTGCTTCACCACCCTCCTAGTGAAGTAGTGTTTCCTAATATCCAAAGTAGACCTCCCACACTGCAACGTGAGACCATTGCTCCTTGTTCTGTCATCTGCCACCACTGAGAACAGCCAAGCTCCATCCTCTTTGGAACTCCTGTTCAGGTAGTTGAAAGCTGCTATCAAATCCCCCCTCACTCTTCCCTTCTGCAGAATAAACAAGCCCACTTCCCTCAGCCTCTCCTCATAAGTCATGTGCCTCAGCCCCCTGATAATTTTTGTTGCCCTCCGCTGGACTCTCTCCAATTTTTCCACATCCTTTCTGTAGTGGGGGCCCAAAACTGGATGCAATACTCCACATGTGGCCTCCCCAGTGCCGAATAGAGGGAAATAATCACTTCCCTCGATCTGCTGGCAGCCCAATATGCCGTTAGCCTTCTTGGCACAAGGGAACACTGCTGACTCATATCCAGCTTCTCGTCCACTGTAATCCCCAGGTCCTTTTCTGCAGAACTGTCTCTTAGCCAGTCGGTCCCCAGCCTGTAGCAGTGCATGGGATTCTTCTGTCCTAAGTGCAGGACTCTGCACTTGTCCTTGTTGAACCTCATCAGATTTATTTTGGCCCAATCCTCCAATTTGTCTAGGTCTCTCTAGACCCTATCCCTATGGACCCTCCAGCATATCTACCTCTCCCCCGAGTGTAGTGTCATCTGCAAACTTGCTGAGGGTGCAATCCATCCCATCATCCAGATCATTAATGAAGATGTTGAACAAAACCGGCCTCAGAACCAACCCCTGGGGCACTGCGCTTGATACCGGCTGCCAACTAGACATCGAGCCATTGATCACTACCAACTGAGCCTGACGATCTAGCCAGCTTTCTATCCACCTTACAGTTCATTCATCCAATCCATACTTTTTTAACTTGCTGGCAAGAATACTGTGGGAGACCATATCTAAAGCTTTGCTAAGTCAAGATATATCATGTCCACTGCTTTCCCCATATCCACAGAGCCAGTTATCTCATCATAGAAGGCAATCAGGTTGGTCAGACATGACTTCCCTTGGAGAATCCATGTTGACTGTTCCTGATCACCTTCCTCTCCTCCAAGTGCTTCAAAATGGATTCCTTGAGGACCTGCTTCATGATTTTCCAGGGACTGAGGTGAGTCCTCATGGTTTGTAGGTTCCCTGATTCTCCTTCTTCCCTTTTTTAAAGATGGGCACTATATTTGCCTTTTTCCAATCATCCACCTCCCCTGATTGCCATGAGTTTTTGAAGATAATGGCCAATGGCTCTGCAATCACATCAGCCAACTCCCCTCAGTGCCCTCGGATGCATTAGATTTGGATCCATGGATTTGTGCATGTCCAGCTTTTCTAAATAGTCCTTAAGCTGTTCTTTCACCACTGAGGGCTGCTCACCTCCTCCCTATACTGTGCTGCCCAGCGCAGCAGTCTGGGAGCTGACCTTGTCCGTGAAGGCCAAGGCAAAAAAAGTATTGAGTACTTCAGCTTTTTCCACATTATCTGTCACTAGGTTGCTTCCCCCATTCAGTAAGGGTCCCACACTTTCCCTGACCACCTTCTTGTTGCTAACATACCTGTAGAAACCCTTCTCATTACCCTTCACATTCCTTGCTAGCTGCAAATCCAATTGTGCTTTGGCCTTCCTGATTACAACCTTGCATGCTTGAGCAATATTTTAACATTATGAATGTTACCCACTAAAATGTATCACATTATGAGTTTATTATTTTACATTGGCTGTAATATATTATTTGAGCCAGGTAGAGAGAGTTATTTGTATTTTAATTGTATTAAGGATATTGTGCTTTTAATTGGTTCAGTTCCTCGGGCTTGAAGAGGTGTTGTTATATATAAATGGGCTAGTTTGATTCAGATGGATCTTCTTTGGCATCCCTTCAGCACCCCCCATTTCCCTAGCAGTCTCTTCTGTACACTTTGGGCCTAATTTTTAAAGTTGTTGAATGCTTACAATTCCCAGCGGCTTCAGTTGTAGTTGTGGGTGCCTGGCACCTCTGAAAAAATCCAGCTCTATTTTCCTTTTTTGCTTCTACCCTGCATTTGTATGGAGATGGAGGGGATGGCCTACTAGATAGGGTGACTAGGTATCTGGTTTTGGACTGAAATACCCAGTCGAAAAGGAATCCTGTCGGCTGTGCTGACCAGGATGTTGAATGTCCGGTTCGTGGTGCTGCAGCGGGGATGGCAGGCTCCCTGCTAGTGCTGTGCGCAGCTCCCTGGTCCAGAAGGAGCCAGTATTTCTGGCTCCTAGCCTTAGGGGCTGCCAAGGGCACTCCACGTGCTGCTCTGTCCCCCTCCTGCAGGCACAGCTCCCATTGGCTGGGTCAGGGCAGGGGAGGAACTATTGCCACTCATGAGCCATCAGCAGGCAGCTGTTGAGGGGTTGCATGGCATGCACTTCTCCCACTGCTGCCCGGACCTCTTCTCCTCACACTCCTCCTCTGGCTGGGCTTGAGCTGCGGCGCGTGCCCTGCTGTGAACCGCAGTCTATCGCCCCATCACCGGCACCCAGGAGTTGGAGGTATGTGTATCCCCATCTTCGAGTGCTGGGAATGCTGCACCCCAATCCCCCTCACTGCATCCCTCCCCATCTCAACCCTGCTGCACTCCCATCCTCCCGTCACTGCATCCCTCCCTGTTCCAGCCCCCTGCATTCCCATCCCCCTCACTGCATCCCACCCCCCCATCCGCTCATCACTGCATCCCTCCCCATCCCATCCTGCCCCCAACGTGTACTCATTCCAGCCCTCCACCTCCCAGAGCCACCACCCCCCATGTCCCTCACCCCCCACAGCCCTGCACCCCATTCACCTCCACACACTGCTGCATTCCCATTATGTCCCTATACACCCCTGTGCCCCTCACGTCCTCATGCACTTGTAGCTTTCTGCCTCTCCCTGCATCCCCATCCACCCCACATACCCCCTCCTCTCTCCTTCACTGCCCCCTCTCACCCCCATCTTGCTCTCATCCTTGGCCTCTTTCCCTCCCCATCCTCTCTCCTCCACCCCCACCCATCTTTTCCCCTCCAGCCCACCCTCTTCCCTTCCCGGCTGGGTGATTTAGGCAGCCCCTGGAAAAGTGTTTGAAAAAGTGTCTCTGTGTAGGCAAGTGTGTGCATTGTATGTGTGTAAGAGACTGTGAGTCTTTGTGTAGGGAGGTGTGTGTATTGCCGCATGTGTGTATACCTGTGAGAATAAAATTTGCAGCCTGACTTTTTGACTTTTATTCCTTTTGCTGGCTTGTGCACGAAAAAAAAAAATGACGACATAAAATGTGTGTATTCATTTCATAACAAGTTTTTAAAAGAGAAGAACTCTAAAAGAAATGTATTATTTCTTAAAAGCTGAATGTTGTTGACTAGGAATTGGAAAAGAGCCAATGTATCATACATTTCTCCCCACCTTTGTCTAGTTACATTATAAACTCTTTGTTGCAGACTCTCTCTTTTTATGTGTGTATCCAGCACCTACCACCCTGGAGCCCTGATCTTAGTTGGGGTCTCTAGACACTAAACAACAATTGTAATAATAAATAGTGTAGAAGTATGTGTCTTAATGCATGCTAGATATGTACACATGAATACACATGTGTATCTGCATGTAGGTGTGGGAGTCAGTTTCTGCAGATTTATTTTTATAGGTATCTGGACAGGTGTGCATTTCTGTGGTTGTGCTCTATGGATTTGTATTTGGGCTTTGGGAGTGGGCCTTTAATGGACCCATTGCAGCTGTGCTAATGTGTGGTGCTAATTCCACACATAAAATTACAATAACTTTAGTAAACAAAAAACATGGAGCTGGTTATGAAAAATGGGAAGAGGGGAGGGAAAGAATCATGAAAATCTTTGTGAAATTTAATTTTTTTTAAAAATTACCCTTTTTGACTATTTTGCTGCCAGCTCTAGTGTCCTGTAACAAATAAAACCTGAATTTAGCATAATCATAGACGATTAGGGTTGGAAGAGACCTCAGGAGGTCATCTAGTCCAACCCCCTGCTCAAAGCAGGACCAACACCATAAGAATATATCTGTCAAAACAATACATATGCCTGTTTGGGCCTTGCAGTGAAAATGAGCACATGAGAGAGGATAGGGGAGAGCAAGCGACGGAGGGAGAGGGGATGGAGTGAGCGGGAGGTGGGGCAGTGGGCTGGGCAAGGGTGTTCAGTTTTCTGGAATTAGAAAGTTGGCAACCCTACTACTAGGTCTATTTTGTTTCTAACATCTATGATTCACTAGGGCCTTTGGATCCAAAGTGCTATGTAAAGAACTAAATGGTAATATACTATGATTCAGTCTCGTTTTACTTATGTCTTTAATGTTCTTTTCTGTTTTAATCATTTAAGCATAATGGATTTATGTTAAGAACTCTTCAATGCATATAACATGCTTATAAGCTAACTGAATGCCTCAAAAGTTTCAGGGAACATTTGCTTGAATTTAAAAAAAAAAAAAAAGAATTCACTTTGGCTGGAAGGTTAGTAATATACAAAGAGTAGGAATGAAATGGTGTTATGTTCCAGCCCCCAAGCTTCAGATCTTGAACATGCTTTCCGGGCAGACAGTGTGCATCCAACACACAGCCCAGAAAAGTGACACTGTTAGGAAAAGTCAGCAGACAGCACACAAAGCATTGGGGTGGACACCCTTGTTGGCAGATTGCTACACAAATTAGTTCTGGATAAGTTGGCTCATCTACAGGCACATGAAACTATTGCTCTCCAACCCTCCTTCCTAATGCAGTAATACTGAAAGAACTACAGGACTGGAAATGTTTGGAGAAAGTATTAAGGGGGAATATGTGTTTGGGCGGGGAAGTCTGTAAGCACTTAGACAAAAAGAGTCGTGCAATAAACAGTTTGGGTTTATAAGGATAAAACATGCCAGACAAACAGGATTGGTTTTTTGGAAGGAATTACGGAATTAGTGGAGGAAAGGAATGCTGTAGATGTGATGGGCCAGATCCCAAGCTGTTTCTCAAGAGCACTCAGCATAGTTTAAGCCACTTTGGTGCTTCCCTGAAACTGGGGCTGCTGTACTTTATATTGGCTGTTAGCTGGGTGTGAAGGAGCTTTGACCATGCCCCATTACCTTTGGCCCTGCCCTTATATCAGCAGCCAGTGTGTTTATGGGGGGTGGTCTGGTGCAGAGCTAGCGGAAAAGCTCCCATATGCTTAGAGAATCCTTTACTGTCCAGCTAAGCTGGCTTTTGGGCATCTTTGTGCCAGTACAGGATTGGGCTAGATGCTCTAGCACAGTGTTTCTCAAACTTTTGTACTGGTCACCCCTTTCAGATAGCAAGCCTCTGAGTGCAACCCCCCTTATAAATTAAAAACACTTTTAAATATATTTAACACCATTATAAGTTCTGGATGCAAAGCGGGGCCTGGGGTTAAGGCTGACAGCTCGCGACCCCCTATGTAATAACCTCACGACCCCCGAGGAGTCCCAACCCCCAGTTTGAGAACTGCTGCTCTAGCATGCTATCTGGAGTAAAATCCTGGCCCCGCTGTAGTCAATGGCAAAGCCTTTGCTGACTTCAGTGGAGCTAGAATTCCACCCTACGTTTTAGAGAAACATTTGATAGAGTATGTATCAACACTTTACTTGGAACAATGCATCTACATTGGATTGGGTACAGTCAGTGGTGCAAGTAGAAATAATTTCTTGCTGGTATGCTGCACTCATGGAGGGACACGGGGGGAGGGGGCACGTGACCCCTCCACATGATTCTTCCCCACCCTGTCCCCAGCCCAGGCCCCTGCGCTCTCCCCATCCCCTCCCCATGGTCCACATCCATCCCCATTATCAGGGGGAGGGAGGAGTCTCTGTCCTCCTCCCACTGCGCTGGACACCTCTGCTGTACAGACCCCAGGCAGGAGGACTCAGGAGACGCAGCTGTGTGGAAGGGCTGGGGGTGGGCTCCTCCTGTGTCTTTCCGTTACACAATACCAGCCATAAATATCTTATTGGTACAGCATACAGTACCGTACCACCATACTTGCACCACTGGGTACAGTTGTCTCTTGGCTGAAAACTAGCTGAAGCACCATAAGCAAAGGGTAGGGATTAGGGGCAATGCAGCCCCATCCCCAATGGTGTGCAACAGAAATTGATGTTATTCCTGCCTTATTGAATTGGAGGAGGAAGGACTGCCCTGATTCCTGCTCCATACTCGTCAGCAAGGTGTCCTATTATGGCGAGGAGCATGTGCTTACACGCCATGAGCGTTTCAGTGGATATGTACCCCTGCAAGCTGGGAAGCTCCAGCAGTCGTCCTGGCTCCAGTAGCTTCTGTCACTGTGGTACAGCTTTGCACTACTCCAGTGAGGGGCTGGACATGTTAGGCACGAGTGGGACTGATTTGGGACAAGTTGTCAATACCATTGTGAATAGAGATCGAACTAATTGTGCTCCCTTTTTGTTATAAAGGTAGGCGGGAAATTAACAGGGTAAGATGTTATTTGAACACATGCAAGTGAATACAGAGTGTACTTTCTCCTTTCAGCTCTGTGATCAACACTAGCAATGGCCTTTGCCTGATGCTTCAAATTCCACCCTCTGAGCCAGTGAAGCTGCTTTCCTCCCAGGGGAGAGTCACCCACAAAGGACGGCAGGTAGCATTTCTGTTGCTGTTCTCTTTTACAAGGTTTGCCTGGGGAGGGCAACTTTAAACTGTGGTTAGGCCTCCATAAGAGCCCCCCTGTCCTAGAGAGAGCAGCCTGGGGAAGTCCTGAATCAAAGCATCCCCTAGCTGCTTTTAACACCCCAGTGCTCCACCAGCAACCCCACCCCCGCAACTGGGGGCTCTGTTGGCCAGCTGCAGATCACCTGGTTAAGGAAGCTCATAAAGGCCTTGTGCTGATGTAACCCCCTCTGTATTCCTCCACTATGCCAGTTGTCCGCTACTAGGGCTCATGTGCCCACGGTTCCACCAGCAGAGGCTACCTAACCCAAGGATAATCTAATCCTAAATATGTACTTTTTGACTAAACAACAAATAAAGAAAATGTATCCACAAGGATTTGATAGATATAAAATCCAGCAAGGAAGAGGAATTGTTTAGTGTGGTTGAAAGAGATATGGCTAAGAGTGATTAAATAGAACAAAGAAAAATGCAAGATGAATATCAAGAAAAATCTACGAGACCTCTTAGACCATAGGAGATATTCCCAGAGATGCCCTATTGCTTGGGCTATTTTTAAACCAGACCCTATAAAGCATTGGCTAAAATATTGTACGGAAGAGTGGAATGTTCTTATTTCCAAAGATATTCTGTCATGCCTGGCACGTACACTCTCCCAGCTATGCTTACACCCACATGGCTAGATGCCCATATGGGTGCATCACATGCAAAGAAGGAGAAGGGTACTGTAGAAATAAGAATTTAAACACTTTCTTTCAACCTGATTTGTCCTCTCATTCTGGGACCATAGTATCTTATGTCCAATCAAGAAAGCAGATAATTAGCTTTCTGTGCTGTCAGTAGTGATTCTGATATCTGTATCACCAGGTGAGGCGATAGCTTTTCATAGCATCCAGCACTGATTGCTTCAGACATGGGTATGTTTTCCTAGTATTTCAGCAGGCTGGGATTAGAGAATTCTTAAATTCACCACTTACCTGGGGTACTCAGATGTTTTAAGTGATGGCTGCCACCTACACCGCCTGGATTGGCTTATGCCTTAGATGGACAAATACACACCTCCAGATTAGACCTTTGCCAAATGTATAGGATGATGTTTGATGTGACAAATGAACAAGGTATCCAGTATCCCTCTTAAAGCACATGGGTGGAGCATTTGTAGCATACAAGAAATGGCATATAATAACTCCACCTACACCAGGAGTAGCTTTATCTCGGAGTCCTATAAATAGAAAACGTAATCAGTCATCTGACAGATGTTTCAGCCAGAAAGCACAAGTTTACTCTGGCATGGACAACACTAGCAAGTGGCTTGATTGTTTCAGTATCTTTTCTTTAAAAAGTCTCTTGCCTGTCAGAGGGAGAATTAAAGAGACATATAATGTTCAGGGGATAGGAATGCTTCTGCCTGGCGCCTATAAATCTACAGCTAACTGAGACACAAATGGCAAAGATGAACCAGGTAAGGCTTATTGTTTGTGTCCTCGTTGTCAAGGAGACAAGAGCTTTGTTTGACTGACATGGATGCAGGCAAGAGTAGGAAATGTATACCCTGTTTCTAGAACCATTTCCAAATTACAGGTTCTGTTCTGAAACAACACCATTGAATGATTTTTTTTTTGTAATAGGCATCTAACTAAATCCTACTTAACACAAGTGTTGACACATTTCTGAAAGCCAAAGCAGACTAAAGTCAGAAAGGAAAGAATTATTGCACCACAATCCCATATTGTTTGCAAGGAGGGGTGCAATGATGCTGTCACAGCTCTGGCAAAAGGTGGTGAAAAGTGTGAGGGACATAAACCTTTTAAAACAAACAGGATTAAAACCTTAAGTAACCAATATATGAAATGAATAGTCTCAAACTGTCTTCTCTCTGTAGAATAATTATTCTATCCTATATCATTCCACCACCAAGGTACCTGAGCACCTACTCTTCCCTCTAGAGAAGTTCTTTCTTTCTTCCATTTACTAAGTCTTCTCTCTCCATTACCCTTCCTACTGAGGCCTGAGCTGTTTGAAGTGGCCCAGGCACTATACTCTGCTTGTCTACATACCTGTAGTAACAGGTTTCAGAGTAGCAGCCGTGTTAGTCTGTATTCGCAAAAAGAAAAGGAGTACTTGCGGCACCTTAGAGACTAACCAATTTATTTGAGCATAAGCTTTCGTGAGCTACAGCTCACTTCATCGGATGCATACTGTGGAAAGTACAGAAGACGTTTTTATACACACAAACCATGAAAAAATGGGAGATTATCACTACAAAAGGTTTTCTCTCCCCCCACCCCACTCTCCGGTTGGTAATAGCTCATCTAAAGTGATCACTCTCCTTACAATGTGTATGATAATCAAGGTGGGCCGTCCCACTAACAACAGATAATCAAGGTGGGCCGTCCCACTAACAACAGAGTGGGTTTGTGTGTGTGGGAAAAAAAAGGGGGGGGGAGAAAACCTGGATTTGTGTTGGAAATGGCCCACCTTGATTTTCTCTCCCCCCCCCTTTTTTTTTTCCACACACACAAACCCACTCTCCTGTTGGTTTGTGGGCGGGGAAGAAGGGGGGGAGAAAACCTGGATTTGTGCTGGAAATGGCCCAACTTGATTATCATACACATTGTAAGGACAGTGATCACTTTAGATAAGCTATTATCAGCAGGAGAGTGGGGCGGGGGGGGGGGGGGGGAGAGAAAACCTTTTGTAGTGATAATCACCCATTTTTTCATGGTTTGTGTGTATAAAAACGTCTTCTGTATTTTCCACAGCATGCATCCGATGAAGTGAGCTGTAGCTCACAAAAGCTTATGCTCAGATCAATTGGTTAGTCTCTAAGGTGCCACAAGTCCTCCTTTTCTTTATACCTATAGTAAATGCCTTTGTGGCCGCACTTCAAACTACAAGCTAGGGATGGGACAACTAGTTTGGATAAGACAGCTCATCTTCCTGCCTGTGATTCTTCACCTAAAACTTGAACTGAACCTGAACTTTATCAAAGTTTAGAAAAGCCTTTGATTCACTTTCCCTCCTCCATATGCCGCATGTCTTTATATCCAGGTTCCAGCAGGGACTGGAAATGCAGCTACACTGCAAGAAGTGCTGATCCTGGGGTCTTCTAGTCTGACCAGAAAATAGAAGCACTCAAAATCTCTGGTGAGATCCGATTCCCTAAAGCCTCTGTTTCACAAGAGGTTCAGAGACTATGAATTGGCTTCAGATAAGCATCCAGGTTTTGGAGAGATTATGTGATCTGAGCCTAAATACTGAACCTATTAAAGAGGCTCATCTGTATTTCGTATCCAAACTAAGCATGTGTAAGTTCCTTTAAATAGCAGCTCACTTTAAAAATAAAGGCTACCAAGTCATCTGTTCTCCTGAACTGGGGAATGAATACAGGGGTCCAACATATGAAATTCATTATTTACTGGCAGATGAATTCCTCATGGAAGAAATGGGAAAGTCAGATGTCCAGCGCAGACAGCTTTGTGGTCTTTAGAGTTCCATTGTGTGCTGTCTTGTCCTTAATGCTGTGGAACTCTGTCAGCAGTATTGACAACAGCCTGACTGACACACTCATGCCACTCACGATGTCATCTCACAGGCATTTGTGTCAGTTCTTTCTGAGTATCCACTCCTGTACAAACACCATTTCACTCAAGTGTAGCGGTAAAAGCTGTTTTCCATATTAATTAGGTTATATCCCCTAAAAAAGGCAATATACAATGAAGGGAACAATCTGGCAGTGGTAGAGGGATAGACTGTCTGACCCAACAGATCTCTGTATTGTACTTACCTGCCCCCCCTTACCATAGTATCCGAGCACCTCACAATCAGTAATATACTTCTCTTCACTACATTCCTGTGAGGTAGGGAAGTACTATTACCACTGTTTTACAGAGGAGGAATTGAGGCACAGAGGGACTAAGGCCTGAACGCACAAAAGGAGTTAGGTATTGAATTGAACAGAGATCAGCTTCTTCTCCCCCTCTGGTGGAGGAGGGACTTGAACCCAGGGTCTCCCACATGAATACCCTAACCACTAAGCTAGGAGTCATGAGAAAGGTTGTCCTCCCTCGGCTGTTTTGTGTGAACGCACCTGCAGAGCCTGAGCTGCTAGATGGTCTCTGAAAGCACGCCATCAGGGTAGGCTCTCTGACTTAGGCAGCGGAATGCTTGTTTGTGAATCACTCTGGGGCTTCGGTGGGGAGATACGCATGTGGATGCTCCCAGAGAGGCAGCAATGCACATGCTCAGAAGTGGAAACATAGGCGGTTAGGGAATTTTACTGCCAAAAAACCCTCCAAAACCATAGGTGCCTACAGGGTTTCAGCAGGAGTTTTATGCCTTGCAGCAGTTCTGAAACTGGGACTTAGGCACCTAAATCCTTTGTGCATTCAGGTGTAAATGACTTGCCCGTCACACAGGGAATCTATAGCAGAGCAGGGAACTGAACCCAAGTCTCAAGCTAGTGCCCTGACCACTGGATCATCCTTTCTCTCTGTGCCTATACTATTATGTCTTATGTATATAGACTATAGTTGTGGATGGTGCAAGTAAAAGTCATGGCCCCTGCCCTGAGCATCTTACAGTCTAAGATATATAAATCACAGCATAGCACAAGAAAGGGGCATTGGGCAAAATGTTGGGAAAATGTGGGAGACTTATATTGTTTAAGGCTGTGAGGTAACTAATCTTCACATTGTACATTGTGTTATGGATTTTTGTTGTTTTAAATTGTAGTTTTGGCAAATGGGGCAAATTCAAAAATGACGTGCACCTTGATACAAGAGAAACATCAGCAAAGTGGAGGAAATTCAGAGACGAGCAATAAAGAAAGAGTAATCTTGGAAACTTTCTTAAGATTCAATTTAGAGTTCAGACTGTTAGCCTGGTGGGTCAGCACTGAAGTCAAACAAAAATAAACTTGTTAAATGTTTTTCCTTTCAAAAACATGCATTTCAAAGTACCTTCCCATGTAGATGACTTGTGTGGACAGCGAGTTTCACTTGGGGTCGGTCTTTGTAAATATGCATTGTTTGCAATAGTCTAGACTCATCTAGACTCTGATGAGTGGATATATTCCAAGGGTGCCCATCCTTTCCAGATGAGTGCTTTTTGCTCAGTAGGGCCCCAATCCTGCAATTAGACGCGCACAGACTTCTGCATGGAATCCTGTTGGCTTCACTGGGGCCCTGACCAGACACAGGAGTTCACCAATATGGTTGGCTTTGCCGTGTCAGAGCCTAGAAAAGCAAGGGGCTACACCTAATTTGCATTAAATGGAACAGATTGCATCTGCGTTTCCTTTTAATATAGTGATTTGATCCATAAAATACAGCCAGCCAGGAAATGGAGCATGGGCAAGATGTTTCATGCCATCTTTCCACCCTACATCATCTGGCATGGGCCAGGAGCCTCCCCAGCACCCGACACAACGAGGAGGAGCTCCAGAAGTTTCTCTGAATTACTCCACCTTTGGCACAGTCTGTACCTCAGGACAGTTACAGCACATAATATTCTGGCCCCACCCTCTCCCAGCACCCAAACATACATTTACATTGTTGTGCATGGCTTAGCGAGTCAACCCCATGCCAGTGGGAAAGCCCCCTCGGCCCAAGAATTCCCCTTGGGAGTTCACTGTGCCTTTTGCACTGCATTGGCATAAAGGGGCCATAGTGGAACAGAACTGAGCCCTACAGAGGACAGAGCAGGCATTCTACATCTTGATACTAGTGGCCATAACTCCATATCAGAGATTAATATTGCACTAAATTTGATCCATGGGCTGTTTTTTCCAACACATTTTGAAGAACTGCTTTAAACTCAAGGTCAGGAGACTTGGGGTTTTTCATACCTTGCTACATAATATCAAGGACTCACCAAGAGCAGAACTAACAAACATCCAGGACCCAGCCCACAGGATTTAAGATGCATTCTGATATTTTGAGTTCTAAGTGAAAACTATTCATTGTAGGATTGGGGAAGGAATTTATCCTTTTTGTTTATTTTCTTTGGGCCTGATTGCAGTTGTTACAGCTTGGTTGGAAATTACTCCCCTAGCAAAGGAGATAAGAAACCCAGAAGAATCAGTGAGCAAAAATAAAGCACAGGAAGCCCAGCCTCAACATTCAAGGAATACTGCTCTGCAGAAACTGTAGTCATATGCAGGCCCTTCAAGCTTGCATAACTACCAGGAAGAACTAATATTATTCTGTTGTAAATGTACCTATTTGTGCTAGCATTAGATTTAGGCAACAAGTGAGAGGTCTGCAAACCTTTCAGTGACCTACAAACCTGCAATTTGACCAGGTTTGCCCCAATTTTTATTCTGTAACAAGTAAAAAATTTTCCCCAAGAATCAATAGTAGAGTGCGCTTCAATCTATCTGGTAAAGGCATAACAAAATCCCATGGCTAGAAATGGAAGCTAGCTAAATTCAAGCTAGAAATAAGGAGTAAATAAAATATTTAACTGTGAAGATAATTAATCATTGGCACAACTCCCCAAGGGATGTGGTAGATTCTCCACCACTTCAAATCAAAATTTGATGTCTATCTAAAAATTACACTCTACCTCAAACACAATATTTGGGCTGGATGCAGGAATTACTAGGTGGAATTCTCTGGTCTGTGCTATGCAGGATGTCTGGCTAGATGACCATAATGGTCCCTTCTAGCCTTAAAATCTATTAATACTGATGGAAAGTGAATTTTAGGCCCATAGCTGAGACAACTTTTATATAAAAAAAACAATCCTTATTTCCTCTTATATTGTCTGTACAGCAATGTAAGCCTAAGGTCAGTGGGACATGAGTCAGCTGTCACATATCAGGGAACCTTGGGCTTGAGCATCTACACTACATTTTAACCCTATATTGAGGATTTTCTGACCTGTGCTGGTGTAACACTGACAGACTCCCCTGGTCGTCGACAGGCAGGATCGAACCGGGGACCTCTGGAGCTTCGTGCATGAGCCTCTTCAGCATAAGCTAAAAGCCAACTGCCTGGTAGCTAAGGCAGAAGAGCAGACTCATTTAGCTCTCTCTCTTTAAGTGGTCTCGATGCCACTAGATGGGATAGAACACCACACCCAGGAGGTGCGTGGGTTACACTGGAACCTAGGCTCTGATGTCTACACTCCAGCACACAGACCTGAGTCAAAGTATCCCTATGTCAGAGTGCTTAATACCTAGTACCCCCCCTCCCAACGTTGACATGCTAGCCCTAGGAGCATGGTGCACTGTCGGAAAACTGAACTGTCCACCCTGTTTCCTAACTGTGACAGTGCTATCAATGGGATGCTGGTGCTGATAAGGAGCACACAAGTATATAAACAGCATGATATGCTCCTTTGGCTCCTGTCCTATAAAAAGTCTTCAAGGAGCTAAGGCATACTACAAAGTCTGCTGCACTCATCTTAGACCTGATGTAGCTCGTGAAACATCACTTTGCATGATCCCTGTTCTGCCAATAAATCCAAAAGTGTTCCAGCCACTGGACTCCGCCTATGCGTGGAGGGGAATGGAAAAGATAGAAAATCTATCAGCTGTCCCAGCTTCCCTCTGTAGCAATGGGAGACTATTCTCTCTTCCCCCCACCCTTGGCTTTACCACATGGGAGTGCAGAGAGAGCCCCACCAAACCAAAGAATCAGGAGGGGGAACCAGGGGTGGAGAAAACCCACCAACAAAAAAACTCCTTTCTGCCAAGGAAAGACATTTCGTACCTGGGTCATTGTTCCTCAATTACACGCTGTATTGGATTGGAGCAGTGACCATTTATCCCTTTTATGGCTTTTATCATCCATAATCAAACAGAAACCTCCCCTATCCACAGAGGACTTTGAGGTTTTAAGGGATGGTTACCAGACTAGATTACAGCAATGCCATACTCTTCATGGGCCTCTTGGTTCTGCTCTTCCCAGACTTGTATGCTGGAGCTGGTTTGTGTGGATCTGACATGTTAGCATTCTCTTTGACCTGCTCTTCCTCTTGCCCTCAGCGCTACACGCTGCTCTACTCCAGATCTGAGTGGAATAACTGAGATTAACCAGCTGTGAAGCATGTCAGCCCTTCCTAGCTGGTTAATTACACTCCCTTGACTTCTCAATATACTGTTTCCAGTCCCACTCCTCCAGCTCAATCAGCAGCTTGATGCAGCAGGGGAGATGCTGTGTGGGGATTAGGGAGTGTAATTAACCAACTAGAGAGCATTGGTCACATTCCTTTAGCTATTCTGTTATATAGCCCCCCACTCCACACTAACTTGGCTGCAATGTGAAAGGGCCGCCCTCATTCCCACATACCCTGCTTTATTAGGGTGCAGGCAGAAAGGGGAACTGACCCCAGTGCCCTGGTTGGTGAGAGAACTGGGATGAAATCCCACCCCTGACTTCCTCCTGTCAGCCCACCTCTTACTGGGGGAGAGGAATTCCATTTACAGCCGGAGCCCAGCCCTGTCCAACCACGGACAGGGAACTGGGTGACATGGGGTGGAGCTGGAGAGAAGAGCCACACAAATGAGGTGAGAACATGTGGTGTTGCTACTGGCAGCAGAAGGAGGCCTAACCACAGACTGGGTCTAACGTCAGTACTGGGCAAATTAGTTGAAACAATAGTAAAGAATAAAATTGTCAGACACATAGAAGAACATAAATTGTTGCGCAAAAGTCAGCATGGTTTCTGTAAAGGGAAATAATGTCTTACTAATCTATTAGAGTTCTTTGGGGGGGTCAACAAACATGTGGACAAGGGGGATCCAGTGGACATAGTGTACTTAGATTTCCAGAAAGCCTTTGACAAGGTCCTGCACAAAAGGCTCTTACATAAATTAAATTGTCATGGGATAAGAGGGAAGAGCCTTTTATGGATTGAGAAATGGTTAAAAGATAGGGAACAAAGGGTAGGAAAAAATGGCAAATTTTCAGAATGGAGAGGGGTGACTAGTGGTGTTCCTCAAAGATCAGTCCTAGGACCAATCCTATTCGACTTATTTATAAATGATCTGGAGGAGGGGGTAAACCAGTGAGGTGGCAAAGTTTGCAGACGATACTAAACTGCTCAAGATAGTTAAGACCAAAGCAGACTGTGAAGAACTTCAAAAAGATCTCACAAAACTAAGTGATTGGGCAACAAAATGGCAAATAAAATTTTAATGTGGATAAATGTAAAGTAATGCACATTGGAAAAAATAACCCCAACTATACATACAATATGATGAGGGCTAATTTAGCGACAACTAATCAGGAGAAAGATCTTGGAGTCCTCATGGATAGTTCTCTGAAGATGTCCACACAGTGTGCAGCGGCAGTCAAAAAAGCAAACGGGATGTTAGGAATCATTAAAAAAGGGATAGAGAATAAGACGGAGAATATCTTATTGCCCTTCTATAAATCCATGGTACGCCCACATCTTGAATACTACATACAGATGTCGTCCCCTCATCTAAAAAAAAATATATTGGCATTGGAAAAGGTTCAGAGAAGGGCAACTAAAATGATTAGGGGTTTGGAATGGGTCCCATATGAGGAGAGATTAAAGAGGCTAGAACTTTTCAGCTTGGAAAAGAGGAGACTAAGGGGGGATATGATAGAGGTGTATATAAAATCATGAGTGGTGTGGAGAAAGTGAATAAGGAAAAGTTGTTTATTTGTTTCCATAATATAAGAACTAGGGGCCACCAAATGAAATTAATGGGTAGCAGATTTAAAACAAATAAAAGGAAGCTCTTTGTCACTCAGCGCACAGTCAACCTGTGGAACTCCTGGCCTGAGGAGGTTGTGAAGGCTAGGACTATAACAGGATTTAAAAGAGAACTGGATAAATTCATGGAGGTTAAGTCCATTAATGGCTATTAGCCAGGATGGGTAAGGAATGGTGTCCCTAGCCTCTGTTTGTCAGAGGGTGGAGATGGATGGCAGGAGAGAGATAACTAGATCATTACCTGTTGGGTTCACTCCCTCTGGGGCACCTGGCATTGGCCACTGTCGGTAGACAGGATGCTGGGCTGGATGGACCTTTGGTCTGACCCAGTATGGCCGTTCTTATGTTCTTAGGTTAGCGGAGCAGCTTAGAGTAGTCTGGGGCATGCTTACAGCTAGGCTGGGGGACAGATCCAGATCCAGAGAAGAGGCCTGACCAGCACTGCGACCATGGGGAAGGACACCCAACAACACAGCAGGGACCAGAAGTTACCCCTCTTCACACTGTGCAAGAAATGGCAAGGGGCTGAAGTTACCCTGTTTTGGCACTAAGAGACTGGGGCATCTGGGATGGGTCAATTCAGACTCTTACTTGGGTTAGTGAGGGTTAACCTGTATGCCTAGGTGTTGGGGACTCAGTATATTGTACTATTACTTGTGGGGGGAGAAAGGGAGTGTATATGTGAGTCCCTGTAGGACCCTCATCAGTCCCTTTTACTTGTCCCGATGAGTCGAAAGAATAGTAAATATGGCAGGCGACCAGCTTGGCTTAATGGTGAAATCCTAGCGGATCTTAAACATAAAAAAGAAGCTTACAAGAAGTGGAAGGTTGGACATATGACCAGGGAAGAGTATAAAAATATTGCTCGGGCATGTAGGAATGTTATCAGGAGGGCCAAATCGCACCTGGAGCTGCAGCTAGCCAGAGATGTCAAGAGTAACAAGAAGGGTTTCTTCAGGTATGTTGGCAACAAGAAGAAAGCCAAGGAATGTGTGGGCCCCTTACTGAATGAGGGAGGCAACCTAGTGACAGAGGATGTGGAAAAAGCTAATGTACTCAATGCTTTTTTTGCCTCTGTTTTCACTAACAAGGTCAGCTCCCAGACTGCTGCGCTGGGCATCACAAAATGCGGAAGAGATGGCCAGCCCTCTGTGGAGATAGAGGTGGTTAGGGACTATTTAGAAAAGCTGGACGTGCACAAGTCCATGGGGCCGGACGAGTTGCATCCGAGAGTGCTGAAGGAATTGGCGGCTGTGATTGCAGAGCCACTGGCCATTATCTTTGAAAACTCGTGGCGAACCGGGGAAGTCCCGGATGACTGGAAAAAGGCTAATGTAGTGCCAATCTTTAAAAAAGGGAAGAAGGAAGATCCTGGGAACTACAGGCCAGTCAGCCTCACCTCAGTCCCTGGAAAAATCATGAAGCAGGTCCTCAAAGAATCAATCCTGAAGCACTTGCATGAGAGGAAAGTGATCAGGAACAGCCAGCATGGATTCACCAAGGGAAGGTCATGCCTGACTAATCTAATCGCCTTTTATGATGAGATTACTGGTTCTGTGGATGAAGGGAAAGCAGTGGATGTATTGTTTCTTGACTTTAGCAAAGCTTTTGACACGGTCTCCCATAGTATTCTTGTCAGCAAGTTAAGGAAGTATGGGCTGGATGAATGCACTATAAGGTGGGTAGAAAGCTGGCTAGATTGTCGGGCTCAACGGGTAGTGATCAATGGCTCCATGTCTAGTTGGCAGCCGGTATCAAGTGGAGTGCCCCAAGGGTCGGTCCTGGGGCCGGTTTTATTCAATATCTTCATAAATGATCTGGAGGATGGTGTGGATTGCACTCTCAGCAAATTTGCGGATGATACTAAACTGGGAGGAGTGGTAGATACGCTGGAGGGGAGGGATAGGATACAGAAGGACCTAGACCAATTGGAAGATTGGGCCAAAAGGAATCTGATGAGGTTCAATAAGGATAAGTGCAGGGTCCTGCACTTAGGACGGAAGAACCCAATGCACAGCTACAGACTAGGGACCGAATGGCTAGGCAGCAGTTCTGCGGAAAAGGACCTAGGGGTGACAGTGGACGAGAAGCTGGATATGAGTCAGCAGTGTGCCCTTGTTGCCAAGAAGGCCAATGGCATTTTGGGATGTATAAGTAGGGGCATAGCGAGCAGATCGAGGGACGTGATCGTTCCCCTCTATTCAACATTGGTGAGGCCTCATCTGGAGTACTGTGTCCAGTTTTGGGCCCCACACTTCAAGAAGGATGTGGATAAATTGGAGAGAGTCCAGCGAAGGGCAACAAAAATGATTAGGGGACTGGAACACATGAGTTATGAGGAGAGGCTGAGGGAGCTGGGATTGTTTAGCCTGCAGAAGAGAAGAATGAGGGGGGATTTGATAGCTGCTTTCAACTACCTGAAAGGGGGTTCCAAAGAGGATGGCTCTAGACTGTTCTCAATGGTAGCAGATGACAGAACGAGGAGTAATGGTCTCAAGTTGCAGTGGGGGAGGTTTAGATTGGATATTAGGAAAAACTTTTTCACTAGGAGGGTGGTGAAACACTGGAATGCGTTACCTAGGGAGGTGGTAGAATCTCCTTCCTTAGAGGTTTTTAAGGTCAGGCTTGACAAAGCCCTGGCTGGGATGATTTAACTGGGAATTGGTCCTGCTTTGAGCAGGGGGTTGGACTAGATGACCTTCTGGGGTCCCTTCCAACCCTGATATTCTATGATTCTATGATTCTATGATTGTCAAGTTTTGTTGCTGCCCAGAAAAGTGTGGGGTCATAGCCGAGTGCAGCATTTTTTCTGAGGTTGATTCCTGCTTCCCCCAAAATTGTGGAAGGCGACCAAGGGGTCTGGCCCTGGTGGGAGGCAAGCCATGTTCTCTGGCGTATGTGCCTGGGGGTTTGGGATCCAGTTAACAAACCCGGGATGCCTCCACCACTCTGTTCAGCTCAGGACTGGAGCAGTGCATGGCAGGGCAGAGCAGCAGCAGGGGAGGCTGGGAAAGAAATTGCTTAGGGCTGTGGGAGTAGGAAAGGGAAGTACCCGGATGCTGAAGAGGCAGGAAGGAGGCCAGTGAACAGGAAAGGAGGCAAATGTTAGAGAGAGAGAGAAGATTCTGAGGAAAAGGCAGTAAAGAAAAGAGGCAGCAAAGTACCCGGATGCTGAAGAGGCAGGAAGGAGGCCAGTGAACAGGAAAGGAGGCAAATGTTAGAGAGAGAGAGAAGATTCTGAGGAAAAGGCAGTAAAGAAAAGAGGCAGCAAAGGGCAGGAGAATAAAAACATGACAGAAAAGAAGGAAGAAGACAAAATACAGAGATAAGCAAAGTGATACTATGAAGGATGTCTCCAGCAGACATCCTGGGGAAAGGGCAGCTTGCATGAAGGCAGTGGGGAGTCTGGTCTCACAGTATGTGAGTGTGTAGGCCACTGCAGTGACGTAAGCACATGCTTGACTTTACACAGTGTAAATAACCGCATTGAAACCAAGCCACTTTGAAGTCAATGGGGCTACTCAGTGTTTAAAATGAAGCATGTACATAAATCTTTGCAGGATTGGGTATATAGTCACAATATAGGGGGAACTAGGCACAGACAGACAAAGCAGAGTGTTTAATTGATTTTTAAAAGGGGAATCCAGTATTTTATACATATAAAGCAAACTAACATTGGAAGAAGTAGCTATTGTATCAATTTTAAAATAATGATCTGAAGTAAACTTGTAAATGACAGTATTACTGAAAAATGGATCAAACAATTAGAAATGTTTCAAAATATTTAAAAATTCTTGACACGTTATTTCTGAATTGGAATTTAGGGCTGTGTACACAGGTAAACCTGAATATCCTCAAGTATCTTAGTGTTTGTATGTTTTTCGCCAGCTTTTGTGAGATTTTGTTTTGTTTTTTGTTCATGGTATTTCCACCATCCAGGAACATGCTGAAGAGGCAAAATTTTGTCATTTTGGTCTCATAAATGGCCAAACAGGCACTAATAGTGTCCTAGAAAAAGGTAAGTGGAATTGCAAATACTCAAACACAATCTGAATAAAAGCTGTAATGCCCGCTTGCACCCCAATACAATCTTAGATGACCTGCCGTTAAGTAAGAAAAAGGGGTGGTCCTAATTATGTGGGAGTGGTAAGTAGGGAATGCTAGCATGCTGGGAGTGATGAGTGAGGAATGCTGGGATTGTGGTTTGAGATTACTATACATTCGCCTTGCTCCCACACCACCACCAATTTGACCCCTGCTTTTCAAATGCCAGGATTGTACTGGTGTGTGTGTGAGTTTTAAGTCAAGTATAATTAACTCCTCTGCCAGAGAGCTTTCAGATTTGCTATAGAACATTAATGGTGCCTTACAGAGAATATAATGAGTTAACCAATAAATGCACCAGTAAATCGCATGGATTTAGATTCCTACCAGTATTCCATACTCTTATAACATTAATTCCAAACTGTTAATGGAACTCTTTGCCAATGAATGCTTTGTTTAGAAGTAATTTGAAAGCTTATTTTAAAAGTGACTTTCTTTTCTTTAAACTGGATTTGATGGTACAGTATGAAAGTTGTTTGTATAAAGCATTGGGGAACATGTATAAAGGTTAGTAGAGAAATACTGCATGCATTACATTGTGTTATTTTATTGTGTAACTAAAAGGTTTCCTGTTCTGCAACAGAATTATGATTTGTTGTTTTTCCAGCACATGCATTAGTCTGTATTCAACACCTATACAACCCAAATCAAATTTTCAAGCTGACCTGAGCAAAGCCATTTAGCTCTGGCCAGATCATGTTTCTGTGACTCAATAGCATTGTATATAATGATGTGTTCCAAGAAAATGAAGCTATAAATCTCTGTGTTTATTTCTTGGATTTACTCTTGTACCCAACATTACACTATAGAATTATTGTGTTACTTTCTACAAAATAATGGGTTAAGTACAAGGATGGAGTCTAACACTACCGTGAGCAGATGCACAGCCCATAAAAATCTGCTCAAATCTGGCCAAGCTATGAGCCTTTGGAAAAATCTTAGTTTGCACATGCTTGGATTGTACCAGATGTGGGCGGGGGATTGGGAGCCAGTTGGCAGTGGGGAGGCTGAAGGGAAAGTAAGACTGGAAACCAGTGTGGGGGGAAGAGAAAACAGATCTGACGTGGAGTCAGAGTCTAGGGGGAGAACTGAGACTGGTTGGGGAAGAGCCTGGGACAAGGAGCGAAGGAGTGGTCAGGCTGGTTAGCACACTGAGATTGTCTGAGGAGCCCATGGTACTGGAAGTAAACTGGTACTGGGAGCCAGTGTGGGAAGAAGAGAGGGATTGGACAAGGAGCTGATAAAGGCAGAACTGGGACTGGCTGGGCAAAGACACTGGAGCTGGGATGAGAAGTCTGGGGAGTGGAGAGTGAGTCTCGATAAATGAGGAGAATGGGTCTTGGACAAAGAGTCGGGCAGAGGGAAGAGACAGGACTGGGACAGAGTCAAGTCGGAGGAGATGGGGCAAAAGGGGTCAAGCTTGTGATGGTGTAATTTAAGATCATGTCATAATGTACATGCACAAGGGGAGGGGGTGAATTAAGGCCCCATCGCTAACCTTAATTCTGGCTTTTACCTAATTTTTGAGAGCCTAACTTTGCAACTGTAGTGTTCTTTTAATATATTTTGTGTGTGTGTGTGTGTGTGTAATACACATCTATTGTAATCATATCACACCAAAAGTCAATTTCTAACTTTCCTACCATACATCTTACAAAACGTAGGTTGCCCTTCCCCTGACATTCCTTGCTGGCTTGCGCTTGACATTTTAATGTGATAAATGCACATCAGACTTTGCATTTCTAACACCACCTACTTGACTTGGCTCTAGTTTTTTGTGTTCATTAGAATTTCAGCAATGTGCTGTTTCATGGCAGATAATCTCCTCTCCCTTTCTGAGCTAAGTGTATGTAGGGGGTGAGGGCATGGGTGCATTTCTTGTCTTCTCGACATTTATTACATTCCTATTTCTCCACCTCATCTGCACCAATAAATCAATGCTGCTTGTTATTGTCTGCTCCCTGAGCAGTGTTTGGGAAAGCTGAACTGGGAGAGAGCTGCTATCCTGGCTGCAATTGTGTGTGGATTTTTTAAAATTCCCTCTTCCTGAGGCATGTAGATGAAGGACACCGTCTGGGCTTTGTAAACCAGATCCATCCTTGGGAGAGAGAGACCGTAGAGGTGCTCTGTCTGAGTGATAGACCCCAGGAGTGCTCTAGCTGAGTCAGCCAGAAGCCTTTTGATGCAATTGGAGAGGGAGTGGTGTACTGCCCCTTGTGTAGCCCTATTCCATCATGTGCTATAGAAAGAGTATAGGGTTGCTGTCAGTATTAGGGACATATGCAGAGAGAGGAAGGATTGAGATGGTGGCTGCCCCTTGCATAGGTGTGTGAAATGCATCTGTTCCCTGCACACCCACAGGCAGCTAGTCAAAACTGAGCCCTAAAGAATGATCAAGGATGCGGAAGAAGAATATTACTTCTACGTTGCTTACCCTGTGGGCACTCTATCACACGCAGCAGCACACATCTTGCAGAGCAGCTTGGGAAAACTGTAAGTTCGCAGCAACATAATTGTGAAATATTGCACTCACTGGCAGAATCTGCCTGGAGGAGCCTTGCTCAGAGAGCCTCCCTGCTTGCCCAGTGTGTTTTTGTTACCTAATCCCAGTAAACAAGTTTCCTTCAAACATGCTTTCTGCCTATCCACAGAAATAAAAGACAATACCAGTTAACCACTGCTAGGGGCAGTGAAACAGGTTGTTACCTCATCATTGAAAATGGCAAGGAAAAAATGAAAGGTTTATACTGATTGTGACTGGGGAGGTACATGGACTAGATGACCTCCTGAGGTCCCTTCCAATCCTGATATTCTATGATTCTATGTTCCCAGTAAACTTAACTAGGGTTTCAATGGAGGATTACCTCAAAACAGAGAGGTATGGTTCAACCCAGCCTGAAAGGAGCCCTCACATTTTGTAACACCAATAGGCCCCACCATAAACATGTGGGTTTGAAGCTCACATTTACGGTCAATCTGGGCTGTGTTCAGCCTTAGCTTGTTCCTTCTGAATGTAACTAAAAGACATGAATACAGGATTTTATAAAATGGATTTTGCAGGAAGTTTGTCATGCTTTATCTGCTGAATGGAGAAGGGCCTGGGCATAATAGGAAGGGAACTCATCCTGTGTTAATAGAAGAATCAGGAGTATTTCCATTCCACAAAAGCTTATGCTCAAATAAATTTGTTAGTCTCTAAGGTGCCACAAGTCCTCCTTTTCTTTTTGGGAATACAGACTAACGCGGCTGCTACTCTGAAACAGAGCAAATACTGTGTGAGCACGGTCTTTATTTTGGACTGAGAACAAAACAAAACCAGAAGCAATATCTCCATGAGAGAGAGGGAGTCTTTCTCCTGTAGCTGTCTTCATTGAACTCTGCTTCTTAAAATGGCTGCCTGCAGCTATAAGCCATCAGTTCCTATAGCCTGAAAGGTACAGTACATGGGGAAAATAAGCCATAATAAATACAAACCTCATAACAGCACACTCCTCCTGTCCCTCTCTCATGCTGACCACTCACTACCTGTCGAAGGGCTTGTCTTGCCTCCTCTGTTTCTGAGGAGAAAGTGTACACAAGAATTTTCAATTATTAAAACCTTTCATGCTAGATAATGTCTTAACATGAGGTTGGGTTTGAGCCTGCCTCTCTCCCTCTGGAGGCTGGACATGTATTACTGACCGCATCAGTGAACAAACAGCATGAAGAGTGGAGAAGCAGATTCACATGCGGCGAAAAAATAAGTTCCCTTTTATGTGGCACAGGAAACTTTCCAGGGCTCCAAAATGCACGTGATGACACACAGATAAAAATCTTCCCTTTTATACAGTCATGAAAGGGGTTTTGTTTTTCTTCCCCCCTGCCCCCCATGTTAATACAGCTGCCAGGGGATAAACACTCAGTGTGACAGAAATTAGATCCTCTTACAAGTACAGTCTCAGCCTTTGGGGATGTTATGAACACCTCTGGTTATAAAATTCCCCTTTCACCAACATGCAGTGACTAGAGAGAGAAAGTGGGTTAGAAATGAGTGAAAAGTAGATCAAAGACAATTAGGTTCTGAAGACTTTCTGCATTTCCTCTCCCCTCCCCTCCCAGCCCAAGCTCTAAGTGCTTTGAGTACTCCTTGCCCCCTCTCACCTAGAAATCCCAGAGCACTGCCCTGCTTTGCCCCCCCACAAATACACAGTGGTTGGGGAGTCCGGTGTTTGGTCTTTACAGGGAATGAAAGCTGCATTTTAATTCTACCTATCTCTAGCTAAAAGGCCTATTGAGACTATTGAGACAGATACAATGTATTGTCAACAGCGTTGCTGCCTTTTCACATTTCCTTTTCCACAACTCACTCTCTTGCTGATTATAATTACCCTTTAATAGCTCATATAATTTCAGCTATATAACAACTGAGTTGTACTGTAGCTACCAAAAGTATCATGTATTTTTAATCATTAATTGAGGCTAAATAATTCCACAACATCTCTGAGTATGATAATTAGGTAACACTGGATACATCTCACGAGTGAACTTTCTTCAGTATACTGTGTGCTAGTATAAGTGTAATGCACCATTTTTCTCTCCAAGAACCATTTGCATCTGATGCTGCTGATCAGAGCTAGAGTGACAGTCTCAGTGAAAACAAGTGGAATACAATGACTATGAGAGGATTCAAAGTCTGGATGTATAGAAATTTGGAATATTGGTGAGGGCCCCTATTCTAGCTATCTGTAAGTGAAATAATCTCAGCACAAGTCCACTAACACATACCAACTGTCTCTAAGGTGGGATAACATGATTTCACAGTCTGCTCTAACAAATGTCATGGAGACATCCAGCCATATGAATACGACCCACAGCCAAGAAGATACTACCCATTGATGTCAGTGCCAATTCCATTCCATGCCCCGATTGGATGCCTAATTGGAAGGAGTAAAGGATGGCAGTATCAAGATGGAGGTAACCCTTGTGAAAGTTCACTTAGCTTACTTAGTTTTGGGAAATTTAGATGCTGAGCCATATTTGGGGAGGTTGCTTGAATCAGGTGATGGTTTCTAAATAACAACAAGCTTGGATAGATCATAGATTTCTTAAAGGTGTTGAAAATCTCATTTGTAGGCATCTCAGATACTCTGGACTCTTTCTCTAGTCATGAAAGGAATGGTTCAGAGCTGCAGGAGGTGGCTTGGCTTTCCTGCAGTGTTTCTAGGACCTCTTGTTATGTGAAGGGGCTGAATTCAGAATGAGGAGGTATTTGAAATACTGGGCCTTGAATGCAAGTGATTTTCTCTGAGAAGCAGGTTGACAATAGTGTTTCACTGTGAGAGGTGCTGGTTTATGGAGTTGAGTGGAAGCATTCTGGGCTAAAAAGACCATTCACAGCCCGAATAGTTCAGTGGGACATTATTTAGCAGATGCTATGGTTGGACAGAGGTGGATCATTTTGCTTTTTCCACAGGCAGAAAGAAAGAATTCCCTGTGCAGGAATTTGTTGATATCTGCCCATGTTTTCTGCCATTAACACTTAAGTTTTCTTATCTAGTCCTAGGCCACCAGAGAACTATGGATATCTATAGGGGTGATGGGAAGAGAATGGAATTTTGGTGCCTGAATGTCAATGACCTTTCCTGCTTGCACCTCCCTCTCACCTCTACTAGATCTGTTCCTATCAGATTCCCTTTACCTAAGGATGCCCTCTTGAAGGGGAGGCCTGCTGACCTGCTATCCTAACATTTCCGACTAAGTGGATTCACTGCCTTTCTGGTATTTTTCCTAAGTGGCCACTAGTCTCCTTCTATCTGTCTTTGTCTCTCTCTGTCTCCAGTGGACACTGCAGGCCCCCTTTTCCCATATCAGTCTGAGGGTGGCCAGAAATACCACTGACTTTGTTACTTCAGAGGTCCCAGTCAGGAAATGGAAGTAAAAAGTAAACCTTAGCCAGACATTTCAGTCTCTCTCTAAAAGCTCGTGTTGAGTTTGCCTCCATAGGTGGGCAAAAGTTTGAGGTGGAGTTCTATCTGAAACAAAACAATCCCCAATGTAAGATGGGGGGAGGGAACACAGATCCTCAGTTAATTTGGACAAGGTTTTGATAATGATTTGCCCCTGACTACTAAAAAGAGACGTTACAGCAGGGAACAATGTGAATTTATCAGATACTGAAGCCAGATGTGGACTCATGTAGTGATGAACACATATGTAGTACAAAACCAAGGTCTCTTCTGCATCTGATGTTATGCAGCCAAAAAAGAGCTTTTTGTGAAATTGTTAAGGTTGACACCTGACACAAAAGCAGGGAAATAAAAAGTTATTTTTAGTTACATTAACACCAAGCAGTACATCTCCTCTACTCTTTCATAATTCCTACCATTGACCAACAAGTTGGCTTTCCATGAGCCCTCAATAAGCTGCATGTCTCCTGCAACCAGATCTCAGGGAGGAATAAGATCAGCTGAGAAACAATCTACAATAGTCAACACATACCTGTGTTTAATCTGTCTTCAGTTGCACCACTTCTATTGCACTTAGTTATCACCATCAGCATGAACAGTGAGTTACCCTGATGCTAATGATCATGCTGAAGCACTGATGCCGACTTCCTCATATAAATGCTTAATTGTTGCTAGTGATTCCCATGGTAGCATTAGCCAGTTTAACATTACATAGCATGAGAAAATTAAATGACCAGTGTCAGGCTAGGAGTGTTCATTGTTCTTTCTTTGTTTTTGTAAATGCTAGTGTGATGTGAGAATAATTGCTATGCTGGGTTTATTGCCTTTGCCATTGCCCTGTGTGTGTGTGTGATTTAAATTGTCTATAATAGTGTTGTCTTGGAAGGGAAGGGACAGGAAGTAGGAGGAAATGGAGATTGATCTGAGATTAAAGTGGGTGTTTACTTTGATCACTTACAGGGTCCATTTGTAAGAGCAGAGTCCCAAAGCAAATGTCATCCAGGCTGGATTTGCTTTAAAGGGACCCTGTCAATTTAAAAATCACACTTCTTGCTGGGTCTTTTACCTCATGTTGCTACAGAAAACACCTAAGTCTATTATAGTCTTGTATTACCTTTGTAACACATACAATTATTATAGCTAAAAGACTAGAGAAACATATTTCTGTATTTTTTTCCAAATTTGTTTAATTAGTGCAATTGACAGCACTCTGCCTCCAGAATGTAGATGAGACAGAAAAACTGCAAGAACACTGTGTAACATTTTGCCAAAATTTGTCATCCCCTTTCATTGAAATTTCAAACAGTGGACCAGTTTTTCGTCAGTTTCAATGTTTTTCTCTATATGGTCAGTTAGTAAGTAAACTTTCCTGTTGTCTGTGTGTCTCTTTCAGACAGCAAGAAGGGCAAGTAAAACATAAATACATTTGAACATGTGATTTTTTTTTTTTAAATCAGTACAATACACACAGTGCTTGCTTGAACGGCATATTATCTTAGGTCTTGATCCTGCAAAGAGCTCTGTGTGGGAACCAGTATCTGCCTATGCAGAGTTCATTACAAAATTGGGCCTGATTTCAGGCATGATTTGATGAAAGGGGAACAAAACACAAGGCAGGAAGGCATAAATGAATATTACCAATAGAAATATTGCATTGTATGGAAATGCTTCTGCTCTTTACCCTTCATGGGAGGTGGCAGCTCATAGACCTTTGACAGGGACTAGGTACATGCTGGGTGCAGGAGTTTCTAACTTTCAGCCACACACAGACGAGGCAGCCCTGAATGAACGAATACCTGCAGCTTTAAGAAACTAGTGAAAGTGTGGCTGATAAAGAGATCTATTTGACTGTGACAACTGCGAGTCACTGTCAGTATTAGACATCCCAAGAGAAAGGGGGAGACAAACGTGGTTGTTCACAGCCTTTGTTTGGCAGCTTTCAGAGATTTGAAGGAGCTGAACAAAATGACGCAGTGCTACATGCCAACTGTTGGGCTTTATCAAATAATAAAGCAATCCCACTGGGTATTAAGAGGCATGGAATTATTCTAATGAGTTTGGCAAAATCTCATTAGGATGAACAGCAGGCAATTACAAAGTGTATGATCGGTATGCAAATGACTTTCTTTCCTCTCTCTGACTACACACAATTTCTTGGGCTTGCAGAATAGGAGCTGTCAGAGAAATGATTACTCACTGGAGCAGAGTATTGTGTACAGTGGGGTCAGTATTTCAGATGCACCAATGGTAGAGATGGGTAAGGTCTGGAAATATATTCCATCCTCAGCGCAAGAACCCCTCTGCATCACTAAATTCTTACCTTATGAAGAGGTGGGCAGCAGATATCTTTCTGTTAGGCCTCCAGAGGTAGTGCTTCCAGGAATACCTTCAGAGTGTGACCAGGTCAGTGGCGCGTACTGTTACAACCCAGAGTAGCTTCTCTGCAGCTGTGGGAAGTGGGGACAAGATTTGGGGGCTGCAGTGAATGACGCTAAAAATGACAGCTCCCATTGGTGGAGAGGTAAATTAGGTGGACAAAGTTGCTTGTATTCCTCTAAGTCTGAACTCTCTACTCTGGGTTCAGAAATGCTCTTCTAATTAAATAGAAAATGTCAGGTATGCACACTAAAGTTTTGATGTGCATGGTAAATGACTCCTTTGTCCCATTTGGCTGTCTTATGTCAGGCAGTGTAATCCCTGATATATTCGGTTTTCCAGGTCTGAGAAACTCTGTGTAGGCCTCTAAAGTGATTGTAGGAAATCAGGCTTTCATTGCATCCAGCTATAATTAATAGTTTTAAGTCATATTTTATTTCTTACCCAAGGTCTGATCTTGCTCCTTATATAAGTCAGTGGCAAAACTTTTTGCACAGTGGACAGGAAATTCCACAAGGGACTCATTTTTCTGTTGGAGTGTGGCAGGGAAGTGGGATGGGGAGGAGAGAAGAGAATTGAAGAGCTTTCAGATTAGATGAATCGACACGGACAGATATTCCAGTCAGTCTTCTCTCCAATGTGTGGAAACCAAACACATTCACTGCACTGTCCACATGTGGCTCTGGTTTGCTCCCAAGTAATTAGCAGGAAGTTTTCTCCTGTCCCTCCCCTTCTCCCCCATGTAGAATGTGGGACTCTGGAAGGCAAAGCACCATAAGTGTAGAAGTCGTGTGCTTCCACTGTGTGCCTTTTGGCTCCTGCAGGAGTCCTTTTGCCAAGGACTCTCCATCATGGAGGGGAAAGTTGGGTAAATTAATGGTGATAGTTAGGCATTTACTTCCACTCTAAAGGGCCATGGAGTTGGGAAGAAAATGATGCCTTAAAGAGCAACCATTCCTTGGCCCAGACTCCTCCTAGCTCACCCTTTCCAACAGCATAAAGCCCAATCTGGAAGGGGAGAAATGATTCCATGGAGGAGACAGTGTCCTTCGATTGACCCTCTCTTTGGAAGACTCAATCTGTTTAACTTGAGGGGTCTATGTGATCCATAGATATTAAGGTGGATGTCCTTCATTGCTAGAATTAAGTTGTAATGGAGCTCTAGCCAAAGTACTTTCCAGTGACAGAACTTGAAAGAGATTATCGGGTCAGTACTCCGTCAAGTGGGCCAGGCTGTCTCCCCAAAAGGTTAGTGAATGGATATTTTTAGGTTTAGTACATAAGGAGTTTTTAAAGCTGTTTATATAGTTTAGTAATCATTTTATATTAAATAATTGTATTAAATCTGACCTCTATAATCTAAGCACTGCCAAAATGATTGTGGTCCAAACATTACATTAAATATTAAAATGCAGAATGGGCTCCGTTTGCACTGCAGAGGAGTTCACTCCCAAGATTGGATTACACATCTCGATGTTGGGTGTTCCAAACCAAACCGACAGCTGTACAACGATGCCATAGGCTTCTGTTTCTGTTTAGCCTGTTTTGCTGACCGATGAAAAGAGATGGAAATTCCAAACCTGAAATACAGGGCTTGGACAAATATATTTTTTTCCTCATACAGTCTATCTATGTACACTAGTGGCTGGTCATAAAATGTATAGCTTTACTTAATGAAGGTCTTCTATTCATTATGAAGTTCTTCTGTACCATGGTCAGCTTTTACAGTAGTGACCAAACCAAGCTGGAGAGAGTACTGTCATTATTCTCTATTTAGAACAGAGATAGCAGGGAACCTGAGGTGTTACCCTGAAAACACAGAGCAGGGAAGCTTTATTCTCTTTGTATTTTTGTACAGACCTAATATCCAATGCTGGATCTGCAGGATTAATCCTTACTTTCTTATGGTAGCTCCATTAAAGACAATGGGAGTAGTGCATGCTCAACCCTAAAAAGTCAAACCACTTTTTTTTGGGTGCCTAAATATGAATGTGCGTCTAACTTTAAGCACGAAAGTTTGATCTAAGCAATTTAGCTAAGCTCACAAGAAATCTGTGCAGATCCAGGATCCTAATGCCCACTTCCTGACTCCCTAGCCTTCTTCCTTTTGATAACTGACTAATCAAATCATTCTGACTTCACCTAGTCTATATTCGTAGGAATCCCCGTGACTTCCCAATTCATCTACTGTACAAGATAGATTGTGCACCAAGGTACTGCAGCCTGTACAAAAGATGGTTGTTCAGAAGGTGATGTCTGCTTGAAGGTCGACACTGGCACTGGGAGGGCAGGTTTAGAGAGAGTCACTGATAGAAGCCAGGATGGACTTAAGCAGCATGGAAAAAATGTGGTCTTTATTGTTGGACTGTGACACTGACCAAGAATTACTCCCAGTTCTGACTAACTGTTCAGTTTGCTCCGTTTTTCCTGGGACATTGAACACATCTAACTGACAATCCTCCTCATCTCTCTCTCCTTTTTTTAAGCAGTACCAAATAGATCCTTTTAGTTTCCTGTCTTCTTTTCTTTGAATAGCAAATGTGGCCATTCAAGTGGGTAACCCTTTCTTAGCATGACTGATTTTATAGATACTGGGTCAAATTGTGCTCACCGGACCTAATTGTGCTCCTGGGATGGACAAAAAGGCCTCCTCACAAGTGGATCAGCTTTTTTTCCCTTCTCCTGAGCACTAGAGAAAGCTCTTAGCAGATCCAGGGATCTATGTGGAGGAGTGGGCTGGAGGATGGGTGAACTGGGCACCCAGAGATGAGCACCTCATTACTTTTCAGTGCCTTCTCACAGATTCTTGAGAGTTCTAGGGGCTGCTGTGCCCAGAGGTGGCCCTTGGGAAAGCCACAGAAGGTCAAGAGCCCATGCATGATACTAAGTCCCTGTGATACTGAGTCCTGTGCATCCACATACAGCCACAAGATTTATAGGCCAGACCTTTATGTTCTTCCATGGGAAGGGCAAAGCCCATGATCTGTTCTCCCCTCAGTGAGATAACACAAAGAAAACTTTGCTGAGGGACGGTAGTGAGGTAAGGCTCACCGGTGCGGTGCCTCCTCCTGGTCATCCAGGGAATTAGCTCACGACCCGCTCCGGAGCGCCCTCCGCTGGTTGTTGTCTCACTTGCCTCAGGCCCTGTGTCCCTCCCGGGACCTTAGTGCCCTTTACCTCAGGTTTCTGCCCCAACTGTATCACCACACTCTGGGTATCTCCTTCCAGGGAAACCCCTAACTCTTTAAACCCACCTTGCCTTAGTGGCTACTGCCAGTCGTCATCTAGCCCCTGCTCACTGGGGCAGACTGCAGTCTGTAAGGGCCACTCATCATCGGCAAGGGGTTAGGCCCTGCCACCTTTGTCTATCCCCGGGCTGCACCTTTGCAACTCCAGTACCTGTTTTGGCCTTTAGCAAGGCTAGAGAGAGACTGACCCAGCTCCTCCCTGAGCCCTTATAACAGGACCAGGTGTGGCCTGATTGGGGCCTGGCCCCAGCTGTGGCTGCTTCCCCAATCAGCCTAGCCTTTTCTCTCAGGAGTAGGGTACCCACTACAGGGACGCATGCAGAGTTATCTTCACCCTTCCTGGGTGTTATCGTGTCGGGGAACAATCTGACCCACTGGTACAACTGTTTTTGACTTCAGTGTAACTGAGAGCAGAATTCAGTTCATCACATAGTTAACTAACTTTTTTTTTTTTTTTTAAATCTGTGCAACTAGGTTTTAACCTATGGAACTATGAACTGCAATTACGATCGTTAGCCTGCTGATTTCTATCCTTTTATAGAGGAGATAGAACACTTCCACGGAACATTGGGTGCTAACTAAACCCACATTATATTACCATACAGCTGCAATCAACAATCCAAGAAACAATAATTCCTTTATCAGTATATATTACCATAAAGAACTTAAGTAGTGCCACGTGTTATATATCACAGTTGATACAGGCATTAGAGAAGCCTTTATTCTACTAACTGCACAACAAAGTATCTCCTCTTGAAAATGTTCTTATCTTCTTGGTATCCTAAGCATGAGGTGGTGTTACTTGGAGAAAGCACTTCGATTTAATGATAGCATACTATCAGATTACCCCCCACCAGTCCTGTGTTTAGCTTTTGTCAATTTCTTAACATTTCTAAATCATCAAATGCCAGCCAGAGACACCTTTTAACATGTGATGATAATACATAGATTTGTCAAGCAGGCAAATGAAACTTTGTACCAAATGGACTGTATGAACTGCAATTAATATGGTTTGGATGTAGATCTGTAGGCAATGGTCCCTCTTTTAATCATACAATTACAGAGAAACTGATGTGCTGCAGGGTTTATGAAAGAATTATTGCTGAGCAACTATTGCAGTGGTTCAGTAAATATTGGTTGAAATGTTTCAATAAATTCACTTTGACCATGGTTGCTTTTCATGAGCATCCATGTGATCTAGTAAAAGGCTTTTCATGAGAATTCACACCAGAAACCTGGTCATAAGAGTTACATTCATTTTGTCAAGGAACAGAAACAATATCATGTGACTTACATGACTAATCACAACTAAGCAAACACCACTTGGTTTAGAGATTTCCAATGCCGGGACAGAGGAAATGATGAATTGCAAATAAACTGGAAGAGACTGCAGTCAGATTGTGGCTATTACATGAATACAAAGATAGTTAATTGAATGAAACTTTACAAATTATTTACTCAGCTCTAAAAACTAATGATTTGTCTCAAAGCAGTTACATGTGCTGACCACAAATGCCACATTGAAATGTCTCACCTTGACACTTTGGAATCCATGCATGATTTGAGTCACAAGAATTCAAAGTAAACCAATCAAGCTTGGTTTGGGAATTGAGGTCAAAAAAGATCTCCCAGGCTGGGCTTCCAGACTATCCTTTCCCTCCACTTCCCAGATCCAGTGTCTTCAGGAAGGTCTTGGGGTTTGTTGAGGAAGGCGGGAAGTTGAGTAAATAGAGAGAGACTGGCTGTGGGGAGGGGAATCGTCAAGCTCTTCAGTACAAATATCCACAGCCCATGTTCACTGAACATTGTGAGTAAAAGCCAAAGTTCGACTTCAACCCCAGAACTAAGTTTTAGTGGGTCTGGAGCTCAGAATAATTTGCAGAGCTCTTCTCATGTTACAAAGATCTTCAGGGATTCATCCTGTGTTCTGAATTCTAGAGGGGAAATTAATGGGTTAGCCTCATAGGTAACTATGAATAGAAGCTGGTAGCAGGCATTCCAAGCTAGCTAGAGACTGCCTCTGTCCCTATGCAATTCTACTGCAGCTGGTATCAGGAGGAGAATTCAGATGGAGCCCCGTTCACTTTAAATGTGAGGAGCTGGCATCAAAGCATTCTCTGGGAAGGGTCTTTGACTCTGAAATTTTCTCACGCCTCCATCCACAAGAGTCGAGGAGCCTGATCCAGCACCCACTGATGTAGCTGGGAGTCTTTCCAAGGACAGTGATGCATGCTGGATCGGACTCCAGATTTATTAACCTTTTGGACATGTTACAAAGCCCAGCCTTTCTCTCTGTTTTTGGTCAGCAGAGTGGGGTAAAGGCTGGTTGGTTGAGGGTGGATGGTAATTGACTAGAGTTGTTGTTATCATGGGTTAACTATTGTAGCCAGTATGGTCCAGGTTGGGAAGTTTAGCTGTTTTGCTTTTAGTTTTTATTTAGTTTATAATAGTTGTATTTTAATTATGTACTGCAGCTAGATCTCTAGAGAGAGGCTTGATAAACTGAAGTAAACAAATGTTCCTCCCTCTGCCATACCATACACACACCTGTCTATCCCTAACACATGTGTCTAGTGTTCACACCATGATCGGATACTCTTTCTTTGTGCCGCCCACCCACAAATATCACAGAATGCAGCTACTTCAGCTGGTGATCTTTGCACTGTGCTCAGCAACATCAGGAAGTAATCACAGCTAATTGTTATGGCTGTAATTTCAAACCTGCCAGCTGGCAGCGAATCAGTGTTCATAGTCACATTTGCTAAATGTCTCCTTAATATGTTTCATCAGACACTTATGGCAGAGCTCCTTGAAACCTTGCCTTTTGACTACTTCCATTTCTCCAGCTCTTATTTGGCTGCTGTCGAGCTATCCTCCTCCAGGGCAATTATTTGCACAGTGTAATTTCTTGGCAGCCCACCTGGCAAATGTTGCTTTCACACAGGCTAGACTAGATCTACGTTGGGTTCGGATGACAGGGTAAAGAGTTTAGTAGTATCTAGAGTGAATGAATAAAAATGTTTAGAATAGAAATATAGATGCCATCTGCTTCCATTCAAACTAATGGCAAAACTCCTAATAGCAGCAAAGAGTCCTATGGCACTTTATAGACTAACAGACATCTTGGAATATAAGCTTTTGAGGGTGAATACCCACTTCGTCAGATGCATGTAGTGGAAATTTCCAGAGGCAGGTATAAATATGCAAGCAAGAATCAGGCTAGGGATAACGAGGTCAGTTCAATCAGGGAGGATGAGGCCCTCTTCCAGCAGATAAGGTGTGAACACAAAGGGAAGAGAAACTGCTCTTGTAGTTGGCTAGCCATTCACAGTCTTTGTTTAATCCTCAGCTGATGGTGTCAATTTTGCAAATGAACTGAAGCTCAGCAGTTTCTCTTTGAAGTCTGCTCCTGAAGTTTTTTGCTGCAGGATGGCTACCTTTAAATCTGCTATTGTGTGTCCAGGGAGGTTGAAGTGTTCTCCTACAGAAGACTTTTGTATATTGCCATTCCTAATATCTGATTTGTGTCCATTTATCCTTTTACGTAGGGACTGTCCAGTTTGGCCAATGTACATAGCAGAGGGGCATTGCTGGCACATGATGGCATATATTACATGGGTGGACGTACAGATGAATGAACCAGTGATGGTGTGGCTGATCTGGTTAGGTCCTGTGATGGTGTCGCTGGTGTAGATATGTGGGCAGAGTTGGCATCGAAGTTTGTTGCAGGGATTGGTTCCTGAGTTAGAGTTACTATGGTGCGGTGTGTAGTTGCTGGTGAGAATATGCTTCAGGTTGGCAGGTTGTCTGTGCGCGAGGACTGGCCTGCCTCCCAAGGCCTGTGAAAGTGAGGGATCGTTTTCCAGGATGGGTTGTAGATCACTGATGATGTGTTGGAGAGGTTTTAGCTGAGGACTGTATGTGATGGCCAGTGGAGTTCTGTTGGTTTCTTTCTTGTGCTTGTCTCGCAGCAGGAGGCTTCTGGGTACACATCTGGCTCTGTAGATCTGTTTCCTTATTTCCTCATGCGGGTTATCGTAGTTTTGAGAATGCTTGGTGAAGATCTTGTAGGTGTCTCTTGTAGAGACCAACACCTACAAGATCTTCACCAAGCATTCTCAAAACTACAATACCTGCATGAGGAAATAAGGAAACAGATCAACAGAGCCAGACATGTACCCAGAAGCCTCCTGCTGCGAGACAGGATTGGTGTACTAAGGAAGCCTGATCAAATTTAAGGGACTCTACTATTAATTATTTCTATCATGGTAGCACCTAAATACCTCAACCAGAGATCAGCTCCCAATTGTACTAGGTAGTGTACAAACAAATACTATGAAGACAGTCCCTGACTTGGAGAACTCACAGTGTAGTTACACAGCCTTTCACCACCTGTGAATTTGGTGTCAGGTGCAAGTATTAAAATGTGCTGATAGGATGAAACGTAAACTCTGATTCTAACACAACGCAGAGGTTTTGGGTAAATATGAAATCATCATTTTTTAAATAGCTTTAAAGATATTTTTAACCAACAGTACAGTAAAAGAAAGCCAAATCAAGAGATGAGCTCTTGATATGGAGCTTTTCAGATCCTAAGAGAACTGGGGTTCCAGAATGAAGAGGATAGACCCCCGCCCGCCCCCCGGTTGATTATTCAGTGCCATGGGTAATTCAGCATCTGCACATGTTTGTGATGGGCCAAGCACAGTGCTTCTATGTTTGACTAACCAGGCAGAGCTTCGCTAATAGAACTGAAAGGGGCTAAATGACTTCAAGATAAATAAGACTTTAGAAAAAAATAATGAAGGAATTAAACTGACCTTCTTTAGAAATGGGTGAGACAGGGTAAACAGGGAAGGATCTTGTTTTGCTTTCATCCTGAAAAAATAAAATTTCTTCCTTTCCAGCTCAGCACAGTTGACTGATTTGGAAACAGATCTGTTTTCTCTGGAAAGATTTGTTTGCCCAACAGACTGCCTTCTTTTTTTTTGTTGGCAAAAAGCAATAGACTGGAAGAACAAGGATCGTCTTGTTAGCAAGTTTACAGGGCTCAGTAATTAACGGGTACATTTGAAGGCACAGCATGCAGGATACTTACAGTAACCTACTGTATTATGGTGTCATGTGGAAGTGCTTTGAATGGCATGATAACTTCAGAGAATGCAATGTACTTCAATTCTCAGCCAGTGTTAGGTAGCAGGAATATTTAACTATGAAGGAAGCAATAATCTTTGTTGAGGTAAGGACCACTCAAGTGTCCCTTGTGAAAACAACCGTGAATTTGTGAAGTGGTTTTTTTGGGGGGGGGGATGGGGGGGGAGGGAGAGATATAGTTCTTAAAAACAAAGATGCATTAATGTGGTGTGGAGGCAGCAGCCTGCACTTTTTCCACACCAGTCACTAATGATACGTAGTATGTGCCCAGTAACTACAACTCCCCACCCAGTGCTTTGGGGAATCCAATCTCCAAGGGGGATTGAACCATGAAGTCATCTCTTTTTGGCGTATGGTATGTAATGGTGTTCTGCATGACCAAAGATTTCTTAAGGCAATTGAGCTCTGCTTCCAGTTAACTTCTGTGGTGCCAGACCATCAACATACCTTTTTGGTTTGTTTGTGTTTTTGTTTTTGCTAATGAAGGCAATTATTGACTTAGGGCAAATTTGCTAACCTGGATACCTAACATTAGGCTTCTAAAACCGTATTGTAATTATTTACGTGCAGTTAATGTGATTTTCAGAAGTGCTGAATAGCTACAGCTCCCATTGACAATGATATGATCTGGAGGATGGTGTGGATTGCACCCTCAGCAAGTTTGCAGATGACACTAAACTGGGAGGAGAGGTAGATACGCTGGAGGGGAGGGATAGGATACAGAGGGACCTAGACAAATTAGAGGATTGGGCCAAAAGAAATCTGATGAGGTTCAACAAGGACAAGTGGCAGAGTCCTGCACTTGGGATGGAAGAATTCCTTGCACTGCTGCGGACTAGGGACCGAATGACTAGGCAGCAGCTCTGTAGAAAAGGACCTAGGGATTACAGTGGATGAGAAGCTGGATATGAGTCAACAGTGTGCCCTTGTTGCCAAGAAGGCCAATGGCATTTTGGGATGTATAAGTAGGGGCATTGCCAGCAGATCGAGAGACATGATCGTTCCCCTCTATTCGACATTGGTGAGGCCTCATCTGGAGTACTGTGTCCAGTTTTGGGCCCCACACTACAAGAAGGATGTGGAACAATTGGAAAATGTCCAGCGGAGGGCAACAAAAATGATTAGGGGACTGGAACACATGACTTATGAGGAGAGGCTGAGGGAACTGGGATTGTTTAGTCTGCGGAAAAGAAGAATGAGGGGGGATTTGATAGCTGCTTTCAACTACCTGAAAGGGGTTCCAAAGAGGATGGATCTAGACTGTTCTCAGTGGTAGCAGATGACAGAACAAGGCGTAATGGTCTCAAGTTGCAGTGGGGGAGGTTTAGGTTGGATATTAGGAAAAACTTTTTCACTAGGAGGGTGGTGAAACACTGGAATGCGTTACCTAGGGAGGTGGTAGAATCTCCTTCCTTAGAAGTTTTTAAGGTCAGGCTTGACAAAGCCCTGGCTGGGATGATTTAGTATGGATTGGTCCTGCTTTGAGCAGGGGGTTGGATTAGATGACCTCCTGAGGTCCCTTCCAACCCTGATATTCTATGATTCTATGATATTTGTAAGTGCTCGCTGCTTCTGAAAAGCAGACTACTTAAAATGGATAAAAATGGATTTAGAACCCAAATTGTATGCAGCAACCTACCTGGAACTTGGAGGGAGAGACAAAGGTTGCAAGAGGGAAGAGTTTGGAGAAAACACCAGAAAGTCTGTGGGCATGTAGCTGAATTGTAGCATATTCACCCAAGTATTCTGAAAGAACTCAAATATGAAATTGCAGGACTACTAAGTGCTGTATGTAACAGATTGCTTAAATCACTTTCTGTACCAGACGACTGGAGGATGGCTAATGTGACACCATTTTTTTAGAAAGGCTCTGGAGACGATCCTGGCAATTACAGGCTGGTAAACTTAACTTCAGTGCTAGGCAAATTGGTTGAAACTATAGTAAAGAACAGAATTATCAGACACATAGCTGAACCCAATTTGTTGGGAGAAGAGTCAACACAGCTTTTGTAAAGGGAAATCATGCCTCACCAATCTATTAGAATCCTTTGAAGCGATCCACAAACATCTGGACAATGGAGATCCAGTGGATATAGTATATATGGACTTTCAGAAAGCCTTTGACAAAGTCCCTCAGCAAAAGCTCTTAAGCAAAGTAAGCAGTCATGGGATAAGAGGGAGGGTCCTCTCATGGATCAGTAATTCGTTAAAAAAAAGAAAACAAAAGGTAGAAATGCACAGTCAGTTTTCCGAATGGAGAGAGGTAAATAGTGATGTCCTCCAGGGATCTGTACTGGGACCAGTGCTGTTCAACATATTCATAAATGATCTGAAAAGAGGGGTAAACAGTGAGGTGCCAAAATTTGCAGACAATACAAAATTACCCAAGATAGTTAAGTCCAAAGCAGACTGCAAAGAGTTACAAAGGCATCTCACAAAACTGGGTGACTGGGCAACAAAAATGACAGATGCAATTCAATGTTGATAAATGCAAAGTAATGCACATTGGAAAACATAATTCCAGGTATACATACGGAGGAGGACCGGAATATCATACAAGAAGATCTGCATGACTTTGTAAACTGGAGTAATAGAAATGGGATGAAATTTAATAGTGCAACGTGTAAGGTCATGCATTCAGGGACTAACAAGAAGAATTTTTGCTATAAGCTGGGCACTTATCAGTTGGAAGCAACAGAGGAGGAGAAAGACCTGGGAGTAGTGGCTGATCACAGGAAAACTATGAGCTGTCAATGTGATGCGTCCATGAAAAAGGCTAATACAGCCCTAGGATACCTCAGGCGAGGTATTTCCAGTCGAGACAGGGAAGTGTTAGTACCATTATACAAGGCACTGGTGAGACCTCACCTGGAATACTGCGTGCAGTTCTGGTCTCCCATGTTTAAGAAAGATTAATTCAAAGTATAACAGGTGCAGAGAAGGGCTACTAAAATGATCTGAGGAATGGAAAATCTACCTCATGAGAGGGGACGCAAAGAGCTTGACTTGTTTAGCCTAACCAAAAGAAGGCTGAGGAGCAGGGCTGGCTCTAGGCACCAGCAAAACAAGCAGGTGTTTGGGGCAGCACATTTCTAGGGGCGGCGTTCCGGCGCTGGCCATGCCACCCCTAGAAATGTGCCCCCCGCCGCCCCAGATTGCCTCCGTTCCATCTGCTCCCTTGAGCGTGCTGCCGCCGCTCCACTTCTCCCCACTCCCTCCCAGGCTTGCCGCGCGCGAAACAGGTAAATACCAGGGAGGGAGGGGAGTTATTTAAATTAAGCACCAGTATGGACTCAAGAACAAATGGCTATAAATGGCCATCAACAAATTTAGGCTTCAAATTAGGTGAAGGTTTCTAACCGTCAGAGGAGTGAAGTTCTGGAACAGCCTTCCAAGGGGAGCAGTGGGGGCAAAAATCCTAACTGGCTTCCAGACTGAACTGGATAAGTTTATGGAGGGGATGGTAGGGTGGCACTGCCTATAATGGGTTTTGCTCATAGCAAAAATCCCCAATGGCTGGAGACAGGGCCGTAGATGGGGCGGGTTATGCGTTACTACAGAGAATTCTTTCTCAGGTGTCTGCCTAATGGTTCTTGAGTACATGCTCAGGATCTAACTGATCACCATATTTGGGGTTGGGAAGGACTTTTCCCCTGGGCAAGATTGGCGAGATCCTGGGTTTTTTTTGCCTTCCTCTGCATCATGGAGCACAGATCACTTACAGTTTAAATGAGTGTAAACGGTGAATTATCTGTAACATGAAGTCTTTAAACCATGATTTGAGGAGTTCAGTAACTCAGCCTGAGGTTAGAGATCTATTACAGGAGTGGGTGGTTGACGTTCTGTGGCCTGCAATGTGCAAGTCAGACTAGATGATCACAATGGTCCCTTCTGGCCTTAAAAATCTATGATCTAAATTAACTGTTACCACTCAAGAAAGTGATCTTGGAGTCATTGTGGACTGTTCTCTGAAAACAGCTTTATTCACTGCTGCTGTCCATTGAGCAGATAACAGAATGTTAAAACCATTATGAAAGAGATAGATAGATAAGAGAGAAAATATCATAATGCCACTGTATAAATCCATGGTACACCCACAGCTTGAATACTGAGTGTAGTTCTGGTTGCCTTATCTCTTCACATAACGCACAGTCAACCTGTGGAACTCTTTGCCAGAGGATGTTGGAAAGGCCAAAACAATAACAGGGTTCAAAAAGGAATTAGATAAGATCATGGAAGACAGGTCTATCCATGGCTATTAGCCAAAATGGTGATGGATGCAACCCCATATTCAGGGTGTCCCTAGCCCCTGATTGCCAGAAGCTGGGAGTGCATGACAGGGGATGGATCACTCAATGATTGCCTGTTCTGTTCATTCCCTCTGAAGCACCTGGCGTGGCCACTTTTGGAAGACAGAATACTGGGCTAGATGGACCACTGGTCTGACCCAGTATGGCCATTCTTATTTTAATCTCTATGTTATATATTTGTATTACTCCCCTCTGTGCTAGGTGCTGTACAAATGTAGAACAAAAAGCAAATAGTTCTCTTAAAAAAGAGCCAGTTTTGTTTTAGAAATATGAAGTCCACATGTTATTACACACCATCCGGTACTAGAAACATTTGTGTTTGAAAATGTGGGCCTCAATACCCAGTAAGCCTTCTATAATTCTTAATAAAAACTATATAGGAGTGAATGGAGTATCTTCAAGCACACTGACTTTTTTTAAAACTATATCTATTATTTATTTTGCAAACTGCAACTTCGATACCTCAGGTGAGAGCCAATGACTGAAATCTACAAGTAATTTCAGTTTCTTATTCAGGACCAGTTTTTGCCATGGGTATCAGTGCTGAGTAGTACCTTATTCCACAACCAATCCCCCTCCACTCTTTGACATTTACAGGGCCAAGTAGTCCCTTAGAAAGTACACACTTCCCAAACCCCCTGTAAAGAGAACCACTCACAAGCACCTGAGAGCAGAATTTGACCCACAACGTTAGAAAATTTCTATCATGCTGTTTCTCTTTCTCACTGTTCCATTCTTTAGATCAGTGGTGGGCAACCTGTGGTCTGCAGGCCGCACGTGGCCCGTTAGGGTAATCTGCTGGTGGGCCGCGAGACAGTTTGTTTACATTGACCGTCCGCAGTCTCGGCCACCTGCAGCTCCCAGTGGCCACGGTTTGCCATTCCCGGCCAATGAGAGCTGCGGGAAGCGGCAGCCAGCACGTCCCTGCGGCCCGCACATCCCTGTGGCCCACGCTGCTACATTGCCAGGCGTAACTACATTGCCAGGACAAACTGGGGATAGGGAAAGGTAGTGCTAAAGACACTTCAGTGTCCTCCCACCTCTTCCTGGCTATCTACACAAGGAGGGGGGATGACCAACCAGCTCTGTGGAGCCTATTTCTCCTTGTACATGGGAAGTGTTGGTACAGTGCATCAGTGCAAGGGAGTATGATATGGCCCTAACCTAAGAAGATCCAAGGGATGTTCAGCATGGATTTTTTTTTCCATTTTAGTGGCTAGAAAGGATTAAGTTTAAAAGATCAAAGTAGAATGAGATAAATCGATTATTGGCGAGTTGTGGAGGGAACAGTGCCCTTGGGACTGGATGGGTAAAGTGGATATTGCATTGCCAGTCCATCTGTAGTCTGGGTCTGTAGTCTCAATCTAGCATTGAGTGGGTAGCCTGGAAAACTACACGGCTGAAATGCTGTAAGCAGTGCCAAATGCAGACGGCAGTCTCGTCCATCCTCTGAGGAAGATATATTTGGCCACATCGCCCGAATGTGACACACTGGAACAAAGGCAGAGTTAGTAATTAAGAGAGCCTACAGTATTTTTCTCCCTGTGCTAAAGGATGGTTAGTCCAGGCCAATCCAGGCCTAATCCCTCACTGAACAGTGAGGGAAGCTTGCATTACATGATACCCGCTTTGCACAAAGGAGCAGGTTGCTGCAGTGCCAAGGCCAAATTCAATTCTCTGACTTCACTGGGGTTGCAACTGTATAAGCAAGAGCAACACCGAGCTCTGGGTGTCTAATCTGGGATCTTCGCTGGGACAAAAAGAGCTTGGTTTTGCCCAGTATTTAAAATAAACACATGAAAGCAAAGCATATGAAAGGAGATACCAGCATTAAATCAAGAGACTAAGGAGGGACTTGCGTTTGGGGAACTGAACTGGGATGTAGAAACTTAGGCTAAATTCCCAGCTCCTTTGTGAATGTGGACAAATTACTTTCCCTTCCAGTACCTCTAGTAATCTTCTGCTTCTGGGGGCATTGGGAGGATACAGTCATTAGCATTTCTGAGGTGCTCAGCTCCTATAACGATGGGTACCCAGACATGCCAGGTAGATTAATCATATTCGCAGAGTTTAAATGACTAAATTATTTTTGTTTAATTACCTGATTTTTTTTCTTTCCAACAAACAGATATTAAAAGTATCTGGAGGTATTTACATGGGATTGTGACACCAGAAATTTTTATATCTTAATTGAGATGTTTTATACATTACCTTTTAACACATATTACAGCTTTGGAGGAAGTGTGGGCTAGTGGAACAGGCATGAGGCTAGGAGTTAGGAGATCCAGGTGCTAGCCCTGGCTTGTCACTGCCCTTAGGTAAATCGCTAAACCATTCTGTGCCTTTGTTTTACCTCCTACTTTTTATTTGTCTTGTCTCTTTAGAGCATAAAATCTTCAGGGCATGGACTAGGCATGTGTACAGCTCCTCACATGGTAGAGTTTCAATATCAGCTGGGGCCTCTAAGATCTATTGTAATACAGATACGGAATAATATATTCACAGGGTTAAATTCTGTTCTTACATACACCTGCACAAGTCCCAGTATGCACATGCTAACCCCTTCTGAACAGCACAGATACATAATGAATGTAAACTAAATCTGTCCCTTGCTGCAGTTTGTCTTTCTTATGACCTTAAATCACCACAAAACCATAAGCTTTCCTAAGGTTTCCCCTGTAGGACCTCATAGTATCTGCCCCTAGTTCTCTTTACCTCCAACTCCCTCTTATACTTCTAAAATGGATCTAGTCTAACCGCAGAGTGACTCAACAGAAATACCTCTGCATCTCTATGTATAGTTCAAGCACCTCTGACATCAAGATGACAACAGAAAAGTCATGCATCTTCATTCAGGATCCTAGAATCTGCCTCCCTGTTGCAATACAAGCCCAATGGGAGTGTATCTGTAAATTTTAATGGCCTTTTTTTTTTTAATAACTCCCTCAGCTGCTGCCACGGTCTAGGATCCTACAGTACCTTGTGATCCCAGAGAGTTAGACAGGCTGTAAGGGGAGCCTTTTTACATTGAGCATTCCCACTCCCTCACCATGGCACTTTCTGCTGCTCCATGAAGTTAGAGTCATATTAGGGAATAGCTCAGGAGAGTCCTGCAGTCTCCTGGCTGAAGGTCAGTTACTACACGCCTGTGCTTGGGGGCAGGGATGCCTTTAAGCCACCTTTGCACTTCCTTTGTTCTGTGGCCATGGAGAGGGCTGCCAACACCCAGCGTTAGCACACTGTCAGGAATGGTTTAACGTATGCTTTGCTTCCCATGGCCAAACATGAGCCCTAGGAAACAGAAGAGCCACAGTGTAATACACTCCAGTCAAGTCCTACACATGTCCTCTGTCAAGGCTGATTCCCCACTCTGGCACTTCGAGTGCAGAAGGTGGCGGCCCGCAAGGATTTTAAAAGTTAATACTGGCCACTCCAGGCTGGTATTAAGCTCCCAAGGCCACAGCTTCTCTCTGACCTTGGATTGGTAGATGCTGACACCGCCCAAGTGCAAACTCCCCCACCCCCCTTTTTGAGAACCCAGGAAGGAACACTTGGGAATTTCTTCCTGTGGGGTACCCTCAAGCCCTTTCACACCCCCTCCAGGGAAGAGCTGAGAAAAAAGCACAGGAAATCAGCTGTTGCCACCAGCTAATTAAACAACATGTACACAAACCTCTTAGGAACACAAGAACCCAATTCTGTTCTTAAAAAGGTAAATTTTATTAAACCCCAAAAGAAAGGAAATACATTTGGAACTAAGGCTTTTTGCTAGATCTTAAAAGAAACAATTACAAAAATTAAGCATCAAGATAGCTCTCTTGATGTTCAGCTTAAAGGTTACAAGCAAAACAAAAGCATCTAGGGTTAGTACAGAAGAGTCCACAAGCCTTACAGAAAATAAAAGAAATAAACCTAATTGAGTCTCTCTAAACATTCCCTGTCCCAATGAATCCTTCTAGGTATGGATGATGAATTTTCATATCTGGTCCAAACTTTACACCGCATTCCAGCTGCCCCCGTCTCTTCAGCCCAGAGAGAACAACAGAGAGACAAAGGGAAAGCTTTTTTCCCCATTTAAAAAAGTTCTAGCCCTCCCATAGGCTCTTTTGGTCAGGTGCCCACTCCCTTTTCTTTACCTGGGGGACTTTTTAACCCTTTACAGGTAAAACAAGCAGCCATCAAGAGGGACTTTTTAGCTAACTGGCTGGCTGGGTGTCCATAAAAGGTAGCTCCCACTCCCTTAATTTATCACACCCTCACTCCAGCCCTATGCCTGGGTCTGGGAACAGGGCCACTGTACAGCTTTTTACCCCAGCTCCGCATCAGCTAGGGAAGCCCTCTGTGCGAGGGTATTCCTAGGGGGTCATTTCTGCCCATTGAAAAGCCCCTTTATGCTGCTACACTGATGTAAATGGGCCTAAGCAGGACTGAAAATCAGACCCTATATGTCTAGGGTAGCTTTCTATAGCTCATCATCACCCCACCTTGGAACCTTCTGCTATCTAGGGCCAAGGCCAGGGAGACATCAGTAGTCTACGATAGAGGAAGATTACTTATAAGTGGCCAGATCCTAGTCCTTACTCTGGCTTCTTTGTCCTGCATTTGTGATGTAAACATCTGTAAATCCATCTTAACTGAGACGTGAAAGACTCCGCCACCTGTATCCTGTAGGGGAATCCCTGGGTGATGTAGAACTGCTTTACTGACTCCTATGCCAGCACACTATCCCAGTCCTTTGCCTTAAGCCCTGACAGTCTACTACTGAGATTGAACCTGCATCCTTCCATCGGTTTCTTTTGATGCTTCTTTAAACATATACTCTCCAAATTATTCCACGAGCAAACCACTGGTGTATGTAAACTGGAAACATCAGACATACCGTCTTATGAATGGAATCTATAATTTCATGCCAGAAGTTTTCAATGCCATGACAATCCCCTAGCATGAATAAAAAGTTTCCTTCCAACAATTTTACACACATAACAAAGCTCTGTTCTTGATGGGAACAGTTTATGTAATCTCTTTAGAAATAAATAAGCCTTCTGCTGAAAGTTAAATGACACTATAATTTTCTTGACGTTTACAGACTTCATTTCATCCTGCTCACATGTAGCTGTCTGAGCCAGATGTAAGCCAGGATGTGAATGAGCTCTCCCCTGCCTTCCACTGACGAACTGGGACAATGAACCGGACTTCAGGAGCAGACTGTATTTGCAGCAACACACCTACTTTGCTTAGGTGATCAGGGGATAGACCTGCTTTGCCAAAGTGATCAATTTTGCCTGCTTTGGGTTAAAATTCACTTTAGTCTTGAACACGGGCAATGAAATGTTATTTTTACTGTATGACTAAACAGCTGAACTGTATTTAATATGTCCTAATCGAGGGGGTCACCCTAACTTTAACCTCACTTGCTAAGAAGGAGATAGTGATACCAAATCTGACTGAAAATCAGAAGGGGTGTGGATTCTGTTGAAAGGGTACTAGACATAATTTGACCTGTCTAGTGTTTAAAGACAGAGCTGCTCAGGTTCAGTTGAGTATCCTTGTTTCTATTCAGTAATTGCAGTGCTTGAACCAGAATAGTGTTGCAGTGAAAGATAACCCAGAGGCTATAGCAGCAGTGGGTTTCCCCATTACCTGGTGCAATCCCTTAGAAGAGGGCTAAGTGGCAGAATCTCAGAACATGGGATCACAGCAGCAGCCATGAGCATTATGCAGCAGCAAAGACAATGATAGTGGTGAGCAGCAGGACCAGAGGCATGGCTCAACCACACCCCCTTCCCCCCCTTCAGAGTTGGGAGGTGAACTCACATGAACACACCTTGGACAACTAGCAGTGAGTGGGTGTAGGACCAGGAGCCTGGAACCAGAGTCCAGGTCAGAACCAGAGGCAGAGATCAGAGTCAGGGTTAGGGTGACCAGATTGTAAGAGCGAAATATTAGGACACATTGGGCGAGCGGGGCAGGGAGAAGAGACAGACACAGGTGCACAGCCCTGACCGGAGCCAGAGGCACACTGGTCCGCCTGGCCCTGTGCTACCAGCATGCCCCTTCCTGTTGGAGGTGGGCCCATGCTGCGCCACACAGCTCCCCTGCCCAGCAGCCCCTGGATCCACTATGCCCAGAGCCCCCCTACAACCCTTCCACCACAAATGCACAGTGCTGTGCACACACACACCCTGCCCAGTGCCCCCTGCCCACAGCCCCACCACAGCTGTCCAGCACCCCACACAGAACCCCCCACTCACCAGTTTCCCAATACACACAGATTTCCCCTCCCTCCCATCCTTCCTCCCAGTGCCCTTCCCCACAGCCCCACCACCACAACTACACAATGCCCCACACAGACCCCCACTACCCAGTGCCCTGACACACACAAATCTCCCCCACTCCCCAGCATGCCCCAACAGGGCCCCACTGTCTAGCACCCCAAAACACACAAACCTCCTTCACTGCCCAGCACCCTCCACACCCTCACAGCCCAGCACCCCCCCCCCCCAACTCCTAGATACTCACCATCACACCCAGCCCCCTTCCCTGGCCGCACTCACCAGCCCTGCTAGGAGGTCTCTGGCTCCTACGGTGAGAGCGGCAAGGGGGGTCTCCAGACTCTCCACATGCTGCACCCACCACAAGTGCAAGCTCCGTGGCTCCCATTGGCCGGGAAAAGTGCCAATGGAAGCTGCCAGAGCCCCCCCCCACCGTAAGAGCCAGAGGGACTTGCCGGGGGGCAAGGTGGGTAGTCCCGGTGGTGCTTACCTGGGGCGGCTCCCGTCCTTTCTTCCCCCTTCCCTTAAAAACAAAATACTAACACCATACTAACCGTAGGACCAAAGAAGAGAATAAAGAGTAAGAAAAGTAGTATCCCAAAAACCTAAGATTTTTTTATTTTGCCTGAATGAAACAAGTTTTCCAATCCAGTCAAACAAACCAAAATACTCATTTTCTTTTCAAGTGTTTGTGAAAAATTTTTTTTTTTTTTGCAACCAAGTCTAGCTACTTACATAAGAATCATCTATGGAAAAATGAGAAAACAGACACCAACTACAGGGTGGGTTTCTCCTTTTCTTCTGTTAATTTCCCTTATCCTGTAAAAGAGACTTAAATACTTTTCCATAGGGGAGATTTGTTGGTGGTACTCTCTTAAACCTGTGAGACTCCATTTTGAATCAAGTGGAGGATGCTGATTGGCCAGAATCTGTTAGGGGTGGGTTGAAGAAGCTATAAAGTCTGCTTCAAGCAGTAGGGACTCATTGCAGTCTGGAAGTTGATTTTAGTAAGAATTCTACTCTGTGTTGAGGAGCTGTTGTCAATATGGGAGCTTAACTAGGCAGAGGCCTACTCCAGACCAGCTGCTAGGGTTTCACGCCATTTTGGAAGCTTAGACTTGTTAGAAGCTTGTTCTGACTCTGTGGCATTGATTCCAGTTAAGTAGATCAGTTTATTTAGAGCCATGCTACAGCTCTGAGGAGGTTATGTCAGCATGGGAGTTTAATATAACTCAGGAGCCTACTTCAGATTGGGAATGTGTTAGAACTCAGAAACACGGTCTAGCTTGGAGGTTTTTAGCTCAGAAGCTCGCTACAGCCTCAGAGTTCAGTTTAACTTTGGAGCCAGGTCTAGTTTTAGGTTGCAATTAAGGGCCTGCCTGCCTTTAATTAAGGGATTTGTTAAGGGACATTTATTTCTGATGAATCTGCTATTTGAATTTTATAATTTAAAATTTAACATACTTCTTAGTATCCTAAATTACAAACCACTTATTTTCTACAACTTTAATAGACATATTCTCCTTATTTCCCCTACAGTCTATGACCTACAGCACACAAGCCACAAATACAGTGTGACACATGAAACCCCACAATGCTGACTTTTGCGGTCACTGTTCAGATTAGATTCTCACTTAAAGTGCCTACAAGTTACCATGGGGACCACTAAAAGTTGTACATGTGCTTGCACAGCTAGAGACTCAGGCCCAGATCCACAAAGGGTCCTAACTTCATTTCAATGGATCTGGGCCTCAGGGACTTGGACTTCTCACTCAACAGTAACTCACTGAGTCTTCTTGTCCAGAAGCCAGGGAAACAGCAACAGAAACAGCAAAAAACACTTATGTATTTTCTTGACTCTACTCTGAAGATGACCTCCTCTGCACTAAAGGTCTTGTTTGCAGCACAGAAGGCTACGTCTTTCATGCCATTTGAAAGTCTGTAGTGAGTTAAATAGAGCAAACACAGTGTTAAATAGGAAATGGCACAGCAGAATGAAAGAGAAACTAGGAGGTACAGGCCAGAAGAAGGGCAGTGTTGTGCTGGAGGGGGCTCTTGGAATCTTCACAGATAACCCTTCTTCACATTTTGTCACCAAGTAAAGGGAGGAGGGTCTGTGTGACTTACTTCTTGAGTTCACTTGCTCTCTTCATGCTGCTAAATCACTCCTGGCACAGTTAATCTATGGCAGGAGATCACAAAACTGGAGAGCAAATTACTTGGCTTCATAATGGACCAGATTGCAGCAAGTGCACTTATTTTCCCATTTCCCTCCCACCCGGTCTGTGAAGTCAGCTGAAGCAGTTTCTGTGAAGCCAGATGAAAATTTCCAGCTGTATCTTGAAATAAATGGGGAGCTGGTGGAGCTGTGTGAGGATGTTGGTGCTGTGATAGTGTTCCAACTTTTCCTTTTAACGCACACAAGAAGCTCTTACTCTTGTTACGAGGAACTACTACGGACTGAGAAGAGAATAGGCTCCGCCTGCTTGCAGGTTTAATAAAAAATGAAACTACGTAAGTCTTGAAAATTGGCCTTTCTAATGCAAATATTGAGAAAACTCAAACCACAATACCTTATCCAAGTAGATAACACTACATATACAGCTCAGTGGGCAAAGTCAGTCAGCATGGCTGTGACAACAACAAAACAGCAAGGCTTTAGCATTCCAGGAGTTGCTATCATTATTATATTTGTCCCTAGAGGCTCAAAGCAAGATTAGGGCCTGTTGCTAGGCACTGTACATAGACAACAGTCTCTTCATTGACAACATACTGACTAAATAGACAAAGAAAAGTATTATCATCCTCATTTCACAGTTGGGGCGCAGAAAGAGATTAAGTGACTTGCCCAAGGTCCTAATGTGCATAGCAAGAGAAGAAATTAAAAGCTCAGTCCAGTGTCTGAACCACAAGCCGCCTTCTCTTACTACCACATGAGGAAGCTTTCTAAGGCCAACTTGCATGAAAACTATTAAAGCAGGAATAAAACTGACCTTGTTTTAAAAAAAAAAAAAAAAGGGTGCAAACAACAAAAGTCTTAATAAACACCATCTTGGCAGTCTCAAAGCCAGGCTTATTCTGTCACTAGAGAGGCCATCTGTGTCATTATTGCCTTTCACTTTCATATATTAACTTCAATTTTCTCATTTTTATGTAAGACCTGGGTAGGCTCAGACTGCAGTGTTCATCATCGGGGGCAAGAAAACAACACAGTAACAGAGGTTGCAGTTGGAGTGGTTTCAAGTGCTTAAGTAACCTTCTGGGAAATGGTAAGAGCTGCTCCAGTCAATTACAAGTGTTAGTCCAGGCTTCCTTTCAGCTATAGAGAAAGATTGTAAACCCTCCAGCTCCTCCCTTCGTATTAACAGTTTGCTAGGACAACCACGGCATCGCACACTTGTCTTTCGTGATCTTCCAATTAATTGTGAGTGTTTTGCAAATGAAAGGACCAGCTCCAGAAGCTTGTTTTCCAGTTCTGTGATGGCCAGGTCCCTGTTTATATCCAAATGAAGAGGGACAGACCATTTTAGGCAAATAAGGGCTCCAGAGCCAAAGCTATACTGAGTGCGGAAAAGGAGATAGTGAGGAAGGAGTTGCACTATGATAATGTGCTGCTGGAGCCATTATACTGGTGCAGGATAGGATTGGGCATATGGCTCCAGCTTCAGAAATGCTGGGGGGCAGAAGGGGTTCAATTTGTTGCAACTTTGGAAAGATGTAATCTGTAAATCCCCATGGTGCTATTGTGTGACCCTGGGAATCAAGGCCGGATTTATCCTTCCACTCTGCCCAGCCAGGCCACCCTTGGGGTGCTGAGCAGGCTCAGGCTCAGGCTAGCAGCAACCTCTTTCCATGCTAAGGGAGTACAGACAGCCAAACCATAGCTGCCTCCTATGCATGAGCAATTGGGGAGAGGAAGGGCTCCAGGTAGCCTTGTCCACCCCCGTACACTCATCAGTAGGATTGTAACATTTAGATAGTATCATATTATTACAGAGTAACCAACCTAGTAGATGGGGGGAAGTGGCTGATGTGTTATATCTGGACTTTAGCAAGGCTTTTGACACAGTCCCACACAACATTCTCATAAGCAACCTAAGGAAATATGGTCTAGATAGAATTACTGAAAAGTGGGTACAGAGCTGGTTTGAAAGACCATATTAAAGAGCAGTTACCAATGGCTCGCTCTCAAACTAGGAGGGCATATCTGGGGGGGCTTGCAGGAATCTCTTGTAAGTTCATATTGTTCATTATTTTCCTTAATAACTTGGATGATGGAATGGAAACTATGCTTATAAAATTGGCAGATGACACCAAGCTGGGAAGGGTTGCAAGCACTTTGAGGATAGAATCAGAATTCAAAACAACCTTGACAAATTAGAGAATTGGTCTGAAATCAATGAGATGAAATTCAGCAAAGGCAAGTGCAGAGTACTACACTTAAGGAAAGAAAAACCAAATGCACAACTACAAAATGAGGACTAACTGGCTAGGCGGTAGTACTGCAGAAAAGGATCTGAGGGTTATAGTGTATCACACATTGAATGAGTCAACAGTGTGCTGCTGTTGCAAAAGAGACAAATATCAGTCTGTGATATATTAACAGGAGTGTCATAAGCAAGACACAGGAGGTAATTGTCCCACCCAATTGTGTGATGGCTCATCTGGAGTACTGTGTTGAGTTTTGGGCACCACATTGTAAGAAAGATGGGAACAAACTGAAAAGAGTCCAGAGGAGAGCAACAAAATAAGAGGTTTAGAAAATATGATTTATGAAGAAAGGTTGAAAGAATGGGGCATGTTTAATGTAGAGAAGGGAAGGCTGAGAGAAGACATGGTAACAATTTTCAAATTGTTTCTGAAGAGGACAGTGTCACTTCTCCATGTCCATCGAGAGTAGAACAAGAAGTAAGTGGCTTAATTTGCAACAAGGAAGATTTAGGTTAAATATTAGGAAAAACTTTCAAACTGTAAGGATAATTAAGTACAGGAATAGGTTACCAAGGGAGGTTGTGAAATCACCATCGCTGGAAGTTTTTAAGAACAGGTTAGACAAACATCTGTCATGGATGATCTAAGTATACTTGGTCCTGCCTCAGTGCAGGGGATGAACTAGATCAGTATTTCTCAACTACCAGTCTGTGGACTGGTGCCAATCCCTGAGATCTCCTAACACAGTTTAGGAAAGCAGCAAGCCGGTCCCTGGTATTAAAAAGATTGTGAAACACTGAACTAGATGACTTCTCAAAGCCCCTTTCAACTCAACATTCTTCTGATTCTATTTTATTTGAGCATAGCTGTAGCTCACGAAAGCTTATGCTCAAATAAATTGGTTAGTCTCTAAGGTGCCACAAGTAATCCTTTTCTTTTTGCGAATACAGACTAACACGGCTGTTACTCTGAAACTTCTGATTCTATGTCGACAATCTGCCCAAATCTGTTAATCAACACTCATGGGAAGTACATATTTAAGAGGGATCTCTGCTTATGAGAGTAATGCTAACATGAATAGCGGGGAGAAAGAGTGTTCAAGCAAGGAACCAGCAGTTAGGAGATCTAGATTCTTTTCCCCATAACTACACAGTGAATCACAGACAAATCACCTAGCCCCACATTTTCCAATTTGGGTGCATCACTTCTGGCACCTAAGGAAAGATACTTAGAAGTGCTGAAGTGTTCTCCTTTTGTCAAGTGCTCTGAGATCCTCAGATGAAAGCTATTAATGTAAATGTAAGGTATTATTGTTTGTGATGTGTAAGCTAATCAGAGGACAACATATTCCTTTGCACTATGGCTGCCATGGTAGCTTGGCATACCATCTGAAATGTACATCATATCTAAAGTGGGAAATGTCAAACTAGAAATGGATTTTCAAGGTAATCTGAAAAATTTCTGATCCTTTTTGAAATTTCACAAAATGTGTAAAAACATAGAAACATGCAAAATGAATTGGCAAAAAAATTGGCACTAAATTTTGCTCAATGCCTACTTTGCTTCAGTCTTCTCACAAAAAATAACATTTGACCAGATGACTGGTGAAGTTACCACTGACAGAAAAGGGGAAAGGATGCAGATCAGGATATATAAAGATATGCCAGGAATCTTCTGATCAATTTGAATGAATTCAAATCAGTGGGCCCAGATGCTATTCACCTGAGGATACTGAAGGAATTAGCTGAAGAAATCTCAGAGCCACTGGCAATAATATTTGCAAAGTCATGGATTACAGGAGAGGTCCCAGAAAACTGGAGAAGGGCTAATGTAGTGTCCATTTTTAACAAAGGGGAAAAAGAAGGAGCTGGGGAACTATAGACCAGTCAGCCTGACTTCAATACCTGGGAAGCTATTAAAGCAATGTATAAAACATTCAATTTACAAATACCTGGAGGATCACTAGCAGCCAGCATGGATTTACCAAGAACAAATCATGCCAAACCAGCTTGATTTCCTTCTTTGACAGGGTAACTGGTTTGGTGGATAGGGGGAATGCGGTGGACATAATATATTTGGACTTCAGCAAGGTTTTTGACACAGTCCCACATGACATTCTGATAGATAAGCTCGAGAAATATGGGCATGGCAGAACTACCCTTAAGTGGATATATAATTCATTAAACAACCACAAACAAAGAATAACTATTAATGGAATTATGTCTGATTGTAGGGATGTCTCAAGTGGGGTTCCACAGGGATCTTTTCTGGGTCTGGTGTTGTTTAACATCTTTATTAATGACCTGGATGTAGGGATAGAGGGCATACTGATCAAATTTGTAGATGACACAAACCTGGGGTGGGGGGTTGCCAACATTTTGGATGATAGAGCTAAAATTCAGAGGGATCTTGATAAATTGGAGAACTGGGCTATGGACAATAAAATGAAATTCAACAAAGACAAATGTAAGTGCTACACTTAGGGATGAACAAATGAACAAATACAGAATGGGGGATAACTGTCTTGGCAGCAGCACTGCTGAGAAGGATCTGGGAGTTGTGGTGGATCACAACCTCAACATGAATCAGCAATGCAATGCTGTTGCAAAAAAAGCAAATACAATTTTAGGTTGCATTAACAAAAGCATAGCATGCAAGTCATGGGAGGTGATAGTACTGCTCTACTTGGCTCTGGTGAGGCCTCTGCTGGAGTACTGTGTCCAATTTTGGTCACCAATGTATAGAAAGAATGTAGAGAAACTGGAAAGGATCCAAAGGCATAAGACCAAGATGTTCAAAGGGATGGAATGCAAGCCATATGAGCAAAGGCTGAAGGAACTGGGTATGTTTAGTTTGGAAAAGAGGAGATTAAGGGGGGACATGATAGCGGTCTTCAAATACTTAAAAAGCTGCCATAAAAAAGATGGAGAAAAGTTGTTCTATCTTGTCATAGAGGGCAGGACAAGAGGCAATGGGTTCAAACTACAGCAGAGCAGATTTAGATTAAATCTCAGGAAAAACTTCCTAACTGTAAGAACAGTAGGACAATGGAACAGACTGCCCAGGGAAGCTGTGGAATCTTTGCTGGAGGCTTTCAAAAGGAGGCTGAGTCCTGAATGATTTAGACACAACAAATCCTGTATCATAGCAGGGGGTTAGACTAGATGACCCTTGTGGTCCCTTCGATCCCTATGATTCTAAAAACTTTTTTCCAGTTTTATCCAGCACTAGTGGTCAAATATTCCTCACTTTTTAAAAACAAAACAAAACACCGTGAGCTATGCAGAGCTATTTCACATGTGAGTAATTATTCAGTCAGAAGCTCTGGCTAGTTCCTAAACAAACATCCTTTACTTTAACAAGGAAAGTTATTGTGTAGCCTCTCAGGTTACAGTTTGATGCCTTGTGTAATGTCTGACATCTGTTAATTATTTCTCAATGGTTACACCATTATCAACCTTTTAGGAAATTCTTTCTTTATAGTGTAATCCAAACTACAGGAGAAAAAAAACCCAATGTTTTGCTGTCTTCCAACCCCAAACATAACAAATTATTCATCATCGTCGTCACACCAGAAAGCCTCATGATTTGGGAAGAGTTAATAAGATGATGCATCCCACCTATAACTGACTCATTGGATATAAAAAGTATATTTATGTGTGGGACCAGTAGACCTCACCCCTCTAACCTCGTGCTGCAAAGGGGAGCTCCCAACTGTTTGTACTTTCCCTCTATAGCAATCCAATTATCAGTTATATTGTCCCAAGGAAAAGAGCTAGAGATCTATTGGGTTTGTTTTAAGTGAAAGCTGAGATTCTACTTCATGGGCCCCAAACCCAGGCCTGTTAACAAATTTTCAGTCTGCAGGGGTATGATTCTAGGACCTCCTCTTTCTGAGCTGTAATGTCTGGCTGAATTAGAGTATAAACTACTTGGGTCAGTAACAAGTGTTCCCTTGTATGACCATAAAGTGCCAAAGCTGTCTGTCAGCACTCAATAAATACAAATTAATAATAGGTCTGTAAATACTAAATATTGCTTCCAAGATACCTCTGATTGCAGGCGTGAGAATGATCTGCCCAAGAAGAATGAAGCATGTTCTTGGTTAAGTGATGTTTGTACATGGAACTGTTCTCTGATATGAAAGATTTGAATTTATTTTAATGTGTGTCAGATCTACCCTATCGTATAAGTATGTCCAAACAAGATGCCCAGTGTTTACACTGTATAGCAAGAAAGGGAGGCACATGGAATGAAAATACAGATAGGCCACCTTCCTGAGTCAGTTGGGGGTCCCTCCCCCTTAGGTGGAATTCACCCACACTGGAGAACAGGCAATGTTTGCTCAGACACCCTCCTTTGGAATTTCTGCTAGAAAAGGGCAGCCTTTAACTGCTGTTAGGGCTTCATAGGAGCTGCCCAGGGATGCAGTGATTCAGGTTATCAACCCACTGCCACACTATCTCCCCAGCCAGTACCATTCACTTTTTGTATTGTGCCAAATGGCTATTGCCCACTTGTGGCCACTTGGTGCTACAGTAACCTTTCCCCAGCAGACTTCTACCACAAAGGGCAGTTCACTAGCAGAGGCAGGCGCTACCCAGGGCTGAATCTTACATAAATGTCTGAGTAAACTAAGGGCGGTGATTATAATGTACTGTTATGAAAGAGGTGTTAACGGCCTGCCCTTGGGGGTGTTAGATGCAAAGGCAATCACCGCATTCTCTTTTGTACGGAGCAATGGAGGTTCTTCTTCTAGTGCAGAGCAACAGTGCACAAAGCAGGGGGCTAATGCCTGGAGCCACTTGGTGAGACCACGTGGCCCAGAGGGAGAGGTGAAGGTAACAGGGTTTCCTAGCTTTCAGGCGGGAAGAAAATGGTGCCTTAAGCAGTTGGGAGATTGAGTTTAATGTGGAAAGAAGCAGCCTGCGTTTGGCTGGGACTCTGTGGGAGGTCTTGGAGAGAGGGAGGCTCCGTAGCTGCTGCTTGGGACCAGGCAGTGGTTCCTTACCTGGGAAAAGGGAGCTGCCTGCATGCAGTGTGTTCCTGCAGCTGTTCACAGATACAGGATTCAGGTACGCTATGAAACAAACAAATTACATTCAGAAAATACCTGACTTTGTGCCACCAATTTCTGCTCCAAGTGGGAAAGTGAACTGCCAGGCCCTGAATTTCAGCTATTACTTCATCAAGGAGGCAACAGTAACAGCAAACTTCTTTTGTAAGGTCTAACTGTGTATTCCTCACTGAGGCAGAACTGCTACTAATGTTAGTGGGAATTTGGACTGTAAGAACTGCAGAATTGTGCACCCCATCTGGAAAGCACACTGACTTGGGGCAAGGATACCCTGTTCTGTGTGATTAGAATGTTACACTCCTGCTTCCTCCACTCAGCCCCAATCACTCTACCTCCCAGACAGGATGAGCTGCCATTTCTGCACTGTAATTCAAAAAACTTTTAGGCATAAACTTCCCCACTTCTCTTTGGGTTTTTCCATGGAAGGGGATGATCTGGCCCCTAAACTTTAGAGAGAAAAAAGATATGTTATTTTGTATATGGCATCATACTTATCCATGCCACGATCTAATGGGCAAAGTGTGGCAAAAAGAAAAGTCCTTGCCTGAAAGATTCAAATGGGTGCAATACAATACAGAGCAAACACAGAGCAGGGTATGGCCATTGTAGCTGGAAAGCTTCACAGAATCCGTGTGTCTTGAGTAGTTTTCTGAGGCAGGATGTTTTCTGAACTTTAAAGGGGAGCCTGCTCTGAGTATAAGGCCTGGACTACACTAGGAAATTAGGTCAGTATAACTACGTTGCTCAGGAGTGTGAAAAATTCACACCCCTGAGCGATGCAACTAAACCAACCTAATAGCTTTAGGTAGATGGGGAAATTCTCCCACTGAACTAGCTACTGCCTCTCCTAGAGGTGAATTACCTATGATGAGAGAAGAATCCCTCCCATCAGAGTAGCTAACCTCTTCACTGAAATGTTACAGTGGCACTGCTGTAGCGGTGCAGCTGCGCCCCTGCAGTGTTTTAAGTGTAGACAAGCCCTAAGAGGTGGCATGGAAGAAATCATGGTGTCAGGAGTGGACCAAAGAGAAAAAGGACAGAACACTGGTGGGAATGTCAAGCCCTGAATTAGGAGCTGTGCTGAGCTGAATCACCACAGCTGGAGTTCCAATGCCTCCAGGAGCTTCCAGATAGTGCAGACACTGTACCACCCTTCACAAGTAGGGTTGCCAATTGTCTAACCACACAAACCCAAACACCTCTGCCCTGTCCCTTCTCTGAGGTCCCGCCCCGCTCACTCCATCCCCCTCCTTCCATCGCTCGCTCTCCCTGACCCTCACTCAGTTTCACCGGGCTAGGGCAGGGGGTTGGGCTGCGGGAGGGGGTGCAGACTCTGGGCTGGGGCCGAGGGGTTCGGCTTGTGGGAGGGGGCTCTGGGCTGAGCCTGGGACAGAGGGCTGGGGTACAGGAGGGGGTGTGGGGTGCAAGCTCTGGGAGGGAGTTTGGGTGCAGGAGGGGGCTCTGGGCTGGGGCAGGGGGTGTGGGCTCTGGGAGGGAGTTTGGGTGTAGGCGGGGACTCCGGGCTGGGGTTGGGGTGGAGGAAGGGGTGCGGGGTGCAGGCTCTGGCCGGGCGATGCTTACCTTGGGCAGCTCCTGGTCGGCAGCGCAGCAGGGCTAAGGCAGGCTCCCTGCCTGCCCTGGCCCTGCACCACTTGTGGAAGCAGCAGCCATGTCCCTGAGGCCAATGGGAACTGCAGAGGCAGTGCTCGCAGGCAGGGGCAGCGCACAGAGGCCCCTTGCCCCCCCAGGGGCCACAGAGGCGTGCTGACTGCTTCCCGGAGCAGAATGGGGGCCAGGGCAGGCAGAAAATCTCCCAGTTTGGTTTCAGTAGCCTCCGGGAGATAGAGCACGATTCCAGGAGACTCCTGGCGAAAGCAGGAGGGTTGGCAACCCTATAGAATGCTGCTGTGAAAGTGAAGAACGATCGGACACAGGCACATTGCTTCTGGGAGACAAACCTCTGATGTCTTTGTTAAAGTACCCCTTACTGGGCTTCTGGTTCCTGGAGACCAGATAGATGACCATGATCTTTATGGTTTTAACTTAACTTAACAGGGGCAAGGTCCACTCCTCCTCCTTGCCCCACACTGCCCTCTTTGCAGAGACTAGTGCTCATTGTCCTGCAGAATTCTCCCACTCCCTAAGCACAGGGATCCTTATTGTGCCTGACCCAAGAGAGCAGACAGGCACAAAGGGATGAGGCTTCTTATACTTCCTGGGGCCAAGAGATGATTAGAGTGGACGGGGAGAAGTTGATGTTGGTAGGGACATTTTGGACTCTTTGGCTACCTAATTCACCTCCATCACAAAGCCGGATGGTTCCCTGCAGACAGTATATCTTCCCGTGCTTTGTCCAATCCCATTTTAACTGCTCACTCTGTGGAACTGACTCCATTGCCCCAGGATGATGTTCTGCCGCCTTACAGACCTCACTGTTCTTTGATTTTAAGTTCTGATTTTCTTTGCTCAAATTGATCCTGTGACTCCACGTCATTACAGTAAAACCTCAGAGTTACTAACACCACAGTTACAAACTGACCTCAGTTGGAACCAGAAGCACGCAATCAGGCAGCAGCAGAGGCAAAAAAACAAAAACAAAAAACAAAAGAAACCCAAAAACCAAACACAGTGCTGTGTTAAATGTAAACTACTAAAAAAAAAAAAGGGAAAGAAGCATTTTTCTTCTGCATAGTAAAGTTTCAAAGCTTTAAGTCAATGTTCGGTTGTAAACTTTTGAAAGAATAATCATAACGTTTTGTTCAGCGTTACAAACATTTCAGAGTTATGAACAACCTCCATTCCCGAGCTGTTCATAACTCTGAGGTTCTACTGTGTTCTCACATGTTCTTAACAATTCTCTGCCTTCTCTGTCTTTACTCCCTGCCAAATAATTGGCCATCGTTATCACAATTCCCGTAAAGATAGGACATAGTTTAAAACCTTAACCTACACATGTTGTACCCCTTCTAGTTCCATTAAAAAGAAACAAAGTGCAGCATGTTAAGTATGGGATATTTGGTTTCAAAAGCAGGGCTTTTCCCCAATCAAACAGGGTAGATCACAGCAGCAACCTTTACAGAACCTTGAAACATCATTTTGGAATGTTGATATTTCAGAGAGAGAGGTTTGTTGGCTACCATCAAAAAGCACAAAAATGCAAAGTTAAAAAAAAAGAGTAAAAAATGAAACTGCAAACACTGAATTTTGCTATTTTTGTATTTTTCAAAATACTGACATTTTCTAAAACTCCTTTCCTCTTTTGACAGGTTTCAGAGTAGCAGCCGTGTTAGTCTGTATTCGCAAAAAGAAAAGGAGTAATTGTGGCTAACAAATTTATTTGAGCATAAGCTTTTCCGATGAAGTGAGCTGTAGCTCACGAAAGCTTATGCTCACATATATTTGTTAGTCTCTAAGGTGCCACAATTACTCCTTTTCTTTTTCCTCTTTTGGGGGCCCATCACTTAATATCTTAATGCCGAATTGAGGTTTACTAGTAAAAACAAACAGATAAATGGAAATGAAATCTAAGAGTTGAAAAACAAGAGATTGTTGTAATATTGTACTTTTCCATGAAAATTAACCACAACAACAACGTGAATGAGTCACTGACCTTTCCAGAATTGTCTCTAGTCCTGCTGGTAGACAGTTTCCAAATCTCACAGTATATTGAGTGCCATAATGGTGTTAAAAGAATATGTAGTAAAGGCTGTTTGGCATGAGAAACTATTTCTTCTTAAAATCAGGGTTGTGATTTTTGAAGCTGTCTAGGGGATTTAGATTAAAATGAATAAAAGATATGTATCTAAATCCTCTAGGTGGCTTTGGAAATCTTATCCTAGGTCTATTGAGAGAAAATTGCTATTGATTAAAGTGTTATTTTGAAGAACTATAAATCAATAGATACTATACTGGAGAGGGGACAGACCTTTTAACATAGATTCATCGGTGCATAGATGGAGAAGCCCTGCTCAGATCCCACCACTTTGCTGTTCAAATGTCAAACATAGTGATGTTCAGGTGGCATTATATTGATCTGGATTACTAGTTAAAACCCAGTCCAAGTCCATATTGACTGAAGAACGTTACCATCTAATGGCTGTTTGGTCGCCTCTCTGGACCACGTTTTGGTGGTGTGATTCTAAGTCCCAGTAGACAGGTTATATCCACATTGTTATTGGCATGAGTTAGCATCCTTCTAGACAACCCCACAGAAGAAACTGAATGGGTATAATTAATTATGCTCTCTCCCCCTAAAAGCGGTCCTTTTGGATCAGGTGTTGATGCACGTTGCTGTGGGTGTGAGAGAGAGAACCGAGTCAGTATGGTACGTACATATGAACAATACATTTGCACACACAACATGTACAAATGAATAATGGTTTCCTTTGTGAAGCAATAGTGTGTTCACACTGTGGTCTCAGGGCAATCTATCTCACTTGCGATCTGGTTTAAAAATCCGTGTTTTAATATTTTTTCCCATTGTAAAATATTGCAGTTGACTGAATGATGAACCATGGACCATGCATCAGCTAACCCTTTTCACCTTTGCCAATCCTGGACTAGAGTTTCTTTCCTCCCAAATTAGTTTCTAGGTATAGTGCCTATTGCATCTATGGGGTTGGGATTGTCTAAAATTACTAATGGTTTGTTCTAGAAACACTGGCATTATAGGAAGATGTCAAATCCTGTTAATGCGTTCTTTTTTCCAGTGTGATAATACAGTTCTATATTTTACTGTCCATTTTACCCGTTGCAGAAAGCATTAATGAGCAACTGTAAGCAGAAAGCTCTAATTCCATATTTGTTTAAATACAGAGTGTATTGCAGGCTTTGTTGAGTGCTACTGGCTAAGTGACTTGGTTCAGCTGAACTGCTGTGGATTTCCTAGACGTTTGTGAAAATAACATTGCCCTCCTACTAGCTGGAGTCAATGCAAGATGACATTTAGTCTCCATTTACTTGGTAATGAATTGTAGGATGGAAGCTAGAAAGACTTTAAATTGCCCTGCTCAGTAAATAAGGAGTGAGAGAGTGCACAATGAGGGAGGTGGGTTGAATGAGGGAGAGATTTATTTATGGGCAGCAGAAACTGTCCAGATCAGTCTGCACTCCAAATATAGGAGCAAATTACAGCTGTCTCTGTGCAAGTGCTCTGGGGTGTAAGCGTGGAGAGGAAGTGTCAGGAACTCCTCCCTCCATCTACTCCACAGACGACAACTACAAAGTAGCTCACAGAGAGGTGGGGTGAGCACTAGTTCGGCCAGTAGCTCTCAGTGACACTGGCTGGTGTGAGCCTTGGTAGTTTGGGGGTGGAGGACTACACTGGGAAAGTATAAGCTGCAGCAGCTTTCCTAAAGAGGAAGCAAGGTCATGTTTCCCTGATTGTCAAAATGATGCTTCTGAAATCTGAAAATATAATATCTTCATCTGTTGCCACTTGGAAGGTATGGGTGTATATGACGGCCATGTGAAGTAGTGGAAAAGAGGGCAGAGCTGTTACAATCAGTACTAAAAATGACATGGCCAAGCAGCTCAGCAGCCAGGATAGTCACTGATTAGTGAGAATAGCAAATCCAGCGAGAAGATGGAAGAGAGCTGAATGGTGGCCATGAGACTCAACCGATGAAGTGAGCTGTAGCTCATGAAAGCTTATCCTCAAATAAATTTGTTAGTCTCTAAGGTGCCACAAGTCCTCCTTTTCTTTTAACCAGTTATGTGTATTGCCAGTGAGGGCAGAAATGGCTTATGAAGCTGGCTTGGAGAAAACTATCCATATGCAGGTCACAGCAATCATTTAGTTTGACTTAGACTCTCTTGTTGAGGCAACCAGTTTTTCCCACTGCAATCTCTCCAGAGCAAGAACTTTGACTCCATCATAAGCTGTCTCCAGGACAGCAGCATTATTTTTGATCATCCTGTGATAGGTCATTTTTTATCCTCCATGTCTTCTCTTCCCTCCAGGTGGAATCCAATCTAAGATATACCTTGTGCTTCTGCCGTGGGGTAGCCCGATGGCATGGCAAAACCACCATAGCAGTCTCTGTCTAATTATTATGTCAGCTGTCTGCTGACCCATGTGGCGCAACACCTCCACATTGGTTACATGGTCTTTTCAATGAATTCCCAAGATTCTTCTTTAACAATGTTGGTGGAATACATTCAGCATTCTGTTGTATACTTCTACCATCTATACCTCTACCACTTTTCAGAGGCAGACAGTACTGTTGGGAGGAGAATAGCGTACAATCTCATTTTAGTGTGTAGATGTATCTTCTTACTCTTCCAGATGCTTGACAATGGGAAAATGATCCACTGGCTCTAGTGATTCATACCATCACTTCTTTAGTGAGCTGATCATTAGCACATATTGTACTACCAACTCTTTTGTATGCTTCTCCATCAATCACGCATCTTCCAGTCTTGATAGCATTCTCTCCTATCTCCATGGTCTTGGTCTTCTGCGTATTCATACAAAGCCAACTTTAGCAGCTTCTGCTTTTATGCTCATAATGAGTTTTTTCATTACACCCAAGCTGTTATCCAGTCTGACGATATTATCTGCAAAATCTAAGTCTTGCAAACAGTACCAGTGGCCTTGGCTGCAGCCATTGCTCTTCCCATTACAAAGCCTATGGCAGTGCAGAAGAGAAGTGGAAATAGTTTGCAACCTTGCCTTATGACAGTTAGAATCTTAAACCATTCTGTGTCTCCACTCTCTGTCCTGATGCAGCATGCAGCTTTTTCATACAAAGCTTTTATCAAATTAACAATCTTTGCTGGAATTCTATAGTGTCTCAAGATCTTACAAAAGGCTTCTCTATGGACGCTATCAAATGCTTTCGTAAAATCAAGGAAGTTTTAAAAAAACATCTGCTGGTCTTCTAAGCCTTCCTCAATAAGTCTTCTGAAGTTGAAAATCTGGTCTGAGCACAGCCTACCAGATACAAATCCAGCCTATTCTTCCCTGAGTACTTTATGAATAGTAGTTTTCATCCTATTCAAAATGGTAATGCAAAACACTTTTCCAGTACAGATTGGAGTGTTATCCCTCTACAGGTATCACAAATAAGCTGGTTTTAGGGATTTTGCAAATAACATTTCTTCTCCAATCTTTAGGACAGATCTCCTTTTCCCAAAAGCATTCTGTACAACCTGCACATTTCAGCATCTAATCATAGCATGGTGCTTTATCACTCTTCCACTGGTGTATTGACCTAGTTACTTCTTCAAATGCGATTACTTCTAGTGATCTAGATAAGTCTGTTGTTTCTTCATGTCCCTCAGAGTGTGTTTGTGGTCCTGGCTGGTTGAGCACAGCCTGGAAATGTTCCATCCAACTGACTCTCTGCCCTTCCTCTGTGGTTAAAAGTGTACCATCTTAAGGCTTCACAATGCCACAGTGATTCAAAAATTCTGATGTCAGTTGTTTAGATACTAGAAAAAGCTCTTTAGAAACCCCCTCTCTTGTAAGCCTCCTCAGCTTTTCTTACGTCATTTTCCAGTCATTCTCTCTTATCTGTTCTGGCTGATCTTTTAACTTCCTTGGTTTTGTCCGCATATTTCGTTATTGTGGAATATGTTGTTTACTGTTGTCTCATTTTTGTTAAATTCTCTTCTTTTGTTGTTTCCTCTCTTCAACAGACTTCCATGTGTGTGGTAGGAGCCACTCTTCTTAGATCTTCTCACCCCCCACTGTACTCCTGGAGGCATCCACACTTGCTTCTTTGAAAAATTGCTGTAATTCTTCTATGTCATCCATTAGTGTCTTTAACTTTTCAAATGTATTGCTAAGTTGCAGCTTGAAATGCGCCTTCACTGCTGGATCTGGCATTTTTCTAGTACCATACGTACCCTCTACCTTGCATGATGTAACTTTTGTTTAGTTTTGTTTTGATTGTCCCAATAACAAGATGGTGGTCACTTCCGGCATCAGCAGTCTTACACACCCTGGGGTCCAACTGTGGTCTTCTCCCGTGCCTACTAGTAGCAACATGATCAGGGTGTTTCTGGGTGAAGTCATCATTTGATATCCAAGTCAATTTGTGTCTTTCCCTCTGTGGAACTAGTGTACCACCGGTGCAAAGACTGCATAGGCAACAGAGTTCAAGAAGACATTTTCCCTTGTCAGTCTCTGCTAGGGTGCACATGTCTTCCCATAATGTGTTCATATACAGTATTATCATTGCCAGCCTGTGCATTTAAATCTCCCATGAGGTTAACTATGTCATATTGATTAATCTTGCCAAGAACACTCCGCAATCTTTCATAGAATGACAGGGTCAAGTAAAGGGACAAGGTAGGTGAGGTAATATCTTTTATTGGACCAACTTCTGTTGGTGAGGGAGACACGCTTTCAGGCTGACACTGTGCTCTTCCTCAGGTTAAGGTAAAAACGTTCAGTAATCCTTCTCACCCACACATCATGTTTACCATTGTCAAAGGCAGACACCGCCCCTCCACCGACTGATCATTTCTACCTCCGGAAGCACAACACAGACCCTGCATTCTTCTCACTCCTGCTGTAACAAAAAACCTGAACTCTGACTGTAGCAATATAAGCATGATGTAGTGGTAGGCATATGGGGGCCAAGTTCTAGGGTGATGTGGAGCTGGTTTGTGGAGGGCATATGAGGCTGGAGTAGAGGGTTGGTGTCACAGTGATTTGGAATGTGCATGTGTTTCAGTATGTGCTGGAGCCAGGCACCATTTATCTGATAAAGGCAACAAGGATTCCTGGAGACCCCGTCGTAGAAGCTCCCCTGGGTCTGTGTGTGGTCTCCAGGGCAGCAGGGTTGTTTGTGGAGGAGCTCCATCAGGAAAGGGGAGAGTGGGGAAAGCGGGATGGTTGTAGTGCGGTGGAGGCATCTGGAGTGGATGTTTGCAGTGCAGAAGGGTCCTTGGTGGTGTCAGCAGGAGTTGGGGCAACATCCCTAACTCCCCCTTCATCAAGCTGGGACATGGGATGGGGTTAGAGGACTGGGGGATAGGGGGCAGCACAGAATAGTGGGATTGGTGTGGATAGAAGCGGGATTAGCTGAGGCATTGGGGGGGGGGGCAGTCCTTATTGTGCACATGTAGCTGGCATTGCATGTGTGCAGGGCTGAGAATCTGGACCGAGATGTGTGACAAGTGGTAAGTACAACAGAGGCTGAGTTAAGCATTATACAACAATTTACATGCCAAAGCTCTAGCTGCTGGAAGCTTGTGTCACTATTTTGTTGAAAGATGAAATCGGTGTTTGAGTTTAGATTTTTAATGGCAGTATAACTGATCATAAACACTGGTTTGGTTTCCCTTTAATTTTATAATGATGTGATCTCTATGGACGTGCCTTGAAATCATTTTCTTGTGTAACTGAGGTGTATGATGGCACAATCTCCAGGTCCTCTTCATGTACGCATATGGCAATAAGATTGTAAAGGGATCTACAATTTTTAATGGTTTCAGAACAGATTCTCTTCATCAGTGACATCTTAACTGGCTCAGTATTATCTCACATATTGGTAACAATGGCAATGAATAAAACAGATAGCAAAAATGACATCTATAGCACATGTACATTTGCCTTTTTTAAAAAAATAATCAGAGACATTGAAAATACTTTCAATTTCCAAGTTGCTAAAAGGTGCTAAAGTAGAAGAAGGAGTAAAGAGCTGCCAGATTGAGACTTGTTTTAGCTGAAGTTTGGAAAACAAAATAACAAAACAAAACAAACAAAAAAGGCATCAACAATCACAACACAGAAAGACAAACCAAGCCACAAACAAGGGGCCAAATACTCTTCTTAATTACTCATTGAAAGATAGTTACCCATTGATTTCAATTAATTATACGGCTGATCAGTAACTGTTGTGAATACCCATCTAAGGATTTGCATTTATTCGTTATGGCCCATATTTTGTCCTGGTTTTTACATCCCACTGAAATCAAGGTACATATTAGAATTCAAGTTGTAAGTTTACATCAGATTTCCATAAAGTGCATAATGAAGTGTAGCCACTTCAATGGCAGTTGTGCCCAGGCACCATAACTGAGAGCAAAATTTGGCCCAGTATGTTTTATTCAACACATAATAAATTGCAAATAAAAACATTTCATATTAGTACATTTCTCCTGTACTGCCACAGGTTTGGAAATCTCAGCCTGCAATACTGCACATCACAAAAAAGTGAATGAGGGAGTCTGACAGCCATTCACACACTGCCATTATTTGTAAAACTACAATCAGAGATCAGAGACCCTCAGATTGCAAGGAACTTTACACCCACATATAATGAAAAGACTGGTCCTGTCCCAAAGCATTTGTAATCTCTGAAAATCTCAGGATTTGAAAAACATTTTTAAAGTCATTAAGGAAAACAGTTAAATCATTAAGCAGAATTAATTAATAAAGTATAATAAGTGATGTGATGCCACAAGTACTCCTTTTCTTTTTGCGAAGACAGACTAACACGGCTGTTACTCTGAAACCTATAATAAACTAGTGTCTTGATGATAATGTGGAACAATGCAATTACCTGTTGTAATGTTTTGTATTGCTTGAGTGCGTCCAATCTGTAGGCAGCAATGACACCTAAATACAATTCTTAGAGAGATTTAGGCAGAAATGACTTTACTGAATGATATGCTCAGCTTCTTAAAAAAAGATCTTAATAACAGTTTACAAGTGTTTCTCCAAGATCTAAGTGCTTATACATTCAGAGGAGAATTTATATCCTTCTCTGTAACAGTGCCATAGGTGACATCCAATAATGTTACACCAACAGACACAGATCCTGCAAACATTTCAAAGTGTGTAACTTAACACACATGAATAGAGCCATAGAGTTGAAGACCAGAAGGGACAGGCAGATAATCTAGTCGGATCTCTTGTATATCACAGGCTGCTAAACACATCCGGCCATCCCTAACACCTAACACAACAACCAGAATTAGACCAAAGTATTACAGCTGGTCTACACTGCTGCTTAAGTCAATGTAACTTACGTTGCTCAGGGGTGTGAAAAAGACACCCCCCTGAGCCAGGCAAGTTACATCAACTTAAATGCAGACCACAGTGGTGCTATGTCGGTGGGAGATGCTCTCCCGCCGACATAGCTTCCGCCTCTCTCAGAGGTGGAGTAATTATGCAGATGAGAAAATGCTCTCCCATTGGCCCAGTGTGTCTCACTAGATGCACTACATGGATGCAGCTACACCAGTGCAGCTGCGCCTATGTAGCGCCATAGTGTAGACGTGCCCTAAGCTATTGTGTGCCACAGGTAAAGAAAAGGAGGGATCATTGGCTTCATGTTAAGGAGTGGGAGGCTACATATATGCAATCAAAAATTATGCCCTAGTCCTCCAAATGTTTTACAGGATCATAGCTGTTCTTTAGCAGATTTACCCAACATCAATCAACAGTAGAGCGCTCTCTGGTCAACTCTGGTACTCCAGCTCTCCGAGAAGAGTAAGGGAAGTTCACTGGAGAGTGCCTCCCATCGACGCAGGGCAGTGAAGACATTGGGATAAGTTGACCTAAGTTACATCAACTCCAGCTGCGTTATTCACGTAGCTGGAGTAGCGTAACTTAGATCGATTTACCCCCATAGTGAAGACCTGCCCTCAGTCTAAACAGTAACACGAGATTAAGATCTGTTCAGCCAAACCCTGGTCCAACTGAAGTCCATGGGAATTTTTCCTTTTACACTGTTATACTTACATTTTACAAACATCAATTAAGCCAAAAAAAAAAAAAAAAAGGGAAAGTATTTTCCTCATTTTTATGGATGGGAAAACTAAGGCACTGAGAGATTAGACAAACAGTGATTCATTGGCACCCTAGTCAGGAATAGAATTTAGTAGCCCCGACACTCAGCCCCCTTCTCTGAGCATATATTACCATCTTGTTTGTTGTCTCTACTGTGGAGTTTAATTTATAAGAAACTTGAATTTTGTGGTATACTTCTGACTCAGGCCTTTGCCACATAAGTGTCACACCCACTGGTGTTTGGTTTAGTTAGCCTTAATAACTCTTAGTCACAGTAAATGGGATAAGGAGGTGCTGTAACTTTATATGGATTGGCAAAGTGTCTCAATCCTACAAAGCACTGGACTGTAATCATTCCAGCGCACACGGTGGTCTCTTGCTCTATCCCTTAGTATTGTAGGACTGTGGGTCTCTGCCTACAGAAATTATTCCAGTGGAAGGTATGACAGTACTTCGCCAGGTCAATGTAATAATTTCCTTTCTCCTCAAGTAGATTGACTGACTGCTAAGTGATTTACCTTTGATGTGAAATTACTGTTCTGACTTTTCCCCCCCTTCTTTGATTAAGCTTGGGGAAAAATCACATTGTGGTTTTACGGTATGTATTTAGAAATATTTAGCCAGAAAATTGTGGGTTATGTAAGAGCAGTGCCATTTCCAAGTGATGTCTGTGAACTATCAAATCCAAATATGATGACAATACAACCCCCCACCCTGTATTAGACAACTTTTACTACATTATTTTGTTTTGACTTTGGGCATCAGGAGACTTCATCCTAACAACTACCCTTTCATGCCTATGTTTTTAGGTGAAGTGTAGTTGTAGCCGTGTTGGTCCCAGGATATTAGAGAGACAAGGTGAGCCCAATAAAAGATATTACCTCACCTACCTTGTCTTGCAAGGTGACATTGCAACCAAAGTGGTCATTGTTTGCAGGAAATGTGGAGATTTATTGGAGCTGCCTCTGCTTTATGTGCACATACTTCAAAAGAAACAAATTCTGTATTCTACTTTTGATATTTTCATTTAAGACAAGGCAGAAAGGAAAAACTCCTATTGTACTATTAATCTGAATGTCTCAAGGGAAGACAGGATCTAGCTCTTGATTACCAGTCTGTTTAGTTAATGTCAGACATATTACATAGACAGCTATAGCTCTGTTGTTATATATATTATAGTAACACCTAGGGCATGTCTACACTTACCTCCGGAGCAACTGATGCAGCGGGGGTCAATATAGCATGTCCAGTGAAGACGCAATAAATTGACCGCCGAGCGCTCTCCCATCGACTCCAGTACTCCACCAGAGCGAGACACATCGGCGGAGTCGACGGGCGAGTGTCAGCAGACAACCTACTGCAGTGAGTAGATCTAAGTATGTCCATTTCAGCTACGTTATTCACGTAGCTAAAGTTGCATAACTTAGATCGATCTCCCCCTCCCCCCAGTGTAGACCAGGCGTTAGAGGCCCCATTGTGCTCAGCACTATGCAAACACATCGTAAGAGATGGTGCCTGCTCTGAAGAGCTCACAAGCTAAATAGACAAGAAAGACAAACGGCTATGTGGAAGAAAGCATTATTGTCTCCATGTTACAGATAGGGAACCGAAGCATAGGAAGATTAAGTGACTTGCCCAGGTCACAGAGGATGTTTGTGGAAAAAACAGGTATTAAACATTGGTCTCCTGAGTCTCACTCCTGTGTCTTAACCACAAGACTATCTTGGTACCAGGGAAGAACATTTCTGAGAATGTCATGTGATTTTTTTGGCGAGTGGGGAAAGGAAACATAAGCCAAACAACGCAAATCACAATTGCTTTCAGGAGAACGTTGATTTCTCTGGAGTGTGACATCTCTTCCAAATATCCAGCAACCTTTGGGCAGTTTTCAAAAGTTCTCCTCAAGAGCTCTAGAAAATGAGTATGAAAAAAGACTAGCTTCTTAGAAAGCAAACAGAAAGTTGTCCAAATCCTCACACTTGGTAGCTACCTTTCATGATGTGGCATTATTTGCAGAGACATGCCCTCATAAAGGAAGTCAATATACCGCTGCTGGGCTGGCAACTGCAGAGACTGCATGCAAACCAGCATGTAGAAACCAGTTATCTCCCCGTCCCACTTAAACTTGCATAGGAGACCCACATAAAATGCAGAGGTCCCCTTCTCTGCCTCTCCATGCATACCAGGGATGTGAATGAGGGTGGGGCCAGAAAGATGGCAGTGGACAGGCTGGTTGATTCATGAAGCCACCGATTCACCATCCCAGCCCCTATGCCTCCCACAGCTTACTTGCCCCACTTTGAAGTCCCTTTCCATAGCAGTCCATGAGACACATTTCCATCGTGTGCATGGGATGAGAAGCCTTCCTCCATCTGCCATGCAGCAGAATCACAGTCTGCCTTCAGAGCCCCTGTATAACTTGGTGATACGGAGGGGAAGAATGTGCCCCCTAGTAACTCATGTACAAGTTGTCTGAGGGTGCAAATGAACCAGTGGTTCAACAGACCCTCAAGATAGAAGTGTCCCTGAAAGTAAAGCTGGCCAGGGATCCTCAAAATCTTCTCACAGTGCTCTTGGCTTTGGCGGATGTGAGTTTTGGCTGCAGCATGAATGCAGGTTCAGGCCCAGCAGCACATTATTGTGGGGATTGTTAAAGTCAACAGACTCTTAAGGATCTTGCCTCTTCTCAGCCACCTTGAAATACAAGTGACACAAAAGAAGACAGAAAGCAATCAGGGTCAGTGCCCTCAGTCAGATAAATGTTTCAGTTAGTGGTGTTTTGGGCACATCAAAGAGCTTATAAAATAGTTGGGTGGTAAAGCAGGAAAGAAGCATGGTTTTGGAGATCTTACAAACGGCCTAGTATCCACACAAATGAACTCGCATGCTAAATGGGCTAAAAGCCATTCATTACAAACAACCGGTTATCAAAGGGGGAGTGCTATGAAAGCCTACAATGTTGCTTTGATGCAATTTGCAGGCTCTCCTGCTTTGCCATTTTCCATTCTAAACTGCCTTGCTGGCACAGCCCCCCAAGGAAGCTGTAGAGATCAGCCAACAGAGAAGGAAGGATGGGTGGCTACCAGCACACGTGCATGTGTGCAGGGAGTAGGGGGAGGATAAGAAGAGCAGCAATCAGAACTGACAGACCGGAGATATTTCACAGAGAAAAGTGCCTACATGTCTTGGAAATTGAATGCTCCAAACTAATTTGTCTTGGTATATCTCAGACATGGGACAAAACGCAGATTGAAAAAAGTCTAGGGTCATGGCAGTGTTTTAATATCTGTAAATTCTTGACTTTGAAATGCAACAACTAGAAAAGGAGGATGTCTATGAAACCAATAGAAGAGATTTCACCCAGCCCCTGTTCATGGTTGGCTTGTAGCAGCATAATCCAGGGAAAAGAGTTTCCATTTGTGGAATGTCCACCGGGAAGAAGTTGCCGCAGCAATCACCCCTGCCCCGCCCCCCTTCCCCCACTCCACAAGAAGCCAAAGGACCACAGAACAGGAGAGAGGAGTTTATTAGCCCTTGAGGAGACAGGTGGCCATTTTCTATGTAAGATGGAACCCTCTGCTTTGCTTCAGTGTTCTTCAGCTCCTTCCTCCTGCTCTCACACTCAGAGGCCTGAAAGTCCATTCTCATCCTGAAATGCCAGGGGCTCAGCCTCACTTCTCCTATGGTAGCCCACTGATATAGGCACAAAAGTAGGAGGTGCAGGCCAGAGAATAGTAGCAGCTAGGGTGCCGGGGGTGGATGCCCATTCTCAGCAGCATGCCCTGGGAGAGAAGCATGCAAACACAGCCAGCCCTCAACAGGGATGAACTCACCCAGGAACACAGCAGCCTCTGCTGGCCCAGGGAGATGCAGTTCCCTCCAGCAAGGGTGAATCAATCCTCGTAGGTTGTGATGCTCTCCTCAGGGAGCCCAGAACTGTAAGCCACTGTGTTACCTCTCTGTGTTAGCAAGGGAGAGCTTTCCTGGAGCTTAAACTGTGTGACAGCTCCCTGCCCCACCCAGCTGCCTGCCTTTCCAGTAATCTCCTCAAGACTGCTCATCTAAATCACACCTTGCAGGTACCGTCCAGTGAACCCCAGGTCCTGAATTCCCCAAAGGTGTCTTTGTGCATTACCCAGGCCCTCCCGCTGGACACTCACAGAAATTAACCAAGTCCGCTGTCCCCAAAGATACAACAAGCTATCAAAAAGAAAAGGAGTACTTGTGGCACCTTAGAGACTAACCAATTTATTTGAGCATGAGCTTTTGTGAGCTACAGCTCACTTCATCGGATGCATGCTGTGGAAACTGCCTGCAACTCCAGCCCGTCAGGTAGGAGGGTTTCGCAGAATCAGATGGTGCCATTCCTATTGTCCCCAAATTGAGGGATAACTAAGGAGTTCTCTCCCCTTCTCTTTATAGTCCAGTCAACCTTTGAAACGTAGCGTATTCTTTTGAAGTGTATCCCCGCATGAAGTTCTTCTCCCCTGCTGTTTGTCTCTTCCTGTTGAGTTCCCATCCCCGTGTTGACTCATATGTAAATGTAACTTCCATTGCCTCTGGCATCACCTTGCTCAGTTTACATTGGAGACACGGGCAAAACAACATTCCTTCCATGGGGACAAACTTCTTTATCAAGTTTGCTTCCAAAACATATTTTAGGAACATGTTTCCAGCACACCTATGTAATCCTTTACACACCGTCCATCCATGCATCATAATGATATTCATGACCAGCGTGTCACCAGTTTTTATATGATGCCTTACTCGATAACACTTTTATGGTACAATAATATTGTACGCAATCAGTTGATGAAATGCCTATCCCCTGGGATGTCTGAACCCTGACTGTCACATTATTGAAATAATCTGGGTTCAGTTCACCCCAACACAACCTGCTCAGTGCAGATATACTGCATCCAGGGCCCTCTACTTTGAGCTATATGGATACAGAATCAAGCCCTCTGCAAATAATAAGTAGAGATCTGCTTAATAAATGGATCATACTGCATGGGAGTAGCAGTGATTCAGTTCTAAAGAACTGCAGGCTGTTCTCTCACTATGTTAACACTCAGTGCAATTATGATCAGGAATCACTTGACAATGGTAGGGTTTGGTGATTTTTAAAAGAAGCAGGAATCTGTAAAATAAAAAGGGTAACATGTTTTTTCCTAATATTCGTTAAAAACTGGATCAGTCCAAATCTCAGTCATTCTTCCGAGGGAAAGACTCGACATCTAGATTCACTTGGGTCACTGGAGGCTGGTGAACTCAAGGATATTACAATATCAGCAGAGGAAAGGGTGGGGGTATTTGTCCCTAGAGCCAGGCTGGAAGATGGTCCCATTTTTAATAGCCCTGTTTTTATGCAGGGCAGGGTCCATAGATGTAGCAACAGAGGAAAAGACAAACTTTCTCCACTGTCTGCTGACTAATTCTGGAACTTCATCTGATAACTTTCAGTCATTTCTCTTCTATTGTCTGCTCAGCATGATGCTTAGGGCCAGATTTTCAAACCCCTCCTCAGGGTGAGTTGTCTACTCCCCAATTTATCCCATTGATTTAACTGGAGCTACTCACAGAGTAAAGTATTACTCAGCACAAGCAAGGGCGGCATAATCTGAATTAGTTGTTTAGTAATAATTATCTCAGTCTATCGGCTATGCTGATTGGGGCCTTGTTAATTGCCTGATTGATCACTGCCTAGCCGACCTGCTCTTAATCAAATGATTCTTTCTTCTCAACTGATTTTTGTTAATTGTCACTACATTTAATCATCTTGCCCAACTGTTCTGCTCTAATTAATTGCTCAGTGTACTGGCTCTTATTTTATTGATTCATTGGTTATTAATTGCCTTGGTAATCCACCACCTACCTCCCTGGCTTCTACAGTCACTGACATGTATTCTAATCATGGACTCCATTCATCCACCTCTATCTATCACCTCACTCCTTAACCATTCTTAACACCCTTCTCCATTTCCCTCTCTCTTTTATCCTACTCTACTCTTCTGGCCAGCCCCTCACTATCCTTTCTCCCTCTCACTCAACTATGTCTCCTCTCCCCTTCATATTCTTCTTTCTGCTTTGCCTCTGCACCACCCATCATCCTACTCAACCTTCCCCACTCTCTTCTGAATCCTTCCAGTGATACCTGCATCCTGATTGTCCCTTGCTGCCAAACCTCACCCTAGTCCCCCCAGCTGCCCCCTCTGGAACACATGTTCCAGCTGTAAGATCACTGCCATTGATGGCCTCTTCATTTCTCTTTTCTCTGTTTCTCTTCCTCTTCCCTCTCTTTGTCGCCTCTGCTTTTCTCTCTCCAAAATAATTCCACGTCTCACCCCTACAGGCTTAACTCCCCCTTCCCCCAATCTGTAAAATAATCACCATGGAAATAGTTAACTCTGCCATTTTAAAGTGTCATCACTAGGTGTTAGTTAGCACCTGGTGAGATGAATGGAAGTGGAAAGTTCACATCCCTCTGAGTTATTGTTTCAGGCTCTCTGCAGACTCAGGCAGGCATCAATACTTGGTTACATTTGATTTACATTTGGAAGGTTTTTTCACACCATGCGGGCTAGATATTTCTTTTTAATTCTTTTAGACTCTGCAGAATCTGAGTATGTTAAACAGGCTAGATCTGGTCTGTGGACTGGGTGTTCTCCACTGCTACTACCTACATGCTCTATTTATTTTTTTCATTAGAATTTTTCCCTTTGCCTTCTGTGTTCTTTTCTCCACATTCCCTGCCAAGTGTAATGCAAACCCAGTGATGTTCAACTCTGACGTAAGCTTTTCAACACCTGGTGTTTAAATGGGTTCTAAATTAGGCAAAACGAATAGACCCATCCCTGAGTAAAATGCACCAGAAGCAAGTGCACGTGTAAGACTGTAAATCCACTTTGGGATTTCAGTTACAGTAACAAACCATTAGAGATTTCCTCTCACAGTTTATACTCAGCAGAAAACAAGCCCATGTGTGATGCGGCAGTAACCATAGCAGCTGCCACAAGAAGATTTCATTAACTGTTCACAGCACGGCTGTACAGAGAATTATCAGGCAGTGAGTGAACTTTTGCACCTTTTAAAAATGTCTCTAGGGGCAAATATGTTGTCATATATGGTGGAACAACAGAATACCAATATGTTGTAATGAAATGTTACTGCACTGTTAGCCTCAAGCTGCCATGTCAGTGGCAATTTTGAAAGATACTGCGCACTTCTTCCTTTTTCCTGTCGGGTGGGTTTTGTTGTTTTGTTTTGTGCAAAAGGCAGCAATGAGTTGGTGGTCTTGGCCCAGTGCCTAATGGCCCATGTTCCATCCATCCCTACATCCCTCTGCAATTGGATTCTTTGTCAACAGCCTCAGGAGAGAGGCTAATGTCTGAATGGCTGTGCAGAAAGAACTGTTAGTATTAATAATTTATGTTATGGTAGTAGCCAGAAGTTCCAACCAGGATCACAGCCTCATTATGCTATATGCTGTACAAACACCAAGGTAGACACGGCCCCTACTCCCAGTGCCTTTGGGGGTCGGCTTGTTCTTAAAATCTGCTGCCAGCTGCGTAAGTATTTCTTTCAGACACAGAATGTGGCAAGTAGTATTGAGATTTCCTATCACAAAGAGTGACTTTGGGCTTGCAAGCTAGAAGAATGAGCAAAATATTAAAGGGATTGGGGTGGGGTGAGAGGGAGACAGCTATATTCAAATTTTTTTTAAATGATAAAATTAATTAAGTTTAAAATTGTATATATTTGTAATCGCTTCCTTAAGTAAATGTTTGCCTTTCCCAGCTGCCTGCATCAAATGCTCCTTGACTTGGTTATTTTAAATATTTTTTAAAAATCTAACATTGGTGCTAACTTGTATGTAACACCTCCACCAGAAATATGAAAGTTCAGGAAACGAGCAGATAAAATGTCAGTAAACAAGCTCCATGCAGCAGTCTGAAACGTAATGCATGCTCCGTACAGCACACATTCCCAACGCTGCACAGATCGCTCTGCTGTCCAATTTCAAAGCAGAAATTGCAGCCTTTCCTGTGGCCAGAGGAGGAAGTGGGACTCCCCCTTACACAGGTGCAGTCTCATCCTAACAAATGCCACACATCTGCAATGACAGGTTTCCCTTTCAGCTCCTCTTCTTGGCTACTCCCTGGCTTCTGATCAGGCAGCCAAGGTTTCCTCCCCCACTTCCCACTGCTCTCTGTTCTGGCTCCCACTGTGCCTTTCAGTGCAACACAATGGGGAAGGAATGGCCAGTACTGCTGCTTCCTGACCCTTAGGAGCAGCATGTTCCACCCCCAGTAGGCAGCAGTGACATGGGAGATACAGGACCTGAGGGAATAAAAGGAAATGTAGTGAGATTATGGACTGAGAAGGGGAAGCCAGATCACTGTGGTGAGAGGGCCAGTGGAAAAGTGTAGGGTGGTAGCAAAGAGAGAGACAATGGTGAAGAAATGAACTGGAAGAGAGATTGCAAGGAAAGTAAACACAGCAGATAAAAACAGGGGAAGGATGGTCTCATAGCTAATGCACAAGCTTAGGAATCAGACTTCTAGGTTCCATTCCCAGCTCTGCCACTGATCAGCCGTATGACCTTGGGAATGACATGTCATCTCTTTGTGCCTCAGTTTGCCCATCTGTAAAATGTGAATGATAATGCTGACCTACCTCAAAGGCAGGTGAAAGCACCGTAAATTCCTGGGATGGAAGTGTTATTCTTATTGGGCGGGGGTGAGGAAAGGCTGTATCGGAGGAAGCATGGTCACTTCCCATAATCACATCTGCAAAAATGTCACCAGAGTTGCCCCTCAGAGCCTGGCAGTGATGCAGGCTCCACTCAGTGTATATGGAAGGAGCATGCAGTCCTGCATATTAACCTCAGGATCTGGCCCTTAATTTTTCTTTCTTGCATCACTGCCTTACGGATGTGACTTATTGACAAAAGCTGGTGACCGCCCTGTAATTATCTCTTTCAAACACAGAACATGGCAGTTAATATTGAGATTTCCTTTCACAAAGGCATAACAAGTCTGGAATAAAAGAAGAGTTATGTAAAAATAGCAGAGTGGTTATCTAACCCAAATCTGGTGCTCTTCCAGGTGCCAGGTAGGTCACTTAAAACTTTTAAAAACCTCCACGCCATATGTATCAAAATAGCCACATGAAGAGCCATTAAAAAGTATCCATAACTAGAAAACTATAATGTTTTCAAAAAAAATAAATTCTCTGAGAATCAGAATTGAGCCAGACCTCAGTAAGGTATCATTTGCTTCCTGTTTACTGCAAAAGCACAATGAGTCTTGGCTTTGGGCCCCACCTTTTAGCATCTAAAAATATAGCAATGAACTTGTGGCACGATGGCCATGTCTCTCAGAAAAGCTGAAGTTAAGATTCAGAGACAAGCCTATTAAATAAGACCTACATTTTACTCTGTTTAAAGCAAAACAAACGTAAATAGGTAGAGGTTTTTTCTGCTAATTTTTTTGCATTTTTAAAATGCCAGATTTGGGATGATTTGATTTGGATTAGGTCAGACCTATACAGGAGTTTATTATTTTCAATGATTATGATTAAAACCATTTTAAGGCACGCATCACCATAGTTACCTAGACACCATTATCAGAGGTGTCTGATCTACAAGATGCATGCCGTGTTGTTATAAGCATGTTGGTCCCAAGATATTAGAGAGACAAGGTGGGTAAGGTAACATATTTTATTGGACCAACTTCTGTTGGTGAGAGAATCAAGTTTTTGCATGTACACAAAGTTCTTCTTTAGGTGAGAAGAGCTCCATGTAAACTCAAAAGCTTGTCTCTCTCACCAACAGAAGTTGACCCAATAAAAGATGTTATCTCACCCACCTTGTCTCTCTGATCTACAAGATGGTCAAGATAGAATGCAGGGGTATGCAAATAATTACAACATGTGCTGACATACAGATGTTTAATCTATAATCCTCTTTCTTACCTAAAAAATGCTCAGTCTAGACTCCAGATGTTGCATTTGAAATGAACTGCCTGGATCAATAAATTACACAGACACACGCACACTCACTTAATTTGCCCTGATATGCCAGCAACCTGACCTGGGGCCAAATAATGCCCTGCTTTACACTATGAAACAGTGATAACGGTGGGTTGCATGGGTGTAAATGAGGGCAGAATTAGTCCTCAGGACTAAATCCAAAATTAAATTATGTGAATTGAATCTGAAACATCTACTCTTAAACCATAGCTGTTTTTAAATTTTTAACTCTTATGCCAAAGCTATTTTTTATATTTCTCCTAAACTCTTTTAGTGTAACGTCTGCCTGTGTTTAGTTGGGGCTATCACCGAACCATGCTCTGTGGTGCTCTCCCAGCCAGTGGGTGACTAATATTGTGGTTTTGTCTGAAAATAGCTCATTAGTTTCCTTTTCTCTTTTTAGGAATCGTTTCTTCTCTTACTGTTTTTTTCCCCCTTATGCTTTTATGTTATTTTCAGGGTTTTTTTTATTCCTAATGCAAACATATTTTTAATAATTGTTTTTTAATGACTGAAAATCCTAGCTAATTGAGTAGAGGGATGGTGCATTCAAAATTTCTCCCAAACAGGTAGGATGGGTTACTGTTTTGCTATTTGGGCTTGTACTAGCACCTAAGTCCTTTTTCTAAGCCAGATCAAGCCCCACAGATCTGTTTGTATGAATCTGTCCATCTGCATAGATGGGGTGCGGTTGGAAGCTGCCTCAGCACCACCCTCTTACTCTTGCTAGATTTGGAATGGGATCTCCATAGTTCCAAGGATCTGTACATATGGGGCTGTGATAAGAAGGAAGAAGACACAGGAGAAATGCACTGCCTGCATTTCCTATCAAGGGACTCCTGGGGGTGTCACACATGGGGAAAATCATTGGATCCATGCTGCCAGAGGGCTGGAGGAAAACCACAAGAGTCCTCAGCAATGCTGTGGGGATGCAGTTTCTCCTCCTGGTTGCCTCTTTCCTTCCTATAGAACCCTGAGAGCCACCCAGATACCAGAGTATCCACCAGGTTGTGAAGCCTGATCACCCAGGGTATGAGTCCCCTGACCCCCCCAATAGGCAAATTCTGACCCTGGGTTTTTACCCAGTCCTTACTCCAGCAAAGCTGACTGTGCAAAAGAGAATGCTACAAAAATATCTTAGCAGATATTACATTACAACAAAGTCACTGTACAATTCTCTGCAGTTGGCAGGCTTTTTTCAAGAGAGGTCCAGGACTGGAATAGCAAGGACATTGTATGGCAGGAGTGAGTGGCACTGGCAGAGCATTGTAGGGAAGTTTGCACAGTGCCTGCCTATAGTATGCCTGGCTCTAGTTGGCCTTGCTAGTCACTTAGCACTAAATTAATTCTGCACATGAAAAATGGTCACCGCTAATTGCTAAATAGTAACATGATGTGAATTAAAATGTCCAAGTTAAATCCTATCAGTTCCAGAATTTGTATTAAGAAATAAAAGCACTAATACAGGACGGTGTTATTTCTAAGCACTAGTCTACACTACAGAGTTAGGTTGAAGCAAGGTAGTTTACATTGACCTAACTCTGTAAGTGTCTACTCTAAAATTTTGCTCCTGCTGACGTAACTCGCCTGCTATGCTGATTTAATAACAGCACTCCCATGAGAGGCGTAGAGTTTGATGTAGTTAGGTCAACGTAGAGTCAGTGTAGACACTATGTTCCTTACATCGACTGTTGCTGGCTTTCAGAAGCCATCCTACAATGCCCCACGCTGATAGTTCAGTCGGTGCAAGCACTCCTTGTGAGGACAAGCGTTGCCGACACAAGGAGCAAAATGTAGTGACACACAAGCCATGTAATTACTGCAGCGGTTGAATGCTGACCTAAGTTAGGTCGACTTAATTTTGTAGCAGAGACATGCTCTAAGTGGCTTAGTCATTGCTTTATGCATAGACAGTGCATGATGCTATGACACAGAATGCACAGAGACTGCTGCGCTGGGCATCACAAAATGCGGAAGAGATGGCCAGCCCTCTGTGGAGATAGAGGCGGTTAGGGACTATTTAGAAAAGCTGGACGTGCACAAGTCCATGGGGCCGGACGAGTTGCATCCGAGAGTGCTGAAGGAATTGGCGGCTGTGATTGCAGAGCCACTGGCCATTATCTTTGAAAACTCGTGGCGAACCGGGGAAGTCCCGGATGACTGGAAAAAGGCTAATGTAGTGCCAATCTTTAAAAAAGGGAAGAAGGAAGATCCTGGGAACTACAGGCCAGTCAGCCTCACCTCAGTCCCTGGAAAAATCATGGAGCAGGTCCTCAAAGAATCAATCCTGAAGCACTTGCATGAGAGGAAAGTGATCAGGAACAGCCAGCATGGATTCACCAAGGGAAGGTCATGCCTGACTAATCTAATCGCCTTTTATGATGAGATTACTGGTTCTGTGGATGAAGGGAAAGCAGTGGATGTATTGTTTCTTGACTTTAGCAAAGCTTTTGACACGGTCTCCCATAGTATTCTTGTCAGCAAGTTAAGGAAGTATGGGCTGGATGAATGCACCATAAGGTGGGTAGAAAGCTGGCTAAATTGTCGGGCTCAACGGGTAGTGATCAATGGCTCCATGTCTAGTTGGCAGCCGGTATCAAGTGGAGTGCCCCAGGGGTCGGTCCTGGGGCCGGTTTTATTCAATATCTTCATAAATGATCTGGAGGATGGTGTGGATTGCACTCTCAGCAAATTTGCGGATGATACTAAACTGGGAGGAGTGGTAGATACGCTGGAGGGGAGGGATAGGATACAGAAGGACCTAGACCAATTGGAAGATTGGGCCAAAAGGAATCTGATGAGGTTCAATAAGGATAAGTGCAGGGTCCTGCACTTAGGACGGAAGAACCCAATGCACAGCTACAGACTAGGGACCGAATGGCTAGGCAGCAGTTCTGCGGAAAAGGACCTAGGGGTGACAGTGGACGAGAAGCTGGATATGAGTCAGCAGTGTGCCCTTGTTGCCAAGAAGGCCAATGGCATTTTGGGATGTATAAGTAGGGGCATAGCGAGCAGATCGAGGGACGTGATCGTTCCCCTCTATTCGACATTGGTGAGGCCTCATCTGGAGTACTGTGTCCAGTTTTGGGCCCCACACTTCAAGAAGGATGTGGATAAATTGGAGAGAGTCCAGCGAAGGGCAACAAAAATGATTAGGGGACTGGAACACATGAGTTATGAGGAGAGGCTGAGGGAGCTGGGATTGTTTAGCCTGCAGAAGAGAAGAATGAGGGGGGATTTGATAGCTGCTTTCAACTACCTGAAAGGGGGTTCCAAAGAGGATGGCTCTAGACTGTTCTCAATGGTAGCAGATGACAGAACGAGGAGTAATGGTCTCAAGTTGCAGTGGGGGAGGTTTAGATTGGATATTAGGAAAAACTTTTTCACTAAGAGGGTGGTGAAACACTGGAATGCGTTACCTAGGGAGGTGGTAGAATCTCCTTCCTTAGAGGTTTTTAAGGTCAGGCTTGACAAAGCCCTGGCTGGGATGATTTAACTGGGAATTGGTCCTGCTTTGAGCAGGGGGTTGGACTAGATGACCTTCTGGGGTCCCTTCCAACCCTGATATTCTATGATTCTATGATTCTATGATTATGAAAGAGGACTCAGTCTGGCCTCTGATGTGCACACCAACAATTTCATGTGTGCTTTTAAATCATGATTAAGGGGCTTGTGCATGCACACTCTACCAGCTGTGCATGGAGGTATTAGTATCAATAACAATTATTGAGCTATCCCCTCAACTAGGGACCAGGGTCCCATCTAGTACAGGTCACAGGAGTAAAACAAAGGCACACCCCCACCCGCCATCCGGAAAGCTCACTGTTTAGACTCATAGACTTTAAGCCCAGAAGGGACCGTTGTGATCATCTAGTCAGACCTGCACATTGCAGGCCACAGAACCTCACCCACTCACTCCAGTAATAGACCCCTAACCTCCGGCTGAGTTAATGAAGTCCTCGAATCATGATTTAAAGACTTCAAGTTCCAGAGAATCTGACACGTACGCTGCTTTAAACCTGCGAGTGACCTGTGCCCAAGGCTGCAGAGGAAGGCAAAAAACCTCCAAGGTCTCTGCCAATCTGACTAGGGGAAAATTCCTTCCCGACCCCAAACATGGTGATCAGATGGACCCTGAACATGTGGGCAAGACCCACCAGCCAGATACCTGGGAAAGAACTCTCTGTAGTAACTCAGAGCCCTCCCCATCTAGTGTCCCATCTCCAGCCACTGGGAATTTTTGCTACTAGTAGTCGCCGATCAGCCACCTGCCATTATAGGCAGTCTCATCATACCACCCCCTCCATAGGCTTATCAAGCTCTGTCTTGAAGCCAGTTAGGATTTTTGCCCCCACTGCTTCCCTTGGAAGGTTGTTTACTAGGATGATCATACAATGCAACAGATGGATAAACAGACAAAATGATGGGGCACACGGTAACAACAGAAGTGGATATGTTTGCCAGCATTGTCTCCACAGGTGGCCACCAGTCTACTCAATGCTGTGATTGCTGAAAAAAAGCTAAAAGATGTTTGTACATACACAAAGAGAGTCTGTCTTGAAGCCTCTTTCAAAATAGACCCTAATTCTCAAGGAATACCCAGTATAATATAGTTAATATAATATAATAATACCTGGTATAATATAGTTTATCTAATGGGCTATTTTTCTAGAGTATCTTTTTCTGAATACTTTTTAATTAATTTTCATAAAGAAACAAACAATAAAAGTGCAAAAAGGTAAAGGACTTACAGCTTGTATATGTCACCAAATGCCACATACTTCAACAGGATAGCCAATATATTTTTTAAAAAAAGTTAACTTGTAGTAGCAATAATGTCTACTCTGTAAACAGTGGTCATTTGACCTATCTGTACTCTACCCTTGTGCTTTTGTATTTCCTGTGTTGTCTCTCTTTCTAAGTCGGAAATTCTTCAAGATTTTTAAAACAAAAAAATCCAATCATCCATGAAGTGCAGGAGAAACTTGATTTGCTTGTAAATAATACACCAGTCCAACAATTCAGTAGATTTTGTACTTTTCAGCTAAATTCTATAGAGGGGTCTTGTGTCATGTTTGGACAGCTGTTGCTATTAAAACTCTTGCCAAGTAAGTTTTAAAAAAAAGCCACCTTCTAACTGCTATATTAACAATTACCCCAGGAAATTTACAGGCACTTCAGTGCCAAATTCTGAAACCTTTCTGGAGCTACCTTTAGGATTACTTTGAAATCTGTTTTGCACTATAGAGTTTGCAATCACTTTGCTTTACCCCACACTCTCCTTTTCACATCACAGATCTACCACAAAGTAAGATTTTTTTAAAAAAAATATTATACTCAGGTGCTGGTGTATCCCAGTTTCTTTATTTCAGGGAAATTTCAGACCAGGTGTTCCATTTGGCTGTGGGAAAAAAAATTACAGAATTGCACTGCTAAATGAAAATGAGTTACTCCTCCGCTGGCTGTAGGGCGAACTAAATTCTTTAATACTTCCAATGACTTCACTAAAACCAAAGGGGGGATGTATATGTAATGGAGATACTTCTCAAAATGTTCCTGGAGGGAGCAGTTCTTTAATTTAGCAAATGCCATGTCATGCACATGCACTCCTGCACATGCAAAGGGCAATGGACATGTGCTGAAGGGCAGTCTGGAGATCTCAAGATGGTGAGGAACATACAGAGAAGGCACAGTCAACAGTGTCTTTCTTCTATGTTATTCAAGTGAATCCCTGTTCATGCATTTTTCAACTTAATAATATTGTACTTTGTATTAGCTTTGTGTGTCCTCCATTGCTGCTCTGAGGGGTGAAATATCTGCTGTTTGGAGAGTGCAGATGAAGCAGAGTTGAGACCAGCAATTTTATGAACTCAGCAGATCCATAACTAGAGTGGGATTCAAAGTATTTTGATGGAACTCTTTCCCATCTGAATGAGAGAATTCAATGGGAATGTGAATTACAAAGGAGTGGGGGTTCCATATTTTTTCATAAGAGAACATTTTTATTTTACCTTCTTGCGGAGATTTTCCTCTTGGTGCCAGGCAGAACCTTCATTCACAAAATATATAACTTCTTTCAGGTCTCCCTACAACCCAGTGATTTTGTGCCAGTTGAAAGTAAATCAAAAGGCACGGAAAACTTGGCAACATGAGTGGTGGATTTTTCCCCTCTATGAAGATCCTGAGCAGTGGTAACTGTTGTAAGGTTTTGGCATGCAGCTTACACCCAGTACTGAGAAGAGATCATTGTGACCAGGCTAATGCAGTCTTGTGAGACCAACATTTCAAATTACACATTAATTACCAAAGAGAGGTGTGGTCCGATGGTGTGACCACAGGGCCGAGAGCCAGAAATTTATGTGCTTTAGCCTTGGCTCGGTCACTGACTCCCTCCGGTAAGTTATTTAAACAACCTCACCCACACGATAGGATAATGATACTTACTAACCGGTACCAACCCCACAGGGAGATGAAGAGGGTTCATTTGTCTTTCCATGTTTGGAAAAACACTTTGAAGAGGAGGGCAAACTTTAGAATATTTTGCTGAAAATACCAGTGCTGTTTGGCTTTGAATCTGGGAGAAACTTTTTGGAAAGAAATGGTCCATTTATCTAAGCTCTAAATGATCATCTAGGATGCAGAATGCTCAGCCTACTTGATATCACTGAGCTGGATTGGATAAAAGACAAAATGTGGTCATTGCAGTGGTTGGGGAACAAAGTAAAATGTTCCCTGGCCCCAGATGCTGGTTTCTGCTTTATGACTTACTAAACTAGATTACCAGGTGAGGAAAATTACATTCAATATTTTTTCAGTTCTTGTGTATACAGTAAGGACATTCTTCTTCCAGGAGCAGGAGCACTGCCTCGGCTCATCCTTTGGAGGTGTTTGTGTTACCATTACCATGGTAACAAGAAAGGATTAAATCGGGACTTTAAAAAATTGTGCAGCAAGGCGTGGATGGGGAGTAAAATTGCAAAACCGGGCACTGGCTTTTAAGGGATCTATTGCTTCTATATTAAACACATAGAGTAGAAATTCCTGGTGCCACTGCCTAAAAATAGCACGTCAGCCTTTATTATTGCACAGTGACTTTTATATATATAAAAATCTAGCAAGTTTTAGTTAAAGCAGATTGCAGAAATGGAAGCGGCTGGAAATCTACCTTTGTCTAGGTTGAGATCTGTGTCTCTTGCCCTATCTGGGGGATGGTGTTTTCATGAAACATAGCTGTTCCAGAGCAACATCCATAGTAATAGTTCTATGTGAACCGTGTTATAACACATGGACTTGAGCTGAAACTTAAAATCGGAGCCCCCCTAATTTTCAGGGCCGGGTGCAGTTGGGATTCAAATCTTTGGCTCTGAACCTGCCCCTTTAGTTTTGGTTGTGGTGTGAGGCCTATTTTCTAGATTTAGTTTGAATGCCACTCTGTAATCCTGCAAGATTTTGCTGCTATCCTACTCAAATGCTAGCCCTGGCCAGATGGTTAAAGCCTATCAAATAGAATGGGGATGAAACCAAAAGATTCTGTAGACATTACTCTAAACAACCTATCAAACTGAAAGGAGAATTATAGCCCTGCTATGGAATTCAATAATACTGATCTCTAGATATTCCCCAGATTTCCCAGAGAAATGTTCCATAAAGGCAGGTTTGGCCTTGAACCTTAATTCAGAACCCTAACCTAAAATTAAAGTAGGTCTGGAGCTGAACAGTCCCTCCTCAGCCCAACTCTGGTTACACTATAGTTCAAGATCCTGGTCATAACAGTTTGCATCCATGTGGACAGCTGTGCTAGGCAGTAATTGAGTCTTAAAGATGATTTTCAAATCCAGTTGCAAGCCCAAGGTTAATCTGATCTCTGCCTAGAGAATTTTCATAAACCACCAAAAAACATTGCCTCATTTCATAAGGGGAAGGCAGAGAAGCACACCAGTCAGTTTCAGTTTTAGGTAGGCCAGGTGCTCTTTCAGGTCTTCTTTTGTAATTAACAATTTATTTAAGTCCGATAAAGAATTTTTCCCAAGTTTGTTTAAGGGCTGGATAAATAAACCTAAACAACACTGAGTTAAGCCAGGACTTGCAAGTTAAACACTTACCAACTCAAAGAATTTTAAAGCTTCTGTTTATCACTATCTCAGATATTTTTCTGCAGACTGTAGTTCACGTCTCACCTTCTTACACTTTTTAAAGGCTAAGTTGGGTGGGTCCTGCTGCATTCAATTAGTGGACTGATGCTTCTTCAGCGCTGTGTGACCCAGCATTTGATAGTTTTCATGGTCTCATCATATTTAACAGCCTTTCCAGCACTCTTCCACTACGCGCTTGCTGCTACTCCATAGCTAATTACTTGCTCTTTCAATGCGAAGTGAGGCTGGCATGCTGCATTCAGTTAATAGACGGATACATTAAAAATACAAGGTTCATCTTTAATTCCACCATGCTTGCAAAGGATAATTTAATGAACAGTCAGCAAGCTGCAAATTCTCTTCCCAGCACCCAGCCCAGGTAACTCAGATGGTTGATGGGCAACTTTGTAGGGGCAGAACAGTAGATTCTGTAGCAATGGCATTCCCCATTGAGTGGTGGGGGAGGATGAATGGCTCCAGTTAATGATGCATCCTGTGCCCTGGCCCCTTGTTCATCTTGCTTCCAAAGAGCCAGTCTGTGTGTCTTTCTCAGGACGCTTTGTGGCACTGGGCTCCAAAGCATGGGCTAAGGTGACCAGATGTCCCAATTTTATAGGGATAGTCCTGATATCCTGGACTTTGTCTTATATAGGCGCCTATAACCTTCCACCCCCATCCCAATTTTTCACACTTGCTGGCTGGTCACCCTATGGGCTCCTGTCATTGGTCCCCTAGCCCTAGGTGCAGTGGAATCCCACTTTCACTGTGTTACAGGGCCCCCCACAGCTGCAGGCAAGGAATTCATTTGTCACATTCCTAGGCCATACACTGAAGGACTTGAATCGTACCAAACACTTCCAGCTGACACAATATGACGCCGAAAGGCTTTTTATCTTCTAAGACCTGAGATCAGAGTTCTGTGTTTCTCCTGCTGTTGGGGGTCATTCCTTACTAGTGGAGAACATGACATCCCCGGGGCAAAACCCAGGCCAGCTGACACAGGATTGGGGAGGGACAGCATGGAGAAGAAGGATGAGTGGCAAGAAGGTTTGCACAGGAGACTGCCAAAGTTCCCAGATCTCCTGTGTCAGTTAATGCCTTTCCCTGCCCACCCATGGATCTGGGTATGTGAAGGGCTTCTGGTTAAAGGGCTTGTAAAGGGTGTGCTCACTACATGACCTGGAGAGCAAAGGACAGGGGCCTCACGTTGCTGGGCCTGTTAGGGGAGAGCTCCTTGAAATATACATGCATTCAGTGGGCCTTTCGTTAGCTCAGTTTATGAAGCCTGGGACAATACCTTCACATTTGTGTAATTGATGGGGATGCTGGGACATTTCCAGTATTTAGGGACATTTGTCAACCGTATTCTTCACACCTCTACAGCAAAAGGCACCTCCTATGAAAGGAAACACATTCCTTCCCCTAGATAATGAAGCAATCTGTGGAATACAGATACAACTGAGCCTGGTTCCCAGTTGGTGTACACTGGGGTCGCTCCACCGATTTCAATGCCAATTTATACCAGCCAGAAACATGGTCCAGTTCGCATTATACAACCCAGTACAGGGTGAATGTGTGCTACAGGTCTCCCCACCCCCTCTGTGTCCAATCCACAGAGGACATGAGTTGGTTGCAGCCCCACATAGAAAGCTTTAGCTCAAATTGTAGCAGCTCATGCATTTAGCAATGTGGTTCTACTGTGTTGACCGAAGTGGCAGTTGTCACATAAGTGGGGTAGTTTCTGGAATTTGAACTGCTGTTGGCCTCAGCTCTAGCAACTCCAGGCTACAATAAACACATGGGGAACTGAGTTCCAAAAATCCAGACCTCAGCTACTCAAAGTAAAGAAGATCTACACTTCTTGGATAGAGTGGCAGGCTCTCTTCAGGCCAACATTACATATGACACAGCCAATATGTTAGATCTGCCATAGATAAGAAAAGACCTTTTTCTGGTGAATTAGATAATGGCTCCCTTCTGATCACTGTTGCATGCCTTGCTGTTGCAATATGTTCCCATATCCCCAAAGCTTCAGTCTTTATATGTAATCCTGCAAACAGAAAGGGATCCCAGGGAAAGAAAGAAACAAATTATACTGAAATAACTGAAAGCTTTATGTGAGTGGAAATGAAGCAAAAGTCACTGCCGTTGAATTTATTTTCACTAGTTCTCAGCTTTGCAGAGATTCAGCAAAATGAAATTTGATGATAATCCCAGCTAGTTACAGTGTCCAAAAAGAGTGAAAATACCTTCAAACTGGATGAAACTTGATGCTGCCAGAACTCTGCTGAATCCCCCTCCAGTGTATTTCCAAATCACATTCCTCCATTACTCTGTTAAGTGCTGCCCAAAGAATCAACAATAAATCAAGTAACCTGCAATATGGTTCTTTTTATAATGCATCTATAAATTTCATGGAATGATGGATTTCTTCTTATGAAATTTCAGTTGAGACATTGGAGGATACAAGGAACTCTTGGGTTTTACTGTATTACAAGTGCTTTGGTTAAAGAGACATTGTCCAGGTAAAACCCAACTCCACTCCAGCCCTCAATCATCAATGTTATTCCAGGTTCACCTCCTATAGGAAAATATGGCCTTTAAATCAAGAACTACAACTGTCTTAATCTCAGTTGAGCAATCTAATTACAACAAACCTCGTGAAGGTGGTCATGGACGTGTGGTGAGCACAGGCATGCTTGCTACACTGTTCCTTCTTTCTTCTAGCCTGCTTTTTTGCTATGCAGCTAAGACTGTGTTCATTTTAAAATCAAGATGGGATGGTTTATGCACCAGTTCAAACAGGAATTATTTTGGGGAAGGTCTATGGGCTGTGTTATGAAGGAAGTCAGACTAGATGATCACAATGGTCCCTTAAGACTGTGGAATGTATAAATTTGAACAAGAATTCCCATTGAATGGCTCCAGAGAGCAGCACTTCCATCACATTGTACACTCTGCTTGTGTGTGATAGCCTTTCCCCCATTCTGTGGCTGTCTTGTCTACTTAGATTGTAAACTCTTTGGGGGCAGGGGCCATCTACTACTCTGTGTTTGTACAGTGCCTAGCACAATGCGGCTGCACTCTTGGTTGGCCATTAGACACTAGTATACTAAATATGATTAGCTTTCAATCCCCTGTGGGTTCCTGAAGGCGGGGTGAGGGCAGGTTGGCTTGGCAAGGCTTGTTTCCTGGAGCATGAAACATCCAGCATTCTGGATTTGTTGTTTTGCTTTCAGCTCACCACCCAGGATTTTTGTAAACAGGAATTTTTGATCATCAAAGTTTGGCTGTGGATAAAAATCCAAAATATTGGCTCCAAACCTCCTGAATGATCAAAATCTCATAAAAACCCACTTTTCCATAAGATTGCTGGGATTTCAATGTCCTGTCCCAACCACGAATTCTGTGAGACTAGCTTACAAGTGGACAGTGCCCCTTATTCACTTTTCTTTTTTTTTTTTTAAATTTAACCAAGTGTCCGAGTGTGGTGGGCATTCCTTCCTGGCACTAGCTGCTGCCCAGCTGGGGCAGGACCAACCCAGATAGGTTCTCCTTGAGGTGTTCCATGCAAACGGCAGCATCACTTGCCCCAACCTCTCCTGCATTAGCACCACTTTAGGGCTGCTTCCTGTGTGGCTGCAGTAGTGGGGGAGAAGCACCCTGTAAGCACCCACACAAGTCAGCCCCAGTTTGGCCCTATATGTGCATACACAGTCCTATTAGAGTTAATCTTATACAATCTAATTGCATCTCGCTTCTAAAGGTCAATCTCCTCGTTTAAATTTAAACTCAGCTTCTACCTAAATTCCACAGCCTCATTGACACTCCTGAGAAAAGAACCTGTGACCCCTGTTTGGCCTAGGGGACTCATTCCTTACTTCTCCAAAAGGCAGTATAGCTATGGAATATTCTCACCTCCTCAGGCTCTGAGCACTGTGCCTGAGAGAACATGCACTGAAGGTCCATATTGCTGTACCTGTCACATCCATGAACCAATATATCAATATACCTATAAAGAAATCCACACCCCCATAAAAACTCTATTTCACCAATAAAGCATGAAACATTTTAAAGAGAGATTTCTTTTCACCAAACAGCTTTCCATTACTTTTTCATCTAATTTTAAAAAGTAAGCAAAGATATATATGTTGCCTATACAGTATATACACATTGTCAATAAAATCTGAGCTTGGCCCAGTTCTGGAAATGTGTAGTTATTTGCTAAGTAAAAGGATTTTACCATTACGTGATACACTAAGTGTTCCCCTTAGAAAGCCTTTAAATAAAGGAACTGTTTTGTTTCAGAAGGGGATTGATTTGTGGGCTAAATCTATCTACACCTTCATTAATTAGAGTTTAAAGGGTCAAAGCTCTGAAGGCCAGAGGGCATCATTTGCAAATAGTAAAGCTGGCTTAACACGTGATGTAGATCAGGAATAGGCAGCTGGCAGCCCAGGACTCTGCTCCACCAGATTGTTTTATTTGACCTGCCACAGCCAGGTTGGCAGGTGAAACCCTGCATCAGCTGGTACCAGGCAGGACCGGCTCTAGGCACCAGCAAACCAAGCATGTTGGCAATTGCACTCTCGGAGCTTGGGGCGGCAAAAAGCCTAGAGCCGGCCCTGGTGCCAGGGCCAAGAAGGGAGCAGGACATCGTAGGCAAAGAACCCCACCTGAACACGGATGCATGTCATGCGACATTATGGTGGGCTCTTTCTAATCTTCACTGTGAAAGTCAGTGGACTAGCTCACTCTCCTCCCCCATGTCACACCTGTGCAGAACCAGACCCTCCTGGTGTCACCCCCCGCCCAGGAGTAGAACCTGACCCCTCCAATGTATGGCTTGCCAAAGAGTTTTCGTGGATTTTGTGGTGCTCTACTACCTTAAAGCTGCCCATCTCTGATGCAGGTAATAAAAGACCCATCTGTCTGTCTACCTTTCAGCATGTCTGTGGCTGTGTGCCAATAAAAACATCAGTTGATGGTATCGCAGCAGAAGTAACTTTTGTCGTGGACAAAGTGAGGCAATTGTAAAGTGACTTTTCAGGTCTAGTTCTTGCTCAAAATCTTTAGAGATGGTTAAGTGAGTCTATATAATCTTATTTTTCAAATCTTTATTGTAAGTAATACCCTCTTAGAAGAATGGAAATAATGGGCCAGATCCCCACTCTGCTGATTTAGACCAGCTAACAATGTGACCCTCTATTTTGAAGGTCCACAAAATGAGTGATTTGGAAAAAACCCTCATTGATAGATGGGTAGATTTCAACAAACCAACTCTAGCTATTTAGGGCATGATTGTGTAACAGCTTTGCTCTGAAAACTATTATTGAATTATTATTGAAAGGTTTGAATGTACAAGGAATTCAGGCTCAAACACTTAGACTTCAGAAAACTCATCCTGTCTCCTTTAGGATGCTGTGAATTTAAAGTTCAACCAAAAATATACAAGACCAAATCCTTGGGAATTTTATTTTATTTTAACTCTTTGGAGATGACAGACATCTCTTGCATTCCATGCATTCATTTGTCTAGCAGTCTGGAAGTGCCACTGTCTGAGTGTTTACAAGTAGACAGTGCCTCTTATTCACTGTTTAATTTTTTTTAAAAAATATTAACCAAGAGTTCCAGTAATGATTCCTAAATTTCCATAAAATCACCAGATATTTAGCTAAGAGCAATGTCCTGTATTTATGAAGAGCCAGTTTTAAAAAAAAATGTAGAAATCCAGTAATTATCACTAGAACTAATTATTAAACTTTGAAAATCAGCAAAGGATGAGCATCAGGACTACATTTTCAGCTATGAGTGCAACCATGGCCTCAACCGAAGTGCAAATTTCAGGCAGTTGTGTGCCTAATTACTGACTGGTACATGAAATCACCCAACTTGTGTGTGCAAGTGTGGGGTTACAGAAAGAAAATCCGGGGGTGTAGGTGTGGGAGAAATATGTAATGAGCTCACCTGCTTCACCAGAGGCTGAAAACTTGGTCCATATTACAGAGGCTTATTCATTAGCATTTGAAAAATAAAACAATACCCATACTCTCTCCCTACAAATGACAATGATTAATGCTTTATAAAGACCTAACATGAATGAGCAGATCGTTTTGGTCTAGCCAGCCTATTATGTAACACAGATTTCCCTCTCTTTTACATTTTGTCTTGTTCATTTTTCAGCATGTTTGCTCAAGTGTATGTGTGAGAGACAGGAGAGAGAAATTTCAATTAAGAAACCCAGATAAGAAACACCTACAGATAGCTGTGCTCATAAGCTAAACTCTAGAGGCTGTAAAGAGCAAGGGAGGGAAAAATAGAAATTCCACTCAGACAGCCTTTGAGATAAGAGTAATGGCCTCAGAAAGCCAAGGAAATCTAAGTCTGCTTCAATGGCTCACAGCACCCCCACTATTCAAATTGTTCCAGCACCCTGCTTGGCACCCCAGAAAGCTTCAAAATCCTCAAGTGGGGCACTTCCCCGAGCAGGTACTTTTTCCTGGTCAAACCTTGCCCTGCACTTTCATGTTTAAAGCCATAAACCACCCCTTCTTCCTCAGACCAGCGCAGGGCAGGGCAGAGGGGAAAGAGAGGCAGCCTTTGCATCAATATCTTGAGAAGGTGCCAAAATTCTACTATTAACTCCCCTCATTTTGACACAGCTCTCTGTGTATAACAGGAATCTACAGCCAAGCAATTTGCATAAGCCTACACCTGATTTAGATACACAATCAAAATAATGGAACACACCAATAAGGCTTATAGCTGTGTGTTTATTTGCAACAGTAAGCATGTTGTTTTGAAAAATCAGTCCCAGTATGTTTCCCCCCTTGATTTAATAAAGTTGAAATTCCAAAATATTAAGAACAAAGAATATGTAAATGTTTGCTTTATTGCAAAGGCGCACACACACACACGAGTTCGAATGGCCCAGAAAATCCACGATAAGCCCTCTCAAATTATCACATTGGTATATCTCTATCTTAAGTATGGCCCTCCATTACTAGAGTATCTGAACACCTCACACTCTTTAATGTATGTGTCCTCACAACGCCCCTGTGAGATAGATAAATGCTGTTACCCCCTTGCCCCGCTCCTTCCCATTTTACAAAAGAGAAATGAGACAGAGAGAGACCAGGGCCAAATTTTGAAAGGTATTTAGTTGCCTCAGGAGATTTTCAAAAGTGCCTAATGAGAATAGGCACCTATTTCCCATTGACTGCAACTGGAGTTTGAAGTCTTAAAATCCCCTTAGCACCAATCTGCATCTATATGTACCTACAGACCATTAAAAGTCTGGTCCTAAGTGATTTGCCCAGGGTCATGCAGTAAGTTTCTATCAGAACAAACACTTAAACCCAAGTCTCCGGCTAGTCCCCGACCTGTTGGGCCATCCTTCCTCTCTCCTACATGATTTGCTTGCACAGTTACAGTCACTATGCACCTACATTAGGTTGCTGTGCAACTGCACCTGTAATTGTGAGTTCCCTACATTGAAAATGCAGCCAATTCTGGCCTCAGATTAGTGAAACTGAATGAGAAACTTCCCAGGAGTTTATCTGAAAGCTTTCCCTAAAAAGCAAGTTGTCATTATTCATTGCTGATGAAGTCGTTTCTGTCACCTGTATAAGTAGTGGGCATCACTCATCCCCCCCTCCCACTTGAAATCATCTAACTGTTCTGTACAGTTAGGTTCTTCATTTTACAGAAGCTGTCACAGAATTGTGTGGAATGCCAGGATAATGGTCTTTGGGAGAATCAGAGCCAAGGGACACAGAATTACTGCTCATGCTTCTGAGCACACTCTAGCTGCTGCTTAATTTTTTGGTGGATGGATAGATAGATAAATCAATAGACACATAAACAGACATATAAGATACACAGGTCATTAAAGTTTATAGCTCTTTTAAAAGGGAGATCTTGCATAGCATGCCTGTTTTGCACACAGCACTTAATTAGAGCATGATTTCCTCTGCAGCGTGGCAGGTACATTAATCTTTAATACAACAGAGCTTTATAGTGAGATAGTGACGTTATGTCCCTGGTGCCTTAAGTCAAACCAGGCTACTGACCAAAATGAAAGTTTATTGAAACAATTCTGCTCCTCCCTTCTCAAGCTTTAGCACTGGGGGAGGTGGGGAACAACACATAATCCAGCTAATTCCTAGGAAAAAGAAAAGGAGGACTTGTGGCACCTTAGGGACTAACCAATTTATTTGAGCATAAGCTTTCGTGAGCTACAGTAGCTCACGAAAGTTTATGCTCAAATAAATTGGTTAGTCCCTAAGGTGCCACAAGTACTCCTTTTCTTTTTGCGAATACAGACTAACACGGCTGTTACTCTGAAACCTAACTCCTGGGGAATGTCAACTCTTTGAGGTTAGTGACAGTGAAAATAGTAGCAATAGCTAATATTTTTCTGATGCGTTTGGGTCAGTTTTCTATTTTCAAAGGTACATACTTTGCACGTGCCACTTCCTAGGAGGAGGAGGAGGGTCTTATGGTTAAAGCACAGGTTGGGAACTCAGGAAATCTGGATTCTATTACTTGTTCTGCAACAGCTTTCCTGAGTGAACTTGGACAAATGTACATAACCTCGCTGGTTGAGGGTATGTCTACACAGCACCTACCAGATGTGTGTCCCAGTGCGAGTAGACACACGCTAGCTCTGCTTGAGCTAGTGCTCTAAAAATAGCAGTGTGGCCAGGGCTGCTTGGGCTAATTGCCAGAGTACATATTCAGGCGGGACTGTACTTGGGTGGCTAGTTTGAGCCACTGCTTGCACCACTGTGGCCACACTGCTATTTTCAGTACAATGGCTCCAGCAGAGCTAACACATCTCTGTCTACCTGTGCTGGGATTCCCACCTCCTAGCTGTGGTGTAGACATTACCCTGAGAGTCTCCTGACTGTAAGAGAAGGATAATGGTTCTTTTCTACCTTGCAGGGCTGCTGTGAGGTTTAATCCATTAAGATTTGTAAAGTGCTTTGTAATTCTTAGCTGGGAAGGTAAAAATGCACCCTTGCAGAGGGGCCCCTCACACAGCATGGAATGTTGTACAGAAAGGCAGCAGAGTACAATCTTTGCACGTACATAGCTCCTTCTATTGGAGGGTAACACTGATTTTCAGATATTCATTTAGACTGAAGGCTCTTTATTAGGTAAGTGTTAGCTGCATTTTCTAGCTAAGTAAGGAAGCTGAGGCATGTGGAGTTTAAGTGTCTTGCATAAGCTCATGCAGAAAGTTTGTGGCAGGAATAGAACTCGTGTCTTGCAAGACCTTGATGTCTGTGGTAACCACAAAGCCACCCTCCCTGTCTGCAGGGTCACTTCTGCCAGAAGTGTGAGATTCCACACACGACATGCTGATCTGACACTCTAGAAAATAGAAAAACGCAATTTTGAAAAATTGCAAGGGGAAAAAAATGAAATGCATTTTCTTTGTTATAAACAACAAAACAGAGGAGCTCTGCTGATTCACCTCAGCTGAGCCTACATACCTTAACAGTATATTTCTGAAAATACGCAAGTTGCTGTTTTCTGATAATTTTTCTAAGTAATCAGGTGGGGGAGGAAGAGAGATCCAACTGCATATTTACTACTGTACACCCAAAGACTAGAGAGAAACTGCAGCACATTCAGGTACTTATAACTCTGACAAAGACACCTTAGTATTAAAAAGTCAGGCAACAACATGAGGCAGCTTTATTGTTAATCGGAACAGAATGATACATCAGAGATTTGCCTTGTTTCAGCCTAATTAGATTGGCATCTCTCAGAAATTTTTAAGATGCTATGAGTTAAAGTCCCTTTACGGGCAGGTTATCCACGCTGGCACATGAGGCATGAAATAGTATGAGAAAAACAACACGAAAAGTAGGTGTTTGTGTATCACTTCAGCCAATTAGATTAAGAGAGCGTTGCTGGCAATGATTTTGTCTGTTTTCTGAGGAACCCATCAGGAACTGTATTCAAACAACTCTAACCTGCTGATGGTTTCTTTTTTATCCAGCCAATGATCTTGGGTTGTTGGTAACAAAGGATGTTCTTGTTTTCAGTACTCTGAACTATGTAATTAAGGTACCTTGGAGAGAAATCAATAGTTTATATCACCTTTGAATAGCATGCTTGCCAGTGAACCTGCCTTGCTTACTTAGCTATATCTAGCAGTCACAGATGGCAAAACTAACCCTGTTTTGTTATTGCTAAAGACTCAAATCTTTCTTTTCTCAGAAAAGAGGAGTTAGAGTACAGAAGCCACACTTTCAGTTTCAAGAAACTGTGGGTTTGATTCTGCTCTCCTTGACACTGGTTTCAAATCTCTGTAGCTCCACTGACTAGAGTGGCTTGACTATAGGTTTAAACTGGTAAGTGAGAGCAAATTAAGCCCTTCATATTTTAATCTTTCCACCACCCGAATACCGGTTTCCTCTCACAGTTTAAAAGTGTATTTCCTCCTACCCTCAACCTCCAATTGTTGCCATTAGGTGCCACCTTGGTGGAGGGTGGGAGGGAACAATTCCCTAGGATGGTTCTGGGGCATTCTAAGAAGTCTGGCTAAGCACCTCCATGTAATGTGTAACACTTCTTAGGTGTAATAACTTAATTGCTTTGAACAGCTCCAGCTTGTCACTCTGGTCAGTGGTCTAGACATATTTTTTACTAAGACTCCTTTTCTCAGGATATTGAAAAAATTCAGATGGGTTACATCAGAGCCTGGCAAAGTTTATCCAGTTCTTTAGAGCTCTGATGCAATTTTGCCAACTTCTAGGCCAAAACTGACTGTATTTTATGAAAACCTGAATTACAGTTTGGAGCATTTAGTCCTTCAAATAGTCTTAGTGCTTTCAAGCTTGGTTTGAAATGACCTATGTAATATATGTAGAATTAGGTGATTTTAATAGAAATATCTCATTTAGTCAATGGGCCTGGAGTTCAGTTTGGAACTTCAGACTGGAAGGGAGCTTTCAGGTCACAGAATTGGATCCCCTGCCATCGAGGGCAACCCCAACATATAATCCTGTTAACTATTTTTGAGTTGGAGCTTGACAAACTCTTAAGTTGTTTGCCTACACAGTTAAGCAGATGGAACCCAGGGAGATCTTGACCCTCCACAAACAATCCTCCAGCACCCAACAAGTGCCCCCCACTCCCTTACCTGCAGGTACATAGCAGCATGGGATAACATGGCCGAATACTCGGTCTTTTCCTCAGTTGTTACTCAGTCAGAACTCCCATTAGGGTGAACTCCACACAGAGACTCTCTGCACACCTTAGAACCGCAGCTGTACCAGTGCATTCTAGGAATCCTGACGCACCTTCTCCCACAGTAGTGATTGCTCTGATTGGAAATGACTCAAAACGTCCATTCCCAAACATGAAGCACGGAAGTTTGGAGGAGCAGCTGAAACACAGCAGCTCTGACTCTTGTGCCTTTCTGTCCTCGCTGAGAGGACAACACAAACTGGACTGGTTCAGTCAGACCTGATTCCAGCCAGAATAACCAGTGCTTGAAAAAAAGCGGGGATAGCCAGGGACTGAAAGATCAAGGTCTTCCATTGAGCAGTTTAGAATGCTTCCCCCCCTTCCCCCCTTGTCTATTGCTGACAAGACCTTTATCTGCATAGCTGTCTGGAGTGCTCATAGAATATCAGGGTTGGAAGGGACCTCAGGAGGTCATCTAGTCCAACCCCCTGCTCAAAGCAGGACCAATCCCCAATTAAATCATCCCAGCCAGGGCTTTGTCAAGCCTGACCGTAAAAACTTCTAAGGAAGGAGATTCCACCACCTCCCTAGGCAACGCATTCCAGTGTTTCACCACCCTCCTAGTGGAGAAGTTTTTCCTAATATCCAACCTAAACCTCCCCCACTGCAACTTGAGACCATTACTCCTCGTTCTGTCATCTGCTACCACTGAGAATAGTCTAGAACCATCCTCTCTGGAACCACTCTCAGGTAGTTGAAAGCAGCTATCAAATCCCCTCTCATTCTTCTCTTCTGCAGACTAAACAATCCCAGTTCCCTCAGCCTCTCCTCATAAGTCATGTGTTCCAGACCCCTAATAGTTGCCCTTCGCTGGACTCTCTCCAATTTATCCACATCCTCCTTGTAGTGTGGGGCCCAAAACTGGACACAGTACTCCAGATGAGGCCTCACCAATGTCGAATAGAGGGGAACGATCACGTCCCTCGATCTGCTCGCTATGCCCCTACTTATACATCCCAAAATGCCATTGGCCTTCTTGGCAACAAGGGCACACTGCTGACTCATATCCAGCTTCTCGTCCACTGTCACCCCTAGGTCCTTTTCCGCAGAACTGCTGCCAGCCATTCAGTCCCTAGTCTGTAGCTGTGCATTGGGTTCTTCCGTCCTAAGTGCAGGACCCTGCACTTATCCTTATTGAACCTCATCAGATTTCTTTTGGCCCAATCCTCCAATTTGTCTAGGTCCCTCTGTATCCTATCCCTGCCCTCCAGCGTATCAACCACTCCTCCCAGTTTAGTATCATAGAGAGGAAGGAGAAAACAACATTAGAGGGGTTACAGCAGGAACACAGATTGCAAAGAAAAAGGACATATTTGGGTTCATTTATGCACTCAGCACCACAATAGGACAGTGTGGTGAAGGCTGCTGGCTTCTCTTTTGTCAGCCCAAGCTCAGTTGGTAGTGTCTGGGAATTCTTAAGCATATCTAGGTGCAAAATGGGGGAATAATCAGTATATTGCGGAGAATGGCAAACACAGGTGCAAATGAAACACTTCTTCCTTCACTGGTAGGACTGTACCTATGACTGTCCTGTGAAATCTATTCCCTTCCACGGGAGTATTAAGGAAGCACGACAATAGTGTGGATGTTTCGACTAAAATGACCGATGATTGATGCAGTCTCTCCTATCATATGTATGGCCCTGTCAGTGTTTTCTTTAATTAAGCAATGTCTAATGAAAACATACCATATGCTCTTGTTGTCTGCGTGCAAGTCTGGACAAGGAACCAGGAGGTTCCTAACGTCTAATCCTGGCTATGATACTAACTCACTTTGTGGTCTTGGGTCACTTAATCTCTCTCAGGGCCCCCTCCATAAAACAGGATTAATCCCTACTTACTGTTGGAGGTTTAATGATTAAGTAACTAGTATTTTTAAAGCTTTGAATAGGAAAGGTGCTAATTATTATTTTTTATTGTTGTGAGGGAGTTCACTCACCACACCTCCTCATGGTCAGGCGTGGCATAATGGTTCTCTCCCTCTCCAATGCCCCCTGCTGACAGTCACTCCAGTGCTGCTGTGACTGCTTCCCATAATTTGGCCCTGGCTAGGTCACTATTTACACCACCCCTTCTGCGGTAACAAAGAGTCCAAACAAATAAACAGTCCAAACATCCAAAAAGTCTTCAGCCCCAACTCCAGGCCCTATGGCCTTCATACCCTTCTCTCCAGGCTCTCTATAATCCCTATCCCCGCTGTCTCTGGACTCAAGCCGCCTTGCCAATGCTGCGAGGGAAACCTGGGCCCTCCCACTACTGGGCCATATAACCAGCAGCCAAGGTCGGCTCAGTTCAACTCCTCACTGTTTCTTATCCAGTCTCCCTCAGGCCTTCTTCCCCACAAGATCTCCAGGTTCACCCTTTGTTCAGGGCCAAGACTCTCAGGACCCTCCACTGGAATTCCCCAGCAAAATGCCAAATCAAAATATATAAACAAAACCCACTTGACTTTATTTCTAGGGATGCCAGGAGTCTAGTTTTCAACCAGAATGCCCAGTCGAAAAGGGACCCTGTTAGCTTTGGTCAACACCACTTAAAAGTCCAGTTGGTGGCACAGTGGGGCTAAGGCAGGCTCCCTGCAGCTCCTGGAAGTGACCAGCATGTCCCTACGGCCCCTAGGCTTCCAGGAGTCACCTGAGGTAAGCGCTGCCTGGACCCTAACCCCTCAACTCCCTCCTGGAGCCCACACCCTCTCCCGCATCCAAACCCCTGCCCTATCCCTGAGCCTCCTCCTGCGCTCTAAACCCCTCGGCTCCAGCCCCAAGCCTCTCATCCCTGGCCCCACCCCAGAGTCCACACCCCAACCCCCTTCCACAGCCCCACCCCAGAGCCCCCTAATGCACCCAAAGCTCTCATCCACAGCCCCACCCCAGAGCTTACACCCCCTGCTGAAGCCTGTACCCCCTCCTGCACCCCAACCCTCTGTCCCAGCCCAGAGCCCCCTCCTGCACCCTGAACCCTTCATTTCTGGCCCCAACCCAGAGCCTGCACCCCAACCCCTTACCCCAGCCTGGTGAAATTGAGTGAAGCTATGTGAGAGCAAGCAATGGAGGGAGGGGGGCTGGAGTGAGTGGGGGGCAGGGCCAGGCCTCAGAGAAGAGTCGGGGCAGGGGGTGGGGAAAGGGTGTTCAGTTTTATGCAATTAGAAAGTTGGCAACCCTATTTACCTCCCTCTCAATTAGACAGCTCTCAGACTTCTCTCCCTGGAAGTTCACTTTCTGTCCTTTTATCAGGGCATCCCAGCAGAGCCTCTTCCACTCTCATGGCTGTTTTATGTCTCTCCTGGCTTCTTGCCAGCCTCTTCTACATAGGTGAGGATTGCTGGTTTTACTCTTCCCCCTAATCTCTAATCCCAGAGATTGAAGGGGGGTGCTCTCCCTCCAACCCCTTTCTTCTTTAAGCTTCCTACCTTCATAATCACCACCCAGCCCCATCCCAGCTGGGCTTCATCTCCAATTAAGCTGGCTCTCCCGTCAGGTGCAGTCAGGTAGCAGACTTGGCTGCTCAGGCCCACATTAACCCTTTCAGCTGCCTGGGTGGGGTATAGTTCCCATCATAATTATTATTATGAATAAATCAGAGAAAATGTAAAAACTTGGTGTTGAAGAGATGGAGTGAGCCATTTTGCTCGGCAGCCCTGTGATTGTGAATTAAGTCTCTCCTCTCATGGCAAATGAGATTTAAAGAGCTGATGAATGTGAATTGGAATTTTTTTGCTGAAATACAGCATGGAACTCTTCCTTTAGAAGTCAAGTTAATACAAATGGAGCATGAAATTGAAGTCAATAATTAGTAAACCAATCCCAATGTGAAGGTCTTGGCAGTTTGGACCCTCAGGCTTTGTGCAAAGTGGTTCTCTGGACTGATAGGGGAAACACTTCTCTCTAGCTGCACACGCTACAGCAGAGTTCAAAAGCCTTTACCTGAGGATATGACAATGTGGTGAGTTAAGCCCTGATGAAAATAAAGACACTGCAAAGCAGATGGTTCAGCAGAGCCTGGTTCAAAGCAGCCTGCCAGAGAGCTCTGCAAAGCTCAGTGACAGGAACAAGTTGATTCTGTCTGAGCCATCAGTGCACTTGTCATCAGAGCCACTGTCTGATGCGTGGCTACTTGCTGATGTTTATTGCTGCTGTTGGACATGGAGTGAGGTCTTCAACTCTTAACCTTTCACTCTGAGTGTAAACTTCTGCATTTAAACCACACCATGTATCAGTTGCTTGCATGCATCAACATGATTTATTTCACATCACTAGAAAAGCAAACCCACATTTCAGGCCGTTAACATTACTGAACATTTTTTAAATGGAGACCAATTAACTTTTTTTGTTTGCTGTGGTGTTATGCAGCCTCAGGCCACACTGGTAGGGCCTGATCCAGGGCCCATTCAAGACGTTGGACAGACTCTCAATTGTCTTTGGATCAGTCAGCTAATGAGGAAAGGGAACTCATTGAAAAACTATGCCTGCAGCCTGATGCGCTTGTGGTTTTGTGGTCAGTGCTCTGTGCTACACTTCTGCCTGTCTGGGTTTGATTCCAACACTTTTGGTGGATTTACTCTGCCTTTACATTCGTCTAAATAAAATTTAGTCTCTCTGGCTGTGTGAAATGTGAAGCCAGAGTGTTCATTCTCAGAAGGAGGGGGATGGCTTGTATTCCTCAGTAGTGCTGCACAAATTGTCTTGAAGTTAAACTCAATAATAAACCACTTAAGCTGTTTATTAAGGCCCCAGTTTTTCCACAAAAACCATTTAGAGGGGAACAAGGTAGTAAATCCTACCCCCTGCAGGTTTTGACATGTGGCCATTGGGTCCCATGTTTCCCCCCACTCCTGAAAACTGTGGCATAGGCAGGATGCAGGGTTGGAAAAATTCATATGTATCCATGAGCTGCAAGGAATATCCAAGCTAGTGGCTCTGCAGCAGGTGCATTCAGTGCCTCCTCCTCCACACTCCATTCCAGCCACCTCAGTAATGGCTGGTGGACATGGTGGTTGCCAGTGGCTGCAGACAACACTACATGACTCTTCTGGTAGGAGTCGCAGAGCAGGCTGGGCTGGTTAGTGCCACACACAGCAGCATTAACAAATCCACAATTAGAACAGGAGTACTTGTGGTACCTTACCTTATATATCTTACTATATGTTCCATTCTATGCATCCGATGAAGTGGGCTGTAGCCCACGAAAGCTTATGCTCTCATAAATTTGTTAGCCTCTAAGGTGCCACAAGTCCTCCTGTTCTTTTTGGGGATACAGACTAACACGGCTGCTACTCTGAAATCCACAGTTGTAACATAGACGGTTTTTCCCTCTACTCTTTGGTTGCTCCCGTTATTAGCATGTTCCTTTTTGTGACGTGGAGAAGATTCTGAGAGTTGTTCAGAGGTGGGAGACATCCTACGTCGCCAGCTTGTGGCATGATCCTTCTGCGATATTCTTGGGTTTCCGTCCTGTCCATGTCAGACAGCATATGCTGGAGGTGGCAGGGAGGAGTGCAAAGCACACATGCCTATCTACTATTCTTGTTAGTCATAGTAGTAGTATTGGATTACAGTAACACTTAGAGGCCCCAACTGAGATCAGGGCCCTAGTGAGCTAGGTACTGTACCTACAAATAGTAAGAATTATTCCCCACCCTTAAGGTCTCACAGGCAGACAAATGGTGGTGTGGTGTTCAGTCGTCACTCAACGCCCAGGAGCCTAACAGGGTTCTTCTCTATTCAGTGTCTGAGCTCTCACTGATCAGCATTGCATAACATAAGCCATCATAGCAACTGGTTCCAATTGGCTCCTGCCATTGTCTCGTAAAGGACAGTTCCCCACAGCTCAGAGAAAATAATTTTTTTATCAGAATAGTTATGCTTGTATGACCCCTAGTGTGGATGCTGTTATGTCAATATAAAAGGTACCTTTATACCAGTGGATTTTATTTCCCTTCCTGTACAGGAATAGCTATACCAGTTTAAGCACCTTCATACTCCTATGACTGCATCCACACTGAAGGGTTATCTGTACCACTTTCACTATACTGGCATATTAAAGTGCATTATGCTGAATTGCTTGAGGGCACTTGTAGTGTTCTGTGAGAGTGTCCCCACAGAGAGTTAGCGTGGAGTATCTGGTACGCTGCAAATTCACAGCCTATCTTTTTGTATGCTAACTTCCTGTGTAGACAAGCCCTTAGGCTCCTAAGTCAATCAGGCATTGCAATGCTAAATGGAACAACACCTACATACCTTTAAAAATATGGTCTTAGTTACTTGCCCAAGGTCATATAAGAAGTCTATGGCAGAGCCAGGAATTTTAGACAGATCTCAAGAACCCCAGTTCAGTGCTGTAAGCACAAAACCATCCATCCTCTCTAGGTAGTTAGGTGTTAGCCAAGCTTCCCATACAACTGTGCTGTTTGCATGTCACATGAAACCTAAGCAGTTTGGAACAGAACAGTCAGGTGCAGCAGGGTTCAACTCCTATTGTCAGGGCTGGCCTTAGACCAAATGGCGCACCAGTCAAGGAGCATCTTTGGTGTGCTTTCTCTATCCCCCCCCAACACCCCGCCATTTGTTAAACTTTTGAATACCTTATATTTTACTGTATTTGTAGCCCAGTTCATGAATTTGATGCACAATTTGCATGCATGATTTATGCCTGTCATAAATAAATGTGATAAATGTGAATGCTAGGATCTGTAAATCTGTATTTATTCATGCCATATATAAGCAAATAAAAAAATTGTTTCCTCTCAGCTTATAGAAACTTTTCAATTTTAAGAATAATTGAAATGTATTAACATCAAGAAATTGAACTGTGAACCAGCAATTGGGTGGATCAGTATTAAATAGTGTTACAATAGGTGACAGCCTTAGAATGGTAACTTTAGTCCTTTAGTTTAAAAGGTCACTTTTCTCACCTTTGCCCTCACAAACTGAAGCACAGCATCAGAGAGATCCGAAGACTGGCCAATGGCAATTTCAAGTGATAAAACAGCAAACGATGTCAGTCTCTCATCAGCCATCATTGATCAAAGATATGTTTGAATGAGCCTGAGCTTCAAAAAGCTGCACTCACCACTCGTGACTATGACTGGTAGCGTGAGCAGAATCCTCAAAGCTATCCACACATTAGGGATAGTGACCTTCAGCTCTGCATCATGAATGAATTCGAGAACTTGGTGTGGAGAGTGCTTCCCAGGCTGCAAAATGTGATGGATGTTATCCAATTCAACATAGAGGTCTTTATCATTGATGTCCAAACATTCCCCAGGTGTCAGCATCCGGTGAAGGTCCATACAATTGTTCAAGAGTATTTTCCTGTCTGCCAGCAGCTTACTAAGGTCATACAAAACACCCCATGTATTTTTGTGGTGCTTCATTTGGCCAAACCTTTCTTCGATGGACACTCAAGCAGTGTCAACAAGTGAGTAAAAAAACCTCCCTCTTGAATTTTAATTCCGAGCTTCCCATCAACTCATCTCTGCCTGGTAACCAAACTGTCTCGTCTTCCGATGAATATGAGTTTCCTTGAAGACAGGCTCAACTCCTCATTTTTCCTCCATTTCTTTGGCAGCAGTGATGGCATCTTCAAATCCGTTATTTCCGTAGGCCACAACTAAATCAAGGCAGCTTCTCATCAAAGTAGTAGCAAAGTAGACTGCAAAGTAGTAGCAGTCGTGATATTCATCAACTGAGTTTGTAATGTCTTGCTTACAGTGTTTACTTGGAACAGGATATTTTGTCAAACCACAACTGAGACCAGAAATTTGAAGTCAGTGATCTGGTTTGCCAGGCTTTGTGCCTTGTGTCCGATTCCAGCCTCGGCTTTACTTGGCTGCCAGTTCGATTAGGGCATCGTAAACCTAAGTCACTTGGTACCTCAGTGGCCTTACGCTGTCAATGTGGTTTTCTCAGCGAGTGTCACTTAGCGGCTTCACAGTCAGATTTGTAACATTGTCCGTGAGGATCTTTCACCTGATAGTTGATGCTGAAAACAGGATGTATCTCCTTTGCAGTACTCCAAAGAAAGATACTGAATCTAAAGAGGATGACGCTGCATGTGACACAACCCAGGTTGAGGGAATGGCAGCCACAAGGCACGAAGAAAGCCCTGCGATTCAGCGCAAGGATCCTTGCCAGGATGCCACTGTTTCTTCCCTTTATGTTCATGCCATTGTCATAGCCTTGGTCACGGCAGTCCTGAAGCTTTGTTTTATTTTAATCAAAACATTCATAAACAGTTCTGTTTGGCCTTTTCCAGCAGTGTTGTCACAGACAGGAAACAAAATAAAGTGTTCCTTTGCTTGGATACAGCCATCTTCGTTGTCAACAAATCTTCCTGTAAATGACATCTTTTCACTGTGACTAATGTTGGGAGTGCAGTCCCTTATTATGGTGTAGTACTTCACTTTGCCAAGCCACATCAATATGTTATCAAGCACCTTCCCTACCATAAGGTCAATCAATTCATTCTGAATTGTTTTGGTGCAGTAATTGTCCATTGCTTCTTTACAAACTACTCAACATAGGTGCTCACACATGACATTGTCATATTTCCCAAGGAGTTCCATCAAACCAAATGTAACCCTTTTGCTAGTCAGAGTTGGCAGCAACCAGGGCCAAGTTCAATATCTGGGGATTCCTTTTCAACAATACAACACAAAACCGGCTCGATTCCCCACACAGTGACTTGGGACAATTACACACCACCCCCTGTGTGCCTCTAAGAGGCAAAATTTCCCCACTTGAAAGCACAGAGTTTGAGTGTAGCAAAAAACTTTTAATAAAAGGAGGGAAGTAACTCAGCAATAATTTGGGAGAACGCCGCAACAAGGGTTCATAAACATAAACCATGAGCAAAAGACCCACCCCCAAGTAAGTTGCGCAGTGTCCTTTTCCCCTCAGGGTCTTAAGTTCAGCAACCCAAAAGTCCCTTTAATGTGCCCGTCCCTTCACTACACCCCACTCACAGTTGCTACTCTTGGTCAGTGCAGCCCCAGAGTTCAGAGGTTCATCTGCGGCGTTCACCTCCCACCTTGGGTGGAAGCGGGAGTGTAAGGGGGCACCTTACACGCTCTGCTGCTCAGATGCTCACTTGCCACCCCTCTGGCCGATTGCCACGCCTTTCTGCGGGGCTCTGCTCTGGCCCCCTCTGCCAGCCCTGCTGGCCACGCCTCTTTGCCAGCTGCTCTACTAGGCACACCTTTCCATCAGCGGCCCTGCTGGCCGCTTGCTGCGCCTCTCCACCAGCCCCACCCTGCTGGCCACTGGCCGCGCCTTTCCGCCAGCCGCCCTGCTGGCCACACCTCTCCACTAGCCACCCTGCTGTCCATGCCTCTCCACCAGCCACCCTGCTGGCCGTGCCTCTCCACCAGCTGCCATGCTGGCCACTGGCTGCACCTTTCCACCAGCTGCCCACGTCTCTCCACTGGCCACGCCTCTCCACCAGCCACCCTGCTGTCCACGCCTCTCCACCAGCCACCCTGCTGTCCACGCCTCTCCACCAGCTGCCCTGCTGGCCACTCACTAAGGTGTCTTTAGGGCCCACCACTTAACACAGCTCTCAGTGATTTCAGCTCTCAGTGTGGGAGCCTCACTGCTGGTGCACACTGGGCAATCTCTTGCATCAGAAACACTGCCCCAAAGTAGGTTTAATGTTTAGACCTAGGTATTAGTGATTTCAGCTCTGCTGTGTGTAACAAGACTCTCAATTGAGTCTAAATTAGCTCTTTTATTACACAGTGGAGAAAGAAAGAGTCAAATGGTGTCTAGGAGCCTCAAGCAAGGCCTGCAATACCAGGTACAAGTACGTGTCTCCACCCTCTTTCAACTCACTGGGCTTTGGAAACCATGTCCCCTGCCTAGCAAGTGCCATTTAGTTGAGGGTGAGTCCCTCCATCGGGGTATGTCAGGTACAGTTCTGCTGTCCTGGATTTACACAACAAGGATAAAACCCTTTATTAGTCCAGCCCCAATAAGAAGAAGACTGGGGATCCGACACCAGCCAAAAGTGATCATTTGGGCAAACAATCCCATTGTGCAGAGCACCTAGGCAGGGTGGGTGTGCCCACGTAAACGAGATCAGCTCCTGAAGTTCTTTCCCACAGCTCACCACTAGATGTCAGGGGAAAGCTCATTCAGACTGTGCTTACACAAGGAAATTACCATTATGTTCAATGAGCAACTTATCTGATGAGCCCCAGAAAGCCGAATTATCCTTTGCAAGGAAGAGGGAAATTGAGATCTGATGCTTGAGCACATTCCTCCAGTGCTGGGTTTCTACATTAATAAAGCACTGTTTTTCTGCATCTGTGCATTTATTCAGCTTGAGCGTGGACTCAAGCTCCATCCATTTGGAGTAGGTCATAAAATGTCTGAATGACTTTTCATGTTGCTTCAGAGCATCAACTAAGTTATGCCAGGAATTGTACCTGGAAAGCACAAGCAATGATTTGGCGTTCTTGTCAAATATTGTCAAAAGTGTTTGCAACAAAAACAGAACACTTTGTCAGTTGATTTTGAGTTAACTAGACAACACCGATTCAGTTTCTTACCATTCTTGAGCACTCTTTCACAGTGTGACTTTGAGAAATGTCACTTCTGCTCATTTACTGGAAATGTCATATCCTTGATTTTCCCAGTCCTGTTCAAAATTGTACAATCAATATCAGCAGAGTTTAGGATCACTGGCCATAAAGTAGGATCTGATGTATCGATTTCTGGTGTGCAATTTTTCTCACTGCTGTTTCTGTTATTATGCAAGGCTGATTCTTCTTTATTGTTTCTCTCCTTTTCACATAAACCAGATTTTTCTTTATAATAACTTTTCCTTTTCATGTGAGCCACATTATTCTTTATCATCACTCTCCTTTACACCACCAGGAAAACTGGATGATTCTCCATCACTTTCCTGACAGTTCCATTCCTTATCTTGAAGGAAATTTACCAATTCCTTAATAATAGGACTTCCATCATTTACATGTCACTCCTCAATTTCTTCTGCACTGGGACGATCGCTAAAGTCTAAAGTCTAAACACTGCCTAAAGTCCAGTCTATGTTGTTCTGTTTCAGATATTTTCCCATCAAATTTGCATCTTGCTGCAAAATAGATTGCAATTGAGCTTTTCACTTCCTAAACTCAGCTCCTGAAGGCTTCTTCAGGGGCATCTTTTATTTTCTATGGGTGAAAACCAGACAGTATTAGGGAGAGCAAAAGTCATAGAAAGTCATCAAACAGTATGTGTTAAGCATGGCAAAAGAAGTAACAGTATTTCTTTTATATTGTTGCGCAGATAGGGGTTCAATAGATATCTCCGGCATCTCATTAAATATGTCCTTTATAAGTTGCTATTTACACTCTTCAAGTCTTAAAATACAAGTACACTTCCACAATTACACAATAAAATAAGGTTCACAATATCACAGCTGGGCTCTCACTTCACTTCACTTCGTTCTTATATCTCACTGACTTACATACCTCACCCCTTATGTACCCGTGAGGGCATGGCTGACAACATTCTAGGAGGTTCAAGAAAAATGTAGTTCTCAGAAAGTCTGGAAGTTTCCATGAGATTCTACAAAGGTCCAGAACATTTTAGGAGGTCAGTGAAAAAATTCCACATACAGAATACCTGAAACATTTTATTTCAAACGTTCTATTTTCTCTTTGATCACTAATAAGAAAAACAGCACCCTGAGCTCGGCGCCTTCCAACTCCAGCACTGCAGGCAGTTGTCTGGGTCAGCTGCCCCTAAATCTGGCCCTGCCTATTGTACCCTCTGTGGGCATGACATGCGGGATCCGATTGAAGGTATGGCATTCCCTTCAGCTACCTGAGAAGTGTGAGTAGGGCCCAGCAGTGCCGTCTGAGCAGGGCGTGCCTGAATGCTATTATAGAAAGGATCTTTCCAGTAATGGAAGGTATAATAAATACAAAGACTCTTTTACGATGCTTTCAAAGTTGTGTTTTGACAATTATGTTTATGATATGCAATTGCAGTATTGATGCATAGCTGTGATTCACCATTAGCCAGTCAGGCCCAATTTGTGTTCAGGGTTATGCATACCACAGAGATGAAATAAAGGTGTCTGCAGATAAAAAAAATCAATACAGCGAGGACTTAGTGCGAGGTAAAAGGGTGTGTGTACAATATTGTTTGTTTGCATGTTGCAAGGAAAACCATGGTAACTAAATTCACCTTTTGTTGAACAGAGAGTCTAACAGGATGTGAAACAGCTAGACAACTTGTCTCTAAATAAGCTAGAGCACTCTTGGCAACAATCCTATCCTCTTAACCCCATTGTTATTTCTTTAAGCAGTGCTGCATATCCTTGATCACCCAATTTTTCCCTCTCTAGCCCCTTAATAGAGTTCTCAGCTGAAGACCCACTTTGTGCAGTAAACCTCTCTGCTTTGACAACCTAATCAGGCTCATGACAGGTCAGCAGTAGTGATGTGGTGAAAGGGCACTCTTTGACATCCCTGGGAGCCTTTGGCTAAAATTCTACAGCTACACTGAAAGGAAGGTTGGGGTGATTTCTCTGCCTCTTAGGCAATATATTCCCTCTCTGAATACTGCTGAAATGACTGCTAGAAATGGCCTATCCCTGAGGCGCATACAAATTTCTACTGGAAAGCAGTTTTTGTGTCTTTAGGATGGTCTAGATCGGAGTGGGCAAAGTTTTTGGCCTGAGGGCCGCATCGGAGTTCCGAAACTGTATGGAGGGCTGGGTAGGGAAGGCTGTGCCTCCCCAAACAGCCTGGCCCCCACCTCCTATCCGCCCCCTCCCACTTTCCACCCCCTCAGAACTCCCAACCCATCCAACCTCCCCTGTCCCCTGACTGCCCCTACCCCATTCCCCTGACAGGCCCCCTGGGACTCCCACACCTATCCACCCCCCCCTGTTCCCCGTCCCCCTGACCTCCCCCACCCCGAACCTCCTCCCCATCCAACTGCCCTCTGCTCCCTGTCCCCTGACTGCCCCCCGGGACCTCCTGCCCCTTATTCAACCCCCCACCCCCGCTCCCTGGCCCCTTACCATGCCGCTCAGAGCACCAGGACTGGTAGCCTTGCCGCCCAGCCGGAGCCAGCTACACCACCGCGCAGTCTAGAGCACCAGGGCAGGCCGGCAGCTCTCGCAGCTGCGCTGCCCAGCAGGAGCTCGCAGCCCCGCCACCAATAGCACTGGTGGCATGGCAAGCTGAGGCTGCAGGGGAGGAGGGACAGCAGGGAAGGGGCTGGGGGCTAGCATCCCTGGCCGGGAGCTCAAGGGCCGGGCATCATGGGCCAGATGTGGCCTGAGGGCCGCAGTTTGCCCTCCTGTGGTCTAGATTGTCCTAGTAGCAGATATTTTCCAAAAGTTTCCCTGGACCCTTACAAGATAGTCACTTTCAGTTCCTTCTCTCCTTACCATCCCCCATCTCTCCTTCCCCTTCTCCCTCCCCACAGTTCAAATGACCCAAGCTGCAGACTTTGCTAAGTTATACATGTATACTCAGTACATAATTCAGGAACAAAGCATAAACATTTCCAGCAAATGCACTTGATATAAGTTTGTTTGCCAAGTGCGATTGCCTTCTTCATTTATGGTGATAAAAAAACCAAATGAATAGCTCCCCCTGTTCCTTACGCTTCGTTGGATGATGGCCACTGTCTTGGCTGGCACACTGGGGACTGAACTAAGGCCCCTCCAGAACTAAAATGTGAGGTGCTATAGCTAGAGAACCAAGCCGTCTTAGCTGCTGCTTGTAACAAATGGTATCCTCTGGGGATCAGCTCAGCGGGGGGGACTTGTAACATGCACACCCCACAGGGTTGCATCTGCACAGCCCTGAACAAGGTACAAGGCGTTTCATTACACGTGAAGAGGGAGCATTCTGCAGAAGCCCATTATTCAAATATTGGCAATAAATTACTGGTCAGCACATGGAGAGGAAGCATTGACTGAACACCAAGTATTGCAGAAACATGTGCTGGACTGCATGGACTCCGGGTCCTGCGGTGCTTTCTTGCAGAAGAGATCTAGTGGCACTTTTGCAAAAGGTTTCTCCCCCTGCGACCCCAGTAGTGTGCCAAGGCCACAATGCAGTTCCCAATCTGCTCCTGTGCAAACTCTACAGCATATTGGACTGACCAAGTACAGGTCTGATTCTAGCCTTTGCCTCAGCAGCAACATGCCATGCTCGCAATACATAGAGGCTGTAAGTGAGCCATGAGGGGTGGGGTGAGAATTCCTACAGCACAGGGCTAATGTTAGTGGCCCTATGCTCCCCATCATCCCACCAGCCCTGGCAGAAATGAGCGTGCCAGAGATGGGAAGATGAAGAGCTATAGCACTCACTGCCCCAAAGATTTTAGACTGCAGTGCAGCCTGCAGGCAAAGGAAAGGCAGCCCCAGGTTAGAGCAGCTCCTGAGGTTGCTCTGACTTAGAGTGGGAGAGGGAGGGGTCACATCAGGCCAGAGTCTGGATAGCTCAAAAGTGGCATAAAGCCCTCTTTGCTGCCCCTACCCTGGGCTCTGTGGAGACACAACCAAAGGATCTGTCCCTACTATTATCCCCAATGTAGTTGACACCTCCCTCCAGGCTGACAGCATTTTAAAAATCAAGTACAGCATCACTGGCTAACACATCAGGCACTGACCCGGTGTTTATTTGCTTTCTCCACTTACAGGACTGAATAAGGAATGTTAATGGGAAATTGTTTAAGCACAATTGGCAAAAGTTAAACTCATGAATGAGAGGTCTTGGAACAGTTGTGTCTGAAATTTCTTTTTTTCTTCATAAACTGAAGTCAGTTTCCCTAATGAAACCTCAGGCTTTCAAATCCAGCCTAACTGCATGATTGTTATCTTTTTCCTGAATAAACAAAATACTTTATACCTTCTACTTGAGGCCCAGCCTCCCCTGGTATGCAGGAGAAAGTGGTGACATTTGAAATGCTGCTCCCTGCACAAAAGGAGATGAAAGCCGAAAACTGTGAGAACGTGCCTGTTTAATCCTTGCTCTTCTCTCAGACTGCAGGGTGATAATAAAACCTGACATATCTTATTGCCTTCCCTGGATGGTTTCCTGATTGCAGGGCCGTACAAAAAATAACCTAACAAAACAGAAATGGGACCACTCCAGAGATGGTGGGCCTGAGCCTGCAATGCCGCCATCCTGTAAGCAGCCCCACTATCTGCTCACACGTGGAAGGATGTGCAGGATCCTACCTTTGTACTCATACTAATAACAAAGGGCTTGACTGTTTGTGCCACCAACTCTAAGGGGCGGTACAGAGTACACCAGGGTGGGGGTGGGGGGTACAGAGTATACCGGGGTGGGCGGGGGGTACAGAGTACACCCACCTGGAGGAGAAATGGGAAGATTGTAATTCAGGAAGACACAAATCCACAAGTGCTGCTCTCTGAGCAGGACATGCATTTCGCACCGGTCATTAGCCTGGCACCGAATGTTCCCCTTGCCATGCTGACCCTGCTCCGTGGCCCATTGCAGAAGGGGAAGGCTTGGCCCTGCTCCAACCCATCGCTTCTAGCTGCCTTGAGCCCCATGGACAAGTGGAAGGGTGCAGTCCCCAGAGTGCGGAGTGCTGTTGTGTGCTGCCATTGAGCAGCGGTTGCATGAAGGAAAGCTTTTTGCATGCCCCTGCACGCAGAATCTGGCTACAACTGGGTAACATACCAATAGCCGAGTTAGTTTTGACTTCCCAAAGGCTGGGTCCTGCTCCCGTTGCTCAATAGGAAATTCATTGGGGAGGGGGCAGGACTGAGCCACAGTTTCCTGTTGAACATCTCCTCTGCGCTAGTAAAAAAGAACAGAACATTAAATATAAACAGGCACTGATATGCTGGACCTAGTGTGACATCTTCTAGACACACATGGTTTCAATTAAGGTTTATAGAGGCAACAGCAAAATGCAGTGACTCCATTAAGCATGTGGGCTTGTTGAGAGTTCAGTACAGGTCTTTGGTTTGTATATGGTTTTAGGGTCCAGTCCAATGCTTGTGGGGGGCCTTTTCATTTACTCCAGTAGGTGGTGGATCAATGCCCAAGCCTGTGGCAGTGCTGGGAACTGAATGGAGGTCTTCTGCGTGGAGGGCCTGAACCACAGCACTGTCTTTGTTCCTCAGTAAATTGTGATTGTGAACCAATAGCATGCCTGATTATTCTGATTATTGTTCAGAATTTGTCTATAGAATTAAGGAAGAGGATGGGTCGAAAAGGAAGTTTAGGAAAGCCTGTAAAATCCCTCTTTTCCCTCTTCCTATAATTTTGGAAGCTAAATGTTGTTGGGTTTTTTTAATCCATTCTGTTGCGTTCGTATTGTTGTGACACTTAACTGAAAACCAAAATGTAGCTTAAATCTAATGAAGGTACATAAGCAGCAGCAACTCTTATGGGAACTACACCTCATATTGTGTTACGCTCCAGTGCCAGAATGCGAGCAGGATTGGTATTACACAATCCAGTTTGCTCAGCTGCTGGGAAGCAGGGAAGCTGTTCCTGCTCACAGTATTTTTAATCGCTAGCAAATGGTGATGTCTGTTAATGGATAACATCCAGTTCTCAAGGAACCACAGCCCTTTTATGGCCTAACGCCTAAATGCCCCCGTGCCCTGGCAGGTGGTCCATATAACTTGTCTTCACACCAAGAGCCCAACTCTGCCAGCCTGTATTCATGTGAGCAGTCTTTACTCGCGAAAATGCATTTCCATTGCTGTCTCTGGGACTGCTAACATGAGGAAGACTTGTGGCATCAAGCCCCTCTAGGATAGCTTCATATCCCTGTGGTTACACTTTAAGGCCTGACTTTTCTTTCCAAAATTGGTTGCCACTTTGCCCAACACCCTGGGACTGTTCATTAGTCAGTAGAATTGCTCCCACTTTCCTCCTTACCAGGCACTGAAGCTTCATTGAGATTCAAGTACTCACCCCATAATGAGAACTATGTTTTCTCACTAAACTCTGTGGCCCAATCAGTGACCTCTGTCTTTTTAACACTTCATAGCCACGTGTCCTTTGGCATCCAAATTCTATTCAGTTCTGGGTAATAATCCTTCATTTTATTGATTTCTGCTGCATCTCTATTCAGGATAAATAGTAAGGGATAAAGAGCTATGTGTCACATTGAGAATCCAGCCCTAATAATGATTGAATGCCCCCTCAGGGGTGCATAAGAAGTCAAAGACAGCAGAAGCACCAATTACGAAGCTCTGCACTTCATTTACTGCTGGGGGAAGAAAAGGTTAATTATCTAACAATAAAGCAACTGTATTCGCTGAAGGTGGGCGGGTGAGGGGTTGTTCTGCTTCATTCTGAAACAAACAAGGTTGTGATCTATGATGTTAAAACATTGGAGCTGAATAGGGAACTGTCCAGTGTAATCTATCGTGCACAGGCAAATCAAACTGCATTGCAAAAAACTCTTGTCCAAAATAAACAGGCTATATAACGTCTTTTATTAAACCTGGTCTGGTTACGACACAGGGCATTAAAACCAACAGGTGCCTAGAAGAGTCAGACAGTCTCACGCTCTCTTAGTTACTAATATACAAGTACATGCACAAGTTCAAATGACTGACTGTAAAATAACTAGAGATAAGACCATGCCACCAAGTTTGAACCCAGTGCTGCGCTTTCCCAAAGCAGCTGAGTTTCAGTTTTCCTTTTACAGATATAGGAGCCAGTTACAAAGTTTCAAGTGGAATACAAACCTCCTCCCCAAAGATCTGTGGTGTTTGGATTCAGGGTTTCATTCTGGGGACCTCTACAATTAATCCTATATAAATTAGCTGTTGGCAAACCTCAAAAGATTTAGATCTTTGGATAAGCACCATGGGCAGTGGGTGAAGCCCCCCTTGGGGGAGGCTAGCCCTCAGCCCCACCTCTTCAGCTCAAGGCCCCACTCCTGCTCCCCGCCGGAGGCCTGGGCCCCACCCCCCACGGCTGGAGGAGCCCTGTCAGCCTGCCCCAACTGTCCCAAGTCACTTGCCAGCCCACCCCAGCTGCATGGGCTGGCCCAACCCCCGGGCCACTGGCTGGCCCAAGCACTTGGTTGTCGGCTGGCTCAAGCCGCCCCTACTACCCCGGCCCCTGGCTCCCAGCACGAGCCCCGAGCCTCAGGCTGCTCACTGGAGCTGAGACCCTGCCAGCTTCAGGGGAGAGGGGAAACAAGGGTGGGGCCTCGGGACAGAGCATGGGTGGGGCCACAGCCTGGGTTAAGGGAGGCTTAGCCTCCCCTGGCCTTTGATACCTGCTGCCCACATCGAAAAGTTCAGGAGCTAGATTCACCACTGGGAAGGCAATTTGCATCCTATTGTGTCCATGGGGACAGCTGTGCTAGGGGAGGAAAGATTCACCACCAGGGGTTCTGACATGGGAGACCCGTCAGCACAGCTGCTGACTGAGCAGATCTCCATATAGCTTAACCTTGCCCCTCTGTAACCTACCCCACTCATTTTGAGAGTTGAGCCAGACACCTTAGGCCCTAGGGTCTCACAGAGAGGAGGGGTTCCAATTGGTTACATTTGAAGAACATGGAGGTGCATTGATTAAACATAATTCCTGGGACAGTAGTTAGTAGTTGGGTTAGCAGTTGGAGCAGGGGGCTGGGAGTCAGAAGGCTGGGTTGTATTCCTCTGTCACAGATGTGAGTTAAGCCTTTAGTGTGGGGCTTACGTGGTGCACAGAGCCTGGAACAGGCATGCTATACAGATGCTTCATTCCCCAAAGTGTAATGTCATTCATTGCACTGAGCAAATGTTTTAATGTCCAACAATACCTTGTGCTTTATAGTATCTTATATGTGAGCTTCTCAAAGCACTTTGCAAGCATTCGTTAATTCCCACAGCACCCTTCTGAAATAGCAAGGGGAACTAGTCTCATCCTCATTTGACAAATGAGGAAACTGAGTCACAGAGACAGTCACATAACCCCTCAGGATCACATAACAAGTCTGTGGCAAAGCTGGGAAGAGAAGCCAGATCTCCCTGACTCCAAGTCACATGCCTTAACCACAGGACAACTCTTCTGCTTAAAGAAGCAGCTTCAAAGCCAACAATGAACTGACAAACAGGGGTTATGGTTTCAGCGAACATTGTGCTAAATACTTCAGAGAACAAAAGTTTGATTTATGTAGCTATCCTTGCACCAGGGTAAAAATGAATACTACTGTATCCTTATGTATGTATTTTGCCATGGGCAAAAATACAGAGATCCAAAATATACTGACTACAAGGATAGAATTTCAGCTAACTTTTAGTGTCTGCAATAGGTGTCCCTATTAGTTTACTGGAGTCTGCAGTAGATGGTTTAATTCACTTGGAGTGATTCCTTTGTTAACCCTTTCCCCCTGTGACCTCTCAGTCCTCATGTGTGGACTTCAAAGAATGCACAGTCAGCCCCCATGGTTTAAAAAGATATCAACTGGCTTTAGCTTGGCCCCTGTAAACCTGGTTCGTCTGCATAGATGGCTAGCAGTGGAAAGGCTAAGTGCAAACCTGAGAGACATTACGGAACTTGGCTAAATCTGGAGTTTGAACAGAGATGGTCCAGTAAGTCAGGATCTCCCTCTCTCTCCGTAATATGTGTGTATGCACAGTATAGACAAGATAAGTCTTTGAGATCTGGGTCTGATATTCAGAGGTGCTTCAGTGAGAGCTGCAGGTGTCTAGCATGACTGAAAATGCGTCTTGTTTTATTTAGGAGCCTCCCTACAAATGCAGGATCTGACTGTAGGCAGCCGATGTTGCGCTTAATGTTTATGAGCTACAAAAATTGCATCACTCAGATGTAGTTTCTGTAAATTTGCTGTACAGAGGCAAAACCAGCCAGTCCCCCACTTCCTCCAGCAATGACGCAGAGTTTATTTACCACATCTGAGTCTCGTCATTTGACATGTAATATGTATTTGCTAATAAAACTCAGGAAATTTGGGGGATTTTTTTTTATTTTCTACCCTCTGCTGGTGGTTAGAAGCAACATAGTGATGTGTTCTGTGCTGCGTCTGAGCATAAACTAACACTGGAGCTCTTTGTTCTTGGGATAGTTTCTTTTCCTTAAGAGAAGCCATATTACAAAAGTTTGTAGTACACATTCAGGACCTGGCTGAGTCATGCCCAGTTGTTGTTTTTTTTTGACAAGTGGCTGCAGGTTTAACGTTCTGTAGCTGGAAGTGGGCAAGTGAATCTGTGAAATGTTGGCACCTTCAACGCTTAATATTTAGATATAGCAATGGTGATAGCAATGAGATGAGGCTGAAAGAGATAATTGTACAAGAAAATAGACCTATTCTTGCATGCTATTATTTAACTCGGTATATCTTCCCCACTGTTGTGGGAAATGCATTGGAGTTTTATATGTACCAATGCTACACTCCTGTGAACTACATATTTATATGCAGAGTGTACACGGATCTGACTATAAGGTTCCTGTTTAGTCCCTTGCTCCTGAGCTGGCAAATGCATGGGAAGTATATTCAGCCCCTGGGAAAGGGAGGTCCTTGTGGTGTTTTCTAAATACCACACAGGGTAGCTCAGGAATGTCTTCACACGTTCAATAAAGAAGTACATCCAGTGCTCCTTGAATGGAAGGCTGGTTTGGTCAACATAGGGGTAAAAAGGAAGACAGGAAAGTTGTGGAGATTCCTGGGGCTTCCAAAGGCACTTGAAGGAGTGAAATCATTCTGCTGCCTTCCCCATCCCAAAACCCATACAAAACTATGTACAGTGTGGGATGCTACTTTTATCTTCCTTGGGCTGCAACAAAGGGAGGGATCATGAGACCACATATCTTGGCTTTACTAAGATAGTCACAGTTTTTCATATCATGTGCTGGTATTCCAAGATATTTTGAGACTCCTGAAATGGCCTGGCTTTTCATTGCATCAGTCAAGATCATCACTTTTTGAAATACATTGTAAAAGTGAGCTGTAGCTCACAAAAGCTTATGCTCAAATAAATTGGTTAGTCTCTAAGGTGCCACAAGTACTCCTTTTCTTTTTGTTGTAAAGGTGTAGAGTTTAGTGAGTGTTTACCAGGAAAGCCCCGTTCAGTGGAATGAGTGTTCACTGTCTGGGAAGAGAAAGGTCAAATGAGATTAGATCCTATTCCCAGCTCTTTTGTTCAAAGTGAATGTTAAGAACAGTTGTTCAGTGTTTCATGCTAAACTTATTCAGGGCACACAGTCTGGGATTTTCCAAAAAGCTGTAGGGGAGTTACATGTCCAGATTCCGTTAATATTCCATGGAAGCTGGATGGTTCAGTAACACCCTGAGGTTATGTGACAATCTCAAGATCTATTACTGGAAAAACTCCTCCATTCTCAGAAATATGTCCAGTTGCTGCTGAGTCAGAGACTGGCAGGAGAAGCAACAACATGGTTTTTCAGATAAAAGATTCATAGGCTATGTCTACACTGCAATTAAACACCTATGGCTGGCTCATGTCAGCTGACTCGGGCTCGCAGGGCGCAGGCTATGGGGCTGTTTAATTGCAGTGTTAGACATTTGGGGTTGGTCTGGAGCCCTGAGAATCCAGAGCCAGGCTCCAACCCAAATCTAAATGTCTACACCACAATTAAACAGCCCATAGCCCACACCCTGTGAGCCCGAGTCAGCTGACACGGGCCAGCCACAGGTATTTGATTGCAGTGTAGACATACCCATAGAGTCTAAGGCCAGAATGGACCATTGTGATGATCTAATCTGACCTCCTGTGTACCACCATAGGACTTCCCCAAAATAGTTCCCCGAGTGTATATTTTAGAAAAACATCCAATCTTGATTTAAATATTGTCAGTGATGGAGAATCCACCACAACCCTTGGTAAATTGATTCAATGGTTTATTACTCTCACTGTTACAATATTATGCCTTATTTCCAGTCTGAATTTGTCTAGCTTCAACTTCCAGCTATTGGATAGTACTATTTTCTGCTAGATTGAACAGCCCATTATGATATATTTGTTCCCCAGGTAGATACTTATAAATGGTGATCAGGTCACCCCTTAACCTTCTCTGTTAAGATGAATAGATTGAGCTCCTTAGTCTATCACTATAAGGCAGGTTTTCTAAATCTTTAATGGTTCTCATGGGTCTTCTCTGGACTCTCTCCAATTCATCAACATCCTTCTTGAATTGTAGGCACCAGAACTGGACAGAGTATTCCAGGACCGGTTGCACCAGTGCCAAATCCAGAAGTAAAATAACCTCTCGACTCTTTCTCAAGATTCCTCTGTTTCAGTGCCCCAGGAGTGCATTAGCTCTTTTGGCCACAGTGTCACACTGGTAGCTTATGTTCAGCTGATTATCCACCATAAGAGGCATTGCTTCCCAGGATAGAATCCCCCATTTTGTAAATATGGCCTGCATTCTTTATCTACATTTACATTTGGCTGTATTAAAATGCATATTGCTTGCTTGCACCCAGCTTACCACTGTATCAGTGACCTGTCCTCTTCCCTATTTACCACTCCCTCAATTTTTGTGTCACGTGCAAACTTCATCAGTGATGATTTTGTTTTCTTCCAGGTCATTAACAAAAATGTTAAATAGCATACGGCCAAGAACCAATCCCCGTAGGACTCCACTGGAAACAGACCCACTCGATGATGAGTCCCCATTTACAGTTACATTCTGAGATCTATCAGTTCGTCAGTTGCGTGGTACTGTCTCCTGGCTCTATAAAATGTTGCCAAATACTTGTCTCCGTTTTTGAAAATCTGGTCATTTAAATTATAGCTCACTTGGGGAGAAGCCTCAAGTGAACTAGTTAGTCCTGCCTCTCCCAGTCGTGAGCCAGTGTGTATAAAAGCAGCATCAACCAACACCCGTTTTGTGTATTCTTTACAATACACTTTTATAATAGCTATCTTTGCACTGAGCAATTCAAAAGCAATGGGGAATGAAATAGAAATGCTGTCATTTCCCTATCATCTCTGCTGTCACTGCAGTCCGATAAGGATAATAGAAGCATCCTACATTATGCGTGATCTTTTGTGGCAAAAGGTGGCGAATGATCTCACTCTTGTTTTGGAATCTCCACCATCGCCTTTTTTCCCCTTCTTGCTCCCCAATCTTGTTACTGCTAGGTAAGGATACTCACTACCATTAGTAGTCCTGTTGACACCAGTGGAACCACACACAGCCATAAGCACTAAGCCAAGTAAGAAGTGTTTGTGTGATGGCCGCCCTTTTGGCCACCACACTGGAGATTGAACCAGGGACCTCCAGAGCTAAAAACATGAGCTGCTATAGCTTGAGGTAAGGAGCCATAATTCCACAACTTGGGACTGTAACAAATAATAGCTACAGAGGGGGATCTGTAATGTACACTCACCAGTGACTAGGGAACTAAATGCATTGGGAAAAGGGGAAAAATAAGGGAGGTGAGAATTGGAGAAGACTGAGAGGAGGACAAAATTAATGTCAAAATTTCCACATCAGCTTCTGCGTTCAAACTCTTGGGTTCTTTGTAAAACAAAATGTTTCAGATTCTCCCATTAATTGTTCTTTCTTACAAGAATCACTAGTGTTAATGTAACACTTGGTTATATAAAAGACCTAAAGTAAGAGTCCCTACCCAAAGGAGCCTATAATACAAACCAATGGACAAGAACTCAGGGGGGAGATCTGGAAGGTACTAGTTCAGGAGAGGGTTTTGTTTGCTTTTTATATTGTAGTGACATCCCGATTGACATGCATTAGCATTTGGAAAGCTTGTAGAAGCAGTGAGTTTTCAGAAGGAATCTAAGTGAGGAGCGTGTGGGTGCCTGGATGCGGTAAAGAGGGCATTCCAGGTGTACGGGGTAGCATGGGGAGGAGAGGGAGAAGTAAATGCAAGGAGGAGATATAGTTCATTAGTGGAGCTGTGGGTGAGAGCAACAAAACCAGAGACATAAGCTGGGGCAGAGGTGTGTTGGGCAGTATTCCATCCCTAATCATTTATCAGCAAATAACCATGGGTCTGATTTGCCATTGTCCTATGCCCTGTGCAGTGCAAAGTGGTTGTAAAATGCTACTAAATCAGAAGGATAGCATTCTGCAACTACTTTGCCCTGCTGTAAATAACTGCACAAGGTGCAAGGCAACGGAGAATCAGGCCCACAGGGAAAAAGCTCCATTATCCTGTACCCTGGTAAACAAACTGCTAGCACTGGTATTCTCAACAAGTTTTCAGATGAAAGGAGCGAATTAATTTTTAACAGATCTAATCACATTCTGCATGGACATGATCTAAAATGTTTCCCAGCATATGGTAGCAATAAAACCGACTTTGTACGATTGGGAAAGCAGTGCCCCTATGCAGAGCATTACTAGAGTCAGGCATGGGAAATAATGTCTGAGTCACCAGTTTAAATCAAAAGCTTTCTGTTCAGCACACCGTGACAGTATTCATTTGACTCCTGTAGACTATGCTTCTGCCAGCTCTTGAGTCAATTACTGAGCACTGAGAGCCTGATTCTCCACTGCCTTAGTCCGTGTTTAGTCATTTAGACCTGTGCAAAGTTAATGTAAAGCACAATCAAATCAGAATTTTATCTTTTTATTATTTATACTACAGGAACCCCAAAGCCAGGACCTCATTGTACTAGGTGTATGTGTAACCATAGTGAGAGAAAATCCCTGTCCCAAAGAGTTTACAAGCTATATAGACAAGACAGATAATGAGTGGGAGGAAGGCAATACTATTATCCCAAGTTGCCAGGTAAAGAACTGAGGTATGAGACTTTGCCCAAGGTCACACACAAACTATGTGACAGAAAGAAAACCAGATGTCCTGGGTCCACAGCCTTAAGTACAAGACCATCCTTCCTCTCTGCACTCACTTTAAATAGGTATATTTGACAGAATAAGCTTCAAGGCAGCAAAGAATCAGGCTCTAGCTGTAGCTGCTCATGTGAAATGTTACATATTAGTAGGTCTCAACTTGAAGCTGTATATTGATGACACTACTAGCTTTGGCTCACCACCAGATCAAGGAGCTGACTCAGGACTTGTCTACATGGAGCTGCAGTGTACTCTACAGGGTGTGAATGGTAGAGTGCTCTAATGTACTGTGCGCTGATTGCCCTGTGTAAATGCAACTGGCATGAACTAAAATGTACCTGTTTTGGGATTAAAAATAGTCTTGTTTGAAATGGAACTACATCAGCACAAATGAGGTACCTCTTAGGGTTTACACAGGAGCAGTTAGAGTACAACACATTAGAGTGCTCTTACAATTCACACCTCTGTAGATAATACTGCAGTGCTGTGTAGACAAGCTCTAAGGCAAGTATACTGTAGAAATACATAAGAACGGCGATACTGGGTCAGACCAAAGGTCCATCTAGCCCAATATCCTGTCTTCTGACAGTGGCCAGTGCCAGGTGCTTCAGCAGGAATGAACAGAACAGAGCAATCGTCAAGTGATCCATCCCCCCTCATCCGCTCACAAAATAATAATGGTTCTGTCATATGAAGTGAGAGAAAGATATAAGGATTGATTCTGATTCCCCTTCCATCAGTGTGACGCCACTGAGTTTAGCAGAGTTACTTCTGATTTATGCTAAAGTATGTGAGATCCCCTCTGTCACAGCTGTCCCTATCAGTGCCAAAGGCTGTGCAAATTTCACCCTCCTGTCTTGCGCACGCAGGAGAAAATCAAATCCTCTCCAATTCCAGGGCCTCAGTATAAAACACTGATCTATAGTTAGCTGAGAAGGGGAAAGCACTCTGTTACTCTTATACTCATGCTGACAAGTATTTTTACTGAAGACTCCATGTAGCCAAAAGCAGGTGGATTCAGCAGGCGCTGAACACTGAGCAGCTGAAGGCTGGTGCTGATCCTGATGGGCGACAGAAGTGAACATATATCCTAAATGTGCAGCATGAACAACAGATGACCTGAATCCTGCATTTCCGTTTAGAATGCCTCCTACATGCCCAAGAGCTCCAATGAAATATATGTCCTGAAAGACGGGAGGGGCAGAGATGTGTTTGGTTGATTATCCTTTCCTCTTTGGTTGGCTGAGATTTGGAAAAATAATTGTAGCCACATTACTCCCACTGAAATTAAATTTCAGCCTTTAGAAAATCCCAACCATTTGCCTTCGAGTGAATGCTGGCTTTTGTATCCAGACTTCAAGGCTAAGTTTGTCGGCACAGGACACAGAGCTTGCTCGGGGATCAGCCTGAGACAGTGGAATCATAGAATCATAGAAGATTAGGGTTGGAAGAAACCTCAGGAGGTCATCTAGTCCAACCCCCTGCTCAAAGCAGGACCAACCCCAGCTAAATCATCCCAGCCAGGGCTTTGTCAAGCCGGGCCTTAAAAACCTCTAAGGATGGAGATTCCTCCACCTCCATAGGTGACCCATTCCAGTGCTTCACCACCCTCCTAGTGAAATAGCTTTTCCTAATATCCAACCTAGACCTCCCACACTGCAACTTGAGGCCATTGCTCCTTGTTCTGTCATCTGCCACCACTGAGAACAGCCGAGCTCCATCCTCTTTGGAACCCCCCTTCAGATAGGTGAAGGCTGCTATCAAATCCCCCCTCAGAACTTCCCCAGGAACTCAGGACCATCACAAACCTCCCCATCTTTCTTCCCTCCTAGTGCAAGATGGACTTCCTTAACCTTGCCTTCTCTAACAGAAACAGAAAACACCATGTACAGATATTGTAAACTGCCCCCTCCCTCAAAAAAAAAAAACAACCTACCAAAAACAAACACTTCACTTCACTTCACTGCCTGGGGAGGGGATGAGAGAACAAATCACTCATGACAGATGTGTAGTCACATTGCTTAAAGCACTGCCGGAAGGTGCTCAGTGATGAGCGGGCATAAGAACCTATGTAGAATAAAATAGAAATCCACCAAGAGAACTTCATTTACTGGGTGTTTTCTAAAAGAGCTGGGTGAATACCACAAGCATTTCCCACAACTATTCATTCAGTTTCTCTTTGGCCAGGCGCATACCCTTCACTGTTTGCTTTTCACAGATGCTTACTTTCCCAAAGTTACATAAACATTAACAATGTTAAATATTCCCATAGGCGTCTGTCTAAGACCAGAAATGAAAACGGAGTTTGGACCTTACGATGTCAACCTAGTACTGTTGACAAGAGTTTGCTTGGGAAAGAACTGGTTAAGAGCCTTAGCTTTTAGCTCTGAATAAATAAGAAAATCCTGGCTTGTTTTCAGCATGGATAACATAGGCTCATAGATTTTAAGGCCAGAAGGAACCTTCGTGTCTGACTTCCTGCAGCACAGAACTCACCCACCCACTCCTGTAATAGACCCATAACCTCTGGCTGAATTACTGAAGTCCTCAAATCATGATTTAAAGACTTCAAGTTACAGAGAATCCTCCATATACTGCAGAGGAAAGCAAAAACACCCAGGGTCTCTGCCAATATAACCAGGGGAAAATTCCTTCCCAACCGCAAATATGACTATCAGTTAGACTCTGCGCATGTCAGAAAGATCCACCAGCCAGACACCTGAGAACGAATTCTCTGTAGTAACCCAGGACTCTCTCCATCTAATGTCCCATCACTGGAACACTGGAGATATTTGCTGCTAGTAATCACAGATCAGCTACATGCCATTGTAGGCAGTTTCATCATACCATCCCCTCCATAAACTTATCAAGTTCAGTCTTGAAGCCAGTTAGGTTTTTTTGCCCCCACTACTCCACTTGGAAGGCTGTTCCAGAACTTCACTCCTCTGATGGTCAGAAAGCTTCACCTAATTTCAAGACTAAATTTGTTGATGGCCAGTTTATCTCCATTTGTTCTTGTGTCCCCACTGGGGCTTAATTTAAATAACTCCTCTCCCTCCCTGGTATTTATCCCTCCTTGCTATTGGTCTTGCAATTTCATGTGCCAGTTCCTTTGATATTCTTACATGGAGATTATCTGGGCCCCCAATTTAGTCCCATTAAGTTGTCTGAGTCTGACTTCTATCTTGGATGTAGTAATTTCTACTTCCATATCCATGTTCCCATTAGCCACCCTGTCGCTACACCTAAACTCTTCATTAGTCTTATTAAAAACTGAGGCACAGTATTTGTTTAGGCATTGGGCCACACCTAGAATATCCTTAATCTCCACCCCATCCTCAGTGTTTAGCGGTCCCACTTCTTTCCTTGTTTTCTTCTATATGGCTATAGAACCTTTTGCTATTGCTTTTAATTTCCTTTGGAAGGTCCAACTCTGCTTGGCTTTGGGCACTTCTCACTTTATCCCTCCACTTTCTGATCTCCAAGAGAGACCTTCCTTGCTGATCCCTCCCATCTTCCATTCTTTGTTGGCTTTCTGCTTTTTCCTAATCACCTGTTTGAGATGCTAGCTCATTCAGCTTGGTCTGCAACCCTTCCCTACAATTTTTCCCCCTTGCTTGGGATGCAGGTTTCTGATAACTTCTGCAACTTTGACTTAATTCCAAGCCTCCTTCACATTCAGATCATTGAGTTCTTCAGTCCAGTCCACTTCCCTAACTAATTCCCTTAATTTTTTAAAGTTATCCCTTTTGAAATCAAAGACCATAGTTGCAGATCTATTTTTGTTTATCCTTCCATTTAATTTAAACTGATTTAGCTCATGATCACTCAAACCAAGGTTGTCTCCTACAACCTGTTCTTCTATGAGGTCCTCACTACTCACCCAGTACCAAATCTACAATGACATTACCTCTTCTTGGGTCAGAGCCTATTTGGTGAAGAACTCTGTCAGCTATCCCATCCAGGAAAATCTGGGCCCCACTATTATTAGTAGCACTTGTCCTCCAATCTGTATCTGTTAAAGTTACAGTCTCCCATAATCAAACAATTCCCAGTAGTGTTTATTTCATTAAAACATTAAAGAGCTCTCTATCCATATCCAAATTGAATCCTGGTGGTCTGTAGCAGACCCCCACCACTATATCAGGGAACCTCTAGTAACTTTCTTTCCCAAAGTGATTTTGACTCAGACAGACTGTTTAATCCATTCCATCACTTCTAAATTCTTTATAGTCTACTTCATCTTTAAGATATTATGCTACTCCACCACCTTTGCCTTTATTTCTGTCTTTCCTCAACAGCACATACCCTTCAATACCTGTACTCCTGTCATAACTACTATTCCACCATGTTTCTGCTATCCGTATAATATCAGGTTTCACTTCCTGCATCAGTTCCTTCATGTTGATACCCAAGCTCCTAGCATTGGTGTACAAACATCTTAGTTATTTCTGCTTGGCTTTGGCCACATTCCTCACCCAATTGGATACAGTCATTCTACTGCCAGTATCACCTACCTGACTGTTTGCTTCATTGGTATCTGCACTATTTTTCCTCTTAATGTCCATTCTCCTACCCCCTGCTGTTCCATTCTCCATTGCTGTGTCCTTTCTTACTTGATTTTCCTCCTGCCCAACATTAGACTCAGGCAAGGAGATGACATGCGCATCTCCCAACCATTTCCCCCAAGTTCCTAGTTTAAAGCTCTTTTAATCAGTTGTGCCAGCCTCCATCCCAGAAATCTATTTCCCTCCCTACTCAAGTGGAGATCATCCCATGATAACAGTTCTCTGTCCATAAATGCCTCCCAGTGGCCAAACATCCCAAAGCCTTCCTTATAGCACCACAGCCTGAGCTCTCTGTTGGTCATCATAATCTTGTCTTGCCTTTGTTCTCTTCCTCTAGGGACAGGTAGAATCCCACTGAAGGTCACCTGAGCCTCCATTTCCTTAAGCTTCTTCCCCAGTGTCCCTTGGCATAGTGTGCCTTGATACATTCCAGCGAGTCTCTAGCTGTATCATTTGTGCCCACGTGAAGGACAATCAGTGGATTCTTTCCTGCTCCCATTAGGATTCTCTTCGGCCTCAGGTCCACATCCCGTATCTTAGCTCCTGGCAGATGGCACACCCTTCTGTTCCTTAGATCCGCTCTGGTAATAGGCTTGACCATTCTTCTTAGTAGGGAGTCATCAACGTAGACCTGCCTCTTCCTGGGGATGTGTTATTCTCTGGCCTTCCTCCTGTTCTTTCTGGCTGCAAGTCCTCTTGTCTTTTATTCTCCCTTGTAATCTTATGTGAGTCACCCTGTAGCCTCCTGGAGCTTTGAACTCTGGCTCTCTCCATTGACTTTCCCCCCTCTTCTTACAGGAGTAGCTGCTCCTCTCTTCTTCCTTGTCCTCCCACCTTCTGTTACTGCCTTCTGTGCCACTCAGCAAACCTGTTCCTGAACTATATTTCTTCTTCATTAGCTGGTCTTTTCCTCTACCTGGTTCTTGTAGTCACATGCTTCAAATGACCACTTTCCTCACCCAGCAGTTCTTCACTCTGAGTTCTTCATGATGGAGTGGATGCTAGTACTCAAAATGTCTGACCATGTTATCTTCTCTCTTCCCATAACTAGCCACATACTTGGACATTTTGTTCTGCCATGGAAACAATAGATTCATTTTAATGAAGTGTTGTTGTACCAATAAAATAAAAACCAGCAGGATCTTATTAAAGGGAAAAAGGCAAAATACCACATTTATTGTGAATACCGAAAGGATCATAGTAAGCAGTTAGTTATAGTTATAACATTCCATTCAATCTCAAATTTATTCTCACATTCATTCATTCATACAAACATACACACACACACACACACACACACACACACACAGGTTCTGCAAGGTTGTTATCATAGTTACCAGCCTTAGAGTTGCTCATGCCAAGTCACTGGCCAGGTGGCCTGGACATGAGGAGGGAGCAGGGCCTTGTCAGATGCTCATCTGATGCTCCTGGAAGTTGGTTTGCAGAATCAGACCCCAAAGTTCTCACTTTTTAGAGTCTATTTTTATAGGAATTTCTTCCTATGCCAGTCTATGGGAATTGCTTCATCATGCTGTTGCTGAATCAATCAGCAGATAGCACATTCCTGACGGCTCCAAGATGTTATCTTGTTCTTTGGTTCTCCCATTCTTGAGGCTGTTGAGTGGATTCCAGTCTGCCCTCCGGGTGGGGTCCTCTGGTTATTTCCACTTGACACCTTCTTCAGCCGATGGACACTGGATTCTTAGGCTGGCACCTCCCTGATCATTCAGTTATTATCCACACCAAGCATCCATCCACATACATCCTCTATCTCTATTTTAATCACAATTGTTAATACAACAAAAGGGTGGGGAGTCTCTGGGTGCTGTTTCTGTTGTTAGAGTATTGCTTTGAGTCTCTCTCTGTGCGAATTGCTTTGAGAACAGACTCTGTCTTAGAATGTACTAACACAATTAGCAGCTTGCAAGTTTCACACATAGAGGGAGAGAAACAGTACCAAAAACCAAGAGACCTCTTAATTAGTAATACCCTGGAATTTAAACTCTGGGGAATCAAACTCATTTGTGATTTTAATACAGAACTTCTTTAATATGATCCAACATAATCCCCCTTTTGACACTAAGATTTATAATCGTCAGTGTCACTTTCTATGTAGCCTATTCAAGAGAAAGTACTGTGAGGCAATTTGAGTTTGTGATTCCAATTCATGCCACATACATGATCCTGGTGATGTATCTTTACTACAAGGTTCTGGGGCAACAGGCAAGGTGAGGCACACCCACTTTTGAGGAGTCCATTCGGTACAACCTCTAGTGTCCAATAGCTTCCCTCCCTCCCCAGCCCACTGGCTCGAGGTCCAGGGTAGCCAGAAGGATCCCATGTGTAATATGGGGAGTGGGTTAACCTTCAATACCTTTGCCTCCAGGAACTGTTAGTGTGCAATTTTGACAACAATTTCTCCCATTAACAAGTCTGGTTTACAATACTGGAAACATATTGCATCCATTCATATTGATAAGTGTCAAACAATGATCTCTTTCTTTTTTAACAAATGCATCAAACCCTTAATATTTCCCAATATGACCCAGAACATTTTGTGTTCCAAAGTAGCTAGTGCAAGTATCTGCATTTCAGTGCATCCCATAGTTATGGCTGTGTAGTTTCCTATTTCTAATATTTTTTTTTTCTTATGGATAAGCCATGTGGTAGTATTAAGCCATTACTAAAGATTCCATTGGCCTTTTAGGTTACCCAGACCAATTTGGACCAAGTCTACATTGGCATGTACTTGTTTTTGTATCAGGCTGTCCTGTAGCTGGGACAGAAAGCTTAATTTATTTTTAAGTTCCTGCAGGTCTTCAGTATTTTTTTTTTAAACACACAACAGTGCGAGCAACAACACAAAACACAAGACAAAACATAGAACACAGAACACAGAACACAATTTCTATTGTGACAGTAGATTCATGGTATTGGGTTGCTTTTCAGCTGGCATCAGCTTTTCCTGATTTTCTGAAAGACAAAAAGAACATGTTTCTACCCCTTTTGGGGTGGCAGATTATTGCTTAAAATATTTCTTTTACAAATACCCTTGCTGATTGCAGGCAAAACAGAGAAATTGCCCCCATATTTTCCTGTTTTTGTTCTATAGGCAGGCCAGGTTTCAAAGGCTTTTATCTTTTAAGGGTTATGGGGAAATTATCCCACTGTTTAGTCATTAAATCCCTGAGTTTTCCTTCTTATACAGCAGACCAAGTTTATAATGTTTTTCCTGCTGTGTTAAGCTTTAAGTTTTATTTACAGGTAATAACTGAGAAGCATCATTACCATACGACCTTAAAGGATTTTTTGTTACAGGGATACTTATTATCATTATTATCCCATGCCTTTTATTTAGACAATTTGTTTGCTGACCAGGTATGTCCTTTATCTGCAGCTCCTTTGTGCTGCTAGTTCTTTCCTTCCTTTATCATTTAGGTCATTTGCATTTTCACAGAAACTTCCTGCTTTTGGATTTAAAGCCATCAGCAGCTCAGAGACTCTATCTTAAAAGGGACACAATCAACTTTCACCAGAGTTTTGATTACTTTTAACTTCTGCTTCCAAAACACACAGCAATCTGAAAAAGAAAACCCAACCTATTGTGGCTCCCTTTGGAGCCCTAATAGCATTTTAATTAAGTAGCATGGTATGTTTGCATTTCTTTTGCCCCTTCTACAATATACCCTGCACATGTTCTGGGGCAAATGCACATTCCTTCCATAGTTTAATTTCTATAACATTATCCAGATCCATTTTTACATAAGGTGTCACTATTTCTTTTTTTGCTTACAGAGTTTTCATGTACCTTTATCAAAGTGACAGTCTGATTACTCAGAGCCATTTTAAGACTCAGGGTTTCTAACATTGCTTCTTTTTGTTTTGTGCACCTCACCCCTGCTGTTGCTTCAGAGAGGCACTGTCTTTTTTTTAATTTTTTTTTTTTACTACAACTCTCATCTGCTGTTTTGTTACAAAAACAAACAAACAAAAAACAAACAAACAAAAAGAATCCCAAATTTTTTTTTTTTTTATATTCTCCTGATTTTGACTGCCCTGCTGCAGCCACAACTTAAAAACATTTTAAATTTTGTAAAGCATTGAGTTACCTTTTAAGGGTTAAATGCCAAATCCCAAAGCCAAACAACACTAATTACCTGTGTCTAGCAAAAAGGTCTGTCAGTTTTGCAACTTTGAATTAAAGAGTCAAATGGATTTTTAGTGGCATTAACAAAAACAAAACTAACTGGTCCTTAGAACTTTACATATTTACACACACACAGACAGATACATACACATTTTCTTTTCCTTAACATCCCTTCCACACTGCTCTGTTTTTTACATCTTACATTCCCTTTATACATTTGAGGCAGTTAAGTTCCAATAGAACCCTCTTATGTTCTTTTAGCAAATTTGACTAAATTGTCCAGTCAAATGATTTTAATCAGATAGTTTATTTTTGCCTGGCTAATTTACAGACATTCCTTTGGAAAAGGGCCCATTTTTCTTTCAGAATGGCTGCAAAGAAACCAAGAATGCTCTAACACTTTTCCTTTTTAACATTTTCGGTTAAAAGTTGTTTGGGTGAAATACAAAGTTTAACTGCTTAATTCCCTCCAGCCTCTGCAGAGTTAACTTTTTTTTTTTTTTTTTTACTCTCTTTTCTCTTTGTAATTATGCCTGGGGGTGCCGTACATAGGACCTTCTCCCCCTTTACCTGCCTCCCTCCAGCCTCTGCAGAGTTAACTTTTTCACTCTTTTTATATTCCTGGAGTGCCTCTTTCACTATTTTCAGCTGGCTTTGGATATTTGTAGCCAGCACCTTCCAATTGTCTGCTCCCTTTTCCATTTGTGCCTTTTCCTCTTTACATGAAGACAAGCGGAGGGAAGAATCCTTACATGCCTCCCACAACAACCAAATTGCTGCTGCATCTCTTTTGGCAGCACTAGAAGGTTTGTATATGAGGATATACTGAGCCAATCTATCCTCTAGGTCCGAAATAGTGCAGACATCAGCTAGGGCTTGTTTAGTCCAAGGACTGTGCCCACATTTTTGAAGGATTTGTTTAAAAGGTGTAATTTCTTTAACAAAAGGTGAGGTTGGAGTTCCTTCTGACTCCATTCCTCCCTCTGGTACTGGCTTACCCTGTTTTCTTTTAAACATCTTAACATGGATATTTCAATCTCTTTGTCACTGCTGGTATTACTTAGCAAGTGACACAGCCTAGATTCTGAAATCATAGCTTAATCTATGCGTTTTTCCCCCTGCTACCTTCCCGGAGGCCAGCAGGTCCCCTGCTACCTTCCCAGAGGCCAGCAGGTCCAGTTAACCTATTTCTCCCTGCTACCTTCTCGGAGGCCAGCAGGTCTGGTTAACCTGTTTCTCCCTGCTACCTTCTCGGAGGCCAGCAGGTCTAGTTTAATCTGTTTTCCCTGCTACCTTCTCGGAGGCCAGCAGGTCCCCTGCTACCTTCTCGGAGGCCAGCAGGTCTAGTTTAATCTGTTTTCCCTACTACCTTCTCGGAGGCCAGCAGGTCCCCTGCTACCTTCTCGGAGGCCAGCAGGTCTGGTTTAATCTGTTTTTCCTGCTACCTTCTCGGAGGCCAGCAGGTCCCCTGCTACCTTCTCGGAGGCCAGCAGGTCTGGTTTAATCTGTTTTCCCTACTACCTTCTCGGAGGCCAGCAGGTCCCCTGCTACCTTCTCGGAGGCCAGCAGGTCTGGTTTAATCTGTTTTTCCTGCTACCTTCTCGGAGGCCAGCAGGTCCCCTGCTACCTTCTCGGAGGCCAGCAGGTCTGGTTTAATCTGTTTTCCCTACTACCTTCTCGGAGGCCAGCAGGTCCCCTGCTACCTTCTCGGAGGCCAGCAGGTCTGGTTTAATCTGTTTTTCCTGCTACCTTCTCGGAGGCCAGCAGGTCCCCTGCTACCTTCTCGGAGGCCAGCAGGTCTGGTTTAATCTGTTTTTCCTGCTACCTTCTCGGAGGCCAGCAGGTCCCCTGCTACCTTCTCGGAGGCCAGCAGGTCTGGTTTAATCTGTTTTTCCTGCTACCTTCTCGGAGGCCAGCAGGTCCCCTGCTACCTTCTTCGAGGCCAGCAGGTCTGGTTAACCTAATAGAAATGCCTAGCTCACTAGAGCTGGCGGTGTGCAAACCAATATTTACAATAACTGAGGTTTTTTACCAATATTCCCCCTTTCGCAATTCTCCACCAAAATGTTGTACCAATAAAATAAAAACCAGCAGGATCTTATTAAAGGGAAAAAGGCAAAATACCACATTTATTGTGAATACCGAAAGGATCATAGTAAGCAGTTAGTTATAGTTATAACATTCCATTCAATCTCAAATTTATTCTCACATTCATTCATTCATACAAACATACACACACACACACACACACACACACACACACAGGTTCTGCAAGGTTGTTATCATAGTTACCAGCCTTAGAGTTGCTCATGCCAAGTCACTGGCCAGGTGGCCTGGACATGAGGAGGGAGCAGGGCCTTGTCAGATGCTCATCTGATGCTCCTGGAAGTTGGTTTGCAGAATCAGACCCCAAAGTTCTCACTTTTTAGAGTCTATTTTTATAGGAATTTCTTCCTATGCCAGTCTATGGGAATTGCTTCATCATGCTGTTGCTGAATCAATCAGCAGATAGCACATTCCTGACGGCTCCAAGATGTTATCTTGTTCTTTGGTTCTCCCATTCTTGAGGCTGTTGGGTGGATTCCAGTCTGCCCTCCGGGTGGGGTCCTCTGGTTATTTCCACTTGACACCTTCTTCAGCCGATGGACACTGGATTCTTAGGCTGGCACCTCCCTGATCATTCAGTTATTATCCACACCAAGCATCCATCCACATACATCCTCTATCTCTATTTTAATCACAATTGTTAATACAACAAAAGGGTGGGGAGTCTCTGGGTGCTGTTTCTGTTGTTAGAGTATTGCTTTGAGTCTCTCTCTCTTGTGAATTGCTTTGAGAACAGACTCTGTCTTAGAATGTACTAACACAGTTAGCAGCTTGCAAGTTTCACACATAGAGGGAGAGAAACAGTACCAAAAACCAAGAGACCTCTTAATTAGTAATACCCTGGAATTTAAACTCTGGGGAATCAAACTCATTTGTGATTTTAATACAGAACTTCTTTAATATGATCCAACAGTGTAGCCACTCTAATGCGAAAGACAACTTAACCTGTTGTACATGAAGCACGTGCAATACCTAAATCTGGTCAGAGTAAACCTTCAGTGTAGGGCAGTAGAGGTGTTGTACAGTTATATAGAACAGGGCCAGTCACAGATGAATCTGGAGCTGCCAGTACTTGCAGACAACAACATCCTGGAGGATAGGCCATTTTTATCACCCATTCTCGCAGCTTAAGGGTCAGTGCTGACAAGGCCTAAGTCCTCTCGTCTGACCCACAAGACTTGCCTTCCATCTGAGATGCTGCTCTCAGGCTACTGTTGCTGTAATTCTCGCTGACAGGCATCATGAGCTAAAATAACCTTCTCTCTAATTATGGAATAGGCAATGGTCCTTATAAACATGTTGGGTGGGATTCACAAAGGTACTTAGGCACCTTACTCCAAAATCAGTGGGAGTTACACACTTAAGTATCTTTGTGAATCCCGCCCATTAACATTAAAATGTTTTTTCAACTTGTGATTCTGACTTGGTGCTCTTGAAATAGGCCAGCCTGTTTATTTCTATTGCAAAGTGACAATCACAATGGAGTAGCTGATCCGACTGGGAAAAATCACCACATGTAAATGTTCTAAATATGCAACAGATTTCACGGGGCTACCACATCTAAATGAACCCACCAACATCCACACTTAAGAAAACATTCACTGAATTCAATTCAAGCAAAGGAAACTTTACTCATTGGGGGACATACTCAGTTTGCTGTTTTCACAGCAACAAACTCTATTCTTGACACCAACTGATGTAAAGCTAAAGATTATTCCTTAGCACAGGGATTATAGAAAGAGCATTATTCCAGTGAAAACCAAATTCCAACTGTGCTATTCTACCAGAAAAAGTCCCTCCAGTTCATTAGTCATAAAAAGCCAAGAGTGTTACCACAAAAGGCTGTCTTAGATCAGGAAGCTGAATTGTGTAGGCTGTAAAAATATCAGGGAAGACCCATATGGACTCACTTTGGCAGGTGCAGAGTTGGTGCCTTGTAGAAATACATAAAAGGAAACTTAAAGACATGCAGTTTAAAACTGGAGTTACTCTGGAAAATGCTTGACAGAGTCACCACTATGATCTCCCACAGCCACCCTTCTAAAGAGAAAGATCAGTCACTGAGAATTCCAATTTTCTTTTTGTATTATGGGTGGGTAACATCCATGTTGCATGGAGTCACAAGTGCTGGTCTATGCCCCAGCCTATCACCAGTCTTCTGGGAGTGACCTCTTTAGCGGACTCACACATTTCCACAGAGGCAGGCCTGTTGCCTCCAAGACTCCCAGACTGGGCTGTTGGCACCAGCAGTCCCTGTCTCTTTCTGTGGCTCCCTGCAGTGAATCCAGCCAAGCCAAACTCATGTAGGAAGTTTGTACTGTACTCCTCTCAGTGAGTATTCACAGAGACACAAGCAGCCTTTTCAAAACAACTTAGCCATTTATTATTAACCTGCCATAATGAATCTGAAAGTTCTTGGCTTAGCACAGAGAGGCAGAAATTAAGCCATAGTCCACCCTCATCAAATAAGTGCCCTGGTGGACCAGCCAAGCTGTGATGGACTTCATCTCTGGTTCTCTTGCTCATCCTTTGTCTTCCTTGGTCTAGGCTCCCTCCAGCTCAGTTCCCAAGTCTCACCTGCTGGCATTTCCTACTGCTAGGTGTTGATTGTTCAGTCCTTGGGGCATCTCTTTGTCTTGCTGGCCCTTCTGTTGATTCGGGTCAGCTTGAGCCAGTTCTTTAGTGACTCTATTAATTCTCCCCAGACAGCGTGCGCGCGTGTACACACACACACTCTTCCTATCTCCTGCACTGTTCCAGGAGCAGTGTTAACCCCTTTGCACCCACTCGATAACAATGCAACATACAGAGGGAAACTGAGGCATGCCTAGAATTTACAGAAATATTGCAGAAAATTCCCACTTTGTCACACCATGTGCCCTAGATGCAGGCCAGAGATCAAACCTGGGTTACCTCGCACTTGCTAACAAAGTGTTTTCTGCCAACTTCCTTTAACACATCCTACCCCACAAATCAGTCTGGGAATTTGATTTGTATCAATTCAACCACAAATCATTAAAAGCATGTGCTCCTAAACTGAACTGTGCCAAAACGGCATGCATTTCCAGTACTGCTTCCATCCACTCTATTCTATGAAGACAAATCTGGAAGCAGTAAAGGAGGGTGTGGAAGCAGTGTCAGTTAGCAGAGCTTCTAGGCTAACTACCATTTATTCAGCCCCACCGATGTCAAAAGGAAGTGCAGAAATGTCAATCCATTTTCAACCACTGTGTCCCTGGGAGCTCAGAAGATCCCCTTAAGTTTATACATTGGAAATGCAATCTTTGGAACTCTAGCTTCTTCTTCTAGTATACCTCCCCACTTCTGTCCCCCGCCAAAAAACAGTTTGATCACAGTTCCAGACAGCAACATGACCAATCCCAATATAGCCCCTGAGAAGCTTCCTCAATGGATGTTTCCAATCTGACAGAGATGAAATGGGAAATCTACTTGAGAATGATGGAGGTTAAACAAATAAAAAAATCAATCCGGTGAAAGATTTGCTTACAATTATGTCTTGCCAGAGACCGTTAGGTATCTGGATTTAGCTTCCCCTGAATTATGAGAGAAGTCAAGGAAACAGAAAGTTATTATTAAACTAGAGAAGGAACTGAATCAAAACCACAAATCCAACCATCCCCAAACTTTGAGGAAGTTCTGATCTGGTGAATGACTTTGCTTTTGGTCCCTGCTTCTGTCTTGGGCCAGACCAGAAGTCTTGATCCAAATCTCCGTGAACTTTGGGAAGGTTTGGATCTGGATCTACATTTGACATTTATGGCTTTGATCCATCTTTGTTTTAAACCTTTTGAGCTAATTCTGGTTCCCCCACTTCAGTTGCACAACAGGGAGTCCTGTTCTGTCACTACATATGGCAAAACCATAAAGCCAGTTCTGGCATTCAGCTATGTGAAGGGGAAGACAGACTAGCTTAGCCACTTGAGCAGTGCAAAGGAGAAACAGCAGGGCCAAGGATCCAACTCTGTTTATTGGAGAGGGGTAGAGGGGGTGGAGGGCGTTAACACTGATTTAGCTCAAACTTCTGATGAACACTAGAGGGAAAAGTTCTCTTTGTGAAGACGCTATTCAGGGCAAGAGCCCAGCTGACAGCTGGCAGGAGAGCAAACAGCCTGGTGTTAGCACTCCACCTAACAAACCCCCTGTTAATACTTAACTAGCCGCAGTAGCCAAGCACACCAGCCTTCAACTGAGGGCTGGGAAAATTTCCTCTCCAGACTGTCAGTGAAAAAAAGTCTTGATATTTATATTTCTAAAATAGAAAAACAGAAGAAAATGGCGCTTTCTCAAAGAAACTGCTCAACAAGCCTGTCAAATTCTCTTAAAAAACCCAAAAGTAGCAAAAAGGGGCAGATATATTTATTTTTCATTTTGAAGCTCACCGTTAGCACATCCAAACAACATAGTGGTTTAATGTGAAATCCCCACACATAAAACTTGTAGCCCACCATTAGAAAAACACTAGATTGGTTCTGTATCCACATACACAGGACCCCAAAGCAGCAGTGTATGGGGAAAACCAGTAGACTTGGCAGGTATGAAAGTGTTTATTGTTAAAGATACTTCACCTATGAGCTCAGGCATTTCTGCTAACATTCCAGAGCTACTGCAACTTGTTTATTAAGAGTAACTCTGGTGGGAGTTGCCATATGGTTCCCTTCCCAAGATGGGATTTGATTGCATTTTATTATAGTAGGAGACATTTCATGATATGGTCAAGCGCATCGTAACTAGAGCTGGTTGCAAAACGTCGAGTCTTTTCCCTATGGAAAATGTTGACTTTTTGTCAAAAAAATTAAAAAACTGAACATTTGGCCAAACAGGTTTGGTTTTCAGGTTTTAGATTTTTTAACTAAAAGTTGACAATTTTCAAAGAAAGGGCCTTGGCATGTTGGTCGTCTAACTAAAAATTAACAATTTTTGAGGAAAGGAGACACATTCAGAGAAAACTTTCATTTAGCTGAAAACCCAATTCTCCATCAAAAAAAATTAGTTGGAGACTTTTGGCCACTCGTAATATCACTAGACGTTTGACTTCAGTATCTTTTTCTTATTATACTGATTGACCAAGGGTTTCAGACATAACTCTCTGAATGCGTCAATTCTGAGTTCTTGAGGCCTGCAAGAACTTCCTGATCTCAAATGGAAGTGCTCAGCACTTTCTCAAAATAAGGCCCTTAGGGTTTCTCACATTGGGCACCCAATGGCAACAAAAATCACTAGCCGCTTTTTAGAAATAGTTGTGGTTATTGATTATTTGTATTGCCTTAGCTCTGAGACACCAATCAGCTTCACAGCCCTATAGTGCTGGGCATAGCTGGTCCATCCACATGAATACAGTTGCAAGATCTGACCCTAGATTAAGACAAGATGTGACAACTTTGTGGATGGTGCTGTAGAGATCCAATTCTGCAAGAGGTTAAGTGCTTCCCAGGAGTTAAAGCAATACAGCACCTCTCAGAGGCACTCAGCACCTTTCAGGATTAGGGCTAAGTGAGCGCAATACTTTACACAACAAAACTCACATTTGCTTTGCCTTGATTTAGACTCAATCCAGTGATTTAACCACAAGACCATCTTTCGTCTTTCCACCAGCATTTCCTCTAGAAATCTAGTTCGCCTAGATTTGGGTCCCAATCAGCTGCTCTTCACCGAGGGGCTCATCTTGCACAGGCACTGGGAAATCTGAAGGATGGGGTTGGGGTGTCTGTGTCTGATGTGCACTAGAACTAGACTTCTTCTGGGGGCAATACCTAATTCTTTTCTTTCTTTTTTTGTTTGTCTGCATCATAGATGCCCACCTCAAGAGTTACTGGGGATTGTGTCTGTATTAACCACGTGATCGTTACTTTGGAGCACCAAACAGAAATAATCATATTTCTTGTTCTTTTGTTTCCTGGAAAGGTCACTACCTTTCCAAAAGGCAAAACGTCTCACTGCTCGGGGCAGTAGTACGAAGAAGACAATGTGATGCCTATGGTTGTGCCTTTGTATGGAAACTTGTCAAGAGCTGCACTGTTGACCACTGGCTGGAGAGCCCTTAAGGGCAGATATTTGAGTGGCTGTGCTCACAAGGACCAAACATGTTTTTAGTGGGTTTCATTTTTCTAACAATGGTGCTAATATTGCCAAAGCCACCGATGGCACTTTCGCAAGAATGTTCTTTACCGATTGCTTGAACTTGCTACTGAAGTGTGACCGTTTTTCATAAAACAATGGTGGGCACTGTCAAACCAAATATTAACTCTTCATATCTGCTCTGTCAAGGCCTTTTGAATGTACCTGATTGGTAGGAAAAAAATCTCTGCTAGTTGCCTGCCACAGTAGCCAGTGATGTCATCGAAAAGGAACAAAGCTTTCCATTGTTCCAGTCTCTGTCAAAGAAAAGAGGGATCCATCCAATCAATGCATTTTAGTCTTCGGGCCATCATTGATATATTTTACATTTGCTAATTGCAGCTCCTTGGAGAGTCTGTGGGGTGGGGCATGTATAGGGTGTGGAATTCAGTACTGGAAGACAGAAAGGTAAGACAATCATTTTATTTATTAAGGGCTTCCTAAGGCACAGCCTATATTAAAGGGGTGGTGTGCAGTTGCAATGCTCCAAGTGGAACACTGGAAGACAGACTGCAGAATGGCTCCTTGGCAGACACCCAGCTTGCTATGACCCACCCTGCAGACAAATGGCTAGCCAGCTCTGCTGCCAAGAGTATTGGTGGGAGAAAGGACAGTCCTGCCTCTCTCCTACGTCTCCAGCCCTTTTAGTATGCCAAGGAAGTACACACAGGTCCTGTGCTCCCCTGAGCAAGGCAAGGAAGCTCCTTATTATTACACTGTTGCCAACTGTTGCATTTTTATCATGAGTGTCACAATATTTTACTCAAAGGCCCAGCTCCTGAAGGCAAGTGATGATTTGAGAATCTTGACTTTTCTTTTTTTAAAATATGGAAGTTTCCAGCCATCATAATTGAGGTGAAAAGGGAGAAAATATAACCTCAGATCTCCAAAACCAAAAGGGAAATAAGAAGAACTTAAAACTTCTTTAATCCCCTCCCTTCCTCCCAAACCCTCATGCTTTTTAAGACTATCTCATGTTGCTTTGACTGACTGATTTTTTGAGTGCTTGGGCTATCTAGCCCTAAGAGATTAACACACAAAGGATCATCATATTAATTGTGGCAAATGTACTCTGCCTGCAGCAAGCCTGCACTTGACTACGCAGATGAGCATTTCTGTGTTCAAGGTGAGGCTCTGTAAGCTCCAGCAGCTACAGTCGGCATTCGCAAATATGAGTTTTCTGCATGTGCACCCATTGCATCTTCCAATGAAAATGTAGCTTATAAATAGCCGCATTATATTTTAATAATTTTTGACTAATTCCTAATGATGACAAGCCTTCCCGCATGCTGCCTCCTCACTTTGTGAGCCCATGGTTGGTATTAATTAATTATTATTATTATTATTATTCATTGGTATTGTGATAATACCTAGGAACTGTAATAATGGCTCAGGCCCCATTGTGCTAGATACTATACAAACAGTGCACACTGTCTGGCTGGGCATCTGAAAAGTAGAAATGGCTTTACAACATGCCTGGGAATAAGTTTTTCACAATGAAGTTTTAAAATTTGTTTTAAAGTAGAGTGTGTTCAGATCAATTCATGATATCCTGCTCAAACTAATTCAAGGTGATTTGCAAAAGTTGTGAACCTGAGACCTAAAAGCTTTATGTGTAATCAAGTATTTTCCAGCTCTGGTTGAAAAGTATTTTCTTTTTGGAACTGGATTTTATTTAACAAGGCTCTGGTTTCATCACAACAATTTTTCCAATATGGACTTGTTTTCTGTTTAATTTTGATAACAAAGAAAGGAAATCTGCAGGACACATATCACAATAGAAATATCCTGAACCCTCTGGCCCATTTCACATAAGCCACTAATAATAATAAATAATAATAATATTTCTATACTGCAGTTCATCTTATGATCTCAAGTGGGTTAGCAAGCATTTTTTAAAATTATTTTCTGATTTAGAGAAGCATAAACAAGTGCCCACTCGAAGCTCAGAACAGTCACCCCCCCAAAAAAAAATTACATTGCCTTGCTCTTTCAGACATAATATTTACATAACCAGCAGGTTAAACAGACCTGAGAACCTGTTCAACCCTCCCCACTCTTTACATACCTAGGAGAAAAGATGAGTGCCCAGATTGTTAACAGATCCAGGCTCTGGTAGAGCAAGGTGTAGAGTGAATCCCAAAGGCAAAGATCCAGCTCCCATACCTCAGTTGAGCATAGCTGCTGCAGTATAGTACTGGGGGAGACAGGGGGTTGTCTTCCTGGTTGCTACTTCTCAAATCATTGAGGGCTGCACAGGGAAGGCAAACACCTTGGATTTCTCTCAGGAATTGCCTGGGAGCCCACTGCAGATTCTAGATCACTGAGGTAATTTGCTTCCAGAGTGAAACTGCACTTAACAGTCTGGTTGGAGCATTCTGCACTGCTTCAGTTTGCCAGTGGTCTCAGTGTGCAGCCCCAGACAGAGCACATTATATTAATCTGCACTCGTCTAAGGCAGAGAGGAAAAAAGTGCCATTGGCCACTGTCATTCCCTGAGCATTCAGAAGACCAGAATCTAATAACGCACCGAGTGTGCACTCCTGTATTACAATCACAGTCTTTCAGCAATCACAGGCCTTCAGCTGGGGGCAGTGGCATAATTTCTGGTTACAACCCCCAACCAGCTTTCTTTCCTCCCTGGTCAGAGTCGCTGTCAGCCAGCCCTCACCCAAGCCCTAAGCTCATGAAGACACTGAAATATTCCTTCCACTGCACCAGCCAGATCAGAAGTGAAAGAGACTTGGACCTGGGTGTCATCAGCAGGCTGAATACATTGCACATCTCTTCACTAGCACCCCCGTCCCCTCCATCACAGCAGTCTCATGTACACATTGAATAATGGGTAGGGTGACCAAATGTCCCGATTTTATAGGGACAGTCCCGATTTTGGGGGCTTTTTCTTATATAGGCACCTATTAAAAAATAGGTGGGGGTGCCCCCCAACCCGCTCTCCCGATTTTTTACATTTGCTATCTGGTCACCCTAACAACAGGTGACAAAGTAGACCTCTGTGCGTGCATCCTTCATGAGAGAGGTCTCAGGACAGAAGAGCACTTTCCCACTGCTCCTCTCTGGGTCCTCTCAGAACAAATGGAATCAGCACCTATATATCAGAAGTCTGCTAGGGCCTGCAGATGTTTTCACGTGCTCCTGGTCAAGCGTATGAATGGCTGCTGACAGATCGAAATGAAATCAGCACTGTCATTCTGTCATCATCTGCAGACAGGAGAATATCATTGACTAAAGCAAATGGTATGGTTTCTACCCCACATTCAGGCCTAAAGCCAGCTCATGTCTCTCAATGATTCTGAAATACTCTAGAGTATAATTCCCTTTGGCCACACAGTCCTCCGCACACCTTGTTAGATAATTGCTAATATGCCCGCACTGCTGGACATGTGAAATGTTAGAGGTTCAATATTTTCAAGAGGTCTTCTGAATTTTAACACATCTTTAGGACCAAGTCCAGCTATAGCAGATGGTAACATACCTGGACATCCATCCAACTGTGGTCATCAGCAGGTCCCCTGCTGAACGGGCATGTGGCTGCTACTGTGAGCAGGTCACATCTGAAGCAGTTATGCATGAGAATCCATTCTGTTCATGGAGAAGGGCAAGGATGCGCTGCTTCACCCTGTTGACACTGTTGCACTTGTGTCAATTCAAATTCATGTGAAGTGCATACAAACCAGTAATTATTGAAGCAGTAACATATAACAATGTCTGACATCTAAGCAACAACACATCACAGCGTGTGTATTCATCAGTTGGGGAATAGTCAGAGAGACCATAGCTACTGGGCTAAAGTTTGTATAAAGCACATGCCTTGTGTCTCGAAGAGATCTGAGTTCAAAGCCTGTGTTAAAATAATACATGCATGAAACTGAGCTTGTTGGTCTCATCGTAGTCCTGCCATATTTGCCACATCACAGAACTCTGAGTTGTACTACATGATATGGCCTGATTGTCAAGAAAACCCCATGCCTGGGATAGCAGGTGTGCTGAGCACAGTGTTGGGGTTTTTTTGAAAAAGTGAACCTCAAGTCTTAGTATTTCCCACAGGCATCTGGGAGCTCAGGAGTCATCTCCTAATCTCATTCTGCTGCTCCGTGGGCTGATCAGAGCTTTCCGATTCAAGAACAAAGGACTGGCTAGCATGAGTCAACAGTGATATTTTTGTCCATACCTCTGAACTCATCAAAACTCAAATGGAGACTGGGGACAAAAGACCACGTGCTGGATTATGTGCATTAGCAACTTCATTATAAATCATTATCCCTGCAAGGAGCCCTCAGGTGTGAAAGAAACTGCTGTCCTTGGGCTGCAATAGCCCAGGATTGTTGTCTTTTGGAGCACCCTACCAGATGCATCTTCTTGTCTGGGCTGCTGGACCAGTTGGTGCCTGATGTGGGAGGTTATTTATGGGGACGGAGGTCTTCCCCATTGCACTGTGTTGGGAGTGGAATTTTGCTGGAGCTCTTCCTGGGAGTTTATTGCTGGGTAATATTGTTTTTTAAATAACATCAAAGGCACCCAGAGTAGCAGATGGGCATGACACAGTATGTTGTTCTCCATTGCAATAAATAAAATAGTCTGTTCATAATTCTGCATTCCCATTGCAAATAATTGAAAACCAAAAGGAAACTAGAACAAGGGAGCTTCCTATGTAAGGGACACCTTGAGAATTTTGCCAGTGGCCACTTCAAGTGAGGCACTGATTGTCTCCAAAAGAAGGTCCAGCCTGTTCTCCAGTGCTGCCAGCAGCTGGTGTACAAACAGAATGGCCAGATTGAAATCAATGGGGTAACTCCACATTGACACCAGGGTAACTGAGCTCAAAATCTGGCACTGCTGGGAGGTACCGATCACAACAGATACAATCCCTTTCAATGCCTGTAAAATAAAAAATAATAACGTAGTACTGCAGTTGTATAGTTACAAATGGAAACAATAAGAGACACCTCATGGGTAAATATAACTAAGATAATCTTTAGGAAAAAAGACGTGATTATACAGTGTATTTAGTGCATCAGATTAGTTCCTAGAAAGAAGGGGATAAAATCAATTGGCACAGTTACCTAATTATGCAGCTTTTGCTTTTCTTCACAGAGACGGTAATGAAAATGGCACCTGGAAAAACCACTTTAGTTTCTCAGAGAAATCAGAACTAACAAGGGGAACATGCTCTGGTTATAGAGTATCAGTGTTCCTTTTCCTGACATCTGAAATAAAAACAATTGCAGGAGATGAGCTGCCTGGACACTTTGCTGACTCAGCCGGCGTTGTTTGTTGGTTTGCAGGCGAGCCGATGGAGCTCATCAATCTGGCAGACTCTTGAGACTCAGCACATTATGTCTGACAGGGCACACCATAAGACTATAGTATCTCTCAGCAGCATTTCCCTGGGTACTTTCTATTCTAGCTGGGCTAATGCCAGTGCAATCATTTACATTGTTACATGCTGTTATATAGACACACACTGTGAAAGGCCAGAGCTGAGGCTCCATGGCACGCTCCAGAGCATGACTAGGCATTAACTCGCTGTAAGTTAAACAGGCAGGGGGCGGAAACTTGTTAGTCTTGTCAAATAGTTTGGGAATGGAGAATATGGTTTGTTCCCTCTGCACTGTGACCCACTCCCCTCCACCCCAACACTGAGAACAAGGAGATAGTTACAGGTCTCAGAGTGATGCCTGTTGGTTGACAGGGAATGACGTAGGGGTGGGAGGGCACGTGTGACGCTCATGCAAAGGCCCCTAGGCCTCACTGAATACTGCCAAATGCATAGCTGGAAACCAGTCTGGCTCACCTGTGTGTTAGTATTATTAAAACAGGTATTAGATTGAGAGAGATGTGTTTAGTGTGTGGACTTTGTGAAATGCTTGTGAGTTGCTGCCTGCCTTAATCTCACTTACAGTATCTGTATTCCATGTTATAAGGTCGTATTTAAGTATTTGCTCTGTAACTGTAGAAGTGGTTGCTCTGAAACTGGAAACCGCCACAGCCAGGAGGGAAGCATTACTAAGCATGAAATAGGAGTTCACCAAAAGAGATGTCATTCCCTGCCCAAGAAAAGAAGGCATACAGACCCCAGATGAACCACTGTGGAATATCAGTGGACAAAAGGCTTTGTTGATTTCTCCCTCAAAAAACCACGGAGAGGGGGTGCACAAATCCTCATCCCCTCATAGGTTGAACTTTGGGGGACAGCAATAAAAATCCCTGATGGATGTGTATTGCTATGCTGCTTGGAATTTGGAGAGGGGAATATTTCTGAGCATAAGCAAGGGATCCACAAGCTGCTTAGCTTATGCTAACCCTAAAGGACTTCTAGAGCTTGCATATTACAGCAGCTTCTATTGTCTTTTGGAACCTAAGACTAACTAATTTGCGTGTGTATGTTTACCTGCTTTAATCTTATAAATAACTCTCATTCCTTTTTCCCAATTAGTAAACCTTTAGTTAGTTTATTACAGGATTGGCTTCAAGCATTGTCTTTGGTGAGAGACCTAAGATAAATTGACTGGGGTAAGTGATTGATCCTTTGGGACTGGGAGTAACCTGAACATTGTTGTGATTTTTGGTGTAAGGGACCATCTATCAGAAAGGTAGGCCTTCCTGGATGACAAGATAGACTGGAGTACCCAAAGAGACTGTCTGTCACTCCATGATAAGGCTGTTCTAGTGCTTGAGGAGTTCACACTGGATACTTGGTTGTTGAAATTTAATTATAGAACATACAACCAGCTTGGGGTTTGTGCCCTGGTTTGTAACAGTCTGCCCTGAAGTTGGCAGTCACGGTCTTGAGCTACTCCAGGCAGCGTGACAGGGTGTATGTGAAATTTCTCCTGCTCTATACACTAGTGACAAATGTGATAGTTCCAGAGATCAAGTCAATGGTTAATGAAATATGTTTTTTTCTTTTATATTTAACTAAAAGTTCCCCAGTCCAACACACTGTAGCTGAATGAAGAGCCTCAGTTATTGTACAGCAAGTTGCTGCCGCTGCAGCAGCCTGATTTCTGGTATCCCTTTTTAACTAAAGTAATAATTTGGATGTTTTCAGATTGCAGTTCAAAAACAAGCCAGTTCGTCACTCCTGCGAGGGAAAGGGAAGGGAGAGGGAACTGCATGGTTTCAACAGATTGGTTTGATGTCTCTGGGGTATTTGGGCTTTTCAGTAGGAAAGACTGCAAAAAAATTGCAACCCTCTCACAACTAGGGATATTGTTGTTAAATAAAAACAGGAAGCAAGCAAGCTACCTGAGTAAAAGCTTTTGCAATCTGTGTTTGATTTGGGATGTAAAGTGTACAGCACTTCTGAAAGCCAGGGTATAAAATAGTGTAATGGACCATTCTAGGGCATTTGAGCCTAAAAGTAAAGCTGTGTGAATTTTTTGCAACTAATTGTGAACCCAAGTGAAACTCACCAGATTTCAGACCTGCTGGTAAAACTGGACGATGTTTGTTTTTTCTAAACCTGTTGCTGGGACAGGGCACTGAACTGGGACTCAGGAGACCTGGATTCTATAGCCAGCTCTGCCCCCTGATCTACTTGTGTGGCCCTTGGGCAGGTCACTTCACAGCACCATGCCTCAGTTTCCCCCTCCACCTTTGTTTTGTCTCTTACTATGTGTTTGTACACATATCTATCACAATGGGGCCACAATCTTGGCTGAGGCCTGTAAGCACTATTGTAATATAAATAATATGAATAAATCTCTTGGGGCCAAAGCCAGCAGAAAGCAGAGTTATGACAATGTTAGCCAAAGTTAAGCAGTGATTAGGAACTTCTAAGTACCTCGATAAATATCAAACCCTAACAAGAAAAAAAAACTGAATAAACTTACCACTATCACACATTTGCTGAAGTCGACCATTGTGTGGGTCTACATAAGCCTGAAACTCAAAATAAATCTCGTGGGGTGTGCCAACCACACGCATCGGGAAGGTTCACTCAGAGGTGTGTAAATCTCACTGAGCGCTCTGGTTGGAAGACTGAAGCCAACTCAGGGCCTGTTTTAATAGCAGGATGATAGTTCAGTGAACAGCAAACAAGACAGGAAAGGGGAGAAAGTGGATACACAGCACGGGGGCCTGGCTAGAAGGTTCTAACTGAACCCAGTTGCCTAGTTGCCCAGCTAGAGACAGACTGGCGGGCTCCTGGCCCGAAGAGGTGCTGAAGGGTGGTGCAGCTAGCAACTGACAGGAAGACTTAGGGCCCTGATTCTGAGCTGTGACCAAGCTGAGCTCAGCACAGCTTTAGTGGGGAAAGAAACCAAGATGTATGTCACTTCATAGCTCATTGGATTCTGACGGCAGCAGGGGCCTGGCCTGGTTCATGGCATAAGCTATAGGAACCCCATAGATACTCTAACTTAGGGCTGCCTGCAACAGCTACTACGTGGGACTAGCTAGAGTACAGCGCACTTTATGCCTCCTCCTGTCCCAACGACACATGCCCTTGCACTGATGCTGTGATGAGGAGTGATAGAGCTATTCTGGTGTTGGGATCACCATGTCATGGACGGTGGCTCATCTCTCCTCCTGCCCTCCATCCATCACCTCTAATGTGGCAGAGCCCAGGTCCCTCCCAGCACTCACAGAGGGGTTTCCAGATGCTTGGTGGGGACAATGAGGGAGGTGGATGTGGTACTTCTTTTGGTTTACTTCCTGCTACCAGACAGCGGAAGAGTAACAGGGGGATCACATGCGCAGGATTCAAAAGTTATGAAGAGTGTCATGAAAATTGATTGGTTCCCTCATTTTTAAAAATCCTCTGCCATAACAGAGGAAGAATAAAAGTGTGCTTGAAAGTAAAGGACAGCACATTTAGGACAAAAAAAGGAAATTGTGGTCTGCAACATGTCATCAGCATTGAAATTCACTGCTGCAGGTGGTCATCAGAACATCTGCTGTGGCAAGATTTGAAAAGGGATGGGTAATTTTCTGAACGCAAACAGCATGCAGGCTCAGCTAGCAAAGAAATCACATTCTTCAGGGCATACTGTAGTGACCAGCAAGGGATATGTCAGTTATTATCTGCTACTAGACAGGAACATACTAGACTAGAATGGACCAGGGTTCTGAGCTGGTATGGCAAATCCTATGTTCTCTTCGTTTTTGAAGCTGAATACGCTATATTAGACCCCAATTATGCTAAGTGTCTCCATCAGCAGTCCAAAGAGGTCATTTGACCTTGCCAACTCCTTAACTCACTTAACTGTTTATTCTTAGTATTGTTCATCCTGGTATTATTTAATCCAACCTATCAACTGTAGTATGGGCACCGAGAGTCAAGATTGTTAAGCAAAACTGTACTATGCAATCATTTGTTAAGCAACAGTTCTTGTTAATGAATAGTTTAGTGCCTTTGAGCTGTTGTATAGTGATGGCCGCTTGTGACCTGCTGTCTGTGGGGGCTTTAGCTGCCCTTGATTTTCACATTCAAAACCTGTCCTCATAAAGGAAAGACCGGGAGGAGGATGGTTTGTATTTGCCTTCCTCTGAATATCCTGTCAAGCAGTTTTCTTTTCAACTAAGAATCCAAACAAACAAGATAACCATAAACACAAATGGAAATCCTGTTTGTTTTCTTTGGCTGCTTCTTCATTCTAAATATAGAATTTGGTGCTGGTGAAAGGGCCCCAGTTGATAGGAATATAAAGTAAAGTCCTCTATTCATCTACAGAATGGGTACAGTCTGGATGGGGCAGTGAAAAGCTTCCTTCACTTTGCTCTGCCAGTGTACCTCAGCCCTGCCTTGAAAAGACCATCTCTAGGGGTCAGAGGGTAGGTTAGGCCCTGTTCCTATTGAAATTAATGACAACCTTCTCACTGACTTCAGTTGTGCAGGATCAGGTTCTTTTGCTGCAAATTTTGCTCTCAGTGCATTGTAAATCTGGAGTAACTCCATGAAAATTGACACGCCATTTTCACCGGTGTGCTCCAGCTGCTTTAAACCATTGCAGCAGCACAAAACAGCTATGAACTAAGCTCAACTGGACAGCTAAGCTGAATTTTCAGGTATTTTACATTACAGGCAGCCAGGGCATACCACTGAATCTAGCCAAATGGACTAACTGATGATTTACACTAGCATAACTGAGAGCAGGATTTGACCCCGTGGACCTAATTCCACAGTTGTGTTCCCTTTGGGTAGCCTTTTATACCTATGTAAGACGTTCCCTTGGAATACTCAAGCCACTGGGTGCTCAGACAACTTGGGTGTGACCATTTGCCAGCTTGGAAAATCCCCACGGCATTCAACTACCATTTGAGCCCACAGAGGGGTCAAAAAATTATTTGCACCTGCCCAAGCCTTTGAAACATCTGGCTTTGCCTTCTGTGCTGGGGCTGTGGGTAAAGTGGTCAGTTACTGTAAACCGTTTTTGCATTTGATTTTCACAGTCAAAAAAAATCTATATTCACAAAGAAAACACTAGGCAGGGGGAGTGTGTTCATCATTGCTCTTGATCTCCTCTGAGAGAGATGTTTCCATAGGATCCAGAACTCCGGCAAATAGGGTAAAGCTGCAACAGTGGAAAGCCTAAGGCTAAGGTTCACGTGGGTTCTTTTGCTGATGTCCTTGCTCACAATCAAAATTGCAAGAGATACAAATTTGCAAGATAAATACAATGGCCAGATTTTTGCCTTGTTACAAATGTGCTGTAGCTTTGCTCCATTTTCTCTCTTGCTTACTGCTGTTTTGTTGGTGAGAAGATAACTTCCAGAATATCAGCTCTCACCTTGAAGTCTGATCAAAGCATATCCCCTGGTTTTTAAAAAGAAATGGGAGATGGAGGTAGCTCTTTCGTCCAGGAACAGTTTATTTTCGTTGGAATGGTTTTGCCTATTGTAACCCAGGCGCACTCCAGTGTTCTGAAGCTTTGCCAGTTCTGATAGGTTTCCTTGACGTTACTGTAGCCGACAAGGCTAAGCACAGCTGTCTGGTGCCTGCGATTCTTAGGAGCCCTGCAGGATCTGAACAAGTCAAATAAACTGAACTTAGACATAATCGGGCCAAGGGTTTCTTCAGCCAAATCCAGTGCAAATAGGCAAGAATCAAAGTAGACACAACGGGTCAAATTAATCCCTCGTGTAACTCTGTTAACTTTAGTGAAGTTATATCAGGAATGTATTTGCTGCAGTTTGTCCTCTAAATGAATCTAAATTGTAGGGGCAGGCTAAGTAAACCAGAACCTGAGGCTCAGCCCTCAGATTTGTCTTATTTTAATATATTTAAGAATATATTAAGATCAGTGAGGAAGGTCTTTTTTTTTTAAATTGGAAGAACATTTTGATAAATTACCAAGTTTTAGAGGCAAGTGGATCCAGAGCAGCTGGGTCAAGAGCTAGACGTGCATTCCAGATGCCTACAGCTGTCCTAGCTGTGCATAAGAGAGAGACATGTGGGCAGATCTTGATAAATTGATGCAGAATATTTAGAACCCTGAAGCCATGGTGCTACCACAGCCTGCCTAGTGTTTAAAGATTGTGGGACTGATTTTTCCTTTGTGTAAGCTGCTTGGGAGAGGGACCATCTTTTTGTTCTGTGTTTGTACAGCCCTGAGCACAATGGAGTCCTCATCCATGACTAGTGCTCCCAAGCACTACTGTAATACAAATAAATAATAATAATAGGCATTGTGCTAAAACCTTGTCAAAATTCTCTACGCACATCCATGGTCGCATTTTGCACCATCTTTGCATAGGTGTAAATGACTTACACAATGTGCAAAGTAAATGGTGAAGCAGGTTCTCTGGCTCCCAGTTGTATTTTCTGTTATAGTGAAGGTGCATTCTGGATTGGGGATGCCATTTGGAATGTAGATCATGGCCATGGTGCACAGGCTCAAGGTTCATGAGATGACATCTCATGTGGTATCACTAACTGGTCTACTGTTGAGTCAGATTCTGCTCCCAGTTACACAGATACAAATTGCGAGTAACTCCATTGGGGCAGATTCATCACTATGCTCTGGCTGCTTTGTGCCTTTGCATCAAAGGCTCTTACCCCAAAAGTCCCCCCTTAGCTGCAGTGCCTGGATTACATGCATGAGTGTTGTGCACTGTACTGAGAGCAAATAATGATTCAATGATTTTGCTTCCTTTATCACACGAGGCACAATCCTCCCCTGTACCTGAGCTTCCAAGGGCCGGATATGCCAATTAGAAGCATTATAGAAATGGTACGCTCACCCTGAATGAAAGGCGAAGGCATCAGATTCAGGAGAGCATGGCAACTGCAGTTGCATATCAGGAAATGACATTAAAAGAGGACAAATGGCAAATCAGGCAAGTTTAGGAAACCTTTCAATCAGCATGTTCTATTTTATTTTCAAGTTTACCAGCTTATAATCAATCACTCAGACATGATTATTTAATGGCACTAGAGAACCCTAACATTAAATATAATACTTGAGTAGTGTTTTGGGGGTGCTTACAAAACATGGAAATGTCTGACTATTAAAAGTATGTGTGGTGGTTTGCATAGCAAACCTTTCATCTCTCATGCAGCCTTTCTCCTATGTCCTCTCTCTAGCTTCATAAAATGAATGTGCCGAATGAGAGGTAGGTCCATGCAACACAAATACTTTTGTCAATATATAGCCAGTGGTGAGCTGGAGCCGGTTCGCACGAACCGATTGTTAAATTTTGACCCAGTTTTACAACCGGTTGTTAAAAGTTGTTACGGCTCCCTGAGCTCCCGGCCGGCCCCTCCCCTGCCTCCCCCCCTCTCGCAGAGCCTCAGCGCGCCGTGCTGCTGGCACCAGCGTTCTGGACCGCTCCTGGGCAGCTCTGCAGCGCCTGCCGCTTTGAGCGGCATGGTCAGGGGGTGGGGCTGCGAGCTCCAGCGGGCCGCGCGGCATCCATACATGCTGCCCTGAGCGGCATGGTAAGGGGGCCGGGCCGGCGCTGGGAGGAGGGGTTGGATAAGGGGCAGAGAGCGGTTGGAGGGGGCGGAGGTTCTGGGGGGCGGTCACGGGACAGGGAACGGGGGGGAGAGGTTGGGTAGGCGTGGGAGTTCCGGGGGGCGGGGGGTCTGTCGGGCAGGGCCGGTGCAACAACTAGGCGGACTAGGTGGCCACCTAGGGCACCAAGTGCTTGGAGGTGCCAAAAAGCGGTGCCCCCCCCCCATTTTTTTTAAACAGCGGAGCACAAGGCTGCTGCTGCTCCCAGCCTCCCGGCTCCAGAGGGGCCGCCTGCGGCGTGGCCAGTCCCTCCCCCCAAGGGAGCAGCCGGTGGTGGAGTGGGGAAGGGGAGGGTCAGGTAATGGCAGCTGTGCCTTCTTCCCCGCACCTTGGGCCGAGTCGAGCTCCCCGCTGCCCCTGGGGCTCTCAGCAGCGGCTGCCGCCACCGCCACTGAGAGCCCCCGGGGCGGTGGGGAGCTCGTTTCGGGCACAGTGGGGCTGGATGGCTGCACGGCCGTTGAGAGCCCCGGGGGCAGCAGGGAGCCCAGTTCGGGCGCAGTGGGGCTGGCTGCCTGCACCACCGCGGGGAGCCCGGCTCGCCCTGTGGCGCGGGGAAGACGGCGCAGCTGCGCTCTGCTCTTCGTGCGGAGAAGCTGGGTGTCTACTCCGCCTGCAAGGTACCTAGCCAGGCTGCGGGGAGCCGCAGGGGCCCGCGGAGCGCCAGAGGATGGGCAGGTCCAGTCCCTGGCCTGGGAAATGGTATATGTGGGAGCAACCCGGGCACCCCGCCCCCAGCCAGTGCCACCCCCTCCAACACCCACCAACCAGCTACCTTCTCCCCTGTGCACCCCCTGCCCCAACAACCCACCCTGTCCTGCCACTGTTGCCTCTTGGCAACCTCCACCCAGCAACCCCCTCCCCCGCCCACCCCCCGCCAGCCAGGGTCACCTTCACCCCTGCACCAACCTCGGGATCCCCATCCTGCCTGCCGTCTCCCTCCTGCCCACTCCTCCCTTGTGCAAACCCCTCCCTGCCACCTTCACCCCCCTGCAACAACCCTGGGCACATACACCCCTCTGCCTGCCAGCCCCTTGCAACAATCCCCTCCTGCCCACTTCTCCCTTGTGCCACTCCCTCCCTGCCACTGCACCTCCTGCAACGTGCCCCTTTGGCCTCTGTGCAATCTCTTCCCTGCCACTACACCCCCACCCCCTCCACCTCTTGGCACATCCCTTAAATCAGAACTTTTTATAGGGAATCGGTTGTTAAGATTTTGGCAGCTCATTACTGTATATAGCCGCAAAAATATCAGTGCTGGCAGCGTGCACACCTCCTTGAAAGCTCTCTGGTGGCTTGCGGGTCTCTCAGTCAGGGAGTGAAAACAACACCATGTGATTTAAGAGGCCAATAACATGGCATGAATAGCAAATTACAAACAATGAGTACGCAAAGCAATAATCATAGCAAATAACTGGCAAGAAATCCACACGATAAAACATGTTTGCACAAACCACTTGGCAAATAATAGAGAAAAATGCAAAAAGGACAGGCTAAATTCCTCAGCAAAACTGTACCCTGTATATAGCTCTCATCAACCTCTAGTCGTAAACAACATTGCAGCCTGGTTCTGGTCTCTCTCTCTCTCTCTCTCTCTCTCTCTCTCTCACACACACACACACACACACACACACACACACACACACACACACACACACACACACACACACACACACACACACGTGTTCCAGATAAACATCATATTCATAGTGAATATTGCAATTTCTGTTGACAATTCATGTCTGCTTTGATTGCCATTCTACTCACCTTCCAGAGTCTGGTGTGTTTATTAGAAAATACCACAGCTACTCTTTGAAGGGCCACATGATGTTTCTAGACAAGTGCTTTTTTTGTTAAAACATATAAATAAACATATACTTCTAAAGTATATATCTATATTATAGTAGGCACTTGAGGTTTATTTTCCCAAGACTGATCGTGTGCCCAAATAAAGTCTACCCCAGTAACTGCCAGCTGTTTATTTATTTTTTTAAATAAATGCTGTTCCCTTGCTGGAAACCCAGGAGGAATATTACACTCTGAGGCATGTTCTCTTGTGTAGGAAGGGGTCCATGTTTGCTCAACTGTGGCAAGAAAAAATCCAACTGTAAAAAATTTTCTGCGATGGCCAAAGAAAATTATTTAACAAATATAATGGACCACATTCATCACTCCTGTAACACCACTGAAGCTAATGCAGTTCCACCTTCTTGTACCGAGGGTGAACTTTTCCCTGTACATTAATATAAATAAATAGAGCATACACAGTTAGTCTAGATAGGCTGAAATTACAAAAGCTATCAATCCTCATGCTTCAGGGCATAATCTGATTACCAGATGAGGTCAACTAGAAATTTCCCCTACTGGTATAATATTGCATAATTAGATTCATTATGGGTATTTTATGCCTTTCTCCAAAGCATCCTGCATTAGCCACTAGATGGACCATTGCTCTGTTCAGCTATGGCAATTCCTATGTTTCTAATCCACAAAGCAGTTGGCAGTGGACAGCATAGTTCCTGTTTTATGCATCACTCAGGCAGCCATGAACCAGATGGAAATGGGCCTGTAGCCCAGCTCTTTCACAAATGGCTGCTGCTACCTGCGAGTGATGCTTCAGCCAGAGCACAGGGAAGGAGCAGAGGAGGAGGAGGAGGTTTACTGCCAAAATGAGAGAGTCTTTGGAATCATTTTCTTTATAGTGGCATAAATGGAAAGACACATCATTTAACCTGTAACTCAAGTGACAGCAATACATAGAGGCTTTAAAGCATGAAACTGAAGTCTATAGACAAGAGTAGATATTCCCTAACTGGTCTGGGGACTATTGATGGGTGGAAGGGAGCTGGACAGGCATATGGTATGGTCTCTTCTTTTTTCCCAGATGGGGGAAGGGGAAATGAAATGAAGAGTGAAAGTAGATTGTGTGATCAACTGTATTCAATGCACTAAAGACAGCAAAATGACATAACTATTTCCCTAATATCACTTTTCCATGTAAACAAATGTTGCATTTGCTCAGGGATATTTATGTGATCACCAATGGGAGTGAAGAGGGGTAGCGGGATGCCAGACAATTGTGAACTTGGGGGGGGGGGGGGAGGGGATGACTGTGCACAAGATAATCTCACCATTAAGAGGTGGGCTGGAAAAATGAGACACTTATCCCCTAACTTGTTGAGTCACAGTTCTAGGTTTATGGCCTATTCTGCACCCATTGCCCTCCCATTGGGAAGATCTCCCAGTTCAACAACACACAGACCTGACATGGCACAATGCTGTTCTTTTGGCTGCTTGACTGGAAAGCGGGAAACTTTGGGACTGTGTGCCTCCCAGGGAGCTGGCCCATTGAACTGAGCTGTATTTTCACTCTGTCTGAAGCAGGGATGGCTGCCAAGTAGTATCCTGCCACCTCTTTATATGGAAAATACTAGGGCGAGGTCAGAGATAAAAATAGTCACCGGGGTTCACCTTTACATGAAGACCCCCTTTATACCAGGCTGGTGGAGTAGGGGCTGTGAAGGGTCCTTAGCATACATGAGAATCACCCCCCCCAGGGAGCTTAGCAAGTGGAATGTGGGCGTTACTCATTAAAAAGAAGTTCTTGGTAGATAAACATATTGGTCATGAGTCATTTTTACAGGCTACCTCAACTAACATTGAAATAAATATTTGTTTGGATTCCATCTGTTGCTTCTGTTTATCAGTGCAGAGGAACTCAGCTCCCAGTAGTTCTTCTGTCACCTTATGTCAATTGCCACCTACGGAAGTTAGAACCATGCTGCTGGAGTACCTCTGATTTCCCTCAGATATAAAGCTGGTATCTCTGTCAATGTTTCTGGGTGGTTTTGTGGCATTACCTTTAAGGGCCTGATTCTCATTTACACTAACTCCACTTTCCGACATGCTGGCAGTTGAAAGGGGCCTTCGATTGGACATAACTGTAATTCACCTCCGCTATAAGAGCAGTATAACGTGGCCCCCGTGTAAATGAGAATCAGACCTAAGACTTTAGTGTCAGTTTTACTAGCATACCCTATACGTCGCAGATGAAAATGAGAGAGAAAGGCATTAGCTTTAACACAAGATACTCATTTTGAAATTGTTTCTTAGGGTACCAATTTCCTCTCGTGGAGCATAAGGACATTCAGGAAGCTCCTGCCAGCATAACTAGAATGCTTTGGATGGAAGGAGAAGCAAAACGTGTTCATCATGGGGCAATTTCTGCCTTCGCCTCTTCATGTGCACGGGACCGAACATGCAGCTAGCCCAGTGTCGTTTCCCCGAATGGGGTGACGAGGAGTTAGGAGTTCACTGAATACACACCTTCTGTAAAGCCCAGAGCTCAAACCCAGAGAAGGTCTCTGCTTGCTGTCATGTAAGTGGATTTCAGGATGGAGGTCTAAAAATCTGCCACTATGCACAACCCCCATAGGGAAGAAGAGCCAGAGGGAGATGGTGAAAGGGCTGCATCGCCATGGGGCTGGATTTGTAGCTACAAAGCTATTCTGTGGCCTGGGGGAAGATTCCACAGCTCCATGCGTTTGTGAAGATCTCCAGCCCTGGCAAGAGGGTAGGGGTTTGTGAGCACAAGTTATGCTGCCACCACACTCTTCCTGTAACAAATCTTAACCAGGAGCAATAAGAAGTGACTCACAGGATTTCATTGTATTGTTTGTAGTGAATCTAGTTCCCATGGAAGATGCCAGATCCACAGCTCTGGAGACTCAAAGCTTGTATTTCTCCACAGGAAAAGTACAGCGGGGTGTTGGAAGTGCTGGCTTCCCCCATACTGTCCTCGCAGCGGGCCTCCATCTGAACGGAAAGGGGACCACCTATAAGGAGGCAGAAGTCTCCGTTTCCATGAGCTCACAGCAGAGAGTATAGCACTTCATCCAATTTCTGATTTAAAGCGTGAGCCATTTTCCAAACGCTCTCTTGCCAGGTATATAAAAATAAAAAGAATTTAAATGTGATTTAAAAAAAAATGTAGTTTAAAAAATGATTCTGGAACCATCCAACTTTAGATGTGGTTTAAAAAAACAATACATTTATAACCCTGCTCCTGGTGAGGTGTAAATTTCCCACCCATAATCCACATCACAGACAGGATGCCAGCTGGTTGAAAGGGTTGTGTATTTATTGTCACCATTGCACAATTATCATGGTAGTTTAGTTTTTTCCACAGAGCTAACTCTGATTGGTATAATTTTTAATTCTGCCTTTGCCTTTTTATGTTTCAGATCAACTGTGCATTTCATCAGCCTCTTGCCCACCAGCAATCATGAAATATGAGACATTGTGGGAAAGCAAAGTCGTAGAAAGTGTGTCTTGCTCCAGACTCCCCAGCCCAGCTGCTCTCCAGGCAGCTTTTGTGATGCTAGGGACAGTAAACATCAGTCTGAAAAAATCAGAGAGTTTGGGCATTTTGGCTTCCAGCCATTGGATAACTTCTTATTTTTACTGATGCATGGCTATGAAAATTAAAGGGCCCTTTAATGTTAATATCTTTGGAAGCTGCTATGTGATATATCTGGAATCAGTCCACGATGTTCCTACCTGCTCTGCATCCTATGCTATAAGCAATCAAAGCAGTTCTCTTCTTCCTCTATGCCTCAATCTACACCAATTTTAATCAATTTTAATTTCTCCTTCCATTAAATTGGCCTGTCCAACCAGACTCACAAATAACGCAACAACGTTGAGTTTTGGGAGCCCTGTGTTGACTGGAGTAACTAGATATATCTCTTCACAGCTAGAGTGGTGGATATGGCACAAGTATTTGTTCTTAACTGCACTGCAGGGAATTAATTTATTTATGTATATTCCATTTACAGGCATGCCACACATCAGGCTTTCACTCTGTCAGTTTGTATAACAGGATCAGAAGTGGCAGAGAGAAGGCAACACTCATTTCTGAGCATTTTTCGTTTGTTTATTTCTCCAGTAACTTAGTTAAAGACATAGCAGACTTTAACTGTCAATGAGCCAAACTCATCCCTGGAGTAACTATTGACTTCAGGGGGCTTATAGCAAAAATGAATTTCTTACCTACCTGACAACTCCTGCTCTGTTTCCACTTCTACAGTCTATCCTTAGCCTCCACATTCTTAGTTCTTCTCTGAGGTCTTATGTTAATTCTCTCCGTTGTGCTCAGGGCTACACTTAAGGAATCCAAAGACTGGCAGAAAAATGCAACCTTGGCATCACTGGCAGATTGCCACACCAATTAATATCACTCTAGGAGTTCAGATACCATGGTGATGGGTGTGGTATAAGAACCTGAACAGAATACCATGAATTGACTGTACTACAGATATGCTGTGGATAGCAGGTATATTTCTAAGTGAGTGTTCTGAGTGGACAGACACGCAGTATTCTGAACATATTTTTAATTATAAAGGATTAAATTCGCCCCATGTGCATAGGTCCAGTGAAAGTTAAGTAGGATTTCAGTGGTGCTGAAGCTGTCAACATATGGAGGTTTAGATTTGATTCCTGACCCTGCTTCAGACTTCCTGTGGGGCCTTGGGCAAGTCACTTAATCTCTCTGTGCCTTTGTTCCCCAACTGGAGGATAATACGACTTTGTTTCACCCACCCTTTGACTGAAATTCATATTGTAAGTTCTCCAGGGCAGAAGCTGTCTCCTACTGTTGCAGTTACTGTGCCTTGTACAAGGGGCTCTGATGTCATTTGGGCCTCTATGTGCTACTGTAACACAAATAATAATTAATAAGAACCACCTGACTAGTTCAAAACATCAAGTCTGACTTCATCTGCTATTATAATGATGAAAGATATTATCAGACTCCATAAGCACACCAAATAGCTTTCTGGCTCTGGTGCACAGTAGAGGTAAAACATACTGACTGAAGTGCTCCAGTCATTTCTGTGTGAGCAAAATGAAGCATCCACTCTCTGACTTACATCAACAAGAATCGTTCATGTATGTATGGAAGCCTTCTGTATGTACAGTAGCAAATGGAATAGACCAGTTTGCTGTGATCAGGATTTCGCTGCCAAAACAGTTATTCTTGTGTCTTTCCACACCTTAGGAACACATATATGAGAGCAATACAGTGAGTCTACCCATGGAATAATCATCTGTTGGCGTGAAAGGCCTATCAAGACTAATGGAAGCCATACACAGAATGTTAAGTAGAGTTCGGTACAATTTATCAAGGGCTATCTGACCTGTCCGGTCCTCCATCTGTTTCTCAAAAATGGCCTGGACAGTCCTTCCTCTCTGCCACTGTCCTGTTCTACAATATTAGTGTTACACATGTCAAAAGTCTACGTGCAAAGTTGGAACAACAATTAAGCAATCCCTCAGCTGAGCTCGTCTTGAGTTGTTCTTTCATAGGGATCCTTTCTTATTCCATTTGCTATTGCCCAGTTTTTAAAAAATGGCTTTGGAGGGAGTGGGGTTATTCAGCCTGTAGTCAGGAAAGAGCTGGCTCAAGCTACCCTAGAGCTTCCCTTTCCATTTCCCCAAATACAAGGTCATCAAGAAGGCAAAGAAGATTCATGGAATGTTATGCACTGAAAATGAAGTTATTAGCATACAGTGATGTGTTCAGTATTCCTTAGAAAGCTGTTGTATAGCCATTCCTTTGTGTATTCTTGTCTTCCTTGGAAACTTGGACTTTGTAAAACCCAGATACTACTTAAATATATCTCACATTATGTTTCTCTGACTAAAGTACATTGAACTAAATGAAATTCAGTTTAAATTAGAAAGCCCTGTTGTGAAGTTCAGATCTCGGTCCAAATCTGAACTGCCCTGGGACTGTCCAGCTCTAGTTAGCTATTTAGCCCAATGTATTTTATACCACCTTTAATGATGGTTGATCTGAGTTTGGGTTCTGGCCCATAGCTACTTATAATAGACCTGATCCAAAGTTCATTAAAAATCAATGAAAGTCTTTCCATTGGCATCAGTGGTCTTTGGATTAGGTCCCATCTATCCTATACAGAATGTCCATAATTAAGATTTTAAAAAATATCTCACCAACTGCTGAAGTTTCAGATCCACCACTAATCCTTCTTGTCTTCCAAGACTTGCTTTGATTTATGTTAAGGTGTTTGATAAACTCATCTGACTGGCTTCCTTTCCTTTGCCTATATTTTATAAATATACCCTTTAGTTTACCCCACAGTGTAGTTTTTTGCAGGAGTAATCTGCTTGTCCTGAATTATTAAATCAGCCAGATTCTGTTTCCAATATTCTAATACTTGTCCAGAATCTAAATGGAGCTTAGCCAAATCTAATGCTTTTAGTACTGAGTTAGCACCCCAACCCTTTTTTTTTTTTTTTTGGCAACATGGAGCCAAAAGATTAAGTACTGGTTGGGCAATTAAAACTGGAAGATTAACAGCACAGCTTTAAAATGTGTGTCCCTTCCCTGAACATCACATCCTAGTTCCTCATGGTCGGGAAAGAAATCGTATGACTCACCAGCAGCATCTCTAAGTTAGAATTTCTTTCATGCCATCAACCCCATTTTAAAAATGAAGACTATAGTTGATCTTGTCTCCTGCAGCCAGGATTTTAATTCTGTAAAGGGGGTCTGAAGTAATGTATAAACTATTGCTATTCACAGAATCATAGGACTGGAAGAGACCTTGAGAGGTCATCTAGTCCAGTCCCCTGCACTTATGGCAGGACTAAGTATTACCTAGACCATCCCTGACAGGTGTTTGTCTAACCTGCTCTTAAAAATCTCCAATTATGGAGATTTCACAACCTCCCTAGGCAATTTATTCCAGTGCTTAACCACCCTGACAGGAAGATTTTTCTGATGTCGAACCTAAACCTCCCTTGCTGCAATTTAAGCCCATTGCTTCTTGTCCTACGGTCAGAGGTTAAGAAAATTTTTTTTTCTCCCTTCTCCTTGTAACAACCTTTTATGTACTTGAAAATTGTTATCATGTCTCCTCTCAGTCTTCTCTTCTCCAGACTAATCAAACCCCATTTTTTCAATCTTCCCTCATAGGTCATGTTTTCTAGACCTTTAATCATTTTTGTTGCTCTTCTCTGGACTCTCCAGGTTGTCTACATCCTTCCTGAAATGTGGCGCCCAGAACAGGACACAATACACCAGTTGAGGCCTAATCAGTGTGGAGTAGAGCGGAAGAATTACTTCTCAGGTCTTGTTTATAACACTCCTGCTAATACACCCCAGAATGATGTTCACTTTTTTTGCAACAGCGTTACACTGTTGACTCATATTTAGCTTGTGGTCCACTATGACCCCCAGATCTCTTTCTGCAGTACTCCTTCCTAGGCAGTCATTTCCCATTTTGTATGTGTGTAACTGATCGTTCCTTTCTAAGTGGAGTACTTTGAAATTCAATATGGACAAATGCTTTCTATTTACTTCAGACCATTTCTCCAGTTTGTCCAGATCATTTTGAATTGTAATCCTATCCTCCAAAGCACTTGCAACCCCTCCTAGCTTGGTATCATCTGCAAACTTTATAAGTGTACTCTCTATGCCATTATCGAAATAATTGATGAAGATATTGAACAGAACCGGACTCAGACCTGATCCCTGTGGGACCCGACTCATTATGCCCTTACAGCATGACTGTGAATCTGGACCTTTAAGCCCAATTCTCAATTTAAGCATAGTCACAACTCTTACTGACTTCAGGGGGAGCTGCACCTCATGTCTACGGGCTACACTGGGCCCACACTAACTGAAAAGATATAGTCCTTGACCCAAGGAGCTTACAGTCTAAGGATCAGATCCTTCTTGCCTGACTCACCGTAGGATCAACTGACATCATTGAGAGTAATCATCTGTGAAAGCCGATCAGGGTTAACAAAACAAATAACAAAAGAGTCGGCCGAGCTGGGGGAAAAGAAGGCGGTAAAAGACAAACATTAAACGATCTAAGGGAATAGATCAGTAAGGCGCACATTATTTTACACTTAGCTCATATAAGCTATTGTGCCTTTTTGGTCGGGAACCTCCAAACCCTCTCTCGCTTGAGCTGTGGTTACTCACATAAGTAGCTCCGCTGAAGTGAAGGGCTCTAGCCAAGGGCTAGATCATCCATTTGAATTCTAGTCCATAGCAAGGGGCAGCGTACTGCTGCGCCACTCCTAAAGCATCTTGGGAACCACCACCATCTCCTTCCACAGAGTATGCCCCCTAAGACACACTGGTGTAACTACACTGCCAGACTCATGGCGGGTGGACAGCTTAGCGTCCATCCTGCCAGGCTCCTGGGGGATGCACAGCCTAGGGCCTGTCCTCTCCCACTTCTTCCCACCCACCTGTGTGAGGTAGAGGTTTTGCTTTCCTTTGCAAGCTGGAAGTGGTGGTGTAGAGCTCCGGGGTAAGGGGTTGTGTTATATGTCCTCCACCCCACTATGCCAGTGTGCAGGGTGGGCCCTAACCTGACCCCAAATAAGGAAGAGTTTGCAGGATACTTGGTTTGCTAAGATATTGTTTTGTTTTCTTTAATAATTTCTGCGTGAAAAAATGTGTGTTTTGCCCATTTACTACTAAATGACTGGATTTTTTTTTAATTCCACCCCTTTCTTGTCCCAGTTTTACAGCCATTACCTAAGTAATGTAATCCTGCTACACACACCGCACAACCACTCAGGAGAGAGGATCTGTAAATGCAAAAAGCCCAGGAGAAATAGGATTTGAAGAAAACCATTTACTCATGACATATGTGGTAGTACCCTGGCAGGATGAGATCACATACTGGAAAACAAATAAATATAGACCTGCCCATTTGAAACAAATATATTATACACACATAGTTTCAGATGGGTATAAATATGACATGGTTTATGTGCTATGGGACGTATGTCTATAGGGCGGATATGATCTCATATATTGACTCATGCAGTATATGAACTAGTTTGGAAATGGCTCCTTCCATTCAGTACTGTCCACACACATATGTGCCAGATGAAAATAAATGACATTATCTACGCACATGAAATACACGTGGATTTCCACATGAGTCGGCTCAAACCAGAACCTTGATCTGACACCCCTTGCACTTTAGGAACATTCCCCAACATTTCATGGGCTGACCCATCTCTGTTATAAAGCACAGGCAGGCAGCTAGTCAGGCTGCGGAACATTTCTAACCTTATACATGTGCACACACAGGGTGCCTCATGCTGTGGAACTAATTGCTCTTAGACTGTTCCATTTTAAGATAACACCAAAGGAAATGCAACATTCTTCCTTGATTCTTAAAAATATCTGATTTCGAGCATTATGTTTATTTTTTCAGAGCGTTAGAATACATTCATGTTTTTCCTGAGGAGTGTCACCTCCACAGTTTGTTCAGGATAAAAACGGTTTTGGTTTGCACTCTTGTAGCCTGAACCAGCACAGCTAATGAGAAATTCTAATGAATAAAATGAAAGTAACCCTCCAGGCACCTTTATAGCAAACACTGCCAGTACCATCTAGAAAACGGTGCTCAATGAGAGGGATCAAATAGCGGCGCACACACTATATAGCAACGCAGATGTTCTATGGGAGCTGACTTTGCCATAAAAGCCACACAAGCCTTTTTTTAGATCAATTATATTTCAAGTTGATATTTCAGAGTAACAGCCCTGTTAGTCTGTCTTTGCAAAAAGAAAAGGAGGACTTGTGGCACCTTAGAGACTAACCAATTTATTTGAGCATGAGCTTTCGTGAGCTACAGCTCACTTCATCAGATGATGAAGTGCATCGGTGCATCCGATGAAGTGAGCTGTAGCTCACAAAAGCTCATGCTCAAATAAATTGGTTAGTCTCTAAGGTGCCACAAGTCCTCCTTTTCTTTTTGCAAGTTGATATTGTAGTTTACAATGAAAGGAATTCAATATATTGTCATGCCTCAATGCAGGGAGAAACACAACAGAGTCTGGATTCAATCAAGAATTGTGGCAGCATATTCACAGTGTACTGGATCTGTCTTTCCCCTTTTTTTAATACTGTCACAAGTCTGTCCTGGTTATGCACTTGTATAAGGTTAGAAATATTTTGCAGTCTGACTTGCTGCCTGTAAGTGCTATATGACAGAGATGGGTCAGACCCTGAAATCTTTAGGGCGGGGGATCGTTTCAAAAGTGCAACGGGCTTTGGATCAGGGTTCTGTTTGGAACTGACTCCTGGAAATTCAGCTTTAATGTTAATTTACAGCACTAACATTCAAGTCCATGTGTGACAGTCTCTCTTCAGTGCCTTTTCCTTGCAAAGCATGCAAGATAGGAGGGTACAGTGCTCACCTTGAAATCTTCCCTGTTTTGAGATTGCTAGCAGCAGATGTGGTGTTGGAGGGAAGACAGTAACTACTATGGCAATTTTCAGAGTAGCAGCCGTGTTAGTCTGTATTCGCAAAAAGAAAAGGAGGACTCGTGGCACCTTAGAGACTAACCAGTTTATTTGAGCATAAGCTTTCGTGAGCTACAGCTCACTTCATCGGATGCATTCAGTGGGAAAAAAAAGCTCACTTCATCGGATGCATTCAGTGGAAAAAAAAAAAAAAGCGCTTTTTTTTTCCCCACTGAATGCATCCGATGAAGTGAGCTGTAGCTCACGAAAGCTTATGCTCAAATAAACTGGTTAGTCTCTAAGGTGCCACAAGTACTCCTTTTCTTTTTACTATGGCAATGTTAATTTTGTAAAGATGTCAATTTTAGGTTCTATTATTTAGGGCTTTGGAAGATCATAAACAAGCCATCTAATTAATAATAATCTAATGGCAAACACTGCACAAGTTTTTTAATGCACTGTCTTGAATAGGGATCTCTCCACACTGCTCTCAGTTCAGCACAGTGTTTGAGAGCCATGCCAAAACAGTGGCCACCATTAAATGTTTAAAAGCACCTCATGCACCTTGCCTCCTGGAGTTCCCTGATGCACAGGAAGAGTATGGCTGCTGTTACACTCCGTTAGGTGAATGACTGGCAGTCACAATATGGGACTATGGTCTCACCACTCGTCCCTCCTCACTCCTGTTAAGGTAGCTGTTGCTGCTTGTAGTCATAGCCACACCGAGTCCTTGCAGTGACTAGTGATAACATCTCTAAACAGCAATAACTCTATACCTTTTCTTAGCATGCATTTTTGGAAAGGTTTCCAGACCCACCGCTGTGATATTCTGCAGATTAGGCCCCATTATTGGATTGCACACCCTGCCTTTTGTTGTACCCCCTGGACGTCCGAGGAGTTGGCCTTAAGGCAGAGGTCCCCAAACTGTGGGGCGAGAAACGTTCGGGGGGGTGCGGGGGGGGGGGTGGAGCGCAGCTGGGGTGCAGGCCTACCCCCTCGGAGGGTGGCGAGGGAGAACCACCCAGTTCTGCTCCTGGCCCCGGCCCCGTGCCATGGGTTCCGCTACCAACCCTGCACCCAGGACCCCAGCTGCTGGTGTCAGCCCTCGGCCTCGGCTCTACTCCCACTCCTGCCCCCGCCCCCAGCTGTGGTTCCGGACTCAGCCCCTTTACCCATGTCCGCATCCCTTCCTCCTGGAGCCACAGCCCCACTCCTAGCCCCAGCTGGGGGGCGGGGGGGGCAGATAGGGGTAGGAGGGGCACAAGGTATAAAGTTTGGAGACCACTGCCTTACGGTTTTGGAAGTCCCTCCTAACCTTTCCAAGCCCCCTATGTATCATTTTGGGGCTCATGTATTTTTGGCATCATCGGCCATCTTGGAAAAAAATGTTTTCATTTTTATTTAATTTATCCATCCTGGAAGCATGACAAATAAATGAATAAATAGAGCTTTTATACCTTTTCCCCATTTTGAGAGGGAAATTTTTTTTGTATAATTAGTATGATTCTAAATAAAGTTGATTAAATAATTGCAAAAAGGCACAAAGTATTAGTGACAGAGAGAGAAGACACAATAGTTCCATGTGTGCAGGGCACAATTTCAGACACCTTTCACAGTGGTCAAAAAAAGTTTTAAAGAAGCATAGAAAGGAAAGTTAGAGAGAGGAGCAAAGCAGGTCACCCCACAAAGTGACCTCAGCCAAATGTCAAAATCCCCTGTTCAGGAAGTTGATGACAAACCATGCCTGACAAGCCAAGCCAATTAGAAGGTATTCTTTAATCCTGCAACCTTTTGCAAATTCAGACATCATAGATTATTAAATTGCATCAGATTTTTCCTGAGCCAGTCTGAAGGCTAGTCGAACCTCATGGCCTTTTATGGAATTATTCACCGTAACATATTAAAATGTAAATCAAACCTAAAATGCCATTCAAAAGGAGCATGCATGTAGATTTCTTCAAACTTTTTACAAAATCTATGTGAATTTAACAATTAACCTTATTTGTTTTTTGGTTCTGGACCATGAATAAAATGTCCTCTTCCTCCACAGTAACTTCAGCATTTGTCTTTAAAAGCGGGTCAAGAAACCCTAATTGAATCATACCTAAACTTTGTTCCAATTTTCCTTATTTCATTTCCTCTTTTATTTCTTTATAGTTTTTTTAGTCATTAGAAATTAAAACTTACTGGCTTAAACTATATTAGAGGTCTCTTGATTTTAGTTAAGTTTTTGAGAGACAGATAAATTAAAACAATATTTTAGCAAACATACCACACACACAGCACCAAGCCACTCACTCCTCCTTCCCCAAACAATTAAATATACGTTCAAGCTAACTTGTATACTATTTTATAGATAAACCGCCTCAGGCACACATTTAAATTGGTTTAATATCATTTTATAGAGAAGTCCCTTCCCACCAACCCCCCACACATACAAAAGGCACTCAGTTGTGGCCACTCGCTGACAAATTAACACAGAATTGCAGAGATCCCTTGTTTAAATTGTCCCATATTCATAAGAAAAGTTTCAGGAGGAAAAAATGCGGGGGGGGGAGTTTTGAACTTTTCATCAACTGTAGCGCCCTGTAACACAGATATCTAATTTGTATGCAATACAGAGAAAAAGTTTAATTACTTTCCAACATATGAATAGCAAACTTCCCCCATTCCCCCCCACACACACAGCATCAACCTCTATGCCTCCCTCTGCCTTCCCAAAACAATTAACATTCAAACCTAATTGGCTCCTGTTTTATAGGCATACTACCATAAGTGTAGATTCAAATTAGTTTTATTCTATTTTATAGATGTCACCCCCACACATATTCATACTTGTTTTTCAGCATTATTTTATACAAAACACACACACAGCCAAATTTAAAGGAAGTCTAACTGTTAATTGGTTAGTACACCAATGAAACAAAATGTATGCCTACTTACAATTTTTCTAAGTAAAATAATAACACTTTGCACTTCTTTTTCCACAAACTATGCTTTTTTATTGTTGTTAAGGTAAACCTGGAACTTTTTCAGAATTTATGAGACCCATATGGAACATAGATTTAATAAATAAAATAAAAAGAGCAGTGGAGTATTAGGAAAACCTATATTTCAGTATTTGGGAGGTAGTCTATACAAACAAAATAGTCTCCTTAAGATTCAGTATATCTTAGTTGCTTTAGCAGTAAATATTTTGCATTAACAACTTATTTGCCATATTTAGCACAATATAAAAAGATATTGAAAATCATGAAACCATTAGAGAGAGCAAGAGAAACCCAGTCTTTTAAAGATAACATGGAAAAGTCGGGCAAGGAGATGATGTAGAAATCCTGGATTTGGGGGGAAACTTTAAGTATCTGTAATCTCTCTCTTTCAGTTTTTTTTAAGTGAACCAATTTTATATTCATTCTTTGGTCGTTGACATGCTTTAGCCTAGGTAAATGTGTGTCATACAGAAACGCTCTCCAAAGTCAGGAGGCATTAAATTCCTCCCTCTGGTTTTCCAAGTTTTCTAATCACTTTTTAACAAAGGACCAGAAATAGTAAATAAATAAAACTTACAATGGAGCCCGAAAGATGGGGTATACATACTGGGGCAAGACTGGTCATTTCTGGCTGGGATGAAAACCACTGTAACGTAACAGAACTTTTGTCTTTACCTGTTTAATGACATTTTATAGAAGTACTTCCAAAGCAACACCTTTCTTTTTTTTTCTTTAATACCCAGTGACATATAGTAGACTCTAAAAAGAATGAGAGAAGGGGGCAAAACCATTGGCAGCACAGGGCAGCCACACTGGTGCAAAACTCCAAGCCCAGACATTTTGTGACTGATAAAATCCCTGTGATATAATCAGGATGCATCAATATCTTTACATTTGGATTGATGTTGTATAGACTTAGCTGCTAAACATTTCCTCCCCCCCCCCCATTTTATTTTCCATCACATTGAAGTGGCCCCAAAGAATTAAATTTCCCTACACTCATGTAAAACTTTACATTTTATAATGTCTTTTTACACATACTGTAACCTCGAGCACGCTCACCCTTCATTTCACCCCTCAACCAGTTTGACTTAGTCTTAAGCAAAGAAGAAGAGATCAAGTGAAATAAAACTGACAATATACTGTTGGAAAGAGAGATTATCCCAGCCTTTTAAAAATATCCCAGCTGTTTATTTTTAAAGTTTGACCTAAATAAATTGCATAGCATAGCATGCAAAAATCCCCATTCAAACAAAACTCCAAATGCCGTTTATCCATTGTGATAAACTCAGGACAGATGGCTGCAAGGGCTGGCTTGGGGGGAGGGTGGGGAGAGAGATAGAAAACAGTCCCAGAAGGTTAAAAGGCCCTCCTCCCTATCAACTGAGGAGGGGGGGATTACAGGTCAATCAGGTTCAGCTGAGAAGGGGTTACCCAAGATCAGTTAGGATCAGTTGAGAGGGAGTTACCTGAGGTCAATTAGCATCAGCTGATTCCAACTAAGGGCTGCCTGAGACCTTTTTAAACCCTTCCCGGTTGGGAGAAGGGGAGGGGAAGGAGAGAAAGAAAGAAAGAAAGAAAGAAAAGAAAAAAAAAAAGCGAGCTAAGTGACCAATAGGCGAGTAGCAGCAAGGGAGCAAGCCTCTCCAGGAGGGGAGGCTGCATTCCCTCCTATAAGGGAGAAAAACAAGCCCAAAACACTGGCTGAGAGAAGGACAGACTGCCCCTGTGCAGCCAAGAGGGACTGTTTTACCCCAAGCCCATCTCACTGAGGCAAAAAAACAGCTGAGACTGGTGAGACCGAGAAGGTGCCTGGCCACACCATATAGCAGGCTCATCATTTGTAAATTGTGAAGGACGTTTCAGATTCCAGAGTACAATATAACTCCCCGCATTTGACATTAAAAATAAAGTTTGAAAACTCATAGCTTTCTTACTGCTTGAGGAACAGAGATAGAGACAGCATCTGATATCTCCACCCATCCCTCCTCTTTTCCTAAGTTTTTTGCTCTTATCTTATAAAACCATATGCCCCAACCCCCATCTCCTCTCTTTTCCTGACTCTTTTAGCTGGTATCTAAAACTGCCCTCTTCTCTAGCTCCTTTTGCTAAATGTACTCTTTTTAATCAAAGGTCTGAAGAAATGAAAAAATGGCATCAATTAAAGTTTTAAAAAATAAACTATCCTAAACTTTTACAAGTATAACATGAAAAAACAGGACATGGGGATATTTTTCCTCTCTTTCTCTAATACTTTGCCACCTTTGTGCAATTGTTTAATCAATTTTATTTAGAATTCTACTAGGTCAATCAAATATTTTTTCTAAAAAGGAGGAAAAGGCATGATTATATATCTGTGTAGTAACACGCTTTTTCTCTGACATTAAGACTTTATATAATTGAAGAGACTTTATTTATAATTATACTAACTACATAAAAGGCATATTTCCATCTTAAAATGAGGAAAAGGCATGAAATCCTTTATTTGTTTATTTTTAAATGCTTCCAGTAAGGATAAATTGATTAAAATAAAAAACAAACATACATTTGTTTTTCAAAATAGCCATGTCCAAAAACAATACCTAAGGGTCCTGGAGAGGGCAGAAAGGGTAGGAAGGACTTACAAAACCTTAAGACCAACTCATTGGTCAAAAATGGGATGAGACAGAAGGCCGGGCATGCAATCTAAATTGGCACAGTATCGCCATGGGAGGGCATGGAAACCTGGCAAAAAACTTATGCCGAGGTATGATATGGAGATAGTTCTACTTCTCTAGAAACCCAGTGGTCCTAATTCATCTGTCAGTCAGAGTGGTGTCAATTAAAGTAACTTCAGAGATTTCAGGTCATTGATTTATACTAACGGAAGGCCTGTTCTACACACACATTTTGTACTGGTATAACTATGTTAGTTAGGGGTGTGACTTTTTATGGCAAGAGTTGTGCATGTGCCACCCCTATTATGGATACAGTTGTATTGGCATAATGGTGCCTTATACTGGTATAGCTTAGTCCCCTTCCCATATAGGAATAGCTATACTGGTATAAAGCATCTTTGTATTAATATAACTATGTCCATGCTCTGGGGTTGTAACACTATAACTATACTATTATAGTTTAAGCAGAACAATTTTTGAGTGCAGATAAGCCCTAAAAGAGCAGAATTTAGTCACAGGTTTGAATCCTGATTGAGGTCCCAGTTACCCTAAGTATGAAGCACATATCATTGAACTACTCACACACTTAAAAGTTACACAAATGCTTCAGTACTTTTGTTCAACTGGGGCTGTTGTTGGTGTCAAGGTTCCTTCCCCATTCTGAACTCTAGGGTACAGATGTGGGGATCTGCATGAAAAAAACCCCTAAGCTTATTTTTACCAGCTTAGGTTAAAACTTCCCCAAGGTACAAACTATTTTACCTTTTGTCCCTGGACTTTATTGCTGCCACCACCAAGCATCTAACAAATATAACCAGGAAAGAGCCTACTTGGAAACGTCTTTCCCTCCAAAATCCCCCCAAGCTCTGCACCCCCTTTCCTGGGGAAGGCTTGATAAAAATCCTCACCAATTTGCATAGGTGAACACAGACCCAAACCCTTGGATCTTAAGAACGAGGAAAAAGCAATCAGGTTCTTAAAAGAAGAATTTTAATTGAAGTAAAAGAATCACCTCTGTAAAATCAGGATGGTAAATACCTTACAGGGTAATCGGATTGAAAACATAGAGAATCCCTCTAGGCAAAACCTTAAGTTACAAAAAGACACAAAAACAGGAATATACATTCCATTCAGCACAACTTATTTTATCAGCCATTTAAACAAAACAGAATCTAACGCATATCTAACTAGATTGCTTATTAACTCTTTACAGGAGTTCTGACCTGCATTCCTGCTCTGGTCCCAGCAAAAAACAACACAGACCGAGAGAACCCTTTGTTTCCCCCCACTCCAGCTTTGAAAGTATCTTGTCTCCTCATTGGTCATTTTGGTCAGGTGCCAGCAAGGTTGTCTTAGCTTCTTAACCCTTTACAGGTGAAAGGGTTTTTCCTCTGGCCAGGAGGGATTTAAAGGTGTTTACCCTTCCCTTTATTTTCATGACAGTTGGCTTTGGAGATCTGAAACCCTTCTGGAAACTGATCAGCCGCACTAAACCACTTCACAATTTGAAATTCTTTGCATTTTCTGCTCAGGAGAGGCTGTGACCAGAATGGCAGGAATTCTGCAAATCCAAAAGAAGGAAAATTGACAGAGAGAACTTGGAAGAAGCTTGGTCAGTGCATTGCTTAAGCCATTGTTGTTCACCCCTAATTTTATGAACACAAAATAGATACAAAACGTGAAAGTAAAATAATGATACATTTGACAGGAAACATTGAAAAAAATCTCATTTTAAACTGGTGAATTGTTGCACTCATGATGTATACATTTCTATGACCCTGTGCAGTAGATTTATGACTTTATAAACAGCTTAAAACAATCCAGCAGTGCTACTATCCTGTAAGGACCTAACAGGGTCCAAGCCTCATCAGAACAAAATGACAATGTATGCATTTCACAAGGCCCCTTCTATATATTAAAAAGTTGTTTTCATTGCCCTGAACCTGCTGTTGAACTTTATTAAACTTATCATATTTTAGTAGGTGGGGACCTGGTCCTGCTCCCATTAAAGTCCAAGGGAGTTTGGGAATTAATTACAATGAGAACAGGACTGGTGTTCCTAACGTGTTTACAATTCTTTGCTGCTACAACTAGAGCAATGGTTCTCAACCGGAGGCCCACGGTTTGCTTGCCACCCAATCAGCACACCACTGCGGCCCATGTGACACCCTGTTAAAAAAAATTTAAAGAGTGCTGCGCGGTTTGTTGAGTGATGCATTTGAGCAGTCGAGCATAGCTGAGTGTCGCGTCTGTGTTGTGTCAGCAGCTGAGGAGGGCACACAAGAGAAAATGGATCGGTTTGTTATTCGCAGAAAGAAAAAAACACTGGTAGCTTCAGAAACCGATGAAAAAAAAAAAGGAACATGAACAAAAGAAGCATTGCAGTATGGCAGCAGGAGGCAGAAAGGTACAAGATGACTGGACAGAAATGTTTGCAGTTATAGAAAGAGATGGGAAGCCATTTTATTTGTACAGCCCTCACTGTGTGCAAAACGTACAATGTAAAAAGACACTCTGAGACAAAACATCAAGACTTTCAAACTAAATAGCCAGAAAAATCTGAAGATAGAGAGCTGAAAATTAGTCATCTTGAGAAATCGCTAAAACAATGAGCAGAAAGTGTTGCATGCCATGTTTACAGGAGCTGACGCTGTGACACTTGCATTTTACAAAATTTCTTGGATGCGTGCCAAACATAGAAAGCCATTTAGTGATGGGGAGCTATTAAAATAATGGGGTTTTTTTTTTTTAGAATCTGCGGACTCGCTCTTTAATGTTTTGGTTTCTTATATCAAAATCATAAGAAGGATAAAAAAATCTGCACTCGAGCAATGACGTAATGTGTTGGCTTTGAACAAAGGAAGTTGCCAGATCCGCCCAATGTAAGTGTTAGTCCAAATTAATTTTAACAGTTAATGTTTTGACTTATTTTGATAAATTAAAATTCTCTTGGTAGACATTTTCCCCTGTTGATATGAAAGGTACAATATCGATTTGAATCACATTGCTGTCAGATAACAAATGCTAAACCTTATTTTTTGTAGATTGTACAGGTAGTATCTATATATTGTGTGGATGCGGCCCACATAACACATATGTTAACACATGTGAGAGCTGCATATGTGGCCCACACTGGTAAATAGGTTGAGAACCACTGAATAGAGCCTCAAATCAGCCATGTACTTGAGCAGATGCTTCCCTTCTTTAAGCATGTGTTTAAGCCCCATTGACTTCACTTGCACATAAGCGTAACCCTTCTGCCAGCAGCAACCCGGGCTGGGTTCAATATCTAGAGGTTCCTTTTCAGTAATACGACACAGAGCCAGCTCGAGCCCAGTAACAAGGGGAAATTACACACAACCCCTGGGCGCACATGTACTTAAAATTAAGCGTGGGCTTAAGTGCTTTCCTGAATCAAGTTCTACAGCAATGACAGACAACTGGAACCTTCAGAATATGTGCACTATTCTGTGCATTAGCACAATACTAAGCAATATGCTTAACTCCAATTTACATTATATGTAATGAAATAGGAGGATTAATCGACTCATAGATTGCAGGGCCAGAAGGAACCACTGTGATCATCCAGTCTGACCTCCTGTATAACAAAGACTATAGAACTTTCCCAAGGTAATTCCTTTTAGAAGAACATCCCCTCCTGATTTAAAAAATAAGGAGGTGGAAAGTAAATCTTTGGCAAAGGAGCTAGCTTAAGATGGCCAGTTAAAAAGAAAACAAAAATCACTTTAGAACCACTGAATTACACCAGGCAAAATAAATTGAAGCTGTCACTGTAACAAAATAGCCAAGAACTCTACACAGGAAAAAACAAAACAAAGCTGTTTTATATCAATAGCCAACATCAGAAAACAAAGCATATAGGAAAAGAGAGTGTAAAACCATTTTAACGGGCCCTCACTACATCAGACTATGAAAAAAGTGCAGTTTAAATCAACTATATTGAAAGAGATTTTATCAGGTGCATTAATAGGAAAGCAAGACACAAAGGAATTCAACCTCTCATCGATGTTACTGCATAGAAACTGACAGCCTCTTTTAAAAGAGAGGCACTTGATTCCCTAGTGATCTGTGTGCCAGTTACATGAGTTTTCTGTAAGATTTGATTTAAAAGGGGGGAAAAACACACCACAGACCACAGGAATGAATAAGGAAATCGTAATTTAATTTTAACAAGCTACCAGTCCCAGGGCAGCAGATGCTGTAGATGGAAGAGTTGCATGAAAAGGTCTTAAGTGTAAAGCAAAACTGGGAAATGTCTTTTCAACAATTTCATACACATAATATAGTATTTCTGATCCTCCCTTCCTTATGGACATCGAACTCCCATTGATTTTAAGGGGAGTTTTGCATACACAAAGAATACAGGATCAAGCTTTAGAAGGAATGCGACAAAATTAAGAGAAGGGGGGAAAGCTCTACAGGTCTTAACAATGGCGTTATCTCCTAATAACTCATTTTGGCAGTAAAAGTCTCCCAAAGAAATATTGGGCATTATATTGCTTGAAATATTTACAAGCCTGGACAAACCACAGAAACATATACCATAGTGCACAAGCCTGCAGTGGCAAGGGAATGAACTAGGTAAACTAATGTGTCTTTTTAACCTCTAAACTTCCATGATTCATTTTTTGAAAAAGTGGCTTTGCTTATAAATAAAATGCAGTTTTACCAGTAAAGCCAGCTGGCCTTTTAACAAAATCAAGCTAAAGGTGCACTTCATAACAAAGAGAAGAGCTGAAAATCAAACAGAAAATCCCTCTTGCTGTGTGGTGTTTCCCTGAGTTTCGTTTGAGACTTAGGATCTGTAGCACTTGCAGCAGGAGAATGTAGTGACTCATGTGGGCATGTCAGGAACTGGGAAGAGAAGAGCATTGTAAAGTTCTCATAACATAAATTGCTTCTTGTCCTGCCCTTTGTTCTTTAAACAGATGCTCTTGGCACTGGTTCCTATTCCAAGGAAGAAGGAATGTCAGCAGCAGGCTGAACTGAAAGCCAGTTCCACCGGCACTGCAGCCATATTGAGAGGCAGAACAATTGTTCTGAATGGACATGTTTGCAAAGTGGGCGAGACAAATCATACAAATAAAAACTAACAGCCCCAATTCATTGTTATGTTCTTTCCCAAATCATTTATGCCCATGCAAAGTAGATGTAAACCACTATCATTCTGATTAGATAGCATTTTCCACTCACTTTGCATTGCTGTAAATGACAAGGTGCTGGGAAAACAGAGAATCAAGCCTGATGGCAGCAGTTGAAATTACCAAACATTTCCTTCCTCCCTATCTCCCAGTGTGCGTGACCTCGTTATCAGTTATGTCAGTGCCTGTTCCAATGATAGAATAACAGTAGTCACGAGAGACAGAAGGGTTTTGGCTGGATCCAAGACTTCATTTGGTCTATACATGATTCCATGTCTCAGAATCTTTCAGCCCTGAACCCCTGCTCTAGGGTTGGGAACTGAATGACCTTGAGAGATGGAGTCATGTTCTTGAGTGGGAAAGGTCTTATTTTCTGAGATACTGCTGTGGAGACAAAGCCTAACAACCGTTCCCTCTGCCAGTGCACCACTGTTGGCTGGTTGAAATGGTCTCCTCAGGCAATGGTAGAACAGTCGGAGATACAGGATGGAGGCAGATGTCAAACTCCACAGGGACCAATTAAGGCTGATCATATCAAGTTTTCAGTAGTCCCTGAAGAATGTAGATTTCTTCTTATTATTCTCCATTCTGCTTGTCTGTTATAGGAACATCAGAAAGAAAACATACACACAGAAATCTGTTAATATGATCTCAGGGGTCTGGGTTTTATAAAAGAACAGAACCAGAGACCTTTATTTTCCTCTTACTTATAGGAAGTGTCCGTGAAGGGGAACTCCAAGGAGTCAATGAAATTTCTTATACTGCAGAAATACTAGTGCAAGGCTGCAGTGCCACACAGCCCTGCCCCCAGGCTGTACAGACGGAGGAGATCCTGCATGGAAGGGCTGGGGGCGGTACAGCTGCGCAGGAGGAGCTGCTGGCGTGGGGCCACCAAGTGGCCCCACGTTCTACTCCTCCTGTGTCTTTCTTGTACACCGTACCAGCTATAAATATCTTGCTGGTACAGCGTACCAGACCGTACCGCCCTACTTGCACTGCTACTTACTCCCCTTTCCGTACAGTATACGCTATCTGAGTATAAGCACCCTTTTACTGATATAATTGCATCCACCTTGGGAGTTGTATTGCCTTCGTTATTTCAGTATAGTTAAGTGACACAATTTCTGAGCGTAGACAGTCCCTTAGAGGAGAACTAGGCCCAGGAATTCTAAATTGGAGGTAGCCTTGGCTTTGAGTTCCCTGGCTTTTGCATTAACAGTGCTAGCTGAGTGATGTTTGATACAAGCAGACATAATAAAGTCTTTGCTTTTTATTACTGTAGTCCTGCTTGCTCGGAAGAAACATCCCCCCACATCTTTGCTATATTAAGCCCAAACGGTTTTCATCTTCAACAGAGATGCTTCATCATAATTAGGAGTGGCACATCAGTCAGTTTATATACTCCCAGTTATCCGAATAGCATGGGGGATATGGATTTTATATGGCTAATTGGGAGTTTGATTATCAAGAGGGAAGGAGCAGCAACACAAGGGCGCTCTGCAGCTCCACCGTCATGCCTGCCCCCCCCACTGCCCCCCCCCCGTGGCAGCTGGACTGCAGCTCCCTGAGCTGCCGCAGAAGCCATTCAGCAGCAGTGCGCCCGCCCCCATGACCAGGGGTCTCTGCTCTGGTATCCAAACCTCCGCAGTACCAAATCCCTTCATGTTCAGGTAATAGGGTGTTGGATCATCAGGAGTACACCATAGTCAGTCACTTTGTGTAGGCTCTTTGGCTGAGATAAATAAACAGTCAGTAGAATTAAACTGGATTTTTTTTATTCAAGCAAATTAAAGAAAAACAACAACCCTCCACAACAGGGTCTTTCTCTCTACTGACCAGCCTCTTGTCCAGTCATTTATATTGGCACACAGTGAGTATAAAATGCCACCACTCTCATTCACTAACCTTTTACACCCAGCTAGCACTGGGAAATCAAGCCCTATGGTTCCCACCATCTTAGGTAACGTTTACAATATGCACGTATTTAAACAAACGCTGTCCCAGACCTCAAATGCACAAGCACATGGCATTCCTGTCCTGAGACAATGCCACATCATCATTCTTCATTGTGAGTCACTTTGAAGGAGATGTTATTGACCTATTTTTACAATGATACATTGCCACCTAGAGCTAGGTAGGGGTAGCTTAGTGGAATCGACACCCCCCCTTTTGTTTATCCACAGGAGGCCCCTGAGGAAATGAGCAAAACAGGAGTCCCTACGCCAGCTTGCTTGTGGCTGAATGAGTCATCAGGGTGGGGAAACATGTTCTACAGCCTTCAGTGGCTGCTGTTTGCATGTAGAGGTCTGAAGGGAGCCAGCCCTGGGTTCTTGACATACTTGCAAGGAAAATTTAAAGTGAGAATTTGAAGATGGAGGGAATGAATCTCTCACTCAGGCAGAATTCTAAGTGTGTTTGTGGGGGGGAGGGGGAATCCATTAGTGAGCACAATACTTGTAACAGTTCAGTGTAAAATTAATGAGAGAAGAGTCATGTTAGACCCTCATTTTCAACCAACCTCCAAATAACACGAATACTCAGGCTGTTGCACAACATTAGGCATTGTATGAGTGCACGTCCCTCTGATGGGCTTCAGAAGTCTCCGTTATTAACAAAAAATATCTAAGGGCCTCATTTCAAACCCCACATTAACTTGTTTGATTATATCTCTCATCTGTGATGGGAAAATGCTTCAGCTTAGGTAGAGAGAGACCCAAGGTGCACAGGTATCTCATTACCTCTGACAGCAGTGGCAGATGCAGGAACGTCTGCCCCGGTTTGGGTTTGATCACTGTAAAATTCATGCTTTAGTCACTGCGATTTTAGCAACCGTTTTGTAAGCCTCTGAAGGTAAAACACCAATTAGTCACCCGTAAGAGGGAACCTTCTGTATTAAGAAGCTACCAAGGGAGAAGTATAACTCTGTTCTGTCTTTATTAGAAAGCTCTTTTCATAAGCTATCACCTTTTGTTGATCCCTGGAAGTAGATCCACCTGAACCAAACGTTAGCACTAGAGGGGCTATCCTGGTGGCCTGATGAAAGCACAATGTTTTTGCAAAGGACATCCAAATGTAGATCTCATATGCAGCCCCTTGCTCCCATGTCAATAGGTGGGAGTACTGCAGAGATTGCATGCTCGGCTCTAGAAGGCAGAGGGATTGGCCCAATGACTAACAAGCTACCATCCCAGCCTACCCACAAGTACAGCTGATGGCTTCAGGGAGAAGCTGTGTTCCATCTGTCTCAGCTGGTATGACAGGTTGCCCCTGTGTTTGGTCCTTAAAGGAGGAGGAAATAAAGGAGAAAGACGGGGAGTCCCAAACGGGGAAGAGAAGCGCAGAGACATCCAGGCAAACACACCCAAGTAATAGACACAGCAAGGAGTGGTCTGTTTTGAAACTACGTGAAGCACACAAACAACTGCACAACTGGGAGTGATGAACTTGCAGCATTTCCTTCATGGCCGTGCAGCTTCCGTCGAGGCAGAGAGAGAAGAAATGTCCACTCAATTTTCAGCGACCATGGAAACAGCAGGCTGCAGACATCTCTACGTAGCAATCGACGTTACGCAACACCTAACCGAGCCTGTTACACTACATCCCTCACCTCTGCTGCACTGCAGCCAGTGATGGCTACACATTTTCTTTTCAGTCTACGGCAACATCTGTGTGATCAGTGAATAATAAATCAATTAACTGATTGTGTGTTGTTCAGGATGGATGAGCAGGTGGTACTAGTGAAAACTAAGGGTTGGTCTTACACAGAAAAAAACCACACAACTGCTTATTTTATAGACACAGATCAGTTGTCCCCGAACCTGGGTAGAACACCAATTGGTCTTGTAGTGTAAATGGGCCCCCAGCCATGTAATCAGGTTCCTTAAGTGGTTATTTTGCAATGTGCATGGGCCCTATAGCAGGGTGGCCAAATTTACTGACCCTCTGAGCTGCATATGATAATCTTCCGAAGTTCAAGAGCCATAAGACGTGCACAACCTGCCATGTGGGGTGGTGCGCCGGGCAGAAGCCCTTAGCCCCACCATCCCACCACAGGGCAGAAGCCGCAAGCTCTTCCCCCCCAACCCCCCTCCTCCCCCCCGCCAAATCTGGTACATGGAGAATAGCAGGAAGGTGTGGGGGCTCCTTGAGCCACACTTTTTAACTGGAAAAGAGCTGCATGCAGCTCACAAGCCACAGTTTAGCCATCCCTGCCCTAGAGTAAGGTAACTCAGCCAGAATTCATACTTAGGACCAAATCCTGCTTCATTTGCACCATGCAGCCCCATTTATGTAAGTGGCACTACGCAGGTAAGTGAGGGCAGAATTTCGCCCCAATGGCAATATTTAAAAAAAATTAATTGGCACCTACAAAATACAAATGCACAAAGTAGTGATCAGGGATTGGCTCAAGTTGTACAATTTGGATCCAGATCTGAATTTCTCCAGAGTTTGGGGTTGTTTGGATCTGATTTTTGGTCCAGGGCCATATCTGGAAAGTACAGCTTTCTGTGTATATGGTGGGTGAACCAGGTGTGTAGGCAATTATCGGTTCACACAGGGATTCCCATGCTTTCTGTCTGAACATTGAGCCTGCAAAGTCCAAGGGAGCTTCTGTCACTGTAGAGAAGGGTGACTGAAAAAGGCATGTCCACTGAGGATATTTTTACAAGTGACAGCCCTGGCTCCGCCAACTCCCAGGAGAGATGTCAGTTTCTAACGTGTTATCCTACTACATACGCCCGGCCTTTTCTTACACCTGTGCAAAAAGAGAACCCGGAGGAGGATCAGTTCCACTCCAATCGCTGCCTAGGTGTGTTTTGTGTAACCCTGGTTTCTGTTTCTTTTCTAACAATAAGCCGCAGCTGCTGCTTCAGGGAACCAACAAGGCAGTATTTCATGTTATATCCATTTAGAAATGACACACTCTTTCCATTTTGGGCCTTTCATGTAGTAATCCACCCACAGATAGACTGTATACACAAACACACACATTACCCGGCGGCTGAGACTTGCTACAGAAATTGATAGTAAGCTGTTGTTGTTTTAATTATGAGCTGGCTTCCTTAATTAAAACTATGCCACAGGTCATTTACTGTAGTACAGAGTCCATGAACATTCAAGCTGGGCTGTGTTCTGGAATTGCAAAATTCTCATTAGCATAGTATTGGCTGCAAGTGAAGTGTACTCATCTGAAATTCTTTACAAAGGAATGTAAATTAGCATCAGTGGCCTCAGTGTATTATTGACACAGTGAATTATTTTGCTGACTAGAAGTGAAAATGAGCAATGCAAGATGGAAATCATATTTGCAGCTCAGACTACACTAACTGTTTGCTATAAGGATTTGTATGGGTCTGTCCATAGATAGAGAACTCCCAGATTATCTTCTTCACTATATTATCAGGTTTCAGAGTAGCAGCCGTGTTAGTCTGTATCCGCAAAAAGAAAAGGAGGACTTGCGGCACCTTAGAGACTATTTGTTAGTCTCTAAGGTGCCACAAGTACTCCTGTTCTTTTTACTATATTATCAGTTCTGGATGTTGCAATTCCTTGTTGCAAGGGCAAAGACAGGGAATCTGTGTACACTGTAGTAATGACTGAGTATAAAAATGCTTTATAATGCCTTGTTAATTTGGTTTCTTTTTATAGCACAAAAACTCATACTAGGATTAGACCTAGGAGAATCGGTTTTGAACCCTATTCTAACAAAAGGATTTTACCCAGACACATTGCCTCCCCAGTCAAATCATGTGAGCACCCAGTTTGGCTACAGCCTGGTATAAATTGTGCTTTAGAATGGTTTTTAACTTTGGCTATGACATGAGTACAGAAAGGCCTCGAGACCAGATAAGCCAATTAGTTGATGCTGAAATGGAGGCCATCCTTCTGGGATGGAAGATTCAGCATCAAAACTGGCATGAAGCTGCCTGATGGGTAAGAAGTGGGACCACTAGCTGAATACCCACAGACAGGCAATTGCCAGAGGATGTTGTGAAGGCCAAGACTATAACAGTGTTCAAAACAGAACTAGGTAAGTTCATGGAGGATAGATCCATCAATGGTTATTAGCCAGGATGGGCAGGATGTTGTCCCTAGCCTCTGCTTGCCAGAAGCTGGGAATGAGTGACAGGGGATGGATCACCTGATGGATTGCCTGTTCTGTTCATTCACTCTAGGGCATCTGGCATTGGCCTCTGTCAGAAGACAGGATACTGGGCTCGATGGACCTTTGGTCTGACCCAGCATGGCCGTTCTTATGTTCCACGCTCAAAGAGAACAACATGGGGAAGACACACCCATAGCATTTCTAGTTTGCCTACAAGGTCTGCAGAATATTTTCCACACCGTTCTCATAGTATCCCTTCCATAGCCACGAGGAGAGTAAAATGTCTCCTTCACATTTTTCAGTGCTTTACACTTTTGTGAGCCTTCCTGAAAAGATCACAAACAATTAGTGAAACAAAAACTCCACCCTGGGAGACAGGTTAGTGGTATCCCCATTGCAGAGGTGGAGAAACCAGGGTGCAAACAGGCAAAAAATCTGACCGAGTCACACAGGAAGTCCTTGACACAGCCAGGAATAGAAACCAGGAGTTCTGCCCCTCAGTCCCTTGTTCTGACTCTCAGATCACACAGTGGTTGTGTATGTAATGGCTATAGCAATATACAATTTCGGGGACTATATTGTCATCAATTAATTTCCTACAGGAGACTGTTGGTTTAGATAGTAGAGCCCATCTCTTCCTGGATAATTGTTTCACCAGGACACTCCCCTTCTGATCAAAAGCCAAACCCATGGCCTGGGGGGTTGCACTACAGCAGCCATATGGGAAACTCAGTTGCAAATTAAGGATTTAGATTCCTGATGGTAGATGGGAATACTGCACAACCAGGACTTCAAGCTCATGAGGAAAATTATTACAGTATTCCACTGTCCTGGGCCAAAATGCTACTTTTACAAAAGTGATAGGGCAGTGGTAGTTTATAAGGGTGAGGAAGGGGGACAGTGAGTGACAGGGAAAGTCCTGTTTTTCTCTAGGAGTGAAACTGGCTGGTTCTAAAGGGTGACTTTGCTAGCATTCTTAACTGGAGGAAGACTAGCAACTCAGGGCTGTCCCTAGCAAAGAGAATACACTAAAATGTGTGAAAATGGCCAGGGATTCTCAGGTCCACAGGCATTTTTACCCAAATCTAGATATCTAAGGTACTTATATTGCCCCCATTACTGTGGTATTTGAGTGCCTCACAACACCTGTGTGATGTAGGGCCGCGCTATTATTCCCATTTTAGAGATAGGAAACTGAGGCACAGAGAGACTAAAAGACTTATACAGGAAGTCTATGGCAAAGAAGGGAATTCAATCCAGGTCTCCCAAGTTCCAGGTTAGCACACTAAGCACTGAGTCATCCTTCCTCTCGTGGAAGTGAAGAATAACTATAGCCAAAATGCCAAATCCCCAAATGCTGCCAAATCCCATCTCGAATAGTTTGCAGAGAGCTTTTTTTTTAAGGGTTCAACCAACTTCTGGGAAGTAAAAATGTTTCCCTTTGAACTTCTGATGGGATATCACGTGTATGTTTTCTGACAGCTCCCATTAAAGTAGCTTTCCCAGACACACCTCTACTTACAAACCTCCATTTGCTCCTGGTCCCCAGTTATTATTACTTTGATAATTCAACAGCGACATCTTGGGATCAACAATTGTTTGATCTTCAGGGTTAGAATACAAAGAAGGTACATGCTGGGAAACATCTCCAAGGAACATCTAAGCAGCACGATAGGAGACCATGAGCTGAGAAAGAGCCCTGTTGCTCTTCCAGGATTTGAATATATTTTGCATTCTGTGGTTTCACAGCATGTATCCTGTTTTTACTGCAAACAAATATTTACATTAGTTAGAATGAAACTGAGAGAGGGTTATACAGAATATATACCATACAGCCTTCCTCCTATGCACTCACCAGTCCTTTCACTTCAAACTCCATGCTAAAAATCTAACCCTCGCTCCTCACCTCTCAGCAAAATAGAAGCCAGTGGATTTCAATATGCTTTGCATTAGGCCCATAATGAGTTGCCCATCACTCTGCCTTTGCTATTTTTACAAAATACAGACTATTTAGGGCCTGAATTCTTCTACCCTCATTCACAATCATGGACTTATTCATGGACTTACTCCTGTGAGTAAGTGCTACTCGATGTGCATAAGGCCTTTTCTAGTATACTATGACATATCATAAGTAATTAAAGGCAAATTATGATAATTTTCAAAGTACATTAACAAAATGTGTTTGGTCATGATTTATTCTTGCTTTTATATAATGTTTAATTGCTTAAACGCTAATTTGCAAAATTAATTTGAAATGGGTCCTCCCCAACATTAGTGTGGTTCTCATTGTTCGTAGATTTCAAGGCCAAGGACCATTTGATCATCTTGTTTGACCTGTGTAACACAGCTGACCAAATTTCGTCCATGTACTTCCCTAGTGAGTCTAACAACTTGTGTTTGAACACAGCTGATCTTTCAAATGGACAACCAATCCTGGTCTGAAGACTTCAAGAGATGAGGAATCCACTAACTCCCTTCGTAGTTTGTTCCCGTGCTTAATCACCCTCACTGTTAAAAATTTGTGTCTCATCCTTCTTCGGAAAGGACCTCTGTCATGATGCCTCTAAGAAAAGAGCCAGTTAAGGATGACTAGATTGAGTGGGAATTGGAGGTAGATAAACCAAGAGTCAGTTATTTTCAATAACCCTCTGCCAAAAAGCATATTAAAATTCTTGGTGTTGACTCTTGCCCTCTGCGCTCATACATCTATTTGTGTCTCTTGTCTATTTTAGTTTGTCAGCAACTTGGGGAGGAACTGTCTTATGCTCTGGGTAGTGCCTAGCACAGCAGGGCCATGATCTGCTTGGGGCCTCTCGGCATTACAGCAACATAAATGTGAAATAATGAAAACATGGACAAAGGGCTCCTACGCTCAGAGGCACATTTTCAGGAACAGGGAGGAAGACAGACAGGACATTTCCCTCCACAATTTTCAGTTGGGGAAAAGCCCTTGGTATGGGGGGAAGATAATGGGGACCGGAAACAGATGCCCTGGGGGAGGCTGAAGTGGAGATTACAAAGAGCACCTGGCATGAGAGATGCCAGGGGTGGCTGATACAAAACCCTCAATGTGGAGCAGTGAATGGCTGAAGGGACAATACAGGGTCCCTGATATTGTGGAATGGGGGGTGGGGAACAAAGGGGTGCATCCAGCTTTTTGTCCCCCCCAAAAAAACTGTTGCATCAGAATTGCTCTGCCTTTTTCCTCATGAATGAATGGCTTATAACCAAAGAGATTTCATCCCATCAATATGAAATCTACCCAGATCGAGCAGTCTTTGTTCAGTTCACTGAAATTAATGAGCTTTTCCAGAGTAAAGAAGGGCACATGATTTCACCCATGGTGTCCCTCCAAGAACTGCGCCACCAGTAATGACTTTGTTCTGATTTGCAGAGGTAGAAAGGAGAGAGAAGGCCAGGCCCACTTTGCTCTCAAAGCACATAGCGCATGGAAAATCAGCCTACCTGGTTTTAGATGAAGGCCCAACAGCACGCTCCCCAAAGGCATTGCACCTGCCTGAGACCCAGTGTCTCCCAGAGCACGCATTGTAGCACTGCACCTCCACTCCACAGCCAGCGTGAGGCTGTGACTTAAATCCCAGTCAACCACACTCACATCAGTAATTGCCATTAATTGCTTAACTAGGGTCACGCATCAAGTCATTTGGTGGGGAAGGAATCCACATCCTGAGGCTCCTACTAAATATATGAAAAGCTAAACAACAGTTTCATATGTGAGATTGACAAAACCCTCTTGTTTTACACATGTTTTGTGTAAAGCTGTAATGTCAATGGTTTTTGCAGCAAAAAAATGTTTAGTCATCTCTTGGCTGACTTCTCCAAAATATCCATTTGGCACACAAGAAAATTAGCAAAGCTAAACATGTCAGTTTTGCCTGACTCTCTAAGGGCTGAAAGGAGAAAGCAGGGAGAGGTGGGGAAGAAAAAGATAGAGACTCTCCAAATATAAATAGTAACATCTAATGCATTACCAAGGAGACCATTTGGACTAGAATTGGCCCAAAGAGATGGGAACATGAATTTAAAAAATTGGCATTGTTTCGGTTTCTTGGGGTTGAAATTTCCCATTTTTCATAAGATAAATTTTAGTAAATTTTATACAAACATCTCTTTCAAAAAAATGGTTGTTTATCAAACACCTTCTGTTCAGTTATAGAAACCCACAACATTTGCAGTGAATGACCATTTAACTAACGATTTCAAAATTGATTTTGATAAAAAAACAGTCAATGAAAAATATTGTGGAAAATTTTGCAAAAAAAAAAAAATTTTAATAATGATGATAAATTTCATGACAAGTTTTATTTTTGGAAAAAAGAGGTCATTTTTATGGGGGGGAGGGAGGAAGTGGGGAAAATTTCAACCAGCTCCGAATCTGATCATTATGGAAGATGGAGTCACAAAGTTCCCATTTTAAAAGAAATTGTTCTCCGTCCAACACTTTTTGACTCAGATCCTCAAATGCTGTAAAATCATCCTCAGACCTTATACACTGCTATATTGTAAGTTACACCCAGAATCTTCTACACTTCTAGGGCCCACTCTGAAAGTGGTGTTCTTTCTCTGTCTAAAGACTTCCCCAGCGCTGTTTGAGAAGCTTTCAGTGGAAATAGCCTAAGATAATGTAATGCTCTTATAGTGTTTCCCTAAGGTAAAACATAATAAAAAATACCAGGAGAGGAATTAATGCATTCTGAAATACCGTCAGAGTGCAGGTGAAACTCCTGTGATGGCACAGATTATTTTGCAGTATCTGTTAAGCATTCCTGGACAGACAGTGCCACTCAGTGGATCATGCTGGGCGTTGCAAGATCTGCTGTGTAAATACCATTACCAGTGTCAGCAGCTAAAAACAAAGGGACCAGTGCAATGCTGTAATGTGAAATGATCATGTCTCTGCATTTTGATCCTAGTGCATACACAATCAAGTCTTGTGTTTGGGCCTGATCATACCAGGTGCTAAGCTCTGCCAGGACTGGAGAGGACCAAGCACTTTGCAGGAGAAGCCCAGCCCCTCGCAGGATTGGGCCCTATTGCTGGACAAGACAACAATCCTGGGGCACTAAGAAGTCTGGCTGGACTTTTTTAATTGGCTGCTGCACAAATCAAGGGGTGCTTCAAACGCCATCCCACTTTCAGGAATGAAAAGTGGGTCAATGACTCTGGGGTTCACAATCTGCTTGATGCCTACAAGGATGGTAATGCATAGGAATGCTAATGGGCCCCCTCCTGAGAGGTGCCCAATGCCTCCTGCAAGTTAACAGGAGGTGAGAGCAGTGAGACTCTCAGATGCTCAGCTCCTATATGTGGATTGCCTGCCATTGAGAACTGAATTTTATACACTCATAAAATACATTATCAAGAGGTCAAATAGCTCCAGTGTTTTGGCCCATACAGAGCCTGTGAGGGCTGAGCCAGTGGAATGCTGTTTCCTTTGCCACTTGACCATGGCAATTAATAGATGGAAATGGATTGTGCCTGTTTAGGTGTGGATGGGATGCCTAAGGACTCTTTTAGGCTGTGTCATTAGTCTGGTCCTAGACAGACTTGTTTTCCTTAGAAGACCGATGGAAATGAAGGGAGATTATTCCCTTTTTACCTACTAGGGGATATGATAAGAAGTTTGGATTCTGCTGTTTGTAGGAACTTCTGCTTCATAAATTAGGGACAAGCAGACACCACATTATACTAAAACTGACACAAATAGGCAGGCTGAGGAGGCAGTGAGGTCCTAGTCACCAGGGCACAGTATTAAGGGTCAGGAAACCAGGGTTCTGTTCCCAGCTGTGTTACTGACCTGGGGGACCCTGGGCAAGTCACTTCACTTCCTTGTGCCTTGGTTTCCTCCACCATTTTCTCTCTTGTCTATATATAGTGTTAGCTCTTCAGGGCAGGGGCTGTCTCTGGCTACGTTTTTGTATAACACCTAGCACAATGCGGCACCAGGATTGGTTGAGATTTCTACCATAATACAACAGTATTAGTAGCAGATCGTAAATATAACGAGAAAAAGCTACAACAAATGCAGGGTGCAGGATAAACATTCACCTATATCGCAGTGGCAAAGGGAATGAAACAAGAAGCTTTCCTCCACTCCAGCAAAGAGAGAGTCTCCAGGGAGAGCCCAGAGAGGATGATTCTCAGGCTACTCGACATATCAGAGAACACCATCCATTAGAATCATAGAATCATAAAATATCAGGGTTGGAAGGGACCTCAGGAGGTCATCTAGTCCAAACCTCTGCTCAAAGCAGGACCAATCCCCAACTAAATCATCCCTGCCAGGGCTTTGCCAAGGGCTCCAGTCATTGTGGAATAAGCGGCACTCATTTTTCTACAGTCAACCCCTGAATCTACAAATTAATACTGTGCGATCATTGTATTAGCTGCTCCAGTGCCCACCTGCCCCTCCCTCTCCTTTAAAAGTGACTGAAGTGAAGCCCAGAGGCGTTTAACTGCAACTTAACTGTGCACTCTGTGGAGAGTGGATCTACTGTCACAATACAATGCAGATTCCACACATGCTACCCATTCTTCAGAGGTCTCTTCATCACAGAAAATGAAACTCATTAGTATGGAGTTCAGTGGAATTTCACCAGCCATTCTTTTGGCATTCGCTCAGGTTTTTCCTTCTCTCTTAGCTGCTTGTGTCCCTTTTAGAGGACTAAATATTATCCTGCAGCCTCTTGAAATATCCTACAAAAAGACACAGAAAACTTGAAGTAATAATTCGAGAGAGCAGACCTGATTCTGCTGTCATGTACACCAATGTAAATCAGGAGTAAGTCCACTGACCTAGATAGAGCTATACCAGTGCAACTGAGACCACCAATATTTTGGATCATTCCTGTGTAAGGCCCCGATTCTGCAAACACTCACTATCAAGGCATACTGATTACCACCATAAGTAATCCCATGGAATTCAATGGGACTCTTCCTGGTATGCCCAGGAGTGTTTTCAGTATCTAGTTCTAACACTGTCGTGCTTTTAATCTGGGAAGCCTCCCCATTTTTTCTGCGGAACTCAACAAATGTTCCCGCCTCTCTTCTACCAGCCGTAGGCACCATCTTTCTTTCCAGGTGCAGATCTCAGCCTGGCTTTGGCAAGAGCGGAGCAGTCAGGGCCTTTCATGGCCTCCATGATTTATTTCTTCTGCAGGAGCAGCGTAGCCAGAATGCTGAGGTCGCTCCTGAATCTGAGGTCTCTGCACGAACAGTGCAACAGAGATGTGGCACGTGGCATGTCTCTTTCTTACCTGTCATGCTATTTCAGCACGGATTCTGGAAATAAATTCATCCCACTCTCTTGGCTGCCGTGCCGTGAAAGATCACTGGCAAACAAAGACTGCAGTGAATGTATATGTCAATGCAATCATCATATCAATCAGAGGAAATAAAAAGGGGATACATAGCCCTGCTCTGATTTCCTCACCAAAACACACAGAATTTGTTGAAAATGTTCACAAAAAGTAAGCATTCAGAATCTGATTATCTGCACCAGAAACCTGATTCTAAAACTTATTCCCATGCCATCATGCGGGTTGTTGGCACCCTTTTTACATGCCATGGGGAGGATTCCGTTTCCCCTGCAACACCTACATTACTGCCTCATGCAAAGAGCGTTGATTGAGGATTTGCAAGGGGATCAAAATTTCAGCCAAGCCTTTTTCCTGTAGCATTTGCCATTGCTCCAGCAGGTTTCCCTGATGCAGTTTGCGATAACTGGTTTAAAAAGCAGGAGAGCTTTTGGAATGCAGTCCAAGTAAAGTTTTCTGTTTTTTTCTGTTACATCAGTTAACAAAAAGACAGTGTTCTCTGTCCCCAACTGACTCTTCTTAACTGAATTCTCCTTCCCTGCAGTTGTCTCTAGTTATTAGATCATGCATGCCTGGGTTTACATAACAGAGCAGAGCTGGATGTGAGTGAGAGCCACCCACACAAAGAATGAAAACTGTCCACAGTGGAGATGTTAATATATGAAAATCAGGCTACCTCCTGTATGTGTGTTTATCCAGCTACATACACACAGCGAACGCTAGCTAGACAAACACAGATACTGTAGATATAGCTCTCTCTCTCTAGTGCACTCTCAGGCATATGCATGCATGCATGAACAGTACATCTTTTTTCTTGATATAGAGTATATCTTTTGCACAGACACAGAGGAGAGGAAAACAGTCAAAACTAGCAACATGTGACTGCAAAACCACGCAAATTCATAGGCAGGTCTAGAACATGAGGCTACCTTTAAATCATTTTTTGAAATTGACTAGTTTTCAATGTAACAGTATTCTCCCCAACCCCCCTCCTTCTCCTTTATTTTTTTCTGGCAAAGGCTAGTCTGTTTTCTAAACCTTGGAACAAATTCTACCTTATTTACACTCACACAATTTAACTATTTTCTATGGCATTTGCACAAGTACAGGGCCACATTCTGCTCTCATTACACCCATTGACTCAGTGGGTTGCATTTGAGGGCTGAATTTGGCATTCGCTGTGAAAATCACAATGCTGTATCACACATCTGTCTGTGGTAGACCACCTGCTTTAGGAGCTACATCGGAAGCACACATGTGTGAGTCCAATTAATCCCACCCCAGTGGATGCTGCATGGTGTGTCTTTCTAACTGGCCAGCAATCAACCCTCTGGCCAAGGCCTCTTGGCTGTTTCGTATCCTTTTGGGGGTCTCAGGTGAAACAACAAAACAGGACACACACAGCAAATGAGGTTAAACAAAAGAAATGAAAAGAGAAACCTGTAAGCAGCTCCCTCCAGGATAGGGGCCTCTCTTGCTACTAAGGGCCCTGGGAGCATCACTGTCCACTTCAGAGTTCACTGGGCTCCAGTGCAAATCTCAGCCACGTCCCACAAGGGTAGGGGCTCTGCAGGCTGTCAGCCCTTTCTTAGGGGCTGGAGAAGTTCAACAGCCTGCTCCCTTCCCTGGGTTGCCCCAGCTGAGTGGAGTTCCCTCATTTTAATTCTTCCTCCAGTCCTGGCACGATCCACAGGTGCAGAGGGGCAGGTCTACTCCAGCCCAAAGCAGTTCCTTAATTCCTTTCATGCCAGTGCATGGTTTATCTATGCCATCAAATTCTGCCATCTGCCATACATTTAAAAGTAGTTTATATTCTCTAATAGAGGATAGCTCACTGTGCTTTGAGAAACACAACTCTGTGCATGCACATTGAGACTACTGGCATGAGAATGAACCAGCCAGCAGGAGGAAGCGTTTCAGAATTGGCCTCCTGTTCGGTGCTATTACCTGCTCACACAAGTTGCATAACTTGTATGTACAACTGATGCACAAAAAGTGTGTGTCTGTGTGTGTATGGGAACGAAGTTGCTTGCTCAGAAGTGGAGAATTCCTTTCCAAAATAAGGCCACTTGTACACTACCTTTTGTGATAGGTTACAGTGCCTGGGTCTGTTTTACACACTGTACTTTGCTATAAATATTGAATGTTTTGAGCTGGGTATGAAGGTAGGGGTTCATTGTGTTTCTCTCACATAAAAATTGCTTTTCAGTGGTTTAAGAACATAAGAACGGCCATGCTGGGTCAGACCAAAGGTCCATCTAGCCCAGTATCCTGTCTGCCGACAGTGACCAATGCTAGGTGCCCCAGAAGGAATGAACAGAACAGGCAATCATCAAGTGATCCATCCCCTGTCACTCATTCCCAGCTTCTGGCAAACAGAGGCTAGGAACACCGTCCCGGCCCATCCTGGCAAATAGCCATTGATGGCCCTATCCTCCATGAATTTATCTAGTTCTTTTTTGAACCCTGTTATAGTATTGGCCTTCACAACATCCTCTGGCAAAGAGTTCCACAGGTTGACTTTGCGTTGTGTGAAAAAATACTTCCTTTTGTTTGCTTTAAACTTGCTGCCTATTAATTTCATTTGGTGACTCCTAGTTCTTGTGTTATGAGAAGGAGTAAGTAGCATTTCCTTATTTACTTTCTCCATACCAGTCATGGTTTTATAGACCTCTAGCATATCCCGGCTTAATTGGCTCTTTTCCAAAATGAAAAGTCCCAGTCTTATTAATCTCTCCTCGTACGGAAGCTGTTCCATACTCATAATCATTTTTGTTGTCCTTTTCTGAACTCTTTCCAATTCCAATATATCTTTTTTGAGATGGGGTTGACCACAACTGCATGCAATATTCAAGATGTGGCCGTACCATGGATTTATATAGAGGCAATATGATATTTTCTGTCTTATTATCTATCCCTTTCTTAATGATTCCCAACATTCTGTTCACTTTTTTGACTGCCACTGCACATTGAGTGGATGTTTTCAGAGAACTATCCTCAATGGCTCCAAGATCTCTCTCTTGAGTGGTAACAGCTAATTTAGGCCCCATCATTTTATATGTATAGTTGGGATTATGTTTTCCCATGTGCATTACTTTGCATTTATCAACATTTAATTTCATCTGCCATTTTGTTGCCCAGTCACCCAGTTTTGAGAGATCCTTTTGTAGCTCTTTGCAGTCTGCCTGGGACTTAACTATCTTGAGTAGTTTTGTATCAGCTGCAAATTTTGCCACCTTACTGTTTACCCCTTTTTCCAGATCATTTATAAATATGTTGAATAGGACTGGTCCCAGTACAGACCCCTGGGGGATACCACTATTTACCTCTCTCCATTCTGAAAACCGACCATGTATACCAACCTTTTGTTTTCTATCTTTTAACCAGTTACCAATCCATGAGAGGACCTTCCCTCTTATCCCATGACACCTTACTTTGCTTAAGAGCCTTTGGTGAGGGACCTTGTCAAAGGCTTTCTGAAAATCTAAGTACACTATATCCAGTGGATTCCCCTTGTCCACATGCCTGTTGACCCCCTCAAAGAATTCTAGTAGATTGGTGAATCGTGATTTCCCTTTACAAAAACCACATTGACTCTTTCCCAACAAATTATGTTCATCTATATGTCTGATGATATTGTTCTTTACTATAGTTTCAACCAGTTTGCCAGGTACTGAAGTCAGGTTTACTGGCCTGTAATTGCTGGGATCACCTCTGGAGACCTTTTAAAAAATTGGCGTCACATTAGCTATCCTCCAGTCATTCAGTACAGAAGCTGATTTAAATGATAAGTTACAGACTATAGTTAGTAGGTCTGCAATTTCACATTTGAGTTCCATCAGAACTCTTGGGTGAATATCATCTGGTCCTGGTGACTTATTACTTATGACTTATTATTTATCAGTTTGTTCCAAAACCTCCTCTAATGACACCTCAATCTGGGACAGTTCCTCAGATTTGTCACCTAAAAAGAATGGCTCAGGTTTGGGAATCTCACATTCTCCACTGTGAAGACTGATGCAAAGAATTCATTTAGTTTCTCCGCAATGGCTTTATCATTCTTGAATGCTCCTTTAGCATCTAGATTGTCCAGTGGCCCCACTTGTTGTTTAGCAGGCTTCCTGCTTCTGATGTACTTCAATTTTTTTTTTTTTTGCTATTACTTTTTGAGTCTTTGGCTAGCTGTTATTCAAATTCTTTTTTGGCCTTCCTAATGATATTTTTACACTTCATTCGCCAGACTTTATGCTCCTTTCTATTTTCCTCACTAGGATTTAACTTCCACTTTTAAAAGGATGCCTTTTTGTCTCTCACTGCTTCTTTTACTTTGTTGTTCAGCCACCGTGGCACTTTTTGGGTTCTCTTATTATGTTTTTTTAATTTGGGGTATACATTTAAGTTGAGCCTCTATTATGGTTTCTTTAAAAGGTTTCCATTCAGCTTGCAGAGATTTCACTTTTGGCACTGTACCTTTTAATTTCTGTTTAAACTAACCTCCTCATTTTTGTGTAGTTCCCCTTTCTGAAATTAAATACTACAGTGTTGGGTTGCTGTGGTGTTTTTTCCCGCCACAGGAATGTTAAATTTAATTATATTATGGTCATTATTACCAAGTGGTCCAGCTATATTCACCTCTTGGACCAGATCCTGTGCTCCACTTAGGACTATATAAAGAATTGCCTCTCCTCTTGCAGGTTCCAGGACTAGTTGCTCCAAGAAGCAGTCATTTAAGGTGTCAAGAAACTTTATCTCTGCATCCTGTCCTGAGGTGACATGTACCCAGTCAATATGAGAATAGTTGAAATCCCCCATTATCACTGAGTTTTTTATTTTAATAGCCTCTCTAATCTCCCTGAACATTTCACAGTTACTACCACCATTCTGGTCAGGTGGTTGGTAATATATCCCTATTGCCATATTCTTATTTTTAGAGCATGGAATTACTATCCATAGTAATTCTGTGGTACAGTTCGATTCATTTAAGGTTTTAACTTCATTTGATTCTACGCTTTCTTTCACACATAGTGCCACTCCCCCACCAGCAAGACCTGTTCTGTCCTTCTGATATATTTTGTACCCTGGTATTACTGTGTCCCATTGATTATCCTTATTCCACCAAGTTTCTGTAATGCCTATTATATCAATATCCTCATTTAATACGAGGCACTCTAGTTCACCCATCTTATTATTTAGATTTCTAGCATTGGTATATAAGCCCTTTAAAAACTTGTAACTTTTTAGCTGTCTGCCATTACATGATGCAATTGAATGGGACTCTTTTTCATTTGACAGTTTCTGATCAGACCCTACCTGTATTTTATCATTTTCCATCCTCTCCTCTTTACTAGGACATACAGAATCTCCATTAATAGATCCTCCCCTTAGGGGTGTCTCTGTCAGAACCACATGCTCTTCCGCACCCATTGGCTTTCCCCAGCCCTTAGTTTAAAAAACTGCTCTATGACCTTTTTAATTTGAAGTGCCAGCAATCTGGTTCCATTTTGGTTTAGGTGGAGCCCATGCTTCCTGTTTAGGCTCCACCTTTCTTCACGTGCTTGTGCCCTCTCCACTCAGGTAGCATAGTGGATGACAACTACACCAGTGTGGGGTATGACTCCCAAAGACAATTCTATCACATCAAATATACATCCTCAAAAAATCAACAGACAGACATTCAGACAGGAGGAGATGTTACTGATACAACCCCGAGTGAATAGTAACTCATACACTAATGAAAAATGACATGGATTTCCTATGTATAGTTTCTCCACTTCTCTGGGATCCTCACCAAACAAATCACTGTATCCCCTAATATTCTATGCGCCATTCAGAAATTCAGTCCAGATCATAATAGCTCCAGATTTCATTGTAGCTAGATCAGGAGATGGGGAGGAAGAACTCCTAGGTTCTATTCCCATCTCTACCCATGACTTGCTTTGTTACTTTGGGCAAGTCAATTAACCTCTCATTGCCTCCATTTTCTGATTAGTATGTTAAAGTGTGTCCACCACCGAGCTATTATTACAATTCATGATGGTAAAGCACTTTGAGATCAGTGAGAGGTGCTATTACCATTAGAAGTGATTTGTATTATGGGAATGCCAAGAGACCCCAGTCAGGACCCAGGGCTTCCTTGTGCTAGGTGGCATTAAGATGTAGGTTGAGATCTTTGAAGCTCTGGAGTTTAACTACACAGAAATCCCATTAATCTCAATGGGAGGTTGCCGTGTTCATGAATCTTCTAGTCATCATAAGAACAGACGGCAAAATCTATTATGGTTGTGATGGTCCAGTGAGACTGTAGCAAAATCAGTGCCTTAGTTAGGACTGAATACGTACCAATGTGAGGGACTCAATTCCCTCCCAGAAAAGGTGGCATTAGAGGGAGGAGGAAAAGGGGCAAAGTGGAGAGACACCCAGCATTAAAGCAAAGCCCCAACGCTCAACACTATTGCCACCTACTGAAAAATCAGTAGTTCTTATTATCATGTTGAATACTCAGGGTCAGTTTGTTCAGTTTGCCAAAGAATGTATGAAATAAGGTCACCTGATCTCAGTTTGTTCACTGATTGACAAAGCCCACTGACCTTATGTGATAGGTAATGGATACATATAAAGGGTCACATATTCAGAATGTAATGATAGATAAAGATATTTGTGCAATATTATTCTTTGCACAATACTGAAAATATAGTTATATCACAGATTCCATGCCATGCTCAAAAATGAAGCTGTGCTGAAAGTCTTTCTAATTTTCCTGTTTCTCTTTTTCTAGGGCCTGGTGGCAATGTTAATATTTTTATGGTTTTTCATCTCTATATTGGATCAAAACAACAGCCTCAGGAAACCGTTTTTCAACCTTCTGTCCCCATTGTTTTCAGGTAAGAGGAGATCACACTTAATCGGCTTAATCCTTCCTGCCCAATCAGAGTACAAGCTATACTAGGTCGCATGCAAAACATCTTAAGTAACTTTTTTGAAACAAGCATCTGATTTATCTGAACCCTGTATAGGCCCTGAAGCAGTAGACCACTGGAGTGGGCCTACTCCCATGCTCAAAGATAAGCACATAGGTACGTAAGTGCTCTGCTGAATCAGGTCTGTAGTGTTCAGAGTAGTAGCCGTGTTAGTCTGTATTCACAAAAAGAAGAGGAGTACTTGTGGCACCTTAGAGACTAACAAATGTATTTGAGCATAAGCTTTCGTGAGCTACAGTATCTGTAACAAAATTCTTGAGCTCTATCAGGTATGAAAAATTCTCAACAATTGATGAAAATAAGAGTCAGTCTGGAGGTGCAGATGAGTAGTGATGGCACAGCATAATGCCAGGAGGGGAATGGAGTTCAAGGTACACAATCAGCTGTGGTGACCACAAGGTCTCCACTTCTGCTCAGTAGGTAGGATGGGCTTTGTGTCCCTCCATGATGAGCTCTCTGTTCAACCCAGCAACAGTTTTGAAGGGCTCTACACTCCAGAGAGCCCCTTTGTACTGAAATTTAGAGTACATAAGTAGTTATCGCAAATATCAAGGGACCATTCAAGGTTAAGTGGCCCATTAACACCCCTCCAGTCATAAGGGGGAAAGGAAGGGCAGGGAAAGGCAGCTTGGAGGCGGTTGTTAGTGGGTTATAGATTGTTGTCAAAAGCCATAAATCCAGTATCTCTATTCAATCCATGATTTCTAGTGTCTAGCAAAGTTATGAATTTAAGCTCTCAGGCTCATATTTTGAAAGTGTTGTGCAGATTTCCTTTAGAATGAGGACTGATAGGTCAGAGACAGTGGGATCACTCTTGAATGAACTCACAAAGGAAAACAATAAAAGAAACAAAAACACCATATCACCTGTGGGTGGACACTTTTCACAAAGCAATAACTTCACCTGAAATTGTCCCTTGAAACATGTGTTAACTACTTATGCTAAACAATCTGTTCCAACTTGTGTTTAGCTGTGACACTCTGATGCTTGGTCTACACTACAGAGTTACGTCAATGCAAAGTAGCTTACAACCTAACTCTGTGAGTGTCCATACTAAAATGTCATTCCTGCCAATAATAACTCACCCGCCTTGCCGATTTAATAACTCCACCTCCAAGAGAGACATAGTGCATATGTAACCCATGCCTGCTTGGTGTGGCACTCTGTCGCCCTCTAGTGGCACCTAGCCCAGCTAGAGATTGATGAGTCTGTTACAGCCATGTGGCTTTTAGCTCACACAGTAGAGAAGCGCAGTGTGGATATGCAAAAATTATTTAATTACAGAGGTGGCTGTACGTTGACATAATTTAGGTCGACCTAATTTTATAGTGCAAACTTGCTCTTAGTGCATTTAAGAGCTCTGTGTAAGTTTAAAAGCTTGTCTCTCTCTCAACAGAAGTCAGTCCAGTAAAAGACATTACCTAACCCACCTTGTCTCTAATCTCCTGGGACTGAGATGGCTACAACAACATTGCAGGCAAAAAAGTATTGGTATTATAATAATAATTTTATTTATTTATTTACTTATTTATTTACAGCATCCTAAAATATGCCAAACACTTAGCAGAAGATATGGGGCCAGATCCTGGGATCTGGATGAACTACACATGACACAGGTCCAGGGAGGGTGTTATAAAGGTGTCATAAAGCTCATCTTTGCCCTCCCTTGATCATGGGCTGATTGTGTATTGTGCTGGTCTCCAGGCATAAAGGCTGATCTGAGTTATGCCAGTCACCAAAAGACCCAGAGCACTTAAACAGCATCCCTAGCAATGAAAGTAGGGGATTGGAGGGATGTAAGGAAATCCCAGCCATGCCCCTTTCCCCCTTACCATGTTCATAACAAGGAAGGTAAATTTGGTGTAGGAAGATCCATAGCACGAGAGGATCCTCCTATTCTGAAGTGAACCCTCCATGGCCAACTGAACTGGGTTTACGGAGAGAACTTGGTGGTACCGTGCAAAGAGACATTGCCAAACTACAGTTTCCAGCCCAGCCTCGTTGAGCTTGCAATCTACAGAAAAGCATGACACAACACATGGATTAAGAGGAACAAAAGGGCAAGAGGGAGCAAGAAGAACAAGGGTTACAACAGCAAGGCTGTGTGGTTGTTTAGTGAGTAACATATGCATCTTAATGGGTTTTTAAGTTGTGATTCATTTTGATTGGTTCTATCTTTCTTCTTCTTCTTCTTGTCATTTTGACATATTTGTTAAAGGCCAAGAAGGTGGGAAAAGCAACAAAATAAAAACAAACAAAAACACCTCCTATAATTGCTATTTCCAGCTCATGATTTAAAACTGAAATGTAACAATAACCTGTGTTAGGTACTTAGACTAAATATGGAATCATTTAAATTTGAGAAGGCTATTGTCATGGATTAAGTTGATTTAGATCTAATCTAAGTAGAATTTCAATTTTTCTTCTCAAGCCATTCAGGCTTTTGCAGAAGTGAAGTAGGGTTGAATGATTTCACATTTACGAGAGTTCAGAGTTGCAAAACAGCTGTGACCAGAGTTCAGTGCTAACTCAGGAAATCAGTGGTTTGTCTCGCTGGGAAAGGCCAGGCAAAACACATATCGGAACTACAGTTTGATAACTGTGAGAACAAGACTATGGTTGCATAAATATGTAAATGCAACATATGAGAATGGACCAGCCAGAGAACTATTGTTTGACTGCAGGCCTAAAATATAGAAAAGAAAAGAAAAACCCTCAAAGAGTTACAATGCTCTTGTATACATTTTTAAACACTGATGCATGCGTTATGGCAGCAAAATGTGCATTTGCATGCATGCAGAATGGGTATGCATATATCATCTATGAATTTGATCTGATTAGTACCTGTGTGCTCAGAGACTGTACCCATTTGTACACTCCAGGATCTATTTTTAATTGCAAATGAGAGTTTTGCGTGCACAGTTCCCTGTTTACATATTCCCAAATGCAAAATGAGGTGCTGAAGACCTTTGGTTTAGTGGCTGGCAAAATTTAGGCCCTGATCCTGCACAAACTTGCACACATGCTTAACTTCAGTAGGAGAATTCACAGTGCATAAAGTTACATATTTGTTTTAGTCTTTGCAGGATTGAGGCCTTTGGAGCTATATTTGAAAATCTCACCCCCTTTGTTAGTACAGAATTGATGAAGTGTAGCCAAACAATACAGAAAGAAAAGGAGTACTTGTGGCACCTTAGAGACTAACCAATTTAGCTCACGAAAGCTTATGCTCAAATAAATTGGTTAGTCTCTAAGGTGCCACAAGTACTCCTTTTCTTTTTGCGAATACAGACTAACACGGCTGTTACTCTGAAACCAAACAATACAGAGTTATACTGTTAAGAATTAATGTAGAACCTAGGATGTCTTAGAATGACGGAAGATGAAGAAGAATCATTAAAAATTAGAACCGGAAGACACAGAAATTATCAGCCTCTGGAATATTTAATTTACAGTTCTTGTCCCCTAAGCATTTTTTCTCTCTTCCTTTAAATCCCTCCTTCAAAATATTTCTTATATGAAACTTTAATATGCCGGTCATGTCACTAGTATATCTCCTGAACTTCACTGTTATCTGATGTTTGTTTTCTGTCTGAGTTAATGCCCCATGTAAACGTATCAGGGCTTCAGGAGTCAATCCTTACATTTTTCAGAGTAGCAGCCGTGTTAGTCTGTATCCACAAAAAGAAAAGGAGGACTTGTGGCACCTTAGAGACTAACAAATTTATTTGAGAATAAGCTTTCGTGAGCTACAGTGGAAAATACAGTGGGGAGAGTTTATATACACAGAGAACATGAAACAATGGGTGTTACGATACACACTGTAATGAGAGTGATCAGGTAAGGTGAGCTATTATCAGCAAGAGAGGGGAAAAAAACCAAAAAACCCTTTTGTAGTGATAATCAAGGTTAGTTATTAATAGAGTTAAGCCTAAACCAAACTCCTAGATTCAAACACATCAAAACTTAAAAACAGACACTTATAACTAGGCAAACCAAAAGACAAGGCCCAAACATCCTCAAATTTGACTTCAAAACCTGGACCCAGATCCAAATGCTGAGGCTTGAATTCTCTTTACACATAATATTATTAACAACAAAATGGACAACGCTGTTTTTATTGTGTTCATTATACTAGATGATCTGTGAAACTCTCTCTCACTGAAACTACTATGTTATTAACACAACACTAATTACTACTGAAAGGAAAGCCCCTTAACTATGGGTGGGAATCTCCATTGCTTGCATAAGAAATGTTTTTATAAGCTATTTCCTCCTCAGATAAAAATCCATTTTGACACTCCCTTTTCTAAGAAGCGTACAACACATGAACAGCCTCATTACAACAGTTTGATTGCTCAGTCAAGTTGACAGCGCTAAGAGTGCTCTAGGTGAGCCTTGCTCTGCCCTGTTATTACATATTAGAGCTCCTTCAGCGTAGTCCTCCCTCTGTGAGTCTTGCATGTCAAGGATCAAATCCTGTCTCCTCCTGGGGAAGAGGGCTTGTGAGCCACTTTGCCAACAATGGGTTCTGCTGCAGCAGGGCAGAGTTACCCACTTAATGTTCCACAGAGCATGCATAGGGATGTTGCTCCTGCACTTGGCATTGCTCCACAAACCCATGGTCTTCTCCGTAGAGAATATGGTCATGTCCCCAGACCACCAGCCTGCTGGCTGTGGTGTGCAGGTGCTGCTCTTTGGTTACAAATTTACCCACACGGGAGTGGAAACTCCTTGGATTCACACTCTCTGGAAGTTTCCCCCGATTCTCTCAGGAGCAAGGTGGAGTTTGAACCACCCCTCCCTGTAGGGAGGGCAAGGTACACAACCACCAAACCCAGCTTTTGAGGGATGATGCTGAGACTTTTCTGTACAACCCTCTCCCTCTCATCTCTCCTGACAATCCTTTGATATAAAGGTTGCGAGGGCCCTCTCCAATTACTGACACTCCAGTAGAACCTCTTAAGTTGTGGGAGGTCGCAGAGTGGAACACAGAGAAGTTACAGGAGAGTGAGTGCAGGAACTTGATTGGGTCTAGCTAGCCCATGAATTGCAGGTGAAAAGCCAGCAGAACCCAACAGAACCAATCCATTCCTTTCCACCCTCTCCCTAGCACCAGGGCTGGAGCCCTGCCCAGAGGCTTCCGTGGCTTAGTGAGGAGGTCGTGCCCCCTTTTTCTGCACCCCCTAGGTACTGGCAGGATCTGCTAGGTAATGGCCTTGCTCTGCTCAGAAAGGACTGGTTTCTGCCAACCTTCTTACCTGGTGTTTTATCTTACCCCACCAATGAGCCTCTTGTTTCCAATGTCATTACTTGCAGAATAAGGTACTTCTCAGTATGAGTCAGAAAGTGGCAGAATCTGGCTCCCCGAAGCAGTAGGGAGCATAAGGCCCTGAATTAGAAGCTCCGGATTTGGTCCACAGCAAACAAGAGTAGACTCCTGAGCAATTCTAAGCTCTCAGCTCTTGAGCCAAACACACCTAATGCCACTTGCTGTTACAGCTGGCTGCAGAGAAATATTGTGGTAGAAATTCTTCCACATCTGCACAATAGGGAGGTTAGCCAAGCTGAACAAAACTGAGAGAAGTTTCTTTTTAGTATTTTCAGCCCAGAAACACAGAAAGATATGGGAAGGACAGAGGCTTACCATTCACTGCTTCCCCTGTTGTCCTAGGAAATTATTGCCAATCATCTCAGGCTCCAGCAAATCACGTAAGCAGATGCTTAGCCTTATGCCAGGATTGCATAAATGCATTGCTGGACTGGGGTCTCAGTGGTTCCTAGCAGGATAAAAACCACTGTATCCTTCCCTGCTGATGCACACCCCTTCGGGGGATGGTAGTGGGGAAAGAAACCCTTCTCACACTAGATTTGGAGATTGATTTAATCCTGTGCAAGTGGGTATGAACTTCAACTGCCAACTCTGGTTCCTGGAGCCTTTCTAACCCTTGAGCCTTCAGGCACATATCTTGTTTCCCAGCTGATGGTAATCTAACCTTTTCCTCTCCATCTCAGAGTTTCATGCAAAATAAATGGTGTCAAAATGAATACCTCCTGTTTGAGCAATGCAATGCTAGTTTGGTGCTGCCCACAATTAGGTGTTCCTCTCAGGACATTTGCCAGGTGCATCCGAGTAGATTGTGCAGGCATTGCAAATCCAAAAGGGGAAGAGGAGGTAAAAGTAAAAAGGAAAGAACTGAGACAAGCCAATGGGTGATATGTGTCCCATACTTTTAACAAACTCAGAAAAAATTGACTACCTAATTCAAAGTAGCCTTAAGCATCATTAGCATTTGTGGCCAATAACTTCACAGAGGAACACTTTTGGTAGTATTATTCAATCAGCCTGGTGACAATTACGGGGGTCACATTTTCACACAGATGAACTGTTCTTGAACTACCTCCTCAACGTGCTGTCATAGAAATGACTTCATCCTCATGACACCGTCTCTTTCCACCTCTTGTTTTTCTCCACAATCTCTAACCATTAATGTTTATTATCCTCTGACAGCATCCCAAGGCAGACTGGTTTCCTCACTCCTGTCCATTTACAAGAACGTTCCTTGCCATGTCTCCAGAGCCACAAAGTGACAAATATGTATCACTTTTTTTCAGCAGCAGTTATTCTGCTGGAAGGAGGTAGCTCACCCTCAGATTGGCAGGTGAGCCTCTCTATGGTGAGCAACCCGGAGACTATCTGCCGAAAGCGTGCACTGCGACTGTCGGGCAGCACAGGACGTAGATCAACTGCCCTTCTTAGAGTCATAGATTCCAAGGCCGTTGTGAACATCGAATCCAACTCCAATTTCAGCCCAATAACTTGTGGTTAAATTACAGTACATCTTGTTAAAAGACATCTAATCTTGAGGTAAAGACTTCAAGTGACTGAGGATATGCCTCAGCCTTAGGTAAACTATTCCAGTGTATTAATTTCCTTCACTGCTAAAAATTTGCAACTTATTTCCAGAATGGATTTTTCTATTGTCAACTTCCAGCCACTGGATTTTATTATGTCGTTGTCAAATGAACTAAAGAGCCCTCACATCTCAGATGCCACAGCATCAGGAATACCAATAGTTCAGCTGAGTAAGGCCTGTCCTCCCCCCACTCATGCAGGTTGCTCCTGGAAGAATACTATGGATTATGAATTATGGCTGGGGAGGCTAAAATAAATCATTATTAAAGCACAGCAGGCTATGAGTCCTTTGCAAAAGAAGAAGAAACCAAAGGTGGCTAATGTGGCTCACCACTCCAGAGTTTGGTAGTTCCATGCTGAAAATTAGGTGTGAATTTGCCGTCTAAAGGAAAAAGGCCAGTGCAGTTTTACACAGAAGACAAAAGAGCCTCTATGCTGCTTTGGGATGACTGCACTTGGAATAATGCATCAGTTCAATTCTCACCCTTACCCAAAAGCTGTTGATAAACTGGGCAGAGCTCAGAGAAGAGCAGAGGACTGGAGGGGTTGATTTATGAGGAAAGATTCAAGGAGCTAACTATTGTAAATAGGTTAAATGATGACAAGGAGGAATATGATAACTGCCTATAATATGTGAAGGGTGTAATCACCAAGGAAGAAGAGGGGTTATTCTGGATCTTTCAGAGTGGTGTGCATAAGAAATAATTCGAGCTATGCGAAGAACAGAAGTTCCGTTTTGCAAAGGGCCTTGAGATTTTTGAAAACAAATGCCATTACAATTCAGAATGAAACCCCAAAGTTTTGAAATTCTCCATGATTCCAACAAAATTCCATTACAATTCAGAATGAAACCCCAAAGTTTTGAAATTCTCCATGATTCCAACTTTGTTTTAGATTATATTATAATACATAATACAATACAAAATAAATTCTAAACAAAAAGTTGTTTCAAAAGGAAAATCTGAAACTTTTTATTTAAAAAAACCTTGAAATGGGACATTTTGACATTGTCAGAGTTCTCCCCACCACACACTCTTTTTTTCTCCAAAACAAAATTATGACAACATTGACATGATTTCATTCAGCATTTCTAATTCAACTGCACTTCATTTTACAACGGAAACCTGTTCTCTCAGCTATTTTGCCAGCTCTAGAAACAATAGAAAGTAAAAAAGAAACTTTAGTTGAATGTCACAGTTTCTGACAGAGTGCTGTATTAATAGTGTGGAATGGCTTCCTAAGAGGAACAGATGACAGTCCTGCATTTCAGAACATATAAAGTTAGGCCATGTCTACACTTAAAAGCTTACAGTGACACAGCTGTAAGAGCGCTCGTGTAGCCGCGTTATGCTAATGGGAGAGAGCTCGCCTGTCAACATAATAAAACCAGCTCAATGAGTGGTGGTAGCTATGTCAGCAGGAAAGCATCTCCTGCCGACATAGCGCTGTGCACACGAGTACTTATGCCGGAAAAACTTACATCACTCGGGGTGGGTTTTTTTCACACCCTTGAGCAACAGAAGTTTTGCTGACATGAGTGCGAGGGTAGACATGGCCTTCAAATGGACAAGATACGAGACCACAAACCATGTGGCATTGGCAGGGAGGTGGACTGCATACCCTAACAGATTGCTTCTATCTTTTAGCAATTAGATTTTGTGAAAAACAAGAGATACATTCATTACTGATTTATATGCTCTGCTCTCAATTCAGTGGCCTTGTCTATAGTGAGCATTTCTTGAAAACCCTCCTACCCAAAATACCCTGGTATTTTGACATTTGTCTCATTTATGCTTGTTCTAAGCTGGGTTTGACAATATAAACACCAATAGTCAGTCTATGTTAGCGTTCCCACCATGGCTAGCACGGATGTAGTTGCAGTTATAATAGTGCAATGGAGGGAAAATTTGAGAAATCTCTCAGTGTAGTACCAGCCAAGGGGATTGCACAAGATATAAATGAAGATTTGGTAAGAAACATCCATGAGCCTAAAGTGGCTTGCCTAACTCAGGTGAACTCCTGAAACTCTCGTAAAGATTTCTACCACAATTTCCTAGAGAAGGAACTGAGACACAATTATCTGTATAATCATCTTTTTAATACAGATTATATAAAGCGTTGAGAAAAGAACTGTAACTGAAAACATTCATTGGGCCTGATTCTCTCATCACACTGGGTTTTACAATGTTGACTTTAATTGAGTAACTTGTGATTTACATCAGTTTAGGGGAATCAGGCCCAGGGTCTTTCAGACAAAATCAACAAAATGTTTTCATTATGACAACATCTATGAGAGTCCCTTTAAGATGCCTTTGAGGAAAGCACTGAAGCACGTATCTCAGGTTTCTATAGTACCATTGGCAATGACATATTACATTTGTTTTAACTAAATGCCAAAGCAAAATTTCACAACGCTGCCTAAAGCCATTATATCAGGTGAGAAAAAATAAATTATGCATATTTAAATGTAAAGAGTTCTTAGAGCCCACATTATAAAAGAGACATGTTCAAGTACTATGTTAGGTTCCCTACTTTCAAAATAAAGGATGTCAAATTACTATATTATAAGCCATTACAGTCATGCAATCCTATGCTAAATGTAGAGATGACACTGCTAGAAAAACAATCTCATTCAACATTTACTAGTTCTGAATTACATTTGCAGTAGAATAAAGGAAACACTCCCTTAGGTATAATTAATTGTGAAAATGAATCCTAATAGTTTAGCACAGTCCATATTGATTTTGTCTCAGATCTCTTTTATGTTGCAGGAACCAAATGGAAATCCATGCAGTGTCCTTGTTCCCATGTTTGCCAGAATACAGGTTGCCTTAGAGATATGATGTCACATTTGTTAAAGTGGAATATAGATATTTCAGCCACATTGCTCATGATAGCTCAAGCCTCTGAAATTCTTCTTGGGGTCTCTTTTGAATGGATTACAAGGAGAAAACTCACACAAATAGATTCAGCAAAATACCTGTAACACGTGATGCTACTGTAAATTAAACATTTTGTAATGAAAGATCAGAGAGATTACTTTAAAGGCTAACTCCCTATTCTTCTCAGAGTGACATTAGGAAACACATAATTATGCTTTCTACCAGCACCAAGAACTGTATATTGCATATTAAAGGGAAAACAAGCAAGTGAAACCTTCTAATGTTACAAAAATGTGCAGTACTGTATAATAATTTATAACATCCTGAGTGCATTTGATACACATGCCTAAAATCATTCTTAAATTAAATACTTCAAATGAATGCCTAAATTATTCACTCATTGGAAAACTCTGGTAAATGTCTGCTGGAAATGGAAAGCACAAGTCAGTTAAACTGTATTACACTTGGGTTGCCAGGATTCTTTGGAGGCACATGTCCCTTCCAGCAAAGCAAGACATTATTTTTCCTGTCACATGGAGAATTTAGCATGCCCATGTAGTGTACTGTTACGTTGTTACACACGAGATCCATGTTCATGAAGGACTATGGGACTCAAAGGACAAAATCAGGGCACACATGATGCTAATGCACGCAGCCTCAGGATAAGCGAATGCAGTTCATCTCTCTCACTGCATTACTCAAAAGCAACTGATCCATGAAGTGAAATGAGGACAGCACAGGCTGAATCTAGGAACGTTGACTTGTTTGCTATTGAGGCTGATAATGGGGGACCATTGTGAAACCATCCTGTGGGGTATGGCTTGGTGGACCCTTACAAAGATCCTGTGCTTAGGAGGTAGGCTCCACGCTGGCTCTGTGCTGTTTTAGAGGGGACTGCTGGGGCTATGTCAGAGAGAGCACAAATAGCTCCTCACATGGTTCCTGTCTAATAGCTGCTGCATAGAAAGACAGACTGTGCAAAGCCTGTACTGCATCCCCACAGGGTAGATTCTGTCTCCTTAAACACCTGCTCCGGACAGTCATATGAAGCTCTCTTATTCCGTTTATAGGGGTTTTGTGTGGCATTTGTGAATTTCACCATACAAAAAGATAGCAGAAGATAAGCACGAGAAGGAAAAAACATTAAAGGGAGAAAAGACCCATTGTGAGAAATACAGTTCTGTCTGGGAAAGGTGAAACCCTTCCGGCATGTTAGTGGTTGTAATTTGTGGTGCATATGTCAGTGTGTGTTACATCAGTCAGTGTATATTACATGTGCTACTCTCTGCTCAATCCACAGAGGACTGGAGCCTATTACAGCTCTCAAGCTCTGACCAGAAGACCACACAGGAAAATCTACACACCTACCTCAGAGACCTGAAGGTTACCGTCCAATGCTGAAGCAGTGCTGTTCTAATATAATACTTGATCATTCATTTCTCAAAGCCTGTTCAATAATTGGAATATATCAATGCAAATGAAAATCTCTGTCCAGAATTTACAGCTGCATTGAATGTTAATTATACGGTATATTTACAGAAGACAGTGTTCAGTATGATAATATCCTCACACTCTCCTCACAGCACATCCCAGTAATAATTAATAATACCATTTACTAACTTGATAATAGCTCAGAGAAATGTTATAAATTCACACTAGAAGTTAATGGGTGAGAAGGATTATTAAACAAGTATGTCAGAATAATTTATGAAACATGTTAAAAGTTCCCCTAGAGGTGGTGAGGCTCGGCTGCTACTACTGATCTGCTTATTAATACAAACAGCAGAAAAAACTCTACGCTTACAAACTATACACACAGCTGTGAAAGAACATGCTCAGACTATTGTTATCCAGTCCTACCTGCACCTTTTATTTGATTATATGTAAATATATGTTACGTAGAGCCTAGTGCAATGGGGCGCTGACTTGGCTGGGATCTCTTAATTATTATTTATTTATTGTGTGGTGGCAGAACATCAAGCTAGGTGCTGTACAAACACACAAAAAAGCTGGCCCCTGCTCTAAAATATAGTCTAAGTAATGTAGTGTAATAGAAATAATGAACAACAATGGTAAAAATGGCTTGTGAGGCTCAGTGTGAGCACATTTTCAGCAGAACTATTCATTTTGCACTTGTTCTGTGACTTGGATACTTTTCTTACTTATAAATGGTCATTTTTCCGACAACGTAAGTCTCTAACATCATGCTTGAGCAGCCATGAGTGACCTGGTGGAACTGCAGAATGATCTTAAACCGCCAATCACATCCCAACTGCAAATGCTACAGTACTAAAGCTACAGACAGAAGCTGAGAGGGGAGGGGAGAGGTACCTTAAGGGAAATAAAACAGAGAACGATAACTAAAAGTGAAAGAACTTTCTCCAGAAAGACTGCAGTGCAAGGGAAAACGATTGTCCGAATGAGAAATAGGAAGTGAAAAACATACAAAATAAAACCACCGGTAGATTATAGCTAAAGAATAGTGTCAGTGGATTCTGACCTTGTCCATAAAGTCCATTTACAAATAAGAATCAGATTTAAAAAAAAAAATTTATCTCCAAATGGACAAGCAAAGTCTCTAATTTGCCAGGATCTAAATAGCAGCCCCTCAAAAAGAACAGATTACTTTTCAAGCACAGATGCCGGAATGATTTAGCTGAAGACCTATTGGCAAAGTCATAATAAGTGTCTACTTTACAGTGTCTTATAAAAGTAGCTTTGGAACACCAAACTGCAGTTTCACAGATCTGCTCCAACAAAGCGTTATCCTGGCTAAAGAGTGAGTGAGTGAGCCCTGACCCCCTAGTGGGCAACACTTATCCTGGCCCGTGCAAGGGACTGGTTGAAAAATAGAAAAGATTTTCCAGACATTTCCCCCAAGACGTAAGCCAGAGAACTCTGCAGGTTATAATCATCCTAGTAATTAGGGTGACCAGGCAGCAAATGTGAAAAATCGGGACGGGGGTAGGGGGTAATAGGAGCCTATATAAGAAAAAGACCCCAAAATCATGACTGTCCCTATAAAATCAGGATATCTGGCCACCCTACTAGTAATGGACCTGGCAGATAAATGACTACAGTACTGGGAGGCTCTTTTCATTCATATATGATGACCAATGTCTATTGTGAAACCATAGTGTCCAGAGATACATTTTCAGTAGGAGCATAAGAAGGGTGCATATTTAGATTTTACTAGCAGAACAGATAATGGGGTTAAAACAGGTTTCTTTTTTTTCTTGAGTTTAGATCAAGCAGAGAAGTGTCTAGAGTAAGCTCAAGCTGGTAAGAAAGCATTGGTTACTAAGAACAAGCAGTGTGGGAGAATAAGAAAGTTTCTGAGCTTTATTGAGGGTTACCTGGCCACATCCCCAACAACAACAGAACTATGTTCTATGTTTACTGGAGCTATGGTTGCAGATTTTATCTACCTCCGGGACTGCTGCCGAAAGCAGTTGGTGGTTTAATATAATAATAGACCTATCCAGGCCTATAACAGAGATCTATCCATTGCCATATCACAAGAGGAGTTCTCACCTGACCTTCTTCAGCTTTGAACCTCGCTTGAACTGTAAAGGCCTAACCGGGGAAAGAAAGTTAATGGAGATTTTAGATGCATGTATGGAAACTCAGGATTCCTGCTGGTCAGATTGTATGAGATATAGTGAGACAGAGATGCTGAGAGGCGCCATCAAGCTCACTTGGAATTGTATAAATTTGCATTCCACTGATTATTCAGGCCTGAAACTGACCTTGTTCACTAAGAAAGGACTTGGTGTCCAGTGAAGCTAGCTTAGGAACTTTAATCATCTTAAATTAAAATCCATTGGGAAAAAATAAGCAGAAACCAAATCATGAAACTTTGGTTATGTTTTACTAATGATCCCTTTGCAACTTTCATAATGAGCTCAAACATTTCAGTCCACCCAGCATACAGGCAGGGGGAGCTGAGAGCCAAGAAATATACAAAATAGAAAAGAAACATCTCCTCTCCAATATGTCCCTCTGATTCTGTGTCTTAACTTTGAATACAAAAATGATACATGCATACAAATAGGATGAATAGATTCAGTAGATCATAACCTTTACAGAGATATGTTACATGGCATATATACCATAAAACATATTCCAGTTATGTCATATATACATTCATAAGCATATTTCCATAAAGACTTATGGGGTGCAACATCACAGCAGGTATAATTCAGAAAGGTTTGGGGCTGTTGTGCATGGATGGCCTAGTTCCCACATATCTCCACTTTCCATGAGAACTTCCCCATGCAACCCTGTCTTTGGGTCTTTAATTCTGCTGCTGGTCTCGCCTCCCACAGAGGAATAAGGCATCCCAACAGGTACAAATCCTTTATGATAAATCCACTTCTTCCTCAGCGCTTATCAGTTGAAGGAAAGGGGAGAGGCCTACTATCAGGAGAGTAAGATGTCAAGTAATGCTAACAGTTATTGCCTGGTTACTACCCAAGGATAAGGGACGTTACCTCAGTCTCTGATCGATATGAAGCCAATCTGTGTGCCAAAGTTAGTGCCATCACGAACATGAGAGTAAAATGTATCAGGGTGGCATGCTGTGCAGAAAGTGAGACTTTGGTTGTGGTCAGTGACAGAATCATCCTGTATGTTCTGAGGCAGAATCCCTCCAGTCTCTAGAAGAATTCTTAAAGAACGGAAGAAAAAGAAAAGATGAACATTTTATCAAATGGCACATTCCTTAAGCCAGTGTGTTACTGCTATTGCAATAGTGTAAGATAAACTGTGCTAATACCATTTTTCCTTAGATTAAAATAAGTGGTTTTGCTCATTCTTTAGGACACATACTGAAGCTTGAACATGTATACAGAACAAAGAAGCTACTCTTAAGGCATAAAATAGCTGAAATATAGCCATATTTCAAACTAGAAGACTTGGTTCTGTCCTGACTTGCTGCTAGAGGAAACTCGATACTTTGGCAACACATAACAAAACTTTGCTTGTAATGTTGTTATCCAGAAAAGCTCAGTTCAGTACATGGTGTTCTTGGAGACAGTGGGGATTTCTTTTGTCCGCCCCACCCAGTTTTTCAAGTGGAATTCAACAGTACACAAGGTGAGCAAATATCGTCCTTAGGTTCATTCATTAAGGGCTTGATACTGCAATGCTCCCATGAAATTCTGAGGGCCCTCAACTCCTACCCAGTAGGACCACACTCCATATCAGTGACTAACTGGAACTAGAACCTAAATTTCTTTTGACTCAGTCTTTTGTCCTCATCCCTAGGCTACTTAGCACAACAAACTATAGCGTAGAAAAACACACATGAGACTTACCGTGTTGCCCTTCTAATATCAATATAGGGAGTTGGAGAGTCAAACTGTCTGACACATTTTGGATCAAGACTGTAAAATTCCTTTGCTGATTCCCGACGAAGTGTAAAACAGCATGGTCCAACAGATGGGCCCAGCACCACAAGTATATCCTTAACGTTACAGCCATATTCTTTTATCATAGCATTTACTGTAGCCATAGCAACTCCTAACAAAGTGCCTTGCCATCCTAAGAAAAAACATAAGGGGAAAAAATCCTGTAAAATTATTTTTGAATTGAATGCTTACAGAAAATTATTATTATTAATTATTATTAAGGATCTAAAAGCCAAATACATGGAGGAATAATTAGCTTTTAGCAAACATTAACAGTCCTCAGAGCATTCTTCTGAAGTAGCCGCATTACCATTTTAGAGATGGGGAAACTGAAGAAGAAAGGAGCTTTAAACTGCCCAAGGGCAGAGGAAGTCAACATTACAAGTGGGCTTAGAACTCAGGAATGCTTTGCTCCCAGCCCTGATTTTAGACCATTCAATTACACCTCACTGTTCCTCTGTGCTGCAATATCTCATGGGTTAAACACTGTCAAGGTTTCTTTACAATCTCACATGACAGCACCGTGGAAAAATATTATTTAAATAGAAGGGAAAAAACATTTTATATTAAAAAAAATCTCCTTATCTGTACTACTTGGCTGAAGCAAGTGTAAACTGTGCTGCATGCCAGGATTGTTTGGGCTGCAAGAAAGAAAGCCCAGCTCTGACTCCCTGTTCCTTACACAGAGCTCAAGACAGGCTTTGTACAGAGCCGAGTGTGCCTTAAAGTAGAGGCAGGGCCATCCTTACCCATATGTAAAGTTCGCCAAATTGCCCCAGATTTCCTGGTGCCCTACACAGCTGCGTGCTGCTCCGGTGGCCAGCCTGATCCTGCTACCAGATGAGCCGCCCAGAAAAGCTGCCCCTGCCTCATGGCCCCCGCCCCTGCTCCGCCCAGCCCTGCCTCTTCCCCTGAGCAACGACCCGGGGGACTCCAGCAGGGGTCGGGCGCACCCTGCACTCACCGGGTGGCGGGAAGTGGAGAGAACTGGCCCAAGCCCACTCCACACTGTCAGCAAGTGCTGGGGAGCATTTCCCCCCTGCCCCCCAAGTCCCAAGGCTGGGAGCCAGGGGAGCAGAGTGGAGCGCGCTGGGGCCGGGTCACTGTACCTCCTGCTGCCCCATGAGTGCGGGGTTGGGCCTGCCCTGCACTCACTGGGTGGCAAGAAGTGGATCGACCCAACCCCAACCTGCTCCACTCTGCCAGCTCGTACTGGGGGGTGGTTTCCCCTCTGCCCCACAAGCCTACTCCTGCCCCCCCGTCCACGGAGGCCTGGAGCCAGCCCCAGCCCTGCGGGGTGTGTGTGTGGCCCCAGGCCTCCACGGGGGGGAGGGTAGGAGGCTGTGTAGGGCACCAAAATGTCTAGGGACGGTCCTGAGTAGAGACTAAGGTATTTTGTTTCTTTTTCTCCCCTTCTTTTCTGTGACCCCTGGCTACAGTCTGGGCCACAGAATGGTATTTAAGGGTATACAGAGCAAGGTTTAAAGCTGTTTGTAAATGTTTATGAAAATAATTTGACCTGCTACTGACTTCAGGCATGGATTTGGGGAGTGCAAGGAGGATGGAGAGGGGGAAAGAATATGTGACTGGTGAGGGATATGATATAATACAAGGCATGTGGATTGGAGAAGGGATTGGGTGACACATTCATTACCTGGTCTTGGAATGGGAGGGTGAAGCAGATGGAGGGGGTGGATGGAGAGGGCACAGGAGACTGGCAGAGAATGGACAGGGTAGAGCAGCTTGGGAGTCAGGAAGCGGGAAGCAGGTAACTGAGGGGCAACATAGAAAGGGACAGAGCAATGCACAAACTCTTATCCACGTTAAATTTTTAACACCTAACATTTCTAGATATAAAACTTCAACCTCTTAAAATTTTCAATGTGAATAAAAGCTTCCCTTTTATCCCCGCTTCGTTTCCGTCACCACTCATTTCCCCCACACATATAACACCCACCCACACACACCCGGTATTGCTCCCTACACACATACACTCTTTCTGTATGTATAAAGCCTGCAGAGGGGAGCTACACTCTGATGGGCCTTCTAAGAGCTATTTGATCCATGGATCTCCAGCACAATCTGATTGAAATGTTTGATGCTCACATCAAAAAGTGGGCAATTCACAAACACAAACCTCATTAGAAACAGTTAAAGTTGCAAGTGTGTTTGACTGGAGTTCGGCTAACTCCCAAACTATTACATGCTCTTTGGAAGAATTCTACATCTTTGAAAAAGAAGTATATTAGGAAGCCTGGAAAGGAAGAGTTAAGGGATTCAGTTTGGAATCCTTCACTCACTTACTACTTGATTATTAATCCCGTTTACTACACAAGGGATCCATTCCCAGTACTCTCCTAGTATTATATTACTTTGCTTATGAGAACTGAATACTAGATGCCCTTACCAGAATGAGCAGCTCCACATGCTTTTTTGACAGGATCAGCAAAAAGCACAGGTATGCAGTCAGCCCCGGGAGCTGCGATCGTAACATCTTGCTGATTCGTTACTATTCCATCATAGTTGTCAGGCTGGGGCTTTCCCATAATCCAAACATCACTGGCATGATTGACCTGTCAGTACAAAGACAGATGAAGCACAGTCATAAGGCAGTGAAAAAAAAATTAATTCATACTTTGCTCAATGCCTTTTCTCCAACTCTCTTGTTCACACCCTCGTCAGGCCAACCCTTATGTTTAGAACTCCATCCCTCTTCTTGTTCAACAAACAACTATTGTCTTTGCATTGAGATCCCTTCTTAAAACACACCTCTAGTGAGCAACCCATCCGCCTAAGAAAGAAATGAATTTTTTAAATAAAAAGATATCTGCACCGCTTTGATTTTGGATCTTTATCTGGTCATATATTGTATTATATCACTGAACTAACTGTATGATCTATTAGAACAAACTTCTTGGGAGAGGGACTGGGTCTTCCTCTCTATATAGTACCAAGTGTGTTGACAACTATGATGACAGTTTCATCATGATAAACTGTCACAATAACTGTCTTAAAAAGTTGTCCTACCACTTATAATCTCTTGCTAGGAAAGAGAAGATTAATGCATAGTTAAAAAAACAAAACATTCACTGCTACACAAAGCAAGCTCTGATTAGTTAATATAGGAGTCCATTGGTATCTGATAACATACCTTCACACTGTGAAATGTCTCTGGGTCAAAACCTGCAGCATTAGCTAACCTACGTAGATTTTCTTTAACCACAGCCTTTGGATCTCTCCGCTTGGAACTGCTGAAGAGGTTGAAGGAGCTGAGTGTTGGTATATAAGAGATTCCACCTGTCCTCGTGGTGAACCCATGTAGGAAGATGTGACCTGGTGAAGAGAGAGAATTTGTTGGAAACAAACGAGAAACCTGAAAATTATACCAGGTTCTGCCAAATGGAATTGGTATGAGCCAGTCAGATTGTTGGATGGCTGATTCTTATTTAATGATGACATTTAAAAACAAGGATCCCATGCTCCCTTCTCCTTCTGTGAGAACAAGTGAGAAAGACTGTGACTCTTGCCAGGATAAAGCATGGAGTGAATAAGAGCCAGGACAAGATCATGTTCCCTGTGACCACATTACCCCTGGACTCCACAGAGCTCCAGGTCAAGGGATGTGAGGCAGCAGGCTCTCTGCTAGATCTAATATCACCCTCTCCCAACTTCCAGGGTAAACCCAAGCAAATTACTGCTGTCCAAGTCTCTAGCAACTCCTCCTCTGAAGAGACTTCTGGGAGCACCTGCTGTGGAGGGGTTCCTGGCACACAGCTCCAAGAGGTGGAATACTGTCCAGGAACCACAGAAACCTGGGTGGGGAGCTGAGCACCAGGGCAGTGTCAAGCGATCTTTGGGCAAATGGTGCTTCCCTCCACTAGAGATCTCTAAGGAACTGCAGGTTTAGGGAGAATCAATCTTCTGCTAGGTGGATATGTGCAGGGAGACCCACTCCTTGTTCTGTAATAAAAATCCATTCCATGGTTGCTTCACCCAAGCCAAGACTTAGATGGATATGTGTGGTGACAATGTGCAGAAAAGGCGGTGGCAGGAGCATGGCCACGGGTGGCCTGGGTGGGCCACGGCCCACACACTTAGCATCCAGGTTCACCCAAATTTGAGCAGGGGTATAGTGCTGCCACAGCAGCCCAGAAAGTCACTCAGGCACCTGAAATCCGGGATGGAGCTATGCGCCCACCCTTCAGAAAGTTACACTCTGGCAGCTCTGCCTTGACATTTTCTGAGCCGCCCCATATACGTGCCCAGCTTGGCAGGTGAAGTCCTATGTCTGGGGCACCAGGGCTAGGAATAGGGTGTAGCATTGGGGGAGAAGTTGAGCTAGCAGTCTGTCATTGCCCGTCCACCAGAAAGTTGGGGCCCACCCAAATTTCCACTCCTATCTATGCCACTGGACTGTGGGTATGCCTACACTACAGATGCCACAGCGACACATCTATGGTGCTGCAGATGTGCTATGGTGACACAAGGAGTGTTTCCATCGTTGTAGTTAATCCACCCCCTCAAGATGTGCTAGCTAGGTCACAAGAAGAATTCTTCCATCAACCTAGAAGTGCCTATATCAGGGCTTAGGTTGGCTTACTTACGTCCCCCACAGGAGTGAATTTTTCACACCCATGAGTGATATAGCTAGGTCGGCCTAAGTTTTAGGTGAAGACCAGGCTTGTATCTGTGACCTAGATAGATAAGGAGAATTACAAAGTGTCTGTACATGTGACTGAGAGAGTGAGAGACCAGGCACCCTGAATAAAGAATTCCCAGTGCATTCTCTACAACCTCTAACTCCTCTGCCACAAGGGATGCTGTGCTATAATCTCCTGTCGGCCCGATGGAAGAATTCAAGGAAAATTCAGGTTGAAAAATCCCTCTTCTCAAGCTGGGAATAATGTACATACAGAAAAATGAGGTAGTAAGTCTTTGAACCATTACTGTAAGGCATAACTGATTTTCTCACTGGCTAAGGCATATAGTGGGTGTGTTTCTGAAGATATTTGTTATCTTAACATCCAAACAGATACAGGATATAGCCAGATAGAGATCTTCCAACAATTCAGTTCTTTGACTTGGGGAGTGTCATTTCAAGTAGTCGGAATATGAAGTAAGAAGGTTGTTTTTATCTAAACCATGAGATGCCCCCCTCCAATAGTGCAGGAAAAAACAATATCCAAAGATTTAATTAAATGAAAGGTGTGAGTGCTGGCAGAGCAGGGTAAAGGGAACCCATTGCCCACCCTTCCCACCCAGAACTTCAACACAAGACACAGCCCTCATTTGGCTGCTTAGAGCCCACAAGCGCTGGGATGGAGAGCAGTTAGATTAAGGGGAGCATTGTGCTCTATGGCTCCACTCAGAGAGGTGTTTGCTTTTTGTTTCTTCCCCATAAGAATCACTGCTACTGACCCCATCAGCTGAGATGGTGTCTCTGTTTTCTGCGTCAGCACTAACACTGAACACACAGAATCGTAACCTATGTTGTGCCATTCTTTAAGCCACATTTGCTCCTTCCCAATTCTGGACTGCTCCAGTGTGATTTAGGCATCCTGTGGGACTGATCTAAGTTATTCAGCAGTGCCACTGAGAATCTGCAGAGTGCTACAGGCCTACCTCTTTAGGCCCCTTCTATGCCCCCTGTGCCTGGACTTACAAGGGGGGGCTGCATAGGACAATCTATGGCTATCTTATCTGATGTCTGCACTGGGGACTTCTCCCCTGGCTGGCTATAGGGATATCACAGCAGCAGAGAGACATTTTGGGGGTGAAAATTTCATGCCTAGGACTTCATGTTACTAACCCCTGAAGTAGAAGAATCCGTAAACTGAAAACTGAATGAAATAGGTTTAAAAAATCCATAAAATCTGTTTTCCAGTTTACCTGGGATCAAGGAAGATTTTAGAATGGTAAGCTTCCCTTTCAGGGCTGGCAGACTTTCCAAGAATGTCTGAATCTCACGCCTGACGAGTTCCATCTCAGGGGCAGAAAGTGTTTGTATGTCACTCTGAGGTTCAGCTATTTGTTGGAGATTGTTTCCTTCACAATCCACCCCAAAATCCTCAAACTGGAACTGGTAAACAGCAGTGAATAGGTGGTCTATAAACACTTCCATTAAAGCTTTCCTTTGTACTGGTAAAATGATTTTAATGATGCTTAAATCCTTTTCATCTAGTTTTTGTTTAATGGTGTACAAGGCAGCAGCTGTACTTGTCATGCACACAACCTCAATTCCTTTCTTCAGAATCTGAAAACCGCTGATTACTTTAAGTAACGAATCTTGTTCACTGCTCCTTTCGCTTCTCGGAGTTTGGTAGCACATTATGTAAACAAATGGAGCACTGGCAGAGAAGTGTTTTTCAATCCTTTCTAGTGTGCTACATAATAACTTCTGAACGCCATTATTTTGTGAGTTCATTTGTAGACTGAACAGATCAATCACTACTGCTTCTGCCATCTTCCAGATGATTTAAGGAGTCCTAAAGGTACCAGATATTGAATAAAACACCTTCAAAGAAAAAGAGAACATTATAAGTCTAAATAAGCAAAGTTACAACTTATTATTTGTTGTTTAGTGGTTAGAGGAATTAACATACTGAAAAGTAATGTAATTTCAAATATATTTTCCATTGCATCCAGTGTGAAGAGCAAAAGGGAACTAAAAGAGATGGGAATTGTTCTGCTTTTGTTTAAATCTCCCTTCTGCATTCTTTTTGTGTTTCTCCAGATCTGAGATGTTAAAAGTATGGCACACAATATAATCTGGCTTTCACAAATGCATTTTAATGACCTGGATTCCTTTCCTCCCAAATACAGCTTCTAAGGTGAACTTGAGGTACAGCTCCGTGAAGCAGTTGGTGCCTCTCTGTTAATTGCATCCTCTGGAGCAGTGGTTCTCAACCAGCGGTTTGAGGGCCCACGAGCAGGTTTCAGGGGTCCATCAAGCAGGGCCAGCATTAGACTCGCTGGGGCCCAGGGCAGAAAGCTGAAGCCCCACCACATGTGGCTGAGGCCCAGGACCCTGAGCCCTGCCATATGGGGCTGAAGCCTGAGCAATGTAGCTTTGCAGAGGCCCCTGTAGCACGGGACCCCAGGCAATTGCCCTGTTTGCTACCACCGAACACCAGCCCTGGCTTTTATATGCAAAAAACTAGTTACTGTGACACAGGCGGGCCATGGAGTTTTTATAGCATGTTCGGGGGAGGGGCTCAGAAAGAAAAAGGTTGAGAACCCCTGCTCTGGAGGACACTGAAACCTGGCTCCAAATCCACATGACAAATGAAGAACATTCCTGGTTTTCATTGTCACCTTTTTCAAAGCTGGTGTGTCATAGTCCTAGCGGAACTCCCCCTGCTGAACACTCACCAGGTTGCTGTGTTTGGATCCCACCATGCTGGATTTGTGTACTCTAAAGCTTCCCTTGGGGCAGGGGTGGAGCTGAGGCAGGAAGAGGTGGGGCAGGGTGGAGCTTGGGGGTCCGCAACATTTTAAAAATCAAAATTGGGGTCCTCAGGTTGCTAAAGCTGCTCTAGGGTATCCAGGATCCTCACCCTTCTGTTTCTGCAGAGCATTGCTTTCTGCTTCTGGTCTCTTCCCCCTCTTTCTAAAATGGCTACTGAGAGTCCTCTTTTTATAAAGTTGCAGTTTCCTCTGTCATGTGACCTTGTCAGATGTTCAAAGTCCACCACCAGGTGATCTGTTGCCTGAATACTAGGCTTCCTGGCAGAACCAGGTTTTCTTGGTTTTGCCACCTTCTTTTTTCCAGGGTTTTCCCATTTGAATAGAAGACTAACCTTCCATTGCTAGCCCTGGGTTATCACCTCTTGGAATTTCATCCCAAAATGGAAGTAAAAAACCCCAGAGAAGCCAGACTAGCCTTACAATCAAAATGAAGTGTGCAGTTTGCTAAAGATACATACAGAGTTCATAATCTCAAACAGGATTCATAAATTGTATGTAGACAGATTCCCCAAATCGTCACAAGGTGTTACGAAGAAACATCCTGTACTCATTCTGTCTCTCATGGGGACTTCCATTTTGTTCCTTCTTTATTTTTGTTTCCCTCAAACGGAATTTAAAGTCATCCTGATTAAAAGTGCCTGTTTTCTCTTTGTGTACAGAATACATAAAAGATTTCATTCTTGCTATCAGATGCAGAGGACTTGACTGGTCTACTTGAAATAAGCTAGGACTCATGATCAAAATCTGACAGCCGGTGACAGTGTCTGTCAAGGGATTTATGACTCTCAATCTCCCTAGGACTATTATTACATACAACTGATGACACCTACTAGGGAAATCTGCTTGCTGATGAAACTGCGTGAGACAGGTCAAGACCACAGACCCAACAGCTGTCACCAGAGAACTCAGAACGGTAGCTTAAGTTACAAGCAGCAATAATGAGGTGGCAGTTGCAGCAGGCATCTTCCTTGCCCTGCTGGCTCCCAATGGAGAGTGCCTTGCTTGTCTGCCATCAGAAGATCCCAGTTGAATTACAGGCAACATCATACCCCACAAAAGGAAACTTCTCTGGGACAAGACAGAAAACTGCAACTCCCTCTTACCTCATATATATGAGTAGGGGAGGGCGAGCAGGGGTCACTGACTCCCACATCTTCCCTCCTTCCTAAAGAAAACACCACCTGTAAAATGAGGGAGGGAGGATGCCTGTTGAAGAAGAAATATCTACCAGCACAATCATTAAGATGTGCGTATACAGAAAGAAATCCATTAGGGCAATTATGAGGCTGTGCACAAATGGACATAATGAGGCTGATTCACTAGTGCATTTAGCCAGTTTTGCATCTTATATCTCCATCAGAATCAATGGTGTTGCACTGGCATTATTTTTATTGCAAATACAACATTTTGTTTACATTAGAGTGGAATTTGATGACTGCTTCTTGAGATATTCACAAAACACTGGGTACTGCTATACAGCACATTGTGTGCCAAGCAAAGCAGTATGTTGGGTTCTCTATAATGTATCATGGTTGTTGAAGTCTGAAATATCTTAGCTTGAAAATCCCAACGCTCCTCAGAATATGCAACTGCCAATTCCTTCATCAGAAAATATTTATTAGAGAGCAGTTCATTACAGTGCACGGTTAAAGTCTGAAAATTCATGCAGGTTTGAAGACCAAACCTGCAAATTCACTCTCTTCTGTACACCCTCTGAAACACTCAGTACACAAAGCTGGATGATAAGCAGAACCCATGCTACAGACCCCATCCAAAGAAAAGAAAGGAAGGATAAAATGATAAAGAATGGTGGGAACTGACAGGAAAAGGAAAAGAGAGAAAAGAAACATAAAATGAAAAAAAAGCCAGGTCAGAATAGAAAAATATCATGAAGAAAATTTACCAGAAAATTAAACTGAAATCTGAAAATGAAAATAAACTGAATATATTCCCAGTTTTGGACTAGCAAAGACTGCCACTTTCCCCACATTGACCTCCTTTGGATCTTATCTATCTCTCTTATTTTCTTTTTTGAGATGTAAAGAGATATGTGCAGTTTTGAAAAGAGATAAAAAAGCCAGAAAGTATTTAACATCTTATGTGAGATTACTAATAAGTGAAGACATGCATCAACTCCAGAAAAAATACGGAGGGTGTTGAAAGTTCCACACAACACTTTTAATAAATCACTATAGATCAACAAGCAGAATGCCATCGAAATGTAGAAACCACTCTTCATTTAGGAATATTTATGTGTGTAAAAGAGCCAGAAATTAGCATTTACAGTTACAAAATACAAAGTACATAGAGTTTCCATAAATAAATATAAGCTCAAAGACGTAAGTACAGCTATTTACTTACAGAGGTGGACAATCCTTTTGCAGCTCCCGAGAGATCACACAAAATACCCACATACTGTTATGAGCCTTATATATCTGCATAATTGCAAGTCGTGCAGTAGATTTGTGCAAGATGGAAATCCCCTTCTAGGTGAGACCTGAGTGGGGGAAACCCACCTTTTCTCTGCCTGAGGCCCTGAGTTGCTACTGTCACTGTACACAGGAAATCCCAAAGGGTACTCAAAGGCACTAACATGATTAATTCCTAGGGTAATACAAAACCAGGAAGCAGTGTTAACCCTGCCATACCAGTTCTAGGCAGCAACTCGTTGTAATGATATGTGCCTCTGCGAGGGTTCTGTTCATGTATATGAAGCTTCACATAGCCTCAGAAATGGCTGGACCCCCAAATAAGAAAATAAATACATGGAGTGGAGAGAAAGGCAGCACAGAAGATAAAGAATTCCTCTCTGCTATAGTATAACTCCCTGCTCGACGGAGAGGTTTGGCAGTAAATCAAGAAGGGAACAGCCACAGAAAGTTAACTCAAAATTACTGAAAGAGAAAAGGGGCCACAGGAACAGAGCTAAGGAAGCTTAGAGGCACTGCAAAACATGCAATATTTTTAAAAGGCGTCACTAAAAACAGGAAGTGCTTTTTCATTTTCATGAGAGCCAATTATTCCTGTGAGCCCTTCAGAAATTTTTAACTTCACTGGTACATTAGCATGGCCACAAGAATAAACCATTTCCAGCAATCTGCAGCCAACAATCAGATTGTGTATGGTATCTGAAGAAAAGTACAGAAAATAAAACTATGATAAAAGTAGAAAACACCATGGGAACAGCTGGTGAGAGTGCAGCAAAAGAGGCAAAAAAGATGTTAAGAAATAAAAATAATGGAATACAAAATAATACCAAAAATATTATAGTGACATGATATTAATTGATATTACTTCACCACCTGAAATATTGTGTTTAGTCTGAAGAGGAGAAGAGTAACAGGGAACATGGTATTATTGTATAAAATGATGCATGGTGTTGGGAAGGAAAATCAGGTCCTCCTATTTATCCTTTTTCATAACTGAAGAACAAGGAGAAGCCAATGAAGCTGATGTTCTCAGCAATTTACAATGAATGCCATCAAATTTTAAAACTGATTTTAAAAATACTCACATTTTAACACAATGAATTAGTTAAGCTAAGGAACTTGTTACCACAAGGCAACATGGAACCAAAGAGCTTAGCATGATTTTAAAAAAATAGACATTTATACAGATAATGATACCATCAGTTAAATTAAGTAGGATAAAAATTGTAGGGATATAAACCTTCACATTTGAGGGTTGCAATGACAAAAGCATGACCTTTTCCATTTTTTGCATTGCAAACAAACTACCTTGCTTATTACTGGAAATGTGAAAGCCTAATTAATAAGACAGTTAAAATTAGGAACAGATACACCTTCATGTTAGAAAACATAAACAAAAACATTCCCCTAAACCCACATTTTACACAAGTTTCTAGAAAATCAGGGTGAGAGTCTGTGCTGTCCCTCTATGTATGTCTTCGCTGCCGAGTTAACTTGGACTCTTACATGTTGCCCCTAATCCCACTCCCATCCACACACAAAATCCCCTCACACAAGTTTAATGGTGCTTTAAACCTGGGCTAGCTGGCACAGCTGGGGGTTTAGGCCAAGGCCCAGGTGCTGCTTTCACTCAGACAGGTAACTTGTCCTTTTTACAGTGAGGATGCAGGCTAGGAAATGTAGCACAAGACTGACAGCCCATGGGGTGGGGTAGCAGGTGGGGTGAGCTAAGGTGGTTTTAATACACCTTTATGCCCAGCTGAGCCTGGGGTGTTTTGGGGGTTGGAGAAGCCCATTGGGTAACTTAGAAAGCCCTGACCTAATTTTTCTAAGGGTATGGCTATACTTTGAGCTGAAAATGTAATGTCCAGCTTAAGGAAACATGCCCTCACTACCTCTGATAGAGCTAGAGTACTAAAATTAGACTAAAAGAGTCTAATAAAGGAGCAGAGGCTACCCAACCCTGGGTACAATCCCATCCAAGATACTCATGCACACCTGGGGTGTCTAGACCCTTCTGCTGCTGCAGCTACCCTTTTGTTTTTACTGCGCAAGCAGTGATTGGAATTTATACATCCAGCTCACAGTGCAGACGTACCCTAAGTTGCAGCAGTCTCCTAAGGCACAGGTCACTGAGCAGTGCTGGTGAGATGAGAGGGAGACAATTGTAGCAGGGCCCTGAGCTCAGGGTGGCCCCCAACACATCTGTAAATAGAGGGGAAAGGGAGAGGGTGGGGCCCCAGTGAACAAGATGTACTGGGCCGCACATAGCTCCTGATGGGCCTGACTGCACAGCCAGGAATCTCAGCCCCACCCCTAAATTAGGGCTTGCAAAGGAGTCCTGTAGCTGTTCATATCTTCTGCCTTAATAAGTTGCTTACTCCCTTTATTTTGTCCTCTCTCCTCCACCCCCACACTCCCTTTTGTTTTAATTCTTACACAACCCTTTTCGTCATTTGCAGATACTTCTATTTGGTTTTCCCTTCCACTTTCCTTCTTTGTTTGCCAGCACATCCAGACACGCCGTCTCTCGCGAATTTATCATGAGAGATGCGCTTTCTAAGTAAAATTAAGCCCCACTCATGATCTCACGATAGAACTCTCAAATGTCAGGATTTTTTCCCCAAATTCTGATATTTGAGAGTTCTCTCAATAGATCATGAATAAGGCTTAATTTTACTTAGAAATTGCTGTAAGCCCCGGGTGGCTGGGGCTCCCCATTGTAAGCCAGGGAAGTGGGAGAGGGGACCTTACTGTAGCCCCCCAGGCCTTGGGGGGGGGGGGTGAAGAACCCTAAGAAGAGCAGAGATGAGGCTGGGAGGGTTGAACTATGGCCTGGGGATTTCCTGAGGGGGCTTAAGTGAGGAGGGGTGGGGACTGATGGGGTGGAGGGGCTGTATTGATGGTGGGTTCTGAGCAGATGGGGTGAGTTCTGGGAGGGTGAACTGAGTCAGTGGGGTCGATAGAGTAGGGGGGTTGAACTGATAGGGTGGTGATGATGGGGACTGGGGGACTGAACTGATGGGCATCTGGAGGACAGGATTAATTACTGGGCAAGAGACGGGCAGATGTGGGGGTGAGAGCACCTGCAGCATGGGCCAAAATGACCTTATCTGGTATATGTGGAAGAGTAGGCAAAACTGTCACAGGCACAAACCCTGGGGACGAGCCAGGTGTTTTTTGTTGTTTTTTTCCCCAAAAATCAAGAGACTGGCCTAAAAAACACAATATCATCTTTTTTAAAAATGTCATGATTTTTAGAGTACTTGTGGCACCTTAGAGACTAACAAATTTATCAGAGCATAAGCTTTCATGAGCTACAGCTCACTCCATCGGATGCATACAGTGGAAAATATAGTGGGGAGATTTTATATACACCCATGAAACAATGGGTGTTACCATACAGACTGTAACAAGAGTGATCAGGAAAGGTGAGCTATTACCAGCAGGAGAGTGGGGGCGGGGGGGGGGGGCGGGAACTTATGTAGTGATAATCAAGGTGGGCCATTTCCAGCACTTTACAAGAACAGTGGGAGGGGAAATAACCTACATTCCACACAAAGATGGACTACAAACTGTCAGGAACAGTGTCCCCGATAATGTCATGGCAAACCTGGTGGCTGTACTTTGTGACTTTGTCCTCACCCATAACTATTTCACATTTGGGGACAATGTATACCTTCAAATCAGTGGCACTGCTATGGGTACTCGCATGGCCCCACAGTATGCCAACATTTTTATGGCTGACTTAGAACAACACTTCCTCAGCTCTCATCCCCTAATGTCCCTACTCTACTTGCGCTACATTGATGACATCTTCATCATCTGGACCCTTGAGGAAAAGAAGCCCTTGAGGAATTCCACCATGATTTCAACAATTTCCATCCCACCATCAACCTCAGCCATCACTCTCACAGATCTTGGGAGACAGGCCAGTCCTTGCTTACAGACAGCCCCCCAACCTGAAGCAAATACTCACCAGCAACCACACACCACACAACAAAAACACTAACCCAGGAACCTATCTTTGCAACAAAGCCCGTTGCCAACTGTGTCCACATATCTATTCAGGGGACACCATCATAGGGCCTAATCACATCAGTCACACTATCAGAGGCTTGTTTACCTGCACATCCGCCAATGTGATATATGTGATCATGTGCAAGCAATGCCCCTCTGCCATGTACATTGGCCAAACTGGACAGTCTCTACATCAAAGAATAAATGGACACAAATCAGACGTCAAAAATTATAACATTCAAAAACCAGTCGGAGAACACTTCAATCTCTTTGGTCACTCGATTACAAACCTAAAAGTGGCTATTCTTCAACAAAAAAACTTCAAAAACAGATTCCAAGGAGAGACTGCTGAATTGGAATTAATTTGCAAACTGGATACAATTAACTTAAGCTTGAATAAAGACTGGGAGTGGATGGGTCATTACACAAAGTAAAACTATTTCCCCTTGTTTATTCCTCCCCCTCTCCCCCGCCCCCCCGCTGTTCCTCAGACATTCTTGTCAGCTGCTGGAAATGGCCCACCTTGATTATCACTACAAAAGGTTCTCCCCCAACCCACCCTCGGCTCTCCTGCTTGTAATAGCTCACCTTTCCTGATCACTCTTGTTACAGTCTGTATGGTAACACCCATTGTTTCATGCTCTCTGTGTATATAAATCTCCCCACTATATTTTCCACTGTATGCATCCAATGAAGTGAGCTGTAGCTCATGAAAGCTTATGCTCTAATAAATTTGTTAGTCTCTAAGGTGCCACAAGTACTCCTTTTCTTTTTACGGATACAGACTAACACGGCGGCTACTCTGAAACCCATGATTTTTTGAGCCAATCCCAAGATTTTGGAGGGTCCGACTCACAATTTGTGATCTCTTGAAGTTGGCAATACTGCATGTCCCCTTTACCTCCTTGTCTCCCTGTCGGCTCTCTCCTGCTTAGACGCTCCCTTCAGCTGTGTCGATTCTTCTCTCTCATTTCGCTCCTCTTTAGAGACACTCCCTAGCCATGGCAGGGGCCGGCCACCACAGGCTTCCTGCCCTGAGGGAGCAGGCGGCAGCAGGCCCTGCTCTGGGGCTGTGTGACGCTGAGGGGGAGCCCGCCACAGCAGTTTCCTTTGCTTCCCCCTCCCTCACCCAAAGGTGCACAGGGGTTGGTTGGGGCACTGCAGGTGACCTCCCCCCTCCCTTTTCTTTGTTTGCAGGTTTATTTTTAATGCCACAACCTCTAGCTCCTCCCCACTGCCTGGTGGAAAGGGGGGGCACGCCCATTGGCTTTAATTTGTACACCACGCCCCACTTTCCTGTCACGCCCCTCCCTTCAGAAGGGCTCTCACAAAACCTTTCTCCAGGGCCATCAGGGCCAGCGCTAGGCATAAACAGACTGAGCAATTGCCTAAGGCCCCAAGCAGCTCAAGAGGGCCCCCTATTAATTATTAGGATGCGGGGGGAGCGGGGAAATATTCCTGCTCAGGGCCCCTCAGTGGGCGAGCACTGCCTCTGAGGGCGATACTAAGTGATGCTAGTCACTTACTGGATGATTTCTATATTAGAATTAATCCTGAGTCAAACCCCATGGGCAGCCCCCGGCTGTAAAAGGCTCAAAACACACATCACATTTTCACTGCACATAGCCACCAGGGAGCAAAGGTCACACAGAGGGAATGTGACTCCCACACACTATGGAGCAGATCTGTTTAACCTCAGTCAGGGGAATTTCTCAGGGCTGCAGAACAGCCAACCCTAAGCATTAAAAAAAATTTTTTTTAAATGAATCAGGCCTCAAAAAATTAAGTGATTGGCTTAAATATCATGAGCTTTTCTTTCAAAAATAATACATTTGGGGGTCTTTTTTATTTGCCTTCTGATTCTTGAGGCTTTAAGGATCTTGTTTTCTCTGCAAGCACCAGGGGCAGAAACTTACTCTTTAAAAAATGATAACTGAGATTCTGACACACTGAGATTCTGACTTCAGAAGCTTGGGGTTTAAGCAAAACACAAAATATCATCGTGACTCATAATACCATCCTGTGTGATAATATTTGGACTTCTCCCATAATCTCAAGGCTATTTATTTATGCCACAGATAACGTTATCCACAGAAATTGCAGCTGCCAAAGTAATGTTGAATAGAATAGAGGGTGAATTAAGAGTGTAGACAGGCCAAGAGTTCAGGAGTCCCACTATTATTCAGTTTCACCTAAAGAAGCGGGCATAGTTGTTTTCCTGATTTAAAATAAATTGAAATGTATTTGATCATTAGCCTTGCCCCTCCCATGTCTCAAAATGATATAGAGAAATCATCTGAGAGGAAAATCTCTACATTTTCCTATTGTGGACAAAAATGCTGGAAAATGGAATACTCCTCAGTGGCTCTCCTAATATAGCTATGGCGACGTGGTCCATACACAGCAATGAGGCCAAAACTGTATGGGGGAAAAGCAGCTGCTCATGTCCAGTACTCCCCACAGACCCAGTTCATGGCTAAATTATGTGCTGGTGACTGCAATTTAGTACTGAAGATATCCTTAATATGTGCCCCTTTCATGCACATTTTTTCCAGAGCATTTAGCATTTAGCCAGTTTACTTGATGTACAGTGATTTTCTGTCTTTAATTAACCTTTATGTGAAGTGATACAAACAATATCAATAGGCTTCAGATAAATGGTTGTAAATGAAGTCAATCTGACAAACACATTGTGTTCTCTATGATTGTTTTACTACTGTGTCTTTTTTTCAGTTTTTTCTATTTTTTGTTTTACCTGAAGAAGGGATAAAGGGGTAAATAAGCAATATAATTAGGGCTGTCACTTAATCACAGTTAACTTACGCAATTAACTCAAAAAATTAATTGCAATTAATCACAGTTTTAATCACACTGTTAAACAATAGAATACCAACTGAAATTTATTAAATATTTGGGATGTTTTTCTACATTTTAAAATATATTGATTTCAATTACAACACAGAATACAAAGTGTACAAGTGTACAGTGCTCACTTTATATTATTTTTATTATAAATATTTGCACTGTAAAAATGATAAACAAATAGTATTTTTAAATTTACCACATACAAGTACTGTAGTGCAATCTCTTTATTGTGAAAGTGCACCTTACAAATGTAGATTTTTGTTGTTGTTACATAACTGCACTCAAAAACAAAACAATGTAAAACTTTAGAGCCTACAAGTCTACTCAGTCCTACTTCTTGAGCAGCTAATTGCTAAGAGAAATAAGTTTGTTTACATTTACGGGAGATAATGCTGCCCGCTTCTTGTTTACAATGGCATCTGAAAGTGAGAACAGATGTTCACATGGCACTTTTGTAGCCGGCATTACACGGTATTTTTGTGCTGGATATGCTAAACATTCATATGCCCCTTGATCCTTTGGCCACCATTCCAAAGGACATGCTTCCATGCTGATGATGCTCGTTAAAAAAATGTGTTAATTAAATTTGTGACTGAACTTCTTGGGGGAGAATTGTATGTCTCCTACTCTGTGTTTTACTCGCATTCTGTCATATATTTCATGTTATAGCTGTCTCGGATGATGACTTAGCATGTTGTTCCTTTTAAGAACACTTTCACTGCAGATTTGACAAAATGCAAAGAAGGTACCAAAATGAGATTTCTAAAGATAATTTCTAAAGATAGCTACAGCACTCGACCCAAATTTTAAGAATCTGAAGTGCCTTCCAAAGTTGGATTGGGACGGGGTGTGGAGCATGATTTCAGAAGAAGAGCAACACTTCAATGTGGAAACTGCAGAACTTGAATCACAAAAAAACCCACCTTCTGCTGGTGGCATCTGACTCAGATGATGAAAATGAACATGCATTGATCTGCACTGCTTTGGATCGTTATCGAGAAGAATCCATCATCAGCATGGGCACACGTCCTCTGGAAAGGTGATTGAAGCATGAAGGGACACATGAATCTTCAGCGCATCTGGCATGTAAGTATCTTGCAATGCCAGCTACAACAGTGCCATAGGAATGCCTGTTCTCACTTTCAGGTGACACTGTAAACAAGAAGCTGGCAGCATTATCTCCTGCAAATGTAAACAAATTTGTTTGTCTGAGCGACTCGCTGAACAAGAAGTTGGACTGAGTGGACTTGTAGGCGCTAAAGTTTTAAATTGTTTTATTTTTGAATGCAGTTATTTTTTGTACATAATTCTACCTTTATAAGTTCAACTTTCATGATAAAAAGATTGCACTACAGTACTTGTATAAAGTTAATTGAAAAATACTATTTCTTTTATTTCTACAATGCAAATATTTAAAATAAAAATAAATATAAAGAGAGCATAGTACACTTTGTTTTGTGTTATAATTGAAATCAATATATTTGAAAATGTGGAAAACATCCAAAAATATTGATATAAATGGTATTCTATTATTGTTTAACAGCATGATTAATCACACGATTAATGTTTTTAATCACACGCTGAATCACGATAAATTTTTAATCGCTTGACAGCCCTAAATATAATAGGTGTTTATGATTAAATTGCCTCAATCATATATTGCTGTTGCAATGTTAGAAATTACATTAGAACTGCAAGCAAAATCCTCAGCACATGTTGTGACCATATGCAGCTATGACTGTTCATACCAGCTGAGGATCTGCCCCATGAACCAGCAGGAAGAACATTTATAACACTCAACAAAGGAAAAAATGTAGTTTTACAGAAGAAACACCGTGGTGTAGATTTTGAATCCTCTATCATCATTTCCTTTGAGTTTCAACCCATTAATTATGTTTCCTTGATGATCAAAAATGGGCCATGATGAATAATTTATTGATCTGGGTTCTTATATGAAGAGTAAGTCCAAGAATATTTTGAAAGTATTGTCCTTTGTCTTTATCAACTGTTTAACATGGGAATCAAACTAGACTATGTGAAAACAATATATTTTTATTCTGTGTTCTTACAATACTACCCTTTTGTCTAGAAATGGCTAAGCAAAATTCTCCATCATTAGTTGAAGTTGTAAAACAAGTAGCAGAACAGCAACATTCACAAGCATCAGAAATAGAAAAAAGCAAAATAGTTCTTTCTCAGTTACAGGTAAGATCTAATTTAGAATGTTGGATTTACAATGTAGTACAATAGACAAGAAAGTATTACTATGAATAAGGGAAGCTGATATTTCTCTATTTTCCTGGGGTATCTTAATTCAAAGTTAAGGCAGTTAGTCCATTCTTAAAAACAATGAGGAGTCCGGTGGCACCTTAAAGACTAACAGATTTATTTGGGCATAAGCTTTTGTGGGTAAAAAACCCTTTTCTTCAGATGCAAGTCTCCATGCATCTGAAGAAGTGGGTTTTTTACTCATGAAAGCTTATGCCCAAATAAATGTTAGTCTTTACGGTGCCACTGGACTCCTCATTGTTTTTGTGGATACAGACTAACACAGCTACTCCTCTGATACTTAGTCCATTCTTAATTTACCTTGATGTACTTAGGTTTTGCCAAAAACAGTATATGCCTATGTCATTACGGTGCAGTTTTAACAGAAGTTTTAATCTTTTATTTTACAAAAATTTAATTGAAATGGCAAAACTCAAAACATGAAATATAAGCTTAGACCATTTTTCATGGTGGACTGAGTAAAAAAAATGAAGGGTTTGATAGACAGAGGATAATAAGAGTTTAAAAATCACCATAACAGTTTTCCACTGGAGTGTTTCACTTTTTGGTATCCTTTTTCAAGAAACCTAAAATCCTTTAGGACATGTGGATTTTGGCTGGATGGGGTGTGTCCTATCTCAGCCCTCACTGCCGTGCGTGTAGGTTTTGTTTGATAATATAATATATTATATACTGGATATATATAGCTATGGCTAAGATTGCATAATGGTTTCTGTTCTGATCCTTGCAAAAACTCCCTTGATTTTCTGAAACTCTCACCTTTTGGACTGAATTATTCAGTCTTGATTTCTATCTGAAAGCTATATTTTTAATATGGGGAGAATAAAAAGGAAATACATTATTCCTGAGCTAAAAATATTCTTTTGACCACTTTTTGGAATAGTCTTACATCTGAAACAGTCAAGGTTTGAAATTTTGCATGAAAAGTAATTCCTATTTGAGAGCAGTGTACACTCTTCCTCCTGACAAAATCTGTTTTGATTTGATCAAGTTATGTGTATTGGGAAATCACATATTGAGTATGCATATTGAGTAGATTGTTTTTTCTGAGCTCAATGCGCACCTAAGGAAGATAGTTTCACAATCAACGGCAAGTCATCCATACTGCTGAAATCAGTAGCAGAAGGAGAATCACCACTGAGCGATGGGCTCCTGTGGTCTTTTTAAGGTCCACAAGTTAGGGGCCGCTTTATTACCTTATCAGTCTACTATCTACCAGCTCCCCTGCATCTATCTACCAGCTCCCCAATTTGGGAGCTCTAAAGTTGCACAGGAGAGGAATCCCCACCTTTGGATCTTCTAAGGTCTGTTGAACAGTGGCTTCCTTCTTTAGACCTTCTTGGGCACATGGCACAGGGATTCCTTTCTGCAGACAATTTTTATGGCTCACCAGAGGGAACCTTGGTCTGGCATGCCTTGAAAGCTTTTATCACCTGCAGGAGAGGTGCTTCCTAAGGGGCATGCAGCAGAATATTGAGATATTGTTGCAGCAAATATTTCTAGATTATAATATTTACACAGGTTATATGCAACTTTTGGGAAGCCCACGGAGCTTCAAAGTCCTGGACAATTACACTCACTCATTTTCTTTTAGTTTCTTCCTTTTTTTAACCTAGAACATTCCATACAAAAGCTAGCATTAATGTTAAGATTGAATAGTTATGAACTCAAAAGTCAGGAAATACCAAAATTAAGATTGTATTTACATCTCTAACTCTACTTCCTTATGTGTATTTCACAGAAAGCACATAAAACAGTTGTTTCTTTTCCAAAATTCAAGATCTTTGCCGTTCGGACCTTTCACTTGTCTATCCTAGATGGCTGGTAGATCAGAGATGATGCCAGTTCTGCTGAAAGTTTCTCTCTTGTTATCTAAGATTTGAAAAAAGTTCTATATAAACAATATAGGGTCATTCTCCTTAATCCTGTCAAGGAATTCAGCTTCATAGATGATGTCCCTCCTCATACCGTTATCCAGGTCCTCCATGTAACAGTCCTGCCTAACAGCATGCCTGCACTCTAAATTGTTTATGATAGTGTTCATGATTAGCTCTTCAATTTCTGGACATATTGTTAAGTTAATTCTTTTTGGTTTAGTTTGTCAGAGTTCAGTTGTCAAAGTGGTTTACTTTAGAGACTTCAGTACTGTAAGTGGATTCAGTAACTTTACAGCAATGTGACTTAATTTAGACCATTAGTGCTTGCAGCCAAACAGATATCCCTCCTACATTTTCACTTGTCAATGTCCCTTTGAGTAGGTATGCACTCTCCTACTGATACCATCATAGAAAACGGAGATGGAAAAGATATAGTAGGTTATTTTGCCAATCACTACTATTTCATTATTGTTTTATATTGTGAGATGCTGAGTCCAGTCTAGTTTTATTCATAGATATTAAGACCAGAAGGCACCATTATCATCAGCTAGGCTGATTTACTTTAACAAAGGCCATAGAATTTCATCAACTGATTCCCACATCAAACCCATAAATCTGTCTGAGCTACGGCTTGATTTAAAGTGATGGAAAATCCACCACAGCCCCGGATAAGTTGTTCCAATAGACAATTACCCTCACTGTTAAATATTTCTGAATTATTTCTAGTGTGCATTTGCCTAGTTTCAGCTTCCAGCCATCAAATCTCATTATGCCTTTGCCTGCTAAATTAAAGAGCTCTCTATTGTCAGAAATCTTTTCCCCATCTAGGTACTTACAGACCTTAATCAAGTCACCTCTTAACCTTCTCTTGGATTAACTAAACAGATCTCACTTCTTTAGACTCTCAGTGTTAGGCAGATTTTCCAGTCCTTGAATCATTCTCATAGATCTTTTCTGAACTCTTTACTATTTTTCAACATCCTTTTAAAAATGTGGATACCAGAACTGGACACAGTATTCCAGTAATAGTCTCTCTAATGTTGTGTATGCTGTTAATACCCTACTCCTACTTGATATTCCCCTGCCTATACTTCTAAGAATCATATTTGCTCTCTTAGCATCTGCATTACAAGGTGAGTTAGTGTTTAGCGGGTTGTCCTCATGACCCCTAAATCCATTTCTGAGCCTTCCAAAATACAGTCCATAGTCCTATTAACGTGCCCTACATTCTTGGTTCCTAAATGTATGACCATGCATTTAGCTGTATTAGAACATTTTGATCAAGTAAGCCCAGTTTACTACAAAATTGAGATCTCTTTGTAGAGATCCCGCGACAGAAATCTGTCTTTATCATCATTTACCTCTCCACCAATTATTGTGTCATCAACAAACTTTAGCAGTGATGCTTTTATATTTTCTTCCAGATTACCGATAAAGAGATTGAATAGCATTGGGCCCAGAGCAGACCCTTGTTATATCTCATTAGAAATGAGTCATAGATGCATAGATATTTAGGTCAGAAGGGACCATTATGATCATCTAGTCTGACCTCCTGCGCAACGCAGGCCACAGAATTTCACCCACCACTCCTGCAAAAAACCTCACACCTATATCTGTGCTATTGAAGTCCTCAAATCGTAGTTTAAAGACTTCAAGGAGCAGAGAATCCTCCAGCAAGTGACCCGTGCCCCATGCTACAGAGGAAGGCGAAAAAGCTCCAGGGCCTCTTCTAATCTGCCCTGGAGGAAAATTCCTTCCCGACCCCAAATATGGCGATCAGTTAAACTCTGAGCATATGGGCAAGATTCATCAGCCAGATACTACAGAAAATTCTTTCCTGGGTAACTCGGATCCCACCCCATCTAATATCCCATCACAGGCCATTGGGCCTATTTACCATGAATATTTAATTACCATATCCCATCATAAGCCATCATTGGATGACAATTCACCATTTACAATTACTTTTTAGATGAATCACTTAGCCAGTTTTTAATCAATTAATATGTGCCCCAATGATTTTGTATATTGCTATTTTTTTTCTCAGAATGTCAGGTGGTACTAAGTCAAATGCCTTCTAAAAGTCCTGGAGATCACAAGATTTAGGCTTATCTAGACTGGGAAAAAATGATTGATGCTAAGAAGATCTGAGTTAACAGGAACTAAGGACCATCACTACCTCTCACTGCAAGTGAAAGACACACTTCCTTGACCTAAAAAGGCACACTTCCTTGACCTAAAACACATAGCAGCACATACATTTTTACAAAACTCCATACCTAAACACAAAACCCTACACTGCACATGCAATTCTCCCCCTTGGGAGAGCATGAGAAAGAGAGAACAAACTACACCTGATGGATGTTACTCATGTCACTTAATGCATGATTGGAAGGCACTCAGATATTATGGTGATGAGAGCAGTGTAAGAACCTAGATCGAATTGAGTTAGCTAAACCCAATTAACTCAACCACATTTCCTAATATAGAAGCAGGGTGACACCTTTACCTTGGTTTTAGCCTGTTGCCTCCTGATTTTACCCTGCATCTGCAATAGGAAAAGCAGTTGAGTTTAGTTTGGCCTAAACTCCTAGTTTAGATAAAACATTAGGGAGACTGATACAGTTAGGGTCTCTGACACATCCCACTATACATCATCTGACTATGAGGAAGCTGAACCCATTTGAAAGATAACAAATTTCATGTACACTTACCTTTAAGACCAATGGGATAAAGCAGGGGTCGGCAATCTTTCAGAAGTGGTGTGCCGAGTTTTCATTTATTCACTCTAATTTAAGGTTTTGCGGGCCAGTACTACATTTTAACGTTTTTAGAAGGTCTCTCTCTATAAGTCTATAATATGTAACTAAACTATTGTTGGATGTAAAGTAAATAAGGTTTTTAAAATGTTTAAGAAACTTCATTTAAAATTAAATGAAATGCAGAGCCCCCCGGACCGGTGGCCAGGACCCAAGCAGTGTGAGCGCCATTGAAAATCAGCTTGCTTGCTGCCTTTGGCACATGTGCCATAGGTTGCCTACCCCTGGGATAAAGCCTCAGATATTGTCACCTATCATGTCTCTTGGTGATGATTTTAGGAAATGGAACTCTAGTGATCTCTTCTATTCAAACTATTTTTTTAAGTTGTATAGATTTCTTTATTGTGTGTTCTGTATAAAATGAAAAGAAAGAATTCTGTTAACTAAATGTAAATGATATTGTTTAAATAGCCTACTGCTATATTCCCAAACATTGGCTTTCCACTGAAAGGAGAATATTATAACATTTTACAGGCTGAGCTTCAAGAACTTGAAAAACAAATGGAGTCTGCTTTATTAGAAACAAAGGCAACAGAAAGGCAAATTTATCAGCAAGATGATGACATAGAAACTACAAAATATCACTGTGAAAGTCTGGAGTCCCAAGTCAGATCCCTGTATGCTGAAAAGATAAGGCTGAAACTTGACACAGAAGCAGCGCAAGAAGAATTTGAGATGATGCTTGCAAGAAATAGTGCATATCATGAGAAAATAATGGCTCATAAAGAGCGTTATTGGGAAGCAGAAAGCAAAATGCCAGTTATGCTCGAACTTGCTAAAAAACGAGACATGGTTAAAGAGCTAAAGACAAAGAAAGAAGAATTAATGAATGATCTCCAGAATCCTGAAGGACAAGTTATAAAACAAGTGCAGGTCAGATGTTTCTGTTTCTACATACCTTTCCTATTGTGTACAAAAATATTTTACAATTTAAAATTATAATCTGGTCTAGCTTTGCAGTGCTTGCTATGGTGTGCGGATATGTGGAATATCTGGGTTCATTGCCCAAGCTAGATTGAGTAAATGGTGATCTTAGCTTACAGCAAAAATGGTACCAGCCACTATTCTTGATGTTTGATTCCAAAAGCTAGGTTCACCTGATATAACAACATTAACTTGGCTGTGAGGAAACTACAGTGCTGTCAGTTAAAATTCATCCACTGTTATTTGTAGGATACTGCAGGGTCTTGGATAAACCTACATATACACTTTTCAGAACACACACTGTATATCCCTGTAAATGTTACATTACCACTGTCAGCTAACAGCACATTGTTTAGTTGGTAACAAATTGTACTTGAGCTATGTGTGAACAGAAGGTGGAGGGGGTGAGAAAAGATGACATAGGAAGGGAGAAGGAGAAAAAACATCAATTTTATTATGTCTAATCTCTAGCAATCGTGTGTGTGTGTGTAATTTTAATGCTTTATTAAATTTGTAAAAGTTAAAGCAGTCTGAGCTGCAAAAATGTACAACTATAGAGGAAAACTAAGTAACTGCATATTTGAAATTGTCTTAGAATCACAGAGTCTAATTCTGATGTAACTTACACTGGTATAAATCAGAAGTAACTCCACTGGAGTTACACTATTATAACAGTAATGTGAGATTAGATTAAACCTACAGCTCCCAGACTAAAAAAACAAAAACAAATTATCACAATAAACCAGTCTTGCAACAAGATTAATGGACAAAATTAAGGCTTGACATAGGAAGGTTATGTCTCATACGGACTAGAATGGGGGTTGCACCTGCTTCTGCAAGGGCTAAGTTTGTTCAGGTTTTAGTGTCTCTTTCTTACATAAATGGCATTAAACTTTTACAATTGTTCAGATATGCCATAATCTGTATCCTCCCCCGCAGATCTATAGTGGCAAAAGTGTATATTACATAGGTGATCAAGTGATTATATGCACTAAAGCTTCGAATTTAGGGTTTATGTAAATGTATACATTCATCTATATTCACATCTGGTGCTATAAAGAGGAACATGGAAGATATGCTCTCTTTTTGCTGCCTATAAACTCTATAAATTGTTGTGCTTTCTTTCTGTGGCTTGTGATTGCATATACTTTAAATTCCATGTGGCTTTTCTACCATAAAAAAGCCTATGTAGAATGAAGGTTTTATCTTATAATCCCCTCTTTCTTCTCTGAGAATGAACTCTATAGAGAAACCAGCTTTTTTATTATAAATCATTTAGTTATGTAGGCGACATTGCTATTTGAGCATAATCAGAGAAAATTACAATAGATGAGAAATGATTTATTACATGTAAATCCATTTATAAATGTGGCCCTTCTGCCACGTGGAGTCGGCAGCAACAAGGGCCAGGTTCACTGTTTAGGGGTTTATCTTAACACTATAAAACAGAACGGGCTTGAGCCCCCACCCAGTAATCTGGGAAAACTGAACACCACCTCCAGGCGCCTTTAAGAGGCAATACGTCCGCACTCGCAAGCACTGAATCTATGTATAACAAACAAGAACTTTTATTAAAAGGGAAAAGGAACCAAGCATTAGTTTGGGAAAACATCACAACCATATTCAAAAGCATGTGATCATGTGATCATCCCACCCCAGAATATGCTGGCAGTGTGGAAGTCCCACAAACAAGTGTTCCTTTAACAAGCCACTCCCCTCTCCCTCCACTGCACCCCACTCACAGTTGCTGTCCTTGCTCAGCAAAGACCTAGGGTTCAGAGGTGCGTTCATGTGAGTTCACCTCCCACTCACGGGGTGGCGGGGAATCAAGCAATGCCTCAACTGCTGCTGCCATAGACGCTGCAATTGGCTCGCAGTTGCCACCATTCCCTCTGCATCTCTGCCCGCTGCCGTCACTGCGCCACCGTTCGCTCTGCTCCCATTGGCCTCTATACCCTCGCTTTCTCTGCTGCCACCTGCAGCTCTGCTGTAATCTCTGTGACACCATGTCTTGAGGTCCCACCTCCTAACCCAGTTCTCAGTGATTTCAGAAATTCATGGGGAATCTCACTGCTAGTACAGGCTGTTTTGCTGAAATGCTGCCCCACAGCAGGTCTAAGAGCAGGTCTATACTTAAAATGCTGCATGGGCACAACTGTGCCACCATTGTGAAGACCTGGCCTAAGGATTAGCATTTAGAACTGGGTCTCAGAGACTTCAGCTGTAGTGATCGCTTAAAAAATCAAAACACTCTCTCTCTTACTTTTTAAAGACAGAACTGATTACATTCAGTTGAGAAAGAGAGAGAGAGAGAGTGTGCGCATGTGTGGAGGGAATGTCAAATAGCATCTAAGACACTTAGAAAGACCCCACACCACCCCTGTCCCCACTCTCTCTCCCCTTTCATTGAGATTTGGCATCTCTGTTCCCAGCTTAGCGAGTGCAGTTCAGTTGATGGTGACCCCCTCAATCAGCACATGCTAAGCACAGTTCTGCTTCCCTTTACAATAAGGATAACATTTCTTTACCCCTGCACTCAATGCTAAAGTGATTTGTAACCCAACACCACCCAAAATTGATCGCTTTGTCAGCACAGTTTGTCTGAGGCAGAGTAGGTGTGTTCATGTAAATACAGTTGGGTCCTCAAGTCTTCCCCCACCCCCCAGCTCATCACTAGATGTCAGGGGAGAGTTCATTCCCTGCTTACACTTTGATAAACACAATAGCCAAAATTCCATTAGCATTAGATTTCACATGGGAGGAGAATGTAATTCACATATTATGCACATTATTACATAATCAGTTGATTGAATTTTTAAAGTTGACTACTGGTATATATGCACACTTCTAAAAACTTTTTTTTTAAAAAAGTTGTGTGTGCAATAGTGTGCTAGATAAATTCAAATTGTTACAGCCCTGTAGCTGTAGCCATGTCCACAGCAATATTACTGTGTAGTTTTTGTAAATATATCAATACATATAATTTGCTAGGTAGGCAGGAAGTTTATTTACGTCAAACTTTTAAATTGTTGAACTTATTTCTTTAGCTAAAGTCAATGTTTATGCAAACAGATTGTTAAAATGAAATTATAGAAGGTAAACAATTATACTAGAGTTATTTCTGTTTTACAAATGGGGTTTGGGGTCTTTTTGTTTTTAATTCCCACGTGTATCTTCAGGAAGAAATTACACATTTAATAAAGGAAGTTACTATGGTAAAAGAGTCTATCGATGAAAAGAAAAAATTGCTTGAAGAAGAGAAAAAAGTGCACGCTAAGCTTAGAAAAGAGATTGAGGTAAGGTTTAGAGTTATTCGACTAGAATATAATTACAGTCATATGACAGAACATACATATTGTAGTTGAAGTTCTAAAATATTTTACTAAACAGGTTGCTACATATCCAAGCATATACATTAACCAATGATAACGCCATTAAACTCAAATCCTGAAGAATACTTAATATTGGTAAAACTCATCTAACCTTGAGAGCTTGAATTTTTGAGAGCATGGGAAAAATTTTAGTCATCAGCATTTTCCACCGCAACAGCTTAGGAAGAAATACAGCCACGAGATCTTAGAATACTGTCAATCACTTCTCCTTTGCCTTCTTCTGAAAGCGAATGAAGAGATTGCTGAACTTGTAATACTTGTTGTTTCTTGAAGTTGCTCTTTATAGGTGGCAAGTTTAAGATGTTTGGGGAAAGGAGGTAATATTGGGAATTTTAAAAAAGAGTCTGCAATGGGATAGTATGTAGAATTTACCTAAAACGGTTTACTACTTGTTTCTGTCTTGACTGTTCATTGCTTGCCCTATGGTACCTGATATCTAACCAATGGAAGAATCAATTGCATGAAGAAAATGGCCTTCCTGAGCACCTTCAAAATTTGAGCTGTCTGTAAAGTAGAGAAAGCACAACTCCTCCTAATTTGCTATCTGCCCAAATATTAATTGTTATGAAGTTATTGTTTAAATAGTTGAGTGATATTCAAAAGTACATCTGAGAGGCGTTGAGTCTCAGACGTACATACCCTTTGTCTTGTTAGGCAAATTAAATGTCATAAAATGTAATGATCTGATTCAAAGTCTGATAATACAAAGGTTTTGAACAGATTTGAGACTAGCTCAGTAGAGCACTACAATATGGAAGGGAGAGAGGGGATTTTTTTCAGATTACAAGGAACTGGAGAAAATTCTTAAACTGAAAATTAAAACACAACCATTTTAAGATCCTAGGTCAACTGTCTGTTCTTCGGCATCTGAAAACGGACCTTTTTATCATGACAAAATCCATCCGAGAAAGATAGAGGAGGAGTTTTAGGTCATCTGAAAGCACTTTGTAAAACATTAGGTTATCAGAATAAATGTAATTAGTGCCCTTTATACTCCAGTCAGTTACTATCTACTTTATGACTGTTGCACGCTGAAAATTAACTCTGATCCTGGGGTTACTTTCCATTTTCTTTAAGTTATTTAGACTGTGAGCTCTGTAGATCTCAGAGGAAAGGGGAATCTGAAAAAAAAACAAACCCCAACCGAAAACACAAAGGGCGCGCGCACATACACTCCCCTTTGAGACTATCCTTTTTTTTTGTTAAAATCCTAGAAGGTTCCACAAGGCAAATGCCTTGGTCTATGAGGTGTTTGGATGGAGAACTCCTAGGCCAAAGTCTGCGAAGCATTTGGTTGATTTTATAATATGAATATTGGAGACTATAAAGAGATCATCTAACTCAGGCGTTCCCAAACTTCATTGCACCATGACCCCCTTCTGACAACAAAGTTACTACATAACCCTGGGATGGGGCCGCAGCCTGAGCCCTGCTGCCCTGGGTGGGGTGGAAAGGGAACCCCAGCTTGAGCCCTGCTGCCCCAGGTGGCACTGGAGCTAGAGCTTCAGCTTCAGCCCTGGGTCCCTGCAAGTCTAATGCTGGCCCTGGTGACCACATTAAAATTGGGCCATGACCTACTTTGGGGACCTGACCCACAGTTTGAGAACTGCTGATCGAACTTATTGTCTAGTAACCTAAGTTACAGTCAAATCCAGTTTTTGAGGAATGAAACAGTATCTTCACCCCTCTACTCTTTGTATTGTCTATACTCTTTTCTGTACAAATCAACATTGGCCAGAGCAGTGCAGCTTTCCTGACCATAGAGCCCTGCCAGCTACATTAGTCTGAATCTTTGTGTTACCTGCAAACAGTCCTCAGATGTATTTTATTCTATTTTATTAGGTACAGAATAAAAGATGTGATGCTATTCTAAAACGTTTGCATTGTCAACTGAACAAACTCCAGTCGCACAGAAGACAGTGGCACTGGAACATTCAACAGATGGAAAAAAAGGCAGCTGAACTAAGAAAGAGTGTTGGAGCAATAGAGTGACATATAAGACAGTATAATACAATGCTCAGCAATTTATAACATATGCCATCCTTTATATATAACAGGTGGTTGTTGGAAATAATCCCTTGAATTTTGGACTAAGGATGAGTGATTTTTCCCCCCTCCTACTCTGTGCCCTAAAATACTTTGTGTTCTGTGCCAACCTTTAATGGCCTAAAGCAATGTTTTCTTTTGTTCATGGGGCAAGTGACTGCTCAGGAAGGAATTTATTACAATTCCCAGACTGCCTTCAAAAGCATCTACCAACATTTGCAAATCCCTTAAGACCATATAAATTTGGAAAGTTCCTTTTCGTTTGGTTGGAGGGTTTTTTTAGATCAAGTTCTGCATTGTTTTTCACTCTGGGAAATTCATATGAGGTGGATAATTGCATTTAATGAGCTACAAAAGCTTCAGCTCTTTCAAGCACAGCTCTAATCAGTGCAGTGTACTAAGTAACTCTGAGCTCTCTGGTAGTATTTTGCCATGTGGAAGAGTCAGCTGTACAAGATACTATAGCATTCCTGCTCGCCGTGTGCCAGGATTCCCCTCACCCTAGCACAAGTGTGTGGAAGAGAAAGAAGGCATACACAGTCTTTCCTGCTTGCTTACCACGAAAGGGTAAGAATGTCAATCACAGGTTAAGAATGGCGCCTCCTAAAACACAATCGCTTCCAGAGCTCCCGGTAAGGCTGTGCAGCACTACACTACCCCTTCCTCAGCGTTGTGGCTAAATGCCACAGTCTAACTCTATAGAGGCTACAGTATGGGTAAAATTAATTCTAGTAAATAAAGATAACTTTCTAGAGACCAGTTTTGTTTGAAACACACAGATGTATGTTTTCTGGGGTTGGGGGATGAAAGGAACGTAAAGAGTAAAATGGCAGTTTAGAATGACATGGTGCTGCAGATTCCTCCATCCTTCCGAACCAGTTCCTCTGTTAGGACCTGAGACTATTCCTATTGGTACCAATATCAAAACTCTTCTTGGATTCAGATGGACTAGGATCAGACCTTTGTTGTACACTGTTAGTCTATGTCACAGTGAAAGAAGAGGGAGACAACATGGTATGATGGCCTTTTCCCTGGCCAACAAACAAACCAACCAACCCAAACATTATTTAAACTGTAATTTTTTAAAAACCAGCTTTGTGCAGACTTTTTTACTGCTCTGGACAATAGAAAATGTGGAAGTTCAGCACAACATTACCAAGTTCTGTCAATTCACTTTTTTCTTGTCTGTACTGAGGTTTTGTTTTCACAGAACTGATCACTTGTTTGTCTTGTACTTCTTCAATTAACTTTCTGTGCTCAAAGTCAAAGCTTCAGAGGAGCACACAGAGCATCGTAATTACAAGACTTAAGTCATGCATTTCCCCAAGACTTTTGGAAAAGAAAAATGAACACCAAATCACCATTTATTTAAAACTTCATGTCAGAAAGTTAGTGAATAACCAGTTTCTCTGCATAATAATTTTTCTCTGCATGATTTGTATTGTTTTGTACTTTGCATTTCTGGAATTTGTATTCATTGTTTATTCTTATAGTTTAGATGACAATTCACTCTTGAGCCAATCAATAATATTCATATTTATTCCAGAAAGTATTTAATATTGTGTTTGATGAGGTATTGGTTTATGTAATTTACATTTGCCTTTGAGTATGTGCATGTATTTGAGCAAGTTGAATATTTATGTTTTACTTAGTTTTTTCTTATTAAACTGTCTAGATACTGTCAGTTTTAGGAAGCTAAAATTAAATGCATCATGACTTTTTTAATTACTATTTTATTCTTAGTAAGAAAGTTCATATAAACATCTATGTACTTTGAAGAGTATGTGTTTTCCTTCATATAAACTGATTTGTGCCCATCACAATGAATCTCAAAGGGTCATTGTCACTTGTTTAATCCCCAACATTTGCCTGCCTTAGATAAAGGTAAATTCCCCATGCAGTAATCCACCTAAGGCACATTTTTAACACAGGTTTCAGAGTAACAGCTGTGTTAGTCTGTATTCGCAAAAAGAAAAGGAGTACTTGTGGCACCTTAGAGACTAACCAATTTATTTGAGCATAAGCTTTCGTGAGCTACAGCTCACTTCATCGGATGCGTATTGTGGAAACTGCAGAAGACATTATATACACAGAGACCATGAAACAATACCTCCTCCCACCCCACTCTCCTGCTGGTAATAGCTTATCTAAAGTGATCACTCTCCTTACAATGTGTATGATAATCAAGTTGGGCCATTTCCAGCACAAATCCAGGTTTTATCACCCTCCGCCTCCCCCTACACAAACTCACTCTCCTGCTGGTAATAGCCCATCCAAAGTGACCACTCTCTTTAAATTGTTTCCAGAATACAATCCCCTTGCATTCTTTGTACCTAGATGTATGACCTTCAAATTGGCAGTATTAAAATACATTTTTGTTTGAGTGGGCCCAGCTTATCAAGCAATCCAAATCACTCTGTATGGCTGCTTTGGCTTCGTCATTATTTACCACTCCATCAATCTGTGTGTCATCACAGATGTTAGGAGCAGCGATTTCGTATTGATATCCAGGTCATTGATAAAAACGTTAAATCACATTGGGCCTAGTACTGATCCCTGTTGAACGCCACTAGAAAACCCTCTATCTGAGCATCACTTTCCACAGTTAGCCAGGTCTCAGTCTATTTAATGCTTTATCCATATTGCATAGTGCTGATTTTTTAATCAGAATGTTGTACAGTACTAAGTCAAACATCTTCCCAAACCTAAGTATATTACAGCTACGCATCATATGGTACAGACACCCTTTATCATATGGTACAGACAATAAAATTCTCAGTTATTGTGATTACTCTTTACAGCCCCCACTAAACGCTGCAATTGTAGGCTCAGATCTTGCAAACAGTTAAGTGTGTGCTTAACTTTCCTACTGTGAGTGGCCCCATTGATTTCATTCCATTTCCTTACAGTGCTGTCTGTGCATTGAAGATATAATGAGTCCATTGAAATTTGTGTTCAACAGGAGTTTAAGGACCTCAGGACTTCAGAGCAGGTGTTCAGTTCTATGGAGGAATAGGCCCACCTTGCAGAGACCAAGAATTAACTTCTTATTAAGTGTAATTCTGTTTTACACAATATTTAATATTTTTATCGTATGTGGAAATTCACAGCATCCCAGCTTCAGGAGTTTAATATTTAAGAAACAGTGCACACAAGAAAACAGGAGTAAAAACTTGCAGTAATGAATTCCAGTGTAGCAGGAGAGGGTGTAGTTTGCAAAAAAGGAATGTATATCATTGCCTGCACATGGGCCTAGCAGCATTCTTTGCAAGACAATGCTTTCAAAATGTTTGAGATGTGTTTTATGCTGCTTTTAGAATGCTGACAAATCTTAATGGGCTGATGAGGCAGTTAATTCTTGGTGTAGTATTCAACAGTAATCGTTTTCCCCAGGGGCATTCTTTCCTTCAGCAAGCAGTCACATACAACTGGGAATGACGTCTAATAAACAGAAATAATCCAGTGCATATACAAGCCCATTTTTACATTCTATTCTTTACATGTGAACATACTGCAAAGCTTTCCCTCTTTCTAGCCATTGTACCTTTTAACAATTACTCATATACGGTAGGTTTCAGAGTAACAGCCGTGTTAGTCTGTATTCGCAGAAAGAAAAGGAGTACTTATGGCACCTAAGAGACTAACCAACTTATTTGAGCATAAGCTTTCGTGAGCTACAGCTCACTTCATCGGATGCATAATGTGGGAATATACGGTAGGCATTAGTTTTATGTAGCATGTGTGACAAATAAGGCAAGTTCTTGCAATATCTTTGGGAGACCATATGGTATTAAGTGTATGAATGGTCTACATATTGTTGTGGGCCAGGATTGTATGCACTCCAAGGGGTGGCGCAGGAAGGTTACCACAGCTCCACCAGGAAATGAAAACTGTAGGGAATGATCAAGGCAAATGACTCAGGTTATAACACCTCCAGGGAAGCACCATCTCCTGGGAAGATTTGTGTTGGTTCAAACTGGATTCCCTAGAGACCAACAGACAAAGGAAGGACTGTTGCATAAATAGCTAGAGCTTCAGCTGACTCAGGGCATTTATCCTGGTTACTGATCTAAAGACTGATATGTGTGTGTCACCATGGGGAAAACCCAGTTGTGGGATTTGAAGGTCTGACACCTCCCAGAGCCCTGCGTTGGAGTTGGTGATAGCTTTTTAGCATGCATGTAGGTTCTTTGATCATAACAATATGTTCTCTCTATAAGTGGGAATAAAGCTGCTTGCTTAAAAGGAGCTGTGTGGAAACTAACTGCTGACAATACACAGGCCAGAGCCCTCAGAGAGAGAAAAGTGCAGATGCTAGTCTCTTAGGCAGACTGACTTAGCATAGATCAAGGAGCAGCTGTGCGGCTTTAAAACCCTGGTCAGAAGGAAGTAAGACACCAGGCTCTGCCCAGGAGAGGTGACAGCTGGGAGCTGGAAACCTGTAAGTGGGTGCCCTTGAAAGATCTTGGAGGGAGAAATACAGGTCAACTTATCTTGAAACTCTGACCATTTGTATTCATTTCCCCCCACCCCCCCATCTCCCCTGAAGAACCTCCCAATTTAAGCCTCCCGCCCTAAAGGACTTGTCTTGAGGCTAAGGAACAGAGATAAATTAAATAGGGTCCCAATTGTCAGCAATGAGCACTTGCATCTGCATCTGGTCAGTCTCCGGGTGACCTATGAGTACAGCTGAGCCACCTCAGTGAGCATTCCTCCTGGCTGGCCAAGAAGGTGAGCAGGGTGGCTCTTACACCCAACAGCACCAACTGATTGCTGGCTGCTCAACGTACATGCCTGCAATTGCGATCACGCCATTCTCTAGCCCTGCTTCCCTACTGGCTTCCTGACTCTGGGTCCTGACCCTTGACTCTGGCTCCTGACTCCCGACTCCGGCTCCAACCACCAGGCCCAACACACAAGTCCCAGTTTGTGACACCAATCAGCGAAAAAGGGTTACTGGAAAAACCACTTTTGCGTATTTCCCAGGATTTCTTGTCTTCCTGTGCTAAACTTCAGTGTTCCAAGTCTTGGGCACATTTTCTGAGCATAGTGGATTGAGATTATCTGTTCCACTGATCCTACCTTATGCCCCAATTCAGCAAAGTACTTAAGCATGTGTTTAAAATTAAAATATAATTAATATTACTTTGGCTACCAAAGTTGATTGTAGTGTTGTTGTAGCCATGCTAGTCCCAGGATATTAGAGGGACAAGGTGGGTGAGGTAACATCTTTTACTGGACCAACTATTGGTGAAAGAGACAAGCTTTCCAGATTATAGAGGTGACCTGAAGATCTCTGTGTAGCTCAAAAGCGTGTCTCTTTCACCAACAGAAGTTGGTCCAATAGAAGATGTTGCTTCATCTACCTTGTCTGTCCATCAAAGCCTTTCTAACATTACTCTGGCTATTGCATAAAGTTAAGCACACAATTAAGTGCTTTGCTGAATGGGTGATTAGTCCTGCACTATTGGGGAAGAATGAATAGTTTTCCATTCACAACACACAGCATAAACTCTGCATCTTCTCATTAGACCAAAAAACTGTTACGATTGAGATACGGGAAGCATTGCTTCTCTCCTAACCTCTCTCACTGAACTGCCTCTACAACTCCAGCTGGCTGAAGGAGCAAAAGGCCAAACCAGGAAACAAACCGAAGTCTCTTTGACTGCAGTGCACTGCACTATTGCTAGGCAGCCAAGTTTGCATCCCTTTATACTTGATACATGCTGCACTGAATAAAGAATACATATATACATGAACTTGCTATGCGGCTAGCCTAATAGGACTTATCTTTTAACCTCACACATCCATAGCTCCTAGACATCATATCCCATCACATTGTCCTCCCAAGTCACCTTGACAAGGTGTTTGGGGAGGTAGCCGGAGCACCAGCTTTGAGCCCCATTGATTATGACATTTTGCCAGGATTATTGTTGGAATTATTCTTTATGCAGGGTATTACCACATCACTAATTCAACAATAATTTCCCTTCTTAAATTCAAAGGCTGAATGGAATTTATACAATTGCTATAAACATGCCTAACTATCATCAATGATAAGCAATTTATTACATCCAAACAGTAACACAACATTTATAAGTTTCAGAATAGCAGCTGTGTTAGTCTGTATCCGCAAAAAGAAAAGGAGGACTTGTGGCACCTTAGAGACTAACAAATTTATTTGAGCGTAAGCTTTTGTGAGCTACAGCTCACTTCATTGGATGCATGCAGTGGAAAATACAGTGGGGAGATTTTATATACACAGAGAACTTGAAACAATGGGTGTTACCATGCACACTGTAACAAGAGTGATCAGGTAAGGTGAGCTATTACCAGCAGGAGGACGGGGGACGGGATGACCTTTTGTAGTGATGATCAAGGTGGGCCATTTCCAGCAGTTGACAAGAACATCTGAGGAACAGTAGGGGGGGGGAAATAAACATGGGGAAATAGTTTTACTTTGTGTAATGACACATCCACTCCCAGTCTTTATTCAAGCCTAAGTTAATTGTGTCCAGTTTGCAGATTAATTCCAAATTCAGCAGTCTCGCTGGAGTCTGTTTCTGAAGTTTTTTTGTTGAAGAATTACCACTTTTAGGTCTGTAATCGAGTGACCAAAGAGATTGAAGTGTTCTCCGACTGGTTTTTGAATGTTATAATTCTTGACGTCTGATTTGTGTCCATTTATTCTTTTATGTAGAGACTGTCCAGTCTGGCCAATGTACATGGCAGAGGGGCATTGCTGGCACATGATGGCATGTATCACATTGGTACATTTATAAGTATTTGATCAAGTTACTTACAAATGGACTGAACAGTGGTGTTTAGACCCATATTGGTCAGCCAGATATTAGCAATGCATCCTCCAAGAGTTTATTTTTCTGTACCCTTTAGCAAACAAGTGATGTTGTCATAAATATAAAGGGAAGGGTAAACCCCTTTGAAATCCCTCCTGGCCAGGGGAAAGCTCCTCTCACCTGTAAAGGGTTAAGAAGCTAAAGGTAACCTCGCTGGCACCTGACCAAAATGACCAATGAGGAGACAAGATACTTTCAAAAGCTGGGAGGAGGGAGAGAAACAAAGGGTCTGTGTCTGTCTGTAGTCGTCTTGGCCAGGGACAGAGCAGGAATGGAGTCTTAGAACTTTTAGTAAGTAATCTAGCTAGGTATGTGTTAGATTATGATTTCTTTAAATGGCTGAGAAAAGAATTGTGCTGAATAGAATAACTATTTCTGTCTGTGTATCTTTTTTGTAACTTAAGGTTTTGCCTAGAGGGGTTCTCTATGTTTTTGAAGCTAATTACCCTGTAAGATATCTACCATCCTGATTTTACAGGGGAGATTTCTTTATTTCTATTTACTTCTATTTTTTATTAAAAGTCTTCTTGTAAAACACTGAATGCTTTTTCATTGTTCTCAGATCCAAGGGTTTGGGTCTGTGGTCACCTATGCAAATTGGTGAGGCTTTTTATCCAACATTTCCCAGGAAAGGGGGGGTGCAAGTGTTGGGAGGATTGTTCATTGTTCTTAAGATCCAAGGGTCTGGGTCTGTAGTCACCTAGGCAAATTGGTGAGGCTTTTTACCAAACCTTGTCCAGGAAGTGGGGTGCAAGGTTTTGGGAAGTATTTTGGGGGGAAGGACGCGTCCAAACAGCTCTTCCCCAGTAACCAGTATTAGTTTGGTGGTGGTAGCGGCCAGTCCAAGGATAACGGGGGTAATATTTTGTACCTTGGGGAAGTTTTGACCTAAGCTGGTAAAGATAAGCTTAGGAGGTTTTTCATGCAGGTCCCCACATCTGTACCCTAGAGTTCAGAGTGGGGGAGGAACCGTGACAGATGTCATTGACAATTGTAGGACCTTATCTAGGGGCAGGTGAAGGAGTTCCTTATATAGCCAATTATTTACTGCACCTGGTACCCAATTAACTGTGTTTTATTTCCATTACTTTAGCTCAAACCGTAAATAAGATAACATTAGTATTTTGAAGAGTTACTACAAGTTTAACACAACTCTTCTTTCTCATGCTCTCTTCCTTTTCGGTGACATGGTTTGGGCCTATTGCTCTTGCTAATATCCCATATTACAATAGTTCACCCAAATCTAATGTGGCCCTATATTCCTACAGTTACTCACACGCAGAGTACGTTGTAGGGTCAGAAGCTGATAGTAAGGTTCACACTAGCGTAACAAGTAAAGAGTGGGGCTTTTGTTTCGTTTTCTTTTGCTGGGATATTGTATGAGATAATCAAGATGTACAGTAACGAATCAACAGTCTTCAATGGCGGAAGCTGCCTTGTAGGACTCATAACGAATCAACAGTCTTCAATGGCGGAAGCTGCCTTGTAGGACTCATAGCGAATCAACAGTCTTCAATGGCGGAAGCTGCCTTGTAGGACTCATAGCGAATCAACAGTCTTCAATGGCGGAAGCTGCCTTGTAGGACTCATAGCGAATCAACAGTCTTCAAGACTGTTTTATTTTGTTTATTTTGGCTCGTTTGTGCATAAAGTATTAATGAACTGAGCAGGCACAAGGAGATTGCCTTTGCAATGAACTCTGACACAAATGGGGGCCCTACTCTCCATTATCTTTCTAATATAGTGTCCAGAGGAATGATGTCAAGAAATTAATCAGCTGGTAACTCAGAACATCTAAAATGTACATGTCCTCACACTCACAGATGTTCAATATGTGACAGTATCCTGACATCACATGGCCTCTTCTGTTCCCTATTAGCCCTATAAATAAATGTCTGAGCCTCTCTCTCACTGAGGTTGCAATGATTTTCCAGTTCTTGGATCTATTCTTATTACAGGTTCTACAGCAGTCAGGGTTTGGTTTGTCCCCAGAATAAATTAGAGCAACTTCAGGGCTGCTCTAATTTACATGGGCTTCTAGTGGCTCCCAAGGGACCTGCTACTTCTCTTCCCCAATATTTTACAGCATAATCCCTATGACACTGTGTGGTGGTATAGCCCTAGGCCTCCTGGGGGGATCCAGAGCTGCCCCTAGCTTCTTGACCACTAGAGTAGCACCAAAATATTGGAGCATGAGACAGGATCTTGCCCACAGGATCTGCCATACGGCATGATATCACTGGTCAGTCAAGTATGGTATCTTGCCATAGACCATATGTGATGCAGAAGAAGCTGTTTAAAAAAAAAAACAGCATCATGCATCTGGTCAATTGTGCAATGCTGCTGTTTGGGAAAAAAATCCTTCTTGATCCCTTTGTTAGTCAGTTTACTCCCTGTCACATGAGAATTGACTACATTGCTCTTTTCAGCTGCTACTAATGTCAGCAAATACAGTGATCCAGCCCTTTTACAAAATCCAGCTACAGTATTTAATTCTGAGTCCCCTTGAGGCAGAGAATTTCAGAAGAGGAATTTCAAGCAGTCTGTAGAAATAATTTTCTTCTATTTGTTCTACTGTGCGGGAGCCAGAACTTTCTCCAGGGCCAAGACTGTGGAACTAACTCCTCTAGAAACTAAGGGTCAGCACAAATGTCACCACCTTCAACTCCAAGTGCAAGACACATTTCTCTGTCCTGCATTCTCTTATATAAACGAATAGTAACATGTATACTTAAAAAACAAACAAAACTCTCCCAAAACAAAACAACCCTACCAACCACTGCACAAACACCCTACCAACCACTGCACAGACTTCTCCCCTAGGGAGAGAATACGAGAACAAACAACACATGACTGATTTAGGTGCATTGCTTAATGTTCTGCTGGAAGGTACACAGATATTACAGTGATGAGCATGGTATAAGACATAAAATAAAATAGAAAACTTTTACATGTCATTAATTTAAATGTGTGGCCCTTTACTTTAGAGAACATTTTTCACAGAACCCTTTCTAGTCTTACATACTTCATTTAATCCCTTCTAATTTTCCTCCTTACCAAGCTAAATAATCTTATTTTAAAAAAAATCTCTAATTTTATGTAAATCCCACCATACTCCAATATTTGCTGATTAAGTGTTAACACAAAAGCTCTCATGTTCTGATTAAAAAACACTGCTAAATTTAATGTATGACTTGAATTATTTTCAGCTAAGTTACAAATGATCTCCTTATGTGAAAATAGCACTATTTACTTGAAATGTGTTCTTTGAATTTGTTTGGCCTTATGAGTGCTTTCATTCAGAATTTCTGCCATTTTTGTCCAAAATCAGTCTAATGGTTCCCTCTAGTGGTCAAATGTTGTCTTTACGCATGGTAACATGAAATGCTTTTATTTGAGGTTTATGAGAGCGTGTTAGTACTTTTAAAGCAGTGTGTTACGTACTGTAAACTATTCTTCTGCATATGTTCTTTTATATAGTAAAGTGGAAGAATCTGAAGGAGCCATGTGATTGTTCCAAGCAAAGTCCCAATTCTTACAACTATGAGACAATGGCATGAGGGTTGGATTTTTTTTTCCTTCTTAGTTAGTCTACTTGTTTTAAAATTAAGCAACAGATTCCATCCAAGATGCAGAATCTTCCATTTAAAACAACTCTAAGTAATGGAAGAGAAAAAAACATTTGAAAAGTTCCCCCCAAATTTTCTCTTCTATTATGACTAGTTACCTCTTATATAATGCTTTTCATCAGGAAGTTACAAAGGAAGTTAGTATCATTACCCTAATTTTACCGAAGGGTAAATTGAGGCACAGCACAATGCTGCGAGTTGCCCAATGTCACCCATCAGGCTAGTGGTAAAGCCGAGAATAAAAGCTATGTTTTCTGAGTCCTAGGCCAGAGTCTAGCCATCAGGCAACACTGTCTTCTACAACGTAATGACTTAAACTCCACTGTGAATAATATAGAAAGGTTTCTTTTTTCCTAACAACTTTTAAAAAGTGTTTTCTTGAGCTAAGCGTGAAACCATCACAAACCTGGGTTCAAATTACTTGTCTTAGTAGTTACTGTTGGCAGGACCTGATTTAGAGGCAGGCAACCCAGGCCACCGCTTGGGGTGCTGAGCTTGGGGGTGCCGGGTGTGGGCTGCTGTTTTTGTTGTTAGCAACAAAAGGGAAAATAGAATGTCTGAAGTAAAATGTTTCAGGTATCTGTGGTGGATTCATTTTTCACTGACCTCCTAGAATGTTTTGGACCTTTGTAGAATCTCGTGGAACGTTCCAAACTTTCCGAGGATTACATTTTCCTCCAACCTCCTAGAATGTTGTCAGCCAGGCCCTCCTGGGTATATTTGCTTATATATGGCATGAATAAATACAGATTTGCACTTCCTAGCATGCACATTTATTGTCTTATTTGACAGGGATAAATCATGCATGCAAATTGTTCATCAAATAAAAATAAGGTATTCAAAAATGTAACAAATGGAGGTGGGGGGCGCTGAAGACGCTCCTTGCCTGGGGCGCCATTTGATTTAGGGCCGACCCTGACTGCTGGTCTTAGAACTATTAGCTGTTTTGAAAAATGTACTGTGTTTTAAACAGATTAAAAGCTGGCTAAAAGAAACCCAACTGATTAAAACTGGTAGTGCCTCCATTAGTTCGAGGTTTAAGGTATTTTCCAGTATAAGAATTTTTTTTAGTTGTTTATAACTTTGCCAGACTTTAACCGTTTGGACAGAAATTTTCCATGTTGGCTGCGTATCTCAGGCTGAATTATTCTGGAAAAGTTTCAACACAAATGGTTCAGCCATTTCCAAGAGCAAGATTAAGAGATAAATGCTTTGTTTTTTCCATGTAAAAAACATTCTTACTTCCATTTCACTGAGAAGCTCTAGCATCTCCATGATTTGAAGCACAGACTTGAAATTTGACAGATAGTTGGCCTTTCTGTCAGAGTTGTGCTTTTGATCTCACCATGAAAAACTGGCCAAATATGATCAACTTGAGAAAAAATTCAGTTCACAGATGCTCAGTAGAGACTTGCTGGAGTTTGGCAGCTAAATTTCCTGAAGATTCCATCTGCACTGAGCATCATCCAGCCCACAGCTACAGGCCTAAGCAGTACTTTCCCTGCAGTTGCTGTTCTCAGTTGCTACACTGTGGTGCTGGCATCCCCCTCAGTCTAATGATCTTTGGGTCTTAATTCATTTTATAATCAAGAGGTGGATCATCCCATCCTGATGTGTTTAAACTGCTGCCACACACTGCCCAAATGGAGTTAGTCCAGTTGGCCATTCTTGTTGTAACAAGGGATTATCTGCAATTCATAAAACTACACATATTCAAGTACTAATCACCCCCAGCACCTACATTATCTTCTGCAGCTGGGAGATGGGCTGACTCTCTTCCAAGGTCTTTGTAAAGATCAGGGCAACTGAAGAACAGAAGCAGAGAGTCTCAGTAATTCCATCTTAGTGACTAGTATCCTAAAATGTTCCCTATGGGAGATGCAGTCTGCTGTATCCTAGACATCAGTTACATTCTGTATTCTGGGTCTTACTGTATACCCCAGCAATAACTCTGACTTTTTCCTGGGCAATTTTCCACATGAGAATCCATTTCCACATGCTCCTCGGGAAGCCCACATGTTTGCAGTAAGAAGAACCAAAGTAAGCAAGGTTGCTCAGAGGAAGGGGAGGCAAAAGGGGAAGTCTGCCTTGGACCCCCAAACCAAGCAGCGTTGTGAGCTACTATGCGGGGTCCCAACACCACTTCCTGAAATTTGGCCCAGCAGCCCCTCTGTCAGGATGGAGGAGTGGGTAGGCCACACCTGAGTGGCACTATAAACCAGCATGTCTGGTTGCAATGCCACTCACAGAAATTTGGCCCAGCAGCACATCTGTCATGGAGGGGCAGCCAGGCCAAACCTGCACACCAGGTAACAATGCCCAGAGCAGGGAGCCAGGCCCAGGCCCCACGGGGCAGCCAAGCCATTATTGCAGGATGAGTGCAATGCAGTCTCGCGCTCCCATTTCAGGAGGGTTTGTACTCAGCATGGCTAAGCCATGCCTTTGCTGCCTCTACCCATGCTACCATAGTTAACCTGCTATTTATATTCACGCTAGCTTGATGACAGCTACCACAAGTATGTAGACACGAGCAGGGAAATCACACCCCTAGCTTGTAATGTAGATGTAGCCTAAGCTGATGAGAGTTTTATAATTTATGTTGAATGAATGGGCACTAATGACTAAGCCCACAAGTGTGTGTTAGCCAAATGGGTCAGAAAGTGTATTTGTGTATTTCACTTGCCTTTCTTTGATGTTCATCATTGTAGTATTTGAGCACCTCATAAACATTAATGAATTCGTCCTTACATATGTCAAGTAGGGAAGTATTATTATCGCTATTGTTCAAATGGGGAACTGAAGCACTGAGAGTTTCAGTGACTTGCTCAAGGTCACATACGAAGTTTGTGGCAGAGCAGTAAATAGCATCAGGGTTGCTTATAATGCGTAGGGCCAGTCGTGTACAGAAAAGATCCATACCACTGGAAGAAATGTCATTTCTTGTCCTAGTTCTGAAACTGACTTTGTCCATCAGAAAAACATCATTTTACAGCTAAGAAAAATTTTCTGTTCAGTGTGTTTGTGTGAGCATACACAACCAAAGGGTCTCTCAGTTGCTGGAAAATTTCCCTTTTATACCTACATCCATTTTTAATTAACACCTCGTTTATAATTGTTCAATTATCCCCCCTGCTGTTCAAGGAAACCAGCATAACAATCATCTAACACAACACAGGGGCAATTAGCACCCAGAAGACAACAAGGAAACTCATCACAACTCAGAGTTTCTGTATAACACAGGAAGAGGGATCAAAGTATGACATCAAAGTCAACTCATTGCAAACCTCCTAATGGAACTTGAGTTCTTATAGCAGCGACCATAATATTTTGGTGTTTCTGAATTCTTTAGTTATTAAAAATAATATTTAACAAGAAGCTATGGTGCATACTTGTTATGTTTTCAAAAGTGTATCTTTTAACCCTTTGAGAGGTCCCCATTATGATACTGAAAGACAGAAGCTAACAGATTCATCACTGGGTTACTCCAGTTTTATACAGTCAAACTCCATTGATTTCATCAGCATAAAACTAAAGTAATCTGTTGATGAATCAAGCAATATGCCTTTATTTATGTGACCTGTAGAGGATACAGTCAACACTTTTTACATTTTGTCTAACTCTCTTTGCCCTCATACTGCCTGTTGAGTTGAAGATGGCGTCCTTTTCATTTTAATGGTCTTGTGAAGAGCCTGTACATTTGCTACTTCCCCCCCCTAGGAATTGCATTATTTTATTAGCTGATGGCACAGGGGATTTTAACTACTTTTGAGGTTGTTGGCATCAGAGACATCCTTAACCATGCTTATTAAACCTTCAAGATTGCTAATTTCTTTGTACAAAGGGAGTTTTGAGCTTTCATTAGGATATTTCCCAGATGTTTTAATTTTCTGACACCATTTAGTATAATTATGTTTGCTCTTAGTACATAAGTATGGAAAATAATGTACATTAGGAAACAAACAAATAAACAAGCTGTCATATGAAAACATAATAAAGAGCAGCTGATAAGGAAAAACAGTCCTGGCAACATTGTTTTAACAGCCATGGGACACATAAAAAGCAGACATATTGTGATGGTAACAAATTTAATTACCCACGCAGAAATAAATTAAAAGAAAAGATAAGAGAATATACTAAAATGAGAAGTTCAGAGATGTGCACAACTAAAACAGAAAATCCTGATGAAATGTCTGATCTGAAAGAGGTTTTTTAAGAGTGGCAGCCTATAAGGTATAGTATCTGTCATAAATATAAAGGGAAGGCTAATCACCTTTAAATCCCTCCTGGCCAGAGGAAAAACCCTTTCACCTGTAAAGGGTTAAGAAGCTAAGATAACCTCACTGGCACCTGACCAAAATGACCAATGAGGAGACAAGATACTTTCAAAGCTGGGTGGGACAAAGGGTCTGTTTTGTCTGTAGGATGCTTTTGCCTGGACCAGAGCAGGAATGCAGGTCAGAACTCCTGTAAAGAGTTAGTAAGCAATCTAGTTAGATATGCGTTAGATTCTGTTTTGTTTAAATAGCTGATAAAATAAGTTGTGCTGAATGGGATGTATATTCCTGTTTTTGTGTCTTTTTGTAACTTAATGTTTTTGCCTAGAGGGATTCTCTATGTTTTGAATCTGATTACCCTGTAAGGTATTTACCATCCTGATTTTACAGAGGTGATTCTTTTACTTTTTCTTTAATTAAAATTCTTCTTTTAAGAACCTGATTGCTTTTTCATTGTTCTTAAGATCCAAGGGTTTGGGTTTGTGTTCACCTATGCAAATTGGTGAGGATTTTTATCAAGCCTTCCACAGGAAAGGGGGTGTAGTGCTTGGGGGGGATATTTTGGGGGTGGGGGAGACGTTTCCAAGTGGGCACTTCCCCGTCCTTTGTGTAACACTTTGGTGGTGGCAGCTTTTAACCTAAGCTGGTAAGAATAAGCTTAGGGGGGTCTTTCATGCAGGTCCCCACATCTGTACCCTAGAGTTCAGAGTGGGGAAGGAACCTTGACAGTAGCAGACATTGGTATAAAATGACCCTGTTGCTTTGAGTCAATAGCAAGGTGGGTATTTCTTTTCATTGGGGAGTAAGTGGTGATGAAAGGGAATGGTCTGTGCTATGGCCATTTGTTTTACACTTTTGTCAGTGTGCCTAATGATGTCATGTTGGGTGTGATGTACATTATTAGCTAGATAAATGAAGATTTTGCATAGTTCTACTCACGAATTCCAAAGGATTTTTCTTTAGGCAAAATTCTCCCCCTCTCTCCTTGGGGCTCTTCTTCCCTCCCTGCATAGCTGCAGACAACCCTTTGGCAGTGAAACTGATGCTGTTCCATTAGGCAAGTATAAGGACAGGATGTGCAGGAAATCACTTCTGTGTAAACCCCTTATGTGCTCAGAGCCCAGCAACGCGCCTGGGCAGTGCAAATTGGGACAAGAGCAGAGCTGTGAGAATTCTTCTGTCTCCTGACGAACAGGGGAGTAAGGAGGACAGATAGGCCCCTGCACAGGCTACTTAAACCACAGACCAGTTCTGTCGCTGCTCCACAGCACAGATTCTTCCTCCATCTCTGCCTCCAACACACATATTTGTTCAGCATCCAGCTTGACTACTCAGGGGAGGGGCTGGGCTCTGGCTTCTGTGCTTACTGGAGATTCTATTCTCGTTCCATAAGCTCCCATACAGAATTCCGCATGCAGAACAAACGGAAAAAAATATTTAAAATGTCTGTTGTGTGGGTAAGAGATCCATAAGGGGCATGAGAGAGAAGACAACAGATATATCATTACAATATTTTTCAGCTCGCTTTGTTTCCAGTTGTTTCCTATCCAGAGCATGCTCAGCAAGCTAAACTTCATCTTCATAGGTTCCAATTTAAGTGCTAGATGTGACCCCCAGATTCTCAATGTGTAGTTCCTTCCTCCACTAGTATTCCCATTGACTCCAGTGGTACTGTATTGTGTACAGTATTGTACAAGGCCCGATTCATGAATAAAAGTACCACAATCTGGCCCTGGATAATTCTAGGATTTGTTCTAGTGAATAACATCCTTATGGCACTTCCTGTTAAAATACCATTAGGAATAATCTTTCTTCTTGAATTTTGTTGAGATGGAAATGGTGGCATTCTGGAGAGCCCAGGCAGAAAAGCTTTTGTCTTTGATTTATTGCAGCATTGCCATTTGCGTTGATGTACTGGATTGATGGCTCTCCCAGCATTTCACATCGTGAACTCCTATTTTTCGAACTATAGAGCTCCCTCATAAAAAAGAAAAATGTGGAACTTGACCTGCCAGATCCCAGATTGAGCGTGACCTTCATTTTAGATAATTAAACAAATCCATGGAGCCGTTTTTGAGTATAATCTCTTCATTTTAGACGTTAGTGGTTTAAGATGATATTTTGCATCTCTGTAACCTTTTTATGTATTTCTTTGAATAGTGAGTGAGTAGTCTGTAATAGAGGTATTTTTTAAGTTTAATTAAGATGGAAACACTCCAGTCTTGCCCTTAAAAACCAAAAAAAAAAAACAAACCCAAACCAAATAAAAACCCCAGACCAAAATTAGTAACCATGCTTCAGAGGGAAAGGCTTATAGAACTGAGTTCTCGGATTTGGTTCCTCTTCCCAGGCATTACAATAGTAGCTTTGCAGAAGAGAAAGACACCTCAAAGAGATTACACTCCAAGACTGAGATCCTCAGCTGCAGAGACTCATATCCTGTGGGCAAGGATTGCTCCACATAGCTCAGGAGCAGGGGGAAATGCAAATTAATGCTGAATGCCAATCCCACAGTGTAAGTTAGAACAGCCTCATGATGGTTTTCATGGGTTTCAGACCATTCAGAAACCCTTCAGTTGTAATAATGGCTACCATGATTTTTAAAAGAGGTGAACGTTAATCTGTGACAGTAATACATACTTAATACCTCTTTCACTTGAAATAATATGGAGAGAGAGAAATCACTGCATTTGATCTGTTAAAAGCATGTCTGAGAGCAAGATGCCACACAGCACATGTGTTTTGTACAGTGAAAGATTTTAAAAAATGCTTTTTAGCACTACACTCTCCTGTTTTATTTTCCTTTGTTTCAACTATCTATAGCTCTCTGATATGGCAGAGTGGGGAATATGAGGTCTCTGTTCATCAAGGACCAGGCATAAAAAAAGACCTCTTAGCAGTGTCCCTGTCTGTGTCATAGACCAGGAAGTGGGCAGTCATACCTAGTGGTCAAAGCAGTGGTGGTCAGGGCTAGTGATTAGCGCAAGAGCCAGGAAGCAGAGGACAAAGTCGGAAAACAAGCCAAGGGTCAGAGCTGGCATCAGTAACCAGGAGCTGGGTGTAGACGCAGGGATCTGGAACAAGGCAAAAGGTAAGGCCAGGCCAGGCCCTCTAAAACCCATCCAGACTCCAATATTGCAGTCAGACAGGGATCCACCTAGTTGCTCAGATAACTTCCAGTGCCTCCTTCTGGCTTAAATAGGGAGTCTGAGCCAATCAGAGACGCTGGACATCTCCAATTGGAGCTTCATGGGCGGTGCGTAGGGTGAGCTAGGGTCCACATTCTTGCAAGCTGCTAGCTGCAGTGTAAGGACTGCCTGGAGACCTGCATACAAGACCTATAATCCCTAACAGTCTACTGCCTAACCTTGTGTTTGCTCCTGCATTTAGGTTTCTTATTTTAGAGAAAATTCATCCTGTGTAGAGAGCCAATGCAAAGACTGCACATCACTTAAGACCCATCTAAGACTTATTTTGAGGACTTGTGCTGGCCCTCTGTACAGAAGTGAATTAATCTTCATGCCTCCAGCTACTTCTAGAATCGTGATCCTGTGGAAGCAGTGGACATATAGGGAGTTCTCTTCCCCAGGTGACAAAAGCATCTGCGAATGATAAAGAATGAACCTAGGGACATAATGATGGAAGCAGAAGGAAGAGAGAAGCTGTGTAAGTCCAATTGGAAGGCTTTATCTACTTATCTTATTTATGTAAGCAGAGTCAGGATGAGCTCCACCCTGACATCTGGTGGTGAGGTGTGGCAAGTTGTGGAAAAGAACTTCAGGGGCCGATCTCATTTGCATAGGCTCACCCACCCCGCCTAAAATGAGGCCATAGCTGCCCAAATGGTCACTTTGGCTGCTGTGGGATCCCCAGTGTCTCTGTTATTGGGGCAGGAAGAATAAATTGTTATTACCCTGATTATGGGAATCAAGGACAGTGGAACTGTACTTGGCCTTTTGTTATGATGGAGGGACTCGCCATCAACTAAGTAGCACTCGCTAGGCAAGGGACATGGGTTCCAAAACTCTGTGAATTGAGAGAGGCTGGGGACAAGTATTAATACTTGGTGGTATGGGCTCCCTGGTGAGGGCCTTACATGCTAATTGCACTTCATCCTCTCTCCATGGTAGAATATCAGAGCTAATTTTGATTCTATTAGGAGTCTAGTTACAGGCTGCTGAGCTGAATTCACTTTGGGCGCATGGTGCACCAGCACTGAGGCTCCCCTACTATAAGCTGAAATCACAAAAGCGCTAAACTTACTAAGAGCTGGAATCACTGAGTGTTGTGTTAAGTAGTGGGGGAGCCTGAAGATATATGGTGGAGCAGTTTGCGGGACAGTGAGCTGAGTGGCTTGTAGAGCAGAGCAGTTTGCAAGATGGCTGGCAGAGCAGAGCATTGCAGTTTGCGGGACGGCGAGCAGAGCAGCTTGTGGAGCAGAGCGGAGCAGAGCGGAGCAGAGCAGTTTGTTGGATGCCTAGAGCAGCTCATGGGGCGGCTGGCAGAGCGGAGCCCCATGGAGAGGTGGGGCCATCAGCTTTGGACCATGTAAGGTGCCCCTTAACACCCCCCCATCTCCACCCAGGTTGGGAGGTAAAACTCTGCAGATAAACTTTCGAACTCTGGGGCTGCCCTGACCAGGGACAGAGACATTTGGGTTGTTGGACTTTTGGGACTTTGGGTGATTTTGGGTTGCTGGACTCAAGAACCAAAGGGAAAAGACATGCCCCAGTTTGCTTGGGGTGGGTTTTTTGCTCATGGGTTGTGTTATGAATCCTCTTGGTGGTGTTTCCCCAACATAATGCCACATTGTTTCTCTCTGTTATTAAAAGGCTTTTTGCTACACTCAGACTATGTGCTTGCGAGAGGGGAAGTATTGCCTCTTGGAGGAGCCCAGCGGGGGTGGTATATATTTGTCCCAGGTCACTGGGTAGGGGCTTGAGCCGGTTTGCATTGTGTTATTGGAATGGAACCCCTAGATATTGAACCTGGCCCTTGCTGCTGCCAACTCTGACAGGCAGAAGGGTTACCTTTATAAAGCTCTAGCCAGTGCAGTATCTGGGCACTGACAAAATTCAGCACTGGGTAAATCTTTAAAAAAGGGAAGAAGGAAGATCCTGGGAACTACAGGCCAGTCAGCCTCACCTCAGTCCCTGGAAAAATCATGGAGCAGGTCCTCAAAGAATCAATCCTGAAGCACTTGCATGAGAGGAAAGTGATCAGGAACAGCCAGCATGGATTCACCAAGGGAAGGTCATGCCTGACTAATCTAATCGCCTTTTATGATGAGATTACTGGTTCTGTGGATGAAGGGAAAGCAGTGGATGTATTGTTTCTTGACTTTAGCAAAGCTTTTGACACGGTCTCCCATAGTATTCTTGTCAGCAAGTTAAGGAAGTATGGGCTGGATGAATGCACCATAAGGTGGGTAGAAAGCTGGCTAAATTGTCGGGCTCAACGGGTAGTGATCAATGGCTCCATGTCTAGTTGGCAGCCGGTATCAAATGGAGTGCCCCAGGGGTCGGTCCTGGGGCCGGTTTTATTCAATATCTTCATAAATGATCTGGAGGATGGTATGGATTGCACTCTCAGCAAATTTGCGGATGATACTAAACTGGGAGGAGTGGTAGATACGCTGGAGGGGAGGGATAGGATACAGAAGGACCTAGACCAATTGGAAGATTGGGCCAAAAGGAATCTGATGAGGTTCAATAAGGATAAGTGCAGGGTCCTGCACTTAGGACGGAAGAACCCAATGCACAGCTACAGACTAGGGACCGAATGGCTAGGCAGCAGTTCTGCGGAAAAGGACCTAGGGGTGACAGTGGACGAGAAGCTGGATATGAGTCAGCAGTGTGCCCTTGTTGCCAAGAAGGCCAATGGCATTTTGGGATGTATAAGTAGGGGCATAGCGAGCAGATCGAGGGACGTGATCGTTCCCCTCTATTCGACATTGGTGAGGCCTCATCTGGAGTACTGTGTCCAGTTTTGGGCCCCACACTTCAAGAAGGATGTGGATAAATTGGAGAGAGTCCAGCGAAGGGCAACAAAAATGATTAGGGGACTGGAACACATGAGTTATGAGGAGAGGCTGAGGGAGCTGGGATTGTTTAGCCTGCAGAAGAGAAGAATGAGGGGGGATTTGATAGCTGCTTTCAACTACCTGAAAGGGGGTTCCAAAGAGGATGGCTCTAGACTGTTCTCAATGGTAGCAGATGACAGAACGAGGAGTAATGGTCTCAAGTTGCAGTGGGGGAGGTTTAGATTGGATATTAGGAAAAACTTTTTCACTAAGAGGGTGGTGAAACACTGGAATGCGTTACCTAGGGAGGTGGTAGAATCTCCTTCCTTAGAGGTTTTTAAGGTCAGGCTTGACAAAGCCCTGGCTGGGATGATTTAACTGGGAATTGGTCCTGCTTTGAGCAGGGGGTTGGACTAGATGACCTTCTGGGGTCCCTTCCAACCCTGATATTCTATGATTCTATGATTCTAAATGAGGGAAAAAAAAGAATGACACCTTCTGTATTCTCTTTCTATTGATAGGAAAACAAAACCAAAACAATTAACTGTACTAAGGAAATCACATAGTGCTTATTCATTTTCTATGGGCATACCCATGCAGTGCTTTGAACACATGGCACAAAGTGACTACTATGAATCTTAGCCCTTTGCTACACCTCTTTGGAAGTTATAGAATCACAGAAGATTAGGGTTGGAAGAGACCTCAGGAGGTCATGGTTCAACCCCCTGCTCAAAGCAGGACCAACCCCAACTAAATCATCCCAGCCAAGGCTTTGTCAAGCTGGGCCTTAAAAACCTCTAAGGATGGAGATTCCACCACCTCCCTAAGTAACCCATTCCAGTGCTTCACTACCCTCCTAGTGAAATAGTTTTTCCTAATATCCAACCTAGACCTCCCCCACTGCAACTTGAAACCATTGCTTCTTGTTCTGTCATCTGCCACCACTGAGAATAGCCTAGCTCCATCCTCTTTGAAACCCCCCCTTCAGGTAGTTGAAGGCTGCTATCAAATGCCCCCTCACTCTTCTCTTCTGCGATTAAATAAGCCCAGTTCCCCCAGCCTCTCCTCATAAGTCATGTGACCCAGCCCCCTAATCATTTTCGTTGCCCTCCGCTGGACTCTCTCCAATTTGTCCACATCCTTTCTGTAGTGGGGAGCCCAAAACTGGACGCAGTACTCCAGATGTGGCCTCACCAGTGCCGAATAGAGGGGAATAATCACTTGCCTCGATCTGCTGGAAATGCTCCTACTAATATAGCTCAATATGCTGTTAGCTTTCTTAGCAACAAGGCAACACTGTTGACTCATACCCAGCTTCTCGTCCACTGTAATCCCTTTTCTGCAGAACTTCCACTTAGCCAGTCAGTGCCCAGCCTGTAGCCGTGCATGGGATTTTTCACTCTGCACTTGTCCTTGTTAAACCTCCATCAGGTTTCTTTTGGCCCAATCCTCCAATTTGTCTACATTACTCTGGATCCTATCCCTATCCTCCAGCGTATCTACCTCTCCCCCCAGCTTAGTGTCATCTGCAAATTTGCTGAGGGTGCAATCCATCCCATCATCCAGATCATTAATGAAGATGTTAAACAAAACTGGGGCACTCTGCTTGATACCGGCTGCCAACTAGACATCGAGCTGTTGATCACTACCTGTTAAGCCTGGTGATCTAGCCAGCTTTCTATCCACCTTTTAGTCCACTCATCTAATCCATACTTTTTTAACTTGTTGGCAAGAATAGTGTGAGAGACCATATCAAAAGCTTTGCTAACGTCAAGGTATATCACATCCACTGCTTTCCCCATATCCACAGAGCCAGTTAATTATAGAACATACAACCAGCTTGGGGTGTCTGCCCTGCTTTTTGATAGACTGCCCTGAGGTCGGCACTCACAGTTGTGAGCCCACTCCAGCCAGCATGACACCATCGATACATCACGCAAGAATATTGATAAGTGAGTGACTAGCTTTCCAATGATTTATCGCATGACACCTTTTAGATACAGATTATAACCACAGTGAATTGGGGTACACTGAGTGAGTCAAGGCTGCTGAAACTCACTGCCAGATACCAGGGAGCCTCTTGCCTTCTGGCATAGGGATGCTCTTATGGTCACAGTCACTATTCTGGTTGTTTCAAAGAAAATAATGGGAACCAACCTCCTTCAGAGAGTATACATGCTCTGAGCTGAAAGAAAACATCTAAACCTAATGACAAAATAAAGGGTTAAAGCTCCTATTAAACGGACATTTATAATGCATCTTTAACTATGGAGTCTCACCCAGCAACTCCATGATCGTACCTTGCCCTTCTAAGGATCTCAGATGAATCTATGAGGCACATAAGTGTGATCTTCATTTTGCAGATGTGAATCTGAGAAACTAAAAGTTATAACTTGTCCACTAGCACATCGCAGGTCACCGGCACAGGGAGCAATAAATCCCAGGACTCCTGACCTCTCCCACAAGTCCTCTGATAAACTGCTTCACGACAGATTACAACCACCATTACAAAAATGGATTTGCATATTATTATAGAAAGAAAAGGAGGACTTGTGGCACCTTAGAGACTAACCAATTTATTAGAGCATAAGCTTTCGTGAGCTACAGCTCAGATTATAGATTTTTCAGGGGGCTAACAAGTACTATCCAAAGATATTGGGAAAAAAAAAAAAACAAGAAGATTTTTGCCAAATTCAGCTCTCAGTTACGCCAGCACAGCCTCCTGAGAATCAATGGGATTGTAACTGAAATTAGAATATGGCCCAGCATTTGAGACACATTCACAGAGCCACTTATGTTCCCATTCACACTGCTGTATTCCAGAAATAACTGCACTGAGATCTGGGAGCAGAAACAGGCTTATAATTTCCATATCTATCTACTCTGTCTCTGTGAGTGCTGCTTTGTTTTAAAAAAGCAGCTGGGGCAGAGAATAAAACAAACAGCATCAGTCTATAACAAAGTATTTTTACTGAGATTTTTAAACATGGACATAAATTAGGAAAGTCTGGACCGCCTCCTCTGTACGATCTCATCACTGCTGGGGCAACAGCCTTCCCCTGTGCCGTTCCTGCCATCTGGATCAGCTTAATTACATCCCTCTTCCTCATCAAGCCTTCATCCAATTTCAGTTGTCAGCTACAGACATTTCAACTAGACACCTTGTAATTTCTCTCTCTTCCTGTTAGTATGTATTATTTAACTTTGGAATTGTTTGCTTTACAGAAGCTGCTGTAAAGCATTTGGAGAGGCAATGCGTATGAAACACACAATACAAAATAATAGTGTGATTTTTTTGTTTTTGTGTTTTAATGGTACTTGCAGTAGCAATACCATATAATCAAAAACCTGATGTTGAGCCAAAGCTAAAAACAACCAGTAGATGGCACAATGTATTATGTTATAAAAGATTCATAACTACAAGCTCGAGGCCCCCACCCCTAAAACCTGGTTGTTAGTATAACATAAATCAAACCTCCATTTTAAGAGATGTTACTTATAAGCTCAATATAGCCCTAACTTTATGTCCCTTTTCAGTGCTTCCTCTGGAAGATTTGGTGGTGATTCCTTAAATGGAAAAAAACATTTTAGAAACAATAATGGATCTAGAGGGCAATAGGACACTGCCCAGGGGAGTTTTCTTCTGCTCTGCTCTTAAAAATACCAGGTTGCTTCTTTTCATTCCTCTGTTAAATAATAGAACTGCTTCAAGGGACATCTCCCTACTCGACCAACATAACTTAGAAAAGGTTCAGGCAATGGTCAGTTATAAACACTGTTGTAGCCATTCTATAATAATAAATAATAATATACACTTATAATAAACAGCAGCTTTTACCCAGGACAAATTAATTACTTAATTAAACAACACCTCTGTGAGCCTGGGAATGCTAACACTCCAGTAATCCTCTTGACCTCATTGGGGTGTCAATGGTTCTGCTTGTATGAGTAAGGGTTACTTTTGTGGGTAAGGATTGCAGGATCAGAAGTAAATACTGTAATATGTTTTCTGCTATTTCAGGCATATTTCTTCTGGGAGGGAAAAAGGAGGAAGTTTGTTGTGTTCACCTTCTAGAAATTAATCCCTGCAAAATATTTGTCAGCGGTTCAGGATATCTGTCTTTTAGCTTCAAATCTGTAATGTTTGTACTATGTCTGCTTAAAAGGCAGACTTAGTGGCTTCAGCATAATTTACTATTTAAGGTTAAAAGCTGTTGCTCTCTCTAATCTTCTACTCCACAGCCACTGCAACTTTAATACTGCAAGCCTCAGAAGAGGAGAGAAATGCCTTGCTGAAACATTTAGCATGATACAGTTTTCCATCTTTATTTTAAGTTATGAAAACTGTCTGAAAAAGCTAGTAAGTGTTTCCAGTCAGTGATAGTTTGCTGGCATCAAAAGATTAAGAAAATGAACTGAAATATCCAGAGGAAGAAATACTGAGTGGAGAAGATAGATTACAAAAAAACACCTTGTATTTTCTATATTTATCTGTGTGCTATGTGTATCTACTTCACTAGGCTGTCAATTTTAATTGGACAGAAATCTTCAGCAGTTCAGTTCACACCAGTTTAATTCAGAATTCCTGTTGTTACTTCATCCCTATATTCCACTTAAATAGAAGTGTTGTAAGAGTAGTGATGTTAACCCCAGTGTCCTGACATAATTCCAACTCAGGTACTTACGATCTGCCTACATAAATTATGCCTTCAGTTTCATCTCAGTACTTCATTTCCTTCCCTAATGTATTGTATGGAGTTGCTCTGCATTGTTAAAGAGCTGCTTTCCAACCCAGAGATGGCTGCATTTTAGTGGTTTGAGAACTGATCTCTATAAATTCCAGAGAAATTACTTAGTGTAAGGGGACTGTTGCCCCCTTACTAACATTCAGTGTTTTAAGTGCTAGCTCCCAGTACTAAGAAGGGGGAAGGGTCGATGGGGAATCAAGACCCTGAGACTGACAGCCCCCAGGAACAATGGGAAGAGGCCAATGCTCCAGGTCAGCCTGAATGACAGGGCGGGCAGGCTGATCAGGGAGTCAGGAGGCCAGGGAGGTCCCGTCCTCCTTGTGAGCTGGACTTGCCTGGGTCAGACACAGTGGAGCCGAGCTAAGGAGAAAGCAGGGGCCCAAGCTGAGCTGGGGAGCAGAGCTGGGCCAGATCCAGAGGGAGCAGACCCTGTCCTGGGAGCAGAGCTGCAGCCCCAAAGCCAGAGGCACAGCCCAGAGAGAGCAGACTTGCCCCAGGAAGAAAGCTGTAGCAACCAGAGCCAGAAGGGCCAGAGAAGCAGCCCAGAGAGCTGGAGGCAGAGCAGCAGTACTGAGACAGAGGGGTGGAGCTGGGGCGGGAGCAGTCTGGAGCTGGGTGCGGTGAGCAGCTGGGGAGTGCGAGGGGGACCCTGGGCAGCAGGCCCAGCACAGGGAGATACCTCAGGCAAGAGGCTCTGCAGGCCAGGCTTGGATCGTAGCCCCGACAGGGCAGGGGTGACACTGGGAAGAAGGTCCCTACCACTTAGAGCCTGAGAGCATGTGGCCACCACCAGAGCAAGTGTCCAACCCACAGCATCCCTGCAGCACAGCCTGGGCCTGAGAAGGCGGCCTGGGACTTACAAGGAACAGACTGTGAACTGCCCTGGTATTCCAGAGACACTGTTTGTGATGTTCCCTGCCACAGAGCGGGTTGATGTGTTTCCTTTAACCTTTCCCATTTTTCCTTATGCTTTTTAAAATTAATTGTTGATTAAATAACTTGCATTTGCTTTAACTTGTATGTAATGGTCAGTGGGTCAGAGAAGTGCCCAGTGCAGAGAGAGTATTCCAGAGTGGGGACACCCTAGTTCCTGTGCTAGGTGACCACAGCAGGGTTGGGGTTGAGCCCCCCAGGAATCCTGGGCCCAGCCTTGTTGGGGTTACGAGGACTCTGCCAGACAGGAGAGTGGAAGGGGAGTCCTCAAGGGCAGGGACACCACTGGGTAAAGGAAGTAGGAGCGAGAACTCAGATCCTTTCGCTAGCCCACTTCACAAGGGTAGTACAGAAGCCAGGAAAGTTCCCCACAATAGCAGGACTATTCCCCCACTTACATTAGCAAATGTTTGCTATGTGTTGTGAGATCCTTGGATGAAAGGAACTGTAGAACCACAACATATTATTTGTCCCTGACATCAAACAAGGGAGCTAATTATCAATCTTGCCTACCTGTTTTGGTGGGCTGCGAATTTTTTGTTTTGGTTGGTGATTATTGTTGTTTGTTTTTGTTTTGTTTGTAGCTATGCTACAAGCAGGGTTAAAAAGGAGTTTGACTTGGCAGACAAGACCCCCCCCTATAAAAGATAGTGGAAATCAATTATGGTTTCAGTTTTAGATGATGGAGCACAGGACAATACGATCCACCCTGCTCAAATAGAATTCCTGCCTATTTGCAAATCGTAAGGATGCCATGTGTCCCAGGCAGAAATCATGTGAACTGAAGGTTTGTTGTTTTAAAAGAAATAATAACATTGTATTTTGTTTCAATTTTACATACTGTTATGGCTTGCAGGACCATTGTATTGCAGTGATGTCACTGCAAAAACCAGCATAACAGTGAATATTCTTGTGGACTACTCAGAAAGATCTTCACATGCAAGGTAGGCCAGGAGAAATCTTTGACTTGGAGACAGTAATAACCCTACAGTGGGCTACACTTGACAATCTTCCCTGTAGGTCTGTGAAAGGGGTGGGTAATCACCTGAAGAAGGAAGGAGAAAGGTCTTCTGATTGATGGGTTGCAAAATACTGTGGCAGTGCTCCCTGACTGCAATGGCTAGAAATGGAAGGATTCCATTGGGTAGAGAATGTTATGCCCAACTAATAGTCCCCAAGAGGAGACTGGATTCCTTTAGATTCCTGACCCATGTTTTTATGGATTCCTACTGGCCTAAAAAATAAAAATGTATAAAAGGTCAAATCCTGACTCTATACAATTGTATTACCTCCAGATACCTAGTTTGGTCTATGTTTATTTTTAAAAAGGTTAGAGGTAGCTGGAGAGGGGTATTTTCAGAAGCATTCAGCATTTATACAACTCTGCTTACAAAACACTCAGCATTGGGTTAACTCCGCTTCCATTGACTTCAAAGTGAGAAAGGCTTTTGAAAACCCCACCCTTTAATATTACCTCTGTTACCAGATAGTACAGTGAGGGATGCCTAGAACTATATGTAATGATAAAGAGGATTATTCATTCCCTTCCAGAATCCTGCTCTGAGTGAATTATAAATGAAATAAAATCCATATTACAAAATTGGCAGAGATAATAAAATACAACCGGAATTCAGGGATCAGCAGAAAAGAGACAGCACAAAGGTCAAAACAGCAATCTTCTCTTTCAAAAGAGCTCTTACTACACAATGAGGAGAAGATTTTGCAAGGTACAAATGGCAGTTAGGTACCTAATTCCCAGTACATTTCAATGAGAGTTAGGCACCTAATTGTCATTCGTGCTTTGGAAAATTTATCACCTAGTCAAGTAGAGGACATCAGTTAACAGAAGGTATATTGATATGGTAAAATAGCTAAGCAGCACATTGCAAAAAATATTAATGTTGTTATTATCTGCATTGGCTTTCTTTCTGTATTTAGTTTACTTACTATTTCCTCATAGATTGCTTTTGTATTTTGTCCTTGGGAAATACTGAATAGCGTCTCTTAATACCAAAACATATAGCTTGATGCAGCACCTGACTCACCTGAGTAATCTTTACTCTTGTGATGAGCCTACTTGAAATCATCAGGACTCCAATGGAACTACTTGCATGTGTGAGAATTACCCATGTGAATAAGGGCTTTCAGGATTAGGCCCAAATCCTGTCAAATGTTTTCTGTTTTTTCCAAGTGTAAGTCTTCAAAGGTGGGAAGGAAGGAGAACAAAACTTGTTGTTTTTCCTTTCTAATGGTGACTGGAAGATTAAACACCAGATGTGAGGCTAGTCACAATGCAGAACAGTCCTCAGAACTGACAGCATTAGCTTTTGTATCCAGTCGTACAGCAACGATGCAATTCTTAGCACACAGTACATGGAGAACTGTCAGCTCTGTAGCAATCCAATTAAGTTACATGGTTTCTGAACCTAGATGATTTGAGGAAGTTTAAAACAGAGAGCTAGCGCTGCGCTGGCTCAGCTGTTGTGCCAATTATCTGGTGGGATGTTTGTGTAGCTCCGGCTGCTATAGTATTTTCAGAGCACGAGAAGGGCGAACACATTTCAGGGTTAATTATGAATTAGCATTATTGTTTATTTAATTATTTATTAAATAAGATGTCTAATATGTATTTTAAAGAGACACTGGCACCATCTGACAAATGGGACAAGTGAGCGCATTCTACATTTTTCAAAAGGATCATTGAAAAATTGAATAAAAAAGTACCTCACTGATAGTTAAAGTTTAAAGTAGCATTAGTTCCTGTGGAGTCCCTTCTGGAATGGGTGCTCCATGGGAAAAGCAGCATGACTCTTGACAGAACTATGCCGTTTCTATTCTATTCCATCTGTTTTTTTGTTTTTTAATCAAGGCCATCAGCATAGTATTTGAAGTAAGATAAGAGTAAGAGCAGCAACATGGAAGGGCAGCCTCTTCATGGAGCTACCTTTTACCTCTTTACAATAGAGGGCTCTTTTCTTCATAGATTGGCACAGGGAACAGGAAGCCATGGCCTCTGCCCACTCTGAGCTCCCCCCCAGATTTTCCCTTCCATGCAGGGAGCAGTTTCCTGGAAGCTCAGCCTTGCAGTTAGCTACTCCCCTCCTGCACCAGTCAGTCCTCTTTCTGCAGGTTTCTTCACTGGAGAAGGCGAATAGCTCTCCTTTATTTATCAGTTTGAATTATAGCCTCTTGGGATACATGTGCAATATTAAAAAGAAATACATCTCTGATAACTAAGGTCAACAAAAGCAATCTACCTACCCCACCCCCCAAGGCATCTAAATATGCTGTATCCAGCTCCAGCTCAGTTGTATGTCTGAGAAAAGAGATGGACCTGACATCACATTCTAAATGTCAGGAGTCCAGCCCTGTTGGTCTAGTATGGGAAAGGTAAATTCCAGTCAACAGCTGTCTAGTTAATGCATTCTGCTATCACTATCCCAGGATGAAATCCTGACCCTATTAATGTCACTGACAAAACTCCCATTAACTTCACTGGGGATGGGATTTCACTGGGGACAGATATTTAATCTAGGAACAGTTATTATCTTGAGCACCTCAGCTGATCTCAGCTGCCACTTCATTACATAGGGAGAAAGGGCATCATCTGCGGATCCAGCAGCACCTGCACAACCTTGAGTATGCTACTGCCCGGGGGCTATATTTCAGAAAAGTTGTACTGCAGTAGTAATGTGAAATTTACAAAATGAAGTAAAAAGTAAATAACAGAACGATAGCTCTGCTTGTTGACTAGCTAGTTCCCATCCTAATTCTGCTTTGCATTAGGGTGTAAATCCCAAGTAACTCCACATTTACACAGCGCAAGTGAGAACACAGTTTATTCTTGTGTGCTTAGGAAGTGCCTAATGAAGTGCCCAACTCTAATGAAAAATGGAGTCCTCTACTGATTTCATGCAATGCAACTAGTTTAGTGCAAGGTTTCCCACAGAGTTCTACCAATGTGCTTGAGTTCTGCTACACAAAAGTCCTCAGGTGGTTTGGTCTTCAATACTTATTCAGTCTTGGGCTTCTCTGAATAGAATGCCAATGTGGTGCTGGTTTCACTGGTGGTTTTTGCAGTGGTTGAAGTGAACTGGCTGAAAAGTACATTGACCCATCCACCCTCCATACTATCCCTTTCCAACATCCATCCTTCTCTCTCTGTGGGCCAGGAAAACTCTTTTCCCCATGAGAAGAGCTTATACTTTTTTCTTAATATTTTGTTTCTAGGATGAATTTGGAGGAAGAGGGTGGATTTCTTTTAGCGTGGATAAGCAATATAAATGCAAATATATGGCAGTTGTTATAGGAATAAGGACCCCAATGATTTGTACAGAGGAAAGCGTGAGAAAGGGATGAGAAGAAACACACAAATCTGATGCTATTTAAGTCACTGGCAAAACTCCCATGGGAGCAGAGTCAGGCCAGAAAGAAAGAAAGGAGTGAGAAGTGTTTTTGATGAATTTCATGCCCCATTTTCTTTTGTGTTTGTTATTTTTCTTAATCTCTTTCATGTACATTTGGAAGTTTTATGCATCATCGTAACAGAGTGAGCACATGAGGGGGCTGTTTTTTGGTTGCTGGTTAGTAATCTGAATAATCAAAGCACATAAGCCAATCAGAGCAGAAGGATTATAGTAGGTGGAATAGTGATATCTGCATATTCACAATACAGTTATTGGAAAAATCACTGTACAATAATCATACAATGCCCTGCAATCTGATTGGCTGTTAGTCATTATTAGCCAATCAGAGTTCAGGGATTCAAATAGCATATGGCTCTTGAGAGCTAACCAAACAGTAATAGTATAAATCAGATACCAAGAACCAGAGTGCAGGGATCTAAGTGGAAGAAAACAGCTTGGTTATGCCTCTGTAAGTGTATAGCATCCCTGCCTTCTGATTGGTTGAGACAGTTCCATTCCAGTGTAATGTATCATATTGTGTATATTAATGTTTCAGCTTTACAGTTCCATTTCCATTAGGGGAAGATTGCCTATGAGCCTCTTAGTGGATAAATAGGAATTTACAGCTTTCAAAAAATCTCTTAAAGCTTGCAGTATCCAAAGAAGAAGGAATTACATATGACTATTTTTGAAGCTTTAAAAGTCCAGAGGGCCTAACTGTGCCCTTAGCTGTGTCTGTGCAATTCCTATTGAAATCAGGTGATGTAGCGCATGCATTTATGAGGGCTGAAATGAGGTCTGGTGGGGTTTTTGGTTTTGTTTATACTATCAGTCACATTTTCTGCTAAAAACAAAACCCCAGACCATGCCTAGGGGAATTCATCTTTCTGACTACAAAGATGCCATCAAAAATAAACTGTTTCCATTTTTAAAAACTTCAGTTATTAAAAAAAAGATTATGATGTCTTCTGGGCAGGGGACATGTCTTCCTGTGTATGTACAGTGTCTAGCGCAGTGGGGCCTTGCTCCTTATCAGGGCCCGTAAGAGCTACGGAAGTACAAATAGCAAAATGCTCAAATGGACTAGTTCTAGTGAAATTCATAACAGATAAAGTCCTTTCTGCTTCTCAGGATGTATACACATGCAAAAAGTGTTCTGTGAGTACAGTTGAGAGAGTATAAGACAATTAAAGGGACAACACTTAATTGCCAAGAAAAAATAATCCTTTAAAAATGTCATCCCTGTAGTCAGATATATTAAACAATTCCAGTGTCATTGGTGAGATTTTATATTAGCTCTGTTTTATATCACTTTCCACTTACATAACTGTCAAATAGAGCTTGTTTATACTGGGTGGAGTCTTTTTGTTTTTATTTTCAAACCAAATATGCAGGAAGATGAAGAAGCAAAATAAACAACAGTAAACAGAGACAAGTGGAGAGTTACTTTCAGAGACTGGGGTTTAGGACCTATTTGTTAATTATGCCCTGATTCTGCAAACACATGCTTAATTTTATGCATGAATAGTCCTGTTTGCGGCAATGTACTTCAGTGGGAGTACCCATGTATATAAAGTTAAGCAAGTGTGTAAGTACTTGCAGTATTGGGATCTATACATTCTGTAACATAATTCAGTAGGTTTGTTCCAGTGTAAATAATATAGGAGTGAGCGTTCAAATTATGACTTGCTTTCACCAGGATTGCATCTGATAGAAATGCCTCCAGCAGCTATTCTTTTATACAGTTATCTGTGTCATTGTCCTATCCAAAACAAAGGCGAAAAATGAACTACAGTGAGAAAATGCAGGGCAGTCATTCCCATCTTTGCATTGGTGTGTGATTATTGTTTGTTTTTTTAGAGTGTAAGTTGTTAGCACTTACCTAAAGCAGTGAATTAGTTTCTATGCTGTGTCCTCTACATGGATGTCCTTGTATTGCTTGTTGTCATTACTCAAACTGAAGCTGTGACACTAACCCTGCCAGCCAGGGAAAAAAGCCACACACAAAGGCAACGCAAGCCAGTACCAGTTTAAATCAGGCAAGCCTAGTGGGGTGGAAATGACTTTTGTTGTATAAAGTATATTTACTGGTAAACACAAAATGATTTGGTAATGTAAATACAAAATTAGCACAACACCTTTGGATATATTGTAGTGATGCTTTAACAAAAGAAGACCTTCAGAAATGAAAGAAAATATAAAACAACAATCCAACAGCTTTCTAGCACTAGAAATTTAGGATGTATCCAATCTATATGAAATGTTTAATATGCTACTTTAATATTCATGTTTGATATGATTACTTTATATATACCAAAGTAATTATCAACCTGAAGTATTCTGAAGCACACTGTAAACTGTTCAACAAAGGCATCACTTTATCCAGCACTAAAATGCAGACACCTCAGCTGTTTGCAGCACATCACAACTCTGCACCACCACTTAGGAAAGGGTTTGAAGAATTCACTTTTCCAATTGAAATTGCAGGATGAATTTAGATTAGCAAACACATTCTGCATGAGCTTAAATCCGTCCACAAAAACTGTATTAACACTTCTGCTCATACTAGGTGTGCTATCTAATTGTTAATAATAGTACTTAGTTCATACAGAGTTCACTTTTCTTCTCTAGAACTCAGATCCTCAAAGATATTATATCTTTGAGCGTCTGAGCCTAGTTTACTAAAGTTCACTACATATGTACATTTGTATAGATAGGATAAAGGAAGCACAGAGAGGTGATGTGACTTGTGCAAAATCATAACAGGTAATGTTAGGAACACGACCCAAGGTTTTCTGACGCTCTGTCTGCTGGATAATACTGCCATAAGCAATCAAGACCTACTGTAGGTTTGTCTCATTGGAAAAAAGCATCTCCAGCAGCAGTGCCCTAATATCATGATTGATAGATTCTAAGGCTAGAAGGGACTATTGTGATCACCTAGTCTGATTTCCTGTGTAACACAAGCTGTAGAATTTTCCCATAATAATACCTACAGCATCTCTTTTAGAAAAACATCCAGTCTTGATTTAAAAATGGTCAGTGATGGAGAATCCACCATGACCCGCGGTAAACTGTTCCAATGGTTAATTACTCTCACTGTCAAAAATGGACACCTTAATTCCAGTCTGAATTTGTCTAGCTTCAACTTCCAGCCATTGGATTGTTATACCGTTCTCTGATAGACTGAAAAGTGTATTATTGAATGTTTGCTCCCTAGGGAGATACTTATAGACCAGGGGGTCCCAAACTTGGTTCGCGGCTTGTTCAGGTTAAGCCACTGGCAGATGCTTTGTTTACCAGAGCGTCCACAGGTACGGCCACTCACAACTCCCATTGGCGGGAACGGCGAACCATGGCCACTGGGAGCTGCGAGGGGCTGTACCTGCAGACTTTCAGCGGCCCGCCAGGGGCTTACCCTGAACAAGCCACAAAACAAGTTTGAGAACTCCTGTTACAGACTGTGATCAAGTCTCCCCTTAACCTTGTTAAGCTAAATAGATTAAGCTCTTTGTGTACGTCTACACTGCAATAAAATACCTGCAGCTGGCTTGTGTCAGCTGACTTGGCCTAGGGCTAAAGGCCTAAAAATCTGAAGTGAAACATTCAAGATTGGGCTGGAGCCTGGGCCCCTGTGATGAACGTCCCCAAGCCTAAGCTTGAGACCAGGCTCTAGCCCAATGCCTACACTGCAATTTTATAGCCCTGCAGCCCAAGTCCTGAGAGTGCAAGTCAGCTGGCACGGGCCAGCCACCAGTGTTTTACTGCAGTGCAGACATACCCTTTGAGTCTATCACTATAAGGCACTTTTTAAATCATTCTCAGTGCTCGCCTCTGAACCCTCTCCAATGTATCAACATCCTTCTTGAATTGTGGGCCAAATACAGAGGTAAAATACATGTCCAACAGGAGCAGAGAGATTATGTTAAGGATATTGATTTAGACTCCATACTAACTCAAGGGGTCAGAGTGCCTCTAACATTACTTCCTGTAGCACCCCTATTCTCCTTGGAAGATTCCTAAAGAATTACTGACCCAGTCAAACTGGGCATAAATTTGGGAAACTGAACAGGACAATAAAGTGGTTGCAGATGTAAACCGTTCACAAGTGTTCTTTAGCACTGGCTTGTGTGTAAACTCCCGAGGCCCTAGGATGCCCGATAAAATGAGCAGAAATAAGGGTTATATTTTTGCTTTGACAGCTGACTTGTCCCCCTCACCCCTTCCTCCCTGTTGAAGGTAGCAGTGTGGGGAACCTCCTACATCTGCTGCTCTATAATTCACTGTATAATTGACCCTGTAACTCAGCAAACAGAATTCAGTGCCCCCTTTCCTGGAAGCTAATGCAACAGAACCTTTCAGGGAGTGAAATGGGGTGGATATAGTTTAATCAACATCCCCCCTCCTCACAAGAGTAAACTAAAGTGGCAACCTGCTGCCCAGCATTCAACACAATAGGGCGCACAGGGAGGCTCTGGGCATCAGCTAGGAATGAGCCTAGGTCTCTTTATTTAAAGCACTCTTGTCCCTTCTGTCCTTCTCCCCCAGAGCTCTTGGCTGAGGGCTAAGTCCCTTTGTGTCCCCACCCCCTACAAGCATCCCCTCCTATTCACTGGCTGCCAGTTTGCCACGGCTCCTTTCAAGGTCGCAGTGGCGTCTGTAGGTGACAGATTCACCACTTGCTGCCCCGAGGAGCTGCAGCCGCTGCCCCTAGCCTGCTGCATCCCCGTGCGCGGCCCTGGCACGGCGGCAGCTGCCTGCTGCTGCTGCCCAGGCGGATCTGTGCGCTCCCTGCCCCCGCACCAGCCGCCAACCCCCCCCCCCTCTCCCCAGCACACCTGCTTTCCCCGTTGTCTACGGTTTTCCTAAGCGGGGGAATTTTCCCTCACTCCCTTGCCGCATCCCTCACACTCGCGCGCACCCCCAGCCCGGCACTGACACACACACACACACACACGTTTTGGATCAGAGGCGGCTGTTTCTCCAGCGCCCCTAAGCCGGCTCCGCTCGCTGCCGCTGCCCCGCGCCGCCGCCGCCGCCGCCGCTCGCCGGGGCTTCCCGCCGCCACGGGGCGTCCTCCGCCCGCAGCGCTGCAGGCTCCGGCGGCCGGGCTCGCGCTCTGCCCGGGACAGGGGTGGGGGCTGCGCGGCGCCGGCCGAGGGGGAAGGGGCCGCGCCGCGCCCCGGCAGCTCCGCACGGCCAGCAGGTAGGGAGCGTAGGGGCGGGCGGCGGCGGCGGCGGGAGCAGCATCCCCCGGGCTGTGCCGCTTCCCGCGGCTGCCTGGTCCCCCCGCCCGGCGGGGGGGAAGCGCTGCCGTGCGGGGGCGGGCGCGGGGGCCGGGCAGAGGGGCTCGCCGCTCCCCCGCTTTCCAGCGCCCATCGCAGCTGCTGCCGGCTCTGCCTCCTACCACCCCCGGCAGCCTCCACGCCGGCATCCCTCTGGGTGCGTGTCCCTTCCTCAGCAGCGCCCTGGCCGCCGCCGCCTCCCCTCCCCCTCGGCAAGCCCAGCCGCTGGTCCCCGGGGAGTCAGAAAGTTTGTTCGCCTCTCCGGGGGGGGGGGGGGGGGGAAGCATTTTTCTTTTGGCAGCCGCAGGGCCGGGCTGGTGCCTCCCAGGCTGCTGCTGGCACCGGGAGTGGGGGTGGGGGAGCTGCGACCCCCTCCCCCCCAACTCCCGGGCCGGGCTCATTCCTCCTCCCCTCCCCACCCAACCTGTCTGGGCATCCCCACCTCGCACGCGTGGTGCCGACAGCGCGCAGGGCCCCTGCGGCCCCACGCCTCCTGCCCACCCACCCTGTAGGTCGGGCCCCCGGGGCTCCCTCTTGCTGATTGGCTGGAGGGGCAAACTCTTCCCAGCCCTCCAGCCTGGGGAGCCTGCGCTGAGGAGCAGCATCACTGGACCCTGGGTGAAGCCATCCCTGGAAAGTCTCTCTCTGCAGTTTCCAGGACAGTTTGGTTGTAACTAAAGAGCAACTGTACTAGGTGACTGGTTTTCTTTTTTTTCTTGGTCCCTTGGGTGATTACTTAAGACAGGTTTCAGAGTAGCAGCCGCGTTAGTCTGTATCCTCAAAAAGAAGAGGAGGACTTGTGGCACCTTAGAGACTAATAAATTTATTTGAGCAGGAAAGCTTATACTCAGATAAATTTGTTAGTCTCTAAGGTGCCACAAGTCCTCCTTTTCTTTCTACTTAAGACAGGTTTTGCTGAAGTTGGAAATGACACGACATGGGTGTGCGGCCAGTCAGGGGCAGAGAGACCCTTAGGTAGCTCTTAAACAATATCGCTTGTGGTAGAGTATTCTGCCTCTTGGCAAGGGGATGGATTTGGTGAGCTAGGTCTTGTCCGTCTCTAATTTCTCTGTTCCTGTTGCGAGGGTTAGTTTATTGTTGTGTGATATGGAGAGAGCTGTCTTGCATGTCACTCTTATTCTTAATTTTAAATGTACATTGGTAATGACTGTCGGGTTCTTTAAGGAGAGGGTAGACATTAGAATAAATTCAACTCTGGGCTGAGGAGAGAAGGATCTCTGAGATCATCCCTATGATTTGTGTATTTTATATGCTGTATTACTTTTAATATCAGAAGTTCCATTGTACTATGTCAAAGCTTTGATGTATTTTGGAACATACCTCGTTCATTTTCTCTCAAATTTTAATGCAACAAAAAGGTAATATGTATGGATAAATTAAAAAAAAATGGAAAGGCCTTCGAAATACTATGTGTTGTGTAGGATGTGAAATTTCAGGTGTGCATGATAGAGGTACAGCTACTCCATAGGTTTTATTTAAAATCTTTCTTTGAGGCTATATCTGTGCATACATATATTCATCTGTCACTTTATTTCTAAGTATGATAGGCTCTGAATCCATCATGTTCTGATGATGCCATCACAGGCACCAACATTGTCTGGCAGTAACAATCTTTTTAATTCCTTGTTTAGGAAGCTTTGATAGTGTAAAAATATGTGACATTTTTACTGTTAGAATTGTTGTTTGCAATTTTAGATACAGTATCCTGCATTATCTTTTGTTATACTGGACACAGGAGCAACCTTACTTAGACTTCTATGTATCACGCTAAGCAATAATTGTTACATAGATAAACGGAAACCCCAACATGAGTACGATCTGAATAGCAAAATTCCCTCCAATCCGAATTATAAACTGTGTGCCTCTCTTGTTCCCACATTCTATTATGTGTAATGTATGCAGAACTTTACAGTGTACAATAATGCCTCCCCTTTCTGCTTTAGAGTTTTGTTCCACTTGGAAAATGATATATGATATTCTTTGACAAGTTATGAAAAAATATAGATATGATTGCAAAAAATGATTGTGTTTGTGTGTGTATTTTAGTCGAGTACTTAAATTAGCCTGTTTTCATTGTCCAGGGATGTTTGAATCTTTTTTCTTTAATAAGTTTTAAAAAGGCTTCAAGAGATTCTTATATTCTCTCTCTCTCTCCATATTTCTCTTAGTCTTTATTTTTCTTATACATAATAAATTAATAAGTGACCTCTGTTAAATTTTAGAAAGCATTATTGCCAGGCAAACTGGGCAATAGATCATGAAATCAGACAATAGTATTTTGTTCCCTAGCAACCACCTACTGTGAAAAGAAAACAAAACGATGGTGGATGCTTCCAAATCATGATAGTCATCGATCGAAACCCTAAAGCAGGTGCAGAACTACAAGTGAGACTTGCTCCTGTTCATTTTCTTTTAAGCTGCTTTTTAAATATTCCACTTTAGCAAAAAAGGGATTTACTTTGTTTTGCAATTAAACAATTAAAATTTCACTCAAATGCTTGTAGCTTGACAGTTCTGCATGTTAGAATAAAAGGACAGAAGACTGGTAATAACTGGAGTTTTTGCAAATAACAATTCTAAATAGTTTTTAAAATATTTTTATCGCTGGTTTTTATAATAAAATATTACTAGACCTGTAAAAATCTGACTTAAATCTATTTATTACCCACTGTAACTACTGTGCAATATTTGTTGGATATTATAGGAATGAAAAAGAAGTATAGCATGTGCTCTGTCCACTGTATTTATTACAATTTAACATTTCTTTAAGTGACAGAAAGTCTAGTAAGTAAAACCTGTGTTGCCTCAAGGTCTTTTGGCCCATTGAAATCAATGGATAAACTGCCACAGTGGGTGCTAAACTATTATTCTTATAAAAGTTATTTTGATAATGCAATAATACCCCTAATTTAAGACTATAAACACTGAAATGAAATCTTGACACGGGGCCATATTTTAATCTTAAATGCACTACATGCATTGCCGTCTACCTGAAAAAATCCATTATTGCATGTTGTAAATCTAACCCAGTATCTGTGCTGCTTGCCTATCAGTTTACAACTTTTTAATAAGCCTTAGTGCTCAAAATTCTGGTGGTGATATTGAACTATGGTAACAAAGGGAGTTGTATAGTTTAATGTGATGAGGAGTTTGTGCATTATACTTCTTGCTCCTGTCCCCCTGTAGTAGAATGTTACTCTGAGTGGCCTCTTCCTGGGTGCCCCCTTGTGGCCTCAAGACCATCCTGCAAGCAGCCCCTCACTTCAGTTTCCCCTCTTAGTTCCTCAATAACCCCTCCAAATAGTTTTTACAAATCCAATAGCTGCTCTCCTTAGGGTTCAGTTTGAAATGTTCAAAAAATAAACTCAGAAGTCTCCCTCCAGCCTTAAACTGGGCACAGCTCCCAAGTTCTCTGCTGCCTCAGCATCTTCCCTGCTTTACAAGGCTATTCTCAGCCTTCCCCTCTCCCAGTTGTGTGCTCCTGCTTTCTTTTGAGTGTTTGTTCATCCATTCTCACAGGCCTTCCCAGTTATCTCACTCCCCAAGTATCGTTTTTTTCTGCTGGAGCCTACTCATTTCCAGCAGCCTATATAGATATATCTTTTCTGCTTCTGGGAGTGAGCCTCCCAGCCCAGCTCTACAGACTTGGGGCTTATGCTAGCCCAAGCTCCAGCCCAGCTCAAGTTCCAATGTCTACACAGTTATTTTAGGCACACTAGCATGAGTCTGACAACTTGGCTGGGAGACTCAGTCCCAGATACAGTGTAGACATATCCTATATTTTACTCTGTTCTCCCTGAGATCTCTCTCTGCAGGGCCAGCAGCTGGGCTTCTTCCTGCTGCTCTTATAGGGTAATCAGGTTATTCCTTCTCAATTGTGCCTCCTGGTTGGCTGGCCCCAGGCCTCTAGCTCATAAGGGACAAGACACCCTGTTAAATTTACAGAAAGTTCTTCATATAGCTTTACGTATCGGTCTTCTGTAATATAAATAGACTATGTTGTGAAGTGGTTAATTGTCTTATTCACTCCCAAACTGGTTTCAGATTTGAATCAAGTGAAATAGAAGTACTTACTACATTCAAGAGAGTTAAAACATCTTGTATTTGCAATCTATAAAATCACAAGGAAGATTTGATACTTGGGAGAGCATCAAACTTTGATCACATATGCATTATTAAACAGCAACATTTTGTGTTTGGTATGGGAACTGGATACCCTGAGAGCCTTCTGGGGGTTCACAATGTTTTCTAAAGGATCCAATATGCTGTCATATATGATTGATTGATATCACATACAGGTGTGTTCCTAGCTCATTTAAGACTGTAAAATACACACACACAATTTGAATAAAAATGATTGAAGTTGAGTGGTGAGAGAATATTCTAAATCTGTCAAGTACCAGTGAGTAGCTGTTTTCATATATACATTTCAAAATGCACATTTTAGTAGTGTAGCAGGTGTGCACAATTTGGTGTATAGCAGATTAATCTGGTTTTGGTAGCCTGCATGATTCTGTAGCAAATAATAATTTCTTCAGTATTTTTCTAAAGTGGCACTCCTGAATCTAGAACCTTACAACCAGGTGGTTGACAGACTAGTCTCACCATGTCTTAGAATAGTGACAACAATCCCACGTCCCCTCCCTTTTCTACCCCCTGCAAGTTTACAGAAAGTAGATGAAGAAAAAAGAAAAGAGAAATGTGTTAGAAAATCGAAAAAGGGGGAGAAAGAAAAGCAAAAACAGGGGAAGAGAATAACTCATCAGTTCTGCACATAAACCTAAGGCATTTAGAAGTGATTTTTAAATACTGTCCATGAAACTCCTGTCATGACAACTGCTGTGGTTTTTACTAGTGGTGAATGTAAACTCTTGGATTAAAACTGCTGTGTTGTTAGGGTTTTACTCTTTGCTGCACCATCCCTTTTACGTCCAAAGTGTGCTGCCCTTTCTCCCTCCTGAATTCCATCCCATTCAAGGGGTAACACTCAACAGAATGACCAGATAGCAAGTGTGAAAAATCAGAAGGGGGGGAGAGGCAATGGGGGAGGGTAATAGGTGCCTATGTAAGACAAAGCTCCTAACATCAGGATGGTCCTGATAATATTGGGATGTCTGGTCTCCCTAACACTCAGTCTGGCCCACTTCATATAAAAGTGTTCAGCATGCATTAATTAAGAATTTGACATTTTTGTTCCCCAGTGGCCCCTTTTCTGTCTGTGAAATGATGGGCCTGACTAGTTGTCACGGTTTCACAGGTCTGGAGCTCTGGAACAGCCCTCCTTGAGGGTTGCACTCTCTATCGGAGGTAAGTCCCTTGGCTTCACTGTCTCCTGGGACCGAACCTCAAAGCCTTCAGCGCCCCTGCATCATGCCATGAGCTCCCCTCAGAGAGTCCATTCGAACTGGGCACCGGGGAAGGCTTGCATGACCAAAGGGAGCAATGCACCCCGACTTCCTTTGACTGGAGTGACTCTCGAGGCAACGTTGTAAAAGCAGAAGGGATTTTTAACTGTCTGGAACACAGTGTAGAAATTTCTTAGGTCAGCATAGAGAATGGAAAAGAAACAGCAAAGTCCATCTGGGTGGGTACTGAGCCCAGAGTCTCTCCTTTCTGTCCTCTTCTGTGTCCTTGCCCCGAAGCGTGTGACCTGCTTCAGCAGCCTACACTGTACTATCCTCCATGGCCCTCAGTTCTTTGTTGTTCTTCCTGGGCAATGACAGTCACATGGTCATTCCCCTTAGCATTTTGTTCTCCTACTGGCCAAAATTGGTGTGCTTCCTGAAGAGGATGGGTCCCAGGGTTGACAGTTGCTGGGTTACGAAATGTCTGGGCCATTGTCTGATCCTAGGCAGCTAGACAACAGTCACACCTGGATCACTACAAAGAATTAACCACCTTATTCCCACCACCTAGTTAAACACGCAGCACATAGAGAAACTGAGGCACACACAATATTCATACAAAATATTATGAAAAAATCCTACTTTGTCACACTAGTGAACTAGCAATGTGTTCATTCCAGGCTTTATCTGAGATTAGTGTGCTGTAACCTTGATTTGTGATTTTCATTAACACATTTTTCTTTAAGAGATGATCACTGTTCATAATAATTTATTGGAAACTTAAATCTAAAATCTTAATGATTGTTGCAAATTTTTCAATTCATTTTAAAAAATAAATAAAAGAAAAAAAGAGGGAGTGGAGTCCCTATCCTGAGATCTAGGAAATGTTCACTAACTTTAAAAAGTAAATCCTACAATAGCAAAAAGCTTAGCAGCCACTGCACACCAAATACCAAAAAACCCCAAAACAACAACCCCCTGCCCCCAGCCAAGCAGTTATAAACTGAAAAGACTGAATATAGACTACCTTCTCCAGTTAGTGACCTCCCAGACATCCTCTGTAAAATCAGGATGCGAGATAATTTTACAGGGTAATAAGATTTAAAACACAGAGGATTCCCCTCTAGGCTAAAATTCAAAGTTACAAAACACAGGAATAAACCTCTCTCTTAGCATAGGGAAAATTCACAAGCTAAAAAAAAAGATAAGCTAACGCATTTCCTTGCTATTACTTACAATTTTTGTAATCTTGGATGCTTATTTCAGGTAGGGTTTTAGGAGATGGTTTTTCCTACCCTGGTCCCTCTCTGTCCAAGAGAGAACACAAAGAGATCACAAACAAAACCTCCCCCCACAGATTTGAAAGGATCTTCTTCCCTTATTGGTCCTTTTGGTCAGGTGCCAACCAGGTTATTTGAGGTTCTTAACCCCTTACAGGTAAAGGAGGGATTTTATGCTACTCATAGCTGTATGTTTATGACAGTATCAATTTAAATTTTCAGTTGCACAAAATTATGGGTTTTGAACTTTTCCCCCCAACTTCTATGTATTTACATTCCCACAGTTGTGGGAAATTATGGGGAGGGTCCCACAATGGGTGGTGGGGGAGGGGGTCAGACCATAATAGTTTAATGACAATAGATGTTGAGATTCAAAAAAGGAAAGATTTATAACTATTAAAACACAAATATCAGCATCACATATCAAAATATAGGAAGTAAATATCCTTAAATCAATCTCTAAGAAGTTCTCAAGCAGCATTTTTTTTCTTACTTTGCCTATCTGTACATTTTCATTATCATCAATGGACATTTTTTTCATTGTTTTTTGTATGTTTGGTGAAATTGACATTTACAGACAGTTCCTGATAATCTAACCCTTCAAAGACTAGTTTTAAGTTTGGCATGCAATGAAATGCTTTGTTGAATTTGGGCTGGAAGCATTTGTATTTTGGGAAAAACATAACCTTTCAAACTAACAATATTTTCATTAATGATCTAGGAGGGGGAGTAAGAAGAACACAAATAATGAGACAACAAAATTGGGGAAAAGTACAAGTTTCGTGTGGGGAAAGTACCTGAAACATACACACTTGATGGGAGGGAGAAACTTGGGAAGCAATAATTGTGGAAGAGAGCTAGGAGTGATATCAGACAGCAAATTATGCATGTGTGCGACATGGTTATAGAAAAAGCCAGTTCACCTTTGAGCTGAATATGCAAGGGCATTGTGTCATAGAGCAAGGAGGTCGTAATCCCTTTCTGTTAGATGCTGCTGTGAGCACACCTGGAATTTCTGGACACATTATTACCAGAAAGCTGTTGACAAATTGGATGGAGCTCAGAGAAGAGCAACAAAAATACTCGGGCCTGAAGGCTTTGGCTTATGAGGAAAAGTTAACAGATACATATAAATAGAGAGAGCGAGGGAGCTTGGCAATAAATAAGGTTAAGAGTGTACAGCTATTTCAAGAGTGTTGATGTAAAGAATAAAAATAATTATTTAACGTGGTACATGGGAGAATTCCTGGGAGTAATGGGATGAAATTAAGAAAAGGGTATCTTTGGCTGAATATCAGGAAAAACCGCTTGACGATAAGTTGTACTAGGCGGTAGAATAGTTAAGGGAATAGTGAAAGCCCCATTGACTGGGACATTTAAAACTAGATGGGGCTAATCACAAATAAATGTTCTGTAGAGAATAATCCTGTATTTTCCAGGTGATGGAGTGGATGATTTAATAGATCTTTTCCATGTGTAAATTTCACTGTTGTAATTTAAGGAGCGGGGGGTGCGGGTTTGGAAATTAGGACACATTTTGCGCATCCTTGACACGGGCTCTCTCTGCCTACAATATTTATATTATGGCAAAGTAATTTCTAGAGTAAGAAGAATTGTTTTGAGCTTTGTAAACATGTATTGTGATCCTATCCTAAGTCATAGGGTCAGACTGAGTTAGAACTTTAATAGGGGACATGCAAGAATCACCTCCAGCAGATGGCATAGGAAATGCTATTGACTTTTCCACTCAATCAGCAACCTGTATGGGTAAGGGACATTGTGCTGCTAGAGCATCCATCTCTTAGTAGCACTGGGGCTGGTTTTATTTCTCAGCGAGGTGGCATTTGGGGCTGTTGCCTCCCTATTCCCGCCTCTGAGCTCACAGTAGCTGTCTCATGTGATCTGGGTGGACTCTGGACAGCTGCTCATTAGTGCCCCTCTGGCTGCCTGCCACACTAGTGGAGGGGAGGAGAGAAAACCTCAGAGAACAGGGTATGCTCTGGATTGGCCTTGCTTGAGCCCCAATGAAGAGAGCATCTAACTCAGCTCCCCTTCTCACGCAGCCTAGGGTAGGAGGAGGAGAAGGAGGAGAACCTGGACAGAAGCCTGCAGCTGAGAAGCTGTGGTGCTAGCTCTCACCATATTTGGTGTTGGTCTTGAAGCCCAGCCCCCTGAAATCATGTTATTACCAGAGAATCTCTTGGTTCATTTAAAAAACAAGCGTTTCTAGCTGTCACGTTTTCAGACAAAGGACTGCAGTGTGACCTGCAAGCATGCAATGACTTGGAACCCCACAGGCTGATAAAATTAACCAGGAGCTTGCCACCTAGAAACAAACCCCATGACTCCTAAATCAATCTCAGGCTGTGCTAGGCTCCAACTCATGATTTTTACATTCTTGGGGTTACCAACGCAGAAGATGGAGGCCAAGAATCAGCAGGCCTACGTGCAAGCCAATTCCACTGAGCTGAGGGAGGTGGGAGATTGGGTAGCTGGGGTTGTTGCAGGGGCTAAGGATGAAATGACTGGGATTGGCAATGCATTGCTGAAGGTAGAGAATCAGTTGGTTGATTGGGGGATGCCTGTGGGGCAATGAGTGGACTGAGTATGAGACATGGAATGGTTGGGTTTGGGTCACAGAGAATTGCAGAGAGTGAAGTTGGGGCAGACTGAGAATGATTGAATGGGAAACAGAGTACAGATTGGTGAAAACAGATCATTGAAGGAGATGGCAGAGAATGTATGGGCTTTAAGAGGACTACTTGTATGTGTTAAAGTTACTGTCACACACAAATGTTTGTAGGATCTGGGCTTACATATTGGGACCCTTTAGAATGACAGAATAAGATTATTATTATTCTGTCTGCCACTCTTCCAAAGAGAAATGATGCCATCAACAACCTTAGCTTCAGTTTGTTAATATTTATGTTGTTTTTGTGTCTTTATTTTTACTTTTAACATAAATGATTCTTTTTTAATTAATAGTACTTTAGCATGGCCTACAGATACTTGTAATATTGCTTTAGCGCACAGCAGATTAGGCTTTAGGTATACTTGATCTCATCAATAGACAACAAGAAACGTGTTCTTGTTAAATATTTGTCCCTGCTCAGTATGATTTTAAAAAAGCCAAATTGTCAAATAAAAATATTTGGTTGCCTAATTTTTTATAAATGCATCTGAGGAAGTGAGCTGTAGCTCACGAAAGCTTATGCTCTAATAAATTGGTTAGTCTCTAAGGTGCCACAAGTACTCCTTTTCTTTTTGCGAATACAGACTAACACGGCTGTTACTCTGAAACCTAAATTTTTATGTAAATTTTAAAGGGGAGCTCAGCTCATAAGTCCCAACAAACAGCGGGAGAAATTTAGATAGGCAGAATGTAATTATTAGAGTTGGAATTTGGCCGGGATATCGGTATTAATGCCCTTTTAAGAAACCAAAGATTCCAAGGGGAATGTGCGAGTAGAGTCAACTTCTTCCAGTCTTAATCCTCATTATCTGATCATTTTTAAAAAGTTCAAGAAAACACACACACAACCATGCGTGTTATGATTTCAATAAAAATCTTACATTTCTATAGTGTCTTATATCCTGTAAGATGCTAAAGTGCTTTACATGTTGTACAGGAATGGTTCATATACAGTTGAAGGGCAGCCACCTTTGGAGTGGAACCATGACAGGTTTAACAGCATACTGCAAATCTATTTAGACATTTCTAATGCACCTATCAGTGTTGTATAGAAAAACTCTGTTGTGGGAAGTGAGGAAGAAATGAAACTATGTATTATCCAACTAAAATTGCTAGCTGAATTTAGGAGGATACAATGTCATTATTTAAATTAGATTGCTCACAACAATCATGCTAACACACTAGTTCTTATGAAAATGTTGTGGGATCTTTAATGATGTCAGACAGTTCTATCTTTTATCTGAAAGTAGCAGAATGTCTCTTAATATTATGCTGGTGTAACAGGATGGTGAAGGCTGCTGTCCTATTGTACTGGTTGGTCTGCATACAAAATAAGAGCTTACTACTGTTACCAGTTAACGGAGTTACCCTCAAGTGGTAGAGGCCTGTGCTTTGGTGCCAGAAGTCCTTGATTTTAATCTCTGCTGATGACGTAAGGTGGAGGTTGTAACATTATTTCAAGACTGACTCAGAGGAAAGAGTTACACTTACTGAGTAAGTAACCCACTTAGTTCATGAGGGTTTTCCTTGGAAGTGTGACCAAACTTAGCTGTGAGACCTTATCAGGTCACAGACTTAGATGGAATAGTTATAAACACATACAAAAAACTTTTACAATCCTGTGCTGCTGGATGAGGATGACAGGCACATATACATAAACTCTCTTGACACATTAACTCGGTGCAGAGATGCAGCATGTTCATGCTTATTCATGCCTCCCTTCTACACAGATGTCTTTTGCAGTCTACATAGTGACAATGTAAACAAAAGGGTGGTCAGCAGTTTTAATGACAGTTTTAAAAACTGGAAATGGTTAAGTACAAAAAAGATGGAAATAAATTCTAATTTCAGATGTTTCTTTAGTTTCTTAAAAATAAGTGCTCCTCTGGCAGATTTCTTCTTGAAAATGAAAGAACATTTTGCCGATTTAGATAATCAGAAAATGCACTTACATTAAAGGTGTGAGGCAGTACCAGGAGTGATGATATGTTTTTTTGGGATATGGTCATTTGCCCTGACCATCTTGGCTGATAGCCATTGATGGACCTATTCTCAATGAATGTATCTAATTCTTTTTTTAACCCAGTTTTAATTTTGGCCTTCACAACGTCCCCTGCCAATGAGTTCCATAGGTTAACTGAGCTTTATGTAAAGTTGTACTTCCCTTTGTTTGTTATAAACGTGTTGCATATTAATTTCATTGGGTGACCCTGGTTCTTTGTGTTATGTGAAGGGATAAATATCCCTTCCTTATTCACTTCCTTCACACCAGTCCTGATTTTATAGACCTCTATCATAGCCCCCCGGCCCTTAGTCATCTCTTTTCCAAGCTGAAAATCCCAGTTTTATTAATCTCTCCTCATATGGAAGCTGTTCCATATCCCTGATATTGCTTAGAAAGTAGAGAGTGGAGTTGTCAACTGTTAGAATGGGTTTGATTTGTTAAAATTTGAAAACTGAAAAATCCTTTAGGCAGATTTAAGCTTTCAAGTCCACTACTAGATGCTGCAAGTGAAGAAACAGAGGGAATGTTGAAAGAAGAACGAAAAGAATCAATATTGACATTAATGCAAGGTGGCTGGCTGAACATGAAAAATGACCTGACAGTGGCGACAAGCCTCCATACCAGGAAAAATGCATTCCTATTTAATGCTATTGATTGTATCTCCTGAAAAGAAAACCACAAAATATTGTGTCCAAGTTTTTGAATAGGTCAACCAAGAACGCTGAGAAAAGCATGAGGTGTTCTTCAAATACTTAGAGAACTGCTCCCCTTCTCCCAAAAAAGAAAAAGAAATGGAGATCTCTTCAAGTGCAATCTTCTTAAACTTCTCACGCTTGGGTGTTCAGGACATTGTTTAAATCTCATAGAACAACAGTCCTAAAGCACATTGTGTATTTCAGTAATTCTTCCACAACCACCATCATCTTCATTGGTGGATGGAAAAAGGACGATTTATGCCCTAGCTTCCCAATGACACTTGTTGGAACCCTCAGGAAGTTGGTCTCTATATTTGATCTAGCTATACCATAAGTGCATATAAATTTGCATAGAGCATGATTCTTGGAGGACTCTGGTCAAAACATTGTACGCATCTTATAGAACAAGGGATTTTACAGAGAATCCAAAATCATCTTCAGTTGCTTTCCTAAATTTTGAGAAAGACTTTGGCAGATTACAGGCTGATGACATCTCAGTCTCAGTGGAAATCTATCTTGATTTAGTTAGTAACCAAAGAATTGGAGCCACACAAGGACAAAATTGAAAAATTATTCGGAGAAGCTGTAGTAGCTTAATTGCGAGATTGGATCCTAAATATAAAGGTCAAAGGTTGAATACAAGAAGTAAACCTGAAATACAGATGATTTGGGCAAAATTCCTTTCTGTCACTTAAAATTGAATATCTAGATTTCCACCCTAAATCTATGTTTGAGGGAAGGTCATAATTCATTGCATCAAATAATGGAAATTTATGGAAGTAAAATCAAGGAAGACAAGACAAGTGACTTCGGATATCTCAGTTTTGAAAAGACCTGCTCTCCTGTCCAGCCACCTCCTTAATTGTGCATTTTATTAGCACATTTGTTCTGATTTGGTTGAAACATTGCATTGGGCTGGGATGCTGGGAAGGTGAGCAAGTTTTTAAAAGTGTATCTGTATATAAGGGTAGATACAAAAGAGTGAGAGGCCTGACTTGATGATAAACTCATGTCTCAGCTGTTGTATTCTTGTATTTACTTATAGAGTTGCAAGCTTTTTATTTTGGACAGTGAGTGAGCATTTTCATGTCTGAGGGATAATCATGTTTACAAAGTGAATTGGATAACGTATTTTGTGTTTAATAAAATCTTTATAGGCTTTTTTTAGGGTGTTGTTTTCTCTCTGACTGTGTACTTGTGGGAAGGGAGAGAGTTGTTTTTTGCAGAAGGGGGTGGATAATGGACCCCATTTTCTACCAACTTAAAATGCACAGTAACATCCACATCATTTGTGAAGAAAGTAGCATTTAGATTAATAAAAATAGCAGACGATATTAGGAGCATCAGGGCAAAAAGACTCCTTTTGCAATGTTTTCTGGACTGTCGTGTGAAACAAATTCGTTCCTGACACATTGATGGAGATTGCCTCCTTTTAGGTATGTATCGGTCAAGTGTTCAGTTAGAATTAAAATCTATAAAGCCAGATTCTGATCCATGCTGGCTTAAATCTGGAGTAACTTCACAGACTACAATGGAGTCTTTCTTGATTTACATCAGAGCAATCGGTCATAAAAGGATATTCAACTATACATTTTCTAAATCTCTGGTCAGTTAGTTACTTAATTCAATGTTGTATTCATTCTGAAGTGAGGTTGGTTAGCTTGGATTTGTGTGTGTGTGAATACCACACAACTAATGCACAGTTGTGGCCTTAACTAATTGTATAATTATCCAGATATATAGTGCTATCATTACCTTGAGTTACAATGTAACTACTGTTATTTTCAGTTGAGAGAAACCCTATTGTTGTAATGAAATAAAGCACATTATTTTGCAGTAAGTATGCAATTAGCTCATATAACCTCTATGCTTATTGAGCCTCGTAGAAGAACCAGGGTGACGTACAGTTATGAGAACAGAGACCTGGTGACTGAGGGGGATAATACTGAAGTTAATATCAAAATTCACAACAGTTGTCAATAAAATGTCTCTAAAGCATCTAACTTACTAGTGCCATGTAAATATTAACAGATAATTATTGTTTCAGTTATTATTATTTCTTTATTTTTAGTATTCTGAAGGATGGAAAGAGTAACAGGATAAAATTGGGTGGATTCCTGTGTTTCTTGAGCACCTTTCTGTGCAGATATTTTAGTAAAAACTGTTATCCACATCAAACAGTATGAAATCTGTTGTCACACACACGGTATCCATTACATGGATCATCGCTTGTGTTGTGCTCCCTGTCAGTACCTGGCCCAGGTTGGGAAAACTAATGATCCAACCAGCAGACCAAATTTGGTGATGAATCCTGGTCACATGCCACTTGAGGCACATTGCATGTACGTTAAGAAGAATAAACTGATGTTCCCGATGCAATTTATTTCTTTTACAATCTTCAGATAAAAGAATACATTTGTTTGAAAAATTAAAGTAAAATTAAGTTTTGTATACACTCTTCTTGCCTCTAGGGTGTGTAGAATGAGAGATATAGTAGCTTTGTATTGTTAATTCTTCACAACAGAAATGCGAAGTCCTTGATGTCTACAGTACAGTATACTTCATTTTAACTGGGGCATGGTAAGCCTTCAGAGAAGACGAGCTTTTTTTCTGAAAAGTATGGGTCAAGTCAAGGAAGGAGTTTCAGAAAGGTAGGAGTTTTAAAAAACATACCTGTCATTCACTTTTCAAAGGCTTTCCTCACACTGTTTTGACCTCATATTATTTCCGAAATAGATAAATTTTCAAACTTTACTTTTTCATTATAGTCTAAGGACTAGAAGTGATTTAAAAGTGGACTTGAAGTTCAGGTCACCATGATTTAGATATTTAAAGATATTATTATGTAAATACTAAAATAGAGAAGCCCCTACAATTAAAATATATACCCATACATTATGTACATATGTAATTTCAATGGGTGTATTACATTACATGCGCCAATTAAACACATGCCTTTTCAAAAGTGTGTGTGGTTCAGATCCCAAAGGCCCTTATGAGGAGAGGGAAGAGTGACTGTCTGGGAGCTACAGAGTAGGAAAGATTATGTAGAGCCTTAAGGCTATGTCTATATTACAAACGAAGGGTGTGATTTTTTTTCCTTCCCCTGCTTGTGTAGACATACTCGTGCTAGCACTCACTGAGCTAACATGAGTATAAATAGCAGTGTAGCTGCATTGGTATGGATAATGTCAGTGGAGGCAGAGTTTAGCTATGTCAAATATGTACCTACTTGTTTCAGGCGGGTTTGTACTCCGCATGGCTAAGCTATGCTTCTGCTGCCGGTACCCATGCTACTGGGGTTACAATGCCATTTTGTACTCATGCTAGTGTATGTGTATGCAAATAGGGAAAATCACACCCCTAGCTTGTAGTGTAGACATAGCCTAAGATTGGTGGGTCTGGCCTGCAGGAAGCACCAGAGGAAAAGCCGCATGGGAAATGTGACACAGGAAGCCAGATGTGGAGGCAGAAGGCTGTCTGTAAAAGAATAGATTTTATCCCTGTGTACTTTGAAAAGTCAGTCAGAGCACCTTGCAGTGTCTAAAGCAAGGGTTCCCAAACTTGGTTTGCAGCTTGTTCAGGGTAAGCCCCTGGTGGGCCGCGAGATGTTTTGTTTATCTGAGCGTCTGCAGGTACGGCCGCTCGCAGCTCCCAGTGGCCACGGTTACAAATACATAGTTAACTGTAAAGGTCACCAATTGCATAGAACTGGTCAAATGTGTCTACCGTTGTGCACAAATTTTGTCAAAGTTGTTTCACTAAAATAGCCATCACTCACAATTATTAGACCAAGTCAGTTCCCTGACAGACATCCCAGTTATGGACTTCAACCTGCACTGCACAGGCACTAAGTGTTACATCTATAAGTCTACCTTGACTGCCCCTATACCCCAAGAGCAAAGAGAAACAGAGACCATCATATCCATCATGCAATTTCATCTTATTAGGGGCCACAAAAATCTTAATCACTTACCTTATAATATTACTTGGAGCACGGACTGTTTCTTACTCTGTGTCTGTGCAGGCACTTGGCACAGTCCTGCTTTAATGAGAGCTGTGCATTTTCATGCAATCCTTTCGTTAATTTTTTGGCGAAGTGGCACTTTAGATTGGAACTTTCCAGCTAATGCTTGGGTTTTTTTTTTAGCTAAGAAGACAAACTTTGTTAAGATATTTTTAAATATTTATTGATTACAGTCTTTATTTTCTTATAAGCCTCTTCAGAGTTTTTTGAAGGAAGTTCTCTCTCTCTCTCTCTTTTAAATTGTAACAGCCACTTAATTGGAATGATAAAATGTTCACTGGTGTGTCCCAAATCAGAGCATTCTACCCTGTCAAAAATTCCCTTGAAAACCTTCAGTAAAGCTATTTCATAGAGATTGCTTGGCTAATTGGCTTAACAGTCCATAACCTGTTCTGATAAATTGGCCATTGACAGGTGATAGAAGGATTTATTAGTACTGCACACTATAATAAGTGGTTTGATAACTCTACTTAATGACAGGCCTCCTAATTACAAGTGCACAGTTGTAATTGTGTTGGTGTGTGGAATATTTTGGCAGACTGTGCATCTTTTATTATCTTGCCTATTGAAGGTTGGTCATCATCAAAGGTGCGGAGCTCATCTTATGCTATACATGGCATCAGGCATTCAAGAAGTGGGGAAATCAGTCATGAGTTGCCTCTTTACTCAGTGCAATTACAATGGGAGTTGAAAAGGATCTGGCATGAAGTCCCACTGCTGGACAGGAAGCCATGAGTGTAGATCTTGAGTGGAAGCTTCAGTGGCTCAAAGAAATTCACGCTTTATTAGCTCCCCTTTAAACGGTTTCCTTTGTCATTTTCAGGGGGAAAGATGGAGTAACAGTGTTAGATATTCACTATTTTATCTTTTTTCTGTTTTCTCTTCCTCTCCATCCTTTCTTCTTTGTCTCTGACCTTGTTCATCTTTATTTCTGTTTAATTCTCCTCCTTTCTTTGTTTCTGGATTAGCCTGTCTTTCTTTTTGTTGGTCTCTCTTTAGTATGCGCCCCATTTTCTTCTGGCTCTTCTAACTTTCCTCCTTTCATTCTCATATTTTCTTGTTCCACTTTTTCTTCTGTATAAATTTATCCTTCCTGTTTCTGCTCCATTCTCTTTTTACTAATTGTTTCCTCCTGCTCACTCTTTTTTTTTTAAATCTGCTTGTCCCCTCTTTCCTGTCTTGCAGAGTCTTTCTGAGTAGCATCCTAGTTATTTTACTTCTGCAGAGGTAAACTGGGTAGGGTGCAAGATTTTTTTCTTATTTTTTATCAAAGCAAGCTCCGTGTGTGAAGTGTTCTTGCTATGGGATGCTTCTTCATCTGTGCCTGTAGCCCATTGTGGTATTGCATGCTGGTGGCAGACCACTAGGTATGCTCATGTCATGTGTGATCAAGACTGATAATTGTGTTTATTTCCACTAATGTCCATATTTAACCTATTCTTGTATTTATCATTAGATGCAGTACCTTAAGTACTTCTCTCAAAGACTATTCCATTGCTTGATTACTCTTACTATCAAGAATACTTTTCTCATATTCTAAACTTTTCCTTCCTTAAACTTCAGTCATTCCTTCTTGTCCTACCATGTGAGCAGCTGTATGCACTTGTACAGTAGCATTGGGTAATTCACAGAATTTTGATACAGTTTGCTCAAAGAAAACTGCCTAGAATCGGGATCCTAACTTTTAGGTGATAGCTAAACAGAGGAAATTATTGGTATAGTAGAGTATTGCTATCCTTTATCATTGTGGTAAGTCAATAGGAGAAATGTTCTTATGTGTTCATAATGTCACTAATCCTAAATGTTCAAAAATGGTACTCCTGTCTTCAGTTTCAGAATCCTAGTGTGAAATATATAATACCTTAGAAAAGCTAAATTAGTGGTGAGTCAATGTAATTAAGGGAAAGTAAATAATCTTCAAGGTTCTCATTCCCCATGAAACTAATTTCATATCTTATCCTTCATGTGTTTTAAAAATAGTTTCCTGATCATTCAAGATGCTTGTGTACAGTGTTTGTGAAGTGCACTTCAATTCTATTGAAAGGATGGTAGATTAGGGAGTTATTTTCAATGGATTGATTTTTTTTTTAAAGATAGACATTCATTTTGACGAGTGAACAAATTGTGTTCTACAAACTGCACATCTGACACACATGCACTAAAGCAGGTGATGAGCCAATAATGTTGTGTTAATTTTCAGCTAGACAGTTAATTTGATCTTAAATGTAGGGACAGTAGAAGTTTTTTTCTCTCTCAAGATTTTTTTTCATTCTGCTAAGGGATTGATTATACTGCCATGCCATTTCTGTTTACCTATTTTACCTCCAGTAGATCTTTCTTCTCAGTGACCGTGCCATTGGGAATGTAGATTATTTTTGTGATTTTTGCAACAATGGAACCCACCAGAAAAGACAAGTGGAGAGTATTAGTTCAGCTAAAATACTGGAAAGCTGCAGCCCTGAATAGCATCAACATTAAGTCTGATGGTGACTCAATTGGAGTGTTACAAGATTGCACTGTTAACTCCATCAGCATCTCTAGTAGTCACCTTAAGGGGACTAATGCATGTTTATGACATGTCTCCTGTTGGCGACACAGAAGAAAATGAATCTCAAATTTATGTATGTATGTATTGCCCTTTAACTCCATAGGTTTTCTACTGACCAAGGGAGGCTGAACACATAACCCACATGTGTATTTCTTCCTCTTGGACACAGAGAAGTAAGTAATGATGTGAGGCAGGAAGACTGAAAGACAGGGACCATCAGGATTCAGGTGTACATTGTACACCATACATGGTATACTGATGCTTGTGTACACACCTATGCCAGCAGAGGATGCTGCAAGTGTTATTAAAAAAGCGGGCACATAGGTTAATTAATAAATTAATTTGTAGCGAGAAGTCAGAGGTAGGACTTCAGTCTGGGTTGGCAGCATTCCCAGATGAGGTGGTGAAACGGGTTCCTTTACTTAGGGTGACCAGATAGCAGCTGTGAAAAAACGGGACGGACGGTGGGGGGTAATAGGTGCCTATATAAGAAAAAGTCCCAAAGAACAGGACTGTCCCTTTAAAAACGGGACATCTGATCATCCTAAATTACAAGAGACTCTGATTTATTACTTGCAGGTCCTAACACTAGTTTAAGAGGATCCAAACTTTGTGGTTGTATCCTGCTCTCTGAAATTGCTGAGGAGTTCTATGCGAAAAGTTAATGCTAGGCTGTGGCCCTGTAGATTTGATGAAAGAAGATCATCAGCTGGTATTCCTGAGAGCAGGTTAAACGTCTGAGAAGGGCATTCAATAACCTGTTATCTCCAGTGGAAAACTGCTTTTTATTCATTGGTCAAAGAAAATGGTGAAAATAATTGGCAAAATGACTCAAGGGAGGGGAAAAGTAGAGTTGAGAAGTATTAGTAGTAGGTTGATTCTTAAATCTTTTATATACTGTATGTGCTGTATAGAACAAGCCTTCCATTTTTTCCTGAGAAAAGCCATGATGTTATCTCAGTAATTGAAAATAATCTTCTAAAGTTGCTCTTTAATTAGACTTACATGATTCCCTTTTAAATCACCTGTTATCTTTCTGAGGATTTTGCAGTAAATGTTGCTGCCTGCACTTGGATGGTGTGGTCCGGTATAACAAATAGGACTAAGTGCATTCTATTCATGACTCAAAACAGAATGTTTCTAGCCCAATTATGGTGGCTCCTGGTAATGCTGCTGTAGTTGAGGGTGCCCGTTGGTGTTTCCATTATAAATCGTGTTTATGAGGGTACTTGGATGGCACCAGGCAGAAGCTTGACAGTCTTTTCAGTTAGGCAAATTTTTCCTTCACTAAAAAAAAAAAAAAGAGAAACTGTTGCGGTCCAAATACAAGACAGAACAAGCTTTAAGCAAGCAAGCAGGCTGGTCTGCCGACGGGCTGGTCTGCCTGTCAGCTTTCCACCCTCTCTATTATTTCTCTCCCTCCTCCTGCGCATTACATAGTCCAACAGATAAAAGGAATACACTGGCTTTGTTTAATATTCTTATTTACCAATATCTATCTACCGCATTCCTTGCTCTCGGGCCTTGAGCCCAGTCCTGGGAGGCTTCCCACGGTTCATGACATCTGGGCGAGATTCCAAGGTTCGTGCCCTTGAGAGGAGCCGTGTGTGCACTGCTCCTACACAACACTCCGGGTGTGCCCTGAATGTTGCCAAGTGCATGAACCTCGTATGAATCCTACAAGAGACTTAAATTGGGAAAACAATTTTGAGTTCTAGAATATAAAAACATTTCCCCCATTTTTAGGCACTTTTAAGTCACAACACAGAGCTGTTATATAATGTACATGGTTACAATTTATTTAATTGTGCAAACTACGTCCACAGACTTTGTCTGTTTTAATAACACAAATCCCTTCTATGTAAAACAGGGTATGCAATTATCTCTACCAGAAATTCCTCTGGCCAGATTTTAAATGGTTTCTGATCTGGAAGGTGTGCTTAGAGCAAGTTTACTGAATTGGGCCCCTCGGGTGAGATAGGAGAGGGAGAACACCTATCTGCATCTGGTTTGAGGATCCCATTGGGGCTTAGGCATGAGATCTGTTTCTGGATGCCTAGAGTGAGGCATTGTGCACTGCTCAGTGGCAGAAACTGAGGCTCCTTTACAGTGAAAATTTTAGGTGCTGAGGGGTTATAAGTGCCAACAGGGTTATGTGGCAGCCAAGCAGGGAGATTTGAGGATCTCAATGGTGCCTACATTTTGGATTTAGACACCTAAGATGGGGAATTAGGTGCCTAAGTCCTTTGGTGGATTTGGACCATAGGGCATGATTCAAAGCCCACTGAAGTCAATGGTGGGAGTCTTTCAACTGACCTTCCAAAGCAGTGTCTGCCAAAGTCTGAAGAGGGACTGAAGAAATGGCTTTGAGAGGCGTAAACTGGATCTATAAATTTCAATGGGGCATTAATTCCAAACCACAATGATGTGAAAACAAAGGTAAATGTTTAACTATTACACTGCTTGTCAAAGTGTGGGAGACATGGGAGGGACAGTCATGCGAGGAAGTGCTAAACAATCTACTTGCATGTTGTCTCATTTTACAGCTTATGTTGGCGGAGCTTGTTTATAGGTGTTTCTTGGGAGACTTCTCTTCCAGTTTGATATCTGATTTGCCTGAATACTTATAAATAATTTTACTTTTTGCAGCATACTACTTGGGCTTGTGGAAAAGCTTTGACCTGCAGAGTCTCCATAAACTAAAATAAACAGCCCTCATCACGAACAAATTAACACTTTGGTAAAAGCTCTTTCCAAAAATCTATTACAACTATTGCATGTCACTGTTTTAGTAATAATGGGTTTTCAAGCATATGCATTCTAGGACATGTCTGATCTAGGCACAGTGTGGGTTTGCACAGTTTAAGATTGTGTATGCAGGAATAGGTGTCTGCACACAAATTGCAGATGTATGCATTGGGGATTTCCACACATAAATCAGGCATGAACAAAGCCATGTGCAGACTTATTTGAGAATTTGGGCCAATAATATTTTGCATTTCTATATGATCTATAAATCTTTGGAATCCTATGATTAAATCATGTACATTTTTTTTCACAACAAGGAGAGATTTTTTTTAATATCATATTCAATTTTATTTTAAAAAAAATTAGATCTCAGTCCTGTATGAACTGTGGTCCCCCACCACTCAAAAGAGGACCCATCCAAATTTCTGAGTGTCCTTGACATATATTTTAAAAACACAAGAACATAAATAAACATACAGAAATTAAAAATGGACCAAAGCAGCAACAGTACTTCCTACTACATGTCATTTGGTCATCAGTCATGTAACCAATATGGCTTAAACCCCCCATTGCACTTTTCATCATACAAATTCCACCCTCTGTTGCCTCAGTTCTCCAGCAATGATTGTTCAGACGGATGGTCTTTCCAGCATGTCACAAAGTCAACAAATATTAATGTATTCCAGCTCAAATGGAACATTGGGGGAAAAAACAGTCATGAATAGTAGTATGAGAAAGAGACAAGAAATGGAATATACTCATAAAGGTTTCACCTTTTTGTAAAAAAAAAAAAAACAGCCTGTTTTCCATTTGTATTGGAGGTGTACTGAGTGTTAGCATTTTACATATTCTGGGTGGGAGGAACAGTAAAATTCTGAAATGTTCTGCTAGAAGAACAACTATTCAACCTTTTAAAACTTATATTTGTCATAATACCTTGCTCCAACTTATTATTTATCTTTTGATATATAAAAGCTCATTGCTTCATCTCTCACAGTATATAAAAATACCTAACTTACTCTCCAATACTGAAAAACTTTTGGAAGACTCAACATCACTCAGCTATATGCTACATCCATAAACACACTGCCAGGCAATAGTCTGAGAGAAGAGGGATAGGGACATGGGGAGTGAGGTGTGCATACATATTTCTCCCACCTCATAAGAAGGCAAGTAATTTTATGTTGGGTCTGTAATTCTCCCAGCAGAGACATGACTCTCAGGTGACCACAGCAGTATCCGTTCATGCACATCTCTTCTCCAATGTATGCCAGGAACCCTTCTGTTCTATCTGTAATATATCTATACAGCATTTACAAGAAAAGTTTTGAGCACAGTCTTGAATTGGTATCTTTGATACACAAGATTTTAAAACTTCATAATGTTTAAGCACAAAATAATAGATGGATATATATATGTAATGTGGTCAGAACACTGCTGCACTTGGGCAGTCTCTGGCTAACATAATGGCTTCTTGGGAGCTGTTACCAGCTTGTGAAAGTTAGAGTAGTGTTGAGGCTGTTCTAAATTACCCAGGGTTTGAATTGGTCCCTGTGCAGTCCCTCGATTAGGGGCAGCAAAAAGATGGGACTTAGGGGCTCCCCTTCTCTAGTTTCTGTCTTGGGTGGAGCTCAGCCAAACCACGGATTGAGCTCAATATTCCCAAATAAGAGATCCAAGAACTTCATATTTATCTAATAGAACAGACTTATGATCTTCCAGATAGGTCTAATTTAGTCTCATCTCAGACAGATGTTTCTTCTGTGCCTTTCTCTAAATGAGAAACTACTTATACTAAACTATCTGTTCAACCTTATATTTATCTGTGACACTTTGAGTACCTCTCCTAGACCTGAAGAAGAGCTCTGTGTCTCTTGAAAGCTTGTCTCTCTCTCTCAACAGAAGTTGGCCCAATAAAACATATTGCCTCACTCACCTTGTTTCTCTAAATGATTCAGAGTAAGATCTCCGAATCTAGAATAAATTTTCATGGGAATAATAAAGCTTCCTTTGCTTTATTCATTTATTATTTGTAGTTAGTGAAATCTTGTTTGATGTTTCTGATTTTTTGAAAAAAAATTTTGGCTTGTGTCATGGGGCTAAAATAAAGATCGCTACAAAACTGGAATACGGAAAAATGTGGTTCCTGGTGTATTAATTTCAATGAAATAAATAGGCCAAAGGTGTTAAGATAACCCAAGCACTGTCCAACATAAAACTATGTTAAATAAGGCCAAGGGTTTGGTATATAGAGACCTAAGCCTGCTTACTACCATGGCAAACACACCATTAAAAATCCCTTTTAACTTCTTTTTAAAAATACAGAAAAGAAGAAAAAAACAGCTAAAACATTTTGAAATGTGAAGTATTAAGTAAGGCTTTCATTTTAACTACATCCCTTGTTCCCTTACCCTTTAGCTGTAGACAGTTTTTAGAAGGAACCCCCCATTTCTCCCTGTTTGACATCTCTTGAGTGGTAATAATGGTCCTTTTTGGGGAGAAGAGAAGAATTTAGTTGAGATGAGCTGGAGATGTCATTGCTGCAGTTGCTGTTAAAGTCCAGTCTTAGAAGTAACTCCCTCTACCCGCCTTGTTTGACAGTCTCTTAGATGGTAATAAGTGTCATCCCATGTGGTGTTTGGGATTAAGCTGGAGTCAGTAAGGGTGGGGATGTCACCTTGGTCCCTCTCTCTCTCTGGCCCAGTCCAGATCAGGATGATGAAGGCCCAGGGTCCCAGGAAATGGTGGGGGTGGCAACCGTGATGCTGAAGCTTGCTTCAGTCATCTTTGTCTGTTCTTCCTGGTTTTTCTTTTTGTTCTTTCATACTTTCCCCACAAAATCCCTTTCTTTTAAGGACCGCAAAAGGGAGTGATAGGTGGAATAGCCCATCCCCTTATTATTTTGTCCATCAATTAGGCTTAATATCTGACATGGTGATTTTGGCTCATTAACTTCCAGCTCCATATCTCCTGTTTTTTAACTAGTATAATTTCAACACAGTTTTTGAATCATCTCAAGTTGGCCTTTTTGTTTAGATTAATTCAATTATTCTGTGTTCCTTTCATAGCTTTTCTCATCATCATTTTGTTATTATAGGTTATTGTAACATCTTGTAAACTTTTACATACTTTTTCAATTGAGATCACAATTTGGATAAATTTGTAGGCCCCCTGCTGAGTTTGAAAATGATGGGCTTGGTTCTTCGTGTTTCAACTTGCATTTCAAGGACAACATGATCAGGATCAGTATGTTAACCAGATCAACACGTTAGTCTGGGAGGTCGTTACTGTGGCAGAAAAGAGACTAATGGTGCAACTTCATTTTTATTGTTTGTGCATGTTGTTCTACTTCCATAAATAATATGAATGGGACAATTATCCTAGGGGATATAAGTTTTGATCTTTACCTCTAGAAAGGTCACTGATAATTGTGGCTTAACATTTCAGAGAAGATGTCTTCAGATATGTCTCTGCATGTTCATTTTCCACAGATCTGTGTGCAAGGGACATCAAAAAATATGCACAGTAGAAAACTATTGTCTGAAATAGTGCTGCTTTTTTAGTATACAGTAAAAGCTTTGTTATCTGGCATGTTGCGGGAATGGGGGGTGCTGGGTTAGTCAAAAATTCCAGTTAACTAAGAGTTATACTTACCACTGAAGGGAGGGAGTTTGGATGTGGGAGGGGGCTCAGGGCTGGGGGTGCAGGGCACTGGCTCTGGGAGGGAGTTTGGGTGCGGGAGGGGGCTTGGGGCCTGGGGTTGGGGCACAGGAGGGGTTTTGGGACGCCGGATCTAGGCAGCACTCACCTCGGGCAGCTCCCTGGAAGTGGCAACATGTCCCTGCTCCTCCTAGGAGGAGGCGCTGCGGCCAGGCTGCTCTGCACGTTGCCTCCACCCGCAGGCGCCACCCCTGCAGCTCCCATTGGCTGCAGTTCCTGGCCAATGGGAGCTGCAGAGCCAGCACTCAGGGCAGGGTGGGTGCAGTGCACAGAGTCCCCGTGGCCGTTCCTCCATCAAGAAGCAGCAGGGACATATTGCCTTTTCCGGGGAGCCACGCAGAGCCAGGTAGGGAGCCTGCCAGTCTCACACCAACCGGACTTTTGGGAGATATCAGAACTGCCAGTTTCTAGAGCTTTCTGGTTGGTAAAGTGACAACACAGCTTTTACTATATTTTGAGAGGAGAGGGAGGATGAAGAAAGTCTTTTATTTTAAATTTTCCCCAGATTGCTGCTCCCTCCAGCTCCCCCTAAACCGGAATTTCTTTTAAGATAACAGTTCATGGTGACTCTCCTTTGGCTGAGAAAGGTTGGATAGTACTTTTAAGAGCCCCTCAACACTGCTCAGAGACTGGAGTCCAAATATTTTCATTTGGGGTTGATCAGTGTTTTTTGATAAAGAATCATGAGCTGTCAACATCAACATGTATTAAGGAGCTCACTGTAAAAGAGCAGAATGATGGTATTCCTTCTTCCAAGTTTTTTTCAGATGAGCTCCAAAAAGTGTGGTTTGTTTGAGTTTTCAGCTATGATGTGTATTGCCGTGAAAAAAATCACTCTGACTTTGTTTGAAATTCCTGATTGTTTACATATGGGTACATATCCCACCTGCATGCCCATGTGTGTCTGTGGTGTTTTGTTTTTTTTAAATGTATGACTGACAGACTACAAAATATGCATTATCATGCCCCAAGACAGATTTTCAGAAAAATCTTACATCAATTTGAAATAAGAAATATAAAGAATCAAGTATTTGGTATGTACTAAGCCACATTTTTCACATAGTTATATCTGTATAATCCCATTGGAGTTGCCTGGTGAAACTGAAGGCAGAATTTGGCTTACTGTTTCTTTGATAGATTAAGGAAATAATCTCTCTGGTTATTTTTTAAATTAGATTAAAACACATTGATTATCAGGTAAGGAGAGAATCTGGTTTTCCTCCTGGGAAGCAGGTGGATTCTCCTTAGGCTACTCTGTTAACATACTTACTGTATTACTATTACTATTTAACCCAGCAGGGTATTTCTATGGCTACTTTACTCTGCTGTAATGCATTCAATAGATATTCATCTCTATTCACCTGTGGGAAAAATCAGAGTCTGAAGAATAAAGAGTCCCTTACTGGTTAAGAGATGCTTTTGCTTTTAGAACACATATCAAGCATGTTATACACGTGCTTGATATGACTGCCAATGAGTGATTTGTCATTTGTTTATTTCAGAAGCTCATTTGGAAAGAAGTAAAAGGAGATTTGGAAACTGGAGCAAAAATACAATATCTGATTGAAATCCATTTCCTTAAGCAAATGGAAGACATTTATCTTAAGTATTATTTTTAATGGACATTGATTCATGGTATTGATTTTTGATTTGTGCTTTCAACTATTCCAAACACCTGGATCACCAGGAATTAGAATAAATACTTTATTTATAATAAAGGGTGAGTCTATTCTTTTACTTTTTCACCAAACACCAAATGATAGCTATTTGTACTTGTCAGGTACTAAATGGGGATGTAAAATGTTAACCGGTTAACTGGTAAGCATTAGTCTTACCAGTTAACCACCTTAACCATTGGGCCGGCTGGCCGGCTGGTCCTAGCGGCCCCACGGCTGCTGGCCCACTGACCCCAGCAGCCCCATGCCACAGCCACAGTTAATCGTTTAAATGAACTATTTTTAAATCATTTAAACGGTTAACTTTGTAAAGGGTGTTTACATCCCTAGTACTAAATATGAATCTGAAATTAATGCCCTGTAGACCTTGTTAGTTCCTGCTGTATCTGTGAGATCTGAAATCCCTTAGCAAGTGTGCATTTGACAGTAACTAGGGCTTCCATACTGCAGAATCCATTAATCAGTTGCTTGTGTAGCTTCACTATGCAGAAGAGCCAACAGGGGATAAAAATCTGGACTGTCACTTCTTGGAATCACAAACAGTAGCAAAGACAGCCAATGCTCTTGGTGAAAGCCTGTGTATGTATATGTCAGAGGCCATCATAATCCCACGTCTCATTAAAAAGGCTGTTTTAGGTGTCCAATTCTAATATGGCCAACAGACTGCATGACTTATACAGTAATGTTTGCTATATACTGTTCATTTCTTTGATGTTGGTGGGGGAATAGGAGACAGCACAGCTCCTCAAACTGTGGAGGGGATAAAAAACCACCTTCCAGGCAGACTCCCTCAAAATCCCCTCCTTCCTGTCCCAAACTTTAATTACTCCTTATTAGTTTAGAATTGTTTGCCAACTGTTTGCCTGCTCCATCCCAGCCTTCAAAAGAAATAGACAACTGTCCATCTCTTATCTGTTCGTAGGTGCCATCAGATAGTTAAATATCTAAATGCCTTTACTTAACACCTGCATTTTTTTCTTTAAACAATTTCCCCCTTCACATTGATTATGGACATACTGCACAATTGGAGAGGTTTGGAGATGAGCAGAGAATGAGTAAGGGCATGGAAAAACTCTCAGATGAAGATTGATTGAGAAGACTGGAAATGTTTACCTTAGAAAAGAGATAAATAAGAATGGACATAATAAAAGTATACAAAGTAATGAATAGAGAAGGCAGATCAAGAACTTCTTTCTAGTCACCCTGTCTTGTAACACAAGAACGAGAGATACCATTCAATGAAACTGGAAGGTAGCAAATTCAAAACTAACAAAAGGAATTTTTCTCCCAAACAATTAACCAGTGGAGCTCCTTGTGACAGGGTTCTAGGCCAAGAGCCTAGCAGGCTTCAGAAAGTGTGGAGACGTTAATATGGACAACAAGAATATCTAGGGTTGTTATAGTAAAGATTAACAATTTAGTAACGCTTGTGTTTGAGGGCCTAAACCGACTTCTAATTATTGAGGGTTTGGAGGAAACTTAAGAGACAGGCTATTCCCATGACTGCCTCCTGCCACTGCTGGAGACAAAACGCTGGACTAGGTGAACCACTGGTCTCACTGAGTATGGCAATTCTTGTGATCCTTTGAGGGTGCTAATTTGGAAGACTTTTTTAAAACTTTAGCCCAAAAAAGTTTAAATATTAAACCTAACATCAACACAAAACTAATTTGTGAGTGAGCTTTCTCATGTTTTTTTCTCTGAATTCCTTAGGAGAACACTGCCTTCTCCCTGGCTAGCTTGTAATTTTGTTGATCATTCATAAATGCTAATATGCTGTTTAGCTATGATTTATATTGCAAACTTTGACCCCTTCACATTCCTTAGGCAGTTAAGCACCAAGGAGAGTAGTTACATGCTTTAGTTTGGGTTCAAGGTCAGTGCTAAATGTATCTTGTTTAGGTCTCTGTCTCATATTGTTGGCAAGAGTTGATTGTTCCACAATGGGTGAAAGCAGAATACTGTATAATAGTGCTTGGAGTGTGCTACGGACCCCCATGGTCTGATTTGGAGATGGATAGAGACCTCTTTAATATTTTTAATGAAATAAATACTGCGGGTAATTGTATGATTACAGGAGATATAGATTGGAGGACAAGTGCTACTAATAATGGTAGGCCCCAGATTGTCCTTGATGTGATAGCTGACAGATTCCTTCACCAAGTAGTCACTGAATCAACAACAGATGATGCCATTTTAGATTTAGTATTGGTGGGTAGTGAGGACCTCATAGAAAAACTGGTTGTAGGGGACAACCTTGGTTTGGCTGATCATGAGCTAATTCAGTAGAAAGTAAATGGAATAATAAACAAAAATAGATCTACAACTAGGTTTCAAAAGAGCAAACTTAAAAAAATTAAGCTAATCACTTAGGGAAGTGGACTGGACTGAAGAACGTAAGTATCTGAATATGGAGGAGGCTTGGAATTACTTTAAGTCAAAGTTGCCAAAGCTATCTGAAGCCCGTATCCCAAGCAAGGGGAAAAAATTCATAGGGAAGGGTTGCAGACCAAACTGAATGAGCAAACAGGTAATTAAGAGAAACCAGAAAGCCTACACGGAATGGAAGATGGGATGAATCATCAAGGAAAGTTACCTCTTGGAGGTCAGAAATTGTAGGGAAAACATGTGAACTGTCAAAAAGTCAAGCAGAGTTGGACCTTTCAAAGGAAATTATAACCAATAGTAAATGGTTCTATAGCCATATAAATAAAAAGAAAACAAGGAAAGAAGAAGTGTGACTGCTATGCATTGAAGATGGGGTGGAGATTAAAGATAATCTAGGCATGGCCAACACCTAAATGAATACTATGCATCAGTTTTTAATAAGGGTAATGAGTATATTAGGGGTAGTGCCAGGGTCGTTAATAGAAATAAGGCTATGGAAGTAGAAGTTACCACATCTGAGGTGGAAGTCCAAGTCAAACCGCTTACTGGGACCAAATCAGGAGGCCCGGATAAGCTCCATCCAAGAATATTAAATAAAATTGCAAGATCAATAGCAGGGATTTTTAATGAATCTGTAAACTTGGGGATCTTACCCTGTGACTGGAGGATTGCTAATACAGTTTCTATTTTTAAGAAAGGGGAAAAAGTGATCCAAGAAACTACAGGCCCCTTAGTTTAACCTCAATTGTATGTAATATTTTGGAACAAATTTTGAAAGATAAAGTAGTTAAGGAAATACAGGTAAATGGTAATTGAGGTAAAATACAACATGGTTTTGTAAAAGGAAGATTGTGCCAGACCAACCTGATCTCTGAGAAGATAACTGGCTCTTTAGACAAAGGAAATTCAGTCAGTTTTATCTACTTGGATTTCAGTAAGGCATTTGATATAGTTCCACATGGGAAATTATTAGTTAAATTGGAAAGGATGGAAATTAATATGAGAATTGAAAAGTGGAAAAGGAATTGGTTAAAAGGAAGACTACAACAGGTCTTACTGAAAGGGGAACTGTCAGGCTGGGGGGAGGTTACTAGTGGAGTTCCTCAGGGATTGGTTTTGGGACCAATCTTCATTAACATTTTCATTAATGACCTTGGCACCAAAAATGGGACTGTGCTAATAAAATTTGCAGATGACACAAAGTTGGGAAGTATTGCCAATACGGAGGAGGATCAGAATATCCTACAAGAAGAGTTGGACACCCTTGAAAACTGGAGGAATAGAAATGGGATGAAATTTAAAAGTGCAGAGTGCAAGGTCATGCACTTAGTGACTACCACAAGATTTTTTCCTATAAGCTGGAGATGTAACAGTTGGAAGTGACAGAGGAGAGAAAGACCTGGGTGTACTGATTGATCACAGAGGGATAAGTACCAGGGTTGGAAAGAAGTTACTTAAGTGCCAATGTGGATGCAAGAACAAATGGCTATAAACTGGCCATCAACAAGTATAGGCTTCAAATTAGGTGAAAGTTACTAACCATCAAGGAGTGAAGTTCTGGAGCAACCCTGTAAGGGTAGCAGTGGGAGCAAAAGACCTAACTGGTTTTAACAATTATCTTGATAAATTTATGGAGGGGATGATATGATGAGACTGCCTACAGTGGCATGTAGCTGATCTGCGATTGCTAGAAGCAAATATCTCCAATGGCCGATGATGGAACACTAGATGGGAGGGCTTTGAATTATTACAGAGAATTCTTTTCCAGGTGTCTGGCTGATGGGTCTTGCCCACATGCTCCAGGTTCAACTGCTCACCATATTTGAGGTCAGGAAAGAATTTTCCCCACGGTCAGATTGGCAGAGACCCTGTGGGTTTTTCACCTTCCTCTTCAGCCTGGGACATGTATCACTTGCGGGTTTAAACTAGTCTAAATAGAGGATTCTCTGTAACATGAAGTCTTTAAATCATGATTTGAGGACTTCAGTAACTCAGCCAGAGGTTAGGGGTCTATTACAGGAGTGGGTGGTTGAGGTTCTGTGGCCTGCTATGTGCAGGAAATCAGACTATATGATTAGTTCTGGTGAGTGGAGCAAGTAAAATCCATTTCTTAGCAGGACCGGGGCGACAGGAGACCTCCCCACATGACCCTCCATGTGACTCCTCCCTGCCCTGCCCCCAGTCCGCCCTGGCCCCCCTGCCCTTCCATGCAGCTGCGTCTTCTCCATCTGTACAGCAGCCGCGCCGGGGGTGGGGCTGGGGGTGGTCCCGTGCCAGAGGAGCTGCCGGCCTTTCTGCTCCTTTCCCCGCTGCGGTTCCCGGGAACTGCCGCGGGAAAAGGACCAGAAACCCCCAACCCCTCCCACGGAGCTGCGTCTCCAGCTCCTACTACAGCAGCCGCAGGAGAACAGGGCTGGGGGCCGTGCAGCTGCCGGAGGAGGGGCAGGCAACCTGCTCCTTTCGCCGCCGCTGCCTCTCCCAGCGGGGACAGGAGCAGAAACCCCAACCCCGCCCCCCAGCCCTCTTCTCGGGCGGGGCTGCTGCTGGGTCTTTCCGGTCGGCTGTACCGGCTGTAAATCGCTTGCTGGTACAGCGGGCCGGAGTGTACGGGCGTACTTGCACTGTTGGTTCTGGTCTTAGTACCTGTGAGTCTATTTTAACTTAATAATGGTAAATGAGCTGCATGTTTCGGTCTTTGAAGTTAAGACACCTGCATCTTGAACCAAACAGTATGGAGCTTCGAAAACTTTTAATATTTTGCCCCTTTTATATATATACACACACACACACACACACACTGGTCTTCCATGCCTCTGAGGACATAAACATCTCACCTCGGCCCCTGAGCCCACAATATCTGTTGTTATAACATAGCTCCTGGTTGAGGGCACTCTTCGGAGCTAATCAGCCATGCTCCTGTGTGGGCTGGAGGGGCTTAGGTGCTCTTTTACATTGCTCCTGAGTGCCTCTGCAACACTTTTTCCCCCACTCCTGTTATGCTAATCTGATTTTTTTTTAAAATGAGATTATTTTCGAGGCCTTCCTACTTATGTATATGGTGCCATAAGAATGTATGGCACTTTAGAGACAAATAATAGATAATGCCTTGTAATTTATGAAATTTTCTGTTAAATTAGTGTCCCACCCATAGGCTGTTACTGATCAGACCCTGGTATTGATCCCATCATGCCAGGTTTGTAGATGGCATCCCTAGTCTCCCTGCCATGGCAGTAATGCTGAATTACTGCCCCTGACCAGTGGCCTTAATGCTAAAGGTCTACAGCGCCACAGCAGCCATGCCCCAAGTCCCTGATTGGCTGCGCAAACAGCATTCCCACTGGATACCTGGACTGTATAAAGACCCCAACAGGAAGAGGAAGCTGTCTGAGAAACAGGCCATTGCCCACTGGATGCTGCCTAAACTGCATTGCCTTGCTGCCCTGCTGTCTTGCCTGACTGTGCCTTGCCACCCCGCCTCTCTATCCTGTCAACACAGCTGCTTTGGATTGGATCTTCCAGCTACTGACCCCTGCTAGAACTCTGACAATTGCCCTGGTCTGCCTCTAATATTGATTGACCTCCCAGCTACCAGCCCCACCATGTACCATTTGCCCACAGCTCTGGACTGCCCCTACCCTGCTTCAGCCGCTGGTCATGACAGTTTGCTCAGACCTGCTTCAGTCCTCCTAGGTTTATGCTACCCCAAAAGGCTACAGAACCCAGAGGCCTGGCATCAGCAGCGTCTCAGGGGATGCTGAGCCCCCAGGAGTAGCTAGCCCATGTACATACGAAAAACTAAGCTTTGCAGGCTATGCTGGACCAGCTTTAGGTCGAAAATTGCATCCTTTGGGAACAGATCAAAAAACTGCAAGCGGTGACTCCTTTCCTGACCCAGCATCTCACATCACCTTCTGAACCCAAGCCCACTGTGCCTTTATCAGAAAGCTATGATGGGACCAGTAGCAAGTTTTGAGGTTTCATGAACCAGTGCAGGCTCTATTTCCTGCTACAGCTCCCAGCCTAAAAGACAGACCAAGCAAAGGTGAGACTGGTCATCAGCCTTTTGAACAGGAGAGGCTCTGGACTGGGTGTTCCCTCTGCTAGAGCAGGATCATCCTGTACGGGCCAGCTGGCACATATTTCTGAGGACCTTTGAGACAATTTTTGATGACTTTCACCAGGTTTGCACTGTGGAGGTGGCCTTACAAAGACTCTGTCAGGCCTTATGGTGATCTGCATTGTATCCAGCCCATTTCCAATGCCTAGTGGCAGATATTGCTTGGAATGGACTGGCCCAGCTGCACCAATTTGGTCTTGGTCTCCGTGAGAAAATAAAAGATGAGCTTAAATGCATTTATTGAGCTTTGCATCGAAATCAACACACGACTTAAGCAGCGTTGACCTAACGAAAGAGGGATTCTACCCTGCATCCAAAAACTGTCTGCAAACCCTGTGAAGGTCCCCTCACCTGAGCCCATGCAAGTGGATTCAGCATGGGTCCTACTGGACCCATGTAAACAGGGATGCCGATAGTGAGAAAATTTGTGCTTTTACTGTGGTGGCACCAGCCATATGGTGTCCTTCTGTCTTATCAAGTCCCCGAGCAGCCAGCTCCAAAAAAATGATAGTGCCCAGCCTCAATAAGGGGGTTGAGCCTGGGGAATACTGGGAAAATCCCATGAAGGCCCTTCCATCAACCCATGCCGTGCACCTGGCCCAGCACCTTGAAGTTGTCCTTGCATCTACAATTCCAGCTGCAATTCTGCCTTTGGGTTTCTGGACAAGTACTTCCCCTAAAAAAAGCCTATGGACACTGGAGCAGGCGATAGCTTTGTGGATGCTACTGTGGCTCAAGTACTTGGCCTGCCCATACCTAAGGCCGCCCTGATCTAGTCAAGACAGTTGATTGATCGCTGCTTGCCTGTGGTCCCATTGTGATGATTGAGGAGCACCATAAGCTCCTCCAGTTCAGGCTGATCTGGTCCCCACATTTCCCTTTGATACTTGAAATCCTCTGGTTGGCAAAACGACCCACATATCTCCTGGTGACAGCCCACCATGACATTTAACTCTGAATTCTACTGGGACAACTGCCTCCTGACTTCCAAACTTGACCCCTTGGAATCTCAGGTGAGACACCTTGCCTGGGCTCCAGAAACAGAGAGAGATGGTCAGGCAACAGAGCGGGCTTCTCTGCTGTGAGGGTCAGCCATCACTCTCCCCGCGAAGTACCAGGAATGTTCACATGTCTTCAGAAAACAAAGCACAGACACATTGCCCCCTCACCAGCAATATGACCATCTGGTTGACTTACAATCTGGAGCAAGATTCTGTTTGGCTGAATAGACTCTGTGTCAGAGTCCAGATTAGCTGCTCTTCAGAATTATATCCACCAGGATCTCAAAAAAGGTTTTATCCAGCATTCCACCTTCCTGTCCAGGGCCTCTGTCCTCTTGACCACAGCTCTGGACTGCCTCCTTCCAGCTTCGGTCACTGGGTATTACAGTTACATAGCATTCAAGTTTTTTCTCTGTTTCTTGCAATCAAAGAAGTTCTCAGACTTCACATTTATTTCAGGTGGCCTTAGCCATGTCTTGCTATTAACTAAGATCTGCAGAGTTAGTCTGAGATGGTTTAAATAAGGAGTGAAACTAAGTGCAACAGACCCCATCTTTGGGCTAGTAGGAGCTTCAGAGACACTTCTGCAAATCTTTTTTTTTGGGGGGGGGTGGGGGGTTTCTTGTTGGGTTTTTTTACTCCTTGTTAGTGTTCCTTAATAAACAAACATGTAAGGCATCAAATGTCAGAATCAAAATGTTCCCTGGCTCTAACCTGCCCTCTTTGGACAAGGATATTGAGAAAGTGACACAGAGTCAACTGGCAGTATCTAGGATCTCAGATTTCTTTATTCCCTGTTGACCTGGCTCAGGTCTGTGTATGACATACAGATAGCATTGCTCTTGTTGGCTGATGACCCCTCCTAGAAATGGATAAAGGTCAATTGTCCATGTTTACTCAAAAGCTGTTGATACATACACAATGCCTTTTACAGTGCTCTTTGTTGAACTGATTGCTGATCCTGACATGGGTGGAAAGGATTATTTTTGAGTGTCTCTGTTCCTTCCTTTCAGAGAGATCCCAGAAGGTGAAGTAGAATAATTATTCACACTAAGATATTTTTATCTTGAGCAGTTCTGCTAGTTAGGTTCTGTTCTGTCACCACTGATGCTTAATGCCCCTGTAAGGGAGCTGGAGCAAATCATGGTTTGGGGCTATGGTGCTATTGGTATGCTGATGATGTGCCAGTCTGCCACCTTTTCATTAGCTCCAGATGGTAACTGTCCAGTGCTTGGGGGGAGATAGAGATAGATAAGGCCTCTGTAAACGGATTTGTTGCATTGTCTCTTAAAGAAGGGAATATATGCACTCATCCCTTCTGACCTTCTGCGGTACGAGTGCACATCTAGCCAACTTGAGCCTGTGTTCTTCAAACTGCATTATCTCTGTTGATAATGGGATTCTTAAAGTAGTATAAAGAGAATAGGGTTTTTTTTCATTAGTTAGACCATAGACCTCAAATTTCATCCAGTTCTAGACTGGGAGCTGGTTTAATGCACACAGCACTACTATGATTATTTTCCCTCCTCTACCCCTCAACTGATGGGTCCACTTTGGAGACATGTGGCTGCATGTTTTATAAGTTGCAACTTCCACTGTATGTAGAAAGCTATAAATAGGGAACATTGCAGCACCTCTTTGTAGAAGTGACAAAGGAACGGATCGCTGTGGTCAGGATCTGCCTCTGAGGGAAGCAGGTGAAATCCTGTCTTATGGAGCTGGGGGGGGAAGGCTATTTCTGGCCACTGTTGCAACTAAGGTGTCCAACCATAGAGATGTGTCTGAATCTGAAAATGCGTATAGAGTCTAATTCAAAGCGCAGGTAGAAATACTCCAATTGGCCTCAGTAGACTTTGGATTCAGCCCATAATGAACATTTTGAATCCTGAAAAATAAATAAATAAAAGTAACTTAAGCAGAGGACCTTTTAAGAAGTTAATTCTCTTGCATGTGTACAGTTTGTCATCTTGGTTGGCCCATATGATGCTCACCTACTTTATATTTCTCAAAACTCTCAGATGAAATGGAATTAAAGGATTATTATTATTATTAAGCTATTTGTAAATGAGTTAATGAAAACATTACTTTGCTATACATGTCATTGAGTATGGGTCATTAAACAGGGTGGTAAACATCTTTTGATACATCTTTCTTTAGTAGGCAATTTGCAGTCTATTTTCATTGCCATGTATATGCAGCAGGAGGGGATAGAAATAAACAGTAATTAAAATAACTTCTTTTCCTGCAGGATTTTTCCCCCTTCATTCTTTTTATGCACTTGCTGTATTATATTTCCTTAGGTTTTAATCATTTTATAGTGGTGTATTTGCTTTTGCTGTTGGGCTCTGTATCATTTTATTTTAAAACCTTTTTTTCAAGGATATATGACCTTAAAATAAACATAAAAATACTTCCTGTGGTCCAAACCTAATCATCTAAGATCATCCTGGAAATGATGCCTTAGGTATAGGGTTGCCAATTTTGGTAAAACATATTCCTGGAGGTTTCATCACATTACATAATCTTTAATTAAAGATTAATCTTTAATTCATGGAGACTCCAGGAAAATCCTGGAGGGTTAGCAACCCTACGTAGGTCCCAATCTTGCAATTACTTACAGATGTGCTTAACTTTAAACATGGAAGTAGTTCCTCTGAAGTCAGACTGCTCCCAAGCTTAAAATAAAGCATGTGCATAAGCCCTTGCAGGTTTGGGGCCTTAATTATGAGCATTCAATACCTTACATGAAGTAAAAATTTAGAGTTGTAGTATATCTAAAGGATACCTTCCTGAACAGGGAGTATGCTTTCTTCTAACAGACCTAGAAGAAGAGATTGGAAAAGAACCAAGGTCTATTGAAGGCATGAAATTGATCATATGAGAGATACCACACACAGTCCTTTTACAGCATATACTCACATTTATTCATGCATTTTTAGGTGATGGAGTAGTGTGACAGCAGCAAAAACTCACAGCTTAAATATGCTGGCACTACTTAACAATCAGTGTTTTGGTTAGTAAATTTGCAGTGGTGAATAAGAGGATTTAATATGTGATAGTCTATTTTAACAGCTGTCTTTTGTAACTATTATATTATGGTATTGCCCATTAAATCTTCTTATTAATTGCTGCATATTTACTTCTAAAAAGGTGATTTTCCCTCACCTGCCCCCAGGAAAGTGCTTTTAACTTTAACAGAGAGTTGCTACTACCAATGCTTCCATTTTTCACACTGGACCAGAAATCCTCTTGGTTGCAGGTTTGGGTGTTCTGGTAGCATTTTTTTTTAAAAAAGGTTGAGGGTAGAGGGGAAAAAAGAAATAGGAAAGCTAGAAACAAAGCTGATGGTTTCATAGATTACCATAGAACATGGAGATAAGGGGGGAAATGTGGAGATGTGGACCAGAAAGGAAGAGGACAATGAAATAAGAAAAGGAAGGGGAAAAATAAAGTGGCCTGCTCTGTGATATGCAGGGATTAGTGTACAGAGCTCCGAGAAATACCAATGGAAGCATAATTTTTCACATGTTGGAATGAGATTGTAATCTTCATTTTTTTTTAATCCTATTTTGCTTTTTTTCACTCTTCCAAAATATGTTTTGCCTAGGATTTTTTTCTGATTCTTTCTTCGTCTCTGGAGCTAGGGTCTCACTGATCCTGACTTCCCATAACAGCTATATTTCACTGGAAAAGTGGAACTGTCATGCTTTTACCGTCAGCTGTAAAATTTGTATGTGCAGGTGTTAGGGCTTTCTTGGAAACTAAACCAGGAATCTGAAACTCCCATCCAGAAAAGACGGAACAGACAAGGATGAAATGAATTATGGTGAATTTACAGCAAAATACAAACACTACTTTTTTTTTTTTTTAACTCAGCCTGTTCACACTAATGCACACTCTCCGATCCTGCCTCTGCTCTGTGAGTGTGTGTGAGTGAGAGAGAAAGAGAGAGCTGTGATATGTTCACTTTCATAGTTTTGCAAGGCAGTGGGATAGTAAAGGAACGGAGAGACATGAACCAGGAGAGAGTTCTTGAGCCATAATGAATTAAATCTGTTCAATGAAGCAAACCCTTGCAGGGGCCATACCTAAAGAGAAACCCCTAGAAATTTAGGATGACTTTTTTTTTTTTAAAAAAAAAGAGGCTACCAGGAAAGAGTAAAATAAATGCAGTAGGCATTAGAATGCAGTAGACTCCTCCACTTTTTCTAATTTAAAGTTCTCATCTTTTCTTGAGGACAGTGATCTATTAGAGTTGGCATCTAAAAAGTCAGAAATGAAAACCCAGGAGAAATTACTTCCCCTCGAAGATTGCAGAACTTTTTAGGTTTTCCAGCTGCACTTTGTTACCATAAAGTTTCTCTTGTCCGCAGCTTGCAGCAGGAATAGAAGGAAATAATTTCACTTGTAGTGCAATATTTCCTGAGTATCATCAAGAAAGAAACCCAGAATGTCTCTTAATATAATCAAAACAGTAAATCGGAAAGGAGCGAATAATCTATGAGCAAGTGACTAAATGGATAGCTCATGATATTTTCTACCTTCCAAAAGGCACCTCATTTCCCTTCCAGGGTCCTCATAATCAAACTGGTGGTAGCAGTAGATAGAAAATAAACCGTAGTATCAGTGGACTATGATTTTTTTTACTGAAAGACCAAGTAAATAAAAAACTCAAACCTTCTCTTATGAGGAGTTAGGAAAAAAAGTAGCCACAAAAAGTAATTAAAGTTAACATTCACAGTCTTGCTTAGACCCAGAAGTTACAGTTGAAAATTAGGTCTGATAATCAGCCCTCAGCTCATCTTGTTTTTGGATATTATATTGGTGTCCAAAAAGAATAATGGGTGTTCTTGCATATTATGCATGCTGTAGTCCTTAGGCACAACAGGGTGAGTTAAGGACAGAGTGTCAGACATAATTTTCATCCTTAACTCTGAATTTGCTTGCTGTTGTGGACTTATGTCAGACTATTAATACTTGGATATAGGTTTTTTTCTGGTTTACTGCTTTTTTAAATGTCTCAGCATGCTTTTTTCCCCCCTCTTCAATTTCAATAGTGTAGAATTCTGCCATTAAACAGTTTGTCTCCTGTTTTCCTTCTTTATTTTAAAGAAAACTCCCTGTTAAAATAGTATAAATTTGTGTTCATTTCACTTTTGCAAACACTGCAGTGTGTTTAATTGATTACATTATTACTCTGTCATGTTTTCTTATGTATGACAAAAGTATTTTGGGCTGGTCAGTAAATCTATCTTCTGGGTAATTAATGGCTATTAGCCAGGATGGGTAAGGAATGGTGTCCTTAGCCTCTGTTTGTCAGAGGGTGGAGATGGATTGCAGGAGAGAGATCACTAGATCATTACGTGTTAGGTTCACTCTCTCTGGGGCATCTGGCATTGGCCACTGTTGGCAGACAGGATATGGGGCTGGATGGACCTTTGGTCTGACCCATAAGGCCGTTCTTATGTTCTTATCCATATAACTACTGTAAAAGTGGTCCTCTTTTTTCTAGACAATATGCTTGCCAATATGTTTAACCACTGCCTAGCTTGATTTATCTTGTGTAGTATAGCAGTTTGCTAAATGTATTTCAAAAATTGCCAAAGGACTTCAGTTCATGAAAATGAGTATCAGTTTCCGTTCTTTCTCCCACATCTTTCTACTGCAAAAATATTAGCCAGTTTTGAGAACCTATACCTTTGATTTCCATTTGTTTTCTGTTATTAAATTGGCTTACATATTTTACACCTAAAGCCAGTGCTTAATGGAATGAAGATAATTTCCCAGAGGGAAACACTGTTGTGTTCAAGAGAAATTTGCCTTAAGATTATATCTGTAGCTTCCAAACAAATGGAGGGAGACTAAACAGTCTCTTCCTCGTTTTAGTTTGTTTATAAATGCTAGTGATACGCATGTGCAACCCAAGGCACTTGAGTGTAGTGCTTATGCATTGTTCATTTGAAATTAATTGTACTGTGAATTTTTCAGAATGACACATTGTATGAGTGTGATCTTTGTTAGAGGCAGGCTAAATTAGACAGTGACTTATACCCCTGGTAACCCAATTGACTTCAGTGTAGAGTTTATTGTTTCAAATGCTTGTGTTCTGTGCTAGATATTTTGGTTTTCTACTATAATCTGGAGAGAGTAGAAACCTGTAATCTTTTTGTTGCTGTTCTTATTACTTGGATATGAATTGTTGCTCCACCCTTATGTCTTTACTTCATTTAGACCCTTGTCATTTTAACCCTTGCTATTAATATATAGAAAAGTCAATGAGAAGGAAAAAACATCAGACTGACTTGGAAAGCCGGGAAGCCTTCAGTGTTTGTACTAGAGAGAATATATTTCATGAGGCAAAGAGTTAAACTGAAAGACTTCCATAGACTTACAGAGCCAATTAAGAGTGTGCTGTCTCTTACTCTGCATGCATGCCCTTGTGCAGTAAAATGTAATTTATGTTAGTAATGTATGCTGTCCCTGCATAATGACCTGGGCTCAAGCTGTGACATATTCAATACACTGTGACAGTGAAAGAAGAAGACCCACATATACATGTACATAAGGCTGGATTATTAAAACTGGAATAGCAAGGTAAAGTTAAAGACTATACTGTCTGCTCTTTAACTGCAGGCAAAAAAAATCCAATCTTAAGATATATGCTTGTTCTTGCAAGGTCCTTGAACAGATATTAAACTGCTTGGTGTCAGAAGGACCTGCCAAGCTGGCAACTAATGAGAATTAATCTGGGTGAGAATTTTTTAAATTAATAGTGTATGAAATTGTAGACACTGGATTTTCTTGTCTCTTTGCTGCTTCTATTAGCTTTTAAGTGTTTTTAATAGTTGGGAATCTGTCAGTTACTTGGAGGTGAATTTATTTGAAATGGTATTAAAAGTAGGGGGCTCATTTTCTATTTCACACCTATTTTCTGAGATTTGAGAATGTGTTTGGCATCTTTTAAAGGGATGTGCACAGATGTAATGCAGAAGTAGTAGATTTTCATAGTGTTAAACATGGTTTTGCAGAGAATATTTTTGGTGTGTGTGTGTATGCAGTATGTATTGAAATCCATTATGTTATGAGGTACATGTACTATATGCCTACCTCATCCTTGTATAAATATGTAAAAGATACATCTGAATGTCTGTGGTGCACTCAGATTTATAAACCAAAAGCACTAACTGTACTTTGTCAGTTGGCATAAAAAACGAAAAACAAAACCCAACAATAGCAACACTAGAAGACATTCTCTCAATTTGCTACCATCATCTCATGATTATTTCTTAGCGACTTAACTGTTGTCTTCATGCTATGTTTGCTTTCCATTTTGGAAGGTGCTGCAGACCTCTCTGATGTATGAGTTGTTTATGCTGGCCAATGCTATCTAATCTATCTAGCCATGTATGCCACTCTCATCACTATGGTATTGGTCTAATTCAGAAGCAACCTCAACAAAGGCTTGTCTGAGAGAACATAAATGAAGAAACGTATTATCAGCATTGTAGAAGCTTAGGACACATACTGTACTTGGAGATTGCCTTAAAGAACAGCAGAACTGATGGCTGAAGCCATTAGTCTGTAGCTAGTTTTGAAAGTCCTTCTAGGAGTTGACTAATAGCAGTAGAATCATAGAATCATAGAATATCAGGGTTGGAAGGGACCTCAGGAGGTCATCTAGTCCAACCCCCTGCTCAAAGCATGGCTGATCCCCAACTAAATCATCCCAGTCAGGGCTTTGTAAAGCCTGACCTTAAAAAATTTCTAAGGAAGGAGATTCCACCACCTCCCTAGGTAACGCATTCCAGTGCTTCACCACCCTCCTAGTGAAAAAGTTTTTCCTAATATCCAAACTAAACCTCCCCCACTGCAACTTGAGACCATTACTCCTTGTTCTGTCATCAGCTACCACTGAGAACAGTCTAGATCCATCCTCTTTGGAACCCCCTTTCAGGTAGTTGAAAGCAGCTATCAAATCCCCCTTCATTCTTCTCTTCCGTAGACTAAACATCCCCAGTTCCCTCACCCTCTCCTCATAAGTCATGTGTTCCAGTCCCCTAATCATTTTTGTTGCCCTCCGCTGGACTCTTTCCAATTGTTCCACATCCTTCTTGTAGTGTGGGGCCCAAAACTGGACACAGTACTCCAGATGAGGCCTCACCAATGTCGAATAGAGGGGAATGATCACGTCCCTCGATCTGCTGGCAATGCCCCTACTTATACATCCCAAAATGCCATTGGCCTTCTTGGCAACAAGGGCACACTGTTGACTCATATCCAGCTTCTCGTCCACTGTAACCCCTAGGTCCTTTTCTAGAGAACTGCTGCCGAGCCATTTGGTCCGTAGTCTGTAGTGGTGCATTGGATTCTTCCGTCCTAAGTAGCATGAGCACTGTCAAGAAGAAGGTGGCCCTATCAGAGAACTACATGCTGCCTGGGGAATACTGTTTTCACAAGGGTGAGTTATATCTTTATTGAAGCCAAATAGAAAAACAACTTGAGGGAGTTAGCTGCAGCCCACCCTACAAGTTAAGCATGCACTTGAAATAACCTTGTATTGGAATTTAAAATGTGCAGAGCATATTAGTAGGCTAGTAAATATGTATTCCAGTGACCTTTACAAAAATGTTCCTACTTTATGGTTGAGCTAGTTGAGGTTACTACAGTGCTAATTTTATATTCCCAAAGTACAATGATACTGGGAAGAGCTGATTTAACGTTTATTGAGAGTTAACTTTAAGCAAACTAATCAGATCATCTGCATCAATGGAGGGGTTCAAACATACCATAGAAGTCCAGTAGAAAATGGAATGGGTAGGAAAAGTATTTGATTTGTGTGAGAGTGGATTAAAAGTTTCTCTGCAGCATAACACTAAGCTAGAACCTGTCTGATCTTTGTCTTAATGACGAAAGCTGCAGGATCTAACATTTCATATGGCACAAATTAAGCTAAAGGCACAAGAGGAGTATAAGAATGGGATATTATGTGAGTAGCTCTTTATTTTGTTCTTGCATCTGGATTTGAGGGAAAGAAATCAAGAAAGCATTCATGCAGGTGAGTTTATAGGGGAGGCAAATACTACAGCGGCAGGAAGAAGCCCCTTGCATCATTCAGCCTTTATATTATCTGTCCACTTTGGAAGCAGAGTTGATGGACCTCGTAGGGAGTGGCACTTGTTCTTCCTTGACTTGAATGGTGATGGCTGCTATGCAAGCTTTAAGGATTTAGGAAGCAGGGAGATGGAAAAATGGGGTCCCTTGGGACTTCAAGGGGTGCTCGGGAAAGAAAGAGAGGATGTATGGATTTCACTCAGTTATAGGTAGGACTACAGATTTGTCTCAGCATTTTTTAAAATAAAAAAATCACAGAGCAGTCATGGTAAATTTAGTAAAGGTCACAGGTTTCATGAATTGGATTTTTATAAAAATGGCAAATGAGGAGGAGGGGCCCTGGAGGAGAGGCTAGAGGGCGAGCCCCACCCCACACTCACAACACAGTGGTGGTTCCTCGGCTCCTGTACCGCGGGGCTGGGCCCCGTTCATGGATTTGGGACCTGGCACATGGGTTTGCAGCATTGCCTGGTTTGGCAACATTGAGACCCTGTGCATGGGGTCGCAGTGCTGCGAAAACTGAGTGGCACTGTGACCCCATGTGCCAGGTGGTAACTCCTGGAGTGGAAAAGGACAAAAAGCCAAAGTCACAGACACATGGGAAAATCAAGTTATCCATGCCATTTTTCCCACTGCGACAAACCTGCAGCCCTAGTGATAGGTTCTAGATCCTCCCTTGATGTAAATTAGGATTGCTCCACTGAAGTCAATAGCTGTGCCAGTTTACACAAAGCTGGCTCTATGTCTACAAGAGAATTGAGTGTTCAGATCAGAATTTATATAAAACACATGGTATTAGATACACTTACAAACCTTGAGGAGACTTTCTGTTATGGGGGGACCAATTTGATTCTAGGAAACTAATTGTGTCAAATAGAGAGTTGTAATCTTGAAATTAAATAAATGTGGAGGAATCTTGGTGCAAGATTATCCCTGAGTTATTTTATTTGACACATCATAATATAATCATAGATCTGGACTGGTAAAGATGAAGGCAGTATGTCATGTCTGATACAAGACTCTCACTCTACTAGTTCTAGTATGTTTATAAATACCTAGCTAATGTTTCAAATGAAGTCATTCCCAATTAGGACTTTTGGCTACAAATTAATGAAGAAAAATATTTCAAAGTCAAATTCAACTTAAACATTAGTAGGTCACTGCTGATGGCATAACTTTGAGAGTTAATGATGAGGGATAAGCCCCATATTTAAAAGAGAAAATTAAGCATACTGCAGTGGTTCTCAAACTTTTTACTGGTAACCCCTTTCATGTACCAAGCCTCTGAGTGCGATTTCCCCCCCCCCCCTTATAAATATATAAAAGAGTGTTTTTAATTTAACACCATTATAAATGCTGGAGGCAAAGCGGGGTTTGGGGTGGAGGTTGACAGGTCGCGACCTCCCCATGTAATAGCCTCCCAACCCCCAGTTTGAGAACCCCTGGCATACTGCATCATAGCGCCCTTCATTTATTTTGACAAGTGTCAGTTTTAATTTAGCGTACTTCATACTATACTAGTAATGTACTGTTGTATAATTTGTAAGCAAAATAGTAATAGGGGACCTTGCTATTGTTAAATCTCTGATGAAAAGTGAGGGAAGATGCTGGAGTATTCTATGGATGCGTGAGAGAATAATTGCATTTTATGTAAAGTGGAATTAACAAGGTTCTTCTGTCACTTATAGAGCCTACTCTATTGTCTTCTTGATCCTTGGGATTGGTAGGGGATGTTGTTGTAAAGGTGATGAGCCAGGTTCTGAGCCACATTAAGGTCCATTTTGTGCTACAGGAGCAATGCAAAAGGATCTCTTATAACGAGCTATGAATAGGGAGCTGAAGATTTCCACAGTGTGGGGGAATCATCAGCTGGCGATACTGGCTGTATGCCAGCCTCTCCTCTCCCATTCTGTTCCTCCCATACTCCTCCACCAGCATAATGGGCTCTATGTATATTTTTAAAAAATCTCTACTAGACAAAACATGCTTCTTCTCCTGGAGAGAGGATTAGAAAACAAATACATGACATACATCAGTCACATTGGTTAATGTGCTACTGGAAGGTGGTCAGATACTACAGTGATGAGTGTGGTACAAAAACCTACACAGAATAGAATGTGGTAAAGCTGGAGCACACACAGCACTGGTGATCCTCGCTAGCATGTAATGGCCCTTAAGGCCTATTACAAGATGGCACTAGTTAGAGTAGCCCTTAGGCCAGTCCAGCTTGCACTAGAGGCTGGATCAGCCTCAGGATTGGGTAGTGGGAATGGAAAGGTCATTTAGAACCACCTTTGTCTCTTCCCTCCACTCAGCTGCACTGAACTCTGCTGCAACAGAGCTAGGATTATTTAACCCTACATGAAGAGGTTAGTTGACAAATTACACAAGGTAGCTAAAAATATAAAAGGGAGAAAGAAGAAAATACAGAGAATTGCAGGAAAAATTAACAAGTTGAAAGGGATTCACAAACTATTCCAGGACAATATTTCCTAAGTGAAAAAAATTGTAGTGGAACAGGAAAGAGAAAGTACTTGAGAGTTAATTGCTATTGACACAACACTTCTTATGTACAGAGTCAGGCCTTGTTGCTATGTTAATAAGATGAAGTTCAGCTGAATGCAGAGGGCTCCTCCAAGGCCCTTAGCACCACTTAAATTGCACGGTAAAGGCTTAAGTAGGGCTTACGTGGCATGTAGGGCCCTGTGTGGGGGTTAATTTAAACTATGTAGAAGATGTTGATTCAGTTAGTTAACTCCATTCCCTCTAAGAAAGCTGAAAATACAGTCTCCACAATACATACAGCTGCCAGAGAGACTGTTCCTGGGGAGGGAAAAGAGTTAGAGGCATTTCAGTATCTTTAAACAGATTCATATAAATTATTTTATAAATCTAGAAAGATTATCCTGGACTATTTGAAGTGGGGTGAATAATTGAGACTAAATAAGGATGACAAAGAAGTTATTTGCCAATTTGAGATGTAAATCCTGCAGGCCATTAAAACTTTAAACCAGGTAAAAATATGGATAAATCAGTCCCCTGTGGAATTTTATAAACAGCTCTGTGAAGTATCGATCCTATTACTACAAGAATCTTTTTGATGAAACTCTCTAGCCAGACAGTCATCTTTCTTCACCATGTAAAGAAAGCTTTAACTGATTTTTCCAAAGATTCTTTCAAAAAGCTTGGACTAAATTTTTCCAAAATGATTTATTAAGAGCAGGTGAGATTTTTGGGAAAGGTTTGTTGGGAGGCAATCTGTGAAAAATGTGACATCTGTTTCAGACATTATTAAAGCTGTGCAGTCCTGCCATGGTGCTGTCCTTGGCCATTAGGCACTGGATTAAACTTTAATGGTGACATTTGCATCCTCATCTATTCAGCATCTGTCAGTTTGTTCCACAGATTCACTTCAGGATCAGTATTTGATACATGCAGCGATGACGGCCAGTGGGATCTGGTACCCTTTTGAAATTTTTACAGGCCATGCAAGCGGAGCTTGGACTCTTTCATCAAAATTAAAACCACATATGGTGGTTGCCATAAAAAAATTAGCACTTACCAACACCTGTGGGATATTTTTTCCATACTTGGAATGGTAGACAACTTTGGAAATTATATTTAGTAAAAGTGGAAACAGTTGACAATTTTTCTTTTACTTTTCATAGCTTCTATTGTGTGTGTCAGAGGGTGAGTTGTGGTTGCTGCGAGAAAAGTGAAGGAATTTTCTGACTTCTGTGCTTGTAAAACGTTTGAATCCTAACATTGCATTTTGTGTGCTGATTATGCTAAAGAGTGACAATATATACATGTTTCAGAATAGCAGCCGTGTTAGTCTGTATTCGCAAAAAGAAAAGGAGGACTCGTGGCACCTTAGAGACTAACCAATTTATTTGAGCATAAGCTTTTGTGCGCTACAGCTCACTTCATCGGATGCATTCAGTGGAAAATACAGTGGGGAGATTTATATACACAGAGAACATGAAACAATGCGTGTTACCATACACACTGTAACGAGTGTGATCACTTAATACAGTGGGGAGATTTATATACATACAGAACATGAAACAATAGGTGTTACCATACACACTGTAACGAGAATGGTAACACCCATTGTTTCATGTTCTCTATGTATATAAATCTCCCCACTGTATTTTCCACGGTATGCATCCAATGAAGTGAGCTATAGCTCACGAAAGCTTATGCTCAAATAAATTTGTTAGTCTCTAAGGTGCCACAAGTCCTCCTTTTCTTTTTATATATACATGCTATATGTAAATAGATTCACATGGTTGCCTGTAATAACCACAGATTTTAACAGTGGGGAAAAAAAAGAAATATTGTATAAATAATAATTGTGTAATGTTTGAATTGTAGATACACTGTTGTTCTTTCTCATTGTTCCTTCTAAATAAATATGTCTTGAAACGAACCCTGAAAACTGAATGGATCTCTGCTAGGGCTGTCAAGTGATTGAAAAAATTAATCACGATTAATCACGCTGTTAAACAACAATAGAACACTATTTATTTTAAATATTTGTGTATGTTTACTACATTTACAAATATATTAATTTCAGTTACGATACAGAATACAAAGTGTACAGTGCTCACTTTATATTTTTGATTAAAAATATTTGCACTGTAAAAAACAAAACAAAAAAATTTTCAATTCACCTCATACAAGTACTGTAGTGCAATCTCTTTACCATGATAGTTGAACTTACAAATGTAGAATTATGTACAAAAAAACTGCATTCAAAAATAAAACAATGTAAAACTTTAAAGCCTACAAGTGCACTCAGTCCTACTTCTTATTTTACCAGTCGCTAAGACGAACAAATTTCTTTACATTGATGGGATATAGTGCTGCCTGCTTCTTATTTACAATGTCACCTGAAAGTGAGAACAGGTGTTTGCATGGCACGTTTGTAGTTGGCGTTGCAAGATATTTACATACCAGATATGCAAAACATTCATATGCCCCTTCATGCTTTGGCCACCATTCCAGAGGACATGCTTCCATGCTGATGATGCTTCTAAAAAAAATGTGTCAATTAAATTTGTGACTGTACTCCTTGGCGGGAGAATTGTATGTCTTCTACTCTCTTTTACCTGCATTCATTTCATGTTATAGCAGTCTCAGATGATGACCCAGCCTATGTTCATTTTAAGAACACTTTCACAGCAGATTTGACAAGACGCAAAGAAGGTGACAATGTGAGATTTCTAAAAAACAGCTACAGCGCTCGACCCAAGGTTTAAGAATCTGAAGTGCCGTCCAAAATCTGAGAGGGATGAGGTGTGGAGCATGCTTTTAGAAGTCTTTAAAAAGCAACACTCTGATGCGGAAACTACAGAACCCGAACACCAAAAAAGAAAATCAACCTTCTGCTGGTGGCATCTGACTCAGATGATGAAAATGAACATGCGTTAGTCCATACTGCTTTGGATCATTATCAGGCAGAACCCATCATCAGCATGAAAGCATGTCCTCTGGAATGGTGATTGAAGCATGAAGGGGCATATGAATGTTTAGCATATCTGGTACGTAAATATCTTGCAATGCCGGCTACAACAGTGCCGTGAGAACACCTGTTCTCACTTTCAGGTGACATTGTAAACAAGAAGCAGGCAGCATTATCTCCCGTCAATGTAAACAAACGTGTTTGTCTTAGCGATTGGCTGAACAAGAAGTAGGACTAAGTGGACTTGTAGGCTCTAAAGTTTTACACTGTTTTGTTTTTGAGTGCCATTATGTAACCAAAAAAAATCTGCATTTGTAAATTACACTTTCACAATAAAGAGATTGCACTTCAGTACTTGTATGAGGTGAATTGAAAAATAATATTTCTTTTGTTTATCATTTTTACATTGCACAGATTTGTAATAAAAAATAATAATATAAAGTGAGCACTGTGCACTTTGTATTCTGTGTTGTAATTGAAATCAATATTGAAAATGTAGAAAAACCATAAAAATATTTAATAATTTCCAATTGGTATTGGTATTCTATTGTTATAAGTGCGATTAATCGCAATTAATTTTTTGAGTTAATCGCACGAATTAACTGTGATTAATTGACAGCCCTAATTTCTACATTAGAAAATTAAGGGTCAGATTCTCCATTGGCTTAACTCCCCTGAAGTCAAAATCTCTTTTCCCCCCTATTATTATTGGTTCAGTTATGAGTAGGGCCAACCAAATTCCTGGCGATGAAAAACATGTCAAGGACCATGACGTGTCTCCCCCCGTGAAATCTGGTCTTTTGTGTGCTTTTACCCTATACTATAGAGATTTCATAGGGGAGACCAGTGTTTTTCAAACTGGGGGTCCTGACCCAAAAGGGATTTGCAGAGGGGTCACAAGATTATTTTGGGGGGGTTGTGGTATTGCCACTTTTACTTCTGCGCTGCCTTCAGAACTGAGCAGCTGGAGAGCGGCGGCTATTGGCCGGGTCTCCCAGCCAACAGCCGCCACTCTCCAGCTGCCCAGCTCTGAAGGCGCCGCTGCCGCCAGCAGCAGTACAGAAGTAAGAGTTGCAGTACCGTGGCTTTCCCTTCCCCCCCCTGGCAACTCCTTTTTGGGTCAGAACCCCTCCAGTTACAACACTCTGAAATTTCAGATTTAAATAGCTGAATTAATGAAATTTACAATTTTTAAAATCCTTTGACCGTGAAATTGACCAAAATAGACAATGAGTTTGGTAGGGCCCTAGTTATGAGTTTGCCATGAGCTCAGAGTAAGGGGCGGTGAGCTGTGACCAAAGCTCTGACCAGTTCCTTCCCTGTTCCTCTCACCTGTACGCGGTCAGCATATAGCAGTCCTGTGGAAGCTGATTCCCTGAACCCCCAACTGTGGTGCCCGTGCCCAGCACAGGGACATAAGGTTCAGAAGGCGTATGCCCTTTTTCTTCCTGCCCCACTTCCCGCCCCTCTGGTGACGCTACATTAACTGGGCCACAAGTTGGCTCTTCACTCCAAAAGGAAAAAATATACCAAGAAGTTGTGCCTTATAGACCTGATTCTGAATGATCCTGATATGAGCATCCTCACCTCCTGCTGAAATGTGCCTGGTCCTGTGAGGTGCCCAAGAGCACATGTGGCTCCATTGACTTCAGTTGGCGCAGCGGGTGTTCCACATCTTTCAGGATCAGATGCAGTAAATGCCTAGAAAAACAAAAAGTTAGACTCCTTCCATATGGGACTTGATGCTGTGACCATAATTGCGTCCCCTCTCACTCCCCAAGAAATGAGAAAACTCAAGTTAAGGGAAATGCCTAGTAAGATGAAGCAACCCTCCAGACCTTATCCTTCAACATCTGTGCTCCTCAGGAACAATGAAATTATCTGCCTCGAGGATGAAACTTGTGATTGTTGGAGACAGGGCTTTCCTGGCTGCTGGCATGTGCATATAGAACTTGCTCCCACAGGATGCCGGAATGACCACTTTCAGGCCCACAAGAAAGACTCATTTCTTTGACCACTCAGTTCCATTCGGCAGCACGCAATTTCACCCCACCCAGCATTTATGACAGAGCAAATAAAAGCCCTTGTAATTCCTAACGAAGGCTCAGCAGCAAGCTGTTTCGTCACTGTGCATCACAATTCCTGGATTCTGCACCACTCTGTTGTGGCAGGCAGGAAATTCTGCCGAATGTATATTTAGAAATACAGGGTTGTAATTTAAATATAATATGTAATAATACAGTCAATACACTAATTTCTGTGGTGTTTACTTTCATAGTACATTTAGTTTATTTTACATTGTCCTCCCAGTTGGGATATGCCAACGATTTTTGGAGTTGATAATGCATCCTACATTGGAGGGGGTGAAGCTGGTGGTTTTGGTAGTTAAGCTGGAAGAATTTTGAGGCTTTTTTGCCCCAGGGGAGATGTGGGAGGCAGTTGGGATTGCAGGATAAGCACACTAGCTATAATGAACACCAATAAATTAGTTAACTATGTTGACATTTTAACTTGTCACCTTTACAGATTTACCCTCTCATTGACATGAACAGGGTGGAGCACACAGGGCCTTGCTTATAAACCTCCTAGTCAAAGGGTAAGAGAAATACCAAAGATTAGATCCTTTTCTGGGCTCTTGCCCATAAAGTGCTTAGCTACTGTGGATGAAGGATGTTGTAAGAAATCTCCATAAAATAGAAGTGAACTATTGTACGGTCTTTCCTTCACTTTGGTCTGCATAACTCACCAATGCCAGCAAAAGATCTGAGTAGTGGATCTTTCCCATTGCTTAAGAAATGTGCTACCCTTCATGGCTGAAAGATCTTACATATGTTAATGATTCGTCTAATCAAATGGAATCAGTAGGAGGATAAGTACTGTAACTTGGATCGTATTAATAACTACATGAAAAATGGGTTCTTTGCATCATTTCCTGGTGTTCACAATGTTATTTAAAAGACCTAATGTGCTGTCATGTATGATTTATGCAATGCAGATACGTTTCTATTACATTTGGAGCAGATATGTATTACAAATAGTATATTGCGATTTTGAATATAAAGATATTGCAGTGGTGTGAGGAGATATCCCAGAAAGTCGTTTCTCAACACTTGACTGGGACTCAGAAGACCTGGGTTCTGTGCCTGACTCCAATGGCCTGCTGGTGACCTTGGGCAAGTGACTTTACCTCTCTGTGCCTCAGTTTCCCTCTCTGTAAAATGAGGCGAATGATACTGACCTTCATATAGCACTTTCAGATCTACTGATGCAAAGCAATATAAGAAGTAGGAGGTATTATTCTACAGAATAGAATGCAGAAACATGCAGCCCTCTACCGTTATTCTTCTCCAACAAAATGTTTGCATGTTTATTTTTTCTTAGACATATGTACACTACATGACAATCTTTTATATGCGTTATTAAAAAAATCCAAGTTTCACAGGTGCCTAGGTACTCACAACTTTGAAGTCAATGGAGCTACAGCTACTCAGCAACCCTAAAAGTTTAGGTCACTGTTATATAGGTGCCTGTAGGATAGCCCACCACCTTACCAGCCCAGGAAAGAAGCAGTGATGTGCCAAAGTCTGTTTTGGCCCTTGCCTTTGGGACAATTTATTGTTCAAACACAAAAAACTCATGAAGTAAAATTAAACAAAGTGGTTCCCCTGACCAAAGCTGTTGCAGTCCCCAGAGGCCTTTCCCTTTGCTTCTCTCATCCCTGCAAAGAGGACACACCCTTTCCTTCAGTCCTTGATGAATCCTGTGACAGGTAGCCCTTACCCATTTCTTTGCTTTTTCTCTCTGTCACCCCACTCCCCCTTGAGACTCTCCCTTCCTGGGAAATCTGCATTCACATGGGAAGCACCAGATCTGTGTTGCACCGTGAAAGCATAGGGATGCAGAGCCGGATACCAGCCTGGGGTTGGTCTCCTTCACAGATTGCAGACATTTCAGAGGGCCATGGTCAATCAACAGAGTAACAGGTGCCCCAAGCAGATAATAGCTCAAGGCCTCAATTGTTCATTTTATCACTACGCCCTGCTGCTAGACTGCCAAATAGTTGTTCTTTCTGGGAAGGAGCTTTATACTGAGATGTGGTGCTGGGTGCTCCCCACCATCTAGTGCCTGCTAGACAAGGACTCCAAACCCTGCTGAATCCTTAACCCTTTCCTGGCTCTTTCTCCCTGTCACCTTGCTTAACTTTGAAATATCTAAATCTGAAAATTTTGGACTACTCCCATTATCTGTGAAAGCATGATTTCAATCCACCTCCAACTAAAATTGCAACCCACACACCACCTAAACAAAGAAGAAAGTTGTCTACTATTTTCTTTGTGTTATTACATTCAAACATCATCATCATAGTAATATTTGTTACCTTTAACCTTAATCATTGCTTTCACACTGATACTTAGACATACACCTATATATCTTGACATCTTTACTAACTCTTGCTTTTCCACTCTGCTTGCTTGGCCATCTAAATTTATGCATTTGCTTCATCTGTTGTCTGTTTAATGCCTCCAAGTGCATTGCTGAGCAAGAACACCCTCAAACACCTCTTTAATTCCCTTTCTTGACGCAGAGCTTCATCTGCTTCTCCTGTCTGTCTCTACCTTGACAGTGAACTCTGTCTCATTTGATATGTCTCATTAGTGCTTCTAAGGCCATGTCTACCGGGGATCGATGCTGCTGCGATTGATGCAGTGGGGGTCGATTTAGTGGGTCTAGATTTGCTAAATGACCGCAGAGCGCTCTCCCATTGACACAGCCTGGTGTAGACGCCGCATTAAGTTAACCTAAGCTACGTTGACTCCATCCAGGACCGGCTCTAGGCACCAGCAAAGCAAGCACGTGCTTGGGGCGGCACGTTTCCAGGGGCGGCATTCTGGCCATTCTCTTCTTTCGGGACAGTTGCACTCTTGGAGCTGCGCCATTTAGACGGGGCGACGTTGCTACGCACCCTGCCGCAGCGGGAAGGGGAAGCCCCAGCCCCGGGGATGCTGAACTGCCAGGGCCCAGCCGCTACCTGGGGAGGAGAGGGCGAGTCCTGCCGGGGACTGCGCCGCCTCATCTGCGCACTGGCTGCTGCCCTGCCTTGTGCCACCCCATATATTGGGGCTTCTCTGCGTGGCCGGGCAGGGGAGGGGGTAAAGCCCCTGCAGGCGCTGGGAGAAGGTGACATCACTCCCTCCGCTTCCAGCGCCGTCTGCGAGCCCCAGCCCCACCTGAGCTTGGGGCGGCAAAAAACCTAGAGCTTAGGTCAACTTACACCCATAGTGTAGACAAGGCCTAACTATTGCCACCTTCACAACATTACTCATTACACCAGTGCCTCTGTGTTGAAATCCACATCCATTCATCCATCTCCCCTTGCTTCAGATAACTGTAACTCTCTTCCCTTTGCTATTCCACTTGTCTAGGACTGCTCTTCTTTCTCTCCTGCCACACCATTGTGCAGCTGCTTGGTGTTGTGAAAGGATGCTTTGGGAGTCAGCCAGCCATTTGAATGCAGCAGGTACAAAATTAACAGTGGACCGAAGGAAGCAAGTCACTCTCAGAGTCAATCGGCCTGCATGTTCTGGGGCTGTTTTAAGTATGACTATTGCAAAGGAAGAAATTCAAGAAGCAGCAAAGAGTTACCAATATTAGGAGGCAGCATCTTCCAAAGTGCTCTGCACTCCCCTCTGCTGCTTGGAACCGGGCCTACTCCTGCCTCAGCACAGGAGAGCAGCAGGAAAGGCTGTGGTTAGAACTGCTGTTGGTGTCCAAAGCAGCGTCTGCATTCCCTTCCGCTGCTGTGCCTCAGACTACTCTGAGCCCAGCTGGAACACTTATAATGTCTCCTTTGCCAGCACATTTTAGTTTTTCATTGGCTATTAATTAACTCTGTATTTCTGTTTTCTATTGGAATTCTTCAAAACAATTTGTGGTACAATACACTTTTTTATTTTTAATATCGATTGTTATTTTTTTTTTACTGTTCTGTAGGAATTTATTTATTTATATTACTATAGTGCCTAGGAGTCTTAGTCATGGACCCCATTTTGGACCCCATTTTGCTGGATGGTGTACAACCACCAAACAAAATGGCAGTCAGGGCTTACAATCTAAGCCCCAAACACTTCATAACAGTAGTAGGGTTGGCCATAGGTTGTGTGGAGGGAAATGCAACAAGTTAGTTTTGGGAGCTTTTGGGTCTTTATCCCATTGCCAGCTGGAGCTTCCTTTCCTGGATGCATAAATGTTGTTTGCACTCGCTCAGTACATATCCAAATTTCCTGAAGGAAGTAGAGTTTCTAATCCCCTCTTTTAAATTACATCTCTTGAAATAGACTGCAGAAGCGAGTGTCCAGGAGAAGACTGTAAATGTTGCAATTCAGTTAAGTCTTTTGCCCTGTTTCTTGCACATCTCTCATTAGTATCAAAATAGCAGATGAATTTGCCTTTAAATAGCACTCGGTTTTTTTATGCTTTGTTTAATGAGAAATCTAAAACTGCAGATTTATTAATGTTGTGCATTAACATGATTCATAAACATTAGGATCTATTAAACACTTCATAAAGCCTTCAGGGAAACCTTTAACAAATGTTAGTTTGTGTTTATAATTTAGAATCCATTAGAAATTGGGTTATCATTAGTTTCCTGTCAAGGTAAAATGTTGCAGAAGAGTAGAAAGGATGATCTAACATGACCTAGAATGAAAGTCTCAGTGAAAACCTGGTGTGTAGTCTGATTCTGATCTTGCCTTTAAAATTGGTATATCAATGGACCCTTGGCAATACACATCTAAGCAAATGCAAGGGAAGCAAGAAAAAACCTAGGTAGAAATTGAAGTTAGAGTTTGCACAACTATAATTAAAAAATGAGTGGAAATATAATCTGATTTCTTATTAGATTGGCAGAAAATCCAGCTCAAGACAACATAATACAGAACATGGCAAACCTTAAATATTCAAAATAGGAACTCGCTTCTTTGCATTTGTAAAAATCTTGGTATGAAAAGATTTGTATGCTCTAGTAGCATACAAAAAGTAATCTAGCAATGTGCCAAAGTAATTAAAGCAAAGTAAATAATCTCCAGTGTTCTTATTCCCCATAGAAATTGTTTAATATCTTATCTTTCAAAACTAGTTTTCTAAAAATTCATGATGTCTGTGTAAGATTCTTCAGTATTCATGCAAGGGTTTCAATAGTGTGAGAGTATCTCCTAACTATTATGTGTTTTGGGAACTGCCCCAACTCCAAAGAGACTTTTTCCATAGAGTGGAAATGCAAAGCATAAAACCAGCAATTGAAATTCCTAAATTGGCAGTTACTGTGTATAAACTGGAGAAGCTTTGTTTTACTGGTGTTGGTGATTCAATAGATAGTACTTCCTTTAAGTTAGTGATGTATTAAGGCCCCTGCTGTTGAAGGTGATGGACCTGATTCTGATCTCACATTAGGGCAAATTATTAGTAACTTCATAGAAGTAAATTAAGTTACATCAGTGTAAAACTTATGAGATAAGGATCAGACTCTCTTATCTTTTGTTTGATCTATACATATTCGGTTCTGATTACTTATGGTTGTTAGAGTTCCCCTGGTACTTTTCACAACCGAAGTAATATTATCCCCAGTGCTGTGGCCGGATGCCCATTTGGGTACTTGCTGGCACATTTTGGATTCCAGCATTTCCTGTGCTATTTCAATTGGATACTGTATCCTTCTTGCTCTCCTTAAAAGTTGTTCATTGTTGCTTTGTACTGTTAAACAGCAGCCACATTTGTTTCAGAGGTCGCTACATTTCAGTGATGGATGAAATGAACCTGGTCCAGTGGTTAGGGCATTAACCTGGGACCTGTTCTGCCACAGACTTCTGTGTGACCTCGGACAAATCAGTCTCTCTCGGTTTCCCACTTGTATGGCCCTACCTTACCAGGGTATTTTAAGGATAAATGCATTAAAGACTGTAGGGTGCTCAGGTACCGTGGTACTGGGGGGGCATATATGTACCGCAGATAGGTTAGGTAATGATTCCTTTGTATAGGAGTTAGTCTTTGTATAATGAAGACTTTTTTTAAATTGAATAATATGCAAATAACAAGTTATTAGTGCAAAGCTCTGAAATTGAGACTCTGATTCTTTGTATCAGAGTTGGTTACAAGAAGCTTCCATTGTGCATGTACATGGGTGGGAGGAGAGTAAAATTTTTTGAGACTACAGATATTTGTGATAGAAGGCCCTGTGAAAATGAAATATTTTTGAGGTACAGATTTAATTATTTTCATATATGAACTAGTATCTATACAACAGTTACTGTAAGCAGGACTATGATCATCAGCAGTATGCTTTGGAATTACCAATGTTGATCACACAATTTTATTTTCAAATGTTAATTTGTCCATAGTGAATAGTGTTTCTCCTCAGGAAAACTTTCAGATAGATATGCCGAGCAAAATCAGTAGAGCAGCTTCCTTTTAATGTTTCTTGACATGAGCAGCTCCATTCCTCAAGTAGAATAGGAAATAAAGTTGATTGTGCAGGTCCATGAGATGACTGTACGTTTGATCAGTAGCTGTAGTGTAAACTGGAAAGGTCACTATAAATAATGTTTTAGTTTTATTGTCCCAGAGTGACTCTCTGTAGCTTTTTCCTATAGCTAATAAACATTGGTTGAAAGAGTAATTTCTACATGTTTATCAACAGTTGCAATTTGACAACATGATCTCAGTTTTTCAGATACTTTCTAAAAATATCGCTATGCATATTCTCTTTACGAGAGTTTGCTTATTTTTAAACTCATTAATATGTTCTGTTACTGTGCTTGCAGTCCACACTACAAATGTGACCCGGCCTATAAAAACAACTTGTAGACTTTCTACTTCATATATTATTTGTAATAGCAACTAAATTTCTATATTATACACTGCAGATAGTGATATTTGAAGTAAACAGACTTTGGATAATGATGGCCCTATAAAAGTGACAATAATAAAGACTTGTTGGAACTAATACAAACTGATGAAAGAATCCAAAGCAAAAGTGTCTCAGCCCTGGTCTACACTAGGACTTTAGGTCGAATTTAGCAGTATTAAATCGATGTAAACCTGCACCCGTCCACACGATAAAGCCCTTTATTTCGTCTTAAAGGGCTCTTAAAATCAATTTCCTTACTCCACCCCTGACAAGTGGATTAGTGCTTAAATCGGCCTTGCCGGCTCGAATTTGGGGTACTGTGGACACAATTCGACGGTATTGGCCTCCGGGAGCTATCCCAGAGTGCTCCATTTTGACCGCTCTGGACAGCACTCTCAACTCAGATGCACTGGCCAGGTAGACAGAAAAAGAACTGCGAACTTTTGAATCTCATTTCGTGTTTGGCCAGCGTGGCAAGCTACAGGTGACCATGCAGAGCTCATCAGCAGAGGTGACCATGATGGAGTCCCAGAATCGCAAAAGAGCTCCAGCATGGACTGAACGGGAGGTACGCGATCTGATCGCTGTATGGGGAGAGGAATCCATGCTATCAGAACTCCGTTCCAGTTTTTGAAATGCCAAAACCTTTGTCAAAATCTCCCAGGGCATGAAGGACAGAGGCCATAACAGGGACCCGAAGCAGTGCCGCGTGAAACTGAAGGAGCTGAGGCAAGCCAACCAGAAAACCAGAGAGGCGAACGGCCGCTCCGGGTCAGAGCCCCAAACATGCCGCTTCTATGATGAGCTGCATGCCATTTTAGGGGGTTCAGCCACCACTACCCCAGCCGTGTTGTTTGACTCCTTCAATGGAGATGGATGCAATACGGAAGCAGGTTTTGGGGACGAAGAAGATGATGATGATGAGGAGGAGGAGGTTGTAGATAGCTCACAGCAAGCAAGCAGAGAAACCGGTTTTCCCGACAGCCAGGAACTGTTTCTCACCCTGGACCTGGAGCCAGTACCCCCCAAACCCACCCAAGGCTGCCTCCTGGACCCAGCAGGTGGAGAAGGGACCTCCAGTGAGTGTACCTTTTAAAATACTATACATGGTTTAAAAGCAAGCATGTGAAAGGATTGCTTTGCCCTGGCATTCGCGGCTCTCCTGGATATACTCCCAAAGCCTTTGCAAAAGGTTTCTGGGGAGGGCAGCCTTATTGCGTCCTTCATGGTAGGACACTTTACCACTCCAGGCCAGTAACACGTACTCGGGAATCATTGTACAACAAAGCATTGCAGTGTATGTTTGCTGGCGTTCAAACAACATCTGTTCTTTATCTTTCTGTGTTATCCTCAGGAGAGTGAGATATAATTCATGGTCACCTGGTTGAAATAGTGCTTTTCTTCAGGGGACACTCAGAGGAGCCCATTCCTGCTGGGCTGTTTGCCTGTGGCTAAACAGAAATGTTCCCCGCTGTTAGCCACAGGGATGGAGGAGGGTTGAGGGGGTAGCCACACGGTAGGGGGAGGCAAAATGCGACCTTGTAACGAAAGCACATGTGCTATGTATGTAATGTTAACAGCAAGGTTTACCCTGAAAGAGTGTAGCCACTGTTTTATAAAATGTGTCTTTTTAAATACCGCTGTCCCTTTTTTTTTCTCCACCAGCTGCATGTGTTTCAATGATCACAGGATCTTCTCCTTCCCAGAGGCTAGTGAAGATTAGAAAGAAAAAAAAAAGCACTCGCGATGAAATGTTCTCCGAGCTCATGCTGTCCTCCCACACTGACAGAACACAGACGAATGCGTGGAGGCAAATAATGTCAGAGTGCAGGAAAGCACAAAATGACCGGGAGGAGAGGTGGCGGGCTGAAGACAGGGCTGAAGCTCAAATGTGGCGGCAGTATGATGAGAGGAGGCAGGATTCAATGCTGAGGCTGCTGAGGACCAAACCAGTATGCTCCAGTGTATGGTTGAGCTGCAGTAAAGGCGGCTGGAGCACAGACTGCCACTACAGCCCCTGTGTAACCAACCGCTCTCCTTCCCAAGTTCCATAGCCTCCACACCCAGACGCCCAAGAATGCGGTGGGGGGCCACTGGCCAACCAGCCACTCCGCCACAGAGGATTGCCCAAAAAACAGAAGGCTGGCATTCAATAAATTTTAAAGTTGTAAACTTTTAAAGTGCTGTGTGGCATTTTCCTTCCCTCCTCTACCACTCCTCCTGGGCTACCTTGGTAGTCATCCCCCTGTTTGTGTGATGAATGAATAAAGAATGCATGAATGTGATGCAACAATGACTTTATTGCCTCTGCAAGCGGTGATCGAAGGGAGGAGGGGAAGGTGGTTAGATTACAGGGAAGTAGAGTGAACCAAGGGGCAGGGGGTTTCATCAAGGAGAAACAAAGAGAACTTTCACACCGTAGCCTGGCCAGTCATGAAACTGGTTTTCAAAGCTTCTCTGATGTGTACCGCTCCCTCCTGTGCTCTTCTAACCACCCTGGTGTCTGGCTGCGCGTAACCAGCAGCCAGGCGATTTGCCTCAACCTCCCACCCCGCCATAAATGACTCCCCCTTACTCTCACAGATACTGTGGAGCGCACAGCAAGCAGTAATAACAGTGGGAATATTGGTTTTGCTGAGGTCTAAGCGAGTCAGTCAACTGCGCCAGCGTGCCTTTAAACGTCCAAATGCACATTCTACCACCATTCTGCACTTGCTCAGCCTGTAGTTGAACAGCTTCTGACTGCTGTCCAGGCTGCCTGTGTATGGCTTCATGAGCCATGGCATTAAGGGGTAGGCTGGGTCCCCAAGGATAACTATAGGCATTTCAACATCCCCAACAGTTATTTTCTGGTCTGGGAATAAAGTCCCTTCCTGCAGCTTTTGAAACAGACCAAAGTTCCTGAAGATGCGAGCGTCATTTACCTTTCCCAGCCATCCCACGTTGATGTTGGTGAAACGTCCCTTGTGATCCACCAGAGCTTGCAGCACTATTGAAAAGTACCCCTTGCGGTTTATGTACTCGCCGGCTTGGTGCTCTGGTGCCAAGATAGGGATATGGGTTTCGTCTATGGCCCCACCACAGTTAGGGAATCCCATTGCAGCAAAGCCATCCACTATGACCTGCACATTTCCCAGGGTCATCACTCTTGATATCAGCAGATCTTTGATTGCGTGGGCTACTTGCATCACAGCAGCCCCAACAGTAGATTTGCCCACTCCAAATTGATTCCCAACTGACCGGTAGCTGTCTGGCGTTGCAAGCTTCCACAGGGCTATCGCCACTCGCTTCTCGACTGTGAGGGATGCTCTCATCTTGGTATTCATGCGCTTCAGGGCAGGGGAAAGCAAGTCACAAAGTTCCATGAAAGTGCCCTTATGCATGCGAAAGTTTTGCAGCCACTGGGAATCGTCCCAGACCTGCAACACTATGCGGTCCCACCAGTCTGTGCTTGTTTCCCGAGCCCAGAATCGGCGTTCCACAGCATGAACCTGCCCCATTAGCACCATGATGCATGCATTGGCAGGGCCCATGCTTTCAGAGAAATCTCTGTCCATGTCCTGATCACTCACGTGACTGCGCTGACGTCGCCTCCTCGCCCGATATCGCTTTGCCAGGTTCTGGTGCTGCATATACTGCTGGATAATGCGTGTGGTGTTTAATGTGCTCCTAATTGCCAAAGTGAGCTGAGCGGCCTCCATGCTTGCCTTGGTATGGTGTCCGCACAGAAAAAAGACGCGGAACGATTGTCTGCCGTTGCTCTGATGGAGGGAGGGGCGACTGACGACACGGCTTACAGGGTTGGCTTCGGGGGGCTAAAATCAACAAAGGGGGTGGCTTTACATGAAGGAGTATTTCAGGCAGGACTTCACCGAGGGTTCCAATAAGAAATGGTGCACCTAAGTTATTGTTCTTTTTGGAACAAGGAGGTTAGCCTGGCCTCTGATTGATACATGGCTAGATTTACCTCGCTGCACCTTCTCTGTGAGTGACTGCAGTGTGACCTAGAGGAATGAGTCCCCTAGACGGGGGAGGAGGCAAATGAGTACAAAACAAATCTGGTCTATTTCTTGTTTTGATCCACTCCATCTATCTTTTACATCTTTGGCTGGCAGCAGACGGTGCAGAGGGACTGCATGCCATCCTCATCTCTTGCCTGCCCGGCAGAAGATGATGCAATAGGACTGCTAGCAATCCGTATCGCCTGCCCGCTCACCATAAGACGGCTCAATAGGACTGACTGCAGGACTAAAGAGAATGACCTGGTCAAGTCACTCCAAATTTAGTCCCTGCGCCCATGTCTGCCCAGGCGCTCCCAGCCGACGTGGCCAGGAGCGTCTCGGACATGACGATGACGGCTACCAGTCGTATTGTACCGTCTGCTGCCAGAAGGCAATGAGTTGCTGCTACTGTGTAGCAATGCAGTACCACGTCTGCCAGCACCCAGGGGACATACGGTGACGGTTACCTGAGCGGGCTCCATGCTTGCCGTGGTATGGCGTCTGCGCAGGTAACTCAGGAAAAAAGGCGCGAAACGATTGTCTGCCCTTGCTTTCACGGAGGGAGGGAGGGAACGGGGGCCTGACGATATGTACCCAGAACCACCCGCGACAATGTTTTAGCCCCATCAGGCATTGGGATCTCAACCCAGAATTCCAATGGGCAGCGGAGACTGCGGGAACTGTGGGATAGCTACCCACAGTGCAACACTCCGGAAGTCGACTCTAGCCTCGGTACTGTGGAAGCACTCTGCCGAGTTAATGCACTTAATGCACTTAGAGCATTTTCTGTGGGGACACACACACTCGAATATATAAAACCGATTTCTAAAAAACCGACTTCTATAAATTCGACCTTATTCCGTAGTGTAGACATACCCTTTGTGTTTGTCTTTATTTTTATTGTCATCAGTTATTCTGGACTCATTTCCCCCAAGAAAGAGATCTGATTATTTGTGCTAATTAGAAGTACATCACTGATCTGAGTCACTTTTGTAATTAGTAGAAAGTTTGCAAGTGGATGGCAGAGAGTTCCTGTGTGATTTGTACAGTTAAGTTACCACACACACACACACATGTGGATTTACTGGAAAAATAAACAACAACAACAAAAAGAACAGCCAGTTCTCTTTCACAGACAATATGCCAGAAAGTGCTTCATTTTCTTATATTGCTATTCCTTTTGCTCTTGGTTGAGATGTGCTGAATTTTCTGTTTGTGGACAGCACTAGTTTGTCATAAAGAAAGTAAGTGGAGATGGGAAGCCAGAAAGTAAACCTGTTTGCTCTTGTAAGCTGCTGTGCCTGGTAATTCACTGTGCAGAAGTGTTGGAGCAAAGAGCACTCCTCTAGACTTACTGCCTTGGTTTCTGAGACAAATAGCAGATAAAAATGCTGGAGAGGGAGAGAGAAGAATTTGAAGGAAGGCTAGCAAGAAGTAGGCCTGGGACATGGAAGAAAACATGAGCCATCTGTAGGCTGCTTTAGTGTACCATGTTTTGTTGATTCCAGATTGGAAGTTTGGTACATAGTCCACACCCTCCCCCCCCCCCCCCGGCCTTCACTGTGTATAAAATGAACCAACTAATGGGTGCAAATGTAGATGACAGGATAAAAATGGCAACTATTCAAGCCACAGGCAATTAGCCTGTGGATTTCTGGCGATCTTAACTGCATAGATATTTTTGTCATTTACTTGTAGATGTGCTCTGGAAGGCTGAAGCCTATGTGTCTGTCTGTTTCCAGCTGTGCTAGGGTTGCCAACTTTCTAATCGCACAAAACTGAACACTCGAGCCCCGCCCAGCCCCTTCCCCAAGACCCCACCCCCTTCCCCGCCTCTTCCCCAAGGCCCCGCAGGGGGTTGGGGTGTGGGGGTGGTGGTGAGGGCTCTGGCTGGGGGTGCAGACTCTGGGGTGGGGCCGGGGATGAAGGGTTTGGGGTTTAGAAGAGGGCTCCAGGTTTGTGGGGGGCTCAGGGCTGGGGCAGCAGGTTGGGGCTCAGGGTTGGGGCATGGGCTTACCCCAGGCAGCTCCCGGTCAGCAGTGCAGCGGGGATAGGGCAGGCTGCCTGCCTGCCCTGTCACTGCGCTGCACCCTGGAAGCAGCCAGCAGGTCCATCGCCTAGGCTAGGGGGCCAGGAGGCTCCGCGCGCTGTTCTCAGTTCCTGGCCAATGAGAGTGTGGAGCCAGCGCTCGGGCAGCGTGCAGAGCCCTGTCCCCTGCCGCCTGAGAGCTGGACCTGCTGACTGCTTCCGGGGCACAGTGCGGTGCCTGGATAGGTAGGGGCTAGTCTGCCTTAGCACCGCTGACTGGACTTTTAACAGTCTGGTTGGTGGTACTGACTGGAGCCACCAGGATCCCTTTTTGACTGGGTGTTCTGATCCAAAACTGGACACCTGGTCACCCTAAGCTATGCATGCACATGAAATAGGGAAGCAAGCTAAGTCACCAGTCTGTGTTGCCCTCATAGACGTGCATGTAAAACACAAGCATAATTTTCTTCTCTGGTGATTGAGACCTTAGGGTGCTGTTCACATATATTTTTGTCAAGGGAGACCCTCTCTTCTTTAAAAAAAAAAAAAAAAAAAGAAATATGGGGACGATCCCAAGTAGGGACAAATATGCATGGGATAAAACCCAGGGATTGAGGATCCCCAAAAGAAATGGAGAGTTGCATTGAGTGCAAAACTCGCAAGCTCTTCAAATAGCTCTAATGTATCTCTATAAATAATGGCTCCATAAATATTCAGAGTTAAACTAATATTCAACTAGAACAAAATGTGCTGTTCTCCTGGGAAGAAAGACACAATGGCCACAGCTAGGCCCTAGGCCAAATGAAGCAGTTCCCAGTTGGCCACACATTCCTTACAATGTTGTGTAGAGTATAAATCTACATGGATTTCCCTTATTCTCTGCCTGCTCCTGCTGTGTCTACACATAGCTAAGAGAGAAGTTGAGACATCTCTGAGTCACTCTTTCTCTCTGTTATTTCTGACAGAGCCCCTCTTAACCAAAGAATAGCCCCCCTATCCAAAGAATAGAATAGCTGGGAGGTGATGTCAGAATCCAAGTTTTACTCCATTCAAAAATGAGAGGTCTTTTCACTTACAGGATAATTGTCCATCACAAAGGAAAGAGACATCCCATCATTTCTATTGGAATGCCGCACCTGTTTACTCTTGGCTAATGAAACATCTTCATTTGACGTTCTCCGGTGTATGTGTTTCTCTCTTGTTCCACTAGAAGCTCTTTCTCATATTTAAGGATATGAATTTGCCGAGCACACTGACTCATTTCTCTGCTTTTTTTTTTCTTTTGTGAAAACAGTAAAAGCAAGGCGCACAAGTACCTTCTAGCGGTACAGTCACTACCTGTGCACACCTGTTTTGACTTGATTGCCACAGGAATTACTGCAGCACCTGTTCCATTAGCAGTCAGTAGCTACTCAGCCTTTCATTAGCACATACGAAACTTCACCTCTTATAGGACCTTTTCACTATATAACCTAGGAAGGCTAGGAGAAAACAAACTCATTTACCAAAGGAAAGTACCAATAATCAATGTAATCAAACTTCTCCCGAGAAGGAGGGCGTTACTGGTGGAGGAGGCAGTGAAACTGTTTGATCAGGAGGCCCCATTTGAAAATCCAGCTCTTTGGCACAAAATAATGGATAAAATATTTCCCACAAACATTAACAATAGGGATCTTTGGAAATCAGGATGATGTAGCAGGATTCACAGAGACAGTTGAGGGGGAAAGTGTCTAAACTCAAGAGATCATCGAAGTAAACAGGCAGAGAGTTATTCTAAGTTCCAAGCTTGACAACCCAGAGAGATGCCTTCCTATAGAAAGCTGTAGACTGCCAGTTTTTGACATCAGCATTTCTCTACTACATTCAGATAATAAAGGCTCTATTTTAAGATCCATATGCACTTCTTTGAAGTCAATTTACAGGGAAATGTTGAGAAACTGTCAGTGAAAGCAAAGATGGGTATAAGGGGGGGAGGGATAGCTCAGTGGTTTGAGCATTGGCCTGCTAAACCCAGGGTTGTGAGTTCAATCCTTGAGGGGGCCATTTAGGGATCTGGGGCAAAAATTGGGGATTGGTCCTGCTTTGAGCAGGGGTTGGACTAGATGACCTCCTGAGGTCCCTTCCAACCTTGATATTCTATGATTCTATAAACAAAATATCAGCTTTGAGGGAAGGGAAGGATTTCAAAATCTGGATCCAAATTTTCTGGCTCAGGATCAGTTTCTAGTAGAAAATATTCCAAATATGCCGATTTGTTTATAGTCGCTAGGGCTAAAGGTCACGGGGAAGATGGGCCATTTATTTATTTAGTTTTCTTCTTCTTTTCTTAAAAGAATCCTCAGAAATATCCTCTTAGGAACCAAAAGAGTGAAAAAACAGAATATAGAGCTGATGCTTTACACTGTTTGGAGGAAGGCAACCCTTCAGTTCTGAATTTAGTTTCTCAGGGGAGCTTGGAAGGGGCTTCCACACACATGGAGGCTCACAGCCCCACAGGTGTAGATGAAGAACTTTGAAGTCAGTGAATTTTCTCAGCTGAGAGACCTTGAAGGAGCAGACAGTCCCAGGGTTTGGAAAAAATGTACACACATACAATGGAAAGAATCACAATTAGTACGTATGGGGAAGTGTGAAGTAGTCTCTCAGTATAAGGTAGTGAGGATACAGACCCCAACAATTAAAAGGGGTCATGTAGAGATTTATTGAGCGGCATCTACAGGGTTATGGGCATAGTAAAAGGAAAATATCCTGAAAAAAGTACAAGCTTACTAAAAATGATAAATGAGATTTAAAATCTGAGTGACTGGATTCAGTCACTCGTCCACCTTATCACTTCCCATTTCCTGACCATTGGCATTAGTTTTGTGGACATATGAGTAAATGATGGAGACCCTGTTACTCTGGCATGCTAAGTTTGTATGTAGAGCCCATGGTACTAGGATTTAGGGACACAAGGAAAACACTGAGATGCTGCAGAACTTGTGGTGAAATCAGAGTTTCAGTTGGGTTTATTCTGTTTACTTTAGTTCTTGTACTGAGAGTAAGATGGCTGAGTGGTTGTGTCAATAAATATGATCCCTAGTACGTGCTTGTGTTTTATGGCTTTTGTTTTGTTGTCTGATCTGGCATCCCTATGGCCTGGTGTTGTAACTAAATAAAATCCATATTCATGCTGCTGAGTAAACATTGTGATAAGAACCTACCTGCAAAACTGAGTGCCGTTAATTATTTCTTTTCCTTTGCTTCTTTTCCTTCATTTCCTTTGCTTCAGTTAATGTTCCTAAATGTGATTTAGCAGGTTCTTACACCTCCTCCTATTTAGGCTATGTCTACACTAGCACTTTTCTTGGTAAAACTTTTGTTGGTCAGGGGTGTGAAAACACAGCCCCGACTGACAAAAGTTTCACAAATAAAAGCACCACTGTGGACAGCGCTATGTCGGCGGGAGACGCTCTCTCTAATTTATTGGAGCATAAGCTTTTTGAGCTACAGCTCACTTCATCGGACGCATGCAGTGGAAAATACAGTGGGGAGATTTTATATACACAGAGAACATGAAACAATGGCTGTTACCATACACACTGTAACGAGAGTGATCAGGTAAGGTGAGCTATTACCAGCAGGAAGGGGGGAAGCACGGGGGAAACTTTTGTAGTGATAATCAAGGTGGGCCATTTCAAGCAGTTGACAAGAACGTGTGAGGAACAGTAGTGGGAGAGGGGAGAATAAACATGGGGAAATAGCTTTACTTTGTGTAATGACACATCCCAGTCTTTATTCAAGCCTAACGTAATGGTGTCCAGTTTGCAAATTAATTCCAATTCAGCAGTCTCTCGTTGGAGTCTGTTTTTGAAGTATTTTTGTTGAAGAATTGCGACTTTTAGGTCTGTAATCGAGTGACCAGAGAGATTGAAGTGTTCTCCGACACTTTTTTTTGAACGTTATAATTCTTGACGTCTGATTGTGTCCATTTATTCTTTTATGTAGAGACTGTCCAGTTTGGTCAATGTACATGGCAGAGGGGCATTGCTGGCACACGACGGCATATATCACATCGGTAGATGTGCAGGTGAACGAGCCTCTGATAGTGTGGCTGATGTGATTAGGCCCTATGATGGTGTCCCCTAAATAGATATGTGGACACAGTTGGCAACGGGCTTTGTTGCAAAGATAGGTTCCTGGGTTAGTGTTTTTGTTGTGTGGTATGTGGTTGCTGGTGAGTATTTGCTTCAGGTTGTGGGGCTGTCTGTAAGCAAGGACTGGCCTGTCTCCCAAGATCTGTGAGAGTGATGGGTCGTCCTTCAGCATAGGTTGTAGATCCTTGATGATGCACTGGAGAGGTTTTAGTTGGGGGCTGAAGGTGATGGCTAGTGGCATTCTGTTATTTTCTTTGTTGGGCCTGTCCTGTAGTAGGTAACTTCCGGGTACTCTTCCGGCTCTGTCAATCTGTTCTTCACTTCAGCAGGTGGGTATTGTAGTTGTAAGAATGCTTGATAGAGATCTTGCAGGTGTTTGTCTCTGTCTGAGGGATTGGAGCAAATGTGGTTGTATCATAGAGCTTGGCTGTAGACAATGGATCGTGCGGTGTGGTCTGGATGAAAGCTGGACGCATGTAGGTAAGTACAGCGGTCGGTAGGTTTCCAGTATAGGGTGGTGTTTATGTGACCATCACTTATTAGCACTGTAGTGTCCAGGAAGTGGATCTCTTGTGTGGACTGGCCAAGGCTGAGGTTGATGGTGGGATAGAAATTGCTGAAATCATGGTGGAATTCCTCAAGGGCTTCTTTTCCATGGGTCCAGATGATGAAGATGTCATCAATGTAGCGCAAGTAGAGTAGGGGAGTTAGGGGATGAGAGCTGAGGAAGCGTTGTTCTAAGTCAGCCATAAAAATGTTGGCATACTGTGGGGCCATGCAGGTACCCATAGCAGTGCCGCTGATTTGAAGGTATACATTGTCCCCAAATGTGAAATAGTTATGTGTGAGGACAAAGTCACAAAGTTCAGCCACCAGGTTTGCTGGGACATTATCGGGGATACTGTTCCTGATGGCTTGTAGTCCATCTTTGTGTGGAATGTTGGTGTAGAGGGCTTCTACATCCATAGTGGCTAGGATGGTGTTTTCAGGAAGATCACCAATGGACTGTAGTTTCCTCAGGAAGTGAGTGGTGTCTTGAAGATAGCTGGGATTGCTGGTAGCATAGGGCCTGAGGAGGGAGTTTACATAGCCAGACAATGCTGCTGTCAGGGTGCCAATGCCTGAGATGATGGGGTGTCCAGGATTTCCAGGTTTATGGATCTTGGGTAGCAGATAGAATGCCCCTGCTCGGGGTTCTAGGGGTGTGTCTGTACGGATTTGTTCTTGTGCTTTTTCAGGGAGTATCTCGGATTACAGAATAACGTACCAGCCAGTTCTATACTACCACCTGAATCACAATTTTAGAGTGACATATACCTACTCTATAACTGCTATAGATAAGAACTATGTGGGGATTTAGAAAGAGAATTAGTTGTAAGTCAAGACTTCAGAGTGACACCATCTCAGGGAGCATGATAACTAAAGTTTTGTGTCCTCACCCGAAGTCTTACAGTCAAGCTGTTAAAGTAGAGATGGCAGTGAGATACAGTGTTCTCAATTAGCCACCTGCGTGAACTTTCTGACTCAAAGAACGAATAGAGGGCTGATTGCTGTTTCATGTATGTGCTGCATGACATGATCTTGGGTGCTTGTCTGCCACATCCAGGACCTAACACTTGACATTGCACGCCAATCTCAATCGTTCTCATTTCACTATGAATGTCTAAGGAGCAAGTTGTGTGTGCATCTGGTAGCTCCCAAGGCAGCTGGGAATTGTGACATGCTATAGAAGGTATCTATTGGTTGGTGTTATTGCTATCCTTATATGAGAAATCAAGCATATTAAATAGTTTTCTTCAGAATATCCCCAGTAACGCTAAACCAATATGGGTAATGCCTATAGAATCTCTTACAATGGTTTAACTTTCCAAGAGCTCAATTCTGCCACCTTTGCTCAAGAAGTAGCTTTACTTTGTGAGTAGCCCCATTTATTTCTGGTGCACAGTCCCAAATGCTAGGCTTTGGATTTTGGTTGTACTAAATGAAGAGGAAGGTGCTGTCAAGCTGTTTGGAATGACTCAAACGCATGAGTACGAACCTTAGAGCAGACTGTTAAGAAGCAGGGCACACATCCTAAATTGGTGAGTTTTATACATAGATTTCACCGACTAAATATCAAGTGTGAACTCCTCCAGGACTACAGCAGCCTTAACATGGAGTCACAGACAGTCCCCTTGGGCACTCCGATCTATCTTGCCATCCAGGTAAGCTTGCCTTTGTAATAGATGGTCCCTTACACCAAAAATCACAGTACTGTTCAGGTTACTCCCAGTCCTAAAGGACCAGTCACTTACCCCAGATCAATTGCACTTTAGATCTTGCACCAGTGATGTGTCAATCCAATAATAAACTAACCATTTATTAACTAAGAAAAATAACTGAGTGATTTATGTGGTTAAAGCAGATAAACCGACACACACAAAGGAGTTACAGTCTTATGTTCCAAAAGGTAACAGGGGGCTGCTCAAATATGCAATCTCTATATGTCCTCTAGGGCTAACCCCGGCTAAGCAGCTGGGGATCCCTTACTTATACTTAGAAATATTGTCCTCCAGAGTCCAAGCAGAGTAGAGATACAGTTTTTTCCTGTCAGGGATTTTTATTCCCTTCCCCCAAGGTTCAAGCTGATGGGACGAGTCCCCATGCACATCTCCTCTTCATGGGTATGGGGCACAATCAGGGAAATATTTTGTCTTCTGATGTTCCACAATGGTTTGTCTGGTGTCTGTGGGCCTTCTTTTCTCAGGCAGGAGATAACACTTCCTGTGCTAAACTAGAATTTCACACTTGGTAATCCTGCTCTCCTGACTGGTGGTTTTACAGACAGAGCAAACACTTAAATATTATCTTATAACATATTCAGATGTTCAAACTTCATGAAAACTAACAGAATGTTACTTGTATTGTTTTTGCTTATCTGTTCCTGGCATAATATAATAGCAAACATTTACATGGTGAATACCCCTATAATTAAATAATACATCAGACACCAAAGCAGCCTTTGGGAATGCTAATGAAGGACTTTATCAGAAAAGGTGCTAATTCCAAAGCAAATGGCCATATTGGTGATGACCAGAGGTCAAAAAATTAAGTGCATTTCTCACTCATTGGCATCAAAGGAAAAGCCCACATGGGTAGAGACACTGTCAGCAGCTTTGTGTGTGAATATACTACAAATATGGGCTGAAAGAAAGAGCTTTTGTCTCTGGATTGTTTGAATACTAACAGGGCAGAATTACTGAACAAGAAGATGGAGCTCTCCAGAGTTATTCTGTGTAGTCCCGAGAGACTTTTGGGAAACTGGCAGATGACTATATCTGTGCTACCATTTGGAATTATAGATTGTGCCTCACCTGTACATACGTTTTACCTGCTTTAACCTCTCAATAACTCTCATTTCCTTTTCTTACCTGATAAACCTTTAGTTAGTTTAATATAGAATTGGCTGCCAGCATTGTCTTTGGTGTAAGATCCAGAGAACCAATTGATCTGGGGTAAGTGATTGATCTTTTGGGACTGGGAGAAACTTGATGTGGTGTGATTTAGGTTTAAGTAATCTTTTATCACAAAGTTCCATTTGTCTGGTTGGCAAGAAAGCCTGGAGAGTCTAAGGGGACTCTCTGTGACTCCATGGTAAGTCTGGTATAGTGATTCAGGAGTTCACATTTGTTACTGGCTTAGTGAATCTAATTATAAAATATACCACCAGTTTGGGGTGTCTGTTCTTGTTTTCTGACAGTCTGCCCTGAGAGAGGCACAGTTGTGAGCCACTCCAGACAGCATGAAAATGGGATACCGATATTACAAATGAGGTTAATGCATGCAGCATCCTATAAGCATTTAATAAAGCCTAAATACTAAACACCAACTTAACATCTATTTTAAATATTTTGAAAACCATCCTGGTTTTCAGCTTTGTATTGGTCAGCATTCAGTTGAGGCCTAGAGGCCTTGGCATGAGCAGGCACCTGGTCTGCCACTAGGGTTGCCAGCCCTCTAGGATTGTCCTGGAGTTTCCAGGAATTAAAGATTAATCTTTAATTAAAGATTATATTATGTAATGAAATCTCCAGGAATTTGTCCAACCAAAGTTGGCAACCCAATTTGCCACTGTCACAGATCTTACTACTCATCCAGAACAAAAGTGGTAGAGTAGGGCCGTAAATATTCATAGAATCATAGAATATCAGGGTTGGAAGGGACCTCAGGAGGTCATCTAGTCCAACCCCCTGCTCAAAGCAGGACCAATCCCCAACTAAATCATCCCAGCCAGGGCTTTGTCAAGCCTGACCTTAAAAACCTCTAAGGAAGGAGATTCTACCACCTCCCTAGGTAACGCATTCCAGTGTTTCACCACCCTCCTAGTGAAAAAGTTTTTCCTAATATCCAACCTAAACCTCCCCCACTGCAACGTGAGACCATTACTCCTTGTTCTGTCATCAGCTACCACTGAGAACAGTCTAGATCCATCCTCTTTGGAACCCCCTTTCAGGTAGTTGAAAGCAGCTATCAAATCCCCCCTCATTCTTCTCTTCCGCAGACTAAACAATCCCAGTTCCCTCACCCTCTCCTCATAAGTCATGTGTTCCAGTCCCCTAATCATTTTTGTTGCCCTCCGCTGGACTCTTTCCAATTGTCCCACATCCTTCTTGTAGTGTGGGGCTGAAAACTGGACACAGTACTCCAGATGGGGCCTCACCAATGTCGAATAGAGTAGAATGATCACGTCCCTTGATCTGCTGGCAATGCCCCTACATATACATCCCAAAATGCCATTGGCCTTCTTGGCAACAAGGGCACACTGTTGACTCATATCCAGCTTCTCGTCCACTGTAACCCCTAGGTCCTTTTCTGCAGAACTGCTGCCAAGCCATTCAGTCCCTAGTCTTCTTGTAGGTCCTGGCTTAGGAGATAAGGAGTGGCACTGGTCTGTTTACCCAAATCTCCATCTTTGAAAACACAATTCAGTGAATTTAAGAAATGACAATCTGAGACAATAGTTTCTCCTGAAAACAGATATCACTGTTCCCAGAACAGCCATTGTTACAACTAGTGCTAGAAATCTGGGTAGCTGCTTGGGGTCAGCTTAATAAATGGAGGATAATTGCTTTGTCATTCATGCTTTTTAATATAGACTATTAAGACTGCAGGAGTAAGTTTTGATTAGCCATGCAGATACTGCTAAAGGGGAGATGTGCCTGGGCAGATATTTAACTTGTGTGGCTCTTGACACAGAATGACCAGTCTCTTACAGCTCTTCTGAGTACAGTAAATTAACCCCCAGGGAATGCAATGTGGTGGTTGGAGAGTTTGCTGGGTGGTTTGTTTGTTTTTTTTTGCCTATCTAATCCTTTGCTCTTGGGAAAGTTGCGAGATCTGTACCTCTAAAAATCCATTTTCTAATATACAAGTTCTGCATAATGCTTTCAATATCTAGCCCTCTGTGTCTTAGGAAGGCTTAAACTGAAAAATCCAAACCACCTGGGGTCTGGTGGAAAGCTGGGAAGATTTGCTTCCCTTAAAATATGTTGAGTGGCATGCTATGCAGGAGAGAGTATTATCTAACAGATGGGGATAATTTTAAAATAGGATGTGCCTGTATTGCATGAATAAAATTGGCAGTGGTGGGCTTATTTGGGTACACAATTGCACTTGCAGACACTTTAACATTTAAGCACCAATTAATACATGCAAACTTCCTCTATTTTCATGTGTAGTTATGATGCATTTCAAAACTGCATTTGTAATGCATTAGTCTGCATTTCTTCAGGTCAGACTACTGAGGGATGTATTTGATTTTGAGATCATTTTTTTAAAGGATTTAAGTTTTTTAAAAACCCACCAAACTAATTGCTACAACTGTGCAGTGCTGTGGTATACCAAGCCTTTAAGGTACTAGTAGTGTATTAGGTGTCCCACAGCTCAGAGGCCAGTGCGGGAGGTTCTTCAGCTGCTCGACCCTTATAGGTACTAGTCCTGGTGGGTCCCCCCAGACATGTATCTCGAGTGGAGTATTTTACTAGGGCTGGCAAGAAAGGGAAAGCTGAAAATGCCATAAATAGACTATCTTAAACAGGTACAGCTCAAAGTAAAACAATAGTAGTTCCTGTTTGGCCCTTGGGGGGAAGCCTAGTCCAGTTCTTTATTAAAAGCAAATAAGAGCTTGCAGATTTCCAGGTCAGGCTCAGGTAGTTGTGTGTCATGTGGGGGTGCCTTTGCACTGGCTCCCTGCCCAGTGTCTGCTGCTTCCTCACAAGTTCCACACAGACCTGAACCTTCCTGCAGTGTCCAACTATCATGTCCTGTTTCACACATGGTTCCCTGGCTGCTGTTGCAGCCTTCTCTGCACACAGTTCCCTGGAAATTTCCCTGCATTCAGCTGCTCCTGGCTTGCCAGCAGCTGTTGCTTCTCCAAAATCCAGGATACTTCCTGGGTCAGGGTGTTTCATTGCAATTCTGCCCTACTGGCTAGGGGAAATGGATGTGTCTACATATTCACCTCCAGAGGGCCCTAAATCAGTGGAGAAATGGTTGATGGGAATTGTAATTTCCAGTTTAGTAGATTTGTCTATTGGAAATAGATTGGAAAGAGCAAAACTATTTTATATAAAAACTCAGATAGTTAAAAAGGAAACTGGAAAAAAAAACCTGTGACAGAATACTGTGGGTCGAATCCTATGGCCCTTTCTGTAGTCCCTTAATTAAAACAGATTTCCTACTGACGTTTTAATTAAGGTTTTGCCAGAATAAAGACTGTAGAATTTGGTCCTACATATAAAATGAAAAAGAACATACTTCAGCAGTGTCCAATCCACAGATAACAATGCTGTTAAAGAGGGAGCATCAAATATACTCACAGTTCAAGGACATATGAAAAAGATACAACCTCTATTCTGTTTTGCATGGGTGCTTACACTGCGTTCATCACCATAGTATCTTAGCACCTTGCAGTAGTGCCTTAGGTGACATGACTAACATCTGTCACATGTCGTTTGTTCTTTCATCCTGACCCCTGGGGGAGAAGTGTGCATAGTGAAGTGTTTTGGTTTGGTTGAGTGTGTTTTGTCGGTTTTATTTTGTTTTTGTGTTTTTATATATATGTTCCCATGTGTTAGAGGAGTCAGGTCAAAGATAGGCAACTTGCACTTAGCGTGGAAGATGATGAGGTTTGTGATGGTCCTTAGTTCCTGAGGGAGTTCATTCCATGGTCTTTGATCAGCCCCCAGGGAAGTTCTCCCTCACAGATGAGCTTTACCTTCCATGGTCTTTGATCAGCCCCCAGGGAAGTTCTCCCTCACAGATGAGCTTTACCCTTACTGAAGAGAGTTCCATTGTCCCAATGATCTCATACGTTACTGTAAGCAGTGAAATAAAGGGGAGAGATGAGAGAGTGTTTTACCCTGCTAATCTGGCAGAGATGAAGTGGTAGAGTCTCTGTTGTCTTTAAGGCACAGCCGTTTGTTAGGGGCACTGTAGAGGTACACTTTGGGGATCACAGAGTGCGCACGCAGCCACTCTGTCACTTCAGAAGAGGGTGCAACATCTACTTTCTATTGGGTCTGGCCTGCTCTGCTCATGTCCACTCACTTTAGACAAGCTCCTATCAGCAGTGGCACTGACCTCACTCCTATCTATCCAGCTGTCTAACTTCTTCTGTTGACAGCGATCAACGTAGTATCTGGGCATCAGTATGGGCTAGAGACAAACATTTTGCATAGTTCCAGTGTGTGTGCGCACAAGGTAAGGAAGCTTTCTTGTGTTGTTGCCTTGAACCTCATGCCCTTTGTGGACCAGCATAGGAACTGAACATGGGCTTACCTTTAGTGTTTTTCCTTTTTCTTCCTGTCAGTTGTCTTGGGGATAAACATTAAAGGTGACTCTAAAGGATAAAATTCTATTAAAATAAAATTTTAATTTAACATTTTTGTCTTAGTAACAGTGTGTGTGTGTGCGGGTAGTTGTAGCCTGCTGTAAATTACTTTAGTTTTGGTTATCAAAATCCAGTGGCTGAAGAGGAGTGCGGGGAGGGAAAGGATCTGGCACAATCTATTTGCATCACACAAAACCGGAACAAACACGAGGGGACAGGATCAAGGAGGCATCGATCAGTGTCCAGCTGTGCAGGCATAGATTTCCATTAATGTTTTGAAAATCAGAAATTCTGCATATTCTGTTTTATGTTAATTGAGCACTTCAGGCACAAAACAGCATACAGATACGTTCTATTCTTTAGCTGCATTTCTTATATTGCTTCAATGAAAATATGTCTCTTGCTATTGCATCTTAAATGGATTCTTTGAAAATGCAGCCCTGTCCATCTTAGGGAAGAAACTTATTCTGCATTAAAAAGTCAGAGTGTTATGGGAAAAGTAGGGTTACAGAGGATTGGTAGGAGGCTACTGTTACACTTGAAAGCACATTCCTCAATATTTGTATGTGTGAGTTTTTGAGAACATCTAATGTTTCCTGCTAAGGGAAATCGTGTTCCTTTGAATGGAATGGTGATTCTTTATGAAGACTCCTCCAATTTGCTGTTGCAGTGTTACAGGCCAACAGCAGTAAGTACATTAAGTCTGTGGCTCCCTCAGGTTTATTTTTAAACTAAAATTAATCTACAAACCTCTTCAGAATTTATTTGAGCTTTCATATAGGATGAAAAATTAATACAATTATTTTATGAACATATTCTATTTTTTCCCATTCAACATGTAGCTTGGTTAAGTGGTGAGATGTACCTAACAGATGTTTTGTTTGTGTGTATTGCTTGACAGCAATTGGCACCTTACAACGGCAAAGCTTAAACCAATTATGAGTAGCTGCAACAGCAAAAATCAAGATCAATACAACACAAGGTCGATTTTTTTCTTGTAATATTACTTTGTTGAGTAGTTGGAGGGAGGTTAGGGAGGAAGGAACAATAAATATATGTTTTTGCACTTCTGTTCTTATGACAGCAGAGTGCAATCAGTGTGTCTTGTGACAGGGAAGTAGTATCTCGTATCTCTTTAGAAACATAGGTAATAGTGGTACATAAGAACAGGAGTGCAAAAACACCATCATAAGTTTCCACCATCATAGGGGTCATTTGCCACAAAGGAGGGGGAATTGGTGATCCTTTAGTTTCTCCCTCAGCCTCCTTGCCCCATTGTGAGGTCCCCAGTTAGACTCTCACTAGTGGCCGCATCTGGAGCAAAGCCAACCCAAACCACCCGCTCATTTTTCCACCCCCTTTTGCTGAAGAAGAGAAGATTAGCCTGCCAGAGGATGAGAAACTGTGAAACTCCAGGGTAAGCCAGCAACTGAGGTTGCTATACTGTAAGCTGGCCTGCCCACCATTTAAAACTGTGCATGCAGGGAATAGAAGGCACGGTCAGGTATGCTTCATCTCTTCTTTCCCACTAAAAATAGAGCAGATCTAGAGACAGATCATGGGATTAGTGAGTCTTCCATCCAGTTTTGTGAGGATAGCTCATTTGAGGAAGGGGTCAGTTTAACAAAGATAGTTCCAGCAAGCTGATCTGGAGAGATGAAGCATTATTCTGAATTTGTCGCTGCTGCCTATGTAGAGAATGAGTTTGATCTCGCAGAAACCTTGCAGTGGTATCGAAAGTTGAAAAGTTGCTAGGGAATATAAACTAGAGGACAAGAATACCTTACTTAACTTACTGAGCAAGACATGATTGTCCTTCCAAGCCCGTTAAGGATCATTGTTGCCCTTGGAAGATATAAGCGAAAGTATCCTGCCTGTCCACTGTTTGGTAAATTCTCAATCTTCTGTCTGGAGCACCCCGATCATAAATTTTTGGTCTCCATAACTCCCATAAGCTATGTTGTCTTACGAAAAAGAAACAGACCACCTGAGCAGAGTCCTTCAGCAGTCTCTGGTCCTACCACAGGTGACACCTCGCTGGATGGCAATGTATCCCCAGGAATACTGTAGACAAGAAGATAGAATGAACTTTCAAAGAAATGTTTGCACTCCCTAACTATTTCTGTGGCTTTCTCAGAATGCGTTTCAACCCAGCCACTGAATCCATCATCCCCCCAGTAAATCCCAATCCAGTTTGAAAGACACATTCCTTTTATAGCCTGACTGCAGAAGAGGGTGTGCTAACTAAGAGTTTCAGTTTGCATGCATTACAACACAGTGGCTAAGAACATGGAATGATGATTTCTCTAAGCCACGCTTTACATTTTTACACCCTGTCCTCAAGAACAGATATTCTTTCAGTGACTGTTCAGATCAATCTCTAAGCAATGTTTCTGAAGAGAGGTTGTCTTCCAGACAATCCTCCCCAAAATACCAGAGGTATAACGGAAGTCATCTTGTAACTGTATTTGTATGGTTCCTTCTTTAAGCAGGTCTGTGAGAGTCTCTCTTAGTGTAAGGAGGTCTAATTTACATCACCTTACATATGACATCTAAAATTGGCTCTGGTTAATAAACAGGCTGCTCAAAACTGTCTAGTTGGTGATTGGCTCTGATCCTTGTTCATCTGCTTGAGGAGGTTCACCCAGACTTTACAAATTGGTGCCCCTGGGTGAAGATAATGAATTAATGAGTTTAAAAAGTCTTATTTCATTACCTGCAGCACACTCCATTGCACAATGTGTAAAGGTTATTTTGCCAGTGATGCACATGCTAATATATTTTATTGAAGCTATTTTGATATACTGAAGCTGAAGTCGTCTATACAGACTTTTCTAAAGTCTATTAGACATTGCATCTTAGGAGAGCTTTAAGAAGACGGATTCCCAGAGGTTATCTTTTCCTCCCCCTTCCAGGGAAGTTAGAATGTTTCATTTAATTTATGTTAATTAGTATAATTTCATCTGGGTTCAGGGGATAAGAGAGGAGGTGGGAGAGAATGAGTTTCCTTAATTTGCCTTTATTAACTACGTCAAGCATAAACTGTTCCTCTTGATGTAGACGAAGGGTAGAGTAAAAGAAGGGAAATTTTGCTGTACTTTCAGGCTGATGTTAAAAAGAGACTGAAAATATGAATGATAATGATGACAATGGTAGGGGAAATCTGAAAAATGAGGTGTATTATGATGTGTAGTACAGCGATACTTGGCATATTCATTTATTTTTCATATTTCAGTCTTTGGCTATATGTTCATGGGACTCTCTGAAGCCAAGGGGAGCCACCAACATGCATATTTAAAGGCAAAATTAGGCCTAAGTATTATAACGGGCATCCTTGTTAAATACTGGTACATCTTAAATGGGTGTAAGATTATTTATGCAGTTAACATTTGATTGTCAGCTGAGATTTCAATGGTGTAAATAATAAAATAAAAGTTTAGAATAATGCTACAAAAAAGGCATTCTATTATGTGTTCACTTGTAGAGACATAAGAGCCATTTTCTACTATTAGAACTGTCAGACTATTGAATATTCAGTGTAACAGAAGTGCAAGAGTTATACAAATTATTGGGAAAATGAGGTGTTTGTAGTGATTTTTTGATGATGTATTTCAACCTGAGCTTTCTGTTATGAAGAGTTTAGTTCATTTCTGCTGTTGATCCAGATCCTCTGATTCAGAGATGCAAAAGTTTTATATGGAACACTGTCCAATTTAGTCATTTTGCCTAATGAGATGAGTAAAACCTGCGTTTGTTTGTTAATTATGGTAAATAGTTCTACAGTAGTATGACATGGGTAAAGGATGATCTGATACTTGTTAGGTGAGGACACTTATCAGACAAAATGTGTTTGTTTAAATTTTTAAGATTATCAACGAGCATCCATGCTATACTCAAATAATGGACTGCTCTTGACGCATATATTAAGATCCTTACAATTGTTTATTAGTGGGTATTTTTCTTCACAATCCTAGCACTAGAAACTTTTCTCTTTCATATGAAAGCCTTGATCCTGCAGAGTTTGATAACCTCTGTCAAGGTGAGTGGATTTTTCCAGCCCTGATATGTGGCATCTAAAAGAATTGGCACAGACATCTTTGGGGCTTCTCCATCACTGTGAGATCATCAACAGAAAGTGCTGTTTCTGTCTCATACACAGACCTAAAACCAGAAAGATCAGGATCCAGGAAATCTGTAGCTTTCAGTTGCTGCTGGAGTAGCTTTGTCACAATCTGCTGTCCCAAAAATATGATACACTTTCTTCTGAGAACTCCCATTGTAAACTATGAGTGGAAACCTCCTAGCCTAGGCTTTAATTCCAAGTGTAGCCTATTGGCCAACTGCAGTCCACAGAGTTCTACCTTGTGGCCCAGGCTCTCCTTCTCTTCTTTATAGAGATGTGGCCTGGAGAGACTACAGGTTCCAACATACAGTGCTCATGGTGGCTACCATAGCTCATGGAGACATGCTGGGGTCTCTAGACATATGTCTCAAATATGTCACTGTTGCTGACATTCAGATACTAGTGTAAGGAAAATGGTATAAACATTCTGTCACATAGATGGCAGGACTGGTTGAAAAATATCAATTATTTGTCACTGGAAATTAAAACCAAAAAATTAATCCCCCCCCCCCGCTGCATTTGCCAACATTTTGTTTGTGTTTGTCAATCTTTTGTACAAAAAACACTGAAAACCAAAACATCATGGTTTCTAAAAAGAATTTTTAGTAAAAATGTTCATATTTCAAAAATTAAGAAATTGTACTATTTTTTTTTCAGGTTTTGTTTGTTAATTATGAAAATCTGGAAAATGTTGACTGAAAAGCTATTTTTCACCGAAAGAACTGGTTTGTTTTTTGGGGGGGGCGGGGCGGGGAAGGTATTAACAAACTCTAATACCTACTGTTTAAAAAGAAAGGCAGTTGCAAATTGGGCTTCTGATAATTTTGTCAGTGTAAATGTTAAGAACCCCCAGACAGCACGAAACTGAGCCTTACTTTAAATTCTGACTTCAATGGTGGTAAAGCTTACTTAGGGCAACTGTGAAAAATAGGGTATGTTTAATTTAGCAGACTTGGAAGTAATGATTTTTAAAAATGCCAAGATGTCAAAACAACTACGGAAAAGATTGAAGTATACCAGCATGTAACAATGCACTTCCAGTTTATCTGTTGCTGAATTTTTTCAATTTAATAATCCTGTCTTCCAGGGTCTAAAGTGGTGGTTCATTGTATGTAATGTTTTACTGTCACTCCACCAGGCATTAAAAAAAAAAAATTGAAATTATCTTGAGGAAACCAAATCCCTTTATTTCAAAGACAAATTAGATTGATGTATCTTACCATTCTCTATAGATTTCTTCATAAGCGCATTACTTGTTGAAGTAGTACCAGACATTTTGTATATTACAGCAATTTGCATACATTCATTAAGCTGTACTTTGTAAGACTTACTGACAGGGGCATTTGATGATTTTTTGTGTGTGTGCACTGTATTGTGTCTTTACACAGAGCAATCTGTTAAATCATGCCTTTGTCCTTTAGTTTGTCAATAAATGATAAATGAAACAAATGTTAACAGCTGTGGGAGGGTTTTTGGTGTTCGCAGAATAAAGGACAACAGTGGAAGGCATGATTTGTTTGTGAAAATGGCAGTCACTGACAGTAAAGAAAGAAGAGCACTACAAATAAATACTTTTCACAGCTTGTTTTATATCTGTATATGCTTTTCAGGATAGCCTACTGAATAAACACGTCAAAAATAAATGCTACTCAGTACCAGGATCCAGAATTGGACTGGTGGTGAGAGATGAGGTTGTTTCCTTGTGCGGTTCTCTACAGCTAAACAATGGAATGTTCTTGTTGTTTTCTGTCATTTTTGCAGTAGAGTACTAGGAAGGAGCAGCCATCTGCAGGTTGGCTGATTATCTGGGAGGAAAAATGTGACATTTTCCCAAATTGTGCTTGCAAACCAAGTTCCATCTACTTGTGATACCTGAATAATAAGATGCCTCTCATAGTGTGCTGTGCATAAGATGATTGTCCCTTTTGTTTATTGCACGCTTTCAGTAGTGCAACTATTTCAGCAATGAAATAGTTCATAATGTTGATGGTTAAATTGTCGTAATGGAGCTTCAAAGTTAATACCCATTTGAGATGAATGGGAACAGTTCACCTCCCTCAGAGCTATTGTTTCAGGCTGTCTGCAGATTCATTTGAACTTTATTGTGGTGTTTTACACGCAGTTCACATTTTGAAGGCAATTTTCACAACTATAAGGTCCAGATAATTAATTTTTAAAAATAAATCCTGACCTCTAGGAAAAGTACTGGCTCACAGAGTCATCCCAGATCAACCCATGTGTGCACTTAATCATGTGGTGTAAACACTATGGTAGGAGACTGGGAATAAAGAGGAAAGATATGGACACCAAGAAGGGTAAGAGATGAGACAGAGACAAGAGGGGAAAGGGAAGACTACAGACTGATGGTAAAGTAAAGGTTACCTTTTTGGTCATCCAGGAGGTCTTCAGTTGCTTGTCATGGTACATGTACTAAGTAGCTTATGCCATTTTGCAGGTGATATTTTGCTGATTTTTCACAGTAGCTTTAGTGGGATTTTTCTTTGTCATTCCTATATTTCTCATCTCTGAAGCACTGACAATTTTTGAGATCAAATAGAGGATGCAGAGATGTAGTTCTATTGTTCATGCTCCTTTATTGTGGATTCTAAACTTTCAAGTCTGTCTTGGCTGCATTTGACATAAACGGTAACAATGGCAAACAAGTATATAGAGTGAATAATCCTGGAAATTGTAATATTTATAAAGATTTCTTGAATACATAGAGCAGAGTAGTGGGGGGTTGTTATTGTTGTTCTTGCCTGTGTGTTTATGCACATTTTAGCCCAACCCCCGATCCCCATCCGTCTCCTCCTCCCCCACAGAACATCAAATATGAGCCTCTGTGCCCTTTGAACATATGTTCATGCACACAGCTGGAAGTATAGGTTAAAGCGTGAGTTTTGCTGTAAGGTGTTCTCCTACCTTTCCATCTCGCAGTAAAGATGCCGCTAACGCACATGTTGTTGAGCTCGTGAGCTCCAGTGCCATCCCACAGCTCTTGGGGCCTGTGTGTTATGTCCCATCTACCTACTCACTTCCCACTCATCTCCTGTGCACTGGAAGCTATCTGCTGTGTTCAATGTGGGGAGCCTAAAGATTATCTACCACAAGGCTAAGGATGGCAAGTCTGGCAACAATCTGCCTGCGTGCCCTTACCACAGTGTATTCAACCACATATTTACCGCTACCCTGAGCATGGGAGCCTTCAGTACTGCATAACATGCTGCTAAGCATGGCAGGTTTAATTTTTTTGTTTTCGTATTTTTTAAGACCAATGGAGGGATGTAGGTGCACAAGGCATCCCTTATTTCTCTTGCTTCTCTGGACCCAGCCCCAGTAATGGCAGGCACACCTTTTGATTGTTTGTACAGAGTCTGCAAACCAGCAGCATCTTGAGTTAACTCCGTGGGAAAATTCTAGCCCTCATCCTCATGGATGTTGTGCAGGCCACAGCACAGATGGAACTGGCTGCACTGGTATCCAAACAGATTTGTAGGCAGCACCAGCTTGCTTTCAGCCTTCCAAAAGCATGTTCCATCACCATCTGCAACTGCTAAGTGTGTAATTAATCCTTCTTCTGCCAGGTGCTCTGTGGTGAGGGTATGGTTTCATAAGCCATGGTAGTAGGGGGTAAATGAGATCTCCTAAAATAATTGGGCACAAATACCCCATTGATGATAATGCTATTTGGAGGGAATAAGGTCTCTGCTTGTCCAAATAGGTAAACATCAAATCTCCTCAGTACCCTGGTGTCATGCACGTTTCCTGTACATCCCACATTGGTGTTCATGAACCTGCCTTTGTGATTGACCAAGGCCTGCAGAACAATAGGGTAGTATTCTTTGCAGTTGACATATTCATGTGGTCCTTGTGGTTGGCAAATTATGGGCACTTGAGTGTTGTCAGTGGCCCCAGCGCAGTTTGGAGACCCCATTCTCCGAAAGCCAGTTATTATTTCAGGCATAGTAGCAATGTCTACCACTTGTGGCAAAACCACAGTATTAATGGTTTCACAAGCTACCACGACCATATCATCGACAGTTGACTTGCCAATAGTAAACTGATTATCCACCCGCCTGTAGTAGTTAGGGGTAGCCAGCTTCAAGGTGGCAATAACAACGTGCTTCTGGACTGGTGTGGCCTCCCTCATTTGCAGTCCTGGCACTGGAGGGTCATTCGGGGCAAGCTCCTTGTACAGATCCAGGAAGGCGGTCTTTATCTTGCGAAAATTCTGTAGCTACTGCTAGTAATTCCAGGTTTGCCTGACAATGTGATTCCCACTACGCCGTGCTAGTTGTCCTGTGTCAAAAGCACTAGGCTGTATAGGAAACCACAGTTGCAGCATGCAACAGATATCTCCTGTCTGCTGTGAATGAGCTCTCCTCTGAGTCTTGTCACCACCTTCCATTCAGAAGGAAATGCTTCTGAAATGACACTCACCATCTTCTAGATCCTCTGTCTGTATCCTGTTGGAATAACAGTTCAGCCACAAGTAGAAACAGCTCATCCAGTAGTTCTGGATCCATGGCCTGGCACCAGCTGGAACAGACAGAGCTGGAAGTGCCTCTGCTAAATGTTACACCGTCTACCACATGCCTTTCAAGATCCAGGGGTCCTACACATGCCTATCACAACATGTATTGTACCTCATCCAGTGCACAGAATGCCCCGATAACAGCTATGGGGGTGAAATCAGACAATCACTACGCTCTTGAACAAACTCACACAGGAAAATGATAGAAGACAAAAACACCCTTTTACCTGTGGGTGAACAGATTTCACAAAGGTTTCAGAGTTTATGCCCAAATAAATTTGTTAGTCTCTAAGGTGCCACAAGGACTCCTCATTATTTTTGCCTTTCACAAAGTGATCCCTCTGTATCTGACCTATCAGGCTTCATCCTCAAAGGAAACTGCACAACACTTTCAAAAGATGAGCCTAGGAGCTTAAATTCATAACTTTGCTAGACACTAAAAATCATAGGTTTCAGAGTAGCAGCCATGTTAGTCTGTATCCGCAAAAAGAACAGGAGTACTTGTGGCACCTTAGTGACTAACAAATTTATTTGAGAATAAGCTTTCGTGAGCTACAGCTCACTACATTGGATGCATGCAGTGGAAAATACAGTAAGGCAATTTTATATACACAGAGAACATGAAACAACGGGTGTTACCATGCACACTGTAACAAGAGTGATCAGGTAAGATGAGCTATTACCTGCAGAAGAGAAAAAAGACCCTTTTGTAGTGATAATCAAGATGGGCCATTTCCAGCAGTTGACAAGAACGTGTGAGGAACAGTGCGGGGGGGAGGGGGGATAAACATGGGGAAATAGTTTTACTTTGTGTAATGACACATCCACTCCCAGTCTTTACTCAAGCCTAATGTAATGGTGTCCAGTTTGCAAATTAATTCCAATTCAGCAGTCTCTCCTTGGAGTCTGTTTTTGAAGTTGTTTTGCATGATCTTCAAAAAGACACTGGATTTATGCCTTATTACGACAATCTGTAGCCCAGTAACCCCTGTTTTTGGTCCTGTGACTACAGGGATGTTAACGGGCCACTTCACCTTGAATAGTGCCTTAGAATATGTGTTAACTACTGATGATTTAAGGCTGCGAGTCTGTTACAGAGGTCACAGAAATCACAGATTCCGTGACTTTCCATGACCTCTGTGACTTTTGCAGTGGCTGGTTCTGACTCAGGGGCTGCCCGGGCTCAGGGCTAGGGGCAGGGGGTTGGGGGCTGCGGGTGGGTGCTTGCCTCAGGGTGGGGGGCTCCCACTGGCATGGCCCTGCAGGTCCTAGGCGGTGGAGGGGCCGGGGGGGGGGCGAAAGGCTCTGCGCCACATGCTACCTGTGCCCGCAGCTGCCATTGGCTTGTGCCCCTCCACTGCCGAGGAGCTGCAGGGACGCGGACCTGGGTAGGGAGCCCTTGCCAGCTACCCCCCCCCCCCAGCACCAGTGGGGTCCCAGGCCACCGGCCTCAGCACCCATGGCGCTGCTGGACTGCCCCCCCCCAGAGCACCGACGGCCCCCGCCCAAGTTTTAGTCACCGGTATTCTTAGTAAAAGTCATGGGCAGGTCATGGGCTATGAATTTTTGTTTACTGCCCATGACCTGTCCATGACTCACTAAAAATACCCATGACTAAATCATAGCCTTACTTATGATAAACTATCTGTTCGAACTTATGTTTAGCTGTGACACTCGGACTACCTTCCCCAGACCTGAGGAAGATCTCTGTGTAGCTCAAAAGCTTCTCTCTCTCTCTCTCACCAACAGAAGTTGGTTTAATAAAAGTTATTACCTCACCCACCTGTCTTTCTAATAGCCTGGGATTGACAGCTACAGCTACACTGCATTTTGCTAATTGTGCTGGCTAGCTAAGAACACATCTGCACAAAGGCCCAGGAGGGATAGGCAAGTTCTTCCACAATACACCAACCAATTCCTAGGGTGGCTCAATTTAGTAAGGCACTAAAAACACTGGATTACCCCCCCAAAACATATGTAACTCCAGTGTCAATGTCGATGCAACTAGATTGGTATGGGGCATGTGCAGCTCTGTAGTGTGGACATTTGGCGGAGGCTTGGCAAGCACATGTGCATATACGTATCAGCCAGGACACACATACACTCTGCAGTGTAGACATACCCTTAGAAATCCTCAAGATAGTGTGGTAGACAAACTGATGGAGCCACCAGATAAGTGTTGGTACCAAATAAGGACCATTCCCACCTCAGTCTGGCACTTGAACTGTTGTCTTTTCTGCTTGCTTTCTTTTTCTATCCCTTTCCATGTCAGTTAAGTCTTTTTTTGTTTGTTTCCCTCTTCTGCCACATCTTACAGTTTTAGCTGTTCAGTCTTTTCTTTTTCTTCTTTCTTTAGTAACTGTATAGTAAAACTAATTTGTTTTGTCAAATGGATTATACACTGCACAGTGCTGATATCTGTATCACTGTGTCAGAATCACCAGGAGAATTTATAGAGACTCTAGCTACTAATTGTGGGTAAGTGCTATGCACATGCACATGCCTGAACATGTGTCTGCTTTAGGGACAGAAATATATAGAGCCAGATTTTGGAATCCGTAGTAGAATTGTCATTTTTAACCTTTCTTTATTGATGCATGGTTCTCTAATTCATGCTGTTGCTCTGCTGCAAATCAAAGGCAGAATGTGGCTCAAATGTATGTCTGTTTGTAGTTTTTTTAATAGATTTTTTATTTTCTGCCATACCACTAGCCATTATACATATTGAATGTGTTGGTTTTAGTCTATCATTACTGATAGTTGTAGTAAAATTACTATTCTGAAACTTGATGTTTGCAGGAACTATCCTGTACTATTTTTGAATTCCCATAAGCAAGCTTACTTAAAAGCTTTATGATACTGTATATGTCTTAAATGTAATATTTAATAGATTATCCTACTCGTCGTCATTCTTTTCTCACACAATATGCATTGCTCTACACATACTGTAAAGGATAATATTTTAAATTTATTTCCAAATGGAAGTTTAGCGGAATGATTTTGCTCTGCTTTTATGCCCAAACTATTTACTTTCAGTGACATATTTTTAATGTCTGTGGTTTTCCTTTGCAGATCTTGGTCACTGAAGGTGAAGCAATCTTTGGATACATGCTTCTACAAACCTGGTGAAGATATACTACAAACAGGTACTGTATAGGATAACTCCAGAGTTGGTCTTACATTATTTGGTTATTGAACTAAGTTTTTATGACTGTTAGTTGTAATATTGCAATTCTTAAATCCTCTGAAAAATCTCAGTTGTCATTAGTGGAGTAATGTGGTAGATCTTCGTATGCTACATTTTCAGTAAGGTGTGTAGTCTTTGTATGGGAAAATAAAGAAATGCATGATGCACACGATTGTTTAGAGAGAACGGCATAGAACTAAATAGATAGTTTAATTTCAAAGTGGGCACAATTGTGGGTGTATATGAGCATCTTGGCAGTGGAGTTAATATACAGCCTTGCGTTTGGGCCTCAATCCTCCAAACACTGACTTAACTTTGCTACTGTAAGTAGTCTCGTTGATTCCAACTGGAATTATTCAAGGTAGAAACATTAAACATATGAGTAAATGTTTGTTGAATCAGGGCTGTAGACGGTGAAATCGTGGCCCGACTGAAGTTAATGACAAATCTCCCACTGATTTCAGTGGGGCCAGGATTTCCCTCAGAATGCCTGTGGGAACTGCACAGGTAGTTTCAAAAATATGTACATTCATATAACTAAGTAATTATTAGATGATTTGGAGTTACTCAATTAGGTCTCAAAAGTTGGGTCACACCTTGTGACTCTTGAAAATGTTGTTGTGCTCCTGGAGATGAAGAATGTGAAATGAGAAGATTTAGAACAGTTTATTCATCCAAAAGGATTTACAGAACTAGATAATCTTTCTATTTTATATCTGAAGAGGAGCAGGGTTTTTCAAAGATACGGATTTGACAAACAAACTTTATTTGATCCTGTATGAGGAGCTTAAAAGATTTAGAGGGGGAAAGGATGAATTGTTCCTATGAAATAAAAACTAGGGTCAGGTCCAGGGTGTAGTAGTCCCCCAGGCAAAGATGGGATTTGGCAGTAACCTGGTTATTCCTTATTAGGCCTGTCTTCACATGAGTAATTGAACATAGGTGAGTCCTTATTTCTTGGGGGGCAGGATTAAGGAAGTAAATGGATTAGCAGGCTGAAAACAGAATGTCTGTACTAGCTAAAATAAGGGGAACATCCAGGGAATGATTTACAACAGACAAGATAAGAATGGGTAAAATAAGCCTGGAATGTAAGGTGAGGTAAAGAGTAAGTCGCACATGGACAGGGCGTGCTGTACAGTGATTGGTTTCGGCAGTCCAAGCCCATCCCAAAATGTTTGATGAAATGTATAGTTTCATCTGTAGATTTTAGTGTATTTTTAAAAGCTGGAGAAGTACCATTATCTCTATTTACTGGAGAAAAAATATTATGTTTTAAATTAAAAAGAAGATTTTTTTAATTTAAATTGGATTTTTTATTTAAATTAAATATGTTTGTTTATAAAAATATTTACAATTAAATTGGAAATTTACAATTTATGTTAAGGCCTAAACTTACTATAATCTATTTAAATTATTTAAATTAAACACAAAAATAATATTAAGCAGTACATATTTGGTGCCAAATTCTAAAGAAACACCACTGAACTGGTGGAAGTCACTTGAAATCAGAGTTTGCTGAAGTGCTAAACCAGCTTTTGACAGCAGTAACCTCTTCTGCAGGTACAGAGAGAATAGTTTGTGCATTACAGTGTATTCAACTGATTTTGTTCAGTGATTAGTTTATTCAAAGTTAAGAAACCAGTAGGGACTTGGACAAAAGCAGGAAAGCTTGTTTTTCTTCTTCCAATCTGCAGATAAAATGTAGGTGTGAGAAGATGAGATCTACTAATTCTAAAATCTTGAGGCATATGGTGACCAGAAAAAATCAATTCAATTTGCTAAGCACAGAATAATGGTTTAGATAGATAGATAAATGGTTTAATAACTAAGTTAGTTTTAAATGCATATCATGTTTTGATAAACCTTTTTTTCTTATGTATCCTGCACACTAAAGGTACTTTATTTAATTTAAAAAATAATTAAAATGCTATTTTTGTGCATCTTTAATTGAATGTGAATTTGTCTAAAGAGAGCTTGACACAAATTGTAAGTAAAAAATAATCATCTAGTACATAAAATATGCAACATTCACCATTTTCTAACATAATAAAAAATGTAAAAAAATAAGAATCTGAATAAATGCAAGTTCAGCTATCTAATTCCTTAAATAAACGTGTATTATAGTGGTGCAGTAGTGCCACTATCGTTAAGGTTCCATAACAACTTTTACTTAAATCTAGACCTTTCTAAGTCCCATTGTCAGAGTCCTTTGAAATTTGGTGCTCATAAGAAGGGTGCGGTATAGGGATAGTGATTGAAATTTGGGATCATTTGAAGTAGAGGTTGCGGAGATATAAACCCTGAAAAAAAGAGTTGTTTTTGAAAAAAAAATTTTTTTTGCAGAGCTAGAGATAAAACTGTTGATGTGATGCAGGTCAAAATCATCGCAGTCTCTGAAGTTTTACCCAAGGTAGTGTATGACATCCACTAAAGCTTTGGGGGCCCCAATCTGAGCATGGTATGCAAGAACATGTTTGCTTCTTTGCTTGCATAGATGGGTAGTCCAGAAGGATTGTATTGTGCATGCACCAGTAAAGAAAAAAAAAACGTGAGAGGATTTCTATGCAGTCACTTTATACTTGCCTGGTTACTTTGAGGGAATGTGCTAACGCTACTGCCTCTGGTGAACATCCCACCATTGACATTTCTAATCTGTACAACTGTGCAATAAAGATTTAATAATTCATATTGCTTGCCGAAAGTTGTCTCTGTTATAATGTGTTTTCATTTTATGGGGAAGTTTGCTGTGAACACAGCAGAATATTTTTGTTATATCAGGTGGGGAGGAGCCAAAGACAGCACTTGGTGTGTGTGTGGGGGGGTGAAGGGTGGCAGAACAAGGACAGGGAGCGAGGTTGTGGCTGCAGAGGGGTTGGACAATGAAGATGGGTGGTAGGCAAGCTTTGGACTGGTTGTTAGAGGAAATATCTGTATTGTAAGCCCCTGAGGAGATGGGAAGGGAGGGAGTGGCTACTTGCTGAACTCAGGGTAGGTTAATGTGGTGTTTTCAAAGACACTGCCATATTTCCAACATGTGGATACGGGGTGATTCCCAGATCATGAGGTTGCAAATGTTTGCAGGAGAACAATGGGTACAGCGTTCCATGGGGACTGCTAACTGCAGGCTGATTTGGGAAGAGAGAGGTTGCCTGCGATGGCATCATATTTTACCCACTCTGCAGCATTTACGTGGTGCCATAGGAAGTTGTGATCTACTGGACATTGTGTGATTCACTTGGGCAGAAATGATCTGGGACTTATTCCTGGTGTACACGTCAAACTATGTCTGAGAGCATATTTGGACTGCATCAGAGATTTGTGTCCAAGAGCAGTGATGGCTTTCTCTGACTTGTCTGAGCATCTACATAATTACCTCAGTGACAATATGAAAGCTATTAATAAGTTCTGGAAGAACATTTTTGGGGAAATTTGAGGGTTCATGGTGTCACAGTTCAGGGCCACTGCACTTTCCTTCCCCCTCCCTGGTCCAGCGAGGGCACCCACTCTTGTGCAGAGAAATGAGCCTCTCCCTCCTGACCAGGGTATTTCCAGGCTTCACAATTCTCTGCCTACGCTGTGAATTCCCCAGCAAGTCAGACTGCCTAAGTAGGCCTGCTTTCCTTTCTTCTCAGATGCTATAAGTAGTGTCATTGCCCATGGTTTAAGGTTACCACTCAGCTTTTTCTAAGCAAGCACATTTATTCTTAAGGGACAAGCTTTACAGAGAAAATATGTTAAAACAATAAAAGAACCTACAGGCATGTTAATTTTACCAGAGATCATCCACCATCTCTCTCCACAAGGGCTTTGGTAGGTGTCAGTCCTTCCTTAAGGATTGGTGCCTGCCCTTTGGACAGAAAGTCCTTTCCATTTGCTGGATCAGAATGAAGGCCCAGAGTCAGTTTAAACTCTGGCTATTTATCCAAAAGTCCTTTCTGTGTCTGTTGGTCTTTGGAGAATCCAGTTTTGTGGTGTTTAGATGTTGCTTGTAATTATTAGAATTGGGAGCACTGGCTGTTAGGAGTCTGAAAGGACAGGAAACAGGAAGTAGGGGGAGGAGTTGAGAGGCAGGGAGAAAGCTACAGAAGGTGCAGCAGCAGCTTGGTAAAGAGGTTTCCACTTTGAAAATAGAGTCCTGTTGAAGCTTGTTAGTACCTTGCCTGGTTGATACAACATTTTGGCGATGAGGATGGATCTTCTGCCTCTGAACCCATCTGCACCCTTTTTGCAAAGCCCAGGTGAGCCTCCAATTGCTTTTACTACCTGGATCCATATGTTTGAGACTTATCTGCCTGCAATCAGTGCTACAGAGATTTCTGAAGTAAGAAAGCATGCTCTGCTAATCCACTGCCTTGGAGCAGAAGAGCAGCATATATTTTACACTTTTCCCCTTGCAGATGATATTTATGAGACTGCACTCACTGCATTAAAGAATTTTTTTGTGCCAAAAGTGAATGTAGTAGCAAATCGCTACAGATTTCGCCAGCGTGAGCAGAAACCAGGGGAAACTATATGCAGTATATTGCTTCCCTGAGGAGTCTGATTGTAATTTGTGACTTTGGGAATATGGCACATGAGATGATTAGAGACCAGTTCATCGAGAAAACAACCATGCTTCATGTAAGAGAATGCTTACTTCTAGAACCACAACTTACACTAGAAAAAAGCAATAACCATTGCTACTCAGATTGAGTCAGCTAGAGCTGAAGCCAAAATAATGAGCATGGATACAGGAGGCACAGACCAGGCTGTGACTCCTTTGCAGAAAAGTTCACTACCACTGCAGACTCACAATTGCAAAAGGAAAACTAATGAAAAACCACTGAATCAGCAAATTCAAAATACAGTAAAAGCATGTTTTCGCTGTGGATCCCCACAACACCTTGCAAGCTACACAGGATGTCCAGCAAAAGTAGCTCAGTGCAATCATTGCAAAAAGATTGGACATTTTGCTAAAGTATGTCGCAGTAGCCAGTTCAATCAACAGGTGCATGCAGTTACAATACCAGATGTTACTGTGCTGAGTGTGGACAAAATCACTACTGCACATATTCCAGAACAGATAAAGTGCACTGTAAACATTTCTGCCATACCCTCAGGCAAACCACACTCTATTCAGCTAATGTTGGACACTGGCTTAGCAGTATCTATACTACCTGATTCCATCTATCTGCATTACTTTAAAGATGTGCCTCTTACTGAACCCAAACTTCACTTGGTGTGCTATTTGAAAAACCATATTCCAGTACACATGGCTGCCTGCCAGTAATAGTTACTTTTGGTGATTGCTGTGTAACTGCAGAGTTCTGCATTGTCCACAACGGCACTCCTATCCTTGGCAGAGATTTATTGGCTGCTTTAAATCTCAGGGTAGTTAATGGACGAATTGATCTTCCTCAGCAAAGCACTCTTGTGGTACACACACCAGTTTCAGCTGGGACCCAACACCAAGTTGAGGAGAAACTCGGTTGTGCTTATGGGTTTCTGCATAAAGTTAAAATGCGGAATAATGTGGTGCCTGTACGACAGAAGTTACGGCGCTTACCATTTTCAATCAGGGAAGCTATTTCAGAGGAACTTAGAAAACTTGTTCAAAAGGACATTATTAAAGAGATCGACTCCTTGGAATGGGTTTCACCTATAGTAATGTCACAGAAGAAGGGTGGAGGCATTCGCCTTTGTGTGGACTTAAGGGAGCCAAATAAAGCTATTGTGATTGACAGCCATCTTCTTCCTCACATAGAAGAAGTATTTGCAGAACTCCACGGAGCAAAGATGTCTTCTATTCTCGATTTGCAGAATGCATACCACCAGGTTATGTTGCATGAAGATGATAGAGACCTCACAGCATTTATTACACATGAGAGACTATTTCATTTTAAACGTGTTCCATACGGTCTCGCATCTGCCCCAAGTGCCTTTCAAAAAATGATGTAATTGATTCTGAAGATTCAACATGGAGTTCAGTGCTATCTGGATGATATTATCATGTTTGGAAATACTTCTGAGGAGCATGACAATAACCTGCAGTCTGTACTAAACTGCATCAGCACAGCAGGCCTCCGGCTCAATAGGTCCAAATGCAAATTTAGACAAACTGAACTCTCCTTTCTGGGGCATACAATTTCACAGTCTGGACTAAAACCTGATCCAGATCATATCCTGGCAATTTCAAATGCTCCTCCTCCAACAGATTTTCAAACCTTACGTTCCTTCTTGGGTCTTACCTCCTGGTATGCAAAATTCATTCCCAATTAGGCTTCTGTCATTGAACCATTACGGGTTACTACCGAGAAGTTCTACCTTAGCGTGGACAATAGATGCACAAGCTAGTTTGGAAACGGTGAAAGACTGGATTGTACATAGTCCAGTACTTGCACTATTCAGTCCTGCATTGCCCACAATTGTAACTACTGATGCTTCTGATTATGGATTTGGGGCTGTTCTCACACAACTGCATGAGGACAACACAGAGAGGACTGTTGCATTTGCTTCAAGGACACTAAGTAATGCTGAGAGAAAATATTCTACAGTTGAAAAAGAAGCACTTGCTTGTGTCTGGGCTACTGAAAAATGGAGAACTTACCTGTGGGGCCGCATGTTCAAGTTGTGCCAGACCGCAACCCTTTGACGGTGTTGCTCGCAACGAAAGGACTGGGAAGAGCAGGATACCGTATTGCTCGATGGTCTGCAAGACTACTCTCTTTCAATTATGAACTGGAATATAAGCCTGAAAACCAAAATGTGGTCGCTGATTGCCTTTCTCGCCTGCCTTTGCCTTCACCAGATGGTCCACCGGAGATTGAGGATGTAGTGGCTGCGCTTATTACAAGCACTCTCACTGCAGTTACAATAGAACAATTTCAGGCTGCTTGTTCAGGGTGTCCAATTCAACAAAAACTACAAAATTTCTGCCAAAGAGATGGTCCAGTCAGCTGAAAACCTTGACCCAGTTTTGCTGCCTTATTTTAGAGTTCAGGATGAACTTTCTTTGTTTGATGGCTGTGTGCTATGAGGTACACACCGGCTCCTTGTGCCAGAAGAATGACAGTCAAAATTCATACACCTGGCACACGATACTCATCAAGGAATTGTCCGAACCAAACAACGACTACGGGATCTGTATTGGTGGCCAGGGATGGACTCTCAAACTGAAGCACTGATAAAATCCTGTGTCACTTGCCAAATGCATGATAAGACAGCAGTGACATGTACCCCTCCGTTACAGCCTGTTCATCTTCCTGAATCTGCATGGGGAAAAGTGGTGACTGACATTGTAGGACCCTTTGATACTGCTCCAATTGACTGACGTTATGCCATTACTTTAATAGACTATTTCAGTAAATGGCCTGAGGTAGCATTTACATCGCAAATCTCTTCTGCTACAGTAATTAAGTTCCTCTCTTCAGTTTTTAGCAGGGAAGATAACCCCAAATAACTGGTTTCAGATAATGGTAGTCAATTTACTTCCCTGGAGTTTGAAACTTTTCTAGCACAGAGGAACATTTTACACGGAATGTCATCCCTATATTACCCTCAAGCCAATGGGGAAATAGAATGGTTTAACAGAAGTTTGAAAGAGAGTTTGCAAACGGCTAAACTAGACGGGCGATTGTGGATACCCTTCACTACTGATTTCTTGCAAGCATACCGGGCTACATGACATGCCACAACGCAAAGATCACCTGCAGAGTTACTGCATGGGAAACAGATGAATACTAAACTGAACATTGCTGGATTGTTAAAGGCACGACCTGATGCCCCAAACGAGGATGATGTGAGAAAAGCTGCTGAACAGAACCAAGCAAAGTCTAAGGCTTTCACAGATAAGCAGTGGGGTGCTAAGGAACCAGAGTTTGAGTGTGATTCCTTCGTTAGAATATGAAATCCTAGAATTTTATGCAAAGGGGACCATAAATTCACAGCTCCTCTTAAAATCATAGAGAAGAAGGGACCTTACACCTATCGACTTTCTGATGGGCAGGTATGGAATGCTTCTTATCTTGCACCTGCCTATGCACCAAGAGGAGATTATGCCAACACCCAGTCTGCATTGGATGACTTTACTGTAGGACCAACACAACAAGACATTGCACTGGAACCGGGGTTTGAGGGACGGCCTGTCAGACCCAGACGACCACCTGTCTGGACTAGAGACTATCTTATGTAGTATCTACAGTGTTTTCAGTGTAATATTTCTGCCAACTGTATAGTGTCTTGTTTCATATTTGTTCCTGTGGTTAGAACAAGAATGTTTATTTTAATTGGGAGAGTTTCTTAAGAGAGGAGGGAATGTGGTGTTTAGATGTTGCTTGTAATTATTAGAATTGGGAGCACTGGCTGTTGGGAGTCTGAAAGGACAGGAAACAGGAAGTAGGGGGGAGGAGTTGAGAGGCAGGGAGAAAGCTACAGAGGGTGCAGCAGCAGCTTGGTAAAGAGGTTTCCACTTTGAAAATGAAGTCCTGTTGAAGCTCATTAGTACCGTGCCTGGTTGATACAAGAAATTTGAAACAGGATAGTTTGAAGCTTGCCAAGGAGGTGATACCTCTTTGGAGGTTTTACAACCTGAGTGAATTTGCCTAAGCCAAGCCACTCCACCCCAACCCCCACCCCCTCGTTCTTAGACCCTGGAGAGGCTGTGGTTACCACCCTCCCGCAGGGAATTACACACAATCCCTGGATTGTATTGCATTCTGGAGGTACACGTGCGGCTCTTCCCCTTACTCACACACATCAGAATCTGCAAACATACATCTCCTCCTGTAATCATGGCTCTGTCACACACCTCCAAGTAATCCATGCATGTCGCAGGCCCAACTCCTGCCTTCACTATTTAGTGTAAGTACACCTAATACACTGACTGCACCTGGAGTGTATATAAATAATTCCCATTGGTTACTGCCAGTTGCAGGAGGACAGAGGGAAGATGATGTGGGCAATTGATTCCTTTTTTTTTTTTTCCTTTTTGTCCTTTTAGTGTTAGACGGAATCCTCTGGGTGAGAGTGAATGCAGTGGGGTCAGGGGTAAAAGGAGGTAGAGAGCCTGTACATTTCAGCAACTGTGGGGTTGACAAAGGAAAGTCCTGCACTTAGGAAGGAAGAATCCCATGCACTGCTGCAGGTTGGGGACTGACTGGCTAAGCAGCAGTTCTGCAGAAAAGGCCCTGGGGATTACAGTGGATAAGAAGCTGGATATGAGTCTGCAGTGTGCCCTCGTTGCCAAGAAGGCTAACAGCATATTGGGCTATATTACTAGGAGCATTGCCAGCAGATCGAGGGAAGTGATTATTCCCCTCTATTCGGCACTGGTGAGGCCACACGTGGAGTATTGCATCCAGTTTTGGTCCCCTGACTACAGAAGGGATGTGGACAAATTGGAGAGAGTCCAGCGGAGGGCAATGAAAATGATTAGGGCCCGGGGCACATGACTTACAAGGAGAGGCTGAGGGAACTGGGGTTATTTAGTCTGCAGAAGAGAAGAGTGAGGGGGAATTTGGTAGCAGCCTTCAACTCCCTGAAGGGGGGTTCCAAAGAGGATGGAGCTCGGCTGTTCTCAGTGGTGGCAGATGACAGAACAAGAAGCAATGATTTCAAGTTGCAGTGGGGGAGGTCTAGGTTGGATATTAGGAAGCATTATTTTATTAGGAGGGTGGTGAAGCACTGGAATGGGTTACCTAGGGAGGTGGTGGAATCTCTATCCTTAGAGGTTTTTAAGGCCCAGCTTGACAAAGCCTTAGCTGGGATGATTTAGCTGGGGTTGGTCCTGCTTTGAGCAGGGGATTGGACAAGATGACCTCCTGAGGTCTCTTCCAACCCTAATATTCTATGATTCTATGAAAGGTATGTGTGTGAATGGGGGTTAATGGGGCGTTGCTGAAAGAGGACAGAGTTAAGGTTGCATGGACAACTTTAACTGCACATTTGCTGGTTTTCAGAAGCTTGTTTTGCTCAACTCAGTGTTCTGCAAAGGTATGACATACCACGAAGCACCTTAAGTCTGCATTAGCATAGTTTTTTGCCATAGAATAGATATAGTGTACCCTTTTGGTTTGCAAAAAGAAGCACCATATTTAGTGTAAAAAGTTTATTTGGTTGCACATCAATGTGTTTTAATGCTTACCAACTAATGAGAATCAACCTTTCTTTAGGAAAAAAACAAAAAGTACAAATACAGATCATGAGTAAAATCGATGATTTAAATCAAGGTTTTCTGTTTGCTGATTTAAAGCATGATTAAAGTTGGTGATTTAAATCTGTTTGATTTTAATTCATACACCCTGATGAAGGGGGAACCTCAGAGAGAGAGAGGTCAAGTGTCTTGTCCAGGGTGATACAGCGAGACAATTTCAGAGCCAGCAAAAGACTCTCAGTCCTTTGCTGCCAGAATTCTAGCTGTAATGCAGCTGGTACAAGAGATCCTGAAATGCCAATTTTTCTGATTGTGTCTCCCTCATACTTCCAGCCTCTTTTCGCTTCTTTCCTATCCTTATTTCTCTCCTTTTGATCCGTTCCATCTTCATTTCATTTTGTGCTTTTGTTCTATAATTTGTTTTTCTTCCCTGTTTATTTTGCCTTTTCACATCTTTAGTGTTTTCCTTGCCTTTTTAATTCATTTTGGGTCTCGGGGGGTGTGTGTGTGTGTGTCAGCAGGAATAGTGTGTTATACATGGGAGGGGTTGCGGGTTACAGATGGAAATTCACTAGACCCAATTTCCTTTTTAATATCTGCTCTTCATGGAGCCTGCTCTAAAAGGAAACTTGCAGGCATTCTTGTAAGTTTCCCTTTGCATTCAGCTCTGTTGGGTGTCCCCTTTGACTTGGTGCCTTAGGGACACCTGCTTTGCAGTTTATGTCTAAACCTAACTGGAATAAGAACAAACTTGAACCTTATCCTATTCCTAAATAGAACTTAAACCTTTATTATATGACCCAAATTCTCCTTCCTTAGAGGAATTTAAATTCTATACAGTGATCCTAGCGTTGTCTCTAATGTGAACCGTACTTAGGTATGTACAAGGAGAAACATGCTAATGGGGGCTGCTACTTTGTCTGGACTATGTTTTGTTTTGCCTTGTGTGTCTGTGTCTGTGCTGGGGCTGTAGCAGAACTCCTGGAGCAGTATTAATAGCTCTGACCTAGAAGTTCCAGTTGTTAGTAGGGGAACAGGCAGCTGGGGTTCATCTGTGGGGGCAAAATGGCCTTTTCCTGTCTTCGTTTCACCCACCAATGCCCTTTCCCAAAATGAGGTGAGTTGCTCTCCTTTTCTTACTGTGCTGTGCGTTACTCAGTTACTGCAAATTATGCTTTGTTAAGTTTTACAGAGATACAATGTGCCAGAAGTAAAGCACTAGGCAGTGTATGACTTCTTTGGCTTAGTTAATTTCCCATTGCTCCTGGGAACTACTGACTGCATGCACACAGCTGTTTGGGCACCACCCAGTGACAAAACGATTCTTCACAAATAGCAAGCCCTATAAAGCCATCAGTATTCAGGCTATAGTGTATGGGATGCCAAGCACTGATGAGGCAGCCAAATTCTCTGGATCCTGTCATTTTGCCCAAGATTCCAGGAAGGAATGATTACATATCTGCACACATTCTTTGACAATCTACCAGGCATAGAGTATTTGTAAACATAACCTCCAATGGAAAAATGGATTTGTATGATTTTGTTTTTTTTAAACTAACGGGTTGTGCAAAAGTGCATTCCCATCTGACTCTTTGTCTGAAGTACTTTAAAAGTGAATGGGATGCACTTTAGTGTTTATGGCACATACGTTTGTCAGGAACATGAAAGAAAAAGTAAAAGATATTGTGTCAAATTGACCTCAGTTTATGTCAGCAGAGTCTTGGTGGAGTGCCCTGATGGCAAACTCTTTTGCAAGGAGAAAAGAAGTACTTGTGGCACCTTAGAGACTAACAAATTTATTTGAGCATAAGCTTTCGTGAGCTACAGCTCACTTCATCGGATGCATTCAGTGGAAAATACAGTGGGGAGATTTATATACACAGAGAGCATGAAACAATGGCTGTTACCATACAGACTGTAAGGAGAGTGATCAGGTAAGGTGAACTATTACCAGCAGGAGAGCGGGGGTGGGGAGGAGGGGAAACCTTTTGTAGTGATAATCAAGGTGGGCCATTTCCAGCAGTTGACAAGAACATCTGAGGAAATGTGTCTTTTGCAAGGGTTCAGGTTATGGTGGCAGGGAGTGGCTGCAACTTCTAGTTGATAGAGGAGGGTGGGTGTGATCAGCCAATTCAGTTCTAAATTGCCAGCTCAGACTTTTTGAAAAGGGGCATAGCCAGTTTAGTCAGGGAATGCCCCAATTCAGCAGTTTCCCTCAGAGGTTCCTATTGGCAGAGTTCTGGCAGAAATAAAAGCATCCCCACTTGTTGGAAATTGAATACAGGGTGATGATGCCTTCCCTTCTCATTGGCCATGGAAGACTTAGCTGGCATAAGACGGTGTACTTGGTCTGTTGTATTTTGAAATTAGCTAGCAAGAGACTGAAGTTTAATGCATGGAACACTTGTTTGTTTAAATCAAATATAGACCAGGAAATGCCTCGTTTGTTCATAGATGCACTCGTTACCAAGGAAAGTGTGTTGTCAGCCTTAGTGGGCACTTGCAGTGTTAAATTGCTAAAAATTATTAAATGAAGAATCTGGTCATTTTTAGGGGGGAAATCTGTGTTTCATCTATGGAAGCTTGTGCAAAACATCAGAAGAGTTGAAAATTTGGCTCTTATACTGTACCTAAATCTGAAATATTAAACACAAAACTGGTGTTAAATTGTGACCAATTGACAGAAGCGAGGAAATTTAAGCTTAGGACTGACATTTGGTTGGCTCAGGGACTCAGATGAAGTGTAGGTTTAGGCAGCTTTTCAAAGAGCATATTAATGTCCTCAGTTGAGTGAGACTACTTGCTACTTCGTAATTTTTTGTAATCTGTCCTCAGTTTTCTGAGTGAAGTCTAACCTGTCGTCACAAGGCTGAATCCTGAGCCCTGCTCTGGCCATTTTGCACTCTCCAGTGGGGCATGCTGGTCAGAAAAATGGCAGATCTTCCTGGGTAGCATATATAAAATCTGCGTAGCTGATTCCTACACCACTTCCAGCCCCTTCTTGGCCTCTGGAGTAAGGCAGTCCTGGGGGTGGGGAGAATGAGAGATGGCCAAAACGTAGTACCGTAGTTTGTGCACTAGCTGATTGGGGCCATGTCCAACCAGATATTGTTTAGAACAAACTTGAGGCTGCTGTAGTCTACAACAGGGGCTGAAACAGACCCCAGCCAGCCCAATAATAGGGAAGCTGAAAACAGCTTCTTTGTTCCCTCCCATCCAGATGTACCAAGCTCTTATCTTGAGTCCTGATCCAAACAACTCCCTTTCACTTCAGTGGGCTTTGAACAAGGCTCCTGGGGATTGAGGCAATACTGTATTTTAGTAATGCCAATGGGCAGTAGTAGTTTTGAAAGTTTGTTTAGATAAAGCATCAGTTTCTGCAGTTTTCCCATGATTTGTAATTTACCTTTTGTTTTCTAAAATAGGTAACAGTTCTTTATTTTCTGTCAGAGAGTATATTTCTGCTGTGATGTACCCTATATTTAACAAAGTTGTGCAAAAATATTACCTGTTGACAATTTTATTTATCTTATGTTGTACTTTTTGGATTAGGTATTGCAAATATTTGTCTCTGTTAGCAATGCTAGAAAGTGTGTTTAGAGTGGATGATTACAAGCTGCAATGCTTTGTTTAGTAATTCAAGTCTGAAGCAATTCTTCCCTATGATTCACAGGAACAATTGTGGGAGAGTCACAGTGTGAAATACGCCATATTTTATCAAGTAACGTACTATACTATAAATTGAAGATGTCAGTACTGCATTACACAACTGTCAGACTTTAAATTAGAGCACTAAATAGGAACTTTGAAATTGTCTTGGTTAATATTTCTTACCATTTATAGTTCTAGTGAAACCAAACACAGATTTCATTTTGAACTAAAAAAGTAAAGGAAAATGAGCATAGTCCTTCTACTTCTGTAACTTGATTATTAAGGTGCGTGTATATTGTAAATGTACAGTACCATCGTGGTGCAAATGAATTTGGATCACCTAGTAAAATCCAGATAACTGGATTATTATGTAACTTCACCAATCATAAATGTTTCTCAATGACAATCTCTCATCCTGTAAACAGTTACTGTGTGTCATGCATACATGCATGCACGGTGGTGCATGTAATGCAATATATTTACACACTTAATATAGATAATGAAAGGCTTCTTACATGACGATTCAAGGAACTGATTCAAAGTAGTCGCTTAACAGGTGTGATTGTCTGCTAATTCTATTGCACCTTTGTACTCTGCGTTTTTGGGGATTTTTGGGGCTGTCTCTTAAAATAGAGTGTAAGTATACATACTCATACTCTACATACTTTCTATATAGATATTGATCTTACACTCTTTATATATTCTGGCCCCAATGTATCACAGTGATATATGTTGATATTTTATTCATTATGTTATGATTGGATCCATATTATTCTAGCCACTGTGGTTAACATAGGACATGAGTAACACATTGTTTTGTGTGAAGACATGTTACTAACCATAGGGTGCCATAAATTGGTCACTGGCAGTAAAAGTCACTTTGATGATGACGAACCATGGCTAATGTCAACTTTTTGAAAAGGTTACTCTTTCTGCCCTTGAAAACTGCCTCTTGCAGAAGCTAAGTTGAAAATGTAAATATGATGTGATTTGTTTATTGTAATGTGATTTAATTAGGCCACTACCTGGAGGCAAAGAAAAATTAGACAATTAAGAACATTTCAGAATGGAACCACTTTCTTGAGAAATTCTCTATCTGTAGAGTTTTGAGAAATGGAATATTTTTATTCTTGGAAATAGAGAGGGATGAAAAGTGGGCTTACAAGGTAATGCTGGTTATAGCTTCAATTTTGGAAAGATTACTTATCTCCATAATTACTGTTATATTAAGAGAAAGTTTTCATTTTTTATTTTGAAGGGTTTATGTTTACAAACCATCTAAAGTGTTCTAAAGTTTGAAAATCACTGGTCTCTTATTACGAGTCTGGTAAAGAATAAGTTCAAGCTTAATATTGCAGATATGTTCTGACCTACCTGGGGAAGAGCAAAGGGTGATTAAATTAACAGAATAAGGTTCTTTCCTGTTTTCTAAATATGTTACTCAGCTTAAAATTAATGCAATTATTTACTAGTCACACACATGCTAATGAATCTGATAGTCTAAATCGGCCCATTGTGAAGAACTTCACTGTCATCTCCATTATTACCCTGGCATTTTCCCGAAAAGGAAATGATTACTGTAGTGCTTATACATGTAAAGCAAAATGCTTTTGGATGTTTTTAATACATTCAATTTCAGGTTACCATTAATTTAATTACATTTAATTAGTAAGACTATAAAAGAGCCACTGTATTTTTGCCAGCCTGTTTTCTAAACTTAAATCCCTAAGAGACCTGGAAGAAACTGATTCTGTTAAACAACAGCTGAATAGGTTTGGGGGCAAAAAAGAGACTATTGTACTGAAGCTGAGGGCTGAGTTTCCAAATGAGGGTCTATTATTTTATGTAAGAATGAACTCTTAGGAAAACATATTGACAAAAATGTATCTTAAAAGAGTTTGGCTATTAATATGATTATTCTTTTTAGGTTTGGAGTCAATATTAACTACGTGCAGCCAGTAGCCTCCGCCAATAATGGAAATAAAATATTTATATTAGTAAATTAATTTAAACTGTAGAATATTGAAATGTTTTTAATATGTCAAGTGACACTGGTTTGTAAAAACTCAGATTATTTTATAATTATAATGATCAACAATTGTAGGTATCTTTACTTTCAAAAAGAATGGACTGGGATGTTAAATAGTAGCTAGCTTTAGCCCACACAGGTTTTTTTTTAAAGCTTTGTAGAATCCTGGGTAAGAATCCCCCTTGACTTGCAAGACAGACACAGCTGTAGCATGAGCAGGGATAGATGGAGCACCAGTCTAGCTGAAGAGATTTCTGGCCTAAGGCTATTTCAGGCAGGAAAATGGATACTCTGTTAAAAAAAAAAAAAAAAAAAAAACCCTACTGGGCAATGTTAAACTATTTGCAGACAGCTGCATGTTCAGCCTTTTTGGACAGTATGGTTAAGTGGTTAATTAAGTGGACAAGTCAAACCTCAGCAGGCCCTCAGGGAGAAGGCAACCAGTAGCTCAGCTTCCCATGAAAATTTTGGCAGCTGTGGGTCTGATGCCATAGCAATCTCATCTTACAGAGTGGCTATGTGCATGATCTTCGGATATGACTTCTAAAACCAATTTCATTGGATTTCCCCCAGTTGCTGCCACCCACAGGCAAACATTTAAAAGAAATGCAGTTTTTGAAACCAAAATTCCACTGCAGCATACTCTTTATATTTTTCCCCATTGTACATAATTAATAACATACTTGTGAATAAGTGAAGATTGTTCTTATAATTGCCCTGACTCTCTTACCCAATTCATTCAGTGACACAAACTGTAGATTATGACCTAACAATTGTTTCCTTGATGACAAATTGCAGTACTACAAGCAGCATGTTAAGGCATCAGTGGATGAATCAGGTAAGAGCAGGAGGTTGATGAAAAAAGGAGAAACTGTCTACTTTCACAAAGGAATCAGTATTGAAGGGAAAACATTTGTAGGCTTGTGGCCCAGAGCCTTAATGAAACATGATAATGCACCTAGAGTTTTATGTGCTTCCAAGGTGCCCCCAGTATCCCCATGTTATCTAAGTACAGAAGTATCTGCGTGTATCTGGAACTGGGGGTACTTTGCAAGAAACTAAACAAATAAATAGTCCGGACTAGTTCTTCATCTTCAGTGGAGCTACACCAAATTTCACCAGCTGAGGATCTGGCCCAATGAATTTAACTGCAAGAAACTGAGGGTGGCAGTGTATTTCCTGACCCACATTCCACCAAATAATGCAGCAGTAGGCTTGTAAACTCTTTGGCACAGGGACACTGTATTTCTTTGTATTTGTACAGTAGCTAGTACAGTGGGGCCTCTGGGTTCTGCAATATTTAATATATAATAAAGCTTTTTTAGTTTATTCTGTAGCATACAGCACTGTAGAATGCAGTTATTTTAATTAAGGTTTATCGTGTCAATATTTGGATCTTGAAAGGTCCTTGCACAATTAGTACCATAAAATGGATCTGGTTCTGACCTCACCCTAGCATCAATCTGGAATAACTCAATTAAAATTAGTGGAGATGAGCCAGTTTTATAGTACAAGAGAGATCAGAATCAAGCCCAGTCATTTCAGTGGGGATTTTCAGATCAAAAGTCATCTTTTCAAAAAGCCCCAAATTACACTGTTACACGATATACTGTATCACAACAGCTTTAAGGGAATATGTAGTTATTTGGGGTAAATGTTTCAGGATTCCAAAAAAACCCAAAACCCTTCAGCACTTACAGCAATAAGAGTTAATTCATTCTCATCATGAGTGCTTGCACTGGGAATATTGTGCATTGCCTTAGCTCAGACGTTATTTCCAATAAATATGGAAATAATGGCTCACAGTGCTGCAACCTGTTAGGAGATCTCGTGGGAAATCTCATAAGATTACGTGATGGGTTTGAAATTAATCCATGTCCCCACTGTATTTACACAATATACCATTGTTTCTCTGCCTGCTCACAGGGAAAGGTAAACACTACAGTCCTAAATTGGTAGGGAACCTGCAGCAATAAATTCTCCCAGTAGGAACAAAATGTCTTTGTTTTAAAGCAAGCAATAGATAAAATAGATTATGTACCTTTTTTATGCTATGGACATTAGGCATACCACTGTTTGTCCTTTTAAATTACAGTTTGTAACTCTCTTATTTGCATCACTTCCTGTAGACATTAATTTGCATTATACTCATCAAAATCTGAAGGAAATAAAGAAGGATTAAAAGTGAATGGAGAGCTTCTTCCTTTTATTAGTGGATGTTGCCCAGCTGGGTATTTACCATCTGTCATTCTTAGCCTGCTTCTCTTCAGGTTTGCAGGGCTGTGACTCTTTTAGCCAAACCAATCTCCCTATTGACTTTACCAAGATGCAGTGGGGATTATCAAGCCAGAGATATTTTGTCAGACCTGTTGCCAGTGAATGACCCTGTGACACTGGCAGACCAGGTGCCAGCTTTTGCCAAGGCTGTAGGCCTTAGCTGAGCACTAATAGATTAATTGCTAGAAACCAGTCTGTTTCACATAAGAACATAAGAATGGCCATGCTGGGTCATACCAAAGGTCCATTTAGCCCAGGATCCTGTCTTCCAACAGTGGCCAATGCCACATGCCCCAGAGAGAATGAACAGGACAGGTAATCATCAAGTGATCCATCCCCTGTCGCTCATTCCCAGGTTCTGGCAAACAGAGGCTAGGGACACAATCCCGGCCCATCCTGGCTAATAGCCATTGATGGATCTATCCTCCATGAATTTGTCTAGTTCTTTTTTGAACCCTGTTATAGTCTTGGCTTTCACAACATCCTCTGGCAAAGAGTTCCACAGGTTGACTGTGCGTTGTGTGAAGAAATACTTCTTTTTTTTGTTTTAAACCTGCTGCCTATTACTTTCATTTGGTGACCCCTACTTCTTGTGTTATAAGGAGTAAATAACACTTCCTTATTTACTTTCTCCACACCAGTCATGATTTTATAGACCTCTATCATATCTCCCATTAGTCATCTCTTTTCCAACCTGAAAAGTCCCAGTTTTATTAATCTGTCGTCACACAGAAGCCGTTCCATACCCCTAATAATTTTTGTTGCCCTTTTCTGAATCTTTTCCAATTCCAATATATCTTTTTTGAGATGGGGTGACCACATCTGCACGCAGTAGTCAAGATGTGGGCGTACCATGGATTTATATAGAGGCAAAATGATATTTTCTGTCTTATTATCTGTCCCTTTCTTAATGATTCCCAACATTCTGTTTGATTTTTTGACTGCCGCTGCACATTGGATGTTTTCAGATAACTATGCACAATGACTCCAAGATCTCTCTCTTGAGTAGTAACAGCTAATTTAGACCCCGTCATTTTATATGTATAGTTGGGATTATGTTTTTTTCCAATGTACATTACTTTGTAATTAATCAACATTGAATTTCATCTGCCATTTTGTTGCCCAGTCACGCAGTTTTGTGAGATCCTTTGGAAGCTCTTTGCAGTGTGCCTTGGACTTAACTATCTTGAGTAGTTTTGTATCATCTGCAAATTTTGCTACCTCACCTCACCTGTGTTAGTATGGTTAAAATGGGTATTGGACTTATAACAATGCGTTTAGACTTCATGACTGTGAATTATAATTTCTTTATCAAACGCTATAAGATAATATTTAATTGTTGCATTATGACAGTAAAAAGTATTTGCTCTGAAACTGAGAACCCAGTCAGAAGGGATTGTCTCCTAACCATCAAAAAAGGCCTATCAAAACTAAATGGGCCATTGTGGGACATCTCAATATAAAGACTTTTTAATTGTCCTTTCACACCTATGAAGAGGCCACATGCAAAAGGGCTCGTCCCATCAACTTGAATTCTGGAAGAAGGAAACAAAGATAGTTGTCAAGAAAATTTTTTCTCTCTCTTCTGCTGTTTGGACTCTCATGGGGTTGGAGCTACAGAACAGAAGTGGAGATCCCCATGGATTAACCTAGGTTAGCCCTAAGGACATTCAGAGCTGACATATTACTATAACGCTGTTACCTTTTAAAACCATAAACTGTAACTCACTTGTTTATGTATGCTTTCCTGCTTTAACCTTGTAATAGCTCTTTCATTTCTTTTTCCTAGTTAATAAACCTTTAGTTAGTTTATTACAGAACTGATTACAAGTATTGTCTTTGGTGAGAGATCTAAGGTACAAATTGACCTGGGGTAAATGACTGGTCTCTTGGGACTGGGAGCAACCTGAATATTTTGTGACCTTTGGTGTATAGCAACCATCTAGCACTAAGTTGAGCTTGCGTAGGTGGCAAGACACACTGAAGTGCCCAAGGGGACTGTCTGTAAATCCACAGTAAGACTATTATAGTGCTTCAGGAGTTCACATTTGTTACTGGGTTGGTAAAATCTAGTGATAGAATAGACAACCAGTTTGGGGTCTCTGCCCTGCTCCTCGACAGTCTCCCCTGAGCAAAGGTGCTGGAACTAGTGGTACTGAGGTTGCTGCCGCACCCCTGGCTTGAAATGGTTTCCATTATATACAGGTGTCAAGGTTCCTTCCCCACTCTGAACTCTAGGGTACAGATGTGGGGACCTGCATGAAAGATCCCCTAAGCTTATTCTTACCAGCTTAGGTTAAAAACTTCCCCAAGGTACAAACTTTGCCTTGTCCTTGAACCCTATGCTGCCACCACCAAGCGTGTTAAACAAAGAACAGGGAAAGAGCCCACTTGGAGGTGTCTTCCCCCCAAAATATCCCCCCCAAGCCCTACACCCCCTTTCCTGGGGAAGGCTTGATAAAAATCCTCAACAATTTGCATTGGTGAACACAGACCCAACCCCTTGGATCTTAAGAACAATGAAAAGCAATCAGGTTCTTAAAAGAAGAATTTTAATTAAAGAAAAAGTAAAAGAATCACCTCTGTAAAATCAGGATGGTAAATACCTTACAGGGTAATCAGATTCAAAACATGGAGAATCCCTCTAGGCAAAACCTTAAGTTACAAAAAGACACAAAAATAGGAATATACATTCCATTCAGCACAGCTATTTTACCAGCCATTAAACAAAAGGAAATCTAATGCATTTCTAGCTAGATTGCTTACTAACTTTTTACAGGAGTTCTGAAGAGCATTCCTGATCTGTTCCTGCAAAAGCATCACACAGACAGACAAAGCCTTTGTTTCCGTCCCCCACCCCCCACTCCAGCTTTGAAAGTATCTTGTCTCCTCATTGGTCATTTTGGTCAGGTGCCAGCGAGGTTATCTTAGCTTCTTAACCCTTTACAGGTGAAAAGGTTTTGCCTCTGACCAGGAGGGATTTTATAGTTCTGTATACAGAAAGGTGGTTACCCTTCCCTTTCTATTTATGACAACAGGATTTACGGTTTGGTTCAATGACTCCCAGCATCCCCACTATACAAATTGTTCCAGCACCCCTGCCCCTGAGGTTGACACTCATAGTCATGAGCCACACCAGACAGTGTGAGCGACCCAACAAGCATATGACAGTCCCCAGCCCCTGGGTTAGTATCTAACAGTGAAACTTGAGTATTGGCTGATCTTTATCCAATAAGCTAAAGGTAAATATTCATGAAGCTGTTAAGAATTTTAAAGGCAAAATAAGGGTGATCAGCAGCTAAGAGGCATATTCCAGAGCTTGAACTCCTCTGCTTATTGTGTAATTGTAACTTATGCAATGACAAAATAAATGTTAGCATAGACAATGCCACGTCAACCAGAGATAAATTGCTAGATAGCCTGAACAAGACACTTTTTAAACCAAATGGACTTTCCTTGTGGCTTGTACTATCGTTGAAACTGAAGGGAAAGTCACTTTGTTCATTTTATGCAATGTGCCCTTCCCTGGGGGCTGTCCTAGCACCCTCACTGCTTCCTCTATGGCTGGCTTCCTTCCTTTGACCTGAGCTATCCTGGAGCTTTCTCTCTTCCCATTGCAAATTTCTTTCCTTTTCCAGTGGCACCATGTTCTATTCCGGAGCCTTTCCAGCTCCTTCTGTAAATTCCTTCTCTTCCCTGAAAAATAATTCCCTACCCCTTCATCAGCTCTCCTGGATCCTCTCTATTGGTTTTTCTCCTTTCCCTGATGACTTCTCAGCCTCTGGAAGTTCCTTTTCTTTGTTCCTTTTCACGTTCCCTCCCCTCTTAATTAAACCCCATATTACCTTTGAATGGCCATCAGGTGCAGGAGAATAGACAAAAATGAACTGATCAGGCAAATCCATTTCTTAACTGACTAGAAAACATTATAAGTCAAGATAGTTCAAGATGAATTTAGATACAGGCACAAACTGCCATAGACTGCAGTTTGAGAGACAAGGTGGATGAGGTCATATATTTTATTGGACCAGCTTCTGTTGGTGAGAAAGACAAGCTTTTGCAGCTACACAGAGCTCTTCTTCAGACCTACTGAAGACCGGAAGAAGAGCTCTTTATAAGCTCCAAAGCTTTTCTCTCTCACCAGCAGAAGTTGGTCCAATAAAAGATATGACCTCACCCACCTTGTCTCTCTAATGTTTTGGGGCCAGCACAGCTACAACACTGCACACAACAGCAGCTCTAATTGAAAAAGTAAAAATGGGACGTAGCAGAACTGACACTTGTGTATATCAAGGAGTCAGATCTGCTGAGATTATTGTCAAATTATGATTCATACATGGCTCCCTTTAATTATTCATGCTGAAGAAGAAGCTGGGTGGAAAAAAAACATATTCCACTAACTTTGCCCATATTAAGACTTTATAGATTGCCATCTGCTTTGACTTATTCACCTTTTTGTAAACCGTCAGTGTGTATTTTACAACTTTCAGAGTAGCAGCCGTGTTAGTCTGTATTTGCAAAAAGAAAAGGAGTACTTGTGGCACCTTAGAGACTAACAAATTTATTTGAGCATAAGCTTTCGTGAGCTACAGCTCACTTCATTGGATGCATATTTTCCACTGAACGCATCCAATGAAGAGAGCTGTAGCTCACGAAAGCTTATGCTCAAATAAATTTGTTAGTCTCTAAGGTGCCACAAGTACTTCTTTTATTTTACAACTGTCTCTCTTTATATTTGTACTGCCTGTCTGAACCATATGAGTAGCTTCCCTGTGTTTGTTGTTCTTGGCAGCCATATACCTGGGAAATCTTGATTTTTACAGTTCACTTGTATCTTAATTTTTTTTCCCTTGGTGGTGGGAGAGGGGATTTTATTGCTTTTTCTTTCTGTTAATGCTGCTGAACTAACAAAGCTAATGTGGAGTGAGATACAAGATTCCACTCCATCTTTCTGCTGTTGGTTTATTATGCATCACCAACAGGATTGTTTCCTAAATTGCAATCACCTAATCCTATAATACTATTAAAGAGCAAAAGGGTTACACAGGTACCTCTGAGAGCACAAACGCCAACACTGTGGGGTTTCAGAGGTATTGCTATAGGCCTGAGGAGTTCTCATTACTGGCAATGATGCAAAAGATGGAAGGAACTCAGCTTGACTCTCAGGCCAGCATAGAATTAGTGGGGCTGGGAGTTCAGAAAAAATCATATTGTTTAGTTTACAAGTGAAATTATTCCTAGTTGAATTGTGTTTCACTCTTTTATATAGAGAGAAATGTAATAATTTAAAGGTGTCTCCTCACGTTTCTGAGTTATTGGAGAAATATGAACCTGAATTGTACTTCTGTGTTTAAAGTACAGCTTGAAAATTATGTTGAACACACTCTTATTTATCCATTTGTCAGTTTGTAGCAAATTTAATACTACACTATGTGCACCTAAACATTTATAACGGAGTGTTTTCTGAAGTCTGGTTACACGGAAGTCCCTCAGAAGATGTGCTGTTAAAAAAACAAAAAAACATTTTTGGCTTCATGTACTATAATGTGTATTTGTTCAAACAAAGAAATGCTTATCTGTTGAAAAGATAGCAGTGATATATTACTTTGGCTTTCATGCTTACCCATTATTTCCTTTTTGGCATTAAATCCTTGGCTGAATCAATTCAGTAGATAGGTCTAGACTCAAAAAAGTTAACTTGATGCCTTTTCCAGCAGAGCTTCTATAACCTGGTGATAAAAAGGAAAATAAGGCTTCCAAGGGGCCATCTAGTATAGGTTAGACATCATTGACTACATAAAGGACTGTAATGTTTAACTTTTCTTTTTCTAACTGTATTAATTTTCAAAGGGTATACACGTCCTCTCCTTTCACTGTCATGAGTGTGCCACATTAGATATCAACAGTGTAGCCAACCATCTGTTGAATCTAAATAGCATGCAAATTATTCAGCTTTTCATACTTTTCCTAACTAATTAAGGGTAATATTGCATATGCTCTATTAATCCGTCTGAAAAATTACTGACTCAACAATAACTCTTTAGTACTCGAGTCATTTCTTAATTTCTTTTGTCATTGACTTTAAAGTTCAAGGGCCTGTTTTATTTTGCATCAGACAACAACAATTTCTCTCTGTTTAACATGAAGTATGCAGAACTTGTATTTTCCATTTTAATGACTTATTTTAGATTCATCAGTCTTTTCCCCCTTGGTGCATAAATGAGCCATACATGGTATGCAGGACAGGAGTATGCATCTCAAAAAACAAAACAAATAACAGCAATCAGTTTGAAAAATGCAAAATGAACAAAACAAAAATTAACAGTATTATAATATTTGTGTGTAAGATGAAATAATTAGGAACACTTACACCATTACTGGTCATACTGTACTTATTACAGTTATTGCCATATGCTTGCTAAAACTTGCTATATAATACAATGTTGTGGTCTTTAAAATACAGGAAAGTTAAATTCCCATACATCGACTTTGATCTGACAGGCCAGCTTTTTCATGTGGGATGATTCTACACTCAATTATTTCTTATCTCTTCCTTTCCTATGTATTGTGATATGACTATCCACGTAAAGGATAACCATGAGTGAACCCCCAAAAAGGATTACTGTGTCTTGTTTAAGCTGGAGCGAGCATAGTCTAGTGACTAGAACACAGAAATCAGAAGTTCTGGGTTCTCTTCGTTACTCTGCCACTGCATCACCGGGTGCCCTTCTACAAGTCGTGTGTGTGTGTGTGTCCCGGTTTCCATATCTGTAAAGTGGGAATAATTATACTGATAATGATGATTACAATTATTATTTGTAAATTTAGTATTATTATAAAGTGTGATTTTTCTTTTTCCCCTTAGGGCACAATCCTGCATGGTTCTGTAGGATCCTTACAGTGGGTGTCAATGGACTGCTCCACGCTCCTCAAATGAGCTCCTTTTTAGAGCATGATCCTACAAAGGCAGAAACACCCTCAACTCCCATTAAAATCCATGGAAGTTGAGGGCACTCAGCACCTTTCAGGAACTGAGCCCATCTCAAGTTCGATGCTCTCAGCTAGAGTTTTGGTACACCTTGTTTTTTGCTTCTCGCTCTAATGAAATGGAAGTAACAGTACTACGGCCTTGTAGAGTTCTTAAATTATTAGGTTTGTGATGATCTTCTGCCCAAAAGAAAATATTGTTTGTAAGAGCTGCCTGACAAAATGGTTTTGGAAATGTGAACTTCCCCACACTGCTTATGATGATAAGTATCTCCAGGACATTAGTATCTATGTTAGTGATATACAGCCAATTGTTTAACAAGGTACTCTCCCCAGAACTTTCTTAGTCTCTTTCTTAGAAACTTGTGTGCGTGGGCTGCATTAGCTTACAGAAGGGAGGGAATGGGGAAACTATTAATATATTTTCAAATTTAAATAAAAGGATTTTTCTCTGGATCATAAGAACAGAGGTAGTTCTACTTAGCAAACAAACTTCTGTTAAATGCACTTTGCTGGAAATGTTTATATTATTCTGTGACCTTGCTGTTTTTTTGTTGGTGGTTAGCACAAATGGGCACATTCTCCAGAAAAATTACAGAAATCACTAGTTAATTAAACAAAGAACAACCTGTGTCTATTGCTGGAAGAGCTCATCTCCTGCCAGTGGTGTGGCTGACACCCCAACTTCCTTTCTGCATTATTTCCTGAGCCTGAGGACCTTCCCATATAGGAGGAACCATGCTGTCTGGGGAGCTGTTAGGGTTTGTGCCATGATATGCTCACTCACTGAGCCAGCACTGGCAATCTGTTACAATACATGTTCAACCTGGATAGTCTGAAATGGGAATGAAGGAGGCAAAGGCATTTTTGTGAAGGGGGCATCATCTTTTGGGAAACCATGTGACAGTTGGAATCTGGTCCATTGCTAACATGAAGAAATTGCTCTTCAGAATATTGTGATGAGCCTTAAGGGTGAGTCATCTCCAGTAGGTGTAGTTTTTAATAGCATCTTAATTATGATTATAGTCCATCAGTGACAGGGAAATCATCTCAAACCACTCTTTGCTATTCCCCCTGAATTTCCTGCAAGGTCCCTGTCACAGATCTAGTCAAATGCCCCCTCTTGGGCATCACCAGACTGCTCTTTAGAGATCCAAATGCTGAATCCCTCATGTGCTTTAAATCTCAGGTGTCTGAACAGAGTCCAGGCCCTGCCCCTGGCTTGCGGTCTCTAGGTACACTTTTGAGATGCAGATTTTCTGCCTAGCACTGCTCCTGAAAGTTGAGACCTCCGCATCCAACTGCCCAGCCCCTGGGAGTTATAGTCTCATAGATATTAAGGTCAGAAGGGACCATTATGGTCATCTAGTCTGACCTCCTGCACAATGCAGGCCACAGAATCTCACCCACCCACTTCTGCAGTAAACCTCTCACCTATGTCTGAGCTATTGAAGTCCTCAAATCATGGTTTAAAGACTTCAAGGTGCAGAGAATCCTCCAGCAAGCGACTCATGCCCCATGCTACAGAGGAAGGCGAAAAACCCCCAGGGCTTCTTCCAAACTGCCCGGGAGGAAAATTCCTTCCCGAGCCCAAATATGGCGATCAGCTGAACCCTGAGCACGTGGGCAAGATTCACCAGCCAGATACCCAGGAAAGAATTCTCTGTAGTAACTCAGATCCCACCCCATCTAATATCCCATCACAGGCCATTGAGCCTATTTACCATGAATTCTCAGGTTCCTCCATAGCTTGAGCACACCCTCGCCCAGAACTCCAGCTGTGTAGTGTTCTGGATCCTCAGGTTAGCTCTTTGAGGGCAAAAGATAGGTGTAACATATCTCACAGTCAGACTTTGCACAGGATTATAAATCATCATTGCTCTTTACTAATAGCACAAAAAACCCACACATCTAGACAAATATAATAAGCCTTATGTGCATTTCCCTGCCTCAGTTTCCTCACCACTCTGACACACTCTTTGGGCTGGGATCAGAGTCTGCTGGAAATGTCCTTGATCCTTCTGATACAGCACATGGCTTATTTTCTCAGCCTTGGAGCAGTCCCCTCTCTCCCCATGTCTGCTTGCTTTTACTGATCGTGGTTGGTTCTGCAGCTAATCTGCTCACCCTGCTACAAAAGCATTGGCATCTCTTCTCCTCTCCTGCCCAAAATTTCTTGACTAGGTCTGTGAGTCTTCTCTCTGACACAGCTAGTCTCTGTGGTTTTTGAAGGCTAGCATCATCAACACCTTCTTGGCTTTGTTCTGCATTTGGGGATTTTCCACTTTCTCCCATTCAGTAGCCCCCTGCAGAGAGGTAGAGAAAAATGGGCATTTGTTGAATTCTGAGGACCCACCACTGTATGTGGTCTGGTGTTTGATAGCAAGGGTGGAATCCACATAGGCATAGAGGTATTCAAAAATATAGCAATACAATTAGAACAACTTCATAGCATCACCCAGCATTTCCAGTTTTACATGCAGATTCCCCAAATCATCACAGCTCTGAATGACCTTTCTAGCATGCCACTGCTCTATTTGAAACTTTATTACAATGAAATCATCAGGGAAACAAATCTATCCTGGCTAGATAGCTATTACTGTGTTACTAAGAGGCAAAAAAAATTGGAACATAAAATTTCAGTAGCTTTGTTGTGACCACAACATTATTCTATCTTTCCTGTCTCTGTGTCTTAAGTCTTTTTTCTAAAATGGTCATGAGGAAATGAAATGCTCTGTGATCAGCAGCTTGCCCTTGTCCTGACCTCCTTCTAATGGTGACCCTGTGTTTGCTGTCATCATTGGCCACCTGCTTCCCTTCAAAGCATCCTCATTCCAAACACAATCAATTCAGAATAATCACTATATATTTGGAAATGACAAAGCAATTCTCAGAGTCCCACTGATTAGGTTGTATAGCAACCCTACTGTATGTTGCCTCTGCTGCTTGAAAGGCTGGTAGCTGTTTGGCAAGCTGCAGAAGAAGTTTCTTTTCAATAAGTGCTTTTATTTTATCCCAGAGTGTAATATTATTTTTCTAGTGGTGTGACCAATAAAGAAAATACATATACAGCTAAAGAAATAATTTATAATACAGTATACACTAACATAAAATGGGTCCAATGACTGTGTACATTCAATTTACTCTAGGTTTTTGGCTCACTCTTTGGAATAATTGTTGCCCAGAAATTATTTTCTGAATACTAATTGATTGATTACAAGAAAATTGGTCCAAGTCTTATACTCAGCTTTGTATAATATTAAGTCTCTATCATTTTGCTTGCCATTTCTGAAGGTAGATGGATCTTCCACATATGTCAATTGCTGTATTAACATTGATGATATTTCTAGGGTGACCAGATAGCAAGGGTGAAAAATTGGGACAGAGGGCGGGGGGTAATAGGCATCTATTATAAAACAAAGCCCCAAATATCAGGATTGTCCCTATAAAATCAGGACATCTGGTCACCCTAGATACTTCTAAGAGAGTGAGCACAGGTGGATTAAAGCAGGATCTGGCTCCTTGGGGGCCCCAGGAACCAGAAAGCCTGGGTTCAAGAGGAGTGTGGGAGGGCATCAGAAGAGGACACTGGAGTCTTTAGAACTAGGGAGCAGGAATATCACTGGCACAGCATGGAGACAGGAGTGCAATGAGCACTTTTTGGGTTGGACAAGGGGAGCTTTCTTTGTTTGGGTGCTCTTTGGCTGGTTTGGATCCAGGACCCATTTTTTTTTTGAACTAGTGCTGTATTTCACAGTACTTATGAGTCTCGTTGAAATTCCTCCCCAAATTCATCTAATTTTTTTTCAATCATTTGTACAAAGCGAGCCAGGTTTCAGAGTAAGATCCCCTCTTACAAAATCTGGGGCAATAAGGCATTGTGAATGTGGATCACTGTAATAAAAAATTCAATATGAAAATCATGTTTAAATGTTTTTAAAAGGCCTGCATTACGATGGGCAAAATATATTAATGAGCTAGAAAGATGTATAACATTATTCCAGCTTAAGAGAGAGAGAGCAGATGATTACAGTCCCAGAGGTTGAACCTCCAAGACACTGAGCCAAGCTTCATGCTGCTGGAGACTTGCTTGCTTTGGAAATGGAATGGTGACTCATTGTTAAACCATATTGTGTGGTGATGACACTATTTTAGAAAATGGTTTAAAAAAATCTCCAAATGAAATACATTAGAAATGACTTTTTAAAACATGAAAAGTCCTTTGTATAGTAGCGTAAGTGCTGTAACATTGTTCTGCAAAGATTGTCAAAAATACGGACTTCACAAGTAAAGAAATGAGGAGTGGGAGAAAGAACCTCAGAAGAGAGGGCTTCTTTGTGGGTGTGTGACATGCATCCTAAACAAATCCAAGAATACTTTGTCGTAACAGTATGGAGAGACTTGGCCAGACATGTAGCTGTGTATATATGTGTAGCTGTGTATATATTTGAAACTTAGGTCTAGGGAAACATTAAGAACATTAAGAAGATATTCATTCCCACTGAGGTTAACAAGAAGATTTATAAAAGCGGTGTGTAATAATTTACCTTAAGGGACGCTACATTTTGATGTTGAATGAAAACAGAAGTGTCTCGGTATCTGCTGTTTGTAATCCTGCAGAGCCTTGTATGGAGAGTGTAATATTCATCAACCAAAAGAAAAAAATCTTTAAACAGTACATAAGAGCCGAGAACAGTTTGGCTTCATAACATCACTCTAGAGAATTACCTCAACGGTCTGTTCCTGCTAATGTAACTTATATTGTTTGAAAAGCTGCTACCTCAACACCCTCTGCTGTTGGTGTTCTGGCACGAAGTCTTGCAGTTGCTCAAAGGGCAACTTCTCTATTTTCCATATGCCAAAAAGAAGAGTCCAAGCTTCAGTCCAAAAGGGAAATGTATATGAAAATATGGTTTTCTTTAAAGCATAGGAGAATTGAAGAGAGATTGGGGGTGGGCTTGTGGGAGGGAGGGATCACAGGTTTGGAACAATGTCCAACAATTTATCAGTACTTTGGGATGCTATGACCGGGATGTGAGAGAATTCAAACTCTAATGGAGGAGACTCCTCAAGGATGTTTCAGAAAGGCATGTTGTTCTCTAACCTCTTACAGTGGTTTTCTGAAAGAACCAAGCAGGAGCCTTGAGCCAAGATTTCTCTTCTGTGAGTAATGATAAACACATTTACTCGGAAAAAGTAAAGGAAACGTGTAATAGAGTATGTAGTAGCCATGCCCAGTGGCTAAGGAACTGCTCCAAAAACATACAAGAATAAACCAGTTTTGAGTAAACTTCACCAATAACTTAGCTTCTAGATCCTTGCTATCATGAGTTAGTGTGCAGGGGCAGCCGTGCCCCAGGTGTCACAGCAAAATCTCAAAGTTATGAACTCACCGGTCAACCACACACCTCATGTAGTTATTTCCCCCTCTGCTGTGGGTTTTCCTCTGGGAAGAGCACATCAGGCAAAGTATCCTAATTAGTCATCATTAGATTTTCCCTTGTAGAATTTTATGTAGTGTTAAAATTTGAGCCAAATTATGCCCTCATGCATATGCTAGGACTCCACTGATCTTAGTGGGAATTGTATCTGAGGGTAGAATTTGGCCCAGTTTTGTGTATTAGGCACATTTTTCCTCTGGACTTTTTTTTTTTAGAACTGAAAATGACCCCTCTATTGCATCATTGTTGAAGAATCTGAAAACATTTACTTTCCTTTTCTTGTATTTGGATTGGACTGCATTGCCCTGGTCTCGCTGATATTATTATTTATGTGTATTATGGTAGCATCTACGGATGCAGACCAAGATTGGGACCACATTGTACAACATAGAATAAGAGACAATTCCTGCCCTGATGTGCTTACAGTCTAAATAGACAAGACAGACAAAGTGCTCGGGGGAAAGGATGTAACGTGAGCAGAGTGAAAAATGGGATGGTTTGCAAATGTCGACTTAGTGCCACAATTTTTTTTTTAAATATTTAGAGTGGAGATTACCTAAACAGAGAGACAAAGGAAGGTAGAGAGGACCCTGAGGGGAGACGTAAGGGAAAAATGGGGGAGGAAAGGAAGCGTGGAGAACAGATGGAGTGAGGTGGAAGTGAAATGACTGTGAGGAAAGGGGCGGGAGGGCGTTGGAACAATCAGCACGGCAGAGAGAACGCCCAGAGTAAAAGTTGTAAAAACCAGTCAGATGCTGTCTTAAGACACGCTGCGGCTACTTTTCTCTTCTCCTGCCAGGAGATAAGAACCCCCTAAGAAAAGGTGCAGCAGTGAAGACTTGCTGGACCAGAAACTCAGCCTGGCATCAGTCCAGTTTCAAATGTGTGTAGGTGTACAAATATTACACCTTTGTTTAGCTAACTGGGAACAGTTGTGGGCAGCTAGCTACCCAGTTAACATGGGCAAAATGAGAAGCCACATTTTCATAAGCCCTTTCCCTCACTTAACTTAGATGGAATAATGATCATTTATAGTTTTCACCTGTAACATTACCAAGTGTGGACATATAAATTAGACTGGAGTTTGGTGCAGTCCTCTAAGCTGTGCCATTGTTAATTCTTAACAGTTCTTCAGCAAACTTCATGTTACCCCATAAGGGACTTCAGTAAAGCATTTAAAAATAAATAATTTTGAAATAACTGCTGTATTAAATGGCAAAGACACACACATTCCAAAGCTGGGTCTGGTTGAAACAATGCAGATGTTGGGGAGGCTTCATTCAGATGGCCTGACCTGGGAATAAAATTAAAAAAAAACACAACAGTGAGACAGGTTTTCCAGTGATTTACTCACTGTGTGCTGTAACTGTGATTATGCTTTTTAAGCACAGCTTATCCGATGGTTATGGATAGTAGAAGAAAGGATTCTGGTATTTCCTCAGAAATGATTTGGGGAATAGGATAATTTGAGACATTCTATATTCATTGTTGTGACAGTAAAGCACTTGAAATACCTCAAGATGATGATATAGTATGTGGTATGTACTGCATTAGCATGACCCAAAGATATAAATGGACAGTGATGTAATATATACTTTTTCTTTCTTCTAAATGATTTTAATTTCATGTTGATTATTTCTCCCACACATTTGTGTATCTGTATTGTTTATTTAGACTGGTTTCAGAGTAACAGCCGTGTTAGTCTGTATTCGCAAAAAGAAAAGGAGTACTTGTGGCACCTTAGAGACTAACCAATTTATTTGAGCATGAGCTTTCGTGAGCTACAGCTCACTTCATCGGATGCATGCCGTGGAAACTGTAGCAGACTTTATATATACACAGAGAATATGAAAAAATACCTCCTCCCCCCCCACTGTCCAGCTGGTAATAGCTTATCTAAAGTGATCACCAGGTGGGCCATTTCCAGCACAAATCCAGGTTTTCTCACCCTCCACCCCCCCACACAGATTCACTCTCCTGCTGGTGATAGCCCATCCAAAGTGACAAATCTTTACTCAATGTGCATGATAATAAAGTTGGGCCATTTCCTGCACAAATCCAGGTTCTCTCACCCCCTCACTCCCCTCCCAAAAACCACACACACAAACTCACTATCCTGTTGGTAATAGCTCATCCAAAGTGACCATTCTCCCTACAATGTGCATAATTAAGGTGGGCCATTTCCAGCACAAATCCAGGTTTTCTCACATCCCCCCCACCCCCATACACACACAAACTCATTTGGTCACATAAACACCACCCTATACCGGAAACCTACTGACCGCTATTCCTACCTGCATGCCTCCAGCTTTCACCCTGACCACACCACACGATCCATCGTCTACAGCCAAGCTCTGCGATACAACCGCATTTGCTCCAACCCCTCAGACAGAGACAAACACCTACAAGATCTCTGACAAGCTTTCTTACAACTACAGTACCCACCTGCAGAAGTGAAGAAACAGATTGATAGAGCCAGAAGAGTTCCCAGAAGTTACCTACTACAGGACAGGCCTAACAAAGAAAATAACAGAACGCCACTAGCCGTCACCTTCAGCCCCCAACTAAAACCCCTCCAATGCATTATTAAGGATCTACAACCTATCCTAAAGGATGACCCAACACTCTCACAAATCTTGGGAGACAGGCCAGTCCTTGCCTACAGACAGCCCCGCAACCTGAAGCAAATACTCACCAACAACCACATACCACACAACAGAACCACTAACCCAGGAACTTATCCTTGCAACAAAGCCCGTTGCCAATTGTGCCCACATATCTATTCAGGGGACACCATCACAGGGCCTAATAACATCAGCCACACTATCAGAGGCTCGTATACCTGCACATCCACCAATGTGATATATGCCATCATGTGCCAGCAATGCCCCTCTGCCATGTACATTGGTCAAACTGGACAGTCTCTACGTAAAAGAATAAATGGACACAAATCAGATGTCAAGAATTATAACATTCATAAACCAGTCGGAGAACACTTCAATCTCTCTGGTCACGCAATCACAGACATGAAGGTCGCTATCTTAAAACAAAAAAACTTCAAATCCAGACTCCAGCGAGAAACTGCTGAATTGGAATTCATTTGCAAATTGGATACTATTAATTTAGGCTTAAATAGAGACTGGGAGTGGCTAAGTCATTATGCAAGGTAGCCTATTTCCTCTTGTTTTTTCCTACCCCCCCCCCGGGATGTTCTGGTTTAACTTGGATTTAAACTTGGAGAGTGGTCAGTTTTGAAGGGGTTTTACCAGCAGGAGAGTGAGTTTGTGTGTGTATGGGGTTGGGGGGGATGTGAGAAAACCTGGATTTGTGCTGGAAATGGCCCACCTTAATTATGCACATTGTAGGGAGAATGGTCACTTTGGATGAGCTATTACCAACAGGATAGTGAGTTTGTGTGTGTGGTTTTTGGGAGGGGGGTGAGGGGGTGAGAGAACCTGGATTTGTGCAGGAAATGGCCCAACTTTATTATCATGCACATTGTGTAAAGAGTTGTCACTTTGGATGGGCTATCACCAGCAGGAGAGTGAATCTGTGTGTGGGGGGGTGGAGGGTGAGAAAACCTGGATTTGTGCTGGAAATGGCCCACCTGGTGATCACTTTAGATAAGCTATTACCAGCTGGACAGTGGGGTGGGAGGAGGTATTTTTTCATATTCTCTGTGTATATATAAAGTCTGCTACAATTTCCACGGCATGCATCCGATGAAGTGAGCTGTAGCTCATGAAAGTTCATGCTCAAATAAATTGGTTAGTCTCTAAGGTGCCACAAGTACTCCTTTTCTTTATTTAGACTGTAAGCTGTTAAGGGCAGGAGCAACTTATTTCATACCAGTAGAGTGCCTGGCATACTCTTGGGCAGTACTTAAATATCAAGCAGTAATAGCCAGGATATTTATGAAAACTATACTCTAAAGTTCAGCATAATGTCATTTAAAAAAAACAAACTATCTTTTCTAATAATACTTTGTGCTGTCTGTAATGCTTTTCATATGAGGATCTCAAAGAACTATCCAAATGTTAGAGTTAGAGCTAAATTTAAATGGATTTGCACATGAATGTATCTTTTTTGGGGGTAAAATGCTCCAGAGCCAAAAAGTAGCCCTGGGAATGGAAACCACAGAAATGAAAAACAGCAGATGTGAAGCCGTGGCTTTTGAGAACACATGGCTTCCGATGTACACACACAAATGTGCTGGCTTAATAACACCCTCAGAACACCCTTTGAGGTCATGAAAAAAGTAACACCAAAGTCATTTGTGCTGCTCTAAAAGAAAAAACAAAACCCAACAACCACCAAATGTGCATTTGTGCATGCACACAGAGGTAGATCCCTAGTAGATCTGTTTCTCAATATTACTTTATGGTTTCTCTCTATCCAAATGAATTACTGTGAAGAATTAAAGTAGTCTATAATGTGCATGCAATTTTTTTTTTGAGAGAAAGAGAAAGCGACCTTCACACTTGTACATCTGGGTTATTTGCACGGGCAAGAGGGAAAAGGATAGTGGTGGCACCCACACGGTACCAAACTTCAAGCAGTAGTTCCCTTCAAAAGTAATAATTACTAGAAATTTTAATCCAATTACACTAGCAGGCATGTGAATTAGCAGGCTTCCATTCTACTGGTATTGTGTGGAATATTAGTTGAGCTATGCAGCTGAATAACTTGAGGATTTAATTATGACCGTTACTGGTGTTTTTCAGAACATCAAAGACCTAGCTAGCAGATTATGAAGCCAGATGTATTACATGAAGTAAAAGTTGATCACAATTTTCTGGATATTTGTATCATGTATCAGGCAAAGGTGTAATTCAATGCTTATTGCAAGAAATTTTTATAGCTTTTTATGACAGTTGCCTTTATCTGCTGGAATATGAATTTGCCCTTAAGAGAACTAGAGAAAAAGAAGCAGTAGTTTTTAATTAGTCCAGTATAATCTTGTTAGACTCAAAAGTTTGTGGTCCTGATGCACTAAAGCAAGAAGTAAGTTGGTTTTATTTAAGACTCAAGATTTTCTAAACGATGCAACCTGAGTAGAGGTTTTTCTTCAGAATTAATTTGGGATTTCAAAGCAATTTAAATCTCTCTTTTCAATCCCTGTTCTGAAGTAGGGACGTTGAGAGACGCTAATGATTACCTATAGCATAAGCACAGGTATTTCTGTCTGTGGGTTGACAGGTAAGGTTTCCAACTTTCTAATTGCACAAAACTGAACACCCTTGTCCCGCCCTCTTCCCCGCTCCTTCCCCGAGGCCTCTCCCATTTGATGACGCCCCGCCCCTACTCCAAGGCCCCACCCCCCCACTCTCTCCATCCTTGCTCCCTCCATCACTCGCTGTCCCCCACCCTCACTCACTTTCACTGGGCTGGGGCAGAGGGCTGAGGTGTGGGAGGGGGTGAGGGCTCCAGCTGGTGGTGCGGGCTCTGGAGTGGGGCCAGGGATGAGGGGTTTTGGGTACAGGAAGGGTCTCCAGGCTGGAGCCGAGGGGTTTGGACTGCAGGAGAGGACTCAGGGCTGGGGCAGGTGGTTGGGGTGCGGGAGGGAGTGTGGGCTCCAGGAGGGAGTTTGGGTGCTGGAGGGGGCTTGGGGCTGGGGTTGGGGTTACCATGTGGGAGAGGGTGCGGGCTCCGGGAGGGATTTTGGGTGTGGGAAGGGGCTAATGGCTGGGAAGGGGGTTGAGGTGTGGGAGGAGGTATGGGGTGCGGGATCCAGCCAGGAGGCACTTATCTCAGACGGTCTGGGTCAGTGGCGCAGCAGGGCTAAGACAGGCTCCCTGCCTGCGCTGGCTCCGCGTGGCTTCCGGAAGTTGCCAGCATTTCTGGCTCTGAGGCACAGTGGCGGCTCGGCAGCTCTGCGTGGTGTCTGCTACCTGCACCCTCAGGCGCCGCCTGTACCCTCAGGCGCCTCCCACTGCAGCTCCCATTGCCATAGTTCCCAGCCAATAGGAGCTGTGGAGACTGCGCTCGGGGCAGGGGCAGTGCGTGGGGCTTCCCTGATTGCCCCTGTGCCTAGGGGCCGCAGGGACATGCTGGACACTTCTGGGAGCCGCACAGAGTCAGGGCATGCAGGGAGTCTGCCTTAGTCCTACTGCGCCGCCGACCGGACTTCTAACAGGCCGGTCAGTGGTGCTGACTGGAGCTACCAGGGTCGAAAACCAGAGGCCTGGCAACCCTATTGACAGGTGTCCTGCTTTAAAAAAAATTATATGGTTTCTTTATTATTATTAATTAGAAGCTACTCATGAAATGTTTAGATTTATAGGAGTAATAGTAGATCTCACATCTTCAGTAGACTGCAGCCAGTAGAGAGTGACAGTGATACACAGGATTGTAGTCTGGAGAGGTAAACGTGTATTATATAGTACCTTTCAGTTTACCTTACAGTATGTTAAATTCTGATATTACAATAACTGATAATATACCAAACCAGACATGTTATCCTGAAATTGTAAGACCACTACTACTGACCAGCATAATAATGATGTTTCAGCTATTTAGAATCAAAATTATGTGCCAAATTCATTCGTGGTATAAGTGTGTGAAAGACCATTGACATCAGTGGAGCTGATCCCATTTACACCAGCAGAAAAATTGGCTCTATTAAGACTTTAAATTTATTTCCCTTTGTTCCTCATCTCTTCCCTTCTATTGATACAGACTGGTATAAATCCAATGTAGTATATGATACAGATTGGTACAGGAATATTGTATGGATTGGTATAGCTCCATTTTCCTCAAAACTGCTGAATTCATCACATCTTTCCAGCAGCTCCTAAATAAAAGTGTTGTAGTTTAAATCCATAAGAACTTCTGTAAACAACTGTAAAAATAATTTGTACAAGTTTTTAAAGAAAAGCATAATGTGTTAGGAGAAGTATATTTCCTAAAGATAGCTGAGAGTTACAGTACAATAGATATTTCTTCTATGATTTGCCATGAAAGGGTTGTATTAATTGTAACAGACAGTTGCGAAAAATGTCCCTTTATATGCTAGCACTGCTGAAAAAATTCTGTAGGGAACAATCCTTTCTTGGGAGGGGATGGATTAGGCCTCTTCCACCTAGCAAGCCTTTTCCATGTCTGCCCACAATAGTTAAGGGAAATACCTTGTTCAAATTTTACTGTGGCGTCATACAATTTATGTGAGAAATCTATATCTGATTTTAATGGAAACATATTTTGTCAGCAGCAAGATGGCATGTCAGGACCCATCTGGAGGGGGCGTGCTCAGTTCTTCTCCTGACATCTGTTTAGTGGCAGACATAAAATTCCTTTTGTGAAACACTGCAGTGCTACAGAGCCTGACTATCCATGTGCCTTCTCTCTCTCAATTCATTCATTATCACATCCTTGAATGTGGGGAGCTATGGTTTACTTAAGGAGAATTCCAATGGAAAGGAAGATATGAGGAACTTGAGGAAATAAATTTCAAGTCCTCATATTGCAGATGTTGTAAAGTTTAGCTCTTGTTTATGGCATTACTTCAAATTATCTTAAAACTGTATTTTAATTTTTTTAAGTATCAATTATTGCTATAATGTGTCCTTTCCTAAGTATGTAGTTTAGTTGGAGAGTAATTAGCAATAGACTTAATGGCAAAATGAGGATATTTGTGTTTTAGAATCAAGTCAGTTATGCAATAGAGCCTTAATAATAAATTATAATGGGAAGATAGTTGTTCTGTATCAGGCTTTTGGCTAGTTCAAATTCCCCTCCTTACAGGTTTACATGTCTAACAACATTTCATGTCCCTTGGGAATTACATATTGAAATTATATATATTAATTATTGCAAATATTAAAGTTGAAAAGTGCCAGATTCTAGACATATTAAGCAGTTTTACAAGTGGTTGGGTTTTTATTATTTCCATATACTTTTGGATAGAGTATGTCCAGCTTTGTAAGGAAATACTGTATATAGAACTGACGTGATTGTTCTGAAAATGTACGTAGGCAGATGTCACCCTCGCTGATAGGGAAAATGATCTCTAGTATGTTGCGTAAGTTGCTTCATTAAACAGCATTTTTGTTAGGAAACAAACAAGATTCTTCTCTGGCAATTGTCATACCCAAGTACAATTGCAAATTTTACTATAAAGACTGCCAGAATGCAGTGTTGCCAACTCTTATGATTTTATGCAACTCTAGCAATTTTGGGGTAGTCTTTTGTCTGTGTCATGATAACATGATGAAAGGCTGCAAACTTTCAATTTTTCCCTTATTCAATATGGCCACTATCTCCTATTACTGTCAATGCGGTTGAAGCCAACAAGATGGCCACCATTGCCCTACAGTGAATCTGCATGTGGAAGTGAGGCTGCCCTTAATAAAGTTGGCTGCTTCCTCCCGCTGTTTTTCTATGGGATTGAAATTATGGCTGCCCCTCTATGGTTCGTGGTCTAGTTGCTGACACAAGGACTGTGAGGCACTCAGAAGACAGCTAATATAGGGAGAGTGAAGGGGGGCAGGACACTGGGGTACCGCTAGATTTAGGGGGTACAGGGTGACTTGCAGGGAGGAAGGAGACTGGGGGTGTGCAGAGGATAGGGATGGGGGTGGGATGGGGGATGGAGGGATTGGATGGAAGCTCCCTCAGCCGGGTGGCAGTGGTGGTGGAGAGTCCCCTCCAGGCAGCCAGAGGAAGCAACTGTCGAAGGAGTTCCTGTGATGATGTGAGAAGTTCATCTGCTCCTGCAGAGGAGGGCTGGACAGAGCTCTTTGTAAGAGCCTTAGGGCTGAGGACACAAACCTGACCTGGCACTGAGCTCCGCTGCCTTCAAAGTATGGTCCTATAGTGTTGAGAGGGTCCTGAGGCAATAGGAGACCCTGGACCTAACAGCAACACTTCCTGCCTCTCACTGCCTTGAAACTTCTCCTCTACTTGGGATCTGGGCAGAGGAGAAGCCTGCAAGGTACACCACTAGGCAGGAGAGAGGAGAAGCTGGGGAGGCAGTGTTGCTGGGTCTGTTACCTGGGGTTCTCTCAACCCAAAGCTCTTGGTAACTTTACTGTTTGTGAGGTGGCTTCAGGAAATAAATGAATGCGGACATGGCCTATCCGTCCAATTAAAATTTAAAGCACCCAAAGTGCTTTTATCTAAAATTTTATTTTAGATCTATTTTATTAGCTCTCCAGCACATACAGATATGCAAAAGGTTAGTGGTCCCCAAATCTATAGTTACCCACAATCTGGAGAGGTCTTGAGTGTTGAACGGCAAGGTTCAGGTGGCCAGCCCTCTGCCTGTTGCTGGGGATTCCAAGAGATGTCCAGAAGGTCAAATCCATATCACTCAGATTTCTTTCCCTTTTTATGCTCAAAATGTCACATAGCTTGTCAATCACCAGTAACCACTGAACAAGCTGTTTGTTAAGAAATTTCAAGATGTTAGTTATGCAGGTGTGTTTTTGGAGTGTCTACACTCTCAGGGGCCCCGACACACACACACCAGAAGTCAAATATAGATAGACTTCCTGAGTTTCCAAAACCACATACTTCAGCAGTTTGAAAGAAGCAAGACAGGATGGTGCAGGCTCATTCTCAATTCTCCTGGTCACTCCCCCTCCCCTCCTGGTCTGCTTAGTTATGCTAAGGCTGCTGCAAAGGCCTTACAGCTGCTTTTGGCAATAAACAGAATAATCGATATTCCAGTATTGGCAGTGGCCTAGGCATTTTGCTGGGCTATGAAAATCTTCCCTAACAGGTCCAGGGAAGGGGAGAAGCCCCGGGGGGGAGGGGGGACAGCAAGATGGGGGTTGGGTGGGAGTCAAGACAGTAGTAGGAAATGTATGGCAGTTGCCCTGTCTTAGGGGTGAGGAAAGGCTAAGCAGAGTCTCCAGCTGGGCAGTGACATACATTTTTTGTGTGCAATGGAGATTGACTTTTCAACCTAAAATTATCACACACACACACACACACAACCAGAAGAGTAGAGGGAGTTAAAAACTCAGAAGGCAGACTAAAAATCATGGTTTGATGTTGTTTTTAAAAACTTATGATTTGTGGGGCCAATCTCATGATTTATTGGGGATCTGACTCATGCTTCTTGATCTCCTGAGGTTGTCAATACTGAGGATGGTAAACTTTGAGTTTGCTTTTTCATAATGGCTAGAGAGGAATAATTGTGTTTCATTCACTGTAATATCCTGACAATATTCAAAATTACTCCACAGCTTGTAGCATTCATGGCTAAATTCATGCTTGGGAAAATACCTGACATCGCCTATGCACCACTTAAGGCCAAAGACGCGACTTAGGTGAGATTTATGTGGTGCATAGGCCCTTGCAGGTCCTCTGTGTTATAGCATCCCAATAGAGGGCACTATAGTATGTTTATGTTTAGGAACTTAGAGTAGTCTAAGGAACTGATTAATGAGAGATGACAGTAGAGAAAGGAGTAAAGCCTGAATGTTGTGCTGTCTTGGTGCTCTCTCTCTCTTTAAGGTTGAATATTGAACATGATATTCAGATACTTGAAATCAGAAAGTAGGAATATTGGAAAAAACAAACAAACAGAAAACAATAATCCTGGCAACCTACAAGAATCCTGTTCCCAAGCAAATGAACGTGAAAAGGGACATGTTCAGGCAATTGGACAGTCTTTAGATCATAATGGCGAAATTATAAAATTGCAACAGGGATGGATAAAGAGGAAAACAAAATACTCTATTAGCCATAATGGGCAAAGGCCACCACATATTCCAACACATCTGGAATATGTCAGCAGCAGACTGGTGGGACCCACTGAAAATCCTAGAAGTGCTTCCAGAGTATCTTCAAACTATGTAAAATGGCTAACTTGTGCAATTACCAAAACTTAAAAGATTGACTAATTTGTGAAAATTAGCAATATGAATGAAAGATTCAGGAGCTAGAATGAGAATGCTCACTAACTCTTCCTAGAAGTAGAGACATGTGCATAGTTACTGAACAAGCTTGCATCCAAATTCAGAGCAGATGTGGAGTAGAGACAGAGCTCATTCACGAAATAGCACAGAGAAAGCATGAAATACAATGAAAAATGCATCAAAATTTGTGCAAAAATGAATGCTTAAACATGAAGCATACATGACAAACTAAATGCAAAACTGATCAATTCATGCCCTGGAGAAAACCATGTTGAGGTCATTTTGTTCTCTTTATACCTTTTTATGGATACAGATTTGGCCTTAAGCGGCAAGGTATGAGTGATTAATTGATGAGGCAGACAGTGGCACCTTTATCTTTATTGAAACAGGGCACAACAATATTTGAATACAATACCTAATCTTTGTGGAAACTGGAACTTGCAGTTGATTATACAAGTGTTTTTAAGATCAATTCCCCAAACAAGACGACTTACAAATTAGCTGTTTATCACTTACAACTTCCCTCTTTTTACACATGACAGTTACGCATGTCCCCTTTGGTACATGTTGCAAATTTCCAAGCACATATAGTGATGTCCAGATATTCCGTACTAATGCGATTAATACATTTTAGAGTTAAAAACACTTACTTCGTTAAACAGGCTATTATAGTAAGTGACTAAACTTTTCATTCTTAAGACTATCAATAAAGGTCAACCATCTTAGTTTCATCACGCTGCATTATTATTACAAATTATTCTTAAACCTTGCTAGGGGTTTGGTTCACTTAACAATAGGCCTTTACTTAACAACAGGTCTTTGGCTTAATGCTGAACAATATGCAATAATTGTGACAAGACGTATCATTATGCCTAAAAATTGCAGACAAGAAAAACAAAGGAAACAAAAATGGCACCGTATTGAGGAAGCAAGTAGTGATTCAGAGGATGAGATTTTGCACATATGTCATTAATGCAGTGCAAAACAGAAAAAGTAAATGGTTTGAAAAGCTCGTACTAGCCCCAGATGCAAAGACAAGGCATCAGCACACAAACAAACAGGAAATTGAATTGCAAACAAACACTGGGCCGTCAGTGAATGTGCTAGGCTACAAAGACTTCATCAGTATTATTCAGGAGAAGAAAATGAAATTGCAACCAAGCAAAGTTAATTAAAATTATATGATGGCACAATTTTATTACCACTAGGATAATGTAAATTACAAGCAGAATACCGTGGAAAAGTATACAGGCTGAAATTTCAGGTAGAAGGGTTTAATAGCATCCCGGTACAAACTTGATGTGAAGATGCACACTTTCCTTGATCCCTATAGCCCTAGCTTTATTACAACCAGCAGTGGAAGGAGTAATAGGCAAAAAAGAGGAGACTCACAGCGGCCAAAGCCTATTATGACTGAAAAGTTAAGACCTTTCAGAACTACAACCCAGGGACCCTGTCAGGATTAAATTATTTCCTCAGGATACATCACGTACTTCAAAGCAAACTATGTGTGTTGAACAGATAAACCATCATTCTCGTAACATAGCAATGGATGGGCATATATTTCACCAAAACTGCAAATATATTCACCCAGTATGAACACAAGACAAAAACACAGATGTGGAGAATGGTGAAATATGCACTCTGTCAAGTCTTGATCAGTAGGAGGTGGAAGGACCACAGGCCTATAAGCAACCAATAGATATTGGAAAAGACTATCAAAACACCACACAAGAAGAAAAACCCAAGTGCCAGATAGTGTCTCCTGTCATCACAGGCTTTTGCTCGCTCCAACAGCAAATGGCCTACAAAGGCATACACAAAGCTTTGTACAATACTGAGGCTTGAAAAAACAACCCTCCCAAATCCAGAGGAAAATACCCTAGTTGTCAAGCAAGTTGAGTTATTTAATTTTTAAAAAGTTGGTGTTAAGTTTTATATATGATGACATAGGCTTTATGAGGGGTCAAATAGAATGTATACAGAGTATGTAAGCTGGTTATGACATTCATGTTTAATTTTGCTATCGCAAATATGTGACAAAAATGATGTTACAATAACTAGCTTCCCAAAAGGGGCGCTATAGTATGCTTATGCATAGGAATTTAAAGAACTCTACTTTCAGGAATTTCTTGACGAGCAAGAACAGCTGAAGGAAGGATATTTAGAAAATATCTGGTTCTCATAAAATACTGTTACACTACTTCATGGTCTATTTTTTGGTGGTTTATCACAAACAGGCAGAGTGCCCAGAGTTGTGGCATAAGCATGATCTCAGTAAAGAAAGGAAGCACATCTATTTATGTCTATCAGTGGTTGACGAGGCAGTTCCCTTCAGCTGCTGTTGGTATGACTAAAGCATTACATATTACTAAACTGTTATGAGATGTACAGTGGGGTGGGCTCACTTGCAGGGTTAACATGACAAAAGCAAGTGGCAACTGTCTTATTTTATTCTCCAACCAAGCATAAAACTCCAATTTTAAGAGGATTCTATATTTGCTTTAGACTTATTTTCATTTTACAGACCCTATTTAAATCTACTTTAATGAGATGATTATACAGTAAGTTATATTTAAGTTGGGTTTTACTTGGCTTGAAGACACGTACATACAACCACAATGAAATTTTAATTACACTCACTCTGTTAAAATAACTTATGGTCTGTGAATTACAGTAAAATCACCTGAAATATATCTACCTACCAGCCAACCATGTGTGTTAGGAACAGATATTTCCAGCTGTCTTTCCTGTCCTGGATGCGGCTGCTACTGCCAACATAGTTGCAGACTGGAGAAAGGATGGGAAGTAATTAGAATCTCCCAGCTGAGTGCTTGAGTTGCCTTCATGCTGCCATGATTCTGAATGTGGAACGATTAGGGGATGGAGATGCCTCCTGCTCTGCTGCTGCCTGGGATCAACACTGCATTCCATAAACTGTGTGAAGCACAAACTTTGATACTGTTTTTAGTCCATGGTATATTGTTTAATGGGGAAACTGAAATGGAATACTAATGACATTCTAATCAGCACACCTAATTACCAAGGTTAGTGAATTGTTTTTGTTTTTGTTTAAAATTAAAGGGTAAAATTTTGGCAGGCATTTACTCATGGAGGTGTGTGAGAACAGTTAAGACCAGAGTGGGGATGCAGGATAAAAGTGACTGACATGATTCTGATTCTCCCAAACCCATGGTTAGATGACGCCATGGAACCTCTGTGGGTGGTGCAAAAATGGTTCCTCAGAAGAGTTCTCAAAGCAGTGTCTCAGTCTCAGGAGAAATAGCACATGAATGTTAATCTGCACAACCCCTGATATGACCTCTTGTGCTCTTGCTGTATGCAGTTTTTTTGATTGTGGGGGTATTGGTTGGGGCTGGCACCAGCCACAATCCAAGTGTACAATAATGTTTCTTTTGCGGTGTTAATGTGTACCCACTTCCTGGCCAATCCAGAATTTGTCTCCATACATGTTTTCAATATAATTAAAAAAATACTTAAAAATCAAATAATGATTTGCTGCCTTGACCAGCTAGTGATCCAAGATGAGATGCAGGAAATAACACTTAAAACTATTGTAAGTTTCCTTATTCAAACAACTATTACATTATTTTTATAGAAATTTGTTTAGACTTACAACAGCTTTGAAAATCTGTGCCTTTCCTATGGGAGTGAACCACTTTTCAAATGAAAAAAGTTCCATTCAATTACATCATGTAATGGCAGATAGCTAAAAAGTGACACATTTTTGAAGTGCTTATATACCAATGCTAGAAGTCTAAATAATAAGATGGCTGAACTAGAGTGCCTCATATCAAATGAAGATATTGAAATAATAGGCATCACAGAAACTTGGTGGAATGAGGATAATCAATGGGACACAGTAATACCGGGGTACAAAATATATCGGAAGGACAGAACAGGTCTTGCTGGTGGGGGAGTGACACTTTTTGTGAAAGAAAGCATAGAATCAAATAAAGTAAAAATCTTAAATGAACCAAACTGTATGATAGAATCTCTGTGGATAGAAATTTCATGCTTGAATAATAAGAATATAGCAGTAGGGATATATTATCAACCACCTGACCAGGATGGTGATAGTGACTGTGAATGCTCGGAGAGATTAGAGAGACTATTAAAATTAATAACTCAATAATAATGGGAGATTTCAACTATCCCCATATTGACTGCGTACGTATCACCTCAGGATGGGATGCAGAGATAAAGTTTCTTGACACCTTAAATGACGGCTTCTTGGAGTAGCTAGTCCTGGAACCCGCAAGAGGAGAGGCAATTCTTGATTTAGTCCTAAGTGGAGCACAGGATCTGGTCCAAGAGGTGAATACAACTGGACTGCTTGGTAATAGTGACCATAATGTAATTAAATTTAACATCACTGTAGTGGGGAAAACATTACAGCAGCCCAACACTGTAGCATTTCATTTCAGAAAGGGGAACTACACAAAAATGAGGAGGTTAGTTTAAGCAGAAATTAAAAGGTACAGCACTAAAAGTGAAATCTCTGCAAGCTGCATGGAAACTTTTTAAAGACACCATAATAGAGGCTCAACTTAAATATATACTCCAAATTAAAAAAACATAATGGGAGAACCCAGAAAGTGCCACCGTGGCTAAACAACTAAGTAAAAGAAGGAGTGAGAGGCAAAAAGGCATCTTTTAAAAAATGGAAGTTAAATCCTAGTGAGGAAAATAGAAAGGAGCATAAACTCTGGCAAATGTAAAAATATAATTAAGAAGGCCATAAAAGAATTTAAAGAACAGCTACTCAAAGACTCAAAAAGTAATAGCAAAAACATCTTTAAGTACATCAGAAGCAGGAAGCATGCTAAACCACCAGTGGGGTCACTGGACAAGCGAGATGCTAAAGGAGCACTCAAGGATGATAAGGTCATTGCAGAGAAACTAAATGAATTCTTTGCATCAGTCTTCATGGCTGAGGATGCGAGGGAGATTCCCAAACCTGAGCCATTCTTTTTAGGTGTCAAATCTGAGGAACTGTCCTAGACTGAGGTGTCATTAGAGGAGGTTTTGGAACAAATTGATAAATTAAACAGTAGTAAATCACCAGGACTAGATGGTATTCACCCAAGAGTTTTGATGGAACTCAAATGTGAAATTGCAGAACTACTAACTGTAGTCTGTAACCTATCATTTAAATCAGCTTCTGTACTGAATGACGAGGATAGCTAATGTGATGCCAATTTTTAAAAGGGCTCCAGAGGTGATCCCGGCAACTACAGACCGGTAAGCCTGACTTCAGTACCGGGCAAACAGGTTGAAACTATAGTAAAGAACAAAATTGTCAGATACATAGAGGAACATAATTTGTTGGGGAAGAATCAACATGGTTTTTGTAAAGGGAAATCATTCCTCACTAATCTACTAGAATTCTTTGAGGGGGTCAACAAGCATGTGGACAAGGGGGATCCAGTGGATATAGTGTACTTATATTTTCAGAAAGCCTTTGACAAGGTCCCTCACCAAAGGCTCTTATGGAAAGTAAGCTGTCATGGGATAAGAGGGAAGGTCCTCTCATGTATTGGTAACTGGTTAAAAGATATGAAAAATGGATAGGAATAAGTGGTCATTTTCAGAATGGAGAGAGGTAAATTGTTGTGTCCCCCAGGGGTCTGTACTGGGACCAGTACTATTCAACTTATTCATAAATTGTCTGGACAAAGGGGTAAACAGAGAGGTGGCAAAATTTGCAGCTGATACAAAACTACTCAAGATAGTTAAGTCCCAAGCAGACTGCGAAGAGCTAGAAAAGGATCTCTCAAAACTGGGCAACAAAATGGCAGATGAAATTCAATGTTGATAAATGCAAAGTAATGCACATTGGAAAACATAATCCCAACTATACATATAAAATGATGGGGTCTAAATTAGCTGTTACCACTCAAGAAAGAGATCTTGGAGTCATTGTGAATAGTTCTCTGAAAACATCCACTCAATGTGCAGTGGCAGTCAAAAAAGCTAACAGAATGTTGGGAATCATTAAGAAAGGGATAGATAATAAGACAGAAAATATCATTTTGCCTCTATATAAGTCCATGGTACGCCCACATCTTGACTAGTGTGTGCAGATGTGGTTGCCCCATCTCAAAAAAGATATATTGGAATTGGAAAAGATTCAGAAAAGGGCAACAAAATGATTAGGGGTATGGAATGGCTTCCGTATGAGGAGAGATTAATAAAACTGGGACTTTTCAGGTTGGAAAAGAGACGACTAAGGGGCGATATGATTGAGGTCTATAAAATCATGACTAGTGTGGAGAAAGTGTATAACACAAGAGCTAGGGGTCACCAAATGAAATTAATCGGCAGCAGGTTTAAAAGAAACAAAAGGAAGTATTTCTTCACACAACCACAGTCAACCTGTGGAACTCTTTGCCAGAGGATGTTGTGAAGGCCAAGATTATAACAGCGTTCAAAAAGTACTCGATAAATTCATGGAGGATAGGTCCATCAATGCCTATTAGCCAGGATGGGCAGGGATGGTGTCCCGAGCCACTGTTTGCCCGAACTGGAAATGGGCGACAGGAGATGGATCACTTGATGATTACTTGTTCTGTTCATTCTCTCTGGGGCACGTGGCATTCAGCACTGTCGGAAGACAGGATAGTGGGGTAGATGTGGATACTTTGGTCTTTCACAGTATGGCTGTTCTTATGTTCCTACTGGTATAAATCAGTCTGAGTTCCCACAGGCAAAAACAACTTCTGGTGGCTGCAAAATCTGAGTTCCAGTGGTATGAGTCACCAACTCAGTCACAAAGAATAGTTAACAGAAACAGGCCATGTGTCTTAATTATATGAGCAAAAGAGAGAGAGAATCCAAGGTGAAATAATGTATTATAAAGGGTTGTTGGCATAAATTTAGGATGGCTGTATTACTCAGAAATGGTGGAATGTAGAGGATGTTAAGTGGTACAATGGGCATGGTTAAAAAGTTAATGCCAATGAAACCTTTAAACTATACCACCCAGTCCCCCTTTGGGGTGGGGTGGTGGTGGTGGTGGTGGTGAATGTCACCTTTTACAGAAAATCTTTTACAGCTTTGTTCCTAAAATGTTAGAATTGGCTACGAATACGGGTTTGAGGCCATAGCTGGATATAAGAATCTAGGTTGTGGGCTGGACAGTTCTGAGGGAGGAACCTTAGGAATGGCAGTGCCTGGGGAGAAGGGTTGAACTTATCACTGTGACCTTTGTTGTTCCCCATCTGCTTCTTAACTGAGCTAAACCCCAGAAGGGGTGCGTTTGAACCTCATGTAAAGTGTGAACTGTGTCTATAGTTGGGAAAAGACACAATGTCCTTATCAAATATATCACATATTGTGATCAAAAGAGAGAACAAAAGAAAAGCCTAACCATCCACCTCCCCCCAACCCACATTGGCTAGCCTGCAGCCCAGTGGGAGCGCTCTGCATGCACAGGAAGGATGACTGAGTTTGAATATCATCCTCTTTTTCCCCATGCTAGCTGCTGCCTCGTCCAATCACTGTTTCCAAGTTGCTGTACCAGTACGTTAGTAAATGTGATGCTATTTGCTTCCTGTCTGTGACTGGGTTGCAGGTCAGGGAACAGGATCAGGAACGATCAGAATTGGAAAGCAGCACAGTAAGGAGGGTCATGTTAGCTGCCCTCTGTGCACTGTAGGATCACTCCTTGCCCTGGCTGATGCCTACTTGTGGGAAATGCTGGCATTTATGTGGTGGGTTTATTTAATTTCCAAATGTAACAATACCCTCCCAGAGATTAGGAGGGTTTTATAGTACTAGGAAATCTTCTTAGTCTTCATCCTTTTCTCCTGCTTTCATAAATCTTCATCTCACCTTTACCTCTCTTCTTCCTCTAACTCATGCTCGCTGTATTGACATCTGATCTAAACCTGGCCTTCAATCATTCATGTCCACACTCTTCACTTCCTTCCATTCTGCTGCTCCCTCTGGAACACATGCTGCCACTAAATAAAAAAATAAAATAAAAAAGTAGTAGTATCAAAATGTGTATAGAATGAACCTAATTAACCATGTAATCTCATTACAATCCTTGTCCTCCCTTCCCCTTTTCTCTCCCGTACTGTTTATTGTTCTCTTTTGCTGCATCACTTCTGAAATTAGCTTGTAAACTCTTTGGGGCATGAAGACTGTCTTTTGTTTATGTGAAGCACCTACCCATTTTAGACACTATACTAACAATAATCCTCCTCATATAAAACTATTTGCACTGACTATTCACAGTGTAGCATCTGCACCTAATTACTGGGGAAGTCTGCCTTATTCACATTAGTTAAACAACAATTAATCTTGATAGGAAACAAAATGACTAATAATAACTGGCCAGTTCCAGCATTATAACAGACCAGGTTGCTGAGAATAGTTTAGTGATTGATAAGATACAGGAATGGAAAAGGGACCTTGGGAGCGCAATTTACTGAAAATGAAAAGGAGCTTTATGGAAATCCCATGTACTCTACACTGGGTAATATTCTGCACTAATATTTCAGTTTTATTATTAGACAGAAAAAATAAAGTTCCCAAGATGCAAAAAACCAAAAAGAGCTAGATAAAAATGTGCTTACTCAATGCATAATGCATTAACTATATTTTGTTCCATTTGTACAGAGCAAAAGAGAACAAATAACCAATGTTTTTGGCCCCTTCTGGGCCTTTGTCAAGAAGAATTTCCCTCAGCAGTTTGGTGGGGAAAAGAGAAAAAAACAAAAACCGACGTAGACAAGTTTTCAAACGGGTTCCTCACATGGGCCTACAAATCTGTATCTGCAATTGCCCATGTTTTTCTTTTTCTGTGCACAGTCACTTTTAGTTGTGAATAATAGAATGTATATTTCTAGGCATTGAATTAATGGGTGGAAACTCATGCCCACTGGTCAAATAGTCCAGGCTCAATCCTGCAAACCCTGACTGTTGCAAGCAGCCGTTACTCATGCACATAGTTGTATTGCAGTTAATGGGGCTATTTGTATGTGTAAGGGTTTGTTAGATGGGGCTTTTATACACACATTTTATTATTTGTACCCATAAGTAATTGTCCTCAAAATTGGGAGTGTAAATTTAGAAACTGTCATGTTAGCCTTAAATCTTCTTACAATCTGAGTATAAGTAAGGTAGATTTAAAGGCTGTAATTTAAAATCAACTTTTTTTCTGCTGAGAGAAGCTCCTGCAGGTGCTGCAGCATTTAAGGCCTACTGTTCACTGCAAAGTGCTGTGACTCAAGTTCTGAGTCAAGTGCTGTCCCCAACCCAACTCCTGTCCACACACAAAAACTTCTTGCTCAAGTGTGGTGGTGCTTTACAGCTGAAGTTAACTGGTCTATCTGGGAGTATAGACTTAAGCCTGAGTTTGGCTTACACTCAAACTGCCAACAGGGCTCTTCACTGTGGACGTAGGCAAGATTTACTGTAGACTTCTTCATGCCATCTCCTGAAGTACACCACATATGGCAAGTTACCATCAGTGGAGAGTGACCAATGGTTTTAACAAACACATCTGAACAGGGACATTGATTTTTTTGCATTTTGCCCAATTAGTGTTGGCCATACATCTTTTCATCCATAGAAACTGCATTAATTTCAAAGCAATTCCTGAAATGACCTTTGACTATATTTGTATTTCTTTTAGGGTGACCAGATGTTCCAATAAAATTGGGACTGTCCCGATTTTTAGTTCTTTGTCCCGTGTCCCGACCGATGCATGGTCGGAACGCCATTTGTCCCAATATTGCGGCTTTGGCTGCTCCAGAGGTTTCTTTTTTTTCTCTTTTTTTTGCTTCCCCCATGTGTCCCGATATTTTGTTCATTTCATCTGGTCATCCTAATTTCTTTGCAAATGTGTGTGTGTGTGTGTGTGTGTGTGAGAGAGAAAGATACAAGTAATCAGGTGTTTCCAGTATGCCTATTTTTAAGAGAATCTTCAAAGGTTTGTATAAGGAATTTTTTATTATGCTTCCTCTTAGCTCAGGCATTTGCTTCCTGTATGAAAGATATCTGTACATCTGTAAACTAATTTTCTAATTTTTATAGTATTTTTGTATTAAGAATCATTATAAGCTAAATAAGTCTAAAGATTAACTTATAATTGATGATAAGCTATGTATTTCCAAGAAATGTCACCATGTTTGATAGTTTTTGTAAGATGACAAACTAGTCATGTGATGCTGCACTTGTGGGTAACACTGTCTTTGAAAATGCCTCGTGTTTCTAATTCCTTGCCAACACAGCTTTTCAGAGGTACAAAGAAGCCTCACACTCTGGATAACTGCCTCTTAAATATACTTAAAACAAACTACAAGAAACCTTTTGGTCAAATTTTCAAACAGTGGCTTCCATTTGTGGTAATACAGCCGTTGTGTATATACATCACTTGTGCATGCAGTTTTTGAGGGTTATTAGCTCATGGCTCCTAAGGTATGCATGCTTTTTTTGGCAACATGTAGCGTGCATACACAAATAGCCCCCTTGCATTGGTATAAACAGCAGTGTGGACGGTGAAGCATGGCTTAGGTGAGTAGAGTACACATGCCTCAAGGGTGTGGGTTTGTACACACCCTACACAGCTCTCTACTTGCCCAAACCATGCCTCCCTCTCAACGCTACTGTTTTTAGCTATGTAATGTCCTACTGGAGGAAAAGCTCCGGCAGGGGAGAGGCGTCAGGGAAAGGCTCCATCAGCTCCTTGCTGCTGGAGACTTTCCCCACTGCTTCCCCCGCCAGAGCCTTTCACTGATATGTACAGCTACTCACTGTAGTGTGGACACAGCTTGCTTTTCACTGTAATGTGTAGCTACACATACTTTACATGCTGCCGACACTAGTGTGTAGTATAGAGCAGCGGTTCCCAAACTTGGTTCGTGGCTTGTTCAGGGTAAGCCCCCAGTGGGCTGCAAGACGCTTTGTTTACCTGAGCGTCCGCAGGTAGGGCTGCTCGCAGCTCCCAGTGGCCACAGTTCGTTGTTCCTGGCCAATGGGAGCTGCGGGAAGTGGTGGTCCTGAACAAGCTGTGAACCAAGTTTGGGAATCCCTGGCATAGAGGTACCTCTAGATTCCACAGTGATGGACACATTACAAAAGTGTATAGATGTCACTTCGCAAACACAAGTGGAATTTACATGCACAGAACATGGCCTTTATTTGTGAGTGTGCAGTAACTTGTGTGCAAAAAATTTTAGGCCTGGTTCTTTTGCACACAAATGATAGAATGTACATGCACAAAAATGAGTGCTTTCACAAACTGAACATGAGTCAAAAACAGAAATGTTTTGTATGTGCATGTGGTTGCACAAAAACTGTGCATGTACATGATTTGTATAGGCAAAATTATACTTGCACAAAAGGAAGCCATTAGCCACATGTCTACACTGGAATAAAATACCTGAGGCACAGCTGTGACTGGCTCAGATCAGCTGACTTGGGCTCGTGGGGCTCAAGATGTTTGCGCTCGGGCTGGAACCTGGGTTTTGGGATCTCACAGCACAGGGTCCAAGAGCTTGGGCTCCTGCCTGAGCTCTTCTACACAGCAATTTTACAGCCCCTCAGCCCAAGCCCTGCAAGCCCAAGTTAGCTGACTGGGGCCAGCCACGTATGTTTAATTGCTGTGTAGATGTACCCTAGAAGGCTCCTTTGAAAATATAGCTCTAAAATCTCTCTTTGATTTTTTTTTACCTGACATTTTCTCTCTGAAACTAGTGATAAGAACTTCCAACAGGTTCCCAAAGGCAGAGGTGGCGTGGCAGGGATGAATCTGAAATCAAACAGTGAAGGTTTTAGGATCCTAATAATACCGAGATTTCATAAAGTCTCCATAAGACTGACTCCTGGATAAAGAGTAGCTTGTTAAACTGAAGGAAGTTGTGAAGGTGGAAAGGAAGTGTTCTGAAGAATAATGTTGCATGATCTTGTAGTCTCCTCCTTGGAGGGTTAGCGGAAGAAGGCAGAGTCCCTGGAGCGATGACATTGGCATGAGCTCAGTAACAACAGAATATGTATTTATTACTGGAAGGGTGGACAGAGTCAGCTCCCTTCCTGGTGCCGCTGACTCCAAAAACATTTTAAATTCCCTTAGACAGGAAGCACCTTCCTTTCAGGGCCTGTCTGTGGATGTATCACACACGCAGACCCAGCCAGCATAGTAACTTGGTTTCAATAATGACCTCTCCTTCCACTGAGGGCATATGCCCTCTTATTTTATGATGGTGTGAAGTCTCAGAATTCTTCTGATGTCTTTGCTGCTTCTGCATTTTCAAAGAACCAGAAACACCTTTTTCCATCTCAGGCTGGACAGGAGGCTACATGCTTATTGGGTATGGACCCTCTCACTGTGATCTGCACATGTATTCCTTCCAGGCCCAAGTAGTGCAATACACTATACCTGGTAATGAAAGTGGAGGCCATGAAGAAGCTTCAATTGATCTAATGCAGAGCAGTTTGTCTACTGAGGGGTTGTCTATACTTAAAACACTACAATGTTACAGCTGCACTACTATAGTACTTCAGCGTAGACGCTACCTACACTGATGGGAGGGATTCTTACATCTGTCTCTTCTGAGAAGCAGTAGCTATATGACCATCAATGAAAGAATTCTTCCATCGACCTAGCGCTATCTACACTTGACCTTATGTTGGCTTAACTGTGCCACTCAAACATCTGGATTTTTCACACCCCGACCGATGAAGTTAAACCAACCTAATTTTCTGGTGTAGATCAGGCCTAAGTAACACAAGTTAATGGGAACATTTCCCTCTGAAGCTTTGCTCGATACATTATCTCCCAGTCCAATAATGAATACAATTCCAAGTGCTGGTTTCATTCATCTGAGCCCTAAATGATGTAGGCCCTGGCTCTCTAAAGGATTACTTTTCTCTCTCTTCATGAACTAGAACAACAGGTACCATCAATGGGTTAAGTTTGCAAAACCAAGGACAAACCTTTCTCTGTGGCATATGCTTGGATTCAGAATCCCATTCAACAAGAAGTCAGACTGAGCCTAGGCTGTAGCATCTTACAGCAAAGTATCTGTAGGCAAACATCTTCCCACAACAACAGTGTAAAAATGGCCGGCAAAGTGGAAATGAGTAGACAGAAAAACTAGAAGATATGCATACGTGCCGTGTATTTAAAAGGATGTCCACCCTGAGGATTCCTGTTAACTCTTACTAATTTCCTACTTTTTTTCCTAGTACAAATCTACATACTATAGGTTTCATGAACCAAATGTTGGGTAATAACATGAGGAATCCATGTTTCTAAAACTAAGCTAGATATTTATTAAAATAACTATTTAAAGAGATGCTGCAACTTCAGCTACCATTCAAGCTATGTACATATAGATTCACTTCCTGGTTCCTCCTCCAAACACTTCCCTTCTGCAACCTATGCTCTTGCCGCCAGGTTCCATGCAGATCGATACACTGTATATCGGTGGTCAAGTTGGGAGGTAAGAGTGAAAAATTTATTTGAAGTATATGAGAGAACTTCCTCTTGGATTCAGATAGAAAATTGTGTTTCATAATATACTTGATTTCTTGCCAGCAATTGATTGGGTCATATTCTACTTTCAATTACGGTAACATAACTCTGGAGAAACACTATTGAAGTCAGTGGATTTACACCTGTTTTGTCTCATTCAGACATTTTTGTAACCTTTGTCATCGTCACCTCCCTGAGGACTCTCCTATGTGACCTCTGCTTTTTCCACCAACCCAACTCATAAATTATTATGTTTTTAAATAGCACTTAGGGTGTCATAGCTGCTGCTAGCCTTGAAGATTTGTAGTGTACCCTGTAATTTTGAGATGAAAAAAATTGGTTAAGTTACAGAAGAAATATTGCACTTCAAGATAAAACTACTTTTGTATTTCATTTTCTCTTCAAGTCATTTATATCCCTGTCACTAACCTCATTAGGTCAAGGGCTTGAGGCAGAGAGTGGGCATAACATTTTTGGTCATAGCGATCCATTCTTCAACAGCTGAGTATTTGCAAATATCTGTAATTTCAAAACTGAAATGAATGTTGTATTTATTCTGAAGGCAAATATTATAAATACAATGTGTTACTGAAGTTTACATTCCTCTGGAATTCATAATTAACTGGCAACTTTCAGCCATTCAAACACACATGACTTGGCACTTGTTTTTCTGGACATATTAATGAATCTGCTAGTGCCAAGGCTGTTTCTTAGGATGCCATCCTTCTGGCTGTGAAGCCAATCCTGCATTTTCAGAAGTTCTAGGAAATTCTATAAGCCAAGTAGTTGAAATAATAAAGAAAAAATTAATCAGTCACATATTAAATGTGAACCATGGAACGAAGCATCTGCAGCATTCAGTGGATGTCTGGATAACATACTTGCAGTACTATTTTGCCAGCTTTCGTCTGGAGTGGTTCATCAGAACAGAACAGATGCTAGTGTGAAATAGGTCATTATAGCAGCAGGGCATTAGAACAGAGACATTTCTTTTTTCTTGCAGCAACAGCTATTCCTTTTTTATTCACGCCAATTATGAAAATGTTAGCCAAATCTGACATATGAATGCATGTACTGTGACAAACCAATACTTTTAAAGGGCATCAAGGTAAAAGCTAACTCAGTGATGAAGCTTCACAAAGCAGTCCTTTTATAATCTAGATAAAGGAACCTTCACAATGCTCATGTAGGCTGTTTTTTGTTTTGTTTTCTGTTTTTGTGTTTTACTATAGATGGTATGCCCAGAAGCAGAGATGCTAATTCTCATGAGTTTCATCAGTCATTTCAAAGGAGAGGTCACACAGATAAGAAAAATGAACAGTACGCAGTATGTGAAGCAGTGACATTCAATGAGTCCTTGTCACTAGCAGTCATTAGCATGCAAGCCTGCTGTTATGTTTCAGTGCTTTATGTGCTTTTCTTGACCAGGCAGGGAGCCTTGGAGCACTGTAGCAGTTAATACCATGCAAGTTATTGTTTCTTTCTTGAATGCCTTATATTTTTAGTACCATTGAGATGCTTCTTTGTCCCCTGTGCATCTAAAATTTTAAAGAGAATCAAAGAATGTATAATTTATATATGTCCCAGAGGTAACGAATGACACAGTGATATCTGTGAAGGAGATGATTTTAAATTTCATGTCTTATGTAAGAGGTGATTTTTATATGAAAATTGTAAGAGTTGGCCTTGGGGATACCCAGATAATTATCCTTACAACAGTGGGTGTGGATTCCAGAGGAATTGTAGCTGAAAGCTATAGAGTATTAGATTTACCCTTGTGTATCATAGTTGCCATAATGGAAAACATAGCAACTGATGCTTCTTAGGGAATAGAATTTGTATTTTGACTCTGAATAGCATACACTGGAGATATGAAAAGGCAGGTTTTCCATGATTGTGTTGAAGAATTCATAAAAGGCTTAGGCATTTGTTTACCACTGAAATTCTTTCTGTCAGTTAAAAGGAAAAAAAAATTGTTTACTGATGTAGGGCAGGACCCATCACTACATCCTTTATCATGTAGCATAGCTCCTCTAGACTATTTCTGGTTTCATTGAACTAAAAGCCTGGAAGTACCAAGGCTAGAAATAAACGTCTGCTGCTTTGATATGCTATATGTTTGAAAATGCAGTTTAAGGTCTGTATTATAGACATTTCAAAGAGAATATAAATCAGTGCAGCATTCTTATTTTTTACAATCCAGTTGTATGTATCCACTGCAATTTTATAAAAACTGTTTTCAATAGCATTTTTAAAAATAACTTAATGTTATTTTGCATTCTCTTTTTTCTGAATTATAGTAAATAGACCCTTCTGAGCTCTGAACTTGGACTTTCCAATATTTAAATAATTGTAATGATCTTTCTGCTTCCATAGTTTCAGATGTTTAATAGCCTCTACATTAATGCTACAGTCAGCTTTTTAGCATTTCTTTCCCGAGGAAACAATTTTTTCTCTTCTCTACGGGAGGTCATTGTTTTTAACTTTTGTTTCCTGATCTTATAGGATTGGCCATGAGACTCTTTAACCTTCCTTCAGAAGTACGCTAATGGGGCTGCTGATAAGCAATCTGCTTTTGTAAAGGTCTGTAATTTATACTGAGTTCCTGATTATTCCAGCATATATATTACTACATTGATTAGTATACTGTCTGTTTATTACTTTCAGAGCATTGATATATATGAAGGAAGTTAAAAAGTTATAATTTTATTCGGGGGGGGAGCTAGTTTTTGAGATAGAGATGGAATTATTTTTATTTCTTGAAAAATCGTTAGGTCATAATTTCCATTCTGTTACACTGTTGTAAATCTGGAGTAACTCCATTCATTTCCCATTTCAATTGAGTTACTCCAGATTTACACTTCTGTACTTGAAAAAAGAATTTGGTGTCTAAGTAACTTGACCAGACAACCGTGTCTTGCAGTATGTGGCAAAACCACATTATCTTAAACGTCATTGCAGTTTATTGCTCGCTCCTGCCATCCATGTGGTTAACTTGTGAGTAGTTTTGCAACTAACACTGCAGATGGTGCCAGGAACAGAAGAACAGGAGTTGGCAGAGGGTCAGTTGAACTGTTTAAGCTTTTGGGCCATAAGATGAGCTCTGGCTCATGGAATGTTTCACTATATTTTTAAAAAAAGGTTTTGGATATTTTAAGAAACTGTAAAAAGATCAGCTTGTTGCATGTGGATTATCAGAATAATAATGGTTTGAGTCCTGAGGTTATAGTGTGGTAAGGGATGGTGAAGGGATCATATATTCTTGTCAGATATAACTGTAGTGTACTAAATATGGTAACCTAAGACCAAAATGATTTAAAGAATAGAAAACACTGTACTGCATCTCAGTATATTTTTAAACATAGGCAGGCATTCTTACAGTGCCACATTTTCTGTAGATATTTGGTGGGAGAAGTTAATAGAAATCAACTGACCTATCAAGCTGCTTACGTGACTGCCATCCCTACAGTACCTGAGCACCATAGACTTCAATGGAAGTTGTATTGAACCTAATAACCATTTTCTAAAGTGAATATTTACATCCAAAATATGCCCTATGTATTGAGTTTGTTTATTTGGGGATGGATGTGGAAAGGTATTCAGGTGCCTAAATACCTTTAAACATCTGACTTTGTGCTTGAGACAGCACTCTTTGTATAGTAAATTTCACTGTTTCCTATTTATATAATTATGTAGTTACAGAGGGAAATATGCTTGTAAACACAAATGTTGGCAGGGGGACTCGGGCACATGTAATACCTGAAACTCGGGCAGGTGTAATACCTACTTTTAATTCATTTTTTAAATTTGACTACATTTCAAGCTGTGGTTTTTTTTAAGAGGGCCTCAGATCTGAACCACCTCTAAGGCAGTTTGGATCCAGATCTGAACTTCATACACAGCTTTTACATTTATATTGGAATGAACAAAAATCCAAGATCTGGCCCATTTGAGACTGAATAGATACAATGAATTTTATGTCATTGTGTAATGGAAAGCTACATATTCTGAATTTGGATGACTCAAGAGTTAGAGAAAATTGCATAACCATCAATGATTCATGTCATTTTCAGGCTTTACAAATTCTTTGCTTCTTTCTTTCAAGCTGTGACCATGATATTCCCTGGGGCAAAACTTGTGTTTTTGTTTTTGAGGAGAGGGAAAAAAAGTTCAGACACTGAAAAGAATTCAGTATAAAGGGAGAAAACTTGCTGTTAGTGTTGGCATTTGGAATGTAAATCCTTTACTATTAACTGTGATTTTTATAAAGGCTGGCATTCCAGACTTGCCTAGGAGTGACTTCGGGTCATGGTTCACTAACGTCGTCTAAGAGTTATTGCTGAATCTGTTTAACAAAGTGTAGTTGGGATTGTGTATTTTTACCTGTGTATCTGACACATTTGACACAAATTGAGGCAATGACTATTGTGCAGATGGAGCAAGATTAGTCTTTTGTTTAAAGACATATTTTAAGGAGGGAAGAGCTCTTAGGTTCATTGTTCAGAAGTCTGATTCTTGAAAAATAATAGTTTATGATTTACATATAAATTGGGATTATTTAGATTAGAGAGCAGACAAATAAAAAGTGCGATGATAAACATATATTAAAATCGTAAGTGGCATAGAGAAAGTGGTTAGGGTACTCTTATATACACCTTTCTTATAGTGCAAGAACAAGGGACAACCAATGATATTAAAAGGCAAGATGTTTAAACTAAAAAAGAAGTACATTTGTTCACAATTATTGAGGCAAAGTATTTAGTAGGATCTTGAAAAGGCTTAGACATTTATGTGAATATCAGCGACAGTTACATTATCTACACTAAACATTTATAAGGCATATCAACCTACATACTTTAGGACATAAGTCAATCACCAACTGCCTATTTCAGGAAGAAGCTTCTGTAATATCCATGTTGTTGTATAATTGTCCATTACGGGGGTTATACACCACCTTCTGGTACTGCCTGTGGTGGGAGAGAGGATGCTTCACTGCATGTACCATTGATCTGATCCAGCATGTCTTTTATGTTTTATTGCACACTTTTTGTATTGTTTTTCCTACAATTATCTTCCCTCTTTCTGCACAGTTTTTATTTTTTTTTTGCATTCAGTATTTTTATTTCCTGCTTGTGATGCCTCTCACATTCTCCCTCTAAGCCTTTCACTTTCTCTTCTAGATTTTTTTTTCTTTTCAGTTTGCTACTTATTTGCTGTTGGTATTTCCTAATTCCCCTATCGGTGTTTATCTGCAGAGGACACATCTACCTAACAGTCCTGCAGTGGACATTCTAAACTCTACCCGTGATATTTCTATGGCAAAACATGTTTCGATTTTTGGAGAGAAAAAGTATAAACATTGAAAACAATTCGGACTAAAGAATGGAAACTCATTACTGTGCTGGAATAGGAAAATCTTTTTAATGAGCTTTTTCCCATCTCTGAGTTGTGTTTCCCTCTCCCTCACTTCCTCTTGTTCTATAGCTTTCCCCCTTTATCTCATTGCTTTCTCTTAGTTTTTCATTCTGAATATGCTGAGATTGACTGTAATCCTGCTTCAAAATAGAACACTGAGTCTAGTGAATGCCACTCGGTTGTTGGTGAACTCAGAATGGATTTAGGAGCAGCAGGCCTTCTCTAATATAATGAGATGCAAGCACGAAAATACCAATTTCACAAAGGCTGGAGAGAGCAATTTTCCTACAGTGAATGTAAGCATGGCAACCCACTACCTTCAATCTTCCTTCCAGAGCCATGCATATATCTAGTATGCCCTTCTGCGCTCATAAATTTGGAAATATATACCATTTAAAAACAGGGTTTGTGTACATCACAGCTTTAAACGGAGATCTTCAGGGTCACCAACCTCTCTTTCTTCACTGGTAGCTGCAGGGATTTTCGGGATGGCTGCTCACAGCTCAGTTCTCCCGCTAGAGGCTGCAGGAATGATGGAATGGCTACTCATGCAGGATGTTGTAGCTTTGCAAATATGAAGCAGGGGAAGGTAATGCATTAAACAGAGAGGAATCGAGGGAAACTGGAAGAATTTTCAAATTCTTCCATCAACCTACCCATATCTACTTCAGGGGTTAGGCTGTCCCAACTGCAGTGCTCAGGGTATGACATTGTTTGCAGCCATAAGTGACATAGCTAGGCCAATCTAATTTTTAGCTATAGATCAGGCCTATGATGCAAATTGTTCTAGAAATGGATTCCTCATTGGTCACACCTGGTGATCAGTTACCTCCCATTTCAAAGGTGGCTGTTAGTTCAAACACCTTAGCTAATCTCAGCTGTCATGGTATCGCAAAAGAAAGGCTGTCTCTAAAGTAAGTTGGACAAAAAGCCATCAGTTCTCACACACCACATTGATGAGCCTAAATAAGAACCGAGATAGAGAATTACCCCTGTCAGCATATAGAAGCCAGTGCAGTTTCGGTAGCCCAGATATAATGTGTTCTCTGTGAACAATGCTAGTAAGAAAGCCGTCAGATGCATTCCCACCAGCTAAAGTTTCACAAGGATTTCATTTATTTTCATTTCATTAATAAAAAGGATGCTTCTGGTGCCCTGCCAATTATAGTTTAAACTCAGCCGCATTAAAACAGTCAATCAGACGGGAGCCTGATCAACCAGCCACCTACCAAAAAAGCTCCTTCCCCCACCCCCTTCATTGTTCCAGGTTCATAGCCTTAACCTTTTCCAAAACCCCATCACATAGATGACTTTTGCAATGGCCCAGGCAGTCACCGAATTCAGCTTAGTTAGGATGAAGGTGGAGAGCAAATTCCATATCTGCTGATGCAGATGCTGAGCCCTTGCAAAGAACCCCCTGCCAGCAGTCATCTTTGATAATGATGGGGGTCCAGCTCAAACATGTGTGCTGACTGCAGCTGTGGTAGTATGGCATAAGGAGAAGGGCGCTCTCATGTGGGCAGGTTCATAGCCATTTAGGGAATTATAGATAACTACCAACACCTTAAACTCCCTCCCAGAGTTCAATAGGCTTACAAAGGAAGCAGTTGCATTCTACACTAGCCTCAATGTCCAAATGGTTTTAAGGTGTAACCATATGTAGAGTGCATTGCAAAAGTCTCTATATAAAGAGTAGCAAAGTCTACATTCAAATCAAAATGTCACAGCCTCCTGGCCAGATGCTCATGGTGAAAAGCTGTTTTAATATGATTGCAGTAGTAGCCAGGGATCTAGAATCAGCCCCAAGTTTAAAACCCTGGTGACTAATGGTTGAAATACTCCCTCAACCAAAGGAACTAATATTGCCTTTGCCATCTCTGACTGCTTCCTCCAAGCCACCATGAACATCATCTCAGTTTCCTGAGCATGGAGCTTCTTCCAGCTCATTCTCATCTAGGCTTCAGTCTGAGCTAGGTTCCAACTGGGGCGTTGAACCACATCATCTGATTGTGTCAAAATAGAGACATAGAGGTGGTTGTCATTACCATATTGAAAACACCTCACCTAATGCCTCATAGTGGTCCCACGTATATGCTTTGAACAGGAAGGGTGACAGAATGACACTGGACAGCACTCTACTCACTTGAGAGCTTTTTGGGGAGTGAAGCAACTATCCTCAGCTACACATCAGTTCTCTTTGAGAGAAAAGAATGGAGCCACTGATAAGCAGCCATGTCCACTCTCTCCAGGGTCCTCTGGTGAGTCAACAATGCCTCATGATCAATGGTATCGAAGACAACTGATGGATCTAATAATACCGGAATTCAAATTTGGTCTTCGTCCATCGTCAGGGGGAGATAATCAGCCAACTGAGTGAATTCAGTTTCTGCGCCAAACCAGAAGTTTTCAGAGATAGCTCTAGCTAGAGCATGCTGCAATAATCCAAAATGAATGTGAGAAAAGCATGCATTACTGGGGTGAGTTCAATATCCGAAAGGAAAGGTTGCAACCTCACATCCAAGAAGATGAGAAAAAGGCACTCATGGTCACTGCTACTCTCTGAAATATCCAAAAGCAGCCGTGTCTCCAATAAGACCTGTGAGTTACAAATGTGAGAAATGAAAGATGGTCTAGCTCCTTCAAAGATAGCAGCATTATGAAAAATCTTTTCCCCTTTCCTACAAAAAATCCAACCCAACATTGGAAAGTGAAAATCCTTTCTCTTTTGCTATTTATCTAAAAAAGTGCAAAAAAATGATAGATTTAACATTAAATGTGCCATTGAAAGCCACTTTACTGTAATGGAAGAAGAGAACATTGAGTTTGATGATCCTACAGTGAATACATTTGCAATGCTGTTGTCATCATCAAAACTAAGCTGTGATGATAGTTCCAGCAACCCTTTGGCATCAGCTTCATTCAGGAGCAATCTCTGTTCATCCCCAACACTCAAAAAACCTGCCAAGTTCCATCTATGATTATATCATAAAACAGCCGTAAGACAGACTTTGATAAGAAAGTTGCAAACTACTTCTAGGTTATCAACATCTCCTTCAGTGTCGTACAAAACAACCATTTTAAAGAAATAATTGAAGCACATCTCCTGGGATGTACTGCTCCAGACAGATATAGATTCCTGAGATCAGTTATTAGCAGCTACAACTGGAGATGCAGAAGGGAAAAAGAATGCAGAACTAAAAAGAATCCATATCAGCATTTAATGCAAGATGGTTGGTTGCATGGGAAAAACAATCCAAGCATTCAGGGAATAATGTGTTCCTACTTAATGCTATTGATTCTACATCTGACCACAGAATATAGTGTCCAAGATGTCTTATAAGAACACTGAGAAAAATGGGACAAGACAGTTTGGCTCAGACAACAAAAATAAAATCAAAAAGATGAGACAACGTCTAATGTGCAGTCACCCTAAAATTCACCTGTATGGGTGTTCAGCACACTATTAAAAATTCACTGAGAAAATCATAATATATAACACCCTGAAAATATGTTATGGAACTTGAAAAGTTCTTCCACAGCCACCTCTGCCTGGTTGTCATCTGAAAAAGGGGAATTGGTGACCCCAGTTTCTGGATTACATGATGTAATTCTCAGAAAGATTATGTCTCTATATTTGCATCCATCTACCATCAGGACGTTGAAATTTTGCACTGAGTTGGAAAGAAGTTTGACTGAAACACAACACACAATGTACAGAGTCAGGACTGCACAAAAGTGCATTCAACTTATGAGAGCCATTACAGAGGGACCTGACAGATAACAGGCTGACGCTATTGTCACAGTCTCCGTGGAACTCTGGCTTGATGTAATTAATAAAGAACTGGAGGTTGGAACCAAAGGCACATTTATTCTGAGACGCCATGGAACCTTTCCATTTCTTAGCTAGTGAGACTGATTCCAAATACAAAGGTCCGAAGTTGAATCCAGTAGACGGGAGAAGATGAAACGTGGCTGCTTATTCATAAACTTGAGTATTGGTATTCTTGTGTTTTTACTTACAGAATTGCAGCCTTTTAATTTGGGAAGAAAAATGTGTTCCTTTTATATTTGAGGGATAAATATGCTTACGACGTGCATTACACTATTTTGTCTCTTTCATTTTGTGAAACCTTTCATGAGTTTGGGTTTATTTTGGAGAGGGAGTGTTCTTCTCCACGCTCACTTGTGGGTTTTTTGGAGGCAGAGCGGGGGTTGGGGGGAATTACAGTAACCTTGCAAGAAAGGGTTTCAGACATAAACTCTGTTTATTCTAGCTGTTTTCCATGGTCTGTCAGCATTATCTATCTCTTATCCTGGGTGAGGTTCTGCAGACCAGTTGCTATCAAGTTTTCCTCTCCACCAGACAGGAGGAAAGTCAATCAAATGAATTATCTGGGTTCAGTGAAATAGAGACATAGAGCTGGATCTGTTCTGTATGCAGAAAGAAGCAGTCTGCACTATTTCCCTAACACACTCATATTTACATAGAACGGGAGGGTGACACTGGAAACCTGTGGTGCCTCACAGGTAATCGGATATCCATCAGATAGTATGCCAAATATTACTCTTTGGGTCTTCTCAGAGAAAAAAGAGAAAAACCATTTGAGTATCGCAATGTCGATACCTCCTACAGTCTGCAGCCATGTCAACAGTACCTTGAAGTTAGTGGTGTCAAAGACAGCAGAGCGTCTACACGGACAGTCAGAGTAGTACATTCAAAAGCACCTATCTGACTTAGGAGAGCAATTCTCATTTAAAGTTTTGAAAATTCTACTTAATCTTTTGTTGCCAGAAAGAGGATGCTGACCAGTGAGACCAGCCCAGTCCAAGTACTGAACCTAGAACTAAAGCCAGTTTGATAAGTGTCAAGGAAATCTGAGTATGTCAGATGTTGCTTGGTTACTACCTTTTCAATAATGCACCTTTCACCTCTCCTCAAAATGAGGCAGATTATAGGGAAAACAATAATTGGAATAATTTTCAGTTTCAAGACATGACTGTTTGAGCAAGAGCTGAACAATTACTTTAAGAGGTGCTGTCACCATGCCCTCCAGAAAGAAAGCAATGAAAGTGTTTTCCAATAACAGACCTGATATCTCCCTCCTAGAATTTATCAGACAAGAAACACATCGATCCAATTTGCAGGTTGCAGCCTGAAGGTCCTTAAGCACATCTAAAACCTCAGTGTGTGACAATGGCTGAAAGTTAGAGAAGATGCTGCATTTGGTCCCTGGCACTTGTCCCATGGTGCAGGCCACCAATCCCATTACAGTCTGAACAGCCTTGTCCATGAAGTAGATGAAACTTCCTCTGCTTCACTGGTCGGTTTCTCTCTTGTTTATAGGCAAGACTGACCTCTACTGACCCTCTCCCCTTCTTGGCTGTTGTGCACTAGCACAAGGCTATAATGTTCGGATTGTAAATACTGCATGGAAATGTTTAAATCCAGGCCAAAAACTGCTTTAATTGGAATTTAAAAAAAAACATAGAAATATTTCTGTTGCTCTTAGGTTTTGTAATATGTTGTCTTTCAAATTTGTCTTAGGACTGAATTCTAACTTCAATCATATTGACGCTGTCCTTTTAATTTCCTTGTCTGCTTTTTAAAAATCACCTGAGTATTTAAATTGACATCTTATCCCTCTCAGAAAGCCTTGTTGTAACGGTTCGTCATGCTTTACCTGCAATAATGAAACAAAAATGAGTATAAAATCATTCGCTTTCTGATTGATTTAGGGTTAGAAGATAATTCCTCCTTTGTTGTTAGAGACAAGTTTAAAAGGGCTACTATGGCAACCAAAATTAATGACAAACATAGAGGCTGTTAATCGTTCAGACTGACTGGTATAAGAAAAGCTTTAATCTTCACTGAGCCCATTTAATACCTTCCCAATTATTTGTGTGAACAGTTAGTATGTGTGTCTCTTTAAAGAGTGTCTGGCACCACTGACCTCACTGACTGCAAAAATGAGGTTCATGTTACTAGGCAGAACATTTGTGGTGGCCCCTCCCCCGCTGGTGCATGATCCATGGGGCATGATCCATGGGTTTTGGATTATGCTCAGAGTGGGCCACTCCCATCTGTTGCTGATTATTAAGGTCAAGTGCTGATAGTATGCTTCGTGCTGTGTAAGACACAGAAATAAAGACTGTTCCTGCCCCAAAGGGTTTATAATCTACAAGGCAGACATTTGCCAAGAAAAAAAGGTACTGTGGGATCCAGGCAACCATGGTATCCTAGGGTATGTCTACACTGCAGTAAAAGTATGGGCAGCACAGCGTGGCAAGGAGGCGACCAGCCCTCTGTGGAGAAAGAAGTGGTTCGGGACTATTTAGAAAAGCTGGACAAGCAGAAGTCCATGGGGCTGGATGCGCTGCCTCCGAGAGTGCTAAATGAGTTGGCGGATGTGATTGCAGAGCCATTGGCCATTATCTTTGAAAACTCGTGGCGATCCAGGGAAGTCCCGGACGACTGGAAAAAGGCTAATGTAGTGCTCATCTTTAAAAAAGGGAAGAAGGAGGATCCTGGGAACTATAGGCCAGTCAGCCTCACCTCAGTCCCTGGAAAAATCATGGAGCAGGTCCTCAAGGAATCAATTCTGAAGCACTTGGAGGAGAGGAAAGTGATCAGGAACAGTCAGCATGGATTCACCAAGCGCAAGTCATGCCTGACTAATCTAATTGCCTTCTGTGACAAGATAACTGGCTCTGTGGATGTGTTATTCCTTGACTTTAGCAAAGCTTTTGATATGGGCTCCCACGTGGGCTCCCGTATTCTTGCCAGCAAGTAAAAGAAGTATGGATTGGATGAATGGACTATAAGGCAGATAGAAAGCTGGCTAGATCATCAGGCTCAACGGGTAGTGATCAATGGCTCCATGTCTAGTTGGCAGCCGGTATCAAGTGGAGTGCCCCAAGGGTCAAACCTGCAGCCGGTTTTGTTCAATATCTTGATTAATGATCTGGAGGATGGCATGGATTGCACCCTCAGCAAGTCTGCAGATGACACTAAACTGGGAGGAGTGGTAGAAACGCTGGAGGATAGGGATAGGATACAGAGGGCCCTAGACAAATTAGAGGATTGGGCCAAAAGAAATCTGATGAGGTTCAACAAGAACAAGTGCAGAGTCCTGCACTTAGGACGGAAGAACCCCATGCACTGCTACAGACTAGGGACCGAGCCGCTAGTCAGCAGTTCTGCAGAAAAGGATCTAGGTTTAAGGGGACTGTTGCCCCCTTACTAACATTCAGTGGGGGTGTTTTAGTTGCTAGCTCCCAGTACTAAAAGGGGTAGGGGTCGATGGGGAATCAGGACCCTGAGACTGCCAGTCCCTAGGAGTAATGCAGAGAGGCCAATTCTCCAGGTCAGCCTGAATGACAGGGCGGGCAGGCTAATCAGGGAGTCAGGAGGCCAGCAAGGTCTCGTCCTCCATGTGAGCTGGAATTGCCTGGGTCAGACAGAGTGGGGCTGAGCTAAGGAGAAAGCAGGGGCCCAAGCTGAGCGGGGGATCAGAGCTGTGCCAGATCCAGAGAGAGCAGACCCTGTCCTGCGAGCAGAGCTGCAGCCTCAAAGCCAGAGTCACAGCCCAGAGAGAGCAGACTTGCCTTGGGAGTAGAGCTGCAGCAACCAGAGCCAGAGGGGCCAGAAAAGCAGCACAGGAAGCAGGTCAGTGCTGGGAGCAGAGTCACAGAAGCAGCCTGCAGAGCAGACCTGTCCTGGGAGCAGAGCTGTAGCAACCAGAGCCAGAGGGGCCAGAGAAGCAGCCCAGGGAGCTGGAGGCAGAGCAGCAGCCATGCTGAGGCAGAGTGGAGCTGGAGCAGTCCGGAGCCAGGTGTCGTGAGCAGCTGGGGAGAGTGAAGGGGGGGACCCTGGGCAGTGGGCCCAGCACACGGAGACGCCTCAGCCAGGAGGCTCTGCAGGCCAGACTCGGAGGGGGATTGGTAACCCTGACAGGGCAGGGGCAATGCTGGAAAGAAGGGTGCTGCCACCTCGAGCCTGAGAATGTGTGGCCACCACCAGAGCGAGTGTCCAAGCCACAGCATCCCTACAGCACAGCCAGGGCCTGAGAAGGAGGCCTGGGACTTACAAGGAACAGACTGTGAACTGCCCTGACATTCCAGAGACACCATTTGTGATGTTCCCTGCCACAGAGCGGGTTGATGTGTTTCCTTTAACCTTTCCCATTTTCCCTTATTCTTTTTAAAATTAATTGTTGATTAAATAACTTGCTGTCAAGGTTCCTCCCACACTCTGAACTCTAGGGTACAGATGTGGGGACCTGCATAAAAAACCTCCTAAGCTTATCTTTACCAGCTTAGGTCAAAAACTTCCCCAAGGTACAAAATTACACCCGTTATCCTTGGACTGGCCGCTACCACCACCAAACTAATACTGGTTACTGGGGAAGAGCTGTTTGGATGCGTCCTTCCCCCCAAAATACTTCCCAAAACCTTGCACCCCACTTCCTGGACAAGGTTTGGTAAAAAGCCTCACCAATTTGCCTAGGTGACTACAGACCCAGACCCTTGGATCTTAAGAACAATGAACAATCCTCCCAACACTTGCACCCCCCCTTTCCTGGGAAATGTTGGATAAAAAGCCTCACCAATTTGCATAGGTGACCACAGACCCAAACCCTTGGATCTGAGAACAATGAAAAAGCATTCAGTGTTTTACAAGAAGACTTTTAATAAAAAATAGAAGTAAATAGAAATAAAGAAATCCCCCCTGTAAAATCAGGATGGTAGATATCTTACAGGGTAATTAGCTTCAAAAACATAGAGAACCCCTCTAGGCAAAACCTTAAGTTACAAAAAAGATACACAGACAGAAATAGTTATTCTATTCAGCACAATTCTTTTCTCAGCCATTTAAAGAAATCATAATCTAACACATACCTAGCTAGATTACTTACTAAAAGTTCTAAGGCTCCATTCCTGGTCTATCCCTGGCAGAAACCAGCATACAGACAGACACAGACCCTTTGTTTCTCTCCCTCCTCCCAGCTTTTGAAAGTATCTTGTCTCCTCATTGGTCATTTTGGTCAGGTGCCAGCGAGGTTACCTTTAGCTTCTTAACCCTTTACAGGTGAGAGGAGCTTTCCCCTGGCCAGGAGGGATTTCAAAGGGGTTTACCCTTCCCTTTATATTTATGACACTTGCATTTGCTTTAAATTGTGTGTAATAGTCAGTGGGTCAGAGAAGCGCCCAGTGCAGAGAGAGTACCCCGGAGTGGGGACACCCTAGCCCCTGTCCTAGGTGACCACAGCAGGGTTGGGGGTCGAGCCCCCCAGGAATCCTGGGCCCAGCCTTGTTGGGGTTACGAGGACTCTGCCAGACAGGAGAGTGGAAGGGGAGTCCTCAAGGGCAAGGAGGCCACTGGGTAAAGGAAGTGGGACAGTGGATGAGAAGAGGACTCAGATCCTTTCGCTAGCCCACTTCACCGGGGTAGTGCGGAAGCCAGGAAAGTTCTCCACAATAGCGGGACTATTCCCCCGCTTACATAGGGGTTACAGTGAATGAGAAGCTGGATATGAGTCAACAGTGTGCCCTTGTTTCCAAGAAGGCTAACAGCATTTTGGGCTGTATAATTAGGAGCATTGCCAGCAGATCGAGGGACGTGATAGTTCCCCTCTATTCGGCATTGGTGAGACCTCATCTGGAGTAGTGTGTCCAGTTTTGGGCCCCACACTACAAGAAGGATGTGGAAAAATTGGAAAGAGTCCAGCGGAGGGCAACAAAAATTATTAGGGGGCCGGAGCACATGACTTACAAGGAGAGGCTGTGGGAACTGGGATTATTTAGTCTGCAAAAGAGAAGAATGAGGAGGGATTTGATAGCTGCTTTCAACTACCTGACAAGGGGTTCCAAAGAGGATGGAGCTAGGCTGTTCTCAGTCGTACCAGATGACAGAACAAGGAGTAATGGTCTCAAGTTGCAGTGGGGGAGGTTTAGGATGGGTATTAGGAAAAAGCTTTTCACTAGGAGGGTGGTGAAGTACTGGAATGGGTTACCTAGGGTGGTGGAATCTCCTTCCTTAGAGGTTTTTAAGGTCAGGCTTGACAAAGCCCTGGCTGAGATGATTTAGTTGGGGATTGGTCCTGCTTTGAGCAGGTGGTTGGACTAGATGACCTCCTGAGGTCCCATCCAACCCTGATATTCTATGATTCTATTAAAAGAGCTGCGACACTGAATCTCAAAGCCCGGGTCAATTGACTTGCATTTGCAAGGCCCAGGCTGCAGAGCAGAAAATGGCAGTGTAGATGTCCGGGTGTGGACTGGAGTCCAGGCTCTACAACTCGGCAAGGATGAAGGGTCTCGGAGCCCGAATGTCAACACTGCAGTTTTTAGCCATGCAGACCAAGCCCTGCAAACCTGATTCAGTTGACCCAACCTCTCAGACTCAGTGCTGTCGTTTTTTTCTTTTCAGAATAGACGTACCCTTAGGTTGCTTTTTAAAATATAATTGGAGGCAATAGTGATGTGATATTTTGATGTGTGTTAATGGGCCTGATGTAACAGACAGGACAGCCACACCTCTCAGTAGAAAAGGAGGAGTGTTCAGGAGCCATGCAAACAATTAAATATATAAACAAATGCTTTTATACTACCAAAGAGGGCCTCTTATGCTCTATAAAGCAGGATTGATCTATTTTCTGCCACGTGAGAATCGGCCAGCAAACTGATTCTAGACATGCTTTGTGGACAGGCTGATCCGTTATACTTTTGGAAGAAAATACATCCACAGACAGCATTTAAAGTATGCAACATAGATTAATTATTTATTTTTATCTGTGCATATAGCTCAGGGCTCCAGATTTATGGTTGAATCCCACATGGTCAACACCCCATTAGGTTGACAACCATATGGCTGAAAGCCTACATTGCCAGAAAATTGATGGGGAGATGGGAGGTGGGGTGGGGGGTACATATCTGCAGGTTCAGAGGGCGGAGAGGAGCTGTCACCTAGCAACATGATGCTGACTCTCCTCTTCTTTTGAGGCAGAGGTGTCAGCTTTCCAGACATATGGCTGTTGACTTTATGAGGTGTCAGCTGTATGGAGTTCAACCATATGAAATACAAATTGAAGAATCAGAAAGTACCCACTTTGGTTTCCATAACAAAATTCTTAACTTTAAGAAAAATTTTCCAGTGCTGTGATAGAGATGAAAAGCAACAGCTTAAAGAGCTAAGTGGTATCCACTCTTTTACAGCAACTCTTCAATAAAGAAAAGATCTAAACTCAGCCTGACTAAACAAAGCTATAGATTAGAATATTTGCTGCAACACTGTGTGATATTTTGTCTGTATGCCCTTTATGTTCAATAGGGACAAAGGCACCTGTTTTATTTCACCCTTCCTCAGTAGACTGAGATATTAATCCAATAGCTAAAGGATTAATTATATGACACAATAATAGATAAATGACATATGTGATACAATCCCAAACCATGGTTGCAGTTGTGGTTTTTCATGTGTACTCTATTGTGGTTAATAGCAATACATAAACTTTTGACTCCATGTTGTTTAATAAGTTGTGGCATATCTACCTCCAACACCTATTAGCTATCTGTTGTCAGTGAGTCACCTATTGTACTAAACATATAGCTCAAAATCCTGCAGTTTATACTCATTCAAAACTCTCACTAATGTTAACAGGAGTTTGCCTCCGAAGGAGTGCAGAATTAGGCCCAGGGGAACAAGACAGCTAAAAGTCATTGGGATATCCAAACCATGAACATGTGATGTTTTGTTTATTTTGAATTTGGCAAGTGTGTTTGAAAATTTTACAGTCCCTAAAATAGCCTTCAGAATGTTTCTTCCCTTCCCTCCTCTACCAGAAAAACATGTCACATATTTAAAGATAATATACGTGGATGAAGAGGGAAAAAAAAGTGTGATTAGTTGGAAATGGATTCTTTTCAGTATAACAGTTAAGATACCAGAGACCACCAGGCCCTGACAGCTTCTGCCACCTATGATATCTATACTAAACACAATGTCATCTGTTAGCTACGGTGGTGCAGGTTCATACATATTTACCGATTTGCAAATTATGCATGTGCAGCTCTGAACAGAGCTGTTCTTTCTTTTTCTTTCTGCTTTTCTTCCTTCACTAATGATTTAAACTGCTTACATGTCTGGTATCAGAGGGCTGGATTCTGAGCTTGTAGTTTCCTTTGTACACCAATTATGTCTTAGCATTTAAATTACAATTTTATTTGCAGATTTGGAAGCATCCTTTTTGGTAGAATGAGATTTTCTTCATCCTGCAACTGTTCTTTGATATAATGATTTATTAAGGTACGAGGAGAAATATTGATCCTGCTAATAGCTTCTGCCTTGCCACATAATGCTTTGCATTTTACTCAGCTGAAAGGGCCATATTCCTTCGCTCATCATCTGATTGACCATAAATGCTTTGGCCTTTCCCCAGCAATTATCACACTTACCAAAGCAGTGGGTAAAAGTCAAGTATTTATAGATTAATTAGAGAAGTCAACATGTCCAAATAGTGTACTTTACATAACACAAGGAATCCTTGGCTAGTGGTGTGTGTGACATTAGGGAGCAGTGCTATACTGTTTAAAAGCAAATTTAGCAAATTCAGAATTTTTATATGTACACTATTGATTAGGCCTCTCTTTTGTGGGGAGTTATACCCTACAGCTGTGATTTATTAATGGCATTTATGCTTACATTTCATTGATATTTTCAATTGTATTCTCTCTCCTGCATCCTCACCTTCTCTTGAAAAAGCTTTCTAATGTTATTGTCTATAGAAAGATGGTGAAGGATCAGTCGGAACTGATTCCTATTGTGGTTTTCACTATTCAGCTTGGAAAGTGCATTATTCCTTTGGTAATGGTAACCAGCTCTATTGCAAGGGGGGGGGGAAAGAAATACATGAAAAATACAGAACAAAGCTTATTTTTAAAGGACAACAGTCTACAGTACTTTATTCACCAAAACGAAGTCAAAGGGAGCTCCACGTGCTCATTACCTCTGAAAGCCGGGTCTCTGGTGCCTCGGGTTTGATGCTGAAAACCAAAGACATAAAATATTGATGGATACTTTTTTTGAAAATAATGCCTTAACCTCTTCTTTACCTCAGTTTCACCTCTTGTAACTTGGCATATTAATACCTACCAGTGAGGGATATAGTGAGGCTTAATTATTAATTAATGTAAAAAGTGGCAAATTTAAAAACTAATCATGTGATTTCCCCCCCCCCCACAGTGTGTAATTAGACTTGGAACTCATTGCCTCAGGATGTTGTTCAGGCTGAGAGTTTAGCGAGATTCAAAAAGGGATTGGTTGTTTATATGGATAACCAGAATATCCAGCTATAATAATTAATGCTAACAAAAGGACTAGAAGAGATCTAAGTCTCATGCATCAGGGTTTTAGCCAATCTTTAACTATTAAATGTTAGGAGAAGACCTAGTGCATATCAGGGACAGATTATTCTATATCTGTCTACTGTAGGATACTTTAATCTTCCTCTGAAACATCTGGTGCAGGCTGGACCTCTGGTCTGATCCAGGGTGGCAGTTCCTGTGTTCCTATATTCTAAAATGATCTGAGAACCTCAGTGGGAAAGTTCTGTGGAAATGTAAAGCATTATTACTGTCCCAGTTGAAGTTTGTGTTTATAAACACACTTTTAACACTGAATTTAAAAACCAGATGGCATGATTTCTCCCTTCCCCTTTTATAATATTTGTGGAGACTATCTGATTGACAGCACTGGACAGGGAAATGATTCACCCACCGAACATGGACAACACAGGTGGCTGCCACTGAAGCTCCACTGCCTCACCCCTGTGCCTTACCTCTGACTTGAAAGTAAATGCTCCTCATTGTTCAGTCCTTGCACCCGCTGCTAAGCAAATGCTAAGCAATGAATAACTTATTTGACAAGTGTTTTCTGATTCTTTTACTGTTTGCTAGCTATCTACAAACAAATCATGAAATTTCAAGTGTATTCCTTATTGGTAGGGTTGATCAGTGAATAATTCTTTTATTATTTGTGAATAGCAAATATCGGTATTTTGTGCTGTCTTGGTTGGTTACATGCATGTCAAGGTTCCTTCCCCACTCTGAACTCTAGGGTATAGATGTGGGGACCTGCATGAAAAAACCCCTAAGCTTATTTTTACCAGCTTAGGTTAAAACTTCCCCAAGGTACGAACTACTTTATCTTTTGTCTCTGGACTTTATTGCTGCCACCACCAAGCGTCTAACAAATATAACAGGGAAAGAGCCCACTTGGAAACGTCTTTCCCCCTAAAATCCCCCCAAACCCTACACCCCCTTTCCTGGGGAAGGCTTGATAAAAAATCCTCACCAATTTGCGTAGGTGAACACAGACCCAAACCCTTGGATCTTAAGAACAATGAAAAAGCAATCAGGTTCTTAAAAGAAGAATTTTAATTAAAGAAAAAGTAAAAGAATCACTTCTGTAAAATCAGGATGGTAAATACCTTACAGGGTAATCAGATACAACACATAGAGAATCCCTCTAGGCAAAACCTTAAGTTACAAAAAGACACAAAAACAGGAATATACATTCCATTCAGCACAACTTATTTTATCAGCCATTTAAACAAAACAGAATCTAACGTATATCTAACTAGATTGCTTATTAGCCCTTTACAGGAGTTCTGAGTTCTGACCTGAATTCCTGCTCTGGTCCCGGCAAAAAACAGGCAGAGAGAGAGAACCCTTTGTTCTCCCGCCTCCTCCACCCCAGCTTTGAAAGTATCTTGTCTCCTTATTGGTCATTTTGGGCAGGTGCCAGCAAGGTTGTCTTAGCTTCTTAACCCTTTACAGGTGAAAGGGTTTTTCCTCTGGCCAGGAGGGATTTAAAGGTGCTTACCCTTCCCTTTATTTTTATGACACATGCGGTTGATTTTTTCCAGTTTGTGATTTTTACTGGGAGTAGGCAGTTCAAAATTTGCTTTCAGTCAATATTTTTAAGCTTCAAATTGTATGGTTTCCACTGTTCTGACAGCTCTTTTGCCAGCAAAGGTGCCTCCTAGCGCTAGTTGTGATGGTGTAATTTTTAATGTGCTTAATTATATGTTTAGGAGTGGGATTAGAGACCACCAACTCATTTGACAATAGGACACCAAGTATCTGATGCTTTTGGTTACCATTGACCCAAAACTGATATGAACTAGTGAGACCAGATCCTCAGCATGTCTAAATCTGCTTAGCTAATCATTGATGTTAGTAGAGCTGGACTGACCTGTGTCTGCTGAGGATCTGGCCCATGGGCTGGAGGTGATTCAGGCTATTCCTGAGTTATGTTACTAGTCCTGCATCAGAAATGGATTTTAATCAGTAGAAATGAGAAAATATTTTATATAAAATTGTTCTGTTGGATGTGTGTTGCGGTCCAAGTACAAGACAGAACAAGGCTTTAAGCAAGCAAGCAGGCTGGTCTGCCGACGGCTGGTCCCCTGTCAGCTTTCCACCCTCTCTTTTATTCTTTCTCTCCCCCCGCGCATTACATACTCCAACAGATAAAAGGAATACACTGGCTTTATTTAATATTCTTATTTACCAATATCTATCTACCGTATTCCTTGCTCTCGGGCCTTGAGCCCAGTCCTGGGAGGCTTCCCACGGTTCATGTCATCTGGGCGAGATTCCAAGGTTCATGCCCTTGAGAGGAGCCATGTGTGCACCTCTCCTTCACAACACTCCAGGTGTGCCCTGAATGTTGCCAAGTGCATGAACCTTGCATGAATGCTACAGATGTGTTCTAACTTTTCCAGGTACAGTAACTGTTGAAGTCTCAACAAAGTCTCAGCATCTGTCATAAATATAAGGGAAAGGGTAACCACCTTTCTGTATACAGTGCTATAAAATCCCTCCTGGTCAGAGGCAAAGTCCTTTTACCTGTAAAGGGTTAAGAAGTTCAAGTAACCTGGCTGGCACCTGACCCAAAATGACCAATGTGGGGACAAGATACTTTCAAATCTGGAGGGGGGGAAAAGACTTTTGTTTGTCTGTGTGATACCTTTGCCGGGAACAGATCAAGGATGCAAGCCCTACAACTCCTGTAAAGTTAGTAAGTAATCTAGCTAGAAAATGTGTTAGGTTTTCTTTGTTTTGGCTTGTAAAATTCGCTGTGCTGTAGGAAATGTGTATTCCTGTTTTTGTGTCTTTTTGTAACTTAAGGTTTTGCCTAGAGGGGTTCTCTATGTTGTGAATCTGACTGTCTGTAAGATATTCTTCGATTCTGATCTTACAGAGTTGTTCTCTTATTTGTTGTTGTTGTTTGTTGTTGTTCTTCTAATAAAGTTATGTTTTTTAAGAATCTAATTGGGTTTCTTGGGTCTTAAAAATCCAAGGCTGGTTTGTGCTCATCTTGTTTATTCTCAGGCCTCCCCAGGAAAGGGAGTGTAAGGGCTTGGGAGGATATTTTGGGGAAATAGAAACTCCAAGTGATCCTTTCCCTGATTGTTTGTTAAATCACTTGGTGGTGGCAGCATTTTACCTAATCCAAGGGCAAAAACTTTGTGCCTTCGGGAAGTTTTAACTTAAGCTGGTAGAAATAAGTTTAGGGGGTTTTTCATGCGGGTCCCCACATCTGTACCCTAGAGTTCAAAGTGGGGAAGGAACCCTGACAGTATCTAACAGGAGGAAGGAAGGGGGAGAAAAGTGAGGGCATGTCTGCACTGCAATTAGATACCCGCAGGCTGTGGCTGGTCCATACAGGGCTCGGGCTAAGGGGCTGTTTAACTGTGGTGTAGATGTTGGGGCTTGGCCTGGAGCCCGGGCTCTAGGACCCTGCAAAGTGTGAGCGTCCCTCAGCTTGAATGTCTACACCACAATTAACCAGCCCCTTAGCCTCAGCCCTGCAAACCCGACTCATCTGGCTTGGGCCAGCTAAAGATTTTTAGTAGACATAGGGCAGACTTGGCAGAATAGAGGGAGTGAGTAGATGTATAGGGAAAGATGATCATCGACATAGATAGAAGGGAAGGACAGCAATATTGATGTGAATTTGAAAGAGGCTTTATGGGTGATTTTATACTATGGAAGCTGGACTACAACTGTGTGGCTTCCTCATATCAATTTCAAAATATCTAGAACTTGTTATGCTGCATGATTTACATTATAGCCAGCCTGGCTATACCTATGATATTGTATCCCCCTTATTGCACCTGATACAAAACCCATTGAAGTCAATTGATAGACGCCCATTGACTCCAGTGGGTTTTGGATCATCCCATATTCAAGGTTGTCAATAGATTCTTCTGCATTTTATTTCTTTAAGTTATGATATCCTCTCCAAATGCTAATTCATAATCTATGTATTGTTATTTATGACGAGTGCACTCAATAATTCAATTCTCAACATTTAAATCAATGTTTCATAAATGACTCTGCCTTGTCAGATTTTAAGATCAAGTAGCAGATCCAAAATTGACATAATATAATTGAGAACAACAAAATCACATTGGTAGGACTTGACCCTGCAAACACACATGCTCATGAGTAATATGACACGTGGGTTGCTCCCTTTGAGCTCATTGGGACTAAGTGCTTGTGTAAAGTTGCTCATGTATGTTTGGAGGATGGAGGCAACAGTATGTATTTTATGTTTAAATTGAATTATTTTATATTCACCCTATGTTAAATGAAACTAATCTATCTGATGCCTATCTGGATGTTTATTAAAAATATTATGTAACTGTCAAAAAGAGAAAATTGCTATTGAATCAGAAAACTAGCAATGCACAATTTTATGGACAATTTTTCCATCAGGATATTAAGGTAAAACTAACTGTGTTTATGGTACCAGATGCAATCTTAGTTTGTATACACAACATGCAATCATCATACCTTATTAAATATATATAAACTAAATTTGATTAAATTGTAATTTAATTTAAAAATATAAAGCTTTCATTGTATGCAATGGCTTTGGTTTTTTAAGAAGGTCAGTCACTTCCTGGGGGATAAATATGCCATGTAATCCTGTGAAGATAAGCAAACCCATATGACTCAATTTTATTGCTGCATCATGAAGTCTTAATATGGACAAATGTCAACTGCTTTCTATGTGAATGTTGTGTCTGGAAGAGGATTTAAGAAATATTACTCTGTGGGAAGATACTGTGGTCATATATAGCTTTATTGAGAAGAGGAAAAAGAAACTAATAAAATGCCTAAGCATATGTTTTAAATTTTTTAAACATTAAAAAATTATCTAAGGTTCTCCTTTAAAACAAAACCTAGAGAAATATCTTGAGGCTATAATAAGTGTGTTGCTTAAATAATGCACAGAAAATCACTGAGGTTTCAATGTTTGAAGTGAGTATAGTTTATGATCTAATGTCTGAAGACCATTAACTAACATCTGCTAGTAGCTGGAAAAAATGGAGAAAAAAGCACCAAATTTTAACTCTTCAGTTATTAAATAACCCCTTTTCTATCGTACTGTTAGTAATGAGGAGAAAATCTTGGTGAAGTCTAAAGCTCCTATTTGTACCTAACTAAAATTAGATTGTTCTTTGTCATTCATAGTTGACCTAGAGAAATCACTTAGTTTTTCTTATAAATCAGAAAGTGGTGGTTGTGCTTATTTGTCTTGCATCTTTTAAATGGCCTCAGGCAGTCATGAAGGCTTTTAGGCAGGAACAAGTGTGTTTTGGCCTGTGGACCATCAGCAATGGCTTCTCGTGCATTACTCACTCTGATATTGTGATTTTCATTTAATGTGTTGAACATTCTAACTTGGAGCCAGATTCTGATACCCTTACTCATGTTGAGTAGCACCAAGTGTTTCAATGGGACTATTCTTGGAGCAAAGTGCTATTCAGTGTGAATAAAGCTTTTGGAATCTGTCCCTTAATGAGAATTTCTGGATAGGAGATGTGCCAATACAGGACTTGTTCTGCTTGGTTATACAGCTATGTTTGGCAGGAACTAGGTTAAGAGTTGACATAAATCAGATGGAAGCTGGAGAGTGAGGCACAAAAAGGCTCTGTATTCACAATATATACATGCACTGTCTTCTATTTTCTATTTATGAGTAATTCTTACACTCACAAGTTTTTCCACTGATCTCCTTGGGCTGCTTGCATGAGGAAGCTTTGCCAGATTGCATCCGTTAGAAAGGAAGACTATAGATAAAAGTGCATCATAGTACATTATGGATAACATTTTCAAAATAGGGACATCCTATTGAATTTTGGTGTGTCATCACAGACTTAAATGTTCACTTCTTCATGAGACGTATTCTTGATCAAAATGTAACACAAGCGTTTCCTTCAGAGCTGTTTTATTTGTGTCCTGACATGGATTTAAACTCAACAGTTTAAAATAAGTTTAAAATAAAGATGATGAAATAACATCAACTGAATTGTTTCAGAAGGGTTACATTTAAAATAAGGACAGGTTTCAGAGTAGCAGCCGTGTTAGTCTGTATTTGCAAAAAGAAAAGGAGTACTTGTGGCACCTTAGAGACTAACCAATTTATTTGAGCATAAGCTTTCGTGAGCTATAGCTCACTTCATTGGATGCATCCGATGAAGTGAGCTGTAGCTCATGAAAGCTTATGCTCAAATAAATTGGTTAGTCTCTAAGGTGCCACAAGTACTCCTTTTTTATTTAAAATAAGTAATTTCCTTTTATCTCTATCCTCCTATCTGTAAAATGAGGATAAATAATATTTACCGATCTCACTGGGTTGTTATAAGCATTAATTCATTATTGTTATAAAGCACTTTGAGAACCTTGGATGGAAGGCACTATTGAAATACAAATTATGGTATTTATTTATTTAAAGGTGAAACTTTCAAAACCCTTTGATTTGCAAAGTGAACATGAACGTTTAAGTTTACTGAGTAGAGCAGAGGTGAAATCATTATTGCATAGCCTTTAGGATTAGTAGATTAAATTGTCCTTAACAAGTGCTATAAGCCAAATGCTTCTCTTGGCTACATGGACTGGTGGCCCAGCTCAGATTGTCCCCATGCATCCTTTCTTATGGGTAACTGAGAAATCTCAAGTTGTTTGCGTGATTCACGGTGCTGTGGTCCAAAGAAAAAATGGCTTCTGAGAAGAATGAAAAGAAATGACAATACCTGTACATTTATGTTTACATTATCACAAAAACTGAAGAAGTCAGAACATTTGAAATTCTGTCTGATGTTATGGGCCAGATCCTCAGCTGATGGAATTAATCGAAGTCAACGGAACTACGCTGAGTTACAATAGCTGGCACTCCATCTTAACTGACATGCTTCATGTAAGAAAAAGGTCACCACAGAATGGAGTAAAGGATAGATTCATTTTTTTTATTAAGTTGAAAATCAATTGAATATATTAAGATAAGAATTAGTTTAAAATTAATCTTGGTCAATTAGTTTATTAAAATATCCTTTTTGTCTATCTGTGTGTATTTAGTGAATCATAGAATATCAGGGTTGGAAGGGACCCCAGAAGGTCATCTAGTCCAACCCCCTGCTCGAAGCAGGACCAATTCCCAGTTAAATCATCCCAACCAGGGCTTTGTCAAGCCTGACCTTAAAAACCTCTAAGGAAGGAGATTCTACCACCTCCCTAGGTAACGCATTCCAGTGTTTCACTACCCTCTTAGTGAAAAAGTTTTTCCTAATATCCAATCTAAACCTCCCCCACTGCAACTTGAGACCATTACTCCTCGTTCTGTCATCTGCTACCATTGAGAACAGTCTAGAGCCATCCTCTTTGGAACCCCCTTTCAGGTAGTTGAAAGCAGCTATCAAATCCCCCCTCATTCTTCTCTTCTGCAGGCTAAACAATCCCAGCTCCCTCAGCCTCTCCTCATAACTCATGTGTTCTAGACCCCTAATCATTTTTGTTGCCCTTCGCTGGACTCTCTCCAATTTATCCACATCCTTCTTGTAGTGTGGGGCCCAAAACTGGACACAGTACTCCAGATGAGGCCTCACCAATGTCGAATAGAGGGGAACGATCACATCCCTCGATCTGCTCGCTATGCCCCTACTTATACATCCCAAAATGCCATTGGCCTTCTTGGCAACAAGGGCACACTGCTGACTCATATCCAGCTTCTCGTCCACTGTCACCCCTAGGTCCTTTTCCGCAGAACTGCTGCCTAGCCATTCGGTCCCTAGTCTGTAGCGGTGCATTGGATTCTTCCATCCTAAGTGCAGGACCCTGCACTTATCCTTATTGAACCTCATCAGATTTCTTTTGGCCCAATCCTCCAATTTGTCTAGGTCCTTCTGTATCCTATCCCTCCCCTCCAGCGTATCTACCACTCCTCCCAGTTTAGTATCATCCGCAAATTTGCTGAGAGTGCAATCCACACCATCCTCCAGATCATTTATGAAGATATTGAACAAAACCGGCCCCAGGACCGACCCTTGGGGCACTCCACTTGATACCGGCTGCCAACTAGACATGGAGCCATTGATCACTACCCGTTGAGCCCGACAATCTAGCCAGCTTTCTACCCACCTTATAGTGCATTCATCCAGCCCATACTTCTTTAACTTGCTGACAAGAATACTGTGGGAGACCGTGTCAAAAGCTTTGCTAAAGTCAAGAAACAATACATCCACTGCTTTCCCTTCATCCACAGAACCAGTAATCTCATCATAAAAGGCGATTAGATTAGTCAGGCATGATCTTCCCTTGGTGAATCCATGCTGGCTGTTCCTGATCACTTTCCTCTCATGCAAGTGCTTCAGGATTGATTCTTTGATTAGTGCTTTTGAAAATTGCTACCAGCACCACCAAGGAAACTGGATTCCTTTTTAAACCACAGCTCTGGTAAAATATGGGCCAAAATATTATGACCTTTCCTCCACTGCCCTACTAATGTGCCTTGAGCTTGACAGAGAAGGCCGACCCAGAGGTGGTTCACTTATATGTGGACCTGGCCAATTCTTCATAATCATCAAGCAACCCTTCACTTACTTTTCCTTGGGAATCCCTCCCTCTTCTTAATCCTGCCACCTTCAGTGCTCCTCGTACCAACCACCATCCTTCGAGTTGAGTAGGACTGGGTGGACTGCCCCTTTGGAGTGCTCCAGCTGCATGCTGTGAAATGTACATAAAATATCAAGTCAGTAACACACTATATATATATAGTGACAGGATCAGGCCAGATGGCTACAGGAGAGGGATTTTTTTTTTTGAAGCAAAAGATGTTTTTTATTTGCATAACACACTTACAAAGTAAAACAGCAGCATATGCAATGTGTAACACAGCAACCAATCACAATTGTTTTCTCATTAGCTTCAGGGGAGGGAAATGTTCAAGCTTGACTGGGCCCAGAGCGGAGGGCTTCCTCGACTCTTGTGATCTTCCACTCTTCCGAGTTACCTGGTGGCCCAGAGTGAGGGGACTTCATCGACTCTCATGGTCTGCCACGCCCGAGTGTCACCAACAATTCCCTCCTCTGAAAGCACCCAACAAGAGGGGCAGACTGTGGGGTGGACAATCCAGGGGAGGGGGGGGGCACGTGCAGCCACGTGTGAAAGGACCCCTCTAAGGTGGTGGTGTCCGAAGCAGCATTGGCTGGGACGGGGGTCCCTTACTCTCTCCCCCAATCAAAGGGTCAGACAAAGGGACCTGGACGGGGACACCGAGCAGAGAACCTCGGACAGCGCCCACCACTCCTCAAAAGCATCAAGAGAGTCAGTAGACGCCGCCCAGAGGAACTCCGCCTGGATACGTGCACGGACCGAGGATCGGAAAACGGCCCCACAGTCACAGGAAACTCCATCGGCCAACCTCCTCTCTCTGGTTTTATAGATGGCCATTTTAACCAGGGCCAGGAGGAGATTAACTAGGAGATCCTGTGACTTTATGAGGTCACGGATGGGGAGTGCATAAATAAAAAGGTGACGGGAAAAATGCAACCAAAAACGTAATAGGAGATTTGTGAGGAGCTGGAACAGGGGCTGCAGCCTGGCGCACTCCAAATATACGAGTGCCAGGGTTTCCCTCACACCACAAAAGGGACAAGTATCTGGGACGGGGGTGAACCGCTCCAAGTACGTGCCCGTGCTCACAGCTCCATGAAGGAGCCTCCAACTGATGTCCCCGATGGGCCTCGGAACCAAGGTGGAATGTAGGCTGGCCCACCGGGGCTGCTCACCCTCCAAAGGTGGCAGAAGGTCTCACCACTTTGTGTCGGGGAGGGACACTAGGTTGAGGGCTTGAAGGGTGTGGAGCATGAGCGTGTATAGATGTTTCCTTGGCGCTGTTTGGAAGCGTACCGGCTCGCAATGAAGAGGAGAGGGGGTCGATTGGGTCTGCGGGGCAGGGGTCCAATTAAAAGGTCCGGCAGGCCTGGGGTAGAGGGTGGGTGGGGCGTGCCCTCGAGCAGGACCCGGTCGAGGTAAGCTCGAGCAGCGGGCGGCAAAACGGCCTTCGCCTCCTGAAGTACGCGCCGGGGGGTGAGAGGTCTGGAGAGCCCCATTCCCCGGGCGAGTGTCAGGGGATCCATAGAATATCAGAGTTTGAAGAGACCTCAGGATGTCATCTAGTCCAACCCCGTGCTCAAAGCAGGACCGATCCCCAATTAAATCATCCCAGCCAGGGCTTTGTCAAGCCTGACCTTAAAAACTTCTAAGGAAGGAGATTCCACCACCTCCCTAGGTAATGCATTCCAGTGTTTCACCACCCTCCTAGTGAAAAAGTTTTTCCTAATATCCAACCTAAATCTCTCCCACTGCAACTTGAGACCATTACTCCTCGTTCTGTCATCTGCTACCACTGAGAACAGTCTAGATCCATCCTCTTTGGAACCCCCTTTCAGGTAGTTGAAAGCAGCTATCAAATCCCCCTCAGTCTTCTCTTCTGTAGACTGAACATCCCCAGTTCCCTCAGCCTCTCCTCATAAGTCATGTGTTCCAGTCCCCTAATCATTTTTGTTGCCCTCTGCTGGACTCTTTCCAATTTTTCCACATCCTTCTTGTAGTGTGGGGCCCAAAACTGGACACAGTACTCCAGATGAGGCCTCACCAGTGTCGAATAGAGGGGAACGATTACATCCCTCCATCTGCTGGCAATGCCCCTACTTATACATCCCAAAATGCCATTGGCCTTCTTGGCAACAAGGGCACACTGTTGACTCATATCCAGCTTCTTGTCCACTGTAACCCCTAGGTCCTTTTCTGCAGAACTGCTGCCTAGCCATTCGGTCCATAGTTTGTAGCGGTGCATTGAATTCTTCCATCCTAAGTGCAGGACTCTGCACTTGTCCTTGTTGAACCTCATCAGATTTCTTTTGGCCCAGTCCTCCAATTTGTCTAGGTCCCTCTGTATCCAATCCCTACCCTCCAGTGTATTTACCTCTCCTCCCGGTCGTAGTCCAGGAGGTCTCCGACTCTCATGACTTCTGCCAGGATCAAGCTCTGGTGCACCGAGCAGGACTCCGCCACCTGCACACGGAGCTGGGGGTTGTATCGCAGGGGCTCCGCGAGGAGATCTAACCCCTCGGTAGCCGCCACGGACCTGGTCATTAAAAACAGTTTCCAAGTCCGGAGGAGGTCCTGGTAGAAGACCGGCAGCCCCGAAAGGTCTCGCGGAAGACCTCCCAGGCGGAGATAAAAGAGCTGCCAGTCATATCGGAGCCCTCGGATGCGGCGCAGGATGGCGTGCGCCAGTGTGCTCCACGCCGAACTGCCTGCACCATAGGGGAGCCTCTGTAGGGCCTGGAGGCAGAAGACACAGACCTGAGTGTGTAGACTGAGTAGGGACAGAGGTCAGGACCAGGCGGACGCCCAGGTCCTCTAGCGGCTCTAGGGGGACAAACACCCCCCCCCCACCAGGCCCCTCTCCACCGCCTCCTGGGCGGCAGCCTCCGATGCTAAGAAGAAGACGACCTTCCCATACATTTTGGAGGCACCAGAATGGCCGAGGGCTCCACCACCCTCGCCAACGCCCGCATGTATGTCTCCATGTGGGGCGAGGCGGGCACCAGGAGGCATTGGACACTGTGCTTCCTTGTCATGGTGGGGAAGGGGCCCCGGCCGCTGTTGATGGTGGCGGAGGCGGTGGGCAGGAGAGATGACGAGGCGGCAGGCAGGGGGGCTGCTGCCGCCCGGGCATACATCCTGGGGGGTGAGGGAGGGACACCCGCAGAGCAGTGGAGGGGGCAAGGGGGAGGGACTCCGTAGTCGGTGGTGGGGCCGCAGCATTGGGGGTGGCCCCTGCCACAGAGGGCCTGGTGGTTTTAGCAGGGCCCTTCCCCTTCTTCTTCCCCTGGCCTTTCCCACTGGCTGGGGGGGCCCCCCGAGAGTCTGGGGAGGCGGTGGGCATGGCAGCGGCGGACGTCACCCTGGTGCCCTCCATTGCCGATGCCCCAGCGGGGGGGTGGCAGGTGGTTAACAGGAGTTGGGGTCAGGTAAAAAGGGACAGGTTGTGGGATGTGCAGTTCCAGGGGAGGGAGGGCACATGAACCACCGTACGCTTGTCCAGAGAGTCCTGTTTTGTTGGCTGGTGCTTCTGGCCCACACGGTGGAATCAGGGCGAGCAGCTAAGTCCAGAGGCAGATGTTAAACAGCCAGCAATGACGGTGGAGGAGGCAGTTGTGAAGATGGTAGTGTGGGGGTTGGGAGGACACAGATGGATCGGGGGCCAGCTCCGTGCCACACCCCCTGTGTCCCTACAAACACAGTCACGACACAGTCAAGGCCTCCCCACACACGAGAGCACAGTTTGAAAGTTACTCAGTCTTGGTCCCCCTCCATGGCGATTTGTAAGTTCCCCGGGCGGTGTTGCTCTGGTAGACGGATGTTTCTCTTTCTCTTTGTTCCGGACTTTCTCCGCAGCTGCAAAATTCCAGGGATGCCGGAGCAGATGATAAAAATTCCTCTCGGCCAAACAAACAGCAAGCGGCTGGGGCTGGGTCCCTCCACTCCCCCCACCCCGGGGAGCGGGTCAGCAGGCCCCCCCCTCTCTCGGGGGGGGGGTGGGTTTCAGCTGGAGTGGCAGCAGTGTGCGGGTGGGGGGGGCTAACAGCTGGCTGGCAGCCGGCCAGCACTCTAGCAACAGCAGAGAAAGAAAAAAAACAACAAAAAGAAAAGAAAGGGGGGGAGAGCATCTGGCCCGGTCGGGGGGGAAGCTGAAAGCAGGGGCAAAAAGCAAGGAAAGCCCAGGCCAGAGGGCAGCAGCAGGAGAGCAGGCTAAGTAGGTCCCTTTTCCCTGGGGAAGGTAACAGGGAAGGTTTTTTTGAAACAGAAAAGAATTTTATTTGTAACACTTACAAAGAATTACCAAAGGAAACAAAACAAACTATGCAACAAAACAACGCAAACAGAAGGTATAACACAGCAGCTTTCAGGAGGGAGAAGTGTTCAGGCTAGCCTGGGCCCAGAGCCGGGGGGCTTCCTCGACACTCGTGGTCTTCCACCCTCCTGAGTTACCTGGTGGCCTAGAGCGGGGGGTCTTCCTCGACACTCGTGGTCTTCCACCCCCTCGAGTTACCCAGGGCCGCGCCCAGTGTCACTGATCCTCCCTCTCCTGAGAGTGCCCGGTAAGATGGGCACGGCTGCGGGGTGGGCAGTTTAGGGAGGGGGGGGTAGACACCCATGTATTATAGGACCCCTCCTAGATGACAGTAATGATGGTATCCACAGCGGCTGGGGCTGGCGTCTCTCGCTCTTCCCCTCAATCAAAGGGTCAGACGGAGGGAACCGGACGGGGTCACCGAGCAGAGAACCCCAGACAGCGCCCACCGCTCCTCGAAGGCTTCAAGGGAGTCGGTGGACGCCGCCCAGAGGAACTCCGCCCGGATACGTGAATGTACTAAGGATCGGAAAAAGGCCCTACAATCGCAGGACGTTTCATGGGCCAACCTCCCCTCTCTGGTTTTATAAATGGCTGTTTTAGCCAAGGCTAGGAGGAGGTTAACCAGGAGGTCTTGCGATTTTGTGGGGCCACGGATGGGGAGTGTATACCAACAGGGAAGGTTCTAGAACAATCAGGAACTTTCTGGAAACAATTAAGGCAGACAGGCTGATTAGAACATAGAATCATAGAATCATAGAATATCAGGGTTGGAAGGGACCCCAGAAGGTCATCTAGTCCAACCCCCTGCTCAAAGCAGGACCAATTCCCAGTTAAATCATCCCAGCCAGGGCTTTGTCAAGCCTGACCTTAAAAACCTCTAAGGAAGGAGATTCTACCACCTCCCTAGGTAACGCATTCCAGTGTTTCACCACCCTCTTAGTGAAAAAGTTTTTCCTAATATCCAATCTAAACCTCCCCCACTGCAACTTGAGACCATTACTCCTCGTTCTGTCATCTGCTACCATTGAGAACAGTCTAGAGCCATCCTCTTTGGAACCCCCTTTCAGGTAGTTGAAAGCAGCTATCAAATCCCCCCTCATTCTTCTCTTCTGCAGGCTAAACAATCCCAGCTCCCTCAGCCTCTCCTCATAACTCATGTGTTCCAGTCCCCTAATCCCCTAATCAGAACACCTGCAGCCAATCAAGAAGCTGCCAGAATCAATTAAGACAGGCAGACTAATCAGGGCACCTGGGTTTAAAAAGGAGCTTACTTCAGTTTGTGGCATGTGTTTTTGAGGAGCTGGAAGCAAGAAGTGGAAGAGGCTGAGAGTGAGAAGGTGTACTACTGGAAGCCTGAGAACTACAAGCATTATCAGACATCAGGAGGAAGGTCCTGTAGTGAGAATAAAGAAGGTGTTGGGAGGAGGCCATGGGGAAGTAGCCCAGGGAGCTGTAGCTGTTACACAGCTGTTACAGGAGCCACTGTAGACAGTTGCAACCCACAGGGCCCTGGGCTGGAACCTGGAGTAGAGGGCAGGCCTAGGTTTTCCCCGTCCCTCTATTCCCTCAACTCCCTACTTGATACCGGAGGAGTTGAACTGGACTGTGGGTTTCACTAGAGGGGAAGGTCTCTGGCCTGTTCCCCGATCCACGAGGTAGATCAGCAGAGACTGCAGGTATTGTTCTTCTTCCTTTCCCCATGCTGGCCAGTGATGAGGCTAACTGAGTGAACAGCAGATTTGAGCCATGAAAGTGGCCAAACTGAGGGCTGCTGTGAAACTCTGAGGTGAGCAAATCTGCCAATAAGCACAGGATCCACCAAGGCAGAGGAGGAACTTTGTCACTATATATATATATATATATATATATATATATATATATATATATATAAAAATCTCCAAGCATTGTCAGGCACCACTCCACTTTATGGACCAAAGATTTTTAGAAGCAAACATGTGAACTACTGGTTCTGAATTCTATAAGATATTAGAGACTACAAACTTCTGTTTTTGTGTTTTGAGAGTTGTATAATTTACCAATGTCCTAATCACATTTTTTCATTATTCTAGTAAGGAGAAAACTGCCCTTGGTCTGTGGTCATACTGACCACAATTTAATGGTGGTATTATAAATCCCTTGGACCTAGGGATCTGTAAATTAAAATGTACATACAACTTTGAAATGTACAGTTTCATCATTGTTATCGTAAATATGGGCCATAAAGCAAACCTCTGCTCTGAACCAGATTGGATCAAGCATCATTGCTGAGTCTCATTTACTTTTTCCTCATGTTCTTCCTCTGAGCAGCTGGTTTTATACTTCACTCTTCTCCATTTCAAGGTTATGTTTTGTTCCAGTCCTGGGGTTAAGGAATTGTCCCATTCCAAGGGGAATCTGTTTTATTATTTAATCTATCTTGCTGTAGGTTGCTGCAGCAAGTAGCTTCAGTAATCCATACTGATGAGTTGTCCCCTCTCAACATATGGCTGACAGGTAGACTTACGAATGAGAAAAAAAAATCTGGCCACAAGGGATCACTGCTGCTAATGCACATAGGAACTCATTTCTGCCCTGCCTCATTAAAGAGCAGATGCTGACATGTAACTCACCTCAGAAGAGCTTTTATTCTTCAGAAGATACCTAAGAAGACGATGAAACAGAGAAATAAGAGGGCTTTTACTAACTTCTCTGCCTACAATGGCCAGCTGTTCGGATAACGAAGGTCCTGCATGCCTAAAATTCTTGAGGTTAGACTTTATCATTATATAACAAAGCTTTGGCTGATTCACTTTTCAGCCAGAGTTTTCAGGGCTGTAGCAGAAAAGGGAATTGTTAACCTATCTGGTAAATAGGTTTTTGTGAGAGTAATGAATGTAATCTCTCCAGTAATTCATACACCTGACCACTTACTTTTATACCACGTAGCTGAATGATGATAATGGTTTCTGTTAGTGTGTTAATTCTGGGGCTGTCTCTCCCGTGATCCCCATCTGCACTAGCAGCAGGGACCTCTTTTGGTGATAGATACTTCTCTCTTTTGCTTGTCTGTCTGCTTGTCAATCACATGTAAACAGAGGCATGGATTCTATTACATTTTGCAGGTAGGGTTCCTCTTGAAGGTCTGGTGCTTGTTTAATATGCACATTTTAGGAGATATGATTGTATATGAATCTCTAAAAAGCCTCATTTTGTAGCTTTCCTAAGACACTCAAATACAGGAGGATTTCTTGTTTTGTTTTGGCATGCTATGTGTAAGTGGTTCCTTTAGTCCCATCAGGATAAACAGGAAAAAAAGGTCTTCTCTGCTATCTAGTGATGATTTTCTAAAGGTCAATGTTGTCAATCCCTTTTACAAGAAATGCTACCGGACAGTTACTACCCCAAAATTCCATGAAGATACTGCTTTTCATTTCATTCCCAGGAGCCAGAGCAATGGAACTTTCCATGTCCAGCTCCCCCTCAAAACCACTTTGCATTCACTGGGTTCTGTGCATTGACCTAATGTTTTCTCAAAAGGGATATCACCATCCAAATCATCTCTGTCCAAGCAATTCTCCTCTCTCCTTCAGATTAGTTAAGAAAACCCATGTAGATGTACGGTGTAGATTCTTAACATGACAAAGTTTAATTACTGATGTGGAAATTCCTTCCCTTGTTTCAAGAAAAAATGAATTTGAGATTCATACAAGGAGAAGAGGATATAACTCACAAAGTAAAGTAATTACCTCATCTTTGACACTTAGAGGTCGCATGTCATTGTCAATGTTTGGGCAGGAAGAATGAACAGAATAACATCACTTACGGAAAGGAACATTTTAATTTGGATTAAACAAGTATTCCTCTCCCTGAATTGGTCACAGGTCAAAAAGAAATTCTTTTTTGCTCCTGATCTACTAATTACATGTATAGGCAAACCCAAATAAGCATTCTCTACGTGCTTGATCATTTAAAAAACGGAATAAGACTGATTGAAATTACTGTATTTTCATCAAAGATCTCCTTGGGTCAGATTAGCTGGCAGGCTTTATTGGCTAAAAGAGGAGGTCAATGGATGTCAACAGTTAAGAAATACTTAGTTCTGTTGGAGGAGGTATCCTTTCTTGAAAGTCTTTTGGATGTAAAACAATGAATTTCTCTGTTATTGCTAGCATCTCTTCAAGCCCTGACACAGCATAGACATTACATTCTAAAATACTATAGTTTCTTGTCAATTTTTTTATCCTTTCAACCACCAGGAAACACTGACTGAGGTGCACACTTTGAGTCCCTCTCTCAGAAAAGGAAGCACAGCAGATCATGATGGCGACATTTATTTTCTCAGATTGCATCTCATTTTAGGACTTTATTGTCTACAGGAACTGGGCTTCAGGTTTCCTCAACATGAGCCGCGATGCAATCACTTTCTCATTGCAATAATGGTCTTCTGTCCCTTCCCCTGGCCTCATGGAAAAGTAGATGAGAATGGAAAAGTGAGGAAAAATATGACAAGAGTATTTCTGAGGGTGAGTTTCATGGATAGAAATGACAGTAAATGCCATCTAAGGGTCAGCAGCACAGGAGAATCATGTAGGGAAAGAGGAACATCTCCACTGCTGCTTTAAAAGGGACAGAAATAACTTTGGAGCACCTTTTTTCCTGTTGTAAAAGGTATTTTTCTAACTCTTGATTTCATTTTTTTTTAAATTGTTATTCACTCAATTTTTGAAAGCTGCGGTAAAACTTAGAAAAATTACAGGTGTCAGACACCAAATCCTATTTTCCAGGTAGAGAAAAGGAAAATCCTGTAATACAAAAGAATTTCAGAAGGATGAAGCTGTAATTGGCAATTTTAAAAAAAGATAAACACATAAGTTAGTCGACTACTGCCAGTTTCCTTATCAACCAACTTCATATGTGGCATGGAAATAGGACCAGAAAGCCATGGTGTAGCAAGGCGAAGACTCACCAGCGCAGCTCCTCCAGCTGGTCGTCCTGGGAATTAGCTCTTTCTAGCACGTGGAGCACCCCTTCTGCTGGTGGCTCTCCTGCCTCAGGCCCTGTGTCCCTCCTGGACCCCGGTGCCCTTTACCTCAGGGTTTTTCCCCAGCAGTATCCCTGCACTCTAGGTCTCCCCTCCCAGGGGAACCCCCCACTCTACTCCCACCTGGCCTCAGCGGCTACTGCCAGTCATCATCTAGCCCCCTTTCACTGGAACAGACTGCAGTCTGTAATGGTCACTCATCATTGGCAAGGGGTTAGGACCAGCTGCCTCTGCCTATTCCCAGGCTGCACCTCTGTAGCCCCAGTATCTCTTCATAGGCCTTCACCAAGGCCTGCAGCCTGGGGTTTTAACAGGCTGGGGCTCCCTGTGGTGTTTAGATGCTTCTTGTAATTATTTGAACTGGGAGCACTGGCTGTTGGGAGTCTGAAAGGACAGGAAACAGGAAGGGTCAGGGGGAAGTTGAGGAGGCAGAGTGAGAGCATCAAAGGGTGCAGCAGCTTGGTAAAGAGGTTTCTACTTTAAAAATAAAGTCTTGTTGAAGTTGGTTAGTACCTTGCCTGGTTGCTACAACTCTCTCCAGCTCCTCTTGCCTTTCCCTAACACTGCTTTACTTCAGGTACCTTCCTCTCAGGCAGCTAGTCCTTCCCTCTCTAGGGCTAGAGTGAGCCTCTTCTCAGCTCCTGGCTCACAGGCACTTTATAGGGCCAGCTATGGCCTGATTGCACTGGCCACAGCTGTGGTCAGCTACTCCCTCAGCTGCTTTCACTTCTTTTATCCCCAGCCACAACCCTCTCCAGGGCTGCTTTTAACCCCCTGTTCTTTGGGAGTAGGGCAGCCACCCCACTACACATGGACATGCTATAAGGCTTACTTTCCCAAGCCATTTTAACCATATTTTTTCCATGTTGGCATGAAGAAATTCACTAGTACAGTAGAATAGTACAAAGACTGGTCTTAATTCTTGTTTGAGGGTAAATAGTTGACCTAGTTGTATCAGCGGCTTTGAAGGTCCATATGAGTCAGATGCGCCTCTCTGATTCTCTAGCACTCACACAGATCAGATGTTGCGGTCTGGCATGTGGCCATAAGTGGAAACCAAGGCATGGTGTAGGAGGCCACACCCACCCTCTTCTGTGTTGCTTATCTGCCTCTGCCTCCCAGGGACTTTGGAGACCTAGAGCTGGTTGCCATGTCAGCAATGCTAGAGAAACACACTGATCACCAAAAGGAAAAAATAATCTGTGTTACCTATGTTGAACAAGCCAGCAGATTTAGCCATCGCAAACTGATCAGATCTGTAAGAGCAAACTCCAGTTTGACCACAGCTGAGTCACCCATCTCATGCCCATCTGAAAAGTCCATTTCAATTTGCATATGAGAGAGACCAGTTTTCCAACCTGGAGGTTCTATATGGAACATCAGTGCTGCTTTGGTGACCTGCCAGGTTGTAAAAATAGCAGTGAATAGTTGCCTGCAGAGATAGTGAGTTAGTGGATAGTGGCTAGACAGTCATTAAAACGTGTTACTGCTGTAAAATACAAATATTCAGCAATGTTGCCCTATATAATCCTATTAACTATTGCATGTGCAATAATGACATGGTTTTTATTGGTGCATGGAGCACTTCCTGGCAGTGCATGGAGAGCTGGCAAAGCAAACATGTCTGTCCCTTTGTTTGCAGCTGCTCAATAGCATTAAAGGACCGCTAGCAATACATTACTTTCCTAATGTTTGTTTTCTGTGTGAGCAATTTCCGAGTGGGCACAAGGGTTGTGAATGGGAGGGGAAGTTAACTATGAAACAATCGCTGTTAAAATACGGTCCATATATTTGAGAGAACCTGTGCAGGAATGTAATCTTACTGGTTCCCTTACTATTCTATTTGCCAGTCCATGTAGTTTGCAGCGCAATCTGGAAAAGTAAGCTATTTGTATAGGAACACAGGAATTGCCATACTGGATCACTCAGCAGTCTATCTAGTCCCATATCCATGCTTTGCTGAACTCAAGGGGATTCAGAGATGTGCATTTTGAGAGGAGGTGACTGCACATGATAATATTATTGTATCATTCACCATTCCATTTCTTATATATTTGTTGCTTTTTTTTGACCATAGACATACATTGAATGGAGGTTTTCATTGAGCTGTGTACAGTGACAGCCAGGTCCCTTTCCTGAGTTGATACAGTTAATTTTGAACCCTGCAACGTGTGTGTATGTTCTTTGCAATGTGCATTATGTTGATTTATCAACACTGAATTTCATTTACTGTTGAGTTGCCCATTCACTTACTTGTTTAGATTTCTCTGAAGTTTCTCACAGTCCTCTCTGGTGCTAAATATCTGTGTCATTGGCAAATTTTGCTACCTCAGTACTCACCCCTCTTTCCAGATCATTAATAAACACATTAAACATGGGAACTAGTACAGAACCTTGAGGCTTTAATGCTGCAGATAATCTTTTGCCATGAGGAAAATGGACCATTTAATCCTGCTCTTCGTTTTCTGTTTCCCAGCCCATATTTGCTCCATGACAATACTTTGCCTCTCACCATGTGACTACTTAGCTTTCTTAGTAGCCTTTTCTGTGGAACCTTGTGAAAGGCCTTTCGGAAGCTTAGTATTTTTATGCCAGCTGGTTCTCTTTTATGTTTTAACACACCCAAAGAATTTTAAGGCATTAGTGAGACACAGATTTCCAAAACTGTGCTGGTTAGACTCTGTCATACCACAATCTTCAAAGTGTTTTGTTGTTCTGTTTTTAATTTATTGTTTAAACCAGGTTGCAAGGTACAAGTTTACTGGCCTGTAGTTCCCCAGATCACCCCTAGAGCCTTTTTCAGTTATAGGTACAATGTTTGCTACCCTCTAGTACTCTTGAAAAATGTTTGCATAGTTTTTTTTAGTAGCTCAGCTACTTCACACTTGAGTTCCCTCAGAACTCTTGGATGTACCATCTGGACATAATGACTGAATCATAGAATATCAAGGTTGGAAGGGACCTCAGGAGGTCATCTAGTCCAACCACCTGCTCAAAGCAGGACCAATCCCCAACTAAATCATCCTAGCCAGGACTTTGTCAAGCCTGACCTTAAAAACCTCTAAGGAAGGAGATTCCACCACCTCCCTAAGTAACCCATTCCAGTGCTTCACCACCCTCCTTGTGGATATTTTCCTAATATCCAACCTAAATCTCCCCCACTGCAACTTGAGACCATTACTCCTTGTTCTGTCATCTGCCACCGAGAACAGTCTAGATCCATCCTCTTTGGAATCCCCTTTCAGGTAGTTGAAAGCAGCTATCAAATTCCCCCCTTATTCTTTTCTGCAGACTAAATAATCCCAGTTCCCTCAGCCTCTCCTCCTAAGTCATGTGTTCCAGTCCCCTAATAATTTTTGTTGCCCTCCGCTGGACTCTTTCCACATCCTTCTTGTAGTGTGGGGCCCAAAACTGGACACAGTACTCCAGATGAGGCCTCACCAGTGTTGAATAGAGGGGAATGATCACGTCCCTCCATCTGCTGGCAATGCCCCTACTTATACATCCCAAAATGCCATTGGCCTTCTTGGCAACAAGGGCACACTGTTGACTCATATCCAGCTTCTCATCCACTGTAACCCCTAGGTCCTTTTCTGCAGAACTGCTGCCTAGCCGCTCAGTCCCTAGTTTGTAGCCGTGTATTAGATTCTTCTGTCCTAAGTGCAGGACTCTGCACTTGTCCTTATTGAAGCTCATCAGATTTGTTTTGGCCCAATCCTCTAATTTGTCTAGGTCCCTCTGTATCCTATCCCTACCCTCCAGCGTATTTACCACTCCTCCCAGTTTTGTGTCATCTGCAAACTTGCAAGGGTGTAATCCACACCATCCTCCAGATCATTAATGAAGATATTGAACAAAACCAGCCCCAGGACCGACCCTTGGGGCACTCCACTTGATACTAGCTGCCAACTAGACATGGAGCTATTGATTGCTACCTGTTGAGCCTGATGATCTAGCTAGCTTTCTATCCACCTTTATAGTCCATTCATCCAATCCATACTTCTTTAATTTGCTGGCAAGAATACTGTGGGAGACCATGTCAAAAGCTTTGCTAAAGTCAAGCAATAACACGTCCACTGCTTTCCCCTCATCCACAGAACCAGTTATCTCGTCATAGAAGGCAATTCTATTAGTCAGGCATGACTTGCCCTTGGTGAATCCATGCTGATTGTTCCTGATCGCTTTCCTCTCCTTTAAGTGCTTCAGAATTGATTCCTTGAGGACCTTCTCCATGACTTTTCCAGGGACTGAGGTGAGGCTGACCAGCCTGTAGTTCCCTGGATTCTCCTTCCCTTTTTTAAAGATGGGCACTACATTAGCCTTTTTCCAGTCTTCTGGGACCTCCCCCCGGTCGCCATGAGTTTTCAAAGATAATGGCAATGGCTCTGCAATCACATCCGCCAACTCCTTTAGCACCCTCAGATGCAGTGCATCCGGCCCCATGGACTTGTGCTCGTCCAGCTTTTCTAAATAGTCCCAAACCACTTCTTTCTCCAAAGAGGGCTGGTCATTTCCTCCCCATATTGTGCTGCCCAGTGCGGTAGTCTGGGAGCTGATCTTCATGAAGGCAAAAAAAGCATTGAGTACATTAGCTTTTTTCCACATCCTCTGTCACTAGGTTGCCTCCTCAATTCAGTAAGGGGCCCACACTTTTCCTTGACCACCTTCTTGTTGCTAACATACCTGAAGAAACCCTTTTTACTCTTAACATTCATTTTCTAACTGCAACTCCAAGTGTGATTTGGCCTTCCTGATTTCGCTCCTGCATGTCTGAGAAATATTTTTATACTCCTCCCTGGTCATTTGTCCAATCTTCCACTTCTTGTAAGCTTCTTTTTTGTGTTTAAGATCAGCAAGGATTTCACTGTGAAGGCAGGCTGGTCGCCTGCCATATTTACTATTCTTTCTACGCTTCGGAATGGTTTGTTCCTGCAACCTCAATAAGGATTCTTTAAAATACAGCCAGCTCTCCTGGACTCCTTTCTCCTTCGTGTTGTTCTCCCAGGGAATCCTGCGCATCCATTCCCTGAAGGAGTCAAAGCCTGCTTTTCTGAAGTCCAGGGTCCATATTCTGCTACTCTCCTTTCTTCTTTGTGTCAGGATCCTGAACTCGACCATCTTATGGTCACTACCTTCCCATCCACTTTTGCTTCCCCTACTAATTCTTCCTGGTTTGTGAGCAGCAGGTCAAGAAGAGCTCTGTCCCGAGTTGGTTCCTCCAGCACTTGCACCAGGAAATTGTCCCCTACGCTTTCCAAAAACTTCCTGGTTTGTCTGTGCACTGCTGTATTGCTCTCCCAGCAGATATTGGAGTGATTTGAAATCCCCCATGAGAACCAGGACCTGCTATCTAGTAACTTCTGTTAGTTGCCAGAAGAAAGCCTCGTCCACCTCATCCCCCTGGTCTGGTGGTCTATAGCAGACTCCCACCACGACATCACCCTTGTTGCTCACACTTCTAAATTTAATCCAGAGACTCTCAGGTTTTTCTGCAGTTTCATACCAGAGCTCTGAGCAGTCAGACTGCTCTCTTACATACAATGCAACTCCCCTACCTTTTCTGCCCTGCCTGTCCTTCCTGAACAGTTTATATCCATCCATGACAGTACTCCAGTCATGTGAGTTATCCCACCAAGTCTCTGTTGTTCCAATCACATCATAGTTCCTTGACTGTGCCAGGACTTCTAGATCTTCCTGCTTGTTTCCCAGGCTTCTAGCATTTGTGTATAGGCACTTAAGATAACTCATTGATCGTCCTGCTTTCTCAGTATGAGGCACGAGTCCTCCCCTCTTGTGCTCTTCTGCTTTTGCTTCCTCCTAGTATCCCACTTCCCCACTTACCTCAGGGCTTTGGTCTCCTTCCCCCAGTGAACCTAGTTTAAAGTCCTCCTCGCTAGGTTAGCCAGCCTGCTTGCAAAGATGCTCTTCTCTCTCTTCGTTAGGTGGAGCCTGTCTATGCCTAGCAATCCTTCTTCTTGGAACACCATCCCATGGTCAAAGAATCCAAAGCCTTCTCTCCGACACCACCTGCATAGCCATTCATTGTCTTTCACAATTCGACGGTCTCTACCCGGGCCTTTTCCTTCCACAGGGAAGATGGATGAGAACATCACTTGCGCCTCAAACTCCTTTATCCTTCTTCCTAGAGCCACGTAGTCTGCAGTGATCCACTCAGGATCATTCTTTGCAGTATCATTGGTGCCCACAGGGAGAAGCGGGAAGGGGGTAGCGATCTGAGAGCTTGATGAGTCTTGGCAGTCTCTCGTCACATTGTGAATCCAAGCTCCTGGCAAGCAGCACACTTCTCGGCTTTCCCAGTCAGGACGGCAGATAGATGACTCAGTCCCCCTTAGGAAGGAGTCCCTGGCCACCACCACCCGCCTGCTTCTCTTGGGAGCGGTGGTCGTGGAACCCCCATCACTAGGACAGTGCATCTCATGCCTTCCAATTGGTGGACTCTTCTGCTCTCTTCCCTCAGATGTATCACCTAGTTCACGCTCCGCATTAGTACATGTGGCGAGAACGTGAAAATGGTTGCTCACCTGTATCTGCATTGCTGGTACATGGGTGCTCCTCTTTCTTCTTCTGGAGGTCACATGCTGCCAGTTTTCTTCACCGTCCTTCTGTCCCCACTGCTTAGCCTGCTCTGAATCTTCAGAATGCTGTGCCCGTAGAAGCATATCCTGACGTCTCTCAGGAAATCTTCATTTTCTTTTATGCAATGCAGGGTCGATACTTGTTTTTCCAGACCTTGAACCTTCTCTTCCAATATGGAGACCAGCTTGCACTTTGTACAGTCAAAGTCACTTCTGTCCTGTGGAAGAAAGACAAACATGGCACATCCTCTGCAGGTCACAACAGTTAATTGCTCACCATCCATACTACCTTCCTTCTAAGAGCTTCTTCAGCTGTTGCAGTAACTACTCAGAGAAGCCTGAAAGATGAAAGCCTCAGTGGGCTCGCCCCAGGCAAACTCCCTCTGATAGCCTCTCTGCTGTTCACAGCTCAGCTGGTTTGCAGCTGACTGCCTTTTTATAGCAGTCAGGCCCACTCAAAGCCCACATGGAACAAAGCGCTCCCAATTCATACTTTTCAAACAATCAAGCACACGGTCAAACTGACAAACTCTCTCCCCACAACAGGCACTCAGATACTCAGCAACACAGCCCCCCATTGCAGCACTTAGCGTACCTCCTCTCGGACAGATCCCAGGCAAACTCCCTCTGTTAGCCTCTCTGCTGTTCACCACCATTTTTCTCCAGCTCATAGTCTTCTGTCACCTCAGCTTCCAAGAATAGATTCATAGATATTTAGGTCAGAAGGGACCATTATGATCATCTAGTCTGACCTCCTGTACAACACAGGCCACAGAATTTCACCAACCACTCCTGCAAAAAACCTCTTACCTATGTCTGAGCTATTGAAGTTCTCAAATTGTGGTTTAAAGACTTCAAGGAGCAGAGAATCCTCCAGCAAGTGACCCATGCCCCATGCTACAGAGGAAGGCAAAAAACCTCCAGGGCCTCTTCCAATCTCCCCTGGAGGAAAATTCCTTCCCGACACCAAATATGGCAATCAGCTAAACCCTGAGCATATGGGCAAGATTCACCAGCCAGATACTACAGAAAATTCTTTCCTGGGTAACTCAGATCCCACCCCATCTAATATCCCATCATAGGCCATTGGGCCTGGTTTGCAAAACCACGTTATCCCATCATACCATCTCCTCCATAAACTTACTGAGTTTAATCTTAAAGCCAGATACGTCTTTTGCCCCCACTGCTTTCCTTGGAAGGCTATTCCAAAACTTCACTGCTCTGATGGTTAGAAACCTTTGTCTAATTTTAAGTCTAAACTTCCTGGTGGCCAGTTTATATCCATTTGTTCTTGTGTCCACATTGGTACTGAGCTTAAATAATTCCTCTCCCTCTCTGGTATTTATCCCTCTGATATATTTTTAGAGAGCAATCATATCTCCCCTCAACCTTCTATTAGTTAGGCTAAACAAGCCAAGTTCCTTGAGTCTCCTTTCATAAGACAAGTTTTCCATTCCTCGGATCATCCTAGTAGCCCTTCTCTGTACCTGTTCCAGTTTGAATTCATCCTTCTTAAACATGGGAGATCAGAACTGCACACAGTATTCCAGGTGAGGTCTCACCAGTGCCTTGTATAATGGTACTAAAACCTCCTTACCCCTACTGGAAATACCTCTCCTGATGCATCCCAAGACCACATTAGCTTATTTCATGGCCATATCACACTGGCAGCTCATAGTCCTCCTATGATCAACCAATACTCCAAGGTCCTTCTCCTCCTCTGTTACTTCTAATTGATGTGTCCCCAGCTTATAACTAAAATTCTTCTTGTTAATCCCTAAATGCATGACCTTACACTTCTCACTATTAAATTTCATCCTATTACTATTACTTCAGTTTACAAGGTCATCCAGATCCTCCTGTAGGATATCCCTGTCCTTCTCTAAATTGGCAATACCTCCCAGCTTTGTATCATCCGCAAACTTTATTAGCACACACCCACTTTTTGTGCAGAGGTTAGTAATAAAAAGATTGGTCCCAAAACCGACCCTTGAGGAACTCCACTGGTAACCTCCCTCCAGCCTGACAGTTCACCTTTCAGTGGGACCCGCTGTAGTCTCCCCTTTAACCAATTCCTTACCCACCTTTCAATTTTCCTATTGATTCCCATCTTATCCAATTTAACTAATAATTCCCCATGTGGCACGGTATCAAACACCTTACTGAAATCTAGGTAAATTAGATCCACTGCGTTTCCTTTGTCTAAAAAAATCTGTTACTCTCTCAAAGGAGATCAGGTTGGTTTGGCACGATCTACCTTTTTGTAAAACCATGTTGTATTTTGTCCCATTGACTTCATGTAGACCTTGCATACTACAGATGTCAAACTAACAGACCTATAGTTACTCAGATCACTTAGTTCCTATTTTTAAGAAAGGGGAAAAATGTTAGCAATTCTCCAATCATACAGTACAACCCCTGAGTTTACAGATTCACTAAAAATTCTTGCCAATGGGCTTGCAATTTCATGTGCCAATTCCTTTAATATTCTTGGATGAAGATTATCTGGGCTCCCTGATTTAGTCCCATTAAGCTGTTTCGCTTCTACCTCAGATATGGTAATATCTACCTCCATATCTTCATTCCCTTTTGTCATGCTACCATTATCCCTAAGATCCTCTTTAATAAGATTAAAGACTAAGGCAAAGTATTTGTTTAGATATTGGGCCATGCCTAGATTATCCTTGACCTCCACTCCATCCTCAGTGTTTAGCGGTCCCACTTCTTCTTTCTTTGTTTTCTTCTTATTTATATGGTTATAGAACCTTTTACTATTGGTTTTAATTCCCTTTGCAAGGTCCAACTCTACTTGACTTTTAGCCTGTCTCACTTTATCCCTACATGTTCTGACCTCAATAAGGTAGCTTTCCTTGCTGATCCCTCCCTTCTTCCACTCCCTGTATGCTTTCTGCTTTTTCTTAATCACCTCTCTGAGATGCTTGCTCATCCAGCTTGGTCTACAACTCCTGCCTATGAATTTTTTCAGCTTTCTTGGGATGCAGGCTTCCAATAGCTTCTGCAGCTTTGATTTTAAAATAATCCCAGGCCTCCTCTACCTTTTTAGATCCATAACTTCTTCAGTCAATCCACTTGCCTAACTAATTTCCTTAATTTTTGAAAGTCAGCCTTTTTGAAATCAAAAACCCTAGTTGCAGATTTGTTTTTGTTAATCCTTCCGTTCAGTTTGAACTGAATTAGCTCATGATCACTTGAGACAAGATTATCCCCTACAACCATTTCTTCTATGAGGTCCTCATTACTCACCAAAACCAAATTTAAAATGGCATCCCCTCTAGTCGGTTCAGCAACTACTGGATGAAGGAATCCATCAGCTATCGCATCTAGGAAAATCTGAGCCCTATTATTATTACTAGCACTCGTCCTCCAGTCTATATCTGGGAAGTTAAAGTCTCCCATGATCACACAGTTTCCATTAGTATTTACTTTATTAAAAACATTAATAAGGGCTCTATCTTTACCTCATCTTTATTGCCAGAAAAGAGCAGTGTAGGAATCTCCCCAACAACTGTAAAAAGAACAGGAGTACTTGTGGCGCCTTAGAGACTAACAAATTTATTTGAACATAAGCTTGAAGACTCATATAAAGCAATCTGCATAGCTTCTCAGCCATATCCTTATTTTCCTTAATCGCTCCCTTTAACTTCTGGTGATCCAGCAGACCTACCATTTCCTTTCCCTGCTTCTGATACAGATAAAAAAAATATTTGTTTTTACACCATTAGGTATTTGCTCTTCAAAATCCATTTTGGCCTTCTAATTTCCCACTTACAAATTGCTTGCTGTAATTTATACTCTTCTTTACTGGCTTCAATATGGTCAGATTGCCAAATATTTGGAAGGATTTCTGTTTAGCTTGAATAGCCTTTCGAAACCCACCATGTAGCCATATTGATTTACTCCCTGCCTTCCTGGTTCCCTTTTTGGTCAGCACACATTCCTTCTGAGACTCTATTTTCTTAAAGGGTTTTCCTTTCCTTTTTTGACCAACTTACACATTATACTGAAATCTCCTTTTTCTGAAATTCAGTCTCTATCACCTTTTGGTACAGCTACCTGCCCTTTGGATGTTGAAACTAATTATATTGTGGTCACTATTACTTAGTGACTCAGCTAATGTCACTTTAGACTAGCCTTTCCTTTGGGGTACTCCAGAGCTAGCTGTGCCAAGAAGCAGTCACTTAAAGTATTGAAAAATAATTTTTCTAAACTTTATCCCTTTGGGACATTTAACTAGTTTGTATGAGGGTTATTGAAATCTACCATTTTTACCATTTTGTTAGATTTTTCTGCCTCGTTCGTGGTTTCTCTCAATTGTTCTTTCAATTTCTTTTTCTTGATCCAGTGTAGCTCACTGATATCTACATTCTTACAGCTTGAGATACCGAAGAAAACTTGGAAAGTTGTGATCAGTTTTTATTTGCTGGGGAAGGAAAAATTTTATCTGTTAAAACTGTGTGTGTGTGAGAGAATCTGGAGAAAGAAATTACCCCCCCAAAAAAAGTGGGAAAATTAATCACAGACCTGAAGGGTGGTAGGTTTGAAAAAAAAAACAACTGTTGGAAATAGTTGCCATTTCCCAATAAACACTTCTTTAGTGACCCTTTAATTTAGCTCTGAATATTCTTTCCAAATTACAGTCCTCATTAAAGTTTCCCACACCCTTTTTCCTAAGGCCTATTTCTTGCTCTTTCATATCATGGAGACTTCGCTTAGGGGGCTAAATCATCTGACTTTGGAGTCAATGGGAGTTTTGCAATTGACTTCACTGTGTGCATGATTCAGCTTTAAGTGCTACTTGTGATGGTCCCTAAATGTCCCCAGATTTTCAGGCACCTTACTACCACCTGCCCTTATCATGAAGAAGTCTTGTATGTTTCTGCTGTGGATCGAGTCCCTGAAACCACCAGCCTCTGGCAACCCAAGACCTACCTTCCAGACCTCCTCAGGCCTCACGCTCTCTGTACTGGTTAGCAATAGGTATGCACCAACCCCCAAGTTCTCAGAGCATTCCTGTAGTGCCCAGCCCCTAATGCACTAACCACTCACAGAATTACCAGGTCTCCTGTTCCCAAAGGAGTTGTACACACCAGCTTGAAAGATTCAGCTCAGGACCACCACTTTGCTTAGCACCACATCACTTAGATATATGTATAGTGAACACAAGAATAAGTTTATAATCAAAGAATAGAGGGATTCAAGTGAGAGTGAGTAATAATATTGGAAACAAATGGTTACATACTAAATGAAATCATGACGTGCTTTCTAGAGACTAAACTTAACTAATAGGTTATCCTCCTGTCTAAAGCTTATCTCACCCAAAGTTCTGGACAGCATTTTTCAGCCAAGCCTACCTGAGACTCCTCTTTCATGAAAGCGGCAAAGAGTCCTGTGGCACGTTATAGACTAAGAGACGTATTGGATCATAAGCTTCCGTGGGTGAATACCCACTTCGTCGGATGCTGCATCCGACGAAGTGGGTATTCACCCATGGAAGCTTATGTTCCAATATGTCTGTTAGTCTATAAGGTGCCACAGGACTCTTTGCCGCTTTTACAGACCCAGACTAACATGGCTACCCCTCTGATACTCTTTCATGAAGTAAACTTCATTTACTATCCATTTACTTCTTAGGTGAAACATGCCGGGTGTCTTCTTTGTCCCGCAAATATACTAGAGCAAACTTTTCATGTGCATTTCAAGATAGGGTTCTTCCTGCCCCCAAACCTCCCGCAGTTTACTTCTTCCTGGTACTTTTCTCTCTATGTAGTTTTCACAATCCTTCATTAGCATTCGTTTCAGACTGGTGAGTGGTGACCCATTGTGAACTATACAGTTCTTAATTTACATGTAGACAGGCAGACAAATGAATGTTGCTTGTCTGACAGCACACCTGTTTTTCACCTTTGCTGATGAACAGTCCCTAGATACAGAACATAATTTTCAGTGTATATGCATAATTTCTTACACAACATCTGTGCATGCGTTTCACAATGAAATTGATGACCAGTGTGGCACCAGTTTTGATTTAAGACCTCACACAACATTTTCTGGTGAACTAGAATGTACATATCAGACTCAGGAGATTCCTGTAAATCTGTGCCTCTTGCTAGTTGGCATAATCTGGTTTCTGATTCACACTACTCCAGTCCAAAGGATTTAATATCCTCTTCTTTGAATGGAAAGATGCATCTTTAATAGTTTCCCCCCATCTCTGTTTAGGGATAAGTCTTGTTTTACTGAAGAAAATAAATAAAGGCCAATGGGAACTTTTTTTTTTCTTCCTGTGTGGTGCAGGAATGAAACCTGGTCACCTGATAGACCTTTTTTTGAGTTGTTCTTTTGTTCCAATATAATATAAACATTGGGTTATTTTCAAACCAGCTTGATAAAAAGACAAGATGCTTAATAAAAAGAGAGAATGTTAATAGGGAAAATCACCCACCTATTCATTTACAAATTCTTTATTAAAATGACTGTAGATTAGTTTTTGAAGTCCTTGAATTTACCCTCCTACTTTAAATATAGTTTCTTGTCCCTTAGTGCCCATTCTGATAATTTTTCATCCCACCAGCCTTAAAGCTATCAGGAACGAGGAAGGAGGCCATGTGCAAAATGTCACCTCTGGTATTTAAATGTAAGTTAATCTTGCTTTGATGCTATTAACATTTGCTGGTTATTTGGGAGAGGTAATTTGCACTGCTGTGTGGTAGTGTAGATATCATTTGGTTTTGGGCCAGTTCCTCCAACAAGAAAGTTTCACTGTCTTCACTTTGCCAATTTAGACCTCACCTTGTATGGCTTTTCCCAAACAGCAGAACACATGCATGCTGCCATTTGTAGGCAATTTTATAAAATAAAGTCACATGAGTGTATAGGTTGGAAGAATGGCAGTCCTGGTTACCTGTTTAAAGAACAGATACAGTGATGGGCAGAGGCAGTGCATGTAGGGTGACCAGATATCCTGATTTTATAGGCACAGTCCTGATATTTGGGGCTTTGTCCTATATAGGCAACTATTACCACTCAGCCCCCTCCCGATTTTTCACACTTGCTATCTGATCACCCTAAATGCATGCTTCCCATCACTGCCTCATCAATGTACTAAAGCTTTACCTAGGGACATTACCTCTATGGCTAAAGGGTAATTTTTACTGAGACTGCCAGTTATAGCTATGGTATTTTGGTATGATATATTTTTGTAATGTAGACATTAGTCAAGTAGGAACTGGATATAGGTCCCCAAATAACTTTTGATCACTATTGATTTTGAATGTGTTTGTCCTATGGACAACAAGTTGTCTAACTAGTTATCACTTCCTGAGCTATCCATTCCTAAGAAGAGAGACAGTTTCCACTTATATCCATTCTCACATTATATCCATTGTATAAACCTCACAGATATGCCATATGTATCTAAAGGTTGAATTTTCCCCTTCCAGTCAAGAAACTGGTGGAGCTTGTCAATGCTAGGTTTACAGGGCTTTCCCTTTAGGTTACACTATATATATAATTTCCTCCTTCCCCTCCAGTTATGATAGCTTAGGCAACAGTCTCAGACTTCACTCCCAAAAATGACATGTTTATTTTTTTTAAAGCTAAAACTCAGCAGCTTTTGTTTTTGCCCCGAGTCTTAAAAAACAAAACTGAATTCAGGATCAAGTCTGATAAATTATTTGCAATGTATCATTCCAAACATTGGGGTCAGACATCACCAACCAGGATTATTTGTCTTTAAAACTCTGGTGGATTTATGTCAGAAAAAAATTAAATTTCATTCTGCTAGAGTTGTCTTGTGCTATTTCACTTAGCTTCATGTACAACTACACTAATATACACGTACATATACTTAGCTATTCAGTCTATACAGACACATGAATGCATTTTGAGGATTGGATGTTGCTGTGTCTTTGCCATGCTACTTTTGATCAATACATTTATTTGAATGATTTTATAAAATTTTTGGTTGATTTTTTTAATGCTTACCAGTGATAGACTCGTGGCTTTGATAAGTATGAGTGAAGGTGGGTGACTGTGTGTGTTGTGCTGGGGGTGTTGTGTTGATTTGTGTGGGGGTTGTTTCATGCTGGGAGAGTTGTTTATCTGTGCAAGTGGTGTATGGGGGCTTTCTGCAGTGGTGAGGGGCTCTGAGTGTTTAGGTTATTGCATGAGCTCATAGACTTTAAGGTCAGAAGAGACCATCATGATCATCTAGTCTGACCTCCTGGTTGTTTTGTTGTGCAGGTGGTTTGAAGAACTGTGGTAGTTGGGCCAACTAATCCACCACTTGTGCAGTTCCCTTCCATACAACCAATGAAATTGTTGCATACAAAATAGCTGTAGAGCAAGGGTGGTGTTTGGTGGAGACAGTTACTTCTGGGATCACAGTGGTCTAGAACTCTTGGCATGGCATAGTTACATGTTTTGCTGTTGCACAGATGTAATTCTTAAAGTCAAAATGGCTGCGAATGTAAACATTACACAGTGGAAAAAACTGCACATCCCAGTGATGACTGAACTTGTGGACATTCTGAGCATAAAGAGCTCTCAACCTTGGTTGTAGCTGCTTCGTTCACTTCACACTGAATTGACTGACATTTTAGGCTTCAGAGTGACACTAGGGTTGCCACCTTTCTAATGTCTGAAAACTAGGGCTGTCAAACAATTAAAAACATTTATTTTGATTAATCGTGCTGTTAAACAATAATAGAATACTATTTATATCTTTGGATGTTTTCCACATTTTCAAATATATTGATTTCAGTTACAACACATAATACAAAGTGTATAGCGCTCACTTTATATTTTTTATTATAAATATTTTCACTGTAAAATTAAAAGAAATAATATTTTTCAGTTCAATTAATACAAGTACTGTAGTGCAATCTCTTTATCATGAAAGCTGAACTTACAAATGTAGAATTATATGCAGTAAATAACTGCATTCAAAAATAAAACAATGTAAAACTTTAGAGCTTACAAGTCCACTCGGTCCTACTTCTTGTTCAGCCAATCGCTCAGACAAACAAGTTTGTTTACATTTGCAGGAGATAATGCTGCCTGCTTCTTGTTTGCAATGTCACCTGAAAGTGAGAACAAGCATTTGCATGGCACTGCTGTAGCCGGCGTTGCAAGATATTTACATTCCAGATGCGCTAAAGATTCATATGTCCCTTCATGCTTCAACCACCATTCCAGAGGATGTGCATCCACGCTGATGATGGGTTCTGCTCGATGATGATCCAAAGCAGTGCAGACCAACGCATGTTCGTTTTCATTATCTTGAGTCAGATGCCACTAGCAGAAGGTTGATTTTCTTTTTTGGTGGTTTGGGTTCTGTAGTTTCTGCATCGGAGTGTTGCTCTTTTAAGACCTCTGAAAACTCCACACACCATCCCAATCAGATTTTGGAAGGCACTTCAAACTCTTAAATCTTGGGTCGAGTGCTGTAGCTATCTTTAGAAATCTCACATTGGTACTTTCTTTGCGTTTTGTCAGATCTGCTGTGAAAGTGTTCTTAAAATGAACAACATGTGCTAAATCATCATCCGATGATTTAACTGGGAATTGGTCCTGCTTTGAGCAGGGGGTTGGACTAGATGACCTTCTGGGGTCCCTTCCAACCCTGATATTCTATGATTCTATGAAGACTGCTATAACATGAAATACATGGCAGAATGCAGGTAAAACACAGAGCATACAATTCTCCCACAAGGAGTTCAGTCACAAATTTAATTAATGCATTATTTTTTAAACAAGCACCATCAGCATAGAAGCATGTCCTCTGGAATAGTGGCCAAAGAATGAAGGGACATACGAACGTTTAGCATATCTGGTACATAAATACCTTGCAATGCCGGCTACAGAAGTGCCATGCAAACGTCTGTTCTCACTTTCAAGGGACATTGTAAATAAGAAGCAGGCAGCATTATCTCCTGTAAATGTAAATAAACTTGTTTCTCTTAGTGATTGGTTGAACAAGAAGTAGGACTGAGTGGACTTGTAGGCTCTAAAGTTTTACTTTTGTTTTGAGTGCAGTTATTTAACAAAAAAAATCAACATTAATTTTGCAATTAATCAACAGCCCTTCTGAAAACTAGACCCCCTTACCTCCCTGAGCCTCTTCCCCCTGCTCAGCCTCTTCCCCCAAGGCCCTGACCCTGTTCCACCTCTTCCCTCGAGGCCTTACCCCCCCCACTCGCTCCCCTATCCCCCTCCCCTGCTACTCTCTCCCTCAACTCCAGGGTGAGCAGCCCCAAGGGACTTGCAAACTCCAGCTCCAGCAGGCTGCCTGGGAGTGCAGGTCACAAGAGAGCTGAGGCTGCATGGGAGCAGCCAGGCAACCCCACTGGCGAGCTAGGACATGTCCCTCCTACATGGCAGCCTCCTGCCTCCCTCTGCGCTGCTTGCCCAGCAGCCCCCTTTCCTACCCACTCGAGTCCTCCCCGCCCTGTAGCTGCTTGGGACCATGGCCGGTGGAAGTGCTGGCCGGTGGGGCAGCTTGCATTCCTTCCCTACCGGGGAACATTCCATGTCTGCTCAGAGCCCCTTACCCCTGCTCACCATAGGCTCCCATGCTCTGTTGCCTCCACTGCAGCCCTGCAAACTGTGCTCCTCAGAGGGGCTGCTTAAACCAGTGATTATGTGCTGCTGTGGGAGCAGCTGCTTCAGAGCCAGGCGCCAGGCTGCCACTCCTCCACCTCGCCCCCGCACTGGCAGTGACTGAACTTTTAGTGTCTGGTCATCTGACAGCACGCTGCTAGGTCCCCTTTTTGACTGGACTTCCTAGTCAAAAGCCAGACACTTGGCAACCCTAAGTGTGACAATCCTGGAATCTTATTGTATAGATGAAAGTGGAAAAAAGCAAATAGTAGATAATCACTCAACATGGCTTATACAGTAATTGTAGGTTGGCATATTGGCTGTAAATTATCATGGAAATACAGGGCATGAGACTCTCTGTGCTGTGCAGTCCAGAAAGGTAATGGGTCCTAATACGGCTTCGTCATCTTTGCCTCCTCCCAAATCTGGGTTGCTTTGGGACCCAAGTGGCCTACATGTACTTTAGGGCCATCTAAATTAAAGCAATATGTCCCCAGCTGCTTTTGGGAAGCAGTGCTGTCCTACCCAGAAACTCTGCAATGCCCAACATGCCCCATATGCCAGAGCCTGAGCAAGAATCGTAGAGTTCAATGTGTGTCTGTTTTCTGCAGTTCTTGCTCTGGGTAAATCATCCCCTGACTGGATCCAATATTACATAGCCCCTTTACTCTGCTCCAGGCTCTCTACCTGGCGTAATGGGCCAAGATTTGGAGTGAGAATCTCACCAAAGATCTCTTACTCAAGCTAGAAACGCTTTTTCCTTAAAAATAATGGGATGTAAGTTATCTAGCACCCTCAACTCTTAGTGAGCTCCTTGCAGGATTGAGCTCAAAGAAGGGAATTTGAACTCACAGAAAAGTTAAACTGTTTAAATGTAGTGTTGTTTGTAGCCATATTGGTCCTAGGATATTAGAGAGATGAGGTTGGTGAGGTAATATCTTTTATTGGACCAAGTTCAAGCTTACACAGAGCTGTTCTTCAGATGTGGGAGAGTGTCACAGCTAAATACAAAGTCCCACAGATTGTTTTGCGTAAGTAGTTAACAAATTTCAAGGGACCATTCAAGGTGAAGTGGCCCGTTAACACCTTACCAGACAGAGGGGAAGAAAAGTTGGGAGGGGGAAGCTAAATGGATTATAGATTGTTGTAAAAAGATATAAATCCAGTGTGTCTGTTCAGTCCATGATCTTTAGTATCTAGCAAGTTGAGCTCCCAGCTCATCTTTTGAAGGTGTTGGTCCAGTAAAAGATTACCTCCTCCACCTTGACTCTAAACTATTTAAAAATAGGCAAACCCATATACTACTATACAAACCTTCTGAATAAAGGTGCCTGCATCTCACTAATGCAGGTTCATTTTCCAAGAAGGAGAAAAACAAAGATTGATACTTAAAAACAAAAAAAAAACCCTCAGCAAAACCTGAATATTTCAGACAGGTGGAGCTTATCTTTTTTGTGCACCACCATGAACCTAGAAGACTATGAAATATTACACAGAATTCTGTAGAGCTCACAGGTTAGCCTTTGAGTAAGGCTGTCAGAATCCATACCCCTCCGCCGCAGTCAGCCCTGTCCAGTTGTGAATCTGGGTGCAGGGGTATCCCCAAGCATTTGACACTGTGGGCACTGGCCTGTGCAGATGCAATGCCCATTTTGGAACCCGTGGGGTTTTCCCACGATGCAGTGGCCCCTTTCCAGGCACTCATACTCAATGGTCTCAAAGAGGAGAGCACCCCAGTCCCTTTGGCCAGCACCAGACCTGGGCTTCAGTACCAAACCTCATACCAACCCTCAGAACCTTGACCTGTGAGACCTGGTCAGTGCAGAAGGAGAGGAGGAGGAGGACCTCCTGCTGGTGCAGGCCTCCTCTTCCAGAAGTCTATCCCAGGACCCGCCATTTGAAGGTGCTTCACTCTTCTCAGAGCAAATGAATGTGAAGCTCCATGGCCTGAAAGACTCCAGAGCCACCTCATGTCCCTGGATCTCTATGCCCTGGCATCTTCAAGGAAGTACTTCAGACTCCAGCACTCCACCCATTTCTCAGCTCCGCCACCCCATCAGGACCTGCAAAAGAAACGAAGCCAGGGGTTTAGATGCAGGCAACTGCCCCCATTCACCTCAGCGTCCTTCCCCTCTCAGATACTAGGGGACAGCCAAACAGAACTTTTGATAAGACACCCAAAGGTGTTACTCATTCCCGTGCCACCGGATCCTGTCCCCCCTTTGTTTTCGAACTGCTTATCCCACTTCAGATTGGCATGGTCTCTTATCACCATGGACTATTGGGTGCTGAACACTGGAAAGAGGTGTTATGCTTCAGTTCACTTCCATCCCCCTGCCATACCTCCCTCCTGGTCCCTCTTCAGGGACCCTTCTCACAAGCAACTTCTGGCCCAGGAGGTGCAAGCCCTCCTCCGAGTGGGACCCATGGAGGAAGTTCCTCAGGACTTAAGAGGGAAAGTGTTATACTCCTGATCGTTCCTAATTCCAAAGGCCAAGAAGGGCCTCCTACCCATTTTAGTCCAATGCTGTCTCAATGGCTACCTCAAAGAGCTGAAGTTCCTTATGGTCTCCTTGGCTATCATCATCCCATCCCTGGATCCAGAGGACTGGTAGGCTGCCCTTGACTTATTTCCATGTCTTGATTTTTCCAAGGCCACAGGAGGTTCCCCACATTCATTGTAAACGAGACACACTACCAATTTACGGTTCTCCCATTTGGCCTTTCAACAGCCCTGTGGGTTTTCACGAAATGCATAGTGGTAGTGGCAGCCTTCCTCAGAAGAGGTGTACAAGTCTACCCACACCTCAACAGCTGGCTGGTCAAGGGCCAGTCCTGGGCACAAGTGGAGATCAGTATTGACTTCATACAGTCAACCTTTCCGGTGCTGGGCCTGGTTATAAATGAGCAGAAGTCTCCCCTTGTCCTGGTGCAGAGGATAGAGTTTATTGGAGCAGTGCTCAATTTCTCTCAGGCCAGGGCTTTCCTCCCAGAAGCTCGTTTCCAGACAATGGGGTCATTGATAGCACAAGTCAAGGCCCGCCCAATCACAACTGCCAGTTTCTGCCTCAGACTGTTAGGCTGCATGGCTGCGAGTACATACATAGTGCAACATGCAAGGCTATTTCTCAGACCCCTTGAAGCTTGGCTGGCCTCGGTGTATTCACTGAGTCACCACTATCTGGTGTTTTGGTGCTCACATTTCCTGCCCTTGTCCTCACCTCCCTTGACTGGTGAAGGAACCCTCTGTTGGTCCTCTCAAGAGTCCCCTTCACCAGGCGCCAGCCCTCATTATTCCTAGATTTGGATGGATCAGATCTAGGATGGGGGGCTCACCTAGGGCACCTCAGGACACAGGGCCTGTGGTCCCTGGAGGAGCTCTCCATGCATATAACTTCAGAGAGCTCAGAGCAGTCCACCTGACCTTTCAGATGTTCTTACCCCACATCGTGAACAAGAACATGCCAGTGCTCACAGAAAATACATTGGCTGTATTTTACTTCAACAGGAGTACTTTACTTCCTGTTCCAGGAAGCTGTCCACTTGTGGGAGTTCTGCATAATGCACTCGATCCATCTCAAAGCTTCTCATCTTCCAGGAGCCTGAAACAAGCTGGCAGATCACCTCAGCAGTTACTTTTCTCCGGTCACCACGAGTGGTCCCTTCGCTCTGATGTAGTGAGGGTAGTTTTCCAGTGGTGAGGGACTCCCCAGATAGACTTGTTTGTGACCAGGCAGAATAGGAAACTTTACCAGTTCTGCTCCCTGCAAGGCCACAGCCTGGGCTCACTCATGGACACTTTCCTGCTCCCTTGGATGGGGCAACTATTCTACATGTTTTCCCCCTATTCCTCTCATGCACAAGTTCCTGCTAAAGATCAAGCAGGACAGATCATGAGTCATTCTTATAATCCTAGCCTGGCTCCACCAGCACAGGTTCACCACAACGCTAGGTCTTTCAGTGGCGACTCCAATGCTGCTTCCTCTCCCTCTCCTCCCAGACCTGATATTGCAGGGCCACAGTTGAATGCTCTTCTCAAAACCACATGCAAGCGGGGAGGAGCAACATCTCCACACAATGGATGTTAGATGCACCCTGGCTTTCTATATTGAGAAGACAAGTCTGTTCCATAGATCCATGCAAATCTTTGTGGCGGCAGTGGAAAAGATGAAGGGCCTTCCTATTTCAGCTCAGAGGATTTCATCCCGGATCACATTGTACATCCGCACAAGCTACAAGCAGGCATGTGTCCCATAACTGGCTATAATGCTGGCCCATTCTATGAGGGCACCGGTTTCCTCAGCAGCATTCCTGACCCAAATATTGATCCAGGACATCTGCAGAGCGGTGACTTAGTCATTGGTACATACATTTGCATCCCACTACGCCATCACCCAGCAAGCTAAAGATGATGCTAGGTTTGGTCGAGCTGTGTTGCAGTCAACGTGTCCATGAACTCCGATCCCACCTCCTATGGTACTGCTTGGGAGTCACCTAATGTGAAATGGACATGTGCAAGCACTTGAAGAAAAAATGGTTACTAACCTTCCTGTAACTATTGTTCTTTGAGATGTGTTGCACATGTCCATTCCATGACCCACCTCCTAATCCTCTGTCGGAGCTGGCTGGCAAGAAGGAACTGAGAGGATGCGGGAGTCAGCCAGAACCCTTATACCAATGCATGAGCACATGGCAGCACACGATGCTAGAGCCAACCTGATGGATGCCACTGAGGGAAAAATTTCCGGCAATTGTGCACTCAGCGCATGCACACCTAATGTGGAATGGACATGTGCAACACATCTCGAAGAACAACAGTTACAGAAACATGGCTACCACTCTGAAACCAGTTACAGTAAGGTTAGGAACAGTTTTTTTCCTGCTTCACAAAAAAAAACCAATCCCAAAACCACAGATAGCACATCACCCACCAACCACCACCAAGAACACACCATCACACTCTCTTCTCCAGCTTATGTAGCAGAACGTGGAGTGGGACCAGATGCAGCTCCAATGCTGTGGGAATGTGAAACAATTACAAAGAGGAGGAGGGCTATCCTTGTACAAAACTGCTACAGTCTGCGTGGATAGTGACCTTACTGTTCAACCCATAGGAGGTCAGGAACCCTTTCACCAAAGCAGCAGCTAGCAGTAGGCACTTAGAGATTGAGTAAGGCACAAAGTGGAAAAGCCCTTCTGGCTCTGTGGTTCCTTCTGGAGCTGTTTCCCCCTGTTTTCCCATACATGCCTCATACAAGTTTAACCTGATCACAAACCCTAGAGATAGTCATGGACAAGCATCTTCTCAGCACCTCCAAAGTGATTTCAGTGCATGATGATCCACTACCAGTTTGCAAGTGTCACCAAGGGATGTGTGTACTGCAACCAGGAGGAGTCAATGCAGCACATGTAGACATACTCAAGTTAGCTTTGATCTGGCTTGCTTATCAATAGCTGTGAAGCTGCAGTAGCATGGACTAGCCCTGACTGCCCAAGACCCTAGATACATGCTTGAATGGCCACCACTTGTACTGGCTTCACTGCTGTGGTTACTTGAACTAGTTTGGTCTACCTTGATCAAAGCTAGAGTGGGTAAGTCTACACATGCTGCAGTCATACTTCCTGGCTGCAGTGTGAACATAACATAAGACACTGTTCAGGATAGACTAAAGGTTGCCACACTTTGGCTCCCTATTTAAATGATATAGACAGTTTAGACTTTTTTGTACAATGACTACTTTAATTTTCAGATTTTTTTCTCCCTGTTCCTTTTATGCAACCCTTTCTTCCACATTCTTGCCTAAGCTGAATGGTACCCAAATGGTATCTGAGTCTTACTTTCAAACCCATGATGTTTGACTAGATATGAAATTAGGCAAAATAAATTAGTCCATTCCTAGTTTTAATAAACTCTTTTTCTGGTTCTGATAAGGAACCCTGTTAAAAGCCATCAAGTCTATTTTAATAACATTGCTAAATGAGGCACATCACAAATTAAAGATTCACCATGCAAAGGAAAAAAATGATATACTGTGGTCTATTAACATGAATTTGGGATTCTGTAAAGAGCATAGCACTCCCTCCTCCCCCCCGTTTTGAGACCAGTTTCTTTGCTCCATAGTCAAGCAAACTCCTGTTAAGAGCGGGGGAACAGTCCCACAGCAGCTGCGTGAACTGAAGGAAATGGGAGGTTTGACTGAGGAACCAGTGCAGAAAATATTTGCAGTGAACACATTATTCATCAGATCCCCCTATTTTCTGTTGTGAATTGTTTTGTAAACAGATCATGATTTCCACAGAGTTGTTTGATTTTCAGAACTCAACAAATGTTTTATGTGAACATGTTTCAGCCTATGGGTTTCTCATGAGCTTTACTTACATATTGCTTTGAATATCCAATGTTTACAGTCTGAGATATGGCTGTTGTCTTCTGTCTTCTAACAACATGGGGAAACTCAGGTTTCTGGTGTAAATACAGAAATTTTTCAGAATGCAAATTCTGATTATGTGTAATATTCACTTAGAATTAACTATTTTGGCCAACAATTTCTGCTAGTAAATTTGTTTACTAGAATATTTGGGGAAATCCAACTCAAAAGGATTGTGAACACAGACAAAAGAAGCTTAACGTTCAGACAATTGTGTGCAAATAGTTTTTGAAGTCTTCTCCCTCAGTGAGAATTACAGGATTTGGCCCTTAATTACGTAGTTGAAGGCAAAAAGGGAATATATCTACACCAGTCCAAAAGTATGATCACAAGTGTAATGATCATGCTTTTACAACAGTTTTTAAGCTGAAAATTAGTGTGTTTTTGACACTGTTCTATAAACAGTGATATACTTCCCACGAATGTCTAAATGCCATATGCATATTAACTACCTATTCTCCTGCCACAGTGTAATAAAATTTATATTTTGATTTGCATGGAAGTAAATCAGAAAGACTGGATGAATGCAAGTGCTTTAACTTTTCTAGCTAAAAGAACGAAATTACATATGCAAAACTAGTTGCCTGCTTCATTAAGAAATATGAGTGCAGACAATTTGTACGAAAAAATATGGGAAGCAATTGGCTAGAGAGTGATTTCAGGAGTTTCTCTGGGTACTAATTGGCTTGTTCAGGACATACCCCAAACCTGATTTTCCAATCATTTCTAGCTTTAGTAAATGATACAATATTATGGAAATTAAACCACGATTAATTTTTCTATGTTTATATATAAACTTTAAATGATCATCTGGGTTTAGTTCAGATTAAAGAAAAATAGACATAATCTATTTTAAAATGTTACCTTTCAAGTCTTATTTTTCTATCAACCCTTTGAGTGCCTATCGGTGTCCAGCATACTGCAAGTTGTTGTCCTCAAACTGCTGATCTTAAGGATATTTACATGAAGCAGACCTTCCTCCTATCAACTTTTTTCATACTTGAGGTCATATTTCTGCTGAATGTGGAATCAACAGCTGTTTCTGCAGTAACAAATTGTAATGTCTTTTGAAACTGATTTCCTGTTATAGAACAAAGAGTGCTAGAACATCCCACAATGGTGTGTGCATTAGAGAATCATAGGGTGAGGAGAGGAATTGAAAAGGCTGAACCTTGAGGTATGTGGAACATAATAAGGATGCAGTGAATCAAAGTGGGGAAAAATAGAACGAGGCAGATGAACTTAATGGTGAGATCTGTTAGCTTGTGGAGTAATTTCCCAAGGAAAGTGTTGGAATTCCCTTCTTTGAAACCAGACTGGATGAAGCATGGGCAAATTATCTATAGAAAACATTCCAATATCTCTAATTTCTGTGGTTGACAAACAAAGGTGGTTTAAAGGAAGAGCCTAGGGATCTGGACTCAGTGCTCTAAGGAGGTCTATGCAGCATACTCACACTGAGAAGACAAGTCTATTGGTTGGGCAAGGGGCAAGCCTGAAAGCTCAAGATCAAGGAGTCTAGTAGGTTTGGAGGGAGATGGTGAGGATGAATAGTTCCTCGGAATAGGCTGATCAACTAGAGCTGACTCAAACTTGGAATTTCCATTCCATGGGAAATTCTGACATTTTGAAAAAGTGTCATTCCGATTTGGAACAAATCCTAGACATTTCAAGGGAAATTCTGAAAAAAAAAATTGTTTAGGAAAAACGGAACCATTTTGATTCCATTTTTTTCAAAATGAAACAGAGCAACTGGCTACCCTGACTCTGGGCCGTTCCTGTGGTGGCAGGGGAGTCCCTTGCCACAGAACAGGGAGCCTAGAAGCCCTGGGTTAAGCTGGGGTCTCTCAGAGCTTCTAGTCTCTCTGTCACGCAACAGAGAGCTTAGATCTTGAGAGGCCCAGCAAGAGCTGGGGCCCAAAGGCTTAGGGCAGTCCACATGGCAGGGCCACCCTGCAGCCATGGACCCAAAAAACCCTAGTGACTCTGGCCCTGAAAATTCATAACCAACTCTAGTGGGGACATAGTGGATTTAGTCTTAATTCAGTCCTGGAGGATGAGAGGCTTTTTACAGTTGTATCTATTTGGAAATAAGAATAAAAAGCAGAATCTGATGCAAACAGATGAAATGTTTCTCAGGGTTTGTAAAAGTTACAATGAAAGATGAGCTCTGACAGCTTTTTTCTTATTTTCTTATGTTTATATATCATGCTGACAATTCTGTGGGGCTGTGTGTTTTTTATTTGTTTTGGGATTTAAAAAAATCTATGCAGTTTCAACTAAGCAAATTCTACAGATTTCATGTTAACAAAAACCTTTTATCCCCTCTACATTTTCTCTTTCCTACTAAGGCAAGACAGAAGTGAAAGGTGCAAGCAGGGGAGTTGCTAGCTTACTGTGGGCTTAGTTACTGAATCTTCCTGAATCTGTGATTACAAGATTCACATGGTTGTTTTCCAGGCTGTTCATTAACACTTGCCAGTGTGGCATTGCATGGCTGAGCTTTGCAGTGATTTAGTTTTGTGCATAAGCTGAACAGAGTTATTGCATTTACATAACAGAGTCAATTTATTTTAGTACTTTAGGCTTCTTATGCAAAGGACAAACATTTATCAGTATCTATAGGTTTCAGAGTAACAGCTGTGTTAGTCTGTATTCGCAAAAAGAAAAGGAGTACTTGTGGCACCTTAGAGACTGACCAATTTATTTGAGCATGAGCTTTCGTGAGCTACAGCTCACTTCATCATGTAGCTCACGAAAGCTTATGCTCAAATAAATTGGTTAGTCTCTAAGGTGCCACAAGTCCTCCTTTTCTTTTTTCAGTATCTATAGTTCCTCTTAAATATTAATCTAAATCTCTGCTCTGATCGCCAACTACGTCTCTGCTCAGTGATCTGCTGCAGACTCCTTACCCCTTTCTCCCACTTGCATCTGCATGCCTTTTTACTAGTAGATAGGCATTCACATAGTCTATCACATGGTGTTGCATTTGGATTTTAAGTTTTGATTTATAGTTAGCTGTCTAGCATGAAAACTAAATTGTTTTGGAGAAAAATATAACTTTTTTTAGTTTCTGAAATGTTCTTTAAAGACTCTGTCTTATTCCCATTGACATGAATTGCAAAACTTTCCTTGACTTCCACGGTGTGGGATCAAGCCACTGATGCATATGACACCTAGAGCTAGAGTTTAAAAACTGTTCAACATCCACAATCAGGGCCTGATTTTCCAAAGTGCTCCGCTTCCATTTAAGGGTCTAAATAAGTGGCCTGGTATTTTCAAAAGAGTTCAACCCGGAATGTGCTCAGTTCTTTTGAAAATCTGGGTCTAAGTGTCAAATTGAGAGTGATTGTATGCTAAGCTCTTTTGAAAATCTGGCTTTTACTTATGTGCACAAATTGGATTCTTTTGAACATCTGGCCTCACTTGTGGATGCTGACCATGTGAAAATCTGGTGTTGAGTTTTTTCCGGCCTAGTGAAAGGTTGTATTGCCATTGTCACCAGGATGGATGCCTGTGCAAAAATAACAATTCTGAAGTAATTGTACTCAGTGCCTAAGTGCTTGATTTTTAAAGGTTTATTTTGGAAACCTTCCAGTATTGCTAGCTGTCTCAAAATCTTTTGTCATCTTTCTATATATGCTTTGCTCCTGCTGTGTCTGTCTTAGCCTCATTGCTTCCACAACATCAGACAGTTTTTGAGCTATAGCTGATCAGTATTGTATCCAATGTTCAGTGCAAAGAAAATTTTGTGTGGATAGTTTACAACTGTCTCAAGGCAGTACTAGTTCAACCACTGCACAGAGCATTAGCTGAATAGTAAAATATCTGTCCACTGGAGAGTTTATCCTGTGTGCTGAGTTATATCTTGAATAAGAACTCAAAACATCAACCTTTCTCATTAGAAGGTTCTTGCTGATTGGATTGTATTGAACAGCTTATCATTACCTGTTCTATTTGTAAATGTTGTGTTTTTTTTTTAATCTCCTAGTTTATAGATATGCTTAGTAACGAATGTTACTCAGGTGGCCCATACACATCAGGCAGAATAATAATTGTAATACCCACTTTTATAGCACTATCTTGCTGTCTGGAGTGGCTCACAACTGTGAGTGCCAACCTCAGGTCAGACTGTCAGAAAACAGGACAGACAAACCGGTGGTATATTCTATAATTAGATTTCACCAAGCCAGAAACAAATGTGCACTCCTGGATTACCATATTAGTTTTACCATGGAGTCAGACAGTCCCTATAGGCTCTCCAGCCTACCTTGCCACCCAGACAAATTGGACTTTTTCATATTGGTTACAATACCACATTTCATTAGAATACCACATTCCCAACCCCAAAAGGCCAGTCACTTACCCTATGTCAAATTGGTACTCTGGATCTCACCAAAGACAATGCTGAAGCCAATTTCTCTAGTAAACTAACTAAAGGTTTAATAGCTAAGAAAAGAAATAAGTTATTGAGAGGTTAAAGCAGGAAAAATATATTAATAGGTGAATCAAAGTTTGATGGCAGAGATGTAGTGATCTGCTAAATTTCCACAAGTCTCTCAGAGTTACCCACAATAATTCTGAGGATCTCTGTCCACTTGTTCAGTATTTCACTTTGTTAGAATCCAAAACAGTTCAGAGATGCAGGATCGATCCTTGGATCAATTCTTATAGCGTCTTTCCAGGGAAGGCAATTTGGCAAGTGTATTCATTCACAACATGGGCTCTTCCTTTGTTGATAAAACGTAAACAGAGTCTTTGAACTTCCATTGTTGAACACAATGACCCATGCTTTGCAGTTAGCAATCTTTTACATTTCTGTGGCTCCAATCTGGTGCGACGGGTAACGTAAAGTAAACACAATGTGATAGCCAGAAACAATCCTTCATTCGTTTTCATAAAGTTTACACATCAAGTAAATTCTCATCTTAATACTAACACACACTTTTGATCTAGCATTAATTAAATACAAGGATCTATATAATGTAGTTCTGTGGTGGGCAACCTGTGACCCGCTGGCCACATGCAGCCTGTCAGGATAATCCACTGGCAGGCCCTGAGACAGTGTTTACATTGACTGTCTGCAGGCATGACCACCCGCAGCTCCCAGTGGCTGGGAACGGCAAACTGCAGCCACTGGGAGCTGTGGGCCGCCATGCCTGTGGATGGTCAATGTAAACATTGTCTCGCAGCCTGCCAGCGGATTACCCTGATGGGTCGCAGGTCACCCACCACTGATGTAGTGGATCGCAATCAACAGGTTATAGATAAGTGAAGACAATGTCATTCACATTTCCTTTGAAGTAAATTTAACATTCGAGTGAATTAATAACTTAACATTTCTTTGGTATTCATGCAAGTGAATTGGCCAATTGCACTGACCTGAGCTGGCCTGTCAGTGTCACAAGCACTTTTGATATTTAAAGTGTTTTGCAAACATTAATTACAACAACCCTGTGATGTGCCCATGTATGTATCATTTTTCTCTATTTTTCAGATAAGGAAATGAGGAACTGTGAATGTAAGTGACTTGCTCAATGCTACAAATGCCAGTGAAGGAACTGGAATTAGCACTGAGAAATTTGTAGCTCCAAGTCTTGGTGCTCTGACCACTAGACCATGCTTGTCTCGCGTTTAAAATGTTTTATTAAAATATTCATGCTTGTTGTCATAAATATAAAGGGAAGGGTAAACCCCTTTAAAATCCCTCCTGGCCAGAGGAAAAATCCTCTCACCTATAAAGGGTAAAGAAGCTAAAGGTAACCTCGCTGGCACCTGACCAAAATGACCAATGAGGAGACAAGATACTTTCAAAAGCTGGGAGGAGGGAGAAAAAAAAACAGAGTCTGTGTCTCTGTTGGTATGCTGCTTTTGCCGGGGATAGACCAGGAATGGAGTCTTAGAACTTTTAGTAAGTAATCTAGCTAGGTATGTGTTAAATTATGATTTCTTTAAATGGCTGAGAAAAGAATTGTGCTGAATAGAATGACTATTTCTGTCTGTGTGTCTTTTTTGTAACTTAAGGTTTTGCCTAGAGGGATTCTCTGTTTTGAATCTAATTACCCTGTAAGGTATCTACCATCCTGATTTTACAGGGGTGATTCCTTTACTTCTATTTCTATTAAAAGTCTTCTTGTAAGAAAACTGAATGCTTTTTCATTGTTCTCAGATCCAAGGGTTTGGGTCTGTGGCAACCTATGCAAATTGGTGAGGATTTTTACCAAACCTTTCCCAGGAAGTGGGGTGCAAGGGTTTGGGAGGATTTTGGGGGGAAAGACGTGTCCAAACTACGTTTCCCAGTAAACCCAGTTAGAGTTTGGTGGTGGCAGTGGATATTCCAAGGACAAAGGATAAAATTAATTTGTACCTTGGGGAAGTTTTAACCTAAGCTGGTAAAAGTAAGCTTAGGGGGTTTTCATGCAGGTCCCCACATCTGTACCCTAGAGTTCAGAGTGGGGGAGGAACCATGACACTTGTATAGTATAGCAGCTTATCTTAAAAGAGAGGTTTTGGACACTGCAGGCTCACTATATTTATTATAGACTTGAAATATGGAAACTGATATTTTGAAAAGACTGGAAATTCAACATTCACGAGAGTCAGATACCTCATGTAGGAAAGACAGCCTCTGGCAATTTTACAGTTTCTCTGCACTTGGCCATTGACTTCAATAATCCCTTCCTATTAAAAAGTAATAACAAAATATTTTTGTTTAGCAACCTACCTTTTCTGAATTGTTCTTCAGTTGAATCACCGTTGGCCCTGTCTAAGACCTTTTGCCTGCTGTTCTTTCTTAATGATGCCACATTGCTTATCTTATAAAGTCTTATATCCAGTATGTTTATTGTTTTAGATAGTTGCTTTTAATTTAACAGTATTTCAAATTCCCTGTACCACCCCAAGCTCTTGGCTGTGATGGCAGCCAGTGGACAATTTTAGTGTAATTTTACCATTGCTCAGTTCTGTAGAGCCCACTGCAGGGTCCAGTCCTAACCAGAATTTACATAGCAGTATGGGGAATGTAAGCTCCAGTCACTTCCATGAAGTGGCTTCTGCACTGAGCTTACCTATTCAGAGAGGTTGGATCGATATATAAGATGAGGAAGAGGGGAACTGAATCTGTATTCGCAAAAAGAAAAGGAGTACTTGTGGCACCTTAGAGACTAACCAATTTATTTGAGCATAAGCTTTCATGAGCTACAGCTCACTTCATCGGATGCATACTGTGGAAAGTGTAGAAGATCTCTTATACACACAAAGCATGAAAAAATACCTCCCCCCACCCCACTCTCCTGCTGGTAATAGCTTATCTAAAGTGACCACTCTCCTTACAATGTGTATGATAATCAAGGTGGGCCATTTCCAGCACAAATCCAGGGTTTAACAAGAACGTCTTGAGGGGGGGGGGTGTTAGGAAAAAACAAGGGGAAATAGGTTACCTTGCATAATGACTTAGCCACTCCCAGTCTCTATTCAAGCCTAAGTTAATTGTATCCAATTTGCAAATGAATTCCAATTCAACAGTTTCTCTCTGGAGTCTGGATTTGAAGTTTTTTTTGTTGAAGAATTGCAACTTTCATGTCTGTAATCGCGTGACCAGAGAGATTGAAGTGTTCTCCGACTGGTTTATGAATGTTATAATTCTTGACATCTGATTTGTGTCCATTTATTCTTTTATGTAGAGACTGTCCAGTTTGACCAATATACATGGCAGAGGGGCATTGCTGGCACATGATGGCATATATCACATTGGTGGATGTGCAGGTGAACGAGCCTCTGATAGTGTGGCTGATGTTATTAGGCCCTGTGATGGTGTCCCCTGAATAGATATGTGGGCACAGTTGGCAACGGGCTTTGTTGCAAGGATAGGTTCCTGGTTTAGTGGTTCTGTTGTGTGGTATGTGGTTGCTGGTGAGTATTTGCTTCAGATTGGGGAGCTGTCTGTAGGCAAGGACTGGCCTGTCTCCCAGGATTTGTGAGAGTGATGGGTCATCCTTCAGGATAGGTTGTAGATCCTTAATAATGCATTAGAGGGGTTTTAGTTGGGGGCTGAAGGTGACGGCTAGTGGCGTTCTGCTATTTTCTTTGTTAGGCCTGTCCTGTGGTAGGTGACTTCTGGGAACTCTTCTGGCTCTATCAATCTGTTTCTTCACTTCCGCAGGTGGTTACTGTAGTTGTAAGAATGCTTGATAGAGATCTTGTAGCTGTTTGTCTCTGTCTGAGGGGTTGGAGCAAATGCGGTTGTATCGCAGAGCTTGGCTGTAGACGATGGATCGTGTGGTGTGGTCAGGGTGAAAGCTGGAGGCATGTAGTAGGAATAGTGATCAGTAGGTTTCCGGTATAGGGTGGTGTTTATGTGACCATCGTTTATTAGCACTGTGGTGTCCAGGAAGTGGATCTCTTGTGTGGACTGGACCAGGCTGAGGTTGATGGTGGGATGGAAATTGTTGAAATCATGGTGGAATTCCTCAAGGGCTTCTTTTCCATGGGTCCAGATGATGATGTCATCGATATAGCGCAAGTAGAGTGGGGGCGTTAGGGGACGAGAGCTGAGGAAACGTTGTTCCAAGTCAGCCATAAAAATGTTGGCATACTGTGGGGTCATGCGGGTACCCATAGCAGTGCCGCTGATCTGAAGGTATACATTGTCCCCAAATGTGAAATAGTTATGTGTGAGGACAAAGTCACAAAGTTCAGCCACCAGGTTAGCCGTGACATTATCGGGGATAGTGTTCTTGACGGCTTGTAGTCCATCTTTGTGTGGAATGTTGGTGTAGAGTGGCTTCTACATCCAGGATGGTGTTATCAGGAAGATCACCGATGGATTGTAGTTTCCTCAGGAAGTCAGTAGTGTCTCGAAGGTAGCTGGGAGTGTTGGTAGTGTAGGGCCTGAGGAGGGAGTCTACATAGCCAGACAATCCTGCTGTCAGGGTGCCAATGCCTGAGATGATGGGGCGCCCAGGATTTCCAGGTTTATGGATCTTGGGTAGTAGATAGAATATCCCAGGTTGGGGTTCCAGGGGTGTGTCTTTGCAGATTTGATCTTGTGCTTTTTCAGGGAGTTTTTTGAGCAAATGCTGTAGTTTCTTTTGGTAACTCTCAGTGGGATCAGAGGGTAATGGCTTGTAGAAAGTGGTGTTGGAGAGCTGCCGAGCAGCCTCTTGTTCGTATTCCAACCTATTCATGATGACAACAGCACCTCCTTTGTCAGCCTTTTTGATTATGATGTCAGAGTTGTTTCTGAGGCTGTGGATGGCATTGTGTTCCGCATGGCTGTAAACCTGGAAATCCTGGGCGCCCCATCATCTCGAGGGGTGCGGGTGGGGGTGAGAGAACCTGGATTTGTGCTGGAAATGGCCCAACTTGATTATCATACACATTCTAAGGAGAGTGATCACTTTAGATAAGCTATTGCCAGCAGGAGAGTGGGATGGGGGGGAGGTATTTTTTCATGCTTTGTGTGTATAAAAGATCTTCTACACTTTCCACAGTATGCATCCGATGAAGTGAGCTGTAGCTCATGAAAGCTTATGCTCAAATAAATTGGTTAGTCTCTAAGGTGCCACAAGTACTCCTTTTCTTTTTGCGAATACAGACTAACATGGCTGTTACTCTGAATCTGTTTTGTTCAGGGGGATGGAGAACTCCATGTAAATGAGCTCCCTATCCACTAACCACAAGTAGCATTGAGCGTATCTCTGATCCCTCTCTCTCACTCTGCTGGGAAAAGGAGTTACCAGCACTCACGTTGCAGCAACCCCTCTGCAGTTCTAGTGAGAGGAAGCAAGTCAAGGCTGCATTCCCATGCTTTTCAATAAAAAAAAGTGAAAAACTGTCCATTGTATGTGTGTTTGCCCAAACATTATAGTATTCTACTGACTCATGAAAATGTGAAAGTGAAATGGACTTGCCTGTTTTCATTGTCCAGACTAAGAGACATGGGGAAAAGATGAAAGAAAGAAAGTAGCAGTATAAATAGGGTTGGGAAAACTACGTTTTAAACTTTTGGTTTTAATAATCTAACACACTGTAGTTAAGTGTGTTTTTAAAATATTATCTATTTTCCTTCAAGTGTCTTTTATAGGCCATGACACAGTATGATGCAAAATAAAGATTAAGAACACTTCTGAATGCCTGGTTCAGAAATTTGAATAATATAACATGATACAAAATGGCATAGCCTTCAGTGTCTTTAATAATGCTAGTTAATTTCCTGCAAATGCTACTGGAATGATGCTCCAGTCAACTGGAATATTTTATTCATAATCATGAGGTGTTCAGTGCCTGTAATTACCAATTGTATTCCAATTTGTCAAGCTTCATAAAAGAGAAATGGTAGTATAAACTACAGTTTGATTTATCTAAGGGTCAGTGAATGTTTCCCATTATAAACTCCGGTTTTCAGGGGGTTATTTCTCAGTTGTTTCTAGGTTTAACATTCACTGTGTTACTCTGCTATCTTAGAGTTTTTAAAAATGTTATAGTAGCAAGTTTGATATTACACTACTTCATGACTAAAATAGACTTCAGAACATTGTTGAAGTTTAATTTGAGAGAGGTGAAAGGGAATGTCCCCTTGTGATCTTTCAGAAAGAGCTGGCAATGGAATAAATTGTCCTTCACTTTTCATTTGGGGCCTGATCCTGTGAAATGTTGAGCTCCTTGTATCCCCACTGTTTTTTCTGTGGAAGTTAAGAGAACACAGCTCATGACATGGACAGGGCCTTAACCTGTTTCTCATGCACATGTACCCTCTCTCCCCTTCCCTTCCTTTTCCTGCTTAAATCCATCCTGTATGCTGATAGCTATATAAGTGACTGAAAGACATGATCATCACACTAATTCTTGAGTACCTTGACATTAAATCACAATCAGGCATCCAAAGGAGGATAATTAAAAACAAACAAACAAAACCAATCAATGGTTCTGCCAAATCAGTGGCTCATCCCCTGCTATCAGAGTAAAGCTGCATAATTGCATCAATTTTCTTCTAACCTGAAGTTGAGCAAACCTTCAAGCCTAGGTATCAGGAAATCAGTCTTATAGAGACCACTGCGGTTTCCTGTCCTGCTTGGTGCATGTGCCCACCTAGATACATGCCTATGGTTATTGTGGGGAACAAACTGCTAAGAAGACTTCAGCAAATGGTTGCATTCATTTTCTATATCAATCAGTTTTGTGTCTAAAAACCCCAGTACAGCAGTACTGAGGTGACGCTGGATTCTTGTTTGTGGGTATTGTGGTAGTACCTAGGAGGAGCCCTAGCCGTGGGCAAGAGTCCCATTGTGCTACAAACACACACAAAAAAAGATGATCCCTGCCTCTAAGATCTAAAATTAGAATGATCTGTGACTCCGTCAGCTGTAGTTTATTCATAGTCTGATTTTATAGAAGCCTCTGGTGTCACAGTCTTGAATTCTGTGGCATTGAAACTGCTGCCACAGTTTAAGGGCATCAGGAGGGAGGGATATTTGATTGTTCTGCTTGGATGCCTTTAATGAGGAAAAAGTAGTGAGTTACCTGGACAACTAACTGTAAGGACCTTGCTTCTCCTAAACTAGTTACCTTGTATAACCAGCACCATTTTTTATGCCTATGTATTAATGAAAATGAATAAAAGCATTTCTGGGGGGAAAGGGAAATTTTGGCTGTTCAGCTAACTATAGTATTGGATGACAGAAAAGTGGTAGCTCAGCCATCACAACTAGCCAGTAAATATGTAGGCTTGTGTGTGGCGTTTGTTACATTTTAATTTTAACGTATGCTTGAAAATCGTCGTCTGAGTCACGGAGCAAGTCCAGTAGGGACAGACAAGCTTCCTCTCACTGCCTAATCAATGTGCCTCAAACCTGTCTTGAGGGAACCACCACTAAAGGTCAGAAGGAAATTCAGATTCCATGGCTTATGGAGTCCCTGGGCTTTTTGCTGATGCTACCAAAAATAATAGTGCCAACTGTGGTGTTGGCTTATATTATGTGGCTACCTTTTCCCTAGCAACTGTGCTGAGACCGCTGAGTCATCTCGCATAGGTAACCCTGTCAGACAGAAACAATTGTTCTAGGCAGGATTCAGAGCTGAAACCTAGATCTGAAAGGCTCTGTATGCAGTTCTCAAACCCTTAAACTACCCAATCACCTTCACGCTCCATAGGGTTGCCAAGCATCCAGGATTATCCTGGAGTCTCCAGGAATTAGAGATTAATTAAAGATTATGTCTTGTGATGAAACCTCCAGGAATACATCCAGCCAAAATTGGCAACCCTATGCTCCAGAGAGAGATTTTCAGTTACTTTTCCAATAAATTTCTTCTTTACCAGCTTTAACACAAACCTGGCTTTTCTTAGCATTCTCCTTCTGACTCTGGTGTTGCTCCCTGTTTCTGTTCATCTATCTGTAGTCTGCATTCTCATTTATTCTACTATACGTTTAATTGCCAGTGCTGTAAACTATTCTGTCAGGTTTTCAAAACAATTTATTTTGATGGGTAAATGTGGCATAATGTCTGATTGACCCAATATTCAAAATAAATCTGTATTTTTATGTTGGATGAATCATATGAGCAAATATTCTTCTAATGAATGTTTCCAGACTTTTTGTATAAATAGTAAATGTCATAATTATATTCACAATATGGATAGTATTTTAGGAGATTGTTTACTGCATCATTGCCCAATAGACTAACTCATCAATATAGTATTACATTTCAGATTTAAACAATTGCCATTCTTAAAACTGTCTTTGAGTTTTAAATGCACTCACTGTTGTAACCACAAGTCTCTTCTTATTCCAAGCAGTGCTAGATTGGCCCATTTGTGGGGTTAGAAATGGGATGCAGAGCTGTCAGTTCCTAGACTACCAGTTCAAAGCCTGGCTAGGCTGGCAGTGGTAAAATGTCCTAACCTTCTAAGGGCAGATTAGGTGAACTGTTAGTGATCTCTGTCCATTTATTTTGGAAATGTATCCCCAGCATATACAACAAAAACATAGTTGATACTGCCAATTTTGTTGGCACCTCTGTAGTGAGACTAACATATGGTGATGGTACATAGTGGTCTCAAGTAAATAGCTAACAATTGTGACAAGTTATCACATTGTGGGATAGGATGTTACCATAGTTTTTCTTGCCTTTACTTAGAACAGGATATAAAATTGTGTGGTGATAACTGGTGAATGTTGATTATTTTTAATACTCTTATTTTTTCACAGGGTATGTCTACACTACGGAATTAGGTCGAATTTATAGAAGTCGGTTTTTTAGAAATCGATTTTATATATTCGAGTGTGTGTGTCCCCACAGAAAATGCTCTAAGTGCATTAAGTGCAATAACTTGGCGGAGTGCTTCCACAGTACCGAGGCTAGAGTCGACTTCCGGAGCATTGCACTGTGGGTGGCTATCCCACAGTTCCCGCAGTCTCCGCTGCCCATTGGAATTCTGGGTTGAGATCCCAATGCCTGATGGGGTTAAACATTGTCACAGGTGGTTCTGGGTACATATCGTCAGGCCTCCGTTCCCTCCCTCCCTCCGTGAAAGCAAGGGCAGGCAATCGTTTCGCGCCATACCAAGGCAAGCATGGAGGCCGCTCAGCTCACTTTGGCAATTAGGAGCACATCAAACACCACACGCATTATCCAGCAGTATATGCAGCACCAGAACCTGGCAGAGCGATACCGGGCGAGGAAGCGACATCAGCGCGGTCACGTGAGTGATCGGGACATGGACACAGATTTCTCTGAAAGCATAGACCCTGCCAATGCATGCATCATGGTGCTAATGGGGCAGGTTCATGCTGTGGAACGCCGATTCTGAGCTCAGGGAAACAAGCACAGACTGGTGGGACCGCATAGTGTTGCAGGTCTGGGACGATTCCCAGTGGCTGTAAAACTTTCACATGCATAAGGGCACTTTCATGGAACTTTGTGACTTGCTTTCCCCTGCCCTGAAGCGCATGAATACCAAGATGAGAGCAGCCCTCACAGTTGAGAAGCGAGTGGCGATAGCCCTGTGGAAGCTTGCAATGCCAGACAGCTATCGGCCAGTTGGGAATCAATTTGGAGTGGGCAAATCTACTGTGGGGGCTGCTGTGATGCAAGTAGCCCACGCAATCAAAGATCTGCTGATATCCAGGGTGTTGACCCTGGGAAATGTGCAGGTCATTAGTGGATGGCTTTGCTGCAATGGGATTCCCTAACTGTGGTGGGGCCATAGACGGAACCCATATCCCTATCTTGGCACCGGAGCACCAAGCCGGCGAGTACATAAACCGCAAGGGGTACTTTTCAATAGTGCTGCAAGCTCTGGTGGATCAAAAGGGACGTTTCACCAACATCAACGTGGGATGGCTGGGAAAGGTACATGATGCTCGCATCTTCAGGAACTTTGGTCTGTTTCAAAAGCTGCAGGAAGGGACTTTATTCCCAGACCAGAAAATAACTGTTGGGGATGTTGAAATGCCTATAGTTATCCTTGGGGACCCAGTCTACCCCTTAATGCCATGGCTCATGAAGCCGTACACAGGCAGCCTGGACAGTAGTCAGGAGCTGTTCAACTACAGGCTGAGCAAGTGCAGAATGGTGGTAGAATGTGCATTTGGACATTTAAAGGCGCGCTGGCGCAGTTGACTGACTCGCTTAGACCTCAGCCAAACCAATATTCCCACTGTTATTACTGCTTGCTGTGTGCTCCACAATGTCTTTGAGAGTAAGGGGGAGACATTTATGGTGGGATGAGAGGTTGAGGCAAATTGCCTGGCTGCTGGTTACGCGCAGCCAGACACCAGGGCGGTTAGAAGAGCACAGGAGGGTGCGGTATGCATCAGAGAAGCTTTGAAGGCCAGTTTCATGACTGGCCAGGCTACGGTGTGAAAGTTCTCTTTTGTTTCTCCTTGAGGAAACCCCCCGCCCCTTGGTTCACTCTACTTCCCTGCAAGCTAACCACCCTCCCCTCATTGCTTGCAGAGGCAATAAAGTCATTGTTGCTTCACATTCATGCATTCTTATTCATTCATCACACAAATAGGGGGATGACTACCAAGGTATCCCAGGAGGGGTGGTAGAGGAGGGAAGGAAAATGCCACACAGCACTTTAAAAGTTTACAACTTTAAAATTTATTGAATGCCATCCTTTTTTGGGGGCAATTCTCTATGGTGGAGTGGCTGGTTGGCTGGTGGCCCCCCCACCGCGTTCTTGGGCGTCTGGGTGTGGAGGCTATGGAACTTGGGGAGGAGGGCAGTTGGTTACACAGGGGCTGTAGTGGCAGTCTGTGCTCCAGCTGCCTTTGCTGCAGCTCGACCATACACTGGAGCATACTGGTTTGGTCCTCAGCAGCCAGCATTGAATCCTGCCTCCTCTCATCACGCTGCCACCACACTTGAGCTTCAGCCCTGTCTTCAGTCCGCCACCTCTCCTCCCGGTCATTTTGTGCTTTCCTGCATTCTGACATTATTTGCCTCCATGCATTCGTCTGTGCTCTGTCAGTGTGGGAGGACAGCATGAGCTCAGAGAACATTTCATCACGAGTGTGTTTTTTTTTCTTTCTAATCTTCACTAGCCTCTGGGAAGGAGAAGATCCTGTGATCATTGAAACACATGCAGCTGGTGGAGGGGAAAAAAAAGGGGCAGCGGTATTTAAAAAGACACATTTTATAAAACAGTGGCTACACTCTTTCAGGGTAAACCTTTCTGTTAACATTACATACATAGCACATGTGCTTTCGTTACAAGGTCGCATTTCGCCTCCCCCCCATCGCATGGCTACCCCCTCAACCCTCCCCCCTCCCCATGGCTAACAGCAGGGAACATTTCTGTTCAGCCACAGGCAAACAGCCCAGCAGGAACAGGCTCCTCTGAGTGTCCCCTGAAGAAAAGCACCCTATTTCAACCAGGTGACCATGAATGGTATCTCACTCTCCTGAGAGTAACACAGAGAGATAAAGAACGGATGTTGTTTGAACGCCAGCAAACATACACTGCAATGCTTTGTTGTACAATGATTCCCAAGTACGTGTTACTGGCCTGGAGTGGTAAAGTGTCCTATCATGAAGGACGCAATAAGGCTGCCCTCCCCAGAAACCTTTTGCAAAGGCTTTGGGAGTACATCCAGGAGAGCCGCGAATGCCAGGGCAAAGTAATCATTTCACATGCTTGCTTTTAAACCATGTATAGTATTTTAAAAGGTACACTCACCGGAGGTCCCTTCTCCGCCTGCCGGGTCCAGGAGGCAGCCTTGGGTGGGTTCGGGGGGGTACTGGCTCCAGGTCCAGGGTGAGAAACAGTTCCTGGCTGTCAGGAAAAGCAGTTTCTCCGCTTGCTTGCTGTGAGCTATCTACAACCTCATCTTCTTCGTCCCCAAAACCTGCTTCTGTGTTACCTCCATCTCCATTGAAGGAGTCAAACAACACAGCTGGGGTAGTGGTGGCTGAACCCCCTAAAATGGCATGCAGCTCATCATAGAAGCGGCATGTTTGGGGCTCTGACCTGGAGCAGCCATTCGCCTCTCTGGTTTTCTGGTGGGCTTGCCTCAGCTCCTTAAGTTTCACGCGGCACTGCTTCGGGTCCCTGTTTTATGGCCTCTGTTCTTTATGCCCTGGGAGATTTTGACAAAGGTTTTGGCATTTCGAAAACTGGAACAGAGTTCTGATAGCACGGATTCCTCTCCCCATACAGCGATCAGATCCCATACCTCCCGTTTAGTCCATGCTGGAGCTCTTTTGCGATTCTGGGACTCCATCATGGTCACCTGCAGCTTGCCACGCTGGCCAAACAGGAAATGAGATTCAAAAGTTCGCAGTTCTTTTCCTGTCTACCTGGCCAGTGCATCTGAGTTTAGAGCGCTGTCCAGAGCGGTCACAATGGAGCACTCTCTGGGGTAGCTCCCGGAGACCAATACCGTCGAATTGTGTCCACAGTACCCCAAATTCTACCCGGCAAGGCCAATTTAAGCGCTAATCCACTTGTCAGGGGTGGAGTAAGGAAATCGATTTTAAGAGCCCTTTAAGTCAAAATAAAGGGCTTTATCATGTGGACGGGTGCAGGTTTACATCGATTTAAAGCTGCTAAATTCGACCTGAAGTCCTAGTGTAGACCAGGGCACAGTTAGGGTGGAAGTACATTAGCAGTTCATTGTGGAATAGCCTGAGCTGCTGCTACTTAGTGACTGACTTGTTCAGGGTATAAAAACAGGAGTTCAGTTTCTTAGTGCTCTCGTTCTGGCACTTGATCCTTCTTATGAGCCATAAATGCACTCCTGCTCCTGATTTATTTTAAAGGGCTATTGACAAAATAAAGGTTGCCCTTCTTAATGGTGAATAAGGGAAGGGAAGTGGAGAGGACAAAATATGAAATCTTCAGCTAAACTATTCCTTACCATTGCTGGCTGTAACACTTTAAGGCAATATGGCATACATGAAATGAGAAAATCTCCCATATTCTTGTTTCATGTTTGTCAGGTATGTAAATATCTCAAATTATTTTGCTTAAATTATCCCCAAAGGGGTTTTATAACTCGTTTCTGCATAAAATATAGTTGTAGTTCTCAGGTTATCTTTTATGTTGTTAAACCATTTTCTTGTTTGCATGCTGATCTAAACTTTGCTCTTCATTACTGAATAAGTTTAGCAGCCTTAGTCTGGCACTATTGTGGTATTTTGCTTTGGAAAGAAAAATGAACGTGTCTGCTTTTCTTAATCTCAAATTCAGTCTCCTATTTCTTTGTTATAGTTCCTTTGATGTGAACAAAACTCCAAATCCATTTTTTATGAAATGTAAGTAGCAAGTATATTTAAGAACCCCTATATATTATCAACAACTTCTCTATAATTTAATGATTAGTAAAAGCTGGGGAGCTGCAAAATTCTGGGTCTCAAAGGTTCTTGTTCTTTCATGCCTCAGTTTTGATTATCCTTGAGATGCAATTTTTAATTTCCAAATAAAATATAGGACTTGCTGTTCTTCAAGAGCTTGCTCATGTCCATTCCACATTAGCTGTGTGCATACCACGTGCACCCTTGCCAGAGATTTTTCCCTCAATGGTATATGTCGGGCTGGCTCAAGCGCCCTCTGGTGCCACATGCTTACGCACCAGTATGAAAGGCACTGCTGGCTCTGCACCCACTCAGTTCCTTGTTACTGTCTGGGATGGTTGCTGGAACATCTCCTCTTGCTTCAGCAAAGTGTTTTTCAGTGGCTTTCTTCTCTGTAACTTAGTTTATTAGTCTTAGTATAGTTGTAGTGTAAATATTGTAAATAGTACTATTGTAGATAGTTAGTCCCCCTCCTTTATTGTGTAGCGGCTCCCTTTGCTCTGGTCCCCAGGCTTCAAACCTTGTGCCTCCTCTGGCAAGCCTGTGCCAGTGAGTGACCCACACTCCAGTTGTCTGAAGTGTCTGGGAGAGAATCACATAAGAAGGCACTAGCAGATTGGTTGGGACATTTAGCCTTGTACAAAGAAATGCAGAGAGTCTAGACTGAAGGCTGCCTTTTCAGAAGCTGCTCTTAGCCTGGTGTTGGAGCCAAAAGGCTCGGATTCAGCATTGAGCATTTCAGCCTCAGTGTGAAGCACCCCTCTGGCACCACATATTTGCCAGCACCATTCTCCATCTCTGGGGTCAAGGAAGAAATATAAAAAGCAGCGCTCGGAGAGAGGGCACTCTCTGATGCTGAAGAAAGGCATTCAAAGGGAAGGAAGTGGAGTGCGACCTGCGTCAGGCCATTCTTCCAGCCCCGGTTCCTTGGTGGCACTGTCGACTCTGCCCAGAGGGACATTGATTTCAGTGCGGGACCCTCCACTGATGCCAGGAAGTTGTCACGGTGCCTGTGGAATCACAGTGCTTTCTACCGTGGAGGCCTTTGCAGTTGCCAGGGACATATTATCGCCCCTAGTATCACTGACTTCTATGGAACAACCGCTGGTTCCAATGAGCACAAGCAGAAGAGAGCATGGTGGTCTGAGCTCCTTCCCGGCACCAGGTCCCTCAGTATCTTCCAGGGGCAAGACAACCCTACTTTCTTCTATTAGGCTGTCTCTGGCCTGACACTGGTCTGTGGAACTTTGGCACCGAACGGCAGAAGTGAGGGGTACCACTCCTCCATGGTCACCTTGAGAGGACTCTTTGTCAGAGTCTGAGGTGCAGCCCTGTACCCATGCCAAGGGTTGCCACTGGTACCCATTTTATGTACCACCAGGCCCAGGTGTGGGTCCCCTCTGCCAGAACCTGGTCAGGTGGTCAGTGGCCTATGCAATAGCAATTCTGGAGCCATTCATGGGGTTTTCCCTCAGTACTGGGTCTGTCATCTGCCAATAATACTCAGTCACTTCCAAGAGGCAGGCCCCCACACAGCTCCGCTTAGCACCAGACCCTGACTCCAGTATTGAACCCGGTACCAATACACAGGATGTGGTCCCCACAGAGGTGATTGAAACTGAAGAAGAGGAAGAAGCTTTTCATCTGGTACAGGCGTCGTCTTCCTCCTCCTCTCCGGACAAAGACATCTCGGGATAGAGCAGCTATCCCACCAGGAGTTTCTAAAGAGAAATTTAGAAATTTAGGGTCCTGAGGTTGAGTAGCTCAAGGAATTGTCCCACAGCCTCATTGACATTCTGGCTGCGGCAGCACCATCTAAGGTGGCCCCATCCATTAATGGGGCTCTAATGGGTCCAGGCAGACTCCATCTTTTCTCCCTCCCACTTTGAAGAGGGATGAAAAGAAATACTATGTACGAGCGAAAGGGTATGAATACCTTTACTTGCACCCACCTACAGGGTTCCTAGTTGTACTGGCGGTCAATGAGAGGGATAGACATGTCCAAGCAAGTGCTACCCCAAACCAAAGGACACAAAGAAACTGGATCTGTCTGGGGAAAAAAATTATTTGAGGGGTGAACTACAGCTGCATATCTTAAACCAGCAAGCCCTTCTGGGGAGATATGATGACAACCTGTGAGACTCCCTGCCAAAATTTAAAGACTTTTTGCCTCAGGACTCGAGGCAAGAATCTCTGCCCTTTTAGTGGAAGAAAAGAATGTTGCCAGAGCCACACTCCGGTTGCTACTGGATGTAGCACTGTGGCCATTAGGTGATGCTCTTGGCTGTAGTCTTCTGGGCTACTTCAGGGACATCCAGCAGTTGATTGGGACTTGCCCTTCAAGGGATCCTCATTGTTTTTGGAGAAAACAGACACCAAGCTCCATGTCCTGAAGGACTCAAGGGCTACCCTCAGGTCCCTGAGCCTCCATGCTTTGGCCCCTTCGAGGAAGCACTTCATGCCTCAACAACCAGCCCGCTTCTCAGCTCCACCACCAAGGTAGGACCTATTCAAGAGAAGGAGCAGTGGTTACAAGCACCGTCAAACACTTCCATCCACCTCAACCTCCCTGCCAGGGTCCCATAGTTACTCTGGAGGCCCAAGCAGGCCTTTTGAAGGTGCGCCCAATGGTTGGACCAAATGTGGGACCAAATGTGAGACCAAAAGTTGGACCAACTTTCCCACTTCAGCTTGGCGGGTCCCTCATTACATCAGACCACTGGGTACTAAATACAGTGGTGGATGGTTATACCCTTCAGTTTTCATCCAGCCCCTCTCCCGTCCCCGTCCCTCTTCAGGGACCCTTCTCATGAACAACTCTTAGCTCAGGAGGTGCAAACCATCCTTTGGGTGGGGGCTGTGGAAGAGGTGCCTCAAAACTTGAGAGGGAAGGGGTTTTATTCCTGATATTTCCTAATCCAAAGGGCCAAAGCGGAGTCTTCACTCCTTCCTGGACCTGTGCCACCTCAACAGTTATCTCAAGAAACTGAGGTTCCACATGGTCTTCCTGACCTCCATCATTCCCTCCCTGGATCCAGGGGACTGGTACGCTTCCCTCGACTTGAAGGATGCTTATTTTCACATTTCCATCTTCCTAGGCTACAGAAGATTCCTCCAGACCCATTACCAATTCACTGTCCTCCCCTTTGGCCTATCTGCAGCCCCCCCGGTCTTTATGAAATGCATGGTAGTGGCAGCAGCCTTCCTCAGAAGGCAAGGGGTCCAAATTTACCCACACCTCAACAATTGGCTGATCAAGGGCCACTCAGAGGCTCAAGTAAAGACCAGAATCACCCTGGTCCAAACTACCTTCTGAGCTCTGGGCCTGTTGATTAAATGAGAAAAAGTCAACTCTCATTCCAGTTCAGCGAGTGGTTTATCTGGGCAGTGCTAAACTCAATCCAGGCCAGAGCCTTCCTTCCAGAGGCTTGATTCCAGACAATGCCGGACCTGATATCCAGGGTCATGGTCCAGTCACAATAGCCCGGGTTTGCCTCAAGCTCCTGAGACACATGGTCTCATGCTCTGATGTGGTATGGCACACAAGACTGCGCCTCAGGCCCCTGCAGATATGGTTAGCTTCAGTATACTCACCGAACAGACACAACATGGACTCGGTGCTTATGGTTCCAACTCTGGTCCACACCTCCCTCAACTGGTGAAAGGCTCCCCCCCCATCCCCCCGTTGACAATGACAGACATCCCCTTTGTTGCCCCACAGCTCTCAGTTTCCCTAGTGTCAGATGCTTTAGACCTAGGTTGGGGCGCCCACCTCGATCACCTGTGGTCCCAGGAAGAGCCCTCCCTACACATAAACAGGGAGCTCAGAGCAGTCTGCTTATCTTGCTAAGTGTTTCTCCCTCAGATCACAGGCAAAGTAGTACGAGTACCGACAGACAACACTGCAACCATGTTGTATATCAACAATCAGGGAGGAGCATGCTCCTCAGCCCTGGGTCAGGAGGCCATCCAGCTATGGGCCTTCTGTGTGAAGCACTCCATCCACCTCGAGGCTTCCCATCTTCTGGGAGCCTGGAACATCCTGGCAGATCACCTCAGCAGATCTTTCTCCTCACCATAAGTGGACCCCAGTGGTCACCAGGTTCATCTCCCAATGGTGGGGGTCTCCCCAGACAGACCTATTCACAACTAAGCAGAACAGGAAATGCCATCAGTTTTGCTTGCTGTGCAGGTACAGCCCGGACTCCTTTTCAGACACCTTCCTGCTTCCATGGACAAAGTTCCTATTCTACGCATTTCCTCCAGTTCCTCTGGTTCACAATGCCCTTCTGAAAATCAAGCAGGACAGGGTGATAGTTATTCTTATAGCCTCGGCATGCCCCCACCAGCACTGGTTTGGCACGCTGATATCAGTAGTACCCTTGCTATTGTTCCCACTCCGGCCAGACCTGATCTCACAGGCCACAGTCGTTTACTCCACCCAAACCTTGGGACCCTTCACCTGATTGTATGGAAGCTCCATGGCTGAACCTGGAGGAGCAAGTCTGTTTGGAACAAGTCCACCAGGTCTTGCTGGGAAGTAGGAAGCCATCTACAAGTGCTACCTATCTTGCAAAGTGGAAGCATTTCTCGATGTGGTCATCCCAGCAAAGCCTTTCTCTGACTCTGTCTTCCCTTCCACCTATTCTGGATTGCCTGTTCCATCTAAAATAGCAAGGTCTGGCCCTCACATCAGTCAAGGTGCACCTAGCAGAAATTTTGGCCTTTAACCCACCAGTGGATGGTAGGTCAGTTTTCTCTCACAAGATGGCAATAAAGGATTAGAGAGGCTTTACCCTCAGTTCGTGAACCAATTCCCCCATGGGATTTAAACCTGGTTCTATCAAAACTCATGAGCCCTCCCTTTGAGCTGGTAGCATCGTGCCCTCTGCTTTTTTCTCTCCTGAGAGGTCACCTTCCTGATAGCGATTTACCTCAGCCAGAAGGGTCTTTGCAATAAGGCCCTTTTTACCTCAGCACCACCATACATAGTGTTTTTCAAGGACAAGGTTCCCCCATCCAGCCTTCCTGCCAAAGTTGGTCTCGCATTTCCATACCAACCAAACCATTTTCCTGCCAGTTTTCTTCAAAGCCACACAAGAATTCTGAAGAACACACACAGAGTAGTGAACCCTTCACCAGCTTGCACCAGTGGGCCTCTGTGTCACAATAAGCAACTTATGAAGGATGGTATGAGAGAGAAATGACCCAATACTCAGACCTGTTTCATTTGGAACCGAAAGTACACAATCAGGCAGCAGAGACCTCCCCAAAAAAGGCAAATACTGTAAAGTACAGTACTGTGTTAAATGTAAACTACAGAAATAGAGGGAAAGTTTAAACAAAAGATTTGACAAGGTAAGGAAACTGTTTCTGTGTTTGTTTCATTCAAAATAAGATGGGTAAAAGCAGCATTTTTCTTCTGCATAGTAAAGTTTCAAAGCTGTATTAAGTCAGTGTTCAGTTGTAAACTTTTGAAAGAACAATCATAACATTTTGTTCAGCATTACAAACATTCCAGAGTTATGAACAACCTCCATTCCCGAGCTGTTCATGTACTTCTTTTTTTAAAAAAAATTGCTTGTTTCTCCTTGAAGTGCTTTGAATCCAAAAACTGAAGGGTGGTTGTTACTTTTTTTCCCATCAAAAATACTCTAGTCTTGGTTAGTTTGTAACAGTAGAAATCATAGTGGGATGGCCTCATAGATTGAAGTGAGTAATGTACGTTTATGTACATAATCTATGATTTGTCTGTTCACATAATGGAATTTGGTATGTTATTGCTTCCAGAATAGAGTTTGGTTTACATGGAGCTGAAGTAATAGACACATGATTCAGTAAAATGCTCATTCATTATGACTCAATAAGGCTAGAAAGCTAAGTGGAGAGGGAAGAGGTAAAAGAAAACTGGATATTCCATTTTGCAGGAAGTAGCCATTTGAAGCCAAGTGAGTTGTTATCAGGGCAATCATCATTTACTGCTTTATGTAAATCTGTCCACAAATAATCTGATTATAAATGACTACTCCAATAAAGAATCAAAGCCAAACAGTGGTAGTCTCAGAGCTTCTCATTTAAACTCTGTCCTGTATTTAAAGAAAAACAGATGAGGACAATAATCATCATAATGTGACACCCAATTAACATATGCAGTGTTTTTGACTCTGTTAAAAATTGTGAAGTTTGCAAAATGCTGGGACCAAATGATTTTGATCATAGACTATCCTTGATGCCAAATGATGACATTTTATTAAAAGCTCTATACAAGCAGTTTACAATAATAGATAATTTTTAAATACTTTTGTATTAGGGTAATCACTGAATGCTTTTCCAGGGTTGTAATATTTCCTTAACCCTCTCCAAAAACACTTTTTTTTTTGGAGGGGACCCAAAATAGTGAAACTTTTCCATCTTTCCCCAAAGGTCTTTATAAAAAGAAAAAAGCTACCAATTTTAAGCAACTCATTTCATAAGAATATTTATTCCTCATACCAAAAAAGCACACACTTTGTCTAGAATGCAAAGCTTGCAATTCTGTAAGAAAAGCATAAGGATACAATAAGCAAGTCCCCTGTCTAACTAGCTATTCCTACCATACTTTTTGTTTCTGCCATTAATTACAAATACATTTTTACTGATATTTCCTCTTCCATCATCTACCAAAAGTGTTGACCAAACCATTCTGAATGGGTTAAAATTACATTCAATTGATAGATGAGGTTGGTTGGGTAGCAATGTATATATTTTTAAAACTGATGAAATTATGAATTCAGAAATCTTCTATGATTTCACATCCACAATTTCCCACCATTTTGATGCAGTAAAATGTGATATTACTTCCTTGGCAAATATAAGTTTAGGTTAGAAATCTGAGTCCACAGTTTTAAATTCTGGAATAGGTGAAAGCAACTCCTGGATTATATTCAATTAGTCATTTCCATCCCATTTTTCTTGTTCTGGGCTCAGACTTTAATCTTTGTTTTTATGATCAGTCACATTGGCTACGTGATGGAAGGGCTCCATAGCTTCTGTGAATCATGTTTGTCCTTGTGCAATTCCAATATTTTATTAATTAGATCAAGCCATTTTATTTTTGTTGGCCTGCAAATGGAAAAGACCTCCAGGTCATAGTTTTCATTCTTGGCAGACATCTTCAGCAGCTTGGATGTGACGGGCCAGATTCTCAGACCCTCAGGGTGCAATTCGCACTTCCCTGACCGCGGGCCGTTCTGTGCTGGCGTGGTTTCCCAGCTCAAATTAGAGCAGTTTGAGAGCAACTTTGGTCTCCCTGAGACTTTACAGAAGCTGAGAATTGAAGGGTCACTGTGGAGCCCCAGTCACAGCAGCTGTGGAGCCCCACTGCATTAGCAGCTGGGAAGAAGGCTGGCATAGGAGCTGCTACAATAGCTCTATGCTACCCAAAGACACCCCCCCCCCACAGTTCAGGGGAGATCTTCTGGGAGCTGGATCCACTGCATCTCTGTAGTGGCACAAAGATCACAGCCAGTAGTCTCTTGTTTTCTTTTCAGACACAGAATCAATAGGATTAAGTAGGAATGCATTTTTCGCTGTATGGATGCTTGTGGCCATGACTGGGTCATTTCTCATGTGCAACCAACCATCTTGCATTAATGTCTTACAGTTTTTCCTTTTAACTTTTCCTCCATTTATTCACTTTCATCATCTAGTAGCGGACCTGTGAGTTTAAACCTGTCTGGAGAACAATATCCAGGGTAAAGTGCTTCAATCATGTCTTTAAATTGTTCAGTTTCATTGCATGAGAAGTTGTTAGCAGAAAAGAAAGGCCAAGCCTTGAACTTGATGTAACTTTTAGTTTGTCACAGAAGTTGGAAATTCGGCATAGTTGTTGGTTGATCTTTGCCCTGTGAGAGGATGGAGAAGACAAAGAGATGCTGCCCCTGAATGAACCTGCCATTTAATTGCCGCTGAGAGGCCTGGAAGAGTGATTTAAATGATCTCAGCTACGTGATGATGATGATGATGACATAAAACCTGTTTCGCTTGCAGAATTATCAATTTCATCAACATTTGTGCTCTTCTATTTCAATGGACAAAGTTTCATTCACTGGCACATTTTTATCTTGAATCAGAGGAAATCAATTTTCGGCACCTTTTGAGATGGAAACTAATTTTATCTGAGTTCTGCTTAAGAACTCTTGACCATGTTTACATTTTATTTTAGGAAATTGTTTTCATTACTTTAGACTATTCAGCCAGAAATTTCCAACTAGTTGCTTCAATGTAGGCATGTCAGATAATGTTTATTACACAACAGTTTATGTATTTATGTAGAATAGTGATATCAGAGCTCCTTCCCACCTTCCAGACATTTCTAGTTTCTAGGAAATAAAGTTCCCTACTATTCTACCCACTTTTCTTTCTTCAACATCCAGTACAAGTTAATTCTGCCCATTTTCCACACTCCTTTATCCAATCATCAGTGACTCCATTCATTCACACTTTCACCACTGGAATTCTAGACAGTTTGAATTCTTTCATGTTGTTTCCTAAGAGGCCTAATAGACATAACAAGAATACTTATGTCCTACCCTGTGAAGTCTCCCCTTTTAACTTTATTCAAAATTTTTTTTTATACAGATTGAAATTTAGAATCCAGTGTTTTTAGTATCAAAAATATTTCAGTTACCTGCTCATGGAAATACTTAAAATGGCAGAGATGTTCAGAAAATAAAGAAAACACACACAAAAAACCCTAATAAATCTGTGATTTTTTTATTATATAAGGGAAATATTACTTTTTCTAATACCACAGCCCTGAACTTTTCTACAATTGGTCCGGAAGAAACTACTAATAAAATAAAGCCTTCTTGTTAGACTGCTTGTAAAATTTATGGGGAGATATTGGTGAGCACCAGAGCTATGCACTGTATTCCAATTTAAACTGTTGTATTTCTATGCACTCGTTACATATTTATAACTATTCAGTTTTATGAACTTTGAGCCACAGAATTAACTGCTTTTGTGTTGTTGTTTTTTAACAATTTTATTGTTGGGGTGGAATAAGTCCAAGTTTTAGTTCACAGAATAAGAGATGGTGCAGAGCAGTGTGTCAGCCTACAATAGTCTCCTAATGTGCAAGTTTTGGGCCTGACTGACTTTTAAGCCAAAGGCTGAGGCAGATGGCACATGCTGCAGCAAGAGCCTGTGGGATGAATTCAGTGTGTGTGTGCTGCAATTGAAACTCTGACACCCTTTCAGTGGGTGCTCCCCCACCTGCTATTTATCACTGGCTGCTCCATCGGCTCTTGTGGCAGGTGCAAAGGGAATGGTTGGGCTATGGCCCCACACACTAATTCTAACCCTTTTCAATAGCTAGTGCCTGCACTCCCCATTTGGATTATGCCCACCTCCCGTGCATGGCCAAGTTGGGAAACAGATTCCTTTCACCTCTTCTCCCCTCTTTCTTCACTACCAAACAGCGAGGCAGACTCTCACTGTAGTGTCCATTAACAGAATCTCTGTTATTTTGTACTGTTAGTGTTCAGGCACTTGCTATGCCTTTGAGCAAATACTTGATAAAAGCACAACTGGTATTACAGTCACTGTGCTTTATCCAGATAAAATCTCAGTGCTATTGGTTGGGTTCATCTGGAGTTTTAGAAGCCAAGTCTGGAAGGAGGTTATGAAACTTGCTAACAGTTGCTGCTGGTGATAGGTTTCCCACTGAAATGGACATGGAGTGATACAGACCACTGGTCTGATACCTCCCAAAGCACTGGAAAGAGGAGAGAGTAAGAATCGGTGAATCAGCACAATACAGACCATGAACTTGTTGTTCTGAAGATACAAAATGCCCTAAACTATGTTGCCTGTTTTTAGATTTTGCAACTTTTATTTCCTTCCCATTTTTTCCTAATCTCAGGGATTCTTTTTCATGCCAGTTGATGTCATCTGCAACCATATTGAACCTAAATATTTACCTATCTTGATATTGGGTCCTATCTGAACAGTCCTACTGCAAGAGCTGCAGCCATATATACTTTTATTTTTTTATTAAAAAGACAAAAATATCCTTGCTACATTTAGAAGTGGCAAAACCATACATTGTGCTAGGGAACAATTTATTTGTATTTGTGTGTTTATGGTGTACTGCAAAGCCGGTAAAATGCTTCAGTCGTGGCCAGGAAAAGAAAAAATTTCTAGGCACTCAGAGATGGGAGGGATATATAAATTTCCTAGAGAAACAGATAAAGTATCTCATAGACCTTACAAGTGGGACTGCTATCAACGTAGGTCAGGTTTTAGCCATAACAGCCACGTCTCAAACCCTTTAATGACACCAACACTAAACAAATCCACACATAGAGCTTAAAATTACATTTTTCCAGACTATGCCAGTGACAATATTTTCTTCCCAAGACCTTTTCCACTGTAATGTGGTCTCATTTTTCTCTCCTTTCTTAATTAAGCCTTTCCAAACTCTCTGCTGCAAGAGCTTGCTTTTTCTGTAATGGTTTGGAGCAGAATACTGGATTTCATACCGCCCATTCTTTAAACACAAGTCCTCTACTCTGGTCCAGAAGAGGATTAGTTTAACTCCTATTAGCAGTGTGCTTGGAAAATATTTAGTTGGAAAGAGAAAGGATGATTATGCAATTTATTTTCCATTTGATGTACGAACCAGAATTCATTTTGTCTACCTCTGTGCGATGCAGAGAAATTTCAGTTGAATTAGAACATCAGAAGTTTGCTTTGGCACAGCATCTTTGGGAAAAAATGATATATTTCTGATAGTGCTGCTCAGACCTCTCAGCTGGAGATGGTACAGAATGTACCTCACATTAGATATACATTTAATCTAACTATAGTCAACTAAAATCAGATGCAGGATAAGTTATATAAGTGGGACATAAATGATCAGGATAGACAGCCACTTTACTGGGGCAATCTTCAAGGAAACAGTTTTTTCCTATTAACTTATGATTACTATGTTACTCCAAAGGGATGATCACAATTGATCGTACCATTTTGTTGGGACATTTCTTGGCTGAATTACCATGTCAAATGTAATAAGACATGTTTTAGTATTATGGGAAAGGATCATAATTTGCTTGTGGCTCTTATTGTCTGCCTGTCTCACTCAATGACTACTAGGAAAAGTCTAGTGATGTACTGGGGTTTTTTTATGTTCATTTCAGTGTTCTAATATTTTACATCAGTATATTGCAAGTTAATCATGTTCATGCATTAAAAAAGGTACATAAAACATTACCATGATTCAGATGAAGGAAATGATTGCAGAGATGGTGTAATAACCTTAAGTAACATTTGAATACACATAATTTAAACGAGATCCCTTAAATGGGACAAAACTGTATCTTTCAGAGCATCCCTATTAAGCAGCATCAACTGTACTTAATTTCTGCATCATTTTGAACACATACTATAGGGTAGTATTTATTCTTGAAAATTCCCTGTGGTTTAAATGAATGTCATGTAGTGTGGATCTCTCTTGGTAAATTATATAACTCTGGCCCCACAGCATGGAGAAATGCACAGCATGGGAAATTTACTCCAGAAACTCTGAGGTACACCTTGTGAAATTAGAACTGTTTCTCATTCCAAAGGATGGCTCCGTAGCCTTGTTGAATGGGATGGGGGAGCCGTGTACAAACCCTGCAGATCACTAGTTCCATTACTAGGATTGTCATCTCTTCCACACTGTTCCCTATCTAATGGCACAAAGGCCCTCTTTGAGAGGGGCGTTTTCAATTCCTTTATGAATTTCTGATTGGGATTCCCCCAAGTCCCCAAGAAACATGCCATGGTGAGTGGCTGCTACCCAGCCCAAACTCCAACACACTACCTTCGGCCCCAGAGAGCTCCAACTCTGTGGTATGCATGCAGAGCAGTTTTGAAGATTACTAGAGAGTGGAGAGAATGAATGCTGTTGAACTAGCATATCTTGCTTTCATATTCCCAAGCTCAGTTGCATCCAGTTTTGCTCCTTTCTACCAGTATAAGTGGAGGGAAAAATCTATTGAGATGTCTTTAATTTGGAGTTTCAATTATTGCACTCATCTTGGGTAGTGGACTGCCTACAAATATGGGATCCAGAAACATACAGATTATGACAAAAAGAGAAGGCAAGTAGCTCAAGAAAAAAACTGTTTATTTTTTACCTATGTTCCATCTTGGAAACGCATTACTAAATGCCAGGTTTCAGAGTAGCAGCTGTGTTAGTCTGTGTCAAGGTTCCTCCCCCACTCTGAACTCTAGGGTACAGATGTGGGGACCTGCATGAAAAACCTCCTAAGCTTATCTTTACCAGCTTAGGTCAAAACTTCCCCAAGGTACAAAATATTACACCCGTTATCCTTGGACTGGCCGCTACCACCACCAAACTAATACTGGTTACTGGGGAAGAGCTGTTTGGACGCGTCCTTCCCCCCAAAATACTTCCCAAAACCTTGCACCCCACTTCCTGGACAAGGTTTGGTAAAAAGCCTCACCAATTTGCCTCGGTGACTACAGACCCAGACCCTTGGATCTTAAGAACAATGAACAATCCTCCCAACACTTGCACCCCCCCCTTTCCTGGGAAATGTTGGATAAAAAGCCTCACCAATTTGCATAGGTGACCACAGACCCAAACCCTTGGATCTGAGAACAATGAAAAAGCATTCAGTGTTTTACAAGAAGACTTTTAATAAAAAATAGAAGTAAATAGAAATAAAGAAATCCCCCCTGTAAAATCAGGATGGTAGATATCTTACAGGGTAATTAGATTCAAAAACATAGAGAACCCCTCTAGGCAAAACCTTAAGTTACAAAAAAGATACACAGACAGAAATAGTTATTCTATTCAGCACAATTCTTTTCTCAGCCATTTAAAGAAATCATAGTCTAACACATACCTAGCTAGATTACTTACTAAAAGTTCTAAGGCTCCATTCCTGGTCTATCCCTGGCAGAAACCAGCATACAGACAGACACAGACCCTTTGTTTCTCTCCCTCCTCCCAGCTTTTGAAAGTATCTTGTCTCCTCATTGGTCATTTTGGTCAGGTGCCAGCGAGGTTACCTTTAGCTTCTTAACCCTTTACAGGTGAGAGGAGCTTTCCCCTGGCCAGGAGGGATTTCAAAGGGGTTTACCCTTCCCTTTATATTTATGACAGTCTGTATCCGCAAAAAGAAAAGGAGGACTTGTGGCACCTTAGAGACTAACAAATTTATTTGAGCATAAGCTTTCGTGAGCTACAGCTTACTTCATCAGATGCAAGTGACCTGTAGCTCACGAAAGCTTATGCTCAAATAAATTGGTTAGTCTCTAAGGTGCCACAAGTCCTCCTTTTCTTTTTACCAAATGCCTATGTGAAAATTAAAGTTATCTTGGCCAGCTCTAATTACATAAATTGATCTATATCTTCCTACCCCAAATTATTGCCAACACTAGTCTATAGTATTGAATACAGGATGTATAATTATGCTTTGTTTTTAAATAGTGGCTGCAGCAAGAAAATATTTAAAGCAATTACATATTGTACATGTTAATTTACTCTTTGGCTTGTGGCTTTGGGTGCAGTAGATGAAAGATACAGAGCTGTCTCTGGCCCTCTCATCCTTTCCAGTTTTTTTAATGTATTGTGCAGTTTCTTGTTCATGTGTATTTTTGAACTTATATGTGAGCTTGCAAAGCTATGCAGTTTAAGTGCCAGTCTATGCAGCTTACCAGAGGAGAAAGGCAATAAGGTGCAAGGACATTCTCTGCCTCCAATAGGTTATTTGCTATGTGACAGATGTAGATAATGCATTTTGCAGGACAGATTTTTCTCCTGATGTCTTGCAGCTTAAACATGAGAAAAACCTAGAGACCACATTCAGAAGTGCTGGAATTTTGCTTGGTCACTAAAGACTCAAACCTTGAAGGTGGTGAGCATCTTTTGAGAGGTGCTGAATGCCCACAGATCTCATTAAAAAGACTTTTGAGAGGTGCTGAGCACTTCACAGGATTGGGCACACAAATAGGTCCACTCTGCTTAACATATATTTCTCTGTTATGCAGAAACATACCCCTTGAGTTGTGTAATCCTTAGACCAGGAGGAATAAATATGCATTTGTAAGTATAGTATAAAATATTAGAATTTAGCCCTTAATGTAGCTAAGTGGCAGACTGTTATTTCATCTGAAGGACACACAGCTCACATAAATTTTCCCATTCTTTTCTCTAATTCTGGAGGAAAAAAGCAACAATAATATTGTAGCACTTTCACCATCGGCTATCTCTCTTGTTCTGTAAAATGTAACAAAGAGGGTGTATATTTTCTCCATATGGTAACAAAAACCTTTTTTATTCCCAAATGAAACCCTGAAAAGGTCACATTGGAAACGTGAGTCACAGGCTCTGTAATTCAAATGTGAGCTAAGTTTAAAAAATGATGTGTCTGCGGGTTGCCAAGTACCGTTAAAGTCTACAATGTTCGTTTGGAGTCAAGTCGAATAGAACAGGACCCAGTGGTTAATTGTACTTTCCTGAGCCGTGTATATGGATTTTTTTCCTACATACCTTTCCAGTACATATTACTACAGCAGAATTCTAATTTTCCATTAATTCTCTGTTTAGGGTTAAATAGTGTGTAAAAATCTGATTTCATGGGTTGGTTCTGACAAAAGTAGTTAATTCTCTAGTTTATCAATTATCATTAGAGAACTGTACTAACACACGTTTTTATGACTGATATGCTTGAAGCTTTCTAATGAATATAACTTGAAATAATCAACTTATTAACAGAACCCAAAATCTCTATTATACAATAAAGAATTAAAATGAAAATATTTGATTTCAGCCTCAGAAAGAGGACTTTGGTTTTGCTGTTTAGATCCATGTTGACTTCTACCATCCTTCCATCAGACATGTAGATTGACCACTGAACAAAGGTCAGTCTTCTCTCTGTTTCACAGTAACGGCCGTGTTAGTCTGTATCCACAAAAAGAAAAGGAGTACTTGTGGCACCTTAGAGACTAACCAATTTATTTGAGCATAAGCTTTCGTGCGCTACAGCTCACTTCATCGGATGCATACTGTTTCCACTGTAGCTCACGAAAGCTCATGCTCAAATAAATTGGTTAGTGTCTAAGGTGCCACAAGTACTCCTTTTCTTTTTGCGAATCTTCTCTCTGCTTCCTTTCTGTTGTGCTTCTAGGGATGGTTTCTCCTTCAAGTAGTGTCCCTATGGGAGCTCCACTGTAGATGTGTCTGCGTCCCTGAGCTGCTGATCAGAGAACTTTGGTAACAGGGTTTGTTAGGCCCACACATGTGCTGTCTCTCCTCATGGTGTGTCACAAGGCTAGTTAGCACAGGCTAACCCTCCTCAGTTCCTTTCAGCCGCCCCTGGCTAGAGACGGAGCCATTAGCAGTCCATTAAGACTAATTGTTCTCCTCTTTGCATTAACACTTAGATAGTTCTAGTTAACTCTTTTTTCCTGTCTTTTAAAAATAATTTTAAACCCCACAAACCTTTATTTTCTTCCTGCCTCTTCTCCCCACCGGGTACCCTTCCCCTCAGCAGGGTGTGCCCGGATCCCCAGGTTTCAAGAAGTACCGCACCTGCAACAAGGCAGTCCCAGTCCCAAGTGCATCCGCTGCTTTGGCGAGGGCCTCATCCAACAAAAATGTACCCTCTGCCAGCAGCTCCCGCTGAGATCCTGCAAGGATAGAGAGCACCGCCAAAAAATTATCTTCATGGAAGCAGCTCTCTGACTTCAACCTTCCGGCAGATGTGAGTCTTCCTTACAACCTTCAACTTCTAAGGGTAGCGGGTCAATGAAGCTGGCTGGGGACTACTCTCACAAGTCTGAAAAGAGAGTGGGAAGTCCCTTCAGTGAGCCTAGAGGTAGCTGCAAGCGATCACCATCTCACTCGGTATCCTCGGCACCGAGACTACAGTTCAGCACCTGTGCCTCAGGGTGACCACCGATATCCGGTACCACTGACAGGCTCACAGACCCTTTGGGCATGGGCACCGAATCTTTGGTACCAAGAGACAAGGGCAAACACCCTAGGAAGATGTTCTTGATACACAAGTTGACCTTGGTACTGCCAGGGGTGGCAGCCTGCCCAGCACCGGAGAGACCAGGGCAGACCGCCACCACCAGCAGAGTTCCACCAGACCAGAGACCTCTGCATGACAGATGCACCATGACAGATTCACCCCACTTCTCATGGGCGGTGGGTATCATAGGCTGGGGGAGGCTGTGCCTCCCCAAACAGCCAGGCATGGCCCTGCTCATGCTCTGCCCCCAGACCCCTTCCTGCCAATTCTCCTGTCCCTGTGCTGTGGCCCCAGCTAGGATTCAGGCTGGGTCCATACCACCTACCCTCCCGGTGCTCTGGGGCTGGGGAGGCTGTGGCCACGCCCTCCCCCCCACCCCCCCGCCCTGCACTCCTGGCTCTCCGGGGCTGGGAGGCTGAGGCCACGCCACCCACCCTTCCCAGCACTCTGGGGCTGGGGGCGCTAGCCTGGGGTGGGGGCCAGCGGCTGCAGTAGGGGGGCTCTGGGCTCCATGGGGGTGAGAGCGGAAGGGGCAGGGCCTTGGTTGGAAGGGGAGAGGCTGTGGGCTAGCCTGCCTCCACTGGCGGTTCATGCACTGCCCATGCTGCTTCTCAGCACTGACATTGCAGCACCAAACCTTTACCAGCCACAGGGGATATCCCCACAATCATGCCATGCCCCTCCACCGTCTAGCGTGTGGTTGGACAGTGAGCCAGAGGAGGTGGTCTCACAGTGGTCCACAATCCGCCCTCCTCCTCTCTACTTTGGGGTTCTTGTCAATGACTCTGTGCTTGAGAAGGAAATGAGGAGGTTTAGCCCGTGTGCGCTGACTAGCCTTGTGACAGGAGAGACCGCACATGTGTGAGCCTAACAGACACGGCCACTGAAGTTCTCTGATCAGCAGCTCAGGGACACAGACACACCTACAGTGGAGCACCCATAGGGACCCACATCTCGAAGAACCATGTTACTGCACAAGGTGAGTAAATTCTGCTGTCTCCTATATCAGAGTAAGTATTGAGTAAATGGACTGAGACTACTGTAAAAACCAGTGTGAGAGGAGAATTTAGTCTTATACTTCACTCAGCCTCTGCATAGTTCAAAAATAAAGACCAATTACTCGGTGTTTGGTTTATTACTTATTAATGGCTCAATTCTACTTTTTTCTGAGCATGCCCTTCGAGGACATTTCTAGGACCAGGACCAGTAACTGAGGTTGTTCAGTACTTGGCAGAGTTATGCCTTTTCTACTGGCCAAAATTTCTGAGTTCAAAGAAATAGAACATGAGGGTTTGATCCTGAAAGGTTCTTAATACCCACAACTTCTTTTGTCACTCGATTACAGACATAAAAGTGGCAATTCTTCAACAAAAAAAACTTCAAAAACAGATTCCAAGGCGAGACTGCTGAATTGGAATTAATTTGCAAACTGGATACAATTAACTTAGGCTTGAATAGAGACTGGGAGTGGATGAGTCATTACACAAAGTAAAATATTTCCCCTTGTTTATTGTCTCCCCTCCCCCACCCCCCACTGTTCCTCAGACGTTCTTGTCAACTGCTGGAAATGGCCCACCTTGATTATCACTACAAAAGGTCATCCCCCCCCCACTCTCCTGCTGGTAATAGCTCACCTTACCTGATCACTCTCATTACAGTGTGTGTGGTAACACCCATTGTTTCATGTTCTCTGTGTATATAAATCTCCCTACTGTATTTTCCACGGCATGCATCCGATGAAGTGAGCTGTAGCTCACGAAAGCTTATGCTCAAATAAATTTGTTAGTCTCTAAGATGCCACAAGTTCTCTTTTTCTTTTTGCGGATACAGACTAACACGGCTACTACTCTGAAACAACTTCTTTTGACGTCAGTGGTAGTTGTGGGTGCTCAGCACCTCTCAGGTTGTCATCACTGCTGGTCTCAGTAGATTGATCCTCAGTCCTGTAGTCTTTTATAGCCACCCATTGCTGAACAGCCTGCAAGAAAATCAATAGAACTGAGAGGCAGATTGAAGTCAAAATTACTGACATCAGCTGTATGGTGGGAAAATAGTGTTTAGATAGCAATGGTGAGACCTGGGTTCTCTCTGAATTTAATGACCCAACCATGATAAAGTGTCTTTTGCCTGATGCCACACATCTGAACACATTGGTGTTCAGAGTATGAATAAAGCTGTACTCTCATGTGTTTTACACTTAAAAAGGAAAGGAAACGTGCAAAGTGTCAAAACTAATAAAAGCTGCAGAATGTAGGATTCATGTTGCTAAGCATCACTTAAAGTGCAGTTCTGCTCTGAAAAGTGGCTGTTAATATGGCACCATCTTACTCAATGGATCTAATCCTTGTGTGTTTTCAGAGGCCTATCTTCTAATGCTACTGAGAAAAATAAGGTTTTTTTTCTGCATTTTATTTCTGATATTGCTGTAGAACCAACACAGCTAAGGGTGTGAATTCTGTTTCTTCTCACGTATCGATAAAATTGCTATCCAAGGTCTACTTACAAAGCCAAATTCTACTTCAGTGGTGTGCACTGCGGCATTTGAGTTGCACAGATGTAACAGCGGCTGTGTCTGTATTTTGAGCTATGAATGTGATTCCCCTGCTTGTGTGTGCATACTTGCACTAGATTGATGAGAGCTAGTGTGAATATAAACAGTGGTATAGCTATGGTAGCACGGGAGCAGCACCAGAGCCATGGCTTAGCCTGTGCTTAGTACAAATCCACCTGGAACCAGTGACTAAGCCCTGCCTCTGTTGGGGCTACCCATGCTGCCATGACTACACTGCTATTTATGCTCATGCTAACTCTAGCATGAGTATGTGTACATGAGCAGGGATATCTCACACTCACCTTGTACTGTAGAGGTAGCAGAAGAGAGACTAGAAGGCAATGAGATTGTGCGGGGTTAGCTGAGGGCAAAATCTGAAGACAACAGAATCACACAGCTAGAACCCAGGACCTAATTTAGCCTGTAACATCTTTGTTACTGGTGGTGCTGTATGAGAGGAAAGAACACAGGTTGAATTGCAGAGTGCAGGTTGAGTTTTCACAGCTGGTAATTAGGCCATATTTTGACTTGCAAACTTGTGCAGATTGATCCTGAAAGCTGAAGTCCCAATAACTCTGCTCTAAGGGAGGAAGGATGACCTAGTGGGTAAGGCACTGGACTGGGATTCTAGCTTTGGGTTCAGTTCCCAACTTTGCTATAGAGTTTCTGTGTGACCAGAAAGTCACTTAAACTTTCTGTGCCTCGGTTTCCCATCTCTAAAAAGTGGATTACTACTTCCTTTCTCCTATATTTTTACTTTATCTAAACTGAATGCTATTTGGTGCAAGGAATGAATCAAGCACAATGGTATCCTGATCTCAGCTCAGGCCTCTAGGCACCACTGTAATATGAAGAATAATAATGTGGAGCTGCATTTTCAGAGCCTTTTTTCCATATAAAACGACTCTTCAATATGTGTACGTGTGCAGTGTGTGACAGAAGTCAATAACGTTACTAGAGGACATGGCACTCATACAATGAATACATTTGAAAACCTGGGTGAACAATGCGTTGGAAGTAATCGTAAAGTCAAGCACTATCTATGAAAGTCATTGACTAGTTGAGAGGACAGCAGGAGACAAAGGAAAGGGGGATGGAACTTGACATCTCAGGCAAGTAATGTAGTGTGAGCTGTGTGGCTTCATCTTCATTAGATGGAAAAGTGAGAAAAATGCTTTTGGTGTTTCCCCATCTCTGTTACAAGAAAATAATCTGGAAGAGTCACACAAACTGAAGGAGGTATTTAATATAATTTATTATTTCTTTTATTGTTGCTATGAATAAACTCATCAAACAATAGCACAACACTCATGTTGCTTGCTGTTAGTTCTGCTGGGGAACCGGAATTTCTGACTTTTAAAATCCTGTCTTCACCTTTTTTCAGTTGCTACTTTAGCAGCTTTTTATTTCCTTCACTATTGCAGTTCATTGATTAGAGATTCATTAGCAAATCTCATGAAAAGTGTGGTGGTTTCTAGTAATCGTCATTTCCATGTGTTTTCGGAAACAACCTTTAGCCCAAAAAATTTTAGCTCAAAAGCAGAGCAGCAGTGAAGCAGTGGTAGAGCACATAAATGGAGCATTAGTGTAGCTAAGTGTACGTGGGTCCTTTCCCCAGATAAATAAAAAACAACACTACTCCACCTTCAAAGGTCAGAGAAATATTTCATTTCTATGTGTGTGTAGCAATGTCATTGTTCATATGCCTACTGGTATACTGATAGGCATACTATTAGAACTGGGAAAAAATATATAAACTTATCTGCTTTCACATTTTATTTCATTTGACTATTTTCACCCAGTGAAATACAGAAATCTAGACCATATAAACAGATCATACATGCTGTCAGGGTTCCTTTCCCCTTTGAACTCTGGGGTACAGATTTGGGGACCCGCATGCAAAACCCCCTAATCTTACTTTTACCAGCTTAGGTTAAAAACTTTCCCAAGGCACAAATTTCACCTTGTCCTTGAACAGTATGCTGCCATCACCAATTGATTTAGACAAAGAATCAGGGAAAGGACCACTTGAAGTTCCTGTTCTCCCAAAATATCCCCCCAAACCGTTACACTCCCTTTGCTGGGGAGGCTTGAAAATAATATCCTAACCAACTGGTTACAAAGTGAACACAGACCCAAATCCCTGGATCTTTGGACACTGAAAAAAAATCAATCAGTTCTTAAAAGAATAATTTTATTTAAAAAAAAAAAAAAAAAGAAAAGGTAAAAATCGCTTCTGTAAAATCAGGTTCGAAGATAACTTTACCGGGTAACAAAAGATGCACAAAACACAGAGGAATCCCCTCTAGCCTTAGTTTCAAAGTTACAAACAAAACAGGGATAAACCTCCCTCCAGCAAAGGGAAAATTCACAAGTTGAGAAAACAAAAGATAAACTAATACGCCTTGCCTTGCTGTACTTACAATTTCTGTAATATGAGAGACTGGTTCAGAATGGTTTGGAGGACGTGGATTGATGTCCGGTCTCTCTTAGTCCCAAGAGCAAACGAACACAGAAACAAAGAACCCAGAACAAAGCCTTTCCCCCCTCCCTCCCAATTTGAAAGTATCTTTTGTCCCCATTGGTTCCTTTGGTCAGGTGCCAACCAGGTTATTTGAGCTTCTTAACCCCTTACAGGTAAGGAGGAATTTTAGGCTACTCTTATAGTTACGACACATGCAATATCCACTTCCTCCATTTGTAGCAGTGTCCAAGGATGATGGAAGATCCACCCTTTCCTCTTGTGGATGTCTTTTATGTAGATGAAAATGTGTTTCATAGTCATAAATTAGCACAACAAGGCCTTATGATACTCAGTACAATTTATTTTGCTGTCATAGGAGGAGCACTTTTAGGATTTATGAAGCATTTAATCTTTTATTACTAAAGTTCTTACATAGTCTTGTTGACTCATTTCTAGATAAGACGTTGACTGTGGTTGGACTAGAACTTCTACACCCACAAGTTGTAACAACATTTTAAAATAAATATGCCAATATAGCACACAATTATTTTATAAATTACTATTTCAGATGCATCCATGTGTCATGGAGAAGTAATAGCAGCTTCAACATCAATAAAAGATCAAAAATTTATACCAAAAGAAATTATAACAAACTGAAGAAAGCTTTGTTATAAAATGACCACTGGACTCCAAGGCCCAGTTTTTTAAAGGTATTTAGGCATTGCTATGCTTATCATTGGGATGCCTAACTGATTTAGGAGCCTAGATATCATTTTCAAAGGGGATTGGGGATGTAGGGCCTAAACCCTATCAACTGTCAATGGGATTTTAGTACCTAAGTGTCTAAATCCCAATTGAAAATGAAATTTGGGTTCCTAAATCAGTTAGATGTTACGACACTGATTACAGCAATGCCTTAATAACTTTAAAAATCTGGGCCTGATTCTTTTGGAGAAGGAAGGTTCATGATCTTGTTATGGTGGTGGAGCATTGGTGCTGCACAGCATCCAATTCATTTTGCTCTGCTGAACAGGGAGTGAGGCATTGAAAGTCACTCGTAAAATACAAGATATTTCACAGACAAGGTGGGTGAGGTAATATCTTTCATTGGACCACCGTCTTTTGGTGAGAGGGACATGCTTTTGAGCCACACAGAGCTCCTCTGGGAAACATACTCCCAGCATTACAGCAAAATGCAAGGTGGAACGCATTGTTTAGCATAAGTAGTTAGCATGTATTGTAAGGAACCATGCAAGGTAGAGTGTTCTGTTAAAACTTCTGCAGGCGCAGGACAAAATGAGGAAGTTAGTGGGTTACAGATTATTGTAATAAGCCATAAATCTAGTGTCTCTCTTCAATCCATGAATAGGGTGTGTCCACACAGCAAAGAAAAACCTATGGCTGGCCTCTGCCAACCAACCTGAGCTGCGGGGCTGTTTCATTCCTGTGTAGACTTCTTGGCTTGGGATGAAGCCCTGGCTCTAAGCTCCTGTGGGGTGGGAAGGACCCAAAGTAAGGTTGCCAACTTTGTCATTGCAGAAAACCAAACACCCTTGCCCCGCTACCCCATCTCCAAGGTCCCGTCCCCCACTCACTCCATCCCCCTCCCTCCATCACTCGCTCTCCCCTACCCTAGCTCACTTGTTCATTTTCACCGGACTGGGGCAGGGAGCTGAGGTGAGGGAGCGGGTGAGGGCTCCGGCTGGTAGTGTAGGCTCTGAGGTGGGGCCAGAAATGAGGGGTTCAGAGCATGGGAGGGGGCTCCAGGCTGCAGCAGGGGGGTTGAGGTGCAGGAGGGGTGAGGAGTGCAGGGTCTGGGCTGCGCTTACCTCAGGCAGCTCCAGAAGTGGCGGCAGATTGCTCCAGCTCCTAGGCAGAAGCATGGCCAGGTGGCTCTGTGCACTGCCCCCACCTGCAGGCGCCACCCCTGCAGCTCCCATTGGTCAGGAACCATGGCCAATGGGAGCTGCAGAGTTCGTATTCAGGGCAGGGATCATCATGTAGAGCCCCCTGGCTGCCCCTGCACCTAGGAGCTGGACATGCTTGCCACTTCCAGGAACCATGGGGGTCCCAGAGCTCAGTCTCCAGCCTGAGCTCGGAAGTTTACACAGCAATGAAACAGCTCTGTAGCTCGAGCCCTACGAGCCTGAGTTGGCTGGCACAAGCCAGCTGCGGATTTTTCTTTGCTATGTAGACAGACCCTTAGTGTCTAGCCGAGTTATGAATTTAAGCTCCCAGGCTCATCTTTTGAAAGTGTTGTGTAGGATTTTCTTTGAGGATGAGCACTGATAGGTCAGCTATACAGTGATCGCTATGTGAAAAGTATTCACCCACAGGTGATTGGGTATTCTTGTCTTTTATTATTTTCTTGTGTGGGTTCAGTCGAGAGCATAGTGATTGTCTGGTGTCACTGAATGCAACATATTTTACAAAAACTTGTAGACTAGCTCCAATTCATTAGACATCTTTAATTCCTAGTCTGGGCAATGGCTTTCACCGCAAGGGGAACTAGAAAATGATACCAAAATAAAATCCCCATCAGTTGCCCAGGTACCCATTAAATGTACCCATTCTGTGGGTGAGTCAGACACATTTTTCTAACTATCCTCTGTGATAGTTATTTGCAGGGTTCGTGCAGTGTGAGAGGCAGGAAATCCAGCAGGTATGGTTATGTAGAAATCAAAGTAAAGTTTCTTTTCATGTTTGCATTGTTCAGTACTTTATACGTCAAATTTTAAAGCTCAGTAAAAAGTAAAAGAATGCATTAGTGCTTCCAAGAAAAACTGTTTTATACGTTTGGCGCAAAGTGACCCGTCTGCTAGCAGAGAGGCCAACAACTGAATAAAGAAGAGAGATCGCTTCCTTTCCGAGAGGATAAATTGGCATTCTCTGGATTTTATGAAAGTTTGTGTCCCCAAGACCTCAGTAGAATGGTATTCTGCATTACAATAGTTGGATCTGAAAAAAAGAAGGAAAGATGATTTTTTTTTTCATTTTACTTCAGGACATTAAAATATCCAACTCAGATGTTTTTCTGGATAACTTAATTGCCATTTAAGAGTCAAAATACAGTGTCCTGTTTTGTTTTTGTTTTTTTTACAGTTGAAATGATTACATGAGTGTTCTTACATATGAAAGTGTGTTTTGGGTGAGAATCAAGCCCTCAGGACTCAGGAAATTGTAAAAGTCAAGGGCTTCACCACATTAATTTGCTTAGTTTGCATATCCTGTATATTTTATGGTATAGATAAAATAAACAGTAAAACATTAAAGTTTATATTTATTAAGAAAAAAAGAGAAAATAGTACAGGTTTCAGGGTAGCAGCCATGTTAGTCTGAATCCGCAAAAAGAAAAGGAGGACTTGTGGCACCTTAGAGACTAACCAATTTATTTGAGCATAAGCTTTCGTGAGCTACAGCTCTCTTCATTGGGTGCATTCAGTGGCAAATAGTACGTGTGTTTAATGCAGCTGAGTATTAAGAACTATTACTTTGGAATTTTTGGGGTATTCTGTGTTTGATTTTTTTGTCCTTAACATTGAATTAATATTGGGTTTCTTCTTTTAGCTTTTTTTAAAATAACTATAAATGCTTTAAAGATGCCTCAGTGGTGCTAAAGCACTTTAGGAGCACCTCAGTATAACTAAACACCTCACCACTGCTAAATCACTGTAACAATGCATTCTTATCTGTATATCTGTCTAAATATGTAGTCTTGGAGGCCTTATCTGTGCATGTCCAATGTTCTAGATCTGTCTAAGATAAGTGTAACAGGAAAAAAAAGGAACAGGAAATTTTAAATAGTGTGAAAATGCTAAATATACTGTGACATATGTACCCCAGTGTAATCCCATTTAATTATTTGAATTATTTGGACTCTTTACTTTAGAAATACTAAAGCCTAGTGTCAGGTTTCAGAGTAGCAGTCGTGTTAGTCTGTATTCGCAAAAAGAAAAGGAGTACTTGTGGCACCTTAGAGACGAACAAATTTATTTGAGCATAAGCTTTCGTGAGCTACAGCTCACTTCATCGGATAAATTCAGTGGAAAATACAGTGGGGAGATTTAAATACATAGAGAACATGAAAAACCTAGTGTCTTGTTGTTGTTTATTACAGTCATGCCTAGAAGCCCCAACTGAGATCATAACATATGATGCTAGGCACCATATAAACACATAGTAATAGACAGTCCCTGCCCTAAAGCACTAACCATATAAACAGACAAGGCAGACAAAGGTTGGAACAAAGGAAATATTATTCCCACTTTGCAGAATGGGAATTGAGATACAAAGAGCTTAAGGCCAAAATTGTCAGAAGTATCTACTAATTTTGGATGTCCAACTTGAGACTTCTAGGGTCTAATTTTTCAGAGTACTTAGTATTTTTGTGTCACTTTGTATGATTAAAGCACAGCTCCCGTTGACTTCAATTGCAGCTGTGATTGTTCAGTTGGACACCCAGAAAAGGAGGAACATGCAGTGGCCACCTGTACAAAATTTGTTTTATGTTTTTTACATAGAATCTCAAAGAAACTCTGTGTTAGAGGCAGCGACAGAATCCAGTTCTCCAGGGTGGAATTCAACAACCTTAACCACGAGCCCATACCTTCTCTTCCTGCAATCCCTTGCCTCATTGATACAGATAACAGCCTCTTTCACAGTGTAACTCAGATCCATTCAGTAAGCACAATCCATCCTGTGCACTGAATGAACCAGTTGTCCTGTGGGGGATGGGGAAATATCTTGGGATTATGTAATTAAAGATTGTATCATAATACATATGCACAAGAGGGTCTAATTAAGGTTACCTTAATTCTGTCATTTCGTAAATATTGAGAACTTGACTTTGCAACCTTCATGTTCTTTTAATATAGTTTTTTAAGATGTAATTTGCTATGTTTAAAAAACTAATGGAAAGAAAAAAGTTTCTGCCATGTAGAATCATATTGGACCCACACACAGGTTAATAGTAGCTCTGACACACACATCCAGAGCACAGACCTCTACCATTTGAATTAATGGAATAACTGGCGATAGTAGTAGGTGGTTGGTCCTCTTTGTTGGCCAGGCACTAGACAAGACACACATTTTGCCAGAGAGTATCACAGATGTTTACTAGCAACAGAGGAACGTTAGGATTCAGGAATCCTGGGTTCAGTTCCAGATTCTGGAGGAGAGTGTTCTCGAGTAGTTATAGACCCTTCTGCCTCTCTCTCCTGCAACTAACTGCCTTCTTCCCCTGTCCCCTAGCATGTCCCTCTCCAGCCTGTCTCCTTGATCCCCTATTCACCCTGCTCCTGTCTCATTTTCCCTTCTCTTCTCCCCTGCTCCTCCGCCCGGCTCTCAAGTCAGGATGCTTCCTCCTTTTTCCCTGCATGCTGCATGGGCACCCGCAGTGGGGTCATTGAAAGCACAGAATAGATAGTCTCCATGCTCTTAGATCAGGTGCCCAGCACCACAGCAGCTAGAAGGAGCAATTGTAGCAGAAGTCCTGCTCAGCTCTGGGCTGGATGATGTGGAGATGGAGCATGCTTGGTGTGGTTGGGATGGAGCTGTATAGCTCATGTTTGCAGCAGGTGTAACGTATGAAATATTTGCTGCTTGACTCTAACAAGCCTATGCTGAGCATGTGCAAACAGTAATTTTCAGAGGAGTATGATGCAGCCAAAATTGGGTGGACTTCCATATGGACAGAAAATAGCCTTTCTCTGACCCCACGGGAAATGCAATGGGAGAGAATACTATTATGGGAAGTGTTATTTACCTTTAACTACAAATGTCGCTACCGGCTCTACTTATAGCTATGATGGGGTGTACCAGGTGTTTGATTCCCCTCTCCCCCGAGGCCCCAGTGCTTTGGTGCACCACATTTGAAGGGAGTGTCCTTTGGGAGGGAAAGAGCAGTGAGTCAAGTCCTCCAGGAGCTGCCTAGATAGGCCACTAAGGACCAGCTGTTGGTGAAATCAACAAGATTTGGTCCACTAGCAGCTGGAAAGCCCATGAGCAGACAGAAGCCAATAAGGGACCAGCATGCAACATAAAAAGAGCTGATTGCCTCCTCTAGGAGATGGTTCTTGATGAATCTGGAACAGGGAAGGAAGGATCTCCCCTGTTTTAACCCAAAAGCCTGCTGCGTTAGGAGCTTAACTCTGGCTGTACTTTTTGGTTGAGCCCGCAAAAGATAGTTTTGTTTTACATTGTGGAATTTAAAGTCCAGGGTGATGTCTACGCTGCAATTAAAAACCCGCAGCTGACCCGTGCCAGCTGACTCAGGCTCGTGGGGCTTGGCTAAGGGGCTGTTTAATTACAGTGTAGATATTTGGGCTTAAGCTGGAACCCGGCCTCTAGGACCCTGTGAGGTGGGGGGTTTCCAGAGCTCAGGCTGCAGCCCTAGTCTGAATGTCTACACTGCAATTAAACAGCTCCTTAGCCTGAGCCTTGTGAGCCTGAGTCACCTGGCACGGGCCAGCTGCAGGTGTCTAATTGCAGTATAGACATACCTAAGGTGGCCATGCTGAGTTTGGATATTGATTGACAGCTTTAAAATTAAAGGGAGTTTGTTTTGCAAGGTGCTCCACTGGTTCAGGCCATTATCATACCACATACAATTTCTTTTCGCTGCAGTTAGAGATGTGAAAATAGGACCCAGAATCCAAGCAAGGGCTGTTCATCATCTTAATCAACCATGATTCATAACTTATATTTTTGAGGTCCCTTATCTCCTTGAAGCAGTGAAGATAGTTACCATACTGGTCCAAGCAGAAGTTGCTGACTTTTCACCAACCCGTTCTATCCAGCCTACTTTGCCCTGGTGCTATCAAGCCTTTTAGGAGTCATGCTAAGTAGAGTGCACAATAAAATGAATAAATAATAACAAGAATTCCTGCTATGGAAGGTACTATAATTTTAATGGGCCAGGACTTGGAAATTCATTACGAAGAAAGGGAATGTTCTGCAGTTTGATTCCCTTGTGTGTGCTCCATCTCTCTTTAACAAATCACAAAAGCTAGGATCTGTTTCTTTATTTTTAAAAAATAAAATAACCAAGAATAAAGCAATGCATGTCCCATATGTGACAGAAATGTGTTACTGGAGAAGAGAAACATAATTTAAACTTAAAGGTTTCCATTTATCTTCATATTAGCTTGTGATTTAAAGCCAAATGACCACAACCTCTGTTTCTGGTTGCCTGTTTGCCAGAAGCTGGAAATGAGCGATGGGATGGATCATTTGATGATTACCTGTTCTGTTCATTCCCTCTGGGGCACCTGGCATTGGCAACTGCCAGAAGACAGGATACTAGGCTATATGGACCTTTGGTCTCACCCATTCTTATATTTTTATGTTCTTATGTTCTTCTTATGCACCAGCAGCAGTTTACTATATTTCAATCAGTTACATCTGGGCAAACGCACTGAAGGCAATGGGACTGCACAGATGTCACTGAGGGTATACTTGAAGACAGCGGGATAGTAGATGTATAAATGATGGCCTGATGTGATTTGCAAAACACTTGTAGCTGATGATAATGCTCAAGGAGGAAAAAAATCCATCTCATTTTCAGATCTACGTTTGAGTTTGCAGAGCTGGAAGTTAGGAGAAAAAAAAACTTTTTATTTGTAAACTGAGCACATTGTATATGAAGTCATTGAAAGACAATAAATATGAAACCACATAAAGACATTCCACAGTATAACTTTTCTTTAAACCCATTATATATGGGTTGCAACTTGATTTGACTGTTAGGAGTGCAGAAACCGCGGTATAAGGTTTTCAGGATCACCAGTCTTAGGCACCATGGCTTCCATTCATCTGTGTGTGTCAGGAACACATCAATGCAGTATGCTAAACCATGTGTAAAATTCTGTCCTAAACCTCCATTGGAGAATTTGATAACTTTGAAAGTCTCATGGATAGGAAGGACTGCATTTACTGTTGTGAAATTAAAGTGTATTTTAAAAGGGATAAAGTTGCTAAGTCAAATTCATGTTTGTTTTTCCCCTTCAGAATTCCAGAAGTGATTGGAGTATGCAGTTCTGTGGACTTATCACTTGCCAAGTTTCATATTTTTTTAAATCAAAGCCATTTTCTATTATAAGACGACTAAGAAGCATTAAAAATGTCTTTTGCACTCCTAGCCACATACAAATGGCCCAGATTTAATTGGTCTGTGACAAGAAAGTATTCCCAGGCTGAAGTCTTCTGTGCCAAGTGTTAGTTTGTAGTGAATGTTTAAGGCCAAATTCTAAACCACTAAATAACAAGGTTTATGATTAAAATCCAGCCTTGATTACATCAGTGTTGTTGAGCACTATCATACTATTTAGGGGTTGTCCACACAGGAAAAAAGCCTGCAATAGCTGGTGTGCACTAGCTACTCTGCACTAGCTCCCCGTGCGAACACTCTTTGGGTATGTGTACACAGCAAAGAAAAACTCACAGCTGGCCTCTGCTAGCCGACTTGGGCTCAGGGGCCTCACTGGGGGCTATTTCATTGCTGTATAGATTTCTGGGCTCAGGCAGGAGCCCAGGCTCTAGCATAGGGTTGCCAACGCTCCAGGAATTAAAGATTAATCTTTAATTAAAGATTATGTCATGTGATGAAACCTCCGGGAATATGTCCAACCAAAACTGGCAACTCTACTCTAGGACCCTCAGGTAGGAGGGTCACAGAGCTTGAGCCCAGAAGCCTACACCGCAATTAAACAACACTGCAGCCTCAGCCCCACAAGCCTGAGTTGGCTGGCATGGGCCAGCCGCTGGTATTTCTTTGCTGTGTAGACATACCCTTATTGCTGACTAAAGAGTGCCTTTGTGCGCATTAGCTTAATACACTTTGGAAGAGTACTATGCTAAACCACCTGAAGGCACTTTTAGTGCACAGTAAGAGTTAAAGTGGAGTAGCTAGTGCACTTTAAATTCACACCCTAGCTTAGTGTGCACTATCTTCCTCATGTAAATAAACCCTTAGCCTTTCCAGTGTATCCATAATCAGTGCATTCATTTACTAGCTTACTCATTTTTATAACAAGTTTTTTAATTCTACATTCTTGCTCTTTCAAACCCCACTAAAACCGTATTGGTGGTTGTTGGGTTTTGGTTGGGGTGTTTTTTTTTTTGGTAGTGAAAATGTGATACAAACATTCTGAATGTACATTATAGCCAATGTGTGTCGAACTGCTTTCCTTTTTATCTATGGTTACAGAAAACTAATGTTGTAGTTCTGATAAACTGTCAATGCCTGTTGTCTGTGAAGTATTTTTTTTTCCTGCAGTGTTCACAGAAAAATTCGCAGAATGCTTCACACCTCTACCCAAGGGTATACTATAATGCCTAGGTCTAGAACTGACAAGTGTCAGTCATAAAACAGGAATGGCTAGATCTGTGGAAAGGAAAGGAGTACAAGGTTCTGAAGACTACTTCAGGTGATTGAGGGGAAAAAAATCATGGTTAATTATAACAAATGCCACCCTAGAGTAAAGAAAAAAAATGAGGAAAGAGAAGTAAAGATTTTTTCCCCTACGATTTTGCTAAGAACAGAAACAGAAGATATGCAAGGTGAAATCAATTATACACTTGTGGATAATGGGAGAGTTACATTCAGAGAACAGACCTGGAGAAAAGCATGTTTGAGTGAGGATGGATGAAGGGAGAGGAGATGAGTCAATTGGATAATCGAAATCTGGTTGTTTGGATTACAGTATCAATAAGGGAGAGGAGTCTGCTCTAGAATGGCAGGGATATGACGCTCTGGTCTTAAAAATAAGGGTGGGGAGAGTATCCAAGGGGATAGGGAAAGGGAAGATACAAAGGGATACAAAGGGAAGTCTGTCAACAGGGCTGTCAAGCGCTTTGAATTCCATCTGCTGGGAGAGCAATACAGCGTTGGACAGACAATCCAATGGTTAGTCACATTTCCTGGCTCATGAGCACTTACCTTGCAGCCTTTACATTCTCTTTAATATAGTGCTTTTCTGGTGGAATTAAATTTTAGTTTTTTCAAGCCCCACTGATAACCATTCCCCATATGCCTAACTTCCATGCCAGTGTGACCTACAGAATGTGCTATGCTTTGACATAAAAGATATCATGAAAACCCTACTGGAACAGGGAGCCAGAGCGCTATTTAGTCAGGTACAGCATGTTCTGTTTTTAAAAATATATGTAGTTTGGTGCTTTTCTAGTACTTTACAAATTATTTGTGTGTCCTAAAGGATATGAAATAATTTGTAAAAGCACTGACAAGCCATATAAGAGGCTGACTTCTTGCTCTAGCAAGGTTTATGGTAGCTGCAATATCTCAGGATTTGTCTTCACATACAGTGCTACAGGAGTGCTTTAGTGAAAACTACTATGCGGATGGGAGAGCTTCTCCTATCAGCATAGTTCAGTGGTGGGCAACCTGTGGCCCACGGACTGCATGCAGCCCATCAGGGTAATCTGATTGCGGGCCGCAAGACATTTTGCCAACATTGACCATCCGCAGGCACGGCCCCCCACAGCTACCAGTGGCCGCAGTTCGCCATTCCCATCCAATGGGAACTGCCGGTTGCTCACCATTGGCGTTGTTAATCCACCTCCCCGAGAGGTGATAGTTACATCGACAGGAGACGCTCTCCCATCGACATAGCACTGTCTACACAGGGGGGTTAGGTCAGTATAACTACGTTGCTCAGGGATGTTTCACACCCGTGAGTGACATAGGTCAGGTCTATGCTATGGGGCTAAGTCACCCTATGTAATGCAACTCCTGCTACGTGAATAACATAGTTGGAGTTGACATACCTTAGGTCGACTTATTGTGGTGTCTACACTGCGCTGGGTTGATGAGAGAAACTCTCCCATCGACTTACTTTACGTTTCTCGTTCTGGTGGAGTACTAGAGTCGACGGGCAACTGATCAATGGCCAATTTAGCGGGTCTTCACTAGCCTCGCTAAATCGTCCCCCAGTGGAGACAAGCCCATAGTTATATCGATATAGGTCTGTAGTGTAGACCTGGCATCAGGTCCTATGAGGATATTACATCAGAGCGAGAGTGAATTGGTCACCTCAGTGATGGACATAATATGACAACTAAAGAAGAAAAATACACTTTGAAGTAATATTGCATTGAATGGATTTCTTCAATAGTCTGCTGAGGACCTTCCCCACACATTAGTAAGGTTACTTTACTTTCACAGGTCACCTTCACATTTTCAGAGAGGGGCCTGATGTTGATCCTAACTATCACACCCTATATTTGGTACAGCCTGTGTTTACCAACTGATGTAGAAAGGCACCAATTTTTTATATTTCATCAAGCAAGACAAGCCCACAATTAAATTGTTTTTAACTGGTGTGTATTATAAATTTCCTAATAGGCAATCTTGGAAAGTGTGAGCTTTACAGGAAAATAAATGGGAATTATAATGTTAGTCTTTTAGTCTGAAATTGTCTGAAATACTTGTCAATAGAAATAGTTGCATACATTTGTCTTCATTAATCATTTCAAGGTGTTGCACTTTGATGCAGCTAGTCTATCAGTTCACAGGCACTTTAATTTTCCAATTATTGTACCTGTGGCTCAGAACAGATACTGATTACTCATTTTGCTCTGTGGGCAGCTTAATGTTCTTGTCACCTTATATTGAATTTTAAATGTTTAGAGTGTAAGAGAATGTCAGATGTGTTCCAAAGACTTTTGGGTCATGCTCAGTAAGTTACTGAATACAGTACTGATAGCTTTTTGAAATAATGATGAAAGAACAAGGTATGGAGCTAGAATCCTATCGCAAAGGAAACGATTCTTGTAAAACGGGTGTGAGTGATTTCATGTCTCATTCTATTTCACATAAGAGTTCTTAGGTGAGCATGAAGATGATACTGCTTGGGTCATATCACAGCATGAGCAGTAAGACTTAAAAAATCAAAGAAAACTGTGATTTTTTCCCCCCTGTATTTACACATAACTAAAAGACATTTTACAAACTGTTGTACTGAGACATCTAGGAGAAAATACACACTTTGAAAAGCCCTAAATATATAGCTTAATTTTATAAAAAATAAAAATGTTGCTTGCCTACACTTTGTCAATTGTATACCAGTAATGACTCATTCATTCATTATTTTGAAAATTGCCATTAAAAAAGTTCCCTTCAGAAACACACAACAACACTGAACATCTGCTGTGTAGGTAGTCATTAGATCTTTTTGCTTTGCTTTTGGCTAATTGCCTGGGAGTGAAGTTGAAGCATTTACTGGGACTTAACTTAGTGCCAGTATTAGTAGTAAAGATGCTGTAACGTTTTGAAAAAAGAATGGGAAATGTGAAGCATGTAGCCTCCCAAACATAAACTTTATTTACTGGTCTCTGGTGTAGTTTGTTTGCCTACGGGTATTGCTTACATAACTGATAACAGAAAACGTATTTAATAACTACTCAGTGCTAATATGCTGTAGTATGCATGACTGCCTAAATTAATTTATCTCTGATTAAGCCTATTATGTTTGAGATCACTTTACAGAAGAGACTTCTTTTTGCCAGCTGTAAGCCTATTTGAATTGTAATATAAGTTAATAATGTGTGAAATAACCAGTGGTTCCTGCTTCTAAATGTTAATTTTACCAAATGACTTCTTGAGTTAGTACATAGACAGCTCATCCTTTGCAATGTAGTTAGTATGGTTGGACAAGAAGACAGCGTATTTAATAAGGCAGGGGGTCAGGTGAATGATATTTTTTGCTGATGAAGAGCAAAGAACAACAATCATTGTATTGCTAATGGTGACACAGTGTCTATTTGGTGACCGTGTAAATTGAGGGCAAATGGTTGCAAGTAGTTCAGCTATGTCACTACATTTATTCTGTTAATTTTAAAATGTTCATTAAACATGTGCTTAATGAAAGAAAACTGTAGTAAGCACAAAGTGCAATCAGCAAGACCCAGAACAATGTCAAAAGAAATGAACTAAATAAAAGGATCTCAGGGGAAAAAGCAGTCACTGAGTTGGTTAAAAAGCAAAAACTAAATGATGGGTAATTTGTATCTGGAAGGCTGCATTTTTGTGGGATCCTGGAATTGTCTCAAGCTGAGTATAGAGCAGACCTCTCAGAGTGGCAAGAGGAGGAGTGAAAGAAAACTACAGGAATTTAGGATAAAGGGAACACATCTCTCATCAAGAAAACTGCTCTTTCTCAGGAAAGGAAGAGGACTGCATCTCCTTCCTCTGAGGTTGGGGGAGGAAGGAAAATAAAATATGCTAAAAACGGTATTTGCTTTTATTCTTCTGTGTGCATTGTGGTTACCATGGTCTACAGGTGGAGAGTGCTTGTTCTGCAAAAAGAAAGGCATGGTTTAATTTAGAAGTGTGCATTTTATGACCAAACATGAACATTGCTCGTGCCGTAGTGATTTTATACCACAACTGTCTCCTAAGTCATTTCCTGGAAGAATCTATGTCCATGACTCTGCATAGATATGGAGTGAAATGGAAAATAACTGGTACTGTAAATGTACATGCATGTCTGTGACTATACAGCAACACACACTGAAACTCTAGTAGTTCATCCAAGCCTTATGACATCCCTTGTGAATGAATAACTGAACACAGCGTTACAAAACATCACAACAGACTGCAGAATCCTGCAAACTCATAAGCTTGTGTGTAACTGTACTCATATATATATATATACTGTAGTTCCAATGACTTTGGACTGCTTGCATGGGTCAAGTTTTGCATGTACTCAAGTGCTTGCAGAGTTGGCGCCAGTCACAGCTGTTTCAAAGCATCCAGTGCAAGATGTAATGCCAATAGTTCAGATACAGTGCAAAAAGACTGATAGCATCCTGTCACTTGCCTGGCATGAAGGGAAAATTATGTCACACACAATTTCCTTTTCATGTCATTCTTTCTCCACCATGCAGACACCTCTGGCATGTGGTAACATACAGTATGTCAAACCCAATTGTTCACATTTTGTACACAGTATCTCATTTATTTATAGGTCAGTGGTTTGTGAGTGAGCCAAATGGGACTGTGGTTCTGAGTTCAAGACTTCTCTTCCCTCAGTGGTATCTATCTCTTCTGGCTCACCTTATGTGAGGTCCATCAAATGCTAGTTGTCAGGACAAACGTTTGGCTTTTATAGCGATGGATGTCTGAATATGTATCTTTTACATGATCAGAGACATAAATGAATGTGTGATACAGAGACCAAGTTCCTAGTGTTAAAAACTATAATGGTATTTTATATAGGATCCTGTACCAAGAGTTCAGGATATTTGTTCTATAGTATTTGTGATACCTGAAATACCTTGTATTTGTCCAGAATAAACAATCAACACATTTTTGAAGGGAATAGTTAGTGGGAGCCTGCTCTTCACATCAGTCATGGATGTGACTGATAATCTTCTTAACATTGACTAGGCTGAATGTTGTTTCAGGTAGTGTCAGTCACAGAGAACATATTAGATCTGTTCTCCAGACTGTATACTGGCTTTTGTTTTGTTTTCAAGTGCAAAGTGTGGGGTTTGATTTGTAAAGGCCTAAATGGTTTGTGCCCTGGCTACTTTAGATATGGCCTTTATTTCCCTATGCACAGTCACAACTGTTGAATCAGCTGGAGGTGCTAGCAGATCTAAGATTTGAACATCTAGCAGCTGGAGACAGGATACTATTGTGGGAAGGGCCTTTGGTATCAGAATTGCATCGTTTCACTGGCTTGCCAGAGACCAAGATTGTTGACCCAAGTGGAAAGAGCATTTGTTTTCTCAGGCTTTTACCTAAATATGAGGAGAATATTCCTCTTCCTGTATTTGAGCAGGAGTTTATTTAAAATGAAGATAAATGACCAGTTGTGGAGGGCTTTCTTTTAAGCATAGTTGTGTTCTGAAAGGTGACTTTGTAAAAATGGCACTGTGAGCTTCCTGTTTAATGTCTCAATTATTTTCATATCAAATGCTTCGTTTAGAAATGAAAAGATGTTACACTCTATACTAACTACCAGCCCTGCAAACTCAGTTTGGGATCTGAGAGATAACACTCTTTTTTTCCCATCTTGTCCATTATCACGAACATAAAGATAGTGAAAAGAAAAGGAGGACTTGTGGCACCTTAGAGACTAACAAATTTATTTGAGCATAAGCTTTCGAGCATAAGCTCACTTCATCAGAAAAGCTTATGGTCAAATATATTTGTTAGTCTCTAAGGTGCCACAAGCCCTCTTTTTTTCTTTTTGCGAATACAGACTAACACGGCTGCTACTCTGAAACCTGTCATAAAGATAGTGCAGGCTAAATTAGATCTTCTTTACACCTGTGCAACCTCATTGTCTTACAGTTATGACCTCAATGAAACCTGTGAATCTCCATTGCTTTCAATGGATTTGAAAAGAGGTAACTGTTTGGAATTTAGTTAAATATTTTTTTGTTGCTGTGCATGAAGGAATAGAATTGGCAACTCTTACTCCCTTAGGCTATGACTATACTATGAGCTAGAGGTGTGATTCCTACATACTCCTGGTAGCTTGATGAGCTAGCATGAGTATAAATAGCAGTCTAGCCATGGTAGCACGGGCAGCAGCAGCAGAGGTACGGGTAAGGCATGCCGCGTACAAACCCGCCTGAAACCTATATGTATGTACTGGACATGGCTCAGCCATCCCTCCACTGCCCGTGCAACTGTTGCTACAGTGCTATTTATACTGGCTGTAGATCTCATCAAGCTGCTCCGAGTATGTGTAAGCAAGCAGGGGAATCAGGTCCCAAGTTCATAAGGTAGACACAGCATTAAGGTATACCTTCACTTCAGTGTTCACTCAGGGATGTCTGAGCACCTGGCTTAGCCTAACACAGGTGTGAGCAGCCACTGTGGGACTTCTGGAGGCGTATCCTGTGTTTCTTTATGCTGCAGTAAGCTGAGCCGCTCTGATTCTTTCCTAGTGAATTGTGGGGGAACTTGTCTGTCCTGGGGGCACTGTGAAATTGTGAGAAATCATTGGAAGGCTGTCAGCACTTGAGTGATTTGGCCTGTGTTCACATTGCAACGTGGGGGTTGCCAGTCCAAATGAAAGCAGCACCTGGGCTTTTAGTATGCTAGCTAGCCAGCAGCTAGCTCAGATAGAAGGCATCATTTAACTCCAGTGGGAGGGTTTTGTGTGGGGATGGGAGCGGGAATAGGGGAAACACAACACAAATATTAAGTTTAAAAAAACAAAACAAAACAGGGACCCCCCCCGGCAAAACTTTTGACACTAAAGTCAGGAAACGTGACTGAACATGTACAGGGAGCGGGTCCATTGAATAAGATGGTGCCTTTTTTAAGCACATTTTAAATGTGGTGAAATGTGATGATGGGCCTGTATGTAGAAGACAAAATGGGTCAAATTTATCTCTGTTATTATGCTCTGTTTTGAATTGGTGAAGGTACCCATACGATAGAGAAATAAATATTTAGAAAGCACCTAGAATATAGTGGGCATTCACTTCCTTCTGGTATAATAATGACCATTTTTGTCGAGATGTGGATTTTTGAAACTCTACCTCTAATCTTATATATACACATCTGTGGTGAACTAATAGGCAGATTATGGTATAATTTATATACCACTCCTGTTGCAGGAAGACCTACCTATATGTGCTAGTGAAGCACATTTCATGCCAGGTAGATAGAACTTGGTTCATATTTACTCTTCCTGTGCAGAGGAATTGTGATGAAAAACAATACATAACTATTTCACATTTGGGGACAATGTATACCTTCAAATCAGCGGAACTGCTATGGGTACCCGCATGGCCCCACAGTATGCCAACATTTTTATGGCTGACTTAGAACAACGCTTCCTCAGCTCTCGTCCCCTAATGCCCCTACTCTACTTGTGCTATATTGATGACATCTTCATCATCTGGACCCATGGAAAAGAAGCCCTTGAGGAATTCCACCATGATTTCAACAATTTCCATCCCACCATCAACCTCAGCCTGGACCAGTCCACACAAGAGATCCACTTCCTGGACACTACGGTGCTAATAAGCGATGGTCACATAAACACCACCCTATACTGGAAACCTACTGACTGCTATTCCTACCTACATGCCTCCAGCTTTCACCCAGACCACACCACACGGTCCATTGTCTACAGCCAAGCTCTACAATACAACCGCATTTGCTCCAACCCCTCAGACAGAGACAAACAGCTACAAGATCTCTATCAAGCATTCTTACAACTACAGTACCCGCCTGCTGAAGTGAAGAAACAGATTGACAGAGCCAGAAGAGTACCCAGAAGTCACCTACTACAGGACAGGCCTAACAAAGAAAATAACAGAATGCCACTAGCCGTCACCTTGAGCCCCAACTAAAACCTCTCCAATGCATCATCAAGGATCTACAACCTATCCTGAAGGATGACCCATCACTCTCACAAATCTTGGGAGACAGGCCAGTCCTTGCCTACAGACAGCCCCCCAACCTGAAGCAAATACTCACCAGCAACCACATACCACACAACAGAACCACTAACCCAGGAACCTATCCTTGCAACAAAGCCCGTTGCCAACTGTGCCCACATATCTATTCAGGGGACACCATCACAGGGCCTAATAACATCAGCCACACTATCAGAGGCTTGTTCACCTGCACATCTACCAATGTGATATATGCCATCATGTGCCAGCAATGCCCCTCTGCCATGTACATTGGTCAAACTGGACAGTCTCTATGTAAAAGAATAAATGGACACAAATCAGATGTCAAGAATTATAACATTCATAAACCAGTCGGAGAACACTTCAATCTCTCTGGTCACGCGATTACAGAGATGAAAGTTGCGATATTACAACAGAAAAACTTCAAAACCAGACTCCAGCGAGAGACTGCTGAATTTGAATTCATTTGCAAATTGGATACAATTAACTTAGGTTACCTTGCATAATGACTTAGCCACTCCCAGTCTCTATTAAAGCCTATTTCCCCTTGTTTTTTCCTCCATCCTCCCCCCCCGCCCCGTTCCTCAAACGTTCTTGTTAAACCCTGGATTTGTGCTGGAAATGGTCCACCTTGATTATCATACACATTGTAAAGAGAGTGATCACTTTAGATAAGCTATTACCAGCAGGAGAGTGGGGTTGGGGGAGAGAAAACCTTTTGAAGTGATAAACACCCATTTTTTTTCATGGTCTGTGTGTATAAAACATCCTCACTGCATTTTCCACAGTATGCATCCGATGAAGTGAGCTGTAGCTCACGAAAGCTTATGCTCAAATAAATAGGTTAGTCTCTAAGGTGTCACAAGTACTCCTTTTCTTTTTGCAAATACAGAAAAAGTGTTTAAATATAAGCTATCCATACATTTTCAAAGAGTTTCACACATTTAGCAGGGTAGTTCCCTGGTTGTTTTGCAAATATACTCATTAGTACATACATTATGTACCACAATCAACAAGAGAGTCATTTCTGTACAAAATCCATGTTAAGTATTCTCAGTTCAGGTTCTCTTTACGTGGTCTTTTCTGTTGCAGTTCAGCATAGAAGCCATCTACGCATCAAGAAGTGTTATTGCTCTTCAGAGGACTATCGAAAACTTTTGGGCTGCCTGCCTCTTTCCCTTCCCCCATTTCTTTCTAAATACTAGCTGAATTGAGATCCCAACAATTTATCATCTGACAGCAGAAATGTCAGTCGATAGAGCCAGAGAATGACAGGTGGTGTGTATCTAACTGCATAGAACATTAAAGGCTGCTGAGCCATTGTTACAGCCCAAACTTACTTTTAAATAAAGATTAGCAAGGATAACTTATGTACAAGGCTTTAAATCTGCTTAGTATTCCATGACTGTTGTAGGCAAATAATGCTTCCTAAACACAGTCTTTGAACATTTCTGAAGCTACTCTTCTAAATGATTAAGATATAAAAGATAATAGGATCATTTCATCTGAGAAACCAAATGATCTACATTATATTAAAATATAGAAGGAACCCCCCCCCAAAACATACCATATACACTACTTAACTGTGTTACATTACTGCTTAATAGTATAAACATATGTTTAAAAAAAGTTACACTCCATAAAATGTCTGTATGAAGTGTCTATTTTGGCACCAGTTCTTAAGATTTACCTTCTGTTTAAAATTATAAATGAAATCTCTTTCTAGCTTTCACTACTTTAGGATTTATTTCTAGCTTATTTGAATTTTCATCTACTATTAAAAAAAACAAAACCCTCACAAACCGAAAAAACAAAACAAGAGCAGAAACAGGAGGTGTTTTTTCCCCTATTACTTGGACACTGGGGCTTATGCAAAAATAGACTTCAGTGAGGAATAACGTATTATCTACCATTACAAAAATTGTTTGATTTGATAAAATGATGAAAACAATAGATGTATGAAAGGTCAGGGTTTTTTTACAGCAGTGGTGTTTTTTTTTTTTAAAAGAAAAGTACTGCTAAAGAAAAGTCTTTTATACATAAATTGTGATTTTATTTGTTTATTTTTTTAAATTTTCATTATAAATATTACACAATGCTTTCCTTTTGTTTTCAATAACCTATCACTCTAATTAAGTAGCATTGTATTGTTACAGACACAAAACCATATGGTAGGGATAAGTCTATTATTAATTTTGAAATAATTCACTGTTTCCCATTTCTTTTCAAACTGGTCCAAGTTCTGTGATGTTCTTGCTGAGACTTGCTCTGTTATAAGGTTTACTTTGATCAGGTTGAGCCACTCAGTTCTTTGTGGTCCTGCTGGGTTTGTCCATGCCATCAGAAATGTTTTTTGGCCATTGCTAACAATAGTAAGAGATCGCTGTTATCCATTTAATGTCATTTTAACATTTCAGCAATGTCTGGTGTACCCAATTGAGGTTTATAAGGCACAAAAATCTCCAGCACACCTTTCAATACTTGTGTTATTTCTTCCCATGGAAACAGAAAACTGCTTGTAATTTACAGTTATTGCAAATGGGGTTTTTTGCATATTGTATCATATAAACCTAAGAAAATAAAGCTCCTATGGAGTGTAAAGTTCTGAATTTGCATTTGTGCATTATTTCTGGAAATATGTTTAATTTAGTAAGCCATAACCATAATAACCCCCAAACAAGTTAGAGGTTTCAATATTCATAGATTGAGGACTGAAAGGACCATTGTGATTTTTTAGTTTAATCTGCATAGTACAGGCCATAGGAGTACCCTGAATTATTCCTGTTTGAACTAGAATAGTGTTGAACAACCTGCAGCCCGTCAGGTTAATCCACTGGCAAGCCACGAGACAGTTTGTTTACTCCACAGGCATGGCCGCCCGCAGCTCCCAGTGGCCACTGTTTGCCGTTCCCAGCCAATGGGAGCTGCGGGAAGCAGTGGCCAGCACGTCTGTGCAGCCTCGAACACGGGACCAGGAGCGGAGCCCCAGGCATGGGCTGGGGGTGCTACGGCACCCCCCGCACCCTTAGTTTCTACATCTATGCTTCCAGAATCCTCTGCCATCTGTCTTTCTTCGCTAATGGACAGGCAGAATCTCTGAGATCATTTAGACCTTCTTCTTTACCACCCTTCAGAGTTGCATGGTACACAATCTGGCCTTGTATACCGAAGACATCCTAGCTGTTATAACTCAGCCAAAACAGTCAGTCCTAGGATTAATGGAAGTCAAAGATTACTCAAAATATAAAATTATTTAAATTCAAACAAAAAGCCCTACATTATGAGTCCGATCTTCCATCAGCTGTTAGATTAGTAATATTGAGGAAGAAACAAACTGATGGGTGGAACTCTCTTCTTAAAAGATTAAAGCAACATAGAGTACACTTTTTTCACTGGGGCTGTCAAGCCATTAAAAAAATTAATCATGATTAATCGCACTGTTAAATAATAATAAAATACCATTTATTTAAATATTTTTTGATGTTTTCTACATTTTCAAATATATTGATTTCAATTACAACATAGAATACAAAGTGTACGGTGCTCACTTTATATTTATTTTTGATTACAAGTACCTGCACTGTAAAAAAACAGAAGAAATTGTATTTTTCAATTCACCTAATACAAGTACTGTAGTGCAATCTCTTTATCATGAAAGTTGAACTTACAAACGTAGAATTATGTACAAAAAGTAACTGCATTCAAAAATAAAACTGAAACTTTAGAGCCTGCAAGTCCAATTAGTCCTACTTCTTGTTCAGCCAATCACTCAGACAAACAAGTTTGTTTTCATTTGCAGGAGATAATACTGCCCACTTCTTGTTTACAATATCACCTGAAAATGAGAACAGGTGTTCTCAGGGCACTGTTGTCACCGACATCACAAGATATTTACGTGCCTGATGCGCTAAAGATTCATATGCTCCTTCATATGTCCCATTCATATGTCCTTTCATGCCTTAACCACCATTCCGGGGGACATGCGTCCATTCAATCCAAAGCAGTGCGGACCGACGCATGTTCATTTTCATTATCTGAGTCAGATGCCACTAGCAGAAGGTTGGTTTTCTTTTTTGGTGGTTCGGGGTCTGTAGTTTCCTCATTGGAGTATTGCTCTTTTAAGACTTCTGAAAGCATGCTCCACACCTCTTCCCCCTCAGATTTTGGAAGGCACTTTAGATTCTTAAACCTTGGATTGAGTTCTGTAGCTATCTTTAGAAATCTCGCATTGGTACTTTCTTTGCTTTTTGTCAAATCTGCAGTGAAAGTGTTGTTAAAAGGAACAAGTGCTGGGTCAGCATTCGAGACTGCTATAACATGAAATATAAGGCAGAATGCGGGTAAAACAGAGCAGAGGACATACAGTTTTCCCCACAAGGAGTTCAGTCACAAATTTAATGAACGCATTATTTTTTTAAAGAGCATCATCAGCATGGAAGCATGTGCTCTGGAATGGTGGCTGAAGCATAAAGGGGAATACGAATGTTTAGCATATCTGGTACGTAAATATCTTGCAGTGCTGGCCACAAAAGTGCCATGCAAATGCCTGTTCTCACTTTCAGGTTACACTGTAAATAAGAAGAGAGTAGCATTATCTCCTGTAAATGTAAATATACTTGTTTGTCTTAGCGATTGGCTGAACAAGAAGTAGGACTGAGTGGACTTGTACGCTCTGAAGTTTTACATTGTTTTATTTTTGAGTACAGTTATGTAACAAAAAAAATCTACATTTATAAGTTGCACTTTCACCACACAGAGATTGCACTACAGTAATTGTATGAGGTGAATTGAAAAATACTATTTCTTTTGTTTATCTTTTACAGTGCAAATATGTGTAATCAAGAATGATACACACTTTGATTTCAATTACAACACAAAATACAATATATATGAAAATGTAGAAAAAAGTCCAAAATAGCTAATAAATTTCAATTGGTATTCTGTTGTTTAACAGTGCGACTAAAACTGCGATTAATCGTGATTAATTTTTTTGAGTTAATCGCTTGACTTAACTGCAATTAATCGACAGTCCTAGTTTTCACACATTCAAGTTGATTCTGCTACACTTGAAAAGAACTAGTATTTCTCTCAGCTTCAATGACAAATTTCATGACTTTACAGTGACAGTGGTGAAACTTTCCATGTCCTTTGGCTTTTAGCTATTCTAAGGTGTCAATCATGCCTAAGGCTACAAGTCTGTCATGGAGGTCACATGACTTTCTGTGACTTCTGCAGCGGCTGGTGCTAGCTCACGAGCTGCCCGAGCTGGGTAGCCCCTGGGCCAGCAGCAGCAGTTTGGGTGTGTGGGAGGGGTCTCAGGACTAAGGACAGGGGGTTGGGAGGGTGTGGGGGGACTCCCCAGCTCCCACTGGCATGGTTCCCCCACAGGCCCCACCCCCGCAGCTCCCATTAGCTGCGGTTCCCAGCCAATGGGAGCTGCAGCAGCCAGCGCTTGTTGCAGGAGTAGTGGAGCCCCTGCCTTGGCCTCTCCGCAACCTAGGAGCTGCAGGGATGTAGGGCCAGGTAGGAAACCCCTGCCAACCCTCCCCCCACCAATACCAGCGGGGGCCGCCTAGCACCCTTGGTCCCCACATCCCGCCCCCCCCAGAGCACCCACAGCCTCCTGTCCCACCCCCTCAGAGCACCCGTGGACCCCAACCCTGCCCCCCGCAGAGCACCCGCAGCCCCCCGCCCAAGCTTTAGTCGCAGCAGGTATTTTTATTAAAGGTCATGGACAGCTCACAGGCCTGTGAATTTTTGTTTACGGCTTGTGACCTGTCTATGACTTTTAGTAAAAATACCTGTGACTAAAACGTAGCCTTAATCATGCCCAATGGAAGTCTAAAAAACAAAAACAAAGAAACCCAAATACCCCACATACAACTGTCACACACACACACAATTTGTTAGAAAATAGCAATGGAATGTACAGACAACATAGAACAAGTGGGCATAAAACCCATATGGGTTATTGCTGCTTTTGTACGTAAAATAAAATACGAATCTGATGTTACCCCAACAGTTTCTGCTGAGATCAGACCAGCATTACATTTTCCTGCAAATTCTGACTTTTTTAAAATTTATATTTTGAATGTAGTGTACATTTCACTTCCACTTCAGGCTAGTTCTCAATGCAAATTTTATGATATATTTAAGTATTCATTTTTAAGATGACACAAGACACCTCATGCAGCCCTGTAGACCCCAAAGTAGAAAAACCTATTAGGTATTACTTTAAACTTTAATCCATTCTGGGGTTCATGAAATGCTTTATCTGTAATGCCATTTATATTAATCATTATAAATATTTTATCCTTTCCAGAGAGGATGTGCTGACATATTGTCTCATTGAGAGAGAGAACTTGGCTCAGCTACTTTAAAATGCTTGCTTAACTTAAAGTGAGTACCAAAATGTGCCAACAGGGGTGTTATTCATAGGATTGCCAGGTGTCCAGTTTTTGACCAGAAAGTCTGGTTGAAAAGGGGACTTGGCAGTGTCCAGTCAGATGTACCTCAGGCAGATGGGGGGAAGGGAGGTGCCAGGTCATCAACCTGCGCCAGTTCCCGCTTAGCTGGGACTGCCTCCTAGCTGCATCTCATGGCAGGCAGGCAGCAGACTCCATCCCAGCCCTGGAGCAGATGGAGCCCAGCTTTGGGGAAGGGAGGTGGAGAGGATGGAGCGATGAGGAAGGGGGTGGGGGGAGAGCAGCGAGTGATGGAGCGTGGGGGAGAAGGAGCGAGCAGGGGATGGGACCTTGGGGGAAGAGGCGGCACAGGGGTGGGGAGAAGAGGTGGGGTCAGGGGACCAGATGTCCAGATTTTATAGGGACAGTCCCAATATTTGGGGCTTTGTCTTATATAGGTGCTTATTACCCCCCACCCCGTCCCAATTTTTCACACTTGCTATCTGGTCACCCTAGGTAGGGGGTCCAGGTTTCAGAAATTAGAAAGTTGGCAAATCCTAGTCATGCAGAAAATAAAGGGAAGAATCTGGGTAGAAGAACATTGTTGTGCTGTTGGCTTGCTTGGTGTTTTTTAATTTGCAGAAAATATAGTTGATTTTCAGTTCATCTCTACAAATATATTACATGCAACAATCCCAGTTCTAAAAATGGCAAAAGGGTGGGGTAGGAGGGGAAGCAAGAGCACTAAAGTATGAAAATGTATTCAAAAGCAGATGGTTATTTACTTGTCCTATTGTTTGTATACCATGTTATAAAGAATGGTACTGTTGGCAGGTTTGGCCTAGCAGGACTAAGCTAACAAAAATTCCATAGCTGTGCTTGGCTTATGACAAGGAGAGGGAGAGAACAGAGAGAATGGTCTAGGAGCTTGAGCATCAGGCTGGGAGCCAGGAACTTCTGTTTTCTAATTCTTGCTCTTTTACTCATTTGTGTGAGCTGTGATATGTCATGTAGGGCCAGATCCTAATACTCTTATTCATACTGAGTAGCACATTGTTCGATCCTCAGGAAGTGCCATCGATCATAACAGGACTACTCTTACAGAAGTTACTACTCAATATGGGCAAAAGTTTTAGAAGTTGCAGTTAAATCTTGGTTCATTGAAGTCATTATCTGGCCCTTAGTTGTAAACAGGCCCAAACCAAAACCCCAGACCCACACTGCAGATCTACTGTACCCTTTGGGTGAGCTAGAATTCCCTTTATTTCCCTTCTCCAATTCCTAAAATACCCAACTCCCATTGAAAAGTAGCTGGAGACCCAGAGTTCAGTCTCTAAGGATTTTCAGCAAGGATTGCACAGGGTCAACCTCCCCACATTCAAATCCCCAAAGGAACTAAAATGAATGTAATTAAATAACTTTATAAAAATCTTACAATAAAGAAACAATAATCTAATTTTTACATCATAATGGCTATTTTGTAATCCACAGACATTATCTTCTGTTATACATAAACATAAATAAAGAAAACAAATTACAGTCTGCACAGTTCAGTCCCCACAGAAATACAGTGAGAAGAAACTGGGAGTTCCCAAAAGCTTAGGTTAGGTTCACCTAAGTCTCAGTTAGAGTCTTCGATCACCAAATCTATACAGTCTGCTGAGTCTAAAACAACATCTTTCCTCCACTTGCTTGTAGGAATCTTCAGTTGGAATCCGTGCAGACTCTTCCCCTGCTGAAATCACTGCTAGCCAGTCAGCTGATTGATTAACCAATCGCTTAAGTGTACAGATTTAAACAAAACACTGTTACAAGAAAATACAAAACTGAGAATAGCAAAATATAAACGACTCTTTCCCCATTACTACATTTAAAGAAAAGCTGGTGAATCAGACTAGTTGAGACAATTTAACTAGAACAGTTTGGCTAAAATCAAACAACATTTGTTTGTGTGTGTGATGCTTTTCATTTGTTTCCAGTAAATCTATCTAAATGTAAGGATGGAGTTTTAAGCAATCTATTTCTACATGTCCGACACATTGACAACAGACCTTTCACTTAAAGAGCCTTGAAGCAACTGCATGTACTCATTAGGGACCTGATCCAAAATCCATTAAGTCAGTGGTTGTCTCCTCATTGTCTTCAGTATACTTTGGTTAAGCCCTAATAATGTAGGTACACATTGTTCAAAGTAGGATCAAGCAGTTTGTGTGTATATTCTCTTTGCTCTATAGTATTTCATGTAAATGGGTATTGATTTACCTTTCAATTAGTATTACCATTGACTATCTTCATGGAAACATCTATTTTATAATAAATTCATCTCCCGCAAGTACTGTCAAATCTCCAGAGCTGGAACAGATTGTTCCAACATATTTATGTGCTTTTTGGATTAATTACAAATATTGTTTATTGTGTACATTTTTAAGACAGATTACTTGCATTCATGGAGCAAGAATAGTATACCATATGACACTAAGACATGCAGTCTTATTAGCATGAATATCTGTTTGAATTTTCTACTTGACTAAATCCTTGACTTACACATAATAACTTCTTACTGGATGCAGAACTTGCCAACCCAATTTGCAGCAGCCTCATCACCAAAGTGCAGAGCCATCAGACCACCATCAACCATCAGTGATGTGAAACATTCTATCTTTGGTCACAGCTGCATGTGAGAGCCTCTCATTGGCCCCAGGTGTGAAGTCTGGCTGCAATTGACACTGGCCTCTTCAAAATTGGTTCAGAAGGGCCTGTGAGTGCTGTGGCAAATAAAAGCAGGGTGAATGCATGGTCGGGTCAGTTCTAAGAGACTGGTTTCTGACATCAGCTGCAGACCATTCTTCATGCCACATCAACATCACAGAGAAATCTGATTGGGGCAAGTGGGCCCAGAACGGGTACCTCAACAACTAGTGCTCTCTTGGGTGGTTGAAGAGGTCTGTCTCAACCCTTCTGGCTGGAGCATCCTCACGACAGATGTGTCGAAGAGTGATGTGGCCCGTGGGCCATAGTTTGCCCACCTTTGGTCTAGATAATTAGTCCTGCCACGAGTGCAGGGGGCTGCACTAGATGACCATAGTCCCTTCCAGTTCTATGATTCTATTGGTATGTCTTCACTACCCACCGGATCAGCGGGCAGTGATCAGTTTCTATCGTATCTAGTGTAGACGTGATAAATCGATACCCAAATGCTCTCCTGTCAACTCCTGTACTCCAATGCCGTGAGAGGCGCAGGCGGAGTCGATGGGGGAGTGGCAGCAGTCGACTCACCACAGTGGAGACACCACGGTAAGTCGATCTAAATACATTGACTTCAGCGACGTTATTCACATAGCTGAAGTTGCGTAACTTAGATCAATCCCTCCCGCTTCCCTCCCCCCGCCCCCCCAATGTAGACCAGGGCTATGATGTGCCTGAAGTACCTATCAGGTACCTCATCTATGAAATGCGGAGGAGGGAGTTAATATTTGTTGGCCTTCTAATCCAAACAAGATCTTGCTCAATAATATGGTCTGTGAAGTGTACAGAACTATTTATGCAAATAAGTGAAAGACTGGAACTCATGATCTCCACTGCTTCCCGCAGCTCCCATTGGCTGGGAACAGCGAACCGCGGCCACTGGGAGCTGCGAGCGGCTGTACCTGTGGACACTCAGGTAAACAAAACGTCTCGTGGCCCTCCAGGGGCTTACCCTGAACAAGCTGTGAACCAAGTTTGGGAACCCCTGGTTTAGCCCCATTCCAAATTTCAAGTTCCTACTCCAAACCATGATGGGACCAGAGCTCTTCAAAGAATTGGTTGAAAATATTTGTTAACATTGTCAAAATTACTGATTCTTCTCCAGTGTCTTTTTCTTAAGCAGATTAGTGTCGGTTTTTGTTTTGTTTTGTTTGGGTTTTTTTTCTGAAACTTTCAAAAATAGAAATATATATCAGCCTAACTCAAAGGCCAAACTTGGAAAAATCTCAGCCCGTTATTAAAGCAGTGCTATGCCACTTAACTATAGGTATCACTACCATTCCTCTGAATAATACTAAAGTCCTTTTATTATTTGTACATATGTTGGTCTTGTATGAAAATTGTAGGCAGTACAAAGAAATGTTCTCTTTTTACTCAATTGAGTTCCCAGCTACAGGTGTCTCTTATCTTTTAATGGTACATAGCATCTTGCTCAGACTTTGTGTGCCTGCACATGTGTAGGGGGGTTTGTTCTCACTGCTTTGAATAAAACTATAGGTCTACGGGATAACTCATCTGGCCATGTGCTAGTGTTTAATAAGGACCCATGAGTTAGGTTGCTTGGGAGAGAAAGGCAGAGCACTTAATTACCCACATAAGTACTCAGTTCAGTCTGTCTGTTGTGTCTTTCGAATATATCTGCTTCATTCTCTGTGTGTTCAAAGGCCTAACAAAGATGCTAATATACTGATGGTAGATTGTCTCATGTGTAGACTTCGGAGAAATCCATTTTTCTTTTTTTATAATATCAATGGATATCATAGATGTTTATTTTTAAACATTTTTTTTGTGTTTGTGTCCATTTAAATTTTCACAGGTTGCCTGAAATTAGGGGTGTGAAATTAGGGGGAAGCAGGGATGGGGGGGTCAGACAATAATTATTTAATTACACTTGACATTGAGATTTAAAAAGTTAAAGCTTTATAACCATTAAAACAGACATTGTCAACATCACATGTCAAAATAGAGAAAGTAAAAAATCCTTCAATCAAACGCTAATCAGTTCTCAAGCAGTATTTTTCTTAGTTTGCCTATCTGTAAATTTCAATTATTATTGATGGAAATACTTTTTGTTGGTTTGCGTGTGTGCGATGTTGTCAATATTTACCGACACCGATAAAAATGTAATCCTTTGCAGCCTACCCATATGCAAAGCTGCTGCCATATAAATACTCAGTACCTGGCATACCCACAGTGTGTGCGCTTAGCTGCCCTTGCAGCAGCATTCAGAGTGGGACTAGCCCGACAATAATTAGTGACCACTTTCACAAATGCTGGGAGTTCTGTCTTTAATTTTGGACTATGGAGAGCCACACAGTGTTTCTTGGCTTATTCTCTGCGAGGTCAGACTGGTATTAATGGCACCATGAGGAAGTAACAGATTTCAGAGCACTATCGGACCATCAACATAAAGTGGTTGAATTTGAAATGATGCTCTACTATTAACTTTTGACAGCCACCTATGTCTATTAACTGTGGAAAGTGTTTGCTTTTTCACTGATAAATACTGTATATAATCAGATCCTCCCCTTTAGAAAATGCAAAAAAGGACTAAACATTTTGGGGGAATCTCTGAATGCTTTTGGCTCAGCAGAACTTTTCTGCCCTGGTTCCCACGCGAATTTCAACATAGAAGGTTTATCTTCACAATGGAGCTAAATGGGTGCTGCTGCAATCGATGCAGCGGCGTCTATTTAGCGGGTCGAGTGAAGACACGCTCAATTGATGAGAGAGCGCTCTCCCATCGATTTCTGCATTCCACCTCAATGAGAGACAGAAGCAATATCGAGGGGACAACATCTCCCGTTGACATTGCATAGTGTGGACCCTGCAGTAAGTAGATCTAAGCTACATCAGCTTGAGTTATGCTACTAATGTAACTCAAATTGCATAGCTTAGATCAACTGGTGGCCCATAGATCTGGCTGTGGCATTGGTTTGCATATCTGCACTTCGGAAACACATAGTCGTTGTTCAGTGACTAGCTCCACTGTGAAGCTTGACTTAAGATGTTTTCCATTTAGTCATATAGTGTCTTATTTTAGCTTCATATCATTCAGTGTCTGATTATCCCGGACATTAATCACTGCCACAATTTAGAATGCTTTGGGCAGCAATGAAAATGACAAGAATTATGTCACTAGCATTTTGTTGCAGCTTGGGAAAGCTATGAGTAGTAGTCAAGGCAGGCAGGCACTGGAGTATTCATAGGAGAAGAGGTCCCAAATAAAAGCTGGGGCAAGGTAGAAAAGCAGAAACTCTTCCCTTCCTCTTCCTTCCCACCGCCTCCCCCATAATAACAGAGTCCGCCATCCACTCTGCAGCATCCAGGAGGTGCAGGGGTTGAAAGGAGAGAAAAAGGAAAATCCGTTTCCTTTCCTAATAGCCAGATGGGCTATGAGGGCTTCAACTGATCAGGCCTTTACTAAGCATACAAAAGATAGACCTCTCATCTAGGCACAGCACCTTGGTAAAAGCTCCTGTGCTCTCTGGCCAGTAGTTGTCTAGCAAATTTTTCAAATCCTGTGTATTTGAACATTATTTATTAGGGCTTGCAGCATTACTGGGCACGCAAGTCAGGGAAGTGATATGTATGTGACATACAGTCTCTTCAGTTGTATTCACAACAGTGATTACTTGTGGGCTAGCAGAGCCATAAAGCAGGTGCCTGGCATGCTTTTTGTGACACTGACATTTATGCCACACAATCTCATGTTTTTGTACGAGCAGTTTTCCTGCAGTGTTTGCTCAAATACAATGTACTACTGCAAGAGCTAGCAGCAAACACTTACCATTTTGCTGAGTATCTGTGAAGTTTCAAAATATGTTGCCAAATTAATTGCTGCTGTAGGTGGGAGTGGAGATTTGTGCGTGAGAGAGAGAATTTACCGATGCTTCTTATCCTTTGAAATTTTGGAGTGGCGTTTGGAGGGAAAATGGATAGTTTTCCTTATAGAAACATAGGGCATGTCTACAGTGCAGCCGTACCTGATCTAGCTTTAATCTAGCTAACTTGCACTGCAACACACGTTTCGGCATGGGCTGCGTAAACCCAGTTGGGACCCCTGGAAATTGCTTGGGCAGCTAGCCCATGGTGAAGTACATGCTGCTATGACCTCACTGCTATCAGTACATGATCTAGCTAGATTAAAGTTAGCATGGGTATGTCAGCATTTGCTGCATTTCCCCCCCCATTGCAGTACAGACATGCCCATAGGCAATCAGAGAGAGAATATATCTGTCACATACGAAAATACACTATTTATATTTCATTGTAATGTTTTAGTTGGATCCAGAATCCAGGGAGTGTCCCGAATTCACACAATGTCCTGAGTACTATATTTTATCTCTGTATTTGTAGTTTAGCTGAAAGATGTATAAAATCATCCATTTCCTTTCAGATCGGAGGAGATTCAAGAACACTGCTTATTGCAGCTGAGGTTAGCATTAGCTTACTATAAAACTATTCCTTCCAGATCTACCTACTTAAGATCATAGCATATAAATACAATGGATGTCATTAAAATCTTAGACGTGCCTTTGTGAGTAATTAAATTACTGTGACATTTGTGAAATTCCCTATACTAAGATTAGGGAGTATCACAGTAACATGAATTACTTCCAAAGGCAAAATTATAAAGATGCCAGCTGGAATTTACTCTGAAGAGTGGGCATGTAAAAATGTTTTGGGGTGCAATGTTTGTCTCACAATGATTTCTGCTCCCAATGTCTTCAACTTACAGATTTTTTTTATATGATTAAACCCTGCAAACTCAAAACCTCGGCTCTGAGAGTTAGATTGGATCCTTTACTTCTCATGCATCATAGCTGATTCATGCAGCGTACATTAGATCCTCAGTTACATCTGAGTAATTCCATTGTCTTCACATTATGCCTCAGTGACACAGCTGTATAACCTCTTGGCCATCAATGGATTTGCACAGGTGTTACTGATTGGGACTTAGTAAACAATTCTGCTGATTATGTACGAGTTAGAGTAGAATCTAGCCACTCCCTTTTATGTGTATTTGTTCTGTGGGGCTAATAGGAGTAAAAAGCAGAAAATGTATTTTAGTCCCTAACGTCAGCAGTTGATTGAAAACAGAGAGACGGGTTTAAGTAAAAAGCTGCCTTTTTTAAAATAAAAAATGTACGACTGCTCTTTAATGGTGACCACTTTACATTACTTTTTGTGTATGCCTTCTCCACTTCCAGATGTTGAAAACATGCAGCTCTATGTAGCTTTTGTACTCTAGCAAGTTACTGTAAAAATGACAGCTTTTTTTACTGACACCAGGTAAGCCTAGTTTACTGTCAACCCATTAATAAATGTATATAGCCCAAATCTGGAAATATGCAATGCAGATCTGGTGGAAGAATCATGCTCTAGGACTTGAGCAGTTACCATGTACAGTTAAAAGGCAGTGATTTCTTCATATTATATTCACAATTCATGTGACGGCAAGCTTTGCAGGACAGAAACATTGTCCAACTTTGTAGCAGATCAAGAGATCCCGTGGCACTATATTTATGTATTGAATTGAATAGTGTATATGTTACCAAGAAGCTAAATAAGTAGTGAATAATGTATGTAATTTATATAAGTGATAATAATATCCAAGTGCACTTCACTTCAGTTTCATTCCATCCTCATTGCCCTTTCTCCTTTCCTGAGTTCTTATACTCATGTCCTCCCTCTTTCATCACTCTTTCATCATCTCCTTTGGATTGCACCTCCCACTCCATCTCTCAGCAGGAGTCTGACTGAGCACTGTGGTCACCTTCTACAACTCATGCCTGGGTGACTTCATCTGCTTGTATAGCTCTGTTCTCTGTACTTTGACTCACAAATCTACCTCTGACACTTTTTGTCTCCCGTCATCCAGTCCCATGTTTCTGACTCTGTCTCTGACAAATAATCATGACTGGCCCATGCCAGTTCAAGTTTAAACACGACATGCTCTCTTCCCCAGCCCCAGAATACCTTGTTTACCCATGGTGAGGGCAGAAGGACTATTATAGGATTGGTGTCAGCTCAGAATTCCCACAGTCATCTGCTGTCTTAAGTCTTCCTTGCACGGCTTGAGTGAGGCATGAAGGGATTTAAAGGAGGCCTAGGCTATCACCCAAACATCTCTCTCCTCCATCATGTCCAGAATGGAACTGGTAAAATTATACGTTTATGAGTCCATCCCCTTTCAGTCTTTCCTCTGGTTCCCCTTTGCCCAGCATATCAGATTTGAACTTTTGTTACTTGCTTTCAAGGCCCCTGCTCAGTTCTATAGCCCATCTCCAATCTTATTAGTAATCATGTCTCACACTTCATGTGACACAACAGCGCAAGACTTAGCACATCATTTTTTTCCTTTTTCCATGCTTCTCCCATCTACCTAGAAAGGTTTTTCATTTCCAGTGCGTCAGGCCCTTTACTCCTTGTCACTAATCCACTTCTTTCCCTGTCTACATTTCTAAAGCATTTTCACAAAGAGCACTTTTTCTGTGAGATCCTCAAGTACAAACTTACATCAGTCAAATTCTCTTTCCACCACAAAAGGAAAAGAAGTACTTGTGGCACCTTAGAGACTAACAAATTTATTTGAGCTTAAGCTTTCATGAGCTACAGCTCAATTGACTGTAGCTCACAAAAGCTTATGCTCAAATAAATTTGTTAGTCTCTAAGGTGCCACAAGTCCTCCTTTTCTTTTTACGGATACAGACTAACACTTCTGTGACTCTGAAACCTGTCATTATGCTTTCCACCACAGTATTTCAGAAGAGGCAAACTAGAGGAATAGTACTAATCATACCAAAAATATTGTAAGTTAACAACTTCCTTTTTCTAATTTCTTGTCTCAGTTGTATCTGTTGTAATCTATCTAGGGCAGGGACTGTCTTGTGCATAGTACAGCATTGAACGTACCATTGACACTTCAATATTAAAAATAATATAATAATAGCCTGGATGTTGTTATGCTGCTACATATTCTTGGATTTCCCACTGATGACCATTACACAGTGAATGATGCTGGTGACCATTACAAAGTGAATGATGGTGTTCCAAGAAGGAGGAGTGCTAGGCATAGACGGGCTCCACCTAACGAAGAGAGGGAAGAGCATCTTCGCAAGCAGGCTGGCTAACCTAGTGAGGAGGGCTTCAAACTAGGTTCACCGGGGGAAGGAGACCAAAGCCCTGAGGTAAGTGGGGAAGTGGGCTACCGGGAGGAAGCACGAGCAGGAGAGGGGAGGGCTCTTGCCTCATACTAAGAAAGCAGGACAAACAGCAAGTTATCTCAAGTGCCTATACACAAATGCAAGAAGCCTGGGAAACAAGCAGGGACAATTGGAAGTCCTGGCACAGTCAAGGAATTATGATGTGATTGGAACAACAGAGACTTGGTGGGATAACTCACATGACTGGAGTACTGTCATGGATGGATATAAACTGTTCAGGAAGGACAGGCAGGGCAGAAAAGGTGGGGGAGTTGCATTGTATGTAAGAGAGCAGCCTGACTGCTCAGAGCTCTGGTATGAAGCTGTAGAAAAACCTGAGAGTCTCTGGATTAAGTTTAGAAGTGTGAGCAACAAGGGTGATGTCGTGGTGGGAGTCTGCCATAGACCACCGGACCAGAGGAATGAGGTGGACGAGGCTTTCTTCCGGCAACTAACGGAAGTTACTAGATCGCAGGCCCTGGTTCTCATGGGAGACTTCAATCACCCTGATATCTGCTGGGAGAGCAATACAGCGGTGCACAGACAAACGAGGAAGTTTTTGGAAAGTGTAGGGGACAATTTCCTGGTGCAAGTGCTGGAGGAACCAACTCGGGGCAGAGCTCTTCTTGACCTGCTGCTCACAAACCAGGAAGAATTAGTAGGGGAAGCAAAAGTGGATGGGAAGCTGGGAGGCAGTGACCATGAGATGGTCGAGTTCAGGATCCTGACACAAAGAAGAAAGGAGAGCAGCAGAATACGGACCCTGGACTTCAGAAAAGCAGACTTTGACAACCTCAGGGAACTGATGGGCAGGATCCCCTGGGAGAATAACATGAAGGAGAAAGGAGTCCAGGAGAGCTGGCTGTATTTTAAAGAATCCTTATTGAGGTTACAGGGACAAACCATCCCGAAGTGTAGAAAGAATAGTAAATAGGCAGGTGACCAGCTTGGCTTAACAATGAAACCCTTGCTGATCTTAAACACAAAAAAGAAGCTTACAAGAAGTGGAAGATTGGACAAATGACCAGGGAAGAGTTTAAAAGTATTGCTCGGGCATGCAGGAGTGAAATCAGGAAGGTCAAATCAAACCTGGAGTTGCAGCTAGCAAGAGATGTTAAGAGTAACAAGAAGGGTTTCTTCAGGTATGTTAGCAACAAGAAGAAAGTCAAGAAAAGTGTGGGCCTCTTACTGAATGAGGGAGGCAACCTAGTGACAGAGGATGTGGAAAAAGCTAATGTATTCAATGTTTTTTTTGCCTCTGTCTTCACGAACAAGGTCAGCTCCCAGACTACTGCACTGGGCAGCACAGCATGGGGAGGAGGCGACCAGCCCTTTGTGGAGAAAGAAGTGGTTCGGGACTGTTTAGAAAAGCTGGATGAGCACAAGTCCAGGGGCTGGATGCGCTGCATCCGAGAGTGCTAAAGGAGTTGGTGGATGTGACTGCAGAGCCATTGGCCATTAACTTCAAAAACTCATGGCGATCGGGGGAGGTTCCGAATGACTGGAAAAAGGTAATGTAGTGCCCATCTTTAAAAAAGGGAAGAAGGAGGATCCAGGGAACTACAGGCCAGTCAGCCTCACCTCAGTGCCTGGAAAAATCATGGAGCAGGTCCTCAAGGAATCAATTCTGAAGCACTTAGAGGAGAGGAAAGTGATCGGGAACAGTCAGCATGGATTCACCAAGGGCAAGTCATGCCTGACTAATCTAATTGCCTTCTATGACGAGATAACTGGCTCTGTGGATGAGGGGAAAGCAGTGGACGTGTTGTTCCTTGACTTTAGCAAAGCTTTTGACACAGTCTCCCACAGTATTCTTGCCAGCAAGTTAAAGAAGTATGGGCTGGATGAATGGACTATAAGGTGGATAGAAAGCTGGCTAGATTGTCGGGCTCAACAGGTAGTGATCAATGGCTCCATGTCTAGTTGGCAGCCGATATCAAGTGGAGTGCCCCAAGGGTCGGTCCTGGGGCCGGTTTTGTTCAATATCTTCATTAATGATTTGGAGGATGGCATAGATTGCACCCGCAGCACGTTTGCAGATGACACTAAACTGTGAGGGGAGGTAGATACGCTGGAGGGTAAGATAGGATACAGAGGGCCCTAGACAAATTAGAGGATTGGGTCAAAAGAAATCTGATGAGGTTCAACAAGGACAAGTGCAGAGTCCTGCACTTAGGAAGGAAGAATCCCATGCACCGCTACAGACTAGGGACTGAATGGCTTGGCAGCAGTTCTGCAGAAAAGGAACTAGGGGTTACAGTGGACAAGAAGCTGGATATGAATCAACAGTGTGCCCTTGTTGCCAAGAAGGCCAATGGCATTTTGGGCTGTATAAGTAGGGGCATTGTCAGCAGATGGAGGGACGTGATCGCTCCCCTCTATTCGACATTGGTGAGGGCTCATCTGGAGTACTGTGTCCAGTTTTGGGTCCCAAACTACAAGAAGGATGTGGAAAAATTGGAAAGCATCTAGCGGAGGGCAACAAAAATGATTGGGGGACTGGAACACATGACTTATGAGGAGAGGCTGAGGGAACTGGGATTGTTTAGTCTACGTAAGAGAAGAATGAGGCTTTCAACTACCTGAAAGGGGGTTCCAAAGAGGATGGATCTAGACTGTTCTCAGTGGTAGCAGATGACAGAACGAGGAGTAATGGTCTCAAGTTGCAGTGGGGGAGGTTTAGGTTGGATATTAGAAAAAACTTTTTCACTAGCGTGGTGAAACACTGGAATGGGTTACCTAGGGAGGTGGTGGAATCTCCTTCCTTCGAAGTTTTTAAGGTCAGGCTTGACAAAGCCCTGGCTGGGATGATTTAATTGGGGATTGGTCCTGCTTTGAGCAGGTGATTGGACTGGATGACCGCCTGAGGTCCCTTCCAACCCTGATATTCTATGATATTCTATGCTGCCTGGCTGTTTGGAAATACTGAACTTAAATAAAGAAATGTTTTTAAAAGTGATATATTAATGAATTAGAGCCATGGGGTTGGTTGTTTTTAACAGTTAATAAGTGTGATTCCTGGTTTAAGTGAATCAGAGAGATGAAACATACTAGTGTGTTTCATGGCAAAGCTCTATAGTACCTCTGAAGAAATACTTGTAAAATTTTTTCTGCCCGGTTTGGTCTTTAAGAAGGGGGTCAAATGTGGGATAGAGGGGAGTAGCAATATTCTTCCAAGCTCCCCTCACAAAACAAGCTGCATGCAGTTGGGACACAAAATTATTCACTACTCGTAGAAGATGTTCAAAATATAATGTGATCATGATTGTTTTGCTGAGCTCCACTGGGTTTGGGAGGGCTTGGGCTTATGAGGTTATCAGTTGAAGTCTCATCTTGCCTTAAGGCCACAGAATATCAGTTACTATGCCACCATCATATTAGCTGCATGCTTCTCCAGTGCTGACACTTCTGTTAAAAGAACTGGAATCATTTTCTTGATCTCCCGTGTGTAAACAGCTTCCCTCCCCCCATTTTCTCAGGGGGAATCAGCTAATATCAAAAGCATAAGGAGAGCCATAGCTCAGTTCCAGTCGTTGAAGTGCTGAATGCCAGCATATTGCTAAACATTTTTTAAAGTTTTATTTACAATTTTAGTAAGATAATTTCCAGTATTCCTTTAGCTGTGAGTTACTAATTGTATGCACTGAATCTGAGTCACTGGACACAATACCAAGAAGATACTTAATGTATACAACATACTTAGCATACTAAAGCAAGAGATTCTTCTTTCTGCCATAAAATTTATATGTATAATGTATAATTTCTGAGTTCAAATTAAAAAAAATACTTGCTTGGGAATGCAACAATTTTAACACAAGTCTTATCAGAAGACAGAAGTATTTTATGCTCCTGATACAAGAAAAACTGAGGATATGTAGATTTCTATAGTAATTTTTGCTCGAGGGACATCCGATATGAGTGTGGATGAAAAACTTCATGGGAAGCAAAATGCACAGATCAGAACTGAGTAATTCTATGATCTGTCTGTTCTAATCCTTGTCCTTCTCCATCCACTGTTACTGTTTGTTACTCTCTATCATTATATCATATCTAAAATTAGGGTTTGATCCAAAGCCCTGTAATATCACTAGGGTAACACCTACACTGCAAAGAAAAACCTGTACTATCAAGTCTCAGCGCCAGGGTCAACTGACTCTGGCTTTTGGGACTTGGACTGTGGGGATACAAAGAGCAGTGTAGATGTTCCCACTCAGGCTGGTGCCTGGGCTCTGAAATCTGGCGGGGCGTAGCGTCTCAGAGTCCGGAATCCAGCCCAAGTGGGAACATCTGCACTATTATGTTTAGCCCTGCAGTCTGAGCCCCACAAGTCCAAGGCAGTTGACCTGGGCCCTGAGACTTGATGCTGCAGGTTTTTCTGTGCAGTGCAGCTATAACCAGGAGTCCAGTGATTGATTTGATTGTGTTTTGGACCAGTGCCTTAGATTTTAAGCTGTTTGGGGGCAGGAACTGTTTTATGTCTTTTTAATTTCATCTGTAAAATTCCTAGCATGTTTCTGGGTGGTGTTACGCAAATAATAATGACAATATGTACAGATCTAAATGTTTATGGAATTTTTTAAAATTGTGATAGTCCTCTTTTAAAAAATACTGATTTGTTGCCAGTAGAAAAGAAAACTGATTTGTATAAAAATAAGGCATGTTTTGATGTTTTGAGTACCTTCCTTCCTTGTCCCCAAGTTCCCTACACAAATGAGCAATGGAAAGGTGCCTAGGGAAAGTATTCTGTGAATTGCAAAATCAAACACTGAACTCTGGAACTGCTCATTTTTCACAGTCTAAGTGTTTACAGTAGTACCACATGGAAAGCTCATGTTGCATGCACAACTGCTTTTGGGGCTTGAGATATCTGTGTCCATGAATAAAATATATTTGCATTGGTCTTCTATAAACAAAAAGAATAGAATTCTTTGGAAAACTAGAACTGGTCTGCATTCAGAGCAAAGTAATCAGAGATGTTCTAAAATGTTATTAAAGTTACAGTTATGTGTTTATTCACATATGGATATAAGTAAGAGCTTCACTGCTTCTTCTGGCTGGTGCAGATTCTTCTGGCTGGTGGTTTTTCATGTGCAGATTCCTTCTTTCCAGTGGATCTTTTGAACATTAGTCTATGCACTGTGCTCATGACACATCAACCAAAGAAAATCCTAGATACTATTAGAGATAGTCAGGAATTGTTCAACACAATGTTATTTTGTCAGAAAATGCTGATCTCTTGAAACTGAAATGTTCACAGGGAAAGATTGGTCACAATGAATGTCCCATTTCAAAAACCTTTGGGGAAGGGGGGCAAGGGTCAAAATTGTTGAAACATTCTATTCTGTTTTTTAGTTCAAAGCAACTTTTTTGTTTAGAAATTTAACATATTGTAAAAACCATATACAAATAAAGTCAGAAATGAAATACTGTGAAATTTACATGTTTTGGTTGACCTGATGCAAATTTTTGTCAGTACATAATTTTTATTTTTTTAGATTTTTCTTTTTGTCCCTTTCAGAGATCCTAGCACCCCTTCCTAGGCACCCACTAAGATTACTGTGAGGAGAATCGAAGCCTCCATGCTCTGGATTTGCAGGGTGTTCTAAGCTCCTGGAGCCTGAATGGAGTCCAGACACAGTCCCCAATTTCGGTGTCCCTAGCACATTCTTACGGTGCATACCTTCTATCTGGCACCCCTCTTCCAAGTGTTGGAGCCCATTGTCCAGCTGCCTAGCCACTGTGTGCAAAGCACTGACCCTTCAGACTCCCCCATACTTAAACATACCCCGTCCCAGAACTCCACCCGAAAGGTGTGAAGCTTTATAGTTTCAGGGACATGAAGTAGTTGTGAAACAGTCAACACACACACTCTCTTTGTTCAATCTATCAGCTTTATGTTCTATATGGTTATGTAAAGCACAGGAGAATACAGATCACATCAAACAATAAAATATCCTAAATGCAATGTCCCTCACCCTTCCCTTGGGAGATCATCTGTGTTCTGTCAGGCAGGGTCCTCCAACCCCTTGCCTATCCTGCCCCTGTAGCAAACTTCCTCATCTTAATCTGGTGCAAGATGGCTCTTTCCCTCAGTTCCCCCCGTGAATGCCTTTATGTCCATAAATGGAATGAAATGGAAACCTGCTGGGATCTACCAGCAGGTCTACCTGCTGAGATCACCTCTTCTTTTGTTCTGACTTTTGGTCATTTTCCATTACTCCAAAACCCCATTCTCCTCAGACAACAGGAGGAAATGTTTTCTCCCAGGTAGAGCAAACCTGTTGTCCCAAGATGTTTTACTTTGAATAGATGATCAATGAATGCTGATCTCTGGCCTGGCAGAGACATGACACACTGTGCTAACTTCTGGGAGATTCACATACACATTGTCTTTCCTTAACACAGTAATTTCATGATACAATTTTATAAAATCACCCAGAATTCAGACATGGTGCAGACAGAACCCCTAGTTCATCACAATCCCAATTTGAGATGGGAAAACATTTTGAAATCTCAAAATCTTGCAGGACAGGAAAACAATTTCCTGTCCAGCTCATGGTACTACTCAGTATATAGGAAATCACACAATTTAGCAAAAGGTGTATTTGAAATATGAATGGGATTCTTTTTATACCCCTTCCCCCTGGTTTCTATGCTTTATTCCTGTTGGAGCCATTGGGAATAATTAGTGCACAGCTAATGGCAGAATTTGGCTCCTAATTCATAAAACACTTATGTGATATTGAAGACACATGGGATACATCCACTAGATTAGTTAGTGGATCTCCTTGAATCCATGATAAACTGATGATACTGCTGGACTTTAACATAGGAGCATAGAAGGAAATCCTTCAAAAACATTGATGAATGGAAAGTGATCCTGTAGTGTATAACCATTCTGCCCCTTATGGGAAAAATGAATTTAGTGGCATGTTCTTAAATTGTTCACAATAGCTGTATTTGTAAAAGAAACATGGACAGAAGACAAACATGCCTGCTTATCGTAAAGAAAACCTCTGTGCTTCCTTAATTTAATATATTCAAATGCAGTTGCACTATGTGAAAGTGAGATGCTTGTAGTACAGCTGATAAATACAGATCTATTAAATAAATAATGGTCACACACCAAAATTGGACAGGAAGAATTCTACATTTAGACTAGGTTCTGTTTCATATGCATATATGCTTGTGCACTTCCATAATGCATAGAGTGGAAGTAAGTGCAGAAATTGCAGTTCCAACGTAAACAATGGTTATTTCTGGTTATTTCATGTCCATGGTTATTTCTGTCCAACTCACCATACTGCAAATTATGTTGTAATTGTTTCTTCGTAACTAGTCATTTCATTCTTCAGTATAGGCCCCAGTCTTGTTTAACCAGAAGGGTGATGTTTTGGGAAGGATATGAAAATTCCCTGTGAAAAACTGAGTACTCTTGCAAAACATACGTGCATTATAAAGACCAAATGGAGTTCCTCAATTTATTTGCTTAACCAGAAGGGCTGTTGATCACTGAATATAGATGATATGTAGTATTATTTTATAAGACAAAAATGTAGTCGTGCACCAGATGCACTTATTGAAGTTTCATTGTTATTTTCTTTCAGAACCTTAGCCAGGTTGGCTATGTAATAAAATAGGGAATTAAGCTTTGACTTCCTATGCAAATTAAGCAAAAGTAGTTTCCCCCTTCCTTTTGTATAAATTAACTATCTTTAAACTAATCAAGGCTATTTGTTCTGGAAAGAATGCAGCAGTATATCTTTCTCTCTAAGGTGGTTTAAGGGAGTTTTCATGGGAAGACGTTGAAAGTTTTCCTTAACATACAGGACAACATTAGGCAAAGTCTGTTGGAAATTACACTCAGTTCCATATCATTGCTCTTCAAAATGCTTGTTGACGGATTCAAGGTTTTTTATTTATTTTGTTTTATTTTTACAGCAATTGCTAAAGTGGCCATTGCTATAGTCTCTGGACAACAATTTAATAGAATTCCTACATTCTTGAGAGCTCATGAGATACGTTTATTTGGGATCAAAGATCTGAGTCTTTTTCTGTATTAAAATCTAGAGGGCGGTTTTTAAAAGTGCTTAATGGATTTAAGCACACAAAATGGACCACTGGGCTGGCCCAGTATGGCCATTCTCATGTTATTACATCGCCAAATACTAATTTTAAGAAAAAATGTACAATGTATACACCAAAGTATTTATGCTATATAGGTATGGTGCTCCTAAATATATATATTTAACAGTGGTCATCCTTAGAAACTCAATATTTGCCAACAATTACTACACGGAGCCTGACCCTGCAGAATGCAGATACAGAGCATTATACAAGAAGTAAGGTAAAAAGTGATGAGCAGAGCAGGGAGTATAGGGACCCTGTGACAAGACATCTGTTTTACGACCATCTATTTACTCCTCCCAAGTACATGGAGTAAGGCCTAGAGTGGAATGCATAGCTAGGTGCCACACTACTTTAATGATGGGCACACGTAAAGAGAAACTGTTAACATAAAAAAAATCTCACTTCTTGCCTAAATTTTTTTTTACCAATGATTTTCCAAGAAACACCTATGATTAGTGTAGCTGGAAGAAATTGGACAAGTTATTTTCCTCTCCTTTTTGTTTTTTTTATTTTGTGCCTCTGATAGCACTCTATATAGTATGATTTGTTGCTTTTTTGCATAGTCAATTAATTTCTACTGACTCTTCTAAACTACTTGTAACTGACTAAATTTAAAGTTATCAGCATCACTTTAAACCCATGTTTCCTCAGACATGCCCGTTCTCTAGTCACACCATATTTCTTTCTTTCCCTGCACTCTTGGAAGTCAAGGAGCAGGTGTATAAGAAACTTCCTGCTTATTATCAGTGTAAAGTGATCATGTCCAGTGATCATGTCCAGAGCTTAACCTCATATATGTCCATATATAGCTTCCGATTGTACTGTGGGTGGTGCACCTTGCTGTGTGCCACACAAGGACTTGCAGGATTAAGATATCCCAGTGTTCCTTTATATTTAGAACAGGAATTAACTGCAGTGTCTCAGATACTGTACTGTGGTGACTTTTGGTAGATGCTGGATTTTTAATGATGGAACCCATATCACAAAACTCACAGTTAGCTAGCAAAATGATTCTTTTGCAGTGATGAGGAAAGCAGAAGAGTTATAGATCATGATTGTGATATCATAAATGATAAGAGAGGACATAAAAGTGTAGTTTTAACACAAATACAGTGTTTTAATTGTTCAAGTAGAACAGTAACTATATGACAGGTTTCAGAGTAACAGTCGTGTTAGTCTGTATTCGCAAAAAGAAAAGGAGTACTTGTGGCACCTTAGAGACTAACCAATTTATTTGAGCATAAGCTTTCGTGAGCATGAAGTGAGCTGTAGCTCACGAAAGCTTATGCTCAAATAAATTGGTTAGTCTCTAAGGTGCCATAGATAACTATATGTTAACTAATAGACTTATAGTATGATTGCAAAATGTAAATAGTTAGTTGTGCTGAGTGAATTACCTCTGTTGTCAGTGTTGATGCTACCCACTATCACTTGAAGAGCGCATAGAGTCTCAGCTGATTTAAAACGGACTGATCCAAACTCAATAAAAAAAGAGCTCTGTCGGTCTCTTTCCTTTAATGCTGCTAAGGGATGGCTCATCTGTTCTCTGCCTTGCAGGTTCACTGGATGGGGAGAAGGTGGCATCCTTTTACCTCGTCACTGAAATATCACTGTATGTGATGCAATTGAAGCAGACTGAATAATTTACTTGACAAGTTCTCCCTCTTGTTCTGCTTGAGAAATGATTTTATCCAATTTATTTGTTGCTTGAGTTTCCTGATGGGAAATTTCTCTCATTACCTCAGTCATTGACCAACAGTAATTAGGTGTGTGTGTACATGGTTCTTGCTAAGAAGGGTGCAGAAAGTCAGATCCTTGACTGGTGTAATTACGTTTATGCAGTGGCTCTGCCAGAGAATTCTGGGGACCGTGTTACCTCCAGCTGTGTCAAACGGTGCCAATCCTGTATCAGTTACACCAGTTCTACAAGGGAATCATAGAGCGTGCACTCCTCAGATTTGTTTTGCACAGGCATTTGTGGGAAGCAAACATAAAAGGGGGCTGTGCCCAACCACAGCAAATTCATTTTTCAATTGGAATGAATACTTGCAACCATTTATTTAATGCTGTTTACTTGACTCTAATGTAGTTAGAGTTATTTTGGTGGTCAACTAACTGCCTTATAGATGCCAGAACAGAATTTTATGTCTCTGGATTTCCCTCACTATCTTTTTGTTAAATTTTATCCTTAAAGCCTTTATTGCTTTTTTAACAGGGAAGAGGTGTGGTTTTTTTTTAACAGTACTTGAGACCTGCTTTAATAAATGCCTATTAGTTGTAACAGAGAGATGTATACCTATTTTTAGTTCACTTAATTAATGTGAAAACTGAGCTCTTGATTGCAACAAAATTGACTAATAAAAAACAGGTTGGGAGAAAATAAGAAGTTATAAGGCTCTGTGTGTGTGTGTGTGTGTGTGTGTGTGTGTGTGTGAATAGGGTTTTTGAAAAAGTATTATTTGAAAAAAACTAAACAGCAAGTTATGGGTTTAAAAAAAAGTACCAAGAGAAACTTTATATTCGATTGAAAGAGGCTTTATTGGCATGACAAGATATACAAATGTTGCCAAAGTGTAGAAAGGGGATAGGTCCTTCAGTTATATATCAGAGGTGGGCTTGTGCAGAGACTAGTACTTTATTAGCACACTCCCTGTTGTCCAGCTTTAGTACACAGATCCTTTAGTGCACGGTCCTTTGGAAAAGAAATCTATACACACACGTAATAGGTCCGTCACTATTTTATTGGCAGAGCTAACATTCTGCAGTAATTCTTGCAATACTGACTGATCCTACCTTCAGTGATCAGGTTCTCAGATTGCAGCTCTGCGGTGACCTTAAAGGTACGCACCATTAAAGGCACTGTTAAGGGTTTTAACCCAAGATATTTATGTCTGTGCATTTGGAGAAAGTTTTCACTGCTGGGACAAAAAGGCTGCTAAATCTATAAAAGCCATTGTTTGGACAGGGAGACATGTCCGTGGGGCCCATGCAGAGCCTCTTTACTAGGCTGGCAGGTTTGGTCTCTGCCAAGGGTTGTGGCTACTATAGAGAAGGACCACAGGATGGATTGACTGAAGTCAAAGTGATTTAAATCAGCAAGCTGGAAACCTCAATTTAAATCATCAATTTAAATTGTGTTTTGCATTTGTACTTTTTCGGTATTTTCCTGAAGGCTGATTCTCATTGGTGGGTAAACATGAAAACATGTTGCTTTGTAGCTAAATGTAGCCTCTACACTAAATTTGGTGGTGCTTTTTGCCAGTCAGGAAGATGCACTATATCTATTTATTTAACCAGTTGTGTCACTTTACTTACATTTATTCTGATTCTTATTTTTTACATTTGTTGTTTTAGAAAATGGTGAATGATGCATTCCTTTAGTAGATGAAGATTAATACATTACTTGTGATGTGTCAAGCTCCGTTTGGATAAAAATCCAAATTGAATTAAAAATAACTAGCATTTTTTGTTTATTTATTTTAGTAAATAAAACGAGCTTAAATGTGCTGGAAATGTAAGGGGAAAGAGTTTATAAAAAAATTGTAAACATGTTTTGCATTTAAATCTAATTAGTTAAATAAACAAAGGAATTATTATTGATCATTAGTAAATTGAACTGATTATTTCTGGTGAAGATGCAGAAACCAGGAGATATTTCAAAACCATGTCAGAAATTGCAGTAAACCATCCCACTCTCAAATGTCCTGAGCAATGTTATTGTCTTGCAGTTTCATTTGCACTGAGGGCTAACTCATTACTGCAGTAGTGAGGAGAGGAGCTTTTCTTACCAGAAGCTGTGGGCAGGCAGGTGGGCTGACTGTTAATATGTGGAGTCACCTGACTCCTCCATTCTTACTCCCACATTCTTCACAATGTGTCAGATGCATGTATTACAAAGGAACTTGAATATGGCACAAAAATGAATCCTAGAATCATACAATATCAGGGTTGGAAGGGACCTCAGGAGGTCATCTAGTCCAACCCCCTGCTCGAAGCAGGACCGATCCCCAATTAAATCATCCCAGCCAGGGCTTTGTCAAGCCTGACCTTAAAAACTTCTAAGGAAGGAGATTCCACCACCTCCCTAGGTATCAGCCCAGCCATCCATGTAATAGCTTTGGGAGTGTAACAGCAGGGGGGAAAATAGTTTTCTTGAAGAGACCAGGAGCACTGGATAGTCTGGCTGAAATTGGGAGTCTTCTGGCAAAATAAGACAAGTTGTTGGAGTGTTAGGGGAGAAAAAGTGAGAAAGCAATTAACTCACACCTTCTGGTGTTTAAGGATACTCTTGAGGATGAGGCACAAGACTAGGAGGTAATAGGGCTTGGATTCTGTTGCCAGCTTTGTTAACTTCTTGTGTCATTTTGGACAAGTCACAACCTCTTTGATCCTCGTGTTAAATAAGGATGATAATGTGTTTAGTATGGTGATGATTCTTGTGTTGTGAGTATTAATTCACAAATGTTTGCAAAATGCTTATCTGTATTAAGTTTTTGCATGTTTATGATGTAAATAGGGAGAAGGATGGCCCTGTGGTTAAGGCACTGCACTGCACTGGGACTCAGAGAACTGGGTTCCATTCCTGTGTCCACTACAAGTCCCCTTTGTGGCCCTGAGCAAGTCACTTAAATCTCTCTTTGCCTCAGTTCACTGTCTGTAAAATGGGAATAATATGATTTACTTTCTACCACTTTTTGCCTATGTTATGTACGTAGACTCTTTAGAGCAGGGATGGTGTTTTACTACGTGTATGTATAGCCCCTACCCCATTGGGGCTTCTAGGAGCAACTTATCATCGCCATGGCAAATCCCAAAGGAATGAGGCCATCGTGCATATTGAGCACCACCCAGCTCGATCTCTGGCAAGGTGCTTAAGGTGGTCGGATCGTATAGTCAGTTTATGTCCATCCCTGGAGCAAGTGTAATAAACTAATAATAAATAGTGAAGGGATACCATTTCAAATATTTTAGAGAGGCAAATTAGTATTTGGACTGAATACATACATTTAAGATTCATTTTGTCACAATATTTTCCTTACTTGGCAGGACAGGAATGGGATGGGGTTTTCAATAGTCCCTACTGGCATTGGGATTTGAGCACTGAACCCTGTAGGCACCTTTTAGAATTCAGCCTTAAGCACTCATAGCACTGTCTTGTTGGTGGGAGGTTGGAATGCTGCACATTCCATTATCTCACTCTGAAGAAAGAGACTGTAATAAATACTCTGTTTAACAAAGTAGTTCAGAGTGCTTTGTACAATCGTAGGAAACATAGGCCCTGATTCAGCAAAGCATTTAAACATATGCTTAAGTCCCTGCCTATTCAACAGAGCACTTAAATATGTGCCTAAACATTAGCATATGCTGAAGCTTTACTATATTGGGATGACTCAAGAATGTGCTTCAGTGCTTTGCTGAATTGGGCCCATAAAGGTAAATTACCAAAGTTTTCCTATAAGAGAAGTCTCTGTGGAACAGATGGGCCATCACTAGTTGCATTGCTAGGAGATAGACCAGACCTTTCCTTATTCTTCTTGCAGTTAAGGTAAGAAAAATCTAAAAATACTATTTAAATTGCTCCCTGCTGCGTAGTTATAGTAACTTTCATAATATAGATAAATACAATCATTTAATTTGATAGGAATCTTTTGATGTTAATTTTATGATCCTTATTGGACTAAAACAACAACCAAATTTTTTTACGTTTTGGATTTGTCTGCTTTTGCTCTGGAAAACCTGCTGTTTAGTCTCAAGTTGGGCACCCAGAAATGGAGGCATCCAAAACCACTAGTTACTTTTTCAAATCTTGGTCAGTGACTAGTTCAGTGTTGAGGGGAGGGATGTTTTTCTCCTTATAATTTGCTCACTCTCTCCTTATAATTCTCATGCCTGTAGCTCCTAAAAATTTCCAAGAGAGGCTCCCTCTGGCCTCTCTAAAAGGTGCTCATACCAACCCACTGTTTTCATCTATTCTTAAGTGTGCGCAGTGAGCATTGTTCTGTACTGTCAATAGATTTGATCTCTATTTTCAGGAACAAAGTGAATATTTCCAGGGCATATACCACAAGTTTGTTTGCCAAACACTGCTGCCTCCTTCTGTGGTTCTGGCGAAACGTTTTGTTGAAATGGAAAAAACAAATGAATAATTTCCCCAGTCTATGAGCACACACTCCCTTGGGACATGGGGTTTATTATAGGCTAAGGGGAACATTTTTGTGGGAGCCCTTTGTTGAAACATTGGCAGCACATCACTGGACCAGTTGCCGATACAGATGGAATGCTTTGCAGCACAGATGGCTTCTCAGTATTTGAGGAAGAGGGAAGGTACTTTATGTACACTAGTGTGTGTGGAGGAGGAGGGGGGAGACATTCCAAGCATATGGAGTGGTATGCAAGAAGGCTCTTTTTGTACGTAGTGCAGTTTGTTGCACTTGGAGTACAGCAACCTCTCCTCACGTGATCTGGTTGGGAAAGTATAAACATGATGCACAGCAAGTGTCTAAAGTTATTGTAACACTTTAACTGGAGGAAGTAATGTATACAGATGCAATAAAACCAAAGGCATGGCCTACAACAGCCTACGTTCCTAAGTTTATAACTAACTGTCACATCCCAGGGACTGAACATTACACAAGAGTCAGAGACTTACTATATAAGTCCCAGGACCAGTGCCAAAGCAGCACTACTGGAACAGGGTGCTGTTACCATTTTAGGGTAGCTGTGAACAACTATGCCTAGAGACAAATGTTTCCCATCAGTGGGAAGCCAGTAATCCTAATTTTCCAACAGTGTATAGCATCCGTGTCTCACCAGGGTGAGCCTTGTGTGTAATGGCACCATTTTGATACCATCTTGCCTTCTTCCCTGTCCTTTCCCTCCTCCCCGACCCTTCAATGCCAGCTTCATTTTAGGTAGGACTAATGCTGTGCATCACCTGAGAGCTTGCAGTCTGGTCTTTCAAGCCATATAAAGTGTTAGTGTATGACCTGATGTTTACTGCTAAAATCTTGGAACTGTCATGCTGTTTGGAGTGGTTCATGACCACGAGTGCCTACCTCAAGGCAGACTGTCAAAAGCAGGGCAGACACCACAGGCTGATGGTATGTTCTGTAATTAGATTTCACCAACCCCATAGCAAATGTGAATGTCTGGATCACTGTAACAGTCTTACCATGAAGTCAAAGGCAGTCCTATTGGGCTCTCCAGTCTATCTTACCACCACGGCAGACTTAGTGATAAATAGTCATTTACACCAAAAATGACAAAATATTCAGGTTTCTCCCAGTCCCAAGAGACCAGTCACTTACCCCAGATCAACTTGTACCTTAGATCTCACACCAAGGGCAACTAGGGTTATCACCCCTCCAGGATTGTCCTGGAGTCTCCAGGAATTAAAGATTAATCTTTAATTAAATATTTTGTCGAGTGATGAAACCTCCAGGAATACGTCAACCCAAAATTGGCAACCCTAAAGACAATGTGGTACAAGACAATCTTATAGTAAACTAATTAAGGATTTATTTATAACTAGGAAAAAGAAATGGGAGTTATTTACAGCTTAAAGCAAGCAATATATATGCACAAATGAATTCAGTCAATGTTTCCAAAAGGTGACAGAGATGTAGTAATCTGTCCACTGCATGTCTTTTAGGCCTAACCCAGGTTGACCCTGGGGCTCTCTACTTTTTGCTTCTTAGCTCTAGCCCTTGTAAGAGCCCAAACAACAAACAGATGAAAATTTTTCATGTCAACTATCTTTATTACCTTATTCCAGCATTTTAACTGATGGAATGAGGCCTTCTGCATGTACTTCTCCATAGATGGATGGTGCAACCATCAAAGCTTTTTTCTGACAATGGTCCATTTAATTTTGATAGCCCTCTTGGATGACTGGGGGGAGCCACTCTTCCCATTTGAATTCACAAGTTCAGAGCTGGCATTTTTACAATTATAAAATGAACTTATATTTTACCTTATAGCATGGAATATAGACATTACAAGAAAAGACTGATGCATGCAGCAACTTGGAAACATTTTATAGAGACTAAACACATCCCTACAAGTCTAACGCTTATCTTGAACAATATTACATAGATGAGCTGCTCTGGTTTCCAGCTATGAATTTGTCAGTGCTCAGCTGATGCCAACAGACTTGGCAAGAACTGGTTTACGGCATCACAGGAATTACAAAGTGGACTATGATCAGAAAGTAACCTGAACTGAAGGTGTGCTTGCCACCAGATTTGTGAAATTATTTTTCTATTTTTGTTATTGAATATTAACAGTATAAAACTTCTCAATTGTTACACAAAAAATGAAAGTTGAATATTTGTACCTCAACTATGGTATAATTTAAATTGAGAAATGATTGGACTTCATCTCCCACCCCACACACACCGTAAGTCTTATACTTTCTAAATGTAATTTAATCTCTTCTTCTGTCATATGGCTGGTGTAGAGCAGCAACTACAATTTCACTTGAAGTTGATCGAGCCAAATGGCTACATCAGGAGTAGCAGAATTTATTGCAGTGATGCCTGCTTCGTATTTATAACTTGGGCAGTAGGTAGTGATGTGTTCAGTGCTCTGTTGTGGGGAACCACTCACACACCGAGGAGTCCTTGATTTTCCATTTGTGCATTAGATGTCCACATCTACCATGGTTGGTTCAAATTTGGTTCCGAGTTGACCAAGATGACCATGGAAGGTCAAACTCAGGAACCTTCTGCGTGGGATCTGGCACAAGGTGCTTATTTTTTAAGTCTTGTTTAGCCCAATCTGCTTACCAAGCCTCCTCCTGATCATAGCCTGACTGCATGAGGTTAAGCGAATATTCCCAGAAAGGCTTGGGAGATTTAAGACGTTGCAGGAGGGCGTTGTCAAGGTCTTGGTGAATAAGAAGCCATCTGTTTTCACAGGTTCGCTGAGCTTCGTGGAATGTTGCAGCAGTTCTGCGTATCGGTGGGGGAGTGATGTTAGGACAGGTAGCCATGGTGTTGGAGTCAACTTAAGGGTTCCTGTGATGCACGCATCACTGTATTCAGCTGGGCTGCATCCACAAGTCACATGTGGCTGCGTCTGCTCCATACTGGTGCACAACATTCAGCTACTGAATATGCAAGTGCTATTGCAGATGTTTGCAACACTGATGCTGATGCACCCAAGTTGTACCTGCTAGTTTCTGGATTATGTTTGCTCTCATTTTTACCTTTGCAGCTACCTTCTCAAGATGATCATGGAAGGAGATAGTGTGGTCAAGTTTCACTCTGAGATATGTTGGAGTATAATCATGTTGCACAGTTTTACCACAGAAAGCTACTTTCAATGTGTGTTTGGCACTCTTATTATCTAGATGAAATGTGCTTACTATTGTTTTTCCAGGGTTTGGTTTGAGCCCCCGTTTCTGGAAATACTGTTCCATATTTTGGAGGTCCTCAGTTAATGCTTTCTCAATGTCATGGAGGTTTGATGCTTGGATTGTCATGGCAAGTTCATCTGCATATCTAAATTTTTGTGATTTAGTTGGAGGCATGTCACTTATATAAATATTAAAAAAGGTTGGCAAAAGTACAAAGCCTTGTGGTAGCCCGCTGTTTATGATATGGGATGAGCTGGTCTTATTACCCAGGTACACCCGCAGGCATCTGTTACTCAGCATGGTCTGCAGCAGGCAAAGTGTTTGGTAGCAAGGTATAATTTTATCAGGTTTCAGCATCAGGCCCTTAATCCAATAAGTGTCATATGCAGGTGACAGGTCAACAAATACCACGTCAGTATTTACGTTTTTTTGAGAGCCAGACTCAATGTGAGTTGTGAGTGCCAGAACTTGGTCACAACAACTACGTTTTGGCCAGAAGCCTGCCTGTTCAACAGGGATAACTGGCTCATTAAAAGGGCATATTCTTTAGAGGATGATACCTTCAAGAAGTTTATAGGTCGTACATAAAAGAGAAATTTGGCTTATAGCTTCCCACTTTCCAGGCTTTGGAATGGCAATTAGCACTGCCACACACCATATTTCAGGGATCCATATTGTCCATAAGGTAACGGAGTGCAATGTTGCTAGTCATTGGAATCCTTTAGGGCTGAGATGGTGGAGGAATTCTGGCAGAATACCATCAGGACCTGCAGCCTTCCCTTTTTTCATTACGGTAAGGCCTTCTTTTACTTCCTCAGTGCTGACAGTGGAAGGTTCTCCTTGGGAGATTGATGCAAGTGTTCAGTGAAGTTGTTGATACACTTCTCTTCTTCTGTATTTATCAAGTGGTCCTTTTGTGTTCTCCACCAGTTTGGAGGCTATTGAGTTTGGCTGGATTTTTAGTGCCTAGCCTCTTGGTCATTGCCAACATGGGTCTCTTGCAACATGAGGATATCAATGTTGTAAGTCTTCAGCAAGTTTCCAAGGTACTCCCATTTTGCTAATGAGAGTCCTTCAATATTAAGTTGAAGGATTCTTATTCCAGGGCCTATTTGGCATGTTGTATGGCCCTGAGGACGAACTTTAGGATTTGCTGCTCTGATGACTGGGAGATCGCTGAGCAATGTTTGGTCGCCAAGTTGATGGCATTCGTTGTGAGTTCTCACTTAACAAAGTTGACCCTGGGAAGGCTGCTGCCTTCCACCTGACTTAATTCAATTCAACTATTGAAGCGCCTCTTGAATGTGAACCCACAATCTGCTTACAATATCAGTGGCATCAAGGGCCTCTAATGCAAGACTTCTCTGGGTGGTAAAAATATAATATTTTCTTTAAAGTATGACTCTGTACTGAAAGTACTTGTATAAAACAGGTCACTGACTCAGAGCCATCTGGATCGCTTGGTAAATCATAGAATCATAGTACTGGAAGGGACCACAAGAGGTCATTTAGTCTAGGGCACAAACATAGGGCATAAGCAAACAATATGGATTTTAATACGTCTAAATGTAAATATATACATGTAAGAACAAAGAATGTAGGCCATACTTATAGAAGAGCAAAACTCTATCCTGGGAAGTATTGGCTATGAAAAAGATTTGGGGTTCATGGTGGATAATCAACTGTACATGAGCTCCCAATGTGACATTGTGGTCAAAAGACCTAATGCAATCCAGGGATTCATAAAACAGGTGAATCTCAAGTAGGAGTAGAGAGGCATTTTACCTCTATATTAGGCAGCAGTGCTTCCGCTGCTGGGATACTGGTTCCCATAATTCAAGAAAGATGTTATTAAATTGGGAGGGTTTAGAGAAGAGCCACAAAAAGATTAAAGGATTAGAAAACATGCATTATGGTAGCTGAACAAAGAGATGATTAAGGGGTCACTTGATTACAGTTTATAAGTATCTATGTGGGGAACAAATATGTAATAATGGGCTCATCAGTCTCACAGAGAAAGTATAACACAATGGCTGGAAGTTGAAGCTAGACAAATTCAGACTGGAAATAATGTGTACATTTTTAACAGAGAGTAATTAACCATTGGAACAATTTACCAAGGGTTGTAGTGGAGTCTCCATCACTGATAATTTTTAAATTAAGGTTTCAGAGTAGCAGCCGTGTTAGTCTGTATTCACAAAAAGAAAAGGAAGACTTGTGGCACCTTAGAGACTAACCAATTTATTTGAGCATAAGCTTTCGTGAGCTACAGCTCACTTCATCGGATGCATTCAGTGGAAAATACAGTGAGGAGATTTATATACACACAGAACATGAAAAAATGGGTGTTTATCATGCACACTGTAAGGAAAGTGATCACTTAAGATGAGCTATTACCAGCAGGAGAGTGGGGGGGGGAGAAAACCCTTTGTAGTGATGATCAAGGTGGGCCATTTCCAGCAGTTAACAAGAGCATCTGAGGAACAGTGTGTGTGTGTGTGGGGGGGGGAATAAACAAGGGGAAATAGTTTTACTTTGTGTAATGACTCAACCACTCCCAGTCTCTATTCAAGCCTAAGTTAATTGTATCCAATTTGCAAATTAATTCCAATTCAGCAGTTTCTCATTGGAGTCTGTTTCTGAAGTCTTTTTGTTGAAGAATTGCCACTTTTAGGTCAGAAATCGAGTGACTAGAGAGACTGAAGTGTTCTCCAACTGGTTTATGAATGTTATAATTCTTGACATCTGATTTGTGTCCATTTATTCTTTTACATAGAGACTGTCCAGTTTGACCAATATACATGGCAGAGGGGCATTGCTGGCATATGATGGCATATATCACATTGGTAGATGTGCAGGTGAACGAGCCTCTGATAGTGTGGCTGATGTGATTAGGCCCTATGATGGTGTCCCCTGAATAGATATGTGGACACAGTTGGCAACGGGCTTTGTTGCAAGGATAGGTTCCTGGGTTAGTGGTTCTGTTGTGTGGTGTGTGGTTGCTGGTGAGTATTTGCTTCAGGTTGGGGGGGGCTGTCTGTAGGCAAGGACTGGCCTGTCTCCCAAGATTTGCTGTTACTCTGAAACCTTCAGGATAGGTTGTAGATCCTTGATGATGCATTGGAGAGGTTTTAGTTGGGGGCTGAAGGTGATGGCTAGTGGCATTCTGTTATTTTCTTTGTCGGGCCTGTCCTGTAGTAGGTGACTTCTGGGTACTCTTCTGGCTTTGTCAATCTGTTTCTTCACTTCAGCAGGTGGGTATTGTAGTTGTAAGAATGCTTGATAGAAATCTTGTAGGCGTTTGTCTCTGTCTGAGGGGTTGGAGCAAATGCGGTTGTATCGTAGAGCTTGACTGTAGACAATGGATCGTGTGGTGTGGTCAGGGTGAAAGCTGGAGGCATGTAGGTAGGAATAGCGGTCAGCAGGTTTCCGGTATAGGGTGGTGTTTATGTGACCATCGCTTATTAGGACCGTAGTGTCCAGGAAGTGGATCTCTTGTGTGGGCTTGATGGATGGTGGGATGGAAATTGTTGAAATCATGGTGGAAGCTTTCCTAAAAGAGAAGCTTTAGGAATTATTTTGTGGAAGTTCTGTGGCCTGTGTTATATAGGAGGTCACACCTGACAATCACAAGGGCCCCTACTGGCCATGAAATCTATGAATCAATGAAAAATGGCATTTTCTTAAATAACAGAACTACTTCATATGACTACTCAGAATCATATCCGCTTCCTTTGGTGACAAAAATAACATTTTATTCCTTTTTACCTCAAAATAACTATGGGAGAGTGGATTGGATTATAGTCCAGCTCACATAGCAGCTAAATTCCTGTTTGCAGGACCAAATTCTGAGGAAACCACTGAGATGTAATAAATAGGGAATTCCATAATTACATTTTTATATAAACATTTTTCAGAATAATCAAAATGAGCATCTTGTCTGGACCACCTCCAAGTGTTACCCCCATAATTAATTCCTTCCCAACCACAAAAACCTCCTCTATTATATAAAAAAATAAGCAATTTTTATGGAGAAATAAATGACAGAGAATTAATCTCCCAAGGAAGTAATTGTCTAAGAAAGAGATGGGGGTTCCCCTCACTTTTTGGAACCTATATAATTTTGCAGCCTCACTAAAAACAAGATGAGAGTAGCATCACTTTGCTACACAATCCCGCCTAAAGCTTCTCTAGAGCTACATCCGGTACTTCTCTCATTTATTTCTACTAACAACCTGTACCACAACTGGGCTTTCTCTCCTTCCCCCATGGCCCAATCTAATCTGGTTGTCTCTGGAACTGAGACTTGAGAATGACAAACTATAGCCCACCGTCCTCTCCTAGCCTGGGTTTAGTGAATCAGCTGCAGAAAATAAATATTTCACATATTGGACAGATGAAGGATTTCACACAATTGCAGATTGCTTCCAAGACAACCAGTTCTTGTCACTTGAATGGCTTAAACATAAATGCAATGTTGAAAACAAAGCTTTTTATGTTTCTTCGACTCTATGATTTTATATGTAAAACATTATCCATCTCCCTCTTGTCCCTTCAACCACCAGCAGATATAGAAAAGCTGTTAGCATTAACAAGTAATACAAAACAATTTATAACCTGAATCTATTCTTTCTTCCAGTCAAGATGGGATGAAAAATATCATGCCACTTCACAAGCTTGGAATAAATATTTTGGGATTTGAAATTGCTCTGGTTAGTGCTATAAATCCTCTATATGTAACAAATGTATCCAAATGTAATACAACATTACACGTAGATTACACTGTTCCCCTACTACAATGAACAAAATCTGAATGCGTGTCTCCCAGAATATCCCAAATGCCATCATTCTAAAGTAGTGGGTTTTTTGACTATTTAGTTTTACACAAATCCTTCCTTTGGGCAAAGTTACTTGAGAAGCTAGTAGCAAGTGGGTTCCAGCCACACCCAATCTCTAACAGTATCTTTGTCTTTTTCCAATCAACAGGTCATGATAACAGACATGGTGCATATAGCACATGTAGACAATCTCCTCATGACAAATTTCCATGCTGTGGCCTTTAAAAGCTCACAGTTGAGCAGACTCTCCTTATCTGACTTTTCTTATTCCTCCCCCATAATGCTCAGTGTTATAACTGGCAACTGCACCTCCTCCGGCAAAGCTGCTCCCAACTCTGGAGCAATTCAGCTGTCCTATCTCCACTTGGTCTTCTGTGCTCTGCTCCCCAACCAAATCTTGATCTACATCAAGGGTCCAGTGCTAATTTTTTATAGACCCTCAATGGGCTGGAGCCTGGCAAGCTCAGCAACCACCTCTCTAAGACTGCTCAGGCTACCAGAACAATTGTGAGTGCGCCGGATGGAGCAATGGTGAAGTACTTGATGACTGGGCTTTCTCAGTAGCAAGCCTGCATTTGTGGAATCTTTAACTACCACAGATCAGGGTGACCAGAGATTTCCTGATGTTAGTATGCAATGTGAGATGCATCTTTCAGTGAAGACCTTCCCTTAATACAGTGGCTGCAGAATGGTGACGTTTTTCCAGGGGAAGAATAGATGGATGAGATTCAAGGTGCCTAGACACACTAATGATCGGCACATTAAGAACATAGCTGGCTGCTTTCAATGCAGCCCAGGGATTCAGCCCCTCTTCCTGCTTTCTCCTAATTAGAGTACAGCTTTTTGCACTGTCTGAAGATCCTCTCAGACTATTGTATTCAAGTGGGTGGCGAGGATGTGATAGGAAGTTCTGAGGGGCAGTTGAGGCAACTGGTGTCTGTGCTGTCTTAGTGTGAATGTGTGTCCAATAAAGTCTCTCTTGTGTTAAACTGGCATTGTATGAGGCTCACGCTTCTGTAGCAGATCCCATGTTAGGAACAGTCTAACTACCTCTGATCATTCAACATTGTTCTTTCCATTGCCAGCCTTCTAGATTCTAGCCAGCAAGTCGTGAGTTAACTGCTTACCACCCTTTCTCACTCCTATTTATTTCCTTCTGAGCAACAGATAGACTTTTTAGTGTTAGGTACACAAACTCAGAGACATTTTTTCTCTACCCTACAGTCTTAATAGCAAACAGTCACTCACTGAGTTCTTGCAGAACTTGTTACTTCCCAGGCCCAGTGGGCTTCAGGACCATGCCCTTCCCTTATGCTTTGCAGATTCTATTACAGGCATCCACTTCAAGAAACGATAAATGTTCTTAAGTGAGTATTAAGTTTGGAAATTCCCTCAGGATTCCTGCCAGTACATGCTGGGGCAGTGAAACTAGACAGGTTCATTTCATTTTTTTTGGTTCTCATGCACCAGCACAAAGATGTTTTGTTTTGAGTTTCCTGTGCTGTAGGGGAATAAAGCTTAAATATTCTGAGGGCATCTCTACTCGTATTGTGTTTTATAACCACACACCCTTTTTTAATTTTACAAACTGTAAATTTTGGGACAGTGTATTTGTGAATTTAATGCTGGTGAAAGAGACCACACTGACAGACCTGGAGATAGGCCCTTTCTATGAAACAAGGACAGCATGGGCAGGAACAATGCAGGCTTTTCCATCCTGCCCTGCCAGTATTTCTCAACTCTGACCTGAGGAGACAGCCATACTCATTCTTTCTTTTACTGCTCCACTGAGACTGCCAAAAGGGGTCCCAGTTAGTGCCACTGTGTAATCCACTCTTCAGTCATTAGATGGTAACAACTTTTAGTCACAGCTCACTGGACCAAGTTGTACTAGTGACCAGAAATGAGCGACTCTGTATCCCAACCACCTTTCCAATTCCAACCATCTGTGATATTAAGAAACAGATCCTGTGTGGTTTTGTTAGTACAAGCCAGGAGGACAAAGAAAGAGGTGTGACACCTATTGTACAATGGCAGCTGAGGTAAATTATCCACTTTTCTCTGGGGTACTATCTGAAAAGACATCTGCTGCTATCTTTAAGTTATAAACCCAGTTCAGATGCCACATTCCTAATTTTACCCAAACTGAATCAATTCTCCTGAAATCTCACATATGTGATCTTTCACTGTGGCAGTGGGGTTATACCCCCAGACCCTACATAATGATACTGAAGTCAACATATATTTTCCATTGCTACCTCTTCACCCACTCTTCCATTGTGTGCTGAATTACCATTGTGCATCTAAACATGATTTCCCTCTTTGATAGTCACTTTTGTTTCTTAGTGCATTTGTGTCTTGCTTAATTGAATATGAGTCAACAATGTGATGGAGCCTAATATCATTGTGGGGTGTATTAACAGGAGTGTTGTATGTAAGACACGGGAGGTAATTGTCCCACTCTACTCAGCATGGGTGAGGCCTCAGCTAGAGGACCTTGTCCACTCCTGAGTCCCACATTTTAGCAAAGATGTGGATAAATTGGAGAGAGGCCAGAGGCGAACAACAAAAAATGATAAAAGGTTTAGAAAACCTGACAGATGAGGAAAGATTAAAAATGGGCATGTTCAGTCTTGAGAAAAGAAGACTAAAGGGGAACCTTATGCCAGTCTTCAAATATGTTAAGGGCTGAACAGGGATCAATTGTTCTTCATGTCCTCAAAAGGCAGGACAAGAAGAAATGGGCTTAGTCTTGAAAAGGGAGATTTAGGTTACATGTTAGGAAAATCTTTCTAAGGCTATGACTACACTAGAGAGTTTACAGCGGTGCAGTTGCACTGATGCAGCCATGCCACTGTAAGCTCTCTAATTACTCCAGCCCCTGCGAGCAGCAGTAGCTATGTCAGTGGGAGAGCTTCTGTCCACACCGACACTTCAGTCCACCCAGCCGCTTAAAGTGGCATAAATGATGTCACTCGGGGATGGCCACTGAGCGACGTAACTTATGCCCACGTAAACTGTAGCGTAGCCATAGCCTAACTATATGGATAGTTAAATTCTGCAATAGGCTTCCAAAGGAGGTTGCGGAATCCACATCACTGAAGGGTTTCTAAGATCAGGTTGGACAAACACCTGGCAGGGACAGTCTATGTTTATTGGGTCTTGTCTCAACCCAGGGGGCTGGACTTGATGACCTCTTGAGATCCCTTCCAGCCCTACAGTTCTATGATTCTGTGATTTTAATATTTTAGGCTGTACCTAAAACAAATTGATCAGAATACACTTGAATGTAATGATCAGTGATCTCTCTGTGATAGAGGAAATTAGTCTGTCTAATTTTTGGAAGACAAAGGGAGAGATAAGTTGTAAGCTATTGAACTTTTTGTAACTGCACCATTAATGCCTAATAGCCTTTGGCAGCCATGAAATGCCTTTTTGTATTAGCTAGACCCAGTACTTTGGGGATATGCCTACGTGGCAGAAAGTGATACAGTTGGTGAAACTGTACCTCTGGGAACACATAATAGGATCCTTCCTGTGATATGCAAATCATTCTGCCAGGTTGCTGCATAAACAATTCATGGGAGAGGCAATGAGAGGTAGCTAAATCATTGGATCAAATACTGGAGATAAAATTAATCACTGGAAATGGGGGACATGCATAAAAAGAATGTTTTTGCTTTGCATTTTTTTAAAAAGAGAATTTAAATGTAATTCTACATAATTCTATTCTCAAAGTGTTTAATTGTATTAAAGAGTACATGACACATACTATAGCACAATTGTTACAGCTCAGATTAAAAACCAGCCTATAAATCTAACATATAAGTATAGTTTTCGGCAGAAAAGTGTTTATGAATCTAAGCAAGACTTTTATTGGACAGTCAGGAGTGCCTAACGCATAAGATTACCTTTTAAATAAGCATATTGCACCACAAATGTTAATATGGTTACTTTTCAGGCAGAAAATTAGCGTTGATTATATTTTTTTTAGTAATCTAAGCAATCCTGTCATTCCTATTCTAACCATGAGCAATAATCTCATGAGAAACTGTTCAGTCATATGCTGCCCTAGATCAATGTGCAGATATCTTATTGACATTAATGGGAGCTCTGTGCATAGATTTGGTCTGCTTGACTCAGGTTGCTTTATTTAACACTATACAAGAAAAGAATTTCAATTAATCACAGCCCTCCCCCCCCGCAAAAAAAAATGTTGTTGTTTCACAGATGCCACCCAAATCTTCACTGGCACTGTGTCCAATCATATTACTTTTCCATAGTGGTCCTTCCTTCCAAAAATTAGTCTCCCTTTAGCCATCTCCTGTGCCTGTTGCTCAGCTAAGGCTTTGTCTACACTGAAACCGGAATGACAAAAGTTTTGTCTTTCAGGAGTGTAAAAAACCTACACACCCGAACAACAAAAGTTTTGCTGACAAAAAGCGCCGATGTGAATGGTGCTATGTCGGCAGGAGACCTCTCCTGCCGCCAAAGCTACTGCTGCTCGTTGGGGTTGGAAGATTTTTGTCAGTGGGAGAGCTCTCTCCTGCCGACAAACAGCGGCTACACTGCGGCCCCTTTTAGCTGCACGGCTGTAGTGGCACAGCTGTGTCACTAAAAGGTGCCTCGTGTAGACATAACCTAAGATTTTATTCTCTCCCATTAAGTCAACAGAAAGACTCCCTTTGATTTCAATAGGATTTGGATCATGTCCCTAAGATCTTAGAGGGACATGAGTAGAAAACTGAGAAGGCAGCACTGAATTATCATGAGGCAAAGAAAATATTTTTTGTTTATGGTTTTCTTTTATTTTGTCATATAAGGGGAACAACATGCTAGGCAGAGGCATGGCCACATTATAAACAGATCTTGTATCGAGCAAATATGTAAGATTCTCTTCAATGTTTAATCGCTCATAAAAAACTGCCTCAGATTCTCTTCCAACAGGAACAATATCTCTTTGTTAGCAGTTGCTAAGGTATACTATAACAACAGAATTGGAAAATAAAAGGATTTGTCTTTAGACATTTTGAATTTGGATCTTTTTTCAGCCAACTCTCCAAGTATGCTGCAATTAATGAGAGCAGAGAGCAGGTCGTTCTCAGTAAAAGACTCACCAGTTTACACAGGAGGTTCTCAATTAAGTCAGTCACAGTTGCTGTGACATTGATTTTTTTGGAAGCCAGTTGCCAGAAACTGACCACTTTTAGGTTAGTAGTTTCCAGACCTGGTCAGAAAAAAGGTCTGGTATCATGTCTTTGGTTGCTTCAGAAAAGACAGTATTAGAAATCCCATAATGGGTATACTGTATCTCTTAATTTTGTATGGTGCTCAGACACGATGTTGCACTAAACAAGTAAATGAACAAGCTCATAAGGGAAATTCCTATTGAAAATCCCTTTAAATTGTGCTATCTGTTTAATTTTCTCTCCATCGAGCAGTATCAGATGTCAGAACCATTCTTGTTGCAGGGGAAATCAGTGACATAGAATCTTGGTATAGTCTAACTTAAACTGGTTTGTTTCATACTGTATTTATATCCTGTTTCTGGAACAGAGGAAGCTACAGACAGCACACAGACAATCCCCATCTTTCAGGCATCTCAGCCTAAATACCAGTGCCCAGTTCCCAGGGAGCAACTCTGCCCCAAGAATTGACTCTACTTAGACAGATGATGGTAGAGAGTAAACTGCCTTGCACCAAGTTACAGCTCCCCCAAAGAAACACCATCAGAAAACGAAAACCATCACTACCTTTCTACCATGACTGAAATCTTGTTTGCACACTGAGGAAAAACAAATACAAGACACTGTATCATTGCCATCTGGTGACCACTTCCATAACTATTATTGTGATTTGTTGTGTGTCAGAGATGTGCTTTGTAATATACAAGACAGAAAAATGGACAGTCTCTGTTCTGAGGAATTTGTAATCTAAACGACAAATCTACATAAAAAGTAAAATGAAGGTTTCTGCAAAAATTAATATTTTGTTTTATAATAAATAAGCATCAATAATAAATATAATAATGATATTAGTGCAAGGTTAAGGTTGCCCAAGTTAGCACTCAGAAGTCAGGAATTGCAAAAGTGAAGGTGGAATGCACATCTCTGACTCTACCTCTTGAGCAGATTTATCAAGATGAAGTCTAATTTTGTGATCACCTATTGTTTCCCAGACAATGCAATTAGGTGTTCTAAATTTTTATTTTGATTTTTACTAATTTTTGTCATTTGTTTTTGTTACACATTTTTACCAGAAATCAGTTGTTTCATTAAGAAATGAGAGAAATACAAAAGTTAAAAACAAACAAACAAATACCCATGCAGGCTTTTATAAATTATTTCATTTATCGTTTGCATCCTAGGTTCCCATATTTAACTAAACACCAAAAAAAACCCTGCTTTACCATAGTGCTGTTATGCATGACTAAGAAATAAACTTTAGATACAAGCTGTAATTTACAGCTGACAGAGTGTGAATTTCATTGGAAATCTCTTTAAAGGAAACTTGCAATTTCCCCACCTCTCCCAGTGTTCCTTGAAAAATTATGATAATTGCCTTTTTTGTTGTTGGTTACAGTGAAAACTACAGTCTCCCAATATAATACAGTGGAGGTTGTTATACAGGTGTAGATCAGGGGCCATGGAGTTAGGCATAATACATACATTAGTATAATATCTCTAGTAGGGCTGTTAAGAGTTTAAAAACGTTAATTGTGATTAATTGTGCTGCCAAACAACAATAGAATACCATTTATTTTAAATATTTTTGGATGTTTACTACATTTTCAAATATATTAATTTCAGTTACAACACAGGATACAAAGTGTACAGTGCTCACTTAATATTTATTTTTATTAGAAATATTTGCACTGTAAAAAACAAAAGAAACAGTATTTTTCAATTCACCTAATACAAGTACTGTAGTGCAATCTCTTTATCATGAAAGTTGAACTTACAAATGTAGAATTACATACAAAAAAAACCTGCATTCAAAAATAAAACAATGTAAACTTTAGAGCCTACAAGTCCACTCAGTCCTACTTCTTGGTCAGCCAATCGCTCAGACAAACAAGATTGGTTACAATTCGCAGGAGATAATGCTGCCTGCTTCTTGTTTACAATGTCACCTGAAAGTGAGAACAGGTGTTCTCACGGCACTGTTGTAGCCAGCATTGCAAGATATTTACATGCCAGATGCACTAAAGATTCATATGTCCCTTCATGCTTCAATCACCATTCCAGAGGACATGGGTCCATGCTGATGATGGGATCTGCTTGATAACGATCCAAAGCAGAGTGGACTGATACATGTTCATTTCCATCAACTGAGTCAGATGCCACCAGCAGAAGGCTGATTTTCTTTTTTGGTGGTTTGGGTTCTGTTGTTTCTGCATCAGAGTGTTGCTCTTTTAAGACTTCTAAAAGCTGCTTCACTCCTCGTCCCTGTGATGTTTTGGACGGCACTTCAGATTCTTAAACCTTGAGTCAAGTGCTGTAGCTATTTTTAGAAATCTCACATTGGTACCTTCTTTGTGTTTTGTCAAATCTGCTGTGAAAGTGTGCTTAAAATGAACATTTGCGGGGTCATCATCCAAGACTGCTATAACATGAAATATAAGGCAGAGTGCAGGTAAAACAGAGTAGGAGACATACAATTCTTCCCCCAAGGAGTACAGTCACAAATTTAATTGACGCATTCTTTTTTTCATGAGCATCATCAGCATGGAAGCATGTCCTCTGGAATGGTGGTGAAAGCATGAAGGGGCATACAAATGTTTAGCATATCTGGCACGTAAATACCTTGCAACACCGGCTACAAAAGTGCCATGTGAACACCTGTTCTCACTTTCAGGTGATATTGTTTGTTTTAGCGATTGGCAGAATAAGAAGTAGGACTGAGTCGACTTGTAGCTCTAAAGTTTTACACTGTTTTGTTTTTGAGTGCAGTTATGTAACCAAAAAAACTCTGCATTTGTAAGTTACACTTTCACAGTAAAGAGATTGCACTTCAGTACTTGTATGAGGTGAATTAAAAAATACTGTTTCTTTTGTTTATCATTTTTACAGTGCATATATTTTGTAATAAAAAATAATAATAATATAAAGTGAGCACCGTGGACTTTGTATTCTGTGTTGTAATTGAAATCAATATTGAAAATGTAGAAAAAATCCCAACATATTTAATAAATTTCAATTGGTATTCTATTGTTATAAGTGCGATTAATCGCGATTCATTTTTTTAATCGTGATTCATTTTTTTGAGTTAATCACATGAGTTAACTGTGATTAATTGACAGCCCTAATCTCTAGAAAAGACTGACAAACAGTGGGAGAAAGAAAGAATTATCCCATTTTTTCTGATGGGGGAACTGAAGTACAGAGATTAAATGACTTGCTCAAGTTCACTCAGGAATTTTAAGGCAGAGCTGGGAATAGAACCCAAATCTCTGGACTGGATTTTAGTCCAGGGCCTTATCCACAAGAGCATCCTTCCACTTCATAGTGAAGAAGAACGGAAGTCCATTATTGGTTTCATGCAAATTACAGTTCCAGCTAGCACAGAAGATGTTTAGTGACGGCAAAGGCCTATTATGTCATCAAGTCTTTCCCGCTCCAAGAAACATTGACACAATAATAAATGTGGACTGTCCAAACCACTCTACTTGCTGCTATTCCATTTTCACTTTCCTTGACCCAAAGCTCTGTCTCAGAATAGTCCTCTGCTGGAGGTCAAGAGGAAGGCCAGTGAGCTAGGTGAGTTTGGGGAAAACAGCTACACGGCACAGTTTCCTTCCTAGTTGCATCATTTATGTCATATGCATATTCATAGACTGAAGTCAGAATTTGGTCCCAGGAGAGCACTGGTAAAGAAGTTTATTAGATGACAATATAAATTAACAAGTCAAAAGCTATGAAAGTTACCACATTCATAGCTACAGGCCAAATGCTTTATTCATAATGTTGTAGTGGCATCATTAACAGTATGTTTGTTTAAAAAGTAACTAATATACTGTTTGTGACCCTCATTAATACATGTGTTAAGCAGAGTGTGCTGCTGGTTTACACTGGTTACATTCTGCTTTGTTTTCTTCCAGGCAGATTTCCATTGATTTTTATTGCCGTACCAAATGCTGTTTATGAATATGGGTAACTAATTGACCAAGGTTTCTCACAGTTACTTCTAGACTGGCTGTTCACCCTTCTTGAATAATGGTTCTTAGGAAGTTTTTGGCTTCACTGTTGATTCCAGGTTTTTCTGGTTGTATCGTGAAGACTGGAAATACTGGATTACAGGAAAAGAAATAAATAATTTGTGGTGTTATTATAAAACATGAATATAGTGCAGTAAATGTACACTGTACTTTACTAAAATAGAGACAGACACATTCCCTGCCTTGAAGAACTTATAACTCAAATAAGATAAACAAACATGCAAGACAGCACTTGGGGAAAGGGAGAGGATTATCAGTGAAAGGAAGGAGGGTGGATTGCTTGAAGGGAAGGGTGTTGCTGGTTATCACTAATGTTTTTTTATATTACAATAGTGTCTAAAGCTTCCAAATGAGACTGAGAACCTGTTGTGCTGGGTGCTGTACAAACACATTGTGAGAGGCTATCCTTCCCCAACAAGTCTAACTCGTTGAGACAGACAAAGGACAAAGAGAAGACAGAGACACACAGAGGTGAAGTAACTTGCCCAGGTTTGGACAGCAGCTATGTGCTAGAGCTGTGATCAGACTCCTTATCCAGTGTGCTCTCTGGTGGAGATATTTGGATGAGAGAGGGGCTATTGGCAGATCAGGCCAGGGAAAGTGCCTCAGATGTGAATTCAGGAAGCCAAGAGTGTACAAAAAAGAAAACTGGAAAAATAAATTGAGGGGGATGGGAGGCATGCAGGGAAGGGGTGAGATGGGGAGTAGGGAATATAAAATTGGTGAGGTTATGTAAGGCCTTACAGGTGAAGACAAGGATCCTGAATGGGCTGTGACAAGAGTCAGTGGATGGATTCAAAGAGGGTGTGGCATAGGTGAGTGGAAGAGACTCAGAGCTTTTCTTTTAATGGATTTTATCACCAGAAACGTTGACTTAAAAACTATCTCCCAGCATCTCTCTTAGCAGGCTTTGTACGGAGAACATGTGATGCTGTCACATAAAGTTTGGATTGCTATGAACCTGGGGTGGCTGTATTGGCACAGTGACAAAGGCACAAATGAGTTATGCCAAATTAGAACCAAAATAATATCACATGAAACCACCATGTACTTCTGAGTATGCCACAGATTTTATAGAAAAAAAGTATTTTAGAAATTTTTAAAGAATTTAATTGTCATTTATTAATTCAAACCCCTCTGTCTGTAAAGCCAGGATGCCTTAGATCTAGGAGTTCAATTATACAGGACTTGGAGGCAGAGAGAAATGATAATGAATACATTTTAGAAACCTCTAAAAATTACTTAAATTAGCTTTTCCATACATAATGTTGCTATGTGAAGCTAAGCTATCTCCTAGTCTTCCAGGGCGAGAAGCAAGTGCTGTGTGTTCACAGCTGGAATCTCTTCTTTTCAGTGATGTTAAAACTCCTGTTTCTAGCCCCAATGGGTTGTGAGATACTGGATTATAAATTTGTCACAGGTGCAGGAGTGACTATGGGCAGTTACACATCAGTCCAGTTTAATTTTGTAGGTGTTGGGTGTGGGAGGATTTCACACTGTGTCAAGGTGGGAATAGCAGAAATGTTCTGTGGTAGGTCAAGTTTTTAAAAAAACGGAGTCTGAAACTTTTTTGAAATAGCTGTGGTAAGAATGGATTAATGGACAGAATGTGGTATGGTGAGCAAAGGCATGTGATAAGTGCAATTTATTACATAGGGATCCCCACAACTACATATATATAGAGAGAGAAAGAATATATCTGATTTTTTTGTATTAAATGGCATTGGTGAAGAGTCTAAACTCAGCTTATCAGTATAATTCAGTCTTTCAAAGGAAGCGGTGAAAGCCATGTTGCTTGAGACATCCCAAGCCAGACTCGAAATGTATTGGGCTATAGGGAACATTGCCCTAGATCATCCCCTCCAGCAGGAAGCCCTGTGAGAAGAGGCTGTGGTGAGGAAATCTCCGTGAGGTTCCCTTCATAGAGATTCCCTACCCCCACCCTATGTTATCCTGCCAAGTCAGCACAATTGACCTCTTCCTACAATTCTGGTAGATTCCCAAGAAGCCAGCGCAATCCATTTGGAGGCCCTGGATCTCCAAACTGCTGGTGCCACCACCATTGCTCCCACAGCAACGGAACCAGGCTACCTGGGCGCCCCCTTGAGCACCTTGTTCCCTAGATTACTTCTGTGCCTTGCAGGCAGTGGTCTATGCAGTAAGGATAATACAGTCCTGGGCTGTATTTTTTTCTGACTAATTTCTATCAGGTTGTGGAGAGGCCTCCTCAGGGCCAAGCGGTCAGAGGAAGGTATAGTGATGGCAGCTAAGCCGTCTTTCCATATGAAAAAGAGAGAGATGCATCTTGAAGCTCCAGTCTTTGAGAGAACAACCTGGCCAAGTGACAGTGGACTGGACTAGATGACCTGCTAGGCCTTTTCTTTTAATATTTCTATGGTTTTTTAATATTTCTTAAGTTTTTTATACCTATTTTCTCACTTGCTTTCTTATTTGAAAGTGAGACTATTCAAGTAAGAAAGATTTTTTCCCCAAACATGCCTCTGGTATAGAAGCCTCCAGTCGTACACAATACAGTCATTTCTGTTACTATATTTTATTTCCCCACTGTAAGACAGGGTGCTGTATGTGCTCCCTTTATTGTTTGAAGTATTGATTTGAGGAATGTCATATTTGTAAAAAAAAAAAAAGCATTTTGAGGACCTTGGATGAAAAGCAGCATTATATTTTTTAAAACATGATCATTATAATTTGATTCGAAAATGTCAGAAGCCTCAAATATATATTTATTTACATATGTACGGCTTAAAAAACTGCAATAGGAAATGGTGAAATGGTATAATATATTCTGTAAGCATTCTTCCTCTGAAACGGAAGGCACACAATCAGCAATTTAAAATCAGCTCCTAGACAAAGTGGAAAAACAGAGACCACCAATGGCACTTTGTATCTGAGCAGTATCCAAATTTGCTTTTTATCATTAGTTCACTGCATTGCTAGCTTGCAAACTTGCTTTTTTCCAGATAATTTTAGTCCTGCATATGCTTTTGTTATCCCTAAGCTGGACTTCTATAATGTCTTGCTTATTGTGTCTCCAGAATCTGTTATTTACAGACTTCAGTGTATTCAGGCTGCAGCTGCTAGGATTCTCACAAAAGAACAAGCACATTTGTAACCTGTTAAGACCTTACATTGGTTGCCTGTGAAGTTCTGGCTTGGATTAAAAAAATGTTGCTGAGTGACTTTTAAAACAACATTACAAAGGAACACCTATTTATCTCACAGATCTTTGTTTTATTTTTACATTCCTGAAATCTTCCCGTGTTCTACTTTCTGGAGGAAATCTGGCCTTTGTGTGTTCCAGATATTATCTTCAAAAACTGCTGAGCCAAAACATTTAGACACGTAGCATCCTGAAGGAGCAATTCTTCCAGATGATATGTTGTGTGAAAATTGGCTTTGCTAGATTTCAGAGTAAACTGAAAATACGTTGTGACTTTCTCTCAGTTGTCTTAGGTCCATTGACATAATTATGATTTGTGGTTTGACTGCAATGCAATCATTACTGGTGTAAATGCTCATATGTGAGTATGCAAATATATACATATATATATATATATATATATACATATACAGAAACATACATTGTACATACAAGATGTAAAGTGAAGTGTTGTTATATGATAACTTTCATTTTGTGAGTTTATAGGATTACATAATTTTCCAGTGGCCGAGTTGGGAGTGAGTAATGGTATCATAATTCATCCCAAATGATTGAAAATCAAAAGAATAATTTCATTTCTCACCATTTTAATTCTATAAATATACCTCCAGTATTCATTGTGTATATAAGTTCCTGTTTCCCGAAGACTTATATTCTTATACACCTGCCAGTTGCAATAACAGATTGTGCTGCACTCAACCTCAAAAAAGTTCATCTCCTTATTGCTTTATGGTTTGAAGACTGGATCTTCCATAATGGGCACCCTTTGGTCAACCAAACATTGTTGTAAGATCCAGATTTTGAAGTGCTTAGCATCCATAACTGCAACCAAATTTTAAAAAGAGTTTAGCTGCTGTCTGGTGCCTAAAGAAGGGCCAGATTTTCAAAAATGCTCTGGCCACTATTTTGGGGGCCTCCTATGTTTTATGTACCCAAGTGTGGAGGAAAAGTGGTAGCAGTTTTTTGGCACAGAAGGATATTGTTCATTTCATTTTAGGCATTTTCAAACCCTTTGAATTTCAGAGCACAGATGGGTTTGGAGTTTTCAAAATATACAAAAATGCAGAAAGGCACCTTCACTTGAAATGCTACACTCATGAAATTAAGAGTAGAAGCCAGAGTGGTACAGAAGTCATCTCTGAAATGTTTCTTCTGTGTACTGAAGGCAAGAAGGCTGGGATGATAGGGAGAGAGAAAATTCTGTCGTGATGTTGGCTGCAGCTGCTAATGCTTTCTCTTTCTCCAAGTTCCTTCCTCCAAAGATGATCAAGTAGATATTTAACACATGTAGTGAGCAGTGTGGTCTAACTTTTTTTTTTTTTAAGCAAACTCTGTAGCGAGGGTTTTCAGCTTTCTAATTGCAGAAAACTAAACACCCTTGCCCCACCCCACCCCTACCCCAACGCCCCGCCCCACCCCTTCTCTGAGGCCCTGTCCCCTGTTCACTCCATCCCCGCTTCCCTCCATCGCTTGCTCTCCCCCACCCTAACTCACTTGCTTATTTTCACCAGGCTGGGGCAGGGGGTTTGGATGCAGGAAGGGGTGAGGGCTCTGGCTGGGGGTGTGGGCTCTGGGGTGGGGCCGAGGATGAGGGGTTTGGGAGGGGGTGAGGGCTCTGGCTGGGGGTGCGGGCTCAAGGATGGAGCCAGGGATGAAGTTTTGGGGTACAGGAGGGGGCTCTGGGCTGCGGCAGGGGGTTGGAGTGTGGAAGGGCATGTAGGGCTCTGGCTTGGGGTGCAGGCTCTGGGATGGGATAGAGGGTTGGGGTGCAGGGCAGGGTTGAGTGCCCCAGCTGGGAGTGTGGGATGGGGCTAAGTCCTGGGGCAGGGCATTGGGGTGTAGAAGGAGATGCAGTCTCCAGGAGGGAATTTGGATGCAGAAGTTGGAGTGCAGGCTTCAAAAGGATCTAATTTGGATATGGATAGAGCCCTTTTTAATGTTTTTAATAAAGTAAATACTAATGGAAACTGTGTGATCATGGGAGACTTTAACTTCCCAGATATAGACTGGAGGATGAGTGCTAGTAATAATAATAGGGCTCAGATTTTCCTAGATGCGATAGCTGATGGATTCCTTCAACAAGTAGTTGCTGAACCGACTAGAGGGGATGCCATTTTAGATTTGGTCTTGGCGAGTAATGAGGATCTCATAGAGGAAATGGTTGTAGGGGATAATCTTGGCTCAAGTGATCATGAGCTAATTCAGTTCAAACTGAATGGAAGGATTAACAAAAATAAATCTGCAACTAGGGTTTTTGATTTCAAAAGGGCTGACTTTCAAAAATTAAGGAAATTAGTTAGGGAAGTGGATTGGACTGAAGAATTTATGGGTTTAAAGGTAGAGGAGGCCTGGGATTATTTTAAATTAAAGCTGCAGAAGCTATCGGAAGCCTGCATCCCAAGAAAGGGGAAAAAATTCATAGGCAGGAGTTGTAGACCAAGCTGGATGAGCAAGCATCTTAGAGAGGTAATTAAGAAAAAGCAGAAAGCATATAGGGAGTGGAAGAAGGGAGGGATCAGTAAGGAAAGCTACCTTATTGAGGTCAGAATATGTAGGGATAAAGTGAGACAGGCTAAAAGTCAAGTAGAGTTGGACCTTGCAAAGGGAATTAAAACCAATAGTAAAAGGTTCTATAGTCATATAAATAGGAAGAAAACAAAGAAAGAAGAAGTGGGACCGCTAAAAACTGAGGATGGAGTGGAGGTCAAGGATAATCTAGGCATGGCCCAATATCTAAACAAATACTTTGCCTCAGTCTTTAATAAGACTAAAGAGGATCTTAGGGATAATGGTAGCATGATAAATGGGAATGAGGATATGGAGGTAGACATCACCATATCTGAGGTAGAAGCGAAACTCAAACAGCTTAATGGGGCTAAATCGGGGGGCCCAGATAATCTTCATCCAAGAATATTAAAAGAATTGGCACAAGAAATTGCAAGCCCATTAGCAAGAATTTTTAATGAATCTGTAAATTCAGGGGTTGTACCATATGATTGGAGAATTGCTAACATAGTTCCTATTTTTAAGAAAGGGAAAAAAAGTGATCCAAGTAATTATAGGCCTGTTAGTTTGACATCTGTAGTATGCAAGGTCTTGGAAAAAATTTTGAAGGAGAAGGTAGTTAAGGACATTGAAGTCAATGGTAAATGGGACAAAATACAACATGGTTTTACAAAAGGTAGATCGTGCCAAACCAACCTGATTTCCTTCTTTGAGAGAGTAACAGATTTTTTAGATAAAGGAAACGCAGTGGATCTAATTTATTTAGATTTTAGTAAGGCGTTTGATACTGTGCCACATGGGGAATTATTAGTTAAATTGGATAAGATGGGCATCAATAGGAAAATTGAAAGGTGGATAGGGAATTGGTTAAAGGGGAGACTACAACGGGTCCTACTGAAAGGTGAACTGTCAAGTTGGAGGGAGGTTACCAGTGGAGTTCCTCAAGGATCAGTTTTGGGACCAATCTTATTTAATCTTTTTATTACTGACCTGGGCACAAAAAGTGGGAGTGTGCTAATAAAGTTTGCAGATGATACAAAGCTGGGAGGTATTGCTAATTTAGAGAAGGACAGGGATACCCTACAGGAGGATCTGGATGACCTTGTAAACTGGAGTAATAGGAATAGGATGAAATTTAATAGTGAGAAGTGTAAGGTCATGCATTTAGGGATTAATAACAAGAATTTTAGTTATAAGCTAGGGACGCATCAACTAGAAGTAACGGAGGAGGAAAAGGACCTTGGAGTATTGGTTGATCATAGGTTGAGTATGAGCTGCCAATGTGATATGGCTGTGAAAAAAGCTAATGTCGTCTTGGGATGCATCAGGAGAGGTATTTCCAGTAGGGATAAGGAGGTTTTAGTACCGTTATATAAGGCACTGGTGAGACCTCACCTGGAATACTGTGTGCAGTTCTGGTCTCCCATGTTTAAGAAGGATGAATTCAAACTGGAACAGGTACAGAGAAGGGCTACTAGGATGATCCGAGGAATGGAAAACTTGTCTTATGAAAGGAGACTCAGGGAGCTTGGCTTGTTTAGCCTAACTAAAAGAAGGTTGAGGGGAGATATGATTGCTCTCTATAAATATATCAGAGGGATAAATACCAGAGAGGGAGAGGAATTATTTAAACTCAGTACCAATGTGGACACAAGAACAAATGGATATAAACTGGCCACTAGGAAATTTAGATTAGAAATTAGACGAAGGTTTCTAACCATCAGAGGAGTGAAGTTTTGGAATAGCCTTCCGAGGGAAGTAGTGGGGGCAAAAGATCTATCTTGCTTTAAGATTAAACTCGATAAGTTTATGGAGGAGATGGTATGATGGGATAACATGGTTTTGGTAATTAAATATTCATGGTAAATAGGCCCAATGGCCTGTGATGGGTTTTTAGATGGGGTAAGATCCAAGTTACCCGGGAAAGAATTTTCTGTAGTATCTGGCTGATGAATCTTGCCCATATGCTCAGGGTTTAGCTGATCGCCATATTTGGGGTCGGGAAGGAATTTTCCTCCAGGGCAGATTGGAAGGCCCTGGAGGTTTTTCGCCTTCCTCTGTAGCATGGGGCATGGGTCACTTGCTGGAGGATTCTCTGCTCCTTGAGGTCTTCAAACTACAATTTGAGGACTTCAATAGCACAGATATAGGTGTGAGGTCTTTTTTAGGAGTGGTGGGTGAAGTTCTGTGGCCTGCATTGTGCAGGAGGTCAGACTAGATGATCATAATGGTCCCTTCTGACCTAAATATCTATGAAAAAAAAAAAGGGAGTTTGGGTGTGGGAGGGCTGGGGAAGGAGGTTGGGGATTAGGGCATGGGAGAGGGTTTGGGTGCGGGCTCCGGCTGGACTACACTTATCTCTGGTGGCTCCCGGAAGCGACTGGCATGTCCCTCTGCCTTCTAGGCAAAGGGGCGGCACAGGGCTCTGCTGCGTGCTTCCCCCCCACACAGGCAACACCTCCACAGCTCCCATTGGGGTGGGGGCAGCATGGGGGATCCCATGGTCATCCCTCTGCCTAGGAGACGGACATGCTGGCTGCTTCTGGGAGCCACACGGAGCCAGGTAGGGAGCCTGCCAGCCCCGCTGCACTGGCAGCGCTGCCAACTGGAGTTTTAATGGCCCAGTCAGCAGCTGACCGGAGCTGCCAAAGTCCCTTTTCGACTGGGTGTTCCGGTCGAAAACCAGACACCTGGCAATCCTATCTGCAGCTCTACTAATCCGTAAATAAAAGCAGCAGCAGAGGGAGACTAGCTGAAAGTGTGTGGTATGTTGAAAACACCCTGACCTGTTTGGTAAATAGCCTGTATTTTTGCCTTATCAGGAGGTGCAGTGACTGATCTAATGTCCAATATCTTATGAATCACACTGTGTGTTGTCCATCAGTTCGGCTATGACATTTTCATGCTCTCTCTTTTTGTGGATTCTGGAGTGACTCTGAAGTCCAAAGGGTGACGCACATGCTCGTGAGCAGATTGGGAGACAGTCATTGGTGAGCGTCTTGGTAGCTGTAGCAGTAGTATGACACTTTTCCCTTGCAGTTGACAATCGATTATTTCTATCCTCTTCAAAGGCTTGGAAAGCTCTGAGTGATGTGTGCTGCCAGGCTGATCTATTTAACGCAGCTTTCTCAAGATCATCTGGTTTTATTGCACCAAAGTGTATGCTGTTGTCAATGCTGTCCTTGTAGTGCTTTCTGGGGCGGTCTTGATTCTGGTGTCCTTGTGCCAGTTCTCCATAGAAAATTTTTCTGGGGAGTCGATGTTCAGGCATCCTAATGATGTGTCCAACCCAGCATAATTGGGCTTTTATCAGCATGGCCTCGATGCTTATGGAATTTGAATTTTCGAGAATCTCTTGCATTAAAATCGCCTAGGATGATTAGTTTGTCACTTTGTGGTGTTGACTTGATGAGCAAGTCGAGATCAGATTAGAACCGTTCCTTAGCATCGTCAGGGCTTGTTAAGGCAGGCTGGGAGCATATGCACTGATGATGGTAGCAAATCGTGACTTATTTAGTGGTAACCGGAGTTTCATGAGTCTTTTGTTAATGCCTATTGGAAAGTCTTCAAGACATTGCAAGAGTTTTGGTCTTAATGGCAATTCCCACTCCAAGGATTCTATCTTTGTGTGGTTCTTGTCCCTTCCAATAGAAGGTATGACCCCCAGCCAGTTCTGTAATAATGCCCTCATCTGCCAATCTAGTTTCGCTGAGTGCTGCAATGTCAATGTCATACCGGACTAGCTTTTTTGAAAGGAGAGCTGTTCTTCTTTCTAATCGAGAGGTATCATCTTTGTCTATAATAGTCCTGATGTTCCAAGCAGTAATCTTTAGTGCTTTTTTAGTTATCTTTACTTTTCGACCATTTTGAGGATGATCCGCCAGCCGCAGTAAGCTGGCCGGATTTAATTTGGGCTGGGAATGTTTGAGGCACCTTTTCCAGCTGCTTCCCTTACAAAGGGAGAGCAGTGCAATCCTAAAAAGGGATGCTTTGTTACCTGGGTTGTTGCCGAGCTTCCTGGGTCAGGAATGGGCAACCAATGTCCCAGGCTGCTTGCATGCAGGCTTGGTGCTACAACTGCCAGTAATCATCTTCACCTGTTGCTTTGCCACTCCCCCATTGCCACAGGACGTTTAAAGAGAGATGTGCATTGAATGACGTGTGTGTGAAGTTCATTAAAGAGTCATTGCACTGGGACAATCCTATTCTCTCAGCTGCTGAAGCTTGGCCCAGTGGCACAAAGACTGTTATAACTGGAGGCTTCTTTAGCTGCAGTGGATAGCCATGTAGTGCCCCATCATGCCTTTCGCCTTCCATAATATGTTGCTGCACTGCTTTTCAAGCCGTTGGACCAACATATGGTCTCTTTCACCTTAACTACCATAACAGTCTTTGTATGCTTGGGAGGGGAATCCCTAAATCACCGTCAGTTTCCACATTTCCGGTTATCCTCATCTAGTTTAGCCCGCCTGCCAAGGTGGTTTACTGGGGTGTGGCCGCTGTCGCATACTTACAGCTACTTGGAGCCACAGGTGAGAGCTGGGTGTACAGTGAGGACCAGAGAGGAAAAGAACCGCTCAAGGACTCCAGCAATTTGGATCACTCAAAGGTACTACCTCTCCCATGCACCCCATACACCCCTATGAATCACAGTGGATGGAAACAAATGCTATAGACCTTTGGAAAGGTTGGAAATCCAGCTTGATCTGGTGGCTCATAAGATATCAGACCTTGAAAAGAGTCACATCATTCTGTCCACCCTCTTGCCTTTTAATCCACCTGATTACAGTGGCTACTGTCTTTAGAACTGTTAATCAGCATCAGTGATGTTTATTATCTGAAAACTTGTAATCCTCATTTTTGGAAAGTTGATATCATCAATCCCCTCCTTGAGGCATGTAGTGATCACAGAAGTTACAGAGAGGTGAAGGGACTTGCCCGAAGTCACACAGCAGGTCAGTGGCAGAGGGTGGAATAGATCCTTCTCTCGACTACCCGGTCCAGTCCTCATTGCCTCTGAAATTGCTGGCATATTTGGTTGACCATTTTACCCGGGCATTCTGCTAGCAGTTTTGACAGTAGGGAGTTTAATTTGCTTTGTCATATTGCAATTCAATTGTCTGGGGTGTTATGGATATCTAAAGGGTAGGGTTTTAACTTAGCAATCTGTTTTGTTATTGAATTAGTTTTATGTTGTGTTAATCTCTTTGTCTCATGGCATTCATTGACTGTGATAATTGATGCACAATATATAACCAAGTTCTGTATTCACTTGGGTAACTGCATTCAATTGCCTGGTATAAAATATGAGTACTAAGTACAATCTGCTATGACTGAGAAGCTCTCATTGGAATGGACTTGTCGGCACTTTATCTTCCTGACAGCCTGTCTGAGGAAAGTCTAAAAGTCTCCCACAGCCCACCATGTAAGGATGGAGCATGGATATTTGCTTTGTGACTATGAAAAGAGAGATTGCCATAATTATTCTGTGGTCTTTTTAGAGTTCTGTTTGTGTTTACTGCATTGGGCATTAATACTGTGTTAATTGGAAGCTCCATAAAAATAAAAAATATACAGAAAGCTTTCTCCAATTTTCTCCTCTGTATTATTTTTAGGGCTAGATTCAGCTCAGTGGAGATACTGATCTGAATAAAGTTACTCATGCGCATGAGTGTTTGCAGAATCAGAACATTTATTTTGAATGCCTTCATGTTACTAATATTTAAAAGATCATCAATTGGTTTAAAATCATGGGCCAGCTCCTCTGCTGAGGGAAAACAGCCTCGCTCCCCAGGAACTCAATGGAACTATGCTGGTTTACATCAGGAGAGGATCTGTCCCCAAACAGTCTTAAACAAATTTCCCTCCCTATCTTATGAGTATCACCTTTAATTGTTAAAAGGGGGAGAATTTTTGAAAATTGAATACAGTTTTCATCCTTTATATCTGTTTGCTTGTTGCATTGCATACAGTGTGGTCAGTGAAAATAAAATAGTCCGCTTCACTTTTGTTTCTGGTTTGTATGACTTTCTAGCTCTGGTGCAGAGCAATTCTGCAGTGTTCGTGTGGCAAAAACTGCAGGGAAATATTTAAAGCCAGACAAAACCTTTTATTAAAAAAATCAAACTTTTCTTTTACTATTATGATTTGTAAAACTATTTTTTTTACAAAACCTAAATGTTGAGTCTAAACTGACTGTTGAGTGTCTCTATAAGATTATTTTATGCAATATCATTTTGCATAATGTTAATGCAATGTAAGAATTTTTCTCCCATAAAGATTCTGTACTGAGAAAGAAGAACAGATCAATATCTTGTATCGTACCAGCACTATTCTCAATACTATAGCTACAGTTTTGTCAATGCTGCCATTATATATCAATTTTTGGGTGGAGTTTCTTTAAGGATTTTTAGAATTAGTAGTTTCTAACTCCAGAGTCCAGTCCTGTGCTTCTCTTTTGCATCTGTCACCAGTTTAATGTACATCATTTTGCAGAATGTTCAACAAGGAGCTTCGGTGCACAGATTTGTTATTCAGCTCTATTTCACTGACAAAATAGCCTGCAGCAATTCTTGGTTAGAGGAGATCAGTTCAGCTTCAGGCTTTGGCTTTTTGTCTTTCACCCTTCCTGCGGCTATTTTCTTCTTCTTAGCGTATGTGCAAGTGCCTCAGGTGGCACGTGATCAGGATTCATCACCGAATTTGGTCTGCTGGTTGGATCATTAGTTTCCCTGGCCCGGGTACTGACAGGGAGCATGTCATTAATGTCCAGCTGGTCAGGGAGAAAGCAAAGCATCCCTGAGCTACGTGGGAGACGCTATGGGCACTTTAAAACCAGGAGTTCCCCAGATTCATAACCAGAACTAGTGATACTGTTCAATAAGCGAATCACAAATATTTTCATGAATTAACACAATGCATTTCCTTTGCTGTTATTTGTGCAGTGATATTATTCATTTTCTGCAACTCGTGGTTTATTCAAGAAAATGTTCATAAACCCCCAAAGTTTCAGGCATTTTAGCATGAGTGGTGATTTGCCACTCATCCTTCTACTGCCACTCATCATTCTACTGTTTAAAATTTCTCTTGTCCAGTCAAGAAGCAGAAGCCATACTCAAGTGATTTAGCTGACCAGCAGTGCATCCCAATAACACGTGGTAAAAGACACTGTCAAAACAAATAGTTTGCAAGCTGCCAATAGGCAGAAATTTGTTTACTTAAAATGTTCAGCATTTACTTGTGAAGAGTAACACATGTAGAAGTCAGGATTGAATTGTGAATGATTCATAAAAAGGAAAGAGGATGTACTGAATGTCAGATAACTTATTGACTGCAAATAATTCGACCAGCTCTAACTTTGAAATGGATGTTAGTGGCCAAAAATTTGTCCTCTGAGGCAGATGAAGGAGCTAAATATGGATTTAAGAAGCTGCAGTTTAGGCAACCACTTTTCAACATCTCAATATGTAGCTTGCTTGATGAAAGCCACCTGCTGTTCAGAGAATCCTGTGACCTCTGGCCAGTGTTTTTGGTAAGTAGTGATTGTACATAAAATGTCAGTGTTATCATAGCACAATAAAGACGTGACATAGCAAGGTCAAATAGTGAAATATGATAAATATTGAGATTTTAAGGAGACCCAGCGTGCCCCAGAACAAAATATGTTTTAACTTAGTAAAAGTGCCCATTTGTAAGTTACAACATATTATAAATGTGCAGAGTTAACTGATTACATTACGTGATTTTTTTTTTTTTACCTGTATGGCTTTTAAGGTGATCACCTTTATATGACATGAGTTGTAATTATAGCTCCATGCCTCTGCATTACTTATGGGAGGGAGGCCATTTGTACAACCATGTTAACCTTTCTGGTTTATATTATATTCACATAATATTAGAAGATAAAAGTGTGGGGAGAATTAATCTAAAATATAGTCTAATCACTTTTATTATGTCTTTTCTAAAGATGAAATATTGAGCTTAACAAACTGGAAACCACACGCTTAATGTCTCTTAAGTAATTTTCATAAAGAAAATGAGCTCCAAACTATTTTCCAAAAAGGCACCTAAAATTTTTTCTCAAACCCACATTTACACTTATGTGTGTTTGGTTGTTTACATAAACATTTTGTCTGTGCAGTTAGCCTTTAGCCCAAACAAATGTGAGATTTGCACATTCAAATTCTCTATATGCATTTTTGGATTCTCTTTTGCAAATCTTATCCTTAAAGCCTCCTTTTGCTTCCAGTGAAATGAATTCCAAAACTTCAGCTGACTTCTGTGATGAAAGACTAGGGACTTAAGGTTTGAACCAGCCAAGCACAATTAAATCAATGGGAATTTTTCCATTGACTTCAATGAGCTTTGGATCAAGCCTTTAGTGCTCTTACACAGCAGTGAAGCAATCATGACAGACTGTAAAGGCTCCAAAAAACCCACTGCAGTCTGTTACATAAGTAATGCATAAAAGGCCTAAAATAGGCTTAGATATGTGCTTATCTCAAGCAAAATAAATATTGCTCTCTCTACCGTAAGAATTTGAAGGTGCTGTTATAATCAAAGTTGTCACCTCTCAGTTTGGTTACATGCTTTATTTTCCTTTTCTTCAAATCCTTTTAATTATCAGAAATACGCAGACAAATAAGAGTCACAGACAAAAGAAATTATCTTTATTGCAACCTTTCATGTTGCAACAGAAACCTGACAAAAGCAAAGACATTTCAGATGGAGGCTGGATGTGCCCCCATTCCTTCACATTGGTGTCACTTTGTGGGCTCAGGATATTGTGTTTGTTAAAGAAAGTATGTCTTCCTTAACATTGCAAGCCCTTCCTGGTTAGTGTTCCACTCTTAAAGTTATTCCTTCGCCTGGAAACATATTTAACAGCAACTGTTTCCTCGAAACTCACAACATCAATTAATTTTTAACTTTTAAAAAAATTCATATGCGCCCAAGTATGTCCTTTCAATTGATGCCGGCATGCCGAGGTGGCTGTGCAGGTACTGATAAAACCTAATTTGTGAAGGCTTTTCAGCCAGAGGCAAGACATCCGATAGGTTCATACATGGGCACCATTTATTCAGTAAGCAAGAATCCAGGTTAGTTGAAACTCCTTCACTAACACCTGATGAAGGTGTACAATTGAACTGGATTTGGAGATCCAACTGTGAGTAGATAGGAACTTCATATAGATTTCAGTCAGGGCATGCTATTTTGAAATTAGACTTTAAAATCAGCATTTAATATCTGATTACTTGTTTTTTCTTGCAGCGCCTAATGAACTGTGTGTGGAGTCTGCATTCAGTGACAGACATATTTTCCCATTGCAAGATGTTATTAATACAGTAGTGGATACGTTCCTACTTGAAGTCAGTCAGCGACAAAAGGAACCAGTTTAAACGATGGCTGCTGGTAAGCTTCTGCACTATGCAGTGGCCACCAAAAATATTGTTGCTAAAACGATTAGTGATAAGTAACTTTTGTTTTCAAATGGAACTTAATAATCTTTTTCCTAAGATAAGTAAAATTGGTGTGACCTCTTTTTACATACAGTTGCCTAAAAAATGTCTTTAATGTTTCTTTAATAAACTACCCGGTACATGTCATGAGAAATGTGTCCCTTCTTTGAATATGTGGAAATTTCATGCTGTGTATTTCCATAGAAACATTTGCCATTGATTAGGTAGTCTTAAATTATAAGCTCTTTTGAGCAGGATCGTATCTTCTCTTACTGCTATACAGCACCTAGTAATTTTATGGGTGCTCCAAAAAGATGTATCATAATAATAAAAAAGTTGATTATTTTTGATGAGATTTATTTATGTCTCAAACACCCTTTTTTCTGTTACAATTTGTGGCATATTGACTTTTAAACTCAGAATTTGTTTCTTTTACCACAGCCGCTGATGGTTTGGGAAGTACAACTATAGATACCACACAACTTAATATGTCAGTCACTGATCCAACAGCTTGGGCCACCGCTATGAATAACCTCGGGATGGTTCCAGTAGGATTAGCTGGACAACAGCTTGTGACAGGTAAGATTTCTGTTAGAGATTTGTTGCATGTGTCTATGGATTTTTTTCAGTCTTTTTATAAACGTCTGGAATCATTTCTGAAGACAGGTGTATTTTTATAGTCTCAGAACAATTTTTGTAGGTGCACAGCTTCTGTGATTAATATTGCATACTATGTATTAGTCTCTTTGTATAATGGGTATGTAATCCATACCGTGTTTTAACCAAGTGGAACAGCCAAAATCTTTGGGGAAATCAGAGTTCTAAACCATTCATCTCCAGGCTCTATGCTGGGTCTAGGTTAGGGAGGGGATCAAGAGACGAACTTAGTCTTTGAGAGAGAGCTGATTTTCCATTCCAGTAGCTTTCCTTGAGGTTTTGGGCAGTGGCTGCAACCTCCTGACTGGAGGAAGATGGTTGTGCTGACAAAAGAAAGTGTAGCTATAAATAGATTCGGAAAAAATGTGAATCACATGCAATTCATATCCACTGGTAACATCAGCTAACTGAAAGAGAGAAGCAATCCCGTTCTTCTAACTTTTTTGAACACCATAATTAATTTTCAAGGGCTATTATTCTTTTACTTTCTCATTTCATTTACAGCTTCTGAGAGCTCTGTAGTGGATCACTTAATCTTTCTAGCAATAATAAAAATATTATTTTGCCCATTACAAACATTGAAGGTTCAATCCTGCTCCCATTAAAATCAGTTGATTTCGGTAGGAGGAGGATCGCGTCAAAATGAATTAAGTTTCACAACACTCTTGTGAGGTACATACAATGGGCCAGATCCACAGCTGATGTAAATCAGCTTAGCACCCTGTAAGAAAGATAGGGTATAAAACCAACCTTAGGTAAGCAACTGCTTAACTGATTATTCGTACCGCTTTGCTTATGGTTCTTTTAATTTTGATTGCTTAACTAGAGAAAAGGACTCGAAAGATGAATTTAGTTTTATAGAGTTTCATTAAATATCCTTATCAACGGGAATTAATAGCACAGAATATAAGAAGTATTGGATTATGATTTGGCTAACATAAACTAGTAAAATTTGTCAGTATAACCATGTAGGTTTTCAGAATCAAATTATACAAAGACAATAGAAAATAACACATATACTCAATCACTATGTTGGGAAAGTATTGTTGTTGTTTTTTAATTTTGGCTAAGGGCACGTCTATACAGGAAAAAAAAAACCCTGCGGCAGCAAGTGTCAGAGCCCGGGTCAACTGTCTCCAGGTTGCAGGGCTTGCGCTATAGGGCTAAAAAGAGCAGTATGGACGTTTCCACTCAGGCTGGAGCCCAGACTTGACAGCCCCACCACCCTGACCTCCTCAGGGTTCAGAGTCAGAGCTCCAGCCCAGGCAGAGATGTTTACATTGCTATTTGCAGCCCCATACCATGAACCCTGAGTCAATTGAGACTTGCTGCTGCAGGTTTGCTTGCTTGCTTGTTTGTTTGTTTTGTTTTGTTTTGCAGTGTGGTCAGGTGTCCTTATAAATACACATTTTGGTTTTAGTTCCTTTTATTTACTGACTCTTTCAGCATAGGCGTATTTCAGTAACTCGATAGCACAAACATGTTTGGTTGCAAACATTAGCCTTACTTCTTCGCTTTATCACTTAAACTAAAAGAAATCTATATGAACGCAGCTCCTTTCTTTTCTAACAGGATTGCCCATGAGGTAAACCCTGTCATTGAAATTTACAATATTTTGCCCAAAGCTGTATCACTTATAGTTGACCTCCCTTTTATACACATTTTAATTATAATATTAAATTCCATCAAGTTCCCTATTTTACAACTCTATCTGGCACACCATAAGATATCAGTGTTTGATATTAATTTAATAGATATTTTTTAATTCATTCACCGACAGGGAAAAAAGGGAAGTCTCTTTAGCTGCACTTGCTCTTTTAGAATAGAAATGTCTTTGAAGAAATCCAACTATTAGACCTGAGGTTTTTCTTCTCGTAGGCCTTCATTCTATCTTTTCTAAAGGGCCTTGATGCCTGGGCAAATCTTAAAATGTAATAACTCATAATTTTGGGGCCCTAGTTACTGCAACTATGTTTGCCTCCTAGGGGATTTGTGAAGTTAAATTTTTGGCTATCCTTTCTGAAATTAGGCAGTGAATGGAATTATGCCAATTTACACTAGCTGAGGCTCTGGCCCAGAATTACTCAACTTATAGATGGGTAAACTAAGACACAGAGAAGTTAGGTTATTAGTCCAGGATCACACAACCAGTCAGTCCAGAGCAGGAAATATAGCTGGTGTAGATCTTGGGTTGATTCCCAGTCCCCTGCTATAACCATTAGATACACTGTTTTCCCAACTATACAGCTGTACGTTGTCTTAAATTCTTCATCCATTTGGGACATTGGTGTTCAGTTGTGCAGTAAACTAGAGAGTCACACACTTCATTGCTTATGTAGGCCGAACTGTACACCCAATGAGGGAGAGCAACATATTAAGCTGCTGCCTGTTATGTATAGGCAGTAGGTGGTGTGGAGATTTCTCTACCTGTGGTACCAAATGAGCATCCTATGGGCCTGATTTTCCAATGAAGCCTTTTCCAGTTTTCAGATTTTCACCAAAAGCAATAGGGTTCTGCCTGCTGATGCCTAGAACAGTCTCTAAAGAAATTTGAATTGATCAGATGTGTTGTTCGAAAGCTATTGTGTCGCAGATAGAAATGCCATCGAGTTGAGTATAGAGCTTTGCTTCGCTTGACCTATAAATAAGTGCCCTCTAGAAACAAACTAGCCCAGTGCTGTTTTGATGTGCTTTACTGAACTTTGACTTTATATCTCCCTTCATATTATTTCCTTGTGTGAGGATCTCAAGGGTTTCAGTTTGTCACCCTGATTGCTGCTAGTTTATTTTTGGAACTATTTTTTACCACCTATATTAGGAGCACTGCTTGGATCAGTTAATATTTGTACAGCACTTTTAAAGTGTAAAGTGTGGCATAAGTGATAAGTATTAATTGCTAGAGTGGAATATCTCCTTATTTCCAGCTAGGAGTAGAAGAGTCCCCTTCTCTCATGCCTTTTGCTTTCCTATGCATAAAACTATGTACAGTAGAATCTCAGCATTATGAACAACAGAGTTACGAACTGACCAGTCAACCGCACACCTCATTTGGAACCAGAAGTACGCAATCAGGCAGCAGAGACCAAAAAAAAAAAAAAAAAGCAAATATTCTACAGCACAGTATTGTGTTAAATGTAAACTACTAAAAAAATAAAGGGAAAGTTTAAAAAAAGATTTGATGAGGTAAGGAAACTGTTTCTGTGCTTGTACCATTTAAATTTTTCTTGTGCATAGTAAAATTTCAAAGCTGTATTAAGTCTATGTTCTGTTGTAAACTTTTGAAAGAACAACTATAACGTTTTGTTCAGATTTACAAATATTTCAGAGTTACGAACAGCCTCCATTCCCGAGCTGTTCATAACGCTGAAGTTCTACTGTATTATGTATTTCCCAAAGTAAATAGGTGCTTTGACATTTCACTCACCCCTCTCCATGATTTTGAGTTTTGACATTTTTCACCATGACAAAACCACGATTTTCACAATACTTTGCCATGAAAAGAATTATAGCTCTACTGGTATGGCACATTTATCTGCACTGAATTACATTTTCCATCCATTGTTTTAGCCCAAGTACTTAAATGGTTCTTCACCCTTCCTGAGTCTGGTGGTCATGATTTATGTTAATCCTCGTGATACGTTAAACTTCTTCAGCATTTACACTTTGCTTTCAGTAACCTCATCAGCAGTATTTCTACAAACAAAAAAAGAGGAGACCCCTATGGAATCCCAGCACTAACTTCTTTCTGGCTCTAAAAAGACCTATTTTTTATTTTCCTGCCTGGTGCCAATAAGGAATGCGGTAAATACCTTAGACTGAGTTTAGGTTGAGAATTATCTTGCATGTGAAATGTTACCTAAGCTAGCACAGTCTGAAATTTTGACTACAGTACAACTTGTGGTGTCCTGGTGCATCAACTTTGTCTACAATCCTTGAGTTTCCCCAAAAGATATTCAGGCATGGCTTTCCCTTCCTGAAGGCCATGCTGGCTGTTACTAAGCTGCAGAGCTTTTCCCTCCACTTTTCCTCCATTTGATCTGCTCAAACTGTTTTAAGCTTTTTGTTCCTTTCCTCAGCTGATGTTAATTTAGTTGCTCTGTAGTACCCCAGAACTTGTGTCTTGTAATAGAATTATGCTGGCCACTTGGCAGCTTGCAGAACACTCTCCTGAACTGAGAATTTGTAAAAATGACAGCTTAAGCTTCTGCAATATCTGGTCAATTTTCCTATAAGTCTGGGATGTGTGTTTTGTGGTCCTGGTGACTAATCAATTTTAAGCACTGCTAACCTTTTAATACCTGTTTAGATGTTATCTGTACACATTTCATTCCTTATCTCCTAGTGCTGTAAATTTTGATTTTTGATCTAGGCAAATGTCAGAGCCTTTCATTTGTAAGAAAGATGGATTCTTGTGAATACATGTATAACATCTCTTCTGTTTCTATATTATTTGCTTCTACTTGTTATTTAGAAGGCTCATCATTTTTGGTTATATTTGGCTACTGCATTACATATAATTTAATGTATGTATTTTTACATTACATATATATATATATATATATATATATATATATATATATATATATATATATTGTGACAGGGTCGGGCCAGATGGCAACAGAAGGGTAATAGAAGGCAGATATATTAGCCCTAGGTTAAATAGGTCCCTTTTCCCTGAGTAAGGTAACAGGGAAAGTTCCAGAACAATCAGGAACCTTCTGGAGACAATTAAGACAGACAGGCTGATTAGAACACCTGCAGCCAATCAAGAAGCTGCTAGAATCAATTAAGGCAGGCTAATCAGGGCACCTGGGTTTTAAAAAAAGGAACTCACTTCAGTTTGTGGTGCACATGTAAGGAGCTGGGAGCACGAGGCGCTAGGAGCTGAGAATGGGAACACATACTGTTGGAGGACTGAGGAGTACAAGCATTATCAGACACCAGGAGGAAGGTCCTATGGTGAGGATAAAGATGATGTTGGGAGGAGGCCATGGGGAAGTAGCCCAGGGAGTTGTAGCTGTCGCACAGCTGTTCCAGGAGGCACTCTAGACAGCTGCATTCCACAGGGTCCTGGGCTGGAACCTGGAGTAGAGGGCGGGTCCGGGTTCCCCCCCAAACCTCCCAACTCCTGGTCAGACACAGGAGGAGTTGACCTGGACTGTGGGTTCACGAAAATGGCCAAACTGAGGGCTACCGTGAAACTCCAAGGTGAGCAAATCCGCCAATAAGCGCAAGATCCACCAAGGTAGAGGAGGAACTTTGTCATATATATATATATCTATGTAATAATGAATTTAGTTTAATTGTTAAAGATAGATGCAGTATAGTTCTAAGTATAGGGGTTCTAAGCCCCTCTCTTCAGTAGGTTGTAAGTTTTCCAAAAAATTACCTTTGCGGCTGAAATTTCTCATGCTTGGTCTCAGCCTAGAGGTGAACATTTTCTGGAAAGGTTGGAGCAAATCTGTTAAACAGCGTTTAAATTATCCAAGCACTAAAACTGGTGTTTTCCACACTTTGAGACTTTGAGAAATATTGTCAGTTTCTTCTATGTGCTGCATCTTTTGTATGATTTGAAGCCCTCCCCATTCACTCAGTGGGAGTCACAGCAATTCTGGTACTCCACTGCCCACTATTTAATGTATTTAGAGTGATTTTTGAAAAAATGTTATTGATCACAGATCATTGGAGAGACTTATTTTGGTTTGCAGTGGAAATTTTTCAAAATAATTTTAGCTGAATATTGTCATTTTAGGGTGGTGTTTGCCTCAGCAAGTTGCATCAGATCACCCTGTTTTCTGAAAGGCAACATGCTGTCAGATGAGTGATTTATTTCTCCTATTGCTTTCTGATTGTTCTTTTGGTTCTAGGCCATCATTGTGAATATAGTGAATTAGCTTGCGTATTTATTCATCGAGACTAATTTTAAGTTTAGGAGACTGTTGAAGAAAAATTTGCCACAGTTTGTGAATCTAAGATGGTGGATGGGCAAAAATGTTGAAAATATAAATAAAAGTGAGGATGGGTATAGTTGCCTGAAAGTCACACACCTGGACACCCTTAGAAGCTTATTTAATGTCTTTGTGCACACATGTGCTGTGTGATAAATAAAACAAAAACCACAAGTCCAGACTATGACGGGTTCCCCCGGGGGTGCCACCTGGAATTGGGGTAATACGAGCCCCCGTGACCCACCAGCCTGGGCTCCCTCTCACACTATGCTGCTGTGACAAGCTGCAAGGCTGTCCAAGCTTGCTCTTTCACCAGCTTACACACAGGTAGGGACAACCCAACTGCAGTACTTACAGGCTGCTGTGATCAGCTCTGCATGGGGAGGCTACAGCTAAGGAACTGCTCAGCTGCTCAAGAGCATAACCCCCCTCTGAAGGGTAAACCCAAAATTATACTGTCTTGCACTGCACAGAGATTTGTACAGTGTAAGCTCATGAAATTCGCCCCCTCCCTCAATGTGAAGAAGGATATTCAAGAGCTTTCTGCACCCAGTTAGGATTTCCACACACTGGTTTTAAACACAACAAAAACAAGTTTATTAACTACAAAAGATAGGTTGTAAGTGATTATAAGGGATAGCAAACAGATCAAAACTGATTACCTAGCAAACAAAGAAAACATGCAAACTAAGCTTAATATACTAAAGAGATTGGATATGAGTAGCAAATTCTTACCCTAAATGATGATTTAAGCAGTCTGCAGAGATTCTTGAGGGGCCAGCCACACTTGCTTACAGCTTTAAACCCCAGGTATTTCTTTCACAGGTTTATAATCCCTCTAGCCTGGGTCCAGCACTTCCCCCAGTTTAGTCCTTGTTCCTCAGGTGTTTCCAGGAGTCTCTTTGGGCAGGGAGTCAATGAAGAACCACAATGACATCACTCCCCTACCTTAAATAGCTTTTACATATGGCAGGATCCCTTTGTCTCCAAGCTTGGTTTCCATTCCTTTCAGTGGATAAACACTGGTATTCCAAGTTGGAGTCCAGTACCAGGTGATCTGGTCACATGCCCCTGTAGTGTCATAGCAGCCAAGACTCGATGCTACAAACAGCCTCACTCGGGAAGGCTCCCCAGGTGTAAACACATTTGTAATATATACATCAATAATATTCCTAACTTCAGGTACCAAAATGATACATGCATACAAGTAGGATAATCATATTCAGTAAATCATAACCTTTCCAATGGTATTGTATATGACTCATCTTGCATAAAATACATCATAATTATGCCATACTCATATCATAATAATATTACTATAAAGAATGTGGGGCGTAGTGTCACACACACGTTCACAAAGAGAGTTATACACTTGATCTATAAAGTAATTTATTCCTGGCAAATTACACCATCTGTCTATTAATTGACCTGTATGCCTGAAAACTGAGATCACTATGGTTCCTAGAATCTTATATCATAAAAAGTCAGAAAACAGATGACTCAAGCACTGTTTGTGGAAAAATGCAAAGATTCAGACAGACTATGGCTTAAAGAATTCCTTTAGTCTTCTCCCTTGACTCATCTCTTTTCCGCCATAACAATTGCTGACGCATGCCTAGGGGAGCTATTCCAGACCACAAATCATCTTGTCCTGATGTCAGTAATATTAATTGTTATTTTTATTAAAACGTTTTGCTTATGGGGTTTTTTTTGTACTAATTTTTGTAAAGTAAATGAAAAAAAAATCTTACAGAACGGAGGACATAGTGGCCATGTCTAGCAGTTCCCCCAAAGATGGAAGATGTACTGCGACCGCTAGTGAAGACCCTGAGAGGAGGTCACTTGGCCAGCAGGCTTTGCCCCATCCTGGTGGATATACAACTGGTGAAAATGTGCCACATGTTCTTGATCCCCAGTTTCAATGGTTGCTGTGAGCTATACTTAGGAATAAATACAGCAGTCTACTGACACAGCAATGTAGGTCACTGGGAGCTTATTACCTTGCTGCTCCAGACTCTACATTGGCTTGCAACTTAACACTGGAACAAATTCAACGATCTAAGTCTTAATCTTCAAAACCTTCAATGGGCTTTCCTAAAGCTTTGTGGTTACAGGATCTTAGGAAGATCCTTCTTTAGAAATCATGGCTTCAGATCATTCATATAATACAAAGAGGGGAAAAATCATGGCTTCAGACATTCATATAATACAAAGTGGGGGAAAAAATCAGGGGCACACTAGAGAAAATAAATAAGCAGAGTTCCCTAATTTTATTCTAGTTCCTTTTTGTGTGCTGTATTTGCACAGTCATTATTGTGGACATGCTGGGTTTTATTGAAGAGGAGGAAGAGCAAAGACTGACAGAGTTTAAGTTCCCTGAATATGCAATCAAGATAACCAAAGGAAAAGGACACCCAGTATACCATAAAGGTATAGAAGACTAAAGCTTCCACACTACTAAAACAATTTATTACATTCTCAAGACTTGAGAAAGCATTAAGAATAGAAGAGGGAATGTCAGAATGCAAATATGTGGAGCCGCTCAGAACATCAATAAAGAAATCTCACGTATCAGTGTAACAGGTTGGTTTTTTCATTGACCCAAAAAGCACCTGCTGAGTTAATCACACTTTCTGTAATGTGAGTGTTACACAAGAAGATTTCACACCAGGAGACTTCAATCCTAATATACTAGGAACAGACACGACTAGGTTACAAAAAAGGAGAGTCATCTAAAGGGGAGAGTAAATGTGTCTGAGATACTAAGAGCCTTTGATAACGCTATTCAGTGTGAGCATTCCTCTTAGGTCATTTCAAGTCCTCTGTATCGGTCCTTACTTGAAGCCAAGGGCAAAGATAATGGTTAAAGTTTGTTCAGCATTTAGAAATGAGTTGTACGTTTAAAATAAAAGTTGTAACTTTTGTATTAGGGCTAAATGCCCCCAAATAAACAGAACTAGAGGGGCTAGCCAGGGCATCTTAGCACATCTGTGTATTGAAGGAATGCACTTAATGTAAAATTCATGCTGTATATTGTAGGTTTTGTATTCCGTTATATTCCTCTCTTCTGTTGTACTGTGCTAGCTTGTGGCCTGAGACCCTTTGAGGGAAGGAACATGCCAACTTTTATTATAAAGTGCTAGGTACATTTTTGGTGCCATATAATTCATACTTTTTAAAAATTCTAGCTGCTGTTTCTAACAACAAAAATTCCTGTTTTAACTGAAATTAAAAACACAGAAAATATTCTATTCAGGTTAAGGTTTTATAAAACTTTTTTTCATCCTTTTAGTTTAATTTGAGGGCAATGTTCCTTTATAGTTATTATTTTTTCTCTTTCCCCCCCAAGTCTCAATAAAGAACAGATCACAAACAATCACCAACATCCTACTATACAAAATAATCCAGCATGTTCTGTGGGACAGTTTCATTCCCACCATTCATTCATGCTGGAACACAAATTATTAATAGTACTTGACATTTGTATAACTCCTCCAGTCAAAGGATCTCTAATTCCCTTTTCAACATTAGTAAACTAAGACTGACTCCGGTGCCATAGGTAGAGAAGTATTATCCCCATTTTGCAAATGGGGAAACTGAGGCACAGTGAGATTGTGGTTCACTCAGGGCCACACAGGAAGTCTATAGCAGTGTCGGGAATAGAACACTGGTCTTATGACTCTCAGTCTTATGCTTCTACCACAAGATGACCTTTCTTCTTAGTCTGCCTGTGGTGAGGTAAAGTACTGCTTCATCCAATGGTTTGATAGCATTGTGTGGTTTCAGTTAAATAATAGATTTACCTGACCATGTATCTTCCATGCTCCACTGGTGGTGAATATGGGTATGACATCACCAGCAATCACACAGAATAATATTTTATGGAACAGGAGGCAGCTGGTCACCTACAGACTTCTCTTAGTGGACACAGAAGAGCAAAAAACAATGACATTTAACCAGTCAGATAAGTTGAAATACTTTCTGATCTGTATTTAGACTGTGTTCTGTGCCCAAGTATTAGGGTTACTGTCTTACTATGGTTTCAAGAATTTGATATAGCCTAATTACAAGCAAGTCCCTTGCTGATATGTACGTATTCAGATTCTTCACCATCAGGAATTTTACCAAAAAATAAAAGCTGTATTGACTCTAAATGCTTTCCATTGTTAATTAATCTTCATCTTGCCATACCCACAAAAATAATATTATTATTATTAATAGTAAAAATAATAATTTATTTTATTTATTTGTATTAGGGTAGCATCTAGAGGCCTATTGTACTAGGCACTGTACAAATATAGAACAAAGTCAGTCCCTGCCCCAAATTGCTTACAGTCTAAGTGAGAGAAGGTAGGTGAGACAAGCTTGTCTCTCACCAACAGGAGATGGTCCAATAAAGATATTACCTCATCCCCTTGTCACTCTAATATCCTGGCACCAAAATGGCTAAAACACCGCTGCAAATTACAGTCTAAGTGTAAGACAGTAGACGAGTGGATAAAACAAATAGATGGGGGAGCACAAGGAAAGAGTGAGATGACACTAGTCAAGATGAAAAGTTGTCACACTAAAGCAGTTGCCTAACCATTGTCTAGTTCCCACGGTAGTTTTAGGGAGGGATTTGCAGGAAGGCAATGAGGTGGCTTTGCTGACATTTTCAGGGTGCTCCTGGCAGACGGTGCTTGTTGGAAATCTTTTTTGAATGGGTGATCAAAATTGGCATCATTTGTGGAACAAAGGCTGGAGTCGAGATCTTAGTGCCACGTAATAGGAGACAGGTAAGGCAGGGATAGGCACGGTTCATGTTAAATGTTTCTTAAACTCATTTTGTGCTCTCTGCTATCATTGTCTTGCCCAATTACTTATTCCTTATTTTACTCTTTGGTGAAATTATTATGGCCAACTTCCCTGTTTAATGTTTGTTACCTAGTCTTTAGATTGTCCCTAATCAAGCAATGCTTTTAGCAATTTTATGAATGCCTTTCAGGACTGTTAAAATGTAGGCCTCGAACCTTAGGCATGCATACGTGTTTGCAGGATCGGACCCTTACATAGTAGCCTAGGAATGGAAGGAGTCCCTAGGCCTCTCTTGTCTAGGAAAGTTGGTGATACTCTTCCATCTCAAGCCTTTTTTTTTTTTTTGACTTTTTAAACTTTGAAAAATGTACCAGAGAAGAGCAATATCAAAAATTTAAATAAAAACCCCACAAAGACCGAAAAAAAAAAATTAGGAGGGCAAAAGAGAGAAATATGGCTGGTTTAAATTAAAACCTCTTGACATTCAGAGTATCTATTCCTGAGCACAAAGCTAACCACTGCCCATTTAATGTATTACATTCCATGTATTCATCTGTTTTTTGCTGAAATGCACTTCAGTACTTCAGCAGTGTAGCAACCTACATGGAACCTGGAGGAAGGACCATGGGCTGCAGGAGGAAGGAGTTTGGAGAACGAGTGCTGTGTGAGATGGCTAGGAATGTGAAAATATAGTTGGAGCTGTTCTGAAAAATGCTGATTTAATATAGACTGATTATTTTAATTAGGGTGGGGTCCTCTCATGTTGTTACCCAGCACTCGGACCATGAAACAGTCTCAACTGAAAGTTCATTCCTGTGATTCACGACCCCCTGAAAAATAAAATACCTCCTTAAATTCTTCCTATATGTATTGCCTTTTAACACTGTGTCTCTTAGTTCTGGTCCATCTAATTACCTCAAGTATGCCATCAAGCTTAATTTTATAACAACCGTTAGTTAGTTCAGGCATGTCACCACTGATTTATTGACTCCCAAAGCTAAGGCCTTTCAGTCTTGAGACTCAGAACATTTCCGATTGCAATTCAAGCTATTGTACTATAAATCTAAATATGGTTGGGAGCTGTGTTTTATATTTTCCATTTGTAAAAGTAAACATTCCAGCAGGTTTTTATTTTAGTTAGAATGGATTTTGTTTTAGAATGATGGAAACAACAAAACAAGAGTCTGATTCTGCAGAAGCTTGCTTACAAGTAATCCTCATTCACATGAATAGTCGTATTGGAGGCAATGGATTTCTCATGTGACTAACGATTACTCATGCAAATAACAGCATGACTGGACCATGCGAAACCACACAAATCTCCATGAAAGGGCTCAGTATGTCTCCTCCATAACAAACTGCATCAGCTCTGCCTCACAAGATGTCATGTGACCCTGCAGACAGGTACGCTCCTTAGAAATGCAAAGGCACTGTGCAAAGAAAACAAAGTAATAATAGCTAATGACTGTGTGCACGACACTGTGTACCTTAGAGACTGCCTCTCTTTTCATGTTTTACCTCAGCAGTTGAGCTGGGACATTCTAGTTTGCCATCCTCTGAAATGTTCGTCTAGGGGCTGGAGGTTGGCTGTTCTCAGGAGAGGGCTTTTTTTACTGTAACTCTTGTAGCTAACAACTAAAGGTTGCATTCCTACCTCCCTGCTCCCTCAATCCCCTGACCTCTAGTTTCCCATTAACAAAGCAGGTTTGAATACAGTCTTACTTTCTAACCCAACAAGTATTTCTAAGGTGCACTTGCAGCTGCGTGAAATAGCAGCACAAACACATCTCACTACTCTGAGTCTCACAGAGAGACATTGTCACTCACTCAATTTTATATTTTACCTCACTGTTAGTACACTTTACTGTTCCTCATCTTACTTCGACACGGCTTTGCATTATTGCCTTTAGTGATATATTTTTTCATTGTTTCCCAAATCCTTATTAGAATCCTAGGTGATTGTTTGATTTAACGGACATAGCATATGCTGGTTCCTTGTTTCCAGGCAAATTGTTTTACGTTGAATTGCATTTGACTTCTGTAATCCCAGTCACCTAAATGATCCAAATCCCTTTGAATCGGATTACATTGCTGCTTCTTAGTTGCTACACTTCTAATTTTTGTTTCATTTGTAACCTCTGAGATCTTGTTTTTAATACCTCATCCACATTTGTATACCATAAATTAGAAACAAAATAAGTCCTCTAAAGCACTTTACTTCACTCATAATCCATTTACAATTGGAAAATGGCTACCCTTTGTCACCAGCTTGTAAAGTGTAGCTTTATCATGGGCTTCCATGTTTATCGTGTTTCAGCAACTCCATATAAAATGTTCTGAGTGTACAAGTACTGCCAACCCTGCAAACTCATCATGGGATCTGAAGGGTAGCCTGTATTCTTTCTCATTTATTCTTCATCAGTAAAATACAGTGATAAGTATTTCTGCAGGCCAAGTTCTGCTTTGTCTTCTCTGGGATTTCACAAGCAAATAAAAAAATGGGAAATTTGATTCAGCAGGGAGACTGAGTTAACAATTCTGCTGATACACAAACCAGAATAGAATCCAGCTTTCTTTCTCTCAATTGTGTTAACTCTACAGAGCTATTAAGAATAAAATGTTGTAAAACCTTTTGCTTTTGTTACCAATGTAAACAGACACAATTCTGAACACATATTGCCAGATTATGCGTCACCCTTGCACGGAAACCTTCCCCCACATCCTTTGTTGCCCCTTCACCCTAAGGGACAGGTAAGGGACAGGTACACTTGCAGTCCTTGCACTCTCTTGAGCTAAGGGTCTTCCTCAGATAGTTCATTCTGGTGCTTCAGTTACCTCAAAGAGGGAAGATATGGGGCGCAATGTTTCCTCTAATTTTTTATATCCATGTGTGGAATTAATTTTATTATGTGCACCAATATTGAGGTGATGTGTGGCAGGGGTGGAGCCAAGGGGTTCAGAGTTTGGGGTGCAGGCTGCCCCGGAGCTGAGGCCACAGGACTCCCCCCAACCCTCTCCCCACCGGCAGCAGCGAGTTCCGGGGAGGGCCCCCCTCCCCACCGGCAGCATGGAGCTCCGGGGGAGGGGCCCCTCTCTCCCCACTGGCAGCAGGAGCTCCGGGGCACAGGCCCCAACTTGCTCCCCTCCCCAGTCCCCGCCCACCTCTCTCCTCTCCAGGCCCCTGTGGCTGCATGGCCCTTTATAGCCTGCTGCGCAGTCGTGCAGCTTAGAGGGAACTTAGGGCAGGACCATGGCCAGGTCTCTCTCTCTCTCTCTCTCTCTCTCACACACACACACACACACTCTCTCTCTCTCTCTCTCTCTCTCTCTCTCTCTCTCTCTCCCTCTCTGCAGGGAAGTGCATTCTATTCATTCCTCAGTGGAGGCACTCTATCTATGTGTGCAATTGTGTCCTAAGGCAGTGCCACTCTGCACTGCTCCAGAGGCAGGCCTGTGTCTTAATGGCAGAATTTGAAACATAGGGAGTAGATCTCTTCAGAAAGAAGGTGCCATTTGTACATAGCCACTCTGTACCTCCTGTTTCATGATGACTCATAGTCACTAATCTCTGATATGGAACCTCGTCAAATATTTTGGTAAATCTAAACAAGTATGCCACTTCCACTATTATTTTCCTTATTTATAACTGTAATGTCTTTAAAGAATTCTTGCTTATAAGTGAACATTACTTTTCTCTCCCTGCCCCACATCACCTAAATCTTCATTTAACTTTCATCAGACTGGACTTTTCCCACCACATCCTTTAAGGCAGGGTTTTTTTTCACTATGTGTCTTACCTTACAACCAGCTTTAACTCAGTGATTTATAGTGGGGTTTTAATGGGATTTAATGGACATGTTTGGAGATTTTACCCTAGGCATTAGGTGTGTGTTTGCGTTGCCTAGGGAGGTGGTGGAATCTCCTTCCTTAGAAGTTTTTAAGGTCAGGCTTGACAAAGCCCTGGCTGGGATGATTTAATTGGGGATGGGTCCTGCTTTTGAGCAGGGGGTTGGACTAGATGACCTCCTGAGGTCCCTTCCAACCCTGATATTCTATGATTCTATGTGTACATACCATGGGAGGGGAAATAACCCGCCTAAATAAAACTATTCTTTCCGTGATATTTCTCTGGTCTATCTTCAGTGCGTTTCCCCTGGAATTTGAATTGTAGACCAAACATATTTTTTTGTTTTATGAAATTTCCAAATCTTTTTCCTAAACACCCAGTTATATCAAAGAACAATGTATTGGTAATTAAATTACAGTGCACTGGCAGCCTTTGCACAATTAGGATTACAACTGAGCTACCACTGTAAACCCAATTTCTGTGTCTCCCCCTTACTCCCCAAAATTAATAAAATTAAATCAAGGCCTCAAAATAAGGTCAGCTCTGGGATCAAGGTAGAACATTTTAATGTAACTAGAAGTGAATTAGAGATGGGCTCATGAATTATGATGTGCTAAAAATTGAGGTGTTCAGAGACCAGATCTCCTGTCCCCCTCTTTCCCTCCTCCCCAGCCATACAACAAAATAAGGAAAGGTAGAAAGAGAAAATCTAGTTTACTGGACTGGTCTAGTACAACAGATTTCATAAGTTATCAGCTTTTTAATTGGGAACATTGTGGCCGGTTGGCTCTCGCAAGCTATGTTTACCTCATTGGAAACTCCAGAGAGTAGCAGGAGGCAGTTGGGGAGCCAGAGTGGTTTTTCACTCTCCGAGTCTCCTGCTGGAGCCAGGGGAGCAAGACTGGGGGTGGAGAATGCCCCTTAAGTACGGTATTGCCCCCCGCCCGTAACTCCCTGTTTTCACTCAGTCTCTCTGAACTCCTGAGATCCATAGGAAGGCAGCCCTGTTTTTGAGGGATCTGGGAATCTGCACTGAGGGACTGGAAAGAGCAGTGGGCTTGGCAGGGGAAGAAATAATGTGGGTGAAATCTTCCCTCCTTTCTAGTGGCCCTCCTGAGGTCCGCTGGAGGAGAGAGCCCCCACCAAGCCTTGCGGGGCTCAGTGGCCCTCCTCATGAGCCACAGGAGGCTATTTTGAGGGTCACACATTCCTGTTAAGCCTTATACCTTAAGCTGCCATTCAGCCCTTTATATGGGGCTACAGGTTCAGGAAGCCATAAAAGAGATTCCTAAGGCTCATGGGGTCAGAACTAGCTGCTAGAGCTCATTGCAGGAGTCTCCTAAAGTCCACAGAAGGCTTGGGGTTCCGAATGAGTCCCCTGAGGCTTACAGGAGATGATGGTTGGAGGCTGAAGGTACTTCTAAGACTCATAGTGGGGGTAGGATCAGAGGGAGCAGGGAAAGGAGACTTTACTGTTTGGCTCGCCCTTACTGGGGCTGAGGAGCACAGGAGACAGGTAGATGGCAGCAGCAGTTAGAAGGAAAGGGAGATTGTCTTCCCAGTTCTGTTGACCCCAGCTCTCCTGCTGGTATATTTATTCCTCCTTTTCCCACCCAGCTCAACCTGAAAATGAGAGTCCCAGTCCCACAGCGATGATTAGGAAGTCGACAGGAAAGGAGCTACATACCTAAGCACCTCCTAGCTCTGTATAAGAGGAGCTCAGCTCCCTAAAAATCTACACAGGTTCTGAGAAGTTGGACTCCCTGTCTGTGGAACTTAGGAGGGTTGGAGCATTGTCACTTCTATCCACAGGATGGTGTGCAGAGATAATGACTAGCAGGAGATTTTACCACCAAACCAAGTGAGCATTCCTACCCCTTCCCTCTCTGGACTTCCAAAGGTCTGGTGGATTTTTGTTTCCCCTCTTGTGGACCTCATGGGGTTTTCAGGGATGTGGTTTTAGGTCAGCAGGGCTTAAGACCTCTTTTAAAAAACAAACAAAGGAAATTTCCGTGACAAAAAAAAGTTTATTGCAGTGAAGTTAAGATTATAGGCATATATTAGTGTTTTGAGTAACCTAGAAAATTCCAGAACTAAGGTTGCATGTCCACAAGGACCTATAGTGTCACAGTCCACTGACCACCACCTCCTTCACTCTGCTTCCCCGTTTGGGATAACAAAAGCCAAAACTTTTATCTGATTGTGTGGGAGACAATAACCATCCATTGCCCAACAAGTGCTAGTGCAGTGACTTGTGGTGCAACTGTGATGTGGAATTTGGCTCCATGCAGTGCAGCTGTAATAAACTTTCAAACTTCACCCTGTCACATTCCAAATGCTCATCCAAATGCTTGGTAGACAATCTGCCACTAGGCTCCTGGGGAAAACAACTTTGAAATTTAAAGTAAACATGTGCCCTCATCTTTTTTCAGGAGTTGAAAGTTCCAAACGTGGAAGCACTGTGGATTGTTAATTAACAAATTACATATAATAACATAGTTTCTTAAGATATTTTACATCATTAATGACCATTTAAAAACTAACAGTTGGCATACATAAGTGCATGGGTATGTGATGCACGAAGATTTAATGGATTGCTCCACTGCTCCATTCATTACGCTTAAAAATTAAAGATGTGTACTGTTGTAGGCTGCAACATTTGTTAGGCTGGCATTTACCAACAGAAAACATTTCCAAATAGCCTCCTTGGCCAGATGTTCATAAACAAGAGTTGGACTCTTGGCCCATGTATCAATTCAACAATTTCATCATCAGTCTCTTAGGTGACTCACTTAAAAAAATATATATATAGAGAGAGAGAGAGAGAGAGAGAGAGAGATTTCAGAGTAGCAGCCGTGTTAGTCTGTATCCGCAAAAAGAAAAGGAGTACTTGTGGCATCTTAGAGACTAACAAATTTATTTGAGCATAAGCTTTTGTGAGCTACAGCCCACTTCATCGGATGCATGCAGTGGAAAATACAGTAGGGGGATTTTATATACACAGAGAGCATGAAACAATGGGTGTTACCATACACACTGTAATGAGAGTGATCAGGTAAGGTGAGCTATTACCAGCAGGAGAGAAAAAAAGCCTTTTGTAGTGATAATCAAGGTGGGCCGTTTCCAGCAGTTGACAAGAACTTGTGAGGAACAGTAGGGGTGGGAAATAAACATGGGGAAATAGTTTTACTTTGTGTAATGACACATCCACTCCCAGTCTTTGGTCAAGCCTAATTTAATGGTGTCCAGTTTACAAATTAATTCCAACTCAGCAGTCTCTCGTTGGAGTCTGTTTTTGAAGTTTTTTTGTTGAAGAATTGCAACTTTTAGGTCTGTAATCGAGTGACCAGAGAGATTAAAGTGTTCTCCGACTGGTTTTTGAATGTTATAATTCTTGACGTCTGATTTGTGTCCATTTATTCTTTTACGTAGAGACTGTCCAGTATGGCCAATGTACACTTAAATATGTTCATCTATACAGTCAGATTTACTTAAGATGAACTGTAAATATAAAATCTGAGAAATCTTTTCAGTGGAAAAAATGACAAAGCACCTTCTGTCAGGATCAAGTAGATTTTATAATGCATGGTTACATTTTTGGAATCTGAACACAGTAAATACATGAATAATGATCAGAGATTGGCCAAACACAAATGGGTCTTTTAAAGAGAAATACAGATTATGACTAAGATTCATTAATACGTGTATGGAAAGTTCATATATGTTCATAACAATAAACTAAAAAGTTACAAAAATAACATCTTGCAAAACTTTCTCAGTCAATCTAAGAATACCACATTGTTGTAGGAGGACTGGGGCAGGGCTAAGTTTTTAGTGGTTTATTTTATTTGTGTTTGATGCAAACTCAAAATTGAATGGCTTATTATGGAAGTGCCACCTTAATTCTTGAATTTCCTTGGCTTCTAAAGTTTGTTGTTTGTTTTTGATAGTTTCTTTAACACTGCTAGGTGCACAAAACCTTCACCCTAGCAAAGATTTTTGTGGGATTTAAAACAGAAATCAAACTTTTGGATCTCTCTCAAACAAACCAGCCTTTAAAACCATAGCTGGCTATTTCTGAGGCATTTACAAGGTTAATAGAAAGTTTGATTATTTCTGTTTCTGCACATGTATAAATTATATTGAACACTGGGTTGAAGTTTTTCCAAATGCTTCACACTCTGCTGTTGAGAGAATCAAGGTTATAGCATAATTCAGAACATTTTTCTTGCTTGCTTGGCACTTAATGACAAGAACTATTGAATGTTTTCTTACAATGGGAGTCTTACATCTTTGAGTGGGTAAATATATTCTCCTTATTGCTCATGTACAAGATGGGATAAATCCTGTTCTCAGGACTATTAATATCAGTGGAATTATAGTGGTGGAAGGAACTGATGCAAAATTTGGCCTGTAGTATATATTTTAAAATATTCTGCTCTCTAGAATACATTAGTAGAATGTATTCCAAGAAAGAACCTCAAGTAAGGTGTTGGGGTTTGTTTGTTTTTTGCCAGTACTTGCATCAGTCATATCTAGTTATCCTGAATTTTCCCTTTCCAAGCTATGTGATGTTATTTATTTCAATCTGGATGGTGATTTCTCTCTCTCTCTCTCTAAATTAGAAAATAGTACTAATAAGCTAAGGTTTGCCTTTGAATCAGCACTACTGTATGGTTTAGCTTTGCTGAATACCAGCTTTGGTAGCTGTGCTCTTTCATATTCATTTCAAAACATGAAGGAGAACTCTATTGGAATTTAACGAGCCCCGGGGAAAGTATTTCAGAAGAGTAAATTCAGATGTATACAGAAGTAGCTAAAGTGAAGAAGGTTTTGTATTATATGAGCCACTTTTGGTGGGGGTGGGACAGGGGGCCCACATTTCTTCTTTAATCCATTACACTGATTCTAATTTTTTGGGGCATGGTGGCTTTGACTATGTTTGATAATGTACATCTGTAACCAGGCTGAAATGCTAAGAAAAGTGAGTATAAAATTAGTAGACATGAATTACTGGCCTTAAGACCATAGTTATCTTGTGTACCTCAGGAACATAACTCATTTAATGGTGTGCACCTCCTAAGGAATATCCACATTCTAAATGTTTTTGAGCATACAGCTATTTAATGCTTAAATGACAATAACGCATAAAGCTACTGGCCATCATTTTATTTTACAGTGTATATTTTTCTGTGAAGCTTTGAATAACACATGCTTGATTTAAATATGTAAAACTACAGTTCAGTATGTGAACTGCAGTAATATCAGTGTTGTAACACAGGGACCAAAGGAACTGTTCAGAAATAGCCCAAAGCTGCAAACTTATAATTTGTTTTAAAACATGTGCTCTAGATGTATAATTGGCCCCATTCTGGCCCTTTTGTGCCACAGCAGTGGTGTAAAGGGGCCCGAAAGCTGCCCTAACGTGTCAGGCTGAAGACTCAGCTGGCTGGCAGAGATGGTTTAGCCAACACTGAACCATCCGTCGTGGAGTGTGAGGGTGGAAGAAGGCATGGACAGTGTAACAGCCCCTAGTGAGATGCCACAAGCTTACAGCTGCCCGGAGCTGCTTGAAATTACGCCAGGCATCAGACCAGTCCCCAGCAATCCTGGGAACTGGGTGAGCACAATGATCATTTAAAGCCACTGCGACCCTCCTCGCCTCAGCTTCATAGAGCACAGCTCTGGCGCAGTTGAGGATCCTACCCACCGACTTTAACAGTTTTGGCTGTTGTGAAAAATCAACGCTTAGTAAACTAAATGATCCGCACTATGAAGTGTCTTGCTGTGAGTATATTCTGAAAAATTCAGTCTCACGTAAAACCTTTGTACAATGGACAAATTCAAATACAGTGGCTAATTGTAAGGAGAGTTTTTCAGAACTTTATATACCACTTGTGCATTTTGGGTGAAAAATATTTCACCAACACATGGTCAGAAAGAAAAGAATAGCAAACAATAAGAAAATCCACCTTCTGGCTCTGACACTTAGTGTTCAATTGTTGGAAAATCATAGTCACAGCACATAGAGCAAGACCTAGTTAGCTATTCCAGACCCAGCAAGCTTTTACTAGAATCTGGCTGCTCAGATGTTGTTTTTATTTAGCCACTCTGGTCTTGGCAAAGTGTCACAAAGTTTGATTTGTCCTGTCTGGCTAAACTGGAAACTTATTAGACAAAAAAAAGGGTAGAAGGCCACTCTTAACATTTTAAGTCCCAAAAATCCTAATGAATTCTTTCAAATGCTAATGGCCAAGAACATAAGACTCATCTTGTGTTAGTGAAATCAAGATTCTCTTCTTGTTTATCTCTTTCCCTGGTTGTACACCTGGATGGTGAGTGAATCTCACCCTCCTTTCTTTTTTTGAATCTTGAGTTTTTAAATTGTGGCCCAATCCCCCATTTTATATTTATTGGACAAGACCAGTGTAGTGAATAGTCAGTCTGTGTCAGTATATGGTGATGCTAGCTTAACAATGTGAGAGACATGAGTTTAACATGGTAGTGAACTTAACCCTAAATTATCACACACACACCCCATGCCCATGTACAACACCCCATGCCCATGTCAATCCTGTTTCAAAAAGCTACCACCACCACATGGGTCAAGGTTACCATCAAAAAGTTAGTCTTCCACTGCACTGACCGTACCTGGCTCCTACAGTGGCTAAGGATTGTTGACTTTTCAGAACAAAGCTCTGCTGAGCTCCTACAACCCTTTTGAAATCAAACAAAACAAAGGTCTAGTTCAGGTAGATCTCTGGCTCCTGTACAACTTTTGCATGTAAATCAGGATAATAAGAATTGCCATCCTGGATCACACCAGTGGTCCCTTTAGCTCAGCATCCTGTCTCCAACAGTGGCCCGTATTAGATACTTCAGAGGAAATTAGAGGGAACCCAGCAGTAGGCAGCTATGGGGTAACCTGCCCCCCCCGTCAAAGTTTCGCCCTAATCCCAATAGTTAGAGGTTGGCTGATGCTCTGAAGCATTAAAGTATACATCCCTACCAAAACTCTAGTTTATTCTTTAATATATTATCACAACTCTGGGTATTTTTGTTGTCTATATGAAGGTCTAATTTAATCCTTTAGGGAATTCTTGGCTTCGGTGATATTCTGTAGCAAGGCTTTCCACAGAACAACTGTGAGTTGTGTGAAGAAATATTTCCTGTTATCAGATCTGAATTTTCCACCTTTCTATTTCATCAGAGAACTCCTAGTTTCCGTATTGAGACCACGTGAATAGAAATTTCGCATCTACCTTCTCTCTGCTATTCATCATTTTGTATCATTTTGTCATGTCCCCTGTTAGGTTTTGCCTTTTCAGTCTCTCTTCATATGAACTTCTTTCTGTGCCTCTAAACATTGTCCAGCCATGCCAGAGGAAAGACAGGGGGCATTGGAAGGGGTTTAATTGGGCTGCAACTTTATTCACCTAAAATAGCAGTAAATTGTACAGTTAATTAACCAGTATCATTTCCTCCTGCTTGGGGGGCTGTCATCAGCCCTACCCATTTCCAACCTGGTCCCAGCCAGCCTACTGGGGCCCTACTGTCCTCCCCTCATTTAAGTGTTAAGGGAGCTGAAAAGGAAAGGGATTTGGCTCCCTGCCATACGAGATGTTAGGAATCCTGTCTCACTTCCTTAAGGGATGCTTTCCTCTAAATCTGCTTCCAATCCATTTTATCTGATTGCTGTATTCCTTCCAGAACTAGTGCCTGCACCGGACATCTACCACGTTTTCAATTACCAAGTGTGACATTTTAATCTAGCTTCCCTGTGCCATCGTGGGGGGAGGTGACAAAACCCACCCCACCTCAGCCAGTCTGGTGGTGAAGGGTAAAATTCCTTCCCAGACCCCAAGGAAGAAGCTGATTAGTGTAATCCCCACAACAGATCATGAAGAAGCCTAGTTCTACTCTGATCCTATGAGTGGGAGGGTGGTTGACGACTGCCAGATCCAGGTGGTAGAGGGCTTCTCCAGAACTGCCCAGGATATAAATATCCCTCCTTCTCTACTCACCTGGTAGGCAGTGGTCACATACACACACCCGCCTAATCTAGCCACTTCCTCTTCCTCCTGGCCCCACTCCGGTAAACCTTCCCCTCCTTTTCTCTTTGCCACAAATTGCAAAGGAAGCCCTTAATGGGGCAACAATCCCTTTTCTTCTGGCCAGCCAGTCAAAGGACCCACCATATACAGTTGGGGGGAGCACATTTTCATTGCCCCTCTCTGAACCCCCTGTAATTTTGCAGTATCCTTTTTAGAGACACGGTCACCAGAACTAATGCAGTATTCCTGATGAGGACATACCTTTGATTTATATAATAGCCCGGTAATATTTACTGTATTTTTCTCCATCCAATTCCTTATGCATGCCAGAATCTTGTTAAATGGATTAAAATTTGGCTAAGTGATAGCTCTCAAAATGGAAATGGAGAATCATCATTGAGTGAGTGGTCTCTAGAAGGGTCCTGCAGGGATCAGTTCTTGGCCCTATGCTATTTAACATTTTATCAATGACCTGGAAGAAAACATAAAATCACTGATAAAGTTTGCAGATGAAACAAAAATTGTGGGAGTGGTAAATAATGAAGAAGACAGGGCACTGATTCAGAGTGATCTGAATTGTTTGGTAAGCTGGGATCAAGCAAACAGATGTTTTAATATGGCTAAGTGTAAATCTATGCATCAAGGAACAAAGGATGTAGGCTATACTTACAGTATGGGGGACTTTATCATGGGAAGCAGTGATTCTGAAAAAGATTCAGGAGTCATCATGGATAAATCAGCTGAACACGAGCTCCCAGTGTGATGCTGTGGCCAAAAGGGCTAAAGCCATCCTTGGATGTACAAACAGAGGAATCTCTAGTAGGAGTACACAGGTTATTTTACTTCTGTATTTGACACCAGTGTGACCACTGCTGGAATACTATTTCCAGCTCTGGTGTCCACAATTCAAGAAGGATGTTGATAGATTGCAAGGGGGGCAGGGTCAGAGAAGAGCCATGAGAATGATTAAAGGATTGGAAAACATACCTTATAGTGATAGACTCAAGGAACTCAATCTATATAGCACTATTTAGCTTGGAAATAGTGACCATAATGTAATAACATTTAACATTCCTGTTGTGGGAAGAACACCTCAACAGCCCAACACTGTGGCATTTAATTTCAGAAAGGTGAACTATGCAAAAATGAGGAGGTTAGTTAAACAGAAATTAAAAGGTACAGTGACTAGAGTGAAATCCCTGCAAGTTGCATGGACGCTTTTCAAAGACACCATGATAGAGGCTCAACTTAAATGTATACCCCAAATTAAAAAACACAGTAAAAAAACTAAAACAGAGCCACCATGGCTTAACCACCATGTAAAAGAAGCCGTGAGAGATAAAAAGGCATCTTTTAAAAAGTGGAAGTCAAATCCTAGTGATGTAAATAGAAAGGAGCATAAACACTGCCAAATTAGATGTAAAAATATAATAAGAAAAGCCAAAAAGGACTTTGAAGAACAGCTAGCCAAAAACCTAAAAGGTAACAACAAAATGTTAAAGTACATCAGAAGCAGGAAGCCTGCTAAACAACCAGTGGGGCCCCGGACGATCGAGATACAAAAGGAGCACTTAAAAACGATAAAGTCATCACAGAGAAACTAAATGAATTCCTTGCTTCAGTCTTCACGGCTGAGGATGTTAGGGAGATTTCCAAACCTGATACGTCCTTTGTAGGTGACAAATCTGAGGAATTGTCACAGATTGAAGTGTCACTAGAGGACGTTTTGGAATTAATTGAGAAACTTAACAATAACAAGTCACCGGGACCAGATGGCATTCACCCAAGCATTCTGAAGGAACTCAGTTGTGAAATTGCGGAACTATTAATTATAGTTTGTAACCTGTCCTTTAAATCAGCTACTGTACCCAATGACTGGAAGATAGCTAATGTAACGCCAATATTTAAGAAGGGCTCTAGAGGTGATCCTGGCAATTACAGACCGGTAAGTCTAATGTCAATATTGGGCAAATAAGTTGAAACAATAGAAAAGAATAAAATTGTCAGACACAAAGAAGAACATAAATTGTTGCGCAAAAGTCAACATGGTTTCTGTAAAGGGAGATCATGTCTTACTAATCTATTAGAGTTCTTTGAGGGGGTCAACAAACATGTGGACAAGGGAGATCTAGTGGGCATAGTTACTTAGATTTCCAGAAAACCTTTGACAAGGTCCCTCACCAAAGGCTCTTATGTAAATTAAGTTGTCATGGGATAAGAGGGAAGATCCTTTCATGGATTGAGAACTGGTTAAAAGACAGGGAACAAAGGGTAGGAATAAATGGTAAATTTTCAGAATGGAGAGGGGTGACTAGTGGTGTTCCCCCAGGGTCAGTCCTAGGACCAATCCTATTCAACTTATTCATAAATGATCTGGAGAAAGGGGAAAACAGTGAGGTGGCAAAGTTTGCAGACGATACTAAACTGCTCAAGATAGTTAAGACCAAAGCAGACTGAAGAACTTCAAAAAGATCTCACAAAACTAAGTGATTGGGCAACAAAATGGCAAATGAAATTTTAATGTGGATAAATGTAAAATAATGCACATTGGAAAAAATAACCCCAACTATACAGACAATATGATGGGGGCTAATTTAGCTACAACTAATCAGGAGAAAGATCTTGGAGTCATCATGGATAGTTCTCTAAAGACGTCCATGCAGTGTGCAGTGGCAGTCAAAAAAGCAAACGGGATGTTAGGAATCATTAAAAAAGGGATAGAGAATAAGAGAGAATGTCTTATTGCCCTTACATAAATCCATGGTATGCCCACATCTTGAATACTGTGTACAGATGTGGTCCCCTCATCTAAAAAAAGATATATTGGCATTAGAAAAGTTTCAGAGAAGGGCAACTAAAATGATTAGGGGTTTGGAATGGGTCCCATATGAGGAGAGATTAAAGAGGCTAGGACTTTTCAACTTGGAAAAGAGGAGACTAAGGGGGGATATGATAGAGGTATGTAAAATCATGAGTGGTGTGGAGAAAGTGAATAAGGAAAAGTTATTTACTTGTTCCCATAACATAAGAACTAAGGGCCACCAAATTAAATTTAAGGGGTAGTAGATTTAAAACAAATAAAAGGAAGTTCTTCTTCACTCAGTGCACAGTCAACCTGTGGAACTCCTTGCCTGAGGAGGTTGTGAAGGCTAGGACTATAACGTATTAAAAGAGAAGTGGATAAATTCATGGAGGTTAAGTCCATTAATGGCTATTAGCCAGGATGGGTAAGGAATGATATCCCTAGCCTCTGTTTGTCAGAGGGTGAAGATGGATGGCAGGAGAGAGATCACTAGATCATTACCTGTTAGGTTCACTCCCTCTGGGGCACATGGCATTGGCCACTGCCAGTGGATAGGATGCTGGGCTGGATGGACCTTTGGTCTGACCCAGTATGGCTGTTCTTATGTTCTTAACAAAGGAGAGGTTAAGGGGTGACTTGATTATAGTCTGCAAGTACCTACATGGGGAACAAATATTTGTTAATGGTCTTAGTCTAGCAGAGATGGTGTAACATGATCCAAAGGCTGGAAGTTGAAGCAAGACACATTCAGACTGGAGATAGAGTGTAAATTTTTCACAGTGAGGGTACTTCACTGGACCAATGTAACAAGGGTCATGGTGGAGCACTGGCAATTATTAAAAGAAGATTGGATGTTTTTTCTAAAAGATCTGCTCTAGGAATTATTTTGAGGAAGGTCTATGGCCTGTGTTACACAGAAGGTCAGAGTAGATCATCACAATGGTCCCTTTTGGCCTTGGAATCTTATTTGCTTTTTTGTCACCCAGTGCTGCACATAGAGCAGAGGTCTTCCTTGAGCTGTGCCCAGTGATGCTCAGGTCCTTCTCATAAGAGGATATCATTAATTTAGAACTCAGTAAAGTATATGAGCAGTTCAAATTATTCAGTGGTGACAAATGCACATGGCAGAGAATTTTATTAGTCATCATGTTGCCCATTTGCCTCACAGTTAAATAACGTTGTGCCATCTGCAAATTTTGCCACCACATTGCTCACCCTCTTTTCATTATCATTAATAAATACATTAACTTGGGGCACAGCTGGGAAACCATTGGAAGGCTTGCCAGAAACAGACAGGAGTGGAGGAGCTTCGTCACTGTCCTAAATGCCAGAGGTGTAATGGGAACATGATGCTGATGATGAATAAATACATCAGATCTTGTAGCACCCCACTGCCAAACTTTTGCCAGGATAAAAACGGACCATTTATTCCTGCTCTTTGTTTGCTCTTAGCTGGTTTGTTATGGAAGTATTTTTCTTCTCAGACCATGACTGCAAAGTTTCTTTAGCAGCCTCTTGTGAGGGACTTTGTCAAAGGCCTTTTGAAAGTCTTAATAACCATACTCAATATGTACACACAGAGAATCCCAGATCAGTACAGTTTATACTACTTACACATTTTTCTGAACCATTTAAACCCCACATGTGTTGTTTACTCTTTTAAAGTCACCAATTAATTTGACCCATTCTTTTTTGTAGAAAACTCCTATATGTAAAAACTGCAAAATTAATTTTTTTTCTTATTGGATAAAGTACTAAATCCATTGTATCTCATTGAACTGGGACCTCTATGCCAATTTTCAATCTGGAACACATTTTACAGTTGAGTTATAAATCTCTGACAAAAAAGATTTATAATAGAAGTCCTGGCATGACTAGTGCAGTATTAACGTACCTCTACGTTGGTGAGAGGAATAAGGAACAATTTAATGTGAATAACATTTTCGAGTCCAAAAATGGCATAAAGAAACACACTTTCCTCTTAAAATTGAAAGATGCATTATAATTTCAAACGAAGTCTTTCTGACACCATTTGGTTTCATCTTTAATTTGCAAAGTCTGACAAAGCTCTGTCCTTGCCTCCGTGGGTCCCACGTTCCCTGGCGGATTTTGCTAGCCTCAGAGGCTCACTGCGACCCTCCATGTCACCCTTCTTTCTCTAGAGACAAGGGTCACAGTCTACTGAGCCATTTTCATCATAAGCCAGCAAGGGAGGTGAGGAGAAGTTATCCTTCCTTGCACAGTCTCTGTTGTCTCCCAGTCTCAGTGATTAATCAGGGGGCAAAGGTGGGGAGGGGGAGCCCGGGCCCACCCTCTACTCCGGGCTCCAGCCCAGGAACCCTAATAGTATCAGCTATGGTAGCTGACCTTTTAGAAACATGACATGTACAATTCCCTGGGCTACTTCCCCCACAGCAGCCCTCACTTCCTCAAGCTCCACTTCACCCTTACCTCAGGGCCTCCTTCCTTATGCCTGATATGGTGTGTACTACTCAGCCTCTCCAACAGCACAACTTCCTCCCACAGCTCCTGACATGCACACCCACCTGACTGGCTGGGAGGCTTTTAACTAGTTTCAGCCAGCCCCTGATTGGCTTCAGGTGTCCCAATCAACCTAGCCTTCTCCTTGCCTTCTGGAAAGTTCTTAATTGGCCCCAGGTGTCTTAATTCTGGAGCAGCTTCCATTTCACTTAACCTGGTACCAGGGATTTGTTTAGCCTGGAGCTAATATATCTATCTCCCACTACTTTTCTAAGGCCATCTGGCCTTGCCCCGTCACAAAAGAAAGATTCTTCTTAAAGCAATAAACGGCTTCTCTGTGTTTATAAATCTTCATCTTTGTTGAAAGCACTGTCAAAGTGAGTCACATATTAAACATTCTGATAGTAAATTAAAAGCAGCAGGAAAAGCTAATTTAGTTTTGAATGGTAGGATTTGGGTTTTTTGGAGGGGACACTAGCTTTTTTGTGTGTGTGTGAAATTATTATTCCTTTGGTTTACTGCTCTGAAACATTAACAAATAGATCTGTGCTTCAGGTTGCCAAAAATGATGAACTTTTACAGATGAACTTTTCTAGCAGCAAACATTCTGAGATTCCAATTTTGTACTGAGTCATTGATGTACTCTAAATTAAAATATATGTAATATAGGAACAGCAAATCCTTGATTCTGCTCTAATTGACAGAGAAGTTAAACTGATTTTGAACACACAGGATCTCGTTCTGCTTCCTAAAGTATGTTGTTCACTTAAAAATGTCTCTGATTTCTTTCCAAATAAGAGGCATCTTTCCTCTGTTAAGCTGGATAATTAAATATTATTTTGCAAGAAAGATGTCAAGATTTTTAAGGAAAAAAATGTGCCTTTTTGCTGCTGAAGGGTAACCAAAAGCAGAGCCTTCATTTTAAATATCTTCGGAGACACTGAAACATAAGCAGTCTCAAGGAGATCCTTTCTTTCTGTTATAAGCATTTATCAGCTTTTTAGTCTTCTTTGTAAAGAATAAGATGAGGAGTGTGTTTGTTGTACAATAAACACTGTGTGCTGTCATAATAAACTACTTGATGAGGCGTAATCCTTTTTTGTAACAATTCTAAGATGATATTTTTTGGTTGACTTTGAAATTACCATTTTCTGTAGTATCTCTAGTCCTCCTGCTGAAGTTCCTGTTGTTGACATAGTTTTTTTAGCACACATAAGGGCTGCAGGCTGCGGTCCAGATAGGTTGGCAAGTGGCAGTTCCATAAGTCACTACTATTCCTTGATGGGTCATCTTGTGCTCCAAATTCTCAGCTTTTGTTTATTAAAAATCAAGGCCTAGATTTTCTCCTACTGTGAGGGGTTTTTTTGGTGGGGGGAGGGCATCAGAGTGCCAGTTATTTCTCCCCAGTTCTGTGGCCTGTCCCAAACCAGGTCCAACATAGCTTGGAACACCCTTGAGATGCTTTAACCCACTAGTGGCTACCCAATGGACTACATAGGTCAGTCAAGGATTACCAGTTTGTGTTGTGCTCTAACCATGCCATCCACGTGCCCACCTACACTTAGTCTGGGGGTGGAGCTGGCAAAATGGCTGGCTACTCTGGTTTTTCCAGGGACTCCCTCACACTGGAAAAATGCCCAGATGGTAGCTAAAGAACTTTCTGCCAATCTTGTGCTGCAGACGTTGTGCCAAAGGACTTGTGGTGAGGTACCAAATCTAGTCCTAATTCTCTAATCTTCATGGTTGTGACAGAAAACTTTCAAATTGTGGCCCAAATGTAACCTTTGGAGCAATGTCTGGCTGTGCTGCAGACAGCCTGAAATAATAACTCTGGGAACTCTAAATTGCCTTTATTCATCTCAGTTGGGTGTACACTCTGGAGCCTAATAATGCTGATTTCAATGTCAACCCTGTTCCACAGCTGATCAAAGAAGAAGGTATAGTTCATAGATTCTACAGTTAGAAGGGACCACTGTGATCTTCTAGTCAGACCTACTTTATAACTCAGGCCATAGAACTTCCCTCAAAGAGTTCCTGTTTGCATGATCAGCTGGTGTCTCTGCATGCAGAGAATGCAAGAAATAATTATTATGAGGATCTGATCAATCTGAGGAGCTTCTAGTTTTAGCATCTGGGTTGAATGGAGGTTAGTTTGTGCGTGGAGCCTGGAAGAGTACTTTCCCTCCCTCCCCCATTTAACCGCTGAACATAGCGGCCTACAATGGGACCTTTAAAAGCCTGAGAATTTCTTCCTATTCCTACCCCAGACATACAATGAAAATCAGTTTCACAGATTCAAAGAAAAGTTAGCACAGGCTATCTGGAACTGAGGCGGCCTTAATAACTGCAATCTAAAAATGTCATGCAGTGCAAAATCTGGAGAGGTTTTGGTTAACAATGGAAGGGCACAGGGAACTTTGATTAGTGAGTGGGTTCAGGAAGCATCAAAATAAATATCCTTAGATCAAGGAAATGATTCATTCCACATGCCTGACAGCTATGAATCAATGCAATGCTAACATCTGGAAGCTGAACAGTTCAGATTTTATTCTCATTTGTTTGTTTGTAAAAGAAAAACCCATGCAAAATACTAGTGTAACAGTAAGGTTGAGAAACCGTCTGCTGCTATTTTAGTCAAACCAAACAAAACCAAGGGGTTTTATTTTTCTGTTGCATCCTTAATACCCAATATCACAAAACGTTTAACAGAGACAAGCATCTGCAAGATAAAGAGGCAAGGAAGATGTGTAAGATTTACAGAGGAAGTGGCTAAGAATGGAGACTGAGAGACTGAGACACAGACTGAGACAGGTGGAGACTGAGACACAGCAAAATACTGTGTATGAGCCAGCAGGAAGAACAGCCCCTATTTGGAGTCAGTTTGGAGGTGGAGACTGAGAAGAGGCCAACAGCAGAGAAATTGAATCAGCTGGCAGAAAGGTGGATAGATATTTGTCCTGGGAGTAGTGTGGAGTGAATCCAAAAAGACTGCTAGAAAGCCAGGAGAGAAATAAATGCATTTTACATATTATAATCACTCTATTATGTTGAATGTTATATTTATTCTACTTCTATAGTTTTAAATATAGGATTTGGAGTTTTGAATGAAAATTCATGTATGATTATGTATGTACTTTGTGGTTTTATTATTGGTTTCAGATTGAATCTTTAGCTAACTCTGTAACTTCCGATAAGTATATCATATGGAGATGGGAGATGCATGTTGCTTTTGTAAAGTGTAAAGCACACACACATAGACACACACATCAGAATGCACTGCAACAAACAACACAAAGTTTTCCGGATCCTGGGTTCTCCTGTTTTTAACTTTCTCTAGTTGTCTTTTCCTCCTCCACTTTTGTGTTTCTTCTTTGTCCTCTCTGCATTTCCATTGCCCCTTTATCTTTCACCTTTTTTCTGTCCTATTTTTCTATTTTCCCCCCTCCCTTCTAGTTTTCATCCCTACAGGTTTCAGCAACCACAGCAGCAAGTATTTGCACATGGAAGAGCAGCAGATTGCAGAGGAAAACTGACTAGAATTAATCAGTTTCTGTCTGAATCAAACTTCTTACATGTGGGGCTGTCAGCAATGAAAAACTGACAACTGTAGCTGATTTCCCTCTTCATCAAGTGCTGAGTTTTCCATCTTTGGTTCAGGTTTTGTCAGAAAATAAGAAGTGGATGGTCAGGCCAAGTGGTTGAAGCAGCAGTGGTCAGGCCTAATCGTCGGGCTGGGGACAGCACCAGGCATCAGAGCAGAAATCAAGAACAGGGTTGGAACACAGCTGGAGCTGGAACAGGAGCAGGAAGAGGAACAGACTGGGGCCAGAACAGGAGCAGTCTGTCAGAACTGCCAAGCATCCACTGACACTTCTAGGGAGATAGCGATGTTAAGCAGACTGGAGTGGCTGCTCTCAGTGGGAGCCTATATACCTGTCTTTAGGGTCACCTGATTAGACCTTCACCTGTGGATTGGCTGAGCCCTGGCTGATTGATGTGAAGCCCTCAGATAAGCATGCTCAGGGATGACTCAGGCTTAGAGGCTTTCTATTATGCCCTCCTTCCCTCCCCAAAGACACCTACCAAGAATCTTTAGACCAGGCTTATCGGGGTGTGACTGATGGTACTCTCAAAGCAGGTTGAGAGCATGTATGTTTTCAGCTACCTCACAGAAAGTATCATCTAATCATAACCCTTCCAATCAACAAGTTCCATGAATTTTCCTCTGAGAATTTTGGAGTCCAAGATCTGCTTCACCAGGTATTCCTCATGCCCCAGACCATGATGGGTGGAGATGGCTGTTGTACTCATCCAGGGAAGGAGTTGTCAGTGTCCTTTTTCAGCAGGGAGACATGGAATACCAAGTGCATTTTCATCACCCTAGGTAGCTGGAGTTTGAAGATCACTGGGTTGATCTGCTAGTTGACCTGGAGTGCGCCAAGACGTCAGTGTCCAACTTCCTTAAAGGCTGGATAGAATCAAGGTGTTGTGCTGAGATCCATACTTTATCTCCAACTGTGATTCAAGAGGTTGCCTTCGAATGAAGGTCAGCATAACACCTGTAATCTCTTGTAGCTTATTTTAGGTGGGTTTTCAATTCTTCCTGGGTACAGCAAAGGTGTTTGAATAGATCAGACGTTGGAGATACATAGGAGGCTTGTGGCATGGATGGGTGAAACCAAGGGTAGGAACTGTAGTTGGCATAAAAAGGATTCTGGCAGGTTGCTCAGTGGTCGGAATTATTGTATAAAAATTCAGCAAAGAGGAGGGAAACCCAGTCATTCTGTTGATAGGTAATAAAGCAGTGATGGTATTTCTCCAGAGTCTGTTTCACTCATTCAGCCTGTCCATGAGTCAGGAGGCAGAAGCTGAGGAAGCATGTAGTTCAACATGCAGGAGCTTGAACAGCTCCTATCAGAAATGTGAAACAAACTGTGATCCTCAGTCAGATATAATATTAGATGGTAGGCCATGGAGTCTGAAGACAGAGGTGAAAAACAGTTGGGCTGTGTCAAGGTTCCTTCCCCACTCTGAACTCTAGTGTACAGATGTGGGGACCTGCATGAAAAAACCCCTATGCTTATTTTTACCATCTTAGGTTAAAAGTTCCCCAAGGTACAAACTATTTTACCTTTTGTCCCTGGACTTTATTGCTGCCACCACCAAGCGTCCAACAAATATAACAGGGAAAGAGCCCACTTGGAAACGTCTTTCCCCCCAAAATCCCCCCAAGCCCTACACCCCCTTTCCTGGGGAAGGCTTGATAAAAATCCTCACCAGTTTGCATAGGTGAACACAGACCCAAACCCTTGGATCTTAAGAACAATGAAAAAGCAATCTAAAAGTTCTTAAAAGAAGAATTTTAATAGAAGAAAAAGTAAAAGTATCACCTCTGTAAAATCAGGATGGTAAATACCTTACAGGGTAATCAGATTCAAAACATAGAGAATCCCTCTAGACTAAACCTTAAGGGTATGTGTACACTACGAAATTAGGTCGAATTTATAGACGTCTTTTTTTAGAAATCGTTTTTATATATTCGAGTGTGTGTATCCCCACAGAAAATGCTCTAAGTGCATTAAGTGCATTAACTTGGCGGAGTGCTTCCACAGTACCAAGGCAAGCATCGACTTCCGGAGTGTTGCACTGTGGGTAGCTATCCCACAGTTCCCGCAGTCTCCGCTGCCCACTGGAATTCTGGGTTGAGATCCCAATGCCTGATGGGGCTAAAACATTGTCGCGGGTGGTTCTGGGTACATATCGTCAGGCCCCCGTTCCCTCCCTCCCTCCGTGAAAGCAGCAGCAGACAATCATTTCGCGCCTTTTTTCTTGAGTTACCTGTGCAGACGCCATACTACGGCAAGCATAGAGACCGCTCAGGTAACCGTCACCGTATGTCTCCTGGGTGCTGGCAGACGTGGTACTGCATTGCTACACAGCAGCATCAACCCATTGCCTTGTGGCAGCAGACGGTACAGTAGGACTGGTAGCCGTCATCGTCATGTCCAAGGTGCTCCTGGCCACGTCGGCCAGGAGTGCCTGGGCAGACATGGGCGCAGGGACTAAATTTGGAGTGACTTGACCAGGTCATTCTCTTTAGTCCTGCAGTCAGTCCTATTGAACCATCTTATGGTGAGCAGGCAGGCGATACGGATTGCTAGCAGTCCTACTGTACCATCTTCTGCCAGGCAGACAAGAGGTGAGGATGGCTAGCAGTCCTACTGCACCATCTTCTGCCGAGCAGCCATGCGATGTGGATGGCTTGCAGTCCTTCTGCACCGTCTGCTGCCAGCTAAAGATGTAAAAGATAGATGGAGTGGATCAAAACAAGAAATAGACCAGATTTGTTTTGTACTCATTTGCTTCCCCCCGCCCCGTCTAGGGGACTCATTCCTCTAGGTCACACTGCAGTCACTCACAGAGAAGGTGCAGCGAGGTAAATCTAGCCATGTATCAATCAGAGGCCAGACCAACCTGCTTGTTCCAATAAGAACAATTACTTAGGTGCACCATTTCTTATTGGAACCCGCCGTGAAGTCCTGCCTGAAATACTCATTGATGTAAAGCCACCCCCTTTGTTGATTTTAATTCCCTATAAGCCAATCCTGTAAGCCATGTCGTCAGTGGCCCCTCCCTCCATCAGAGCAATGGCAGACAATCGTTCCGCGCCTTTTTTCTGTGCGGACGCCATACCAAGGCAAGCATGGAGGCCGCTCGGCTCACTTTGGCAATTAGGAGCACATTAAGCACCGCACACATTATCCAGCAGTATATGCAGCACCAGAACCTGGCAGAGCGATACCGGGTGAGGAGGCGACGTCAGCGTGGTCATGTGAGTGATCAGGACATGGACAGAGATTTCTCTGAAAGCATGGGCCCTGCCAATGCATGCATCATGGTACTAATGGGGCAGGTTCATGCTGTGGAATGCCGATTCCAGGCTCGGGAAACAAGCACAGACTGATGGGACCCCATAGTGTTGCAGGTCTGGGACGATTCCCAGTGGCTGCAAAACTTTCGCATGCATAAGGGCACTTTCATGGAACTTTGTGACTTGCTTTCCCCTGCCCTGAAGCGCATGAATACCAAGATGAGAGCACCCCTCACAGTTGAGAAGCGAGTGGCGATAGCCCTGTGGAAGCTTGCAACGCCAGACAGCTACCGGTCAGTTGGGAATCAATTTGGAGTGGGCAAATCTACTGTGGGGGCTGCTGTGATGCAAGTAGCCCACACAATCAAAGATCTGCTGATATCCAGGGTGTTGACCCTGGGAAATGTGCAGGTCATAGTGGATGGCTTTGCTGCAATGGGATTCCCTAACTGTGGTGGGGCCATAGACGGAACCCATATCCCTATCTTGGCACCGGAGCACCAAGCCGGCGAGTACATAAACCGCAAGGGGTACTTTTCAATAGTGCTGCAAGCTCTGGTGGATCACAAGGGACGTTTCACCAATATCAACCTGGGATGGCTGGGAAAGGTACATGACACTCGCATCTTCAGGAACTCTGGTCTGTTTCAAAAGCTTCAGGAAGGGACTTTATTCCCAGACCAGAAAATTACTGTTGGGGATGTTGAAATGCCTATAGTTATCCTTGGGGACCCAGCCTACCCCTTAATGCCATGGCTCATGAAGCCGTACACAGGCAGCCTGGACAGTAGTCAGGAGCTGTTCAACTACAGGCTGAGCAAATGCAGAATGGTGGTAGAATGTGCATTTGGACGTTTAAAGGCGCGCTGGCACTATTTACTGACTCGCTTAGACCTCAGCGAAACCAATATTCCCACTGTTATTACTGCTTGCTGTGCGCTCCACAATATCTGTGAGAGTAAGGGGGAGACGTTTACGGCGGGGTGGGAGGTTGAGGCAAATCGCCTGGCTGCTGGTTACGTGCAGCCAGACACCAGGGCGGTTAGAAGAGCACAGGAGGGCGCGGTGCGCATCAGAGAAGCTTTGAAAACCAGTTTCATGACTGGCCAGGCTACGGTGTGAAAGTTCTGTTTGTTTCTCCTTGATGAAACCCCCCGCCCCTTGGTTCACTCTACTTCCTTGTAAGCTAACCACCCTCCCCTCCTCCCTTTAATCATTGCTTGCAGAGGCAATAAAGTCATTGTTGCTTCATATTCATGCATTCTTTGTTCATTCATCACACAAATAGGGGGATGACTACCAAGGTAGCCCAGGAGGGGTGGTGGAGGAGGGAAGGAAAATGCCACACAGCACTTTAAAAGTTTACAACTTTAAAATTTATTGAATGCCAGCCTTCTGTTTTTTGGGCAATCCTCTCTGGTGGAGTGGCTGGTTGGCCGGAGGCCCCCCGACCACGTTCTTGGGCGTCTGGGTGTGGAGGCTATGGAACTTGGGGAGGAGGGCGGTTGGTTACACAGGGGCTGTAGTGGCAGTCTGTGCTCCAGCTGCCTTTGCTGCAGCTCAACCATACACTGGAGCATACTGGTTTGATCCTCCAGCACCCTCAGCATTGAATCCTGCCTCCTCTCATCACGCTGCTGCCACATTTGAGCTTCAGCCCGCCATCTCTCCTACCGGTCATTTTGTGCTTTCCTGCACTCTGACATTATTTGCCTCCACACATTCGTCTGTGCTCTGTCAGTGTGGGAGGACAGCATGAGTTCAGAGAACATTTCATCACGAGTGCGTTTTTTTTCTTTCTAATCTTCACTAGCCTCTGGGAAGGAGAAGATCCTGTGATCATTGAAACACATGCAGCTGGTGGAGAAAAAAAAAGGACAGCAGTATTTAAAAAGACACATTTTGTAAAACAGTGGCTACACTCTTTTAGGGTAAACCTTGCTGTTAACATTACATACATAGCACATGTGCTTTCGTTACAAGGTCGCATTTTGCCTCCCCCCACCGTGTGGCTACCCCCTCAACCGTCCTCCCTCCCTGTGGCTAACAGCAGGGAACATTTCTGTTCAGCCACAGGCAAACAGCCCAGCAGGAACGGGCACCTCTGAGTGTCCCCTGAAGAAAAGCACCCTCTTTCAATCAGGTGACCATGAATGGTATCTCACTCTCCTAAGAGTAACACAGAGAGATAAAGAACGGATGTTGTTTGAACACCAGCAAACATACACTGCAATGCTTTGTTGTACAATGATTCCCGAGTACGTGTTACTGGCCTGGAGTGGTAAAGTGTCCTACCATGGAGGACGCAATAAGGCTGCCCTCCCCAGAAACCTTTTGCAAAGGCTTTGGGAGTACATCCAGGAGAGCCGCGAATGCCACGGCAAATTAATCCTTTCACATGCTTGCTTTTAAACCATGTATAGTATTTTAAAAGGTACACTCACCAGAGGTCCCTTCTCCGCCTGCCGGGTCCAGGAGGCAGCCTTGGGTGGGTTCGGGGGATACTGGCTCCAGGTCCAGGGTGAGAAACAGTTCCTGGCTGTCAGGAAAACTGGTTTCTCCGCTTGCTTGCTGTGAGCTATCTACAACCTCCTCCTCCTCATCATCTTCTTAGTCCCCAAAACCTGCTTCCATGTTGCCTCCATCTCCATTGAAGGAGTCAAACAACACGGCTGGGGTAGTGGTGGCTGAACCCCCTAAAATGGCATGCAGCTCATCATAGAAGCGGCATTTTTGGGGCTCTGACCCGGAGCGGCCGTTCGCCTCTCTGGTTTTCTGGTAGGCTTGCCTCAGCTCCTTAAGTTGCACGCGGCACTGCTTCGGGTCCCTGTTATGGCCTCTGTCCTTCATGCCCTGGGAGATTTTGACAAAGGTTTTGGCATTTCGAAAACTGGAACAGAGTTCTGATAGCACGGATTCCTCTCCCCATACAGCGATCAGATCCCGTACCTCCCGTTCAGTCCATGCTGGAGCTCTTTTGCGATTCTGGGACTCCATCATGGTCACCTCTGCTGATGAGCTCTGCATGGTCACCTCTGCTGATGAGCTCTGCATGGTCACCTGCAGCTTGCCACACTGGCCAAACAGGAAATGAGATTCAAAAGTTCGCAGTTCTTTTCCTGTCTACCCAGCCAGTGCATCTGAGTTGAGAGTGCTGTCCAGAGCAGTCACAATGGAGCACTCTGGGATAGCTCCCGGAGGGCAATCCCATCAAATTGTGTCCACAGTACCCCAAATTTGACCCGGCAAGGCCGATTTAAGCACTAATCCACTTGTCAGGGGTGGAGTACGGAAATCGATTTTAAGTCGAAGTAAAGGGCTTCATCGTGTGGATGGGTGCAGGTTTACATTGATTTAATGCTGCTAAATTTGACCAAAAGTCCTAGTGTAGACCAAAGACACAAAAACAGGAATATACATTCCATTCAGCACAACTTATTTTATCAGCCATTTAAACAAAACAGAAGCTAACGCATATCTAACTAGATTGCTTATTGACTTTTTACAGGAGTTCTGACCTACATTCCTGCTCTGGTCCTGGCAAAATCAACACACAGACTGAGAGAACCCTTTGTTGTCGTCTCCCGTCCAGCTTTGAAAGAATCTTGTCTCCTCATTGGTCATTTTGGTCAGGTGCCAGCGAGGTTGTCTTAGCTTCTTAACCCTTTACAGATGAAAGGATTTTTCCTCTGGCCAGGAGGGATTTAAAGGTGTTTACCCTTCCCTTTATATTTATGACAGGCTGTTACTTACGTGGTAGGAATTTTAAGTCATGGCATGAAATGACACATTTTTGTAAGCAGGTCGACAACAACTATCACTGCCATGCAGCCTTGAGAATTGCGGAGGTCAACAATAAAATCCCTGGAGATGGACAACAAGGGCTGAGATGGAATAAGCAGTGGAATCAGAGCACCAGAGTGTTTGGTGCAGAGGGTCTTCATCTGAGCTTAGACCTCACAAGAGCCAATGTAGGACTCAATGGACAAATTTAGTTTTGGCCATCAGAAATATTGAAAGACCAGCTACAGTGTTTTCTAGTAGCTGAATTTGCCAGTCAGGGGCAAGTCATGGCATAGCCAGAGTATTGCTAGGCATGGTTCCCCATCTGGGTCACAGATCCAGTCCTTAAACATGAGAATCCCATTCTTGACACAGAATTTTGAGTCTGGAGCTAATTCCATACCAGTTGACATAAGGTTTAATGCAAATGGATTGTGGGATAGGAGAGGCTTCACGAGAAAAAGGAAGTCATTGTTCACCAACACATTGATGGAATAGCAAAGTTTCAAGACTGTGGCAGGTCAGGAGGACCTTAAGCTTAAGTACTCATCCTTGCAGGACAATGCATCAGGTTTCATAGTTCTGGTCCATCAACATGATTTTCCAGGGTGGAGCACATTCTGGGGCTTATGTTGCTGTGACAATACTGCTCGCATCGCGTAATTAGAGGCATCTGCTTTGTCAATTAAGGGTTTTGCCAGGTCTGGATGTACCCAGAGGGTGCCTTGTAAATGCTTCTTTTAATAGATCAAAGGCAGATTTGGCTTCCTGTGTCTAAGTAAATGTGGTATTCAGAAAGTCTTTGCTGAATCTTTGGCAAAAGTTGGCAAACCCCAGTAAGCACCAGACATTTTGGAAGTTCTCTGTTTATCACACAAGAGGGAGTTTTGTGGGCTTCCTTTGCCTGTTCCTGCCTAACTCTTTTTAAAGAAACAGAGTGGGAGGCAGACAGACAAGAGCAACCTACTTTGGCTGAACCTTCTTCCAGATGGAGGGGACAGGAAGAGGCTTTCAGTAGAGTTTTACACAAGGTGGCAATACACCATGAAAGGAATGGTTTGTCCAGCCTGCTGCCAGGTTTGCATGGAATCAGTTTGTGCACACTTACTATAGAAGTCAATGTTTGCAAGTTGTGCAACCAATTGCTGCTGTTGCCACTGCTGGGCAGTATTAACAAGAGCAAGAAAGTAGAAATTAGAGCAGCCGCTTCCAGTAGCATGGCTGAGTCTAAAGAAGAACTTGCCATGGCAGTTGCTTTTCTGTCTTTCCTGTGTCATGTTACATGTGTATCTTCTCTCAAGCTGTATGAAAGCTAGAAAGACTTGAATCAAGGCTCCATTAGTATAACAAGCTGGTAAATTTCATCATCTGCTTAATGATCACGCTGCAACCAGTCAAACATTTTCTGGTCCAAATTATGGGCAAGTTGTCATCTTTGTGCTTCATATACACTTAAAATATTGACATGTTCTTCTTGCAAAAAAAAAAAGAGTGTTCAAGAAGCCTCAAAAGTGGTATCATATGGCTTAAAGAGATTGATGCAAAAGATATGCCACATCGTGCAGTCTCAAATGGGTTAAAGATATATAACTTGTTGTAGAGTCCTACTGTAACTATGTTCCACTGAAGTGGGCGTAGTTTGATTGTGCTACTGGGAGTAGTTTCTAAGTTAAACTCATGCATAACTTTTTATATTCAATAAAGTGTTGCACTGAATAGACACATCCTTGATCAGGTGGGTGGTTTGAGGGTTTTAGACTGTTTTTTTCCCCTGTTAACTAAACAGGATTTTCAAAGCCTTGGAGGAGAAAATCCACAATATTTTTGGCGGTTGCAATCACGTTCCGTTCTTGCCATTCACCTTCCAGAAACACATGAACTGAAAGACTGAGGCATTGTGCAAAGCATGCCACATGGGCAAAGCCACTTCCTGAAGTGCTTTAACAATGTGGTCCCCATTAATAATACATTGTAAAAAAGAAAGCCACACTCTTATTTCTTGTTTAAACTCGTCTTGCTAATACAGTTTAAAATCTTAACTTTCCAAAACAGATGTTCTTGTGTTTTGAAATGTATGTCAGAGGCATCCAAACCTTTGGGATGGTTGCACTTAGTTGTGGAGTTTATATAAGATGGAGAGCTAAATTAAAAAAAATAGGGTAGTGCCACTTTTAATTGTGTTTTGCAAGTGACAAGAGTAGATGTAGACAAAAACAATGAACAAAGACAACCATATAATCTAATGTCTCATACACATATCAGCCATGCACTGATAAGTCTCCCCTTATCTTTTCTGGCGAGTGCATTTTTCAAGCTTGTGGGGCTTGATATATTTTGTGAACATCAACAGAAGAGGAACTTGCAAAGACACAGAACCAGAAAGACAATTCTTACAATCTCTCATACCCACAGCATTACCTAAATAACCTTAGCACTCGTGCTGGGTGGAGAAAAGGCATACCCAACTGGTAACCATTGGCTGTTAGTAGAAAAGTTAAAATACATTTGTTCTCATTTTAGCATACTGGAAGAAATAGTAGTCACTGACAATGGGTTAAAAGAACAGGAGCACTTGTGGCACCTTAGAGACTAACAAATGTATTTGAGAATAAGCTCAATGGGCTGCATCTTGCCAGCAGTAAGTTCTAAGCTTGAGGGGTACCATATAATTTCAGGCATTTTATTTCCAGTTCCCTTTGGGGAACGGACTGGTGGAGAAAGTATAGTTTGCTAAGAGAATCCTACAGAGAAAAGACCTCATGATCAGGTATAGGGCAAGTCCCATGTCAATCACTGGAGCAAGCATAGTTCAGCTGATTATCCATTGACCGATCAGAGCTGTGCTGCCAGCTTTAGAGAGAAATCTGTGTCCTGAGAGGCTCTGCTAAAAGATGTGAGGCTGAGAGATACCAAACTGAAGAGGTTTAAGGCTTTTTTCTCTATTACTTGGAATGCCTCTGGAAGTTTACCAGGATACCCCATACCAATTTAAAACTGGGTGAGGAAATGTATTGGAAAATGCCCTCTGTTATCTGAACATAGCTGCACACCAAGATCCTTCCACTGTTATGTGATCTGGTGACAACAATTACCACATGACTCAAGGGCACTCATAGCACTTCATTGGAGAAGGCAGATAGTCCTGTTGAGAAAAGTCCAAAACATACTCATCAGAAGCCTACTACTGCACCTATGGGGTTTGATAATCCAAGGAATTAAAACCCTCCTCAAGGCCAAAAGATGGCAAGATCTGGGTGCACAGAAACCAGCGATTCATCTGGATCTATAAATTGTGGTACATTTCATGTTTACTTGCTTATACAGAAAAAGGGGGACTGAGACAAGGGTATGCATACTAGCCAGACAGTAGGAAAGACTGGGGGAAAGTTTTGAGTAGAAGCTCTACAGTGAAATAGACACAAAGAAGTTTTAGGGATAATACAGTTTTACTTATTCTTATAAGGCTTCTTGTTCAGTGCTAAAAGGAAGTGACTCTAAGATTCTCCACCATTATCACATGATGAATAGCACTGGCAGTATCTGTTGTTACTTGAGAAGCAGCAAACACAGCATTCTACTTGCCTTTTTCCAGGGTAACTCCAGTTTTCACTTTCGGAAATTGGTTCAACATTAATTTTCAGAATAATCAACAAAGGTGGCTGCATTGTATTATCAGATTTCTTGGTTCCAGAACTTCCCCCTCTATGAGTAACAACCCTTTTGGTTTTTTGGTTTTGTTTTTTTTACTGCAAAAACATGAATATAATAAGCTTTCCGCAGTGGCAGTATTGTAGCCTATGAGGTGAAGTCAATGCATGTCCCACTGAATTTAGTACTAGCAGCTGCCTAGATTCTGCTAATAACCACAGTACATGTTGTTTGGCAACTGGATTGCTGGATCTGAATATTTGTTTTTGTCTTTCTGCTAAAGCAAAGGTAGAATATTTTTCTTAGATGTAAAATTACCATTGCCATTGTGACCAGTGACCACTTTTCTAATTGGGTTGCTCATCATTCTGGGGGCAACAGAAAAGGCTGTTTAACTGTTTTCACCACTGACATGCACATAAGGAGGAAGGAGAAGATATCAAAGTACTTCAGGCACAAGCACACTCAAGGTAAGAACCCTTCCAAGCATGCATGTACACATGGACAAATTAGTGTTGGTACAAATCAGTGCCCTTATTAATTAAACAAAGATATGTCTTGGCAGCTGTTATATAACACCACAGAGGCAGTTGGCAGGAACAAGCCAAATGAAAGGCACATCAGGGGGCTAAGTATTAGCAGCAGAAGAACACAGTTACGTCCTTAAGAAGCAAAGATGCCCTTATTGAGCAAATACGTAACTGGCTACAGCACAGCATGGCAACAACTGGCAGAAAAGAAGTGGCATGATGTTGCGGATGGAGCACTTCCCCCAAAATCACAGATGGCAGAATTGTGAGCACTTGTTATTGAAGCAACCATTTAACTTGGCAGAGCTGAAGACCACTTGGACAGCAAGAGTTGGCAGGCAAGGACAGAAAGCAGCATGGAATGGGAACATTCGATTGCTCACTCCCCAACAGTTGCATTAGCAAAAGGGGTTGCCCCCCTCCTGTGCATCATATTAGAGAGTTCTTTCAAAAGGATTTTATCTGTCTGCTCCTTTTTTCAGAACCTGAGATTTAATGTGAGTTGTTGTTTTTTTTTTGTTTCTGTATCTCCTTATTGAAAAAGTGAGCTTCTCAGAGCTGCTTTAAGTGTATGGGAAGAACATTTCTCTTCTCTGTCTCTTTAAGCTCCATTTTTAATATAAGTCTTTTGTTTGTTCTTCAAAAGTTGCCATTGTTCTGTCTAGCAGATCACTTATTAGATGAATCAGGAAGTTACTCTTGTTTTGTTATAGATAGGCAGAACATGGTCCTGAAAATATTACCGCTCAGGGCATCTACTAAACCAACACTGTGCAAGTGGACCCATACGTGATAGTGTTCATCACTTATCTACAATGTTCACAGGGTTCAAAGTTAAGCATTATATGTTTGCACATTCTTAACTTGATTTAGTAATTTTTATGAATGTATTTAATATATGTCACCTTTTTTCTGTAATCCACATTGTTAAATCCATATTTATATCACATTGTTAATGTAGATAATTATAGTTTCAACAGTTCAGAAAATGTATCTCTGTATGGCTATCTATATCCCTTTAAAAATAGTTTTAAAAATATAAAGCTAAACTATAACATCTTTACCCTTTAGATGTGTGATATAGTGATATGGATAATTTATCTATGTGTGGCATTTGTAGCATACCCATAACTGTAATATCTAGATGATTATGTATCAAAATATATCTGCCAACAACAGATATATGTTCTGGGTTATTTCTCATTTTCTTTACCACACCATATAGTACTATCAATATGTCTGTTTCTGAAGACTGAACAAGCTAATTGAAAAGCTCAACAAGGTTCATTTCCATAGATAACTTGATAACTAGATAACTCTAGTGTCCTGGACCTATCCAAAATAGGTATCATGCCAGGATATGAAACAGACCACACTGTCAACACTAATGGATGATCATTTCCTGCCCATAGACAAGGGCTATATATCCAAATTCATATTGCTGGACTCCTACGCAACACCTCTATGCTTAAACATGGAATGGTGCTGAATCCCATCGGAGCTGTGGCAGAAGTAAGTGACACTGTGCTTAGATGACTTCATTCCTTTCAATCTGCACGCACAGAATCAACGTGGGCACTGATTTACAGCCCTCAGGCCCCTCACCTGTGGAGTTTTACAAGGAGCTGTCATCAGTACACATCGATGTACTGATCATCGACATTGGTGAGGCCTCATCTGGAGTACTGTGTCCAGTTTTGGGCCCCACACTTCAAGAAGGATGTGGATAAATTGGAGAGAGTCCAGCGAAGGGCAACAAAAATGATTAGGGGTCTGGAACACATGAGTTATGAGGAGAGGCTGAGGGAGCTGGGATTGTTTAGCCTGCAGAAGAGAAGAATGAGGGGGGATTTGATAGCTGCTTTCAACTACCTGAAAGGGGGTTCCAAAGAGGATGGCTCTAGACTGTTCTCAATGGTAGCAGATGACAGAACGAGGAGTAATGGTCTCAAGTTGCAGTGGGGGAGGTTTAGATTGGATATTAGGAAAAACTTTTTCACTAAGAGGGTGGTGAAACACTGGAATGCGTTACCTAGGGAGGTGGTAGAATCTCCTTCCTTAGAGGTTTTTAAGGTCAGGCTTGACAAAGCCCTGGCTGGGATGATTTAGCTGGGAATTGGTCCTGCTTCGAGCAGGGGGTTGGACTAGATGACCTTCTGGGGTCCCTTCCAACCCTGATATTCTATGATTCTATGAGTACACAGTTGATGCTCATCATCTTCTCATTAGATGCAAACACCACCAAACTGTCCAAGAGCCTGGTTCAAGATTACCAGCTGTATGAAGACCATATGGCTGAAACTGAATCCAGGAAAGACTGAGGAGGTGCTGTAAGATAGAAGTGCTTTGAAGAACTCATTATCTCCATAATACTGTCTTTGATTATCCATTTTTTGAAAAGGTCTAATTTTTAGTAATCTGTTCTGGTGGAAGTGAAACAAAATGTTAAATACAAGAAGAAGAACATTCCTGTCTGGTAATAGATAGATTGGTTGGGTGACCTTAATCTAGTTGAAAAGAGAATGGCAAAACCTAAGGTTTGGGAAACCTGTTACTGTGGCCAAAGAGATACCGTAGCCCATGTGAGAAAGAGACACTGTATATCTGTTAAACAGATTTGGTGAGGTACTGGCCAGCAAAATAAAGTAGAACATTTTATTTTCCTTTTGGAGGTTCAACATGAGTCTTTCATTAATTTCACTGAGCTTTGGATCAGGCCCTGGGAGAAGTGAAATTAGTTTTCAGGAGCTCCTGACTATGCCTCTGTCTCATCACTTGCACCTATCAGGGGACAGAGATGCCAGGGCATGTTGAAGTATATCACAGAAATATTGGTCCTATGCATCCTTTATACATCCTACATGAGTACAACCAGATGGTAGTGTTTTCCATTGGCTTCTAGAAAGCCCCTGAGAGATGCATAAGCAGCATGGAGAGCTTTGCCTGATTCCCTGCATCTTTCAGAATGTGGTGGCCTTGCTGTGGATGCTGTATATAGTTACCTATCTGGGTATGATGTGATAGAAGGTATCGCATTCAGTACTATGCAGTGTTACTTTTTGTTTGTGATGGAACTATCCAGGCACTTCTGGTAGCAAGTTGTAAGGATGGGCTTCTATCCACCGCAGGCTGCCTTTGGGAGATCATCGTGACTGTCAGCAGCGTGACTTTTAAAAATGCAAGTGAGAAAATTAGAATCGCCTAAGGACTCTTGTGAATTGCATCTCGCCCTTTCACCTCTGAGTTTAACTCACAGCACTCCGGAAACATGAATGTTTAATATGTCATTTACTGGCTCCTATGAAAGAAATGACAGCTGTGGAGTTTCAAAGCATAATCTGGAAGCAATGCACATGCCTCTATATTAAAAAAAAATAAAATGACACCCAGAGCAAATCCTTTTTCATAAGCCCAGTTATTAGAAAAAAGTAATGTGATATCATGAGCTTTCATTAATACTAGTCTTCAATAAGCCTAGAGCAAATTCTTGCTTGCTGTGCACTTGCTATCAAACAGAATGGCTTGAAAGCAGAACATAGTCAGTGTAGGGGCAATCGGGCGTGTGCAGCGGAACTAGAGAGTATTTCTACTGGCATAGCGGTTCTCAGCCAGAGCATTTTGGTTTTTGTTTTTTTTGTTATGTGAATTTGGTAAAAGAGGATTACTGGTATTTCAGCAAATCATAATACAGAGATCATATTTAGCACTTGTAGCATTCTTTACACCTACAAAGTGCTAAACACGCTTGGGTTAATCTTTGCAGGTAAGTAAGTATTATTATACTTGTTTTACAAATGCAGAGACTGAGCTGCAGAGCAGTTAGTACACTTGCCCAGGGCCACAGAACATATCAGTGCCGGACCGAGGATTACAATTGAGGATTTCCAGGTTCTTGGGTCTATGTGTGGACCAATCATCATGCTGCCTCATAACAAGGTGTAGTTCAAATTTGCCAATTTGTGCTCTCAAAAAAAGACAGTTTCTCTCTTTGTCAAAGCAAACTCCCATGCTGCTGAACTAACTCCTGACTTTGCATGCATCATTAAATACTTTGCAGTTGCTATCCAGAAAGCTCTGCAGAAAACCTGTGGCCAACCCAAGTAACTCACTTTTCTTTTAAATAATTGATGACATCAAATAGCAGCAGTGTTGTGGCAACAAAGAGATCGCTCTCTCAAAATGTTTTATTTATTGAGAATTTACAAAATTGACTTCATGTTAATCTAAAACATCTGCTTATTCTAATTCAGGATGCCACAGCTCCGGTGCTATGAAATCCAACAATATTTCAGATTTAAACAATATGTATGTAATATCTGGCAAAGAGATATGGGGAGGGGTGTATGAAAGCCAAATATGCATTTCATATGAATTTATTTAAGGGGATTATAAATATGTATTTAATAATAAGTGTGTTTAAGATAATTTACTAAACCACCTAAATACCAGCTAGAGAATAAAAATTGATTCTCAGCTTTAAACAAGACCTTATTAGGTAAAGTAACAACTTTAGTTTCCAAGAAAAAAACACTTGGAATTTTTGTCAGGCCAGACTTATATAAAACACACTTAGAAGTGGAGCTTTTTCCATGGTGTTCATAAATCAAGGTCACTTATGCAAGAAGACTAAGTTTTGTTAAAACTGACAATTGGATATAGAGGGCATATCAGTGTTAAATGATATTCTTCCCACATTCTAGGTCAGAAGGCAGTGTAAGCAACACAGTGGCATTATAAAACAGAAAATTGCATTCCAGATAATAACAGAGCTTCATGGTGCATGGTTTTACTCTTTAATGTGCTGTGTTGCACTCCGTCATATTAAGATTTTAAATTATATCACATTTCCTCCTTCATGCATAGTTTTAATTTGTTTCCAGTGGGATGGCTGGCTGAAATGCAGCTTTTTTTTTTTTCTTTTTCTTTTTCCTTTTTTAATCCAATGATACCTAGAAAAAAAGCCTAGAGCAAAACTGTCTGTGCAGGAAAATGGAAACAAGAAGTAGTTTCAAGATTTATAAGCCAAGGGTTTATGTGATGTATTTACAGATTCAATCTGTGTACCAGGCTTTGATCCAAGCCTCAGCATGATGACTGGAATAACTCCAATTAACCCGATGATACCAGGCATGGGGTTAGTACCGCCGCCACCACCAACAGATGTGCCTGTTGTCAAAGAAATAATTCACTGCAAAAGCTGTACACTCTTCCCTCCAAACCCAAGTAAGTGGATCTGAAGAAAGAATGCTTGGCAATCTTGTTTTCTTAATATTTTGCATAAAATGTTTCTAGGTGCCAAACAATATTTGAGCACATTTTCTTTATAAATACAAAAGGAACCACAGTGGCATGTATGCAAGAAATAGAACTGATTTAATAAAGTGAATAATTTTGGATATGCGATGGTAACTAAAATGTTTGCAACCAAATTGTATGGATGTGTTGCAGTGTGGTAGAATATTAGAATATGTTCATTCATCTTGACAAATACAAGGGCAAACATAGAAAGACGTTTTGTAAGAAAAAAAAGTGGATTAATTTAACAAAGCTGAAGGAGACTGGACGTCTCACTTAGTTTTAATAAGCCATTCCCCTCTGTATTTCTTTTTCATTTCTATGTCACTCATTCAAATCCAGCCCAAGTCAGTAGCGATGGAAAATTGTAACTGTTCGATGGTTATTCACTGGCCCTTATGAACTGAATGTGGTGCTCTTAGTCTAGTTCCCATGATCAGGTGTCCACATCACAAAAACAGCATACAGATGGGGCACCGTTGTTGACAGTCTCAGAAGAAAGATTTCAATGGAAATGAGCATGAAGATTCACCTATTGCCTCACCCCCTAGAGGGGCTCCCTCTGCATTGTGGGGAAGGTGAATCGGTAAGGAAATATGGGGAAGCTTGCACAACAGTCACCCACTGTGTACCTCTTCTGGGGTAGACTGCCCACCGGCTGTAGTAAGTGATGTAAGTGGTGATGAGCTGAGCTGCCTGCAGAGAGCACTTGGGAACTCCCCAGGATACAGGAGAAATGTTACGGCACACAGCATAGTTGTCCCAAGCTGACAGCCAGTTCTGGGGCTTGACATGTAGAGAGGGCAAATCTATAGTTCCATCTCCCTGCCCTTTTAGAGCACCATGTTTGCCCTGGGAAGCAGTCCCTGTGCTCCCTTCTTCCTGGCCCTTGCATGGGCTGTGCAAATGAAAGACGAACTCGTCCCACTGAGCATCTGCATAAGGGCAAGGCAGAATCTTGTGACTAAATCGGAGGACTTCAGTTCCTAGGGTCATCAGCTGGCGCCTTTCACCAGCACCATGGGGAAAAAGGAAGGCGAAGCAAACAGAATTTTGCTCTGTGTTTGTACTGTGCCTAGCCCATTGTTTAAGCAAACAGACTGGGTTTCAAAAACAATTAAAAGACTAACCTCACTCAGCGTATTTAATTGCCAAATAACTAATTCATATTAATCAGTGTTGGCTTGTAACTGTTTTTTTTTCCAGAAAAGTGCTCTAGTAATCTACACATAAACAAGGTGAAACATTGTGACAATGGATACTCTTTTATACAGCCTCCAAAAATTTAAGTTTGCTCATTTACACGTAAATGATGATAATTTTTTTTTAAAAAGTCACTTCATCCAGTGGTGTTTCAATGCCAAATGAGTATTCTGGGTGCTGTTAGGTTATCCTTCCCTTGTTCTAGCCTCTGTTCTATTATCTGGCAACAGGACAAAGTAGATAACTGGCAGAGGGTTTTCATCATGTTGTCATTTCATTGTGTTTCCCACTCTGTTTTGCTGTTTGCTATGCTTCTGTATTACAAAAGAGAAATGAAATTACGCTAAGACTGGGTAACATCTTCAAACCTGAGTGCCTGAAGTTAGGTTCCCATGTCCATATGCAGACACCTAAACAAATGTGGCCTGATTTTCATCACCCATCGATTTGAGTCGGTGTTGTGTAAAAAAATTAGAGATGAGCCAAAGTGGCTGAGTTCAGACTCAGCTCAGATTTACACTAGAGTTCAGGGTTTGTGTCTGAGGTCATGTCAGCACTAAGGTTCCTCTCGTCCAAAATTTCACAGACTTTTCTTGTGGGATTTCAATTGAATCCAAGTAGGAAAATAGACCCCTTTGGGTTTTGGATCTGACCTGGACAGCAAATCATAATGGCAGGGATTTGACTGTGAAACCATCAATCAAAATTGGAAATAGTGACAATTCAGGGATACAGTTTTGGCCAATCCCTAAAATATTTAATTGTCCCTAACCCCAACCCCCTCCCAAATAAATTGCTATTCAAAATAATTTTTAGTGCATAAAATTGATTATGGGGATGATTGGGATGAATGAATACAAAGACAAAGCTTTGTGTTCCAGTGTGATTTTTGTTTTTACTTAGATCTTCCACCACCTTCCACAAGAGAGAGACCTCCTGGGTGTAAGACTGTGTTTGTTGGAGGTTTACCAGAAAATGCTACTGAGGAAATTATTCAGGAAGTCTTTGAGCAGTGTGGAGATATTACAGCTATTCGGAAAAGCAAGAAGAATTTTTGTCACATTCGTTTTGCAGAGGAGTTCATGGTTGATAAAGCCATTTACCTTTCTGGTACTTTACATTCTTTAATGGATTTTCTGTGCTTCTCATTTGTATTTTATGATGCTAATGTGTGCTTATTTTCCTAGCCTTTATCTCAGCGAGTGCTGCTTGAGCTCAGCAGCTTTGGCTAGGAGTGGGAATGGTGCAATTCCACATTTTCTTGTGCTCACCAAGACTAGTGTGTGATTCTGTTAATTTTACCTACCCCAGATAATTTCCCACCATCCCTGGCAATTATTTTCGGTTTTATGCAGGTTTATATGGTTTTTATTCATGCGTTGGGGTGGGAAGGGGGGGAGTGGAGGGCCCTGGGCCAGGATTGCTGCAGTACTTCAGTGCCAGTTTCCGTGACAGGTGCTGGCAGTTTCACTGGCATATTTTTATACATTCTGCCGTGTGGCCTGAAAGTATTCTGCCTTCATAAGCACATTATAGGTGTGATTCTGATACCCATACTCATACAGAGTAACACCTTTCTCCACAAAAAGTCCAATTGACTTTGATGGGGATATCTGTTCAAAACTACTCCTCATGAGTAAAGGTGTCAAAATCTGACCTAATATAGTGTTCGGGATGTTCCTCAAGATCTCCACCAACTACCATTTTTTAAAACAAAAGTCAAGTGTCATGCCTTTAAACTTGGGTGAATGTTAAATTGTGACTTGGAAAACCCCCACTCTTTTATTTTACAAAGGGGCAGCCACTCTTTCTTTTTAAAAAAAAAATTCCAATTCCCTGTCTTTGGAGCTCGGGGAGGTGAAATCATTTTTTTAAGGAAATTTTAAAAGACTTTTTTAAGTTTCTTCAAATCTTTATCTTTTCCTTTCCTCCTTCCTTTTTTTACCCCATTTCTTCACTCCCATCCCTGTCTCCTTTTCCGATCCCACTCCGGTTTCAACTTTCCTCCTTCCCATCTCTCATTATTACTTTTGTGTTCATTTATTATTTCTACATCACTATAGTTTGTGTGGCACTTTACAGACTAATGAAACAAAGCCCAGGTCCCAGCTCAGCACAGCTGATCTACAGAGGTGTTGAACACCTACTATTCATAGTACAAGTCGTGGTTGCTTTGTGTTTTTTAGGATGAGGGCCTAAATTGGACATAACCCCCCAAAAATGAAGGGCATAGTGCAAAGAGTGAGGGGAGTGGAAGAGAAGATCATAGAAAAACAGAAACTGTCATGCTAGATCAGAATCAAAGTCCAGCTAATCCAGTATCCTGTCTCTGACAGTGACTGACACCAGATCCTTCAGAGGATGGTTATAGGAATCCTGAGGAGGCAGATGTGAGATAACTTGACCCCAAAGAAAGTTTCCTTCTGACCCCTAATAGTCAGAGACTGCCTTAACTGAAATCTGCTGATTATTATGTATGCAATGTATTACTTCCTATTTTGCCAGTTTCTTTTCGATAATGTGCTATAGTTAGGGGACAGTCAGGAAAGAGAGCAGCGGTGGAGGTTAAACTTCCTTTCTGCTCCCCTCCCTCCTCATTCTGTGCAGGTTTATTTCCGAGCTCCCGGGACTTTCTCTTCCTGACTCTCCCCTTCATTCTTCATTCCATCCTTCCCCCTCCCTCTTTCCTCACTCTTCCTTTTCACTGCTGCTTGTACAACTCTCCTCTTTACTCTCCCACTTCTGCTTTCTTCTGTTTTCCCATCCTCCCTATCTCCATATTTTTCTCTCTCCTCATCCTCCTCTTTCTTCGTTCCTTTTGTTCCTCTGGCAGAGACTTTTTACCTAGTGTCTCCAGCCACATTAAAGAAGGGACAGTGGGTTGGGAGTGAGGGATAGAGAAAAAGAAACAGGTGAGCATTGCTGCCATAATCAGCTAACTTGTGCTGTCAGCCTTGATTTCCATGGAATTCTGCAATAAACTCGGAGCCTTGACTGTTTTCCAGCACTGCAGAGAAGATCGTGCACTAGAGGCAGGTTTTAATTGTACTGAATGATTGTGTTTTTCTAACCAATCTTTATAGTGTTTTGAAACATAATGCATTTGCAAACGGTAGAAGAAAAACATACAGTTAAAGCAATTTCTCAAGCCTATAATATACAAAAGAGACCTACAAATAGAAGGTATAATTTATTATAACTTCAGTATACTTGTTATATGAGGGAAAACCATGCCTTTGATAATGATGACTTAGTCTGTCTAATCGGTTTTATCTGTCTATCCAATCTAATCTATCTAGGTATTTATCCCATGCTTAGTTCCATAGTACCTTACGCAATTATAAAATCCATTAAGCAGTCTAATCGCTAGTTCTTTCCATTCTAACTCCAAATGGATGTATGGGGGGTTGGGAAGAGGCATTATGTTGCATTTTGATTGCAGGACGGCTAAGCTGGAGAAGCGTACATTCTGCTCTGAAGGTTGAGCAGTTCGCTGCCATTCTGATCTGTTATGGAAGTGAATTCCAAATAGCCATGACCAGCTGATGAGAAAGTTCTGCTTCCTGCCCTCATATGTTTCACCCTCATGACTGGGATGGTTCCATAGCTTGTGAAACTCTAAGCAGTCACGGACAGAAAGAGCAGGACAATATCTTAGGTTGCCAGGGCCCAGCCCTGTGGAGAACTTTCAAGATTATGGGCAAAACCTTGAATATGATTTATATCTGCTAATGTGTTCCAGTTTCTGCCCAGTGCTGCGTATCCAGGCAATGTATAATGTCATTTTTAAGCTCCCACTGGGTGCTCGTGCCCCTAGGCCCTCTCTTTTGGATGTCCGAGTCCAGTATTCAGGGCATTCACTGGCCAGCTCCCTGCTCAGTAACACCCAATCACAAAAGATAAGTCTTGGAGCATATACTAGATGTGTAACATGGAAAGGCTGGTTTTTATTTTTACAGCATAGTAATTGATTTTTCCTGGTGCTGCTCTTTTAAAGTTAGGCTCCTGGCGAGTGACCAAAACCCCTTCCTCTGTCTGTGTGTGAGAAACAGAGATTTAAAATGACACATCCTGCATGCAGTTAATGCAAGCTGCTATTCCAAGCACCAAGGTGGGAAGAGGTTGTGTGAATGAAATTCATTGCCTTTCCAGGAGGAGGTCTGAAAAAGGTGGTGGGGGGGTGCTATTATCTGTTCAAATACCTTTGAACACTGTTAAGAGCATAAAATAATGGAAGACAACAGGCGTTCAGACTTCTCTACAACTCACCGCTGGCATGCTGACTGCTTTGCCGGTGGCTCTGTAAACAAAGCAGAATCTGACAGACACACACACATACCACCCAGTGTATGGTCATGCCAGCCACACACCTATCTGAGGTTTTTATGTCAATCCAGGTAGTTCTGAGGTCATTGTACTGTCCCAGTAGTCTATTTAAGGACTGCTGAAGTGCCTAGATTGACTGTGCCTAAGGAGGGCTGCTGTGACATTTTGAAACAGTGGACTAGTTTTGACATTATGACATGGATGCTCACAAAAACCTTTTGGTTGGTTGCCCAGTGGCAGCCAGAGCGGCCGAACAGTCAATCTGATTTTTAGTCATTCATGGATGCACTCAAAACTGGCTGCCCTAAAGAGGTCTTTAGAAAATTCTCTTGTGAAGGACATCAAATCTAGGATCGAAACGCAGATATTCCTGGCTCCCTGTGCTGTGCTCAAACTGCACCTTCTTTTCTGCACCGTTCTCTCTATCTGTTCCCAAAAGATAGGGCTGCTCTGATAAAATTCAGCTTCCCTATTGCACACTCCACATTTTCGTTGGATTAGGGTGCAACCATCTTTATACCCTCTCACTTTGCTCCTTTGTCATTGTGAGTGGGCAGAGTTTGGACATACGTAAGAATCTTACTCTCTGAAAGGCTCCAAGAGCAAGACTCTTATACATTTCAATACCCTGTCTGCTCATAACAACAGAGGAGATAAGCAGAGCAGAGGGAGAGCATTCACAAGGTTATATAGAGTGCAAAACATAACACAGCTGGGAGATCTAATTTTAGGCTCATGACCCTGGGCACTTTGGCAGTGTCCCTCAGACACGACTGATAAGGTTCTTTAAGTTTACAAAATTAGTTAGTTGATAAATATATGTTGGGAGTCAATTGATTTGTCTGACATTTGTCACGGTTACAGAGCTAGCTGCACCGCAGACCTCTTCTCTTGCCTTTCTGAGTGCACCCCCTGCTGGTAGGAGGCCTCACACCTTTACCTCCCTGGAGTAAAATCACACCATTCTCCCACTCGCAGACCAGATCCTTGGTTACAGCACCCTGGGAGTCCTTACTCCCAACAGATCTGAGTGGGTTCCAGTACCTGTGGTTCTTCCTTTCTATATCTTGTGGCCAGTGGAGAATACAGTGACACCAAATGGCTTTCTTACACTAAAGTATTGTTTAATCTTAACTGTGAGAAAATGGCAAAGTATAAGAGAAGAGTTTAAAACAGTAACAATCTGTACACATGTTTATCTTTCCTAAAGGCTTAGGCAGGCCTATTTTACCACAGCCTCCTAACTTCTGGGCTCTGGGTGTCAGTTTGTTCTCCAACAGTCTCTCTTCCCTGTCCTTGTGGGCTGTTCTTTGTCCCAGTTTTCCTGTGGTTGAAAGCTGGAACCCGTCTCCCCTTTGCCAGGCTAGACTGTTGAGCTCAACAGGGTGTTAGAGGAAAAACTTCAAAGCAAATATCACCTTTGTTGTCTCTTATGTATCTGAAGCCATTGTCCCCTTTTCTGCAAATGTGCAGTCCACCTCTGTTTTAACCAACCCTTTTTATCTATACAATGACCCCCCTAACAACAATCAGATAGGACTATAATATGTTCTAAGTTAGAAGTGCACTCACTGTGTCACAGCATTCACCCCTCTCTGTTCAAAGCCCAAGTTTGCCCTTCCCCTTGCAAAGCCCAAAGGCTGCGTTGGAGCCCTGTGGTATCTAGGAGGGACAGGAACAAACCTGCTCAAGGCACAGGCAGGTAGTGGCTGCTGTTCAAGTTTATGGGAAGAAAAACAGCTTCTGCCTTTTCATGCTCTCTACACAGGAGTCCCCAGTCATTGGGTCTTCATAAATGCATCGGTACAGATGAATAGAGTGACTTACTTTAGGGACAGCCTAACCAGAGCCAGCGTGGAGCTCAGCTACCCAGCATGCAAAGGATCCAGAGGCCCCTATTGGGCTGTTCCCCTCATATCCCCATGAGCAGAGCTATTGGGAGGGTTGGCCTAGTGGGATTTATGCAATCCTTCTGTAAAGTGCAAATTCTACCTATTTTTCAGTGTCTCCTGTGATTGTACACACTGTTTACAGCTTTCTGCACTTTCTAAAATTACCCCTGAAGCACTGGTTAAGAACTAGGAGGATTATTTTAAAATTTTCTTTCAGTCGGTAATGTACAACTTGAGAAAGGATTGTGATGCTTCTCAGGGTATCCAGGGCTTTGAGCCATCTTGTTACCTCCTGCCTTTAGCCAGAGGGAGTCTTGCCTGTGGTGACTGGGTGTTAGCTCCATAACACCACCTGCTTTTCAGCCTCTCAAGCATTCCCCTCAGGGCTATACCAGACCTGAGAAGAAGTGCAGCCCAGTTCCCGAGTCCCCTCGTGATATCCAGCCCCTCCCACTGGCTGCTCACAGAAATCCCAGATCCTCTGCCACCACAGGAGCAGTTTTCAGAGTAACAGCCATGTTAGTCTGTATTCGCAAAAAGAAAAAGGAGTACTTGTGGCACCTTAGAGACTAACCAATTTATTAGAGCATAAGCTTTCGTGAGCTACAGCTCACTTCATCAGATGCATATCGTGGAAACTGCAGCAGATTTTATATATACACAGAGAATATGAAACAATACCTCCTCCCACCCCACTGTCCTGCTGGTAATAGCTTATCTAAAGTGATCATCAGGTGGGCCATTTCCAGCACAAATCCAGGTTTTCTCACCCTCCACCCCCCCACACAAATTCACTCTCCTGCTGGTGATAGCCCATCCAAAGTGACAATTCTTTACACAATGTGCATGACAATCAAGTTGGGCTATTTCCTGCACAAATCCAGGTTCTCTCGCATCCCCCCCCCCACCCCCATACACACACAAACTCACTCTCCTGCTGGTAATAGCTCATCCAAACTGACCACTCTTCAAGTTTAAATCCAAGTTAAACCAGAACATCTGGGGGGGGGGGGTAGGAAAAAACAAGAGGAAACAGGCTACCTTGCATAATGACTTAGCCACTCCCAGTCTCTATTTAAGCCTAAATTAATAGTATCCAATTTGCAAATGAATTCCAATTCAGCAGTTTCTCACTGGAGTCTGGATTTGATTCAGCAGTGTGGCCCAGTTTACCAGTTTTACCCGAATTCACCACATCTGTAGAATGCACAGCACTTGTGAGCACTTATAATAAAATGAAAGTTTTATTTAAGAAAGAATACAGGTTCCACTAGAAACGAGAGAGGGTGATGGAAACAATACAAAACAAAATCATAAAATGTGAATAGGGCCTACCCTTATTAATACTTACCTTGCTATCTAATACAGTAGATTTTCTCCCCAAAGTTCAGTCTGCTGCAGAGCTGGTTGGCTTCACAGGAACCATGGTCCAATCTTTCATGAAACAGCCCTGCTCAACAAGATGTCTCTGCACACTCCCCATGTTGGGATGGGATATACCAAAATAGGCTTTTGTCTTTATTCACAGATAGGGTGATACCCTGTATATTGCAATGTTCCTTTTTACCTTCAAGTTGTCTTTGATGGTTTTCCATGGACTTTTGAGATGGGGCGAGGGTAGACACTTGAACAATACATTACATAATTAGCCAGCCAGGGAGAGGTGACAACTCCCCAGCCACCTTGAATGGGCCATTACCAGGACATAAGCTCCCCTGGTGACTCACTTTCACTAGACCATAAGGGCATAATTGTTAGTAAAGTCATATTATTCCATAAATATTACCCGTACACACATCTCTCACAATGATCACAAATATTGATAAGTTACAAGCTTTCAGTAGAGACCTCCTATGCAATCCTTCATATATAGATAACATGAAAGTGATGTGTTGGGGTAGTGAGTTTGTCAGGTCTGAGACAGGAGCTGCTTTATAAAGAACAGTGAACCCTTTGCCCATTGTCACCAATAGGCATCTGTACAGTATCCCAAGGATTCTTAGCAAAATTGGACCTGTCCTAACAGCTCAGCTTGTGCTGTTGTGCAGTATTGTCCCAGCGGATTAACTTTTCTTCATTTAGCACCCAGAGGTTCCAATGAAAATCAGGGCCCCATTGTGCATGGCCACTATATTAAAGAGCTTACAATCTGTTAGTTTTAGCAGGTGCAGTGTTGACGCATCTATGACTACATAAGACGTTACTGAAGAGACATAAGCACCTTTTATACATTGTCTACAACAAGATTGCTTCTTCTGATAAACCAGTGTACTTTATTACAATCATTTTCAGACAGAATATGGAGTATAAATGCAGTTCTTAGACTGAATTTGATCTATTTATATCTGCTCCCATGCTGTTAGCATATTGTGTTTTTGACTATGAAAGGTCAAACCTGAGGTCCAGCTTCAATGCAAAGTGTGCTGCATTATCCCTGGGGCTGGCAATTTCTATAACATGATTTGCTCATTTATCTCTGGCAGGGATTTTCAAGGATTTCAATCTTTTGTCCAAATCTTCTGAACCAGAACTAAGCCTGATCCAAACACTCCCAGGGTTAGGTGGGGTTCATAATCCAAACCCAGTCTAGCTGCACAGTTTTGCAAATGACCTCTTTGCTTATAAAGGTTTGGAACCTCAAACTGGAACACTCCAAAGTTTGAGGGGGTTCTAAACCTGGATCCAAATTTTGCTGGGTGAGTCTATCCCATCAGCTCAGCTACTGTGGTGATGTATGCTTTAGAAATATAGAAGGCTGGACGTGTAGGTGGATGTATATGTAAATGACAATGAAAAGTTTGATATGAGATGGGAGTTAGGAGATCAAGGTGGCGAGGGAAAAGCAAATAAACTTTTGATTTTTTTTCCTCACTGCCTAAAAAGTATAATTAAATAAAAACTGCAACAGTTCTGCTTGTTGCTTTCAGGTTACCGCATGAGATTAGGATCTAGCACAGACAAAAAGGATTCAGGTCGCCTTCATGTTGATTTTGCTCAGGCAAGAGATGACTTTTATGAATGGGAATGCAAACAAAGAATGCTGGCCAGAGAAGAACGCCATAGGCGCAAAATGGAAGAAGACAGACTACGACCTCCCTCTCCTCCGGCAATAATGCATTATTCTGAACATGAAGCTACTTTGCTGGCTGAAAAATTGAAAGGTAATGGACTTTTTTCCCCCACTGTATTATATTCTAAGAGCAGAAGCCACCCAGATGTAAGAACACTGATAAAGCCAATCCCATCATAATAGTGCTGCTGATTTCTCTCTCATATACTCTTTTATTTGCCCTCTTTCTTCATCCCTCTGCTGCTGGTGTTGCCACCATTATAATATGCACATACCTTTCAGTGTGTGTCCCTCTGCCATTTTTATTTTAACAATTTAATTTAAAAATTCAGAAGTCTTTTGAATGTTTTTTTCCTGCTTTTTTCATCAAGGTATATAGTACATGAGCAAGGAATCCAACCTAAACATATGAGATCCACCTTGGATAAGGGGAGTCTTTCATGTGATGTAATTATCCATCTTGGAGGAGACACTCAATGTCAAAATCTCTTACGTACATTGTTCACATGTAGGGACCAACTCTACAGCCCTTACTCATGTTGAGTAGTACTGGGCTTACACTGAACTCAACTACCGAACTACTTACCTGAGTATACTGGCCAGTGTAAGTTCTTAGACTGCTCTCATCACTGAGTGCCTGTCAGTAGTTAATTAAGTGCTGTGACTAATATCTGTCACATGTAGTTCATTCTTACATCTTCTCCCCAGGGGAAGAATAGTGTGTGCTGTGTAGTTGGGTTTTTATTTTTGTAGGGTTTTTTGTTTGTGTGTGTGTGTATATATATATGCACATACATACACACCTGTGCTGAATAAGTACTAGTCAAGGTCAGACTTGAAGATTTGGACCCATAATAATTAGTTAACATGTGAATCATCGTAAAGATATAAACATTTAAAAGCAAATGGCTCCTCTCGGTTTCCTTTCCATTAGGCTTCTAGCAACTGTGCTTGGCATTCTTTCCCCAGAGCAGAGGCCAAACATGTTACCTCCGCAGTATGCCAGCTCACAAGAAAATATGATTCTTGCCACTGTCTTCTTCCATTGTAACTATTCAGATTAGACTTGGAATATCTTGCTGTCAACACACTGGCATACTGTGCTAACTATGAAACACATTTGGAAAGCAGGATAAGAATAGCACACAGTGTGCTCCTGCATCTTTGGAGAGTGTAGCAAAGATGCACCCTACTGTCTCTGGGAGCATAGTGCTAGTCACAAAGATCTGTATCACAGGTGGAGCATGGATACAAATCTAATTCAAGTCTGGAATTAAGTGCAGATAGCTAGGAAATCAGAATGGTAGGCAGCATGATTAAAATCACACAAAACAAAGTCAGGCAGTGTAAATGGTAAGATTCCAACAGCATTGTTAAGCATGACAACCTATTGGCTAGATGGTGTGTGGCCTGCACAAGTGTGGGTGGGGGAGGAGGAGAGCTCTCAAGCCTCTCCTCCTTCCGTGTCCCTGCAGGTGCTCTCCTCTGCTGAACAAGTAGTGAACTGCACCACCTGAAGTAAACACACAGAGTTGGGTTTCATCATTATACTGAAGATATTGACGTCCATGCTCACTACTAATCCTTCCCAAGGACTCAGACACCGTACACAAGAGGGCAGAGGAACAGAATGCTGTGGTACCCCACATGAGAGAGAGCCCCTGGGACAAATACACTGGCTAGTACTACCCTGTGAGGAATGGAGCAACACAAGAGAAACGTCTATCCCTGCTAGAGACCATGGAAGCACCACCAGAGCCTCACAATCTATGTATGGTATTGAAGGCAGCTGGCAGAACTAAAATCAGCCTGGATGCTTGATCTTCATCCAGATCCGAAAGCTGAGCTAGACGAACATAACTACTGCAGTTTCTGTATGGTATCCAGGCTGGAATCAAGGTCAACTGGGACCAAAGAAATCGTAGGCTTGGGACGTTACCAAATTTGCTTTGCCACAATGGTCTTAACAATTTTTCCCCTGAAAGGGAAGCTCAGAATGAGTCTGTTGTTAGGGAAGATTGTCCTGCTTGAAAGATGGACTGTTGAGCAGAGATCTCACAATTGCTTTCGTAAGGACAGCTGTTACCCTGCCCTCCCAAAGCAAGGCACTGACACCATCAATAATGAACCCAGTGCTTCTACACTAACCTTTATCACACAAGGGTTACAACTGCTGCATCAGCTCCAGAGCCTCACTGAACAATACTGGCTAAAATTCAAGCAAAGAAATGTAACATCTGCCCCCCCACCCCTCAGATACTGCTCTGCAACTACAAAGGCAGACAGTTTGGTCTGGATCCAAGCATTTTTCTGTCAAAGTACCCATGGAAATTCCTGACAAGAAAAATCTGACTTGATAACTAAGTGGAGACAACCTGGATTCACCAGGCCTTCCACAGACCAAGCTCGTTTTGCTGCTTAGGTATTTGTAGATTCTATGATGGAGGTAACAAAAATCTTTGCTCGTCTTATGCACAACCACAGCATAAGACATCAACAAATCATTGTACTCTGCCAGACTTGACAAAAACTCTGCCTCCAGTATTCCAAACATCTTCCCACTTGTTTCACGAGTTGCAGTTTTTCTGGTGTACCAGTGACCACTGAGGAAGAAGTCTGGTAAGAGTTTTATAGAAGTTACTGCGTGATTGGCTGAAGACAAACGTTCATTGTAAAATCTTGTCAGGCAAGGTGATAGAGTAGGCTGTTTGGCTAAATAGTATTCTGTCTCTGTGCCATCTTGAAGTACATTAGTTCCATTAGCCTCTGAACCTGGACTGTTAAACAGATCAGAAGGGGCAATGGTCAGTCTATGACAAGGGTGCCACTTCCACATACACCCCAGTCTCAAAGCCCTGCTTGAACACAAGGTCCAAAAGTTGGCCAGATGCAAGAGTTATCAGAAATTAACTAGGATACTCCCCTGGTAAAGTGGATCTTAGTGGGGTAGACCTTGATCCAGCAGTGGACTGGAAATGCATGATTAAAGAAAAACAAAGAGAATTCCCCTATGACATCTTGACCTAACCCAAAAGAATTATCTGCATGGACATCAATCAGCATCAGTGACTCTTTCACTACCAGGAGTCACAGTCAGCTCAATCAGAGACCATCATGGTTGGTGGAGCAATAGGGTTTTTTGTACAAATCCCCTCTTAATCCCAACCTGGAACTCACATGCAAAAGAGAGACAGTCAACTGGAACTAGTTTTGGAATGATAGACCACCTACATTTGAGGCCAGATGCAAATATGATGGCAATGCTACTTCCTGATTCTCCTTTTTTTATGCTGAACTGAATACCCAGTTGGAGACAACTGTGCCAGCACAGGCTTTGTAGTATCATCCAAACAGCTTTCAGACAGAGGCCTCATCCTTTATTCAGTCATGGTTGTTTGGAACTTTGTTAGCCATATAGACAATGTATATGATCTTGTAGTATGAACTGACAAGCCTGATCCCGATCATCTGATGCCCACATTCCTGAGAGAAAACTGCAGGCAAAACCAGTGGAACAAAATTGCACCTTTCAACCTATGCTCATTATGCTAAAACTTGGTAATATCATGCCTTGTCTTCCTCTGCCAACCACAAAAAAAGGCTCAGCGATCTAAAGGACTCAACTCTTTTTAAGCAGCCTCTTCGCCTCGTGAGACCTCTGTACCCGTAGCACATAGTCATTCACCACACTTAGCCATCCTAAGGAATATGAGTAGAATTCTTTTTAATGGATCTAATATTTTAAAAAATGAAAATATACATAAAAATGTTTTTTTCTCTTTCTTTCTGTGCTCCCTTTTTCTAGGCCTGAGACTAGAGATTATAATTTTGCAATGGCAAGTATGTTCTCATAAACACACATTACTGCTGCTCATGTTAAGGGTCTAGCCTGCAATGGGAGGAGCAACCTCATCTCCTGCTGTGCAAAACATTTAAAACATCAGAATTGCCATATGGAACAGACCAATGGTCCATCTCATCTACTATCCTGTTTCTGACAGTGGCCAATGCCAGATGCTCTGAGAAAAAGCATAAAACCTCATAATGCACAAAATGGTATATTACTGTACCATGAGGGGATATTTCTTCCTGACCCCAGCTTGTGATCAGTTTATGCTCTGGAACATGAGAATTTATATTCCTTTTACTTCTTAACATAACTAGTGTAACTGAAAAATCCATTTTTCTCCTATAAAACAGCTTTCTGTTGCAATGCTACTTGGCAGGCATGCAGGGTATTCAAAATATTTGTTTGCCACATTTTCAATAGAGGCCAGAATTGCCATTTAAGAGACCAGTATGTGAAAAGGTCTTCCAAGAAATGCTCAAGGTGCCCTTCAGAATATGACTGAGAAGTTCTTTGACTCCCTTGTTTTTGTTTATCAAGAAGAGAGAATTTGAGCTGTTTTCAAATACAACTACTAGTTTCACCAGCACTGTTTCACCACTTTAAGATTTAAACTGCCTTCATTGAAAGATATGGCAATTCCAATGAAAGCTTGCCCTATCTTGCCCTAGTGCTATGAAGAGATTTCAAAGACTGCTGCAGTAATCAATTCTTTTTTGCTTGTATGGGTCTTTGTTGAAAATCAGGGCCTCTCTGCCTTGCCATAAGAAGTTCAAAACGGCTGCAAACACTTTGCCATTACCATTATGCACTCTTTCAAAGACAATATCCAGATTTGTAGTCTAGTCCTGTCACTACTAAATTTTTGTCCTCTGGTTTATCTGCTCCTATAGCATCTAAAACAGTAAACTGTTCCATGTTCAAAGATACATGGTCGGATTGTTCTCCGCACTACCCTCCCCTTCACATGACTCTAACGGTGCAAAAGGGCCATAAGATCAGTGTAATTTATTCCCACTTCAAAATCCCTTTACACTGCCACAGCAATGTTAAGAGGCGCTACTGCAAATCAAATGCCAGCTTTTAGACTTCAGGCATGGCTTGAGATAGGGCTGCTGAATCTACACTTTGGTTTTCTGTGCTTGCTCCTTCATGGCATCTACTAATGCCAGAGTGATGGACATATCCCACCTTGTGTCCTATTTTGAGGGGCAAAAGTGGTACTACTCTACTCAAACTGTGTCCACAGTTTATAATCCCAAGCTCCTGTCATGTCACTAGAGTTACTGGGTGAGTCTACTAAACTGATAAGCAGTGAAGTAGTTAACAATCCTGATAATAAAAGTGACATCTTTAGGCTGTAGAGTTAGCCTATTTTGATGAAAAGGAGCAGGCACCCATATGGTTCCACAAAAGCAGAGGTATGAGAGGGGACATTGTCTGACCTTCATTTCCAGTCCTATATCAGTTCATGTTTGGAATTAGATCCCTTTGGAATAAACATAAAGGCTAGGAAAAATATTTTTAAAATTCAAGTTTAAATTATGCAGAAACTCATGCATCTACCAAGGGAGAGATCCAGTAAAGAGACCACTATGATCCAGCTCAATCAATCACTGTCTCTATTTGCATGCTAGCACAGACAGTGAATAACATTTTTCTTTTAGAGATCCTCAGAGCCCTGAAAATGCCACTTCCCACTTTCTTTTCCCTGCAAAACTTTCCTGCTGGCAATGAAGGCTGGACATTTTTATTTCTGCAGTATGCCTGATGTTAACCAGTACTTGCTTTGATCAGAAGGAATTTCAAAGAGTTTCCTCTCTCTAAGTGCCAATGTTGCCTTCAATTCATCTGTCTATCTGTCTGGTCAGTTTTCACCATGGCGTCTAAGTGTAACATCTAGCATCTGACACGTTGCTAACATCTTGTGGCTGGTAAACCAGGGTCTGAGCTCAGGGGTCAAATTTGCTGCCACAAAACTAAGATTGGTTGCTTACACTTTTCCTGCACTGCTCTACACTGATAGTGGCAGTATACAGAGATACTTCTTGCTCTGGTGACAAGTTCATTTGCATCCTTTTTTTTTTTTTAAAGCCTTGATCACAGCCTGAGCCAACATGGATAGAACCCATATATACCACAGTAACAGCCTTTGCTAAGGCATTTATTATGTTGGCAATATCTGTCACAAAGAAACAAACTTTAATCTGGTTGTCAGAATCCTGTGTAATGTATGTAGCCCTTTTCCCTGGGGCCAACACATGAGAAGATCTGAGATTTGAACAAGAGTGAAAGCAGGGGCAGGATTACTAGAATGAAATGAGTGTCAAAGTGCTGACATTGATAGACAAGGGGATGAAGAATGTATGCTCATCCATATGTCCAAGGTATGATAAAATATCCAGACCTGAGGTGGTTTGATGAAATTTTCAACCCCCTTTCTGAGGCACACTCACGCATCCTAGGTAGCAGTCCATGTCTTTGCTAAAATGTGGTAACAAGTTGGCATATAGTTAAGGAAATCATGCATTTCTACACTGGACTGTGACTGTAGATCAGAATCTATCATAAGAGGGTATTTGGGATTGTGGTGGGCCTGGTACCACACTACCCCTTTGTGGCAGGGGTGGGATGGGGTGTCAGAACCTCACCACTCACAAGATCACATGCCCGCCTCTCTGTGGGCAGCCGGTTGCGGCCTAATGGCCTCCCTCCACACAATCACCCCTTGGTCAGGGTAGTGCAGCCTAGCATCCAGAGTCCATGTAACTCACCCCCAGCGTCAGGGCAGTGTGGCCCAATGGCCAGGGTCCACATAACTAGCTCCTTGCATGGGAACAATGCAGCCTAATGGCCAGAGTTCATACAATCCCCCTCGCAAGCAGAGTAGTGCAGCCTAGCAGCCAGAGTCCATAGGATTCCCACGGTGCGGGGGGGAGGGATGGGAGGGGAACCAGGCCCACCCTCTCCACCAGGTCCCAACCCAGGGCGCTGGTAGTGGCAAGTTCCCCTTGCCACCAGCTCGGCAGGTATCCACCTGCAACACACCAAGCATCTGTGTGGCTCTAATGCTGTTTGCCTCTAAAGTTCCCCTGGGTCAGTTCCTACTATAAACACCAGGTTCTCCACTTTGGGTGGTCCTCCAGTCTGTTCCCTTCCTGTGACATACTCCATCAGAGTATCAGGGTGCACCCCGGCTTGGCTGGCCTCCGCATCCTGGTGCACCAGCTATCCCTCCTCAGGAGCTGGCATTGTGCTTCCTTCCCCTCTAGTAGTCAGCCCAGACTGAACAGCTCTGCAGGCTTTTATACCATGCTCCAGTTGGAGCATGCCCAGCAGAGCTTCTGGGGCGTGGCTTCCTCTGCTAGGAAGGAAGGGTTAACCCCTGCGGTACCAGTGCGGGGCCACTCTGCCCTGTCACAGGGATACACTACATATTTTAGCAAGAACAACAGAAAATTATGTCATCAGATAGTGTATTATGAAAATGGCTAGCATAACTACTTGTTTGTTGTACCTCTTTTCCCTGGTCTATATCTTTTAGATTTTGAGATCTCATCACATTATAGGTGCTACTAGAAATAAATAATTAATAATCAATCCTCCCAATCAGATGTATTGTTGCTGCATAAAAAGATATGATGATAGATATTTGGGACCAAATTTTCATGCATGCGTATGACTCTTCATGCAATTTTGTGCCCACAACAATGAAGTCCCAGCTAAAGATAGGCTCAGTATGTTGACCTTCTTTCTTTATTTGGATGCTGCTCTAACAGGTACATTGGAACAAATCATTTTAATCTGTATGCATATGACATTTAGGTTCCAAAGTGGAGCTTTGAACACCATGAGACTCCTAATTCAAGTTCATCTGTACCTAATAGTATCATCTTCACAAAACACTTATAGCAAATAGGCCATTTTAAAATACTGTGTCTGTCTTATTTGCTGCAGGTAGTCAAGCAGTCTGACTGTCTAATGAAGGCATCTCACCAAATCTCAATATCTGCTTTAAAATATTTTATAGAAAGGGAACATAAACATCTGTAAGACATGAACATTATTCTATTATTTACCTCCCTTTTAAATGTAGTGTCTTATTCTGAGCACAGCAAAGGAATCCACCTGCTTTTCCATTTAAAAAAAATATACTTTGCAAAATTCAGAAGCTGCATCTATGCCAGTTACTGCATTATCCCCCTGAAGAGAGAACAGATTGGAAATTTAAATAAATAGATGGCAGTTATAGTAGCATGAACTAACTGGGGACGCATCTACTGCAAGATTCAGGTAACATCAAGCTTGTCAATCTCAGCCTTTGAACATAGTTAGAAATATAAAAAAATATTTAATTGCTTGCAAAATAGGATATTTTACTGAGAAGAAATCCACTCTGTTTTCATTATAATTCCATACTTCAAGCTAGACTTTTAAGCCTTGCAGAAGTGGTGCAGTTAGCCAAAGGGGGAACCTAATGAAGTTTAATGTAGTAGAGACCAAAATTAATGCATCAGAAAGGAAGTCAGTTCCGAGCTCCTTCTAATGAAACTGCAGAGTGTCTAATGTAGTTGCTACTGAAATAATTGTGAGGCATTTTTGCATCCTATTCTTAATTATTATATTCCATACAAAGAATATAATAGGTTTCAGCATTTTTATATCAAATCTGTTCACTCACCATTCCTGTGTTTATTTCAGAGTTTTTCCCTTCCTTATTCCATATGCCATTGGCATCTGTTGTGAGACATATATCTGGCTAGATTTAGGGGTGACCAGCAGGAGCTGTTGTGAGAGCAATGTTGCCTTTTGATACTGAAATTTAGGGTGCACTCAGCTATCAATGGCTGGGTAACCCAATTCCCTGGATACTCAGTACGCCTAAAATAAAATTACATTTATTAAGTGTGTTCTGAGTGTGGTCCTGACTCACATGATCCATATTACATCAAAGGGAATTTAAAAATGTTAATGCAACATAGCTGATTAAATGTACAGCACTGCCAAATTACTCAGTTATAACTGACTAGGAAACTTCAGTTCACGGATCTAAAAGTTTGTAGTACGACTTTGAGAAATAGGGAGGAAACTCAATAATCTCATAATTACATTTTATTGGAAATAATAGCATCAGCAGAACAAGATAATGAATTTCTGTATGTAGCACAGAACACCCACCTACGGAAGGATCCTCTGTGATTTGAATTTGGAAGAGATTGATTAGACAGTTTGGAACGATTACATTTGGGATATCTTTTAGTAAGTATATTTTTAAATTTTTAGTTTCAGCCACAATATGTTATTATGTAAAAAGTTTCCTGGATATAATATATAGTTAAGATTATTCAAGAAAAGCTAAGATGGATGATTAATCATTCTTTAAAGTAACCCTTTGGCACTGAGAATTGGGATTCCCTGATGCCAACTTATTATGCAATGCCATAAGGTTTAAAATGCTCTTAATTCCAAAATGGCCAGACAGATGTCTGAAGTATGACACAGTTATATACAGTATATGAGCAGAAAAAAACAAGATTTTAATAAACTTAAGACTTAGGTTTCTAGATCAGTGGCGTACATTGTCTGCAGAAGAGGAGCTTAAGATAAGAGGAACATGGGGCATAAATCAGGTACCAAACGCAGTGTATGATGGGAAGTAAATTATTTCTGGTGCGTGGAGGATGAGGATTGAGTCTGTTGATGAATAGGGTTATTAAACCTCTACCCTAGCCTGACTCACCTGCATAAATCATGTATTTTGACTTTCTTTTACATGGGCTCAAACTATTACATTTTAGAAATATAAATTACAGGTAGATAAATGACCAAGATAACATAACACATCAATGGCAAACCAAGCCAATGAATAGGTAGCATACCTCCCTTCCCCCTCCGGACCATTTGGCATATTAAGGCAGGTCCCCAGTGCTGTCTAAGTTATTGGCAGGGGCTTTGGCAGCCTCAGAGCAGCCCAGACTCTGGACAACAAGCTGGATGCCATAGCCCCTTTCCCCTGGGTGCAAGTCCAGTGGTGTGCTTGTTAGAGGTGCAGCAAAGATTCTCACCCTAGAATAGAGTACTATAAATAAGGAAATGACAGGAACATTAGAGTGTCTGAAAGCCTCTCTCCAGCATGATCAGAGTATCAGTCTGTCACCATAAAATGGGTAAGATTATAAGAACTATGGCCCAGATCCTGCCAGTGCTTATTCACAGGCTTAACTTTGCTGAGATGAGTACTCATGAAATTTCAGATTATGCCGGGGCAAATTCTGCCCACAGCTACAACAGTGTAAACTGGAGAAACTCTATTTACTGAAAGTAGGATTTTTTTTTAATTTATGTCTCTGCAATGGTTCTTAGAGTACCCAGCACCTTGTTATCCGCCTGCCTCCAGCAAGAGGAAGCCTTTCTTGTGGTAGCTGGGTGTCAGCTCCCTGGCACCACTAGATCTTCAGCCACTCAAACACTCTCCTCTAGGCTTATGTCAGCCTTTCCTTCGCCATGTACATTAATAATAGGTTCACTCTAGTCCCTGAATCCCTTGGAATCATTTCCCCTGTAATATCTAGCTCCTAATACTGGCCACTCACAGAAATTCGAGATCCTCTTCACCCAAAGGTGAAGCATACCCCAATTTACCAGTTTTACCTGAAACCACTGCTCCTGTAAACCATACAGCTCTTGTGAGCACTTACAATAAAACAAAAGAAAGTTTATTTAAGAAATAATGAAGATTTAACTAGACACAAGAAAGAGTGGTGGAAACAAGTGGTTCCAATACACAACAAAATCGTAAAACATGAACCTGAGCCTACACTTATCAATAATTATGTTTCCTAGCTAATGAAGTAGACTGTCCCCCAAAGTTCAGTCTGTTGCAGAGGTGACTATTTTTCAAGAGACAGGATCCAAATATTTGTGAAAGCACGCTGGGGGGTTTTCTCAGTGAATGGATCCAGAGTGCCTTTCCTTACATTCTGTTATATTGAAAATAGCCCTTTGTTTCTATTCACAGGCAGTACAAACCCCTGTGTTCTTATAGAGCTTCTCTTCTACCTTTAAGTGGTTTCAATTGTCCTTGTCTCTGATGGCTTTCCATTGACTGTTCTGGAATGTGTCAAGGGAGACAATTGATTTTTGCATTACCTCACCAACTGACTAATGAGGGGTGTCAACTCCCTTTTGCTTAAATAGTTAATCATCAAGTAAAGTTACATCCTGGTGACTAATTTCTATTCCAAGTCTATAAAGCATACTTTAATACGTTATTCTGTAGATATTGTCCATGTTTACAGCTCACAATGATTATGAGTCTTGACAAAGTTATGAGCTTTCTTAGATACATTACATGTTACTCTTATGGATAAATATCCTGTAAGACATGTTTGATGTAGTGAGTTTGTCAAGTCTGAGGAGAGAGCTGTTTGCAAAGAAAGGGGGCGCACTGCCAATGGATGTCTGTATCACAGCTTCTCATGTTCTATTTTGAGGCAACCCCAGCAGTAGCTGGTGAAAGTTTATGGGATGTTTAGAGCTGATCAAAAACAAGAAGAAAGATTTAAAAATGTTCATCAACAATTGTTTCTCATTTTTCATATAAATATTGCTATGGAAATTTTCAGTCAGCTCTGGGAATCATTTTCTTTTCTTTATTTTTCCTATCATCTCGCTTTTGAGCTAGGATGTAAGTGCCAACTATTTTCACCTGACATACAAAGAATTTTAAAATATCTTATCTCTGGAGACCTGAATGAGTGTGTCCAGAAAAAGACACCTAAACATTTCTAGCAATTGACACCAGGCTAGCTGTCATCAGAAGACTGATAGCATTTAAAAGATACACATCACTACTTTCAATACAACTGAAAGCCTGTGCATGAGTACCTTGTAGGTTTGTATAATTGATGTACTGTCATCAGAGGCATAATTTGTCTAAATGCACTTTAACTTTGGAGACCACATTTAAGTGCAAGAAAATACTTCAATATATGGTATATTTTAATGGAACGATTATATAAAGAAACATACCTAAGAGCACGTATTTAAACAGTGCTCCGTATTTTTGTTGTTGTACCTCTGAGGTGATACTTGTGAACAGAATTAGTTTCTGTCTAAACGAATGACTTTAAAAAGACTGCAATCCAAACCCTGTTTAAATTAGATTTTCTTGTTTTTGTTTTCTCTGGTGGAGAAAACTTTCTACTAAATAAGAATTTACATCAGGTATTGAAAGGTGGTTCTCCAAGTGAACTGGGAATTGCTCAGAAAGAGTTACACTGTGTTCTGGATGAAGAAAATTAATTAAATTAGAGTTGCAATTTGTCAGTAACTGGGTAGTGGAATCATGGATTTGAAAAGTTAGGAATGTAGATGAAATTAGGAATTTTTGAACCTGTAGAGAAAACCTGTTATTAACTAATGTAGTTCTGCTGTGAATGTACTACCCTCTAACGTTTATTAAATTATTAGAAAAATATATCTCCTAATTATGCAACTAGTAAAGTTTCTGATGTTTAATACTGAACATATTTTATTACATAACATATTTTCTGTTTGTGAAGAACCATCAATTTGCAGGCCCCTACAGCTCATTGAGATCGGGGTGTGTTAAAACAGGTTTTCAGTAAATATACGGGTGAGGGAGCAGGGCAGTTAATGGATTGAAGCTGTTTCACAAAAAGAGGGTACATTTATGAACATCTTCTGTGGCCCCCAACTGTGCTTAATAAAAACAAAAGAGGGGTATTTTCATTTATTGTAGGCTCAAAAGCAAAATGGCGTGCACTGGCATGCTGCGCAGAGATTAAAGTAAGAGCAAATGGGAAAATAGTTCTGCAAAACTGCTTTTTAAAAAGTGCATCTAAACTAAATATTTTTGTTCAATTCTGCAGACTGCTTATTCAGAAGTCATACTTGGGTTAGGCAGCTTCTGTGCACCATTTCTCTTAATTTTTCTGTCTGTATTCTTAACCTAACTAGGATAAGATAATTTATTGTAAATGCTATTTTAATATAGGGTCTCACCTGAATGCTAAATTATGAGGGGTAAGATCTGCTGATATCTACAAGGAAAAAAGAGAAGAATCTATTCAATTCCATATACCTTATGTTCAACGTCAGCTGAATTTCCAGAGTTAACAAGCTAGTATTGTCCACAAAATCATGTAGCTTCATGATATTCCTTTATTGTGTAATTGGATTTTAAGACTATGCATGTAAACATTTACAGAAATGATTGCAGGTTATTCTCTATTGACTATATTGTAATTTCAGTAAACACTCTGCTGTAGGGAAGAAATCGTTGTTCCGTTGAAGTCACCGGCAAAACTCCCATTGATTTCAATAGGATAAGGATTTCATCCTAGCTCAGAGGTCCTCAACGCAGTGGTTTCTGAGCTGAATTGAAGCTATCTCAGAATTTTATGAAGAGCTCTTTTAAGGTCTACATGTCTGGTGAGCTTCACTCATGAGAGTGAACTAAGTGCTGGCAGGTACATGTATGTGTATCACAGGTAGAACTGGTAGGTGGCCCCTGCAGGCAAAAGTGGGACAGAGAAAGAGGAGACCACCATTTCTTTTCTTCTCAATAGCCACAAAATAAGTGAAAGAGAATGAGTGTATGGCCCTGTGTGGACGCAAAGTCACAACACACACACAACACAATGCAAATATCAAACATTGTGATGCTTTTATTTTGTGGATTTCTGGGAGTCTCTCAAATGCAAAAAGTCTATCCAGCTGGTAGAGGTTGAATCCAGCTGTTGTAGGTGACAGCATGGTTCAGTGAATGGGGGGCTGAACTAAGAGTCTAGAGACCTGGGGTCTATTTCTAAATCTGCCACGACCTGCTGCATGACTGCAGGCAACTCACTGTACCTCTCTGGATCTTAGGTCCCTATATTCTTTCTATCGTGATTTGTGATCTAGAATAAATAGTCCTGTATAACATAATTATTATTATTTATTTTATTATTTCTTACAGATAGATTGTGTTACCTTACAAAACAATTTTAAAAAATTGCCAGATCTCTCCATGTCATTGGCTGGTTTTAATATTTTCACATATTCATTTCAAATGGCATTGGGCAAAATGTCTGCTTCCTTCCATCCAGAACAGTAGATATTTATGCAGCAGGGGAGACATACTAATAATTTAAAATATATGAAGAAGTAAACACCAAGCATCAGGATGAATTATTCAGTAAATGGACAAAATCAGAAAAAAAAATGCATGTAGGCTGAATTGTAAGGAAGTTTTATTTCACAGTTTACTGGACTTCACTATAAGACTCTCTTGAGGAAGAGGTGGAAGAATCATCCCAGGAGATCTTCATTAAAAAAAGTATTAGATGAAGTACTAGAAAATATACTGTAGGATGAAATTTTGCACTGGAAGGATTAGCGAGCAAGATGGCCTAGTAGATATTTTCCAACTCTAATTTGCATCCCAATTCTTCTGCTTTTACTGGTGGTGAGTAGCACTCTTGCTAGTCTCCTTGAAGCCACTGAGAAGCCTTGCATGAGTAAATTACTCATTTTAAGTAATGATGACAGATTCAGGCCCTTTATCATTATAATACTTGGGTTGGTCTGGTTTGGTGGTTGAGGTTCTATTTTATACAACCTCACAAAAACATAAGAATGACCATACTGGGTCAGACCAATGGTCCATTTACCCCAGTATCCTGTCTTCTGACAGTAGCCAGGGCCAGATGCTTCAAAGGGAATGAAAAGAGTAGGGCCACTATCAAGTGATCCATCCTCTGTCCTCCAGACTCAGCATCTGACAATCAGAGGATCTAAATGTCTAGTGTACATAAAATGCTTCTCCATTCTCTGTTTCTTGATGATCATAAAGTTCAGTCATTATCCAGTAATAGGTGCAAGTAGAGGAACTAAGTGTAGTGGGGGGTCTGTGTCACTGGAAGATTCTGAGTGGATGTATTGATCTGCAGATCTAAGCCCTGTGTTTTGACAAGACCCGCAGAATGCAGAATTTTTATTGTAGACAAATGTATTATTTATTTGCCCAGCTCGAGGTCTTTGGGAATATGTACAAATCTTTAAATGCACAATAGTAAAGGCCAATCAATATGGCCACAAAATGTAGGTATTCCCTGATGTAACTGAAACATCATGCTATAGCCTCCCACATTAAATCCCTTCCCGAGTTTAATGCATCTAGCTCCTCACACACACACCCTTCCCATTTCTTTAGTGCATGTGAAAATTAGGCCACGGTTTTTTTTCAAGGAAGAGAACTATTATAATCACTAGAAGACAGGCTTTGGATGACAATTTATGGAGCTTCATATGATAGCATCAGCTCCCCAGATCTGGTGGAACAATAGACCAAAAAGTGTAACCCAATGTGATACAGTGTAAGCACAACTGATGAGTATTTTAATGTGGCGTAGCACAGAAATTGTATCCTTCCTGGGATATTTATATCTGTAGTTTAAAACCTGTGGTTTGACTGTTCTAGATGACAACAAATTTTCAGAGGCCATCACAGTGCTGCTTACCTGGATTGAGCGAGGTGAGGTGAATCGTCGCTCTGCAAATCAATTCTATTCAATGGTGCAGTCAGCAAATAGTCATGTTCGCCGACTTATGAATGAGAAAGCCACTCATGAGCAAGAAATGGAACAAGCCAAGGAGAGTTTTAAAAATGCCTTAACAGGGATCCTCACTCAATGTAAGTAACTCTTTTTTGTCCAGTGTTGTTGTTGTGATTGTGGTAGTGGTGGTGTGTTTTGTGTGTTCGGGGGTAAGTAGTTATGATAAAGTCACATTCTACTTCATATCCTATTTCATACGCTATAGCAATTTGGAGGAACAAGGACCATTCCTAAGAGCTTATTTCTCAAGGTGAGCAAAGTTTCAGAAGTTTTTCCATTAATAGATTGAGACATACTGTAGGATCCATAATGTTTCAGGAAACTGACCAGACAAAAGTATCCCTAATTTGGAACAGAGAAAGATCATGCTTTACCTGGAGTGCAATGATCTCTTATCTGTGAGTTGTAGAGATAAGGAATTCTAGTTATCTTTGATACCTACAGAATAGAGAACAATCAGAGTATACTTTTAGATTGAGGTTAGGTAAAAATAAGTTATAGAAATGAACACCTTTCAGGGGGTTTATAAATAGTGTGTCAAGGCCACCCCCACAGTAAAGGAACTCTCTGCACCGCTCCGTTGATATTCTGCCAGCATTTATTTGGCAGGTAAAGTGTCTAAAATATTTAGTGCTGGTGATTTTTCCCTGTACAGAAATATAATCAATCAACTCACCTTAATGGGGTTCCCTCATAAAACAATAATCAGGATAATTGCCTAGGGCCCTTTAAAACAATTGTACTTCATTTATGCAGGATTTTAATATGTATAATGCGTCCCCATAATCTTTGTTTTTGATTCATTCCATCTGTACCCAATCCACATGGAAAAAGGCTAGATTCCAATTACCCAAAGTTCCTCAAATAATGGATCTAATTATAGTCACAAAGATGCATCCTGCTTAAGCGTACAAGACAAAAAAAATTAAGAAATTTTTTCAGTCTGAGACCAATATGCTTGTTGCACTTTTGTGTCTTAATTATGTCTTTGGTATTTACATATACATTAACTATATGTATCATAAACACTGTGGGATCATGCTAAAAGATGGAGTTATTATCTGAGGACATGTGTGCAGTGGGTGAGTTTTCAAGATCAGTTAATACCCATGGTAGTTTGGATAGGCAGATCATGTTACATCTCAGTGACTGAGAAATAATATGTGAGGAAAAGGAAAGTGGGCACCGCCACGGCCATGTTGTTCTGGTCACACCAGGTTTCCAAAACTTACATGTACAACAGCTGGTTATAGTATTTAAAAATGTCTTCTTCAGCAGGGTTAAAAATCACCTATTGCCAGCAGTCTGCGCCTTAGTTAATTCCATCTAAATAATCCTGTTCATCACCAACTATTGTGGAACATCTGTCACTGGTGACAGATTGAGAGCCTTGTAGTTGCAGGCTATGTCTACACTACAAACTTTGGTCGATGAAAATTACGTCGGCATAAAGCCCCCGCAATTAGTATATCACTTGTGTGCATACATATTTGGCTCCTTGTGTTGGCAGTGCATGTACTCACCAGCAGCGCTTATATCAATGCACAGTGCAGTGCACCATAGCTAGGTATCCCAGTGTGCAAAGGGAAGTTTTGGCTATGCATTGTGGCGCAGAAACGGGTCGTGAGAGCAAGGAGTCAACTTCCCAATGTGCAACTCTCTCCATCCCAAAATATCATCTATATCCCATAATTTCTTTGCCTCTTTTCAAAATCCCCCAAACCCATGCAGCCCTCCTTGCTGTCCACCATCTCTGACAGAAGCATGGAGCCTGCACAGCTCTGCACTATTGTTGTGAGCGTTGCAAGCACAGAACACACAATCCTCTGGTAGTTGGAGGACAGATTGCTGAGGGACATAACAAGAACCAGCTCAAGGTTGGTGGTGGTGGAGCAGCTGCAGATGGGGAAGGGTCACTTATGGTCCCAAGAAATGAGCACTGACTGGTGGGATCACATCGTAAAGCAGGCTTGAGATGATGAGCAGTGGCTGCAGAACTTTCAGATGCACAAGGACACATTCCTGGATATGTGTGCCGAGCTTGCCCCAACCCTCTAGCTCAGGGACAACAAAATGAGAGCTTCACTGACAGTGGAGAAGTGAGTCATGATTGCACTGTGGAAACTTGCAAAGCCAGATTGCTGCCAGTCAGCGGGGAATCATTTAGGAAAATTCACTGTGGCAGCTGTCATCAAGTGTGCAGGGCCATTAATTGCCTCTTGTTATGCAGGAATGTGACTCTCAGCAACGTGCAGGACATAGTGGCTGGATTTGCAGCAGCATGATTCCTGAACTGCATTGGAGCAATAGTTGCCTTGCCTATCCCTATTTTGGTAGACCACCATGCCACAGCGTGACATCAACAGAAAGGGCTAATTTTGTATGGTTATGCAAACATTGGTGGATCACTGGGGAAGCATCACTGTGGGCTGGTCAGGGAAGGTGCATAACACAGTGCTGTTCAGAAAGCTACAAGCAGGGACTTTCTTTGCTGACTGGTGGATTACCACTGATGATGTTGAAACACTAATAGTGATCCTGGGGGACCCAGCCTACCCTCAGTTCCCGTGAAGCTATATACTGGCCACCTCGGCAGCACCAAGTAGAGATTCAACTAGCAGCTCAGCAGGTGCAGAATGACAGTTGAATGTGCTTTTGGCAGATTGAAGGGACATTGACGTTATTTACTCACGAGATTGGATCTCAGTGAGAAAAATATCCCACTGTTATAGCTGTCTGCTGTGTCCTGCATAATATCTGCGAACCAAAGAGAGAAAACATTTCCACTGGGGTCGAGTGCAGAGGTGGAGCAGCTGTCTGCTGAGTTGGAACAGCCAGATACAAGTGCTATTAAAAGAGTTTAACGCAGAGCTATATGGCTCAGGGAGACTTTGAAGGAGCAGTTTAACAGTGAGCCACAGTAATGCATTGTGGTGTACTGTGCTCTACCTGGCTCTGCTATTTTTGGCCAGTTAGGAACTGTGTGGTGCTTGGTGTACATCTATGAATGTAACACCGTCAATGCACCTATTCATTTTGTTTGTTACGGATCCTATGAGTTGTGTCACACAGTACAGTAACCAGTAAGTGGGTGCTCTCAGAACCGCTAGGCATTCTACAGCATATGTTGTGAACTAATAAAGATGAATTATGTTCCAAACAATAGAATTTTATTTGTAACAAAATCAGTGAAAAGAAAAATCCATACAATTTTAAAGTAAATACACTGAAAACTTAATAAATTAATAGAACAGAACTTTACACGGGGAAAGAGCATTCATGTACATTTTAGCGACATACACCAACTGTGGCTTTCACAGGTCCGTGTAGGTGAAGCTTTGGTGGTCTTTAATCTCCCCACAGGTGGAGCAGTAGTGGTAGTGCAGCAGCCCCGGATGACACGACGAATGTCTGGGGGGAGGCATAGGGAAGTGCTGCACTCGAGTTCTCCATGGACTGCAGAGGGTGGCAAGCCCAGGACTGTTGAATCTGTAGGTCCACAAGAGTCTGCAGCATCTGTGTTTGCTGCCTGAGAAGCCTCATTACGTCCTGGTGCATCTCCCTCTCCTTTTCCTGCTAGGACTCCTGGGCCTTTCTCCTCTTCACTCTTTCCTTCTCTAGGCTGTTTGCAATGTTCACCTTCCAGGCCCTGGGTTCAGGGCCTGATGCTGCGCTGGCTTGCAGGATTTCATTGAACATGTCAACCCGAGTCCTCTTCTTTCTCCTTCATGTCCAGCTCAGGCGTTCTAGATGTGTGGAGGGTGAACCCCTCAAGGTCGCAATGGCAGCAACTGCAGATAAAACACACAGAGGTACCATTGTCTATATAGTCACAACAGAAAGCAAAAGATTCAGAACTCCCCTTCCCTTCCTCCCCTAATGTTTTCAACAACACATTCTCAGTGACTCTTTTGCTTGGGATTACTGGTGCACGGCACCACTCACAGCACCAGCCACAGTGAGTATGGCTCCTGAGGGTAACACAGAGAGCGCACAGCTGCTGCTGGCATCCCAAAGCCACCCAGGCCTATATGCTGCTATCCTGTGCACTGCAATGGTGCCTGCCGAAGTGATCACTGACTGGCATGGGAAAGTGCCCTACCGTGAAGGAAGAAATAAGACTTCTGTCCCTAGAAAGCTTTGGGAGAAGATTGCAGAGTGCCTCCATGAAAGTTTCATCGAGATTTCTCAGGAGCAATGAAAAGCAGATAGCAACTCTACCTCTCTTCATTGTATCTTACCACTTCTAGTACAAATAAATCAATAAAAAGTCGTTAGCTGCACCCTGTTAAGTTAGGGGTCTCATCACTGTAGTGAGAAATACATAACTTGCCCTCTTCTAGAAGTGAGAGGAACTGTAGTCTGTTGTCAGGGGAATGTTTGACCTGAAAGGCCACCAGCCTAGAAGTAGTTGTTGAAGTCAGACATGGCTAGCAGAGCCTGGTGATTGGTGATGCGGAATTGTAATCCCACAGAGAAGACCTTTCTCCCCAGGAGGTCCAGTCTCTTGGAACTCTAATCTGATGGGCTAGTCCTTAGGTACTGTGACCTATTTCGTACCACCACAGAGTTTGGAGCAAGGTGGGAGAACAGAAATTTGGCTCCCTTTGCTGGGATGAAATAGCCGCTCTTGGCTCTCCTAGGTATGGGGGCACAGAATGCTGGGATGTGCCAGACCAATCTCACTGGTTCCAATAAAATCTTGTTAACTGGGAGGGCCACCTTACTATATGCTATTGCAGAATCAACCTTACACTGGGGTGATTTTCCTAGGCCCATATACACAGGTTTTGTGGGCACAGCACACTACTGAGGTGATGTAAAATGGCCACATCAAGCCTGAGGATCTAGCCCCATGAGCACTGTATTTATTTGTCTAGGACAAAATATGAATTTACATACATGTTAATTCCATGGTTACTTTTAATTCTTTGAAAGAGAATTAAAAATAAAGTTTTTTTTTATCCACTACTATGAAGCCACATATTTAAAAAAAGAAATGTGCTCCCAGATGCCATACACATTTTCAGTCACTGATCAAGAGCACTAGAGAAGGCTGGGAACTGGAATAAAAATGGCAAACATTTTCCTTTTGATTTATTGTCACAATTCCTTTTTCAGTACAAATTTCTTACCAGCTCTAGTGAAGACTTTTTCAGTGAGTTATAAATAATATTATATTCCTAAACCTTTGGTTATTATTATTAACTATAGTCTAATTATATTGTTGTTGCTAATTAGAACCAACCTTATGCTAGGCACCTTACAGACAAGTATAAAGAGTAGGAGTAGAATTTTCAAAAGTGTCTATGGGTATGTCTACACTGCAATGCAACCCATGCTTTAGCCCAGGCTCAAGGCTAATGCCCCCTTGCATCTACATTGCAATTGTGCTAACCCAGAGCTCGGACCCAGGGTCCCAGGACTCTGCAGGGCTGGAGGGTCCAAGCTCAAGTCAAACAGGGAGCCACTGTCCGAGCCCTATTGTTTTTCAGTGTAGCCGCAGCCCCACTTGACTTAGGTCCCAAGAATCATCCAGATGTATCCCACAATTCCATGGAACAACTTCCTTAATCCTCTCTATCCCAACAATCTGCAGTCCACTCTATTGAAAATGGAAGCCGCCCCTCCCCTGACTTGGCAAATGGTAGCAGCTCAGGTCAGTGTTAACCCATTCTGTTCTGATCACCAATCGGCAAGCACACTATCAGGGAGCCTCCTGGGTTTGCAATGGAGAGTGAACCAATCAAGCCTTCTGCAAAGCAAGCTGCTTCCTGGTAACATGCATGGTGGGCAGTAAAGTTTTCCCATGGTGCACCACTTTCCTAAGACTGGAGCAAAAACATTTCGGGTATGTGGGGGCACCAGGAACTCTGGGATATGATTACTTTGACTTGGGTCTGCACCCTGCAGTGTGGATGCCAGGGCCGTAGGTTCAGAAAATTCTTAACCTAGAGTTAAAATACAATGTAGACACTCAAACTCAGGGTTCCCTAATACAGGTCAGCTGATTTGAGTCCCACTAACCGGACCTTACGTTGCAGTGTAGACATAACCTAATCAACTCAGCAGTCTAAGGTCATTTTCAAAAACAATTTGTTGCAAGTCAACGAGAGTTTCTCTCAAGGCCAGATTTACAATAGTATTCAGGCACCTAAAGATGCAGATAGGCATCTATTGCGATTTGCACAAGTGCCTAAGCCTTTTGGGCATCTAACTCCGACTGAAAATCATAGGAACTAGGCACTAACCTCCTTAGGCACTTTTGCATATCTATTAAGTGCTATCTGCATCTTTAAATGCCTAAATTCCTTTATATATCTGGCCCCTAAGTCAATTTTGAAAATGGGACTTAGGCCATTATGTCACATACGCAGTTCTGAAAATTGTACTGAGGTACCCTACCCTAAATTGCTTATAATCTAAAAAGACAATATGTAGATGCAGCCTATGGTGTGGGCAGCAAAGTCACCTAGCTTATTGGAGCCACAATTTTTGAATACATAAAAAAAACCCTCCATTTTCTATGAGCTATACTGCTAACATTGCTTTAGAATGAGTATGAGGGAGTATAGGCCTCTTGGGGAACGTGTGCTTTGGGGAAGGGATGAATGGTGAGAGTGTGGAAGGTCAAGGAAGGAGTGCTGCATATATACAACCTCATGGTAGGTGGACACAAGAGGTTGTAAACTCCATATAGGTAGCATGCTTCCTGAGAAGAAATCCCCATGAAGAACACATATTGCTAACACTTATTACAACAATCTGTAACCCACTAAACCCCCATTTTTGTCCTGTGACTACAGAGGTGTTAACAGGCCACTCCATCTTGAATGGTCCCTGACATTAGGTGCTAAATACTTATGCTAAACTATCTATTCAACCTTGTATTTAGCTGTGACACTATTATTACCTTTCCCAGTCCTGAATAAGAGCTCTGTGTATCTTGAAAGCTTGTCTCTCACCAACAGAAGTCGGTCCAATAAAAGATATTACCTCACCCACCTTGTCTCTCTAATAAAGAGACTAAGATCATCTGTAGAACTTTAACATGACCAGTAAATTGGTGGTTTGACAGCTATAAAACACTCTGTTTTGCTGCACCTTAGAGACTCTAACTACTAACTACTACTACTAACACGGCTGTTACTCTGAAATCTGTTTTGCTGATTACCCTGCCATAAACATCTGATCAGGCAATTAATGTATGTATTGAACACTTGACTCAAACATTTAGGTGTAATCCTCTTGCTAATCTTTCAAATACCTGCAGTCAGAAGCTTGTGTCAGGGATTTCATTACCTGTAGTTCTTTGGTGGCTGGGCCATAAGCTAAAATGTTCTGATTGCACTAGTCCTTGTCAATAAGAAAGTATTTTATATTGAGACTGACATGCACTCTGTATATATTTGAGACAAATGCACTTAAACACCATTTCCTTAACACAATTCTCCACTTCTTGCGCTATTCATTTTTCCTTACTATTTTGGTACTTTTAAATCACCTCCCAGGTTCTTCCTTTACACTTCTCTTTCAGGAAGATTTTTCAGCATATCCTTCTTACAAGTACTGTAATGCTGATATCAATTGACAATAACACTATAGTATTACACTAGTGTAAGCTGTTGTATTTTAGAATCTCACTGGCTTCACATAATTTACTAGATAGCACACCTATTCTGGATAGCTATGCTACTTGATGGTATCAAGTTTAATTTCAGATTTTTGTTTACAAAGAGTGTTATACTGATATGTATGCACACATACATAATGTTATGTGCATGGGAATGATGTAAATGAGACAGAGAATATTCCTTAAATCAACTGTGAGATATGCAAGTTCCTTGAAAGGAGAAACCTGTTTCACAGTTCCTTGTTTAGCGTTCTCTGGCTTACTATATATATGTGAAAAGTGAAACATTGTCCATCTGTTCATAAAGAGTTTGCAGAGAATTTTAAGAAGACATGTTAATGAAATTAATGGGGCATATTTACAACATTGATAAAACAACAACTTGGAACATCTGAAAAGCTCATAAATTTGGTATTTATAAATTGTGATTGTGGCACCTTTACCCAACTATATCTTTTCAGAGTCCTTGCCCCCAAATGACAGACCAGCTGGGGGCTAACTTCCTTCCAGATACTGTTGAGAGTTTGTCAGGGTTGTGTAAGCCTCATCCATTGAAAAATTTACCCACACCAAAGCCAATTTTGCTTTTAAGGAAACATCACAATTCTGTACATGGCAGGAACTAACCGGACAGTAATACAAGTCTCACCTGGGGCCTGGTTTACACTACAAATTTAGGTCAACATAAGCCACCTTGCGTCAACCATGTGTCTACACTTAAATTTGTCTCCCACTGAAGTAAATGCCCTTACATCAACATAGCAATGTCACCTCCCCAAGTGGCGTTGAGCCGTGGTTGATGTAGAGGTTGATGCAGCACAGGTGTAGACACTGCATTACCTATGTTGACCCTAACAGTCCTCCAACAGATGTCACAGTGTCCAACACTGAACACTCTGGTCACAATTGTGAACTCCACTGCCCAGCGGCCCCTTGAATTTTTGGCTAGAAGCCACTTTTGACATCTTAGTCAAGACCCACTTACCATCTCTGATGCCACTTTCCCCTTCTTTGGTCACCTTTGGGGGCTATCTTACACTCTTCTCCCTCAACTGGGAGCTAATCATGATGGACAATTGGGGATTGGAGATTATCCATCAGGTATCCTCATAGAGTTCCTCTCCTTCCCTCCTCACAACCCCCCTTCAAGGTCTCCCTTTGGGGACCACCCTTACACGGTGAGTCTTCAACAGGAAGCAGAATCCCTATTACACTGAGGGGCAATAGAACGCAGACAATGTACAAGTGGGAGTCCCCTTCCCTACTCCCACTCCCAGTGTGACCATCATAATAGATGCTTCCCTTCTGGGGCGGGGTACCCACTTGAACTGTCACACTGAACAGGGCACATGCACCCCACAGGAGGCCAGACTACATATCAACATCCTGGAGCTGTGAGCAATCCTCCTTGCATGCAAGGCCTTCCTCCCACTTATTCGCTCCCTCCACATCCAAGTTATGTCAGACAGTATCACCACTGTGGTCTACGTAAGCAAACAGGGAGGAGTGAGGTCTCTCCCACTTTGTCTGGAGGCAGTCAGGCTTTGGAACTGGTGTATCTGACTCAGCATGGCTATCCAGGTGGCATACCTCTTGGCTATTCACAACTCCTTAGCAGATAATCTCAGCAGGCACTTCTTGGCAAACCATGAGTAGGAAATCCATGACTCTGTTCTGACAGACATGTTCACACAGTGAAGCAGAAATTTATAGGACCTCTTTTTATCACAAACAAAAAACTCCTCCTAGATTGTTCCGGGGAGCCATTGGCTGCGACTCTCAAGGTGTAAGGTGGTGCTCTCCTATTATTGTGGGCAAACGATTCCAGATATGCCTTTCTTCCCATCTCCCTGCTTCAACAGGTCCTGGGAAAGAGACATCACAACAAAGCCAGTGTCCTTCTCACTCCTGTCAGCATAGAGCATCTTCACCAGACAGGCTACTGTGGCACAGCTACATCGGTGCAGCTGCACCAACGTAGCACTTCTAGTGTAGACTAGCCACTAGAGTAGAAAAGACTTGGCTAGGGCCAACTAGCTGGCTAAATGGAAAAGCTTCTCTGCCTGGATACAGCATAATCAGTCTTACGCAGTCTCTCCAAGCATCCGGGTCGTTTTAGATTAGCTCCTGTCTGTAAAGAAATATGGTGTTTCAGTCAACACATTATGAATCCACCTTGCAGCCCTTAGAGCCTTCCTCCCTCCAGTAGATGGGTGCTCTGTCTTTACCAACCCAACTATAACACGATTCCTGCTGTCAAAACTTACTAGACCTCTATTTGAACACTTAACTCTTAACACTTAACTTAACTCTATTTGAACACTTAACGATATGTTCGATGTTCGATGTTCCACCTATCCATGAAGGTGACATTTCTAGTGGCCATCACGTCAGCCAGGAGGGTCAGTAAACTGGGAGCCCTCAGGTAGACCCTCCATGTACAGTATTTCAAAAGGACAAAGTATCCCTCCACCTTCACCCTAAATATCTCCCCAAGGTTGCCTCCAAAATTCACCTTAACCAGTATATTCATTTACCTGTCTTTTTTCCAAACCCCTACGCTTCTCCTGAAGAGAAGAGATTTCACTCTCTTGACAGCAGGTGTGCACTGGCCTTTTAACTGCAAAGAACCAAACCCATCAGAGTCTCCAAAATTCTTCATCATGATAGCAGAGAGATCCCATGGTCAAGCTATATCCCCACAAAGGATTTCTAAGTGGGTTTCTGGCTGCATTATCAAGTGATACAAGCTAGCTCACATCCCGCCTCCCGATGGTATAACAACCTACTCCATGAGAGCACAGGCTGCCATGGTAGCATCTCTGCAGAAAGTCTCAATACTGGATATTTGCAGAGCTGCCACCTGGAGCTCCATACACATATTCGCTATGCATTTCATGTTAGTTCAGGCTTCAGTTGTGGATGCAGTGGTGGGATTGGCAGTGCTGCATGCATCTGTGTTGCTGGCTTACTCGTAGGCACCTCCAGTCTGAGCACTACTTGCCAATCACCCACATGTGGAATACACAAAGAGACCAGCACTCAAAGAAGAAATGGAGATTACTTACTGTAACTGGAAGTTCTTCAGGATGTGTGATCCCTATCTGTATTACCCGCCCTCTTTCCTCTCTGCTTCCAGTCTGGTTGGATTCATGGTAAGGAGTGGAACTGAGGGGCCAGCAACTTGAATTGCCTCTTATAGCCTCACTCAGGAGCCCAAGGAGATCTACTGTGCATGCGTGGGCCAGCGGATACCGCTTGTTAAAATCTCTGGACTTGGCACATGGTGCACATGCATATCCATGTGTGGAATACAAGTAGGGCCCACACATCTCAAAGAACTTCCAGTTACAGTAACTAACCTCCATTTACATCGCATCCACTGATTTTGTTCTGTGCATTTTGATCATATCTGGAGAAATGGTCCATATAATCTAGAGGCAGAAACGACCTATTAATCTTCGAGTCACTATCTCCATCTTCACAGGTTTCAGAGTAGCAGCCATGTTAGTCTGTATCCGCAAAAAGAAAAGGAGGACTTGTGGCACTATAGAGACTAGCATCAGTGGAAAATATGCATCCGATGAAGTGAGCTGTAGCTCACGAAAGCTTATGCTCAAATAAATTTGTTAGTTTCTAAGGTGCCACAAGTACTCCTTTTCTCTCTATCTTGTTGCCAATGCAAGATTATTTCTTACAATGTATTTTCTACTCTGTTGTCCAATCTGTAGGGGTACCACCACTTCTTTTGAGATACTGTTCAACTTCCCAATAGCTTCCTATTTGCTCATTTGTTTCTTTATGATGTATAATGAGAGACTGAAAGGTGGGGGGGGTTGGTGAGGGCGGGGGTCATGTAGTTTTTTACCATAGAAATATCATGAATGTCAGCTTTGATCTTCCCTGGCCATTCCCTGGGATCTTCTGTATATCTCAAAGGATTTATATTGTTAGTGCTCTCACATTTTAATGAAGGGGAATTGAATGTCCTTTCTCAAGGAAATATCGGTGTTAACAAAGACACATTCTAAACAGTCTGGCTGAAATTCCTTTCCCCTCTCAATTGCTCAACTTCCTTGTGATATGATTTCTTCAGTTCTAAAGTCATCAGAGTCTTCCCAGTTAGAGAGGACCTGAATTTCTAATGTAAAAAACCAAGCAATAAAACCCCAACCAAACTTAAATAAAATCCTTCCAGGCCTTCTTCATGCATAGTAAAAAGGGAATGGGCCCTGTTTTTGTTTTGTCCCATTTTCAGGTTACCTTTAAAATGTGCTCCATTATTTTACCAGGATAGAAGTGAGACTCATGTGTTGGTGGTTACTGGGATCATTACCTTCTTACCTGTTTTTTTTTTTTTTTTTTAATATCAGCTCTGCAATTACTTTTCCCCACAATCCATTAACTAGATAGTATGTTCCATGACTTTTCAGAAATACAGTCAGTTCCACTACAGGTACAATAGGTTTGCTAGTTAAGTGTCTTAGCATCCAGGAAGTAGATCATCCAGATCTTTTTTTTAAGTATTCATACTTTCCTAGTATTCCCTTAATTGCTTTCTATTGGTAGCTGTTTTAAAAAAGGTTTTCCTTAATTGCCCTGTCTTCTTTATTCCTTTTGCCAAAGACTAATTTGAAAAATTGAAATAGCTATTTCAGCAATTTTTCAAGCCATCATTAAGCTCTTCAGGGCAGGGATGGTCTCATATGAACTGTTTGTATAGTGCCTAGCACAATGGGGCCTCTTGTCCTTAGGTGCTAATGGAATACAAATAAAAAAATTAATCATTAATATAATTATCCTCTGGTACTTCTTTTTCCTTTGATATATTTGTAAAAGACCTTTATGATCCATTCAGCCCCTTGGGCTGGCATATTAATTCAGCATTTTATTTGTTTGGTTTTTTTCTGATAACTTTTTTAGTAAGCCTTAACTGAGTCTCTATATTCTTTCATACAGATATTTTTTTAAAATGTTTTGTCCAAAATGCTGTTGCAATGGCAGAGGACCTATTGTAGGATGAATAGATGTAGGTGTGTCCTGTGTTGTTATTGTTCCTTGCCACGTTTTTCTATCTACTGTATAACCATGGTCTCCACCCCTAATGTTGTCTGATGGCTCATTCCTTTGTCATAGAATTATAGAGTCATAGAACATTAGGGTTGGAAAAAGACCTCAGGAGGTCATCTAGTTCAACCCCCTGCTCAAAGCAGGACCAACACCAACTGAATCTCCCCAGCCAGGGTTTTGTCAAGCCGGGCCTTAAAAACCTCGCAGGATGGTGAACCTCCCTAGGTAACCCATTCCAGTGCTTCACCACCCTCCTAGTGAAATAGTTGTTCCTAATATCCAACCTAAACCTCCCCCACAATTGACACCATTGCTCCTTGTTCTGTCATCTGCCACCATTGAGAACAGCCGAGCTCCATCCTCTTTGGAATCCCCCTTCAGGATTGAAGGCTGCTATCAAATCCCCCCTCACTCTTCTCTTCCGCAGACTAAATAACCCCAGTTCCCTCAGTCTCTCCCCATAAGTCATGTGCCCCCTAATCATTTTTGTTGCTGTCTGCTGGACTCTCTCCAATTTGTCCACACCCTTTTTGTAGTGGGGGACCCAAAACTGAACACAATACTCCAGATATGGCCTCACAAGTGCCAAATAGAGGAGATAATCACTTCCCACAGTGTGTTTCATCCGTCTTGGATTCCTTTGTTTCTCCAGTACTGTGTAATTTTAGTCCTCGTCGAAGCGAAAAGGAGTTTTGCTATTGATTTCAGTGGAGCCAGGATTTCACTAATAAGACTTCTCACTATTATTTTTATGTATTGTTTTATATAGGCCTATAAATGCACTTGGTGCTTTACAATCAAATAAAAGAGTTAGCTTCTAAAGAGTTTTCAGTCTAAGGCTTCAGTTCAGCAGTCCGTCCCTAGTCATCTTGATCTTGTAAGGTGTTCACTTCCATCGGAGTTGAGGGCACTCAGCACCTAACAGGATCAAGCCTCAAAGCACTGAAGCAATGGCTCAAGTCCCACTCAAGTCAGTGAACATGCTGAAGTGCTTTTCTGAACAGATAAGGAGTTAAGAAGATGTTAAATGCTTTGCTGAAGTGGAAGCTAAATACTGTGCAGACATGATGTGGTGAGTGAAGATAATAAGGAACTGGAGCAGGGAAGAGAGGACAGGGGTTACACCAGTGAGGTAGAGTGAATGGTTTGGTTAGTTGGGCACACTTCATGACTGCTGCACTTTTAAAACTTGATGCAGTTTGTTGTTTATAAATGAAGGACCAGACCCTGCTAATATTACTGGCTGACATGATTAGTGCCCTCACTGGGAACACTCACATTAGAGAGCTCTGTCTGGTAGTAAGTGTTCACAGGATTGGGCCCAAAGGTTGTAGTTTTTTTATTATTATAAAGATTTTTGAGGTGGTGTGAGCAGGGAAGAAATGTGATAGCAAAGGAGGAGAGAAAGGAAAGCAGGAGATGGAGAGGGAGAGGGAGAAAGGATGCAAAAGGGAGAGAGTGAGAATGGAGGCAGCAAAGAAGAGGAGGAAGGCACAGGGTGCATATGGTATGCCCAGGGTGCAGATGGAGACTTGGAGGGGTTTGAGCAAAATGGGGGGAAGCAAATGTTCTCCAGCATTAGAAATTAGAAAGGTTTTTTTTTGGATGAGACAGATGACTTTTTGGCTGACAAATGAGGCCCTGTCTTTTTCCCTCGGCAAAGGAAATCATCTGACACTTGAAACAAATGTACCCTCCTGGTCTTCATTCAGAAAAAGGAGCCTCATAAAGCTGTCATGTTCTATTGCTCTGGTACGTTGTTATTTCAGGAGAGTCCCTACCCAGAGGGGAACCTGTCAGAGCCCAGGAACATTTATGATGCCTCTTCCTCTCAGGACCTCCTCCTGGAGCTCTTTCCTGATGAGATAAAAACACAAAAGTAGCTATGACAGTCTCAACTATCTGCAGAACTATCTGCCAACTACAACAAAAACCACATCAGTCCCAATTATCAAGGAGATCCGCTAATTGCACAGTACATTAGGGATAGCAGAAAATCCAGTCAAGGTGATCAAGATAGTAGCATCCACAGATTCTTTCTTTGAATTAGATTTGTTTCTGTGATGTCAAAGTATAGCCTACAAGCTTTATTCCTTACTACACAATGTCAGCATTAACAGAGAAGGTACTGTGCATCTCTAGCTGCCCTACTGTATCACACTGGCATGGTGACAGGTTCCAGTTTGCTGAGAAATGACATGTAGGTGTAGTGGTCTTGTTAAGTTCAAGTGATTTATTGCATGGCAGGATGCCAAAGCCCTTTGTTACACTGGGCTGCCAGTTTCTTCATTGTAAATTAAACCACATTTCAAATCTTAAAAGATTTTCAACATTTATTTTTCGGACAGATTTCCTAGCAATCCCTTGTAGGACATGGTGAGCTCTGTTTAATTTAAGTACATTCTGTTGTTTCAACATACAACAAGAAGTGTTTCTACTTTTCTAGAAGTAAGTGTTGTTTAATTATTAATATAAGTGCTTGGAACAAGTGAGTGTGCATGTTTTGTTATGGATTCTGAGGCATATGGAAGTTTCAGTATTCCCAGGATGTTCCCTCTTTAGGTCTTCCTCATCCTGTTTCTTTGTAAGAGAAAAGCACATTCCAAGAACAGCAACCAATGATCATAGGCATAGTTTGACTTATGTATTTGAGGGTGCAGCTCCACCCAGGCCAACAGGGCCATGCATGGGAGGCAAATTCCATGCCTGCCTGAGGCAGGCAGTTTGGAGGTGGGAGCAGTGCCCTCCCATGCTGCCCCCAAATTATGCCCAGGCCAATGACAGTGAATTAGAAGGACATCATGAGAAGGGAGGGGGGTTATAATTTCTGTTGCAGAGGAAAAGCTAGGCAAGGCGGAATGAATAAAAACACTTATAAATGTTTTTTCCCTCCACTTATATGAGGTAATTTGTATATTGTAACATGCAAAACTCAGGTAATATCACTGCCAGTCACCCAACTTCTTAACAACCAACATTATAACATTGACTTGTACAAATATGATCAATGGGGGGTGAGGTGGGAGCTTGCAGGGGCTGATTTTTTAAAATTGAACTATTTGGGGTGGGGGGTGTCACTGATTAGGTCTCAGCTGGAGTATTGTGTCCAGTTCTGGGTGCCACATTTCAGGAAAGATGTGGACACATTGGAGAAAGTCCAGAGGAGAGTAGCAAAAATGATTAAAGATCTAGAAAACATGACCTATGAGGGAAGATTGAAAAAATTGGGTTTGTTTAGTCTGGAGAAGAAAAGACTGTGGGGGGACATGATAACAGTTTTCAAGTACATAAAAGGTTCTTACAAGGAGGAGAGAGAAAAATTGTTCTTCTAACCTCTGAGGACAGGACAAGAAGCAATGGGCTTAAATTGCAGCAAGGGCGGTTTAGGTTGGAAATTAGGAAAAACTTCCTAACAGTCAGGGTGGTTAAGCACTGGAATAAATTGCCTAGGGAGGTTGTGGAATCTCCATCATTGGAGATTTTTAAGAGCAGGTTACACAAACACTTGTCAGGGATGGTCTAGATAATGCTTAGTCCTGCCATGAGTGCAAGGAATTGGACTAGACGACCTCACAAGGTCCCTTCCAGTCCTATAAATCTATGATTCTGTATAATCTGTATTTGTATAAATAGCTATACTGCACACATATGGTACACCTAGACACTACTCCCTTTCTGTGGTTATGGAGGACCTTTAGATATCCCAGCCAAGGGGGATTTTTATTTAAGAATTAGCAGTAACTGGAAGGAGGACTATAATAATGTTGGCCAGGAGGACACTGTGGTTGGGGTCAATGTTCCTGACCCAGAAACCCCCTAATACTGGACACATTATCTGTTCTCAAATGCATTGTGGCTATTTCATGAGGACAGAGTATGTAAATAAGAGAGGGATGAATCATACCCATTAGATCCATGCAGAGAGAGGGGCCTTCATGCTCATTTCTTATCCTTCTCATGCAGAAGGGATGGTTCAGTGCCTATCTGGCAGCATCTCCCTTCCCAAGACCCCTACTCATTGATCTCTCCAAAGCTGAGATCCATACAGGGGAAAGGCACAGGCTGGTTGGGCTGGTGGTGGGAAGTGGCCCTGCATTGGGTGTGAAGCAGTTTAGAGAAACTCACATCATTTTCCCCTTGAGACGATGTAGATATCCCAAGAAACACTATGCAACTTGGGGCAGCATATCCTTTCCCAGAGAACCCACTGGGTGGTGAGGATCTTCCTCTTAAGGGTGACCTTGAGGGCAGACATGTCAAGGAGGTATTCCTGGTAACAAGCCTCCATTGAAGCCTTGTGGCCAGCAAACCAATAGACAACAGGGCACACAGAGCTTCTGCATGGCTGCCTGGTCTCTCATTAATCCCTTAGGATTCCTGGCACTTGGGGTGGGTATTTTAGTCTTCCCAGTGGCAAACCCTCCCACCCACCAACACAATGTGGGAGAAGCTTTTCAGGAGGCTCCTTGCAGAACTTCCCTTCTCTTAGGCTCTCCCATAAATTTTCCTCTGAGATGGGATTGGCAGGTGTGGCAGCCTCCCTTCACAATGCAGTAGCTCTAACCTGAAGAAAATGCAGCAACTCTGGAAAAGGAAAGTTTGTCAGTCAATCACACAGAGGTATATTTACCCTGGTAAGCTGTTATTTTCTGACTGAGTTGTAGCAAACGGTCATTCTCTCTTTGCCCTCATTTTCTTTTCAAACCATGGTGTTTGGTTACTCTTGGTAGATGTAGTATATTGCACAGCCAGTACAATGTAGGTCTCTGTTGTACAAATGCATTATGGGGTCTGTCATAGCATGTCTAATTGATTAGCAAACTCCAACACATGCTACTCTAAGTCCTGTGCTTTGCATTTCATGGGTGGTATTTTTAACTTTTATAGGTTACCTGCTCGATTCTGCTAATGACATTCACATCTGTTTCTCCCTCTCTGGCAGTGTATCTTGGGTAACAATGAATGGGCTCTATTGTCTTTTGGCTGTTAATGTGCAGAAGATAAATTCTTTTCTGAAAGTAAATACCATTGAAACCCAAATGCTTCTCTTTGGACATGATTAATTATAAAATTCTGTATCTTTCTTTCCTTTGCCACTTAACTGAAATATTGTGTCAACATCACATGTCAAGTTGCCGAGGGTAATTTTGGTCTTGGACTCAATGCTGGAACATAGTCAATATGTCACCAAATGCATACCAGGACAGTTGCCAGAAATACGCCCTTTTCTATCCACAGCTGACCTGAAGACTCTAAGCCATTCATTTATAACATCAAGCCTTGACTACTGTAATTCTTTGTTTGCTGGGCTCCCTGCCAAATTGATTGGCAGACTCCAGCTTATTCAGAACTCAGCAGACAGGCTTTTGACTAAGACCAGGCTAACTATGTACATTCTTCCTGTCTTGGAGTCCTTATTCCAAAATCATGTTTATGTTGACTGTAAAATTTCCTTTCAACGTTAATTTTATGGGTGAAATCCTTCTTTTATTTTCAGTATCACTTGTCATGCATTTTAAAATCTTTCTAAGATAAATTGCTGCATATTCCATTATTCCACCTACAATCATTTCATGTTTGGACCATTTCATTCTATATCCCTCAATTTTGGAATTAGTTGTCCATGATATGAGTTCTGATTTTTTGTTTTGAGTTTAGGCCAAGCTGGATTCTATTTAGTTCATTGTTTCCTTTTATTGTAAAGTACTGTGAGACATTCAGTTGCCTATGTACATTTTTATTGCATAAAAGGAATAAGATCTTCATTTATGCATAATAATCAATGAAATATCAAGCAAAGCACAATTTGAGTTACTTGTTCTTGTCAGTGGAACTTCAAGATGCAATTTCAGCCTTAACTTGTGTAGGTGGTTGAAAGAATGTATTTAATGTGCATAGTGGAAAACAAATGTTCTCCCATAGTCTCCCTATTTACAGAACTGTATAGACCTTTACCCCCATCTTTTCTCCATTCAGTAAACTTGCTATGTTATGGCATATTTTCTACTGTAAATATTCCACTTCTCCCTAAGATCAGTCCTCTTTGTCCCTACATCCTTAGATTTATAGTTCATATATATATATACTGTACATTTAAGAGGAATATCATAATTTGGCCCACTTTGTTTATGGCAACAAATATTGAACAATGATGATGTAAGTATCTCTTTAATATGCCTAATATAAGTTTCCACCAATTATAAATTATTTTGTAGTAATGTTGCAGTTGTGAACCATTAGCTGACACCTACATATCAACTCTGGTTTTCAGGGTTTAAAACTCAGCAGAAAAACAATAGTATAATAATCCTTTGTGTGAAACACACCACACAAAGTATCGCAAAGCCTTAGAGTGAGTTTTTAGGAAAATTGGAAACAAATCTGAATTATATTGAAGGACAAAAAGGATTGGGGTTTTTGCATCCTTCCAGAACAATGATATTCTTAAAATTAAATTTGGCCAGTTACCTATATTCTCTCTCAACAAGAAGCAATTTTGCATATGGCTAATGAAATTTTTGTTATATAATTGTATACAGATGTTTGTTGGTGAATATTTAATGATACTTAATAATAATACAAAGCACTTATACTCTACAGTGCTGTTCACACTCAGAACTGAAGGAACTTTACAGAGATGGGTAAGAATTATTAACCCCGTTTTACAGGTAGGGACCTTGGCCATGTTACACAGTGGCTGAGCCAGGGTCAGTAGTTAGATAGGGAGCACCTCTTGGCACAGTTCCTCCAGGAACTTCAGGGGTCAAACCAAAGTTGAGTGCCTTAGATATTTGTGGCCAAACTTCATCCCTGAAGGAAGGATGAGTAAACTGGAAGTGAGAACTCTGGAGCAGATCCTCAGCTGATGCAAATTGTCATAACTCCATTGGCCCAATTGTCTACAATGGAACCATGACAATTTGCGCCAGCTGATGTTCTGCCCCCCTGAGTAGTCTCTGTATGGCAGAGAATACATTCATATAGGGAAGAGTCAGGCTCAGAGGGCCAGATTTTTAAAGGTATTTAGGCGCCATGGGAGTTAAGTATGTAGTCACTTATGAAACCCCACTAAGCACCTATCTGCACCTTTAGGCACATAAATATCTTTACAAATATGGTTCTCTGAACCTGATATCTCCTGTATGGGTTTACTCTAAGCTGAAGCTGAGAAACTTAAAGGGGTAGACCCTCAACTGGTGCAAACTGTCATTGCTCTATTGAAGTCAGTGGAGCCTCTCTGTATTTCCAGAGACTTGACTTAGGCAAATAAAGTCAATAGAATTTTTGCCAGAGTGAAGACTGCATGATTGGGTTCCACATATCCATATTCAATTATTTTTAAAAAATGAAAATAACTAAGTATTATAAGAGCTAATATAGAAATGTTAGGAAATTCAAAAGTCCTCCTGTCATATCTACGGATGAAAAGCGCTATGAGTGCTAAGTATTATTAATTGTTATGTTAATTATAATGGGCACTTAGCATTCTCTCCTAGTTTTTTCCCTTTATTTATATCCAGAGCTGTAGCTTGGAAAATATTGTGCATAACCACTTGACTTTTTTAGTTTATTGCACACTTAACATTTATTTTTTGATTTATTTCTTGAACACCTGAGAATTTTGATCATTGAAGAAGGCCTCCCATACACTCTTCACTTTGCCTATAAAAGAAAGATAGGAAATCTCTGTGACCTCTTTCTGCCTTGAGTTTTCACTGAAGAGAGCCTCTGAAATGATCAGATAAAGATTTCTGATAGATGTTAGCACCTGTAGAAAGAACTTTTTAATTAAACATTTAAAAGTTCAAAGGTTTCTACAAAATTCAGATGATCCTATTAATACCTTTTAGTGGAAAATGGTAAACCAGGATTTCTTATATCTTTGTGAATCCTTTCTACTTGAATTTCCATTTGCTAATTAAACACAGATTCTTTGTGCACCGGGGTCACTAATGCAGCGTAACCATTAAATTCTAGCCTTCATTTATATACATATAATCATGGGTACACTAATCTTTTTAAATTAATTTAATAAATATATACATTTTAATTCCATTCCTAAATAACTCTACCTTTGGAGCCAAGCAAGTGTTAATATGCTGAAATTATTGTAAAAAGAAAAGGAGTACTTGTGGCACCTTAGAGACTAACCAATTTATTTGAGCATGAGCTTTCGTGAGCTACAGCTCACTTCATCGGATGCATACCGTGGAAACTGCAGCAGACTTTATATACACACAGAGAATATGAAACAATACCTCCTCCCACCCCACTGTCCTGCTGGTAATAGCTTATCTAAAGTGATCATCAGGTTGGGCCATTTCCAGCACAAATCCAGGTTTTCTCACCCTCCACCCCCCCACACAAATTCACTCTCCTGCTGGTGACAGCCCATCCAAAGTGACAACTCTTTACACAATGTGCATGATAATCAAGTTGGGCCATTTCCTGCACAAATCCAGGTTCTCTCACCCCCTCACCACCCTCCCAAAAACCACACACACAAACTCACTATCCTGCTGGTAGTAGCTCATCCAAAGTGACCATTCTCCCTACAATGTGCATGATAATCAAGGTGGGCCATTTCCAGCACAAATCCAGGTTTGACACTAAACTTTCTAAACTACTAAAAGGACACTAAACTTTCTAAACTACTAAACCTGGATTTGTGCTGGAAATGGCCCAATCTGATGATCACTTTAGATAAGTTATTACCAGCAGGACAGTGGGGTGGGAGGAGGTATTGTTTCATATTCTCTGTGTGTATATAAAGTCTGCTACAGTTTCCACGGTATGCATCCGATGAAGTGAGCTGTAGCTCACGAAAGCTCATGCTCAAATAAATTGGTTAGTCTCTAAGGTGCCACAAGTACTCCTTTTCTTTTTGCGAATACAGACTAACACGGCTGTTACTCTGAAACCTGAAATTATTGTGACTCCAGTCAGAACTTGAACCAGAATGCCATTCCAGTACTCCTTAAACAGTCTATCTAGTTTAAGCAGAGTTTAAAATTTCATTAAACATATTTATTGCTGTACTTTTAGCAGTTAATTAACCAGCCTTGGTGGTTTTAAAGAAAAGCTTCCTCATGTGACTCAACCTAGTGTTGTCTTCCTGAATCTGGAAATAACTTGGAACAATAGTGCAAAGAGAAGCAAGCCGTTTGTCTGTGTGATTAACTCTTGAGTCTGAGGATGAAAGTTTAAATACCAATATTGCTAACTGTTTCACTGTTGATCATTTTAGCAGAAACATCCATGGCCTTATACATTGGTTTGACATCATAGAAGTCAGAAATGAAAACAACCTATTAAATTGTCTAGCCCATTCTAGGGAAGCCAATGCAGAATTGGCTATACTGTATTCTCCAAGGCTGAGGTCTAGTTTACACTAGAAAGTTAGGTCAACCTGCTACATTGCTGAGGAGTGTGAAAAATTCACACCCCTGAAGAGACATCATTAAGCCAATCTAAGCCCCAGTGTAGACAGCACCAGGTTGATGGAAGAATTCTTCCATCCACCTAGCTACCGCCTCTTGGAGAGGTGGATTTACTACAGCAACGGAAGAACCCCTCCCATCGCTGTAGTAAGTGTCCCCACAACAGCACTGCAGATGCAGCACTGCCTCAATGCCACTGTAATGTTTCTAGTGTAGACATAGCCTTAAAGTCCCACAATTTGAAATGAATCACCAGGGGAGAGGAAAACAGCAACTAAGTATGTGGGTGAGGTAAGATATGGAGCTACCAGCTCAGGCGGCGCAGGAAGTGGGACATGAGCAGAGTTCCACCATCCTTTCCTTGATTCTAGTAGGCTTTAAAGACAGAACATGGTAGCTTTACAAATCAGATAATGCTAGTTTAGCCAACAAATCCAGAGAGATAAATCATAGAGAACTTCACTACAAAAATGGTGCTTATTCAGGTTAAACTGACAGACCAGCACAACAGCTCAGCTGGTCTGGTTTAATACAAAGTTCTAGCTTCACGGGCCCTCTTTGGGATAGTGTCATTAGAGTGGGGGCCCACCTCAGACCTTGCCTCTAATACGTCTTCCTCCTCCACACAATCCCCCTCCCCCAACATTTATATGGACATACACACAGCACACAAATTATGCACAAGAGGCAACTGCATGCAAATTCTTCAGTATATGTTTGTAGATTGTATAGACTAAAGTTATGGAGACAGACTTGAAGGGAGACATCTCCAACATTGATAAAATGTAAGTACAAAAGACACATGATTGGATGGATATTGATGATGTTATTTCAGTAATGACATCATCCATAGACTCCTAGTGTCTTTGCTTTGCTTCTCTATAGTGATCACAACATAAATTGCTTGTCTTGTTTGACTTCCTTGTTCACCAAAGTTGAGCAGATTGTGGCCGTTTTCAACGCTTCTACCAGACAAAAAGCTTGGGACCATTTCTCGAAAGCTCAGCGAAAGAACATAGACATTTGGCGAAAGCATTCTGAGGTTGGTGATTTTATTATTACTTTTTATCCATCATCTCACAGCTGGATTGACACAGAACAAGTGTGACTGTAGCTGGACATACAGCATTCAGCAATATTTACAGCTGTAGTTTTAGCAGTTAATCAGCTAGCCATTATACTATCTCATTTACAGTATGTATTGCTCCCTTTGCTCCCATTACAATAAATGTTGTTAAATAACACTAAGTTGGAGAGCAATGTGTTTTTATTTTTCTTTTACAAGAAATGGGAAATCATTGGAGGAATATGTTTACCACTCTGAAATAATTAAAAGAAATGGAGAAATTAGCGAAGATATTTAAAATAAATACATTTTAGAAGTCTTTCTCATACTAAACGATACATGTTTAGGAAGGCACTGAGATTTGTTAAATAAAACAGATACATATTATAGATATTTGTTCTGGTTGTATCATTATATGGCCATAGTAATATGACTTTGTGGAAAATAAAATAAAGATTTCTTTTCTTAATAATCAGTAAAGTGTATTCAGTCCAGAGACGGGAGGTACTCTTTCCCATCTATTTTATGTCCATCTTTAAAAAACAAATCAATCGCTTGTATTGACTCTAAGTTCATGGCTGGCAAACACAGCAGTATAAATGTAATAACAGTACACATTAGGGTGACTATCCAAGTCCATGCATGTGTGACTGTCATAAGCATGAGCAAAGAAAATGAGAAAAGAGATCTGGGATTCCACTTTCCTTTACACAAGTGTCAGCAAAGAAAGTAGTAGTCCTGTTTTGTGTTATTGGTCATCCAGCTTTCGATTTTAATTCAGTATATACGCTATGAACCCGCAATTTAAAAGTAAGTACCGCTGTCTTTGTTTTCTTTCTTTTTTATATAAAAGTAATTTACATACAGTTACTTATTTCCTATAGTACAGTATGTTAATTGTTAACATTACAGTCCTCTAAATGATTTTCCTGTCTCAAAGCAAAAACTATAGAAGGTAAGATGAACTTATTTAATTATTTTGTAGTACACTTGTAAAATAAGTGTTGCACACTTAGTTTGCGAAACACTTAAGTGTTGTGATATAAATCATTTGGGTTGTGTTTTAAGTGCCCATTAACTAATGCTAAATTACAGTTGAATACCAATGACACTAGATGTAACATCCACATGAATACCAAATGAATTTTTATTATCAGTGCTATTATGGCGAATACCAAATGACTTCACAATAATGGGATACTTAAAATAAAATGTTAGAATAATTTATTGTTAAGAGCTGTATTTTGCATTTCGTTCATAAATAATTCAAGTGGGTGGCAAATAAAGTCTTTGTTTAACTGGAAGTTGGGGATGTGGGTGTTTTCTTTCTTGTCTTTTAGGGAGATGTGAAAAGTGGTTTTCTGTTAGTTTATTTCAACTATGTTAAAGTAATAAGAAAATAAGAATGGCCATACTGGGTCAGACCAATGGTCCATATAGCCCAGTATCCTGTCTTCTGACACTGTCAGTACCAGATGCTTCAGAGGCAATCATCAAATTGTCCATCTCTGACATCCACTCCCAGCTTCTGGAGGTCAGAAGCTAGGGATACGCAGAGTATAGGGTTGCATCAGTGATCATCCTGGCTAATCCCCATTAATGGACCTATCCTCCATGAATTTATCTAATCCTTTTTTTAACTCCGTTATGGTTTTGACCTTCACAACATCCCCTCGCAACTTGTTCCACAGGTTGACTGTACATTGTGAGAAGTACTTCTTTTTGATTGTTTTAAACCTGCTACCTATTAATTTCATTGGGTTACCCCTGGTTCTTGTGTTATGTGAAGGAGTAAATAACACTTCATTGTCCACTTTCTCCACACCATTCATGATTTTGTAGAACTCTATCATATTCCCCTTAGTTATCTCTTTTCCAAGTTGAAAAGTGCCAGTCTTTTTAATCTCTCCTCATATGGAAGCTGTTTCGTACCTTTAATCATTTTGTTACCCTTCTCTGTACCTTTTCTAATTCTAATATATCTTTTTTTAATATGGGGTGACCAGAACTGCACACAGTATTCAAGATGAGGGCTTACCATAGATTTATATAGTGGCATTATGACATTTTCTGTTTTATTATCTATCCCTTTCTTAATGGTTCCTAACATTCTGTTAGGTTTTTTTGACTGCCGCTGCACATTGAGCAGAGGTTTTTAGAGAATTATCCACAGTAACGCCAAGATCTCTCTCTTGAATGACAACAGCTAATTTAAATCCCACCATCTTGTATGTATAGTTGGGATAGATTTTCCAATGTGCATTGTTTTGCATTTATCAACATTGAAGTTCATCTGCCATTTTGTTGCCCAGACACCCAGTTTTGTGAGATCCCTTTGTAATTCTTCACAGTCTATTTTGGACTTAACTAGCTTGAATAATTTTATGTCGTCTGAAAATTTCGCCACTTCACTGTTTACAGATCATTTATGAATATGTTGAATAGTACTGGTCCCAGTACAGACCCCTGGGGGACAGCACTAATTACCTTTCTCCATTCTGAAAACTGACCATTTATTCCTACCCTTTATTTCCTCTCTTTTAACCAATTACTGATCCACGAGAGGACCTTCCCTCTTATCCCATGACTACTTACTTTGCTTAAGAACCTTTGGTGAGGGACCTTGTCAAAGGCTTCCTGGAAGTGCAGGTACACTTTATCCACTGGATCACCCTTGCCCACATGTTGATTGACCCCCTCAAAGAATTGTAATAGATTGGTGAGGCATGATTTTCCATTACAAAAGTCATGTTGACTCCTCCCCAACAGATCATGTTCATCTATGTACCTAGTAATTCTGTTCTTTCCTATGGTTTCAGCTAGTTTTCCTGGTACTAAAGTTAGGCTTACTGGCCTGTAATTGCTACTGGATCGCCTCTGGAGCCCTCTTTTAAAAATGGTGTCACTTTAACTATCCTCCAGTCATCTGGTACAGAAGCAGATTTAAATGATCCCTTCTTAAACTAACCTTTCATGCGGGGACACATCATATCATTCATTTGCTGGCTTTTAAATTTATTTAAAGTAAAATGCCTAAAAGTAGGACTTTCCATTCACAAATTCACAAAACATCTTTGCTTATTTGAAAGTTGTTGCTCTTTTTTTCTTTCTGGAGAAAGAAAACAATCAAAAATAACTTAAGAGGTTCTGAAATCTCTGGTTGAGGGCAATGTGTATGGACAACTCCTATTTCTCAGTTGTAAAATACTATGCATATGTCAACAAATAGCTCACTTGATTCAAATCATATTATTTGATTATCCCTCCTTTGCTAAGGTGCTTACATTTCCCTTGTCACCTCTCCTCACTATGTGTGCTTTTCTGGCAACAAAAAGAAAAAAGGGACCTCTTTGAGGTTCCCAGAGAAGATTATTGTTTGGCTGCTAAAGACAGTTTTGAAATAGATGCTCCTGGGACATTTACAGTCTAAAATACATTAATCGTTTGGTTTCTAAGAAGATAAAGCATACTCTCCAGTAAAGAGTGTTTGTGGCTCTTTTCAATATGGAATTACAAAGTGCTTTATGAATTTCTGTCTTAAATGCAATTAATTCATTCAATACTGGTTTTCAATTTACCATTTTAGTCATTTTTCTGAATTTCAAATTATTCCCATGTAAAACACCCATTAATTAGCCTCTCTGCCTTTGCAGTGATTAACAGATACATATACCTTTATTATAGTGTATGACATTTACTGATGAACTCTAGGCACAGCCCCAAGGAAACACCCTCCTTTTTTTTCTCCCTCCCACTATGAGAGTTTGTTGTTAATTACATGGGTAAATAGTTGGAACCTTCAGCACTATTTATTCCTTCCATTGACTTTTCCTTATTTCAAAGATTTCAAACCATCTCTTTGGGAATTGGGCTCTTTGTCGATAGAAAAATTAGCTGTCTGCCGACTGAAAAGCTCTACACTAATCACCGTGCCACATCCCTGTGTTACACCTGACAGTATTATTAGGACAAAATAGAATTCTCTCAGTCTTCTCTGTGCTGCAACCATTCAAAAGCCAGTCATTACACCAATATTGTCCTGTTTTATCTTTTGAGGACAAAGACACTCTGGACTTTCATAAAGCCCACATGCTTGCTGATCACTTACTTAGTTACATACATACAGGCTCCCTGCCTGTCTGCCCTTTCAGGGGTTTTTTTGAGAATAGGCTGTTAGCTGTCATTTGTTTTATATCAAGATGCAGATGTTACCAAAAAAGATGTTTCTATGCTGAGAATTTAAAATTTGTGGAAATTGGGTTTACCGTGGTGCAGGCATAGAAATCTAGGGCTTATGAGAGTTAAAGCTTAGTATTTTTTTAGCCAACTTGATAGCACCTTTATACATCCATTTTACATGCAGTATTAAGTGTTGCCATTACTGAAATATATCTGCCTGGGTAGGACTGGTAGTAATTTAACAAGGGGAACTCATCTTCTCGGTTGTTTTTTTCCCAATGGTATATTTGACATATTCAGTTATTTAAAATATTTTAACACAAAGAACTCCATTCCCTTCAATTTGAGCCCTTCTAACTCTGAATCTTGTGCTGATTCTGTACTAATATTCATGGATTATTTATATGTATTTTTTAAAATATCAGAATATAACATTTAAATTGGTTGTTTAGAAATAGAGAGATCAGTTCATGGAAGTCAATACTGATCCAGGGTCATCTTGGGTTTTAGGAACTCCGGAATGCTCACAGCGAACAGCTCATGGGGATCCGCCGTGAAGAGGAGATGGAAATGTCTGATGATGACAGCGGTGACAATCCCAGCAAAAAGCTGAGAATAGATGAATCAGGTAAAGTTGAAACCCTTCACAATATCCTATCAGATGTCAAACTGTTCGTTTCAAAACGAAGATGAGTGATAGAAAATAGTTATATAACATAGAATATCTACTTTTAATTTAATTATCCTCACATTTTGTCTTTGTATGACTCTCACTTGTATCTATAGTGCTTCTGTCACCTTCCAAGAAACATACTCATCAGAATGCTCCAATTCTTTCCATAGTTGCTTCCATTTTGGGTCTTTCAATAAGGTTCTTCTCATCTTCCAAAACTGTATTTCATTCCAGGATAGTAATAATGTCATATTTAAATAAAAGCAGCTGAAATTGTGTTTCATTCAATATTCTTTGAACCTCACCTTTTCTTTCCAGCAAATATATTTACATGTATATTATCCGAATTTTCCATGGAATTAACTCTTAAAGACACACATTTCAAAGTGTGGCACTAGATATGCATTAATTGACACTCTTGCCTATCATGAAAAGAAGAGCAAGTACACTTGATATATTTCAGCTATCCCAGTATAAACAATTCAGGAGGTGGATATTGGGCTGACTCAATGACTTCTGAGTAACTGGTATGCACTACGGAAGGGAATACCTTGGTTTGAATCCTTTCTTTGATTTCTTGATCTTCATGTCAGCAATGGGTTAGAGAGTTGTGAGGGGCTGACAAGGGTTGAGCCCTGTGTTAGTCAGCATCAAGAAGGAAAGCCTTGCAGAAGGCCTAGATGAAGCTTCATTGCCAGACAGAGATGAGGTATATGGGCAAAGATGGGGCAAGTTATATGTACAAACTCAAGATGTTAACAATGACACATTTGACCTAAACGTCTGCACACAGGTTCCAGATTCTATGACCTGACCCCATTTCTCCCATCATGGATGGGGTCCTATGTCTGTGCATGTATACACATATGTGTGCTTACAGATATGCAAGAGAAAAGTGGTTACCGCACAGGTGCCAGTGGCTATGGGAGGTTAAAGATCTCCAGAAATAAAGACTGAAAAGTAGGATACCATTCTGGAAAGAAACTTTCACTATGAACAGGAAAAGGGCACTTCTACTACAGGAAAAAATGGTTTTCAGAAAGATAGATGGCTATAATAAACCCTCCTGTGAGCAGCTTTAATTTCTGCTTAAGATAATTGTATGGGATTGAGTTTTCTAGTATTCATTAGTAGAGTGATTGGAGCTGACACAGTGGCTCTGTGGGCATAGTATTGCTGGCAATCACAGATTCTTATGAACGTATAATCATTTGCCTTGGCATGTCCAGGCTTATGGAGATAAATAATTATAATTAACAATAACCAAAAAAGGTGAGCAATGCCAACTCACTGGACTCAAGAAAAATAATTATACTATGAACAGTCATACTTAATATTTCATTGTGTTTTAACAAATAAATGCTTAGGTTGTGGTAGTTCAGCCATTGTGCATCATATTAACCAGTAGAAAATATGTGGGGTTTTTCCTGTAGTGAAAAGATATATTTTTCAGTAGGCTTGTTTTGTTTATTTTTAGACAAAAAACAGAGATTTCTGTGATTCTCCCTCCCCTGCTATTTTAATTGATTTGAATTGATCTCTTATTATTGTCTTGGACGGATCATTCACATTCATAATATCATTAACAGTTTTTCTAATACATTACATACAAAGTGCAAATTCAGTGGTATACATCAAATACAGTGGCCATCCAAAGCCATCACTAGTGTAGCTCTCTTGACTTCAGCAGAGTTACACCAGGGTTCAGTTTATCCCAGTATGTAGTTGATCGAGCCTGTTCTCTATGAAGAATCACCCAATAACAAAACTAGATTTTACCATTTTCTTTTTCCAAGATTAGACTTTGAAATCAATGTTTTGAATCTCCTCTCACTTATGCTAGTGTCAACTAAGAGTAACTATTCAAAACCAATGAACTTACTCTAGTATAAAACTTGTCTGAGAGGAGAATCAGACTCTGCTTGTTGACTGTTCACCCTTTTCTATTAGTCAGGATCCTCACCCTCCTTTGCTGTAGATTTCAGGTTTTTTGTTTTTGTTTTTTATTTTTTTGCTTGAATATGTCATTCCTGACCCAACTAGTAGCATAGTAAAAGTATATAATTTTTATGAAGGGTAGGACAGTGCAAGAATGAGCAAAAGATGAATGATTCAATCTCTATTCAATTTAAGAGAACCGTATTCAAATAAACCTTTAAGAAAACTAATAATAGACTAAGGGTTCTAGTCAGCCCTTATATAAAAAAGCTTGCCTCCCAGTGAATTCAGGTGCTGGAATTTTTTACTAAATGTTCTCACTACTACAGTTAAAGTTACAATTTCAGCAATCCTCTGAAACCATTTCATCTGCTTAATCAAGTACTATCATTCTCCTTGTGCAAAAATAACTTGGCATCCACGAGCATTTAGGTACTATGGTGATGAGTGCCACATACGTCCCTAACATCTAGATTGATTAGGATGAAAAGGCTATATTTGTGGGATCTTTCATGTCAATACTTAAGTTTATTGAGATGAAATAGACTTAAGTATTAGTTTGTGTCATGTCAATACTTAAGTCTATTGAGATGAAGAGGGGTGAATTCCAGCCCCATGTTAAGAACAGGGAGGTGCAAGAGTCCTCATCTGTCAGGTGTAGTCTGAAGCCTGATCAAGTTTAAGTTTCAAAGTGGCACTATGCTAATGCCAGGCCCTTGGAGGCTGTGGATTTTGTGCACTATGGAGCAGATGGTGAAACGTCTGGCAGCGAGGTGTTTGCTTTGGGAACCATGGTCAGGTCTTCAAGCCAGCCACAAATTTGTTGCAAATTACAAATTGCACTAATCACTGCGTGTTTTGGTGGATTCAGGTTTGTTTCTTAAGGATATACAGTGCAGCTTAATAGTGCCTCAGTACAAAGTACATTGTTGCATTTTAGACTTAAATTTACTTCTTTTACCCACAAGCCTATTGATTTTCTCACTGTTCATTTCCCTAATTTATTGATGTCAGAAATTCTTTATCTTAAAACCGTGGCTACACTGTGCATCAGTGGCAAAGCCAGGCTTATAACTCAGGGACTCCTGACTCCCAGCCATGTACTCATTCCTCCAGACCATGCTGCAATGCAGAGACACAGCATTCTGAGCAAACACAGCCTAACTCACAGCAGTGTTGTACCGAGACATCGCATTTTATGGGCTTGAGGCATTAAGACCCTGCTCACATGAGCATGAGGTTATACAGGTTACATCCCCTACACCTCCAGGGACAGGGCAAACTGCAGTACTGTCTTCCACCAGCAGATAGGAATTTTTAAACTGCTGCTGAGGCTCCATCAGAAACTTGCCACTGAAGTCTACGCAGGAGATATATTGAACTAGCACAGATGGCTTGGTTTTGTCTCATTCCTGGCCAGCCATGCCCACTCTGTGGGGCTGCCTGATGTCTTCAGGCCCCATGGCAGAGTTTAGAGTCTTGGTCACCTTGTTGTATTCTCCATCCCTCTCAGATTGGACCCACAGCATGGGACTGATGGTGAACTCCAAGAGACACCACCCAGTGAATCTGACCCACAGTTTGCAGCCATTTCTTTAGAGCCCTGTTTTCCACAAGTCAATCTTTAGATGTAAACATTGACTTATTTGCATTGTGTATTTTGGAGCTTGAAGGGAAATAGAAGTTTGCTGAGGTAAAACTGAGAGATTGCTAAAAAATTGGCAACTGACTTCATTAATACATTTGAAAGTCAAGGTGCAGTTATTGAAGCATTAATTCAGAAAAATGGCACCCTGCACAGAAGGCTAGAGAATAGAGGAAAAATTTTAGAACAATTGGAATTTATGGATGGTTGGTCTCCCGCCTGCTGGCATTGGGAGCAGAGACTCAAAAGTAAAAGTCTCAGAAGTAATTTTAAGAATTATTGAAGTGAAGCTGCATCCTGCAGAGATAACAAAAAAGTTTCCTGTATCCCTAGGAGATATCAATACTTTTCCTTTAAGGGAAACAGGTGCTATGCTGTTCCAAAGACAACAGATCATGATTATGTGCTATTAATTCTACAGACTGCAACTCCAATGAGGGAGAGAGTTTTTCAGGCAGACATAAAAGTGAAAAGACACTTACCTTCAAAAGGCCACTGGATGGATGGTCCTGTGTAAGGTGACCAGGTGTCCGGTTGTTGAAAAAGGACCATGGTGGCTCCGGTCAGCACCACCGACCGGACTGTTAAAGGTCCGGTTGGTGGTGCTGCAACACTAAGGCAGGCTAGTCCCTACCAGTACTGGGGCACCGCACTGTGCCCCGGAAGTGGCCAGTGGGTCTGGCTCCTAAGCAGAGGGCTCCATGCGCTGCCCCCATCCTGAGCACCGGCTCTGCACTGGCCAGTGGGAGCTGGGAGCGGTGCCTGCAGGCGAGAGAAGCGCAAGTGGAGCCTCTCCCCCACCCCCCGTGCATCTGCACTGGAGCTGCTGGCCACTTCCAGTGTGCTCAACGCAGTGTCAGGATAGGCAGACAGCCTGCCTTTGCCCCCTCTGCCGCACCACTGACCGGGAGCCACACCCCAACCTCCTGCTCCAACCCTCAGCCCCCCAAACCTGGAGCCCCCTCCTTAACCCCAAAACCCTCATCCCTGGCCCCAGCCCAGAACCCTTACCCCCTACACCCCAACCTCCTGTCCCAGCCCTCAGCCCCCCCAAACCTGGAGCCCCCTCCTGCACTTCAAACCCTTCATCCCAAGCCCAGAACTGCATCCCCATCCCGGAGCCCTTACACATCCCCTCACCCCAACTGCCAGCCCTGAGCCCCCTCCAACCTAGAGCCCCCTCCTGCACCTCAAACCCGTCAATCCCCAGCCCTAGCCCAGAGCCCGCACCCCCATCCCAGAGCCCCCTCCCACACCCAGAACCCTCATGCCCAGCCCCAGCCCCATCCCAGAGCCCTCACCCCTTCCCACACCCAAAGCCCCTGTGAAAGTGAGTGAGGGTGGGTGAGAGCAAGCCACCAAGGGAGGGGGAATGTAGTGAGCAGGGGCGGGACCTCAGGGAAGGGGTGAGGCAGGGGTGGGGCTGGGGTGTTCGGTTTTGTGCGATTAGAAAGTTGGCAACCGTAGTCCTGTGGTTAGGGCATTTGACCTGGACTCAGGAAATCCGGGTGATATTCCAGCTCTGCCACAAAATACCTGTGTGATCTCAGACAAATCACTTATCACTCTGTGTCTCAGTGCCCCATCTTTAAAATGGGGGTAATAGTGCTTCCTTTTGTCTACCCATTGTCTGTCTCACCATTTAGATTGTAAGTTGTTTGATGTAAGGATTGTCTCTGACTATATTTATATGTACAGTAAGGACCTTGGGCCTCTAGGAACTACTGCAATAAAAGTAATAAAAAGTTCTGTCTCCCTTGTACTTGACATATGCATGACATATAGTTGTACATGTAGGACAGGCAGTTTTATGCACAACAGCAAATTAAGCAACTGTAAATTGTGTATGTAATTATGTGTTTGGGGTACATAGTTTATGCACATAATATAGAAACAACTTTCCAAAGTCAGTGCAGTTTTGGCCTCTAGGATGGGATTTCCAAAACCACCTATGTGACTTAGTCAGTGTTTGAAAATCACACCCTATGCAAATAATACTACACCCGGGATAAATTAGGCTTCTCCATAAATCTCACAAATTTCAGGCCTGATCTCTACTTGGATGAGAAATCATCAAGGAAAGCCCCCCAAAATGCAGAAGTGTCCTGGCTGATGTTGATTCTTCTTGCCATGATTCAATCTTCTCTTGCCATTTCTCAGGCCTTGTCTGTATCCACAGTCGCACAAGTTTAACAAAAGGTCTGATTTTAAGTTGATTTAGTTAAATGGGTGCAAAATGTTGAGTAGATAAACTGGTGCAATTGTGAATATTAACAAGACCTAAATCTCTTAGGCGTGACATTTTGGAACTTATTTCTGCTCTTACTTTATTTTTCCGACTTCCCCCTCTCAAAACCTCTTGTTTTTCCCCTCTTCATTCTACTTCTAAGGACTGGATGTTTCTCCCTTCATTTTCTTGTAAATCAGATATTTTGGTTTTACTTGAGACCATCAATTTTTGACTTGTTTGTTTTATTATTGCTTGTTGGTTTCCTTGCTTTCCACTGTTAGGTCAAATGTTAGAGTAATAGTATTGTTTTCATAAAATCTTTTTCTTTCTTTATATCTTTTGACAAAGACCATGTAAATATTCTCATTTATTACCCTTAGATGAATGGGTCAGTGCCCTTTTTTCTTCACATAAATCAATAAAATTTCTATGTAATCAACAACCCAAACTTACAAGCAACCCTAAATAATAAATTAATATGCATGTGAGGAGGAAGATAGAATTTAGTAATAAAACCCTGCCTCTTTCACTCTACCAAGGGGTTTTGACAAGCAACAGCACAGAAAACAATATTTGAAATATAAAGGACTAAATTATAGGCACATCAGGGTAATTCCCAAGTTCTCGGGGGATAGGGGACAAGGGAAATTTATACCCCTTTATGCTCTTGGAGCAAGACAAAGGTACTTTATTATAGATGAGGATTTATCCCACAAAAAGCGTATATCAAAACAGCTTTCTCTTGAGGGGGAAAAGTCTGGACACAATTTCCACTAGAGACTTTGTGCTCCAGGGGACCATCAGAGATGATCACAAGAGAGCAAGACAAGATATTCACTCCCTCTATCAGGTAATAAGTCTGTATATGTATTTTTCCCAGCATGCCAGTTGGGAGCTGAGCTCGGTCCACTCATCAGGCAGACCAAAACCTGGGCTTTCTAACAGGATTTTGTACACTGATATATATTGCATTTTTCCACAGCATTTACAAAAACAAGCCCTGACTCAGGAAGGTCTCTAAGCACACGTCTAACTTGAAGCATGTGAGCAGTCCCATTAACTTCAATAGAACCGTTCCCATGCTTAGAGTTAGGCCTGCATATGTATTTTGCTGCATCAGGGCCAGAGGAGATTGCCAAACCTGCATGTTTTTTGTTTGTTTTTTGGTAAAACATAACAAATGTCCTGTTCCATGTATCAGGTATGTTCCTCTGCAACATTAACATTTCCTCAGCCCAGGACCAGAGCCACATTCTGCTATAGTACAACACATCAATGAAGGGGTTAATAGCCATACTTTTGTTTTTAAAAGAAAGCATAACTTTCAAAAATATTTACCTAATAAGGATTTGGAGAAAATGACCAGTTAACTGAAATCTGCACTGTGGTAAAGTCTGTGGTGCTTTGATGCCTTTCAACTGCCAGAAAGGCTATTATCTAGATTACGTTTTATTATGTTTTCTGGGTATTTCATACTGATAAGGTTTGATGCAGGATCATTACATATGAGAATAGATTTAATCCTGTTGTTTAGGAAGCTTTAAGCACACTGAGGGATTATTTATGTAATAAGATGCAAAATTGCTTTGGAAAATGCTATAGCAACCTAACATCTTCACAAAACCAAGCAGCCACTTATGACAGCAATCCAAATTTACATTTATTTTAGTGTCATTTTATTGACAACCTTAGTGTCTAATTTTGACAGCATGTTAAAATAAATTTTCAGATTGTGCTGGAGCAAAATTAACAGCACAATGCTGGAATGAAAAAAGTTAATATAATTTCCTGAGCCAATATTAGGATATTTCACTTTTTGCAAAATTGCATTCAAAAATAGTAGAAAAGAGATTTTGTGGGTGTCCCAAATAAACGAAAATCATTTATGTCTTTTCATGAATTCTCTTTTAAGGTTTTTCTGTTAATTTATTAGTAAAGCTATAGTTGGTACAAGTTAAAAGTAAAAGAGAACATTTTTACAAGAGTAAATGTCAAATTAAAATGTTTTTGTTTGCTTTATATCTTCATGAACATATTTTCTAAAAAGAAATGGTTTTGTTCTCAGAATTTATTTCAAATCCTATACCTTTTACTGCAACTTTCACAGCTCAGGATACAAGCCATAATTTTTCATTAGGTTTAATATAGCAGGGCAACATATTTGAATACATAGAGTTACAGTCTGGCACTGAAATGCCCTATTTAAACAGTAGGAGCTCACCTTCTGAAAACACAAAATAAGCAGTAGATGTAGCCTTGTTGGAAGTAGAAAGACACAGAATGAGCCGTGTTCTGCTCTCATTGCAGTTAATAACAAAACTCCCATTCTCTTCGATGGGAGCCGAAGCAGGCTGTGCATATTGATTTTTTTCCATACCCCTCCATTAAGAATCTTGAAATGCAACCGTAATGTTGTTGAAGTGGGATGTTGGCAGCAAAATCAATAAGAGACAATAGTGGAACATATGCTGTTTTCAGCTTCCTCCCAACCTCATACAGCCTTTATTAGCATCATTTTCCCAATTACACTCCACCCTCTGTGGAAAGTGATCTTTGTTAGAACACTTTGTCCGATATAAAGCTTTTGTGCCTCGGCCCCTAACTGCATTTACACTTTACTAGAATAAGACCTATTTCTAAAACTAAAAAAGTTGGGCTTTGGCCATGTCAGGGTTCTTTCCCCACTCTGTACTCTGGCGTACAGATGTGGGGACCTGCATGAAAGACCCCCCACCCCAGTTATTCTTACCAGCTTAGGTTAAAACTTCCCCAAGGCACAGATTCCTTTTTTGCCTTGGCATCGCTGCCACCACCAAGTGATTTAACAAACAATCAGGGAAAGGACCACTTGGAGTTCTATTCCCCCCAAAATATTCCCCCAAGCCTACACCCCTTTCCTGGGGAAGATTTGAGCATATATCCTCACCAATTGGTTACAAAGGGACTACAGACCCAAACCCCTGGGTCTTAGAACAATGGAAAAATCAGTCAGGTTCTTAAAAAGAAGGATTTTATTTAAAGAGAAAAAGGAAAAAAGAATCACCTCTGTAAACTTAGGTTGGTAGTTAACCTTACAGAGTAGCAGAAAATTCAAAGAGCACAGAGGAACCCCCTCTAGCCTTAGTTTCAAAGTTACAACAAAACAGGGATAAACCTCCCTCTAGCAAAGGGAAAATTCACAAGTTGAGAAAACAAAGATAAACTAAAAAAGAAAAGGAGTACTTGTGGCACCTTAGAGACTAACAAATTTATTTGAGCATAAGCTTTCGTGAACTACAGCTCACTTCATCGGCATCCGATGAAGCTCACGAAAGCTTATGCTCAAATAAATTGGTTAGTCTCTAAGGTGCCACAAGTACTCCTTTTCTTTTTGCGAATACAGACTAACACGGCTGCTACTCTGAAACCTGTCAAAGATAAACTAATACGCCTTGCCTGGCTGTTACTTACAAGTTTGAAATAAGAGAGACTTGTTTAGAAAGATTTGGAGAACATGGATTGATGTCCAGTCCCTCTTAGTCCCAAAAGCAAACAACCACAGAAACAAAGAATCCAAAACAAAATCTCTCCCCCTGCACCAGATTTGAAAGTATCTTTTGTCCCCATTGGTTCTTTGGTCAGATGCCAACCAGGTTACTTGAGCTTCTTAACCCCTGACAGGTAAGGAGGAATTTAGGCTACCCCCATGGTTATGACAGGCTATGAATTGCATATGCCACAAATCACAGGCATCTTTGGCATCTTTAGGAGTAGTTCCATTTGACTTTCAGTTTTCTAATTATTGTGTTACTATTTTGTTAACAATTCTTTTAATATTTTTAATTTAAACTAAGCTCTAGGACTTTGGTTTTCTTCTTTATTAGTCTGCACTGCATGCTTTGTTGAGCTTGAGAATCCTTTCTAACTCAAGATCTGCAGCTGTCAGAGAGCCTTACAAATACTTCTCAAGGTGGAGATTTAGAAGCTAGCTGACTGAAGTTTAAATCTGCAATATATACAGCTCTCACCCATGAAACCCCTGGTAATCTGTAGCATAGCATGGAAAGTAAATGGAATTGTTCTAAGTCTCCAAGCACAGATTTTAAACTCAAAGCTACAGACCAGGGAAGGGCACTGTTGGATCATGAGACATGCAAGGCCGACTAAGATCTCCAAAGTGTTTGAAGGCTTATCTCTTCAAAGACTGCAGATTCCATCTCCCTATACATTCATCTGGCCTGCAGTTTGAGAAATGCTAGAATTCCAAGAGTTAAGAATTTAGCAAGCATGGCTAGCATTCAGAACTGGGTGACATTTGAAATTCCCAAAGCTACCAAGACTTAGTGATGCTGTTGTTTGTTTTGATAAATGAACTTCAGATATTTTGGATTCTGAGGTGTTTCAAGATTCCCAGTTCTTTAGTGTTGGCTTGAAGACTGTCCAAAGAAAAATCCATATCTACTAAAGCCTCATGTACATTTCAAATCATATCTGGGACCTATACATTGAAGTATTTGGTTTTTAAAGCCAAATAGCAAAGAGGTAAAATGCTGCTTCAAGGTGAGTGACTGTTTTTTAAATTACAGTTACATAGTGAAGAGGAGGAGGGGAAAGCTGTGTTGGAAGTCAAATCACAACTTCAGGAACTGGACATACTGTTTTACTCTTCGTCCCCACTAGTTTATACATATGGTTCAAAGAACTCTATTCCTATGGTATTTTTCTTATTCCTAAAAAGGTTAAGATTTTTCTCTGTTAAAAGAAAGGTATTGCTGGAAGCTTTGACAACACACATTCTGGAGGTTCAGATTAGGGCTTTGAACCGCTGTAAAATTCTCCCTTTTTCATGAAAGAATAGCTGATTATTTTTTAATTTATTTATTTAGTGTTCCATAAATTTGGTGCATTGCAATTTTTAAGTCATATACGCAGTGGTTTCTAACATGTCTTTCAGTGGCTTGTATACCCCTCTGTGATTTTTGCATTGCTTTTAGAGTTGCCAAGTGTCCATCTTAAACAATGGCTTTTGAAGATCTCCATGTTTGCAGGCCTCGGCCAGTTGCTACTTCAGCTCAGCTGTTTCTGAACTGGTCTTTTTCTATGTTCACTATATGGCTGCTTTGGCCTCTTGGATTTTTCTGAGCTCTGAGAGGTGATTTTTCTGAGCTCCCACTTCTTAATAGATGAGGGGGAATGTGGGAAATGGTATTAAATGCTCTATTCTGTTATATTATCCGCCAGTCATTGTTCTCATCACATTTTATTCAGTGGCTTCAAGATATGCTGTGGTAATGCTTGATCCTGCTAGCTTCTGAGCATTGCTGAAAGAATCATGGAGGAACAAAGAGCTAGCACTCAGCTTTTGCTTGACATCTGTATGTGCAGTGTTGCTTCTGCAATGTGGACAAATGTGCCTGGTGCTCAACAGAGTCAGCAAATCTCTGCACCCAGGCTGAACAGAGAGTGAGGAAGAGGGAAAGTGGGCATGATGGGGTGGAGGCGGGATGTAGTAAGGGTGAAGGCATGTAAGAGTAATCCAGGAATGCAAGTTATGTGCATGGTTAACATTGTTGGGATTTTCAGTTATTCCAACTGCCTGCCAGGAGCTGGTTCACTCAAGTGCACTGAGGGGCTGCACTTAAGGAAAAAATGGAGGCTGGGAAAGTCAGGAGGGCCAGACAGCTGACTGAGGAGTTTCACAACGTGCCTCTGAAATGGTCTGTCTTGTAGCCAGCTGCTCCATGTTAGTGATTATAATGAGTACAATAGTTTTGCTGGGTCATCAACCTGCAGCACCACTCTCTTCTCTTAAAGAAAGAAAAGAAGTACTTGTGGCACCTTAGAGACTAACACATTTATTTGAGCATAAGCTTTTGTGAGTTACAGCTCGCTTCATTGGATGCTGTAGCTCACGAAAGCTTATGCTCAAATAAATGTGTTAGTCTCTAAGGTGCCACAAGTACTCCTTTTCTTTTTGCGAATACAGACTAACACGGCTGCTACTCTGAAACCTCTCTTCTCTTAGTTCAGCTTGTTGGATCAGTCGTAACTAAGCACCATATTCAACAAGCCTCCTAGTGGCTCACAACTCGCTGCTCTCTCACAACTCTCATGACTACAAGACTGAGTTCTTGGGAGGGTCTGTTCAGTATTTTGTATTGTCTTTTTGGGTTTGGGAGGATAACGGTAGGCTTTATGTACTGGAATTTCTTGGCTCTCTGTATTGATATATGGAGCTCAGTACAATATTCTTTTCCTCTGTTTGGATCTAGTGAATTTTGAAGGGCCCAATTTTCATACTTGAATGCATGTATTTCGGCATCAAAATCTGGATTTGCATGTTGTACTATTTTAAGGTAAATTGGCTAATAAAACTAAGCGGGAGAGGTTAAATATCATGCAGGCCAGAAGTAGAAGGCACTTGACTGTGGTTCCTGAACTTTCCTTGGCTTCGGTGTATTGAAGGGAATGCCAGTGAGAGTATGTGGAATGAGAAGACTATAATGAGTATGTGCAGAAAGGCTGAGAAGATCTGGGCTTCCAGCAGCAGCCAAGCAGGAAACCTTATAGAAGTCTTGTTCTGATGTTAACTCTTCTTGGTTTCTTACTCTTTGAAAGGCTCGCTAAGGTCTCCATTCCCTCCAAGGGTCTCCAGTCTGTCTGGGGCTCCACTCTTTACAAGTTTGTAGCCACTTTTTATTTCTCAATAGTTTGCAAAATATGACTTTTCAGATACCCTTAAACTTTGAAGGGGAGTGGTTATCTTTGTTTGTAAGCCCTCAAAGTGCAAAAAATGGGAATGGAATTGAGCGCTGGAGTGTGTGCGGGGCAGGGGAGGGCTTTGCTTGCAGCAGCAAGCTTTTCCCTGGACAGCTTCCCTGGAATGACTTTTTCAATTTACCAACAAAAGCTCTAGAACTACTTTGTGAGCATGACAATCATCCCTGTGCTGAACAATTCAAGAAACTGAAAGATGCATTTGAGCAACTGTTCAAAATATTTCAAAAGGACAAAAAATATTCATGTTTTTTATAGACCCGTTTTCACCTGAATCCAAACTAGAATGGACAAATTTCAGTTTCATTAATTGACTTAAATATCACTCCAGTCAAATTCAAGGTCGTGAAGTAAGCTCAGTTAATGAATATAAATGCCTGCTATTTGAGATATACCAGAATTTTGCAAGAAGGCTGTTTGTGCTTCCCTTTATGTGAACAGACCTTTTCTACTATGAATCAGAACAAGTTAAAACACTACAGTCACCCAATAGACTCACACCAAACCTGCATTCTCTAAGGCGTATGGCCAGGTAAAGATGGATATCGTGAAGTTGGTTTCAGAGCAACAGTGACAGTCTTCCTGGGTTTACGCCTTCTCCTGCAGCTCCCAAGCCACATGTTGTGTTTCAATGGATCTGAACTTGCCCCCATTTCATGTCCAAGGAATAGGATCTGGTCGTTTTTATTTTGTAAAACAAAGTGTACATAAGAATATTTCTTTAACTCCGATTAAAATTAGGAGCAGTATTTAAGCTCCTGAGAAGTTTCCAATGGCAGCCCTTACTACTGCAGAATGTTTGAATATACCAGATTATATTATTGGTATGTCTTACCAATTGTTGCCCCTCTACATTTATTTAAACTGTATATTTTGAGACGGGGCAAGAGATGTCAAGGGCTGTACAGTGCTCACTAGTGTGGTCAGGAGCGCTTGTTTTACATCTGTTTCAAAAGGCAGCACTTCCGATGACAAAGTACCACTAACACCACGTAGGCACATTGGTTCAATACTGACTCAGGAAAGAGTGTTGTCTACTGAATCACCAGTGCCATTTAACAGATTCCAGTAACACGAGCTTGTCTTACAATGAACTCACTTCTTCCCTTCTCAGACCAAACAGCTTCTTATTAATTTTCACTATTAGAGGAATATAGTGATTTTTTTCAAAACATTGAATATAGGCAGAAGTCTGCTTCATCACTGGCATCTTTAATTCAAGCAAGGTCACTTCATAAATTTGTCTAAATAGCTCTTTCTCAATTAGAAAAGAGGCAGAACTGTTTAAGGCTATTTAGTGTTTGATTAATAGCACTTAACTGGTGCTTTAAGCACTTGCAGAAGTTTTTCAAGCATATACTTTTAAGAATAAAACATTGCCATCTGAAGACTTAACCTTATCAGAAACTGAAAACAAATCATTCCAAGCAGCGGGGCGGGAGCTGGGACTCTTTTTCATTAATTTTTTTGGAAATGATATAAGTTACAGGGTATAAGGGCTCCAAAGAGATGTGGCAAGTAGTTTAGGCCCCAAATTTGACTTATTTTTAAATTGTAATGACTAGATGGTGAGTGCCTTCCAAATTCTAAAGGTACATTTTAAAAATTCAATGTAATATTGCTGAAAAAAACAAAAAAAACAAAAAAGCAACAAGACAATAATTATTTATGGGACATAGGGGAATGGGAAGAATCTTCAATTAAAAGGATACAGCTGAGGGGAGAAGAAGGAAACACCTGGAAATACTGGGGAGCTGGGGTGTACAAACGAACAAAGGGATAGGACCAGTGGATCAAGAGCTGAAGGAGGCAGGCAGGGAGGGACAGAGAAGGGGCAGTAGAGTGGAGAAGAAAAGGAGGGGCAGAAAGCAATGGCTAAATGATGAAAGAGTGTTGGAGGAACAAGGAGAAAGTGAATAGGGAAAAGGGGAGAAAAGTAAGAGGGTCAAAATGAGGAAAGGAGATGACAATGAGAAGAAAAAAGGTGCAAGGAGGAAGGGAAGGAGAGAGCAGACATGTTGCATAGTGTCCCCGATAAAACTCCTCTATCCTAAAACATTTTGAAGAGTGAAATAATGCAGGACAGCAAAGAGTACAGATAGTCTAAATTACAAAGAAATAGTGGTTCAAAGAGATTGTATGAATAAATTAAAGCATTCAGTTATCAGGGCATTAACACAAGGAGAGAGAAGCTTAGAGGCAACAATACAATCAATATGTTCTAGGTGTCAGGGAAGGACAGAGCGATGGTTAGAAGCAATGAGAAGGGCAGTTCTGAACTGATGGATCCTAAAAAAAAGAACAAGAGCTTATGCTTGAGGATAGGGTGATGTGGTAACACTTGATAGGAGTAAGAAGGCAGATGAAAACACTCTGGGCACACAAAGATGGGACTCAGAGGCTAAAAGGAAGGAGATGCAATAGTCTAAACAAGAGTAGCTAGAATGAGGATTGAGCAGTACTGCAGCTAGTTGTATGTACATACCATGTGGTAGCGGTGGTGACTTGCAGACGTGGGAGGCAAGGAAAGCAAAAGTCAGTGTTGACGCCAAGGTTATGGAAGGTAAAGCAAAGAGGAGATCTGAGTCAAGAGACATATTTTGGAGAAGGTGTTGTATGAGGATGCGCTCTTTGTCTGAATGAAGCACTTCCACCTTTGAGATAATTGGATGAAGGAGGTTAAGACGAAGCCATAGTTTACCTGATCAAGACAGGCTGAGAGAATGAATGAGCAAAGAAAGCTTAATAAAGGTGGCGGACAGCTGAGTGTTATCAGAATAAGTGTGTAGGAAAAACAAAAAATAAACAACTGAGGAGAGGTGGGAATAAAAAAGAGATTAATAAACGCTATCTTGCAAGCCCAAGTTAAGTACAGTAGTTGTGACTCACTTGGTCTATGGTAGAAATGCTGGGGGAAAAGAGAAGCAAAAAGGAAGGATGTCAAATTCCTCTCAGAACTAAAAAACTTCTGGGTAGTAATGACTATTACCAAGTCTAGGGAGAGACCCTGGTATTATCATCAATTCCTCCCAGCCTCCCATTATATGTGGAATTTAAAATCTGCAGCACATAAATTCAGTTCTTCCTTTGGTTTTTCCTCTCAGTCTGTCTCAGTATTGCCAACCCCAGATCTTCAAAAATCACATCTGAGCCCCCCAAATATAACGAAATTGGCTTAAAAATCATAATTACCCCCCAAAAAGGTGTTTTTATTTGCCTTCTGGCATTTGAGCATTTAGTACTTGGGTCACTGCAGCCTTGGAGTCTTGAAACATAAAGCTGAGATTCTCACATAATCACTTGCCTCCAGGAGCTGGAGCTTTAAAGAAAACAGCAAATATCATGAGTCTCATGATAAAATCTCAAGAGTTGGCAACACTGACTCTCATTTCATTCTGAATCTACTGCAGTGCCAGTGTTTGCCAACAGCTTCTTGCCAAGGTTTTGTTATTAGACCCGAATGGACCATAAGCGTCCTCTTTTCTGCCCCCTACTCCTCTACTCCCTCCCTGTCTTTGCAAATAACTGCATCCAGTTTTGAAATATTTCAGTAACGGATTATAGTTTAGTTATATTGTGTCTGAAGGTGAAAATCAAAATTTGCATAGTGCTAGAATAGCTGGTAATTGCCTGAATTTACTTTATATAGACATATATAGTGCTAATTATATTTTCGCTAGTTATTTTGCAGTTTTCAAGCTTCCACGAGATCATTTTCTTAAAGTATAAAGGACGATACAATCTATTTCCTTTCTGTTTCCTAACAGTAGGAAGAGGCATTTACCAGAGAATTCAATGTAGTAATCATATTGCTATTATTTATTTATTATCAGAAGTATTTATAAGGTGATCATCACTGTGGTATATAAACATCTCTTACGCTGTGTCATAAATATAAAGGGAAGGGTAAACCCCTTTGAAATCCCCCCTGGCCAGGGGAAAGCTCCTCTCACCTGTAAAGGGTTAAGAAGCTAAAGGTAACCTCGCTGGCACCTGACCAAAATGACCAATGAGGAGACAAGATACTTTCAAAAGCTGGGAGGAGGGAGAGAAACAAAGGGTCTGTGGGTCTGTCTATATTCTGTCTTGGCCGGGGATAGACCAGGAATGGAGTCTTAGAACTTTTAGTAAGTAATCTAGCTAGGTACGTGTTAGATTATGATTTCTTTAAATGGCTGAGAAAAGAACTGTGCTGAATAGAATAACTATTTCTGTCTGTGTATCTTTTTTGTAACTTAAGGTTTTGCCTAGAGGGGTTCTCTATGTTTTGAATCTAATTACCCTGTAAGGTATCCACCATCCTGATTTTACAGGGGAGATTTCTTTATTTCTATCTACTTCTATTTTTATTAAAAGTCTTCTTGTAAGAAAACAGAATGCTTTTTCATTGTTCTCAGATCCAAGGGTTTGGGTCTGTGGTCACCTATGCAAATTGGTGAGGCTTTTTACCAAACCTTGTCCAGGAAGTGGGGTGCAAGGTTTTGGGAAGTATTTTGGGGGGAAAGACACGTCCAAACAGCTCTTCCCCAGTAACCAGTATTAGTTTGGTGGTGGTAGCGGCCAATCCAAGGACAAAGGGTGGAATATTTTGTACCTTGGGGAAGTTTTGACCTAAGCTGGTAAAGATAAGCTTAGGAGGTTTTTCATGCAGGTCCCTACATCTGTACCCTAGAGTTCAGAGTGGGGGAGGAACCTTGACAAGAGTGCTAATTATATTTTCGCTAGTTATTTTGCAGTTTTCAAGCTTCCACGAGATCATTTTCTTAAAGTATAAAGGATGATACAATCTATTTCCTTTCTGTTTCCTAACAGTAGGAAGAGGCATTTACCAGAGAATTCAATGTAGTAATCATATTGCTATTATTTATTTATTATCAGAAGTATTTATAAGGTGATAATCACTGTGGTATATAAACATCCCTTACGCTGGGACTCAGATTTATTTCTTGTAGGATCAGATACTGGAAGCATGAGCACACCACCAACAATGCCTGCCCCTGACTGTCTTGATCTACACACAAGGAATATATAGGTGAAACTTGCTTTCTGAGAACAGTTGTCATGGTGGGGCATCGGAAAAGGTATGTGAGATAACTGGATCTGTTTGGGCAGTATAGATAGGTGACCAGCACCTGGAATTTTATTCAGAACTGAACTGGCAGCCAGTGGAGATTACAGACTAATAGGGTGAGAAGGGACCGCAAGGATCATCTAATCTAACCACCTGCAAAGATGCAGGATTTGTTGCGTCTAAACCATCCAAGACAGATGGCTATCCAGCCTCCTTTTGAAAACCTCCAGCAAAGACTCCACAGCTTCCCTGGGCAGTCTGTTCCATTGTCCTACTGTTCTTACAGTTAGGAAATTTTTCCAGAATTTAATCTAAATCTGCTATGCTGTAGTTTGAACCCATTGCCTCTTGTCCTGTCCTCTATGACAAGAGAGAACAACTTTTCCTCATCTTTTTTTATGCCAGCCTTTAAAGTATTTGAAGACCACTATCATGTCCCCGCTTAATCTCCACTTTTCCAAACTAAACGTACCCAGTTCCTTCAGCCTTTGCTTGTATGGCTCGCATTCCGTCCCTTTGATCATCTTTGTTGCTTGCTTCTGGATTCTTTCCAGTTTCTCGACACACAGTACTCCAGCTGAGACCTCACTAGTGCCAAGTAGAGCAGTACTATCATCTCCCATGACTTGCATGCTCTGCCTCTGTTAATACAATCTAAAATTTCATTTTTTGGGTTTTTTTGCAACTGCATTGCATTACTGACTCATGTTGAGGATGTGATCCACCACAACCCCCAGATCCTTTTCAGCAGTGCTGCTGCTAAGCCAGCTATCTGTCATTCTGTATTTGTTCATTTGGTTTTTCTTCCCTAAGTGTAGCACCTTACCTTTGTCTCTGTTGAATTTCATTTTGTTATCGACAGCCCAGTTCTGAAGTTTATCAGGATCCTGCTGAATCTTAGCTCTATCCTCCAAAGTTTTGGCAACCCTCCCAGCTTGCTTAGTGTCATCTGCAAATTTGATCAGTATGCTTTCTATTCGTACATCCAGGTAATTAATCAAGATGTTATATAACACTGGACCAAGAACAAATCCCTATGGAATCCCAGTTGAGACCTTGGTCCATTCTGACATCATTTGATTAATAGTTACTCTTTGTTTGAGGTTGTTTAACCAATTATGTATCTACTTAATGGCAGTTCCACCAAGCCGGCATTTTTCCAGCTTACTTATCAGAATGTTATGTGGAACTGTGTCAAAAACCTTGCTGAAGTCCAGGTATATTATGTCCACTGCATTTCCCCCTATCTACCAAACCAGTTACCCTGTCAAAAATGGAAATGGAAATTATTTGGCATGATTTGTTCTTGGTAAATCCAAGCTGGCTGCTAGTAATCACCCGTTCATCCTCCAGGTATTTGCAAATTGAATGTTTTATACATTGCTTTAGTAGATTCCCAGGTATTGAAGTCAGGCTGACTGGTCTATAGTTCCCTGGCTCCTCCTTTTCCCCCTTTTTAAATATGGGCCCTACATTAGCCCTTCTCTAGTCTTCTGGGACCTCTTCTGTCATCCATGAGTTTGCAAGTATTATTGCCAGTGGCTCTGAGATTTCTTCAGCTAATTCTTTCAGTACCCTCAGGTGACTAGCTTCGGGCCCTGCTGATTTGAATTCATTCAAATTGGTCAGAAGATCTCTGACATGTTCTTTATTTATCCTGGTCTGCATCCCTTCTCCTTTATTGTTTATGGTAACTTCACTAGTCATCCAGTCACATGTTATTTTTTGTGAGACGACTGAAGCAAAGTAGGCACTGAGCAACTCTGCCTTCCTAACATCTTCCGTTACTAGCTCACCTTCTCCATTGAGTAGCCCATACCATCCCTGACCTTTCTTTTTTGTCTGACATATTTGTAGAACCCCTTCTTGTTGTCTCTAACATTCCTTGCCAGCTGTAACTCATTCTTTGCCTTGGCTTTCCTGATTTTGTCCCTACATGTTTGTGCTATTCCCACGTATATTTCTTCGGTGATATTCCTCTTCCATTTCCTGTATGTATCCCTTTTGTTTTTTAGATAGCTAAAAAGCCTAGGGTGGCTCTTCTTACCTTTCCTCTGCATCAGAATAGGTTGATGTTAAGTCTCTAGTATTATATCTTTTAGGAACTGCCAGCCCCCTTCGACTCCTTTTCTTCCTAATTGGTCTTTCCATGAGACCTTGCCTACTATTTCTCTGAGTTGAATGAAATTTCAAAGTCCACAAGCTGTGATAGTTTGGGATGGATGTAAAGAATAAAGTCTACTACTTCATCTTCCTCCACTTCTAAAGTCATTGAGCATGCCAACAGCAACCACTGCTTTGAGTTCCTTTCTTCGAACTGCCTCTTGGATTCTCTCTAATCTGACTTCTGCTCTCCAGACCCTCCCCAAGTTTGCCCCTCCCTGCTGATCTGCTTTTATCTCTCATTGCATCGCTCGCTGCCTGCTTTGTTTTGCCAGCACTAGCTAGAGAGAGGGCCTGATGGGGATGACTGATATTTGTGTACTTCTATCTCCAAACTTTGTGTGCTTTGCTTCTCTGATGGAAAGTTCTTCGGGGCAGGGATTGTGCCTGCTTGTTGCTATGGACAGCACCTAGCACATTGTAAGTGCTCCAGGATACCCAACTACATAAATAACAATTATAATAACAGTGGGATTTCTCTACGTTTTTTAATAGCATGAAATGAAATTTTTAATACTTACATTGTTAAATTGGGAAGATATGACACTGACGTTAGCAGAATCCAGATGCTGTAAGGCTCCAGAACTGTCCCTTTGGCATCCTGCCTGGACAGAACCAATTCTTTAGTTATTACTCTGTTCTGGTTAGTGCCAGTGGCTCAATAGTGGCAATTACATCTGAGACATTGGCTAAAGTCTTGAGGGCTTACGTAATCCCCCCCAAAGTGTAAGACTCATGCAGTGTCTGAAAGTAGGCAAGTATGCACGTAAGGATTGGCTTCATAATAAGCTTGAGATTCAAAGCAGGCAAATACTATAAGAAAAACTTAAAAACAATAAACACTTAGAAAAATCTCTGTAGAGAGACACAGGGAAACTCTGAGCTGTCAAGCCCAACCATTTTTTTCCTCAGGAAAATATTGTTTCCACAAACTCTTAAGAAAAGCTGCTAACTGTTCATTTTAAATGGAAGCGCCACGAGTGAGCCAGACACTAGGTACTTGTAGCAGTAAGCAATTCAAGACAGAGAACGGAACAGTCTTACAGAAGAAAGGGACATCATCAAAAGGTGAACAAACTACTGCTCTGATCTATACAACCACTTGACAAATAGAGATTCTAGTGTCTTAGACAGCCCAGATTCAACAGAGGAGGATGAATTTCCAATACTACGTGAAGAAGCTGTGAAATCACTCAAGAATGAAAAGGCTACAGGTATTGACAACATCCCAGCCAAACTGATGAAATTCGGAGGAGAAATAGTAATAGATGTACTCACCAAGATCTGCAACAAGATCTGGCAGACTGGTGAGTGGCCCTCCACGTGGACACAATCACTAATCTTCACTCTGCCAAAGAAAGGCAACCTGAAATTGTGTCAGAATTACCGGACTATAAGCTTACTTAGCCATCCCAGCAAAGTGATGTTGAAAGTCATATTGAACAGATTGAAGCCATAAGTGGAGAATATCGTTGCTGAAGAACAGGCTGGCTTTTGTGCTGGAAGAAGTACAACAGAACAGATTTTCAATCTTCGTGTTCTATGTGAGACATCTACCACATCTTCGTTGACTTCAAGAAGGCATTTGACAGAGTATTGCACAAAGCTTTCTGGGCAAGCATGAAGAAGTTGGTTATAAGCTTATTCTTACCATTAAACAACTGCATGCCAAAATGTTAGCATTGCGGGGTGAACAATCTCAAATCTTCGGTTTGCTGATGACATTGATGGCCTGGCAAGCAGCAAAGATGAACTTGCCAACCTTGTGAAATGATTGGATGAAACCTCCACAAAATATGGCATGGAAAACAGTGCAGAGAAAACCAAGCTGATGACAAACAAACGTGATGGGATCAGCTCACATATCACTGTCAGTGGACAAGAGCTGGAGACAGGGAAACAGTTCAAGTATTTGGGGGCAATCATCACTGATGAAGGATCCAAGGCAGAAATTCGGGCAAGAACTGCACAAATAGCAGCAGCAGTGGCAAAGCTAAAGCCAATTTGGAGAAATAAGAACATCTCCCTGGAATCCAAACTGAAACTGCTGCATGCATTAGTCATCTCCATTTTTCTGTATGCATACGACCCTTACGGAAGAACTTGAATGGAAAATCCAGTTAGTAAAAATGAGATACTTCCATAAAATCCTGGGCATCTCCTACTTTGACCACATCACTAACGAAGAGGTCCGCAAGATCATCACCCAATGAGCTGGGTCATATGAAGACCTCCTGACGACCATGAAAAAGCGCAAGCTGAACTGGTACGGCTATGTAACAAGATCATCTGGCCTATCCAAGATCATCCTCCAAGGGACAGTACAGGAGAAGAGAAGAGGTAGACAGAAGAAGAGATAGATTGACAACATAGAAGAGTGGATAGGAATGGACTTCGCGGAGACTGAAGCACTGACGCACAATCGTCAGGGGTGGAGACAAATGGTTGATTGCTCATCAGTGATGGTGCCCCAATGACCAATGCGGTTATGGGAGTGATGATGATGATGATGATTAATGATTGATGAATGAGCAATGTAAGACCAAAGTATACAGTTGGTTGGTTGAAATTTCCCAAATGTCAATGTTCTTAAAAAATTCAGTTTTCAATGGAAAAAAAAACCAAAATTTTTCACAGAAAATTGTTATCGTTTTCAACCATCTCTAATGATTGGAAATGACCAGTAAAGAGACAGTATGAATACAAAGTGGACATGGTGTCACAGGGTATGGCTCATTACACATGGACTCCATTGTCTATTATTACATTTTGGTAAGTCAAATGTAATAGAAATAGCATACCAACTAAAATAACAACCAAAAATTAACTAATACAACCTGTTCATAAAACACACAAGTAGAGACATATGTCATAGATGTCAGTATAGTTGACCTGATCCCCCCGAAAAGGTAAGAGGGTTATTCTTTCTCTTATTGGACATGAGAGGACCTTTCCTCTTATCCCATTACTCTTTACTTTGCTTAAGAGCCTTCATTGAGGGACCTTGTTATAGGCTTTCTGCAAGTCCAAGTACATTATGTCCACTGGATCACGCTTGTCCACATGCTTGTTGACACTCAAAGAATTCTAATAGATTGGACATCCTAGCTGACATTCTTAGCTGCTGCACCATGGCAACACACTGAACCACCACTCCTGACCAACAACCTTAAGGCTAAAGGCCTACAGAGTCACAGCAGCCACACCTCAGGCACGTGATTGGTTGGACAGATAGCCTTCTCATTGGATACATGGACTATATAGAGACAGGCAGAAGAAGCTGTCTGAGCAACAGACCATTTCCTGGGTTGGTGCCTAGACAGCCTTGCCTAGCCCTGCGCTGCTGCCTTGCCTGACCTCGCCTCCCTAATTTACTGCCCTGGCCCCTTGGATTGGATCTTCCAGCTACTGACGCCTGTTAGAACTCAGACCATTGCCCTGAATTGCCTCTGACAGTGATTCACCTCCTAGCTACCTGCGGTTGCCCCCTACCCTGCCTTGGCCACTAGCCATTACATAATCATCCCACTGCATTCTCCTTGTTCGATTCCTCCTCAAGACTCACTGCTAGCATGAAGCCTACAAATAGTTATTTACTATTCATGGCTTGGTGAAGGACCACTGGGGGTAACAAGACAAAGTCCTTCACCAAAGGCTCTTAAGCAAAGTAAGCTGTCATGGGATAAGAGGGAAGGTCCTCTCATGGATTGGTAACTGGTTAAAAGATAGGAAACAAAGGGCAAGAACAAATGATCAGTTTTCAGAATGGAGAGAGATAAATAGTGGTGTCCTCCAGGGGTCTGCACTGGGACCAGTCCTATCAACATATTCATAAATTATCTGGAAAAAGAGGTAAACCGTGAGGTGGCAAAATTTGCAGATGATACAAAACTACTCAAGATAGTTAAGTCCCAAGCACACTGCGAAGAGCTACCAAAGGATCTCACAAAACTTGGTGACTGAGCAACAAAGTGGCAGATGAAATTCCATATTGATAAATGCAAAGTAATGCACATTGGAAAATATAATCCCAACTATACATATAAAATGATGGGGTCTAAATTAGCTGTTACCACTCAAGAAAGAGATCTTGGAGTCATTGTGGATAGTTCTCTGAAAACATCCACTCAGTGTGCAGCGGCAGTCAAAAAATCAAACAAAATGTTGGGGATCGTTAAGAAAGGGATAGATAATAAGACAGAAAATATCATATTTCCTCTATATAAATCCATGGTATGCTCACGTATTGGATACTGTGTGCAGAAGTGGTCGCCCCATCTCAAAAAAGATACATTGGAATTGGAAAAGGTTCCGAAAAGGGCAATAAAAATTATTAGTGGTATGGAATGGCTTCCGTATGAGGAGAGATTAATAAAACTGAGACTTTTCAGCTTGGAAAAAGAAACGACTAAGGGTGGACATTATAGAGGTCAATAAAATCGTGACTGGTATGGAGAAAGTAAATAAGGAAATGTTATTTATTCCTTCTCATAACACACAAATGAGGGGTCACCAAATGAAATGTATAGGCAGCAGGTTTAGAACAAACAAAAGGATTATTTTTTCACACAACGCACAGTCAACCTGTGGAGCTCCTTGCCAGAGGATATTGTGAAGGCCAAGACTATAACAGGGTTCAAAAAAGAACTAGAGAAGTTCATGGAGGCTAGGTCCATCAATGGCTATTAGCCAGGATGAGCTGGGAAGGTGTCCCTAGGCTCTGTTTTCCAGAAGCTTGGAATGGATCACTTGGTGATTACCTGTTCTGTTCATTCCCTCTGGGGTTCCTGGCATTGGCCACTGTCAGAAGATGGGCTAGATGGACCTTTGGTCTGACCCAGTATGGCTGTTCTTATGTTCTTGTGTTCTTTACAATTTTTAATATGATTTGGACCCCTCAAGGTATCCTGTGTAATTCATGATCTTACTACTGTTACCCTCATCTTCCCTCCCCCATTTCCTCTTATTGTCTGTAACATTCATCTGTTGTGCCTTGTCTTCAATTAGTTTGCAAGCACTTTGGGACCTGGACCATGGCTTCCTGTGTATTTGTCCAATGCCTAGAACAATGGGGCACCAGCTCTGATTGGGACTTATTAGTACTGTTGAATTACAAATAATGATTGAATATTGAGATTGTGCTAAGTGACAAGAACTGTTCATGGTCACAAGTATTATAAGCTCTCATATGTTTCTGAAAGAACAGAAAGCATGTTGTTTCCTGTGGTAAAGAGTCACTTGTAACTGTTCAAACAGTGTGTGTTACTTGATCGTTGCCCAAAAGTTATTCTTAAAACTCTGAAGGTGATAATATACAGCTCAGAATAAAATGTTTAGGCATGGAGGGTTAGCTGTCTGGGTCAGGTAGCTAAAGATTAATGCAGACTTCACAAGCCTCCTTGTAACTAGCTTCTAATAACTTTGATGAGGATAGCAAATACTCTGTAGCATTGCTTATACCTGTCACTTGAACTGGCAACCAGTTTTGTCACTTGCAGGTGATTCTTACAATGTCTAATGGGTTCTTGTTCAGCCGAGTTGCCAAACAGCAGTCAGCAGCATTGCACACTAAGCCTCAAATCCTCTCCCAGGCACCCAGCTCCAGTAAATGGGCTGAACATATCCAGGGAGAGAGGAGGGGAAGGAGTATTCCACCAGGGCCACATGTCTACACAGGCCATGGCGGTGAGCCTCTGGGCCCGGGTCAACAGACCCGGGCTTTTGAGGCTCACCCTGCATTCTAAAAGTAGCTATGTAAATCTTCTGCCGACTTGCACAGGCTGAAATTGTGGAAAAGCAGCATCACTTTCCCCACAACCTCAGCCGTGCAGAACACAATGCCATCCACAGTGTCAGAAACAACTCTGACATCATAATCAAAAAGGCTGACAAAGGAGGTGCTGTTGTCATCATGAATAGGTCGGAATATGAACAAGAGGCTGCTTGGCAGCTCTCCAACACCACTTTCACAAGCCATTACCCTCTGATCCCACTGAGAGTTACTAAAAGAAACTACAGCATTACAACTCCCTGAAAAAGCACAAGATGAAATCCGCACAGACACACCCCTGGAACCCCGACCTGGGATATTCTATCTACTACCCAAGATCCATAAACCTGGAAATCCTGGGCGCCCCATCATCTCAGGCATTGGCACCCTGACAGCAGGATTGTCCGGCTATGTAGACTCCCTCCTCAGGCCCTACGCTACCAGCACTCCCAGCTACCTTTGAGACACCACTGACTTCCTGAGGAAACTACAATCCATCGGTGATCTTCCTGATAACACCATCCTGGCCACTATGGATGTAGAAGCCCTCTACACCAACATTCCAAAACAAAGATGGACTACAAGCCGTCAAGAACACTATCCCCGATAATGTCACGGCTAACCTGGTGGCTGAACTTTGTGACTTTGTCCTTACACATAACTATTTTACATTTGGGAACAATGTATACCTTCAAATCAGTGGCACTGCTATGGGTACCCGCATGGCCCCACAGTATGCCAACATTTTTATGGCTGACTTAGAACAACGCTTCCTCAGCTCTCGTCCCCTAACGCCCCTACTCTACTTGTGCTATATTGATGACATCTTCATCATCTGGACCCATGGAAAAGAAGCTCTTGAGGAATTCCACCATGATTTCAACAATTTCCATCCCACCATCAACCTCAGCCTGGTCCAGTCCACACAAGAGATCCTCTTCCTGGACACTACAGTGCTAATAAATGATGGTCACATAAACACTACCCTATACCAGAAACCTACTGACCACTATTCCTACCTGCATGCCTCCAGCTTTCACCCTGACCACACCACACGATCCATTGTCTACAGCCAAGCTCTGTGATACAACCACATTTGCTCCAACCCCTCAGACAGAGACAAACACCTACAAGATCTCTATCAAGCATTCTTACAACTACAGTACCCGCCTGCTGAAGTGAAGAAACAGATTGATAGAGCCAGAAGAGTTCCCAGAAGTCACCTACTATAGGACAGGCCTAACAAAGAAAATAACAGAACACCACTAGCCGTCACCTTCAGCCCCCAACTAAAACCCCTCCAACGCATTATCAAGGATCTACAACCTATCCTGAAGGATGACCCAACTCTCTCACAAATCTTGAGAGACAGGCCAGTCCTTGCCTACAGACAGCCCCCCAACCTGAAGCGAATACTCACCAGCAACCACATACCACACAACAGAACCACTAACCCAGGAACCTATCCTTGCAACAAAGCCCGTTGCTAACTGTGCCCACATATCTATTCAGGGGACACCATCACAGGGCCTAATAACATCAGCCACACTATCAGAGGCTCGTTCACCTGCACATCTACCAATGTGATATATGCCATCATGTGCCAGCAATGCCCCTCTGCCATGTACATTGGTCAAACTGGATAGTCTCTACGTAAAAGAATAAATGGACACAAATCAGATGTCAATTATAACATTCATAAACCAGTCGGCGAACACTTCAATCTCTCTGGTCATGCGATTACAGACATGAAAGTTGCGATATTACAACAGAAAAACTTCAAATCCAGACTCCAGCGAGAGACTGCTGAATTGGAATTCATTTGCAAATTGGATACAATTAACTTAGGCTTGAATAGAGACTGGGAGTGGCTAAGTCATTATGCAAGGTAACCTATTTCCCCTTGTTTTCCTAACCCCCCCCCTTCCTCAGACGTTCTTGTTAAACCCTGGATTTGTGCTGGAAATGGCCCACCTTGATTATCATACACATTGTAAGGAGAGCGATCACTTTACATAAGCTATTACCAGCAGGAGAGTGGGGTGGGGGGAGAGAAAACCTTTTGTAGTGATAAACACCCATTTTTTCATGATTTTTGTGTATAAAAACAAACATCTTCTGTATTTTCCACAGTATGCATCCGATGAAGTGAGCTGTAGCTCACGAAAGCTTATGCTCAAATAAATTGGTTAGTCTCTAAGGTGCCACGAGTACTCCTTTTCTTTTTGCGAATACAGACTAACACGGCTGTTACTCTGAAACCTATGTAAACCTTGTGGCTCAGGCTGGAGCTAGGGCTCCAAAGCCTAGGAAGAGAGTGGGCTTCAGAGTCCGAGCTCCAGCCCGAGTTGCAACTTCAAAGCAATATCTACACAGCTATTTTTATCGCAGTAGTGTGAGCCTGAGTTTGTCGCCCTGGGCTCAGAGGCTTGCTGCCACTGGCTGTATCGACATACCCGCTGGCAGTGGAAATGTCTATAGCTGTTATTCCAGCCAGGATAGGCTGTGAAGCCCTAGCACCTGACCTCCATCCGAGATAACAAGCCAACAGATTTACAAACTCAGTCCCTTCCATCTTTGCAACAGCTTTTGGGGATTTCTCTTGAAGCTGGGTTAGGTGATGCACAGGAGATGCACATTCTTCCCAGGTTCTGTTGCATTAGTGTCCCTTCTGTACCTCACAGAGTAGGAGGTTATCCCTCTGGTTAAAGCTTCTGTGTCGAAGTCAAGGTTAACGCAGTGGTGGTGCATAGCACTGTGTAATGACTCTAGCTAACCATAAAGTGATGTATGTTGGTCAGCATGAATGTACTAGTGTATACATTTAGTTGCCTCGGTACACTGCAAAGAAGTCCCAAACTGCAACATTTGAAAGTTTGGTTCAGGCCTCTGAATTAGAGGAGGAAATTTTGAAAAATACTTTCTATTGGACTGGAGGTTTGTGTTTGCTTAGCCTGTTTTGCTCAGATGTAGTTATTTGGTTGTTATGAAAAAAGATTCTATCCTCTTAGTTGTCCATTAGACTCCTCACAACAATTTCTTGAGGGTAAATTTTATCATGGAAGAATGATTACATGCTTTTCAAAACAATTTAATTTGATATAACAATACTGTAGCTGCAGCTAAATCTTCCAGAGAGATGCTGTGGAGGAGCCAAATTAGATGCAACAATGAACCTATAGGTGTATTTTAATGACTACACTATATTTGCAATAAGATATTTGTATTGTTTGAAAAATAATAGAAATTAATTGGGTCAAAGAAAGGTTTGTCCTGTCAAAAGTAAAGTATTTTTATTGCTAATGATGTATTGAGATCTCCTGTTCAGGCAACAAACTAGTTTGACAAAGATTTTGACTCATGTTATGTGCGATTACGCAGGATACAAGAGACTCTTTATACAGTAAGGTCTGTTCAAGAGAGGCCTGAAGTTAAGTGGTGTTAATATATCATTTCTTATTCTCTGGAAAGTAACCATATTGTTACTGTCGATCGCCATTAAAAATTCTGTAATATCAAGCTTGAAATCATTTAATCAGATTTGTGCTCCTGTTACAAAATGCAGATAGAATTTTGGAGGGTTTTTTTTTTAATTACAGCTATTGCATAGTGATATCACAGTTCAAAAATGAAGACAGTACTGCATCATACTTTGCTAAGCCAAATGACCATTGTTGCTGCCAAGTATAAGAACTGCCAAGAGTAAAGTTCTTCTCCAGGACGTTAATAGTATCGCTGAAATAATGGCTGTCACATTTCCTTATGTATATTTATGCTCAGATAATTTATTTAAATAGTGTTCTTGGTATATGCTTTATAGCCTTCCACATTTTGCTATACAAATTTAGGCTTATATTGCAGACTGTGCAATTCATTTGGCAAATGTAATTTCCATCCCTGCATACTAATCGATTTCTCCACAAACACCTGCTATCAGTTATGATAATAAAAATGCCATTCTAAATTGAAAAGGGGCCAAATCGAGCTTCCTAAGGAAATGACTTCAGTATCTTTCAGTGCGGCAAATGTAGTAATGTTCTTGTAGTGCCAAGGTTGGTTGTTGTTTGGGAGTTTTTTTGGGTTGTTGTTTGGGGGGGTGTTTTTTTAGCATTTGTATTTTATATAATTTTGCTCTATGACATCATTTCTCTGTCTAAATGATTCCTCGTAACCAGGGAATTCTCAGGGAGGCAGGAGTGGAGTTTCCACATTTCCTCTCTCTTGGGACCAAATCCAAAAAGCTTTACTTAGCCAAAACTCCCTAGCATAACAGGGCCTTAATCCTGACTGGAACCTCTGGGTGCTACCATAGTATAAATATTAAACAGTCACGTCAGTTTCTATAACATTGCTGGGCAAAAGCTGTGAAGTCAATAGAGTTTTGCCAATTGAAGAACTTAAGAATTTTGCCTTTCACTAGGTTTTAGGGAAGAAACTGATATCTATGTCTAAATTTAGCAGCCAGTCTATGAAGAGTGATTGAAACAATTTATGGCCTCATCTCACTAGGAAATAACCTCTTGTTGACTATGCCCCTGTCAAATGATTAACTGCTAATGTACACAGAACAAAACTGTTTTCACCATTATGCCCTCCCACACTCAGAAATGTTGTGCCCGTTTTCAGAAATGGTGATTCTCTAGTGGAGCTCAGCAGACATTTTTACCTCCATATGTGACTCGGTAGCAAAATGCATGCATCTCAGCTCCACTGCAGCTTATGCTATCAGTTGTACCAGTATGACTGCACCATTGCTGAGACACAGGTAGGAAACTGTCAAGAGTAGATACCTCCCTTGCAGAAAAAAATGAATGACTCCGTGTTAAGTCAGGGCTGTAGCACAGTTTCAGAATCAGGGTCAAAAATTCATTCACAGCTAAACCGTTTTCAACACTAGTTTGAGGTGGTGGGGTTGGAAGAGAATTATTGCTGACATCTGTTGTCAGTAATAGGTCATTTTCTGAAGTCTCTCTTAGGACATTTCTCTTGGGCAGTGGTTCTCAACTTCTCTCCTTCCCGTCAGCACTCTTCTCCCAGCCATTACACATCTGTCCTCCCATTTAGCAATATCAGAAAGGCAAGGTTGTCATGACCCCCTGACACCTATTTGCAATTGCCCATGCGGGTCCCTACCTCCATGTCAAGAAATCCTGCTTTAGGATATTTATATAAGGCCTTGTCTGCACTAAAGAACTGAACCATTTGTTACTGAACCAGATTAAGTGTAAACAATTAAGTGTCTCCACACTAGTCATACCAAACTGGTTTATTTTGCCCCATATTCACACTTGTGCTGTCCTAAACAATTTCATTTGCAATTCCTTTTGTCTAACAATTCACAGCTAGCTCCTAGAAGTAGTGCATCCTGGAAAATGTCACAAGGCCACTTAGGGCTTGACTAAACAGAAATGCTCAGGAAAGTGAATTAAGATAAATCAAATTTAGGACATTTTGATTCTGAATAAGAGTTTTCCACACAGGAGTTAAATGCAATTTAACTAACTCACTTTAATTTGGATGAACTTTCCTGAGTGTCCCCCTGTAGACAAGCCCTTAGTGTACTGTGGGGCATTAATAGGGAGGACTAGTTGAACCATTTCAGCTTGTCTGTGTTCACTCTTGCACCAAACCAGTTGAAATTGAACCTATGAAGCTGTGACAGTTTATTAGTCCTGCTATTTCTAACGAACTATTAGACTCTTTGTAAACTATTAGCAGACCATTTGAGAAGTTCTTGTGTGTGCTGGACTCTTCAGACCCGAGAGTGGCGACTCAGACTCGAGCTGCATCCACACTACGAAGTGCCTGGGCTCTGACCCACATCACAGAGGGACTCAGGCTCTGACCCTCCACCCTGCAGGGTCCGTAGGCCCCAGTCAAGAGGGTTTCCTGACCCGAGTCAGCCTCATTTCTGTATGGATGGAAGGGGCGCTTGGGCATGAACCTGAGTCAGAGCTTGGGCTTAGTGTGCTGTGTAAACATACCCAAAATGTTCTACAAATATTCTTAAGGCTTTCACCAGTTTAATTTCTCTAGACCAAACTTAAGAGTCGAGTGTTTACCTTGTATAGATTTATGCTGCATCCCCTTTTGTCTGAACAATGCCCTATGTTATCTGCCAGCAAATAAGTCATCATATTGGATTTTTTTTTGAATGTTCATTTTCTCATAGCTCTAACAGCCCAAGCTTATGCACTGAAGGAAGAGAATGACAGCCTCCGATGGCAGCTGGATGCTTACAGAAATGAGGTGGAGCTTCTAAAACAAGAGAAAGGACAACTCTTTAGGACAGAAGAAAGTCTCACAAAGGACCAACAGTTGCAATTTCTGCAGCAGACTATGCAAGGCATGCAGCAGGTAACATGAGTCAATTTTTAATGCCTTTTCCCAATAATGTATATGCAAAAGGGGTATTTTTTGTTAGGAAAAAAATCACTGCAAATTTCTGCAGTGCTAAAATCAGTTTTTTTAAGATGGTAAGGGGCCTGACCATGATTTCTTTGCATACTCAAATGCCTGTTGATTTCTGCAGGCTGTTTTGGGTGTATACAGACGGCAGCATCAGGCCACAGGGATTAAAGACCTGCTGACAAAGGGGATGTCTACACTGCAGTCTGACGTGCGATTGCAGCGTGGGTTGGCCTAGCTCTGCAAGAAAACAGCAGGTTTAAGAAGCCTTTTCCAACCTAGCATGGCCAGTGCCCCAAAGGCCGCAGGTCAGGTATGGGTCATAGCGCCAGCAGCCTTAAACAGCATCAGAGCTGTGCAGTGCGCGAGGGGAGAGAACACACAGTACCACTGCAAAGGCTGTAGCAAGGGCTGCTGTGGCCTGTGCTCCCATGACACTTCTAAAGACACTTGTCCATCTCCTCAGCAAGTATAAATTGACATACCACCACTGAAGTCAGTGGCGCTAGATTGATTTACACTAGCTGAGGACCTGGCCCATTGTGACTGAGTCAAACATAATGTCGCCAGAAGCTGCTGCTGGTGTAGTACACCTCCACTTTCCTTCTACTGTGGCCAGTGACTTAAAGCCATAGATTGACCCTTTATTTCTAAGGATCCTTCTGTTTCCAAACAGTTAATCAGCTCCCACTTCTGTTATTATCATTGGAAGTCATAAATCCCCTCTCTGTGACATTGCAGTTAGTAGTCATTGTGGGGTCCCAGACTTCTGCCTTCTGACCAGGAGTGAGCTTCAGTACAGATCTGTACATGAACACCCAGATCCCTCATCTTTCTTTTACAACATTGGGAGAATTTGTGGCCTAAGTGAGTAATTTCTTAATAAAATATATGAGAACTAACAAATTAGGCATTAGTTGCTCTTCAAATATGATGCTAAAGTGCCTTAGGCCTCAAAGCACCTAAGCACACGCTTTAAGCATATGAATAATCTCATCCTTACTTAAGCACACGCTTAAGTATTGCTGACTTCATTAAAGTTAAGCACCTGAACACATGCTTTGCTAAATCTGAGCCTTAGTGTCTGTCCTCTGTTGCCTTGCACTTTGTGTAGCCATTCACACCAGTACAAATGTGTATAAAATGCTACCAAACCAAAGTGGTCGTGTTTTTACACTCACTAGCCACTGGTTTAGATTGTCACCTGTGTTGCAAGGGCAAAAGAGAATCAGGCCCTGGAATTTTAATTGAATTAGGATTGAAACTTCAGCCAGATACCAATATTGTTAACCAAGCGTGTTAAGAGAAAACCCACCGTTTATTATCCACTATCTATCTGTGTCACACCAACTGTAGTTTCCCATCCTCCGTGGTTTTTTAAATCCTTGACATTTTGCTGTGAGTTTTTGAATTTTTGCTAGTTTGACATCTGGGATCAAGCCAACCAACTTCCTATGGGGGAGGATTACAAAAGGTTCAAGAAGTTGGAAAAGGGGCTGTAGTTAAGCCAATTTGAGGATATGCTGAGGATTGCAGAGATGAGGAGTCTTGTTGGGAAGTTGTTAGCAGGTTCAACAGCTGAATGGAGCTGGGTTGGGTCACTTTTGCGGATGATTGTAATGGGTTTGAGTAGATGTGTTTGGGTTGTTAGTAGCACTTGTGACACGCCACGACATTTACACTTTTCCTGTGATTCATCCAGGAATATTTAGAAATAGGCCTCTCATTTAGGTAGAACCTATGAAATCTGAGTTTGGTTTTCGGAAATACTGAAGATTGACAGCTTCAATTGAAATCCATCAGCACAGCATGTGTACAGCACCTATGAAAATCAGGCTCTATATGAAATATTAAACACACATCCAGGTCTTGGCTGGTAATGGTTTAACAAGAAGACCTCTCTCATTCCCTTTTATCTTGTTGTGTATATATTATATTTAATTTAAGACAAGATGAACTGGTTTCCACCGAGTTCCTGAGCCCTACCTACACATTAAAAAAAACAGTTCCTCATCCTTCCTTTCCATTCACACCCACTCCCCTGCAACCGCAAACCCCTTCCTCCCTCTCACTTCGAAAACTAAAGAATAATTGATTTGAGCTGCAGTTGAAGAGCAGGTCTGGCTGAGAAAATGGATGCATTTTGAGCGTCAAGGAATTTTCTGTGCACAGACTTGGTGCCAAACAGTAGCAAATAATGCAACACTGATGTATTTTTAATGCACTCCAATTATCTGGTGATTTTTCAGGTTTCTTTTGCACACTTACAGGACTGATGAAATGAGTGATTATTTTCTCTTCTCTCACCACTTCTGTTGCTCAAAAGCATTATCAGCAAAATCACATAGATATTTGCTCATGAAGTATACCATATAGGCAGTCATAGCAATCTAGCAATTTATGTTGTCGAAAAATGTGTAATAGCAGCTCAGGCATTGAAGTTATGTGTTTTTGAGTTAACTTCCTCCATGAATTTGTGTCACCATTTAATTTCATACCCACTATGAGGTCTCAAACAAATGGAAATAATGTCTTGTATCCATGGTAACAAATGAGGTACACTGTACCTGATTTGAAGATGGAAATTGAATTAACTTGTCACTTCTGTATAGGTGGTGTTAGCTTCCATGTATTTCTATATAGCAGTGGTTCCCAAACTTGGGACACTGCTTGTTTGGTGGCCAGTATGTCCCTCGGCCCGCGCCACTTCCCGCAGCCCCCATTGGCCTGGCACAGCAAACCGCAGGAAGTGGGAGCCATGATTGGCTGAACCTGCAGACATGGCAGGTAAACAAACCGGCCGGGCCCACCAGGGGCTTCCCTGCACAAGCGGCGTTCCAAGTTTGGGAACCACTGCTATACGGGGACACACATACAAAATATATACCTTTTCAAATTGCTCTGTATTTGAGCATCTCACCGCTGGAATCAATGTAAGGAAACTCTGTGATCAGAGAGATTTTGCTTTCAGAATGTAATTCCAGTGTCGTTTTGGGGGAACAGGTTAGATACTTTAGGATCTAATGTTAATCACTCAATGCTAAGTATATTTGAATCTTGCCTCCCTAGTGTGAAATGACTGAAAATGCCCAGACAACAGGACATGGATTTTTACCATATAGAGATTATAGATGACATATATTCTGAGCGATGCTGAAGTTCATTTTGATTAATTTTTAATGCATACCAGGTGACTTTATGAATTCCTTAGAGAATTATTTATCAGAGTATTAACAGTATTGGCCTGTAGACTATACTATTGTGTGGACCTTTTGCTGTGTCCTCACACTACCTTGGTAACATTATTTCAGTTGAGACTTATGAAGAACAGGAGCGAGGATTTGACTTGGCCATCTTTAGGAAGAGTCACAGAAAAGTCATACTGAACAAAGGAAATGTCACAAAAACATTGTTAAAAATATTAAGAGGGAAAGGATTAGCCTGCAAAAGAACCTTTGTTCTGCTATTTACAATGCAAACAATTCATACAGTGCAAGTTCTGTGATAACAAATGGCCAGTTTGAACCCAGGTCTTAGACAGAACTGTCCTCTAGTTGTCATGGCCTTTGCGTTGTTTTGCTGAGCATCCTGCATCTCCCACTGAAGTCACTGGGAGCTGGAGGTGCCCAACACTTGTCAGGTTTCAGGCTCTTCCTCAAAGATATTCATATGAAATCAATGGAAGTTAGATACCTAAATACTTTAGAGGAACTAGGCCCTACTCTGTAAATTGGTTGATTATGGACCATGTCATTATCTGCATTTCAAATATCATAAAGGATGCCATCATTATTTAGCAAATAGTAATAACCATTGGTGAGATTTTCAAAAGCACTCAGCATTCACCTAACTTTGCTGGAGTGCATTGGAGTTTGACCATTCACTTTAATGGGAGCCATGTTAGGCCAATGCTGAGCACTTTTGAAAAGTCCTCACTATTCTGCTAGATGTTGCCCTCTGAGAATTAAATTACGTAAGCCAGACTCTGTCATAGTTGGAATGAAAAACATTATCTTTTACATAGAGGTGGTGGGCAAATCGTGTATCAGCATGATCCCATTGACTTCAGTGGGCGAGGGCTGAGAGCATATTTCTTCACAGGGAGTTCAGTAACTTGTAGGATGGATCTATGTGGGACCTTTTTCTTTACTTCTTCCTTGTGGCTGATCTACTGTCTAAACTCCCATGAACCTCAATCAGTGTTTAGCGCTACAGGTCTCAAGGTCTCAAAGAAGATTTTCCTATCACATCCATTCCATTCACTCACAAGCAAACTTTCCCAAATGCCAAAAGTCACAGATACTTTTGTAAAAGCCTGAAAATCACAAAATCCAGGGCTGTCATGACCACTATAACAACCCATTCATCCTTAAGCGTGAATGTTCCGGCAGCAGATGAATGCTAAGATTCATAGCATAGTCAGGTGGATGGGGCTCGTTGTGGGTTATATTCATTAGTATATCCTAACTACAGAAGGGCTTATTTATTCTATTTCATCCTTCCACTCCGTACTCACCAAACATTTACTCAACATGTCGCCCAGCATACACATGCTCAAGATTAACCTGTTTCTTCTGAAAATGCAGTATTAGAGAGGAGAGTAAATGAGAGGAAAAAATATCACCCTTATATTCACTTTTTACCTGCTGAATAAATATACTAGAGTGATTAAGTTGAAAGTATTTTTGTTGCTTTCCAGAGTATGAATCTTAATTTGATCTATAAATTTACAAAGAGCAACAGCAGTAGCAAGAACCTGGCATTACTGAATGACATTTGAATTCTGAAAACAAGTAGCCCTGTTTCTGGGAAGGGGGAGGAAGTGGCTCAGTAACAGTATGTCTGTTCTACAAGCATGACATCTGTACAGATGCAGCACTGCAGCTATGCCACTGTAGTGTAGATACTGTACTTACTACAACAACAGAAGGGGTTTTTCCGTCACTGTAGTAAATTCACCCTCTCAGAAGGAAGTCGCTAGGTCAATGGAACATTTCTTCTGTCAACCTAGCTACATATACAGTGGGTGTTAGAGCCACCTAACTGCATCGCACAGTGTGTGAAATTTTTCACAGCCTTGAGTGACATCGCTAGGTCATAGAATCATAGAATCATAGAATATCAGGGTTGGAAGGGACCCCAGAAGGTCATCTAGTCCAACCCCCTGCTCAAAGCAGGACCAATTCCCAGTTAAATCATCCCAGCCAGGGCTTTGTCAAGCCTGACCTTAAAAACCTCTAAGGAAGGAGATTCTACCACCTCCCTAGATAACGCATTCCAGTGTTTCACCACCCTCTTAGTGAAAAAGTTTTTCCTAATATCCAATCTAAACCTCCCCCACTGCAACTTGAGACCATTACTCCTCGTTCTGTCATCTGCTACCATTGAGAACAGTCTAGAGCCATCCTCTTTGGAACCCCCTTTCAGGTAGTTGAAAGCAGCTATCAAATCCCCCCTCATTCTTCTCTTCTGCAGGTCAACCTAAGTTTTAGGTGTAGGTCAGGCCAAAGGATGCTTAAGCACTCTTTCCTTTACGCTTTGAATTTCACATCCCATTAGGCTTGCCATCAAATACCTACCTGCTGCTGTTCATACTTAAATAATAATTAATAAAGTGCACCAATAGGTTTACATGACAATGATTTAGTTTATCTCAGAATGGGAGACTGGAGTTTTCCTCCAAATGTGGCAACCCCTACCTAAGGCATTGTTTACTGCGGGCATTTCCCCCTAAAATTTCCTCCCGTAGCTATCACGAGTTCAGCTCCACAAGTGGTAGCAGCAATGGAAGTCTTAGTGTAAATAAGGCCCCACTGAGGTTTTAACTACCAGGTCATCTAGATCTGTTCTGAGATTATACATGGTTGAACTGCCTTTGTACCCCGACAGCTGCCACCAGTGATGGAGCTGAAGTGGTAACAGCAGCGGTATGAAATTTTAGGGGAAAAAAAGCCTAAGGTAGACATCCTAGTAGAAAGCACACTGACTGATGTCTACATGAAGATTATAGTCTAGCCCTCTTGCAGGAAATCCTTAAACACTAGACTTCTCCCGCTGGTTATATTACTCTTAGCTTTAGCATGGAATTTTCAAAAGCATTTGATGTTGGCCTAATTCTGCTCCCATGAAGTCAATGGAAGCAAAGTTAGGCTAGCGCTGAGCACTTTTGAAAATCCCAGCCTTAGTGGTGAATACTTATTTCTTTAAAGATGAATGGTAAAATTGAAATTCATGGCAAATTTGAGTCAGCTCAAAACATGAACCTTTGCAAAGTAGAGTAGACCAGTTTTCAGAGTAGCAGCTGTGTTAGTCTGTATCTGCAAAAAGAAAAGGAGTACTTGTGGCACCTTATAGAGCTGTAGCTCCTGAAAACTTATGCTCAAATAAATTTGTTAGTCTCTAAGGTGCCACAAGTACTCCTTTTCTTTTTACAGTAGACCAGTAATTTTTATCTAGACCAACTTCAAGGCTTTCTGTTAATCTATGTAGTTTCTCTAGCCTCAATGTGTAAGTTTTTTTTTTAACTTTGCTTTAAAGATCAATCAAATATTTCTCTTTGAAAAAGAAAAAGAAAATCTAAAATCTAAGTGGGTTTGTTAAATATGAGGATGCTATGGTTATGAAGAAGTGGTTTCATGCAATTTGTGGTCACATGGAGAAATAGACATACTTGTACCATTCAGTGCTCTACTTTTATAGAATGAAATTGTCATCCCTTCTAAGTACAAAACAAATGTATGAAATTGAAGCCTGATGAATGTCTCATTCTATATGTGTCTGCCTGTCTTGGGCTCAGCCCTGCCCTCTGCTGTGCAGCATTGAGACTTCACACTCAAGGTGGCAGCAGGACGGCATATAGTACAGTAATATGCACCAAGAGGTAAGCCTGCCTAATGCCTTTACCTATGGGGGCATGCTTGTCCCACCCCAAATAAAGAACAATTGATTAACATTCATGCTGCTACCAGGTGAGTGTGCACTTTGTTCCTGGTTACAAGACCAGCCAGGTTCACTGCTCAGGGTGGAGCCCTGGCCAGCTGGAGCCAGTAGCAGCAAATGCACAGGGCTCTTAATCAGCACAGTGCCCGTCCGCCAGGTCAGGATTTAGATCCTTCTTCCATTACAAATCCCATCAGCCTCCCAGATAGTGAGATCCTAATGTATTCTGTAAAGTGGGCAGGCCTGGGGAACAAGAGAGGTAAGTGCCATACCCTTCGCCTAACTGATATGCTGCATTTCCCTTCACTGTAATTTTTAAAAATTCATTAATTACCTTTTTAATTTGTCCAGTCTCATATTAGGCCTGGTCGTATGTTAATATAAATGCTGCAGTGTGGCTAGCTTCATTTATAACTCATTTCTAAAGCACGTGCTGCCAGCTCCTTTGACTTGTCTTTCACATTTTCTTGTTTCCTTGGTGATTTGTCTGGTCTCATCAGTGTCTTGTTACTAATGCATATTTGCTCAGCTGGGAAGTTGCACTCCCATTGTTCAAGGCTGCCGTGCACTGGCCATTTATGATATGAAATCCTGATTTAGTAGTGTACAAACTTAATATTGTAACTAATCCATAGAGCTAATGGGTTTGATGGCTGCAAAGTGTGTGTGTGTGTGTGTGTGTTCCTTCATTCTGCTTCATTTTTTTCTTTAACCTAACGAGAATTCTGCCAAGAAATGGTTACATTCTTCTTTTCTTCCATTGTTTGTAAAAAGCCTCAAAGGAGCTTGAAACACATTTACCCTTGCTGATTTTTGTCCTTTTCCATTTTGAAGATTTTAAATTCTCTTTATTTGTGTAGAATAAAGTTTTGATTGACTTGACTGGGTTTTGCTTTTAAAAAAAGGAATTGCTAGCCTGGATGGCTAATGGAATTTATAATGAGATAGGGAGACTTCCACCACTAGGTCTCTGATTCAAGTCTGCCCCAGGGGAAATAGTTCCATTCATGCATGAGCAAAGGTTGCTAGATCAGGCCCTATGTTGTTAGTGACTGAAAACTGTCACCCTCTTATGTCTGGTAGTCTAATTTAACTGGTGTGCTGCAAATCCTCCTCAGTGGATATGCCACAGCCATTCCAGAGGCTGGGAGGAGATCTCATATCCCCTCCCAGGTAACTGAGTGGACAAGGTATGCTGTAATGAATACCTTGTTATAACAAACTTGGCTACTTCCTCAGAGATGTTCATTACAGCAAGTGTAATGTACTTTACTTTTTAGTAAAGTTAAATTATTATGATCATTTTGTGCTTCATTTCCAGCAGCACTAAACAAAATTGTGACCAAAAGAGCAACAGTAGAAGCATGGTATAACAGCTAAATATATTGGAATTGCTGGGGTTCTTTTTTAATATCCTAAAAACCTTGCAGTCTGAAATATGACCTAAGGTCTTATGGTCTATTTCTAGAATGTGCTTGTTGGGCTATTTAGATAGCTGGTTATAAACAATGTTTTCATGGTGGAGCTGTTCACTAGGGAAGGTTTGTCCGTTGTTCTTCGGGGGTGGGGTGTCTACTTATGCACATATGTGTATATGCATGTATGTAATATATATTAAATTTATACACACAGCATTTCTTTTGGTAAATGCAGGTCTTGGGGAAGTATTCAGTGGCTATGTGATGATCATAAACAGAAAGCTATTGCTTTTCCTTTGGGGATTTTTATATGTTTGGGGGGTATTCTGTTTTGTATGGATGTTAGCATTTCTAGCCAGGCTGGCACCACATTGCACACAGCCTGAGTAATTCAGCTGGCTTCTAGAATGCCTTCTATATTTAATGTTTCATGAAAAGAGAAGATTGGTTTAGGATGGTAATTTTCTGTCTGCACTTTTGAGATCTGTGCAGTCTGGGTGATACTGAACTTTACTGGTGGCAGCAGGACAGCATATAGTACAGTAATATGCACCAAGAGGTAGGCCTGCATTGGAGATAGGGAATGTGTTTTAAAAAAAAAAGCTACCTTTTATAATATGCCTGTTTGCTTTGATAACAGCTATTTTAGTCCTCATGAATGATTTGAGATTAATAGCCCTGGAGATTGAAAATTTCTAATTATGTATAAAGCAGATACAGGAGAGTCAGTGGTAATGTAAGCAAACTCCTTGTGATGGTGGTATACAAATCTCACATTGGGACACACAGGATTAATGAGTTTATGTGGGCTCAGTTGGCCCCGTCCAACCCCAGCTGTGAGAGAGGTCAGACTTGGAGGGAGGAGCTTAAAAAGGGAAAACACAATACAGTTAGTATCAGACTGGACCTCTAGTCTTTGGCTCCTGGAGAGCAGACTGGCTGGAGGCAAGAGCTCCTCAGATGACCTGGACCTATTCCAGAAGTTCATCTTTCATAGATTACCAAATCATAGAATATCAGGGTTGGAAGGGACCTCAGGAGGTCATCTAGTCCAACCCCCTACTCAAAACAGGACCAGACCAAGTACTGTCCCTTATTTTTGCCCCAGATCCCTAAATGGCCCCCTCAAGGATTCAGCTCACAACCCTCGGTTTAGCAGGCCAATGCTCAAACCACTGAGCTATTGCTGCCCCTCCATCTGTGGATGATTATTTTTGTTCAGTGTAGACCTGTGCAGCTTTCAAACCAGTGACTCGTAGAGGATAAACCTCTGCAAACATCTAAGGTATAACAGAGCCATGAGCAATACATGTCATGGATTTAGAACAAATAGATCTTGTCCGTAAAAGGCTGACCACTTTCACTGAAAAAATTGCAGAATTGCTGATTGAAGAGAATGCAGGAGCTGTATTAAAGTTATGGAAAACTGGGTCCTCTTCAGTAAATGTTCACACTGTAGATAAAGTGGTCGGAGGGAGTTGATAGTTGAACAAATGAGCGAGCACTTTGGTGGCTGTGCTAAAAGCACTTGATTATAGTCTGTGAGCAGCTACATGGGGAACAAATATTTAGTAAAGGGCTCTGTAGTGGGGTGGGACTCACCCCTGCGGCACCTCCTGATGGTCGTCCAGGGAATTAGCGTTTCCAGCCTTCTACAGGCTGGTGTCCCGCTTGCCGCTGGGCCCCGAGTCCCTCCTGGACCCCGGTGCCCAGTTGTGAGCTGGAGCCGGTTCGCACTGGTTCACTGGAACCAGTTGTTAAATTTAGAAGCCCTTTAAGAACTGGTTGTCCCACGAGGTTGTCCCATGAGGGACAACTGGTTCTAAAAGGGCTTCTAAATTTAACAGCCGGCCAAAAGTGGCACCTTAGGCACCAACTCCGTGGGTGCTCCGGGGCTGGAGCACCCACGGGGAAAATTTGGTGGGTGCAGAGCACCCACCGGCAGCTCCCCGCCCCGCGCTTAGCCCCAGCTCACCTCCCCTCCACCTCTGCCCCCTCCCCTGAACGCGCCGCCCCGCTCTGCTTCTCTCCTCTCCCCCCCGCCCCCGCCCCAGTTTCCAGCAAATCAGCTGTTTGCGTGGGAAGCCTGGAAGGGTTGAGAAGCAGGCAGCAGCTTCGCGCTCAGGCCCAGGCAGGCGGAAAAATTTGTGAGATTTTTCTGTGAAAAATTCTGAGATTTTGAACATTTCTTTTTCTGTAGAGAAAAGAAAAAGAAATCTGACAATTCTTCACAAGATGGCAACCCACAAATCTTCCAGGAAAGCAGCCCAGGAAGCCAGCCAGGCAGAGAACCAAGCTACCGAGAAGCCTGGAAGCTGGGGCTCCCAAGGCTTCTAGGCTCTCAGGTGCCACTCAGTCCACAAAGCAGGCTACTGAGAAGTCAGGAAGTCCTGGCTCCCCAGCAACTCGCAGGATGGAGCGAGAGGGGTGGGTAAGCTGGCAGGAAGGGCTCTGTCAGAAACCTGCCAGATTTTCATTGGAATTTTGACACGCCCCTGCAGAACATGTCAATTGTAATGAATCGGCATTTTCTGACAGAAAAATGTTCCAACAGAAAATTCCCAAGTAGCTGTAATGAATGTGTATATTTAATAACAGTGATGTACAGATTGACTAGGTGCTCACCTTTTCCATGTTCTCACCGCATCAAGTTTACACTACCTTTATTAGCTGCCTCAGACCACACAGCAGATCCAGCTGCATTTTCTGCTCATAATTCTTAAAACATATATAGCTTCAAGGCTTCAAAAGAACCTAGGAGTGAGAAGCCACTAAAGCTGTGGTGTCCAAACTTTTCCTCTCGGGCTCCCTGCTTCCCAGTAATGGAATGTGTCCATATCCCGCCCTGGCCGGGAGTGGAGTCGTGGCTGGGCCAGGGGCCAGAAACGGGGGCTGAGGGGTGAGAGTGGGGGCTGGGAGCCGGCCGTCGAGTCACAGCTGGAGCCAGGGCAGCAGCTGCGGCTGGGAGATGGGGCTGGAGCTGAGCTGGGGGAAGAGCGGGGCCGGATGGCACTCCCTCACCACCATCACCACCACCCATGGGGGCTGGTCTGAGCCCCACCATGTCCCTTTGAACATTCCTCCATGCCCCACTAGGGGGACGTGACCCACAGTTTGGGGACCACTGCACTAAAGCAACCTAGCTATAGTTTGGATTGAAGTCACAAATATAAAAAGAAAAGGAGTACTTGTGGCACCTCACGAAAGCTTATGCTCAAATAAATTGGTTAGTCTCTAAGGTGCCACAAGTACTCCTTTTCTTTTTGCGAATACAGACTAACACGGCTGTTAATCTGAAATATAAAAAGGTGATTTATTAAAATTTACTTCCATCTAGCTGTGGTGACACAGCAATGCCACTGGAGGTTAAAAAGTCTGGCAGTGTTCATAGGAAGAAGTTTATGTAGACTGTCTAGCCCAGGAACCAGTGGGACTGAAACCATTTTTGATATTTGCTTCCACTTGATGTGCACATTTTGTCAATCAGTTTAGATATGTGTTGTGGCCCAATTTGTATAAACGGGTAAGCTATTTAGCATGTTACTAAATGGGACATTCCAGTTCATAAATGATTATTTGTTTGGCTTCATGTGGCTATACATTGTCTGATGGAATGCGATGCTCTGGATTTTCTGAATCACCCTGGAAATTGAGCACAATTAATTGGAAAATGGTGTGTGTGTGTGTATGTGTGTGTGTGTGTAATGGCAGTGTTAGAGACCTTTAAAACGTTGAATTAATCCATCCAGCTGGTAGTCATCCACATCAGAAATTCTGTATCAATCGCTACTCAAGCCTTGATGCTTCAGACATTTCCACACATCTCTAAAAGCAGGCTTCACATAGCATTGAAGAAGAAACTTTGATGCTTAATACTGCTAACTACATGATATAAAATTTATGCACTAAAAGGGCCTGCTAAACACCCACAGCATCAGCTGAAGTCCAAGAGTTATCGGTACTAAGCACCTGGGTAAATTAAGCCTTAAATGTTTACTATGTATAACACCAATAACTGAAGTTTCTTGCTACTAATGCAATTGTTCACTTACCCACCTTTTTAAAAAATAGTAATCAACGTACCATGTTTGCACAGCAAATAAATTTTCCTTGCTTGATTACTAAAGGGAGAGATACTAAACCAGTTTGTAATCTCTTGATTGTATTTTCCTGCTCTTCAGCAGGGTCTAGTACTTGTCCTCTCTTTTCCGAAATACATAACCAGTTTCAGAATTAGTTGAATCTAGTGACCAGTTCCTGGCAAGTCCCAATGGCTGTTCATGACTTATAACTGGATAAGATGAGGGGAGCCAAGCCCTTAAAGTCTCTACATTTCAGAAATTCTCTGCATAAAAATAATCTTTTGGTCATCGTTTTGTGTTTTGACAGATCATATCAGCAGTTTTCTTGGCTGATACATTGATTGTAGGACATCCGTCTTGCTGATCTAATAACACATCACCATCATAGCATGAGAAGAAAATAAATGTTTAGTCTTTTTGGCAACTAAGTGCAAATGCTTTCCAGAATATTGCTTTGTGTTGAATGAAATGGCTTTGGGCCAGTGACTAATTAGAGTAAAGGGCTGTGCTTGTGAATTATGCATGCACTGTAGTGTTTACCCTAGTATTGTTAAAACCACAGCATATACTTCTACAAATAAGGTTGTTGTTCAGATGGATGTGACAGTCCTTCTGTGGATGATATACTCTACCAAGTGTTTGTGCTTTAGTGTAACAAATACTTTAACCGCACATTTTCAAATGCATTCCTTGTGTAGTACTGCTGTGGAAGGAAATGCAGATGGAAGTAATTTACATCTTGTTCAACTTAGACACAACAGACTTAGTAACAATAATAAATATAGAAATAACTTGAAAAATGTTGCTTGCAGTGAGGATTTACAATATTTAAGATTGCTCAGATTCTGATGGTGCTAATCACTCTTTTCACCTACCCAGCAATTGCTGAGTATACAGGAAGAATTAAATAACAAAAAATCCGAACTGGAGCAAGCAAAAGAAGAACAAACACATACACAAGCCAGGCTTAAAGTTCTTCAGGAGCAGGTGAGTGCTTTCGTTGAGCATAATCCTTATTTAGGACTACACCAGGGGGCCTGATCCTACACCTTTGAAATCAGTGAAAGTTTGGCCATTGACGTCAATGTGATTAATATATGACCTGTGTGTGATCTAATGAGCATTTACAAAGGTTAGTTGAAGTTAATTGGTAGTATTGTTTGGGGGAACTGAAATTGAAAGTGAAATTGAACTCTTGTCAGTTTTGCAATATCAGATATTTAATCTCACATTTTGTATAACATTTTCTGTTATGTTCCTCCACACTGATACCAGTGATGTGTGAATGTTTTCTATCTGAAGACAAATGAATTTTGGGAGAGTTCAATATACCAGCAAAGCAAACATATTTCAAAAAAAGCCAGCCATTTCTTTTAAGACTAGTAGTGGGGGAAATGAGTTTAGCATCTCCTGTATTATTCATGCAGACACATGTATACAAAGGACTGAATCATGATGACATAAAAAAAAAATCCCCAGTGCATCAGTGCACTTATCTAACTGTGGTGAGAAGCAAACCTTTTATATCCTCTGCAAATCTGATCATTTCATTTTTTGCTTTCATTGATATTGAAGTGCTGTATGACATTGATAAGTGTATTTGAAAATATTGTCTAATGCGCACGGTAAGATGGATTGTTTCACAGCAAAGGGAAGATCTGTGCCCGTATGCGTGGTACTGGAGATGAAATACTGTGTTGTCCACACACACAGAGTATACAAATACATGTTGTGTGTCGACAACTTGATTGTGGAGACAGTAGTCACAACTCCATAGTTCTTAGCTGAAGTAGGCAGTGGATTGCTTTTTTGATTGATTAATGTAACTTAGGGGAAAAAATCAGAAGTGTAGAATGTAAATTGTTTAGATGGCAAGGATTCAAAAAGTCTATGGTTTTCATAATTTTAAAAAATCCTTCTGAATTTTTGAATGTTTGTATGTTTTTATAGTTATGCACATTGGACGTGTGTCGTCAGATGCATTTGGCACAAATATACTTTACAATCTGACAATCCAGATTCTGCAAAATAAAGTTTTCACTTAAAAAGATATTTCTAGCGCTTACGGTTGCAAAGATAACTTTCTAAATGTGAACTGATGTAATGCCATCTTAGACAAAAGGGTATAAGGAAGAATGGATTTGATTACAACTTTTTTGGCACCTAAAACTTCAGATGAGAAATGGGCTAAGGGACATGCAGGATCTATATAGTATATACGAAACATAAATATAGGGTATTTTAGGGCTACAATTTTAACATATGTTAGTAGTATTCAAACAACAGCGTTATAAAATACTCTTTAAAAAATTTTTTATTATAGCACTCAAAATGTTATAAAACATACGGGAAGATCTTACAATCTGACAACCACCATAGTGCAACTACGTGTTTTCATTGCAAATATCTGTGACATGCTGAATATTGAAAATCATGGGCAGAGTCAAATAAATGTGAACATTTAACATCAAAATAAAAGCACAGGGGCTACTGGATTGATTAAGAACATAAGAATGGCCATACTGGGTCAGACCAAAGGTCCATCCAGCCCAGTAGCCTGTCTACCGACAGTGGCCAATGCCAGGTGCCCAGAGGGAGTGAACCTAACAGGTAATGATCAACTGATCTCTCTCCTGCCATCCATCTCCACCCTCTGACAAACAGAGGCTAGGGACACCATTCTTTACCCATCCTGGCTAATAGCCATTAATGGACTTAACCTCCATGAATTTACCCAGTTTTCTTTTAAACCCTGTTATAGTCCTAGCCTTCACAACCTCCTCAGGCAAGGAGTTCCATAGGTTGACTGTGCACTTGTATTCTATTATAAATTTTTGTATTACTTTCAGCAAAACCCGCTATTTTTAAAAGTTAATTTAAAGCTGAGGCAGAATTTCCAGCCTGTTGCACTGAAGTGCCACAGAAACCAAGGTTCTTAGTGCAAAATTTTGATCCAGCTGAGCTTTGATTGTACTCTTAAAGATTCTGTATATTTTTACACATGGATTACCTGTAGAATGTGAATAATCCTGTAGAAGAAATGCCCCACTCCCAAAAAAACCCATGGACATCTCAGTGCACGGCTAAGGTTGTAACCCTTCTGCTTTCCTTTCAGATTCATGAAGGGTAGCCCCTTGGCAATTGGTGGCTCCAGTTCAGTGCAGTGCATCAGCATGCTCTTTGCTGGTAACCACATTTGCCATTGAACAGCAACAGAGCCTGCCTTTGGGGTAGGGCAGCTCCTGTTTTTTTTTCAATATTGTATGTTTTTCCAGGGTTTCTGTTACTATTTTATGCCATTTAGGATATAAGATAAGAATATAATTCAATCTTGAACAAAAAAACAATATTGGAAAAAAGGGATATTACTCTTGGTGTGTCTGCACCTAGGCGTTTTTCCTTAACGTTTTCCACTATCGCTACCTGCAGTGCAATGATGGGAGTTCTAGTATAGACAAGGCATCAGCATTTTATCCTCTGTGCTGTCTAACCTTGCTCAGAACAGATGGCACAGAGGTGAAAATGGCCACAACTGCCAATGCTGTGGCTACACTAGAGTTACCATCTATGAAACTTACCCATGGTGGTCATGGGGTGGAAAGTTTTTTGGGGGAAAAGTCTAGTATACATATTTACCTAGAGACAGATTCCAATCTCTAGCAGAGTGAGAGTGTGGTTCAGTGGTGAATCTGAAGTCAGCAGTAGAATACATGCTGCGCATCACACAGGTAATAGCCAGTGATTGTAGGGTGGCTGCACTTGGTGAACCTGAAGAAGGCGGGGGTGAAGGTAAATAAACATATGAAATTAGCTAACCTCCCTTGCCCTTTTTATTTTGAGCAATGAGCAGGTTATCTTAAACAACATGCTGAGCTCCCTTTCAGACAAGAGCCTGCTCTTCTGACCTCTTACACGTGTGGGGGATGGAGAGGCAGAGGGAGCCAAGGGCGATGGGGGGGAATGAGGGGGCTCTGGTGTAGGCAGCAGGGGCCAGGAGTGATGGGGGGGGATGGCTGGGGAGTCCACGGAGGCATCAGAGGCCAGGGTGGGTGGGGAGTCCAGGGAAGCTGTGGGGGACCAGGGGCAATGTGGAGGATGGATGGGGAGGCAGCGGGGGCAAGGTGTTCCAAAATGCAAGTTCACCCAGGGTGCCGTTTTTCCCTAAGACTGGCCCTGGTTGCTTATCATTTCATGGAAGTGGTGGCGCATTCATATGGAATGCATTGGACTGCTCTAATTATAAATAGCAGCTGTTCTGATTCAAGCATATTGGTGTCCATTTTTACGAGAATTATAGGGTTGTTCTCACACAATAAACCATTTGTGTTAGGCAGAAAAGATAACTCTTATAACAACTGCTACTTCCTTAGTAAAAACAGGTTGAAACAGCAGAAAGAGCTGTTTACTCCCCCACTCTCATTTTGAATAGGTTAGAATAAAGGCATACATTTTTTTTTAAAGGTATACACACCTAAGTGCAAATGCGCTTTGTTCTGCATGCTCATCTTAAATCCCCAGTTCATGCAAGCATGTGAAGGTTGCGGTGGCACATACCTGTCTGTGTGGGTTCATCTGTAGATTGGATGTGCAGATATCTTTGAAAATTTGGCCCAAAACGTCATTAGGTAATTTCTTAAATCTTCGGATAGTGATTATTTTATAATCTCCCCTGAAGTAATCCTGAATTTCCATTAAAAATCTCATTTACTTTAAGAAAAAAAAAGTTTTGCTTCAGATCACCTGTAGTGAAATTGGCAGTATCTTTCCAGTTCTTCCTCCCGATAACTAAATAAATGAGTTCCATATCTCTTCCTCCTCCATCATACTCAGGAGCCATGTCAGTTATCTGTGTACTTCCTCAAGAAAGCAATATACAGGAGCACTCTGACATTTTAAACAACTCAGAATGTATCATTCAAAAGTAATCATAAGCCAACACTATTTAGCTAGTGGCAACTTGCAAACATTGCAAAGCTTAAATTAATAGCAACAAGAATGGGAAATGAAATCATTTATTCTTCCTGAGAGCCAATTTTGTACACTTTTTATGCCTTGAAACTGTTTTCTAATCTTATTATTTAAAAAATAATGATCCAGTCTTATTATTTTCCTTACTCCCCCCTGCCTAAACTTATCAAGCCTTAAATATGTTGGTTTCAAAATGGCTTGAGCAAAAACTCATTAGAATTATATGCTCCATCTGTTTTTCTCATTGGAAGCTTTATAAAATGCTACTTCAAATAAATCAAAGATAACTGTGTGAAATACTCAAGTAATGTGCTTTGTGTGGTTTTGGGTTTTTTAATTTTGTTTTGTTTTTGTTGTTTTTTTGTTTTGTTTCTTTCTTTATACTTTGCAGTTAAAAAGTGCCAAGGAGTTAGCAGAGATCAACGGCCATGACGAATCTCAGGCAAATGTAGGTACAGCTCTATTTACATTCTATTATTAAAGGTTATGGAATGGCTTACTGGTTTAAGAGCTCAGGTTTAAAATGCCTACTTTTCCTGCAGCTACAAGTTCAAATCCCAGCAAGTTTCATTTCAAGGTAGTTAAACTGAGTTCTGTAAAATGTACGTTGTGGGGTTATTTGGATGAAATGTTAACAGCTAAGGTTCTGCCTGCTCTCCATGGATGTTAACAGTACCACGGCAATTTTTGTAAGAATAATATTTTGCCTTAGTGTCCTGGTGCCCAGTGCTCTTCCCTTCTCTCCCCTCCCCCGCCCCATTTTTCTCACCAGCTCCCAGCACTAGTCTCCCACAGGCATCCAATCCCAGAATTCTTCCTGAACCAGTCCCAGCCTCCCCACCCCAGGTACCAGTCCCAATCCCTTTTTCCAACCAATCACAATTTCTCTCTTCCTGTGCCCCCCTCCAGTCCCAATCTCGCAAGGTTCCTTGCCCCCAATCTAATCCTTTCCCCCAACCCTACCAGACTTTTGCTCCCTGCCATTCTGTCAGGTCATATTTTATAAAATCCAAGACCAATAGAAAAGCTTCCATTATCTCTTTATTATTCCAGTGGAAAAAGGTCCTTAGAAAAATGGCAAGGGGTAGGGTGGGTTAAAGAAGGATCCAATCTCTTGCCTGTAATCCAAACTTTGCACCATTTGCTTTTGTGTAAAAATCTGAAAATGAAATTAATAGACTTGAAACAGGTGAAACTGAATATCTTTGTCCTAGCTGAGCAAAATGCTCACAGCTTAAATACTGAAAAGTAATTTATTTTTTTAATCATTTTTGTGTTAATAATCGAGAGTAGTAGCACAGGTAGGAAACCTATTTTGTTTTTAAAAATTATATTAAACCTGACCCGGACCCTAAATGTAGTAAATAACATTTAAATGAAGAAGTGTTTTTCTTCCTTTTTTTAATGTTCTTTGAACCTTGTTCATTATGGTCTGATTCTGCAGTGAGGTCAATAGGTGCTCTGAGAATCTAGCACTGCACAGAAACCATTAAGTACTGTTCCAGTGTGCCAACAAAGCAAAAATTCCTGTTTGCACACAGCATCTGTGCAGCCTGGAAGAATTTGCTTTCATGTGGAAGAACTACATTAGCTTGCTAACAATCTTGAAATTGTCACTTCTGTTGCCCTGAACACTGTTGCTTTCACACAAGGGCGGGTCAAAAAATTTTCTGATGGAACACTTTTCTGTTGGAAACTGATTTGACAAAATCAAAATGTTTTACAGGAACATATATATTTAATTTTAATTCTACAGGAAATTATCAAAATGTTTTTTGTCAGCTTATGTATAATATAGTCAAAATGTTTTGACTTGTATATTAATTATAATATAACAAAAGTCAAATTGACAACATCAAAATGAAACATTTAAATAAGGTTTGTTACCAGGGAAGCCACCTCCCATGCACCCCTGTGGCCTGGTCTTCCTCTCCAGCACTTTGCCTCAGTTTCTCCTCTTCAGGCGTCCTTAATAAACTCCACGCAGACCTCTGGTCCAACAGTGTCCCTTCTCCCAGGGTCTAACTTACTGTCATAAAACTGAAAACAAAACTCTGTTGTCAGGCTTCTCTCCCTGCCATTTCCATTGAATTCTGTTCTCTGCAGCTCTTCCCGACTTTAGCAGGCCATTCTCAGCACTACGTGCCTGGAGATTTGATCTACTCCCCTAGAGTCTGCTTAGTCTTCAGCCCTATGACTATGGCTTCCAGGCTCAAACCCTTCCCCGTGGTCAAGGAAGGTCTCTTGCAGGAGCCTCCTGCTCTCTGCAATCTCTGCCATGGGTTCCTCTCTCTGTTTCCTGTTCCACTCTGGCTCTTTATCAGGACCAGCTGCCCACTATCTGGCCCTATCCAGAGGCTGCTAATGAGACACAGGTGGACTGGACCTGTTCCTTCTTAAAGGGCCCAAGTCACCCAGTTGACAAGGTAATTTCAGAATTTTTGTTCGAAGTAAATTTTGAAATTTTGACTTTTTGTTCTGATTTGGGATGAAAGGATATTTCAAAATATCAGCATTCCCCTCAGAAGGGAAATTCCATTTTCCAGCCAGCTCTGCTTCTCTCTCTCTGCTTGATGTCCATGTGCACCTGACAGTGAATGGGCATCGATGGGTAAAGAGGTGCATTGTGAATATTTACATCCCAAGGATCTCCCTCTTGAAGTTGGATCTATATGAACACAAAGGTCCTCCTCTGTGCAGCGCCAGTCCCAGGATCCAACGCCTAAGGGAAGAAGTCACTGCCATTCCTAAAATAATGGTGGAGAAGGAAACTAGACAACTGCACTTGTCAATCCACAAATTCAGAAAATTGTTCCATCTTAGGATAAGAGAGAGATTCAGGAACATAAATATAAATGGCAATAGATAAATTTATTTTGATACCTAATAGAGAAAGAGTGAAAATTTATTTGCTGCAGAAATGGACATGGTTGATGGACAGGAACTGAGAACCCTTTAAAGAGTACAATATGACTAGGCTTCCAATTTTAGCTTTTAACCAATAAACATAGAGAAAACAACCCTGACACAAATAAAAATTAAATCAGTGTTTGTCCAGTAAACATCAGAAAACCCTGGAAATGTTTTTTTTTTTTTTGTACCTAAGGGCTTGTCTACATGGAGCAGTAATGCGGGCTATGAGATGTGATTTCTAAAGCACACGTTACACATTAATTGGTCTAGGTAGATCTTGCTCATGCACACTAATCATTCCCTAGTGCATTTTAACATAGGACTATTTGAAACAGAGAGATTACTTATAACTGTATTTACAACTAATGTATATAATACACATTCCTCATTACAGTATATGCACAGAGGAAAGTTCCCAAAAAAACAATTTTTAACATCTATGTAGAACTCAAAAATTGCTAAAAATAAACCCTCAACAATGAAATTAATAAAATCCCCAAACCAGAATCCCTAAAAATGATTAATGTTGTTTACACTGAATATTTAATACTAATGTGCTTCTCCTCCAAAATGCATCCAAAGCTAATTACAAATAGAGTTTGTGGTTCTTGCCCTTGGCCAGCATCTAAATCTGGACTGATCAAAGAGGAAAAGATGTAATGGCTCCTACATGGTTATTAGCGGACTGTGATGCATATAATAGGATTAGTACATATTCGATACAGTTGACAAGTTGAATTTAGCAAATGAAATACCCTGACATTCAGGACCAGATTGGAAGGTATTGGCAAGCAAACATGAAAATGTCTGTGTTCCAAATAGTATATATGACCTTTTACCCTAGAACATATTTTGGGCTACCTGTACCTTGTACTGTAGTAGTAAAAAAACAGATTTTTGAAAAGGACAGTGGCAAATTTTATGAAGATCACTGCATGTATATTGCAGTGTTGTACTCCAAGAGTGTCCTCTCTGTATTGCTATTACAGTTTTTAAAAATAATTTTCCTGTGTCCTAAGGAACCTTTTCCACTAGTGGCGTTGGCCATAATATCGTAGGTATTTTACATTATCTTATTGTTTCTTGAAATAAAAATTAGAACATTTTTGGTAGCCAAAGAGAGTATAGACAACATGTATTGCGTATACGTGGCCGTATTCTGGGCTGGGCTGCACACTTATTGGTGGTCGGAACATCCTACCAGTTGTAAAATAGAAACACACTGCTGATTAAATGTGCCCAACTCCTGACAGGCACAAAATTGGCAGATCTTGGGGAGAGGGGTGTCTTGTTTTTGGCAAAGGCATTCCACACAGTTACTTAAAAGGCTGGGCAAGGGTAATGTTAGACCCACTGCTACTACAACTCACAAGCAAAGCTAAAAAGAAAGAATAGATTTTTGTGTGCATCAGCTGCATTAATTATTCCAGGGCAGTGCAAGAATAACTCATGTGCAGGACTCTGCAGACAGTCATGAGGCCATTTCACGAATGGCTTGTCAGGTACATGTTTGTTACATCTGGTCACATTTCACATGATTTGAAGTGGTTTTTAATCCATTGAATGTGTCATTTTTGCTTGTGGTGCATTCTGTAGCAGGAAAACCCTGACATAAAGTGCATGTTGTGCCTGGAGCAAAAGTCCTGGCCCTGAGGGAGACCTAAGCTTAATAGTAACCTCAGCACTCCCATATTCTGGGCTGACAGAAGTGTTCTGACGTAAAACTCATTTCTGGGGGCTTAGGCGTGATTGTCCATTGTTCTTAATGCTGCTCAGTGCATAGAGCAACTTGTTAATTTCCCCATCATCGTTGGACACAGTGATATATAATTCAGATCATCCTCTTAATTGAAGAGAAAACCCTAAATAAATGTACAACTATAATTTCAGATTTCATCCTTTGTCCAGCATGATCCTGGTCTCCCGTGACCAGACTAGCCTCATCTTGAAAAAAGCACTTCTTCTTTCTGAAGTGGGGCGGAGGGGTTACTAAATGGTTTATGAAGAGAAACCACAAAACACATGCTGTGAGATGCGAAACATCAATGTACAGTATTTATTCCTCAATTGTATCTGGCTTGCTGTAGAGTCTCTTGCTGCGTAAAACGTGTGCTGTGTTTTGATCAACATCGTCCTTCTGTGCACTGCAAAACTCAGCATACTTAGGGTACCGGATGTCAAGGTAATGACACAGTCTTCCTGGGACAGTCCATTAAATTACATCGGGAAGCTGGGGCATCAATCCTATCAGACAACCACTGTGAGACTGACGCTAGTTAAAGAATTTTTGAATGTCCACAATGTACTTAAGGGATGAAATTCTAGCCCCATTGAAGTCAATGGCAAAACTCCCTATGGTGGGGTGTAATACCCCTTTAAGGGACAGTCTAGCACTTACAGCCAAGCAACCTGAGTTCAGTCAAGGAGTGCCCTGCCCCACCCTGGAACTGGGCTATATAAGCGGGAAAAAGAAGCTGAGCGAGAGAAAAGGGACCAGAAGCCACACTTGTGGCTATGGGTTGCAGGACCCTCAGGCTCCAGGGCATTAGCCTGATCTGCTTCATAGAGGCTTTGTTTTCTGGCTATAAGTTTGATTGCTCTGATTCAAGGCACTTGAACTTGGTTAAGCTGCTCCTCCCCTGACTTGATACCTATGGGAAATGGAGAAAGCCTGCCTGCTTCCTAAAGCAATGAGAGACCGGGAAACTCTGCTGGCCAAGGTTGGTTTGGAGGCCTTGTAAAAGGGGACTTTGGGTGGTTTTGGTTAGCTTGGTTTTGGCCTCCCGTTGTATAATCCTTTACACTTCCATTGACCTCAGTTGGGCAAGGATTTCACCTAAGGACTCTGTTAAGTGTTATTGCTTTCTAAACAAAGTTTAAATAGTGTGCTAAATACAGACATCTCAGAAGGTTAGAGTGATTACATCTGAATTTCTATCCTCTTTTTCTATTTTCATTGCCTGAACAAATAGCAAAGCCTATCTTATTCTGCTTTCTCTGTATCTTTGGTTAGCATCTCTAGAAACTTGGACACAATAGTCTGTGGTTTTCTCTTCAGACAGAGAACCAATGGAATTAAGTAGGGATGTATTTTTCCCTTTGGATGCTTGTAGCCATTATTGGGGGAGTTTTCATGTTTGATGAACCTTCGTTCACTACTGTTGATTCCTTTATTTCTTCCTTTATTTTTCTCCTTCTATTTCTGCACTTCCAGCATTAGTAGTGAACCTCTGAGTGTAAATCTGTCCAGAGGAATATACCAGGGTGAAGCATTTCAACCATTTCACTAAATTGTTCATTTAGTGCTACACTGAAGGTAATGTTATCTCTTATCAAGTTCAAGTCTTTGCCTTTAAGATGTTTTTATGAGGGTAATCACTGGATGATCCTTACTATTTTGGGGATGGCAAAGATAGAGACAGTTCCTAAGTGAAGCTGATCTTCAAGATCAGCTGGAAGATCTTAACAAGTACATATTATAACAGCTATATTTCAGGGATCATGATGGCATCAAAATTGTTTCTTTGCAGGATCATCAGACTCAGTATTCTGCTCTTCCATTTCAATAGACGAAGTTACTTTCAGTGACACATTTGATGTAGAAGAATCCAAAGAAACTGATTTTTCTGCCCATTTGAGATGAACACAAACGCTGTCTTTCAACTTAACTCTTGACAATGTATACATTTTCCTGTAGAACAACAATATGTTTTCTTTGCTGCAGGCCATTGAATCACCTGTTTTCTACCATTGCCTTCAACTTTAGGGATGTAGAGTCAGATAAAGTCATAAAGTGATGATTGATCATCCTTTTGCAGTATTAATCAGCAGCTTTCATATTTACACCTTACACCAGTTAGAATGAGAAACAACCACCCAGTGAATTCGGCACTGTGAAGATTGAAAAACTAACACGAGCTCTAGCTTTGTACAGAGCCATGTTTCAGATGCCCTGTTCACCTTCCAGAAATTTCCAGATTCTGGAAAATCAAAAACCCTCACAATTCACAACTCCCCCCTCCCACTTGTGATTCTGTACATTAGAGGAGAGTGATACATACATATTACGCAGTTCATTATGGTGCAGTGTTTAGACCTGCGTTCTTACAGAATCACAGTCTCTATGGTTTGAGCTGCAGTGCCTCTGCAGAGATCCAGCCCTTGGGAAAGTGCTGTAACAGTGTAGGCTGAGGCACAGTCTAACAATGAATATGTTATCTGAAATGGCCCCCGGCTTTAGTGATACCCCCTTCATTAACATGGAGCAACAAATCATACCACTTCCCTGGTTCCTAACTGGAAGTGCAACAGTGGCATACTGACTTAGCTTTTGACTGAGTAGGTTCATTTAACCTCAGCAAGAGAGGAGCGAATGGTCTGAAACACAATGTTAAAACCTATTCAGCCACCCACTCTCAGCAAAGCACAGACATTTCTGCCTTTGGATTTCATGAGCTCTGTGGGGATACAGTCACGCAATGCCCACAGCTACCAATAGCACCTGACATTTTAATAATACCTGACAGTTCTGTTCAGCCTTTCTTCCTACAGTGCTGTACAAAATATATAAACACACATACAGGAATCGCTTCTTCCGTCAGTGAAATGGAGCCGCTTTTAATTATATATATGTGCACCTGTGTGGATACCCTGCACTTTGCATAGGGTTGGCAGTGCAATCTGGCTCATTGCTGTCACTACACTGTTTGTCTTTTACATTACATGGGCTCCCTAGTAACTGCACGAAGGATTATGGAGTCTCTCTCTGCTTTTGCTGTAAGCCTAATAGTGCTCGCTGTGGGAGTGTTGACTTGGTCCCACAGCCCTATAGAGAGAATCAGGCTATTTCTTTCCCCTCTCTTCTGACAATCTTAATAGAACAGGCAGTGAAGAATATTTGGGGTGGCGGGGGGAACCTGTGTTGATTGCTCATAGGAGGCACTGATTTGGGGCGTGTTCATCATTCTAGTCAAGGTCCTGTACAGGAGGAGGAGGAAAAATGGCTGATATCTTGTGGAAGGCACACTAAAAGTATCTCTCATAAAAGCATCTCTCATAAGTGCTATATTGGGCACCTGTAAATGGAGAGGTTGCCCTTGGCCACAGGGTTTTCAAGTCCCAACAGCTGGCTAAGAGTATCTCTCAAAATCCATTTACCCTCTCAGAGTGGATAAGGGGTTTTTATGATTCCTTCTTGTTAATTCAAGGATGCCTATCAGACCATCTCACAAACCCACAGAATCTATTTCTAGGGCAGAATTTTTTTTCTCATTTCAATATTTTTTTTAATGCTCTACTGTTCTTATGCTGGAGAAACATTCTGAGAGCACCTTATTACATCCAGATCCTGCAAATGAGTGCTATTGGGTGCTGAATATCTTTAATCCACATTGATTTCAGTGGGAGTCGAGGCCGGTCAATACGTTGCAGGATCCAACCCCTGGTTTGCATAGCATATAGTGTGTCTGCGATGAGCTACAAGTATTCATTCAGCTTGCAAAGTTTAATTTACACATGCAGTTTGTGCTGTTCCAGTGGCACAATATGCAAGAAAATTGAGGGATAAATTTTATCACCATGTAGGTCTAATCCTGTGTTTGAAAAATCTGATGATTATTGCAATTATTTGTATAATGTCAAAAGTGTGCAAGGCACTGTACAGACATGTAGAACAATGATCTCTTCCCATACCAAATTATCTTCAGACTGCATGAAAAATAATATTTCCGTGAGCCACCAAGAATCTGCGCCCTATTTTATACTTTCAGAATATAAGGAAATGACACACCTGACCACCCATGTATTTTTAAAAGTAAATATCAAGTGACTTTAACATTAATCATCACATACACATTGCATAGTATATAGTCAAATAAAATATTTGTGTTCAAATACTATGGTAATGAGAGCCGTATAAAAAGATAGCTGAGATTAGACAGCTATTTTGACATCATTGCTAGTTGCCCAAACTTGCCAGGTGAAAGTGATAATAGTAAATGTTTTTATACCAAAACATAAAAAGTGTCTCTCTGGCAAGTGGACTGGAAAAATGGTATGTCAAAAACACTATAATGCAATTAATCTCCACTCCTGAAAATATTTCTATCATGCAGGATAAAACCAAACAGACTAATCTTAGCTGCATAGACATGCATTTTATAGTGTTTCATTTGCAAGATCTTTTATTTGTTGTTCTAATTTTTCTTCTTCTTTGTTGATGATGTACTTTAAATGCCAGTTAATTTTTCAGAGTTGTCAACTGCTTATTTGTTAGTGCCAACACACTTCTTAACTACACTCGCATGGTGTTATTTTTAATATTAGGGTAGTTTAAAAAAGAATTGTGTGTGGTAGCGGAAGAACTCAGTGCTAGGTTGGGACAAGGCACCAAAGATAGGTTAACCCCAAAGGTCATCCCTGACTTGAGTGAAAAAGGACACTAATTTATTTTCAGACATTTTCAAATAATAAAATTCTTAAACCACTTACTAGTAAAACCTGTTATAGAATTGACCAGTAGCATAGCATGTTGTAACGAGCTAGCCCTACCCCATTAGCTGGATTGCAGAGGGATATGGATCAAGAGAGATGCTGTGGGACTAGGATTGAAACAGTGTTCTGGTGGTGGGTGGTGCAGGTCAAGTCTTTGGGCTTGTCTATACAGGGGTTTTAAAGCAGATCAAACCAAGTGAAGTTTGAAAATGGTTGCGTACACACAACACAATCCATGACTGCCACTAGCTCCACATTTGCCATGAACTCTGGAGTCTGGTTGCCAAGTGCATCAGGTTTGCTGTGCATTGAATTAGTGGGGTCTGCTGTTTGTGTGGATTCAATTGCTGCACACCACTTTTGTTTGCATGCTTCCAACAGCTATCCCACAGTGCTTAGCAAATCAATCATTACTGACCTGTCTATTCACCTCTCCTTGCTCTGATGTCAAGTTCTCAGGGCATCGCCTCCCCCCTTTAAAAACTGGTGCAGAACCAGAATTTGCCCATTTGCTCCTGGATCTAAGTGTACCAGCATTCTTGCAATACAACATGACAGCACTCCAGAAGCCCTACAGCATGCCTCGTGTAGCTGCTTGGAGGTGTGCTGAGACGCTGGATCTCCTTGTCATGTGGGGAGAAGTGTCGGTGCAGGAAGCTCCTGTGGCCAGCCACCAGAATAAAGACCTGTTTGTGGATGTTCCCAAGCACACGTCCAAGAGGGGTCATGACAAGGATGCTGACCAGTGCTGGATAAAGAACAAGCAGCTTAGGAGTAAGTACATTGAAATGAGGGACAAAAGGAGACAATCTGGCAGGGGATATGTGACCTGTCCTTTTTATGGTGAACTGGACAGAATGCTACACTATTATATAGCATGACCCCGCCAACATAGTGGCACCGGCTGGCTGCACTCTCCCCCAACACTGAGAATGACCAGCAAGGCCCACTGGAGGTTGAGCAGGAGGGTGCTGGAGAGGAGCTTTCCCCTAAGATCCAGGATCTGTTGGAGACCCAGAACCCTGACATCACCCAGCTGGAAAGCCAGCAGGAGTCACGCCCTGCTGCAATGTACCCCAATTCCTGCCAGGCATCAACCAATCCCAGGTTCTAGCCAGAAACCCAGACCAGGACTGAAAAAGGCAGAACTCCTGGAGGGAACTTTGTCCTGTAAGTACCTATCATTTCAATTTATTATTTATTATTATTGTGCTATACAGCCGTTCTGTCTTCTGCTCCGGGTACTTCATGGTCACAGCCATTTTAGACGGATGAGAGCTAGGAGCTGTTCTGAGAATCCAGCCCTCGCCTCCCTCTGTAAACTCACACTGCCCGTTCGGCCCCACTGTACATGTTTCCAAACATGCTTCGCCTGGGCAATTCATACTCCCGGAGGAATTCTCCGCCTAAAAATTCTGCGCACAGTATTTTAAAATTCTGCAAAATACTACATATTTTAGTTGTCAAAATAACACAATATAATCACACCAATTTCAATTATTTTGGTAATTTATTTCAAAATACCTGTCAGCAACTATGTCTGTAGCAATACAGACAACAAAAAAAGATTCTCCCAGGAGTAGAAAGTTAAAGAAACCCCTACGACAACCTAGCTCCTGTTTCTCTGTTATGTTTTGTCGCCACCTCAGTCTGGGAGTGTCACACATGCCAGTTGGGCACATCTTGGGGGAAAACTCTGCCCCTCCAGTCTTTTAGTGGATTCTTGGTTTTTTGCCCTGCCCAATAGGGTTACAATTTTTTAAGTTGCCAAATAGAGGGTACTGCCACAGGAAGGGGGGGAGGGAGAACTGATGTGGGTGGGTACAGATGTGGGGGTGCTGAAGGGGTGGGTATGTGTACTCTGAGGAGGTATTTGGGGGGTGCCAGTGGTGATATTTTGGGGTGCTGGAGGAGTAGGTGTATGTACCGAGAGGGAGTATTTAGAGGGTGTTTGAGGGGGTATTTGGGGGTGCTGGAGGTGATATTTGGAGGGTACTGGAGGTGTGTGTGTGTGTACTGAGAGGGGGGTATTTGGGGGCACAGCAGGGGGCTGCACAGGGTCCCTGTGGCCCAGACACCCGCACTCCCTCCCCCAGAGCCCATCTCTGAGGTTCCCCCAAGGCTGGGAAGATCCTAAGGGAGGTAAAGTTATGTATGCATACTAAAAAAATGCTATCATGGCCTGTATGGAATGTGAACAATAAATGATTTTTCCCCCCATATTTCCATGGCACTTACAACAACCAAACCATCAAGGACCATGCCTTTATCTACTGCTAACAGGCAAGCCATCCTGAGGGGATGGGAAAGGAAGACTCAGCTCAAGAGGTTTGCAGAACTTATGATAGAGTCCCAGGGGAAGACCACACTAGCTAAGAAGTGCAGGCAGTACATGGTGATCCAGACAGAGAAGGAAATGAAGCTCTCCCAAGAGATCATGGCAGTGGCCAAGAACAGTGTTACAGAGGCCAAGGACAGCATCACCATGGCCCAGGACAGCATGGAGAAAGACAGGGAGTTGCAAGGCAACTTATGGATGCTATCTGGAGCCAGCATGCTCTCCTCCAAAACATGCTACTGCCAGGCCAGTGGTCCCTTCAGTCCTGTAAACCAGGACTTAGCCACATCCTTCAGTCCCTAGACAATAGTGGCTACTGGGACCATCAACAATTCCTCCCCTCTTTACCCATTCAGCACTTATCCTAGAGACCATTCTCCTGTCAGATCCATCATCTGCCCACCAAGAAGACTGGCTTCTGGAAGCCCAGCACTTTTGACCCATGCAATGCACCTGCAAATTTTGAGCTGTGGTACTCAACCCCAGAACCCCCACATACAAGAAAAGGCAGAAGGAAGACCTATATGTGCCTGTAACTTTAAGCTACTTGTTAGTTTTGCACTGTTTGCATTGTTGCATTTTCAGTTTGGCTTGCACTGATGCTTTGTTTAAAGATTTGTTTTTTGTTAGTCAGTGAGTAGATTGTTCTCGTAAATGTATTTTCAAATAAAAAACTATTGTTATTTATCCTTCGGTTCAATTAAACTTTGACCTTGTTACTGTTCCTTCATAATAAAAACCTTTTAAAATCCATTTTGATCCATTATGACTCATCACTGCATGTAACACACAAAATCCTTTAAATGAAGCTAAAATAATCCATACGGCTTCACCAAAGTATATAGGCAATGTCCCACTTCTACCACCCACAAGCAATACTGGACTGCTCACAGTCTATTTCACCCCCCATGGATTAGCAGCTGAATGCACAGCTACACATGTTCAACCATAAGACTCAAAATATGAATAATAGGCATCCCTGACAATATTCTCCCTGGTGTTAGCATCCTCTATGGGATGCCGTGCTAGCTGTTTAAACCACCAAGCAAGATCAGTACTTCAGCCTCCCACCGATCATTGAGGCTTTCCCTTTTAGTCTCACAAATATTGAGCAGAGCACAGCACAAAGCTATAATGGTCAGGACATTTTTTTTCTGCTGCTTCCAAATGATTCTGTGACAGAGTGCTGAGAGCTAACAGCTGTCCCAACACTCCAATCACTTAAGCTCTGATTACTTCCCCCTAAAGAAGAATTGACTGAGGAATGAAGTACTTACCTAATCAGACTTGGGCCTGGGAGCCTTAAGGAGCTAATTGTCCTGTCAGCTGGGAGGGGTAGTTAAAAAAGCACAGGAAGGAAACACAAAGGGGAAAGGCTAGCAGAGCTGAGGCAGAAGGGATCTCAGGAGGATGAGATCTCTCCCTGGAGAATGGTCTCCACATGACTAATGTCCATAGTGGTCCTGGGGGCAAACACCCCTTTCTCCATTAATTTAAATAGAACTGAGTTCTGAAAGATCTTCTCATCATAGACCCTCTCAGAACACCGTGCATTTCTGTCTGTATACCTGCTGCAGTGGTCAACCACTGTGAATAAATACCCCTTTCTGTTTATAAATTCTGCACCCGGGCAGTGGGGCAAATGATAGGCATATTGGTTCCATTAGCTGTCCTAATACAGTTTGGGAACCCCATGTGTGCAAAGCCATCACTAATCTCCTGAGCATTATAACCCAGCTAGCTAGTACTTTAATGGCATAGCAGACCTGCATGAGACTGGTCCCAACAGTTCATCTCTCCAAGCCGAACTGGTTGGCTACAGACCAGTTACACTCTGGGGTGGCCAGCTTCCAGATGGTAATGATGACTTGCCTCCCTACTGGTATGGGGCACTGCATTTTGGTACACTGTCACTACAGCTCTGCACAGATCTCAATCAAGGTAGCCCTCCCCATCCCAAAGTTCTCGCACCACTGCTCGTGATCCGAGGTCTGCAGAATGATTCTCTCCCATCAATCCATGCTGGTTTGCCGGTCCCAGAAATGGCACTGAATGCTGTGTAGCTGATCCAGGAAGTGGTCCTCTAGTTCCAACAGCTCAGCATCCTCATCCTGCTGCAAGAAGCTTCACGGTATTCTCCTGCTACCTGGAGGAGCCACTGATTCTGCCACTGAACATTCTCCTGCACCCACACCTGCACCATCTGCTCGGTGGTGCAGTGGACAGAGGCCAATGCAGAATGTGCCCGGGTTTGAATGCTGTAATACAGCCCCAGCAGCCTCTGCATATTCACACTTGCTGCCATAGCAGCATGGTGCATTTCTGGGTCCTTGCTGGCCAACAACAATTTGAAAATGATGCTAGCCCTCCCAGAAAGGAAGAATAGGGCAGAGACAGTGGAAACATGATTTTGGGATTTTTTATTTCAACCTGCCTGGCTTCTGCTTTGCATACTACAATTCACAGTGAAAACAAATCCACAATGCACACTGCTTGGCTGTGAAGCAAAGAACCATGGGATAGACCCCAAGAATGCTACTCCCTCACTTCTCAGCAAACTGCCACTGTGCGTTCACATGACGCTAATTGGACAGGCATCCCATGTGCATGCTTTTGGTGAGACTTGCATACTGCAGATTACCAGATACTCATCAAAAACCTTCACATTAAATCTCTTGTGTAAACAGACCCTTAAACTGGAGTGAACCAGCATTGTGTGCCTTGCAGCGGCCCTCTGCTAATAGTTCTTCTGCTAAAGCAAAACCAATGTTTTTCTAGATTCCATCTCAACAGCAAGATAATTATATCACTCAAATATTAGAGACTTTCTAATTGTCAGAATACTTTCAGTCAAATAACTGGTAAAGAATCCAGGATGGCCATCATGAGAGAACATGTTGAAAAGCAGAGGTGTGTAAATATCATCCTCTTTCCTATTGTTTGGGACTGCAACTTAATCTGTGTGTCCCCTGAAAGCTAAGAATGGACCCGACCCGATGAGCACTGAAGTCAGTGGAAAAGCTCCCACTGACTTCAGTGGACATTGAACTAGACCCAATAGAAGCTGCACACCAGGATTAAATTATTACTCTGTGTGGCTATGGAGACATATGTAACCAATTGTTGAAAGAAATGAAAACTGAGTTGCAGCACTTAAAGGTTAGGGCAGCCAAAAGAGGTTGTACGAGGGTTAAAAAAACAAAACAAAAAACTATATGTAAGTGTGGTGTAGAAAGAGGTAGTTTTAAAACTGTTGGATCCCAAGTAATTTTATTCTAAAAATGGTTAGTTTAGAGAAATAAGAAATGGTAGGCCAGCTCTATTAATTGTTTCTCTTACTGCCAACTCAGGGACATGTCTCCCATTATTTAGTCACACCAGCTTTTTTCCATGCTTTAGGGGACATCCATGATCAAGCAAAATAAGCACAATTATTAACCATAGCTATTTTATTATTAAAGACAGGAAAAGAAACATTACACAAAACACAAATAATAAACTGGTTACTTCTGTTACAAACTCTTGTGTATGTCTCTCTGCGGAGAGCCTTTAACAGAAATTACACCTTTGAGAGTGGACCGCATCTGAGGGGCTCTTTTCTCTTCGTAAGTGAAGACCAAAGTATATTGTTGTCCACAATTACTGTGAATTCAGTTTTAGTATCTTATTAGATGGTTAAAACTGTTTACGTATGATAAAAATAATTTGTTTAGGGGCAAATGAAATCTGTCTAGTTATTAATAATAACCTAAACAGTTTATAGCTGGACAAAGTAAGCAATCTTAACTATGAAATTCAAAGAAGATTTTTAAATTAATTACTTTGAAGAAGCCATTTAAGGATCTGTCCTAAGCCAGGCCAATTACAAATATTAAGAATCTTCAATCCAGCTTTATCCCACTATTTTGCTGTTTACCAATGTCTAGCCCCTATCTCTGCTCCAGGCGATTAAACAGGAGAAACTGATAGTAATTTAAAAAGAACAGGAGTACTTGTGGCACCTTAGAGACTAACAAATTTATTTGAGCATAAGCTTTTGTGGCTCACTTCACGAAAGCTTATGCTCAAATAAATTTGTTAGTCTCTAAGGTGCCACAAGTCCTTCTTTTCTTTTTGAAACTAAAGACTAACACGGCTGCTACACTGAAACCTGACATAGTAATTTAAGTTACAACAGAATTTGCATAGCCCCGTAAATCATTACAAGAGTTTTAAATCTAATCCATTGGCAGTCTTAGTTAACTTTCTCTCATCAATCCATGTTGAGGTCTTGGGGAGGTTTTCCTTGGGTTGGTTTCTTCCTGAGTCTTCTCTGTCTGTGAGTGCTTGCTGTCTAGGCGGAGTAGCAGAGGGGCGGTGTGTAGGATGCTCACTTCTGAGTCTTTATACTCTTCTCCTTCCTATTTTCATGAAATGATAGGAAAACACCCCTCTCTCAGGCTTGTTTAAATTCAAGTTGGTTGTTGTCACTTTCATTGGCATCATGCCTTCAGGGTTGGCTTAGCTGACACTTTCAGCTCCTGAATATGCAGTCCGTTTAATGAATATGCAACATTTATTTAATTGCCTTTGTTCTTTTCCCAGCAAGAAAGATCCAGATAACTTTTAAAGTTTGTTTTAATTCTTTCTTTGTATTCAGTCCATTTTTGAGACTTGATTTTATTAGCATTTGAGAGGAAATGAAATTCTTTTCAAACAGTCCAAACATTCCTGTCCTTTATACACAAGTTTTTAGCTCCCAGAAGAGACTTTTTAAATTAAATAACTCTTACAAAGACTTTAGTTTAAATATTTAATAGTTGTTGACTCTGCAGAACAATTTCTGGAACACCAATTTTCTTGTCTTCCTGAGTTGGTGAGGGTTTGCTTGTGCACTGCCTGTAACTAATTCATTCTCCATTAATATAAATATTTTGCACTTAAATGGCCTCTTACATTAGTAATTAGTTTTGCATCAAATGAGCTTGCTATATTTATACATACAACATCTTTTTATTCATACAACAATGCTGTCAGGCAGTTATTATATGAAGGTTTACATTTAGATATAACATATTTGCCAATATACATTTTGAAAGCTTATGCCATCTTAAACATTTGAGAAACAGCAAAGGTTTTCATCTATAAGTGGAAACGTGAGTTGGAAGTAACCAATATCTTCGGCAAAACATTTCCCACCATAAATGTTCCCCAAGTTCAAAGAAAAAAGACTTTAGGGTGTTTACAAAATAAATCAGTTTCAATAAGGATATTTCTGGAATTCTTTGTGTAGGTTTAAACTCAAGTTTTCCTTTGAAAAGAAAAGAAGGAGTTGGTGTAGGCTCACTTTACAATTATATTTATGGCTCTGATAACACACCCTACGTTCCTTTTTTCTCTACTTAAAACATGAATGGTCTGTCTTTGTAATGTTGGCTTGTCCTTGAGAGATAAAAGCAGAAACCTTCTGGAATTTCTTTGATTAGCTCTAACACTTAGTAACATAAATAGCTAAATATATGTATTGTTGTATTTCCAAGCATCCTGGGTATAACATTCTTGTTGCTATATCTTAATATTTAGGAAAGGTGAAAACAAGTTTGAAATTAAGTTATAATCATATTAATCTATGTCTGCATTAATATTGAGGTCTCTTCCCCACATAAGAAGAAATATACTGTAGAAAACAGGTGATCTTCCCACTGTAGGCCAAATTCTAATCATTGTTACAATGAGATGACTAGGATTGTATGGGTATAAATGAGCAGAATTTCACCCATATGTTTAAAATCTGAGGCTGAATTCTGCAGTCCTTAACCAAGCAAAACTTCTATTGGCATCGGTAACAGTTTTGCTCAACTGAGGACAGCAGAATTTGGCTCTTTGTGTTTTTTTCACCTTCAAAAATATAAATTGCCTTTTCTTCACATGCCTAACCATATCTCCACCCTGCTCTGGATGGCCTGCATGCCTCTTGCTTTTGTTTCAGATACACAGCTTTTTCCCTCCTCCTCATCTGTCTTCAGAGAAAGCTTGGGGCTGGTAAGAAAGGGTAGCAACTGCTTATGCACAGCCAGCCCTCTGCAGTTGCTCCCTGTGTGCCCCGCACTGCCAGACACCTCGTAATGTCCTTCTCTGCTTCCCCTTCTCCTGCTACTGTTGGCATAATTGCACAAAACAGCTGTTAATTGGGCTTTGTATCATCAGTATAAATGTCAAAACGTGCTGTGACCTCACACAAAGTGTACCTTTTACTGGGTGCTTCACAAAGCGTAATATTCTCCATGCCCCACAAAATCCAGCAGAATCCCCCCACTCCACGCCACAGGGAACAGGCATTTTCCAGGTGCTCCATAAGCAATAGTTTCCCCCCAGGTTTTCAGACAATTTTCAAAACTTTGGATTACCCAAATAAGTCAGAGGCTTTTTAAACTCTCTGGATATTTGAATTTTGCAGACTGATCACACAACCAATCCATATTCCAAACAGTATATGGAAGTCACAGACGTTAAGGTCCAAATGTTATCTGTCAAGCACAGCCCTGAGTAAGGGGTAAAGTAGAGGGGAACTGAGCTACTGTTCCAGCCTTAGAAAGCTCTGTAGACTAGTGTGTGCAAGGAAGAGTACCAGGGGAGGACACGTGCCATGTCCCTACCTACTCCCGACTTCTTTGGAGTGGTTAACATGCACAGGGATGTCCTTGCATGCATGGAAATGCATGGGCTTCTGTATTTGCTAAGCCCAAGGGAAGAGGGTACGCTGGTGTGTGTGTGAGGAGGAAGTCTCTTTACATCCATCTCACCCCTTTGCATTAGTGCAGGGAATGGCCATAGTCTGATCATATAAGTGATATGCTGTCTGGCAATTTAATGCCAAGGGTGATGTCATGCTTTCCTGTGGGGGGAAAAAAAAACTATGGGAGAATTGGGAAACTCCACAAGCTTCTTCAAAATCATGCTGCAGAGGGGAAGGAGAGTTTTGTCACACAGAGTGGGCAGGGGACAGAGATCTACCCTGCTGAAATTTCATGAGCTGCAGAGAAATCCCGTGATTCTCAGGGTACCCACAAGAAATCTGCATGGAGACCCAACATCGCCCCACTACTCCTTAGTGGCCCTGTATTCCCTTTGGCAGCACAGCTCCCTTAGGAGCCAGGCTCTTATTAGTTCTCTGCCTGTAGATGGGCCCAAAGCCTGTGTGTGTGGAGTGGGACCCTGTGTGAGATAATGATTGAATGTCAGCATTACTTTACCTAGAAATATCCCTGCAGACTTGCAACCGAGAGTGACTCTCCACTGATCTGATCCAAAACCATGGAGCCCCAAAAGTGAAGCATCTGCAGACTCGGAGAAATCGTGCCCCCTCAGCCCAGGCCCAGCTCGCTAACAACATTTGGACCAAAGTGGGGCAGGGGAATTAAAATCCTTTCATCATCTGCTTGAGAAAAAATTAAAGTGATACTCTGGCCCCACTTACACCAAAAGGCCCCTTTTTTTGGTAATTGTGCTAGCACCATAAGGAATGACTCCATCCACGCTGAGCAGAAAGGTTTGCCTTATGTGTAGTCTGTCCTTAACTGTAGCACTCTAGTCATGCATCCATGTTCTACAATTACCTGATGAAATTTGTGACTCATGAATACTCCTGGGGCCATGTCCCTAATGGCTTCCAAGTGCTATTTAACCTGGCTTATGACAGCCACATATTCCATTTAGTCCTTCCAAGGTCATTTCACTTCTAATGAATACTAATTTCTCCATGCTCAGCCACACTCTTCACCTTTATTGCAGTAACAGACAGATGGTTGCAAACTATTTCTGTTATAATGAAACCTGGTAAAGGGGACTGCATAAAGGCCCAGAAACTAACATCTGCCAAGTAGAAATGGCCTCTGAACTAAGGGTGGAACAAAGTTGTACTGGAAAATGGAGATACTCTAGTGCAGTGTTTCTCCAACAGTGCTACAGAGACTGCAGGTTGCTGGCAGCAGCTGCTTATGTCACAGGGGTGAAACATCCGTCACTCTGTAACCCGTGATCCTTCCAGTTAGTTGTAGCCTGGTCTAGCACTCTTCGAGTAAATGTCCAGCCAGGCTGACATGTAATTTTCCTGTTTGCAGACACAATTTGTCCCTGCAAAAAATGCACCATTTTTTCTCCTGCCCACAAGTGACCTGTGTGGATGCAAATCTTAGTGGCTTCAGACCCAACTACCAAATTTGCGTCTGAAGCATATACAGTAGTTAGACACGTAATTAGTAAGATTTTCACTCATATTATAATTGCAAGTGCAAATGTTGGATGAGTTGTAGGTGAATTTATTTTTTAAAATATGAACAGGGCCATTTCCTTTTCCTTCAACTCCTGGTTCCTACCAATGTTGCTACTGCCTCCTTTGACAGTTCTTAGCTGCCCTCTTTTTGCTATGGCATGAATCCCTAAGCCAGACTTGGCCATATTGGCCATCAAATGCATACAAATGGCTCCGTTCATCCATTTTATCATCTTCTCTGGGACAGCAAGTCTTGCACAGAAGAATTTTATTTCCTGTAAACCCATTCACTCTTAATGGCTCAAGTGCGTGCAACCTGCTTTTTAAGCATCCTCTGTGTCACTAGCAAGATTACCAGTGTTTCCCTGCTTTCTCCCCCCACCATCCATCCAAGCAAGAACAACTTCCTGTGACTTCCTCTAGTCTCCATTAACACTGCTCCATAAATCCTATTGAGGGTTTTGCACATCCTCAAACCTGCCCATTAGATGAGACACCATCTGCTGTCTAATGCCAAAGGGAGTAGAGTTTCTTTCCCTGTATCACCACTCTACAAAACTTTCTAACTTTCCAAAAAAGATAGTCAGGTGTTTTGGGGGATTGTTTTATCAAGTGCCCATCTTGTTGGTCTCTCTCTTCCCTATCCATAATTACCCTTTTTAGAATGCTTTTATATCCTTGGAGACAAAAATTATATCTTAATGTATACGGTCTCTACTGACTTGCATTGCTCTAGCTTCATGCTGTATTCTCCTTCATCTTCCTCCTAGCCCAATTATTCTGCTCAGCGGGCCTTCTCTCCCACTGCAGAATCCATAGATAGATACATTTACAGGCTTTCATTAGTATTCTTCCTCCTCTCCTTTTTGTTGCCCAAAGTCTGCAGCAGATTAGTACTTACTTCAGCTGTGGGTTGTATCTGGAGCAGTGTCATTAGTGTTATCCATCCCAGGGATGATGATGATGATGATGTTATCATTTATTATTTGCATGACAGTACTACAAGTTAGTAAATGCCAAGATGACTTTCTTGTCTAAGAAGTAGAGCTGGTTGACAATCCTGCGAAAAAATGCCAATTAGTTGAAACAGAATTTTTTTTGCAGGAATTTCTCAACTCTAATTTTTTTTGTAAATGAAAATTGTTGAGACATCATTTTGAAATTGTCATTTTCTAAATGAAAAATTCAGTTTTTTCTAGTTCCAATCCACTTTTTGTTTCAAAATTTGTAAAAAACATTTAAATAAAAAATGACTAAAATTGAAACAAATCACTTCAAAATTATCAAAACCAAATTTTTCAATTAACCCAAATAAAAAAATATTGGATTTGTGGGACACAAAGGTTTCTAAAATTGTGACTGTCCTAATTTGGGATAGGAATTTTTTAAAAAATTTCACAGGACAGGAAAACAATTTCGTGCTCAACCCTACCGAGAAGCAGCTGGACCAAACACAGCTACTTAGGTGACTGTCCATCAAGATTTTACCGTAATTGCTGCTTCTTGGAACCAACAGTGCCCCCCCAACACACACACACATTTCAAACTCTTTTTGTCATGCTGGTAATTTTAAAAATGTAAGTCAATTACCAGAGCAGAAAGTTTGTCACAATGATTTTTATTTAAAAAATGTGGAATATTCACAGCCTGTCAAATCCCTCCTTCAGTGCCAAAAAGCCATGTAAATATAACAGTCCAACCATATTGCCTAGTTGTTGTCTTTGTTCTGAGATTTTCTTAGGAGGTTATAAGGTCCCCATTCTGCTTGCTGTAAAAGTGGAATTTTCTAAACCTCTCTAGTGTGTACCGTCTGTCATGCCTAATAAAGAGGCAGCTGTGACAAAGTTGGCACCTACTATATGCAGGAAATCGCTCTGCTTGCAGCAGTTGGGGAAACAGTGCTTCAAAAAGGCCTTTAATATTCTGCAAACAACTCAATTATTTATAATTGTTTTGTCCTTAGCTGTAAATTAAAGTAATGATCTTTTATAGAGAGAGTTAAAAAGCAGTAGGCAGGTTTTTTCTTGAAATGAATGAAATCTACATAAACACCTGTTTTGTTTTTAAACTTCGTAGGAAATCAATGTGTTGACAGTAGCATTGGTCAACCAAGAGAGAGAGAAAAATTCTGAGAAACGAAGCCAAGGTCTAAGATCAGAGAAAGAGGCGCTGTTAATAGGTAAGACAACTCAGTACTCAGTTCATCACTGCATATAACAACTAGGAAAAAATTATTGTGGAATAAGCAACCTTGAACGTTTGACTTAATGGAATTAGAACCTAAAGACTGTGCTGCTTATCATTCCCATGTGTTCACACGGGTTACAGTCAGAACAGCCACATGGAATCAATAGAAACGTTTTGATCATAAGGGATACAGGACCAGTTCGACAAGGCTCACTCGCATGACTAAGCCTTACTCACCTATGAAGACCTACTAATTTTAACATAAACATTTCTTATGCAGGACAAGTTGCAGAATCTGCCTCTATGCTTGTAAGGTGACAATAGATAGAGACTGAATTTACTTGTTCCAGGGTCTCATGGAATAGAACAGTGTGAATGGTGATCTTCCCATTGCACTAACAAAATGGGTGTAAGAGAAAGGAACAGAAACAATATTGAACAAAATAAGGATGCCCTTAACAGTTTCCTTTTTTTTTTTTTTTACATTAGGTGACAGTTTACTGACAAGAATAGGTATGGGAAATACCTCAAGGACAGTTAATACTTTAGCATACCTAATGAAAAACTTTAAAGGGAAATTATAGGTAACGGGCATTGGTCCATTCCAGGAAATGAACTATGACTGGCATGACATGATACAGTGGGGATGGATTGTGATATATAAGGTTGTTAGTTTGGGTTCTTTTTAATTTTGGATCAGACATTCCATACATAATTTCGGTCCCAGCATTTGGCTTCCTTTTAACTGTAACTATAAATGAATGCCTTTGATTTATTCATAGATAAATTGAGGTAGATGACTTGGTATATTGGGAATTTTATGTAGAGCTTTTCACCGCTAAGTGACCAGTTATTTGAATCCAGCCCACTTTGGTAATTATCTAAAGTAGTTACCACTTTATGGCTGTCCCATGGCTCATTTGAAGTGAGCATGTGGTCTCAGTCCTGGTCCTAATGGTCAGATGTCCACATCAGACAACCATCAGCAGAACTGGTGGTCTTAATGGGAGCCAAGGACTGCATGGGCACGGAAACCCAACATTACTCTTTCCCTTCAAGATCAGGGATGAGGCACATTGGTGATTGGTGGGCGGAGACTTTGCCCTATATCTGCCCATTCTCTAGAATTGTCAATATTTCACAAGCACTAAAATTCACTTAAGAAAAGCTGAGTTACTAAGTTGGTATCATGCATCTCTAGTCAATAATTACAAGCATATTTTTAAGTAGCCTTTTATTTCATTTACATTAATTAAAAATGGGCCATAGGTACAGAAATCAGATCTGGATTTTGAATGCCCCAAAACGGAAGTGTTTGGGTATGAAGTTTTGGTTCAATCTATAACATTAGCAAACTGAAGACTGAATACAGGTTTGGATTTCCAACAGATCCAGTCAAAGTTTAGTGGTATTTAGTTTGGGCCCATCTCTGCAATTATTGGCAGAGACCTTGATCCTGCAAAGATTTACACGTGTGCTTATGTTTGTACACTGTGGACGGCTATTTCCATTGATTTCCATGGGATGACCCACTATGTAAGTAAGTTTTTGCAGGATCAGGACTAGAATTTGCAAACATAACTGAAAATCTGAAAGAGGAAAAGGAAAGATGTAAAATGAGTTAAGCTTTACTTATCTTTTTCTAGTGTTGCCAGTGTTTGGGAAACGCTGAAACCTAACGGTGATTCTATTTCAGTCAGTATCAGCAGAGTGGCCTGCAGTTCACAAGACACAGTGACCCATTTTTGTAATTTGTAACCATTTTGATCTTGCTCTGTTTATGCCTTAAAAATAAAGAACCACCCCCTTAAGGTTTATTAGTTAAGAAACTCGACCAAAGGGAGCTGAAAATATCTTTGAATCTTGCTATTCAACTCTCAGCAAATAGTTAGTGACATGCATGCTGATGACCATTCCATATACCCACTGTTCATGTAGAGAAGGAGAAATGGGATAATGCTTTTAATAGCAATGCTGACATCCAACATCCTGCTTTCTCGATTCGTCACTATTATGCTGACACTTGATTTCCACTGCAGGAAAAAAAACTCTAGATTTAGAATCTGACTCCTCCTCAGCCCTTTATTCCCAGACCTTTTAACATGATCTTGTAAATTGCAATGAAGAAAGACAGAGCTTGCTCCCTTTTAAGGAAAAAAAATAAGTAAATATGTCAAGAAGGATTTGTTCTTCTCTCAGCAGCACTTTGGGGTAATGTGGATTAAACACTTATCATAACTAGCAACAGCGTAATTATTAGAAAAATTCAAGGCAATGCAGTTTCTGACACAGTTTATATGAAACGTTTCCACAACAGAGCTTCCACTGAAAGGGAAAAGGCAATAATTTTTCCATTCCAATATCTACTATTATATATTGGTAAATCAAGCATAAAATAGGTAATTGAAATGTTTCCAGCAAGTCTTTGTTTAGAAATCCCTTTATTCATCTGTATATTACCTTGGCCACTTACTTGCTAACTGCTGTCATTTCTGAAGATGAGCGATTGTGTTTATCATGTTACTATGGCTGTGTTAAAAATGTACTGTTCTCTTTTGTTTGTTGAACTGTGTAAGAAATATAAGAATCGTAATGCAGACTGAAAACTTGCAATGACTTATTCAGAACTACTGTGTTTAGACATACGATATATTGCCTCAGGTAATTTCAATACCTGGTGTGTTTGTTTTAATACAGGTATCATATCCACATTTCTTCATGTCCATCCTTTCGGCGCCAATATAGAATACCTTTGGTCTTACATGCAGCAACTGGACTCTAGGGTAAACAATGTTAATCAAAGTCTGGTTTCTTTATAGAACTTTTGTTTTGTTCTTTATGCATGTTAAACTCGGCGTGAGTGTCCATTAGAGAGGTAATGGGATGTGGGGCTTGCGGGTTCGCAGTCTTCATTCATTCGCAAATTACGTTGCACACATGTACCTGAGGTCTTTTGCCTTTCATTACTTTGCTGTGCTTTTGTGGCAACGAAGGCTGTTGTATTAAATGGCAAAGACTACCACACTGATTCTAGGAAACATGATTCTTATTTACTTCATGTAATATGTAGGAAATAAATTAAGATGTAGGTTTAGCTCTGGCCACCAAAAGGAGAGAGGATGGCCAGACAGAGACCTTTTCTTGGGACTGTGCCTCTTAGAGAGCCTTGTACCCTGCAATGCGTCCCTCACCTTACCCTGATGCTGCCCCTCAGAGCTGAGAATGCTCTTGATACTTGGATCAGTGAGCCCTCTGTGCACTTTGGAGCATGAATTATGCAGTACAAATGGAGAGTGGAGTATAAAGGACTGATAGGGCTGCAGGCCCTATCAGAGGAGCCACAGAAGTGGTCACCACCTCAGGCTATAGCATGCAGATGGACCAGGGGAAGAGACTACAGTAAGATAGATAATACACTGTCTCTCTTTTCACTTCATCCTATCCACATAATCGACACTGTGCTTATGAAAAATATTCTTTGCTCACTGGCTAAATGTGGTGATGCCTGTGTCAATGCAACAAAAGTCTGATTACATAAATAAAATTCATATTCCTATTATCTCTTCCTCTGGTCAGTATAACTTGGTTCTAAATAAACCCTTTCATTCTGAAGTAAGGAGTTAAATACTGGCCATGGTGTGGCTATAAAATACAAGCAGACATTAGGCACTTAACAATGATTTGCATATGTGGTTGTTGAGATACAAGTAACTAGTTACATACTATGGGTCAAATCCTGCACCCCTTATACTATTGACTTCAACTGACTGCAATAACCTCCCACTTCCTGTCCTCCTGGACTCTCCCCTCTTCAATCTATCTAACATTCGGACTGTAGCCCAGCTAACGTTCCTTTCCTTCTGCTCTGACTATGCCACCCCTCCCTAGAACCCTTTCGTGGTCTCCATGCAAAATAGTGCAAGGTAGAGAGTAGTGGAGATGCCTTAGCAAGAGCCCCATTAGTGTGAGAGAGAAGGGGGAGCTGGCAGGGCCCTGAGCCTTTGCAACTCGCTTCCTGCCATAACAGCCTGTTTGTCAGCGCATCACAGGCCATCATTTTTCTCTTGTCCTGAAGGAGATGGGTGCAGGGTAGGGCTGGGTAACTGGATGGCTGTGTTTTCATTTCAGGGTTGTACAAATCCGAGTGATGACGTATTTCTTTCTGTATCGAGTTCAAATTCCTGGTCCTGACTTCCAAGGCACTTAGATCTCAGCCCCTTCTCTCCCCCACACTCCTCACCTAATGCTGTGCTCGGATGCTCCATATCTTCTCGCAGTCACGCTTTTGTGCCTCTTTTCACGCTGTTCCAAATCTCTGGCACATACTCGCTCTGCCAGTCAGCCGAGCGTCCTCACGCATCTTTCAAATCCCTTTGTAATACCCACTGCTTTTGATTAGGTTTCAACTGCTGTTCTCTCCCAGGGTTGGCCACTCCTGCTTAATTATCAATGTTTAAAATACAGGCTCTGTGTGCCCCATACCACAGTTCAGACTGGTATTTGTTGTACCCCTTATGCCTCTTTTCCGTCTCTCACTTGCCGGTTGGAATCATTTCCTGTGTTTAATTCAGGCCAAGTGCTGCAACCTTTACTCACACAAATTGTCTCATGGACTTCACTGGGAGCATTCACACGAGTAAGGGTGGCAGGGTCAGACACTTAGGTTGTAAACTCCTCATGGAATGGACCTTCATCTCTCTCCCTTTCTGTAAAGGGCTGTTTAAATTTGCAGGGCTACATCAGTGCTAGATAATAAATGTGGACTGCAGGATTTGGCCGGATGAGCTTACTTCTGAAGTGACTGACAGTAGTAACCAATTACTTTTTAATAACGTGATCCTGAGATGTAATCTCAAAGATTAATTTCATTTACTTTCCATGGATACCTTGTCATTACTAACCTAAGCAGGAATGATCATGTCATAGTACCCAGGTTGGCTGCAGCCTCACTGTGCAATTCACACGTTACCCAAAAGTAACTTGTTATCAATTACTCTGATGAGAAGTAAGAAAAATATGTAGCAAATTTCGTTTTGGCTGTAGATTGATTGGCCCTTACACTGACTCTCTCTGGCACTTTTCTGCAAATCACTTAAACTCTGCCTCAGTCTCCCCTTTGGGAAAATAAAGGGTTATGGCTAATATTTTCTTATCTTGCTGGGGTGGTGTGGTGAGGCTTAATTTGTGTACTTCCTGTTGGTAAAGTGCTTTGAAAATGAACAATACTCCCATAGTCGTGTGCTAGGAGTGTTAGTAAATAGATTTGTAATAAACCTGTTGTCCACAGAACTGGAGGATACTGCTGTGAATAACAAATCTATTGCGCAGGAAGCAGCAGCAGTACACATTTTCCCATTATTTTTTGTATTATGATCGTGCCCAGAGGCCCCCATCAGTATTCAAGCTCCTTTGGGCTAAATGCTGTACAAACACACAGGAAGACACAACCACTCTACACAAGGAGTTTACAGTCTAAAAAGACAAAGACCAATGGTGGGAAGAAGTGGGACAGAATACAAGCAGAGTGATCAGGGGGGACAGCAGGTTTTGAGAGCCCCAGTTTTTTGAGTGCCCAGAAGTGGGACTGGACGATGGGATGGATCACCCAATAAATTGCCATGTTCTGTTCATTCCCTATGAAGCACCTGGCATTGGCCACTGTCAGAAGACAGGATACTGGGCTAGATGGACCATTGGTCTGACCCAGTACGGCTGTTCTTATGGCATCTATTTTATTGGTGGTATCTGAGGGAAAGAAGCTGAATTTATACTGCACTTCACTATTCTAATGTAATTTTAATTTATTTTTGCCCATTTTCATTTTTTAAAATACATATTTTACCTTATTAATTATTCTTGTCTATTCAGATTTTATTTTCTCCCATACCATGTGCCTTACCACTGACCCAGAATAGACACCTGGAGGACCAAGATGGAACAGTTTCCATGGTCATTCTGTTTTTGGCCTCTTCGCTGATTCTGTAAGGGAACCACTGTCGTGGTGATTTTTGTTTTTTGGGTGATGATGGGCACATCTTTCCTACTAGAAACTTGACTGAGGTGACCTGCTCACATAGCTCACCAAATGTACAAAGATTTTGAGTGACATGGAGGCAGAAACAATGCCTCCTAGAGCTCTGGGACTGCTGCCAAATCTCAGGCAGTGTACCATAGAGCTCTTAACCTGCAGGGGACCAGCTGTCACTGTGCCTCAGTGGGTCACAGCTGAGAATGCCAGGTTCATGACAAACAGCTGAGAAATAGGGCAGACTCACCCCAAACTGGTGGTTATTCCATTATTAAATTATACCAAGCCAGTAACAAAAGTAAACTTCTGTCTCACCACACTGGTTAACAAGAAGTCAGAAATGCAGTCTCCTTAGGCATTCCAGCCCTTGTTTCACCACCCAGACACTGGACTCTATGATGAGTGGTTACTGAAAACCAATTTCATCACATATAGGGTCCTCTAATCCCAAGAGATCAGCCACATAGCCAGGTCAGTATATAACTCAGATCTTACCCAATAATCATGCTGTTGCCAATCCTTTAGTATCTAATATCTAATGGCTTATTTATAAGAGAAAAGAAAGAGGAGAGAGTTAAAATGGTCAAAGAAATCATATACATACAATCATTGCAAAGTTCTTGGATCAGGTTTGTAACAGTGATGTTACAGATTTATGGCTTGCAAAGTCTCTTGGAACTTCCAAAAGATTGGAAGGTCCTCAGTCTATAGTCAATATGCTCCTTTTAGTGTAAATCCATAGTCCAAAGATCAGAGCAGGAAAGAGACAAAATGGTGATGCTTTCAGGGTCCTTTATACCCTCTCCCATGTGGAGGGACTGCTCTGAGTCTTAGTTTGTGGAAAATAACAGGCACAAGATGGAGTCCAGGGTCATATGAGCAAGTCACATGCACTTGCATGCTTTGATAGGAGCAACCATTACCCATATTCTGGTTAAAGCATCCACAGGAAGGCTCACCGGGTGCTTCTATGGCCCATTGTGAGAGTTACCTGTTCTTTAATGGGCCATCAACTTGAATGGGCTATTCACAATGTGCTGGCTAGACTGGATTAACCTTCCTTCTCGGTGTTACTATAGGAGCAAACACATTTGAAATACTGGTACATAGTCAATATTCATAACTTTAGACACACAGATGATACATGCATACAAACAGGATAATCATATTTGATAAATTGTAACTTTTCCATTGATACCTTACATGACATACTTTGTATACAGTTTGGTGTAATTGTCTAACAGTGGCAATATTAATGACATAAATGGTAATATTTCAATCATACAGGATCACACCAGCTCTGTGTGGAGAAGGCCCTGGCCCACTGTGACCATTAGCCCTGTAGAGTCCTTGTGCTCAAGAGAGCTCAGGGACCAGGACTGTGGCCCTGTCCTCGCACACCACTTGCATGCCCACACAGGGTTCAGTGCAATCTGGCCCTTAATGGTTACCTGCTAAATTTAACCATAGTTTATGAAGTAAACTATTTTAAATACTGCTTCTACATTTTAGCTTAGCTGAAAGTGACCAACCAAACCTTTACCAAGGAAGGCTTATTTAATCAAAAATGTGGAAACCAAAAAGTAAAATTAATATTTTATGTTTTTTTGAAGAAAATTAGAGTGCTGAACCTCAAGACCAGTTAAAGTATATACACTTCTTAGAGAGACTAAAGTAAATGTTATGCAATGATAACAGCCTAGCAGTGGTATCTCTTCCGGTTATATATTGTTGTTCTTTTATAATGCCAGTCCAGGTACAAAAAGCAAGACCCATGCTGCAGGGAATTTACATTTGTGTTAGAGTCAGGAGATTCAGATGTATGGAGTTAATGTTAACAAAAGGGCTGACCACTAGCATACCATTGATTTAGTACAAAGCTGCAGGGTTTATTTATAGGACAGTCCCATAATAAAGAGGGCAACGCTGCCTGATTAGCATGTATCTACTGCATCTTAGAGCATTTCTGCAAACAAGCTGATAATATGGTTGAGTTTGTTCTCACTTCCACCTGTGCACATCAGAAATAACTGCAGATAGTGATGTATAAATAGGGTGAATGAGCTCAGAATCAGATTCAGTGTCTGGATGTCATAGCTTACCATGGCATAGATTTTGGGTAATACCAGAGGGTGTGGACGATTCTCCACATGCAATATAGGGAGCATTCCATGCGCTTTCTACTAGCTTGTGGCCATGAACAAGGTGCTGTCCAGAACCCCATTGGCGAAGATAGGCCATTTAGGAGTAGGAGGAGGGATTATGTGATGGGAGGAGGAACAATGGTGGAAGTTCAGTAGACTGCATTGTCTTTAAGGGCAGGCTAGCTGCTATACTCGTCTGTACTGTGTGGGATTCTCTTCGAGGAGCTCTGGTGACTATGCAAGTCCCCTTCATGCTTCCTCTTCCAGGCCCAATGGTACAAAGGGCAGGCACAACCTATCCTTCCCTGACCCTACCCCAAGTAATATTTCTTCCAGAACTGAATTTCTGAGAAATGTCTAAACTGAGTAGGAGGCCACTGAACTAGGACAAGAAGCAATGGGCTTAATCTGCAGCAAGGGAGATTTGGATATTAGGAAAAACTTTCTAACTACAAGGGTAGTTAACGCTCTGGAATAGGCTGCTGGAATCCCCTCACTGGAAGTTGAAGAACAGGTTGGATAAGAAGTTGAAGAACAGGTTCTGGGATGGTCTAGGTTTCCTTGGTCCTGCCTCAGCGCAGGGAGCTGGACTTGATGACCTCCTGAGGTCCCTTCCAGCCCTACATTTCAATGATTCTATACCATAGTGGGAATATGGATCTATCTGTAGATGGCATAAAATGTTATAAACTCTCAAAAAGAAATGCTGGGATTTTTAGTTGACCTAGAAAATGTTTCTTCTACGTGTATTCTCTAAATTTCCTATTTCTTAAATATAACCCAATTGTTTCTCACTGTATTTTTGCTTTTCCCTCTCTTTCACAGATCTCTGCAAATGAAATAGAAATGCTTTTGATGAGATTGCCACGCATGTTTAAACAAGAGTTCACTGGTGTAGGAGCAACATTGGAAAAGAGGTGGAAGTTTTGTGCCTTTGAAGGAATTAAAACTACCTGACTGTGAATAGTAAAGAGGTATGCAGAAGAAGAATTCCTAAAGCATGGCAGGGTTACAAAGTATTAAAGTATGAAATTTGGTTTTGGCACACGGACGTACATTTTTAGAGTTATCCAAGCCTAATTTTAGTTACATTTGTGACGTTCTCTTGTGAGTGGAAATGTGGTTGTGCACCAGTTCCTAAAAATAAAAATATAAAATATTTTAAAATGTGACCTATGAAAACTGAAGATACCACTGAAGACAGTCATAACGATGTCAAGATATTAACATGCTACATCTAAGAATAGCTCACTGAGCAAATGGATAAGGGAAAAGATTGCCTAGTTATGGTTGCTAAGCTACAGCAATGTATATGTAATATATAGCAGAAATCATTACGTTATGTTCCTGAAAGTCTTTCCATTAAGTAAGTAATTGTACAGTGAGAAAAATTATCCCAAAAGAAAACTTGAAGATGTGTCTGAACAGTTATTGTCTTTTGTAAATTACGTTTTATGCTGTTCCAGGGATTTTTGCCTTATTGAAAGAGGCCTGAAAATGTGATTGGACTCCTCGAGAATGCTTTATCAAGAATATTATTTTTCTAATGTAACTATTCCTCATTATAAGTTCCTTTAACATGGGTTGCATATCAATTTTCATAAATGTGTAAATAAAAAAGAAACCAGTGTTACTGTATTGTATTTGGTATGTAACATTCAGGTTTATGCATCAAAATAAATATTCAGTTCATTACTGTTAAGGATTTTATAGCAAATATATTAATTTTTTTTCAATAAATTTGACTTCTACCAGATTATTTTTACAAGTTGTTCTTCTGATGTTTCTGAATTGTTACAAATCCAAAAGGTGTCCGTCACTGTTTGCCCTCCTTCCACCAAAGCCAGCTATTGCAAACCTCCCGATGAAATGTGTTGAGTACTGAATCAAAGAAGAGACTGTAATATTAGATTAAATCAAAGGAATTAAAATTAGCACCAAAGGAAGCTCCAAGGTGAAGATTGTGCTTTTACAAACTGAACAGATTTCATTTTGTTTTAAACATATCTAGCCAAGCAGCAAGGTATTTAAACAAACAAAAACAAAGCCAGGTTTCAGAGTAACAGCCGTGTTAGTCTGTATTCGCAAAAAGAAAAGGAGGACTTGTGGCACCTTAGAGACTAACCAATTTATTTGAGCATAAGCTTTCGTGAGCTACAGCAGATGCATCCGATGAAGTGAGCTGTAGCTCACGAAAGCTTATGCTCAAATAAATTGGTTAGTCTCTAAGGTGCCACAAGTACTCCTTTTCTTTTTGCAAAAACAAAGCCATACATTTCACATTTTGCAGTGTTTTGTTGTGCAGCTACGATGCAACCTTGGTGCTTGAGGCAGAGTACAAAGTGCCCACTTGAAAATGAAGTGCATTTTACACTAACAAAGTATTTGTTTCAGAGTAACAGCCGTGTTAGTCTGTATTCGAAAAAAGAAAAGGAGTACTTGTGGCACCTTAGAGACTAACCAATTTATTTGAGCATGAGCTTGTTTACTGAAAACTGTATTATCCCCTGCCACACTGTGTTTTTCTAATGTGAACTCATGCGCTGTTGCATAGTGAAACCCAATTGTTTAATGAAATGTGTATCTCAGACTTAACTTTCATGGTCTCAACTCCCATGCCATCATACTCACTTAGGAATAGCTAGGCTCAGATTTAGTGAACATCCCATACAAAGCCACACTACATTTGGTTTTCATGTACAGTAAATATTATGCAGTCTAAAGCTGAAAACACTTATGCAAAAGCATTTGAGATTGTTTAACTAACTCAAAATTGTAGTCATGTAATTTTTCCCCTTTTTAATCAATAATAGTTTTGAGCATAAAGATTTCTATAGTAAAAAAATGTCCTGTGCTGATCTTTTTTGCACTTCCATTAGTATCCCTAGTCAGCTGTATGACTGGCTCTTATTTATCATATGCTACCCTTCTCATGCCTGAAATGGGAGTGTCACAGATGCATCTAGTTGTTTGATAGCTTGTTGCGTATGTGGCTTTTACCAGCTATTTTCTATGCAGTGGCATAATATCTGCTTTTTTCCTCTTCCATTGTGCACAACAGTGTGGGGATGCCTACCGATATTGCCCTAATTTTGTCCCCCAAAGGCTAGCTTCACAAAGGGGACCTTGGCATTGCAATGCCTAAATATTAGGCACCCTGCCACATAGTGGCATTCACAGCCCTGAGCTAAGCAGCCAGGCTCCTGTACAATGCATGGGCAGAGTTAAGCACCTAAAAATTGGATTCACAGACACCAGCAAGCTGAGCAGGATGCCATCTAAGCTAGCCAATAGGAAATGCCATGTTCCTCAAATGGAGTTAGGGTGCCTAACTGCAGGCTGGAGCACTTCTTCCATTTGGGATTCTCAGCCATGAATTCGCTCTCCTAGACTTTGGCAGCTAGGCCAGGTCAGTCCTTTCTCATAAAAAAGCATGGAGGAAAGTGATTGTGATGTCTCTTGTGGTACCCAGAACTGTGAGTCACACTGTGACACCCGCCTCCCTCCCCCCTCTCCCCCCGCTAGCACCTCAAGCACTCTCTTCTGGGCTTCACCAACCCTCACTTTGTCTTGCAGGCTATCAATAGGTGTCCTCCAACCCCTGAGTCCCTTTGAAGCATTCCCCTGTGATAACCAGCCCCTGGCTTTGGCTGCTGACAGAACTAACAAGCTTCCTGTTCCTAAAGGACCAGTATACACACCAGCTTGTAAGATTCAGCTCAGGACTAGCACTTTGCTTAACACCACAGCACTGAGATATAGTTATAGTGCAAACAAGAACAAGTTTATTATCAAAGTCTTGAGAGTCAGGAGATAGGAAGGATATTGAAACCAAATGGTTACATATCAAACATCATAACGCACTTTTCTAGAGACTAAGCCAGTTAATGCCCTAAAGAAGATTAGCTCATCCAAACATTGCAATATTTTCAATCAAGATTGGCCGAGAGCCCATTTTTATTGATGTAAATGCACTACCCATCTACTTCCTAAGTGCTGGATGGGCGGCGGGATGGGCTGGCTACATATACTCCTGAAGTTTGTTGTCTGTACTCAGAGACAGGATAACCTCCATGGTTTGTTTTCCATATGTGCTGTTTCCCCGTTAATTTCAGAGCTCTTTGTTAACATCTGACTTTGTATGTAAATGGACATCCATTGTGTTAGCTTGCAAAGCTTCATTTACATCCCACCAGAGAGCTATACCTATCTTATCTCCTTCCCGGAGGGCAACCTGTTTTTCACCTGTGCCTTGATACAGACCCTCAAACATATTTGCAGTATATATACACCTAACTCCTTCCATAGTATCTGTACATACATTTCACAATGTTAGCAATGAGACAACCCCCCACCCAGCTTCTATTTAAGACCTCACATGATATTCTTTAGTCAACCAGAATATTCATACCAGAATCAGGCCATTCCTGTTAACCCCTTGCCAGTTGGCATTAAGATGTACTTGGGTCACAGTGGTGGTGACTCTCCTCCCCCACACAATTTATACCTAATAGTTTGAGTACTCACTGGGATGTGGGAGACATAGGTTCAAATACCACTCTGCCTGATTGGCCTATAGGACTCAAGCTTAGGGGGCTGTTTAAGTGCAGTGTAGATGTTCAGTCTTGGGCTGCAGCCCGGGCTCTGGGACCTTCCCACCTCGCAGGGTCCTAAAGCCCAGGCTGCAGCCTGAGCCCGAATGTCTACACTGCAATTAAACAGCCCCTGAGTCCAAGCCCTGTGAGCCTGTGTCAGCTGGCATGGGCCAGCCGCAGGTGTTTAGCTGCATTGTAGTCATACCCATAGTGCACTTGGATTTTTCACACGGTCCCTCACCAAATGCTCTTAAGCAAAGTAAGCAGTCATGGGATAAGGTCCTCGCCTGAATCAATATCTGGTTAAAAGATAAGAACCAAAGGGTAGGAATAAATGGTCAGTTTTCACAATGGAGAGAGGCCCCACAAGATCTGTACTGGGACCTGTGCTGTTCAGTGTATTCAGCAATGATCTGCAAAGAGAGTGAAAGGTAATGTGGCAAAGTTTGCAGCGGATACAAAATTATGCAATAGTTAAATCCAAAGCTGACTGCAAAGATAGGCATCTCACTAAACTGGGTGACTGGACAAGAAAATGGCAGATGAAATTCAGCATTGATAAGTGCAAAGAAAAAATAATCCCAACTACACACATTGGTTTTTGCCAGTGGGTGCCCCATCCCGGCTCCGCCCCCTTCCCCAAGGCCCCGCCCTCACTCTGCCCCATTCCACCTCTTCCTGCCCCCGCTCTGCCCCCTCCCCTTACGTCCTTTCCCCTGAGCATCTCCTGCCCACTGCTCACTCCTTTCTGCCTCGCCTGTCTTGAAGGCGAGGTGTGTGTGTTTGGGGGGGGGAGCTCAGCCTCCCCCCAAAACTGGCAATTTTCAGCATATTTATACACATCTTTCATATTCTGGTATTGAATGTGTGTCTATCATTGGCATTGTAACAATGTAATCATTATTAAAATAGTAATGAAATATATCATTACATTATCATGAATGTATAGTAAAATCATTACACTCAGCTACAAGCTGTCTTCACTAACATCCCAGTTTGAAGACATTATGTTTGCTCTGGGCTTCACAGCTGCTTAGGCCCTGTTTGGGAGCTGAGGGCCACTGATGGCTGTGGGAAGAAGGTGGATGGGAGGGACAAGCAGTGGAGCATCTTTCCCCTCTCCCTGCCCCTTTCTCCTCTCCCTTCCTTTCGCTCTCCCTGCCCCTTTTCCTTTCTCTTGTTTCTTCCCTAAGTCCTTGCTCCCCTTCCTGATGTTCCCCTCTTCTTGCTTCCCACCCATGTCCTTTTTCCCATCTCTCTCTGCTCCCCATCTCCTGGTGGCTCTGTCCAGTGCCTGCTCCCACCCACACACTCAAAGTGGCAGAGGAGGTTCCCCCTCCTTGTGTGGGAAGGTTGCCTAGTGGTTAAGGCACAGGCCTCGGGCTCAGGTGTTCTGGGTTTGATTGTCTGCTTTGCCACAGACTCCCTGCTTAGCCTTGGGAAAGTCACTTCACCTCTGTGTGCCCTCGATCCCACATGCCAAATGGGGCTAATGCTGACCCTGCCTCCTAGACTAAATCCATTCATGGCTGTGTGATGATGGGGGAAATGGAGATACCACAGTGGGTAGATTTGGGCTGAATTTCTCCACAGCCTGAGAGTGAAAGCCAGCTCCTCACAGGGTGGATGGGCGAGAGTTTGGCTAAAGCATATATTCCAGAAGCCATCAAACGCTGGAGAATCCACCACTCCCCTTGGTAGGCTGTTCCAGCAGATAATCAACCTCACCGTAAAAAAAGTATGTCTAATTTCTAATTGGAATTTGTCTGGCTTCAGTTTCCAGCCACTTGTTCCCCTTATGCCTTTCTCTGCTAGATTAAAGAGCCCTTTACTTACACACTCTAATCAAGTCACCTCTCACTCTTCTTTTTGATTAAATAAATTGAGCTCTTTCAGTCTTTCACTGTAATGCATTTTCTCCAGCCCTCAAATCATTTTTGTGGCTCTTTTCTGGCCCCTCTCCAATTTTTCAACATTATTTTAAAAATATGGACACCAGAACTGTACTCAGTATTTCACCAATGCGTTACAGAGGTAAAAACTCATCTCCTTACTCCTACTACTCTTCTGTCTCTTATTCTTAAGAAACTAGCATCTTTTCACAAATGTCAATAGTGTAATTCAAAGAAATAGCTATTAGGTCATCTCGCGTATTTGACTGAGCATACATTATTCCCCTGAACAATATGCATGTGTAGACTGAATTTCTCCTGAAGCCAACGTTAGTTTTGCCTGTGTAAGGGCTAAGAATGGCCTTCAGGATTTGTACTCTATTAAAAGGGCTAGATAATGGCATGGTATTTTCAGTTACATATGCCAAGAAAGGGGTAATTGAATCTTGAGCATCAGAGAATATTAGTTGGTCATCTCAGGTACTTCTAGGAATGAAATAGCACAAGCCTTATCTAGGCTAGGATTAAAATGCTTGTTGTTAGCACATGTCAGCTAATGCATTCCAATTAATGCCTTTTAAAAGTCTTATGTAAACAAGGCACACTACCTTTAACTCATGCTAAGTGGATTGTGTTAAGCCCTAGGGTGTTAAAGTCTAGACTGCCTTGTCTACATTAGCGTTTCAAAATGTGTTCTTTAGAACAAGTTAGCGAAGAGATTGTTTATAAAAGGAAGTTATTCTGAAATGGGGTAGAGTTTGAATTTAAAGTACTATAGCTGTCTGAAAATAAGAGTGTCTGCATGGGGAGCTCTTCCAGAAGGTCCATGGTAGAATAGTTACTCTGGAATAGTTGTGCTGGTCAGTTTCCCCATGTAGACAAACCCTAACAAATTTCAGCTAGCACCCCTTGAAATACTAGTCTGGACAAAGCCACACACACATCCGATAGAGCATTATATAGTTAGCCAGGTCTGCTAGGCTGTTCCACTGAAAACCCATTCTAGTGTGAGAAATCTTATGCTGAAGATTTTACAGATTGGTCCCACGAGTGGTTTACTTCTTATTCCCTGGTGAGTATGTTTGATTTTCTTTCCTATTTGGGGCGAAGGAAGGAGAACTCCTACACTCTATAGTGCTGATTGCTGATGTTAAAAGCCTATTCGCTTGCCACAAGAGAAAACGTAGAACAGTCGGTGTAAGAGGAAAGGAAGCACAGCAGTGAAACACCAGAAAATGGGATTAAAAATAGAGACCAGAGGGAATCTGTCAAAATCCTGGCACTCTGTCCAAAAAGAAAACAAAAACTACAGCCAAATGAGGTCAACTCTGAAGTCTACAATGAACTAAAAGGGGCCAGGAGAGTAGACTTTTTCCCTTGATAACATTTCTTACAAAGTATATCTGTATTGACTAAATTTGTGTGTGTTTCTCTCCATATGTGTGCACTGGGTACTATTTATAAATTTAGTTTAATTCAGTAACTGGCTTAGTTCCTCAACGGTATTTAGGCACCTAACTCCATTGTAATCAATGGGAGTTTGTTGCCTAAATGCCACTGAGGGTCTGGGCCTCTGGCCTTTCTATGATTCCTCCCAAATGTGAACATTCCAAAACCTTTCCAGAGTTAGCCCCATCCCAGAGATGAACGGATCTGCATAGCTTCCAATACGCAGGCAGCTGCTGTTGTAAGAAAACCCAAAGATTCTATAGTTCTTTGCTAGGTTCAAGTGATACTTTGTTAACATACTAAAAAAATTTCTTTTGCAAAGGTTAGTAAATGAATAAATTGCTCACCTAAGAGGTGACTAGTAGCCAGACATTCAGTCAGGGCTTGTACAAGTATCTCACAGCTTTTCCAGTGCTCATCCTTTATGAGTTGCTGTTCCTGGGCCTCTCTTAACCACACTCTCTGAAAGTGGTCATGTTCTCATGCACATAAATGTGGTTGGGTGGAGACAATAAACTCATCTGTGATCAGATCAGCATTTGAACTCTGGTCTCCGGCGACAAATGACTAGTGGATTATTGTACCAAATCAGTAGTCCTAGACCCACTTGCCCACTGTTGAATTGTTTATCGGAATTGCCTATCCAAAGAACAAGGCAGGAATTGTTTAATGAGGAGATTTAGCAAAGTCTATTAAAGACAGTAAAACACACTGATAAAAATGAAGCCAGATGGTGGCTCAGCAGCGGGGATTTTTCTAAAGTGAATTTACTGCCTCTGACAGATGCCGGATTGATGGTCCTGTTACCCACCCAGTTAGTGTTTACCCACAAAATAGGGTAGGCAACAGCAGTTCAAGATTCTAACACTGCCCCATCCAAGACATGCAGCAATCACTTGTAGTGATGAGACAGTCATCTTCTTTCTAGGCCCATTAAATCTTTGCCCAATTTGTGCAAATTACAGACCAGGGAGCCATTTGTATTCACTTTGCACTGCTTTGATGCCATATAACATTTGTGAGTTATAACTCTTAGTCACAATCAATCAGGGCTAGATTTGAACCAGCAACCTACAAATGTATCACTCATTAGGCTATTATCAGTCTCCTGAGCCATCCAGCAGCGGTTTTCGTTCAAACACAAGAATACCAGGTGAAGAGGCAAATTTACTGGTGCTCCTCAGAAATGACCTTAAATGTTTTGGAGAAATTTTGTTTGGGGGAAAAAAAGCCCCACTCCATTAAAAGAAGGGAAAAAGAGAGTTCCCCACAATAACACTATTTTTGACAGCATTTCTATAGTCTAAAGAAAAACCTCTCTAGTTCACAACCTTCAGAGGCATTCCTAAAACACAAGCTTGCACAGAGAACTAGAAGGGCAATCCAAAATTGTAATTATGTCTTTTCTTGCAGCTCACTCCTTCCCCTTGACTGACCTTAGAAAAAAGTTAAATATGTACAACTTGGCTACATGACAGCAAAGATGGGGATGTGATCCCATGTATGTATGGGGAGGGTGAAAACCCCATGGAGATAAACGTTTTTTAAATTTCTTTCAAAATCAACTTACGGTTCACAGTCATTTGCAAATATTTTTGGAGAACTTGGTTTGAGTTGCCAGTCAAGCTCTAGAGTTTTGGGAAGGCATACTCCATGGCCTGGCATCATATCAAGAAAGACTAGGCACCATTTGGCATTTTTGGCTTGCACTTTGAGTTTTGGGGGTCCATTAAATCGAAAATTCAAAGCAAAACTCAGGAGTATCAACCCAGGTGAACCAGAACTGGATGATGGTTCATGCAAAATGGAACAGACAAATTTTCTACAGCTCTATTTAGGATCCATTTGTGAAAGGAAACCATGACTACAGTGTCATGGCAATTGGTCAGATGATCACTGAAATATTCTTGGCCATGCTTGTTAGGAAGTGAGGGTCCCTACTATCATTTATATGAATAGCACACTCGCACTGTCATATTTAGTTGGACAAACACATTTGGATAGGGGCCAATTTTTTCCCTTGGTTATACACCTGTGGAACCCTCATTGGCATCAAGAAGGATTGAATTGATGAGAAAGCCTTCCATTGGCTTCACTAGGATTTGAATCAGGGCCTATCTAAATTGCCAGTAGAAGGCTTTGCACATTGACTTCAATAGACTTTAGATCAGGCCTTACTAAGGGGAGAATTTGGACCTCATAATATTGTCTACTGAAAATTTTAAAACAAGTTTGATAGTCAGCTTTAGATGTAATTGGAGAACCAAATATATTTTTTGACGATTCCATAGATAATTAAACCTGACTTTCTGGGTTTGACTAAACTGCAATAAAAAAACTCATGGCACCAAGTCTCAGGGCCCAGGTCATTTGAGTTGGCCTCCTGGGGTTAAAAATAGTGGTATAAACATTCAGGCTTGGGATGGAGCCCTGAGATCCACCCCACCTCACAGGGTTTCAGAGCCCAGACGCCAGCCCACATCTGAACATTTACACTGGACGTTTTAGGCCTGGGAACCTGAGCCCCACCAGCCCAAGTCAGCTGACCCAGCGTGTTGCAGTACAGGTCTTTTGTTGAGGTGTAGATGTACCCTAAATGACAATCAAGGCATTTACCCTTTTGGATCAAGCTTCTTGTAGTCTCCAAGTCTAAACGGGACATAGGGCATATTATTCAGAAGAAAATTAAGTTCCTGACTCTAAGTAAGTCACAGCTTTTGGAAGGTTGCAAAAGAGTCCCTTGCTGGGAGACTGGAAGGATCAAGGCTACTGTTTTTCTGTGTAACCAACTTGAAATAAGGTTTTCATTACCTCTCCTTATTTGATGCATTGGGAAACAAACAGTATACGAATTGCTAACTATGTTTGTCAAAAAAATGAAACAAAAGCCCAGAAGAACCGAGCCAAATGGTATACTGCCAAGAGCTATATAACAAAGAAAGTAACTGTTGATGTGCTAACTCTGTCTTGCTGCTAAGCAGGAGCCAACACCAGCACAATGCTCCAAGACCTTTTTCTTAAGAATGTTTGGAAACTGCTACTTTGTACCAAGTCTGAAGAAAATAATTTAGTAGTAATAACTAAGGCTATGATTTTGTCACGGAGGTCGCAGAAGTCTTGGAATCTATGACTTCCAGAGACCTCCGTGACTTCAGTCTACAGCATTGGGGGCCCTGGGAACGTCAAGCCACTGCGGGCGGTGGGGGTACCCTGCAGCTCCTGGCCACCATGGGCCCCTTCCACAGCTCCCAGCTGCTGTGTTGCAGGGAGATCCCGCAGCTCCAAGTCGTAGGTGACAGGAGGACCTTGCAGCTCTGAGCTGCGGGCAATGGGGGACCCTGGAGTTCTAGGCCCCCACTGGCAATGGGGGCCCAGGAGCTCTGAGCTTGGGCCCGCGCAGCTGCCCAGCTGCCATGGTGTGGGGATTCCACAGCTTCCCTGTTTGTCCCAGCAATTTTTAGTAAAAGTCAGGGATAGATCATGGAAGTCCGTGAATTTTTCTTTAGTGCCTGTCACCTGTCCGTGACTTTTACTAAAAATATCCATGATGAAATCTTAGCCTTAGTAATAACTCTTTAGTAATCAGTTTTATTACATGACAACATACAGGTCTGTCTAAGCCACAGTCCTCTAAGTTTTGAGCACATTGATGTCTGAGAAAAGAAAAGTGTAAAAGCAAGAGAACCAGTGACTGAAAGGAACAAATCAGGGCTCCAATCAGGAGCAGCATGATGCATATAGCCTATTAAATGCCTGAGCCTAAAGTCCTTACTCAGCCAAACTTTCACCTAAACCACCAATAACCGGAATTTAATCTGAATAGGGGCTGAAGGGTAGACCTGCAAAGGGACTTAGGCATTTAAGCCTAATATTTAGGTGCCAGAGAGGTCCTCACAACCCCTGCTCATCTTCCACCTAATCCTGCCTACATTTCTGCTGATAAAGTCCTCTATCATGTGGGGGAGGGGAGGTGCTCTTGTTTTCTCTGTTTTTTCATGAGAAAGGGCTGACCTGGCTTAGCAGCCTAACTCCGCGGTGGAGGCGGTCATAGTTGTGAATCTCAAGTGGAGATAGGCACATCTCACCAGCCCAGAGTTAGGCGCCTAATTACATTTGGCATTTTCTACTGACTACTTTAGGTGCCACATCCCCCCCTTCCCTGCTCAGCTTGTTTGCTTCTGTGATTCCCTTTCTCAGGTGCCTAACTCTCCCCATGCACTGAGGAACCCGGACACCTAACTCACCCACTGTGGGTTCCACTTGGCTGCAGGACACCTAAAGGTTACATGTTGCAACCCTGAGCAAATCTAGATTTTGTAGATTTAGCCCTGGCTAAACACTTCAGGATAGGGCCCACAGCCCCTGTATTCGTAACATTTGCTCCACCAAGATAATATTAGGTTTTGGAGGAGTAGATATTAATTGGGAAGTGTCATAATTGTGGAATTCTCCCGCCATCCAAAATTGAACATGAAGTCTTTATTTTGACTTTGTCGATAGCTACAATTAGAGGAATTAGTAGTAATAATTTTAAAACCCCTCAGTTTCAGTTAGCCATCTGCATATTGGGCAACTGTGCTGCATCACATAATTTTATTACTTCAGGATTGCATTAAAAGCTTTATTTTGAATTATTTACTCAGTTACGAATCAATGAAAAATGTCATTGAGTTTTTTCAATACTATGCTGTTGATGTCAATGGGACTTGCGCTTGTGCAGCTGAGGTCAGGATTTGGCCCTTGGGAATGAAGAATTTACAGTTTCATAATACTGGTATTTTTTTTTTGCATTTCAAGCACTGAACTATGAATTTCAGGCATCCAAATGTATCCTGGGTGTGGTGTCCTGTCCCATCTAGTGGCACCGAGACCACTTAGAGCAAGATTAATGAGTCTGCTCTACACTCTTAGCTAACAGACCTATGGCTTTTAGCTCATGCAGTAGAGGCTCATACATTTAGCTCCAGCAGGCCCAGGTTCAATCCCGCCTGCCGACGATCGGGCTCTGTTGGTGTGACACAAACATAAGACTCCGAAACAAAATATTGCTTAATTAGAGCCTTTTAAAGCAGTCCCTAGAGGTGAGTTTCTAATCCAGCCCTCTCAATCCAGTCTTGTTTGCAGACAAGACCATCCAGCTGGTCTTTGGGTTCTTATCCCATCATACAGAGCCAGCTCTAGGCACCAGCAAACCAAGCACGTGCTTGGGGTAGCATTTTTCAAGGGGCGGCTCTCTGGCCCATTTTTTTTTTTGCTTGGGGCGGCAAAAAACCTAGAGCCAGCCCAGCCCATCAACACATTGTGCCTTTCATTTTTTTCATTATGTAATTTTTGTTTATTTTACTGGCAGTCTTAGAGGGAATTGCAAAGGAAAAATATCTGTCAATCCACATAACAGTCTCATGCATAGGGAAAATTTACATATAAATGGCAATCCATCCAGTTTACAAGGAAGTAAGAAGCCAGCAATTACAATGAGAACCCATAAAGATTTATATAAATGCACACCAGTAATTAGTTCTGAAAGATGAAAGGCTAATTGCTCAGTTATTTAGCCCCACTAGATGAAAGTCTACTGGCTCACAGCTATTTAAATCTTTGTTCAGATTACTCCTGTTTGAACGATGGTTGCCATGTGCATTTTATATGGGGCTAGTTCTCATTCCGAATTCAGACAAGCTGAAACAGGAGCATAACTTTTCTTCAGGAAGAATGGATCAGTTGTCTTTGGTGTCATGGGCCAGATATACACCAGGGCAGTCACTGAAGTGAAGCCAGGGCAACAGAAGAGAATTTGGCCTCTCACACATGTGGCCACTAGAAAACGCCCGGTCACAACAGCCAGTTGTTGAGGACTGTAATCTGACATCCCTAACGGAGAGCTCTGGAGCATGAGTGAACAATACATATATCAGTGGCTTATTTTATCCTTCTGTTTTGAACTCTCCCAATCAAAGCCAGTGTTCAGTTGTGAGGTGCCTGAACTACCTACAGGCCTTGTGCACTATTTCAAGTGGGCCCTGGATTTGTGGAAGCCCTTTAGTTGCAGCCCACTGGAGTGTTACACTGTATCCCCTCAGCTTTCCGACTGAATTCGGTAAAACAGGGGAACATCTGGCAAATGTTGTCATTTTAAACAGGTTTTCCCGTAACAAGGATCCTCCTAAATCTGCAAACCTCCTCCCTGCTGCTTGCCCTTAAAACCAGCCCTGATCCTTAAAGGTAGTGGTCAGCAGCGAACAGTGCCCCAGCTGAGGCCTATAGGTAAGGCTATGTTTCAGTCATGGGTATTTTTAGGAAAAGTCGTGGACAGGTCAGGGGCAGTAAACAAAAATTCGCAGCCTGTGACTTGTTCATGACTTTTACTAAAAATACCTGTGACTAAAACTTTGGGTGGGTGCTGGGGAGGGTGCGGATGGTGGTGCAAGGCCTGGGACGGGGGAAAAGGGGTGTTGGAGGGGCCGGAAGGCTGCCTACCTGGTTCCACACCTCCCCGCCCCCCGCTCCCTGCCCCCCACCCAGCAGCAGCAGCAGCAGAGTTTGGGTGTGGAAGGGGTTGGGGCATGGGATGGGGTGAGGCAGGCTCTGGGTGGTGCTTACCCGGGGGTGCTCCCCGGAAGTGGTGACATCCGCCTGCAGGCACTGCCCCCGCAGCTCCCATTCGCTGAGGTTCCCGGCCAATGGGAGCTGCGAAGCTGGCGCTCTGCAGGGAGGCAGAGCACAGAGCTGCCTGGCCATCCCTCTGCCTAGCAGGTGAATGAGGGGGATGTTGCCATTTCCAGGGAACGCCCCAGGTGAGCATTGCCCAGAGCCCACCTCACCCCGACCCATGCCCCAACCCCCTCCCACACCCAAACTCTGGTGCTGCTGGTTTGAGAGGGTGCGGTGGCCCGAGACTGCCCCAGCAGCAGCCAGTGCGGCTGGCACAAGGGCTGCCTGAGCTGCCCCTGAGCCAGGCGCACCGGCTGCTGCAGAAGTCACAGAGGTCACGGAATCCATGACTTCCGTGACAAACTCGCAGCCTTATCTATAGGCAATGATTTATTTGTGACACTTCCAGAGGAGGCAAAACACACAACTCTTGGAGCTGCAGATGAGCGAACTAGCATGCTGGAATATATTTAGCAAATGGTAATGCAAGACATTGTAGAATATAGGGAAAGGGGGTGTGCAATGCATATTTTCTCTGGCTTGAAATTTATTGAACACTAAGAGCCAGGGAAAATATAGATTACAGGATGTAGGTGGGCAGGAATTTTCCTGACTTCTGCCCAGCCATAAAAATAAATCACTGAATATAAGATGCAACAATGAGCAAAGCACTTTGGCACATGACTAAGACACAGTAATTTAGATTTATATTTGAACGCTTTAGAAAAAACGATTGCAACTACATAAACTTCTCAGGGTAATTTTAAGATTCATGAGCTTATGCTCGGATGGCCTAAACATTTTCCAAGTGCTTTGCCAAATACATTTCCACTGTTGCACTGAAATGTGACGCTGACACTCATCAAACTGTTTCTTTTGTACAGCTCAAACATACGTTCTCTTCATGCTTCTCATAGACTCATACATATTAGACACACATCTTTGGTTTTTAATTATAAAATTAATGTAGACAGCAACCAGAAATAAAGCTGACAAATCTAATTTCCCAAATAAGTCAATATAATCTAAAGACATCTGAGGGAGAGGAAAAAAATATTTTTCTGAGGTTTCCAGAATTTTACAATAGGGAATAAACTAAAAAAAACAAAAAACAGCTGACCATTAAGGATCATTTCCTCAGTGTTTAATTCCCTGTCTCTCACAAATCAGAGCAAGCTGATGGGTTTTTGAAAATGAACTGCTTTTTTAAAGCTGTTTATAGTCCTAGATTCTAAACTGAAATAGATGCGTAAATGCTGCCATTATAAATATATTTTAGAACAAAATAATTATTTAGTTATTATATATACACATGTGTACAAACCAAGCCCTTCTCAACTCTCCACAGCTTTACATTTAATTTTTTTTTAAATGAATGACCCATCTAAAAGTGGAGTGATTTTATGCTCAAGTATATACAGCAGGCTAAAGAGCAACCATGGAAAGCTGGAGAGCTTTCAGTGCAAATGCTGAGAATATGCTGAAATGGTTTTAATTCTTCCTAAAAGGATGCACCCAAAGATTAGAGAAGGAAAAGTGCACCTCCACCACTCAACTCTTCATTTGTAAAGTTCCACAAGGTTCAATTCTCTCTCCGGTCATATTCAGCATCTACTTTCAGCCGCTAAGTGAACTGGTCAGACAACATGGACCAAAGTACCAGCAAAATGAGGAAGATACTTAGCTCTACCTATTCTTCACCACATACACCCACACCGCAATGCCAAGATGGCCCAGTGCTTGAATGAGATCAGCTTGTGGATGAAGAACAGCTGGCTGAACCCAAGCAAGAAAGATGATGCTGATAGGCATAGGTGAGTCTGGGGTACAGAGTTATGTTGGAAAACTGCAAAGCTGGCATATGTGGAGCTCTGTGTACTACATAAATTAGTGCTGCGCTTCATGTCCCTTGAGGTTGGGATGCTAGGTAGGATTTCCCATTCCCTCAAGTTGCTCTTCATCGTCCACATGAAGGATGAGCACCTCTATTCTATTCTATTCTATTCTATGTCTTACACTGCCCTCTTCACCATAACATCTGATTGCCTTCCAGTAGCATATTAAACAGTGACTACTCTCTGTCGCATGGTTTGGTCTCTCCTCCTCTCTTCAGAGGGAGAACTGTGTACACATTATAGTATTTTGTTTTGGTTTTGGGTTGTCTTTTTTAATGTGTGCGCACTGCTATAACAAGGTCAAAGAAGTGTGTCTTGGTGGTGAAGTTTGCAGTGGTTCTTGACTCCTGAGACAGTGCCATAACCTGTACAGACTAGCTTTATCCCTGTGGTAGAAAGATCCAGTGTGCCTGAGGAGCAGAGTTGTCAACCAAGGTCCACATTCCAGAACTTTAGGCAGTCTTCACAGAGCCTGGGCCCAGGCCATTGAGTGTCTTGACAACTGGGACAGATACCTTGAACTTGATTGGATATTCTATGGGAAACCAGGGTAGAGAGTGGAGGACAGCTCTGATGTGCTCACAATAGCCTGTGTTGCTGAGGAGATATGCTATAACATTCTGGGCTCCTGCAATTTCCTAAGAGCTGATGGCCTCATGACCAGATATATCAGCAGACGTGTCAAAGACATATATAGCCAAAGCCAGGTAAACATCTGCCAGGATGAAACATGTCCTATCCACCCAGAGATCATAGCAGCCTATGTCCATAAATGTTTTCTGTGTTAGAATTTAGTATCAGCAGGGAATCTAGGAGAACTCAGACTACAGACTATAGACTCAGGCCATGCCTACACAGCGCTGTAGTGCAGACTATGTCAGTGTGAATTGCAGAGCTCACCAGAGTCAAGCTCTAACTGCCCTGTATAGATGCTGCAGGCGTGAACTAAAAGGTATCTCGTTTGCATTAACATAGTCCTTTTTCAAACAGGCCCGTTTTAGTTCACGCCAGCACCGTCCACATGGGGCAGTTAAAGCACAATTCTTTGGTAAACTCTGCAGTTCACACTCCCATAGTCTGCACTGCAGCAGTGTAAACAAGCTGTGAATTGATCAATTGTAGATATGTACCGTCAACTACAGGAAACTACAACCTGGCTGCCACCTCTTCATTGGATTATCTCAGGGCCTAGCAGTTTATAAATTACAGGAAGAGTTGAGTGAGGACTTTCTTGTAAGCCCCTGTGTTTTCTGTTGCTGATCACTTTGGAAAACGGTCACGGCCATAGACTTTTTGTTGTCCCCATGAAAAGCCAGCTGGATGTGGTGGTGTGGGAAACCTCTGAAAATCATTATATGCTAATGCCCATTACAGTTGGTTATAATCTTGCTGCTAAAATCTCTGAACATTCCATAACTACTGAGCAGCCTTCAGCCCTACAGAGCTCCCGGCATGAAAAATGCATTGATTATGCTTCTGCTCCAAAGACACAGTGCTAGTGCTCCAGACAGAGGGTGGTGGAGGGAACGATTCGGCCCCTGCAGTAGCATCTGCAGCTGCCCCTTTGGTCTATGAGAAGGAAGTTGTGCAGGGTGCCAGGAACCCATCCACAAGCTAGTCTGAGCTCTCCTACTAACTGTTGTTATAGATGTCTGAATTAATAATTCTGCGTACTTCGCAGCCTTTATGTTTGAACAACACCTCAGACGTCTACCTGAGGAGACAGGCAAGTGTCATTCCCCCCATTTTATAGATGAGGTGACTGAGGCTGTACAAGGCCACTTCTGAAGAACTGGGAATGGAACCCAGGCCAAGATTCTGCTCCTCCCAGGAGATGCAGCACAAAAGGTGCAGCCCCAGGGAGGCACTGAGATGGGGCAAAGGGGGTTAAGCTTCCTTTTCACCTCCCAGACTCTGGGCTGCTCTTCAGGTGGGAGAAAGGAGACATTAAATTAGAGTAGCCTTATTCAAGTAGCCTGAGCTGGGTGCTTTATGTGCTTCTCTGCAGTCCAGAACTGCCACTTTGCCACACTGGTGTAGTTTAAGGCCATATATCTACCCTCCCTTGCTCCTGTTCTGGGAGAACGCCCTCAGGATCCACTATCTCCTGTTCACAGTCCCTGTATGCTGTTATAGCCATAGTAGCATATGGCAGACCCAAGTCTCATCCACTTTGTCACACTGCCTTTCAGAATCAATGTGCTAAATCTCTACAGCTGGCTATGGTGTTTGTAACGACCTACACCTCCTGCAGAGCCAGGAGTCCAAGATTCCTGAGTCCCAATTTTCTTCTGATGTCTAGCAAAATAGATGTGTAAGTCACCAGCAAAAATATGTCATATCTCCTTTTAGCGACTGGTCCACAAGGCTTATACTGCTTTCAATTGCTTCTTTAAATCACCTGGTGGAGGTCTGTGCTGCAGATATAAAGATCCTGGGTTCCAACACATAAAAAGCTTTACAGTCCATCTTTAAAATGTATTTGTTTGTAAATGTGATTTGACATATGTTTCTTAATGATTTGGCATCTCAAACAGGCTATTTTGAATGCTTACTTTAAAGGATTTCATTTCATCTTTAATTTCATTATTCCAGAGAGCTGCTGGCAGTGTGTGACCTCATGCCTTGAACTGATTTAGCATCTCACATGTACAGTATGTGTTAGTTCACAGACACACAGACCTTTCAACAGAGGAAAACAATTATATAGGGCTTGGGAGAAGAGAAGTTTGACTTATGGAAAATGATATTTTTCTGCATATCTGCTGTAAACAGTAATTTGAGGCTCAAAAGCTTAAAAGGATAGAAACCAATCATGAATGGCAAAATGAAAGCTATGCTATACTCTATAAAAAATTATTGAGAACTAAGTCTTCAGTTTCTTCTCTGGCCAGTAAAAATTCTAAAAATAGAATTCCATTTGAACAGCCAATCCTACAGGTTCCTAGCCTCAGGAAGACCATAATAGGAAAGAGTATCTGTAGTCATCTCTGATAATTTGATAGTGCCCCATAAGGTCAGAGTGAGCCTAGCTCAGATCACAGGATCGCATTCAATTTCCCTTCCCAAGATAATTTTAAAGGGACAATATCAAGGAATGTTGGGCCTTAAGTGAACCCTAGATGCAGCCCTTGTATTAGCCTTGTCTAGGCTAGGGAAATTAGGTGTGTTGAGCAAACATGTATTAATACATTTTTAAACACTTAGCAGCTAGTGTACACTGGTGTTTAAAAATGTATTGGCTGGTCCTGGTCAAACCCCGGGTTTCTCTTCCCCCCATGTCCCGCGAACACATTTTTTTAAAAAACAGTCTCTCTCTACTCTGTAGAACAGGGGTGGGCAAACTACAGCCTGGGGGCTGCATCCTACACTTCAAGATTTTAATCCAGGCCTCAAGCTCCTGCTGGGAGCAGGGTCAGGGGCTTGCTCTACACGACTCCCGGAAGCAGCGACACGTCCCTCCTCCAGCTCCTACACGTAGGGACAGCCAGGGATCTCCGCACGCTGACACCACCTCAGAGCCCCCAGCCGGAGCCCTCACGCGCTTGCGCACCCCCAATTTCGTGAGCATTCATGGCCCGCCATACAATTTCCATACCCAGATGTGGCCCTTGGGTCAAAAATTTTGCCCACCCCTGCTATAGAAGCTCAGTGGTGTTTAACATGTTAATTAAGACAGATAACAGATTTGCTAAGTCCATTTCATGTTCTTAATCTAGGCAGGACCCAGACAGACAGGATCTGTCCTCCCAGGTATTTTTTTTTTTGGTCTCTGAATTCTTGCTGTAGTCCTGTGACAGTGACCATGGTAGAGAAGAGAGAGGACTTTTTAATTAATGTGAAGGGAATTATCTACAGAAGCTATTGGACAGTGACAGTATCTAGTAGTTCTGTCTGGCTTTCTAGCCCCCAGACTAACACAACTGACTATCATCACAGAAGATCTTTGCAACATGCTGGCGTAGAGTATGGAATGGACTGTTAATTATACTACAGAGATTAGTCCACTTGACTGCTATATATTGTGAATTAAAGCCAATAAAGTTTCTGACAGCTTAACAATTAAGCTAGTGAAACATTGCAAAGGAGAAGGAAATACAGTCAAATTAAGCACTCAGTAGTGTTAACCATGTCTTATTCTTTATTCTTTTCCTCTAAATTGCTGCGGGATATGTCATTCCTCTGGGGGTCCTACCTTTGATTGGCCAGAATTAATGGGCTCCCGTATACGTGCCAGTCATACTAGGTTATAAAACTTGTATCACCAGTGCCCACCCCCAGCTGCCAAAAAGTCATGAGATTTTTTTAAAAATAATAAATGGTAGGATTATTTTTGTGTGTCTTCCGGCTTTTGAGCCTTTAGGGTGCACTTGGGTCACTTTTTCAAGCTTCTCTCTGCAACCGAGAGCTAGAAATGTGCTCTTCTTTAATGAATGCTCAGATTCTCGTAATCATGTGAAAATCACCAAATAATATGAATGTTAAAGAGCTCACACGCATGCTTCTCACACACACTCTCTCTCTCTCTCTGTTCAGGATAATGTGTAATTCATTATAAAGTGACCAGTATGTCGTACTCCTGCCGTATCATAAGCAGATTCATTTGAATCCTTCCAGGAATTCAAGCACTGTAGCTTGCTGCTACTGTAATGACCACTGGGTAGCCAACAGAGCTCAAATGCTAGACCTCAGGCTTCTCAGCGCAGATTTTTTTTCATTTAAGCTAAAGAATAACTCTTCCAGCAGACTAGAGTAGTCATCTGTTATCCACTAGCAGACCACTCACTAGAGGGGGGAGGGCTGGTACACACATCTGGTGCTGTTATCAGCACTTCCAGCTGCTGCTTTTCCAAAGAGCCTGTTCAGCAAGTGGCCATGATGCTGAATGATGGTCTTCTGGACCCATCCTATGTAAAATGCACCAAGAAATAACTCCTTATGTCCATTTACAGATATATGACTTACCCCACCTCACACAACACACTGCTAAATTTAGGCCTTAGACTGGAGTGATTGCCTCCTGCACCAAAACGATTATTTTGGGCAGCATAGTGGTCAAAGGAACAGGTGTCTGTTTTTCTGCTTAGAACCCACGTGTTACCCTCTTTGTCCAGATCCACAGATGCATAAGTCCAGTTTGACGCACCACCATGATCCATGAAACACTCACTCAGCTTCCGTCTTACTCTGCAGGCAGCTGGACTCATTCAGCACCTACAATTTTTGCCGCAAAAGTTCCCTATATGCCAAAGTTTCTGCCTGAGGGCATGTTCACCGCTGCTGCCCTTAGGTGTCCACCTACTGGATTGAGTCCCTTTCAGAACCTGACCGGAGGAGGTGGTGCTGCCATCTACCTTATAACTTTTAGGCAAGTGGTTAGAGCACTCACCTGGGATGTGGGAGCCCCAGGGTGAGACCCCACCTTCTCTGCCTGAGAGAAAGACCCCTGTTCAAATCCTCCCACACCTCTCAGGAAAGTGCTCTAACTACTGAGCTATGGGATCTTCAGATGTGGAGCTCCCCTCCTATTGTTCCACTTCGGGAGGAAGGGAGAGAAAGAGTGGATGAATGAAAGACTGTATAGTCCAGTGGTTAGGGCACCCACATGGGAGACCCAGGGTCCAGTGCTTCAGTGACTAACTATTTATACACAAAGGAACAGCTGCTACAGGAGGGATTGAGGAAACTCACACCAAAACATCCCTAGCTCAGCAGTTAGTGCACTTTGAGAGGTAGGAGACCTCCTGTTCAAATCCTTTCTCCATCAGCAAAGGGAAGAATTGAAGCTGGGTCTTCTGCATCCCAGGTAAGTGCTCTCACCTGGACTAAAAGTTTTTAGTTTTCCCTTCACCACCACCCCTCCACCTCTTTCCCCCACTTTTGGTGGAGTCAGGCCAGCCCAAGATTCCTCACGAGAAATAACTTAGGCTCCTAAACTCCCTGATTCCAGGAGAGGGGTTCCTGCTTGTGAATTGCTTGCAGAGATAGGCACCTCCCTGCAGCCCAGACTTTGGTGCCTAGCTCCATGAGCAGGGCGAGGCTTAGGACACAATTTTCGTGTCAGCAATTTTCACTGGCTAGTTCAGGTGGGTCCCCACCTAGCATGCTGGCGTTCATGGATGGCATTCTAAGGCCCTAATCTCCTCCCACTCATTATATAGGGAGCACAAGCATCTAACTAAGGCTTTGTGGATCACGATGTTCCCATGATTATCTAGATGCCTAAAAGGGAGGCATTGCAATGCTCAGCATCCCAACACCCAAGCCCTCTTGCGCATCCAGTCTTTTGTTACAGCACACGTGGCCACTTTGGTGAAGGAGAGATAGTTTGGGGGTAAAGCACAGAAATGGGAATTGGAGGTGAGCTTGATTCCTGGCTCCACCTTTGGCTTGCTACATGAAGTATAACTTGTTTTCCTGAATTGTAAAATGGAGGCAAGGAGGAATGGCCCAGTGGCTATGGTGCTAGTCTGAGACTGGGTTCACAGTTCACAGCTGCTCTCACTGACTTTCCTGTGTGACCATGAGTAAGTCACATATTCTCTCTCTCCTTCAGTTCCCCATCTGTAAAATGGGGATAATGGCATTTCCCTCCCTCACTGGGGTGCTGTGAGCACAAATACACTAAATATTGTGAAGCACTCAGATACTGCAGTAATGGGGCTGTATGAGTACCTAAGATAGATAAAATGTTGTTGCTAGAGCATGGGATAGACATCTTTTACATATTTGAATAAAAAGTTAATTAAAACAGGGATAAAAGCACTTGCATAACAGGGGTGCTGAGAGGCTTAATCATTATTCGTTTGTAGAGCGCTCAGTGATCCTGAGATGTGAGATGCTATAAACATGCTTAGTGTTATAATTATCCTATGATCTACACAGCATGGTCATTTCGGACTCCAGAAGATCAGCTGAACCACCCTTGCAGATGTAATTGATTTACTTTAAAGGCAATCATGACCATTTGTTTTCTGACAGGTTTCAGAGTAACAGCCGTGTTAGTCTGTATTCGCAAAAAGAAAAGGAGTACTTGTGGCACCTTAGAGACTAACCAATTTATTTGAGCATGAGCTTTCGTGAGCTACAGCTCACTTCATCAGATGCATGCCGTGGAAACTGCAGCAGACTTTATATATACACAGAGAATATGAAAAAATACCTCCTCCCACCCCATTGTCCAGCTGGTAATAGCTTATCTAAAGTGATCATCAGGTGGGCCATTTCCAGCACAAAATGGCCCACCTGATGATCACTTTAGATAAGCTATTACCAGCTGGACAATGGGGTGGGAGGAGGTATTTTTTCATATTCTCTGTGTATATATAAAGTCTGCTGCAGTTTCCACGGCATGCATCTGATGAAGTGAGCTGTAGCTCACGAAAGCTCATGCTCAAATAAATTGGTTAGTCTCTAAGGTGCCACAAGTACTCCTTTTCATTTGTTTTCTGTGTATCATAAAATATAAAACAAATGTTTGTACGTATGGGAGGCTTCTTGGGAAAGAATGCTGTGGCTTTACAAAGAGTAATCACAGACTTATCTACATTAAGGTGGGTCCTGCTCCATATTGATTATTCCTAGGAAATACTTCTGTAATTATATCATCCTGTCAACTATTAGGCCAGGCATTCAATTGCCAAAGTAAGAAGGCATAGGAAAATTCCTGCCCCCCTAGAGGGTGCATCAAAGAGGGAATGGTTCTGAACCTAGCAGGTTACTATCTAGTGATCCCCTTGCAAAAGCTTTCCCCCGAGAAAGTACGCCCCCTTAAATGAAAAACCTCGTGCTGCTGAGGAACGTTTTCTATTTTGGCAGGAATGTGGCTTCCATGGAATAGAAGCTTTACTGAGATGTTCTGATCCCTTCAGTAAATATTTATGTATTGTCTGTAAGAAGATTTAAAATTTCTTGGGAATATAGATAGTGTAGCGTGAGGTAAGGTAATTACAATATTTTTTGCCTGTGCTTTTGGAAAATAATCTACCTCATAAGCAGCCCATTTACATTTCATGAATTATACTGATCAGCACGTGTACACCTTAGCTAGAGAGGAAGAGTTATCAAACATTATCGGGTCTATTGCTAACAAGGTGAATTTCCTGGGTCTTATGAATTTTAAAATTAATATGATGAAGATGTTGACAGTAGTTATAGCTTTGCTTCCTCTTCCTGTGAAAAGGTCTATTCAGAGCTCGAGGGGATCCCTAAGGAGTCACACTATCATGGAAGAAGGAAGGCAACTTCACCAACTAGCACAGTTCCCTGGACCACGCAGTTGTCCTCTGTTTTCGCCACAGATCATTGTGGTATTCAGCCCCACAAGCCCTCCCCACTCTAGGGATTAAACACTGGAAGAATCGAGCAGGGTTTCCTGAATTTAATCCCCCTCTCGCCGTAGATTTTTTTTCTAGGAATGGAAAACATCTGGCCCATTGATTTTTCTAGGGATATGCAGACTGGCTTAAGAGAAAACTCTTGAGTTTCCTGTTCCATAGCCTTCACCCATGTTCGCCATTATGTGAAGTGACTTACAACAAAAAAAGTAGGCACCAACATCAGGCCCGATCCTACCAGGTGCTAAGTGCCCCTGCCAGGTGCTTTGAGCACTCTCAGCCCCTATTGGCATGAACAGCAGCTGAAGGCACTCTGCGTCTTGAATGATTAGACTCATAATGAGAACATTCTTTCTCATCAAAATGGCACCACCTTTCTCCAACCCAAGACACATGTTAATTTGAATAAAATACCTGTCTCCGGCAATTGCTTCTAACTGAGTTCATTTGACCTTGCCTTCCTTTCTGTACATCCTCTAACGGGAGTAAGAGCTACAACTTCAGATTCCCCCCTTCTTCCCCCCCCCCAAATCAGCTAAAATCATTAAAAATATTCAGATGTAAATAACATGGCTATAGTGAAGTTGCTGCTGATACAAACCTTATTTTGGAGAGCTAAAGGGAGATGTTTTTAACAAAAGACAAACAGTTATAAGCAACAACAGGACAGAGCATATCAAACATTGCATGGAGGGAAATTGTGACTCTTAACTAAACAATCTCCACATGGCATAGACTACAAACATTTTTGTTCATAAAATATCTTAAAGCCCCCACTTTCCCTCTCACTCATTCACCTCCATCTGCAGGAAGATGCACAGAATATTTCTAGAGACTGTTTTTTCCTTACTAGCTATATCCCAAAGCAATTCACACTAGTAACCATTACTAGGCTTCCTATGGTATAACTTAAGGAAAACAGCTGTGGAAAGACACTGCACAGTAAAAAAAATTAAAACATTCAGTCATAAGATCAGTAACTGAGGGACAGTAATTAAAAGTCATAAAACAAACTGGCAAATAATTATTCAAAGAGCCTTCTTTTTAGCTGGGCCCATTGCTGTGGTCCTTGAGTGCTTTACAAAATGTTAATATTGTAAGTGATCTAATCAGAGATCTCATATTCATCTTTCTGCCTCTGTCCAGAGGCAGGTAGGACTAGCTAAAACACTTCTCTTTCCACATTCTGAAATTCAGTGGAGTATTAGCACTGGACGTTCAAATAGGGATAATGAGAACATTCATATTACATTGAGGGTGGGAGATTCCAATTAGATAAGCCATATGGTAAACTTGGTGGCTCCTGTACATATTTGAAAAGACAGGATTAGCCTTAAAGAAGGTATAAAATGTCCAGGAGCACTGTAAAAGGTCCTGTTGCCACACCCTGGGGTCAGGTGAAACAAAAGCTACAATTTTACTTTTCATTTATGAAAATAGAAGTAAAAGCAATTCCCACAACACGCAAAGTTTTAATGGTTTCCCAGCACTGCATAAGGTGTTAATAGTCAGAAAGATGGCTGAAAAATTTTATCTTGTTACTGCACATATCTGCATGTTTTACTTTAAAAAACCTCTCAAGCAGCAATGAAATGAAAATATAGCTGTGTAAAAGCATGGGTGAGAGTTTGGGGGGGGCGGGGGGTTGTAATTTTGTTTATATTGGATTCATCTTAGCTACACATGTACATCAAAAATAAAAGCAAAACTACTAATATTGTGTAAAGAAACTGTCAGTAAAAATTATACAATATATACACAGAGAAGTATTTTCAAAACAAACAGAGCCTGGATTTATGCTGACCCGTTAACCTAGTCCTAGAACAGCTCTTGAGACTAACAAACAAACAAAACCGAGTGTGTATTGGAGAATCCTTTCATCAGAACCCACTTATTTCTGGCTAGCTTTCCATCATTAATCTCTACTCTGCCATTCTCTACATCACCCATAAAAGAAAAAGCAAACAAGAACAATGTGAAATGAAGTTTATAAATCTTCCCTTAAAAATACACTCCCTAACAAACATTATTCCCTTCCCATTGTTTATTTGTACACCCTCAATTTCCTTACCCTCCCACCCACCTTAGCCTGTTTTTTTGTTTGTTTGTTTTTTTGGTAAGGTTATCCCTCTTATTTGGATTGTAAGCAAGCACTTCCTCTCTTTTTACTTGTCTAACACTGCCATGCACACCAGTGACATTGTAGAAATAATATTCTATGTAATGCCTCATCAGCTGGGTAAGTTTTGATTAATGAAAATTGATAATCAAAGTAAAATGACACATCTTAAAGGAAATGGAAGCATCATGGTCCAGTGGATTGGTGATGGGAAAAGAAACTGGAATTTCCTACATTCTAACCCTGATTCAGCCACTACTGTGCTGTGTGACCATTGGCAAGTCACTTAATATATCTGTGCTTCTGAACAACAAATTAATTCAGTTACATTGTTTGTGCTCATGATGATCACAACTATGCATGGAAATTGCATATTTGTTTATACAGATATAAAGGTAGTTAACTGCTTGTGTATAGCCAACTGTGATGTTTGTCTGCATAACTATAGGCATGTAGTTATGTCGGAGACCAGAGACGGAGGGAAAAAAATTAGACCATCTAGTCCAGTGTTCCTTTCTCAACATTTTCATCCCATACCCATATTACAGCACAGAAAAATCTTCAACTCCCCACTTTTCCTATCTATTCATAAAGAACAAGAGGGTGTTCATGACTGTTCTCCACGCAACTATATATCCCAAGTTTAAGAACCCATTATCTTGTCTATTTCTCAGCCAATGCAAAAAAGTGAATGAATTGGATACAAAGCTAACAAATAAGTTCAGATTCTGTATCTCTGCTGAAACTTCCAGCAAGGTGCAAATATACTTGATTTTAAATGCCTAAAATTTCAGAAGTGGTATTGCAATTACAGTGGTGTCTTTAGTGGTGGAGCCACTTGTCCATCAGAAACTGGACAAAGGTCAATTCACTGCTAATAGGTCAAGGATTAGACTTCAGATTGATGTGTTTCCTTTTCTCTAGTAACCTGGGTCACATTCAAAGCCAGTGATACTGTAGCTATCATAGGCTCCATAGCTCATACTGAAAACCCCATGTGGCTGGCCACATACCATAGGAATTTCAGTCTTGAATCTCTTTACTTTAGGAATTACACTGTCTCTCTCCAATATGATACAGCCTGATCTTTACCAACAGTTATACATTTCAGTTTTGCCTGCACACTTTCAGATGTCACCAGACACTGGTGGTCTTAATAACTAGTGAATAATAGGTAATGTATAATGGCCTGAGGATATGTGGATACCCACTGGCTAAGGCTAAAGTAGATATTTTCATGTTAAGGTTTGTACAGTACCTACTTTAAGAGAGTCACCAGGTGTCCCAGTGTTCTTTTAAGAACAGTCATTCTTAGCCCTTTACCTGTCCAAAGCTGTGTACAAACAAATGTTACCTTATTTTCACAAACTTCCTTCTTAAGTATTATTGCAAATACAGGCATTAAGTGACTTTCCCAAAGCCATGGAAGGTCTCTTTGTCAGAGCCATTACCAGCACTCTGGAGCTAGTAGCTTTCAGCCCCATGCTCATTCTAGTTATCTCAACTTCCTTTCAAAAAATGAAATCATCTCTGCAAGATTAACTCTGAAAGTCATGCTACATCATATCCCAAGGGATTTCTCTGAGTAACAGGTAATTTATATCATAAATATCTGCCTATCCATACATATTGTCCTTTTTACTAGTGCCTCTAGTTCTCCAGATTCATAATTCTTTAATATGAGAAGCTGTAGTTTTCTTTCCATTCTCTGGGAGAGGATCAATAGTCTAAAATTCTAGCAATAAGTGTTTCACACCTTGAATCTCAAAAACAAAAAACAATACAAAAATGCAGTGAGCAGAAAAAACCCCAGCTCTCAAGAGTGATATTTCCTAAAGATTCATCTTAACAGTTGCAATTAACTTCCCCAATACCCTTTTGGATAAAAGTTGTCTGATAAGAGATCAAGCAAGAGAACATGATTTAGCATCTGTACAATCTGTCTTCCCTGGTCTGAGTTCACTCAATACAACTTCTGTGTCATGTTCGTCTCTTGCAGAGACGGGGGAAAGCGTTTTAAGTCAAAACAGATAAGTGTAGAGTCTTTGAAGGCAAGGATGAAATGTCTTTTAATGGCATCTTCAGGACACTCTCAGAATATCATCATATCCTATGGGGCTGTGATGAAGATTTTTCTATCATCACTTACTTGAAAAGCTTCGGTAATAGTCTAAAAATACATAATTCTTTAATTTAAAACCCCTAAATATTTGGTGCAAATTCCCGGATTTCAGATTTGTGCCTGCGATGGTGGTGATGGGGTGAAAGGGAGGGGGGAAGAAACAGCCACATTTCCCCCCTTCTATACACTGACTTTAAAAATCAATGTAAAGGTCCATTTTAAAGGCAGTAGCTTTAAACAGAGCTCTCTGCGGGGATATCTAATTTTCGTGAGAAAGAAAGATCTTTTTCTGCCCATTAATGATCCTGCTTCCAGGCCTGGATTTTTAATGCTTGTGTTTTCTAGATCTTCCATTACCTCAGATTCTATTAATGTCTTTTAGTTTTATTTAGGTTAGTAAGTGCTCACTACATTTTCAATAGTGAAAATATACAATCAAGGCAAATGCCTTGCAACTGTCTTTTATAGTTAAGAATGTAAAACTGGTAACAGAGGCTAATGTTATTCTTAGGAGATATCAGTGGTTGCTATGGTGAGGAAGTTTTCTGTCACTCACTACAGGGAAGATGGTGCCTGTGTCATGAATTGCTTGACTATATTTTTGCCATTGTGATTAGCCATAGTAATTATTCTAATGCAGACACTGACTTGTACGTTTCATTGAAGGTCTTTCATTTGTGTGTTTTGAATCTGGATAGACTAGTTTCCACTTTTTTCAAATGGGTCCATTTAACAGTATTGCAAATTTCTTCACAGCTGAAGAAATAGTGGAAAAGCAACAGTAGCTTGTATTGGGAAACAACAGTCTTTAAATAAATAAACCCCCAGCAATCACATTTATAAAATGTATCTTACTGTTAGGTTCATATACTGGAGATTAAGCTTTTTTTAAAATATATATGTAATTTCATTAGGCCAGATCTTTGTTCAGAGCTTAATGATCTGCACTTCCTACTGACATTTATTCAGGCAATATTCCACAAGAAATTGGTTGTTTTCAGTAGTTCATGACTTGTTATTTATTTAACATTTAACAGAGTGGCAGTTTATTTTGGTAACAACCAGTTCTGAGAAATTTATTGCCATTGTAAACCATATCAACCATTTCTATCACTTCTAGTTTTTCCAAGAGCTAACAATGGCCCGCTGCACGGGAAAATTGTTTAGCCAGTATAAACATTTGCATTGACGATTATGTATGGAGTTATTGCACCTTAAAGGTCAAATGTATTTACAGAACCCACTCACTTCACTTCAGGGTAAATTATTCCACAGATTGGTTAAAAGCCAATCCCAGAAAGAGAATGCTGATGCAATTCTCAGTCATTTTTTTTCAATTATGGGTATGAAAAAAGGAATCTGTAGGAGACGGACAATGCAGAAGATTGCGTTTTATCACAGCATCAGGCCAGGAACTAGGGCTTGGTGCCTTTGTAGATGTTGCAACTGATTCAATGAATAATTTATTGCACTCGACTCACAAATAGCTCAGTCATCAGGGTTTCCTATTTCTTCCTTATGCTACTGGGCCACAAAACTATTGATCTACATCTTTAGCAAAACGTTAGATATTCCAAAACACTTCAAGCCCAGTTGGCATAAAACTTCAAATAAAAGCACATCTGTGCTGTATCACATTATATACATACTTCATGTTGCCTTGGCATAAGTGTTCAATAGAATTAAATGAATAATTCACAAATGAATAATTTATCTGATATTAATCTTTTTTCCTGCTCACAGAATATATCTGCAAGCAGACTGCAGTATCCTCAGCTGTATTTGTTGTTCAATTGTTATTATTTTACTCAATTCATTTAATGGATAATGTGTAAATAATCAGTACTGGATATTTGAGCTGTACTCTAGCTGTGATTGGTTAGATAAAATCCATATGGTATTGTGTTCCCTGAATGAATAGAATCATAGAACCATAGAAAATCAGGGTTGGAAGGGACCTCAGGAGGTCATCTAGTCCAACCCCCTGCTCAAAGCAGGACCAATTCCCAACTAAATCATCCCAGCCAGGGCTTTGTCAAACCTGACCTTAAAAACTTCAAAGGAAGGAGATTCCACCACCTCCCTAGGTAATGCATTCCAGTGCTTCACCACCCTCCTAGTGAAAAAGTTTTTCCTAATACCCAACTTAAACCTCCCCCACTGCAACTTGAGACCACTACTCCTTGTGCTGTCATCTATCACCACTGAGAACAGTCTAGATCCATCCTTTTTGGAACCCCCTTTCAGGCAGTTGAAAGCAGCTATCAAATCCCCCCTCATTCTTCTCTTCCGCAGACTAAACAATCCCAGTTCCCTCAGCCTCTCCTCATAAGTCATATGTTCCAGTCCCCTAATCATTTTTGTTGTCCTCCGCCAGACGTTTTCCAATTTTTCCACATCCTTCTTGTAGTATGGGGCCCAAAACTGGACACAATGCTCCAGATGAGGCCTCATCAATGTTGAATAGAGGGGAACGATCACGTCCCTTGATCTGCTGGCAATGGCCCTACTTACACAGCCCAAAATGCCATTGGCCTTCTTGGCAACAAGGGCACACTGTTGACACATATACAATGGACGAGAAGCTGGAACCCCTACATCCTCTTCTGCAGAACTGCTGCCTAGCCATTCCGTCCCTAGTCTGTAGCGGTGCATTGGATTCTTCCGTCCTAAGTGCAGGACTCTGCACTTGTCCTTGTTGAACCTCATCAGATTTCTTTTGGCCTGATCCTCTAATTTGTCTAGGTCCCTCTGTATCCTATCCCTACCCTCCGGCGTATCTACCTCTCCTCCTAGTTTAGTGTCATCTGCAAAGTTGCTGAGGGTGCAATCCACACCATCCTCCAGATCATTAATGAAAATATTGAACAAAACCAGCCCCAGGACTGACCCTTGGGGCCCTCCACTTGATACCGGCAGCCAACTAGACATGGAGCCAACTACCCATTGAGCTGGACAATCTAGCCAGCTTTCTATCCACCTTATAGTCCATTCATCCAATCCATACTTCTTTAACTTGCTGGCAAGAATACTGTGGGAGACCATGTCAAAAGCTTTGCTAAAGTCAAGGATCAACACGTCCACTGCTTTCCCCTCATCCACAGAGCCAGTTATCTCATCATAGAAGGCAATTAGATTAGTCAGGCATGACTTGCCGTTGGTGAATCCATGCTGACTGTTCCTGATCACTTTCCTCTCCTCTAAGTGCTTCAGAATTGATTCCTTGAGGACCTGCTCCATGATTTTTCCAGGGACTGAGGTGAGGATGACTGGCCTGTAGTTCCCTGGATCTTCCTTCTTCCCTCTTTTAAAGATGGGCACTACATTAGCCTTTTTCCAGTCTTCCGGTACCTCCCCCGATCGCCATGAGTTTTCAAAGATAATGGCCAATGGCTCTGCAATCATATCCGCCAACTCCTTTAGCACCCTTGGAAGCACTGCATCCAGCCCCATGGACTTGTGCTCATCCAGCTTTTCTAAATAGTCCCGAACCACTTCTTTCTCCACAGAGGGCTGGTCACCTCCTCCCCATGCTGTGCTGCCCAGTGCAGTAGTCTGGGAGCTGACCTTGTTCGTGAAGACAGAGGCAAAAAAAAGCATTGAGTACATTAGCTTTTTCCACATCCTTTGTCACTAGGTTGCCTCCCTCATTCAGTAAGGGGCCCACACTTTCCTTGACTTTCTTCTTTTTACTAACATACCTGAAGAAACCCTTCTTGTTACTCTTAACATCTCTTGCTAGCTGCCACTCCAGGTGTGATTTGGCCTTCCTGATTTCACTCCTGCATGCCTGAACAATATTTTTATACTCTTCCCTGGTCAGTTGTCCAATCTTCCTCTTCTTGCAAGCTTCTTTTTTGTATTTAAGATCAGCAAGGATTTCACTGTTAAGCCAAGCTGGTAGCCTGCCATATTTACTATTCTTTCTACACACTGGGATGGTTTGTCCCTGTAACCTCAATAAGGATTCTTTAAAATACAGCCAGCTCTCCTGGACTCCTTTCTCCTTTCCTCCTTTCCTGCCCATCAGGTCCCTGAGGGAGTCAAAGTCTGCATTTCTGAAGTCCAGGGTCCGTATTCTGCTGCTCTCCTTTCTTCCCTGTGTCAGGATCCTGAACTCGACCATCTCATGGTCACTGCCTCCCACTTTGGCTTCCCCTACTAATTCTTTCTGGTTTGTGAGCAGCAGGTCAAGAAGAGCTCTGCCCCTAGTTGGTTCCTCCAGCACTTGCACCAGGAAATTGTCCCCTACACTTTCCAAAAACTTCCTGGATTGTCTAACAAACTCCTAAACACATCTGATACAAATGCTCACGTGTGAATAAAAAACAAAAACAAAAACAGTTTCCACTACTACTCAAGAATGTGACTGCAAAATTCACTTTCCAAGAACATTCAGACCAGTAAAATTTGCTCTCAGCTGTTAATGGAAAATGAATAAAAAGGGGAAAACAAGTGTAAATGAAATACATTCATTTAAAAAACTGGGAAACCAGTAGCAGAATATTTTTGTTTTATTCACCCAACTCTTGTCTTTAGAGCCATTTGGAATTTCTGGTACAAAGCTCTAACTCATTTCCCCCTTAAGTCTTCAAATATTATGTGTCAAATTTATCCCTGCTATAACTTCACTGAATTCAAAGGAGTTATGGCAAAGTTAATTTTGGCCATATATTTCTTATTTAAGAGCTTCCATATACATGCTTCTCATTCAGATGAGAATAATGATTACAGTTTTTCACTATTTATATTTAAATGATAGAAAATATGAATGATGCCACAGCTTTAATTTTCAGATAAATGTTGAGGATCTTGCCTTATGTAATTCTTAGTGGGTTATTAGAATTGTCAGAAGTGTTTGGCTGTTGCTTTCCTACTTAATTGAAGGCAGAGGTTCACCAAACTTTGTATGGGCGCATGACAAGGAACAGGTGGTAAACTCATGAAAAAAGAAAAACAGAATAGACATACCAACTGGAACAATATTCTCGCCTTGTCACACTGTATCAGAGAAGGGTGAATTATTCTACAGGGAAAAAAAGAGCTAGGAGAAAAACAAACATATATTTCCTAAGTCCTATGGGAAAAAAACACAATATTCAAGCCATTACTGTCAGTAACACTGCTGAGAATTCTCTTTATGTCTTGGCATAGACAGTAGAGCTTCAGCAATTAGTATCAGGTAATTCTGACTGCCAGTCACTAGGTGCTAGTAATTCAATGGCCCTTAAGAACTAAAAAGGAAAGCAGACTATTTCATAAAGAAGTGAAAAGAAATGGACTTCTCTTGTGCAGAGCTATTAGGGAACTGGAAGTGGATAAGTATTTAGGCCTATTAGTGCCTCTTCAAGAATGCAAGCTGTCAAGGTTCCTTCCCCACTCTGAACTCTAGGGTACAGGTGTGGGGACCTGCATGAAAACCTCCTAAGCTTATTTTTACCAGCTTAGGTTAAAACTTCCCCAAGGTACAAACTATTTTCCTTTTTCCCTTGGACTTTATTGCTGCCATCACCAAGTGTCTAACAGATATATAACAGGGAAAGAACCCGCTTGGAAATGTCTTTCCTCCCAAAATCCTTCCCAAACCCTACACCCCCTTTCCAGGGGAAGGCTTGATAAAAATCCTCACCAATTTGCATAGGTGAACACAGACCCAAATCCTTGGATCTTAAGAACAATGAAAAAGCAATCAGGTTCTTAAAACAAGAATTTTAACTGAAGAAAAAGTAAAAGAATCATCTCTGTAAAATCAGGATGGTAAATACCTTACGGGGTAATCAGATTCAAAACATAGAGAATCCCTCTAGGCAAAACCTTAAGTTACAAAAAGACACAAAAACAGGAATCTACATGCCATTAAGCACAGCTTATTTTCTCAGCCATTTAAACAAAACAGAATCTAACACACATTTAGCTAGATTACTCACTAAGTTCTAAGACTCCATTCGTGTTCTGTTCCCGGCAAAAGCATCACACAGACAGAGAGAACCTTTGTTTCTCCCCCCCATCCAGCTTTGAAAGTATCTCGTCTCCTCATTGGTCATTTTGGTCAGGTGCCAGCAAGGTTATCCTAGCTTCTTAACCCTTTACAGGTGAAAGGGTTTTTCCTCTAGCCAGGAGGGATTTTAAAGGTGTTTACCTTTCCCTTTGCATTTATGGCACGCTCCCCCACGCCCCCGCCCCCCAAATCACAGATAGGGTGAAACGCTGGCTGAGATTTCTTCCTGGAGCTCTAGGAGAAAACAGAGTAAATAAGACACATGCACCTCTAAATATACTACCAAGTATATAAAGACCAACAATATTTTCCACATCTCAAGGACGATTTTAACCAGTTGATTCTGGGAAACTTTCACGGGAGAGTGCATCTGCCACTTTATTAGAAGCTCCTGAGATGTGTTGTATGTCAAAATCAAAATCTTGGAGAGCTAAACCCCACCAAATAAGTTTGTTATTTCCCGTGGCAGTATGAAGCCATTGTATCGCAGCATGGTCAGTTTGCCGGTGGAAACGCCATCCCCAAATATATGGCCGTAGCTTTTCCAGAGCGTAGACAATGGCGTAACATTCTTTTTCACTGACTGACCAGTTGCTTTCCCTCTCAGACAGCTTCTTGCTGAGAAACACTACAGGGTGGAATTCTTGATCCAGTCCTTTCTGTATTAAAACTGCTCCCACACCATACTTGGACGCATCTGTGGTTACTAGGAATGGTTTGTCAAAATCTGGGGCCCTTAGTACAGGGTCAGACATGAGTGTTGCTTTAAGCTGGTTAAAGGCCTTCTGGCACTCTTCAGTCCACTGAACGGCATTTGGATATTTCTTTTTGGTTAGGTCTGTCAGTGGGGCAGTGATTTGGCTGTATTGCAGTACAAATCGCCTGTAATAAACAGCCAAACCTAAAAAGGATTGAACCTGTTTCTTTGACTTTGGGACAGACCACTTTTGGATAGCATCCACTTTGGCTTGTAGGGGGTTGATAGTTCCTTGACCCACCTGATGTTCAAGGTAAGTCACTCTGTTTAGGCTTATTTGACACTTCTTAGTCTTAACAGTTAGTCCTGCCTCCCTTATGCACTCGAAGACTTTTTGTAGATGTTCCAGGTGTTCTGCCCAGGAATCCGAAAATATGGCCCCATCGTCAAGGTAGGCGACTGCATATTCTCCTAATCCCGCTAGGAGACCATCTACAAGTCTTTGGAAGGTGGCGGGTGCATTCCTCAGCCCGAAAAGGAGTACATTAAATTCATACAGCCCAACATGGGTGGTGAAGGCTTTCCTTGGTGGATTCATCTAGCAGTACCTGCCAGTACCTCTTGGTTAAGTCCAAGGTAGAGACGAACTGGGCCCATCCCAGTTTCTCTAATAGGTCATCTGTGCATGACATTGGATAGTTGTCTGGGCGAGTTACAGCATTTATCTTACAGTAGTCCACACAAAAACGTATCTCCCTATCTGTTTTGGGAACTAGAATCACTGGAGATGCCCATGCAGTGCCAGGGGGCAGATTACACCCATCTGTAACATATCCTGGGTCTCCCACTCTACAGCAGTTTTAGCTTGAGGAGACACCCATTAAGATTGGGCTCTAATTGGGTGAGCATTACCTGTGTCAATGGAGTGGTATGCCGGTTCAGTCAGTCCCGGGGTGGCTGAGGATGTAGGCGCATAGCTAGTGCACAGCTCCTTGATCTGCTGTCGCTGCATACGCCCAAGGGTCATGGAGAGGTTCACCTCTTCCACGCCACCAGCACTTTTCCCTTTGTAGTAGACACCTTCAGGCCACTCAGCATCATCTCCTCCCTGGGCTGTAAACTGACAAACCTTTAATTCTCTGGAATAAAAGGGCTTTAGAGTATTAATATGGTACACCTTAGGCTTTCGGCTGGAGGTGGAGAATGCTATGAGATAATTAACAGCTCCCAGGTGCTCCTGGACCGTGAATGGCTCTTCCCACGACGCTTCCATTTTATGGGCCTGGAGCGCCTTTAAGACCATGAGCTGGTCCCCTACTTTGAAGGAACACTCTCTGGCATGTTTATTATACCAGGCTTTTTGCTCTTTTTGAGCATTTTGAGGTTTTCTTTAGCAAGGGCCAAAGAGGTTTGGAGGGTGTTTTGTAGGTTGGTTACGAAGTCCAGAATATTAGTTCCTGGAGAAGGTGTAAACCCCTCCCATTGCTGTTTCACCAACTGTAATGGCCCCTTAACCTCACGGCCATATACAAGTTCAAATGGTGAAAACCCTAAACTGGGACGTGGTACAGCTCTGTAGGCAAAGAGCAACTGCTGCAACACTAGGTCCCAATCATTGGAGTGCTCATTTACGAATTTACGTATCATGGCCCCCAAAGTTCCATTAAACTTCTCCACCATGCATTTGTTTGATGGTGGGAAGGAGTGGCAACCAAGTGATTTACCCCATGAGCTTCCCAAAGGTTTTTCATAGTTCCTGCCAGGACATTAGTTCTTGCATCTGTGAGGATGTCGGAGGGCCAACCTACCCTGGCAAAAATGTCTGCTAGTGCCTGGCACACACTTTTAGCCCTGGTGTTGCTTAGAGCTACTGCTTCCGGCCATCGGGTGGCAAAATCCATTAAAGTCAGTATGTACTGCTTTCCTCTGGGTGTCTTTTTCGGAAAAAGACCCAGAATATCCACAGCTACTCGCTGAAATGGAACTTCAATGATGGGGAGTGGCTGGAGAGGGGCTTTGACCTGGTCTTGGGGTTTTCCCACTTTTTGGCATACCTCACAAGACTGGACATAGGTAGAAACATCCTTGCCCATTCCCTCCCAATGGAATGACCTCCCCAAACGGGCTTTGATCCTGTTCACCCCAGCATGGCCACTAGGATGATCATGGGCTAAGCTCAAGAGCTTGACCCAGTACTTAGTTGGAACTATCAACTGTCTCTGAGGATGCCAATCTTCCTTGTGTCCACTAGAAAGCATTTCCTTGTATAAAAGTCCTCTTTCTACAACAAATCTGGATCGATTAGAAGAGCTGAGAGGCGGTGGGTTGCTCCGTGCCGCCGTCCAAAAACTCTGGAGGCTTTCATCTGCTTCCTGTTTGGTCTGGAATTGTTCCCTTGATGCTGGAGACATCAGTTCCTCCTTGGATTGTGGACCTATGCTTGGTCCCTCTGGAAGCAATGTAGGGGATGGAGCTGTTTCCGTTGACTGTGAACTGCTCTCCACAGGTGCACTATGTTGGGGTTCAGGTTCCGGCTGAGCCTCTTGTGTAGGGTTATTGGCTGCTGCCATTTCAGGTTTGGTGGGGTCCTCTGGTGTTGGGGTTGCAAGTACTGGATTCAGTGCTGGCAATGGGTCTGGTGCTAGTTGTTTCGCCAGTTCCGGTTCAGGGACTGTCTCTGTCCGGGTCTCTGGGACTGGATCCACTACTGCTGTTGCAAACATTGGCCTGGAGTGTGGGTCCATCACCTTTGACTGGGTCCCGGTAGAAGTTTCCGGAACAGAGCTGGGTGTGACAGCTTGTTTAGCCTGGCTGCAGGTTACCATTCCCGCCCTCTTTGCTAGCTTCACATGATTGGTCAAGTCTTCCCCCAACAGCACTGGGATGGGATAATTATCATAGACTGCAAAAGTCCACGTTCCTGACCAGCCCTTGTACTGGACAGGCAACTTGGCTGTAGGCAAATTGAAAGAGTTGGACTTGAAGGGTTAAATTGTCACTTGAATCTCTGGGTCAATTAAATTGGGGTCCACTAAGGAAGCATGGATAGCTGACACTTGTGCTCTGGTGTCCCTCCACGTGGTGACCTTCTTCCTGCCCACACTCACAGTTTCCCTCCGCTCCGAGGGTATCTGGGAGGTATCTGGGCCTGCGGACCTCTGGTGTGATTCCGGTGCAATGAACTGTAATCTGTTGGGGTTCCTGGGGCAGTTGGCCTTTACATGCCCTGGCTCATTACATTTAAAACATTGTCCAGCTGACGGGTCACTGGGGCGAGGTGGGTTGCTGGAGAATGGAGTGGCAGGACGATAAGATGTCTGGAGGGTTCCTTGGGGGGTAGTTGGGGCTTTGGGCTGCCCCCCATAGTAGGGTGTGGTCTGAGGTTGTCCCTTCTGGTATCTGCTGCAACTGCGACCAGTTTTTTTCTTTTCTGCCACCTCCACCCATTTGGCTCCAATCTCCCCCACCTCGATTACAGTTTTGGGCTTCCCATCTAGGATGTATCCTTCTATTTCCTCAGGAACACCCTCTAAGAACTGCTCCATTTGCATTAGGAAGGGCAAATCTTCTGGAGATTTAACACTTGCTCCCGATATCCAGGCATCCCAATGTTTTGCAATGTGGTAGGCATGTCGGGTAAATGACACGTCTGGTTTCCACCTTAGGGCTCTGAACTGCCGACGGGAATGCTCGGGTGTTAGCACCATTCTGACTCTTGCCTTGGTTTTAAACAGTTCATACTTGTTCAAGTGTTCTTTAGGCATTACAGCCGCCACCTCAGCTAAGGGTCCACTGAGCTGCGGCCTCAGCTTTACCATGTATTGGTCTGTAGAGATGCTGTACCCAAGGCAGGCCCTTTCAAAGTTTTCTAAGAAGGCCTCGGTATCATCGCCTGCCTTGTAGGTGGGGAACTTTCTGGGATGGGAAGTGGTACATGGAGAAGGATTGCTAGGGTTTGTTGGTATATTCTGCTGAGCCTTTGCCTTCTCCATCTCCAGTGCATGCTTCCTCTTTTTCCTTCTCCTCCAGTTCTTTGTCCCTTGCCTCCATAGCTCTCCTGTGGGCAGCCTCTTGGGTTTTTTTCCTGCCTCTTTCGCTGCCTCCATTTCTTTGTCCTTTGCCTCCATAGCTCTCCTGTGGGCAGCTTCTAGGGCTTTTTCTGCCTCTTTCGCTGCCTCCAGTCTGATTAACTCCAATATGTGTTCTGTCTTGGTTTCTGTCATCTTTGCCTCTCTGTTTTTAACTAACTTTACACCCAAGAGTTAGAAATAAACAAAAAACTTGGCTTGTAAAATTTTGCTGTGCTGTAATATGATACCTATATTCTCTGATAGTGATTATCAGCCTACAGAAAAATCCTTAAAAAAAAAAAAAACCCTCACACCTTTGTCCCCAGGCAAATAGACAGAAAACCCCTCTAGTTCCTCTCAGGGAAAAAAAAAACAACTTCTTCAGGTCTGTGAAGGCATGAATTTCCCTGCAGGAGGTTAACTACCCTGCCTTTAGGTAGAGAAAACTCCAGCTCAGAAAAGACAATTCCCTTTTGTCTCTGCTCTGGCCCCCAAGCAGAGACAAAAAAACGTCTAACTGCTATCAGCCAAAAACCTGCTTTCCAGCAGCCCAAAGGAAAAAAAAAATTTCCTTTTAAAATCTGTGCTTCTGGTTCAAAAAATCTCAAATTGATCTCAAAATGATTTCAAGTTAATCCCACCGCTCTGCCACCATATCAAGGTTCCTTCCCACTCTGAACTCTAGGGTACAGGTGTGGGGACCTGCATGAAAACCCCCTAAGCTTATTTTTACCAGCTTAGGTTAAAACTTCCCCAAGGTACAAACTATTTCCCTTTTTCCCTTGGACTTTATTGCTGCCACCACCAAGCATCTAACAGATATATAACAGGGAAAGAGCCTGCTTGGAAATGTCTTTCACCCTAAAATCCTCCCAAAACCCTACACCCCCTTTCCAGGGGAAGGCTTGATAAAAATCCTCACCAATTTGCATAGGTGAACACAGACCCAAACCCTTGGGTCTTAAGAAAAATGAAAAAGCAATCAGGTTCTTAAAACAAGAATTTTAACTGAAGAAAAAGTAAAAGAATCACCTCTGTAAAATCAGGATGGTAAATACCTTACGGGGTAATCAGATTCAAAACATAGAGAATCCCTCTAGGCAAAACCTTAAGTTACAAAAAGACACAAAAACAGGAATCTACATTCCATTCAGCACAGCTTATTTTCTCAGCCATTTAAACAAAACAGAATCTAACGCATATCTAGCTAGATTACTTACTAAGTAAGTTCTAAGACTCCATTCGTGTTCTGTTCCCGGCAAAAGCATCACACAGACAGAGAGAACCTTTGTTTCTCCCCCTGCCTCCCTCCAGCTTTGAAAGTATCTCGTCTCCTCATTGGTCATTTTGGTCAGGTGCCAGCAAGGTTATCCTAGCTTCTTAATCCTTTACAGGAGGAAGGGTTTTTCCTCTAGCCAGGAGGGATTTTAAAGGTGTTTACCCTTCCCTTTATATTCATGACACAAGCAATACTCTATAAAATCGGGGGCAAAGGGATGGGTAATTCACTATAGGACTATAGCTTCTTCCATCTACCTATGTTTGTTAAAGGAAAATTAGTTCATGTATGAGTAGAATCATTAGCCACCTCCACTAAAGCTGACATAAACTGGATTATAAATTTGGTGAAAATGTGAGTCAGATTAGCACCTCCTGGTACAGACTAGTTCTTTAATTTAAATTATTATTTTTTCCTTTTGTTCTGTCATTTTGCCCCTTCATACTGTTGCTGTTTATTCTTTATACTAGATCACTATAAAGTTTGATAGCAGTTTTCTTCATGTGTTTGTCAAGGGAACAATTAAGGTATTTTTGCAAATTAATGATCTTGTTCTTCTCCCTTCTTTTTGGGCATACACTGACCATAGCTTCTGTAACTATAATTTTTGTCTTCTCTACTGTGCAACTAGGTCCTCTGCCGATTGCTATCATTAGTGGCTTTTGTATCATTCTGTTTCATATTTAAAATTATAAGTAGAATTTAAAAGGGCTAATAGTCATGCATTAGGGATTGTTGATAACAGCAGCTGTGCACTAGACAGTTCTTATTGTATCCAGTATTCCAAAGCCATTACACTACTTGCTAGTGAGTTAACCTTCAGGTTTCTCTGTGTAGACTTCCTGGAACCACAAGTTCAGATCCCTAAGTTCAGAAGGTCAGCTCAATCCTCCATTCTTCTGAGGCTGTCTTGCGCAATTTACTGTGGATGAGTCTTTGAAATAAGAACCTACCTACATAAGCCACGACTTTAAAAAATAAAAAGGGGGAGGCACCTAAAGTTAGGCTCCTAAATCTATCACCTAAACAAGTGGCCTGACTTTCAAAAGTGTTGGGCACCAAGCAGCCACCAATAAAGGTACTTTTGCAGCATACACCAATTTTACATTCTGTAGGGTCACTAAAACTCTCCAGCGTTAAGGGTATGTCTACACTACCCACCGGATCGGCAGGCAATCAATCCAGTGGGGGTCAATCTATCACATCTAGACTAGATGCGATAAATCAACCCCCGATCACTCTCCCGTTGACTCCTGTACTCCAGCGCCGTGAGAGGTGCAGGCAGAGTCAACCAGGGAGTGGCAGCAGTCGACTCACCGTATTGAAGACACCATGTAGAGTAGATCCCCCCCCCCCCGCACCTCCAGTGTAGACAAGAGCTAAGACAAACTTCTGAGTTCCTAAAATTTCAGCCAGGTCCACCTGGGACAAACCTCCACTATATGTCTCTCATGGCATTTTCCGAAGAGTAGAGTGTTGCCCCAGTGACCCTAACCAAAATGTCTTCATATTATGATACTTATTCTCCTTTTTTACAGACTTTGAAGAAATAGTTAAGAAAAGCTAACAATGCTGACATTTAAAATATCATCTGAATTAACAACCGTTGAATTGAATAATGAGTTTCACATCTCTGAGCTATTGTCTCGAACTCTACCAACTCCAGCAGCCACTGCCACATTGATTTCTCTAGTGTCACATTTTAATGGTTTTCTTTATAGCCGTAACAGAAACTTAAGAGCAGGCCCAAAAACGTACTTAGGTGCCACTTCGCTCCAAAGTATTCAGTGTGAGACTTGAACCTGACCCTCCTACATCCCAGGTGAGTGCCCTCACCACTGGGTTGGAGAATTGGTCTCTCTCTGGCCCAATGAAGAGTTATACAAAGTGGAACAACTCCAACATGAGACACTGAGATACCCACCCCAGAATATCCTATGTGGAATGTGGGAGACCCAAGTGCAAGTTCCTGCTCCAAATCAGGTAGTGCTAGAATTTGAATCCTGAACTCCCACATCTCAGGGGAGTAACCCTAATCACTGTGCTACTGGGCTATTTTCTGAAGCATCTCTCTCTTTCCTCCTCTCATCCACCCCCAAAAGGGTTGATCTGGAGAGGGTTCACTGCTGAGGATCCTGAGTGTAGGGAGGGGCCTATTTTTGGCCCATCTATCAGGCACAAAAATACTAATGAGGACTTGGGCCCAAATCCCACCCCTTTTCTTTGCATTTCTCTCTAGTTAGTTTAGGTGGCTCCCCACTCAACTTACTGGCTTCTGAACCTCCCTACTATCAATGGCAGATTAGCCACTTGGCCAACAGGGTCTGTGCCCAGGGGCTCCAGCTAATTGGGAGCCCCTGCACCCCGACCTGCTCTGCCCAGTGCTCCTGCAAAGGAGTGGGGTCAGGGTGCAGGGTTTTGGCAGGTGGAGCATGGGAAGCCCCCACACCTTGACCCCACTCCCTGGCAGGAGTGGCGGGTGGGAATGGGGTGAGGCAACAGTATAGGGGAAGGAAGAGAATTCAACTTATTCAGTGTTAAATCTGCAGCACGAACAGTTAACAGGAATAAAATAGAAAAACTTAACAAAAATATATAACAAATGCTCATTTACATAGTAATTTTTCATAAATAGAACCACGCTTTAATACATAATAGTGTACTTTTAGTGAAAAACTTCATAATGTTATATTTGAGTTTTCATTAATGAACAGACCTACATACAACCATTTCTGCTGTAGTTGCAATAACAATCATTTTTATTATTCTGTCCAAAAAAGTTGGGGTAGCTAAAACCATTTTGGTGCATTTTCTGAAACAGAAGGTGTCTCATAAGATTATAAGTATAGCAGCTGCACTGAGAGATCTTGGACATGAAGCACATTAATACTGTATGTGAGAATATAGCTTGAAGTGAAGGCAGGAGTCCCAGTAACATCTGCAGGATTGTGTTCTTAATGAAGTAGGTGGAGTGCAAGACCTAAAGTGACTTACTGTACAGGGGAAAACTTAATTGTGTAAAATAAATGTACGAAGAGTCCAACTGAGCACGTAAGCAAGGTGTAGATGTTATGCCGGCATTTAGCAACTGGGCTCTCACATATTTTTAAGGCCCCTGTTGAAATGGTATTTATGTGCTGTGGAGAACAATGTCAATTGGGGGTTAAATAATATATTGAGATCAGTACAAACACTTGAAAGCTTTCATTTTAAAGCCTGATAAAATGGGAAATCCCATTGTTTCTCCCCCTATTGTGGCTAAAGAAAATCTAACTATGACCATTGTATTCAATCACTTAATTCCGAAACCTGAATTGCTGTCAGTAACCTAAAACACTCAAATCTTTAAACCTCCCTTAGTTGATCAATTTGTCCCCTAAAGCAATTTATACTACAGTAATTCTCATTGATGCCAGTGAGGGAAGCACTAAACAATTACTGGCTGGCCTGCTGCTGAACTCCACTAACTAGGTGCTCATGGTTCCAACAGAGATTTCTGTTTATTTTAGGTCAAGGGCAGCTTTACAAGCCAGATTTTCCTCTTCTTGGTACAACCTGAGCCAAGAAAAACCCCTCACGACTCAACACTGAGAACAAAGTATTGACCTGACCACTGACTCCAAGGCTTGACTCAGAATCCTCTGGAGCACTGGTTCTAATACATTAATGTATTATTGCACCAGTCCACCAAATCTTAGCTACTGTGCTTTTCTTTGAATAGTCAAGGCTATTTAGAACAGGATTTCATATTCAACTGTAGCCTTGAACATTACAGCGTATGACTTAAAATAATAAATAATAATAAACCACCCTCCCCACACATACTCTACAGATTGTTTTCCCAGGAAAGCATGTTCTGCTGTTTTTATGCCAGCCATCTATTTTTAACATTGGATTTCCCTTTATATTTCTGATTATAGTCATTGTAATACTGTGTAGACTCATATTTTTCACAGTAAGTTGCTATTTGCACAATTGCAGATACATACATAACACTGAAGGCTCATGAATAAAATTCCATGAACTGGTGGAAGTCCGTACTTCCAAAGCCAGGCTTTATACAATATTTTAACACCACAAAACTATCCTGTGAGAGATGCTTTGACACCGGTTAAAAGAGTTTTACATGCAATATTTTTTAAAAAACACAATCCCCTCCTTGTATGAATTAGTATAAATAGGAATCAGGAAATATAATAGTACAATAACGATAATTTACTGTCATAGGAGGTTATACACCAACTACTATCTGTACCATACATAATGCTCAGTATATTTGATAATACTAATATCAAAACAGTATTTTCTCATTCTAAAACATTGGTATGTATTGCCCCAAATTGAAGGAAGTAGTAATACTGCAATGCTTATTAATCAATTTAAATATAGAGTGTGCTTTTAACTATCCTGTAAACATTTGTTTTGAACAGTAACTTGGTTTAAAGATATTGGTCCAAGAGCATTAAATTATTTAAGAAAAAAATTGAATTCCAGTAATCTCCAAATGACTTCTCAGTTTAAGTTTAAATGAAAATAATTAAAGTGGAACTTTTAACTAGGATTTTGTTTATTTTTTGGCAAGGGCACAAGGGGAGGTGTTTGTGAAACTGCAAGCACACATTTCAAAGTGGAAGTTTTACTTCCTTTTAAACTGTAATTATCTGCTTTAGAAAGCCTATTTGGATTCTAAATTTCTGTTGGGTTTTTGTTTTATGAATTCCAGTACTATATAACAAATGTTACAAACCAAACAAACTCTTTATGGAATCCTAAGAAGTCATGTGCTTATGTATTTTGTTGGTTGACTGCAACAGTTAAACAAGAAAACACAAGTCTCATGGTTGTACTGACATCATTGATTATGCCGATTCACAAACAAAGACATCTCAGCACTATACAAGCCAATGCTTTTGTTGTGAAGCCAAAAACAGCAATGTTAATTTAATCTCTATTCAAACTGGAAGTTCTGGAGGCTGCAGTGGGCAAAACGGGTGCCAGTCTATTCTGCTGCTTGCCAACAAAAAGAGGAAAAAAAACCACCTTTGTGCATATACTGAAGACACAAGGAGAAAAAAGCTACTGCACACACCAAAAAATCTGATAAAAGTGGTCATCATCCTAAAGAGTGTATTATGAATACAATTATGAGAAGTTTAAGTTATTACCAAGCACTTGATCATAAACTTCTTCGTAAGCAATTTGGTTACGGTAATCAAAAGATGAACACTTAAGAGACTGAGGATTTGTTAATCCTCTAGTTGCCCTCAAATATACATAAAGACACCAAGTTAGGCAAAAACAAACCAAATAACCAATTCAGATATGCACTTTTTTCTCCCTAAGGACTCCAACTGTGTGAGGTGGTCACCATTCTCAAATCCCACTGAGCTTAGGAAGACCTGCAAATGTTCAGGATCTCCCAGGAGACACTCAGAATCCGTTCCTGAAATGTACTAAGTCAGCAGAACCAATTGCTAAGAAGATTGCCAAGTTCCAGAAGAGTGTCCTGGGAATTGTAGCGAAGACCAGGCAGACAAGCAAGTGCAGAGACTGGCAAGTCATATTCTATTAAATAAATGGGGGCTCAGTGCTTTAATGGAGGAGGCTCTTCATACATTTTTCTTGCTAGTGAGTTTTGCTCATGGCAGGATATGGCCCTTTGAGAGTACATAGTTCCACTATTATAAAATAGTAATTTGAAGGGCATGTATTGTAAAACAATGTATCTACTTATTTCTGTTTCAACAGAGCCTAAGGACCCCAAACAAGCTTCAGCATATTAGGAGCTGTACAAGCACACTACAAAGACCTTCCAGGCCCCAGAGAGCTCAAAACTTGGGATGACATACACATATACAGAAAAGTTAAGCCAATACTATTTCCCATGCGCTTACTGTTAGGTTAGACAGTATATATAACATCTGCTTGATAGACCAGATGGTTCCTTTAGAATTCAAGATAATTTTACATGATTTCACTCGTTTTTTGAAAGTTTGTTTGTACGTGTTTAATTTTAAGGAAAAAATACCTACATGTCTTAATGCACTGATCAAAGCTAGGAAATCACGAGCTAAGTCTGACAGACTCAATTGTTATTTCATTTCACTCCCCTGCTTTTTTACTTCCAAATATGATTTAATAGACAAAATATCAGCTTTAGTTTTCTTCTACTGCTCACCCACATGTGCAGAGTTATTGACCAGCTTGTGCTGCTACACATGCGCCAGAGCACACAATGATGATGCTCATGCTACTCTATATCTGTCAAGTCCCATATTTCATTGGACCCATCAGATTTCAGTGAGACCCCAGTGACCGTCAGACTTATGCCTGGCTGAATGGGTTGGGGAGACAAGTCTCAAATGGGACAGGTGGGAGCTATTTCAAAGAAAACAGAACAACTGAACTAAGAAGAAGAAAATGTGGAGAGAAAAAAAAATCAATATGACATGACACACATGCTGCCTGGAAAGCAATTTGGTACAGGCAGCGGATCTGGTAGGAAAGATTCAAGTCACTTGAAATAAAATAAACAACTATAATCTGGGAGAAAAAAAAAAAAACTTATTTCTTGGAAAGCCCTGAGAAGTTAATTAAGAACAGAGCAAAATTAACAGTTATTATATTTGTTTCAATTGATATTTTTAAAATGTGAGTTTTTTATAAAAATTTTCGCTCAGCAACAAGAAAAAAAGCTCTCATGTGGGAACAATAGCTAGTCAGCTCATAAAATCATTAGAGGGAATACTTTTGCTGTCTACCATGCAGAGCAGTTTTGCTTTTGGGCGATGGTCCGGATCAATTACAGATTCGATCTATAAAAATCAGGGACAGAAAACTTTGACCATTTTTTTTCCTAATGCACACTAGATCAGTGAAAGGTACAGCTAATCTTAAGTCTATTTGAAATTGCTACTATTCTTTTTCAAAAGTGACACTTAAGGACTCACTGAAGTACAGGCACGTTGCTTTAAAAATGTAATAGATTTCCTGGTCTGCTTTCATCTTGCATTAGAAAACCAGTTAGATGGCAGAAGCCTATTAGTTATATAGTCTATGTCCATGCCAGATCAGGAGTCTCCCCTTCAATATGATCTTCAGTGCTTTATCTATTCTAATTTTAAATGTATCATGTGACCCACAATCTCACAGAAATGTGGATAAAAATAAAAAAAATATTTTGATTTAATTGGATTTTTTAGTTATTTAATGTTTAAAAAAATAAGCCTGTTTAAAATGAAATCTGAATGCAATACAAAATATGTTAGGGCCTAAACTTACTATAATTTAGCTGTAAATGTGAAATATGTTTTGATAAGAGAAGTTTATGGAGCCAAAACATTTAAGGTTGTTTTGTTTAATAAAAATAAATGTTATAGCTATTTTGTGTTTAATTAAATTTCAGTTACCGTCCTAATTCAGCTCGACCCAAAATGACCAAAAGTTAATTATCTCGTACAAAAGCAATATATCATATCATTCACCATTTTCTGACATACTAAAAATGAAGTTAATAAGAAACTGCAAATATTAAGCTATATAATTGCTTAAATAAATGTACATTGTTACACTGTGTTTGCACGTAGAAAAAGATGCACCAAATTTAGTATAAAGGTTCCATTAATTTGTAAATCAACATGTTTTAATCGTTATACCAACCAATAAAAATGCACCTCTCTTTAGAAAACAAGTAGAAATGGAAAAATTATTAAAATAGATTATTTAAATTGAGGCTTTTGACTTGGTGATTTAAATCATGATTTTCATCACATTGATCTAAGTTAATCCATGCAGTCTCGTACACATCCTGCATCTGTGACTGGCAGGAAGCATGACTAGATGACCTAACCTTCAAGGTTTCTTTCAAAGCTGGCCTTAGCATTTTTTTGGGTGGGCTGGCAAAACAGTTTCACACTCTTCCCCATCATCAGACTCCTATTAACCATGATCACTGTGCTACATAGAGGACTAATCTAAGGATTTTGAGGAAGATTAGTATAATGGGGCTGTGTTCTGCTTAATTGACACATTTTAACACAAAGTGTGTGTATCTAGGTAAGAATGGGAAGACAAGACACCCCAGAGCCTCTAGTTACAGAAGTGGAGCCCAGCTGTGGAGGGTTGTGGCTAGCTGCCAATATTTAAAAAAAAACAAAAACAAAAACCAAGAGTTCTCCCAGGAACAAACTGTCCAAGTAAGATGGATACCTAGGGGCCATTAGGCACTCTGTATTCTACTGAATGTTACCACATTACATGTTACCAATAGTAACTGTCCCAACTCTCTTCCCTCTGGCTAGTATTTTATAGAGAAACTAAGGCATAACAATTAAATAAGTTGACCATGGTCACAAAAGGGATGCTAGTCAGTGCTGAATTAGAAAACAGGAATCTCCTGTTCTTAATCTTCTAGGATGACGTCTCATGGAATTTTGTTGCTCTTCCTTGTGGGAAGAGGTAACGCGGGCTACTCAGAGGAGTTAGCTCGGTTGCAGGCAGCTGATTGAGGGGGAACCTACAGTCACACTAGTACCATGAATGAATCTTGAATGCCACTGCCCCATATATTTGTAAACTGATCTCGAGTCCTCACAAAGGGAGTTGTGGCACTGGTTTTCCCAAAGGCCAGCAGTGCAGTGAGGCATAAACAGACAGTGAGTTTAAGGAAAGCTATCTTTCTCAAAGCGGTCTTAACATGGAAAAGGTCTAAGCACCTTAAAAAAAAAATTTAAAAAATCAGGCCGATATTCTCCTTTACACTTCTACGTCCCTCAAATACAGAGATAAGGAAACCAGCATTTTGGCGTAATCTTCAAGTCATTTCGTCCCAACCAGCAACTTTGAAATGGCATCTATGCTGCACATCAAAAGAAAGGAATCCAACATGTGGCAAGCCTTTCAGTTTTACCTTCTAGAGCCACTTCAAGTGACAGCGCTATACAGTATCACCATTATCAATAAATAAATATATAAATAAAGCCTATATTATAATACAGACAAATGTTTCCATTTTAAAAAAATAAGTTCCAGAAGTCCAGCCCTATTGCACAAACCTGTAACAAACCATTTTTAAAGAACAGTCAATGAAGAACCAGCTTCAATGCTTCCAAAGAGCCAAAACAGATTGAGGGGGAAAAAAATACTAGAAATGAGACTTATTGTAAAATGTATCAGTTTGCTTTTTAAATAGTCTTAGATCTTTAATAATGAAGATAGATAACTGAATATTTGATCCAGTGTTATGCAACTATATAGAGCAGCACGCAGCTATTGCACAATATATCTACAGGATTTCCAGTAGAAAGGAATATATAAAAAGTTCTATCACAGAAGTCCTTGGACATTAATTTTTGGTGCTGGATTCTAACAAATCTTTTGCTTCATTTATTTTTGTTGCTAAGTATGGAGATCCACCTGAAAAAAAGGGAGAAAAATAGATTTATATCAGTATGAAATACAAAAACCATTTAACTTAGAGCATCCCTTAAATTATTGGTGATGTGTTTTATTAGTTTCCTCCCTCTCCAAAAAAATCATTCATAAGCTTACGTGAAAATGTCAGAGATAAATTAAACTAGTGGATAAGTAAACAGAACAAACATGCAATAAAATCTTAATCACTGTGAAAAATAATGCAGAGCAGCACTCTCCTATCAAAGTGAAGTCGTCATGAACAGTCTAAAATTATTCTCTCAAATCATCTTAGTATTTAGACTGAATGCATTGTTCCTGCACCTGTTAAGCAAGGTCAGCTACCCTGAACAGATCATCTAATGAGAACAGCTAGGATCTTTTCCCCCCAGGAAATCATCAGAGGCAAAAATGTTATAAGCCAATTTTTGATATAGAATCATTAAGAACATACACCAAGCCTATTCCATTCTAGATTCAGAGACAGAGAAATACCAGCCAAAAGATGTCACATTAAAGCTATTTAAACACAGTACTCCTTCTAACTTCTGGTCCTGAACAGTGTCATTGCTTTATGCTCCATCTAACAATCTGATTACAGTTCAGTGGTCCTTGTGTTTGTTTTTTTACTCTCCCCTTGAGTGTCAACCATCTGCCTACAGTCACCAAAAACAACATTATAAGGTCTGTATCAGTATCATCACTCACTAGAACACAGCTCTATCTTTAAAAAGAAAAGGAGGACTTGTGGCACCTTAGAGACTAACCAATTTATTTGAGCATAAGCTTTTGTGAGCTACAGCTCACTTCATTGGATGCATGCAGTGGAAAATACAGTGGGGAGATTTATATACACAGAGAAGATGAAACAATGGGCGTTACTATACAGACTGTAACAAGAGTGATCAGGTAAGGTGAGCTATTACCAGCAGGAAAGCGGAGGGGAAAAAATCTTTTGTAGTGATAATCAAGGTGGGTGGGCCATTTCCAGCAGTTAACAAAAACGTCTGAGGAACAGTGGGGGTGGGGGGGTGTAGGATAAACATGGGGAAATAGTTTTATTTTGTGTAATGACACATCCACTCCCAGTCTTTATTCAAGCCTAAGTTAATTGTATCCAGTTTGCAAATTAATTCCAATTCAGCAGTCTCTTGTTGGAGTCTGTTTTGAAGTTTTTTTATTGAAGAATTGCCACTTTTAGGTCTGTAATTGAGTGACCAAAGAGATTGAAGTGTTCTCTGACTGGTTTTTGAACGTTATAATTCTCGACGTCTGATTTGTGTCCATTTATTCTTTTATGTAGAGACTGTCCAGTTTGGCCAATGTACATGGCAGAGGGGCATTGCTGGCACATGATGGCATATATCGTATTGGTAGATGTGCAGGTGAACGAGCCTCTGATAGTGTGGCTGATGTGATTAGGCCCTATAATGGTGTCCCCTGAATAGATATGTGGACATAGTTGGCAACAGGCTTTGTTGCAAGGATAGGTTCCTGGGTTAGTGGTTCTGTTGTGTGGCTGCTGGTGAGCATTTGCTTCAGGTTGGGGGGCCGTCTGTAAGCAAGGACTGGTCTGTCTCCCAAGATCTGTGAGAGTGATGGCTCGTCCTTCAGGATAGGTTGTAGATCCTTGATGATGCGTTGGAGAGGTTTTAGCTGGGGGCTGAAGGTGATGGCTAGTGGTGTTCTGTTATTTTCTTTGTTAGGACTGTCCTGTAGTAGGTAACTTCTGGGTACTCTTCTGGCTCTGTCAATCTGTTTCTTCACTTCAGCAGGTGGGTACTGTAGTTGTAAGAATGCTTGATAGAGATCTTGTAGGTGTTTGTCTCTGTCTGAGGGGTTGGAGCAAATGTGGTTGTATCGCAGAGCTTGGCTGTAGACAATGGATTGTATGGTGTGGTCTGGATGAAAGCTGGAGGCATGTAGGTAGGCATAGCGGTCAGTAGGTTTCCGGTATAGGGTGGTGTTTATGTGACCATCGCTTATTAGCACTGTAGTGTCCAGGAAGTGGATCTCTTGTGTGGACTGATCCAGGCTCAGGTTGATGGTGGGATGGAAATTGTTGAAATCATGCTGGAATTCCTCAAGGGCTTCTTTTCCATGGGTCCAGATGATGAAGATGTCATCAATGTAGCGCAAGTAGAATAGGGGCATTAGGGGACGAGAGCTGAGGAAGCGTTGTTCTAAGTCAGCCATAAAAATGTTGGCATACTCTGGGGCCATGCGGGTACCCATAGCAATGCCGCTGATTTGAAGGTATACATTGTCCCCTAACGTGAAATAGTTATGGGTGAGGACAAAGTCATGAAGTTCAGCCACAAGGTTTGCTGGGACATTATCGGGGATGCTGTTCCTGATGGCTTGTAGTCCATCTTTGTGTGGAATGTTGGTGTAGGGGGCTTCTACATCCACAGTGGCAAGGATGGCGTATGTTGGCCAAACTGGACAGTCTCTACGTAAAAGAATAAATGGACACAAATCAGACGTTAAGAATTATAACGTTCAAAAACCAGTCGGAGAACACTTCAATCTCTTTGATCACTCGATTACAGACCTAAAAGTGGCAATTCTTCAACAAAAAAACTTCAAAAACAGACTCCAACAAGAGACTGCTGAATTGGAATTAATTTGCGAACTGGATACAATTAACTTAGACTTGAATAAAGACTGGGAGTGGATGTGTCATTACACAAAATAAAACTATTTCCCCATGTTTATCCTACCCTCTCCCCCCACTGTTCCTCAGACGTTTTTGTCAACTGCTGGAAATGGCCCGCCCACCTTGATTATCACTACAAAAGATTTCCCCCCCCCCCGCTCTCCTGCTGGTAATAGCTCACCTTACCTGATCACTCTTGTTACAGTCTGTACAGTAACACCCATTGTTTCATGTTCTCTGTGTATATAAATCTCCCCACTGTATTTTCCACAGTATGCATCTGATGAAGTGAGCTGTAGCTCACAAAAGCTTATGCTCAAATAAATTGGTTAGTCTCTAAGGTGCCACAAGTCCTCCTTTTCTTTTTGTGGATACAGACTAACATGGCTGCTACTCTGAAACCTCTATCTTTGTACACTAAAATGTGGTTTAAACATCACTGTGCCCTGAACAACCTTTTCCTAAGCATCTGTTCTTATGAATGAAAAATTATGAACAACATTTAAGGATACAGAAAGGACAAGTATCAGTTCTAGATGCCTGGCAACAGAAGGAGGTGGGCCTTCGAAGACTGGAGAACTTCACTGTGACTTTTAGATCAGGAGTCTAAACCACTACAAACTCATTCCCAGATAGGGTTGCCAACTACTGGGAGTCTCCCGGAATCATGCCCTATCTCCCGGAGGCTACCAAAGCCGAACTGGGAGATTTTAGGTGCTGAAAGTCTGGTGGCGGCAGCGGGGCTAAGACTGCAACGCTCCCTAAAGTGGCTGACATGTCCCTGTGGCCCTCTTAGCCCAGCTGCGCCGCCGACCGGTAGCTGCCCGAGGTAAGCGCCTCCCGGCTGGAGCCTACACCCCACACTACCTCCTGCACTCCAACCCCCTACCTCAGCCCTCCACCCCAGGCTCAGCTCAGAGCTCCCTCCCACACTCTGAACCCCTTGGCCCCACCCCACAGAGCCCATACCCCCTCCTGCACCCCAACCTGCTGCCCCAGCCCACTGAAAGTGAGTGAGGGTGGGGGAGAGCGATCGACGAAGGGAGTGGGGATGGAGTGAGCAGGGCGGGGCATCGGAGAAGGTGCAGAGCAAGGCATTTGGATTTGTGTGATTAGACAGTTGGCAACCCTATTTCCAGATTTAATACAGAAACAACTGAGTGAAGTCCATATTTTTTAAGTGTGTGCTGTGTTGTGTTTGTGTGTTTGGGGGGGGGGGGGGGGGTTGGGAGGGGCAGAGGGGGGAGAATGCTTACCAATACATATGTAAAGTTTTTCTGATAAATTGGGTTTCAGTAAGGAGTGGGGATTACTGAACTGAATATAGCTTGTCTATTCCCCTTTGAGAGCAGAGGCATGAAAAATAAAATAACTGCAAAAAGCAATACAAGCTAGAGAAATACTAACTATGCACTGTTTAAATGCCAAAAGTGAATTCTCTCAAAATAAAGTCAAATTTGCTAAAAGCGTTTTTTGCTACATTTACATCAAGTGCACAACCTATTTCATTGCCTTCCAATGAGAGAGAAACTTGTATCATGCAATTCAATTTGTAATTTTAGTTTGGATACTCCGTGCAACAATTTTTGTGGCTTTCGCTGTGCATATTATTTCTCTAAAAACATTTGATTTTGATTTATTTATTTAAAATTGTGTCTTCGGATCCCTTAGTTCTCTCATAACTAGCCTATATAACTGTAGTTTTAATCAGTTTCCATTGTTGTCCTTTTCCACTAACTCCATTTATCTGCTACAGTTGTGTATTATCTTTGGCTTCAACCCTGCCACTAATGAAGTCAAAGGAGTTCTAAGTGGGTATATGGGCCTGCCTGTGCAGATGCAGGATTAGGAACTATGGCCCCAATTCTGCAATTGGTAGCGCACAGGTGGGTTGCTGAGTCTACACGATGCCCTGTTGAAGTCTACAGAGCCCCAGGCAAGTGCAACTGTCAGCTCAGATGCTATCAATTGTGGGAGTGGGAGACTTCAGTGTATATCATCTTCAGAACAGCGATTGTCTTAATATGTTGGTACAGCACCCAGCCCAAAGGAACCAAGATCCTGATGGGGATCTCTGGGTGCCACTGCAATACAAAGGATAATGTTTATTAATCAAAACTTTTAACATACTGTACTCTAAACTGTAGCTCTGACCATCATAATATATTACAAATATAACAGAGAATTCCTTTCCTATTTTCAGTATACCTACTTTACAGAAAAACAAATTAAAAAGCAGAATGACAGACAACATCTAAGCAAGACTGTTTAGCCGTTAGCAATCTAAGGAGATAAGGCAGCTGAAAGAAAAGTGCTTACTCAACACCTTATATTGCCAGCGGTCAGTTATCTTTTTATTATGATTGTTAGGAACAAAATCCTGTGAATCTGTCAACAAGAAATAAAAAACTTCACTTCCCCCTTTTGACTTTTGAAATACAGTGCAATTCTACCATCTGTTATTGAAAAGTAGAAACAGGAATGAACATATGGGCGCTCTCTTTCTCAAGCAGCTGTAGTGTAGTTAAAGTTATAATAAGCCTTTCTGTAAGATAAATTTACATTAAAAACCTGGCCAATTAAAGCAACTGTGCCCAGCTTTACAGTTTTCCAGGATGGGTTTAAGAAACCCAGAATCTGATATATTTAATGATTATAGCACTTGTCCCTCAGAGACTTGTGTGCTCATATATTTATGGCCAGAAAAAACCCAGTTCAAGCATTTTTGTGTAATGTAAGTGGGAACTTCATGGCTAGTGTTTTGCCTTCTTCAGAGCTCCTGAAAAACTAACTAGTGAAGTGCTGATCTAGAAAATGAGCTCAGAAGGCAGCAGAGTAACCTAGTGCTACTATGGCATATGGAGCTTGGATATCGGTCTGCTTTATTTATTAGAGAAAACAACAACATATAAAAGCTTACCTGTAAGTCTCACTACTAAATATACAGCACATAATTTCATGAATTACATAAATGGCTAGCTACAACCAGTTTAAGTAAACTGAAAGGAGCTCGTAGTATGTTCTTTCCACCCAATATTAATGAAAACAGTGTACCTTTATCAGGGTGATTCAAAATCATGATTCTCCTATGAGCTGTTCTAATCTTGGCCTTGTCAGCAGATGGACTGTAGAAATAAATTAAAGTGCTTACCATAGTGTCAAATTCAGATTGTAAATGATCAGTTTGCACTGACTTCAGACAATTTAAAACTAGAGGTTTTCACCATCTTGTGGACACAACACACAATTGCACCTTTTGGGATGTAACATTTTAATAAGCCTTTTAAGACATTTAAGGAAGTACACCTCTTTTGTATTAAAAAAAAAAAAAGCGCAGCCAGTACAGTGAAGGAATACTGACAGTTTTTGTCTGTTCCAAAACTCAGCAGTTCCTGCCATATACACTACAGAGACTGTATCAGCACAGTTATGTCAGCGTAGCTATGCCAGCACTACCCTGACAGAAGGGGTTTTCTGTCAGCGTAGGAATATCACCTCTCCGAATGGCATTAGCTAGGTCAACGGAAGCCCTCTTCCCTCACACCTCTAATTGATGTAGCTATGCTAATATAACTTTTCATTATAGACAAAGCCTTACACACATTTAACTGGTTTTCCACCAGTGAACAGGGAAAAATGATTCCCGGAAAATGGTTATTTACGACCAATGACAAAATATATAATATTTGTTGTAACTATGAATCTATACAGAGTATTATTAAAATAATTCCTCATTCTGGTGAGATCCAAAAACTCTGCATTTTTTGTTTTTCCAAAGCTGTTCAATGTGTTATACTCAGGGACATGTCAATTTACAAATGCTACATAAAGCTGCTCCTTTCAATGACAGGAAGATAAAATATGTACTTCAACTAAATTAAGTGTGTACCTTACCAGCAAATAGCCACTTATGGAAGCATTGTGCCAGCACAGTAGCAGAGTTCCTTCTGGTTTGAAGAGGAACATTTGTATTTGAAGCTGTATGGTTTAGCTTTTTTAAAATTCGTTGACGTGGAAAATGTAGCCACCATTTGCAGCAACATTTACCACTTCAAGAGAAGACAGAAGAAGGCAGCTTTTTGTCACTCCACTAAAGAACGCTATAGGGTAACACTGTTTAGTGATACAAAATTTCAGCAGAGAAGGCAAATACATACTGCCCCCGCCTTTTCTTTTTAGCCTAAGTCTCCAAGAGCAGAGGCTAATACATACTTCCACCCCATTGCCTCCTTTTTAGCCAAAGGCTCCAAGAACCTAACTCCACTATCTGTGCAGGAATGCCAGGTCTCAGCCTAACTATAGTCTTGTGGGGGGACTCCCCTAAATATTGTAATTTTTACTCTTCAATCACGGAAAAATCAAAGCCTACATATGTTGCAGAAGTGGTGCACAGAACTGCACTAGAGAAGAAAAAGCGATGGGAATAAAAATTAGGCAGTCAGAGGCCCTGAAAATTACATAATAATTGAGAAATAAGATTATTTATATTTCAAATAATTTTTATATCAAACTCTTAAAGAGCACAATTTCCCATTATTTCAACCTATAAAGCTGTTAATAAATAGGCTGCTGTAATCTAGTGGATTGACCACACAATTAGAACCAAGTTTAGCTGAGTTCTGTTCTCAGTTCTGCAACTCACTGTGTGACCTGGGACAAGAAAATCTATATACTTCAGTTACCCCACAGGCATAGTTCTCATAGGGACAATAATGTTTGCCCTCCTTAGTCAGGGGATTTCAGACCTACACTGCTAAAGGGCACTAAGTGCAAAGTACTATTAGAATCCAAAAATGAGTATTAATGTATTGTTAAGGTTAGAAATTTTAATGCTCAATAGTCAGGTTATGGCAAAATTGCAGTAAAGTAGTGCAGTTCTGCTCTGAAAAATGACTGATAAAATGGCATGTAACATCGAATTTGCTTAATTTACCAGATGTCACTAATCCTGCAAACTCAAAACACTTTCTTAAACATCACCAGTCATAAAGGTGAAACATCACCAGTCATTGCAAGTTACACTGACAAGCCTCAGTTTCATTAGTGCAACCTTACTCATTACCTTCAGGAAGGTTACACAGGGGTAACTGATTGGCTTTGTACATTTGGTCAGCCATATGCCTCTGGATATATATAGGAACAGATCTATGGAGTAACGTGATGCTATTCTCCAGTCATTTTTCAGAGTATAATCACACTTTAAGGTTGAATACATGATCTCAACGTTGCCCCGTGTGTATGCATTGATTATACAATCTACTGTACTACTTCTGAAATGCAATAACTTATGATTTTTCTACAGTCTTAGATTCTATTGTATATTCTTGCTATCTTTTTATTATTTCATACTTATTTTTATTGATTTATACCAGGGGCGGGCAAACTGTTTGGCCTGAGGGCCGCATCGCGTTTCTGAAATTGCTGTGCCTCCCGCAACAGCCAGGCATGGCCCAGCCCCTGCCCCCTATTCGACTCCCCCGATTCTTGCCCCCGATGGTTCCCCCGGGACTCCTGCCCCATTCAACCCCCCAGTTCCCTGACGGCCCCCAGGGACCCCTGCCCCATCCAACCCCCCTGCTCTCTGTCCCGACCGCCTCTGGACCCCCCTGCCCTAACTGCCCCCCCCATCCAACCTCCCTCTCCCTCCTGACTGCCCCCCCCCCGCTCCCTGACTGCCCCTGGAAGCCCCGCCTGTAACTGCCCTCCATCGCCCCATCCAACCCCTCCTCTCCTTCCTGACTGCCCTCCCTCCCCCGGGACCCCTGCCCCCATTCAATCCCCCTGTTCCCCACCCTCCGACTGCCCCAACCCAAGCCACACCCCTGGCCCCGACCACCCCCAAACTCCCCTGCCCTCTATCCAATCCCACCCTGCTCCCTGCCCCCTTACCGCGCTGCCTGGGGCACCAGTGGCTGGTGGCACGGCTGCATCAGGACAGACAGGCAGCCACGCAGCACAGAGCACCAGATCAGGCCATGGTTCTGCAGCCGTGCCGCCCCAGAAGCTTGCAGCCCCACCACCCAGAGCATTGCACCGGCAGCACAGTAAACTGAGGCTGCGGGGAAGGGGGAACAGCAGGGGAGGGGCCAGGAGCCAGGCCGGATGTGGCCAGCAGGCCGGATGTGGCCCACCTCTGATTTATACACTATGTAATTTTTCTAGCTAATATATCAATACTTTTGCCACCACTTACATACCATATATTGAAACAGTATAAAGATTTCCTTTGGAAAAAAAAATCTTTATTTTATCTTGTAAGCTGTCTGTTAAGACAACAATATGTACATTTTGAGTTTCTCTCATCTAGAACTAGCTAACTTACAATTCTCATTGGACTTATTCTGTAAATCTGGAAAGTTCAGGATGTTTGCTTAAAACAGGGAAGCTAGTAACATCTCCTATATTTAGATTCCCTAACATTTTCCGTTATAAAAGGTTCTTGTGTACTTCTCTTTGAAAAGCTCTCAACTCCACTGGCTGCAGCAGGCAGACATCATAATACTTCACTTATAATGCCTTCCCCATAAATCTCAAAATTGAATTAAGCCCCAGAACCGTTACAAACTAAGGATTTCCTTTTTACAGATGACAAAAATGAGGGACAGGGATTAAAACAATTTGCCAAAAGCCACAGGAATTTTATGGCACAGAATAGGGAATCACAAGACCCAAGCACAAGACCATTTTTCTTCCCTTATGGAGACACCAGTTACTGCTCCATAGTTAATGCCGAGTTCCATTTTGCATTTAAAGTACAAATTAATCCTCTGTTTTATGTACACAGCCTCCACAAAATTGTTGTTTATTTCGGGGGCACAGAATGGATTTTCTGAGAATTTACAAGTCCAGTAATTAGTGTGAGTTAAAAATTCATTAAAATTAGCCTCTAAGAAATTCAGCATCTGTCAGTCTGGATGTGGGGGTCTGGATGTGGGGGCTCAGGGTGATGCATCAAGGTGGGGGTTTGAGTGCAGGGAGCTCAGTGGGGACTGGCCTGGGTGCAGGGGTGAGGGTCTGGAGGCGGGGGGTCTGGGTGCAGGGGGGCTCCGGGTACAGTGGTTGAGGTTCAATGGGTTTTTTGGGTATGGAGGGCGAGGCTAAGCGGGGGTGTCTGGGTATAGGAGGTCTGGAAGCACGGGGGTTGAGTGGATAGGGGGAGCAGCTCCCTGTACAATGACCCCTCCCCTTGTATGGGGAGGGATGAGGGTAGGAAGCAGGGGAGGATGCTGAGCTTCATGCAGCTAGGTGAGGTTTCTGAGCATGGGTCTGACACAGCCCCACCCACTCCTTGCAGGGGAAGAGGAAGTCCTATACTCTCCTGCCTCCCGCCCAGACAGGACTAGTAGCTGATCCCGGCTCAGGTAGGAGCCACTGGCTGGGGTGTCCCCAACCCCGTGGTGATTAACCTCTCTGCTGGCTGCTCTGGGTGCCTGAAACAATGTACCTGTGCTGCTAGAGTGTGGTGCATGACTGCTCTTGCAGCTTCCCTGTCGGAAAGTCATTTATCTGTGGGGAAGCAAAGAAATCTGCAGATGATATGAATTGGCGCAGAATTCCCCCAGGAGTAATATGTCCCTTCTTGCTTCAACCACCATTCCAGAGGATATGCGTCCATGCTGATGATGGGTTCTGCTCAATAACTATCCAAAGCAGTGCGGACCAACGCATATTCATTTTCATCATCTGAGTTAGATGCCATCAGCAGAAGGTTGATTTTCTTTTTGGTGGTTCAGGTTCTGTAGTTTCTGCATTGGAGTGTTGCTCTTTTAAGACTTCTGAAGACCTCATCCCTCTCAGATTTTGGAATGCACTTCAGATTCTTATACCTTGGGTCGAGTGACGTAGCTATCTTTAGAAATCTCACATTGGTACCTTCTTTGTGTTTTGTCAAATCTGCAGTGAAAGTATTCTTAAAAGGAACAACATGTGCTGGGTCATCATCCAAGACCATTATAACATGGAATATATCGCAGAGTAGGAGACATATGATTCTCCCCAAAGGAGTTCAACCACAAATTTAATTCATGCATTCTTTTTTTAATGAGCATCATCAGCATGGAAGTACGTCCTCTGGAATGGTGGCCGAAGCATGAAGGGACATATGAATGTTTAGCATATTGCACGTAAACACCTTGCAATACTGGCTACAATAGTGCCATGCAAACGCCTGTTATCACTTTTACATAGTTTTGTTTTTGAGTGCAGTTACATAACAAAAATATCTACATTTGTAAGTTGCACTTTCACCATAAAGAGATTGCACTACAGTACTTGTATGAGGTGAACTGAAAAATACTATTTCTTTTGTTTGCCATTTTTACAGTGCCAAATATTTGTGATAAAAAAAATATAAAGTGAGCACTGTCTACTTTGTATACTGTATTGTAAATGAAATCAATATATTTAAAAATGTAGAACAACATAAAAAAAGGTGATAAATTTCAATTGGTATTCTACTGTTTAACAGTGCGATTAAAACTGTGATTAATTTTTTTTTAGTTAATCGCGAGAATTAACTGCAATTCATTGACAGCCTTAATTCAAAATTCTTGTCGGCAGATTAAGGAGAAAAGTGACAATTGGGGCAAGTAAAGGTTCTCTGACCACATACTGGCTGGGGCATCAGTACTTTAAAAGGCTCCCCACGGGATGGCATTCTTGCCTTTTCTCCACTGCACACTAAGATAGTACTAACTGGGGAAACTGAAACAGAGCATAAGGGATACCTTTAAAGTGCATGGACATTGGAATTATGGGGTTGGGATCTCCCATCCCTCCTTTACATAGCACCAGTTCTCTAACACAGACCTCTGAAACAATAATTCAACTGCGAATTAAGGTCCAGAATCACCAGTACATCGACTGCTATGAACTGTTCTGTCAAAGCAAACCAACTTTAAAGCCATCTAAATGGACCAGTAAGCTCTAACTGCAATGCACTACTCTGGTGTACCAGTGAATCTACACATAAGTTTAATTTTAATAAGTGATTTAAGGTTGCTAACGCATATCTTTAAGTTATCCAAAATACCATGTGGTACCATTCTCTTTGGATTTCTTGTTTAGTGTGCATGTATGAAATATATATTTTCAAAACCTAAGGAAATTGCAAGACAAAAAATATATCAAGGAGGACATAATTTTGGGACATATCAGTTAAAGACACAGGAATGTTGTAATTAACTTTAAATGTAACCTTAACTCTCAATCGCCTGGATTAATAAGGGTTAGATATGGCATCGTTACAACATTCCTGTAATTAAAGTCTAATTAATGTTAAGGTTACAAAAACAAAAATCCAGACATGTTAACATGTTTGAACTGCACAGTTAAGGCAACCAAACAATCTTAACTCTGGCCTATAGAGACTTCCTGCAATAATCATGCAATTATGATTAAAACATTTTAATCTAATCTTATCTGGGGCCACAAATGCTAAACTGTTTTTAAAGACTTTCAGGACTCGCCCTACCCTTTCCTGCCTTCCTGGAGTTGCTATAGGGAAGAATAAAGGTGGTTTGGGTGCCTCAGTTATCCATTTCCATATGTTAAAAGAAATCCAAACATGTTTAAGTGTAACCTTAACTCTTAATTGCCTGGGTTTGTAATGCTTGGTATTGGGGATAATCACAATATCCCTGTAATGTGTTTTATCCTTAAGTTACACATGCCTACGCTCACCCTTAAATTCATCCTAATACGTTGTATAGCATCCTCAATTCCTTTAACCACAATAAAAAAGATGTGAAGAGAGATTACACATACATTTGAAATGACAGACTCAATGGAATTGCTTTCTGCATTACTGATGCATTAATACAATCCACAGTATTGTAAATCTTGATTTTTAGTGAGATCAGAGTAGATGATCATGTTGATCAGCATAGTATGTGTTGTTTTGATTTATATTTACAGCATTTGTCCTCTACTGCTGTAAGTGGCCTGAAGGTATGACAAAAGTTGCGTGGCTGCCCATTTTATTGTATGTTTTTTTTCCCAACCAAAATACAACCTTAGAATGGCATATGGAACACAATTTTTGTTAACAAGTTACAACTGTGAGCACCATATAGCCCTATTCTTTCACCTTACATTTCTTCATTCAGTTTGGTGATAAAACAAAAACAGTATTAATGCAGCACACCTACCTTATGCCTAAAATAAGACTAGCTTCTCGTCTACTCATTTTCTGTTCAAATCCTCCTTTGTAGTATGATGAGAAACTCTATGGGGGAATGGAAGGAGGAGGAGGGAAGAGAGAGAGGAAAATAATTAGTTCCACGTACATAGGTGTCATGATCTCAATGCTATTCTATTACCTTAACAAGGTTGATTAGCATTTGATTAGATTTCACTTCAAGTGATGAAACTACTGCAAAACAAATATGGTTTAAAAGGAACTCTGTCAAACACTGAAAATCTGACCTCTTAAAAGTTACAGTTTGTGTTTTTACAGTGTCCCACTGATAATGAAAGACATTAATTGTTGCAACCATTGATTTGTAGGGTTGAGAGTCTCCCTGCCCCTTGGCAGGGGAACCCTAATTGTCTAAATGCTGGGTAGAATGAAATTGCACATGAGCACAGCCCTGGGCTTCATGTGCACATAAATTCATGCCAGCTTAACTTTCCCTGCCATTTGGGATTATTTGCTGTTTTTTTCCCAGATCAGAAACTGAGATTTTAACCATTGTTTAAAACAACGGAAAGAGAAAACGAGTTTTGGAGAGTGAGGTGTGGTAAATTTTTTTAAAGCAAAACCTGTAGTTGTCCAGGGAATGGAGTGAGGATAAAACTGATGCCTATCAACCGTAAGTGTGTTAAAATAAATTACTGAAATACCATAGCATAACTAAAGATATCAGTGGGTTTTTTTTGTTTTGTTTTGTTTTTTTTAAATAAAAAGAATTAGGGACTAGTCCAGCATTGCACAGCCGCAACCCTCTTAAGTCAAACGAGCCTCAGAGACAACAGATGTAGTTCCAAGACAGCCTGACTATTGGGCGCTGGAACCCAGAAGTCAGTTAAGAAGACTGAAGTTTTGTTAACTGCCAAATTTATCAACAAGTAAGCTTTACAAAAAGTAAGTTTCATCCTTTTATCATCAAAGTGAAGTCTGGCTTCAGAACTGGGCTTTTTATCCACAATTAAAATATGCCTGGCACTTAATGAAACACGTTTTCAGTTAGCTACTAAATATACCTAGTAATTACCAATAATAAAATGTGTCATATTTATACAGCACCTCATCCCAAATGAATTTACAAACACTCATTTAAATTACATGCACTTATAAGGCACCTATTACGGTATCTAAGGAAACTTCATAGTTAAGATTAGGAGCAGATAGTCTCCCAAACCATACTGCTTACACAAGAGGGACGCTTCACCTATTACAAAAAAGCAGCCACCTCTGAGCTAATACACTGCAATATTACGGCTTTAGAAAGGCAGAGAATTTAGTATCAAATAAAATTTCAGAGAGCACACAGGGCCTGCTAGCGCCCACTGTAGTCAATGGAAATCCTCCCAATCACTTCAACGGCCATTGGATCAGACCAGTGGTTCTCAACTCACGGGCCACTTGCAGCCCAGACCCAGCTGTGTGGTAAAAAAAAAATTCAAAGTTTGCCGGTCCCAGCAGAGGGCAGGGCCAGCTGACGGGTAGATGGCATCATGGAGCCCTGCTGGAGCGCTAATGCCATCAGGGAAGCCAAAGCAGCTCTCTATGGCAGGGGAGCAGCTCTGGTGGCAGCCTGATGCTTCTTCCCTCCCCAGGACAAATGGTAGGGTTGCCAGGTGCCCAGTTACCACGTGTGGGGGAAGGCACTGGGCCATCATCCCATGCCAGCCATAGGCGTAGTTTAGGGGGGCACTGCCCCCACCACCTCTCGCAGAAATAGGGGGTGCTGAGCAGGACTTGCTCTGCTCAGCCTGTCGGGGTGGGCGGTGAGAGGCACAGGTTCTGTCCTTCCCACACTGTGCCAGCTCACTCTGCGCCTCTCCCTGGTGGAGGCTGGCAGCTCTGGGATGCTGCCTCCTGCGTCCTGGTGCCTGTCATTGTCCTCTTCTACGTGTGCCGGGTCCCGTTTCTGTACAATAGTGAGTGCCTATGCGGGGTCAGGGCAAGGTAGTGGGGAAGGAAGAAGGATGGGATAGGGCAGGGGGAAGAGAAGGGAATGGGGCAGGAGGGAGTGGGACAGGGGCAGGGGACAGTATGGGGCAGAGGGAAAAGAAAGGGATGGGGGAGTGGGACAGGGCAGGGGACAGAGGGGAAAGGAAAGAGAATGGGGAGGGAAGAGGAAGGGGATGGGGCAGGGGGAAGAGAAGGGGATAGGTGATGGAAGAGTGGGACAGTGGGGAGAGGAAGAGAGAGGGGATGGGGCAGGGAGAAAAGAAGGAGATCATAGAATCATAGAATATTAGGGTTGGAAGGGACCTCAGGAGGTCATCTAGTCCAACCCCCTGCTCAAAGCAGGACCAATCCCCAATTAAATCATCCCAGCCAGGGCTTTGTCAAGCCTGACCTTAAAAACTTCTAAGGAAGGAGATTCTACCACCTCCCTAGGTAACGCATTCCAGTGTTTCACCACCCTCCTAGTGAAAAAGTTTTTCCTAATATCCAACCTAAGTGCTTCAGGATTGATTCTTTGAGGACCTGCTCCATGATTTTTCCGGGGACTGAGGTGAGGCTGACTGGCCTGTAGTTCCCAGGATCCTCCTCCTTCCCTTTTTTAAAGATTGGCACTACATTAGCCTTTTTCCAGTCATCCGGGACTTCCCCGGTTCGCCACGAGTTTTCAAAGATAATGGCCAATGGCTCTGCAATCACAGCCACCAATTCCTTTAGCACTCTCGGATGCAACTCATCCAGCCCCATGGACTTGTGCACGTCCAGCTTTTCTAAATAGTCCCTAACCACCGCTTTCTCCACAGAGGGCTGGCCATCTATTCCCCATGTTGTGATGCCCAGCGCAGCAGTCTGTGAGCTGACCTTGTTCGTGAAGACAGAGGCAAAAAAAGCATTGAGTACATTAGCTTTTCCCACATCCTCTGTCACTAGGTTGCCTCCCTCATTCATTAAGGGGCCCACACTTTCCTTGGTTTCCTTCTTGTTGCCAACATACCTGAAGAAACCCTTCTTGTTACTCTTGACATCTCTTGCTAGCTGCAGCTCCAGGTGCGATTTGGCCCTCCTGATTTCATTCCTACATGCCCGAGCAATATTTTTATACTCTTCCCTGGTCATATGTCCAATCTTCCACTTCTTGTAAGCTTTTTTATTTTAAGATCCGCTAGGATTTCACCGTTAAGCCAAGCTGGTCGCCTGCCATATTTACTATTCTTTCGACACATCAGGATGGTTTGTCCCTGTAACCTCAACAGGGATTCCTTGAAATACAGCCAGATGGGGCAGGGGGAAGAGAAGGGGATAGGCGATGGAAGAGTGGGACAGGGGGGAGAGGAAAGGAGAGGGGATGGGGCAAGGGGAAAAGAAAGAGATGGGGATTGGAGAGTGGGACAGGGGGAAAGGGACAATGGGGAGAGAAAGGTGGGTGGGGTGGGAAGAGGAAGGGGATACGAGGATGGGGCAGAGAGAAGAAAAGGGGATGACTGAGCGCCACTGCCAGTGAGAGAGCTGTCTCCTCGCTTCTGGGCATCCGTGCCAAAGGCATCCATAGAAATGGGGGGGTGGCAAGTGCCCCCGCACTAGCCACAGCTGTGTGTCACCTCTGGGGGCAGGATGAGCATGTTCCAGGCTGCAGTGCACCCTGGACTGCCTGCAGCAGACAGTGCCCACCTGCCCAGCCCCTGCTGGCCATGTCCAGACCCAGAGCTCACAGCCAGAGCTGGAGGCTGCCCTGCAGGTCCTGTCTCCGGTGGGAGAGCTGGTGCGGGGTGGAAATTTGTCCCATTGTGGCTTCCAGCTATGATCCCCCATGGCTCGGTGGGTGGGATTAACACTGCATAGTGATCAATGGCTCCATGTCTAGTTGGCAGCCGGTATCAAGTGGAGTGCCCCAAGGGTCGGTCCTGGGGCCGGTTTTGTTCAATATCTTCATAAATGATCTGGAGGATGGTGTGGATTGCACTCTCAGCAAATTTGCGGATGATACTAAACTGGGAGGAGTGGTAGATACGCTGGAGGGGAGGGATAGGATACAGAAGGACCTAGACAAATTGGAGGATTGGGCCAAAAGAAATCTGATGAGGTTCAATAAGGATAAGTGCAGGGTCCTGCACTTAGGATGGAAGAATCCAATGCACCGCTACAGACTAGGGACCGAATGGCTAGGCAGCAGTTCTGCAGAAAAGGACCTAGGGGTGACAGTGCACGAGAAGCTGGATATGAGTCAGCAGTGTGCCCTTGTTGCCAAGAAGGCCAATGGCATTTTGGGATGTATAAGTAGGGGCATAGCGAGCAGATCGAGGGACGTGATCGTTCCCCTCTATTCGACATTGGTGAGGCCTCATCTGGAGTACTGTGTCCAGTTTTGGGCTCCACACTACAAGAAGGATGTGGATAAATTGGAGAGAGTCCAGCGAAGGGCAACAAAAATTATTAGGGGTCTGGAACACATGACTTATGAGGAGAGGCTGAGGGAGCTGGGATTGTTTAGCCTGCAGAAGAGAAGAATGAGGGGGGATTTGATAGCTGCTTTCAACTATCTGAAAGGGGGTTCCAAAGAGGATGGCTCTAGACTGTTCTCAATGGTAGCAGATGACAGAACGAGGAGTAATGGTCTCAAGTTGCAGTGGGGGAGGTTTAGATTGGATATTAGGAAAAACTTTTTCACTAAGAGGGTGGTGAAACACTGGAATGCGTTACCTAGGGAGGTGGTAGAATCTCCTTCCTTAGAGGTTTTTAAGGTCAGGCTTGACAAAGCCCTGGCTGGGATGATTTAACTGGGAATAGGTCCTGCTTTGAGCAGGGGGTTGGACTAGATGACCTTCAGGGGTCTCTTCCAACCCTGATATTCTATGATTCTATGCCCCTTACTGTCTGGGAGCAGGTGTCGAGGAAAATGTGCCCAATTGGGCAGCCACAGCAGGTAGGGTGGCATATATATTGCGTGGATGTGGCCCACATAACACAAAGAGCTGTATATGCAGCCCACAATGGTAAACAGGTTGAGAACTACTGGATCAGACCCTGAGAGAGAGTAGAACATTACCATCTAAAGAGAAACTTGGCAATGATACCTAATAACTGGGGGGAGAAGTAGTAAAAGATCACAGGTAACATTTTCCAAAGCACTTAAGTCTTCTTTGAAAGAGGGACTTAAGTGACTTATTTTCCAAAGCATCTAGGAGACTAAGTCCCATTTTCAAAAGAGACTTTGGTACTTAGGTGCTTTTGAAAATGTTACGCATCATCTCTAGCATAGCTCTCTAATGTGACAATGGGATACTGATTCAGTGCTGATGGAGAAAAGTCTGCTATGTCCCGAATTATCTCCACCTTCTCCCACAGAACCCTACCCCTGCCTTTAATAGGCTCCATTTGAGGTACTGACCAGTGCTCATTAACTTGAGATCACAACCTAAGTCAGTGGTGGGCAACCTGCAGCCCATCAGGGTAATCCACTGGTGGGCTGCAAGACCGTTCATTTACATCAACAGTCTGCAGGCACGGCCGCCTGCAGCTCCCAGTGGCCGCGGTTCGCCATTCCCAGCCAATGGGAGCTGCGGGTGGCCGTGCCTGCAGACGGCCGTGCCTGCAGACGGTCATTGTAAACAACCTGTCTTGCGGCCCTCCAGTGAATTACCCCAACGGGCCGCATGTGGCCCGCAGGCTGCCCATCACTGGCCTGAGAAGTATGGCTGCAAGACAAAATACAAACTCCTTTTTATAATTGTAAACATTCTTCTTATTCGCGCCTAGGAGCCCTAGTCATGGACCAGGACCCCACTGCACTAGGTATTATACACAAAAGACAGTCCCTGCTTAGACTGCTTACTTCAGGGAGCCCCGATCTTTATAGTTTCCAAAAGGCATTAAACAAGTGTTTGCCCTGTTCTTTTGAGAGGAAGACACTCAGGCTGGCTTGGACCTTTAAAATCACAGCTAGGTCATTAAGGATAATGGTTTCCTTCTCAGGGGATGCTTATGGCACAAACAGCCCCTTTTTTAATGAAAGTCCCAGTCCTAAAGAGATTTGAAGTTTCCTTTTTAAAGCAAAAGAAATCAGACTAAAAGTCATCTTTGTCTAGGTTAGAGGCATGGGCAAGTGGGGACAGAACATTCCTAAAAAAGAGGTAGAAAGGCAGTTTTCTAGCTACCAAAGAAGAGAGAGGTTTGACTACCCATCTCACTTACACGTGCTACTTGGACTAAAATAGTGAAGTGTTTTCATGAAGCAGTGCTACTTTTGGTATTTCCCTGTTAGGAAAACTCCTCAAAGTGATAACGGAAGGACATTTCAGGCACCTTACAATATTAAAATCAGCCTACGACATCTGCAATCCTTGCTGGGCTGGAAAGATCACACAAGTGAGCTCTCCACTTCCTGATTACTTCTGATATTCTGGGCACCATTTAATTTTCTAGGCATGTCTTCCTTACATGTTGTGCCCTATACAGCCCATGAGAGTTAATTCAGTTTCTTGCATGAACTCTATTAAAAGGTGAAAAGAAAATGGTAAATAGCTTTAGGCCCACTCTAAGTGTATGGTTTCCCTCAACAATCTCCAAAAAAAGGCTGTCAGATAGGGAAGCCAAATTTATTTGGGCTGTGACATCTTTAAAGACCTTCCCCGACTCGCGTAACCCACCTTTCTGTTACGATTTCTGCACCAATAAGAGATATTACAGTGTCCTTATGTTTTAGACTAATCACCACACCCCATCTGTATAGAAGCTATGGTTTTTATAAAATGTGTAGGTGTTTCAGTATCCCCAAGTCACCACAATCTCTCACTGAAGAGACAATACATAACTCCACAAAATAAAAGAGCCACTATATATATTCTGCTAGATATTAAGAATATTTAATGGGGGAAAAAACTATGTTAATACAGATTTACGGTTGCTTGATGGTATGCTGTCCCCTTGCAGTATCCTGAGTTGAACAAAACTCACATTTCTGAAAACCAGGAAATGCCTCAACACCCTCCACTCCATTAGCACACACACTTTAATTCTGCCAACCCCACAGTTGCTGAAATATACAAGCTCTTCACCTTCTTTTAACCACCCATTCACACTCAGCCACAGGATTCCATCTAACAGTATTAAAGGCTAAAATAAGGGGAAATGGGGGGGGGGGGGAGTTGCCTGCACCACCTGCCCTCTTCAAGCAATGTATCCATATGCACATGCTCACACTGGCTCCTGGCACTATAACATTCAGGAGGTTCCAGATCCTAGTGTACACTCACTCATACAGCCAACTTCCCAGAAAGAATACCACATGTGTACAATTTAAGAATCACTTCTCGGCCTTTTACAACTCCCTTACACTTACTCAGAGGATACCATCTCAACCTACACTTTCATGTAACCATCATTAAAGCATTAGAATCCTCTCCTATTCCACCTCACTACTGACAATTGCCATTTAATAAAAGCCCTATACCTTGCTACTGACATAACCTACACCATTCTACATAAAAGTGATGCATCCTGGAGGTACACATGCAGGTCTTCCCTTTCCTCACACGTTTCAGAGGGTGCAAAACACAGATCTCCTCGTATCACAACCACAGCCAATTTATCTGTTTTATTGAACTCATTTATACTTTTGGCCTTTACATCATTCCCTAGCAACAAGTTCCACAGGTTAACTTGCATTATGTGAAGAACTTCCTTATGTTTGTTTTAAACCTGTTGCTATTAATTTCAGTGGGCGATCTCCCAGTTGCGTGTTATGTAGAATAGCACTTCTCTATTTACTTTTCCCACACCATTCATGATTTTATGGACCTCTAATCTCCCCCCCTCACTCATCATCTCTTTTCCAAGATGAACAGTCCCACTCTTTTTAATCTCTCCTCATATGAAAGCTGTTCCATAAGCCTAATTATTTACATTGCCCTTCTCTGTACCTTTTCCACTTCTAATATATTTTTTTTGAGATGAGGTTTCCAGAACTGCAAGCAGTATTCAAGGTGTGGGCGTACCATGGATTTACACAGGGGGATTATCATATTTTCTATCCCTTTCCTATTTTGTGCAAATGTGTTCAGAGTACTATCCACCATCTATGCAAGTGAAAAAGTGAACTTAAATTCACCATTTGGGTCTCCCAAAGACTTAGTGGCTGCCATGCACTACCTGGGTAAAACTGACCAACAGAGATCAATCTGACCCATGACACAGCAATAGATTGCTCACTAGTTCTGTGCAAACCCCATTAGAAGCCATTAGAAAAACAATGTTGCTGTTTCAGAGCTTATATATCTGGAACCCCAGTTCAAACCACCCCAAGGGTGGGGGAAGTGTCACTAACCCTACTCCGCACACCCACAAAGCATAGCAAATTTCCATACAAGCACAAAGATTTTAGAGCGCTTAGAAACATTCTCCTCTAAACAGGAAAGATGGATGGACAATGGACGGAAAAGGCTCCTGTGCCCGTCCATCTGCAGCACAGGAGGCTCTGAAATGTGTGAAGTGACCAATTCATCTCAATAAGGTGTTTTCAGCTGAATGAGAACACCTCATGGAGATTAATACAACCTGAAACAATAGCTCTGAGACACGTGAATTGCTCCATTCTTCTCAATAGGTGTTATATCGCCCTCCTGAGTATGGGAGAGCCTCTGATATGCATGAAGCATGCCTGTTTTCAGCTCCCCACCCAAAGGGAGAATACTCCTCCAGATCCTGGCTCACATGGGGGCAACGGTGGGGAAGAGGGGGTCCAACCCCTGTAGATGGGCACATACTCCACAGATCCTGGCTGGGGAAGCCAGAAGGGCTCAGACACGCCCAAAGGGACAAGGCCTTAGACCCTGGCTCATATGAGGAGGGCAGGCTCAGGACCCCCTAAAGGGGAAAAAGCCCCCCCCATATCTGGGCACATACATGGGAAGGAAGAATCCCTGCCTCTATTCTCCTCCAGTCCCCCTGCCTCTCAACCCACTGTCCCCCTTCCCACTACTCCTACCTTAATCCCCAAGCCTCCCTCCCCTAACACCCACCTCCATTCATCTCCTACCCCCGTTCCCTTCCCCTCATTGCAGCTCCAAACCCCTTTCCCCCACTTCTCTTCCCCCTAATTACCCCATCCCTCTCAGGAAGAATTCACATCTCTAAATTTTCCCCAAAGGCTTTGGGAGGTGCAGGGTGGTTCGGGGGCAATGGCAAAGCTGTGGCATGCACTGGGGTGAGGGAGCATTGGCAGAGCTGTGGAGCGCCACACTTCCCTCACTTGAGCTCCCAACCTCTTCCCCTCCTCTACCACCCATCCCCATCATGCCCCTTCCAATAACCCTGTTCTCTTCACTGCAGCCCCAACCCCTCTCATCATATTCCCCCACTCCTCCACCCTTCAATGCACCTCCCCTCCCAGAAAGCATTCACATATCCAATTTTCTTTCCTTGAATTCTTTGATTACACACCTCACCCCCCAAAATGAAATTACTACCCATGACTCAAATTGTACCCAACCTCCAGCCACTCAGTCCAAAACTCCTTTTGTCACTGTAGGGGGGTGGGACAACAGGGGGAGAGAAATGAGGAACTTAACCTTAGTTACATTAACGGATGGGTGAATTCACAACCATAAGGAGGTCTGTGATTCATCTAGTCACCAGTAATTTTCAGTGAAACAGAACAAGGCAGCAGAAGGAAACTATTTTTTGGCAGGGACTGTAACTCAGGAACCTGTGGGTCAAATGACTCCAAGTTTGGATCACTAACCCTACCCCGGCACCCTCACAAGGCACACCGAATTTCAAAGCAATCCAATTCACCGTTCAGACTTCACAGCACTTATAAGAATTAAGCTTTAAAGCGGGCAAAATGGCAGGAATGGAAACCCACTAGCTGTTTTTCTGTATTGGCACATTCACAGTGTAAAAATGATTTAGTGGGTGCCATGCACTAGCTTTGGTAAATCTTGACAGCTTGAAACTATTTTGACCCACATCACATCATCAAAAGTTTGATCTCTAGTGCTGAGAAAACAAAACAAACATTCAGCATTTTTCAGGGCTTCTCTCTCTGAAATCCCATGCTCAAATGACTCAAAATTTGGCTCACTAACTCTACCATGCATCCTCCTGAAGTATGCCAAATTTCAAAGAAATCCAACTAAGCAAGTCAATTTTAGAGAACTTAGAAAGATCACCCTTTAAAAAGATGTCATGATACAACCTATTGTGGCACTCTGTTACCACTGTAATACTGCATATGTTGCAAATCCCAAGATTCATTTCCTCTTCCCAGACTTTTCAACATCTTTACTTTACACATTGTGTTAGAACGGCTGACTTGAGTTATATGAATCACAGAAGATGTGATCCCCCAATCTCATTCCTAGACTCTGACAGTCACATGATAGCCTGACTGAGCAGAATCCCAAACTCCGACCGGAAAGGAGAGAACTGCAAACTAATTATTGTAGTACTCCATGTTTGCTAAAGAGGGGATATATTCATTGTGAAAGAGGGAATTTCCATGACTGTGCATACTGAGGGCCATGGACATTCATTTTGCCTTAGAATTAATATGGTTATAGCTCAGTCTTCATATGCATCAACAATTCAACAAGGTAGTGCCATTGAAATACCTCTTTATCTATGTCTTATTTTAAAAGTGACTGAAGTTATAATAATGGTAATATCTGCCTCAGTAATGCAAACCAATGATTAATTAATGTTTCACTCTTTTTGATGACAACAGGCTCATGTCACCACAGAATTAGCAGAACAGTGTAAGCCGCACTAGTGACATCAGTGGCAAATGACACTTTGAAAAGCTAAGTTAATTGGAAAAAAAGTGTTTCTCTGGAAAAGCCGCATTACAGGAGATGGTAGGTGAGGTAAACACTTAACAACCCTCCCCCCAAAATTCCTCTAATCCTTTCACTGAAATAACATATTACAGTAGAAACTTGAAGGCTGGACTACGGTAGTGTTTTTACTTATGTATATATACTTAACTGCAGTAAGTTATAGTTAAATGGAAAGTAGTGATTCAAAGTAAATTTCAATAGATTTCAGTTACTAATCTTAATTAAAAGATTACCAGAATTGTTGACTATACATGCTTTTTGCTTACATAAAAAATAGGTAAGAGACGCAAGATACAGGCATTTTAAATGACCATTTAATAATCACTCAGCATGGGTTCAGTTAGTGATCTGGAAGAAAATCAATATGTTGTTTACTCTTATCTGTGAATGTAATTAACTGGGAATTGTTACAAAAATAAAATTAGGATTAGGGTGAGATCTCTGATTATACAGAGACGGAGGTGAACCACAGGGAACTACAGCCCATACCCAAGGGTCCCAAAGTTTCCATGTGCTCTGCTAGTCTCTCCTATAACGTTAACCATAGACAACTATGCAACTATTAAATGTATTCTCCAGCAGCAAGAGCAGCAGTAATTATTGCTGTGATAGCTACTAGTTCAGTAGTCAACACTGTCCAGAAAGCAATATGTTGTAGGCAGAGGGGACTAGAAGGAACTACCTTATTATGTTCTCTAGCTTTGAATCCTTCTTCACAAAAACCATACAGATAGAGCACAAAGGAATTTGGGCAGCAGGGGCTTCTGCAGGATCCTAGGGAAAAAGTACCCTATATGCTCTCTCCTTTCATAGTTGGAAGATGGAAAAATCAGTTTTGTTCTGCTTTACCCACATCTTCTGAGTCACAGGCAGAAAATAATTAAATTGATACATTCTGGGAAAACATATCCCAACACAGATACTCAAGAGAAAGAAGATACTTGTAAAACAGAAATGCCAGAAAATGTTGGTTGACTGTTAGACATTTTTTAATGCACACACTGGACCATAAATTTATAACGCACTTTAGAGAAAAACAAAAGCTATTGTTCCTGCCCTGGCAAAATTAATCTAAATAAGACACACAGAGGAAATAATGGCGAACAAGAAAAAGAACAGAGGGATGAAGGTTAACAAACAAACAAACACTTAACATGTGAGAGATGCTGAGTATGATGCTTGAAATTTTTAAGTTTGCAAATAGAGGAGGACAAGTCAGAAGAAAGAAACTGCACTGACTGAAGATCATCCTTGCAAAGCTAGCCAAAAGAAAGATTTAAAGAAAGAATTTGAAGGGAGGAAAAAAAAACCTTTCATGTCCATTCCAATCAGGTGTGCATGCGCCGTGTGCATAGTTGTCGAAAATTTTTCCCCCAGCAGCTCCTGTCGGGTTGGCTGTGGAGCCCCCTGGAGTGGTGCCTTCATGGTGCTCAATATATGACTCTGCTGACCCGGCCTCTCCCCAGTTCCTTCTTGCTGGCTATTCTGACAGGGGTAGGAGGGTGGGTATTGGAATGGACGTGAACACCACATCTCAAAGAACAACAGTTAAGGTGAGTAACCATTTTTTCTTCAAGTGCTTGTTCATGTCGATTCCAATCGGGTGACTTCCAAGCTCCATCCCAGAGGTCGGGTCGGAGTTAAGGAATCGCAGACTAGAGCATTGCTCTGCTGAAAGCTTCATCATCTTTAGTGTTGTGTGATAGCACAGTCAGAGGTGAACGTATGCGCCAAGGACCAAGCAGCTCTCCTGCAGATTTCTTGTATCGGGACCTGGGCCAGGAATGCAGCTGCCGAAGCCTCTGCCCTTGTGGAGTCAGCCTTAAGGTGGGGCTGGGACCTTGGCCAGCTCATAATGTGTGCAGATACAGGCTGGGATCCAGGAAGATAACCTTTGAAAGAGACCGGGAGTCCTTTCATGTGGTCTGCCACTGCCACGAACAGCTGGTTCGACCTCCTGAATGGCTTTGTGCGCTCGATGTAGAATGCTAATACCTGCCAAACATCCAATGAGTGCAGCCTTTGCTCTTGGGTACTGTTGTGGGGCTTGGGATTGAAGACAGGTAGAAAAATGTCTTGGCTAGTATGGAATTGTGACACTACCTTAGAGAGAAAAGCCAGGTGAGGTTTGAGTTGCACCTTGTCCTTGTGGAAGACCAGGTAGGGTGAATCGGAAGCAAGGGCCTTTAACTCCGACACCCTCCTGGCTGATGTGATGGTGACCAGGAAGGCTACCTTCTATGACAGGTAGAGAAGGGTGCAAGATGCCAGTGGTTCGAATGGGGGTTCCATTAATCTAGAGAGGACCAGGTTAAGGTCCCATGCCAGAAGAGGCTGTCTAACCCGAGAATATAGCCGTTCCAGGCCCTTAAGGAAACACCGTACCACAGGGTCAGCAAATATGGAATGTCCAGACATGCCTGGATGGAAGGCCGAGACAGCAGCAACCTTGATGGATGACACTGCCAGGCCTTGTTGGTTGAGGTGCAGAAGGTACTCCAGGATGAGTGGTATAGATGCCAGGAGTGGAGGAGTGTGATGTTGGGTACACCAGCAAGTGAACCGCTTCCACTTGGCTAGATAAGTGGATGATTCACCTGGTGGATGGTTTTCTGCTGCCGAGCAGGACCTTTCTTACTGGTTCCGAACACAGCTCATTGGGTTTAGCCATGAAGCTTCCAAGCCATGAGATGGCAGGCCTGAAGGTCCGCATGGTGAAAGTGACCGTGATACTGCGTGATCAGATCGAGGAAGAGTAGTAACATGAGAGGAGTGTCCACTGACAGCTCCAGAAGCGTGGTGTACCAGTGTTGACAGGGCCATGCTAGAGCCAGCAGAATTACTACAGCTCTGTCTCTGCAGATTTTCAGCAGTACTCTGGGCATGAGTGAGAATGGTGGAAAGGCATACATGAGACAGTCTCCCCATGGAAGCAAGAACGCATCCAAGATCAAACCCAGGCAGTGATTCTGAAAGGAACAAAACATTGGGCACCTCCTATTGCTCCTGGTAGCAAACAGATCGATTTGGGGAAACGCTCACCTTTGGAATGGAATATATGACATCCGGACGCATGGCCCACTCGTGATTGTCCGCTAGTTTGTTCTGCACATCTGGGAGATAGCCCACTCCATTCACCTGGAAGCATTCTATGCAGAACTCCCATAGCTGAGGGCTTCCTGACATAGGGGGGGGAAGAGCGGGCTCCACCTTGCTTGTTGACGTAAAACATGGCCAAGGTGTTGCCCGTCATTACTGCCACACCCTGGAATTAGAGCCGGGATAGCAAAGTTTGGCATCCTAGCTAGACTGTTCTGAGCTCTCTGATATTGATATGCAGGGAGAGCACGTCCTGCGACCATAATCCTTGTGTCTGGAGCTCTCCCAGATGCGCCCCCCAACCCAGAACTGATGTGTCCATTACTAGGGACAAGAGCAGCTGGGGGCTGTTGAAGGGGACTCATTGGAGGGACTCAAGTACTTAGCCTGGAATCTGTGGTCATGGTGCCAGACCGTCGAGCCCTAGGCGGCATACAGACGCGAGTCAAGCTTGAAGTGGTCTGAGTCTTCAGTTTGGCATGCCAGACCACATAAGTACAGGCTGCCATGTGGCCGAGGAGACTCAGGCATCCCCTCGCAGTAGTGGTCGGGTACCTCCTGAGGTTTTGGATAATGTCTGTCATGGTCTGAAATTGGGTCTCTGGCAGGACCGCCCTTGCCTGCACCAAGTCCAGCATTGCACCGATTAATTCTAATCTTTGAGTCAGTGACTAAGTTGACTTGTTCACGCTGAGGAGTCCCAGCCTCTCAAAAGTAGCTCTGACTAGTTGGACTTGAGACTCCACCTGCTCCCTGGTACGCATCCTGAGTAGCCAGTCATTGAGGTAGGAATACACCTGCACCTGTCTCCTGCAGAGGAATGCTGCTACAACCGACATACACTTGGTGAACATTCAGGGGGCTATCAACAGACTGAAGGGGAAGACCGTGAATTGAGAGTGTTTACAGCTGGCTACAAAGCACAGAAATCATCTGTGCACTGGCCGAATAGCTACATCAAAGTTCGTGTCTTTCATGTCAAGGGCAGCATACCAGTCTCCCAGATCCAGGGAAGGGATGATAGTGCTGAGGAAGACCATGTGGAACTTCAACTTCACCATGAACCTGTTGAGTCCTTGCAGGTCTAGAATGGATCTGAGACCCCCACTTTGCCTTGGGGATTAGGAAATAGCAGGAGTAGAACCCTTTGCTCTTTAGCTTCTGAGAAATCTCCTCCACTGCCCCTATGGCAAGAAGCGATTGCACCTCCTGGATAAGGAGTTGCTCGTGAGAAGGGTCCCTGAAGAGGGACAGGAATGAGACGGGAGGAGGAGCAGAACTGGACAGAATATCCCACTTCTATAGTGTGGGGAATCCAGCGGTCCGATGTTATTTGGGACCATGCAGGATAGAAGTGGGATAGACTATTCTGAAAACAGGGTTGAGGATCCGCTATACAGTCTAGCACGTCGTCCCCGCGTGCATCTTCAAAAGACCTACTTGGAGGCCAAGGGGGTGCACGCTTGGCACTGTGATGACGAGGGCGGAGATGGCTTATGCCTGCTGTTCCTACCTTGTCGTCTAGAAAAGTCTTGCCTAGGGTGAGGTTGATAAGGATATTGAGGGGGTTTGAGGCTTAAAGTGTTTTCGCTGAGAAGCTGGGGTATGCATCTCCAGCAACTTCATCATCGCCCTTGAATCCTTTAGGCTGTGTAGCCTGGGGTCTGTTTGCTCCACGAATAATCCTGTTCCTTCAAAGGGCAGGTCCTGCAGAGTCTGTCGGATCTGGTGGGGGGTAGGCCCAAAACTTGAAGCCATGAGGTCCTCCTCAGGGCTATGCCAGAGGATAAGGCATGCACTGCTAAGTCAGCAGCGTCCAGTGAGGCCTGTAAAGAGGTCCATGCCACTGTCTTGCCCTCCTCCACAATGGCCCCAAACTCATTCCTGGACTCTGATGGTATTAGCTCCTTAAATTTGAGCATGGAGTTCCATGAGTTCAAATTATATCTGCTCAGGACTACCAACTGATTAGCAATCCTGAGCTGTAGGCCCCCCGTGGAGTAGACCTTTCTACCAAAAAGGTCGAGTTTTTTTAGAGTCCTTGGACTTATGTGTGGGTCCCTGCTGCCTTTGTCTTTCAAGTTCATTAACGGCAGACACCACCAGGGAGCAGGGCTGAGGGTGGAAGTATAGATATTTGTAACGCTTGGAGGGAACAAAGTATGTGTGTGCTACCCCCTTGGCCACCAGGGGGATGGAGGCCAGGATCTAGAGGGCCATGGTGGTGCTGATCAGAGCTGGCTGGGTTAGTGGTGCTGCCAGGAAAGGGAGCAGTGCCAAGACCTCCATCTGTACCGAGAGGATCGGGGACGCGATGATGATTGGTGCTGGGAGTGGGACTGCTGACGATCCAAGGACTGGTGCCGCAAGTTTGACCAGTGCCGCGAGCGAGAGCGGCACCCCCTTTCCAGTGCCAGGGATCGATGACCTGGCAACACGGGCAGGCACATCATTACTAGCTTACCATGTGACAGTAGCAGCCTTGGCAGTCCCGGGGGCTGGCTGTGGAGAGTTGGGGGACTGCAGTACAGTCATGGCAATGAGGTCCTATGCAGCCTCAAAGGTGTCCGGAGTGAATGGTAGCCTCACCTTCTCCACTATATAGTTTGGGGAGTCGAACGGCCCCAGGCTCAAGGGTCTGAAGTTCCCGGTGCCAACTCCAAGGGTCTTTGGGCCAGGTCTCCCCCTCTGGGATGTGCCCCATTGACCTAGACTGCCGGGGAGGGTCTCACAGGAGATCCGCCTCTACCCTGCATGGCGTGCCTCTTCTGTGGCGCCAGAGAGTGGGACCGGTGCTGGGCAGTTCCCACAATCTTAAGCCTGAGGGATCGGCAGTGCCGCGAGTCTCTGTGCTCAGAGATCTTCCACTGTGCCAATTCTGCCACCGACGCCGGCGTGCTCCGCACCGAGGAGCTCCATGCCGGGTCCTGCTGTGCTGAGGTGGACTGTAGTTTAAGAGTCGCCTTCAACCTGAAATCCCACTCCTTTTTGGTCCTGTGTCGAAAACCCTTGCAAATCCTGTACTTATCGGCTTGGTGAGCCTCCCACATACACTTTAAACAAGTGTCACCAGTTGGCACAGGCTTGTTGAAGGGTTTGAACTCCAGGGATCGAGGCATGTCCTGAGGTCCCCAGGGGGAAAGGCTGGGATGGAGGGGGAATCCCCCCACACTTCCAATGGAAACTACTACTAACTAATCAAACTAGAACAACTATAAACTACTGAGATAAATTATACTAGAAAGCTAGGGGAAGCGAGGAGAACTTGCAAGCAAGCCACTTGCACTTCCGACAACTGTCACAGGCAGTAAGATGGACCTGAAGAGGGGGCAGGTCAGCAGGGTCATATATTGAGCGCCATGAAGGCATCACTCCAGGAGGCTCCACAGCCGACCCAATGGGAGCTGCCGGAAAAGTTTCCAGCAACTGTGCACGCAGTGCACGCACGCCTGATTGGAATCAACGTGAACAAGCACTCGAAGAAGAAGAGGACATTATTCTAGGCAGAAGAGTAGTCTAAGCTCGGGGAGAGGGGGACTTTGACTTGAGTGCATCTTTTAGACCTACAGAGCAAGAAAGAGTCCACCCGTCAGCTTGACTCAGACAGTGTATGGATTCTGATGTCAGCCCTATCCTTTGTATGTGTGTAAGTGAATGTGAACTTATACACTTGCAGCGCATCCTAAATTCCAGTCCCTGAACAGTAAGAATTTATTTTATAATGGTACCCACAAAAGTTAGATTCCACAATTTTGTTTCTTTCTCCTAAGCTCCATGACTTACCCACCTTTGCTCCCCATCCACATTGGTACAGAAGTGCCATTATAGCACTGTGTGAGAAAAATCTATGACCTGCTGTTTGCTTTTGTGTTTATTTAAATTCTACAGCTCTGCATGGGAGGGTGAAGAGACCTTGCTGCCCTTGATCTCATCACAAAGGGGAAGTGGTGCTGACTAAGATTTGCTTTTACTTGAATATCCAATATGCTTTGCGCTGAATATTAAACGTCAACATGCCCCCTGCAGAGAGAGCATTCCAGACTGCGAAGAATACGGAAGTGTCCATATCCTGAGGCCTCTGAAGGGATCCATTGAAACAAACAAATATCCCCCTTAGTGGGACTTTGCTTCCACAGAGAGGAATGGGAGAAACCTTTGTTAGCTCAGATTCCAGGAGAGGACACAGTCACCGAAGCCAAGATTAGATATTAAGGAGAGTGCACAGCAAAGATTCCACTGACGCACATAACAGAATGAAGGAAAAGATACCACAAACAGGTAATCTGGGTAAAAATTCAGGCACCTCTTAGCTGGAACACACTGGATAAAAGCACAACTGATGTGTCGGAGAGAAGACAGGCTTCAATTCTTTTTCATGTTACCACGACAAACCTCCTCAGCAATTTGTTTACATTTTTATAAGCCATGTCTGAAAGAAAAGTGACTAGAGATTTTTATTTTCCACCATTTAAAGTGATATCTTAGGTCACAGGTAGTCATTTGGATCCTTCTAGAAGTTTGCCATAGCTAAAGGGGCCATGATTACATTCCTTATACACTCTCTGGCAAACAATTTTGAGACTAGGAAAGTCATATTAGGGAACTAAACTCATACCTTGGATCTCACCAACATCTTTTGAGAAAAATTCATCTGAAAGCATTTAAAACTACACCGAACAAAGCACTGGAGCATGTAGCATTGAGAATAATCTTGCAATGGAAAACCTAACTAGATATCCTAAAATGTTTCTCTTCAATTTTAAATCATGTTTGTGATTTTAAATATAATTTTAAATTGTTTATGGTAAAATAATCTCTAAACTTACAGAGGTTGAAATCTTCTTCGCTGTTTCTGTGAATACTTGTTCCAGTGGTTTCCAGACCTGGAAAGCATAGCGACCTGAAAAACAATTTAATAATAATAATAATAATAATAATGATAAAAAATCAAACTTCACTTAAAAAAGAAACCTTTACAGAGGTTTACCTGTGCAAACACTTATTTTGCAAGTATAATACCAGTGTAGGATTTTTGGTCTAAAAATCAAAGCCATCTCCATTTTTAATCTCTTCATGTAATTTGTTTGCTGGCAAGCACTGTTGCACTTTACTGCTTTTCAAGATGTTCCCTGAGCTGTCAGTTTTGTAGTCAGGCCCAGAACAGTTCTCTGATGAGTTTGCAATCGGTTGCATTTTTCAATCTTTATATTAAGAAGAGGGGAAAGGTCTGGTAATAAGTTTGGAAAAGAAAGTAATAAATTGCAAGATTCACAATGTTTGTTCCCAAGGCCAATATATTCCAATATGTTTGGATAGGATAAACTGAGATATGTGCCTTGTAAATTGTAGGAAATATTGCAATTAGCAATTATAGCTGGCATTTGTAATGTAATTCACCAAAATAAGTACAGCTCAAAGTTGTTTCCAAATTTATTTCCTTAGTGTTCATACAACTTTGCACCAATATCACACAGAGTGAGTAATTCTTTGCATTCTTATTTATTTAGTGAAAAACTGAGTCTTTTTGGATCCAGCACCATTAAAGACCCAACTTAGCCATGACCCTCTCTAAATACAAAACAGACTGGATGGAGCTCTATTTAGCAGTCAGTAAATTCTATACCATTTTGGGAAAGAATTGAGTAGGTCTACCAAGTTCAGTATCAGAATTTGCATCAGAGCCATCGTAGGAATGATCATTTTTTTGTTTGGTTGGGTTGTTTTTTGCTTACTATATACTAGAAAATTTAGTCACCATTATGCCATTTTAATTATTTTTTAAAATAAGATAATGCTTTAGCCAGATAGCATTTTGTTTTCATTCTTAATGATCAAGATGTCTACATAGGTCATTTCAATCATGACAGCGTGTGCTTAGGTTTATGAAGAAATCAAGTTAATATGGTGTGATTTCATTACCTGAAGTGAACAGAAATCAATTTGTAGATTTCAAGGCCAGAAGGAACCCCTGATCCTCCCATGCAACATGGGCCATAGAATTTCAACCTGTAATTCCTGAATTAAACCCAATAATTTAAGGTTGAACGAGAATCTATCTTTCAAATTAACATTGCATCTTGATTTAAAGATTTAGAGAGATGGAGAATCTACCACTTCCCCTGGTAAATTGTTCCCTAAATTGCCTGTAAACTGCACCGCTGCCTCTTAAGCCTCGCGCAGGGGCTCAGGGCTGCGACAGGGAGAGATGTGTCTCCCCCAATACGGATCTGCCCCGGTGGGGAGAGGAGCCCTCTCCCCGCCGGCTCCAGTGCGAACCTGCCCTGGACTTGCAGCAGCCGGGGGAGAGCAGCCCCTCCCCAGGCCTAGCCCAGCCCCACCAGAGCTGCAAGACCAGGGAGACACGCCTCTCCCCCGGCCCCAAGCTGCTGCAGTGAAAGAGTGCTGGGGGGAGTCCTCTCTCCCCACTGCAGCCCTGGGACAGCCTGCACCCCAAACCCCACAACCCTGGCCCCACCCCAAAGCCCGCACACCCCAACCCCCTTCCCCAGCCCCACCCCCAGAGCCTTCAACCCTAGCCGAAGCCCTCACCCCCTGCACCCAATCCTCTACCCCAGTCCTGAGCCCCCTCCCACACCCCAAACTCCTCATCCCCCGCTCCACCCCAGAGCTCACACTCCCAGCCAGAGCCCTCACTCCCCCCTGCACCCCAACCTTCTGCTCCAGCCCTGAGCCCCCTCCCGCACTCCAAACCCCTCGGCCCCATCCCCACTACATTAATTTTGTTATGTGCACCAATATGGAGGTGATGTGTCACACATCACCTCCATATTGGTGCACATAACAAAATTCATTCCGCACATGGACATAAAAAATTAGAACTGGTTGTTCCTATGGTTAATTACCTTCACTGCTAAAACTTGCTAGACAAATTCAAACTGGGAAAAAGGCGCATCAACTCTCTGCCACTGCATCTTTTTATGCCCTTGTAAACTAGATTAAAGAGTAGTCTATTATCCCATATCTTCCAGGAGAGCTGGCTGTATTTCAAGGAATCCCTATTGAAGTTACAGGGACAAACCATCCCAATGTGTCAAAAGAATAGTAAACATGGCAGGCGACCAGCTTGGCTTAATGGTGAAATCCTTGCAGATCTTAAACATAAAAAAGAAGCTTACAAGAAGTGGAAGATTGGACAAATGACCAGGGAAGAGTATAAAAATATTGCTCGGGCATGTAGGAATGAAATCAGGAGGGCCAAATCACACCTGGAGCTGCAGCTAGCAAGAGATATTAAGAGTAACAAGAAGGGTTTCATCAGGTATGTTGGCAACAAGAAGAAAGCCAAGGAAAGTGTGGGCCCCTTACTGAATGAGGGAGGCAACCTAGTGACAGAGGATGTGGAAAAAGCTAACGTACTCAATGCTTTCTTTGCCTCTGTCTTCACGAACAAGGTCAGCTCCCAGACTGCTGTGCTGGGCAACCCAGCATGGGGAGTAGGTGGCCAGCCCCCTGTGGAAAAAGAGGTGGTTAGGGACTATTTAGAAAAGCTGGACGTGCACAAGTCCATGGGGCCAGATGCGTTGCATCCGAGAGTGCTAAAGGAATTGGCGGCTGTGATTGCAGAGCCATTGGCCATTATCTTTGAAAACTCGTGGCAAACGGGGGAAGTCCCGGATGACTGGAAAAAGGCTAATGTAGTGCCAATCTTTAAAAAAGGGAAGAAGGAGGATCCTGGGAACTACAGGCCAGTCAGCCTCACCTCAGTCCCTGGAAAAATCATGGAGCAGGTCCTCAGGGAATCTATCCTGAAGCACTTACACGAGAGGAAAGTGATCAGGAACAGTCAGCATGGATTCACCAAGGGAAGGTCATGCCTGACTAATCTAATTGCCTTCTATGATGAGATTACTGGTTCTGTGGATGAAAGGAAAGCAGTGGATGTATTGTTTCTTGACTTTAGCAAAGCTTTTGACACGGTCTCCCACAGTATTCTTGTCAGCAAGTTAAAGAAGTATGGGCTGGATGAATGCACTATAAGGTGGGTAGAAAGTTGGCTAGATTGTCAGGCTCAATGGGTAGTGATCAATGGCTCCATGTCTAGTTGGCAGCTGGTATCAAGTGGAGTGCCTGAGGGGTCGGTCCTGGGGCCGGTTTTGTTCAATATCTTCATAAATGATCTGGAGGATGGTGTGGATTGCACTCTCAGCAAATTTGCGGATGATACTAAACTAGGAGGAGTGGTAGATACGGTGGCAGGTAGGGATAGGATACAGAGGGACCTAGACAAATTGGACAATTGGGCCAAAAGAAATCTGATGAGGTTCAACAAGGATAAGTGCAGGGTCCTGCACTTAGGACGGAAGAATCCAATGCACCGCTACAGACTAGGGACCGAATGGCTAGGCAGCAGTTCTGCGGAAAAGGACCTAGGGGTTACAGTGGACGAGAAGCTGGATATGAGTCAACAGTGTGCCCTTGTTGCCAAGAAGGCCAATGGCATTTTGGGATGTATAAGTAGGGGCATAGCCAGCAGATCGAGGGACGTGATCATTCCCCTCTATTCGACATTGGTGAGGCCCCATCTCGAGTACTGTGTCCAGTTTTGGGCCCCACACTACAAGAAGGATGTGGATAAATTGGAGAGAGTCCAGCGAAGGGCAACAAAAATGATTAGGGGTCTGGAACACATGACTTATGAGGAGAGGCTGAGGGAACTGGGATTGTTTAGTCTGCTGAAGAGAAGAATGAGGGGGGATTCGATAGCTGCTTTCAACTACCTGAGAGGTGGTTCCAAAGAGGATGGTTCTAGACTGTTCTCAGTAGTGGCAGATGACAGAACAAGGAGTAATGGTCTCAAGTTGCAGTGGGGGAGGTTTAGATTGGATATTAGGAAAAACTTTTTCACTAGGAGGGTGGTGAAACACTGGAATGCGTTACCTAGGGAGGTGGTAGAATCTCCTTCCTTAGAAGTTTTTAAGGTCAGGCTTGACAAAACCCTGGCTGGGATGATTTAATTGGGGATTGGTCCTGCTTTGAGCAGGGGGTTGGACTAGATGACCTCCTGAGGTCCCTTCCAACCCTGATATTCTATGATTCTATGATTCCTTCTGTGTAGGTACTTTTAGACTGTGATGAAGTCACCTCTTATTATCTGTGATAGCTAAACACATTCAACTTCATTAGGTCAGGTTTTCCAGACATCAAGCCATTCTCGTAGCTCTTTTTTGGAACCTTTCCAAATTTTCAACATTCCTTTTCAAGGGTGGACACTAAGACTGGACACAATATTCCAGTAATGGTCTCACCAGTGACAAATGGAACCTCCCTACTCCAACTTCTTATGCTCCTGCTTATATATTACATTAGCCTTTTTGGGCACAGCATCACACTGGGACCGCATGTTCAGATGGCTGGTCAGTTACCTGCAAATGCAACAGCTGCAACACCCAGGCCAACTGCCATCATAGTTCTGGCCTATAACAGAAAAACTGAGTCAGTATAAAATTTAAGCTCTGATTTTAAGTAAATTGACATTCTATTGCAACAGTGAGCATTTCTGAAGTCTGAATGTGGATACCATATGGTCCACCTCTGTAAACCCTTTAGCGAATCTTCCCCTAATAAGGTTTAATATTTTATTTCCTTCTTATAAAAGGAAATTACAACCTTTTCTCTGTGTATTTTAACTTTGGAATGTACCAATACTTTCAGTGTGTAAAAAAGGAATAAATTCTTGGATACGTTTTAATGCATGAAATTAGAAACTCAGAAAACACTGGAAAATTAAATAGCTTTCCTTGTTCCGTGGCATTACTTAACCTCTGACAAAACCTCATGTTTAGTTTGAAACGGACTCTTGCTAGTGTTTCACAATTATGTGATTTGCTAAAACGTTTTCACAGGAGATCATATAAAATGACATGCAAAACCATTCTGCTAGGGTTACTTGAAATAATTCACACAGTAAAACTCAAGTTTAGTTTAAAAGGACACAGATAACAGAAAACTCCATAATATTAACTAGAAAATCCAGGTGGTTGGATTGGGATTATGAATGGAAAAAAGTTTTCATTAGGGCTTTGCACAGCAATCTCATCATGACAGAATTTCTGGGATTAGAAAAGGGAGTATTAACTCAGGCACAGTCCCTAGACTTACACAGTAATAATTGGGAGAACTCCCAGCCTTTGGTACTCCTTCCCCAATGCAATCAGCATGAGCTACAGCTGAGGTCACAGGGGTAAAATAGGATCTGCAGGGATAAGTCTACACTGCAGCTGGGAGCCTCCCAGCCTGAACAAACACGTTATCTGTGCTTCGGCTAGCAGATTCAAAATAGCAACATGAATGTTGTAGCATGGGAGATGGCATGACCTAGCTTCTCAAGTACAAGGCTGGTCCAACCACCCTTGTCTGTACTTTGGTGGCTAGCCCATGCCGCCACATCCACACTGCTCATTTTAGCATGCTAGCTTGAACAGAGCTACTCTGTGTCAGTCTATCCAGCCTGGGAGATCTACAATGCAGCTGGGAGTATAATACTGCCTTAGGGCCTTCTAAGTCCTCTGTCCCTCAAACTCAGACAGGCCTCATCAAGAGAAAAAGTTCTAGAACCTCTTGCTTTCTGACTACCTCCACATTGGGCACAGCAGCTGAGAGGAAGCTGGTGGGGGTGTATTTCTGAAACTCTGATGTTCTTCCCCAAAGCAGCCACCTTTGTTTTCCTTCTTCAAAGGAAGCCCTTGACTTGTCCTTCTGGCTCCTATTCCTCCAAGCAAGCATCAGCCTGCAGTCTTTGTTTTGTTTCATACCTTGAGATTCCATTCCTTGTAACTCCCCAAGCAAGTCATTAGAGATCTGAAACTTTTGGAGCCAGATGGAATTTTTTTTTCCCTGTTGAAAAGTCAGAATTGGTGGGACGGGGGAAAAAGGAAAATCACAGAAACTGCTATACCAAATCAGAAAAGGAGTACTTGTGGCACCTTAGAGACTAACCAATTTATTAGAGCATAAGCTTTTGTGAGCTATGAAGTGAGCTGTAGCTCACGAAAGCTTATGCTCTAATAAATTGGTTAGTCTCTAAGGTGCCACAAGTACTCCTTTTCTTTTTGCGAATACAGACTAACACGGCTGTTACTCTGAAACCTATACCAAATCAGTGGTCCATCTATTACAGTATCCTGTCTTTGACAATGGCCAGTAATGGATGCATCAGAGAAAGGTATATTAAACTTCATAGTAGACAAATATTCAATAACTGCCAACAAGGGAGGCTTCTTCCTAACGTCTGTCAATTAGTCATTGGATTCTGCTTGAAGCATGGGGTTTATATCCGTCCTAAAAGAGGTTTTCTTCCTGTTTTATTTAGTTTTTCTGTAACTGTCAACAGTATCATTATCAATATAAATATCTAATCCTACTTTGAATGTAACTAGGTTCTTGGTCTCAATGTTAGCATAAAGTTTCACATGTTAATTATGTAAAAAAAAAAGTTTATATCAGCTTTACAGTTGTTGCCATTTAGTGTCATGAAACTTCCCATTGCTCCTGCACTATGGAGAAGGGTAAACAGGAGCACCCAATTTACCTTCATCATACCATTTATTATTTTTACATTCCTCTTATTTATCTCCTCTCTAAATTTAATAGCCACAATCTTTTCAACCTTGCGTCACAGGGAAGTCTTGTCAGGCCTTTAATCATTTGACGCCTGTTTTTGAACCTCTTCTATTTCTGCTATCTCTTTTGAGATAGGCGACCAGAACTTGACACAGTATTTCAGGGGATGGCATCATATTGATACATAATTGCATTATGCTATTTTCATTATACTTTTTGTTTGGTTTGTTTTGGTGTGTACTAAGTAAAGACTTTCACTGACGTGTCCAAGTAACAGCTACATCTTTTTTCTAAGTTAAGAGCCCAACAATGTGTTAAGAGTAGTTCTCTCTATTCCATCCAATGTTTATTATCCTGTATTTGTCAAAATGAAATTTCACCTGCCATTGCGCTGGACACTGGCCTAACTTTGTTAAGTCCTTCTGAAATTTCTCAGTTTTATTTATTCTTGAATAAGCAAAATATTTTTTCATCTGTAAAACTGCCACTTTACAGTTCACTTTTCCAGATAACCGATAAAACACCACCAGTCCTTATGTGGAATGTTACAATTGATGCAATTTTTCAGAAAGTTGTGAATGGAGGTTCAGAAGTATCCATGTTAACTGAATCTTGAAAAAAAATCTGATAAATAGCTCATGGTGTAATTTTTTTGTTTGCTGGATAAAAATGGGTACAGATTTCTTAAATAATTTAGTAAATAAAAATTAGAGTGTCATTCAGTTGAATTTGTTTAGGCACACTATGGAAGTATATTATTGAAATCTTCCATACACTAATCAAGGATTCAACTGTTATTTCAGTATTTTTAGTGCTAAACTGAAGCTTCTATTGTAGAGAAATCCACTAAAAATCTAAATTGATACTCTCTATTCTTCCACATGACCCAAGATTAATTTAAATCAATACATAAAAATGCTGCGTCACTAAATGACAGATCATGAGGTCCAGTAGAATGAACAGCAACTCCAAGTACCACTAATGACTCAATGAGAGCCCTGGAGTAAATCGTTTAGCCCTCTGTTTGTGTCCCCATCTGTACCCACTTATCTCAGCTGGATATTTTAAAGAATAATCAGTTTGTACACTGCTTTGAAACCGTAACGTGCTCAGTATTACTGATGTCAAAAGCACAAAACTTGAATTAAACTCAGATTTTTTGTTGATGTTAAAAGGCAATTTACTAGCATTCTCGAGGGTACAAAGAGATTTGTGTTATATGAGACTAGTACCACCAAACTACTTCTTCCTCTCATTGTCTGAAAATAAGTTATACATGCAGCATAGCAGAAACTGAATAAAGGGCCATTAACTTTCAACAGTGTGCTTACTTAAGGTTTACATTTTGGAGAGTGTACTGTTGAGGAATTTGTAAAATACAGGCTTTAGATGTAGCTACATTTAAAGTATTCCCTTAACAGCCAAGAAACAAATTAATGTCAAGGATGTATGAAGCTGTAATGGAACAGAAGACAAAAGCAGCTGACCCACAAACACTTTTCTTTTTAGTGCATCAGCTCTCCTGGGTTAATCATTGGTATATCCTATTGTGCTGATCTCAGTATTTTTATTCTTACTATTTAGTTCAATTTACAATAACAAAGCTTTTTGGATTCAGACAACAGCAAGGAAAGTGTTGCTGAATCAGCAAAGGCTAGATTTTTTTTTTTTTTTTTTTTAAGAAATGCAGAGCAGAAGAGAGATTAGAAAGGCTGCTTCAGACATGACAGACCACACTGTTAGATAAATAAAGGATGAAAAAAATGTTTACCCTCAAATAAATGTTATTTCTATTATATAAATTGAAATAACTTCATATACTGTAAGTGTACAGAGGCCAACTCATGACCCTTTAAAGATGTATTATTCAACAGCTTTTATTCTATAACATAACAACAAAAAGATGCAATGATTTAATTCCTCTCTCCACAGATTCTCAATCTACTGTGTTGCATTAACAAATCACAGAAACAAAAGGCTGCAAGGGAGGTCAAGAGGTGATCTAGTGAAGTCCATCTCACTGTATGAGGCAGGGCCAACTATACCTAGACCAGATGTGACAGACATAGGCGCTGACTTACCTAGTTGCCAAGGGGTGCTCGACCCCTGCTCTGCCCCAGGCCCAGGCCCAGCCCCCACTCCATTCCTTCAAGCCCCTACCCTGCCCCAGAATACCTCAGACAGGAAAACTGGGTGAGTGGGCAATGATGGGGGGCAGCAGGGAGGGGGCATCCGTTTCCCTCCAACCAGCCCTTACTGCTCAGCAGGCACCCGAAGATGAGGCTGCCAGGGGCACACAGGCTGCGGGGCACGCCCATGGGGCACAGGGGGGCACCGCTGGGGCTCAAGCTACACCCGCCCCTCCCAACCCCGGCTTGGTGTCCATCTGCCTGGCCAGCCACATCCCTCTCCTTCCGGCGACATGCGCTGCTTCTGCTCCATTCTCAGCACTAGCCCCGCCCAGACCCACCCCAACAAGGCACACTCCAGGCGCAGGAGCCGGAGACCAGGGCAGCAGCACTTGGCACTAGCAGGACAGGGTCGCAGCCAGGCCAACAGACACCAAGCCAGGGTCGGGAGTCCCAGCCTGTGGATTCGAGGGACTTTGGCCCAGATTTGGGTGGGCATGGTTGGATGTTAAGTGGGTAGCCTGTGGCCCACCCAGGTCCACCTGTGGCTACAGCCCAGCCCCTCTTTCCGCCCCTCCCCGCACTCCTCCATCTCCCTCCCCCAGTCCCTCATGCAAACCACAGAACAGCTGATCCACGGCAGGCAGGAGGCAGGGGGAGGCGTTAATCGGTGGGCTGCCAGTGAGGGGGAGGCGCTGGGGGGGGCAGGCGCTGACAGAGCTGCCGATGGGTGCTGAGCACCCACTTTTTTTTCCCGTCCAGCCCTGCAGCACCCACGGAGTCGGCACTTACGGTGACAGATGTTTCTCAAACCTGTTCTTCTATACCTCCAATGACAGGAATTCCACATCCTCCCTTGGTAACCTATTCCAGTACTTAACTATCCTTGTAATTAGAATATCTAATATCTAACCTAAATCTCCCTTGATGCATATTAAAACAGATTACTTCTTGTCCTCCCCTCAGTGGACATGGAGAACTATTGAAGAAATATCTAAAAATGTAAAATTTCTGTATTCCATAATTATGTGATGTTCCATTCAATGAAGGAATTAGAGGAAAGAAAAAGTAAAACATTTACTATATAAAAAATCCAGTATAGTAAAACAGATTTCATATGGCCTTATATTAGCATGATGTGGACAGCACTTTCCTGATGGAATTGAAAACATGCCATTGCTTACATGTCTATAGCCTTCATAGCTCACTGCAAGGCCTAGATATATTTTTTAGGCATTTAAGTGGCTAAAGTATATTGTGGAGGACAGGGAAAGAGAAAGCACTTATATAGCTCAACAGAACTGATGAGATTTGGCTATTGATATTAACTTAGTACCCCATTCATCAAGGTACTTAAGCATGTGCTTAACTTTTAATATATAAGTAGTCCCTTTGAAGTCAAAGTTGATTTAGGCGTGTCCCTTAATTTGATTTTGAATTAACTGTAAAAGAAAAACTTGAAATCTAATCAGTTTCAAAAAGTGAATGAGAAGTAGTTTCAGGTACCCATGCTGATTTCTGTAATTCTACAATCACATTTTCCTATTTTTAGAAAGATATTTCTCACACATTTGTGTGGGTCTTTCATGCTGAAACAGGGAAAGCTGACCAATGTATTCTGTTTATACCTCCTTTAGAAAGCAATATCAGTCAAACTCTTTGAACAATGAATAGTTAGCTCAATCCACAAGAAGTTAACACTTGACCTCATCCTGTCTCCAAAATCCCATTCCTGGGCAAAATAATTGAGAAAGTAGTAACCATCAAGCTCCTACATAAAAGTGACAGCCAGAATCCTGGATTCAAACTAGGGCATAGGAACAATCCTAGTGGCCCTAAAAGATGGGCATAGTATGTACACAAGCACATTGCCCGTGTTCATATTGCTGGGGTTTTCTGCTAAACAGCAGACCACAAGGTAGTGCTAACCTGCCTACCTGACATAACAGGAGTAGATGGTACAGCACTAGTCACTCCAATCATTCCTCTCCAACAGACCTCAGAATAGTGATGTGTAATTACTCCTTCTTTCCATAGGCCCTCACCTGCTGAATCCCACAGAGATTCAGATCACCCCATCTGCTTTTCAATACATACGAAATTACTGGGAGAAACAGTGACATACTATGGGTTCAGCTGCCAATAATATGCTGATGACTACCAAATTAATGGCTGTGAAAAATTCCTCATGAACCATGAATTTGATTTTCTCCAGGAAGTCTGGTGCCCAGTCGGGGGCTCCTACCCTGTGCAGGGTTCCCGCTAGTAGTCCCAGCTGGGGATGAGGAGAGACAAGACTTTCTCTTCCCCTGGAGGGGCTGCTCCCAGGGCGGGTCAGACCCACTACCGGGAACCTCCCCTGGCTGCAGGAATCTCCGCATCTCCAGCTGTCATCTCTCCCCTTCTTCCCCACACGGGGAGGCTGTGTCTCCAGCTGTCACCCCACAAGACACACTGGAATGGGAGACTGCCGGGAAAACCGGACATATGGTAACCCACCCTCCTACCCTGTGACCCACACTTCTGCACTGCTGCTGCTGGCGGCACTGGCTTTAGAGTTGGATGCCCAGCCAGCAGCCTTCCTCTCTGGCTGCCCAGCTCTGAAGGCAGAAAGGCAGAAGTAAGGTTGGCAATCCATTACCCCCCTACAATAATCTTGTGATTCCCCCCCAACCGGCCTCTTGGGTTTGGACTCCCATGGTTACAACACTGTGAAATTTCAAATGTAAACAGAAAATGACTAATTTTAAAATCCCCGGCCATGAAATTGACCAAAATGGACTGTGAATTTGGTAGGGCCCTACTGATGACACTCTACAAGATTTTTCACCACTGATAATGCAACCATCCTCACTAAAATATCAGAAAGCCTACAGAACATCAGCTCTTGGACAAAGTGTAGTTGACTCAAAGTGATGCCAAGCAAGACTGAAAATGATGAAACTTTTTGAAGAACTAGCTGAGGTACAGTTGCCACCATCCATTGAAGGCATACAACCCCTATTCATTGAATCAGTGCAAAGTCTCCTTCTAAAATTTGACTTCTCACAAAGCTTAGATGATCAGGTATCATCAGTGAATAAAAATGCCTTCTTTCACCTCTTTCAGCACTCTAGGCATTCTAGGAAACTTCCACCCCTCCTTTCCAACAAGGACCTGGCCACATTGATCCATTCATTTTTCATCTCTAGGCTGGATTACTGCCATTCACTGAAACGGAATGCAGTGATGCTAGAATAATTTTTATAGTGTGGATACTGAAGACTGAAACCTTCTATTTCGGTTATTACTACTTCAAGACAGGAGGTACAGCAGCACCCCCTAGCACTCTTAGTTTCAGCATTCAGCATTCAGCCGTGTTAGTCTGTATTCGCAAAAAGAAAAGGAGTACTTGTGGCACCTTAGAGACTAACCAATTTATTTGAGCATAAGCTTTCGTGAGCTACAGCTCATGATGCAGCCGATGAAGTGAGCTGTAGCTCACGAAAGCTTATGCTCAAATAAATTGGTTAGTCTCTAAGGTGCCACAAGTACTCCTTTTCTTTTTAGTTTCAGCACTTATGGCTGAATGTGAAGACAATGGATTGGCTTCAAATAGTACAAAAAATGGCTGCCCGCTTTGTCCAGGTTCTGGATCACCATGAGCCCGTAAGGCCTGCATTCAAATCCCCAAACTCGTGCCTACTCAGTTTCAGGTGCCACTTTAAGGCTCTGATGCTAACCTTCAAAGCAATTAATGCATCATTCCCAGCTACGTTAACTGAATTTCTATGAACCACTGTGAAAGCAGTGCAAGGACAGGCAGATCACAAAACCCAGGATGAAGTACATGAGAGGTGGGAAAAAAGGGAGGAGAACCGTCTATGGCATAGACTCTATGAAATGAACTTCTAAAGGGGATTAGGTGAATCCTGAGTCTGACCCTTTTTACCATAGAAAGAAAAACATATCTCCTCTCTAAAAAAAATAAAATACAATAGAATAAAATAAATGAAACAACCAACACAAGCACAACACACAATACCCCAAGTGGAGTTTGGTCTCCTCTCCAAAAAGAGAAAAAGAACCAGAGACTCCCAAGTCCATGAGGAGTTTTACTATTGATGTTCACTTCACGTGGAAGGCACTCAGCTACTACAATGATGGATGGCAGTGTTGTAAAACCATAAGATAGACTACAAAGAAAACAGTAAAAGGAAAAGGAGTACTTGTGGCACCATATTAAAAGTTAATGTCTCTTAGAGACTAACAAATTTATTTGAGCATAAGCTTTCGTGAGCTACAGCTCACTTCATCAGATGCATTCAGTGAATTGGTTAGTCTCTAAGGTGCCACAAGTACTCCTTTTCTTTTTGCGAATACAGACTAACACGGCTGCTACTCTGAAACCTGTCATTAAAAAAAACAGTGAAACCAACTATACATGAAGTGCTGTCAAAAGCACACAAAATGAATCTACTGAAGAAATGAAGAGAGTAGAGGAGGGAAAAAAGCTCTAAAGTTATAGAAATCTTAACTTGTAACAACGGTGAATGAAAAATTCATACAGAAGCGATTTTTAAAAAACTGATAGTGTCCCTTCATAGTAGAAAAATTCTTTGCACTACAACAACACAAATAATGACATAAGCAAAACATAACACAAGGCAGATTTTAAATGCTGAAAGTTTCCCCATTGCACTAGAAGCATGTTTACTTTCAATAATGCCAACTGTGGCCAATGTTTTAAGAACTGATCCGTGGAGTTGCCTCAATTTTATTTGTCACCGTTCCATAAACTGATCACCAGAACAAACATAAACAGACACCAGATAAAGGTACAAAATCTTTTCACTAGATCATGATATTACCTAAAATTCAGCAGGCATTTTACCTACACAATTTACTCAGTGCCTCATTGGCTCTCCCACCAGTTATACTGTCTGATGAGAATAAAATTTCCTAAGTGTAACTCTCAGAGCCTAGAAAATAATTTAAATTTAGAAGTAACAGAACTAAATCAGATGAGAATTTTACAGATAATGCCTTTTTATGGTATGCAAATAAAATAATCCTGGGCCCTGTCTGTACTAGGGAATAGGAAGGGGGGGAACTCCTATGTACACAGGCACAATGCTGTTGAAACAAGCTTTTTCCCCCTAGAATCCAAAGCCAGAAGGGACCGTTGTGATCATCTAGTCTGATCTAACAGAGGCCCTAGAACTTCCCCTAAACAATTTCTACAGCAGATCTTTTAGACAAACACCCAATCTTGATTTAAAAATTTTCAGTGATGGGAAATCCACCATGACGTTTCATAAACTGGTCCAATGGTTAATAACGCTCACTGTTACAAAGAAATTACCCCTTAATTCTAATCTAACTTTGTTTTGCTTCAGCTTCCTGCTGTTGGATCGTGTTACTTTGTGCTAGACTGAACGGCCTATCTTTAAATATTTGCAGATACTCACAGACCATAATCAAGTCAAGTCACCCCTTTTAAGGGCCAGGTCAGCACTGAGGTCTCAACCAACATGGCGCTTAAAATCTGGGCGGTGGCAGCCTTCTAGGGCAGGGCTCCCGATCTGGCTCCCACCGGTGGCGCTGTCGTGTGTTAGCAGTGGTGGGATAACTGTCCGTGGCGGTGGCACAGAAGAACACGTGCTGGAGTGACGGTCACTAACCCATTTACCCTCTCAGGTGTCGTTTCCTTCCCACCCCCTGGCGCCGGCGTTGCCCCGCCACGCACACGCGTGATTTCCTGCAGTGCCCAGTGCCGGGCACCGGGAACCAGACAGGCTCCTTCCTCGCCAGCAGGCTCCAGAAGCCTTTCCCCCGGAATTTATCCCTAACGGCTGAGGCGCGTCTGACCTCGGGCGGCGAGTCCCACTCGGGGCCCCTTTCCCCGCGGGTAACTGGGGGGGGACAAAGCGGCGGAGCACCGAAGGGCCGGACTGAGGCGAGAGGGGCGCAGCGCGGGCCCCTCACGCGCAGCTCTCCGCCCCCGTCACGCAGAGACGCGGGTGGGGGCGCGGAGGGGTAACCGCCATCCTAGGGGCGGGGCGGGAAGGGGAAGGAGCGCGACAGCCGCAGGCTCCCTGCCCCGCACTCACCAGCCCCCTGTCCGTGTCGGGCTCACCCTGCCTGCCGCCGCCAGGGACCCTCGCGTACTCAACGTAGCGCAGGGTCTCCGAGGGGGCCCCGGCACCTTCCATGACAGGCCGAAAGAGTTGAGGGCGCCGTACGGGGCCGCGCTAGGGACAAGCGAGCGCCGAGGGCGGAGACAACTAAACAAGCGCGATCCGCGCCCTGCCAGCCCCTCCCCGTGAGGGGAGGGGCCAAGTGCGGGCGTCCGCCGCCTGTGCCAGCACCTCCCCGCCGGGGTCCGAGGGCTGGAGCGTCGTGTGCGCGTGAGCCGGCCGGGCGGGGGTGTCCTAGCCGCGCAACGCTGCCGTGCCCGAAAGCGTTCAGCGTAGCCCGCTCCCTTCCGCCTCGCAAGCTAGTAACGCTGGCAGCTTCTCAGCGCTGGCTCCCCTTCCCACACACCACAACGTGCTGGGGGAGGAGGGCACCCGAAGGGGGCATTCATAGGACCCACGCTGACCCCATCAGTGGTGGATGGGGTGGAGACAGAGAAAGGCTGATAGTGTAGACAGGGCCTGTGAACACAGACCCTTGGGGGATTTAGTTCCTTCGAGAGTCAGATATTGCCCCCTCCCAAGCTGGTTGGCCCTACAGAATCTCCCTGTCCCCCAATCTTTCACATTATTATGTTTAAAAAAATGTAAAATAGTACACATGGCTCATCATGAAGTGCTGTCACCACTAAAACTCCCATGCCCACATGATAAAACGCATCACCTTACCACCTGTCCACCCCTCAACCCCCAAAAGAAGGCCTCTCGTTGCACCCTGAAGGGCAACGGGTTCAGGATATGTCACACAAGAGCAGAAAGCAAATTCCTGAGCCAAAGGCCCCCCACTAAATACACCTGGTTCCCATGTGCACAAATCTAGGAACTGTCTTCCCTTTACCAGACCCTTATCTAACTCCCCACTAATTTGTGGGGGATGCGGACAGGAAGACTCGCTCAGTGGATTTTAAGGGTTTGGTGTAATTCCCTCCTGAGGCCAGGGAGGATTTTGCAGTTTGTGTCCTGGATGGCAATTTGTAAAAGTTATTCACTTGTTCCCATAATATAAGAACTAGGGGCCACCACATTAAATTAATGGGTAGCAGGTTTAAAAAAAATAAAAGGAAGTTATTCTTCACTCAGCGTACAGTCAACCTGTGGAACTCCTTGCCTGAGGAGGTTGTGAGGGCTAGGACTATAACAGGGTTTAAAAGAGAACTGGATAAATTCATGGAGGTTAAGTCCATTAATGGCTATTAGCCAGGATGGGCAAGGAATGGTGTCCCTAGCCTCTGTTTGTCAGAGGGTGGAGATGGATGGCAGGAGAGAGATCACTAGATCATTACCTGTTAGGTTCACTCCCTCTGGGACACCTGGCATTGGCCTCTGGAGGTAGACAGGATACTGGGCTGGATGGACTTTTGGTCTGACCCAGTATGGCCATTCTTGTGTTCTTATGCTATTTAACCTGTATTTGGAAGATGACATTCAAATTTCCTTAATTCACTCACACAACATCACCTGCTCACTTTCCCAAATCCCAAGACAATTGAGGGGAAGGAGCGATCAAGAGGAAGAAATGAAGGGATGAGAGATAATAGTAGGTAGAAACTGGAACAGAGAGGGAAAAAGAGGAGAGAGAACACTGAAAGTAAAGAGATATGGAGAGAAAGGCCAAACAGGAAAAAAAAAAATCTTGGCCTAAATAGAAGATTTCAGAGGAAGAAAAAGAGAAAACTTTTATAAATATGAAAAATTCAAGAAAAACTGGTCTGGGGGAAAACATAGACAATGAAAGAGACTAAAAATGCATAACTGTTTCTTTCAAGTTAGTGAAATATGATGTATTTTAGCACACTTTTATACTTAAGTTTCACAAGTCTCCTGTAAATCTAGACCAGGGTTAGTTAATTATTTTTTGTCAAGGTCCAAATTTCTTGGCCAAGATATAGTCAAGGTCCAGACTTCAGAGAAACATTTTTCACACCTCAAGTGCCCCTGTTCAATGAACACCTACAATGCTGTGAAATATACTCAGGGCCTATTGCTTATGATTTTATTGCATTAAATGAAAAATAAAATCAAACCATTGTATAACCTGAAAATAACCCCCAAGAAAGGTGTAATAAATTACATCTCAGACGTTTCAGAGTGGCAGCCATGTTAGTCTGTATCCACAAAAAGAAAAGGAGTACTTGTGGCACCTTAGAGACTAACAAATTTATTTGAGCATAAGGTTTCATGAGCTACAGCTCACTTCATCGGATGCATATAGTGGAAAATACAGTGGGGAGATTTTATATACACAGAGAACATGAAACAATGGGTGTTACCATACACACTGTAAGAAGAGTGATCAGGTAAGGTGAGCTATTACCAGCAGGAGAGCGGTGGGGGGCGACACGACCTTTTGTGATAATCAAGGTGGGCCATTTCCAGTGGTGTCTCTAAGACAGCTGGGAGTACTGGTAGCATAGGGCCTGAGGAGGGAGTCTACATAGCCAGACAATCCTGCTGTCAGGTTGCCAATGCCCGAGATGATGGGGCGTCCAGGATTTCCAGGTTTATGAATCTTGGGTAGCAGATAGAATACTCCTGGTTGGAGTTCTAGGGGTATGTCTGTGCGGATTTGTTCTTGTGCTTTTTCAGGGAGTTTCTTGAGCAGATGGTGTAGTTTCTTTTGGTAACCCTCAGTGGAATCAGAGGGTAATGGCTTGTAGAAAATGGTGATGGAGAGCTGCCTAGCAGCCTCTTGTTCATATTCCGACCTATTCATGATGAGACACCACTGACTTCCTGAGGAAACTACAATCCACCAGTGATCTTCCTGAAAACACCATCCTAGCCATTATGGATGTAGAAGCCCTGTACACCAACATTCCACACAAAGATGGAACAGTCAGGAACAGTATCCCCGATAATGTCATGGCAAACCTGGTGGCTGAACTTTGTGACTTTGTCCTCACCAATAACTATTTCACATTTGGGGATAATGTGTACCTTCAAATCAGCAGCACTGCTATGGGTACCTGCATGGCCCCACAGTATGCCAACATTTTTATGGCTGACTTAGAACAACGCTTCCTCAGCTCTCGTCCCCTAATGCCCCTACTCTACTTGCGCTACTGTCATAATTTACTCTCTTTGAACGTATGTGATTAATTTTTAACCTTCAGTGGAACTGCATTTCTTGTAATCATAAAACCTATTTTAAAATCAGTAATAGTGTCCTTACTCTTACTCTAATCCTTTCTCTGTTCATTGATTTAAGTAAAAGTAAGGAAGAATGGCACATTGCTTACCTATTCTTTCAATTAGTAAATACAAGTAAACCTCAAATAAACTAGAAGTACTGGGATCTTTAAAAATATGTAGAATAACTTAAACCTCTTGCCTTTTCCTACAACTTGTTCAGGAAATTTGAGCATTTATTGAGGCTATTACTGATACACTTTGTCAAAAGGGAAGGGACAGTAGGAGAAGATGGGGTTGTATGTATTTCTTTTTCGAGAAACAACTGAGATCGTGGGGAAGTGAAAAAAAACAAACTAACAAGGTTGGAGGAGTACAAGAAATGACTCAAATCAGTGATGGGAGGAACTATACAGAAGGGGAGGGCTGATTTTTCCAGTTTACAGCCAGATTCTGCAGTCTTTGCTCACTAGAACTATTTACTCACACAAGTTAGTCCCACTGAGCTGAGTATGACTATTCATATATGTAAGTACTACTCAGCATAAAGATGGGTTATAGAATTGGTCTCTTAATGTTCAAAGATTTTTTTCTCTCTTAAACTTTAAAAAAAAAAGAAGCTAACTTTAAAATTTTGCGGATACTTCTGAACAAAAGCAGCTGGATTCCTTTATAGTATTAGTAAGGCCCAGCAAACAAAAATCAATGCTCTGAGTACATCAATAATAATACATTTTAATAATGCTTTGCACTTCTGCACCACCAAAGATACCAAAGCAATTTATATGGATTCATCCAAGCATTCAGGGATACAAAAGAAGTTTACAAACATTATCTAATTAAGCACTACAATATACTTGTGAAATACATTAGATAAAGGAGCCAAAGCAATCTCTTTGTCCACAATTGAAATGCATTCACCACTGGAACAAAGTATATCAGCTGTTCAGTAATGCTAAATTACAACAATTTAGGACTGGAAATGAAGAAAAATATTTTTCTCCCACTGAAAATGCAGAGAAAGTCCACGTAGACAGAACAAGTACCTAAGCTTGTCCAGGACACTGAAGTTAACACTGTCACTCATACAAAATCTACCAATGTGATATATGCCATCATGTGCCAGCAATGCCCCTCTGCCATGTACATTGGCCAAACTGGACAGTCTCTACGTAAAAGAATAAATGGACACAAATCAGACGTCAAGAATTATAACATTCAAAAACCAGTCGGAGAACACTTCTATCTCTTTGGTCACTCAATTACAGACCTAAAAGTGGCAATTCTTCAACAAAAAAACTTCAGAAACAGACTCCAACCAGAGACTGCTGAATTGGAATTAATTTGCAAACTGGATACAATTAATTTAGGCTTGAATAAAGACTGGGAGTGGATGTGTCATTACACAAAGTAAAACTATTTCCCCTTGTTTATTTCCCCTCTTACTGTTCTTGTAAACTGCTGGAAATGGCCCACCTTGATTATCACTACAAAAGGTTCCCCCCCACCCCCTCCCCCACTGCTCTCCTGCTGGTAATAGCTCACCTTTCCTGATCACTCTTGTTAGTCTGTATGGTAACACACATTGTTTCATGTCCTCTATGTATATAAAATCTCCCCACTATATTTACCACTGTATGCATCCGATGAAGTGAGCTGTAGCTCACGAAAGCTCATGCTCTAATAAATTTGTTAGTCTCTAAGGTGCCATAAGTACTCCTTTTCTTCATACAAACAAGAACACGTGGGCGGACGGGAGGAGAGGAAGCAGAAGTACCAAAGAAAAGGCTATTCTCACAGTATTTATGTCCTGAAGGAAACCTTAAAAGATTATAAGTCTTGTGAGAAAGCATGATAGAGTGAGATTTTCCAGTCCAATTTCTAACCCAAGGAGTTTTTTGGGGGTTAACCTTTAAGGTGTGCTTATCACTAATTTATTTATTTCATAGGAGCAAAGTCTTCATTTCTGCCTGTACAGTAGGTATATTTTTCCTCATTAAACTAGATACATTTATGCTAGCTTATGCACAACACACAGGAAAAACATTTATCCTTCTTACATTTTTTCAGTGATTGTTTTTATCTATTTTTCTCTGGTGCTTTTTCACTGCTTTCAAATTGAGAAGTCCTAAGAAAATTTGGAAATCCACCTGCTTAACTTTATTGTTTATATCAGAACTGCCTACAGACAACAAATTGTGACTGAAGAGTCTTACCAGAAGAAGCAAAAAACAGAGAAATGAAGCTAAGGAAGCAGCCTGGGACTGTGTAAAGGAAAACCAAGCCAAATAAGAATGTCTTTACTTTTGACTTCAAAATATGTTTTCAGTTATTTGGCTGCAAACAGCACTTGAAAAACCAACATCAGGCTATGTGAGAGACAGCAAAATGCCCCTCTGTATATGTATCTAACATCTGGTTCTAGAAAAGGGGTATTGTCCATCACACACATTAGTCTAAGAGTCACCTAGAGAAACATCTACCAGAGACACTTCATTGTTGTAATATTCCAGTAGATATTTATTGACTTAAACTTTTTATATTATAGTTCCTCTTCTCTCTAAGATGTGCATTTTAATAGTTTGGGGCCAGATTCCAACATACTTACTCACATTTAGCTCCTCAGCTAAAGCCAATAAAGTTAGAAACTCCAGCTGAGGAAGTGCCCCACTGAGCCTGATCCAAAATCGGTGGAAGTAAATAGCCTCATTGATTCAGCAGGCCTGGTTGTGGCATAATGTACTATTCAGTGTGAATAAGGATGGCAGGATCTGATATTGAAAGATATATGACCAAACTTTTGCCTGGCTGTGTACGGCTAGACCAATGTATAACGGGGAATAAGATTTCCCACACACATCCCCCTGAGTGTGCTCTTCAGATCACTGCTAATTCCCCTCTCTAGCCATGCAGGTGGGTGGAAAGTGGGTGAAAAGTGATGGAGAATGGCCAGAACCTCGAATCTTCCTCCCTAGACTGCCAGCCATCATAGCTAAGATATCTGTTACTGTTAAGGGAAAGAAGCAGATTACTTCTCTTGGGAGAAAGGTGCTGAAGTATGGAAGGAACTGTGACTCTTTGGACATATAGTTCTGTCCCCAAACTCCTCTTGTGGTGCCACAGCTACATACCAAGCCTTATGTAGGACTGTGCCCACAGACACAATCTAGCTCTTAATGTTTTAATTTAATTCTAAACAGCTAAAGAAGGCAGGACATTTTCATTGACAGTTTGTCTTGATATAATTTGCCTGTAGTGTGTCCATTAAGTACAGTTTTCTGTGTACTTTTCATATACATGTAAGCAGTGTCAGGATGAGCTCCACCCTGACACCTGGTGGTGAGGTGTGGCAAGTTGTGGAAAAGAACTTCAGGGGCCGATCTCATTTGCATAGGCACACCCACCACGCCTAGAATGAGACCATAGCTGCCCAAATGGTCACTTTGGCTGCTGTGGGATCCCCAGTGTCTCTGTTATTGGGGCAGGAAGAATAAATTGTTATTACCCTGATTATGGGAACTGTGCTTGGAACTGTACGTGGCCTTTTGTTATGGTGGAGGGATTCACCATCAACTAAGTAGCACTCGCTAGGCAAGGGTCATGGGTTCCAAAACTGTGTGAAGAGAGAGAGGCTGGGGACAAGTATTAATACTTGGTGGCATGGGCCCCTTCGTGTGGGCCTTACATGCTAATTGCACTTCCTCCTCTCTCCACTGTGGAATATCAGAGCTAATTTTGATTTCATTGAAGTCTAGTTATAGGCTGCTGAGCTCACTTTGGGCTGACAGTGCACCAGCACTGGGGCTCCCCTACTACAAGCTGAATTTACCTAAGAGCTGAAATCACTGAGTGTTGTGTTAAGTAGTGGGGGAGTCTGAAGATATATTGTGGAGCAGTTTGCGGGACGGCTGGAGTGCCCTGCGGACTGGCTGGTGAAGCAGTTCGACGCAGAGCAGTTTGTGGATGGCAGGAGCTGCTTGTGGGCCGTGGAGCTGAGCGAAGGAGTTCGTGGGGTGGCTGGCGGAGCGCAGCTGAGCGAAGGAGTTCGTGGGGCAGCTGGCGGAGCGGAGCTGAGCGAAGGAGTTCGTGGGGCAGCTGGCAGAGCGGAGCGCAGCTGAGCGACGGAGTTCGTGGGGTGGCTGGCAGAGCGGAGCGCTGCTATGGGGCGGTCAGCTTCAGATCATGTAAGGTGCCTCTTACCCCCGTCCCATTTCCACCCAGGTTGGGAGGTAAAGCTCCGCAGATAAACTTTCGAACTCTGGGGCTGCCCTGACCAGGGACAGAGACTTTTTGGGGCATTGGACTTTTGGGACTTTGGGTGATTTGGGGTTGCTGGACTCAAGAACCAAAGGGAAAAGGGCATGCCCCAATTTGCTTGGGGTGGGTTTTTTTTGCTCATGGGTTGTGTTATGAATCCTGTTGGTGGTGTTTCCCCAACATAATGCCACATTGTTTCTCTCTGTTATTAAAAGGCTTTTGCTACACTCAGACTATGTGCTTGCGAGAGGGGAAGTATTGCCTCTTGGAGGCGCCCAGCGGGGGTGGTATATATTTGTCCCAGGTCACTGGGTGGGGGCTCGAGCCGGTTTGCATTGTGTTATTGGAATGGATCCCCTAGATATTGAACCCGGCCCTTGTTGCTGCCAACTCTGATGGGCAGAAGGGTTACATACATAACTTTAATGAACCATCGGCCATACACAGAGTAGTACAAAGACGAGGTGAGTGAGGTGATGTATTTTATTTATATCACCTCATCAACCTTCACTCTCTAAAATCCTGGGACCAACACTGCATACACATAGTAGTACACAGCATTCCAAGATGGAGGTGGGAACTGTGTTCAAAGAGGGCTCTGATGGGGAAGGAGGAGAGCCTAGATGTCAGGGGAATTTGGGAGGTGCTGGGGAATCTAGACTTAGGAAATTGAGAATCACCTGATGGCAGGGAGTAAAGCCACTGGGAATTGCTATCTGCCAGTAATCATTTCTAAAGCACCCATCACAATAGTACCAGGGCAGGGGAATCTAAGATGTCAGTGACTGGAATTTGATGATGGAAATCTGAAGTTTCTGAGATCAGAGAGAAAAGGGAATATAAGCAATTTAGTAAACTTGGCCGTCAGAATTTGAGCCTTGCTGATCTGTAGTATGCATACAAATGAACCATGATAAAAAAACACAAGAACATATACTTTGGACTGCAATGTAACCCTTCTTCCAGGTGGAGCCAGCAGCAACCAGGGCCAGGTTCAATATCTAGGGGTTCCTTTCTATCGATACAATGCAGAACCGGCTCAAGCCCCCACCCAGTAACCTGGGAAAATTACACACCACCCTGGGCGCCTCTGAGAGGCAATATTTCCCCACTTGCAAGCACAGAGTCAAGTGTAGAAAAGAAACTTTTAATAAAAGGAGGGAAATAACTCGGTGATAATTTGGGAGAACACTGCAAACAGGGTTCATAAACCATGAGTAAAAGACCTACCTCCAAGTAGGTTGGGCAGTGCCCTTTTCCCTTCAGGTTCTTAAGTCTAGCAACCCAAAAGTCCCTTTCACATACTCAACCCTTCTCTGCACCCCATTCACAGTTGCTGTCCTTGGTCAGTGCAGAGTTCAGAGGTGCATCAGAGGAGTTCACCTCCCACCCTGGGTGCGGGAGTGGGGGGCTTAAAGAGGCATCTCATTCATTCTGCTGGCCGCTCACTGGCCAACTGCTCACTGCTCTCACCATGTTCCTCCACCAGCCACCCCGCTGGCTGCTCATTGCACCTCTCTGTCACCACCCTGCTGGCCACTCATCACACCTCTCTGCTGCCACTGTGCTGGCCGCTCATCATGCTTCTTTGCCACCACCATGACGGTCACTCATTCGCCAGCTGCCTGTCAGTCACCTTCTGCCTCTCTGCTGTGACCTCTGTGATTTTCAGCTCTTTTGCAGGCTGGGAAGAAACATTGCCCCATCTCAAGTGATTTCAGCTCTCAGTGATTTTAGTTCTTAGCAGGCAGTGTAGAAACACAGTCCCACCACAATTGGTTTCAACTCTGATTGAGCAATTAAAATAACAAAAGAGGCTCCTAATGAAGCCTATTTAGTTCTCAGAGTAACAGCCGTGTCAGTCTGTATTCGCAAAAAGAAAAGGAGTACTTGTGGCACCTTAGAGACTAACCAATTTATTTGAGCGTGAGCTACAGCTCACTTCATCGGATGCATCCGATGAAGTGAGCTGTAGCTCACGAAAGCTCATGCTCAAATAAATTGGTTAGTCTCTAAGGTGCCACAAGTACTCCTTTTCTATTTAGTTCTATTCTTTGAACAGTGGGGAAGAACAGGTTAAGCCAATCTAGCGAGGACCCCAGGCTGGGGGCAGGGGTTTTTTACAGCCTCCTGATCAGGACTCCTGTCCCCACCCCCTTACTTTCACAGGGCTCTGACTTTCGAGCCCTTGCTTAATGAGGTTCTTTCAAGGGAGGTGGGGGTGCTCCCCCTCAGTTGGGACAGGTTAAGCACAGTCCTGCTTTCCTGTATTCCTACAATAATTACAACATTGGTAACAAATATTTCACTACCCATGCATTCAGTACTAAGGTCATTTGTACCAAACACCAGCTAAAGTAGATCCTTTGACACAGCTGTAAATGATAAATATGTAAACAGAGCAAGAGCAAACTGTATTTACATAAACACACCCATAGTCTCTTCCCTCCCAGCTAGCTATCAGGGAAGCATTCATTCAGACCCTGTGTACAGTAATAATTCATTTAAGAACTAGTACATTTCATAACAATAAATAATCCATAAAGGTGCGTCCTAGATACTTACCTTAATAACTGCAAAAAGAACAGGAGTGCTTGTGGCACCTTAGAGACTAATAAATTTATTTGAACATAAGCTTTCATGGGCTACAGCTCACTTCATTGGCATGACCAAAACCTTGGATAGATTAGATTAGACTACAGCAATGAGCACTATACAAAACCCTAAAACAGACAGACAGAGTTAACCATAGCCCTCAAGAATTACAGTGGTCCATTTATTCATTTAAGGAGTAGAAGGGGAAACAAGGGTGTGTAAGTGCATAAGCATGAGATATCACCTTTTTTGTGCAAATGAACTAGCATATAACAGGTTTCAGAGGGTAGCCATGTTAGTCTGTATCAGGAAAAACAACGAAGAGTCTTTGTGGCACCTTAGAGACTAACAAATCTATTTGGGCATAAGCTTTAGTGGGCTATAACCCACTTCATCAGATGCATGGAGTGAAAAATACAGTAGTCAGGTATAAATATACAGCACATGAAAAGATGGGAGTTGCCTTACTGAGTGGCGGGGTCAGTGCTAACAGGACCAATTCCATCAGGTTGGATGTGGCCCATTCCCAATAGTTGACAAGAAGGGGTGAGCATCAACAGAGGGAATATTATTTTTTGGGGTGACCCAGCCACTCCCAGTCTTTATTCAGGCCTAATTTGATGGTGTCAAGTTTGCAAATTAATTCCAGCTCTGCAGTTTCTCATTGTAGTCTGTTTTTGAAGTTTTTTTGTTGAAGAATGGCCACTTTTAACTTTGTTATTGAGTGTCCAGGGAGTCTGAAGTGCTCTCCTACTGGTTTTTGAATGTTACAGTTCTTGATGTCTGATTTGTGTCCATTTATTCTTTTGCGTAGAGACTGTCCAGTTTGGCCAATGTACATGGCAGAGGGACACGGCTGGCACATGATGGCATATATCACATTGGTAGATGTGCAGGTGAACGAGCCCCTGATGGTGTAGCTGATGTGGTTAGGTGCTATGATGGTGTCCCTTGAATACATATGCGGAGAGTTGGCAATGGGGTTTATTGCAGGGATTGGTTCCTGGGTTAGTGTTTCTGTTGTGTTGTGTGTCCACTAACACTAACAAAAAAACGTTAAAAACAGACTTCAGTGAGAAACTGCAGAGCTGGAATTAATTTGCAAACTTGACACCATCAAATTAGGCCTGAATAAAGACTGGGAGAGGCTGGGTCACTCCAAAAAGTAATGTTCCCTCTGCTGATACTCACCCCTTCTTGTCAACTGTTGGGAATGGGCCAATTCACCCTGATTGAATTGGTCTTGTTAGCACTGACCCCGCCACTCGGTAAGGCAACTCCCATCTTTTCATGTGCTGTATATTTATAGCTGCCTATTGTATTTTTCACTCCTTACATCTGATGAAGTGGGTTATAGCCCACAAGAGCTTATTCTCAAATAAAGTTATTCGTCTGTAAGGTGCCACAAGGACTTCTTGTTGTTTTAGCATATAACAGAATGCATGTACAAAACAAACCTCCTCCAGCATCAAAACTGCTTGAAAAAAGACATTCCAAGTCTGGAGAAAAACAAATTCAATGTGAAAACTTTGGTTTTCAAAAGACAAAGTTTCTTAGTAACAAAGATAAATAAAATTTCTATTGAAAGGTATTATTTTAATGTTGACAGCCTCCTCAGGGCCTTTTTCTTTCTGACCACTGCTCCAAGAGTAGTGGTGGAATAAGTTTATTGCCCTTGAAAGCATTTATACAGTTTGCCAATTACCTTTGCAACAGCCTCTCTCAGCAAATCTCTCTCAAGGGTTTTCTAATGGCATAAAACATTCATTTCCAGTACTAATGGTTCCCAAAACATAGACCTTTAAAAACAGGCCTGTTCTATTATATTATTAATTATTATTATTTATATAGCACTGTGGGTATGTATGGCACTTTATAGACATAAGAATACATTGCTCCCTGAATATAGCAATGCTTTTCAGAACTAGTTCAGGACTGAATGTAGCAAGTCCTGAACATCAGAACAATGTAATTTTCAATCTCTGGCCCCTTTAACTGAAATGTAACAGCTAAGCAGAGAAGACCATGCTGTAATACTGAGGCATATTGCAGAGAAAGTAGGGTTCAATTTCTTTGAAAGAGTGTAGGATGATAATTTTTGACAGATACTGTCAGTTTCAGCTTTTGTAACAAAATGGAAAGTGTGTGCACCATTTCTCATCTCCTAAATAGATTACCCACCATAAACACACACACTTGTCAAAGCTAATGACATTCTTCCTGCTGAGTCTGATAAATTCCTGTCCTGAATCTAAACAAGAATAAATCTTGGCCGAATGTAACATTTCACCCTTCTTCTAGGACCAGCTCTCCAGGGAGCAGTGAAATTTCTCCTCTTCAGCATCACAAGCTCTTAAAATTAATGCTATCAACCCTTCAGAACATTCTGGTAATTCATAATGGAACATTTTATGTGAACTGCACAAAGTTGACAACAAGAAGAACCAGACAAATGTAGCATTGAGTCATAATATGTTATGTGTTATTGGTCTATTAGATTTCTGTGAGCTTAAATGTTGCACTAGCCATAATGTATGCTTTGGATTAAGTATTTTAAAAACATGGTTAAATATTTCTGCATTTTTTAATTTCAGGCTTTTACTTCATGGTTAATTGTACATCTTTCCAACTGGATTACATGAGAATATGATTTTCATTTAAAAACAAGTTTCTAGTCTTTATGGTTGTGGGGGAAAAAATTGAAAATATAAACTTAAAGGCTTAGAAACCAGATTTTAAAATTGTGTTATCTTTTGAAAAATACATCATTTGCAAGCAATGTCATGATTTTTTGGAGCATCTAATTCATGACTTTTGAACATGGGTTGTGCAGTCTTCTCTGTCCTCCTCTGCTCAGATGTGGAAGCTTCTTTCCCCATGTGGTGTCCCCAGAAGTGGGGACAGTATGGGATGCTGGGGGTATATTTTGGGTCTGGATAGCTGGGGAGAAGGAAGCCCAGTCCAGCCTTGCCCAGCTTCCCTCCTCCCCGCTGTAGCCCACTGCTTCAGCTGCTCTGGCAGCTCCCAGGCATTCCACTTAGGGCATGCTGTTGCTGCTGCTACTGCTTTCGTGGCAAGGGCCCAGCCTTAGAATGTTCATGTCAGTCACTATTTTGTCAGCCTGCCAGAATTCTCCTGAGGAACACAAGTAAGAAAAGAAAATGGTGATTTTTAACACTTTACAACTCAGATAAATCTGGATGGAATTTCATGAGACAGAGGAAAGCCATCAGTGTTGAAAAGTATAGATTGTAGAAAACGGTGGGTATCTTATGCACCCAAGGGCGTGGGAGGACAAAGAAAGTAAGAATAAGAATTTACTACTTGTGAGATGCCTGCCATCTTGGCCAACATGTTAGAGTTTGAAGCAGAGACCTTCAGAGTTAAAAGCATGAGCTGCAATAGCTTGAGCTAAAGAGCCAAGTTTCTGCACCCGCTGTCTGTAATAGCTCATATCTTCTGTGGATTGGCACAGAAGGGAACTTGTAAAACAAATTCACCAGTGAGTGTACACACTATCTTAACCCAGTCCAAATTAAAAGGTCCTGAACAGACATCTCCATTGAATTAAATGTAATCGTTTACTTGCTGCTGTAGCTAATCACATGCTCCATGGCTTCTGGTCCAGATGAGTAAGGAAGGATATTTTCAAAATAAAACCTGGATACATTGATTCGAGTATATTTATTCCTCCACGTCCCCATTTCTATTTTCTCAGTCTCTCAGTTCTACGTTAATTTTTAACCCCATTCTCTCAGAACTCACTTCTTTTTTGTTCTTTCTCTCCCCAGCTCCATTTCAAACCCTGCCTTATTTGTCACACCTCTCCTTTGTCTGTATAATCTGTCCTCCTTATCTTTGTTCATTTGCTTCCTCTATTTCTTTTTTTCTTCCCCTCCAACCTTGTCCAGTGTGACAAGATGCAGAAAAGTATGCATGAATTGGTTCCACACCCTTCCTATCAAGCACTTCCATTCAATCCTACTGCCCCAGTTTTTTTAAATCCTCTTTTCTCCTCCCTCCAATACACCCAGTCCTTCCAGCAGTGTGCCTTGACTGGCCTGAAGGTCCTTCTTGCAGAAGGGCCTCAATTTATCCTAATATCCTCGTTGATTATGGCTGAAATGTACTCTCCTATTTGTGCCTCTCAGTTGTTAATGGGCAACAGACCTAATTTCTATTCCCAGCTGAGAGGCAACCATAAGAGGTGTACTATACAGAATATGTTATATGTGATACACCCTGTATCCCAGCAGTGACACATAGAAACTATAGCCGGGCAGAAATTAGGATGACCAGATGTCCATAACACATGTAAAACTTGAGAGATTCAGCAACAGAACTTGCTTGGTGGCCAAACCTTGGCCCTTCTGAGATTGAAATAATTTTGGACCTCACTGTTTTCGAGTTATATAGGAAGATTAACCTCAGTGCCTTAGCCTGTCACACTAATAAAGAACAAGACCAAAATAATTTTAAAAACTTCAACCCCACAGCCAATAACTAATGCAAAAATGCCTCTCTCAGCCTTCAGATGGAAGGAGAGAGAAACACTTTGTAGTAAATTACCTGTCATTTTCTTGTAAGGCACTGGACACCACATTGTTGAGCAAGGAAAAGAAAGAATGTTCTCTCAGATGATTCACAGATTCAGAGATTCCAAGGCCAGAAGGGACCACTGTGATCATCTAGTCCAGGGATTGGCAACCTTTGGCATGCAGCCCACCTGGTAAGCCCCCTGGTGGGCCAAGCCAGTTTGTTTACCTGCCGCATCTGCAGGTTCTGCTGATTGCAGCTCCCACTGACCGTGGTTCACTGCTCCAGGCCAATGGGGGCTGCAGGAAGTGGCGTGAGCCAAGGGATGTGCTGGCCACCACTTCCCGCAGCCCCCATTGGCCTGGAGCAGCGAACGGCAGCCAGTGGGAACTGTGATCGGCCGAATCTGCAGACGCAGCAGGTAAACAAACCAGCCCGGCCCATATAACACAGACCATAGACCTTCCCCAAAACAATTCCTAGAGCATCTCTTTTAGGAAAACATCCAATCTTGATTTTAAAATTGTCAGTGATGGAGAATTCACCACAACCCTTGGTAAATTGTTCCAATGGTTCATTACTCTCACTGTTAAAAATGCCTTACTTCTAGTCTGAATTTCTCTACCTTCCAGCCACTGGATCATATTATACCTTTCTCTGCTAGATATTTGTTCCCTATGTAGGTAATTATAGGCTAATCAAATCATGCTTTCACCTTCTCTTTGTTAAACTAAATGGATTGAGCTCTTGGAGTCTATCACTATAAGGCATGTTTTCTAATTCTTTAATCATCCTTGTGGTTCCTCTCTGAACCATCTCCAATTTTTCATCATCATTTCTTGAATTGTGGGCACCAGAACTGGACACAGTATTCCACCAGTAGTCATATCAGTGCCAAACACAGAAATAACATAGCCTCTCTCCTCCTACTTGAGATTCCCGTGGTTATGCAGCCAAGGATTGCATTAGCCCTTTTGGCCACAGCATTACACTGGGACTTTATGTTCAGCTGATTATCCACATGACACCCCCCCCCCAAAATCTTTTCAGAGTCCTTATGTCCCAGAATAGAGTTCCCCATCATGTAAGTATGGCCTACTTTTTTTTGTTCCTAGATGTATATATTTACATTTAGCAATATTAAAATTCATATTGTTTGCTTACATCCAGTTTACCAAGCAATCCAGATCACTCTGTATCGTCAGCAATCCCCTGAGGTTGAGGATGATCTCTTTCACAGGTATTATTTTTCATGGGTCCTTTGGTGACTGAATAGTCCGATTCTTAAGCCACAGGCTCCTTGGCAGACATTGCAGGTGGTGTTGGAAGACAGGGATGGGCTGCGATGGCTGCATGACTGTTGTCTTTCCTTTCTTTTCTGGCATTTTTCTGCGACCTGGGCAAGGCGATTTTCCTCAAAAGTGGATGTTCTCTCTCTGACAAGTCTTCTCCAGTTATCCCTATCCTGGGCTGCTGTCTCCTGGTGTGCAGTGTCGATGCCACATCTCTTGAGGTTTATCTTGAGGGTGTCTTTAAAACATTTCTTTTGGCCTCCTCATTTCCTTTCTCCTTTGGTAGTTAGGTGTACAGCAGTTGTTTTGGTAAGCATACATCAGGCATGTGCACAAGTGCCTACTCCACCTCAGCTAGTGCTGGATAATCAGGGCCTCAACACTGAAGATGTTGGCCTCTGAGGACACTGACATTAGTGCAATGATCCTCCTACTTTATGTTGAGGATCTTCTGAAGAAAGTGCTGGTGCTGGCGTTCCAGGTTTTTCAGGTGTTTTCTGTAGGTCACCCAAGTCTCACAGCCATAGAGAAGTAAATTGGGATTACCACCGCTTTGTAAAGTAAAAGTTTAGTATGTGTTCAGTTTTTGTTGTGATTCTTGAACACCCAGCGAGACAGCAAATTCTGTACTGAATCTCGACATCTATGTCTGCCCTCTGTAAGAGATGGCTGCCAAGATAGGCAAAGTATTCTACATTTTCCAGTTCTTCTTTGTCGATATAGATCTTCCTTGCTGGGTCTGATGATTGACCGGGGACTGGCTGGTGGAGAACTCTTGTTTTGCCAATGTTCAGAGCTAGCCCTAGGCTTTTGTAAGCTTCAGAGAAGCAATCGACTGCTGTTTGAAGATCCTCCTTTGAGTATGCAACTACAGCACAATCATCCGCATACTGGAGTTCAGTTATTGTTGCAGATATTACTTTAGTTCCGGCACGGAGACGAGAAAGATTGTAGAGGTTGTTGTCAATCCGGCACTGGATGCCAATGCCCTATGGTAGACGGTCTTGGGTTAGCGTTTTCATAGCTATTAAGAAAATGGAGAAAAGGGTGGGTGCCAGTACACAATCTTGTTTTACGCCACTTTGGATGACAAAGGGCTCAGAGGTATGCACAGGATGGAGGCAATCATCTGGTCATGGAGGAGTCTTACAATGGGGATAAATTTGCTTGGGCAGCCAAACTTTCCACAGAGCCTCATAGTTGATAGACTAAGGCTTTGGTCAGATCGATAAAGACCACATACAGCTCCTGGTGTTGTTCTTGGCATTTTTCCTGGATCTGCCTGGCTGCAAAAATCATGTCAGTTGTGCCTCATGATGGTCTGAAGCTGCACTGAGACCCTGGAAGTACTTCCTCTGCAAGAGGGAGTAGGCGATTCAGTAAGATTCTAGCAAGAATCTTCCCAGTGATGGAGAGGAGGGCAATGCCTCGATAGTTGCCACAGTCAGCCCGGTCTCCCTTTTTGAAAATGGTGAAGATGTTAGCATTATGTAAATCAGCAGTGATTTCTTCGGTGTGCCAGATTTTGAGGAGCAGCAAGTGAAGCTTGGTAGTCAGTGTTTATCCCTCCACTTTCAGTACTTCAGCTGGTATGCCATCAGGACCTGGTGCTTTATTGTTTTTCATTTGTTTAATTGCTTTGCAGACTTCCTTGGGTGTTGGTGGGTTGGCAAGAGTTTCCCAGATTGAGTGCTGAGGGATGGAGTCAACGGTGTCATCAATCACAGTCTATTCTCAATTTAGAAGCTTTTTGTAGTGTTCCTTCTAGTGCTATTTGATGGATTTGTTATCTTTAAGAAGGGTACAACCATCTTCGGATCTCAGAGGTGTGAGGCTACATGAGCTTGGTCTTTGTCTCACAAAGAAGCTCCACATATTATGTCTATCAGCGAATGTTTGGATTTCTTTTGCTTTGTCCTCCTACCAATTGTTTTTGATTTCTCAGATCCTCCTTTGAACTTCAGCTTTGAGCTGATGGAAAGAGCTCTGCCTCTGACTGGATAGTAGTTGGTTTTGCGAGTCGCAGAAAGCTTTTCTCTTCTGATCCAAAAGGATATTTCCTGTGATATATTAGTGGGATGGAAAAGTGTTATCACCATCATGTAATCTCAACGTTGTCGTCATCAAACCAGTCCTGATGGCAGCGAGTAGCAAGGCCAATGGATTCCTTGCAAACCTCATGGATGGTCTGTTTTAGGGCTTCCCAGTCTTTCGACACTTGTGTTGTCATTTTCTGGTGTGCACATGGCCAGTTTTTCACTGAGGAGTGTTTGGAAGTTCTCCTAGTGCACTGAGGTTTGAAGTCTTTGGACGTTGTATTGCTGTCTGTGTGATTTGGATTGCTTTTTATGTTTTGGTGTAATCCTGATGGACATGACTGACGTCACCAGACAGTGGTCAGTCCAGCAACCATCGGCTTCTCTCCTGATGCGGGTGATTTGGACATCTCTTAGATCTTATGTTCTTACAGTGATATAGTCTAGGAGGTGCCACTGTTTTGAGCGGGGGTGTTGCCAAGTTGTTTTGTACTTGTTTCTTTGTCTGAAGACTGTGTTTGTGATCACAAGGTCATGCTCCATACATTTGCTGAGTAGAAGGATGCCATTGGAATTGGTCTTTCCCACTCCTTCTTTCGCAATGGCACTACTCCATATGTTAGAATCTCAGCCAACTCTTGCGTTAAAGTCCCCTAGGAGGATTATCTTATCTGTTTTTGGAATGGATGGCAAAGTTTTATCAAGGTCAGTGTAAAAGGATTCTTTCTGTTCTTCTTCACCATCAAGAGTTGGTGCATATGCACATGTACTAATAGTGGCAAATGACTTATTGACCAATATGATGCGGAGGATCATACGGCGCTTGTTGATGCCAACGGGGAGTTCAGTCTGGCGGTTGACTAGGAGGTTTTTGATTGCAAAGCCAACACGGTGTATTCGTGGATCGCTTGCTGGTTTCCTCTTCCCTCAAGTGGCCTTCATCTGCATGTCTTGTTTTGCTGAGAGCAGCGATGTTGATGTTGTACCTCGAGAGTTCTCGGGCAACAATTGCTATTCTGTGTTTGAGTCTTTCACTTTTTGATTCGTCTAGTAGGGTATGGACATTCCAAGTTGCAAGAAACATTTTTGTTTTTCGACTGCATTGGGAGTGATTCCTCTGGACACGGTTATCCAGTCAGGTATGGTCGGATAGTCTATGATTGGGGCACCTTTTATAGCCTCTTTCCCATATGGGGTGAGCAGAAGGGTTCCTAAAAAGGCCTGCTCAGTCATGACCACTGCTGCCAAAAATGCCCCCTATCCCAGTCCAGGGGCACATGACGACCATCTTGCAATCACCACCTGTGTGTGGGTCTGTGACTAGTGACTCCTGGTGATCACTTCACCTATCCCCGTAGTCACTCGCCCATTGCCGCAGGACTTTTATGGGTAGCGGTGGGGGAAAAGTTCTTCCTCTGAAAGAAGCCTGCGTGTGAGTAGTTTAATGTGGGGGAGCTGATGCACACCAGCAGCCACACAAATCTTGGCAGAAGAGGCACCTGTGTCTGGTGGCAAGGTCTAAGATGACCGGGAGTTTCTCCTCTGTTGCAGCCTTCGTCTGGCTCCGTTGCAGCCTTCTTCTGCCTCCATAAATGTCCTGCTTCATCTGCCTGTTCTGCCATTGAGATTTTATACTAGGTTGTGCTGTGGTGGGCTGCACTTTATGTGGTACCTTGACTTCGATGGGTGATCCTACCAGGAGTACAAGACTCCAGATGGCATCGCTCGTAGGGCCTTAAGTATACACAAGCTTCTCCAACATGTCAAGGTGGCAGCTCAAGGAGAAGACTCTGTATCCAGGGCCGGCTCTACAGTTTTTGCCACCCCAAGCAGTGAAAAAAAACTGCCACCGCGGATGGCAAAAGGAAGAAGTTGCCGCCGATTTGCCACTGCGGCCAGCAAAGGGCAGAAGCTGCCGCTGAATTGCCGCCATGGCCGGTGGAACTCCCACCCCTTTCTAACTGCCGCCCCAAGCACCTGCTTGGAACGCTGGTGCCGGCCCTGTCTTTATCAGTAACCTATTGTCTTCATTATTGACCATTGCCCCAATTTTTGTGTCATCTGCATATATTATCAGTGATGATTTTATGTTTTCTTCCAGGCCATTGATAAAATCTTAAATAACGCCAGTCAAAGAATCAATTCCTGTGAAGCCCCACTAAAAACAGACCTGCTTGATGATGATTCCCCATTTACAATTACATTTTGAGACCTATCAGTTCGCCTCTGTGTCCCATGTTAATTTTATATCATTCTAGTTTTCTAATCAAAATGTCATGTGTTACCAATTCAAACAACTTGCAGAAGTGTAAGTATATCACATAAATACTGTTACCTTTACCAACTAAACTTGTAATCCAGGTAGTTTGACAGGATCTATATTCCATAAACCCATGTTGGCTGGCATTAATTATATTATCCTCCTTTAATTCTTTATTAATTGACTTCTGTATCAGCTGCTCTCTTATCTTGCCCAGGATTGATGTCAGACTGACAGGCCTATAATTGCCTGAGTCATCCTGTTTACCCTTTTTAGGTACTGGCACAACATTAGCTTTCTTCTAGTCTTCTTGAACTTTTTCCAGTGTTCCAATACTAATTGACAATCAACATTAATGGCCCAGGGAGCTCCTCAGTCAAGTCTTTGAAAACACTTGGGTGCAAGTTATTTGGACGTGCTGATTTTAAAACGTCTGACTTTAGTAGCTGTTGTTTAACATTCCCTTGATATATTAGTGGAATGGAAAAAGTATTATCACCATCATATGATATGATGATTTTTCCCCCAAATACAGAACAGAAATATTTATTGAAAACTTCTGCCTTTTCTGCATTATTATTGATAATTCTATCATTTCGATCTAGTAATGGACCAATAGCATTGTTAGGATTCTTTTTGTTCCTAATATACTTTTAAGGAGAATAAGAAGGAGGTTTTTTTATACTGCTGGCCATAGGTTTGCTTCCCTTATCAACTTTCTATAATTCCTGGCTTCTAATTTAAATTCACTACTATCAACATCCCTTTTCTTCCATTTATATATATATATAGACAGGGAAGAGAAGGCAGCTATAAGTAAGTAAATAAATAAATAAATATTAAAAATTAATAAATATTAAAAAGTGGCCTGATTTAGACCAGGAAGTGAAGGCAGCTATAAATAAATAAATAAAAATAAAAGTATATTAGGAACAAAAAGAATCCTAACAAAGCTATTGGTCCATTAAATATTTATTTGTTTGTTTATTTATTTATAGCAGCCTTCACTTCCCCGTCTAAATCAGGCCACTCTTTCAATCAGTAGGTATGTAGGGGGTGTGGCCCTCCCTCGCTGTCAATCTCTGAGGGAGGCAACACCTTTTTGCTGTCACACCTCTGGAATAGCAGTCTAACAAAGGGGGAAAATTAATAGTCTCTAGGGCTCAAACCCTTAGGCAGGCTAGAGTAGTGAATAGTCCAGAGGCTCAGGCACGACAGGGCCCCAAGCAGTCTAGGGTTCCCTCCCTCAGGCAGGGTCAAGCAGGGAAAAGTTCAGGGGCCCAGGCCCTTAGGCAGGGCAGGGCACCAAGCAGTCTAGAGCTCCAGCCCTCAAGCCAGGTGGAGCAGGTAAGAGTCTAGGAGCCTGGCCTTTAGGCAGTGGTGAGCCCCAAACACAGTCTAGCATCTTATCTCAGAGGACAGTAGATTAAGACAGGCCTCCTGGACTAAGGAGAGGAGGCTGCTACTCCATGAGTTGGGTGGCAGGGGGACACAGACCCACCCAACTCCACCGCATCCCAGCCCAGGGCCCTAACAGTGGCAGAGTGGAGATCCAGCCACAACACACTGACTTGGAGTCAGCCAGCAACCCAGCCGGATTGTAGTCAACTGGCCCTGGGCTACTTCCTCCCCTCCGCTTAGGGTGTACATGGGTCCTAGGTTTGTCTTCCATCTCCCCAGGGTACACTGCCAGGGGCAATCCCAGCAGCTCCTCAGCATCAGGTGTGTCTGGCAGTTCTGGTAGCTTGGGAGCATTCTCGGGACAACAGAAGTCTCCTGCGGGGTTCTGGTTCCAGCTGCAGGCTGGATGCATCTGTCTCCCTTGGTGGCTCCAGCCCAATTGAGTTGCAGGGCCCGCCTCTTATACTTCCAGTTCCTGTTGCGCCCCTCTACTTCCGGCGTGATGGGCATGGACTTCCTGGTTCTGCCCACCAGTGGGTGTCTGGACCTCCCTTGCTGTCAATCACAGAGGGAAGGCACACCTCTTTGCTACAGGGCATCTAATAAAATGTTCTTAAACAATTCATACATATCATTCACGTTTTTCTGATTAAATTCTTTCTCCCAGCTGATTTGGCTTATAATTGTTTTAAGCTTTGTGATACTATGATTGTAAAGCACCAATATAGATAGGTAGATAGATAGATAGATCTATATCTGGATTTTATTGTTTTCACATAATAAATGGGATCAAGTAATGATCACTTGTACCTAATGACTCTTAATTTTTAGTTCTTTGATCAGTTCCTCTTTATTTGTCAAGATGCAGCCTAATATAGAATTCCCCCATGTTGGCTGCAACACTTTTTGGGTTAGGAAATTGGCATCTATCATACTTAGAAATTCCAAGGAAGTTTTAGTACTGACAGCATAAGACTCCCAGCATACGTCATTCAAACTGAGGTCCCCATGATTGTGCAGCTTTTTTTTCTATACATTATAGATAGGTGTGTAGGGAGCTGGTCATCCTATTCCCTAATGTGATTTGGTGATCTGTAGCAGACACCAATTAATATCCCATCTTGTGCTTTATCTGTTAGAACATTGATGCATAAGCATTTGAGATTTTTTTTTCTGAGTTCTCAGTGATTTGGCAACAGGTAATGTCATTTTTGACATAAAGTGCCATTTCCCCTCCCCTTTTGCCATCTCCATTCTTCCTAAATAAGGTATAACCATTGGTTTTAATATTCATATCATGTGATTAATCCTACCAGGATTCAATAATACCAACGAGATCAAATTTCTGCTCATAAATGAGCAATTCCAATTGCTCTTGTTTGTTACCCAGGGTCCTAGCATTGGTGTATAGGCAATTAAAGAACTTCTGTTATACCAATAAAATAAAACCCAACAGGATCTTATAAAAGGGGGTAAGACAAAATGCCGTGTTTATTGTGAATACAAAATGAGGCACAGTAAACAAGTAATCATAAACATTCTATCCCATGTACTCACACAAAATACCAAAAGAGGCAAACCAAGTAAACAGTCATATTTACTACATCCCATTCACTCCCACACGCATACACATACAAGTTCTGCAAATTTCAGAGTAACAGCCGTGTTAGTCTGTCTTCGCAAAAAGAAAAGGAGTACTTGTGGCACCTTAGAGACTAACCAATTTATTTGAGCATGAGCTTTCATGAGCTACAGCTCACTTCATCGGATGCATACTGTGGAAACTGCAGAAGACATTATATACACAGAGACCATGAAACAATACCTCCTCCCACCCCACTGTCCTGCTGGTAATAGTTTATCTAAAGTGATCATCAAGTTGGGCCATTTCCAGCACAAATCCAGGTTTTCTCACCCTCCCCCCCCCCAACACAAACTCACTCTCCTGCTGGTAATAGCCCATCCAAAGTGACCACTCTCTTCACAATGTGTATGATAATCAAGGTGGGCCATTTCCAGCACAAATCCAGGTTCTCTCACTCCCTCACCCCCCTGCAAAAACCACACACACAAACTCACTCTCCTGCTGGTAATAGCTTATCCAAAGCGACCACTCTCCCTACAATGTGCATGATAATCAAGGTGGGCCATTTCCAGCACAAATCCAGGTTTTCTCACCCCCCCTCCCACCCCCATACACACACAAACTCACTCTCCTGCTGGTAATAGCTTATCTAAAGTGATCATCAAGTTGGGCCATTTCCAGCACAAATCCAAGTTTTCTCACCCTCCCCCCCCCCACAAATTCACTCTCCTTGTGTGTGTATGGGGGTGGGAGGGGGGGTAAGAAAACCTGGATTTGTGCTGGAAATGGCCCACCTTGATTATCATGCACATTGTAGGGAGAGTGGTCACTTTGGATAAGCTATTACCAGCAGGAGAGTGAGTTTGTGTGTGTGGTTTTTGGAGGGGGGTGAGGGAGTGAGAGAACCTGGATTTGTGCTGGAAATGGCCCACCTTGATTATCATACACATTGTGAAGAGAAAAGGAGTACTTGTGGCAACTTAGAGACTAACCAATTTATTTGAGCATGAGCTTTCGTGAGCTATAGCTCACTTCATCGGACCTTCATCAGACCGATGAAGTGAGCTGTAGCTCACGAAAGCTCATGCTCAAATAAATTGGTTAGTCTCTAAGGTGCCACAAGTACTCCTTTTCTTTTTGCGAATACAGACTAACATGGCTGTTACTCTGAAACCTGTCATTGTGAAGAGAGTTGTCACTTTGGATGGGCTATTACCAGCAGGAGAGTGAGCTTGTTGGGGGGGGGGCGGAGGGTGAGAAAACCTGGATTTGTGCTGGAAATGGCCCAACTTGATGATCACTTTAGATAAGCTATTACCAGCAGGACAGTGGGGTGGGAGGAGGTATTGTTTCATGGTCTCTGTGTGTATATAATGTCTTCTGCAGTTTCCGCAGTATGCATCCGATGAAGTGAGCTGTAGCTCACGAAAGCTCATGCTCAAATAAATTGGTTAGTCTCTAAGGTGCCACAAGTACTCCTTTTCTTTTTGCGAAGTTCTGCAAAGTTGTTATAGTTACCAGCCTAGAGGTTGCTCATGCCAAGTTACTGGCCAGGTAACTTGGCCATGACGGTGGAGCTGAGTCTTTGTCAGATGCGCATCCGATGCTCCTGGAGGGTGGTTGCAGAGCCAGACTCAAAGTCCTTAGTCTTTAGGGTCTGTTTTTATAGGAGTTTTATTCCTATGCCAGTCTATGGAGGTGGCTTTATCATGCTGTTGCTGAATCAGTCAGCACATGGCACATCCTTGACGGCTCCGTGCTGCCAGATGTTATCTTGTTATTCGGTTCTCCCATTCTTGAGGCTGTTGTGTGGATTCCAGTCTGCACTCCGGGGGCCATCCGCTTATCTCCACTTAGTGCATTCTTCGGCCGATCGATACTGAAGTGGTAACTCTTAGGCTGGTACTCCTAACCATGCATCTTCTCACACAACATCCATTCACATGCATTCTCGAGCTTTATTTCAACATATATCTCTTCTGACTTTAACAACTCCTAGAATGTAATGAAACTGCTTAACCCCCTTACCATATAACATACATAACAAGCAGGATAAAGAACGTGAGAAGGGTGGGAGTCTCTGTGTGCTGTTCTGAGGAACAGTTGTTTTTGAAAAGTCTTATCTCTTCTGAGAACAGACTCTCTGTCCCAGATGTGCTGAGCAGTTTGGCCTTCTATTTAACATTAGTTTGGGATCTTTAAACTATATACAATTAAAAATCATATAGAAATCCTCTGGTATAATAACACTTCTTCTCTGCACATCCTTTGGTTCCTTGATTAATTTTGTTCTCAAAATCTCGATTTTGTGCCAAGTGTTCAGCTCTTCCCTCTTTTTACCCTTCCCTATTGCTATTAGTTTTACGCCCTCCTCGCTGTTCTAGCAAGCCTGTTCCTGAGAATATTGGTTCCACTTCTAATGAGGTGGAGGCCATCCAAATTATAAAGCCTGCTCTCCCCACAGAATGTGGACCAATATTCCACAAAACCTAAACCCTACACCCTATGTCATTTACCTGGAGGTTCACTTCCAGCAGTTCACTTCCAGAATCTTCTGCCCTCTGCCATCCTTCCCTCGTGGGACAGGAAGGATCTCAGAGAACATTGCTTGGACATTCTTTGTTTTCGGCATGCTTCTGAGTTCCCTGGAGTCATCTATTATCTGTGAGATATCCCGTGATACAGTGTCTTTAGCGCTTACATGAACCATCACCATATGAACCATGTCAACACTAATGTGGCAATCAGGGAGAAATGTCACAGGCCCCTAGGAAAGGAATCACCAGTTCTAGAAATATGTGGCAGTTGGAGGCAGCTAGGAGCCATCAGACCAGAAGAAAGCTGTTGCCAGAAATTCAAATGACAATGTTGGGATCCTCAGACTTACGACACAATTCGTTCCTCAGAACTGCACGGTAAATCAAAATGTTGTACGTCGAAACCACTTTTCCAGTAGGAATCAATGGTATAAAGGGGGGGGGGGATTGGTTCCTGAACCAAGGCTTGATACACTATTTTCACCACAGTAACCCAGATTTTTGTACTAACTAAATTATAGATGACGAATGTAGCAACATCAATTTATTTATTTGGTAAATAGCATTCAAATAAACATATAAAATCACATATGCTTTGACTTTCCATTTCCAGAATTTTTTGGGGCTTCCCCGAGGGCTGGGGCCCTCGCAGATGCTTATCTGATTGGTTTCCACAGCCGGGGTAGCTTGTTGCCGGGGCGCCTTGCCGCTTGTTGTTGATTGGCTCCCAGCCCCGGGCTCGGCCAATCAGAAAGCTTGACCAGAGAAATCAGTGATTGATGTGGCTCAGCATGTGATGTGTGCTGTTCTCCCTGCCCGCTTTCATCTTAAGGGCGAAACAGGCTGTCAATTGAAAAGCGTCGTAAGGATTCCCCGTAATTGCTTCCCTATAACGGGCTGGTGTTGCTGCTACTGCTGCCCAGGAAGGGTAAAAATGGTCCTGATGCTGCAGCAGGCTGAAAGTGCCTTACTGCCGCTGGATTTCTGAAGGCCCAGTAACTCCCTGTTGTTTGTTTGTCCATAAGAGCCTATATGGCCACTAACTCCTGTTAGACAGGATGCATAGGGTGGTAGAAAGAAAGAACCGAGAAAGAATATTCCTTCTGTCCTGCTCTGTATTCCTTGTAGGATCCCTTTACACTGCAGAAACAAACAAACCTCCTCTCCCCACAACATGTTACTACTACATGGCTATGTGTCCCAGTTAGGAATCTCGATTAGTCTGGGGTGCTAGGAGAAAGCTGAATATGTATATAAGTATAGATAGTAGAAATGATGGGCCTGCAGCAAAATAGTTGCGGGATCTATCCGAATAAAGGTGTCAAATTAGACTTGTGGCTGTTTTGTTTTGTTTGTTTGGTTTTTGTACCAGATATGATGGTGTTCACATTTTTTTCCCAATTTTTTCCCCCAGTATAGTAGAAGCAACACTGGCTCTCTATTTTGGTTATACAATTTCTGTGTTTTGTGACCCAAAACTGGTAAGATCCAGCAGGATTCAGATGCTGGATCTGAGTTTCTGTGGTACTATTACACTGGGGTCTGGATTTTTAAGGTGCAGTAGCAGCTAAATATGTTCTCTGTTTAGGCAATAAAATGTGGGCTGTTAGGACCAAAACCTGGCTGAATATAGGAGAATCCACATGTTAGCACTGGATTTTTTTGACACTGTTTTATTGAATGAATTAGCATCCAGGTTTCTTTGGTGCAATCTGAGCAGCTATCTTGTTCTTTATTTAGCCAGTGGCATTTGGGAGACTGGTTCCAACTTGCAGGAATCTGGCAGAATTTGTGTGTTGGATCTAGGTTTTTCCAGCTCTGTTGCACTGGGATGTATTGGAATCCAGATTTTTTTGTTAGAATAGGAGCAGCTAAACTTGTTCTCTACTAAAGCAGTGAAATTTGTGAAGCAGGTTCCCAAAATGTTCTGGATCCAGCACATTTCTGATGCCAGACCTGAATATTTGAAGTGCTGTTGTGCAAGGTGCATAGGATCCAGATTTTATTGGTTTTGTTTTCTATTTTGTTTAAGAAGAGTGTCTACATTTGTTCTTTCTTCAGGCAGTAAAATTAGGAGGGTTGGAGCCAAACATCTGCTGGATCTATCAGGACCCAGGTATTGGATCTCGGGTACTGCAACACTGTTGAGCCACAATTTGTCAGGGGCCAGGTTTTTTTGATGCAGTAGGAAAAGTTAGACGTGTTCTCCAGTTAGGTAGTGTAATTTGCGGCATTGGGGTCAACAAGTGAAAGGGATCTAGATTTTACCCAACCCCTACTTTAGATATTTCAGATATGTTAATTCAAAGAGAGCTGAGGCTGCACAAACTGTCACCCAGCTGGGCCATTAGAATGAGAGCAGAAAAGCTTTCTATCTGTTTCAAAAAAAAAAAACGCCAGTTCCCAGTTACCTTTTGTGCCCTTGTCACTCAAGTGATCAGCTTGAACTCCAGATGGAGTAGAGGTGATTGGGTGAATGAGAAGGGGAAGTGCTCCTGCACCTGTCAGAGCAGGGAGGAGCTGATTTGGGGTGGTCTTATAAGAAATTGAAACCAACTGACTGTAACTCAGCAGTTTTTTCTTTCATTTCCTGGTTCCTTGTCAAAAGTCCCTGGCTAGGCGGGATTTACAGCCTTCTTTGACAAGACAGGACACCCTTCGAGACTATGTATGGGGCAACAAGATTGGAAAAAGACAGCAGGCACAGGGTGGCTGCTACCTCCACCACCTCCTATTCTAGGGGTTATCAGGAGTGGGAGAACTCTAGGCTGACAGAGGGAGCTGGAAATCCTAGGGGGGACCTGACTTCTGCAGAAAAATTGGGGTGCCAAAAACCAACCTTGCAACAGGAGCAGCAGTAAGTAGCAACCAGTCTAGCCAAGTTTATATGTATTTACAAAATAATATTGTGAGTATTAAGTGCCAGTGTTTCACCAGACTCAGTGTGTGTATTTATATAAAGGATGTGAGTACAGAGGAAATTTTTTTTTAAAGAGTTTAGGGTCAGACTTTCAAAATGCTTGGCCCTTAACTTTTTTCTGAGAATCTGACCACTTATTTGTGCCTAAATGAGAGCTGAGCTCTTATGAAGACTCTGGAGATATGATTCAGAGATAATATTGCTGTGTGACCATGCACATGTACTTAATATGTTCATGTAAAAAACATAGGCTTTGTGTGCGTGCATTAGGTGCAGTGGGCTTACAGAATTTGGTGTGTATCTCTATTACCATCTGTTTCTAAGCAGATGGTATTACGTACATTGTGAATACGTGTATGGACTCTTAATTAGAGAAGGTCTTGAACCGGAATGTCAAAGCCAATTCTGATAATCTTTTTCACCTAAATTTAATCACAGGAGATGGATTAAAAACTGCCAGATCCAAAAAATCAACTTTGGTTCTGAGCTAGAACTGATTTCCTTATGCAGTTTGGATGCAACCCATGATGGCAGGAATTGAAGACTAGTTTGTAAATGCTTAACCCTGACAAATGTAAAGCCAAAGCCTTAACCCTGAGCTGTAGTTTAAAACTAACTGGGTTCCAGCCATCTCTAATTTTAACTTTTAGTTATTGTAACTAGATATTCTGCAGGCTGTATGCTCTGTGTATGCATATGCACCTCCTATATGTATGCTTAGCTGGGCAAAACTATTAATTACTTACATTTTTTTTCACCCAAATTTAATTATTTTTTGTTTCCAAGTTATTTCTACACTGAACACTGTTAATGATAATGTTAACTATTCTGTTGATCTTGCTGTTTTTCTTTTCTTTCAAAGTGCAGCTCGTTTAAATTAGTCCTGCTCACTAGAAACTGTTTCAGTTTCCTTTCTTTCTTTTACTGAAACTCAAGGAGGGAAAAGGGTGGAGCTAACATGGGACAACTGTGGGACAAAAGATCATAAACACTAGTTGGAAGTTTCACTTTTTATATTAATTTAATTCTCTAGTGTTGAATGCTTGAACATCTAACAAGTTGTAAAATGATCTACTCTTCGTATGTATGGGCTATTTAGTTCTGGATAACTTCACATAAGTTTTCTTCTGTTTGGGAAGATAATCATGCAGTCATGAATCTGATTAACTTCCTGCCTCTTCCAAAATTAGAAACAGGCAAGACAAAGACAGTTTGTGCCACCTTTTTTATTCTCTCTCTATTCTGGGGCTATCCAGGGATCAATTCAGCCTCTAGCATAAATTAGAATAGCCCCAAGGCTGCTCTAATTAACACACAGATAACTATGAGCTCAGGGGATTTTTCTGGCAGCTGGGAATAGCTAGAATGCAGAGGCATTCTGGCCACCTCCTTTTCTTTGCATGACAGGAACACTCCTTACACCTGGAACGTTGGGAAATCTTCTGACTGTCTTTCTAGCTCTGTACTATTAAGGAATTTGAAGAACAATCAGACCAAAGTAAAATCTGAAACTCTTTCAAACTGTTTCTGTTCCATCAGGATGCCTGACAATGAGAGGGAATCATCTGTCAGGAACTTAGCCAGCAATAGCATCTGTTCAAATTCAATTTGGAAATGAAACTCAAATGCCTGGACAAAACCCTATAGAATATCTTTGAAAGCCAAAATAGGGAAACAATTAATCAACAGGGTGACAAGAGCTTGAAAACACCTACTACTTGCTACAGTCAGTTTGTGCTTATTGGGTTGCTTGACTTCAAGTCTGTAACATGCTGTGAGGTTACATTTACTTGTAAAAGTTGATTTCCAAATTGCATGTGTTCAGAACAAACCTGAAAAAAAAGCTTATCCTGAAAAAATAAATCTGCAAAAGGTAGAAAATGAAAGTGTAGTCAAGCGACTAAGAAAGAAAAAGGTTGCAATGGCCCCTCTTGTTCAGCAACCAGCCTTGACTCTTTTTTTTTTTTTTATATCTGACCTTGTGTAAAAATAGTTTCCAATAAAATCCACCTTCCTAAAAAACAAACCTGCTATCATAAAATCCAAGGAGATGACATTGTACAAATGAAAACAAACATCCCTTGCCATGCAGGATGAAAAGAGAAAGGACACAGTGGAACACTTGTTTACAGAACACTTATACTTTGCATTTACAGTTTAAAAAAATCTAGTTTTTTTCAGTCTTTATGCTCAATTAAAAAAAAATCCATACAATCTGTTACCAATAGAAATCTACTTAGACAAATGGAAAATAAAACTGCAGTCTTTGTGCAATCAGATTTTAAAGGCCTGAAAATGAGTCCATTAAACTGGAGGCAAGAGGCTCTTCAAAACATTCCTGTAGACAACTGTCCTCTGTAATTGCAAGATGGTATTCAGTGAGTTCCAGAATCCTCTGAATTACACAGGTTGTTTAGGGCCTAATTCTCTACTCTATTCACAAGAAGAAAAGGAGTACTTGTGGCACCTTAGAGACTAACCAATTTATTTGAGCATAAGCTTTTGTGAGTTACAGCTCACTTCATCGGATGCATACTGTGGAAACTGCAGAAGACATTATATACACAGAGACCATGAAACAATACCTCCTCCCACCCCACTCTCCTGCTGGTAATAGCTTATCTAAAGTGATCACTCTCCTTACAATGTATATGATAATCAAGTTGGGCCATTTCCAGCACAAATCCAGGTTTTCTCACCCTCTGCCCCCCCCCCCCACACACACACACAAACTCACTGTCCTGCTGGTAATAGCCCATCCAAAGTGACCACTCTCTCCAGCAGGAGAGTGAGTTTGTGTGGGTGTGGGGTGGGGTGTGAGAAAACCTGGATTTGTGCTGGAAATGGCCCACCTTGATTCTCATACACATTGTAAGGAGAGTGATCACTTTAGATAAGCTATTACCAGCAGGAGAGTGGGGTGGGAGGAGGTATTGTTTCATGGTCTCTGTGTATATAATGTCTTCTGCAGTTTCCACAGTATGCATCCGATGAAGTGAGCTGTAGCTCACGAAAGCTTATGCTCAAATAAATTGGTTAGTCTCTAAGGTGCCACAAGTACTCCTTTTCTTTTTGCAAATACAGACTAACACGGCTGCTACTCTGAAATCTATACACAAGTAAATCTTCCATCACTACACCTTTCAGGATCGCACTCATTCATAGGGTTGTCACCTTTCTAATTGTTGGTAACTGGACCCTTGAGGTCCTGCCCCTGTTCTGCTTCTTCCCCCACAAGGCCCTGCCCCCATTGCTTGCTCCTCTCCCACCCCCTTCTTATGGTTGCTTGCTGGATTGTCTCAAAGAGCCTGCCTGTAGGTAGGAGGCAACCCTGGCTCAACAGGGGCTGGTGTGGATTAATGAATGAGGGCCCTGCCCTGCGGTAACCGGACTTCTAGTTCAGATGCCATTTAAGGTTGCCAGTTCCCTTTTGGACTGCACTTTCCGGTCAAAAACCAGGAACACGGCAACCCTAATTATGGCACCCAACACAGAAGCCAAAAACCAGACTGTCTGGGTAAAACCTGGCCAGATGGCAACCCTACACTCCGTCATTATTGGCTAGTGAGTCATCTAATCCATCCCCATGTATCAGTTTCCCCAGGGAAGTGTGGAGATAAATATTTCCTTTCACTGTTGGCATTCAGATGACATCTACTGAACAGCAGAGAGCAGTTCACCATGATTTCATTTTAAGGTAATTCTCCCCTAATCTTAAACTGTGTGATAGTATAGTACAGTGGTTCTCAAACTAGGGCCGCCGCTTGTTCAGGGAAAGCCCCTGGCAGGCCGGGCTGGTTTGTTTACCTGCTGCATCCACAGGTTCGGCCGATTGTGGCTCCCACTGGCCGCGGTCCCCCACTGCAGGCCAATGGGGGCTGCAGGAACAGCAGCCAGCACATCCCTTGGCCCACGCTGCTTCCCACAGCTCCCATTGGCCTGGAGCGGCGAACTGCGGCTAGTGGGAGCTGCGATTGGCTAAACCTGTGGACGCAGCAGGTAAACAAACCAGCCCGGCCCGCCAGGGGCTTTCCCTGAACAAGCAGCGGCTCTAGTTTGAGAACCACTGGTCCAGTGGACCACCAAGCATGGTTTGTCCAAAGATGGTCCTGAACCAAACCTTGGGATCTAAGCGCCCCTCGACACGCCCAAAAGTTCAATTCTGGATCCCAGGTTTATGGCTTGGACCATAATCTCCAAATTTGGCAGCTCCCCTCTAAACTTTAGTGACTGTGGTGTATTGAAAAATGTCTTAAAATTAGAAGTTATCACTTTAGATTCTCAGGGTTTTTCCTGGCCCTGCTTGCAGGCTAGAGGTTTCCGTAAGCAAGCATGCAATCTCGGTCTTTCTACAGTCAAGGTGCAAAGAGTCAGCCAAAAGCAAGGTTGGGGAGTTGTGCATCTCTGCCTTAGGATCCAGCTTGCTTCGTTGTTCATTCCTCCCCCTTTGGTTCTTGTGTGTTAAGTTGCAACCTTCCAGTAAGTGTATTTTAGATGACCTCACTTCTCTGTTTGTATAGTGTGAACATAGCTGTGAGTCAGAGAGTTATACAGCTGAAAAGTGTATTCCGTGCCAATGTTAAGACCACAACTCTTGTTGCTGCCCCTCATGCTTTTTTTCTCCTCTCCTCTGTTTCCTCACCACCTGATCTCTTTTCCTATGTAAAAGGCTTCTCCACTCAGGGCTGAATCCTGTAGTTCTTTCTTAGGCCTCACTCAGGCAAGACACCCTAGTGACTTGGTACAAGGGCACTGCCTACCCCAAATCCTAAAAAGTTCATGCAGGAGCTAATTAACCCTGTCGTACTAGAGGGAGCAGGGGAAATATAAAGAGCTAATGACTAATGAGACAGCTGGGTGTGAGTTGGAGCCCTGCCCACTGGTTTGTATGACTGTGGAGATTATTTGTAGTTGCCACCTTTATTTTGCTACTGCTGTTTTGTTCTGTTTGGAAACTCTAGAACAGGGGTGGCCAAACTTACTGATCCTCCGAGTCACATACGACAATCTTCAGAAGTTCAAGAGCTGGGCACACCTGCCAGGGCTCAGTGCTTCTGCCCTATGGCATGGTGGTGGGGCTAAGGGCTTCAGCCCCATGCGAGGCTCCTGCTGAGGCTCGGGGCTTCATTAAGAGTGCAGCTGAAACCCTGAGCTCCAGCAGGCACCTTCAGTGGGGCTGAAGTTCTGAGCCCTGGCAGGTGTCCCCAGTGGGGCTAAGGTAGAAGACCCAAGCTCCCACATAGTGTGGTAGGTGGAAAATGGGACGGGGGGGGAGTTTAACTGTAAAAGAGCAGCATGTGGCTCACGAGCTGCAGTCTGGCCACCCCTGCTCTAGATGTTCCCATAAAGGGGTTCTTGGAGAAGAGACAGTGAGTGACTGTCCTTTTTTTTTTATTTTGGGGCTGGGAAATCTGTGCCTCAGCAAACAACCCTCTTAGTGAAAACTCCCATTGAAATAAATTAAGACTGCAGGATTTGTCCAATGATGACGGGAGAAATTGATGAGACCCAAACCTGTAAATGGATCTATGCTGCTGGACACTTGCACCCACACAGAGCCTTGTTAACATCAGTGTGTCTGTGTACACATATCTGTTGTAAGGATTTGGACCTAGCACTGTAATTTTCAGTTATCCATTGCAACTAGCTCCATTTAATGGGAAACAGACAGCTACCGGGCAGTTGTTTACTGCTAGCATGGACCCACTTTGGAAAAATGTCTGATTTGGCAGGTTGGTGACAGCTTCATGTGTGGCTGGTGTCCACCAATGCAGCCATGTATATGTGCCTTAGGAAGTGGGATATTCTTAAACAGTGCCTGACAATTGAATGCTAAGTCCATCTGTGAGTATCCTTGAAGTTGATGATACAACTCTCCTTGACAGTGTGATCCTTTAAGTCAACTAGCCTTCGTTTTCCTTCATGCAGTATTTCATGTAAACTTTCTCTGCTGCAGCTTAAGCCCATTTTTCTGCTTCTTTCCGCTGACTAATGAGAATAAATCGTTCTTGTCCTCTTTATAGTATTCCTTTTCCATAGCTGTTGATGGTTATAATGTCTCCGTGATAGAATCATAGAATATCAGGGTTGGAAGGGACCTCAGGAGGTTATTGCTCAAATCAGGACCAGTCCCCAACTAAATCAGGACCAGTCCCCAATTAAATCAGGTTCTGTAGACTGAACCTGCCCACATCTCCTCTTCTTTTTCCAGGCCTTTAATCATTTGTGATGCTCTCCTTTGGATGCTCATGTTTCTATCTCTTACTGCAAACTGAACATCAGATGAGATCATCTAGTGCCATAGAGAGTGGAATAATTAGCTTGCAGCCATTTTGTATTGGTGCATATACTGTAGAACTGGACATACTTGCTCTTGAAATAACTGATAACATTTTAAAGAGATGCAAAAGTAACAGTTCCAATTTCATTAGCATGGCTCCATAAAGGTAGCGACAGAGTGCTCATGCTGCTGCTCGCATTGCCTCTTGCCTGGTAATGTAAGAATTTCCCAGCCAAATGGCAAAAATAACATGCAAAATTATCAATGGGCGTCATCTGGCAAAATAGGACATGTGCAACCAAAACAGTCTTATGTTGTGTAATTTAATCAAAAACTATGCACAAGGAAGCAGTGTGAAGTTTATGAAGGTCCAGGTCCTGCAAGCATTTAAAGTACAACTTCATCAGGACTATTGCATGAATAAAATACATACATAAGAGTATGTACACTTGGTGCAAATCAAACCGAACATTGCTAGTGTTTTCCTTCTTTACTTCATTTCTTCTCTATTTGAAAGTGTCCCCACTCCCACCCACACAGTCAAATACTCCACTCCCCCTCCCCCAGAATATGTGGAATTTGTCTTCACAAACTCATAAGTTGTTTCTTTATTTAAAAAGAAAATGCATTTTGGTTTCAGGCACCATACTCAGACCAATATCAAAGAAGTCAATGTTTGCTCAAAAGTAGTAGTAAGCCAAAATGTATTTTCTCTGTTTCTGTGGGGAAAAATCTCAGAAAATCCATCAAGGATTTTCAGAGCTTATTAATGGGATCTCTATCGGGGGAGGTGGAGGAGAAACACATCCTCTATAACTCTAAAGAGACATTACAAGGAAAAGTTTAAAAAAAAAATAAAACAATAGATTTTTCATTAAGCACAAAATACTTTTTTTTAATTGTTTATTTTGGAGCCTGAGTAGTAGAAAACATATTTCCTTTTTGTTCCATGCCATTTTTTTCATACTCTTTGTACTTCACATTGTGTGCACTATTGATAATTTGAAATCTTCAAAATTAGGACATTTCATTAATTTCCAGCAAGGCAATTAGGATAATTCATTTCCAAATGCAGTTACTGCAGTAGCTCAGATTCTGCTTAAACAGAAAACTGACTAGAATGTTAAATTGCTCTCTTGTAACTAGGGTTCTGAAGGCTTTGCAGGATCAGAGTGTCTGTGAGAGGATATGTCTGACACGTGGTATTGCAAACTGGCTCAAACAGAGTGAAAGAATTCCTTTCATAGAGAGGCAAAAGTAACAGTTAATGCAAAGGTCTCAAGGAAAAGGAAAAACAAATTAGAGTATGGATTTAAGCCCCGATCCTGCAATTTACAGTCTGTGAGTTGATTGCAGGGCCTGTACAGAACCTCATTAAAGAACACCTGTGGTAACTGCAGGACTGGGGACTTAGTCTTTGGTCCTGAGTTTCCACACTGACTGATTTCCAGTAAGCCTTGGGTGTCCAAAGCCACACTTTGGCTGTTCAGCTGGGTCTTCTCTAATGTTAAACAAGGCATTTTCCAACTCGCAATGGTGCACACCTGGAATTTCCTCATCAATGACCTTCCAACCCTACGCTCCTAATGTAGCCTGCATACGTAGAGTAGGTACATGCATAGGGACTTCAGTAAAGGGAGACCAAAAGGGTGTTTACCTCCCCCCTATTTTGATAGTTTAAAATAATCAAAGCACTATATGATAGACTTGAAGGAAACCAAAGCTGGTTTTGTCCCTTTCCTGCTCTGCGTCTGCCTCTCTTCTCCTTATTTTGAAGCTTTCATCTGGTTTCCAAATAAACTTCAATGATATGAAAACCCATTCAGCTTTTAACAGTCTCCTTTTTAACTGCACAGGCTTTTATGGTGCTGTTTACTTCTTTTACCTTGCCCTGATGCATTTGTTGCTGATACATATATTTGAGCCAGTAGGAATGTCAGACTAAGGAAATGATCATCTTTATGGAGATTATGTATGTTTTGGATTTGTTGACCATTCTTTCCATAGATACTTTTTAATATAGGTTTAAAAAAAAAAACTGGGGATCTAAAGGAGATGAACCATAATACTGTGAAATTTCAGAGCCTTACCATATGAGAGTACATTTAAAGGCTAATTCCTATCTCTATCTGTATCCGTAACCTTTTATAGGGCTCATCACCATAGTCCCTTTCTTTCTGAAAAACAAAACTATACATAATTTTCTTTGGCAAAGTTTGGAGAGACAATACAGGAAACAAGAAGATGGCTGAAGAAGTTGACAAACTCATGAATAACATCTCAAGAGAAGAAGTAGTCTGAAATCTGGCTAGTAAAAAAAAAAGTCAAAGAGCAGATGACATTCAAGCTTAGTTGGGGGTAGGAAGTCTAAACATTTTTTAATCCAGCCAAATAAGGGAGAAGCATACAGTAATATGATCAAGAATAACAAGTTGTTGTGTTAAATAAACAAGGATAAGCTTTGTTAACTTGCCTTAAATTGATCATTAACTTAAGTGCAATACTTGAACATAACGGCCATACTGGGTCAGATCAAAGGTCCATCTAGCCCAGTATCCTGTCTTCTGACAATGGCCAATGCCAGGTGCCCCAGAGGGAATGAACAGAACAGGAGATCATCAAATGATCCATCCTCTGTTGCCCATTCCCAGCTTCTGGCAAACAGAGGCTAGGGACACTGTCCCTGCCCATCCTGGCTAATAACCATTGATGAACCTATCTTCCATGAACTTATTTAGTTCTTTTTTTGAACCCTTGTGGTGTGAACTTTTGTCTGCACAACCTTATAACACATCATGTTAGACAGATTTGTGATGGTGCAGTACATACTGCTTCCACTGAGTTTGCAGCACTCCAGTTGTTAAGGATATTTGGCTGCATGGAAAATGTTCAGTGGCTATCACAATAATAAGATAAGAAAGGATTGTATTAGCTGGCTCCATTAATGGAAGCAGCTCCATAGTTTAATTTTTTTAAATGAATCCACTTCCTAGAATAAGCGTTCAAAGAGAAATCAGTAATTAAACAGATATAAATACTTTCCTTCCCAGCCCTGGATCTCAGTGATATAGCAGCAGGCTGCTTTTTGCAGTCGAAGCTCTGTGTGATTTTTTTTTTTTTTTTTTTCCCCTGTCCCCTTTTCAGTTGCTTTCCTTAAGCACCTCTTGCCTCTCTCCTTCATAGTTCTCCTACTGCCAGCCTTGTTCTTCTTGCCCTTCTTGCCCTCAGTGCTCCTCTGTCCTCACCCCATTCCTTTAATGTCTCTTTAATCCCCTAGCACAACTGGGACCCATTCTGGATTGCGGGGGGGGGGGGGGGGGGGTTCAGGCACTACTGCAAAGTAATAAATATGCCCAGAAAATTTAAAGTCCTTCATAAGCATTAAGCTTCATGACACCACAGTGATGTACTATCCCCATTTTATAGATGAAGAAACTGAGGCACGGGCCAAAGATGGACATCAATAGGTGCTTGAGAGCACTAGGCACCTTGTAGGATGGAGCCTGGGAAGAGGAATAGAACCCAGAATTGCTACTTCCCCCGCCTTCCCCATTAGACAAACGTTTGACTGATGTTCATGGACAGAATGTACTGTATAGCATTTTGTAGCAAATCTATGGACATAGTCTCCTACATCTTGAAATGAAGGAGACGTTATATCAGCAGTAAGGGTGGGACTTTCGTAAGCAGAGTTGGTCCAATGCTGCATATTTCTGAAAATCTTATTCTTGACACACATGACATACAGCATGGCTTGTGATTGAAAACATCCCTGTGTATATACCTACTGCAGAAATCATACATCCAGTTTTGTTCTAAACCTTGTAGCTATTCTTACAGAAATTCTAAAGGTCCATATTGAAGTAGAGCAGTGTCTCCCACGCTTGGGACGCCGCTTGTTCAGGGAAAGCCCCTGGCAGGCTCGGCCAGTTTGTTTACCTGTCGCGTCCACAGGTTCGGCTGATTGTGGCTCCCACTGGCCACGGTTTGCCACTCCAGGCCAATGGGGGCTGCGGGAAGTGGTGGCTGGTACATCCCTCGGCCTGCACTGCTTCCTGCAGCCCCCACTGGCCTGCCGCGGTGAACCATGGCCAGTGCAGCCCCCATTGGCCTGCAGCGGCGAGCCTGCGGACGCAGCAGGTAAACAAACCAGCCTGGCCCGCCAGGGGCTTTCCCTGAACAAGTGGCGTCCCAAGTTTGGGGAAACACTGAAATAGAGGATAGTAATGAATTCATCGGCTCATATGACAGTAATTAACAACGTTCTTTCCGTTCCAGTACAAGCGCATATGTCTTGATACCTCCAAATGAAACCAGAAGGAACAAGATACAGAAAAGTAAGTGCATTCTCTAACACTCTCAAGATGAATTTTTGTGTTTTTGTTTTTACAAAATGCAGCTTTTGTGTTTGTGCTTTATGACCCTTGCAGTTTTATCTCCGCCTTTACATTGGTTTTATGTGTGCAGCTGTGATAATAAAGCTACCACAACATAGACTCCACGGCCAGAATGGATCATTGTGATCCGTGCTTAATTTGTAATGAGGTGCTAGGACCAAACAGTTCTTTTACTTTCATAACTGATATGGCAAACCTAGAGGTGCCGGGGCTCAGCCCTGGCAAGACCCAGCAAAAATTAAGCACCGATTGTGATCACCTAGTAAAGGTGAACTCCATCACCATGCAGACTCTTCTTGTATCTGTTCTAAAATATTTTGCATGGGTAGAAAAGCCAAATTAGGAAACTAATAGTTCAACCATAGAAAGATGGGATATCTGTAAAAAATGTTCCCATTAGAAAGGTGGTGTCATAGCCGTTCAAACAAAGTTCTACAAGACACATTCAGAATTAACTTGATGCCCCTCCTAAAGTTCATAACCCTCCTCCTCTTTTCCCTTCCCCCCACCCCCAGGTGTCGAGTTTAGGTTTGAAGATCAAATTTTGAGTATTGTTTAGCTATCCATGGTCAAGTTAATCTTTCTCTAATGCCAATATTGGCATAGTATACCTATTGCATGTTTATATGGTTAAACTGGTCACGTGTACTGTTTTTCAGGGAGAAAATGTCCATTTATAGAATGTGCTTAACAAATTCTCTAAGTACAACTACACAATGCAAGGCATCTTACCTCCAATGGCTTGATATTTGAACAGCACAGAATATCTACATCAACAATCTCAACTCTAACTCAGACATGCAACAATTGGAGAACAACCGGCTCAATTGGAATTATTTAATGAGAGATTAGTACAACATTATGCAGAAAGAAATAGATACATTACCACGCCTGTGTTGTCAGACCAAGAAGTGGCTCTGTGTCTCTCCTTTACTGTATCTGGAGAGAGGTGCAGTTCTCATTCCCCAACTATGTTCCCTTACCAGTGTTGTCATATAGGGTTTTAGGCAAAGAAACCCTCTTTGCCAAAATAAACAGATGTTCTGATATCACTGCTATGCATTCTCAGTTTACCTGACTTATGTGTGAAGGCATGATTATTTACAGCTGAAAGGAGCAATAATTCTTCAAGATAATGTCTTTCAGTGAGTCCTTCTGACCCCACAATCGTTGTTTTCTGTTGGGGAATCAACAGGGAAGATCTACAGTAACAATCATCCCTCACTAGTTTCCCAAGCTTATATGTGCTTATGTAAGCTATATGTGCATAAGTTTATAAATATGTGTATATTAAAGAGGGGGTTTCCAAGAATATCTGGAGTTTTATAGACATGAAGGCACTACAAATTACTAAATACAGCCTAACACACACAATTCCCGATTAGCGTTCCTTATCGGTGAAGGACCAGTGTTCTTGGCCTTAGATTCAGACATTCTCTTTGTTGAATATAGATTCTAAGGAATAGTTAATATATAAATGACTCAAATATACAGAAAGAACTAAAAGGTTTAATATTTACTAACAGATACTAAACCCCTTGAGCTTCAATAGGTTCTTGTAGACATTTGCTGCCTCCCCAAATCAGGTCTAATATCTAAAGTTTCCCTCCATGTTGAAGGATGCAGTGAAATGCACCAAGCCCTTAAAAAAATTGCAGTAGCCCATTTTACTGAAAATTTGGCATATAAAATAAAATCATATACATTTTAAAAAAAAGAGAACACCACAAAATCCAGGAATCAAAAGAACTGTGTACATAAATTCCTTGGTAACAAGCTCAGAGATGCAAGTGATTTACATAATTTTATAAATGCACACAAGCCTCAAAATGTTTACAGGGTATACAGTAAACATTCTTTTAGATGGCAATCTAAAGTATTCTTTCATTGTAAAAGTTCATATTGGCTGGCTTAAATATTTTTGTTTAGCCACTGCTAGTAAATAATGAATACGCATTCTGGACAGAAAAGATTAGGAGTAAATTAAGGAGTTTTATTTGGCAGGAACTGGAAGATTTTTCATAATTTTTGTTCTTATATTTGGGAGTAACTCTGCACTGTAACTCTTCACCAATATCTTTCATAATGTCAGACAACTACCAGGGCCGGGTAGGAGCAGTGGGTCAGCACTGTGTGGTTTGAAACCCTTTGGAGAGTGGTTAATTTTAATTTCTTAAATTTAAGACTCTGTGGTTGATCCAGGGCTCACTTTACCTCACTCCTGGAGTAAGCTGGTGTGGGCCTGTGGTGTTCTCCTCTAGAAAGAAAGTGAATCCTGGCATCTGTTCCATTACCATCCTTAGGTCCAGGAGGGAAACAATTCAGAGGAGCGAGAATCAGCCCAGGCAGACACAATGCTGCTGTCATGGTGGTAGTTGTGTTTGTGTTGTGACAACAAAACGCTAGGGCCCCAGTCCAGCAGAAAACTTTTGAGTGCAATGCACATGCTTAAAGCTCTGCAAGCGCCTTGCTGGATTGGGGCCAAGATGGTTTACAGACAAGGAAAATGACAAGCGGGGGAATTCTTCCCAGTGCTAGTGGAGAGTGGCATGGGTGACTAAGGCCTTGTTGTCACTAGAGAAGAAGGTAGGTCTGAACATACGTTCAGCAGAAGACATTTCACCCTACTGTGTAGGCAGTCTGAGAGTGGAGGTTTTATTTTCCCTTTACTAAAGCTGGCAAGAGTCAGACTGGCCCCTGGAGCAGGTTAGAACAGCCCAAGTACCACCCTAGATTGTGTCCCCTGTTGCCATAGTCCCCATGCAGAGGAGAATTGCCAAGATGCAGAACTGCCACAATCCCCACCCCATCTTCTCTAGCCTGCTCCTGCCCTGCCCTGCTCGGTAGGGGTGCCATAACTCTGCACGTCACAGGAAGGTCTGCTGGGCTGGGGAACTAATGGGAGGGCAGTGCAGCTAGTTTCCATAGACCAAAAATGGCTGCAGCGAAGAGATTAACTTTCTTGATGGTCCCACAGCCTATAATATCCATAGAGAAGAGATGAATGCAGGGAAGGGAAAGAACAAAAAGCAGCATGAGTGAGCAGTAACAGTTGGCACGTGTCTTGGGAGTTCTATGCATTTATTTATATAATTTTAAATAGGTAACTTGCTGGTATTATCGGGGAGAGCTACCAGCCAGGAACTACCATGACTATAGTCTATATATCTATAGTAGCCAGCCCTGCTTAAGACAACAATAATAGGATTTGAACTCAAGGCTTTCAGAGATGAAAGCAGTCCCCTAGCTAGTAGCTGGCGCCATAGGCTCATTAATCTTTCATATGGACCAGCCATTAGTGTAGCTTGAACTATGTTTGTGGAGAATAGAGTCGACCTGCCCCTGAGTGCACATAGTTTTTAATGTGATGTAATTTAACAGTAGTATAAGTTCCTTACAGTAGTGGCTCTTATTTCTGTATGCTGATTGTTTTCTTTTTGATTTAGTTGCCAACAAAGAACTGGAGAACTTGGAGAGGTGGAAGGAACAGCACCGGCCGGGACCAATTAACCTGAAACCACAGAAACTGGGTAAGGAAATAGAAGTGAGCTGACTCGGTGGATTATAAAAAAAAAAAAAACAAAAAACCAAATAATGGTTAAAATGTTAGCGATAATAGCTACTCTTGGTGGGATTTTAATGAACTTGACTATGAAGAAGTTCCTAAAACATAAATACATAGCTTTCGCCTTCATGAAATTTCATCTGACTGGTGCAGAAAACCCTGTAAAACATTATCACTTACATATTTTGAATAGTTATTTAGGCAATGGAAGAACAACTTGAAGAAAACACAGTGAGTGACTTGGCTGAGAGCACTGGAAACTGTAACATGAAAATTATAACCACAAAAATAGACACAAATATAAAAGTAAGTGCAGCATTAGGCCGGAATTTAAAAATGGCTTCCTTTTTTAAGGTGAATTCTAACAATAAGGGGATGGGGGAAATGGTTAACCAGTATGTCTGACTTGCTGTTTTTCTAAACTCTTCTGGCTCTACTCAGCTGGTTGCACCCCAGACTGGACTTTCAGAAGAGGGCATGAAACTACTTGCATCCTCTTCCTAAAGTACATTATGTGGTGCCCTAATCACTGGTGTTTACAATGAAACTAAAGTGGGAGATCACTTTTTTCAAGTTTCGGGGCGGATGGCCAATAGGTCAATGAATCAAACTGTGAGTGTGGGTTGTAATTTCTAAACTGCAGATCATATCAACTTTTGCTCAAGGAAGGAACATAAAGTATTTTGTAAATGATTCATTTTGGCTACCAAAAATCATTCAGAGCAGCCACATTTTTGTGAAAGATGATCAAAAGGTTTAGGAAAAGTGACCTATGAGGAAATGTTAAAGAAACTGGGCGTGTTTAGTCTTGAAGAGAAGACTGGGCAGGAGGGGACCTGATAAGTCTTCAGATACGTTAGATATAAAAAGGATGATGATCAATTGTTCTTGTTGTCCTCTGAAGGCCTCTGAAGGTTTGGAATTTCTTTGGTACTTTGGTAAGTACTTTGGTACTTTCCAAAGGAATTACAGGAAACATTCTAACAATAAGGGTAGTTAAGCTCTGGAATAAGTTTCCAAGGGAATCCCCATCCTTGGAAGTTCTTAAGAACTAGTTTGACAAAAACCTGTCAGACATGGTGTAGGTTTACTTGGTCCTACCTCAGCACAGGGGGCTGGACTTGATCATTGCTTGAGGTTCCTTCCAGTTCTACATTTCTATAAAATTTGGGATCCACGTTGCTGCAATTTTGCTGTCTATGTACGAAGGTAGGCAAAGAGTTAAGGTGGCTTTTTGCCTACCCTCATGCATAGACAGACTGTATTGATGAAGTTGAAACCTCATTCACAAACCAGCCTTTGTAGTTGTGCTTTGTTTTTAAATAAGAACAGTATAACTGAAAAACAGTACATGCAACTGGAGTGAAATCTTTCTTTCAAGCAATCTTGAAAGGGGTAGAATACAGGGCTAAGGAGGTATATGGAAGGCAAAAGTGAACTGCAGGGTTTGAAAAACTTACAAGATATTTAGGAACTGAAGGTCTAAACTTGTTAGCTCAAGACTGAATGAATGCTTTAGATCAGGGGCGGGCAAACTTTTTGGCCTGAGGGCCACATGTGTTTCCAAATTGTATGGAGGGCCAGTTAAGGGGAGGCTGTGTCTCCCCAAACAGCCAGGCGTGGCCTGGCCCCTGCCTCCTATCTGACGACAGCACCCCCGGGACTCCTACCCCATCCACCACCCCCTGTCCCCTGCCGCCCCATCTAACCCCACCTCCTCCTTCCTGACTGCCCTGCCCCTATCCACATCCCTGCCCTCTGACCACCACCCCCAACTCCTCTGCCCTCTATCCAACCCCTCCTGCTCCCTGCCCCCTTACTGCACTGCCCAGAGCACCGGGTCAGGCTGCAGCTCTGCAACTGTGCTACCCGGCTGCCCAGAGCGTTGCGCCGGCAGCGCGCTGAGGCTGCGGGGGGGAAGAGTCTGGGGACTAGCCTCCTGGGCCGGGAGCTCAGGGGCTGGGCAGGAGGGTCCCATGGACCAGATGTGGCCTGCGGGCTGTAGTTTGCCCTCCTCTGCTTTCGATGGAAGAGTGGCGGTGGAATGTTGCAGAAGTGAAAAGCCCACCCCTCCCCCATCTTCTGGGGAGGAAGGTGCTGGGCTTCCTGTCCTAAGGCACCCGCTTCCATATCAACCACTAGCTAGTGGGTGTTTAACTTTGAAAGTGCATTTCCCAGCTGCTGGAAAGGAAAAGGAACTGTCGCTCTCTTGTCCTGGCTTGGTGTGTTGTGGGGGAAGGGTTCACTGTCTGCATCCTAGCTGCTGAACAGAGAGAGTTCTCCTCCACTCTGCCTCTCTCCTAACATCTGTGTGGGAGAGTCCTCCTCCCCTCTGGATAAACAATCAGCAACAGGCTTTCACTAGCCTATCTGAAATGATTCTGAATGTGGCTTGTCCTTGTTGATAATTCCTGTCAAACCATGTTCCTCCCTGTTTCAGCAGCTCCTATTGCCAGTGGGCAACTTTGGTAGTGTAGACAAGGCTAGCAAGGTGTTAATTCTGACTGGGGAAGCCTCCACCTTCTTTATCATCCAGAAGGACATGGACTCGGGGGTCCTTTTAATCAAGGCACGTTTTAGTCAGGGCTATGTGCTTCCTTGTGCATGGAGATACCTAATGACCACGGATAAGAACTTGGTTCAAAGGGTATATGGTGACAGTTCTACAGAAATAGATGACTTAATCCTCCTGAGATGCATATCTCTGCCATGGAAAACTTCCCAGTGGTTAGGAGGCAAATTGTTTGTTTTTTTTTCCTTCAAGTTCTGGTGAACTTTGCATTCTGCCCCCTTATTAGCTCACATCTGTTAATACTAATGTTGCCTTCATGTGCATTTTCTTGAAATGGCTCAAGTTACACCCTTGGAAAAGAGCAAGAACTTCAGAGCTTACGGCAGGAGAAAAAGGAATCCTAGAATATCACGGTTGGAAGAGACCTCAGGAGGTCATCTAGTCCAACCCCTTGCTCAAAGCAGGACCAATCCCCAATTAAATCATCCCAGCCAGGGCTTTGTCAAGCCTGACCTTAAAAACGTCTAAGGAAGAAGATTCTACCACCTCCCTAGGTAACACATTCCAGTGTTTCACCACCCTCCTAGTGAAAAAGTTTTTCCTAATATCCAACCTAAACCTCCCCCACTGCAACTTGAGACCATTACTCCTCGTTCTGTCATCTGCTACCACTGAACAGTCTAGATCCATCTTCTTTGGAACCCCCTTTCAGGTGGTTGAAAGCAGCTATCAAATCCCCCCTCATTCTTCTCTTCTGCAGACTAAACAATCCCAGTTCCCTCAGCCTCTCCTCATAAGTCATGTGTTCCAGTCCCCTAATCATTTTTGTTGCCCTCCGCTGGACATTTTCCAATTTTTTCCACATTCTTCTTGTAGTGTGGGGCCCAAAACTGGACACAGTACTCCAGATGAGGCCTCACCAATGTCAAATAGAGGGGAACAGTCACATCTCTCGATCTGCTGGCAAAGCCCCTACTTATACATCCCAAAATGCCATTGGTCGTCTTGGCAAAAATGGCACACTGTTGACTCATCTCCAGCTTCTTGTCCACTGTCACCCCTAGGTCCTTTTCTGCAGAACTGCTGCCTAGCCATTCAGTCCCTAGTCTGTAGTGGTGCATGGGATTCTTCCGTCCTAAGTGCAGGCCTCTGCACTTGTCCTTGTTGAACCTCATCAGATTTCTTTTGGCCCAACCCTCTAATTTGTCTAGGTCCCTCTGTATCCTATCCCTACCCTCCAGCGTATCTACCTCTCCTCCCAGTTTAGTGTCATTTGCAAACTTGCTGAGGGTGCAATCCACACCATCCTCCAGATCATTAATGAAGATATTGAACAAAACCGCCTGAGGACCGACCCCTGGGGTATTCTGCTTGATACCAGCTGCCAACTAGACCTGGAGCCATTGATCACTAATGTGAATGAAACTAAAGAGCTGTTGGTGTGTGTTCTCAACTCCATAAAGTGAGTGGAATGACTAAGAGGGAGCCTCAGAGCTTCCGTCAGAGGAATCAGAATTGTGGGAAATGCACAGTAATTAACACAGATTAAAAGGCAGATTCACTTCATTGGGGACTTCACATCTGATATGTATCTACAGTGAAAAGAAATAACAGGCTTCTGACATGTAGAAACTTCAGCATTTGAGGAGGCTACATCAACAGTTAGTGCTGGTACTTTCCAAATTGAAGCAAATACATATGGATGACCGGTGAGAAATGTCCACTATATTCAATATCTGGCATTAAGAACTTTAGCTCTATACTGGCTCATGTGGGCTTAAGAGGGCCAGCAGAGGCTTGAAGAAAGATTCCCAATGGCATTTTTAATGGTACAATTAAATAGGCTTATTAGATCGCAAATTCTTTTAATGCCTCTTCTCTGAGAGTGACTCTTTTTAGAGAGACTGTATTTTTAGTGTCCAAATCCTCAGATTTCCTCAAACTGAAGTTCTACAATTGCTTGGCTACCTTGATTAAATACTGTAAGAATTCCAAATCTGCACTATTTCTGTGACTGGCAGACATCCAGCCTTTCTGGGACTACATAATTTCAGGTACCATAGAGAACAAACAAATAAACTTGAGTTCCATACTTTCCCTGAGATAATAGAACTCTAAGCAATAAATTAGCGTAAGTTTATAAAGAACAAATCCTGCCTGACAACCGTCATTGTTGTTTTTTTATATATATATAAAGTGAATATAAAATGTAACACATTTTTGATTTGACTAAAACATTTGATATACTGCTTCAAAAAATCTTATTTAAAAAATTAATTAAAGTTGTCTTGGATATGAGCCCTGTTGAATGGATTGAAAACTGGCTGGCAGGCTGTAAGCAAAGGGTAATGATGAACTGCAATATATTGAGTAGTGGCTGATGTCCAGTGGTGTGCCTCCGTTGGAGATTGATTATGCACATGGATTTAATTAACATCAGGAGCTGGAGCTGATGTTAAATTTGCAGATGACACTAAAAGGCAAAGTGTTGGCAATACCAGGGAGGGGGGGGAAATAATACACAGGACTCCAGAGAGGCTAGAAAAGGGTTCAGGAAGTAACACAAAAATGCTCAACCTGGAAAAATTATTTATAGTACCGACTGTGTGCTGATTATAGTGCCAATAGTAGGTATATTGTCTTGCATACTACATAGTCCCATTGATTCCTAGGGGGACTACACAGGTGTGTAAAGTTAAGCCTCAGGGTGTCCGCACAGACTAGGAAGGTAATAGTTCTGTATGTAGCACTCATGCAACTAGCTTTTGTAGTTTTGGGTACCTCTGTAATGACAAAGATGTTGACCAACAGGAAGGAATGCAGAGAAGAAAAATAGAAATAATTATGCAAAAAGGAAGACTTGTGGCACCTTAGAGACTAACACATTTATTTGAGCATAAGCTTTTGTGAGCTACAGCTCACTTCATCGGATGCATTCAGTGGAAAATACAATGGGGAGTGCATCGGATGAAGTGAGCTGTAGCTCACAAAAGCTTATGCTCAAATAAATGTGTTAGTCTCTAAGGTGCCACTAGTCCTCCTTTTCTTTTTGCGAATACAGACTAACACGGCTGCTACTCTGAAACCTGTCAGAAATAATTATGGAGCTGCAATTAAAGGAATTAGCTTGTCCAAACAACAAAGGGAGACCCGATTGCCTTCTATAAATGGAGGGAACATCATGGAAAAGAGGAATTGTTCAGAGTAGCCTAGCACAAGAACTGAGAATAATGAGATTTAAATCAATTCACTTCTTTCTCCATGCCCTGCCATGAGAGTGAAGATCTATTGGGTCCCTCTTGCTGTCCTGTTCTAGAGTTTACAGATTCATGGCTAGAGGCTGGGTGCTCTCAATGGAGGACCCATGCCTCGGAAAACTATACTTCCTACTATTTGAACCTTGGTTTGTAAGGCTAAGATGCAGGTGAGGCTTGTGTTTTCAATCAGGTTTTTGATTGCTTTAAAAATTGAGTGTTGTTTTCCCCCTTGCTAATAAAGAGCAAATTCTGTGTTTTCACTGATGTTAGGTGCTTTGATGGTTAGGGGCCATCCAATTAGAAACCTCAATAAAATTTTCTATCAATTTTGGAAAAGTATTTTTGTGAAATACTTTTTTTTTTTTTTGGACCAAATCTAGCACCAACATACAATTTTTTGAATAAACTGAGCAAAAGAAAATTTAGGATGACCATCAAGAAATTAATCTAGAAAGTAAGACACTGTTAAACCATGAAATAGTCTCTCAAGTAAAATGATGAACCCTCGTAACTTCAGGCATTTACCAGTAAAAAGGACAATACAATGAAGAATATTCTGCAAATAACAATCCTGTGCTGGAGAAAAACTGACATTAGAAAAAGAGATGGGCAAAAAGTTAAAATAGGCCTCTTCAATCTCTCATTTTTATCAGCATGATTATGAAAATATTCTCATGTATGCCTAATGTATTTATTATATTAGTATCTCTTGTTGCTGACAACTTGGGCATAACATTTTCTAACATGCAGAATGCAATTTGTATTTTCTAGGTGGAACAGAATCCGAGGCTGAAGCTAGGCAAAGACAACACATCAGACTCTTGCAATCTAAATATCAGCAAAAGGTCAGGAGGAATACATGTGATTTTTTTAGTTTAATTTACGAAATACTGTTTTTGTTGTTGTTTTTTTTTCTTTTCCCCCTCTGAGGCCCACCATTCCATGTGGCTGTAAAATGAACTCCCAGTTATTTGACAAAAGAAATAGAAGTCATGAGACTTCAAAAGAGACAAAGAAAAGGTGGAGTTGAAAGACTTCTCTGTAATGTAGGAAATGAGAAGACTGCTATATAAGTGTGTGTAAACAATGTTGCAGATCACCTTTAAAATAATGAAGTTAATGATAATGCCACCGAAGTTGCCCTTCATATTTTCAACATGCTACATAAACAGTAACTAGTCAATCAACACACCAACCCACCTCTGAGGGCTGTAAGTATTATCCTCATTATTAAGAGCATACACGCTTGTAAAGGTCAGTCATAAGGACGGCAATACTGGGTCAGACCAAAGGTCCATCTCACCAAGTATCCTGTCTTCTGACAGTGGCCAATTCCAGATGCCCCAGAGGGAATGAACAGAACACATCATCATCAAGTGATCCATCCGCTGTCACACGTTCCCAGCTTCTGGCAAACAGAGGCTCAACACACCCTCCCTGCCCATCTTGGATAATAGCCATCGATGGACCTATCCTCCATGAATTTATCTAGTTCTTTTTTGAACCCTGTTATAGTCTTGGCCCTCACAACATCCTCTGGCAAGGAGTTCCAAAGGTTGACTGTACGTTGTATGAAAAAATACTTGTTTATTTTAAACCTGCTGCCTATTTCATTTGGTGGCCCCTACTTCTTGTGTTATGAGGAGTAAATAACACTTCCTTGTTTACTCTCTCCACACCAACCATGACTTTATAGACCTCTATCCTATCCCCCTTAGTCATCTCTTTTCCAAGCTGAAAAGTCCCAGTCTTTCTTCCTACGGAAGCTGTTCCATACCCCTAATCATTTTTGTTGCCCTTTCTTGAACCTTTTCCAATTCCAATATATCTTTTTTTGAGATGGGGTGACCACATCTGCATGCAGTATTCAAGATGTGAACATACCATGGATTTATATAAGGGCAATAAGATATTCTCCCTCTTATTCTCTATCCCCTTTTTAATGATTCCTAACATCCTGTTTGCTTTTTTGACTGCCGCTGCACACTGCGTGGACGTCTTCAGAGAACTATCCACGATGATTCCAAGATCTTTCTTGAGTAGTCTCAGCTAATTTAGACCCCATCATTTTATATGTATAGCTGGGATTGTTTTCCAATGTGCATTACTTTGCATTTATCAACATTGAATTTCATCTAACATTTTGTTGCCCAGTCACCCAGTTCTGAGATCCTTTTGTAGCTCTTCGCAGTCTGCCTGGGACTTAACTATCTTGAGTAGTTTTGTGTCATCTGCAAATTTTGCCACCTCACTATTTACCTCTTTTTCCAGATCATTTATGAATATGTTGAATAGGACTGGACCCAGTACAGACCCCTGGGGACCCAGTATGGATGCTTGCATAACTACCTACTGATAACAGATTGTTCAAAACTAACATCATGGAGGAGCTATTGTACAGTTCATGTCTTTGTTCTCTAATTACAGTGAGGGGGCACACATGTTTGATTTTTTTCCTTTGTAACTTCATCAGAATAAAAATTTAGGGTTGGAAGAGGTGCAATACAAAAGCCAAACTGCATTGTCTGTGTATGTGTTCTTCCCCCAATACCATATAGCTAAAGAGAGAAGAATATGCAAGAATCAAGAAGGAGGCTGAAGAAGCTGAAATCCTGACAATGAAAATGATTCAAAGAGAAAAGGTAAGACTTGTTTGAGTCTGCAATGGCCAGAATATCTCACTGGAGCAGTGCTTTATCTGGATGAATCCTATGGGATGGATCCTTGGCTCATGTAAATTGGCTATACTGATTTACACCAGCTGAGGAGCTGGTCCTTCATCTGAAATTTTGCATATCCCCTTAGATGAAATCTGAGCTGACGTTGTGCTGTGCTCACAAACTCACTTTGATTTCTGTGGCTCTAGTAGGGAAGAAGGTTGTTCTGGGTGCCATATAAGTTGTTCCTGCAGCTTTAACTTCTAGGTTATTTGAGTTCTATACCTAATGATTAGAAATAACTGTTCCTCCAAGAAGATGTGCAGAGCTGGAACCCCTGTGGCTCATCTCTCTAAGAGAGGAACCTGTTAAATCTGCCAGAAGTACGTTATGACTGACAGTCACCAGACCAGAGTGATGTGCCTATAGGACCATTGATCACCTACTGGCCTGGGAGTATACTCCATCATGCTAGCTTTAAAACAAGGTATATTGGAGGCCCAAAATGTAAACAAACCAGTTCTGGAGGTGGAGGGTGCACTGTAATAGTCTTTTGTTTTGGCTGATTTTTGTTTGGGTTGAGAACAGTAAGGATAACTCTGCTCTGATTCAGGGAATGTATCTAGAGAATTACACCATCTCGTCAAAAGTTTGAAAGGCCGATGGACAGATGTTCTATATATTAAATAGAAAGCTCTGCATTGGCAGCTGTACAGAAATACCCTGTTTTACCTGTGTAGCATGATGTAATGTCTGAATTTATGAAATGAAGATGGCTACCCTAGACCCTCCTCAACTGATGTTGAAAAGGGTTGTCCCATTGATGTAGATGAAGCCATAATGTCTTCAGTGTCCACTGTAAGAACAGAATTAAGGGTAAGAAGCCACAGAACAATGCTCTAATGCAGGGGTTCTCAAACTTTCTTGCACCACGACCCCCTTCTGACAGCAAAAATTATTACATGGCCCCAAGACAGGACCAAAGCCTGAGCCTGCCCCAGCCCCTCCACCCTGGGCAGAGGGCCAAAGCCCAAGGGCTTCAGACCCAGACAGGGGGCCTGTAACCTGCACCCAGGGATGAAGCCCTTAAGCGGTGGAGCTCAGGCTTTGGCCCCGGGCCCCAGTAAGTCTAAGTCAGCCCTAGTGACCCCATTAAAATGGGGTTGTGACCCACTTTGGGGTCCCAACCCACAGTTTGAGAATCGGTAATGTCTATGGTGAACTTCTCTAATGCTGCACTTTCAGATCTAAATCTGCAAATTCAGATGGAAATGCCTTCATACACTGAGGTCATGGTGAAACTGCAAACCGTTAAGCCTGTCCATTCTTCTAAAATGCAAGTGCAGACATGATTTTGCTGGGAGGTATTTACCCCAGTCTCAGGTGCACTTCAAAAGAAGTTGTGGAAGCTCAGGATGAAATCCCAGGCCCTATTGAAGCCTGAGAGTCCAGTTCTTAATGCTATGTGGTCACAGTCTCTAAGAGCCCATGTATTGTGGCACCCCGTCTGCACATAACTGACCTATCAGCCAGACTGTCACTGATAGTGTGCCTGGTAATGCTCACTGACATGCACTAGGCCTTACCTCCTATTGCTCTCTTTCTGTCTGCAGTCCTGCATCAGTGATAATGCCATCACTGCAGTATCAGAGTTCCTATTTGTCCATCACCTTACCAAGTTGTGCTGGCTGACCAGCTTGAATGTCCCATCTGTATATGAGCCTTGGACCAAAATGTTTTTTCAAGACACTGTAAACATACGGGAAATGGCCCAAGATATAATTAGATTTTCCAACATGGCTGGATTAAACCATGTGGCATTGTTTTTCATCAAAAATTGGAAACATTTTCTGGGAAAACATTCTCTGGGCCGCTGTTTGCCTCCACCCCAAATCCCCGTTGTGTGGGGATGTGAAGTTGTCTATCTACTCAATGACACCAACCTCCATCCTTCTGGATACATTAGGGATTCCAAAGGCTGCCTGTGAGATTGCCTTGTGCCCATAATGATCTCCATAGGTTCTTCTGTGGCTCTGCTCTGGAAGGCAGACTACAGCTTTCTCACATTCCCTTTTCCACTATGTAGGCTTCAACCTTTGCCTCTCTCTGCCAGGGACATCATTTGTTATGGGGTATAAGGGTCCCCAACAACCCCCAAGACATTGGACCCAATCTTTAAGAAAGCAGTAATTGCTTAATTTTTTTCCCCATTCCTGATGCTGTTTGGGACAGAGAATGTTCTGTATGCTGACAGAACTTCACAGCCCCAACCCACGGTCTCTGCTTCTCCCCAGAGGACAGGGATACGGTGTCTGTAAGAAACCCTCGGGAGACTAACTAGAACCACTATAATGCAGATTACAGGAGACTTCAATTTAGAACCCCAAATTGGTATGTATTGACAGTTTACAGAAGCCAATACATAATAAAAACATTGTAAAAGATTAAATGGACCTGTTTGGGGGAAACAAAACCATCCCTTCAAGCTATCCCCCCCAACTTTCAGTCTAAAATAATTGCATGGCTTACTTTGTCACATAGTAGTGATCTCTTGGCTGTTGGACCTTCAAAGTCCTGGGGCAGATTCTATGCTGCACTTCCAAGAGTTTAGGTCCCTCTGGGGGCTAATGTGGCCTTTAGCATAAGTTATAACAGCCCTCTCCCCCAAAACCCTCCCAGCTGAGCCCCAGGAAAAATTTCCAGATTGCAACATGCTCTCACTCCTGTACTAGGGACTGTGATGGGGGGGCGCAGTTTATACACTGCCCCTGTGCAGGAGGAATGCCTCCTTAGTCTTCTGGAGCTATGTAAAGTGGTCAGAGGAGGAGGCCAGAATTTGGACTGGAAGATAGCTCATGTAACACCAATATTTTAAAATGGCTCTAGAGATGATCCCAGCAGTTACAGTCCGGTAAGTCTAATGTCGGTACCAGGCAAATTGGTTGAAACAATAGTAAAGAATAAAATTGTCAGACACATAGAAGAACATAAATTGTCATCATAGTTTCTGTAAAGGGAAATTATGTCTTTCTAATCTATTAGAGTTTTCTGAAGGGGTCAAAAACATGTGGACAAGGGGGAACCAGTGTGTACTTAGATTTCCAGAAAGCCTTTGACAAGGTCCCTCACCAAAGGCTCATATGTAAGTTGTCATGGGATAAGAGGGAAGATCCTTTCATGGATTGAGAACTGGTTAAAAGACTGGAAACAGAGTAGGAATGAACAGTAATAAATGGTGTTCCCCAGGGTCAGTCCTAGGACCAATCCTATTCAACTTATTTATAAATGATCTGGAGAAAGGGGTAAACCGTGAGGTAGCAAAGTTTGCAGACGATACTAAACTGCTCAAGATAGTTAAGACCAAAGCAGACTGTGAAGAACTTCAAAAAGATCTCACAAAACGAAGTGATTGGGCAACAAAGTGGCAAATGAAATTTTAATGTGGATAAATGTAAAGTAATGCACATTGGAAAAAAATAACCCCAACTATACAGACAATATGATGGGGGGGGCTAATTTAGCTACAACTAATCAGGAGAAAGATCTTGGAGTCCTCACGGATAGTTCTCTGAAGACATCCATGCAGTGCGCAGCAGCAGTCAAAAAAGCAAACCGGATGTTAGGAACCATTAAAGGGACAGAGAATAAGAGGGAGAATATCTTATTGCCCTTATATAAACCCATGGTACGCTCACATCTTGAATACTGCATACAGATGTGGTCCCCTCATCTCAAGAGATATACTGGCATTTGAAAAGGTTCAGAAAAGGGCAACTAAAATTATTAGGGTTTTGGAATGGCTCCCATATGAAGAGAGATTAAAGAGACTAAGACTTTTCAGCTTGGAAAAGAGAACACTAAGGGGGGATATGATAGAGGTATATAAAATCATGAGTGGTGTGGAGAAAGTGAATAAGGAAAAGTTATTTACTTGTTCCCATAATATAAGAATTAGGGGCCACCAAATGAAATTAATGGGCAGCAGGTTTAAAAGGAAGTTCTTCTTCACTCAGCGCACAGTCAACCTGTGGAACTCCTTGTCTGAGGAGGTTATGAAGGCTAGGACTATAACAGTGTTTAAAAGAGAAGTGGATAAATTCATGGAGGTTAAGTTCATTAATGGCTATTAGCCAGGATGGGTAAGGAATGGTGTCCCTAGCCTCTATTTGTCAGAGGGTGAAGATGGATGGCAGGAGAGAGATCACTTGATCATTACCTGTTAGGTTCACTCCCTCTGGGTCAGCTGGCATTGGCCGCTGTCAGCAGACAGGATACTGGGCTGGATGCATCTTTGGTCTGACCCAGTATGGTCGTTCTTATGTTCTTGTGTTTGACAGTGAACTATTAATAACTACTGTGTTTGAGGGTGGTCTTTCAGCCAGTTATGAATCCACCTTGAGTAATTTTGTCTCAACCTCATTTCCCTAGTTTGCTTATGAGAATGTCATGTGGAGTTGTCAAAAGCCTTACTAAAATCAAGATATGTCATGCCTGCAGCTCCCTTCTCCCCTCCCCCACCCTCCATGCCTTAGGCTAGTAACCTCATCAAAGCAGGAAATTAGGTTGGTTTGGCATGATTTGTTCTTGACAAATCCACGCTGGCTATTCCTGAACTCTGTTATTCTCCAGGTGTTTACAAATTGATAGTTTGATAATTTGTTCCTATATTGTATTTTGATCATGCACTTACTCTTGCAGGCTCCCCCCTGCACAGAATGGCCATTGAGACTAATGGGGCTTCCTGTGGTTTACCCACACACCGTTAACTTGCAGTTTCGGGGCGTTAAATGGCTACTCCTGGAACCTTGTAAAGCTGTCATGAATATTTACAAACCCATGCACAAAAATCCCCCTTCTCCAGGCTTTTCTATGAGCATTTATGACGAGGGAGGGGGAAAGGGAAACAAACTTTATTCATCCATTTTATATATTGATTTATTGCCCATGACAACTGGACAAGTTTCAAGTCTGCTGTAACTACAGTTATACCTGGAAAAAGTATTGATGTAGCAGTTTTGTTTTCCTACTTTTACAGTTTCCTGGCATTCACATCCACAGAATGTAAAATGTTTATAGGTCTTGTAGGTAGTAAAATTCTAAATAGTGATTTCGTTTAAAAGTGCAATATCATAGCAAATACCTCTACCATACAAACTGTTTATTTCCTAGAATTAAATTAATATTTTTAAAGCAAGTTGGGGAATCTTGCAAACCAAATAAATAAATAGGTATCAAAGGGAACTTTAAAAATCAACTAGTCTGAAGATGTTTTTTGTAGCAACCTGGGGACTGGTGGGGTTTTTGACTGAAATATATTAACATGCCGAATAATCCACCCTGTTTCGTAGAAAAGATCTGCAGTGCACTAAAAAGCCACCAAAGGGTGCTGATTTGGCTTTTGCCCTCAACAATCTCAGCTCGGTTGCAGACACATCACTTATGATATGAAGAAGAAATGGGGAGTGGGAAGGCAAGAGAGTAAAAATGGAGGGAATAAGCTTCCCAATTCTGCAGAACTTTGGCCCTGCTGAATAAGACAGTGTTTGGCCCTGGTTATCCATGGAACGGTTTGGTTTGCTTTTGCAAATAATAACTAATCTATCTGAAAACTAGAAGAATTGCTAGCTGCACCTGCAGAGCATCAACGACATTCATGTCTTTGATCAAAAGGAGGACTTCTGTAGGATATGAAGCAGGGGGAGGGTTTGTGATTTCTCAGGGAAAGCCACTATTCATTTAATAAAAAATAAATTGCATGACTGTTTTGAAAGATGATCATGGCTGGCTAGCTAGCTATGTCAGCAGGAGCATTGGAACTTTCACAGCTGGAGAACTACTTTGACATTCATGTTTGTTGGGAAAGAGCTACAAAATGTGTGATGGTTAGATATTGTGCTGAGATCCTCAAATAATAGAGGCGTTTGTGTAAGGATGTTGCATCATAAGTCAATGCTACTACGTATAGATACAACCTCTGTATGTGATATTGCTCAATGTCATCGCCTACCTTCTCCTGCTGTGAAGAATAATTCTTGTTCTGGGGAGGGAAAAATAGAATCATACATTCTCTTATCCTTGCTACTGGGAGGCACAATAGGGTGGATAGGAGAAGGGTGGATCTCCATGTTTTCAACAGAATTGATTTGTTTGCCTGGTGTTCTCCTTGTTGTCTTGTGTCTATCAGCCTCGGCTAAGAATGATCATCAATCTCGCTCGTTGTACCTGTAATCCAGGCTAATGTGAGGAGCATAGATCAGCTCTGCAGACTCACTGAGATTCTATTTGGAATCTTCAAGACTGTTGATCAAGTACCACTGAGCTATGTAAATCCCACAAGCCCTTCTCCTCAATTTCCCCTCATCCCGTCTCTGCCCCCCAAATCATCTAGGTGATGATGCTGGAGCACTCGCTGAGAAACTTTAGTGGAGACCACTAAAGAAGATGTCCATTTTCCAGTATGGCATTGGGATAGATGTGGATGTACCTAATCTGTAAGAATGGAGGGAACAGATGACCAGAGGCAGCATTCCTGGTACCTTTTAAGGAGACTCTCTTACAATCCCAGATAATGCTGAGCTTTATAGACTTGAAGTCTCAGAAGCCCACCCAGAATGAGAATGTCCTCCTGATAGAACCTTAAGTTAACTTGAACTTTATTGTAGTGTCTTTAGAATGAAAATCCTGCAAAAGCATCTGGGGATGGGGAGAGGTAGATAAAGTTGAACTCATGCCTTCAGTGTAAATGGTACAGGTGTAAAACCCTGAACAAGATATCCCCACGCATAGCTCAAAAACTTCTGAAAGCATCTATTTCTGCAACAGCAATTTCCTGAGATCAAACACCATATGATTGAGTCAGATCTGTTTTCTCTGTCTGGCATGTTCTGGTCTATAAGCTTGTTATTCCATTAGCATTTCCTGCACATATATTCTAAAGTTACATAGTTAAATGGTGTTAAATTAACTAAAGTGAGAATGCTATTGCATGTAACTAACTTTTTGCTGCTGTGTATCTCTCTCAGGGTCTTCATAAATGGCAGTTCTCTCCGTTTAAAATAAAGAAAACAATATGGAATAAATCTTGTCTTATCAATGTGCTCTGTATTTTGGTAACGAGTAACTGTACTAGCAGACTTTTTTTCATTTTTAGTATTTGCTGAAGGCTGCAGAATTCCTGGCTTTCTACAAACATCTCTCATAATGCACTCCGAACATGTTTATCTACAGGTTTCAGAGTAACAGCCGTGTTAGTCTGTATTCGCAAAAAGAAAAGGAGTACTTGTGGCACCTTGGAGACTAACCAATTTATTAGAGCATAAGCTTTCGTGAGCTACAGCTCACTTCATCAGATGCATATCGTGGAAACTGCAGCAGACTTTATATATACACAGAGAATATGAACCAATACCTCCTCCCACCCCACTCTCCTGCTGGTAATAGCTTATCTAAAGTGATCATCAGGTGGGCCATTTCCAGCACAAATCCAGGTTTTCTCACCCTCCACCCCCCCACACAAATTCACTCTCCTGCTGGTGATAGCCCATCCAAAGTGACAACTCTTTACACAATGTGCATGACAATCAAGTTGGGCTATTTCCTGCACAAATCCAGGTTTTCTCACATCCCCCCCACCCCCATACACACACAAACTCACTCTCCTGCTGGTAATAGCTCATCCAAACTGACCACTCTTCAAGTTTAAATCCAAGTTAAACCAGAACATCTGGGGGAAGGGGTAGGAAAAAACAAGAGGAAACAGGCTACCTTGCATAATGACTTAGCCACTCCAAGTCTCTATTTAAGCCTAAATTAATAGTATCCAATTTGCAAATGAATTCCAATTCAGCAGTTTCTCGCTGGAGTCTGGATTTGAAGTTTTTTTGTTTTAAGATAGCGACCTTCATGTCTGTGATTGCGTGACCAGAGAGATTGAAGTGTTCTCCGACTGGTTTATGAATGTTATAATTCTTGACATCTGATTTGTGTCCATTTATTCTTTTACGTAGAGACTGTCCAGTTTGACCAATGTACATGGCAGAGGGGCATTGCTGGCACATGATGGCATATATCACATTGGTGGATGTGCAGGTATACGAGCCTCTGATAGTGTGGCTGATGTTATTAGGCCCTGTGATGGTGTCCCCTGAATAGATATGTGGGCACAATTGGCAACGGGCTTTGTTGCAAGGATAAGTTCCTGGGTTAGTGGTTCTGTTGTGTGGTATGTGGTTGTTGGTGAGTATTTGCTTCAGGTTGCGGGGCTGTCTGTAGGCAAGGACTGGCCTGTCTCCCAAGATTTGTGAGAGTGTTGGGTCATCCTTTAGGATAGGTTGTAGATCCTTAATAATGCGTTGGAGGGGTTTTAGTTGGGGGCTGAAGGTGACGGCTAGTGGCGTTCTGTTATTTTCTTTGTTAGGCCTGTCCTGTAGTAGGTAACTTCTGGGAACTCTTCTGGCTCTATCAATCTGTTTCTTTACTTCTGCAGGACAGCTGTTCCAGCCCTGGCCCTCTTTGAAGAGAGAGTGCCAGTTGTGAAGTGCTTTTATGATGTTTGAGATCACACTTTCTTTTATGACCTAAGCAAGGATTTCAAGCTAAACTGATAGGTGAAAGGCTAGTGCAGTAGCCAGTGGCCAATTAGTTCAAGCCCTATTCTGTATGGTTGTTATTGGTGAATCCTTGCTGCCTTTATCCACTGTAGTCCGATATTTCCTACAGTTTGTATTTCATACACTAAATCACTCTCATGTGACAAATCCCTGCTTTTCTGTATGAACAAAAATGTGTCTGGAGGAGACAAATGTGGCTGGTGTTACAGCCAATAGTACCCTCTTGAGTCCTGCAATGTTAAGGAGTTTTCCATCATGCTGGGGAGACTTCCAGCACCACCAGTAAGATGGATTCACGACCATCTGGTGGTTAAATTCTTGAGACAGTGGATGTGTTGAAGTGAACTGTCCATGTGTCCCTTTGGGAGGTCAGTGTGCCAACTTCCCTTTAAGAAGCATTATGTCCTTATTCATGGAAGCCTGCCTGTAATACTAAAAATCCCCCTAATTGTCACCCTTGAGGAAGGTGGTGTTTGAAGCCACTCTGGCAATAGCTGGTGTGCTCAGATTTCCTCTGACATTGATCAGTCTCGTTTTAAGTACGGATACTTTGTTGATGAGGGATAAAAGGTGTGTGTCCCTGCTGATTTTTCTACATCTGTCAGCTGCTCTGATACATTTGATATTGAGATACAACTGTGGATTCCTGCAGGGATTTAAAAAAAAAAAGTTCTAGGTTGCGCAAAATGTATCTGCCTGCGTAAGGGGCTCTGCTTACATGGAGCACATTACTTCTGTGCCAAGCAATTTGCACAGGCTTCTTTTAAATGCACCCAAAAATGAATGGGTATTGGTTTTAACCTACCATAAAAACCTTAAATATATTGAGTCTTGGCTTTACTTCATAGACCACCTCAGGTTCACTGTCATACTGCTGTTATTAACAGAGACACCAGAGCTCAGTCTCTTGATTTTAATCATGAGGTGCTGGAAACACAAGATGTTTTTAGGGTATCCTCAACTGTGCATCTAACTTCCCCGTCAGTAGAATTCTTCAGAGCCCACGTTTACTGACCTACAGGTCTTGCAACAAGATCTATTTGGTGTCTTGGCTTTTGTAGGGGGAGAGAGGCCATGCTGACTGAGGCCTGTTGAGGGAAGCTGTTTTGAGTTGCAGAGGTGGATACAAGTTTTATAAACACATTTCACAAACCACAATCTAAAGCTGTACATACCCTTATCCCCATCGGAGCATTGGGTGGCTGCATTTTTGTAAATGTCAACGTAGACTCTGGCTTCTTGTTTGCTTTTGAAACCTGTATCAAGATATTTATTTTAATTGCTTTGCATTCTTTAATTCTGTATGTGCCAGTATTTCAGTACTTCTCCTTTATAGTGTCTCATTCTGATATGTTTATATGAGCTAAGGGGTAGCCTATTGAAAGAGGATTTGATTTTTTTCCCCTTCAGAATCAATCCCCGAGTTATGCCCACATCACTGTTGTACTTACTCGTTTAATTATTGAGCCACTTACAAAATATGGTGCAAGACATGATATGGCTTTACTCAGTGCAAGCTGAAGACTGATTTACCTACTGTAGTGATTTGTTTCACAAGCCTCCTCCTCCAGTCTTTTATTAGCCATATCTATTAAAGAAGGGGAAGGGGAGGGACCTGAATTCAGCTAAGGCAAAGTAATTAACTGTCTGATCAGATCTCAGTACCTGTTTGTCCAATACTTTTTCCATCATTTTAAAAATTAGGGATAGTTGTCTGGTATGCTGTAACATCCGTGCCTGTGGTGTGAAAACTTAATGTTTCACCAAACAGGCATTTTAGAATTTAAAAATATAGCAGGATTGAAATGAAGATTTGGAACTCTTGATTTGTGCTTGAAATATAGTGAAGTGTCTTAACTGGTCATCCAGAGACCACGTGATGCACAAAACTTGGCTACTTACCTTTTTCACTGGAATTAATTTAAACTCTCTATTTCCTCTGTGCTGCTGCAAAGTTCTCTATTAGTTTTTACTTCAAAATTTTATATTGCTTACTTTTAAAGCCCTCCACAGACCAGCTTTATGGTACTGACTTCTAAATGTTCTATGCGGTTTTAGATTGGAGATCTTATATTGTAGTATTTGCGGTACTGAATGTACTATGGATTTTCTTGGCGTCAGCATTTCAGTTGACTCTCTCATTGGGCATAGTGTTTAAGGATTTGTCTACATGAGGAAATTGACTAGAGTAGCTATCGCAGAATAAACTGTTGCAGAGCCACTCCCTATGGGGATGCTTCTATTCTGGAATAAGTTGGGGTTTTTTGGGGGTTTTTTTGGGAACAATTAATGCAATTCCAAAGCAGAGTAATTATTCTGGAATAAAATAAAGTTTTTAATTCAAGAATGCTGCTAACCTGGGGAGCTATTATGGAATAGCTTATTCAGCAATCGCTATTCCAGTCAATTTCCCCATGTAGGTGAGTCCTCAGTGTTGCAGTAAGAGTGAGTGTGTGTGTGTGTGTGTGTGCGCATGTCTTTCCCCCACCCCATTATCTGCGTAGGTTCAACTTCAGCCAGAATTTGGCCTTAAAAAGCCAAAAATCTGATATCTATATGTATGTGCATAAATTTGCATTTCAGATCTTCTATGAACTCACTTTTGCAGTGATTTGCATTGAAATTGGTTTTGTACCAGCAAATGCTTGTGTACTTGGGTGATAACTTGCACACACAGTTTCTGATGTGCTTTCTGAACACCAGGGATTAATTAGGCCATTTGGGCCAGATTTGTTGGCTTTGACTCATTTGCACTGCCAGAATCTAGCTGCAGCTGTCAGCTGAGAATTCCTCTGGTTGGCATGCATTGTCAGCTGCTATAAGCCAGCAGTGCTAGTTCCTAGAGAGGAAGGATAGTCCAGGGATTAGGGAACTAGACTCAGAGGGCCCTGGTTCAATGCCTTGCTACATGCTTCCTCTGGGATCTTGTGCAAGACACTTAGTCTCTCTGTCTCTATTCCCCATCCATATCATAGGGATATTAGCACTTCCATACTTCAGTGATGTTGAGGATAAACCATATGGAAAGGGGGGCATATATGTACCTAAGTCAACCACCACCCCCACATCTCGAAGGATGGAGCACGTTCTCAAAGCAGCCGCAAGGAAACCTACACCAATTAATTTATTGTAGTGGTAACCTGATTTAGTGGCTGGAGAATTAGGAAGTGTAACTGGGTCTCTGATGATGGCTTCACTCCCACAACAAGCAAATCTTTGCCAGGAGGAAATCTGGTCTATTATACTGAATTTTTTTGTACATGTTAAATTAGTCTTTTGACCCTGCTGCCAGGAGGTATTTGACTACTGGTCTGTTTTTAAGAGTACAGTCTAGGCTGAAGCCTCTTTAAAATAGTTTCCCTGTGTTTTGGGCTGTTGTATGCTTGGGTGTGAAATCTAATGGGCTATTGAAACAAAAAAGTAGTGAAATCATTCATTTCTCACTTAATTCTTAATCTCCTTCAATTTTGCAGGCTGATAAACTGGAAGAAAAAAGAAGGCAACAAGAAAAGCAAAGAAGAGAAATGTTTAACGAAGATCACTATCTGTAAGTAAAATGTTAAATCTGACTACCTAAGTCTGAAAGAGGTCACAGTCACTTTGTAGGCATAGCTGGTAAACAGATTCCAGATGACAAGCAGATGAAGTAATTCTTCCAGCCATGGCATCTGGCCTCTGGGCTCCAGGCTGTTCTGAAGCTGACTGTCTGTCTGCCTGTCCTGTGGCTAGGCTTCAGTGGCTAGGATATGTCCTTTTCTTCCTCAAATGTGTTCCTCTGGTTTATCTGTATTCTCCAGAATTTCCAGTGTTTGAACCGTTGGAGAATGGTTTTTGCATAGAGTATTCCTAAGCTAGAGATTTGTTTTTCTTAGATCGTTGTCAGTACAGAATATTTATCTTAAAAAATCCAAGAAAAAAAGGCTGTTGGGTAATTCAGTGAAAGAGGATCTGTAACCTAATTGTTGCTGTGAATAAAATCTACTGAAAAAGTACCGAGATACCATGGTAATGGGTGCTTTTACAAATGCATTCAGAGATATTGATATTAAGGTCAGAAAGGACCATTATGATCATCTAGTTTGACTCCCTGCACAACGCAGGCCACAGAATCTCACCCACCCACTCCTGCGAAAAACCTCTCACCTATGTCTGAGCTATTGAAGTCCTCAAATCGTGGTTTAAAGACTTCAAGGAGCAGAGAATCCTCCAGCAAGTGTCCCGTGCCCCATGCTACAGAGGAAGGCGAAAAACCTCCAGGGCCTCTTCCAATCTGCCCTGGAGGAAAATTCCTTCCCGACCCCAAATATGGCAATCAGCTGAACCCTGAACATGTGGGCAAGATTCACCAGCCAGATACCCAGGAAAGAATTCTCTGTAGTAACTCAGATCCCACCCCATCTAGCATCCTATCATGGGCTATTGGGCCTATTTACCATGAATATTTAAAGATCAATTAATTGCCAAAATCATGTTATCCCATCATACCATCTCCTCCATAAACTTATCGAGTCTAATCTTAAAGCCAGATAGATCTTTTGCCCCACAGCTTCCCTTGGAAGGCTATTCCAAAACAGCACTCCTCTGATGGTTAGAAACCTTAGTCTAATTTCAAGTCTAAACTTCCCAATGACTAGTTTATATCCATTTGTTCTTGTGTCCATATTGGTACTGAGCTTAAATAATTCCTTTCCCTCTCCGGTATTTATCCCTCTGATATATTTGTAGAGAGCAATCATATCTCTCCTCAGCCTTCTTTTAGTTAGGCTAAACAAGCCAAGCTCCTTGAGTATCCTTTCATAAGACAGGTTTTCCATTTCTCAGATCATCCTAGTAGCCCTTCTCTGTACCTGTTCCAGTTTGAATTCATCCTTCTTAAACATGGGAGATCAGAACTGCACACAGTATTCCAGGTGAGGTCTCACCAGTGCCTTGTATAATGGTACTAAAACCTCCTTTTCTCTACTGGAAATATCTCGCCTGATGCATCCCAAGACCACATTAGCTTATTTCACGGCTATATGACATTGGCGGCTCATAGTCATCCTATGATCAACCAAGACTCCAAGGTCCTTTTCCTCCTCCGTTACTTCTAATTGATGCGTCCTCAGCTTATAACTAAAATTCTTGTTAATCCCTAAATGCATAACCTTACACTTCTCACTATTAAATTTCATCCTATTACTATTACTCCAGTTTACAAGGTCATCCAAATCTTCCTGTATGATATCCCAGTCTCTCTCTAAATTGGCAATACCTCCCAGCTTTGTATCATCCGCAAACTTTATTAGCACACTCCCACTTTTGGTGCCGAGGTCAGTAATAAAACGATTGGTCCCAAAACTGATTCCTGAGGAACTCCACTGGCAACCTCCCTCCAGCCTGACAGTTCACCTTTCAGTAGGATCCACTGTTAACCAATTCCTTACCCACCTTTCAATTTTCATATTCATCCCCATATTTTCCAATTTAACTAATAATTCCCCATGTGGCACGGTATCGAACGCCTTACTGAAATCGGGTAAATTAGATCCACTGCATTTCCTTTGTCTAAAAAATCTGTTATTTTTCTCAAAGGAGGAGATCAGGTTGGTTTGGCAAGATCTATCTTTTGTAAAACCATGTTGTATTTTGTCCCATTTACCATTGACCTCAATGTCCTTAACTACTTTCTCCTTCACATTTTTTTCCAAGACCTTGCATATTATAGATGTCAAACTAACAGGCCTGTAGTTACCCAGGTCACTTTTTTCTTTCTAAAAATAGGAACTATGTTAGCAATTCTCCAATCATACGGTACAACCTCTGAGTTTACAGATTCATTAAAAATTCTTGCTAATGGGCTTGCAACTTCATGTGCCAATTCCTTTAATATTCTTGGATGAAGATTATCTGGGCCCCCTGATTTAGTCCCATTAAGCTGTTCAAGTTTCACTTCTACCTCAGACATGGTAATATCTGCCTCCATATCCTTATTGTTAAATGGAAAATGTACTGGTATAGCAGTGCAGCAGTAAAAACATAGTTACAAGTTAAATTTTACTCTGAACCCTAATTCTCACTTGCTTACGACTTTCTCAAAGCCTCTTTTGTCAGACATTTCTCAAGTTGGGTTGCAACCCAAAACTGCTTAGTGTGTGTTTCTGAAAGTTTGAACAAATTCCAACTATTCTTTATTATGCAGAAATGGGAGAGAAGCTTTAAAAATCCCAGTATCACCTCTTTGGGCAGCTAATGGGTTTGTTTTAAGATTTCATACTTGGTGCAAAGGTATTCCTAAATAGTAACTTGTCTTGTATGAATATATTTCTGTTTTCAGATACAGGGCCAGATATTGCACTCTCATAGAAATAGCCCTGGGATGGGTATAAGAAACACAGTAAAGTTGGAGTTTACTTCAAATACTTTTCTAAGGGAAGTGTGAAGGAGCCACTGAGGAAAGAGGAATATGGCCACCCAGTCCCACAGATCCTGGAAACTTCTAGGGAAAGGGAATCTGTCATCCAGTGGAGGTTTAGCACCTTTTGCTAAAGATGAAGCAAAAACTTCTAGTAACATTGTTCTCTCCGGTTTCAGAGTAACAGCCGTGTTAGTCTGTATTCGCAAAAAGAAAAGGAGTACTTGTGGCACCTTAGAGACTAACCAATTTATTTGAGCATGAGCTTTCGTGAGCTACAGCTCACTTCATCGGATGCATGCCGTGGAAACTGTAGCAGACTTTATATATACACAGAGAATATGAAAAAATACCTCCTCCCACCCCACTGTCCAGCTGGTAGTAGCTTATCTAAAGTGATCATCAGGTGGGCCATTTCCAGCACAAATCCAGGTTTTCTCACCCTCCACCAGCAGGAGAGTGAATGTGTGGGGGGGTGGAGGGTGAGAAAACCTGGATTTGTGCTGGAAATGGCCCACCTGATGATCACTTTAGATAAGCTACTACCAGCTGGACAGTGGGGTGGGAGGAGGTATTTTTTCATATTCTCTGTGTATATATAAAGTCTGCTACAGTTTCCACGGCATGCATCCGATGAAGTGAGCTGTAGCTCACGAAAGCTCATGCTCAAATAAATTGGTTAGTCTCTAAGGTGCCACAAGTACTCCTTTTCTTATTGTTCTCTCCAGCACTCCTGGATGCAGTAGGTCTGCTCTAGTCTTTTATACAGGTGTAACAGCTATTTGTCCCAACTCCGGCACAGCAACTCACTATGTACTGCCAGGGCCTTAATTGAGCCCTTGCTGTCTGCTGAAAAGTAGATTCAATGTGCATGTTGGTCCCTCTGACTCAGACATAGTTGAATGCTTTCAGCTATCTCCTTAATAAACTGAACCAACTTGGATGTAACTGAAGTTAAAGACTAACTTTCAGACACTGTCAAGCTCTGTTTCAGCAGAGACTGCATGTAACTGTCAAAAGAATGAACCTGGTGGAAGGTAGTGCAGAGAATAAACTAAGTATATACTGTGAAGTTCTACTGAATGTCAAACCTGGGGAAAGTTGGACAGAAAATTAAATTAATAGGATTCTACATACTTAAGCAAAATTTATTGCATCGTGTGAGACAATGGTGTCTTCCCAAACACATACGTATATACTCGATTATAAGCTGGTTAGTTTATAAGCTGACCCCCCCCAGATGAATGAATAAATAAGGAAAATTCATAAGCCAACCCTATAATTCCAGGGTCAGCAAACTTTGGCTTCCAGCCCATCAGGATATGCTGCTGGCAGGCCGAGATGGTTTGTGTATCTCTAGTGTCTGCAGGCACGGAGGTAAACCTAAGTAAACGAAGTGTCCTGGCCCGCCAGCTGCTTATACTGATGGGCCGGGACAGCACCTGGTGGGGAATTTTTTTTGTGGGGGGGAGATGCTGGGGGTCAGGGAAGTGACCCCCCCCACTTCCCATTCTATCCCTTTCCACCTTAGCTAGGGCAGGCTAGGAGAGGATGTCTCTGACCTGGCCGGAGCCTCTCTGGCAGCCTGGGCGGCATGGCTGCAGCGCACTCTGGCAGGCGGGGCTGGGTGGTGCGGCATGGCGCGGCGGCAGCCTGCCAGCCCCAGAGCTGCGATGTGGCCAGAAGCTGAGAGACTCTGGCCCTGCCTTTACTCTTCTGGCTTTGCTGGCTGTGCTGCCTCTCCTTGCCCCCTCTGTTGGGGGCGAGGCTGTGTCCCACCTCTCCCCTCTCTATACCTGTTCATAAGCTGACCCCCTTCTCTGATACTTCCCTTTTTTACTAAAAAAAAATTTGGCTTATGAACAAATATATACGGTACTAGTTAAAAGAATCTTCTACCATACAGAATATAAGGAACCTGGGAAAATAATAAATGAATCATTGAATAATGTAGTGACAATGCTTTCAGGATACTTTTTGTGCTGTGCTGTATTGCACATTAACTTTACTAAGTAATGTGAAGATACGTGTGACATCTCATCTTGTTATGACATTAACTCAGGTTACTGTATCACCTTTTGTAAACCCATTTGAGATAGGCTTGGAGGAAGTGCTACATATAAAGTACAGAATATTATAATTCTTGGGCCTGATCCTGCCTATATTTTTATACAAAATGGGAGGTCAGAATGTTAACACCTTATTTGCTGCTAACCATGAGGTTACAATAGTTTATCATCCATCACCATGTACTCATAGACGCATAGACTTTAAGGTCAGAAGGGACCATCATAATCATCTAGTCTGACCTCCTGCACATTAAAGGCCACAGAACTCAACCACCCACTCCTGAAATAGACCCCTAACCTCTGGCTGAGTTACTGAAGTCCTCAAATCATGGTTTAAAAACTTCAAGTTACCATTTACAGTAGTTTAAACCTGCAAGTGACCTGTGCCGTAGAAGAAGGCAAAAATCCCCCAGGGTCTCTGCCAATCTGACCAGGGGCAAAATTACTTCCCTACCCCAAATATGATGATCAGTTAGACCCTGAGCATGTGGGCAAGATCCACAAGGCAGATACCTGGGAAACAATTCTCTGTAGTAACTCAGAGCCCATCACATCTAGTGTCCCATCTCCAACCACTGGAGATTTTTGCTACTGGCACTTGCCGATGGGCCACCTGCCATTGTAGGCAATTTCATCATACCATCCACTCCATAAATTTATCAAGCTCAATCTTGAAGCCATTTAGATTTTTTGCCCGTGATAATCACGGCAAAAAAGCCATTTAGGTTTTTTGCCCGTGATATCACGTTTTTTGCCCGTGATAATACTGCCCGTGGGCTGTGGTTTGCCCACCTCTGGACTAAATGACCCTTGTGGTCCCTTCTAACTCTATAATTGTAAGAAGTAGAGAGTAAGGTCCAGATCCTCAAGGGTATTTATGCTCCTAACTTCCATTCATTTCAATGGAAGTTTGGAACCTAAATATCTTAGGTCAAGATCTTCAAAGTGAAGTGCCCAGGGTCACACAAGGAGTTTATGGCAGAGCCAGGAATTAAAGCCCCATTTCCGGACTACAAGAATATCCTTCAATTCATAATGGGTGACAATCACCTTAGAGGCTGCCTCCCATGGTGACTTGCAATGCCAGGTGCAATCTTCAAGGTCACTCTGGATATATCTGAGCCTGAATAATATGGTACAATGTAATACCACCTTCTCACAAAATTAAGCCCAAGTCTTCTCTCTGACAATGTCTTGTTTTCATTCACTCTTTTGTATGGTTTCCTGATACCTCAGTGTTGGGTGCTTTGGAAAGTGGATGGATAGGCTGATCTGAGTATAAATAGGCAGAAATATAAAACAGACCGAAAGAGAGCAGCTCTCTTACATAGCCAGGTACACATCCAATAACTACTCAATAATACAGAGCTTGAAAAAACTGGTGAAGGAAATGTAGATTATTTTGAAGGCTTTTCTTATTTATAGATGCCACAGTATAACCGTGGCATACATGTACGCCCAAGATACAGTATTGTATTAAGAATTTAGAGCTTCAAATGCAGAGTTTGTCCGAATACCATAAGGTGAATATTCCAAATATAGTGCCTGAATTTCACCAACAGAAGCTCTATTCACTAGCCTGCCAAAACGGTCTATTCAAAAGTCATAAAACAAAGAAAATAAAATATGAACCCAAATAGGATTTATTTATTTTATTGTACAAGACCACTCCTAGTGTCCTTGCCGGTTCTCAGGGCTCTGTGATATGTAATTCAAACAGCAGGCCAGTAACAAATTTTCCTCACAAGTGCAAACCCAAACTTGACCAGACTGTAAATAAAGACTGCTAAAGAGAGAGTCACAAGCACTCCAAAACTGCTTTCAGCCTTGAGAATCTTTTGTTTGCTCTCTTTCACCAGTCTTCTCCACTTTGTTCATTTGCTCCTGATTATTTTAAGCATTGTCAATTATTTAGCTAACAGGCAGAAAACTAGGCTTTTATAGACATCCAAAGGGACTCTCCTGAGTGTAATAATGAAGGCGGTTTATTGAACGCCTGTGAGGTTGCTTTCTAATTGTACACATTAATCTGCCCGTGCAAGCTGGCTGAAAATATAGAAGCAGATTGTATGTGCAGATGGATCACACGCAATGGTTTGTATGGAAAGACCTTGGCAATAAACTTTTTCAAAATTGTCCTTTCCTTGAAAATTGGATTTATGGTGACTCTTACAAATAATAAATGAAACTTCATATCTGGAAATAACTTTCCCTATATTAGTTTTGCTGCCCCCTTCCCTTCTCCCTCCATTTCAGCCCACTGTGGCGAATGGACGCTAAACCATTACATTAATTCAAGGGTTGACTATTTTAAAAAAAATAAGTTGGTGGAAAAGAGAATTGGCGGGGGGGGGGTGCTATTTTATTATATTTACCTTTTTAATTCTATACTTTGCTAGCCTGACGCTAAAAGTGAGAGTACCATATTGTTGATAGACGTGGTGTTTAGAATTTAAACTGTCAATGTACAATGGCTACATTTAGGAATATTATTCCATCTGAAGATACCTCAATTCTGCTGTTCAGATTACAGTAACAGGCCCTATTTTGCCTTTAGATGTCTGTATAAATTGCCAAAGAAGTCAATGGGAGCGTTGTGAATTTGGGGTCAGATTTTTGGCATGCAGTTATTGGAAAAAGGGGTTGGTGACAAGATTTTTCAGTGAGGTGGTGAGCACCCTCTCCTTCCATTAAAGGGCACAGAGAGTACTTTCAGCACCTTGCAGGACTGAGTGGGTGTTTTGGTCATGTCCACTTCACCTAATAGCTTTCCAACAAAAGATGATTGCAGGCACATGCATCAGGTCATAACAGCATGCTTGCAGCATTCCCAATTTGTTGTTAAAACCAGCACAAAGTCTATGGGATAAATTCACTTTTGTAGCAGGAGTAGAGTGTAGGGGACGCAACTGCATGTTCTGGGCCTATAGGAGCAGCTTCACCTGAGGGCAGATCCACTGCCATGGAAGGCAGTGATGGTAGTCTCCTGCCTCCCATGGTGGGAGAAGATGGATATCGCAGTCCCGCCTCCTGTAGTGGCACTGCTGAGGGACACGTTCTAAGGGGACGTGCCAAACTAATACCACACTACTGGGTCTCATTACTTCATCCAAGATTACTGGGCATTAAAAGAAATTGGGGGAGGGCAATATTCTCCTCTGTCAATTTGTCTATATTGTAGTTAGTCAGTTTGCTGCGTGAGAGACCTACACAGAAAAGTAGGGGGAGGAAGAATTAGAAAACTGTTCAAAAGCCACAAATTGGCAGAAAGCTTGGTTAGCTGAAAAAACTTGTAACTACTCAAGCACTCAGTGGCTTCAGCTGGAGTGGAGTTAGAGCAACTCTGATCATTCATGAAAACCCCAACCTTAAAATTGAGCTATGGCTCCATTGGAGGCCTCTTTCCCCATGTCTCTTAAAGTAGGCTCCCTGGGAGAGTCAGTGAATCAATACAACTCCCATCTGGCCTGGTTCTACTCTCTGGGCTTGGCTCAGCCCCATTCAGGGCTGCAGCAGGAGCTAATTCCAGCTGCCCCCTCTGGGGCAGGATGTGCAGGCAGCATCCATGGCTGAGCTCTCATTCCTGGTGGGTTTTCTGTTGCTTGAGACCACAACTTGGGTTTCACCAGCCATGAATAAAGCCTCTAAGGGAACCAGACTAAGCATGTTGATTCTGATGGGGCAATGCAGGAAACTGTGTGTATATATATATATATGAATTTAGCAGTATAGTAGTGGTATCTGGAATGAAACGTAAATATGTGATTACAAGAAGTCCCATTATTACATGGTAAAGGCCAGATAAGAAATGTGCATGCAGGCCAGGAAAAAATATCTAGAACACTGTTCATGGGGGACTTTAACTACTCTCCAGTTGGGCCAGAAGAGAAATTGTAGAATGATTAGGGTGAGCATTGTAAAATGACAGAGCAGGCATGTTATCTGATAGCTGTTCCCCTTGTTCTTCTTCCCCAGACATTCCTACTGTCTTGGTACCCCATTGTTATTTTATGTCTCCAATTGGCATGCAGGCTTCTCTGGTCAGGGATCATGTATTTTATCTGTTCTGGGAGATATCTAGCACACCATGGGGTGCTGTTAGAATAATGGAATAAAGCTGCATTGCTGGCGATCCCACAGTCTAAGCAGGCAATGAGTTCAGAAGTTGTTTTATTTTGTTAATAAAAAGGTATGATTTTAAAAAATGAAGGTAGAGATTACTGAAAATCATAGGGAGAAATAAATCCTAGCATCAGATTTGTGATGGATGTGAAGGTACTGTGGAGAACAAATATACCAACTTTTAAAAAATAAATAGTGGTAGCTTACTCTCCACTGATTAAAGAAACAATATTAATAGCCATTAGTTTCATTCAGAAGTAACAATTAAAAATACAATAGAAGGGTGGTTGTTTAATATTTTAACATAGCTCTGGAAAGTGTTGTCCATGGAGGTTTTTTCATAGGCATGTAAAATATCCCACTTTATATATTAAAAAAAAAAAAAAATCTTTGTAAAGGGCAGGTAAGGAAATTTGTGCCCAGGCTGAAAAATATTGTGACTGCTTTTCAGGGCAGTTTATCACCAGACAAGGTGCCCAATTCAGCATCCTTTTCTCATACACTGAATCGTTAAATATGCACTTACAGGCTTTTCAAGATTGGGTCTTTTGTTGTCACCTCTTTAACTGTTGGATCTACAATGACATTTAAGTGATTAATCACAATAAAATAAAAGGAATTGGCAAGAACTGAACTCTGTGATTGTCATGTTCCTGTACCAGATATTGACTGGCTATAGAGCTTGTGTGTGTGTGCGCACACACCCACGCCCCAGCTGTGGTCATCATATGATCTTTGAATGCTCTGCCTGGTATGGCTGTGGTTCTTTTAAATAAGGTATTTTTACACACAGCACCACCTAATGGCTGAATAATATAGTTTAGCATTCCATTTCATCCCCTTTAATTTCTACATTCCTACCATTTACACTATCATGTTGTCTTTGAAGTTCAGTATGGAACAGTCTGTTAAGTGTGTCTGAATCTTACTGGTTTTCTAATTACATGACCCAAACGCATAACAACTTGGTCCTCTGGCTGTCCATTAGTTGCGATGACTGGCTGAGGTCAGTTTGGAATCCTTGAGACTTCATCATCTTGTTCTGCATCTGCTGTCTGTAGGGTTTGCTCTGATTGTTCTTTCTGAGGAACAAACTGTAGATGTTAGTGGTTTCTGTTGACTGCTCCACTCGGTCTCATTCTCATACAATATGGGCGCTGAATTATTTTTTCTTTACGACAGCTGGATTTGGCCATCCTATTTCTCCATCCAACCTGACGTGATCTTGATCACTAGGTTCTAGACCTGGCCGCTCTTTAAGTGTTGACTGTTTGCTTGTAAAAGTGTTCATAGACTTTTTTTTCCTTTTGAGACAGATTCTAGCTTTGGAAAAGAACAGTAGTTCTGAATTGTCTTCCCATTGAGAGTTGTGCTGGACTGTATCCAATAGCTGATATTGGTGTTGATGTGCAATTCAGAAAAGCAAGGAATGGATCTTCCTGCTGCAAGGTTTTCTTGGCTGTCTATACAAGCTCTCTCAGCTTCTCCATTCACTTGTGGGCAATGTGGACTGTTAGTAATATGAATAAAATCACATTTCATTCAGAATGACTTAAATTCTGCCACAGTGAATTGTGATCCATTGTCTGTCCATCGTGAGTTGTTCTGGAATACTGAAGTGAGCAAAAGTGCACTGCAGTTTCTCAATAACACTGAGCTGTTCGGTCTTTCGAATACATTCATTTCTTTATAACTGGAAAAATAGTCCGCAATGACTAGGTCAACCAGTCTTTTGAATTTGCATAAATCTGCATTTAGTCTCTTCCAAGATCTCTCTGGTAGAAGTATGTGTACACTGACTGATCCAGAATTGTCACTTAAGTTGATTTTTCATTGGATCTCCTTTCAAAAGTCCAGTATCATCAAATCCTCCACAGAGTTCTTTCTTCTTTGTTACTAGTCTCATCATGGCTGCTACACTCCAGCTGAGGCGGTTATTGGCCTTTGATTACATGCACTCTGAATGCATAGCTTTTTGTCTTTTGTAAGTTTTCTGTGGTGAACTGGCCCATGCAGTTCGGAATAGCTCCAGGACCAGCTAGAGCTTTGTCATGTGACTGAAGCTCTGGGAGGGCTTGAAAGTGACTGTACGTCCCTTCTGAGATGACTGTGACACCAGCTCCCCTGTCACTTTTAGAGTCAACAGTCTTGCTATGAATATTCAATTTCACTCTCCAGGCAAGCTCTGTCGTCATATGTGATTGATCCCAGAAACAGTGGCTCTTGATTGTTTGTAATATGAGTCAACTTCCTGACCATTATGGTGAGGCAAACAAAGGCACGAAATATGGACATTTTTTCCATGTATTATATCATGCGCCTCTAGTTGGACATGCGTCCTCTTTTGGGATATGACTTTTTCCATACCTTTTGCACTTAGACTGGAATTTGTCCCTCTTAGTCTGGGAGTTCTCTCCTTGCCTCAGGGGTTTTATTACAGTAACTTTTCACATGCAAGTGTCTGTTTATAACTTCTAAGTCAGTATCAGGTTTTTCAAGTTGCATCCTGCCTTTTGTTCTGTTGCTTGATTAATTCTGAGTGCTTTGCTATCTGTATAGCCGGTAGTAAGGTCGTATCTCTCTTCAATTGTAGCTGTTGTGAAAGGTTTTTATCTGTAAACCCAGTAACCATCAAGTCTTATATTTTCATGGTTTGCATTTCCAAAATCAGTTTTCAGGCAGTGTATGCATAGTTCTTATAAAACATTCAACATTTCCCCCTGGTTCTTGAATTCTGAGGCGAAAACATGGTCCTTCATAAACCACATTTCTGAGGTATAAAATATGCACCAGAAATAGCCAGAACTCTTTCCTAGTCATCTTTGTGGCGGTCTTCATTAAAGTCAAAGGAATTAAAGATCTGGTCTGCCAGCTTCCCCATAATATAGATTAAAGAAGATATCTGTATATTTCTAGTTTCTTTGTGAGACTTGGTAGCAATGTAAAATCTTGAAAAATGTTTCCAGTCTGTCCATTCTGGGGTTTGTCAAAGTTGAAGTTGTCTGGAGCACTGAAGAGTGGCATGTTAATGAGATCCTACATCTCTGCTACCTCTGCATTGTTGCTATTTTTCTTTTGTTTCTGTTCTTAGTTTACTCCTGACACCATGTCATGTGCTTCTGTACCAGATATGGACTGGCTACAGAGCTTGCTTGTACACACCAGATATGTTTATCATAAGATCCTTTAATGTTCTGCAAGGTATGGCTGAGGTAAGCTTCAATAAGGTATTTTTACACACTACCACCCAGTGTCTGAACAATGTAATACAGTTTAACATTCCATTACAATGATTATTAGAAATTTTAGGTGATACTGCAGTCAGATCAGAGTTTAGAGGTCTGCCAGTGTTGATCCAGTTGTAAGACTGGGGCCTAAATCTCTTGTAGATCATGATTTTGTTGGGAGTACCAATAGTATGCTGAAAATTCAATGGACTTTATTATGCTGCTTTCTATAATCCCTCCCCTGACTAGAAATCTAGGGGTTTTTATTAGTTTTTAAAAATTACATAGAATATTTAAAATTACTCTTTGTACAGTTTGAAGATGAGGAATCTGACAGTTAGGGCCTGCAGCAAGCATGCATGCTTGTGTTGTGTCTTGCAGTAGGAACTTTCATTTTGAGCACACAGCACTGGGTAATATGATAGCATATACTGTGCAAATACAAAGGCATTGCACTTCTGTGACTTGATTTACAGTTACACAGAATTCTGTGTTGCTGCATGTGATCTTGAATTTCTTTCTAACACTTACTTATTTAAAAGCAGCTCAGCTGAGTTTCTTTTAAAAGGTATTTTATTTTCTATACACTTATGCTGAGGATTGTGACCTTGACTGTGGCTTAAAGCCACAGCCTTGGGTTAGAAGCTACTAGTATGGAAGTGTACCATCTCAGTGGGAGCTCTTGGACTGCCACCACTATAATGGTTGCACGCGTGGGAGGCTGGCTCTGGGTCTGTGCCATTTCTGCAGGGAGATTAATGCCTCCTGAGATGCTGAACTATGCATAAAGGAGGTCCCATTCAGGTCTCTGCACACCTTGGTTCCCTGTGTATTGTGTAGCATAACTCTACATATAGGATAGGCTCACACAGTAATGCACGTACAGCTAAGGTTACTGTGACACAGTTGAAGTTGCCATGGCATTTGTGTGACTTTAAATCTCAACTGTATTGTTGTACTAATGGGTCTTTTTAATTTTGGTTTTCCCCCCCACTAGGAGCCTCTAAACAATGGTTTCCTTTTGTATCTATTTACTATGAGCTCTGGACACACTCTCCTTCAGCTGACATTAGCTCCTTCATTGCACCCAAAGGGACTGTCTTGGGACCAGCACTTATTAGATTTTGTAGAAATAAGCTTTTCAAAGACTGAAACCAATAAGAGTTTCTAGGAATTTTTAAATTATTCCAGTGGAAACAGTTTTTAAAAAACAACTCACTCTTCCCGTGATATCAGCAACACCCCAAAATGCAGTGTTCTGTAAGTGCATGGGATCGTGAAAGTAAAATTGATTAGAAATATGAAGGGAGGTTGATCAGATAAGCTTTGGCATTTCTCCCAGCTTGAGAAGTAAAAATGAAGTAATCAAATTCGTAAGTCAAATTCACTCTTGCTGTCTATAGATTATTCGATGTAAGAGATTTCAAAGTGTTGCTTGTTAACAATATAAAAATTTTGTGGGGATTTTTCATTTTTTTTGGTTGGTTGGTTGTCACCATGCCTCCATGGGTCACAACTGAGAATATCAAATTCAGGACAAACCCCTGAGAAATAGGGCAGACCCCCCTCCCCAAACTGGTGGTTATTCTCCCATAAGATATACCAAACCAGCAACAAAGGTAAACTTCTGTTTCATCACACTGGCTAACAAGAAGTCAGAAAAGCAGTTTCCTCTAGACATTCCAGTCCTTGTATAACCACCAAAAACACTAGACTTAAAGATGAATGGTTATTTAAAACCAATTTCATCAAATAAAATGTTCTTCTGATCCCAAAGGACTAGCCACATACCCAGGCCAATATACAACTCAGATCTTACCCAGGCATCACGCTGTTGCCAATCCTTTATCTAAAATCTAAAGGTTTATTTATAAAAAGAAAGAAAGGTGAGAGTTAAAATTGGTTAAAGGAATCAAATGCATACAACAATTGCAAAGTTGTTGGTTCAGGCTCGTAGCAGTGATGGAATAAACTGCTGGTTTAAGTCAAGTCTCTGGTTGCTTCTAAATCATTGGAAGGTTTTCGATCCCTTGGTTAGAATGCTCCCATTAGTGTAAGTTCATAGTCCAGAGGTTTGAGCAGGAAAGAGGCAAAATGGAGGTGTTTTCAGGGCCTTTTATAGCTTCTGCCATGTGGAGGGAAACCTATTGTTTCAAACAAAGCTCTCAGCACAGCTAGTGGGAAAATTACAAGTAGAAAGAAGGTGTTTGGAGTCACATGGACAAGTCACATGTCCGTGCATGATTTCGCTTAGTCACCAGAGGCCATTACCACTTGTTCACATGAAAGTCCATCAGGCACAGATGGGCGTCTTCCATAGTCCATTGTGAGTTAAGTGTCCCTTGATGGGCCACTTATCTTGAAGGGGCTATTCAAGTTGTGTAGGCTAACTACCTTGTGGGTGTTACCGCAGGAGCAAACATATTTGAAATATAGATACAGAGCCAATACTCATAACTTCAAATACAAAAATGATACATGCATACAAATAGCCTAATCCTATTCAGGAAGTCATAACCTTTCCATAGACACCTTACTTGACATAATTTGTACAAGATTTTTTGCAATTAAATAACAGTGGTAGCAACAATGATCTACATGGTCATATTTAATCAGATAACCTCACAGGTTGGGTTTGTTAAAATAGTGTATATTATTTTGATGTTACAGTGTCCCTCTTAAAGTTGTAAAACACTCTAGAGAAACAGGGCCAAATTCTCTGCTGGTGTAACTGAAATTAAGCCAAAGAGCTACACCAGTAGAGAGCTCAGCTCACAGCTTTAATTACTAATAAAAATAGGAAACTACCAGTATAGAAAAAACAAACCTGCTATGACACTATTTGGATGCTGCTTGGCCTCTCCAGGTTCTCTTTCCTCTTTACTATGTTAAAATCCTCTTGACTACTTTGAAGTTCATCTTGGGTTTGAAATGACTACACCAGTAATTCAACACAGTGTCAAAATAAGCTAGTGTGCTCTTCAGAGTAATACAAAGAAATCAGCAGCATTTAAAGATGAAAAACAAATCTGGGGGGTGGAGTGGAGGGAAGAATCAGACGAGTATAGAGCAAGATCCTGACCTTACTGCTGTGACTGGTGCTGTTTATCATTAGCAGGACTCAGTAATAAGCACTATTCTTTGAATTTTTTTTTTAAAAAAACGCGTAAGTGGCTCAGTCTGTAAGGAACAAAGTGGCTGAGTGGTCCATCTAGCATGCAGCTGCCAGAATCCATATGCAATAGGCCACAAAATGCTGCAGTTGTCTTGCATATTAGCTACACTATTTCTAGTCTGTTGCGTTTGGGCACAGATGTTTGGGCACAAAAGCCAGAAAATGTACAGATGCCAGTGGAGTTTTCGTATGCATTTCTAAGCTTAGTTAAGCTAAGAAGTGCATATTATCTCTTTAAATTTGTGTGTGGGAGGAAGGGCTTCTTTTGCATATGGTCTCCTTCTAAACACTATAAAACCTATGAGAGCAGGCTGTACTGTAAGTTGCCACATATTTCTTTATGAAACTATAATCTGCCACAGTGTATCCCAAATCCATATCTGTTTGTTTTTTCAGGTTTTTTTTTTTAAAAAAAATACGCTTATAAATGTGTCTAGGCACAGCTATGAAAAAAATCATAGTGCAGCACAAGGTTAAACTCAATAGATTGCCACAAATCATCACACATGTTCTCAGCACCCAATCACACCTGCATGCAGAGACTTGAATAACAGGTATGCCAGGCAACTTGTGGTGGAGGTCTGGAAATGCCTCGATGAAGATCTTTCCTCGGCAAAATCTGGCTTCATTTTTATATTGCCTGTGCGTGGCTACCATGACTGAGCATGTGAATCAACTATTTGCCTAATGGAATGAAATTAAGCACATAGTTACATGTTTTGAAAATCAGGTCCAGGGTTCGTGTGTTGATAAATTCATCCGTTTGACCAACGGACCTATCCACAGAGACGATGTACAGCTTTACTGCAATTCAAGACCAGAATAACTTCTAATAAATTGGATTTTATTTAATCCAGTAGAGAGACAAAAGAATCTGATGTAACGGTGCATTGTACTAAGCATGAAGAAAAATACTTTAAAATAATCTTGTCATTTAAGATGCTGGTGGGAGGGTTTAGAACGAAGGATTCAGGTAAGCAATATATGCTGCTGATGGTGAAATCTGATAGAATGTGTATCAGAATAAGAATTGAAAATGGTAGAGAGAGAGAGAGGCCCCTTTAACACAGAAATAGGTCCTTTTTCTCTTTCAAACAAATCACTCCCAACAAATGCTTTATCCACCATATCACTTCACGTTCCACTTCATTCTTTCTAGCTCTCAAACCTTTTGTTCCAGCTATGGTGCTTTTCTGTTCTTGCACAATAAATCTAGGTTAGAATCTAGGGATGCAATCGTAGGCTTTATTTATATTTCAAGAAAGCACTAACAATTCTGTTTGGGTTTCTCTGCAGCAAAACTACTGAACTATTGGACAGATTGGACTTGGGTTTGCCAAAGAGAAACTCCTATCAAATGGCTAATCCTAGCCCAGAATCTACAGCATGGGTAAGTCCTTCTGTGGAATATGAAACCTCCTCTGTAATGTTCTACCAATGCTAGAGGTGCTACCAGCAGTACAATGTTAATGTTTCATTTAGTTTAACATACTGCACAGACTCAATGCAATGCATATCATGGAATTGTTTGTTTTGGAAGGATGGCTACAGCCTCATAAACCCTTCCCCTGCATTGCGCAGACTGGCCTCGTTATTCATAAATCCATCCCTGATCATTCAAGAGCCAGATTTTCCCAAATGCTCAGTATCTCCTAAAAAGTTGACCTTAACTGAAGTGCGCAGCACCCAGCAGTTCCCATTGAGAGCAACTAACCCTTCTGGTTGCTAAGCCCTTTTGAAAACCTTGCTATTTCATTTAGATACATGAATGGAAGCTGCTGGGTGCTGAGTTATTTTAAAAATCCAGCCATAGGAGTAAAGTCTACTCTCCAGTATCTCCTAGAAAAATTATTCTAAAACTAACTTGGGTGGGTTGTCCCATTTCTGAACTGATCTGATATCTTATCTCATAATATCACTACACTAATCAGCCACCAGTAACTAATCAGAATAACTGCTCTTTACATCTTTCCTGAGGGTTGTTTTTTTTTTCTACATTCTTAAGGGAAAAACCACCTCATTGTTTGTCTAATCAATAATTCCTGAAGTGTACTCAGCTCTTTGGGCTGCCCTGCTTCAGGAAGCATGTGCTGTGGGGAGTCATTATGCCAATGGTTGTAGAGCCATGCCCAGACTACAGGTGGGGCGACGAGCAACAGATCAGCTACTGTGTGCAGAAAGAAATTACAGCTGGTTGCTACATACCCTGGAGTCAGCAAAGCTTGGAAACCTTTATTGACTAGCTCATATGCCATAGAGGCTTTAGTGTCTGCTGAATCTTAAGTGTCAGCTACTAAGAAGAAAAAAAGAATTCCTCTCCCTTTTGGCTTTAGTCTTGCTTCAGCCTTTCTGGAAATACACTGGAGCCTCACAGGTTGAGAAACCTTGATGTAGAGAGAATATGTTCAGACCTCAGCATTTTCTCATAGGCCTTGCTTCAGTCTCTTTCCCTGTCCCTTAACGCCATGAACAGAGAGGGTGGTGTGGGTGTATTACTTTTAGTTTAGGGGTTTTTTTTGTTTTTTTTTTGAGTCTTTGGGACCAGTTTCCAGTGGCTTCCTTTACCTTCAACATAAGCATAAGAGTCTTAGAATGGGTGGAAACAGCCTTTAGGGTTTCAGCTGTAGGGGAGGTTCCCTCCTTGGCACAGAGCTGGAGGAATGAGTTTCTAGTGCCCCTTGTGCAGCCACCAACACACAAGGTGTGCAGGTAAAGGGAGGGATGTGGCTGGAGTACAGTATGCTCTGGCTGTTCTCAGCTGATGTAGCATCCTTTGGAAGGCCACCTTCAGGGCTGCCCTAACTTACGTTAGGGGCCAAGCAGGCCACTGAAATGGCAAAGACTATGAGAGGCAGAAAGATGAAGTAAAGCCATGCTCGCCTCCCCACCTGTCACCACACGAGAGCTGAACAATGAGACCTGGGCCTAGTGGATTTATCTGAGGCAGAACTAGTCCTACAAATTTCAGTGGGATGTACTCAAGCTGAAAACATCCCCAGGACTGGTACTGATTTCAGAAACATTAGTGTAGTGTGATGGCCCTAGGCTAGGGAGAGGTGGAGTAGGTACAGATCCATGGCTGGAGCCCCTCACTCTAAAGCTGTTTCAGTTTTATGCCTTATATTCCAATCTGTTTTATGTCTGTTACTCGCTGCAATTTGTTGGGGGGGGGGGGGATTTAAACATATAGTGCAAGAAATGTGTGTGTTGCCTCTCAACTCTGGCTTAATCAGTGCCCAAGTAAAGAAGATGAATTACCTTGCTGTTTGTGCATGTGATACTCTTATTAACACAAGCCAGTATAGCATATGTTATTTTTGCTAGGATGATTCTATGGCCTTGTATTTGTAAAAGGTCTGCTCAGGGTAGTGGAACCACTCTACAGGTAAACTAGCACCTGTAGTGTCCCATTAAGGGGGCTCTAACACATAAGCAATGGAGTATCACTTGGTATAAAACCACTTGAGCACTAAGAGATAATAGCAAAGGGGAAATGTTATACTTGAATTGTGCTAATTTGATGTGGTGTTTTGAACTAGTCTGTTTCACCTGCCAAAAATTGTGGTTCTGTCTGTCTTCTAAAATATAAGAAATCTATTAAAGTCACGTTTTTTACAAATGGACAAAATAACTGACCTTCAGTTCACTAGCCATTCCAAATATGAAAAATATTCATTTCAGGTCAAATGAAATGTTTCATTCAATGTGGATGTAATTTTTGAGTGATTAACATTCTTTTAAATGAAATTTGAAAAATTTCAAAACAAGAAGTCCTTTAGAATCAAAACATTTTGACCTTTTTGGAATTTGTTACAAGAACAATTCAGCAAAACTGACACAAATTCCCCAAATGTTTCCATGTTGCCAAATTTGTATATTTTTTTTCTGGGAAAAGGGTTAGGTAAAATTTGTCACTCTAAATTCTAATTTTTAACATTAAGTTAAGATTCTCAGTGGTTGCATGTACTAGAAAAGGACATGCAGTTCTTACTAAAAACAGTTTAAATTCCCCAGAGCCTTTCTGTGGTGCTACTATCTAGTGTACCCAGTGATATTTGTGTATATTTATCCCTTCCTACTGGAAGTAGACAAATTCAGTTTCTTTTTAGGGACTGTCCTCTTTTTATTGGTGGCTTCTCTTCCTCCCCCCTCACATTTAATCAATTAAGATCATAATCCATTTTAATCCAGTCTTCCAAAGTGTTAACAATCCTGTCTAGATTTTTATTGTTCTCCAACTTGATTAATATATTCTCCACACAACTGCTCAAGTCATTACTGAAAGTAATAAATAATATTGGACCTAGAAAGAATCTCCCTGGACACATCTAACAGCTCCTCCAGCTTGAGACTGAACCATTAATAATTGCTGTCTCCATTCAGCCTTTATAGCAAACTATGTACCCATCATTCAGTAGCTTCATTTGGTTCACATTTATCAAATTCCTTTAAGAATCTTGTGTAGAATTATATCAAAGCCTTTATTGAAGTAAAGTTCCATGATGGCCACCACAACTTTTTGTACTAAACTGAGTGAGTTTTAACGTTATTAATGTGCTAAGTATGATATACGCACAAAGGAAGGTACAGTCCTTTCTCAAGGTAAGAGTAGTACATCCCGCCCCATCAAGGTTCCTTCTCCACTCTGAACTCTCAGGTATAGATGTGGGGACCTGCATGAAAACCTCCTAAGCTTACTTTTACCAGCTTAGGTTAAAACTTCCCCAAGGTACAAACTATTTTACCTTTTTGCTCTTGGACTTTTGCTGCCACCACCAAATGTCTAACAGGGATATAATTGGGAAAGAGCCCGTTTGGAAATGTCTTTTCCCCCCAAAATCCTCCCAAACGTTACACCCCCTTTTCTGGGGAAGGTTTGATAAAAATCCTCACCAATTTGCATAGGTGAACACAGACCCAAACCCTTGGATCTTAAGAACAATGAAAAAAGCATTCAGATTCTTAAAAGAAGAATTTTAATAGAAGAAAAAGTAAAAAGAATCACCTCTGTAAAATCAGGATGGTAAATACCTTACAGGGTAATCAGATTCAAAACATAGAGAATCCCTCTAGGCAAAACCTTAAGTTCCAAAAAGACACAAAACCAGGAATCTACATTCCATTCAGCACAGCTTACTTTCTCAGCCATTTAAAGGAATCAGAATCTAATGCATATCTAGCTAGATTACTTACTAAGTTCGAAGACTCCATTCCTGTTCTGTCCCTGGCAAAAGCATCACACAGACAGAGAGAGAGGCTTGGTTTCTCCCTCCCCCCCAGCTTTTGAAAGTATCTTGTCTCCTCATTGGTCATTTTGGTCAGGTGCCAGCGAGGTTATCCTAGCTTCTTAACCCTTTACAGGTGAAAGGGTTTTTTCTCTGGCCAGGAAGGTTTTTAAAGGTGTTTTCCCTTCCCTTTATATTTGACACCCCCCAATAACTGCAAATGACAAGCAAACATGCATCCTTACTCATAAGTAAGGGTTGCAGAATCAGGCCACTTGTTAATGATTTCAGATCTAGTTCATAGACTTTTCCCATTCAAACAAATCCCCCAGAGGTGTCTGAACCATAGAACACTGCAGGCAGGGTCTCTCTGGAGAACAAACCACCCTAGCAGTTGTATTAAGAAAGGTGTATATAAACTAACTTGGAAATGGTGGATTTTTCACAAAAGAGCCTCATGTCTGGTTTTTAAACTTAGATGAATCTATCCCTAAGTAATCAGAAATCTCCAACTAGTTTTATGTTTGATTTTATAAAGATTGAGAGTGGGATCTTCTGTCAATATATTGTTTTTATGCTCTGTTGTGCAATAGACTAGAAGCCACACTTATAAGCAAAGCCTCCAGGAGGATGAAAACAGAAGACTACAGGAAATGAAGGCAGAACAACGGAGGAAGGTAATTATAATATGTTAACAGTTTGTGTATAATGTTTATGTACTGTGCTGTGTAACCAGTTTAAAAAAACATACTCATTACTGTGGCATATGAGCACCGGCTCTCCTCAGGAAAAGTACTTCAGCCCAATTTGAGGCAGTCAAATAGGCAAAGCTGCAAAGTTCAGATATGGTTTGAAGCATCTACAAAGCTTACAGCTAGTTGGCTCTGAACTATTAGTTAGCTTTTTCCCTGCATTTAAACTGCATAACACCTTTTAGCTGATGGTGCCCAGTTTAGTATTCTAAGGAGCCTAATTTGCATTCCGCTCTTGGTGTGCACACAGTTGCTAGAAATTTCCCCCTCAGTGGTACCCGTTAGGGTGGCTTGAGCGCCTTCTGCTGCTGTATAAAGGGCCTAGGTAACCCTGAGCCCCCTCAGTTTCTTCTTATTGCCCGTAATGGTCACTGGAATGGCTCATCTTGCTTTTGAAAGTGTTCTCAGTGGACTGTGTACTTTTGTACTCTATTGTAAATAGTTTAGCATTATTCTGGTTATTAGTGTTTTAGTACAGTCGGGTAGGTTTCACCCCACCTGAGGGTTTTGGTCAGTTCCTGGTGCCGAGGGATGCCTTGGTCAAGCTATACATTGCCTGCAATAAGGTTATGACCCTGAGCCACTCACTCTCAAGTTGCTTAAAGTGTTTGGTGGAAGCTCATACGGGGAGCATCGCCAAATTTTCAGAGACCTTAAGCCTTGCACGCACAAAGATTATCACCAGATTAAAGTTTCTACTCATGGAGGTGGCCTTGAGACTTCCATCTGAGCCAGGTCAGTCAGACTCTGAGTCCGGACCAAGTGCCTCAGAGCTGTTACATTTGGATTTTGTGCCTCCTGTTGTACTGCTCACCATCCCCAGTACCTAAGAAAAAACATAAGAAGCAGACAGCTAAAAGGGGGTGATTCCTCGGCATCGAAGTCTGTTAGGCACGTGGATCAGAGTCGAGTGCGGTCTAAGCCCAAGCATTCCTTTGCTTCAGCACCGCAAAAGCCAGACCCGTAGACTTTGGAACTGTCAAGTCCGGAACCAGAAGGAGCACCTTCCACATCTGTGGTACCACTCTGTACCAACACTGTCTTGGTACCGACCATGCCAGAGGCATTTGTGGCTGTCAGGTAGCTTCTAACCCTGACAGAGCCGGTATCGCCAGCATTTCAAGAGTCAGTCCTATCGGTGCTCGCAGACATAGGGGAGCCAGCAGGATCGCCACAGTGCTCAGCACTGCGCGAGTCCCATGTAGACTTATAGACTTTAAGGCCAGAAGGGACCATTGTGATCATCTAGTCTGACTTTCTGCATGTTGCAGGCCACAATACCTTCCCCCACCCCCACTCCTGTAATAGACCCCTAACCTCTGGCTGAGTTACTAAAGTCCTCAAATCATGGTTAAAAGACTTCAAGTTATAGACAGTCCACCATTTACTCTAATTTAAACTTGCAAGTGACCTGTGCACCATGCTGCAGAGAAAGGTGAACACCTCCCACCCTGACCCAGAGTCTTTGCCAGTGTGACCCAGGGGAAAACTCCTTCCTGACTCCAAATATGGCGATCAGTTGGACCCTGAGCATGTGGGCAAGACCCACCAGCCAGACACCTGGAAAAGAATTATCTGAAGTAACTCGGATCTAGTGTCCCGTCTTCTGCTGTTGGAGATATTTGCTACTAGCAGCCTCACATGGGCCAAATGCCATTGTAGGCCTTCTATCATACCATCCCCTCCATAAACTTAAGCTCAGTCTTGAAGCCAGTTAGGTTTTTTCCCCCAACTGCTCCCCTTTGAAGGCTGTGCCAGAACCTCACTCCTCTGATGGTTAGAAACCTTTGTCTAATTTTAAGCCTAAACTTGTTGATGGCCAGTTTATATCCATTTGTTCTTGTGTCCACATTAGCTCTTAACTTAAATAACTCCTCTCCCTGCCTGATATTTATCCCTCTGCTCTATTTATAGAGAGCAACCATGTCTCCCCTCAGCCTTCGTTTGGTAGGGCTAAACAAGCCAAGCTCTTTGGAAAACCTACCTTATGAGAGGAGACTCATTCCTTGGATCATTTTAGTAGCTGTTCTCTGCACCTGTCCCAGTTTGAATTCATCTTTCTTAAACATGGGAGACCAGAATTGCACGCAGTATTCCAGGTGAGGTCTTACTAGTGCCTTGTATAATGGTACTAATGCTTCCCTGTCTCTCCTGGAAATACCTCACCTGATGCATCCTAGGACTGCATTAGCCTTTTTCACAGTCACATCACATTGGTGGCTCATAGTCATCTTGTGATTAATCAATACATCCAGGTCTTTCTCCTCCTCTCATTTCCAACTGATAAATCCTCATAGCAAAAATTCTTGCTCTATTAAATTTCATCCCATTTCCTTATTACTCCAGTTTTTGAGGTCGTTGAAATCTTCTCATATAATATTCTGATCCTCCTCCATATTGGCAATACCTCCCAACTTTGTGTCATCCACAAATTTTATTAGTACATTCCCACTTTATGCCAAGGTCATTGAAAATCTTATTTAAGATTGGTCCCAAGAGGGACCAGTCCCTGAGGAACTCCACTAGTAAGCTCCCTGCAGTCTGACAGTTAACCTTTCAGTATGACCCGTTGTAGTCTCCTCTTGAACCAGTTCCTTATCCACCTTTCAATTCTCATATTAATCCCCATCTTTTCCACTTTAACTAATAATTTCCCATTTCGAACTTTATCCAGTGCCTTACTGAAATCCAGGTAGATTAGATCTACTGTGTTTCCTTTGTCTAATAAATCAGTTACCTTCTCAAGAAAAATGATCAGGTTGGTCTGGCACGATCTACCTTTTGTAAAACTTTTCTATTTTGTCCCAATTGCCATTTACCTCTGTCCTTAACTACTTTCTCTTTCAAAATTTGTTCCGAGACCTTGCATACAATTGAGGTCAAACTAACAGGCCTGTGGTTTCCCGGGTCACTTTTTTTTATTTTTCTTAAAAATAGGTAGTATATTAGCAATTCTGCAGGCATAGGGTATGATCTCAGAGTTTAGATGTTCATTGAAAATTCTTGCTATTGGTCTTGCAATTCCATATGCCAGTGCCTTTAATATTCCGGGATGGAGATTATCCGGCCCTATAAAATTTGGTACCATTAAGCTATTGGAGTTCGACTTCTGCCTCGTGTATGATAATTCCTACTTCCATATCCTCATTTCCATTAACCACCCTGCCACTCCCCTAATCTCCTCATTACCCTTATTAAAAACAAAGTATTTGTTTAGGTGTTGGGCCATGCCTAGATTATCCTTGATCTCTACCCCATCTTCAGTGTTTAGCTTAACTGTTTCTTTCCTGCTTTTCTTTTTATATCTATGGCTACAGTACCTTTTGCTACTGGTTTTAATTTCCTTTGCAAGGTCCAGCTCTGCTTGGCTTTTGGCAGTTCTCACTTTATCCCGACACTTTCTGACCGCTAAGAGGTAGCTTTCCTTGCTGATCCATCCCATCTTCAATTCCTTGTAGGCATTCTGCTTTCTCTTAATAATCTGTTTGAGATGCTTGTTCATCCAGTTTGGTCTGCAACACTTCCCTATGAATTTTTCCTCCTTGTTTGGGATGCAGGGTTCAGATAGCTTCTGCAACTTTGACTTGAAGTAATTCCAAGTTGCCTCCACATTCAGATCCTTGAATTCTTCAGTCCAGTCCACTTCCCTAACTAATTCCCTATTTTTTAGTTTTCCCTTTTGAAATCAAGGAATCAAGTTGCAGATCTGTTTTTTTAAACTGAGTTAGCTTATGATTATTTAAACCAAGGTTGTCCCCTACAACCAGTTCTTATGTGAAGTCCTCACTACTCACCAATCCTAAATCTAAAATGGCATCACTTCTTCTTGGTTCTTGGTGACTGTTTGGTGAAGGAATCTGTTATCCAGGAAAATCTGGGCCCTACCATTTTTAGTAGCACTTGTTCTCCAATCTATATATGGGAAGCTAGTCTCCCATGATCATACAATTCCAAATAGTATTTATTAAAAATGCACCTCTGATGGCTCTTCCTTTGGTACCATCAAAGGGAAAACCTGCAATGCTTTGCACAACTCTGCACAACTCTTCACCTCTGCACTGGTCACTGGCACTGTCTGGAACTGCACCTCCATGATCAGGGGAAGGAGGGTAGACTTCCTCCAAATCAGAGATTGGGTCCTACTACATCTGCTCTTGGAGCCACCCCTCCTCGAGATACCATTACCCTACCACAGAAGTACCATCAAGTGGTTGGCCACGGAGCTCACTGGGGGCCTATGCCTGTGCAGTGGCCTTTTTGGAATTAGTGGGGGTTTTCCCCCATATTCTGGGCACTCCTATTCAGTGGCCTCAGAGAGATGTGCAGCACCTACCCACCAGGAAGCACAGGTTTCTGACTCTGGTACTGATATCAAGACCTGGCTCAGCAGGACCCCCCTTCCCCTGATGAGGCAGTCTCAGCATTGTGTGTTTTGCCTCTCCCTTATGACTCCACGAAATGTTAGAGGGTTGCCTGAAGCCTGGGCATACAGGTGGAGGAAGTAAAAGAATCCATACACCCCAGTAGGTCCTTCCAGAGTGGTCCTACCTCTCAATGAGGCCATTATCTGAGTGCCGATCCATCCACCTATATTACCGTCTTGGAGTCACCACGAGTGGAATGCACATGTGCAATCACTTGAAGAAAAAAATGGTTACTAACCTTCCATAACAGTTGTTCTTCGAGATGTGTTGCACACGTCCATTCCATGACCCGCCCGCCTACCCCTGTACATTGGAGCTTTCTGGAAAGAAGGAACTGAGGGGACTTGGCGTCAATTGGGCCCTTTGTATTGGCACTGCCAGCATGCGGCAGCAGAGGGTGCTCAAGCTACCCCAGCGGGAACTACTGAGAGGAGAATTTATGGTGACTGTGTAAATGGGGTGCATGCACACCAAGACTGGAATGGACATGTGCAATGCATCTCGAGGAACAACAGTTATGAAAGGTTATAATAGTTTTTTTCCCTCTCCTTTACACAGAAGTTCTCACTAACATGGGGCCATTCTGAAGGCGATTCTGAATAGAGAACTAATTCTTCACACACAGTCTCCCCTCAGTTGTGTTTAGAACCAAGTCTTAAAATCATAGAATGATGGAAATGTAGGCTTAGAATGGGAGCCACTGGAAGCGGCGCGGGCCGAGGGACATAGCGGCTGCCACTTCCAGCAGCTCCCAGTGGCCTGGAGCAATGAACCACGGCCACTGGAAGCTGTGATCGGCCAAACCTGTGGACGCAGTAGGTAAGCAAACCGGCCCGGCCCGCCAGGGGCTTTCCCTGCACAAGCCGTGGAACGAGTTTGGGAACCACTGGTCTACTGACTTCCAGTTTCTTCTCTAAACATTAAATCCTATCACTACCTCTTATACACACTCCTTCTGTTACAGTAATTGGACATACGGGTCCTTCAAGAAATATGCCTTCCATTTAATAAAAGAAATGTATGTAGCTTTTGTTTCCCATCATAGCATGCACCTTTTCTCTTATGTCCAGTTACCAACAAATATTTTTTCTCCTAAATAAAACCGTTATGAAATTTCAAATGCTATGTGTATGTATGTTATAAATAACTATGGCATTGTACACTGTGCCATAAAGAAATAGTTTTTCATTTAAAACTAGCATAGGCCCCAACCCTTCATAGAGCTTGGCCCAGGGCATCCCGGTGTGGAGGTCATTGTAGAGTTGGGGCCACAGTCACATCTAAGGTAAATCTCTCTTTAACTAAATTTCTGATTTTTATGCTTTTTACTGTTCTCTCTCACTCACACACAGAGAGAGTGAGTATGGGCTGAGTGCAAAATGTTTGTTTTAATACATAGTACCAAAGTACTCCTTGCCTCAATAGCTGCTATTAGTACATTAATCTGTCCAGTAGGTATTTGTAAACCTACTCTAAAGTGTACATATTTTAAAAGCTCTAATAATTGTCCCTCAGATTTATGTTAACTCACTTCCACTTCAAGCTAATATTTTATTAATGTAATTGTAAATTCTGTTTTTGTGTGCACCTTCTAGTGCAATATAGCTATTAAATTTATAGGTTTTTGTCAGTTAATTTTTTGGGGGAAATAGGTTTTAATATATATTGCTAGATTTAAAATGTTTTCTAGGGCACTTTGAACACAGTATTACGTACTTGCAGTATATTTCAGAAGGTACAGCTATTGCAGAAATCTAATGAATGCCATTAAAAGTCAAACATTAGAAAATCAGATACTGGATTTTAATTTTCAGGTTGAACAGTTATTTTAAAAGTGAAAATGAAGCTTGGCTTTTTTATTTCTTAATCTTGATTTTCTTTTAGGGCTAGACAAACAGTGATACACAACACATTATCCAGTTATTGATTTGATTATATTTACTGCAAAGCTTTTATTAATGTTCAACTTAAATTGGTATTTATTTAATTCTGTAGTTCATTTTTAGTTACTGAACCTTTCTATAAAATTCATCATTTTAATTCACATTCCACCTTTATTGGTGTTCCATTACTATGGCAAATATGCAGGATAGGTCCATTTTCCCTTGGGACCCCTTTCAGTGGCAAAAGTTGGTAGTTTCAGTTCCTGTTGACTGTACCTGTAATGGCGTGAGATCCCTAGCTTATCAGTAATTCAGCTGGCAGAGATGGCATGTTGCATAACATGGAAAGGTACTGACCCAGCCACTTCAGAACAAGTTACATGGAACTGATGTTCCTTTGGTTAGCATTAGCAATCACCAGGACACCTGGCTGATACTTGGTGTTGCATGAATCAGAGCTAAACGATTAAACATGCATGGCATGGCCCAGCTCACTACGCTGATTTATAAACAAAACCATGGGGCCACACCATTGTAACCTTAAAAGGTGTAAAATGCAAGGAAGTAGGAACAACAATGGTCACCCATTGTGTGCTTCCTTCCAACAACTGCAGCTGGTATTAGCTAGTCGTAGTGGCTTCTCCCCAGTCGTCATATGGGTTGGGTCCTGGGTTCTCTGTTGCAATGCCTGGTGCCTCCACCCAAGGTGACTCTTATGTGCTCAGGACACTAGGGTGCTGTCCCTTGGGAAAATAACTAATACAACTACTCCTTAATAAGGAGTATGACCCAGTGCACAAGAAACAAATGACAATAATACAAACGCCAACAAATGAAATGCTACATCCCAAAATAACAGTATAATAAAGGGGGGCTTTATTGGGGACAGGAAACAGAAGCTCTAAAGAAAGAAAGTGATAAGGTTAACCAATAAATGCTAAAACATTAATACAACCATTCACAACTGTACCACACCCCCAGCTCCTTCCCTGGCACCTTTCCAGCTAGGTGGAAAGAGTGTGAGTCCAGAGCTGGGTGTAGCAGTGCTTCAAATGTTGGTTAGCTTAAAGAAAACAAAAGGGGTTCTCCTACAGTATTTTCACTGCTGATTGGGAAAGGGTCCTCAGCTGGCCCCCTGGCTAGCATCCTGTGGAGGTCTTCGATGGTTCTTAGTAGATGGAGCTGGGTTGGTTCTCTTCCTGGACACTCACCTCAGCAATGTTGGAACTGCCCAGTGCACGTTAGATCCTGCAGAAGTTCAATGTCTCCCTTTGTGGGGACTGGGAGATGAGCCGTGACTCCCTAGGCTATTTTATCTCTCGGCTCCAAACTCAAAGGCTCCAAAAGTGAAAATTCCTTGTCCTCTGGAGACACTAGTCTGTCTCTGAGTCAGTCTGTCCCTTCCAATTGAAGCAACTGGGCTGTCCTGGCTTCTCATTGGCCCAGCAAACTGTCGATAAATCACCCTGTCAGTTGGCATTTACAGGCATTTCCAGTCTATTCCGCCCCCACTCCGAACTCTAAGCAGACTGGGAAGTGGTATCTGGAGGCTCTGCAGTGGTTGTTGTTTTAGTCCATATGGTAGGTCTCCAGAGGCTCAGTCCCATGTTCCAGGAGCTGATAAACACCAAAGGGGATACTTAGGTGACAAGGAGATATAGGGATAGCTGTCAGGAAACCTTGGGGCCCAGTACAGCACCACAGTGTGATGCTGGAAGGGAAGATAGTGAGTCTACACATCATCTTACTATGGCTGTACTGCATCCCTTTTCTATTCTAGCTACGTGGGCACCAAAATATACGACCGCATAGGTCCTGAAAGGATCTGGAACTCCCAGAACATCTTCAGACTGTTCAAACCATCCTGCATCACCAGTTCTGCATAAATTTAATGCTGTCTTGGTCGGAATTTCCTCACATGTGTTTGAGTAACACTTTAAATGCTACATTTAAAAAAAAATCAATTATGCAACCCTTTTCTGAGTAAGCCATACTCATGGGAACAGCCCCTATGACATAACTGGCAGTAGTTTGCATAATTTAGGATTACTTTTAAGGGTAGCAGGATCCAGCTCTAGAACGATATTCAATTTGATATAAACAAGTATCCACAGACAATACAGCAAGATAAAAATAAACTGAATGAGCATATTTACATAGTGTAAAGCAGTCACTATGGATTCTCTTAAAGCCAGGTATTCTTAATAACAAGAGGCCTGACTTCAGAAAGGCTCAGCAAGGCCACTTCTATGGAAAACAGCATAAATGTGGCTCCAAAAATAATAGTGTGCAATTAAGTAACAAAGAAATGTACATAAATAAAATTCCCCCAAACTCTGTCCCAGTAACACTGGACAGAGGTAGTTTCAAAACTTAGAGCTATGTTGTAAAGGGTCCTGTTCTCCCCTCCACTTCTGCAAGCAGAAGAGAAGCAAAACCTGTGGATCAGGGCAAAGGGAGGGACAGAAGGGAGGAGAGCATGCTCTATGGCACCCTCCCATGGCTGATAAACCATTTGGAAGCTCCTCCACAGTAGGTCAGCGGGAAGGCAGAGCCATTCAGTGGGAGAGGGTGGGGCTGAGGCAGGGCTGCAGGGCCCTCCAAAGCTTGTTTCCTCCTTCATGGCATAGTGTCACATATCACTGCAGACTTGCATCAGGAGGCAGCAGTGGTCTTTGGAACCACCACAAAGGGTGGAGGTAAAGACCTTCCATCTGGATGACACCTGCCTCTGGCAGATCCACCTAGATCTGAGTTTAGCTGTCAGAACCCCCAGCTTCTTTTGCAAGAGGGTGCACGCGCTTCTGTCCAGTGGAAGGCTGAAGAGGAAATGTAGTACCTTTTTTGGATGCAATTGGGTATTGTAAATAAAACTTACTTCCCAGAGGAACTAAAATTTAAGTAAACGTTTGGCAAATTAAATAGTGCACTAGTTAAGGTGAATATATTGTGTAATTAATTGGGTTTATCTTCTGAATAACTGTTAATTTTTTAAAAAATAGTTTTTGGGTTTCTCTTTTATTGTTCCCAGGGTGAATTATTGGAACTGAGACGAGAGCAAGAAGAGCAAGAAAGAACAAAAGTGCATCAGAATGAACAGAGGAGGTATAATTGATGGGGGAAAAAAACAGAAGAAATGGCTTACATTGAATTCCTGTGTAGACGGCTTCACGAAACTGCTATCTTGTGCTTTAGGGAACCATTGCAATGAGATTGCTCCAAGTAACATCTTCAGCATCAACCTTGCACTCGGACAAGCCATTGACACCCATTGTCACAACTCCTTTATAATCCATTTCTACACAGTTGTGCACGAGTGCAGTAACTTTTTTTCAAAAATGGGTTTTGTTACTTACCTATTTGTGTGAAGTCACAATGGATCTTTTGGAATGCATTTGGAGGGCAATCTGATTATTATATCCTAAAGCCCAGAATTTCAGAGAACTGTGCATGTCACTATGCCTACCTTATCTTCTCAGTCATGGTAAATGCCTTAGCATGAATTCTTTGCTTCAGTCTTCACGGCTGAGACTGTTAGGGAGATTCCCAAACCTGAGCCGTCCTTTGTAGGTGACAAATCTGCGGAATTGTCACAGATTGAAGTGTCACTAGAGGAGGTTTTGGAATTAATTGATAAACTTAACAGTAACAAGTCACCGGGACCAGATGGCATTCACACAAGAGTTTTGAAAAAATTCCAAATGTGAAATTGCGGAACTATTAATTGTAGTTTGTAACTTGTCCTTTAAATCAGCTTCTGTACCCAGTGACTGGAAAATAGCTAATGTAACGCCAATATTTAAAAAGGGCTCTAGAGGTGATCTCGGCAATTACAGACCGGTAAGTCTAACGTCAGTACCGGGCAAATTAGTTGAAACAATAGTAAAGAATAAAATTGTCCTACATATAGAAGAACATAAATTGTTGGGCAAAAGTCAACATGGTTTCTGTAAAGGGAAATCATGTCTTACTAATCTATTAGAGTTCTTTGAAGGGGTCAAAAACATGTGGACAAGGGGGAACCAGTAGACATAGTGTATTTAGATTTCCAGAAAGCCTTTGACAAGGTCCTTCACCAAAGGCTCTTATGTAAATTAAGTTGTCATGGGATAAGAAAGAAGATCCTTTCATGGATTGAGAACTGGTTAAAAGACAGGGAACAAAGGGTAGGAATAAATGGTAAATTTTCAGAATGGAGAGGAGTAACTAGTGTTCCCAAAGGGTCAGTCTTAGGACCAATCCTATTCAACTTATTTATAAATGATCTGGAGGAAGGGGTAAACCAGTGAGGTGGCAAAGTTTGCAGACGATACTAAACTGCTCAAGATAGTTAAGACCAAAGCAGACTGTGAAGAACTTCAAAAAGATCTCACAAAACGAAGTGATTGGGCAACAAAATGACAAATGAAATTTTAATGTGGATAAATGTAAAGTAATGCACATTGGAAAAATAACCCCAACTATACAGACAATATGATGGGGGGGCTAATTTATCTACAACTAATCAGGAAAGAGATCTTGGAGTCATCATGGATAGTTCTCTGAAGACATCCATGCAATGTGCAGCGGCAGTCAAAAAAGCAAACAGGATGTTAGGAATCATTAAAAAAGGGATAGAGAATAAGAGGGAGAATATCTTATTGCCCTTATATAAATCTATGGTACGCCCACATCTTGAATACTGCATACAGATGTGGTCCCCTTATCTCAAAAAAGATATACTGGCATTAGAAAAGGTTCAGAAAAGGGCAACTAAAATGATTAGGGATTTGGAACGGGTCCCATATAAGGAGAGATTAAAGAAGCTAGGACTTTTCAGCTTTGAAAAAAGGAGACCTAGTGGGGGATATGATAGAGGTATATAAAATCATGAGTGGTGTGGACGAAGTGAATAAGGAAAAGTTATTTACTTTTATTTACCAGTCAGCCTCACCTCAGTCCCCGGAAAAATCATGGAGCAGGTCCTTAAAGAATCAGTGCTGAAGCACTTACATGAGAGGAAAGTGATCAGGAACAGTCAGCATGGATTCACCAAGGGAAGGTCATGCCTGACTAATCTAATCGCCTTCTATGATGAGATTACTGGTTCTGTGGATGAAGGGAAAGCAGTGGATGTATTGTTTCTTGACTTTAGCAAACCTTTTGACACGGTCTCCCACAGTATTCTCGTCAGCAAGTTAAAGAAGTATGGGCTGGATGAATGGACTATAAGGTGGGTAGAAAGCTGGCTAGATTGTCAGGTTCAACGGGTAGTGATCAATGGCTCCATGTCTAGTTGGCAGCCGGTGTCAAGTGGAGTGCCTGAGGGGTCGGTCCTGGGGCCGGTTTTGTTCAATATCTTCATAAATGATCTGGAGGATGGTGTGGATTGCACTCTCAGCAAATTTGCGGATGATACTAAACTAGGAGGAGTGGTAGATACACTGGAGGGCAGGGATAGGATACAGAGGGACCTAGACAAATTGGAGGATTGGGCCAAAAGAAATCTGATGAGGTTCAATAAGGATAAGTGCAGGGTCCTGCACTTAGGACGGAAGAACCCAATGCACCGCTACAGACTAGGGACCGAATGGCTAGGCAGCAGTTCTGCGGAAAAGGACCTAGGGGTGACAGTGGACGAGAAGCTGGATATGAGTCAGCAGTGTGCCATTTTTGCCAAGAAGGCCAATGGCATTTTGGGATGTATAAGTAGGGGCTTTGCCAGCAGATCGAGAGATGTGACTGTTCCCCTCTATTTGACATTGGTGAGGCTTCATCTGGAGGTTTTGAAGGCTAGAACTATAACAGGGTTTAAAAGAGAACTAGATAAATTCATGGAGGTTAGGTCCATTAATGGCTATTAGCCAGGATGCGTAAGGCATGGTGTCCCCTAGCCTGTTTGTCAGAGGGTGGAGATGGATGGCAGGAGAGAGATCACTTGATCATTTCCTGTTAGGTTCACTCCCTCTGGGGCATCTGGCATAGGCCACTGTCGGCAGACAGGATACTGGGCTGGATGGATCTTTGGTCTGACCCAGTATGGCCATTCTTATGACTGGTGAAGTGTGTACATTTTCAAATATATTGATTTCAATTACGACACGGAATACAAAGTGTACAGTGCTCACTTTATATTTATTTTTTATTACAAATACTTGCACTGTAAAAGTGATAGAAATTGTATTTTTAATTCACTTCATACAAGTACTGTAGTGCAATCTCTTTATTATGAAAGTGCAAGTTATAAATTTACCTTTTTGTTACAGAACTGCACTCAAAACCAAAACAATGCAAAACTTTAGAACCTACAAGCCCACTTGGTCCTACTTCTTGTTCAGCCAATCACTAAGAGAAACAAGTTTGTTTACATTTACACGAGATAATGCTGCCCACTTCTTAATTACAATGTCACTTGAAAGTGAGAACAGGCGTTCAGATGACACTGTTGTAGCCGGCATCGCAAGACATTTACGTGTCAGATGCGCTAAAGATTCATATGTCCCTTCGTGCTTCTACCACCATTCCAGAGGACATGCATCCATGCTGATGACGCTCGTTAAAAGAACGCGTTAACTAAATTTGTGACTGAACTTGGGGAAGAATTGTACATCTGCTCGGTTTTACCTGCATTCTGCCATATATTTCATGTTATAGCAGTCTCGGCCGATGACCCAGCACACGTTGTTCATTTTAAGAACACTTTCACAGCTGATTTGACAAAATGCAAAGGTACCAATGTGAAATTTCTAAAGATAGATACGTCCCTTGACCCAAGATTTAAGAATCTGAAGTGCCTTCCAAAATCTGAGAGGGATTAGGTGTGGAACATGCTTTCAGAAGTCTGAAAAGAGCAACGCTCTGATGTGGAAACTACAGAACCCGAACCACCAAAAAAGTAAATCAACCTTCTGCTGGTGGCATCTGACCAGATGATGAAAATGAACATGCATCGGACTGCACTGCTTGGACCATTATCGAGCAGAACCCGTCATCAGTATGGACGCATGTCCTCTGAAATGGTGCTAGAAGCACGAAGGGACATATGAATCTTTAGCGCATCTGACATGTAAATATCTTGCGATGCTGGCTACAACAGTGCCATGAGAACACGTGTTCTCATTTTCAGGTGACATTGTGAACAAGAAGTGGGCAGCTTTATCTTCTGCAAATGTAAACAAACTTGTTCGTCTGAGCGATTGCCTGAAAAGGAAGTAGGACTGATTGGACTTGTAGTTTCTAAAGTTTTACATTGAACTTACAAATGTAGAATTATGTATAAAATAAAACAACTTTCATCACAAAGAGATTGCACTGCAGTACTTGTATGAAGTGAAATGAAAAGTACAATTTCTTTTTATTATTTTTACAGTGCAAGTATTTGTAATCAAAAATAATATAAAGTGAGCACTGTACACTTTGTATTCTGTGTTGTAACTGAAATCGATATATTTGAAAATGTAGAAAAACATCCAAAATATTTAATAAAATTTCAATTGGTATTCTATTGTTTAACAGTGTGATTGTGATTAATTTGTTTAATTGCGATTAATTTTTTTAGTTAATCACATGAGTTAACTGCAATTAATTGGCAGTCCTAGTTTTAACTAAGCAAAGGGGTTCACAGATGACTTTTAAGCACCAAAAGTCATTCACAGAATTTATATAATATTGAATTTCAAAGTCTGTCAACCTCTTAACAAGCTGCTATTATTAATGTTCATTTCCCCCTTGTTTTTAAGGGTAAATAATGCTTTTCTGGATAGACTACAAAGCAAAAGTCAACCAAGCGGCATTCACCAATCTGGACATTTTGAAAATATGGATCGTTTTGGTGGTGACAGCTGGGTGAGTAGCAAAAGCATCTTTCAAAATCCTACAGTTTAAATCAATAAAGTTTTTTTGTTTTGTTTTTAATGTAGCTGTCTACTCCCCAGATATTATTCTTTTAGTGTTCTGTTTAGTCTGATGGGCAGTCTGCCAGGATGATTACTATAAGTTCTACAATAGCTTTTGAGAAAAAAATCCTGATATAAGCAGTCTTATCAAAATAAAAAATGACAGCTGCCTTTACTGCAGAACTAGATTGCCTTGAATGCAAGACTTTTTCACTGCTTCCCTAAGTTTAGAACAAAAATAAATGAAGGTTTAAAGAGATTTTCAAAAGACTCTAAATGAAAGATGTTTGGAAATGTTGTAAACATTTTTAATACATTCTTGAAGGGAAAAAATAGCACATCAAAGATACAGCTGTTCATTTTTCCCCATAAAATTGTGACAAGAAAGACAGTGTATCCAATTTAAAATATGAAACCTTCTGCTTGGCTTCTTTGAAGAAAAAAATCATGGAATTTTGCTGTAATCCATTAAATATTCAATATTAGGTACCAAACTGTATTCACGCATTAATAAAAAATGAATGTGACTACAGTTCTGCATAATGGTATCACTGAGTGGTCCAAAAATATTTGTACTAGTCCCTTATATTTAAATGAACCACAGCAGAAATTGCCCATTAAGGGCCAGTGCAATTGTTAAAAGGATAATTTGCTGAAAAGGAAATCCTGCAAAGGGATTAAACATTGCAGAAAGGCACATAGGGTTAAGTGAACTGGCAAATGTAGCGAAAACCGATGCTAGCTTAAATGATAAATAGCAACTTTGAGTAACCATGGTGATTGTCTTCTGATGTCTGTTTCCAGCACATATAGCCCAATCCTACAGACTTGAATACATGTTTAACATTTATACATGTGAGCAATCCTGGTTAACCATGGATAGAAGTCTTTGCAATATAAGGGCCATCCCCACTGAAACTATCCATGTCACAGTTGTGCTAAGAAATCCCAAGCCAACTGAGCCCACCAACGACATAGAAAGAGACAGATGTTTAGCTCTTTGGGGAGGGTCTCAGGAGGTAAGATTGACAAAGGGTGGAGAGAGGAAGTATTACAACCCCCACTTTGCAGATGGGGGAACAGAGGCACAGACTAAATGTATATTTCAAGATGCTACAGGAAACCTGTGGCCAAGCAAGGACCTGAACCCAGGTCTTCTGACTTCTAGTCCAGGGTCCTAACTACAAGAACGTCTGTCTGCCCAATTGCTGAAAATTTTGACAATGACTTCAGTGGGAGTAGAACTTTGCCATCAGAGCCAATCCACCATAATGTAGTACCCTACACAATACATGCTTCTGTTACAAAACATAAGTAGTTTGAATCTACGTATAGATCACTTCATATTCTATTATGGCTGTATGCAGCAATCTGTGCTATTGTGTTTATCCTTGCTTCTTTTTATAAGAATCAGCTAAACAAAGCCACAATACTGTAGCTCACAAAAGCTTATGCTCAAATAAATGTGTTAGTCTCTAAGGTGCCACAGGTCCTCCTTTTTCTTTTTGCGGATACAGACTAACACGGCTGCTACTCTGAAACCTTACTACTTTAGAGGCCATCATGTAAATAAAACCCCAAGCTACAATAGCCTGCCTTCTACTGTCTAAAAATGACAAAGAATGGCTTTCTGTTTCCAACTAGAAATTAGAGAGAAGAGAAGAGCAAATAAAACAAGGATGAGTAAAAAATGCAATGATGCATCATGGGAAGGAATTTAAAGTGACCACTTAAAAAAAAATCAGCAGGGAGGGGAGCCCGGAATCCTACAAGCACAAATCAGGATTGGGAGAGGACTCCACTTGCAGGATTGAAACTTTAGACTCTGATCTTACAAAGACTTAAATATGTGCTTAAATTTAAGCATATATGAGTTGTCCCATTAAAGCCAATTGCATTACTACATAAAGTGCATACAGTCAAGCACATGCAAAAATCTTTTCAGGATCAGGGTCTGAGATTGTAAACTCCTCCATTGGAGGGTTTGGATCCTGCTATCCATTTTTGAAGAGAATGGAGTACATAGTCTGCACTCCAGTATTAAAGGGTGACCACTTTATTTTAAAGGTTATTTGGTACAGAGTTTGATGTGATGTGGGGAGGCAAAGCAGCAATGAAACAAATTGGGTCAAATCATGGTTTATGCAAATCTCTAGAACTCAAAATTGGTTTAAATTAAGTATAGAGAAAAAAATCTTCAGTGACTCCTCCAGAAGGAGGGAGCTGTCAAATGTTCCATGATATTCTACCATCAAATTGAAGGGACAGATGGGATGATTTCCTGAATCTGGGAGTTCATCCCTTTTCTGGATACAGCTACCTGCCAGTAATGTAGTTCTCAGCATAGTTCTGGAGAGCAAATACTTGCTTTCGGAACAGATCAGATTCCATGAAGTAGCAGATAGATAGATAGATAGATAAAAACACTAAAATCCCTGTCAAAGGATACCCCCATCTAAGGTTTTCATCCACCATAATCCACTTATCTTCAAATGATCTAAATTGAACATTTTGTTATGCCAACCATATACTCAGTTTAATACATTCTTGAAGGGAAAAAATAGCACATCAAAGATACAGCTGTTCATTTTTCCCCATAAAATTGTGACAAGAAAGACACAGGGTATCCAATTTAAAATATGAAACCTTCTGCTTGGCTTCTTTGAAGAAAAAAATCATGGAATCATGGAAACTCAGTGCACTTTTAAAGAACAAAGTATAAATCTTTCCAGCAAAATGCAGCTTCGTATCAGCTCGTTGACCAAGTGCTTTTACCTCCTTTCTTGGTTGTGGGAGACAAATGTTGTGGATTTTTTAAAAATGTAAAACAAATTAATACCCCACTGCTCTCTGCAAGCTGATGCTCCCTTGGGATGTAGGGTTCATCACAGGCTAAAAGGGAAGATCTTGAAGAAGGCTCCAGTTAATACATTGACAACCATTGTAAACCATTCTTTTTGGAAAACAGCAACAGCTGTCAGCTCAGTATGATTTATAATTTCACAAAGTATTAAAGCCCAAGGTTTAAATTGCGTACAAATTATCTCAACTATTTTGGCACTAATAATTGATCTAAATGGTATACCTGGCTTAATTCAAATACAGTTTTCTTCTTTTTTTATGAAAATAACAACTTCAAATATTTTGCACGTCTTTATATGCAGTTCAGCTGAATTTTTACCCATACTTAAAGAACTGAGGGATTTATAGAGGCCAAGTATTAATACATTGCAAGTACCTTAATGGAGCTCTTATTTTTGTGTGAAAATCAAGGGCCCTCCATGGGCCTTTCCTTTATCCCATTCATAGAGCGATAACACATGGTAAACTGCTGAAATCTATGTAGTCTTCTTTAACAAAATATAAGCTGTCATGTTAAAACCTTACAGAGCTATGGTAAACTTGGGACCTAGAAAGCAACTTGGGTTATATTACTATCTCATTTCATGTCTCCATTACACTGTGTCATGCATAAGAATGAGGAATGCTTTTTGGATGCTGACTCTGCTCCTTTTGGTGAAGCACAATTAAGTATGAATTCTTATAGGGAGCGGAAAGCTAATACACTGAAGGCATAGGTGCACTGAGATAATAGACCACATTCTGTACTGCTCCAATATGTAGAACAAGAATCTACTGGAAAAGCAACTGTCTCTAAATGAATGAGACTGACAATGTCAGTGTAATTTTGTAGCATGTTGTATTGGAATGATTCTTCTGGAGTCTTATTGTGTGCTGTTTTCTCCTGCTAATTTTTCAAGGGATGCAACATGCCATAAAGCTTATTGTTGCATATAGTCCTGGTTAAGGAATGTAGAGTCACCTGACAAATCTGTGGTCCAATATTGAACAGCCTAATCACATGTGTAAAGCTACATTTACACTGGCATTTTTATTGCACATGTTACACTCATGAACATTATTGTTTCACCCTTGTTGGAAAACCAAACCAATTTTGCTTTCCTACCAAGGGGAGATTGGAGACCGGATACTGGACTGGCAGGACTAGGAGTCCAATCCAGTATGGAAATTCGTATGTTGAAAAAAATTGGTTACTGCTAATGGTTTTGCCTGGCTGGTATTCATTAGTTGGGGCACAATTTAGTTAATTAAGATGTGTTTTTAATGTTGAACCCTTTAGGAAGAACTATGAAAGAAATGGATGTTTAAAACCACTTTTACAGCAGAAACAGAGGTATAGATAGGGGGCTTATTGAGTGCATCCTGAGTGGTTGCAGCTGAGTTTAATGATTATTTATCTGAAGAGCTGATCAAATAGCATATGCAAATATGTGCTATCTGATCTGAGGTAAAAAAAATTAACTTGAATGTTATTTTCAAAGGGAAAAGTTGGCGCTCCTGTGTCATGCTGTCTGGAGTGGTTCAAGGGCATGAGTACCACCTTCAGGGTAGACTGTTTAAGCAGGGCACACACCCAGAATTGGTTGAAGAGTTCTGTACTTAGATTTCAACAACTAAGCCTCAAGTGTTAACTCCTTGGGCACTACAACTGCCTTAACATGGAGCCATAGATCATTCCCTTGGGTACTCCAATCTATCTTGCCACTCAAGCAAGCTTGCCTTGTTGATAGATGGTCACTTACACCAAAAATCACAACAGTATTCTGGCTACTCCCAATTCCAAAGGACTGGTCACTTATCCCAGGTCAATTGCACTTTAGCTCTTACAGGAAAGATAACACTTGTAGCCAATCCTATAATAAAATAATGAAAGATTTATTAAATAAGAAAAAGTGAGTTATTTACAAGGTTAAAGCAAGTAACCACACACACACACACAGTTATAGTCTTTGATTCCAAAAGGCAATAGAAGCTGCTGTAATATGCAAGCTTTGTGTCCACTAGGGCCAGCCCAGACTAGGACCAGCCCAGCTGCTGGGGATCCCTTGCTTATGCTTAGAAATCTTTCACGCTCCAATGTCAAGCAGCATAGAGACCCAGTTTCTTCTTGTCAAGAATTTTTATTCACTTCCTCTCAGACTGAGTTCAAGATGATGGGATAAATTCATGCATAGGTCTCCTCTTCATGTGGGGTTGGGTATAGGAATACAATTAACAAAGTCTTTGTCCTTTGTTTCACAATGGCTCATCTGGTTGCAAAGGATCTCCTGGGCAAGATCTAATACCTTCGGTAGGAAGCCAGCATTTTATATTAGGTCATGCATCTTTCCTCTTTGAGTTACAGTTATAGAGGTTGTCAAGGTTCCTTCCCCACTCTGAACTCTAGGGTACAGATGTGGGGACCTGCATGAAAAACCCCCTAAGCTTATTTTTACCAGCTTAGGTTAAAAGTTCCCCAAGGTACGAACTATTTTACCTTTTGTCCCTGGACTTTATTGCTGCCACCACCAAGCATCTAACAAATTAATATAACCAGGAAAGAGCCCATTTGGAAACGTCTTTCCCCACAAAATCCCCCCAAGCCCGACACCCCCTTTCCTGGGGAAAGCTTGATAAAAATCCTCACCAGTTTGCATAGGTGAACACAGACCCAAACTCTTGGATCTTAAGAACAATGAAAAAGCAATCAGGTTCTTAAAAGAAGAATTTTAATAGAAGAAAAAGTAAAAGAATCACCTCTGTAAAATCAGGATGGTAAATACCTTACAGGGTAATCAGATTCAAAACTTTAGAGAATCCCTCTAGGCTAAACCTTAAGTTACAAAAAGACACAAAAACAGGAATATACATCACTAACATTGATCATTGTTAGTGATCAATGGCTCCATGTCTAGTTGGCAGCCGGTATCAAGTGGAGTGCCCCAAGGGTCGGTCCTGGGGCCGGTTTTGTTCAATATCTTCATAAATGATCTGGAGGATGGTGTGGATTGCACTCTCAGCAAATTTGTGGATGATACTAAACTGGGAGGAGTGGTAGATACGCTGGAGGGGAGGGATAGGATACAGAAGGACCTAGACAAATTGGAGGATTGGGCCAAAAGAAATCTGATGAGGTTCAATAAGGATAAGTGCAGGGTCCTGCACTTAGGATGGAAGAATCCAATGCACCGCTACAGACTAGGGACCGAATGGCTAGGCAGCAGTTCTGCAGAAAAGGACCTAGGGGTGACAGTGGACGAGAAGCTGGATATGAGTCAGCAGTGTGCCCTTGTTGCCAAGAAGGCCAATGGCATTTTGGGATGTATAAGTAGGGGCATAGCGAGCAGATCGAGGGACGTGATTGTTCCCCTCTATTCAACATTGGTGAGGCCTCATCTGGAGTACTGTGTCCAGTTTTGGGCCCCACACTACAAGAAGGATGTGGATAAATTGGAGAGAGTCCAGCGAAGGGCAACAAAAATGATCAGTCTGGAAAACATGACTTATGAGGAGAGGCTGAGGGAGCTGGGATTGTTTAGTCTGCAGAAGAGAAGAATGAGGGGGGATTTGATAGCTGCTTTCAACTACCTGAAAGGGGGTTCCAAAGAGGATGGCTCTAGACTGTTCTCAATGGTAGCAGATGACCGAACGAGGAGTAATGGTCTCAAGTTGCAGTGGGGGAGGTTTAGATTGGCTATTAGGAAAAACTTTTTCACTAAGAGGGTGGTGAAACACTGGAATGCGTTACCTAGGGAGGTGGTAGAATCTCTTCCTTAGAGGTTTTTAAGGTCAGGCTTGACAAAGCCCTGGCTGGGATGATTTAACTGGGAATTGGTCCTGCTTCAAGCAGGGGGTTGGACTAGATGACCTTCAGGGGTCCCTTCCAACCCTGATATTCTATGATTGATCCCATTCAGCACAACTTCTTTTATCGGCCATTTAAACAAAACAGAATCTAACACATATCTAACTAGATTGCTTACTGACTTTTTACAGGAGTTCTGACCTGCATTCCTGCTTTGGTCCCGGCAAAAACAACACACAGACAGAGAGAACCCTTTGTTCCCCCCCCCTCCAGCTTTGAAAGTATCTTGTCTCCTCATTGGTCATTTTGGTCAGGTGCCAGGGAGGTTGTCTTAGCTTCTTAACCCTTTACTGGTGAAAGGGTTTTTCCCCTGGCCAGGAGGGATTTAAAGGTGTTTACCCTTCCCTTTAAATTTATGACAGAGGCTTACAATGCAAGCACTCAATATAACTTTATAACGTGGAGTACAGATTTTATAAATGAGATTATTGCATGCATCATCCTACAAGCATTTCATAAAATCTAAGCATTGAACACATTTTTATAACTCCAATACCTGTTTTAACAATACCAACACACAGGTGAGCCAGACTAGTTTCTAGCTATGCATTTTGTCAGTGTTCAGTTAAGGCCTTGGGGCCTTTGCATGAGCTGGCCCCAGGACTGTCAGCATCACATCAAGAAAAAACACTTTTGAAGTGCAACATTGTAGTGGTGAGAGTTCCAGATATCTCAAACATTCAGAACAATACCTATGTTGACCTCATTTAGTGAACCCATGCAGAAAATATTTTGTCTCGTGGGTAAATACATCCTTCTATTCATATTAAAGAGTCAATATTTGCTTAATATTTTTACTGTAATTTTATTACCCAATCTCATATGTGCCTTTGAAATTTTCTCCCTAATTATATATTTAACAATACTTCCTTTAGTAAATATTTCTGTGCATATGTATTTATACTGTATTAACACAGGTACCTTTCCTTCTTGTCTAGCGCTCAAGGTATTTTGAGTAAAAGAATAATACAAGCAAAAAAAGGTAAGAATAATAAACTATATTAGTTGACTTCAAGTGTTATGCAGATGTCAGTTAATTATCTTTTAAACTGGAAACTAAATTATTACCACTTGTAATTAAATGTCACAACAAGAGGTGATTTGTGTTAAACATGTAAATGATTGTTAACTTTAGTCTACACAGTTACATAATATAGCTATGATTTATATTATATATAAAACAAAGACACATACAATTCAGCTATAGCCATGTGATCTCATTCTCATAGTGGAGTTGTACATGTATAATTGAGGGCCAAATCCGATCTATACAACCCCACTGAAGTATATGAGACCAGCTGGCTGTAACCGACTGCAGAACTTGTATCATTGTGTTATGTATACTACTTCAACCCAAGGTAAGCTGCACCACTGCAAGTAAGAGTTTAAATTGGAGCATCACATCTACACTAGCATCAGTATAGCTACATCAGTGCAACTACACCATTGACCAATATAGACCAGTTCTCACTTCGGAAAACCTGTCTTCTGTTACACAGTCATGGACATTGGCCAGGGTAGGTTTCTGAGAACATGGGGTGGTGGAGTACCATAAATGAAATGCTAGCTGTGCATCTAATGTATGCTACCTATTCTTCCATTTATGGATAAAGTTTCTAAAATGTTGTGGCCCTAATCCTCCTTCCACATACACAAGTGTAAATTAAAAGGGACACCACAGAAGTCAGTGGAGTTCACTTTCTTAAAACTGGTGGAGGTGATGTGGGAATCAGGCCCTTTGTTTTAAAGTGGAATTTTCTTCTTTATTGTGTCTACATTTATCTTCTCTTCATCTCAGTCTATTGCTTTTTCCCCCTGCCTGTACAAATTGCCACACTCCGTTCTGCAAATCCTTAAATCTGTAAAGTGTTAGTCTCTATTATACCTCTCTCTGTGATACTGTTTGAAGGATGCAACATAGAAATAAACTGCCGTATTTTAGAAAGGAAAGGATTTTCTTTAGATTTTCTTCCCTGCTAATTCACAATCCCCAAGGAAGAGAATTGAAAGCTTAGCAGAACTAGGACTCCTGGAATCTTAAAATATGAGGTCTGGGGTGTCTGATGCCCCAGTATTGATGTCTTTCATAGCTCTGGCCTTGGAATAGGGCTCAGAATATCATCTCTTCAAGTGATAGAATGTGTGTGGAGAGACTTAAAAAAACCAACCCTGTTTTGTTTGAAATTCTGTGGGATTACTTTGTTTTTAAATGTTCCCTTTCATTGCCCTGTGTCCCCTATGGGACAAAACCTCCTAGTGGTTCTTTATATTTTTTCATTAATTTAAACAGTTATCTTTGGAATGATTTTTTTTTTTAACATGGATGTATTCTGAAGAGTGCTCTATATTATCTTTTAATGAATTCCAGCTCAAGTCTGCTCAGCTGACAAGGCGCGCGCGTGTGTGTGTGTGTGTGTCTCTGTCAGGGGTGGCGAGGCAGGCAAATGCCAGCTCAGCAAGCATAACCTGGAATCTGAAAGCTAACCTGGGTTCTTTGTGGTTCACACATTGCCACGTCTACCCTTTTGGCCAATTCTATCGCTGATACATGAGCCACTCTAAAATAGACTCCCTCTGTTGTATTGGCTCTGCGTTGGCTAAGAGGAGTAAATTGCAGTAAAACCTTGCTCAAGTTGAAGTAGGCATATATGGCGGTAAATGGACACCTGCAGTATGTCTATGGAAGAAAGTTCCATTTTACCGTCACTTTTCAGATAACAATACTTAAGGGTTTTTTTTTTAAAAAAAACCCTTATGTAGCTAAATGAGCTGAGTTAATTGTAACTCTCTCTTTTTTTTCACAATCCCTACAATATCTGGTATATAATGTACATCACCATGATCCTGTCATACTCTCTTGTAAGGCTTATTTTACTGTTGATCTGAGATCACGTCCCAGACTGCTACATTAATATATTGTTCAAAGAGCTATTAATGTGTCTGCAGATAACTAGAACATTTTGTAAGTCAAATTTATAATAAGATAAAAAAATGAAATCCTTTTAAATTACAAAATAAAACATGTCAGAGGCAAAGGGAAACACTGGTTTCCAATGGACTCAATCCTGTAGCTGTATGATTTGTTTTTTATTTTTGTTTTGCTGCGTAAGATGACTTGTATTCTGTTTTCCCTTGTTACAGGATGTTTGTGGAATATGTACTTTTATCTGGCCTTGACCGACTGACCTTGAAAAAGCTCTAGGGATGCTTTTTTTTCATAATGTTATCTTGTTGAGCCACACTGTGATTTCACCCTGACTTCAACTTCACACCCACTTCAGTGAGCAATCTTCAGTGACCGGTTTCTTTCTGTCATTGTTCACGCATCTTTGAAGCAGTTGATTATCAAAGTCATATTTAATCTTTAATGACAGTGAAAGGTTTCATTATATTTTTTTCGTAATTTATTTTTCAGCATGCTTATAGCTTCCATGACTATGGAACCTGCAGGAATAACCTGCTCTCTCCTCTAGAATTAGCCAAAAAATCTGACCGCTTGCAGAGGCTTGTGGTGGGGGAAAGGAGAGGGGCATTGTGTTCATTTTTACTAGGTGCTTATCTGCTGAGGTTCAAAGAAAAAAAATTGAAATACTACTGTGTGCACTAAACTGAATATTTTACTTTTTAAATGTTTTTAAACGAGTATAAAATGTATGATAATAAAACTTTTGAAAAATATTTTCAATGTGATTTTAATTTATGGGGAGTTTTCTGTGCTATAATACACTGACTTTTCACTGTGCTTTTTTTTTTGCTTCAATTTTCTCTAACTTCAGTGGGAAAAAATTGCATGTTAGAAGTTAATGAAGCAATCCAACTTCTTTCTTTCTTTCTCCCTCCCATTCTAATGGAACTGACCTGTTGTAATATCACTATTTCGGTAAGGCACGACGTGCTAATGCTTTCCACAAAGTCCGAGGCACAAGCTAAATCTCTGCCTAATGTAAAATAGATGCTTACAGTGCCTGGTAGGTAAACCATGCAGATACGAAATATTCCACATTTAAAGGTGTGTGTCTTATGTAATGGTGAAGGTTTCCCAAACAGTTTTCTCAGTGCATAATATGCCATGATATTTTGCATCCCCATTATAATATGGAATGTATATAAGAGATCATAAGCTTCAGCCACAGCTTTATTCCAAAGCTTGGATGCACCAACATTTTTTGCCCTGCAGGATTCTCTTTGCAATGCCCATAATTAAGTCTGTTTCAGAGAATCACTCACCATCTCATATACTACTAGATTGGAGTTAATTGTACACCCCGACCTAACCTTAGCGTGACTCAGCGTAAATACCTCTGCATCTCTATGCAGGGATTAAGCATCTGACATCAAAGAGATTCAGCAAAAGAGCTCTGCATCTCCGTAAAATGACTCTGTAATGCAAGCATTCATCACTGTACTCTGAGTGCTTCTATAAGGAAGAGCTCCGCTCTCCACCTTCTTTTTATAGTGGTCAGATCCTGGCACTTGGTTGTCATATGATATGTGATAAAGTGGTGGTGATTTAGGAAATGCCTGTGTTAGCTCTTGCATTATACTCTCTACATGGTGAGTCTCACACTCAGCCTGGATTATTAGTAGGGTAGTGAGACCCTTCACTAGGAATGTCCTGCCTCTCAACCCCATGAATTCATACCTCATGTGCCAGCTGAAGTGTTCCTGCTGAGCGTGACTGATGTGGCAGGGTGTGCAGAAAGAGGCATTCTGAAGGTAATTAGACAGTGATCCCTGTCTAAATCCAAATCCAACTTAGTTAGGCGACTGTGTCCCTTCATCCTAAGTGGAAAGGATGTGTCTATAGTTACTGTTGCTATTTTTACATCCCGGAACAGTGCTGAGTCCAATAGGACTGTGCACCATCTTGACCACCAGAAGGTGGATCTGCTCAGTGGTGAAAGAGGCACTTGTTCTTCAAAGTACTTCCCTTTCTCAATCTCGTTCATTTTGAAAGTATTCTGAAACCGATAACTGATTTCTGCACTACCTTTCCAGAATCATTACTGTGCACATCTAAATCGTCCCACTTATTTCTTTCCTTTCTGATTATATGTAATATAAAAGTTACAAAATAAATGGTGTATACAAACAGAGGGCCAGTCTGTCACTTAAAAGTCATGGCCTGCAACGGACATGATGAGAAGGGGCCATAATGCAGCAAAATCACCTGAAGGAATTCTTGCTATCTCAGCTACAGCTTCTTCCTGAGCTCGTCCTGCAGTGACAAACTAGATCTTATTTTCAAAGGGCTGTATTGTGCACACTACCTTTACCGGGTATATAACTAGCTGTGGTGATGGCATTACCAAGGAGCAATGTCTGAAGTCTCCTACAGTGTTGTGCCTGGCTATGCAGGAATACAAGATGTGGGGAAAATGCCTTGTGCCTGTCTTTTCACAGATGCACAGTTGAGCTGAAACTCCAACCCTTCATTTCAAGATCATGGGTCCCTTGTATATGACACCCAGGTTTTTCTGTAATGTAATATCTTATCTTATACGAATGCCATGCTGTCTCCGTTGTGCTGGCTGCCACTTCCTGCAGCTCCCATTATCTGAGAACAGCGTACCGCGTCCACTGGGAGCCGTGGAGGGCCGTACCTGCAGACAGTCAACATCAGAAAAATGTCTCACGGCCTGCAATCAGATTACCCTGATGGCCCGCAGGTTGCCCACCACTGGCCTAAAGGCACTCAAAAGCTCTTGGGTGATTTCTCTCTGCTTTTGACCAATGAAAAACATTCTGACAAGACAGACCTACCAGCTTCTGGAGCTCCCAGAAAAACTGGTTCATAGATTTTTAACTCTAGAATGAACCATTATGAGCAACTAGTCTGACTTCCTATATAACATGGGCCATAGAATTTCACCAAGTGATTCCTGTATGAAGTCCAAATGCTCTATCTCAACCATAAATCTTCTAGAAAGATACTCAATTTATGTCCTGGGATACGAGACTGGTGATAATTTACCCTAATTCTAAAAGAAGACACGGACAGTCTTCATTATGGCAATGACCTATTCCATCACTATTGAACCCAGATCATAAAATTCGGACAAAGGTTCTCACTTCACACTTAAACAACATTGCTTTATCAATCATTCATGGAGACCAAATGGGTTTTATTCGTAGCAGATTAGCGGCAGACAGTACTCAGAAATTATTCCATTTAATTTGCCAGGCACAAATAACTGATGCTCCCAGCTGCTATCCTGTCATTAGATGCTGAAAAGGCCTACAATTGAGTGGAATAGCCATACCTACAAGCAATCCTGAGAAAATTAAGATTTGGATTTAAATTTCTGACCTGGAGTGATATTATTCACAAATCATCCCTTGCCTCTGTTCTGGCAAATAGTGTTGTCTCCTCTACTTTTCAGTTAAATTAAGGAATGGATCAGGGATGCCCTCTGTCACCTCTACTATTTGAGATTGCCATGGAACCTCTAGCAGCACATATCAGACATTCTCCATTGAAGGAATTGCAAGCTGAGATAAAGAATACAAGCTTAGTCTGTACATGGATAATATTCTGCTCACTTTCAAGAATCCCTCCTCTTCAATTCTACCACTACTATCTGCAGTAAACTATTTTCATGATATATTGGGATTTTGGATGAACTGTAATAAGTCTCCAAGTGATTGATATTTCATGTGGACCAAATCCATCTCAAATACAATCATTCTCCTTTCATTGATGCAAAGAGAGAACCTATTTAGGAATCAGGATATGCTCTGATTTATCAAAGATTGTGTCTGCAAACACAGATGTCAGACTCAAAGTGATAAAAGACATGAAGTGGCATTCACCACCAATATCTTTATGGGGAAAGGTAGAAGCTATTAAAAATGAATTTAAGACCAAGATTAATGTATTAGGTTTAGCTTAATTCCTTCAATTTCCTGCTTCAACTTTCACAAGAACAAGAGTTGCACAACTTTTCTTTTGGAATATGAAGACGTTATGGATATCCCATAAAATACTTAACCTCGCCCCTCACTTTGGCCATGATTTCTTATCTGATTTGTATTAATATCATCTGGCTTTATTAAAATTTCTAATAAAATGGTTCTGTCCCACCAATTCTTCCCAAGAACCTTTGTGCTTAGAGATTGAAGAAAAAGTAGTTAACATCTTTGGCTCTCTGCATTTCCATTTTTAAAATTGTTGCCTGCATCTTTAAGGCAAAATATAGTTATCTCCCCTTGGAGTGTTCTTCAGAAAATCAAGTCCATTACCTCTTCTAATCTCACCTTCCATGCCAATCTGGAATAATCCCCAATTTAAATTTGCTAATAGATCAAAACTCAAATTAATTTGGCTAAGCAAAAGCATGTTAACCATAAAAGAGATTATTGAATGGACAACTGTAGCCTACTTCACATCTTTGTGATAAATACCAGCTACCAGCAGAGCAAGGTCCTTTCTACAATAAACTTTCATTTGAGATTATAGAAGAGCTGGGGAATTGCTGGCAGGCCATAAATAACATTCCACGGGAAGTGCACCTTAAAAAGTGTTTACTGACCAAATGTTTTTAGCTATGCATATGAATGGCTGAACGCCTTGATGTATCTTATGACTGTACCCTAAAAGAAAAATGGGAGAAGGACCTAAACATCTCCATTTCCTCCGGCAAGTGTGATACTATCTGGCATAATATATGCAGAACATCCAGTTCTGTTTTTGCATTTTTCAGAACAAAATTCTAAATAGATATTATTGGACCCCTACATGATTGCATGAAGCTGGACTTCCCCCACATACTAAAAGTTGATGTGACAGCTCTAATGCAAAACTGTCTCATGTAGTCTTTGAATGTCAAAATATATTCACACCAGGAAACAAGTGTGTGGCACTCTGTTTAAGGTGACTGATGTAGGAAAAACTCCTACCCTGAGCCTCTGTGTTTTGGGCATTCTAGAAACTCTACCCTGTTTTGAGTAATGTCAGGAAATGGATTGCTGCCTCACTTATAATGGTCAAATGAGTCATTTTAAGAAAATGGAAATCTGCTATCTCCTCCCCCGCATTCTTTGATTGGCTAACTCACTTAACAAACACTGCCCTCCTGGACAAACTGTCAACAATCTATAGAGGCCCCAGATCTAACTATGAAGACACCTGGTCTTTCATGAGAACATTAGAAAGAGTGTGACCATACATCCCCTTTTGGCCAGTCCCCCTTTTTAAGCTTTATCCCCACTGCCCAGACTGTTTTGGCAAAAGTGAGTATTTGTCCTGTTTACTCTTGCCAACTTGATGAGTTGACAAGAGCAAATGGGACAAATGTCCATTTTTGTTTTTTTTAAAAAAAAAAAAAAAAAAAAACTGGGGTGCACCAGAACGTGCATGGGGGGCGAGTGGAAATGCCATCCCTGAGCTGGGGGAGCTGGCAGAACTCCAATGGGGGGCAGACAGGGATTGGGCAAATAGCAATGCCAGTCCCAGCCTTTGGGAAATATGGTCACCCTATGTAGTATGTGCGTCACTGCTCACCTGTCCCTCACATGGGTAGGGGGGCTTGGGTGAGTGGCTCGGGCCCATGGGTGGCTTCTGAACTGCTGTCTGGTGGAAGCTAGCCCCCAGCCCTGCCCCTTCCATGGGTCCCGGAACCCAAAGTCCCCATATCACAGCCACCGGCCCAGGCTAACTAGGGCCTGCAGCCCCCAGAGCACCGGGAAGGAGAGCACACACTGCTGCAGTGCTTCCCTCCCCCCGCCCTGCCCCAGCCCTGGAGTGCACTGGGAGGGAGAGTGCACAGTGGCACTGTTGCAGTCCCCGTAGCCACAGGAAGGCAGGCAGCGTGGCTCCAGCCCCTGGATCCCAGTGGTACCCCCAAAGCGGGGCCCTAGGGGTGGAGTCTGGGTGGGGCCATGCCTGGGTGTTTGAGGAGGTGCAGCCACCCCCAGTCTCCCCTACCCGCCTCCCATGCTTGGGCCAGCCCTGTGTATGCAGGGATGGCGGGGGCTCAGGACAACCTCATGGAAGGTCTCAGGCCAGCCCTACGCAGTGTCCTGCTTTCCTTTTTGGAAATATGGTCGCCCTAATTACAAACCAGCTCCAGGTATATTGGGCTTCTGATGTTTCTATTTGTGCAGGAGGGAGTGGGGAGAGTGAGGAGTTAGGGAATTATTTGTTTTATAATGCTCAGGAATATTTATGACTATTTCATACTGTGTTGTTTATTATGTCTATACTCTTGCCGTGTTTTCTTTGTCATTGTATTTGAGTATGTCTGTATGGATATGTTAAAAGAACTTTTTCTCAGAAAGTGGAGTAAAGCATGCCTTTGTCTGCAAGTTTGAAAAGCTCCCCACACTACTTGTTTTCGTAAGTATGTGTGATGGATATTACAACCACGTGCAGTATCTCTGGGGGAATATATTGTGTTGAATTTGTGAATGATTCATGTCTCACTGTGGGCCAGGTATTGTATATAATTGCAGGGGAAAAGGGTTGCCACAGCTCCTCCAGGAACTAAAAACAGTGGTGGGGGACAAAGGGATGATTAAGGTGAAAAACTCAAGTTGGAAACATCCGGAGTCAGATCCCAACTGAGACTTGAATATACTATTACTCAGGGTTTGTACCAATTGTCCCCTCTTCTCTACCACTCCTGGCTGGCTCGCCAGTTATGTTACCCAGGGTTTTCAGAATCCAAAGTAGTGGTAACTTAACTGTTTCTCTCCAGCTGATGTCAGGAATAAATCAATGGGGACACAGTTCCTCTGTCTGCTAAATGATTGATACAAACCAGAATGCTTTTAACTAAGACTACCTTTTTTATTAGGTCTCAAGCACGCACACACACACATGTGCTATAGCAGTAGGTTAAAAAAACCTCAAATCCTATTACCTAAAGTTTGAAAGGGTTTCAAGTGATCAGCAGTCAGGCTTTCAGGGACCCCTTCTGTCCGGCTGATGGGGAGTTTAGGTGTCCGCCCCTTGCCTGAAGAAAAACTTCCTTGGACTGCTCCAAAGCACCCTTTCTAGATTTTCTCTGGACAAAGGACATAACTCCTAATAGCCCCTAATAGGCTAACAATTTCCCTAGCAACAGCCAATAACAATTGATTATTCTCCTTATCAGCAAAGCCACTTCAGCAAAAAAAAACTTACAAACACAAACAACCACAATCAAAGTAAGTTTTCCACATCTTCCCCTCCCCCGCATAAATCTGTCCTTCACTTTATCTATCCCAGTCAGTGAAATTGCAGCTGTTTTTTGTCTACCTAAGCAAGGCCAGATTTTTTCTCCTGACTCTGCGGTGTCCTCACTTCCAGCTTCAGGGGCGGGGGCTGTTAAGTGCACAAGATGGCTACGGATTATGTCAAATCCAGTTCTCTCACAATATTGGTTCAAACAGGGTTCTCCAGTGATCATCACACAAAGAAAGGGCTTTTCATATAAGAAGGCTGTGTTTAAACTGACTCAGGCTTTTTCTTTCAGAAAAGGGACATGATCTTCTGTCCAAGGATAGACCCAGCCCTTCCTTGCAGAAGGGTTGGAAAGACTGGGGTACTAGTAGACCAAAGACTGATGGGTAACTTCTGATAAGCTTTCAGCATAGATATAGAAGCTTTTGTTTTTATATATTTTCTCTGTAATGCTTGAACCTTAAGAATAAAAGTGCTTGCTAAGAAGGAGCTGTGTGGTAACTTGTAACTGCTGGCAATACCCTGTTTGTAGCCCTTGGAGAGAGAGCAACATACAGGCACTGGCCCTGAGGCAGACTAGCTTGCTGGGGATATTGCAGTGTAAGTTAGGGAGCTGTGCAGCCTTAAATCCCCAGTCAAGAGTGGGGGAGAGAAAAATTTTCTACTCAAGAGGGAAGATGGTTGGTAGCCAGAAACCTTATGTGAGTGCCCTTGAGCAGCTCTGGAAAAGGAATACAGTGTAGTTAACCCTGAGACAGTGACAATATTTACTTGCACACAGTGACTGAGTAATCTCTCAACCTTCTCTTCGATAAACTGAGGTACTTAAGCCTCCCATTGTAAGGCTTGTTTTCCAACCTCAGGATCACTATTGCAGCCCCAAGAGTCTGTGATATACCAAAGGTTCAGTCTAGACCAATGAGGCGCTGTTACCCCTGCAACCTTAGGTGCCTTACAATACCTTGCTGCAGTAGCACCCACCTAGGTCATTCACAAACAGCCATCTGAATGCAAGTCCCAACACGAGTGTCTGTGTGTGACTGTGACCTTCCAGCCAGGAGTGACGGAAGCTCCTAAAAAGTGGGGGTGCTACCGGCGCCCAAATGGTGGCCCTGCCCCCCTGTCTCCCCCAGCACCCACCCTTGCGCCTCCTTGCCACCTGATCCCCTGCCCTTATGCCATCCCTTCCTCTTGAGACCCCATCCACACCTATTCCTCTCTGCCCCCTCCCCCTGTCGCTTGCCCTTATGGCCAGTAAAAAGTGGGAGGGCATAGCTATGGCCCCCAGACTCCCCGTGTCCCAGTACCCCTGCTGCTAGCCACATGTGGGTTACAGTCCAGCTTTTACCAGCCTTGGTTATACAGTACTATAGGGTGACCCCAACATGCTCCAAGTTCTGGATTCTTCCCCACCCCCACCCCAAATGTATGTCCTGTACTGTCCAGCCCTCTTCTGGATGGTTCAAATATATTAAATCCATCATTCCTTTAAGGGAATAATATACACTAGCTTATTATCTTAAATAGTTATCCAGATACTTTAAAGTTAAACTCACTGGATTAGATAAAACAAGTTTAACAACTAAAAAGGGGGAGATTTTAAGTGCGTACAAGCAATGAGGCATAAAAGTCAGAATTACAAGAAAATAAAGATAAAAATGCTTTCTAATGCTTAGCTTAACCAACTATACAAGATTCAAAGCAAACTTTCTCCCCACATGCTTCCAAAAGCATCACTGACCAAACTGTCAGGTCAGGACCCCTCCCCCAGAGTCCAGTGGCTGTTTCCTTTGTCTTCTCAGGTGTGGAGAATGAGATAGACAGAGAGAGAGAGAGAGGAAAGGTCTCTTGGAGTGTTTTCCCCTCCTTTTTATAGTTTCCGTCCCTGTTTGAAAAACATTTCTAGCTGAGAACCAAGAGACAGGAGGTTAGACTAGGTGAGCATGATGGTCCCTTCTGACCCTAGAGTCTATGAGTGTAAGGAGATCTCATGATGTTTCTTTGCTAAGATGCAGATCTTTGTCCCTGCCCCACTTTCTTGCCAAAGGATGGCCGCTTGATTTGTGATGGCCCATCAGCTTAGTTGACACCTGCCTTGGGCATCATCTTGCCCTTTGTCTTTTAGAAACTGGATTTGCCACTCCCCAGACTTATCTAGGAAACACACTTAAATCATTTCAGTTTACATTCATAAATTTACACATAATGTTGCTACATGAATTTTACCATGCTATTACTGATCAAGTTTTGAGTTTTCAAATGATACCTCACAAGGCCTACCTTATACAAAGATTATTAAAAAAGCATGTAAGGTGTGAATACAGGGGTGCATTCAGTCACAATTGGCAAAGGGTGCACCCAATGTACTGTTCTCAGAATATTTAGCCAAATAGTATTTTGTAAGGTATCATGTTAAAAACTGGTGACATGCTGGTTACTAATATTATTGCATGATGTATGTATAGTGTGATAGACCCAGGCCAGTGGGGTACAGGAGTTTGGTAGAAATCAAATATACTGGCCACTGGACGAATAGTTTTCTGTTCCCTGAGTGACCAGAGCAGGGGCTGTGCTATAGCAATCATGAACCTGCTAGAACCAATTAAGACAGGCAAGCTAATTAAGACCTCTGGAGCCAATTAAGAACATACTAGAATCAATTATGGCAGGCAGACTAATCAGGACACCTGGTTTAAAAAGGACCTCCCATCAGTTAGTGGGGGTGTGCAAGGAGCAGGGAGTGAGGAAGACTGAGGAATACAAGCATGATCAGGCTTCAGGAGGAAGATCCTGCAGTGAGGACAAAGAAGGTGCTGAGGGGAGGCCATGGGGAAGTAGCCCACAGTGTTGTAGCTGTCATGCAACCTATACTGGGATGGGATGATTTAGTTGGGGATTGGTCCTGCTTTGAGCAGGGGGTTGGAGTAGATGACCTCCTGAGGTCCCTTCCAACCCTGATATTCTATGATACAGGAGACATATTCTATGACATATTCTATGATACAGGAGACAGCAGCTATCCACAGGGCCCTGGGCTGGAACCCGTTGTAGAGGGTGGGCCTGGGTTCCTCCCTTCCCCCCCGCAACTCCTGATTGGACACAGGAGAAGTTGACCTGGTCTGTGAGCAACACCAGAAGGGAAGGTCTAATTTGGAAAGGGATCTGGCCTGTCCCCGACCCACTAGGTGCGACAACAGAGACTGCAGAGATTGTTCTCAGTTTCCCCCATGCTGCCCAGCTGAGTGAATGGCAGGTTTGAGCCTCTAGCAGAAGCGGCCAAACTGAGGGCTGCTGTGAACCTCTGAGGTGAGCAAATCTGCCAAAAAGCACAGGACCTACCAAGGTAGAGGAGGAACTTTGTCACTATAGTTAGCATGTAAAGAATTGTGGGTGTGATAGAAATATGTTCAGACCAACCAATCTGAGTAAAGTGAATAAACTAGTTTGGCATAGACAAAGGAATATTGTTTCACCTGTTTGCCCATGTCTCCAACTTAAACTGAGCAAGGTGAGGCCAGAGACAATGGAAGTACATTTACATCTAAGGAAAATAAAGTGATTAAGACAATCAAAAAAGCAAATTGACCAGAGCATAGCAACTATACACCAACAAGGACTGTGGAACTGTGTCTGGGTTTATATTTCAAAGGTTTACTGGACTATAAAAAGAAGGGGAGAGAACCCTTTATTTATCTCTCACTTAGGGAAGATGCGGGACAGCACCCTCTAATTCTGTGAATGTTGGATCCTGTGGCTTGGAGGGTTGGCAATGCTGGTAACTTGATGCAAGTGAGAAAAATGCTTAGGCAAAGGCTGTAACTTGCTAACATTTTAGGGTTTAGTCCCTAGAAAACATGTTATCTTTGTATTATTTGTAACCATATGTCTTTTACTCTTGCTTAGCATCATTTAAATCTGTTCTTTATTAATAAACTTGCTCTTAGTTTTACTGTATATCCTCTCAGTGCTGTCCTGCTGAAGTATAGAGTAAGTCCTCAGCTAACCTAGCAAGATGGCATGTCCGGTGGCTTTGGAGGCAGCGAACCTGATAATTTCTTTGAGTATCCAGTGAGAGGGACTGGAGACTGCAGATAAATGTCTCTGGAGAGTTTGGGAACTGGGACTTACTGAGTGTTACCTGCGAGGCAAGATAAAGACTGGTAGAGTCTCGCAGAGTTTGCTGGTGAGGAAGAGAGGCTGGTTTGGCAGGGAGCTGACACACACACTAATCCTCAGCAGAGCTCATTCTTACTAAGGCAGAGGGGTAACACAGTGGCTTATGGGTCTGAGTGTCCTGAGGAGAGCGTCAAAGCTCTTCTTTGAACTCTCTCCTACTTTTCCATATCCTTCTTGAAATGTGGACACCAGCACTGGGCACAATATTCTAGTGGTAGTCTTACCAATGCTGCCTACAGAGGCAAGATCATTTCCCTACTTCCACTTGAGGTTCCCCTTTTTATACATCCAAGGATCACATTGGCCCTTTTACCCACAGCACTGCAGAGCACTCAGGTTGAGGGGGTTATCTACGATGACCTCAAAGTCCTTTTCTGAGACGCTACTTTACAAGACAGAGCTCCCATTCTGTAGGTATAGCCTGCATTCTTTTTTCCTAGGTGTACTACCTTGCATATGGCTTCATTAAAACACATTTGGTTGGATTGTGACTGTCACGGTTCCTCCCCCACTCTGAACTCTAGGGTACAGATGTGGGGACCTGCATGAAAAACCTCCTAAGCTTATCTTTACCAGCTTAGGTCAAAACTTCCCCAAGGTACAAAATTTTACATCCGTTATCCTTGGACTGGCCGCTACCACCACCAAACTAATACTGGTTACTGGGGAAGAGCTGTTTGGACGCGTCCTTCCCCCCAAAATACTTCCCAAAACCTTGCACCCCACTTCCTGGACAAGGTTTGGTAAAAAGCCTCACCAATTTGCCTAGGTGACTACAGACCCAGACCCTTGGATCTTAAGAACAATGAACAATCCTCCCAACACTTGCACCCCCCCTTTCCTGGGAAATGTTGGATAAAAAGCCTCACCAATTTGCATAGGTGACCACAGACCCAAACCCTTGGATCTGAGAACAATGAAAAAGCATTCAGTGTTTTACAAGAAGACTTTTAATAAAAAATAGAAGTAAATAGAAATAAAGAAATCCCCCCTGTAAAATCAGGATGGTAGATATCTTACAGGGTAATTAGATTCAAAAACATAGAGAACCCCTCTAGGCAAAACCTTAAGTTACAAAAAAGATACACAGACAGAAATAGTTATTCTATTCAGCACAATTCTTTTCTCAGCCATTTAAAGAAATCATAATCTAACACATACCTAGCTAGATTACTTACTAAAAGTTCTAAGACTCTATTCCTGTTCTGTCCCCGGCCAAGACGACTACAGACAGACACAGACCCTTTGTTTCTCTCCCTCCTCCCAGCTTTTGAAAGTATCTTGTCTCCTCATTGGTCATTTTGGTCAGGTGCCAGCGAGGTTACCTTTAGCTTCTTAACCCTTTACAGGTGAGAGGAGCTTTCCCCTGGCCAGGAGGGATTTCAAAGGGGTTTACCCTTCCCTTTATATTTATGACAGTGACAATTGAACCAAGTGATTTAGAGCCCTTCGTCACAGCCACCTGTCTTCATTATTTACTATCCCATCAATCTTTGTGTTCTCTGCAAACCTTATAAGTAAAAAATGTATGCTGTCTAGATCATTGACCAGTAAAATTGAATACCATTAGCCCAATAATTGATCCCTGAGGGACGCTGCTGGTACTGCCTCCACCCACTGATATCTTCCGATTAACTAATTTTGAGATCTGTCAGTGAGCCAGCTTTTAGGCCATCTAATGTGTGCCCTGTTAATTCCATATAACGCAAGTGGTTTTTTTTAAAATCAAGATATGTGATACTAGTCAAAATGCTTGGAGAAATGCAAGTAGATTATATCAGTGCAGGTGTCTTTATCAACCAGGCCTGTAATTTTGTCCCAAACTGTCCCCTCTCCCCCACTATCCCCATTTTCCAGGAAATCATGCTCTCTGGCATTAATTATATTTTAGCCTCTAGTTCTTTGTTGATAGAATCTCAAATTAGCCATTTCATTATTTTGCCTGGTATTGACTTCAAGCTCACTAGTCATTTTTCTGGGTCATCCCTTTTACTACTGTTAAATATTGGAATTACATTGACTGTCTTCTAATGCTTTGGAATTTTCCAAGATTTGTTAAAAATTAATATTAGTAGTTCAGAGGGCTCTTCAGGTCATTCCTTTAAGACGTTTTAGTGTGTCCAGGTCTGATCTGAAAATGTTTAAATTTATCAGGTGCTGCTGCTTCACATCCTCTTTTGTTACCGATGATAAATTATCTGCTCCATCCACATCATCATATGGGATGAATATATCCTCCTGCTTCATTCCAAATATAGAACGGAAATAACCATTGAATACTTCTTTCTTTTCTGCATCCCTATTTATGATTTTAGTGTCTGCATCTAGCAATGGGCTTATGCCTGACCTAGGATTCTTCTTTTATTCCTAATATGTTAGAAATGCCGCCTTCTTGCCTTTAACCCTATTGACCATTGATAATTCATTGATCCCGTTAGCTTCCCTTACCAGTCACCTACATTTTTAATGTATAACTTATATTCATTGTCATTAACTTCCCCTTTTTTGAATTCTTTATAAATTAATTTTTTTGTTTTGGTTTATCACTGCTTTTGCATCTCCTTTTAACCAGGATGGCTTTTTGACCGGCATCACTTTTTATTTCCTATTTAGAATGTTGAGGCATCCAGTTGAATGTTCTTGAACAACTCCTAGTTTTCATTAACACTTCCTACTTAAATTTATGTTCCCAGTCAGTTATAACAACAATTGCTTTAAGCTTTAGGAAAATGCCCCTTTTAAATACTGGTTTGAGCCATGTTCTGTTTGCACAAAGTAGGTGTAACCAGATCATGATCACTGGTACCTAGGCTACTGCTAACTTTTAGGTCAGCAATTAACTCTTTTCTCTCCATCAGAATGAGATGTACTATTGATGAAGTATGTGTCGGATGAAGGACTTTCTGTGTTTAAAAAAACTTATTGTTGTGAGCTGACATAAACCTCCTGGGTTCAGTTAGAACCTCATTTGAAACTGATGTGTGAACATGCTGTCCACTTAAGATAATCGTAAAAAAGAGTTAAGGGGCCAGACCTAAATCAAGGCAAAACAAAGTCTGCCTGTACCCTGGCACCATGTGTTCCACTGGGCATTGCTATTACCAGGTGGGGGGGGGTCTGTGGAGGTGGGAAAAAACAACCTGGGGTGCAGACAAGAAACTGAGAGTAATTGAGGCAAAGCAGCAGCCTGTGAGCATGGTGTGACCATAGGAGAAGCCTAGAGAGGAGGATTTGGGGTCTGGTGCTGACTAGAGAGGTTTGAGGCTCTACACAAAGAAGCTAATTCCTGTTTTTGATTTTTCCTATGGTCAGAGAAGCAGGACTTTGTACATTCCTTGTAAATAAACAAGATTGCACCAAAGAAAATACCAGACTCTGTCAATTTCTACTCCCAACTGGATGGTTCCCAGGCCCCTAGATTTTCACTAGTTGCTCAGGTCAAAATGGGGCAACATCTCTGACAGCTCTTGTATAGATGCTGGGGCAATGCCCCATACCAAAGTAGCAAGCACGCACACATTTCATAAGTGTGTGTGTGTGTATCACTCACAAGCCCAACATGAACACAGCAAATCTATAGCAGACAGGGGGGCCGTCTTCTCCACTGCCCCTGTGGCACATGTGCGGCAATGATGTATAAGGTCTGAGTGAGGCGTGTGCTGCAGCAATTTCAGGGGGTGGGAAGTGCTGGATATGGGAATTGTAGAGCACTCTAACATGTAGTGCTCTAACTGCTCTGGTACGGTACCTCCTGGAGAGCACCAGCGGGGCCTACCTCGGGCAATTAGAGCACAGCATGGTAGAGCCCTCAATAGTCCTTGAAGCCTGTGGCCTGCCCTGTGAGCAAAGGAGCCAAGCTTAGGAATAGCAGCAAGTGCAGCACCGAGATTCTCCATCAGTAGCTTTGGGTAGACTGAGTGAGAAAAGGTCCATGAAGACAGAGAACAACAACAGAGAACAAATGGGGGCTTGATTCTCCTGCAGGGTCCACTGGGCAATGTCATCGTCTTGTTTTAGAAACTTCTCTAGGAAGTTTTGTTCCTGGCCACAGAAAGCGTCCAACAAATGTCCCTTTGACAGGGTATCATCCCTCTCCTCTCTCGTCAAGCCACAAACTGCTCAGAGACGTTCTTCTGGTCAAACACGGTGTGCAATTTATTACAGCACTCTCCCCACCATTGCCCTTACGAACTTGTGCAGCTCTATATTTACAATAGCATACACTCACTCAGCCAAGGAAAGGAGAGACAGAGGTATCTTTCTCCTTCTCCTAGCTCTGACTGTCAAAAGTCTACCCGTCTCTCTCCTCCCCTTGAACGCTTTCTTATTATGTCTGTCTACTCTCTGGCATAATTGGTTAATTAGCCTTGTAGCTCTTTCCAGCCCACTCCCAAACTATCAATTAGCCATAGCTTTGCTCCTCATGTTTACTCCAGGGCAATTTTAATTGATGAGCCACTGATCAGGTGCTGGTACAGCTGCTGTTGCCCAGTGCTCTGTCACAGTCCCCCAGTTTGAAGTTATCCATGATAAGTTGTTGGGGTTTTTTTTTCTCCTGCGCCTGATGGACAGATGCTTCCAGAGCAGTCTTGGTGGTTTCTGATGCCCACCGGTTCCCCATCTTTAGTTTTATTAGTGAAAACCTTAATCCATAAGCCTTTGAGGTCCTGGGACTCTGAATGGTCTCTCACTCTAACAGGTAATGGTGTCTTTGATGTAAAGTGCCATCTCTTTTTCCCCATTATATCCTTATAGAACAAGTTTTAGCCATCAATTTTAGTGTTCCACTCACGTGACGTATCCCAACAAATTTCACTAATACCATATCATATTACTTCATATATAGTTTAACTGTAGCATCCTGCCTAGTGACTTGTAATAAAAAGTAGTTCATTATTACTGTAAATTGTGAATATCATCCATCTTCCTCCTGAACATAGAACAGAAATATGTATTGAACACCTCTTCTTATTCTGCATCATTATTGATATTTTTATTATCCCTAGTCTATTTTGGTCTGCTAGGCACTTTATCAAATAGAAATAAGCTATCAAAACTCTAGGTAATGTGCATTATTATAAGTGCATGCTTGTTGTAAAATGTCCATTAATATAAAACCTTCCCCCATTCTCCATCTTCTCTTTGCATACATCTTTATTCTGCTTGTTACTGTGTGGACTGTCTGTGAAAATATATTTTGTAGCATATCCTGAAGATCATGAACTGTGGACTCTGGCAGGGAATAGAGTCTTCAGTACTGGAAGCTTTCACTGGAAATCCTCTGTAGCATCATTTGTATTGAAACATCTGACCTGGTTCTATTGATATCAATGGAAAGACTCCCACTGACTTCAATGGGGAATTGGACTGCGCTGTTAAATAGGGGTTAGGTCAAGTGCCTCAGCTGATTATAACTGCTGAGCTATCCTACATGAGAGAGGCAGTATCTCGGGTAAACTTCACTCATGACCCAACTCATCTCTTCACACCATCCAAGATGGCCAAACAAAAGGCTTTGGGTTTTGGGGATTTTCCCCACCATGTTCCTTCAGAGAAAAAGTGAAAGGTTGACAGGAGGGATTTATTTTATTTTATTTTTGGTATATCCTTTATTTCACTTTCCTTTTCAGATATTCTGTGGTACCCTGTCACATCAACTTAAACCTAATGAATTCTTTGTTCTCTTGGACTTTTATGTTTCTGTATGTGAGACCAGAACTCTCCAAATGCCAAATACTTTTTTCTTTTTTTAAATCAATGCCTCGCCTGGATCCACTTTAGAAAAGAATGTGTAAAATAGTGATTCATTGTGTTTTAAGTGTTTAATCTTAGAACATGTTTCCTATGCTCTTTGTGCCTTGGCAACGGTCTCCAGGCAGGAAGCAAGTGGAGAGATTGGAATTGAAATAGTTTCCAGTTCATTTAACCTGCCACAACCATAAAGACCAACATTTTCAAAAGTGACCCCTGACTTTTAGGTGCCTCAGCTTTTGGATGCCCAAAAAGAGCAATGTGGGCTTGATCTCCAGAGGTTCTCTATAACCACAGCTCCTATTGACTTTAGCTGGAGTTGTCACTGGTTCAGCTGAAAATCAGGCCTACATTGTCATGAGTTGGGCCAGAGACTGCTTTTCAAAGTATGGGTAGGATCTGATGAGAAACAGTCAAATGAAAGAGTCCCATTCAATTACATCATGTAATGGCAGACAGCTAAAAAGTGACAAATTTTTAAAGTGCTTATATACCAATACTAGAAATCTAAATAATAAGATGGGTGAACTAGAGTGCCTCATATTAAACAAGGATATTGATATAATAGGCATCAAAGAAACTTGGTGGAATGAGGATAATCAATGGGACACCGTAATACCAGAGTACAAAATATACTGGAAGAACAGAACAGGTCATGCTGGTGGGGGAGTGGCACTATATGTGAAAAAAAGTGTACAATCAAATGAAGTAAAAATCTTAAATGTACCATAGCATCTCTATGGATAGCAATTCCATGCTCTAATAATAAGAATATGGCAGTAGGGATACATTACCGACCACCTAACCAAGATGGTGATAGTGACTGTGAAATGCTCAGGGACATTAGAGAGGCTATAAAAATAAAAAACTCAATAATAATGGGGGATTTCAGCTATCACCATATTGACTGGGTACATATCACCTCAGGATGTCATGGAGAGAGAGAGCGTTTCTTGACACCTTAAATGACTGCTTCTTGCAGCAGCTAGCCCTGGAACCCACAAGAGGAGGGGCAATTCTTGATTTAGTCCTAAGTGGAGCACAGGTCCAAGAGGTGAATACAACTGGACTGGTTGGTAATAGTGACCATAATATAGTTAAATTTAACATCCCTGTGGTGGGGAAAACACCACAGCAGCCCAACACTGTAGCATTTCATTTCAGAAAGGGGGACTACACAAAAATGAGGAAGTTAGTTAAACAAAAATTAAAAAGTGCAGCGCCAAAAGTGAAATCCCTGCAAGCTCCAGGGAAACTTTTTAAAGACACCATAATAGAGGCTCAAACTTAAATGTATATCCCAAATTAAATATAGAGAACCAAAAAAGTGCCACAGTGGCTAAACAACAAAGTAAAAGAAGCAGTGAGAGACAAAAAGGCATCCTTTAAAAAGTGGAAGTTAAATCCTAATGAGGAAAATAGAAAGGAGGATAAACTCTGGCAAATTAAGTGTAAAAATATAATTAGGAAGGCCAAAAAAGAACTTGAAGAGCAACTAGCCAAAGACTTTAAGAAAAAATAGCTATTACTTTTTAAGAATACCTGCTAAATAACTGATGGGGCCACTGGATGATTGAGATGCTAAAGGAGCACTCAAGGATGATAAGTCCATTGCAGAGAAACTAAATGAATTCTTTACATCGGTCTTCATGGTTGACGATGTGAGGGGATTCCCAAACCCGCCATTCTTTTTAGGTAGAAAATCTGAGGAACTGTCCCAGATTGAGGTGTCATTAGAGGAGGATTTGGAACAATTGTTAAACTAAACAGTGTTAAGTCACCAGGACCAGATGGTATTCACCCAAGAGTTCTGAAGGAACTCAAATGTGAAATTGCAGGACTACTAACTCTAGTTTGTAACCCACCATTTAAATCAGCTTCTGTACCAAATGACTGGAGGATAGCTAATTTAATGCCAATTTTTGAAAAGTGCTCCAGAAGTGATCCCAGCAATTACAGGCTGGTACGCCTGACTTCAGTACTGGGCAAACTGGTTGAAACTATAGTAAATAACTAAATTGTCAGACACATAGATGAAATAATTTGTTGGGGAAAAGTCAACATAGTTTTTGTAAAGAGAAATCACGGCTCACCACTCTACTAGAATTGTTTGAGAGGGTCAACAAGCATGTGGACAAGGCAGATCCGGTGGATACAGTGTACTTAGGTTTTCAGAAAGCCTTTGACAAGGTCCCTCACCAAAGGCTCTTAAGCAAAGTAAGCTGTCACAGGATAAGAGGGAAAGTCCTCTCATGGATCAGTAACTGGTTAAAATATAGGAAACAAAGGGTAGGAATAAATGGTCGATTTTTCAGAATGGAGAAAGGTAAATAGTGGTGTCCCCATGAGGTCCGTTGTGGGACAAGTCCTATTCAGTATATTCATAAATGATCTGGAAAAAGGGGTGAACAGTGAGGTGGCAAAATTTGCAGATGATATAAAACTACTCAAGATAGTTAAGTCCCAAGCAGACTGCAAAGAGCTACAAAAGGATCTCACAAAACTGGGTGACTAGGCAACAAAATGGCAGGTAACATTCAATGTGGATAAATGCAAAGTAATGCACATCGGAAAACATAATCCCAACTATACATATAAAATGATGCGGTCTAAATTAGCTGTTACTACTCAAAGAGATCTTGGAGTCATTATGGATAGTTCTCTGAACATCCACTCAGTGTGCATCAGCAGTTAAAATAATGAACAGGATGTTGGGAATCATTAAGAAAGGGATAGATAATAAGACAGAAAATATCCTTTTTCCTCTATAAAATCCATGGTATGCCCATGTCTTGAATACTGTGTGCAGATATGGTCGCTCCATCTCAAAAAAAGATATATTGGAATTGGAAAAGGTTCAGAAAAAGGCAACAAAATGATTAGGGGAATGAAAAGACTGCAATACGAGGAGAGGTTGATAAGACTGGGACTTTTCAGCTTGGAAAAGAGATGACTAAGGGGGGATATGATAGAGGTCTATAAAATCATGACTGATGTGGAGAAAGTAAATAAGGAAGTGTTATTTACTCCTTCTCATAACACAAGAACTAGGGGGTCACCAAATGAAATTAGTAGGCAGCAGGTTTAAAACAAACAAAGTATTTTTTCACACAATAAAAAGTTAGCCTATGGAACTCTTTGCCAGAGGATGTTGTGAGGACCAAGACTATAACAGGGTTCAAAAAAGAACTAGATAAATTCATGGAGGATAGATCCATCTGTGGCTATTAGCCAGGATGGGTAGGGATGGTGTCCTTAGCCTCTGTTTGCCAGAAGCTGGGAGTGAGCGACAGGGGGTGGATCACCTGATGATTGCCTGTTCTGTTCATTCCCTCTGGAGCCCCTGGCATTGGCCACGGTTGGAAGACAGGATAGTGGGCTAGATGGACGTTTGGTCTGATCCAGGATTGCCATTCTTATGTTCTAAAATGCTGGCCATTGTTTTGCACGCGCACACACACACACGTGTATATATACCAGTTTTGTGGAATATCTTGTAAAATACACTGCCTCTATTGGACATCTTTCCCACCCTTTCTCTTTTCAGTTTAACCAGAGGCTATAGTGATAGCTGTAGCTATTGTGGGTTGAATAAGGTGCACAGGCATACTCCATATACTACAGGTTATGTATCAGACCTGTTCAGTTTATAACAAAGTCTTTGGGGGGGGAAAATGAACATAGTTAATTTACAGAAACTGAATTTTTTTTAAAATATTCTAAAACATTTAGTATATGGTTACTTGAATATGTTCTCAAGAACCAAGACATCCTATATTTGCAGGAGTGTCTGTGCCAAGTGACTTAGGTACAAAGAAGAATGAAGGTATTTGTAGTAAACTCTTTCTAAAGTGGTTTTTATAGCCAATTCAAGTTGTTTACAGGAAAAATTTAACATAGAAATTTTCTGAACTACTTTCTTATATGAGCACAGAATTGCTCATTAGCTTGATGTGCTGCACACATTTGGTCCATACTGCGTTTTCTTTAGAACTGCTGGATTTAATTCACAAATCATTTTTAAAAAGGAAAATATGTATCAAATTTTAAAATATGGGCCTTAATCCTGAATTGGGGTCTGCTAATACAACCACCCGCTGACCCGCAACCAGCTGCAGTTACATTTTGTGATGGGGTATACAAACCCCATACTGGACAACACGGGGTTAATGAGCAAATGTGGGCTCGGGTGGTTTATAGTTAGGTTGCTAGGGAATGGGTATGTAGTCAGACTGTATTAATGCTTAGAAATTATTAGGAAAGGATTGATGCAAATGGTTATTATTAATGATTATGGTTAAATATGGAACCCAGAATGCTACAGATGGAATAGGGGCAAGCCTTGGCCTTGTGATAACTGGGATACCAGAACAAATATGGAAATATATCAATGACTGCTGTGTCATGTGGGGTATAAGACACCATGTCTAGTCCCTTTTCTCAGGTTCTCTCGGGCTCTGAACTGGTCTCAGCTGGATCCAAGACCTTCTGAGGCTCTCCACTTGCTTATTTTTCATCCCTGTATTTTCCTTATCTTTTAGAGTACAAGTATGGAATGCATTTATTATCATGGCCCTATTGGGTGCACAGGGTTTGTACTGTTTGGATAGGTTTATGCTGTTTAATTATAGGTAGTACAACTATTTGGTTTCTTTGTAAGGTTATAGTTAAATCTATGTTGTTATACCATGAGTCATGTCAATCCTAGAGAGGAGTTTCTAAAGAAAAATCATATGTAGCCTGTTTTGGGAAAGAACCTATAAGTGATTATTCATAGTAAACATTGTAAATGTGGCAAATCAGTTGTGTCGTCATCTGTAAGGGCTCCAGAAAGGAGGGAAGGGGGGAATATAGTGAGGCAGAAGAGGGGAGCCTGGAGGTTGATGTGAAGGAGGGGGTTGGAACAGACAGCCAGTCAGTACAGGAGAGAGAATGTCTGGAATGAAAATGGTTTGAAGACAGTCTGATGGCAGTTCCCGTCACTGCCTGCTGCAAAACCAGGCAAGGTCGCTTCTTCCCTACTCCAGTGCCCTGAGAATTTTTCTGGCCCCAGGAAGCTGGCTTCTCCTTGGAATCCCTCTTCATCAAGCCCACATGGCTTGGGGAAGAAGAAGCTCCTCATGAGTCCTAATACCACCATGTGGAAGGACAAGGGGAGAACCACCCCTGCACAGTTCTGGCTCTCGCTATGCTAGGTGGGAGGGGTAGCCTCAAACTAGGCCACTTCTTTCCTCCCCTGTCCCCTCCCTCACCACCCTGCAAATGCTGCGCCTGCTGAGTCTGCTTCTACCATCAACAGGATTCCACATTGGAGTGGAGGTCCATGCTATCGGATCTCAGAGCAGGACGGAGGCCATCATGAAAATTTGATATGATTTACCTACGAATTCTTCTTATCCTTTGGGTGATCATGTTTGATACTGTTTGCATTTACCAGACATTATCTGGAGCAGGGCTGGCTCTAGGCACCAGCAAACCAAGCATGTGCTTGGGGCGGCACATTTCAAGGGGGCGTTCCGGCCCTCCTTTTTTTTTTTTTGGCTTGGGCAGTTGCACGCTCGGATCTTAGGGCAGCAAAAAACCTAGAGCCGGCCCTGTTTTGGAGCAGGTGATAATAGTAACCATTCCATGTAGTATGTAATTAATGGCACATGATACATAGTTTTATACAGAGAGGGAATATAGACCTTGCAGGGGTCTAAGCTACCTTTAAATGAGATATAAATATATAGGGACAGATCATCAGCTAGCCTAAATTGGCATTGCTCCAGTGAATTTTGACACTTCAAAATGTAATATGAATATCCTACAATGGTACAAATATACACTAGTACAAACAGTGGGCCAGCCTCTGCTCTTAGCTATGTCTGAAGTCAATGGGGTCACATGACTATAGCTGAGAGCAAAATATGGCCCAGTGTATTAAATTGTCAAAATGATGTGAATTTTTTGTTCACCAATTTCCACGCTCCCCTTTCAAATGGTAAACAACTTATTCACTCGGGTGAGATTCACCTCTATGCAGAGGGCCAGCATAAGACTTCAAAACAGGCTTCTGCACAGCAGTGAATTTCAATTTTATATTATTTGACCTTGCATGTTGAAGGATCAGATCCGATGTGATGTGTGATGCCCACACCTTTCTACAAGACTACAGCATATTGACTTGTTTAACCCACTTTGCTCTGTTCTGCCTGTCAGATTTGCACGGCAGCATTAGTTGTGTTCTCTCAGTTCTTCCACTCCTCTCTGAGTGATGATTACAGCTGGGCAGTGGGGACTGGTGAGTCATCAAAGGGCATAAATTCCACTCTGTGTTAAGTGTTAAAAAGGTGGTAAATGTACAAGATACATGAACAGCTTAAATCTTCTGCCGTTGGGAAAGCAGCGTGCTATACACAGAATATATTTAAAATACCTCAAGTATTTCACTGGTAAATATCACATAGGGACTTTTTATTGTGCTGTAATTTAAAATGAATGTTTCAGTACTGTCTGCTCTGAACTGACAATGAAATTAGATATTAATTGGTGAGGGGAAATAATGGCTAATGGGACTGGACCAGAGCTAAGAGAGGTCACAAAATTGATTTTATTCCTTATGTGCAAGTGTGCCATTTTAGGAACATTTAATGGAAACCATATAACTTAGTACACTCAAATTAATCTTCACTGACAGTGAAATGTTTCATTAATGGTTACTGTGAGTTGGAGTTTAAATAGCGCATATATGTCCTGTTAAAATAATGAGCTCAGAGACAACAATTAACAGTTTAATCAAGAAATGTCACAATGCCAAATATCATAAAAAGGCAAACACATTTAAATAGTAAACTCTTTGGGACAGGGACTGTCTCTTTAAAATGTGTTAGTATTAGAGCTGGTCGAATAACTGTTGTTGTTTTTTGTTTTAGTTCACTAGTTGTTTTGAAAAATTGGAGAAAAAAATTCTAGTCAGATCAAACAAACTGGAAATTGAAAAAAAAATTAATTGAAAAAATCTGTTCGGGGTATTTGTCAAGGGCTAGATTGACAAAATCCTTCTAACTTGTAGCCAGTGGTTAGGGCATATACCTAGGATGTCAGACCCATGAGTTCAATCCTACCCTCTACCTAATGTGATGAAGGGATTTGAAGGCAGTGTCCCACATTGCAGGGGAGTACCCTAGCCACTGGGTTATGGACCACTACAGTGTGACGCTGAAATTCTTGGCAGGACAATTACCCTATGACATTTTTAGCTTAATTCTTCTGTTCCTTTTTTTCTTTAATTTGCACACTAGGGGACCAATTGTACCAGCTTTACCTACACGAGTAACCCCAATGATACACATTCTTGCCTTGGGTTAAACATGACTAAATTGTCTGTACTTGGATTGCTAGAGTAAGTAAGGTGAATACAATTTGACTAAAAAAAATACCAATCTTTCATGACATTGCGCCTGCTTTCCTCCTTGTTGTTTTTCTGTCCTGTCTCCCTTCCCTCCTGTGTTGTCCATGCAGTAGAGCTGCCATCTAGTGATCCCTTTAATCACCTGACTCCCTACTGTCACTTTGCAATATGCTTGTCTTGCAGCTCTGATTTTTCACTTTATAGCCTGCCCTCTTCCTCTTTTTCCCTTGTGTTTATGAACAATATCAATTATGAAGCACTGAAACATAGCCCACCAATTCCAGCAAAGGACACCCCAAATTTGATATTAAGTCATAATTTTTGTCCATATAATATTTTTCCTCCTGTGTTTTATAGAAAGGCTATTGGATTTCTGTGTTTCACTGTAACCTTGCCATCAAATAAAAAACCCTCACCAAGGAAGAAGGTAGTTTATCTCACTGGCTGTGAACCATTGCTTAAGGCTGAATACATTTAACATCTAAATTACCCTTGTCTACACTGGTATATTCTGCACCTATTCTTTGGTTGTGTGGGCTTGTTTGTTTTCTTCATAAGTGGGTGTAACTGAACCAGTGGAGACATTTGCTGAACTAATAGCAGAGATGGGGGCTCAATTTTATTCAGCATGATGTCAAGGAAACCTGCTCAGAGCAAATGTTCTTGACATGGTCCTAAAGAAGATAGTGCCCTAATCATGCGAGGTGATAAGCTATTGTCTGCACCAGTGTTGCTGCACCCACTGTGGACGAGAACTACAAAATGAGACCGTGTATAGGGCAGGCAAAGTTATAGACACGCAATCCTTACCCGGGCTCTTTATTCACCTGCTCTAAATTAGTTGCAAACTGGCCTTAATTTATTAATGTTTGTGCAATGCTCTGAAGTGGTAAAGCACTGTATAACGGCTAAATATTATAATTAATTCATTTCCAGATCTGATGCAATTAACACAGACTTCAACTGGATTTTTTGTAAGGAAATGTGAGACATTCAGTTTCCTCACATTTGAAACATTTCAAGATCTTCCCCCAAGATCCTAGCTATTTAAACTTTAGAAAATGCCACTCTTTTGGGGGAGGTGGGAAGGGGAGGAAATGAAAATTAAATATTCTACTGTGGGAGACAAATATAACGACTCTCCAGATTGACAGGCAACCAGTCCATCTAAGAAGCAGGGATATCAGCTGAGAGCCAGAAAATGTTGTTTGCGATACATCAGGGCCACAATCATATAAAGGAAATGTACAGTCTAAGGTACTTGAAAAATCACCGAGATTTACTTGAAATACCCATGACATCCCAGACACTTGTTAATGCAGGAGAAAAAGGTGAAAGCTTGCTTTCTCAATGAACAGATGGGAGGGTGCTTGGATCTGCATCAGTGCCAGTGGGATCATTGCAGACACCTGCAACATCAAGGCACCTAGCGCAGAGTCATTACAGACATGGGCACTGTAAATGTCATTGAGTCCAAGTAGCAACTGTCTAAAGCTGCAACATAATCAGCCCGGAGTGAGTTGTATTCTGTGAGTGGTGTCCTGAGAAAACCAGACAGATACATCCAGGGCTGATATACACTTTGAGAACTACACAGAATCTATTCACCACTTGTATAGTCTGTTATATATCAAAGGTTGGTGTTGTCATAAAAGAATTCAAGTAGCTAGAAAGAACAGGGACATGTAGGGACAATAGGGTAGTATATGAGTGATTATGCAACTCAGATGATGGAATGTTAGCATGGCACAAGTGACTATGCTCATTTGTGTTAAGCCTAGTATGGGCTAGCTGGTTCCCACAGCCTGAACAGTCTCTGGGTACGTGCTTGTGATATTAGCAAAAGTGCCTTTTCTCCAAGCTACTTGCTACTTAAACTTTACTGAGAATATATGGGACACTCCATTAAAGCACTACCTGGAGGTGGCTTAAAATATCCTTAGTATACTTTTCTGTTCTTGAAAATCAATTTACTTTCATATTACAGCTGTGTCTCCTCTTGATTTTTTTAATGTATAGTATAATCCTATAGTGAACCCCATCCAACTGAAACTCTCTATAAACACACAGGAGAATGTACTTTCAGTCAAAAATTCCTTTTCAGGCTAAAGAAGCAACAAAAAGCAAGGAAAGCAAACTCCCCAGAAGAGAGCACAGTGTGTTTGTGTGAATGTTCGTTTGTAACATGCTACAGTCCCTGAGAACAAAATGGCTGCAGAAAACTGCACTTAGGGAGAGTTCTCAGAAAATTACTGGTGCAGCATCCAGTAAACAAAATGCATCACAGTTTCAGAGCGACATACGTAAATTATATCCTTATGAGCTGGGCTTTCCTCTTTGCTCCGCGCTGGGTTCCCAAATGCAGAGAACAGTGAGGAGACTTTCTTTGGCAACCTACTCAACAGGATGGTGTCCGTAAGCTTCCCCAAGGCCCAACAGAACTACAGAAGCAGGCTGCACTCCAGGGATAAAGTCCTGGCCCATGGAAGTCAGTAGCAAGATTCCCACTGACTTCAAGAGGGTCAAGATTTCACTCCAGGTTCCTGCTGCAGAGTGAAAACACATGCCATTTATTCAGCTTTCAGACTATCTGGCTTTATGGGGTTATTGGAAAATATCCTCTTTCAGCTGGTCAGTATCTTATAAAATTATGGCAATTGGCCATTTGCTAGTTACACTGAGGAGCTGAAGCTTTTGAGTATCACTCAAGGCCTTTGGAGAAAAAAGGGTTCTACTGTATTTATAAGGAGTCCCCTGTCCAAGTCTTTCTGGAGTTACAAAAGGCTCTCATTTGCTCTTTGGAAAATGCAAGTAACTATGACCTTCATGTGTTGCTCAAAGAATAGTGTTTAAATGTAGCTTCAGTTATACAATTCTTTTATTCTATGAGATAAACAATATTGCACTGTTGTATTGCAAAAATGCCAAAATGGGTTGTAACATCAGTTGTTTTAGGCTGTAAAAGGTTTATCTTGAGATGTTTATTACTTACACAGTTGCAGTAATACAGTGTACCATATTCACAGGAACTTTCCTATCAATTTTTACTATTCGATCAGGTGATCATGTTTACTTAAGAAGCCAAAGAAGTACTTTGTTTCAAGTATTCATTGATCTTCAGTCAAAAATAGGGCAAAAGTTCAGAATAATATGAGTGTCATATAATACAAGTATAGTGTGGTTCTAGAACAACCCTTGTTCGTTTTTTTACGATTCTGATTGGCTGGTTGGACACAAGGAAATTAAGCCATAAGGAATAAGTTGCTGTACATGACGCTTCCATTTTGGATAAATGGGAACAGAAATGCACAGGCAAGGGTCTAGTACATTCATCTCCCCAGGTATCCTGAAATGAAATGAAATGTCACATATGGCAGTCCTCATGCAGCCTTGCTATTTCATGGTTTTCATTTTAAAAAAATATTTCACTGAAATGTTACAAAGACCTGGCCCCTGGCTGCTTGAACAGCTTCAGTGTGTCTTTTGTTACATAGATGACAGCTGTCTACAACGTGTCCCTCTTATCTTTCCTCTCAGGACTGTCTGAATTTCAAATGGCCAACAATGTGTAACCATATCACTTAAAAACTGGTACTGAAGGCTCTCCTTCCATGTGAGGCTCTTTGAAGTGTTCGGCCCTTAATGCAGTTTTAGCAGGTGGCTAACTAACCTCAGCAGGACCCTCCAATGAAATATAAAATCTATTCTATAACCACCACTTAATTTCTTTTTCTTAATTTTCCCATTTGGTACCAGAGCAACCAATTAGACTGCAGAAAGAAAATAAATTACTTAAAATACTCCACAAAATATAAAATGCAGTTTGATCATCAGTTCACTTATTCTTTTACATTCACCTTTGCTTTTTCCGTACTGAGAGAGAACATTTTCTTTTCATGGCCACTGGGATGGCAGCAGGGGTTCCCTTACATTTAGCTGTAAATTTAGATATGGTGCACAGCTGCCATGTTTAAAGAATTGTATTATACATTGGGTCTTAAAGGTGAAATAGTAAATGTCTCCACTTTACATAGTAAGGCTCAGTGTGAACATATGGATCACTAGCAGGTATTTCAGTATCCTCTCCCCCATAAATAGACCTACTAAAGGAGAAAAAGTCATAAAGTTTCTGGCCTGTTGCTAGATATCCTGTTTGGGGGCCAGGTCAAATGACCACTGAAGTCATTAGGAATCTGTCCGTTATCTTCCATGAATATTGACTTGGAGCCTAAATAAGATGTCCTGATGTTCATTCATCTAATGAAGTCAACAGCACTGCTGGAGGGTGGGAACCTGCCTATGGGGGAAAACGTCAGATTTTATTTAATGCTAACCACCAGTGGTCTTTAAGGTGATTTCTTTAACATTCTTGCTCTTCACAAGTGGTGATCAAATTTTTTGCGGTATTTTTTTTTAGTTGAAAAATTAGCCTTTTAATTTCCTGAAAAACTTTCAATATTTTTGACCTGGAATGAGATGAATCAGCTAGTGCAGGAAATGTTATATGCCTCCCTATGACATCTTGTGTAAACTTAGTCCATTGTTTGCTTTAAATGGTGTAATTATTGTTGCTGTTTTGTATTGATTTTTGTGGTACTGATATGATGGAAGCATTGTTAGCCAATCAAGTGACTCCTTCAGTCCAAGCTGCATGATAAACTGATAGTTATACTGAGCTATTGTCATGACTATTTGTCTGCAAATACACTGGTGGGCAAGCCTGTTTCTGCAGTTCACAAAGAGGAGGACAATTTCTAAGATTTTTCTATGAGATTGAAGTATTAAGTTTCAGGGTTCAGTTATTCACTAGACAGGAAACTATCAAGCATTCTTTTTTTCCCATGTCACACTGATTTTGCTAAACTGTGAGTAAAATGGAAATCAGGACCACTAACACAGGCTGGGCATACACTGAGCCTGCAACGGGAGCCTGTGGTTTTGATGAGAGATAATGTGGTGGTTTAGCTGTGTGTTAAACCTTGCATGGAGGATATAGTAGGACTGGCATATTTGGCGAACAAATCTATTCTTAAAAAATAAAAAACACAATAGTCTTTTTTTCCCCAGCAGACTCTAGTTTCTATGGCCGCTAGCCCAGTGGGGCTATATAGGTCTTTTCTGCTCTGTAGCAATGAAGGCTAATAGCATTGGGGCATCATGCTCTCTCTTCAGTGGCAATAATAACACTCTATTAGATCTTCTCTACAGCACCATTTTCATGGGAGGGGGAGTGGAAGGCTATCATTCTGTCTGTTATGTGGGCTGTCTCAGGATAATCAAGGAGCCTCTGCAAATTGACACCTTTGTGGCCAGTGTCTTCAAGATTCAGTGTTTCAAAGTAGCCGCCATGTTGGTCTGTATCCGCAAAAAGAAAAGGAATACTTGTGGCACCTTAGAGACTAACAAATTTATTTGAGCATAAGCTTTTGTGAGCTACAGCTCACTTCATCGGATGCATGCAGTGGAAAATACAGTAGGGAGATTTTATATACACAGAAAACATGAAACAATGGGTGTTACCAATGTTAACAATGGCTGGGATGATTTAATTGGGGATTGGTCCTGCTTTGAGCAGGGGGTTGGACTAGATGACCTCCTGAGGTCCCTTCCAACCCTGATATTCTATGATTCTATGATACCATGCACACTGTAACGAGAGTGATCAGGTAAGGTGAGCTATTACCAGAAGGAGAGGAAAAAAACCTTTTGTAGTGATGATCAAGGTGGGCCATTTCCAGCAGTTGACAAGAACATCTGAGGAACAGTAGGGGGGGAAAATAAACATGGGGAAATAGTTTTACTTTGTGTAATGACGCATCTACTCCCAGTCTTTATTCAAGCCTAATTTAATGGAATTAATTTGCAAAGTGGACACCAATTCAGCAGTCTCTCGTTGGAGTCTGTTTTTGAATTTTTTTGTTGTAATATTGCGACTTTTAGGTCTGTAATCGAGTGACCAGAGAGATTGAAGTGTTCTCCGACTGGTTTTTGAATGTTATAACTCTTGACGTCTGATTTGTGTCCATTTATTCTTTTACGTAGAGACTGTCCGGTTTGGCCAATGTACCTGGCAGAGGGGCATTGCTGGCACATGATGGCATATATCACATTGGTAGATGTGCAGGTGAACGAGCCTCTGCTAGTGTGGCTGATGTGATTAGGCCTTATGATGGTGTCCCCTCAATAGATATGTGGACACAGTTGGCAACGGGCTTTGTTGCAAGGATAGGTTCCTGGGTTAGTGTTTTTTGTTGTGTGGTGTGTGGTTGCTGGTGAGTATTTGCTTCAGGTTGGGGGGCTGTCCGTAAGCAAGGACTGGCCTGTCTCCCAAGATCTGGGAGAGTGATGGGTCATCTTTCACAATAGGTTGTAGATCCTTGATGATGTGCTGGAGAGGTTTTAGTTGGGGGCTGAAGGTGACGGCTTGTGGTGTTCTGTTATTTTCTTTGTTGGGCCCGTCCTGTAGTAGGTGACTTCTGGCTACTCTTCTGGCTCTGTCAATCTGTTTCTTCACTTCAGCAGCTGGGTACTGTAGTTGTAAGAACGCTTGATAGAGATCTTGTAGGTGTTTTGCTCCAACCCCTCAGACAGAGACAATGTGGTTGTATCGCAGAGCTTGGCTGTAGACAATGGATCGTGTGGTGTAGTCTGGATGAAAGCTGGAGGCATGTAGGTAATAACTCACCTTACCTGATCACTCTCATTACAGTGTGTATGGTAACACCCATTGTTTCATGTTCTCTGTGTATATAAAATCTCCCTACTGTATTTTCCACTGCATGCATCCAATGAAGTGAGCTGTAGCTCACAAAAGCTTATGCTCAAATAAATTTGATAGTCTCTAAGGTGCCACAAGTACTCCTTTTCTTTTTGAAGATTCAGTGTGTGGCTTTCACTATCACCTAACTGCAAAAGCATAGGCCATTCATGCCGGGATGTTCAGTTTCATGGGAAATATAGAGAAAGGGGGAAAACTAATGTGTTCAGAAACTGTGTGTGTGTGGAGTTAGAGGGTAGTTGTTGGAGGCCTTCTGTTAAATAGGAAGCATGGGAATCTACATTGTATTCAAGCCAGGACTGTGATCAAATAGAAGTCATGCTGGTTCCCCAGAGGCCGAGATTAACACTTGGGAACTCTGCCAGTGGATCGTACTTCCTGCTGTATGGCACTGGAGTATGAGCAGTAAACATGACACTTGCTTGGGTTACCTGCACTGCTGGGTGGCTATGGTTAGGGTTACCAACTGTCTAATCATACAAACCCAAACAACCTCGCCCTGCCCTGCCCCTTCCCTGAGGCCCCACCCCTTCTCCAAGGACCTGCACCACTCACTCCATCCCCTCCTCCCACCATCATTCGCTCTTCCCAACCCTCACTCACTCTTACCGGGCTGGGGGTTGAGGTGTGGGAGGGAGTGCGGGGTGCAAGCTCTGGGAGGGAGTTTGGGTGCAGGAGGGGGCTCTGGGTTGAGGCAGGGGATTGGGGTGCGGGAGGGGGTGAAGGATGTGGGCTCTGGCTGGGTGGCACTTACCTCGGGCAGCTCTCGATCAGTGGTTCAGTGGGCTAAGGCAGGCTTCTGCACAGTGCTTGGGGCAGGGGCAGCAAGTGGAGCCATCCTGATCCCTCTCCCCCCAGGGACTGGACACACCGGCCACTTCTGGGAGTGGTGCAGGGCCAGTGCAGGTAGGGAGCCTCCCTTAGTCCTGCTGCACTACCGGACTTTCAGCAGCCTAAAATCTCCCAGTTTGGCTTCAGTAGCCTCCAGGAGATAGAGTCTGATTCTGGAAGACTCCTGGTGAAACTATCTGTGGCAGAATTGTCTCAACCAGCCCAGATAGCCTGGTGTCTGTACTGTGAGCCTCATTCTCCAGAGTTTAACCAATTTATTTGAGCATAAGCTTTCGTGAGCTACAGCTCACTTCATCAGATGCATACTGTGGAAAGTGTAGAAGGTCTTGCACAAAATCAGAATAGCAGCATTTAACACCCACTTTACATAGGAATATGTAACTGCACAGGAACACTAGAACTACTATACAGTAGTAGACACTTGTTAGTAGCAACTAGCATTGTCAAGCGATTAAAAATAATTAATCACACTGTTAAACAATAATACCATTTATTTCAATATTTTTGGATGTTTACTACATTTTCAAATATATTGATTTCAATTACAACATAGAATACAAAGTATACAGTGCTCACTTTATATTTATTTTTATTACAAATATTTGCACTGTAAAAAACAAAAGAAATAGTATTTTTCAATTCACCTCATACAAGTATCATAAAATCATAGAATATCAGGGTTGGAAGGAACCTCAGGAGGTCATCTAGTCCAACCCCCTGCTCAAAGCAGGACCAATTCCCAACTAAATCATCCCAGCCAGGGCTTTGTCAAACTGGACCTTGAAAACCTCTAAGGAAAGAGATTCCTCCACCTCCCTAGGTAACCCATTCCAGTGCTTCACCACCCTCCTAGTGAAAAAGTTTTTCCTAACATCCAACCTAAACCTCCCCCACTGCAACTTGAGACCATTACTCCTCGTTCTGTCATCTGCCACTACTGAGAACAGTCTAGATTCATCCTCTTTGGAACCCCCTTTCAGGTAGTTGAAAGCAGCTATCAAATCCCCCCCCTCATTCTTCTCTTCTGCAGACTAAACAATCCCAGTTCCCTCAGCCTCTCCTGGTAAGTCATGTGCTCCAGCCCCCTAATCATTTTTGTTGCCCTCTGCTGGACTCTTTCCAATTTTTCCACATCCTTCTTGTAGTGTGGGGCCCAAAACTGGACACAGTACTCCAGATGAGGTCTCACCAATATCGAATAGAGGGGAACAATCACATTCCTCGATCTGCTCGCTATGCTCCTACTTATACATCCCAAAATGCCATTGGCCTTCTTGGCAACAAGGGCACACTGCTGACTCATATCCAGCTTCTCGTTCACTGTCACCCCTAGGTCCTTTTCCGCAGAACTGCTGCCTAGCCATTCGGTCCCTAGTCTGTAGCGGTGCATTGGGTTCTTCCATCCTAAGTGCAGGACCCTGCACTTATCCTTGTTGAACCTCATCAGATTTCTTTTGGCCCAATCCTCTAATTTGTATAAGTCCCTCTGTATCCTATCCCTACCCTCCAGCGTATCTACCACTCCTCCCAGTTTAGTGTCATCTGCAAACTTGCTGAGGGTGCAGTCCATGCCATCCTCCAGATCATTAATGAAGATATTGAACAAAACCAGCCCCAGGACCGACCCTTGGGGCAATCCACTTGATACTGGCTGCCAACTAGACATACTGTACTGTAGTGCAATCTCTTTATCATGAAATTGAACTTACAAATGTAGAATTATGTACAAAAAATAAATGCATTCAAAAATAAAACAATGTAAAAGTTTAGAGCCTACAAGTCCCCTTAGTCCTATTTCTTGTTCTGCCAATTGCTCAAACAAGTTTGTTTACATTTGCAGGTAATAATGCTGCCCACTTCTTGTTTACAATGTCACCTGAAAGTGAGAACAGGTGTTGTAGCCGGAATCGCAAGATATTTACATGCCAGATTCCCTAAAGAATTGTATGTCCTTTCATGCTTCAGCCACCATTCCAGAGGAGATGCGTCCATGCTAATGACGGGTTCTGCTTGATAACAATCCAAAGCAAAACGGACCGACACATGCTCATTTTCATAATCTGAGTCAGATGCCACCAGCAGAAGGTTGATTTTCTTTTTTGGTAGTTCGGGTTCTGTAGTTTTTGCATCAGAGTTTTGCTCTTTTAAGACTTCTGAAAGCATGCTCCACATCCTGTCCTGATCAGATTTTGGAAGCCACTTCATATTCTTAAATCTTGGGTCGAGTGCTGTAGTTATCTTCAGAAATTTCACACTGGTACCTCTTTACCTTTTGTCAAATCTGCAGCGAAAATGTTCTTAAAATGAACAACATGTGCTGAGTCATCCGAGACTGCTATAACATGAAATATAGGGCAGAATGCAGGTAAAATAGAGCTGGAGACATTCAGTTCTCTCCCAACGAGTTCAGTCACAAATTTAATTAACGCTTTTTTTTTTTAAACTAGCATCATTAGCATGGAAGCATGTCCTCTGGAAAGGTGGCCGAAGCATGAAGGGGCATATGAATGTTTAGGATATCTGGCACGTAAATACCTTGTAATGCTGGCTACAAAAGTCCGATGTGAATGCCTGTTCTCGCTTTCTGGTGACTTTGTAAACAAGAAGCAAGCAACATTATCTCCCGTAATTGTAAACAAACTTGTTTGTCTTAGCGATTGGCTGAACAAGAAGTAGGACTGAGTGGATTTGTAGGCTCTAAAGTTTTACACTGTTTTGTTTTTGAATGCAGTTATGTAACAAAAAAAAGTACATCTATAAGTTGCACTTTCATGATAAAGAGATTGCACTAAAGTACCTGTGTGAGAGCTTGGCTGCCAGTGGGTGCAGAGCACCCACTAATTTTTCCATGTGGGTGCTCCAGCTACAGAGTACCCATGAAGTCGGCGCCTGTGGTTGCAAACAAGTGTCTACTGTACCAGATCAGGCCAGTGGTGCATCTATTCCAGCATCCTGACTGACTGTAGTTGGTAGAAGATGCAATAAAACCATAATGAGCAATTATGGAGTAAATCTGTCCATAAGGAACTTTCTTCCTAATCCCTGTCAGTTAGTGACTGCCTTAGGTCTGGAACCATGAGGGTTTATATAACTTAAACAGACACCTCCTATGGGAAATTCTGTTGAAGGCTCCAGTCCATATGGTATTCTGAGGGAGTGTGTGTGTGTGGGGGGGAGGTTCCATGTGTCCCCACAGTCCTGGCTCCCTTAAGGAAAGGAACAAGGAGGATTTGGGTAGGCCCCTCCCTGGGGTGGTGGTGGTGGCGGCAGCTGCTGCTGCTGAGATTTTCCTTCCTAGAGCCTGCTGGGACATCCTTAAAGGACCACACCCCAGTATCTGTTATGTCATTGTAGCTACCTGAGAAAACTAATGCCATTGTAGTAAAACCATGCTACTCATAACATTCACTCATGCAGTATTATATGCCTTTTTCGTCTTCTCACCCCAGGGCAGTGGTTCCCAAACTTGTTCCGCTGTTTGTGCAGGGAAAGCCCCTGCCGCATCCGCAGGTTCGGCCGATTGTGACTCCAAGTGGCCCCGGTTCACTGCTCCAGGCCAATGGGAGCTGTGGGAAGCAGCAGCCAGTACGTCCCTCGGCCCGTGCCGCTTCCAGCAGCTCCCATTGGCCTGGAGCAGCAAACCGCAGTCACTGGGAGCTGCGATTGGCCAAACCTGCAGACACGGCAGGTAAATAAACCGGCCCGGCCCGCCGGGGCTTTCCCTGCACAAGCAGCAGAACAAGTTTGGGAACCACTGCCCTAGGATATAGACTATTGCACTGAAGATAAATGTAATTTCCTACCCACCTTACAAGTGATGGTGTGAAAATTAATCGGTTATTGTTTGGACATGAATTTGCTAGATAAGTACTAAGTATTATTTTAATTATAAGTATTAACTATGATAGAACAGGATGGAAACATTTTCATGGCTGCATAACCCATTGTCAGAGGGAGACCTTAAATTGACCTGCGTATTTAATAACTTACAGCTACACAGTGTAGATCATTAAAACTAAATTGCTCGCAGGGTTCTTAAAAATAATTGAAAATCATGTTAATAAACTTAGGGGAAAAAGGAGCCAAGAACAAAAACCAAGCTAACTCAGTTATCCATCCCAGGAGTTTCTGGACAAGTGCATGGGATCCTAAGCCTACAGGATATAGAACAATTCTCCAAATTACCTGCCACCGCCAGCAAATCTCGTTACTCCCCTAAAGATCTGACTTCTTAAGAACTGGAACAGAATCAAATGTGGGTAGGTGTATCTAGCAGGAAACAGGATGCAGCCCCCCCTGAGACTTAGCTGAACACAAAGTATGAATACAGCAGTTAGTAGGCTTATCAGGTCATGCTGTATGGGGGGTAAATGCTGTTCGATGGTCAGAAGGGCCATAACCATCCCCTTAAAATCACAACATTAAAAGCTTGGAGAGAGTCAGCTGTAATGAATCCATGTGCTACAGCCAGCAGATGCAGTTACTAGATAAAACAAACACACGCCCTGGGAGTCTGGGACAAGGACTGTGGTCCAGCAGTTCTAAGCACCAGCCTCTCCTACTTGAGTTAAAAGAGAATGCCCTGAAGTCCTGATCCAGCAAAGTACTGAAGCCTGTGTGTAGCTTTAAGCGCATGAGTTGTCAGACCTCCGAAGGAGTCAGCCACTGGGTGGCAACATGATTTCACGCACACATATTTTTTTCTCCTAGCTCTGACCACAGCAGGTGAAATTTTCACCCTTCTATGAGTCCTTCATGTTCATGTAGAGGGGCCATAAATGTCTTCTCGCCAGCCAGGATAAAATTCCTGTGGCCCAAGCATTGCATAAGACAACCATCGGCTGCCCTGCACAGGCTCCCTCACAATCCCTGGTCTAGGGGGTGTGTTAGGGCTAGGCCTATTGCATGTAATGCTATAGGGATTCTAGGTAGCAGCAGCTCTTGCCCAGAGGCAGCCCAGACTGGGCTGTACATTTTGTAATTCAAATATCTACTAGATATTACTAATAGTCATGAGGGAAGGGGTGGAGAAAGTGTAGGGAATGCTCATGGGCCATTGGGCTGATATAAACAGGACGTTAGGAAGAATGAGAATTACAGCACTGACATACTGTCTGTAAACATTGCGTGGCTGGCACAAACAGGGACAGAAGGAATCAAAGATGATTGTAGGGAATGGAGGCATTCCAGGAGGACTGAAGTGGTCCATACTGTAAAAGGACCAAAAGAAAGAGGCTGATAACTATATGGAGACAAGTGGTTTCTGTACTATTGCCAGAACAAAACTAAGATGGAAAACGGTCAAAGATTTTGTTGGTTGGAGTGGCTGGAGAAAGGAGCGAATACTATGTCACTGACTGCATAGTTGAGACCAGGAAGGACAAAGATGGAGTCTTGAAGAGACTCAGGATCAAGGCGAGGGTATTTAAGAAAGAGGCAGATGTAGGGAAAGCACCAGAGTCAAAGCAGCAATGTAGGGAGCAAAATCTAGAAGACAAAACCACGTGCTAAGAGCGAGAAGGGGATTGAGAGCAAGAGTAGTTTTCTCTAGAGACTGGATTACTGATAGTTATGTTTAGATATATGGACTATAGACAGGGACTGGAAAGAGATACAGAAGAGAAAGTATTAATGGGGAGCAAAGCAGGCTGCTGTTAGAAATGGGAATTCACATATTCTGTTCTCATAAATGTTTTGCAAATGTGCCAACCCCAATTAGTCATTCTTTACTGCCCCGATGTACAGCGAAAGATTTCTTCTCCATCTCTGGTTGTAATCTGGTAGGAGCAGATTCAGCAATGTAGAAATGATCATTAATAACAATAAGATCTGATTACTATTCACCTGCATAAACTCTGTTATCCAGCCCCTTCTCTAATTCCTTCTAGGCTGTGCCCTCCTTAAGCTCTGCAGCTGTACTAAATATCAATAAAATGAGAGTCGTGACTGCTCATGGTTTAATCAATAATGGATTTAGGAGATGAAGTCATCCTGTGCTCTCCATTTTTGAATCTCAAGCCCCATCTGCTGCTCACTCATTGACTGTGTGCTACTCAGGAGTTCACTCAAGTATGTACTTTTGCAGTCTTCCCAATTATAGAAGACCTGGGCATTGCCAAAATACAGTCTCTTTTGCCTCATAAATACTGCATAATACCATGAACACACTTATTCTCAAGACTTCCACCCTCGAAATCTGCAGAGGAATTGTAAAATAATACAGAAGAGATTTAGATGGGGAAATCACCTCCTGCATCTAATAACTTCAATTCTGGTGGTGCATCAGATCTAGGCTATTCTGAGTATCTTGAGCTAGATTTTCATAAAGGACTCTCTCTAGTCAGCCTATTGCATGTAGAACTTCTATTGACTCATGTATGCAGGCAAATCTCCCACTTAAGGCTCAAAGGATTGGGCCAAAGAGAGGACCAAGAGCCATGTAAATGTTCATGCCTACATTTGCATACACAAATACCACAATTGTGCATACAAAGTAAGTATTTGTATATGTTAATGGGCATTGAAGTGCCTCAAGACTTGTCTTCACCCAGGGAATAGCCCCAATTCAGCAGCTGACCGCAAACTCTCAGGGCTTGCCCACATGGGGACGTTCAGGAAAGTTAATCTGAATTAACTTTTAAATTTGATTTAGTTAAAGTGTATTAAACCCTGGCTAGACACTCCTATTCAGAATAAAAACATTGTTAATTCAGTTTAATTTAATTCACTTCCAAAGATACACCTGTATCAAGTGTTGGCCACTGATTGCTAAACCTGGGTCACTGCCAAGTGTAAACATGTCTTTTGCGTGCAACAAACTTACGCATAAAATTGATGCCTTTGCACATGCACAAAGCACGCAGACCTCAGGTTGCCCTTTATGAAATTTTGGCTGAGGGTGTTCAATGCTGAGCTGTTGCTACCACTGCCCCCATCCAGTCATTTCCTAGTATTTAAACAAATTGACCATAAAGGACAAGAAAGGGAGATTTTAGCAGTCTGCTTCCATGAGTTTTACAACAACCTTCAAAGCATTTTTCTAAATGTTATCTAGTGGACTTTGTTGGTAAAGAGACTCTGTGAAATCTGTTGTATTGTGGAATCATAAAAATATACAGAATTAAAATCACAAAGAACAGGTCAAATTCAGCCCTGATACAAGTGAGTACAGATCCATTAACATCAAAGAAATGTCACTCACTTACACCAGGACTAAATTTGTCTCAATGGGCCTGATTTTAATTTACAATAAGGTCATTTTACATTGCCATGACAGTGCAAAGAGGTCTTAAAAAGTGGGTTCAGTTGCAAGGATAAAAAAAACTAAAACCCCATTTATAAAGCCAGGTGTATGCAGGTTTTGAACCAGTACAACCATGGTAATATGATGGCTTTTTACCAAAATAATTATACCAGTACAACTTCTGATGTGAACGCAGGGATCAGTCCAAAGGAGCTTTATTCCAGTATAGCAGCCTCTCTTGCTTTGTCTTGCCTTTGGTCTCTTTCAACCTAAGAAACCGCAGTTCTGAAATGTCTGCCATTTCCCCTTCAGCTCAGAGGATTGCCAATCCCTAGTTCTCAAAAGGGTCTGGAAAAAAAAGCAGGGGGGGATGTCATAGCTTAATCCCAGCCAGAATAAACGTTCATGCACTTGGCAAGACAGTGATTAAAGTGCACACGTCAGCCATCTGGCTCAATCAAATATATTTTGCCAGGTTTGTGACACCTTGCAAGCCTGCCCACTTTGAGCAGTGCTGATTCCCTTTTTCCTTTTTATTACATTTTTTAAAATTGCTTCCATATTCTACCAAATTTGAATACCCTGGAAAGGTAAAAGTAGAACCTGCTTCTATTCACACTAGAAATTTGATTACACATACCAAGGAAGATAATGGGCCTAATTCTCCACTCTACTACACTGGGTTTATACTAACATAACTCCAACTTCAGTGAAGCCTGCATAAAGCTGGTGTAATGGAATTATTCATGCTCCTAACACTCCCCACCCATCTTTTTCAAACAGAATGTTGACAGCTACAGTGTATACTCAATATTATATAGCATATTATTTCTCTTCCATTTCAACTGGCCTGTCATGTTGCATTACATCCCAGCAATACGGCATGTTATATTAAATTGCAACACAATGCATTGCAATGTGGAACAAGAGAGACAAGTATAAAGAAAGGAGACCATAAATGATGGCTCGCAAACTGGGGGCACATGCCTGTGGCAAAAAGAGATGAGGATGGAGGCACACACAAAAGTGATTTGTGGACAAAGTGGACTCACAGATGCTGTGTTCCATAAGGATATCAGTCTCTTTCTCAGGTTTGGTGTTTTTTGACACATTGCCACAAAATACTTCCTTAGTTTAACATCTTTGAACCTGGGGATGTTGACCTTTATTTCAACCACTCTGTTTTGCAAAGGGGTGGGAGAAATAGTTTGCTTTACAGATCCCTTGAGGCTGGCAAATACAATGGTGCTGAGAAGATAGCAGAGTTAGCTCAGGTAAGTTGTCGGAAGAATGATCTTAAAGGCCATTCTGGCTTATTAGGGAGTAAAGTCTGTGTATTCTGTATGCTGTCTAACCCTACCTTCCCAAATGGAGGATAGATCTGTAATGAAAATTGTGAGAGGGAAGAAGAAGAATATGTTGGGCTGGCCGGCCCAGTGGCCTACTAATGATGATCATCATCATATAATCATAGAAATGAAGGACTGGAAGGGATCTCAAGCAGTCATCTAGTCCAGCTCCCCATGCTGAGGCAGGACCAAGCATATCTAGACAATCACTGACAGATTTTTGTCTAGCCTAGTCTTAAAAACTTCCAAGACAGGGATTCCACAACCTCTCTTGGAAGCCAATTCCAGAGCTCTAATAGAATCAGAAATGTTAGGCTGAAAGGGACCTTGAGAGGGCCACAAGTCCAGCCCCCCGCCTTGAGGCAGGACCAGCTAAACTTAGACCAGCCCTGACAGGCTTGTCCAACATGATCTTAAAAACCGCTATTGATGGCTATTCTACACCCTCCCTTGGAAGCCTATTCCAATGCTCAACTATCCGTACAGTTAGAAAGTTTCCCCTAATATCTAACCTTAATCCTCCTTACTGCAGATTAATCCAATTGCTTCTTGTCTTGTAGAACAACTGATCACAGTCCATTATAACAGCCTGTAACATATTTGAAGACTGTTATCAGGTCCCCCCTAAGTCTTCTCTTCTCAAGATTAAAAATATATAGTTTGTTAACCTTTCCTCATAAGTCAGGTTTTCTAAACCTTTTTATCATTTTTGTTGCTCTCTTCTGGACTCTCTCCAATTTATCCACATCTTTCCTAAACTGTGGCACCTAGAATTAGACCCAGGACTCCAGCAGAGGCCTCATCCATGCCAAGTAGAGTGGGACAGTTTCCTCCTGTGTCTTACATACAACACTCCTTTTAATAGACCATGGAATAATATTAGCCTTTTTTCCAATTGCATCACATTGTTGTCTCCTATTCAATTTGAGATCCACTATAACCCCCAAATCTCTTTCTGCAGTTCTACCACCTACCCAGTTATAATGCATTTTTTATTTGTGCACTTGATTTTTCCTTCCTAAGAGTAGCACTTTGCACTTGTCTTATAGAATTTCATCGTGTTGATTTCAGACCAGTTCTCCAATTTATCAAGGTGCTTTTGAATTGCCCTCCTCTCCTCCAAAAGTGCTTGTAAACCTTTCCAACTTGCTGTCATCCGTAAATTTTAGAAGCATACACTCCACTCCATTATCCAAGTCATTAATGAAAATATTGAGTAGTACAGAACACAGGACTAACTGCTGTGGGACACCACTTGATTTGTCCTTACAGTTTGACAGTGTACCTAAATAACTACTCTTTGAATATGGTTTTTCAACCAGTTGGTCACCCACTTTATAATAATTTCCTCTAGACCACATTTCCCTCATTTGCTTATGAGAAAGTCATGTGTGACTGTGTCAAAAGCCTTATTAAAAATCAAATAAATCATATCTCCCTGTTCCCCCTTATACATGTAACTCTATCAAAGAAGGAAATTAGGTTGGTCTGGCATGATTTGTTCTTGACAAATTCATGCTGGCTGCTACTAATAGTCATATTATATACTCTAGGTGCTTACAAATTGTTTGTTTAATAATTTGTTCCCGTATCTTTCCAGGAATCCGAGATAGGCTTATTGGTATATAATTCCTCAGATCTTCTTGTCCCAACCCCTTTTTAAAGGTACTACGTTTTCTCTCTACACTGTCATGGTAGAGACTCCCATTTAATCCCTGGTAGGCCCCAGAATCACAAGTAACCCAACAATAATTCTTCTGGCCAAATAAGAGGAATAATCAAGCTCCAATCTCTGAATAGAGTCTGTGTTAACTAGAGTCTAAGAAGGCTGATGGAGGAGGACCAGTTCTCCTCTGAGCTGGAGATGCTCAGGGCCTTCACCTGGGGAGACATTTGTTTCAAAAACTGAAAATTGTGAGGGAGGGAAAAAATGTGTTAATTCTACATTTTGTCTCAGTTGCTTAATTGTTTCAGCCCTGGCAGGAAAAATGGTGCTAGGAACAGCAAAATATACTACCCTGAGTAGCACATTTCATTGCTGCTGGGGTGGTAGGAAAGCACAGTGACACCCCATTAATTGATCTGATGTTAGATGTTATTGTGTGACAGACCACTGGCAGTTCAAATGAGTTCTTCTCTCTGTACAGTGCCAAAAAATGACTGCAGTTGCTCTGTTGTGATGGTGCAGGGAGAAGAAACTGCAAGGATGTGACTAAGTCTGGACTCCTTGGGTCAGATTCATCTCTGGGGTAAGCCTGTGGACTTTCATTAGGGATGAATTTGACCCTTTGGATCCCTCCCTGTGCCTCTGTGTAGGGTCCATTATTATAGGTTGTCCTTCGAGTTTCTCCAAAAAACAGTTTATCCTTCATCATCATGGCAAATCCCCAAGGGATATGGCCTCCTTGCAAATCAACCACCAGCTGGATCCATCTCTGGCAAAGTGCATAAGGTGGTCTAGCTGTATATTCACTTTATGTTCATCACTGGGAACTACCAGGCAGCTGAAGTTTTTTGGTGCCCAAGTGATCGCCAACTGTGTAGCAGCATTACTTGGTACACACTCTTCAGAATTCCTTGATCTTCCACTCTAATAATATATCTGTACTATGAAAGTCATCAAAACTGAATACATGCTAATGAAAGTGGTTGGTTGCTGGGCTCAGTTTCTAATATCCTTATTTCTGATCTTGATCTTACAGTTTATTTCTGGAGATTTCCTACTAGGTATAAAGTATGACAATAGCATGGAAGAAGCATGATTTCTGGGATATACAGAGAACCTGTTCATATGGTTAGCTACTGTCTTGTTAGCTACTGCTTTGACCACTCAATGTAGTATGCAGACTTTACAGTTAACTGGAGCTGAGTGATACATTATTTAAACAATCCCTCTACTGGACTACACATCATTTCTGTGCTGTCAGCCTTCTAAATTTTGAAGATTGGATGGATGGTCCCTTTGGATATACACTATAGCATGGATATTTATTTGAATCCTCTTCTTTAAATTACAAAGAACGTGTACTGTAGATGTGTAGTCACTGGAGAAATTGTTGATACTTATCTAAACTTACAGTAGACAAGGCCCTTCCTCCTGTGTCCACTTCTACAACACAGGACTATAAAGCTGCTGCACACTTCTTTTTCAGTTAAAGATTTAATTGATCTTACATATTTACAGATGCCTTTCAAAATAGACTTGAGATAAATTAATTAGATATTCATGAAGACGCACCACATTTCTTCTGCACACTTTCAGCTGATCATTGAGCAGGGGGTTGGACTAGATGACCACCTGAGGTCTCTTCCAACCCTAATCTTCTATGATTCTATGATTGCTAGGGAGACTGGCTACATTGCTAATGCCAGTTGCTATTTAGTTATAAGAAAAGGAGGACTTGTGGCACCTTAGAGACCAACCAATTTATTTGAGCATAAGCTTTCGTGAGCTACAGCTCACTTCATCTGTAGCTCACGAAAGCTCATGCTCAAATAAATTGGTTGGTCTCTAAGGTGCCACAAGTCCTCCTTTTCTTTTTGCGGATACAGACTAACACGGCTGCTACTCTGAAACCGGTTATTAGTTATACTGTCTGTAACTTTATGCCTGACCTAGCAGGTCACTAGTTTGTCCAACAGGTGGCACTGTATCTTTGAGCATTTAAATTTACTTGCTGAAGTTGCTTTGGTACAGTAAAGATCTTCCCTATGAATAAATAAAGCTGGTTTGCTGTTTTGTTAAGTGTTTCTGCTGGGTTTTCAACCACAGACCTCTTAAAATAAGTCCTTAGGTAAGTGTTTAAAAATGTACAACTTCAATAAAAACAAAAGTTTGATTTCAGGTTCTGACATCTAATTTTAATGTTGTTAGGGCTAAAAGCAATCTAAGCACTGGAGCCAAGATGCACAGGTAAGGGATGTCTCCACTTCAGGGAAATGCTTCAGGGATCACAGAAATCCCCAGCTTCTACGAATGGTCTCCACTATGAAAACTAAACTGTTGCCCCATTGCAGTCTCTCTCATTTGGATTTACTGGCTGTAGCATATTAAGAAATAAATCCAAATATAATAAACCATGGAAACAACTCTTAATAAAGTGGCTCCACCTCAGAATACCAGGCACAGCACCAGGACCAGTGACATCAACCACCAATGCCCCTCCCAAGTGAGCTAGCCACAGGCAGATGCTCTGCTGTGCCATGCCCCAAGGGTGCTTGCTCCTTCCCCAGAGTACCAGAGAGAGGTCAGAACTACCACAGGCCCTCCCCACTCCTTGTGACACAGTGTGTGTCAGTTCCATGGTGTGATTCTGCCTCCGTGCCCCCTGGAAAGCCAGGGACTGTAGCAGCCATTTCAACATCCAGTGACCCTCTCCCCCCCCCAAAAAAAGAAGAAGAAGCATCTCTGCTATTGTAGATGCTGACTTGTACTTCCTCCTGAGCTTCTCTCTTCCTTTGGACCTTCTTCCACCTTGCCATGTGTCTCCTTCAAGTCCCCTCTTGTGCCCCCACTACATTTTCACACCATGCCCTCATCATTTACTTTCTGGCTCCCGGTTTCCACTTTCTTCTCTACTCACGTTTTCCTCCCCTGCCTCTCTGGACCCCATCGCCATCTCTCCCTGCTTATTCCCCCATCCCCTTTTCTACTTCCATCAGCTGTCCTGCATTCACCTCCACCCAGCACCTCTTCCCTCTGTCTCTCAGATACCCATCCCACCTCTTCTTTATTCTCCTCCTCTTTGCTGCAGTGATTTCTTCACCCTGTCCCCAATCCCTCTTCATACTTGTCCTCTCTTCCAGTTCCCATACCACTGTCATGTCTGTCCTTGGACTCTGTTCCTGCCACCCTTATTCCTATCTGCAACTCTCAGCTTTCTCTTCACCAAGCTCTCCTTGATCTCTTCATCATCTTGTGTATCCTGGTGGCCATTCCTCCTCTCCCCCCCCCGTCTCATTTCCGACCGCACTCCCCTCCCCTTTCCATTCCTTCTCATTTGATGTCCACCCATTTTCTCTTTCCTTCCTCCAAATGGCTACTATCTACTTTTTCTGTGCTCTCTTCCCCTAGACTGCCATGTCTTACTCTGTTTCCTGTCCTCACGCCCTCTCTTTGTCAATGGTGACTTTAGCGTCCGTGTTGACAACCAGTCCGACTCCGCTGTCTGTCACTTCTTTTAATTTAACCTCCCTCAACTGGCCTCCAGCTTTTGATTAACTCTCCTATTCGCTTGACCAAGTCTTCACAAAATCTCTCCAGTCCTGCGATCTTGGAGTTCTATTTCTGTCAATGATGCTTGCTCTGCCTCATCATGTCTCCCTACCTCACCCCATCCTTCACCAATGCTTTAGTGAATTTCAATCTCTTGGCTCTTTCTCAGCTCTGCCTTCGTCTTTGCTGAGCAACTTTTCCACGTCTCTGATCCACTTTTGATGCCCTAATCCCCTCTCCTGAAACCTTCCTCGCTGCCTCATTCCTGTACTGTTACTGTAACCTTTTCCTCTCGATCCAAAAACATCTTCCTTTCCCAATGCTATAACCCCATCACTCTCTCCTTGTATCCTTTTGATTCTGATGCCATAAGAGATCATTGAATCTCCTCATTTTTTTTCTTGAAGGCCCAGCACAATATTTTCCTAACTACATTTCTGCTCTCCTTGGCCCCTATGCTCCCCCTCCTTACTGCTCTTGTTCTCTCTTTTTCCCACTCTCTGAGTTATACCTTTCACTCACACTATCCCTTGGAATGGTTGTTCACTAGTTGTCTGCTAAGTGACCTCTCTAGCCATTTAGATAGCCCTTGAAAACTCATAGGACCAAACTCTGTGCTGGTGTAACTTCAGGATTTGGCCCACTAGCTCCATGAATCCTTCCTGGGTTAATCCCTTCACCAACTATTGCCCTGTGATTTGTCTTGGCTGTGTTAGACTATTTGGAGCAGGGAATCCTATTTAGAGAGGGTCCCAACAGAACCAAATTTGAATGATTCCAAGGTGCTTTGGTGTCCCCGTTGAACTCATGATAGAGTTGGATCCAAACTCACTCCCTGTTGGCCTCTTATAAAATACCTGGCTCAACATATTGCTTGTATGTTAAATCTACCTTAATAGTTCCTATAGGCTGTGGGTAGCAGTAGTTACCATGTATGGTAACTTTTAATGATGCCACTCAGAAGAGTAGTAATTCTTCTGAGTGGTAATGCATCCACTATATAAGCAGCTAGATAGATAATATGGATATGGATTATACAAGATAAGAAATTTATTCCCCAAGGTTTACTGTAGCTGCTGTTATCTCTGAGTGTGGTTTGTTTGTTTTTAATAATCCAAAATCTTCATGTTTTATTCACTTTTTCTCTTCTGAGTGGTAATGCATAAAAACATCTTTTCCGGTAAAATGATCCCTTTACAATTTGGCTTTGATACAAAACCAGATTCCCACCAGAAAAGTTTTTACCTCTGGGCATATAGCAACGTATTTCCTTCCTAATTAATACCACATCTGCCTCCATATTTCATTTCAGCTTCTCAAAGAACATTGATGAGGCAGCCAATCACAAACAAGGATCATATGCTGCTGATCATTCAATCAGCAGTTTCCAGCATATCTCATTACTAAAGCATAAGTAGTCTGTAAGTGAATGGCGCTTGTCCATGCATTGCTAGTGTTAGCATAAATGCTCATTAGCCCCCATGAGCATGGCTATTACATGACCTACCACCAAGTAGTTCATCTGTGTGAACACATGACAAAAATCAAACTGGGTAACTGAAAAAAGCCACAAATTTCAAATTAAAAGGATTACTTGTGGCACCTTAGAGACTAACCAATTTATTTGAGCATAAGCTTTCGTGAGCTACAGCTCATCCGATGAAGTGAGCTGTAGCTCACGAAAGCTTATGCTCAAATAAATTGGTTAGTCTCTAAGGTGCCACAAGTAATCCTTTCCTTTTTGCGAATACAGACTAACACGGCTGTTACTCTGAAACCTGTCAAAATTTCAAATTATACAGGGTCAGATCCTGGGTTGTGGTCAAATAGAACAGAGCACAGGATGGGGTAGAGACATGCAAATGTAGGATTAAACTCCCATGAGCACTCTTCTCATCCTCAGGAGGCTGTGCCTGGCCACTCCTATGGCATTAAATACAGCAGCTTAAGAACAGCTCCAATGTATACAGCTGCTAATGGCTCCAAGTTCAAACCTGATTTGACTTGACCACCTCTAAGCTGAGAAGGTGGTTCAGTCTCCATAGTTAATTCAGTCCTTACCCTCTTCTGATGCTGCTAGCGGTCAGGCTAGTTTATGCCAGTTGTAGTGCTGGTATTCATGATGTGAACATCTGTTCACTGGGAATCAGACATAGGGAACGTCTACACGGCACACTTCTTTCAGCTGTGGGCAGAGTACTGTGGAAGTATAACGTTGTATAAGTATAACATTGTATAAGGGGACATGCTGGATACATTGTATATGAGAGGGCATGCCAAAACATGTTACAAAGTATCTGAGGGAGCACATGTAGGTACAGTTAGCTTTTGAATGGAGAAGCAATTAAGATAGAGCCAGCACATCTAAGAAGCAGGCATCAGAATGGAAGGTGTGAAGGGCAATTAGTTAAGTTAACTGGAAGCTATTAAAGGAGATTGTTAAGGGTGGCAGGTAATTGAAGATATGTGACTGGTCTCAGGGATCTCGAAGGGTGGTGACTAAAATCTTTTTCTTCTTTTGTCTGTAACTTCTCTGTAACTTGTTCTCCAAAAAAAACTGTATAAATTAAGAGACACAAGCCCCACTCAGGGGGCTCACTTCTAAATGTATTAGCAGAGCAGCTTTGCTAATAAAACAGAGTGGTCTGATAAATTGTGAGTCTGAGTCAAACTTTGACGGTACATATTCACAGAGCCCCTCCTACTGGGGTATAAATAACAGCCTAGCTGATGAGGCAGTGCTTAAAAAAGTAGAGTAAAGACATGCTTGAAAGGCTTGGGTATGTATGCCAGGTCTCTGCTTGCCCAAGCCAGGCCCCCATCTACACTGCTATTTTTAGCGGAGTAGTGTCTCATTGCCTCCTGTCCTCTGGAACCTTTCCTTACCACAGGAAAAGACTTCCCCAGTGGGGAAAGGCTGCTTCCCCTTGACAGAGCCTTTCCTCACCGCAGCTGGAAAAGGCTCTGGCAGCTCCCTGCAGGGAAAGATTCCAACAATGGGGAAAAGCTCTGCTAACTCCCTGTTGCTGGAGCCTATCCCCACAGCAAGGAAAGACTCTGTCAACATGGAAAGGCTTTGGCACAGGGGAGCTGCTGAAGGCTTTCCCCACTGCCCCCACCCCCATGCCAGATCCTTTCACTGACACATGCACATATACACCGCAGTATGGATGCAGCCTACTTTTCACCGCAGCATGTAGAGAAACATAATCTCCACTCTACCACCAGTGGTGTGTAGTGCAGCCATATCCTAAGACCAACCCACAGAAGCCTCCTTTCAAGGCCCCTCCTTGGCCCTGAGGTCTGAGAATGATGTGATATTAATTTACCCCCTTCCTAAGTGTGTACAAAATCCATCTCTATATATATTTACAAATGTAAACACCCTCTCCCTGAGCACCGTCTGAAATTACATACTACCTTCTGGTAAAATGTACAAATTAACCAGCCCACCAAAGTCTTTGTGTTTCAATAACGAGGATAGTCTCTGCTGATTCTCAAGCCCACACACATATATACAAATTTAAATCTTCTCTTTTAGAATGGCACATGGAGAATATTAGCTCACCTCCACTATCTATAAGAAATTATTAGGAAGAAAAGATCCTAAACGATGTGTTTTCCAGTTGAGAGAATATATAGAACTTTTTTGCTAAAGTTATAAAACATTCAAAGGAAAGTAGAAGAACCAAATACTAGTAATGGTCTCTTAAAGTAGCTGTAACAGCAAGGGACACAGTTTCTTCTATTTGGACCTTATCCACCAGGCACAGCTGTTGGTTGGTAAATTTAAAAAAAATCCTTTTCTGTAGAAGCAGATGCATTGGCTCTAATGTTTCTAAATCTATTTGCCTAGGTCTAGCAAAGTTTATTTAAAGGGAAGTTTTTTTTAGGGATTTCTCAACACATTATGTACTGTGCATACCTTTGTGGAGCTATTCTCAAAACAGCCACCAAAAGCTGTGATAAAGCCATAACTACAGAAGCATGTGAGAGCTACCAGGGATATTGCATGACAGAAGTTTGTCTTAATCTTAACTCTAGCTCTACCCAAATCTACATTAATAGATATGGCTAGGACATGGTGCACACTACAAAGGCCTATTTCTCCAACCATTTTATATGAGCAACTCCCATTGAAATGGCTGGTCAATCAACACCTGAGGAAAACTGTTTATTCATGGTAAATGTAGTGCTTGTAATGGGCACAGGCAAGAAAGCCTATGAAACTGAACTCTTTTTGTATTACCTCAAAACAGGTACAGCATGGACAGTGGCAAGGCAAGCTTCTCCCACACATGGGCTTCAGATCTGCCCTGGAGGAGTGTGAGGATAATTTAGTTTCCATAGCTATTCAGAACTTTGAACTCTCTTCTGAGAGTGAAAACACATGCCAGTCGTGGCGATTCTTTCTATGCATCATTAGCTAGTAGCTGAAAACCCACACTATCAAATGGCTATGACGGTTGAGCCAAGGAACACACCATCTGTGCAGTCTCCATCCTACAACCAATGAAATTCTGCATGCAGATTAACTGTGGAGTAAGGCTGGAGATTGGTGGAGTTACCTCTCCTACTGTGGTTTAAGAACTCTTGACGTGGCATAGAGGTATCTGTTCTGCCCTGCAGAACTTAGACCCTATATAGACAAGAAACAAACAGAGTGGGATGGGAAACAGAGGATGGGAAAGCCCAGGTCCTCAATGTTATGTAGGCTTCTAACTTCCATTGATTTCAGTAGAAGCTAGGAGCCTAAATACCTTTGAGGATCTGGGCTGAAGTGACTTGCCCAGGGTAACATAACAGCTCTTTGGCAGAATTTCAAATAAACTCAGTCTCCTGATTCCTAATCCAATGTCTTAATCCAGTAGACCACACTGCCTCTCATTATTTAAAATTATGAAGAGCTCCTTTTTTAAAAAAAAGAAAAAATATCTTTTTAAAATCACTAATCCAATGAGTTTACAGATTGTCTATAACCTTAATTAATCTGATACTGTGCATGCATAGTAAAATATTTGGAAATAATTTCCTTCATTCTTTACCTGCCAGGTTTCAAATGCTGGGTTCTCCGCCTTCCCTGGGGATGCACAGATATAACAAAAGTTAGAATCTGGTCAATGGTATGCGGTACGTATATGGTATGTTTGGTATAAAATTGTAATTGAGTTCAGTAAGTGTCAGATCCTTCCCAGAGATCTTAAAAGAACAATAATATTCCTTTAAAATCCCTTTGCTTTTCATCCAAATGGAAAATAACTTTCACAAACAAAGTTTTCAAGGTTATGCAGGCTGCCTGTCATTCAGTGATGTTTAGGCCCTTTGGTGGTTTCCACTTATGGCATATTCATCTTTTAACTATTAAGCTTGCAATTAACAAGAATTTACCCTGTGGGCTATTTACGTTTACGAGATTGTTAAAATCCCATAGTGGGAAAATGTTCAATTTATTAGGCACATCAACCACTACTGAAGAATCTGTTGACTCTGTATATTGTCTTTTCCCACAGTGTATTTCATAAACATTTGAAAGTGCTGTGACACTCCCCAGGGATACCCAGGGTTGTGAGTTACCTCACCACCACCTGCCCTTACTGTGAAGCAGTCTTGTCTGCACTTGCTGTAGATCAGCTTCCTAAAGCCACCTGCCTCTGGCAACAGAAGCACTGCTTGCAGGCCCCATGGACCTCACTCTCTCTGTGAAGGCAAGTGATAGGCACACACACACACACACACACACGAGTCCTTGGAGCACTCACTGCAGTGTCCAGACCTGTGGACACTCACAGAAATTAGCAAGTTTGCTATCCCTGAGGGGACAGCGTACACACTAGCTTGTTTGAGTCAACTGAAGATCAACTCCTAGTTAACACCATAGCACTGAAATATATTAATGAAAAAATCATGTTTATCATCACAGTTTAGATTTTAAGAGATAGTATAAAGATAATTAGAAGCAAAATGGATACATGTAAAAGAAAATCATAAAAGGCAAACCTGGATCTACACTTATCAGTGGTTACCTTTTCTATATAATAAAGAAGATTTTTCCCCAAAGATTCAGTCTTTTGCAGAATTAGCTGGTCACCCAGTCTGACCTCCTGTACATTACAGGTCACAGAACTTCGCCCACCCACTCCTCTATTAGACCCATAACCACTGGCTGACTTACTGAAGTCCTCAAATCATGAATTAAAGACTTCAAGTTACAGAGACTCTGCCACTTAGGGTAGTTTAAACCTGCAAGTGACCCAGGCCCCATGCTGCAGAGGAAGGTGAAAAACTCCCAGACTCTCTGCCAATCTGACCATATATGATAATCAGTTAGACCCTAAGCATCTGGGCCAGACCCACTGGACAGACACCTGGGAAAGAAATCTCTGTAGTAACTCAGAGCCCTGCCCAACTAGTGTCCAGACAAACCAGAATCCAGGCGTTCATGAAGCACCCACCTCTCACCAGGGTTTTCTTCAGTGATTGGAAAACAAAATGTCTCCTTGAATTCTTTTTATATTTTTCAAAGTTCAATTTCCCTTCCCCCGCCCTTAGACAGCACAAGCTGCCGTGGTTTAGTCTCCAGTGTCTTCCCATTTTCCCGGTTACTTCATATGTAAATTGGGCTTCCACTATGTTGTCTCACAATGTTTCATTTACATGTGAACGGAGATAGGGACTATACATTCTGTCTGGAAGAAACTTGTTTTCTCTTTGGTTGGTGACAGCCTCCGAAACATATTTTCCGTACATACACACAACTCCTTAAATATCATCCATACATCACGCAATGATTATGAAGATCAGTATATCATAAGCTTTTATTAGAGACCTTACATTATATTCTTTATGAATAAATGCAATTAAAGCAGTGTGCTAAGTGTAGTCACTAACCTAGCAGGCCTGCTAACATTTGCTGTTACAGATCAGTAAACCCTTTGCCAGATGGCATTATTGAGCCTCCATGTATCACATGTGCATTATATCTGCATTTCTCACTGTTCCAGCAATTAGCATTAGTTTTAATTTTAATTAAATTAGTTTTAATCCCTGGTTTTGGTGGGGTTTATTTCCCCCATTCTGATTTAGTCGGAGCAGAAAACTTACCTAATTGAAGGCCACCTTCCAACTTTTCAGGAGCCTGAAGGGGACACAGCCTATTTTCCTTAAAATGGAGGAGACTGCAGCTGTCCTCATTTATAATAAAAAGATTAATTCTGCTAAAGCACCAGGTTCTAGAATGCAATATACTCCATCTGGAGCCCAGAGGCCTTTCTGTAATTTCTGCAGGTCACACCCTACCTCTTAGGACCTAATCTTGCAAGGCTCTGACTTAGCAGGAACTGAGCTTGCTCAGATTTAGACTGAAAAGATATGGATGACTCTTGGGTTATATTGTAGAATCATGAGGGTGCATTTGACTCAAAGGCTACATTTTGCCCACCTGAGCTCTATCCGTATTCATTGTATTCTAAAACACTGACTAATTTTTACATCTTTTGTGAATTTAATCTTAGAATCATAGAATCCTAGAATATCAGGGTTGGAAAGGACCTCAGGAGGTCATCTAGTCCAAACCCCTGCTCAAAGCAGGACCAGTCCCCAACTAAATCATCCCAGCCAGGGCTTTGTCAAGCCTGACCTTAAAAACCTCTAAGGAAGGAGATTCCCCCACCTCCCTAGGTAACCCATTCCAGTGCTTCACCACCCTCCTAGTGAAAAAGTTTTTCCTAATATCCAACCTAAACCTCCCCCACTGCAACTTGAGACCATTACTCCTTGTTCTGTCATCTGCCATCACTGAGAACAGTCTAGATCCATCCTCTTTGGAACCCGCTTTCAGGTAGTTGAAAGCAGCTATCAAATCCCTCCTCATTCTTCTCTTCTGCAGACTAATATTTTGGTTGTATTTAATTCTGTCACTTATTACTAGTGCTAAACATTTAAATCTTGGCTCCACATTCCTCCTGTCTGTTGGTATTTTAGTTGCTGGGAACAGTAAGCTGTAGACTGAGGAAACCTAAAATTCTGACTCTTATTGCAGCAATCTGTCTAGACTGTCTAATAAGGGGATTGTTCTTGGGTGGCCGCATATTCTTTTTAATATTGACTATTTGTGTCCATAATTGCTTTCTTTGTAGATATTGCCAATGTTGTTCTCATTTCAGATTATATTTTTCTTTTGCGGAATGAAAAGAGCAAATCTCCCTCCATAACTGCTCTATAGATATTCCCTTCTCAATCCAGTTAGGCCCCCAGCATGGAAAAAAAAAGTCCTGTAAAAAGTCCCTGCCTATAGTAAAAAATAGTAGCAATAAGATGGACACCTGAAGGCAAGCAAAAACAAGGCCACGTGAAAATAACATGGTGAAGAGCTGTGGAAGCCGAGCTGAAAAACCTGGGGCACAGCTGGGGAACCATTGAAATAGTTGCCAGAAACAAACAGGAGTGGAGGAGCTTCGTCACTGTCCTAAAAGCCAGAGGCATAATAGGAATATGATGATGATGATGATGACATAGTAAAAAATGCCGTACTGGTTCTGGCCAGCAGCATCAGGAACTACACATAACACAATTATTTAGTATTCAGGGTTTGACTCTGCAAAGCCTCCACATACACAAGCCAATGTAAATTCCATGCAGGATCAGGTTCTCTGGGTTGTACATCACTAAAATGTCAGTGCTTGTTTTGAAATGCCACTGCAGATATGTTCCTCAACACAATATTTTAGATTCTGGTTAGACCAGCACATTTCTTTCTTCTCAGTATCATACTCTGCGTTGTCCCAGAACATGACTATTTTTAAATGAATGAAAGGTCTGCGAAATACACCCCCTGATCATGTAGGACTCTAAGCAGCTTGTCATAAATATAAAGGGAAGGGTAAACACCTTTAAATCCCTCCTGGCCAGAGGAAAAACCCTTTCACCTGTAAAGGGTTAAGAAGCTAAGATAATCTCGCTGGCACCTGACCAAAATGACCAATGAGGAGACAAGATACTTTCAGAGCTGGAAGGGGTAAAAAACAAAGGGTTCTCTCTGTCTGTGTGATACTTTTGCCGGGACCAGAGCAGGAATGCAGGTCAGAACTCCTGTAAACAGTCAGTAAGCAATCTAGTTAGATATGCGTTAGATTCTGTTTTGTTTAAATGACTGATAAAATAAGTTGTGCTGAATGGAATGTATATTCCTGTTTTTGTATCTTTTTGTAACTTAAGGTTTTGCCTAGAGGGATTCTCTATGTTTTGAATCCGATTACCCTGTAAGGTATTTACCATCCTGATTTTACAGAGGTGATTCTTTTACTTTTTCTTCTATTAAAATTCTTCTTTTAAGAACCTGATTGCTTTTTTCATTTTTCTTAAGATCCAAGGGTTTGGGTCTGTGTTCACCTATGCAAATTGGTGAGGATTTTTATCAAGCCTTCCCCAGGAAAGCTTTCCCGTTTCCAAGTGGGCACTTCCCCTGTTCTTTGTGTAACACTTTGGTGGTGGCAGTGTTTAACCTAAGCTGGTAAGAATAAGTTTAGGGGGTCTTTCATGCAGGTCCCCACATCTGTACCCTAGAGTTCAGAGTGGGGAAGGAACCTTGACATGGTGGCAGAGCTTGAAACTTGAAATAATTTTGAGATCATTTTGAGACTTTTTTTTTGAACCAGAAGCACAGAAGGATTTTAAAAGATTTTAAAGGGTTTTGTAAAAGGGAACAAAGCAACAAGCATGACAAAAGGGAGCTTGCTTTTGTGAGCTGGAGTTTCTCTACCTAAAGGCAGGATAGTTAACCTCCTCCAGGGAAATTCACAAGTCTTCACAGATCTGAAGAAGTTTTTTGTTTGGTTTTTTTTTAGCTAAGAGCAACTAGAGGGTTTTTCTGTCTATTTGCCTGAAGACAAAGGATTTTTTTGTAGGCTGACAATCACTATCAGAGAACATAGGTATCCGGTTACAGCACAACCCAATTTTTTGACAAGCCAAGTTTTTTTTGGTTGTTTGTTTTATTTCTAACTCTTGGGTGTAAAGTTAGTTAAAAACAGAGAGGCAAACATGACAGAAACCAAGGAAACGGCCAAAGAGCCTGCCTACAGGAGAGCTATGGAGACGAAGGAAAAAGAAATGGAGGAAAAGGAAAAAGCCCAAGAGGCTGCCCACAGGAGAGCTATGGAGGCAAGGGAAAAAGAAACGGAGGAAAAGGAAAAAGAGAGGAAGCATGCTGAGGCAGAGAAGGAAAAAGAGAGGAAGCATGCACTGGAGATGCAGAAGGCAAAGGCTGAACAGAATCTACTGGATAACCCTAATCATCCTTCCCCAACAATCCACAAATGGGAGCAACTATGTCCACAGTATGATGAATCCAGTGATATTGCTGAATTTTTTCTACCCTTTGAGAGACTGTGCACTCTCCATAAAATTCCTGAAGCTCACAAAATGACCACATTGGTCGCAAAATTGACTGGAAGAGCTCTGGACATATTCAATAAGATGCCTACTTCTGACTATAATAAGTTCAAGGATTTGGTTTTAAAGCAATTTCAAATTACATCTGAAACGTACAGAGTAAAATTTTGAACCCTTAGGAGAGGGCCTGGACTAAGTAATATGGCTTATCTAAACCAGATGAAGGATCTTTTAGATAAATGGGTCCAAGGAAGGGTGTCACTAGCTTTGACGGAATGCGTGATTTGATAGCTTAGGAGCAATTCCTGAATATGTCCAAGGAGGAAATAAACAGTGTTTATGGGATAAGAAAATGGACTCAGCAGAAAGTCTTGCTTCTTATGCTGATCGATACGAGCAGTCCCAGACTGCCAGAGAGGCGGGGGAAGCTGGAACAAAACAGGTGGAGGGAGGAGAGAGGAACAACCCTGGTCGCAGTTGGAGCGGATACCAGAAGGGACACCCTCAGATCGCACCCTACTACTCGGGGCAGCCCAAAGCCCCAACTATACACCAAGGAATACTCCAGACACCTTATCGTCCTGCCACACCTTTCTCCAGCAACCCACCTTGCCCCAGTGACCCGTCAGCTGGACAATGTTTTAAATGTAACAAGCCGGGGCATGTAAAGGCCAATTGCCCCAAGAACCCCAACAGATTACAGTTCATTGCACCGGAATCACACCAGAGGTCCTCAGGCCCAGATACCTCCCAGATACCCTCAGAGCGGAGGGAAACTGTGAGTGTGGGCGGGAAGAAGGTCACCGCGCGGAGGGACACCGGAGCACAAGTGTCGGCTATCCATGCTTCCTTAGTGGACCCAAATTTAATCAACCCAGAGATCCAAGTGACAATTCAACCCTTCAAGTCCAACTCTTTCAATTTGCCTACAGCCAAGTTGCCTGTCCAGTACAAGGGCTGGTCAGGAACGTGGACTTTTGCAGTCTATGATGATTATCCCATCCCCATGCTGTGGAGGGAAGACTTGGCCAATCATGTGAAGCTAGCCAAGAGGGTGGGAATGGTCACCCGCAGCCAGGCTAAGCAAGCCATCACGCCTAGCTCTGTTCCGGAAACTTCTACCAGGACCCGGTAGAAGGTGGTGATGGACCCAGTAGAAGGAGGTGATGGACCCGGACCCCATGCCAACATCTGCAACAGCAGTAGTGGATCCAGGCCCAGAGACCCAGACAGAGCCAGTCCCAGAACCGGAACCAGCAGAACAACCAACACCAGAGGGGCCCACTGAACCTGAACTGGCAGAAGCCGATAACCCTACACAACAGGCTCAGGCAGAGCCTGAACCCCAACATAGTGCACCAGCGGAGAGTGGTTCACAGTCAACAGACACAGCCCCATCCCCTACATTGCTTCCAGAGGGACCAAGCCTAGGTTCACAATCCAATGAGGAACTGATGTCTCCAGCATCAAGGAAACAGTTCCAGACCAAACAGGAAGCAGATGAAAGCCTCCAGAGAGCTTGGATGGCAGCATGAAGCAACCCACCGCCTCTCAGCTCTTCTAATCGATCCAGGTTTGTTGTAGAAAGGGGACTTTTATACAAGGAAACTCTTTCTGGTGGACACCAGGAAGACTGGCATCCTCAGAGACAGTTGGTAGTTCCAACTAAGTACCAGGTAAAGCTCTTGAGCTTAGCCCACGATCATCCTAGAGGCCATGCTGGGGTGAACAGGACCAAAGACCATTTGGGGAGGTCATTCCACTGGGAGGGAATGGGCAAGGATGTTTCTACCTGTGTCCAGTCTTGTGAGGTGTGCCAAAGGGTGGGAAAACCCCAAGACCAGGTCAAAGCCCCTCTCCAGCCACTCCCCATCATTGAAGTTCCATTTCAGCGAGTAGCTGTGGATATTCTGGGTCCTTTTCTGAAAAAGACATCCAGAGGAAAGCAATACATACTGACTTTAATGGATTTTGCCACCCGACGGCTGGAAGCAGTAGCTCTAAGCAACACCAGGGCTAAAAGTGTGTGCCAGGCACTAGCAGACATTTTTGCCAGGGTAGGTTGGCCCTCCGACATCCTCACAGATGCAGGAACTAATGTCCTGGCAGGAACTATGGAAAGCCTTTGGGAAGCTCATGGGGTGAATCACTTGGTTGCCACCCCTTACCATCATCAAACAAATGGCCTGGTGGAGAAATTTAATGGAACTTTGGGGGCCATGATACGTAAATTCCTAAATGAGCACTCCAATTATTGGGACCTAGTGTTGCAGCAGATTCTCTTTGCCTACAGAGCTGTACCACATCCCAGTTTAGGGTTTTCACCATTTGAACTTATATATGGCCGCGAGGTTAAGGGGCCATTACAGTTAGTGAAGCAGCAATGGGAGGGGTTTATATCTTCTCCAAGAACTAACATTCTGGACTTTGTAACCAACCTACAAAACACCCTCCGAACCTCTTTGGCCCTTGCTAAAGAAAACCTAAAGGATGCTCAAAAAGAGCAAAAAGCCTGGTATGATAAACATGCAAGAGAGCATTCCTATTCCTTCAAAGTAGGGGACCAGGTCATGGTCTTAAAGGCGCTCCAGGTCCATAAAATGGAAGCGTCGTGGGAAGGGCCATTCACGGTCCAGGAGCGCCTGTGAGCTGTTAATTATCTCATAGCATTCCCCACCTCAAACCGAAAGCCTAAAATGTACCATATTAATTTTCTAAAGCCCTTTTATTCCAGAGAATTAAAGGTTTGTCAGTTTACAGCCCAGAGAGGAGATGACGCTGAGTGGCCTGAAGGTGTCCACTATGAAGGGAAAAGTGCTGGTGGCGTGGAAGAGGTGAACCTCTCCATGACCCTTGGGCGCATGCAGCGACAGCAGATCCAGGAGCTGTGCACCACCTACACACCGACATTCTCAGCCACCCCAGGACTGACTGAACGGGCATACCACTCCATTGACACAGGTAATGCTCACCCAATTAAAGTCCAACCTTACCTGGTGTCTCCTCAAGCTAAAACTGCTATGAACAGGAGATCCAGGATATGCTACAGATGGGGTAATCTGCCCCTCTGGCAGTGCATGGGCATCTCCAGTGGTTCTAGTTTCCAAACCAGATGGGGAGATATGTTTCTGCATGGTCTACCGTAAGCTAAATGCTGTAACTCACCCAGACAACTATCTAATGCCATGCACAGATGAACTATTAGAGAAACTGGGATGGGCCCAGTTCATCTCTACCTTGGACTTAACCAAGGGGTACTGGCAGGTACCACTAGATGAATCTGCCAAGGAAAGGTTAGCCTTCACCACACGTCGGGCTGTATGAATTTAATGTACTCCCTTTCAGGCTGCAGAATACACCCACTACCTTCCAAAGACTTTGTATATGGTCTCCTAGCGGGGTTAGGAGAATATGCAGTCGCCTACCTTGACGATGGGGCCATATTTTCAGATTCCTGGGCAGAACACCTGGAACATCTACAAAAAGTCTTCGAGCGCATAAGGGACGCAGGAGTAACTGTTAAGGCTAAGAAGTGTCAAATAGGCCTAAACAGAGTGACTTACCTTGGACATCAGGTGGGTCAAGGAACTATCAACCCCCTACAGGCCAGCGTGGATGCTATCCAAAAGTGGCCTGTCCCAAAGTCAAAGAAACAGGTCCAATCCTTCTTAGGCTTGGCCAGTTATTACAGGAGATTTGTACCACAATACAGCCAAATCGCCACCCCACTGACAGACCTAACCAAAAAGAAACAGCCAAATGCCGTTCAGTGGACCGAAGAGTGTCAGAAGGCCTTTAACCAGCTTAAAGAGACACTCATGTCTGACCCTGTGCTAAGGGCCCCAGACTTTGACAAACCGTTCCTAGTAACCACAGATGCATCTGAACGTGGTGTGGGAGCAGTTTTAATACAGGAAGGACCAGATCAAGAATTCCATCCTGTAGTGTTTCTCAGCAAGAAGCTCTCTGAGAGGGAAAGCAACTGGTCAGTCAGTGAAAAAACACGCCATTGTCTACGCTCTGGAAAAGCTACGCCCATACATTTGGGGACAGCGTTTCCACCTGCAAACCGACCATGCTGCACTACAGTGGCTTCATACCACCACGGGAAATAACAAAAAACTTATTTGGTGGAGTTTAGCTCTCCAAGATTTTGATTTCGACATACAACACATCTCAGGAGCTTCTAACAAAGGGGCTGATACACTCTCCTGTGAGAGTTTCCCAGAATCAACTGGTTAAAATCGTCCTTGAGATGTGGAAAATATTCTTAGTCTTTATATACTTGGTAGTATATTTAGAGGTACATGTGTCTTATTAACTCTGTTTTCTCCTAGAGGTCCAGGAAGAAATCACAGCCAGCATTTCACTCTATCTGTGATTTGGGGTGTGTGTCATAAATATAAAGGGAAGGGTAAATACCTTTAAATCCCTCCTGGCCAGAGGAAAAACCCTTTCACCTGTAAAGGGTTAAGAAGCTAAGTTAACCTCGCTGGCACCTGACCAAAATGACCAATGAGGAGACAAGATACTTTCAAAGCTGGAGGGGGTAAAAAAACAAAGGGTTCTCTTTGTCTGTGTGATGCTTTTGCCGGGACCAGAGCAGGAATGCAGGTCAGAAATCCTGTAAAAAGTCAGTAAGCAATCTAGTAAGATATGCGTTAGATTCTGTTTTGTTTAAATGACTGATAAAATAAGTTGTGCTGAATGGAATGTATATTCCTGTTTTTGTATCTTTTTGTAACTTAAGGTAACTCAAGCCTTCCCCAGGAAAGGGGGTGTAGTGTTTGGGGGATATTTTGTGGGGGAGACATTTCCAAGTGGGCACTTCCCCTGTTCTTTGTGTAACACTTTGGTGGTGGCAGTGTTTAACCTAAGCTGGTAAGAATAAGCTTAGGGGGTCTTTCACGCAGGTCCCCACATCTGTACCCTGGAGTTCAGAGTGGGGAAGGAACCTTGACACAGCTCTTTGACGTTCTGAGCTCCCTTAATGTCCATTGAAGTCAACACGTTGGCGGAGTGAACCCAGAGCTCTTTTGAGCTATGGTAAATGGTCTAGTATTATTTGTACAGTGTCATAGCTGAACATGGAATTTCACAGACAGACTCCACCAGCCCCACAGAGTTTATAATCTAAGTAAGATATGATAGTCTATGACCCATCCACACAGCAAATTATCACCAGATCAGTAACTGGTTATGGCAATGGTTAAGCTCAAAACATTGTTGAGTATGTACAGAAAATGTTAATGACCACTTACAACTGCTAAATCCATGCACTGCCCTTTCTAGACACTTCATCTACTAGGCAGCAGGTTTGATTACGACTGATATGTGTGGATGTGCCATTATAATTGGTAAACTAAGTCATCTCCCCATCCATTATTCTATGGTAAGACCTCTCCCAATGGTTTTCTGGTTAAGGCACAAAATTGGGAATTGAGGATTGTGATGGGTTTCCTCTGGAGTGCCACCTGGAACTGGGATACCACTGAGCCCCCCTGTCCCACCAACCTGGGTTCCCCTTACTCTGTGTTGCTGTGACAGGCTGTGAAGCCCCCTTCCAGCACACACACAGGTAAAGACACACCCAGCTGCAGTTATATTCACACACATGCTGAGATCAGTTCTGCTTGAGAGAGCTCAGCCAAGGAATTGCCCAGGATGCAAGTGCACATCTCCTCTGGAGTATAAACCCAACATTGTATCGTCTTGCACTGCACTGAGAAGTATACAGCGTAAGCTCATAAAATTCACCCTCTCCCTCACTGTGGAGAGAGAGATGCAACAGCTTTCTGCCCCACATATGAGTTCCACACTGGTTTTAGAGACAAAACAAAACAAGTTTATTAACTACAAAAGATAGATTTTAAGTGATTATAAGTGCTAGCAAAGAGATCAAAGCAGATTACCTTAGTACATAAACAAAAAACGCAAACTGATCTTAACACACTAGATAGGTAGGATATAAATCAGCAAATTCTCACCCTGAGTGATAAACAGGCTGGCAGAGTCTTAAGGCACAACTTGCCTTGGCTTTCCCAGGTTTTCATACACAGGCTAAAAATCCTTCTAGCCTGGGATCATCACTTCCCACAGTTCAGTCTTTGTTCCTCAGGTGTTTCCAGGTGTGTTGTTTCACAGAGAGTGAGGTCCCTCCATGATGTAATTTTCCCCCTTTTATATCTTCTCCCCTCTTTCTGGAAAGCTCTTTTGCTGTGACCTGGGTCAAACAGTCCCGACTGTGTAGTACTATCTCTGAGAGGTTTCTATTATACACAGTTCCTGGAGTAACTCTTGTGCTTGTGCGCATTTCCTCACTAAACCATTAACATTGTTTGGCCTTTTTACTGTCGCACCTGAAAGGCTGCTTGTGGGTGCTTTCACCCTCATGACATGTTTCAGTAACACATACATAGCCAAACTTCATAACTTCACCTACGACGAGAGCACATACAAGCCAATGAGACATTACTGTCCAGCAGATCAAGACTTTTAGAATGACACCTCACAAGGGATTCTTTGTATAAGGCATATCCTAATTACATGACAGAGGTGAATATTGGGGTGTCAGGGTGTCACAAGGATAGAAACTCTATTCCTGTCATAGAGTCTTCTTGTGTGACAATAGGCAAGTCACTGTGGTTAGATGTTGGCTGTGTGTGTGTTTATTTTGTGTGCTGTCCCAGCTCTGCACAGATAGCGGAGATAGTAGAGCTTAATTAAACGCCCAATAAATCCACAGACTTGGTTTTCAGCAAAGGCACCCGGCCAGGTTTATTGTCGATAAAGCACAGTAATAGCACCTGGCAGCCTCTACGAGGATACTATGACATGTATGCTCATGATGGATGCAGCTCAGTCAGTGGCAGGACTTTCCACTGCCCCCTAGGCTGGCCAAAGACACTCCATCTGAGATACATCTTTATACACCAGGGGTGGGCAAACTACAGCCCACAGGCCACATCCAGCCAGCCAGCCGATTTAATCCGGCCCTCGAGCTCCCGCTGGGGAGCGGGGTCTGGAGCTTGCACTGTTCCCACGCTCCAGCCGGGGAGCAAGGTCGGGGCCCACTCCGTGCACATGTGCTGCAGCTCCTGGAAACAGTGGCATGTCCCTCCTCCAGCTCCTACGTTTAGGGGCAGCCAGGGGGCTCCGCATGCTGCCCCATCTGCAGATACCATCCCTGCAGCTCCCATTGGCCAGGAACTGCAGCCAATGGGACCTGCAGGGGCAGCACCTGCAGATGGGGCGGCATGCAGAGCCGCCTAGTCATGCCACCGCATAGGAGCTGGAGGGGGGATATGCTGCTGCTTCCGGGAGCTGCTTGAGGTAAGTGCTGCCCAGAGCCTACACCCCTGACCCCTTCCCATGCCCCAATCCCCTGCCCCAGCCCTGATCCCCATCCTGCCCTCTGAACCCCTCAGTCCCAGCCCGGAGCACCCTCCTGCATCCCAAACCCCTCATCCCCAGCCCCACCCCAGAGCCTGCACCCCCAGCCAGAGCCATCACCCCTTCCTGCACTCCAACCCCAATTTCATGAGCATTCGTGGCCCTCCATACAATTTCCATACCCAGATGTGGCCCTCTGGCCAAAAAGTTTGCCCACCCCTGTTATACACCAATACAAACATGTTACATATTGTCCTTGACGTATCAGGGTGCCACCCTCTGACGTATTAGGGCGCCACCCATTGCCTTGAATGTGTTTGTTTGATTAAAACATTTTTATTCATCATGCGGTCACCCTGACCTTAGCTTTATGATGCGTCACTGTGTTCCTGTTATCTTTGGGGAATATCCTGTATTGAGGTGTTCTGGTACCACCCTTTTGGAATGTGCTTGCATGAGTGCTCTGTGCCCAGCACTTCTTAGCGATATGTGTTTTTGCAATATTAGCCCTGTGCTTGCCAAATTTTGTGAACAGGGCTTGCCTCTTGCTTACAACTTAACTTTGCTTTATGTCAGCAAAGCTTTGACTATTTTAATTGAGGCCTCAGGCCTCATACCAGGCCTTTGATACATGGGCTTATGTTTCAGGCCCTCTTCTTACTACAGTCACTTGCTGCCTCACTTTTCCCCACTTGGGACGTGGTACTGTTAACATTTCCCTCCCTCGCTTGTTGTGAGGTAAAATTCATTAATGATATTGTGGTGCTCATATGCTACAATGGTGAGAACCATAAACAATCCCCTGGATAAAAATGAGTTTTTAAAAAATCACCTCTTGGCAGATACAGCTTGTGTAGATCCTCTTGCCCATATAGGAACCACTGTAATAATCTGAGAAAATAAGTGTTTTCAAAATGCCTAAGGTAAACAATGGTGGACATGCAATAATCTTTTTTACTATAGTGAGACTTCAAGTGGGTTCAACCTCACTATGTCTAATTTTGTTTGTTTGTTTTATAGGACGTATATTTACTTTCAGATGGTTTTCTTATTTTGATTCCATAATATGTTATTTCTTGTGCTATCCATTTCACTATTCAAGTCAACTCCCCTTTACAGTAATCATATTGAAACATTATGCAAGAATCACTGTTTGATCCAGTTTTAAAGATGAAATCTCGAACTGCTACATAATGTACCTATAGAATCTAAGCATTAGAAATGCATTGGATCAGTCTCCTTTCCTATTGTTTGTAGAACCAGAAATATTCAGCAGAAAAACTAAAATTAAATCTCCAGCCAGCAAAATATGTTTTGTAATATCTTTTGATGTAGGCATTACCTCAGACTCATTTGAGATAGGGAAATTCAGCTCTATTTTAATAATTCTGGAATTGATGTTTGCAGTTGCAGTCACACATACAGAAGTGAAGTTAGTATCTGTCTGTCTAGACATTTCAGTTGAGCTAATCAATGTGTGGTACCTGACCACCTTCAAATATTTTGAAGAGCTAGAAAAATCTAATAATGACTGACATATATCATCAGCATAACATGTTTTCTTTGTAGTTGATATCATCTGTTTTAATCCTTGTTCTCCCACACACACAACTCTGCACTGCTGCCATAGGGTCTTTTCCAAGGTTTAATGGGAATCCTTTTGAGTCTAGCAAGTGTAGCTATAGCTACATCATTCAGTGTGGGGTAACTTTTAGTCCATTTACCAAAATTGAACCCAATTCCAAATGAGCTCGGTGTTGAGGAAACGGGAAATGTATCTCTTACTCTCCCTTGGGGTGACCATGACCTCCTGAAACCCAGCAACATCCCTGTTTTTATATTGGTTTTACAAAATTTAGGGTGAAATCCTGGCCGTCTTCAAGTCAATGGCAAAATTCCCATGGACTTTTATAGGGTCAGCATTTCACCCATAATGTTTTGTCCCTGTTTTTGTAAATGCTTTACAAATGGTGACCTACTGAAGAAGCTGTCAGACAAATGAGGTGGTGAAATTGATAGCAAGCTAGCTGAGCTCATGTGCGTTTTAAGACCACCCGCCACCAGACATATCAGATGATGCCATCTTGCTATTCCTTCTCTCCAGTGAGTAAGGTGATCTGGCTACAGCATTCATAAGCTGAATGGAAGAGTGGTTTAATGGTTAAGGTGCTAGTTAGCAATGTGGAAGTTCCTGGCTCCAGTCTCTATTTCACTTCAGATCCTGGCTCCAGTCTCTACTTCACTTCAGGCTTCCTGTGTGACTTTGGGTAAATCACTTAGTCTCTCTGGGCCTAGGTTCCCAGTCTGTGGAGTGCGGCTGTATATTCAAAGGTGGTGAGGCTCTCACATGCTGTGGAAGGGGGTGGGTGGGCAGGCTCTGTACCACAGATAGCTATATGATAATTTTGCTGTTACCTCATCCTTTCCCTGTACTCCTATTTTTGATGTCTTGATATAACCCAGAATGTGAACTCTTAGATAAAGCCTTTCTAAATTAAGGAAATTCACAGTCCTGCAAACCCCTGTTGTAGACACCTTATACCACATGCGGAGTATTTCAAACTGGTGTAGTGTACTTGGATGTGTTACCAGTGTCGTAACATTTAGTTAAGTGGGGGTGAATTTCCATATTGTAGACTGGGCTCTGGTGACAGGCATTTCAGCTCCGAAGAGCTGACAATCTAGGTTACAATAAGACACAACAAGCCGATGAAACCAACACATTGGAGGTGTGGGGGAGGGAAAAGGATGTTGTATCAATAAAACAAACAAATTATCATACAATAAGCAGTGGTGTCAGCTCAGTACCTGTCTAGACAGCAATGTCGTTACGGACATGTGCACTGCTGTAATGTAGAAAGGACTGAGGAGTCTGTATAGTGGCTAGTGCAATGGGAAACTGATCCTTGATTGGTGCCTCAGGCACTATTGCACTATAAATAATAAATGACCGCAATGACGAGATGCCCCCAAAAACTTGGACTCTCACTGTTCTTGAAGGCCATTCCAGTATCTGGTTTGGGTTAAAATAATGTAAAATAAAAACATTTTGATTCCTATTTTTTATAATGCTACAGCAGAGCTGCTCCTAGCCAAGCTATGTTTCTGCAGAGAGAGGAGAGAGAGCAGAGAAGCATTCCCCACTACCTCCAACCTCTCCAAGGTGCATCTTCTTGACGCTCCACCAAGACTCTGGACCAAATATGCAGCTGTCTGCAACCCCCGCAACATGTCCTGGTTTCTGGGTTTGACAATCTGGTCAGTCTGTGTTCCCTTTCAAATTCCATTTTCTTATCTATTATTTAATAGATCAATCAAAATAAGTACTAGAACTGGTGAAAAAATGGAAACCCTCTTTCAGGAAAATTTTTGAAAATGTCAAAGTCGTTCTTGTTCTGCAGGTTTCACAGAATCATAGAACCATAGGGTTAGAAGGGACCACAAGGGTCATGTAGTCTAACCCCATGCCAAGATGCAGGATCTGTTGTGTCTAAACCATCCAAGACAGATGACTATCTAGCGTCCTTTTGAAAACCTCCTTTTGAAAACCAGTTTTTCTTGGTTTTTTTTTAAACTTTCATTTTTGAAAAGTTTTGGTTTTTTGTTTGTTTCTTTTTTCTCCCTTTTCAACTCAACCTCCCCCCTATTGTTTTCTTTTTTCATTTTGCCACTGAAAGAGGAAGGGAAAAGGGTGGTGGAAGGAACTGAAACTGAAAATACAAAAGCCAGAAAAGGAAATTCAAATTGTATCCAACTAGAACAATTTTGAGAAACAAAAATCAAAAAAATTTTTGATTTTTTTAAAAGGGATATTTTTGCTTCAAAAATTGTACAAAATATTTTTTTAATGTAAACAGCATGTTTGTAGTAAATTTTGGTGGTTTAGATAAAATGTCTGGGGAGGGGAAACTCATTTCAGTCCTTATTCTGTTAGCCTTCTTAAAGCCATTTGAGATAGTAGCTTATTCATTTGGGACCAGATTGTGACCCCTTACAATGGTGAGCAGTTAATCGCATGAATAGTTCCTTTGACCTCAGTGGGAGTACTTGTGTGAGTAATTGCCTATGAACAGGCCAGTTTCTGATATCCCTACTTGCGCTGATTAGTACTGTAATCCACCACTAGTCTTACTGAAGTCAGTGGTGCTCCTGATGAAGTAAGGTACTATTAAACTACAGTAGAGGCAACAGATCCGACCCACCGTGAATGAGGAGAGTTCACATTCTGGGCCTTACTATTTTAATCTTTTTCAGTTTTTTTGAGATCACATTCAGAAATACATTTGTGTTACAGAAAAATATGTTGACAGCCATATAATCTGCCCTGCGGAAGGACAGGCTCTTCATCTGTGTTTGGTACAGTGCTCCACACAACGTCCTCTGATCTTGATCCTGATGGGGCATTAGGGCACTACTATAGGAAAAAAGATGAATAGTATTTAAGGGAAAGACTGAGAACCCTATCTTCACACTGGTGAGAAGTTAGTCACAGGAGGAGTCCCACCAAATTCCATTCCCAATCTGGATCAGTAAATGATATTGAATTGAGGGGTACTGGGCATGGAAGTCACTGCTCAGTACTGGGAATAAGGCATTCTCAGTCAGGCCCTACACATTCATGGTTAAATGGATTTCACTGCAGTAGTGGTCTGCTTGTATGTTTTCCATTCCATACAGGAAACAGTGCAAGTTACTGCTTTCTTTTACCTCTCTAATTTTTGGTGTGTAAAAAAAAGTAAGCATATATATTTTGTGGAGTAAAGTTTTGCTAATTCCAATTGGCTACAAGACTGTTCCCCTTATTTGTCTGTGGACAGTAAGGGGAGGGTATGCTAATAGAATTCTGTCATTCAGGAATCAATTGCAAAGGAGCCCAGGACAGAGCTCAGTGTGCTGAGGTGTGCAGGATGGATGGTAGCTAATAAATCACCTCATTACTTCTTGCGTCTCATTGCAGCTGGTATTCGTAGCTGTGTGTATAATCTCATTACTGTACTACAATTCTTCTGTATGGCTGTGGGAAGGGCAAATTCATTTCAATCCTTATTCTGTCAGCCTTGCTCATGTTGTATATGTACGGGGACTGTTGCCTCCTTACTAACATTCAGTGGTGGTGTTTTGGTTGGCTAGCTCCCAGTACTAAAAGGGGAAGGGTCTATGGGAAATCAGTACCCTGAGACTCATAGGCCCCAGGAACAATAGGGAGAGGCCGGTGCTCCAGGTCAGCCTGAATGACAGGGCGGGCAGGCTAATCAGGGAGTCAGGAGACCAGGGAGGTCCCATCCTCCCTATGAGCTGGAATTGCCTGGGTCAGACAGCGTGGGGCCAAGCTAAGGAGAAAGCAGGGGCCCAAGCTGAGCTGGGGAGCAGAGCTGGGCCAGATCCAGAGAGAGCAGACCCTGTCCTGGGAGCAGAGCTGCGGCCTCAAAGCCAGAGGCACAGCCCAGAGAGAGTAGAGCCAGAGGGGCCAGAAAAGCAGCCCAGGAAGCAGGTCAGTGCTGGGAGCAGAGTCACAAAAGCAGCCTGCAGAGCAGACCTGTCCTGGGAGCAGAGCTGCAGCAACCAGAGGGGCCAAAGAAGCAGCCCAGGGAGCTGGAGGCAGAGCAGCAACAGCAGTGCTGAGACAGAGGGGTGGAGCTGGGGCAGGAGCAGTCAGGAGCGGGGTGCGGTGAGCAGCTGGGGAGAGCGAGGGGGTTCCTGGGCAGCAGGCCCAGCACAGGAAGACACTTCAGCCAAGAGGTTCTGCAGGCCAGGCTTGGATCGTAACCCCGACAGGGCGGGAGTGACACTGGGAAGAAGGTTCTACTACTTAGAGCCTGAGAGCGTGTGGCCACCACCAGAGCAAGTGTCCAACCCCCAGCATCCCTGCAGCACAGCCAGGGCCTGAGAAGGAGGCCTGGGACTTACAAGGAACAGACTGTGAACTGCCCGGACATTCCAGAGACACTGTTTGTGATGTTCCCTGCCACAGAGCGGGTTGATGTGTTTCCTTTAACCTTTCCCATTTTTCCTTACTTTTTTTTAAATTAATTGTTGATTAAATAACTTGCATTTGCTTTAACTTGTATGTAATGGTCAGTGGGTCAGAGAAGTGCCCAGTGCAGAGAGAGTATTCCGGAGTGGGGACACCCTAGCCCCTGTGCTAGGTGACCGCAGCAGGGTTGGGGGTCGAGCCCCCCCAGGAATCCTGGGCCCCGCCTTGTTGGGGTTATGAGGACTCTGCCAGACAGGAGAGTGGAAGGGGAGTCCTCAGGGGCAGGGAGGCCACTGGGTAAAGGAAGTGGGAGTGAGGACTCAAATCCTTTCGCTAGCCAACTTCTCCGGGGTAGTGCAGAAGCCAGGAAAGTTCCCCACAATAGCGGGACTATTCCCCCGCTTACATATAGTACCTTACTCAGAGCTAGATTCTTGATACCTTTAATCACACTGAATACTCGGGGTAGGATTCTGTGCTGTGCCTCTAAGAGATGTAATGCCCAACTTGCAGCTCAGAAGGCATGGGAGGTTAAGGTAGAAGGCATCTTTCTTCTTCCTGATCCTGGGGCCCTGTCTGTTACAGCAGCCTCCCTGGGGCTACCCTATTGGCCATAGCATGGCCTGGAATCTCTGCAATGCTATATGCTGTTGCCCTTGTGCCCAATGTGCCCCTCCTGTCACCCAGCATCAGGGCTCATGATTAGTTCTCTGGAAGGCAGTAATATGGGTATCTCCTGCTGTGCTCATACTACGAGAATCCTCCTCTACTCACACACACCAACCAGACAGGAGACTTTTGATGCCCTTTTACGTCACTCCAGCCCTCTGACTCAGTATAAATGGGCCAGAGTGGGGATGAGGATCTTGTCTTAGCATTTTACTCCATGAGCAGCTACACTGAGATCAGTGGGACTAGGCACAGCATCAGGTAATGCTCAATTTAAATAGAGGTTCAGAATGGAGCTCCATTGACTTCAGTGGGACTATTTCCAGAGTAAGGTACTGCACGTGGTGAGTAAGTATGGAAGAATCTGAACTTTTAGACTTTGCTGCTCAGGTTGGTGATCTACAGGAATGACAGGGCTGCAGATGTTTTCTGGGGAAGATTGTTTTTAAAAAATCTGTTTATGGCTAGCTTGTGAGCTCCTTCCTCGCACTAGTGAACACTCACATGAGTAGCCCCATTGCAAGCAGTGGAACTATTTGTGTGAATATTTGCTCATCATTGTCAGGAAGGAGCTCACAATCTGTCTCTTAACAAATGTGTAGTTGCTGAGTTTTGGATCTACATTAGGGAGTAAGACTACCTGGTGCTTAGCTTCAGGTGTGTAGGCAGAGCCAGCTGCTTCACACTTATATACTTATCCCCCACCCTAGGGCAAGTGGGTGAGGGAGGGAGTGATGCTTTGGCATCACCAACCCCATTTGCTGGGCAGTGCAACTGTTGGTAAAGTCTAGCAATAAATTATACCCCCTCTCTGAAGCAAGGAAGGAGAGAGGAATTATGAATCGGAGGAGTGTCTCTGCATAATGTCTTGGTGGAGATTATACATCACCCCTTGCTCCAGACTGTGCCTAAAATTACAAACTGATTTTAAAATAACTCTGGTTGCCACCAGCAGAAACAGAATCCTTTCAGGTGCTCTCACGGCTGCATAGAATTTCAGCTTCTCATGTGGAATTTAACACAGCTGCCAATCATGGAAAGTATTAAGTTACCTGGTTTATCCCCCTGATAGTGCACAATTATTCTCTTGAGTGTATTTGCTAGTTCTATGTCTCCAATGCTTTCCTTAGAAGAGTATCCACAGAAAAGGGTGGGTGTGGGGTTGTGATAGGGCAGTGGTTCTCAAACTTCATTGCACTGTGACCCCTTCTGACAAAAAAAATTACTACACAACCCCACGCCACAGGGGCCCGCAAAGCTAAGTTGCTTGTGCTTCAGCTTCAGCCCTGTGTGATGGGGCTCGGGCTTCAGCAGGGCTGGCATTAGACTCGCTGGGGCCCAGGGCAGAAAGCCCAAGCCCCGTTGCGCAGGGCTGAAGCCTGAGGTCCCCGCATGGCAGGGCTTGGGCTTCAGCCCCGTGTGGCGGGACCTGGGACTCGGTTTTCTGCCCTGGGTCCCAACGAGTCTAATGCTGGTCCTGGCGACCCCATTAAAATGAACTCGGACCCACTTTGGGATCCCGACCCACAGTTTGCGAACTGCTGGGACAAGGTATTGTTCGCTTGGTACAAAAAACAGTAGAAAATATGAGGCAAAGACATATGAGGAAAATGGCAAGTACATTGTGGATGCAACTGGAAAACATATTATTATTATTAGGTACTGCAAAATTCTTTTTTTTTATTTATACCTCATGCAGCCCTTGATTTCAGTGGATTTACAGTGTAGAATTTGGCCGTATCATTTTTGTGCTAGGAATATGATGTCAATCTGTGAAGTATATGTCAGTGCAGAGCCTGGGCTTTACTTTCTAAAGTTGAAATCATGGAACATCCAAGACCCAGAGTCAGCATTTCAGCTTTTAAACAGACGCTCAGATCAAAGACAGACATCTGAAGTTCTGACATACCTCTTTGAACTGGAGATTTCAAAACTATTTTCTCCCACTCAGGCTAAATCACAAAGTTGCATTTAAAGGTTTATACTCTATTAATGTGTCTTACTACAGCAAACTGACCTGTTATTGTTTTAATGTGTGTAGCTTTTTCCTTTTTACTCTACTGAATTCTCTTTTTTTATTCTTATTTCTTATTCCTTAGATCTTTTACTGGCTTTGATAACTTCTAAGAAAAAAGTTTATATGTTATGCATCTTAAATCATTCATTTTCTCATTTGCTGAGTGCTGATGATAGATTTCCCTTTGCATTTGCTCAAATTATGTTCTTTTTTCTAAAATGTTCTTTTTTCTAAAAAAAAAAAAGAAAAGAAAAGATTTCCTGGTGTTCTTTGTGGATGAAAAGTTGGCATTCTGTTCAACTACATTATATTATTTAATTGCTTAACACCAATATATTGTATTGGGTTTGGTGTAAATATGATGGGTCTGATACATCACTCTCTTAACTTGGTGCCACAAGAGTGTGAAAGTGGTGTAACAGAGTGGGGAATCAGGCCCCATGTGTCAATAGGTAGGGAAATAGATTTGACATCAGTTTTTAAGTGGAACTCACATAGGAGACTGATGGCGAGTTCTGCTGAAAAACTAATGGCATGATATGGCCCTCTGGTTTTTGAACCATGCTCCTCATCACTGTTTACAGATTTAATAACTAGATTCACTTTAGCAGTCTGGTCAGGTGCTACTTAAAACAATGTTTCAGTTTTGATAGCAAGAAAATTTTGGATTTCATCTTTACCAGCTACAGGCTAAATTGAGAGTTTACTTTCAGCCCCGGATAAAGGGTGACGCTTCTCCAAAGGAAGCTCTGGGAAGAGAGTATGATCCAGACACCCCCCTGAATCATCGTTTCTCTGGAGCTCCTGTTTTATGTAGCGTGAAGGGCATATGCTGTCAGTTCATTATCAGATGTGGTATATTCTGCCCCCCCTCCACACTTCTTCATGTCCAGCCAGCTCTGCTCGCTGGGCCATAGGCTGGGGCAGAACCATGTATCTGCCTACACCATGCCCCCATCCTGCCCTTGTCCCTCATCGTGGCTCACATTGTGAGGAACAGCAGGCATGATTCCTCTGCTCTTTCCCACCACCATGTCTAGACTCAGGGTCTTCAGTAGGTCCTCCACGACCTTGCAGGACCTTACTACCATGCACAGCCACACAAGTCATACTCATAATCTAGCACAATGTCTTCTGTTTACTAAAATCTACAGAACGATGCAACTAAACTGCTAAATCAATTGGCAGTATATACCAAATAGCTACAGTAATGGATAGCAGCGCTATATTGAATAATATGTTGTAATGGTGTAGTAAAATATATTGCAAAAACAATATGCCATGCTTAACAAAATTTCATCTTGAGATACCACTAATGTTTATGGTTTGTTTTGTCTTTTATATATTCTCATTACAGTGAGAGAGTATGTTTTTGGAAATTGATCCACAATATAGGATATGTTATATTTTCAGCAATAAAACATTACCCAGGGAAGAGAACAGAGAGAACTCTCGATTGTTACCACAATGTGAATCTCCCTTTGCTAGCTAAAAAAATAGTAGTTTTCTAAAGCGAAACCCTTGGAGGAAATCATATAGAGCTGGGTTGGATTCCAGGCTGGTGCAGAATAGGATTGTAGTCCATCTGTTGTTAACCTCTGATCACCAGAGGCAAAACATTGTTTCCTCTCTAAAATGGTTCTCTCAGGGAGGGTGGGGGTCAAAAATAATATGTGAGATATATTTTATATCAAAGAGCCTTATAGAGAAAACATTTTGTGAATGAGCTCAGCAGTAAAAAATTAAAGTCTCCTAAGTGTCCTAGAAAAATGTGAATGTGTATATAGGATAGCAGAATATTGCACAGTGAACAGCATTGCAAAAGGAACAGTATTTTAGACACCTTACTCTAAAAGATATTAAAAAGGTTAACCTACAAAATGTCCTAGTCCCAGTGCCATATTCCATCTTGTGTACAACTACAATCTACCTCCCCAGTTTCCTTCTCCAATCTTCATCACTCCCCTGAAGTGTCATGTAAACTTTACATATTCTATACAATTTATGTTTTTATACTGCACTCATCACTATAGTATCTGAGCACCTTGCTGTGATCTCTTAAACAGTTGCTGTGTCCTTCAAGAGGTACCTTCAGGGAGAAAAGTTCTCCGTCACTCAAGTCCTGCTTCTTCTGTCGTTATGTAGGGACTGGTTTCCACTGGTTCACCATTTCCTTGATGGAGTTTTGGGGGAAGGTTGAAGGTATGTTGCCATAAGACATAAGATGAAAGGAGCTTTTGTGCTGCTATGATTTACTAGTTGGCTGAGTTAATGTGTTACCAATATATAAGCTTTTAATATTGCTGGGTTGTCACTGTACATCTAATTAATCATTGAGCCATCTAGATCTTTGCAGATGGGTGTTTTAAAATCTAAATAAATGAATAAATATTGCTGTGAGCTTTAGTACAACTCAGTATTTCAAAACTGTCATGATGTCTTCCAGTTATAATTAGGGATAAATCTAATTGTAAAGGAAAAAGGGATTTTCAGTGCTGGGATTGTATTACAAGTTAATTGACGATAGGCACCAGGCTAAATGAGCCTGATACAATGATTTATTTACATCAACTCTGGTGCATTTAGCAATTCATTATGATTGTATAGACGCAGATGTCACTAGGACTTCATGCCTTTGTGGTTCTCTCCAAGGCTAGAAAATTGAGGCAAAATCAGAAAACTGCCAGCAATCCAAGAGACCCCATCCTGCAAGGTCTTCAGCAGCCTGTGCTCTCATTGGGTCAGATGGAGTGCTGCTGATCAGGATCCCCCTTTGCTATTACTCATCCCAATCAAGTTGAATGTAATTAGATTTATTGTTAGCCTAACAATAAGGCCTTTAATTGCTGCATAATTAGCCTGATTAAGTGAAGAGCTGCTCAGAAAATGCTGGGGGGCGTTTCCCCCTGTGGAAAATTGCGACCTGTCATAAATATAAAGGGAAGGGTAAACCCCTTTGAAATCCCTCCTGGCCAGGGGAAAGCTCCTCTCACCTGTAAAGGGTTAAGAAGCTAAAGGTAACCTCGCTGGCACCTGACCAAAATGACCAATGAGGAGACAAGATACTTTCAAAAGCTGGGAGGAGGGAGAGAAACAAAGGGTCTGTGTCTGTCTGTAGTCGTCTTGGCCGGGGACAGAACAGGAATGGAGTCTTAGAACTTTTAGTAAGTAATCTAGCTAGGTATGTGTTAGATTATGATTTCTTTAAATGGCTGAGAAAAGAATTGTGCTGAATAGAATAACTATTTCTGTCTGTGTATCTTTTTTGTAACTTAAGGTTTTGCCTAGAGGGGTTCTCTATGTTTTTGAATCTAATTACCCTGAAAGATATCTACCATCCTGATTTTACAGGGGGGATTTCTTTATTTCTATTTACTTCTATTTTTTATTAAAAGTCTTCTTGTAAAACACTGAATGCTTTTTCATTGTTCTCAGATCCAAGGGTTTGGGTCTGTGGTCACCTATGCAAATTGGTGAGGCTTTTTATCCAACATTTCCCAGGAAAGGGGGGGTGCAAGTGTTGGGAGGATTGTTCATTGTTCTTAAGATCCAAGGGTCTGGGTCTGTAGTCACCTAGGCAAATTGGTGAGGCTTTTTACCAACCCTTGTCCAGGAAGTGGGTTCCAAGGTTTTGGGAAGTATTTTGGGGGGAAGGACGCGTCCAAACAGCTCTTCCCCAGTAACCAGTATTAGTTTGGTGGTGGTAGCGGCCAGTCCAAGGTATAATATTTTGTACCTTGGGGAAGTTTTGACCTAAGCTGGTAAAGATAAGCTTAGGAGGTTTTTCATGCAGGTCCCCACATCTGTACCCTAGAGTTCAGAGTGGGGGAGGAACCTTGACACGACCTTTCATCAAAAACCTGCAAATCAGATATTTTCAACCAAAACTGAAAGTTTCCATCGGGAAAATCAAAACTGAACCCTTTTGCTACAATGTTTAGTTACAGGGCAGTGTCCTCCTATGCTGCCACAGTGCTTCATGGGTAGGGTGACCAGATAGCAAGTGTGAAAAATTGGGACATGGGGTAGGAGGTAATAGGTGACTATATAAGACAAAGCCCTGAACATTGGGACTGTCCCTATAAAATCAGGACATCTGGTCACCCTACTCATGGGAGTTGTAGTTTGGGTGGCTCATGCCCCCACTCTCCCAGCCTGCCTGGCTGGACTACGTCTTCCAAGTCAAAATTTTCCACTGAAAACCCAGTTTAGCTCTCATTTAGTCAAAAATCCACTTTCCATCGAAAAACAGTTTTGATAGAAAAAATTCAGTTGGTTCTATTGAAGTGAATTTGATGCTCAGAAAAGGGTCTGGATTGACAGCCTTGAAGAGTGATGTCCTCTAATTACAGACCAATTACGGACCACATTCAGCAGTGCCAGCTTCTTCCCACTTCACCACAAATGTGCTTCAGCCCTGGCCTGAACAAACCACTTCTGCTCCATTGCCTGTATTATCCCTGCCCTCTACGCACCGACTGTCAGCTGGGATGCCAATTAGCCTCAACCAAAGTTAGTATTTTTTGTAACATCTCCTAATTCTTAATCCTACTGCATTCTTTTTAATTTTCTACACCCTCCTTCTTTCTTAAGAGTTAAAGGCAAGAGAGGTTGGTTTGGATTCCTGTCTTCTGGTTGTTAAAGGGGGCATGGTTCAGGATGATCTCACTGTTGCCCTCCTTAGGGCTATGGGAGGTAGGTTTGGAATCTAATTGTATCGTGGAGAAGAGGCCCAGTTCTTTCAGACATAGATGTGGTGGGAAAGCCCTTCATAGAATGCAGGAATAGAATATCTGGCGTATGCAATATCCATCACTGTGTCACTTGGAGGTGGGTGCAGATCAACTCAAAGCAGATATGCAGTACAGTGAAGGAAGTGAAATGGGAGCTAGTGGACCCGGGCCTTGTTCCTAAATGGAGGAGACAGACAAAAGATTGGATCCAGGGTCATGCAAGTTGCTTCCCAGACTTTAAAAAGATTAGCTGCCTCTATTTTGTCCAGCAGAAAGTTCATATGGTGGAACAGTTTTAATTTTGTTTACACATTGACATTCTTCATTACATGTTTAAGGCTGGGATTTCAAAGGAAGTTCAGCATCCAATTTACACTGAAAGTTTTTTGCCTTTGGACATCTAACTACCTTAGTCTCCATTGAAAATCCCAGCCTAAATCAGTACCATAGCCAGATAGATGCTGCTTTATGCTGTCTGCCATCCAGCCCGCTCTCAGCCTGCTTTTGTCACATACCTCTCCACTCTTCAAGGCAGCCAACACAGCCATCCCCACCTCCACACAGCGCATCGCAAACGTTTTAACGTTGAAATACAGCCAGTGCTTTAAACACAGAAAGATGGACTAACTGCCATTCCCCCCAGTCCCCATAAAGTCTACCTGGCTGGACTCAGTCACTGTGAATTTCTACAGATTGGTGGGAAAGATGGAGATTAAGTTTAAGTGAGGGATAGTTGATATCAATTAATGTCAGAGTTTGACTCTAACAGAAAAAGGTTAGTGAAGGACAGGCAGTTATCAGACATCTTTCCACTGGGACCTCAGTATGTCCATGCTGCCTTTTCTAATCCTACCTGATTTAACAAAGAGAAGGTTAAGGGGTGATCATATCTTGTAAGTGCCTACCTGGGAAATACAAAATTGAAACTGGGCTCTTCAGTCTAGCAGGCAAAGGTATCACAAGATCCAACGGCTGGAAGTTGAAGCTAGACAAATTCAGGCTGGAAATAAGGCACAATTTTTTAACACTGACACTAACCATTGGAACAATTTGTCATGGGATATAGTGGAATTTCCATCACTGGCAATTTTTAAATCAACATTGGATCTTTTCCTAAAAGAGAGGTTCTAGTTCAAACAGGGGTTATTTGGAGGAGTTCTATGGCCTGTGTTATACGGCAGGTCAGACTAGATGATCACAGTGATGTCTTCTGGCCTTACATTCTATGAACTACAGGCTGTTAATCCCAGCTGAGTTCTCCCAACACTGGACTTCAGAGAGGTGCTGTTTCTAGCTGAGACCTTCCTTGGGTCTCTCTCTTCAGCTTGATCCAGAAAGGAGGTGTAAAACCTGACTTCATGCTCAGTAATATGACCTGAGTGAGAGGATAGGGAAAATGGACAGGAATCAAATATTATACACACATACATGCACAAGTGCTATATCTTTGACGGGCAGTGATGTTGCATATCAATAAATTCACCAGAGAGGGGAGCCTGCATTGGGAAAGCATCAAGCTGCACATAAAAACTAGCTGAACAAGTGATACAGCAGCATCACATCATGCAGCATGGTGTGTTAAAACTGATGGGATGAGAAGTGCTCCTTGCCATGCATGAGCTATGAAGTCTGAAGATAATATTTGTAACTACAATTAGAGCTTCAGAACCTTTTGCTGGCAGCTGCTGTCTCATGGAGATGTGACATTGTCCCTAATGCGGTCAGTGGTGAAAGAAGAAATGATATTTGAGACTTGTGCATCTGTGGTCCTAGCTTAATCATGAGAAGAAAATTTCTGCTACTTGACTCCATTTTTACCTCTCTAATTAGACGGACCATAATCTCCTCCCTGTAATCTGAGTGGAATTTAATAAATTGATTTTGACCTTACAAAGTCCTAAATAGTTTGGGACCCAGCTACCTCAAGGGCTACCTTTCTGTGTAGATATCTGTGCCGTTGTGGTCAGCACAGGCAGTTGAGCTAACAGTTCTTTGGGCTGGTATGTGTGGGTTCGGAGAGGGTGTGGCTGGTAGGGCAATTTCCATGAAAGGTCTTCAACTCAAATTCATTGTCTATCAAAGCCAAAATTTGTTGACCTTCAGGGCATGCCACAAAGATCCATCTGATTTTTGTTGGCCTTTGGTAAGAGTGTGGGATGAGGGATGGGATGGCTGAATGAAGAGAATGGCTCTTGGACACCTTGATGGAAGGAGAGGACATAGTATTTTTAATATCTTTTATCTTCTGATTTTATGCATTCAATGTTTCTGTAAAATAACACCCGGAGCTAAGGATAGGCACTCTGCGAATGAATAAATAACATCAAACCTAGAGTGTTTTGCTGCTTGTTGTCAGAGTGGCCTCTGCTGAGGAAGGCAGAGCGCATCAGCCAAAGGCTTCCTCACCTCTGCCTACAAACTATTCCAGGCTCCATTTTGTGTGTCCAGTGTATTATATGGCACCATAAACTTCTTATCCTATTCACTCAAACCCCAGGTTTACCCTCCAGTCTCCAATTTCTATAGATTGCTGATGCACACAGCAATACCAGCCGGCACTTACCCAGCAAATTCTGGCGCTGGAGATTGAGCATGTACTGATGGGACAACATTTCCCTCAGAGGTTTGCTGTCATAAACTCTCATGATGCTATAGAGGTAGCATTTCTGGCCTCGCTTCAGGTCCTGTAAGAGCAAGGCAGCGCATGGCAATTTAACAGTTAGGACTAAATTTACATCTGATTCTATACTGATTTCAAACTGTAACGAGGGGATTTACGTCCATTGTTCTATTGCACGGGGATTTTATTAAATAAAGCAGTAATTAAACCTGAGGAAGAAACCTTTACAGACAAGTTTTAATTTAACCTTCTTTACCATTTAAATATACACAGAAACTAGGCTACAAGAATGGATAGCATCCTCTAGGTTGTTACCTCTGCTCCTAAAGAGACATTTCTGTTTCATTTAACTAAAAGAGTTAAGTAAGACCCCAGACTGTGAGTGAAATACAAAGAACACTAAACTAGGCCTGCTATCAGTCTGTTACCTTCAGTAAGTAGGTATCCTGAGCAGATGGAGGAACTTGTATGCATAAAACTTTTGGAGAATGACGGGGACCAGGATTTCTCTTCCAATTTTCACCCATCCTTACCCAGCCTCTCAAAAGATTCAAAAACATGAGACAAAACCAAACTTTATATCAATAATTATTCATGATCTTCAAATATCCAGTACAACTCCTCGGAGGGGAGGAACAAAAGCAGAACTAAATTTCCAGACCCATACGGAATGGGCTCTGGTTGGAGGCCCTGGAAATAAGCATAAAGAAGAACTGGATCACTGGGCCCACCTGGAATGAACTCTGCACACTGCCCTGGGGAAGAGAAGAACAAAAACCAGAGTTCTGTCTGCCTTTCCCTTGTGCAAATGCTTTGCTCTCATAACTGTGAATTGTAAATTGTCACCTTTCAAACTGGACTTCGGAAACCATGCAGACCTCACACTACATAAAGCTAAAATGGAGACACCTTCCTATCCCTCTTCACCCATTGTAGAGTGCTGGTGCGAGGGATTAATTTAAGTATATAGTGATTTACAGAGACAATACATATATAATCCCTGCCCCAAAGAGTTTACAATCTAAGGGTCAGATTCTGATACCCTTATTCACATTAGGTAGCACCCTACCCCACAAAAAGTCCCAAGGAAGTCAATTGTGAGGAAGGTGCTATACCGCGTTAGTAAGCCTATTAAAATTGTGTGGTAAATTGGATACGGTGTGACATAATAGAAGGGGAAACGACGCAGGGCAAGCTAATAAGGTTGCGTCCTTTATACTCTGGGTCACTGCACTACCTACTTTTTAAATGTTATTATCCTACTTACGTTAGAAGGGCAGCATGGGTGTAGGAGTCAGCGTTGGAGAGACTGTGGGAATAGACGAGTTGTGAGGAGGAATATGAAGGAAAAGGAGGTTACATGGTATGCAGGATTTGGAAGGTATTTCAAGCATAGGGGAAAGCATAGCAATTAAATCTTTCCTGAAATCATAGGCTATTTACAGCAAGGTGATCCCACCCCACTCTGACCATGGTGAAATCAAAGATCCCATGGCACTTTTCCAATAGGCATGTAAAGGCTAATCCAGGTCAACATTTCCCCCGCTCTCTCTTTTAGGAGAACTGCTTCTGACATCTACAGCTATGTGTGCTGCTGCTTAATGCACAACACCTGCTGCGTTTGTCTACCCTGTTAGTGAGTTGCTAGCATTTAGTTTACAGTGTTGTGCGTTGAGTTACCTGGAATATGAAAGACCTCATACATAAAGCAAATTCTGTTCAGCTCTGACTCACCCCCGGAAATACAGCTTCCCTTTTCCACACAAGACAGCCTTAATACAAAACTGAGTTTCTCCCAGGAACTGCCACGTTCATTCTGTTGACAAATATCCTAGCAACATAGAGTGGGAGAGAGAGAGCGTTACAAGGAACTCTGGGAAGTTGGCCAAGTGCCTTGAGCAACCTCTGACCATCAACCTGCTGATTTTTTTACAATGACTCCATCTTTGTTGTGTAGGAATGGGTCTGACCATTCTACTTCTCCCGGGGATCTGGATGTTGTCTGAACAGCTAAATGAAACTTTTGCTCAGTCTTTATTTTGTGGTTGTAAAAACACTTGTGCAAAGACAGCTGGGGTTGTTGGGAGAATGACTTAGTTTTGAAGACCAGCACTTCCAATAGCACAGTGAATCTTTCCACCATGCAGGTGTGCTGGGAAATGGAGCATGCCCATATTATGAGAAACAAACAGCAGATAGACAGCCCGATACAAGGAGAGAGAACAGAGAATAGACCCAGGTGAATCCTACAAAAATGTTCTATAAACATACCTTCAAATTTATCAACAAATGTCCTTCATCTGTGTTAGCAGGAGGCATTTTCAAATGCACCTAAGTGAGGTAGAATCACAAGTCCTATTGACTTTCAATGGACTTGTACTCCTCAGTCAATTGAAAGTCCCACACAGCAACTTTCTCTGTTTACTTTTGATGAATATTCTAGCAAATGAATGTACGGATAGGAATGTTCACAGAAACTGTGAATTTCCAGGGAATACTGCAGGATATTCATGGAAAGCAAATTTTAAATGCATGCTCTGTAACTTCCTTCTCAGAGTTATGTTCATCCAGGCAGGAAATGGAAGTGTACAATGTGTCTTATGTGTCTGATCAAAATAGCACAATTTCTTACTACGCTCAATGAGCTGCTCACAAATAATCTACAGGCTGAGAATTATCTGCAGAAAGTATTTAGTGAGTAATTTCAAGTAATGAATAAATTCAAGAAAATGATTATCAGTTCACAGACTAGTCATGAACCAAGTAAGGAGAGGTCCAATCCATTGATTAAATGAATTGGTACCATTACTATGTACTTATCTAGTGGTAGTGGAAAGACATTTTGCTATATAGTAAACGGCATGCAGTATGCACTCAGAAACTGATTCTCTTATAAATATATTATGGTGAGAATGAGAAGTGGGTAAACTACTCAGACCACTTATTTACCATCATTTTATAGGTTTAGTACATAATCCTCCTTTAATACACTGTCCTTCACCACAGAACAAACACCAAACACCTTTTCCCGTACCACATTACCCAGAAGGGCAGGAGAAGCAGCCTAGTGATGAAGGATATGACTCTGCAATTGTTGCTCACATTGTGAGTATCTCGCCTGATTAGATGCTTCTCAATGTGAGTTAGGATAGCAGAGGCAGGCCCTCATATGCTGTTTGTAAGATAAAATAAAGGGAAATTTGCCACTGGGATACACACCCTGGAGCTATACAGAACCAGTCCCACCCACAGTCCATCTTTAAGGAGGCACTAGGATCCATCCCCTGAGGTCTCTCTAATGAATACACCCCAGCTAATCACTATATCTCTTTAATTTTAAAGAGACAGGACTAGCTTTAGGGAACAACTCTCCCTGGACCTGGTGGCAATGAGACTATATTTGTACAAAGAAAGGGGAAAAGGAGTTCGTTTCAACTCCTTTAATAAATATTTGGGTTTTAAATGAATGCATGAACTCAGACTTATGCTCTAATCACATAGTGTGATTCAGAGCATTTAATGAATGCAGGAAGTATTTACTGTACATGAGGGTGTTTGGACAAGGTTTAAGAAAACGGTATGTCATGGGGAAGCTTGTGTATCTTAATACTTAGTCCTGCCATGAGTGCAGGGGACTGGACTTGATGATCTCCTGAGGCCCTTCCAGTCTTATCATTCTATCATCCTATGTTTAATGGAGCTTGAAGGGGTTCTCAGCTCTGACTTGTTCCATTGCCTCATCAACAGCCTTGTCCTGAAGGGAATGTCTTCATCTGACGGGATAAGAAATATAGTTTCCATGTTCTCTCAACTCTAGGCTCCTGCCCTACAAAACACACACTCACACATAGACACCTCTCTCTCTCTGCTCCCCTACCTCATCCTCATCCTCCATTAGACAAAGTATTCTACAATGATGGGCACAAATATTATAGATGTTACTGTTGTATTTGGAACCAGTACTGTAGCCTATTTTTATAAGGGTCATCCTAGAAGGTCAGCCCTACCTCTTCCCATGTTGTGAAGGGAACTTATTTGTTCTCATATCATTTCTCAGTGGACACTTCAGATTAAGGTGTGTTTCTGAAAGGCTTTGCTAAACAAGCAATGGGTGCTTAAAATAGCACAGATGTCAGAATTGGACCCCACCCATCTTTGTTTAAGGGAGAGAGATTATCTAAAAAGATTTCAAGCTAAATATTAGAGCTGGCCTCATTTACCAAAGGAAGTAGCCATCCTTGCCAAAGCTGGCATCATAAATATCTCAAGGACACAGTTTTTATTTCACACCAAAGTGAAAAGGAGGAAGAAAAAACAGAGAGAATCTGCAATATGGTATTTATCAATCTCTTTTTTTTTACTATGCTTCATTCTGTGTGTTTCTAGTTCTCTGTCTCTCTCAGTCTATTTATTATATTATACACACATATCAACAGTTGTCTTTCTTATGCATGTATCTGCTTCCGCTTTATACGTTTCTTACTTTTTCTCTTAATCATTGGGGGTGGGGGAGTGTTTTCAGGACGCTGCACCTGATTCTAATCTCCACTATACTTGTGTAAATCTAGAGTAACCCCAATGGATTAAATAGAATTATTCTGAGATTTGACCCCAATGTAATGAAGATCAGCATCTAGCCAAGCCAAGTCACACTAGGGTTGAGTTTGGCCTGCTGTGTATCAGAGTTAGCCATGTGAGTCACATTAATGTTAACTATGGAGTCCATGGAGAAATCCTCATTCATTATGCTGACAAAATTCCTTTCCCTGGGTTGTTCCCCTCTCCTACCATTGTTATTTTAGCGCTGCAGCTATTTTCCTCCTATTCAGTCCATCATTAGTTCAGCATGTCATTGAGACTAGAATATAAAAGTGTCATCTAGGCAGCTCCTGTGTGAGTGGACAGCAACTTGTTGCTGAGCTGCCTCTGATGGGTGCTGTTGCTGTTCATTCATTCACTCCTGTCTACCCTCTTTGGAGTTGGAGGTACAGACTTAGAAAGGAAGATTAAAAGAACAAAAAATGTACAGTTTGTCTTAATAAATCGTGGGGTGGAATCGGGGAGGACATAATTGTCTCTGTGTATCTGAAGTGTGTGAACACCATGGAAGGAGTCTTATTCAGAACAGAGAGTTATAACTAGGAATAATGGGAGAGAATTAGGAAGGAGAATATTTAGGCTGAACCACAGGGCAACATTTCTGACAGAGGCATCTGTTAGAATCCCAAAGGGAAGTGGTGGTAGCCCCATTCCTGAAGACTCTTGAAACTTAACTGGACAAAGGAATAGGAAACACAGTGTGGGAACAAGCCTACAAGGAGAGGCTTAGTCTAGGTGAGATTAGGGGTAACACTTTCCATGGGAGTTGGGCACATAACCAGCTTAGGTGCTTTTGAAAATCCCAATTAGGCGTCTTTTGCATCATTAGGTGCCTAAATACCTTTGAAAATCTGGCCCTAAGTCACTACTGAAAATGGCATTCAGGCTCCCAAGTCACCTAGGCACTTCTGAATATTTTACACAACATAATGAGTCATGTTGATGATAAAACCATGATAAAACCATCTACCATCTATGGAGTATGATGTAAAGACATTGTTTCTCTCCTCCGTTACACTGACACCAATGGAGATGCCCTGGCAGATCTCTTCCATTTCTTACTTTGACCGGCAGTCAGGTGCCTGGATGAACAACTTCTACCTGATATTTACACATTGCAGGCAACAGTGTCGCAAGGTCTCCTAGCAATGAAGTCCCTTCCATTTTTGTTCCTGATTCTAGGCGTACTGGTTCTCCCTGGCTTGGAAGGTGAGTATAATGCATCTAGAATGTCTGTCTGATGCTGCAAAAAAAGAAACACAGCCTCACCATTTGCTTCTTGTTGTTAGCAGCACAGAATTATTTTAAAGTTAATAGAGTAAAAATTCTGAGGCTTTGGGGGTTTTTAACGTAGAATGAATCTGGTGTATTGTTTAATATTTATGTAATGCAGTGACAGTGAGCAAAGGTTGGAGCCAGGTCTAGCGTGATGTGCCCTTGTGCAAGCCTTTCTACATGCAAAGAGCTGCAAAAGGTCCTCAGTAATTCCAAATGATCCACACCCTGCCCTCAACCCAGAAGTACAACTCTTCCGAGTATGACTGAGGCAGGGATAAAATGAGAATGAGCTGCTTTAAGACTGACAGGCCTAGGAGATGCTGGGGGGTGGCGGGAGGGGAGAGAGAGTGTGTGTGTGTGCGCGTGTCCATTGTGCTGTTGACTTCCCCTTGCATTAGAGGTGGTGTGGGCCTGCACCACCCTAAGGACCACTCCAGGAGGGATCTCTCACGGAAGACCAGAGAGTGCAGTGGAAGCATGACCACTGCATTATGCCTGTACTGTCCCTGAAGTTGGTGCAGCACACTCCACTCTCTGCTCCTGGCCATCTCTGCTGGTTATCAGGCAGGTTGAAGGAAGGGTCCAGCACCATAATTCACCCCCTCCCTCTCCCCTGTGGGATGGCTTGAGTCCCCAGATACTGAAAGTGACCCAGAGTGTGCAGGTATCCTGGCAGGGAGCTCCAAGGGGAGAGTGGTGGGATGAAATTGTTCAGTGCACCTTCCTCCCCATATTGTTGCTGGGTTAGTGCCAGGCCCATCTAGCTCTAGAGGGGAAAATAGGGCTTCCACAAGATGAAATTTGAATGGATAATACAACAGATTCTAAGGTAGAGGAAATTACCATATGAGGTTTTGGGAGAGAAATCAATGATATTTGGAAGTTGAATCCAACTGTGCTGATTGTTTACTAAGAAGGATGTTGGAAAGAAATTGACTGCAATTAGTTTCACAAAATTAATCTTAATTCTGGCCTGACAGACCTGTATTGTTCTAGTATTCCTCCTTCTCTCCTAAAGGTGTTGATACATCTCAGCCCCAGCCTGCAATTCACATTGCTAGTCCTGTCCTGGGTCCTCCCTGACAAAGCTTTGCTAATACACATACTCCTGATCTGCAGAACCAAACAATACCCGCCAGTGCCTTTCAGTTCTGACCTGCTGCACCCCCTGCAGTCTCTCCCAGGGGCACAGCCAGAGAGGAATCAGCAAGCTGCGATGCATTGCACCAACCACTGACATGGTTTTGTGAAGTAGAGAAGTGGATCCATTGTATCCTGCAATGAGAGCAGCAAATTAATATTGTTTATGACCTCATCAGAACTTGACTCCTAAGACGAGTGCGCTTCATTTGCTGAATTTGCATTGTCCCGCTGAATATCTAGTACGTTTGCTCCTAATTATATTCAGTAAATCATCCTTGTTTCACTTTATATAGACTGTTATAACTCAGTTCACATAGATTTAAAGAGACATCCAAGGTGAGAGGGAGACATATTGTCCAGAGAGATATATGGACTTTTGTTCTTCCGGTACCTCTATCTAGGAGTTGGTTTGTATTTCTCATAGGTGACGAGAACCCAGGTGTCAAACGTCGTGATGTCCGGTTCTTGGACAGCATATTTGGGGGCAGTCATTCTTCACCTAAGGACATTCAAGTCCCAGCTCAAGCTGACTCCTCCTTACTAGAGTCAGAATTGTTCTGCCAAGGTCCCTGTCAGGATGGATGGGTCAGTAACATGGGCCAGTGTTACAAGTTTGTCCAGGAGCAAAATACATGGGCCGATGCTGAGGTACCAGGTTCTTCAAAATGAGAATTTTCTCTCTCTCCCCTTGTTCTATCTTCTTTTACTTTTTTGTTTCTTTTCTCCTTCCTTTCTGATTTACCTGAAATGTATCAATCCTGGCAGAAGGTACTTGATACACATTTCAGGGCTGAACATGTGGGTGAGCTACCAGCATGCAGCTTTGCCATGTGAGATGCTCAAGTGGCTATGAACCAACTCCTACTCAGCTCTCAGATCTTTTGAAATCTGAAAACAGTTCTCATTTAATCCCATCTCTCTCCACTGGACAGGATTCACTGCCTTTGAACATTGGCATTTTTCCATCTAAACTCTGGAACAAGCCAGAGAATTTCTAATTCCTTGTTAAAATCCTAACACCAAACTGAAGAGAAGGTTAGGTGATTTTCCTGTTTATGAGGCAGTTGGTCCCACCCCCACTCTGAATGTGCTAACTCATCCCTAAGAGGCTTAACTTTTATCTCTCTGCCTCATAAAAACACTTCTGAAGAGAAAATTCCTTTTGCCTTGTCTGTGTTCCTCCAAATCTCAGAGGCTTGCTAAAAGATAATCTGACTTCACTTCGCTCCCTGTTCTAATTATACCAGATGAGGCCGGTCTATATTGATGTACTGATATGGGGTGGGGGGAGGATGGAGTTCAAAATATTGTCAAAATATGCTAATTTTCAAAATGCAGACACCTCCCTCAAATGCACTCGGTGTAAATGTTTGCTTAGCGGTGCTGCTTTCCACGGAACTCTTTAGTAAAAAGAGAAAGATTTATACAATCTGAGGTTATGGCTATGAGAATATGTTCAGTTTAAATGACAAAACAAATGCCTTAGTCATCAAGGTGAACTGGCAAAGGGCTCCTTAGGGCCAAAGCAAACTGTGCCTTTATTTCAGGCTGCAGACAAAGGGGCCTCCTGCCTTAGGGGAAAGAAAAACCATCTTCTTACCTGAAGATAGAGGCAAAAATCACACAATCCCACTCAGCAGAACATAGTTAAGAAACTCTTTACCCCATCTTGATTGGTGGATGGCTGGGGAAACAAGAAGAAAATCTATTTCTTAAACACTTTTGGCCTTTCAATTTTCTCCATCTTCCTTTTCTCTCTCTACTTTTCTCCCTTTCTGCCCTCTCTGCTTTCCACACTTAATGTTCTTGTTTTCCCCTTTATCATTATTGCTTCCTCTCACACTTCTCCACTCCACTAGCCTAGCTCCATTTGTATGTCTTTCTCTACTCCCTTTATACAACTTTCTCTCTTATGTCCTATTTCCCCCCTTTCTATTTCATTCTCCACTGCCCTTCTCTTTTCACTTTCTCTTATATTCTTGTCTCTCTTTCCCTCTTCACTCCCATACCCAAACTTTTTCCACTTTTCTCTCTCCCCTTTTTGTTTCACAAACTCTCCCCTCACTCTCTTTCCCACTCTATGTCCCTGGGTCGAATTTGCTTTTACCCTGCAGAGTGCCAGAGGATAGCAGAGGGAGGTCACCTCACCAGCATCTCCAATGCAGCTCAGAATGATTTCCTTGTGAACCTCGCCAGTTATGCAGACAAAAGGACAACCCAGTTCTGGACAGGAGGAAGTCACCAAAAGGTAAGTGTACTCAGAAAAGGCATGAAAACAATAACCAGCTAGGAGAGGTTTACAGAAGGGATGAGCAAAAATTTTCCATAGAAAATGTATTGATTTTCAGTGATTAATATTAATATCAACTTAATATTTTTAGCTTTGAGCCCCCTCCCAAAAATTGGTTTTCGATTGCGGAAAACCAAAATATTTTCAGCTGCTATAAGCACTTTTTTTTTCAGATTTGATTTTTTAACAAAAAAATTCTTCAGAACCCCATCCTCCCCCCACCACACACACATTTTAGCCAACACTAGCCCACAACTGCAGGATGACCTGAGTTCAGGCTTCGCTGGATAAACTGGCATGTGGAGAATGGATTCTAGGTTTAATTTCTGCCTGGCAGAATGTAAACTCAGTAGAAATGAGTTAATACTATCAAAAGCTTCTGTGAATATATTTATTCAGATTTTTGTAATGAATTCACTTGAACTGTCTTCTCAGCAATATTCTAGGAAATGAGTTTATGGTAGGGGCTTTTGTTGATACAATGAATTTACAATTAGTGGAATATTCAAAGAAAGTGAACCTCATATTTGTAATCATTACTATTTGAACTAGAAACTTGATTCTATGAATTATATACATGCAATCAGGAACCAGAAATGTACCATGTTCTCAGTGTCCATTCCAAACATCTCAAAAATTGAACACCAAATACCTGCAATGAACTCGTCATAAGTGAGTTATAGACTGATTCAGAATAACAAACAGATTCAGGAAAATTGCAATCTATTTGAGGACAATTCACAAATGGAAGAACAGGTGAAGTGAATATGATACATTATTCAAAATGAATTATTCATGCAGCTCCACAGGCCAATAATGTGACTGTAGGCAATAAGGGTATGCACACATTTCTGTGGAAGCCCCCTCACACTCCTTCACTCATTTTCAATCCCAGCAGAGTATTAGAATACCTGTCCTCTCTGCAGTTCTCATTAAACTTCTGTATTACTTTTCTGAAGGGTACATCTCTGAGATGGACTGATGGATCACTGCCAAATTTCATCCAGAGGCCTCTGAGCTCGATTTTCAATGCCATTGGCGGAATATTTAACCATATCTTCAATGTACGAATCTGCCTGACTCTAAATTTAAGAGGTAAAGAAAACAGGGATTGATTTATGACTTACACTTTCATACTAGGCAGAGTGACTGAGGGTAAGGAACAATTGTTTCTGTTAGATTAATAGATTATGAGGCTAAAAGGTACCACTGTGATCATCCAGCCATAGGACTTCCCTGAATTAATTCCTGTTTGAACAACAGAATATCTTTTAGAAAAATATCTAATCTTGATCTAAAAATTTCCAATGACAGAAAATCCATCACAACCCTGGGTAAACTGTTCCAATGGTTAATACCCTCACTAATAAAAATGCGTGTCTCATTTTCAGTCTGAATTTGTCTAGCTTCAACTTCCAGCCACTGGATCTTGTTATATCCTTGTCTGCTAGACTGAAGAGCCCATTATCAAATTTTTGTTCCCCATGTAGGTACTTATAAATTATGATCAAGTCATCCCTTAACCTTCTCTTTGTTAGTCTCAGGGAGCTCAATCTAGGTTATCACTCTAAGGCATGTTTTCCAGTCCTTTAATTATTCTCTTGGCTCTTCTCTGAACCCTCTTCAATTTATCAACATCCTTCTTGAAGTGTGGCTATCAGAACTGAACATGTTATTCCAGTGATGCTTTTTGTTTCAAGACAGTTTCCTTGCTCATCAGGGTCAGAACTTCTCCCCAAAACACACCCATGCATGCAAACACACACACACACCCATATGCCCACAGAGCTCCACTATTATAACTCAACCCTGCTCTGTGAACCATTTTCTCCTGGGGCGAAACAGGAAGGTAGTCTCCATTTTTGTTTAATCATGAGCTTTCCTTAGCCTTGCCCTACCAATGGACCCCAACCACCCCCTGATTGGACCATATTTCCTGGATTAGTTGGAGAAAATGTTACCTTTTGGTTAGTGCAATTTATATATTTTGTAAACACAAATTAGAAGGAGAATTAGTTTCCCAGGGACTGAACTGAGCCCAAATGAGCTCATGTCAGAAGTGAAAAAATTCATTTATAAATTGTTCTGTTACTTTTCCTTTTCATCTTCATTTGTCTTTGTTTCCAGTCCAGGGTAAGTGGGATGGCTGTAACTGCAACAAGAAGTTATCATTCATCTGCAGTTACAAACCCAGTTTGATCCCTGAAGGGTTAATGTCTAGCTATTCCACCTGGAAGCAGGCGGGGCACACCCTGACTGTTTCCTAGAAGCAATGCACACATTGCTCTATCCAAGGACAAGGGCTAGATATGAACCCTGAGAACTTGATTGTTTGGACAGCAACTGTGGGAGGTTTTTTTAGCCTGGGCTCAAGGCCTGAGAACCAGGATTGTAGTAGATAGAGGATGGTAACTAAGCATATGAATCAATGTCATACATTCCTTTGTGTAGCAGTGTGTAATGCTTAGGGGGAGAAATATAATAAAAGGAGAAGGTGGAAGGCAGGGGGGGCAGAACAGCCCATCTCCGCTGACCAGCCTGTTTGCTTGCATAAAGCTGTGTTCTGTCTCATCACTGAACCGCAACAACTGGCGCCCAAACGTGGGGCCCTCAGCACTCACCTCGCCCGGCAAGGGTTTCAGACGCGTCACTCATCCACTTCGTGGATCCCGGTGAGTATTTTTCATTGTGGTAAGTATGGGAAGCTCCCTCTCTGCTTTGCAAGTGCAACACCGTAATGAGCTGCAGTATTTGCTGCGTAAGGCTCAGCATGACTGCCCGGCTCGAGAACTCACTCTCCTGCTACAGGAGGTGCGTGCCAAGTGCCCGTGGTATCCTGAAGCTGGAAGCCTTAAGCTAGCGGACTGGGAGCGATTGGGCCAGACATTGCACAAAGAGCCTCGGGCACCCGTGCAGGCTTTACATGCCTGGCACCTCTGCCACGACGTGGTACAGCGTGTCGCCTCGGACAGACCCTCCCTCGCGAGGCTGGTGCTCTCGCCACCCCCGTCCGCCCCTGCAGCCATCCCCCCTCCTGGCGATGCGACACAGCGTGTCGCCTCGGAAAGGCCCTCTTCAGCACCAACAGAGGAGCTGCCGATCCTGCCACCCCCGTCTGCTCCTGCAGCCATCCCTCCCCCTGCTTTGCCCCCAGTGCCTCTATTACCACCGCCTGCCTGGCCTTCCCCACCGGAGCCGGTGTGTGATCACCCTCCCCCCATGGGGCCCCCCGGAGAGTCATCTGCATCTGCTCAGAAGCTTTCGCTGGTGCAACAAATGGTTCACGCAGCGAAAGCTCGATCAGATCTTACAGCAGAGGAGCTGGCTGATCTGGTCTCCGTTTGCCCGGTGACCTGGCAGAATGATGACCAGGGCAACCCCGTGGGCACCTGGACCACTCTGCCATACTCGGTGGTTAGAGAGGTAAAGAAAGCAATTCGTGAATTTGGCCTGACTAGCACCTTTGTGCGTGGTCTCATTGAAGGGATGGGTGCTGGGTACTCCCTAATCCCTGAGGATTGGAAAACGCTGCTGCGCATGATGTTGTCACCCAGTCAGTATGTTATTTGGCTTAGTGAGTATCGGCAGATGGCAGAACGCCAAGCCCAGGTATATAGAGAGCAAGGTATCATTTATGAGCATTTGGCAGGGGAGGGCCAGTTTGCTACTATTGGGATGCAGTCTCAACTCCCTCAGGCCGTCTTCCCCATTATCTCCACCTGTGCCCAGCATGCCTTCAAGAAGGTCCCGGATTCAGGCAAGCCTACCAAAAGCTTTGTCAGTATCCGTCAGGGTGCCTTAGAGTCCTTTTTGGATTTTACCAACAGATTGCAGGAGGCTATCCTCCGACAGGTGGATAACACTGAGGCAGCTCACGAGCTCCTGTTAAAATTGGCAGTTGAAAATGCAAATGAGGATTGCCGCCGTGCTCTCCAGGCAGCACAAGTCTCTGGTATTTTAGAGCTCTCAGACATGCTGCGGGCGTGCCAGAACATTGGCACACAAGCCCACAAGGCTGGAGTTCTGGCTGCCGCCCTCAGAAAAACTGGGAAGGAGGGGAAGCGCTGTTACCGCTGTGGAAAGGAGGGTCATTTTCAGCGGGAGTGCCGCTCATCTAAGGCACCAGCCCGACCCTCAAAGAAGTGCCCCAAGTGTGGGAAAGGTTATCACTGGGCTAATCAGTGTCGTAGCGGGTCGGGAAACCGCACGACGGGTCCCCCCCGAACCCAGGGCCAAACGGGGGTGTTTCCTACTCAGGCAATCGCTCCTCTGCCTTGGAATCCGTAGACTCTATGAGGGCAGCGACTGCTGGAAGTGCAGGGCTTGATTTGATCATGCAGGAGGACACTGACTTTCAGCTGCCAGGGGAGGTCTGTGCCATACCTACACAGGTGATGGGACCTCTCCCTGCCGGCTTTGTAGGTCTTGTTCTCCCTCGCTCACATGCTGGGAAACAGGGCTTTTTTGTCATTCCAGGGGTTATTGATGCTGATTACACTGGCATTATTAAGGTTCAGGTGTGGACTCATCTTCCACAGTCGCTCCCGCGTGGACGGTCAATTGCACAATTGATTTTAGTCCCCTATCAGGTGCCAGCTGCCGAGGATCGAACTCGGGGTGGAGGAGGCTTTGGATCGACGTTGTCTCACTCGCCGTCTTACAGCATCTTCTTGCCACTCGTCATTTCCCTTACTTTGTTGCTCATATTTGCAGTCATACCCCTCTGCCTGGGCCACTCACTGAGGGCAATGCACGCGCCGATCGCGCGTTGCGTGGTCAGGTAAATTCCCTTTTTTCTGACCCCATTGAAAGCCATGCCTTTTTTCATCAGTCTGCCTCTGTTTTGGCCCGGCAGTTTCACATTCCTGCTGATCATGCACGTTCCATTGTTCGTTCCTGCCCCCACTGTGCTGCTGCTGCTCCTACCTTTTCTTATGCCGTTAACCCCCGAGGTACCGCAGCAAATCAGCTGTGGCAAATGGATGTTACTCATGTACCACAATTCCGCCCCTATTAATTTTTACATGTTTCCGTTGATACTTATTCAGGCTTCCTTTGGGCAACCCCACAACGTGGGGAAGCCACTAACAAAGTTATTCACCATTTGCTGGCCTGCTTTTCTGTTATGGGTCGCCCTTGCCAAATTAAAACAGATAATGCCCCAGCCTACTGCTCTGCAGCCCTCTCCACCTTTTGTGCCCGCTGGGACGTCCGTCTTAAACACGGAATCCCTTATAATTCCACGGGCCAAGCCATTGTTGAACGTGCCAATCGCACACTCAAAACCTTGCTAGATAAACAATTAAAACAAGGGGAGCTGCGTCTCCGAACCTTAGGAGACATTCAACAACAGATGTATATTCTCTTGTTTACTTTAAATAATTTAACACTGAATGCAGATCAGCAGACCCCTGCGGATCGGCATTTTCACAAATCTGAGGTACTGGAAAGACCGCGTGTCTTTTACCGTCAGCTGCCCGATCCACAGTGGCTGGGCCCAGCACCTCTAATCACTTGGGGTCGGGGATATGCTGCTGTGTCTCTCCCTGCAGGACCGTTGTGGGTTCCAGCCCGGTGCGTGCGACCAGCACTTAAACAACATGGCATGGCACCAGGGGCTGTCAAATCCCATACCAGAGTTTCAGCTGACCTTGGAGGAGACCGCGTTGCCCCCCGAGTCGACAACGGCGGGACGGAAACGGAGGAGGCGTAACGTCCCAAGCCAGCCCGTGACAGGGGGAGCAGTAAAAGCATTGGTCGCCACGGCTCAACGAAAACTGGCAGCAGATCAGCAGCCAGAAACTCCTAAGACTTTGTTTGTGGCGATTCTCGCCCAAATCATTGCTAATTCTGTGATGATTGTGTGCCTTTTGTGCCTGCTATTTTCTGTAGGGGTTGGCTCGGAAGCGCCTCCCCCGTTACAAGCCCGAAGGAGAATAAGATACTGCTCTTTGCTTATGCTAATCTTTTCTCCCAGTATTTTAGCATGGCTAATTGGGGCCCGGCCAACTATACTCTGCCTCGCACGGCTATATTCCTTCACACACCGTACCCGGCCGGGGCTCACAATGTCACCTGTGCGCGTGTAGTTAACTGCACTAGTACAAAGGTGCCATTGGGCTGTCAAAAAATTTCTCAATCCCTTTTAAATTGTTCCCATGCTGTTAATGTTTCATATAATTATGGCCATATCATCCTACCATCAGGATGGGTTTTTACTTGTGGTTCATGCACCTTTAATTATATTCCTGCAAATTTAAGTGATGGCACCCTTTGCTGTCTTAGTAGAATGATACTTATATTGCCTTTTGCTGGTTACAATTGTAGTAAAAGAAGTGTACCCCTTTTAGATGATTATATTGCAGATGTTAAGCTTTTGGTTATTTTGTGTTTGTAATCATTGGGCTTATTTTTTGTTGTTGCTGTGTACAATGTATTCCTTCCTTGTTAAGACTTTGTAAAATTTTTGCCCTGGAAAGCTCCCCAGGTTATGTCCTTGTCTGTCTGGGAGTTAAATAGCATGATAAAACAAATTGGCGGCTACCATGAGATGGCCAATTATCAATAAACAAAAAAGGGGAGATGAAGGGTTAATGTCTAGCTATTCCACCTGGAAGCAGGCGGGGCACACCCTGACTGTTTCCTAGAAGCAATGCACACATTGCTCTATCCAAGGACAAGGGCTAGATATGAACCCTGAGAACTTGATTGTTTGGACAGCAACTGTGGGAGGTTTTTTTAGCCTGGGCTCAAGGCCTGAGAACCAGGATTGTAGTAGATAGAGGATGGTAACTAAGCATATGAATCAACGTCATACATTCCTTTGTGTAGCAGTGTGTAATGCTTAGGGGGAGAAATATAATAAAAGGAGAAGGTGGAAGGCAGGGGGGGCAGAACAGCCCATCTCCGCTGACCAGCCTGTTTGCTTGCATAAAGCTGTGTTCTGTCTCATCACTGAACCGCAACAGATCCCGCCTTAGCCTGCAACAGGAAGTCTATGCTGCTCATGAAATCTGACCACTTTTACTGCACTCAGAATGTCGTTCAGCCACAATTAATGAGTGATTCTTTCATATGGTAAAAATCAAGATGTCAGTTTAAAAAAACCCAGAATGTTAACTCATATGATATAGATAGAACAGAAAACAGCAGAAGAAATTAAAAAGTGACTTGCTCATAGACTGCATTTAGAACACTGTAAAAAGGGTGATATAAAAATAATTTCTGCTTTGATCTGAATGCTTGATGAAATCAGTGCACTATTGGGCTTTTCCACAGGGGCTTCAAGAATATTCATGAGAGCTCTTTAATTATTAAATAATTACAAATCATTACAACATTACCCATTTCACCATTTAATCACATCAATACATACATTTTAAATCCTGGAAATTCTCCTTTCTTAATGTCAGATAAATCCAAGAAAAGTCAGCTGAATGTTTTTAATTTTTAAGTAGTTAAATGGCTAGTTCATTGAACTGTAATATAACCATAAAAAGAAGTACAAATCATATGGAACAGTCATGTGTATATCATTATACAGAGAGATGATACAGAGCTTTGTTTACTTCATGGGATAGCATTTTGTTAAGTGAAGCAAAACTTGTCATTATGGCCATGTATGTTAAAATGACTAAACATTATAAATTACTGTGGTCCGTGTAAACAAACAACATCACTTTGTTTTTCTTAATTATAAGTTACTGTATTGCTTTTGACTCATTAGTTAGTTGAAAGTTCTTACTGTAATTGTGTCCCTCCCCGAGACATGTCAGTCATTGGCAAACCTTCATAGAATCCTAAAAGACTAGTTGGATCATTCAGGTGATAATGGAGCATCTAGGTGAATAAACTTTCCTTGGTAGCAATGGTGGGAACACTAACATAGGCCAACTACTAGCATTTTAATATCTGTGTCATCTAACCCTGCTCAGAGGACGACTTCATGCCATGGTGGTAACAACTCCAGGGCCTTATCTGTACCAGAGTTCACTCTTTTGCTGATAGCAGTGGAGATGCAGTTGCCGGAGTAATAGTGAGAAATGTTTTTAAATGTACGAAGTTTGCCATAACATAATGTCCCCTCAATACCAGTGGCCATATGAATAATAATTACAGGGTATGCCACTGATACTGAGGTGAACATAAGAACGGCCCTACTGGGTCAGACCAAAGGTCCATGTAGCCCAGTATCCTGTCTTCCAACAGTGGCCAATGCCAGGTGCCATAGAGGGAATTAACAGAACAGGCAATCGTCAAATGATCCATCCCCTGTCGCCCATTCCCAGCTGCTGGCAAACAGAGGTTAGAGACACCATCCCTTCCCATCCTAGCTAATAGCCATTGATGGACCTATCATCATGAATTTATTTAGTTCTTTTTTGAACCATGTTATAGTCTTGGTCTTCATAACATCCTCTGGCAAGGAGTTCCACAGGTTGACTGTGTGTTGTATGAAGAAATACTTCACACAAAGATGAAAATGATTTGTCGGGGAAGAGTCAACATGGTTTTTGTAAAGGGAAATCATGCCTCATCAATCTCCTAGAATTCTTTGAGATCAACAAGCATGTGGAGTGCGGAGATCCAGTGGATACAGTGTACTTAGATTTCCAGAAAGCCTTTGACAAGGTCCCTCACCAAAGGCTCTTAAACAAAGAAAGCTGTCATGGGATAAGACAGGAGGTCCTCTCATGGAATGGTAACTAGTTAAAAGATAGGAAACAAAGGGTAGGAATAAATCGTCAGTTTTCAGAGTGGAGAGAGGTAAATAGTGGTGACACCCAGGGGTCTGTACTGGGACCAGTCCTATTCAACGTATTCATAAATGATCTGGAAAAAGGGGTAAACAGTGAGATGGCAAAATTTGTAGATGATACAGAACTACTCAAGATAGTTGAGACCAAAGCAGACTGTGAAGAGCTACAAAGGGATCTCACAAAACTGGGTAACTGGACAATAAAATGGCAGATAACATTCAATGTGGATAAATGCAAAGTAATGCACATTGGAAAACTATACATATAAAATGATGGGGTGTAAAATTAGCTGTTACCACTCAAGAGAGAGATCTTGGAGTCATTGTGGATAGTACTCTGAAAACATCCACTCAATGTGCAGAGGCAGTCAAAAAAGCAAACAGAATGTTGGGAATCATTAAGAAAGGGATAGATAAGACAGAAAATACCCTATTGCCGCTATATAAATCCATACACCCACATCTTGAATACTGCATGCAGATGTGGTCACCACATCTCAAAAAAGATGTATTGGAATTGGAAAAGATTCAGAAAAGGGCAACAAAAATGATTAGGGGCATGGAACATATCTCTCCATACGAGGAGAGATAAATAAGATTGGGATTTTTCATCCTGGAAAAGAGATGACTAAGGGGGAATATGATAGAGGTCAATAAAATCATGACTGTTGTGGAGAAAGTAAATAAGGAAGTGTTATTTACTCCTTCTCATAACACAAGAACTAGGGGTCACCAAATGAAACTAATAGGCAGCAGGTTTAAAACAAACAAAAAGAAGTATTTCTTCACACAACGCACAGTCAACCTGTGGAACTCCTTGCCAGAGGATGTTGTGAAGGCCAGGACTATAACAGGGTTCAAAAAAGAACTAAATAAATTCCTGGAGGATAGGTCCATCAATGGCTATTAGCTAGGATGAGCAGGGATGGGTTCCCTAGCTTCTGTTTGCCAGAAGCTGGGAATGGGCAACAGGGGCTGGATCACTTGATGATTTTTCCCTGTTCTGTTAATTCCCTCTGTTGCACCTAGCACTGGCCACTGTTGGAAGGATACTGAGCTAGATGGACCTTTGGTCTGACCCAGTATGGATGTTCTTATGTAATACTTCCTCTTGTTTGTTTTAAACCTGCTGCCTATTAATTTCATTGGGTGACCCCTAGTTCTTGTGTTATGAGAAGGAGTAACTAACACTGCCTTACTTACTTTCTCCACACCAATCATGATTTTATAGATCTCTATCATAGCCCCGCTTTGTTGTCTCTCTTCCAATCTGAAAAGTCCCAGCCTTAATCTTTCTCAGAGGAAAGCTGTTCCATATCCCTAATCATTTTTGTTGTCCTTTTTCATAACCCATGTTACATATTTATCTAAGGTCCATTGTTCAGGGTGACCACTGTATTTCAGTAACATCATTAGTTTACCACATTGGCTACCTGCTATACCAAAACTACCTAATCGATGCATAGTTTACCTGTGAGGTAAGTACTGTCAATATTATGGAGCACATAGTACAGATGGGGAAAGTGAGACACACAGAGGGTAAATAACTTGTCCATGACCATACAGCAAGTCAGTGGTAGGGCAGGCATATAGGACCCTCAGTCCTCATGCTCAGTGCACTAGACAGTGCAAAATCCCAACTCAAAGTGACTTTTTTTCCTTGTCAATTAGTTTACCTCAAAAGAGCGAGCTGACTGACTGGACTAGTTAATCTGGGCTTCCTGATCCACAAAGAACACCATATTTCATTGTCAGCAACATGCCCCGCTCCTGGATTTTATTTTTGAACAACATCTCTGTCCCTAGAGAATGGGTTTAGGGGCCTGTGTTCTTAATGTAGAAGAATAAGGTTATTCAGATACAATGGTCATTTTATAATATGGTAGCCAGAGCTTCCAGGAGTCCATTAAAACATGGTGAATGCCTGGGGGCAAATGGGCTAGGGTTTTCCTAATAAATATGGAACTCTGCATCTCCTGTGCTAATATGAACCATGTTGATAAGATCTGAAACCTGACCTACATCCAGTGGGTGACTGGTGAACTATCTAAACTGATTCAGTGGGCTCACTTCAGTTGCCAATGGCATGTAGTCCACAACACTGAAACCACCACCACAATTAGCAAAAATTTAGCACTTTTCTAAAGGCAGGGACAGCAGAAGTTTCAAGGCCACAGACAGCAGGCACACACGGTAAACTTGTCTTATCCCTAGAGTAATACTGTGTGGTACTTTTTAAGCCATTAATCTCAGAGACTTTTACAAAGCAGGTTTTTTGCCCCATTTTACAGATGGGAGAAAATGAGGTACAGCGAGGTGAATACCTACAGCAAGCCAACGTTAGAGCTAGGAACAGTTCAGGGGTTAGAGCACTCATCGGAGATGAGGGTTCAGTGGCCCCCCTTTCTGTCCTAGCAGTGAAAGGATTTAAGCTGGGCTGTACCACTTTTCAGGAGAGTGCTCTAACCATTGACCTGTGAGATACTCTGATGTGGGGCTCCCTCAGTCTCTCCTGTTGAAGCTGTTCCACTGAGGATAAATAATAAAAGAGTGGTTGGAGCAGCGAAGGACTGGACCTTTTGTCTCCTACCTCTAGGTGGGTCCCCTAGCCACTGAACTCTATAGGCTCTCTCTTTTCCAAACATGTTTTCTTTCTTTAGCCACAATGGAACTTTAGCTTCAACAGGAGAGATCGAGGGTGCCCCAAATCCGAATATCTCATAGCCCCGTGGTTAGTGCACTCTCCCGAGACAAAGGACATCCCTGTTCAGATCCAGCTGAAGCTGGGTCTCCTATGTCCCAAGCACATGCTAAAAGTTGTAAGAGAGACTCAGCACCAAATCCTTCCCTTCCCCAAGCCCTGGGCTTTTTGTGAAGCAATGCAGCCACCTAACCTCAAGCAGCATCTTCCTCCCAGAAGCCTGGGCTTAGGTGCCTATCTCCAAGAGAGAAGCAGGGCCTAGGACATACCCTTTTCATTGGTTAGCCTAGAGTGCTGGCTTGTGTGGATGGCATTCTTAGGCACATGTCTCTCCCCATTCATTGTATAGAGAGCCAAGGCCACTAACTCTGGCTTTGTGGATCACAGTGGTGTTCGCGTGATTTTCTGGGCCTCTACAAGTTAGGCACTGTGATGCTCAGCATTGTAATGCCTAAGTCCCTTTGTGGATCCCACCCTAGGTGCCTATCCACATCTTTAGACACCTTATTACCTTTGAAAATCAGGCCCTTAGACATATTGGCAGAGCAGCCTTGGAAAATCTTCTCCATGCTGTACCTATTCTATGGACAAAGGCCTTCAGTATCCAGGCAATAAATGCAATATCTTCCATGAGCACTAACTGAGATAAAGCTATTTGTCCTTTTAATTAATTATTGCTTTTCCATGAGAATATGAATTATTCTGTCTGTAGACTGTGATATTGAGCCATTATTAGTTTATTTATAATTTATATTATAGTAGTGCCCAGAGGCCCTAATCTGCGACAGGGCCTCACAATAGGAGGTGCTATATAAACCCCTAGGAAGACATGGCTCCCAACCAAAGAGTTTACAGTCTAATTCATGAGCTGGGGTGGTTGAGCTGATGAAGGAGTTAGGATATTATGGAGCTGTGACCTAATTTGATGTGGTGTTTTCCCAGGCTTTGTTACAATGTCACCATCTCTCTTTTGAAATGTCTTCACTGATTGTTCTCGTGTGGCCGTGCACAATGGGGCTGAGAGTGGAGGAAGGTATTTCCCTCCACAGAGGACTCATCTGAATGGTATTTGTGGTAGTTACATCCAACTAATTCCAGACAATCTGAAGAGAAATGGGAGACAGTACAATTGAACACAGCCCTACACAACCATCCAATCTCTGTGGTAGTCCCATGCTAGGGTTTTTTTATTTGTTTATATGTTTTGGTTTTGTCTTATCAATCAATCAGCCAATATGTTGGCCTACTAACCTGTGAGATCTGGTCCCTCAAGCTGTCAGTGACATTAGGTTAGTTGCTGTTTCTACAGGCAAATTGTCATTTCAGAGCTTTTCCTTCTTCCTACAATGCTGATGAATGCTTTTCTGAGAAGTATATAATACAATGAGAGCCTGATTTCCTAAGCTATGCACACACAATTGTGTCCCTTATTTGTGCAGGCAACTACTACAACATGCAAGCAAATTTGATAAATGGGGCACAGATGGGCACTTAGACTCATAACTGATTACTTGCACATACAGTTACATGCATACCTGAATTTTCAATTTGTATGCCTTTCTTTTTGCTTGTCTAGTTCATTTGCGTGTGCAAGTACCTGATTTCACACACGATCACACAAATTAGGTGTGTGCTTGCAAATGCACAATTTTGAATAAATGCCATTCTTGGATAATCACATGGAAAACTTTTTTTGTCAGATCAGTAGTCTTATCTTGTACTATCAAAAGAATAGAGCAATGCTGCAGTAAAATGCTACAGATTTTGAGTAAAAAGCCCACAGGGGGCCACAAATGACCTAAATCAAGGACTCCTAATCCTATGGCACTTTTGCTTTAGTGCCATAGAGATGACAAATGACCCCAATAACTGTCCCCACTTTGATCTGGTAGGAAACATGTAAACCCTGCCCTCTTCTTTCTCAGGCGGGAAGTGGTTTCTACAGGCAGCCTACAGTTGGTCATGCTGAAAAAAGAGAATTCAGGTTAATTCAGCTTCAAAACCACTAAAATACACCGCAGAGCCCTCAGCAGCTTTAGACACAGCCTTCACCTCAAGAGACTCTAACAATTTTCTCCTTGCCTCTCAGTAATGATTAATGCACAGGCTGAAATACACAAAGGGGTAATAAGATACCCTGTGAAGGTGTTGAAGGCACTGCTACAGCTTTCCCAGTACTGATACATTATCTCTGCCAGTATCTTATTTGTGAAGGTGGCACTGTGGAAAATGGCAAAAAGTAAAAAATAACACTTTGCAATTAATAGTTAGTACCCCTGGTAGCAGAACACCGGCTGTACATGTGTGAAGAAGCTAATTAGGAAGGGGACTGTATTAACAAGGAGAGGAGTGTCTTTGACTATGCATCAGCAGAAAGGGAGAAAGCAAAAATGAACACAAGGAAGGATCCTTTCAGAGGAAAGGGGTAATTGCATATGGGTCTGGGAGGAAACGTAACCTTTTTCATCTCATGGTGCAAAGTTTCTTTGTTCATCTTATTGTGAATTAGCAGGCATTGACATTTTGAGTACTAGAGAGACAAGAAGACAGGGTCTCTCACTTTACTGCTTCTCTGGGGCGTCTCTACACAAGGGAAAAATTAGAAACCATTTCCAGCATCGCTAACACTGGTTCAGCTGAAGAAGGCCATGTTGGGAGACCTAGCATAACTGCTGGCCATCATTTGCAGCCTAGTGTTGATTAGCCCTAATCCCAGCAGAGGTATTTGCTTAAAATGTTGTTAGCAGCTACAGGTCAATCTATTTATTATCATGTATTTATAAATATTATAGCACCTAGGAGCTCCAGTCATGGACCAGGACCCCATTGTGCTAGAAGCTGTACAAACACAAAACAAAAAGAAAGTCCCTCTCAATCTCATCAGTAGCTGTTCAACTGAACCAGTGTTCGCAATGGAGGGAAATTTTCTCAAAAATATCCCTAATGTAGAAAGGGATCTTAGAAACCTGAGTTTGGTAGTTAATGCAAAAATGTATCCCATGAATTGCCATTCGCCATCTTTGCACTTCATAATAGTAGTAGTAATATTGGTATTATCGTAAAGCCCAAACAATATCAAGGCCCCATTGTGCTAGACACTGTAAAAACACACAAAACAAGGCAGTCTCTGGACTGGACTGGACTCAGGAGGGCTTTTGCGTTCACTTCAAGTAATCCAGTTTCCTGGCGCAAATATTCACAGAGAGTGAATTTCAAAGTATACATGCCGGAAGTGCGTGTATATTCTTACCCAGGCTAAACAACAGGGGCTTCAGAGCTAGAGCAAGGAAGCTAGCCCCTTGAGTGGTTGATGAGTACTAGAAATGCTTAGACAACTGGGGAGTCAGAAGCAGAGATTAACCAGGCACTCAGATACTACAATGAAGGTCATGGTAAGAACTGTGGTTGGAGAGATTGAGAGAATGTGTGTGCATATAACCAAGCAGTGATCACAGCCAGATTGTGTGGGTGTGGTGTAGGTGTGGGTGGCTGGACCAAGCAGTGGTCACAGCCAGATCACATAGGAAGTCTGGCTGCCCGTACAGTAAGGATAAGTGCAAACTGACTTCCTGGACCAACAGCTGAGAAGAAGACCAGGACCAAGGAGCTAGGAGCAAGAATCTTGCAGTGCACCGCTGCTGCTTTACAAGCTTTACACAGTCTTTACTGCAATGGACAAATGTTCAGTGGTTTAATTTTTAATATCATAGCAGATGGTCAAGAAACACTGAGAATATCTGCATGTAAAACATAGCTTGATCACAATTTGTGCTTCTCCTTCAATCTTCCCCTCCCCCTCATCCTTTCTCTCTTTAATCAATCACAAAATCACCTTGAGGATGTGCCAGTCTCTGTTTCATACCAGCAGCTTTTCTAAGTACTGCCCGGATTAAAAGCATGGTCTGTGTACATAGCAAGAAAAGATGATCAATATGAGTGGCCTTTGAGTACAAAAGGTCGATTTCATTATTTTAGACCCATGTAACAGCAATCAACAACCTACACTTCAAATCAGGAGAAGCATTTCTGAGACAGCTAACAGAAAAACTCAGACTGTACATTAATAGATTCAGGCAAAATATTGCCAGTTAGTGTCTAATTAGTCAACTCTGTATGTACACCAGTGGCAGTTGAAAAGATCTGCTTTATTCTGAGTTTCGGGAGCACTCACCACAGGAAACAATATTTTATTATATGTTGATATCCTGCAAAAGTCCTTAACGTAGGCCAATTCTTTTCAACAGTAAAGGCTGTATCTAGGAAGGGAAAGAAAAAAGGACGTAGGAAATAAATATTTTGATAGATGAACCAGGAATTATTAATCCTATGCTTCTCGTACAGAATATAAAGCATATATAATTTCCAGGAGGATGTGACTGATGGAGTAGCTCAACTAAGAACATTCTTCATAGATTGAAGTAGACAGGTACCATGTGTGGGGTCATGACGGTCCAGTCATGCAACAAAAAGCTTTGGACAATTAAAAAAAGGGAATTCTTCACTACTATTTCAGAAGTCAGCCTACAATTACATTTTTGTTAACTCTCTAGTAGTTTTGAAAGGCTCAGTAAATGGACTGTTCAACACAAAGGCCTTCTTTTTCAACTTTGTTGTACCTTTTCTTCTTTGAAGAGCTATAACATATTGATCAATTCTGTAAAGCCTCTTCACCTGTCAAGCACTATTTTCACCTTGTCCCATACAATCTTCACATTGAAAAAACACATTTGTATGTTCATGGTGCCCCCAAAATGTTTATTGTATCCATTAAAAGGGATTAAAAGTTGCTTATTGTCTTCAAAAAAGAAAGCCATATTTAGAATTATATGACTTCAACGAGAAAAAAAGGAGAATTTTTGTCCTACATTTCATTAATTAAGTGTCATACAGGCCTGCCGCCTTCAAATTCCAAATTCCTGCTGGAAGAAAGTGTCTTGAAGGGCGTGTTTTTTACAGAAACTCAATGTCATTCAATGGATTTTACCCTGCAGAGCAGAAAATGCTGGGTAGGGTGGAATCCCAGACTGCAAACTGATCTAATAAAAAGTAGTAACCAAGAAAGTCTCTTTGAAAAACTACTGAATGTAAAAAGGACACGATCAGTCTAATATGAAAGCAGAGAGATTATTCCAAATTGACTATTTCTACACATTGTTTGGATCTCTATCCGTATAAATCTGATATACAATTGAAACGAATTAATTCATCACAAAATATGTAACACAGTAAATGGCTCTGATTCTACAAACCTTTACTTAGGCAAGTGATGACTACTCACACAAGTCATCTCACTGAAGTAAATGAGACTACTTGTATACAAAAGTTTATAGCACTGGACCCTTATTCTTCTAGCGCTAACCGTGGGATTTTTGATGTGGACCCCAAAATTAGACTCAAGGATTAAGGATGAGAGTGATGCGCACTGCTTCTTTCCCCCATGCTGTTGTGCACACTATATGCTCTTCGCGAACTGTGCTTCATGTTGTGGAGGAAGATTTTTTTCAAAATGAAACCACAAATGGAAAAATACGTCTCTGGAGTTATTCTAAAAGGCTTTCACTGTGTTCTTGTGTTTTATGTTACAGATCAAAACAATGAGTCATCTTTAGAAGGTGGTAATCGATTGGGCTGCGATCACACGGCACAGCAACATTATGAGGTTTTTAAAATTTATTTGTTCTCTCATAGAAAGAAGAAAAGACGTAGGTGCATTAGATAGAATGTATGGGAGCTGTCTGAGCATGCAAAGGAAAAATAGGTCTCCATGCTATGCACCCTGCTTACCAATGCCATGTCCTTTAACACTTAATTTTTGTATTATATACCCAGAGAGTTTGCTGCTCCTTAATTGGGTTGCTCAGTGCAGAGGAGGAGACTAGTCTAGACTGTTAAATGGAATTAAAGCACACAAAGCAGCCTGTGTAGAATGGATGACTTATAGGCAGTGATAGTAGCACTTTTTATTCTTACAGTTACCTGACGCTTTCCATTTTAAGACTCTGTTTTCAGCTGCCAAACTTTAACTGTTTCATTTCCAGGCTGGCTGTCTGCCTTAGGCTGAAACGTTTTTGAAAGTTTCAGCAAAAATTGCTGAGCTGTTTGTGAGAATGAGCTGAGGGGAAAATACATTGCTTTGTCCTTGGTTGGTTTTTTTTTTTAAAAAGAGTCCATTTCATTGAGAAGGTCTAGAGCCTCCAAGCTTTGGAGTAGGGACTTGGAATTTGGCAGGGAGGGATGGCCTTTGTGCCAGGGATGCGCCTTTTGTTCTTCTTCCCCCAAAAGCTCACATTTGATTATGTTAAAAGCATTTGAAAAATGGTGGTTCCTACATGTTCAGTAAAGCTTCAGAGCTACAGTCTCTGCAGATTCTGTCCACATTGGGCCTGCTCCAGATGGGTGCTGAGCAGGACTTTCCCTGCAATTGCAGCTCTGGGCTGCTGCTGCAGCCTGTGCACTGTGGTCAGGCTCTGAAACTGAAGGTAAGGAGACTGTCTCTCCTCTGCTTTCAGTGCCTGAACTGCTGACACCCAAGCAACTGGGAGGAGGAAGCTACCTGAATCACATGCAAAGGGGACTAGAGCTAAATCTAGGGGGAAGAGGCGGGGAGAGTATATTGGGACATGGTGCCTGGAAAAGGTGAGGAAAGACAGGGACCAAAGGCTAACTTGAGGGAGAGGGAAACTGGGACTGGGAGTTGGGGTAAAGGGCAGATTGGGAGCTGCTGGTTTAGGAGACTGGGGCTGGAAATGGGAGGGAGGAGGTTGGAACTGGGACAGGGAGTTCATAGGATTTACTAGGCAAGAAAATGGGGACTGGGATGATAAGCATGAGGAGTGAGACTGGGATGAGTTAGGTGAGGAGAATGGCGCTGGTACAAGAAGTCTGGGCTGAGGAAGAGACAGGATTGTGACAGGGACAGACTGGAGAAGATGAGGCAGAAGGTATCACACTTGGAGGGGAACAGGCAAAAAAATCCATGCCCACAAGAGCACATTCCCTTCCAGAGCATGGAATGGAATCAAAGATTGCTGAGTCTTGCCATTCCTCCGCTGTCAGCAAATACCTGTGAAACTCCCTGCCAAAGTATCTCATCCCTCTGTAGTGCTAGTCCCCAGAGACAACTTACTATTACAACCAGCTATTCTATAAACCAAGGGGCAGAAGTTTTTGAAGTGGATGTGAAAGTTCCATCCCTGGTGATGACCCATGTGCAAGTCAACATGATGCCAAATGATGAAAATTCTGTTTTTTCAGTTTGCTTTTTTTAAAAAAAAACCCTAGGAATTTACACACACAAAAACCTGTTGAAAGAATACTACTAAGGTTACTAAGTTAAGCACTCAAAAATTAGGGAATTCCTAACTTTAATTCCCCCACACACATATGCATATGCATTTTGAATGATACAGTCACATAATTATATGATCACGTACTATTTTTTCCTCCTGCCTCTTTCAGTGCACAGGATAGACAGTACTCATGGAGTGACAGCTATTCAGTATTTTATTTTATCTTCATTGTTCAACAGGTGGTCCCAGGCCTTATTTACTCCTCGCAATGTATAACTATGAATTTCCTCATTGACTTTTCTATGGTGCTCATAATTATAATATCTGAGTGCTTCACAAACATTAATTAATTTCTTTTCTGGAACACCCCTGTGAGATGTGGATTTATTATCCCTATTTTACAGATGGGGAGAAAGAGAAAGATTAAGGCCAAAATATCTACTAATTTTGAGAGCCCAATTTGGGACACCTAGGATCTGATTATTCAGAGTACTTGGCACTTTCTACATTCAAAGTACAGCTCCCATTGACTTCAGGCCAGGCTGTGAGCAATCAGCACTTCTGCAAATCAGACACCAGGGTCTCAGGTTGGGCACCCAGAAAATGAGGAACAGACAATTAGTGAGCACATGTGAAAAGTTTGGTGTAAGTGACTTGTTCAGTACCACACGGGAACACTGTGACAGAGGCAGGGATAGAATCCAATTCCCCAATGCAGCATTGAACTCTACAATCATGAGACCACCCTTTCTCTTCCTGCAATCCACTTCCTCACTGACTACACACCTTCCAAGTTCTGCAACAAATGAGGCAGGGGTCCTACAACCAAAGCCCTCCTTCACTACACAATCCTGATTCCTTCCCAGAGCGGGTCCATCGTGTGCAGTGAATGAGGTAGGAGTCCTATGGTAAAACAGTATGTGATCATGTAATTAAAGACCATATCATCAAGTGGCCTGAATGAACAGGTGCCATTTCTGAAAAAATCAGTAACGCTGTCTTCATAAAGGTTCATCCAAATTCTATGGGAGGGCAGTGGAGGGACAGTGTTTGTCACCTTAATGAACAAACCAGGAGTGTCTCAACTCCCCCTCTCCAATAGAAACCAGGGCTACATGTATGGAGTCCATGACATCACAGTGGCTCCAGGGCTGTATGACTGGAATGGAGATTCACCACCAGGATAACCTCCACTGACTGCTGCTCCTAAAGAGAGATGAACAGCACTGAGTGGAGCCACAGAATAGCCAGGCAGCCTTCATCTCCATCAACTTTTCAGCAGATTTCCCACAGGATTTAGATGGAGAGTTGAACTGTGCATGTTCCTGAAACCAACCTCCTCACAGATCTCCAGCTCTGGAGTAATTCTCAACTGGGTCCTTCTGCAAGGGTTGGGTTCGTGTGCACAGGGTCCTCTAGGGAATATGCTCTGGTTCTGGATGTGGAGTTCTCATTGCTTTGAGGCATGCAACTTTCAGTCTCACAAGTAGCTTCTAGCATGACATTTCTTGACTTGCCCCCAAGAAACTTGACATGGACCTGTCATTAAATTCCCCTGAGTACTTGTGAGAGAGCAGAGCCAGGAGTTGACCACTTGACAAACTCCTACTTTGTGCAGAATTTGGAACTGAAGACCGGGGCCAAAAAATGGATGGTATGGTCAGTTTTCTTTTGAGGGATGGACATTTTAAAAAATATTGGTGATTAACTTCAATGCCAAGGATCTTGGTAGCAATTAAAATGGGTTACGACATGTGCTTTCAATAAGAAAAAAGACCTTAGTGTTATTTTAAAATGAAGGGCCAGATGATGCTTTCCGGCAGTAGGAATTTGGACTGCACAAGGATAGCTGGGTCAGTCCCAATTTAAAACAAGACAGAGCTATATAGAAGCCAAGGGTTCACATTTCATTCAGAGACAAATAATAAAATGTAGCTCATAGATGCACTTTTCATGTGTAGATTTCAAAAGTGGGTAAGCGTTATTATCCCTTTTTACAGATGGAGAAACACGTTTCACTAAGAAGTGAAATGATTTGTCCACTGTCACGCAGGAAGTCAGTGGCAGATCCATGAACAGAATACAGGTCTTCTAGTCTGCTGCCATATCTACTGGCCCTGCTTCCTTCCCATGACAAAGGATGGTACATTAGATGGGAAGTAGACTATGTAGAAGTTTTGCAATGAAACCTCAAACCAAGCAGGTAAAATTCAGCAGGTTCAGATTTTTGTTACAAACACCAAACACAGGCCAGGGTCTCCAAAACATTCACCAAGGTTCATAAACTTTCACATGAGTCTTGGCTGTGGTTTGTGTAAACCAGGGCTGAGTTTCAATTGAAGGGCCTATTTATAGTTTCAGGCAGAAATCAGGCCAAACACAGTGGTTTTGCATGGTCTCCATCTGAAACTAGGCAAAAATTGGCCATTTCAGCTGCTTTTCACTTTGGGTTTTTTGGGTTCATTCAAAATTGAAACGATAAGCAAAAATAAGAGTATGTGAACCTCACAAGCCAAAACTGCAAAAGGTTTGCATAAAGCCCTGGGAACTGAAACCACTGCAATTTTCATGTCTCTAATGGTAAGTAAAGATTGCATGTTGAGCGAGTGTTTTGTAGGATTTTAAGAAACTATGTCTGTCGGAGAGAAACTTCATCATAAGTAGGTGGATTGAGAATGTAATAGAATGAATTATAAGTTATTTATTCCTCTGGAGGTGAGGAGAGAGAGGGAGGAGGTGAAGCTGACTTGATACTGCTCTTCTTACAGACCCGCTTAAGAACTTCTATTACTCCTGAGGCATTCTGTGCCAAAAAATTAAAAATTCTGTGCCAAAAAATTCTGCAAGCTTTATTTGTCGATAAATAAATAAATGCAGAGGCTCCAGCATGGCAGTGGGAGCATAGGCCACTGGTTGTACGAAGGTAGGAGGTCAACCTCCAGCCTCCCCACCCCCAACCCCTGGGACACGGACTCAGTGGTGAGGCTGCACCCGACCCTGACACAGCACAAGGCCAGGGCCTACCCCAGAAACACCCTGGGGCCCTGCCCCTCTGCACCAGGTGCACCAGGTCTGGGGCAGGCAGGCTCAACCAGGCAGGATCCAAGTGTGGAGGGGCTCAATGTGGGGGGATCCAGGTGTGGGGTGAGAGGATTCTGTGTGGGACAATCTGGGTACAGGCAGGCCAGAGCGGGGTTCTAGGTGTGGGGGGATCTGGATGCACAGAGACTTATGGTGGGGGGGCATGTTCTAGGTGCAGGGACAATGGGACTCTGCAGGGGCTTCCAGGTGAAAGTGGCTGGGGCTCAGCAAAGGGGTCAGGGTGTGGGGGTCTCAGAAGGGGGGGTCTGGGTGCTAGGGGAGTGGAGCTTAGTGTGTTGCAATCTCAGTGCAGCTAGTTGGGAGTCAGTGGTGTGGGGGTCTGGATGTGGGGCCTTAGGGTGGTTCAGAGGGGTGGGGATCATCAGGGTAGTGGTCTGAGTGCAGGGAGCTCAGTGTGGGGTGGTCTGGGTGCCGGGCTGGGGGTCTGGAGGCAGGGTGTCTGGGTGCAAGGGGGTTGGGTATGGAGAGCTAGGGGGTTCTGGGTGAGGCTAGGCAGGGGGTGTCTGGGTATAGGAGGTCTGGATGCATGGGGGTTGGGCGGATGGGGGAGCAGCTCCCTGTACAATGACCCCTCCCCCCACAGCTGAGGAGCAATGGAGGCAGCAAGCAGAGGAGGATGCTGGAGCTTCCTGCAGCTGGGGGACGTTTCTGGGGGTGGGACCAGCCACTCCTTGCAGGGGAAGAGGAAGTCCCATCCTCTCCTGCCTCCAGCCCACCCGGGACTAGCAACTGATCCTGACTGAGGGTAGGAGCCACTGGCTGGGGTGTCCCCAGCCCTGAGGTGATATACCTCTCCACCGGTTGCTCTGGGTGCCTGAAACGATGTCCCTGTGCAGCTAGGGAGTGGTGCATGACTGCTCTGGCAGCTTCCCTTTGCTTCCCTGTCAGAAAGTCAATTTTCTGCTGGGAAGGAAAGAAATCTGTGGGGGACATGAATTCTGCATGCGTGCAGTGGCACAGAATTCCCGCCAAAGTAATTCTATTGTAAAACTAGCAATCAGTATTTCAATGTCGAAAATCTATGCAGCTCACACTTCTCAGCTATGAAACCTCACAGATATATAACACCAAAAGGAAGCCCTGTGGTTAGGGTTGCCAACCTCCAGGATTGTCCTGGAGTCTCCAGGAATAAAAAAATAATCTTTAATTAAAGATTATATCATGGGATGAAACCTCCAGGAATACATCCAGCCAAAACTGGCAACCCTACGAGTGGTCCCAATGATGGTAAAGAAGAACTAGGAGCTAAGAGGAGCTGAGCCACTGGCTCAGGGTGCGATTGTGACTGTAAAGAAGCCATTCCACCTCCTTGTGATTCAATCATCCTAGCTCAAAATTAGCTTAAAAGCAGGTTGTTGAAAAATACCTGCTCAGACTGACCTATTAGTTGAGTCACTGTGCATGTGATGTTTCTGGAAACTTTCTTGTCATCAGCAATATACCTTATGAAGGTCAAGAAGGCTAAGGGAATAATCACAGCTGGATGTCTCAGGTTCATGCTACCACAAAGAAAACCTCTTAAAAAGAAATTAAACTATAGCAACCCAAAGCTATGGGGACAATGGGTAAAATTTTCAAAAACACCTATGTGACTTTGGAGCCTATGTCCCATTTTCTATAGTGAATTACCATTAATTTACTGGTTTCAGAGTAACAGCCGTGTTAGTCTGTATTCGCAAAAAGAAAAGGAGTACTTGTGGCACCTTAGAGACTAACCAATTTATTTGAGCATGAGCTTTCGTGAGCTATCATTCATTTCTGTTGGGTTATTTTACATGTCAACCTGACTAGATGTAAGGAGGTGAAACCAAATAAAATGAAAGATCATAAACTATTGTTGCCCCTACGCTGAGTGGGAGAAGATTTTGGGGCCTTAGAATTCGTTTTCCCATTGAAGGAGAAATCAGTGACTCAGAGATAGGGTATTTTAACCAGTATTTCTGTTCAATAAACACACAGTTGCAGTCAGCAAGCTCTTTTCCTTAAATAATGCTGTATTAAAAAAGGAAGAATAATTTAGCATAAGCAGAAAGTAAACAAGCCATTTGAAAATTCAGGGTCCACCCTACTCTTCTGACTCTGGTTGTGGACTTTTACCATCCCAAAGGCATTTTCTCCCCACTGTCTCCCAAGCAACGTGTTTACCTGTGCATGCACACACACACAAAACCATGAGCTCATTTAATTTCTTTGTTCTTTTGACTGAATATTTAATGGTGGCCAATATTGCAGCCAATGTGGAAAAGTGAAACATTTACGATCTTTAATACAAAATACTACGTGAATCCAGGAGCTAGAGCTCTAGGACAGGCTTACGGTGCCTTTTCCTTAACCTGGCCCTGGAAGTGCTCTGTCAAATCTATCCCTTCTAAGGATTTTTCTTTGGCTTTAGGGCAGCTTGTGGCTGTCGGAGCAGCACATAGCTACCAATATACCACAGAGAATCAGCCCCCCTCTATTTTCTTGGTAAAGATCTTATATTAGTTAAAAAGCACAAATGTCAAGGGGAAAAGGTACTGCAGAGCATAACTCTCAGAAACATTCAGATTGCAATTACTGTAATTATATCTTTCAAAGGTAAGGTATGAAAATTATCACACAAATGAGAGAACAAGGAAAGCACAGGGAACAGTACGTTATTTTTCATCTTATCTTTGTCTCTGTGCCATTGTGCTGAATTGCTATGATTACGTTCTGTTAAAATCTTTTCATTTTTCTCACTGCTCTCTAGGGATCTAAGGCTCGGTGAACAAAGCAGGGTTATCAAACCAATTTCAATTTCGCAAACTCCTCATGGGAAATATTTATGAAAATGCAGACTTCAGAAAGATCAGATGCCTGTCTAACTTTCTTTTATGGGTTTGATAAGATTATGAACAAGACTGAATGCATCAGTTCTGCATTTTCTGTAGCAATATTAAGGACGCAAGAAATTTCAACAACAAGAAAAAGCCCAACATGCCTCGTCCTTTTGGTTTAGCTTAATCCCACCTTCCTGATTTCATAGATTCATAGATATTTAGGTCAGAAGGGACCATTATGATCATCTAGTCTGACCTCCTGCACAACGCAGGCCACAGAATTTCACCCACCATTTTTTGCCATGCTCTTCAATCTTTCCTTCTCCTGAAAAATGAGATGTCTCAAAATTCTATATATTCTTTGTTCAGTCACCTCCTGCACAGGCAACTTACTCCATGTATCTGTTGTCTTTTGCATGCCGTAGCCCCACTTGAGCCTCCTACTCTTCTATTTGTTGAGATGATGACTCCTTATCTGTGAACTCCTTACAGTATTCAAATGTGTCTCCACCAATTTTACCCCAAGGCTTTTTAAAATATTGATGACCTTCAAATGCCGGGGGTGTTTGTTAATTTTAAGAGGAACTTTGAATCCAGCCCTTGTTGTCGACAACAACTGGCATGATTACATAGAAAGAGAGAGACAGAGAGAAAGAAAGAGAGACAGACAGACAGACTACTTAATAGCTCGCTAGAAACAGATTGTTTCCAGGCGATGTTTGCAGGATTCACTTTCTCAGTCGCTGGCTGGTGCATCGCAATGCACTGTATCAGTGGCAGTTGTTTCTCAACAGGAGTGGTGGGGCTGCAAGTAGCAATCTGTACCCTCATCGCAGCCCCACAGAGTGGTCAGATTTTTGAAGTAAAATGCTGGCGCACTCAGGTTGGGGGTGGCAAAGTCAGAAGATAAAAGAGGGCCCCTCTCCCCCTCCCTCTTCCAGAATGAAAAATAGGGACATTTTATAGTGAACAGCAGGATGGGAGAAGCTGAAAGTAGCCCCCTATTGCTCCTTCACTGTTCTCCTAGGGCTAACCTCTAATGTCCAGGCTACTTACCACACCATCCCAGCCACATCCCACCACACCCCCACCAATCCAACCGCTGCTTCATTCTTTCCTTCTCCTCCACCCCGCACCCATTAAATCCTACTAATTGGCCCATCCCTGCCTACCTCTGTACTGCCCCAAGTGCCTTCAGCAGCCTCCAAGCCCACCCCACCTGCTCAGAAATTCCTACATCCACTTAGCCCTCAAGATGAGGACCCCTCCTCTTCCTGTCAACCTCCCTACAGAACATTACCATGCCCTTAGCTCTGACGCCTCTTCCACCTGGCAGTCCCAAGCTCAGAATGAACTCCCTTCTTTTCCTCCCCTCCCTACATCTTCGGGCTCAAAAACACCTGAGCTCATGCTCAGAACTCTTTCCCCTCCTACTGACACCCACACTACAAGGCTCAGAATTGCCCCTACTTACTGCTCGGTCTGGAAAAGGAAGAACAGAGATAGCTGGTAGCATCTGCAGACAGCCCTGTACTCTGCCTCTTTGGAGATAGCCCTACAAATGCCTACTCTGTGCCTCCTTCCTCCACGGCTCCTGGGTCTGAAGTAACACCTGCCCCACTCAGCATCTCCCAGTGGCAGGAGGCGGTACTGCAACTTGCGGTACATCAGCCGCACTACACAGTTGTGACATCATTGGTAGGGTTAGCGCCATTAATCCCTAACTATCAGCCACTGCTTCATAGACTTGAATTTACTGCATCAAGTAGGTAATAGATTCATGTCTGATCCTGTGAAAATCATTTACGGAGTCAGAGATGACCCAGGGTCTTTTGAAAAGCGACGAGCAAGGTTTTAAACATTATTTTGGACTTTGATGGTTCTCTGATTTTCTTTTTTCTCTCTCTCTATTTGAACTAGGAATTTGCAGTCATGAACATTAGTATCTTGAAGTAACCGTGCTTAGATTAAACCAGACAGCACAGAACTCTCCATGAAACTTATTAAATTAACACCAGCAGACTTTAGTAGGTCCCCTCCCGCCCCCGTAAGCTGTGTTAAGTGCAGAATTACAGCTTTAAAGCAAAAATATAATTTAAAAATTTTAAAGGTTAAAAGCAGTGAATCTCAGCACTGAACATCTTCAAAGAGCCGTACGACCTTTACCAATTCTCACCGGGCCTATAGAAAGCAATGAGTCAATGAGTACTAGCCCCATTTTACAGACAAGGAAACAAAGAGACACAGAGATTAAGCATCAGTTTTGAACTAAAGGCACAGACTTTGGGGCAGTGGGCGCTCTAAGAGGCATTGTGCTGAAGCAGTCAGAATGCTCCCAAAAGTATCTGGGCAGCACAGCTGCTATGCTAGTGCCTTCTTGGTAGACTGTTGTATGTTCTCTCCTCTGAGCCCAGCCATCTTTGCAAAAACTCTCAGTGAGCTGAGATTATCATGCTCCTTTCATCATATCCCTCCCTCTGAAGTTAATGCAGGAGGCTGGTGGGGTGAGATGCAGAGGTTTCATTTGTCCTCTGCTCTACCACCTTTGCACCACCTAGAGCTTATTGTGGTGCTAGCCCTTCAGTGTCCTTGCGCTCCTACCTACAAGAGTTTCTTTGGTCCTTTCTGCACCAGCACACAGGACTCAGGCTTAGTCTGTACTTGTATGCTCAAGGCCACCTAGCAAATCAAAGTAGCAGAGACAGTATTAAAACTCAGGAGTTACTGGCTTTCAGCTTGTTATGAGAGCTGTATATAAAGCGTATTTACAGGCTATTCCCTATATTCTATATGAACTGCCAATGGGATATGATGGCTAAGACAGCAGGCCTGATCCTTAAATGAATAAAAAGTGCCATGACTGTATACAATAGTAGCAAGATCATCACTATACTATTGTGCCCATTTTTTGGTGTCCACACTTTTAAAAGGATGTTGACAAATTGGAAATGATTCAGAAAAGAGCTACAGAAATGACTGGAGGTCTTAAAAACCTGTCCTACAGTGAGAGACTAATTTATTCACTCTATTTAGTTTAGCCAAGAGAACGATGAGGTGACTTGATCATGGTCTATAAGAATGTACTTTGAGAAAATATTTCTGATAGTAGAGGGCTCTTTAATTTAGCAGACAAAGACTTGAGATTTAGCAGCTGGAAGCTGAAGCTAGACAAATCAGACTAGAAATGAGGCATGCGTTTTTAACAGTAAGGGTAATTAATCATTGGAACAACTAATGTAGATTGTCTAGCCTTTGAAGCCTTTAAAATAAAGCTGCATGTATTTCTAAAAGTTATGCTTTAGCACACAAGAAGTTGTGAGCTTGATGCAAGAATGACTTGGTGAAATTCTATGGCCTTTGTCATGCTGCAGCTCAAATTGCATGATCATACAGGTACCTTCTGGCCTTCAAATTTATGAATCCCTCAAGATGTAAGTATCTATGTAGTGTGTGTATACAATTTGAGAGAGCGAGAGATAGATCTCCATCTAGTGGCATATAAGAATAATAGCATCTGTTATAAGAACAAGGAGTACTTGTAGCACCTTAGAGACGAACAAATTTATTTGAGCATAAGCTTTCATGGGCTAAAGCTCACTTCATCAGATGCATGCAGTCAAAAATACAGTAGGACTAGATAGATAGATCCTGAAAAAATGGGTGTTGCCATACCAACTCTAACGAGACTCATCGATTAAGGTGGGCTATTATCAGCAGGAGAAAAAAAATGTTTGTAGTGATAATCAGGATGGCCCATTTCAAACAATTGACAAGAAGGTGTGAGTAACAGTAGTGGGAAAATTAGCATGGGGAAATAGTTTTTAGTTTGTGTAATGACCCATCCACTCCCAGTCTTTATTCAAGCCTAATTTAATGGTGTCCAGTTTACAAATTAATTCCAGTTCTGCAGTTTCTCATTGGAGTCTGTTTTTGAAGTTTTTTTTGTTGAAAAATTGCAACTTTTAGGTCTGTAATTGAGTGTCCAGGGAGGTTGAAGTGTTCTCCGACTAGTTTTTGAATGTTATAATTCTTGACGTCTGATTTGTGTCTATATATTCTTTTGCGTAGAGACTGTCCAGTTTGGCCAATGTACATGGCAGAGGGGGTTTAACAGTTTTTCTCCAGACTTTTCCATTGTTGTTTTTTATTTTGTTAATTTCATTCTGAAGAATTTATATAAATATAACATATATTTGTAAATTTTTGATATTAGAAATATTAGGCTTTAATTTCAATCTATGAATGAAAATTTTACTATTCAAAAGAGTGAAAAGAGAAGTGACAAGAACATCCATGTTCTGTCTATTAGGAAGCAGTAAGAAAGCAATAAAACTGCCTAGAAGCCTAAAGGGGAAGAGACTAGCTGGAATCATTTGTGATTGGAGAGGGAGGCATAGTTAGTGGTTGGAAATGGAATTAGTTGTCACTGAGTAATGAAAAGAGGAGAATGGGTGGCAGTTTGGACTCTCAGAAGACTTGGTTCGCTAGAATCTACAAACTTCTGAAAGGTGGGAAAGAGCTCTGATGTAATGCTTCTATGTAAAGCTGGCTAGCACATCTTAATTTTCAGTCTTCGTGTTGCAGCTGGTTGTTTTTCTTTCTAAATGTGAAAGCTGCTGATCAATACTGCAAACAGGTGATTAATGTTTAGTGATTAAAAAACATTTGTCTGTGAGTTTGACTTAATATGCCCCAAAATGAAGGAAGTGGTACTATACCCTACACCCCTACTCTTGCCCTGAGCCCCAGCCATACCCCAAAACCCTCATCTGCAGCCATACCCCACAGCCCTCACCCCTGCACCCCCTCCCTCTGCACCCCTTCCAATCCCCAAACTCCCCCCCAGAGCCTGCACCCCAAACCCCTGCCCCAGCCTAGGGCCTGCACCCCAGACCTCCTCCCCTACCCAAACTTCCTCCCAGAGCCTTGGGCGGGTGCAGGGCGAATTTTGGGCGGGGGCAGGTTCTGGGCACCACCAAAATTTCTACAAACATGCCACCCCTGCTAGGGTGTGGGTTGAGCAGTATTGAGACAAGAAGATCAGAGCAGCCTATTTAGTGACAAAGACTTAGGCTGAACTTTAGATAAATTAATTGTCAAGTTGTTAATAAATCCAAACTCCAGAATGGGGATGAGTTTGGACTCTATGCATGGCAAAGTAATGTTGCCTTAGAGCAGTTTGCCATACCGTTATTTGATTGTCTTTACCTCCTTGGATATGTTAGTTTCCAAATAACCTGTACTGTCTTATGTTCAGCTATCGTTATTAAGTCAATGTGTTCCAATACTAACAATATGTGTAGTATGTGGGGGATACATGTTATACAAAGTAAAAGTGTCCAATAAGTGATATGGGGCAAGAAAACTTGCCCTCATTTATCACCACAGAAAAGTTAAACATTTGGTGCCAGAGAGGCGACACCAGTGGGCGTGGGGTAAGCAAATTAACAAGGGTTCGATACAGTGAATGTGACTGATTAAATGTGAAACCATTGCAACCCATACAGTGTGAAAAAGTTTGTTTTCCCTCCTCAAGTACTGTTACAAAAGAATTCAAGATCTGAAAAGTCTCAGATTTGTACCTGTTTGCATCTGGGGGACACTTAAATGTGCAGGTGTAATGTGTTACAGACAGAGTTGTCAGCATGTGGGTTCACTCTGGCGGGGGGACAGTCTCCAAATTGTACCGTATGGTTGAAATGCGGGAACATTAGTAAAGTAAAAACTGCCCATGCAAGTATTGTGTGGTGGCTGAAAAGGAACATTGCTGGTATGGACCCAGGGAATGTTATTTTAATTGGTGTATGTTCTGTTTCACACCGAAATTTCTTGTGATGATAAATGAAAAGATTTTTTATATTTTTTACCATTTTTAATAATTAAATCAAAATAAAAGCAAAGTTAAAATTACAAAATGTTGCTGTAAAGGCAGAGCAAGCAAGAATCACACCTTGTGGTGGGCTATTCTGCAGTAGGGGATTTTGCATCCCCTGGTTTGTCCTTTGAGCCTAGTATTAATGGTGGATCAAATCATTACAACAATTGTGGTCTTGAAAATGTGTTGCTGAAAGCACAAAAGAACAGAAATAAAATGTATACTAATACAGAAAAGAAAAACAAAAGCAGTGGAATGTAGGCCTGACTTGACATGAGTAATTAAACATGGGAGACATCATTTCTTGGGAGACAGGACGAGGGAGGGAAATAGATCAGCAGACTGAAAACAGAATATCTGTGCTAATTAGGATAGGTAAATGGGTCTGTAAACTAAGAGACAGAATGTCTGTACTAGCTAAGAAAAGGGGGAACATACAGAGAACCGTTTATAATGGACAAGATAACAATGGCTAAAATGGGTCCGGAATGTAAAGATGAAGTAAAGAGTAAGCTGTACGTGGACAGTGCCTGGACAGTGCATGCTGTATCTCAAGATACAAGCCAATCCCTAAACATGTAATGTATAGTAAATGCAATGTAATGTGTTAAATGTATATAAAGGAAAAGGGTTTCTGTGTACCGCTGGATGTGTGGTATGCCCTATACTCACTCCCACACTTGAGTCTGATCAGCTCAGCATAGCTTTCCTGTATGCCAAATTAAGGAACCTGAGTGACAAGACTGGAATCAAACTGAGTTAGTGGCAAAACAAGTGGAAGAGGCCTCTGGGAAGCCCCAACATTTAAATTGTCAGATATGTTCATTTCCAGAAAACCTGTACTACCTTTTCTTCAGCTGTCATTACTGGGGATAGTGCTCTTTCTTGTTTTACATATTGTATAAAGCAGTCATTTGCTTGCTGCATTGTGATACAATCGATTTTAATGCTCAGTTTGACTGTGTAAAATAACATACCTGTGTTTTTTTTGTATTTTGAATTGAAAGAGACTTTTAAAAATAAGTGCGGTAATAGAATCATCTGGCTCAATGGGTAAAAAGAATACTAACATGAGAAAAGAAATAATCTTGTTAGTCATGATGAATAAATGGCATACAATATTGATAGCATAAGTACTCATTATGGGCCAAATCCTCAGCCCAGTCCGCAGGTGAACTGACCCAGTGCTGGGCTGATGTATGGTGCCACCATGCTGCATAATAGCTATAAGAACTCTGTGATATGGTCAAACTTCTCCTGCCCTCCTAGTTCTCTTTTCTAGATATTCTATCATTGATTCTATTTATAATTGAGCCTCTAATACTGTGCCGTAAAGTATGATCCACCCACCCTAAAAATTAAGAACTGTGTAATTTTTTTTATCATACAGAGTGAAGATCACCCTAGCACAAGACCCATGTACTATTTACATTCTATCTAAGCCTTCAGTAACAGGGATAAGTAGGATTTAATTGGTGCACAGTGAATTTCATTCACAGTGCATAGCAAATTATAATAAATCAAGATATTTAAGAAATATTTAAGAGGACCTGTCCCAGACTGAGGTGTCATTAAAGAAGGTTTTGGAACAATTTGATAAAATAAACAGTAATAAGTCACCAGGACCAGATGGTATTCACCCAAGAGTTCTGAAGCAACTCAAATGTGAAATTGCAGAACTAATAACTGTAGTCTGTAACCTATCCTTTAAATCAGCTTCTGTACCAGATGGCTGGAGGATAGCTAATGTGATGCCAATTTTTTAAAATGGCTCCAGAGTCAATCCCAGCAATTACAGGCTGGTAAGCCTGACTTCAGTACCAGGCAAACTGGTTGAAACTATAGTAAAGAACAGAATTAGCAGACACATAGATGAACGTGGTTTGTTGGGGAAGAGTCAACATGGTTTTTGTAAATGGAAATCATGCCTCACCAATCTACTAGAATTTTTTGAGGGGGTCAACAAGCATGTGGACAAGGGGGATCTAGTGGATATAGTGTACTTAGATTCTCAGAAAGCCTTTGACAAGGTCCCTCACCAAAGGCTCTTAAGTAAAGTAAGCTTTCATGGGATAAGAGGGAAGATCCTCTCATGGATCAATTAAAATACAGGAAACAAAGGATAGAAATAAATGGTCATTTTTCAGAATGGAGAAAAATAAATAGAGGTGTCCCCCAGGGATCTGTACTGGGACCAGTGCTGTTCAACATATTAATAAATGATCTGGAAAAAAGAGGTAAACAGTGAGGTTGCAAAGTTTGCAGATAATACAAAATTACCTAAGATAGTTCAGTCCCAACGCTGACTGCAAAGAGTTACAAAGGGATCTCACAAAATGGGGTAAATGGGCAACAAAATGGCAGATGAAATTCAGTGCTGATAAATGAAAAGTAGTGCACACTGGAAAACATAATTCCAATTAAACATACAAATTGGCTGTTACCAATCAAGAAACTCTGAAAACGTCTGCTCAGTATGCAGTGGCAGTCAAAAAAGCAAACAGAATGCTAGGAACCATTAGGAAAGGCATAGATAATAAGACAGAAAACATCATAATGCCACTATGTAAATCCATGGTATGTCCACACATGGAATACTGAATTCAGTTCTGGTTGCCCCATAGAAATGGGAAAAGTAGAGAGAAGGGCAACAAAAATGATTAACGGTATGGAACAGCTGCCGTATGAGGAGAGATTAAGACGACTAGGACTATTTGGCTTGGAAAAGACACGACCGAATGGGGATATGATAGAGGTGTATAAAATCATGACTGGTGAGGAGAAAGTAAATAAGGGAGCGTTATTTACCCCTTCACATAACGCAAGAACCAAGGGTCACCCAATGAAATGAATAGACAGCAGGTTTAAAACAACCAAAAGAAAGTACTTCCTCTCATAATACACAGTCAACCTGTGGAACGCATTGCCTGGGGCTGCTGTGAAGCCCAAAACTATAACTGGTTTCAAAAAAGAATTAGATAAGTTCATGGAGGATAAGTCCATCAGTGGCTATTAGCCAAGATAGTCAGAAATGCTCCCCATGCGCTGGGTGTCCCTAGGCCTCTGACTGCCAGAAGCTGAGACTGGATGACAGGGTATGGATCACTTGACAGTTGCCCTTGTCTGCTCATTCCCTCCGAAGCACCTGGCATTGGCCTCTGTCAGAAGACAGGATACTGAGCTAGATGGACTATTGGTCTGACCCAGTATGGCTATTAAAAAAATAATCTGTTCGTATTGGCTGTTCATGCTAGGTGACTCACCCCGTGTAAAGAGCCAGCACACCTATGGTGAATAGACTATGTACCAGTAAATTTCCACATTATCTCTATTTTTCTCAGCTAAGGAGTCAATGATCCATGTCTTGATACTTCAGCTACATATGACAGGTGTTTTGCCTTGCTGCTGAAGCATTCTTCATCTAATCAGTTATATGCTGCCAAAACTTTAACTAGGGCTCCCTCAGAAAATTTCCTCTTTTGTCAGAAAAGCATGCAATATTAGCTGGTAACATACTTTTCCTCCCCTTCTTGCTCCTGATCAATGAATTAATCAAATGTTTTTTTAAAAACTCAGTTCACTGCCCTCTGCAAACCCCCCATCAATTCCATGCTCTCTACCTCCTCAGTGCATCAGTCCTTTCACCCTCATCCCCTTCAGCACAGCCCCTTCTCACCCTACCATATTTCCATCTCATCAGTACGTCACTGAGGCTTCTTTAGGTGGCTCCCTCACCTGCTAACTTCCTCACAGCAACATCAGTAGCAACAGGTAGATCACCCTGCAGTCTCTGGTAGGGCAGGAAGCAGGCCCCCTTGGGCAAGGTGGCCAGTGAAATGCTTTTAGGCTTTGAGATAGACCCATCCCTCTGACCTCTAGAGGTCTCCCTTAGCTGGGACAGGAGACTGGAGAATGGGTCTCCCCTGGCTGCTGGGTGGTGACAGGGTCTCCTGGTTCCTTTCTAAAACAGTTTCTTCGCACTCTGAAATGGCAGACTGCAGCAGGACGAGAGGCAGGCTGTAGTGGCTTCAGGACTCCCACTCAGTACATAAGCAGCATAGCCCCTTTCCATCTCCTCCTATTCCCCTTTCTACGCTGCTGGAGCAGCTGGCATTGCGGGAGCTGAAAGGACTCTGGTGCACCCCCTATATGCACCAAGAGGCACTGGTGGGAATACAACAAAGGAGTGTCCTTGCAGCAGCTGCTTCTGTCACAGTGATAGCGAGCATCCTCGAAGAAGGCTGTAACTTTTAATAAGCACAGTCTTGTCATTTTTACGGTGACTTCCCAACTCAGATGTAACCAATTTCTGCCCGTGTTTATCGCTTTACTATGCACAGCACCTGGTAAAGGATTTGTGAGGAGTGAAATGACTCTTTAAGATACATACAGGCCAGACTTAACTGACTTGATAGAGTAGGTGTGGGGGATGTTTGGGGTCCATCTAGGTGTTTGCTACAGAAGTGAAACCCCGCTGCATTTTAATCTTAGCAATCGGTTTGCAGTGGTGTACATTTTCAAAGCTATCTTCACAGTGAAAAGGGCTAGAGACTTCCTTTTTCTTTTTACTGGGAGCTTGTGTTCTCCTTATCAGGGCCCAGTGATTGGATTTGTTCACAAGCCCTGCATGCCCCTTGCATCTGATCAATGGATTCATTACATTTTAGAAAGACTTGGTGAGAGGCTGTGTCTATTACAGGGGGGTGGGCAAACTATGGCCCATAGTCGGGATCCATCCCGCAAGCCATTTTAATCCAGCCCTCAAGCTCCCGCTGTGGACTGGGATCTGGGGCTTGCCCCGCTCTGGCGCTCCGGCTGGTAAGCAGGGTCAGGGGGCCACTCCACGCAGCTCCTGGAAGCAGCGACATGGCCCCCACTCCAGCTCTTACATGTAGGGGCAGCCAGGGGCCTCTGCTCTGCATGCAGCCCCCGCCCCAAGTGCCGCCCCTGCAGCTCCCATTGGCTGGGAACCGCAGCACTCTCCTACACCCCAAACTCCTCATCCCCAGCCCGACCCCAGAGCCCGCACCCCCAGCCGGAGCCCTCACTCCTCTCCCCCTGCACCCCACTCCCCTGCCCCAGCCCAGAGCCCCCTCGCACACCCTGAACTCCTCATTTCTGGCCCCACCCCAGCGCCTGCACCCCCAACCAGAGCCCTCACCCCCTCCCCTGCATCCCAACCCCAATTTTGTGAGCATTCATGGCCTGCCATACAATTTCCCAGATGTGGCCCTCGGGCCAAAAAGTTTGCCCACCCCTGGTCTATTAGCATCTCTCCATTTAGATTAACTTGAGCCTCTTAAAGGTGAAAACATAAACTGAGTTAAACTGTTTTACTCCTTCATTGTTTTCCTTATTGTTAAAATGCTCCCATCAGGGCCGCTCTTACTGGTATTGATGTCAGTTGGGATTTTCACTGATCCCAGCAGAAGCAGGATGGAGCCCCGAATCTCTGAAAGGTGGTATTTGCAAGAGTGCTCAGTGTTGGCCTAATCCTGCATCCATTGAAGTCAATGGTAAAACCTTTGCTGAATTCACTGGTAGCGGTGCTAAGCCATTGATTTCAATGGGAGCAGCGTTAGGTCAATGTTAACGCCTATTTGCAAATCTCACTCCAAAGGTCCAGGGCGGTAAAAGCCACTCCATGAGAGAATTCTGTCCCCTATCCTTGCCTGAAAAGTAGTTTAAGATAGGGAATAATATTTGGATTTCTTTCTAAGTCATCTATAATTTTCATTTAAGGTAACGTATTTCTACTCCTTACCATCAGTCCTAAAGGCTTCTTAAAAGCAATCTCTATGGTGTCTTGATTTCAGAAAAAGCTGTTCTACCCCCATTTATATAGCAATGAAACCAAGGCTATATCATGATATGATTGAGAGTTTCTTTTCTATCGCACATGTATGTAGGACAAGGTTTCTACTGAGCTACAGTTTTTAAAAGTCCATTACTGAAATTTCAGTCTTAGGAATTACATCTCCCCAAGATAGCCAAGTCCATTCCACTGGAGTAACACTAATCTTCGACACAGACAGAGGAAAGATGTTCCCATTATTCACTAAGATAACTAGTTCCTCATTTTTGGCTGACAATGTCCTTTTTCAACTACTCAGACCAAAAAAGCTGGCAGAGTTCATTGGGAGCAGAAAGAAGCTGAGCTTAGGACCAGTCAGTGAATCTCTGAAGATCTTAGTTCTTTTCATTTTAGTTCTGATAAATGTGGAAATAACTTTAAGGTGCATTGATAAATGCCTGGAACTGCAGCTTCTACATAAGTGTATTCTGTACTTGATATATCAACAATTTGATATATACCTCTTGGGTTGGATCAGTTTTCTGCTTAAGGTTGCCTACAGAACATTGACAGAATACATCAGGTCTTTTGTTTTGAAGGCATATGCTGTGGACTGAGTTTTCAGCTTCACTTAAGACAGTCTCTAGAGTTACAGGACCAATTTTGCATTGCACAAGCAATTGCACCTGCAAAACTGGGAATACAGAATTCATGTCTGTGAACACAAATTGGCAGTGTGTATGCCCCAAACAGATGTACTACCAATCAATTGTGCACATAAAACTGAGTATGCAAGAAGCTGAAAATGTGGTCCAATACATTTCTGGGGAAAGTACATAACTAAAATGGAATGTTGAAAAATGTTTATGGGTACACAATAGGTGAGAAGGGGTAGGAGAATAGGATGAACTATTCAGGGGAAAACTTGGACTTTCCTAATTTAGCCCTGTCCCAATTTGCTGAATGAATCTGAACTTCTGAATCTCAGATTTCAGAGTAGCAGCTGTGTTAGTCTGTATTCGCAAAAAGAAAAGGAGGACTTGTGGCACCTTAGAGACTAACCAATTTATTTGAGCATAAGCTTTCGTGAGCTACAGCTCACTTCATCGGATGCATTCAGTGGAAAATACAGTGGGGAGATTTATATACACAGAGAACATTTCTCTCCCACCACCCCCCCACCACCCCCGCTCTCCTGCTGGTATTAGCTCATCTTAAGAGATCACTCTCCTTACAGTGTGTATGGTAACACCCGTTGTTTCATGTTCTCTGTGTATATAAATCTCCCTACTGTATTTTCCACTGAATGCATCCGATGAAGTGAGCTGTAGCTCACGAAAGCTTATGCTCAAATAAATTTGTTAGTCTCTAAGGTGCCACAAGTCCTCCTTTTCTTTTTGAGATCTCAGAAGATTTCATGACTTCAAGATCATAGTCCATCTAGTCCATTCTCCCCCTTCCCTACCCATTGTGATAGGATTAAATTTACCTAGACCACCCTTGAAACATGATAGAGCTTTTGATAACCTTGCCTCATTCCAGTGTCAGCTTAACTGAGTCCATATTCCAGAACCATATCCCCTCTCCAAATAGAACATTGGTCACATAGGAAGAGGACTGGCCAAGAAGATCCCGGTGATCTCAGAGCCCATATTTCAAGCACAAGCAGAAAGAGATTTGCTGATGCTTTTCATTGTGGCTTCCCACCAGCGCTCCAAGAACGTCTTCACACAGCACAAATTCTTCTGCACTGGGATTACTATCTAGGTACTTGTTCTGCACTCGTCTCTGTGGTAAATGAATGTTCATAATGCAATGCAAATTTTGCAGCTAGAATATTATCCTAATCTTCTTTGGCACTGTCCTCTCCTAATTCAAAGCTCTTCTCATCTGTTGTGAATATACATGAACAAGACTGAAGGAATGACAGAGTAGTCTAAGCACCAGGAGAGACCATTCAGAAGTCAAAATCCTTAATGAAAGTTATAAGAAATTGTATTGCTCAGGTTTGGCAAATAATTGTAAACCTGAATGACTTGGCTTCCATATTTTTTTTCTTTCGGTATTCCAAAGGGGATTGTATCACATTAGGGACTTTTCACCTGTCAAATGTATGTAGATTATAAACTTTTCAGAGCAAGTGCCTTATCTGTATTCTTGTCTGTAAAGTGCCTTGCAGCGCTATTGGCCTGATATAAATAGAAAATGTGATTATTTATTATTAATTATTATTATTAGTTAGAAGTAATAAAACATCTCTAAAACCAAATCTATTTTTGAGTTATAGGAATGTGAAAACATTTAAACAGGTAGATTAAAATACCATAACCCAACACAAATGAATCTATTTTTTTTAATTACTTCTGAGCTGAAACACAGTCAAGTTTCACCCTAGAGCAAATTTCTGTGGCTGAGTTATAAATCTCTTAATAATGAAGTTTTTAATGAAAGCAAGGCTAATACAGTGTGAAAGGTAGCAGAGCAAATTGTGTCACTATAGCCATATCTTAATGGAATACTGAAAATGTTTTCTGATTATTGCTTAATTTATCAAAACCACATCATTTACAGCACACAGTAAATGAGGCAAAATCGTTTTTAAAGATGCTACAGAGATAATTATATGAAAAAGTACTGAGTGGCCAAGGAATGAGTAGGCAGAAAATAAGTCACTTGAGAGGCAAAAGTATTGCCCAGCTAACTGGGAGTCCAACAAATATATCAAGTAATTACATTGCCAGCAATCCACAGGGGTGCACCAAGTAAGTAAGTGGAAATGAGATTGTGGCTGGTGGGATGGCGGTTATTTTTGTAACATTTTCATCTTGAGATATGGTATAGCTGTTATAAATTGAGGCATTTTAACAAGAAGCTTTAGAAACAATTAAGCAAATGAGCAGCTAAAACCAAAGGGCCCCAAAAGAAAGGAAAGGTTAACAAATTAGCTGTGAGGCAATAACACTTAGCACTCTTATAGCACGGTACATTTTCAAAGCATTGTACAAATATTCACTAATTAAGAGCCTTCTCCTGATTACATTGAAGTCCATGGGAATTATGCCATTGACTTCAAAGGGAGCAGGCCCAAAAGGAGATACCCAAGTCCACAAAGCAAATGAGTGCCAGAGCTGGCATTAGAAAGCGCACAGATGCCATGGCACCGGGTGGTATAGAAAGCCCCAGAAGAGAGAGAATTCAGGAGTGACTGATGCCTAGGACACCAACTATCGTGTTGTCTGAGGTGCATTCTGGGAGCACCGAAAGGGCAATAAAGGAACGCACCAAGGAGCTAGAGGTCCAGTAAATAGGTAAGTGGGTAAGGCGGAAAGCTTGGGCGTAAACAAGTTGTTTCGTGTCTATTTACTGTCTGAGCCAGCGTTGGCTCTGAGGGGGACATACATTTCCCAGTTTGTCCTTCAGTTGATTCTGAATACTCTCAGCACAAACAGACGTGGTGAACATTGTAGAATATGGCATGTTTTTGATATTTCTGAAAATCTGGCTCTAAAGCTTTGGTGAGCCATTTATTCCAATACACATTTTGTGGTTATTAGTTTCAGCCCTGTATTGTTTTAGAGAGGACCCTGGCATACTCCTACTCCTGCCCAGGACTTTGGAACAACTGAAGCCGGGCTATGAAACTCCCCTGAAGAATCCAGCCACACATTTAAAACAAAAACAAGCCAACAAAGAAACACATCAATTATAGCACATCATGGAGCAAAACGTTGAGAGTTTTAGCTGTAGTTCCACACAGGCATTCATTCCAAAAGGATGTAGTCCATTAAACTGCTAGTGCCTTGCATTGTTAGAGTATTCATTCAAGGCTTTCACAAACCTGAGACAACATAATCTGAAATACCATACCCAGAAGATTAGGAACTGGGAAAGCAGGCCAGTTCAGTTACAGCACCACTCTTCTGCTATCTTGTTAGCTGCTGTCAATCTGCCTCTCTCCCATCACATTTCCAAAAGTACCACTGTACCTCCTGTGTCAGTGATTCCAACTTGCTTCTGTATAGGCAGACTAATGGAAGCTGGCTAGAGAGACAGCTTGGACTGATGGAGGCAGCTGCAATTTTGCAAGAATAAAGAAAGGTCAACTAGTAGAAGGCAGCACCTTGCGTGATGTGTTGTCCCTAGGTGGCTTAAGTAAGGGACAGCTCACCATAGATACACAAATTCTTAGCAGACATCGGGAGCACACCAAGGTCAATGGAGGTGCAAAGAGCAGGCTAGAGGCTGTGAGTGCCAGTTAATAATAAATGCATTTAAGATACATAATACCAATATTGCAACTTTTCAGGAAAATCCTCCTGACAGTGAATTTTATTCTCTCATGGTACAATACCACTAGACTGCTGAACGAAACACTAGAAAATAGATTACATGGAGCAGCCTTTCTGCTAGATGGCTTAATCGTAGGGCCTTGCCCTCTCTAACATCTATCATTCTTCATAGATTAAAGAGATCCAAGTAATTAAGGTAAAGAAAGTAGCTTAATGGAAAACTAAATTATGAAGAAGGAAAATAATTAAAAATAATGCAGCCTATATTGACAGATTATAATAAAAAAGCACCTCATGTGGATTAATAGTATTTAAATAGCTGAGAGAGTAACCAAATTCTACTTTTTTGAGCGGAGGCGGGGGGAATAATCCAGGCTTAGCATCAATTTCAAGATGTCCAGTGTCCAGGTCACGGGAAATTGGGTGCATTTTCCAGATGTATTATGTCATTGAGGGGAATGGTTCCTGCCTGCTTAATACAAGTGTATCCTCAGCCAATCAACTGCTAGATCATCAGTAACAGTGGTCTTAGTACAATTGCTCTCCCAACAAGAGGACAGGACTTCACTAGGGGATACTGCAAAAGGCTGGCATCAAGGGGTGACGTTCTGCCACCCTTACTCAGATTGGGTCACACTCTGAACAGTGCCATTTATTTCAAGGAGGGGATTTTATATGGCATAAACGAGTGAGTCATACCCATATGCAGATGTCTGGTGTCACAAGGGGAAGTAACCACAACAAATGTGATAGGGAAGATTTGGCTGAAATTGAAACATGGAGTTAATAAGGCTCTTAGGAGGGCTGTATGGTGGTAACTTAGATCCTGAAAAGAACGGATGGATATCATCAGAAAGCAGTTTATGACCGCAGCTGATTTGCAAGGTGAGTCACTGAAGCAGCTACTTCAGAAGAAGGAAGTGCCCAGTAAAGAATGAATATATGTGGCAAACCACATGCCAGCACTGCCTCATATTCATCAGCTCATGTAATGATCATGTGTATAGTGTCTATCCCACAAACAGCCATCAGTTCTTCCAGGCACAGCAATATCTTTGACAATATTTTAACATAGATTCAAATAATATATATCAAATCATTTGTGCTCTGTGCCTTATCGGCTGAGAGAGGAAAAGGGACCAGCCTGGAGGCTGTGTCATTTAATGTAATTTAGCCTGTCAAGCAAGAGTGCTCCTCAACTGGGGGTGTTTAAAAGGGAATAAAGTTGCTCGTGGTGAAGCAGCAAGGTCAGAGATTGCCCTCCCACTGTCTAAGCACTGGATGCAATTCCATTATGGACCCTGCTGTGACAAGGAAGCCTCAGAAAAAGCCAGCAGTTGTGTAGGGCTGAGGTAGCTTTGCTGCAGGAACGGAGACAGGCATATGCCAACACGAAGAGTTTTAATTTCCCAAGGACAGCATCGAATTCTGTTTTTCATCAAACCTTAACACATTGCCAGCCAGAGTGGATACCTATAGCATGCAACTACTCAAGTGGCTACTTTGGGAGATTTCTAAAGGCACAAGGGAAGCTAGGGTGGGATCTACGAAGGGTGGGATCCATAAAGGTATTTAGTTGTCTAAATCCCATTGATTTCACTAAGTCCCTGTGTGAATCCCACCCTAAATCATCTACCACTGGAGATTGTGTGGGAGATTTTCAAAGGCACAACAACTCCCACTGAAAGCTAATGGGAGTTGGGGACCTAAGTCACTTTTATGCCTTTGAAAATCTTCTTCTAGAGATAGAAATATGGGGGGAGAGGGGGATCAAATCAGCCAGTGCTGTTAATTATACCACCAGAATGCAGCAAACCATAGGTACTACCTCTTTAAAAACCAGTAATTCCGAGAGGAAAATGCCCTCTTAAATTATGGTTCTATGTTTATAAAGTGGCATCATATTACTGCCGAGATCTACTGCCTGTGGGATAAGTTGTCAGCACAAACATAGTCATACAATTCCCATTACTGAAGAGTCTTGTGCCTGTGTCTCTGCACATTACACTGAACATTTACTGTTATGTAGCCTCCAAGACGTATCACCTCAGTTTACTGACACAATCAAATGTTTACTGCTTTCAGCAGGGCACAGCCTATATAGCTGCCGAACAGCAAGCTGTATTCTAATCTACCTTTTGCAGCAGCATCAAAATTGCTAGCTGAATTCTAATGTCAGACGCTTTGTTATCGGCTGTGCAGATGTATAGAACCAAAAGAAGAAGGTTCAATTTCCAGAGCCCATCTGTCATTTCAAAAAATCATGTTTTTTCTCAACTATGAATTGAGCACATTTCATCTAAAAGTCATTGACTAAACATGGAGCATCATGGTGCACATTGGTCTGAATGATCAAAAACAGTCTCCAAATATTGTGGGCACAATTACTGACAACTGTAATTCCAGGCAGTTAGATGCCCAACATCCTACTTGAACCTACAAATCAGCTCATTAGGCATCTTCTGTGCGTGTGTGTAGTTAAAAATACAAATGGTTATGTCCACAGTTTTATCTATGCATTTAATTATGGGTGCCGATTGTGCAACCAATATGGGGAGGGGTAAGCGATACCTGATTAAAAAAAATCAGATTTTCAAAAATACTTGCCTAAAGTTAGCCTCCTAAATTCATATTTAGGCACATAAATATTTAGCTTGCTTTTCACAAGCATTGAGCATTCAGCAGAGCCCAATAGGGCAGGCTTGGCATGAGGAGAGAAAGCAGGAGGGCTTTGGTTAACAGGAAAGACAAAGAAATAGACAGTGGCCATTCAGGAGCAAGAAGAAAGGGGGAAGGATAGAGAGGAGGATGGAGGGTAGGGAAGTTTCAGCTAGAAATGACAGACCAAGAGTGCGAATCAGAGTGAGTATGAACAGCCAGTCAGCAAAGGAAGGAGATCTGTGTGTATTCTCACACATTATGCATGCGGTATATATACTTGAAACGGACACCAACACCAGCCAGCCATTCCGTGTTCCACACCTACCCATCATTCTTTGCACTGCTAAACAGCTGACACGTTCCGCCCCAGGGCTGGATGCGTATCAATGCTGGGTGAAGTGATTCCTGTATATGTTTTGAGAAGAGCTTTGGGATAATACAGTAGGATGTTATTATTTACTATACTGCATGCCATCCAGTTTCACAGACTTGGAAAAACATGACCAGTGACAGGCGGATTAACACTGTACTTTGCTAGGGTAACCAGCAAACATTGCATTAAATTCATTGCCGGGAGGTAAACCACATTACCACAGTTTCACTTGTTCTATGCCTATGAAATGCTATGTAGTAGGACTTCACACACTGGAAGTTAAAACAAACAGATCAAAAAAGTGACCAGTGGATTAACTGTAGTTTATCCATTATGGCGTGTTGGGTGATTTTTCCACCATCTCAATACAGTTATTAGTGATGGGCCAAAGAAATGAAGTTTAGATCCAGAAAACAACGTATCCAGCATTTGAGGGGATTCTCATTTAAGGTTCCAGTTCTGATCAATCTCTAATTAATAATCCTTTCTGCCTACATATAAATTATCCATATTTTTCAGTTAATAGGTGAACAGAATGAGTTCAGCTCTTCTAAAGGGAAAAAAAATTGTGTTGATAATATAGGGGCAGCTGCATTCTGGTTATAACATTAAACAGTGTTATTATGTTAACCTTTCAAAAAATATTATGCATTAAAGGTTATGAAAAAGACCACATTGCAGCAACATTTTGATTTGTGACATCGCTAAGTACAATATGCTGGTCCTGTCTCAATTGTGTTAGACAATATGCCAGCAAACTATAGTGTGTGCAATTAAGAATGATAGAAGCACAAATAAACAGTGCCATCTTTTGGCCATTGCTCAAACACCACATTTTAATATGTAACCTATCTATGTAATGGGTTGTTTTAGGGCAGGGGGTACATCAACTCATCTAGATATTTGCCTCATTTTACAACAGGCTACATAAAAAGCACTAGCGAAGTCAGTTCAAACTAAAATTTCATACAGACAATGACTTGTTTATACTGCTCTACACACTACACACTGAAATGTAAGTACAAGATTTACATTCCAGCTGATTTATGTTATAATTATATAATGAAAATGAGAAAGTAAGCCATTTTTCAGTAATAGTGTGCTGTAACACTTTGGTATTTCCATATCTGATTTTGTAAGCAAGTAGTTTTTAAGTGAGGTGAAACTTGGGGTATGTGAGACAAATCAGACTCCTGAAAGGGATCCAGTAGTCTGGAAAGGTTGAAAGCCACTTTAGTAAAGTACTAACTTTATAGCCATGGAGAGGAAGGATCATAACTTACAGGAGGTATGAGCCAATGAGGATGAACGCATGAGCCCACTCCACACATAGAATCATAGGGTTAACAGGGACTGGAGGGTCATCTGTTCTAACTTATTTATTTCATTTCCAGTATTAGTATCTTTGTGTTTTGACCCATGAAAAGTATTAGAATAAAGCAGAAATGGGTCAGTGAGTTCATTTTTTGGCTGGCAAGGAGATGCCCTCTGTTTAATAGAAGCCAGTGCATGTTGTCAGCCTACTAACATTCTGGGTCAGACTTTTAGTGCAAGACAGATGTGTGCATGTGGGAGAGAGAGAGAGAAAGACCCTTCTGACAGACTGGACTTGCCCAGCGTGGTCCACTCTTTGTCACTGTCAGGCCTGACTGCTGTAACATGCAAGAAGCTCCGCTTGGTTCAAAATGTGCCTGCTAAACAACAAAGAATAACAGAGGCAAATCACCACTGTGTTGCAGATACTTCACTAGCTCCCTAATGATTACTATATCAAATTCAAATATTTCTAAAGGGCCACCCCCACAGTATTTAGGTGCCAATCTGAAGGCAGACTGAATCACATATAACATTAGGGTGTCTTTTAAAATAGTTTCTAAAGGGTTAATGGTAATTAAAAGATGTTATACCATGTTAAAGACATGAGTAGTGTATATGTGCACCAGATGGTTATAAGTACATCAACAGAAAGGCTTATAGAAGATTATAAGCAACCTATCACTCCCCTAGATGCTAACACTTGATTAACCATTTATAAAAATATCTATTAATCACTCATTAACGCTTTGTAAGCTATTTAGACATAGAACCTTACTATTAAGTGACTATTCAGGATAGTTACTGAAGACATGACCTAAATAAAGCTAAATGGACTGGGGAAAACACTGGCTTCTTATGCTGCATTTTGTGTATGCAGCTTCCAATGGCATAAAGCGACCTTATTTACTTATCAGGTCCTCGTAGCCTGAATCCTTTATAAAGGTTAGCAGTCAGAACCTTCAAAAATTCCCCATCTCTGCCCATGGTGCAATTATATTACCTCGCACAGAAGTGTGGGTGTATATATATAACTGCCACTGCAGGTTTCTTGCCCTGGGTTACACGAGTGGAAGCACTGACAGAGCTAGAACACTAAAAAAACAGTGGGAGATTAGCATTAGATTTGGACAAACAGCATATGAAACCAAGGTGGAAGCAGAAAGGAACAATAGAAGGAATGAAAGAAAGAGAGAGAGTGAACCCTAGAGACAGAAAATTGAAGGCAAGGGAGAGTGACCAGAGAGTTCTAACAGAAAAAACAGCTTTATGTCTGCAAAATAATGTGTGTCTATTTTACAGACATAGCCTTGTCTATCAGATCTGTCAGTGCTCTATGGACATTGTCTCACTTTCTGTTTTCTTTTACGTAACTGAACTGGCCAGAGAGACGGGATTCATTGCTTCTTTACAGCCCCAGGCAGCCTCTTCTGGTGAGCCCCAACTGCAAGTAAAGATGCCTTGTCCCAGGTATGACAGCTATTACAACCCTAAGCAGTATCTTTGGGGGCCATTTACTACATTTATTAATGGTTTGTGTATGATTGTGTTCTACTCCATAGGGGAGGATTACCACAGCTCCACTACAAATTCAAACCAATGAAGGGTGATGAAGGCTAAACAACGCTAATGAGGTACCACTCCTTGGGGGCGGGGGGGAGGGGATGCATATCTTGGTTCAAACTGAGTTTTCCAATCACTCCAACATAAAAAGGGCATTAAGTATAAAAAAGGCTAAGTTTGAACTGACACCGGGCCTTCTTTCTACTCCAGCAAACACACAGGACATTCTGTCCAAGAGAGGGGCACAACCCTTCTGGAAGGACTGGAAGACTTTGGTTTACCTAGGGCCTCCTGGGACTAGTGGGTGATCTCTGGTAAGCCCTTAGCGTGCATATAGGGACATTTATTGTTTGTACGTTTCCTCTGTAATGCTTTTATCCTACAAATATATGTATTTTGCTTTGTGAAGGCCAGTCGGTAACTGGTATACACTGCTGTAGCCTCGGAGAAAGTGTTAACCACAGCTGCTGGACGGCCGTCAGACCTGCTGGGGAAATAACAGTGAGGCAAAGAGGGACAGCAAGCCTAAGCTACTGTGGTAGAGGAGGAGAGACACACGAATTTCTGTCTGAGAGAGATGATGGCTATGAGGCTGAAACCTTAAGTGAGTGCCCTCAAGGAAGAGTGTGGGGAGAGGTGGGGGTGTCAAAGGTGCAGTTAACCCTGAAACTGTGACACTGGGTAAGAGGAAATCACCCTGCAGTGCAGCATTTTCACTGGAGCAGGTGTTGTGAACTGAATCAACCTCCTTGAATGGCCAACACTGGTAGCAGAAACGGACAGTCTGACAGCACCTGAGTCACTCAACGAACCTTTGCCTGACATATAACCTGAGTGATGCTTTTCTCCGTGCTACCATGTTCTTAGAACTTCTTGCAGGACATTATGGCTGCCTAGCCCTCTCTAGGTAATACCATTCAGCTTTCCCACTTTCCCCTCTCCCTGCCCCTCTCTTTAACAGTCCCTCGTGGTTGGATTTTATATAGCTCCATAAGAATCCATTAAAATGTGAAGTCTGCCTGTACAAACTATTCTTTCAAATGTGTATGGTCCATTCCTTTAATTAGAATAGTTCGGCAGCAGCAACAAACTGTGCATGGTACACATTGCATAGAGATCTACGCAGATCTAAGCACCTCCCAGAGCCAGCACCCCCTCCCCCTTCTCACACACCCCCTCCTGCTCCCAAACTCCCTCCCAGAGCCTGAAACCCCATTCCCTCCTCCTGCACCCCCACCCCCTGCCCCAGTCCAGAGCCTGCACCCAGCACCCAAACTCCCTCCCAGAGCCTGCACCCCAATCTCCTACCCCAGACCTCCTCCCCCACCCAAACTCCCTCCCAGAGCCTTAGGCAGGTGGGGGGTGGAGTTTGGGGTGGCAGAGTTTTGGGAGGTGGGTTCTGGGCAGCATGAGTGACAGTATTGGCCCACTGGGAGGATTTGAAGACTGGCACTGGTCCTAAGGTAAATTGAGTTTGAGACCCCTGCCTTAGATAATAAAGTTCACTCTGGCTATATAGATATAGCCATAGCTCTGAATGGCCACCTAATATCAGCAAACACGTCTACCGACCTGTAATTCCCCAGCCACATTGACTAGGCAGGCCTTCGTGGTGTGCCAGGAGTCACTGAAGTGATTCTTCAGCAATAATATAAACTATTCCCGCATAGAAATATATCATTCAGATATCTAAGGTGACATCATGTTGCAGTCTTTAGCCAGATGCCTAATATCAGGTAAAAGTCACCTTTCTGCAGAGAGCAAGTATAAGACCTGTGCACCTCCTAAATCCCAATGGGTGTATTTCGCACATCTTACATTTGAAAAGCACAGGGCAACATGGGCAGCCTGTATATACACTGTCATCGCATAAGTAAGAGCAAAGTATATCCACGCCTATTTTATCTACCTAATCCTTTTAGCATTTTAGATCGATACACATAGTATTGAAACACTAATTTCGGTCTGGTATCTTACCAGCAAAAATGAGCCCTTGCTTGTACCAGCCAGCACTTTGATTTCAAACCGTTATGCCAACATTGTTGTGGTTTCAGGGGATGAAAGTTTAGTGAGAAAGTATCATATTTGAAAAAAAAAAAAAGGGTAACATAGGCACAGTACTTACATTCATGTTGGCTTTTGTTCATTTCAGCTGCCACTTTAGATCTAAAAGTGGCATTTTGGAAGAAATGACTTTAAGGTCTAGCAAGCTATTTAAGTCTAATAGTACTTTGATGGGACTTTTTTTAAATGAATCATGGATTGATTATTAGGAATGATTTAATTGTTTCTGGCAATTTCAGTTTTAGCTGCTGAATTCTAGCATGTACTGCTGGTACTCCCAATGTCAGCATACCTTGAGACTTTGCCAGACACTCAGTTCTCTGTTTCTTTCATAGTCTATGCTGCTTAAAGCAAGGAGGAAATTGTACATAGTGAAGTGCAATGCATTAACAGTTATGCATTACACTGCTCCATATTACTGCTATCTGCGATCTTCCGTGAATGCCTACTAATTGCCAGGTGCAGTTTAGTACTGTTGATGTTGACCTTTAATGCCATCAATAGTTTGGATCCTAGCTAACTTGGAGACTTCTTCTGTTCCCTTGTGATATGACAGCACTTGTGGCCAAGTAAAATACCCTAGATATCAAGCCCCTCTGTTTACATGATATGAAGAAGCTGCTAGGGCATTAGCAGTGAAACGTCTTTAATTTTGGACTCTCTCCAACACCTTGGTCAACTGACTCAGGGGACCATCATGCATAAGTGAAGGGGGAGGTTTGAGTGGCTGGAGAGGATGGTTGCAGAACACGGATTTGGTAGGGATTGGAAGGGTGTTAGTTCTTGGACATTGAAAAAATATATAGGAATTTTATACTATTCTTTGTATTTGTGGGGGAGGAATGTTTTTCTCAGTGGATGTGGCCCTGGGCTGGGAGCCAGAATCATAGAATATCAGGGTTGGAAGGGACCTCAGGAGGTCATCTAGTCCAAACCCCTGCTCAAAGCAGGACCAATCCCCAATTTTTGCCCCAGATCCCTAAATGGCCCCCTCAAGGATTGAACTCACAACCCTGGGTTTAGCAGACAATGCTCAAACCACTGAGCTATCCCCAGTTCCTCCCCCCCCCCAAAGATGTCAAAGTTGCAGACTCTTGAGTTCTAGTTAATTGACTCCATGGATGTGGTGTGCAGCTAACCCTACTTTTTCCATTAGTGAGTCTAAAGACTCTCTTGAGTAGCCTAGTTTCTCTTGAGTAAATAGCCTATAGCTGGCATCTTACATACCTCACAGGGTATTACGAGGCTTATTTTCAGTGTTTGTTAGACTTATTAGTTATCACCCTTACAAGATGAAGATGTAAATTCCTCTCCCACCCATGCAAACCCAGTTGACTGCAGAATCTTGCCCAGAAAGCACTCTCTATATTGTGCATTTTATATGAATGGACACAGAAAAGGCTGCATTAATTTTCCTGAACACATAATGTTAAATGACTTGATGGCAGGTTAAACCACAAGCAACATAAATAAATGTTTGCACTGACAATTATTTTGAAAGGGAAATACATTTCCATTTTCATGAGACAGAGGAAGATAAAGTGATGTTTTGTCAGTTTCCTCTTATAGGTCTAGCTGGCTTTGTGGAGTTTTTGGATAGCACTTTATCATTGTTGGGGCTTTTCCAGGAAATGAACATTTACCAGATTTTGAAACATATACTCCCTCTCCTAATCAGTAAACATGACCTAGTTTAAGTCACAGTATGAAGATGTGACCTAGTTTTAAAAGACACTTGTGTCCATTTTACTCAGCATAATAGTCTAAAATTTGAGCTGTCTTTTTCCCTCAAAGTATGGATCTCCAGCTTGTGTCACCACAGCTCTTGATCCTGTTTGTCTTGATGCCTGCACACCTGAAAAGAGACTAATATATCTGCCAGAAAGTCCTGGGCACTGCTTCTGTGTATGACTGACAGGAGGAAAGGCCTTTTGGGAACCACTGGACCATTTGGGAACCATTGGACCACTTCAACCCTGAAGACATGGGTGGAAAATTGACAGATTCCGAAACTCTGGCATATTGAGAGGTGCTGCAAACAGGCAAGCAGCATGAAAGAAATATAGATTAACAATAGACAAGTTGAATGTACTGTGGTTTTTCTCATAGAAGCTTTGCAACAATAGAGGGAAATTTTCTTTACTTGCAACTCCTATACCCCAGAAATCCCATATTGCTCCCACCATTCTTCTAGCAGAGGAATTCTGGGTAGACTTGCTTTTTAGAACCCATCTATGCCTATCTGGAGGGTTAGGGCTAGATCAGCAAAGGGACCAAGCATCAGTGTTGCAACCCCTAACATTTAGGTACCCTGACACCTACTGGAATCCACATCCTTGAGTTAGGTGCCCAGGCTTTCCATACAATGTGTGGGGAGAGTTAGGCACCTGAGTGTATCTCAACACTACAGGGGCTACAGCAGCACAGCGAAGACACTGCAACTGTGCTGCCTTCACACTGTAGTGTAGACACTTCCTCCATCAATGGAAGTGGTTTTTCCATTGATGTAGTCAACCCACCACTCCAAGAGGTGGGAACTAGGTCCACAGAGAATTCTATAGTCTACTGTGGGGATTGGGTAAACCTAGCTGCATCACACAGAGTGCAAAATTGTTCACAGCCATAAGTGAGGTAGCTAGGTCATCCTAAGTTTTAAGTCTAGACCAGGCCCAAGACTGGAATTCATAAAACTAGCCAGCAGGATATGCTAAAGAGAGGAGTGTAGCCGAAGCCCTGCCCTTCAAAGGAAGTTGGGTGCCTAACTTTGGGCTGGTGGGAGACAACTCCCTCCGCTCAGGATTCACAGCCATGAATCCATGCCCGTATCGGGGCGCCTAAGCCAGGTCAGCATTTTCTCACAAAAAACAAGGAGGAGCTGGCAATGGAGCTATTTCATCATGTGTAAAATACTTAAATATCCATCGGGCCAGAAAGAGAATGTAGAGAATGACTCTACAGCAGAGTGGTTCGGGCACTCAGCTAGGAGAGCCAGGTTCCAGTCCCTACTCCAATGACTATTTAAGTTTTAATACCAAGTGAAACAGCTTCAACTGGAGAGACTGGGAGAGCTCCATCCCAGAATACCCTCCTATGCCCAGTACACAGGGCACTCGCCTGTGAGATGAGAGAACTGGACTCAAGTCCCTGCTTCAAATCAGGCAGCACAAACACCTTGGCAATGTTTTGTGTGGAGCCTAATCCAGTAGGCACTCTCTGAGCACATTACCAGATTGGGCCCTGCAGGTCAGATAGGCTGGGGCTCATTTGAGGATCCCGCCAAAACTTAAGCACCAAACAGCTCAGTGGTATTATGACTTAGGTGGCTTTGCATGTGCTCAGCAGCATAAATTTAGGCACTTGGGGGACTTCACTGGTGGACAAGTAGGTACTTAAACTATTTAGGTGCCTACAGGGCTAGTCAGCAGCTGAGCAGGGGTTTTGTGAATGCCAGTGGTGTTTAAATGTTGGACTTGTGCCTAACTGCCCCTGTAGGTGCCTCTCAGTCCCCTTTGTGAATCTAGCCCAGTGTGTCCCCCATTTCCCCCTTCCAGTTTCCTGATCAGATGCGGTGTTCAAAAGTTATCATGTTACACCCAGACAAACAAACAGAGAGCCAAGCAGTGAAATGCCATCAAGTTGAGAGGAGGGCCTCACTTCACTCAGCCAGATAAAACATTGGTGGAATTAATATGGAGGTTCTTCCTTACCCCAAACTGAAGACTAACAAAAATCATGTTTATAATAACAATGGCTCTGGTGTAATGACCCATGCATTTAGTGACCAGCTCAGTACTCTAGTAGAAGGGACACTGAAATGTACTGTATTGTAATTCAGAAAAGGAAAGAATATACTTTCCAGAGCAATACAGAACTTGATCCTGGAGATGTGCATAAATAAGTGAAACAAGCCAGGCTATTATTCTTACTAATGCAAAACAATTGATTAAAAACATGAGGGTAACAGGAAAGCGTGGTACTAGTAATACATTGTCTCATTTCCACATACAAGAGATAATTCATAGAACACAGCCGTTCCAGGGTTACGTGCACCATTCAAATCTAGGTCACATTAAGAATTTCAGAGAAAACTTCTGAGTTTAATGATACATTTTTAACAAGCAAAATGTTTCCGAGCATGCAGTAGTCACATTAATACGAGAAATGCCAGCGTTTAATGCAGCGTAACCTTCTCTCACTCCGCAGTGAGCACTGTGGTGAACTTTCAGGTGACGGTCATAAGTAGGAAGCAAACAAGTGCTCAAGGGTTTCACTGTAGCCTAATTTTACTGCCTATTATCATGGTTGAAGCAGCACTCTACTTACTATACCCTTCATTTCCATTTTGCTGTCTGTGAGCATCCTGTTGGTGTGTGCTAATTCTGGTATTCAGCCCCAGGCACAAAAGGACAAACTTCAGTACAAAATAATTCATTTGCAACAATTGGGCAGCACCAACTATCATTACCTCAAGAGGAGGAGCTGGTATTAAACCCATGGTACATTCTTGGTGTTGGTTCTTATTTTAGTGGCTCTTAGCGTTTGTTGTTTTTTCCTCCCTCTAATGGCCAAGAGGGATGGGGAGATCCTGCACTGGCAGCAGTGACTTTCTCCAGCAGACTCTTTGGTAGCTGGCCCATTCCCATTGTTGATTCAGACTGTCTCATGTTGGTAGCCAACCCACATTCATATACTTTTGCTGAGCGAACTTAAATTGCTCTTAATTTAATGTGTCTCTAACCCATAATGGTCACAAAGCCCATCTGGGTTCTCAGGCTTTTGTCTGAAGGGATGGGGACAAAAGATGCTGGGCATGGCTTCCCTCTGCCTAGCACCTTTTAGGGTCAATTACACCCTGTGCAAAGTGAATCCCCAAAACTACCACCAATGGGAGTGAGGGGTGATTTCTGATTTGATCATGTTTTGCATCCATTTTGCACAGGTATATATACAAGGTGCGAGGCAGCAGAGGATGCCTTATGTTTCCCATTTCAATCTGTTTAATTTCAGTTGATGCTAGATGATTAATTTTGTATTGTTCTTTATAAAACTGGCATAGGAGTTGAAATACAATTTGAATGGGTGTGTTTTTAGAATCTTGCCTTATGAAAGATCTCATGAGAGCATGATAGATAATATGTCATCACTTTTAGCAAACACCATAGAACATGTACATCCAATATTATCATCAATCACATTTTTACCACATAAATTTAACATAAGAACATAAGAACGGCCATACTGGGTCAGACCAAGGGTCCATCCAGCCCAGTATCCTGTCTGCCGACAGTGGCCATTGCCAGGTGCCCCAGAGGGAGTGAACCTAACAGGTAACGATCTCTCTCCTGCCATCCATCTCCACTCTCTGACAACCAGAGGCTAGGGACACCATTCCTCACCCATCCTGGCTAATAGCCATTAATGGACTTAACCTCCAGGAATTTATCCAGTTCTCTTTTAAACCATGTTATAGTCCTATTTATATTTATATGAGGCAATTAGAATAGCTCACATAGAGCAACACTGTCACTTGTTTGGGGTTTTTTTTAATCAGTTTAATGCAACACAGAGTAAACAGGTAGAAGCATAAACTATAAGGCTCAACAACTATTTCAGAGAAATTGTCATATTTTTAGAAAAATCTCATCTATATTCTACTGGTATCAGTAGAAAAACTCCCTTTGATTTCAATGAGAAGGCTCAGGTACTATATTACAAGTAACACACTAGATTATTAAAATGATTTTTTAAATCACCAATATGTGTATTTTTCAGAGGGTTGGTTTTTTTACAGTTAGCAAGTCTCACAGCTGCACCAATGGACTAGTCAGTTTTATTACAGCTGTTTTTTCTAGTCAAATGTACATCCAGGTGCTCATACCTCAGCAAAATATTGCAATGTACAGATTGTAAACACTGCAGAAGAAAATTTTTGTTTAAAAAATATTCTTTGGACTTTACTAAAACCTAAGCCCACTAGATATTGTTTCATTTTTTAAAAGTTTTTGGTTTCATAAAATCATTAATTTGAACCAAATTTGACTTTATGACTCTAAGAAACAAGCATAATAAAAGTATTATTAATCCAAAGGCTGCAATGCTTTAAATTGGACGGATAGCTAAAACTGCTTATTTTTGATATTTTCTGGGTTGGGCAACGTCACTGAACCTGGTTAGTGCAGCACCCTCCTTCATTCGGGGAAAATGTAAGAAATGGTAGGGGCCTCAAACCAAAACACAGACACTGCCCAAAACAATGGCACATCTGAGTCTGCTCAGGAATCAGAACTGTGTGGACAGAGGGTTTTTTGCTGGGTATCATTCTTGGGGTGGTATATGTGTGTGAGAGAAGGGGAGAGACGCCAGAGACGAGCAGGGAGAAGAGAGCAGGAAGCCAGACAAGGCCTGAACAGAGAGTGGCCCTGAGGAAAGTCGAGAAAGAGAGCTTTTGTACCAAGTAATGGCTGAAAGGGACTTGGATCTGTGAGCAAAGAAACTATCTCTTGTTTGATATCTTCCTGGGTTCAGGGAAACAAGACTTTTTACATGCTCTGTAAATAAACAGGAGGGTATCAAAGATACCTGAACTCGATCATCAATTTCCCCTCCTAATGGAAACAACCTACGGGTCCCCAAACTTGGCTATTTGTTGGATCAAAAGGGAAACAACGCAATACTGATAGTAATACAAATCCACAGTTATTAGTTACAAATAATAGGAATTTTTTTCAAATTCACAGTGATAAAATAGGAGAACTGGTTAACGTGCATTGAAAGAAGGGGGTTTAGACTAATCATGTAAACAGCAAGTTGAACCATAAACCATAAACAAAGGCATTTTAAATTGGTGGGATAATTAAAAATCTCCTCTCTGGATTGGCTATTACAGACTTGCTCACTTTCAAATTTCTTGTGTCTTCCTCTAAAGTATAGAATTCTGGCCACTGGATACTGGACTGGATGAACCACTCTTCTGATTTGCTATGGTAACTCCTATCTTCCTCAGTTTGACACTACACAGAAGGAAAGTATTTAGTCATGTTAACTTTGCAAAATGTGACATAACTAATGAATCAGTCAAACTGACGGTGAAATTGTTCTGAATAATACAGAAAGTGCAATAAATGGGATGTTAACACAAAAATAACAGAACTTCTACATACAGCTGATGATTAGTGTAGATTCAATGGAATTATAACAGCAAGGAATTTGAAGGAAAACAGGTAACAGTCTAGAAATTTGGATACACAAGCTATACCATTTACTGTATTTCATTTCAGCTGGAGCTCCGAATGTGCCAAAGGGAAGAGCATACTAGGGAAGAGAACCAAGAGGACAGAGCTGAAAGAGAACGTAAACAGACTAAATCAATAGCAGAAAGGTTAGAACAGTAAAAATGATTTTTTTTAACTTTCAGCACATATGCATTGAATATAATTGGGATTATTTCAGTTAGTCAAATGTCTACACTACGAAATTAGGTCGAATTTATAGAAGTCGGGTTTTTTGAAATCGGTTTTATATATTCGAGTGTGTGTGTCCCCACAGAAAATGCTCTAAGTGCATTAAGTGCATTAACTCGGCGGAGCGCTTCCACAGTACCGAGGCAAGCGTCGACTTCTGGAGCGTTGCACTGTGGATAGCTATCCCACAGTTCCCGCAGTCTCCGCTGCCCATTGGAATTCTGGGTTGATATCCCAATGCCTGATGGGGCTAAAACATTGTCGAGGGTGGTTCTGGGTACATATCGTCAGGACCCCGTTCCCACCCTCCCTCCCCCCGTGAAAGCAAGGGCAGACAATCATTTCGCGCCTTTTTTGTCTGCTGCCAGCCAAAGATGTAAAGGATCGATGGAGTGGGTCAGAACAAGACATAGACCAGATTTGTTTTGGACTCATTTTCCTCCTCCCCTGTCTAGATCACACTGCAGTCAGTCACAGAGAAGGCGCAGCGAGGTTAATCTAGCCATGTATCAATCAGAGGCCAGGCTAACCTCCTTGTTCCAATAAGAACGATAACTTTGGTGCACCATTTCTTATTGGAACCCTCCGTGCAGTCCTGCCTGAAATACTCCTTGATGTACAGGCACACCCTTTGTTGATTTTAGCTCCCTGAAGCCAACCCTGTAAGCCGTGTCGTCAGTCGCCCCTCCCTCCGTCAGAGCAACGGCAGACAATCGTTCCGCGCCTTCTTTCTGTGCGGACGCCATACCAAGGCAAGCATGGAGGCCGCTGAGCTCATTTTGGCAATTAGGAGCACATCAACCACCACACGCATTATCCAGCAGTATATGCAGCACCAGAACATGGCAACGCGATACCGGGCGAGGAGGCGACGTCAGCGCGGTCCCGTGAGTGATCAGGACATGGACACAGATTTCTCTGAAAGCATGGGCCCTGCCAATGCATGCATCATGGTGCTAATGGGGCAGGTTCATGCTGTGGAACGCCGATTCTGGGCTCGGGAAACAAGCACAGACTGGTGGGACCGCATAGTGTTGCAGGTCTGGGACAATTCCCAGTGGCTGCGAAACTTTCGCATGCGTAAGGGCACTTTCATGGAACTTTGTGACTTGCTTTCCCCTGCCCTGAAGCGCATGAATACCAGGATGAGAGCAGCCCTCACAGTTGAGAAGCGAGTGGCGATAGCCCTGTGGAAGCTTGCAACGCCAGACAGCTACCAGTCAGTTGGGAATCAATTTGGAGTGGGCAAATCTACTGTGGGGGCTGCTGTGATGCAAGTAGCTCATGCAATCAAAGATCTGCTGATATCAAGGGTAGTGACCCTGGGAAATGTGCAGGTCATAGTGGATGGCTTTGCTGCAATGGGATTCCCTAACTGTGGTGGGGCTATAGACGGAACCCATATCCCTATCTTGGCACCAGAGCACCAAGCCGGCGAGTACATAAACCGCAAGGGGTACTTTTCGATAGTGCTGCAAGCTCTGGTGGATCACAAGGGACGTTTCACCAACATCAACGTGGGATGGCCGGGAAAGGTGCATGACGCTCGCATCTTCAGGAACTCTGGTCTGTTTCAAAAGCTGCAGGAAGGGACTTTCTTCCCAGACCAGAAAATAACTGTTGGGGATGTTGAAATGCCTATATGTATCCTTGGGGACCCAGCCTACCCCTTAATGTCATGGCTCATGAAGCCGTACACAGGCAGCCTGGACAGTAGTCAGGAGCTGTTCAACTACAGGCTGAGCAAGTGCAGAATGGTGGTAGAATGTGCATTTGGACGTTTAAAGGCGCGCTGGCGCAGTTTACTGACTCTCTTAGACCTCAGCGAAACCAATATTCCCACTGTTATTACTGCTTGCTGTGTGCTCCACAATATCTGTGAGAGTAAGGGGGAGATGTTTATGGCGGGGTGGGAGATTGAGGCAAATCGCCTGGCTGCTGGTTACGCGCAGCCAGACACCAGGGCGGTTAGAAGAGCTCAGGAGGGCGCGGCACGCATCAGAGAAGCTTTGAAAACCAGTTTCATGACTGGCCAGGCTACAGTGTGAAAGTTCTGTTTGTTTCTCCCTGATGAAACCCCCCGCCCCTTGGTTCACTCTACTTCCCTGTAAGCTAACCACCCTTCCCTCCTCCCTTTAATCACCGCTTGCAGAGGCAATAAAGTCATTGCTGCTTCACAGTCATGCATTCGTTATTCATTCATCACACAAATAGGGGGATGACTACCAAGGTATCCCAGGAGGGGTGGTGGAGGAGGGAAGGAAAATGCCACACAGCACATTAAGCACAGCACTTTAAAAGTTTACAACTTTAAAATTTATTGAACGACAGCCTTCTTTTTTTGGGGCAATCCTCTGTTGTGGAGTCGCTGGTTGGCCGGAGGCCCCCCCACCGCGTTCTTGGGCGTCTGGGTGTGGAGGCTATGGAACTTGGGGAGGAGGGCGGTTGGTTACAGAGGGGCAGCAGTGGCAGTCTGTGCTCCAGCTGCCTTTGCTGCAGCTCAACCATACACTGGAGCATTCTGGTTTGGTCCTGCAGCAGCCTCAGCATTGAATCCTGCCTTCTCTCATCACGCTGCCGCCACATTTGAGCTTCAGCCCTGTCTTCTGCCCGCCACTTACTCTCTTCAGCCCGCCACTTACTCTCTTCAGCCCTCCACCTCTCCTCCCGGTCATTTTGTGCTTTCCTGCACTCTGACATTATTTGCCTCCACGCATTCGTCTGTGCTCTGTCAGTGTGGGAGGACAGCATTAGCTCGGAGAACATTTCATCTCGAGTGCGTTTTTTTTTCTTTCTAAGCTTCACTAGCCTCTGGGAAGGAGAAGATCCTGTGATCATTGAAACACATCCAGCTGGTGGAGAAAAAAAAAGGGACAGCGGTATTTAAAAAGACACATTTTATAAAACAGTCGCTACACTCTTTCAGGGTAAACCTTGCTGTTAACATTACATACATAGCACATGTGCTTTCGTTACAAGGTCGCATTTTGCCTCCTCCCACCGCGTGACTACCCCCTCAAACCTCCCCCCTCCCCGTGGCTAAAAGCGGGGAACATTTCTGTTCAGCCACAGGCAAACAGCACAGCAGGAATGTGTCCCTGAAGAAAAGCACCCTATTTCAACCAGGTGACCATGAATTATATCTCACTCTCCTGAGGATAACACAGAGAGAGAAAGAACGGATTTTGGTTGAATGCCAGCAAACATACACTGCAATGCTTTGTTCTACAGTGATTCCCGAGTATGTGTTACTGGCCTGGAGTGATAAAAGTGTCCTACCATGAAGGACGAAATAAGGCTGCCCTCCCCAGAAACCTTTTGCAAAGGCTTTAGGACTACATCTAGGAGAACCGCAAATGCCAGGGCAAAGTAATCCTTTCACATGCTTGCTTTTAAACCATGTATAGCATTTTAAAAGGTACACTCACCAGAGGTCCCTTCTCCGCCTGCTGGGTCCAGGAGGCAGCCTTGGGTGGGTTCGGGGGGTACTGGCTCCAGGTCTAGGGTGAGAAACAGTTCCTGGCTGTCGGGAAAACCGGTTTCTCCGCTTGCTTGCTGTGAGCCATCTACAACCTCCTCCTCCTCCTCATCTTCTTCGTCCCCAAAACCTGCTTCTATATTGCCTCCATCTCCATTGAAGGAGTCAAACAACACGGCTGGGGTAGTGGTGGCTGAACCCCCTAAAATGGCATGCAGCTCATCATAGAAGCGGCATGTTTGGGGCTCTGACCCAGAGCGGCTGTTCGCCTCTCTGGTTTTCTGGTAGGCTTGCCTCAGCTCCTTCAGTTTCACGCGGCACTGCTTCGGGTCCCTGTTATGGCCTCTGTCCTTCATGCCCTGGGAGATTTTCACAAAGGTTTTGGCATTTCGAAAACTGGAACGGAGTTCTGATAGCACGGATTCCTCTCCCCAAACAGCGATCAGATCCCGTACCTCCCGTTCGGTCCATGCTGGAGCTCTTTTGCGATTCTGGGACTCCATCATGGTCACCTGTGCTGATGAGCTCTGCATGGTCACCTGCAGCTTGCCACGCTGGCCAAACAGGAAATGAGATTCAAAAGTTCGCGGTTCTTTTCCTGTCTACCTGGCCAGTGCATCTGAGTTGAGAGTGCTGTCCAGAGCGGTCAGAATGGAGCACTCTGGGATAGCTCCCGGAGGCGAATACCATCGAATTGTGTCCACAGTACCCCAAATTTGAGCTGGGAACGTCGATTTAAGCGCTAATCCACTTGTCAGGGGTGGAGTAAGGAAATCGATTTTAAGAGCCCTTTAAGTCGAATTAAAGGGCTTCACTGTGTGGACGGGTGCAGGTTTAAATCGATTTAACGCTGCTAAATTCGACCTAAAGTCCTAGTGTAGACCAGGGCAAACTGTATGTAAGCTGATCCAAATTTTGTGACATGATGTTCTTTGTACAGCATCTGAACTAAAGAGCTGTGCCTGATACAATCTAGAGAAGATGACAGGAGGTGACTGGTCAAGTAGATGGAATGCAGAGCATTGGGCATGTAAACACTCCTAGACAAAAATATTATTTAAAATGGAGTTAAGGCTATGAGTACATATCAATAATTCTAGGATTTAAAAAAAACCCAATGCTTTACACTACCATTGTAGCTACTGAAAATACATTAGAGGTCCAAAAAATGCAGAGTTAAGACTAAACTTAAAAAAAAATCATTTGAAAATATGGGAAATCACAGAGACTCCAACAGCCTAATTCTGTCATCATAGTGACACCAGCCTCCCATCTTCATCCTTTTCATACCAAGGTCTCAGTCTTAGAAACACACGTTGCCTCCCCACTTGACCCCAACCAAAGAAATTCCCTCTAGCCTCCCCTTTTCAATTCTACCAAGCAGGAAAACCCCCCAACGATCTGAGCAATAAACAAATTCTTTGTCTCTCTGACTTTTGGGGATTGTGATTCTCAGAACTGGGACTTGAAGCCTTTCATTTGTGTTGTGAGTTCAATTCTAGCTCTGGTAGGTACTGAATAAAAGGTATTAAGCCAGCTGATACTTGTGTTTTAGACTTTATTTTGAACAGCTAAAATCTTTTAGACACAAAGCACCATCAAAAACTGGCCCCGCTGTTGGCACTCTCAGAAGTCTACCTATATCACTAGAGACCATCCCTTAGAACAGGTTTGATACCAATGTCTGGATGATGCAAGGAAAAAATACTACTACTTCCAGAGCTGGAGAGAAACTTGCTCTTGTTCTGTTCTCTAAAAAGCCTTCAGCTCACACGTCTCCTACCCACTCCGCTTTAAGATTTATGTGCTTCCCCCACCCTCATTTGTCAAACATGAATGTCATTCTGAAATTAACTAGAAAACAATTATGAACATTAGGTGCCAATTTTGATCTGTAAAGCAAAACTAACTATTCAAAAGAGGACTTGAAGGAGAAGTGATTAGATCATCAAGGTTCCTGTTAGACTTATGAAACAATAAGTTATAGAACTACCTGAAAGCTTGTGAATTCAGTCACACTCATTGTATTGCATCTCTGCATTTGCATCCAACCACATAGGTTGGAAGTTTGCACTAAGCAGGAGGATGACTGATCAATACATACCATGCTACACATGAGATGCTACAGAGAAGTGCTAAATTTACAAAAGCAATTGAGGTTTCAGATGAATTTGACAGATTTCTGGTTGACAGCCCTATTGTTGCAGTCTTAGTGGAAATTTGACTTAATCTAATTAACAAAGAAATGGAATCACTCAAATGGAATCACAAAGAGGTGAAAGGACAATTCAGAGAAGCTAAGTTATGGACCCTTTCCATCACTTTCCCCCATGACTGAACGAAATACAAAGGACATAAATTGAGACTAGAATGGGAAGAAGAGCCTGAAAATGGTAGGGGGGAATATAACACTGAGTTTGCTTCTTTTTGTTCGAGCAGATGAAGCTGAAGACCCATAATTCTACACCCAAATCTATGTTTGTGAAGAAGATTCTATCAGTATGTTGCATCAAAATTGTGGAAGTAAAATCATGGAAAGTTAAATTCAGAATGTTATCAGTTATCAGTAAAAATACCTGTACTCCTGTTCAGTCAGCTCAGCAGTAATCAAGCATGCATTAAACACACTTAGATAGGTTTGGTTGAAATCATTAGTAGTCTAGGAACTGGTAAAAAAAAGTTTGTAAAAGTGTAATGGTGGCTAATGTTAGACCCAAAAGAGCGGTAGATCCAATGAGTTGGACTGGGGACTCAACTATTGTGTTTTTATGTTGAGGAATAAAATGCTTTATGAAGTTAATCATACAATAGCTGTATGGCTTCATAAAACCGTCTTGGGGTTATGAGACGTGGGCAATGTCTCTCCCCCCCCCAACAAGAAAACTTTTTTCCGAGATGGTGTGGGGGACAAAGAGGCAGGGGAATCACAGCAACCCTGACTACTGCTGTCACTGTTCTGTAAATTTCAACTACCAAACTTATCTGACCACCATCATGAGCACTATCATTCGATCACAGACATTTTTAATGTTCATCACTGTAATATCTTAGCCAAACACAATTAAGACTTGCATTATTTTGGCCATAAAGGCCAAACTTTAGTTGGTGTTCCCTCTCCCCTCATTTAGAACTGATTCTTCTCTCACAGCTATGCAGAGTGGGTGTAAGTACGTCCAATTACTTCAGCAGAGATACTCCTGATTTATGTGTAAGTGAATGCAGATTTGAGCCCATTAATCTCTTTTTCTCTTTTACCTCATTCCACAAAAACCATAAAACAAAGAGTCCAGGAAACCAAATGCCAACAGATATAATCTGTGTCTGAATAATAATGAAGTTCATGTTTCTGTGTAATTCCCTAGAATGAGCTATACTACACACAGGTTGCATATTCCAGTACTGTGAACAAGATGGGGCACACACAGGTAAACTAAGAGTTAACGAGCAGCTCTGGGCCCAAAAGGTACCACCCAGCTGCACCTACTGGGCATGCTAGGAGGGGAGGCTGAGCTCAAAAGAGAGCAGCTCAGTTCAGTCTAGGCAGACCAGCCATGTGCTGCAAGCTCCCACAGAGAAGCTGCTGGAGCTCCATGTGTCTAGGATGAGGCACCCACCACCAAGTCACTGCCTCATCCTAGCCACATGGGGCTGGAAATGATGGGCTACGACTGATAGGGGAGCATGACCGGAGAGGACTCCAGGAGCAATCCAGATGCAGACCAGTGGAGCCAGCGGAGGAACTGAAGCCAGGTTAGGAAGTGGTCCAGGGAGCAAGTGCAGGGGCGCCCATCCCATGACCACACAGTTAAACTATTACAGGACCCTGGGTTCCAACCCTGTGGAACAGGGAGGGCCTGGGTTCCCCTAACTCGGCCAATGATTCTCACCACTGGGTGACACAGACACTGACTCTCACACTAGGTGGAGTTGCCTGGTTTGGATTTCGGCCCCCTGACACATAGTGAAGAATGTGGACAGCAACAAACTCCTGTTAAAAGAACAGCAGGTGTAACCATTAACCCGACACAAGAGAAGCCGTTGACATGGAAAAGTTACTGAAGTGGATGGTGGAGAGCCAGCAACAGCAGGCAGCTACTCTGGAATCAGGCAACACAGATGCAAGAAGAGCAACTGATTGAGCAGATGGTGGCAGCCTTACAGTCCCAAAGGGCATCTAACGTCATGGTGCCTTCATCCGCCGGGGATGTCCTCCCCATCAGGCTCACGCTGGTCATCTTTGAATGGGTAGTCATGGTGGCAAGCTAGTCACATAAGCACTGGGCCACCCTGATAGCCCCATATTTGAAGTGGAAGTGTTAGAGTACACCAAGGAAAAGGCAGCCATCCTTGAGTACCTGGACATCAACCCTGAGACATTTCACCAACAGTTCCGAAAAGAGAGAGACCTGCCAGGAGCCTGGCTCGGTTGATGGCCCAACACCTGAAGGAACAGGGTTGACACTGGTTGGACCCAGAGAAGCAGAGCACAGTACAGGTGGTGGAGGCAATTGCATTAGAGCAGTTCATCCAGGTTCTCCCAGCTGACAGGAAGGAGCGGGTGAAGAGCCATCAAACCTAGCTGAGGCTGTTACCTTAATGGAGAACTACGTGGTGGCTGAGAGTCCAGCCTTGCCAACACCTAAGATAGGGACCCCTGGAACCAGGATGCCAACCCCTTGTCAGGGTCATGCCAGGAGGGGAGGCTGAGGGTAGCTGAACAGGCCTTCCCTCCTCCACTTGGGTTGCTTCTACCTAGAAGACAGGATCCAGACACCGAGGCAGAGCGAAGAGGAGACTGGGGTCACCGAGGAGAAGAGTATGGCCCACTAGGAGGCCCCATGGCCCCGAAAGCAAGCCAGGCAACTATGACCCTGAAGGGGAGCTGCTTCAAGTGTGGTCAGGAAGTTGCATTTTAGGTGGGAGTGCCCCTTCATGGACTAATAGCTATAGGTGGGCAAGGACGGCAGTCACCAGAACCTATAAGTGAGGCCTGGCCAAGATGCTGCTGCCAGGATGGGTTAATAGTACTGAAGTGATGGGCCTGATGGACTCCAGGTGTAGTCAAACCATTGTACAGGTAAGCTCTGTAGAGTCCACTAACTTGCTGGATGCCCCTGTCTACCTCCAGTGCATCCATGGGGAAGTGTGACCCTACCTCATGACAAAAGTGCAACTGAGAGTAGGAGGCCACGCTGAAACTTTCCTGGTCTGCTTAGCAGCCACCCTGGCCTACCCAGTAATTTTAGGGCAGGACTGAAGATGGTTTGGGGAACTCCTGAAGCAGTGGAGCAGAGCCCTCCCCCCCACACACACACACACCTTCCCTCCACCAATGGAAACTAACCCAGGCCCCAAAACGATGGGGTTGTGGGCCAAGACAAGGTGGAAGACCCTGTAAAGGGCCCATCCAGACAGCCAGAAACACCAACCTGGCAGTCTGCTAGCCCTAGGACATCTGAGGAAGTAAGCCACACGGGGCTATCAGAAGATGAGGACTTCATGCAGTAACAAGAGGACCAGACTTTGAGCTGGGCATGGGAGCAAATAGCTGTTGCCAATGGGGAGGAGGGTGAAACCCAATGGTTAAAGCAGCGGCCCCACTTCTAGTTCCAGAACAAGCGATTCTACTGGGTTACAGAAGACCCCAATCCCAAGAAATATGGTGACAGCTGCTAGTCCCCAAAAAGTTCCATCAGAGTTTTCTCCATTTAACCCACTCAGGGTCATGTGCTGGGCACTTGGGGAGAGAAAGGACACTAGAAAGAGTGGCCCTTTGGTACTTCTGGATGGAGATCCACTCAGAAGTTCACGATTTCTGTGCCTTGTGCCCAGAATGCCAGCTAGCAGGGCCCAAAGGGATGCCAAAGGCCTCACGGATTCTACTCCCACTGGTAGGCATACTCTTTGAACAGGTAAGAATAAATCTAGTGCCCCTCAAGAAGAGCATACCAGGGTACCGTCACATATTAGTGATAGTGGACTCTGCTACACGGTACCCCCAAAGCCATCCCACTATGCATGACAAATGCACCCACCATAGAAAACAAACTCATGAAGGTCTTTGCAAGGGTCAGAATACCAAGGGAAATACTGACAGACCAGGAAATCCAATATCTCATCCAAACTGATTCAGGAATTGTGCAAATTGCTTAGGACCAAAGCACTCAAGATGACACCGCAGACAGATGGACTGGTTCAATGGGACTCTGAAGGCCATGTTGAGGAAATTTGTCAACACAGCCCCACAGAAATGGGAGCAACTGCTACCATCATTGCTATTCACCATACAGAAGGGTCCCTCAGGCCTCCAAAGGGTCCTGGCCCTTTGTACTTCTATATAGGAGACGTCCCTGGGGGATTTTGGACCTCCTCTCGGAAGCCTGGGAGGAACAGGATCATGGGCTCCATCCACTACATGCTCTAACTACAGGAACAGCTGAATATGCAAGAGAGCTACACTAAGGAAAACCTTTCGAAAGCCCAGCAAGTCCAGGAATGGGGGCACAACAAGGGGGCACAGTTGTGAATGTTTGAACCAGGTCATTGGTAGTGGTGTTACTCTCAACGCCAGAGTCAAAATTATTGGCCTCGTGGTAGGGGCCATTTGAAGTGGTAAGGAGGGTTGGGTCAGTTGACTATGAAATCTGTCAGCTCAGGAAACAGGAGATGCAAATTTATCATGTCAACCTCCTGAAGAACTGGAAGAGCCTTCCAATAGCCCTGTACCCTCCCACCCCGAAACCATAACATTCCTGGGTCCAACCCCCATGTCTATGGGATTGGAGCTCAGGCCAACACAGCAACCCCAAATGCTGCAGCTGACTCAGGCCTTCCCCACTGTGTCCTCAGCCCTTCCAGGGAGGATGCACCTCACTCACCACCACATTGCAGTGACACCTGGACAGAGGGTAAGCTAAAATCAGCAACTCCTGCTGTAAAAGATGTGGGAGACAGTTTGTGAAGAGCTCCAGGCTATGTTGGTTATTATCAGAGTCCCACAGTGAGTACAGCTCTATCTTGCTGGTGCTAAAAACCAACTGCTCAATGAGGTTCTGCCCAGACTTTAGAAAGGCCAACATGATGTCAAGTTTCAACGTTTACCTGCTATTAGTGAGATTGGGGAACACTGACTACATCTCCATGCTGGATTTAATCAAAGGATACTGATAAATCCCCCAATGAGGGCATCCTGGGAAGACAGACTTCCCTATTCTATTCAGCCCTATCCATTTGTAACAATGCCTTGGGGCCTATATGGGGCAGCTACCATCTTTCACTGACTGATGGTCATGGGGCCACAGCATCTAGTCTAATACAGACATCTACATTGATGACCACTTACAGCATGTCACCGTGGTCACCCAAGCCCTAGAGAAGGTGGCGCTTACTACAGATCCTGCCAACCGTCATACCTTGGATACACCATGAGGCACAGCCAGCTACACCCACCCAGGTAGATAAGTTCCAGGCACTAACTGATTGCCCAATCCCATCAACCAAGAAGTAGGTGTGGTGTTTCCTAGGCCTGGACAGCTATTATGGGCAGTTTGCACCTGACTTTGACACAATAGTCATCACCCTCTGCCCAGTTCCTGACCTAATGAAAGGCACTTGTTCCAGGAAGGTGCAATGGACCAACGCATGCAACAAGGCCTTCAGAACATTGAAGAACTGACTAACCCAGGGGCCAGTCCTTTTCCACACCTTTCATTCTTCAGATGGACAAGGCAGAAGTGGGTCTTGGCGATGTGTTATTCCAAGAGGTAAAAGAGGAACATCTGATATATCTGAGTAGGAAGCTGTTCCCACAGGAGGTGAACTATTCGATGCTCAAGAAGGAGGCCTTGGCTGTGAAATAGGCCAGAGAGACCCTAGCCAGGGGTAGTTTATTTTTTGTCAAGATCCAAATTTCTTGGTCAAGATATAGTCAAGGTCCAGACTCCAGAAAAACATTGTTGAACAGGGCCATGAGCAGTGTGAACAAACACACTACACAATCTTATACCCAGCCAGTTGCCTATATTTTGAGTGCATTAAATGAAAAATAAAATCAAACCACTATATAATCTAAAAATAACCTCTAAGAAAGATGGAATACATCTGAGACTTTAAGTATTAAGATAAAATGTCAAATATATGCAAATATTAGCATTAAAATACTTTTAGAAAAACTTAAGTTTTGAATTGGTTTTGAGTTTACAAAGAATATAAACTTCGGTTTTGTCAAATAAAATTATCATAGGCATATAACCCTCCTCCCCCCGGTCACCCACCAGCTCCTGCCCAGAGAGTAGGGTAACCATATTTCCCTAAACTGAAAAAGGGACACACAGGGCTGACCTTAGCCATGTGGCATTGCCACTCATTCCCCCACCAAAAAATGTTCCCCATGTCCCCAGTTGAACCAAGTAGCAGAGATAGGGGCAGGAGGAATTGATATAGGCTGTGGATCTAGGCAGCCAAGCAGAGAGAGTACTTTTGAGCTTAGAGCCAAAAAGGTGAAGCTATTGGACTATGATCCAGCTAGCACTGCAATGCCCCTTTGGCCGCTGGGACAGCAGATGGGCAGGAAGGAGACTCCAAATAGCAGCCCTTTGGAGGTGCTGGGAGGCCGAGATGTGGCAGAAGCAGGTGAGTGGAGGCAGACTGGAGAGTGTGAGAGGCCAGTTGGGACAGGAGGGCTCCCGGGAGGTGAGGGGGAGCACGGCACCAGGGAGGATACAAGGCTGGTGCTCCAGGAACCACTGAAGGACAGAGGGCACAAGGCCAGGCTCAGTACCCCAGCACAAATGGATGCTGGAGGACCCAGATGAGCACGTACCAGCCAGATTACCCAGTCATGGCTCTACAGTGCAGCTGGCCCTGCCATCTCCACAGAAAGCAGAGAATGTGAATTACAGCCCCTACAGTGCTGCCATCTGATTGGGCTGCAGAGTGAGCATGTGATACCTTATTGCTCCCTGATTGGAGGGGCAGGGTGTAGCAGAGACAAAGGCTGCCTGCAGGGGTGTGCACATGGAGACGTTCCCCCCCACCAAACATTGCCTCTCCCCCACCCCCATGCCTGCACTGCTGCTGGTGGGGCTGCTGTGGCTGCGCAAGCAGCCACCCGGGGACACGATAGCACCCCGCAGCCTGGCCCAGCCACAGCAGCCCTGCATTGGGGAGCAGCACAGCTCTGCAGTTCCAGCTCTGGCTCAGCTTCAGTCTGTGCAGTCCATTGAAAAGCATCTGGCAATCCGGATTTGGCCTGCAGCCCACTTATTAACTACCCCTGCCCTGTGCAATTACCTACTAGGGAACTCCTCCTTACTCATTATGGACCATGCCCTTCTTCGTACAGTTTAGCCAACTGAGAACACTAGTGCCCAGATCGAGAGAAACAGAGGACTTGTGGCACCTTAGAGACTAACCAATTTATTTGAGCATAAGCTTTCATGAGCTACAGCTCACTTCATCATTTGAGCTTATGCTCAAATAAATTGGTTAGTCTCTAAGGTGCCACTAGTCCTCCTTTTCTTTTTGCATATACAGACTAACACGGCTGCTACTCTGAAACAGATCAAGAGTACCTTACTGCCACCACCTGGGAAGGGCACATGCAAATGCCCATTTTGCCCCCTCAGAATAGAGGAGAAAGACCCACTGCTAGGTCCTAGCCTGAGAGGGAGGATGTGTGATGGTGAACTAAGAGTTAATGAGCAGCTCTGAGCCTGAAGGACTTGCCTAGCTTTACCTGTTGGGCTCAGCCTCCCCTGGGAGCATGCCCAAAAGGGAGCAGCTCAGCTCAGTCTCGAGGCAGACAGAGCAGGAGAGCAGTCATGTGCTAAAAGCTCCAGCAAACACCCTGCTGGGGCTAAACATGGCCAGGACCAGGCCCCACCACCAAGCCACCACAGGCCCTTAACCCTTGGGGGACAGGAATGATGGACCACAACTGATAGAGGAAAACCCTCTGGAGAGCAACCTGAGGGGACACCGGGGAAATCCAGATGCGGACCAGTGGCGCTAATGGAGGAACTGAAGCCACAATAGGAAGTGACCCAGGGAGCAGGGCCCTGGGTTGGAACCCAGTGGAGAAGGGAGGGCTTGGGTTCCTGTACCCCCCGGCCACTGCCACTTGCCAGGTTCAGACTTCAGTCACTCACAGAAGCACAAAAATGAAAGAGGAAAAAAAATAAGCCACAGTTTCTTTTCTTCAGAAATATATTTTGTAACAAAATATTAACATTCAAAAGAAATGTTTATTGTACAATATAAAATAATTTCTACTGAATTCAGCTTGGTTGCTTCAGTAAATAAACCTCTGAGGAGGTGTAAACACATGTTTGGTGTTGTACAAAAATTCTACTACAGGATTTACAATTTGCTGTAGGAAAAAATGCATGTTCAATAATTACATAAATACTCTTGACAGATTTCTATGTCCCATTATGTACTTTTTTTTACCTTCCCAATTTGAAAGGGATCTGGTGACCAACCTTCTGGTATAATTTTCATGACAGTTTGGTTTTCTATAATACTGAAAAGTTTAACAGAAATCTATTAAGTTAAAAAGAAACAATATATTACATTTGCTAATTGCAAACAATCTTTTAGCTGCAATTTTTCCCATTGGGATTAACAAAGTGCACCAGTTAAACATACATTAAAAACAGTTTAAAAACATTAAATATACAAACAGCAAGAGATTTTAAATATTTTGTATCAAATACTATAGGACAAATATAATTTACAATTTTTTTGCACAAAACATTACATCTGAAATATAACTTTAGATATTACAGACTATAAAAATACATATTTTGCCTCTTAAAAAAGTATTTGCAGGTTCCGGCACAATGTAACAGTTCAAAGGAATTTAACACTTCAGATTTCTTCATTTGTAATTGGATGTGCAATGATAATTAATCAGACTTGCAATTAGTCTTCTATAACTGCAAGTAAAATGTAAAGTCAGATCTCCTAAAAGAGCCCTTTCTAAATAATCCAAATGTAGTACCTGATTAGCTACAACACATATGGTGTGAACCATGGTCAGCCCTTACAGGAATGACCCACTCTAGTCCAAATTCAGCAAAACAAGCAAGCACATGCTTCACTAAGTATCTGCATAGCCCACTTGCTTAAATCGGACTAGTTACATACTTAAGTTTACTACAAACAGTTATTTTGCTAGATCAGGGCCAGAGCACTCAGCACTTTTAAGACTGAGCCCCTAATGAATGCTATGGCCACATTCTGCCCTGTCCTATATTTACACTGAAGTCAACAGGGTAACAGCATGTCAGGGCAGAATTTATAATTAGCAGTTCAAAGATGTAAGAACATCAGACCTGATTCAAATTTCAGTTATGTCAGTGTAAAATCAGTAGAGCCAGTGGAGTTATACAGGTATGAAACTGGTGTAAGATCAGAATCAGGCCCATTGTGTAATTTTGTCCTAATATGTTTTTCTGGGGATCCCTCTGAAGTAATCCTAGAGCAAAATTCAACCTGAAGAGTGATATTCTGCCTACAGTTACTGCAACTGGGCCCTAAAGGTTTTTTTCAATCATGTCTCCCAGTAGTCTCTGGCCCAGCTATATAATGATCAAACTTTTTTTTTTAAAGTCCTAAAAAATACATATTAATTTACAGGAAATATCAAGACTCAGTCTATATCCCTTACTTTAAATGCCCCAAAATAAGTTGCTTCTTGAGATGAATCCAGTAATGATGGATTTGATACCTGGATACTTATTACTTCTCCAGACTTTAGTTTAAAAAATCCTCCTATGTTTACAGAATAAAAATGAAATTCTGAATTTCCTGCCCAATATTTGGTGCTTCCTCCCTTCATCAGGACATCAGAGTGTCTTATTTTAAGGTTTGTTTTAATCATGTACACCATCAGCTGAAGCCCTCTTCTAGTTAGGTCTCCTGAAGTTTCATGGTGTCTAAAACAAATGTTGGCATACAAGTAGTAAAACCCATCTTGATTGACTATTAGTTTTCCATCACGGAAGGTCATATTCGATAAGTTTGCCTGGCCTTTGTCATGATGCCAGGATGTAAGGTTCACTTTGCGTGTGCCTAGGGAAAAAGGGTTTAGCAGAATGTTAGTTTTGCTCACAAACATTTTCTACAAAGTTGAGAGATACCATGGCTGGATTTTTAGTGTCAGTAACAAAGGTAGCTATATAAGCTAAGGTAAAGAGTCAAAGTGAAGGGGAGAGAGACACTGTAGCCAAAAGGCTAAGATGAGGTCAAATAAGTCTCAGGCTTTAGGATATAAGCCAATTGCCACAAAGGACAGGAATAAGTTTCCTCTCCCCTTGTGAATACAGCTAGCTGTTCCTACCCACCCTTACTCTGGAGCATCAGCTATTAGCATGAATCAGGACAGGAGGTTTGTTTCACCAATAATCAGATCAGGCAAATCCTACATGGAATCAATTGCTAAAAACTGTCCCAACTAAAAAACATGTTTAACGTACTTCAGAGTGGATTTTGCACTGGCCAAGGAAAAATGTCTGCTCTCCTTAGCTATTTATTCTTAAATGGTTTGGTTAGTATTAATATAATGTATAGTTCTGATATAATCAGGGTAACCACTGTCTTGATAGCGAATCGGGACTTTACCAAGTACCGCTCTCCATCACCACATAATATGTTTCAATATTACTCACTACCAACCCAAGCATGTACTCATTTCAAGACTGACTCACTTAGCTTTTCTACAGTACTCAACTCCTTCATCTCTCCCCCTCTCATCTGTTGATTCCAACACCACACACTCTTCTGTGCCCACTCCCACAGTGCCTGTCCCACTGAACAGTAACCTTGTCTTCTCGTCTCATGCTCTCCCCTCCCCATTTCCTGTTCTCATGCTGCAAAGCACCTCTGAAGAAAGTTCACAATGACTTTGTACTTTCAGGTACGTTTCTTCCTCCTTCACCTCTGCCTTTTACCTTGCTAAATAAATCTACTTCTTGAGACTCCTGCATCTGCAGCTCCCATGACTAATAATTTCCCTGACTCAGCTGAGATTCTCAAAGTATCTTGAAAGCCAAAACAGACGTTCTCTAAACAAAGCTGTCTTTCTCTGCCTCTCCTAGTCTTCCCTTCCTCTTTCTAATTTCAGAGAGATTTTTCATAGTATCCAAACTAATCCCAAATCCTGACTTTTCTCACTCCATGCCATATCTTCTCCCTCACCTTTATGGTCAACCTCACTCTAATCTAGCACCTTTTCTTCATCTTTTTTCTTTTTTTGGACTTATAGTTACTACCCATCTCCCTCAATCCTTTGTCTCCAAACTCCTAAAACAGGAGTGGCCAAACCATGGCTCACAAGCTGCATGTGACTTTTACAGTTAAAGTGCAGCTCATGGAGCCCCCCAGTCCCCCTTTTCTCCACCTACCAGACTGGGGGGAACTTGGGACTTCTGCCCTGCGGTGGAGTGGTGGTGTTAGGGGCTTCTGCCAGAGAAAACTGGTGCCTACTGAGAGTGGGGGGGCACAATTTAAAGGTCCCCTGCAACAGCTTGAGTCACGCCCACCAGATATGCCCCCCCACTACCCTCATTGCTCTCCCCCTGCAGTTCCCAGGTGATAGTGCCCCAGGGAAAAGCAGCAGCAAACAGTTGAGAGCTGCAGAGAAGGGTCACTGCTTTAGCTCCATGACGAGAGGCAGCAGCTCTCCTTGCAACTCCCAGCTGTTAGCCGCTGCCTCTCCCCAGGGCCAAAGCTGCTGCAGTGACCATGCAGGGAGAGGGCCCAGCAGCACCATGTAACTGAGCAGGGCCAGCAAACCCTGGCAAAAATCTGGGGGGCCATGTGACCCCCTCCCGTGACACTTCCCGCCCCCCGTCGCCTCTGGTTTCTGCTCAGTGGGGAGGGGAGTCCGACGGCTTCAGCCCCGCATGGTATGCCTGATGGGCCAAAGCCCTGAGCCAGAGTAGGTGCCTCCCATTGGGCTGAAGCGCCGACCTCCCACTCCCTGCAGGACTGAAACCCCGAGCCCTGGTATGCATGCCCCAGCTCTTGAACTTCTGACAATTGTTGTATGTGGCTCAGAGGGACAGTAAGTTTGGCCACCCCATCCTAGAATGTGCTTTCCCACATACGCTATCTAAACTTTCTTTCCTCCAACTCCCCTAAAGTCTGCTTGCCATCTCTCCACTCCATTAAAGACACTATAAAATCAATGGCCTCTTCCTGGCCAAATCTATGATCCTCTTGTCTGTTCTTCTCAATCTCTCAGCTGATTTTGACAGTGTCAATGACTCCCAGCGACCTCTGCTTGCTGCTCTACTTGCACTTGCCTAACTTTATGCTAATCTATTTCTCCTACCAATCCAGATAGGTGGAGGAGCAAATACATCTGTGTATCACACACTGCATGGGCGGGCAGTACACTTCTGTATGCAGTTCAGGGTTCTGGTTAACAATTAACAGATGGGAGCTCTTTGGTGGAGGGATTTTTTGATTTTAAAGAGCCACACACACTTCTGGCACCGAATAAATAAAACATGGTTACCACGCACAAAGCCCTACTGTCCTGCCAACCACCTGCCTCCAATGACCTCTCCCTCTGACCCACTAGTGTCCCATATGAACACAGGCAACTGTCCCAAAGGTGAGGTTCACAGGAACGAGAGGCAGGGCAGTCTTCAAACCAGGGCCCTATTAGTGGTACTGCAGTAGCACCAGGAAGCCACAGTAAGGCTCCTTTGTTTGCACAGTGCCTAGTACATGTAGTTAAAGAAGACCGTCCCTGCCCAGAAAAGCTTATCTTGGTCAATATAATGCAACAAGTGGATGTAACAAACATGGGTGGAGGTTGGAGGGAGGGGAAAAAATAAGCATGTTTTTACATGGACTATGTGTAGACCTGCCTAACTTATCTGCTGGTAATGTGTGTCAAATCACATAGGAGAGGGGGAGAGATTTCCCCTTTGCCAATGGAATTCACTACTATTGGAAATACACATAACCCTAAGGTTGGGCGCATTCGTTAACTGGTGTAAGATACACCTCTTTATCCTGGCTTATCAGTTTTCTTATTTGGTTTACTAGTCTTCTTCATCAATGCATTTTAACATTGTGGGGTACATGGGATATTAGCTCCTTGCACATAAAGTGTCTACCATGTAAACTCAGCCAGATTATGGTGCTGGGAACCATGACAACGTTTGTAATAAAGAGACAACAGTATCTGAAAACTAAGTCTGGAAAGTTCAGTAGTAGGTTCTCCTTCTCCCCTGCATGACAGCTTCATATTTCTTCCACATTTAATTTACTGGGCACAGCAAATTTCATGAAAACACAGGCAATAAAAAGTAAACATAGTTTTAGCTTGAGATAAAGGAAAACTAAAAAAATCACCATAATTGTGTATTTTTGCTACAGCATAACATATATTGTACTTAAGGTACATAAAATAAGCAAGTGGGAAAATACTCCAAATACTTACGTAATAAAAAGCTTTAACATACAAAATTATGTGCTTACAGGCTTAACTCAAAGCTTGAATGAATACAAGACTCTAGGGTATGACTTAATCACAGTAGATTTGAGAGTGATTCATACATCATTCTAGCTCTGTAGTAACTGTACAGGAACAAGATCCTTATTTTCTAGGTGGTCAAATTAGTGGAGCTCTCAGGCCAAGAGTTTCAAGAGGGCTCGAATTCTGGGGTCCTCAACTTGAGATACCTTTAAAAGGGTCCAATTTAAGAGGGTGAATATTCAGCACGGTGTGAAAATTAGGCCCTTTTAAGTTCTCATACTGGGGACTCACAAACTAAGGCACTCAAAATCCCTGCTCCCCCACTCCTCCCATGAAAGCCGATATACTTGGGAATCAAACAATCAATGGAAGGTGTAAAACTGCATAATTTAGGGTGGTAGTACAGGTGATCAAGGTCCTAAGTTATTCCAAAGTGGTTATAGGTAAATATGGGTTGTTTAAAGTGTGTGTAAACTGGCAGATTCTGGGTATGGCTTTTGTGCATACCTGGAAGCAGCCACCTTAAGAGTTAAGAAACCTCAATGCTTTGTAAGGGGGATTTTAAAAAAAAAAATGAAGGAATAGTTGATAGCATGGAAGGAATTTTTGGAATAGTTTTAGGGAGTATCATTTTGGTGATCCCATTGGATGCTAGGTTCACATTTACAAATACAAGGAGATGTGCCAGACGTAGTTGGACTTAGAACATATGACTGAAGGACTTGGTGTGCCCAGAGATGGCTTGAGGAGAGGTTAGAAAGAAGTATACTGAGAGATCTCTCTTTTGGACTTTCTTCCAGTATTGGTGGCAGTCACCATTGGGGTGAAGAATTTAGTAACCAATAGGTTCATTTTTGGTGGGACAACCTGGCAGTGGTCCACTGCATTAACAGAAATCTGCAAGGTTGCCATGGGCAATGCAGCTAAAGACATCTGTATTCTTTGTTGAAAAATATTCTGATGTTCAACAAAGAACATGTTCCCAGTATTGACAATAGTATGGATTCAGGGAGATAACACCATTCACCAAAGACCCACTGCCAATGATTTTTTTTTTTTATCTAGAGCCCTGGCTCCTAACATTGCTAGGACTGGCAGAAAATTCCAGTGCCTCACTGACATTCAGCATCCGTTTCAAGTGACTAGATATAGAGAGTTGTTAGTACACCACAGACTGGTAGCATCCACCACATCAGGTAATCTCCCCGGCCTGTCATTTCATTAAAGGCTGGTGAGATTTGCTGATCTGTTAGAGGAATCTTGGTCAAGAAGCTCTGGGAAGGCTGGTCCAAATGTGAAGGCTGCACAGAAGTTGCCAGGCAACAGATAACTATACAGATCTTTTAGGTCAGTTGAGGCTTTGCCTCTACAGTATGTTCTTGGCAGAGAAGAGGCATTGCTCTTTGAGCATTTGCAGCGTTTAGTGTTGGTCGGGTCATGCCTAGGAAACTAAGGGACAGTCCGGACATGAACTGGACTGGCAGAGGGGAAGGTGAAATAAGGGTTGAAGTCAGAACAAGCAGAAGTGGGGAGCCATAACAGAGCTAAGAGAATACCCAGATGAACAGGTATGTCCAATGAAAACCATAGGAACATTTCTGGCCCTGCAAAAGAGCCAGATGTTGTATTGCACATGGAGATGGCAGCTACCTGACCAGATATCCATTTGCTGCAATACTGAGAAAGGTGTTAGTCTGTGTGTAAGGTGCAATCCAGCAAACTTTGGTATGCATTCCTTCATGACCAGTGCAGCAACATTTGAGGCATTTGATTAGCTGAAGCGTCCAGGTGGCTTGACTCTTGTGGTTGGAATGTTCTAGCCTATGCCGGCCCTACAATGGGAACAAGGGCAGATGTCTGGATTTGCAGACACCTGATAGTGCACTGATCCCACAAGAGGAAAGGAAAACAGCAGGCAAGTCACAGATGGGTTTTCGGGACAGAGCTGTCTGTCTCTAATGATTTAGGAGGAGGAGCATGTTGTAGGCCAAGCCCATGCCTCTTCTGCGCTCCCTGATGGGCAAATCACATCTATGTCTTGAATATTCACTGAAGGGAAAATGATCTTGGGTTTTAGATGGGGGTGGATTTGAGACTTGTGAGCTAACAGGAACATCAGCCAGAGTACCCAGCTGTTGCTGGTTACCAACCATGGTTGTACGGAAATGCTCACAAGGTGGGTATGATTGAAGCAATCAAGCCTGCTTCTGTGGATTGGGCCTGGAAGAATGTGAACCAAAAGGGTCACCCGAGTCTTTGTGAACACTGATGGCACAGAGATGACATGCTGAAGATTCAGGGTGTTCCTGAGCATTACAGGGAAAATGGGCATGTTTATCAGACACACAGACTGATGTGGTTGGGAGAACTTACAGACTGGACTGATGGGAGGCAGATACCCAGCAGTGTGGTGTGGGCAAGCTATCTGCTGGCACCACCATATTTGCAGTCTAGTGCAAGTGAGAGGCTTAAAGAGGCCAGTTCCCAGGAGTAAACATAATACCCAGAATGGTGGCCCCAGTTAGCCTGGCAGAAGAAGAGGAAACCTTAAGCCTTCCAGACTGAGGTGCCCTTCATGTCTACCCTCATTCCCCCTGGAAGGAAAAAGCACGAAAATCCAGAGGAGTGCTGAGTCCTAAGGATTAGACTCAAACCTGGATATTGGCACAGAGGCCATTTAGCATCACACTGCACTCCAATGTCTGGTACTTGGATGTGGGGGATAAGACCTCCATTCAAGTTAACAAAATTACAGCTTTCCAATTTAAAATCCATTCTTCGTTTGTATTTCATTTTCCTGCTAGTCCTGATCATCAGCCACTTTTGAAAGTCTTTGTCCCAGGGCTTTATGTATTGTTCAAAACTCTGTAATGCAGCCAAAATGTTTTTACAGAAACATTTGATTAAAAGTGAACTTACCAACTGGAATATTTTTATCATCAATAATGAGATGTGCAAAGGGCTGTTTCTCAGGTTTGTTTCTCTTGGACAGATCAAACAATGATGCTTCCATTATAGCTAGAGATAAAAAGTTGCATTAACTCAAAGAAACAAATTTAGTAGGATTTCAAATACTTATTATAAGCCACTTGTTACCTTTTCCTGATCTTGGTGGCTCTCTTCCAGCAATGATGCGCTGTATCTCCTAAAATGAAAAAGAGCTATTACTCCATACAGTCATGTCCCCAGTAATGTACTGTACTGCTGAAAATTTATTGGCTTACATTACATGATGTTGAAATAATTTATCACTGTGTATTCAGGTGTCTGGAATATATGTTTTCAACCTTCCAGGACATAAAATGTGGCCACAAGGGTCAACTTACAAGAATCAGCTCCTTTCTATAATGGGGGCACTACGTCCAATACTTCTGAAAAAGGAAAATAGAATGATGGTGTTTATAATTACTTCACAGTATCTTCGACTACACAATTATCAGGGGTACGGTCTGAAAACTGAAGATCATGCTGAAAGGATGGCTACAACCCTTTATTATTACTGTGCTTAGAGCAAATGCATTTCTGTAAATGTAAATGAACAATCAGAACAACCAAGTATCGAGCAAAGTAAAGTAAATATTTGTCACGCTGAACATTGTGCAATATGGAGTAATTTAGATACCTGGGGCCAGACCGTGCCATACAGGGGCAGCATGCAGTCACATTCACAAGAATTCAGGGATGTTGAGCATGTTAACTGCATCACCCTTTATGGGTTTTAGGAGGCTGAAGAGAGTTCTCTCCTTCACAACCAGCCATTTACGTGGGCTGTTGCAGAAGGACAATGATCCTTCTTCCTTTGCGATGGGGCTTGTGCCCTAGAGATGTCAGCAGGCAGCTGTCCCTGCACACAAATGAGTGAAGGGATCGCAAGTGTACCTGGCCCTTGGTAAAGTATGCAAGAATGAGATGGGTAAGGCACCTTGCACAGTCATACAAGGCCCAAGAACAGCCTGGACAAGTGTTAATTAAAATTGTAAGTGAATTTCAATGTTAACGAAAACAGGCTATGTATTGGCTATAGCCAGGCATAGCACAACCAAGAGATATTTAAGCTGCCACATATCCACCTCTGCTCCTGAACAGTCACTCCCCAACATTCCAGTCCTGATCTTCTTCACAAGTAGATACTGAAATTGTAACTTTAATGACTGGAAGCAGTGTCTTGTGGGTAAGCCACAAAACTGGGAGTCAGGAATTCTGGGTACAGTTCCCAGCGCTGCCCCAGACTTCGCAAGCTTGGGCAAGTCAAACTCAGTGCCTCAGTTCCCCATCTAAAACAGGGGTAAAACTTTCCTTCTCCTACCACATGTCTTGTGTAATTAGATGGCACACTGAGGCAGAGATTGTCATACTGGATTTGTACAGTGCCTAGCCCAAAGGAACTTGAACCTTAGTTGGCCTCTAGATAGCACAATAATACAAATAAATGATCATCAGAAGTTTTATGATACGGACATCATAATCAATCCCTCATGTCAGATTTTTCAACGTGTCCCTGTTTTCTATACGTTTATCCTTTAGTCTAAATTCTTTGGGACAGGGACTATCAAAATAAATGAATCAAGTGCATTTTGTAATGCATTATTATTTCTTTTACTGTTTGAGAATTGGCAAGAGAATAATATCTAGGAGATCTGTTGTAAATAATATTGATCTAAATTTGCAATGTTCTATTGCAGTGGTTCTCAAACTTTTGTACTGGTGACCCCTTTCACATAGCAAGACTGAGTGCGGACCCCCACCCCCAATAAATTAAAAACACATTTTTATATATTTAACATTATTATAAATGCTGGAGGCTAAGCGGGGATTGAGGTAGAAGCTGACAGCTCGCGAGCCCCCATCTAATAACCTCACAACCCCCTAAGGAGTCCCAACCCCCAGTTTGAGAACTCCTGTTCTATTGTATTCTGAATTAGTGCCATCTTGTGGAGTTTGACATGTAACACCAATTCTAAATATCAAGGAAATGTTACTTTTATGTAACTTTGTAACCACAATTAAATGAAGGTGCTCTGTGTGTGTGTGTAGATATCTGCTGAAAGGGGAAAGTGAGCATAATTAGGTAGGCGTCTAAATGCTAAACCAAAATGGAAAGCCACAGCAGCATGAAAGTCATAGTATGACTATCAAAGTAATGTAGGCCTGCTGAAACGCTGATGAGTTTATAGATAAGATTCTCTGCTCAGTTGTACAGCAAAGTAGCAGATTAATTTTATTTTTTGTTGAAGTTGCAAAGCATTCCCTCCCCAATGTTGGTGGGAAAGTTATAATTAACTCCCCTTGCCCTCACTGGTTCTTCTGCTTTCATGCCAGTTATTAGAATATGTGGGTCAGCACAAGCTGTGGCTTAGTCACACGGAAGACTGGATGCAAGCAAAAATCTACTGTGGCAATATGAACGACAGCACCAACCTCTTAGCCACCCACACGAGCCTTGTTACCTCACTTGAAGGGGTAAGAGCAACAATGGTGGGCATTGAATATTCCCTTGTGCCAATAGCTACAAGGTTCCTGGAGAGGACATGCCACCATGAGAGGACAGATCTAGGGAGCATAACGTTCAGGACCTCTGAGAGGATGCCCTTTATTTCAGAGCATCCATGAGATTAGTGCCCTTTGGCTCCAGCCACACACACCCTCCATCTGCCTTCTCTAGAGGGGATAATCCTCTTTATTGTGTTGCTTCAGAGCCATGGAAGTATTTGCTTGGTAATTTTCCCCTTCCGTGTAATTTGGGGACATGATTATTTAGTCCTAGATTTGTTTGTCTGAAGGGATTAGTTCACTGTCCAATTGATTAGGAAGTATATTTACTGCAAATTACATCCTTCTTGAGAGACCGAACAAAGACTAATTTCTTTCATTGTACAGCGAACTGTAGTAAAGCACTCACAAAGTTGCGCTCTTCTACAATCCAAGCAGTAGTTTCAGGAGTATCTAACACAGGAGACTAATCCCTTTTTGGCACAATGCCAGGCAGGGATCATCTACCCCAGGGATACTCAGAGTGCAGTTCATGAGCCGCAAGTGGCTTTTTAATGTGCCTCCTGAAGCTCTTCACAGCACATGGTATTAACACACTGTGATTTAATAATTAACCAATCCAAGTTAACAACCAATTAGTATGCTTCTATTATATTAACCAATTGTAGTTGATAATACTTGGTCATTTTGCTGTGAGATTTACCCTGTCTCAGATGTATTCACTTTATGATTCTACCTCACTAACATTTACAGCAAACTGAGTACAATTAGGATTTGCACAAAGCAGGAACAGAACACAGATAACACCCCAGATTACTCCCAGTTATAGGTTAATTTTCAGGTCAGTTACATACTTCAGTCTTACTCTGTATACTTAAACCCAGGTATAAGCAATGTTCCAGATCTTAATAGTTTATTATAATTTCCTTTTGAAAACTACAATGTACAATATTTTGATTTTTGGAGGCAGTCAGTCACAGTCACCTACCCAAACCTTCTAAGGCCCTGATCCTTCAAACGCTTAGACACATCTACATTTTCAATGGGTCTACTCACAGTAGTGCATGTTTTTAGGATTGGGCTTACTATAATCATGTAGCAACCACCACAATGATAGGCCAGAAATTCAACTTAGACTGCTCTACAGCAAGTATGAAAGTGCCCCAAAATCTTCAGTGCTAACCAGGCAAGCATTTCAAAACCAAATTAATCTGTAGTTTAATGAATTTTTTAACATGTGATGCATTTACAAAGGTCTTATTTTCATAAAACAGAATAAAGCCTTTGCTGAGACTATCCTGGTATATTATGAATTTTTTTTATTTTATTTATTAAACAGAACGCCTATTTCAGTAAAGGTCCCCTTGGATTTTCACACAGCCCAGCAGAAAATCATCACAGCAGAACAGCAATTTTAGCATTAATAAAAGCAGGCTATTTTAGGGGGTTTACACTAGATTGCTAGTCTAACATTTCACAAGCCATCAAGGGGTAGGGTGCTTTATATTCCCGGAGAGTTGGAAATTCTGCTTTCCAAAAGGATGCAACACTTTGCCTCTGGTAGATAGCTAGATATCAGAACTAAAATTACAACAATTAAAACTTTCAAAAGCGCCTAACTGACATAGGAGCCTAAGTCTAATTGTACTTATGAAAATTTATAGAAAAGCTATTTTAAATTTATGAATGCTAGAGCTTAGTATAATTCTATTCTCTTAGGCTTTGTGCAATTTCCCTTCCCACAGTCTCAAACAAAGGGATGTAAATATGTTTGAAAAAGCCTCCAGGCTTTTGAAACTTAAGTGGACCCTTTTGACATTCAAATATATTACATGTATCAGGGGGTAGCCGTGTTAGTCTGTATCCACAAAAACAACAAGGAGTCCGGTGGCATCCAGTTGCATCTGAAGTGGTTTTTTACCCACAAAAGCTTATGCCCAAATAGCACCATAAGGGATTGCTGTAGTATATCTATCTTTAATGCTACCACCTTTGTTCATTTAAAACTAATTGATACCAGGAAGAGATTCTGATCATCTTGCAGGAAATTCAGCAGTTTGAAGAATTCCCCAGAAGCTACACTAAAGACACCAATCCTGTAACTCTTAATATGAGTATTCCCAGTACCTGCAAGAGGTTGCAGGATCAGGATCACAAATATTGGACAACTTTTAACTCTGAAACCTTGCCTCTGAAGCACTTTGTTAATAACCACATGTGCTTAGAATGTTTGTTAAGTCTTTATAAGGGCCATCCTGGAGGTCTAACAGTGAAGTGTTTTGTTGCCATGTGGGTGACTAGTTTAGGCCTGACGCTGCCAGGGTCCAGGAGCACTGCCAAAAAAGTGTTACTTCATGGATTGACCCCCAGCTATGTGTTTGTCGTTCTCTCTTTACTGCCAGACTTATGGTAGTCTTTACAAAAAGTGTGGTCAGTGTATCTGGACTGCCAAAGGGCTCTTAGGGTTACATGAAAGAAAAAAAGCAGCCAAGCCATGCAGCCACAAAACAAGAAAATTATATTACTTGTCTACCTAAAGCTGTGGTTCTGATCTCAGCTACTTCAGTGTAAATCTAAGGTAACTCCACTGATGATGACAAAGTTACTCCAGATTGCACAGGTACTTGAGATCAGAATCTGGTCTGTGATGAGGAATCACCACACTTAAGGTGAACAACCCCGTAATGCATTATTGATGCTTGTAAAACAATAGTTTAAATGTGCTGCCCTGAACATGCTGCTCTCTAAGCAACAGTTCCATCACCCAAGAACGTGTCAAGTAATATAGGCATAAATATTAGATTTAGTTAGAAAATGCTTTAATGAGTGTTTTGGGTTGGTTTTTTTGTTGGGTTTTTTTATTTTGTTTTTTAAGGGGGAAATGTTTGGGCCCCACCCTGCAATGGAACTCCCAAATGACTTTAGTGGGAGCACTAAAATACTTCCAGATTAGTCCCTGTTGTGGATGTAAACACTACTCCACACATATACAAGGAACATATGCAGATACATACCAGTGCACCCAAAAAAATCTAGAAAATGCAGCCTGCTACATAGAACATGAAACTGATTAGTCTCTTTTCATTGGCCAAACTGAGTGAAGTGCAAAAAGTAAAAAGTCATAAATGACAAGAAGTTAATTAGACTTTAAAGTGTTGCATTTCAGTAACCTATTGTATAATTAGTATTGCAAATAAGGAAGTGTGGATTTTAAAAACATACATGGGGAATATTCTCCGATAGGAAACTGCACCTAGAGAACTCAGGAAAGCACTCTCCATCCATGCCCCTGGTATGCCCCTTATACCTGGGGCTAGACCCAACAGAGAAAGAGATCCAGCCAATTTCCAGCCACTTTGCATTGCCAGAGATGGTGCAAACCAGACTCCGACCCAGGATTTTTACCTTGACATTGGCCCTTTAACATCTGGGATATATGCTCATTCAGCTGAAGAGATGCACCTGAGGCTAAGTTAACATTTCTTTTTCTTATTTTGACTTACCTCCCTCAGTGTCAACATATAGGGCCAAATGAACTAGGATGCAGACCCGGTTACCCAGTGTCTCATATATACATTCTCCTTTACTGCGTTCAAATAAATTTAAAAATGGATTATTTTGGCAAGAGAAATTTTACTGTTCACTTAAATTAATGGCCATCAACCAAAATAATCACCCCTAGTCATTCAACCTCTAGTCAGGATGACAGGACATGCAGCTTCCATTAAAGCCAATGCCTTTGTTGATTATACCAGCAGATAGTACTTCTCATTCACTTACTGGAACTATACACTCCATCCACAGAGCTCCCTGGAAGAGAAATGCACTATATGCACACAGAATATAAATATAAACGCTTGCCATTAACTCCTTTTTTCCCCCCTCTAACGTATACAGTGCATGATTTCAGCAAATATTAGAAGAAAAACAACTAAGCCCAAATTTTCCCAACAGTCTTTGAAAGAGACAAGCTGGATGGAAGGAAGGAGCAAATATCTGAAATCTTAGGAATGTATAGGAGTTCATATAACTGAGGGAGTTTATATAATTATCCTCAGACAAATAGTCTCTACCATTCATGTAACCTATGGTATAATTCATGGTACATATGAAGGCAGCAAAGAAGTATGGACTAAGGGATTCTGACACGAGACTATTATAAAACAAAGAAGTCAAGGATTTAACACTCTTGGTATTTAAATAATTCTTTATTAGATGGCAATTAGGTTGAAATAGCACAAAATACTCATATGAATGTGCTAGGAGATCAAAACGTATAAATTCCCCTTAGGAACCTGGGTAATTGTGACAGGTACACCAAATTTGTCCAGTTCCCCCTCTCCCCACACCCCCATTATGGCTAATGACTTTATCTGACTAATTTCCCTGTTAGAGCTTGTCTACACTGGCACTTTACAGGAAAAACACCCCCGAGCACTGCACGTTTCAGCATTGTAAAGTGGCAGTAGAGACGGTACACCAGCTCTGGGAGCCGCACTCTCAGCACTTGGAGCTACGCCCCTCATGGAGGTGGTTATTTTAGAGCACTAGGAGAGCTCTCTTCCAGCGCTGTGCCGCAGCTACACAAGCCGTGTTCAAGTTCTGCTGCGGCAGCGCTTTAACGCCGCCAGTGAAGACGTGCCCTTAGTGTTTGGGAGTAAGCTTTACCTCTGCGATGCCAAGCAGGAGCTACCTAGTTATCATGCTAATCAAGACTTCATTACATTGTTCAGACTCGTTAACACAAAGGATCTGCTAATGGGCATGTGTGCAATTCCATGTGTGCAATGCAACTGTTGTAAAATTATATTAAAAGATGTGTTGTCTAGTTTTAGCCCCTTTCTACCAGATACATAGGCTTTGTCCACACTGGAAACTGAACAAAACTTTTGTTGTTCAGAGGTGTGAAAAAAATGCACCCCCGAAAGTAGCGGCACAGCTGTGTCACTAAAAGTTACGTAGTTTTAGACATTACAGTAGCTGAGAATATGGTTAAGTAAGAGGACTGCTATATATTTTGCATTACTTTTAACTATCTTGTGTTTGTCCTCATTATCCCCCTATCCTACCGCTCTAAGATTATCCGGCACTCCACTCAGTGGTGTCAGCTCCCTTACTGGGCCTACATAGTTCTCATTCTACGTCAGTAAGAACGATCCCCACACAGAACAGAGAACTGGCTTGTGGAAGACTGAATTCTCTGTGCAAAGAACAGGAGCGGTTATCTCTCACACATGGGGGAGTCACATTCCTGGAATCCCACTTCACGCACAGAGGGCAAAGGGGGGGGAAAAAAAAGGAGAGATGCGCTGTTCCCTTCACAAGGAAATGAGAGTAGATGCCCTCCATCTAATATTTTGCTTGCCCAACCACCTTCCCTCTGCTTGGGAATTTTATTTGGAAAAAGAATGTCACATCTGACTCATCAGGAACACAATCAGGAAGATTGGAGATAAAAAGATAGTCTAACTCTCTCAAAACCAAAATTCTGGGATCCATTTGGACTAGCCTGAGGGACAAATTGGCCAATCAACTAACCACAAACATTGTTTTTCCTCCTAGTGTGAATCCAAACTTTCCCCTCTTAAAAAAATGCTAGTCAAAGCACAATTAATCTGCATACAGACATGATGAACCACTACCAAGGGGTTCATGAACAAATGCAACAAAATACCAAAGATGTTAAAGATTACAATGCAACCACTAGTTCTATGTGAAACAGGAAACGCGGTTTTTTCCCCCCCTAAAACTTCTCTCTCTCCAGGTTTTCAGAAGCTCACTTAAGTTTAAATATTAGTTTAATTCTTAGGGTGCACTGACCTTTTGCATAACTCCTTCCAAAGCCTGTTTTATTCTCCAGCATGATTCGGACATTAATTTTGTTTCCTGATTTTCCAGTGTTGTCTCTTGCAAATCTGTGCTTTCTTGAAGTCTTAAAAGTGCTGTGAAACAACGAGTGTCTTCTTTTGTAATTCTGTTAGGGTCCATCTGAAATAGGTTTAAGAACATCCATAATTTAAGTTTGTCCAATAGACCTTAACTCAGTATAACCGAAAGGTACACTTGTATGCCACTCAATGCAATATCATACTAATCTTACTGCTATAAAATATATTCTCAACACACAAAACTTCTATTCACACAAAATAAGTAAATGATAAGCAAAAAACACAGATGTCTTATATTAAAGTAAATCACACCAGATAAACTCATAAGGACTTTCAGATATAGTAGGAGCATAAAAAAGGTTTTCTCCAAATTTCCTAGGGATATGTAGATGTAGGAGATGGGATAACAGGACAGAGTATTTCCATGAAATCTTGAAAGGGACTCTATATTTTGCCTGTGCAGCAAATGGAACGGAGATCATGAAAATTAATAAGCTTAGAATGAATCAGACAAATGATCAGCAAATTTGGAACCTGATCACATGGAGAATGATCTCGTGTCCACTGTAACCACTGGATATCAACATTAAAAAAAATGGATTCATCAGGCTTAGACGCCAGGACATGGATCAGTGTCTTTATGTCAAACAGATTTAAAAGATGAACATTTTGTAAATGGTAAATTTTCTCTCTCTGCTTTGTATGTGACATAGAAAAACTGCCTTCAACTCTGGACACCACACTACATTTATTGACAAACTGAAGCAGTTCAGGACAGCACTTCAAAAATGATCAGTAGCTTTGAGGAATTTATAAGGAAAGATGCAAAATACACATAAGCATGGCTAGGTGATAACCAAGTGTGTGGAGAAAACATAATATTCTACAAATACTTGAAGGGTTCAAACCTCATGAAGGGAGAGGGATTACTCAACATGGTTCAAGGGGGTTATGACAACTAGAAACGCAATGAAATGAACAAAGGGAAAACTTAGGCCAAATATCAGGAAAAAATATCTCAATAGCCAGACATACTGGTCTGTGGAACAGCCACCTGAGGGATGTGGTAGAAGCCCCATACTTGGAACTTTCAAACTCAGCTAGAAAACCCACTATAAAATGTACCATGGAGAATACTCCTACATTAGCAGAGGGATGGACTGAAGATTTAAAAAGTATGGTTAGGCTCTAACTTCTATGATTGATTCAAATATATCATGTTAAGATTTCAAAGCATAGGCTTAGAATCTATTGCCATCCAATTTGAAGCAGCTCTTTCTACATTTAAAAGAGTGACTGGAACTTAAAATATTGTAAGTACTGCATCTTAGAGTTGAATCACAAAACCATTTATTTCACATACTGAAGGATAGAAAATAAAACAGCCTTCTCTCAGAAACCCAAACAAAAACAAACATGTATCATTCGTACTCAAGAAGACAGGACACAGGGTCATGCAAATGTAATGTGTGATCAATGGAAAGCATGTTAAAGAAAGTATTGAACTTAATGGAATACCAGAGGTAAGGTTAGCAGGATACAGAATTGCTAGCCAAAAACCACAGATGAATTCCTTTATATGCATTCTAAAGCATGAGAGTGAAAGATTCAAGCTAGCCTAAAAACAAACAACAAAAACTTCTGATCAAGAGTGAATTTTAGAACACAGTGATCACTATTTAGAACAAATTAATATTTACTAATACATGCCAAACTGCAGTGAATAATACATGTAGACTGGAATTATCAAAGGGGCCTAAGGGATACGGACTATTCACCAGGAGTTGGGTTTCAAACTCATATAGCCCCCCCTTGAAATTCTTATCTACAATATAGTAACTTCAAGTATATGTTTACTTTTCAGTGGCAACCACTACTGAAAAGAGGTTACTACTGCAGTTTTTAATGTAATCAAAATAAAAGCTTCTGAAAAAAGTTGACATGGGTGTTGTAACACAAACAGGGGAGACCAAACTTTGTAGGGGCCAGATCCAGTATACAGCAAGTCAAATTCATCTGCAGCATAACTTCATAGACATTAATAGGCAATGAATCTTGTGTGTCAAATGGAACGTTGCTTGAACAAGATCAACAGTGGATTGTATTAAAGTATTTTTCTGGATTATCTCTAATTTAGTACCTCATTTACTAAATGCTATTGGACAATAGCACAGAGAACATCTTCACAAATGTAGTTAGAAAGGCTGATGGGGATATGCTGAGAAATGTACGTGACTACTGATGGCTTTGAAAACATGTGCAGGATTAGTTTAAATAATTCTGGTAAAGTTAGAAAGCTGTAGGGCTTCAGGGAGAACATTTGATTTGTGGTGGTCAGTTAATGTAGCTGATTGCCGCAGCCTTTCAAGGGATATTCACCCAGCCACTGCTACACCCATAACGTTTTTACGTTTTTTGAAAATTAGCTTGCCTGAGTAAAGTCTAAACAGAAGTTTATAGGAATCCACAATATCAATAAGAGGAACATTATAAAAGTTAGTCACCAAATAGACATTACACAGAGTGGGGGGAGGCAGTGGAGGCGGGAGGAGAAGGGGGAAGAGAGCTGCAGGCAAGAACTCATTGACAAGACTTTTTAGAAAAGGCACTGGGAATTAATCACACATACAAGCAAAATAAAATATCAAAATAGTTTCCAAGAAGTTGGTTGATATTCAGGTAAAAAGAATGTCATTACAATATTTTCAGTATTCTTTTCTATCCTATTAGATATTTTAACAGTTAGCTTGCCTTTTTTTTTTTTACACCACCACTGCACAATGAGTTGAGGTTTTCATTAAGCTCTCCAGAGTATCAAATTGTCACTTTTTGTGAGCAGTTACACAACTTAGAATCTACAAACATACAAACAGTACATACTTTTCAATCTGACATATATTACCATTCATTTGTCAAGACTAAATTTCACCTGCCAACATGTGGCCCATCATTCTAGCACATTATGCCCCACTGAAGTGCCTCAGTCTTTCAGCTTTGATTAACCTACATATTATCTCATTGGTAAAGTCTGTCACTCTACTAAACCCCCCCACCCCACACACAAAGAAATACATTTATTTATAGAGCTGGTGAAAAATGGTTAAGTACATTTCATTAAAAATTTCAAGTTTTCTGGAAAAAAATTAAAACTTCATTTTTGACTCCTTCTCTCCCCTCTTCTGGTGGCCAAAAGGAAAAGGGGGAAAGGGAGAGAAGGGAGAACAAAACCAAAAACCATGAAAATTGGAAAAAGTTTTAGTTTTATAATTGAAAAAATCCAAACACTTTCAAAAAACTTTTTTTTTCCCCAAAGATGACAGTTTCATTGAAAAAAGTTTTAAATAAAATATTAAAATCGGCTTGGTTTATTAAACATCTGCCCTTGTATGGAACCACTGTTAACTTTTTCTCACATTGAAAACTGACCATTTATTCCTGCTGCTGTTCTGCCTTTTAGCCAGCTTCCAATTTATCAAAGAACTTCGCCTCTCACTCTATGATTACTTGGTTTCCTTAACAGCCTCTTCTTCGGCACTTTGACAAAGGCTTTTTGAAAGTTCAAATAAATTACACAAGCCAGTTCTCATTTATCCACCAGTTGGTTAGCTTACTCACAGAATAGAACAGAAATCTGAAAGACTTGGTATATGAAAAAAAGCTTGTAAAATGGTCTTGTGTTAAAAGGTATATTTTCCAAATGTTCAGTAAAGCCTTTCTAATTCACACTTGGTCAATCCACACACAACTACTAGCTAGCTGAGTAGCTCAGCATCTTTGAGAAGAGTGCTCTGAAGATTCCTACTGCTAAGCTGTCATTACCTAACAAAATATACTAAAAAGTACATAAGTATACTATGAAGTACATCAGCATCATAAACAATTAACGCTATACTGCTCAAAAGTCATGCTCCAATTCACAGTGAAGTCAATGGAAGTCTCTTCATTGATTTCATAGGAGTTGAATCAGGCCCTGCATGATTAAGTGCATTTTGTCAGGAAGCATATTTTCTGTTTTCCTGACTATATCAAAATTTCTGAAAATCTGGAAGAGGTTACCATTCAATAGTGTGAATTAATGACGTTCTCTTGTATTTTATGTGCACTATTCTATTTATCCATAGAGAGAGAGATGACATTAAAAATATTGAAGTCTCATTGTGTCTACAAATTGTAGAGAAATATTTTGGGCAAATCTTGTATCAAGTTGGGTCATCCAGATATTTTGGAACTAGTTCAGATTTAAAAATAAATAGGAGTTTTAGATCAATTAGAGGATCAGGCTCTAATTGTAGAATTATGTTTATATTGCTGTTTTTACATTATGCAGACTAAAGGATAATGTGTATGCCATGGGAATAATTTTGCCCTTTGTTACACCTGTATAACCTCAGACTTCACATTGTTAATTAGCATGCTATGAAGTCATTGCAACTAAACTTACTTGTCAAAATAAACAAAATACATTTAGTTATATAGAATCCTGACTTTTTTTGGCCTGTTTTTGAAGTAAACATACTATTGGGTGTTTTCTATAAGTTAAGATGTCTTAATGGAGATGTTTCAATGGGTTTGTAATGGAGAGAATAATTTTTCACCCTACAAGTCGAGTTATTGTATACATTAGTCTATTTCATTGTCAAGAAAACAAGTAATTCTAAGCTACTTTACAATAAGTACCATAAATGAACTGTCACTCTGCTAAGGTATAGTCAATTAAGTATGTATAAACATGGAACAGGTCATACATAACTTTTAAAAAGTAACTAATAAACACAAAGCATTTGCCAATAATTGAAAACAGACAGGAATAAATAAGTAGGTGCAAGTAACAAATATAAACAATATTACAATAAATTTGGAACTGTCACTTGTTTTATTTCAATCACTCGTTTAAATGTGCATGCAATTGTACTACATCCAATCTGTAGGTGGTCTAGATTTAGAGTAGATTTTGTTGTTAATGTATCCAGTCTGTCCTGGGGCCCAAGAGCAATTCTGTCTACTTAAAGTATGACCTGAAAGAAAAATAGATTTCCACTTCTTCACTGACTTCAAATGAAAATAAAATAAAAACCATTTCTATGAAGACAGACTAGTGTTCGTACTATACATATAAAAACTTCTTAACACCCTAATTAAAACTCATATCCAGTTTTTGGACAGTAAAACTTATATCAGATCCTACAGCATCTTTAGTTCACCTATTCTGAACTAGTAATCTTTTTTGCAAACTTCAAGAGCACAATCTTTTGTTTTACCCCTGAGAAAGAGCAAACGACAGCCCCCCACTTCCTTTGAGAAAGTTCACAGTACCAGGCAAAAAAAACCGTAAGTGAATCCAACCAATGTAGTGTAATTTCCAAGAACAAAAAATAATCTCTTTCTAAAAGCTTAAACCACTAGAAAGCACTATCTCCCTGCAGCTCAGATCCAATGTGCATAGCATTGCCCAATTGAAAACATTACTTTGCCATATTTTTGTGGCCTAGTAGGGCAGTCTAATTCTCCCCTCCTGGGAAATGAGCTAACAAGTTACAGAAGGTACCTTTTCCCTGTGCCAGCCATTACACACCCAAGTTCCAAGTGAAGAGCAGCAGCATCAAATTCACAAGGAAGGTAGCCTCTAAAAAGAAACCTGGGACAATTCTTGTACCCGGCTGCAAGTAGTTATCCTCCAAAGGGGAAACAATGATAACTTAAATAAAAGGCAGGGGCCCTATTTGTTCTATGCAACAAGGAAACTACTATTTGTTAGGGTCATACATACATACAAACCGAGTTTAGATTTGTTCAAATTATTCCCTTTATTTTCTGAACTCTCACTTACCTGCATGTTTTGGATGTCCTGGACACAATGTCACCATTATATTCTGATGACTATTTCTAAACTTGCCCACTCCAGGGCTCCCTTTACTCAGCGGGGCAGTGGTAAAAAACAGAAGTAGGTAAAACTAACTTGTCCTGAACTAGACTCCGTGTTTCCCAAGTGAGAAAACTCAGTTTGCCCAGCTCACCCTCCAGGACCAGACACCCTTGACCGGAGCCCACCTTCTTCCAACCCTCCTCCCTTCTCCCCCCAACTCTCAGATCAAGAGCACGTGGAGAGTCAGTAAGAAGCGTAAAGCAGCCGCCCGCGTCTCACAACCCAACCCCTGCAGTGAGCAGAGCCCCTGGGTTACTCCGCAGACACTGGGTCTGTGCACCTGACCTCCGCCTCTGCCCAGCCTGTGAGGCGCCCAGCACCCACGCCCCCCCCTCCCGCCTTCTGTGCCCCAGCCACCCGCCCTAGCCACGGCGCGAGGGTGCCGCGACGCTACCTGGGCTCTGAAGCAGAAGAACAACGCAACGCTGCAGACCACCTGCCCCAGCCCGAGCAGCACCAGCGGGACCAGCAGGGCCCTGGCGGCGGCTGGAGGCGGCGGCGGCGAGTGCGGATGGGCCGGCGGCGCTGCCTGCGGCGGCTGCGAGCCCTCGTGGGGGGCGCTGCCGCCCAGCTCCTCGGAGCCGCGCAGGTACTTGGTGTAGTCTCGGCTGGCGCGGCGCATGGCGCTTCGGCACTCTCCGGGCGGCGCGGGCAGGCTCCCAGGCTCGGCAGCGCCCGGCGCCCGCGGGCGGTGGCTCTTATAACCTGGGGCCGGGCTCTTCAGCCAATCAGGAGGCAGCCACGAGGCTCGTTCTGCCCCGCCCGCTGAATCCTGCCCGGGCGCCACGCTGTGGCCGCCTGCAGGTAGGGAGGCTGGCAATTGAGCGCAGCTTTACCACCAAAGCCCGGATCCAGCCCCTTTATAACAGCCCTCCTGGCCGGCCCTTCCAGTGTGGGGACCCGAGAAACAGGAAATCAGTTTAGCTGCCTTTCAAAAAGTTACATCCCGACTCCCTCCGCCCCCCTTGAAACGCAACAGCACTTGTGAAACTTTGGCCGCAAACCCACAAATCATGCCATTAGAATAGACAGCTATCGTTGTTACCAAAACATAAAATGACATCAGTGCATCCTCCTGCAAGAAAACTCCAAAATGTGTAACATTGTGCCTGTATCCGGCTGCATCTGGCTAATTTTTGTAGTCAACCCCTACTTTTCAATCTAAATTTAATACATAGGCAGTTCCTCCTAGTCTACTGGAATATTGTAGATGATGGAAATCCTAATTTGTGCTGCTCACCAGGGATCCCTTCAGAAAGGATCAAATTTATCGGTTAATTTGCTATTCAAAATTATAACCTACCCCCTCAAAAAAACTCTGACATTTAAAGAGCATCCAGCTAGTATAAAAATAAAATAAGAATGAACAAATAGAAACAATTTATAGTAGCTTTCCATTCCCTGAACACTGTAAAAGTTGTTATAGACTTATTAGGTTAACCAATTTATTTGAGCATAAGCTTTCGGGAGCTACAGCTCACTTCATGCTCCCGAAAGCTTATGTTCAAATAAATTGGTTAGTCTCTAAGATGCCACAAGTACTCCTTTTCTTTTTGCGAATATAGACTAACACGGCTGTTACTCTGAAACTTACTAGGTTGTTACACATTATCATTAACGGAGTAGGTAAATGATACATATCAGAGATAGAGTCTTAAAGCCCTATGAATGTTTTGAGGAGACACAGAGCAGGTCTCTTAGCTCTACAGGGTAAGAATGACAGGGAACCTTGTTCTGTAGGCACAGCTGATTTGGGGAAGAAAAGCAACAGAAGAAAGTTTCACCTGTGACTCTTGTTTTAGAACTTAGTATTCTGCGCTTGGAAAAAGCTGTCCGCCTGAATTAAGAATGTCCTTGCTTTTGTGGGCTCTAAATCTCAGTGTTAAAATTATATAATCATAGACGTGTCTAACTGGAAGGGACCTCAGCAAGTCATCAAGTCCAGCCCCTGCACTGAGGCAGGACCAAGTAAACCTAGACCTTCCCTGACAGGTGTTAGTCCAACCTGTTCTTAAAAACCCTCCAATTATGGGGATTCCATAACCTCACTTGGTAACCTATTCCAGTACTTAATTACTCTTATAGTTAGAAAGTTTTTCCTAATATCTAATCTAAATCTCCCTTGCTACAGATTAACCCCATTACTTCTTGCTCTACCTTCAGTGGGCATAGAGAACATTTGATCACTGTCCTCTTTATAACAGCCCTTAACATATTTGAAGAGTCATCAGGTGCCCCCCCCCAAGTCTTCTTTGCTTAAGACTAAACATGCCCAGTTTTTTTAACCTTTCCTCCTACGTCAGGTTTTCTAAATCTTTTATCATTTTTTGTTGCTCTCCTCTGGACTCTATCCAGTTTATCCACATCTATCCTAAAGTAGGGCAACCAGAATTGGACACAGGACTCCAGCTGAGGCCTTTACCAGTGCCGAGTGGAGTAAAACAATTACCTCCTGTGTCTTTCATAGAACACTCCTGTTAATACACCCCAGAATGATATTAGCCTTTTTTGCAGCTGCATCACATTGTTGACTCATATTCAATTTGTGATCCACTATAACCCCCAGATCCTTTTCAGCAGTACTACCACCTAACTAGTTAATCCCCATTTTATACTTGTGCATATGATTTTTCCTTCCTAAGCATACTGTGTTGCCCTTGTTTTTATTGAATTTCATGTTGTTGATTTAAGACCAATTTTCCAGTTTGTCAAGGTCATTTTGCATTCTAATCCTGTCCTCCAAAGTGCTTGCAAACTCGCCCAGCTTGATATCATTCACAAATTGTAGAAGTGTCCTCTCTTCGCTATTATCCAAGTCATTAAAGGAACAGTCACAAGTGTGAAATGCCTGCAAGCTGCATGGAAACTTTTAAAAAACACATAATAGTAGTTCAAACTATATGTATACCCCAAATAAAAAAAACAGTAAGAGGACATAAAAAATGCCACCATGGCTAATTAACAGAGTAAAAGAGACAGTTGAAGACAAAAAGTCATCTTTTAAAAATTCAAAGTCACATCCTACTGAGGAAAATAGAAAGGAACATAAACTCTGGCAACTCAAGTGTAAAAGTATAATTAAGCAGAAAGGCTACCAAACAATCAGTGGGGTCACTGGATGATCATTGTGCTAACGGAGCACTTAAGGAAGACAAGGACTTTGCAGAGAAGCTAAATGAATTCTTTAAATCGGTCCTTACTGCAGACAATGTGAAGGAGATTCCCACACCTGAGCCATTCTTTTAGATGACAAATATAATGAATTGTCCCAGATTGAGGTGTCAGTAGATGAGGTTTTCAAGCAAACTGATAAATTAAATAGTCATAAGTCACCAGGAGGAGACGGTATTCACCCTCAGAGTTCTGAAGGAACTCAAATATGAAACTGCAGAACTACTAACTGTGGTATGTAACCTATCGCTTAAATCAGCCTCTGTTCCAGATGTCTGGTGGATAGCTAATGTAATGCTGATTTTTTTAAAAAGGCTCCAGAGGCGAACCTGGTAACTATAGGCCACTAAACCTAATTTCAGTACCAGAAAATTGGTTGAAACTATAGAAAAGAACAGAATTATCACATACATAGATGAACACAGTATGTTGGGGAAGAGTCTACATGGCTTTTGTAATAGGCAATCATGCCTCATAAATCTCTTAGAGATCTTTGAGAGGGTCAACAAACGTGGACAAGAGTGATCCAGTGGACATAGTGTACATGAACTTCCAGAAAGCCTTTGATAAGGTCCCTCACCAAAGCCTCTTAAGCAAAATAAGCAATCATGGAATAAGAGGGAAGGTCCTCTCATGCATCAGTAACCAGTTAAAAGATAGGAAACAAAGGGTAGGAATAAATGGTCAGTTTTCACAGTGGAGAGAGGTAAATAGGAGGGTTGCTCAAGGATCTGTACTGGGACCAATGCTGTTCAATATATTCATAAACTATCTGGAAAAAATAATAAACAGTGAGGTGGCTAAGTTTGCATATGACATAAAATTACTCAGGATAGTTAAGTCCAAAGCTGACTGTGAAGAGTTACAAAGGGATCTCATTAAACTGGATGACTGGGCAACAAAATGGCAGATGAAATTCATTGTCCATTAATGCAAAATAGTGCACATTGGAAAACATAATCCCAACTATACATACAAAATGATGGGGTTTAAATTAGCTGTTACCATGAAAGAAAGAGATGTTTAAGTCATTGTGGATAGTTCGCTAAATACGTCTGTTCAGTTTGCAGTGGCAGTCAAAAGAGCTAACAATGTTAGGAACCATTATAAAAGGAATAGATAATAAGACAGAAAATATCAAAATGCCACTATATAAATCCATGGTACTCCCACACCTTGAATACTGAATGCAGTTCTGGTCTTCTCCATCTCAAAAAAGACAGAATTGGAAAAAGTACAGAGAAGGACACCACAAATGAGTAGGGGGATGGAACAGGAAAGATTTTAAAAACTGGGGCTGTTCAGCTTAGGAAAGAGACTACTAAGGGGAGATATGATAGAGGTGTATACAGTCATGACTGGTGTAGAGAACGTGAATAAGGAAGTGTTTTTTGCCTCTTCACATAACACAAGAACCAGGAGTCACCCAATGAAATTAATAGGTAGCAGGTTTAAAACAAACATAATGAAGTACTCCTTCACAAAACGCACAGCCAACATGCCGAACTCATGGCCATGGGATATTGTGACGGCCAAAAGAATAACTGGGTTCAAAAAAGAATTAGATATATTCAGGGAGGATAGGTCCATAAATAGTTATTAGCCAATATGTAGGGCCTTACCAAATTCATGGTCTATTTTGGTCAATTTCACTATCAAAGGATTTTTAAAATAGTAAATTTCATCATTTCAGCTATTTAAATCTGAAATTTCACAGTGTTGTGATTGTAGGGGCCCTGACCCCAAAAGGAGTTGTGGGGAGGTCACAAGGTTATTGTAGGAGAGGTCGGGGTACTGCAACCCTTGCTTCTGTGCTGCTGTTGGCGGTGGCGCTGCCTTCAGAGCTGGGCATCTGGCCAACAGCCGCCACTCTCTGGCCGCCCAGCTCTGAAGGCAGCGCTGCACTAAGGGTGGCAATACCGCAACCCCCTTACAATAACCTTGTGACCCCGTCCCTGGCAACTCCCTTTTGGGTCAGGACCCCCAATGTGAGAAATCATAGAATATCAGGGTTGGAAGGGCCCTCAGGAGGTCATCTAGTCCAACCCCCTGCTCAAAGCAGGACCAATCCGCAATTAAATCATCCCAGCCAGGACTTTGTCAAGCCTGACCTTAAAAACTTCTAAGGAAGGAGATTCCACCACCTCCCTAGGCAACACATTCCAGTGTTTAACCACCCTCCTAGTGAAAAAGTTTTTCCTAATATCCAACCTAAACCTCCCCCACTGCAACTTGAGACCATTACTCCTTGTCCTGTCCTCTCCTACCACTGAGAACAGTCTAGAACCATCCTCTTTGGAACCCCCTTTCAGGTAGTTGAAAGCAGCTATCAAATCCCCCCTGATTCTTCTCTTCTGCAGACTAAACAATCCCAGTTCCCTCAGCCTCTCCTCATAACTCATGTGTTCCAGCCCCCTAATCATTTTTGTTGCCCTCCGCTGGATGTTTTCCAATTTTTCCACATCTTTCTTGTAGTGTGGGGCCCAAAACTGGACACAGTACTCCAGATGAGGCCTCTCCAATGCTGAATAGAGGGGAACGATCACGTCCCTCGATCTGCTGGCAACACCCCTACTTTTGCAGCCTAAAATGCCATTGGCCTTCTTCGCAACAAGGGCACACTGTTGACTCATATCCAGCTTCTCGTCCACATGAACCCCTAGGTCCTTTTCTGCAGAACTGCTGCCGAGCCATTCGGTCCCTAGTCTGTAGCGGTACATGGGATTCTTCCATCCTAACTGCAGGACTCTGCACTTGTCCTTGTTGAACCTCATCAGATTTCTTTTGGCCCAATCCTCTAATTTGTCTAGGTCCCTCTGTATCCTATCCCTACCCTCCAGCGTATCTACCTCTCCTCCCAGTTTAGTGTCATCTGCAAACTTGCTGAGAGTGCAATCCACACCATCCTCCAGATCATTTATGAAGATATCAAACAAAACCGGCCCCAGGACTGACCCTTGGGGCACTCCACTTGATATCGGCTGCCAACTAGACATGGAGCCATTGATCACTACCCATTGAGCCCGACAATCTAGCCAACTTTCTATCCACCTTATAGTCCATTCATCCAGCCCATACTTTTTTAACTTGCTGGCAAGAATACTGTGGGAGATTGTGTCAAAAGCTTTGCTAAAGTCAAGGAACAACACGTCCACTGCTTTCCCCTCATCCACAGAGCCAGTTATCTCATCATAGAAAGCAATTAGATTAGTCAGGCATGACTTGCCCTTGGCGAATCCATGCTGACTGTTCCTGATCACTTTCCTCTCCTCTAAGTGCTTCAGAATTGATTTCTTGAGGACCTGCTCTGTGATTTTTCCAGGGACTGAGGTGAGGCTGACTAGCCTGTAATTCCCAGGATCCTCCTTCCTCCCTTTTTTAAAGATGGGCACTACATTAGCCTTTTTCCAGCCGCCTGGGACTTCCCCAGATCGCCATGAGTTTTCAAAGATAATGGCCAATGGCTCTGCAATCACATCCGCCAACTCCTTTAGCACTCTCGGATGCAGCGCATCAGGCCCCATGGACTTGTGCTCGTCCAGCTTTTCTAAATAGTCCCTAACCACTTCTTTCTCCACAGAGGACTGGTCACCTCCTCCCCATGCTGTGCTGCCCAGTGCAGTAGTCTGGGAGCTGACCTTGTTTGTGAAGACAGAGGCAAAAAAAAGCATTGAGTACATTAGCTTTTTCCACATCCTCTGTCACTAGGTTGCCTCCCTCATTCAGTAAGGGGCCCACACTTTCCTTGGCTTTCTTCTTTTTGTTAACAACCTGAAGAAACCCTTCTTGTTACTCTTAACATCTCTTGCTAGCTGCCACTCCAGGTGTGATTTGGCCTTCCTGATTTCACTCCTGCATCCCCGAGCAATATTTTTATACTCTTCCCTGGTCATGTGTCCAATCTGCCACTTCTTGTAAGCTTCTTTTTTGTGTTCAAGATCAGCAAGGATTTCACTGTTAAGCCAAGTTGTTCACCTGCCATATTTACTATTCTTTCTACACATCAGGATGGTTTGTCCCTGTAACCTCAATAAGGATTCTTTAAAATACAGCCAGCTCTCCTGGGCTCCTTTCCCCCTCATGTTATTCTCCCAGGGGATCCTGACCATCAGTTCCCTGTGGGAGTCAAAGTCTGCTTTTCTGAAGTCCAGGGTCTGTATTCTGCTGCTCTCCTTTCTTCCCTGTGTCAGGATCCTGAACTCGACCATCTCATGGTCACTGCCTCCCAGGTTCCCATCCACTTTAGCTTCCCCTACTAATTCTTCCCGGTCTCCCCCATGAAATCTGTATAGTATAGGGTAAAACCACACAAAAGACCAGATTTCATGGCAGGGGGAGACCAGATTTCATGGTCCGGGACACGTTTTTCATGGCCGTGAATTTGGTAGATCCCTACCAGTATGGTCAGGGACACAACCCCATGCGCTGGGTGTCCCTTTAACTCTTCCTGCCAGAAGCTGGGACTGGACAACAGGAGATAGATCACTCAATAAACTGGTCTGTTCGTTCCCTCTGGAGCATCTGGCACCAGCCACTGTTGGAAGCCAGGATATTGGTTTGACCCAGTTTTATATTCTTCTATTCTACTAGATACATCCTCCCTGTTTGACAGTGAACCACTGATAACTACTCTTTGAGTATGGTTTTTCAATCAGTTGTGCGCCCATTTTAGAGTAATTTAATCTAGATCACATTTCCTTAATTTTCTTATAAGAATGTCATGTGAGACTGGATCAAAAGCCATACTAAAATCAAGATATATCACATTTACTGCTTCCCCACATCCACTAGGCCAGTAACCCTGTCAAAGAAGGAAATCAGGTTGGTTTGGCATGACAAATCCATGCTGGCTATTATACTTATATATAACATTATTATACTGTACATACATATAAACTGATTGTTTAATAATTTGTACCAGTATCTTCCAGGTATCATAATTAGGCTGAGTGGTCTATAATTACCTGGGTCCTCCTTGTTCCTCTTTTTAAAGATAGGTCTATGTTTGCCCTTTTCCAGTCGTCTGGGACCTCTCCCATCCTCCATGGGTTCTATAAGGCCCTGTCTACACTACAAAGTTTTGTCAGCAAAAGTTATGCCACCATAATTAAAACTGCTGGTTCATGTCCACACTATGCTCCTTGTGTCGGCAGAGTGCATCCACACTAGCAGCTTTTGCATCAATACAGAGATCAGTGCACTGTGGGTAGCTATCCCACTGTGCAACTGGCCACAGGGTGGTTTGGAAAGGGTTTGCAATGCCTCATGGGGCAGGTACAGTGTCGCATGATGCAGGTTTCTCAATCCGATCCTTCCATGGGCATCCTAGTAGATTGTCAGCTGCTTTTCATCTGAAGTGGCGGGGGCAGTGGGAACGGAGAGTGGTGTGTTTCAAGTGGGGGAAACAGCAGGCTGACTGACCTATCCTGAGGCCTGGGGAGACCCCCCACGCCCACATCAGCTCCTGGCTCTGCTCCACACAGCAGTCTCTTCTGCCCCTCCCACTCCGGAAGAAGCAGCCTGCTCTGCCAGCCTGCCTATGGTTCTGTGATTCCCTCTGAGTTCTCCCACAGCCTCCTCAGCTGTGGGGAGCAGCATCCTGAGCAGCTCTGTGAGCTCTGGGTGCTGAGGAATATCAACGCAGCACAGCAATGTCCCGCTCCCCCACCCTCCCATACACACACACACTCTCTGCAGCAGCAGTTTGCCTGCTGCTGTGTTCCTAGTGGAGTGGAGAACAGGAGCTTTCCACACTAATGATTTGCTCTTTGCTCCCGGAGCAGAGCAGCACGCTCTGCTGTCAGATACGTCACAGTTTTGAAAGGGGAGGGTTGCAGGCCTGCAGTGCAGGCCTGCAGGGCAGCCGAGATCAAAACAGTGAGCAGAGCAGTCACAGCAGGCATTGTGGGATACTGGTGGAAGCCAGTTATGTCAACAAAACAAACAGCAGCATCTACACTGATGTGTTGTCGCTTTAACTTTGACACAAAAAGCTTTACGCCTCTCATCAAGATGGTTTTATTTTGTCGGCAAAACAGCAGTTTTGCTGCCAAAAGTAGCTTTGTGGTGTGTACACCTCCACTGTTTTCTCAGCAAAATGCAGCTTTTGCTGACAAAACTTTGTAGGGTAGAGAAGGCCAAAGATAATTGCTAATGGTTCCCAGATTGCTTCAGCCATAACCGCTGACTCCGTGGGTGCTCTGGGGCTGGAGCACCCACAGGAAAAATTGGTGGGTGCTCAGCACCCACCAGCAGCTCCCTGCCGGCCCCCCCACCCAGCTCACCTCCGCCACACCTCCGCCTCCTCCCGTGAGCACGCCGCCACCACTCTGCTTCTCCCCCCCCCCCCCAGGCTTGCCGCAAATCAGCTGTTTCGCGCGTGGCAAGCCTGTGAGGGAGGGGGGAGAAGCGGAGCGGTGGCACGCTCAGGGGAGGAGGCGGAGCTGAGGTGAGCTGGGGCAGGGAGTGGTTCCCCTGCACTCCCCCCCATCTCACCTCTGCTTCCTACGGCCCTCCCTGCGCCCACCCCCTCGCCCAGCACACCTCCGCTCCGCCTCCTCCCCTGAGTGTGTTACCGCTCTGCTTCTCCCCACTCCCAGGCTTGCTGCGCACAAGCCTGGGAGGGAGGGGGGTGGAGGGGAAATGCAGAACGCCCGGGGGAGGAGGCGGAGATTTGGGGAAGGGGTTGGAACAGGGGCGGGGCCGGGGGGCAGAGTTGGGGTGGGGCCAGGGGCAGGGGAGGGGGTGCGAGCACCCACTGGCCCCAGCTAAAGTCAGCGCCTATGGCTTCAGCTAGTTCCTTCAGTACCTTAGGATGAATTTCATTAGCCCTGACGACTTGAATACATACAACGTATATAAATATTCTTAAACCTGTTCTTTCCCTATTTTGGCTTCTGTTCTTTCTCCCTTTTTGTTAATCTTCATTGTGCTGAGTATCTCATCACCATTTTACTGAAGCATAATAGACAGTCAGTACCTCAGCCTCTTGATGTTATCAGTTATTAGGTCTCCTTACCTGCTAAGTAGAGAATCTATGCTTTCCTTCCTTTTTCTCTTGCTCCTAATGTATTTAAAGGACCTCTTACTATTTCCTCTTATGTCCCTTGCTAGGTGTCACTCATTTTGTGCCTAGGCCTTTCCGATTTTGTCCCTGCATGCTTCTGCTCTTTCTTTGTACTCCTCCTTAGCAATTTGTCCATGTTTCCACTTTTTGTAGGATTCCTTTTTGAATGTCAGGTCATTAAAGAGCTCCTGATGAAGCCATATTGGTCTCTTACTGTTCTTGCTGTCATACCTTTACATCGGGATAGTTTGCAGTTGTGCCTTTTATATTGTCTCCTTGAGAAACTGCCAGCTTTCCTGAACCCCTTATCCTTTGGAGTTTCTTCCAATGGGACTTTACCGACCAGTTCTCTGAGCTAAAGTCTGCTTTTTCGAAGTCCATTGTTTTTATTCTGCTGCTCTCACTCCTTCATTTCTTTAGCATCATGAAATCTAGCATATTTCATTATCACTTTTCACCCAAATTATCTTCCACCTTCAGATTTGCAACCAATTCCTCCCAGTTGATCAGAATCAAGTCTAAAATGGCTTCCTGCCTGGTTATTTCCTTTGCTTTTTTAAACAAAAAAGTTGTCCCCCACACATTTCAAGCAATTATTGGAAATTTTCTGTTTTGCTGTATTACTTTTCCAACAGATGTCTGGTTAATTAAAGTTTCCCATTACTACCAGGTCTTGTGTTTTGGATATTTGAATTATTTGTTCTAGAAATACTTCGTCCACCTCCCCTTCCTGATTTGGTGGTCTGTAGTAGACCCCTACCATGATTTCACACCCAGAGACTTTTAACTGATCTGCCTCTCACCTTCTTCTGGACCTTGGAAGAGGTGTATACATTCTTGATGTATCATGCAACACCTCCTCCTTTTCCCCCGGCTGTCCTCCCTGACCAAGCTATACTCCTCTGTACCAATATTTCAGCCATGAGATTTAGCCCATAAGACCTCTGTAATGTCAGTTAAGTCATAATTTATCTTATAAATAATAGGTGCAGTTCTTCCTTTTATTCTTCATACTTCTTGCATTTTTGTATAGACAGCAAAGGACTTTAGCAGATTCTTCTGTTAAGGTTGCTTTTTTTATGCTTACCTGTAGGCTTTTATCACCTGCCCCTTTTAAATCTAGTTTAAAGCCCTCCTCACTAGGTGGTTGAATCAAGTGTGCAGGTGCCATTGATTTTTCACATTGTGTGAGACAAAACACTTAAGCATTTTCTTAACTTTAAGCATATGCTTAAGTCCATCCCTAGTTAGCAATTTACTTAAGGAAGTTGTCAAGGTTCCTCCCCCACTCTGAACTCTAGGGTACAGATGTGGGGACCTGCATGAAAAACCTCCTAAGCTTATCTTTACCAGCTTAGGTCAAAACTTCCCCAAGGTACAAAATATTCCACCCGTTGTCCTTGGACTGGCCGCTACCACCACCAAACTAATACTGGTTACTGGGGAAGAGCTGTTTGGACACGTCCTTCCCCCCAAAATACTTCCCAAAACCCTGCACCCCACTTCCTGGACAAGGTTTGGTAAAAAGCCTCACCAATTTGCCTAGGTGACTACAGACCCAGACCCTTGGATCTTAAGAACAATGAACAATCCTCCCAACACTTGCACCCCCCCTTTCCTGGGAAATGTTGGATAAAAAGCCTCACCAATTTGCATAGGTGACCACCGACCCAAACCCTTGGATCTGAGAACAATGAAAAAGCATTCAGTTTTCTTACAAGAAGACTTTTAATAAAAATAGAAGTAAATAGAAATAAAGAAATCCCCCCTGTAAAATCAGGATGGTAGATATCTTACAGGGTAATTTAGATTCAAAAACATAGAGAACCCCTCTAGGCAAAACCTTAAGTTACAAAAAAGATACACAGACAGAAATAGTTATTCTATTCAGCACAATTCTTTTCTCAGCCATTTAAAGAAATCATAATCTAACACATACCTAGCTAGATTACTTACTAAAAGTTCTAAGACTCCATTCCTGGTCTATCCCCGACAAAGACAGACTATAGACAGACACACAGACCCTTTGTTTCTCTCCCTCCTCCCAGCTTTTGAAAGTATCTTGTCTCCTCATTGGTCATTTTGGTCAGGTGCCAGTGAGGTTACCTTTAGCTTCTTAACCCTTCACAGGTGAGAGGAGCTTTCCCCTGGCCAGGAAGGATTTCAAAGGGGTTTACCCTTCCCTTTATATTTATGACAGAAGTGCTTAACTGTAGGCACTTGCTTCAGTCCCATTGAAGTCAATGAGACCTAGCCACATGGCTGAATTTAAGCACATGCTTAAGTACACTGCTGAAGAAGGATGGATTTAAGCATGTGCATAACTCCTTTGCCGAATTGAGGCTTGAATGCATGCACAAACTGACACCCAAGCATGGATATTTTCAGCCCAAAAGGTGTAAGAAACTTACAAAAAACTGAAAATAGCAGTTAGAATGGAAAGTTCTTCCTTCTCAGACTTAACCATAGTGTTCACTTATTGTGAACCTTGCAAGAGAGAGAATGGAACAAAGGATGGACAAGCTATTTAAATTATGAGGTTTTACAGCCTTGTTGAACTATATTTTGGGGTTTGTAAAACTAGTATGAATTTCTGAACTTTTTTCTCCCTGTAATTTAAATCAGTTTTTTTCCCACAAGGATAATCCAGTTTAAAAAATAAAACCACCACAAAAAACAACCACCACTATACCCCTCATCTATTACTAGCTGAAGTGAAGTCTTAGGAACACTCCTCCAAAAGCTAGCAAAAAAGTGGTTCCTGTATTGTAAGCAGAGGGTCACATCTTCAGCGGGTGTAAATTATTCTCATTCAGTTGCCTTCAAAAGAAAAACATTTGCCCAGAATCTGTAGCTATACTTATAGCTAGGGTTGCTCAGATATTTTCATTTTAAATGGCCCCTTTCAATTTCTCATAACTTTCTTAAACATTTACTTTTTTTGGCTGATATTTGGAACATTGCCTGGGTGAAATTTAAAGCAAAAATGGTTCAGGTGTTTTCAAGCATAGAGCATGAAAACGTACACTTTTTCAGTTATCAAAAATGTTGATTTTTAATAACTCGAGTGTATCAAGAAAAGGAGTACTTGTGGCACCTTAGAGACTAACCAATTTATTAGAGCATAAGCTTTCGTGAGCTACAGCTCACTTCATCGGATGCATATCGTGGAAACTGCAGCAGACTTTATATATACACAGAGAATATGAACCAATACCTCCTCCCACCCCACTGTCCTGCTGGTAATAGCTTATCTAAAGTGATCATCAGGTGGGCCATTTCCAGCACAAATCCAGGTTTTCTCACCCTCCACCCCCCCACACAAATTCACTCTCCTGCTGGTGATAGCCCATCCAAAGTGACAACTCTTTACACAATGTGCATGACAATCAAGTTGGGCTATTTCCTGCACAAATCCAGGTTTTCTCACATCCCCCCCACCCCCATACACACACAAACTCACTCTCCTGCTGGTAATAGCTCATCCAAACTGACCACAGATGTTCTGGTTTAACTTGGATTTAAACTTGAAGAGTGGCAAACTTAAACTTAAACAAATTTAAACTTGAAGAATGGCAAAGTTAGGGTTACCTGCATCTCCTGAGGGTGGAGCTTTAGAAAGAACCACTACATTTTTTTCCAATTTGACTCCTATTAAACAATGAGGATCCAAATAAATATAAAAAGCTGCCTGATTTCTACCTCACCATCCAACCTTCACATGTCATGAAGCAGCATTCATTAAGATCCATGAGATCCGTGTAGGCAGCTGGATCAAACCTTTATTGAATTAATCTAAATTGGAATAAGTAAGGTTTACATCTATTTAAGAGCATCCACTTGAGGTGTTTGTTTTGGTTTAACCACATTTGTTTCTAAAACAGTATAATTGAACCAGTGCACAAAGTTTACCTCTACTTTGTGCAGACACCATACATGGGCTTACATCACCTCAAAGCAAATCTCTGCATTACCTCTAGCAACACTGATGCAGCCTATGCTAATGTCCTACCCAGGTGGATGGGAACTGTTGCAGCTGGCCCTCCCAGGTCTGTCCCACATTGTTCACAACCATTGACCTTCATACAGAATTCCACATTGGTTTCAGTTAGAGCTGAGTGAAAATTGGAATTTCCATCCCAAAGGAAATTTTTATATTTCAACATTTATTTTCAAAAATATAGACATTATTCAAAGAATGGAAAGCTCTGAAAAAAATGATTTGGAAATGTCAAAATATGCATTTGTTGAACCAAATCAAAATGGTTTGTTTTGAGGCACTTCAGCATCAACTGCATCTGCTTCTGGTGCTGTGGTGCCTCATGGGAGTAGTAGTTCAGGTGTCTCTTGCTCCCATTCTCCCCTATTGGCCAGGTTTGCTGGCTGGACTATATCTCCCATAGTGCAACCACAGCTGTTTGACTCCCATGATGCACCACATAGCTTAGTCAGAGGGGAGGTTGTGTGACATCATGATAGTTGTAGTCCAGCCAAGTAGCCCAGCCCATAGGACAGGGGTGGGCAAACTTTTTGGCCTGAGGGCCACATCTGGGTGGGGAAATTGCATGCAGGGCCAAGGCAGGGGCTTGGGGTGCGGGACGGACGGAGTGCGGGGTGTGGGAGGGAGTGTGCTGTGCAGGAAGGGGCTCAGGGCAAGAGGTTGGGGCAGAAGAGGGGTGCAGGGCATATGAAGAGGGCTCAGGGAAGGGGGTCAGGGTGCAGAAGGGGTGCGGAATGCAGGAGGGGGCTCAAGGGAGGGGTGCAGGGAGGGGTGTGGGGTATGGCAGGGGGCTCAGGGCAGGGGGTTGGAGTTCAGGAAGGGTGCAGGGGGCGCAGGGCAGGGAGTTGGGGTGTGGGGTGTATGAGGGGTTTGGGCTCCGGCCCAGCACCACTTACCTGGAGAGGCTCTGGGGTGGCAGCGCCACGCACAGAGGCTGGGGCAGGCTCCCTGCCTGCCTGCCCTGGCCCCGCGCCGCGCCTCTACAGGGAGCGGCCAGCATCACGTCCCTGCGGCCCCTGGGGGAGGGGGGGCAGAGGGCTCTACGCACTGCCATTGCTGTGCCTCCAGATACCTCCCCTGAAGCTCCCATTGGCCGCAGTTCCCCATTCCCAGCCAATGGGAGCTGCGGGGGTGGTGCCTGGAAGTGAGGGCAGTGCACGGAGCCTTCTGCCCCACGCCTGGGGCCACAGGGACATGGTGCCAGCCGCTTCTGGGAGCGGCATGGGGTCAGCAGTGCCACGGGGGTGGCAATCCCACAGGCCGTCCCCAGATCCAGCCGATCTAGCTGTAGTTTGCCCACCCCTGCCATAGGAGAAAATGGGGCATGATGTATCCAAACTACAGCTCCCATGAGGCACTGCAGTATCATAGGCAGATACAGATGTAACGTCGAACTGGGTTGAAAAAAAATATTTTGGTTCAGTTCAAATGTTTCAGTTCACGTCAAACCAAACTGAAACAATATATTGCATTTTGATTTCCCCAGTGAAAAATATAAATTAGAAAAATTGAACTTTTTCATAAACTGCATTTAAAAAAAAATCATTTTGACAGAAAATTCCTGACTAGCTCTATTTTAATGGGCAGTTCCACATGTGACTTTATGGCAAAATATAGAGCACCAAATATTTTATTAAGGAAATCTTCTTAAACTTCAAGTTTTAAATTTACAAACCAACCAGTACTATATATTTTTACATTCTTATGACCTTTTTCTTAAAATAGCTCTAACACTTCCATTGTTGGCAGAAGACCTTTGAAATTTAGTAGAGGGATTGCCTTGGAGCCAGGGATGTGCTTTTCGCTTATACCATATAAATCCGCTCATATTTGGCTAAGTTATAAACAGCTGAAAACTCTAATTTCCAGACTCATTTTCCCCACAAACCCCATAAAGATTCTGATGATCTGTGCATGTGCCTTGCCCCAGTGCCTAATTGCACCATTCCCCAGAGCTGAACCTCAGACGGGACACAGAGAAAATGGATTTGGCAGCAGCTCCATGTGTGCTGAGGGGGGGTGGAGGGGAGGGAGAATGAGACATAGAGAACAGGGGGTAAGACCTAGACACAGAGAGTTTACTGAATATCTCTGCTTGTCTATTTTCGTAAAATGAGGCTACTCCTGCATATGTAACCAGCTATTTCAGTGTTACATATCTTGTTCTAATAGCTGGTCCACAGTGGTTAACTCTGTTGGCTACTTCCAGCTAATGTAGTCAGGCTTTCAGTTAAGTATGGAAGGATCAGGGTTCAAACTCTGGTGATGATGTGGAGGGGCAATTGATACAGTTGCCCAAAACAGGCTGGTTTTTTATTTCTCCTCTTTTGAAAATACTTACAAAGTTATGTACAAAAACTGTTAAAAGGAAGTTATTTTATTTAGGTTGCAAAGTCAAGTATGTGACAGTAAAGAAACCTTAATTCTGTCCTCTTGTGTGCATGCTTAGAAAAGAGACGACTCAACTTAGAAAAGAGATGATTCGGGGGGATATGATAGAGATCTATAAAATCATGACTGGTGTGGAGTAAGTGAATAAGGAAGTGTTATTCACCCCTTCACATAACACAAGAACCAGGGGGTCAGACAATGATAGGCAGCAGGTTTAAAACAAACATAAAGAAGTACTTTTTCATACAATGATTATCAACTGTGGAACTCGTTGCCAAGGGATGTTGTGAAGACCAAAAGTGAAACTGGTTCAAAAAAGACTTTGATGAGTTCATGGAGCATAGGTCCATCAGTGGCTATTAACCAAGATGGGCAGGGGATGCAATCCTTGCTCTGGGGTCCCTAAGCCTCTGCCTGCCAGAAGCTGGATGATGGGCGATGGATCACTTGATAATTGCATTATTCTGTTCATTCCTCTGAAGCATCTGGCACTGGTCACTGTGGAAGACAGAATATTGGGCTGGAGGGACTCTTGGCCATTCTTATGCATTATGAAAAAATCTTTAATTACATGAGTACTTTTTTTTTAAACACACAAAACTCTCTTGCCTCATTCTGTGAACAGGATGAAACATTCTCAGGGAATAAGGCAGCTGTTCAACATTTCTTTTTATCCTCAATGTGTGGCCCCTGCCTTATTTACGGAACACCACGCAAAGCCTTTACTGTATACAGAATTGTTAATAGCCTCATGGTTGGCTTTTGTCCTACCCTCTCTTTTTTAAACATCACAGTGAGTAAATATTACTTTCTCCATTTTACAGATAGGGAAACAGAGAGAAAGTGACTTACCCATGGCTATACACTGAGACAATGACAGAGCCACAATTAGAACTCAGGATCACCTGCTTCTTACTCGTGTGCTGATTTCTCCAAACTATACTACCTTTATAGCTACAGCTATTGAGTGTATCTGCATCTCCTATTGACTTCTATTGGAGTTGGACATGCTCAGCATTTTTGAATGTCAGCTCACAGGTGTATCAAGTTGGGCCCTCAGAAAATGAAGAACACACAGTTAGTGGGCAACAGAAAAAAATTCTGTTTAAGTGACTTGCCTAGCATAACACAGGAACTCTGTGACAAAGGCAGAAATAGATTCCAGTTCTCCAGGGCAACATTCAACTGCCTTAACCACAAGACCAATCTTTTTATTTCCCGTAAAAACAACAAGGAGTCTGGTGGCACCTTAAAGACTAACAGATTTATTTGGGCATAAGCTTTCGTGGGTAAAACACCACTTCTTCAGATGCATGCGACTCCATGCATCTGAAGAAGTGGTGTTTTACCCACGAAAGCTTATGCCCAAATAAATCTGTTAGTCTTTAAGATGCCACCAGACTCCTTGTTGTTTTTGTGGATACAGGCTAACACGGCTACCCCCCGATACTTATTTCCTGTAGTTCCCCAGCTTCATTCTCTACCCACCTTCCAACTTCTACAGCACTTGAGGCTGAGGAAATACACACAATTTGACACAATAGCCTCATTCACTACTCAGCTGTGATTCAGTCTCTGAGCACGATCCATCTTGTACACTAAATGAGACAAGGGTCCTGTGGAAACAGGGTGGATAGATTAAAATCAAGGTGATTTAATTCTACCAAGTGGAAAGCCATAATCATCTATTTTAATTGACTTTTCCATTGTACTTCAATTATTTTCTAAAAAACAGTGCATTCTCACTGGTTGATATAACCATTAAAATATGTTGATTTACAACTAAATAAAGACTTTACACTAGATTTGGTACATCTTTTTCCTATTTAGGAGTATACATTATAACTATATACTTTTATTTAAGCAATTATGTAGCTTAACATTTTCAAATTCTTATTAATTGTACATTTTTAGTATGCTAGAAAATAGTGAATGGTATATTGTTTATTTACTGGATAATTGACTTTTGCTTACAATTTGTGTCAACCTGCATTTGGATGGTAACTGGAATTTAATCAAACACACAAAACGGCATATAAAATTTTAAAAAAATCTTAAATATTTAGGAAACATGAACTTTTCTTGTCAAAATGTTTCACATTTACAACGAAATTATAAATTTGGCCCTTAGCTTATTTTGTATTAAAGTCAGATTTCATTTTAAACCGTTTTATTTGTAAAAAGAAAAATATATAATTTAAATAAAAAATCAACAACATCTGATTTTTTTTTTATTTTTTGAAAAACACTCATCAACTTTTATCCACCCTGTGTGGAAAGAACAGTATGTTATTATGTAATTAAAGACTGTATCGTAATGCAAATGCACAAGGCAGAAGAATTAAGGTTCCACAAGTCACCTTAATTCTGGCATTTCCTTACTTTTGAGCACTTGGCTTTGCAGCATAATTTTTTATTTTAACATACCAAGTATAGTGCTTATTGTATATAGTAACATAAAGAATTTACTTGGACTGACTTACTCTCTCATAATAAAAGAACAAGGAGACACCCAATGAATTAAGAGTGACAAATTTAAAAGTGACAAATTTAAAATTTAATTTTATAAAAGCATTGGGACTAGCCAGTGTTAGATATAGAATGTTGAAATGATGGATTGTCCATTTAATATGGTATTGTAACTCCTATGCTCCTATGAGTAAGGACTACAAGATTTGGCATATTATAACTAATACTGTATTTGACTATTAATACTAATATAGATAGGACTACTAAGATATTTGAATTAGTAAAATGTAAAAAACTAAAAAAGTCTACGTTCATTTAAAAAAATAACAGAGTAACATGGGGAAATAATTTACTGTGAATATAAAATGTTCATCAAAATGTTAGCTAAAGAACAGAGGTAAAGAACAGGTTTGCTGTTAAAAAATAATTCTGAAAAATTAATGAGCCCAATACATCCCTCATATAACTGACTGAAGTCAGTGGAGTTACACCAAGTATTAACTTGTGCTACATATGAATCTTTTCCAAGTTAGATTGTAATGGCTCAGTCTGCTCCTATTGTAGTAAATGGGTAGAGGATCAGGCACAAAGCTCTGACTGTCCTAGGGGCAGGTAACTTGTAACTTTGCATAGCTGATATATTTAAACGGTCAGAACATTGTCTCTCCTGAGCAAAATTTTTTCACCAAACTGAACCGGAAAACGTATTTGGTGTTATCACCACCCCACCCCGACCCCAGGCTACCCATATCACAAAATAGTACTAGCGAAACACACAGATAAAAGGACAGGAAAACGTAAAACTAAAAAATACCAAAACATATAGAAAACAATGAGGGGTAGGTGGGCACAGAAGGAGGCCTTTTGAAGTGCACGGTTATGCAAGACATAACAAAGAAGTTTCATGATACAGAAACAAAAAATCCCACCCACATACAGGATGCTTAACTTTCCTTTTCTTTCTTTCTCTCTCTTGGCCTAAAAACAAGCAAATCAACTCTTCCAGAATTGTTGTTGGGCCTCATTGGGCATAGTTAATATGGCCCTATGTTTGTTCCCTTTCCTAGGCAGCTTTACCTAGGTCAGGCAACGTGAGCACTGAGTAGCAGGCCATGGGCCTAATGCCAGCTACTGCTGTTGCTTTTTTCCCCCTTCAGTACTCTTACCTGGTACCCTGAGAATACTGAGCACAAATGCTGAAGTCTCTTGGGGTATGTCTAAACCTTAAGGTCGGAGGTATAAATTCCAGCTCGAGGAGACCTACCCATGCTAGTTCTCATTGAACTAGGGTGCTGAAAATAGAGTGTAGCCATTGCGGCATAATTAAGAATGGCAGGGGGGAGGGGCGCTAGGCCTTTTTGAATGTATATCTAGGTCTCGGACAGGATTGTACTTGGGGCAGCTAGCCCCTCCCACTGCTGCAGCTACACTCTGGTTTTAGCCCATAGTTTGATCGGAGCTAGCATCGGTATGTTGTCCCCTCAAGATAGAATTTTCACCTCCAGTTCAACGTGTAGACGTACCCTTAGGCAGTTCTTTTTGTTGATCTAACCCAACTTCAGTGCAAGTTCACTTTTCTCCACAGTGGTTTGAACACTAATCTTGTAGAGTCAGAGTAGCCTACTTCAATGGGCCTTCAATGTCCTCTGCCCAAGTTCTGTCCTTCACCAGAAGCCAATATATAGTTAAAATAAATACCATCATGAAATCTTCCATGCAACTGCCCAAGGGACCCACATTGAACACTACATGCCAGAGTTAGGGTCTGCAGAATAAGGCCCCAAAACTGTACCATGTTGTGGTACAGGCAGGAGCAAGGAGCACAGACAGGAACATGTGGTTACAACATAGGTAATATAACCTTTTATTAGTAGGTTTCAGAGTAGCAGCTGTGTTAGTCTGTATTCACAAAAAGAAAAGGAGGACTTGTGGCACCTTAGAGACTAAATGATTTATTTGAGCATAAGCTTTCGTGAGCTACAGCTCACTTCATGAAGTGAGCTTATCTCACGAAAGCTTTTATTAGTAATAACCTGTAAGTACACAGGTAGGCAGCAATACTTCCAGTTGTAATGAGACTATAGGCTTAGCTGTTTAAGCTCCATTCAGCAAAACCAAAATACAGAAATACAATAGGATAATCATAAACAAACACCTGCATAATAACCAGACCACAGGGTGCATCAGAATATAAACATATTATACAAATATTATAAAAATATAATAAACAATTGTACGAAGGAAAGGAACAGAATGAATGGACATATGGTTTACACAGGAGCAGTTGCACATGAGGTATTCAAAAACAGATCAAACCGGTGTCCTTGGTGATGCTAAGAGAATGCTGTCATCAGATGTTCGGCTGCATGTGTGTTCTCCCTGTGTGCTGTTTCAGCCGTGCGCAGATAGCTGGCACAGTATATCTCAAGTGAACTGCCCAATGACCACAAAATCCGTTAAGGTGCAAAGGCACTTGGTCAGGTTTATTGTCAGCAAAGCACAGTCCTAGGTCCCTGGATCAATGTCTACAGTTACACTAGAACATGTATGCCCATGACAATGGATACGGCTCAGTCCCAATGGTGGGACTTTCTACTGCCCCCTCAGCTGGACAAAGACACTCCCTCTGAGATACCTCTTTATACACCGCTATAAACAAGTTATGTATCACCCTTGACGTATTAGGGTGCCACCCTCTGACATATTTGGGTGCCACCCATTGCCTTGTATCTGTAGGTTTGATCAAAGCATCCGTATTCATCATGTGGTCATCCTGACCTTATCCTTAAGATGGGTCAGCGTGTTCCTGTCATCTCTGGGGAATGTGTTTGGTGTCAGGGTGTTCTGGTACCACCTTTCTGGACGGTGCTTGTGTGAGTGCTTTGTGCCTAGAAACTCTTAGGAATATATGTTTTTGCAATATCAGCCCTAATCTTGCCAAAGTCTGTGAGCAGGGCCTGCCTCTTGCACACAGCTTAACTTTGCTTTATATCAGCAAAGTTTTGACTACTTTAGCTCAGGCCTCAGACCTCATACCAGGCCTCTGATACATGGGCTTATGTTTCAGGCTCTCTTCCTTCTACAGATGCTTGAATGAACACCTGTGGCCTGTAAAAACAGTCAAAGCTTTTCTAGTCATACAGAACCCACAAACAAGATCAACTATTTGTACATGGGGATGTCAGAAACCTGACCAGTTATCAGTTTGATGCAGCAGTGAAGATGGCATTAGCCTACTTAGGGCTCAATACAGCTAACTTTGGCACACATTCCTTCAGGATGGAGGCAGAAACACCTGCAGCCTCAGAGGGTTTTAACTCCCAGAGGAGCTAGGCAACAGAGTGCTGGAAAAAGAACTGTTGCAAGACCTATGTTTGCCCCTAGGGAGATGATACTGGGGCAGACAAGGAGAGTAACTAACCCTGCCTGTGATTTCAGGAAATATCCCAAACAAGGCTGATGTCCCAACTCATGGGCACTCTATAGTGCATTGGGCTAACAAGAAGGCAGCTATGTTGGTGAGTGGATGGCAGGTGATCTTCAGTGATGAAATCTGCATTCAGTGGTTTGGCAGGAGAGGCATACTATGGGATGAGCTCATGCCTCTTCTGCACTTATTTATAGGTGAATTACAACCGACCATCAGGAGTGCCCAACCTATGGCCCACAGGCCATACATGGCCCACCAGAGCATTTCATAAGCTTGTGGCCTGCTTCAACACAATATACTAATGGCCGATTCATTACAGTTTTGTCATCAAATTTTATGTACTCATTTTTTATTTGTTTTTAAATAGACAATACCGAAGTGGATGTTTCATAATCTTCGCTTCAACGTTGGTGATGTTAGCTGCAGAGAGAACGCGGGCACTGGTGCGATAGTCTTCCCATCTGATACAGAGAATCTTCCTACGGCAGTGCGGTTAGTTCTGCTCCAGACACTTAAGAGGGCGTCAGTATGTCACCCGTGTCTCACACCCACAAAGAAGGGTGGGGATGACTACTGAATAGTAGACCAGGATCTTAGTTTCCATCCAATAAAGACATGATGAAGCAACTTTCTGAAGGATACGTGGGCACAATGGATCCTATGTTCAATCTCCACATCAAGATTGGCTGCCTGGGAGAGGTGGCTATCAAGTTAAGGGAAATGCTCAACGTTTTCCAGGGGTTCGCCACCGATGACAATTTGTGGGAGAACAGAGGCAACTTGTGCTGGAAAAGGCTGGTGGTGAACCTTAGCCTTCCCAATTTTGAGGGAAAGTTCCAGGCTGTGATAGGCACCTGAGAAGAGATCTAGGGTGGATTTCAAGTCAGCCTTAGTGTGCGTGAGGACAGCACAGTTGTCAGCATGCTGGAGGTTGGTAATAAGAGTCCTGATTACTTTAATTTTATAATGAAGACGTCACAGATTGAAGAGCTGGCCATCCATGCGATGCTGAAACCCGATTCCAGAAGAATATGAATAAGAATCAAGATTCCAGCAAGATAGAAGGAAAAAAGGGTGGGGCAATAACACAGCCCTGCTTAACACAAGTATGGATGGTGAAAAGGTCTGTCTCCAACCCAATACAGAGGACAGTGATGGTCATCCCATCATGAAGTATCTTGAGCACATGAATGAACTTCAATGGACAACTGAACCTAGACAGCACCTTCCATAATGCTTCACAATTGATGGAGGCAAAGACCTTAGTTACGTAAATAAATCTGGATCTGCCGTGCAATGAATTCATGCTAGTGGTGCCCCAAGACGGTCTGAAACCACACTCGGATTGTGGAAGGATGGTTTTGGCAAGAGGGTGGCATGAAATAATGTGAACCATAAGGTTACCAGAATCATTATGGATACTGATGATCCCATAATCACACATAGAGGCATCCATTACAATTTACTTGAATTTTTGGGGGACAATGGAGTGTACTTGTCTGACACAGGGACCAACATCTAGCTTTGGGACATTAGGGGTTGGATCAGGTAGGAAATAGGTACTAGGCAGTGTGGGTGGGGAGTATGACCAAGCTAACTGCTGGTGACCCCATTGTCTAGGGCAAATAAAGGCCAAAAGAGCCAGCTCCCAGAGATGAAAGAGACCTGGTGGATCTTGGGCCTATGGGAAAAGGGGAGGCCTGAAGTCTTCACAGACCAAGGGCCCTTTTTGGAACCCTCTGTCCCTCTCATGAAGGTTTGGGTGACAGGTTCAGAAGAGTGAGCAGAATCCTAGGGGTAGGCTGAGGAAAGATCTACCCAAAATTAGGGGGTATATTGTGGGAGCCTGGTAACTAGATCCACTCAAATGCCTGGTATGTGAGAGTTGGGGGAGGCAGGGCATGTAATACCCCTGTGTTAAGTTAGTAAAGTTGTAGCCTGCTACTTAAATCCTTCCCTTTGTCTGTCCTCATTCGCCAGCCAGGCCTGATCCAGCTGCTTTCTTTTGCACAGGGGAGAGGATTTTGCCGTAATCAAATCACACAACAGCCCTCAGAGGTGGATGAATGCTGGGGTAAACTCCAAGAAGCATTATTTTAAGGATTTAAAGAAGAATTCTATTTGTGTTAGTATAATACTGAAAAAATATAATAGCCAGAAAGAAGAGAAACCTGCTTTGGGTAAAAGCCAGTATGATGGGGCGGCAATCCTACACAAGGCCTGAGTAGAGAGAAAGGGCCAGTTAACCCTATGACAGGCTGCACCTGTGGAACAGTCAGGGCTGATAGGCTTTTAATTGATGATGAAGGCCAGCTCGGCAAAGGGCAGACTAAGCTGCTATAAAACCAAGAAAGTCAAGTGTAAGAAGGTGGGTGTGGAACAGAAGGTCTCTTGTCACTTGCTGGGCTTAGAAAGGGAAAAGTGAAAACCAGGGGGAGACTAGAAGGGATCCTGACCCAGAGGAAGGGTGGGGAGAAGGAGCCTGATAGAGGCTAACACCAGCAAGGGAAAAACCAGCAAGGTTTGGGAAAATGCAGACCCTAGCTACTAACTGAAGGGTCCTTGGGCTGGAACCCAGAGTAATGGGCATGCCTGGGCTTCCATACCAGCCACTGAAAAAGCGGCACAGAAGTGGACAAGAAGACTGCCTGAGACAGTTGTCCAATGGGACTTTGATACCCTGGAAATGGAAAATTATACTGACCTGACTGGAGGAACAAGCCACAAAGAGGGAGCACCCTGACTGATGACAGGGGAGTAAGCTGACTCCAGAGAGAGCAAGTGAGAGCACAGGGTGAGACACCAAAGGAGGGAGCATCAGACTGGTCATGAGCTAATTCCCAGATGGGCCACAAGGAGGTGCCATAGCAGTGACTAGAATTCACCTGGTGGCCGGATATACTAATAATGGTATCAATGCATGGGCCCAAATGCTCTTATTACATGGAGTAAAGGTGGGTATTGAATATTGACCATATCTGCCTGATGCAGGTGAAAGGGAGAGTCGAGTCACTGACTGAGGCATGTTCCACCCTTTCCCTGAGCCTGCAGTAAGCCCTGTGTGTGTGTGTGAACACTGCATGGGTGAGTTCTGATGAGCATTGTGTTGGGGCAGAGAGGGCAGAGCTGACAGCAACCATTGTACATAATTTGCTTCCCTCCAAACCCAACCCACTTTCTGCCAGTAAATGCCTCAGAGTTGAATACTGTTAAGAGCAGGGGAGGTTACTGAGTACAAGCACCGGACAGGCACCATTGGAATCAAGACCACTAAGCTGACCATGTTGCCAATTGGGAGGTAAGTCCAGTGAAGAGCACAGACTTCTGCTCCACACACACAATCTGAAATTCTTGGTCCGGGCCAGAATGCACCACCTATCATTAGACTGTGTGCAGGTGGGAGGCTATGCCCCTTTCCCCTCTGTGCCAAGTCTTTCCCCTGAGAGGTGAATGAGTCGAAAAGTCAGAGAGCTTAGTTTTCTACTTATTTTTTTCCCTTCCAGACATCTGTGTGGAAGGGATAATTTGGCCCAAGGTTAATTTTTAGCCACAAGACTCATAATTTATTAAATGGCAGTTTACTGTCCATATAAGCCGTGATGGGATAGTAAAAGTTCAAGAAGTTCATGAACTGGTTCACCACAGTTATCTTGAACATGAACTCAGTGATTAGTCAATAGTTTAGAAAAATAAGGTTGGCCAGCTGGTCTCTGTGCTACTTACCACAGTCTCAGAGTAGGGACAAAGGAAACTAAGGGAGTTTTTTCCAAATAAAAACTGCCAAATTATGCAGATCTCCAGCATACCCCATAGATACTTGGTTTTATTTGCTCTGGAATCTGACATACATTGTAGTATGCTAATATACTCTATTTTTTTATATATATTCATATTGACATCTTAAATGACTACTGTTTCTTAACTCAGTATACCACCACTGCATCTGGCTGTTTCCAGTAGTCTGGGGAAGTGCCCTACCACAAGGGCTTGAGCCAGAGAAGATGGTGAGACAGATGAAGCTAGATAGTCTTTTTTATGTCCATGAGGGTAGTCTTTCAACACCGAGAAGAACTAAGACAAATAAACAGAAATGGGACACACTATAATTAATGGCTCCAGAACACAATAAATCTGGACAGCTTCATAGTTTCAAACTGTGGGTCATTTCAGACTAACTTAAAAGTAAAAGCTAAAAACCCACTGTGGTCATTTCTTCCCTCTTAACTACTCTGAACTGAATCTTTTGGACAGAGGCTCTTTCAAACTAAATATGCCTGTAGACAGAGCAGTCCCCACACCTAAAAGCTGTGTGCGCGTGAGTGTGTCATTTGACAGTTGTCTTTCCCTCCCACTGTTGACTTATCCTAAGAAAACACCCTGTCCTCAAATTATGACAGTATAACAGTATTTCAAAAATGTTGCCACGTGGACTTGTATCCAATACATCTCCATCCTGCTTAGTCCTCATGTACTGTTTGGTGGTATAGAATACCAGATGAATTGTTATTGTAAAGTCTTTCAATGCTGGCCTTAAAAAAGAGATAGAACAATAGCTACTAAGCTATCCAGATTACCAAAGTCTCACACAAGACAACAGTATAGAAATAATGGTGCATAACTGCTATCATGTAAAACTAAGTGATTCATACTGGTTTGATATTCATGATCTATAACCCCCATTCACATCAAAATCATAATCCAGAATTAACAGCCCCTTGCTTTAAATCTTATTTTATATTATGCTGGTTGTTTTAAAAATTAGTCAAGTACTAGGGGCCTGATCCAAAGCCCACTGAAATCAATGGAAAGGTTCCCATTCCAAAACCAGGGAGATATGAAACACTGCCCACCTGTTATTTTTTTATGCCCTGTACCCCTTCCAGAGACCTGGGCTAGACTCTCCTCTGAGGCACTGATGCTGGAGAATGAGGCAAGAGCAGACCGAATGCTTGGAGTGAGATTCATGAAGGAGTCTGTGCCATTTCAATATATACTTTGTTTTTAAATTAGCTCATTGCAAGCCTGTGATTCTATGTCACTCATTGCTGAACATATGCTACAGAGTTATAGCAAAGCTTCCAGCTAAACCTCACTTCATTGGGAGAGACTCCTACTTATTGAATTTTTAAGACCAGTGTTTGAAATACTATACCTACCTCTTATGGTGAAAGTTTTGCAATATATTTTAGAGAGAGAAGCTTCAAATCTCACCCATCACTGTTGTAAAGGTTTCCACTCGTTTGGATTGCAACCATCTGACAGCCCTCTAACATACAGCATGTTGTCCTTCCATGCTCTGGGCCCCTTGGCTGGCCTGGGAAAAGCAGTGTGCTGGGAGTTTCTGGCCTCCTCTGGGGTTAGGTATGATGGTCTCAGTTGTGCGTAAGCAAGTGGTTTAAATCCTTAATTACGATGGGGAAGTGGTCAGACAACACACTCTGTCCTGGCAAGATAAAGGGTAAGATGTCTTGGAAGAAAACCAGGAAATAACAAAGTTACATATGAAATAAATATATATTTCTAACATTCTGGAAAATTTCTAACGTATTCTTGAAAAACAAAAGGTTTTTGATGGGCTTTATTTGAAGCTGGAAATACTATCTCATGCTTCTCATTCTTTATGGAAGTTAAATAGCCAGTTTAACTACTAACTAGACAGTGTAAACCATTGTTCTTTACAGCACAATTGCATACAATTCAAAACACTTATGAGGAAATGGATGTGGGTTAGGATTTTGATAGCAGTTGTCAATCAATAGCAAAACACCAGGAAGCATTGTTTTAAGTAGGAAAGACAACCTATCTCATCATAGCATAATAGTAATACCTTGCAGTCAGGGTCGTCTCTGGGGGGGTGCAGAGCTCATGGCGGAAGTGACGGATTCGTCTCTTCCGGGAGCAACCGCACCAGCCAATCGCACCGGCCCGTGGGGCCCCCCAAAGTGTAGGGCCCGGAGCAGGGGGGGGCTGGGGCGCAAGTGAGGGATTCATCTCTTCTAGGACCAACCATGCTGGCCAATCGCATCGGCCTGCAGGGCCTCCCCAAAGCACAGGGTCCAGAGTGGACACCCCGATTCACCCTACTCAAGGGATGGCTCTGCTTGAAGTTATAGAGCACGTCTTCCAAAGAGCTCAAAAATCTTTACAAATATCAGTTCATTAAGCTTTACTGCATCCCTTTGAGTTAGTCTTTATTTTAACCACTTTACTAATGGTTAGCCTGAGATATGGAAAGGTTTGAATAACTAGCTCAAAGTCACCCAGTAATTCATGAGCAGATCTGGGACTAGATTCCAGTAATCTTGACCCCGTGCCTACCTATAAACTCTATTTACAGTCCTGTTGATAATGTGTGTGCCAAAATAGAATCCAGCTCATTCTCCCATGCTGTGTGTATAAAATTGATTCAGTTGAATAAACAGTAGCCTTTGAACATATTACTGCAGAAAAATCCATCAGATGAAAACTATTGTTAGATTTTCAAAGCCAACTAGGGACTTTTCTCACAACTCTCATTGAAATTAATGAGACCCGAAATTGGCATAGGCCACTATTTTCAGACGTGGGCGCCTAAAGCTAAGCTGCTCAATTCATATTTAGATACCTAAATAACTGAACTGATTTTCAGAGGGCAGAGCACAGAGCATCTACTGCTTTCATTGATTTCACTATATATTGATTATTGCTTACAGTACACAAGCACTACCCTCCGAAGTGACCACATAATGGCAGTGTCCTTGTCTACCCCCCTCCTGCCTGTGTTGTTGTCACCTGCTGTTCTTGTCCTAACAAAAGCCCTGATCTTGCAAACACTCATGAATAACTTTAGATTGGAAGCTTTTCTGGTCAGGGAATCCATTTTTTGACTTGTTCTGTAAAGTCTCATGCACATTAGTAGTGCTGTATAATAAATAAATAATAGTCACTCCCATTTGATATCAGTCCAATACAAGTTTTGCATGGAGAACCATAGTGATATAACCACTGACCTAAATATCTATGAATCTATGAATCTATGAACCAATAGATTCAGGTCCCTGAGAACGGGAAATAAAGCATATCCATGAAGATGACGATACTGCTAGAACAATCAGCTAAATATAGTAAAATATGAACCATTTTTTGCAGGAAGAAATGCAGATGCTAATTGGTTCCAGTGTTTCAGCTGTGTGTACAAGTGAACAGTGTCTTGTCTTGTTTTGTTTTTTGCTCAACTCTGACCAACCATTGCAAACATGTAAAAATATCTTGGTGACATGTCAGATATTTTAAAATAATTTAGAATGTTTTTGAGGTGGCCACATAAATCTTTAAGACATTTTTCCAATATAAGATGACTTTCAGAGATCTGAAGCATAAATAAAAACAGAAAACTGAGTTTGAGCAATTTCTACATGCCATTTTCACTTGTTTGCTGTACATCATTTACAAGATGAAACTTCAGTATCTTGGGGAGTTTTACCAAAAGATTATAACTCTCCAATTTGATAACTATTGCCCAAGGTCCATTTTTGTTTGCGCTAAAAACATAGTAAGTCTAAAGTTCTCCTACGTGATCAAAGCGCCTTACAGAAATTATTAAATTAGCCTGAAAAAGCCCTGTAATGTAAGGAAGTATTATTATATGATCTAATGTCTTAGTAAATGCTCAGAAGTCATGACGATGAGCACAATATAAATATCCAGGTGTACAGATAGCCAGTGGGACAGGTATGCAATTGGCCACACTATCACTGCAAACTAAGTGTTAAAAGTATGAAATTCCTGTTCTTTATCTGTTTTATCTGCTCTTGTGCTCTCAACACTCCCACTGCGGGTTCCCAGACAATATGGAGAATGACACCACCTGGCTTAAATGTAGAGGAGACAAGAACCAGACATGGAGGGAGGGGCAGAGGAAGTAAACTGGGAGAGGGAACCTTGGGGATGGAGGGGAGGAGTCAGAGCTGGCAAGCCTGTGGGGAGAGAAACTGGGACTGGATGGGTAAGGAGACTGGCAGCACAGGGGATAGGAACGAGGATGAGGATGGGGACTGGAAGTCAGTGGGTGAGGGAAAAACTGAGATTGGATAAGGAGCAAGGGGTGGAAGAGACATTGGGATGAGCTAGACAAAGAGACTGGAACTGGGATGAGGAGCCCCAGGGGTAGGGACTAGGACTGCGATAAGAAGTCTGGGAGTTAGACTAGGATTAGGATCTGGAGAAGAGGAAGAGGCAGAATGGGGACAGGGACAGGTTGGAGGGGATGGAGCAGAAGGGTCAGATTTAAGAAGAGATGGGGGCAAAAGGGTCTATGACCACTAGAGCACACTGCCCTTCAGAGTTTGGGATGGAAGCCAAGATCCTGAGTATCACCATTCCTCTTCTGTCAGCAAACATTGGTGAAACCCACTGGCAAAGTATGTCTCATCCCCCTCTGTGCTGTCTCTCACAGAATGATGAACATCAGTCTTTAATTACATGATCACATACTATTTTCATGCTTGTAGTTATACCTGAAGCACTTACAGCATTTGCCTGTGAATGTATAATACACCCAGCATGCTACTAGATAGCTAGGGACAACATTCACAGTGACATTCTGCAGCAATGCTGGTTACAAGACAAACCTTTACACCTGTGAGCACTCCTGTATTCACACCCTACACACATCTGTAATAATCTTTGTACACAATGTGTCCTGTGAGGTATTATTTGAAAATTAACAACTCACTGTTCATTAATATTCATATGTGATGTACGTATGCAGAGTGTTTGAAGAATTATGGATATATACTAGAATTATGACGAGAGTTTGTGTAAAATAGACGTCAGGGAAAGTTGGTGAACAGGTCTGCCTTAGACAAAGGAATGTGTATTTGATTCTCTGACCAGCCTGGTCTTCAGACAAAGACAATGAAGATCCATTTTTACCTGGCTATTAAAATAACAAGTGGGTGAGGAGACAGCATGGCATCTACACCCAGTAGGAGACAGAAGCTTGGTCGGGGTTTTGCTTTTCAAAGAATGCATTGTATAGGTTTACTGGTCTATAAAGATGGGGTGGAGGCTGAACCTCAAGTGATAAGCAATTGAATCAACTGATTGTATACAATATCACTGTGTTATGGAAGTGTACAGAGCAATCTCTTTTATGAATGCCTGCAATACACTGGTGATTAATGTCATTGTGAATTGTGTGTATTAACGACGACACAAGGAATTATGAATACACATTTTTAGTTGAATACTCATGAATACTCATTATTTAGTTGGTGTTGGTCCTGCTTTGAGCAGGGGGTTAGACTAGATGACCTCCTGAGGTCTCTTCCAACCCAAATCTTCTATGATTCATTAATACTATGCTTTACAGTCTGTCACCCAAACAACGGAAGAAACAGGTCTCACCCAGACAGGAGGGAATGTCACAGCTATCTAATGGTCTCCAAAGAAATTAAGGCAGGTGTGACCAAAAACAGTGGAAGCCCTATGTGCACAGAAATTAGCAGGGGAATAGGAAGACTGCAGGAAGGGAAGAACAGCAGGAGGTCATCCTGCCTCTTGAGGCAAAGTCAATGAACTTTGAGAGAGATGCTTTTCAAAGATTTATTAGACTGTAAGAGGAGATGCAGATAACTCCTAAATGATACATCACTAGACAGATCAAGGGGCCAGAACTCTTGCAAGCTGAGAAAGATGGGTCCCTTCAACCAAGGATTGGGGTTGAAGTTTCTGGAAACTGAATATAGGTGAGGAACCTGCTTAGTCAAAGAACTTTCACATAGGAAGACAAGAGAAACCAGCATTTTGTATTTCTGTGGAAGGTATGACTGAGGGGAAGTCAGCCCTGGCTGGGAAGAAGAATGACTGGTGACAGAAATCATCTTGAACAAAGCCTATACCTTGCTAGATTAAGTGTGAGACTTTTAGGTGTGTCTTTCACCTTTCTAACTTTATTCCTTTTACTTGGCATCACTCAGCCTATGTCCTATTGATAATAAATTTGTGTTATTTTTACTATGAGCCAACTCGGTGCTGTGTTTAAATGGAAGGGTGTATTTCCCCCAGTTAAGTTAATAAGCTGTGATGTGCTTTTGTGTCTCTAGAAGAACAAAGAAACACTATTATTTCTCTGAACTGTGCAGGAGAGGGCTGGATATAGCAGAGCACAGAGTTTTGGGGAAATTCAGGACTGGGAGTGCGTTGGTGTCACCTTGTGGGTTGTAACCAAGGCTGGTGGAAGCCAAAGATGGCCTGTGGGGCTGTAGACAGACTGCTAGGGTCAGAGCTGCTGAACCAGGGCTGTCTAGTACATAGACACTTCACAGTGTAACCTGCATGCTGATGGGCTGGTTGTGAGCATCCTAGGCTGGGAGCTGCAGCAACAAAGCATTGTAAGACACCCAAGGTGCAGAGCAAGTGATGACATGAGCCCTCACTGGTCTGGATTGTACCCCAAACATTGTGACAATGTTTTCTTATGTTGTCATCTATTTCTTGTTAGAAATCTTAAGCTTAATAGATAGGAGGAGGTTTTTTCTCTGGTTTTTTGTGCAGAACTGAACAAGCCCTAGGTGATGAACAAGTAACAAAGTACTGATCCAGCATGGCAATTTGTGTGTTCCAAAGAAACATAATATGATGAGTGCAGCTTACAGCTGGGTGAATTGCTGTGCCTACCTGGAGCCCATTGACTTGCATTTGAAAATTGAGTGCCTATTTTTTCCCCACAATGAATGCTTACATGGTGGAGAGCAGCTCGGTAGCAAGAGCAACTTTCTTAACAACTTCCACAATTGCTGAATCCCCAGCCCTTGGGCGTTAATATTCCTTTTATTAGGTATATATTCAGTTTCACTATTTTCATCATAAAATAGTTTTCTTTTTCATTTCTTTTAAGCACCTTGCAATTCTCTCTGTGTATGTTCTTCTATTATCTGTCTTATTAAAATCAATTTAAAGGTATATTAGTGAGACAAGGTGAGTGAGGTAATATCTTTTATTGGGCCAACTTCTGTTGGTGAAAGAGAGATGCTTTCAAGCTACACAAAGAAAAGTAGTACTTGTGGCACCTTAGAGACTAACCAATTTATTTGAGCATAAGCTTTCATGAGGTACAGCTCACTGTAGCTCACGAAAGCTTATGCTCAAATAAATTGGTTAGTCTCTAAGGTGCCACAAGTCCTCCTTTTCTTTTTGCGAATACAGACTAACACGGCTGTTACTCTGAAAGTTACACAAAGCTCTTCTTCAGACCCAAAGCATGAAAACTCCGTAGCACAGAAGCTGTGTAGCTGAAAAGCTTGTCTCTTTCACCAACCGAAGTTGGTTCAGTAAAAGATGTTACCGCACCCACGTTGCCTCTCTAATATCCTAGGAGCAACACAGCTACAACAACACTGCAAACTTAAAAAGTATACAACAGACATGCAAAAAAATCCTCCAAAACAATCTACCAATTATGCATTTGTTCTCTCAGCATATATTCTGTTTCCTAAATTATGTAAAAGACCAGAAGCAGACTTTATTCCTGTGGCCAGAAGAATAAGGTTAAAGAGTGGAGCACAAGGAGAGAGAGTGATCAAAATTTGTTTTCACACATGAAAAGCTATTGTCCTTTGAGACTATGTCACATATTTATCTTATAAGAGAGGAAGAGAATTACCACTAGATAGACTGGAAATTTGACAAAGGTCTGAGAAATAAGATCTTCTCAGGCTTTGTCAGTAGGTGGGTAAAGTCATAATGACTCTGTTTTTCTTGGTTTTCTTTACATGAGAAAAACTGTGTTAAAATGCCTTACCATGCAAAATTGTGAGGATATTAGTTGCTTTGAGTCTATTTTACACTATATCTCAATAAACTAAAAGGGCAGTTTAGTTATTTTCCCTTCCTCACATCCTATACTGAGGGGGAAAAAATTTCTCCTCCTTTCACATTTAGATAGGTTTTTCAGATTTCAATGAAAATTATAGCTGTCACCCATCTGCCAAACAGCTTCCTCCCATAGCAAGGACGACTCTGGGGTGACTGAGATTTTCCCTTCCATACATTTTATCTCTTGGTTCTCAAGCATAGTGCCAGTCAGTACTGCATCATGTTTAGCAAAAACAGCTGTCGTGTCTTCATTGTAAAACCCCCCGCCTTATGACTGAAAATATATCATTGATCTATCCATGTGTACCAAATTATCCTATAGATGATGAAGTGTATTAACTTTAAGATCACCGTAATTAGCTTTTGTTTGTTTCCCATACAGCACTTATAAACTTGGGTTTCATACAGATTTGGTCAGATCTAGCTTTCAGTTTCCCATCTTAAAGCCCGATCCAAAGCCTATTCCAGGCAGAAGAAAGACTTCAGTTCACTTCAGTGGGCTTTGTATCAGGCCCCCTAGTCCCCATATTCTTTACATGGTAAATTTTAAAAAATGAAATGGGTCTAACAACCCCTTAATGCAATAATATTTACAGACAAGACTGGTAGCCTTCCCAGTGGCTTAGAAGTAGCTTTAATGTGATACCAAACAGGGAAATAGATTTGAATCTTGACTTAGCCTCTCCTCTCCCATCCAAAAAACAAATAAAAAAAAGGCAGTAGTTTGGATCACTATAGCATCAGGATGTTGAGAAATATAGTTTACATACCAGCTAGTGATTGAGTTTGACGTTAACTGAGATCCCAGTGAAGCCTATTTCATCTTTAGGTCAGAATCACATGTAAGCCATCAGAGGTTCTTAACTTTGGTAACTAAATGGGAGCCGAGCTCTTTTAAAAATTGTATGAAGCATCCTAACTATGAATGTTGAGCACTTTTGAAAATTGGTACGAGTTCATTAAGACCAAAGATCAAAGCATTTCCACTACTGACAGCTGTGTGGATAAAAAAATAACCCAGGCTACAAAAAGGTCATTTTTTGTTCAAAGGTACTTGAGTTTTCAAGGGGTTATTAGTGTCAGCTTTGCTTTAGTCAGATTTCCCCTTCAATATATTTTATATTATATATAATATTATTATAAGCTTGGTTCTAAAGCACAGAACCAGTCAGTACTGCACCATATTAAATAAATCAGAGTTCATACCTCACAATCCACTCCTTGACTTTCCACATAATCCCACTAGTATATTGCACTGCTGCTTCTGCTCCCCTTGATGAGCATCTTCTCAACAGAACTAAAATGTCAATGGAGCAATTGAGCTCTACACAGAAGTGTTTGGGTAATACTGTGGCTTACTATATTGTCTAAAAATATGTGGCGCTGGTGTGTATTACCAATGCCTCTCAAGAGACTGGCTAACTACTTTTTAATATCTAGACATCTGACCTATGTGTTAACGTGCAGTTCTAGTTGCAAAAATCACTCTCTCTTACTCAACAGAGTGGCTCTGTGTGTGTGTTCCAAATCATACTTGCCGACTTAATTGACATATGTATGTTTTTACTACTTTTAGCCCTGTTGAATTTTATTATTGCCAAGTACCATCAAACAATATTTTTACTGGTGATGATACATGTGTCAGAAAGGACATTACTTGACTTTAAAATCCTAGGTTGAGTTTGTGGGGCTGGCAGTTAGGGGTGGGGAAGCATCTTTTTAATTGTAAACTGAGAAAATTTGATCAGGAAAGCACCATGGTGCAGATCCACAAGGGGCATAAGCATTGCGATGCTAAGTGTCACAGCACCTAACCTTTAGGGGCCTAGAAAAATCACTGGAACAACAATGGGATCCACAAAGCCTGATTTAGGCACCTAAGCTCCCTATACAATGAACGGGGAGAGATAGGAGCCTTAGAATGTGATCCACAAAAGCCAGCATGTTAGGCTGAGAGCTGCCTAAACTAGCCTCTAAGAGATGATGATGAGAGGGGTGTGTACTAAGTCCCACCCCTCTCATGGAAATAGGTGCCTAAATCCAGGCTTCAGGGAGGTGCCTATCTCTGCTAGCAATGCAAACCAGGAACCCCTCTCCTGGAGTCAGGCAGCTTAGTGCCGATGTCATTTCTTGTGAGAATGAGTTAGGTGCCTCACTGCACATAGCAAAGAGGAGGAGGAGGAGTGGAAAGCAGTGGTGTCTAACTTTGAGTGAAGTGGCTAATTCAGTCACCTGGGATGCAGGAGACCTAGATACAATTCCCCGCCTCTGCCTGAAGAGGAAAAAGGATTTGACAAGGAGTCTCATATATGGGTCAGGAGAGTGCTCTAACCATTGAGCTATGGGATATTCTGATGTCAGGGGGGATGTCCCTCAATCTCTCCTGTTGAAGCTATTCCACTCTGGATAAATAATAAGAATCACTGGCACCAAGGAGCTGGATCCTGGGTCTCCTGCATCCCCGGTGGATGCCCAAGCCATCAGACTATCGAGTCATTCTCACATATGCTCTGGCTCAATGACTCTTTAGTTATCTAATCTAAAGTGGAATCACTTCAACAGGAGAGACTGAGGGAGCCCCGTCTCAGAATATCCCCGAGCTGAGAGGTGTGAGAGATTTCTATTCAAATCCCTTTCTCCTCATCAGGCAGAGGGAGAAATTGAACCTCCCACATCCCAGGTAGGTGCTCTGACCACTGGGTTAAAAGTTATAAGGAGGGCAACAGCAGCAACCCCACTTCCTCTTCTCGCCACTTTTTGAAAGGGACCCAATTCAGAAGGCAGTTTGAGAAGGCCTACCAGATACAGCCCCCTGGGTGAGATAGGCAGAGGGACGCCCATCTTCTGTGGTTTGTGGATCACTCTGGATCTTAGGCGGGAGACAGACATCCGGACACCTACAGTGTAGCACCAGGGTCATCCCTTGAGGCAGAGACATAGGTGCCTAGGGACAGGGCCGGCTCCAGGCACCAGCGTTCCAAGCAGGTGCTTGGGGCGGCAATCTGCAAGAGGCGGCCGTCCGTGTGCCATTAGGGTGTTTCCACGGCGGTGGCAATTCTGCGGCAACCTCTCTCTTCAGCCGCCCACAGTGGTAAATCGGCGGTAGCGCCTATGTTCAGCCATCCGTGGCGGCAATTTGGCAGCAGCTTCTATCTTCAGCCGCTCGCAGCGGCAGCAATTGGGCGAACTGCTTGGGGCAGCAAAAACGGTAGAGCCGGCCCTGCCCAAGAAACTTTTGCCCTGAAAATGTAGGTGCTGAGTAAGTTAAGCTCCTACAGGGTTTCAGGCAGCAGCCAAGCTGGATTTTGTGGATCGCAGTGACACCTAAAACTGGGACTTAGGTGCCTAAGTTTGGGGTTTAGGTATCCAAGTACCTTTGTGGATCTGGGCCTGAGACGGTAAACCTGGAAGCATGTCATTTGTAGTCAGTTTTCAGAGTAGAACTGAACTTATTTAAATATAGTATCAACAGTTTCTTTCTCTTCCTTCCCATCTTCGGTGCTGGTTCAGCAAGATACTTAAGCACATGTTTAACCTGAAGCATGTGAGTAGCCCCTTTACTTCAATGGAGCTACTAGGATGGTTTATTTGTCTGAACATTGATATAATTATATTTTTGTATTTTATTTGAAAACAATAATATAGTGTTCCAAAAATTATTAATTTGAGAGGTAAACTTGTGGCTCTGCAGAAATGAGCCCCATTATCTCACAATATGAAACAGATAGGTACAGTAGACTGAGACATTGTAGCCCAGCTTTTGTCTTGCAAAAACTTTGTAGACACAGACAAATAGCTTGTGGGAGGCAGCTTAATTACCAATTGACTGTATAATTGTCCCTATGATTTAAAAAAAATATTCTGATGGTGTGTGGGAATGTGGATGTCTAGTCTCAGATCTGAATAAGTGAATTACTAATCAGTCATCACATTCTTTTAAGTGAGGAAATTGGCCTTAACTATGTCATAAGCTTTTAGATCTTGACAGGTTGGGGGATGACTCAGCTGCCAAAATCCTGCGCATAGTAAATTTTGTATAAAAGTGGTGAATACTGCATTAGTGTAGCGAATGTATACTGGACAACCTTGTTTTTAATTATAGTGTTACGGTGAGCTATGGCCATTCCCACACAATAACATTTGATACAGTAAGCTCTGAGAAATGTAACTATTGCTAAAGAAAAATATGTACAGAGAAGTAGATGCTGATTTCAAAACAATTGTCTTTTAACTTCTATACTGTAAATATTTCTATATTCCTTACACTCTACATGCATAATAGGTTGATTGTTTTGGAAACAAAAAAATTATTTTTGAGTGCAGGTGAATAAAATAAGAAATAGACTTCCAACATCTGATCAATCTGCTTCTTAAAACTTAATAAGTCAGAGTTCTGGTAGCATTTTTGTACAAAATATTTTTGTTGCACAAGATATTATTTTTGTAGGCATTTTTAGTGAGCGCAGCTAAAATAAAAAGGCTAAATAAACATTTTTCTATTATTCTAGCCGCTTGTTTTCCATTCTCCAGCATAAAATGGATTATTTTATTACCCAAGTGATGAAGGTTTTGGGGCTCAATCCAGCTCCCATGGAAGTAAATGATACACCTTTCTAAGCATTATCCCTAATGTTCACTTAAACCTTTTGATATTTTGAATTTTTACAGTAATTATTGAGCATATATCATAATGAAGTGCTTAGTTTCTATAACATTCACTTGAATCAAGCACATTTTCATTGTATCCTCTTTCAGCCTAAGGTTCTGAGACCATTTTTAGTTGGTTCTTACTCAAGCTAAACTTCCACTGAAGTAAATGGAAGTTTGAGTAAGTAATGAGTAAACCCGGAGAATGATGGTGCTTCCTTCCCTCGTGACAGATTGAGAGTAATATGCTGCCTCTGTCTTGGACTTTCTATCAGTGTCACATCTGGGACATTGCTAGGAGGACAAGCTGAATACTGAAGGGGTAAAGTTTACATATTATTTGGGTGGCTTGAATAGAAAAGGATGTCCGCACTGTAGACGTAACTACGGTTTAGTGCCTGGTTGGAGTACCTCGTGTTGGAGTGCCTGGACCAGCAGAGCTCCAGGAGAAATGCTCCCAGCCTTTAGGGTAGTGATCCCCAAACTTTTCAGGGCCCCTCCCACCCCCCGAGCCAGCACTGGGAGTGGACTCGTGGCTCTGAGGGAGTGAGGGGAAGAGGATACAGACGGGCTAAAGGAGCTGAGGCTGGACACAGCTGGGGGCAGGGGTGGGTCTGGGAGCAGAGCCCTGACCAGGTCCAAGGCCAGAAACGGAGCTGGGTGGTCTCCCTCCCCACCCCCATGTGGGGGCTGGCCCAGGCCCCAGCTGTGTCTCCCCGAACAGTCTTCTGCATTTTGAGGACCTGTGCTTTAGGGTACAGTTTAGCTAATATCCTTCTTCCACAAACCTTGAGACTGGGCAAGCCGGTGGGGGTAGTCTCTAAAACGTGTTCTATCCACCTCTCCGTGGTGTTGGGTGTGGGGAGTTGTGGTGGATCACAACCTCAACATGAATCAGCAATGCAATTGCTGTTTCAAAAAAAGCAAATGCAATTTTAGGTTGCATTAACAGAGGCATAGCATGCAAGTCATGGGAGGTGATAGTACTGTTTTACTTGGCACTGGTTAGGCCTCCGCTGGAGTATAATGTCCAGTTTTGGTCACCAATGTATAGAAAGGATGTAGAGAAACTGGAAAGGATCCAGAGGCAAGTGACAAAGATGATCAGAGGGATGGAGTGCAAGCCACATGAGCAAAGGCTGAATGAACTGGGTATGTTTAGTTTGGAAAAGAGGCGATCAAGAGGGGGACATGATACCAGTCTTCAAGTACTGGAAAGGCTGTTGTAAAAAAGATGGAGAAAAGTTGTTCTCTCTTGTCATAGAGGGCAGGAGAAGAGGCAACAGGTTCAAACTACAGCATAGCAGATTTAGATTAAATCTCAGAAAAAACTTCCTAACTGTAACAACAGTAGGACACTGGAACATACTGCCTTGGGAGGTTGTGGAAGCTCCTTCACTGGAGGTTTTCAAAAGGAGGCTGGATAGCCATCTGTCTTGGGTGGTTTAGACACAACAATTACTGCATCTTGGCAGGGAGTTGGACTAGATGACCCTTGTGGTCCCTTCTCACCCTATGGTTCTAGGATTCTATAATTTCGTATGGTTTTGAAGAGGATCATTTTGAAGGCCATAATTAGAGGTGGGCATTGCCCATATAGATCTAAACTTCCCCAAAGTTCAGTGGTGTTGGCTCTGATATTTTGGTTCAGGGCCATCTCTAGGCATTATGCTTGATTATTCTGGGCTGTGATTCAGCTGAAACTCCATATGTATACATGTACGTGTGTGTGTGCATATATATACCTGCAGATTATTTAGTCATTGCAACTAGGAAATTACTCTATTTTACAGGAAAGGAATTTTATCTTTTAATTTTATGGTATTTACCTTACAAATGCCCTTTTACTACATGATATTTAAGGTAATTAAACGAGCAATAGTTATAATGCTGGCAAAGAGTACCTAGTATAAGCAATTTGTCCACTGAAATGTAGATCTGAAACTGAATATAAAAGGCATTCTGCCTTTGGGATATTCCTACCAAATTCCTAAAGTGCTTTCTAAACTAATATTTTATGAATTTAGATCAGTAAAAATAAATTATAAATAGTAATAAAAAAGAAGGGTAATTTAAAATGTAAAAAGATCATCTCTCTCCTCCAGTGAACCAGCCCCAAACGAAGCAGAATCTGCTTACATTTTACTCCTTAGATAAGTCTTGTAAGTTACAGATTCAGGGAACTAATTCAACTTCTGCAGAAGTGGTTGCACATCGGTGGGTGTCATATTATCTTTGCAAGGATCATGGATTGTGAATGTTCATAACTACTTTAGCCATATCCTCCCTGACCATTTCATGACCATTTGTCCTGTTGCTACTGACTCAGTCTTCTAATTGTCTCTCACGCCTCTACACTCAGTGTTAAACCAGTAATTCATAAATTCATTCTGCAACAGCAGCAATCGGGGAAAGCTTTAAAGTCAGTAAAAATGTAAACATGTTATGATGGCCCTGTCTTGAATAAACATGGTTCAGAGAAAAAGTAGAATTAAATTAACATACCTGATTTAGGACTTCATTCCATTCCCATTAAATCCAGCATATCAGGCCCGTATACCCCCACCTCGGTCCTGAAAACACTTACAAATTGAAGTCAATGAGACTACTACTGTGCTTAAGAGTCAACCATGTGGGCAAGTGTTTAAAGCATCAAGGACCTAGTGCACAACTCTGCTCCCACTAAAATTAATGGCAAAACTTGATTGACTTTAATGGGAGAAAGAGCAGGGCATTTGACTGCAATCTCCTTAGACAGCAACTATATCTTCCTTTGTGTGCCCAGCACCAAGCATAGTGTTCAGGGATTACGCAGTGCTTAAGGTACTTGTACAAAAGACTAGCTTTATTGTGTCTGGTTCAAATGGGTTGTGCATAATGAGAGCTTCACAATGCTCTGGGCAGAGTCTCTGCTTGGGAAGCTCAGCCCTTAAAGGCACAGTCCCCAATACTACAATTGGTGCTTAACAATCAATAAGTGTTAACAATGAATAAATGTAATAGAATTATGGATAGAACTTGTTTGGAATGTTCTTCCTAAAATGTATTTCTCCTTGAACTGCAAGGGATTAAAAGAAACTAGTAGCTGTATCATGGGCATAATTCATAAAGTAACTTTAAAAAAAAATAAAACCTAAAATGGCTCAGAACTTAAAAAATTGGGTGGCAAAAAACAGAATACCAGTGATGATTGAACCTGGTGATATTCAAAACATAAAGAGCTCTGAGCCATGCTGGTAGCTGTTCCCATCACAATAGACATTCTATGCATCAGAGTGATGTTTGGGGTTATTGTGTGTGCTTGTTGTGTTGTTGTTGTTGTTGTATGGGTAATTGTGTTGATTTGTGTCAGGGGGTGCTGGAAGATGTGCTGATTTGTGTGGCACTTGGGAAATTGTTTAACGCAAATTAGCTGTAGAGTAAGCATGGCAATTGGTTGAGTTACCACTGATATCACCATGGCCTAGATCTCTTGGCATGGCATAAGTACATGCCTTACTATTGCATTGGTATAATTAGTAAAGCCAACATGGTGGAGAACTTAAAAGTTGGATGGTAACAGACTGCGAAACCCAGTGATGATTCAACCTGGTGATATTCTGAACAAAAAGAGCCACCAACCATGTTTGTGGCTGCTTCCCATTACCTCATGCTGACTTTAAAGATATAATGGGTTTGAGAGTGAAAATCCTGTCATTTTGTGATATGGATAATATGGTTCTACTCTCTCCTTTGTCAATAAATTAAAACCTGACATATCCTTACATGTTACGGGTTTTACAACTATATATGTTACACTTTAATATCATGAAACATATTGAAATACTGTAGCATTACAGAAATGATAAAGATGATAGTCTTAAACACCTCAAATCTAAGGACCTTCCTCAAAAGGTCATTCTTCACAGCTTCTCTTTCTGCACCTTCAGTTTAACTGCAGTCTCAAAGGAGGACATGTAGACATCTCTCTGATTTCTGGGTGTCTACATGGCCTAATTTTTCCATGCAATTAATCGCACCTTCAAAACTGTACCCAAAAAATGTACATACAAGAAGAGAAGTCAGGTTTTTTGGGAAAAAACAGGTCCTAAAAGGTGTTAAAAGCATTTCAATTACCATACGGCAGCACGGACACATGGTCGTTAAATTCACTGTTTTGCCAGCCAAGCAGAGAAGGAGAGTGCACAGAAGGTTAAACAAATACACTGAGTGCATTTTACATTACTGTGGGAAAATGTTAGGCTTTAGGATACATGTATGTGTATTTTGTGGGCACCCAAGTATTGTAATACAAAAATACATATACACTACAAATTGGGCCAAATTCTGGGCTCAGTGACACATTCTCTCACCAGCCTGAAGATAAGTTGGCTAAGCAAAACATTTCTCAGGGTAACAGTGTAGAATTTGGCCTTTTATCAAAACTGTGGTATTATCTGTGGGTTCTAAACATATTCTTGCACATTGAAGGGGGAAATATTCTACATCTCACACTGAGAATGAGTTAAGTACTCACTGCCACTGCGTCTAATAATCTTTTGCCTATTTATTTTCATTGTACAGAATAATGAGTGGTTATTCTCTCCTGTTACAGTCTGCTAATGAACTGAGCACTGCCATCTTGTGTTTTTGTGAGCAAGTACATTTATTATTTCATAAATGATCCCTTTAAAGCGCTTGAGTAAAATGTGTTGGTGCAGAAAAATCATAATGGCAGATTAGTTGGTGGATAGTATAACCCTCCCTTGACATGTGCCCTTGATATGTGAGCCCTTCAGTTCTTGAGTACAGACATGAGACCCAAAAAAAGTTAGAGTGTAAAACATTAAATGGAAAGTGTAGTATAATGAAATAGACTTTAAGCTTGGGTACGAATTTAGATTTGAATCTTTTGACTTGCAATTTTGGGGGCTCATGAAAGTTTGTAATTAACAGTACTGTCCAAAGCTCACATCATGCAAGCAGTTGCCTGTAAGCTTCTCTGAACAATTATTTTAACACATTTAAAGGGACATTGCAAACTTAAAACCTAGTCAATTTTTTTTCAGAATTAATTGATGCAAGGACTTTGTGTTTTAAGGGTGGTTCTGTGCCGATATCCCAAATCTCAAAGCCTTCCTGTGTCAAAACCTCACTCTAGCAGGCAATGATTCAAAGGCTGCACTTTGGAAGTTGAGCTAGGCAAGTTTTGAGACAGCTGCCTTTGAAGTCCTCCAGGCTGAGAACAGGCCTGACTTAAACATTTGGAGATCTCAGGAAATCTGAGGTGTTCAACTCTTTCCAAAGAGCTTCTGTTAGCATTTCTAGTTCAGAAGACCCAAATACAGCCTTGAAGAACTCTTCACTTCTGAAGATCACTCGAGTCAAATATAAAAAGGAAGAGACAAAGAAAGAAAACAGTGTCCACTGTATCAAAAGAAGTTGCCTAAACTTAGACAGAGAACTCAGTACTTCAGGATAAGTTTGAGGGTCATAGCTGCGAAGCATGCTGAAAGGTCAGTGCTGTTGGTGAGACACAGAAGGTGTTGATGTGCCTAGCGCCAAAGGAGTATCAGCTCCTGAAGGAAACGAAGCCAATCACCCCTAGTATACTGAAATAGATGCAAATAAACTAACTGCTCCCCTCAAAGATGCACTGATAATTCAAAGTTGACTTCAACTATGCAGCTAAAAGCATTGAAGGAAAATGGCACTGTGAGAACCACACTGTGAGATTTGGGGCACTGGGGATTCTGGAATTAAAGAGGAAGAGGGAAAATCAGTTAAAGAATAAAAATATGCCATCAAAATTGAAAGTCATGGCAGCACAGAGCTGGATGCACCTTAAATATTTCTGGTTCTGCCAGGGAGCTCCTTCACTGATCACCATTAGAAAAGAAACAACACTGTGCTGAGCCACTAGCAGTTGGTCTCAAAATGAGGTTGGCCTGCCTCCATCTAAGGGGACCAAACCATTTTGCAAGCTGGAGGACTTCAGCTGGACTCATGCTAAGGAGCTGAGACCCAGACATAGGAATTCATTCAATATTGTATCTTTAGAGACAACAATTTCTTCTGGCAAATACAACTTGTATCTACTCTGCTGATATTTAACTGCATGACATTTTTAGTCTGTAGTTGCAGAATGTAATTTCATAATCCGATACGTGCAGCTAAGGAATCAGACTTTTTGATGGACCATCATCTACTGATTAATGCACAGGCCTAAGAGTCAGGAGATTTGGGTTCTACTCCCAGATCTGTCACTGATTTATCATTTGACCATAACCAAGTCACTTCACCTCTTGGTGCCTCAGTTTCTCCATCTATAAAATGGGGATAATGATTCTTACTGATTTGTAAAGTACTTTGAGATCTACAGATGAAAAGCATTGTGTAAGAGGTAGGAATTATTATAAACCTCACAGCATCTCTGGTTAACAATCTGTAAAATGGGAATAATTGACTAACTGACAGGGTGTTGAAAAGTTTTATTCATCAGTGTTTGTAAAGCATGTTGAGGTCCTCAGATGGACTGTGCAGTATAAGTGGAGACTACAATTGTATGAACATGTAGTAGTTTAAAGAATAATCTGACTCCAGGAAATGATATGTGGATGTTTTCCAGTTATTGTGACTCAATGATTCAGTTCATAAATTAAACTGTGAATTTTTTCTAACTGCAAACTCATCCTCAGATTTGAAAGCCAAGCTCTGTTTTTTCTGTTTTGTTTATTGCCACCAGTAACAAAGATCCTGCAAGCCAAATGCTGTTTTCTGTTGCACCTCTGCAACGTATTCCTTCAATGCGGTGTCACACAGGTGTGTGTGGACACAATTTGAAAACAGTGGGGTTGCGCAGGTGGGCCTTTGATTGAACACTACTTACCAATTCTATGGATAACTTATAAGCAGAAAAGAACCCAGCTCACGCTCCCAGAGCTTTGTTGTTTCGGCAGGGCAAACTATGAGGCATTTATTCCCACTTTACAGATTGTTAACCAGAGACACCCTGAGGTTTATTAGAATTCCTAGCTCTTACCCAGTGCAGTTCATCTATAAATCTCAAACTGGGCATTAAACATTTATTTGGGTTACTAAAGTCAGCATAAATGACTGCATGCACAGAGGGAGCAAATCTGTTGAGGAAGAAGGTGCCATCTTTACATAATCACTTTTCAGAGTAGAACTGCACTTTAACATGTTTAATGATGCAATTAGTATTTGTCAAAATACCAAAAAAACAATTAATCTTCCCTCTGGCCCAACAGCCTGTCAAAATGTCACTTCTTTTTCACGTGGTTTCTAAATGCAGATAGTTAGCACAGATAATTATGCCTTCTCAAACATAAAGTAGTTGAGTTTCACAAATCACAATGCATGAAGCTGGTTTTGTTAGCCTGTCTTTCTGAGCTAAGCTGATATAGTGTGATCTTGGTGCATGACGTGTAGTGGTTTTATGAAGAGCATTGGGAGGTTCAAAACAGTGCTGTATTGTGTTTCTACTGTTTAGATTATGTGACCACGTGGGCGCAAATACTCGCCGAGGCAAGCAAAAGCTGACTTTGTGGCCATCTACAACACATGGAATATGGCTTTTGTTTTACACAAGCAATAACATTATTTTGTATGTTATTTTTTTCTTAGCTGAAAGCGCATGTTTTGATGTTTCCCATCAATGTAGGAGTAACAATTTCTATTGTAGGTCATGAGACAAAAACAAACAAACAAACTTAGGGCTTTCTTTCTAAAGAAAATTTCTACCCACATTTTTTCCTAGTTTACCCAACTAATAAGGCAACTTATTTTTCTCCTATTTCCAAAACCCTAACACCTGTAAGTAAATCTTCAAGCATACTGTTGCCCTTTTGGGCCTGAACGGCTCGTCAAAGTTTGAGGTCCTGTGGGTAACCAAGTGGAGAGTAGAAATTGGTGGTACTCGGGTATTTCTTTGAGGTAATTTTGTTTACTTACAAAGAGCATACAAAAGCCTGTGTCTCTGAATGCAGAAGGAGGCAACAGAAAACAGCTTCTTTTGCTCACAGCACAAAGAGCACTCTTGTCATCCTTCACCTTGACCCAAAAAACCTCTCCCTAGCTTTCTTACAAGACCAGCCACACTCTGTGAGTTGCTCCTTTAGGCTATCTCGCACTCAGTCTTTTCTTGGCTAACCTTAGTTTCTGTGTGATCTCTCTTTCCACATACACACTCTCACCTAGCCCAAACAACACTCAGCCGCAAGCTGGTACACACACACCTTTTGTCATAGGTGAGGGGCTTATACTTATTATTTTGTTAACTGAAGATTGAGTTCACACCTACTAGTCTCAGTGGGGTTTTAACTCAACCCATAACAAGGTTTCACCAGCTTCTGCTTTCACCAGATTCTGATACATGGAGTGAGGTGCTGCTCACTGTGAATAAGGCTATTTGGACCGAAGTCAAATGGCAAGTTTTTATCTGTCATGACAATATATAAAAAGTGTGTAGACAAAACACTCATTTTTTCACCCGGATATTAAAAATGGCCACTTTTAGACTCTAAAAGGTAAATGCACAAAATGTGTCAACTTGGTAAAGGAGACACACTGATAAGATTGCCTAAATCACTGATCCACAGAACAACGCAGGCAAGTAGCATTGCAATTTAACTCAACAGCAACTCAACAATGTGTCTCAACCTAGATCTAATGGCAATCCTCTTTAGAGGTTAGAGGGTAGCTCATTCACCCCTGGAGCTCTGTTGTGATTGCCATTTGGAGTATTGTTTTTTCTGATGTGGACGCCTACTAAAAATTAGCCTGCGATGACACACCACATTCCATTGTCCATGTAGAGCATGACTATTTTTATCACAACCAACTGGCTTCACATTCAAACTAATGATGGACAGAAATCACCGGTGAAAACTTGCCATTTGACTTAAATCCGGATACCCTTCTTCACCATGAGCAGCACCTCACTCCAGAAATAGTCCCATTCACTTCAGTGGGACCACATGTGGAGTAAAGTGCTACTCTACGTGAGTAAAGGTATCAGAATCTGGTCCTTGGATAGCCAAAAAAGGTTACCTCAGTACAGTAGAACCTCAGAGTTACGAACACCAGAGTTACAAACTGACCAGTCAACCACACACATCACTTGGAACTGGAAGTACACAATCAGGCAGCAGCAGAGACCCAAAAAAAAAAAGGAAAGCAGCAGCAAACACAGTACAGTGCTGTGTTAAACATAAACTACTGAAAAAGAAAGGGAAAGCAGCATTTGTCTTCTGCATAGTGAAGTTTCAAAGCTGTATTAAGTCAATGTTCAGTTGTAAACTTTTGAAAAAACAACCATCACATTTTGTTCAAAGTTACGAACATTTCAGAGTGACGAGCTACCTCCATTCCCAAAGTGTTCGTAACTCTGAGGTTCTACTGTATTTGATCTGTTTCCTGTGTATTCCCTATAGTAAGTTACCCATTTTGAATATGCAGTTCTATTCACATAGGCACCTATATTTGAAAATTTGCCCTTTCAGGTCCAGTCCTGCAATATGATGAACAGCTCCTGTGAGATCCCTGGTACATTGAAATAAATGGGAGTTGAAGTAATGCGGTGCTTTGTAAGATTGGACTTTTAGGCCCCGATTCTAGGCTGTGTCCTGGCTCCCTTGTGCCACTCAGGTAGTGTAAGTGGACCAGAAGCTGACTGGATTTTCCCATCAGGAAATACCCCTGACATGGAGAGGATTCGCCAGTGATGTACAGCTGACAGAATTATTAATAATATTTGAAATTATTAATATTAATATGAGAGACTACCAGACGCTAATTTAACTGTCAATTCCTTTAAGACCAAAGGGTATTTTATACAATTGTTCTAAATATGCCTAACAGACTAAAAATAAGCAGTCACTACACCCAACACAGTAAAAAGGTATTTACAAGCATGTGATAAGTATACTTACCAATAGGCCAGAACTAGGGAACACCATCTCAACCTGGTTCGCTGACATATTCAGATATGGTCTGACAAAGAAAACCTTCAGATTCTTTATATACTTCAGCTAACATGCTAACTTGTGCTGGAAATGGCCCAACTTGATTATCATACACATTGTAAGGAGAGTGATCACTTTAGATAAGCTATTGCCAGCAGGAGAGTGGGGTGGGGGGAGGTATGTTTTCATGCTTTGTGTGTATAAAAGATCTTCTACACTTTCCACAGTATGCATCCGATGAAGTGAGCTGTAGCTCACGAAAGCTTATGCTCAAATAAATTGGTTAGTCTCTAAGGTGCCGCAAGTACTCCTTTTCTTTTTGTGAATACAGACTAACACGGCTGTTACCCTGAAACATGCTAACTTTAGCAAAACCCCATTGTGAAGCAGTTTATCCTTGCTACTTTCCTTCCTCCAAGACCTTCCTTTCTTATCTCCTCTCCCTCCTTGCCTACCAACGGAACACTGGGAAGGTTTGTGCTTGTGTCTTAGAAGACCATTTTCCTTTGTCTTGTTACTGCAGTGTTTCACTGTATTGGTTACTTTTTGAGCCATACATCTTTCCCACACTATAAGTAATAAGTAATATTATTCTCACAGCCTCCTTTTACTTGCTGATTATGGCCTTTTCCATACAAGCCACAACCCACAAAGCAGATATATTTTTTTCATAACCAAACTTCACCTAACTTTAATTCTCTTAATTTCATAACTATTCCTACAGCTACCTTTCTCACAGTCCCCAGTACAGGGGCATAATGGGGACATGCCTGGGGGAAGAATGGTGTAGATCAGGAGAAACATGGTGGTCAGAGAGCTTGCTCTGCACTCCAATTTCTTCTGGGCTGTTGAACGGTCCCTTGATGATCATTGCAGTCAGGGCAGAAATTAGATCAGCCTTCGGGCAACTCTAGCTTACCCAGGGACTAAACCCAGCAGCCACACAGTCTGGGAAGGACATAAAACTCTCTTTCGATGGCTCTAAGCTCAGCTCAGCCATTGCACAGCAGCCATTGCTCAGTTTATCCATGTAAGAGTGCAGGAGTCACTAGCAATATTTCTTCTTTGTTGAAAAGTATACCCTGAGGCTAGAGATTGCAACTTCCTGTTGCATATTTTGAAAGGGCTAAGCATATCTTGGGTACTGCTATTCTCTACATAATAAATAACATCAATAACTAATGTTTCTCCGTTTAAAAAAAAATACAGTAACACCATTTTTAACCGCACTCCTACATCAGGAAAATTTCCTTGAAGAAATCATAGCACGATGCATTCTGAAAACTATAGTCCTCAGTCACAATTCTTTATTTTTGCTCACCACCGTATACAGATATCACTTAAGTTTTAGTGGCACATGATACTACACACAGAAGAGTCAGACTTACTGGTGATTATCTTGTGGACAATCCCTCATTTCTCTTGGAAACATTCCAGGGATGAAGTAACAGTAACCACAACGGAAAAAAAAGTCAAACAAACAATACAGTATTATGGTAACTGATTACATTTTATTCAGAAAACATTAAGGGCTCTGTTCTGGTTTGTTTTGTTTTTTTTAAATACTTACACATACCTCTTTTTGCCCTTCTGGGGTTCTTTCATAAAGCAGAATGGAGGCATTAGTCACAATCCAGAAGGACACCCAAAACATGGGACATAAACTGACTTCTAGACTAATAACATGTATGACTATGAAATTAAATATGGCCCTGGAGATTACTTGTGTGGTCGCCTGGAGAAGCAGTGTGAGTTTCAATACACACTATATAGTTGATACAGCTGTCTGATCACAAAAGTTTACAGCAAATATTCCGTAGCCAACCGAAAAAGGATTACGAGGACTCTCATCGTTCATATATAACTTCTCAGATTATAAATCAAAATACAATTAATACCTAAAAACAATGATGATACAAGAGGAAAACAGTATCTAGCCAAGACACAGAGCACTTTTAACATACATTAAAAACACAGTTGCACAACCAGAGTAAAACCACATCTGTTTTTCCTCACCCCCCAAACCAAGAACTAACCAACCACGACTGAAAAGCAAAGCCCAAAAAGTAGCCTATCCAACCCAATATATTAGACTTCAGCACATCTGTTTCCAAAATACTGAGAATATTAGTGGGCATTTACAAATTAATATCCCTTAAAGGTCAACAGGTTGAGGTTATTTGGGATGGGCAAGAAAAGGGTGAATTCCAAAGTTCCTTGCAAGAAATGCACTGTTGGCAATCCTGCCTCTTTTTAACCAAGGTGAATCTAGGTCAAATGCTTCCACTGGTCGCAACAGAGTATTGTATGGGAGAGAGTCAGATTCCCCAGCAGGTAAATCCCAAACCACTAGAAATGTTATTGGAAACCCTACAAGCAATCAGTCCAGATCCTGACGCACTGGTGTCACAAGCTCTTAGTGAGATACATTGCTTAACTGTTTCCAAAAGGATTTAAGAGATATCCTTAGGTCAAGAGCATTTTCTAATCTCAAGGTGACAAATGCCTAGTAGCAAGGTCCATATATGAACAATGCTCACAAACTCCTCGCCACACATAGATGAAAATTTCTCAGTTGCTGCTGCTGATTGAACAGCTGCAGTGGATGCAACAATGCTCTGAGATTGCAAATTCAAGGAGGAATACCAGTTGCTTCCTCACATCTGTAATGTGACATAAGAATACATTTAATTTGAACCTTTCACCTGAGAGTCTCAAAGCACATTACAAAAGCTTATTGATTGAGCCTTAACATTCCTCTGAGGTTGGTAAGTAGAATTATACCCATTGTACAGATAAGTAATATGAGGCCCAAAGAGATAAAGAGGACTTGTCAATATCACACAGAGTCAAGGGCACAGCTGGGAACAGTGTGCTACCTCCCAGTCATGTGCTCAAACCATAAGATCACAGTGCCTCACGTAACCTTTCAAATATATACAAAAATTGCAACCAAGTTTTTAAAATGACATTTTCACTATAAAGAAAAACCTTTTTTCTGTTCTCATATTTATGATTTTCACAGCTGTCATTCCACTGCAAAAGTGATTACATTCAGTAAAAGGAAAAGTCAGAATTTTGTGCTGAGCTGGAAATTAAACTTTCTTTTTTCATTTACAGAAAGTTGGGTTTGCTTATGAGCATGGTGATACTGCTTTTGTCAAATCCACAGAATCTCGTGAAAATATCATTTTCCACAGGTAATTGATAATTTTGCACAGCCCAAGAAGCGATGGTTTAGAAAAAAAAAATATATATATATATATATATATATCAAAATTCTGTCATGAACAAACCTCAGGCAACTCCAGTAAGGTCAATTGAGTTACTCCGGATTTACAACAGTGTCATTCAGAACAAAATGTAGCACTCATTATATTGATTTCTAAGGAATTTTAAAACTCTAAATACCAAAATCAATAGCAGGATATAATCCTAAATAAAAATTCCTTTACACTATTTATTTATGCCTCAGTATTAGACACAGTGGAACTCAGACTTTAATTGCTTGACAAAAAAGAAAGCTGAAACTGTGGAAGAAGAAAAGGCAAACTCAAAAAATCTCTGATTTAAGATTTTAAATTAATTGCTTTCAAATGTCACCAACTTTAAAAACAACTATATTAGTGGTTCCTTCCATTTATGTTTAAATCAAATTTCATGTAGGGCTGCATATTTCTATATTACTAATATTTTTCTACAGGACTGACCACTAAACCAAAGGCTGCTTTCCAGCAGTGCCCTCACACTGCCACAATTGTGCAATAACGCAAACACACATAAACAATATATCTTACAATGCATGACATATTTAAAACCCACAATCAACAGAGGGCAAAATGGGGACTCAGGAACCCTGGCACAGGCACTAATGAGTTTATCTATGTGGACCCTTTGTCCGTGAGTACAAACTGGTTGGTACATTTTGGAAAACCAAATTGGGCCAATGCTTCATTCCTGATTGGATTCATCAAGGTGCCAGACTTAATCATGCTGGTTTCATTTCCTGTATGAGAGAAGATAAAGAAATACATCCATTGGTGTAACGATAAAAACATCTGTCAGAGTCATCGAATTGTTGGGTGGTTGGGTTCACATGAGAAAAGTTCCATAGGCATCTGATACCTAGCCCTTTCTAGTCATGAGGGTTGCCCTGGGAGATCACAGAGCCACATTCAGTATTTTTAGTTGGGGATTGGTCCTGCTTAGAGCAGGGGGTTGGACTAGATGACCTCCTGAGGTCCCTTGCAACCCTTATATTCTATCATTCTATGATTTTAAATCTACTTGACCAAGTGAAGTGCTTTGTAAATTTAGCAAAATAGATTTTAAAATGTTGAACTATTTAAGAAGCCAGTTCGGCTGTACATAGCCCAAAATGCTGAGATCAGACTGCTAAATGGAGGGGTTTTAATCTGGGAAGATCTGCAACAGCATCCAGTTTGGAGGATCTGCACTCAGGTATTGCAGTGATGGGTGGCAGTATGAAACCCTAAGATAAAAGATAGCAGCAATTACATCTGAATAACAAGACCTCTGTCCTCAAAGGTATTTAGGCACATTTGATTTCAGTGGCAGTTAGGTACGTAAATACCTTTGAGGACCCAGGTCTTGTTATTCAGATCTAATAGTTGCAAATAGTACCAAAATCAAGAGACAAAGGAGGCAATTGCTATGTTAAGCAACCCTGTGAGTTTGTATATTTAATGCCATGGTTCCTTATCCCCTGACATTAGCTGAGCATTTGATGTGGTGATATTTTGAAACAGTATGTTGCCGGTTTTGTTTGTCTGATTCATGTCATCAACCTTTGGAAATGCTGAACATAATTGAAATGACCTGCCATTCCACACAGCTATAGATGAAATAATGTTTATAAACAATTTTTTCAACATTTTGGTCTTCCTCATCTTAAAAAAAAATGACAGGTTAAACAGTAAAACCAACAATTCAGCAATGAGACATCAACTACCGTGACACTGTATTAAAAACTTGCAACTGAACTTAGCTCATCCCATTGGTGACTAATCAGTTGCAATAAGTACACTCCCTGTGGTATAACCAGGCTTTCATACCAGTCTGCTGCATATGAGTCATCCTCAACATTAGTCACATCAATGGATGGGTCAAGACTGCCTTCACTGTTGTTTACTTTCCATCACTGGTCAGTAGGGATGGAGGAGACACTCATAATAGGGATTGCTTTTAAAATCCTCACTCAAGGTGTAATCCACAAAGATACTTAGGCACCTAAGGCCCCTTGTTAAGCACCAGTGCAATCCACAAAACTCCCGCTCAGCTGCCGCCTAACTCTGTAGGTGCCTAAAGTCACTTGGTGCCTACGTTTTTGCCTCTGAGCATGTGCACTGCTGCCTCACAATAGGCATGAGACCCCCTGCCTGAGCTCAAAGCAATTGACAAACTGGGAAAGGTAGGCATTTGGGCACCTAAATCGGGTACCAGGGGCCCGATCCAGTAGGCATGCTCAGAGGTCACTCACTGGACTGGGCCGCTCAGGCAAGTTCAAACAAAATGGCTGAGAAGAAGAAGGAGGACTTCGTAACCTTTAGCCTCGGGGACTCACCCAGGATGTGGGAGACCCCTAGTTCAAGTCCCCTCTCCTCCTGACAGGGGGAAGGGATTGGAACAGGATCTGCTACCTCTCAGGTGAGTGCCCTAACCATTTAGTACAACACAGGAGTATAAAGAACTCCACTAAAATTCTTCTAAGATTCTTTGAGAGTTGTATATGGAAAGACCAAAATATTATTGTGTGCATGGACATATGCTAATCCAAATCTTGCTCCCGTGTTATGACAAGGACAACTGTTTAGACATGTCTGGCACCTCCTTGGAGAGAGGGTCAACACCACTCTTGTCTCAGAGACCAATGCACAGCTCTCCAGCAGCTCTACTCAAGCCATCTGCCCCCATACAGCAGGATGAAGGGGCGCAAAGTAAAGAAAAAGAAAAGTCAGGATGCCTCTGTGCCCACTAAAGGTAGAGTCCAGGGCCTCCCAAAATCCAAGGAGGAAAAAAGAGAGAAAAGAACCAGCCCTTCTCCTTTGGGAGGCGGTTTGGACAGTCAAGGATCTCAAGCAGTTTCCCCAATCAGTAATCACCGCTCCCAGAGGTTGGGACTCTGAGTTACAGCCCTGGTCCTTCAGATAGCCACTCTGCAGTATGCAGGGACCACCCTTTTAAGGATCCACTCTTCTCCAGGCTCCTCAAGCCTCATAGGTGTGCGGGGGTGGGGCTGATTGTGCCCAGGGGAGCTCTTTAACCCTTTCCTGACTGGGATGCAGATCTGCCCCACAACAACTACAATACTTCTGTAGCTCAGCTGTCCTGAGCAAGTTTTAGCAGCACGGTCATGAATTCCTATTACATACACATTTCTGTTGAGGAAAAAAATTAGGGTGCCACTTTTTCTGGTGGCTTTTGTCATTTTACAGGAAACCCGTTTGGGGTCAGAAACTAAATGGAGAAACAAACCTACATTTGCTCACTTGTTGGCTTAATATTAAAACAACAATATGTTAACAGCAATATTTCTTTTAAAATATACCTCTAGGGGAAACTTTGTCCTTTGCTATTTTTTGTTTGTAAGATGTCGTGTTAGAATCACAGTGCCACATCCTGAAGTATTTACTAAGCAACACTGAGTTTTGTCCGGGTAAGAACTCAATAAGGACTTCAGGATATAATTGCACGTGATCTACGTTGGACACAAAGTCCACATTCCAAGCTGTAAGTTAACTTCTTCAAATTGAATCTGCACCATATTGTATACAGCTGCATGTAAAAGAGATGCTTATTTATTAACCTGAAGTATTAGCATATGCTGCAAATGTAGGTCAGCAAAACTTTGTGGCAGTAACAGAGGCATTTCTTGTTTGAAGCTGCCATTTGAATTTCAATAGAAATGAAAAAACTAGTAATTTATTAATAGAAATAAGATTCTTATGAATGTTACAAAATAATCATTACTCATAGTTCATGATATCCAGATCCTTGTGAACTTGATGTGAACTTGGACAGATTATCCAAAGAATGTTTCCGGACAATGTCTTGTATATAATCCATAGCTATAGTTCTGGGAAAGTAAAGCAACTTGATGATGCCTGTATTTAGGATGGGGATATGTGCTTTCTCTTACCATTTATCAGTTATATTTATAATGCCTTGGTAATCAGGGCATCACAGGAAAAGGGGATTATTGCATATTTGAGAAATGGCTTTTTTAAATATGCAGCTGAAATGCTCGGCCGAGGAAAAGACCGATATAAATAAAGAACAGAAAACAGAAGACTGAATAAGAGCTTTCGTTCAGGACACGATACCTCTAAGAAAAACCAACAACAGCCACTATCAACATTCTGTCAATATTTTAAAAGGCCTAGTCAAGGTAAAAATTCTAAGGGCCTGATCCTATTCTTAGAGCAGCAAGTGTCAAAATTTACATAGTTAATGCGCTCTTAAGGATCAGAATTTAGACACAAATGGTCTGATTTTCAGGTGCACCACAGACCTTTTGTACTGGCTTCAAATAGGCAGGTGAGTGTGAAAAATGGAAAGATCCATTCTATTCCAAACCCTATTTTTGCAAGGGGACATGAATTTCCTGACACTTTGGACCTGATTCTGCTCTCAAATATCGGTTCCCCTTTATAGCTTCTTCAGATCCAGTCATAGGGGCAATTCTGGAGAAAAGGCTGGCCAGAGTATCACTGTACCAGCTACCACAATGAGCCTTTGGGACCATTGCAGCCAGGTGTAAATTAGAGCAGCCCCACTAGAAAGAGAGGACAGAGGAAACATATCATACATCCACCTTTGCCATTCTTCTCCCACGGCCTATGCTGAGCAAATGCAGTTGGCTAGATCTGAGAACTGGACCCATGATGTCAGGAAATTATCAATTAAAGGAATGATGTGAGACACTCAGTTTTAACATGACCATGAGTTCACAATTCTGTGCTTAGCTAGATAGATCACTCTCTTTAGGCACCTAAATATAAGTAATTCTGTGTGGATAATTACTGGCTTGTTATCCAGAGGTATATATTCAACAGTAATGCACCACAGATTCATGGCACAAACCTTTAGTTTTCTGTCGAAGCCGAAATCTGAACGAGATAAGCATTCTAATGCCCTGTGCTCAAGTTGAGAATTTGAAAATGAGAACACACCCCTGAAGAGATTTCAAGTCACCAGCCCTAGAAACCAAGTACATTGGCTCCTATTAATGTAAGTTTTTCATATTTTTTTAAATCTGTTGTGAACATTAAAATCATGTTCCATTTGTCTGTATTCTACAGCTTTGATTTTACCTTTAAAACAAACACAGAAAAGAAATAAAAACGCTACGAGAGGAAATTTAGGTCTCTGTTACTGATCTTTTTGTGACTAGAAATGTAGTCCCTAGGGATACGTGTAACATCTGAAAGTGGACAGGAAAAACTGAATATGATTTGAGCCAATTTACTGGTAGAGCCGCAGGCAGGGCCGTCCCTAGCCATTTGGGTGCCCCACGCAGCACCCCAGGCCTCCCCCTCCACCAGGGTCTGGGAGGCAGGAGCTGGGGGGGCACTTTTGGGGGCCCCACAGGCCCAGAGTGGCCCGGGGGATTAGCGGGATTAGCCCACTCCACTTCTCTCGCCCCGGCCCCAGGCGTGTCGCTTGGGGGAACGCCTCCCACTCACCAGCAGCGGCGGGAAACGGAGCAGCCCGGCCCCAGCCCGCTCGACTCCGCCAGCTCCCCGCCGCGGCGCTCCGCTTCCCGCCGCCGATGAGAGCCAGGGGGGCGGGTCCTTTCCCCCAACCCGAGCCACATGGCTGGGGCTGGGGCCGGGGCAAGGGACGCGGAGCGGGCTGGGGCCGCGTCGCTCTACTTCCCTTCGCCGGTGAGAGCGGGGGGGAGGTCGATCCTTTCCCCGCACTCACCAGCGGCGGGAAGCGGAGCTCCGCGGCTCGGAGCTGGCGGAGTAGGGCGGGCTGGGGCCGGGTCGCTCCGCTTCCTGCCGCGGAGGGCGGGCTCGCTGGGGGAAGAGGTGGGACGGGGGCGGGCCGGGGGCGGAGTAGGGTGGAGGGTAAGAGGTGGGGCGGAGGGAGTTGTCCAGGGCCCCACGCCCCCAGGGATGGCCCTTCCCCTTGCAGTGGGTGCAGACCGTGAGGCGGGGGGGCCGGCCGAGGGATAGGGCTGGTCACTGGGGCTGGGGCTGCGGCGTATGCAGCACGCAGCTGCCATGGGGCACCATGAAATGTGGGGCAATTGGGTGCCCCACATTTCATGGTACGGGTACCCTATGCAGCTGCGTATACTGCAGATGCCTCGGGACGGCCCCGGCCGCAGGCATTACCCAGACTGCATCCTGCTCAAAACGAAGCCGGCAAAAACCTATCTTGGAGAGTTTTCATTGATTAGCCCCCATGCTGTTTCCAATGACTTAGGCCCTGATTCTGTTCTCACTGAAGTCCTTGGGAGTCTTTCCATTGACATCAGCAAGAGTTGGATCTGGTCCTTAAGCAGAAGATTAGGTTTCTGTTGCTTTCCTTCTGTAAATTATGCATGCTACAGTTTGCTGTTCGGTTCCAAGTGAATTTTTAAAATCATGCCAAATCTCTAACTTTCCACAGTGAAGCAAGACAGTTGTAGGTGTTTCTGGGCTGTAATTGTTCCTTCCTTCCTTCCTTCCTTCCTTCCAACTCTTACAGTTATTTTTCAAGCACTCATGGAATGTCTGAAGTGACCACAGATTATCAGGTTGAACCCTGTCTATTTTCCCTTATCCTCTCACCATGTGGAAAGTCATACGTGATGAGGTTCAGGCATGCAGCAAAGCAGAAAGCATACCAGGAGTTGCCACACTGCTATTAAACATTGACTCCATCACCAGCGGCAGGGGGCCCATATGCAAAGCCACTGAGGGGGTAAACTACACATATGGTTATTTGTTCAACTTGTTCAGACTGTAAGCTGTAATGAGACCTTTCTCAAACCACTTAAGCAATGGGCAGTCTGCTTCCCGAAACTTGTGCCACTGCTGATACTGATGCAGGAGACATATCAGAAATTTGTTTTAAAAAATAAACCAAGTAAACAATCATGGTTAAGTAATACATTATTCAGCCACTTGTCCTTGGGGTCTTATCTTTTCCCCATTCATTTTTTCCTCTTTGTCGATATCCGAGGGGGACATTAGGTAGTTTTCTTCGGTCGATGGATATGAATCAGCACTATGTTGACTCTAGTAAAACTGGTCACTTCCTACCCAATAAAAAGTCAGTTTTAGCTGCTTCTTTGCACTAAGCTGCATTAAATTTCATACTTTACAGTCAGACATGTACAGGCACTTTAGTTGGCAAGTGGGAAGCTGGAAAAAACTCAAGGAGAACTCAAGAAGAAAAGAAACTCAATGAGAAAAGAAAGTGTCAGTTTGGTTAGAATGAATCCCCGCTAATAAAACTAGAAGGGTAAATTGCTAAAATACTGTTCCATCTACATTAGTAGAAACAGTGATGGTCTCAAACTGCAACCTCAGTTCTGAACGCCTTCCAACTTTAGGGAAACTCAAATCCATTGACTTCAGCGCACATTGGAGCAGGCCCTTTATGACTTCTTCATAACTGTTGCTTAGCACTTGGATACTAAAGTGATATGCGCCTTAGCAATACTTAGGAGAAAAGGACCCTGGCAGAAAGAAGCTGTCTAGGAGAGGCTGAGATGGGGCTGGCTGAAGAGGGAATATGTACAGGACAGCAGGAGAATATACTGATTCAGTGAGCCTCTGTTGCAACCTCTGCTGGCGGGGCTCCTATGGCATTGTTGGTGGAAATTAAAGGAGTCCCTCACTATTGAAGCACCTCTGAGAAGACAAATATCAAAATACTCCCCTCACTAGGGAGAATTCCTTCCCACAGCCTCCCCAAAGTCAGCATGCCTTGCTGGTGCACCGGTGTGGGTGAATCTAGTACGATTACTATTTTTGCAACAGCCTTGTGAGCAGGTGAATCAGTGTTATTAGATATACAACAACAATTCTTTTGGGAGATTGAACCGCTTATAAAATTATCAGAAAACTAATCAATGAGTAAGATGCTGTCTACTTTCTATACTGTGTACTTTCCATACTGTGTACTTTCCTTAGTACTGTGTAGACTCTCTCTTCATTAACATTCAGAACCTCTGCCAGTTCTAAAGATGTCTCCGACTACCCAGACTGCTAGGAGATTGTTTCAAAAATCTGAAAGCAATAATAAAAGTTGAAGAACTGACCCAAAGTGGAAACGTTCACCACTAACCAGAACTAATGCCAACCATTCTCTTCTCCTGTGCTCACGGTTACCCAATGAGAGCTACTTTTAAGAGGCAGCTGTAGCAGCTGAACAGTGACCCATGATTTCGAGAAGAGGAGGGAGGACGATTCAAACAGATGTGCAGATTCAGAAGTACATCTGGTCAAGATTTTTTCAATAAGACTTTTTTCATTGGAAAATGCTGATTTGTCCAAGACAAAACTTGTGTCAGGAAAGGATCAGTTTTAATGCAACTTTTGCTGGTTTCTCAGGTTGAGGATGGAATTCCTAATTGGAAAGAGACTGAGACCCATCCCAGAAGAGCTAATGACCACATGGTCAGGGCACGCAGCTGGGATGTGGGAGATCAAGGTTCAAGTTCCTGATCTGACTCAGGAAGAGCAGGGTGTCAAACTCACATAGATTCATAGATATTTAGGTCAGAAGGGACCATTATGATCATCTAGTCTGACCTCCTGCACAACGCAGGCCTCAGAATTTCACCCACCACTCCTGCGAAAAACCTCTCACCTATGTCTGAGCTAGGTGAATGCCCTACCACTGGTCCATTCTGCTGTAGCTGGTCTCACTGCCTTTAGTTTCTGAAGGTACATCTACACAGGGATAAAAAACCCACGACTGGCCCAGGTCAGCGGGGTCAGGCTCCAGGCTGAAAAATTGCTGTGTGCACGTTTGGGCTGGGCTCAGGCCTCAGCTCTGGGACTTTGCAAGGGTGCAGGGTCTCAGAGCTCAGGCTCAAGCCTGAGCCTGAATGTCTACACAGCAATTTTTAACCCCATAGCCCAAGCCCCATGAGCCTGAGTCAGCTGACCCGGGCCATCTGCAGCCATGTCACGGGTCTTTTATCTTCCATAGAGGTACCCTGAGAGTGCGGCTGTGTGTGCTGTGTGCACCAGCTGTGTTTCTGGTAGTCTGTGTTTGGTTTTGCTTTGTTACTTGCTATTCCTTTGTTTTAGGGGGTTGTTGGCTCCCTTCCTTTTCCTTAGGGTGATGGGGGGTTTTCTCCAGGGGGTCTGTCATGCTGTCTAGGATGGCTCAGGACCATGAGTGCCAACCTCAGGGCAGACACCCCCGACTGATTGTGTATTCTATAATTTGATTTCACAAACCCAGTAACAAATGTGAACTCCTAGATCACTATAGCAGTCTTGCCATGGAGTCACAGGCAGACCCCTTAGACTCTCCAGTCTATCTTATCACCCAGACAAACTGGACTTAGAGATAAATGGTCGCTTACACCAAAAATCACACAATATGCAGGTTGCTTCCTGTCCCAAGAGACCAGTCACTTACCAGAGATCAGTTGGTACCCTAGATCATACACCAAAGACAACATCTGTAGCCATTCCTGTAATAAACTATCTAAAGGTTTATTAACTAGGAAAAAGGAATAAGAGGGTTATTTACAGGTTAGAGCAAGCAAACATATACACACAAATGAGTTACTACCTAAATCCTAAGAGTGACAGAGTTGTAGTGATCTGTCTATTCAAAGTGTCTTTCTGCGCTGTCCCAGAAGACAGCCCCTAGGGATCTCTGGCTTCAGTTTAGAGTCTGTATCCCTATCAGAGTTCAGCAAAGAGAGATGGAAAATTTTCCTGTCACTTCGTTTTATTTCCTTCAGTCAGTGTCCAAGTTCACAAGACAAGTTTCCTTGTGTGTAGCATTTCCAAGATGTGATAGGTCCATTAACCAATCGTTTGTATTATGGTGTGTTCCTTGATGGTCCATCTGATTTTGATAGTCCTTCTGGATGGGCGGGAGGGATGATTCTGGCACCTGGGTTCTCAAGTTCAGAGCAAACATTTTCAAAGTTATAAAGCAAAACTTAGTATTCCATGCTATCAGAAAATACGTGTGACATTACAAGTGAGATTAATGCATGCATCAACTTACAAGCATTTCATAGAGTCTAAACACTAAATACATTCTTATCAGACTGTGACAGTCTGTACCCCTATGTTCATAGTCTTTTACAGGACTATGTCTGGATTTAATGCATCTGAGGGTGCTGAGGGAGTTGGCTGATGTGATTGTAGAGCCATTGGCCATTACCTTTGAAAATTCATGGCGATCAGGGCAGGTCCCGGACGATTGAATAAGGCAGATATAGTGCCCATCTTTAAAAAAGGGAAGAAAGAGAATCCGGGGAACTATAGACTGGTCAGCCTCACTCAGTCCCTGGAAAAATCATGGAGTAGGTCCTCAAGGAATCCATTTTGAAGCACTTGGAGGAGAAGAAGGTGATCAGGAAGAGTCAACATGGATTCAGCAAGGGCAAGTCATGCCTGACCAACCTGATTGCCTTCTATAATGAGACAACTGGCTCTGTGGATATGGGGAAAGCAGTGGATGTGATATATCTTGACTTTAGCAAAGCTTTTGATATGGTCTCTCACAGTATACTTGCCAGCAAGTTAAAAAAGTATGGATTGAATGAATGGACTATAAGGTGGATGGAAAGATGGCTAGATCATCAGTCTCAACGGGTAGTAATCAATGGCTCAATAGCTGGTTGGCAGCCGGTATCAAGTGGAGTGCCCCAAGGGTCGGTCCTGGGGCCGGTTTTGTTCAACATCTTCATTAATAATCTGGATGATGGGCTGGATTGCACCCTCAGCAAGTTTGCTGATGACACTAAGCTGGGAGGAAAGATAGATATGCTGGAGGGTAGTGATGGGGTCAGAGTGACCTAGACATATTGGAGGATTGGGCCAAAAGAAATCTGATGAGGTTCAACAAGGACAAGTGCAGAGTCCTGCACTTAGGATGGAAGAATCCCATGCACCGCTACAGGCTGGGGACCAACTGGCTAAGCGGAAGTTCTGCAGAAAAGGACCTGGGGATTACAGTGGACAAGAAGCTGGATACTAGTCAACAGTGTGCCCTTGTTGTCAAGAAGGCTAAGGGCATATTGGGCGGAATTAGTAGGAGCATTTCCAGCAGATCGAGGGAAGTGATTATTCCCCTCTATTCAGTGGTGGTGAGGCCACATCTGAGGTACTGTGTCCAGTTTTGGGTCCCCCACTACAGAAAGGATGTGGACAAATTGGAGCAAGTCCAGCAGAGGGCAACGAAAATTATTAGGGGTCTGGAGCACATGACTTATGAGGAGAGGCTGAGGGAACTGGGCTTATTTAGTCTGCAGAAGAGAAGAGTGAGGGGGGATTTGATAGCAGCCTTCAACTACCTGAAGGGGGGTTCCAAAGAGGATGGAGCTAGGCTGTTCTCAGTGGTGGCAGATGACAGAACAAGGAATAATGGTCTCAAGTTGCAGTGGGGGAGGTCTAGTTTGGATGTTAGGAAACACTATTTCACTAGGAGGGTGGTGAAGCACTGGAATGGGTTACCTAGGGAGGTGTTGGAATCTCTATCCTTAGAGGTTTTTAAGGCCCAGCTTGACAAAGCCCTGGCTGGGATGATTTAGTTGGGGTTGTTTCTGCTTTGAGCAGGGGGTTGGACTAGATGACCTCCTGAGGTCTCTTCTAACCCTAAACTTCTATGATTCTATGTTAAATTATATACAAAACATACTGTGTAAGGTATCACTTGAAAACTCATGATTTGCCGATCATTAATGTCCTGATAAAATATGTGGGGCAACATTGTATGTAAAGATATAAGATTCCACTGTATGTATTACCAAGACATATTCTAACATGTTCTGGAGGGCAGTCACAAACAAGTTCCCCTGAGACAAAAGGCTAGCCAAGGCCTCAGCCAGGTGTCAGCAAGATCAAGTGGACCACCGCCTGACTAAATGGCCACTGTTCAGCAGGAGAGAGGATGTGGGTAAAAAATTTACATTTTTGACAAAAAAGCAGCTTACGGTTCCAGGACACACCAAATTTCTGTCTCCTAAACATGAGCTGGAGATGATTTTTGCACAAGAGAAAGGACTATAAGAAGAGAGGGCAGACGCCCCAAATAATCTTTCCCTTGCTCTCTACCCACAGCATCATCAAACACTGCAGAACAAAGGAAGCAGCATTGGATTGGGGGGTGAGATCCTGACGGAAAGAGGTTCAGCCAATAAGACGTCTGGAACATGTGGTGAGAGAGACCTTTGCTTTGTATTCACTTAGCTTGTTACATTAGGTGTTAGTTGTGTTTTACCTTTTATTTCCTTGTAACCAATTCTGTCTTATATGCCTCATTACTTGTGTTCACTTAAATCTCTCTTTCTGTAGTTAATACATTTGTTGTTTTATCTAAACCAGTGTGTTTGGATTGAAGTGTTTGGGAAACTCCATTTTGGACAACAATATTTGTGCATATCATTTTCTATTAATAAAAGACGGACTTTATATAAACTTATATTGCTTAGGAGGGTGCTGGGCAGTACAAGACGTACATTTCCGGGAGAACGTCTGGGACTGAGAGTTTGCTGGTGTTGCCCTGTAGTGTAATTCATGAGTGGCTGGCTATAGCACTCATACAGTATAGCTGGGAGTGATTTACATGCTGGAGGCTGTGTGTGAGAAGACCAGGAGTGGTTGCTCTCACAGCAAAGCAAGGTAAAAAGCACCCCAGGTTGGGAAATGGAGAGGACACAGCTTTCCATCAGTCCAGACTGTACCCTGGATAATGTCACAAAGACTAAAACCTATTTTGAACAAAATTAACATACATGTGAACTGATCCGATCTCCAGCTACAAGGTTGTTAGTTCTTAGCTAATGCCTCCAGTCTAGGCAAGAGCTAGCCTCTGGCCTGCCAGCCTCACACCCCCAACTCAAAAGTGGTGTAGGAAGGTGTGTCCCTGACAAGCCTGAATACTCCTCAGGGTCCCCCCATTCTCCACAAGGGTGTCATCCACTGCATTTTCCTTTCTCTTGATATGAATTATTTCCAGATCAAATTCCTATAGGGCTAGACTCCAATGAAGAAATCTAGAATTGGTTCCCTTAGCTTGGTGCAGCCATGTCAAAGGGGCATATTGCTTAAAACAGTATATTTTTATTACACAAATAAGGTTTAAGTTGCTTGACAGTCCAGACAATAGGCATAGCACGCTTTCCTGATTACCTCTGCAGTCCCCACCTTGCATTTGGAGACCTTGACAGTGAGGTTGGCTTCTCTCAGTCTTTGTAACACAAGTCCCACATGGTTTAAGTGGTCTTGCCAGGAGCTACTGAAAATAGCCATGTCATCTACATAGGCCCTGACAAAGGTCTGTAACCCCCGCAGCACCTCATTGATAAGCCACTGAAAGGTAGCACCTGGATTTATTAATCCAAAAGGCATAACTTTAAATTCATATAGTCCAGATTTCCACTATAAAAATGGATTTTCCTGGGCATCAGCATCTAAGAGAATTTGCCAGTACCCACAAGTCAAATCCAGTGTGCTTATTAATTTTGCCCCCCTCCCTCCCAACCCCTCCTCCAACAGATCCAGTAAGTTCTCTATTCCAGATGTGGGATATGGGTCACATTGGGTGATAGCATTTAGCTTTCTAAAATCCACACCAAATCTCCTGGCTTTATCCTTTTTAGGTACCATTACAATAGGAGACACCCAGGGTTTTTTTGACTTAGTAATAACTTAGCTTTTGACTCAAAAGGTCCTTCCCAATAATCCTGCATTTTCTTTTTCCTCACTGGGATCATCACTAACACCAAATCACCAGTATCATACTATCTTTCTTCAGCATGCTGGTCATACCAAACTTTCTGAGTGTCATGACTTTCCTCAAGATTCTGTTGCACTAAATTCATCATAACCTACAAATTCTCCTTAAAACGAGTGACATACTCCTCTACAGGCTGTCCTGTTTCCTCTGGACTGCCCTCCTAAGAGCCTTGAATTAAATCTAGGCGTACCCTAACCTGCCTCCCATACAGGAGGTCAAAGGGGGAAAGCCAGGAGATTCTTGGGGAACACTTCTGTATGCATATAGCAAATAAGGGAGTAACACATCCCAGTCATTCTCATGCCTGGAGACATACATTCTTAGCATAGCTTTTAAAGTTCCATTAAATCTTTCCACAACCCCATTAGTTTCTGGATGATAAAAATGGAAATGGAGATATATAGCAGCCTTTGTATGCTTCACTCCACATAATTCCCATAACTTTTTAAAGACTACAGACATGAAATTTGCACCACGGTCCATCAAGATTTCTCTGGAAAAACTACTCTGCTAAAAATGGTGAATACAGCTGTAGTCACAGTTTGAGTTTCAATATTAGACGTGGTACCTGATGGCAGACTCCACTACAACAAGTATATATCTCTTTCCATTCCTAGAAGGTTTAGTGAGAGGTCCCACAATATCTACAGACACTCTGGCAAACACCTCTTTAATAATGGGCAAAGGCTGCAGAGGTGCTTAATCCCTTGCTCTTCTGACATAAGTCACATCTCTTACAGTCCTCTTTCCCCCCAGCACGTTTCCAGCTTTCTCGGCCCCTGTCCCTGGCAGCTGCACCTGGGTGGGGAATGGCCTGCCACCACCTCTCCAGCCAGGCTTTCTCAGGCAGCTGCTACACAGCACAGAGGCAGCAACCGGGAGCCGCCGGCTTCAGCCACGTGAAAAGCGACATCCTCCCACTCCCCACCCAGACCTAACTGCCAGGGAGGGTGGCCAAACGTGCCAGGGCAGAGGCGCACTGAGAGAAAGACAGAGCCCCTTTTCCTGCAGGTAATGTGGGGTGGGGAGAGCATGAAGGCCCTGGGCTGAGCGCGGGGCATGGGGGTCGCTGGGCAGAGGAGATACATGGGGTGGTCATATATCCTCCCCAATAGATTGCCCCCCCCTACTCCCCGAGTATGGGGAGACGTGAGTCGTCTATGGGCAAGCTGTTTTTGAGGGCCTTTCCCTCCCCCTTGCAGCCTTCCCTGTTCACCACAGACAAAGCAGGTGAATCAGATCTATACTTTCTTTGGGACTGGGTTATAACATGAATATGCTTAGGCATGGCTAAAATGTTATTAGCTATTAAAATATCAGTGGGCAACACATTTCTGAGCAGGCAGGAATACAAGGCTCAGTCGCCAAGTAAGCAGGAGAGGTCCATAGTAGCAGACAGCCAGGGATTCCGCTAGTTGCTCACACAACTTTCTATGTCTCTTCCTGGTTTAAATTGAGCTCCTCAGCCAGTCGGGCACAAATGTTTTCAGAGGAGAGGCCCTTTGTGAACTAGCACTTCACTGGTTCTCTTCCCTGAATGCTCAGGTGAGCTGCCGTGTGGTGGTTGTGATCTGAGCGCTGCCTGAGGACCCATGGGTCTGGGTTTGAGGTCCACAATCACTCACCTTTTTCTCCAAGCCCCTATTTGTTCTCCAAGTGAGATGCAGTGCTTGCATTTGGGCAGGTTCCTGCCTGGCTAACTTTGTGCTGGGTCAGGCAAAAGCAGCCCTTTTGTAATCTCACCAGCACAGAATGGCCAGGGCAGAGCGGTGTGATGTGCTAGGATTGTTCCGTGCACTGATTGCATCCTGGCTGTGGCTTGATTACCCTTTTTATAAATCGACTTGTAACCTGGACAATATTTTAAGTGAACTTGGTGATGTGGTGCTTTAGTGATCCATGTTTAATGTTCACTTAAGACTTGTTTTGCTTTATTTTATTCATATCTTTTTGGATATATATTGTAATTTTATAACATTTTAATAATTTTTTTAATGTGATTTTATGTGAATAAAAGTGTTTTTCATGTCCTTTCCCTCTCTCTCAATTTCAAAAGCACTATCTTTCATTCCGCTACAGAACAGGAAATTTTTTAAAATCTCAAAAATGTCCATGGGATGTGACCAGCTCTATTCATAAGCACCAGCAAATAACTCCACTACCATTTTAGTCTTACAGTTAAAAGGCAAATGCAATTTAAGAACCTGAACCTGCAAACACACATGTGCATTACTTTACTCAGGCGAATAGTCTCATTAAGCTCAGTGAGACTGCTCACATGAATAAACATATGTACCTGTATAAACATTTGCAGGAACACATGCTCACCATGCAATGTAGCCAGGAGCACTTGGTTTACTTATTATCAAATACAATTTACATGGGTCATCTGTCAGTGAAGCAGCTTGAAGAAGTTTGTGGGAATAATGTTAGGATGCAACATTTGCTTACAGCAGACTGGCAACAAAATAAATCAAAGCATCACAGAAATTAGACATAGCTCAACTAGTCTTTGCCCTGCCAATGCAAGGAAGAACATGTAGCTAGCCAGAAAAAATAGGCTAATACTGGATTCTCTCTCTCTCTCTGCATATATATATATATATATATATATATATATATATATATACACACACATATACATACACGCACAAACACACAAACACTGAATTATAAGTTTTTGTCTCCTTTCTTTTCCTCACTATGGGTTTTTTGCTTTATGAAAAAAAATTTATTTTTTTTGCTTTCCCCACTTTCTGATGCATGACACTGAACACACTTTTCACAACCTTACCAACATTCACCTTTCCTTTAATTAGTCTTGCTTCATTTTCTCCTTTTTGGCTGTAGGGTTGTTGAAGAAAAAAAAACTTGCAAAAAGTATGTTCTAATTCAAACCATTCAAAAAGAGTTCAAAAGCTTCCAAAAAAAGTCACCTGTCAGCAGAAATCACCCACCAAAAATTTCACTTTGAGATGGAAGTTTCAAGAAGTTTGAAATCACTGAAAACAGAAGATTAGAAGATAAAATTGTATGCAGCCTGAGGGCCACTACAATCTGCTTACAATTTGCTGTTTCTATTAACATTTCTGCTAGAAAATTAATTCTCTAGAATATTCACAAAAGCTGAATACAAGTGGGATGCCAACTATGACCAAAAGTGAATTCAATCTGAGTGAATATTCCTGGAAGCAATTTGTTGTATAATCATTCAGCTTTACTCAACACTATTGCAACAACTGAAAAGTAAAAACTGCTTTTTTAGCAACTCATGACCTGTGGCATTTGATGGGATTCTTTTTAATTACACAGTATCTCTGATGGTTTGTAAGTGCCCTTTTCACCTGGACTTTGCTGCAACATTTCCAATAAAATTGATAGAAAAAATAGGGTTGCCAGGCGTCTAGTTTTTGACTGGAACGCCTGGTTGAAAAGGAACCCTGGTGGCTCCTCAGTGCTGACCGGGTGAATAAAAGTCCAGTCGGCAGCACAGTGGAGCTAAGGCAGGTTCCCTGCCTGCCCTGGCTCTGTGCGGTTCCCAGAAGCAGCTGGCATGTCCAGCTCCTAGGCACAGGGGCCAGAGAGGCTCTGTGCGCTGGCCCCGCCCCAAGTGGGAACTGCAGCCAATGGGAGCTGTGGGGGGCGGTGCTGGCCAGTTCCGAGGAGCCACATAGAGCCAGGGCAGGGAGGGAGCCTGCCTTAGCCTTGCTGCACCACTGACCGGAAGCCGCCTAAGGTAAGTGCCATCCTGCCGGAGCCCAAAACCACAGCCCCAGATCGGAACCCCGTGCTGCATCCACCCCCGAGTCCACACCCCCAGCCAAAGCCCGCACACCATCCCACACCCCAACCCCCGTCCCAGCCCTGAGCCTCCTCCCGCACTCTCAACCCCTCAGCTCCAGCCCAGAGCCCCCTCCTGCACCCCAACACCCTCATCTTCAGCCCCACCCCAGAGCCCTAACCTCCAGCTGGAGCACTCACCCTCTCCCGTACCTCAACCCGCTGTCCCAGCCCAGTGAAAGTGACTGAGGGTGGGGGAGGGAGGGGGATGGAGTGAGCAGGGGCGGGCCTTGGAGAAGGGGCGGGACAAGGGTGTTCGGTTTTGTGCGATTAGAAAGTTGGCAACACTAAGAACAAACGCACAGAATGCTTGTTCCTGCTCCCACTTACTTCAGTGGGTGCAGGATTAGGCCCCTAATTATGCTACAATCTTGGAAAATCTATGATGAATTCTGTTCTTGGCTCTCTCAGCTTGATCCTGAAAAGTGCAGAGAGCTCTGACCCTGATCCAGCAAAGCACTTAAGCATGTGCTTAACTTTACACATACAAATAATGCTTTTGACTCCAGTGGAATTATTCACATATTTAAAGTTGAGCAGGTACTTAAATGCTTTGCTTGATTGGGGCTGGGGTGTTCTACACTTTGCAGAATCAAGCCTTGTGTCCGTATCTGACTGCTGAAAAGCAACATGGAGTTTAATACCTAGAGAGTGAATGGTTATTTTGATTCTACATGAAATTTATGGTGCAATTTTCAGAAGTTCCTGTTTCATGTTCATGTTCAGCCCTGGCATAAATAGCTGGAGTAACATTAAACTGGCGATAGCTATCCAAAATGGATGATTACTTTCTTCACTGATGAAAAATTGTACATGTACATGCAACACATGTAACATTACACAAGGGCATTTCAATTTACCCAAAATTCACTGCTAAATTTATATAATGGACTCATTGGAGATATTTTTAATACACAGACTCAAGAAGCTAACAAAAATGTCACAAAGAAAGTTTGCACTGGTCTCAAATCACTGCATTTCTGGGTACTTATTTAATTTTGCACTACTGCTAGCGCATTTCACACCAGAGACATGGTAATGGGGAGCAAGGCATTAATGACAATGAAAACACTGGCATTTTCTTCTTCTTCTTTTTTACAGATGTAAGCAGTGTCAGGATGAGCTCCACCCTGACATCTGGTGGTGAGGTGTGGGAAGTTGTGGAAAAGAACTTCAGGGGCCAATCTCATTTGCATAGGCACACCCACCCTGCCTAGAATGAGGCCATAGCTGCCCAAATGGTCACTTTGGCTGCTGTGGGATCCCCAGTGTCTCTGTTATTGGGGCAGAAAGAGTAAATTGTTATTACCCTGATTATGGGAACTCTGCTTGGAACTGTACTTGGCCTTTTGTTATGATGGAGGGACTCACCATCAACTAAATAGCACTCGCTAGGCAAGGGTCATGGGTTCCAAAACTCTGTGAATTGAGAGAGGCTGGGGACAATTATTAATACTTGGTGGCATGGGCCCCTTCGTGAGGGCCTTACATGTTAATTGCACTTCCTCCTCTCTCCACTGTGGAATATCAGAGCTAATTTTGATTTCATTAGAAGTCTAGTTACAGGGTGCTGAGCTCACTTTGGGCTAATAGTGCACCAGCACTGAGGCTCCCCTACTCCAAGCTGAATTCACCAAAGAGCTGAACTGACTAAGAGCTGAAATCACTGAGCGTTGTGTTAAGTAGTGGGGGATCCTGAAGATATATTGTGGAGCAGTTTGCGGGATGGCTGGAGTGCCTTGTGGACAGGCTGGTGGAGCAGTTCGTAGGACGGTGGGAGCTGCTGCTGGGCCACGGAGCTGAGCGAAGCAGTTCGTGGGGGCGGCTGGCGGCGCGCAGCAGAGCGAAGGCCTATGGAGCTGTGGGGCGGTCAGCTTCAGATCATAGATTCATAGATATTAAGGTCAGAAGGGACCATTGTGATCATCTAGTCTGACCTCCTGCACAAGGCAGGCCACAGAATCTCACCCACCAACTCCTGCAATAAACCTCTCACCTACGTCTGAGCTATTGAAGTCCTCAAATCATGGTTTAAAGACTTCAAGGAGCAGAGAATCCTCCAGCAAGTGACCCGTGCCTCATGCTACAGAGGAAGGCGAAAAACCTCCAGGGCCTCTTCCAATCTGCCCTGGAGGAAAATTCCTTCCCGACCCCAAATATGGCCATCAGCTAAACCCTGAGCATGTGGGCAAGATTCACCAGCCAGATACCCAGGAAAGAATTCTCTGTAGTAACTCAGATCCCACCCCATCTAGCGTCCCATCACAGGCCATTGGGCCTATTTACCATGAATAGTTAAAGATCAATTAATTGCCAAAATCATGTTATCCCATCATACCATCTCCTCCATAAACTTATCAAGTCAGATAGGTCTTTTGCCCCCATTGCTTCCCTTGGAAGGCTATTCCAAAACTTCACTCCTCTGATGGTTAGAAACCTTCGTCTAATTTCATCTAACCTAAAAAACTCAGCCAGTAGTTATCCATACAATTAATCTCTCCTGGCTTCTGCTGCCAGAATCACTGAATTCTGTTCAGCACTGGTAGCTTTTGGTAGTTTTGCATTCTTTTGATTTTCTTGACAAATAACACATTTTCCAAATTTGTGGCAAGTCCTGTTCTTTCAAGTATGTTTTAAGGGGCTTGTGTCCTCGAAGTCTTCATATACTGTAACTTCTCTGTAGAGGTAAAATTCCCAAAGTATATTGTTAGCATTACCACCACCACCGTTTTTCATTTTGTACAAGTACACAGATTTGTGCTACAGAAGATATAAATTAGATCTATGTTAGCATCAGAACTGACATTTTTGTACTGACCTATGTATAAGCATCACTAAACTAAAAGGCTAATTTCTATAATATTTCAAAGGCAGGTGCCTCTTACCTCCACCCCCATCTCCACCCAGATTGGGAGGTAAAGCTCTGTAGATAAACTTTTGAACTCTGGGGCTGCCCTGACCAGGGACAGAGACTTTTGGGTCACTGGACTTTTGGGACTTTGGGTGATTTGGGGTTGCTGGACTCAAGAACCAAAGGGAAAGGGGCATGCCCCAATTTGCTTGGGGTGGGTTTTTTGCTCATGGGTTGTATTATGAATCCTGTTGGTGGTGTTTCCCCAATATAATGCCACGTTGTTTCTCTCTGTTATTAAAAGGCTTTTTGCTACACTCAGACTATGTGCTTGCGAGAGGGGAAGTATTGCCTCTTGGAGGCGCCCAGCGGGGGTGGTATATATTTGTCCCTGGTCACTGGGTGCGGGCTCGAGCCGGTTTGCATTGTGTTATTGGAATGGATCCCCTAGATATTGAACCCGGCCCTTGTTGCTGCCAACTCTGACGGGCAGCAATGAAGGATTTTATTTTCGATTTTTCTTAGGAGACTGCGCTAACCATCCAAATTAAATAGCACTGGTGCTCCGTAAAAATGTTTTGTTTTTTATTCTTGTTTAATAGTATTTGGGGAACAAAAAGGAGGTAGGGAAAGATGTGCAAGAAAATAAAATTCAAGTAATCTCAAAGTTTTGTACACTTTTTTTAAAAAAATATTATTTTCAATTAAACAAAACTCTGGAAATAAATCATCCAAAGTACGCTGTTAATAGTTTACTGTCTGGTTTGAGTGAGCTTAACCTTAAGGCGCGGTAGGCTCTGGAAACTTACTGTGACTCATTGAGTAATAAGTAGCTACAACATAAAACATCAACCCACACACAATTTCCCTGCCTCACTCTGTATATCTCTCATTTTAAAAGAAAAATAAATGAATTATCTCATTAAATCTGTTTTTAATCTTTATGAGAAAATAATGTATATAAAGGAATATTACTTTTTCTTGAAAACGTATCCATATATCAAAGAAAATAGACAGTATATTCTTTAAAACTCTATTCTGCAATCAGCCCTGTTCCTTTTCTAAACTCTGATTTTTTAAAATGAAGTTTAACATGTACCATATAACAAGCAAGCATTTACGATATATGAAAATAAATGTATAACGTGTACACAAATATTCTTAAAGCTAGTAAGGCAAATCTAAAACACAAATCACAGAACAAATATTATCTCCATCCTTCGAGATATGAGTGCAAGAAAAAGGCTCTGCTCCTGCAAACCCTCGTGAATAAATCTTTTCTTGCAGGAGTAATCCAACTGACTTCAGTGGATTTACGCACATGAGCAAGAGTTGCAAGATTAAGCACATAATTAGGAGAACTGTTATCTATTTCCAAATATCAGACTGCATATTATAAACAAATGAGGCAGCACCTGCTATTAATACAATCTATTTCTTATTTTCCATTTGCCAGCTTTCCAGTATCTCAGGAAAATATTTCTTTGCTCTCTATCTGCCAGTACCCATCCAAACTATATACTCTTTGGTCAGGTCTCCAAGTTTCGGCATGACTTGTAATAAACATAGCTTTGGCGTAGACAAAAAGTGAGTGCCTGAAATGTGACTTAGTATAATTTGTGCTGTTTATCAGAATCCTGTGATCTTTAAACAGTCCCCAAATATGATTTTTATATAGCCTGCCAGGTGAGAACACTAGCAACCTATTTCAAAACCATTTAAATCAGTGATACTGAAGCTATAGTACCTCATACTGCTCTCCTCGTGGATATGAATCCTGAAAATGAAGCACCCGTTGCCATGGGAACAATTTTGACAGCTGTGTATGTGCAGCCAGATGGGTTAAATCTGTATGTGCCATGGTAGCTAGCTGAGGTAAGTAAAAATGCCTCACATTAAAACATTGTACAGGATGTCTCTGGGCCAGTTTCTCTGACCATGTAAACTGGCACCACTCCACTGATTTCAATGTTTCTGTGCCACTTTACACCAGAGAATTTGGCCCTCTGAATGTCAGTGACATGAAGCCAAGCACAGCCAGTCAGTTGGAACCCTCAGTTTGCAAGGCCTAGGATTCAGAGTGTGACTATCTCTCCCGCACCTGTCCCAAACTCCTGTGCCATGATAGCTAGGGTTGTTCAGAGCCATTGGAAGATGGTGTCAAATAGGTAACGTCTCTAGAACTGGTGTGGGGATTGGCAGAGGATGATAGAGAAACAATGAATGTTAAGATCTGGATGGGAGGGTTGGCAGCATTGAATGAACCAGTCCTTACCAGAACTGGGCTTGTTGTAACTGTAAAGAGTCTTCACACACAGAGCACTAAGTAATATTCTTCTTATTGTAACTGTTACATAGCTCTTTAATGAATAATGGCACTTTGAGATCCTCGAGGGAAGTAACTAAAGTAGAGCAAAGTGCTTTACATACATTAATTACTGTCACTTACTGTTTAAAGTAGGTAATAATCTTATTTTGCAGGTGGAGAAATTGAGGCACTGAGAGCTTAAGTGATTTACCCAGGATCACTCTGGTTCTTGAATATTGGCTGCACTGATATTTCTATTCCTAATAACATAGCGAGTGTGCAAATCCCTTTGATGTAATTCATTGCTGTACTCATTATTCCCCATCCATATGCACATGGCAAACACAGCCACCTCAGCTTCTCACCCTTTTCTCTTGCCTCCTTGTCATCCCATTCCACTGTCCAACAGAGAGACATTTGTATAGGGATCACCCTCTTGCTGGACTGTGCTGAACCATCCTAAACTGGGGTGGCTTTTATTCCTGTCTTAGAAGAATGCTTCTGCCAGATTGCACCAAATGGAAGGGACTTCTGAAATTTCTGCAGGAAAATAATCCAGATCTCTCTACAAGGTTAAGGAGTTGTTGTTTTCTTTTAAAATAGAAGACCATATATTCCAACAGCGCTTTCCTAATTTTGGTAGCATAGGCCTCTATTAGTGGCGAGGGATGAGGTTACTCTGAAGGGCAGAATAAGTGAACCATAATATCCATAGCCCCAAGCAGCAGTTAGATATCAGAATCAGTGATATGATTGTGTAATCATGTGCAGACCAGAAAAACATATAAGTAGAACAGTGGACAATTCTAGAGATTTCACGTACTACACGTCTACTACATTCGCAGGTACACATACACATCATACTAGTGGGCTACAGCAGTTTTCAGAAAGAAGTTTAAAGACAGTGTATAGATCAGCAAGCAAATATCAAATACATAAACATTCGCATGGACACATCTGGGACATGCATCTGACGAAGTGGGTATTCACCCACAAAAGCTTATGTGCCAATACGTCTGTTAGTCTATAAGGTGCCACAGGACTCTTTGCCACTTTTACAGATCCAGACTAACACGGCTACCCCTCTGATATTTGGGACCAGGTTTTCAAAAAAATGTTCGACTTGCAATTGTGTGTGCAAAAATACATGTACAATTGTAAACCTAATTTGTGCACAGTTACTGTTTGAACATATGAATCAGGTAGTTACACGTGCAAAATACCAGAACTAGCTAGCTGTGTGTACAGGCAGTCAATTAGTGCAGGTAGTCACTGTCACAGTGCACACACGTTAGCAACACAACTGCACCCATACTTCTGTACATGAATTTGCATGTCTAATGTATTTAATAATCTTGCCCTTTTGTAAATGCTACGGTAACAAAAGAAATGGGAGGAATGGACAGTATAGAAATTTTCAAAGTCCATGGGATTACTCACGTGTGTAAGGGTTTGCAAGATCAGGCCCTTAGACATGCATTTTAAAAATGCTTGTTTCCTGCACTAAATTTGTAGACAGCACAGAGTTTCTCATTGTCCAGTGTCTCACACAAATTTTGTTTGTGGCCATCTCGGACGCCTACAGCTTTAAAGGCAGTAATTATCTCAACCCATATGCTGCCGAGTGCATTTTCCACTGCAAATGATAGATGGCTTATCCACAGAGTTGTTTCCTAATGGTGTTTTCCACGTGTATAAAGCACTTTGTGGATACAAAGGGGGCATGTCTGGTCAATACATTAAGAAAGTAAACACTGTATAATCTGCAAGCCTCATCTTCTCCTGGACATACTTAATAATAAGTACATTTGAAATTTGCAAGAGTAACAAATAACCCATTTCTGCTTGTTAATTTAGAATTGATCTCTGATATTCAGCACTAGTGAGGTTACAGCTCAAAGTGGGTAGACAGTTTAATTTAATCTTAAATTAAAGGTACTAATAAACTGGAAAGGATATGGTGGAGGGTACCTACCATGACCAAAATGATGGGGTAGGAAAAAATCTTTAAGAAAACAAAAAACCAAACGTGTAATCATAGGAAAAGAAGTTTCAATGGAACATGACAAAGATACACAAGCTTGTCTCTCTCACCAACAAAAGTTGGTCCAATAAAAGATATTACCTCACCTATCCTGTCTCTCTATGGATACACAAGGTATTTTATGAGGGAAAGAGAGAATCTGCTTACCCTAGTCAAAGAAAATAAAATCAGAAATAATTAACTAAATCGGCAGCAAACTAAATAGTAAGAAAGGCAGGGAAATGATGCAATTGTCATCACTTGAAATGTTTATGGCTTGGCTTGATAACTGTTGGAGATGGTTTTGAGTGATACAAAGTCTTGCCAAATCACATGAGGATGTAGTAATTAATCTAGTAAAGGCTTCTTCCAGCCCAAAAGTGTGTACAATTTTGTGTTAATGTAGCTGGTCTAAAATTTGCAGTTGATCCATAATACTGTATCAAAAAGGCTGTCCCTACTAGCAAAATAAATCACAAAATAAAACTTATTTTAAAATCATATGGTTAGATCTTTATTTTGATTAATAGCATGTAACTATAGCTTAAGAAATTAACAAATTCATAATTGCAAAATAATGTCAATTTATGTTAAAGAAATGTTTAGCAGGTAGAGGGCTGAAAGTATAAAATATCAGCAGTCAAAATTTTAAGCAGAATTTCAGAAATGGTAAATCCCATCATTACCATTTGAGCTGAGTGAGCCAACCTAAGTTTTGTGCAAAATTGTTAATGACAGCAATGGAGAAGCATTATTGCACAATAATACATGCATACGTTTCCATTACTTATAATAACTAGCAAAGCTAGCAATAGTGTATTATATGAGTTAAACATATCTGTACAATCCCAAATACTGAGCAATTATCTTATTTTTGGCAAATTTTTGCAACTTGTAGAAATATCTCAAATATCAGTGGGTACATTAAGGGTCATATTTTCAAAAATAAATGCCTAAGAAGCATTCACACAATATGCAGATGCCAAAAAAAAGTTGTGCGTACAAAATTAATTACCGTGCACTTATGCAAACAAGGGCCCATTTTACATGTGCAAATGCATATTTTATATTTGTAATTACCTGTTTCTACAAATATATTTTGTATGAGTGTTGTGAAAAACTAGTCCTTAAATTCTGTTCAAGTGACATTGTGGATCACTGAATCCTAGAAGAAATAGCAAGGGGATGGGTATCATCCAATCTATCCCTCTGCCAATGCCAGACGTTTTTGTCCAGTTGAGTGTAAATATCCCAAATTATGGTGCTTCCACCACATCTATTCCATAGAATAATCGCTCCCATTGTCAGAGTTGCTCTTACTATTCACCCAGATTTTTTCTTAATTTCATTCCATTACTTGTGCTCATCGGTACCATACCAAATAATTTCCCCCTTCTTTGGTATTTACATTCTTCCAGGATTCATACACTGTAATCGCAGTTATTATCATGCTGCCTGCTTCATTTAAATTATGTTGTGATTGAGATATTTTTGTTTAATAACATTGTTAACCCCAGGCATTCAAAAATTCTAAGTCAAGGGCACCCCAAAATAATGAGCGTGGTTTAAAAAAATAATGAGATTTCAAAACCATTACATTTGGGTTCTTCAAATCCCACAACATTCATGTGAACATATACATTCCTTCAGAATGGCCACCATTTCCCATTGCTTTTAATGGGAATGAAGTTAGGCTACCCAGACTAAAGATGGTTGCCCAATCTCCAAAAGCTTTGCAGGTAGAGCTGTAGGTACTACTTGTGAGGATGGCTGCCATCTCCTATTGTTTTCAATTGGAAAGTGAGCTGCCCTCAGAGAGGATGGTGGTCCCCTGTTTTTTATGAGTGTTCCAGGCAAGAGAAGATGAGTATACAAAAAAATGTATTTGCAGACCAGGGGGATTCAGGAATGTGGAGTGACTGGCAGACTGAATGGAGAACAGGTAATATGTGGGGCAGAAAGGGCGACTGAGAGCAACATGGGAATGTGTGGGGGTAGGAGGGAAACTTGTGGGAAGGCAGGGGGAGAGAGTAGGAGCAAACCAAACTAGAGGGAAGGACATGTGAAGAGTGAGGGTGAGTGTGGGCAAGAGAAATGGACAGAGTAGAAGATTTGGATTGGAACAGGAAAATATTGGTGCAAGAGACTAGGGCAGGGTGGGGCGGGACGGGCAGGGTGGGGCAGGACAGGCTGGGGATTTCCAAAAAGTATAGGGTCGCTATTGAGGCTACCTTAGCGCAACTTTTCATGACTCTCAGTCTTCTGAGAAGATTAAAGCAAACCGCAACATTTCCCTTCCTTGCATCAGAAAACACCACTCATACGAAGGTGTCAATATATGCTGAAAAACCCTGAATTGTGCAATCCCACAAATGAGCTACCATACATTACATTTGTACCGCACTGGACTGGTAAATGGTGGCTTTCCTTATTTGTTTCCTGTTCAGAGTTCTTTGAAAAACATTGACTTGTTCACTTACATTACTCAGCGGAGGATATAATGAGCAATTCTTTTGCAGCATTGGCAGAACTTAAAGTACAATGATAATAGGACCAGATTCTGATCATTTAATCTCAAATTGAGTAATACTACACCTTACAAGCAGTCCCATTTACTTCTGTTGGGTACACATAGAGTAAGCTGCTACTTAATATGAGTTAAAGTATCAGAATCTGGCCTATAACTTTTAAATGTGACATAGCAGACTAATATCTCTTGGAGCTTTCTATTCATGCTCACAATCAAGACTGTTTCAGTAAGTGAGCAATCAAAGACAACAACTTTAACCAAGAGATATATATCTAAAACAACTTCTATTGTATTCTTAAAGCTCTTAAAGCATTGAAGAGAGATTCATAAGTAGATGATGAGCACATGGTAAGTTAAGTCCTCCATCTGTTAGTATGTGCTGTTCTAATACAGTCAAAATTATGCTGCAACCACATTAGTACAAAACTTAAATAACAAAAGCAAGGAATTCAGGGGGATGGTTACATCCATAACACTGAATTAGGATACATGTACCTACTGTGGGATAGGATGAGATACTTTTTTGAAATATTTGTAATACCTACACAGGCACAATGGAACAAGTGAAAGTATGATTTTTCTGCTCTGAAAAAATGCCTCTGTAAAAATGACATGAGATTCCCATGTTTGTCCCTATCTCTGTTTTCAAATATGGTCAGTTTACAAGTCAACGTTTATGTGGTTGCTATTGAATCAGTGAGACACACTTAAAGAGGGACTACACAATGACATTTTTATAGTCATTTTGCAAAGTTGACATACATTTTAAGAACTTGCACTATTTGATATTGAGTTTTGATTTTTCATTCCCTTGCATTTTTTTCCACAGAGAAATGGGGGTGGGGGGTAAAACCCCATGAGTCATTTTGCCCACCACTTGTCTGGCCATGAGCATCCCCCTGTTATAGTAAAATTCAATGTGCATTTTCATTTCCAAGAATCCAAAAAAGTATACTTATGCATCCCTGAACAGAATGGAGTTTGCTCAGAGCAATCAGCTGATAGTGCAGAAACGAAACATACTTTACACTACTAAACACTTTAGAACATTTTTTGTTATTTAGATATCAGAATTGAGGCTACATTATTCCAGGGTCTATATGCACACACAGAACAGTCCCTGTGCCAAAGAGCTTACTTTTTCTACTATAAAAATAACCGAGTAAAATAACAAACACGTAATAAAAGAATTACAGATGTACTATAATGCACTGGAAGTAACTATGCTGCTCATTCATCATTTGAACATACCCCCAAACTTATTCCCTCCGAGAATAATAGACTTTTGAGTAATAGACTTACGACGGGCCCAGGTTCAGTGGTCATCTCACAGTGTCATAGGTTTAGAATGGGATTTTCAAAAGCACCTAAGTAATGTAGGTGCAAAAGTCCCACTGACTTGCAATGGGATTTGTGCTCCTGAATAATTAACTGGATAACTGTGATTCTTAATTACAGACTTCATTGCAAATCTAAGGTAAATTACTTTTGGTATATGGCCTGCCCCTCAACTTCTAGTCATGTAAGAAGACACTCCCAATCATTCATTGACATATCCACAATCCAAAATTATAGTATCAGACACATTTTTAAAAAGAATAAAGGAGTTCTTTACCTCAACAGCTCTGCCAAGTATATTTAGTACAATAGAGGTCTCTCTTTAAGCCTTACTTCTGCTGTGATGACTCCAGGTAAGATGATTAGCAGGCCCACACACAGCTGGTGTACCCAAACCATGTTCATATTACTGTAACATCACCATCTTCAAACCCCACCCATCTGTTTGTTTCTTGCACCTTGTCATGAACAAAGACTTTTAACTGATCCTGCTTGTGGCTGCTAGTTGTTACAAATAATCAATAGTAATGATAATATAACTGTTACTATTATTTGATCCTATTACTTGCATCCGATGAAGTGAGCTGTAGCTGACGAAAGCTTATGCTCAAATAAATTTGTTAGTCTCTAAGGTGCCACAAGTACTCCTATTATTTGACAGTAAACATTCCCACAAAGGAAATGGTTTGCACAGTGTGAAACCATCACCTGTTATTGGTTCATGACTCCAAAGTTTCCCAGAAGGCAGATAATATGGTAAATACTGAGTCATAATTAATTTCAGTTTATTAACGGAAATTATACAATTCAAGGTCAGGTCTAAATCACTAAGGCTAATGAAAATCAGGACTAGGGGATTTCTGGTTGATTAGGATTATTCATCTAGCAACCAATCCTGCTATAATGAGGATTTTTTAAAATAAGAATCATCAAAATCCAGGAACCCAAGATGTCATACCACGTTACTGGAAAAAGTCCAGGCAACTCTTATCCAGTCTTCCTTCATTCATCAATGTCTCTGGGCCCTGCCTTTCACATCTCGCTGATTATCCAGTATATCTGCAACAAACAGTATTTTTTTGTTGAATAAACCTTAGTTATAGATAGTCACTGGATATATAATTAGCTCCAGTAAGTTATAACATTGCAGCACTGAGATTATATTATATAGTGGTCTCCCTGTCCCATATTGTCATGTGTTTCTCTCTGTTAGAGTCAAGTATGATGGTATTGTAGCAGGATGCTGGTTATAACCCATTATAGTTAAAGCCGCATAAATTGTGTCCATTTTGACTCCTTTTATTCACCTGCTGATAACTTTCTACAGTTTCAGCTCTGTGGCTGCAATTGTTCTCTGCCCAAAGCTGAACTTGCTTTTAAAGAGGCTGCAAAAATGATTCAGTCCTTTTTGTGTAAGAAACGAATGAGGGAGGTGGTGGATACAGTACTCCCATTCTTTAAAAAATTGTGTGTGTGTTTGGTTTATTTTGAGGAGGAGGCAAAGTTCTGTAATTGAAATGGTTGAAGGTGGAAAGCTGGCATGGTTTTAGAACTCATGACAGAGCTGTTTGAGTTTTTCTGTGGGAGAAAATTGATGAGGATTTGACTAAGTGATCTGCATTTGATAAGCATGTAATAGGCAACTGTAGATTTAATTATTTTTTACTAAGTTCAATGAAGGCCTGATCTGAAGCCCACTGAAGTTAGAGGGGGATTATTGATGGACATCAAGGGGCTTTGGATCAGGCCCCAAATGTGCAGCAAAGGAAGAATGGACAATGCATGCAAGCACAGCTAAATTATCGAACTGTAGTCATTTGCGGCAGAAGCTGAGGCAAGTGCTTCTGCCAGGTGAGCTAGTGCCGTGACAAGGGCTCCTGACCACCTTGTGATGTACTCAGAAACTGAGGTAAAGGTTCTGGCCAACTTTGCCAGGTGCACATAAAATGAGGAGCAGGAAACAGATGATGTGCTAGTTGCACTGATGAGGGAGAGAGAGGTTGGGATCTGACAGGGAGGAAGGTTTGACTGGGCTGTCATCATTTTTCTGTAGTAAAAAAAAAACTAATAAAAACACATAGTAATTAATCTTCCCATTAACTGCACTAGTGAAAAACATATAGAGAAGCTAATATGTTATTTAGCCCATAGTTATTGTGTATTCCACATATGGTACAGCAACTGGGTTTAAACTAAAAAGCAGAAGATAATCAGCACACTACTGTTTCACTAACATATTGTTTGGGGCAACTATTATCTATAAATTATTTTAAAGCCCTTATCAGATAGTTCTTTGCTTCATTTAATAATATATTATGGCCTGAATCTGGAATTAAATTTGACACTGTTAAATCCTAAGAGATTACCAGTGAAGTCCCTACTCCCAAGTAAATAAAGACAAATCAAGACAACATGAAAGGAAAATAAAACAGCTGGAAAACTTAGAGCTCCAGTTTCTCTCTGCCAACTGACACCCAGACACTGGAACTGACACATATGGTCAGAGTGGGGGCGTCTTATGATCTCTGGCAGCAGCTCAATTGCATGCGGAAAAAAGCAGCATCTCATCCAGCTTCCCTCAGCAGCTGGTGGAAGCACTGGCAACAGACCATGAGAGACCTAGCCTGAGCGTTAACTGTGCTGGTGTTCGAGGCATTTTGGTTAAGTTTTCTCTTGCTCAAAAAAAAAAAAATAATAATCAGCTACACCTCTGTAGGTGTTTTATCTCTGTCACCTGACCTGGATTTAACACAATCACTGTGTCCTCATTTGTAAATACACATTAACTCAAAACAAGGTTCAAATAAACAAATTTCTTCCTCCCAAGACTGATAGTGTCAGAAAATTCCACGTGCCTAAAACAGAGTAAGTTTACAGTACATTTCTGACAGCGCTCCACTTGCAACAGCTCCCATTGCAGGTGGTAAGCAGTTTTGAAAATCTGCCCTTTAGTGAGTTAAAGCCCTACGGGTCGGATGATGGGACACTGTGCTATATTCATCCTTGTGGTAAGTAGATGCCAGGATTAATTTATCAGAGTCAAAACATAATAATTATTAACAAAGTCCTGACTAGCACCTAAAGGCAACAGGGTTTTTCTGTGTTTTCACAACATCCTCATAGAGTTAAATCCCTTTAAAAAGAGAGAGAGAGAGAGAGAGAGAGAGATTCCCTTATTTGTTTATTGAAAGATGTAAGCTGTGAAAAGAAAAAGAAAGAAAGAAAGAAAGAAAGAAAGAAAGAAAGAAAGAAAGAAAGAAAGAAAGAAAGAAAGAAAGAAAGAAAGAAAGAAAGAAAGAAAGAAAGAAAGAAAGACCTAACCCACTGCTTGGGGCAACATGCCTGAGTGAGAGGAGGTGAGGTGAGCTGTAGCATTTCCTTCTGACAGAATGCCAGATGACTGGTCATCACAGGGTAGAAAACGGTAATAGGAGACAGGGAGGATGCAATGTACCGCAGACAGGGCACTGAGTTTTTTGTGGTTAAGATGACAGCAAATGCACACCTCTGTCGTCAACTCTTAGTACAATAAGACTAGTAAAGACCACTGAAAGCCATATCCATGAAGAAATTTAGAGAAACCAAAAAGAACCTCAAAACAACTGAGGTTTTGTTTATGAATAATGATAATGTACTGAGGAAATCCATTATCCTATTTATGGTTTGTTATTCAGTGTCAGTGCTCATAGAGTACAGCACATTGTGGATATATATGTTATATCATTAGAATGGGTCAGGACACAGCTGTTATGATTTTGATGCAAGATGTGAGCCAGGAACTGAATGGTCTCAAAAAAACAAACAAAAAACCCAAGCTACTGTTTGGGACAACACACTTGAGTGAGAGGAAGTGAGCTGTATGGTTTCCCTCCGACAGCACATGAACCCTGTAACCTCAAAAGGTGAGGGGGTCTTTGTTTGCACGGGTAGGGAAAAAGGGTAGGACTCCTTTAAGGGTCCCCCCTGAGCTGGGGATTAGGAGACAGGGAAGTTTCAAGCATTTTAGCGCAAACTATTTTTTCATCTGAAAATTTGTACAAGAAGAGCATTATTTGTTATTTGTCATTGTCTTACTTAAATTGTTTCTAATCAGGAAAAAATGTGACTTAGGTGACCAATTGCATATTGTGACTAGGCAAGGTAAATCATTTTTAAGCAATCCATGAGGTGAAATTTATTCACATACACTATTTGGCAAATACTTGTGAATACAGCTGATCAAAACACAGAATTTCTGTTTTACAGGAAATCCTGAGGTTTGGACACTTGTTTGCATCTCAAATTGGGACAAGAAGTCAGAATAAACATACAGCTGAAAGTTCCAAAAATTTTGAGTCTGAGATGTTAAAACATTTTATTTCAGGTTGGTTTGACAATCTGTACCTGCCTGAGCTGCTTCAGTACTTCATAAGAGTTGTAGTTCAAGTGCACCCCTATGGGTTGGGCTTCCTGGCCAGACTACCTCTTCAAAGCTGCACCATAATCATGAAACTCCCATGATGCTCAGCTAGAGGAGACATCACAGTGCATCATGGGACATGTAGTCCAACTAGCAAGCCCCACAGGGAATATTGAGGGCATTCAGTAACCAAAGTACAACTCCCATGAGGCACTGTGGTGGCTCAGGTAGATGCAGATTAACGTTGAACTGATCCAAAACAAAACATTTCAATTTGAGTCAGACCATCCTGAAACAAAATGCTTTATTTTGATTTGCCTGACTGAAAATTGAATAATTTTGGCAAAAAGTAACATTTTCCTATGATAAATTTTGATTTTTCCAGACACACATTTTCCATTAAAAACAAGTCAGAAAATTTCCAAGTATCTCCACTTATTAATAATAAATACATCCATGAAATCAGGGTCTGCTCACAAATGATTTGCAAATAAACACCCACCTCAGATTCAAAATGACTGTTTCCAAATCTCAAGATTTTACTGTAGGACTCATGATATTTAGTGTTAAAGCCTCAACTGCTGGAATCAGGTTATTACCTGAGAATATCAGTTTCCAGTAAAAAGTAAAAGTAAGTTTCTAGCCCTCATGACTGTGGAGGGAAAGCTTCAAAAAGTGAACCCTAAATGCTCAAGCACCAGAAACATGGGTGGCGGGTATAAGGCACTGCTGCAGCCACTAGACCCCCGGTTGCAGGGTTTGACAGGGGGAGTTTCTTTTTGACTATACCCGATGCAGGTTCTGGGGCAGCTGAAGAGGCAGGAAGTGCTATTCAGCCTCCTGGGTTAATTAGTAATCTCCCTGGACTCCAGAGAGATTACTGATTAAACCAGGAAACTGAGTAGCAAATACCACCTCCTCAACCGCCTGGGGAACCTGCATGGGGCATAATAAAACAAAAACTCCCCCTGCCAAAAGCTTCTTCTGGAGGAGAGTCCGAGACACTTTTCCCCGCGGTGGCTTGGTGTCTGGGGAGGTGTGGTGCAGCTCCTCAGAGCGGGGGGGGGGCGTTATCGGGCCTCTGGCCAGCCCAAGGCTTCTCTGACCGAACCAAGGCGGGGGCACTCAGGCCTCCAGCCAGCCTGGGGCTCCTCTAGCCAAGGGTGGGGTGCTTGGGCCTCCAGCCAGCCCAGGGTTCCTCCGCCCAAGGGTGGCCGGGGGGGGGGGGGGGCGCTCAGGCCTCTAGCCAGCCCAGTGCTCCTCCGGCCAAGTCAGGGGGGCGCTCATAGCTCTGGCTTTGGGAGGGGTTCCCGTGGGTGGAAGGGGCGGAACTAGGGACTAGCCTCCCCGAAGGGGGGCTCCACCTGCCACCCATGACCAGAAAGCACATAAAAACAAACCAATGTTTAAATTATATTGTAACTATCATTATATGGTGGGGGGCCTAACTCATGAGTGTGGAATACTTGGGGGTTGGCAACACTGCTATTGCTTGTAACAAATTATTTTACCGGCCACCCAGAGGAGTGTGTGGTTTACAGTTCCATGCAGTGGGAGATACTGACCGAGGTGATTGTTCAGAGCCCTGCCCACTTCCCCTCACAGTCATAGGCGCATAAGTCCAGGATGAAGGAAGGTGCCTATTTCTACTTAGCAATCCATGAATGAGAACCAGCCACCTGCTGTCAGTCAGCTTCAGTTCTTCAGGCATTTCTTGTGGGAATGAGTTAAGCACCTACCTCACTCTACACAAAGCAGCTGCATTAGCAGCAACTTCTGGCCACCTTATAGCTTTTAGCTTAGTAGTTAGAGCACTCACCTTGGATGTGGGAGACCTTGGGTCCAGTCCCCTTACTCCAATCACTCTTCCATTATTTATCCACAGTGGAACAGCTACATCAGATGAGAATGAAGTGAGCCCCACAGCAGAATACCCCATAGTTCCTCCTGGGGGAATTCTACACCACTGCACAATGCAGAATTTTGCAGAAATTAATGATGTGCGTGCAGAATTTCCTTTTTCCCCCACAGAAATGGGCTGCAGAGATGTTCGCCACTGAACCCCGCAGAGCCCAGCTCACAAATAGAAGACAAGGCTAGGGGCAGAGGGAGGAAACTGGAGGGTTTCCAGCAGCTGCAGTTCCCAGCACACCCTGAAGGAAGGAGGCAGTGGTGCACAGGAAACTCTCTGCAAGCCCAGGACCCAGCATCAGGGTGTGAGTGTTTGGGCTGGGGTGGGGCATGGCTGGGCTCTGGGAGGGAGAGGGTGTGAGTGTATCGGCTGGAGGAGGCATGGCTGGGCTTTGGAGTGGGGAAGAGGGGTGTGAATGTCTGGCCCCCCCAGCTGGGCTCTGTGGGGGAGGGGGAAGAGAAACAGGAACTGGGTTGTTATAGGGGTTTCTTTAACTCTCTACTCCTGGGGGAATTTATGTGTGTATTTGTTACAGGCATATTTGCTGACAGGTATTTTGAAATAAATTACCAAAATAATTGAAACTGGTGTGATTATGTAGTGTTATTTTGACAAATAAAATTTGCAGAATTTTACAGAATTTTAAAATATTGTGTGAAGAATTTTTAAAATTTTTGGCACAGAATTTCCCCAGGAGTACCCATAGCTCAGTGGTTACAGCAATGTCTTGAGTAGTGGAAGACCCCTTTTCAAATATTTTCTCCACATCTGGCAGAGAGGAGGTAATAGAACCCAGTTTGCCCACATCCTAGGTGAGTGCTCTAGCCACTGGGCTAAAAGTTATAAGGTGCACTCCATGACCACCACAATCTTCTCCTCCTAGATTTTGAATGAGACTCAATCCAGTAGGCAGCCTCTGAGCATACCTACCAGACTGGGCCCCACGCACAAATAGGTTGTCAAATATCTGTCTTCCCCTGGTTCAGTAATTGCTCTCAGGCTTAGGCAGGAAATTGGTTTCTGTGTGCTTAGGGTAAGGCAGTAGTGCGCATGCCTAGAGGAAGAAATTTAGACTGCTAAAGAACTTTTACCCGAAGACTTAGGCATCAAGTGAGTTTCGGCACCTACAGTGTTCGGCAGAAGTTTCATAAATTTCAGGGGAACCAAAACTGGAACTTAGGCACCTAAATCCGGTGTTTAGGCACCTAAATATCTTTGTGGATCTGGGATGAAGTGCTCAAATCACTTTTAACAATGGGACTTAGGCTTCCACATCAGTTAGGCATTTTTGAAAACGTTACCTCATATTTCATAGCCAAAAAATATTGAACTGACTAGTGACTAACTGAGGGAAAGAGGTTTGGAAGCACTTTATTGTTGTCTCATAATAGCCAGAAATGTAACTAAGTGAATGAAAGAGGGATGACGTAAGAATAAAAATCTCCCAGAATAAGTGTTTTCCTGTAACTCCCAATCAGGACTTGTCTAAACAAATCTGGCACCTACTGCAAAATCTTTCAAGTGGGTTCCTGTCTGTGATAAAATTTATTGTATGAATTTCTGTCTGTCCCCAACCTAAGTCAAACAGCTGTGCCACATCTTCTGCAGAAAGTTTAAATACACAGGGTCAGTTGGGGTATGACCAGGACTGGCAAGTGTATTTTTGCTTCTCAAGGAGGGCTTATGTTCTCTTCAGAAAGAATCAGCTTGTCTCTCATACCAGATGGCATTAGAATTTGAGTAGTAAACCTCTTGCTATTTTAAATATTCTCTTACAGGTAAATTCTATGTGTGACCTTTATATGGAGTTAGAAGCCTAACTTTGGCAGCAAAGTTTGAAATTTTAGGTAGTGATTTTTTAACTTGACGATGAATTAAGCAGCCAGGTAATTCCTGGCTGTTGCTAAGTCTCTCATGGATGATGAAATAAAGTAGGTCAAGGAAAAGTTTGTACAACTGAGAGAGTTTTAGGATAAAACCAGAATGCTGATTAAAGGGGCATTGTGCTGTTGATTTGCTGATAACTACACTCCAGGCACTATGGGTATGTCTACATTACAAAATTAGGTTGGTTTCATTTAAGTTGACATTGAGCCTCTGATTTAAGCAAGTCTGTTCTACATGTCCCCACTATGCTCATTGTGTTGGCGGAGTGCATCCTCCCTAGCAGAGCTTGCATCAACTCACAGAGCGCTGCACTGTGAGTAGCTATCCTACAGTGCATGGAGCTGAGTGGAATGTTGGGTTGGGCTTGCAATGCCTCATTTGCGCAGGTGGTTATGGGAACATGGCATTAGCCTCCCATGATGCACTTACCTCCCTCCCTCCCTGAAATCAATGGCAAAAAAAGCCTTTTTCATGCCTTTTTCCCTAACCTGGGTTATCCACGCAGATGCCATAGCACGGCAAGCATGGCCCCCGCTCAGTTGTACACTGTTGTTGTGAGCATTACAAACATCTCGCACCTTATCCTGCAGTATTTGCTCATCCGAAGCAGGAGCCACCACACGGAACAATGTGATGCCACGCAAGCAGCCCTGCCGGAAGCCATGGAGCGGAGCAATTCGCAGATGCTGGTAACAGTCGTGCATCACTTTGACATGGTGGAGCACCGCTTCTGGGCCCGGGAAACAAGCACTGACTGGTGGGACCACATAGTTATGCAGCTATGGGATAATGAGCAGTAGCTGCAAAACTTTCGACTGCATAAGGCCACTTTCATGGAACTGTGCAAAGAGCTTTCCGCAACCCTGAATACTAAATGCTCAATACTAAAATGAGAGCTGCTGTGACAGTTGAGAAGCGAATGGCGATAGCTCTATGCAATGCCAGACTTCTGCCAGTCAGTGGGGAATTAATTCAGAGTGGGTAAATCTACCATGAGGTCTGCTGTGATCCAAGTTGCCAAGGCAATCAATAGCCTTCAGCTAAGAAGGGTAGTGACTTTGGGAAACATGCAGAACATAATGGATGGTTTTGCCGCAATGGGGCTCCCTAAGTGCAGTGAGGCAATAGATGGAATGCATATCTCTATCTTGGCACCAGACCATCTTGCCCAAGAGTACATAAACTGAAAGGGGTACTTCTCAATGGTGTTGCAAGCATTGTTGGATCACCGGGGCTGTTTCACTGACATCAACATGGGATGATCAGGAAAAGTGCATGACATACGCATCTTTAGGAACTCTGGTCTGTTCAGAAAGCTGCAAGCAGGAACTTTCTTTCCAGACTGCAAAATTACCATTGGTGATGCCAATGCCAATCGTGATCCTGGGAGACCCAGCCTACCCCTTGCTCCCATGGCTCACGAAGCTGTACCCAGGCAGCCTGGACAGCAGTAAGGAGCGGTTCAACTGTAGGCTAAGCAAGTGCTGAATGGTGATGGAATGTGCCTTTGGACATTTAAAAGCCTGCTGGCGTAGTTTGCTTACTAGGTTAGACCTCAGTGAAAGCAATATCCCCATTGTTGTTGCTGCATGCTGTGTGCTCCGTAATATCTGTGAAACAAAGGGAGAAAAAGGTCTGGTGAGGGATGGAGGCAGATCGCCTGGCAGCCAATTTTGAGTAGCCAGGCACCAGGGCAATAAGAAGAGCACATCAAGGTGCACTGCATCTCCATAAGGCTTTGAAAACTAGTTTCATCAATGACCCACAGTATTATGACACTTATGTGTGCTGTTCCTTACCAAACTGTCCCCTTCATTGCATGTACTCCCCTGTAAACTACACCCCCACTAACCATAGTGTGCTGAATGAATAAAGAGCCTTTTCACCTCAGTCCATTAATTTTTATTATGTTCACAAACACTGAGAGGCAGCAAAGAAAAGTAAAATAACCTGGGGTTAAGGGGCTGATAACACTGGGGGGCAAGGGGGAAAACAAGGCCAGCTCGCTTACAATTGCACTTCAATAACAATCAAAGGTGTGGGAATGGGTGTCTTCTGGTCCTTGTACCCTCCCCTGGAGTTGAGTGCAAGGGTTACTGGACTTTTCCCCCACCCCCGCATCCTAGGACATCTGGGAGAGGAGGATGTGGAGCTTGGTGTTGATGGCAGCAGGTTCACCATAGGCTGCAACAGGACTCTAGCATCCACCTGCCTTTCTTGAACCTCAGCCAGATGCCTCAACATGTCTGTTTGCTCCCTCATAATCCGCACCATCTCTTCCTGCGTGTCACGCTCGTGTTCCCTGCATGCTCTCCTGTCCTCAGGGTCATTGTGCAAGCTCTCCAACAATGTAATCCTCCATACGCTGAGCTCCGTCTTGTCACTCTCAGAGGCATGCTTTAACTCATTGAACATGTCCTCCCGAGTCTTCTTTTTCCATCTTGTCTCTGTCCCGGTGTGTTGGATGTGCCTACAGACAAGGTTTCAGCGGCAAAGAATACAAAGCACAAGGGTAGCATTGACAGTGCATACATTGTTTCTGGCGCAAGGTTAATTTTTTTTATAAAAGAAACACCCCTCAATGCACTTCCCTACAAGCCACAACATAGTCACAACCGCTGGCTACTGCAAGAGTTGATTTGCTGCTACAGCCATGGTGAGTAAGGCCACAAGGCATGGATGAGAGGTCTTGTGCTGCAGCTTTTGTAGGATCATTGGTACCAACCTCAGCACAACCCCCTTTCCCATAGCAACCTGGATGGTGCTTGAGGACAGGCACCAGCGTAAAGCCCCGCAAATACTTGGATTGTTACAAAAGCAGCACCGGGTTGGGGTGGAAGGGAGACAAGCAGGAAGCATCGCCCCCTCTTTTTTTAAAATGCAGGCTGCAATACAGGGTGATCCCTTCCAACCACAACCAGGGCATATTTGGGAAAGCGTGGTTGTGTGACCCAGCATTCACCAAACAGAGGCGGATTATTTATCAAATGGTTCGCTCCACCAACAGTGATCTATGTGCTTCTTTGGTTTTACATTGGTTGTGTAACAGGAAGCTTATCTTCGTTAGTCAAAATATGCACATTTGTCTCTCCAGACGCAGGATTATTCATCATTAACTTTACAACAAAGCTGTCTAGTTTCTTTCTTTCATTCCCCTTTAGATAAGCTGCATAGTCTACTCTTTTGATGTCCCAGACATTTCCCTAGTTTCACTACCTCTGTTTCACTACCTAGTTTCACTACCTCTGTTATAATTCAGTAATATTGCCTTTTTCTGTCAACCATGTCCATGCATTTCAGCAATCATAGAGTATTGTGTATGGTGCTTGGGTCTGTAGATAAGATAATGAATGACCTTACCTACATTTCATTTGTGTTCTCTTCCCACTCTCTTCTGCAGCATTAAACATTAGGGAGAGCCCCCACAAGATAAAATTACCCTCAAAATTCAATGCCACACATAATTTTGCCTATGTCACAATTTTATTCTCTGTCATCCATGAGCCTGGGCAAATGTGTTTTCTTCTGAATCTGGCAGAGAAATCACATCCTTAGTCATAACATTTATTATCAAACCAATATCTTCCTATAATCAGGGACTGCTGCTCCTATTGGCATGTAGGGGGAAAGGGAAAGGAATGTGTCTTCAAGATGAAGTAGGCATTTCAAAGGTAGGCTTTACATTTGGTGATAAACCAAGTTTTACTATCATCTCTGACAACAAGATAGTAAAAATGAAGCACATAAGCATGTAGCTAGTCAAAAAATAAAGCACCTGGCTCATTTGTAGATCACAACTATACCATATGGTTCCCTAAACACTGTTCATAGGATTAGGATTATTTCAGATACTTCAGATGATTGATACCCCCCCCCTTTTTTTTTTAAGAAAAAGCCACTTGCTGTACATATAGATGATTAAAATACATTAAAAAATCACTAACAGTCCTCAAACAGAGAAATCCAACAGGGTTCTTCCTTAAAGATACAGTTAAATGTAAGGATTTAGATAGGAAATGTTTGCAAGATTCAGGTCTTTGATTTGTATCATAATCATTGTTCTTTGTTACTGTATGTACTGTATCCAGGCAAATAAAGTGTATGCAAAGTATCATAAACTTCTACTGGTGCGTCTCAGAAGAGGAATGGGAGCACTGGGCTAATTTCCAGATTTTATTATAGCATTTTAAAGCTCCTAATTTCAATTAATTGATGCCCTCAAATGTAGCTTGGAATTGCCAACAATGAGCTTGAAGTTGAACTAGTAGAAAACCACACACATGATTCTAGAAAAATGGAACATGGAAAATCCTGACGGATTAAAAACTGGGCCAGAGGCACTGACTCATCACTACATATGTTAAATGATTAATCACTTGGCCTCATTGTTAATATGAAAACAGGAAGTCCACAAAACCCGCACATGGTCCATTTCTAGCTAATAAACTCTGACTAGTTAGTCCGGCAAAAAGCACACACTGCATCAACTATTATATATTAATTTAATACATTGGCATATACTGAGAAACTGAAACTAAGCTTATGCTCAAATAAATTGGTTAGTCTCTAAGGTGCCATAAGTACTCCTTTTCTTTTTGAAACTGTTCGCTAATTTATAAACAACTGACAGCGACTCATGTATGTTTCAGCTAGGGAAAGAATTCTGACTTTCAGCATCTGGATGAAATTTGGCCAACCAGAACAAGATGCTGAATCCAGAGTTCAAAGTCGGTCATTTTGTGTTGTTGCCGGAGACTTAGAAAGGGCTCTGTGCAATGCAAATAAAGTCACTCTGTTTAAAGGTGCTTATGAAATACAGACAGACACTTTTCTAGAGGAGACTATCCAACTGGTGCAATCCATGCTATGCTACCCATAACAACAGGCAGATGTCATGAAACAGGTTGTGGTGGCATGACCTTGAGTCAGTGCATAAGCCTGGCTGCCTTTCTTATGGAACCATTGACGATCACAGCTACAGTTTGGAAAGTATGGCAGACTTTCCACTCTGGGCAGCACACGGGTGTTCAGCAAACCACCATCAACAGAGTGGGTCTAGTATTTAACAAACAACATTTCTGTGGCTTTCCTGAGTGGTAATATTTGCAAGGGGGTTTGCTACTCACATGATGATTTTTATCTCAAGTGTTTACTCCCTTTATCTCAAAAAAATTATGGATCTGTACTGAAGAGTGGGAGGAGACTCACTCTCAGACAACAGTCTACTGCCCTTTTCTCAAACCAAAGCCATGATGTAGCTCTATATGATTTTGTCCCTTGGATCTTTACATGTAAACTCCTAATGGGTAATGACAATTAACGCACATAAAACAAGAAATTAAGATATTGGTGTAGCCATCCACACTAAGAAAAATGTGATGTGCCATGATCACTGCTTGGTTAGCTGGTATCCAAGTACCACTGTTTGACTGATTAATTCCCACTGATCCCATGCAGTGGCAGGAACCAGCAGCACACCAGCCAGACCATTACATTTGATTTGTGCCTTGGCATGACACAAGAATATATACACACACTGCATTGTCGTCCTCCTCTGCCTACCATTTCCATTTTTGTGAGAGCGCAGGGGATTAACATTTACCACACTCCCTTTCTGTACCTTTCATTAATAGCAACTCTGTGCTCTGATACCCAACACTCTCAAAACAGACCATGATGTATCTATAGCACCCTCATGGCCAAGATGGAATCTGCTCTTTGGAGAAGCTCTGGCCAAAAAAAGGAACGGAGCAAGGGAACTCCTTTCCACCCCAGAGGCACCTGTTCCAAACTCCATTCCTGAGTAAACACACGCACCCCAGAATAGTACAACAAATATAGGAAAGGGAAAGAGGAGGTTACTTATTGGTAACTGGAGGGTCTTCGAGATGTGTGTATTCCAAACGCAGGTGCGCATGTGCCAGAGCCAGAAGTTTTCCAGCAGCAGTGTCCGTTGACCCACACAGCCACCCTACGTCGCCACATGCTCCATGCAAGGTTATAAGAAGCAGTGCAGGGCGACACGCCATCAGTCCCCCTCTTACTGCTGCATAGAGTGTCCACAGCAGAGGGGATGGTGGGCAGGTATTGGAATACATACAGGGACCACACATCTCAAAGAACCTCCAGTTACAGGTAAAAAGAAAAGGAGTACTTGTGGCACCTTAGAGACTAACCAATTTATTAGAGCATAAGCTTTCGTGAGCTACAGCTCACTTCATCAGATGCATATCGTGGAAACTGCAGCAGACTTTATATATACACAGAGAATATGAAACAATACCTCCTCCCACCCCACTGTCCTGCTGGTAATAGCTTATCTAAAGTGATCATCAGGTGGGCCATTTCCAGCACAAATCCAGGTTTTCTCACCCTCCACCCCCCCACACAAATTCACTCTCCTGCTGGATTTGTGCTGGAAATGGCCCACCTGATGATCACTTTAGATAAGCTATTACCAGCAGGACAGTGGGGTGGGAGGAGGTATTGTTTCATATTCTCTGTGTATATATAAAGTCTGCTGCAGTTTCCACGATATGCATCTGATGAAGTGAGCTGTAGCTCACGAAAGCTTATGCTCTAATAAATTGGTTAGTCTCTAAGGTGCCACAAGTACTCCTTTTCTTTTTGCGAATACAGACTAACACGGCTGTTACTCTGAAACCAGTTACAGGTAAGTAACCTCCTTCCCTTCTTTGAGTGATGTTCCTTATATGTATTCCAAACACGGGTGAGTATAGAGCAGTGATCAGGTCAGAGGTGGGTGCGAGGACATGATGGGTAAGGCCTGCTTCAGGACATGTCCCACGGTTGTGTCTGTGGCTCCGCCGTGGTCGATGGCATAGTGTGCTGTGAAGGTGTGGACGGAGTGCCATGTAGCCGCATGGCAGATCTTGTGCCAGGGGACATCTGCCAGAGAGGAGGAGGTAGTCGTGTGTGCCCACATGAAGTGTGCTGTGATTCTGCTGGGCGGCTTTCCATAACTTTCTGTAATGCACCTAGAGATTCAATTGGATGTGCACTGCAAGGAGACGGCCTGCCCTCTTGACTGTTCCACAATGGCTACGAAGAGGCATGGGAAGGTGCAAAATGTTCAAGTCCTGTCCAAGGAGAAGGCTAGTGCCCTGCATACATCCAGGGAGTGCAGTGTCCTGTCCGCATGAGTGGCATGCAGTTTAGAATGGAAGACCAGGAAATGGATGAACTGGTTGAGATGAAACTCAGAAATGACTTTTGGGAAGAACTTAGGGTGAAGGTGCTGGGAGACCTTGTCTTTATGAAAAACTGTATGCTGACCTGCCAGGCAGAAGTGATGGCCACCAGGAAGAGGACCTTCATGGATAGGTGGGCAAGGGAACATGTGACTAGTGGTTTGAATGGAGGCCAGGTGAGGGCAGACAGCATGAGGTTGAGGTCCCGGGATTGGGGTGGGGGGTGGTAAAGTAGGGGTAAGGACCAGTGGGAAGTAGTTTGTCAGTTCCCTCAGGTAGTGGTAGGGTGAGTAAACACCGGCCATCCATGGGGGAAGGAAGCAACTGAATGCTGTGAGGTGAACGCAGATTAAGGTGAATGTGAAGCCCAAGTTCTTGAGCTCCAGGAGGTAGTCTAGGACAACAGTCATGGAGATGGCATGGAGGGAGAGGTGGCGGCATTGCACCCAGGTGGTAAAACGCTTCCATTTCATGGTGTAGCATTCCCTCACAGACTCCCACCTACTGTGTGTAAGGATACAGCAGATGGGTGACAAAAAAGTACTATCTACCCGCAAGCCCCAACTGAAAACCAAGCCATCCGTTGGAGCGGGCCCAGGTTGGGGTGTGAACTCTGCCGTTGCCCTGGGTGAGAAGGTCCAACAGTATGGGAAGGCTGATTGATGTCCGAAAGATTGAGTAGATTAGGAAACCAGAATTGTTGGGGCCAATGTGGGGCTATCAGGATGATCCTGGCTTATAGAATCATAGAATATCAGGGTTGGAAGGGACCTCAGGAGGTCATCTAGTCCAACCCCCTGCTCAAAGCAGGACCAATCCCCAATTAAATCATCCCAGCCAGAGCTTTGTCAAGCCTGACCTTAAAAACTTCTAAGGAAGGAGATTCTACCACCTCCCTAGGTAACACATTCCAGTGTTTCACCACCCTCCTAGTGAAAAAGTTTTTCCTAATATCCAACCTAAACCTCCCCCACTGCAACTTGAGACCATTACTCCTTGTCCTGTCATCTTCTACCACTGAGAATAGTCTAGAACCATCCTCTTTGGAACCACCTCTCAGGTAGTTGAAAGCAGCTATCAAATCCCCCCTCATTCTTCTCTTCTGCAGACTAAACAATCCCAGTTCCCTCAGACTCTCCTCATAAGTCATGTGTTCCAGTCCCCTAATCATTTTTGTTGCCCTTCGCTGGACTCTCTCCAATTATCCACATCCTTCTTGTAGTGTGGGGCCCAAAACTGGACACAGTACTCCAGATGAGGCCTCACCAATGTCGAATAGAGGGGGACGATCACGTCCCTCGATCTGCTGGCTATGCCCCTACTTATACATCCCAAAATGCCATTGGCCTTCTTGTCAACAAGGGCACACTGTTGACTCATATCCAGCTTCTCGTCCACTGTCACCCCTAGGTCCTTTTCCGCAGAACTGCTGCCTAGCCATTCGGTCCCTAGTCTGTAGCGGTGCATTGGATTCTTCCATCCTAAGTGCAGGACCCTGCACTTATCCTTGTTGAACCTCATCAGATTTCTTTTGGCCCAATCCTCCAATTTGTCTAGGTCCCTCTGTATCCTATCCCTCCCCTCCACCGTATCTACCACTCCTCCCAGTTTAGTATCATCCGCAAATTTGCTGAGAGTGCAATTCACACCATCCTCCAGATCATTTATGAAGATACTGAACAAAACCGGCCCCAGGACCGACCCTTGGGGCACTCCACTTGATACCGGCTGCCAACTAGACATGGAGCCATTGATCACTACCCGTTGAGCCCGACAATCTAGCCAACGTTCTACCCACCTTATAGTGCATTCATCCAGCCCATACTTCTTTAACTTGCTGACAAGAATACTGTGGGAGACCGTGTCAAAAGCTTTGCTAAAGTCAAGAAACAATACATCCACTGCTTTCCCTTCATCCACAGAACCAGTAATCTCATCATAGAAGGCGATTAGATTAGTCAGGCATGACCTTCCCTTGGTGAATCCATGCTGACTGTTCCTGGTCACTTTCCTCTCATGTAAATGCTTCAGGATAGATTCCTTGAGGACCTGCTCCATGATTTTTCCGGGGACTGAGGTGAGGCTGACTGGCCTGTAGTTCCCAGGATCCTCCTTCTTCACTTTTTTAAAGATTGGCACTACATTAGCCTTTTTCCAGTCATCCAGGACTCCCCCCGTTCTCCACGAGTTTTCAAAGATAATGGCCAATGGTTCTGCAATCACAGCCGCCAATTCCTTTAGCAATCTCGGATGGAACGCATCCGGCCACATGGACTTGTGCACATCCAGCTTTTCTAAATAGTCCCTAACCACCTCTTTCTCCACAGAGGGCTGGCCACCTACTCCCCATGCTGTGTTGCCCAGCGCAGCAGTCTGGGAGCTGACCTTGTTCGTGAAGACAGAGGCAAAGAATGCATTGAGTACATTAGGTTTTTCCACATCCTCTGTCACTAGGTTGCCTCCCTCATTCAGTAAGGGGCCCACACTTTCCTTGGCTTTCTTCTTGTTGCCAACATACCTGAAGAAACCCTTCTTGTTACTCTTAACATCTCTTGCTAGCTGCAGCTCCAGGTGTGATTTGGCCCTCCTGATTTCATTCCTACATGCCCAAGCAATATTTTTATACTCTTCCCTGGTCATCTGTCCAATCTTCCACTTCTTGTAAGCTTCTTTTTTATGTTTAAGATCCGCAAGGATTTCACCATTAAGCCAAGCTGGTCGCCTGCCATATTTACTATTCTTTCGACACATCGGGATGGTTTGTCCCTGTAACTTCAGTAGGGATTCCTTGAAATACAGCCAGCTCTCCTGGACTCCTTTCCCCCTCATGTTGTTCCCCCAGGGGATCCTACCCATCAGTTCCCTGAGGGAGCCAAAGTCTGCTTTCCTGAAGTCCAGGGTCCGTATTCTGCTACTTACCTTTCTTCCCTGTGTCAGGATCCTGAACTCGACCAACTCATGATCACTGCCTCCCAGATTCCCATCCGCTTTTGCTTCCCCTACTAATTCTCCCTGGTTTGTGAGCAGCAGGTCAAGAAAAGCTCCCCCCCCCCAGTTGGCTCCTCCAGCACTTGCACCAGGAAATTGTCCCCTACATTTTCCAAAAACTTCCTGGATTGTCTATGCACCGCTGTAGTGCTCTCTTGGTCTTGGCAGATCTTGCAGAGGACTGGGGAAGGAGGGAAACTGGGGAAAAAGCGTACTGGAGGCTGTCATGTCATGGAAGAAGAGTGTCGCCTTGGAGTCCCAACCCTTGGCCCCCCTGGAGCCATAGACTGGGAACTTGCAGTTTGCATGGGTGGCAGAGAGGTCCCATCAGGCATGGCAGATGGAGCGGAGAGTGGGGTCATAGAGTTCCCCTTCATTGTTGAGGTACCAGGTCTGACTGAGTGTGTCTGCTAGAGAGTTCTGCACCCCCCAGGAGGTACGCCACATGGAGTATGATGTTGTGTCAGACACCCCATTTCCAGAGGTGGATGGCCTCCATGCTGAATGACCAGGAGTAGGAGGCACTGGCAAGCCAGGTCCCAGTACCTGGTGTAGGTGGGTTGGTATGTCCGGTAGGGGCATGGACAGAACTGCGATTTAGGTTGCCAAGGGCAGGGGTCTGGATCCCGAGAGACTGGAGGGTCACTCAGGAGTCCTTCAGTGAATGCAGGGTTTCATCCGTTTTCATGGCTAACAACTTTCCCTCATCAAAGGGAAGATCTTGGATGGTGGATTGGACCTCCCTGGGAAAACTGGATGACTGGAAACATGCTTCACATCTCATCACCACTCCCGTGGAGAGGGAGCAGGAGGATGTGTCTGCCACATCTACCATGGCTTGGAGGCTGACCCTGGCCACCAGGTGGCCTTTATCCAGCAGGACCTGGAACCACTGGTGCTTGTCCTGTGAGATGTCCTCCAAGAACGCTGCCAGCTTGGCATAATTGTTAAAATCATACTTCTCCAGAAAAGCTTGGTAATTAGAGACGTGGAATTGGAAGGCCACTGAGGAGTACAGTTTTCTGGCCCATGAGGTCCAGGTGCTTCGCCACCTCATCTGGGGTGGGGTGGAGGTGTCAGAGTTCTGGTGTGCCTGTTCCATGGCCATGTGCATGACCAGCAAGGTCGGGGGGAGCAGGGAGAGAACAGAAAGTCTGCCCCCTTAACTGGCACAAAGTACCTGTGTTCCATCCTTTTGGGTGTAGGGGCACAGGACACTGGTGTGACAGGTTACCCCCCACTCTGGGGTGCCACCTGTGCCACCTGATTTACTGGGGTACCACTAAGCCCACCTATTCCACCAACCTGGGCTCCTTTACACTGTCCTGCTGAACCAGGCCCTCAAGCCTCCTCCAGCACACACACAGGTAGGGACACACCCAGTTGCAGAAATACACAGACACTTAAATCAGCTCTGCATGGGAAGACTCAGCTAGGGAATTGCCCAGAACTCAAGTGCACACCCCCAAAATTGCATTGTCTTGCGCTTCACAGAGAACTGTATAGCATAAGCTCATGAAATTCGCCCCCTCCCTCCATGTGAAGGAAGATATGCACAACTTTTTGCCCTCCCTTCCCATTATGAATTCCATAAACTGGTTTTAGAGAAAACAAAAACAAGTTTATTAACTACACAAGATAGATTTTAAGTGATTATAAAGGAGAGCAAACAGATCAAAGCAAATTACTGAACAAATAAAACAAACACACAAACTAAGCTTAATACACTAAAGAAACAGGTTACAAGCAGTAATTTCTCACCCTAAATGTTGTTTTAGGCATTTCTTTCACTGGCCAGACACCTTTTCCAACCTGGGCTCAGCTCTTCTCCCCACTTTTGTCTTTGTTTCTTAGGGCTTGTCTACACTGGCAACATTAAAGCACTGCTGCAGCAGTGCTTTAACGGTGGCTTGTGTAGTTGCAGCACAATGCTCTAAAAAAACCACCTCCATGAGAAGCGCAGCTCCCAGCGTTGGTGCACTCTCTATACTGCCACTTTACAATGCTGAAACTTGTAGCGCTCAGGGGGTGTTTTTTCACACCCCTGAGAGAGAAAGTTGCAGCGCTGTAAAGTGCCATTGTACACAAGCCCTTAGATGTTTCCAGCAGCCATCCTGGTATTGGTGGTGGTTGTCAGGAGGTGAGAGGGTGGGTGGGATCAGGACATCGTCCAGAGAGGAAGAGGCTGCCATCAGGACTGGTGGCAATGCCGGTACCTGGTCAAGCTCCAGATCCTCCTCCGGGTCCAGGCAATCTGTGCCCATGGAGGGGCTGGTGTGAGGCCACCAGTGGTGAGTACAGCTGGTGGGTGGTAAGTGTCTCATGCGGACCAGTGGTACTGTGGGCCGCCATGGTACTGCCATGGTACTGTGGGCCGCAAGGATATGAATACCACCCAGGCGAGCCCAGAGCTTAGTGCATCGGGCAAGGTGGGCTCTCAGAATTCCAAACTACACTGGAAGACCGGGGAGAAGGACAGCTTCTCTGCCAAGAAGCCCTCCGAGTCTGACGAAGCCTCTGGAAGTGGTGGAGCCATCAATGCAGGCGATACCATGACCAACGGAGATGGGTGGCAGCTGAGGAGGAGCGGCTAATCCACCAGTGTTGGAGGCTGCAGGGCCGAGAGAAGCAGTGAGAGTGGGTACAGCAGTTCAAGGTGGGTGGTAGGGACCAGCAAATCTGTCCGTCCCGGTGTCCAGGACACATCCCGTTGTCTGCCGAACCAGGGCAGGGTACATGGAGCAGATCCTCAAAAATCCTGCCATGGGGCACACACCCACAGGCTATCATGACCCTTGGCCATTGCAGGGACTGGCGGTGCCAGGGGGTCTCACTTCCACTTTGCTTTGCCCCCGGCCTTAGGGGGTGGCCCTGCAGGGTCATCATATGATGTCTCAACTGACCAGGCCTGCCTTGGGGAGGAAATGTGATGCATTGCAGCAGTCCACGACAGGGATATGCTGCGGTGTTCATGAGAGTGCTTGCCTTCTCGCATCTCAGCAGTGCCAGTGGATCCAGGCCTGAGGCCGAGGACAGAATGCTCACCCCTGTTGAGGTGCCATGCACTGTCAGTACCGACGATCCGGGATCAGATTCCACACAAGGCTGGAGCACCTCCGCCATAAGGAACTTGCAGAGGCGCAGAAGATGAGTATCATGGATCCTTGACGGAAGGGACTTGTGGATGTTGCAGCGGGCAGCAAGACAGTAGACACAATGCATGTGTTCGTCATTCACGGAGAACAAGTGAGGGCATGAGGCACAGTTCTTGAACCCCAGAGTGTGGGGCATAATTCCCTGAAGGGCTCAAGGGGGGCCCCATACAGGGCTATTATGTACACTAGCTAACTAATTTACAGAAGTAAAAAGAAAGAAGCAGAACTATCTACAAAGGACTGTTGCCTCATAGCGGCTACGAGTGTGAAGAAAGGATTCTGACTCGGACTGTGTGGTAAGAGGGAACTGAGGGCGCATTGCCCTGCACAGCCTCTTATACTCCAGCACATTGCGACATCAGACAACCATGTGGGTCAATGGACACTGCTACTGAAAAGCTTCAGGCGCATGGCACACATGCACACCCACATTTGGTATACATACAGGGACCGTCAGTCAAAGAAGAATATTTACAGAGGGATGAATGGAGGAAAAAAACGGGGGGGGGGAGAATAGGTGAAAAAGTAAAACAGGTTTACATCCAACACAAGGGCCCATGGGCTCAGTGGTACCACAATGTAAAAGGACAGACACCGAGAACTGCATCTAGACTCCATGGGCTGCACGTGGAAGCTAACCCCCAGCCCTGCCACTTCCACGCCCCTCTGCCAGAGCCCCCTCCCCAGCCATCAGCCCCCAGCCCCCACCCCAAGCTAGCCCCCCCCCCCCCCCCAGCCCCGGAGCACCTTAATTTCATAGACTCATAGGACTGGAAGGAACCTTGAGAGGTCATCTAGTCCAGTCCCCTGCACTCATGGCAGGACTAAGTATTATCTAGACCATCCCTGACAGGTGTTTGTCTAACCTGCTCTTAAAAATCTCCAATGATGGAGATTCCAAAACCTCCCTGGGCAATTTATTCCAGTCCTTAACCACCCTGACAGGAAGTTTTTCCTAACGTCTAACCTAAACCTCCCTTCCTACAATTTAAGCCCATTGCTTTTTATCCTATCCTCAGACACTAAGAACAATAATTTTTCTCCCTGCTCCTTGTAACAACTTTTATCTACTAGTAAACTGTTATCATGTCCCCTCTCAGTCTTCTCTTTCCAGACTAAACAAACCCAATTTTTTCAATCTTCCCTCATAGGTCATGTTTTCTAGACCTTAAATCATTTTTTGTTGCTCTTCTTTGGACTTTCTCCAATTTGTCCACATCTTTCCTGAAATATGGTGCCCAGAACTGCACACAATACTCCAGCTGAGGCCTGATCAGTGTGGAGTAGAGTGGAAGAATGACTTCTTGTGTCTTACTTACAAAACTCCTGCTAATATATCCCAAAATGATGTTTGCTTTTTTTGCAACAGCGTTGCACTGTTGACTCATATTTAGCTTGTGGTCCACTATAATCCTCTGATCCCTTTCTGCAGTACTCCTTCCTAGGCAGTCATTTCCCATTTTGTATGTGTGCAAGTGAAGTACTTTGCATTTGTCCTTATTGAATTTCATCCTATTTACTTCAGACCATTTCTTCAGTTTGTCCAGATTGTGGGGGAGGGATAGCTCAGTGGTTTGAGCATTGGCCTGCTAAACCCAGGGTTGTGAGTTCAACCCTGGAGGGGGCCATTTGGGATCTGGGGCAAAAATTGGGGATTGGTCCTGCTTTAAGCAGGGGGTTGGACTAGATGACCTCCTGAGGTCCCTTCCAACCCTGATATTCTATGATTTTGAATTTTAATCCTATACTCCAAAGCACTTGCAACTCCTCCCACTGTAATATTGTCTGCAAACTTTATAAGTGTACTCTCTATGCCATTACCTAAATCATTGATGAAGATATTGAACAGAACCGGACCCAGAACCGATCCCTGCGGGACCCTATTCATTATGCCCTTCCAGCATGACTGTAAACCACTGATAACTACTTTCTGGGAAAGGCTTTCCAACCACTTATGCACCCACCTTATAGTAGATCCATCTAGGATGCATTCCCTAGTTTGTTTATGATAAGGTCATGTATTTTTCAATTTACCTCATACAAGTACCGTGGTGCAATCTGTTTATCATGAAAGCACAACTTACAAATGTAGATCTGTTGTGTATAATTGCACTCAAAAACAAAACAAGGCAAAACTTCAGAGCTTGCAATTCCACACAGTCCTACTTCTTGTTCAGCCAATCACGAAGAAAAACAAGTTTGTTTACATTTATGGGAGATAATGCTGCCTGCTTCTTATTTACGTCACCTGAAAGTGAGAACAGATGTTCGCATGGCACTTTTGTAGACAGCATTGCAAGGTATTTACTTGCCAGATACACTAAACATTTATATGCCTCTTCACGCTTTGGCCACCACTACAGAGGTCATGCTTCCATGCTGATGACGCTCATTAAAAAAATAATGTATTAATTAAATTTGTGACTGAACTCGTTGGGGAGAATTGTGTTTCCTTCTCTGTGTTTTACCCACATTCTGCCATATATTTCATGTTATAGCAGTCTCGGATGATGACCCAGCATGTTGTTGGTTTTAAGAACACTTTCACTGAACGCAAAGGAGGTACCAATGTGAGATTTCTAAAGACAGCTATAACACTTGACCCAAAATTTAAGAATCTGAAGTGCCTTCCAAAATCTGATCAGGATGGGGTTTGGAGCATGATTTCTGAAGTATTAAACGAGCAATACTCTGATGCGGAAACTACAGAACCCGAACAACCAAAAAAGAAAATCAACTTTCTGCTGCTGAGTCAGATGATGAAAATGAACATGCATTGGTCTGCACTGCTTTGGATCATTATCAAGCAGAACCCATCATCAGCATGGATGCATGTCCTCTGGAATGGCGTCTGAAGCACGAAGGGACATGTGAATCTTTAGCGTATCTGGTATGTAAATATCTTGCAACACTGCTACAACAGTGCCATGCAAACACCTGTTCTCACTTTCAGGTGACATTGTAAGCATTATCTCCTGTAAGTGTAAACAAACTTGTTTGTCTGAGCAATTGGCTGAACAAGAAGTAGGACTGAGTGGACTTGTAGGCTCTAAAGTTTTACTTTGTTTTATTTTTGAATGAAGTTATTTTTACACATAATTCTATATTTGTAAGTTCAACTTTCATGATAAAGAGATTGCACTACAGTACTTGTATTAAGTGAACAGAAAAATACTATTTCTTTTATTTTTACAATGCAATAATTTATAATAAAAATAAATATAAAGTGAGCACTTTAAAACAGCGCGATTAATCACACAATTAATTCTGATTAATTTTTTAATTGCTTGACAGCCCTAGGTGAGGAAGATGATACACCCAGAAAATCTGGGTCATGATTTTCCTCCTCCACATATTCATGTGGAGCCAGTTGCTGTTACTCAGGAGAGGGGCAATGAGACTCTAGTAGAATGTACGGGTATTGGTGCCATGCATAAGGATTCCATAGACCCCAATAGGCCAGTACAACATGTCAAAGGCTTGTTGGGAGAGGCTCAAGGCACTGGACACTAGCAATCCCTTGTCGGGTACTCCTGCTTGGACGGTCAAGGAAACTCTCAAAAACCCTGTCTAGACTAACCTCCCTGGGAGATGATTGTTCATCCTGGACACTGGATTCAGCCTACAAGGTCAGATCAGATTTCATTGGTGGTATTAACAACAAGGAGTACTTGTGGCACCTCAGAGACTAACACATTTATTTATTCATTTATTTGTATCTGATGAAGTGAGTTTTAACCCACGAAAGCTTATGCCCAAATAAATGTGTTAGTCTGTATCAGCAAAAACAATGAGAAGTACTTGTGGCACCATAAAGACTAACACAGAGACCACTTTGAAACCACTGGCGGGGTTATTGACGCCAGTGGAACGAAACTCTGGCTTGACTAGATGAGTAACTCCTTTTCCTTGTGGTAGTATCCTGTTCTTGGGTTAAAATGTCTCTCAGAAACAAGACACTGAAAGTAGAGGAGATTGTGGGTCCAGGAAGGTGAAGACGTCCTCTGTGGTGGCATACATTTGAGTCCGTCCCCAGATACAAGGGGGTTTGGTTTTTGGTTCTGCCGGATCCAGTGCCATAGCAGACTAAGTGCTCAGTGGATCCTTAGGGGGCCAGGCCAGTACTGTTGGAGAGAGTCCAGTCTGGAGGTCTTGGTTGGTACCAGTGAATGTTGGTCCTTCGGCTTGCTGGAGGTCCTGGCCGTCACCAGAGTTGGTAGTGAGGCTGGTACTCTTAGAGCTTTGCTTCAGCATGATTTTCCTCCAGGGTTAGGAGACTTCGGCAGACCAGATATTTGGGACCTGTGCATGAAGACTCACCCAACTTAGAAGGAGTCAGAGACGGACTCCTTCTCCAGGAAGCAGACTCCAGGAAGCTGTCCTGTCTGTAAGACTGCCCGTTACTCTCATGAGAAGACCAAGACAATGGGCCTTTAGGTTTTCTGATCTGGCTTCTGTACCAGAGCTCATGCTCAGCAGCTGTGGCCAATGTACTGGGGTTCTCCCTGGCCTGGATCTGACTGAGGTATCATGGCTCTTTTTTATGAGGTGCTTCCTCAGTTAAAGCTTTTGTCCCTCTCAGGTCAGGGTGGCAAGGAGCAACAGGTACTGCACTTGACAGAGCTATGCACCTCGCCAAGGCAGTAAAGGCTCCAACAGTAGTGGTAGCCACTAAGCAAGAAGCAGCAAGAACAGAAGACAGTTTTTAATCCCAGAATTCTAGGCACAACAATGCTCCTCAAAGGTGGGCTGGAGAGGGTCCCCAGGCTCAGGGGAAAAAGCTGTTACTTACTTTCTCATAACTGTTGTTCTTCGAGAGGTGTTGTTCACGTCCATTCCACATTAGGTGTGCGCGCGCTCCACGTGCACAAGCATTGGAAACTTTTTCCCTTAGCAGCTCCCGTCGGGCCGGCAGGGCTCCCCGAGTGGCACCACTGTGCCATGCATATATACCCCTGCCAGCCCGATCCCCTCCAGTTCCTTCTTGCCGGCGACTCCGACAGAGGGGTAGGAGGGTGGGTGGTGGAATGGACATGAACAACACATCTTGAAGAACAACAGTTACGAGAAGGTAAGTAACCATTTTTTCTTCTTCGACTGCTTGTTCATGTCCATTCCACATTAGGTGAATCACAACCTTACCTCTGGAGGAGGGTAGGAGTCACAGAACAACTGCTCGGAGGACCGCTCTGCCAACCGCCGCATCCTCTCTAGCCTGCTGGTTGACCGCGTAGTGGGTCGTGAAGGTGTGCACCGAGGACCAGGTGGCTGCTCTGCAGATCTCCTGGATTGGGACCTGTGCCAGGAATGCCGTGAAAGTCGCTTGCACCCTGGTCGAGTGTGCCGTGACTGCTAGGGCCGGAACACCTGCGAGCTCATAGCACGCCCGGATGCAGCTTGTCATCCAAGACGAAATCTGCTGTGCCAACACTTGGGAGGCCTTTTATCCTCTCGGCTACGGCCAAAAACAGCTGTGCAGATTTGCGAAAGGGTTTGGTGCGCTCCAAATAGAACGCCAGTGCTCAACACACATCCAAGGTGTTCAAGCTGCGGTGACTCGGGTCCGTATGGGGTTTCAGGAAGAACACCGGCAGACAAATGTCCTGGCCAAAATGGAATTGCGAGACCACTTTAGGGAGGAATTTGGGGTGCGGCCAGAGCTGCACCTTGTCCTTGTGAAATACTGTATACGGTGGCTCAGAGGTGAGGGCCCTCAGTTCGGACACCCTTCTGGCTGAGGTAATGGCAACCAGAAATGCCACCTTCCAAGAAAGGTGGAGGAGAGAACAGGAAGCGAGGGGCTTGAAAGAGGGGTCCCATTACTTTAGAGCGGACCAGGTTAAGGTTCCATGGAGGGACTGGGTGGGGGCGGGAGTATGGGAACACCCTCTCCAACCCTTTAAGGAACCATCCCACCATTGGGTGGGAAAACACTGAGCCCCCTGAGAACCCTGGATGGAAGGCGGAGTTGGCCGCCAGGTGTACTCTGAGTGAGCCCTTGTTGCTTGAGGTGCAGGAGGTACTCCAGGGTGGCCTGCACCAGGGCCTGGCACGGCCGCACATATCAGGGTTCACACCAACACGAGAACCTTTTCCACTTGGCCATATAGGCCGCCCTGGTAGAGGGCTTTCTACTGCCAAGCAGAATCTGCTGCACGGGAAGGGAGCTCTGGCTCTCCAGGGTGTTTAGCCACAGAGCCTCCACGCTGTCAGGTGCAGTGACTGTAGGTCAGGGTGGAGAGGCCACCCACCCTCCTGTGTAATGAGGTCCTGGTGTAGGGGCAGGACTACTGGGGCCTCCACTGACAGCTCTAGGAGCGATGTGTACCAGTGCTGGCGGGCCCAGGCTGGGGCGATGAGGATCACCGCTGCCCTGTCCCTGCGCACCTTGAGTAGGACCTTGTGCACCATGGGAAGCAGGGGGAAGGCATACATCAAGCTTCCTCTCCACAGGATTGCAAACACGTCTGCGAGCGAGCCCGGGCTGCGGCCCTGGAACAAGCAGAACTGCGGGCACTGGATGTTGGCCCTGGTAGCAAACCGATCTACCCGGGGAAACCGCCACCTGCGGAAGAGCGAAAGCACGACGTCCCCCCTGAGCATCCACTCGTGCATGCGGTACAACCTGCTGAGGGAGTCCCCCAGCTTGTTTCATACCCTCGGGAGATAGGACACCTCAAGGTGAATTGCATGGGCTATGCAGAGGTCCCAGAGGAGGTGAGCCTCACCCTGCTTGTTTATATAAAACATGGCAGTAGTGTTGTCTGTCAGAACTGTCACGCTGTGACCATACAGAGTGGCGTGAAAGGTCTGGCAGGTGAAATGAACTGCCCTGAGCTCCTTCACATTGATATGGAGCGACCACTCTGCTCCAGACCACAAGCCCTGAGTCCTGAGGTCCCCCAGGTGAGCCCCCGATCCGTGGTCTGACGCATCTGTCACCAGCGTCAGGTCTGGTTGTAAGGCGGCAAAGGGGATGCATTCGCAAACCACAAGCTGGGACTGCCACAACAGCAAGGAGTCCAACATGTCCCTTGGGGCTGTAACTACCAAGTCCAGGGGGTCCCTGCCTGGGCAGTACACCTGAGCGAGCCATGCCTGCAGAGTCCTGAGTCTCAGTCTGGCATGCCTGACCACATGCGTGCATGCTGCCATGTGGCCCAGCAGCCACAGGCAGCACCTGGCCGTTGTCTTTGGAAACTGGCACAGGGAGGCCACCATTTGCTGGATAGCCCAGAATCAGGATACTGGAAGGCTTGCCCTGGTCTGCACTGCGTCCAGGACCACCCCTATGAATTCCACTTTCTGCGTGGGTACGAGAGTGGACTTGGGGACATTGACCAGGAGCCCAAGCTCGCGGAACAATCTCAGGGCCACCTCCACGTGGCCCCGCACTTCCGCCTTGGATCGGCCCGCCAAGAGCCACTTGTCGAGGTACGGGTACACCCGGATTCTCTGCCTCCGTAAGAAGGCTGCCACCACCGCCATGCACTTTGTGAACACCCGTGGGGCTGCAGCTACACTGAATGGGAGAACCGCAAACTGATGTTCTTCGCCCACGGTGAAGCGTAGGAACCGCCAATGTGCTGGGTGGATGGCGATATGAAAGTACACATCCTTCATGTCGAGGGCAGCATACCAGTCCCCTGGATCCAGGGAAGGGATGTTGGTGCCCAGAGAGACCATGCGGAACCGGGCCTTGACCAGGAACTTGTTGAGCCCGCGCAGGTCTAGGATGGGGCAAAGGCCCCCTTTGGCCTTGGGGATGAGGAAATACTGGGAGTAGAACCTCTTCCCCCTCAGGCTGTGTGGCACCGTCTCTACCGCCCCCGCCTCTAGCAGCGAGCAGACTTCCTTCTCTAGGAGATGCTCGTGAGAGGGGTCCCTGAAGAGGGACGGGGAAAGGGAGTAGGAGGGGGGCGAACTGAGCAAGTACCTGTTCCGCACCATGCGTAAGACCCAATGGTCTGACATAATGGTGGACCACGCACAGGAGAAATGGGACAGGTGGTTCAGGAAACAAAGGGACGGATCCAGTGACTGGTCTGATACGCTGTCCTCGAGTGCACCTTCAAAAGCCTGACTAAATGGTCTTAATGAGCGGGAGCGCTATTCTGGATGGACCTTCGGGGCTCAAAATGTCCACCATGGGGTCCTCCTGCTCAACCGTCTCCTCGGCCTGCAACCCCAAGTTCTGGGTGACCCTATGCAGCAACTCCTGGTGGGCTCTATGGTCTATCGGTGGAGGGCTGGACATCTCTGTACCCGCCACCACATCATCCGGGAATGACGAGGAGGTTAGCTGCTGCTCGACCCCCTCTGGTTGGTCCTCCTGCTCCCCTTCTCCCGTGGGAGGGGCCTCCGGCTTGGGCCGGGGCGGGAGTCCATGGGACAGCACTGGACTTGGTGCTGGTCTCTCTGGTTTATCCTGGGGGGATGCTGGAGGCCTGGATACTGTAGCTTCCAGCACCGTCTGACATCGGTGCAGGGACTGAGACCGTTGGTACTGGTTTCCCTGGGACCTGGACTGGGACCGGTGCTGGTGTTCCCTGGACCGTGACCATCAGCAGGAGTCCTCTGGTGAGGGCTGTCTTGACTCCTCCCAGTGCTAGTCTCTGGGTGGTGCTGGAGAGCGGTGTGCCCTTTCCGGTGCCTCCTCGAGCCGACCCACTCCCAGTGCCGCAACTTCCTTCTGGAGGCTGGCAACTGAGAGTCCACGGAGTTGGAGCTCGACCGCGACCAACTCTGGGAGCTGTTACGAATTACACCTTGTAGGACACGCACACAACTGCTGCGAATTACACCTGATAGGACACGCACACAAGAGCTACGAATTACACCTTGTAGGACACGCACACAAGTGCTGCGAATTATACCTGATAGGACACGCACACCAGTGCTGCGAATTATACCTGATAGGTCACGCACAGTTCGAATCTAGGCTTAGGCACAGAAACAAAGTCCACAACTGCAGAGTTCCCAAAAGACACTAAGTTTATTACGCTCGAGCGTGGTGCCCCCCTGCTAGCCAGGAGGGGACCCTGAATGCAGATTATACAAAGGTTATATACCTTTTAGCAAAGCATGTTGCCCTCGTGCATCGGAAACCTTAGCCAATAAAGAAACCCTTGTCTTATCTACCACCTATCCCTGCTTGGTGCATTCCTCGTGCTATACCAGTATGTTAATTACACAGCATGGTCCTAAAGCCATGCATCAGTAACTTTTATTATCAGGATGGGAGGCCTCACATCAAGGCCAAGAGATAGGGAGTTAGAGACTGACAAAAACCAGATACTGGGAGTCAAGGCAGGCTGGAGACAAGGAGGAGGATTTTCACAGGGATTCAATATCTAAGGATTACTCCTCCTGGTGTATGATGTGCTGGCATTTAAACAATGGTGGGCCCCAAACCAAAATGGAGTCACATGTGCTAACTTCTCCTTAACAGAGCGGTGCTGGGATGGTGTCCTCGAGCGGCACACCACTGCTGGCTTACCCCTCGATGGCACCTGAGGCATGGGTGCCAGAGGGTTCTCTGCCAACAGCTCGATGAGGTCCTTTGCAGCCTCAAAGGTGCCAGCCGTGGAGGGCTGATCCGTTATGCCCCCGAGCCCATCGTCCGCACTGAGCTCACTTAGGTCTGGGCTCAGTGAGGCTTGTGCTGCCAGGACCGCCGGGGTCAGCGCCAGTACCGCGGCCTTCCCGCTCTTGTCGGCGCTCGGGGCCTTGGGAGGCGCCGGCCTCCTGTGTGGGGAACGACCGCGCCTTCCTTTCGGCTGCGCCGGCGGGCTGCACCAGGGAGGACGAGCGGTGCCGGGGCCTAGTCTGGCGCTCTGGGGATGAGAGTTTACGGTGCTTAGCCGGTGCTGGGTCTGTCGATGGCTCCGGGGCCCTACGCACCAAGGAAGCCTGAGCCGGCGTTGGGCACTCCGGGCCCGGTGGCTGCAATGCGGCCTCCATCAATAGCTGCTTTAAATGAAAGTCTTTTTCTTTCCTTGTTCTTGGCTTAAATGCCTTGCAAATCCTACACCATTCAGTTTGATGTCCGTCCCTCAGGCAATGTAGACATGAGTCGTGGGGGTCACTAACTGGCATAGGTTTGAGGCACATGGCGCAAGCCTGGAAGCCGTGGGCCTGAGGCATGTCCTGCAGCCCAGGGCGGGTGCTGGAAGCCTCCACAATAAAGGTATGTTAACTAACTGATAACAGCTACTCTGAAGGCTAAGGGACTGCTCTTCTACGGGAGAGAGAGAAAGAGGTTGTTCCAACGCCACCACGGATGGTAAGAAGGAACTGCAGGGGGTCGGGCTGGCAGGGGTATATATGCACGGCCCAGTGGTACCACTTGGGGGGCCCCACCAGGAGTCGCTAATTGAAAAAGTTTCCGACGCTCGTGCACGTGGTGCATGCACACCTAATGTGGAATGGACGTGAACAAGCACTCGAAGAAGAACTAACCTATGATAACTCTATAGAATACTATAAAACATTAACAAACCATATACAATTATAGTTACAAGATGAAGACAATGCAAGGATAGCTCCAGCCACTGTGCATTTTGACTCAGAGCATGCAGTGGAAAGGAGGAAATGGAGGTGGTCAGTCCACACTTCCCTTATACCTTCAGTGTGGAGCAGGAGGAGATTCAGGGCATAGGTGTGGACCAATATGCAATATATTCTGGTCTCAAGTGTATGGTGCACATGAGTACTCACATGTGGGATACATATAGAGACCAGCCCTGTGTTTTAGATATAAACAAGATTACAGGTTATATAGTACCTGCCAGGCTTTGAATATAACACAGATGTCTTTGGGAGAATGGTGCATGCTGGGAAAGGGTCAATATGGGACCTTGGGCTTTTAGGAAATTTCTCAAGACTTCTGTGAAAAATCTCCAGACTTTTAACAATGCAGCCGCTGTTGGTACTAAGGTCATGGGTGCTACAACAATGAAGGCGACTGTACAAAATCCAGGAGGAAGAGATATGCTGGATTATTACTGCCAAACCTATGCGTTCAAAAATTATGAGTCAGGACACACACAAAAAAAAAGTCATGACTGGCTTTAAAGCCATGAGATTTTTAAAAATAGTACGTTTCGTGTTCTTCCTTTGCGCTTTTGGTTTTTATGCGCACTGGGTTTACATTTTCAAGCTGTTCTCCACAACCATGATGGCGAGAAATTTCATTTAAAAAAAAAAAAGCGAGGTTACAAAAGTTGGGGGTTAAAGAAGAACATCTCATTGTGGGACTTGCAAGAGTTGGCAATGTTCATGTTGTTCAGACACAATGAAAATTAAGCAGCTCTCCAACCTCCATCAGTCCCTGGCTTCTCTCTACTTCTACCTAGGAATCTGGATTCGTTTTTGTAGTATGGAACATATGAATGTGTATGCACCTCTTCGCCCCCGCACACACACATCCTCCAGCCTCTCTCAAACCAAAGGCCTGCCTGCAACCTAGCTAAAGGAAACTCATTACAATATAATTAAAAATGAGGTTGGATTTACGTTTCTCTCTTCCCTTCCAATAATGACAGAGACGCTCAGCCATAAAGTGCAATGTTGGCGTGTAAGGTAGCCATGAAGAAACCTCAGGCTTTTCAGTTCATCATGGCACATCATGATGGCAGCTAGCTTTAGAACGGCTTGAGACTCACAGCACCCATCCCCTTGATTGCCAGATTAGTCACCCTGCTACAGATACTGGATTTATTACATGACTGTGTGTTCACAGTTGGGAGTTGCAAACACAGGACACTTGTGAGGAAATTAATCTACCTTTAAATGAACTGAGATGCCTGGATCACTAGGATAATATAGGTTTCAGAGTAGCAGCAGTGTTAGTCTGTATTCACAAAAAGAAAAGGAGGACTCGTGGCACCTTAGAGACTAACCAATTTATTTGAGCATAAGCTTTCGTGAGCTACAGCTCACTTCATCGGATGCATGTAGCTCATGAAAGCTTATGCTCAAATAAATTGGTTAGTCTCTAAGGTGCCACAAGTACTCCTTTTCTTTTCGGGTAATATAAGGAGTAAAGCCCTTGCTCTCTAAATTGAGTAGATAATACATACATTTTTGGTAGGATGATTGAAACCTCATCTTAATTAGGGAATCTGGTGTTCAGGTTTTAAAATAGAAAATGAAAAAAGAATGATGCTACCAACCAGCCCTTATTTTGTTAACAGGAGTACAGAGGGCTAAGGGTTATCTGCCAATTCATCGGTATTAGGGCAGCATGTTCTGTGGGTGACTAGCATAGGAATGCTTCCTTTACTCTAATTATAGAAAGCTACTACATTGAGGGAAAATATAAAACAAGTTTAACTCTAAGCAAACCAGAACTACAAGTTAAGCATGCACACTAAACAGCACACTCAAAGATAGTGTAAGAAGGAAAAAGTGTCTTTAACCAAAAACGATTAGTTCTCTTCTAAAGCTAGGTCTATAAGAAGCCTTACAAACAGCTTCTCAAAAGCTCTTTGATCACATTAAGGAGGCCCCTCCAGACTCTGTCGGGAATTTCCAACACCCACCTCTTTATTTTCTCAGGCCATTACAGAAAGAGAGGTTTTACTGAAGATGCCAACATTTATTAGGCCAGTCAAGATGTTCCATCTTAACCCTTTCACTACTCCAACCACCCCACCCCAATGGCAGAGCAACCAAACTTTTTCTGCTCTCCAGATTTCAACTTTAAATTGAGATGTTGATTCAGTTAGCTCCTAAATCAATAGGGTCTGAAATGTGCACCCGTGTGTTGCTATGGAGGCGCTTCCTTTAAAACTGAAATGAATTTATTACATGTTAATTCAAAGTAACTAGTTTTAATAATTAATGGGTAGGTTACATAATAGAATAAATGTAAAAGAGTTCAGTTTAAGGTAGCAGTTAACAAACATTACTATGTCTCCAGAAGTGATTTCCCCAGACAATTATGTTACAATTAGCTTCTTCCTCAGTTTATTTTCCATGGAGTTTCTTGCTTGGTCATTTCTTTTATATTCCACTCTTCAAAGGAAACATGATTTATCTCCTGTGTATCTAGGGTTTCCATGGTGACAAGATGGTCAGTTAGCCCTTCACTGTATTTCTGTTCATATTACACTAACATTCTTGGAGGAGAAGGAAAAGCATGACTGATTTTGTGTGGTTAACCAATCTGGCTGTAATGTCTGCTGACAGCACAAGGTGAAGAGGTGATAATCGTGAAAACATACCCTTTTTCAAGCATAAGTAAATCGAAAATCATATCCAGTTTGTTATTAAATATTATGGTCCAAACAGACAATGTAAGCAACTCTACTGATTTTGCTGGAATTGTGCCTGCTAATAGTAGGGTGAGTCTGGTCTTGTGTCTATACAGGGTAGCAGCTTCCATACAGCACAGAAAATATGCTTTGTCTGTGCAAACAATACAGTATGTTAAATTTACATTCCATTTCTGTCTCCATTTAGCCATGCTTACTGGTCAGCATAAAAGTTCAGAGTTTTGACAGTAATGAAACAGATTCCAAACCTAAACAACCAGATTTTTTTTTTTTTTTAAAGTGGGGGGAAAAAGCTGTAATTGAGGTTGGTTCTTCTGCTTTGCTGCCTGATGGTTTCTGGGAGGTGACCTCCTTCCATGGCTTACCCTCCCAACTGAACAGTCTCCCCAGTTGTCGGTTTTTAACCACTCCCACTGGCCAAGAATCAGCAGCGTAGGAGTCACATCAGGACAACAGGCTGCAGTCAGGAAAAAAACACAGGGTGAAGACAGCAGTGCTGATCAGATGACATAAATGAAGTAGGTGTGAACAAGGAGGTACCCTTGTGGACAACTGAGGTGTTCTGGCCAAAGGGTTTTTTGAAGGTGAGCCTGGGAAGTGTGGTGGTGGATAGAGGAGTTGATGTGAGAGAAGATACCACAGGGATAAGAAAGACAGAAGAAGCATACCCATCTCGGTAGTTATACAACTATATACATCCAAAACATGGATTAAACAGATAATCCCATCTCTGCCACCTTTTCCACAAACAGGAACAAGACTCTTTATTATTATTTTTCTTGAAAACAATGCTGAAGAGACTGATATTTTCTCCTGAAGGCCCTGATTCATGGTCCTCCTTAACTCTTGTGGAAAGGAGCTCCAGAATCATGGACCAATCACTAAGAAGGCTCTTGTTACCACTCACACTGGTCTCACACTTGTCACAGATAGTTCCCTCGTTTCTGAGGATCACAGACTTTGCAACTTGCCTTGATGTGGGGTGGGGAAGGAGACAGGCTACCAGGCATTTGATAGCTACCCAAGGTAGCAATCAGAGCGTCGTCCTTCAATCTCAGCCTGCAGTCCTAGCATTATGCTTCCCTGGCCATCTCTCAATCTGATCCTCAGGATGGAAGTCAGTCACATTGGGAGCTCAAGCTATGGACTGAGGAGAAGCCAGCAAGGAAACAAGGGAGGTGTAAGGAGCAGGAGCAGGGTATGTGCTAGGGGAATGGTATGGAGTAACTGAGGACAACACAGAAGTTTTAGTATATCTGGATTAAACAGACCTTGCCAGACTGACTTGATGTAATCTTCCCTACTCATCCCCACCAAACTTCCTTTTTGTCCTGTTTATTTTTTACCATATAATGTAGCAAGAGTGTATACAATATATTTTCAAGCCATTCAGTAGAGATTTCCATTCAGTTGAACATGAGACAATCAAAAGCATAAAAGTCTCCCTGCTAATGGATTTCTTAATGAAGCAAAGAATGTTACCAAATGAAACAATCAAGTACATACAAAAATATCCTACTCAATATCCATAAAGACCATTTGGGCTTGGTTTTTTTTTTTTGCTAAAATTATATATTTTTTAAAATTGTGAAATCAACCTCCCCAACTTCTTGCTCCTCAAAACAACTGTTTTCAATGTGTTAGTATAGCAACAAAAATGTCAATGTAATTTACTTCTTCCTTGAGTATTTGACGCATTCTCCACATTGAGAGTCTTTGGACTTAGCACAGTCCAGTCACTTTGATGTAGTTTACAATAAAGCAATTCCTTATCTGACAAGTTAAGCAAACCAAACCAGAATTAGTTCATATAACACCAGATCAGTTAAGTATTTTTAATCGATATACATATGCATATATTTTCATTACCACAATATCTCATTGCATTTATCCTGAAGACTCCATAGCGGTCTTTCATCCTGAAGGATTCCTCAAACACTGCACAATCTATACAGGCATCACTTCACCCAGCACTGAACTGTCAACACTTTAGGGAGCTGCTAAGCACACAACACTATACTACTGTTTAGAACAAGAAGTGAAGAACACTGTATTGAACTGACAAGTGTAGGGGAAACTTAGGTGGGCAGGATGCAATTCTCAACTTGGAATTTGGCAGAAAACCAGGATTAACTTCTCTAACTTTCATAAAAAGGACCATGAGAGCTTTACTACAAGTGGTCAGAACCCTGGTTTTCACCTCTCATGCCAAGGAGAGCACGACAATGTTTTTTAACATCCTGCTGGGACACTGATTTAGTGCTTAGTTAGAAGGACATCTACTCTCACACTAGCACTATTTACTGTCCCATCCTTTGAGTTCTTTCACATAACCAAGACCAATCCTACTTAGTTTGTGAGAGCTGAAAAGAAAAGAAAATTCTAAGAGTTTATAATAAATGACAGTCCTCTCGAAAGCATTACAACACACAAGATGTGTCTGTTTTATTTGAAGCCACTGCTAAAAACAAGGACAAATTTAGTGCAACCTGAAGTTCATAATCTGGTAACTGAATACATCATCAAATTACTAAAATGGCAAAAGATGTCACTTTTTTTTTTTTTTTTTTTACAGTACAAGACCTTCATATTGTAATCATTTAGTATAGTTACATAAACATTTAAAGTTATTCAAACTGCTTCTGGTATACAATTGAGTCACTAAACTGGGCTGTGAATTATCATAAGAATGCACAAGTAACCAAATAAGCAGCAGTTACAGTTAAATACTATTCAGACGTTACAAAGAACAGTGACCCTCTAGAACTACAACTCCAGCTATACAACAGGAATGTACAAAGATGGTACAAAATAAAGTGACTACAGTGGTCAGACACTGTACTTGCCTCTTCAAAGCTCAAGTACAGTATAAGCTTGACAGTAGTGGCTCTTGCTGAAAAGCTGAAATTGCTAAACTAAACCAAAAACAACACAAATTTCTGAAACCAATATTTTATTCCTTCAAATAATGCTTTGTAAATAGTGAATGCAAATACTAGCTCCTCTTCTGCTGGTGACAATGTTTACTACTTACTGCGTTCCCACCTTCCCAAGTCTGAGCATCTCTTTACAGAAGAGGTCCCATATATATATTATATATATATAGTTACATTAGAAAAATGTAACATTCAAAATCTGATATATCTTTGAGAGACCTAAGTTCTGGAATGGTGATTTTTTAGCTCAAAGAGCACCAAGGATATATGTACTATTTATATGACTTTTAAATAAGTGCCAAGGCTTGAGTTATTTTGTGTTCTCATTTTGAAAGAGAAATACTAGATCTTGCTGATGGCATTTTACCATATGGGCTTGTTAGAAATGCTTTTAAAAAATCCTAATATTAAGGCTTTTGTTTGCATCTTGTTTTACAAATTTAAAGAGAAAATATATTTGTTTTAACATTGTCATTTTCACTGCTATTTTATAGAGGGACCCTTCTTAACGTGCTTTAACTACAGAATCTTACAAAATATATCAAAACATTACCAATTTTCAAAATACCAAAGATATAATTTATAATTTGGTTACTAAATGGTATTCTGGAACAGTGTAACTATTTCATATATTTCTATCAATCTAAAATTAAAGAATAGCCAAAACAAGTTTCCCTAATTTTAGTATGCCAATACATACACACAATACATATAATGGGATAAATTCTGCTCTATTAATCTAGTCTAAATCCTGAAGACTCCGAGATTTGCTCTGGTCTGAGAGATCATCATGTGGCCCACTGTCTCGTTCACAGTGAATTTTCTTCTCATTACACTTGTACTCTGAAGGGAATGGTTTAAATAAACTAGTTTATTGAATAACCTTTGATTCACTTTAGAATAGAAGACAATTTTCTTATTAACAGGACAGATTATGTCAATCAGATTTGTTCAGGATAAGGATTCCCACGAAATGTTATAGTTTTGTTTATTTAATGACACAACTGTATGAAAGTTAAATCATCAGTAAACTTGTCTCCTATTTTTAATATCCAACTGGTCATTGAAAAGAGTCCTGAAGCCATATGACAATGCCTTAACATAAGTTTAAAGAAGATCTATAAAAATATTATTATCTACTTTAAAGTAAAAATTAAGTATTTTCCATCAAAAACCTACACACATATTTGAAATCTATGCTATATGTTACTTAGAGAAAAAGCTAATGGGTCAAATTCATTCCTGATGTATCACTTAAGTCAATGCAGTTAAACTGTGGATATATATTTGGGGCCAAAGTCTCCAAGCAAGAATCACTTTTAAGAAGTTATACTAACATTTTAACGTAAATGAACTATTTCCTGCTTAACTATTGTTTAAACCTTAATAAATGTCAAGAACCTGCTCATCTGTCTACCTTTTGTAGAAAACCAACCTCATAAAAAAGTGATAATCTGTTAACCAACTTTTTAGAAACTCATCATATTCTACAAGTTTGTTAATCTGTTGATGTTGCATGGAAATTTTTGGAAAATTGTTTTTTTGTTTGTCTTTTTTCCAGACAGTGGAGTATTTACATTATTTTTTGGATTTCTCATCCCTGTTTTAATTTGGGATACTAATGGGGACTTGGAAACCCTGGACCAATATTCTGTGCTGTCCTTCAACCCTTGAAATATCACTAAAGGGATTGCAAAGACTGTAAATCAGAGAAGAATTTAGCACAGTGGAATTGTTTTTAAGATTCATTTGGCTCTTGTTGCTTATCACTTAAAGTCAATTTTCTATTTGTGATAATTCTATTGATTGCTCTGCCAAACAGGAGAGGTCACAAACAGAGCTTGGTTTCAAATGAGGACTAAGCAGAAAGATCCAATGTTCTCAAGAAAACAAAAAAGACGATCAACCAACTATGCACATGCACACATACCAGGAAAACATAAGCCCCTGAAAAATATATTTTTGGGGGAGGGAGTGGGGTAGGGCTCGGGGAGGATGACAAAACAACAAACCTTAATTCATATTTTCAAAGCCCTGTAAAAACAATTGTCATTAGTTGCATTATACACATTGGGGGAGATAAAACAAAAAAGTTAAGTAATTTGGGCAAGGGCACACAGCAAATCAGAAGCAATGCTAGGATTAGAACTGTCTCCTTGTGCTATGCTTAAATCAACTAGACCAAATTGCCCATATGAAACAAAATGATCTCTAAATAGATTTTTTTTTTTAAAATTTTGCCATGAGGCACCAATTGTTTTTTCAATTAATGAGATGAAACAGTGACATGAAATTAAACTCTGGTAACAGTACCCGAGCAGACATCAGAAACTGGAAATTTAAACTGGTGTCAGTGGTCTAGGTTATATACATTAATTTTATATATATATATTATACACATACATACACACACAGAGTACCTCACACACACAAAAGAGGTCTCCCATTAAAAGTTAAGTAATCTTTCAGTTTGGTGTGAAGAAAGACCCGTATCTTAACCATATTCTAATGTTGGGGGGTGGGGGGGGAGGGTGGGTGGTCTTTTTAAAGCCAGATTACTGTAATGGCTAAAAGATGAGCACTCGCATACTTTTTCCAAAGCACAATGGCACTGCAAGGAAAGTGCTGGTGGGTTCACCAGCTCTATGCATGGACCCTTTATCTGTAACCAAAGATGAAATTGTGAGCATTGCTGAGCATACGCAATTTCCATTGTAAGTTCTCAACTTCTCAGGATCTGGTTCTAAATTTGGTGATTTAAACAGCGACAGTCCTTTGAAGTCAGCTGGCTGTTTAAGTTCCAAAACAGATAAGGCCCTATGATTCTCTTGCAGTGACATCACTTTTGAGATAGCATCCTGATATTTATCAGGGGGCAGTTTATCCCCTAAAGGGTCTGTAAAACAAAAGAAGATGATGAACTACTAGCACTTACAAACCAAAAGGCATGTACAGACAAAGACAAACCCTTCCACCACAGGACAAGGAGACAGCATTAGTAACCAACCTCACAATTCCATTTGTTAAAAGACTTGATTGAATGGCTTCCTTTAAAACAAGAATTTTAGCAAAAGGTATTTAAGAAAAATGACAACCAATTTGCAAACTTTTCTTGTTTTATATTTTAAGAAAATTTACTATTTTAAAAAGTGTTCCAGAAGATCAGTTTGTGCCACAAAAATCATTGATATGTGAAGGATCAGGGATAAGGAACTATTTTTCTGAAAAGATAGCAAAATTCCAAGAGGAAAATCTCCAACAAGTATTTACTATTTCTAACACATTGATATGTCACACCAACATATATGAAAATGCTTCAAAACAAAGAATTTGCAATAAAAATGGTGGCAAGTAAAATTGAAACATGTTTCTTTAGCAATTCAAACTTAATAATGCTATTAATATAGTATGCCTCCAATTACAAACAACTATACCAATTCAGTCGGAATCCCTATATATCCTGTTTTATCATCTGTCAACTATTGTCCATGGACAAGATCTTTCTTCATACACATTCTATAGTCTGAACACAGCAGTATATACAAATATGTGTGGATGGACACAATACTCTAATATCAATTATGAAGATATGCACTGGATAATCATACCGTGTACAGTGTCACAAAATACTTACAGAACAGCTATATTTACTTTCACCCCAAAGTCTCTTAAAATGCTGACAGTTAATAGACCATTCATCAGTTAAATTTTAACACTATACATCTTTGTCCTTCATGTCTCTTTCTAAAGGAAGAAATGAAAGGAAGAATATTGGGTCACTGGATTTTTCAGACATTTTCCAGAAGCCAGCCAAATAAAGGTTTATTCAGAAGTCTGTCCCCATCAGAAGTCTTCTCCATCATTTCACAGTATTTCAGCACTGCTTGCAAGAGATCTCCCACTTTCCAGTCCCTCTCTCTCAGTCTTTTTGTAAGCTAGAGAAACAATAATAAAATATTTAAGCTAGTGAAATAAATAGCTTGAATGATTAACAATTAAGAAAATTCTCCTTGAAACATCAGGTCTCATTAGAAAACCAGCTGTGAAGAGTTAAACATTATTCCACAGCTATAAAAACAAAACTTCCTCAAGGACCAAACATTTTTTTAAGTTAGTTTCCATAAAAATTTCTTCTCAAGGAAGTTACATTTTCAAGTGATATGGTCCCACAGCTATGTGGTCTGTGGTTCATGGGGGTTGCAGAAACAGGAAATTCTGAACATCAGATTAATGCATTTGCCACACACCCCCAATAGTACACATACAATACTGTAAAAGACAAAAGTAAGGATTAATGTAAGGATGTGGATTTTCCTTTCACAACATATAGTGTGGTTTGGCTGGTATATATACACTCTACCCTCAACGGAAACACAGTCTCCAGTTAGGAATTTCACTGTCTCCAAAGAAAACAAAACAAAAAAACAAGAATAAGTTAAACTTCCACTTACAAGCAGAGTCAGTGTAGTTGGAAACTACTTTTCCCTCAGAGGTCTGAACCAGGAATCCTCATATAGTAGATATATACTAAGCACTGGGAGACAGTGACAAATGAACACGTTTTGCCAGCCCTGAGTTTCACAACCTTTTATTCTGGCTAAAATTTCTTCCACCACTGCACCCATTGTTTTTCTTTACATTTAGCTCATCCATGGTTGTCTTCAGTAACTGAAGGCTGTTAGTCCAGGTTGAATCCCCCCCTCTAACAAATATTCCACATCAAGAGGAAGTAAAATGCAAAAGAAATAGATTTATAACACATCTACCACTCTTGTCTAAATGAGGAGAGTAGACCTGGGCAAATATTAAAAAACTGGCAAATACTAAATTTAATTTTTTGAGGCACAGAAACTATTAGCAAATGATGTCAAATTATGGCCAATCAAAAAAGTCACAACAAATTTTTTGACTTTTCAGTTTGAAACAGCATTTCATTTAGCTCAGTTAAAAAAACAACCCCAAAACAAACAAACAAAAGCCTGAAAGCCACATAAAAACAGCCAGATACAAAAAACAACACAAAAATTCAATGATCAAACAAAACGGTTCATTTGACCCAAACCAAAAAATATTTCAGTTCTTAATTTTTGTAAGAAAACTGAAAAAATTCAGTTCTGGTTCAAACCAAACTGATTTTTTTTTCCATTTCAACCCCCAAAACAAAAACAAATACAAAAATCAACTACTTGTGCTAGCAGGAAGTGCTCTAGTCTTCAATGCACTAACCTGAGTGAAATTCCTCATGTAAAATTCCTACAGAATTCAATAGGAATGAAGCCAACAGAATTCTACAGAAATTACTATTTAAATCTGTATAATTATTTAATTGTATTGGTTTTTTATTATATCCTATACAATCCTACCACAAGGACACAACTCTGATGCACATATACATGCAAAAACTGACTAAACTATCTAGAAAATATCTGGGTATCAGATTTAAAATAATGCAGAGTGACCAAACCAAGTTTATATTCTATAGCATAACTATTTCATGAAGATTCCAGAAGTGAGGCGCTCATTTGTCATAATCCAAACATAAATTTGGCAGATGTTCTTAAACAGGATTATTTTCTAGTGGCTAAGTAAACATATTGTAAAACACTTTTATCAGTTTTTGTAATTCATATACTGGGAAAGTATATGAAAAATATAATAAAACAAAGATGCAAAGACAGCATCTGGCTCTTCTAAATCTTATAGTTTCAATTCAGGGTTCAAAGGTCAAGCCCATACTTTCTTCATCAGACTGGTCTGTTTCCTACTGTCATCAGAACAGCTATATATTTCAGTTTACTCAAGTAGAAATGGGGAATTTTTAAATGGCTGGATGGAGGCCAGGACGCCTATAATAGTTAGGTCCAGTTTTGTTCCTTTGAGTCAGCAGTTGTAATTATTTTTCCCTCTATAAATGACCGTCATCTTTCTAAAAACTATTTATATTGCTCACTGTTTTTTTTTAAATCGTGCACTTTCCAGAACTCTCTTGAGCTTCCTGTTACTGCATTTAATGAATGGTGGCAAGCGTTAAGAATAATGAATTCTTTGTTGGGCTTACAGAAAAGGGATATGGTAGCTTTATTAAGTGTGCATGATACAGAGATGAGAGTTAAGTGAGTTATCATTTGGTTAAAAAACTAGCTGCCCGTTTAAGAACTGATTATTTTTTTTCCGTTTTTTAAACTAGCTAAGGGCCTGATCCAATGTGTATTAAATTCACTTGGACAGGCCCCACGACAGTAAGCCCAAAAGGGGAAGGATATAGGTCATATGTTCAGATTTTATGAGATCTTTTAGTAGGAGTTGTTCTGTTCTCTTGGTGTCAAGGATTGTCAATTTCAAAGTAGTGGTATCTCACCTGGCAGCTATTTCAGAGGTACTTCTATTTATATATTGGGATTCAAGTTATGGCCAGTTGGGGCAGTGCTGTGTGCTTCAGAATATTAGGTAACTTAAGTATCTAAATAAGGATTTAGAGGCATAAAATTTAAGTACCCATTTTTGAAAATCAGCTTGTATGCCCAACCCCCAACCCCAACCCACTCCCCATCTCCCGAAATACTGATTTAAACAATTACATATTCTTTATAAAAAGACCTTGAGGGGTTAAAACACTGTCCTGTTTACTTTTAAATCTTATTTACATCATCTTCAGGGCAGGAACGGTCTACTACACTGCATGCTACTACTCTATTACTACTGTATAGAGCTTAGCACAATGGGGCTTGTTCATATGCACAAATGAAGCAAATAGAATAAATAAAAAATAAAGAAGTGAAATGTACAGAGTTTGGAAGTTTGCTGTTTTGAATTCACTGAAAGAACTGAAATCAAAGGAGTTACTCTAGGTCCAAGAATTAGGACCAATGTGCCTGGTGTTTACTGGTTGATATATCTGATTGTTGGGAATGTTAAAATGTTTTTATGGAAGGTTATCGTCATATCTGGAAGAAATAATGTTAATAAATAATAAACAACAACAATTAGCATTTATACAGTACTACATAAAGTGCTTTGAGAAGCAGCATTTTCCCATTTTACAGATGAAGAAACTGTGCATAGGAATCAAGGTTTTTATTTTGGTTGTTTTTTTTTTTTTTTAAAGGAAACCCGGAAATTATGAATAACACCATGATTCTTAAGTGGGGCTCTGGATAAACTGTCCACACTGGAACTATAACAGGAATGAAGCCCAAATGAATAAGAACAAATGAAATTTTAAGAATCACTTTAGAAAAATCTTTCATCCTCCAAATCTTCAATCCTCTGGTGACAGTTTTCTGAGTTATCCAGAAATGACACTGATAACCTTGCTCCAAAACAGAAGAAGATTCATATTCTGATGCTTTCTGGATAGCGTGACCACTACCTCCCAATGTATCACTCATAATAGCATGCTAGGATGGTGTTTACCTGAGCCCTGTCCCTTAAATCTATTGCCCTATCCCTTTAAGGGTTTGGAGCTCTGCTTAATGATTACACAATTAGGAAGCAAGGTGTGGTCCCAGGAGAGTATGGTGTGCTCTACTGAGACTGTGTAAGTGGGAGTGTAACACCTGCAAGTTGTATGTTGCATCTGGATGTGTCAATCTTAAAGTTGAGAAGTGGCAGTGTTGTATGGATAAGCCATATGTACTGTCTTGCCTCTCTCCTGAATCTTTAGGGGTGTATATTCACCTCTTTTCCAGAGGGTTCCTCTAAATACAAGAGGTATCTAAAGACAGAATAAATGTTGGCTGAAAACTGCATCTAACCCTAACTCTAGATCCCTTCCTGTGAGAATTCAAGTGTTAGTACCCCAAGTCTGACACCTAAAGAAATCAGAGTAGGTAAAGGGATGAGGCTAGAAGAGAGATGTGCTAAGTATGCAGAGGCTTCTCTCATTCAGCTGATCTTTTCCTGACTCTCGTGTTCACTGAGTACAAGTAGTATTACTATAAATACAGGCATTTATATGGTTCCCATCACCATGCTGTGGGTGCTATATAAATGCTTGAAATAACAAGTAATAATAAAACAAGTATGAAAGGAGGGGAAAGAATGATAGATGAAACAAAACAGATTCCCAAGCAGGAATACAGGGTCTGATCCAAAACCCATTCTAGTCAATGCAAAGAATATCACAGAACTTGAACGGGCTTTGAATCATGCATATGACAATTGAGCAGTGGAAAACTATCCCCAAAGCACTTACAAAACTGACAAACACCACGGGAAAATGAAATGAAATTTGTAGAATGTCTCCACAGCTAATGGAGGCAAACAGAATGCAGAAGATAAATCCTCTTGATAAGATCCCTTTCCAAGTTCACATAAAATTAGACATAAAAAGTAGACATAAAATTCACTGTTACTCCTAATATTTTGATTTTCATTAGAAATATGAGTTTTATGTTGTCTTTTAAATTATTTTTATCTATCTTCAAGAAATGGAATACTGAACACACATTTTTCAATATTCCCATTATTTATTCTGCAATCTTCTGGACTTCTTTGAATCAGTACATGAGTTTTTTCACACGAAGAGTTTAGAAATAAATCTGGTTTTTCATGGGACAATACAAAACAACTGCTTTAGCTGCTTGAACTTCACGAAGCACCAAATAAGCTGAAACGTCAATACATCAAACAATCGAAATGATCCAAAATACAGTAGTCACGCTTTCTGAGATATAAATACACTTATCACAACTTATCCTGCCAAGATCTTCATTCTAAGATGCATGACACTATGTTAAGGGGTGATCTCTCTCTTTACATGTCAACAGCATGAAAAGTAGAACACCTGACAGGACACCATTCTTATCAATCTCACTACTTGGAAACAAAAGAAGTCCATCCTTTCATTAAATGATTCACTTGTTATAGCATACTGATTTTGTGATTACATTTCCCAAACCTGCTAAAAGCCACTATTTCCCAAAGGTAGCTGTCTTCTCAAAGGTGACTCAAAAGACTGTAATTTAACATTTTTTATATTTAATACACTATTTAATCATGAATAGGAGTGATTGTTACTGCATAATCTTTGAGGACAGGACCACAAGAGGAACACGTTTTCAAAGCACATCAGAAGTGGAGGGATCCCCAGGTCAGTCTCCATTACAATACTTTGGCTCTCCCCAAAGGCACATGCAAAACCCTGAAATCAGTTGGACTTCTTTAAGCCTTCCTTCATTCTTCGTTACATAATAAATGCATGGTGTACACACACACACTCAAAAAACTGTTTAAATAGGAAAATGTGGATAATTTATTGTAAAGTCTTTTTCTTCAAACTAACTATTTGCTTTGTAATAGTCTCTGGAATGAAAATACACTTAAAATCAAGTTTAATTAGATGTTAAACTTTTTCCTCTGTTGCTAATAAATGTACATTCACAACTGTAATAAGATTTGTGCAGTCAAAATATTAAACTAAGCTATAAACCAAATAATTGCAATTTAAGTTCACTTGTGTGGACAAGGTATTGGCAATGGCAAGGGTCAATTTTTTGGTAATTGAAACAAATACTGCAAAAATAATGCTAGAAAATACAGCCTATTCAGTTAAAGGGAAGCTTTTATATTTTACCTGCTTTTCATTAAATTTAAATGAAGTAACTCATTAAAATATATGGTTAACTGAGCACCTGATACAATTCTGTATATGCTATGTTCAGAGACAAACAGGCTCTCATTCTCTCTAAGGCTTAAAATAATTAAGTAATTTTTCTGAATACCTCATACTTCCTTGGCAAGTGCAGTAGAAACAGATAATAAATATCATGAAAAATCTAATCACACTTTGCAATCACATGGCAACACCACAGTACTCACAAGAATGAATTCCTTCGTAACAGCGTCATGAAAACAAAGCTCGGAGACCTCTGTTTCGGAAGCTGCCAGCCACTGCAGGGTCGTTCTCAACTGGGGGTCCACCATGTGTGGTTCCATGTCAACATTCACTATTAGCAATGCCCTTCCTACCTGTCCCACACCTAATGTTAAAAATAAAACACAAATGATCAAATCTGCAAGTCAACCGCAGACTCTAGAGACAGCTGAACTAGATATTTAATGAAAATGCATACATTAAATACATCATTTTTAACTCTCATTTTAACAAACATATTTTGATCAAGTAGCAGAGATTAGAAAAGACGCTGGCTTGGAAGCGCCCTATTCTCCTATATGGGTTGGGAAGGGAAAGCACTACTAGCTCCACAACCTGTGGCTGAACTAAAACATACCCCTGAAGGCAGAAAGAAATCTGATCGTGATTTAAAGAGTCCAAAGGATGGAAAATTTACTACATCCCCTATTAATATGTTTAAATGATTAATTATCCTCATTGTTAAAAATCTTCATTTTGCTTCCAGTCTGAAATTTGCTAACTTCAACTTCCAACCACTGGCTGCTGTTAAACCCTCAACTGCCAGATTAAACAGCACTTTAGTATAACTTCTCTCTGTACAAATTACACTCTGATCAAACTGCCTCTTAACCTTCTATACAAAACACTAAGTTGACTGAGCTCCTTGAACATTTCACTGTGAGACATTTTTCCAGAACTCAAACCATACTTACTACTCTTTTCTGAGTCATCTCCAATTTTTCAACACCCTTTTTAAAGTATGGGTACCAGAACTAGACGCACTATTCTAGTCGTCGTCTCAACAATGCTAGACAGAGAGGCAACAGCCACCTCCCTACTCCTGCTTGATGTTCTGCTATTAATAAAACTAAACGTGTTAGCCCTTTCTGCCACAGCATCACAAAGGCAGCTCATATTTACTTTGCTATCTGTGATGATCACTGAGTCCTTTTTGGAGTCACGGCTTTCCAAAATACAGTCCCCCTTCCTCTAAGTATGGCTTACAAATAGTCATATATCTGGGAACAAAGAATGTATTAAATGCCTGTATTACATAGCTTACATCAGTTTAGCTTCTATTCCGTGAAAACCTATAATTTATATAATTCTATTGTAGCACACAATTTAATTGAAATTCACACCAATGTGGCAAAGCTCAGCAAGGAGGAAGAGAAATCCTGTTATGAAGGAGGACTGCCTGCCCTCTGGGAGGAAAAAAAAAAAAAAAAGAAAGGAGTGTAACTGGCAATGGGGGAACCAACAGTTAATAGTAGGTACACATTTGGCAAGCAATGGGAAGATGATTTGGCTATATGCCTGGATGCTTGACATGCCATAGGAGGAAAATGCTAATTTCAGAAAATCCCTGATACTCAAGTGGATTGAAAGCGATGTGGTAACATGTCTACATATGGGACTTGCCCAGTGATTACATGCTTTTCAGTTTCATATGCTAATTATTCACTGAAGAAATTGAATTCTCAATCCTGTAGCTGGAAAGGTACCTCAAATAAAATTAGCTTAGAGAACGTTCGCAGTGTTGTTGTGGCTGTGCTGGTCCCAGGATATTAAAGAGACATAGTGGATGAGGTCATAGGCGCCAACTCTGTGGGTGCTCTGGGGCTGGAGCACCCATGGGGAAAAATGGTGTTGTTGAGCACCTACCGGCAGCCCCCCATTGGAACCTCCCCCTCCCCTCAGTGCCTCCTGCCCACCGGCGAGCCCCGCCGATCAGCGCCTCCTCATCCCTTCCCGTGCCTCCCGCCCACCGCAATAAGCTGTTTTGCGGCCTGCAGGAGGCTCGGGGGGGGGGGGGCGGAAGGCGGGGCATGAGAGAGGAAGAGGTGGGATGTCGTGGGAAGAAGTGGGTGGGGGTGGAGTTGGGGTGGAAAGAGGTGGGGCTTTGGGGGAAGGGCAGGAGTGGGGGTGAGGCCTGGGGTTGAGCACCCCCTGGCACATTGGAAAGTCGGTGCCTGTGGGTGAGGTGATATTTTTTAATTGAACTTCTGTTGGTGAGAGAGACAACCTTTCGAGCGAACACAGAGTTCTGACCAGAAGAGCAGCTCTGCATGAGCTTGAAAGCTCATCTCTTTCATCAAACAGAAGTTGGTCCAATAAAAGATATTACCTCACCCATCTCTTAGTTTAGAGAAGACAGAACTAGTGACTGACATGATACACACTGTGACATACTCTAATGTTCTCCAGGGCAGGTGTGTTTGCTCAGCACACACAAAGGGTCGCAATCCTGATTGTGGTGATACCATAACGCAAGCAATAAAATGATAAGAAACAACAATTCTCTAAATTGAATGATGAGTGGATAACTTGGTAAAACTGAAATAGCTGCACTAGAAAAATGGACCACAAAATTCCATAATAAAAGAGTAATATATTAAACTCTAGAAAACATTTTGAAATTGTGTAAAAAGTTAAAGATCAAGAACTGTTTTACTTATAATCCACTTCATGGATGCTACAATTTAAAAAGAAAAGGAGTCTCTAAGGTACCACAAGTCCTAACCAATTTATTTGAGCATAAGCTTTCGTGAGCTACAGCTCACTTCATCGGATGCGTGCAGTGGAAAATACAGTGGGGAGATTTATATATTATATAAATATTATATATATATATATATATATTTTTTTTTGTTGCAAGGATAGGTTCCTGGGTTAGTGGTTCTGTTGTGTGGTGTGCGGTTGCTGGTGAGTATTTGCTTCAGGTTTGGGAGCTGTCTGTAAGCAAGGTCTGGCCTGTCTCCCAAGATCTGTGAGAGTGATGGGTCGTCCTTCAGGATAGGTTGTAAATCCTTGATGATGCGTTGGAGAGGTTTTAGTTGGGGGCTAACGGTGATGGCTAGTGGCGTTCTGTTATTTTCTTTGTTGGGCCTGTCCTGCAGTAGGTAACTTCTGGGTACTCTTCTGGCTCTGTCAATCAGTTTCTTCACTTCAGCAGGTGGATACTGTAGTTGTAGGAACGCTTGATAGAGATCTTGTAGGTGTCTGTCTCTGTCTGAGGGGTTGGAGCAAATGCGGTTGTATCGCAGAGCTTGGCTGTAGACAATGGATCCTGTGGTGTGGTCTGGATGAAAGCTAGAGGCATGTAGGTAGGCATAGCGGTCAGTAGGTTTCCGGTATAGGGTGGTGTTTATGTGACCATCGGCTTATTAGCACCGTAGTGTCCAGAAAGTGGATCTCTTGCATGGACCGGTTCAGGCTGAGATGGATGGTGGGATGGAAATTGTTGAAATCATGGTGGAATTCCTCAAGGGCTTCTTTTCCATGGGTCCAGATGATGATGATGTCATCAATGTAGCACAAGTAGAGAAGGGGCATTAGGAGACGAGACCTGAGGAAGCGTTGTTCTAAGTCAGCCATAAAAATGTTGGCATACTGTGGGGCCATGCGGGTACCCATAGCAGTGCCGCTGATTTGAAGGTATACATTGTACCCAAATGTGAAACAGTTATGGGTGAGGACAAAGTCAAAAAGTTCATCCACCAGGTTTGCTGGGACATTATCGGGGACACTGTTCCTGACTGCTTATAGTCCATCTTTGTGTGGAATGTTGGTGTAGAGGCTTCTACATCCATAGTGGCTAGGATGGTGTTTTCAGGAAGATCACCGATGGATTGTAGTTTCCTCAGGAAGTCAGTGGTGTCTGGAAAATAGCTGGGAGTGCTGGTAGCGTAGGGCCTGAGGAGGGAGTCTACATAGCCAGACAATCCTGCTGTCAGGGTGCCAATGTCTGAGATGATGGGGCGTCCAGGATTTCCAGGTTTATGGATCTTGGGTAGCAGACAGAATACCCCTGGTCGGGGCTCCAGGGGTGTGTCTGTGCGGATTTGTTCTTGTGCTTTTTCAGGGAGTTTCTTGAGCAAATGCTGTAGTTTCTTTTGGTAACCCTCAGTGGGATCAGAGGGTAATGGCTTGTAGAAAGTGGTGTTGGAGAGCTGCCTAGCAGCCTCTTGTTCATATTCCGACCTATTCATGATGACGACAGCACCTCCTTTGTCAGCCTTTTTGATTATGATGTCAGAGATGTTTCTGAGGCTGTGGATGGCATTGTGTTCTGTACAGCTGAGGTTATGGGGCAAGTGATGCTGCTTTTCCACAATTTAAGCCCATGCACGTCGGCGGAAGCACTCTATGTAGAAGTCCAGGCTGTTGTTTCGATCTTCAGGAGCAGTCCACCCAGAATCCTTCTTTTTGTAATCTTGGTAGGAAGGTCTCTGTGGGTTAGTATGTTGTTCAGAGGTGTGTTGGAAATATTCCCTGAGTCAGAGACGTCGAAAATAGGATTCTAGGTCACCAAAGAACTGTATCATGTTCATGGAGGTGGAGGGGCAGAAGGAGAGGCCCTGAGATAAGACAGATTCTTCTGCTGGGCTAAGAGTACATTCAAAAACCAGTCGGAGAACACTTCAATCTCTTTGGTCACTCGACTGCAGACCTAAAAGTGGCAATTCTTCAACAAAAAAACTTCAAAAATAGACTCCAATGAGAGACTGCTGAATTGGAATTAATTTGAAAACTGGATACAATTAACTTAGGCTTGAATAAAGACTGGGAGTGGATGGGTCATTACACAAAGTAAAACTATTTCCCCCATGTTTATTCCCCCCTACTGTTCCTCAGATGTTCTTGTCAACTGCCGGAAATGGCCCACCTTGATTATCACTATAAAAGGTTCCCCCCCACCCTCCTCCGCCCTCCTGCTGGTAATAGCTCACCGTACCTGATCACTCTGGTTACAGTGTGTATGGTAACACCCATTGTTTCATATTCTCTGTGTATATAAATCTCCCCACTGTATTTTCCACTGAATGCATCCGATGAAGTGAGCTGTAGCTCACGAAAGCTTATGCTCTAATAAATTTGTTAGTCTCTAAGGTGCCACAAGTCCTCCTTTTCTTTTTGCGGATACAGACTAACACGGCTGCTACTCTGCTACAATTTAAGGCTCTTTCAATCAAATAGGAAACACAAGGAAAGCTAACAATTTATTATTGAAGGCACTGCAGTATACCTTCAGAGCAGAATACAATTTGATGACATTACACAAAGGGTATTAGCTATTAAAAAGATAATTGTGTGGATAAAGACAGAAGCAGGATTAATTTAGTCAGTCATCTCCCTCAGATTCTTTCAGATGCTTAATGGCAAGCCAAACTTTCTTTACTTTTCCTTAACAGCTACTAATTTATTTTTTCAAAAGACTGTGGTTGTATTCCACATCAGAAAGTATGTTTCTTCACATCAAGTCACTGAAATTGTGCAGCAAAATTCACTCCCTAGTTGAAAGAGAGTTAACTAGAGGTTTATTCTGTCACACGTCAGTGGCCTTGTCAGTCAGCAAACTCCTTGTGGTCTCATCTAAAACATCTTCTCAATATATGGGAGACTCAGCTGGCACAGAGGTGTCATAACCAGCTCTAACACAAGACCCCCTTCATCTGGCCATGGGCTCACAGACCTATAGAATTTAGGGCCAGAAGAGACGGACATCGTCATCTCGTCTAATCTCCTGTACATCACAGAATCTTACCCACCGACTGCTGTAATAGACCCATAGTTGAGTTACTGAAGTTCTCAAAATGATTTAAAGACTTCCTGTTACAGAGAAGCCACCATATACTCTAGCTTAAATCGGCAAGAGACCAGTACCCCAGGCTGCAGAGGAAGGCAAAATCCCACAGGGTCTCTGCCAATCTGACCATGGGGAAAATTCTTTCCCAATCCCAAACATGGTGATCAGCTGGACCCTGGGCATGTCGGCAAGACCAACCAGCCAGACACCTGGGAAAGAATTCCATGTAGTAACCCAGAGCCCTCCCCATCTAGTGTCCTGTCTCTGGTTGTTGCGGATATTTGCTACTAGCAGTCACAGATGGGCCACATGTCACTGTAGGCAGGCTCATCCCTCCATAAACTTACCAAGCACAGTTTTGAAACTTGGGTTTTTTGGTCCCATTGCTCCCCTTGGAAGGCTGTTTTCGAACTTCACTCCCCCTTTGTCTAATTTCAAGCCTAAACTTATTGATGGCAGTTTATATCTGTTTGTTCTTGTGTCAACATTGGCACTTAACTTAAATAACTCCTCTCCCTCCCTGGTATTTATCCCTCTAATGTATTTATAGAGCAGTCATATCTCCCCGCAGCCTTCATTTGGTTAGGCTAAACAAGCCAAGTTCCTTGAGTCTCCTCTCAAAGTACTTTTCCATTCCTCTGATCATCCTAGTAGCCCTTCTCAGGGACAGGGAAGGAGCATGCCCAGAGCACAGTGTATTCTGGCTATCCTCTGCTAGTGTAAAATCCTTTGGCAGCTCACATCTACACTGGAGCTGGTGCAAATTTACCCTCAGAATTAATGAGCTATAACAAGTTCCCGGCAGACCCTGTTCTGTGCTTCAATAAAAGGAAACAGCACAGCAGAGAATTTGGGTCAATGTGCACTCAACACAGTCCTTATAGAAATGTTAAAATCACCTGTATTTAATATCTTCCACAGAACGATGACAGACACATGAATTTACACTTCCAATGAGCTAGACACAGAGTTCAATGGCTTATGTGAATAAAGGTACATATTATAATTTTCCATATACCATAATTTAAAGGGCATTAGAAAGTGTTTATAGGTATATCTACACTGCATCTGGGAGGGAGCCTCCCAGTCCAGGTCCACAAACTCACACTAGCAGGGCTTTGCTACCATACTAAAAATAGCTGTGTACACATGGTTTGATGTTACAAATCAGGCTGTCATTCAGGCTCTCAAGCCCCCCCAAGATCCAGCCTGAGTAGCAACATCTACACAGCTGTTTTAGCATGCTAAGCCCCACTATTGCAAGTTTGTGGAGTCATGCTTGGAGGCTCCCTCCGAGATGCAGGGTAGATATACCCTAAATGGTTCTAGATTAACAATATCCCTTTACACTTACATGATGTGTGCTATGTAAACCTCTTTGTATAACAGGGTTGTCGCTGGTGTGTGTGTATGTACTACCAAAGCAAAATAATTATTAAAAATAACCCATGTAAATTACAAAAGTCAGTTACAGCAACCTGTACCGAAATCATCATTACCTTCTACAGAATCCCTAGGGTCTTCATCCTTATCTTCTGTTCCATCGCTGGATTTTAAAAATAAAATATCAAAGAATTAATAGATACCCAGTACATTCACGATGGATGGAGCCAATCCTAAGAATCAGTGATGAGTGTTAAAGAGAAAAGGAACATAATCATGAAAAAGCATCTTTGCTTCTTACACCATTTCATGTTGTAATTGGGTTTGTTAACAAGTTCCCAAGGTTTAAAAAAAAAAAACAACTAAAAGAAATCCTATCTTAACATGAAAAAATATTCTAAGGGATTTTAAAAAGGAAAAAAACATGTTGCTACTTTTAAGCCAGAAACTTTATTTTAGCTTCATTACAAAAAAAAAAGAAAAAAAAAGCTCATTGCATTCTTTCAGTTTATATTATTCATATTAAAGACCCCACTATAAAACAATTTAAAAAGTTTTCATAAGCTGAAGCAAAAGAAAAAAACAAAACAGAAATCCTGTAGGAAGCAAGCTGTCGTTTGCATGACAAAGTAAATGAACGACTTATAGACTAGCAAAGCAGAACATGCACAAAAGGTATTTTTCGTTTTGCAATTAGACATTTGCATTTTAGCACAGCAGAATTTATCCATTCAGTATGAACTCACTGTCATGATTAAGTGAAAAAAGCATGTTGATAATGTATAAGATTAGCACATAAATTGTATCCTTCGTCTTCAAAAGTGATGATTTCATGCATTAATTATGAGGAACCTATCTGTTTAAATTTCTGGACTCGACCAACCTGTCTGATGTTGGAAAGGATAAATTCTCCTCATACATATCTCCTTCTAAACCAAGACTGCTCCAGCTACTGCTGTTACCATTACTGGCAGGGGAAGAAGAGAACAGAGCTGAACTAGAAAAGAACAATAGCTCAAACTAGAACCTTTATTTTCCTCAAAGCTGCTTTGTCAAGATATTTGATGTACGAGCATTGCAATTTCCTAAGTAGGTTTGCTGGAACAGAATATAAGCATGACCATCAGGACTGTTCAGAATAGTAAACTGCACAATCATGAAATCTGGTGAGCGCTATAAACAGGTGACAAGATTAATTTATAATCACACTCATTTTCCAAGTCACTGTTTACAGTAATTCTGTCCTTGGGCCCAAATCTACAGATCTTTATTTGTGCAAATAGTCTCATTGATTTCAACAGGACTACTCACAGGTCACAATGTAAGCATATGCATATAAAATATTAGGCAAGAGCTTGTACAAGTACACACTGTGAAGAAGGCTTCACAATAAAAATATTTCGTAAATCTCATTCCAAAACCCCAGCAGTGATCTACAACAGGTCTGATTAGCAGGAAAAGTTTAGAACTGAAAAATAATTAAATATGCAGAAAATATTTTATTTCATCAAAACTATAAAATTCTTTACAGGTGACTTTTTAAAAAATTGCTCTTTATTCTTTAGAACACTTCTAAAACATGACTTCTTGCTTTGCTGCAAGGTTCTATTTCACTAGTAGTTGGAGATCCATTCCACAGACGGATTGAATTTATTTTTATGTTTCTACGCAGGACAGGGCTAAATTGGGTAAATCACCACCCTAAAACAAAGAGGTGAATGCTAATTTAACTGAATGCCTGGAGCCCTCCAATATATTTTTAAAAAATGTTGCAGACCTCTGATTCAGCCAGTTTGGTGCATTTAACTAGAACATGCTGTGTTTTAGTATGTCTGTTCACTATTCCAATAAAGAAAAACAAAAGCAGCGATTTCTAGAGTCTACAAAGAAAGCAATTAAGTTCTAAAATTGCAGCAAACCAAATAAAATGGCACAGCTTTAAAAAAAATTCTCAAATTCACAGAATTATTCAATATGCAATTACTACAATAACATGGATAATTACAATACCACACAAACTAATTATTATACAGGCAGTTGTGAAAATATTTCTCAAGCAGCAGTGTGCTATATACTATGTGAACATTTTCATTTCTATATATACAAAAAAAATGAAGTTTTTAGTTCTGAATTACAAATATAGCATTCCACAGCACAAACATTAAATATAGTTTATTCAGATGACTGCTTTACACATACATATAGCACCTTTCATCTAGAAATTCTGAAGTGTAACTAAAAGACAAACACAGAAACTAAAAGAGATCAGTAAAAAGTTACTAGGTTCTCAGTCAGATTGTAAAAGAAAAAAAGTATGATGCTTGGAATTTAATAGAATTATCTTGTACATAATACTGCTCTGATTATGCAGCAGCTTTACATATTTTCAATGAGCCACACTAATGTTTGAATTACTCAGACTAGATACTCAGCCACTTGGCTAGACTGTATAGTAGCAAAGTATCCGTTTTCTTGTAAAGTGAATTGTGTGTTGTTGCTAGATGCTAGATCCCTGGAGAATGAAGTCATCTATCCACAGAATATGCAGTGAACAGAAAGGATTATAAGGTTTCTGCACACTGCCCTCACCATGACGGATAGAGAAACCCATGGAATAAGTAAAACTTGCTGGTCTGTCAAGTAAGTGTCTTTTGTATTATGTACATGTAGACGCTGAACTAAAAGCTACCAACCACCTTTACAAAGGCTATTGCATTAGAATTATCCCGGGTCATGTTTGCAACAGTAAATTGGAGATATAAGGCTTTGTAATCAATTACTACTCTTTCAAGGCATCCTGTCTCCTAAAGCTGGATGCCCATTCTTGCATCTTCACAGGATCTGCATTATTCCAATCTCTCTTCAATCCAAAAGCTGAACAAACCTCTCTAAATCCCATCAAGATAAGTATATATACTGTCAGAAGATTGTTTAAGAGTCACTACATAGAATATACTCTTCTCATGGAAAATATTTAAGAGGAAAGCAAGACACGCTGGACAGGACTGCAACAGCTTGAGGGGCAGATGCTTTACTCTGGGGAATTCATCCTCTGCATCAGTATCTAAACCAATAAAAATTATGAGTCTAGCTCTTACAGTTACGACGATAACTAAATATAGGCTTGGCAGGATTCAATATAAATCAACAGATGTCTGTAAACATCAACTTCAGCTAAAATACTGAAATTGATGAAAAATATCCATTGGTAACAGTCACAGTGAGTGCAGCCTCCCCAGTGTACCTGGTGCTGCAGGAACTGAGAGTCATCAGCCCTGCAGCAGCACAGAGAGCCCTCTGCAGCTCCGCAGTCATGGCCCTGCTCACCCTCTAGCAAGGAGCGTGACATTGTTGCCAGACAGGAACTGTTCAGCAGCAACCTGAACAGCTCGTCCTCCTCCTTACAGACCTGGCCAGGGAGTCTCTGCTGTACCGGGCCAGGACACAGCCTCCTCTGCACCTTGTACCCCAGGGACTTGGGCCCCTCAACTGTACAGGGAGCCCCCAGCAGCTCTGCTGTCAGTGCTGGGCATGCCCTAAAGCTCTGCCCGAAACCTAACCCCAACACTACCTGACATAATTTCCCCAACAGTGAGTAATAGTCAAAATTGGAAAAAAATAAAAATAAAACTGATATTACTTACTGAAATGGCAAAAAAAAAAAAAAAAAAAAAAAAGAAAGAAATTGAGTTTTGCCAAGCCTAACTAAATGTAACCTGTGCATTGATGCTGTCTACTCAGTTCTGTAGACAGGCTGACATCTATCCATTTCTTCCACACGGAAGATTATGTCCAAACGTCTACTTCCAGTTCAGTTTCAGAACTGATTGAATGTTCGTATAAGAACTGGCAAAGAGTCCTGTGGCACCTTATAGACTAACAGACGTATTGGAGCATAAGCTTTCGTGGGTGAATACCCACTTCGTCGGACGCATGTAGTGGAAATTTCCAGAGGCAGGTATAAATATGCAAGCAAGAATCAGGCTAGGGATAACGAGGTTAGTTCAATCAGGGAGGATGAGGCCCTCTTTTAGCAGTTGAGGTGTGAACACCAAGGGACGAGAAACTGCTTTTGTAGTTGGCTAGCCATTCACAGTCTTTGTTTAATCCTCAGCTGATGGTGTCAAATTTGCAAATGAACTGAAGCTCAGCAGTTTCTCTTTGAAGTCTGGTCCTGAAGTTTTTTTGCTGCAGGATGGCTACCTTTTAGAATTGAAATCTAATCACAAGTCACAAAGCAAAACGTATGAACCACCCAACTGAATGGATAAAAACTCTTGGCACTGGAAGACAGTTTAGAAACGTCAAAAGGAAAACACATTTTAAGTAAGGTAGTATGGAGATAGCCTCTATTTATGGTTGTGCTTTGCTTTCTGAATGTGCTGGGAAACAGGTCTATTGCTTCTTTAGAAGATCAATGATAAAAGTTATATACTGGGGTCTTTTTAAATTTGGATGAATATTAGTGATACTGATAACTGTTCACAGTGCTACTGAACCGTACTATATCAGCACTATGGATAGAAATCAGTTCTACAAGTACCTACAATGCCAAAGATAGTGTCAGCCAGACTACCACACACAATCTTTGATGATGTGTGACTTACTGGTACAGCAAGTAGCTATAAAAGAAAAAGCAGTTTAGCAGTAGGTCTGAATGTCCTGAAGTGATGTGGTCTATATATGACCAATACAGAGGTTTTTAACAGGTGGCTTCAATGATGAAACAGAAAAAGGAGTGACTTGCTCTGTCTGTAAAGTAGATCTCCCTAGCCATACATCTGTTCAGGGCCGGCTCGAGCTTCTTTGCTGCCCCAAGCAAAAAAAAAAAAACCAACAACAACGACCAAAAACGGCGGCCAGAGAACCGCCCAAGTGCTACCCCAATATTGGCCGAAATGCCGCCCCTTCACAGGTGCCGCCCCAGGCACATGCTTGCTTAGCCGGTGCCTGGGGCCGGCCCTGCATCTGTTAATCCTTTCAGTGGCAGAGTGAAGAATTCAGAGCTCTGAAAGAGAGGGAGCTACAGAATGCTGCTGCCACAAAAGGGCTTTTATTTCAGTGTATTTTGAATAGAGAATGTACGAAAAATCAAGTCTAAATAAAAGTAGACCCAACCAGTCCATCTTACCACATCGGTGGGTGGGGGAGGAAGGGGGAGAATAGATGCATATTTAGATAAATAAATTCAGAGCAAAGGAAAGTCACTTACCACTTCTATTTAGGAGATATTTGGGGATGATAGGACGTGACTTAATTGATGGAGGGCTGTCTGTCTATAAAATGTTTCACAGGGGAGCTTAGAAGCAAGATAGAGGAAATGGAATCCAATGAAACCTGTTTACTAAAACTTTACAAAAAACTACTGCAGCAAAGACTATTAAGAATGATTAAAGCACTCTCTGTTATTCAAAGTAATCTTTCTGTTTCAACACGAAAAACAGATATTTGATGCAAAACTAATATGTAAATATGCAGAATTAACTTTAGTGCTACGCGCCTCAGGCTAATCAATTCAGCTCCTTACTCAAAACAATATAGCAGCTACAAAAACATCAGTGTGGTGTATATTTTGCCATCATGTGGACCAATGAAAAAACAGTTACCTACCTTTTTGTAACTGCTGTTCTTCGAGATGTGTTGCTCATGTCCATACCATTCTAGGTGTGTGCGCGCCCACGTGCACAGTCGTCAGAGATTTTTGCCGTAGCGTAGGGTCAGCTGTAATGCCCCCTGGAGTCCCGTGCTCATGAGTTGGTATATCAGGCACCGCTGGCCCTACGCCCTCTCAGCTCCTTCTTACCGGCAACTCTGACAGAGGGACAGGAGGGTGGGTAATGGAATGGACAAGAGCAACACATCTTGAAGAACAACAGTTACGAAAAGGTATGTAACCAAATGTTCTGCTCTTCAAAAATAAACTTTAACCTATTCTACACTATGAAAAACCATCAATTATTTTGACTAGTTCAATAAATATTAATATTGTCCATCGCCTTCCATGCTAACTGAAAACTGACTGCAGGAAACAATCACCTATAAGCAAATGTTAGGAGCATATGAATTAGATGCTACTAGAAAACAAAATACTTTAAAATGTTGCTTTTACTCTTTATTTCCAACTCCCTGAATATTTGTTTCTTTGTATTTTGACTTCACACACTTAAACATCCAAATTCTGCTTTTAGTTCCACCCATGCATTCTCAGAGAATTACATGGTATTGCATAACTATCACTTAGGGCAGACTTTGTTACTGAATTAACACACTGATCCAGAAACATAATGTAAAGCAAATGCAAGCAAATACTTCAATAGTTTAAGTGAGATGTTTCACTTTAGTACATAAATATGGTGCTCATAATATTTTCGTAGCAGAAAGTGTATTAATTCTAGATCATTTGAACCAATTTCTAAAATACATTTAACTTTATTCTTCATTATGTTTAAAGCATAAGTTGCAAAGATATATTTCCAGAACATATCTGTACCTACGACAGGAGCATAGCACTGAATTCATTCTGTATGATTGACAAGTCAAACTCCTCATTCTTTAACCTACTGCTTGCAAAAGTTAGAACAGCAAATCTCAACACAATCTTCAACAATGGGGGAAAAGTATGATTTTTTAGCCTGTTCTATTTCCTCTTCACTACAGATAAGATTCACAGTCAGCAATGCACCCAACATGCATGCCCCAACTGAACATAAACAGAGTAATCTTTTCAAAATATTAATTATGAGGAACTAAATCTGTCAGTAACAAAATTACCAAATCCTCCCTGAAAACTGAATTAACGTAAGAACGGCCATGCTGGGTCAGACCAAAGGTCCAATTAGCCCAGTATCCTGTCTTCCGACAGTGACCAATGCTAGGTGCCCCAGAAGGAATGAACAGAACAGGTAATCATCAAGTGATCCAACCTCTGTCACTCATTCCCAGCTTCTGGCAAACAGAGATTAGGGACACCATCCCTGCCCATCCTGGTTAAGAGCCACTGATGGACCTATCCTCCATGAATTTATCTAGTTCTTTTTTGAACTCTGTTATAGTCTTGGCCTTCACAACATCCTCTGGAAAGGAGTTCCACTGGCTGACTGTGCGTTGCGTGAAGAAATACTTGCTTTTGTTTGTTTTAAACCCGCTGCCTATTAATTTCATTTGGGCATCCCTAGTTCTTGTGTTATGAGAAGAAGTAAATAACACTTCCTTATTTACTTTCTCCACACCAGTCATGATTTTATAGACCTCTATCATATTCCCCCCTTAGTCGTCTCTTTTCCAAGCTGAAAAGCCCCAGTCTTATTAATGACAGGTTTCAGAGTAACAGCCGTGTTAGTCTGTATTCGCAAAAAGAAAAGGAGGACTTGTGGCACCTTACAGACTAACCAATTTATTTGAGCATAAGCTTATTATTATTGAGTTATTTATTTTAATAGCCTCTCTAATCTCCCTGAGCATTTCATAGTCACTATCACCATCCTGGTCAGTGGTCGGTAATATATCCCTACTCCCATATTCTTATTATTCGATCATGGAATTACTATCCATAGAGATTCTATGGTGCAGTTTGGTTCATTGAAGATTTTTACTTCATTTGATTCTATGCTTTCTTTCACATAGAGTGCCACTCCCCCACCAGCACCTGTTCTGTCCTTCCGATATATTTTGTACCCTGGTATTACTGTGTCCCATTGATTATCCTCATTCCACCAAGCTTCTGAGATATAATTATGAGTTTGGTGCTCTAATGTATTATATAGGTTGAACCTCTCTAGTCCAGCACCCTTGGGACCTGACCAGTGCCAAACTAGAGAATTTGCCGAACCATGGGAGGTCAATGCAGAGTTCCAGTGGGTCTCCACAGGCGTAGGAAGTAGTAAATTATTATCTGTTTTCAGAAGCTCACAACTTTCTGGAAAATATTTCTTTCCAGCTGAAATTTTACATGCATAGGTTAGCCCCAACCTACAGATGGAGTTCTAAGGAAAGTTTGAAGAGGAAAAGAAAAAAAAAAAGTTCCCCTTCTTATACTTTATGAAAGGTGAAAAAAACCTCATACTTTCCCCAAATTTAAGTACCCTGAGATATACTTTTGCTCTTACAACTAAAACAAAACAAAACAAAAAAACAGATAAAACTATGATCTGAAATGTTCATGTTAACTAGTCCTCAGTAAGGATGAAACCCTTACGTTATTGTTAAAAAAATTAAGTCAATTATATACTGTGACAAAGCTCTGTCCTTGCCTCCGTGGATCCCGCGTTTCCTGGCGGATTTCGCTAGCCTCAGAGGCTCACTGTGACCCTCCACATAACCCTTCTCTCTCTAGAGACAAGGGTCACAGTCTACTGAGCCACTTTCATCATAAGCCAGCAAGGGAGGTGAGGAGAAGTTATCCTTCCTTGCACAGTCTCTGTTGTCTCCCAGTCTCAGTGATTAATCATGGGGCAAAGGTGGGAGGGGGGAGCCCGGGCCCACCCTCTACTCCGGGCTCCAGCCCAGGGACCCTAATAGTATCAGCTATGGTAGCTGACCTTTTAGAAACATGACATGTACAATTCCCTGGGCTACTTCCCCCACAGCAGCCCTCACTTCCTCAAGCTCCATTTCACCCTTACCTCAGGGCCTCCTTCCTTGTACCTGATATGGTGTGTACTACTCAGCCTCTCCAACAGCGCAACTTCCTCCCACAGCTCCTGACATGCACACCCACCTGACTGGCTGTGAGGCTTTTTAACTAGTTTCAGCCAGCCCCTGATTGGCTTCAGGTGTCCCGATCAACCTAGGATTCTCCCTGCCTTCTGGAAAGTTCTTAATTGGCCCCAGGTGTCTTAATTGACCTGGAGCAGCTTCCATTTCACTTAACCTGGTACCAGGGATTTGTTTAGCCTGGAGCTAATATATCTATCTCCCACTACTTTTCTATAGCCATCTGGCCTTGCCCCGTCACAATACATGTACAGTGGAAATTTTTACTAATGTTGGAGCTACTATACTAACTGAAGCTCTACATTAACATACTAATTAGTATCTTTGCAGATAAAATGGATTCTCTACTGAAATCTTAATTCTCCTGTGGAGCAAATGAGCTCTGCAGGAGGGAGCCTCTATCCTGAAGAGTTTATAAATCAGTGTAAGGGTCAGTTATATAACTAAGCAACAGAGCTTACAAGCAACAAAGGTTATAAGCTCTCCAAGCTCAATAATTTTCCTTTGAAAGAATTTATAAATTCAATCAACAAATCCAATGGATGTGTAAGCTCTTCAAGCCTTACATGCTCTGAATTTTTCTTGGGTTTTTTGTTTGGTTTCTTCTGTTTTGGGGCTGGTTATTTATTTATTTTTGGTAAAAACAGGCAAATTAATACACAAAATCTTGATGATCAAGAACTTAAGCATTAAAAATTAAGAAAATAAAAAAGTTACTGTATTCATGTTATCCATGCCATGTTAGATATACATTGCATTTAGCACTCCTGTGTTGCTTTTAAAATTAGTATATTAATATACTGTCATTAAATACATACAATACTTAGATTACACTCATGGCATGTCAACATTATTATAAAAACTGTAACCTGATTTCTTGCCATGAGAGTTTAAAATTCATACCGTAACTATTAATATACAATTTGTATCGGTATGAATGTGAATTCACACTAGAAAAATCCCCTTCTGAAGGGCAACACTGATTTAAACATAATAATGCTGAAGCCAATTTTAGTGAAAACGCATCTTTCTGATCAATGGAAAATAAAGCTTTCTGATGAAAGAGAGAAAGCTAAACCAGCTCAACATACATTGAGGTGATTGTGTAAGCAGATAAAAGTGTTTACAGTTACCTGTCACTGAGGTGAAGAAAACTGCTGCTCTCATCGGGATGTTCATCTTCAAAGCTTAGATTGGACCAGCTGCCAGTGCTATCATCACCAATACTGAGACTCATCTGCTGGCTAACTACAGATTCAGCTGAGTGAAATCCTTCTCTTCCCATAGAACTAAACAAAAATTAAGATGACAGCATTACTGGTGGTATATTTCACATTGTTCTGCAAAAATTCACTTAGCCTAATTTAATGATTCTTCAGAGGTATTAAGTCTCCTGCAAAGCAGGGAACATTTGTCAGCTGACTCAACTATTCCCTTTTGGATTTGCAATTTGGATTTACAATTCTCAGAGACTATACATTACACTTTTGTAAGGAGATTCAAGTCTGGGAGCACCACTTAGGACCATCTTTCACTGGGGAAGTTGGGTAGTAGCATGGATACAAACCCTAATTTGAAAAACTAGTTTGTAGCATTCCAGCATTGGCATAGCAGTTCAGTCTTGTAGACCTCACATTTACTACAGTGACTACACCTACACAGGGAGGACCTGGCATCTTTGGGCTTGTCTGCAATACAAAATGATAGCTAAAATTTCCCAGTGTTGCTCTGACCAATTCAGCTCCATCAGGGCTAACACAGTCACTGGCATTTTAAGCCCCCTGTCATACAGAACTGCACAAGGGTAGACAACATGATGCTTAAAATGCCACCTATAGCCCTCTCTAATTAGAAAAAAAATGTCCTAGCGTTGTCTCCCTGTTTCAGAAAAAATAGGCATATCCATTTATTTATAGACTTTTCCCCTCTGCACAAGACTTTCAATACCTAGAACCAAATCAAGTGAGCTGGCTTCATTTGCATTAAAGGTATTTCTAAAACCCTTCATCAGGTCCATTCTAACAACACAAAAGAAAACTGTGGTCATTTTGCAAAGTGGTTCAGTCTGAAAATTTGCCTGGCAAGTGCATATAAACTACTCTTAGGGACATATTGTGGCTGCCCATGTGCAGCTGTGCTATGGCTAGAGGGTACAGGAAGTCCTATCTGCTCACTACTCCTTCCAAGGAAAAGTTGTAATACGGCTGCTGTGTTCACAAAGTACAAAGATGACCACGATTGTACTACAGGCAACACTTCACATTTTAAATGGGCTATGTGGTTCTGAGGTGTGGCAAGAGTCCTTTTCCACAACATTAGCTAGTACCATTAGGTGAGTGCTAGGAGGCAAAAGGTTGCTGTGAGAAGCATATTCATCATTTGTACTTACTACACGGTATAAAAAGTGTGTGTCTTACTATACTGTGTAGTAAGTACAAATGATGAATATGCTTCTCACAGCAACCTTTGGAGTCTGTATATCTTATAGAGCCATAATGTCTCCCTCTGACACTACTGCACTGGGGCACAGCTGCTTCCCCAATCCATCATTCCCTTCGACTCTCAGCACCATAATTAAACTTGAAGCTTTACATGAAGTTTTGATTAAAATGCTGCATTTCTGAACCTCTTGCTGAAAACTGACATTTCTGACATCAACAGTATAAGAACTCAAGAGCACTTTATTTATAAGGTATATTCTCATTTAATATTACATGTATTCTGAATAAGGATTCCAAACAACGTAAGTACAAGGACCAAGTAATGTGAATTCTCAGTCTTCTATCTTTATATGCTACAGGGAACTTTTAGTGGAAGGTCTATACTAGAAGGCAATCAAAAAAAGGAGAGGAAAATTTCCTTGAGTTTTGGTAGCAGTTCTGTGAGAGAATTAAAGATCTCTCTTTTAGAATATAAGCTCTTCAGGGCAGAGACCACAATTTATTATGTGTTTATACACATAATTTTGCCTTGAAAAACTGGGAGTAACCTGGTTGGAGCCATTAGGCACCACCACACTATGTTAACATATCCAGGTATTTACATTATACATTACCACACCATCTAGAGTCAAGCAAATAAAACAGTTTATTACCAAGGAGATCCCACTCCAAGGCTATGATGAGAGAAATACATTGCTATTATTACTCAGTGAAAAACTACGCTGAAGAGCTAGGTAGGTCTTGCACTTGGACATGAAAATGGTGTTATTTGAAGTCACTCTGATCTTTGTAAAGTCTATTTTCATTAAGAACTAGTTGTTAATGTACCTTCTCATTTACTAATTCAACCACATTCTATGCCATCTTCTATCAAGATATTTAAAGATATTCATTTCTTTGAATATACCTAAAAATATGGTATAGTTTAAGGACTTTTAATACATTAGTCCTTATCAGCAATGTAGCAAGAGCCTGCAAACCAGTTTCTAGTTGTCTGCTTTAATAATCCTTTATCAACTAAAATCATATATAAAAATAAAATCATTTTTATTTAATATTCATTTCATATTTCTATTTTCAAATATACACAGTTTTTTTTCTTCCAGAAATTAACACAGTGTTAAAGTGCAATTACAATCAAAACAGACTATGTAAAAGACAACACCTACTTAATGTAATACATTTGCTCTTGGTGTGCACTGCAAGTCTCAGATTCTGTAAGTCAGTACTTCAGAGCTAATGCAGCTATAGACACAATTTGATTATACTGTGGCTCACAGATCAACTGAATTGTCAACTAAATTCCAGTAATTTATATCACTGATAAAACACTATGATCAGGACATTAGAGAAAAATTACGGAATCCCATTTACCAGAGTCACCCATCAGAGCATAGGTATATTCTAAAGTAGGCTATAAACTGGTTTGCACTGAGCTCCTGTAACTAACAAGATTATTATTAAAAAATTCCAAACATAATTCCAAATTTAAAATTATATTTTCAGAATGTAATTGTGGCAAACAGTGCTTCTGACCATATAAATGTTTAGATTAATGAATTAAGCAAAGTGGGTGCTGTTTTCTGGTAACAACAGAAAGAGAATAAGAGGGAGAGAATGTAATGTTACCTTATGTTAACAGCCTGACCAATATTAGTCATAGCTGAAGTCATTATTTCTGTAGTGAGGCTTTCTGCAAAGCTGACTCCACCGTGTCCAATACCACTATCAGCTGTCAGACTTGTGTTACTCATCTCTCTCTCTGCTTTCTCAATAGCTGAACCAACCACCTTCTCAGAAAATACTGTCTTCTGTTCCATGTCAATGTGAATTTTAGGAATATCAAGATGAAAAATTCTTGATTTTTGACAGGCACCACCCAACCCTGAATTGGGGATCTGCCTGATTCTAGGGAGGGGCTCTTGTCCAGGCAGGTGAGGAGATGAACTTCCAGTACAACACTGATATTCCTTCATACTACAGTATCTGCAGGCTGTTCCAGAAAATGGAGACAACTTTTCTGTGTAAGTGAATCTATCCCCATTTTTCCTGTTTTCAGCAGGCTGGAGAACAGCAGACTCCAAACTCATTTCTAAGGTGTCATCCACTACTTTTCTGGCATACTCTTCTATAGCTTGAATGATGCCTTCTCGGTAGCCATATTCATTTAAACTGCCTGTACTATGATATAGTTTATGTTTTTGTGAGAAAGGAAGAACTGTTTTAGAAAGTGTTGTTTTAAGGAGGTCCCCTGAGGCTTCATCAAATTTAGATTTTCTATACAGACAGGAATCTGTTAAGGATTTTGGCAAGCAAATGGCTGACATTTTCAGTTTTCTTCTGACATCACATGTTATATGATGAGCAAGGGATTCAGAAAAATGTAACAACTCTGTACCTTCAGTTCTGTGTACATTGTTTATTTCACAGTCTTGGCCACCACACCTATGAACACTACTTTTCATTTGCCATTTTGTATCCATATCTTTGTTCAATATTTTGAACAGCTCATGCCTACCATTTACCTGTGTTTTCTGTACAGGAAATATTCTTCTGTTGTATGTCAGTCTGATTTTCCTGGCAGCTTGTTGTAAGCCTGATTTTATAGATCTGTAAGCAAGTCTACTAGCATACTGATCCATTATTAACTCACTGTTGCCACCTTCCCTTTTCAGAACTCGGATGATGTGATCTGCATATTCATCGGTCACACTCTCGCAGCTTGGATACCTGCAAGTCAGACCTGTTGTTCCTAAACTCTGAGGTAAAGGAAGTACGGATGAATCTACCTCTCTGGACCACTGGTTTACTACCGGACACCAGCTCTCTTTTGATCTACAGTCTCTATCATCTTTTCTGAGAGAAAGACAATCTACATGACAGTTAACCCTCTTCAACCTCAGCAGCTTGCAATGCCTTGATTTTATCATCTTCTTAGCCTCATTGATAACCTTTCCAGCCATATCACCTGCATAATTCCACAACGAATGTAAAGTTTCTTCTGGGATATTTATAAAGGCAGTATACCCACATATTTTGTTTTGTGCATTTAACTGGTAGTGTCTGTCAGCTTCTCTTTTAATTGTTTTATCATCTAAATGGGAAGCAGCCATTTCAGTTGCCACAGAAATGATATGACCAGCCAAATGATCAGCATACTGTACTGTTTTCTCTGAATGTTCAGTTTTCTCCACAAGCATTTCAGAGTGTTCTTCGTCTTCACTGCTTTCAACTTCTTCAGAAAGTGATCGCATGAGTTTCAGCATAAACTCTTCCTTTTCCAAAGAATCATGTTCAGTTGCAGATAAGGCAGCAGCAGATGAGTTATAAGGTGTAGAAGGTGGTGTCATAGGTGCAAACTCCTTTGCTAATTCTCCCTTGAGTTTCTTGGTTAGCTTCCTTAGATTCCGTTCAGAACTAGTCTGAGATGGTACTAAAGGAGTTGGTGGTGGTGTATCAGGTACTGCACAGACATTTCCATCTCTGACGCTTGATTTATCTTCCATCTGCAAAGAATCTTCACAGCCAAACATCACCAAAGAAAGGTTACTTGCATGTAGAAAACAGCTCTCCTGCCCAAAAGCTGAAGGACCTGGTGTTGTTTTTTGCATATCATGTGTTTTCAATGGTTTACTTTGGGATTTTATTGAACTGCTTCCTGAATCAGTAAACTCTTCTACATTACACCTAGCAAGAGTCACAGTGGGACAAGGAGGTGGAGTGCTTGAAGAAAATCTACGTACTTCATGTCCTTTACGTTCCTGAACACAATCTGTAGGTACTGAAAGTAAACACTGAGCAGAGTCATCTGAAGTAATAAGAAATTTAGGTAGGTTATTCAAAGGCAACTGTTGCGGTTCCACAATTATAGGAACAAATCTGTGTTTCTCAGATTCTTGTTTCTTTACTGCACTACTCAGTTCTTTTTTACAGTTATCTGTGTTCGTCTGTAAGCCTCCATTACATTCTACAGTCTCACTTGTGTGGGAGAATGTAGATTTAGTTTCATCTACAGACTGTTTTACAATATACTTGGACAAATGATCAGCAAAAGTATTCTTATGGATATCTCCACTAACACACTGCCAACGAGGTGTTTTTCTAGTTACAAAATCTGTATATTCCTCCACTGTTCTGGTAATCCTGGATGAAGTTATTGCTTCATAAGCCTCATTTACTATCATATCTACCATTGTTCCAGAGAAACTGTTGATGCTTGTGGGTCCAGTTGTTAATTCTGAAATATTATTCGCTCCAGGATTATTGTTTGTTGGTGTGAAATCATTCTGGTTACAAAAACATTGCACACTATTTTCAGTACTTTCACTGTGATCTGCAGTAAGGTAAATATTTCTAAGAGAAGCCACTTCCTCTTCTCTCTTTTTTGTTGTAAAATATGGCTGTGTAGAGTCTTTGTACACTTTCAGACTGCCATCTGCTGTCGGACAAGTCCATACTTTTGCCTTATGAACATCAGATGAAGTCTGATGTTGGCAAAATGCTGTTCCAGCTAAGGGCACTGGTATTGAACTTACAACACCAGAAGTACAAAACAAGGCTTGTTGTACAGTATAGTCTTTTCCAGTTTCTTGTATTGGATTCAATGCTAAAAGTGCACTATCATGAAAATTAGGAAAAGCAGGGGTAGTCTGTGTTGACTGCAATGTACTTTCTGCACTTACATATTTTATGTTGTCCATGGAAACACTAATTGCTGCTTGCGTTGTGAAGGTCACATCAACCTGGGATAATTCAATGAAAGCTTCCTGAATGACGGATTCAGACAAATCTTTAGCATATGATCTCACCACTTTGTCTTCATAATCAAAGGCCCAATCCTGTGCAGTCGTTGGTGTTGATGGATGTGAAAACTGGCAAACTTCCATGATTCCCTCAAAAATAAGCTCCTCAGTGAGATCTGCTGCAAATTTTGCAACTGTGTTAGTAAATATTTGTTTCTTTACATATCGCAGTTCTTTTAAAGCACTTGTTATAGCTTCACTGACCAAAAAGCTTGCTAGCCCATTAATTGCACGTTCCTTCAGTGATAAGGCTCGCCGCCTTCCAATCTCATAAAAAGCCATTTGAAAGACTGAAGAAGTCAATCTAGCAGCCAAGTGACACAGTGCATTGGTGCATGAAGAAACTCCTTTTTGTAAGTCTTTAAATGCACTACCAAAACTTTTTTCAACCAGTTCTGTTGCAAATTTTTGTATGCTGTCTTTAATCATTAGTGATTTGTGTTTAGACTTAACTTTCTTATCTGCCTCTTTTTCAGAAGTTTTCCTCTGGAATTCTACAATTTGACCTTTTTCCTCTTTTGAGACAATCCTATTAAGACTGGAAATGTTTTCAACATGTTTCTGTAGTGATGTAGACTGAGAATGAAAAACAGAACCCAGTATTTCAAATGAAACATTGTTTCCATAATCTGAATATTCACTATAAAGTGTATCATGATTTTGATTAAGCCCATCTCCATTGATATCCATCCGACAAAGACATTCAGTTGAAGCACAGCTCCCCAGTGGGCTGAAAGCTGATGATCTTATAGGGCTGAACAAACCTCCATTGTCTTCTCCTGTTTTCACTGGCCGAGGGGAGTCTGGAACATCAAAGAGGCTGCTATAGGGCGATTCTGGTTTACGAGGAGTTGGCTTCCTTACGTTGGCTGGAAGAGTGGGACGATCAAACTTGAATTTTTGAGGATTTAGAATACAATTATTATTAGTAGTTTTAGAATACAACTGTTCAAGGGCAATCTTTCTCTTCTGGGGTTGATTACCAAGGATGGGATCCCTTATAAGTTTACAAGTACTTTCCAAAGTCTGTTCCAGTTCATCAAACTGATCAAAACTATCAAAAAATTCACTTACTTCTGAGTCTGAGTCCTCTATACCATCTTTCACTACTGGAATTTTTGGTAGCTGAAGTTTTGCCTTCAAACTTTTTTGATACCCTTCTTCATCTAAGAAGATAACAGGGCTAGGGCTGGAACAATCTGACTCAGATGATTCAGCAGGAGAGGAAGAAAACAATGTTTTATGCAAAACATTAACACGTTGATCAGAAGAATTACATGGCTTGTAAAAACTCCTCTGTATCCAAGGATCAGAAATAGAGGTTGTGACTGAATTCTTTACAGATGAGGACAGTTCTTTAAGTCCCAAGATATTTATCAGAGAAGCAGAAGATTTGGCAGATGATTTTCGATGCCCAGAGCTAACAATGATCTTTGAGTCAATAGCTTCTAAACAATGAGCAGGGATGGTCTGTGAAGCAGCATCCCGGTGGTTCTGAGTAGTATAGGTTGTGCCTAAAAAGAAAAAGAAAATACTTTAAAAATAAAAAGAGACTAAAATAGCAAACTAGGTAATTGATTTTGACAGCAGTATCTGGGATTTGTAATTATTACAATAGGTTAGAGGGTCTTTTAAGATTAGAGAAAATTTTAAAGAATAAAGTATTCCATAAGCACTTTATTATGTCAATGATCGTTCTCCTACTACTGCAGGTCGTCTTCTTAGCAAATGCGCAATGTGCCTCAGGTGGCACATGGCCAGGATTCATCACGGAATTTGGTCCACTGGTTGGATCATTAGCTTCCCCAGCCCAGGCTGGGTACCGATGAGGAGTGCGAAGTGAATAGGTCTAAGAGCTCTTGCCTTCATATCACAGATTCTACTTTTTCTGGATCTGACACGGAGTCAAAACCTTTGCTTTATGTCATTCTGCTGCTGTGGAAAGAATTGTGAAATCTCCAATTATTCTGGGTTTTTTTGTTTGTTTGGTTTTTAAGGGGTCTTGTATGACAGTAATTAGCAAAAAACAATTCGATATGGGTTTCATGTAGTTTACCACAGCATGAAAATCCCCCTTTAGCCTAAATTGCCACAAATGAGCTCTGCAATCTATTTCAACAGGACATGAAAACTAACCAGCATTTTGTATCTTTGAAGTCTCATCTTCATCTAAATGCTCAAAAGCAGTGACAAAATCATCCTCAATTGAAGACACTGACTGATTAGTGTCATCATCCTCTGCATGGGACATCTCTGTTTCATGTTTCTGTAATGAGTATACTTCCATTGTATATCTTACACCAGTAGCATATTTGCTCAGTAAGGTAAATACAGAATCAACTTTGATCCTTGGCAACGAAGGAGACAATCTCATCACACAAAGTACTCCAGAAAGGTGAATCTTGAGAAAGAAAAACAAGATGACAAAAGAGTGTTCTCAATAACATACTTTCATCTATAATGTAAACGTGAAATCATTTAAAATGGCAAGAACAACAAGAGCACAGGTCAAGGACATAAACTGTAGTGAAATTGTCTCTTTAAAGACATTTGTTAATAGTACTGTAATTTAAAAGGTATAACAATAATTTAAGTATTTAATGAATATTACAAACAAAACTCCATTTTACAGATGAGGAAAGTGAAGTAAAGAAGTTAAGTGATTTATCCTACATCACTAGAGCCAAGTTTTGAGAGGGTTTAGAGGCCACTCTTATCCTCTAAGTACATTGTGAATATAGGAGTTCTTTAAAATGAATAAATCGCTACACTAAAAAAACCAAAAAAACAAACCCTGCTGGTTTGTTCTACGTAGTTTTTCTCCTGCAAGTAATACAATTACTTCATTATACATTATTAGTCAAAACAGTTTTAACTAATTCTAGCTATCTTCACTGACATTTAGAGAGGAAATGGGAAGTACTAAGTGTTGGGAGCAACTAACCTATCCTGTAACTTCTCTCCCCTGTTGTTTGACAGAGGAATAGCACTACATCTGAGAAGAGTTGAGAAGACTAAGGGCATGTCTACACCACAAAATTTAGTCGACATAAGTCGACATTCAGCCACTACAGTAATTAATTAGATTTTTAATGTCCACCCTATGCTCCTTCTGTCGGTTGTGTGCATCCTCACTAGTAGGACACCGCAGTCAACCTAATTACATCAACTTAAACACTACACCTCTCAGAGGTGGAGTTATTAAGTCAGCACAGCGGATGACTTACGTTGGCGGGAGCAACATTTTAGTGCAGACGCTTACAGAATTAGGCTGACATGACACGCCTTACGTCGACCTAACTCTCTGGAGTAGACCAGGCCTCACTCAACCAGTTTCATCTTCCTTCCAAATGCCAGTACAAAGGGACTATGGTGTGGGGAGCAGAGGCATGTGGACTACTGGATGAGCACACAGGCATTTTACAGAGGGCAGCTGAGCATGTAGTTCAGCAGGTTTCACTGCATGCTCACTGTCAGGCAAGCCTGCTGATGCTCAGCCATGTTCAACACAGCCAGCTGTGGTTCACTTTGGGGACGTCTCCATTTTTTTTCCCCCTTGGGCATCCAAGACTCAGACTTTTGAATGGTGAAAAGGAAGGGAAAAAAGGCCCCACAGGGACTTGTTCCTAGCACATTTGACTACTGCATCTTTTGAAGCATTTTCCTGCACAATTTGCTGTTGCCTAGTTCAGTGCTTATGGCTTCCACAGCAGAATATCTTCCTAGACTAGGAAGGAGAGAGGAAAGAACCTATGATAAAGTACCTTGCATGTCTTAATATTTCATAAATTGCAGCAGGAATGTCTTTAGTCAGTATAATATTTATACCACTATTAATAATATTAAAAATACCATCAGACAAGGTGGGTGAGCTCTGTGTAAACTCTATGTAAGCTCGAAGGCGTGTGTCTTTCACCAACAGAAGTTTGTCCAACAAAAAATATATTACTTCACTCACCTTGTCTCTTTAATATCCTGGGACTAACACAGCTACAACACTAAAAATACCATAGCACTTATGGAACACACACAGTTTCAAAACGCATTAAAAAAGTAGCAATACCCAGCAAGGTTATTGCCAGGATTACTTTGTAACACACATCTGAAAGATGAAGAAACTGCAAAAAACATTAATATTCTGTGTAGCATATAAAAAGGATTAGGAATATTACCTGATGTTTAGGGACATTGCTGGTTTCCATGGGTTTATTTATATCCTTCAGAAAAATAACTTCATTTTCATTTAGACTGCAGAAATGGAGCGATTTCAAAACATCGGGGAGCTCTACAGAAACAGCAGCCAATCCCTAATTCAAACACAAATTCACACACTAAGCAAAAAACTAATATGTTAATGGTACGGAAACTTTTTGATCTGGAGCACTAGAAAGTTAAATAAATATCGCCAGCCTCTAAGTCTGTCAAAATCACCACTCTCTTTCCCTTCAGTTTTCCAATTATATTCCCACACCAAATTGGAATCCTGCTTTAAGGGCTAGTTTACAACAGAGTTCTAATTCAAATCTCAAGATACTGCTACCAGAAGAAATAGAATATTGCTGCCTCTCAAGACTCAGGGAAACCTTTAAAAGCACCAAGGAGAGTCTTGGGAGCAGTAAAGAGCAAGAGAACATCACAGCAGGTATGTAAACACAGAGAGGGAATATTTGCATGCAACGGTTTCCATCTGGTAATCTCCACATGCTGTACGTTCACCATTATCAGGTTTGTATCTTAGCAGAATATTTTTTAAAAATAATCAGTTCAGGTTTATGTTTAACTAGGATCTTGGTCAACATGGAATTTTGTTTACCTAAAATAAATATGCCCAAAAAAATGAGTGTTTAATATTATATTGCTTACTTCTTACATAATATAAATATGGAGACATTTTTAATATTATGCTTAATCCAATATAAATTACTGAACACAGTGGGCCCAGCTTTCTCTTAGTAAACAGAATTCTTTGTGCAACCTCAAGTAGAGAGTCCAAGGTTTGGACCTGTGTACTTAGAACAATATCTGTAAAGTGATTATTTTCATATCACCCTTAGCGTACTTGTCACTGAATGCTAGTCTGAGCACAATTTGACTCACAGTATTTATCCTTTTGCTTTTAAATACCAATGGACCGTTAACTAGGAAAGCCTCTATATTTAATGACTAACACCTTCCACCATACACCTCGTGCTTTATATTAGTTGTCGAAGGGATAAGTCATTTTGAGGTTCATGACCTCATCAGCACCCTCTTTGGTGTGGTTTTCTAAGACACATCTATATTTTCCATTACAAGAAAACACACACACACGCGTAAAATGTCTAAAAGGCACAAGATAAGTTTTATGGCTCCTGATTCTCTTTTACACTTTATTGCACATGCTTAAATGCAAATACTGACACCCTGAAACCAAAATAATTTAAAAATTAACCATGATGTAGTAATAAAATCAACAGCTCAGTGATACTTCTAATATTTATTTCACACCACTCTACTTCAAATTACAAGAAAATCATATTTCTCAATTATTTGTAAAACTAACTGCACAGTAGTCAAAAGTTCTACTTTGATATGACCTAGAACATGCTGGGAAGGAGGAAAGCATGAATCGCAAAGTAGTTTAATATACGATCTATACACCTGGAGAACTAGAGGAGAGAGAACTACAAAGTAGTTTAAGGGCTTGTCAACACAGAACGTGCATGTATTTTATGAAAGGTAAGTTGTTAAACAGATTTAGTTAAACTAGTACAATTGTGTGCCTGGAGTTTCTTGCGTTGTTTTAAACTTGTCTGATATCACTTTAGCTTGCACCTATCGTTTACAAGAGTGTTCACATACAAAGTAGCACTGATTTATCCTCACTTCTAAAGTTAAACCAGGCCTGAGACTAAACACAGATGAGAGAGGGTTAAATTCCTAATATTCTTTAAAGTTGCATGAAACAGTCATCATACTTTTGTTACGCAGTTCTTGTTTTTAAAACAAGAGTGTATATAACTCTCCTAAGAATGTCTTAAGATCTGGCCACGGGTATTTCAAAAAAGCACAGACCCAAGGCTGGCACTCAAGTTAACAAAAAAAAAAGTTACACCTTTTCAGGAGACAACGGAAGTTTAAGATTTTCCAGGGTTCTATATTCCAAATGAATACAAAACACTGGAGGTCATACAAAAATAAAAAAATTTAAAACTGTTAATTACAATGTTTAAAACACACCATTAATTTTAAAAAGCATGTTCCAAGACACATTCTTGAAGTAAAATAAGTATTAGGGCTCCTGCACCAAAAACATGAAATATCTCAGTTATAATTCAAGTGCTGGAGACAAAGTCATTATCCTGTGTATATATTACCTGCATATGAGCAGCATCTGTCTCTCCAGCAAAACTTAGAAATGTGATCTGTAAAACAAGCATACAAACATTATGAAATACAGGATCCAGAAAGAGTCTCCTGGCTTTCTAATTATAGAGAAAGCTGCTTAGAACTGAAAAGTGTAATGACTCTATTTAAAGTAAAGCTTCATACTGTTCTCATCAAGATCAGAAGAAATGGCCTTGCTAGGAGAATATACATTGATTCTGTTTTGCTCCAATCATTTACGAGGAAAGCCTATCTAACAGTTTGTTTTGAATCATAAGATTAGAGGAAAAAAGTCTCATCTAATGTTTTGTTCCAAATTCTAAATAAAAATACTGTTTCAGGAAGGCTCTTGGTCAATCTCAATGGTCACTAATTCCCCAAGGAAAGAAACTCAAGTGCCTGAAAACCAGTCACAGCTGCAGGGTGTAAGCAATTGGTATCCAATATGTCCCAGTCTAGGAGTGGAAAAATCATGAGATTCCATCCTAAGATAGGTAAAAGTCAGAGTATGCACTCAGCGACCACAACGGGGATAGCTAGCCTGTAACCATGACACAATCTCAATCTTAATCCCATTTTAACATAGTTTTTTGTTTGGGGATGTACTATACAGATTTTAATACAAGTGATGCTAAAATATTTACTAAAATAAGAGTCACACATCAGTTTAATATTAAAGTTCAAAGCTGTGATACAGGCATCTATTCTGCAAAAATCCAAGATCTGCAGAATTTGATGTTGTTTACCTTGGTAACCACTACTCAGACTTCAAATATATTACCACCATCTCAGATGCTACAAAATCTACATTACAAAGATTATTAAGGTTGTAAAGTCAAATAAACAAAAAAGTTAAGAAATGCCAAAATTACAGTTGAATATGCACCAGGAGGCAAAATTAAGGTTGTATAGGCATTAGGATATCTTTAATTACATGATCACATACTATTTTAGCCACAGGACCAGGCCTCATTTAGTGCACAGGACAGTGCTCATTTAATTAGCAGCTATTTAATATTTTGTTTTAGTCTCACTGTTCTATATTTACCACATATTATTATTACAAACCCTGCTGTGAAGACAGAACTATTCATTTCCTCATGGGCTCTTCTATGACATTCATCACTATAGTATCTTAGTGCTTCACAAACATTAATGAATTACACACACACACATACACAGTAAGATGAGGGGATATAACTATCCCCATTTTACAGATGGAAAAGGAATCTCCAGGGTAGCATTCAACTGCCTTAGCCAGGAGACCATTCTTTCTCTTCCTGCAATCCCCTGCCTCATTCACTCCATGCCTTCCAACTTCTGGAACATACGAGGCAGGAGTCCTATAGACAATAGCCTCCTTCACTACACAATCTCGATTCATCCCCAGAACAGGTCCATCTTGTGCACTGAATGAGGCAAGAAATTATTCTGTGGGAAAAAAACAGTATGTAATTTAAAGATGGCATTGTAACACATAAGCACAAGGCAGCTGAATTAAGGTTGCACAGGCAACATTAACTTTGGCATTTCTAAGTTTGGAATGCTTGATTTTGCAATCTAATATTCCCATAATGTGAGGGAGAGGGTTTTTTTTCGGGGCGGGGGGAGGTTATATAATGGGGGCGGAGGGATAGCTCAGTGGTTTGAGCATTGGCCTGCTAAACCCAGGATTGTGAGTTCAATCCTTGAGGAGGCCAATTAGGGATCTGGGGCAAAAATTGGGGATTGGTCCTGCTTTGAGCAGGGGGTTGGACTAGATGACCTCCTGAGGTCCCTTCCAACCCTGATATTCTATGATTCTATGATAATTTCCTAGGTTTTGTAAAAAGCTAACTAAAAAAAGCCACCAGAGATTCCATCATGTGGCATTCATATTGGGTCCCACATGGGTCATCAGCAGAGCTGGAAAATTTAGATCCACCACACAAACCTCTATTACTTGAGCTAACTTAGTAACTGACAACGGTAGTAGGTTGTGATCCTCTGTGGACCAGCATTAGAGATGAGTCACACTTTGCCAGTGGGCTTCACAGCTATTCAGTGACAGCAGAGCAATAGTGACACTCAGGAATTTGGGGTTCTATTCCAGGCTCTGGAGGGAATGTGCTTTAGGAGCCCCAGACTATTTTGCCCATCCCCCACAAGCTTAACTCCTTCTGCCTCATTCCCATCAACCTGTCCCAGACCCAGTCCTGTCTCTTCCCCACTTCAGACTCCTTGTCCCATCTCCACTCCTCAGGCTTACACCCCAATCCCAATCTCCTTGTCTAGCCAGTCCCTCCAGGCTCACTGTTCAAGTCCCAATCTCCCTCACTCCCAGTCCCTCCCACTCCCCACGCCTAGTCCTAATATCCTTGCTCAGAAAGTCCCACTTGCACTCTCTCCCACCACAACTCCCTTTACCCAGTCTCCTTGCTCAGACAGTCTGTTTACCTCTCTTGGCTGTTCATCCTATCTGTCCTATCTATCCTCCATGCTATCTGCCAGTCCTATACTCCTTCTCCAGTCTCTTAGAATCATAAAACCTCAAGAAGTCATCCAGTCCAGTCCCCTGCGCTCAAGGCAGGATTAAGTATTATCTAGACCATTCCTGACAAGTGTTTTGTCTAATCTGCTCTCAAAAATCTCCAATGACAGAGATTCCACACTCTCCCTAGGCAATTTATTCCACTGTTTAACTACCCTGACGGTTAGGAAGTTTTTCCTAATGTCCAACTTAAATTGCTGGAAGGGTGGTTTAAAATCCATTGCTCCTTCAGAGGTTAACAAGAACAATTTTTCTCCCTCCTCCTTGTAACAATCTCTTATGTACTTGAAAACTTATGTCCCCCACTCAGTCTTCTCCAGACAAACCCAATTTTTTCTATCTTCCCTCAGAGGTCATGTTTTCTAGACCTTTAATCATTTTTGTTGCTCTTCTCTGCACTTTCTCCAATTTGTCCATATGCAGTGTGTTTATAATATGCAAATTTAATCTAAGAAAATATTTAAGTATTTACATAATAAACAAACTGAACCTGGATGCTGAAAGTCAAGCTATTATTTTTCTGTCACACATCACTAGTAATAAAGATGCTGAAATTGGACCTTGGTTAATAATTATGTTGATAATCAAGTCAAAAGAGAATTCAGCTCACTTTCGAATCTCACTTTCTAATAATTCTACTGGTTATGCAGTGCTAATAGGAGTTAAAGCTAATAAAAGACTGTCAGATAAGCAGGCAGAATATATACAAAAAGCAGATCTGCTAAATGAGGTGCTATTTTCATAAAACATTAAAGTTGATAATGTCTCTTCAATTCAGCCAATATGCATAGATTTGTACTGCAATTTTTCTATCTCCAAAAAGAAAAGGAGTACTTGTGGCACCTTAGAGACTAACCAATTTGCCACAAGTACTCCTTTTCATTTTGCGAATACAGACGAACATGGCTGCTACTCTGAAACTTTTCTATCTCCATTACTCACAACAGGATACTATATTTGAAGAAACCGCATTTATAAAATTCAAATAGTTTTGAATGAATGCAGTTTGGACTGAAAGGTTCTAAAGATACTAAAAAAAAGAATCCAGCACAAGTTGTTTTTTAATCAAACTTGTTCAGTTTACCTTATGTTGAAATGCAATCATACATATTAAATTAACATTCTAATCACCCTGCTCATCAGGGAACAATAGAATGTAGGGCTGGAAATGACCTCAAGAAATCATCTAGTCGAACCCCTTACACTGAGGCAGGATTAAGAATATCTAGATCATCCCCGTCAGGTGTTTGTTCTATAAACCTCCAACAACAGGAATTCCACAACCTTCCTTGGTATCCTGTTCCAGTATTTAACTTATCCTTAAAATTAATATATTTTTCCTAATTAAAAATATATAACAAATAGAAGAAAGCAGAAGTTGATAGTAATGAATATAGATCATACAGAAGCTAAGGACTGTAGAAAACTGCTAAGGGAAGCAAAGGGACACAGGAGAACTCTAAAGCCAGCAGAGACAAGGACAATAAGGAACAAAAAGAATCCTGACAATGGTAGAATTATCAATAATAATGCAGAGAAGGCAGAAGTATTCAATAAATATTAATTTTCTGTATTTGAGGAAAAACAGATGATACAGTCTCATCATACAGTGATAACACTTTTCCCTTCTACTAGTATCTCTGGGAAATGTTAAACAGAAGCTACTAAAGTTAGACATTTTTAAATTGGCAGCTCCATATAACATGCATCCAAGAGTTTTAAAAGATCTGGCTGAGGAGCTTGCTGGAACATTAATGTTGATTTTCAATACATCTTGGAGCACTAGGGAAGCTCCAGTAGACTGGAAGGAAGCTAAATGTGCCAATTTTTTAAAAGGGTGAACAGAATGACTTGGCTGATTTTCATCAGCCTGACATCAATCCTGGGCTAGATAATGAAGCAACTGATATGGGACTCTAATAAAGAATTAAAGGAGGGTAATGTAATTAATGCAAATCAGCATGGGTTTATAGAATACAGATCCTGTCAAACTACCTTAATATCTTTTTTTGATGAGATTACAAGTTTGAGCGATATAATATACACAGTTGCCAACCTTCACGTGGTAAATAAGCACCCCAACTTCCACAATATGCCAAAAATCAAACTAATCCCATTTCAAAATAAGGCCAAAACAAGCCAACACTCTATGTGACTAGATCCCCGCAGCGTGCAGTCTGGGAGTGTGGTGGGCCCTCTGTGCACCCCTCTTTCCCCCCTTTGCCCCCCATTGGAGCCGATCCAAAAAAAAAAAAAGCAACAAGCTACAAACAAGCCAAAAACTAGCCAACTAGCAAGTCACAAGTCAATTAAGCCAAAAACAGCAAATTTCTGCGCTGTTTCTGCAGGTTTGGAATTGTGATAATATACCTATTACGGACATAACATACTTTGTCTTAGTACCACACGACACTGCGATTAAAAAAATAGAATGATATAAAATTAACATGGCAAGTGTTAAATGGATTAAAAACTGTCTAACGGATAGGGTTTAAAATGTAACTGTAACAGCAGGGATCAGTTCTTGGCCATATGCTATTTAACATTCTTATCAATGACCTGGAAGAAAACAAAATAATCATTGATGAAGTTTGCAGATGACACAAAAATTGGAGGAGTGATAAATAATGAGGACAGGACAGAGTGATCTGGATCACTTGGTAAACTGGGTGCAAATAATGTGCCAAAAGATTTCATGTCTTTGCTATTATTTTAGATTAACTAGTTAAATATTATCAAACAGCCAAACAGTTTTGGTTTCATTATCTATTAAAAAGTACATGTCATTACAGTACAATACCATAGTCATCTTATTGGAAAAGACATTATTACTTATACGGTGTTGTACCAGTGCTATGAGCATGTAAACAACACTGAATGACACACTTATTAATGAATTTTCAACACTTTTGAGATATAGCATTATTATTTTCATTTTACAGTTCAAAAATTTAAGGCAGACAAGTTAAGTGATGTGACTGAAGTCACAGAGCAGCTAGATTTGGGATTAGAACTCAGGACTTCTAGATTTCCGGTTCTGTGCGCAATCCTCGAGATTATGCTTCTCAAGAAATTTATTTATCACCCACATGTGCCCATTTTATCCCAGTCCCATCAGCAGTTTAGTGTTAACTGAACATCAGTACAACACAATATCCAATTGTTTTCTAAGCAGTTTTCTAGCAGTTAACTTGCATTTTACTTCATTAGCCCAAGATACAATACAAATGCCCCATGGCTAGACTCATCTTTGAGCCAACAACCTATTTCAGCCATTCCCAGACCCTCTGCCCTACAAATGTAACAAGTGGTTTCTTCCCTCGACCCCTTTACAAACAGACCCCACTCCCCAATACTACAAAGATCACGAACACTGTTCTCTTCTATAGCTACAGAAGCAAAATAGAAGGAGCGTCTAACTGTAAAATCATCTGGCCTCTGGGGGGACTGTGTATGAAGAGGATTTAACTAAGCTTATGTTTTTAGACTTTAATCTCTGTGAGCTAAATCTTTCCCAAATTCTGTATTTTGGGAATCAACTAATTTCCGACATTGTTTTTGAAAACTGTTCTTGGGTTTTACTTGAAGTGCAATTCTATTTTGACAAATCTATTAATTGGTTTGCGGGGTATCACATTTATTGTTTTCATGATTAAAAAAAAAAAAATCTTCTCAGTTTGCAAGTAAAAGTAGATGGCTTCTCTAACTGTCGAGTGCAAACTCACCCTGAAGCTCTGAAAATCAAGCTGGATATTTTTCTTCTCATACAGACCAGATTCTGCTATTAGTTATACCTGTGCAACTCCATGTTATTCAAATTATACCCTCATTTAAATCTGTGGAACATCTGTGTTAGAATACACCAGGATTGCATAATATAATAGAGACAAAAATTTGGTCCTTCAATTAAAGGACTTTAACAACTCTGTTGATAATACATGAGCCAGAAGAGAATCCAGCTCCAACTCTCATTGCTGTATTACCCCTACAGAAACAGGCGTAAGCTTACATGGTCAGTAATGTCAGCAGATAGGACTATGAACACAGATCTACTGACCAAGAATATGCCATTTTTACAAAAAATCACTTTTCAGATGAGAACTAATCTCTACGATGAATCCAATATTTTCTCTGTTTTGGTTACAGGCAAATTTAAATTTCATGAAGGCTGATATCATCCCTAATATGTCCTGCAAGATCTTGACAATGAGGTTACTCTCTTGTATCTTAGTAGATTTTGTTAAACACTCAGAAATCCCACCATTTATATCCTGAGAAATTTAAAACCAAACTGGACAAAGTCCTTAAAAGTGTACTGTAAGGAGTATCTACCACTTTCAGGGCCAATCACAGTATCACAAAACACAACCTGTTCAAATGCATTCATGGTCTGATCTTTAATTACACAGTTTAATACTTTGTATACTGTATTAACCATGACAGAATGCAGACTGAAATACTTTTTAACAAAGAAAATTTACTGCATCTTACAATAAAATAATCAGGACAACTTAAAGTTATATTGAAGTTAAAAAAGTCAACAATGTTTTAATCTATTTGATTTCTAAATAACATAATTTAGTTGTCTTAGTTAAAGAAATGAAACCGTATAATTTAAATTAACCTGGCCAGTTTAAAAAGTGTTTGAGACCAAACATAATTTTTGTTTTTACTAGAAGTGGTTAATCTGCAGAAAGCTGCATTACATTTCTTTGAAATATCTGATGATTGGTCCTCATTAAGTTAATTCACAGTAGTATATATAAACAAAGCCAGGACATCACAATCCATTTTTGGATTAAATTAGTTATAGCATCATTCTTTTCTTAGACTTTAGACCACATGATATTTCTCAAAAAGTGGAAATGTTTACTCTTTTGGTCAACTCCGCCATTCTTCACTCTTCTGGTGAACCTAAAACTAATTAATTAGGTACGAGGGTAGTTGCAGTTCACAGTCATGTTCTAATGCACATTATACAATCCTGCAGCTTCTGATTCTGTTGTGAACTAAAAGCATCCTTCATATTTATACAACAGGGTAAGTAGACATGCCATGTCAAACCTCAATAAAATTGTCCTGTTCCTCCTGCTTTAAAGATTCTTCAGTGGACACGTTACATAATTCTTTTCTGCTCTGTAGCAATGATTTCACAGAGCGTAGTACACCATCAGTGAAATCCTGAAAGGTAATGGAGAAACACATAAATCTACAGCAAATGAAAAAGTTGAGCAGAATTTTAAATGCAGGGTATTTTTTCCACAAACATACAACTGTTTCCTGAACACTGTTTCAAACTATTGTGTGTACAGGCCACCAGCCATCAGCTCCAATATTTAAATGCTGATTATGATTATGGGGGATCATGCAGTTTTCAAACTGCCAACAGACCTACGCTTCTCTCCAACCAAAAGAATACCCCAATGCAAAAAAATCCACAATCTTTCCAAAAATGCCAAGTCCTAGCTGAAAAGGCCTATAGCAACAGTAGAGAGAAAACTGCTTGCCATTAATTAGTTCAAGCAATACCTGGACTCTTAGGATGAGCAGGGAATAAAGACCCAGACAGATACAAAGAAAGGACCCCTATACCACTCTGTACCTGCAAATGAAACCTGTACACTTTTCTTTTGCATAGGCAACAATTTAAAATTGTTCTTTCTCCGGTAAAACAAAAAACAAAAAAAAATGAGGAGGCTTCAGCAGTTAACAAGTAATATATTCACTCGGTCTCCCACGTAGCCACTGAAAGAATGATGAAAGAACAGGGTTCACTGCATGCGTTTCTTGGTGCAAATATTTAACAGGAGACGCACACATGAATAGAAGACCATTACAGACAGATGTTTGTGAAATAGGTACTTAAACATCAGTAGAATCTGACAATTCTGTAATTAAGACAAAGAACAAAAGAATCAAAAACCTGTTTATTATACCTGGAATTTAAAATCTATAGGAAAAAAAGGTTGGTAATACCGAACAAAAAGATAAACAAAACTGCTTGGCTCCTCAGGTCAGGAAAAAAAAACTTGGTGCCATCTCATTTTACTGCAAGAAAGTACTTTGGAGAAGGCCACCAGTTTGAAAAAAAACTTAGGTCTCCTTTATTTCTGTAAGAAATGCTAAGGTAACTCCTGAAACAGAGAACTGCAGTTAAGCAGTCATTAGAAAACATGTCTGCAAAACTAGCCAGCCAGATCTAACGGTGGTGCAAAAAATGAAGTAAATGAAAAAATGAGTTGAACCTACTAACATTGAAGTACAACATTAACAACAAAGTTACCTAAACCCTGAACAGCTTCTGAAAGATCAGCAAAAGTAGCAGAGACATTAATTTAATCAGGGAATGTTTGAGCTGCCGACAGATCATCAGGAAAAAATAATCACTTTATGGTAAAATTATGTCTTATGTCTTACAATTTAATCTTAAATATGGCTGCAGAAAAGTGGTATAACATGCCACTCCATAAGATGCCTGATAATTCCAGAGTGGGCAGCACTATTATCTTTGTACTCTCTGACACTGGAGATTGAGGTAGCATCTTTCCTTGTCAGACAAAAGGAAAATGTAAGCCTAAATTAAGGATTCTTAAAACTGTTCAAGTTGTGGAACACATTTTGGTAGAGTGATCGTCTCCTGGATCACTTGCCCTCTCACTGAAGATTGTACAACATCCCAACAACTAAAACAGTTATTTACACAGAAAGGTAACAGTAAGCAAGTGAAATATTTTAAAATGAAATTAATACTGTAAATGTTTTGGCCATGTGATAAAAATTAGTCATAGTGTCTTATTTTGCTATTCATTTAATATTCCTACTCCTATTTAATCTTCCTACTCCATCCTGCTATCCCCACATGCTGTTCAGTTGCAATTTCCTCCCACATCCTGTCCACCTTCTTGGTCTCTTCATTTCCCCTGCTTCCATGCACATGTTGGCTGGTTCCCGTCTCCCTGGACATTCCTCACCTATGGTTAGCTCCAGTCCCAATAACAGCTTATAGTTTCTCCCTAAAAATGTTGGTGGTGGCTAGTAGTCATTTAGCGAAGAAAACTAGGCTGGCCTCATCTCCAGTATCTACATTAACTAGTCAATAAGAAGCAGCTGGAAACCTGGAAAGCCAACACTATGTGATCTGACAATTCTTTGCAGATCACCAGTGGTCCACAGTTTGAAAGCTACTTAGGATGGTTCTCAGCTATTATTCTTCCTAAATTGCCTATTACATTACACAGTGGATCTCAACTTTCTCATGCTGGGATCACTTTCCCTTATTTAGCAATATGGGAATGGCAGGGTGGTCACAGTCCTCAGGCTTAGGAAAAAAACGGTTACTTACCTAAGTAGTAACTGTTGTTCTTCAAGATGCATTATGCACATATATTCTACTGCAAGTGTATGTGCACCCAATGCACTCAAGTCAGAGACTTTTGTTCTCAGAACCACTATGTGGCACATGACCCTCTGCTCTCCTCAGGCTCTCAGACGAGGACATAAAAGGAGTGTATCATACACCTCCCTCTCCTTTCCTTCACTTCACTGTATGCAATGTCCAAAGTATTGGGGAAGACAGGATGATTGTGAAACATCTCAAAGAACAACAGTTACTGCACAGGTATATAACCATTTTTTCTCCATCGAACAACTGTGCGCATATACACTTCACTGCAGAGGACTAGTTAGCAGTTCACTTACAGGTAGGGGGACTTCGGATTATCTGAACAGAGATTGTAACACTGATTTCCCAAACCTGGCATTGTCATGGGAGGCTTGAGTGATGGCATAATGGCTGGACAAAGTATGTACAGACCCCCGTGTTGCTGCTTTGCAGATATCAGCTAGAGGGATATTGCTCAGAAAGACTGATGAAGTGGACTGAGTCCCGGTGGAGTGAGCCATTATTCTTGGTGGAGGAGAGACTTTTGAAGCTCTGCTATGGTCTTCCTTACAGTCAGAAATCCAATGTGAGATTCACTGAGCAGACACTGACTGACCCTTAACTCTCTCTGTATAGACTATAAAAAGCCTTGGAGAGATTCTGAAGGACCTAGTGCATTCCAGGTACAATGCCAAAGCTCTACAAACATCCTAGGTATGAAATCTTTCTGCAGCTCAGGAAGAATGAGATTTTGCAGAAAACATCAGGAGATGAAGGGTTTGGTTCAGATAGAAAGCTAACTTTACCTTAGGCATGACCTGAAGGCATGGCTTAAGGAAAACCTTGTTAGCCAGGAGAGCCTGAAGTTCTGCAACCCTCTTTGTGGAAGTGATTGTCACCAGAAAAGCTGTCTTCATAGTCAATAAAGATAGTCAGGTTGTAGCCATAGATTCAAAGAGAGAGTGGGGCAGGGGGGATGAAGGGGGTCCTTACAGTTTGCAGAGGACTAGATTGAGATCCCATACAGATACAGGAGGGTAAATGTTGAATAGATCTTTCAAGAATTGGGAAGCAAGATGGTTGGAGAAAATTGAAAATCCTTCTATTGATAGAGGCAGTGCAGAAACTGAAACTAATAGACTCTGACAGAACTAACTGAAAGGTCTAATGACTTCAGCTGCATCAGACAGTCCAGCATGTGTGTCATCTCTGTGGGATGGGGCAAAAACTGTTGAGACTGCACCCAAACTGAAAATCTCTTCCACTATGCTCCATATGAGGCTCTAGTGAATTCTTTTCTGCTGCTTACCAAGATGATCTGAACCTCTCCGGACCACAATTTCTCATGAGAATTTGACCATAGTTAAGCTATAAAATTTCTTAAATAAATGTATATTAAAGTGTATACTCCTAGGTAGCAAAAAAAAAAAATGTGCCAAACCTAGTGTTAAGGCTCTATTTAGTTGTAAATCATCATGTTTTAATGGTTATATCAACTAATGAGAATGCACCTTTCTTTAGAAAACAACTGAGGTACAAATGGAAAAGCTGACTGAACTCAATGATTTAAACTGTCGTGATTTAAATCAATCCACTCCACAGAGACTGTCCATGCCATGAGGTGGAGACATTGGTGGTTGGGATGTAGAGACTTACCCTGGTTCTGAGACAGTAGATCCTCGACTAGGGGCAATGTTATTGGCAACCAGATAGAGAGATAATACCAATGCTGCCTTGACCATGATGGTGTGATAAGGATTAAATGTTGCTTTGTCTCTTTTCAGTTTCCTGAGTAACCTTGGAATGAGAGGAACTGCCAGGAAAGCATAGAAACAATGACTGGACCCAGAGAGAAGGAAGGTATCTCTGACTGAGCCGGGTTGCAGACCCTTCTGGAGCAAAATCTCCTGCACCTGTTGTTCAGGTTGGTTGAGAACAAGTCTATTATTAGATACTCCTGTAGTGGAAACCACTAATACGAATGGTCAGTCAGAAACCAAGCACTCTTATGCCTATCTGTGACAGGGATAACAGCCCTGCACACAGCAAGCTACTTAAATCCTGAGGTTTTTCTTTTTTAAATAATAAATTCTCCTGGTAACTATTAAAAATACTTTCTAAACTAACTGTATACACTAAAAGAGTTCTGAAAAGCTGGCTAAATGAAGCAAATGCTATGGGGAGCTCCAGCTGTCACCATAGGTGGTGAGAATGAACTGAGAAGGAAGCGGCAGACATGACCCTTTTATGCCCTCATCTGATAAAACAAAGAGAACAGGGCTGCATGTGCCACCTAGTCGTACTTCTGGGGGGAAAAGTCTCCAACTCAAGTGCACTGGGCATACTTACACCTGCAGTAGAATGTATCCGTGCACAACCACTTGAAGGAGAACTCAGGTTTCAGGTAGAAGTAGAGCATCTTCATCCACAAGTCAGGAGCAGGATCTGTTCTTAATAGCAACCAATGCATATAACTCCAATTCCTAGTTATGTTATGGCCCAAAACATGAGTATTCTCAAAGCTGCACTTGCTAGTTCTGCCTATTCCTCCCACACAGACAACCAGATATCTGTGAGATGTTTGGTGAAGAGTCCTAGTTTCAGCAACTGATCAACAAAGGCTACACTCATATTAGTTATACTGAGGATGTTCATATTTCACCCTGAGAACCATTCGGAGCAAACCAGTGCTGACCAGTGAAGTACTGTATTCAGCAAGGAAAAACTGTATTCAGCAAGGAAAATCCTTGTCACTTCTTTTCCTAGCTTAAAGCAGCAATTCAAAACTTTGCCACATCCTCTCAGGAGACCGTAAAACAGGAAATCCACATGTAAAAATGCTTCCCACTCATACTGAACAAATGTTAAAAAGTGAACAAAAGCCATCTGTACTTTCATCACATTGTAGTACCTCTTCTAAAAAGCTGTTCCTGAAGATCTGTAGCCATGTCATGAATTTATCAGGTGATTGTCACTGTAGAGGGGAACTGATTTAACTGACTAGCTGCAGCAGATACCAACCATAATAAAAACTAACAAAATCAGACACATTTACAATTATATTAGGCTTACGAGTTTCACTATTTGCAGATACACCAAATATGATGATTGGAGTGCTTTCATGTTTACAGTGTTGCCCCTTAATTAAACAATCTTCCGATCTAGGAAACTCTTAAGCTTTCACTTGAATTCAATGAGTTTCTTTTGTAAAGATGGCTGCTTGGGTTCCAAATGATACAGCACTCCCGTGGCCACATCCATGCACTCGAATCCTTTGGCAGATAATTAAAAACTCCTTTGAAGTATCACAGTAGTTGATAAGAATTCTCGTACGTCTTTTGGTCTGAGTCTGCAGAAAAGGAAAGCCAGACTGCAAGGAGGGGTTCAATAAGAGAGGAAAGGGAGGGTGGATCATGATCACCATGCTGGCTGGCTCCATGTAACAAAGCAAGGAGCATGCACTATAATCCAATTAACTGTCCTTTTGGGGAAATGTGGAGGACAAGAGGGAGCTGTAGTCAGATCCCAGCAGGCTTAGGAGACAGAAAACAATTTGATGGGTTCCTGGCTGCATGAAAATATAGAATTCCATGGTTTTAAAAAACAAACAAACAAAAAAAAAACAGAATTTCACGACATGTCTGAAGTGCTAAATTCAATGATGCATAATCGCAGAGTCCACAGGACCCTGACTGAGCTAAGCATAACAATTCATACCTCTCAGACCTATTGATTCAGGCAGGAATCACTGCATTGGTTCACAATCTGTTCACATTTTCAAGGATCTCTCTACAACCATAAGGGCTAGAATTCTAGTAAAAGGATAATAAAGGAACGGTAGCCAAAGCCCCCTAAAACTCACTGGACATCTAACTTGAGAACTGCAACAAGTAAGTTAATATAGTTCAACAACCCTTTCTAAACTACCAGTTTCTCATAAAGCAATACATATTCTGGAACATAAATTCAGTTTTAAAACTTAATAAAAAATTTACAACAGAATACAAACACAACCATGCCTTGTATCTCAATAAAAGCATCAAGCTCTTTGGGGGCAGGGACTGGCTTTTTGTTCTGTTTCTACAGCTCCTAACACAATGTGTTCCTGGTCTATGACTAGGGTTCCTAGATGGTACGATAATACAAATGCAAAATGAAAGGTCTCCAGTGACAGTTCACGTCATCTCAGAACATCGGGTGCAGCAAAGCTCAAACTTCGAAAAACCAGGAAACTCACTGAAGGTATATGCTTGTGTAACCTTGCCATTCCCCCCTCCCCACCACCGCCAGCAATAGCCACTGGCAATTATTCACAAGCACAGCAACTTCATTCAGTGTGTGAGTTGTAGCTGTACTGAATGGTTTGAATGTTGGAGACTGTAGGTGGGGCATGTTGGTTGAGGTGTATTTGTGAGCAAAGCAAACAGACATTAGTTTGAAGAAAGAAAAGGAGGACTTGTGGCACCTTAGAGACTAAAAAGTTTATTTGAGCATAAGCTTTCTTGAGCTACAGCTCACTTCATCGGATGCATTCAGTGGAAAATACAGTGGAGAGATTTATATACACAGAGAACATGAAACAATGGGTGTTACCATACACACTGTAATGAGAGTGATCAGGTATGGTGAGCTATTACCAGCAGGAGAGCAGGGGGGAAAAACCTTTTGTAGTGATAACCAAGGTGGGCCATTTCCAGCAGTTGACAAGAACGTCTAAGGAACAGGGGGGGGGGGGGAGATAAACATAGGGAAATAGTTTTACTTTGTGTAATGACCCACCCACTTCCAGTCTTAATTCAAGCCTAAGTTAATTGTATCTAGTTTGCAAATTAATTCCAATTCAGCAGTCTCTCGTTGGAGTCTGTTTTTGAAGTTTTTTTGTTGAAGAATTGCCACCTTTAGGTTTGTAATCGAGTGACCAAAGAGATTGAAGTGTTCTCCGACTGGTTTTTGAATGTTATAATTCTTGACGTCTGATTTGTGTCCATTTATTCTTTTACGTAGAGACTGTCCAGTCTGGCCAAAGTACACTATCACGGAGACAAGGTGGGTGAGGTAGTATCTTTTATGGAACCAACTTCTGTTGGTGAAAGAGACAAACTTTCGACAAGCTTCAGTGAGCTCTGTGTAGCTCGAAAACTTGTCTCTCACCAACCAAAGTTGGTCCAATAAAAGATATTCCATCACCTTAACTCTCTAATATCCTGGGACCAGCACAGGTACAACACTGCAAATCACATTATACAATCCTCTGCCCATCGGTGGGATATCTAATTGACTGCACTTCAGAGGTACATAAGACCCTGTATTGTTTCTCTTCCCTTGTTGTGTTATTTTCTACCCCTACTATTCCTATCCTCTCTCTCACTCTCTTGGCTTTTCATCAAATCCTGAAGTCAACTATGCTGTATTCATCCAAGCTTCCCTTGTCTAAGAAGAAAAGATATAATCAGATGACATCCCTGACCAGACTGTAAACCAAGGTCCAAGCAGCAAGTGTCGCAGTTGACTTGCCAGCCAAAGCACCAGCTCGTAACTAACCAGTGATCCAGTGTTCCAAAAACATCCAAAAAAACCTGTATTTCACACCTCTTTTCTGTCCTGTCTCTCCATCTTGTCTGTCTGTCTAGAACAGAATAAGTAAATGTCCTCTACACATCAGGACAGAATAAAAATACACTTTCCTTTTTCATCAAAGAAAGGTTGCGCTGAAAATAAGACTCTCATATTTTGCCTCCAAAAAGAGAGAAATTAAAGATTTTGACTAAGTTTGTTTTGCATAATCACTCAACCACAGTTTCAATATAAATGCCTGTTTTAATTTCTTGTTCTCTCTTATGTTTAATCAATAAACTTTTAATTTGAACTAATGCTTTTGGGTGATTGCCGCATAGAGTAAAACCAAGGCCTCTGTTTAACTTACTGATCTGTTTAATGTTGACAGTCAAAGAGTTTACAAACAGCTTTAATTCTTTAGGCCTTTGAGATCAGTATCAATACTACAGCTTCCCTCCCAGTGGGGCAGGGCTAACCCCAGATCCCGGCACTCACAAAAGGAGGCAGAGAGTGGGGCTCAGACACCCCAGGTGACAAGAGACCCCCCCAGATCCCAGCTCACATGAGATGGGGAAAGGAGAGGGGCTCAGACCCACCCACAAAGAGAAGCCCTCCAGAACCTGGCTCATATGAGGGGGCACATGGAAAGAGGTCACATCCCCATAGATAGGCAAGGGATCCCTCAGATCTTGCCACAGACACCTGGAGGGAAGAGAGGGAGGTTCCTACCCCCAAAGAAGCAATGCCTCCCCCATATCCCAGGTCACATGAGGGGGGCAGGAAGAGGGGTCTAGACCCTCCTAGATGGACAGGGACCCCCAAGACCATGGCACACACAGAGAGGAGCAGGGAATGAGGTTCAGACACCTCTGGGGGCAGGAACCCTGGATCTCAGCTCACATGGGGAGTGGAGAGAAAGGGGCTCAGACCTTCCCCTGACCCACCCCCAATCCTGACAAGCACAGAGAGAAGGGGAGAATTTGGGGCTGACAGGCTTTACAACCCCTCTCATGTCCCCTACCACCGATCCCCATTTATCCCCCTCACCCTGATGCAGCCCTAAATCCTTCTCACACATTACCTCCACAACATAAAATGCCTTTATCCTGCCAGTAAGCACTCATATTATAAAAATATTTAGATTATATTTATTTACAAAATAAAAACAAAGCCCTAACAGAGACAGAATTTAGTGATATGCCACCAAACCTTTTAAACATTCCTGCCCAAGGTGCGACTAGAACGGACGTTGCTTGGGGTGGGTCAGGTTCAAAGGACTATTGTATATTCCCTTGAACATCCAGCTTGTGTGCAGCTTTGAAGGCGAACAATTCTGTTAACTCTTCTGTCCACACAATCCAGTAGGCATGCAAAGACGTTTGTCAAAATTTGAATTTGACTTTCCCCAAAGGGCTGGTCGATGCCATGAACTCTGTTGGGGGGTAACTCTGAGTATGTGAAATTGTGATGCAATGATCTGAGCCCTGGGTTGATCTCTATCTGTGAGCAAAAACAGGCTGCTAGAATCTGTCAACTTTAAGAAAAGCTGTTTTTTTCAGGAGCTGTATTTTGGGAACTTGTTGATCAGAACCCTGCACCACCATAAGGCACACCAAATTTCAAGGCTATTTGAGTAACTGTAGATTTTAGAGCACTAAGAAAAATCTAGCTTTAAACAGAAACAAAATCATTGAGAAAAGACTTCCGATATTCCCCAGTCTAAAATGACTTATTTCAAAAAAGCATATAAGATTATTAAAGCTGCTAAACATCATACCCTAAATGAAACAACAAAACAACAACAACAGTTATAAATACCCTCCATAACAAATGGAGGACAGATTTTATTTTTCACCAAAAGCACTGCCCAGCAGAAGTTCACGTGAACTTGAGCATAAGCCAGTCAAGAACCTGGGGTGGAATTAATTTTTGTAGATACACCTCTACCCTGATATAACGCAACCTGATATAACGCGGATTCACATACAACGCAATAAAGCTCCGACACGCTGCTCTGAGCAGCGTGTTAAGGGTGCTGGGCCGGGCCCGAGGGGTTGGATAAGGGGCAGAGGGTCTCAGGGGCAGTCAGGGGCTCCCCCGCCCAGGGTCTGGGAGAGGGCACTTTTGGGGGCCATGCAATCCCAGAGTGGCCCGGGAGATTAGCAGGGGGCTTGGAGCAGCCTGCTCTGCTTCCCTCACCCCAGCTCCAGCCTTGTCACTCTGGGGAGGAGGCTTTGGGGAAGGGATCCCCCGCTGCACTCACCGGCAGAAGCAGAGCAGCCCGGCTCCAGCCCACTCCACTCCGCCAGCTCCCAGCCGCGGCGCTCTGCTTCCCGCTGCAGGTGAGTGCGGGATCTTTCCCCAACCCCCGCCCCTAGCGACATGGCTGGGGCCAGGGCAAGGAAAGCAGAGCGGGCTGGGGACGCGTCACTCCACTTCCTACCGCAGGTGAGTACGGGGGGCGTCCTTTCCCCGACCTCCTGCACTTACGGCGGCGGGAAGTGGAGCACCACGGCTGAGAGGTGGCAGAGTGGAGCGGGCTGGGGCCGCGTTGCTCCGCTTCCCGCCACTGCCGGTGAGTGCTTGTCAGGGGGTGTGGATAGGGGTCGAACCAGTCAGGGGACAGGGGAGTTGGGTAGGGGGTGGAGTCCTGGGGGTGATTAGGGACGGAGATCTCTGGAGGGGGCGGTCAGGGAACAAGGGTTGGGGGCTGCGGGGGGGGGGGGGGGGAAGCAAGTTGGATATAACGCGGTCTCATCTATAACGCGGTCTCATCTATAACGCAGTGAGATTTTTTGTCTCCTGAGGACTGCGTTATATCGCGGTAGAAGTGTATGTCTTATTATAACATCCTTAATACAAATGTCACAAAATAAGGTTTGATTGTAAACAACATATTTATGCTTTTTTTTTTTGTGGTAGGAAACCGTATACTAATATGAATACCTATTACTCACAAATAAAATATTTAGGTTTGCTAAATAAGGTAATCATCATCTAACCGTTGCAATTTTTCTGAAAACCTTCTAGATTTCATAAGAACTAGAGAAAACATGAAGCAAGAGGTAAGTCCACTTTGTCCATTGTTTAAGTTACTCAGTTTCCCAGATTTAGTCACATAATAGTGCTTCAACTGATTACAAATGTACCAAAGCAAAAGCGATTTGAAAATCACATGCCTCCTTAAATCTTTAGCCTACTAAGACAAAACAAAAAATGAAAATTTACTGGACCTGTCAGCTTATTTTCTTCAATCTAACTCTCAAGATTCAGATCACAAAGAATTAGGGTTAAAAAAAAAACCCCAAAACACACAAAATAGCTGTTTACCTTTTTCACTGACACTTTAGGCTTTGTTTGACTGCTTCGGGCCCTGGTATAAGTATCCATGGTTTAATTGATCTTAGTAGTCATGGAAGAAAGTCAGCTCAAAAATACCTATAGAAAAACATTTATCATGTCATTATTTTGTGCTTCCCATTTACATAGCATATATTAAGAAAAATAAATTTTGATAAAACAAGTAATGACTCCACAATTTTGTGATAAAAGATACCTTAAAACCGAACATTTTTAAAACTTTTTATCCACACAGATGTTGCCTTTTAGAAAAGATACTGCCCCTTTAAAGTTTATATTTAGTTTCTTTTAAAGAAAAAATGTTTGAAAATCTTATAATTAAAACCAATATACTTCCTTCTAGTCAATAGCGAGTGGGACAAGTTCCCTTGGTGAGCAGTGCCTGGTGAAAACGATAAATACTTCATTTTTAACATTTCAAATGGTTGTAGATGAATGGCCATGAAACTTACCAGAATTGTGTCACTGTCATTATTGGTGCAGAATAATAATAATTACAATTTAACTAGCTGTGCACACATACTTAACATATCTATATTCAAATGCACGCCAGAGAATGTAAGGACATTTTCGATTGTGCATTCTGCACACATCTTTGTTAAATCAAGACCATTTTTTCCAAACCAAGCAAAGACTTTAGTCCTCAACCATGAGAGCAATGAGGATTTGGAGCAGCCTCTCAATAAGAGCTGTGGGACAAACAACTTAGTTTTGAGAGAGAGCTGGACAAATTTTTGAGTGTGACTGTATGATGGAGTTGCTTAGGATGATAGGGGACAGGGCTCAACAGCCAACGGGCTCACTTCCCATTTATGTCTTAATGTTCCTAAAAGCTCATACTTCAAGGTTTCAGCCAGTCACCTGCCAGAGTCAAGAAGGGATTTTTCCACCCGCCCCCAATGTATTCTGGAAGGTTTTTTTAAATCTCCCTCCTCTGAAGCATCAGGGATGGTCACAGCTGGAGATGAGTCACTGGACAGAGACCGCCAGGGTTCTGAGGTGTCACCAAGCATTCTCTCTCTCGGGTACTTGGCTGACTGACTCCAGCTCACATGCACCCTTAGGCAGGGACCAAGCATGAAAAACTTGAATCTCATTATTGAGCTGTTCAGAAAGTTATGAAAGGAGGGAGAAAACGTAAACTCGTTTGCAATCTTATGCTATAACACCAAGTTTAAAAATCCTGGATTGGCAATAGGGTTGACTAGAAAGTCTAGAAGGTCTTTTCCATCTCCAATTTCTAATGATTTTACAAAGTCTAATATGACCTCTATCACTTTAAATAGCAGAGCTGGGAGCCTAGAAAAATTCTGCTCACACGTGGTCATTTCTTTTGGACAAGTCTGTAAATTGCCTCCACTATAATCATGGTAAAGGTTGGGTGAACAGATTTTGTCCATGGATTGGTACATTTTCATGATAATTTTAAAAAGCTAGCTTTGATTTTAATTTTGTTATATTCTTTGTTGTGTCACATCATCATACCTAAAGTATGACATGAGACAGATACCACACTTAAAGTCTACTGCAGTTTCAGAGTGACACCCATTTTCCATGACACAATCAGCACAGAATTTTTTTTTCCATAATTACAGATTAAAAATAAACAATTTAAATTATGAATATAAATGAGCTGGTCATTTTCAAATTATATTATGATTTTCAATTCAACAGTTGCATCTTTGCTTATGTGTAGAAAGAAAACCTAAAACATATGTTGTAGAAATGTAAGCTTAATACCATGGTATAGTGTTCATAAAGAGAGATGAACTTCTGGCTAAAAGATTCAATATCACTTCTTCTAAAACAAAAAACAAAATAAACCCAAATGAACAAACTATTTTCTATTTTCCTCTTATTTGCTGATTACACTACTATTATGGAATTGTCAAAATAGATCAATTGCGTATTGAAAACAGCCATTTGTTTGTATATAAACTGAAAGCTGGGAGAGTCAGTATTTTTGACAACACTACAAATAAGCAGTATCTCTCTTAGAAAGAGAACACACACCCATAGTACATTAAAACTGAGGATAAATACACAAAATGCTTAAAAATCTTTAGTCTATAATTTGGACTTGACCATTCTGCTATTTAAAAAAATTAACAAAATTAAGTTTGAAAACTGTCTCCAATGCAATTGCAGTCTATTTTTTCATGTTTTATCACAAAATATAACATTTTAGGGCATGTTCTAGCTGCATAATTACCTGTGAGGAAATGTTAAATTTAGTTACTCTTCTTCTGCCTTCTCAGAATTTTAAAAATAATCTTTCTTTCACCATTGTAAACACCAAGTCCTCATCTTTTTCCCATGTTAATCACAGAGTCAAAATTAACATAGCTATTTTTGTTTATTTCCTGGTAGTGTACACAGATGATAGCATCACAATCATAAAAATAGTACAGTGCTCTTTATTCATAAACTGCTTTAATTAAAAAAAAAAACTAACAATGTTAGGAACCATTAGGAAAGGAATAGATAATAAGACAAAGTATCATAATGCCACTATACAAATCCACCTTGAATACTGCATGCAGTTCCCATCGCCCCTTCTCAAAAAAGATACATTAGACTTGGAAAAGGTACACAGAAGGGCAACACAAATGATTAGGGGTGATGGATCAGCTTCCACCTGAGGAGAGATTAAAAAGAATGGGACTATTCAGCTTAGAAAAGAGATGACTAATTGGGGATATAAAAATCATAAATGGTGTGGAGAAAGTAAATAGGGAAGTGTTATTTACCCCTTTTCATAACCCAAGAACCAGGGGTCACCTGATGAAATTGATAGGCAGCAGGATTAAAACAAAAAAGAAAGTACTTCCTCATACAACAGACTATCAACCTGTTGAACTCATGGCCATGGGATGCTGTGAAGGCCAGAAGTATAACGGGGTTCAAAAAAGAATTAGTTAAGTTCCTGGAGGATAGGTCCATCAATTATATTAGCCAAGATAATCAGGATGAAACCCCATGCTCTGGATGTCCCTAACACTCTGATTACCAGAAGCTGGAACTGGACAACAGAGGATGATTCGCTTGGTAATTGCTTCAGAGGGAATGAACAGAACAGAACATCTGGCACTGGCCACTGTCAGAAGACAGGATACCAGGATAGATGTACCACTGGTCTGACCAAGTGTGGCCATCATGTTCTTCTGCAGTACTAGGAAAGGAACCAGAAGAACCCTCAAAAACTTTTAATTATTTTGCAGTTTTCCTGAAGTAAAACGGTAGATGTAAGCAAAAGTAAATATTTTTTCCTACCCTAAAATATACATTTTAAACCATTTTAAGGAAAGTCAAATGTTTGCTTAAAGTAAACAAACCCTACTTGATCCATCTGTGAAAACGTCATAATTACCATCAGAAATGTTGAGAGTGGGGTTGCTTCTGGATATGAAATTTCAAATTAACAAATAAAACCTTTCTGAAAACATTATTCAGTAGAACCGAAATGGTCCGTTAGCGTAATTTGTCTTTTTTATATAAAAAGGTAAATTATACAACAGAATGAGACAAATAGTGTGGCTGCAACAATAACACCATAAAAATTAAAAGTTATTACTTGATCAAAAAAATCTTATTTGCCCGGAATGAGTAGAATTTAGCAAGAGAATAGGGACTGTGACATTACAAGTGAACCATTTTGGGGAAAAAAAGCATTCTATATTCTTTTGCTGTCCATCCACAGTAAGAGTAAGTAATATCACTAATTTTTTTCATCATCAAGTGAAAGTGGACTTTTAAATTTTGTGCAGGGCAGTGAAATTTCATAAGAAATTTATGAAGCTGATCAGCATGAATAGTTAGCAATGTAATTAGGCATAAAAACAAGACATGAAAAATCCACTTGCCTAGTCACTCACATTGACTGGAGACCTTCCCCTGACAAATAGGTCCAATGTCACCAATTTACACATAATTTAGGATCTCAAAACCAAGTTTCTACCTATTTCCATTAGCATATCTAAGTGCTAACCCTTAAGGCTCTGAAAGAATCTTTCAAACGTGAACACATGCAATGCTGTCTTCCTGAATCTGAGATGGACAGCTCCAATGCCTCTACTCTACTTTGTCCTGCTTTGAGCAGGGGGTTGGTCTAGATGACCTCCTGAGGTCCCTTCCAACCCTGATATTCTATGATTCTGTACCAATCATATCCTTCCCAAGAAGCAGCAAAGTGAAATTAAGATGACTAGTCATTTTTATTATGCTTAAACTTTATTATCTGTATTACAATAATACTGGAGAATTCCAGTCAGGATCTTAGTGTGGTGCACAGATGTTATTCAGAACTTTTGGGCAGAAGTGAAACTGGCTGCTTGGGAAAGTTTCCAGCAGCCATGAGGCAGACACTACCACGAACAGGGATCAACTCACAAAAATAAAGTCGAGGAGAGTGAAATAGAAAGCTCTCTCCCCCCGCGGCCAGGAGGCCCAGACCTGACAGGAGAGGGGGGGAAAGAACAAAAAACGAAAGCCCTTCACTTATACAGCAGCCAAATTGGGGGAAGGGGGGGCGGGAAGAGAATTCATATTTACTCAGCATCCACAAGCCAGAAGCTGATGTAAAGATTATAACAGGTGCGGGGGGGGGGGGGTGAGGACAGTCTCTGCTCAAAAAAAGGAGGACTTGTGGCATCTTAGAGACTAACAAATTTATGCTCAAATAAATAAATGGGTTAGTCTGTAAGGTGCCACAAGTCCTCCTTTTCTTTTTGCGAATACAGACTAAGACGGCTGCTACTCTGAAACCAGTCTCTGTTCAGACTCCCAGCACCTCGCACTTGACAGCGGCGCACCCTCACACTTGGCCCTGCCCCTGGGGCTCGCTGACGGGTCCCGCAAACCAGCTCGCCATCCCCGGCTCTGCTGGAAAGCCCCAGGGAGCGAGCCCAGCGCTGCTGCGACACACACGCACCCGGGCCGCTACCGGGGTCAGCTCCCAGCCGGGGAGGGGGGGTTTCTGCCGAGCGCTCCGCGCAGGGAGGCGACAACGACGCTCCCCTTGCGGTGACGGGGCGGGGAAGCGGCCCCGGATCCCTCCCCGCACGGGACCCGGGAGCGAGGGACCAGCGCCCCCGCTGCAGCCCGCCCGGATCGTTCCAAGCGCCTGCGCTGCCCGCCCGGGTCTGTCACTGGCAGCGGGGCGGGAGGCGCCTCGGGGCGGCGGAGGGCGGGGGGGGAAGGCCGTACCTGACTCCGCAGCGTCCGGCACCCGCAGCCATGGCACACCCCCCTCCACAGCACACCGCCGCCGGGCCCGCTCCAGCCGCCGCCGCCGCCGCCCTCTCCGCTCCGTCCCACCCCTCCACAGCTCTCGCGCGACTTCCAGCCAACCGTCGCGAGGTTCGCCGGGCCGCGCTCGCGCGCACTCGGTCAGGAAAAGGTCGTGTGGGAGAGGCCCTCGCCTCCTATTGGGCGAGGGGACAGCGCGAGCCCCTCTCCCCCCCAGACTGAGCGAGACGGGGAGGGACAGGGGAGGGCGGGGTCAGCACGCGCCTCCGAGCCCTGGCGCGGCCGTGACCAGTGGAGGGGGTGGGGGCTGAGCCCGCTGGCGGGCGAGGGAGGACTCGGAGAAGCGGTGCAGAAGGGGCAGCGCGCGCGCGCCCTATAAGACCCCGCCCCCCCCCCCCCGCGAGACACGTGCGGGCCTGAGGCTCGGGCTGGGGGCCGGCCGGGCCCCCACCCCCTGCAGCCGGGGGGCTGAGCAGAGAAGGGGCACCGTCGTGCTAGGCGGAGGGGTCCTGCCCTTGTCCCTGAGCGGCCTAGCGAGGGGCTGCTCGGCTGTTGGTTCCCAGTCGCCGCGTTCGTGGGGCCTGCGTGACCTTCTCCGGCAGCTCTGGGATCTTCTCCTGGCGTTGGAGCCGGAGCGGCGCTGACCAGGCCTGCACCGCACGCTGTAGCCGGAGCTGGCTGGTGCATCAGCCGTGGGGGCCAGGAGCGGCCCTGCCAGCCTTAGGCTACTCCGCACTCCAGGGACCAGCCGAGGTGGGTTAACTGTTTCAGCCCCACTCTTCAGGCAGGGGGAAGTCTGTGTGTGACTAGATCCTGCTCCCAGTCCAGTTGATGAGAGGGCTGCAAAAAAAATGGCCACGGGCCAGCAAAAAGCAACCCCCGAAGCCAGCCCAACACCAGTCTTCTGATAAACCCGTACCAGTGCACAGACAACACCGAAACTCTCAAAGGCTTCACAAACAATCGGGCATTCAGAAGAGGGGAACCTCTACGGACTCCCACACAAACACTCTCTTCAGCTCTAGCCAAGCTTTTGATCTCCCCAGAGCTGCACTCAGCTTCTCCCCCCCACTCTTCCTGAGGTTAGATGGCCTTAGGGATAGGTAAGCACAAAAGTTAAAAACCGACGTCTTTTCCAGATTCTTCAGCTAGGGCCTGCCCCAGCTGGTACTGAACTCAATAGAAAGCGTCCTGTTGATATCAATGACAGTTGAATCAGGCCCTATTACCAGGAGAATAGGAAGCAGAAGATTCTGTTCATGGGACGTCTGTCTTGAGGGATGCTCAAACTGAGGCAATGACAGCACGGTCTCAACCCCTTCTCTCTAATTTAGCCCCTGAGAACGTCTCTCTTCATTCCTCCCCAACCATTTGTTAAATTCAGCGCTGCAAGAGTGTCTCCAACCTGTACTCCAAGTCTGATGACATATTCAAAGTTTACAGTCAATATCTCTTGCAGGTTCTTATGCACTGTTACAACAATATAACACTTACTTGTATATGCTGCAGGGGCTCTTGCTCTCTTTTCTTATTTTTTAATCTGTATTAAAAATGGTGTTTCAGTTGGATGTATTCTTCATTTTATGGCAACATCTGTTGATTTATTAAAAAGTTTATAGAGGCTCCCCTATCATTTTAGCAGCCTGTAAGCAGGAGCTGTCCCACAGACGGAACACAAGCAGCAGCAGGAAGAAATGACGTGAAGCACAATGATTGCGTAACAACTTGGAGCAGGGATCCTCTGAGAATGCTTCAAAATGCCCCCAGGATCCCCAAAGGTTGGCTTAACCCATGTTCCTGGACCAAAGTAGCCTGAGAGGAGAAGGACCTACAGAACCAGGGATCTGACCAACTGCAGGCCCAAGACCGCCTGCATATGGTTGGGGCTACCCAAACATGCACACTGAGCCTGAACAAGCAGTAGTTGAGAGAAAGAAGAGAATTCCTCAGTTGCTCTCAGCCACAAAGATGATACCGGTGGCTCCACTAGCCAGGAAAGAACTAACTGCCAGCCATTTGGCTTCCCTTGTACCAGGGTACCCCAAAGCAGCACCTGTCCATATCACAGTGAGAGGTGCCCCGCCTTCCTACCAAGCTTGAACACTCTTGAGCCTTGTGCTTGATTTCCATACTTTCCCCTTTCATTCCTTGTTCCCACACACACCATTTCTAATTTCACTCTATTCTTTCCCTTAATAAAGTGTTAGTTTCTTCTTACTGCTGTTTAGTCCATCATCATTTGGTAGTTCTCAGATGCATCATGAGGTCATATAGGCTACACATGCATATATTTACCCTACTACTACCACTTGCATCTTAATCTGTATAGTCCAGGAAATCTAGCAAATTAGGGGCTACGATCTGTGCATTTGCTGGGGCTTGGAGCATAAAGAACCAGGAGCCGACTGATCCCAAGGAGGTCACAGAGGTGGGACAAACAAGCTCCACCACTCTTGAGGACTAAGAAGGAAGTCAAATACACTTGGAGTCAAATTTGACCTGACAGTATCCATTAAGAAAATGCTCCCAGGGAGCATTTACATATTCTGTATACTTGTCATCCCTACAGTAGATAAATTTCGAAAGTTCTGCAGTTCTCCAGTTAACAAGCTTATGACGGAAAGTTCCTCTTTGTTTCAAAATACCTTTCAGTGTTCAGGACAATTGATAATAGGGTGACCAGATATCCCAATTTTATAGGGACAGTCCCTATATTTGGGGCACTGTATTTTATAGGCGCCTATTACCTGCTAACCCGTCCCGATTTTCACATTTGCTATCTGGTCACCCTATCAAAGTAATAACTCTATCAGAATGGCTTTTTCTGAATGTCAAGACTTACTCAAAGTAAAATCATTTCAGAACAAAACAGGAACTAAATATGAACTAAAAGGAAGCTTTAAAAATAAACTGTGACATCTTTTTCCTTTTATTCAGAAATAATAAGTTCTTATGGCACTTTGCCAAATCTTTGACATTCAGGATTTATAACCACCAGGAAACCATGAAAACATAACCTACAGTACACCATTGTTTGCCCAGAAAATTGTTTTCATACATCGTGTTAGAAATGGAAATTATTGACTGTATTGAAATGTTGATATTTAAACAGTCTGATCTAAATGTTGCGTTTGTGATTACACAAGAAAATTGGTTAGTTATTGGACACTTCTTATTCTCTATGTTGCCTCTGAAAAGAACATCTCACAGCAGCAGTTTCTGGGCTCCCGAAGCTGGATGTTCTATAGGATATATCTAGTTTTATTTTTCATGTATGCATGGGGGGGAATACAAACATATCCATTGCAAATGATTGAAAATTCAGAAGTTGGTAATTTTATTTATATTCTAGAATCTTCCATTCCTAGATGCAGTAGAGCAACCCGAAAGGCAGCAAACAGTTAATTGCCTTTTACATTCAATTCACATTTTCATTTTAAATACAGGCGTACAGGGACAAAGGACAAACAAAACTTGTATCTAACCTAACATAAATAAGACTGGCTGATTAAGACCACAATATGGTGGGTATTACGCTGCCCAAGTATCAGCTACCTTGCTAACTATTGCTAAAGAGTTTGTAAATCCATGTGGACAAAATTCTGAGGTAGAGTAACAGGACTTAAAACGCATGTTGGAAATAGTTTCAGATTTCAGAATTGTCTCTCTTCTCTTTAGAGATCAAGCAAGGCCTACTTACATAAACCCACTACTGTTTTGTGGCAGCTCCTGCCATCTTTACTAGCTGTCTCCATTAATACAATAATTTCTAGTGCACATTTTAGGATCAAACCAGCCTTAGCCAATAGCTGTTTTTGGATTGCTTCATTTGCATAGCACACCCAGCAGGCCTTTAAATTAATGTGTCGTTTAAACTCCAAACTGGCAATGCTCTGTTAATTTTCTTAATTTGCCCACATATTCGTTTGCTTTTTGATTCAGCATATAATTCACTTTGCAATTAACAGTGGCTTTGAGGATAGGTGATTTTGTAGAATTTCCACTATCTCAGCAAATGCTTTGTCCGTGGATTTAGTAGCAGTTATACCATGCAGCGTCTTATAAATTTAGTCCATTATGCTCCATAAGACCACCACCTTTTTTGCAACAATTGAATTGGTAGTTATGTACCATTGCAGACTCTTGACACAGATAAGCCATTCCTTTACTAAGCTATCAAGTCAGTTTTCCCAAACAACCAGACATTTTTAACGCTTTACTTTGTAAATGAGTAGTTTATTCAGTCCTGGTGGCTGCAGGTTCCTTTTCAGTTTCACTATAGCTCATGGTCACTATTTCAGTGTATTCCTGGATTAAGATCTCATTGCCAATTGTTGTGTCTTTTCCTTTTTACAGAGTATGCAAAGCCTACCTACTGTGACAACGTTCCCCTTCTACCTTGGTGGGTCTTGTGCTTATTGACGGATTTGCTTGCCTCGGAGATTCACGGCAGCCCTCAGCTTGGCCGTTTTCGTGAACCCACAGTCCAGGTCAACTCCTCCTGTGTCTGATCAGGAGTTGGGACGTTTGGGGGGAACCCAGGCCCGCCCTCTACTCCGGGTTCCAGCCCAGGGCCCTATGGAATGCAGCTGTCTAGAGTGCCTCCTGGAACAGCTGTGCGACAGCTACAACTCCCTGGGCTTCTTGCCCATGGCCTCCTACCAACACCTTCTTTATCCTCACCATACCTTCCCCCTGGTGTCTGATAATGCTTGTACTCCTCATTTCTCCAGCAGTATGCCTTCTCACTCTCAGGTCCTACTGCCTCTTGCTCCCAGCTCCTCACATGCGCACCACAAACTGAAGTGATGTTTGTGATGTTTTTAAACCAAGGTGCCCCAATTATCCTGCCTTATTTGATTCTAGCAGCTTCTTGATTGGCTGCAGGTGTTCTAATCAGCCTGTCTGCCTTAATTGTTTCCAGAAAGTTCCTGATTGTTCTGGAACCTTCCCTGTTCCCTTATCCAGGGAAAAGGGACCTACTTAACCTGGGGCTAATAGATCTGCCTTCTATAACTGTCCTTTAGCCATCTGGCCCGACCCTGTCACACTACATATATACACACTGCTGATCTGGCAGGTTTTGATGCATGCAACACTGCACACACTAGAGGGCGCTCAAACTATTTAAAGGGATACTACCAACACACTAGAATAATGTTTGGAAACTTACTAACGGAGGGATTGTCTCACAATCTTCCTTGATTTTCCTCAAAGATACCAGAGGTACCAAGATTTGAAACATCTACAAAATCCTGGACTGAGATCCTCCTCCCTTTTTCAGCTCCTTTGCGCAGACAACCTGAAAGCCCCATATCTGATCAAGGGAGAATTTTCCCAATGCAGGTACTCGCAAAGATTCCCTTGCAAGCCCTTGTGTAGGGTTTGTGCTGGGGTGGGGATGTGGGTAAGAGAAGACTATCAGGGGAAGCACTGCAGTACACAGCACTGTGGAGATTCTGAACAATGCTATAAAAACATAGAAATGTAGAAGGGACCTTAATAGGGCATTTAGTCCAAGCCCCAGCACTGAGACAGGACTATAGTCTGTATGGCAGGGTAAAGAGGCTGATGCAATTTAGACAAGCCCCTGGCCTATGCCAAGTTACACTAGAGAGCTCTCCAGCCTGCAGAGCAGCCCAGGATCAAGAGCGCACAAGGTTGACTTAAAGCCATCATAGGCTGCAGTAAATAATCTCAGCCCTGCTAATTAAAGTTGTCACAGTTGGTAACTAGAGAGACTAACCTGGTCAGTTTGCCATTTTCATGACTATCAAATTTTACTGTGATTCAGTTTAAACCATGAACTTTACCAAAATTATAATTTCCAGCTTCTTCAGAATCTGTTTTGTCCTAGAATCCTAATTAAATTCCAAATTTAAATGCCAACACCTTGTAGATAGCAGCTTGACTGCCATTTGATGATGGTCCATCTATTGGTATCTTCAGTATTACAACTCACACTGAGAGTGGAGATAAAAATAATTAAATAATTCCTCCAAAGATACAGTACTGCACAGTAATCCCTAAGCACTGCTCTAAGGCTAATTCTAAGATGTGTTTTGGTTCATTGTGGAGAGAGACTTTATATATTACATATTAGTACTTTTTGAAATAAGACATGAAGGAGATTGTGCTGTTCTTTTGGACTGCATCCATCATATAAAAACTCCAACACTTTAATCTGAATTGACGCAGGAATGATCACATGCATCCCATTTCATCAAACATCCTTGTACTATGGAAAGTTCAAGAGGAGTGAGAGATTATAAATTTTACTGACAGGACTTTTCTGAACAAACTCATGGAGAAGTGTTCAAGTATGTATGGATCATTTGATTAGAAATAACAAAATATTCAACCAGGTTTACATAAAAGATCTTTATTGAAATAGCTCCTTGATAACGAAGACATTATTCAGAGCAGCATGAAGTCCTCTACCTTGGAATACAGTTTGTCATTTTACTGTTGCATAGTGCAAGACTGACTTTAAAATATGGAGGAGCCCAGGAAAATTATTGTGGAAGAGTCTCGTTCCATCCATCTCTTTTCCCTTCTCTCATCTCATCATAGGAAACATAGGAATTGCCATATTGGATCCGTCTATAATATACTCCTGTAACTTGTCCCTGACAGTGGCCAGTTACTGCTGCTACAGAGAAAGCTGCAATAAACCTAATAATTAAAGAATAATCAGAACATAGGGGAAATTTCTTCATAATCTCTAGATAATCAAGGTGGGTGAGATAATGTCTTTTATTTCAGCAACTTCTGTTGGTGAGAGAAACAAGCTTTCAAGCTATGCAGACCTGAGGAAAAGCTCCAGAAGTTCAAAAGCTTGCCTCTCTCAGCAGCAGAAGTCGGTCCAATAAAAGATATTACCTCACCCACTTTCTCTCTCTAATATTCTGGGACCGACAGGGCTAAACCACCATTGCAAATTTCATATCTCTGACATTTAGCACAATCATCTTGTGTCCAAAGCATGAGCACATATCTCTTTTATTTGAAAAAGATATCCTATCTCATGCAACTATGAATGTTCTCGCTATTCATATAGGCCTGATCCAATAAGTCCCATTGACTTAAATGGGCATTGGATCAGGCGCCAAGTGATTAATCTAAATATCTCATGCTAGTGAGTTTCACATGCTAAGTGTGGGCTGTGTATAAAGCAATGCCAATTTATCAGTTTTAAATATGATCTCTAAATTTCAATGAATGCCACATTGTTCACTATGAAAAAGGGTAAATGGAGCATCTGATTTACCTTATCTACACCATTTTTCATTTTGTTTACCACTGCTGGGATCTAATGTTGAAAGGAAAGGACATAAGGACACTGGATATGAAGTTAGAAATTGCTATGAGGCATGTTGGGACAGTTACATGACGGAAAGAGGTTGAGAGGAATGGAATTTCCTGCGCATAGCTTAAAAGGAAACCACCATGGAATGAATGACATGTTCCTATCATCATCCTGATCGCTTTGCTTGGATGTTGTATCACTTTTCCCTGCTCTTCAGCTGCTTTTGTCTTTTTAAAGCCTTAATTCTGTGACCTGATTTGCACACATGGACAGTTATAGTCACCCCTAAGTCAGTGAGAGCTCCAGGATGCTCAGCTTCTTTGAAAACAAGGCTTCTAATCCAGATGCCTAACAATGGAATTAAGATCCTATTTTTCAGAGTAGCAGCTATGTTAGTCTGTATCTGCCAAAAGAACAGGACCACTTGTGGCACCTTAGAGACTAACAAATTTATTTGAGCATAAGTTTTTGTGAGCTACAGCTCACTTAATTGGATGCATAGAATGGAACATATAGTAAGAAGAAATATATATACATACAGAGAACATGAAAAGGTGGAAGTTGCCATAGATCTAAGTTTCTAAGATCACCCAGGCATCATAGGCTACCTGGCTATTCCTCCCTTAGAGTTGGTATGGCAACTTCCACCTTTTCATGTTCTCTGTATGTATATATATCTTCTTACTATATGTTCCATTCTATGCATCTGATGAAGTGGGCTGTAGCCCACAAAAGCTTATGCTCAAATAAATTTGTTAGTCTCTAAGGTGTCACAAGTATTCCAGTCCTATTTTTGGCACCCATTTTGGAAAATCGTGTCCTAGAGTTGTAAGTGCTAATGCACTTGCCTCACTTAAGAGCTAGCTAGCTTGTTTTTAGGAGTTGCAGATTTTAAGTAGCTCAAGAGGATCAAGCTAGTACCCTTAAATCCCAGTGTACTCAAGAGTTTCTAAGATCACCCAGGCATCACAGGCTACCTGGCTATTCCTTCCTTAGTTCTCAATGCCCTGATTACTTCTTAACTTTAGGGAGGTAGGGGACACTGCATAGGGTTGCCAGTTTTGGTTGGATGTATTCCTGGAGATTTATCACATGACATAATCATTAATTAAATCATTAATTAATTAATGTGACATATATCACATGACATAATCATTAATTAAAGACTAATCTTTAATTCCTGGAGACTGCAGGCCAATCCTGGAGGGTTGGCAACCCTAACACTGCAGAATGCAAGGCATGGTGACTATTGCCCTGTTGATCTCAAAGTGTTCACGTTCTAGCTGTTCAGGACATTGTGAGCTACTAAGTGATATTTGGGTGCAGACTTTACAAAGAGCCACAACTTATAAAGGTGACTGACTAGCAAAACTCCTAAATTCAGTCAGAGCAGAGACCCAGCTTTTGAGGCTTTGAGCTTTGCCAAAGGACTGATCCATAACTCTGAAATGCCAGCATTTGGATGTAGAACATTACATACGTTGGCATGTTGCTCGTCAATTTTGGGTTAACATTAGTATCCCCATCTTCCATGGCATAAATAGAAGCAGTATGGTGAATAATACTAATAAATTTAGGCTTCAGAGTAGCAGCATTAGTCTGTATCCACAAAAAGGAGTACTTGTGCCACCTTAGAGACTAACAAATTTGGTGCCACAAATACTCCTTTTCTTTTTACTAATAAATTTGTTAGTCTTACTTTATTTATTTTAAAATTGGCCTATGGATGAGATTTTACTCAGATCTATGTAAAGTTTCAATAGTTAAATCTAGTTTAAACTAGTGGGACACTGAAAAACATTAGACAAAATCCATAACATTTCAAAAGGGGTCCATTGTTAACACTTTCCAATTTCTAAACTACTGAGCAGATTTATGTGTAACAACAACAAAATGAGTCAGTGGTGTAATTTTGGTGGTGAAATATCATTCATCCTTAACAAAGGGATTTAAATCTCTGCATTAATTGAAAAAACCTCAGCACTCTTAATTATGGACCTGCTAATGATGCCTCCATGATATTATAATAAAATAATGACAATTAACATATTTATACAATACCTTTCATTCTGAAAGATTCCAAAGCAATCAGGGCTGGAAATTGCAAACCTCTAAGCACCCATTGGCTTTGATGGAAGTTGAGGGTTTACAATACCTCTTTGAGTTACTCAGCTCCTTGCAAAAATGGAGCTGGTTAGTGATCTCTTCACTCATTATTGAAATGCAGCTCTCTCAGGGTTTGAAACACAGTCACTATTTAACAGCAGGACAGAAAGTGACAAACAATATCCTATCCACTTGAGACTGCTGGGAGACTTTAGCTAGGGAAATCAGGGCACTGGGGTTAAATATCCACAGTATTAGGAAAAGTGCCATAGAATTTTTAATGACCCCAAGTTGTCAGGTATCCTGTTCATTATTCAGAAAAACAAACTCTCCAGCAGAAAAGTGGCCCCTAGCATCTTCCTTGGGGCATTGGTTACATACTGAGTCAGAGGAAATGGTGACACCTACTGCATCAGAAACATCATTCCAGGCTGCCCACTTCAGTTTCTTCAGAGATGTCCCATCCAAGTGCAGACTGTTTAGTTCGTGAATTCTAATACTATTGCTACAGGGTTTTGTTTGTTTTTTTCCTAAGAGTGCCTCAAGTTTACCTTTTCATTCAGTGACATTTTGGGCTTGGTACAGTACATATTAATGTTTCTATCCTAAATGTATTTTAATTTATAAAAGTTCTAGTCTTTATATTGTAGCATGAGTCACAGTGGCTATAATTTATGAAGTAATCAGCAGCTATGTATTTCTACAGTGCACACGAGGGAGTAGTTTTGGATTTTCATGGTGATACAATTGTGCACCCACTGGGTGGCCCATTTTCAAAAGAATATAGAAAGCTCATCTATTCCTGTCTGCAAGCAAGAGGGGTGGATTGTAGGTACCATTGGACAAAATAGCTTAACTACTTCATAAATCACATGATAAGATTACTGAGGAAATACCAGGTGCTTTCAACAACACTTTCACTGGATTTATTCATTGGTCTCGTTATTCACATCATTTTCACTGTTGTCCATATTCAGTCATGGACAGGGAAATGGGAGGGGAGAGGGAAACTGAAAAGAAGGGAATGAAGGGCAACACATGGGAAGAGATTGTGGATGTCTTTCAGAGCAGACCATAGGGTAATGCCTGGTAGATGTCATCATTCATACAGTTCTGAAAAAAAATGTTTATTCTATGCAAGTTAGTTTTGGGGACAATACACTAATGACTTACTTAGATACCACAGTGGTAAGTACAGTAAAAAAGCCTAGAACAGCTCGATAGAGCCTATTCATTTCATATTGAAAGTTAGCTAGCCTTTGATGAAACATTAAGCAGTTCTAACACAGAAGATTATAACAGCTTTGTTACATACCTGTCAAGGTTCCTCCCCCACTCTGAACTCTAGGGTACAGATGTGGGGACCTGCATGAAAAACCTCCTAAGCTTATCTTTACCAGCTTAGGTCAAAACTTCCCCAAGGTACAAAATATTCCACCCGTTGTCCTTGTACTGGCCGCTACCACCACCAAACTAATACTGGTTACTGGGGAAGAGCTGTTTGGACGCGTCCTTCCCCCCCAAAATACTTCCCAAAACATTGCACCCCACTTCCTGGACAAGGTTTAGTAAAAAGCCTCACCAATTTGCCTAGGTGACTACAGACCCAGACCCTTGGATCTTAAGAACAATGAACAATCCTCCCAACACTTGCACCCCCCCTTTCCTGGGAAATGTTGGATAAAAAGCCTCACCAATTTGCATAGGTGACCACAGACCCAAACCCTTGGATCTGAGAACAATGAAAAAGCATTCAGTGTTTTACAAGAAGACTTTTAATAAAAAATAGAAGTAAATAGAAATAAAGAAATCCCCCCTGTAAAATCAGGATGGTAGATATCTTACAGGGTAATTAGATTCAAAAACATAGAGAACCCCTCTAGGCAAAACCTTAAGTTACAAAAAAGATACATAGACAGAAATAAGAAAAGGAGTACTTGTGGCACCTTAGAGACTAACCAATTTATTAGAGCATAAGCTTTCGTGAGCTACAGCTCACTTCATCAGATGCATATCGTGGAAACTGCAGCAGACTTTATATATACACAGAGAATATGAAACAATACCTCCTCCCACCCCACTGTCCTGCTGGTAATAGCTTATCTAAAGTGATTATCAGGTGGGCCATTTCCAGCACAAATCCAGGTTTTCTCACCCTCCACCCCGCCACACAAATTCACTCTCCTTCTGGTGATAGCCCATCCAAAGTGACAACTCTTTACACAATGTGCATGACAATCAAGTTGGGCTATTTCCTGCACAAATGTGTGGGGGGGGTGGAGGATGAGAAAACCTGGATTTGTGCTGGAAATGGCCCACCTGATGATCACTTTAGATAAGCTATTACCAGCAGGACAGTGGGGTGGGAGGAGGTATTGTTTCATATTCTCTGTGTATATATAAAGTCTGCTGCAGTTTCCACGATATGCATCTGATGAAGTGAGCTGTAGCTCACGAAAGCTTATGCTCTAATAAATTGGTTAGTCTCTAAGGTGCCACAAGTACTCCTTTTCTTTTTGCGAATACAGACTAACACGGCTGTTACTCTGAAATAGACAGAAATAGTTACTCTATTCAGCACAATTCTTTTCTCAGCCATTTAAAGAAATCATAATCTAACACATACCTAGCTAGATTACTTACTAAAAGTTCTAAGACTCCATTCCTGGTCTATCCCCGGTAAAGACCAGCATATAGACAGACACAGACCCTTTGTTTCTCTCCCTCCTCCCAGCTTTTGAAAGTATCTTGTCTCCTCATTGGTCATTTTGGTCAGGTGCCAGCGAGGTTACCTTTAGCTTCTTAACCCTTTACAGGTGAGAGGAGCTTTCCCCTGGCCAGGAGGGATTTCAAAGGGGTTTACCCTTCCCTTTATATTTATGACAATACCTCAGGTCAGAAGTGAGTTTCTAGTGCCGTGACCGTTTATGGTGCTCAAGGATGGACTAAAGTTATCTGGGGCCAGGATCCAACAAAGTTGTGGGGCCCTGAGACACACATTTGCTCACCTTTTCATATTTACAATGGGACCTGGGAGTGAATCTGACTGAGTCATGCAGCCAGGACATCAACAGATTAGTAAAATGCTGGGAGAGTGGAAATCCTCATCTCTCAAGTACATGTTCCAATGTCCTTCTCCCAGCCCAGAAACACACTAAGAGGCAGATTCACAGCTAGCATAAATCAGTGTAGCTTCATTGAGTCTATTAGCTCTATTTACATTAGTTGAGAATCCAACTGCTTTTTCTTTCCGCTCACCCAGGCAGTCTTCATCTTTAGGTTTGTTTTGCATATGAATGCTTGTGTATGGCAGAAACCACACAACCCATGTTATAGTTAGACAAAAAGGAAACAAAGAGCTTTGTTCTGCAAACTGGTTCCCATTAGTCCAGCAACAGGAAAATCTTGATTAAATTGTAATTGAATTGACTGTCTAATAAAATGTGGGGCAATTAATTTTCCTTTTGTAGTTTATGTATTTTCAGAAGGGAATCAAGTGAATCAAATATCTATGGCATATTGTTGATGATTCCCTAGTCAATGGATATGGTTTAATAATTTAACTTTTATTTAAAAAACAAACACTTTATCAAGCTTTAGTTGAACTTAATCAGTTATTAAATATAGTTCTTGACTGAGAAGTAATTGACTATTGAATGGCTTTGTACAGTTAACTGTTATTGGATTTTCAGGAATTTAGTTTCATTTGGCTGGGCTATCCCTTCCAGTAGTTTTAGGAGATACAATTAGTGTTCCTATCAGTATTTTAACAGACTCAGTATTCTGGGAATTACAAAGTAATCGTTTTTATGATGGAGCAGCCACAGGGAGATGTGATTATATTCAAAATATTAACAATGAAGAAATTCAGATCTCCCTTGCTGCAGAGTAAGGCCATTGAACTACTTTCAGTGGACATGGAGAACAATTGATCAGTGTCCTCTTTAAAACAGCCATTAACATATTCAAAGACTTATCAGCCATCATTTTTTCTCAAGATTAAACATGCCCCATTTTTTTAACCTTTCCTCTTAGGTCAGGTTTTCTAAACCTTTTATTGTTTGTGTTGCTTCCCTCTGGACTCTCGCCAATTGATCCACATCTTTCGTAAAGTGTGGCACCCAAAACTGGACGTAAAAATCCAGCTGATGCTTCACCAGTGCCAAGCAGAGCAGAATAATTACCTCCCATGTCTTACATACAGCACATCTTATAAATACACCCTAGAATGATATTAGCCCTTTTTTGCAACTACATCATATTATTGGCTCATATTCAATTTGTGATCCAATATAACCCCCAGATCCTTTACAGCAGTACTATTGACTAGCCAGTTATTTCCCATTTTGTAGTTGTGCATATGATTTTTCCTTCCTAAATGCTGTACTTTGCACTTGTCTTTATTGGATTTCATCTTATTGATTTCAGAGCAATTCTCCAATTTATCAAGATAATTTTTAATTTGAATCCTGACCTCCAAAATGCCAACACTTCCCAGCTTGGTGTCACCCGTAAATTTTATAAGCATACTCTACACTCCATTATCCAAGTCATTAATGAAAATATTGAATAGAACTGGACCCAGGACAGACCACTGCAGGACCTCAATAGCTACTTTCCCCCCCCAGTTTGACAACAAACCATTGGTAACTGAGTGCACATCCAGTTTTGCATTCACTTTATACAGGTAGTCCTTGGATTTATGACACAATTGGTTCCTTACAATTGCGTCGTAAGTTGAAACGTTGTAACTTGGAACCGCAATCTACTCCATTGCGGGATGAGCGTCGTAAACTCGAAACCTATAGTTGTAAGTCGAATCAGGATGTCAATCTAGAAGTCGAACGGCACTTACAACGTCAAATGTCGTAAGTCAGAGGACTGCCTGTACTAATTTAATCTAGACCACACTTCCCTACTTTGCTTTGAGAATGTCATGTGGAACTGTGTCAATAGCCTTACTAAAATCAAGAAATGCCAGGTCTACAGCTTCAGAGTCCCATGATGTGCTGCCTTCCCGCAAGCATTGTACATTCTGACTTTACAGATGCCAAGTCCCTTACACCTTGATGTGCTCAGAATACAAATGCTGAGCCATGGCACTGCACTGCCATCAGATGGCCACAGCAGTTGAGTCCATCTATTTATTTCTTAACTGCTTTTGGTTTCTAAGAGTGTACTATATATATATATGTTCAAAGTTGCAATTATGTAATTAGAAAATAGCCTGTAATAGCTCCAAAGGAAACAACTAGTTAAATGTATAACTAGACAATACTCCCACGTCTATTTCCAGAACAGTGGTAGATTTTTAACTGACGCACAGGTGAACTCTGTTTCAGTGGTTCGAATGGCATCATTTTAATATAATTTTGTTTTTCATTTTTGCACGACACCCACTCATAACATTAATGTGAAATGAAGACCTGTGTAGTGCCATTAGTTTTGCCCTTCCGACTATATTTTTGTTACCCCACTCCAACCATCCCCGTTTGGTTTTAGCTTGTTTAGACCAGATGCCTCATCATCCTTTTCACTAACCAGCACAAACGAGAATGGGGGAATATTTAGATTTGCTCATTAAAGTTCTATTTGTGCAACAGTTCTAGTTCCAACTCCTCAATGTCTGTCAATTCATGTTTTTTTTGGATTTTGGTGAATCTTGTCAGACTATATGTTAGCATGATTTCAAGTCCTTTAGTGGTATTTACTGCATTCAATACAATTATGATGAGAATGGAATAAATCATTAGACAAACAAAAACATCTTTTAAAGTGTTTTCAGTTTAAATTTAAAATCATATATATTTAAACCAGATTCTTTTAAATGGAAATTGCAGAGATCTAGCTGCATATCCCAAGATAAGAGTGTTATAACGAAACTATTAATCACATTCACATTCTTTTGGTTTTTATTCAGACACACGTAAAAGAAGGTGATGGAGAGATTTTTTAGTGAAACCTACCTGTTAGTAAGGCTTACTGTTACTGATGCCTCCAAAGTATCCTGGGGAATGAGCTAGACTATCAATGATCTTTCTATCTTATGCTGCCTAGGATCTAATGTCTTCTATTTTCTTTCATTATCGCCATTTCAGGCTAATTGTTCATTGGGATTCAAGTTAAGCTTTGAATATTACAACAAATCATTTTGGGTCACTTCAAAAATAATACACAAAAATAAATAAATTAAAAGTATTCCAAGTATGGGCTCTGATCCCAAGAGGAGGTGAGCACATGGAGCTCCCACTGCATTCAAGCTGCCAGCTCTGACATTTAAAAGATCTGGGTTACTAGAAGAATGCCTTTCTGATTCCATACCTTTGCAGTTGTGTTCAGCAATGACACTCAGGTTGGAGAAAATAGGCATTGCAAGTGATCAGAACCTCAGGAACAGGCCCGTAAGTCCAAGAACTGAATCGGGTTACTGTTTCACTGGTCTTCCATGGGGGGGGTGGGGGTAGACTCTCCTCTGCATACACAATGATCAGTGTAGCTACTTTTGCATCATCATGTCCCCTGTGAGTACGAGGCCAGTAGCCTACCGACCCAGAGAACAAAAGCTAGTCCTTGTCTGCTGAAGTCGCCTCTGAATCTTGACAAGAGATCAGGTCATTCATCAGTTTAGCTGGGATGGCCGCTCAGATGTTCAATACGTATCTCTAGAATAAAACTGTTTGTACTACTATCACTTACCTTGGAAAAATGGGCACTGCTGTATATTCAAATTTAAAGTCAGCTGTTACTTTAGATTTACACTTGCATCCTTTTTTCCCCCCTTCATTTAATTTTCTGTATGTCAGCAACATCTAGCATAAGATCCTGCAAAAGTAAACACCTACACACACAGTGACCTACTTAGAAATTACACGCTGGCTTGCACGTAGGCATAAAGAAGGTTTTTTTTAAAAAAAATCACATTTAAATGCTGTAATTTACAACTTTAGGGCTTTGAGTGGCATACTGCAAGGAGGTGATGCATGATAGCCACACCCCCAAATTTTATTCCATTTGAATTTACAGAGTTTTCTTTTAAACTTCAAAGGCTCGGTTGTGCCAACAGATTGAGGCAGAATGTCCTCTTGATTTAAATGGGGAATCTTGCTTTAAAAGTGATGGCATTGATAAGGTCCCAAGTTCTCAATTCCACAGCTTAGCAACTAAAAATGCATCCCCATTAACATTTAAAACTCAGCAAATTACAACTTTATCCAAGACTTTGTTCAACATCCCCTACATACAAAGAACCCAAAGACTTATTACATTGAATGCATTCTGTTTATTTAAGAAGGAAGATCTCAAGTGAGTGCCCATTACAGGAGGCATCTCTCATAATGTACAATAAAATCAACCATTGCTTCCAGCAGAATACAAAAATACACATCTCAGTGACTTCCATACAATAATAAATATGTAATCATGCATCCGACAATAAAAAGGCACAGAAAACTGGTCACTTAGTAGTCATAAAAATTACTAACTATATTAACAAAGCCACCTGAATTATCTGTACAAGGAAATGTAACAATATATTCCAAAGGTGAAAACACATAAACCATCTTTAAAATAGTATATGCAATAAATACCTCAACTGTTTTATATATTAAAAATAAAACTGTGCCATTGTAAACAGTATGTAAACAAACAAAACTCACTGTTCCTTACCATTATTAAAAGGAAATAAAGCCAAAAGTTACAACCCTGCTCTGTTAGATATATTTCATTGGCAAGTTTTTCAGGCAGTTTAAAGTTGTACTCTTTTCTGCAGCAAACAGAGCCCACTGTGTGTCTTATTCTTAGAAATAAGTACTACAGCATTACTGTGTTTCAAAACTGACCACCTGAAATGTAGCAGGTCCTTAAATATCAACAAGATTGTCAAAACTGAAACTTAAGAAAAGCAATTTTTCTAGTGTTATGGACAAAAGTAACTGAATTATATGAAATATTATAGCATCAATAAAACTTAGTCACCTATATAACACCGTCCATCCACAGATCTCAGAGTGCTTTACAAAGGTGGGTAAGCATTATTATCCCCATTTTACAGAAGGAGAAACTGAGGCACAGCGTGGTTAAGTGACTTGCCCAAGGTTATACAGGAAGTCAATGGCAGAGAGCTAGGAATATAATACAGGGCTCCCAACTCCCAGTCTGGTGCTCTATCCACTGTACTATACTTCCTCATTCCCTATATATTCTTAGTTTGGGATTTAATTTATGTCATGTGCTTTAGGACAATGAGTATGGAGCCCTGCACTCACAGTTCCCACGTATAATTACAGAAAGATAAGGAAGATGTGTAGGAGAGTCATCTGCTCACTTAGCCCAGAATCTGCTCCCACTGAAGGAAATGGGAGTTTTTCTATTGACAACAGTGGGGGCACGATTGAATCTAGCCTTAGTAAGTCTCTGCACTAGCCTAGCGGTCAGCCCTTGCAGGCCTGATTGCAGAATCAAGGCCTTTATGTTTAGTCTTTTGGGGTCTGATCCTTCAAGTAACAAGCAGACAAAACTTCCAGGACGCTCAACCAGGGTGGCAGAGCAGGTCGTTTTCCAACATCATTTTTATCAAGGAGGTGGAAGGGTGCAAACAAAAAACCTAAAGAACTCTGAACCTAAATAATTTTCCCTTGGAAAAGAATCATCAGGGAAGAAGTGACATACTGTATAAATGCCTTTAGAATATCTCGGCCAAAGGAAAATGTTTAGCTTCTCAGTTCTTCAGCTTTTGATAACACTGGTACAGAGTCATAATTTTAAGCACCCTATTGTATCCCTGGGAGGTTCTTCACCAGTGATTATCTGTGACAGACAGACACTGATCTTTTTCAGATGTGCATATGCCAAAGCGCATGTAGTTCTTATCTGAAATGAATATATTTAGGTCTAGATTAAGGTATTAAATGTAGGAAGGTATTTTTATGTTGATGTTTCACAATAGAACATCTTTTCATGGCAAGCAGTGAGAGGCATCCACCTAAAGTATACACAAGTTCATATATCCCCTTAGAAGGGATTCAGGAAGCACTTCATTATTGTATTTCTATTCTACTAGTGCATATCAAGGGCCTGATCCGTCAGTCGTTATGTTAGCAGTTCCATTCACTTTAATTGGTTGCTGCATTTGGCCCCTCCACTGCATACTTATGTAATACATTTTTATTTATCTGAAGAGAAAAGAAAAAATGCCACTTTAGGATTAAGAGGTTAACACAACCCACGTCTTAGTTATAATTTTAAATTAGTGTATTTTTGACCCCCACAAAAAAAGTTTTTAAAGTGTCTAATTGAAAATCTACAAAAGTCAAGAAACAAAGTGAACTATAAAAAGAAAGGAGTACTAGTGGCAACTTAGACAGTAACCTGAACTATATGATATCTGGGAGTGTGAAAATTTAATGAGACAAAATAATTTTTCTGTCTCCCTCACCAGTAGGCCATATATGTGGGGGGAAGAAGAAGAAATGTGATCTTTTTAAATGCAGATCCTACATTAATTTTTACACATTTTAGAAAAAATGTATTAAAATTCATTATTAATTTTCTTAGGTGTATTAAAGGAACAGAACAATAAAAAAACGTGAATGCTCTAAAATGCATACATTCCTACCTGTGCTGTATTTTGCAGGTTCGATAGAAAAATCCAAAAAATAACTGTAGAGTTCACATTGGGAAAAATAAATATATTTCACTTATTAAAAAAATCACACGAGGAAAACAGCTCAAGCACAAAACTTTCAAACGGGGGAGGTCAAATCCTGGCCCCATTCAAGTCAACGGCAAAACTCCCATTAACTTTAATAGGACCAGGATTTCACGCAGAATCTTTAAGGATTCTTTAGATGGCAACAACCAAAAACCCTGCTATTGCATCATATACATTATACATATTTAAAATATTCATTAGCATCTGTAAACATCTTGAACAAACATTAAGTAATTTCTGCAATTCATCTGATTTAAAAATACTACTATGAAAAATCCATCTTTAGTATTGGATATACACCTCTACCCCGATAGAACACTGTCCTCGGGAGCCAAAAAATCTTACCACGTTATAGGTGAAACTGCGTTATATCGAACTTGCTTTGATCCACCAGAGCGTGCAGCCCACCCCCCCGGAGTGCTGATTTACCGCATTATATCCAAATTCATGTTATATCAGGTCACGTTATATCGGGGTAGAGGTGTATTTTAAGTTTTCCTGCACAGGGGTTAGAATCATTACACACACACACACACACAGTATGTATGTAAACATACACTCTTGCTTACACAATATATATTATCCACATGTATACACATACCATGGACAATATAAATATGTATATGCCTATGTAATTTAAGTTTGCAGACTCTAATGTTCACCAATTTGATACCTATTTTTATTCGAGGAATGATTTCTATTTGCATTGAGCTGGTACACCCTGATCCTGTGAAGACTTGTGTAAATGCTTAGCTTTAAACACATGAACAGTCTCAGTTTAAAGCTAAGGACATGCATAGGAATTTGTAGACTCAGAGTCTCATTTTGCATGATGTTTGCAAAGATATTGAATTTTCCTATATATAACAAATTGTAGAGCAGTTTGGCATGTTCACACCAATAAGATTTCTGAAAGAGCTTTGATTCAACAAAAGTGTCCAGGACATTCACAATATATCTGTGGATAAAACAGCATAAAGCAAGTTGGATTGTTCTACTTGCCAATTAATATATTCAACTCCCTCCACCTCATTTGTAAGTCAGGTCATACTTTCAATCTCTAATATAACTAGAAGCATTTCAACTATATGATGATTTCATAAAACATTTTAGCAGATTTTATTAACTATGGGATTTATCCTGCAACTCTTACGTATGGACTAGTAGTCCTTATTCATGCAAGTAGTCAAACATTACTAAAAATAAAAACAGAATAACTTCACGATTAAAGGCTGAAGCCAACAGGAACAGACTTCATTTGGACTGCCAGTTTTAAGGACAGTTGCAGGATTGGGCGCTACTTGCACATTTGTTTGGTGGGTGGTGGTTTTTATTATTGTGTTTGCAGTATGGATAATAAAAGAATCTATGCTAACTGTCCAAACAACTTCAATGAATAGATATTGAATAGCAGCTGTGTGGGGAAAGGAATACAACAATGGTGTTCAAATGTAGTCAGAATCTGATAGTGATATTTAAATCATCAGGATGATTTAAATTAACATGATTACTACAATTTTAATGATTTATTCCTCAATTTTTGTTTGGCAATCACCTTTTTTGGTAGCCACTGTATATATAGGTGGGAACAAGAGAAAGCAATCTAATTAAAAAACAAATACGAAATGCAGAAACTAAACTGACAGGTTTCAGAGTAGCAGCTGTGTTAGTCTGTATCCGCAAAAAGAAAAGGAGGACTTGTGGCACCTTAGAGACTAACAAATTTATTACAGCATAAGCTTTCGTGAGCTACAGCTCACTTCATCGTATGCATTTTAAGCACGAAAGCTTATGCTCAAGTAAATTGGTTAGTCTCTAAGGTGCCACAAGTACTCCTTTTCTTTAAACTATTTCTACTACATTAGATGTCTTTAATGGGACATCTGAAGAAGTTTAAGGTGCCACCGGACTCCTTGTTGTTTTAATGGGAATATAATTGTGATAAACATTTACAGCCTAGCATTAAAAACAAAACAAACAAAAAACGGTATCTTCTCCTCAAGGCGTACTATGAAAGTTAGTTGAAGGGTTTGTGCTCTGGGTGATTTAAGAGATCATCTGGTCCTGAGTGAACTTTACTGCTTAATTCTCTTTACTGCATTGCTGTCCTTAGGCATACGCGGCTGCGTAGGGCACCCACCACAGCTGGCTGCTGCAGCCTGCTGAGTCTTCCTCCGGAGGGGATCTAGTACTTAAAAGTGAGGTTTCAGAGTAACAGCCGTGTTAGTCTGTATTCGCAAAAAGAAAAGGAGTACTTGTGGCACCTTAGAGACTAACCAATTTATTTGAGCATAAGCTTTCGTGAGCTACAGCTCACTTCATCAGATGCATACTGTGGAAAATACAGAAGATGTTTGTTTTTATACACACAAATCATGAAAAAATGGGTGTTTATCACTACAAAAGGTTTTCTCTCCCCCCACCCCACTTTCCTGCTGGTAATAGCTTATTGTTTTGTGTGTATAAAAACAAACATCTTCTGTATTTTGAATTCAACAGTATGCATCCGTTGAAGTGAGCTGTAGCTCATGAAAGCTTATCTCAAATAAATTGGTTAGTCTCTACGGTGCCACAAGTACTCCTTTTCTTTTTACTTAAAAGTGAAAAAGCCTTCCAGCCTGCCAGACGTATTAGCACAACACTGAAAGAGCCATTCAAGTGGTAATGAAGCCATTTAACAGGCATTTGCCAAGCCCCAGGTATATACTGTCAGTTTCTGAATTTACTGATAAAAAACAGTTGTGCATTACTGTAATATTTACTCAAAACATGTTAAAATTTGTTTTAAAAATATTTCATTAGTTTGTTGTTGAAGATTACAAAATCACATCTCTAAAAAATCCTTGCATAGATTTTTAGATGCACAAATCTGAGTATTCATCTTTAGCCTTAAATGCTTGGATCTTCAGACATATAGTTTTTTAAATAAATCCTTCAAAAGGCTACCCGTATCTAAAATACACATGCGAGCCCGAGCTGCCGTCGGGTATAGGGGCACCAGTTTTATAATACTGCATAGGGACTCATAAATCCTAGGACGGACCTGAATACAACAGTTAAGAATGTTAGCAAGCTGTATACTCAACTCTTCAGGAGAAGGACAATATTTTAATCAACAAGTTATTTTCCTGAGGCTGTGACACATTAAGATGCCTGGGATTTTAACAATGAGTGCTGTTAAATAATTTAGCTAAACCTCCTTGTGTTGTTTTGGGGCCTAGTCCTACACTTCCTGTACCAGCAGAACTAACTTTGGCTTCAACAGGAGGTTTGCCTGTGCTAGGACTGTGCCACCTAGTTCTATTAATTTTAAATAAATGTCTGCTTTTACTTAACATTTTGCTCACGTTATTTAACTGATTCGTGGACTGCCATTATGGATTAAGACATGAGGCTTCTGGTTCTAGATCAGACAGAGGCATTAAGCTGATGTTTCTGGTTTTTCAAATTCAATCCTGAGAGTTGCCAAGAGTGGGCATTCCTCACCTCTCAAAAGTTACTCAGTGCCTCGTAGGCTCAAATGAAGCTAAGGTTTTCGTAACAGCAAATCCCATTTATTGTGACTATAATCCCCAGCCGTAAACATTATTTCTGCTGTGTGACAAGAACTCTCCCCTCACCCCTGCTAAACACACCAACTTACAAACAAACTAAATGACCAGATAGATAGTTTGCCTGCTCTAGGAAGGTTCAGTGTTCTAGCCTTCCCAGGCTTCTAAGTACATAATATGAGTGTGTGTGGATAAACTAAGTAACTGTTTCAAGGTTCAGACACAGATCAACTGTTTGAGGGAGAGTAGCGTTTGTCTGGGAAAATGATGATTTTATCATATATATGGCCAAATTTTCCAGTGTGTGTTTTAAGCATTTAGCCAATTTGACATAGGAAATACTCAGATACTACAATGAAGGGTGCCAGTACAAAACCCTAAGATAGCTAGATAACTAGAAGGTAAAGCCTGTTGCACACACAAATATAGAGACACAAAATTCTGAGAGTCTAGGGTAACTGGAAATAAGTGTTTTGTGTGTGCACCTGCATGCCTGAACACTTCCTTACACATGCTAAATATCATTTTTTTCAAGATGTCCAAAGAAAAGCATATATTCTCACAATTGCCTACTGATCACCCCCAGACCCCTGATCACCAACATACACATTCTCTTTAATTTATCTTTTCATCTGAACCATGGCACAGTAAACAGCCTCCAAGAGTTTTCCTGAACCCCCTCATTCACACAAGCAGTTGCCTCTGTAACCAAAATGAAAATTAGTCTCAAGCAAACCCTACTTCCACAGATATTGAGAGGAAAATGTTATTTACCTTAAAATGTTAATAATTTGTTCCTTCTGAATTGCTATTAAAAGGATGCTATAGAATAATAATTATACTAAAAACAACAACAAGGATTTTAACATTCTAATTTATTCCTTATTGTTCAGATTCATTATTTATTTCTGCATTTCTCTCAGCTTTCACAATGAAAACAGACTCATCAGTTTCACTTTTGCTTTTAGTCCATTTCATGTCAGGTTCATTTTCCTGTTCCCATGCTCTAGCCCAAAGCTGATATGTTTGGGTTGCAAACACTACTTTTGAATAAGGATTTGTTTCCATCAGAATAAAAAAAAAAAACATAGAAACATTTCTACTGGTCTTAGGTTTTGTAAAATATTGTTTTAATTTTATTTTAAAGAATATTTTTGACCCTGTGTGTGCCCATTCCAATTTCTTACAGATATTAGTTTGTTTTTAACCTCTGAAATATTTGTTCCAGAAAAAGACCTAAGAGACTAACCCTTACCTACTTTACCTATTAGAAATGTAAAAACATCTCATTGTTTTCACAAAAAGAACAGGAGGACTTGTGGCACCTTAGAGACTAACAAATTTATGAGAGCATAAGCTTTCGTAGGCTACAGCCCCCTTCATCGGATGGAACATATAGTAAGATATATATACATACACACACACACAGATAAGTTGGAAGTTACCATACCAACTGTGAGAGGCTCTGTCTATCTATATCTTACTATATGTTCCATTCTATGCATCCGATGAAGGGGGCTGTAGCCCATGAAAGCTTATGCTCTAATAAATGTGTTAGTCTCTAAGGTGCCACGAGTCCTCCTGTTCTTTTTGCGGATACAGACTATCACAGCTGATACTCTGAAACCTGTCATTGTTTTCAGTACTTTAAAAACCACCATAAGTGATCATAGGGGTTTCTTTCTAAAAAATATGCTGCAATCGGGAGAAATGTTAGTTGCTGCTGGAACAGACATGTCTAAAGAGCAGCAGGTCAAAAACTATCCCCAGTTGGGTCTGTGCAAGTATAACTAAGGGCAGAATTTGATCCCCTATATTATTATAAGTATGAACCAACCCCTGCAGCCCTTACTCAGATGTGTAATACTTACGTAAACAGTCTCATAGAAAGCCACAGGACTGCTTTTATAAGGACTGCTCACATCAATCAGGGTTTCAAGATCAGGTCTAATTTCAGATCAGAGTTACATTATTCTACTGTATATTGTTTTATACGGATTTTTATTATTTTAAAAATTATATTTGTCACTTTGGGCTATGTGTTATTTTTAGATTTATAAAAAGTTAATGGTAAACTAATTTCAAATCAAATATACACTCTGGGACTTTGTGTACAACCATATAATACACAGTACGTTTCATTAACTCAGCTGTTGTCACATACAGGTAACATTGGTTTTAATGAAAGTGCACTTCTGCGATTACTTAGCTTCCCAGGCCCCTGTTCTCATTTGGGTATGCAGTAGTATTTGGCCCAGATTTTTGCCAAACAGCTTCTTTTTTAGGCACCTAAATAAGTGGCCAGATTTAAAAGTGCTCAACTTCTACTTAGACACTTATGATGGAATCCTGGTCCCAATCCCACCATCTTCAATGGGGCCAGGATTTCGTCTCTAAGATAGCTGGACAGCTCAGTGGAAGCTGACAGGCAAAATCAATCTGCTTCATTTAGGTTCCTAAGGCTACATCTACACTACAGCTGGGATCGACGCTCTGACATCGATCCACCGGCTGTTGATTTAGTGGATCTAGTGAAGACCAGCCAAATCGACAGCAGATCGTTCTCCAATCGACCCCTGTACTCTACCCCGAAGAGAAGAGTAAGGTAGGTCGACAGGAGAATTTCGTTATTCACATAGCTGGAGTTGCATAGCCTAGGTTGACTTATTGTGGTAGTGTAGACATAGCCTAAGTGGGAGCTCAGGACTTTTGAAAATCTGGCCCATTGTGTTTAAGCACCCTACTTGTTGGAAATATTAAAGCACAACTGCACGATCACTTAGGTGCACAAACGTCAGTATTTTTGCCAATTTAGCCAAAGATGTTAAGTGTTTGAATGTCATTGATGAGGGTGATAATGTTCTATTTTTCTGGGCTGTGAATGGATGAAATACATCTTTTGTTGTAAAATTTAGCATAGCAATACACGTGAAAGTTTAACACTTGGTGAAACCTGCCTGTAAGTGCTGGAATTATTAAAATCCTACATGTCTGATGGTTTTACTTCTCCTTTTTTGGCTGTTTTGTCCTTTACCACATTCATTTTTAAAACAAATGAATTTGTACTTAAGTGCCTACTGTTACAGCCTGTAATTCAATAATTCAAAAGAAGAATAGGAGCCTCTTCTTATTCCTACTGAAATTAATGGGAGTTTTGTCACTGACTTCAGTGGGTTGCAGGGTTGGACCTGGGAATTCTAGAAAATCTTTTGTGAGAGTAAAGATGGGAAGCTTTCCAAGTGCAATATAATTTCTGAGAAATAAACTGGGCTTCTGTATGGCAGAAATGAGCATTTCAAGTACATAAGCAAACCATTAACAGAGCTATTAAACATAACACAACAGCAGTAGAAAAGAACTAGAAAATGCATTTTTGTATAAAATATCCAATTCCACACTATATCCCATAGATAGATAAATACACAAATTTATACAACCGGTGAAGACCTTCTATTGATGATTATCAAGTGATACTTTATAATATTATCAACATTGCTGATAGCAGTATCAGGTTTTTATCTATAAAAGTATACCAGCCAAATTTTAATTCCTACCCAAACTCCTCAATTATCTCAAGTCACCAAAAAAACCAGCTAATTATTTTACTCAAGCCAACAATATAGTCATGTACAATTCCTGAAAACATTAAAATCTTTGCAGCTTAAATGAGCAGCATTTTGATATAAAAATCATACCCCCAAATTTATAACCTGTTAGTAAAGAATCAGCAAAAGGAGGATCTTGTTGTATAAATGTAACACAGTATAATGCAGTAGTGAGATATTTATCCTACTTGGGAGAAAGAAGAAAAACTCCATATAACTCTCTGTGGCTTTGAATTACTCACCCATGAATGATCAGCTAATTCCCTGGTTGTAAGATAAATATATTACTCCAACTCATTTATCCTCAACAATATATATATCTCACATAACTGAAACTTTGACAAATATCAACACTTTTTACACCACTAGTTACTAGTTACCAGAACTGTCAAACAAATGAAGGAGCCTAATACTTAGAGGTACAGATATAGCTATGAATAAACAGTGGTAAACATTAATAGTGCAATCATAAACATTAGGAATCAAGCAAAATAGATTCTCTTTCCTTTTTGTCTTTCATGTCCAATTGGCATTATCTATGTACAATATATTTTCTTAAATACATTTTTGAAAGTAACACTACTGTACTTTCTGTTATGTCTGGGTTTATATATTAATTTACCATTCAGTGTGAAACTGGTTATCTGTCAACCTGCCAGAAGGCAGGGCTATGATACAATGACAGAACACAGACAATCTTTACCAGGATACCTTGTGAAAAAAAGTACGTGTCTCATGTGGGTAGTGTGCAGTTTTCATAAGGTGAATTGGCATTATTTAATCCAGTTAAAAAGTATAAACTGGCAGATTACATATTTGTATAGACAAAATATCAGAGAATGCAGAGAAATCCACAAAAATGGAATAGGAGCATTATATTTGAAAATAATAATTCTTGTTTGCATTAAAATGATACGTTTTAGTGCACATTAGCTATAATGATACTCCTTCTCCAGAGCACAAGAGGCTGAGAGAACTATTATGTTGAAATAGACACAGTTCAGCTGGGGTTTTTTTATTACTGATTTTCTCTTCCCCCTTAAGTGTAAAATCTTTTCCTTTTAAACAGAAGTGTACTGGGGAGTAGATGGGGGGCAGGGGGAGGGTTTTACATGAAAAAAGTAGAAAGGGGAAAATGCACAAAAATAGAGTGAAAAGAAAAAAATATAACAATTTCACATTTTTGCACATATTTCCCCCCTTACAATACCGTAAAAACGAATACCATTTGCATTTGTGATTTCAACAGACTTTTTTAAAGAAGGCATTTTGTATTATAAAGGCAGCACATGTACCATCTGAAAAAGTGGTTGCTACAATAGTTGAATGCAAGAAAGTAGAAAACATTATACAAAAAACAAACCCTGATTTTAAGATAATATATCTGCCCATGACAATCTACTACCGTTTTAACATGCATGTCTCCCTTTCCTCCTTCTAAGTAGTATAACCAGGTCATCTGAACAAATACTGTCACTTCCATTTTAATAACAACTGCCCTGTTTTGCCTTGCACATATTTTGCAATGGGGCAGAAGAGAGTTGTCTACATTTAGAAGCAGAAGAGTCATCTTAAGTGTATTAAATCATGTTTTTGTTTCCCCCAGTGGGGTTTTATTTTTACTTTTTTGGTTATAGTATTACTTGACACAAGATTTCAACTGTCATGAGTCAGATCCCCCCAAAATCATATTGGTAAAAAAAATTGAGTTTTTTAAAAATAATAGTTTTGGGGAATCTCTTCATTTTCCTTCTGCTTTCTGAGCCCTTTAAGTACATGTTTTCAACCTTTTCTCCATAGCCATGAGGACCTGAAATTCACTTAAAAAAAAGGACTCCAGGAGCTGGGGCTTTAACAAAAAACACTAAATATTTCAAAAGTTGCTATAAAATCATAAATTAGTAACATTGTGTTTAAAAAGTACTTCCTGCAGAAAATCGACATAGGTAAACAACATTATAGACTTATGCCTTCAGTAAAAAGATTCCTTAGTTATTTTTGTTCTACTCATCAATGCATTTGGAACTGATATGAAATACATTTTTAAGTCATAGTTTCCTATAAAATTTGCTCTCCTGGACCTCTGTCAAATAAAGTATAAATAAAGTCTGAAATACTTAGTCTACTTGTACATTAAAAAAACCTCCACTTACATAACTGATGTTAAATTCTTTGGCAGTCATTTAAAAAACCTGGATTACTGATAGAAAGACAACAGCTGAAAAGTTGCCCTATCCTGAGGTAATTTTAGGAGTGTTATAACAAAGAGGAATTATTAATAATACATTTTCCCGTCCAAAAGGAGTTTACCCTTTCCAGAGGCAGTCACTGAAGACTACACAGAAATTGAGAAAGAAGACTAAAGAAATTCTGCTGCATATGCCCAATTCTATGCATTGTTCAGTGAGACAGTGGGTATGTTAGAGATAATTCATCCTATGACTAGGAAATTATAATCTTGAGTTTACTAGCAAGATTAATTATATATTCTATCAGAACACCCACAAATTAGAATGCTGCCACACATTAAAATGTACACACTGTAGCTTACAGAGAAGCTGGGAGAGAAGGGAAAGATGGCTTATGGAGACATAACAGATGTCATCTGAACATAATTAAAGGGTCAGTGTCAAGTACATTTTTAAAACTCTCTATTGTTTGCATACCTTTTTAGGACAACAGCTTGAAAATAATGCACTTGGCAAACAGGTTTTGTTTTGGTTTGGTTTTTGCTGAAAACCTAATGGAACATAGCTTCTTTCCTTTGTTTGTTTACCAGCATAATCAGTTATGTCAGCACAATTCTCGGAACTGCGTCCTTTTATTTACTCTACAGCACATGGTGCTTGAGACAGACAGACCTGAGCTATTTTTTTTTTTAATTAAAATTTCTTGGCAAGAGTGGTGAAGGATGTTAGAAAAAAAACTTAAAGAAGACATTTACCTTCCAGGGGACAACCCCTACCAAATGAGAAAGATAGGTCAAAGTTAGGACCTAACACTTGACACTTTTCCCTTTAAAACATGTGGGAAACAAACTTTTTTAAACCAAATGAAAGTCTGTTCAAATATTAGAAAGGAATAATATATTAACCTACTCTTTAACCTTTAAGAGTTGACAAAGCCTCTGCTGTTGAAAAGGAGGATCTATGATTAGTAAAAGCCTTGCCTCTTTAGCTGGCATGCTGCATTCTTGCAAATGGCAAGGAGGTATCCATTTTATACAAGCTCATTTAGGGTATGTCTACACTTAAAAGGCTACAGGTGCTACTGTAGCACTTCAGTGTAGACCCTCCCTACAGTGACAGGAGTGGTTCTTCTGTTGCTATAGTTAATCCACCCCCCCTGAGAGGCGATAGCTAGGTTGACAGAAGAATTCTTCCGTCAGCCTAGCACTTTCTACACTAGGGATTAAGTCAGCATAGCTAAGTCTTGCAGGGCTGCGGATTTTGCACATCCCTGAGAGACACAGTTATGCTGATATAAGTTTTCAGTATAAAGAAGACTTTACCGTGTAACTATACCCAAGCTGTGAAACATCAAGATATCCTAATTATTTAAGTAGTTTTATTGTAGTTTTTACTTCCAGAGATATTTAAATTCTTTACCCATTAGATAAATACTTGATGAAAAATTATCTGGGAACTCAATTAATTATAAATCTATTTCTTGTTTAGATGCACCCCAACTGAATTTCATAAAGCCTGTCGTAATGAAATGTTTAGCATCAGAGTAATTCTAAATGAACCTGTTTACACTCTGTATTATTGTTTTGCATGTGATTTACCTAAGCATGCATAGTGTACAATACTTGGGAAAGGATTACCATTTTTACTAAATATGTATGATTTACCAGTGCAGTAGTACTGGTAAGAAACAGACTGAATATAGATATGTGGATTAGATGCGTACATTGTTTTGGTATTTAACGAATCTTTAAAGAACAATATTAAAATGGTGCACATGGCTAAGTTCTTATATCAGACTGGGGAAGTTTACCTCACAAAATCAAATCAGCTGTAACATTAAAACATTTTATACACATAGTAAACAACATTAAATTACTTCTGGCTTTTAAAAAAACATTTCACTAACCTTTTTAATCCTCTTTTTGCATAACAAATAAAATGAGTAACGCCTAAAGTTCAGATATGCAACAGATATTCAAGGTAACTGACTAGCTATATTAAAATGCGCCATAAGAAAGCTCTCTGATAATTTTCCATTTGGGAAGCTGATTGATAATTTTGTGAGGTACCTGTCACTCCAAAACACTCAGGAGTTAATTACCTGATATACCTACTCAACATGGGTAATTTAAAAACTGAACTATAGAATGTGTCAATTATATACAATGCACATCATTTGCTAAATATGGCACAGATGCTAAGTGTTCACATCCACAAGTCTTTGCCACAGAACATGTTCAGGTAAAATACAACACTGAAGAATAGAAAAGTGCCTGTAACCAAATAAAAGACACACAAGTAGTAATAAATTAAATCTTATTAAAACTGATATAAAAATTGTTCAAGTGTTCAAAGTATCAGATATGTCATGCAACAGAAAGACAGACGATTCAGATAGGTACACCATGCATTATAGTTTGCATTCATGCTGTCTGTAACCATACTCCTTGGCCAATGAGTGCTAAGTACCTGAGGCAATGTCAGTCTTGCGAGCAAAACCAGGAACATTCCATCTCTCAGTCTTCTGTACAAAATGTTTTAGGGAAGCTATGCTTCAGAAAGTTAACCAGGCAACCTCAGGCTCTACAGTGATACGTTGCTGCATTGTAAGAGAGCTGTACTGGGCCATACGTAAGGAAAGCGATCATTACTTAATTACATTTTCCAGGCAATGCAGTTCACTATATACCAACCTCTTTACCAAAATGTGCTCACTTGAACTTGCCAAGTTTGCACACTAAGAAAAGGTCTTCACTGAACATAACCTTTTTTTTTTTTTTTTTTTTTTTTTGGCACAAAACCGTTCAGATTCTCAGATCAAGCTCTTCACCACACAAGAATGCAGATATATTAACCTGCATAGTACACCAGTGCTTATCCAACCATATAGTAAACTACAAACCAGTAAAGTGCCTCCACTTTGCTAACTAGCAATTCTCCCTCCTTCCAAGGATAGCACCAGTATAGTTACACTTCGGACAAGGGAGCGTTCTTGCCAAGCTCTTTAATTCCCTGGAGAATTCGCTTCATATGACCCACTTTCGTTATCCCCAGGTCCTACAAAAGAAAAGGAGAGGAGGGTTTTGTTTACAAAAGAGAAAAATCCCAACACGATTCAGCCATGCAGCAGATACAGAATCCTTTACATTCATTGTAAGTAATTTGCAACAGCAAACGCATTTCTAAATGTGGAAATAGCGAAGTGTTATCTAACGTTACAAAAAATATACATTACAGACAACTTATCATGAACCTCTTTCTATTCAGCACAGAGAAAGTTACTTACCTGCAATAACCGCTGTACCTCACACAAACCCTTACTTTTGTGTTCTCCTGACTTCTGTGCACAGCCATTAGGTTTTTTAAATTTCCAGAAATTGCTCAATCTCCCTCTCCTCTCTAACGTAGCAGTTGTTGGCTTCAAAGGATGTGATAGATCATAGCTTCCATCCATCAATTTTTATTTTATCTGTTGCCCTAACATGCCTATCTTAATCAGCAAATATGCACATCCCCATGGGAAAGTGGATGTAGGTCTACAGGTATGTAGGACAACTTTCCTTCAGAGAACAATAGCTAAGGCTAGAGTGAATTTGTCAGTCCAGAAAGGTAAGTATTTTAACATGGATATGCTTGGTAATTAGAGGAAAGTTTCTGACAAACATGACCAAGACATCCAGAAGGAAAATGGGAAAGTACACATGAAACAAATCTGAATGTATTGTATAACTTTCTCTATGTACATCAATGTGGCAGTTAACATCAGCTGAAATGTTCTCAATATTGTTTTCTGGGACCCAACTTTTCAGGACTGGCACTAGCAAGGACCTCTTAAGAAAAGGCTGCCTCTCCCCACCCACCCACACCTTTGGAACTCATTCCCTTTGGCAGTGAATTTGCAGAATTTCAAGGGCATTGTGCAAGAATTATTTATTTGTTTCAGCTTACTCATTGTCATTCACTTTATTTCAACAATTTGTCTACATTTTTTGCAACAGCCATCATACTTTTATTTAACCCGGTTGCTGATGAAATTCGTTTTTTATTTTTTTGTAAACAGTGTGTAGTTGAAATAAAAAAGGAATCAAACCTTGTTTAATTGGTATTGGTCTAGTGGTCAGAGCAGCAGAATGGGATTCCTGACTCTGCTACTGACCATGTAACTTCAAGCAGTTTACCTAACCTTTCTGAGTCTCAGTTTCCCCACATACAAAACCCAGCTTTGTTAAACACCTTGAAATCTCCTTGGATTAATGATGCCAGGTAAGTACAAGGTATAAATATTATTAAAGTTATTTGAATAATTATGAACATATTAAATATTTCTGAAATATAATATCTTCCACTTTAGGAGAACACATTTTCCACATCAAGGATAATAAAGAGGGAAAGGGCAGCATAAAATAATTCCTATTATTTTAATGTACTGTAAAAACTGTAGTAACAATATATATCCTGGTATGCACACTTTTCACAAAGAGTTCATATATATGTTTTCTGCAGTTATCAAAAACTCTGGAAATAAGCACTGATATTAAGATATTATGCAATTTAATTTCCATTTACCAACCTGAGACAAGGAGAGTGTGGTATAAAATTGAAAGAAATCCCTTTCTCTCTATAAAATTTAAGTGGGTACAAACCGAACACATGGGCCTCTCTTCACCTTTGAAGATTTGAGTTCAAATTCAGGTTAGGCTGGAAATGGAAAGAAATCAGTCCTGTTTCCTAATGGACAATTATCTACACTACAGCTCAAGATCATCATATATGATGATTTGGCATAGTTAGAAGGTCCTGCTCAGAATGGACCCCAGACTAAAACTGCAAGGGTTTTGCACATTTAGTTGGATTGACAGACTAATGTGAAGAAACTTGTAGCACATCTGTCCGTACTGCACTTTGCTCTATCCTCTGCTGTCAACCTCACTCTTTCTTGAGTACTCAACAAAAACATCTAAGAAAGAAAAATAGTTAATGTATGCAACAATTATTAAATGCCCATAATGACTACTGCAACTTTTTTCCTGAGAACGAACTGGCATAAGGCTATAGATTCGAAGTTGGAGAAATTTTCTTATTTGCCTTCAAGTTAATTTTCTAATGAGGAAAAGAAAAGTTCAAAGCAACTACTCAGAAACCTCCTTGCAACAATTTGTCACAGGACCTACTGTTTCCATCTAAATTACAGTCACTACAAAATATAATGAAAATAGAATATATATCTTTCACCATCACCACCAAACTTGGGCATGCATTTGATGAGGCTTTGCCAGGATTTTCATTCGTAGGATTTTTTGGTAGTTGAGCATTGTAGCAGGATTTTGTCAGATTTCAGGGATTAGAAAGAGGACAGGATCGTGTTATGATACTTCCAACATATCAACAGCTCTTTCCCAACCCTAGGCCTCAGACTCTCATTACAAATTCTCCTGGCCCCTCAGTTAAAGTTTGCCACCCTCAAGAAAACAAAAAAACACAGGTAAAAAAGTTCTGAATTTTCACTTGTGGAGATCTTCCCAAATCATTCTGTTGAGAAGACAGCACATATGACAACTTTGGAAGCCATCTAGATGCCAAAAAGTTTGCAGGGATTTTTTTTATTCTGACTTTTGCCCTACACAAAGGGAGGGATTTGGAACAGCAACACACTGCAAATCATTCACAAAGTAGACCCCACCCTCCAAAAGCATACATTAATTACCTTATATATGGTACCATATCATAGAATCATAGAATATCAGGGTTGGAAGGGACCCCAGAAGGTCATCTAGTCCAACCCATATATCTCTATTTAACTGACATCTGATTAATGAACTTCCATTTGTCCAACATTTGTTCCATCCTCTGGGTTTTCAAAGACGGCAGGCTAACATATGTTGGAAGGAGGACCCACAGCACAATTTCAAGTCTAGTTCCAGAGCAGGACCTTCTCCCCCCACCCCCATCCTTTCCATGCCACACTGCTAGGCTACATTGCCAGCCCATCTCAGTTTCTACCGCCCAGTGATGTAAGTACTCAAGAGGTCCTTGAAAAATAACTGGAGAAGAACCTGATGAAAGTTCTTGCAACAATTTTTTTCTTAAATTGTTGTCAGCTGTCAGGGAATCTTCATCTGTACTATACTCTGGAGGTGAGGCTAGAGACAGTAGGCTGCCTAGCCAGCTTTGCCCCCTGCCCCCCGGCCAATAAAAAGGTTTGCCACTCAATCTTTGGCAAAAAGGGTTCCATTCTAATATTTCCAAACAAATAATACATATAGAATTCTCTGTTAACATCTTTAAGATCAGAGATTTCTTCTAGCTGTATTACTAATTTAACAAAGACATCCAATAAGGCCAAAATCTAACAAATCTCAAAGGATTTTTTTTATATTCTCTAAAGGAGCTTTTTTTGAAAACTGTAATTCCTATGAGAGACACAAGGTGGGTGAGGCAGCAGCTTTTATTCAACCAACTTCTGTTGGTGAGAGACACAAGGTTCACGACCTATGCCGACAGGAGGGGTTCTCCTTTCAGCGCAGGTAAGCCACCTCCCCGGGAAGCAGTAGCTAGATTGACTGGGGGGTCAGGTTGGCTTAACTACACCACCTTGGGGTATGGATTTAATTTTCTAGTGTAGATCAGGCCACGGAGCTCTTCTTCAGGTCTGGGAAATGTACTTAGGCCTAGTCTACTGTAGGAAATTAGGTTGGTATAACGACATTGCTCATGGGTGTAAAAAATTTGCACCATAACTCTAGCAAAGTTATGAATTGGGAGCTTAAATTCATAACTTTTCTAGACACTAAAAATCATGGACTGAATAGAGACATCAGCTTTATAGCTTATTACAACAAATCTATAACACACTAACACCTCCCCTCAAGCTGTCTTTCCCCTGCTCCCCTTTTTCCCTCCTCCTTTACTGGAGTGTGTTAAAGTGCCACTTCATCTTGAATGGTCCATTGAAATATATGTTAACTAATTAGGCTAAACAATCTGTTCCATCTTGTATTTACCTGTGACACTGAGTACGTTTCTCAGACCTGAAGAAGGGCTCTGTGTAAGGTCGAAAGCTCATCTCTCTCACCAATGGAAGTTGATATTGATATTGAGATAATGATATTATCTCACCCACTGTCTCTGTCTAATATCCTGGGACCAACACAGATACAACAAACACTTAATTCCTATTACTCAGTAAACAAAAACTAAAGATGAAAACAATACACAACTCGCACCATACATTTCAGTTTGACTCTCATTATACAACCATCCAGATTCTGCATCTTCAAATATCGGACGCACTTCTGGGCTGAAATCTTTCGATAGAGACATTAGAACTACAGTACCACTGTGGCCCAGTAGATACTCTTGCAGCTAGGAATATTAGCAACCAGCTCTCATGCACAGGAGCAGTTTTAAAATGCTAGTAACTGTTAACATTTCTTTCTGTAAATTAGTAGAGAGGTTAATTCTCAGGGAGAAGAACTCAGCTACAATTTTCCTGTTTTTGAGTAATCCATGTGAAAACAAGCACTTTAAATGCCTTAACAATATAGAATTAAAGCGTTGGGACATGCTGAGGGAGTCTGCTTGCAGAGCAGACAAAGGGAACTGAGGTCTCAGTCAGCCCTCCTTCCGCAGCTTCTGTGGCATTGACACTCAATGTTTCATTCCCACGACCATCAAAGGAAGGGAGAGATCTTGTGGATGGAAGGTCCATGCTAAGATCAGCTACTTGGGGCTTGGGAAGGGGCATTATGAAGGGACAAGAGAGGCAGAGTCTTGAGGGACGTCTGGCACTGCTGGCAGATGTTCTCCGTTTTGAACAGGTGCCACAGAGGCACAAACTGAGTCCAGGACACACCAACTAGGGCAGAAAAAAGACTGGTGTCAGGGGCTCCTCAGCTTGTTGAGTTACTTTCAACCCACTTGGATGCTGGGGTGAGGAGGAAGTGGTCACATTCCAGGACTGGGGATCTGGTTCATGAAAGGGCTTTCCTGGTGCTACAGTTTTGCAGTAACCCTCAGATAGTAGAGGAGAGAGGTGGGCCAGCAGGCTCAGATATAATGGGCAACAGACAGAAGCCATTTCCCATAGCTCAGGCAAGATGAGAGGTAAATCCACTGCAGACAGTCTAGGGAACAGGATGGTTACATACAGGTGAGGGATCAAAGACCATGCCACATAGTACAAGCACAGGCCTTGTACAAATGTGGATCGCAATGAGGAAAGGATGTACGTGGATCCTAACTTCCATGTGTATTGAAGACCCATTAAGTTTTCACATTTCAGTAGTCATGTGGGAGAAAAATATGATAGGGGAAATTTGTGGATGTGTTTTCCAGTGTCCTTGTAGCACAGGGATATATCTTTGATCAACTCAGCAGTCAGAAAATCGTAGGTGCCGAGCACTGTCTCTAATTGGCAAGCTGAATTCAGAGTTCATGCCAGTATGGTTTGCAACAAACAGGCTGAGTGCTCCACTCAACTATTCAGATATGCTGCTATAACACAAAAAACACAAACATTTGGCCAAAGGGTCTGCTGGGATTTAATGAGCACTTTTGGTGAAAGTTCCACAGCAATTCTGGCAAAAATATGAAACACTCCCAACATGACACTGTGGTTACTGCACACGACCCAGCCTCTAGTTAATGGACAGGGGCTTCCCTGCACCACTGGAATTAAAAATCAGTCTGATTCATCATTTGCCCTAGCTTCCAGAAGAGTCCGTTAATGGCCATGTTGCAGAAAGCTACTTGGTTAAGTTTCAGTTTGATCACACAATCAAAATGATCCTTGAATAAGGCCAGAGGGACTTTACTTGCCTACTGTAATACTGTTTACTAACAGTCCATTCCAATAATTTTAATCTCTTAGGTTTTTCCTTTCAAGGAAGCCACAGCCCTGGTGTGCTAAGTTTCCTCTCTAGCTTTTGAATCGTCTAGTCCCTGTTGAGAATGACTGCACTGCACCTGAAGCTTGGGGGGAGGAATGTAGCAGTGCTTTACAGGTGTGGGGGAAGGAAGGAGGTCAGAAGCTGATCTAAAAATGGTGGGTGGAAGTCAGCATGGCAATGCTGACTCATCCCCTGGGTACCTATGTGTGGAAGGCTTTAAAAGGGGCAGATTCAGGCATTAAAAGCCCTTTCTCCATGCAGCGGACAAGGCAGCACCCACCCTCCTTTCCTCTTGTCAGGGTTCCTTCCTGATTCTGAACTCTAGAGTACAGATGTGGGGACCTGCATGAAAGATCCCCTAAGCTTATTCTTACCAGCTTAGGATAAAAACTTCCCCAAGGTACGAACTTTGCCTTGGCCTTGAACAGTATGCTGCCACCACCAAGCGTTTTAAACAAAGAACAGGGAAAGAGACCACTTGGAGACGTCTTCCCCCCAAAATATCCCCCCAAGCCATACATCCCCTTTCCTGGGGAAGGCTTGATAATAATCCTCACCAACTGTACAGGTGAACACAGACCCAAACCCTTGGATCTTATGAACAATGAAAAATCAATCAGGTTCTTGAAAGAATAATTTTAATTAAAGAAAAGGTAAAAGAATCACCTCTGTAAAATCAGGATGGAAAATACTTTATAGGGTATTCAGATTCAGAACACAGAGGATCCCCCTGTGGGCAAAACCTTAAAGTTACAGAAAACAGGAATAAACCTCCCTCTTAACACAGGGAAAATTCACATAAAACAAAAGATAAACTAATCCACTTTGCCTGGTTGCAATATTGGAGACTTGGATTAGGATGGGTTGGAGAAGATGGATTTCTGTCTGGCCTCTCTCAGTCCCAAGAGAGAATAACCATGTAAACAAAGAGCAGAAACAAAAGCCTTCCCCCCCCCACCCCGAAGATTTGAAAGTATCTTGGTTCCCTTATTGGTCCTTTGGGTCAGGTGCCAGCCAGGTTAGTTGAGCTTCTTAACTCTTTACAGGTAACAGGATGTTGTCTCTGGCCAGGAGGGATTTTATAGTTCTGTATACAGAAAAGTGATTACCCTTCCCTTTATATTTATGACACCTCCCCTCGAGATGCAAATATCAGGTTGGGTTAGGACTTGCTGTGGGCATAGCGCTAGTCACTCCTTTTTAGGGGGGCTGAGAAGGAACATTTTCCCTCACCACCAAATTGGCTTCGGTGGAGTAGGGTTTTTCCGCTTTCCCCACAGTGGGTGTCAGGGAGGACCTATTATGGTAAGGAGGAAAGGTTGCTAGGCTGTATGTCGCAACTTATTGTGTAAGCGTGGGGCGGATGTCCAGTGCAGGTACTCCATAGAGAAGGCATTCAGTGACCAGATAAATGGGCTGGTAAAGGACTTTAAAAGGAGGTGCTAGTTAAAGGAAGAGAATGGGGGGTGGGGCAGGTTTGGGGCTTCTATGATTGGTATGGCAGAGAGCCAACCCCCTTTCTTATAGTCCACGTTAACCCTCCCCTACAAGGTGGGGGTGGATGCTAATATCTAAGCCAGGGGTTGGCTGGGGGACCTGGATGAAAAATGAAGCATGGTTGATAGAAGCCCCACATAGTTATTTGAATGAACATGGAGTTGCCTGCACTGTATACTTTTATCTGCCAGATAGTCCCAGACATCTAATAATAAAGCTGCGGCCTCATTAAATCCATATAAAGTTTCCTTCTTTCAGTATAGCTGGACAATGGGCAATTACACCAGAGACTGGAAAGTTGTCTGTGATGTATTATTTGGATAATTTTCTGTTTCTTGGTTCTTGCAGGTTTGGACTCTGTGAGGCCTCAATGGAAGCATTTAATTCAGTGACAAAGAGGCTCCAGGATCTCACTGATGCAGGATAAAACAGAAGGACCAGTGACATGTATCAAACAAGACTAAGTACATTACAAGAACACAACTACCTATGCCAACAACATTTCTCCTATGGCAGATATACAATGTCAGCACTCTCTTATCAGGAAGTATTGCAGGCTATGGGAGCAATTTTTAAAACAATTTAATGGAGCATCCTTATAGATGTCCACATGGAAAAATAGCCTAGACATGCAGCAGTATTCAAATGTGGCTGGACACAATGACTTGTGTTTTAGATGTAAATGTTAGGATACTGTATAAATTGAAACCTCTTGTTTTATGCAGTATGAGAAGTTGCAATTTGTTGCATGCAGATTTCTCAAACACATTATCAAAAGGTCATGATTTCTGTTTCAGTAAAAAGTAATTTAATGAATCCCCAAAGATACTGTCTCTATTACATATAATGGACACACTTAAGTAGATCCAGAAAAAGACCAGCAATCTCAAACACCACCATTTCAAAGAGCAAAGTAACTATCATCTGCCAGGCTAACATTTTTCAATACATTAACACAGGGGTGGGAAAACTTTTTGGGCCGAGGGCCACATCTGGGTGGGGAAATTGTATACAGGGCTGGGGCAGGGGGTTGGGGTGCAGGAGGGAGTGCGGGGTGTGGGAGGGGGTGCGGTGTGCAAGAACGAACTATGGGCAATGGAGTGGGGCAGAGGAGGGGTGCCGACTGCAGCAGGGGGTTGGGGTTTAGGAGGGGTGCGAGGTGCAGCAGGGGGCTCAAGGCAGGGAGTTAGGGTGCAAGATGCAGGCAGGGAGTTGGGGGGCGGGGTGCAGGAAGGGTTCAGGTTCAGGGGTGGCAGCGGCACACACCGGGGCCAGGGTAGGCTCCCTGCCTGCCTGCCCTGGCCCCAAGCCGTGCCTCTCCGGGAAGCGGCCAGCACCATGTCCCTGTACAGCCCCTGAGGAAGCGGGGGGCACAGGGCTCTGCGTGCTGCCCTTGCCACGCCTCCAGGTACCTCCCTCGAAGCTCCCATTGGCTGCGGTTCCCCGTTCCCGCCAATGGGAGCTGAGGTGGGGCAGTGCCTGAAGGCAAGGGCAATGCACAGAGCCCTCTGCCCCACCCCCACAGGGATGTGGTGCTGGCCGCTTCTGAGAATGGCGCGGGGCCTGCAGCACCACAGGGGCAATCCTGTGGGCCGGATCCAAAGCCCTGAGGGGCCGGATCCAGCCTGCGGGCCGTAGTTTGCCCACCCCTGCACTAACATTTCTTCTCCCAAAACATGGTTCTTATTTATTTGAACTGAACAGGGAGGAATGATTTTTCATTTTTTAAATAAGTGATCTCAGAAAGATAGAAGGCTTGATTTTTTTCACAAAATTAAAAACTGACCAAAAACAAAACAAAAAGCTGTTTTGAAGGATATATTTGGACACCTGACAGACAAACTCATAAGTCTGCAAATGGCCAATGCTGAAGACTATCATCAAACTGTCCATCTTCCACACACTGACTACTGAAGTAATGTATTCATAATTTTAAATGAACTTTTACCTGCTGACCTTGCACTAGATACATTTAAAATAATTATCACTAGCCTAATAAATTGATTATGAACAATTCACCTTCCACACCGATCCTCTTTACTAAATCTAGTTAAAACCGAGTTTTTTTAAAGTTAACACTGTAATATATTGATGTAAGTAAGACAATGGGAGTGCTTTCACTGAGCTTGATGAAACACACTATAATTCTATATGAAGCATGAGAAAAGATAATCTCCAATATTGCTAATATCCATGGCTTGAAAATACAGGACAACATGTAAGAAATTCAGGCCACAGGACAGCGTGTAGTAATTTACTGCATATTTGCACAGTATAAGCCAAGCTACAAGCACATAACAGAAGCAAGGACAGTAGAAAGGTTTTGTTTTGTTTTTGTCAAAGAAAATTCTAAAGAGCAGAAAAGTAGCACAAAGGAAATACCTTAAGATCTCGCCTTTCCAGATGTAAAAGCTCAGAGCCTCGGATGTCATGGCTGATGAAGATTTCTTTGTACTCTCCCAAACTGAGCAGATCCAGCCAAGCAGCAACTTCATCTGTGCCCCATTTTTGAACTACCAAAGTTAAGAGCAAAACCCCCTTAATTTCTACATGCTCAAATGCATTACAAGCAAAGGTTAGGCCAAAGAGTGTGGAAAACAGAGTAGAACTGCCGTGCTAGCAAAGGGAAAGGTTAAAGGCGTCATTTACACAAAAACTGAGTTTCTTTTTACATGCAGGTTAGAGGTTAGCAATAAATATGAGAAGGTATCTAAACAAAGATGGGGTTCTTTGCTTTGCAGCCGAGCTTTCAGCTTTACTCCAGTTTCCTCAATAAAGCCATCAAACCTCATATACTTCAACAAATTCACTTTTAATCATCTTAGGACCAGTGGTGCAAGGTCCAAGTTTGTTCCACTGTATACTAATGACACTTTATTGGTTCAGTGCAGCCAGAAATAACACACACTTCAAATACTAACTAAAATGTAAAATCAACATATATACTGTACTCCTATAGAGATCGCAGCATGCAAGCCCAACTTTACAAGTTTTTCTAGTGTTCTTAATTAATGCAACAAATATTCTATTAACCATACTGGTTACATAGGCCATTAAAAAGCTCTCTGTCAACATTGTTCTCTAAGGTTAGTTGCCCACATTAGTCTTAATAGGCCAAGTTTATTCAAAGTAGGTTTATGTTACTATTATTCTTTTGCACCTTTGTTTATCTTTCATTCAATGCTGATTAGCTTCAGACTGAAGTACTCTAATATGTTTTATATTTTAACATATTAGAGAACTGAAAAGCTAAATTCAGATTAAAAACTGTAGAGAGCTTGTTTTGCATTTGAGGGCAGTGTAGCACACTGCCTGCTGTGAAAGACCAAGGCGTGGGAGCAGTTTTAGGTCTATTGTGACACCAGTTATTTTCAAGGCATAATATCAAGGCAGTATGTTCACAGAAAACAGTGGGGAGAGAGGAGAGTGGAGTTTGTTCAACTTCTACTAACTAATTAAGAGAGCAGGATTTTGTTTGATGTACAAAATTAACTGCAGTGAAAACTTATTTGGGACGTTAAGGGACAACTGGTTCAATTAAACAAGTGTTAATGAAAGCCATTGTGCAGCCTCTCTCAGACTACCCTGAAAAACCGGAATCAGTGCTTTATACAGAAACAGAACTGGTTTATGTATGACTTGTGTTGGCATGGAGTTAAACAAAACCACCCAAACAGACACATGGGACCTTCTATCCCAAAAGTAGATGGCAAAACAGTAGCTCCTGAAGTATTTTTTAAACTACTTCTTCTATTCACCTAGTTGTTTGGGGATCCTATTGACACACACCTGCTAAATGTACTGCATGAAATCCTCCTCCCTTTGAAGTCATCAATCAGCAAAACTCCTCCTGACTTCAATGGAGCTAGGATTTTATCCTCTAGGTGTTGCACATTATTTTAGCTGTTATGAAAGATATGAAATCATGTTTTCTTCCAAAAGTTATGATCTTTCTTGCAATGTCAAAACACATACCAGGCTGAGGGCTGCTCTTATGCTTTTGGACTTTTTCCTTTTTAAATTTTGGCACTATGCGAAATACTGTACTTCTGTTGTTTCTCTTAGAATAATCCAGAGGGGGATCCTGCATGGAAAAAGAGGAAAACAACCACTAAACTTTAAAAATGCCTCACATGATGATGGGGAATTCTAATTTACTCTTGTCTAGTGAAGTAAAATTATGTTCACTTAGAAGTAATCACCTGACCTACCTCATCATCATTTGGCTGGAAAACATAATAAAGCCATGGAATCTCAGCAAGTTTTCTCAATTCAATCTCCACACTGTGTAATGCATCAGACAGCAGCTCTTCATGGGGAGGATCCAATTGCTATTTATGAACAAACCAGAAAAAGAATGTTAAATGGCTGCCTTATACTGAAAGTAAACAAATGGGGGATTTCTTACCCCATTTAATTTCCCTGCGCATGCATTTCACCATTCTAGAGACTGCATTTGGGTTGGTCCTAACTACAAGAATGACAAACAGCTAAAACTTTGGTGTGTGCCCACCTATCTATTTCTGCCATCACTCATCGTACTCCAGAAATATAAATGGAGATTTAAAGCACAAGGGAGAGTCTCCCAAACTAATGGATGTACAAACCCAGAGAATCCAATGTACAGTAAGAAATTCCCTAGTCTTGTGGCCTTCTACCTTCATCAATCCAGAAGCACAACGGGTAATCAGCATAGTGCCAAATGTAGAAATATTAATATTTTGTGCTTTTCCCAATTCTGCTATAAGCTCATAGTTGTATGCTCTCATTGCTGGACTATGATGTCACGTAACAATGGAGGTAAGAATTTTAAAAAGGCCAGTGGCCTGGAGAAAACTTAGATAAAAAACAGCATCAGAGAAAACAAGTGTAACTTATAGTGTCAGGAAGCCCAAGGTTGCCATTACTCAAATTTTTTCATGTGATGCACAGCTCTTCTCTGGTTAGGAGGTAGAAATGGAATGGGTGGAGTAACCAGGCCATGAAGGCCTTTCCAAGATTTCAAAGTCCCTTTAATAGACTAAGCAAAGAATTAACAACTAGGACAGGGGTCAGCAACCTTTGAGAAGCAATGTGCCAAGTCTTCATTAATTCAAGGTTTCGCGTGCCAGTAATAAAATTTACATTTACAGGGATCCCCGAGGAAACCCCAGACTGGCAGCGGGCTGAGCGGGGCCGGCAGCCAGGACCCCAGCTGGGAGGGGTCCGGGTGGCTGGAACCCCAGACTAGCAGCAAGGTGAACAGAACCCCAGGCCAGCAGCGGGCTGAGTGGGGGTCAATGGCTGGGACCCTGGCTGTCAGCAAAGTGCCAGTAAAAATCGGCTCACGTGCCGCCTTTGGCACACATGCCACAGGTTGCTGACCTCTGAGCTCGGAATTCCCAAATTCTAATCCCAGCTCTCACAGTGACTCACACTGTCTCTCTGGAATGAGCAGGGGGAAAAGTAGGTATGTTGGGGTCAGAAATAGTAACTAGCCCTTTGACAGCCCACTTAATCAATTGATCTAAAAAAAAAAGAAAGATAAAAATCGTTATCCCCTTTTGCAAATAAGGAAAAAAGAGGTGTGCAAGAAGGCATCTTTGTTTTGCTGAAACCAAAAAAAATCCATACCGAATTCCACATTCAGGTTATTTTGAAAATGACCACCAAAATTAGTACAATTGCTCCCATTTGAAAATGAATGTAATATCCACTAATAATTTATTTTATACTCCTTCCATATTTTCAGTCTTCAGTATGCCATAGAGTTTTGTACTGAAATGTAGCACTGCATAGAAGTTGTAATGGAGGAAGCTGGAAATATCAGCTGAGACTTTTGGCACCAGGAAAGGGGTTAGTGGTCATTTGTGATATGGGATAAGCACAATAGCTGGATATTTCTGCTAAAAAGAGCCATCATGTTGAAATTTTAATTTGCCATCATGAGGTTTCAAGGTAAACACCCCCACTGAGATCGATGGGACCATTCACATTTCTCAGAGGTACAGTTTAGGGTTGGGAGCAGACTCAAGCAGACACATGGCATCAGTTTAAACTGCCATTACATTTTCAAAATTTCAAATTTAATTTTCATAATTCAGAGGACTTGAAAGTTCATTATATTTTCTATTGAAATGAAAGCATAGATTCGAGGGCACAGTTCTGCATCGAAAGGTTGGATTCTGTGTCAAATTCTGCAGAGTTACAGAATACATGGCATCCTGGATTTGATTTCAAGAGTCCATTTGTCTGTGGCCAAGACAGTCCAGAGTGGTGCTCCTGAAGACTTTATCTGTGGGGTTGGACCTGCTGGATAGCAAAGATTTACACGGTTGTTGAAAGGGCTTTTGATCTCTAGTTCTGGAGAATTTTTTTTTTTTTTGAGATATCTTGGAAGGTAGAATTTAATTATAGGTATAGTAAAATACTTTCTTTCTTCCTGCCATTAGAGTTTGTGTATGTTAACATTTTTTTCTAGTGAGAGATCTTCTCTTGTAAGATGTTACTGTAGTGTAATGGGATTGGAAATCTTAGTTTTCCCTTGTTATGGGATTTTTTAAAGGGAATATTTTAAAGAAGTTCCTAAGATTTATGGAGAAAATACAAGAGTCACAGCAACCTTAATTTTCGCCCCCTCAGGCTGCTTGAGGTTCTCTGAGCTGCACAGTGGTGTTTGGGAGAGGTTTGGAGTGTGGGCATAGATAACAACGAAGCCTCTCTCTTTCCACTGAGGAAGACATCACTTTAGAATGTTTTCATTTTCTGGATTATTCTGTTTTTGATTTATTCTTCTCAGGGGAAGATGAAAGAAGTGGACCAGTCCAAATGGTATGTGTTTCCTCAGATGGCACCTATCTACGGTCTCACAAAGAGCCTCAGAGAATTACATTTTGGCAGTGGAAAATCAATTAATTCTGAACTTATGGTGAGAAAGTGCACTAAGGGCTTGATCCTGCTCCCACTGAAATCAATGTTGAAACTCCAGCAGAGATAAGAGAATTGACCAATTTAGTGCAAGATCTCTTCTCTGCATGTCGAACAGACCATGAAGTCTTAGAACCTCACTGTTTCTAATGGAAAGATTAGCCCAGCGAATTAGAGTCGGACTTGTCAATTAGATCTTCTTAGTAGGGAGATGAGAAGTTTGAGATGGAAGGAGCAACACTGGTGGAGACAACCCCAGCTGCCTCCTCCCCTTCCCAAAAAAGATCAACAGGCAGTACAGGCAATGATGGCATCAACTGCATGGCTGTCAGGAGCACTGGGAGCAGAAAAGGGGAGTGTGGAAGGAATGGAGAGATGAAAAGAGGTAAAAATAAGGAAGGAGCAAATTAAGAGATCTGCTTCTTTGTCAGGGGAGACGGTTAAACTGGAGTATGGTGCGTGACTGGCAGTTTAAGTAACACCAAACGTTTCAGCTGTATCCATCATCTCCATGGGTCGGCCCAACCTACATGTTGTTTCAGCACTGATGGAAGTACAAGCCAACAAGACAGTCCAAGACTAAGTTTTACTGCTGATTCACAAATGAGAGTTCTGGGTATCTCTAAAGTCAACATGCGGACTGACACAGAAGATATATTGATATCAGATAACAGCCTTGTTTAAAAAAAAATGGTTTGGCACAGATACTGTAAGAGTAAGGTTGCTCCCTCTATTGGCTGAAAAATGAGGGGTGTCAGTGTGTATGATTTCCTAATTTAATCAGGTCCTATCATCCCTTGACACATTACACCACTTTTAGTATAGCATCCCAATCATCATCTGAAGACTGTTCGACGAAATTCCTTACCCCAAACATTTTTAAATCCAAATATTGCATTCTTGCCTTCACATTAACATACAGGAATTTGAAATCTCAGCAGATTTCTTCCCCTATATTTGATAAATTTATCTAAAGAGCTTTGTTTCCTTCCTAAAGTTAAATAAAACAGAGCATGTGCCTAACATGTTAATACTTCTAGAAGTGAACTGCTGACGGAGTCTTCAGATGGCAATGACTTTTAGTCACTATGGAAATAGAGTGGATTTGTACCATTTATTTAGGATGTGAAAGGGTCTTTATCTTAATATCATGCTTTTCAGACCCAAGTCCCTCTACAGGAAAATATTCCAATCAATATCCATTTGTAATTATCACACACTTAGGGTAATTAATAAAATATTAATAAATTTTCTCCTGAATCTGAAGACTAAAGGCATGGAACAGACACAACCATTCCTACTTAGTGTATCAACTGATAGAAAAGCATGAGGAACCCTATCAAATGTACCAATTTCTAGCTGTATGTCCAGAGCACAATGTGTTATTATTGAAGAACTTTACTACTTTTAGATCCACACACAAGCAACCAAGGGAAGAGATACAATGACTTTCAATGCCAACAAAACTCTACTGGACACTCACCAATTAACAAGGGTTTAGGAAGAGAAACTAATGCCTGCCATGCTGCAGGTGAATGGAGATCTAGGAGAACAATTCATAACCCATTTCAACTCAGATAATAGGTGTAGTATAAAATCCTCTGATCCAGCCTTTTAAAGGTTCTGAGGTATAGTATTTCATTGCACTATAACCCTATGGTGCTCCTTTAGAGAAGCATGACTTACACAGTGACAAGTTACACAAGATGTTTATGAGTAAACAGATTAAACATTTATTTTATCTTCTTACCAAAGGAACCCTTCCTACTAGTAGAGATTCAGTTTCATTATGTAGTGCCTTCACATTGACAGCTATTTCAATGGCAGTATTTCTGGTAAGACTCTGGGGAATAGAAGCAGAACAGTCAAATAAGTTAAACTGTGAGCACAAGTACATTGAGTTTACAATCCCAACCTTAGGCAGTTTTTCCGAAAGGAACCAGCTTGATTCACTCTGCTTGACAAGTTTATTCTACCAGACCAAAGGGAATAAGATATAGAGCAATGTACATAGGCCAAAATCTGATCTCAGATGCATCTGTATAACTACCACTGAAGCTTGTGGGAATTTCACCTGTTTATTTAGGGGCAGAACAGACTGTATTAGTTTATGTAAGCATCCAGAATGGAATGGCGGGGGGAAATGTACTGTATCTTTGCTGGCTGGTTTTCACCTGACTCGGTTTACTGAGGTCTCAGATGTACTAGAGCACCAAGTGACAAGCCGCATGTTCTTTATGACTGGTTAAGGGCCACTAGAGAAACTCTGGGCCTTTTATTAACAAGGATTGTTAATGAGGGTTGTTCACATCACCCTTGAGGGAGGCAAGCTGCCACACTTTAACAAGCAGTGGTTAGCCTGCATAGTTACTATGGTGATGAGGGCTTAAATAGATTAGGTTAGGTTAGACAAAATTAGACTGACAAACTCATGTCCATGAAATCAGATTAGTGCACAGATCTTGCAAAAGCTCAAATTGTGGGGGTTGGGCTAGGAGAGAAGGAGCTCAGTTCTGCTCCTGCTGAAATTCTCCCATTAGCACCATGTCCTCCATTAAGGTGTGTGTGCGCATCTGTGTGAGTGTGCCCACGTGACTGTACTTGGGTGTAGTTCTTTGTCCATCTCCCAACACTCCGAGTCATGCCCTTAATGCGATGCTCTGCCTTGTCCCTGTATCTTCCTTTGCCCCGTTCACACACACCCCTATTTCCAATATACGTAATGTCCCACATTAGGTCCAGTCGCCACAAAAGGGAATGTTTTTCTACCCAGCAGTACCTTCCTCCTCCCCAGTAGGAGCTGTCAAGTACCCTCTACCTCAGGGGGTCAGCAACCTTTGAGAAGTGGCGTGCCAAGTCTTATTAATTTAAGGTTCCGCGTTCCAGTAATAAATTTTACATTTACAGGGGGCCCCCCCCCGACAGAACCCCAGACTGGCAGCCCACTGAGCCGCTCAGCCCGTTGCCAGTCTGGGGTTCCGTCCACTGGCCACTAGAAATCAGCTTGCGTGCCGCAGGTTGCCAACCCCTGCTCTACCTCTTCCAATGTGCTCCAGGTCTGCGGGGAAGGGAGTCTTTCTCCCCCTTCCTCTTCCCTTTGGTTGCCCCTGCTGGTGCTGCCTCGGCCTTTCAAACTCACTGCAGTAGAGTCTCAGCAGAGCCCATCAGCTATTAAGTGGCCCAACAAGCGTAAGAAGGGAGCGCTGAGGCTGCTGCTGCAGGGGCAGGAGAAAAGGCATTGCTGGTTTCCTCCCCATCCCATTGGGTGGTTGTGCCTATGTCACACTCTTAAAGTTAAGCACGTTTGCAGGATCAGGAGCCTTGCATATCAATAACCTCAGCAGTTAACATATTAGCCATTGGAAAATGGTGACTGGGACTATAGGACTACTCCGGTGTCTCCAGAAACACTTCTGCACACAGGGGCTACAGTTGATTTATAATTAAATAAGGCTCTGTTGTTCCTTTACCTCAGGAAACCTTGGATTGGCTTTATTTAATGCATGTGAACACGCATTGACAGCATGAGCCAGCTCCTGTTCCAACAGGTTGTGTATTTTTGCGGCTTCACAGATTCTACAAAAATATGAAAAACAGGAAAGGTACTTTGCCACTTTCTTTTACATCCAGTTAAAATGTGATTGAAATTAAAAAACATTGGCGGATGGAAAAGAAATATTTCACAGAACATTTACACAAGCTGTACCAGCTGTACTAAGCATATTGCTTTGTATCTAAAGCTTAAATATAAGTATCACCTTAGACAACAAATAACTTTTCTCTCTTGTCTAAATGACATTCTTAAGACAGAAGATCTGCTCTGATATGAGGGCTTGAGGAACGTTTATTGTCTTAACTGGCATGTCATCCGACCAGCAATGGGTACATATAGATTATACTGATTAAACCAGGAATATTCATTCACATAATTCATACTGGAAACACATTCTGAAGAGAATTATTATGGTGGTGTCATGTGACAGTCTGTATACCCTGTTAGTGATGCGTAATAATACATGCAACATAAAACTGAACTTGACCACTTGTGATCATTAAAATTCTAGTGCAACTTACAATCTAAGTACAATTTTTTACAACAGTAAAGGTATTAACCTGTGACCTGGCTACATTTCATTTTGGATAATTATATTTCATTATGCCTACATAAATTCCCCCTTTCTGCCTACCTGAATCATCCCTGCAATTTAAACTGAATATGCTGTTCTATAATTCCTGTCCTAAACTTGTTCAGTTAAACAGTTGCAGTGTCTGGTGCATGAAATGATTTCTATATTATAGCATTTGTGACAGTGAGCACCATAATACAGTCCACTGTAAACTGGTATTTTCACTTGTTCATAATGGTCTCAAAAACATTTTTTAAACTGAAAATATCTATGTTTGTCTCTGCCCAAAGGTGAGTGTTTAAAAAACATATACAAGACTGGTTCGGCGATTTTTCAGGTTGAGATTGATGGGTTGACAGGAGGGAGGGTAAAAATTCCACACACACCTGTTGCAACTGAAATTTTGCGCTCACACAACTCAGATGGCGCTAGTTAGAAACATCAAATGTGGTGCTATCCTAGACATTGCTGAGCCAGGAAAAGCAATCCAAGTTTGAAGACAATCCCTGTTCTAAAATTATGAAGGTCTGAAAACGGTGTGTGTGTCTGCATGTGTGTGATAAAACATTTTTTATTTAAAATATAAGACCACCAAAAAGCTGATCTGTGTTAGTATTTTGAGAGGGTGCTGGAATATTTTAGCATGAAGGTGTCCTTAAGTTGCTGGAGGCTGTCTGATTTAGGACCACAGCTCTAAAAGGATTTAGCATGATGCAGCGGACAAAGTAAGGAGGACAAGGACTCTATTCCCAGCTCCATCACTTGACTCAGAGTGTGCCCTTGTGCAAGTCACTTATTTTTCTGTACCTCAGTTTCCAACTGAAAAATGGAGAGGATGCTGCTCATCTTTGTAAAGCATATGGTGATTTACAGTTGAACAGTGCTTTACAACTGCCACATATTTTCACAAAGTTATTTTGTGCTTCCTATCAGCAGCAGCAAAATGGTGGCTCTAAGACCGAGATGTCAGGTCTTCAGACTGCTTCTCCAAGCAGCAGCCTAGCTCCCAGCAAATGGAGAGAAGGGTGGGGCCACCATCATCACATTGTATGCCAGGGAAGGAATAATGATGAAGCTGCAGGGACATTGCCTGACATCTGTCCTCAGTGCACATTGTGGGGAACAGAGGGGAGTATGAAGAAGGGACTGGAAACACAGGGGTCTGTCTGTGGGGAGTCATGTGCTGAACTCAGAGATATTCTCTACACCTTTCTAGGCAAGAGTTCTTCCTACAACACAGAAAGCCAGTGAAAATGCAGGAGGGGTACGACAAGGCTGAAGCAGTGAAAACAGCCAGTGAAAGGTAATGAAATAAGAACAAGAATTTCTGCTACAAGCTGGTGGCTCAGCAGTGGGAAATGAAAGAAGAGAAAGAAAGAAAGACCTGGGTGTATTTGTCAATCAGACATGACTAGGAGCCAGCAAAGTGATGTAGACATAAAAAAGGCAAATGCTATCTAGGATGATTCAGATGAGGTATTTCTAGTAGAGATAGGGAATTATTAAGGCTATCGTATAAGGCACTTCTAAGACTTCATTTGGAATATAGTGTACAATTCTGATCATCCATGCTCAAGAAAGATAAATTGAAACTGGAACAGGAGCAGCACAGAGCTACTTGGTTGATCAGGGGAATAGAAAGCCTAATTAAGAGAGGAGACTAAAAGAGCATAGCTTGTTTGGTCTAGCAAAATGAAGGCTGAGGGGGGATATGACTGCTCCTTATAAATACATCAGTAGGGTAAACACCAGGGAGGAAGAAGAGCTATTTAAACTAAGGGAGAACATTGGCACAAGAACAAATGGGCCATGAATAAATTTAGGCTGGAAATTAGAAGAAGGTTTCTAACCAACAAAGAAGTGAAGTTTTAAGATGGAGCTTGATAAATTTATGGATGAGATTGTATGATGGCATGCTGTGATAGCAAGGGACTGGACTTGATTACCTAGGAGATCCCTTCCAATCTGTGTTCCATGTTTCTCTGAAACATTCAGTAAACTGACTTAAAAATGAGTGAGTGGCTTTGCTTGCAGTACATGCAAAACAAATACTTTTATAAAAACAAACATTTGCTTCTTTGAAAGCATAGGGCCTTTATTTAAAAAAAAAGCATAAGGAATTCTTAGTGGGCCTTTTTGCTGTTTTTCAAGGGGTGTCTCATGTAAAAATAAAAGAGCTTTGCAAGTTGCCTGGAAAAAGATGAGTGGTGATTTGGGGGATTAAAATGTTTTATAAGCTTTGCTGGTGGCTTTTAAAAATGTTTGTGACTCAATAAAAACATACTTTTCTTTGAAAAAGTGGGGTACTTCTGTGAAAACTGAATTTTCACCTTCTTAAATTTTTTTTGCATTTTAGGGGGAAACGGTTTCTGGGGTGAGTGGGAGAGCAGAATCAGTTCCGGGTAGGCATATCCCTAACAGCCAAAAATAATTTTTTGGATGCATTACTCAAGATTTGGAAAATATTGAAACCAACAGAATTTGAACTCCAAACTGACATTACCACACTTCTAAATAAAGTGTGGCTCTTGTGTACCTTGGTTGATGTAGAATGATTCAATGGATGGAATTCCTCTGCCACATAGAGGAAATGATTTGGAGCGCGACACTGAGGGCTTGTCTACTTGGGGACACTCAGAACGTTAATCTTAATTAACTTTTAATGTGGATTAGTTAAACCACATTAAATCCATGTGGATGCTCTTACTAAAGTGTCCTTAATTCAATTTAGCTTAATTCACTTCCAAAGTGAATTACACAGAACCAAATTAAGGCCACTTTCATTTTGAATAAGAGCATCCACACCATGTTTTAATACAGTTTAACTAATTTACTTTAAATTCACACCTTTAGTTAATTCAGATAAATTTTCCTCAGTGGCCCCAAGGAGACGAGCCCTGAGAAGGCAAAAGAATTGGATGCATCATTTGAATTCCTGAGACAAGAAAGCAAAAAGGGATTAGTTTGTGTTTGATTATGAATAGAAGGATGGGAAAGCGTATGAGCCAAAATTTAAATTCAAAGTGGATTTCTTTAGTATGTCGCTGGATACAACACTGGTTTCATACAGCTTGGAGTTTTCAAATTAATAGCTGAAACAAATCATTCCAGCTTGTAACTGATTTGGAACTTTATGCTGATTTGGAATGGGGAAAGGAACAGCAAAGCCTTGCTGAAATGATACAAACCACTAGAAATTCTTCACTGTTCTTGCGAAGAAAAGATTTCAGCAGATTAAGCCCTGGTCTACGCTGGGGGGTGGGGTGGGGGAATCTATCTAAATTACGCAACTTCAGCTACGTGAATAATGTAGCTGAAGTCGACGTACTTAGATCAACTTACTGTGGTGTCTCCACCACGGTGAGTCTACTCTGCCTGCACCTCTTGCGGCGCTGGAGTACAGGAGTCGATGGGAGAGTGCTCGGGAGTCGATTTATCGCATCTAGACTAGACGGGATAAATCAATCCCTGCTGGATCGATCGCTGCCCGCGGATCCGGTGGGTAGTGAAGACATACACTTAGCCACAGATGAGCCCCTAAAGGGCAAAACTTCAACTGATCAACAGTCAAGAGACCCTTGGGACTTGTAGCAGAATGTGAACTCTCATAACAATGAATATGTAAACAAAAAGGTAAGAAGGGTCTATCGGACAATTAGACTTGCTTAGACTTTGTTCCTGCAAATATTTAATTGTTCAGTAGTTTAAGAGTTAAGACTGTGCTTATGTTAAAAAATTGTTTATAAAAGCAGAAACTGTGCTTTGCATTTTCATTAATGCAAATAATTGGGTGATTGGGGAACACAAAATTTTTTGTGTTGGGGTAAGGAATAGGAGTCATTAGAGATAAAAGTTTGGCAGATGGAAGGATGGAGGAAAAGCCTGAGAAAAAATGTTAAGGATTGAACACCCATGTCTAAGGTTAAGGATTGAACACATGAGGAGCCGCAAGATATCAGAGATTAAAACCCTTTGTATTTTATGCACAGAACTGTTCATAGATTCAGAGATCACACTAAGAGGCTGTTACTGGCTCAGGATTGAATTCTTTCCCAGGACAGGCATAATTTCGGGGGGAAATTCCACATCTGAGGGGAGAAGGAAGAAACTTTTCTGCGGCTTGTGGATTTTCTTTTAAATCGTGGATTTTTTAAGACGAGGTGGTTATTTGCATGTGTTTAATGTATTGTTCTGTTTATCACATGGATGTCACCTCCACGTATGCACTGTATGTGTTTATTTTTATACATTTCTCACATGCACAGTTAGGATGTGTTTTGGGTTTAAATGTAACATTTTGGTGACCTCCAATTCAATCCAGTAACAATAGTATATTTTTAACTTTAATGTATCACTTATTCTTAGGGCTGTCAATTAATCGCAGTTAACTCATGAGATTAACTAAAAAAAGTAATCACGGTTAAAAAAATTAATTGTGATTAATCGCACTTATAACAATAGAAAACCAATTGAAATTTTGAAATTTATTAAATATTTTTAAATAATTGAAATTTATTAAATATTTTTGGATGTTTTTCACATTTTCAATATTGATTTCAATTATAACACAGAATACAAGGTGCACAGTTCTCACTTTATATTAATATTTGTTATTACAAATATATGCACTGAAAAAAGGATAAACAAAAGAAATAGTATTTTTCAATTCACTTCATACAAGTGCGGAAGTGCAGTCTCTTTATCGTGAAAGTGTAACTTATAATTGCAGATTTTTTTTTTGGTTACATAACTGCACTTAAAAACAAAACAGTGTAAAACTTTAGAGCCTACAAGTCCACTCAGTCCTACTTAAAAAGAAAAGGAGTACTTGTGGCACCTTAGAGACTAACCAATTTATTTGAGCGTAAGCTTTCGTGAGCGACAGCTCACTTCATCGGATGCATACTGTGGAAAATACGCTGTAGCTCACGAAAGCTAATGTTCAAATAAATTGGTTAGTCTCTAAGGTGCCACAAGTACTCCTTTTCTTTTTGCGAATACAGACTAACACGGCTGTTACTCTGAAACCTGTCAGTCCTACTTCTTATTCTGCCAATCTCTAAGACAAACAAGTTTGTTTACATTGACGGGAGATACTGCTGCCTGCTTCTTATTTACAATGTCACCTGAAAGTGAGAACAGGCATTTGCATGGCACTTTTGTAGTCGATGTTGCAAGGTATTTACATGCCACATATGTCGTTTGCCCCTTCCATGCTTCGGCCACCATTCCAGAGGACATGCTTCCATGTGATGATGCTTGTTAAAAATAACAATGAAATGTGTGACTGTACTCCTTGAGGGGAGAACTGTATGTCTCCTGCTCGGTTTTACCTGCATTCTGCATATATTTCATGTTATAGCAATCTCGGATGATGACCTAGCACATGTTCGTTTTAAGAACACTTTCACAGCAGGTTTGACAAAACGCAAAAAAGGTACCGATGTGAGATTTCTAAAAATAGCTATAGCACTCAACCCAAGGTTTAAGAATCTGAAGTGCATCTAAAATCTGAGAGGGACAAGGTGTGGAGCATGCTTTTAGAAGTCTTAAAAGAGCAACGCTATGATGCGGAATCTACAGAACTCAAACCACCAAAAAAGAAAATCAACCATCACTTGTTACCTCTCTCTCATTAATTTTAACACAGTTACCCACTAGATAACTATTGGGTTTGTATATTAAAGCTATGTTCTTATGATGTCATCTAGTCCAAAGAAAGAAAAGAGATGAGTACCACTTTTTATTGTACTTTCTATCTCTGAGAAATGGTACAGCTATGAGTTTAAAACAGTGATATTTGAAGAAGAAGTTATATGGCTAAACCTACTTTGATTATCAGAAAATAAAATAAGTGTGTATTGTTTTATGTATGCAACAGGCCCAAATTAACAATTTTTGGTCAAAATTGTTTTTTGACGTAAAATTATATTTTCGACTACACTAGTATTTTTCTGAAACGTGTCTGCTTTCTGCAAAACTGCTGAGTTTTCATCAAAAACTCTCTGGACAAACACTGAAAACATTCAGTTTTTGGCAGAAAATGTTTGATTTATCAACACAAAGTCAAAAATTTTCATGGGAGAAAACAATATTTGCTGATCTGCTATAGCAGTGGTTCTCAAAGATGGTCCGCCACTTGTTCAGGGAAAGCCCCTGGCGGGCCGGGCTCGTTTGTTTACCGGCCGCGTCTGCAGGTTCAGCCGATCACGGCTCCCACTGGCTGCGATTTGCCGCTCCAGGCCAATGGGGGCTGCGGGAAGGGCGGCCAGCACATCCCTTGGCCCGCATCACTTTCCACAGGCCCCACTGGCCTGGAGCGGCGAACTTCAGCCAGTGGGAGGCGCGATAGGCCGAACCTGCGGACGCAGCAGGTAAACAAAGCGGCCCGGCCCACCAGAGGCTCTCTCTGAACAAGCGGCAGACCGGCTTTGAAAACCACTGTGCTATACTATATAAAATAGACTTTTAAAAATACTGATACTGTGATAATAAATCTTCAGTCAGAATATAGAAATACCCTCAGTTTTATAAATAATTTTACCGTGGGGAGTATGCTACTATTCCATTAAACCCATTTGTTCTACTGTACCTGGTAATAAGTTCTTCTGCGGCTTGTGAACACAGCTGGATCTGTGCAACTTCTTCTTCCGTAGCCAACTCAACAGCCTGTTGAGGGTACAAGTGAGATCGGAGGACAGGTTTGCAGGAATCATACTTCTGTTTGTCTTCCCAAGACTTTAGGGTATTTTCAAAAGCCTGATGAAAATGGTATGCTACATTAGCTGACAGTACTTGCAGTTTTTTAATTAAGCTTATTAGGCACACAGATTGGTACATCATTTTACATAAATATTACAAATACTCCACAATGTAAATGGTGTTTGAAATTACTTTAAAACTAAAGTACTTTAAAACTAAATTCAAAGAACAACAGTTACTTCTGTGAGTAACCTCTCTCTCCCTGTCCTCTGTAAAATATGCTGTTAGTTAGAGACACATTTACATGAACACATTACTGTAGGCATACTTTGTCAGGACAAGATGTTCTGAACCTTCTGCTGAGCACAGTGGGAATCTAACAGTCATGCAGAGTCCAAACATGAAAACAAGGAAAAAAAAATGCCCTAACAAACTTTCTTTAAACAACAAAACAGCTACCATAACACAAGCCATGATGCAGGGAGAGGACTGAATTTAGCATCCACTCAGGCCAACGGACTGAGGAACTATGGGGAAGTTGAGAGTGTTTACCCCGGGGAGGGCAAACTACGTCCTACGGGCTGGATTCAGCCCGTCAGGGCTTTCAATCCGTCCTGCAGGATTGCTAGCCCTGTGGCGCAGCGGGACTAAGGCAGGCTCCCTGCCTGCCCTAGCCCTGCGTGGCTCCCGGAAGTGGCCGCACCATGTCCCTGCAGCCCCTGGGGGGTGGGGAGGAGGGTGGGAGGTCTCCATGTGCTGCCCTTGCCTGCAGGCACCGCCCCCCGCAGCTCCCATTGGCCGGGAATGGGGAACCGTGGCCAATGGGAGCTTCAGGGTTGGTACCTATAGGCGAGGGCAGCACACAGCAGAGCCGCCTACCCCACCCCACGAGCCACTGCCGGACATGCTGGCCACTTCCAGGAGTGGAGTGGGGCCAGGGCAGACAGGGAGCTTGCCTTAGCCCCACTGCGTGCTTCTGCCACCCCGGAGCCGCTCGAGGTAAACGGTGCTGGGCCAGAGCCTGCACCCTGAAACCTTCCTGCACCCTGCACCCCAACCCCCTGCCTGAGACCCCTCCCACACTCCGCACCCCCTCCTGCACCCAACCCCCTGCCTGAGACCCCTGCTGCACCCCGCACTGCCTCCTACACCTCAAACCCCTTCCCAGTCCTACATTCAGGGCCCTACATACAATTTCCCCACGCAGATGTGGCCCCTGAGCCAGAAAGTTTGCCCACCTCTGGTTTACACCCTTGATTCTAGAGTGCTAGAATAGCGCACATGCCCCCAAGAGGCGAACTGGTTTGAAATAGGTTCTGTTACTATTTGGCAGGGCATGCAATCTTGCTGTGGCAGTCATGAAGGAGGCACGTTGTATACCTTACTACGTACGTAATTGCAACTAAAACTTCCAATTTAAAACTTCAACTCCAACTCCAACTAAAACTTCCATGATAAAGTACAAAGCTAGTGTCTGAAAGAGAAAGTACATTATAGTCACTAATTCTCTTTTATGTTTATACAAAAGTATACATAGTACTACAGGCAAAGACAGATAATCAGAACGTTTCCTCCTGGAAGTTTGAGGATTTCATCTTATCAAAAAAAGATGAGAGTTAAGCTATTTGTGTACAAGAACATATCTGTACCAACCTTTTATTTATTATTTCATAAGCTATTTTCTCTTTTTATAACTGAACCAAGTTGTTATAATAATGGCACTAATGAAGCATCCCATATAAAAGATAAAATGCTTTCTGTAACTTACTCTGTCTCGTGTTAGCATCTGAGCTCTGTTTTTATGCACAATTTTAATAACTCCTGGAGGCTGGATCCATGCCTCTCCGTCTACTTGCACTGGAACCCCTTCATCTCCAAGTATGGTGATCTTTACTGACCGACACTGAAAGAGAGTAAACATGTTATTTCACAGAGTAATATATTAATGAAATTGACAGTCCACCTGCATTAGACTGGTTGTTAGGAGCTGTGGCTTCTATCCAGGTTTGTCTTGAGGGTGAAACACTGTTGTATTTCATTAATCATTTATGATGACTTGTTACCCGTTACAATTAAAACAAAGTCAACATTTTATTAATGTATAATGCAGTAGTTGTCTAGACTACCTCTTTTCTCTGCAGCCTCCCAGCATGCCAGCTATCTTGGTTGCTTTCCAACAAGACACATACCTGAGCTATTCTGTGGTGCTGCAATTTGATGACTCTTGAAACTGCCATCTGCATGCTGCCAAATACCGCAACAACTTCTAAGATTTTGTCATCAAATGATGGTGCTCCAAATATCTGAGAGGAAAAGAAAATATCAATATTAGACTCTAAACTCTTACTGCAATCTACACAGTGCAGGGATTCTGTCTCCTTTTGTGTCTGATGCAATTCCAAACACACGTTAGGTATTTAAATAGTAGAACTAATGTATTTGAAAAATAAAATTCTAGATTCAAGTATATATAAATTATACCATCACTTGAACACAGCAAAGGACTGTCATAACAAGGGTGATTATAATGGCCACAGTATATTATCCATATATAGGGTTGGTGGCAGGTTTAAATGCACAGGTTTTAAATGGCAGGTTTAAATGAAGTGTTAGTCAACTGAAGATTAATGTGGCAAACATTACTACGCTAATCTTCACCTGGTCAATATTTCTGAAGTCCAAGAGTAATTAAGAAGGACATTTATTTACTTTAACAGAGCTCAAAAGTGTTTATCTTTCTTTGTCCAGAATTCTCTTTAGACCATCTTCAAAATCTATACGAGTAAATGAAGTGTCAATGCCACTTCATTTAATGCTGAAGAAGAATCTCATTTTATAGCATAAAATTCACCTGTTTTAATAATGAAAACTTTACTTGAACATTCTGTTTTTGTATCAGAATAATGCCCCAATCCAGCATGTATTTAAGTACGTGTCCGTTGACTTCAATTGGACTAATCACAGAGCATAAAAGTTAAGCACATGAGTAAGCGTTTGCAGGACCAGGACCTAACATTGAAAGCAGATTTTGTAAGTTAGCTTGGCAGTTCCCTAAAATAAAGTCTCTCTCTCTCTAGGATATTATATGACCCTCATCATCAAGAGCATGCAAATGTCTTACACGAAATAGAACAAAAAGATTATTCTTTCCCAGGTGCTTCTCCTTCCTTTTCTATTTCAAGTAACTTTTGATATATCCAGCTTCAGCTTATTTGCCTTTAAGAAAAAAATGAAAGCATTTCTTTCATCCCTGAAATTATTCTTTAAAAAGCAGAGATGAAATGATTATGCTGTTTCAAAGCATGGAACAATTATCTATGATGGTTTAACTTTTCTTCTCTATGATTCAGACCAGCCTACCACTTTTTAAAAGAAAAATTCAGATATTAAATACGATGAATTAACTGAAGAAACAATCTTTTGGAGATACTGAATAATTTAATGTGATACTTTGTTTATGTTTTTTAACACTTACTAATTTGGTGAATTTTTTGGATTCCTCTTTAACTGGATGAGTCTGTCTTGTTTCTGTTTTTTCCCTTTTAAATTTAAATTGATAGGTGGTGACTAGATAAATTGTCCATTGCTTATCCAACTGAAGATCAGTGCGAACTTGTACAAAAGTTCCAAACTGGATCATAGAATGACAGGGTTGGAAGGGACCTCAGGAGGTCATCTAGTCCAATCCCCTGCTCAAAGCAGGACCAATCCTCAACTAAATCATCCCAGCCAGGCTTTGTCAAGCCTGACTTTAGAAACCTCTAAGGAAGGAGATTCCACCACCTCCCTAGGTAACCCATTCCAGTGTTTCACCACCCTCCTAGTGAAAAAGTTTTTCCTAATATCCAACCTAAAACTCCCCCACTGCAACTTGAGACCACTACTTCTCGTTCTATCATCTGCTACCACTGAGAACAGTCTATATCCATCATCTTTGGAACCCCCTTTTAGGTAGTTGAAAGCAGCTGTCAAATCCAGGATACAGGCTGCTAGGTGTTTCCGGCTTGTCTTGTGAGATTTGTAGGCATTGTATTGGTTGTTTATGTTGTTTTACTCCATACGTTCTTTTTGTTGATGAAAAGCTGATAGGGCCAAAAGTACAGTTTGTTAAAACCTCTACAGCGCAGTTAATCTAATGATCTGCCAGAAATGTACCAAGGCATGATGTCTCATTAATAATTATTGACTCACTGAGTCATGCAAAGAGAGATGTTCCCTTCTTTACTTACATAATGGCAAATACCCATGAAAATGTTGGGTATTCAATTCTGTGCTTGCATGCCTTTTTAGTCTCCTTCTTAGCATAAGCACAACATGCCTCAGGTAGCACATGACCAGAACTCATCACTGAATGTGGTCTGCTGGTTGGATCATTAGGTTCCCAAGCTTGGGCCTGGTACTGAAGGGGAGTGTGACATAAACACTGATCTAAGCCCCAGGCCTTCTTAGTGACATTCCACAAAATGGCATCCTCCATGCAGTGTCACCTGACTTTTTGGACCATATTTGAATTCTGAGGCATTCAATGCCTGCATAGTGTAACACAGATGGCATGCCCCTGCATTTAGAAGGTTTAAACTTTGCTTGTAACCAGTGGATCTGAAATTACTCCAGGATACCACTTTTCCATCCTCCCAGGGACTGGATTACAGCCTACTCACAAGTTGGGATGAATTCCATTCCCCTTGCTTGCTTACAAAAGCCCATTTAGCTTGTGTTTTATCTTTAGTGCAGGGATGGGTGTTGTTATATTCTGGTTTCTCTGCATGTATAATTTACTTGCATAGAATTTCTGTGCATGCTTTTTTTCAACAACAAAAAAGAAATAACAGTCTTCTAAGAAATCAAATTCAAAGATTAGCATATCCCCTTTTTCCCCCTGGGTTCTATTTCTAATCTCCCTGTTCTTTCCAAACTAACAAACTCCCTGGGATAACTCCGCATATACAAAATTCAGTAAGAGTGTTGTGGCAAACCCCGCCAGGCTCACTGAGCAATATTTTAGGAATAGACATTGCTGTCAAGATGATGACTTTCTTCTGTCCAGATAAGCAGAACCAGCAACCTCTCAAAGACTACAACTAGTATTGCTCTGTTGATCAGTCACCTGAGACAGCACGAAGAGCAGTGAGTTGTGCACCTAACCTCCCACAGAATAAATGTCACCTTTTTGACGTTTGATTATGAGTAGCAAAAATATTGCTCCCAAACATACATGTGTGTTGCATACAAATATGATTGCTAGAACAGTTTCCTCTCTTTCTCGACCCTCTGGGGATAAAAGCAGAAATTCCCGAACGTAACCTAGATGAATGTTAGGGAAACTTCCATGCTGCAAATGTGAATATGGAGGCCACCAAAATGCTTGATATCTTCACTCAAATGCAGCTTGAGCTGACTGCCATGCTCAAAAGACATGTAGTATGAATAGGAAAAAGACTCCAAAGAATATGAAATAATGTTTTTGATGAAGAAGGGTGGGGGAAAAGGGTGTGGGATTGTGAACAGTAAGAAAGTTAAGCACTTCAGGGAAAATGTAAGGGATAGTCTATGTTAAAACACAATCTTACTAATAAATCTAATTTTACATGATAATTAAATGTACAAAACCATGTCAAAGCAATGCTGTGATTCAGACTTCACACACACTAAATCAGGAAATTAAAAATTATGGTAATCCCACAGCAATCATACTAGATCTTTTGTGCATAAAGTACACTTCAACAGTAAGAATCCCATCTGGCATACCCTCAAAGCAGTGAAACAGTAGCGTATGTAGTGAAGTGTCTGTGCAGTATAAGGTCTGTCAAGAAAAAAAAAGGACCATTTTGGATCAGTCCATAAGCTTACTGGCAACAATATATACAAGATATAGACACAGAAAAAGGTAATTAAAGGATTCTACAATTTTTAATCCTCTCCTTAGTTAATTTATTCTCAGTCCCCATTTTAAGATTCACCAATCCACCTACAGCTTTTTAAAGAATAGGAGTAAAATGAAGATATAAGCTGTGGCAATGATGCAGCTGGCCAGCTTCCTTTTCTGTTGGATATAGCACACAAAGTGCGTGCACTGGGAAACCTTGATTATAGCAGATCATAAACTAGTACATAAAAGAGGAGAGGAATTGCTATCATTCATCATTGTTTGAAAACGAGTCATGGCTAAAAATTTCATCTTTATAGCCATATATTCTTTGAGTATTGAGCCCTATTTGGAAATTTTGGTGACTTTAAGGGGAAAGGAAAGGAAAGAAAAAATAAATGAAAATCAAAGTGACATATTTTCAGTAAAAATGGAAAAACTTAATGCAAGAGCGCACATATTTCTAAACTGAAATCACCTTACAGAACAACAGCTTCCTGATAGTTATCCAAACTATATACCAGTACTATTACAATTAAATGAGAACAACAATAGTACAAAGTGCTTTTTGTAAATTTTGCTTCAAAGGGTTACTTTTCTTTAATGTTACTTACATCGTCCTCTTTGGTTCCACCCCAGAAATTAGTCCCACCAGCATAGCTTGGAATGTTTAGCACAGCTATGCCTTGAAGACTGGGGAGGGGGATGTATTGTCCATCACACTGTAATGCATAAAAACCTATGTGAGAATGTAAAACAAATGACCTGATAAAGTAATCAACCATTTCTAATTCACAAAGCATTTCAACAGAGCCAGCAATGGAAGCTAAAGTCAATATTGCATTAGTAGCTCTATATGAGTCTATTTTCCCTAGGCTGGGAAGTAGCTCTACATAAATCTATTCTTCACACACTAATCAATATTTTTCTTCTTACACTACAAAATATTTGAGCTACAAATATCTGCAACAGCGTCAAAAGGTAACTCTCTCTGTCCCTTCATAGAAATTTGCTCAAGTTCCCAGCAGTAACTTCCTGCATTTATATGTCAATCTCTAACTACTAGGAATTTGGAGGTTTTTTGCATCTTCTCCTGAAGCATATGGAGCTGGCTGCTGCCAATGACAGGATACTGGGCTAGCAGGACTGATCTTGGTGCATATGGTCCAGCATGTCTACTCTCTTCTAACCAGAAATACTACCAACAGCAGATAGCATCTTTTAGTTGCAATTTAGATCTCATCACTGGAAAAATAACTATACTACTGCAGCGCAAAGAGGTCAAATGAGCATACAAAATATTATAAGCATAAATATAAAATGAAAAATTATTAAATTAATGTTTAAACAATGTATAAAATGTTAATAAAATGTAAAAAGCTATGTAAGAATATATAAAAAGAGAAATACTACTTTCTTAAATAAACTAATACAGTGTAGCATTCCATTTGTCAACCACATAATGACAGAAGCCATTGCAGCATATCTACTTGTTAACTCTGGGATAAAATCTAGAAAAAAATTGCTATGAAAAATGAGAAAAAGTACTTATTGTGAGATTTCACTTTAAACATGAGATTTCATTGGATGCTGCCACCTTCCCCTCTCATTATTTCAAAAAAGGCATAATTAACCCACTGGATAATTAGAATCTCACCCTGCAGAGGTATTCATAGTATTGCTAAACTATTATTATTAGGATCTAGCATCCAAAGCATGCTAGATCCTTTCCTAAATATGCAAGAAGACTGTTTCCTACTCTGAAATACTTAGGATATAATCAGACAAACAGTGAAAGATGGAGGGAAAGGATTTAACGAACAAGCACAATGAGAAAGGTGGAGTTAACCAAAAGTCCAATTAGTGCTTATATGCTTGGCTTCACTTCTGTATTTGCCTCAGTGCCCTGAACTGTTCATGCCCATTTGCTATCCCAAGATGAAAAGACTTCTTTCACCATTTCCCCTGTACTCTGCATTGTCTACTTCTGACAATTTACAGAAAAACAGCCAGTCAGAAGATACTCATGAAATTCCAAACATGGAAAGAGTCTCTGGAGTAGTCCCTCTTTCTACATCCCCTATCACCTAAAATACTTAAACAACTCTGGCTGCTGCTGAAAAGTAACCCTGGAGTCAGTGAGAGAACAGTTTTGGAAATACAACATATTGAACCCACTTCTGAAAAAGTGGCTCAAAATGTATTAGAAATATGCTTAGTAGCACCTGTGATCTCTGGTTTCATATTATTCCACCTTAGCAGCAATATAAAAACTTAAAATATAACAATATCCAAAGTATGGCATGAAATTAATAGATGTGACTGCCACCTGTGAGTTATAGTATATGATTAGTTCTATCTTTTGAAAATGACTAATTTTATTTCACTCTTCAATGCTGTGTATTTTATTACTGCACATAACACAGATCATTTTGTAAGACAATACTAAATATGAAGCTTCCACTGACTTTTTTACTTCCAAAAATATTAAGAAATAATTATGAAAAGGTCAGATTTGAATGCTAAAATATATTTTATTCAAAAGAAATGTTACATTTGCAGGTTCTTAAATTAGAAATCCACCTGGAGCATACATAATGTTCTTTCCTATCATCATCTCACTAACTACAGCACAATTTCTAGATAATTGCTGAATCCTTCGATAATGGAAACTTTCTTCTATAAGACTAAACCTTCTAAAGTGCACTCAAGAGAAAGAGTTATAATAAATTAAAATTACGCCCTCAGGTTAACAGGTATCTTCATATAAATAAAACGAACTTCCAGATAAAATATTTAACACAAAGAAAAAGACAATGCATGTTCTTTCCTTCCCCATCACGCTTTGGAAGAAAACTTACATAACAATTTCCCAGACTTATATCACGGCTAATCTCTTGCTACATATCTGAACTTGTTAAGCATTAATGTTTTCAAGTTCCCAGTATTTTGAAAAAGGCTTAAATTTGGTTTTAGAACTAGAGTAGGAACTAGCCAGATTGAATTGATTTATACATGTATCTGTGTTGTGGCAAGACACAATATCTTGCAACTTCTACACAGCTCCCTCAATATTGGAATTAGGAAAGTCTCTCTAAATGCCCCAGTTCTTTATGTACTAAATTCTTTATGTACTACATTCATCTGTCATTTATCATGAAGTCATTTTTAATTATTCTTAAGCCTTCTTTTCCAAGATGTTTATTATGTACTTTGTATAGACATTTAGTCAGTTTCCATACAGGTTAAACCAACGTGATAGGATTAATGATCTTTTTTTCCATAACGTATATATGTTTTTATTGTTGTTCTTGAGATCTATTCTCCATTCAATGTGTCCCCAAAACCTCTTATTGGTGTCAGTGGGAGTTGCATATTGAGAAAACAGATCACTTAGAGTCTACTGTCTCTTTAATTATACAAAAAAATAATAGGAGTGACAATGATAAAAGTTATTCAGAAACATTGGACGCCATACTTTTGCAGATTTCAGAATACTTATTGTGTGTCCAAGGATTCACATTGTGATGAACTTCTCATCCACGGCATTTCACAGACTACATTTATGAGGGACAGATTTTTCATAGTTTCACCTAACTTAGGTAAAAAACAAGTGAGATATTTCAAGATAATCCCCATGTTCTGCACTGTAAATTTTAATGGCAAAAACTCATTGAATCTGTAAATAAAATAAATATTACCTCAAGCTGAACTTTTTGTTCTAAGTTCTTATAGGTCCTTTGCAGTAATTCTTTGGTACCAAGCACCCCATACCACATCATGTTCTTTGTCCGGCTTCTGGAAATAAGTAAATAAAAATTCATATACTGAAGCATGCAATTTGTTATGTACCAAAGCTGTGGAAAGAGGCAAAAGTTAAGGATATAAAATAAAGCAAACAGAATAACAACATTAAAAAAATTAAACTTCTCTGCTTTATCACTAAGAACTCCATTACCGGCACTTTTCAGGGTGTTCCTCTCGCTTGTTATTAAATTCTAATGAAATTTTTGCATCTAATCCAATTCCAAAGTAGTTGTTCATGACACATTTTTCTGAATATCCTTCCCTGTGAAAAGAATACATATACGTAATTATCCAGTTATGAAGTTATCTGAACAATTACTTTAGAGCTTTGAGCTAGATTGTGGCTGGCCCTAGCACAGGACCATGACCGAGGCAGGGTGCAAAACATTTGATTGATTGATCTTAGATACTGATATGGCCCCATCACTCAGTATATGAACACCTCACAAACTTTAATGTATTTAAACTCTCAACACCCCTGGAAGACAGGGAAGTGCTATTATCCCTATTTTACAGATGGCAAACTGAGGCACACAGGAAGTCGGTGATGGAGCAGGAAATTGAGCCCAGATCTCCCAAGTCCTAGGCTGGTGCCATAACCACTGGACCATCCTTCTGCTCTATAGCAGTCACAGGGACCATGGAGTGTAAGTCACCTCAAAAGGGTCAGAGAAGAGACAGGGCTTTACCTCCCCAACCCTACCTAGAGGAGCTTGCCCACGATGGAGGAAGTTGCATGCTCCTAAGGTGAAGAGAGAACATGCTTCATGTGTGTATCAAGGAGCTCCACTGGCCACAACGCCTTCCAGTGATCCTGCTGTAGCAATGCGACTCTGCATTGCTTTTAACTCAGGGCCTCTGCCTAAAATACACCATCTGGCTCTTTGAATTTATTGAGCATTATTATCTATAAAAATTGTGCTTTAAGGCTTGCGTTATTCATTCTAGTAATTACAAAGTACAATTTCCTAAAGAAATGATTAAGGAAAAAAGACTGAACCTCAACACAGTCAATTTGAGAAAACAAGGAGATTTTCTTACAGTGAATCTGGATCAGGGTCAATAAATGGGGTAGCACCAAATGGATCAATGTTTGCTAGTAACATTTTGCTGATAATAGAACTCCCCGCAATTGAGGCAGCTAATCCAGCTCTTAAACCTGAAGGAGAAAACACAGAAACAAAACAATATTAAAAAACAGAGTCACAGCAATATTTTTTTAATGTAACTCATGTAATCCTGAGAGATAGTATTGTCTATAGCCAAGCACAGGATGGACAGGAAGTGCGCTTTCTCAGACAGCTCTGCTACTGCACCTCAGTTCTACCTACATTACCTCGTTCTTCCAGACTTGGCCTCTCTTGAGCAGAAAGCCAACTGAGTTGAATTCTGTGGTGGTTCACTGTCCAGCACTGGAGAAAAACGTCACGATTTCAATCCAAGACTCCGGAGGTGACAGGTTGCACAGTAATTAACTGGCTCACCTAATGCCACTGAAGGTTACCATATTTTTCATCTCTTAGTCCAGTCACCCAGTCTCCAAACTATTTCATTACTTCGGGTTGGTTTTGGGAGGAGTTGGGGATGGGGAGGCGCGCAGGCTTCCAGAGCAGGATCATTGTTCATGCAGCCTGTCATCACATTTAGAATCTTTGAGAAATGCTTAACTCCTTAATTCGGCTTGATAAATGTATGTTCAATAGGGAGTTCTTCCCTTGCCACCCTTTTACACAAGAGAACTTCCCTGCAAAATGTGTAAAGCCAGCACTTTGATCTCTTAGACAGGGAGGAAGGGGTTGAAGTCAAGTGAGAGAAGGACAAAGAGACAGAACAAACAAGTATGGGTGGAAAATGAGGGCAAGGGGAATAGAGAACAGAAAGACAGTGCTGGAAAGAAGAGGAATGGGGAGGAAAGAGAGAGAGAGACAGACAGATGTAAAAACAGAAATACAAGTTAAATGAAAATAAATAAGGAAGACAGAGCCTGATTAGTTTTGCCTACTGGAAAGTTGGCAACCCTGCCATGCCCATTTTGGCTAATATCAAAGTAACATGCACAGCTGTGTTTAATTAATGCAGATAGAAATTTGCTTTCAAAAGCTTTTAGTTAAAGTGATCTACAAACAATACATGCTTAGTTTCAACCTATGTTGTTAATATTGATAATGAAAGTTCATTAAGCCAGTGTTTTAGCAATGCTTTCTGGTATACATTTTTAATTTGGGATGTGTACAGATTTCCTAACTGCTATTGTTGCAAAGTACCTTTTTACAGTTTAATTTATGATATTTTTACTGACAGGTATGTCCCCTTGCATTTAATTCAGTCAAAAGATCATTTCTTACCGAACTCTGGCCCTTAGTCTCTTAGTAGGCTAGCATAGCCTTCATCCACTAGGGGATCAAGGTTCCTTTGACTCCACTAATCAGTCAGTAATGGACAATGAACACAGCCCTCCCATTTCTGCTCCTCATTCCCAAACCAAGTGCAATGCTTTTGCAATATATCTGGTGCTCAGGACAGTGACCAGAAGCATTTTCAATTAACATACTTTCTCAATTGTACCACACAAAGAGGTTATGTGTATAAATTGACTCATTTTTGTAAAGTCTTTGACATCTCTGGGTGGAAGACACTATGTAAGTGCAATGTATTATTATTTAACAACTAATTGTGGCATATAGCATGATACTGAAAGGACTAATAGAGTTCAGAATTATCATTACCTGGGCAGATTATCCTGGTGTTAAGTACAGGGAGGTTTTCTTTGCTGGCTGCCACAGCTGGGGCAGAGAAAGAGCCAGTATGAGAGGGGATGCCCCGACTTGTATGTCGATCTGGAGATTTTGGTGCAGTTTTAACTATGCCAAAAAAAGAAGAAGAAGAAATAACAAAGTTAGAACAAAATATACACTCACACACGAATTGTAGATACAATTGCATATGTTCTTATCTAAGGTTCAGAGCCTCAACATATTGTATAAGCATGAACTATTAATCTAACCCAAGGGTTCTCAGACTTTTGCACTGGTAACCCTTTTCACATTGCAAGCCTCTGAGCGCGACCCCCCCTTATACATTAAAAACAATTTTTTATATATTTAAGGTTTCAGAGTAACAGCCGTGTACGTCCGTATTCGCAAAAAGAAAAGGAGTACTTGTGGCACCTTAGAGACTAACCAATTTATTTGAGCATAAGCTTTCGTGAGCTACAGCTCACTTCATCGGATGCATACTGTGGAAACTGCAGAAGACATTATATACACAGAGACCATGAAACAATACCTCCTCCCACCCCACTCTCCTGCTGGTAATAGCTTATCTAAAGTGATCACTCTCCTTACAATGTGTATGATAATCAAAGTTTGTGTGTGGGGGGGCGGAGGGTGAGAAAACCTGGATTTGTGCTGGAAATGGCCCAACTTGATTATCATACACATTATAAGGAGAGTGATCACTTTAGATAAGCTATTACCAGCAGGAGAGTGGGGTGGGAGGAGGTATTGTTTCATGGTCTCTGTGTATATAATATCTTCTGCAGCTTCCACAGTATGCATCCGATGAAGTGAGCTGTAGCTCACGAAAGCTTATGCTCAAATAAATTGGTTAGTCTCTAAGGTGCCACAAGTACTCCTTTTCTTTATATATTTAACACCATTATAAACGCTGAAGGCAAAGCGGGGTTTGGGGTGGAGGCTGACAGCTCGCGACCCCCCGCATGTAATAACCTCATGACCCCCCTGAGGGGTCCCAACCTCCAGTTTGAGAACCCCTGATCTAACCTATTAACTCTCTTTGAGATCTCTGGAGAACCGGCAAATATCTGTATTGTTTTGTATGAATATTGTGTGTCCCTCTGTGTGTTTGCTTGTGATGGGTTACTTGCTATGGAGTTAGATCAAAAGGAGTTGTTAAAGAAACCAAGCAGGAAAGATGAAATAATGCCCTAGATAAGAAGCACCCCAGGAAATGTTCAAACACAATAACCAGGAATATAGCTGTGAAGATGTAGCTGTTTTGCCAAGGCTGAGAATCTAGAGATCAAAAGACACACATCTGTTAAAAGATCTGCCCTGCAGAAAGGGAGTGGGGAGAAAAGGTTGTCAGCTGCTACAGACTGACAGAGTCTGGGTCTGTTGAAAGCACAATGTAACTTGGTCCCCAAGAGACTGCAGGACACCACAGCTAAGTCATGTCTACTGAGGGGCTGAGAAGGAATGCCAAGCGTAGTTAAGACAGTCAGCATATAGATGTGTTATTTTAAATCCGCTTCTTGGAGTGCTGTGCACCTTTGGCAAATAAATCACAACTTGTTTTAAAGAAACTGCTTCTGTGTCACTGCATATTATTACTGTCCACAGGCTGCCGAAGGGAAACTCTGATAGGTGCCATGCCGATGGAGCCTGCTAGATATCCAAACTGGCAATCAGGGGGGTGATTGGATCATGGATATCCACCCCAAAGAGAAGTGGAGGCACAATCATGCCTTGCAAGGGTGCGTGGAACTGGAAAAGGATCTCAAAAGGGTCAGCCTAAGCACGGACTATAACCAGAAATATCCCCATTTATTTGTTTATTTATTTTATTTATTTTACTCATGGAGAAACTCAGATGCAGGAAGTTCAAGTGATTAGCCCAAATGAAAATCCTCAGAGATACATAGAAGAAGACCTCTGGACTTCCCAACTTCCACTTCAATTCATTAGGGAAAACACTAATTTAATATTACCTTAAATACTGCACTTCATTTCTGATAAATGTAATAGGATGTCCCATTGAAAAAAAATGCAGAATTAAGAAGGAAAAAAAGGCAAAATTAATTCTAAGTTTAAAAGATTTGCTGTAATATGAATTATGTATAAGGCCACTAACCCACATCCAAAGTTCTTGGAGTGCTATATAATAATTTCATAATAAATTATAAACAAATCTAATAAAAACTGCCCTAATAAAACTAAAGAAAAATGGAGGAGAAAGGGAAACATTCTAATAGTTGGGGTAACAAGTAATCTATAATTAGGGGTAAGAGTACTTCCCATTTTTTAAAAACTGGGAATAAATGCAAGTCTTTACTTGGTGTTTAAAGGAAGGGAGTGGAGGAGCTGTGGCAAACGGAAAGAGGAAACACCATAGAACCGACTACAGTTCGAGACAGATTATCTGTCAACATGAGGCCCTGGTTCAGGAAAGAATTTAAGCAAAAATACATAAGTATGTGTTTATGTCCATTAACTTCAATGGGACAGAAGCGTGTGCTTAAAAGTTAAAGTGCTTTCCTGAACTGGGACCTAGCACATGATCATTACATCAGCTCTAGGTGCAGACTCAAAGGGGAGATCAAACTTAGCTGGGCTTACAGTCAAAAATATGGTCCTGCTCTGACAAGCAACTCAATAAAATGGCTTTGTAGGGGGTCTATATTTATTGTCTCTACATGACATCTAGGTCAAACATGATCCACTTACAAGTAAAAGAGATGGGGGAAGGTGTTTTCTAATGACTAGCTTTGCAAAGTCAGCATGGGATCTGAAAGCTAAGCTCATCAGCAGCGTAACCACACTGTCTTCAGACTATACTTTCAGTGACACTTGTGCAACCTCTTAACGTCAATGGAATTACATAGGTCTGACTGATTAGCCAGGTAGCTGGACTTCAGTAAACAATTTTGTTAATGATGCACAAACTGGAAACAGAATCCAGCTCAGACTCTCTCAGCTGTGTTGTGTCTGCAGGAGCAACAGCAGTAAAAATGTATTATTGTCGCTAAAGTGAGCAGATATACTCACTATGCCACAGAGAAGGGATAAAGATAAGTAAAGAGATACCATTTTAGATAGTCATTTTCAGAGTAGAAATTCACATTAAAGGCTCTAACAGTGACAGTTTAAAATTCATCCACAATGTTACAGGCAGTCAGTGTATAAATAAAGAACGCAGGATGGGAGTATTACACAGTGACGGCTTCTTAAATCACTAAGGAAACACGCTGCAGCATTCTGTACTAGTAAGCTATGACAAAAGCCCACTGCTGGAAATCATACCAGGAGGGAATTATAATAATGGAGCCCCACAGCCGCCAGAGCATGTTGCTTTTGTAATGTCATAAAAAACGGTTACTTACCTTCTTGTAACTGTTGTTCTTTGAGAGGTGTTGTTCACGTCCATTCCACAATAGGTGCGCGTACGCCACGTGCACAAGCGTCGGAAACTTTTTCCCTTAGCAGCTCCCGTCGGGGCCCCCCCGAGTGGCGCCACTGTGCCATGCATATATATACTGCTGCCGCCCGACCCCCTCCGGTTCCTTCTTGCCGGTGACTCTGACAGAGGGGTAGGAGGGTGGGTGGTGGAATGGACAACTCATCTCGAAGAACAACAGTTACGAGAAGGTAAGTAACCGTTTTTTCTTCTTCGAGTGCTTCTTCATGTCCATTCCACATTAGGTGAATCACAAGCTTACCTCTGGAGGAGGGTAGGAGTTACGGAACTGCTAGGAGGACCGCTCTGCCAACCGCTGCATCCTCTCTGGCCTGCTGGTTGACCGCGTAGTGGGTCGTGAAGGTGTGCACCGAGGACCAGGTGGCTGCTCTGCAGATCTCCTGGATCAGGACCTGAGCCAGGAAACCGTGGAAGTCGCTTGCGCCCTGTTCGAGTGGGCTGTGACCATCGGAGCTGGAACACCTGCGAGCTCATAGCATGCCCGGATGCAGCTTGTTATCCAAGACAAGATCTGCTGCGCCGACACTGAGAGGCCTTTCATCCTCTCACGCCACAAACAGCTGCGCAGATTTACGAAAGGGTTTGGTGCGCTCCAAATAGAATGCTAGCGCTCAACGGATATCCAGGGTGTGTAAGCTGCGGTGACTCAGGTCCGTATGGGGTTTTGGAAAAAACACCTGCAGACAAATGTCCTGGCACAAATGGAATTGCGAGTCCACCTTAGGGAGGAACTTGGGGTGCGGTCGGAGCTGCACCTTACCCTTGTGAAACACTGTATGTGGTGGCTCAGAGATGAAAGCCCTCAGCTCGGACACCCTTCTGGCTGAGGTAATGGCAACCAGAAATGCTATCTTCCAGGAAAGGTGGAGAAGGGAGCAGGTAGCAAGGGGCTCAAACGGGGGTCCCATGAGTTTAGAGAGGACCAAGTTAAGGTTCCAAGGAGGGACTGGGGGGCGTGAGTATGGAAACATCCTCTCCAATCTTTTAAGGAACGGTCCCACCATTGGGTGGGAAAACACCAAGCCCCCGAAAACCCCGGACGGAAGGAGAAGATAGCCGCCAGGTGCACTCTAAGTGAGGACGGGGCCAGCCCCTGCTGCTTGAGGTGCAGGAGGTACTCGAGAATGGCTTGCACCGGGGCCTGGCACGGCTGCACCTGTTGGGGCTCACACCAACAGGATAACCTTTTCCACTTGGCCATATAGGTAACCCTGGTAAAGGGTTCCTTACTGCCAAGCAGAATCTGCTGCACAGGAAGGGAGCACTGGCTCTCCAAGGCATTTAGCCACAGAGCTTCCATGCCGTCAGGTGTAGTGATTGCAGCTCGGGGTGGAGAAGCCGCCCACGGTCCTGCGTGATGAGGTCCCGGTGTAGGTGCAGGACTACAGGGGCCTCCACCGACAGCTCTAGGAGCGTTGTGTACCAGTGCTGGCGGGGCCACGCCGAGGCGATGAGGACCACTGCAGCCCTGTCCCTGCATACCTTGAGCAGGACCTTGTGTACCTACCAAGGAGAGCTGGGGAAACGCATACATCAAGCCCCTTCCCCACGGGATCACAAATGCATCTGCAACTGAGCCCGGGCTGTGGCCCTGGAACGAGCAGAACCGTGGGCACTGGGCATTGGCCCTGGTGGCAAACAGGTCTACCCGGGGAAACCCCCACCTGCGGAAGAGCGAAAGCACGACGTCCGCTCTGAACGTGCACTTGTGCATGTGATACAACCTGCTGAAGTAGTCCGCCAGTTCGTTTCGCACCCCCGGGAGATAGGACGCCTGAAGGAGAATGGCGAGGGCTATACAAAAGTCCCAGAGGAGGAGAGCCTCATGACAGAGCAGCGAGGAATGGGCCCCGCCCTGCTTGTTTATATAAAATATGGCAGTAGTGATGTCTGTTAGAACTGTCACGCTGTGACCATTCAGAGTGGCGTGAAAGGTCTGGCAGGCGAGACGAACTGCCCTGAGCTCCTTCACATTGATATGGAGCGACCGCTCTGCCCCGTTCCACAAGCCCTGAGTCCTGAGGTCCCCCAGATGAGCCCCCGATCCATGGTCTGATGCGTCTGTCACCAGCATCAGGTCCAGCTGTGGGGCGGCAAAGGGGATGCCTTTGCAAACCACAGGATGGGACTGCCACCACAGCAGGGAGTCCAGCAAGTCCCTTGGGGCTGTCACTATCAAGTCCAGGGGGTCCCTGCCTGGGCGGTATATCCGAGCGAGCCATGCCTGCAGAGTCCTGAGTCTCAGTCTGGCATGCCTGACCATGTGCATGCATGCTGCCATGTGGCCCAGCAGCCGCAGGCAGCACCTGGCCGTTGTCGTTGGAAACTGGCGCAGGAAGGCCACCGCTTGCTGGATAGCTCGGAAGCGGGATACTGGAAAGGCTTGCCCTGGCCTGCACCACGTCCAGGACCGCCCCTGTGAATTCCACTCTCTGCGTGGGCACGAGAGTGGACTTGGGGACATTGATCAGGAGCCCCAGCTCGTGGAACAATCTCAGGGCCACCTCCACGTGGCCCCGCACTTCTGCTTCGGATCAACGCTCCAGGAGCCAATCGTCGAGGTACGGGTACACCCAGATTCTCTGCCTCCGTAAGAAGGCTGCCACCACCGCCATGCACTTCGTGAACACCCGTGGGGCCACAGCTACACCGAACAGGAGAATCGCAAACTGGTAATGCTGTTGGCCCACGGTGAAGCGCAGGAACCGCTGATGAGCTGGGTAGATGGCGACAAGAAAGTACGCGTCCTTCACGTCGAGGGCAGCATACCAGCCTCCCGGATCCAGGGAAGGGATGATGGTGCCCAGAGACACCATGCGGAACCGGGCCTTGACCAGGAACTTGTTGAGCTTTCGCAGGTCTAAAATGGGACGAAGGCCCCCTTTGGCCTTGGGGATGAGGAAGTACCTGGAGTAGAATCTTTCCCCCTTAGGCCATGCGGCACCATCTCTACCGCCCCCACCTGTAGCAGCGAGTGAACCTCCTTCTCTAGGAGATGCTCATGAGAGGGGTCCCTGAAGAGGGACGGGGCAGGGGGGTGGGAGGGAGGGAAGAGAATTGCAGCGAGTACCCATTCCGTACCATGCGTAAGACCCAACGGTCCGACGTAATGCTGGACCACGCTCGCGAGAAATGGGACAGGCGGTTCAGGAAACAAGGGGATGGATCCGGTGACTGGTCTGGTACGCTGTCCTCGAGCGCACCTTCAAAAGCCTGGCTTAGTGCCCAGCTGGGATTTGTGCTGATCTTAGTTCTGGCCCTGCACATTATTATTGTTATTATTGCGCCGTCGCCTGTTATCCCTGCTTTGCCTACCGTAAGGCTCATGCCTATGACGAGGCTGGTCCTGATGCTGAGGGGAAGGCTGCAGCTTAAAGGGCTTCCTCTGCATCACTGGGGTGTGCATACCCAGCAACTTAAGCGTAGTCCTTGAGGCTATGCATCCTTGCATCTGTCTGGTCCAAAAAAAGCCTGGACCCTTCAAAGGGGAGGTTCTGAAGTGTACTCTGGACCTCAGGTGGCAGGCGTGACTCCTGCAGCCACGCCGAGCACCTCATGACCACCCCCGACAAGATTGTTCTGGCCACCGTGTCTGCTGAATCCAGAGCGGCCTGGAGAGAGGTCTTAGCCACTGCCTTGCCCTCATCCACCAGGGCCGTAAACTCCTGTTGGGAGCCTTGTGGGAGGTTGTCCTTAAAACTTCCCCACCGCTGCCCAGGAGTTAAAATTATGCCTGTTGAGAATGGCCTGCTGGTTAGCAATCCTCATCTGAAGGCCCCCCGACAAGTACACCTTTCTGCCAAAAAGGTCCGGGCGTTTCTCCTCCTTGGCCTTAGGTGCCGGGGCTTGTTGACCATGGCGCTCCCTTTCGTTCACCGCCAAGACCACCAGTGAGCACGGACTTGGGTGGCAAAATAAGAATTCGTAGCCCTTTGACGGGGCTTGTGCTCCACACCCTTGGCCGTTGGAGCGCTGGAGGCCAGGGTCTGCCATATAGTCTTATAATTCAATTGGATGGTCTTAATGAGCAGGAGCACTATTCTAGATGGACCTTCGGGGCTCAAAATGTCCACCATGGGGTCCTCCTGCTCAACCATCTCCTCAGCCTGCAGACCCAAGTTCTGGGTGACCCTACGCAGTAGCTCCTGGTGGGCTCTGTGGTCTATGGGTGGAGGGCCAGACACCACTGTTCCTGCCACCGCCTCATCCGGGGATTACGAGGAGGTTAGCAGCTGCTCAACCCCCTCTGGCTGGTCCTCCTGCTCCCCTTCTCCCGCGGGAGGGGCCTCCAGCTCGGGAGACCTCAGGGCTGCACCGGATTCAGTGCTGGTCTCTCCAGTTTACTCTGGGGGGATGCTGGAGGCCTGGATACTGTAGCTTCCAGCGCCATCGGGCGTGGTTGCAGGGACCAGGAGCACTGCACCAAGTAGCTCGCCCTGGATGGAGCCTCTTGGAGCTGTTGATAGGCCCAAGGAATCCAGAAGGGCCAGTGACCTGTTGGCCCCCATTGGGGGTGCCACCCCGTCTGAGGGTCCTTGCTGTCCAGAGCACAGTGCGATTAACTGCAAAGGCTGGAGTCGGCGCCGGACTGCAGCAATGCCAACTGCAAAGGCCACGGCAGTGCCGATGATCTGTGCCAGCAAGAGATCGACAAGCGGCTCCTAACAGAACGGGAGCAAGACCGGTACCAATATCCCCAGGACCGGGATCCGGACCAGGGCCGGCGTTCTTGGGACCGGGATCGGCACCTGCGGGAGTCCTCCAGTAAGGGCCGTCTCGACTCTTCCTGGTGCCAGTCTCCAATTGGTGCTGGGGAGTGTCATGCCTCATTCGTTACTTCCTCGCGCCAATCCACTCCCAATACCGCGACTTCCTTCTGACCCGTGGGTAACTGGGAGTCCGCATACAAGGAGCTCGACCAGGACCAACTCCGGGAGCGGTGCCAGGATGGCGTCCTCAAACGGCACACCATTTCCGGCTTACTCCTCGACAGCACCCGTGGCATGGGTGCCAGAGGATTCTCCCTGTACAGGAGGGGGCTCGTCGCCAACAGCTCAATGAGGTCCTTTGCCACCTCAAAGGTGTCAGGCGTGGAGGGCATCCACTAAGTCCTCGAGCCCGTCATCTGCACTGAGCTCACTTAGGACTGGGCTCGGTGGGACTTGTGGTGCTGGAGCCACCGGTGCCAGGGCCGGTACAGCGGCCTTCCCGCTCTTATCGGTGCTCGGGGCCTTGGAAGGTGCCGGCCTCCTCTGCGGGGAACGTCCGCGCCTTCCTACCCGTCCGGCCGGGAGCGGGTGCTGGAAGCCTCCAAGCACCTAATCACTTAAGTGTGCACAACAAAGGTATGCTAACTAACTGATAACAGCTATCTATAAGAGAAAGGCTAAAGGACTGCTCTCATACAAGAGAGAGAGGTTGTTCCAATGCCCTCACGGACGGTAAGAAGGAACTGGAGGCGGTTGGCAGCAGGGGTATATATGCATGGCACAGTGGCACCACTCGGGGGTCCCGCCGCTAAGGGGAAAAGTTTCCGATGCTTGTGCATGCAACGCATGCACACATAATGTGGAATGGACGTGAACAAGCACTCGATGAAGAATGGGATAAATTGGGGTATAGCACAAGAAACTGGGAAAATAAATAAATGTCTCCTACCCATGCCCAAAACATGGTTTGCCAGAGTAAAGCTGCCATGTAGCAGTACTGAAGTATCCAGAAAGACTTACACGATAAGAAACTTTTTTAGTTTAACAAAAATACTATTATTTCTGAAGCTACTCATTACGTGACTGTAGAATTTCAGCTAGAACCTTCCTCAGTTCCCTCCTGCTTGGCTTTCTGCTACATACAATCTCTTAGGACATGATCAAAAAAGACTACCTGTTTTAAAACCTCCAAACAAGACCTCGCTAAATGGGAATAGTAGAGAACAGGAAGGTGTCACATACTGATGACCCTCCACCCCAGCAAGATTTCAATCTTCCCAGGGTTGAGGACAGAAAACTACTATAATTCCAGTGCATCCAGCTGGAACTGACTATTGTCAAGTAGTTCGCCAAGCCAAGACAGATCTAGTAGGTCTATGTGCAATACATGATATTAGGCTGTGTATCATCAATACACTGGTGAAGTTCTATCCCGTGTTTAGAAATAACTCCCAGGGCTGTAAATGGTCCTCGTGGCTGCTCTGACCCCAGGAGCAGCCAAGATTTGGAAAAGCGCAAAGAAGGCTTAAAGACACCTTAGCCCCCCACATCCCGCTAGGCTCCTTAGATGTGCAGCATGGAATCTCACTCCATTTCTTGAGGACAGGGAAAACCTCTGCATAACTGAGGATAGTCAGCATCCTTCTCTCTAAAGGCCTCTCAGCACATGAAGTTATACTGGTATAATTGTACAGATACAATTAAACCACTGCGAGTCCCCATGAAGACACTCTTATTCCAAAATAAGAGTGGCTCTTCCCATTTTAGCTTAAACTGCTTCTAAAACAACATAAAGATAAACGAGAAAAAAGGCACAGTTTTACAGAATAAAAGTTTCCTCTTGGAGAGTTATACCAGTATAACTGTAGCAGTTTAAATTCATACAGTACTTACTGTATACTGGTACAACTTCCTGTGTAGAAAATCCCTAAGTTAATCATTGACAGTGATTAAAATTATTGTATTAAAATCCCTAAGTTAGCCATTGACAGTGGCTGCCAACAGTGGTATCAAGTAACTAGGATGTGGGGGCAAGAGAGCTTCCAGGTATTGAGTTTCTGGGAAATCAGAGAAGTACTGACCTTCCTCATCCAAAACCAAACTGAACTCAACAGGGGAGAGAAAGCCTTTTGAGGTCCCGTCTCTTGATATCAAAAGGCTTGGTAAGGGAAACCAGTCAAGAGCTGACCCTTCACAAAGACCACAAACTCATGGAAGCGATCAGCAGAAGTAACTGCTAATAGAATGGAGGAGAATGGATCAATAAGACATCACACTATGTAGAGGAGCTGAGTAGTCCATCAAACTATCAGTGTTAAAGACAGTGGATAGATCAAAGATGAAAGGATGGAAAAGAGGCGCTTAGCCATGGCCAGGAATAGGTCACTAGTGATCTTGGTAAGAGCAATTTTGTAACACCTATTGGCATTTGGCATAGCACTTCTGTGTGCCTGCATAGACAGAAGATGATCACACTCCTGATAGCTCTTGGTCATCTCCTCCGCAGTTTACTGTACATGTCCAAACTACTTCAACTTCTGATGGCCTGAACCATGCTGACCTCCATGTACTCGGAAAAGAAAAAAGCCCACGGAAATCAGCTGACCTGAACATTTTCTTTCACCATTTGCACTATCAAGGTTTCAAAAAGTTCACAGAAAATATACTATAAAAAGTCAACAGTTAATATAATCTTGCACATTACAAACAGAACAATGTTAAAATGTCCTGCATTTCATATGGGTGAATTATTATGCTGACAAACTGAAGAGAGTGCAGAAAAGAGTCACAAAAATTATTTGAGGGCTGGAGAAAATGCCTTACTGTGAGAGACGCAAAGAACTCAATCTGTTTAGCTCATCAAACAAAGACTGAGTAGTAACTTTATTATGGAGTGTAAGTACCTTCACATGGAGAATGTAAAGGGTATCAAATCTAGTAGAGAAAGTTATAACAAGAACCAACTGCTGGAGGTTAAAGCCAGACAAATTCAGATTAGAAATAAAGCACAATTTTTTAACAGTGAGGGGTGATTAAGCATTAGACCAAACTACCAATTAAGTGATGGTTCTCCAGCATCCTGAAAAATTAAGCCTAAATACATTTCCAGAAGATATACTTGAGTCAAATTCAAGTTATTGGGCTCAACATAGGGGTAATTGGGTGAGGCTCTATAGCCTGTGATACACAGGAAGTCAGACTAGGTCATCTAACTGTCCCTTCTGGCTTTCAATTCTAAAAATTCACAAATTAACTACAGACGTTATAAGGAGATGATGTTGAAGGACATAATATCAACACAAAAACATGATTCTCGTGTGTATGACAAAACACCATTCTTAAGTATTAGGGAGCTAACAGAAATACAGATGGAAAATGATATTCAAATTTTATCTAATTAAACATTATTATCTATTTAGACTAAGGTAATTAATGCATGGAAAATACTACTTTCATAAAGCAACTGAGGAAGAATCTCAGAGGATTAGCAAATAATACTCAGAACACAATTATCTTTCACTCTGCATAATGCTCCTCAAAAATTCACAGTGCTATTCTTACAACTCGTTTTCTCGGTACTCAGGAACAAGGCAGTAGCATTAAAAGAAAAATCAGCAGAACAGCTGCTCTTTATTTGACAGATGAGACTCATGGGGATAAGCTGCAATAAAAATAAAGTTTTGATCTGATAAAAACGAACACAGTCCTCATGAGTAAAACCGATGTTTCATCGCAGGTAATTGAATTAATGTTTCATGGTTTCTCCTGAAATACCCATCTCCCACTGACAATATTAACATGTACTCCACTTCACACATTAGATGTATGAATACTGATACAACTTCCTAATAAGTACACTAGTATTACTCTAGGAAGCAATGGTTATTTGATGCACAAACAAGTTCAGTATTGTTGGCTATTCCTATCTAACAGAAATGTTTATCGGCCATGAAATCAGCAAATGCAAACTACCACAAAGTTAGGTTAAGCTTCGTCTCTCTCTTTTTGCAATAACGAGGATGTTATTATAACGAGGATGCTCAACTCTGCACATGCTGTTTTAAATAAAGGTCTACATATTTATTTTTAAATACTGTGGTTCTGATATGCAACCCTCCATTATTTTAAGAGCAGAATTTGTGGAAGAACAAATTCAGCACAAGTTTCTGTATATGAAGCAGAGACTTCTTAGAAAAATATTTTTTCCTAACATAACAGACTCTTTGGCTTGTCCACCTCCAAATAATTCAACTCAGCCCATTTCTGTTCAAGTATGGCAATGGGGAGCCCCAGCACATGGTACATCCCCATTCTAAAGGTAATACCTAATCACCAACAATTAATTAACAATATAAGTAAAATAAAATTCTAAGTTTCATTCTTTATTATTGTGATAAATAAAGGCGGGCGATAGCTCCCTTTGATGGACACACAGCCAACCAGTTAGCTGTAAAATCCCTCTTGGTAGCTGTTCTTTACTTGCTTTACCTGTAAAGGGTTAAAAAGTCCCCCAGGTTAAAAAAAAAAAAAAAAAAAAAGTGGGCACCTGACCAAAAGAGCCAAGGGGAAGGTAAAACTTTTTAAAATTGGAAAATAAATTTTCCCTTTGTCTGTTGTTCTCTGGGCTGGAGGATCAGAACAGCCATGCTATAAGTAGCTTAAGCCAAGAATGATCATAAATCATCAGATCATGCCTAGAACTATTTATCTGAACTCCAAATGTGTAAGTAGATCAGAATGTTTAGCTAGACGTGATTAGGGTTATTTCTTTTATTTATTATTGGCTTGTGGACCCCTCTGTGCTAACCACACTGTGCTTTTGTTTGCTTGTAACCCCAAGAAAGCTATTTTGGGTGCTTGATTTTTGGAATTGCTCTTTTAAAATCTAGCAAAAGCCTAAGTTCCAGATGTAATTTTTTCCTTTTTGTTTTTAATAAAATTTACCTTTTTTAAGAACAGACTGGATTTTTGGTGTCCTAAGAGGTTTGTGCATGTGGTTTGATTAGCCGGTAGCCACAGCTAATTTCCTTTGTTTTCTTTCTCAGCTCTTCCCTGAGGGGTGGGGAGGGGTGTGTGAAATAGCTTGAGGGTACCCCACAGGAAGGAATTTCCAAGTGCTCCCTCCTCAGTTCAAAGGGTTTTTTTTTGCACATAGGTGGTGGCAGCGTTTACCAAGCCAAGGTCAGAGAGAAGCTGTAACCATGGGAGTTTAATACAAGCCTGGAGTGGCAAGTATTAATTTTTAAAATCCTTGAGGGCTTCACTTCCTACACTCAAAGTGACAGAGTTGGGATTCAGCCTTGACAACTATAATTAAACTTTAAACGTAATGGTCATAAAAATTTCCAGCCTTAGAGTCTGAAATCCTCTCAAAAGGGCTCAGCACAGGCAGCAGGAACAGAAGCTTCCCACATTAGCCCTTCTTTGTGCTCTAACCCTGCTTTAAAAGGAACCACCTACACGGAACAAGTTCGTTTCCATGCCCATTCAGTCCTTCAAAACCCTAGCCTCTCTGGTAAGTGCACACTTATTTATTGCCGTTTGTGCCAATTTCAGTAACATTTTGTTCCCTCTTTAAAATATATAACAACAATACAGATCTAGCACATAAAATCAGGTTTCTGTTATATAGTTATGATGTCCTAGTAAGGATACCAAAGTAGATGAATATGGCCCAGACTCCAAAGGGCACATTCTGGATTCTTAGCATGTCATCTGCCCAAATACCACATAGAGAAACAAAGGTTTGGAAAGATACCCACATAGAAAAAAATAAAAGTTAGGGTTGTGAATGTTGCATCCATTAACTAGCATTAACAGAATGCTATAGTTTAAAAAAAAAAAAAAGCCAGAAATTCAGGATATTAACAATTAAGGTTCCAACATCATATTAAACTCACCCGCCTCCCACCTATGGATTAAAAACTTCAGCAGTTTCCATCTGAAACTAAAATCTGACCTGTTGAGAACACGAATTCTAACAGATGATTGTCTCATATAAACCTGCACTGATCTTTTCAACTTATATCAGGTGCAGGAAGGTTTCACTCTGCTGTTTCTCAGGAAGGTGTCAAAACAACAGAACAGAACCATACGATACCTCAAAGAAGTTATAAGCTTTGCAAAAACAACAATCAAAGCTTACAACACTGAGCCCCACTTTCAGGCTTCATACCGGTTTCAAGAGCCACTACAAGTGAAGCCAGGTGAAGTTCAAGATGGCTGCTATCGAGAGATATATAGGACAGTTTACTCACAAAGACGACTTTTTTTCCCAAAAAGTGGAGGGTGTATATGTGCATCAGAATCAGGCTAATAATGGAAACTGTCTAACCAGTTTAACTATGAAGTCACTACTTTGGTTTCATAATAGAAGTAATACTCTATAGAGTTTTAAAGAATTTTATTCTGGATTTACTTACTTGTCGGAGATTCATATTCCTTTGTATCTTCCTCTTTTTCTTCTTCTTTGGATTCATCCAATTCCTTATTATATTCTATAGGGGATTGGTTCACTTGTTCTTCAGTGTGAGCATTCTGTTCATCCACAACTGAATAGCAGGAGGAAAAATAGTTAAAATTTCTTCAGAGAAAATACACATATGTAAAGCTTTTGTAGAAAATTAACATCCTACTTCTGTAGCACTAATTTAGGACATACAGATATTAAGAAAAGGACCGTTCTGCCTAATCAGTTCAAGAGCAGTTTACCAATCCTCTGCCAGTGATAATGAAAAAAATTAACTGAGAGGTGATTCACCACCATATCGATAATAATACTTTAAAAATGGAACTCTATGATGGTTTGGCAAAGCTTCCTGCTGATAATTTTCAGTACTTTTCTTTCTGAAGGAGAAGAGTTACAAAAGTAAACAAAACATATTACATCAGAAATCCCATTTAGCCCAGTTATACACTATATAGTTGGGTCAAATTTTCTAATATCACTGTATATTCTGAGAATACATTTTGGGTCTAATTTTCAAAATTACATGCACACAACTGTGTGCTTAATTTGTGCATGCAATCAGGTATAGTGTCTGAGCATGCTTAAGGCTAGTTATGTAAAGCTGGCCACCTGCATTCACAAATACCCACAGTAATTGTGAGACTCAGTGCAAAGCAGGCGCATTGCTACAAGTACATTTTTGTAAACCTCACTAATTTTGTAAACAAAAGTTTTCTCTTTTACTTTTAAATAAATGAAACTCTGAATTATAGTTATATAATGTAGCCTACCTATGCTATGAGGAACCTGAAGAGAACACTCAGACATTGTCACATCCTGTCCATTTTGAAGTAAACATTTGCTGATATACAACATATGAAGCTACACATTTAATCAGAAAAATAGGAACAGAAAATATATGTACCTATGTGTACACAGGTAAATTAACACTACTGTTGAAGGCAAAACTTAGCACTAAGAAGCCTGATTTCCCAGCCGCTGCATGCAAGCTAATCCCTCTGACACCTATGGAAGCTGTACACATGTAGCACCTGGAGAAGTGGGTCCCTGACTTCTGGTGATCAACTATGCAATCTTATTGCTACTTTCACCCAATTTTGGCATCCAATTTCTTCATTTTTAAAGAAAAGTATTCCTGTAAGCTAAATTACACCATAAGACTTTTCTATAAGAAAATGAATTCAGTAACTATAAATTTAGAAAGTAGTTTTAGGGCAAGATTAAGAAAAAAATAGGAATGCCATTTATTTCTGCAAATTTAAAAAACAAAACCCAAAGCATACGTGCTTGTACTCCTCTCAGGAATTCAGACCAATATGACAAAAGGAGCAAAGAAAGTGGTACTTGGTAGAGATTTCTTACATTGTTGAGTACATCTCCACTAGCTACTCCCTTTGTCAGCAAACAAATGTCATGTTAAGGACTCCATCTTGTCTATCAGATAGCACAGGAATGAATATGGTATAAAGATACAGACAGACAGACAGAATACTCCCCTCCCTCTCTCTCTATATATATATAGGATAGGAGTATTCTAACACAGGGCATGTCTTGCCAGATAGCTTATAACAACCATCTACTGCATTTATGTAAGAATATGGGAATCAAATATTAACAATGGAAATTTATGCAACAGAAACAGTGACACTCTATGGTTAACAAGTAAACCCTTACTGATGTTCACCTTTTTCTGCTTGTTCAATGATTTGCCTCACTGCCTTCTTTAAACTGTTTGCCCGCAGCATTAACTGTTCTCTTGGTTTGAAGATTTTCTGAGTGGAAGACTTTGCAATGCTGTCTGTTAACTGTTCCTTGCTTTCAGACAAGGATTCTTCACTTGAAAACTCCTCAACTTCTTCCTCTACAATGGGGGGAGTGATCCGTGGTAGGATGGGAGTAGCCTGGGCTTCAGTGTGAAGAGCCTGGAGCAATAGGTCTAACTTCTCATTTAATTCTGAACACTAACAAAGTTACACATACAAACAAAAAGAAAAAAAAATCACTTGAGTGTCAATTCAAAAGTTAACTACCAGATTGTAGTGTGGGGACCTAAAAGTCTAAGTTGGGATAATGGTTTCTCTTGTGCAGGATATTTGTTGTATTCTTCATTAAACACTATTTTAATAGTTTTCTGTTTTGTTTAAGGATACAGTGAAGAAATAATATCAGAGACTGAAATACAAAGGCATCATTGTACAGCAACTTAGTCAGCAGAGTAAGTATTCTTTTTTCTGCTATGTAATTTTTCTCTCGCAAACCAGATTCTTAATTTCTTTACCCACCCTAAATCACGGGTCTGTGATTTCAGCCTGGCCCACTATATGTACTATTGTCTCCCCTCCTCCAGCTGGTTATTTTCTCTTCACAATCCCATTGTTTTATTGCAATTAATTGGCTCCCTTTTAGAGAGAAGTCAATTCCAACAGCAGTATATTTCTGCAAATGACTGTGGTTGTAACCATGCATTTTACACACTTTCCCAATATATGCCTAGGACAGCAGTTCTCAAATGGTGGGTCGGGACCCCAAAGTGGGTCACGACCCCATTTTAATGGGGTTGCCAAGGCTGTCTTAGACTTGCTGAGGCCTGGGGCCGAAGCCCGAGCCCTACCGCCCGGGGCCAAAGCCGAAGCTCATGTTACAGGCCCCCTGCCTGGGGCTGAAGCCCTTGAGCTTCGACCTCCCTGCCCAGGACAGTGAGGGCTTGGGTTTGCCCCTCCCCCCAACCTCCACGGGGCAGCAAGGCTCTGGTGGGCTCAGGCTTCGGTCCCCACTCCTGGGGTCATGTAGTAATTTTCGTTGTCAGAAGGAGGTTGCAGTGCAATGAAATTTGAGAACCCCTGGACTAGGATACATGCTCTCTATTAACTGAAAAGTAAATAAATATTTTTTTCAATTGATAAGCTTTTCAATAACATCAAGGGTCCATTATTTAGCCTAACCAAAACAAGGCTGAGGGGAGATATGATTGCTGTTTATAAATACATCAGAAGGATAAATACCAGGGAGAGAGGAGAGTTATTTAAGTTACGCACCAATGTGGACACAAGAACAAATGGATATAAACTGGCCGTCAACAAGTTTAGACTTGAAATTAGACGAAGGTTTCTAACCATCAGAGGAGTGAAGTTCTGGAACAGCATTTCAAGGTCAGCGGTGGGGGCAAAAAACCTAACTGGCTTCAAGACTGAGCTTGATAAGTTTATGGAGGGGATGGTATGATGGGACTGCCTACAATGGCATGTAGCTGCAGTCCCATCATACTGGTAACAGCAAATATCTCTAATGATTGGTGATGGGACACTAGATGGGGAGGGCTCTGAGTTAGCACAGATAATTCTTTCCCAGGTGTCTGGCTGGTTGGTCTTGCCCACATGCTCAGGGTCTAACTGATTGCTATATTTGGGGTCAGGAAGGAATTTTCTCCCGGGTCAGATTGGCAGAGAACCTGCAGCATGGGGCACCGGTTACCTGTACGTTTAAAATAGTGCAAATGGTAGATTCTCTGTAACTTGGAGTCTTTAAATCAGGATTTGAGAACTTCAGTAACTCAGCCAGAGGTTAGGGGTGTATTACAGAAGAGGGTGCGTGGAGTTCTGTGGCCTGCAATGTGCAGGAGGTCAGACTACATGATCATGTCAGTCCCTTCTGACCTTAAAGTCTATGAGTCTTGTTTTTATTTTGTGGAATGGGAAAGAAAAAAGGTCATCTTTAGTAAATTTAATAGATTGTTTTCTAATGTAAAGTTGGTCCCTTTAATGGAAAGAAAAACAACTTATAGCCACTGACCTCATTGAGAATAGGGTCAGGTCTCCTAAACTACTTTTGAATTACAATACCCAGTCCCCTGAATTACTTTAATTTTCATTAAATTTTAAAAACCTAATAGTAGCTGGAAAAAAACATGTTATGAAAAGTTCTTACTTTAATGGCCATGGTATCAGCTTCCTCTGCATTTTCCATTGTTTTTTCATAGGTCTTCCCTATTTTGGATACAAAGTCCTTTACAGTTTCACATAATATCCTTTGGATAAAAAAAGGGAGTAAAATAGAAATAAATGAACTGGATGCATCTATTAATATTGATTATTGGATGTATTTTTTAATTACTAACTTATTTTTGGTTCTCTTACTACAATTCCACCAAACTCAAAGAGAACTCCCATGCTTCTTTTGCATGAGAACATTAAGAAAAAGTTATAGTGAAAGTTTTAAAATCACACACTTCACAGGTGGAAGTGGACGAACCAATACAATTATAACCATTACTCTATAGTGTATACTACTGTAAACCATTCTGGTTGTAAAGGGGACACCATCAAATCATTTTTAAAAGTAGATTTTATATTTTTCTTTTTAAGTCTCCAGTGCCTTTTGGTACACATTGGTTCCCTACTCCTTCCTTCCGTTTTCCCTTCTATTTCTAACTGAGATGACATTAACATGGTCATTTTTATTTATTGCCTTGTTTGCATACCTTTCATTATCAGTATCATCAACCATACCAGCAGAGTTGATAGCAACTTGTGCTCCCTCTATGGACTTAGGCCAATCTGCAAATCATTCCACATGGGCAGACCCTTGCACTCATGCAGACTTCAGTGAGACTCTAAATGGGTACAGGGGTCTGTACTGGGCCAGCACTCACCTCTCGAGAGTGCCCCCTTCTGGTATGGTGTGTCTGCAGTCTTTCAGTTCTGGTGACCCCTCTCAGTGGTTCCCAGGTGGTTTTCCAGTGACTCAGCCCTCCGCTGAGTCACACACACACTGTGTATGTGTATCAGAACGGACCCCTTCTGAGGTATACAGTCCACAAGGGGCCTGTCTCACCACCCCTTGGCTGGTGTCTCTCTAGCCCTCCCTGGGCTCAGTCATTAAGTAATCCTGGCCCTGGTATGAGGTCATATCCCCAGAGCTTCCTTTCTGGAGACACTATCTTCCTGTGGCCCTCCCCAGGCTCAGTCCTTACTCAGTCCCAGCAGGCAGCCAGGAGCTCCTTTGTTGCTCCCCTGGTCCCTGCCCACATTGAGCTGTCCATGGTTCTGTTTGCCAGAAGCTGAGAATGGGCAACAGGGGATGGATCACTTGATGATTACCTGTTCTGTTCATTCCCTGTGAGGCACCTGGTATTGGCCACTTTCAGAAGACAGGACACTGGGCTAAATGGACCTTTGGTCTGACCCAGTATGGCCGTTCTGATGTTCTTTTTCTCAGCAAGGTCAAATGGAACACTAGCATTTCATATAGGATTCATGATTTCCAGAGAGATGTGCCCTCATATATAGAGGTGCTCAAATTTGGTATCAAAATTTTATGGCTTGAGCTCATATTTAATTATTACATATAGCTGCAGACTCCTACTTCTACAATGGTTATGTGTGTGCTTCTAAAAGAAAGGATATGAACAACAACAAAACCGCTTTAAGTAAACCAGATCTCTTATATGCAGAAATAACAATATGGCTTACATTTTAACTCAGTATACTAATGTCTTAATTAACTAAGTGATTTTTGTATTACATGATCTTTAAGATTTTTGTGTGATTGATTTGTTTAAATTACATTAACACATACAATATAATTATACAATACAACATAATTATAAAAAGAAACGAACTGTACTTTATAACATGTAAATCAGGATACTGTTAGGTCAAACTAGCTGATCAAGAGTCAGAAGGAATTTGAGCTTACTGGAAAGGTTATAATGTTCATATATGTAGATGGTACACAGGAATTTATCCCACACACTATACATCAAAATCATCAACTCACTTGGCAGATGATATGACAACTGAGTGTTGATCAGAATTGAGGATTTTTGTGAGATGAGCAGCAACTGAATCCTCATAAGCAGATATCTGAAAATGCAGCAAAAATGAGTGTTCATATTCCACCCGTGTTAGCATTTAACACAAAGTGGTAATTATATTCCCAGATAAGTGGGATTACTTCCAAAATATTAGATCTACACTTAGTGCAGAAAGGTCAGATGCTTCCCCTTAGCTGCAATTTAATATTCAAAATCACAGTGACTGTGAGATGTTGAATTAGAGTTCTCTCTTTTCTGGATAAAAAATTAATGATAGTTTTTTCTGTGCTAAAAATCCAATTAAAGGTTTCCTTTAAGTTATCACCCTCCATAGCCAACAATATCATCCTATTTTTCTAGATGATGGTCTGAACAGATTTCAGATCTATAATAGTCAGAATCTTTTTTCCAGAAAAAAGTGAAAGATACCCTGCAACTAAATCAATGGGTTGGGAATAAATCACAGTTTTAGGGCCAGCTTCTGAAAGCCTAATTAGTACTGAACAGTACCTCATTCCACAAGTTGTCCCACTGAAGTGAATAGGGTGAGCAGTGGAGTATGGGCTTCTAAAATGGTATACTATCAAAGCCTAGCCCTTAGTGAATAAACCATTTGTCACCAAGTTCTGCTTGGCCTTCATGTAGATGCATTCAGGGAAGAGCACAGAGACCTCCCATGCCCCCCGCTTGCACAGTCTGCGTAAGGATCACACAGAACTGCACCCCCTATGCTCAGGGAGGGTGTAGGGAGGCATCATGGACCAGAACCATGTCCATAGACCTCACCCTGCACCAGCATGTAGGAGAAGCAAGCTACACCTTAATAGCATATGATTTTTCTCTGTGCACCAGTGAGCCATTCTGCCTCCTGACACTCTCTGCAGCTCCACGCTGTCCCTAATGGTGGGCAGTCCATATCAGGTATGGATCTAGCTCTTAGTTTAAAATCTAAGTTCTGCTTCAAAATGACTGTGTGCTCTTGAGATTTAAACATTAGTTACTTGGGTTTCCATTCATGTCTGGAATAAGTAGAAATATAATTCCTTCTTTTCCTTTATCCACCCACCTTAGCTCCAGAGCTCTGATATGAAACATCTTTAATTTTAAAGAGAAAATAAATAAAATGTAGCATGGGAGAACAAACACTGATGTCTGAGCTCCCAATGTGGCCCAAATGAAATGGTTATGATGACAATGAGAGAGTGTGTGTGTGTGAATATCTACCATTTTAAATCAATGCTGCAATTTGGTACAACACATAATGTAAGATTGGTCTATTAGTCTCTACTGTTTCAAATACTTAAAATTCAGTTTAACCCAAACTAAACCATACAGAAAATATTAATATGTGGGGGAGTTCAAGGTGCCCAAAAGAAAACGATCCTTTATATTCAGAATACTTACAGTTAGCAAAATGGCCTATGGTACCTAGTCTCTAAATACTAAGATTACAAGTATTCTACAATTAGTTTCTTTAGCTTTACTTGGAACTAAATTTAACAATTTCATAGGAAGATATAACTGGAACATTCCATACATTTTCTTTTTCTTAACTATAGAAGATGAAGATGTATTTGAAGGCACTGACTGTTCTACAAAATGTTAGAAGAATACCTAAACTCTGCAGTGCATTACTGACATGTATCCCACTGGTGACAGAGTTGTGTGGCAAAGGACCATAGGTATGGGAAATACAGGTGCTCCACTCCTGGCCCCCAGCTGCCATCAGCCCTGCACCCGGGGTCCCCTGGCTGCCACCAGCCTTGCACCTGGGGCTCTGCTCCCATCCCCAGCTGTGGTCCCAGCCTTGGCCCCCTGACCCCTGTCTGTGTGCCCCCCTCCCAGAGCCACAACCCTGCTCCTGGCCCCAGCTCTGTGGGGTAGGGAGAAGAGGTAAAAAGTTGGGGGATCACTGGCTTTCAGCACCCTCACTGTAAAACGTGTTCCAGCGCCACTGCAAAAGGACAGTAGAATTTCAGCTGTTGGGACCCCAGCCTCTCTGCATCTCAGTTATCTAATGAGCTCCCAGAGTTTAACAACTCCTGACTATCCAAATAGATTTGGTACTGTTTGAATGGTTAAATTAATCAGCAACCTACTAATTAATTTCTGTTTCTCAAGCATTCTCAAGTGAAGATTGATAGCTGCATGGAATCTTGCAGGAGGGTGACATTTTACCATTTCCAGACATAACTACATTTTTATACCACATGAATTTAATCACAACACTTCATTCCACCCCCAGATCGATGCTACAATAGCAGTGAGGTAGGCAGCTAGTTTGAAAGCTGTATTAGGATATTCCCAGCCTAGCAATTATTTGGAGACTTCTGAATGGACAAAAAGGGGAGAGGAGAACATGAAGTCCTGTAAGTCACTTTCATCAGGTCCAAAATGCCTTTATTCTTGGCAAGAAAGCAGATTCCTTCCCAAAAAACCTCTCATTTAATTTTTCCCAAATTCAAGATATACTAGTAAATGTTTGCTTTTACAAGAAAATTATTGCACTGTTGGTATGAGTTATTTCTGATCCCTCTGATGAGGGCCATCCACTCACCTCACTCTTTTTTGGAAAAATCATATGAAATATTTTAACCAAGAAATGGAAACCTTATTATATTATATACTTATGACATGAACTAGATCTGACTTAAAGAGCAATTAAAGAGACTTCTTATTTCCTGTATCACTTCTCAGAACTGTTTTCGTTATCTTTTCAGTGTTGTCACTCAAATAGCTAAGTGTATGTAAAATAAAGCTTCACCTGACATTCCCCAGATTCCTCTTCTGGAGTAACTTGAAGAATAGAAGGCTTTGATGGTAATTTCAGTTCATATGACATTATACTCCATCTGAAGGAAATAGAAGCAGCAGCTTTTGAAGTTTTCCAAATTATCAGAGTCTTCTAAGAACATCCACAAAACAAACACTTCCACTTGTCAACAGAAAGAAAATTCAGTGACCAATTACTAAATAATAACACACATCAGGGGTCTTTCCTGGAGTTTTCAGCCTCAAAAAGGATTTCACCCTGCGCATGCTGAACAACAAAAACTCTTATTAGAAAGTTAGTGGGAGTTGTGAATTATCAGCAAGTCTTGAAGTCAAGGCACTGAGCTATGAGAATTTGTTGTCATCTCACAACAATTCACTGTTTAATTATTTAACATGTATTACCTATGATATCCAAATTACTTCCTGTATAAAAACTTCCCATCAACTTTCATTATGCATCAGATACTTATAGCAGGTAGTGTGGTGCACTGGATACGACTCTGGATTGGAAGTCAGGAGACCTGGCTAGTATTCCCAAATTCTGCTACTGACCTACTGTGTAACCTTGGGAAAGTCACTTCACACCTCTCTGTGCCTCAGTAACCCCATCTGTAAAAGAGGACTAATGATACTTACTTTCCTTTCTAAACCACTTTGAGATAAGAACATAAGAATGGCCATGGTGCGTCAGACCAATGGTCCACCTAACCCAGTATTTTAGAGTAATTTTGTATAGTCTGCAAACTTTGCAACTTCACTGTTTACCCCTTTTCCCAGATCATTTAGCAATATGTTGAGCAGCTCTGTTCCCAGTGCAAATCCTTTGGGAACTCTGCTATTTACCTATCTCCATGTGAAAACTGACCATTTATTCTTTCCCTTTGTTTTCTATTTTTTAACCAGTTACTGATCCTTGAGAGGACTGTCCCTCTTATCCCATGACTCCTTACTTTGCTTAAGAGCCTTTGGTGAGGGACCTTGTCCAAGGCTCTCTGAAAGTCTGAGTTCACTATATCCACTGGATCACCCTTGTCCAAATGTTTGTTGACTCCCCTCAAAGAATTCTAATAGACTGGTGAGGCATGACTTCTTTTTATAAAAGCCATAATGACTCTTCCCCAACATACCATGTTTATCTGTGTCTAATAATTCTATGCTTTGCTGTGGTTTCAACCAATTTGCCTGGTACTGAAGTTAGGCGTACTGGCCTGTAACTGCAAGGATCACCTCTGAAGCTGTTTTTAAAAAAATTAGTGTCACATTAACTATCCACCTGTCATTTAGTATAGAGGCTGATTTAAGTGATAGGTTACGTACAATAGTTAGTAGTTCTGCATTTTCACATTTGAGTTCCTTCAGAACTCTTGGGTGAATACCACCTGCTCCGGGTAACTTGTTATTGTTTAGTTTATCAATTTATTCCAAAATCTCCTCAACTGACACCTCAATCTAGAACAGTTCTGGGACAACGAATCTTCATTAATACCAACTTCTTTCTGGCATAGCACAGTATTGCATAGCACTGACAGTATGAAACTGCTAAAACTAAAATGCCTCAATATATGCAAAAGAAAGCAAGCAATTGCCAAAAAATGACCTTGGAAACAGTCTATGGAATTTATGGGGAGAAGTGACCAAGTTTTTTTTAATTAAAACAGAAAAAAGTGATTTATTAATAGTCTTCTAGGCACGTTTCTGAATGCCTACATTAAAGTTATTACTAAGGATCAATAACAAGAACTTTTTTATGTTGTAAAATGATTAAGTGATCAGATGAGGAGTTCACATTAAAAAGGACTCCTGATTTTGTGTGAGACATGGGAATGGGGGTAGTATGTAGTTATTTTATAATATCCACATACATACACACACGTGTACAAAACACATATACACACTAATAAACAATAGGGTATGATGTCTTCCTTGGATTGTCAGCACAGCCAATTTGTTTTTTAAAAACTCAAAGATCTTCCTTTGCTATATGAATGAACACAGCTGGCATGCAGCTCTCATGCAAAACAAGGAAGAGGGAGAACAGTTGCTTTTGGACCAAGAAAGTCTTAACAGAACTAAGAAAATGAACTCAACTGGTGATGGGTTTTGTTAATGTGCTACCTTTTAAGCTGTTTAAACAAACAACAATTAAACCGCTGAGAAAGAGTTTTAGGCCATTAGAAACCCAGGCAAATGTTTCTGAAATTTGTCACAAATACACATACATACTTATATTTTTACCTGTCCAACATTTTAGTGCTGGCTCGTTCTAACTTTTCCAAAATCTGAGGAAGTTGTGTGTCATCATCACATGACCCTCCCCAACCAAGGACACGGGCAAGATCATTTCCAGTACCAAGGGGAAGCACTCCCAGCTGACACTGAAATACAGCAAAAGAACAAATCTTTTATTGCAACTAAAAGAACTGGAAGCATGAACTAACACAAATGTTTCAAGAAGCAAATGTTAATTATATAGCTGATTACTAATTCAAACCTGTAGGTCAAATCCTATGGTCTATATTCAGTTCAAATTTCCCAGCAACTTCAGTGGGAGTGTTGATTAAGTAAGGACTACAGGATTTGGCCCTCTCTCTACCTACCTACCTATTTATCTGTGGGAAAAGGGAGAAAAAAAAAGTAAGTACATACACTTGCCTGTTTGTGCAAGCTGAGTTTATCAATTTCTGACAAAACCCAACCAACGCTTCCATCTCCACCACATACAAGAATCCGGAAATTGTCAAACTTCTGAAATAACCGTAAACTGAAGGGAAAATGCAACTGGTTAGAATTCATGCCCATTAATGGATATTCAGTGAAAATGCCTGTGGAGTACATAGGTGCCTGCTTTTGCTTTTATGATAATAGGGATATAGATAAGTCCAACTACTTCACCATATGTAACTTATACGTTGTCTGTTATAATATACTCTACCACATTTTCTGGGAAATAACATGCAGAATTTTAATGAAATTTTTCCCTTTAAGATATCATGCACAGTTTTCAGGTTTTTTAAAAATGAGGTTTGTCAGAATACTGGGCAAACCATAGAGTCCATGCTCTGAGAATGCAAATCAAAGTCAGATGTTTGAGGCACCATGGCAGTCAATGGGAGTTTTACACCAGTAAAGGTTAAGTAATGACTGCAGGGTGTGGTCCAGAATGTGGATGTCCCTTGCCAACTTGTGACTTTTCTAAACCAAAGGAAAATCAATGACTATACATGACATGGTGCTCATGAGTATATAAGGCAAACAGAGCAAATATATTTCATACTGGATCTTCAAACAATATCTTGTTTCTACTCATAGACTTTACCTGCCTCCAGTTCCTTCAGTTCTCCAAATTCTGCCAAGATATACAATACAATACTCTCCGTAGGGGATAAAGAAAAGGAGGACAGAGGAGACAGAGAACAAATGGAGAGGAGAGACTAAGAGGAAAGGAGAAGGAGACATGAAGAAATAGAGATCAAAGAGGAGAGAAAGCAGGAATGGGAAAACAGAGAAAATAAGGGGAGAAATGCTAAAAAAATACCGATTCTTTAAATGATAAAAATAGTGCTGGGTATTTTTGTGCATTTTTTTTTTCCAGAACACATATCATCTTAGCATTATTTCTAAAAGAAGCATATAATGTGAATGTCAGATTTTTGAAAAGTAGTGGGAGATAGATATATTAGCTCAGGCTAAACAAATCCCTGGTACCAGGATAAGTGAAATGGCAGCCGCTCGAGGTCAATTAAGACACCTGGGGCTAATTAAGAACTTTCCAGAAGGCAGGGAGAAGGCTAGGTTGATTGGGACACCTGAAGCCAATCAGGGGCTGGCTGAAACCAGTTAAAAGCCTCCCAGTCAGTCAGGTGGTTGTGCATGTCAGGAGCTGTGGGAGGAAGTTGTGCTGTTGGAGAAACTGAGAAGTATACACCATATCAGGCACAAAGGAGGAGACCCTGAGGTAAGGGTGAAGTGGAGCTTGAGGAAGTGAGGGCTGCTGTGGGGGAAGTAGCCCAGGGAATTGTTCATGTCATGTTTCTAAAAGGTCAGCTACCATAGCGGATACTATTAGGGTCCCTGGGCTGGAGCCTGGAGTAGAGGGTGGGCCCGGGCTCTTTCCCCCCGCCACTGCCTCCTGATTAATCACTGAGACTGGGAGACAACAGAGACTGTGCAAGGAAGGATAACTTCTCCTCATCTCCCTCGCTAGCTTATGATGAAAATGGCTCAGTAGACTGTGACCCTTGTCTCTAGAGAGAGAAGAGTTATGTGGATGGTCACAGTGAGCCTCTGAGGCTAATGAAATCTGCCAGGAAATGCGGGACCCATAGAGGCAAGGACAGAGCTTTGTCACTGTATCTGTGTATATATATATATATATATATATATACACACACACACACAGAGAACATGAAAAAGTGGAGTAAGAGGCTAATTAAGATGAACTATTATCAGCAGGAGAAAAAAACTTTTGTAGTGATAATCAAGATGGCACATTTGACAGGAAGCTGTGAGGATACTTAACATGGGGAAATAGATTCAATATGTGTAATGACCCAGCCTCTCCCAGTCTCTATTCAAACCCAAGTTAATGGTATCTAGTTTGCACATTAATTCAAGCTTCCTGATGTCAGATTTGTGTCCATTTATTCTTTTGCACAGAGACCGTCCGGTTTGGCCAGTGTACATGGGGGGAGCGATAGCTCAGTGGTTTGAGCATTGGCCTGCCAAACCCATGGTTGTGAGTTCAATCCTTGAGGGGGTCATTTAGGGATCTGGGGAAGAAATTGGGGATTGGTCCTGCTTTGAGCAGCGGGTTGGACTAGATAACCTCCTGAGGTCCCTTCCAACCCTGATAGTCTATGAAGTGTTTGACATTTCTAATGAAAATAATGAATCTTGTATAATAGGCAGATGTATATTCAAAACAAGACAATATTACTTTTCTCAAACAGTGTTTGGAATCACAAAGCTGATGCCAAAATGATATTTGCCATGCCAGGAACAGAAATAATCCTCCAGAAGCACACTATACAGAGAATCAGATTTTGCCTTTCTAATAGCTGAAAACAAGAAGTTATCAGCATCACCTAATAGACCAGGTGCCACAGACCCCTGTTTGGGAACCACTGCCATAGTGAATCACCTCCCAACTTTAGTACTGTGTCAAGTATTTAAACCAAGGTGCTTTTGAGATACAACTTTACAAAAACCTCAGACTTTTAAAAAACTTAAGATTCATTTTTCAAATTTTCATCTCTCAAAAATGGCTTGTCCAATTCAATTGAAGCTTCCTCTCTCTTTCCTCTGGCAAGAGACCGCTGTGAAATATTAGGTGGAAAGGATGTTTAAGTTAAGTCTGGATCTAAATTAGGGTTATGCTGGAAAGTGACAGGTTTCAGAGTAACAGCCGTGTTAGCCTGTATTCGCAAAAAGAAAAGGAGTACTTGTGGCACCTTAGAGACTAACCAATTTATTTGAGCATAAGCTTTCGTGAGCTACACGAAAGCTTATGCTCAAATAAATTGGTTAGTCTCTAAGGTGCCACAAGTACTCCTTTTCTTTTTGCTGGAAAGTGAGTTACAGATATAGATATAGAGAATATAAATATAGATACATGCATTTTTTTATTGGGGGGGATTTTTAAATTTTTATCATAGAAACATAGTTCTGCACGTAAGTGCTAGAACTAGGGGTGAGGGGGTAGAGTAGCACCCCTGCCTTGTAGTGGTTTCTATTATATACAACGTTTACAGTTTCATTCAATGGCTCTCAGCACTCCCACTTCTGCATCTTTAAAAATGTAAAATCAATATATTCACTTGGTGTTACCTGACATGACTAGGCCATTTAATCACAAAGCAATATTTGAATGGAATCGGTTTAGGTCACAAACATTTGTATATAAATTTAGTATTTTATGAAAGCATTGAAGTAGCTTGAAATATAGCAAAGACTGGGCAAGTTTCCCTCCTATATCTCTACCAATTTACTTAAACCTTGTCTTGCATTACCTCTGCTATTTCAGTCCTGGCTTTGTCTCAAACAAAGACATGATAAATTCTGCATAAAGCTCACAGAATAACTCATTTGCATTTGTGACCTAAACTGTAACCTGAATTTAGGTCTCTAGTAGTGAAAAGCTATTGTACTTAACCAACCACATGATTACCTACAGTATTTTCAAAGTGCCATTTGTGTCCAAAATTCTAAGGGCAAGTCTACACTACAGCGCTACATCGGGGCAGCTGCACTGATCCAGCAGCACTGCGGTAGCATGCCTGGTGAAGGCCCGCTATGCCAATGGGAGGGCGTTCTCCTGTCAGCATAATTACTCCACTGCGGTAAGAAGCAGAAGCTATGTCGTGAGAGAGCATCTCTTGCTGACATAGCACTGGTGTGGACAGTGCGAAACTTGTGTTGCTCTTGCAGGGGCTTTTTCACACCCCTGTGTAACGTAAGTTAGATCAGCTTTACCGGTAGTACAGACCTGCCCTAAAGCTTTTTTAGAATATTATTCTAAAGCTATTTTAAGACATTACAGAAATAGTTACACATACATATTTCTGTACATAGATATGCACAATGAGCTGCCAATCAGGGCTGAACTGTATGTTGAAAATACACACAAAAAAGAACAAATTTCTTTCAGCTGTGTATAATGCCCTGATTCAGGAAAGCACTTCAGCATGTGCTTAACTGCTTTCCTAAATCAGGGCCTTAGTAGGTATGTCTACACAGCCTGTGGCAGATCAGCCCCCTCCCTGGGCTTCAGAGCCCGAGCTCCAGCCCCAGTCAAAACTTCAAAGCGCTGTCTACACAGCTATTTTTAGAGAGCTAGCACAAGCTCTACAAGCCCCAGTCTGTCACTGCTGCAGGCTGTGTAGACACAGCCATAGAGACCACAGCCTGGAGCTAGCCAGCAGTCCATGAGAAATATGAATAAATCTTTAATTTCAAGTGAATCTTTATTAAAATATAAATAAAATCCTACACACCCACAGAACTGATAATGAAGTTACAGGTGACTGGTGTTTTAAATTTTTAACTTTATCCATTACAAATGTTAATAGGAAAGCAAATATCAGAGATTTGTAAAAAAATACTATAATTAGGGAACAACTGAGTCACTTTGTACTCAATTCCCTTTGAAAAGGCTTGCTCAAGATTGCAAAGTTCATTACCCTAAATGAGGTCCTCCATTCATTAAATCAAACACCTGAGCTGGATTTAGCGACTGTTTGAATCGACGAAGAAACTTTACTCCCTGATTGTCTCCACTCTTTGAGTTAACAAAAACTAAAAGAGGACTGGCACAGGATGGCGGGCATGTGGCTTTCCAGAATCCTGTGAACAAAGTTAGAAAGAATGAAATAAATAAGATCTTTATATATGAACACATTTAAGAGAAATCACGAGAAAGAGGAGGAAAATGGATGAAAGGACAAAAGGGATGCTATCATATGATGCATAAATGCAAAAACGGAATTGAGTATTAGCCTGAAGGAGAATAGCACTGTTATATTAAATCTACTTCAAATTTACTACTTTGCTTTTTGTCTCCTGGATTTTTACCTGAATTTTTTGTCTAAAGTTAGCAAAACACAAAAGAAAATAGCTTTATTTTCCACAGCAAAAATGTGGGTTGATGGAATGTTGCAATTTTTTCCAACACACATCACCATACCATCAAATACATTTTCCAGATATAAAACATAATTTTTTCTGACTTTTTTTTAAAGCTTCCATTAAGTTGCACCAGAGTGCAGTAGTGTCAATTGAGTCCTCCAATCTACAAAAGTTCCCATTCCCACCAAATCTAAGAACCCCCATACATTTCAACAAAATGTTATATTGTTAAATTACTACCAACTGAGACTTTGCATGGAAACTTTTATTTCAGACTGAATTCATACAGCTGAATTATAATGGAAGGACAGAACAACACACCCTTATGGTCTAATCCAAAGCTTACTGAAGTCTTTGCAAGACTTTCAATTGATTTCAATGGGCTTTGGATCAGGACTTTAGTAAACAGTGCTAATGGACAGTGTTGTCATGAAAATCACATTCACTGAGGGCCCAATGGGAGTTATGGATACTCAGCACCACTTTGAATCAGGCCATATGTGGCCAGGTTTTGACTCTCATTTCAGACAAGAATAAAGCAATTGTCTCTTTTTAATTGTCTAAAAAGAAATCTGAAAGCTAAAAATCTTATCAGTTCTAATGAATTAAAAAAATGGACTTTGAAAGTATAAGAAGTTTAATATAATTCCACTTTCTGTTAATGCATAATTTAAAACAATATTTTTTAATGGTAAGCAATCTAATTGCACTTATAATGAAAGCAATCTTCTTAGCATGAATAATAAATAGCAGCAATTTCACTGCTTCAGCCAAAGACATTAGACAGCAAGTTCAGAGTCAGTGAACATCTCCAGTATTCAGTCATTTATATCAATCCCATACAAAAAAAAGTGCCTAACTTAGAGGTAAGGTAGTTGGGTTGCATATGCCACCAACACAAAGTATAAAAAAAAATATAATAAAACAGTTGTTTCTCAACACTCCACTCAACAATTCATCTTCCCAACCTCAGCTTCACCTTCTTTCCCACACCTACAGTCAAGCTCATCTCTGTCCCGAACAAGCAATGCGCACCTTTCAATTTTCACTACCTTTAATGGTGATCTGTTCATGTTTCTGATTAAAATAAAATTTTGATAGAAAATGGAAACTATTTTTTTTATCCTCAAAAACATCAGAAGAGAGTGCATCTGAGGAGTTCAGTAAGCTAATCTGCATAACACAAACTCTTTAATTTTGAGTTAAAAAAATCATTCTTTGTGTTTTTTGAAAGTGGCCCATGTCAGAATGCATGTGTGTGAAGTTTTCAAGGACTCTGGTTGTTTCGTTGGTGGATCCCAGAGAAACATGAGAACAGAATTTTTAAAGGGGAGCAGTTAATAATACTTCCTCTGTAAGCTAGTACGGACTTTTCTAAAAAATAATTACATGGAAAATTCAATTACCATCTGAAGAGTTATTGTGCTAAATTTGGAGACTAAATTTATCTGTGAAAAAGAGGGATTTTAGCCCTGCTTCAGGTAGAAATCTCAGTGAAACCATAACTGCAGAATTCCTACTAATGGCCCCGTTATACTACGTACCATCAGAATCTATGCTGTTGAGTGCTGTTGGAGGTATGATGGATACCTTACATTGTCCAAGCGGACATTTATGAGGATACAGATCTTTACAGGCAGTGTGAACCTGAGGAAAAATAAGTTAAATGAATAATTGCTTCCCAACATATAATCTCATTTTATGGTAAAATTGCAATAGATACAGTAGCTAGATATTATTCAGAGATGGGGTAATGTATAACAGACTATATTGCAGTATATTCAAACATATACAAACATTAAACCATAGATCTAGTTATCTATTTCTAAACAAAATATTCTGAATGCACTACTATACTTAAAAATTCTGCCGATTTCCCACTTCTAGGAAAAGCACCGAATTGCAGGAGAGAAGCTAACAAGAGATAAAGGCATCAAGGGAAAAAATGCAATTATACATTGATGAGAAGACAGTGATAGAAAGATGGAGAATTTAAATCTATACCACATGAAGAATACTACAGAAGATAGGAACAAGGGAAACAAAGTCTCAGCAATTATATATTTCAGGATAGATTAAAGACAATTAGTTTTATATTTATTAGAAGAGACTAGGAAGCCAAAATGATAGACATACATATAATTATAAGGGGCACAGAGTATGTCACCAACTATTCAAGCAGATGACCTGCTCGAAACACAATGGGCCTCTAGTATAGGATGAAGTACTAAGGGCCTGATCCAAAGCCCATTGAAGTAAAAGCAAAAAATCTCCCTTTGATTTCAGTGAGCTTTAGACCATGGCCTCAGGGAGTTAGGAGAAATGCAAAGGATACATGATACGTAGCAAGGACTATTAAAGAAAAACCTGTATATGTGGACCTATTAAAAACAACAGACAAGTGGGAGAGACATTCTAGATTATGAATGTTACACATCTGTCCAGGTCACTCACTATGAACTGATCGGTCCCCTTCCCTTCCAAAAGGTTAAATAATGAAAAATGAGAATAATGGGTAAATAACCATCCTGGCAGAATCCAAGACATTTTTACAAGCCATATGATACCTACCATAGCTTTACACCAGAGGCACTTCCAATCTTGGAGGCGTAAAACGCTGCCACAGGTCTTGTCGCAGACTGCACATTTGGCACTAACAGGCAAATTACCCTCTAACCATTGGTGAGGCATAGCTATCTGTGAGGAAGTTGTTATAAAGTTAAATACCATTACACGGAAATTTGCCATTAAAACTACAAAAAGATCAGTAATTCAGCATCCTCCTGAAACTTTCTTCTAATTTACTCTTTGCACCAATATCTAGATATGTAAATTTCTGTATGCATGCATATTTTTGGCAATTCTAGCACTAATCTTCTAGAAAAGAATTATATGCCAGTGGCTGTAAATTTAACTCATCTACTTTGACACAACTCACAAAAAAACTGTTACATTTTCTACTTTTAATTTTAACAGTTACATGTATCAGTAGAACTACAAGCTGTATGTCAATGAATTCCAAACAGATCTTCTGGAGAACTGGTGTCAGTTACAAGTAGACAAAGCAGGCCAAGAAAACAGCATATCAACAAGACTAACACAAATACAACTTCTTTGCTCAAGTTTGAGGTGAGAAAGAGAGGGGCTTCTCACAGCAATTCTCAAAGCTCAGAGGATCCGTCCATACTTCCCCCAGAATTCTGTAACATGGAATTCTTCCTTCTAGAGCCCATTGATGGTAAATGCATCTCCTGAAGAGCCCCTTTATCAGGCTTTTAATATAGTATCTATAGCAATACAGCTAACTACCATTAACTTTAATGGGTCACTTAACATTTCTATACTTGCCAATTAAAAAATAAAATAAAATACCCACCAAACAATTAACTGTTGTGAAGTATTGAAAGCCTGAATAATACTTACACCATCTTCGTCCTCAATGATATCTTTCCCAATAGAGGCTAACGTAGTCCACTTGCAATTATTTGTTGCCCTGACTGCACACCTTTTATGTGCTTTAAATTTACACACTAGAAAAAAGAGACAAATGCACTTTATATTATCTACTCCCTGATTGCAGTCTCTGTCAAGCATTACATCAACAGTTAAATTTTCAGAAATTCAGTCAAATTCAAATCACTCCATAAAACAGAGGAGTACATGTTCATGTACTGTTTCAGACAAAACACAAACTAATTAAAATAAAGAAAATTCAGAGTTCAAACTCTCACTCTGCCTTTTACTTGCTGAACTGCGTCTAGGGAATTACAGACTGCTGTTTGCTGGCTGCAAGATTACTCACTATTCTGTGTCCTCTGAAATTCTGTAAGATCTACAGACAAACCATGGAATGGCAGTCTTAAGTAGTCTTGCTCTTCTCAACTATTCATCTGTAAAACTTTAGTTATTTTAATTACTTTTAAAAATGCAATTGTTTTATACTGTAGCTTTTAAAAAAATTTTCAATTGCCATTATAAAAGACAGCATAAATGTCTTGCTCGATATATTTTGAATGCAACCCTCATTACATTTATCAATGGCTTTGTCACCTTAAAACTGAATTACTGCAATTGGAATACTCTGCATGAGGTTATATTTGGAGACCATTTGGAAACTTAAACAGATGCAGAATGCAATAGTCAAATTTGCTTAGTTATTCATGGAAGGAGCATATTATATCTGTCCTCTGAGATTCACAGGGGCTTCCAATTAAATTTCCAAGTGCAATTCAGTGTACTTATTTTGACCTATAAAAATGTAATTGTTTGAGTCTTGGCTACCTGAGAAATTGTGTCTCTGTGTGACAGCAGCAGCTGAAATCACCTGAGGCATTTGAGCAGCTAGCGCTCTGGTTTAAATGTGAAGGAAATGCTTGCCGGGCATTTGCAGAGAAGGAACTTTATACTGGAGCAAACTTTCCTCTTTGTCCAACATAGCCCTTTGCGGCACAATAGAAGGCCTGTTTTCGTAGACTTCTGAGAAGGTGGAGGATTAGGAGGGCATTTGTCTATTCAATAGGCTGGGGATTATTGTTGATTCTCATAGGTTACCTGAGTAAGGACAAACCTAATTTTTAATAGGTTTATTTGGAAAATCCATAGTTTTTTTAAATATATTATACATATGCCTCGTGCATGTGGCTTTATTTTAAAAATCTGAATAATTTTTGTTTTGTTTGATATAATTAGCATACCATGTAATGAAATCATATTGTACCAAACAGACTGATGGATTACATTTGAGTCTTTGTTAGTGGAAGTATATGAGATCATTCCATTTATAGAACTTTATATAAATTATATTTGCAATAACCATAAAAGCTTTATGAGAGCATGGGCAGTAGCAGTAGTTTCATGGGCTCCAGCGGTATCTATATCTAGCCCTCCTTAGCCAGAGGAATAGGGCCAGATTCTCAAAAATGCTCAGTACCCACATTGGTGACAGATTTCCAAAAGCGCTCAGCTCCTCTTGAGGCACAGAAATAAGGGATGGATTTTCAGTGTGATCAGCACTCTGCACTTTCCACTGGAACAGCCTGGGGAAGACTTTTCAAAGAGTACCCCATGTGCTTAGCTCACTTGAAAATCCACCACTTAATCTGGTATCTGAATGGGAGCTAAGCACTTCTGAAAATATAGCCTTGACAGTGGGTGCTGAATGCTTTTGAAAATCCAGTCCATGAATGTGGGGTCATGAGAACAAGAGCAGCACTACACACAGTGATTCACACTTTTGTCACCTGCAAAACCACTGTGGACTAAATTGTAGAGTCAACCATGAGCCCTAAGTAAGAGACAGTGTGGAGTTGTACTGCCTGAGAAGCAGACCAGAAATGAACCTGACTCAGTCACAATTTGAAGCCTACTTGACTCTTGCTCCAGGTGCTACTTCTAGACCTAGCAGCTTACTTCCCCCTGTACATCAGCTCAATAGCGATGGTGAGCACATGGGTGGGAATAAGGGGCTGCAGAACCAAGGCTCCCCACTTCACCAACCTTGCCTGTCCTCCTATACAGGAGCAGCAACCCCACGGAGGCCACTCACTCCTACAAACAGACCTACATTGTAGGTAGCCCATACAAGGGAGTAAGGGGGTTCCTTGTGCCCTGTTACTCCTTTGAGAGCATGAAAAGGGAATCCCAACCAAGCCCTGTATCTAGGCCTGAAGCTGGAATCAATGCAAAGGCTCCAGTTCAGGCAGAACGCGGCAGCAAACCTCAGGGGGACAGGCTGTTGTGAGGCTATCACACTGCGGACTGATCCCTCCACTGGCTACCAGTCTGCTTCTCTTGCCAGTTCAAGGCTTTGGCCCTGACCCATAAAGCAATCAGCAACTGAAGACCAAGCTGCATCATACCCCACATCCTCGCCATGACCCACTAAAACAGCTGTACTCTGAAACAATGCAGAGTATGAAAGCCATGACAAACACAAGAGTGGGAGGAGGAGGGAGCTCTGCTGTAGAACAACTTTCTCGAGGGGATTAGACTAATTCATAATACGATCACCTCTAGAGCATGCTGCAAGGAAAGCATTTCTCAGCATACCTGAAATGATTTTTAACAAATGTTTCTATGTATATATCCCAAGCAGAATTTCCTGTAACCTTGGAAGGGAAAGGAAAGGAATGAAGACTCCATGAGGTCCACCAGGAACTTGCTATGCAGATCCAATCCACCTGTGAAGAATGTGGATGCTCTAGTGATGGGAATGAGAGGTAGGAAATAATTGTACGTCCTCAATTCATTACAGTTCATTGGAAGAGCTACCATCCAATCAGATAGCATGGCTCTGGGTCCAATGTCTCATCAACCTGGATGGCTTGCTGCCTGATTGGCTAGGGCTATGCGTGCTAATTAGGACCTGCAAATTCAGACTCAGAACCAACCAAAAAGTAACTCAAACCTACTTATCCCCAGCATTCCAGTAAAAAGGCAAGTATCCAGTCAGGAACAGTGGATAATACCCTGGCAAGTGACCGCTCACATGTGCTCTCTGAACACCCTGCCTCTTGTCCATCTTCAAATAAGGCTGCCTAAAGACAGCCACATCTATAAACCCACCCACTACCAAAAAACAATGCCTGCCATCCTGTATGTTAAACACTGTCAGAAATAAGGGTGGTGGGAACAATGACCTTTGGAAAAGAACAAATGAATAATTGGGAAGAAGACTTGCAATTTCTTTAAATTATGAAATCATTCATAGTGTCCCTTTTAGCAATGCCACCATTTAAAGATAACATTTATAAAGAAAAGTGGAATTCAACCATAACTAACGTAGAGCTTTGCAAATGTGACATTTTAAACGCTCCTATCTCAAATGATACTGGGGCTGATTAATAAATGAGTTCTGTAGCATTCTGTATATCTCTGGATGTCAACTGACAATTTTCTGATAAAGCTTAAAAGGAAAGGAAAGGAAAAATGCAGCCAGTCAGAAACCAGGTTATTCACAATATATAGTATAATTTTAAAAAGTATAAATTGTCTGGTATAGTTCTCTGATTAACTGTAATATATAACATTTTTCCCTGAAAAGCAATCAAGTAGACCATTTAATTAGTCAGCATTGTCACAGTTGCACCAACATCTGTTGCCAGATACAATAATTAAAATCTATAGCAATTATGAGGTGTAATAGAAATAAAGCTAGAGAAATAATACACTGTCATGGGACCTCTTGCTTTGAAAACAAACATCTCTGTTATAACATGCAAAAAGAAAAGGAGTACTTGTGGCACCTTAGAGACTAACCAATTTATTGGAGCATGAGCTTTCGTGAGCTACAGCTCACTTCATCGGATGCATACCGTGGAAACTGCAGTAGACATTATATACACACAGAGACCATGAAACAATACCAGCAGGACAGTGGGGTGGGAGGGGGTATTGTTTCATGGCCTCTGTGTGTATATAATGTCTACTGCAGTTTCCACGGTATGCATCCAATGAAGTGAGCTGTAGCTCACGAAAGCTCATGCTCAAATAAATTGGTTAGTCTCTAAGGTGCCACAAGTACTCCTTTTCTTTTTGCAAAGACAGACTAACACGGCTGTTACTCTGAAACCTGTTATAACATGGTTTTGCATTAAAGATATTTCATTTTCTTGACTGATTTATTAATTATACTGCATTGAAAAATCTGCATGTCCTGCCAAGCCTCTCTGTTGTCCTAAAAGTTTTTTTTGGTGGTTTTCAAAGAACAGCTGCTTATTTGGGAATGTTTTCCCTGACTTCAAAAGCTAAAGCCAAACTTTTGAAACTGACAAGGAGATCACTGTTCTGGTACCCATAGTTTATGTTGTCAAGAAACAAACAGTTGTCCTGTGAGAGTCCACAGAAGCTATTATTTTGTTACCAAGAATACTGGGCTTAAAAATCCACACTGAAAAGAGATTCAAACACTGACATGAAAACAACAAAATTCAAAGCACTCCAATTGCAGCCTGTATTAGGTAAACCTGTTTAGGAAAATAATTTGGAGATCCCTTGTTAGCTTCCTCATTGTCATGTAAAGTTAGTCAGCCAATAACAAAATATTTATATACTACACCCACAAAAACTGTTAAAACATTAAGATTGAATAGTCAGGCATTCAAATATTAGGAAATGCCACAATTAAGGTTGCCTCTGCAACCTTGATTCGACCCCCCTGTGCATATGCATTATGATAGTCTTTAATTATAAAATCACATACTATATTTTCCCCACAGGACCCCGGGCTCGTTCAGTGCACAGGATGGACAATGCACAAATAACAAGCATCTATTCAATGTTATCTTTTATCTGCAGTGTTCAACGTGTGGCCCTAGCCCTATTTAATCCATACTATTCAAACCCTGCTCTGAATACACAACTATTAATTTCCTTATGGACTTTTCTATGGCACTCATTGCTATAGAATCTGAGTGCTCCAGAAACATTAATGAAATTTATCTTCACATCACAACAACCCTGTGAGATGAGGAGGTGGTGTTACCCCCATTTTATAGATGAAGAACTGAGGTACAGAGAGAATACAGTCAAAAGCATCCACTAATTTTGGATGCCCAAACTGAGATGTCTAGGACCTGATTTTTCAGTGCACTTAGCAACACATAGTACTATATATGTTCAAAGCTCTCCACTCATTGACTTCAGCTGAGGCTGTGAGCACTCAGTACTTCCACAAATCAGACCCCAGGGTCTCATGTTGTGTGCCCAGAAAATGAGGAACACACAATTAGTGACCACCAAGAAAAGTTTTGTTTAAGTGACTTGCTTAGCATCACATAGAATCCAACCCTCCAGGGCAGCATTCAATTAATGATCTTTTCTCTTCGTACAATCCACTGCCTCATTCACTTCCAATTTCTACAATAAACGAGGCAGAAGTCCTACCACCCACAGCCTCCTACACAACAAAATCCTTATTCGTCCTCAGAGGAGGTCCACCGTGTTCACTGAATGAGGTAAGGGTCCTATGGAAAAAATATGTGATTATGTAACTGAAGACAGTCTCATAATACACAGGTACCACCAGGGGGATGGATTAAGGTTGCACAGACAACCTTAATTCTGACATTTCCTAACTTTTGATTGTTTGACTTTGCAACCTAAAAATGTTAATGTAATTTGTGTGTGTAAGAAATAAGGTTGAAAGTGTCTCATTTGCACTGAAGTCTTTAACTTACCAGATATGACTGACATTGAATTGTCAATGTTAGCTCTGTTATGAAAAATTTATCGACTCTCTCTATAATGCTATATTCAGAACTAAACCCGGGTTGAGTTTACTCTATTTGTATTCAGAATACACATAAGAGCAATATTCCTTAGAAAGTGATATGGACAGGAGTACAGAAGCACCAATAAATACTAAACTTATTAGTGGTGAGTGACTGAGGCCAAGGAGCATTCTTAGGGTTCTGTGGGTTATTATGGTTCTTTGTCTGAAAACTGTCTCTACACTTAACCAACCTCCTAAATTCAAGACTCCTAAATAAGGCAGACTTCACAACTTTGAGGGAAAGAGAAGTTTGGAAGGGATGGGGAATGAGAATTTCACTTAACTCAAATTATTCTGCATGGAATTCCAAAGCAAGGCACATCATGAATTTTTCTGTATTACTAATGTCTGTGCACAAATGCAATAGGAATCAGGATGTTGTTCACACTAGCTAGATGCAAATCTGGACTTGTTGGCATCACATTTAGTGGGATGATTCTGATAACGGTAGATAGTGTACTTAGAGATAAAAAGGAAAGAAAAACTGGAGGAATAGCACTGTATCACTGAAATAATTATGAGCTACAATTAAACAAAGAGGGAAAAAAACACCTTCAGACCAGCAGGACTGGAGGGAATGAAATATTACTGGACCATTTCTCAAAAGTTTTTTAAGCTGGAAGATACTAATTGAGAGAATTTTGTTTAGCTACAAGGTAACAAATACAGCTAACCATGAATCAAAGAATACAAACAATCTAAGTTACACAAAAGACAATTCATGTGCCAGAAAGCAGAAACACCAACAAGAAGGAAGACATCCTGGATCTACTGATAAGGAGAAAATCACTGAGTACATGTGAACAACAGGGAAGCCTGGAACCAGTGACCATGCACTAATTGAATTTAGCATAGAAATGATTATTAGGTATAATAGAAATTATACAGAAGTACATGGGTGTCAAATTTCACGCATGACCATTTTAGCAAATTAAAAGAAACAAGCGAGTAAGATGTAATGGGAAGAAGTGGCATTGAAGATTTCTGGGTTACTCCTAAAAGACATCATACCTCCTACATTACCTCTGATAAAGACTGTGTAGTACAAGAAATGGCCAACATGGTATTACAAAGGACAGCTCAAGCAACATCAGTTTTTAAAAAAATGTTCTGGAAACAAACAAGGGAGACAACAAAGCAAGGACTTAGTCATGTAGGACTTACAAAGAAAGTCCAGGAAAACAAACAACCAAAATGAGCTTGTTAGCCAAATAAATTAAAGGGGATTAACTGTGGCTTTTACAGGTATACAATATCAGGAGATGAGGTGGAAATACTGCAATACTAAAAAGAGAGTCAATCCATAGATAAATTAGGAAGATTAATTTAATGACTAGCTGAGATACTCCTTTTATGAAATTTGCCCTCAATAAGATTAAATTATATTTGAATGATTAGAAAGGAAGGAAGACTCTGTAAATATAAATTAAGAACAGGTGAAACTGGTGAAAGAATATTTGAATATACATACATAAACCAGTCCAGATTATATACATTCTAGAATCCAAAGGACATTCAGAAACAAATTACTCTACCACTAAGAATTAGACCTAAAAATCATGAAGAAATTGAGAAGTAACCGAAAACTAAAATAAAAGTAATATTAATTTTCAAAAAGGGAAAAAAGAGCAATCCTGGCAATTACATTGATGTAAATGTAACAGCCAGTCCTAGCTAACTATAAGAACATTAAGAAGCAAAAAACAAAGGTACTTAACAGCTAGAGGACAATGGACTACAAAAGTTGAAATCACCGAATCATGGAGTATAGGAGAAATACATGAGCTTACAAAAAATAATTCTTGCTAGAAAAAACTTACTCTTTTTTATTAAATAAGTAGAATATTAGCTCTTAAAGGGGACATAGTAGATGCAATATATTTGAATTCTGATTAAGCATTAGATATTGCGTCCCCTAAAAACTTCATGAATGTCTGAAAACTACCTGAATGACTAGGGAAATTAAATGGGAAATGATAAACAGCAGTGACTGTGGGAGTCAGCTACACCATCACTAACTTCTGTGATATATACAACCCCCAAGGAGATTACCCATATTCCTGGAGCTCTGTGTGCTGGTGACCTCCCAAGCTGCCCTGGTGACCCTGCCAGGAAGGATCCTGTCTTTTAAACTCAGACCTTACATTTACCCCTGCTGATTTCCCAGGAAAAATGAGTAAATTCCCAGTATGGATTATGAGAAGTAACTTGGTGTGAGCTGGAGGGAGCCGACCCTGAACACCACTTCATACTCAGTAATGTACCCAAGTTAGACAAATTGAAGAGGAGACTGAACCCTGCAAGCAGGCCTGGGACTCACCAGCCCCTTCCCCCAGCCAGTCCTACCCTTTCCCTGACTGGCCCAAACTGCTCCAAAAATTGCTTCTCCCCTCTCCTGAGCTCCCAGGGAAGGGCATCTCACTCCCTACTGGGTGCTGAGCAAACTCTGAGTCTGCCCTTGTCTTCCCTTTCCTACCAGTGACAGTGTGCCTCTCCCTGAGCTACCAGCACACAGAGCCCCAAGAATCTAGGGAATCCCCTTGGGGTTTACATAAATATTCATAACAATGTCCTCAGATAGTTTCACCCCACTGGATGCCTTCAGATGGTGAATACTAAAGGACAGGGACCTGACACTGGATTTAGCACAGTTTACCAGCTATGTAGCACTGAGTACAGATAACAGGAACAGAATTCTATAGGTAGTTAGGTAACATATAATTTAAAATCTATTTCTGTATAATATACCGTGTAATAACTGATTATCATATTTACATTATTATATAGCAGCAAGAGTTTGCTGGGCAGTTAACTATTTTGTAATTACAGGTCTAACCATTATTATAAAGAGTATTTAGAACATAGTTTTCTTCCCAGTGAAAAAGCAATACCAAAATGTGTGTGTAAATGTCATATATATTCCATAAGGACATATATGACACTTAATTTACTGCCACATTCCAGGAAACAAGGTAGACATATCACTGAAGTTTTCACAGAAGTTACAGTGGAAAGCCAATAAATGATAAAATAAAACTGAATATTTTCAAGGTTATTATAGAAATGTGCCTGTACTAGATAATTCCTGCACTCTAGTTTAACAGTGAACATTTAGACCCATCCCATTTTTTATTTATGTTGGATATTAGCTCTTTAATTATCAAATTATGAAAAACATATAAATCATTTTTTTTCTATTATATGACCAGTGAAGAAGCACATTTTACCCTCCCTGCACTACAATATCAGTCAGCAGCAAGAGAGCAGCAAATCAGACAAAAACTCGGAAGAAATAAGGTCATGGACCCAACTAAGGAGTTAACTGTTGTTCCAGATTTTTGCCGATGAGAGACTAACAATATTTTTATTTTTTCCTCTTTTCTTTTAAAGGAATGCTATAACAATTCTGAAAATAGAGGAAAGAAAATGTTGCACTTTTGCTCCACATCATTTTTGAAGTGCAAACCAAAGTAATCTCATCTTCTCTCAAAAACCTTACACTCAGGCAAGCACATACAAAAAAAAACAAAACGGTATTTGTAGCAGGAGGAACCTTTTATATTGACATGAACTAGAAAATAACGTCTAGAGTATGAATAATGCGTGTCATATTGTTCGCATTTATTCTAACCAACAGAAAGGTTCCTTTCTATAGCAATGAGTAGGTTTCTTCTTACTCCATAACATTTTCAGTACTTAGACTTAGACTTAATTTTTTATTAGCTTATGGGACATTGTAAGGAAAAATATGTTGACTTTACCTTCACAAGACAGGCCATGAGAAGTAACTCCAGAGAGGCTTTCTCTGCACACATTACAGAAGGTAGGTCGGGCATGGGAGCAGGCGTACCAGTTATGCATCCCTGAGAAATGTTCCACATTAAACTGTGCGGTCTAGTAAGGGAGAAGTTAAGACAAATTTGCAAGTACAGAACACAGCTACAGAAACTGCAAGTACTTAGGAGTTCCATATTTATGCTGGAAAATTCAATGTGGAGAAGTAAAGGAGAGTAAAAGCTCTCTCAAAACCAAGAGCCATAGTAGCATGAATTGTACTGGTAAAATAAAGGTTTAACACGAAACTGCATTTTAACCTTACAGGTTTTTCACACTCCACAAGACTGTATGTCTTGGGTTCTGCGTACCATAGAGCTTGGTATATTAAATCAATATTTATCCTGAAAGAAGAACAACATGCACTGAAAGGGATATTATCTTACCTCATAATGTTCTCTAGACTGTACAGACTTCAGTGAGCTGATCCAGTCCTCCATCTCTTTTCTGTTCTCAGCACACAATATTAGCCTCCGGAATGGAGTGATTATCTGAAAAAGACTTCTCAATGTAATGATTCTGAATTTCATAGATAGGAGAGATCATTACAGAATGTAACATCTGACAAGCCAATTTTTTCTCTCTGATAATGCAAGTGAAATGCATACCCTAAAACTATATGATAATGAAAACCTTGAATATCAATGAGTTGTGTTTTTTTTTAAATCACTGTCTTAAAATGGCAAAGTGAACTTTTCTCATTTTAAATGCCCAGGTTTTGTATCAGGCTTTCACATGGGCTTTAAAAAAAATGTATTAATTATGTCTCTTTTTCAGCTCTTTATCCATATTTAAATGTAAAACTCCCTGCAAAGCTCTAAAATTGCTAATAAATCTTTCCATAAATTATTTTAAACAGATGTCAGTTCTGTTTCATAACAACATTATAGCAACTGCAAAGTCTATAATTACTGTAGGCGAAGACAAATCATACTGATACACAAAAGCCGGAGATTCATAAACATTCTGCGCATTTCTCATTTCAACATTGGTGATGACATTGTATTTACATAATTATTGTAATCAAATATAAAAACTTGATTTATGAGTTAATATAGGAATACACCTACACAAGCTGTATAATCAAAAGAGACAGAGCAAAAAACAAACAGTTCAAACCCTATGCAATGGTGCCTATGCAGAGCTTCAGTGCGCTCTTGGAACAGGTTGATGTTGTGCAGGGTTCAGTAGTCTGGATTTAGATCTTAGAGACTGTATTCATCTTGAAATCTGAAGACTGCTGAATCTTGGAGATTCAGAGTAAAGGTGTTTTTTTCTTCCCCCACTAGTAGATAAACAATTAAAAATAACAGTAAGGCACCAAAAACTATCAGCTAACTCCCACAGAAATTATTTTGAGCACCGCACTAAAATAGATATTGTAGTTGCTTTGAGAACAATGAAGGAATTTAAAATAAAAATCTAAGTAGCCAAAGGAAGAGTCATTTGCTTCTTCTGCAAAAATTAAAAAATAAAAATAAAACCTTGTTCAGTCTGAACATGTATTTCATTGTCCATATTGCCTACATTTGGAAATTATCTAAGTAAAGCGAAGGCATAAACCACAGGAAAACTGTTAATTTTCTCTCATGGTGTTATAATGTTCTTGTAACATTTACAATACATACATTATTAGTAAGTAATTATTTACAACTGTTTTTACTCACCCGGTCACCACGAGATAGCCTCTGCTCCTGGTTTGTGCTATGCAGTTCTTCATTAAGCTGAACTGCACTTTAATATATCTGACAAGCAACCTAACTGAAACACAGCAGACTACAAGTCACATGGAAGGGCAGCACAAACCTTTAAGCTTTTTTTTTTTTAAAATATACAAGCTGCACATGAAACTGAAGGACTCCACTCTGTTTTCTATTTCCTTCAGTCTTCCCCACCCTTTTTTTGATAAGACTTATTAACATCTGTCCACTTCTCTTCCTGACTAAGAGTTAATGCAAAGAACACATCTTCTCTCATTAGTTAGGAGCCAAATGGATGCTTTATTACTTCAAAATGTTTTTCTATGACAGCTCATCAAATGAAGCACAAAAAAGCCATTAAACCATAATGTTTCCAATAACAAGCACCGGGCTTCATTGAACTCATAGATATTATTTGTACAAATACTTCCCCCAGTCTTTATTTCCCAATATACTGTACGATATCATAATAAAGATACCCTTTTATAGCTTTAAAGTAAGGACAAGGCTGCCTTGGTCACACAGCTAGGTCAGAGCATTTCATGTTAATTCCTGCCTTCTGACTACCAACAGACAGTGTAGTGAAACACATTTAATCCAAAAATACATTTAACTACCTTTGCTCCTTAAAGTTCCTCTTGAAAAACCCTTGATAATCTTTCCAAAAAAATACAGATAAAATACATATATATCACTGATCTCTTATCTTTAGTAATATCATTCACATAGAATCCCTTAATTGAAAGGGACAAAAAGTCTCTTTGCCAAAATAACTCATGTATAACCATACCAGATATTCCTATAACAATAGATTTTTATTTAGTATTTGTTCATATAAGTTACAGCAGGCTGTAGTAGAGTCATTAAGTTATACAATTGATGGCTACATATGAATGTTAGATAAATTATTATTAGAGCTATTAAAATAAACACACTGGAAAGTTGGAAGAGCCCCACATATTTGTAGATACAGGACGTAAAAGGCTATGAAGACTAATCTACTTATATTCTTTCTGCTTCGCACACTTCCAACAACAAGCTTCAACGAACAGTCAGTCTGGTTATTGTAAGGGAGCCAGACATACAAAACAAAAAGACAACCTGATGTTATATGAAATAAAAATACCTATGCTGGAATAACATTAAGTTTCTGACCTCCAACCAAGAGAAGCAATGAAGCTATGAATTCAGGTTCTCTCTATCCTTAAGGGGTTTCCTGGGATTGAGAATGATCTTAGGTACCATACAATACCCCATCCTTCTCTTCTCCATTTATACTGAAGGCCCCTCTATATGGGAATATTCACAAAAGGTAAGCTGAATCGACTACATTTGACTAAATTTAAAGTGTATTAAACCTCTGTGTGGATGCTTTCATTCAGAAATAAAGTGCTCTCAGTTCACTTTAAAGTATACATACAAATACATTATTTCAACAATGACTCTTTTCCAATGGTATTGCACTGCAACATCATATTTAGTTTCTTTTCTATTATTACTCAATCCTTACTCCACAGATGGGCTCCCCTACTCAATTTGTATTTGTATTTTTTTTCTCTTCTCCCTGGAATTGGAAGAGAAAAAGTACCGAAAACAGCAACAAAAATTATTAAGGACATGGAACAGCCTCCATAGGAGGAGAGAGAGATTCATAGACTAAGGCCGAAAGGAGCCATTATGATCATTTAGTCTGACTTCCATATTGCCGGCCACAGAACCTTGCCCACCCACTCCTGTAACAGACCCATAACCTCTGGCTGAATTACTGAAGTCCTCAAATCATGATTTAAAGACTTTAAGTTAAAGAGTTTCCAACATTTACGCTAATTTAAAACAGCAAGTGACCCGTGACCCATGCTGCAGAGGAAGGCAAAAACCCCCAGGGTCTCTGTCAATCTGAGCTGGGGGAAAATTCCTTCCCAACTCCAAATATGATCAGTTGGACACTGAGCATGTCAGCAAGACCAACCAGTCAGACACCTGGGAAAGAATTCTCTGTAGTCATTCAGAACCCACCCCAGCTCTGTCCTATCTCCAGCCACTGGGGATATTTGCTACTAGCAGTCGCAGGTGGGCCATATACCATTGTAGTCTTATCATACCATCCCCTCCATAAACTTATCAAGCTCAGTCTTAAAGCAAGTTAGGTTTTTTGCCCCCACTGCTTCCCTTAGACAGCTGTTCCAGAACTTCACTCCTCTGATAGTGAGAGCCCTTCATCTAATTTCAAGCCTAAAATTGTTGATGGCCACTTTACATCCATGTGTCAGCATTGGCACTTAGCTTAAATAACTCCTCTTCCTCCCTGGTTTTTATCCCTTTGATGTATTTATAGAGAGTAATCGTATTTCCCCTCAGCCCTCATTTGGTTAGACTAAACAACCCAAGCTCTTTGAGTCTCTTCTCCATTGCTCTGATCATCCTTGTAGCCCTTCTCTGCACCTGTTCCAGTTTGAATTCATCTTTCTTAGACATTAGCCTTTTTCATAGCTGCATAATATTGGCTGCTCCTAGTCGTCGTGCCATCAACCAATACACCCAGGTCTTTCTCCTCCTCCAAAAATTCTTAAGCAAAGTAAGCAGTCATGGGATAAAAGGGAAGGTTCTCTCATGGATTGGTAACTGGTTAAAAGATAGGAAACAAAGAGTAGGAATAAATGCTCGGTTTTCAGATTGGAAAGAGGTAAATAGCAGTGTCCCCAGGCGGTCTGTACTGGGACCAGTCCTATTCAACATATTCAGAAATGATCTGGAAAAAGGGGTAAACAGTGAGGTGGCAAAATTTGCAGATGGTACAAAACTACTCAAGATAGTTAAGTCTCAGGCAGACAACGAAGAGCTACAAAAGGATCTCTCAAAACTGGGTGACTGGGCAACAAAATGGCAGATGAAATTCAATGTTCATAAATACAAAGTAATGCACATTAGAAAACATAATCCCAACTATACATATAAAATGATGGGGTGTAAATTAGCTGTTACCACTCAAGAAAGAGATCTTGGAGTCATTGTGGATAGGTCTCTGAAAACATCCACTCAATGGACAGCGGCAGTCAAAAAAGCAAACAGAATGTTGGGAATCACTGAGAAAGGGATAGGTAATAATCATACTCGTTCTATATAAAACCATGGTACACCCACATTCTGAATACTGCATTCAGATGTGGTCACCCCATTTCAAAAAAGATATATTGGAACTGGAAAAGATTCAGAAAAAGGGCAACAAAAATGATTAGGGGTATGGAACAGCTTCCCTTGAAGGAGCGATTCATAAGACTGGGACTTTTCAGCTTGGAAAAGAGATGATTAAGGGGGGATATGATTGAGGTCTATAAAATCATGACTGGTGTGGAGAAAGTAAATAAGGAAGTGTTATTACTTCTTCTTATAACACAAGAACTAGGGGTCACCAAATTAAATTATTAGGCAGCAGGTTTAAAACAAACAAAAGGAAGTATTTTTTCACACAATGCACAGTCAGTCGTTGGAACTCTTTGCCAGACGATGTTGTGAAGGCCAAGACTATAACAGGGTTCAAAAAATAACAAGATAAGTTCATGGGGGATAGGTCCATCAATGGCTATTAGCCAGGATGGGCAGGGATGGTGTCCCTAGACTCTGTTTGCCAGAAGCTGGGAATGGGCGAGAAGGGATGGATCACTTGATGATTACCTGTTCTGTTCATTCTCTCTGGGGCACCTGGCATCAGCCACTGTTGGAAGACAGGATATTGGGCTAGATGGACCTTTGGTCTGACCCAGTATGGCCATTCTTATGTTCTTGATGTTAGTACCTAAGTGCATGGCCTTCCACTTTGCACTATTAAATTTCATCCCATTCATTACTCCAGTTTTCAAGATTGTCCAGATCTTCCTGAATGATATTCTGTTCCTCCTCCATATTGGCAATACCTCCCAACTTTGTGTCATCCACAAATTTTGTTAGCACACTACCACTTTTTGTGCCCAGGTCAGTAATGAAAATGTTAAATGAGATTGGTCCTAAGACCAATGCTAGAGGAACTCCACTAGTAACCTCCCTCCAGCCTGACAGTTTTACTTTCAATATGACCTGTTGTAGTCTCCCCTTTTACCAGTTCCTTAGCCACCTTTCATATCTCTTATTAATCCCCATCTTCTCCAATTTAACTAATAATTTTCCATGTGGAACTGTATCAAATGCCTTACTGAAATCTACTGAGTTCCCTTTGTCTAAAAAATCAACTATCTTCTCAGAGAAAAAGATCAGGTTTGTCTGGCACGATCCACTTTTATAAAACCATGTTATATTTTATCCCAATTACTCTTTACCTCTATGTCCTTAACTACTTTCTCTTTCAAAATTTCTGTCAAGACCTCAATATGATTGAGGTCAAACAGGCCTGTTGTTTCCTGGACCACTCTTCCCCCTTTCTTAAAAATAGGTACTAAATAGGTACAACCCCTGACTTTTGGATTCATTAAAAATCCTTGCTATTGGACTTGCAATTTCATATGACAGTTCCTTTAGTATTCTTGGATGGAGATTATCTGGGGCCCCCAATTTGGTCCCATGAAGCTGTGTGAGTTTGACTTCCACCTTGGATGTGATAATTTCTACTTGCATATCCTCACTTTCATTCCTGCCACTACCTCTAAACTCCTCATTACCCTTATTAAAAACTGAGGTAAAATATTCATTTAGGTGTTGGGCCATGGCTAGATTATCTTTAATCTTCACCCCATCTTCAGTGTTTAGTGGTCCATCTTCTTCTTTCCTTGTTTTCTTTTTAGTTATATGTTATAGAACCTTTTACCATTGGTTTTAACTTCCTTTGCAAGGTCTAACTCTGCTTGGCTTTTGGCTGTTCTCACTTTTTTTCCTACACTTTCTGTCCTCCAAAAGGTAGCTCTCCTTACTAATCCATCCCATCTTCCATTCCTTATAGGTTTTCTGGGACTGTTCAGTTTGAAAAAGAGATGACTGGGGATATGACATAGATCTATAAAATCATGAATGATACAGAGAAAGCAAATAAGGAAGTGTTATTTACCCCTTCACATAACACATGAACAAGGGGTCACCCAATGAAATTAATAGGCAGCGGGTTTAAAACAAACAAAAGGAAGTACTTCTTCACACAACACACAGTCAACCTGGGTAACTCACTATCGGGTTGTTGTGAAGGCCAAAAGTATAAATGGGTTAAAAAAAATTAGATAAGTTCACAAAGGATAGGTCCAGCAATGGCTATTAGACACAGTGGTCAGGGACACAACCCCATTCTCTGGGTGCTCCTAAACCTCTGACTGCCAGAAGCTGCGACTTGATCAATTTCCCTGAAGCATCTGGCACCGGCCACTGTGGGAAGACAGGATACTGGGCTAGATAGACCATTGGTATGACCCTGTGTGGCCATTCTTACATTGGCAGGGTCTGTCCTCAGATGTTTCTAGTACATCTCAATTTTTGTGTCATCTACATATTTCTTCCTCTTTCTAGATTATTAATGAAAATATTAAACAACATGATCTCCCATAGCAATCAATGTAGTACCTCCACTTACCCTTATCTGTATGGCATACAATATGCTAGGTGCTTTACAGAAAAGTAAAAAAACCTAGGTCCCAAGCTGGAAGAGCTTCAGGTGCAAATATTTCTATGCTTCCCCTATTGTTTCCATCCCTGAGGTTATCGCAAATGAGAAGGCGAAAAAAAAGCTCTTGCGATGACATGTTTTCCAAGCTCATGCAGTCCTCCTGCAATGATAGGGCACAGCTGAATGCATGGAGGCATTCAGTGGCAGAGTCCAGGAAAGAGCAATGAGAAGAGGCAGGATGCAATGAGGCGGCTAATGGGGGAGCAAACGGACATGCTCAGGTGTCTAGTGGAGCTGCAGGAAAGCCAATAAGAGCACAGACCACCGCTGCATCCACTGTACAACCACCTGCCCCTCCTCCCCAAGTTCTATATCCTCCTCACCCAGACACCCAAGAATGCGGGTGGGGGGAGGGGGAGCTCCGGGCACCCAGCCACTGTACTCCAGAGGATGGCCCAAGCAACAGAAGGCTGTCATTCAGACAGTTTTGATTTGTAGTGTAGCTACAATAAGCAATGTGCCATGTGCTTCCCTCCTCCCCTAGCCCACCCAGGCTACCTTATCAGTTATCTCCCCATTTTTTTTAATTAATAAAGAAAGAATGCATGGTTTCAAAAGAATAGTGACTTTTTTTCCTTTGCCAGCTGTGATCGAAGTGGGGAGGGTGGTTGGCTTACAGGGAATTAAAATCAATGAAGGGGGTGGGTTTGCATGCAGCAGGCACACACACAACTGTCACACAGTAGCCTGGGCAGTCGTGAAACTGGTTTTCAAAGCCTCTCTGATGTGCAGAGCGCCTACCTGTGCTCTTCTAATCGCCCTGGTGTCTGACTGTTCAAAATTGGCAGCCAGGCGATTTGCCTAAACCCCCCACCCTGCCATAAACATCTCTCCCTTATTCTCACAGATATGAAGCACACAGCAAGCAGCAATAACAATGAGAATATTGGTTGCGCTGAGGTCTAACCTAGTCAGCAAACAGCGCCAGCAAGCTTTTAAACGTCCAAAGGCACATTCTACCACCATTCTGCACTTGCTCAGCCTACAGTTGAACTGCTTCTTACTGTCCAGGCTGCCTATGTATGGCTTCATGAGCCATGGGAGCAAGGGGTAGGGTCTCCAAGGATAACTATTGGCATTTCAACATCCCCAACAATAATTTTCTGGTCTGGGAAATAAGTCCCTTCTTGCAGCTGCTCAAACAGCCCGGAGTTCCTAAAGATCGGAGTGTCATGCACCTTTCCCAGCCATCCCACGTTGATGTCGGTGAAACGTCCCTTGTGATCCACCAGTGCTTGCAGCACCATTGAGAAGTACCCCTTGCAGTTTATGTACTGGTTGGCAAGGTGTCTGGTGCCAAGATAGGGATATGTGTTCCATCTATCACCCCACCTCAGTTAGGGAAACTCATTGCAGCAAAGCCATCCACTATGACCTGCACATTTCCCAGAGTCACTACCCTTGATAGCAGAACGTCAGTGATTGCATTGGCTACTTGAATCACAGCAGTCCCCACGGTAGATTTGCCCACTCCAAATTGATTCCCAACTGACCAGTAGCAGTCAGGCGTTGCAAGCTTCCACAGGGCTATCGCCACTCACTTCTCAACTGTCAGGGCAGCTCTCATCTTGGTATTCCTGCGCTTCAGGGTGGGGGAAAGCAACTCACAGAGTTCCAGGAAAGTGGCTTTACACATGCAAAAGTTTTGCAACCACTGGGAATCATCCCATACCTGCAAGACTATGAGGTCCCACCAGTCTGTGCTTGTTTGCCGGGCCCAGAATCGGCCTTCCACTATATCAACCAGCCCCACTGCCATCATGATATCCCAATTGCCACATCTCATGCTTTCAGGGACGTCTGTGTCCATGTCCTCCTCACAATCGTCCTTGTGCTGTCGTCTCTTAGCCAGGTTCTGCAAATGATGCAGTATAACGTGCAAGGTGTTTACAATGCTCGCAACAGCAGTGGTGAGCTGAGCAGGCTCCATGCTTGCTGTGCTATGGCGTCCGCATGGGTAACCCAGGAAAAAAGGCGTGGAATAATTGTCTGCAGTTGCTTTCATGGAGGGAGGGTGGGGAGACTGACAACATGTACCCAAAACCACCCACAACAATGTTTTTGCCATCACGCATTGGGAGCTTAAACCAGAATTCCAATGGGCAGCGGAGACTGCGGGAACTGTGGGATAGCTTCCCACAGTGCACCGCTCTCTGAGTCGATGCTAGCCACGGTGGTGAGGACACACTCCGCCAACTTAATGCGCTTAGTGGGGACATACACAATCGACTATATAAAATCAATCTCTAAAAATCGACTTCTATAAAGTAGACCTAATTTTGTAGTGTAGACATACCCTGTAGGGTAAGTAACTGTTCTTTCCTCTGGGTGACTGTCCACCCAGATTCCACTCTGGTGACCAACAAACAGTTATCCTCATAACTCATATCCTCAGGGCCAGTTGGGAATTTTTAGACAAAACTTTTTTCCATCGGAAAACAATGATTTGTCAAAACAAACTATTTGAGGGGAATAGTTGGTTCCAATTAATTTCCCATTTTGAAAAAATATTGAAAAAAAGTTGAGATTGTTAAAATGTCCTGTTTTGAAATTTATGTTTATTAAAGGTTAAAAAAAGGGTTTTTTAGATATAAAAGGTCAAATTGAAAACAAAACATTTTGAAATTATTAAAACAAAGCATTTTGATTGACCCAATCTCTTTGTGGAGGGTGGGGGTATGTGTGTGGGGGGGTCTGAAACAGTTTGAGTTGAATTTTTTTGTCCCAATTTGGGATGAGAAAAATTTTGAAATCTTGAAAAACTCTTGCAGGACAAGAAAGCCATTTCCCACCCAGCTCTAGCAGATGCCCAGTTGAGGAGTGACTGTACAGCAGCTCTATCAAAACTGCCATCGACCCTGGAAATTTCTGCCAGCAATCAGTGGTAAACTGAAGTTGTGAATCAAAGTCCATGTTGCTACTCTACATATCTCCGGTATGGGGATGTTACCTAAGGAGGTTACAGAGGCTGCCTGAGCCCTCGTGGAATGAGCTCTCACCTATTCAAGTGGATCATTCTTAACCGAAATATAACAAGTCCTGACAAAGTCCAAGACCCATTTAACCTCTGGGATGATACAGATTGCTTCTTAACCCTTTCATAAAATGCCACAAAAGAGACTTGGTGTACATGTGAATGGCTTGGTCCTAGCCAAATAAAATGGCAATGTTTTTGGGGCATCCAATGTGTGACGTTTCAATTCACCTGGGATAGAATGAAGTTTAGGGAAGGAAACCAGGAGGTGAACAGACTGATTGAAGTGGAAGTTGGAAACCACCCTAGACAGAAATTTCAGATGAGGTATGAAAGTGACTCTGTCCTCGTGAAAGATAATGTAAAGGGTGGTACCAGGAGGGCCTGGTTGTCTTATGTCCTCCTACCTGATGTAAAGACTCTAAAAAGACTGTCTTCATCAACAGGTGGTAAACAGAACAGATAACTAGTGGCTCAATGGGGAGCTCATCAGTCCAGTTCACATTAAGTTAAAGTCCCAGAATGCAAGGGGTTCCTAGACCCGTGAGAAAACATGTGAGCCCTCTGAGGAATCTCGCCACTATGGGGTGTGAAAAGATAGTGTAGCCTTGTATAAGAAGATGGTTCACAGAAATTGCTGTCAAGTGTACCTGTATTAAGCTAAGGGACAGACCTGATTGTTTCAGATAAAGTAAATAGTCCAGTATAACTGGAATCAAGGCTACCACCAGCAAACGCTGACACTGCGCTGGCTAGACAGAAAACCTTTAACATTTGGCACTGTATGTCAGTTTGGTTGAGGGTTTCCTGCTTTGAAGCAAGATGCAGCATAGCAACTCTATCTATAGACATCAGCAAGCCAGCATCCAGGCTCTGTCAGGTGCAGGGATGATGAATCCAGGTGCAGGATCTGGCCATAATTCTGCAAGATGGGTTGCCATGTTGATATGTTCATGAGGTCTGAGTATCAAAACTGCCTGGCTGATAGTGGGGATATCATGACCTGCGTCCTGCTTCAGTTTCCTCAAAACCCTGTATACCTGTGGAAAGGCGTACTTCAGACCAGGAGCCCAAGTGATAAGAAAGGCATCCAAGAGGGATCCCAGACTCACATCTCCTCTGGAGCAGAACCTCTCGCCCTGGTTAATGTGACAGGTCACAAAAGGGTTTACCTACGGGAAACCCAATCTGCAAAAGATGCACAGGAGGACTGATTTCTTGAGGGACCACTTGTGTTATTAAACAGGACAATGATCAACTGTTCTCCATTCTCACTTAAGGTAGGACAAGAAGTAAGAGGCTTAATATACATCAAGGGAGATTTAGGTTTGATATTAGAAAAAACTTTCTGACTATAAGGGTAGTTAAGCTCTGGGACATGCTTCCAAGGGAGGTTGTGGGATCCCCGTCATTGGAGGTTTTTAAGAACAGGCTGAACAAACACCTGTCAGGGATGGTCTAGGTTTAGTTGGTCCTGTCTCAGTGCAGGGGGCTGGACCTGATGAATTCTTGAGGTCCCTTCCAGCCCTTATCCAGCTATTTATCCAAAAATTCTTTTTGTCTGCCTGGAGAACCCAGTTTGAACTATTAAAAGTGAATCTCTCCATAGGGTGGCTTCAAAGGAGCTAATAACCAAAAAAATTATATTAGCATCCCTCTCCTCCTAGAGGAGTTACATATAATTCCACAATATCACATACACAACTGTATTTTAATATAATGGACACCAAAGGTATTAAACTAATTCAATAAGGTTTAACTTAATTCCATAAGGTTTGCCTAGGATATTGCAGGATTTTGTCAGTCTATCATACTGTGCATTTTTACAGAGGCACAATGTTGCCCTGACCTCAGTTGGGTCCTGCAATGAAAGCCCCAAATTGCATTATTCACTATAAATTTGTGAGTGATGGTAACATTATAATTTTAACACATATTGGAAAGGGATGAGGGCAGATGAGGGAGGGGGAGTTAAGAAAATCTAAAGAAACCATAAAATATGGTTTCATTTTTTAAAAACATCTCATGATTTTTTGGGGTCTGACTTGTATTTCTTGTATTTTTGGAGTAGGCAATACTGCATTTGACTTGGGACTTGGGTGCAACCTGAACTGTGGGACCGCTGAGCCCTCTGTTCCACCAACCTGGGCTCCCTCTCACACTGTGATGCTGTTGCTAAGCCACAAACCTTTGTCAGGAACTGTACTTACACAGACATCCACAGGCAGGGACACACCTAACTGTGTTGCATGCTTCTCCCAGCCACTCATGAACAAACTAAATAGAGAGGCTCCAGCCAATTCCCCCCAGCTTCCCAGCCTTGCACTCCAAAACTGTACCATCTTGCACTAGTCAGAAGCCTGACCAGTGTAAGTTCATTACATTCGCCACTTCTACAAAGAAAAGTGGACATACACCAGCCTTTGTAACCTGAGCAGTTTTCCCAAGCACTGTTTTAGGTAAAACAGATATCTTAACTACAGAAAGATAAGTGATTATAAGTAATAAGCATAGAAATGAAAGTTGGTTACCTAAAAAATAAAATAAATTTGCAGTCTAAGTTCTATAAACTAAACTAAACAGCATTTGAATCAAGCAGTGTCTCAGCCTGATAGATAGTACAAGCAAGTTATAGATCTTGAATACACAGGCTGGAACTCTCCTTCAGCCCAGGACCACCTTCCCAGTTCAAAATCTTTGTCCTCCAGACATGTTTCTAGGTTTTGAGTTGTGGGGGGAGTGAGGTTAAGTGTGATGTCACTTCCCCTCTTTTATAGTTTCTTCCAGCTTGCTGGAAAGATCTATGCTTGTGACCCCATGGGTCAAGCATTCTCCATTGTCTCCGTGCCCTTTCTGAGAAGTCTCAGTTGTATACAGATCCTGGCATAGTCGTTGGGAGTGTGGGCCATCAGCACATCTGGCTACTCCACTGTTGTACCTGAAAGGCTGGTTGTGGATGTTCCCAACCTCACAACATATTTCAGTAACACATATATAGTAAAACTTTGTATCTTCACATACAATGATAGCATATACAATCCAACAGGATATTAATGTTCAACAGATCAAGACTGTCACGGTTGCTTCCCCACCCTGAACTCTAGGGTACAGATGTGGGGACCTGCATGAAAGACCCCCTAAGCTTATTCTTACCAGCTTAGGTTAAAAACTTCCCCAAGGTACAAACTTTGCCTTGCCCTTGAACAGTATGCCGCTACCACCAAGCGTTTTAAACAAAGAATAGGAAAAGAGACCACTTGGAGACATCTTCCCCCAAAATATCCACCCCCCAGCCCTACACCCCCTTTCCTGGGGAAGGCTTGACAATAATCCTCACCAATTGGTAAAGGTGAACAGAGACGCAAACCCTTGGATCTTAAGAACAATGAAAAATCAATCAGGTTCTTAAAAGAAGACTTTTAATTAAAGAAAAGGTAAAAGAATCACCTCTGTAAAATCAGGATGGTAAATACTTTACAGGGTAATCAGATTCAAAACATAGAGAATCCCTCTAGGCAAAACCTTAAGTTACAAAAAGACACAAAACCAGGAATATTCATTCCCTCCAGCACAGCTTATTTTACAAACCATTAAACAAAAGAAAATCTAATGCATTTTCTAGCTAGATTACTTACGAACGTAAAAGGAGTTGTAAGGCTTGCACTCCTGATCTGTTCCCGGCAAAAGCATCACACAGACAGACCATAACCTTTTGTCCCACCCGCCACCTCCAGATTTGAAAGTATCTTGTCCCCTCATTGGTCATTTTGGGTCAGGTGCCAGCGAGGTTACCTTAGCTTCTTAACCCTTTACAAGTGAAAGGGTTTTGCCTCTGGTCAGGAGGGATTTTATAGCACTGTATGCAGAAAGGTGGTTACCCTTCCCTTTATATTTATGACAAAGACTTTTAAAAATCATACCTCACAAGGCATACTTTGTACAAAACATATCATAATTATATGACAGTGGTGAATATGGTGGTGTTTCAGGGTGTTGCTTTGAGGCACAGAGTGCCACAGACATTCTGTAATATTATAGGTCACAAATATTTTAAACAGATAGCAACTAACAACAGAGAGGCAAGTGAGCAGCACATGTGGAACTTGAACTGAAAATTGGAACAACCCTGGATGTCTTTAAATAGTTTTGCCTTTATAAAAAGGCTAGAGAAAAAGTTTTGTAGTGTCTGCAACGTACCGCACCCAATAAAAGCATACCTATTGTATTAACTGGTTATATTCACAAACAACATAAAAGCACATTTACACACACAAAAATGTTCAGAAGCAGATTCCTTTTAAAAAACCTAGAGCTCAAAAAAAGCACACTAAGAATCTCAGTTACTGCTGTGAAAGTAGAATGAATTATATTGAAATTATAATTCATTAAAGAAATGCTACTTGTTGAAATATAGTTGTCAGGAAGAGAAACATTAAGGAATGTGAGACAATGGGTCCTCAAACTAATTAACTTAGAGCTCCTACTGAGCTAGGAGATTGGTAAACGTTAATATGCAAATAAGATATGTATGTATATTTGTCAGTTTCTGCTTTCTTTTTCTCTTATGTTAAATTGGCTTTGGCTTAGCTGTATAAATAAGTTATCTTGAGCCTCAGAGAGGGGCTCACATCTGGGTACATTAGCCAAGCGCTTTGCTAATAAACAGAGTGATCTGACAAATTATGTGAGTCCTGAATCTGACTTTGACACTGCACAGGGTAAGTAACCTTCTCTTCGTCTTTGAGGAGTGTCCCTGTGAGTGTTCCACTTTAGGTGACTGCACAGCAGTGCCAGTCAGTGGAAGGAATGGGCTTCAAAGTTGTAGTCATGGTGGGTGATAAGATGGTAAGTCCAAATGGAGCATCTGATGATGAATGCTGCTCTAATGCATAATGTTGTATGAATGTACAAGTTGACACCCAGGTTGCTGCTTTGCAGATGTCCATTGTGACGTTGCACTCCATATGTTTTATGAAAATATGTTTATAAGTGTAAATATGATGTAACTGGAATATGCTTCATGCAAAAGATCTCTTGTAAGGTATCATTAAAAAGCTTATAATCTTCTGAGTGTTCATCCTATTTGTATGAAGTATGTAAGTAAGTAAGTATGTATGAAGTATTACTCTGAGGTCCTATTGTAATTATGCAAAGTGTGGGCCATTAATGGTGGCTTAGGATCTGGATGGCTCCCATAAACTGGAACAATTGGTTGTAAATGGCTCTGTTTACTTGTAAGCTTTCCTGTATAGTTGGTGCCAGCCAGTGAGGAATGAAGTCTCACAGGACATGTGAACATGTCACATGATACTGGAATCCATCTTAAACCTGGTGCTTTTCCATTTAGAAGGAAGGTTGGGAACCCAAAGAGAGATAAAGGATTCTTGCCTTGTGCCAAAGATATAAAAGGGGATGGAACAGAACAAAGGGGGCTGCAGTCATGAGAAATCCCCTAGCTACCACCTGAGCTGGAACTAACAAGAACTGTACCAGGGGAAAGAATTGGGCCCAGACTAAGAAGGAGTCTAGTCTGTAAAAGAAGCTTATTGGAACATCTTTGAGTGTGAGATTTTACCTGTAATCAGTTTCTTAAATGTATTAGGCTTAAACTTGCATGTTTTGTTTTATTTTGCTTGGTAACTTACTCTGTTCTGTCTGGTATTACCTGAAACCACTTAAATCCTACTTTTTATACTTAATAAAATCACTTTTGTTTATTAATTAACCCAGAGTAATTGATTAATACCTGGGGGAGCAAACAGCTGTGCATCTCTCTCTATCAGTGTTATAGAGGGCTGACAATTCATGAGTTTATCCTGTACAAGCTTTACACAGAGTAAAACAGATTTATTTGGGGTTTGGATCCCCTTGGGAGCTGGGTGTCTGGGTGCTGGAGAGAGGTGACCTGCTGAGCAGTTTTTGGTTAAAGTCTGCAGCTTTGGGGACATGGTTCAGACCTGGGTCTGTGTTGCAGCAAACTAGCATGTGTGGCTCAACAAGGCAGGGTTCTGGAGTCCCAAGCCATCAGGAAAAATGGGCTCAGAGGTAATTTCTGCACATCAGGTGACAGTCTCAAGGGGATCTCTGTGACCAAACCTGTCACATCCATGATGGGGACATTGTTAAGGAAGGTTATCGAAGCAGATAGAGCTCCAGTGGAGTGTGTATGGGTCCCCACTGGGGGTTGAAGCCGTTGTTGACGATACAAAAGTCAATGCATCCAGAGGTTCATCCTCTGTTTAGATATGGTGCCTCCTTTTGAGCATGCTGTGATAGACAGAAATAATTCTGGTGATTTTCAAAAAGCCTTTGTTCTCTCGATGTAAAAGACCAGCATCCTTTTTACATCCACGGTTTGGAATACTGCTTCTTGTTTGTTCCCATGGGGTTTCAGGAAGAACGATGGGAGATGAATGGGTTTTTTCAGATGGAATGAGGCAGCAACCTTAGTTAAAAACTTGGGATGCAGTCTTAAGGTAATTTTATTTTTGAAGAATGTTGTGTATGGTAGGTATGCCATTAGAGCTCCTAGCTCCCCCACCAATTTGGCAGATGTGATGGCGACAAGAAAGGCTACCTTAATTGAAAGGTGAAGTAGTGAACATGTCTCTAGTGGTTCAAGAGGTCATCTGATAAGGCCCCATAACACTACATTAACTTCCCATGATGGAGTAGGGGTTTGTATTTTGGGGTAGATGTTACAAAGGCTCTTAAGAAAATGCTTGGTGGCTGGGTGAGCGAAAATCAGTAACTCATCTACCTTATGGTGGAAAGCTGTGACAGCTGCAAGGTGTACTCTGACGGAACTCATGAAGAGACCTGATTTCTTATGTTCCAATATATAGACCAGTATCAGAAGAAAAGGAGAGTAGACTGTGTGATTTATTTATTTTGGCCCCATATAGTGAATCACCTCCTGTCAGGGCTAATTCCCCACTCTGGTACTTCGAGTGCAGAAGGTGGGGGCCCACAAGGATTCTAAAAATTAATACTGGCCACTCCAGGCTTGTATTAAACTCCCAAGGTTACAGCTTTTCTCTGACCTTGGATTGGTAGATGCTACCACCACCCAAGTGCAGAATCCCTTTGAGAGCCCAGGAAGGCACACTTGGGAATTACTTCCTGTGGGGTACACACAAGCCCTTTCACACACATCCCCTCTGTGGACGAGCTGAGAAGAAAAATAAATGGAAATCAGCTGTTGCCATCAGCTAATTAAACAACGTACACAAACCTCTTAAGACACAAAGATCCAATTTTTCGTTCAAAAAGGTAAATTTTATTAATTAAAAAAAGAAAGAAAATACATCTGGGAACTCAGACTATTCCTAGATTTTAAAAGAGCAACTACAAGGATTAAGCACCAAGAATAGCTTTCTTGAGGTCCAGCTTAAAGGTTACAAGTAAAACAAAAGTGCCTGGGGTTAGCACAGAGGAATCCACAAGCCATAACGAAATAAAAGGAATAAATTGCGTCTTCCTAGACATTTCCTATCTACTTACCATATCTGGGGTTTTAAATGAGTAGTTTCTAGGTATATACTGATGATTTTTTCATACCTGGCCAAAGCTTCTTACGGCATAGCTGCTGCCCTGTCCACCTCTCCCCGGGAAAACAGACAGACAGACAAATGGGGAGTCTTTTTTTTCCAATTTTAAAAAGTTCTAGCCTTCCCAATGGCTCTTTTGGCCAGGTGCCCACTCACTTCCTTTTACCTATGCATACCAGTGAGACTTTTTAACCCTTTACAGGTAGAGCAATTAGAGAACAGCTACTAAGAGGGATTTTATAGCTACTGGCTGGCTGGGTGTCCACAAAAGGGTGCTACTCCCCTCCCTTCATTTATCACACCTCCATTTATGTAGTTATGTATGTCGAGTAGTTGGTCTACAACTATTTAACAGAACATCCCTTACTTCCTCTAAGCAGGTAATTTCAGCTTCTAGGAGCCATGGAATAGCCATGCCTTGAGGTGGAGTCTTGTCAGGTTCAGATAGTGAACTTGGCCAGCATCTTGTGAGAGGCGATGAGGTAGAAGAGGAACAGTGTGTTGTGGGCACACAGCCATTCTTTAGGAGGTAAAGGAACCACGGTTTGCCAGGGCCACGTGGGGGCTATCAAGATGACTTTGGAACTGTCCATTCTGATTTTGTGTATGACTCATGACAGAAGCGGGGTCAGTGGGAAGGCACACAGTAGGGGTGCATCCCATTTGATGAGAAAGGCATCACCCAGAGAATGGGGACCCAATCCTGCTCTGGAGCAGAACTGTGGACATTTGGCTTTTTGTGTTGTCCTGAAGAGCTGTACAGTTGGGAACCCCCATGGTTTGAATATATTCTGTAGTACTCAAAGGTCCATTTCCCACTCGTGATCCTGGGAGAATTTTCTGCTTAGCACTTCTGCAGTGGTGTTGTGGCATCCTGGTAGGTAGGAGGCTGAGATGTCGATGCTGTGGCTGATGCACCAGGTCCAAAGTAGCATGGCTTCCATTCATAGGTACTGTGAACATGTCCCCCCCTTACTGGTTTATAGAGAACATGCAAGTAACGTTGTCTGTGAGGATCTTTATGGTTTTGTTCTCGATCAGAGGTCGGAAATTGGAGCATGTATTGCGAACTGTCTATAGCTCCAGTAGGTTTATATGTAAGAGGAATTCCGATGGGGACCAACAGCCTTGGATAGTATGAGTCTGCACGTACGCCTCCCAACCTAATAGGGAAGTGCCTAGTGATCACCACCATTGGAGGGTTCTGTAAAAAGGGGACTCCTGCACAAATCTTGTTTGGTCGTGTCCACCACCATTGGAGTCTTTTACTTTGTTTGGCATCATAATGCATTTGTTTATGCTGTGTCTGTGCGGAATGTAGACTGTTCAGAGCCAGGCTTGCAGGCATCGCATGTGCAGTCTGGAGTATTTGACGATGAACGTCGTTGTGGACATGTGGCCCAACAGTTGTAAGCAAGCCCTGGCCAATGTCTGCAGGCTGTCTGATGTTGTGGAGATCAGACTGAGTGAAGCTGTGAACTGTTGTCAGGGCAGAAAGGTCGTAGCCTCCAGAAAATTGAAGGAGGCTTTAATGAGCTCCATTTTCTGTACAGGTGCTAATGTTGATTTTTGTGCATTTATTTGTAGGCCTAGACATGTGAAAAGAGCTACTGTGTTTTGAGTAGCTTCAAGTGCCCCTTGTTGAGTCAATGCTTTCAGGAAACAATTGTTCAAATAGGGGAATATTATGATCCCTTGTCTGTGGAGGTGAGCCGCCGCCTCCGTGAGGACTTTCAAAAATACCCGTCGGGCAGTGGAGAGTCCAAAGGGCAGTATTTTGTACTGAAAGTGGTCTGCTCCTAGAACAAACCCAAGGAACCTCCTGTGTGAAGGATGTATTGTTATATGAAAATGTGTCCCCTGGAGGTCGAGGGCTGAGAACCAGTCCCCTCTTTCCAGTGCTAGAATTTTAGTTGCTCATGTGAGCATTATAAAGCGTTGGATCTTCAGAAATTCGTTGAGTTTTTGTAAGTTGAAACAGGACCTCCATCCTCCAATTTTTTTCTGGGTTAGGAAGTATTGTGAATAGAATCCCTTCCCTCTGTGTTGCGTTGGTACTGGTTCTGCTGCACCTAGGTGTATAGGTGGTTTACCTCCTGTCATAGCAGATGTTCACGAGAGGGGTCCCTGAAGAGGGAGAGGGAAGGAGGGTGGATAGGAGGCTGCTGTAGGAGACCATGGTCCAGGGGGAGTCCGTGATTTGGGCTCGGACGCCGGGCACGGAGATTTCTCCATCATAAGGAGTTTCAACTGCAAGTCTCTCATCTTCTTGGTGCAGGCTTTCAGATTATGGCAATGTGAGCACTTCTGTGGGATGTGTGACTCACCAAGGCAGCAGACACACTGCGTGCCCATCAGAGACTGGAACGGAGAGTCTGCACGTAAGGCAGAGTTTAAAACTCAGGGAGCTGGGCATACCCCTCAGAGAAGGCTTTTTCCCCAGAAGGGAGAACAACTACTCTATTCTAAAGGGTCACTAACAATTGAAACTTAATTTCCTCATATGAGAGCACTTTTTTAATAAAAGGGAAGTAAAGTAAACAGAGAAGGAAAGTTAACTATAAACTAATCAACAATTAACTTTTAACTGAATAACTATGCTATTTAGGTTGAGTACTGAGGCACTGCTAAGTGCTCCGACTCAAGCAAGGCAGTAGAGAAGGAAATGGGGGGGGAGGGAGGAAAGAGAAGGGAGGTTGTTCACACCGTGCTTCATAACTGCCTGAGGCACTGTGAGCAGAGACCGCGCTTATGTGACCCAACCAGGCATTGCTACTACAAATCTCTGATTACAAGCACAGGGTGCATGATTACCTTAAACTGCGCACCCACAAGGATACTTCTCGAAGAAGAATATTTTAGTTCGTGCCTACAGGGTCCACATGGGGTAGTTACAGTGCAGCACTTTGGTGCATACTACTATTTAAATCCCTGTAGTTAGAACTTTTGGGCAGTGTAGACACGCCCTCAGTTATTCATAGGATTGTTTTTGGCATCCAGAAGATTCTTTCTGTGTTGACAGATAAAGAGGCCTCTTTGGAAGAGATTTTTTTCCCAGTATATTAATTTCTGCTTTATTTCAGTATCTCACTTGTAAAACCATTTTTCATCATCAGTAACGCAACATTTGTTAGACCAAATTCTGGGGATGCACATTAGTCAGAAGTCTGCAATCTATTCTCCCATCTGTTTCTCGGCTCTTTGGGAATTATGAAGCACAGATCAAGCATAATTTCATGCTTTCTAAAGTACGGCTTAAATTCATTCCTTTTCTGTACCTATTTCATTCAATCTCTTTATTCTTGTTCTCCTCCTTCTCCCCACCCCTCATTCTCCAAAACAAATCACTCAACTTTTATCATTCTGCCAGGCATTCCTTGAAAACTCTTCCTTTACCCATCTCCTAATTTCTCCTCCAAATATAACTTTACCTGGTAATCCATCTTAATTATCAATAATCCCCACTTTTGGCTAGCAACTTGTATTTGACTGGACTATTTAGGACTTAAATCCTGCTCCCACTGAAGTCAATGGCAGATTTTCTATGTACCTTCAATGAGATCAGAGTCACACCCTTTGAATGCTCACCTAGGTCGAAGAATGCTCACCTAGGTTTGTAACAATGTATGGCACTGAATATATGATTTTGAAAATAGTAATATTGCAGTGCATTTATTCCGCTTTTCATAGCAATGTCTGCAGAACTGCTGCACCAAGCAACATCTTCAAATAACTCATATGTACTTTAATACAATGACCTATTTCTTGGCAGGAAAACAAAGCACACATACCAAAAAGGCACAGTATTTATTCCCATCTTTTGTTAAGTATACTCAGGTCATGAATTCAATAAACTAATAGCATCACCCTTCACCATATTAGTATTTGGGATACAGGTGGTCTCTGATGTGTCAGCAGCTTAGCCAGTAAACAAAAACAAAACATCTCAAGACACTGTAAGCCTGGGCAAGAAAATGATAGATACCGAGTTTCTCTCAATCCCCAGTGAAGCCAAGGAAAGGGGAATCTACTCAGCATCACTTAGGAGAAACTTAACAACTCACAGGATCATGTGTCCTCTCTCTCTGTATTTAGTAGAATGATGATTCAGAATCATGTAGTTCTCTCAGTCTCATTTGACAGTTGCTAGGCTGGGAATATGTATTTCCTCGATAACAGAATTTCACCAGTCACTAAAAAGTGTCACTTCAAAAATACAATCAGTAAATACAGGTAGGAAAAAAACTACCGCCTTCCTACAAATATTTATTTTCTTCTTATATGTTATACACACATTAGTTGTTATACATACTGTATTGTATTTTTTAAGATATAATTATTTCTATAATGCCATGATATGTGTCTGATAATTTATAGACACAAAGCTTTACAAATAAGTTATAAATGTATTAAAAAAGAAGAAACTCTGTCTCTCTTTTTTAAGGAAACACTTTAGACCATTAAACAGTTTTATGCATTGTAAAAGGATGATTACCAGCCTATTTTAATTGAGACGAAGAATGTAGTTTGTATTAGCTGTTGATTCATAAAAGAATACATGCAATTTTGTAGCTTTGTCAGAGTTTTATGAGACTTGAATATGTAGTAAAAGCAATAGTGCAGGTCCACTTTCTGATCTTGCTGTATTATTTACCATCCTGCAAAAGGATCAGTGTAGTGCTATAAGGATCTGCCTTAATGAATCCCTTTGCAGGGTCAGGGTCTTATTTACAGTCAAGAACAAGCAAAATAAAAATGACATAGGAATTGCCTTGCTAAAATGTACAAATAGAATAGATCCACTAATGCAACATCCTGTCTCCAGCAATGTCTAACTGCTAAAATAAGAAAATAATTCCTTCAGATGAAAGGATAAAAGCCTAATAATGAACCTAACTATGTGATTTACAAGAAGGGAGATTTCTTCTTGATATAAACTGGGATTGAGTTTATGACACAAAGGATGAGACAGAAGGAGAGAGAGATTTACCCTGAGCCACTATTTACATCTGTTACAAACCAGCAATTTTCTGGATATCATCTTATTCCTTGAACATCTCCTCTGTTCAGTTCTAAAGCTGCTATTTCTGATCTTATACTTGCCCATCCTTTTAAAAGTGATGCACTTGTCACAGAATTACAGGCTTCTGTCTCCCAGCTCTCTTGGGCAAAGACCCACATGTCTCCCCTCCTGACTGGGGATTTTAAGGCTGCATAACTCCCTGGATTACACTGTGATATTCCCAGCCAGAAAGACAGCCTAAAAAAAGGCCAGCATCTATGCTTTGTTCTCTCTGAGGGTTATGATCAGTATATTGTCCACTGTTATAAGTTACCATGCAGCTCCTTCTAAGCAAGCATATTTATATGGTAAAAGCATTACAGAGAAAACACATTAAAACAATAAAAGAACCTATATCTATATTAAACATCTTACCAGAGGTTACACCTGCACCTCTAACCTGGGGCTCTGGTAGGTTTTAGTCCTTCAAAACTCAACTGGTTTTTCTCCGTGGTTACAAGTTATCTATCTTAGATTCACAACCAGAACAAAGGCTGGGAAGATCTGCCATTTATTTATATAGCTCAGGCCTTTGATCTTGGTCTTCTGTAGCAGGCAATCACCAAGTAATGACCCTCTCCTGAGGGCGTTGCTTCAAAAAGTGGGGTTTTACATAACCGGAGTAGGGGAATTCGTAATAACCTCTTCCAAAGGATTCCTCAGGAAATTCACTTTAATTATTCCAAAAGTCCATACTTGTCTGGCACATTTTCAATATAGTCTTTCAAACTCCTATACACTTCTCAAGTCTCATCGATGGCACATCTCCCCACTAGGGAAGCTGTATGCAAATCCAGCCCATCTTAATACATAAACTTAATATGATAAGGTCTTCTTTGCGGATGATACTAAACTGGGAGGAGTGGTAGATACGCTGGAGGGGAGGGATAGGATACAGAAAGACCTAGACAAATTGGAGGATTGGGCCAAAAGAAATCTGATGAGATTCAATAAGGGTAAGTGCAGGGTCCTGCACTTAGGACGGAAGAACCCAATGCACAGCTACAGACTAGGGACCGAATGGCTTGGCAGCAGTTCTGCAGAAAAGGACCTAGGGGTGACAGTGGACGAGAAGCTGGATATGAGTCAGCAGTGTGCCCTTGTTGCCAAGAAGGCCAATGGCATTTTGGGATGTATAAGTAGGGGCATAGCGAGCAGATCGAGGGACGTGATCGTTCCCCTCTATTCGACATTGGTGAGGCCTCATCTGGAGTACTGTGTCCAGTTTTGGGCCCCACACTTCAAGAAGGATGTGGATAAATTGGAGAGAGTCCAGCGAAGGGCAACAAAAATGATTAGGGGACTGGAACACATGAGTTATGAGGAGAGGCTGAGGGAGCTGGGATTGTTTAGCCTGCAGAAGAGAAGAATGAGGGGGGATTTGATAGCTGCTTTCAAGTACCTGAAAGGGGGTTCCAAAGAGGATGGCTCTAGACTGTTCTCAATGGTAGCAGATGACAGAACGAGGAGTAATGGTCTCAAGTTGCAGTGGGGGAGGTTTAGATTGGATATTAGGAAAAACTTTTTCACTAAGAGGGTGGTGAAACACTGGAATGCGTTACCTAGGGAGGTGGTAGAATCTCCTTCCTTAGAGGTTTTTAAGGTCAGGCTTGACAAAGCCCTGGCTGGGATGATTTAACTGGGAATTGGTCCTGCTTTGAGCAGGGGGTTGGACTAGATGACCTTCGGGGTCCCTTCCAACCCTGATATTCTATGATTCTATGATTCCAAGGTTATTGCAGGAGATTGCCATACCTGTTACAACAGTCTCATACATGGAGAAGGTAGTTGCTGTACATTGCTATGCATTGAGACCTTGATTCAGCAATGTATTTAAGCATATGTCTAAAGGTATGTCTTACACTGCAACTGAGGGCATGAGTGGCAGCTTGCACAGATGCATCTAGCTGTACTCTGCTAGTCACATTGTGAGCTTCAGCACTGGCTGCACGCATTAATACCAATGAGCTTGTGCAGCCTTCGCCGAACCCCATGTTGCGGCATCATCTCCACTATTTTTAGCAAGCTATCTAGAGTACATGAGCTCCCATTCACTGTAGAGGTACCCGAAATGTCACATCGGAAGATCTGCATATTTAAAGGAAGGCATTCTCTTATGTATCTTGTTGAATCGGCGTGAAAAACAACACACAGTATATTGAAATCAAGCACCAACCATTTTCCTTTTGAAACAGTACTATACCTGTATAAAAATAACACATGTGCCTGAATTTAGAGATCACAGTTTATCAAACAGTAAATATATTTGTCCTTTATATCCAAGGCATTGTTAACAAACACTATTTTGCATGCTGAAATTGTTCTAGAAGTATTTTGCAAGATTTTTACTGGCATTTTTATCAGTGTTTTTGTTCATAGTTATAATTCATCTTAGTGTATGGATCTGCAGCTGGGTGGGTAGGACAACAATTTAAAAGCAAAACTTTCCAATGAATGAAATTTGATCGTTGCATTAATTTCTAAAACACTTGTCACTCTCACTGACTGCCTTTACAAAGTAACATAAAATGAGACAAGACAAGGAAATAAAACGTATATTTAATCTATATTAATCTCTTCACTGATGTAGTTATCTTTAAGTCTTTTTAACATGTTTTTTTCAAATTCTGCAAATTAAATAAGCTATGTCATTCCCTTTTTGCCCCTAAAGTTATTAAGTTACCTGTGACCTGCTTAAGACAAATAACTGTAGAAAATAAGATCCATGAAAATATTACTAAAACAAGACTATTCATGTAGCCAGTGTCTTAAAAATCTGCTAATTATTTTTTTCTCTTCTGAAGTACTAAGCTTCCATTGTAATAGCCCCATTCCCATGGAGTTTATCCATGGATTATAGCCTCACCACTCAAATGCTTTATTGCTATTTCATAATTAAACTTAGAGCTTCACTGTCTCCAGGCACACTAAGGAAGGAGACAGCAAGCGTGCCATGTCTGACCCAAAAATGCTTAATCTTAACAGTCACACCCAGAGCCATCAAAGCATCCCGAGATAGTATAAAATGGTGCATTACTCTGGAGAGCTTCCAGTTTCATTACATTTTTTTAATCATTATCAAGAAAAGAAGTATGTATTAAATGGAGTAAAAAATTTAAATACTTCATAAAACTCTAATTGTTTCTGTAGCTCCCATTCTTTGCTGCAACATAATTAATTTGCTATTTCAGTTTGGTTTGTGTTTAAAACAGCATGAATATGAGAAAAACTCCATATGGGACTGAACGGAATACAAAGCACTTCCCCGACTAATTCAGTAGTAGGACTATCGTTCAGATCAACAGCAGTCAAAACTCGTTATCATCCATGAGCTATTTAATAATCTCTCAAAGAGCAGACAACCTAAATTACTAGAAGACCACAACCAGATCTCAGTTACTAGTAGACTAAAATCATAAAGGATATTAATTGACACCCTTGACAGCAGTCTCTGCAGAAATGCCGAGAACTAAATGGAATGGAGACTGAACTATCCGCTCCTGGGTGAGACATACTGTTGAGGTATGTGTGTACAGAAGCTTGAACTGTTACTACCCATGCTCTACCTTATTTTGATAAAGAAAGGGCTTCAGTCTGCAGACAATCACCTTGGGACCATTTGTTAGCATTGCACTGGAACAAAAAATAAACATTATATGGAAGTGTTTAGATGTGCTGGTTTTAAATCTTAGAGAGACACTACTCATCGCCCTTTTTGATAATGGCAGAGGACAGAACTCAAAAGAAAAAGTTTATAGGTAACTCAAGGGAAAAGAAAATAGAAAGGTTACTAAAATTCTTAAAAATTAGTCTTTTCAATTAGCATTGCAAGCAACATAATCCATCTGACTCCAGAAAACTGTGGAGTGCCGGTAGTTGGCAGATTGATATTTGTTGTTGTTAAATTTATTTAAGTGGCTCTACAACAAAAAAAATATTTTAAAATATTACATGAAGCTGCAAAATTAACTTATATTCAACTCACACTTCTGATCTAAGACAGGGTGAAAGGGAGCCTAAAGCCTTGCTACCACAAAATTTGTACCAATTGAACTGTAATAATTTTTAAAAATTAGTGAAACTGATGCAAACCTCTTTGTGGATGCTCTTAAATTGATTTAAATCTGTCTTATATTGATTTAGCTTAAGTTAGAGTAAGGAACGGACTTAAACTATATCAATACAAGATAGGTTTAAATCAATTTAAGCATCCACACAGGGGTTTTCACTGATTTAACTAAATCAAAATTTTAAAATATTTTGGTTATTTATATATAAAGTATAACCCTGTACAGAGAAGGTCTAACTAAGCAAGCTTTTAAAAAATATGGAACAGTTTCAGAAAAGACACTCATTCATTTTATTAAATGAGTGGCCAGAGAGGACAGTCACCCTTGAAAGGAATATCAGCAGAGACTATACATCAGGGGTGAGCAAACTACAGCCCGGGGGCCACATCCAGCCCTTCAGACATTTTAATCAAGCCCTCGAGCTCTTGCTGGGGAGCCGGGTCCGGAGCTTACCCCACTCCGGTGCTCCAGCCAAGGAGCGGGGTCGGGGGCTTGTGCGGCTCCATGTGGCTCCCATTAGCTGACAACCTTAGCCAATGGGAGCTGCAGGGGCGGTGCCTGCAGATGGGGCAACACACAATGCCGCCTAGCCATGCCTCCACATAGGAGCCAGAGGGGGGACATACCGCTGCTTCTGGGCGCTGCTTGAGGTAAGCGCTGCCCAGAGCCTGCACCCCTGACCCCTTCCCGCGCCCCAACCCACTGCCCCCAGCCCTGATCCCCATTCTGCCCTCCAAACTCCTCGGTCCCAGCCTCCGCCTGCACCCCAGAGCCTGCACCCCCAGCTGGAGCCCTCACTCCCCCACCACCTGCACCCCAACCACTTGCCCCAGCCCAGAGCCCCCTTCTGCACTCTGAACTCCTCATTTCTGGCCCCACCCCAGCACCCAACCCCCAATTTTGTGAGCATTCATGGCCCACAATACAATTTCCATCCCCAGATGTGGCCCTCGGGCCAAAAAGTTTGCCCATCCCTGCTATACATAGAAATCTAGTCAAAAGATATTTTCACAAAGAAAACAAATGGCAGGTAAAGGCACTTCAGAGTATTCCTACAGACCATAATGAAAGATCTAATAATTAAGGTTTTAGAACAAAACACAGGTCCCGCATTTTTTTGGCTTTTCTTGAGCGGTGGGGTTTTGGGGTTAAATGGATTTTCACAAGTGTTGGCTACTCACTAATCCCCTTGGAGTCAGTGGGAACTGCAGGTGCACCGCACTTAAGAAAATTTGCTGTATGTATTTAGCATGAAGACACAGCAGAACACTGAGCTCTTCATCATGGAATAATCGACTGGAATTGCAAACTCAGTTATCTAGCAATTTAACACGCAGAGGCCAAAGCAACAAAAGCACGATGAATGGTGCAGATGAACAGAAGAAGCAATGACATAGTTACAAGTTGATGATAGAATAACATGGACAATGACGGTGAAGGGAATGCAGCCAGTAGTGAAGATGACAATGTTGTGCTGGGCAGTCACACCGTTCACTGAGGCTGTTGGTCATGGTAGCCACCTTCCATTCAGGCTAAATTAGGGAAAAGTTAAATGAGTCTTTGTTTAGAGATAACTGGAACAATAGAAAACCACCACCAAAGGACTAGATTGCATGCTAACCTGGGCAGTGGCTGGGCCATGAATTCCGAGGGGTTTGCTGGGGGGGCCTTATTACAAACCAAAAATGGGGTGAAACTATGTCTGTGCGAGAAACAGCAGAAAGTCCAGGAGACAGCCAGAATGAGCACTAAGAGAACGGCCCTGAGAAAAAAGCCTAAAGAGAGCTTTTTAAGCTGTGTGCTGGCTTGGAATTGTGAGGAAAGAAACTGTCTCCTGCTGTTTGATTCCTATTGTGTTCAGGGAAACAGGATTTATGGACATTCTTTGTAAATAAACAGGATTTCATCAAAGAAATACCTGACTCTCATTAATATCTCCTTCTAATAGAAACAACCCACAAGGCTCTGAATACTGGCTAATCAACTGGGCCAAAGGGGATAACAATAATAATTTTGATGTAAAATTATCCACAGAGAAAGTAAACGGCATTTTGTACCAAAACAGACATCTTCTAAACTGGAGGTAATGGTCTTGGGCTCTGATTTATGAAACCTGAAATCAAAAGGACAGACACCTGTAGTACCCAAAACTAAGGAAGTGATGAAATGCTTCTAATCTCTCCAGAGAAAAAAACTCTTCTAGTTTCCAGCTGTTGGCAGGGAAAAGATAGTTTAGCAACTCTTGCACTCAGTTATACTGAGTGGACAACAGGAAAGGGATCACTTGTTGACTATCTATTCTTTCTGTTCATTCCCTCTGAAGCAACTGGTATTGGTCACTGTTGGAAGACAGGATACTGGGCTAGATGGACCTTTGGTCTGCCCCAGTATGACCGTTTCTTATGATCTTTCTCATTAAAAATAGAACAAAACACCTTAAAGATCATAGTACGAAAGGATCTAACCAGCACAGCTTCTGCAAAAGAATATCACACCTCACTAACCTATTAGAATTCTTTGAACATGTTAAACTACTGGATAAAAGAGAAATCAGTTGACAGATTATTCAACAAATTCTTGGAATACATTGGAGTCAATTTTTTATTTCAGAAGGTGGAGAAAGCAACTAGGAGAGAGGCTGTTCTGGATTTGATTTTTGACAAATAGGGAGGAACTGGTTGAAAATTTGAAAGTGGAAGGAAGCTAGGATGAAAGTGATCATGAAATGGTAGAGTTCATGATTCTAAGGAATGGTAGAAGGGGAAGCAGCAGCACAAAGATCATGGATTTCAAGAAGGCAGCCTTGAGCAAACTCAGGGAGTTGGTAGGTAAAATCCCATGGGGGAAATTTCAGGGGAAAAACAGTGAGACAGTTGGCAGTTTTTCAAAGAGACATTATTAGACAAGAACAAACTATCCCCACTGCCTAGGAAAGATTGGAAGTATGGCAAGAGAACACCCTGGCTTAACCTGGAGATCTTCATTAATCTGAAACTGAAAAAGAGTCCTGAAAAAAGTGGAAACTAGGTTAAATTATGAAGGATGAATATAAACAACCACCACAAGCATGTTGGGACAAAATTAGAAAGGCCAAGGCACAAAATGAGAGCAAACTAACTAGAGACATAAAAGATAACAAGAAAACATTCTACAAACACATTAGAAACAAGAGGAACACCAAGGACAGGGTAAGGCCCTTACTCAATGACGGGGGAAAGATAACAAAAACCATGGAAATGACAGAAGTGCTAACTGACTTTTTTGCTTCAGTTTTCACCAAAAAAGGTTAGAAGTGACTGGGTGTCTAACATACTGAACACCAGTGAAAATGAGGTAGAAAATGAGGAAAAAACAAGTTAAAAATTACTTAAACAAGTTAAATATATTCTAGATGTCTGTGCCTGATGAAATACATCCTAGAATACTCAAGGAGCTGACTGAGCCATTAGTGATTATCTTTGAAAACTCGTGGAAGAAGGGAAAGATTCCAGAGAAGTGGAAGAGGATAAATATACTGCCAACCTATAAAAAGGGGAATAAGGACAACCCAGGGAATTACAGACCAGTCAAGCTTAATTTCAGTACCTGGAAAAATAATATAGCAAATAATTCAGCAATCAATGTGCAAACACCTAGAAGATAATAAGGTGATAACTAACAGTCAGCATGGATTTGTCATGAACAAATCATGTGAAACCAACTTAACAGTTTTCTTTGACAGGGTTCACTTGTACAGTTTGCAGATGATACCAAGCTGTGAGGGAGCAAAAGGGTGGGGAGGGTTTGCAAGTACTTTGGAGGATAGGATTAAAATTCAAAATTCAGACACACTGGAGAAATGTTCTGAAGTAAATAGGATGAAATTCAATAAGGACCAAAGCAAAGTACTACACTTAGCTCTGGTCTACACTGGAGGGGTGGGGGGATCGATCTAAGTTACGCAACTTCAGCTACATGAATAACGTAGCTGAAGTCGGTGTACTTAGATCAACTTACTGTGGTGTCTCCACCGTGGTGAGTCGACTGCTGCTGCTCCCCTGTCGACTCTGCCTGCACCTCTCGCGGCACTAGAGTACAGGAGTCAATGGGAGAGCACTCAGGGGTCGATTTATCGCGTCTAGACTAGACATGATAAATCATTCCCTGCTGGATCGATGGCTGCCCACTGATCCGGCGGGTAGTGAAGACATACCCTTAGGAAGGAACAATCAGTTGCACATATACAAAATGGGAAATGACTACCTAGGAAAGAGTACTGCAGAAAGGGATCTGGGGGTCATAATGGATCACAAGCTAAATATGAGTCAACAGTGTAACACTGTTACAAAAAAAGTGAACATCATTCTCGATCTATTAGCAGGAATATTGAAAGCCAGACATATGAAGTTATTCTTCCACTCTACTCCACGCTGATAAGGCCTCAGGTGGGGTATTGCATCCAATTCTGGGCGCTACATTTCAGAAAAGATGTGGACAAATTGGAAAAAGTCCAGAGGAGAGCAACAAAAATTATTAAAGATCCAGAAAACATGACCTATGAGGCAAGACTGAAAAAAACAGATTTGTTTAGCTTGAAGAAGAGAAGACTGAGGGGGGATATGATAACAGTTTCAAGTGCATAAAAAGTTGTTACAAGGAGGAAGGGGAAAAGTTGTTCTCCTTAACCCCCGAGGATAGGGAAAGAAGCAAAGGGCTTAAATTGCAGCAAGGAACATTCAGGTTGGACATTAGGAAAAACTTCCTAACTGTCAGAGTAGTTAAGCATTAAAACAAATTGTGTAGGGATGTTGTGGAATCTCTGTCATTAGAGGTTTTTAAGAACAAGTTAGACAAATACCTTTCAGGAACGGTCTAGTTATTACATAGTCCTGCCTTGAGTGCAGGGGATTGGACTAGATGACCTACTAAGGTCCCTTCCAGTCCTAAACTTCTATGATACTATAATCTATTAGCTTTCAAAAGGCCTTTGACAAAGTCTTGCAGAAGACACTACTAAAGTAACTAAGTAGTCATGAGATGAGAGACAAAGTATTGTCAAGGATCAAAATCTGCCTAAGAGACAGAAAACAAAGGAGCAGGAATAAATGGTGAGCTTTCATCACAGCAAAAACTTAACAGCTGGGTGCCTCAAGGTTCTGTACTAGTGTTGGTGTTGTTTAATATCTTTACTAACAATCTGAAAAGTGGATCAGGAAGTAAGGTGGCTACATTTTCAGATGACAAATTATTTTGAGTATTCAAGCCCAGGGAAAACTGAGGAACTTCAGAGGGACTTAAACAAGCTAGATGAATGGATAACATGATAACAGATGAAGTACACTGTTGATAAATGCAAAATAACGCACAATGGAGGGAAATTTTTAAATATTCATACACCTTACAGGGATCTAAATTAACTGTATCAACTCAGGAAAGGGACCTCACTGGGGCATCACTGAACAGTTCAAAGAGGACCTCTGCATAATGTGCAGTTGCTGTCAAAAAACCAAAATGTTAGGATGCATAAAGAATGGGAGAGAAAATAATAAAGAAAACATTATAATCCCATTATATAAATCAATGGTTTCCCCTCATCTGGAGTACTATGTGCAGTAGTGGTTACCCCCACCTCAAAAATTATATTGCAGAATTTGAAGCGGTCAGAGATGACTGGTGAGACTGCATAGGGGCATGGGAAACCTCTCACCTGAAAGAAAGACTAGGAATGATTACCTTAGGAAGTAGGTAAATGAGAGGGGAAGTGACAGAAATAGAAAATAATATGTGGTGCACTTAGAGAAAGTAGATTGGAAGCTAGACACCTATTTGGATAACAAGAATATCCAGAATAATAAATAACAAAACAAATTATAAGGGATATAAAATCTCTTGCTTCAGGAATTAAGCCAATTTCTAACAACGTAGGGTAAGGACAAGACTTCCATAAGGAGCAGATTATCCCATATCTACCTACTGTAAAGTTTCTTGCACCTTCCTTTGAAGCATGTGGTGGTGGCTACCGTCAGAGGCAGGATACTGGACCATAGGTCTGATCTAGTGTGGCAATTAATATATTCCTAGCAGGGACAATGGTCCAAAATATGGTTTCATTATTTCCTTTATTACCCACAGAAGAGACTAAACAGCAGAACTAAACCACTGAAGTTTTTCCCATTACTTGATGATTTAGAAGAGATAAAGGAAGTGAGCATTTATGGTTTTGTGGGCATGTGCAGGAAGGGTTAGAAATACAACTTAACAGCTCAGAGCTAAAATTCATACCCTACTGTTAACCATCTTTCAGTCACGCCTGTAAAGGCAGGTGATTTTAGAACTAAAATTTTCCAAACATCAATTAGGACTAAAAATAGATGCTATACCACCTGATGCCTGTGCATTTCATATGATTGCACTAAGCCAGGTGAATTTGCAGTAACCATAGCATTTTACATACACCTGTAGATCAATGACTGAAAATAAATGTGGTTAATATTTATATGCATTTTAAAAATGTTTTGAAGTTAGTTAATGTACTTTTTTAATAAAAAGCAAGACAGTGATAGACACTGAAGATAAAAGCTACATTGTCAAAACTTGAAAAAGATCCCTATTAGTAATTATATTTGTTGTCCTGAGGTGTTTCATATTAATTTGAACCTGCCTGTGGAACCATAATAATTAAATGTAGAAAGATTCCTACTAAATATATCCACTTAAGCCAATGGAAAATAATTCCCCCACAAGACCCCTCAAATGCTCCAACTGATTAGTGTCACACTGTCACATCTTGGAGAAAACTCCTCAATGTCTAACAGAATTAAGAGTCATTTGCAAAATGATAAAGTAATTTTCCTGAATAAAGGTCTGATATTAGTGAGGCAGCTTCCATTTCCCCCTGTTCAAAAGTCCAAGTAGAGTTAGGATACAAAAAAACTTGGAACCTCTTCTCACACGGGTAGACTACACTTCATCATCATTCCTCGGCTATCCCAATGCTGGAATGATAAATAGTTCTTGTCTAAATCTAAAACCAGGCAAGATGGAAGTAGAATTTCAAATAGGTAATGAAAATGACTATGAAAAAATAGCTAACATTCCATCACCCTCACTAGAGGGCATCTGTCCCACTGTCATCAGAGTGGCTTGCAGCCAAGAGGGCTTTCTGGACTCTTCACTGACAATAGACACCCAAATAGCAAAAGCACCAAAAAAAAAGGGGGCCTTTTTCTACCTTCCCCTAGCCAAAAGATCTCATACTATCCTGCCAGATGTGGATTTGATCCTCCAAACTTCGTTACTGAAAATCACTGTATCTGGGAAGGAAATTATAAATGTTAAAGAAACTTTAGTCAGTGCAACAACCTGACCTCCAACCTACGCTGATGAAAGCACACTTGCTCTGATCACTTTAGCTACTCATCAAACACCAGAATGAGCGAGCCCCTGGAGTCTTCATCAGCGAAGCTTTCATCAGGCTGGCACTGGACTTCCTTGGAAATTGACTCTTACTATGTGACCATGATCACCTGTGACAACTAAAATCCTCAGGAAAAATGGAAATGTTAATAGTTAGATTGAGAGTGGGAGTTTCTGATAAGAAGATGAAATCCTAGTACCATTGAAGTCAATGGTAAACTTTCCATTGATTTCATGGAGCAGGATGTTACCCAGAGTCTTCTTGGCAGCTAGTCCTTGGCTATAAAACACCTTTCCATGAGAGTTAAAAATGTTCACAAAACCTCACCACTTTTGGGGGGAAGAGGGAGAGGAACGGACATGACAGACTGATCTGTATCACCTATTTCCCATAATGAAATAATTTAAAACAATTACAAAACATTCAGCCTTCCCTTAGAAGCGTGAAAAGATGACAAAATTCTAGGTTTTTGTGTAAAACGCTGATATGGATTTATATAAACTTGTAATCCCCTCATTCATATGCCACTGTATAAATAAGGTATAAATACAAAGACAGCGAGGTTGAAACCAACTAAGAATAATATGGTCAGCAAAAAACCCAATTATTTTAATACAGTTGAGGATCAGAATTATCAATTTAAGAATAGGGAATTAAAATAACATTTAGTGATAATCATGCAGGAAATTTAACTTAAAAGAATATGACACATTAAAAGATAAACTACAGCATAAAATAAAGATGACTGATAATAAGGACAGTTGATATTCACCTTCACTATTTTTTAATGTTCTGTATCAGCATTTTATTAAACAAATGTTAAATATACTAAAAGATGAGCATGAAACTGGGTTCAGAATTATCAACAGTTAATATAATGTTGTCATGACACTACAGGCTATTTCATCAATACACTTCCAAATAAAGGAAAATGAGAAACAATTTTATTGAGAACATTCTTGATTGTCTTAGTTAGTGTCTTTTTATTGCTTTCAAGGCTACAGCTATGATAATGGCACCATACCGTGAAGCTGTTGTTGACATTTTTTGTGCTCGATTCAGCTACACTGGCATCTGACAGGTCAACTTCATCAAATATTAGAGACTGTGAACAGAAAATAACACAAACACATTAAATACCACTTTTAAGCACACTTACCCTACTGCACTTTCACTTCCACATTACTGTTTTAGGAATCAAATTAAATAAGTAGAAAAATTACTAAGCAGATAAATCTTTCTAATTTCGCCTTTCAAAGGGAGCCATGCAACAATCTGATCAGTACGAAAATTCAAAAACATAAGCGGGCTGAAAATGAATTTTATCCCAGTCAAAAAAGTAATCTTCACTTTAAAAATACCTTTGAGAAAATGTACAATATTATATTCAGCCTTGAAGGGCCACTTAAGGAAGCCATAATAGAATCAAAGAAGATAAATACATATAACAGTCTGTCAGAGTTTACTTTAAACATCGCAGCCTGTTAGCCAGTGTTAAGTCTGCTGGGAAAGAGTTAAATGGGTTCTGTTGGCTCACTGAGACTCATTGATGAAGAGTAAAACAATTCCAGTCATGTGTCTCTTCTCCCTTCCTGTGGGGAAAAAGAGTAAAAAAGAAAGACACCCCCCCCTCCCTCCGGGTCATCCCACATACACACACTCAACTCATGGCAGGGAGTTGAAACTAAGGATGGTCCTGCAGTTGAGGCAGGTATGACTGGGATGGCAGGGGATCTGCATTTAATTCCCAGATCTGCCTCAGTTTCCCACCTGTAATATGTGGATGATCCTGCCATTTTCCCACCTCTTGTCTGTCTTGTTAATTAAGGTTGTCAGTTCTTCAGGGCAGCAACTGTACAAGTGTGCCTAGCGTGGGTGACTCATGCCCTCATTCTTACCTATGTGACCTTTGATACCTTTGACGCACCATGCAGCTGAGTCGCAGGGGAGATTGTAGTGCATCATGGGAAATGTAGTGGGTCAATCAATAGGAGCAAATGAGGGCCTGAAGCACCTGAACTACCACTCCCAGAAGGCACCATGGGGGCTCATGAAGAAGCAGCTTAATGATAAACTGATTTGAAATTAAATGTTTCCGTTCAGTTCAACAAACTGAAACATTTCCATCTGGATCAAACTGACCTGAAATGAAATATTTCATTTAGATTTTCCCTGACAGGAAGGAGAGTAATTTCTGAAAATGAAATTTTCCCACTGAAAATTTCAGTTTTTCAGAACTTCATTTTCCATTGAAAATTCATTTCAAGGGATAACTCCTGACTAGCAGTATTTAGCATAATCATAAAAACTTGAACTTTGAGGTTTAACATTTGAACAATATCCCTCCAATGTTTTTTTCCTTTTTAAAATTTATTTTCCTAAGCAAAAAAAGAGAAATCAGCTTATTAACGTTATTTGACTAATTTGTTTAAAAAGGGTAAAAGAACAGAAACAAACCACAATACAGAAAACTCAGAGGTGTATGTAACATGTCTTCTTTTGCAAGTTAATTTTGTATACTAATCTTTATAAATAGCAAATTGACTGTGAAAACAATCACTGTTATTTTAAAATTGATGGTCTAATTTTAATAAACCTAAGAAACAATTGGTGTTACAAGCATAAGGCTTTCGTTCTTAGTATTATACATCCTTACCTTTGAATCCTTGGCATAGTAAAGGGTACGGCCTCGAAGTTTGAAATAACGTTTTTTCCACCGCTGAAAAGAACTTGTTTGCTTCAATAGTAACCCTTCCTTTATACTTGTCTGAAAACAAGAAAAAAATATTTAAATACATCAGACCCAGTAAAAATATCCAAGTATCTAAATATACTATATAAAAAAAATTCTTAGACCCTTGTAAACAATTTTCTGTTCTGCACAAAGATATTCATTGTTTTTTATTTGTATTCATGCATGAGATGATGATTGATTCTATCATTTGACAATCAAACTATGCACAATTATTTTTAACAATGCGAATACTGGCAAAAGGTTACTTCTGTGTACGCATTCAAAAAGCAGTAGAGATATACACTGAAAATGCCAATAATTATTCTGGAGATTAAATTGCTATTTAATTGTATTACTTCTATAATTCAAAAAGCACAATATTGTAGTGAGCAATGATTGGCAGTTGCACAATTCTGAAAAAAAATATTAGTTATCTATGCCATACAAGCTCATGCAGATCGTACTCTGTGGCATCTGTACTCTTGCTACCCTTTTTTTCTAACTATTAAAATGGAAAAGAAGACAAACTCAAACTTGGAAGAATAGTGTCAAGAGCACAATAAATTAATGTGTTTAGAAATGTTTTGGTAGTATCTGTGGGCCTCATCACACCATTGATTTTTAAGCACTCCCCATGTACTTTTCATAGGAGGAGTTTTTATAACTCAATGGTATAATATAGTTCTGCACAGTGGCCTATATCACAGAGTGTCTTAAATACCCAATTTTCTCTTTTGAACTACACTATTAAAAGGGAAAAGCAGATACATATGGATCTGGATTCTCTGCTCTAAAGCAGCCTCTGAAGCATGGTATTTCCATTTTGTATTATGTCATGATGCAGATGTCATTGTACAGTGCAATTTCTAGACAACATGATGCAAAGGTCACTTATAAGTTGATCTGGACCTCTTATAAGCTTAATCAAACCCTGAAAAAAGGGCATGACACCATCTTCTTTCAATGGATGTCAAATTCTTCTTAACTTTAACATAATACATTCACAGTAAAAAGGAAAATATACCTTTTTGTTTCACTATTTCACATTTATGAACGTGAAATAATTGTTAAATATATCCATAGCATGGCTACTATACTAAATTCTTTAATGTTTTTTTCCTACTAAAATGCCCCCAAATATACCTAACAAAGATAAAATATTTTCATGTGATGTAATGGATTTTATTTGTTAGCAATTCAGTCAACAGTAGTCATAGGCACACACACCAGTTTTGGTTTTGTTTGTTATAGCCATACTGTACTTGTGTTTTGTTTCCCTCTTTGAAATTTTCATGGTGCACATGAATTAGGTGCATATGATTTACGTATATGCAAAAGTGAGAATAATATACAAATCAGTTCCATAAATACAATTTCTGTATTCAATGGTCCTAATTCCCTCTTCAAATATATAATGGGCATTGGCATTTATCTTCATATTATCCTGAAAGTGGAAACATCTAAATGTATGTTATGATATACATGGCATACATTATGGGAAGATCAGAATGTACACTAAAAACCTTCTTCATGAAGGAGATACATGAATTTAAAGTCTATAGAAAGAACATAAATCTGTTGGCCTATTTTTCTAGACTTTAAAAAATACACAGTTTTCCTGAAGATTAAATTAATTCCTTCATGCCATTTCTACAAAAACAGGCATTATCACGGCTTTCTCTCTCCCTTTTAGAGCACTAATAATATTCCACAAACACTCCAACCTGTTTAATGTAACCAGGGGATTGTTGTCCATTAAATGGCTCTGGAATCGTAAACGGCTTATGAATCAAAACTCTATGACAAATCTTTTAAACTACCATTTTAACTATGAGAAAGTTGTTTTCTCAACCAAAAAAACCCTTCTGAAGTTGGAGGTGAAAACACATTTAACTGCTATAGCATATTTTTTCATATGAAGCTATTACAACAGATCCTGATAATAAATATTCTTATTAATTTAAAATAGCCAGGTAATGTACTTTCATTCGTGTACAGTGTAAATGCTTTCATCAACAGACATACTCTACTGAGGGCAGAGCACTTCCATCATCCAGTTCCACTGGTACAGAATCCAACCCTTGCTACAGAACTTTGCTCCAAGGATGCAATAAGCCCAGCCCCCACTTCATTGGCAAAAGGTGATAAATAAAGCTATGATTTAGTAATGGAGGTCACAGAAGTCAAAGGCCTCCGTGACTTCAGCCAGTGCAAGCTGGGAGCTGCAGGGTCCCCTGCTGCCTGCGGAGGCAGGGACCTGTGGGGTACCCATGCCACCGCAGGCAGCAGGAGCCCCCCACCACTCCCGGCTACCACGGGCAGCAGGTGGAAGCCCTGCAGCTCCGAACCACCAGCGGAGCGGGACCCTGGAGCTTCGAGCCTGCCCACTGCTACCCAGGCTCCCCATTTTGTCATGGATATTTTTAGTAAAAGTCAAAGACAGGTCATGAGCTTCTGTGAATTTTTCATTATTGCCCATGACTTTTATTAAAAATATTTGTGACAAAATCTTAGCCTTAACGATAGGTCGCTCCGGTGGGAGACGGAGAGGTCTTGGCTGGTCTCTCTCACCTGGGAGCAGTCCTGGGAGATGGGGAAAAAGTAGTAACTGAAGCTGTCAGCAAACAGCATGGCCTGGAGAAGGGGCAGCAGCTTTTCCTGTGGCTCCAGCCCCCAACCCTAGCTCCCTGTTTTTCAGAACCCTGGTTGCCCTCTCTTCAGGCTACCTCCTCAAACTCTTCTGCTTCCAGACATGCTTCAGAAGAAGAGGTCATGGCTTGGCAAAGACATACATGTGCTGTGCAGCAATGAGAAGGGAGGAAACAACATACATATGTGGGTGCCTCCTGGAACCCAATGCATGCACAAAATGGGATGCTGCTGAAAAGTAAATTGAGATCATTGCATTCACAGAGGTGTGCAGCTCTCGGTTGTATGTTGATTAGCAAGTCCCACAGGTCAGTGTGGTGCCATCCTGGAACATACGGGCTTTAATATTTTGTGTAACATGTACAAATACAGACTTTTATCCCCATACACTTTTGGTAGTGATCTCTGCTACTTGGCAGATTACCTGGGCCCCCTCCTCAGGAAAATTCTGATTGTGCCCCTATTTTGGTCCAAAATCTAACCTTTATAGTGTGACACTTCCTAGGGTTATGAGGAACCTCCCCACCACCTGTCCTTAGCATCAGGAAGTCTTGTCTGTGCCTGCTGTGGATCAGCTGTCTGAAAGCATCAGCCTCTGGCAAGACAAGCCTGACCTTCCAGGCCTAATTCTCTCTGCAAAGGTTAGCAATAGGTAAGCACCAACCACTGAGTCCTCTGAGGGTCCCTCTGGACCGCTCAGCCTGTTCCACAGAACGCACACAGAACTCTCAGATACACTACTCCCAAAGAACAGCACCCTTCCATTTCCAAGGTTCAGCTCAGGATCCACCTCTTGGGGAAGTGGAGTAGCGTCTTCACTAGTAAGTGTAGACATGACCATAGTTTATCATCAAAGAATGGTGATTCAAATGATAGAAAGTAAGAATATTGGAAACAAATGGTAAAGCATAAAACAAAATCATAACATGCTTTCTAGAACCTAAACTTAATTAACAAGACACTGCCTAATTTCCTACAATATAGCTTACCCCAAGGACTTTCCCCAGCATTTTCAACCAGTTTGGCTGAGATCCCTTCTCATAAAATCAAGCCCGCTGGCAGCTTGGCCTCACAGATTAAAGGAATAAGGGTATGCCTCCATACCTCTTAAGTATTTCCCCAAAAGTTCATTGTCCTTACTGGCTCACTTCTTCCTCTAAATGTCCTCTCTTTGAAGATTTCACAGTCTTTCATTAGCAGTTGGCTCACACTGTGAACAGATGCCCATTTTGAACCATACAGTCCTTAATTTACACGTAAACAGACAAATAGACACACATTTCTTGCCTGAAAGAAAACGTGCTTTTCACCTTTCTGGTGATCAGCCTCTAGTCACAGACCTTAAGAACATAATTTTCAGTGTATATACATAACTACATATGTAATGATTATGATGACCAGTGTGATACAGGCTTTCATTAGAGACCTTACATGACATTCTTTTGATGAACTCCCTGCCAATCAATCTGCCAGCTGGCATCCAGAGGTCCTTGGGTCACACATAGATCATATTTCTAACCCCCAGTGTTGAGAGGAAAACCTTCAGTTACAAATGGAGCAGAAACCAAAGCAGTAATAATGTCTCCCTGAGTCTGCAGACAAGAAAACATCAAAGAGGCATGAACTGACCCATTCACCTCAGCAGAATATTAACTCTGAAGCATAATGGAAACAACTGTCAATATTGTTAACTACTTCACTGCTGTAATTTGGCAGAAGCATCCAGTTAATGGGCACATCTCACAAGCCCGAACTGCGATGCTTGCCAAAAGCTCTATCTCCCATTCAATTGCTAAAACCTCCAGCTTCCCCCATGACAGCTTGGGCAATCCAATTATACACCGTCACTGTAAAAATCTGCACACATACTGAAAACTAAAAATGTAGGGACAGAGCAAACACTCATGAATAAAATAGCCAGTACAATGCAATTTTCCTTTAGTTATTAATGAACTTGGTGGTACACTCAGCAAACTGAAATTAATGCCTATCACCTTAGATATCCTTACCCTTTAGCAACTTAGCAAACGGAAATTAATGTGCTACATAATAGTATTATATTCTCATCAAAACTCAATTTAAAAGATATCTCCACATTTTATAAAATTAAGTATTTGCAAATCAGTATTCAATTATTGAAAAAGGTAGAAACCCAATTCTTCATTGCAAAAACCCCAGTGATAAAGATGATTGGGGTTTGTGGGTATTACAATGATTGAAAGATTAAAAGCACCTTCCTTTATAAAGATGAATTCTTAGATATTTAGGTATCATTCAAAGTTCCAAGACTAAAGAGACTTGTTTCTGTGAAAGTGAGCTGTAATCTTCAGAGTGTGTCAATGTCAAAAATGAGTTAGAAGTGATTTCAGACACCACACAAGCCCATGAGTCAATTTTTGTACTTTTATAATCAAATTTTCCTATTGTAAAAAAAAAAAAAATTTCTCTTTTCCCTGTTTATGTGAGAAAAACCCACAGGAACAATAGGGGAAGTCTGCTGAGGGGAAATATTGAAACCAACTATGTACAAAGTACTGCCAAGCACAAAAAAACACATGGAAATATCAAAGAAAAAATTACATTTTTCCCAGTCACTTTCATTTATATAATCTTCAGTACAACTTAAAAAATTCAGACAGAGGAGCGATTTTTCAAGTTGACCTTTTGTTTTAAAATTTGTTTTTTGACTTTACTTAGGTCATCAGAAGCCTGGACAGTTAATATTTTGGTTGCTAAGATCACAAAATGTTTTAAATAAAACAAGAAAATATATTAAACATACAGTACATTCCATCCTCCAGAGACACTGCCTATTGATTTACCTTCCTAAATTTGAATACCAAAACAGATCAACGATATTTCTGTATTGCTGTGAGATTTCTATATGTTCACAGGGCACACAGTTATGGTCTGAAGCAAACACAATTCTGAGCACATTACAGAAAAAGAAAATCTCATGGTTCTCATTAACTCATACTCCCTTAACATTCCAAGTCTTCTGCAGATCATTACATTTTTAATAATATGTCTTTTTCAATCAAAGTCTTGAATTTTGATCAAGATGGGATCTTGGATTGCAAGTCTATGCTTTGTTGACAACGTCAAAACAGTAGTTTCAATTCTGCCACTTATGCTGACAGCTCTCTATTAATGGTTTCAAAATAAAAATAAATTGAATCTACAGAAAACAAAATCTTCACCCAATTGTTAAATGTAACAGTACATTTTTATTGAGGGTTTCTTGTGACCTCAAAAAAGACAAAAGGATGATGTTTAAAAATAGCTATGCCAGGGATATGAATGAGCACAGTTAAATAAATTAACAGAAAAAAAAAGACAGAAAGGGGATTAGTAATTTAATGTAATAAAAAAAGATTGTAACAGTTTCAATGTGTATCTTAAGGTAAAAATAAACCAACAAAAACTAGAAACCCAATGTAAATTATCTTTATGCAGCAATTTTTTGTGGTATCATAACCAATTGTACTTCTCTGACCTGTATTTCTACAGATTTCTCTCCTTGTTCAGCTGGTAAATCACAACTAAAATTCCAACAATTTCTTAGTGTGATTTGATCTATCTTGCTTTGAAACAGGACTAGATCAATGTGCACTAAGGAACTGTTAGTATGTGTTAGCAGGGTCTGAACGGACAGTTATCAAGCGGCAGGCTAGCGTGAGATAGAGTCATACCCAAGCTTAACGTGAATGAAATGTTCCTATAACCAAGCCCTTACTCTCTCTGTGACCCTGAGTAATTATTCTTTCTGCTTCAGGTTCTCCATCTACAAAACGTTTCTCTCATTAGTTCATGTTTGTAAAGTTCTGAAAATGGAAAATACTATGTAAATGAAAGACGATTAACTGAAAGAACAGACTGTTCTTATTAATAAGGGGAATAGAACAGCTGTAAAATATTTCACAATGGACAGATCACTTACAAGGTTGTGCTTTAGTGCCAAAGACTTGGTTATTATTCACAATTGAGTATTTGGTGCCAAAGACTTGGGTATTATTCACAATTATTAAGGGCTAGGGTATTATTCACAATTGAGCTAACTTCTGTCTTAGAACAATAATTTACAGCTACAACTTGGAATATCAAGTACTGTTCATTTTAGTTTCATTAGTTCTGAGTAAAAAGGTTTAAAATGGGTAAAATGACTCTTTCCCACGCAGGAGAGTGACATGGAAACACCACATACATCAGAAAATCAAAATTACAAAATTATAGAAATGTATATGAATTTTTCCAAAGAGACAATCAAATTAAAATGCTGATTAGGCTAATTTTAATAAAGTCATTCTGGCCTTGATCCTGTACCAAGTGAAGTCCATGGGAGCACTGCTATTGTCTTCAATGGCTGCAGGGTAGGCACTCAAAGATTTTGTTGTTCCATAAAATACATGTAGGTGTAACTATAAAATAACATGAACTACTAAAACTACTCAAGAGAAGATGCCTCCCACAAGCAAAATGCAAAAATCCCATTACAATTCCACTGGGAAGAGTAGAGTTTCTGTGGTCCTAGGGTAATGGTCTAACACATTTAAAATGTAAACAGTAGCAATCATCCCTTACTAAAGGTGTGTAACAATAGTATTGCCGAAGAGAGGCATATTAACACTGCTGCACACTTTCAAATCAAAATCATTCTCTGAAAGAAAATATAAACAAAAATTACAATAACATCAATATTATAATTAGATCTGTCTCAACAAATATTCAATTTTTCATTTATATTACTCTATTGGTTTTCTCCCTTTAAGACCACTAACAAATTCCATTGATTAAGACAAAACTCTAAGGAGTTGTACTCAGTAGAAAACAGCCTATTATTTCTGGCTATCAAATCCACTAAATGTTATCAACATTTGTGAAAATACTAAACTTTCAGACAATATAAATGTTGAGAAGACCTATAAAGTGAAAGGAGAGTGTTCCCAGAATCTTAATATGTATTGACTTTTCTAAAGAACCTAAACATGCATCAGTACTATACCCCTCCATTCGTAAAGGCTTTCCAAACTATTTTGTTTACAAAATGATCTGTCATTATACCATATTGTTTCTGATATTTTAATAGGATTAAGTCTGTATAAGACACTACAGGTGTTATAACAATCAGCAGCTCATATCATAACTCTAGTTTATCAAACTCCTGTTAGTTGACACATTAAAGTGCTGAGTATCTTTGAGACTTTATAGATAGGCTTGGAAGGATTAGATTTTTACTGGTAAATGTCAGTAAATGTCAATTTCAGCATACACACAAAAACTAACAAAAAGCTATTTCCATGGATAATAATCGAAATATACAGATAAGCAAACTAAGAAAAATGCTGAGAACTTAGAGTTTAAGAATACTTACTGACTATATTTTGACATCTGATGTGGACAATTTGTGTTTTAACAGTTACAAAGTGTTAACTTTGTGAATCTCAGCATCTAATGTCATTAAATAATTACTGTCAGACCCGCCTCCATAATTTCCTGCAACTGTGAAAATGTATATTGATAAAAGTAAAAAATAATACTTTAAAATGAACAGAGATATTATCCATCAAAACTCAAAAAAACAAAAATAAAAAAAAAATTGAATTCTGCCAGGCCTACTTATAGAGCATTTCCTTTTGAGTTACAGATTATACAGTTTAAAATAATTCACTGGTTTCACTGTATTCCAAATTTATATTGAGTTCACTCTACTTTACTAGAAGGTGTGGGAAATTCTGATTACTTATGTCATATTTTGAATTCAGTTACCTAACTATTCCTCAACAAGTTTAATTCATCTACTCTTTGATTAGCCAATTCAATGAAACCTTTCATCCACAATAACTCCTTGGACAGGGCACCTCTTTCCAGCAGATCTCAGTGGTGAAAAAAAAAACAAAAAACATTACTGTCTAATTCATTATTCACTGCCCAGAAATCCATATTTTTAAGTGTGAAAAGCAGCAATCTAATTGATATGACTATGGTAAAAGCATGCCAAGGAACTGTGCAACATGGAAAAAGCAGTTCATAGCAACAGACTCCAGATTAAGCTGAAGAATTATGGACTGTGCTTACTGTTTTTTAAATTTTCATGATTTATGTAATCTGGCATCCTGGGGACTGGATTAGGCTTTTCATATTTTATTAAAATGTTTGGTTTAGCTTCAAAAGATGCCTTTATATCAGAGGTGGGCAAACTTCTGCCCGCGGGAAACTGCTGCCCAGCCCCTGAGCTCCTGGCCCAGGAGGCTCTCTCCCGGGCCCTCCCCCGCTGTCCCCCCTCCCCCGCAGCCTCAGCGCGCCACGCCACTGGCGCAAGGCTCTGGGAGGCCGGGCAGCGCAGTTGCAGAGCCACGGCCTGACCCGGTGCTCTGGCCGGTGCGGCTGTAGCGCTGCCAGCCACTAGTGCTCCAGACAGCGTGGTAAGGGGATGGGGACGGGGACGGGGGGAGATAGAGGGCAGGGGAGTTGAGGGGGGTGGTCAGTGGGCGGAGAACAGGGGGGTTGAATGAGGGCAGGGGTCCGGGGGGGGCACGATTGGGTGGTGGGGGGCAGTCAGGGGCAGGGGTTCTGTGGGTGGTTGGATGGGGCAGTGGTCCTGGGGGGCAAGTCAGAAATGAGAGGGGGGGTTGGATGGGACAGTAGGGGACAGTCGGGGTGGGGGGTCCAGTGGTGGTCAGGGGACAGGGAGCAGTGGAAGGTAGTCCCGGGGGGGCCGTCAGGGGACAGGGGGCAGTTGGATGGGGCAGGAGTCCCGGGGGAGCCGTCAGGGGGCGAGAAGCAGGTGCGTGGGGGTTGGATAGGCGGCAGGGGCCGGGCCACGCCTGGCTGTTTGGGGAGACCCAGCCTCCCCTAACCAGCCCTCCATACAATTTTGGAAACCCGATGTGGCCCTCAGGCCAAAAAGTTTACCTGCCCCTGCTTTATACCATGCAGTTCTGTGAAGATATGGTGTAAACCAATGGCTCTCAAACTGTGATCAACAGAGCACTTGCTATTAGGGCAGTCCGAAAAAAAATTATTCTGGTTCATGAAAAATTTAGAGGTTTCAAGATTTGTTTTTGTTCCACACTGGAACAAGACCAAGACCTTTAGAAATTTTTCACAAAAAACAAGAGAAGAATAGGGACCAGCCCAGAATTGCCAATAGCCCAGTGGGTAGGGCACTCACCTGGGATGAGGGAGAGATAGGATCAATCCCTGCTGTGAATCAAACAGAGCTAAACAGTCAGACTCTCTGGAGCTCTCCTGTTGGAGCTGTTCCACTTTGTAAAATAATTAAATATTCCTTGGGACAGAGAGATACGGATTCTCAAGCCAGTTGGTTAGCGCACAACCAGGGATATGGGAGACCCAGGTTCAGTTCCTTGTTCTGCCCAATTCAAAGTGGTGACTTATTACATATTCACTGGGCAGACAGAATCAGGCAGAAACGTGAACCTGTCTCCCCCACATATCAGGTGAGCCCACTAACCACTACTGGCTACGCTAAGGGTTTTTTTTTTTTCCCTTTCTCCCCTGCCCACCTGCCCTGAAATTTCAGACTGGAAGTAAGAAACTTTCCCAACAAAAGTTTTGATGAATCAACAGTTTCTGACCAAAAAAAAAAAGCTTTGTTGCAAAATTCCCCATCAGCTCTACTTACCAGTGATCTGTGGGGAGCTGACTAGTCACATGGCATGGCCTCCACTCCTTATTTCCAGCTACAACTTCATTCTCTTTAAGAGAATGAAAGCATAGATGGGTATTCAGAAGACTGGACTCTTTTCTCAGTTCAAATATAGACTTTCTCTGTGACCTCAGGTAAATCACTTATTCTCTGCGCTTTGGTTCCCAATCTGCACAGTGGGGATAACACTTCCTCACCTCATAGTGGTGTTGGTATTGCTAGGTGTGAGGGGTGTACAAACCCCACACTGAAAAGGCAGGAGTTAAGTGCTATTTAGGGCCCAGGCCACCTCAACCCCCGCACCTGCAAAGGATATATGGGCTGGAGGAGGAGCTTAAAAAGAGAACAGAACAACTCAGTAGCTGATAGTCAGTGGAGGTAACAGATCTACACTCTTAGCTCCACTGTGAGAGGTCCAGCTGCTTGGGGATTCTGGCTACTGGAACTCTACCAGACCTACTGAGGAGAAGAGGACTCTGGACACTCAGAAGAATCAATTCTCTCCAGTCTTTTTCAACATCTACATGCAACCACCAGGTGAATTGGTCAGATGACATGGACTCAATTGTCAGCAACAGTAGCTGACCTATATGTCTACCTTTCATCACAAACGACCACATCACCACCATTTCCTTTGACTGAAGGTTCACATCCACAATTGGTCAATTCAGTCTGCAGTTTGGGTATACTCTCGGATTACTCCCTGATGCTGAGCTCTCTCATCATAATGGCCAGGACTAATGCTTTCTACCATCATCAATTAGCTAGGAGACTTCATCCCATCCTGGTGGACGAACATCTGGCCTCATTTATTCATGCCTTTGTCACTTCTTGGCAGAACAAAAGCAACACAATATACAGGTACCTGGAAATGAAACCTACAGCACTTAGGAACCTCCAACTACTACAAAAAGCTCTACTCTCTCATTTCCTTTTCCTAGTTACTAAATCTTTAGATAGTTTATTATAGGAGTATCTTTGGTGCGAGATCTAAGGTGTAATTGACCTGGGGTAAGTGTCTGGTCCTTTGGAACTGGTAGTAATCTGAATATTGCTGAGATGTTTGGTGTAAGGAACAATCTATCACACAGGTAAGCTTAACTGGGTGTGGTAAGATACACAAGGGACTGTCTATGCCTCCAGAGTGCTTGAGGAGTTTTTTCACTTGATAATTGGTGATATCTAAGTATAGAACTCACAACCAGTTCGGGGTTTGTGCTCTGCTTCTGAACAGTCTTGGACAGGTATTCACGCTCTTGAGCCACTGGAGGACAGCTTGACAGATATTATGTATCTTTTTAAGCTAACAAAATTGCCTTTGGTTAAGAGGGCCCTAGAGTGAGGGACTCTCTTTCCCATGACCTCTCTCCACTTTTAACCATTACCTTAAGACTTTCTCCCTGAAGTTATTTTCATTAGCCTCTGTGATTACCACCACCATTAACTGTTTGCATCCTCTTTCTCCATCACTGCACCTTGTGTTCTCCCCCCACCACACGCACACATTTTGTTTTAAAAGAGTGTTTTCTCTTTAAATGTTTTTCTTCTGTTGTATTTCCTGTTTTACTGTAGAACTCTCAGGCACTCTGGTATGAGAAGTCCACCTATCACTTGGCAGCCAGTGTTAATTAAATTAGAATACATAAGCATAGGATTATTCAATTACCTTCATTGCAATGAAGATATTGTTATTATTTATGCTTTTACTGTCAGTGACTTGTGCAGTTAAATATGCACTTTGCGTTTTAAGTAGCATGATGTCTTCTTTTTACATTAAAACAACTGAACATATTATTAAAGTATTTTTAATAGAAAAGCATGGAAAAATAGAAATGACAAGCATGGAAATAAATGTGTTAGAGTATCAAAACTGTCAAAAAAAGTTATACTTCTATAATTACTGCCTTTCATTTTATCAATAAAAATCTGTCTATAAAAATAAGTTCTCAGTTTCTTACAAACAGGCATCTTATCCACACGTTTGGTTAGGATTTAGGATTTTTTTTTTAAATATATATCTGCTGCCTGATTGTGTACTTCAGTTCCACATGAGGTGTGTGGTTGACTGGTCAGTTCGTAACTTTGGTGTTCTGAACTCTGAGGTTCTACTGTGTACATTGTTTGAAAAGAAAAAATTATCCTGTGTAAAGATGTGGTATACCAAACTGTCAGCCACTGAAGAAATGTAGGGACTATTTAAAAACTCCTGAACCAGTTCATACTAGTGTTAAACTTAGTATATACATTAAAGATAGGTAAAGTTATTTTCTGACACCTCTCAATGAAGTGTCATATATGAAAACAGGTCAATGAGTTTCTTTGGTATTTGCTTGTCTTCTACAATAACAAACCAGAAGCTAATACAATTTTTTCCTCATAACTGTTTACCTGTTTCTGTGGAGTTTAGCTTTGTGTGAATCTCTAGGTGATCGCTTCAGGATTGTCTGAAGAGACAGGATTAGTTCTACCCTACTGAGAGCATGAAAGTAGTGAGGAGACCTTTGGAGACAGTACTGAACCGCTGAACCATCTTCTTTGTGCATGTGGCCAAGGGGCTGTGTTGAATGCCCAGTTGCATGAGATGCAATAAGATGAGAATTCTGTGTTAAGAATTTATAATAGGCTTTGTGAAGAAGACAAGTTTTTAACATCCTAGCATGGAAGACGCAACTGCCTTCATCACAGTTCTGATAGCTCATGAGATAATGTTGGATATAAGAACAAATGGATATAAACTGGTGATCAGAAAGTTTAGACTTGAAATTAGACGAAGGTTTCTAACCATCAGGGGAGTGAAGTTTTGGAACAGCCTTCCAAGGGAAGCAGTGGGGGCAAAAGACCTATGTGGCTTTAAGATTAAACTCAATAAGTTTATGGAGGAGATGGTATGATGGGATAACATGATTTTGGCAATTAAATGATCTTTAAATATTCATGGTAAATAGACCCAATGGCCTGTGATGGGATGTTAGATGGGGTGGGATCTGAGTTACTACAGAGAATTCTTTCCTGGGTATCTGGCTGGTGAATCTTGCCCATATGCTCAGGGTTCAGCTGATCGCCATATTTGGGGTCGGGAAGGAATTTTTCTCCAGGGCAGATTGGAAGAGGCCCTGGAGGTTTTTTGCCTTCCTCTGTAGCATGGACACGGGTCACTTGCTGGAGGATTCTCTGCTCCTTGAAGTCTTTAAACCATGATTTGAGGACTTCAATAGCTCAGACATAGGTGTGAGGTTTACCGCAGGTGGAGGTGGGTGAGACTCTGTGGCCTGCATTGTACAGGAGGTCAGACTAGATGATCATAATGGTCCCTTCTGACCTTAATATCTATGAATCTATGAATGTTGAATTGGCTTCCAAAGGGCCCGCAGGCAAGATCATTCCAGTTAGTGGCAATGAAGGGCATTTGGCACTTCCAGCCCTACATACCATAGCATTGCCAGGTCAATGATTAATAAAACTGATCCATGATTCTTGCAAGCAGCATAACCTGAATTTGATATGCACACACCTGACAGCAGAATATAGTAAATGTAAAACATTTCCATCAAATAGTCTCTCACGAAAAGAACTGGTTTGCATAGTAGCACTTGGGAACTCTCCTAAGACAGTACTTAGGTACAAAAGTTAGTACCTAGAGAATAAGTTTGGTAGCAAAGAAATCCAGAATTTACACTTCAAAGTATATTTCTAAAATTACAATTTTCCTGCCTTTGTTTTTGTTTTTTTTTATTAATTTTTTTAATCCAATTTATTTGGTTGTGGTTTTTTGGAGAGATTTAAGTTCAAATAAATTAAAGAGCTGTGTTTAGGGGGCAAGGAGAAAACAAAAAAGTTATTACAACTACTATTGCTAGCATTTATAAAAACCAAAGAATGCAAAAGGGAATGAAATTTTACTATTCACATCACACCATTTTGTAACCCAACTGTATTTTTAAGCTTCTTTGCAGATTTTTAAAACTATGTGTAACTACAATTGGGATTCAAGCTATCACCACTCATTCACTTATCTATGTCTCTTTCCCTTCCCCATGCCAAACACATGCTTGCTAGAACCATCATGGGGCAGGGACCGTGTCTGTTTGTCTAACTTCCAGCAGTTAGGGCACTTCATAGTAAAGTTTTAAATAAACTTTCAAAATAATTTAAAAGTCTAACATAAGGGACAGAAACTACAGTCACGCTAACTTGAAAGTATCCGTATTCCTCACGCAATTTCATTTGATAGATATTTTCTTTCTACTTAATACCTCTACCAGATCACTCCTGGGAAGTGGTTGGATATTTATATATAATCACAGTAAACTGGTATAGTCTTCAACAGCAATTCCATGTCACCATTATAAGAATGCTTTCAGAATCCTTTCATTGCCAGAAAGCATTCACACTAAATTGATTTACGAAAAAAGTTTTCACACAAAAGGAGGAGGCACAGAGCATTAAAAGTGCCTCAAACTTGTTTTATCAGTTTTCCTCTTAAGAGCCTTGGTCAGCTTTTTGATTGCTAATCTCAGTCGTCCAGCTACCAGGGGTTGCCCTATAAAGCTGATTAAGTTGAGGCCATTTGCTTCTCAGAGAGCCCAGACATGAGCCCCTTTCTCTTCAATCATTTGTTCTGACCAGTCATCCAAACCATCCCAACCTGCTCAGTTGTGGGAAGCAGAAGACTTTAGCAGAGTGTTAATTCTATCTGATGGTTTTGGTTGAAATCCTCTATTCTCTGTTCACTTGACTCTAGTGAGAGCAGTGTGCAAGAGATGTTTTATCTACTCCAGCACCATCCAAAATTAGATACAGAAAAGGATTAAGACACGCTGACATATATTCAATAGATTTTTAAAAAGCTAAGGCAACCTTCACTTTCTACCATGTAAAACGACACCAAGGAACTAACTTACTGCTAACTTTTTTACTAGCAATGATGCAACAGAAAAATAGCTTATTTGAATTTACTTAGAGTACAATTCTCTCTCCAGTTGTTGCATACTAAAAAAATCCCAGTGCTAAGTAGATTACTGTACTTCCTTTAACCCGCCCCCCCCCAAAAAAAAACAAAAACAAAAAAACAGACTATGGAAGAACATAGTTTAAAGGAAACAGTATAAGCTTACAACAGTCTCATTTGCATATGTGTGCTATTAATTCATGCTCTGATTCTAGGCGTATGCCTATGCCATGTGCGCTGCAGTGGCATTTCTGCAGCTATTCTCTATACCAGTGGTTCCCAAGCTTGTTCCGCCGCTTGTACAGGGAAAGCCCCTGGCGGGCCGCACCGGTTTGTTTACCTGCCATGTCTGCAGGTTTGGCCGATCGCAGCTCCCAGTGGCCACGGTTCGCTGCTGCAGGCCAATGGGAGCTGCTGAAAGCGGCAGCCAGTACGTCCCTAGCCCGCGCCGCTTCCAGCAGCTCCCATTGGCCTGCAGCAGCGATCGGCCAAACCTGCAGACGTGGCAGGTAAACAAACCGGCCCGGCCTGCCAGGGGCTTTCCCTGCACAAGGAGTGGAACAAGTTTGGGAACCACTGCTCTATAGCGTAGCAATCTGTAGTGCAGACACTTGCTACAGAGAGAAGAGATTTTTCTGTCATTGTAGTAAACATACCCCTTTGAGAGGCAGAAGCTAGCTAGATGGAAGAATTCTACCATTGACCTATCTGCATCTACTGTGGAGGTAGGTCAACCTAACTACATTGCACAAGGTGTGACATTTTTCACAGCTCTTAATGATGTAGCTAGCATGATTTGTAGGTGTAGACCAGGCCTAGATCTTAGACTCCAAGCCAGGACCTTGGAAGTATACTACACCGGAAAGGAAGGTGACAGTGAACCAAAAGCCTTTGAAACCTATTAGAAAGGTAGCGAATCCCATCCAATCTCACTTGTTTAAACAGATTTTTAATATAGTCAGTCACTAGCAACATGACAAAAAATGAGAACAGGAGTGATTAATCCTATCTCAAGGAGATTTTGTATTGAAAAAATCTCTCTCAAACAATAACATTGCGCTCCTGAATGTGATTTCTGTGGTAAGAGAAGAAACAGAGTTCGGAAATAGGGATATTGACAGGGTGAAGGTTTTTTGTTTGGTTGGTTATTTTTGCACATAGTATTGATTCCTTGTCAGATTTTAGAACATGAATTTTGAGCAGATATGATGCAACTGGACCAAGACAATTAATAATACCATGAAGGCATAAGCGTATATCAACAGACAACTGTCCTTATTTTTTTCACCACAATAGGCTAGTCCCATCAGTGTCCCCAGTGTTTGGCAGCTACCATCAGAAAGAATCAGATTGTCTGAGGAATTACATTTGAGAAGTATAAAAAAAAAGACAACTCCCCCCTCCATATGGAGGAGAAGTTGGCTTTATCTTTCTGCACTTGAACCTTCAAAACCATCAACAACTGGATACATGGCAGCTAGTACTGCCAAGACAGGCCCTTTCCCATGACCTGAGACAATTTAAATTCAGGCATGTTGTTTGCAGTAGATTATCCCATCAGCTGCAGATATGGTCACTGCTGCATATTTTTCCTTTTATAAAGACAGAAGACTTTTAGTCTGTAAACTGAAATATTGACTAATCAGAACCACAGCACAATGGAATTAGCTAAAAGCAGCCAGAGCATTTCAGGAGGGCAACTGAGCCAACTTCACTACAGCAGAAGCCTATAAGAGTATGTCTATCCTGCAGCTGTGGGCGCAACTCTCAGCCTGGGGAAGACAGACTCAGACTAACTCGGCTTGAGCTAGTATGCTAAAAATAGCAGTGTGGACATCACAGCATCAGCAGAGGCTTGGGCTGGCCATCTGAGGTCAGACCCAGGGAGTCAGATGGGACCAAGCTCAAGTGGCTAAGCTTGAGCCTACACTGGAGCCACAACATCCACATTGCTATTTTTAGCACACTAGCTTGAGCTGAGTTAGCGCATGTCTGCCTACCTGGGCCAGGAGGCATGCTCCCAGCTTCAGCGTAGTCATACCTTAAGTTTGCACATTCACTAGAAAGTTGCCTGAGTTACTGGCAGGATGGTTAAACTAATCTAACCCACAGTTATTTCTAAACTATTTTTGTCACATACTTTGAGCTTCTTTTTGCATGTCTGATAATGGCAACACTGAAAAAGCAGACCACCTTTTCTGGTTACAAACTTGAAATTCCTTAAGGACTCTTGAGAAAACATCATTGTTAGCACAAAGTGAACTTTCCCCTCTAACCTGCAAATCAAAGAAAGGTAGCTCTCGTAGCTAGTAGGTCCCTCAAAGACTTCCTCTGAACCTGTGAAGGCAGAGAAAGTTTTAAAGAGTTGGAGTTATCTCCCCCTTTCATTAACTGGCATCGTAAGTGTCTTAAGAATCAATGTGCTCTCTAAATATAATTCTGTGGGGCAGTAGCAGGGCTATATTCTTAAACCTGTTTATGCTACACTGAAAGTCAGGTTTGAATTTATATACCTGTAAGTTAATGCAGGTCTGGATTCACATGGGGGTTCCACAGAAAAAAATTAGGACAAACATTGACAAGTTAATACCCGATGAGAATGGCAGGGGGTCTGAGGTGCACTGATTATTGCAGTCTAATCATCTAATACATCTCCTCCCCAATCCCTTTCTGGACTGTGGAACCAATCAAAACAGGGTTATTTAATTAGTGGACTCAGCTAAGAATCACAGGCGCCAGGAATTTGTTTTTTTTCTGCCATGGAGACTGGCTGGGTTATAACTGAGGAGGTGGGCAGTTACTTTAATTGCTTTTAACATATTTGTTTATGATGAGTTAAGTGGTGATATTAGTTTTATATATTTAAGTAATTTGGCTACTCATGTTTGCAGTGTAAGTGTTTTTCTATATTGTTCCATTTGCAGTAGAGGCTGCTTTAGTTGAAGTCTCATTCACAATCATATTATAGTTCACTTTGTTTCAGAGTTCTGCTTGGGTTTTTGTTTGTTTATAAATGACAAACATAACTAAAAACAGATTTCACACAAAATTCTGACCTAAATGGAAAACAAAGTGAATTTGGGGGAAAGAGTCCTCTTGGCAAATAACCTTTTTTGCTGTACTAGTCACCAAAGATCTACTTCAAACTGGTGGCAAGTTGGCAAGTGGTCGCTGGTATTATATTTGTAGATACTGAAAATGTACTTAGCATTGTCCAGGGTACAAAACAAAGAGGTCCCACCTCAAGAAAGCTGCAGTCTAAACAAGCCATGTAAGAAGACAACAGGATACACCGGGAAGCCCAGAGGAAGGAATAACTTCATTATTCTTTTAGAGGCAATGGCAGGATGATATTATTATTGATTCACTTCTTCCAGGCACTGTGGAAGAAATAAGTCTTTAACAGGAATTTTAATATATACAGAGCAGTGGCATGGCAAACAGGAAGTGACGGGGATCCTTACAGAGGTGATGACAAAGAAAGAAGTACAGAGAGGAGACTGGCAAAGTATGGCATCATTGCCAGAGAAGTATACAACATGAGGCTAGGAGGATGCAAGATGCAATGGAGTTATATAGGGCCTTGAAAGCGAGAAAAAAAATTAACTTAATGAGTTGACAATGGGAGACTGAGTGATCCCAGTGGATGGGGTGATATAGTCACATAGATAGCAAGGAAGGCAATCTGGCAGCTGCATTTTAGATGGACTTGAAGGGTCACTGAATATCTTACTTTTTTGATGAAAGAAGCGTACACTTCTGTGACACCCACACCCTCCAATTTAACACCTTTGTCCATGATAAAAAAATTAAAAGATCAAAGGTTGTTGTTTTTTTAACATCTTCAGTCATGTTGCCCAAGACTATGGATTCAAAATATCTAATATGAGTCCAAGCTTTGAGACAAGGGGACAAAAGTGGAAGTCATAAGGCCAGTCCCATTGCCTATTTGATACTCATCGTAACAAGGCCTAAAGCTGCATTTTGATAATACAACAGTAGTTCTGACTTTAAATGAACAAGAATATTTCCAATATTAAACAACATGAATGCAGTATAAGCTTCTTAAAGGTCTGAAATGAGTCACTAGGAGACTGAAAATTGTTATGACTCATAATATAAGCTAGTTCATCAATTAAATTTACTGAAGCTACCAACAATAAAAAAAGATTGGGATAATTTAAATATGTAAATCTAAAATTTTATTCAAACATTTTATTTATATTCTGTTTGGCATTTTTTGTAAAACACAGTCCAGATTTTGGGCCTAAGTTCCCAGACATTCTCCTTTGCAGCCCAGAAAAAAATCTGTTGGCAATAGCTAGTTCTCATGCCAACTTACTAGACTATATATTTTTGCATACAAATAATGTATATATTACCCTAGATTTATGTGTAACAGGAAAAGTGTGCTGGTGGAGAAGTCATTCTTAATTCGATATACCTAACGTCTCAATCAAATTCCAAAATGGTAACAAAAATGCCTCTTTTTGAGAAATTGGTAGCCTTTTTATGAGAAGCTACAATTTCCTTTATTTTTAAGTAGAAAAGATATTTATGTATGTGGTCTAGCTATATCATCCTTCACATGAACAATAAGGATTTGTTGTTACTTGTATAAAATTCAATTATAGCCAATTACCACAAGGCGGCAGTGGTGTTATGGTAATGCTCAAATCCATGCAGTGCCTTGCATTTAGCATTCTACATGCTGCGTACACTGTCATTTAACAAAACATCTGTGGACCCATTTCTGCAGTAGGCTGTGGAGGGGCACACCCCTGGGCCTGCATGATGCTACATTTACTTCTATCCCCTGCAACTAGAGGCAGTTAATTGCAGGGTAAGGTCCTAAAATATGGAGGGGGGAGCAAAAAGGAGTAATACAACAAACAGTCTCTGCTGTCTGTGAACAGTTTGTTGTAAAAAACAAAACAGTCACAAAATAACATTCAGGCCGGAAAAGGTCTGAATAATTTCTTGCAGTGATTTACAGAATTATCCCAGTATGGCCCTATCAAATTCATGGTCCATTTTGGTCAATTTCACAATCATAGGATTTAAAAAATTGTAAATTTCATGAATTCAGCTATTTAAATCTGAAATTTCAAGATGGTGTAATGGTAGGGGTCCTGACCCAAAAAGGAGTTGTGGGGGTTTTGCAAGGTTATTGTAGGGATGGTTGCAATACTGCTACCCTTACTTCTATACTGCTTCTGGCAGCAGCACTGCCTTCAGAGCTGAGCAGCTGGAGAGTGGCAGCTGCTGTCTGGGAGCCCAGATCTGAAGGCGGAGCCGTTGCCAGCAGCAGCACAGAAATAAGAATGGTGTGGTATGGCCACCCTTACTTCTGCGCTGCTGCCTGCAGAGCTGGGCCCTGAGTCAGCAGCCACCACTCTCCGGCCGCCCAGCTCTGAAGGCAGCAGCATAGAAGTAAGGGTGGCATGGTATGGTATTGCACCCCTTACTTCCATGCTTCTGCTGGCAGGGCGCTGCCATCAGAGCTGGACGCCCAGCCTACAGCCGCTGTTCTCTGGCCACCCAGCTCTGAAATCAGCACAGAAGTAAGGGTGGCAATACTGTGACCCCCTAAAATAACCTTGTGACCCGCCCTGCAACTCTCTTTTGGGTCAGGACACCCAGTTTGAGAAACATTGGTCTCCCCCATGAAATCTGTACAATATAGAGTAAAAGCACACAAAAGACCAGATTTCACAGTCTATGACGTGTTTTTCATGAGGGTGAATTTGGTAGGGCCCTAATTATCAGCAACCTTTTACTGACCATCTGATTGCACTGAACCTTCATTAATCTAGGAAACAGAGCCTGATGCCCGAAACTCGAGTGCCATGCAAGTAGACCTCTATTTAACATTTCTGAAGTACTAAGTGACTTGAGGCTGGATAAGTTTTTGCTGACTCAAGTTGGTAACACATCAGTGGTTGATTATTCCTTCCATAAACATAGGATTCAATATTCTACACACTTACTTTTAAGCGACAATGTGTAGAGTTGATCTTCCTCAAAAGGAAGATTAATTCCTTTCCACGATCTTTAGAGCAAGGGAGGTGACAGAAAGCATGCCACTGGGTGATGCAGCAGTGGGATAAATGACAGGCAACACACAAGAAGCTTGCAGGTTTTGTTGTTTGGGCTTTTTTAGGTTACAAATGTTATTTGACTATTATATAGTGCAAATATAGAAGGAGAAAAAAGAGAAGTAGATACCAGATATAAATCAAGAGGATTACCTATGTAACTAGGCATTGCCACAAATGTTTATAGTTATTAAATGCATATTGTTCTCATCCATACTGTCATTAATAACACATGTTCACAAATTTTGAAATTTTTTTTAAACATATGACAATCATATCTATTTGATAAGGTTTTTTGAGATGGTTGAGGATATATTCCCAGAAGAGTGGAGGTGGTGGAAAAAGAGCTTTTTAGGAGTTGGTGGCCAACTTGGACTGGCAGGGATGAGTTATTTGCTCCCTTCCCCCAAACCCTCCCAAAAAATGTTTGTTTTCTAATACATCTGGGGTATTATGTTGGAATGTTAACTAACACACCAGGGATCCTCCCTTTGCACAGACAGCATATTTTTATTATTTAAATCTAAATAAATAAAGAAGAGTAAGTGTGAAAAGTATCCACTGAGTGTCAAGGGTTGCACCATTGTTAAGGTTGAATCTAGCTTCTCATTATTATCCCAATTTTTAAAAATTGCCTAACTAACCCAAGAAGAAATCACAGAGGTATTGTACATGTGTACTACTGGCAAAGGCAGGAGAAATCTTTGATATCATTAGGGTTGCCAATTTTGGTTGGATGTATTCCTGGAGATTTCATCACATGAGAATCTATAATTCCTGGAGACTCCAGGACAACCCTGGAGTTTAGCAACCCCAGCTATCATACCAACACTGCTCTTGATAGTAAGAGGATTTGTCTGAAGCACAAGGTACTCTAAAACACTTCTTTAATGATGGTAAGTTCCATTCTCACCACTATACTATCAGACCAGTAACTCTCATTGCCATGAGATCAGTGCCAAAGGAAAGAAGAGAGGGACAGATCCTCAGGTAGGGTAAACTGTCATAGGCTCATGAATGAAGTCAATTGGCTTGTTACAATTTACATCACCTGAAGATCTGCCCCAGACAGAATCTGAAGTCCATCACATTAAGCAAAATTTGTCTGTAGGTACGTGTCTTTCCTACTATTGTATCGAACTGTTCTTTAATGATCTTCAACTGAGTAAAAAAAAAAATCTTTTCAGATAAAAATGTATTCCATTCTCTGAAGTTAAAACCTTTAAATAAAACTTCCATTCTTATTTATAAGAACTAGGTCCAACTGGAAAAATAAATAAAATAACTCAGTGACAATATCTACAACTTATTGTGTTAAATTCAAGTATTAAAGTATCCACTGAGTGTCAAGGGTTGCACCATTGTTAAGGCTGAATCTAGTTTCTCATTATTATCCCAGTTTTTAAATAAAAATTATTTTATTGCTTTATTATTTATTGCATGCTATCTTTTAGGTGCTGTGTAAAACCATGTTTAGGCTGGTATGTATTATTTTTAAAACAATATCTTCAGAGTATATTACTGAAGCAAGTCCATTTGAACTATTTCTAGTACCCAATGAGACAAAGTAACATATTAAAGATATACTGTAACTGATACAAATAATTGTGTGTCAAAGCACAATAAGATTCCTCTTGAGTAGCTTGTGAAAGAGTCCAACAGCTGTCTTGGAATGAAGATTGCTTTGTAAAAGGGACACTATTACTTCTGTCTGAACATTTTTACCTACCATTGTCCCAAGTAACACAGAAGGCTCTGTCTGCCGTTAGCTAACATGTTGGTCAAAAAAAAAAATTTCCCTAGACTAGACAAGCCCTAGGGATTTGGGCTAGGGCACCTATAATGGTGGCTACAAGACCAATGTTAAACAAAGACCTAAGATTACTATAACCGAGAGCAAAAATATTTATTTTTCAGTTTTACATTTGACAGCATTTTTGCGTATAGTCCGTTTCACTATTTACGCAGTGTAGTAAATAATGAATTTTCCCTGTTTTTAAAGGTTTTTGACACTGATACAAGGATAATTTCCTTTAAAAAAATCATAAGGAGTTGCAGGGAAATGAATGGTACCTGAAACTTTTTTAAATTGACTGGACTTGAATGTTTACATCTCTTTAATCTGAAGCATCAAATTTCAGACACTACTAGAAGTTAAATATAATGCCTTTTAGACTGAGCGGCTGAGACATAGAAATGGTAGAGTGACTTGCCTAACTAAGGTCTCAATGAATCAGCAGTAGTAGAACTATGAACCCCAACTCTCACTCCTCTGCTCTAAACACTAGACAACATTCCCTTCTCTCATCTGAGTCTGGAAAATTAACTTGTGTATAACTTATTAAATACTTCTCTCATGCACCACAAAGTCACCTTTGCTAATATAATCTTCCATGTCACAGGCTTCACTTTGAAGAGGGAAACATTCTGTGTCAATTTTTTAATGAACTTCTGTGATCTCATTTCCTGTTTCATTTTATTGTACTCATGCTTAATACTTTGATAATGCCACAATAAGGGAGCTACATTAAGTGTGGCAGGCTTACATATTGATATATGCCCCTCTTACTGCCCTTCATTAATATGTCCATATGTTCTTCTGTAAGAATCTTTGACCATTAGGTAAAATACATTTATATTTAATCACTACCACATCTACAAATTATAGACAATACAGTAAAAACTGCCCTAGAGACCACTTCTGAAGAGAGACTACCTGTCACAAGCGACTACTTGCAGAGGTCAGAGAACCACCACTCTCTGGCGTGCAAACCTTTGAAGATAGACCACCTCTTATATGAGACCACTTTTGCTAACTCCCATGAGGGGTCACTCTTGGCAGGTTTTACTGTATTCTTTAGTGGACAGCTACTCTATACTAGCAAAAATTAAAGTGTAACTAAACCCTTTTCCATACAAAAATTACCTGTTCACTTTAAAGTTTCAAGGGACCAGTAAGTGATGCCAAGAATATATCTCCTAATTTTCTTTAGAGCTGTTACCAGACTACCCGCACTGCTATCCCTTCTCCAGATCTCTCTGACTGCACCCATCATGGATGCCAGACCTCCAGCCTTTACCTCTCTTACAATGGAATTCTACAACTCATCCACTCTCAGGCCAAGACCTGGGTACCAACCATGACTAATTCACCAGACTCTGGGAGTTCTCTTTGGGAGTCTCTGACGGTACATGTTTGCAGTGAGACAAACAACTTCTTCAAAACAAAGCTTGATTTATTTTGCCCCGCTGGCACAGTGGTTAGAGAAGAAGAAAGAGACCTAAACACTTAGTCCCTTACCTGATCTTAATCTCTCCAATCACTGTTCAGACCAGTCTGACTTATTCCCCCTCTCTTAGTTGGAACAGCCTACACAGCTTTCACACTTCCTGCTGTCTCTGAATGTCTCAGTTGGACTGCCAGCCTTTTTACTGACACATTGGCCAGCCCCTCTCAGCTCACCCAAAAAAACACCCTTCCCCCTTTTCTACCATTTTTGAATCCCCTTTGATCCCAGGCCTTGTTGTGGGAAGAGTAAAACATGCTATCCTGGATGAAGACAGATAGGTAAATTCTCCCACCAACATTGTTACATTAACTGTGTACATGAGAAAAGGAGTACTTGTGGCACCTTAGAGACTAACCAATTTATTTGAGCATAAGCTTTCGTGAGCTACAGCTCACTTCATCGGTGCCACAAGTCCTCCTTTTCTTTTTGCGAATACACACTAACACGGCTGCTACTCTGAAACCTGTGTACATGAGGTGACTTATCTCTGTCATTACTTTCTCTTTCCTACTAGGTTCTGTAACAGCCCCTTACAGCCTCATGTGATTTACCTCTATGCATTGAGATAGGATACAGTACCAACCTGAACAGGGAAACTGAGTCATCCATAATTGTAAAGTAATGCAGACACGTTACAAAAGCTGCCATCAAAGAAAAGTGTACATATAAAAGTAAAGTGAGAAAACTATGTAGTTATTTCAAAGTAGGATGGCATAAAAACAGATTTTCTAGGTATGTTTGGAAGGGCAGAATTGAAAGAGGCCAAGATCTATAATTATTATATTGTTCAGACACTTGGCCATTATATACCTCAGACCACTTTGACAGAGAGGGCAGATGTTCTCATTAAGGGTGTGGTCACATTTTCTGCTAGTTCCTCCAATCCTTCTTCCGACCTGCATTGTCACAGTCTAATCTGGGGTGAGTTTGAGCCACCAATTTTTCATCCAGATTCCCATTTCCTTCAGACCGTAGGACAGTCAGATAATTCTATTGTCTGAGGAGACAGTGAATGAGTGGCACTGTATTCCCAGGTTCACACAACTGCTTCACATAAGACTTGATAGGATTGAGCCCATCAGAAGGTCCTTGCTTAATAGCATTTGCCTAACCCCAGGCAACTATCATTCTGGGATGTATTAGTCGGAGTGTTGTAAGCAAGACACGAGAAGTAATTCTTCCACTTTACTCGGCGCTGATTAGGCCGCAACTGGAGTATTGTGTCCAGTTCTGGGCACCACATTTCAGGAAAGATGTAGACAAACTGGAGAAAGTCCAGAGAAGAGCAACAAATATGATTAAAGGTCTAGAAAACGTCCTATGAGGGAAGATTGAAAAAATTGGATTTGTTTAGTTTGGAGAAGAGAAGACAGAGGGGACATAACAGCTTTCAAGTACATAAAAAGTTGTTACAAGGAGGAGGGAGAAAAATTGTTCTCCTTAACCTCTGGTGACAAGAAGCCAGGGGCTTAAATTGCAGCAAGGACAGTTTAGGTTGGACATTAGGAAAAACTTCCTGTCATGGTGGTTAAGCACTGGAATAAATTGCCTAGGGAGGTGGTGGAATCTCCATCATTGGAGACTTTTAAGAACAGATTAGACAAAAATCTCTCAGGGATGGTCTAAATAATACTTAGCCCTGCCATGGGCTCAGGGGACTGGACTAGATGACCTTTCAAGATCCCTTCCAGTCCTACCATTCTATGATTCTCTGCAATCTCTTCTCCGGGATTTAGGGAGTTTTTTTATTATTATTATTTTTTACTCCCGCTACAGCACAACAGACCATTTGCTGATAGGTCAAACTGTTAAAACATGGCTTTGGGATCACGCATAATCCAGACAGGGATAGCCATTTGCCCTATTACTATAATCTTAGTCCCAAACCTCATTTTAGTGCCAAAGTCAGATTGGAAAGGACCATTCTGTCATAGCAAGTGAGGTGCTGCTGAATTTGTCTAGTCACCACCTTCCCAATTATCTTACCCAAGAAGGGGAGACTGCACAGTAATTGGCAGCAAGTGCAATTTTCTTGAGGTTGGATCTGATCACTGGATGTGTTAGGATTGTTAACATTATACCGTCTCTGAGGGGACAGGTTGCAATTGTCCTAGTTATTCTTACCTGGCTTTCAACTGCTATGAAAAGCAAAGGCCAAAATTAAATATAAGTAGCAAAGGCTTCCTTCAATAGTTTCAACATCTGTGCTTTAAAGTCAGACCTAAACTTAGTTAGACCACTTTCAGCTCTAGCACTTCCTAGGAAGTTGCAGACATTGTCATAGTTACACTTGATCTTTTCTGTGAAAGCTCAATAACCTACACATCTTCCTGTTTATCAGGCCGGATATGAAAAAATATGGCCAATCCTTCCCACTTTCTTTGCTTAGATTTGTGCTATGCTTGCTACAACAATGTGCCAAATATTAGGTAAACTGTGTTATCCAAACAGGTCTTATTAATGCAAGCAAGGTCAGGTATTTAATCAGAGATCAAGTCATACATGATGCTGGTTCATTGACAACGTTCATCAAATCCAAGATGGTGCTATCACAGCAGACGCAAAGCAGACTTTGTAGGGGACTCTTCAAATTTCCAGAACCAAAGTTTCATAGAGTTCCAGTGACTTACATTAGCTGCATATTCATTTGTCAGAAAAAAAAACCTCATTTCCTCTACACAAAGTGTAAGGCCTGAACATGAGCATTAGATTTTAAAAAGGGGGGATGCTCTGTGACTAAGTGTACACTGTGCAAAAGCGTAGATGTAATTCCCTTAAAATAATTCTATTCTGATAAATTTAGAAGGACAAGGTGGTTGAGGTGATGTTCTCTCTCACCAACAGAAGTTGATCCAATAAAAGTTACTACCTTACTCACTTTGTCTCTCTAGTATCCTGGGACTGACATGGATATAACTACACTGCATATTCTGACAAATGTCATTTAGCGGGTTATCCTTTAACTATACGTTTGAGATCCTTAACTACCGCAGCATTCACAATGGGCATTCTGAATCCAAGATATTAATGAATGAATGTCCTAAAAGCTGCATTGTTCACACTGGAAAGCACAAACTCTAACAGAAGCACTGAAGTTCTGATGACATCACAAAACATTTTATAATTGTTTATTCTGAAGAGCAATGATCTCAGCAGAATTTAGAGAGGTAGTACGGTCACTGATGACTTCCAACTGTGTCATGATAATCTCATTTACATAAAATCCCTGTGCTCTGATTGACTGAGGAAGTTTCATTTGCACTATTATTTCTCAATAATCCCAGTAAAAATGCTCATGACACATACTCACAGTACAGCGGTTTACATTGATGTATGGCTATTTCTCTAACAGTGCTGTATGAAAATTCACTGACTGTTTACTGCCCTCAGATGTCCACAACAAATATGGATGCATCAGTTTGGTCTCCCTCCCTAGCATCAGTCACTCCATATAGCCCGGCTCCTCCTAACCCTACCTACTTATGTGGCGTCTTGCTTTTGATGAAAGCTAAATCAACTCTTCAAAGAGTAATTTTTAATGATTATTTGTATTTATTTTTAAAGATCCTCATCTTTCTTTATTGTAAGTAAGAGCAGTGTTGACTTGCAGGTAAGGAACAAGGAAGGGGGCAGTACCCTCACAGTTCACTTTCAGAAAAAAGGAGAGAAGGGAAGCTTTTAATTTATTTTAAGCAAGTAATTTACTTGTGGGTGTGGGGAATAATCCTGAGTAAGCCGCATATAGGACTGAGAGGTGCAGTCATGGAGGAAGAGACAAGGAAAAGAGTAAGAAGGAACAGCGTATTGAAATATACCAGCTTCTTGGAGATGCTCTGTACTAACTCAGTCATAACAACAATTCCCTTGGCCTCTGCATAGCCTTAGCCAAGGATATAGTTACCACCACATAACAATGTACATGTTTAAGCAATCACAACCTCTTGACATCTATATGACCTTGTATCCGAAGCTCTGTGTATAATCTCTCTACAGCATATTCTTTTATTCTCACTTGCTTCCAGAGTTCTAAAATGCAACTATAGGGAATCATTCTGTACTCTGGGTGCCTATTAAAATAACACAGTAATGCAAAATAGACTGCCCATAAATCTATTCACCCTCTCAGATTTAGGAAAGAGAGAAAAAATAATAAATAAATATGCACATGTCCTGCTGTGTGCAACTACCAAATCCCAACCAGTGCATTTCAATTCAGCCAATGACTTTCCATTAGCCACAAGGTCTTTGTGAGGATGCCAGGCAGAGCCAATAGCCCCTCTAAATTTAGATGGTCTTTGAGAGCAGGTGATGGATTGATATAAGTAGGTCTCCTCCTCCAAACTCCACAAGGAGCAGTACAGAGCCACCTCCCACTGTTAACAATTTTTCTTCTCCCTAGTTCAGAGAACACCCAAATTGCAGTCACTCTCTCATAGTTAGAATAACTTCTCCCAAGCTTCTTCACTGCACAGGGTAAACTTAGCCAATCAGAAAACTAGAAACAATCTTATGTGATTTGACAGGTCACAATCAATCAATCCAGTTTGAACTATTTTAATTCAATGCAAACAAATCTGCCACTGAATTTTCAGTTATCTAAGCAGCAAACCAACCTTAGTATAAAAGTGAGTTGAAAATTTCTGGCATTTCAGAATATTGCATTTATTTTGTCAGAATTATGGCGTCAAATCCTGACAAAAAATATTTTACCGCAAATATTTTGCCCTACTACTTTTGAAACATGAACTATATTAAATCAGCAAAATACTAAAAGTGGAGTTGTCAGCTGATATGCTCTAAAAGTTTATCACAATTTTAGGCAAATCTTTAAGTTCAGATTTTTTAAAAAATTACCCAAAACAGTCACAAGTTGGTTCCAAAGTATGTCGCTTTAAAAATAATATCTATATACAACGAATGTGTTTTATGGGATTTAATTAAAACTTAACCGTACTTTTGAAATGTAAACCCATTAAAATTACTTCCTACAGAAATCCTGGTAGTTTTAAATAGTTATACCTAAATGAAAAAACATACAGGCTCTCATGTATACCAAAGTGAACAGCCAATGGAAGCACCTCCTATTTTGTTAACTATGAAAAAAAACGGTTCCTGGTATGCATGTGCAGTAGTGTCATGCATATACCTTGGGATCTTGGAACAGTACCAATTTCAGCATCTTCCCTTTCTAGATGAGATCTGACCAACAAAAGGGTAGCATGTCATGCCAAAAGAACAGCTCCTCACAGTGGTACTTATCTTCTTATGGAATTGGTATGTTCACAGCAAAACCAGAAAGCCAATAGGCTCTGGGTAGAAAGTTTTCAGCTGTTAATTCAAAATACAAGCAAGCCATGTGGGACATATAGGAATCTATGGATCACACACAGAGAATCCAGTCTGTTTATCAGAGGTGGAGTGAAAGGACATTTGGAGAAAGGAGTGGATGGAGGGAAAAGACCTCGAAAGTTCCAGCACAAACAGTTCTTTCTTTTAAAAAGAAACTGGAAAAATCGAGGATAGCAGGTTGCTCCAGACAGTGTGAGAGAAGCAAAGAGAGAAAGAGAATAGCAGTAGTAACCTCTCACAATGGAGTGCCTCGCCTAGCTAAGTAATCTTACCACAGTAAAGGATTAAAAAGTATCTGACAAACGAGCCAAATTAAAACCCTAGCTCAGCCCATCTGCAACCTTCACCAGCTGAGAATAGAAAGGCATTGAAAATTGACCTCACCAAGTTTTAGCTTGCTTCCCGTCTCCATCTGCTGGTAGATCATATTACCTACGTTATGTGCTAAAATATTTGGCTCCTGAAGAACTGGAAATTAGACTTTTAAACTCATGTAAACCCTTCAGATGTTATGAAGTCACACAGTGTAGGAGAGGTTCAGTTTCATCACTTTTCTTCTCAGCAGTTGGAAACTTTAGCGTCATAAGATGACTGACGAGATTATAAAAACATCTGGGCTCCTCATCTGTTAATGTGTGCCACTTCCACTAGCATGAATAGAATTACAGCTGAAGGGTGATGAGAGAATAAACCCATTAAAGTGTCATCTTTAGAACCACAGTCAACATCACTTTAAATAGAAGAGGCAACAATCCATGACTGAAACTGTAATAAATACATAGGGTCTCCAAACATTTCATTTAATCACATTTAATGATGAGTTAGTTTTAAACCTGTAAGGATGTTATTTCCTTCATCATTAATCAACCCTTTTTACCTTGCCAATTTTACTCTGTTTTTATCATTCCATTTACACAAAAAATTCTTTAAAAGAAAATCTCTCTTTAACTCTGAATTATCAAAGGTTCTTTAACAAATAGGAACTTTATAGGTAACAATGATGTTCAGTTATTAGTCAAAGCAATATACTTCCACACCCACAAAGTAATAACTGTTGTACGGACATCCCTTCTTCCCCTCCTGCTTCACTGTCACTACAGAACTAAAACAACAAAGACCGAGTATTCTGGTCACTGGCTGCACTCATGTTGCTTAGCACATCCACAAACATTTTTCAGGATCAAGCATACAACCAATTACAACCTTGTTCACTGCTTGGCTGTTCATGCCTGTGTTAAATAAAACCTGGATTCATTTCATTCTTTAAAAAAGAATCTATTTTTGTCATAAGCATGTCTATAATTAACACAGCCTTCAATCACCCTTGAAGGTTAAGTGAGGACACTAAAAAAGAAAAGACTAGAAAATCAATACACATTCACCCACTCACGGTGGGTCATTGAAAAAAATCAGCTTGACTTTAGCTTTCAGTTGCCAATGCAAATGTTAAGTTATTGTTCTCCAATAAGCCTACTTCAAGTCAAACCACGGAAAAGCACTTTACAGGGACAATTATGGCATTTGGAAAGAAATATAAAGCTAAGCAATTTATATCTAACTTCAGTGGAATAACTTCAACATATAACTACAATTCACATACATTTCAGCTTGTCTCTCAAGCCAAATTCAGTACATTTCCTATCATGGTAATAGGGTTTGTTTAATATTCCTTAATTAAAGGGGAGCTGCAGGCAGCATAGGGGGGTTTTTTGTGTGTCTTTTAAATATAAAAGAAACTTATCCAAAGAAAACTAAATACAGTACTGATTTATAACAAGGCTGTCTGACAAAAATATACTGCTTTGGCTTCTTGAGAGTCAGCACCTGGATACACTGATGAACGGGTAAATCCAAATTGAGGCTGAAAATAAAAAACAGCCTCTCATCTTAGTTTCTTTACAAATACCACCAAATAGTGGTAAGGCCTTTGGAAAGGCTGAGCACATAATTAGCCCCGTCCATTCTTCTCCATTGGTAGCACAGGGCCAGAGGTGAAAGTAAATATAGTGGCAGACTGCAAAAAAACCTTCATTACTTATGCCAATTGGTAGCATTCACAAAGAAAACAAGAGGCTTTTTTCAATTTTAGACTTGTATCAGGTAAGTTGCTCGTCAATGACCCAAGATTTTTAAGTGCACATCCACAGCTTGTTCATCAGCCAATAAGCAACTGAGTTTTCAGTTTTATTATCCAGACCAGGGTTTCTGGTTGTACCCAATGTAAGTTTGTTTGACAAGTGGCATTGCCTCCTTCTTTGGTTATGCTTATGAAAAAGTATTTGTTTTCAAATAGGAAAACTAATTAGTAGGTGCCTCAGTACCTTCCCACCTCCTCTCTGCAAACACATAGGACAGGGAAAGATTTTGTGAGTGCTTGTTGCTAAAATACCCACAGCACATCACTGCCTTGGCCTCCTATGAAACTCAGGGGAGATGTGGGTCCTGTAGGATGAATCCCCTTCCATTTCAATGGGGTTTGGGAAGGGAAGAAGGAGGGGAAAATGTAATCCCTCTTCCCCCAAATCCAGAAAAATGTAAAGGAAACTGCATTGGAAATTCTTTATCTTCCGGTCCCTTCTACACAAGAAAACTACCTGTGAGGGAAAATTTGACTGTAACACATTTATATAGGATTCAACTTTGTTTGGGGCTCGAAGGGACTGTTGGGGCAGAGCCTAATCAAAAAATATTATAATTTTATTAATCTTTATTTTACTACAGATATAATTGGTTTCCTGTTAATTTAAAATTAAAATATGCTCTAATGTAAAATTTAAGAATACACGTAGAATAGATTGAGGGCCAGATTCCTAACCTCAGGTTTGTTTGTTTGTTTCTTGCCAATACATGTAAGAATGAGCAAAAACTATGCACGCAGTCATTTATGCCTTCAAAACTAAGGCACAAAGAGATGACCTAGGCTAACACCGTGCTTCTGAAAATCAGGACCTCAAAAATATATTGCCTTAACAGATTGTTTTGATAGAGAGTCTCATGAATAATATCATTTGCAAATAAAATATTATTCCTGACTAAGCATAACTACTACTTGTCAAAATTCATTAATTTTTTTAACCCACTTATCATCTGTTTTTCATTTCTGAAGTACACAATTTCATCCTCTTTTGTAACATTAAGCCAAGAAAATTGCCAGTGGCAAAATAAACATAATAATGTTTCATGTAAGGTTTCCAAGATTCTGGTGGGAGTTCTGCACACAAAAAATATTCCTGTACTCTGGGTTACAACATTCTGCTATTTAAATATTAAAACAGTGATGTAAACCAAATTAGAAAACAAAAACCTTTTCAATTAAGTTTATTTTTAGAACAAGTCCTAGTATTCTCATTTCAGCAGCATTTTCTGAACAGTGTTTTTCCCTTAAGATTTCTAACTAGCAAGGCTCTATAATCTACTCGGTGGTGGGAAGTGAACTTTTGTAGACAGAATATAGACATTAAAGGGCAACATACAACATTTCTAAACAGCCTACCAAAAGGCTTGTGAATGTCATGTATTAGTGTTTAACAGTGTTCAATTCAAGATTAAATCTAAAACTTTGCATTTTTAACATCATGAAAAGCTTGACTATAAGGAGTCTCTTTCAAAAGTCTATACGATAAATTTTAAAGAATTAAAAACAAAGAAACCTAATTAGTTCACAATGCAACAGAACACAGCTTCATTATTACAGATATGATGATAATGTGAGTTCCACTCATTCAGCAGACTGATACAGTCCAGCCTGAGCTGGACTGGACTGTCACATCAGTGTGTGGAAAAACCTCAAAAGCTGGTTATTTTGGGGGAAAAAAATTATTTATTTTTTAACATTTCTGGATAACAGCCAGTAATACAGGGCTATGTCAACCTGATAGAACCTTACATCTCTAAGCACCACTGTCACAGGAAACAGGGGTCATGGTTAAAATGTGACCTGTTATGGGAGGATATGGTTAATCTCAGGCTTTATGTGGAACAAATCTGTCTTTTAAAAAATATTGCTAAGAATGGGGGTCAGAAGATACTTATTTAGTAAGGAAAAAATAACCACTTGTATTTTCCTCTCGCTCCACACTTACATGAATGAGGCAGTATGCAGCTCTTTCACACACATTCTTTCAACATATCAGCTAGAAGTGAGACCTAGTTTTCATAGAATCGTAAAACTATAGGGTTTGAAGGGACGGCAGGGATCATCTAGTCTAACCCACTGCCAAGATGCAGGATTTGTTGTGTCTAAACCATCCAAGACGGACAGCTATCCAGCCACCTTTTGAAAACCTCCAGTGAGGGCTTCCATGACCTCCCTAAGCAGTCTGTTCCATTGTCCTACTGTTCTTAGGATTAGAAAGTTTTTCCTGAGCTTTTATCTAAATCTGCTATGCTGTAATTTGAACCCATTGTGTCTTGTCCTGCCGTCTGCAGCAAGAGAGAACAACTTTTCTCCACTGAACTTTGTTATTCAACATCACCTTGTAAACAATACCAAGGAAACATTGTTCATTCCATTAATGATCGAGTGAAGGCTCAACTGTAGTTTTTTGGTAACAATATTTCTCTCATTGCCACCTAAAACACCTGCTAACAGCAGGAATTTTATAACAATTAAAAATCTCTAATACTTAATACAGCACCTGCCATCAGCAGAACTGAAAGCCCATTTATGGAATTAGTTACAATGAGCCTGTAAAATAGGCAAGTATTAGCCCTATTGCATTTTACAAATGAGGACACTGCAGCCTTCAGTGTGTGCCTTGTACAAGGTCATAGAGGAAGCCTGGCAGTCAGGAACAGAACCCAAGTCTCATGACTCCTAGTCCAACATTTCAATAAAACCTCTCCTGATGAACACAGCTTCTGTGTTGCTCATAGCTCCCACTTCTCCATGTGTGTATGTGAGTACACAAACATGAACCCAACATGGGGGCGAAAGATAGCTCAGTGGTTTGAGTGTTGGCCTGTTAAATCCAGGGTTGTGATCTCAATCCTTGAGGGGGACATTTAGGGATCTGGGCCAAAAATTGGGGTTTGGCCCTGCTTTGAGCAGGGGGTTGGACTAGATGACCTCCTAAGGTCTCTTCCAACCCTGATATTCTATGAACATGGTCCAGTAAAATGGATCATAATTACACTGTTGCTACTTTTGCAAAAAAGAGTGCAATATTTATAAATATTCCAAAATAAAAACCAATCTGTAACTAAAATACAGATGTGCCTCCTCAGTGGCAAAATTCTGATCAATAAGAGAACATTAAGGACATTACTATTAGGGCCAAGTTGACAATCAGAAAGTGCCAAAGGCAAAAAAAAAGTGTCTGGTAACCCATCTAATGGTCTGGGTCACATATCCATGCTGATTAAATTGATATGCAGAATTTTTATCCACAGCAGCAAAGAACGGGGTGGGTTGGGGAAGTGATTGTACTGGTTAAAAAATGAGTAAACCTACACAAAGAATCCTAAGCATATAAGTAAGTTAGGAAACTGAGAGACTCAGAGAAAGCAAACTCAATGAGGAGTCCTTGTGGCACCTTAGAGACCAACAAATTTACTTGGGCATAAGTTTTCGTGGGCTAGAACCCACTTCATCAGATGCATGAAGTGGAACATACAGTAGCAGGTGTGTGTATACACACACACACACACACACACACACAGAGTACATGAAAAGATGGGAGTTGCCTTACCAAGCGGGACGGGGGTCAGTCTAACGAGACAATTCAATGAACATTAGAATACCAAAGGAGGAAAAATCACTTTTGTAGTGGTAATGAGGATGGCCCATTTCAAACAGTTGACAAGAAGGTGTGAGTAACAGTAGGGGAAAAGCAGTTTATTAAATATTGGGTTTTTTTCTGTTTGTGGGTGCATAAAAATGGAATTTGAACATGGAGAGATCAGGGCTCTGATGCACAAATGACTTCTAGAGAAAGGAAATACAGAGTCTAAACTCACACATTTAGCTAAATGTTCAAATACATTACTGATGACCTTAACAGGAGTCCCAATTGCCTAAATATAAAAATAACTGAAAACACGGCATCAGTAAAAATCCGGCGTGTTTAACAAGAACAGCATGAAGATCCCTTTTAACCAAAAATACATGATCAAAGATGGGAATAGATTTCAAAAGCTATATGTATAGACATACAACATAAAAGAGCCATGTCATAGGAAAATGTCTGATATTTGATGATGAAACAAGCATTCTTTTCCCAGACAGTAAGCCCATACTAGGTCACATACCCATATGCATGCATAGCAACCACATAGCAGGGCGAAAAATAGCAACAGACTGTTGCTTCATTATAGGTCACGATAATTGGTAGACTAATGAGGACAGGGGCCGATGACTAGGAATGAAAATTTAAGAAACAGACGCAACACATGCTCAAGGGCAGAGTTTAAGTTAATGCAGGCACATTTCCAACTCTTTAAGATTGGAATGTGCTTTAAAAAAAAAAAAAAAAAAAAAAGACGTGTGCGCACACACAGCCTCCCTAAACATGAGAAATTTGAGTATCTACAACCAATTACAACCTGAAGAAGAGCTCTGTACAGCTCAAAAGTTTGTCTCGTTCACCAGGAGAAGTTGGTACACTAAGGGATGTTGCCTTATCCACCTTGTCTCTCTCATATTCTGGGACCAACATGGCTACAAAAACACTGCAAACAATGATCACTTTTGTAAGTGTTCTTTCAAATAAGACAATGTAACACGAACTAGATACACTTAAGCTTGTACCAACCGCGTTCACACAGGACAGCTAACTTTGGTGGGCTCTGCAATAGTCCACAAGGCGATGCAGCGTAGACAAGCCCTAAATGGTGTTTAAATGTGTGTTCCTTAAAATATATTATTTAACATATTTTTAAAATATACCTTTTTTCCCCTTTATTTAGACAGTGCAGTGTTTGAAAAACAGCTATCACATTTTGGATTTTTCCACAGATTAATGAACCAATCACCACGCCATTAGGGGCCTGACCATGAGAGGTGCTGGACATCCTCCACAGCCATTAAGGATAATGGAAATAGAGTACTTAACACTTTGTAGAAGCACTCAGCACTTTGCAGGCCCTGGCAAGTGACTACTGTATGTGGTCTGGTACCTTGACTGGTCTATGTTGTGTCTGTTGGGGATGTTGATTGACACTGGCCATGCCTGTAGGGGCCTGAGATGGAGCTGTGCATGCTAGACCACGCAAGTACAGGCTGACATGTGGTCCAACAACCTCAGGCATGTGTGAGCAGTGGCGAGAGGGTGGCCCCACATGTACTAGATCAGGTCTGTCATGGTTCAGAACTGGGCCTTGGGGAGGAAGCCTCTGGCCCAAGTTGAGTCAAGGACCGCCCCAATGAACTCTATCTGTTGCACCAGCATCAACAGAATTTTCTTTATCAACAGACCCAGATCGAGACAGGTGGAGCATACCAGATTGAGGTTCCTCTGCACCTGATCCCGAGATCATCCCTTGATGAGCCAGTCGTTGATGTACAGATAAATCTGAACACCTCAAGCCCCAGGTTTGCGGCCACTGGCGCCATGCACTTTGTGAACACTCTCAGGGCTGATGAGAGTCCGAAGGATAGTGCCGTGAATTGGAAATAGTGCTCACCCAGCACATAATGGAGGAACCGATTGTGTCCTTGGAAAATGAAGATATGGAAGTATGCCTCCTTCAAGTCAAAGGCAATGTACCAGTCTCCCAGAGGCGGCGTACAAGTCTCCAGGTAAGGAATGATGGAACCAGGGACACCATGCAGAATTTCAACTTTCTGAGATGTTTGTTGAGGCAACACAGGTCCAGGATGGGTCTTAGGCCCCCTTTGGCTTTCAGAATTAGGAAATAGTGGGAGAAGAACTCTTTTCCCCTCATTTCCTGAGGGAACTCTTCTACTGCTCCCAGTCGTAGGAGGTTTTCTACCTCCTGAGTAAGGAGTTCTCATGAGAAGGGTCCTCGAAGAGGGATGGAGAATGGGGGTGGGAGGGAGGGGTGGCCAAGAACTGTAGGGTGTAGCCCAAAGATATTACCTTGAGTACCCAACGGTGCGAGGTTACTTGCGACCATGCTGGTTGAAAGGGGCACAGACAGTTGAGGAAGAATAGGAGGGATGGATCTTGTAATCTGACTGGGGTGCCATCCTCGAGCGCACCCTCAAATGCCTGCCTCTTGCCCTCCTGGTGTCTCAAAGGGCTGGGTTGAGCAGGTGAGTGAGAGGGCGAGAAGCGTCATCATTCAAACCCTTTGTCTCTGTCCTTTCTCCTGTAGACACTTTGCTGAGGAGGCCCCCAGGATCTAGGAGCAGAAGGCGGCCAGAAAGCACTGCTAAATGTGGATGCCCAGTGAGCATAAGGTGGCATGGGAGTCTTGAAGGCCATCCAGCCTCAGGTACATCAGCTAAGAGAAGAGCCCCGTGCCCTCAAATGGGAGGTCCTGAATGGTGGATTGCATCTCTTGGGATAAACCCAAGGATTGCAGCCAAGAGCTGCGCCTCATTACCACCATCAAGGCAACAATTCTGGCAGCCGAGTCTGTAGCATCCCAGGACATCTGGAGGGCACCCCTTGCTACTGCTCTCCTCCAGGATCGTGGCTAACTCTTGGGAGAGGTCCTGTGGGAGGACCTCCGTGAACTTGCCAAGGGAGTCCCACCGATTTAAATTGTACCTGCCCACCAAGGCCTGATGGTTGGACACCTGTAACTGGGCACTGAATAAATTTTCCTGCCAAAAAGGTCCAGTCTCTAGTCGTCTTTATTCTTAGGCGTGTTGCTTACCTGGCCCTGCCTATACCTTTCATTGGCTGCGGACACAACCAACAACCCAGCTAGTGGGTGAGTGTAGAGATACTCAAACCCTTTTACAGGGACATAATACTTCTTTTCTGCCCGTTTAGAATTGGGCGGAACAGCTGAGGGGGTCTACCACAATGCTTTAGCGATTTTGAGGACCCCTGGGTAGACTGGCAGCGCGACCCAAGCTGGGGTAGCAGACAATATTACATTTAAAAGGTCATCCGACTGCTCTGCCAACTCTTTGACCTCCAAGTTTAGACTGGAAGCCACCCTCTTGAGGAGAGCCTGGTGCTCCTTAAAGTCATCGGGAGAGCTACTAGTATGAGAAGGGCCTGCCACCACTTCATCCGGCGACAAAGACGACGGGAGCATCACAGAGGGAGGAGAAGGAGGAATGGGTTCACCTTCTCCTTCTGGGGATGGCTCCCTAGGCATCAGCGCCTGCTGTGCTACCCATGTCGGATTCCACACTGGGCTCCAAGCCTGGTGAGGATGGTTTGTCCAAGGCGGCCAGGGAGGAGTGGTGAGAGTATGGCACCAGCATCATGGGCATGCCCCAGAGGTTCCAACTAGGCCATTGTGTCGGCCACTGGCCCTGCTGCCATGCCGGTCTCCAGAGCCGCCGGAGATCTATGCTTCCTTGCCAAAGGGCTGAACTTGGACCAGTCACTTTCCGGGACCAGGGTGGGGCCGTGGAAGCCTGTGCGTCTGCCGATTTACTCTTAGCACTGGAGACCCACCAGAGGGTGGGTATCGGCACCTTTGCACAGAACGGTACTGGAACAATGAAGACCGGTGCCGTGATGGTGAGGGGTCTCGCACCAGTGGGGACCGATGCATGGGGGATCGTTTAGATTATAGGGACCTGCACCGGGGTGATTGCTGGCAAGAGGTTGGTTGGTACTGGGAATACAGAGACCGGTGCCTCAATTCCAGTGTCGCATGATGCATAGAGGGAGATTGTGACTGTGGTGCCGGAGAACTGGGTAGTCTGGCCGGTGACCAAGGTTGCAAGGACAGGGTTTTAAGTCATGGGGATGTGGAATTATGCCTGTGTTCTGGAGATTGGCAGTGCTCCACTATCCTTTGGGGTGGCCCCATGGCTGGCTTGCTTGCCCTTGAGTTGCTGGGCTTTAGCCACATCGAGCACGAAGTACAGTGTATGCAGCACTAGCAGGCCCATCAGGTCTTTAGCCATCTGGGCAGCCTCAGGCATCCAAGGCCCCAGTAGGAGCCAGGGTCCCCTACCACTCCCAGGAGTCGAAGGCAGATCCCTGGTTGACCTAGGGGGTCCAACCAAAGCAGCACATCCTTGCAGCTCCGATGGGCACATGGCCTGAACTGGGTCCTTTGTCCAGAGCCCTCTTCCCCTCCTTGGACAGCACTGTGGAGCTTCTTTGTTTCTTTGTCTGATGTTTGGTAACTCTGAAGGGGGAACAGTGCCGGGGGACCCTAGTGCCTGTGGGGTGCTCTGCCCCAACACCAAGGTGCTGGGCGCAGAGACCGACTGGGAAGGTTCTGCGTCAGGTGAAGTGCAGCCTCCACGAGGACGGCTTTCAGGCGGATGTCCCATGCTTTCTGGGTTCTCAGACGAAAGTTCTTGCAACAAATCCTGCACTTCTCCTTTATGTGGGACTCTCCCAAGCACTTCAAACAGCTGCTGTGGGGGTCACTAACAGGCATAGGCCTGTTGCATAAGGAACATGGTTCAAAGCTTGGGGAATGGGGCATGCCCTGCCCCAGGGAGCTAACTACTAAACTACTACCTAACACTTAATGGCTAAGTATCTGAGAAATATATAAAAAGAAGAAAAGGAGTACTTGTGGCATCCGATGAAGTGAGCTGTAGCTCACGAAAGCTTATGCTCAAATAAATTGGTTAGCCTCTAAGGTGCCACAAGTCCTCCTTTTCTTTTTGCGAATACAGACTAACACGGCTGCTACTCTGAAACCTGTGGCACCTTAGAGACTAACAAAGAAGACAGTCAATGGGCTGTTAGAAAAACTGCTAACACTCTTGCAGGGAAAGATAAGGCGCTCCGACCAACCCTCAAGGACGGTAAGAAGGAACTGAGAGGGCGTAGGGCTGGCGGCACCTAATATACCGACTCATGAGCATGGCACTCCAGAGGGCACCACTGCTGGCACTACAGATATCACTAAAGCAAAAATCTCTGATTGTGCACATGGGCGTGCACACTTAGAATGGATCTGACATGAGCAAGCACTTGAAGAAGAAGCCTGTTTCTAGTTTCAGGCTGAAACAGTGAAAATCCTATTCTGTGCGCATATCTAGACCATGGATTCTTGAATACATTCACATTAGCATCTGAACTTGTAGATACCTATCTGCAATTTTGATGAGTCACCCACCACTAATCTGTCTGACTCTATCACTTAACCAAATACCATCAAGCAGCAGCAATAAAAGCAAAAATAGCTTTTTAAATCATTATTTTTGGCTTGAAACGCTGTAGTCAACATTTGCTGGCTTTCTATAGTAAGCTAAACTAGTACTCTAGTTTAAACACTCCACAGCCCACAAAATGTTTACGCCTATTTTAAATCTCAAATAATTTGGGTGGTTGAAGTTTTAGAAAAAGGAGGTTAGTTTAAAAACAAAACTACAATGAAATACAAAAATAACTCTCTACTAGGATAAATATTCCAATATCAAAACTTTGGATAATACATGCTTCCAACAGCGACCAAGGCAAAGACAGGACAAAGATGCATGATAACATCATATGTTATACACCCAGATACTATGGTGATGAGGATAGTATAAAAACCCATATAGATAAACAATCCTGAGTAGATCTGCAAAGCCTTTAAAAGGATATTCTCAAGAAGCCAGCCTTTTCTTTCTTTTTATATTCATGTAGTACTCCCAAAAATAGGTACAGCTGTTTATCATGTAAGGGCCCAATCTAGTTCCCACTGACAACAAAGGAACTCTCTCATTGACTTCAGTGGGAGCAGGATTGGGCTCCCAATGAAGAGCTAACAATTCAGCTTCTCTCGTAAATAATTCTTCTCATCCCAGGCACTATGAGGACGGTGGCTGAGTTTTTTGTTTTGTTTTGTTTTTCCTTTCTTTTTTTTTATTCTTACTTGAACTATAAAAACAACAAGCCTTTCCTGTGTATGCTTCCAACCAAATAGTGGGCACATTTTACTTAGATGTAAATTTCAAAGTACTCTAGAACTTTATGCTAACACAGATACACAGAAAGAGTGAATTGTCATTTACAGTAGTGTTTTTCGCCCATCTGTTTCCTACCATATGTTAGATCAGTCCACAAACATGGTTTGGCACATCTCATTTCCTCGTTATCTAAAGTCAAAATGCTTTTTTATTATGAAAAACAATATCACAGAATAAAACATATATCCATCTACAGTATTTTAGGTTAGGCATTGCTGACTCAGAGAACATTACCAGCATGTTTTCTTTGGCAACATACTGACTTGGGATTCACATTAAAGTGTTGTATTCTACAGGGTCTAACGAAAGAGGAGGTATCATACATTAGACCAACCAAGAAGTTTTAATTTAGAAAATGCTAAGCTCGTGTCCTATTTATTATGCTTTCTTAAAATAAATGAATGCAAAAACCCAACAGTATCATGTAAGTAATAGCAACTTACAGCTATGGTATTGGCTATTTAGAAATACTAATTTCTACTGAGACAGATATGAGAGGATACAAAAAGTCCCTTTTTAACAGTCATCCTAATAATAAAATGCCAAACATTAAGGAGATTATATATCAACATTATTACTCACTATATTGTTACACAGTTAACACTTTTGTCAGGAAAAAAAAAAAAGAAAAAAAGTCCAAAGCATTGAACTATAAATAGTACCCTTTAATGTTGTACATAGTTTTGGCTTTCATTTACACAAAATATAAATAAATTGACTCGGGCTGTCGATTAAGCACAGTTAACTCACAAAAATTAATCGCGATTAATTGCAGTTTTAATCGCACTGTTAAATAATAGAATACCAACTGAAATTTATTAAACATTTTGGATGTTGTTCTACATTTTCAAATATATCGATTTCAATTACAACACAAAGTGTACAGTGCTCACTTTTATATTATTTTTATTACAAATATTTGCATTGTAAAAATCATAAAAGAAATAGTATTTTTCAGTTCACCTCATACAAGTACCGCAATGCAATTTCTTTGTCATGAAAGTGCAACTTACAAATGTAGGGGTTTGTTGTTTCATAACTGCACTCGAAAACAAAATAAGTACACTCAGTCCTACTTCTTGTTCAGCCAATTGCTAAGACAAGCAAGTCTGTTTACATTTACAGGAGATAACGTTACCCACTTCTTATTTACAATGTCACCATAAAGTGGGAACAGGTGTTCGCATGGGACTTTTGTAGCCAGCATTGCAAGGTATTTACGAGCCAGATATGCTAAATATTCATATGTCCCTTCAGGCTTTGGCCACCAATCCACAGGATATGCTTCCATGCTGATGATGCTCATTCAAAAATAACACGTTAATTAAATTTGTGACTGAACTCCTTGGGGGAGAATTGTATGTCTCCAGCTCTGTTTTACCTCCATTCTGCCATATATTTCATGTTATAGCAGTCTCAGATGATGACTCAGCACATATTGGTTTTTTAAGAACACTTCCACTGCAGATATGACAAAACACAAAGAAGGTACAAATGTGAGATTTCTAAAGATAGCTACAGCACTCAACACAAAGTTAAAGAATCTGAAGTGCCTTCCAAAATCTGAGAGGGATGACGTGTGGAGCATGCTTTCAGAAGTCTTAAAAGCAACACTCCAATGCAGAAACTACAGAACCCAAGCCACCAAGAAGGAAAATCAACCTTCTGCTGTTGGCATCTGACTCAGATGATGAAAATGAACATGCGTCGGTCCGCACTGTTTTGGATTGTTATCAAGCAGAACCCGTCATCAGCATGGAAGCATGTCCTCTGGAATGGTGGCTGAAGCATGAAGGGACATATGAATCTTTAGTGCATCTGGCTAAAAGACCAGTGATCTAGCCACTACGTCATGCACAGAAAACCCTATCACAGTTTCATTTATTAGTTCTGAGAGGGGATTCTGTGTCAAAGAAAGCATAAAGGTTCTGATAAGAGAAGCACACAAGTAAGCACTGGAGGACAGCATCACTGATGGAGTAGCCTGAAAGCAGAAAAGAAGGGCAGGACTAAGTTATAAAGGGCCTTGAAGGTATGGATCAGAAGCTTGTATTTAATGTGGTGTAGAAGTAGAAGCCAGTGAAGGGATTTTAAAGAAGATGACATAGTCTGAATGATGAGGCAGAAATTATGAGAGTCAAAAGACTACTTATTAGCATTTTATGTGTTTCTTCCTATAAAACATCAAACCCATTGCCTATAGCATCTGTGGCAAAGGGCCATTTATTGGACAATGTTGTTTTTTGCCAAAAAAGAAATTATGGCCTTCCCTTTCCCATCTCTTCATCATGTGTTTCTACAGAAATTGTCTTTCATATAAACAGCAACATTCAGTAATACATGAAAAAACAAAGAAGGTATGTAAACTTGCACCTACAGTCGTTTTAATCAGGCCCTCGAGCTCCTCCCGGCAACTCCCATTGACCGGAAACCACAGCCAATGGGAGCTGCAGGGGCAGCGCCTGCAGATTGGGCAGCGCACAACACCGCCTGGCCATGCCTCCACACAGGAGCCGGAGGGGGGACATTCCGCTGCTTCTGGGAGCTGCTTGAGGTAAGCACCGCTAGGAGCCAAGCGGTTCGGCGGGCGGGACGGGGATCGGGCCTGGTCCCAGCCTCCGCCTGCACCCCCAGCTGGAGCCCTCACCCCCCCCTTGCACCCCAACCCCCTGCCCAGCCCAGAGCCCCTTCCCGCACTCCTCATTTCTGGCCCCACCCCAGAGCCCAACCCCCAATTTCGTGAGCATTCATGGTCCACCATACAATTTCCATACCCAGATGTGGACCTCGGGCCAAAAAGTTTGCCCACCCTGGTCTACTTGGTGGATTTGCTGCATTTATAATGAATGCATTCCTCCTCAATTGATGGGTCTGTGACTTTTAGCAGGCAAGAGAAGCAGTTTTCTGCTTAAATCTGGGCCCACCTATGAAGGAAGAGGAAATGGGATGAAGCTGTTAGCATTTAGCATCCAGTTTTGGGCCCCACACTACAAGAAGGATGTGGATAAATTGGAGAGGGTCCAGCGAAGGGCAACAAAAATGATTAGGGGTCTAGAACACATGACTTATGAGGAGAGGCTGAGGGAGCTGGGATTGTTTAGCCTGCAGAAGAGAAGAATGAGGGGGGATTTGATAGCTGCTTTCAACCACCTGAAAGGGGGTTCCAAAGAGGATGGCTCTAGACTGTTCTCAATGGTAGTAGATGACAGAACGAGGAGTAATGGTCTCAAGTTGCAGTGGGGGAGGTTTAGATTGGATATTAGGAAAAACTTTTTCACTAAGAGGGTGGTGAAACACTGGAATGCGTTACCTAGGGAGGTGGTAGAATCTCCTTCCTTAGAGGTTTTTAAGGTCAGGCTTGACAAAGCCCTGGCTGGGATGATTTAACTGGGAATTGGTCCTGCTTCGAGCAGGGGGTTGGACTAGATGACCTTCAGGGGTCCCTTCCAACCCTGATATTCTATGATTCTATGATTTGGAATGGGATGAGAGTGCTAAAATGAGCACAACCCCCTTGTGTCAGGTGAGGCCTTGTTCTGACTTGTCTATTCTGCTAGTTAAATAAAATACCTTTTGCTAGTTTTCAGTAAAATTTTGGCCTTTAAATCTCAACTAAGCAATACCCACCACCAATTAAGCTTTCAAGTAGTGTAAGCTATGAATGGTATTTCTAAGGCTTTTATAATTTTACATGGCATCTGTTTCACATACTATATGTCTGGTTTCTGTTGCCAAATGTTTACTTTTTATTGGAAACCACTGGAGCATTGTAAATGTATGGCAACCAGCTATAATTAAACAGTTTAGTGAAAAAGATAATTTCTCACTTTAAGAACAGGGAGGCCAGTATTGAATTTCAAAGAAGCTTTAAATATTGTAAAAAGCCAGCAGATGGCACCTAAATGCAAGCAGCCAAGTCCTGGAGGATCAGCTGCCTAGAGGAGCCAGAAGCCAGAGGATTCCATGACAGTCAGGAGGAACCAGGGGGCAGGAGAGTGTGCGCATGCATGGTGCCTCTGTGGAAAGAAGAAAGACCGTTTCCCTGAGTGTGGGTATGCATGAGCCCAGGGAAAAGGACTGTGATGAACACTGCTAGCCTGGGACTTGTGGTAAACACTTTGATCTGAGGCTTGCATGTGTCCCAAGGGCAGGTAAAAGCCAAGAAGCTGAGGAACAGCACCCCACCAGGCTGGAGGTCCAGAAGGAGCAGCCACCAAAGAACTTCAGCAGACTAGCGTAGCATCGTTTTATGTGTAGCATTAAAGGCCTCAGGTTGGGGATAAAGGTTTTGGGCACCTCTGGAGGTGGGGGAAGGAATTGTGCTTCTGGTTCATTGTCCTTATTGCATTCCCTTAGTTTCCCATCCCTATTGCAGCCCTCTGGTCTGAACTTATTCCCTTGCCTAACATTCTTTTACATAAATGGCTACAAACTCTGTGTAACTGGGTTCTATCTCAGGAGCTCCCACACCCATGTAAGCTAAAGGTGCAAATGCCCCATCTGGAGAAGAATAGGTGCAGGCTCGCTATCTTTACTCCTGGGGGAATTCTGTGCCATTGTGCAAAGCAGAATTTTTCAGAAATTAATGTGCACGCAGAATTTCCTTTCTTCCCCGCACAGAAACGGGCTGCAGAGATGTTGACCACCACTAGGGGGCCGCTGGACCCCGCAGAGCCCAGCTCACAAATAGAAGACAAGGCGGGGGGGGCGGGAGAGCGAACTGGAGGGTTCCCAGCAGCTGCAGTTCCCAGCACGCCCTGAAGGAAGGAGGCGGCGGCACACAGGAAACTCTATGCAATCCCAGGCCCCACCACCAGGCTGTTTCTCTCTTTGTATCCATGATGAGTAGAGAGTGAGCATGTTTGGGCCGGGGTGGGCCCGCAGCTAGCCTCTGTGGGTGTAGAGGGTGAGAGTGTCTGAGCTGGGGGGATGGGCTGGGCTGTTGCTGAGCTCTGGGGGAAGATGGGGTGTCTGGGCCGGGGGGGACCCACAGCTGGCATCTGGGGGGTAGAGTGTTTGGACTGGGGAGTGTGGCTGGGCTCTGGGTGGGGCAGGGGGCACAGAAACTGGAAATGGGTTGTCATAAGGATTTCTTTAACTCTCTACTCCTAGGGGAATTTTTGTATGTGCCTGTACAGACATACTTGCTGACTGGTATTTTGAAATAAGTTACCAAAATAATTTAAATTTGCATGATAATATAGTGTTATTTTGACAAATAAAATTTGCAGAATTTTGCAGAATTTTAAAATATTGTGTGCAGAATTTTTAATTTTTTGGTGCAGAATTCCCCCAGGAATATACCTTAGAATATCTACCAACACCTGTGTCGAGTCCAGAGGGGATGGAGTAGTGTTTGGCACAAATTGGTGTGAGCGGTGGGATTGCAGGAGGGTATCCCTAGACTCTGTTTGCCAAAAGCTGGGAACGGATGACAGGGGATGGATCACTTGATGATTACCTGTTCTGTTCATTCCCTCTGAAGCACCTGGCATTGGCCACTGTTGGAAGACAGGATACTGGGCTAGATGGACTTTTGATCTGACCCAGTATAGCTATTCTTATACCACAAGTGAGACAAGTGGAAATCTGTGGTCCAAGCCATACGGTGAATGATAAACTGCTTTTTAATTGTAATACGGGGTGGGGTTGTTAGCTGTTAGAGACATTAGAAAGCTAGAATGAGTGATGAGAAGAAGGAGGTACCCTTGGTGGGAGGGTCAGATATGCCACTTCCAAGTGTGCCATGACCCATATTTAATGCAGCATCTTATGATGGGCAGCAACAGGAGTGGAGTGATTGGCATGTGCAATTTGAAATGGCAGCCAAGCTGAACGGGTGAACAGGTACAAGCAGTACAGAAAGTTCTGTCAGAATATGAAGACATACTTAGTCCTGGTGACCATGATCTAAGGCAGACTGGAGCAACAAAACAATGGATTGCTACTGGGAATGCCAGACCTATCAAACAAGAACCTTGAAAAGTCCCCATTCATTTTCAGCAGGAGTTCAAGCAACAGCGGCCAGAGAGAAAGGGTACAGGGGTCATGAGTCTTTCTGTGAGTTTATGGGCTGCTCCAGTGCTGTTGGCATGGGGAAAAAATGTGGTTGAGTGCAGTTCTGCTTGGATCATCATAGACTGGATGATGTCACTGTTAAAGAGGATGGTCCCTTGTCCTGTCTAAATGATATAATGGGGCTCCTGACTAAAGCTTGAGGGTTCTCCATCCTTCACCTGACCAGCAGGTATTGGCAAGTAGAGGTGCATCCAGAAGATAAAGGTAAAACCCCATTCTGCACCAAGCAGGGACTTTCTGAGTTCAGTGTAACGTCATTTGGTCTCCAATGGCTCCTAGAAATCAGGTTGGCAGACTTGCAAGGAACGTTCTGTCCAGTGTACAAGGACAATATCGTTATAGGCCAAACATTTGAAAAATTGCAGAAACTTAAATTGGTACTAGAGACATTTAAGGGTGCCAATTTGAAAGCTAAGCTTGATAAATGTAAGCTCTTCTGCATGGAGATAAAATATCTGGGATGTGATTTCTACACAGGGAATAAGCCCAGATCCAGAGAGGGTGGAGGCTATCAGACTATGGCCAGTACCTCAGGAGGTAATCAAGTTGAGCTGATTCTTGGGTAAAGCCTCCTACTACAGAATATTGGTGGCAGACTTTGCTAGCCCCTTACTCAGGGTTCTGGACAAGGCAAAATTCCTCTGGACTGAGGAGAGTCAAGACACCTTCATGGAGATGAAGCAGCAGTTGATGTCAGTTTCCCTCCTAACATATCCAGACCCTCAACTGCCTTTCCTGATGGATACCAATGCAAGTGAGTAGGTATTGGGGCAGTTTTGTCACAAGTGGAAGACAGCTGGGATGACAGCCTATGCTAGCTGAGCCCTAAGCGGAGCAGAGTCAAATATGTGATGATCAAGAACCTGCTAGCTGTGGTGACATTTAACAAATGTTCAGGCATTTTCTTCTTGGGACACAGCTCTTGAGGACAAGTCACCCTTCTCTCTGGTGGTTGCACAATTTCCATCTACCTGAAGGGCAGCAAACCAAATGGTTTGAAGAGCTGGCTCAGTTTGACTCCCAGATTGTACATTGCCCAGGGAAGCAACACCAGAATGCCGATGCCTTGTCCTGGAGGCTTCATTTAGGAGAAGATGAACCAGAGGCGGAGGTGTGCTATTCTCTAAGGGTGGAGTGGGGAATGTCAATCAAGTTTGTAATCCTCAGAGACACAGAAAAGGTCAGTGGGTCAATAGACTGGCATAGGAGCCAGCAGGAAGATACTGATATAGAGAAATTGACAAGACGTGAAAAAAACTGGTGGCGGTGAGTTCCCAGAGGAAATTCAGCATCATCCTCACCTGAAAAGGTATCTAACTATAATTATACAGTTTAGTTTAAAGGATTTGGTGATTTCTCACTTGAAGAACAGGGAGGCCAGCTTCCATTCCAATATGGTTGAAATTTGAAAGAGGCTTTACATATAAATCCACCACTGAAATCAAGTAAAACTGAGAACTTGGTAAGAATGGATCTTTAAATTGACATGTGCCCAAGGGGTAAATTTGAATCATAGTGCCATTGATACAATATGAATACTTATTACTAACGTCTGAACTCTCATAATTCCAGTTACACAGATTCTGAATTAGATAAAATTGGTAAAATATTACTTAAGTTTTGAATATGGGTGCTTTATCTTATGGTGATGTCACACACAAGATGGCTTTTGGAGACTCTCACACACATGACAGAATTACCAACTTGAGATAATTTCTGCGGGGCTCCTGGTATTTTGAAATGTAGCACTACATCACTCGATATAATATACAAACAGAATGAACAGGAGAGGTTTGCAAATATTGTTAGTTCCACAAATTTGGTGGGGGAGGGAATAGGGGAGAGGGGTTTTTAGTGTCACAGTAAGATTTGTTGGCAAAATGTGTTTTGCTTTTTGTTTTGTTTTGGGATGGACATGTCAAATCAGGTTACTCTGTACTAACATTTGCTCTCACAAGAATAGCAGAGAATTACAGAAAATCTGTAATTATTTCAATCACAAGACTCCATTGATGCCAACTGGCAAAAGGTTCATTGTTCTGCAACAGCAACTTCTATGAGGTCTGACAAACTCACTACACCTCGGGTATGTCTACACTACGGAATAAGGTTGAATTTATAGAAGTCGTTTTTTTAGAAATCGGTTTTATATATTCGAGTGTGTGTGTCCCCACAGAAAATGCTCTAAGTGCATTAACTCAGTGGAGTGCTTCCACAGTACCGAGGCTAGAGTCAACTTCCGGAGCATTGCACTGTGGACAGCTATCCCACAGTTCCCGCAGTCTCCGCTGCCCATTGGAATTCTGGGTTGAGATCCCAATGCCTGATGGGGCTAAAACATTGTCGCGGGTGGTTCTGGGTACATATCGTCAGGCCCCCCTTCCCTCCCTCCCTCCCTCCGTGAAAGCAAGAGCAGACAATCGTTTTGCACCTTTTTTCCTGAGTTACCTGTGCAGACGCCATACCATGGCAAGCATGGAGCCCGCTCAGGTAACCATCATCGTATGTCTCCTGGGTGCTGGCAGACGCAGTACGGCATTGCTACACAGTAGCAGCAACCCACTGCCTTCTGGCAGCAGACGGTGCAGTACGACGGGTAGCCATCCTTGTCGTGTCCAAGGTGCCCCTGGCCACGTCGGCTGGGAGCGCCTGGGCAGACATGGGCGCAGGGACTAAATTTGGAGTGACTTGACCAGGTTATTCTCTTTAGTCCTGCAGTCAGTCCTATTGAACCGTCTTATGGTGAGCAGGCAGGCGATACGGATTGCTAGCAGTCGTACTGTACCATCTTCTGCCGGGCAGGCAAGAGATGAGGATGGCTAGCAGTCGTACTGTACCATCTTCTGCCGAGCAGCCATGAGATGTGGATGGCATGCAGTCCTTCTGCACCGTCTGCTGCCAGCCAAAGATGTAAAAGATAGATGGAGTGGATCAAAACAAGAAATAGACCAGATTTGTTTTGTACTCATTTGCTTCCCCCCCTCCCCTGTCTAGGGGACTCATTCCTCTAGGTCACACTGCAGTCACTCACAGAGAAGGTGCAGCGAGGTAAATCTAGCCATGTATCAATCAGAGGCCAGGCTAACCTCCTTGTTCCAATAAGAAAAATAACTTAGGTGCACCATTTCTTATTGGAACCCTCCGTGAAGTCCTGCCTGAAATACTCCTTGATGTAAAGACACCCCCTTTGTTGATTTTAGCTCCCTGAAGCCAACCCTGTAAGCCGTGTTGTCAGTCACCCCTCCCTCCGTCAGAGCAACGGCAGACAATCATTCCGCGCCTTTTTTCTGTGCAGACGCCATACCAAGGCAAGCATGGAGGCCGCTCAGCTCACTTTGGCAATTAGGAGCACATTAAACACCACACGCATTATCCAGCAGTATATGCAGCACCAGAACCTGGCAAAGCAATACTGGGCGAGGAGGCGACGTCAGCGCGGTCACGTGAGTGATCAGGACATGGACACAGATTTCTCTGAAAGCATGGGCCCTGCCAATGCATGCATCATGGTGCTAATGGGGCAGGTTCATGCTGTGGAACGCCGATTCTGGGCTCGGGAAACAAGCACAGACTGGTGGGACCGCATAGTGTTGCGGGTCTGGGACGATTCCCAGTGGCTGCAAAACTTTCGCATACGTAAGGGCACTTTCATGGAACTTTGTGACTTGCTTTCCCCTGCCCTGAGGCGCATGAATACCAAGATGAGAGCAGCCCTCACAGTTGAGAAGCGAGTGGCGATCGCCCTGTGGAAGCTTGCAACGCCAGACAGCTACCGGTCAGTCGACAATCAATTTGGAGTGGGCAAATCTACTGTGGGGGCTGCTGTGATGCAAGTAGCCCACACAATCAAAGATCTGCTGATATCCAGGGTGTTGACCCTGGGAAATGTGCAGGTCATAGTGGATGGCTTTGCTGCAATGGAATTCCCTAACTGTGGTGGGGCCATAGACGGAACCCATATCCCTATCTTGGCACCGGAGCACCAAGCCGGCGAGTACATAAACAGCAAGGGGTACTTTTCAATAGTGCTGCAAGCTCTGGTGGATCACAAGGGACGTTTCACCAACATCAACGTGGGATGGCCGGGAAAGGTACATGACGCTCGCATCTTCAGGAACTCAGGTCTGTTTCAAAAGCTGCAGGAAGGGACTTTATTCCCAGACCAGAAAATAACTGTTGGGGATGTTGAAATGCCTATATGTATCCTTGGGGACCCAGCCTACCCCTTAATGCCACGGCTCATGAAGCCGTACACAGGCAGCCTGGACAGTAGTCAGGAGCTGTTCAACTACGGGCTGAGCAAGTGCAGAATGGTGGTAGAATGTGCATTTGGACGTTTAAAGGCGCGCTGGCGCAGTTTACTGACTCGCTTAGACCTCAGCGAAACCAATATTCCCACTGTTATTACTGCTTGCTGTGTGCTCCACAATACCTGTGAGAGTAAGGGGGAGACGTTTATGGCGGGGTGGGAGGTTGAGGCAAATCACCTGGCTGCTGGTTACCCATAGCCAGACACCAGGGCGGTTAGAAGAGCACAGGAGGGCGCGGTACGCATCAGAGAAGCTTTGAAAACCAGTTTCATGACTGGCCAGGCTACGGTGTGAAAGTTCTCTTTGTTTCTCCTTGATGAAACCCACTGCCCCTTGGTTCACTCTACTTCCCTGTAAGCTAACCACCCTCCCCTCCTCCCTTCGATCACTGCTTGCAGAGGCAATAAAGTCATTGTTGCTTCACATTTATGCATTCTTTATTCATTCATCACACAAATAGGGGGATGACTACCAAGGTAGCCCAGGAGGGGTGGTGGAGGAGGGAAGGAAAATGCCACACAGCACTTTAAAATTTACAACTTTAAAATTTATTGAATGCCAGCCTTCTTTTTTTTGGGCAATCCTCTGTGGCGGAGTGGCTGGTTGGCCGGTGGCCCCCCCACCGCGTTCTTGGGCCTCTGGGTGTGGAGGCTATGGAACTTGGGGAGGAGGGCGGTTGGTTACACAGGGGCTGTAGAGGCAGTCTGTGCTCCAGCTGCCTTTGCTGCAGCTCAACCATACACTGGAGCATACTGGTTTGGTCCTCCAGCAGCCTCAGCATTGAATCCTGCCTCCTCTCATCACGCTGCCGCCACATTTGAGCTTCAGCCCCGTCTTCAGCCTGCCACTTACTCTCTTCAGCCCGCCACTCACTCTCTTCAGCCCGCCCCCTCTCCTCCCGGTCATTTTATGCTTTCCTGCGCTCTGACATTATTTGCCTCCACGCATTCGTCTGTGCTCTGTCAGTGTGGGAGGACAGCATGAGCTCGGAGAACATTTCATGGCGAGTGCGTTTTTTTTTCTTTCTAAGCTTCACTAGCCTCTGGGAAGGAGAAGATCCTGTGATCATTGAAACACATGCAGCTGGTGGAGAAAAAAAAAGGGACAGAGGTATTTAAAAAGACACATTTTATAAAACAGTGGCTACACTCTTTCAGGGTAAACCTTGCTGTTAACATTACATACATAGCACATGTGCTTTCCTTACAAGGTCGCATTTTGCCTCCCCCCACCACGTGGCTACCTCCTCAACCCTCCCTCCTCCCTGTGGCTAACAGCGGGGAACATTTCTGTTTAGCCACAGGCAAACAGCCCAGCAGGAATGGGCTCCTCTGAGTGTCCCCTGAAGAAAAGCACCCTATTTCAACCAGGTGACCATGAATTATATCTCACTCTCCTGAGGATAACACAGAGAGATAAAGAACGGATGTTGTTTGAATGCCAGCAAACATACACTGCAATGTTTTGTTGTACAATGATTCCCAAGTATGTGTTACTGGCCTGGAGTGGTAAAGTGTCCTACCATGAAGGACGAAATAAGGCTGCCCTCCCCAGAAACCTTTTGCAAAGGCTATGGGAGTACATCCAGGAGAGCCGCGAATGCCAGGGCAAAGTAATCCTTTCACATGCTTGCTTTTAAACCATGTATAGTATTTTAAAAGGTACACTCACCGGAGGTCCCTTCTCCGCCTGCTGGGTCCAGGAGGCAGCCTTGGGTGGGTTTGGGGGGTACTGGCTCCAGGTCCAGGGTGAGAAACAGTTCCTGGCTGTTGGGAAAACCAGTTTCTCTGCTTGCTTGCTGTGAGCTATCTACAACCTCATCATCATCATCTTCTTCGTCCCCAAAACCTGCTTCCGTATTGCCTCCATCTCCATTGAAGGAGTCAAACAACACGGCTGGGGTAGTGGTGGCTGAACCCCCTAAAATGGCATGCAGCTCATCATAGAAGCGGCATGTTTGGGGCTCTGACCCGGAGCGGCCGTTCGCCTCTCTGGTTTTCTGGTAGGCTTGCCTCAGCTCCTTCAGTTTCACGCAGCACTGCTTCGGGTCCCTGTTATGGCCTCTGTCCTTCATGCCCTGGGAGATTTTGACAAAGGTTTTGGCATTTCGAAAACTGGAATGGAGTTCTGATAGCACGGATTCCTCTCCCCATACAGCGATCAGATCCCGTACCTCCCGTTTGGTCCATGCTGGAGCTCTTTTGCGATTCTGGGACTCCATCATGGTCACCTCTGCAGATGAGCTCTGCATGGTCACCTACAGCTTGCCACGCTGGCCAAACAGGAAATGAGATTCAAAAGTTCGTGGTTCTTTTCCTGTCTACCTGGCCAGTGCATCTGAGTTGAGAGTGCTGTCCAAAGCGGTCACAATGGAGCACTCTGGGATAGCTCCCGGAGGCCAATACCATCAAGTTGTGTCCACAGTACCCCAAATTCGAGCCGGCAAGGCCGATTTAAGTGCTAATCCACTTGTCAGGGTGGAGTAAGGAAATTGATTTTAAGAGCCCTTTAAGTCGAAATAAAGGGCTTCATCGTGTGGACAGGTGCAGGTTTACATCGATTTAATGCTGCTAAATTCGACCTAAAGTCCTAGTGTAGACCAGGGCCTAGAAGGTTGCTGTATTAATATTTATCTATACAGAATATCATGTGGGATCTTAAATGAAAGCCAGGATCATGCTGGTTATTAATATCATTGTGAAATGTATGTATTGATTATATTTTTAAAGTTACGTTTTTATACTGAAAATAGGCCCTTATAGTTTGTATCAAGGTGTTGCTTCCCACCCCCTAAGGAAGTAAAGAATTGATTTTGCCAGACAGCGATGTGTAGTCATGTCTGCGTAGGTTCATATGGAGAAGCAGCATTTTAAACCAAACAAAATGTGAGCTACACTTGCATGTCAAGTCAACAAGAGGATGTGAACACAACCTGGAGCCAGCACACCAAAGAACAAATGGGGGGGAGGGGGGGCATCTTTACACTGAGGTCAAAACACTGAAGTTTTGGAAATATAAAAGAAAGCCACTGTGGTATCCATTTACTGAGGAAACTCCTTGTAGGGTGTAGAAATAGTCATGAAAACTTGGTTTTGATTGAAAACCAGCAGTTCTGTCAAAGACTGAATCCTTGGGAGAAAATTTACTTTATAAAATAGGAAGTGTAACCATTAATAAGCGTAGAGCTGGGATTGCATTTTTTGTTTTGTTTTAGATGTGTAACCAGATGTGTTTCCACCCTCAGTATCTCTTAAATCGTAAGAATGGCTAAACTGGGTCAGATCAAAGCTCCATCTAGCCCAGTATCCTGTCTTCTGACAGTGGCCAATGCCAGGTGCTTCCGAGGGAATGAACAGAACAGGCAATCATCAGGTAATCTATCCTGTCTCCCATTCCCAGCTTTGGCAAACAGAGGCTAGGGACACTATCCTTGTCCATCCTGGCTAATAGTCTTTGATGGACTTATCCTCCATGAACTTATCTAGTTCTTTTTTGAACCATGTTATAGTTTTGCTCTTCACAACATTCTCTGGCAAAGAGTTCCACAGGTTATCTTAATCTTCGAAAATAAACTTTTTGTTGCTTTCACTCTAAATGTATTTCATGCTGTAATGTTATAAAGGACCTGATCCTGAACTGCATTGATCAAGCTGCGTGTATTCTGTTTCTCTGGGGGGACAGTTTAACTGATAGTTACTGTGAGAGTCCTGTGATGGGACTAGATACTGCAGTGAGTGTTTTGAGAACTCGGGGGGTTAGTATTACGCTCACAAAGCCGAGTAATTATTCCAGAATCAACATCACTTTTATTCTGGAATAGTGTCAACATTGGGAGCTACTCTGGAATAGCTACTGCAGGTTATCTATGCTGGTCAATTTCCCCATGTAGACAGCCTAAGAGAGTTAATAAGAAAATACAGATGGTTATGTCTAATATGCTGAGAACACTCAGCTTTATAAAGCCTTTCCATCTAACCCTGAATGGGAGAAAATGGCAAATGTCTAATAAGAATGAAGCTCAATCAAGGTAAGACCAAAGTACTCTCTGTGGGAAGCAACTGAGGCCAACAATTTCAGGAGCGACTACTGACTGTGGATGCCTAACTTGAGCTGCCTTAAAAGGATTCAAGTTTCATAGGGCGACTTCTCAACACTTTCTGAAAATCAGGCCCCTTCAATGTGGTATACATTGAGCACATAAAAGCTGAGGTACTCAAAATCACTAGTTATTCTTGAAATCTTGGTTTGAAAGAACTGGTGAAATTACCTTGGTACCCTTGGCTGAGGGTGTGCAGTTGCCATCTACTATTTACAATATTACAGTTTAAGAGCCTTGTTAGCATCCAGGAGCAACCCTGGATTTCCAAGAGCATTTTTTCAATCTGTATGTGGCAAGACAATTGTGACCATTACTTGCAGAAGTAGAGCTTGCTACCATCATCCATGCCTTTGCCATTTCAAGACCACACTATTGGAGAGGTCTGCTTGAGGCTACATCTGGACAGCTCAAAAACTTAAGCTACGGGAGTATGAAAATTTCAATTTTTAGCAGCACCCAAGTGAACCCAATTAAAAAGAGAGTGTTAGTCAGTTTATGGCCAGTCTATGGATTTGAAATTATTTGTTTCAAATTCAATTAAACTACCAACATCTCCATTTTCAAATATTTGGCTGTCATTACCCTTTATACATATACTTCTGAGTGAAACTATTTTAGGGATATTTATCCTAGCTAAAAATAAATGAGAATTTACTTCTCAGCAATGTCAACCTCTAATTAAAACCAGTTCTCCAGCCAGACACTATACTAAAAAGAAAAAGCCCCTAGTAACAAAATTTTCATTGTTAAAGCAGACCTGTTCATAAGCAATTATACCTTGTCAACTCTAACAGTTAATCTAACCTCTTCAGTGACACCCAGTTATTTTCGCACTGAACATTCTGATACAAACCAATAATTATGGCCCTCACTTTCTATCTCCACTGACATTGGTTTCCAGACTATAAAGACATAGGCACATGAACTCATAACCTTAAGGTAACCACAGGATCATTAAAACGTTATTTTTTTGAAATATGACATTTCTGAAATGGTTTGACCATTAAACAACAAACATTTTAATCTTCTCCCTGCTTGTATTTATTCTGCCATTTTAATAACTGCTACTAATAGAATACTACTAGCAATAGGAGAACTTTCCCTTCTATGTGTCATCTTTTCACTTGCAGTAAGTCACTTAAAAAAATTAATTAGCACCATAATGTATAAACCACACCAAAGGTACAACTTATTAGCTGCTATCTGTTTTCTCCAAGGAGTACTGGGCTGTTTCTCACTAGAGAAAGGGGGCAGCACAAAATTGCCAATCAGAGGTTGTAGAGGTACGGACTATGTCCCCTCCCACCCTAAATTTACTGGTAGAATAGGTCATGTTACAAACAAACATTAAAATCACCTTAAATTAAACTATTGTAACTATTTACATTTCTGTTGTTATACACACATTTAGAAGTAGAATACTAACAAAATTGGAAGAGACGGAATGACACAAATCAGAAGAAATTACAGTTAAGAAAGGTTTCCCTCTTTATTGTAGTACAGTAGAACCTAAAAGTTATGAATACCTCAGGAATGGAGATTGTCACTCTGAAATGTTCGTAACACTGAACAAAACGTTATGGTTGTTCTTTCAAAAGTTTACAACAGAACATTGACTTAATACAGCTTTGAAACGTCACTATGCAGAAGAAAAATGGTGCTTTTAACCATCTTAAACTGAATGAAACAAACAATTTTCTCTCTTTTTTAAAAACTTTCCCTTTATTTTTTTAGTAGTTTACATTGAACACAGTACTGTTCTGCACTGAAATTGCTTTTTCTTTTCTTTTTGTCGCTGCTGCTGCCTGATTGTGTACTTCCAGTTCCAAATGAGGTGTGTGGTTGACTGGTCAGTTCGTAACTCTACTGTTTAGAATTCTGAGGTTTTACTGTATGTCTGTCAATCACCCAAAATAGGGATGAAATTAGCTGTAAGTTATTAATAGGGAAGGCAAAAATAGACAACCCTGTATTTTTAAAGAAAACAAAGATGGGTAAATTATGTATACTATGACTTTAAATGAGACTCCATAGGCTGGAAGACATTTCTCACAACAGCTGCATCAGAGGATGCTTGCAATAGACTTTCTAATGTTTAGCAAAGGTGTAAATGCCAACAGGTAGCAGCTTTGCAGGTCAGTCTGAAATGAAACACTAAATTCTTTCTGCTTATGATGCTTACATTGCTCTGGTCTTGGATTCTTACTGACTATACATATTAGTGAAATTCAGGTTTTTTGCCAGCTACCTAAAAGACCTCTTCATATTTGAATGCTTCCTGATATCTGACACTATGACATGATTTTTCCTATGCAAACTAGGATTTCCTCTGCACTGTGGAAAAAAGAGTTGATTTTAGGACAATGAACTCTGACAAAGTTGTTTAACCACCTTGATCTGACTCAAGATGCAAAATGGAGCCTAAACATTCATTAAGCTCCTGCCTCTTAAATTTTCCTAGCTAGCATAATGGCTATAAGGAATGTCACTTTGGTGGTTAAGGTGAATAGACATGGACCATCAGCTCTAAATAAGGCAAATGGAAGAAGCTGAAGGACCCATATGAAACCATGGAGGACATATTGTCACATTTTGGGGATTTTGTATAAGTTGCAGCAGTAGGTCAATCTAATCAAACTGGCCAGATGACCTATTGAGGTCCCTTCCAGTCCTACACTTCTTCGATTCTATGATTCAGTGCTCTTAAAAATGCACCTAAAAGTAACATGAATGGGCTCAAGCAGTCTCCTTTACCTCTTCCCTCACATACTTAAAAGTTCTTGTGACAGGTTTCCCGCATCATCTGCTAAAGACGACAGAAAACCCCAATTAGAGTCATGCTTTGGACCTGTGAGGTGATTGACTGATTACATCCCACTCAGAGGGGGCAGACGTAGGTAACATTTAAGGCTTATAGGAGCCTGAGGGAACTCAGTAGAGGGGAGAATGCAGAGAAGGCAGTACTCCCCTAAAAGGAGAGAATCACAGAGAGCAAGACAGGCTCTTGTGAGGGAAGTCCTGAAGGAAGAATGACAGCAAAGTTGGCAATCTTGATGTAGCCCTGTGAAAGGGCAGAGGACCTTCTTGTTTACCACTGATTGGATCTTATTATGTTGGCCTTTTGCTACCCTGAAAAGAAACAAGACTGGAGAAGTGTCTTGGCCAGAGGACTAAGTCACAGCACACAAAGGCAAAGGACAAGCTGGTGCAGGACAGAAAAGCAGCCAAAGCAAGTGCTACAGGGGCAGATCAGTATAATGCCAACTTCTTCTGCAAGGAGGCACTTTTATCACAAGTAGAGACTGCAACAGTCCATAACTCTTCTTCCTTTGCAAACAAAACTGATGCTCTGGGCAGAACTGCAAATGCTGTACCTTAGCAATGTTTCTTTAGTTTGTCTCCCATTATAGACTGCTATCTTGTCAACCAACTTCAGAGCAATACATTTTCTATTAGAAAAATTTCCATTCATTCATTTTAAAAAAGAGTCTGCAATAGTTTTTATCAATGATTAAAAAAACACTTTCACACATTTGAAAAGAAAGTCGATGGAACAGACTGCGAGGAGTTAATTTTTTCTGCAACAGCCTGTTACATAGGGATACTAATGAGGAAGGAATGGAAATGAAGACTATCTCCAGACAAAGGAAATCTCTAGGGCATAGCCTTGGTATGTGTAGAGGATATGTATTACACCAACATCTTTTTTCTTCAAGTGTGTAGTACATTAGCAGGGGTTCCATTATAAATAGCATTGACTATGAATGAATTTATATTAATCTGGTCACTGCACTACAAAATTTTGAACTATTTTATTCCTTTAATTGTTTTCCTGTCTCCTTCCACACATCTACATTTTTGTAGTCTGCTGAGTCCCTTTTAGGGACCAAATTTTCACTGAACGAAAGAATTACATCAACCAGGAAAATGAAAGTAGGTCAGAGGCAGCAGTGATGGGGGAGGGGACAGCAAAAGGACTTGAGGGGGAAGAGGTGAATGGCTCTCTTGATTCCTCTTATAACGAGGAACTATTATATTGTTTGATTAAAGTGCCCTGATCAAGTTGTATTAAAGTTATAAAACAGATTTAAAATGACTAAAAAAACCCAAAAACCTCAAGAAAACCCAGACACATGAAGAGAGCATTCTTCCATCAATGCAGTTTTAGGATACTGAATCTCTATTATACTGATCTCTACTATAATAATCAATCCACTGTGCTCACAACAACTCACAATTTTATTCTTTCTGACAACAAAAATAAGGTGCCAAGTTTCACTCAAGGGCCCCGATTCTGCAATTGGGTCTGTCTGGGCAAATCCCGGCACTGATGGAGAGCCCATTGGCTTCAGTGGGGTTCCATGCAGATTTAAGAATCCAAATGCAGAAATTTGATTACAGGATCAGGGCCTAAGTGAAATATCAAAGTACAATTTAAATTAAAGGTTATGACATTTATATGAATGAGGTAAATGATGTCATTTTCCTAAATGCAACACTATTTTTTAGAAACTGATTAAAAAAACTGATTAACTAAATCATCAAATACCATCACTCCTGCAAAGCCATGATATAGACTTCAACAATAAAAGGCATTCTCTTAAAGAAATTAAACTGATAATACTGATAATTACTCTAAATCTCCACAAATATAAAAGTAACCAGGTCATCAGTTTATAACTGGGAGTTGCTTTGTGAATTCTCATCCCAACTCAAATTCTGAGCTAGCAAAAGCCTTTTATGCTATTTCTGCTATGCTTTTTTCTTAAAACAGGTGATGTCTTGTTCTCAAAATAAACAGAAGATAAGAGAACCGATTAAACATTCACCATATTGTACATAACCTGTTAAATCAAGTTGCATAAGGGACACTGTGGTAAATGCACATGAACTTTCCTTTGTTCCTAAAGCTCTCTAGGAACAACAACAAAAACACAAGAATACATCCAGAGAGCAGAGTTATAAATAAGGATTTTTTTTTCTAATAGAGTTATTGCTAGGATTTATGGTAAAGTTTTAGCTGAAACAAGCAGCTAAGCCTCATGCAGCTGAACTCGACTTCTAAGCTTAATGTAAAACTGACTAGAAGAGGTGTGATATGGTACAAGATTGACCATAAGAGTCATATAAAGCAACATTTTAAATTAGGCTATACAGCATTCCATTTAAAATATCTGACCACTTTTTCCACACACATTGATACTGGAAGCCAAAAGTCCTAGTTACATGATCAGCATCACTCATGCAAGTATTACTATTAATTCAGTAGCACCCAAGATATGCTAAACACTTTTGAAACACAAAGAAACAGAACCAAACACAAATGTTAGCTTATTTTGGCTTTATTTTTACTTCTTCCTATATAATATTACATATCAAAACAATTAAATTAAACGAATGGTATTTTCAGTACTTGCCTTTGCAACCTGAATACCAGACTTCAGAATAGGGTGACCAGATGTCCCGATTTTATTGGGACAGTCCCAATTTTGGGGTCTTTTTCTTATATAGGCTCCTATTACCCCCAACCCCCTGTCCCGATTTCTCACACTTGCTGTCTGGTCACCCTACTTCAGAATGCTTGTACAACTTTAATTCAGCCCCCTTGTGCACATACATTTTGATAGTCTTTTAATTGCATAATCACATACAGTACAACCTCAAAGATATGAACTCCAGAGTTACAGACTGACTGGTTAACCGGACACCATGTGAAATCGGAAGTAACCAATCAGGCAACAGCAAAGACCAAAAAAAAAAAAAGCAAATACTGTACTGTCCCTGTATTGCATCTGGGCTGCCTGTCCCCACCCCACCCCCACATGCGGGGGAGCCACTTACAGCAAGACGCTGGGACTGCCAGCTCAAGGCAGCCGAAGTCAGCAAAGCAGGAGCAGCGCTGGGGTCTGTGCTGCTTTCACCCCTCCTCTCCCCAGCAAGGGGGACATGCTGCTTACAAACTCATGCCTGTGCTGTGTATGGAGATCTGTTGCTGCTGAAACCTGGCCTGGAATATCAGCTGCTGGATCTGGAGCCCAAACTGCACTTTGTTCAGAGTTACAGACAACCCCTCCATTCCCAAGGTGTCTGTAACTCTGAGGTTCTATTGTACTATTTTCTCCACTGAACCCATTCCTCATTCATTGCAGAAGATGGATGGTGCTCCACGAATGTGGCAGCTATTCAATATTTATTCAATGTGCCTTATTTACTGCACATCATCCAAACCTTGTATTGAACACAGAATTGTTCATTTCCGAATGATCTATTCCAAGGTGCTCATCGCTATAGAATCTGAGTGGCTTACAAACACTAATTTTATCTGCACATCTCCCCTGTGAGGTATTATTCTTCCCATTTTACAGATGAGGATAAAGAGACTTGCCTGAGGTCTCCCAATGAATCAGTGACAGAGCCAGGACCAGACCTCGAGATCTGATCTCTGGGTGCCCATCCCTGTGCTCATTCCTCCAGAACACATGCCTTACTGACAGAGCAGCTGAGCATTCACTGTTAATAAACATTCACTGACTTTCGCTGAAGCTGCAAGTGCTCAGATCAAGACCCAGGTGTCTCAAGTTGGGCACCAAGAAAATGAGGGGGACACAATTAGTGCCTCCCTACCAAAATTTTTCTTTAAGTAACTGGTTCAGTATCACACAGGAAGCCTCTGGCAGAGGCAGGAATAAACTGAGTTCTCAGAGTGGCATTCATCTGCCTTGTCCACAAGAACATACTTTTCCTTCCTGCAATCCCCTTCCTCATTCTCTAAACATCTGCCAACCTCTACAATGAAGGAAGCAAAGGTCCTATAGACAAGAGCCTCAATGACTACACAACCATAATTCATTCCCAAAGTAACATCCATCCTTTGTTATCCCAGAGGACTGAAGGGCCACTGGGGCTGTTTAGTGAGTCAGAGAGATGGTTGTTGGGGAGAGCGCAGCCTGACACTCCACACCTCATCCCTATTCTCCTCCCAGAGTTTCCAGTGGTGCAGTGTATGCTGCTGCAGAGGAAACAGATTAGATTAGGCTGATTTAGACTAGAATGTGTATGTTCAGTCATAATGTTGACAAGCTGCCAGAATGCTGCTGACAACATACACAAAAGAAGGAAAATGTCCATTTTCAATAGTTTATATCTCAGCTAAACCTGAGTGGAATGGCATGGGACAAGACATCAACAATTCTCTGGCCCCGTATTTCTCCCTACTGAATTGCAAAGGCCTGCTGCAAATAATGGAGTTGACTGATCTTGTTTAAAAAAAAAAAGTTACATGATTCTTATATAATGGAAAGGGTTAGGCAAACTGCATACCAGAGTTACTGCTAGCTGCCCCTATAATAAAAGAATAACTATCCAAGGCTCTTGGAACCCTTGACAAATTAAAAATACAGTTCAACAGCAGGTGGCGGCAGCAGCAGTCAAAGGCCAGACAATGCACAGATCTCAATCCCACCACAGTGAATTGGGTGCTCTCACACCTGTGCAGCACCCACCTCAGTCCTCCTCCACTTCCACAGACCTTATCCAATTAAGATAATACACCATGAGGCTGTATTCCCTTTACCGTGGCCCAGAAGCAAGAGGGAGCTGCCAGAGGTCAGAACTAGTGTGGGGGCAGACTCCCACAGCCTTCACTCCCAGAGGCAACCCCTGCCTTTACTCTCAATGATACATGGAGATAAACATGGAGAGGAATCTTTGTGAGGATTTCCAGGGAGAGAATCCTTTTATGCAGCTTTATACACTGTGGGGGTGGGACAATGACTCCAAAAGAACATTTCTTCCCACAATTTACAACTCTCAAATGTCCCCATTCAGCTCCTCAAAACCCTAACCCGACACAAACCTCAGCCATCTTAAGCGCCTGCCCAAATAGATGCTAAACATTTGGACTACTTGGAATCCTAATTACTTCAAATGAGTAAATAATTCAGTATATAGTGCATCTTAATACTCATTAAATAGCCAAAAACAGATTGAAATTTCCTCAAATATTTTCTATTTAATTTATTCAATAGGAAGATTTTTGCGGGGGAAGGGTTAAATCTATGGATTAATTGTACCTTGCTGTGAGAATTCAAGATAATCTTTATTAGGTTTTACTGTAACAACCATCAATGTAGGCAAAAGCACTGACTAGGTCGCACGTCAACAGCTAGAGTAGACTCCTCATCACCTTCTTCCAGTTCTAAAAAGCTCTCCTAGGACTGCAGAATTATTGTTTGCTTTGGTTTTTAAAAAAGCACTCCAGCAATGGTGTTAGCAAAAAAGGTGAGTCAAGCAGCTGCTTCAAAATCATTCGCACCTTGGCTCAGTCCCATCTCCTCTCGTAGCATGTGCCAAAAACCAATTCCCTTGACCAAGAAACCCGTGTTTATATTCTCATGCAATCCTTTCTGGTTATTAGCATCAGACGTGTCCCACAGAATTGCAACTAATTTGGCGAGTCTTCCATAGAAGTCAGGCTCTAATGTAGCTGTGTCTTGCTCCATTAATGGCTTGGAAAATCATGCCCACAGACTTCAATTGTTACCAGAAATGAACTAAAATAACACAGGACACAGAGCATAGGGGGTGATGTGCTCTCACTGGCTAGTACTGCTGAAAAAACAGCCTGCTGGATTCTACACAAGATGGAGCAATCTCTAACCTAAATACAATACACTATAGTAATCCAGTCTATAGTGGTATGTCTTCACTGCAGGGTTAACCCCAACTCTTACCCTAACCTGGCTCCCCTCCACATGCACACAACCCAAAACTGGTGGTGCTTTCAATCCAAGCTAGCTGGTCCATCTTCGGGTATAGGCTAATGCCCACATGCTGCTTTCACTCAGGCAGGTAACCTGCCCACTTTGCAGGGAGGATGCAGACTAAACCACTAAGTGCTGATAGCCCACTAGTGTCTCCCACAATCCCCCCCATATACCCAGGACAAAACTTCTCCCACAATTTACTGGGAAAAATCATGGAGTGACTTAGTCTACTGCAGCACTAAAAACCATGAGATATGCCCCTGAAATTCCTACAACACACACAGGTGAATGCAGCACCAGTTAGGACACAGTAACTCAGGTATGGCTTTGCAATGTGGCTATTCATCCCCAGGCTAGGCTAACCCTGAAGGACAAACATACAGATGACCATGGCCAGTGTCTCCTCTGGAAAGAAGGAGTGAAGTCTACTAAAAAAAGATGAAGTTGGAAGAATCTGTTTCTCACTTCTGTCATTACCTTAATCAGGTCCACCTTACTTGTAAAATAGTGAGAACATGGCTTTTCTCAGACTGAAATCTCTGTTTTGTGGATCATAAAGTTATATTCTGTGTAACTGGAATATCTGTGATATTTGGCTTTTGCTACCCAGAGTTAAAATCCCTTAAGACAGAGGTGGGCAAATTACGGCCCGCAGGACAGATCCAGCCCGTGGGACCGTCCTGCCCAGCCCCTGAGCTCCCAGCCTGGGAGGCTAGCCCCCAGCCCCTCCCCTGCTGTCCGCCCTCCCCTTCAGCCTCAGCATGACACCAGCACTCTGGCCCACCAGGGCAAAGGTGTGGCTGCGATCTCCTTCCGCTCTGAGCGGCATAGTAAGGAGACAGGGAGCAAGGGTTGGATAAGGGGCAGGGAGTCCCGGGGCAGTTGGATGGGGCGGACAGGGGACGGGGAGTAGGGGGGCTGGATAGGAGGTGGAGTCCCAGAGGGGGCAGTTAGGGACAAGAGGGATTGGATGGGTTGGGAGTTCTGAGGGGGGCAGTCAGGGGGTGGGAAGTGGGAGGGGGCAGAGTCCAGGCTGTTTGGGGAGGCACAGCCTTCCCTACCCAGCCCTCCATAAAGTTTCGCAACCCGGATGTGGCCCTCGGTCCAAAAACTTTGCCCACCCCTGCCTTATGAATACAGTATGATTCTTAAAAAAAGTAAAGGAGTACTTGTGGCACCTTAGAGACTAACCAATTTATTTGAGCATAAGCTTTCGTGAGCTACAGCTCACTTCATCGGATGCAACACGAAAGCTTACGCTCAAATAAATTGGTTAGTCTCTAAGGTGCCACAAGTACTCCTTTTCTTTTTGCGAATACAGACTAACACGGGTTACTCTGAAACCTGTCAGTATGATTCTTGGTTTCCCAGTATTTTCAGAGTTTTCATTTGTACTTTCCACAAGCCCCAAAGGGTTGTAACCAAAACCAACTGTCATTTCTGCTTTGTCTTTCAACCCAAAGATTTCATCAGCACACTTCTCTACCCTTAACTTTCTGGCATTGTAAATACTTTTTACATCAATATCTCTTCCCTCCTTTTTCTCTTCCTGTCTCTCTTGTACTGATTATACCTCTCTCTACTGACACTCTTGTGGGGATCACCACCACCACCAGTTTTCTGTATCACTCCCTAGAAGAGACTCGCCATAGTTTAGCGAGAAATATGAACAGAGAAGGCAGTGTTTGGATCTGTATTGGATTTGAGCTAGATTTTAGGCTAGAGAATGAAACCAAGCTTGGGTTTGAGTTGTGATCAAGACCATACTGAAATTTCATCTTGAATGTTGGAAATCACATTATATCAACTGTTCTTGCAAGATTTTGTGTGCATCTGAACTGAAAAATCGGCCTGATTTTGTATCAGATCCAGAGATTGGAATTTCAAAATTCTTCCTAACATTCAAAGAGCTTGAATAAAAGGTTCTGGTTTTTCAATTTCTAAGATGCACTTTAGTTGTCCATGGTTATTTTTCATACTCCTTGCACTTTTGTATATATACGTTAGTAGATCAGTCAACTTACTCCTCATTCAGAATTAATCCATTTTACGTCTTGCTACATTTTAATTAAATGAAAGCTCCCCTTTCCCTACCTAGTTTAAAAGCAGCATTAACGAGTCCCACTAGTTCAAAATTCAAAAGTCAGTACTTATTCTAAAAAAAGAACAGTAGACTAACATGGCTGCTACTCTGAAACCTACTTATTCTAAGCCGGGACCATAAAATCCAAACCAACTATTCCTCATATTCCGATTCTAGGAAAATTCTTTTATGAAAGTTTCTTATTAAACATCCTTGTAAGCAGCTGAAGTACTGCATATATATATAGCAGTCGGATCCTACTAGACTATTCACACCTGCAGTTGCACCTTAACTACGGGAAGTACAGATCTATCCAATAAGACAGTGCTATAGTGGTTCACTGATCATTACATGTAGCCAAAGGCTCATCCTGGGTTCACAAGCTACAGAACATAGCTGTTAAGGGGACTAAATTGTACCTGTATCTTCAGACAGGTGTTTTACATTTTACATGCTTAGGTTATTTGAATGTTTTTATTTTTTAAGTTAGAGTTTCCTAATGTTGTCAAAAGGCTTATAATTAACAGATTCAGAAGAACTACTGGAAATATCTAGTAAACTTTGATCAACTGTAGAAAAGAATAGGTCCTAATTGTTCTATTTTTTCTGTTTAAGTATTATAAAATGAGCCATGAGACCACTCTGAGAGGTTGATGAAGATTCCAATCTGTTAATTGTGAAACTACATCCATATAATTTAGAACCAATTGCGAAATGGGAGAATATTACTACTATAAGTATAATGCTCTTCAGAATATCAAATGCTCCTTCTGCCAGAGACAGATGGCCTTTAATCGTGTCCTTCAGTTCACCCAAGGCATGTCCATAAGATACCTCAACCTTCAAATAACGCTCACAAGCTATATACTGGACACATGGTTATGTGACAGAAAGATGAAATATCCTGCTGCCCAATGTGAAAGAGAGGTTAGTAAGTATGTATAGCAGCAAAAAACAGTTGTTCATTTGGGAAAATCAAATATAACAGGATGTTCAAAATGTAGTGTTTGCGCCTTAAAGTAAATCATTAAAACATTAAAGCAGAACTTTAAAAATAGCTGTATTTATCATTCTAGGATTTACATTTTCATGTCACCCCATGTTTATAACAAGCAGCTTCTATACCCAAACAACAAGCTGACAACATTTGTTATTTTATACCGTGTATATCAGAGCTGATAGCTAAAAACAAGATGACCTGGCAGCATTATTGAGCAGAAATGACAGGAAGAGGAAGGACTAGAAGAAACTATTTTAATAGATTCGTTGGACAATTTAAGTTATACTTTTCTGAAGAGAAATTAACATTCATACTGCATTAATTACCTTCTTCCACTAGTTGCTAAGCAACAGCATCTGTCTCTATACAAGCAGTCCACCAAAAAAAGACAGACAGACACAAAACACATAGTAACAGAACACTTACGTGTTGTGCTCAAAGGTGGTTTTCAACCTGGAGAAAATAATGTCATTTTAATGTAGTAAACATGTAAGATTCAAAATCTGAATTTGAAACAGGAACGAGTTCAGGCCAAATTTTCTGAAGTATCCCTAACTTTGTGCACTTCAGCTTTTGAGTGCCTAATATGAGATATTTCAAGCCTGATTTTCATGACTGTTGCATACCCACAGATCCCATCGATTTATGGTGAAACTGTGTAATCAGTAGCTGGGAGGGGGAATAATCAAGCAGTAATTGCACCAAGGAGAGCACCCAAAAACTGAGGTACACAAAACTAGTGGACACTTCTGAAAATTTTGGCCTCAGCTTTTACTGACAGACGTATAGAAGCTTAGTATGTGGCATGTTCAAGCCATGTCAACTTCAGTGAATAAGGGTAATTACACAGCAGTTGTCAAATAAGAGCCTGGTTTTGACTCCCAGTAGAGAATGGAGAAACTGGCTTTCTAAATAATTAAGTTACACCCAACACTAAAGTGAAATAAATTTAAATTAATCCGATGACTAGTTTTACCTGTCTTGTTTGTCACTTATCCAGAGAAAGGAGGGATGTAAAGGATATCTGAAAATTTCAAGGAGGAAAGCCACGTGCTTCCTTCCTCTCTTCCTTCCAGGGCCTTGATGACTTTCCTACTAGATTTCAGAGTAACAGCCGTGTTAGTCTGTATTCGCAAAAAGAAAAGGAGTACTTGTGGCACCTTAGAGACTAACCAATTTATTTGAGCATGAGCTTTCGTGAGCTACAGCTCACTTCATCGGATGCATACCGTGGAAACTGCAGCAGACTTTATATACACACAGAGATCATGAAAAAATACCTCCTCCCACCCCACTGTCCTGCTGGTAATAGCTTATCTAAAGTGATCATCAGGTTGGGCCATTTCCAGCACAAATCCAGGTTTTCTCACCCTCCACCCCCCCACACACAAATTCACTCTCCTGCTGGTGATAGCCCATCCAAAGTGACAACTCTTTACACAATGTGCATGATAATCAAGTTTGGCCATTTCCTGCACAAATCCAGGTTCTCTCACCCCCTCACCCCCCTCCCAAAAACCACACACACAAACTCACTATCCTGCTGGTAATAGCTCATCCAAAGTGACCACTCTCCCTACAATGTGCATGATAATCAAGGTGGGCCATTTCCAGCACAAACCCAGGTTTTCTCACACACCCCCCCACCCCCCCCCACACACACAAACTCACTCTCCTGCTGGTAATAGCTCATCCAAACTGACCACTGCATACAGTTTCCACGGTATGCATCCAATGAAGTGAGCTGTAGCTCACGAAAGCTCATACTCAAATAAATTGGTTAGTCTCTAAGGTGCCACAAGTACTCCTTTTCTTTTTTCCTACTAGAGAGGCAGATCTTTGGAGGTCTCAAATAGCAATGACTGTAAGTTTTAATAGTTCATTTTACTTTTTTCTGCTCTACCACCAAAACCATGCAAGTAGTTTTCAGCAGTGCTTTTTCTGTATAAGTCTACTTTTATTTTGGGGTTCTCTGTGCTTCATATCTTGTACAAAGTGTAAACACATTTAGGCGAAGTACTCAGAATACCTTGAAGATGCATAGGTTCCAAAATTGAAGGTGAATCTCTTTGCTCCTCATTAGCAGAGACAAACAGAAGACCGAGTTTGAATTGCATCCTTGGTGACTAAAAAATTCTCTTGGGTCACAGGGCGTCTCCATTGCTACCCGGTGAAACCCGCTGCATGGCCAGTTCAGATGGTTTTGCAGACACAAATGCACACTGGTCTGTTTATCTTTCACCAAGGTGTGCATTTATTTCCCTCTTACATAATACCACCATGCAACACAGCCTTACAGCAAGGACAGGCTTCCCTACAGCCCCCAGCCCAGACTCACTCTAAGCTTCCTTGGAGCTTCTCTTGAACTGACCCTTGCTTCCTTGTTTCCTCCCCTTATAGTCTCCCCAATTACATTAACCCAGTGGTTGTCACCCAGGTGTTCACAATGCCCCACCAGAAAGTACATAATTGCCCTAAGCTGGGCCTGCAGCCTTCTCTAAGCTGCAGCAGTGTCAGTGATCAGGGTACTGCTGATAGCACCCTGTCAAATCTTGCTTTAATTTTATGTAAGTGACCAGGAGTTATGGAATGTCATTAGTTTTCCAGCTGAATCCCAAGGCTAAGTATGGGATGGGTGAAAGGTTGCAATAACTTGGAGAAAAGTCTGTGATAATGACGGCCACTACTAAACACTTAAACACTGCTTTATCAAGACTATCTACAGAAACAATAACTGACTGGTCCTCACAATACCCTTATGAAATAGGCAAGATATAATGAAAACAAAATGATCAAGCCGTTTGCTTTTTAAAATTTATTTATTTTTTCTAGAAGTTATCTGTATAACATTTTCTGCTGAACTACAAGCAATTAGAAAAATCACTCTGAAAAACAAACTATTATATTCAAACACTGTATTGAACATAGTATAAGACAATCCTGCATTTACAAACATTGACAGGGTAATAAACATTCCAGGCAGTGCGCTGCCTCTTTTTTTTTTTTTTAAAGAGAGCAAACACATACTTATTAAGAGGATTCAGATTTGAAATTATGGCATTTTAGACTTTAGGCAGGTGCATTTTGAGAATGGTGGTTTTGGCCATATTGTTCTTGTCAGACAGTCCAACAACCAACTAATAGAGATGCTGTATTAAATATTTTAATCTTTTTTAATATTGGATGTGTTTTAAATGTTGAGATATATGCCCCCACATCAAAGTAAAATACATTCATCAATATTACTGTTCCTCTAATTCCTCGATTCTCTTGATGGGACTGTCAAGGTTCCTCCCCCACTCTGAACTCTAGGGTACAGATGTGCGGACCTGCATGAAAACCTCCTAAGCTTACTTTTACCAGCTTAGGTTAAAACTTCCCCAAGGTCCAAATTAATTTTATCCTTTGTCCTTGGAATATCCACTGCCACCACCAAACTCTAACTGGGTTTACTGGGAAATGTAGTTTGGACACGTATTTCCCCCCAAAATCCTCCCAACCCTTGCACCCCACTTCCTGGGAAAGGTTTGGTAAAAATCCTCATCAATTTGCATAGGTGACCAAAGACCCAAACCCTTGGATCTGAGAACAATGAAAAAGCATTCAGTTTTCTTACAAGAAGACTTTTAATAGAAAAAGAAGTAAATAGGAGTAAAGGAATCACCTCTGTAAAATCAGGATGGTAGATACCTTACCGGGTAATTAGATTCAAAACATAGAGAATCCCTCTGGGCAAAAACCTTAAGTTACAAAAAAGACACACAGGCAGAAATAGTCATTCTATTCAGCACAGTTCTTTTCTCAGCCATTTAAAGAAATCATAATCTAACACATACCTAGGTAGATTACTTACTAAAAATTCTAAGACTCCATTCCTGTTCTATCCCCGGCAAAAGCAGCATATAGACAGACACAGACCCTTTGTTTCTCTCTCTCCTCCCAGCTTTTGAAAGTATCTTGTCTCCTCATTGGTCATTTTGGTCAGGTGCCAGCGAGGTTACCTTTAGCTTCTTAACCCTTTACAGGTGAGAGGATTTTTCCTCTGGCCAGGAGAGATTTTAAAGGGGTTTACCCTTCCCTTTATATTTATGACAGGGACTTTTATAGGTGTTTATCAATTTTGTTTAAGCAAGGGCACTGCATAAACAGGCATAAAAGCCTGTTACTTTTATACTCCATCCTTACATCAATTGATGTCTCTACAGTAATACCTTGTGGAGTCATAGTTCTGTGTTTGTGACTTCACTGCAGAATCCAGAGGAAAAGTTAGTTTGAGGTTCCATACTGTATTTCAGTAATTAGCAGTGGCAATAGAATATATTGTCTTTTAATAATAAATGGCCTCTTATAAAGTTTACCCTTGTGTAAAGCTCCATCTTTAATACAGAATTGTTACTGTGCTCTATCTGTGCTACAAATTCAGCTTTGTTCAGTTACCAGTTAGTTCATCTTACCTGGTTACAACAAACAAGGTTTAGTTGTACCCACAGAGTAGATTTTTATTTCCCACAACACAGTCATGCGTTAACCACATCTGTACCCCCAGACCTAAACCGTGCCTACATATATCAGCGCATTCTCAGGGGGGAAATGGGTTGTTATCCCATAGTGCCTCAGCAAAGAAGAGTGTGTTCAAACATCATTCACCTTCAGCAAGATCAGAAAGCTGAGAGGAAGGGGGACCAGCCAGTTACAGGATTCCAACCCAAGAAAGTGCAGGTACTGGGAAAGGATCACAGGAAGGCAAACAAATTCCAGTCTAGATTGCTGGCAGGAGCAATATTACTGCTAGCTGCCATGGTTACTCAGAGTATTGACCAGCCTATATAGAGACATAAACCATATCCACTAACTTGTGACAAAGTTATTTAAAAGTTGCAGTGTAGACTAGAACTTAGAACTAGAACTTAAAACTAACATTCAGGGCCAAAAGCTGAGGTGTAGGTGGGGCCTTAGAACTAGAACTAGAACTTAGAACTAACGTTCAGAGCCAAACTCTTATTTTTTTTCTTTTTTGAAGCTGAAACATGGATCACACTGTTTTTTAAAAAAAAAAAAATTCAAGTGTTTTTGTGCTAACATGTGAAAAAAATTGTGTATAGCTGCTTGTAGCCAGACAGCCGCCCCCCCCCCCCCCACCTCAGACCAGCATTGCTGGAAACACAGGAGGAAGCCGGAACAGGGCACTTAACATATATTCCAGCACAGCCTTTGAAGCTGTGAAAGCACAGGTGTGCTGCTACAATGTGCCTCTGGGAACAGATACAAGGATTAAGCTCACAGCAGGCAGAGGCCCTGTGACAGACATGGCTCTTAGCCCCAACTAAATAGCGTGATGCACACACACCAACATCCTAGGTGGGAAAATATTTACCCTGATAAAAGAAATGTCCAGTAGTCGAAACTTATTGTTTCTCTCCCTTGCAAGTGTAAACTACTCTTGCGAAAGCTGGTGTCACCCAGACAGACCAGCCTCAATTTGGCATAAGAAAGGAGAAAGAGAATAAAGGAGTACAGAGGTATAAGTAGGGGACCTACAGCACCATGATTTTTGAGTGCTTTTCACTATCTATCTGCTGGTCAGATAAGTGACAGCCTCCCAAGGCTTCTGCAGCTAAGAGGGTCCCTACGCCTTGTCCCTTATTCGTCTTTCCGCGGAATTGAGTGACCGATCCTGGCTTGGCACCGCTGGAATCGAGAGATGCAAGGAGGGTAAGAAGCACCCACACCTGATCTCCTATCTTTAGTGTACACATATTTTGACATAGAGCTCTATACTTTGTTTTTCTTTTCTTTGGGATTGTGGCTTCAGTTTTGTAACTTGTTTGTGTGTGTAACATCTCTACATTTAAATAAGTAGGCACTAGCAATTTTGTAACCACATGATTAGAATCTAGCTTAATAAATTTTGGTAACCATTTATGCATAAGCCTGACTTGTTTTCTCTGGTTTACTGTAAAGCAGCCAACACAAATAAAGAACCTCAGCCGTTTTGGCTCTAAAGCCTGGCCATTAGGTGAGAGTACTAAGAGCCTAGCGTTGAGTTGTGCCGCCTCCACGGGGCAAACTCTTGGGGCACCTGTCAGTCAATCCTGGCTGCCCGCTGCAAAGGAGCTCTGAGCTCTAGCAGTTAAAGTCACGGGTGTGGAGAGGCTCTTAGTGCTGCCATTGGGGCACCTGTCAGTCAGTATTGACTGCCCGCTGCGAAGGAGCTCTGAGCTCTAGCAGTTAAAGTCACGGGTGGTTAGGACCTTGGGGCATCCGTCAGCCTAGCCCGGGCTGCCCGCCGCGAAGGGACAGTGCGTCCTAGCGGTTAAAGTCACGGATGGTATAAACGGGCATAGCTGGCACCTCACCAAACATCCTTGGCCGTCGGCTAACACTGCTCCTCCTGTCAGGCAACCACACCCGCAACTCATAGTAGTCTTTGTATATATCAGTGTATCTGCCTTTAAGACTTCATACACTGTGTGAGAACTATATTATATCCACCGTCCTTTTAGCTGAGAACACCACAATTTGTATTAATCACTTAAGGGGATTTGTTGGTTAACAGATACTAATCCTACTTGTCCAGATACTGACCATGGTGCATTCCCAGGTCATGTTTGGAATAACAGAGCAATTAAAAAAAAAAAATCAAACCCTGTTACTAGCTATGCCATTATACTACTATGCTATACTACTATGTCATTATAATCCCCAACCAACATACACATCATGCATTATCCCCATTTGTCCGGACATTCCCCCTCTCTGAAATGATGAAAAAAGGAAACCCAGTTCTCTGCCTCCCGCCAATAAGTGCACCAACGACCAATGAGTGGTTCACAGATCACAGCTTGGGAACTTCCAATATAGAATACTGAATCTCAAACAAGAGATTCTTGTTTCTCAAACTCTTGCACCCCATTTCTTCAATCTGCAGTTAGACAGAAAAGATATCAAAGTGTACCTGTAGGAACAATTACAATACAATGGAAATTCAAATTGAACATCACTTATGAACTGCAAGAACAAAGCTCTCTGGTTCTGTATTTTCCTTACACTCCCTTCTTTTTCTTCAAAGACCTCTGTCTCGTGCAAATATGCTGGTTTTACTTCAGCTGTCTCAAAACTATCCACCTAGATTTCTTCACCAGGAACTTCATCAGGCTCAGAAAAGTGTATGAATAAGGGAGGAGAAGAAAGAAAGCAAGAAAAGCTAGTACAGAATCCGGTCATGTCAACCTATATGCTTCTACAGCTCTCCATCACAATGGTATCTAAGCACTTGACAAGCATTAATGTACCTATTTCCACCACACCACTGTAGGATAGGGACGTTTTTGTTTTTTTAATCCTGATTTTACAGATGGGGACAAGAAGCCAATTTAAAGGCTCCCATTGACTTCAATGTGGTTTGGATCAGGCCCTAAACAATTTACCAAAAGTTACACAAGAAATCTGTGGCACAACTAGAAATTGAACCCAGATCTCCTAAGTCTTAGCCACAGACAATCTCTAATCACTTTGACATTTGTTTCCTGAATCAATACTAACATGATATAGTTATGAATTTAAAGTAGTTAAAGCAAACTGTAAGAACTTCTTCCCCCCAGTCTGACCTATCAGATTTCCTGGAAATTACAGTGTTTGTCAGAACAGTCAGTTTATTGAAAGCGTGGTATTGCACAATTTTAAACACTCCCAATTCTGTCACAAGTGTAAGCTGGTTTATTGGTGTGTGTTTTTTGTTTATTGTTTTTAAGGTTGATAAGCACTGGCACCTATTTTACTTATTCTTCTCAGAACATAGTCAAGTGGAGATTATGTGGATGCAGTATAAATTTATAGAAGGTGCTACTATACTATACCGCTGTGTTCATACTGACTGAATAAGCAAATAGTTTTGATAATCTGTGTACATACAGTTTAAATTTTAAAGAAATCCTATTAGATATAATATATTCCAATGAACATATCTCAAACAATATATATTCTTTCATTAGGTTATTGGGGTTTTTTTTCGCTATAATATAGGGGTTAACTTTTGCAAAATGTTTTAAATCTGTCATGTACAAGTTGGAAGTGCTTCACAGAACATTAAGGGCACACACTCTATTCTGTTGTAAATAACGAGCATAACTCAAAATAGGCTTCTGGAGGAAACAGAGGTGAACATTAACATTTGTTGTAAGACTCCCCCCCACCCATGTACCTCAGAAAAACAGTTATACTCACACAAAAGATTCATACAGACTCCAGAAGCACTGAATGATTATATTGTCAAGATTCTGGAAATGAGGAAGTATATTTAAATATAACATATGTGTTTCCAATATCTTGAATTCTGTTATTGCTAAAGTTATTCCACTTCCCAGATTCCCATATTATTTTGGGTGGAGATTTTAACCTCATTATTACTTGAGTAATACAAGGCGAGCAAGTTAAAGCTTTCTGTAAAGATTTTCATCTTTGGAATCAACAAAGCAGAAAGACTGTACTTTTCCCCCCCTTCCCACCCAATTAATCTTCTACAAATGATTGTTTATTTTTAACTTCCTGGTATACTGCATATCTGTCAGAACTTGTTCAGCTGTAACAACCAACATTATTATGTCAGGTCACTCCATTCTCTCTCTCACACCCATACCACCTTCCCTCCCCTTTAACAAAACGGATGTGGATTTTTTTTTATTAATATTTTTTGCTGGAGACTTCAACCTTCTTTTTTTCTCTCTCTCTATGATCCAATGTTCAAATAACTTACTTTGTCTCAATAAGAGCTCTTCTATCTGATTGAAAAAAATCTTTAAAAAGAACTCTACTAGAACTGAGTAAATACAGCAAAACATAGCTGTAAACATTTGGACCAAAAAGTAAAATGTTTTTGTTCTCAAGAACATCTGTGGAAAGCAAAAGACTTAGTCTGGGAGCACGTGTAATTCCATGGTCAAGCTCATGATAGAAAGGTAAGGGTGTTGTCATTTGATTCATAAATATCTAAATGTCACCTTCTGCGGTAAGGCAGGGGGACTCCCTGGTCCCTCCAGCTCCCAGTTGGTAAATAATAGAATTTAATTAGAAATGGGTTGTGTTGGATATTATTCAAAAGCCCTTTCTCCCACAAACACAATGGTTTCAAACGTGACAATCCTAGAACAATTATGTATATACACAAGGAAATGTTTAAAAATCACCTTTTTAAATTATACTTTAAAATGGGTTTGTCAAACATGCAGCCCTCACAAAGTTAAATAGTGGCCCTCAACTGACAGTACTGTGTTATCTGTTAATGCTCAGAACACGATACCTGATTCATTTTTTAAATGTTACTATATTTACACTAATTACTATAAGTGGAAGGAGTGTGTCAAGGGCAGGTTTATATATTTTGCTGCTGCAAACTTCAATTTCCTTGAAGATACAGCAGATGGCAAAGGTATTCTTCATACTACTGTTATGATCAGCTATCAGGAGCAAATTAATGGGGACCAGTCTCAGCCTCAAGTGCTGTCTGGATCAGCATAGAACCCTTCCTTGAAGGAGCTTCATGTTTTCATGGCTCACTTACCTTCCTACCAATATCCAAAAATATGGAAGCCAAGAAGTCCAGTTTTCAGTGAAGCAGCAGTTAATTCGACTACTGTAACTCCTCGCTTAACGTTGTAGTTATGTTCCTAAAAATGCTACTTTAAGTGAAACAATGTTAAGCGAATTCAATTTCCCCATAAGAATTAATGTAAATAGGGTGGGGGGGTTGGTTCCAGGAGAAATTTTTTCACCAGACGAAAGACTATATTTTTATATACATATATACACACACACACAGAGTATAAGTTTTACACAAACAATTTAATACTGTACACAGCAATTATGATTGTGAAGCTTGGTTGAGATGGTGAAATCAGAGGGTGGGATATTTCCCAGGGGATGCCTTACTGCTAAAATGATGAACCAGCACTCGGCTGAGCCCTCAAGGGTTAACACATTGTTTTTAATGTAGCCTCACACTCTACAAGGCAGCATGAATGGAGGAAGGGGAGAAAGCATGGCAGAAAGAGACGGAGACACACACCTACACTGTGTGTGTGTGTGAGTGTGTGAGAGAGAGAGAGAGAGAACGCTGACCCTACTCTAAGTACATTGCCCTTTTAAACAGATTAGCAAACTGAGACTGCAGCTGCTGCCAGCAAGCTTTCCTCCGTCCTGAGCCCCGTGGTGTTGTGTCCCGTCCCCCACCCCCGCCATGGAAATAAGCTACAGGAGATGGGGGTACAGGAGCGGGGGGGAGGGGACACCCTGACATTAGCACCCTTCTTCCCTCTCCCTCTTTCTGCACAGCAAGCAGGAGGCTCCTGGGAGCAGCTCCAAGGCAAAGGGCAGGAACAGCACACAGCAGTGGGGGGGAGGAACAGCTGAGTTGCCCGGCAACACATAGCCTGCTGGGTGGCTGCCACACAGGGAACTTACAGGAGGGGGGAACTGATGCGGGGGCTGCCGGTCCACCCTGGTTCCAAGCCCCCACCAGCTGGCTCCAACAGGCTGCTCTTTCTGCAAGCAGCGGACAGAGCAGGCGGCTGCCAAACGTTATAAGGGAGCATTGCACAACTTTAAATGAGCATGTTCTCTAATTTATCAGCAAAGTAGCAACAAAACAACGTTAACCAGGACGACTTTAAGTGAGGAGTTACTGTATAGCAGAGCTTTCTATATTCACTAGCCTTGTCCTCACTTGTGCAAAAGTGGGATGCACTCCAGAGGTGAAAAATCACTGAATACGGCTTCAGGTGAAGAGCTAGAAGACGAACCATCAAATGATCCAAACATCCAGGACACATCATACTATACTATTTTAGGAGAAAGGTATGTTCTAACATAGTCAGCTTTTAACTCGGTACTACACGAAGTGCCAGAGCAAATTACCTGGGTATGCATCCTGCTGATCATACCTGCTAGCTCCACTGATCACGGAGTTCAGTTATTCCTTATGAAGCTGAAATGCATGAACATATACATCTGCGGAACTGAATCAAAATGTGTTGCAACACTAGACAAGAGCCTTCATAGCCAACAGCTAATAATGTCCATGATGATCTTCATGGACATTACAGTCTATGTCTTGGCGAACTACACATATTCTTCACAGCAATACGTGCAATTTGCTCCTTTGTTCATGGCTGAGATCTGGGGGTTTTGTACTGTGACAGTACTGTGAACCAGATTCTTGCAGAGAAAAAGCTGTAACATGCTATAGATGCACACATCCAAATACTGACTGCCTTTCAACAATACTCGACATCGTCTTTGAAAAACACACGTGTTTTAAGCCATATCCCAAAGGTACAGGACTTGCAAGACAATTTCCACATATCCATATGTTTACCAAGAAGCGGACAAATGGAGAAGAATTACCACCAACAAGGAGTGCAGTTATACCTGCTATCAAGGGCAAATTATCAAGCAATGGAAAGGCTCTGGGATGATCAAGCGCATCCAAAACAATGCTCCTCCATCGGGCATGGATGGGGCTTCGAGGATGGACTGATTTCACAAGTTGTGTGTCAATCCTTCAGCTAATCAAATGCATGTATGCAAAGAACAGCTGCTCACCACCCTGCAAATGTTTGACCAGCAGCCTGCCTTGTACAGAGATTTGGAAGTGCGGTGCGGGTGAGGGTCAGTATGAAAACACGTCTAGCACTGGTGCCCTCGATTGAGATAACACTGATGAGGACTTTGATGAATAAATGTTACATATGAAGGCCAGCTTCCCTAGGATTAGCAAAAATCACTGTTGTTTTTATGTAAGTAATGCACCCGTGTGAAAGTACAATTTTAAGAAAAGTTGATTTTAAGCATTTTCTTGAATATATATCTACATAATTGTTCTAGGTTTGTAATGTTTGGTACTAATGGTTAATGGTAGAAAAGACTTCAAATGATACCCAGCTCAACCCATTCCAGACAAAAATGTATCATCAAAATTTCTACCAATACGAGGACCGGGAGCTGGGGGGCAGCGAGTCCCCGCTGCCATGCCTCAGAGGATGACACCACTGAAATTATAATTCTGTACATTTTTACAAGCCAAATGGCACCGTCCTTACCTTTCTATCACTAATTCACCCACAAAAGGAGATTTTACTACATTATGCTCCGAGACTAACTAGCGAATATTCAGACTTGCTCAAGTGTTTGCATTGCCATCTGGAAATCTCAAATTTCCCTCCTGTTTACAAAAGTTGCAGTCATGCAATTGGATAGGTTAAATTTAAGATATTAGTTGTGGTGGGATCTGCCTGCCTGAGAGACTGCCTCTCTAGGATATTGCCACAGCTGTCGTCAGGGAAGGGACTATTATAATAGTTGGTGCCTAACAGGCCTACCCCAACTGTGAGCTCAACTGTGGGGAAAGTGGAACATTTTATAAACACGTATCCAATCACCTACGTTAATGGGAAATGGTACAAAAGGGAGACACACGGAATTAGCCCAAACAAAAAAGCCTACTCATACAACTCAAGGACTGTGTTAAGACCATATCTGGTAAATAAAAGAAGTGGGGGACCAAAATTATGGACCAAAATTGGAAATATTGGAAATTAAGACTAATTGGTAGACAAAATAATAAGAGGATGAGGTATTTTGAGGTCTGTAAAGAGAGAGTTTAGAGAGAAATCATTACATTAGTTAATTAGATGCCTGGCTCAGAAATGGGAGAACTGCTCCACCATCATAGCTCCCACCCCTACCATCTCCTGGGACCCCCGGATCCAGCATGACTCCCCATTTGGCTTTCATTGTCCTGTCTCTGAGATATGTCCTGACCAAACCAGATCACAGGGAAAGGGACACAGATGACATCGCCACCTCTACTGTGTCCAGCTAAATCTCAATTATTACCAAAGATGCAAGACGTGGGTTCCTGATAGTTCTTTTCTTTTTCCCCACCCTATTTCTCCTCTTTCCTCTGTCTCTCTCTTTTTGTCTTCTGTTTAATAAGTCTGACTTAGTCAGCCAAAGCCATCTTGTTTGCAACACCACTGTAAGCCTGTGACCAGAAAGGTAGCTTAAAGCAATCCCCTAAAGAACTTCACTCTGGTACAAGTTTGCCAGGTCTCAGAGTGGCTAATGAAACCATGCACTGTTCCTGTCTCTCTCCAATGGTGAGGCTGCAAGGAAGAGTCAGCTCTGGGCAGGGGGCTCAGGGCTTCTGCCCTGCAGGATCACTGAGACTCAGCACTTTAGACCTGGTGGGGAGCACTGTGGGCTCGGGGCTTCAGCCCTGTGGCTCCGCTCCTGGTTTCAGCCTCTCAGGGGGCACCAGGGCTCAGGACCTTAGCTGCGGGGGGAGAGCTGGGGCTGAAACCGGTGCTCCCCTTCTACCAAAACCCCTGAGCTCCGGCACCCCCCACGGGGCTGAAACCAACAATGGAGCTGCAGGGCTAAAGCCCTGATCCCCAGCACCTCCCGCAAGGCTGAAGTCCCAAGACCCAGCACTCCCACCCTGTGGCTGCAGCCACAACCTTTAGCCCCAAGGCAGTACAGTATTTGCTTTTTTTTCCTTTTCTAGTTTGCGCTGCTGCCTGATTGAGGACTTCTGGTTCCACGGGGTGTCCAGTAAGTCCGTAACTCTGGTGTTCGTATCTTTGAGGTTCTACTGTACCACTTTGATCAGGTTTAGCCCAAATTTGTTGATGTTATGGATATGCTGCAAGGTCCATCTATTGACCCCAGCTTTTGGGAGAGAGGACATGGTAAATGTTGCTATTTGCAATGAGGAAGTGTTGATTTGGTTTTTATTGTGTTTCTCTATAGTCATTTTCTGGTTTTGTGGTGAGGAATTGTTAATTTCTAAGATATGAAAAGAGATCTACATCTTAAGTTAGTCAATTATTCCATCCTTCTCACACCGCTGTTGACACACAAAGGGTGGAAACCAGTCTCTTCCATCCCCTTCTGCCATTAGCTGTTGTTTCCATCTGCTCTCTGGTGTTGAGATGGACTGTTCTGCCCTTCCTGATAAGGGTTCTTAAGGTTTCTCTTGAGTGCCATCATTGCCTCACAACAGTTGGCTTCCACTTGACAGTGTCAGGATTCCATCATAGGCAGTCAGAACCAAGGATCAGAGCAGTGGCAAACCTGAGGCAGGGAGTAGTGAAGCAGTGCATAGTCAGGTTCCAGGCCAAGGTCAATACCAGGGATCAGAGTCAGGTTTTAAGGTCCAAATCAAGCCGAAGCCAGGAGTTCAAGAGCAAGGAATGGTTGTGGCAGCTATAGGAAGTCCACGCTGTTGTCTGGATGCTTCCTGGAATGCCCCATAGGTTTAAATAGGGCAGGGTGACAATTAGGGGCCATAGGGCTGCTGCCTGTCAGACCGCTTGAGATGGGACTTCCCATGGTCTGTGTCCAAAATAGATTGCAGGCAGGGGAGTGCAAACTTTTTACCGCTGCTGCTAAGCGACACCATAGCAATGTCAGCTAACTAGCAGCTCTGCAGGGCCAAGTTCTATACCAGTTGGGCCTTACAGACAGCTTCATGTGGGAGTGTGCGTGCTGGCATCTGGAGTACATGCTCCAGATATATCCAATATATCCATCTAATTCTAGTGGAGACAAGCTGCTGGTTAGTGATTACTTGGATCTCTTTGGTTGGCGATAAAGTCTCTCCAAGCAATGCCAGAGTCTTTCACAGGCACTTATTTTCAAAGGCATCTAGTTTTCTAACATTTTTACAGATATCCAGCTCTTGCAGCCCTAAGAAAATTCTCAGTTTTGTTTGGTACAGTGTATCTTTAATTTCCATACATTGAGTTTAGTGAATGCTGTGGATGCCTTTCCTCTCCTTTGATCTCACATCTTTCTTGAGGTCACTATTGGCTAGTATGGTACTTACCAGAAAAATGAATTGATCTACTTTCTTGATGTTTTTGCCTTCTAATATGAAGTTACTCCTTGATGTCTGGGTTTCAAGGATGTTTGTTTTGACACAACTGATTTGGGGCCTTGCTTGGCCAGCTGTTTTTGCCAAGGTGTCTGTCTTTGTTTATAGCTTTTCGGGGGTATCACTCAGTTGTGCAATATCACTGGCAAAGTCCAATCTTCTAGACATTTGCCCTCAATCCGTACTATGCCAATGTTTGTGTTGCTAATTCACTCCTACTTTATCCAGTTTATGATAATGCCAAACAACAGCAGAGACAGAATACAACCCAGTTTCACGCACATCTTAAATTAGGCACTTTTAAAAATTTATATAATAAAATCAAAACAACTAACATAAGTAACGTTTGCTCTAGGTTTCTTCCACACAGCTGGAAGAAGGCACATGCCCATATCCCTTCAGTATGCTTTGTCTGTAAAATCATTAACTATTGCATTAAGTTACCAGCTGTTCTCAAAGGGCATGGGGGACACTTGAGAACCATAGAGAATAAACTGCTCAACTATGATATTATTACTTGCATCTAATCCCAAATCCTGTATTCTACCAACAACAATCAAGTGACTTAGGTGTATTTTCTCAACAAATCCAAATAATTGCTCTGGTCCAGGCTGTGTGCAGTTCATTTCTGTGTTAGCACCTTCCTCTGTTATTCTACACTTTGTTCACACCCCCTTCTCCTTACTTCTCCTTCCCTAAAGTCCCCTCCAATTTTGGAGTTGGATTGTTCTGTTTTCCCCAATTTATACCTATGGTTTGTATTTTAAAAAGCGCCATCTGTCCTCCAATTTGATGTAACGATACCTCTTCATGAAACAAACCTGCAGCATGCTCAAAGGAAGTTTTCTGTAAGCTTTATTTGGATGAAAACGTGAGAGTTACTTGTTACTATTTTTAGATGTTTTGCCATAGTTAGAAGTTTACTTCCTTAAATAGCAATCTGGATGTTTAGCTACATGTAGCTACAATCTTAAGGATCACAGATTAAAACAAAGCAAATTCTCCATTTCATATGGATTACTACCTAAATCTGCATGCCCCTTAAATAGGATCAGCTATAGTTCAGAAGTTTTGAAAAACAACTTCACAAAGCAAAACCATTAAGATTTGCTGTTCTTGCTGATTTTTTAATATGAAACTAATTTACTGAGTTTTAGAGATAGGCTGTTGAGAATTACGGAGTTGGCAGCAGCCACTCTAATTAAGCTTGCCACTGAATTTCTAGTATAAGACTTATTCTGGTCCCTTTTCACTACAATTGAAATAAATAAAAACTAGAGTAAAAATTGATCCAGGTAAAGGGTAGAATTTTTCTAACAATTTTGACGTGAATTGAACAATAGGTTCTCAAGTTAATACAGAGATCAGGGCTCAAAAATATTTTTTTTGGCCTCTCTGGAGCAAACAAAAGGAAAGAAAAAGAAACACCCACAGGAAGAACAAGAAGGAGAGAAATAAAACTTAGTTTACTGGATTCAATTCGTTGAAATCTAGTGTTAGCAGGGCCAAAGGTTAGTTGATTAAACTCAAATTATAAAGATTTTAAAGTAATTTCAGAATAGCTTGTCACTTCCTGAAAGCTCACACAACCACTGGAGATCTAAGTATTCATCTGAAAAACCAATAGTCTCCAGATAGCTTCCTTGAAAAACATACTTGGTATAAAATAATCCCTGGGGAGGTTCTATCTCTTTTCCTGGTGCAGCATAAATGGGTGGAATAGTAAATTTAGAAGAAATAATGGGGTAAAACTTAGGGCAAATGAGGTAGGAAAGATGGAAGTGAAAGAGGATGGAGATTCAGGGTGTAACCCATAGTCTATTGACTTCAATGGGCTTTGGATCAAGCCTAAAGGCTGGGAGGGGAGAATGGAAAGAACAGAGGATGAGAAATGAGAAACAAATGTACATGTAACAAAAAGGAGAGAGAAAAAGGCAAACAGAAGGAAAAATACATAAGAATCAAAAAGATGAGATTTATGGAGTAAACAATTTGATGGTAGTATAGGAAGTTTTGTGTCAAAATACTACAATAAAGCACACAAATATATTTTGGGACATGACTGCGTAGGAGGAAGGGACTTGCAAAACCTAGGTTTAAATGAAAGATGAGTACAGGAACTTTGTTCTTATAGGGATGCATCCATACTAGGAAAAAGATATGTTCTTAGCTTGTATTAAATGTGGGTAACACAAAATAAAATTCTAGTGAAGGAAAGTTCGTAGTTTTCACATGTGTTAGGTGGTCATGGTAAATGTGTTAGCTAACACAAGATAGCACCACACCTTTTCTCCTTGTGAAAATAAGGCTATGGACAGGACAAGAGATATGTAAGACCAGAGCAGTTTATTGGGACCAGCTTGTTTGGGTAGCTTTGGTGCACATTTGAGATTTCAATAAAACCAAAAAAGTTGTCTAGCCTGTTAGACACATTCTATATATGCCGACTATAAAAATCTTAATTCCTAAAATACTGGAAATTGCATCAATTATCCAGGCAGCAAAGACCAAGCTCTAAGTTTATTTGTTGTATTTACAATCAATACAAAACCTAGATCTTTATAAGGTCTTAATGACAAGGAATATGCTCCTAAGCCCGTATACTGCAAACGGACATGCATACTTTTTTTCCTGTCTCCTTTCAGATACAATTCTTCTCCTTTCACTACTCATTTCCTCACAGTGTATCCGAACATGACAAAACGATACTATGCTTCATCACTACATAGGAGGCTTTGAGCAACCTGATGATGACCCTCTTATTTTGACCACCCATCCTTAAATACCAGACTTCTGCACTCGTCTAACATGAACACTAGATATCCTCTTATGCTGCCCTCACCTTCTAGAACAGGGGTGGTCAAACTACGGCCCGGGGGCCAGCATCTGGCCCTTCAGATGTTTTAATCTGGCCCTCGAGCTCCTGGGCTTGCACTGCTCCACATGTGCCACGGCTATGTGTGGCTCCCAGAAGCAGTAGCATGTCCCCCCTCCAGCTCCTACACGTAGGGGCAGAGGGGGATCTGCACACTGCCCCCGCTCCAAGCGCCGTCCCCGCAGTTCCCATTGGGCACCCTCTGAACCCCTCCCACCTGCCGAACCCCTCGGTCGCACCCTCCTGCACCCCAGAGCCCACAACCCCAGCCGGCGCCCTCTCCGCACCCCAACCCTCTGCCCCAGCCCGGAGCGACCCCCCGCCCCGAACTCCTCATTTCTGTCCCCCCTCCGCCCTGAGCCTGCACCCCAGCTGGAGCCCTCACCCCCTCCCACACCCCAACCCCCAATTTCATGAGCATTCATGGCCTGCCATACAATTTCCATACCCAGATGTGGCCCTCAGGCCAAAAAGTTTGTCCACCCCGTTCTAGAACATCCTCACTGGTCTATATAAACTCTTTTTATAACTGTGATGATTTGGGGAAATCTATGTACAATTTACAAATGCTGTTAGAGATTATGAATTCTCTGTATGTTTAAACTCTTATGATTAACTTCACTGTATCCTCGCCTCATACTCCTTGCGTTAAGGAGACAAAGAGGGGAGTCGGAGTGTGCCTGTCTGAACAGGACCTTTGTTAAAGACCAACCCCTAGCTAGACCTTGCCCAAACAGAACAATGGGATGGCTGCATCCTAAGTGAAACCAGTTTTCTCCACTTGTCTATGGACACCTAAAGTTTTAAGGAGTGGAAAACCCCCGGAAGGAAACAAAAAGCCAGACGATGTCAGAGCAGGGGTTAAAAACACTAAGGCTGTGAAGTCGAAGAGGGACTCAGAGGGGAAGGTTTCCTGAGCAAGAGGCGGCCTGTTGACTGTGGGAGTAGCTAAGGCTAAAAGGAAGCTGACTGTAGGAGCTGAGAAAGGAAACTTCTTGGTCTGGAAGAAAAGCCTGACCTGGAGGAGTGAAGTCTCAGTAAGGGGACCTGGAACCCTGAAAAGACACTGACCCAAATCTGAAAGGACACTCAAAAGCGGTGAGGAAACTTGGAGAAGGGAATAGCATGCAAGTGTTTATTATTTTGCCGAGATTAGTGTATCTCTTGTGCCGTCTCAAATAAAGATTTTAGAAACCCTTCTGCAATGTCTATGTCTATTATGCTAAGTCTCTGAAGGGATAAACTAAATCAGAGTGCCCACAAGGGTGGATCTGTGTGGAAGGTGTGCTTAAACTACAGGAGTATCTTGAGGTCAGTACTTGCTCTGGGTGCCTAGGGCAGCTGGCCTGTGGGATCCCACTTCTTGAAGAGGTATCAGACAGAGCTGGTGCGCAAGAAGTGTGCTGGAGCTTACCCAGTGACTAAAGGGAGCTTAAGGGTAGATGAGCTCAACTTGTGGGTCCAAACACTGCAGCCTGGTGGGCATGCAGCAGGGGGAGCTCAACCAAAACTATGACAACAACACTGCAGTACCAAAGTTACATAGTTAAGATTGGTTTCAGAGTAGCAGCCGTGTTAGTCTGTATTCGCAAAAAGAAAAGGAGTACTTTTGTCACCTTAGAGACTAACCAATTTATTTGAGCATAAGCTTTCGTGAGCTAGAGCTCACTTCATCGGATGCATTCAGTGGAAAATACAGTGGGGAGATTTACATACATAGAGAACATGAAACAATGGGTGTTACCATACACACTGTAATGAGAGTGATCACTTAAGGTCAGCTATTACCAGCAGGAGAGCGGGGATTGAGAATTCAACCAATTCTGTGCTTCTGTGCCTCTATTTTTTCCAGACATTTATACCTTTCCACTAAAATCATAATTTGAATGCAAATTTCTTAAGCTTGTTCTCTGTCCAAATGAGACTTTATTTTTTTTTTTAAATGATGGTGGTGATATACAAAACACATTTAAATAGACCTTGTTCTTCAGGCATTAGAGTGCAGACTATAATAAAAAATGTCAATAAATCAAGAATACAAGGTACTGAAAACATAAGTACAATATTATGTTAAAATATGTCATTTATTCCAGAATCCAGTTACATTTTAAAGGATTAATAATATAATGTAAATAATAAAGTAGAATGGAAGAAAGCAAATATGAATTCAAGAGGCAGCCATTAGCAACTTAGCACATATATAGTTGCTTTGAAAACAAAGTGTTGAACATGTATTAACTAATTAAGCTAATTAGTACTGCTTATTACTAATCATCTAGAGACACATCAAAGTAATTGCCTCTCTGATACTGCGCAAAAGAACTGGTATTCAAAGTAGATCAAGCACAAAGTTTTATTTGCATAGAAGATACCAACTCATCAGTCTTTGGAATCAATAACTTTAAACTGGATTTAGATCTCAGAAGGAAACTGTTCTCACAAGAACTAGCTGATCATATTTAAAAAACCTCATATCATAATTAAGAAAATGGACATATAGAAAGACCAGTACAAATTGCAGAGCCAGGTTTCATCACACATTTCACATTGCATTCATCCACCAGATTATTTTTCACTATCTATTTAAGGTTCTTATTCAGCCCTCATCCCTATAGTGTCTGAGCCCCTCCATCGCCAACATAGGATCACAAATATTATTCCTCCACAAGTGGACTCAGCATCCTTTACAATGCTGACAGACCCAGTGCTCACACCAACAAGCTGCTGAGACTCTCCATAGCAGATCTTACAACTGGCCGTACTATGGAAGGTTTTAACTCTTGCCGGGGGGGGAAAGGGGCGCACAGGGGGGGAGCAAGAACTTCTGTAGAGAGACATAATTTTAACGCTAAGAGTGACAATGCAGTGAATGAGTTTTAGTGCAGCAAAACAGATCAGACACTTAAACACCAAAAAGGAGGGCAGTGACATGAAAAAATGAGCAAGCCAAAAGAAACAGTAATAAAAACCAAGGAGAAAAACTTTAATGTTGGGGGGAGGGAGGATGAAAAACAAAATATGAAAGCCAGGTTGAGTAACTGAAACCTCTATACCCGAACAGAAAAAAAAAAAGGCAGAAATAAAGGGAAAAAAGACAAGAGATGCTAAGGGAAAAATATTAAAATTCTAAATCAGGCACTCTGATGGACTAAACCAATGTTAATATAGCACTGGATTTAAAATATTTAAAAATTATATTTTAAAATATATATAAAATCCAAAAGACTAAGAACAAAAATGTAAACAGATGCAAGACCAAAAAGAAGATAAATACTGAAAAAAGAACAGCTTTATTTTCTCCCGAAAGTGATCACTAAACAATGGAAGAAAAGCAGCAGGAAACAGTGTCAGAAAAGAAAAGCAGTTATAGAAAAGAAACTGAAAGAGGTGGTAACTGTCTGGAACAAGTGATCTTACTGAACACAAACTGAGTTGCACATTTTTAACATAATTAAAAGCATGCTATTATCTTAAAACACATAACAGTCTGAGTTGCTCATGATTTTTCCTGAAGAAAGCTCTATTTCAAGAATTCATGACAAATAACATCATACATATCAAACAGTTTTACACAAAAAATGTTGTTTTAATTCATTAAGCTGTGTAACATTTTATACAGTACCTACTTCTTCACAGAATTTGCAGAGCCGGGTAACCCAAGTCTTTTACAGGATCACAAATAAATCTCAGCAACACTGCCCTGGACAAACCTTACAAACATGTGATAAAAAAAAGAGAGACCTTAAATTTTTAGTGTGGTTTCACTCTCTCTAGATGCTAAATTTCCCTACTCCCAGTTATATTTATTGCTTCAACATAATCTAATGTAGGTTGAATAAATCTGATTGGCTAAACTGAACAGCTGGACTAACAAAGTGTTTCTTTATAATGCAATATTTTGTGCTTCAAGTTTAAGACACTTCACGAGTATACAACCTTCGGGGGGGGCTGGAGGGGGAATCCACTGCTTACCAGTAAATATTGAATTACAAATTTTTGTGGTGTTTATTATATTTTTAAACATCTGCACCTGCCTACTAGCATCATGAGGTTCTAACTGCTTTCAGTTAATTTCAGACTAAGAACTGAGAGGCAGACTCAAGCATGGACAACCAGAGCAGCCGCTCACTACGCTCCTCCTACTTTCCCACCTCAGCTGTTCTCCTTGCCCTTGGAGAGTCAGGGAAGAAGTAGGGACTCTGAATAAAGAGAAGGTAGCACACAGTATCCAATGCTGCCTCCCTTCTCCCAGCATAGCACTAGCCTGTACCCCCCTTAACGCCTGCCTGCAGTGAGTATCTAGGGCTGTCCAATTCTCTCCTGTAGCTCATTACAGGACTAGGACATGGAGGACACAGGAGGACATGGGTGCAGACAAGAGGCACAGGTGAACACATAAGGGGATGGACAGAGTGATAAGGGGAGGCAAAAATGGAAAGGCACTGAAACAGGAAGAACCACAGGGGGAAATTGGAAAATACAAACTGGGACAAGAGGCGATTGGAACTGTTGCTAACATTCTCAGACTCCTAAAGGAAACTAAAGGTCCCTGCTCCCAGAGAGAGCTTAAGAGTTCATATCAAGCAGTTAATATATGGCAACTTGCGTTGTCTCCACTAGAGTCCTCAAATGTTTTTGCCAATACATTTTAAAAAAACACACCATTTATCCTAGTCCAGACAAGTCAATTGACTAAGTAATTTCCTAATAAAGTATAATCTGTTGTATTATCTCTTTTCAGCATTTAGTCAAGAAACCACGACAGCCTTTGCTCTAACAAAATTACTCTGATTTATTACAAATCGCAATTAAAATTAAAACATCTCAAGCATCCAATTAAGATGATGAACATTAAGATGATGAACTCTTCTCCTATTTGGGGGCATCAAATTAAACTGCTTATTAAATAACATATAAAAGCCATTTAACCTAATGTGAAATTTAGCCCCACAGTGAAATCTTGTGTAAATTCAATCCTCTGATAATTTACTTCATGAATTACTGCTCCATGTCCTTAGTTATTTGGATCCATACTTTCAATAAAGTCATTAACTAAGCAAATCACAAAACATTCACATTTTGTTCTTTTACCCGACAAGTTTTTAAACTGGTAAAACTGCCCTATTATGAACAGCTTCTCACAGGGTGGAAACTAGCATCAGCAAGTGGAGGGGCAGAGAACACTGTAGACCAGCTCTGGTTCAGACAGTGGCTGAAACCTGATCTTATGAACATTGGACAAAGGTGTTTGTGGATGAATAGTTTTCTTATTATTCAACCAGATAGCTATCTTTCTCAGGTTCTTATTCAACCCCAATATTCTATAATGACGCTCATTATCAGATTATTTTAAAAGATGGGAAAGAGTTGAAGGAAGTCAAGCAGTACATTTTTTCTTTTCTGCTTTGTTTTTTTTTTAAATGCCAGGCAACTGGGCCACCCAGACCACGCCAGCACAATTCTGCCACATTACACATGAAGGGTAGAATGCCCCTCAGAACCTCTAGCAAGCATGAAAACTAAATTACAGGGTAAAAAAGGGGCAATGCCACAAAAATCTCTAGCACCTACAGAAGACAGCTGAGATCAAGACCCCAACTCTGTACTCCTTGCAACAGATAAACCCCTTATCAACTTCAGTGGGAGCTTTTCTTGCTCACGGAGTATGGAATCAAGCTCTGTGTCAAGGAAATTTATCCACACTTGAATGTCAAGTGTTTGAAGCAGAGATCTACCTAGATAAAACTAAGTGATAAAGTACATATATATAAGAAAAAACTGGTGAAGTAATTGAGTGTGGGATTCACAGCTAAGAAAGGGAAAGTTATGAACATCAATCAAGCATGTTCACTTAGGATAAAATTTAAGCCACTTCACAATACGAATGCGCGATTTTCACCAACTATCACAGTGATACCTGCAGACATGTTTACATACATTTCCAGCAATATGATTTGATTATGTTAAAGTAATTTTGTAACCAATATATAAAGGGGATACTTTTTAGACTTATTCTGTTTTTACACAGATAGGAATTATGTTCCTATTCTCAGCATGAAGGTTTAAAAAAAGGCTTCAGACAAGACATTTAATATATTTGCTTGTATCATTTGAGGTTTCTTAAAGGCACAGAAGCTGAATTTTTTAAAAACCTTTAAATTGTATACCTTAACAGGAGTATGAATTCTTACTTAAAAAGAGAAGTTAATAGGAACCAGTCAGAACACACCACATTTAATGTAACATTGAAGGGTTTAGAACAATTGTCCCATAATTCATGGTGAAATGCTACATGGGTGTGAAAGTTAATTGATCTGACCTACCACAGTTGCAGCCGCTCACGCTGGAAAAACCTGGGGAAAATAGATTTGATACCTAAAAGCAAAAAGTTACTTCAGCAGCTGCTTCAAATATTTTTCCATGTTCTTTATAATGAAACAGATGAAAACCTATCCATTACTATTCTCAGCAGAATTAATGGGGTTTTTTAAGCATTCTTCTCTATTTGTACTGACTTATATTTTCACAGTTGTGGGAAATTGTTGGGGGGGGCAGTCAGACAATAACTATTTAATGACTACAGATATGAGATTCAAAAAGTTAAAGCTTTATAACCTTGAAAACAAATTGTCAACCTCACATCAAAATATACAAAGAAAATATCCTTAAATCAAACTCTAATAAATTCTCAAGCAGCATTTTTCTTATTTTGCCTACCTGTAAATAGATTACCACCTACAGAAATATTTTTTGCCAGTTTGTGTAAAGTGAAATTGGTATTTACTGACATTTACTGATAAAAAACTAATCCTTCCAAGACTAATTATTACCAGACACTTGTCCAGATGCATCTGCTATATCTCACTTCCAAAGTTTATTAGTTTGTGAGTTTTCATTAGGCGGACCCAGGAGTAACAATGTAAATGGGACGTGTTCATTAGCAGCTATGAGCAAAATATACACTAACTCAGTGTTACAGCACATAAAATTAATACAATTTAAGAAAGCAGTTTCAGTTAATAGATGATCAAATATTTAAAATTTCATTAAGTTGTTTCCAGAGTCAGTCAGACAAAAGACAGAGACAAAAATCAGTCAGACTTAATTATCCTTCTTTTAGATCTTTCAGATCAGATAGTCTGCTCTACTGATAAATTAATTCATTGCATTGATGTTGCTCTTACAGACGAGCAGAATTACCGTGGACCACTAAATTATGTGTATATACACAATTCTTCTGAGAACCGATACGTGGCAAACTGTTCAAACTCTGTTCAATAACCACCACATTAAAAAACAGAATTTGAAGAAATAAACAGACTGCGAATATTAAAATATCCAAGTCTTTCTGTAAGATCATACTTGGGTCTATAATTTTAGGGTTCCATCCTATCCCAGTTCACATTGCCGTGTACCTTGCAAAAAACTGCACACAACTATTTGCCAGTGTGTATTTTTAATTGGAATAGAAGGTTAAGGGTTAAAAACTGAAATCTGCTTTATGCTAAATGCACCTGATGTAACAAAACTCATTACTTGCAATGTATAAAAATTTGAAAGCATAAGAAAATAAGGAAACATACATGGGGACTCTCAAACTACTGGGAGAATTCTGTCTGTATCAACCCTCCTAAATCTCCTCTCTCTCTGCAACAGTTCAACAAGGTATGAGTTAGTAGCTATTATGATGAAGCAGAAGTGAGCTTTCTTTTGTTTCTCCCATGCCCAGGTCATAGGTTCACAAGAATTCTGTGTGCCAAATACCATTTCCATTTGAATGTTTCCCCTTCCCGCCTCCCCCCACAATCACCACAGCTAAAGTTTCCTTCCTTCCTGCTGCAAGCTTCTTCTTTCACAAGTTATCAGATACCCAAGGAAATCTGTGTGTTAATGAGAAGGAGGTGGATCCTCAGTGTAATAGTTGTAGTTAATAACTGGCCACTGATTCACTAGATCTTTACTCCTGGAGGAATTCTGTGCCACTGCGCATGCACAAAATTTATGTCCCCCACAGATTTCTTTGCTTCCCCACAGAAAAATGACTGTCTGATGGGGAAACAAAGGGAAGCCACAAGAGCGGTCATGCGACCCTTCCGAGCAGTATGTTTCAGATGCCCACGGCAGCCAGCAGAAAGGTAAATCACTGTGGGGCAGGAGGCAGGCCTGGAGAAGACCTGACTACCCCTGCGCTGGGCTCAGCTGCTAGTCCTCCCCAGCCCAGCTGGGACAGATGGGACTTCCTCTTCCCCTACACGGCATCCAGGGCCCTGTCAGACCCACCCCCAAATTGTGAGAAGCTCTGCAAATTCCCACAGCGTGCTACGTACACCCATCACTCCTCAGCTACAGGGTGAGGGATCACTGTACAGGGAGCTGCTCCCCCATCTGCCCAACCCCATGCATCCAATCCCCCTCATACCCAAACCCTCCCACCAAGCCTCACCCGCCCATACCCAGAACCCCCCTCCCCGAGTCCCACTCCCCCTGCACCTGGACCACCCCGACAAGCCACCCACACCACCACCATACTGCGCCCCAACCAGCTGCATATGGATCCCCACTCCACTGAGCCCCACTCCCCCAGCATCTGGACCCCCCCATGAGCCCCCCCCATCCTGCCAAGCTCTACCTCCCCACTCCCAGACCCCCCCCCCCGCTGAGCCCCAACCACCTTCACCTGGACCCCCCCCACAGAGTCCCATTACCATTGCACCCAGAACTCCCCAACAAGCCCTTGAGCATCCAGATCTGCCCCACACCCAGAACCCACACTGAGCCGCCTGTACCCAGATTTCCCCACACAGAGCCCTCTCAACCCACACCTGGATCCCCCCACACTTGGATCCTGCCTTGCTGAGCGTGCCTGCCCATACCTGGTGCACATGACACAGAGGGGCAGGACCCTGGGGTGTTTCTGGGGCAGGCCCGGTCCTTACGCTATGTCAGGGTTGGGCGCAGCCTCACTGCTGAGTCCGTGTCCCGGCGTGGGGAGCTGCGCAGTGATCTCCCACCTCTGTGCAGCCAGTGGCTTGTGCTCCCCAATGCCATGCTGGAGCTTCCACATTTATTTGACAAATAAAATTGGTAGAATTTTAAAATATTGTGTGCAGAATTTTTAATTTTTTGGCACAGAATACCCTCAGGAGTAGATCTTCTATTGCATGGCATTTTGGTGGTGTGCCTTCACCTGGAAAGATGTTTTAGAATTCAATTGGAACTCATTAACTTCCTGGATTATTATGGTTGCTTCCTTTTGACTAGAAACTGGGAGACTTCTGATCTCAACCTGGAAGATGGGCTGGTAAATCCAAGATTGATGTAAGCAATATGAAGTCTGCAAATCAGGTTCAGGATGTGACTGGATATGTGTGGAGGTGAAAGTGCCTGTGAGAAACAGGGTGGAAAACGTGGAGTGCAGGTTTTAGGTCACTGTAGCAAAGGTGTTGTCAATATGGATGTTGAAGTCTCCCAGAACAACAAATCTTGGGAACTTAATTATCACACCAGACAACTTCTCCGTTAGTTCCACTAGGAGATTTTTGCTGTTTAACAGCCTATACATTTGCAGGATGCATCTGATGAACTTGTCCTTGGATTCAGATTTTTACCTTCTCTCAATTTTCCATGCCTCTTCATCTTACTCCTTCCACTGTTACATTTACGACAACTGAATGTTTTAAACAAGATAGGCCACATTTTCAAGAGAGCTTAGCACTATCCACTCCCATTTAGGCACCAAAATGTCACCAAATTGGAGTTGCTGGGTGCTGAGCAGTTCTGATATTCTGATATTTATTTGAACCACTATTTGCTATACCACATACTATGTACTACATTTTAGGATGTTGGTACAGTTTGTGAAAGATGCTATGTAAATTTGCATTGCACTAAGTACAATGTCTTGTAAAACTTAGTTTTCCAGGACTATTTTATTTTACAAAGACATTTATACAATTAAAGTAAAGTACTACTTTACTAAGAAATAATCTGCAAATTTTTATGTATCCATGGAAACTTTAGTGATGTTATATAAATGAAGTGAATTATGTAATTACACACTGCTCCTTAACATCTCAGGACCTAATAGAATAAATGTTTATATTACTTACTTCATACAAATGTCAACACTGAAGTTACTCCATGAAGATAAAATCAACTTCTTTAACATCCTAGTTTCTCTGCACTTACACTTAAACCTGTAACGCGATTACGGAATAGGACTAAACTTTTGTACTTTTATCCTCTCAAATGCACATGGATGTTTCTTAAGCATGTGCTGAGACACCAATATACCTTCGATGTTTCACTTAAAATGCTACTCCTACTTTTAAAACTCTGTGGTACTAAAAATGAAAACTTGACAGAACTTGACACTCTGTAAACTTGACAGAACTTAATATTTAGTGGTTGAAGAAATTGAATATGCTTTAGCAACTTGCAAAAACTTTTCTACCAAACGTTCCATTAGGAAGGTAAAAATTCATATTCTTCTGAAAAGTTAAGTGGCACAGACATTCCCAGTTGTTGTCATGATTACAAGTGCCAAGAAAAACGTCATTGTGTCCCTAAAGATAAATGTATATGCCAAATGCTTAGAATATATTGTGGGTAAAACCACAGATGTTCAACATTTTCACATTAAAGAGGAGTTTCCTCTCTAAATATATACCGAATACAAAGTTATTTTTAAGTAAAAAGGTCGTGGCATGAAAAAAGAACAGGCCAGGAAGTTTTTAAAAAAAAGTTGGCACTTGCATAGTTCATGATGTAATGGAGGAAAAAATATTATGGAACAATAGTATGAGTAAAGAATCAAGTATCAAACCAACTTTGAGTTGTCTGGGTTTTGTCAGTCCATGTACAAATGTGATGTTTAACCACACTAACTCTACTTCATAGGGTGGTGGTGGATTTTTTTTTTTAAAAAAAACTCAGATTGTAAAATGTTTTGTCCAATGAGGTGCTGACCGTGATCGACTCTCTAGACACCACTGCAATACAAATAAGTGTAAAGGTGTAAATACTTTCAGTATGTAGGCATTTTTATTTGGAGGGGAAGTAAGGTAAGTTGAATCACTCCCTACTCCTACCTCCTCTCCATAGAAGTGCTCACTGCAAAGACAAGAGTTAAAAAATTTTGAAGAGATCCAAACATGAAGCAGTTTTCCTCATTCCCTTTTCCCACAACCTGATTGTTAGGTATAGGAGGAAATAAGTTGTCTCCACTCCCCAGAGGTCCCTTTCTGCCTTAAGTTTTGCTACACGTTAGTTACGACAACAGTGCTAAACAGAGTGTTTGGTATGAACCAGGTGGGGGAAGGCAGAGACTGTCCTAGCACAGACAGACATTTAAGCTCCTTCTACCAGTAATGAGCTAGGGACCAAAAATTCTGTTTCCAATCATGTTACCTTTACTATAAGTGCAAGCAGAACTAAAGGCACCCCGCTCACCTCAGTGGGCTCCTAATACAATATTCACATATTAACCCATAAAACATCCTTCTTTAGAAGGAAGAGCTGAGTTTCAAGCCAATCCACAACCCAACCACAATAAAAACACCGTAACAGAGGCTCAAACTACACATATACACACACAGAAACAGTGTTTAACACACACAGAAACAGTCAGAGGACCAAAAAATGTCACTATGCCTAAACAACAGAATAAAAGAAGCAGAGACAAAAAGACATCTTTTAAAAATTGGAAGTCAAATCCTACTGATGAAATAAAGGAACATAAACTTTTGCAAGTCAAGTATAATTAGGCAGGTCAAAAAACAATTTGAAGAGTAAGTAGCAAAAGACACAAAAATTAACAGCAAAATATTTTTAAATTACTTCAGAAGCAGAAAGCCTGCCAAACAATCAATGGGGCCATTGAACAATTGAGGTGCTAAAGGAGAACTCAAAGTAGAAAAGACTGTTGCAGAGAAGCTAAATTAATTCCCTGCATCGGTCTTCACTGCAGAGGATGTGAGAGAGATGCCTGCATGGGAGCCATTATTTTTAGGTGACAAATTGGAGGAACTGTCCAGACTGAAGTGCCAATAAAGGAGTTTTTAGAACAAATTGAGTAAAAACAGTAATAAGTCACCAGAACCAGATGGTATTCACCAAAGAGTTTTGAAGGAACTCAAATACAAAATTGCAGAACTGCTAACTGTGGTTTGTAACCTATTACTTAAATCAGCTGGGTACCAGATCACTGGAAGTTAGCTAATGTAACGCTGATTTTTTTTTTTTTTTTTAAAGACTCCAGAGGCAATCCTGGCAATTACAAGCCATTAAGCCTAGTTTCAGTACCACGCAAATTGGCTGAAACTATAGTAAAGAACAGAATTATCAGACACTTACATGAACATGATCTGTTGGGGAAGAGTCAACATTGCTTTTGTAAAGGGAAATCATGCCTCACCAATCTATTAGAATTCTTTGAAGAGGGTCAAAAACATATGGACAAGGGTGATCCAGGCGAGATAATGTACTTGGACTTTCACAAAGTTCTGACAAGGTCCCTCACCAAAGTCTCTTAAGCTAAGTAAGCAGTCATGGAATAAGTTGGAAGGTTGTCTCAAGGATCAGTAACTGGTTAAAAAAAAAAAAAAAAAAAAAAAAGGAGAGGAATAAGTGGTCAGTTTTCACAATGGAGAGAAGTTAATAGCGGGGTCACCCAAGGATCTGGACTGGGACCAGGGCTGTTCAACATATTCATAAATGATCTGGAAAAAGGGGTAAACAGTGAAGTGGCAAAGTATGCAGACAATACTAAACTACTCAAGATAGTTAAGACCTAAGCTGAGAGTTACAGAGGGATCTCACAAAACGGGATTGGGCAAAAAGATGGCGATGAAACTCAGTGTTGAAAAATGCACATTGGAAAATGTTTTCCCAACTATACATACAAAGTGCTGGGGTCTAAATTATGTTACCACTCAAAATAGAAATCTTAAGAGTCATTGTGAATAGTTCTCTGAAAACATCTGTTCAGTGTGCAGTAGCAGTCAAAAAACTCATTAGAAAGGGACAGATAAGACGACAGAAAGTGTCATAATGCCACTATATAAATCCATGGTATACCCACACCTTAAATACTGCGCGCAATTCTGGTCATCCCATCTCAAAAAAGTTATAACAGAATTGAAAAAAGTACAGAGAAGGGCAACAAAAATGATTAGGGGTATGGAACAGCTTCCATATGAGGAGAAACTGTTCAGCTTAGGAAAGAGATGACTGAGGGGAGATATGACAGAGATCTATAAAATCACAAATGGTGTAAAAAAAGGTGAATATGGAAGTGTTATTTACCCATTCATCTAACACAATAACCAGGGGTCACCCAATGAAATTAATAGGCAGAAAGTTTAAAACAAACATAAGTACTTCTCCACACAACGCAGTCAACCTATGGAACTCATTGCCTGTGGATGTTGTGAAGGCCAAAATTAAAACTGGGTTCAGAAAATAATTGGATAAATTAATGGAAGATAGGTCCATCAATGGCTATTAGCCAAGATGGTCAGGGACACAACCCCATGCTCTGGGTACCCTTAGACCTCTGACTGCCAGAAGCTGGGACTGGACGACAGACAGTAGATCACTCAGTAAATTGCCATTTTTATTCACTCCCTATGAAACATCTGGCACTTGCCATTGTCAGGCGACAGGATACTGGGCTCAATGGACCATTGGTCTGACCCAGTATGGCTGTTCCTATGTTCTCACCCTAAGATCTCCAATGAGCCAAAAGCAGAAAAAAGACGGGCTCCCTGGATGGGGCAAAAGGCCTTGCTCAGCATAGAGGCAATCACCTCTCAGGCAGAAAAAGATTCTCCAGCTTACAATGAATCAGAAACACAGGGGTGAGCTTAGAAGAGCACAATAATGTAAAGCCTACCCAGATAAGTAAAGATATCAACTGAACACTTAATACTGCCCAACACACCTTTTGGATCTGTACACACTGTACTATGGTTAAGTTATTGGAATTTTAATTTTAGTTAATTACAGATACACTGTATAAAAGAACCTGACCACATACAGTGGTGTTAAAAGATTTTGATAAGATCCCAAAGCTAACAGAGCAGGAATCATAGAATCATAGAATATCAGGGTTGGAAGGGACCCCTGAAGGTCATCTAGTCCAACCCCCTGCTTGAAGCAGGACCAATTCCCAGTTAAATCATCCCAGCCAGGGCTTTGTCAAACCTGACCTTAAAAACCTCTAAGGAAGGAGATTCTACCACCTCCCTAGGTAACGCATTCCAGTGTTTCATCACCCTCTTAGTGAAAAAGTTTTTCCTAATATCCAATCTAAACCTCCCCCACTGCAACTTGAGACCATTACTCCTCGTTCTGTCATCTGCTACCATTGAGAACAGGCTAGAGCCATCCTCTTTGGAACCCCCTTTCAGGTAGTTGAAAGCAGCTATCAAATCCCCCCTCATTCTTCTCTTCTGCAGGCTAAACAATCCCAGCTCCCTCAGCCTCTCCTCATAACTCATGTGTTCCAGTCCCCTAATCATTTTTGTTGCCCTTCGCTGGACTCTCTCCAATTTATCCACATCCTTCTTGAAGTGTGGGGCCCAAAACTGGACACAGTACTCCAGATGAGGCCTCACCAATGTCAAATAGAGGGGAACGATCACGTCCCTCGATCTGCTCGCTATGCCCCTACTTATACAGCCCAAAATGCCATTGTCCTTCTTGGCAACAAGGACACACTGCTGACTCATATCCAGCTTCTCGTCCACTGTCACCCCTAGGTCCTTTTCCGCAGAACTGCTGCCTAGCCATTCGGTCCCTAGTCTGTAGCTGTGCATTGGGTTCTTCCATCCTAAGTGCAGGACGCTGCACTTATCCTTATTGAACCTCATCAGATTTCTTTTGGCCCAATCCTCCAATTTGTCTAGGTCCTTCTGTATCCTATCCCTCCCCTCCAGCGTATCTACCACTCCTCCCAGTTTAGTATCATCCGCAAATTTGCTGAGAGTGCAATCCACACCATCCTCCAGATCATTAATGAAGATATTGAACAAAACCGGCCCCAGGACCGACCCTTGGGGCACTCCACTTGATACCGGCTGCCAACTAGACATGGAGCCATTGATCACTACCCGTTGAGCCCGACAATCTAGCCAGCTTTCTACCCACCTTATAGTGCATTCATCCAGCCCATACTTCCTTAACTTGCTGACAAGAATACTGTGGGAGACCGTGTCAAAAGCTTTGCTAAAGTCAAGAAACAATACATCCACTGCTTTCCCTTCATCCACAGGAAGGGCATTCCAAGTACTGATGTGCAAATTGGCAAAGCAGGTGTTCTGTTTTAGCACAGAATTCTGACCCTATTGCCTATCTAGCACTTTTACAACAAGTAGTAATACTTATCCAAGCCAAGCGGGCAGCCACTGACACTATGCCATATCACGACCCAACACTATGCCCCGGCATCCTGATCTGGTATACAATGAAATTCACATGCAAGATTCTACCAACCTGTTTTAGAAAAACAATTGAATGTAAAAACAACATTTTTAACAAGAGGCTGCTAGGCAGCTCTCTAACTCCACATTCTACAGGCCATTATCTTCTGATCCCACCGAAGATTACCAAAAGAAACTACACCATCTGCTCAAGAAAATCCCTGAAAAAGCACAGGAACAGATCTGTACAGACACATGCCTAGAACCCCGACCAGGGGTATTCTATTTGCTACTTAAGATCCATAAACCTGGAAATCCTGGACGCCCCATCATCTCAGGCACTGGCATCCTAACAGCAGGATTGTCTGGCTATGTGGACTCTCTCCTCAGGCCCTACTGTACCAGCACTCCCAGCTATCTTTGAGACACCACTGACTTCCTGAGGAAACTACAATCCATTGGTGATCTTCCAGAAAACACCATCCTGGCCACTATGGATATAGAAGCCCTCTACACCAACATTCCACACAAAGATGGACTACAAGCCGTCAGGAACAATATCCCAGATAATGTCACAGCAAACCTGGTGGCTGAACTTTGTAACTTTGTCCTCACACAACTATTTCACATTTGGGGACAATGTATACCTTCCAATCAGCGGCACTGTTATGGGTACCCGCATGGCCCCACAGTATGCCAACATTTTTATGGCTGACTTAGAACAACGCTTCCTCAGCTCTCGTCCCCTAATGTCCCTACTCTACTTGCGCTACATTGATGACATCTTCATCATCTGGACCCATGGAAAAGAAACCCTTCAGGAATTCCACCATGATTTCAACAATTTCCATCCCACCATCAACCTCAGCCTGGACCAGTCCATACAAGAGATCCACTTCCTGGACACTATGGTGCGAATAAGCGAGGGTCACATAACCACCACCCTACAACCTATCTTGAAAAATGATCCCTCACTCTCACAGATCTTGGGCGACAGACCAGTCCTCACTTACAGAGAGCCCCCCAACCTGAAGCAAATACTCTCCAGCAACCACAAACCACACAACAAAAACACTAACCCAGGAACCTATCCTTGCAACAAAGCCCGATGCCAACTCTGTCCACATATTTATTCAAGTGACACCATCATAGAACATAATCACATTAGTGACACCATCAGGGGCTCGTTCACCTGCACATCTACCAATGTGATATGTGCCATCATGTGCCAGCAATGCCCCTCTGCCATGTACATTGGCCAAACCGGACAGTCTCTACGTAAAAGAATAAATGGACACAAATCTGACAACAGGAATCATAACATTCAAAAACCAGTAGTAGAACACCTCAACCTCTCTGGCAAACTCAGTAACAGACTTAAAGGTGGCAATTTTGCAACAGAAAAGCTTAAAAAACAGACTCCAACGAGAAACTGCTGAGCTTGAATTAATAGGCAAACTAGATACCATTAACTTGGGTTTGAATAGAGACTGGGAGTGGCTCGGTCATTACACATATTTAATCTATTTCCCCATGTTAAGTATCCTCACACCTTCTTGTCAACTGTCTAAATGGGCCATCTTGATTATGACTACAAAAGCTGTTTTTTTCTCCTGTTGATAATAGCTCATCTTAATTAATTAGCCTCTTACAGTTGGTATGGCTACTTCCACCTTTTCATGTTCTCTGTATGTGTATATATATCTTCTTACTATACGTTCCATTCTATGCATCCGATGAAGTGAGCTGTAGCCCACGAAAGCTTATGCTCAAATAAATTTGTTAGTCTCTAAGGTGCCACAAGTAATCCTATTCTTTTTTAACTAAGTAGCTCAATCATTTTTATTCCCCTATCATAACAATCTAAAACATATTTTCCTTCTAACAATAAACAATTAAAAAAACCAGAAGGTATTCATTGTATATGTGTTCAATATATCATGAAAAGCAACCACTTTCAACTTGTGAGTGCTAACACCTTTTTTCCCCACACAGTCAACATTTTCTGCAGCGTCTATTACCTCATTTACAAAAAAGGCTTCTGGTTTAAAAGAGAACCTTTAGAATGTAAATTGCTGCAGTAATTAGAAGTATTGCTTATACAGCATATTATTGAACAAATGTGTAAGGAGCATAAATTCCATAATATGTGTATTCTGAAAATTATATATATAGTGAAATATATATATATAGAGAGAGAGAGAGAGAGAGAGAGAGAGTGAAAATTATATATATAGTATTCCTAAGAACACAGAAACAGACATACCAGATCAGAACAGTGGCCTTCTAGTCCAGTATCTTATCTGACAACTTCAGAGAAACGTGCCAGAAACTTTGTGGTGCCTATTTATGGAATAACTGGCCATAAGGTAAGTTTCTTCTTAATCCCCATCCATTAGCAGCTGCCTTTTGCCCTGAAGTATGAGGTTTGTATCTTCATTGTTTTACATATCAGGGCACCTTCACTGTTGCAAATATCTATTCCTTCAAAACACTGCACCAGAATGACAAGGTCAAACAATGACTCATGAGGTTACCATCCCCAACCTATGGTATGACAATTCTATAAGCACAAGTTACCAAGTCGGCCTACACCTATCCAACCCCCAGAACCCCTGCCCAAACAGCTGTTCTCTAACGTGACACATAATAGTCTAGTCTTCTGTGGGTCTCATTTACTTTGGTCTCACTTCCATTGTGGGCTTACTGTGCGGTCGTGTTGGCGGCCTGTAATATAGAGGAGGTCGAACTATATGATCTAGTGGCCCCTTCCGGCCTTAAACTCTATGACTGGTGTTGGAGACAATCCTGCATACTAACTGAATCTATGCTTTCAATGAGCTGCTGTAACCCCTGTAACATGCTTTTGCTCTATGCCCTAGGTCACGCTGTCTGAATTGACTCACAACTGAGTGTGCCAATCTCAGCTCAGACTATCAGAAACAGGCAGACACCCCGAACTGGTGGTATACGTTCTATAGATTTCACCAAGCCAGTAATAATTGTGTACTCCTGGATCACTATACCAGTCCTACCATGGAGTCACAGACAGTCCCCTTAGGCACTCTAGCCTACACTGCCGCCCAGACAAACTGGACTAGTGATAGTGGTCATACAAACCGCATACTCCCACTCCAAAAGGATCAATCTCTTACCCCAGATCAATTGGTACTTTGGATCTCACACCCAGGGCCATCTTTAGGCATGCACAGCAAATGCAGCTGCTTAGGGCACCAATAAATTGGGGGTACCACCGCCAGGATGGGACAGCAAGCAGGTAAGAGCAGGGAGCAAGATCGTAGAGTCTAATGCGCCGGCGCATTCTGAGGGAGGGTACTGGCTGCAAGGGTCTCTGGGAAGGGGCGGGGGAAACTCACCAATGTGACACTCTCCCCGCCGCCGTGAGGTGAGGCGGGCTGGGCGGCACCAGCTCCAGTGGTATCCTTTTGCTGCCCCCCATAACGTGCGTTCTACTTCTCCCCACACACACACAAACTGGAGTCCCCCCTCAGCACTGAGTGCAGCCCCCCACCCCCCGCAGAGCGGCAAGCTCCCACCCCCTTACCCCCCCCGCAGGGCTGGGTGGGGTGCAGGTGCTCAGGCTGGCTGTCTGCATGCCAAGGAAGTGACTCACTTCCTCAGCAGCCAGCCCAAGCGTCTCCACTGCAAGTGACCGCACAGGCTGGAATGCACACAGCTGGCTGGGCAGCGCATCTCTCACCCAGCGGGCACAGCAGCCTGGCAGCAATCCATCTGATCCTGGGGGGGAGCCACATAGGGCAGGAGGAGCTGTCGCAGCCCCACGGGTCCCCTGTCCCCGAGATGCCGCACTTCACCGTGGTCCATGGTGCTGGCGGCAGTGCCCACTGAAGTGACCTGACCTGAGGGTTTGCTGCTGTTGTTGCCACTCTGCATCCCAAGAGGTGGATTTTGGGATCCCACAGCTTTCCACCTAGCTCCTCCTCTACTGCAGCTGTTGGACCAGCAGGCCAGGGGTGAGCCAAGCATGAAAGCAGTACTGTGTTGCCATTGATCAGCTTTGAGCCTTTTATTTTTTTTTCAACCTTATGTTTGGCACAGGTTTCAAAATGGATCGGTTTTCCCTTTTTTGCCAGTCTTGGTGACATTTTACATACCTTTATCAAAATCATGTTAGAATGCTTATTTGCCAAAAATGCTTGCTAACAATCCTGAATCCAATTTCAATATTCTTTTTTTTTTAAATCAATATCTTAGCCAAAACCAGAAAATTAAGTTGTTGACAATTATTTGTGACAAGTTTGGTTTGGGGGAGGGAGTGGACAAGTTTTCATCAGAGACACAAAAAATGTTGACAGGCTTTCCTATAACCCTGTTACCATTAAATAGAGCCCTCCAACAACTGTAATATGCTTATCTCCTTACTAGTCTATAGAGTGACCATGTTGTACTAAGAGTCTCTTGCTTTTTTTCCAGTGAGTCAGTATAGCTTTTGCCAGCCCAGAGGTTGGGCAACCAATGTCTTAAGTTTTCACAATGTTTTGTCCAACTTTCATAAAGTAAATAACTCTCATTAACCATGTAAAAAGGCAAGAGACACTTCCTTGTGAAGAATCTGTGCAGCAGATCATGCTAGAGCTATGAAAATTTCAGTTTTTGATGGAACTTTAGAGGCAGTGATTTATCATATATTTCTGGCAGTGCCCAAAATGTGCTGCTATTGTTAACGTCCTTCTAAACAAAAATAAGGCAAATTTAAGGACTGGACAATTTTAAGGTCAGACATATGAACAGGCAAAGCTTAGAGGTGTGGGTGCAATGCAGAAATATCTCAAAGAATTTTTTTTTTCTGAATAAGCTCTTGATATCCAGTCAAGATGGCAAGTGATCAGAAGTTATCATCATCTGGTTACTCAGCTGTCGATGTAAAATGTACTGGTGATGGAAGTTCAGTCTCATAATTGACACTGTTTATCAGAAAGGATGAGTGATAAAACCAGGAGAGGGTCTTTCTGTAACAAGGGCACATTAGGTTGAAGAAAATAGCTTGTCTCTGTCCATGCTGCACTAATTTTAGTGGATAGGACTTCTGTAACATTTCTGCCCTACCTTAAGCCAGATGAGATGATTCTGTGCTGGCTTCATTTTGGTCACTTTGTGCTTTACCTAGGAATAAAACTAGGCTCCTATTTTCCCACTGCTTGGAAACCCAGCTTATTAAACTGGATAATGCTACTGATCTATTTACAGTATAACGTTGATACAGAGTTGTAACTAACATTAAGATTAATGCCCCACTACACATTTAAAACTAAAAAGTGACTTTGTAAAAATGACATGGGCTTCCAACTCTATTGTGTCTCAGTCAAGGTGGAGTGCCTTGTGAGGTGTCTCCAAACTAGCTCAAGGTCAGACTTACAGCTATCCTATATTAGCTATTTTAAATATTTCTGATAATCTGACAATTTTAACAGTTATTTCTTCTAAAAAAAACCAGCCTTATAAGTTGTGTCATATCGAAAACAACCTTCTGGGTCACAAAAAAGAAAACTGAAAGATGAAATAGAATTAGCTATACAAGCACAGAAGGGTTCTATACTTAAGTCTGTGCGTCATGAAAACAACGAAGTTGATCAAGATCATCAAATAATTGCTGAAGAACTTTTTTATGCAGACGAAGCTCAAGAAACTCAACAAAACACAGAACAATCATTTGAAACAGATGCAGACACAAAACAAGAAATTACAACAGTTGAAACTGTACTAGCATGGGATATAGCTGACGTTGGCGCATGGCCGCAATCTTTAAACAAAAGAATTACGCACCATTGTACTTGAGAAAGGTCCTGTGAGAATAGAAAGTCTTGAATATCCTAAAGACATTAGAGGTAGGAAATTCACAGAAAACAATTACTACAAAACACTTTCTAATAGTGAAATTGTCAACGGACGGTGGCTTGTGTGCTCTAAATGCAAGAATGCTGTATTTTGTTTCCCATGCAAGATTTTCAACAGTTGCAATTTTAATATAGCAACCGTGGGTATTAATGATTGGCAAAATCTTAGTCACGCATTACTGCAACATGAAAAGGCATAACACCACACTGAAAGTATGCACAAAATGGTGTGAGCTGAGTGTAAGGTTAAAAAAAAAAAAAAAAAAAAAATCAGACAAATCTTGATGCCCAAAATCAAAGATTGCCGGAGTCAGAAAAGCAGCATTGGCGTCGTGTTCTTGAACGTCTATTATCTATTGTTGAATATCTATCGACAAGCAATCTTGCTTTTAGAGGAAGTGTTGAGAAATTATACCAGCCCAAAAATGCCAATTTTTTGGGCCTTGTACAACTGCTGGGAAAATTTGACACAGTGATGAATGAACATCTCCAAAGAGTAACTGAAAATAAAATACATGACCGTTATTTGGGACCAAGAATTCAAAATGAACTGATCATGCTAATGAGTGGTAAAAGTGAGAGACAAAATTGTTTCACTGGTTTCTTTGGCAAAATATTTTGCCGTAATTCAAGATTGCATTCCGAATGTAAGTCATAAAGAACAGATGTCGTTAGTAGTGAGATGTGTCGACATTAGTGATTCAGCACACCTTACAGTTAAGGAATCATTTATCACATTTTTAGAAGTAGAGGACACTACAGGTTTTGGACTTCACATTCTCCTTGATGAACTAAAACAAATGGGATTGTCCGTAATGAATATTAGAGGAAAAGGCTACGATAGTGGCGCCAATTTGAGAGGATGCATTTCTGGCGTGCAAGCTAGGTTGCTGGCAGAAAATCCACGAGCCTTTTTTTTTTTTTCCTGTGTGCATGCCACAGCCTTAATTTGATTTTGTGCGATATGGCCAAGTTTTCTGTAGAAGCTATTTCTTTTTCTGGTTTACTGCAATGCATTTACGTGCTCTTTTCAGCATCCACTTAATGACGACAAATATTCAAAGCACATGTCAGTGGTATTATCCTTAAGCCTCTATCCAAGACACACTGGGAAAGCAGAGTAGAATGTGTAAAAATGTTGAGATATAGTCTGAGGAAGTTTATGAAGCACTGATTGCTATTTTGGAAGAAGCCAGAGATCCAAAAACTAAAAATGAAGCACAGTCATTGGCCTCTGAAATATCCAGCTTCAAGTTTCTAACATCTGTCATAATCTGGCATGCCATTCTTGTTAAAATCTCAAGTGTAAGCAAAATAATGCAGAGTCCAGCAATGCAGCTTGATTCAACACCTATCTTACTAAACAACACACAAGATGTTTTAAGTGAAATACATAGAAAATGGATTCAAAGCAGCACAGGTTACAGCAAGAGAGTTTGCAGAGGCACTTCGCATAGAACCAAAATTTCCATGTCTGAACACGACAAGAGTTTCCAGGAAAAACGGCAAGAGGAATATGAAGCAGCAAATGAGCCCACAGAAGACCCAGAAAAGAAATTTGAGGTTGAATTTTTTAATGCTGCGATGGATAAAGCAATATCTGCTGTTGATGAAGGGTTTACTACCTTACGACCACACCATGAACAGTTTGGATTTTTGTAGGACATAACTAAATTCAACAAAATAGGAAACCAAGAGCAACTAATGACAAAGTGCAAGAACCTAGAAAGCCTCCTGAAGCACGGTGATAGTTTTAATTTAAATGTACTTGAACTGTACGAAGAATTGAGCACTGTCATCAATGTTGCCACATACAAAGTCAGTGATGGACATTGTACAGTTTATTCATACCAGCAAACTTGTTGATATATATCCTAATGTGTACATTGCCACTCATATTCTACTGACAATACCTGTAACAGTAGCATCAGGAGAATGGAGTTTCTCAAAACTAAAGCTCGTTAAAAACTATCTCTGCTCTACAATGAGTCAGGAACGCTTGACTAGTCTTGCTATTCTTGCAGTCGAACAAGGCATCACTTTGTCCTTGTCATCTGATGACATTATTACTGATTTTACAGCCAAAAAAGCCTGAATGATTGCTTTTAATTAAAAACAAATCCTTGTTTCAATACCTCTTCATAGAAATATCCAATAAAATGCTGACAAATTTTAAAAAATTATATTATTTGCATCCTTCTGTCAATAAATCAGAATTGTAGCGCTACTTCTTTAGTGCAAGTATAGTCCATCAGCATTACAGTGTGCATAATTTATTTAAACTGGTTTTAATAAAGTGCATGGGGCAAGTTTTCCAACACTGTAAACTTATGTTTGTGTTGCTAAGGAGCAAGTCAGGCACTGGGGCACCAGTTTAATAATACTGCGTAGGGCACCATAAATCCTAAGGACAGCCCTGCTCACACCAAAGACAATGCTGACAGCCAAATCGCTGGTAAACTAACTAACGATTTATCAGATAAAACAAGAAATGAGTTATTGAGAGGTTAAAACAAGTAAAATACATTAGACGGGTGAGTCAAAGTTTGTAAGTCAAAAATGATAGCAGAGATGTAGTAATCTCTCAGTTTCCCAAAAACTTTTCAGGGAACCCAGATGTTTCTGGGGATCTCCACTTTGTATTTGATATCTTCCCTGTAAGAGTCCAAAACAGTCAGAGATACAAGACCATTCTTGAAATCAACATTTATAGCTTTTTCTCCAGAAAACAATCTGAACAGTGTCTTCACTCACAGGGGTTTGACAAGTAGGAAATGCAGACTCTCTCTGTGAACTTCCATTGTTGAACACAATGGCTCTCGATTTGAAGTTAGCGCATCTTTTTAATTTACATTTCCAAGGCTCCACTTGCTGGAGCACCCGTGGAGTTGGCGCCTAAGGCGCCACTTTTGGCAGGTTAAATTTAGAAGCCCTTTTAGAACCGGTTGTCCCTCGCGGAACAACCAGTTCTAAAAGGGCTTCTAAATTTAACAACCAGTTTTAGCGAAACAGTGCAAACCGGCTCCAGCTCACCACTGCTTATGCCCAAATAAATCTGTTCATCTTTAAGGTGCCACCGGACTCCTTGTTTTTTTTAAGCAATCAACAGGTTACAGATACGTGAAGACAATACCATTAACATTTCTTTTGAAGTAAGCTGACATACAAGTGAATTGACCTGATTACACTACAATACTTTTGACAGTCCTTTGACACCCTATTAGCATATGAGTGAATTAGCGTGCAGACCTGTCCTGAGCTGGCACCAGGGTAGACAGTGTCACACCCTACACTGCAGCTTTTAAGTATGGTGTTCAAATTGCACTGAACCCACGAGTGCATCTCTGTCTCTATCCTGCATTGCTACGCCCAGAAGTTTCCAAGAACAGTCAGCATATCTGTCCCCATGTCTTATTCCCAGGATGTTGGTACTTCATGTTGTGTTGTTTCCCATGTCTTCTATGAACCTAACAAAAAGGACAAAACCAGCATACATACTCCCCTGAAGTACTCAGGTTGCTACTTACATAGGCTACAATTCAGCGCAGATCACGAGGTTTTTTCATACTGTAATGACCAACAAAATTAACTCTTGATTGCTGTGAAATGGGTTTTCACTCTAATATCAGCTCCTAAAGATACAAGTCCTTGGGTCAGTCCACAATGAGTTTTTATAGCCAAATTATAAATCCCTAAGACTAGATGTTTGTAAAAGAAATGCTAAAATGGTCTTTAAAAGAATAGTACAAATGGTACTGGTGTAATAAGTGATGTACTGCCAGGATACTGCCTGAACTACAGGCTTAGCCCTTGGTCCTAAATCTTAAAATTAAAAGGAACATTGCTGAGGATGTGAATACATACAGTACATAAAAAGGACTGAAGAGTTATGACAACAAGGAATTCTCTAACTGACAGCACACACAGAATATTCCATGTAAGCTCCATTCTCTAGGGTAAAATTCAAGTGCGGCACTCAGTCAGATCTGAGGTGTTTTAAAATTAAAAGACTAATTAGCATTATATTGTTAAGTGGTATGTGACTTGCAGCCCTTCTACCTTAAAATAAAGTACTTTTGCAATTAAACCAAAAGCCATAATTAAATGTAACATGTCAGAAGCTTCTTCTTTCTTTATACCTCTGAGATGAATAATCATTTTGTACGTTGCACGGCTACCTAGGGAGGAAAAGCTCGACTGCAAATGTTTTTAAGACAGCAGTATTACATGCCTGTATGTAGTCTCAGAATTTATTGATTTTATTTTAATCAAAACCCAACAAAAACAATATGTATTTTTCTGCAGGTTTCAGGCATAATTTTTTTCTATATTCTAGTCTAGACCATGTATAAATTACATCACATATGCCTCCTCAATAAGGGAAGATGTAAAGATCATTTCCTGATCACTACAAAACTCTGCACACATCAAAATCTAGGCTTTTGGTATTACTTAACACCTTGGGGTTGACAGCTGGAGTCTGTATTTCTCCACTGCCATATGTTGTAGTAAAATGGATTAGTGATATTAGCAGCAACTCCAGACCCACCAACTTCAAGGTGGTTTAAGGTCAAATAAAAGCGAAGAGCAGGCTTAGGATCTGAGAGATGACAGACCTAACTGCAAGACTTCCTAACAGTTTGAGAAATGTTTTATTACAGCCTACATGAAAGACACAGCACTTAAAGGGAAAAAATTTAAGGAGGAAATAGACACAGAGTGATAAGTGTTAATGGGGAAAAATGCACCCACACACTACTGCACAGCTCCATGCTTTTGTGAAAGCTTAACAGGTTACCAAAAGAACCCAATCAAGAATGCTATCTAGCTTCTTTTTGGAGTTCTTACAGGAGGGGCTACTATTTTCTGTTCACCACAGAATGAAAGGATTCAAGGTAGGTAAGATGAGAGTAAATGACACTGAAAAATTAAAAACAAGGAGACCCTTGCTGAAACCTTTTAAGATCCCATCTATACTACAGTTGTGATTTGCAAGGGAACAGAAGGAAATCTAACTCCCTTCAGCTCCTTTGAAAATCCCAACCTACAAGTCTAACTATAATGGCATGTAACTGTCTGACACAAAAAAGCATTACTGGAGTGGGGATCATATTATAATATGGTTTTTTGTTTGTAGTTTGGACAGAACAAGTTTATGGACCTTTCCCAGGACATAACAGAATTCCCTAGCACTGTTTTATAATCATGCTGTCTTATCTGCAGCACAAACAAAAACTTATGTCAGAACAGTGACCCCCTTATTGAGTAAGAACTGTACAGTGGCACTCTAAAGGGTGTACTGGTACATAAGAAGCAGTCATTCCGTGTCACTGTACTGTGTTATATGAGTCTGTGGGTGGAGATGCTGATATGCTAAAGGTGTCTCCTGTGGGCTCCCAGGAGCCCTTTATTAAAATTGTGCCACCAAATGGAAGAGAAAGTTGAAATGATTACCCTCCTTCTGATGGAGTAGCCCAGTCTTTGGTTGCTGCTAAATCATCCCTATCAGGGATAATTTATACCTAGGAAGCAAAATATTTCCTTTGAAATAAATGAGACTGCAGAAGCTGTTTTTCAGAAAAGTGGCAAACATTCACACAGATGATATCTCCTGGGGGAGGACATCTCCCTACATCACTTATAAAATCTTTATTCTACAACAAACTCCCAACTCCTTTCCCTTCAAATTACTAATTAAGCTATGTGTTATGCTATTGATAATACAATATATTTTTCAAGAATGAAGTATAGCTGTTGTTAGCACACGTCAGCATAATATGCGTTGTCTGCTGCCTCCTTCCTTGGCTGTGGTTAATGAAAGTACTTAATTCTAATGGAAAAAATATAGATTCCCCAAGCACTCCTCCCTCTCCTTTCTATCAGCACTCCCTTGGGACACAAGGCTTATCACAGGCTAACCGGGTAATTTTATGTTTTATTTTAAGTAAGAGCTCTATATGAAATTATTGGCAGTACATCATTGTGCTGAAAGAGGATGGGGGAGGATTAGAATCCATGATACAAATTCTTTTTTTTATTTCACATTTTCCTCTTACTAACAGATTTACTTCTCCAAGAATCCACCCATGTTTGCCTCTTTTTTCAATACAATATAAATTATTCTTTACATTTTGTTATATATACACACATACACCAAAAGCATGCAATTACAGTCCACTTTATACACAAAGTGTGATAATTCACAAACCTACCATCAGTCATGATCTTTGGAATTAAGTTGGTATTGCAACAATGTGATCACAGTTTCTAGAAAAACATCTTTCTCGATCAATAATGCATTCACCTAGATTTTTCTTTTTAGCTCAATGAGACTACTCACTTATATAAAGTTAAGAGTGTGTGTAAGTGTTTGCAGGTTTAGGATCTAAACTAGTAGCATTTACTTTAAAATTAAAAAAAATAAAGGGAAAGACAAAAGCGTCAAATCAGTACGATGTACTCTGGAACACAACAGCTTAGATAACTCTGAAGTCATGAATCAGTGTATCCGACCGATAGAGTGACAACAGCTACAATCCAGTGATTATATATGAAACAGAAAAGACAGCACAGGATAGAAGAGAAAGTATTAGATGGTAAAAATGAAAAGAACAGAAGGATCTAGGAAAGAATTAGGGAAAACTGAAAGTTGGGTGGGGGAAACAAACCCTGCTTAAGATCACTTCAGCAACCTATTAGCAAAGCATCATCAGGCCACAGCCATTTTACCAGGTTCCGGCCTGGTTCACTGTTGTTGATTTTGACTACTTTCAATGGAGATTTGAGAAAGTGTTAAAATCACTGGTAGGCTTTTTAAATAAGAAAAAATATGAATTATGTGGGAAAGAGAAATTATGACAAATGGCTTGGTTTGTAGCAGAAGGAGATGAAACAGAAAATCAGAAATCTCTACAAAGAATTTTAGCAAAAAGCAACATTTTCTTGTAAGGTCAGTGTTATAACCTAAGAAGCAAACATCCACTGAGATAAACTTCACTGATCCATGGAAAGCATAGTTAAAACAACATGATAAAGACAGGAACCACAAACTATTTGAGAAAAGGAGCTTTAATGGCATAAAAGAAGGAATGGGATTCAGCTCTCTTTGTATTGCTGTACGAAAAATCAAACACTTGGGACCAAAAGGATTGAATAACATTCCTGATACAGTGTTGCAAAAGAACAAAGACAAAATGTTATGATACAGCAGTCACAGACATGGAATATTGGCTTCTGATAGACCTAGAAAAGCTCAAAACATCTTAAAAGAATAAGATTAAGAGGAGAAACCTGCCTGCTAGCAGACAACACACTAAAAGGATTCCAATTGCAGCACTGTTAACAGTTTTTGAAATTTTGTGTGGTCACACACTTTGCTCTCTGAAATTTTATAGGTTTCAGAATACCAGCCGTGTTAGTCGCAAAAAGAAAAGGAGTACTTGTGACACCTTAGAGACGAACAAATTTATTTGAGCATAAGCTTTCATGAGCTACAGTTCACTTCATCGGATGCATCTCACGAAAGCTTATGCTCAAATAAATTTGTTCGTCCCTAAGGTGCCACAAGTACTCCTTTCCTTTCTGAAATTTTACAGATCACCGAAGCATACAAGCTTGGGGCCCTGACCTTGCAAACACTTACTTACGTGAGTATTCAGGATCAGAGCTTATTTTTATATATTGCTTAATGCAAAAAAGAAACAGTTTATTATTTATTTATTTAAAAATCACAGCTGTTAAGGACAGTATTCTGGGCTGACATCTAGCGACCAGGGGCAGTAAACAGGGAAGTTTTAAGAGGGAGTTCTGCAGGTGAAGGAAATCCCTAAGTGATCCTTGGGGTGAGTTTGTTGTCTGTTACTGTGTGCCTGCTTCACTGAAGTTTATAGTATGGTCTGTTTGGGGGACTGTGTGCTGAGCCTAATGGCCAGCCAGGCAAGGCTGAGAGCTTCTTAACGAGGCTCTAGCCTGCCATCCTTTGATCCCTAATCCCTTTAGGATCCCTTGATGAGGGGGCGCAGCTAGCTAAATCCTGGAGAACAGGGGTTTAAAAAGCCAGCTCGTAAGCAACCACAAAAGCTAGTGAACAGGAGCGGCAAACAGGGGAATTCTGGGAGGGAGTTTAGAGAGGGAGCGTAAGAGCCAGATATACCTACTAAACAGTCTCTAAACTTGGGCCAATAATCCCGCCAATGGAAAAACCACACACACACAAACGAAAAACCCCTTCAGGAATAGAAAAATAATGCAGGCAGAAGTCCAACAACAGAGATGGGGCACTCCATTTTACTGCACTGAATGCAGCGTGTATGATTACCTGCCTTGTGGGCAGGTGGCATGTGTACACATCTGGTGCAAGCAACTCATGGCCCTCAGAGACAGAATTGGGTCTCCCAAGCCAGCGGGACTGAATTGGAGGAGCTAAGGAAGACAGAGAAGTATACAGACGAAACTTTCTGGGACACAGGAGAGCTGTCTCACTCCCAATCTGACAGCCTCTGAGCTGCTGAGGAGGATGAAAGTCTCAGGGAAGGAGAACATCCAACTGGAGGAGAAGAAAATGCTTCCAGTTCTGCGTGCAGTGCCAGTTTGACAGGCAGAACCGCAAGATATCAAGGCATGAATGAGACAGTGGTTTTTGGAGAAGGAATTTAGGTTATTAGGAACCGGGGAACCTTTTGGGAAAGGAGAAGCCTATACAGGAAGGATGAACTCCAACCAACCCAAAACAGAACCAGATTGATGGCATGTAAAGTTAAAAAGGCCATATAAGAGTTTTTAAACTAAGGATTTGGGGAAAGCCACCAGGTGCAGAGGAGCACACGGTTAAGACAGACACATCCTTTAGGGGAAGATTTGTTAAAGGGGATACTCTATAACCTAGTAAAGACGAGAGGATAGAAATTGATAAAGTACGGGTAGGAACTGAAGAGAAACAATTAAACAAAAAAAATCCCATTCAATTACAGCATATAAAGGCAGACAACTAAATATTGACAAATTTTATAAGTGCTTGTACATAAATACAGTAAGTCTAAATACTAAGATGGGTGAGCTTGAGTGCCTGATATTAAATGAGGATATTGATATAATAGGCATCACAGAAACTTGACGGAATGATGATAATCAATAGGACACGGTAATACCAGGGTACAAAATACTGTAGAACTGCGTTTATCCGAGCCTCCATTATCTGGCTGTCCATATTAACCAAACTTGGGCTGACAGCCCGGGCAGCAGGGCTCCAACTCTCAGCCCCAGTTTGATTAATACGACTGAAGCATGAGCCCTGCTGCCTGAGACTGACAGCCCGAGTCCCATCGCTCAAGGCTGAAGCTCTGTGCCCATTCTCTGGATTATCTGATCAGGCCCCGGTCCCAAAACGGGGTTCCACTGTATATAGATATGACAGAGTAGGTCATCTTCTGGAGGGAGTGGCACTATATGTGAAAAAAGGATAGAGTCAAATATAGTAAAAATCTTAAATGAATCAAACAGTACCATACAATCTCTATGGATAGAAATTCCATGCTTGAACAACAACAGTATTGCAGTAGGAATATACTACTGACCACCTGACCAGGATGGTGATGTGATTGTGAAATGTTCAGGGAGATTAGAGAGGCTACAAAAAACAGAATAGCCAATAATAATGAGGGATTTCAGCAATTCCCATAATGACTGGGAAAAAGTCACCTAAAGACAGGATGCAGAGATAAAATTTCTAGACACGTTTAATGACTGCTCTTGGAGTAGCTAGTCCTGAAACCCACGAGGGGAGAGGCAATTCCTGATTTAGTTTTAAGTGGTGCACAGGATCTGATCCAAGAGGTTAATACAGCTGAACCGCTGGGTAATAATGACCATAATGTAATTACATTTAACATCCTTTTTTGGGGGGGGAGGGGAAATACTAAAGAAAACCCACTATAGGAGCATATAATTTCATACAGGGGAACTACACAAAAATTAGGAGGCTAGTTAAACGGATCTTAAAGGGAACACAAGAGTGAAATGCCTGCTATCTGCATGGAAACTTTTTAGAAACACCATAATAGACTTTTAAACCAAACATATACCCCAAAATTTTAAAAAAACAGTAAGAGGACCAAAAAAAACATTACCGCGGCTAAGAGTAAAAGAGATCATGGAATCATAGAATATCAGGGTTGGAAGGGATCTCAGGAGGTCATCTAGTCCAACCCCCTGCTCAAAGCAGGATCAATCCCCAACTAAATCATCCCAGCCAGGGCTTTGTCAAGCCTGACCTTAAAAATCTCAAAGGAAGGAGATTCCCCCACCTCCCTAGGTAACCCATTCCAGTGCTTCATCACCCTCCTAGTGAAAAAGTTTTTCCTAATATCCAACCTAAACCTCCCCCACTGCAATTTGAGACCATTACTCCTTGTTCTGTCATCTGCTACCACTGAGAACAGTCTAGATCCATCCTCTTTGGAACCCCCTTTCAGGTAGCTGAAAGCAGCTATCAAATCCCCCCTCATTATTCTCTTCCGCAGACTAAACAATCCCAGTTCCCTCAGCCCCTCCTCATAAGTATGGCTAGACACACAAAGAAATCTTAATTGGAATTCAAATCCTCCTAAAGAAATAAAAAGGAACACACTTCATTTGCCAGAATTTAATAGTATACCTAGACAGGCTAAAAAACAAACAACTGGAAAGAAACTAGCAAAAGACACAAACTAACCAACAAAAATTTGTTTAAGTACTTCAGAAGCAGAAAACCTGCCAATCAATTAGTGGGACCACTGAACAATCAGTGTGATAAATGAGAACTAAAGGAAGACACAACCATTGTGCAGAAGCTAAATTAATTCTTTGCACTGGTCTTCACTTCAGAGGATGTGAGAGAGATTGCCACACCAGAGCCATTCTTTTTAGGAGAAAATCAGAGGAACTGTCCCAGACTCAGGTGTCAATAAAGGAGATTTGGGAACAAACTGATAAGTTACACAGTAATAAGTCACCAAGACCAGATGGTATTCACCAAAGGGTTCTGAAGAAACTCAAATACAAAATTGCAGAACTACTAATTGTGGTATTAACCTAATACTTAAATGATCCTGTGTACCAGAACACTGTTGGATAGCTAATGTAATGCCAATTTAAGAAAAGAAAAGAAAAAAAAAAGACTCTACAGGCAATCCTGGTAATTACAGGTCAGTAAACTTGACTTCAGTACCAGGCAAACCACATAAAAGAATAGCATAATCACACACATAGATGAACACAATATGTTGGGGGAAGAGTTAACACAGCTTTTGTAGAGGGAAATCATGCCTCATCGAACTGTTAGAATTCTTTGAGGAGGTTCAAAAACATGTGAACAATGGTAATCCAGTGGATATAGTGTACTTTGACTTTCAGAAAGCCTTTGACAAGGTCTCTCAGCAAAGGCTTGAAGAAAAGTAAGCAGTCAGAGGATAAGAGGAAAAGTCCTCTGATGGATCAGTAACTGGCTCAAATATAGGAAATAAAGGGTAGGAATAAATGGTCCACTTTCACAGTGGAGAGAGGTAAATAGCAAGGACCCTCTAAAGATCTTGACTGGTACCAGGGCTGTTCAACTTATTCATAAATGATCTGGGAAAAGGGGTCAACAGTGAGGTGGCAAAGCATGCAGACAATACTAAACTATTCAAGATAGTTAAGACCTAAGCTGACTGCGAAGAGTTAGAGGGATCTCACAAAACTGGGGTTGGACAAAAAGATGGCGATGAAACTCAATGTTGAAAAATGCACATTGGAAAATATTATCCCAACTATACATACAAAATGCTGGGGTCTAAATTATGTTACCACTCAAAACAGAGATCTTGGAATCATCGTGACTAGCTCTCTGAAAACATCTGTTCAATGGGGGGAGGGATTCTATGAATGTAAAGTAGCAGTCAAAAAGCTCACAGAAAGTTAGGAACCATTAGAAAAGGGATAGATAAGACAACAGAAAGTGTCATAATGCCACTATAAAATCCTTGGTACACCCACACCTTAAATACTGCATGCAATTCTGGTCATCCCATCTCAAAAAAGTTATAATAGAATTGAAAAAAGCACAGAGAAGGACAATAAAAATGGTTAGGGGGATGGAACAGCTTCCATATGAGGAGAAATTAAAAAGACCGGGACTGTTCAGTTTGCACAAGAGATGACTGAGGGGAGATATGATAGCAGTCTAGAAGATCATGAATGGTGTGAAGAAAGTGAATAAGTGCTCTTTACCCTTCACATCACACATGAACCAGGAGGTTTAAAACAAACATAAGGAAGTTATGCTTCCAAGCCTCCAACATAAGGAAACACTTCTCTATGCAACTCAGTCAACTTGTGGAACTCATTGCCAGGGGATGCTGCAAAGACCAAAGGTATAACTGGGTTCCAACAAGAATGAGAAGTTCATGGAGGATAGGTCCACCAATGGCTATTAGCTAAGATGGTCAGGGATGGAACCCCATGCTCTGGGTGTCTCTAAACCTCTGACTGCTAGAAGCTGGGACTGGATGACACTCAGTAAATTGTCCTGTTCTGCTCACACTCTCCAAAGACAGGATACTGAGCTAGATGGACCATTGGTCTGACCCAGTATGGCCATTCTCATGTTATCTTGCTCACCTACCTCTACAAGGAATACCCTCCATCAATGGGTCTGTAAGGCCAATACCCACACAGTCCTCCTTAAGACCCACTTCTATCAAAATACAAGAAACTGCCCAGCTGACCATGGCTACTTAGAATAGCAAAGGGAATAGATGATATTTAATAATATCTGATTTAAAATAATAATTTAATTTTCTATTCCTTTTCCGTACCTTTATCCGTTGCTTGTCTTCCTAGGGCAAGAGTGTGGCCTAGGGTTGTGCAGTTGCACAGGGACATAAGGAGGGTAAGATTACACTCGTGTACAAAAGCTGCCTACCCAGGCCTTGGCTCCAGGGGTGAATGGGTACTAGTCACAAGCTATTCTCCAGAAATAGGTGAGCTGAGTGTAGGCACATTTCCTTTCCCTGCTCCTGGAACAGAACAGCTACACATCACTGCATACACAGCATGGAGTGCCGAAGCACAATATAACCTCTAGAGGTTAACCTCTTTGAGGCAAGGACAGTGTCTTGCATGGCTATAGCTCTTAGACAGATTATGAGCACTACTATAATGCTAATAATAAATTCATAATAAAATAAATAATAAAGCATTAGTGTGTGTAAAGGGGCTACAAAATTCTAAGCAGGGGATCCAGTACAGGGAGAAATTCTTTCATTGAATCTTAAAAGATAAAACCTGAAACAGACAGGAAATAGTGTCTTGCTATAAAACACCTTAGTCCAAAGACAGGTTTCAGAGTAACAGCCATGTTAGTCTGTATTCGCAAAAAGAAAAGGAGAGCTGTAGCTCACGAAAGCTTATGCTCAAATAAATTGGTTAGTCTCTAAGGTGCCACAAGTACTCCTTTTCTTAGTCCAATGTTCATTCATGACACAAAGAACAGGCAGCAGTCAATCAAACTTCGTGAAGAAAGCTTCTTAACTTCAGTTATTTCCTGAAAAGGTACATTATATTGTAATGGAGACTTCTATATTGTATGCAGTGTCTGCTCAGACAAATTCACTCCTGGGGAAAAATCAAATTTAACAATATCAAAGAGCAATAGGTCTGACGACTACGAAGGTTAAGTCTGTTTATTCTGCCTTTAATGAGAAGCTGTGTGAACTATAAAAATACATTTTTGTTTCCTTAAAAGCTCTGGTTTAACCTGAAATGTTTGCTCTTCTTTGCTGACCCAAGTGACTCATTTCTCGGTTAACCTTCTATTGCAGATCTCTACCCAGCCTTCATCCCCAACAGTATTCATATATTATAATAAGGAAAATTAGCACACAAAAGAAATTAACAATGTATGTAACAACTGGTACATCATAATCTTTCATTAATGCAACCCTTGCCTTCCATAACCCACCCCATTACCTTTTGCCATCCTTTGTTGCAGTATATCTCATTTTAATTGTCAGTTCCTTAGGAGAGAGACCTGTTAATGTTTGTCCGTAAAGCACGAACATAGTGCTGTGTGAATAATCAAGTAATAATAAATGGTTACAATACTTCGGCAGCAGTAAGGAAGGGGTTTATTTCACTTCCAGAGTAACAGTTCCACAATGATCAAACTGAAATAGGTCGGTACTGATGATGCAGAAGAGAATAGAGTTGCCTAGCACACATCACACAACAGTAGGGAGTGTCACCACTCAGGAGACAGCAACCACATATACTCAGGATTCCTCCAAATATACATCCTCCACAGCCCTCCTTGAGCCCTTTCCCATTCTCTCTCTGTGCAAATTACCACATGAACCCTCACAGAGCAGCAGTCAGGAAAGAGTGAGGGGATGTCAGGATGCACAAGTTACTAAGAGAGATTCAAAACAAGTACAGGTGTGGCTGTGTACATCTCTCTCTTCCATGATCAATATTAGATGCATAAGTGGAAGGAGGAATCTCTCCCTGATGGGCAGCTGGGACTAACAACTGGCTACAATGACCCATTCAGACTTCCTCGGCTGTTACTAAACCAGGGAAAGCCCATCCTCGTCATTGCAGCCTTGTCTACACTACAAAATTAAGTTGATCTCAGTTAGGTCGACATACAGCCACCATGGTAATTACTATGATTTTCCATGTCTACACTACCCTCCTTCTGCCAGTGATGTGTATCCTTACAGGGAGCACTTGCACCAACTGAAGCGGGGCAGTAGTGGGTGGCTGACAGCCTGAACTGGAGCCCCATCACTGGGGGCTGACAGCTCAGAGCAGGGAGGCTCCAGCTTTTAGCCCCGCACAGGGCTGACAGCCAACAGATGATGTAAGTCACGCAGTATCTACATGGACACTGTGTCGCCCTAACTACATCAACCTAAGCACTACGCCTCTTGCAGAGATGGAGTTATTAGGTCGATGTAGTGGGCGACTTACATTGGTGGGAGCAACATTTCAGTGACAGTCACAGAATTAGATTTGATGTAGGCACTGCCCCCGCTGTTGTTCCTGAATACAACAGCCATAAGTGATGTCAGTGAGACAGTCACAAAATGAGCACCTGGGATTAAGCAACCATGTAACAGTACGTGGCTATCCAATGTGGCCTGTAACCCCTCTGGATCTAGTTAAATCTCCAGAGATGTGGAATGTAGAGTATGGATACACTTCAAAAGTTACAGCAGCACAGCTGCACCACTGAAGCTGGGCCGCTGTAGCGCTTCAGTGTAGACACGATCTACACCAATGGGAGCAGGTCTCCTGTAGCAGTATGTAATCCACCTCCCCGAGAGACACTAGCTAGGTCGATGGAAGAATTAAACCGACATAATTTTCTAGTGTAAACCAGGCCTTAGTCAGGTCACCACAGCACAGAAGCATGCTAGACCTGCAAGATTACATGAGTACACAGCATTGTTTTACACAGGGGCGGCGAGTTGTATTGGCCGGTGGTGCCCGGGCTCCAGCAATATTCAGGGCCTGGGGGCCCAGCTCCACCAACATTTAGGGCCTTCCCCCCTCCCCCTCCCCCTCCCAGCCCCCACTTGCTGCCCCCACTCACCTCCCCTGGCCCCGGAGCCTGCAGCTCACACTGCCTCTGCTCTGCCAGCCCCCCCCCCCCCCGCATCAACTGCTGCTGCAGGGTCCTAGTGCCCCCCATTCACTAATGGCAGGGCAGGCTGCCCTTACCCTGCCTTGCGCCTTAGCCCTGAGCCTCTCCAACGCCCCAAACCCCTCATCCCCAGCCCTAGCCAGAGCCCTCATCCCCCCGCACCCAAACCCTCTGCCCCAGCCCTGAGCCCCCTCCTACATCATGAATCCCTCATCCCCAGTCCCACCCCACAGCTCTCACCCCTGCACCCCCTCCTATCCCCAAACTCCCTCCCTCTTCCCACACACCCCTCCCTTTCCCACACACCCCCTCCTGCCCCCAAACTCCCTCCCAGAGCCTGCACCCAAACTCCTTCCCAGAGCCTGCACCCCTTACCCCCTCCTGCACACCTTCTCCTGTCCCCAAATTCCCTCCCAGAGCCTGCACCCCAGCCCTCTGAACTCCCTCCCAGAGCCTGAATCCCTCACCCCTCCCCTTGCCCCAGCCCAGAGCCAACACCCAAACTCCCTCCCAGAGCCAGCACCCCTCACTCCCTCCTACACCCCCACCCCCTGCCCGGAGCCTGCACCCAGCACCCAAACTCCATCGCAGAACCTGCACCCCAGACCCCCTCCCCCACCCAAACTCCCTCCCAGAGCCTGCACCCTGCACCCCTCCTGCACCCTAATCCCCAGCCCAGGGCCTGCACCCCAGGCCTGCACCCCAGACCTCCTCCCCCCACCCAAACTCCGTTCCAGAGCCTTAGGCAGGTGGGGGGCAGAGTTTGGACACCACCAAAGTTTCTACAAACCTGCCACCCCTGGTTTTACAGGAGTTTCATTCATTCTTTTCAGGGAGGACCCACAGGATTGTGATGTGTAAATCCTCTCAAAGCGTTTTCTTGTGTAGTCCTGGAGGGGGAGTGAGGGAGATTAACTTTCCATTGAACAAGTATGGAATCTCACAACCTCACAAAAAAGAAATACTTAGTTTCAAATACCCATTAAGGTTACTAAGTGACAATAATGCAGCTACCTCTCACATCATTTACAAAACCCAAACACTTAAAAGCAGAGAAATGAATTGCTAAGGACATCATAAAGGCCACTACACACATAATAAACATTTTTCTCAATATAAAGTAATGTCTATTCCATCACAACACAACAATGTTAAAATCTCCAACAATCCCTGTAGGAGAGTTATGTTATTTTGGCTTCACTATTTATCTAAATCTTTTCTTTTTAAAAGAATACTGCTTAACATTAACATTTATCAAATGACAAACTTATTTGAAAAATATATTATTCAAATAAAATAGCAAATATAAGTACTGTAACAGAGAAAAGCATAAGTATATATATGGACTTGTTGACCAATATGGCATTAATATGTATATATAACTTTTATGGTCCTGATCCAGCAAAAGCACTTAAGCACGTGTTTCACTTGAAGAATGTGATAAATACCATAAACATCAATTGGACTACTAACATGCTTAAATTTCAGCACATGCTTAAGTGGTTTGCAGGATCAGGGCCTATGTTTCTTTTTCTAAGTATCCTGTGTAGTGTTTATATTTTGAGCTTACCAATGAAACAACAGCTATTTTGGGCCACCATTATGGTTGCTGCATTGTGATGAAACACATGCTTTGTAAGAATAATATTCCTGTTTATTATGCGTGCAGTGTAAGACTTACATGCCACAACTATGTGTTTGCTTTCTCTTAGTTGCCCCTTGCTCTCAGTTTCTTGGCTTTAGTAACAATGTGAGAGCTAACTAAATTGTTGTCAATCAGCAACCATAATTGTTAGGGAGGTTTTTTAAATGAAGTTTTGGTTTTGAAAATTCCCTTTTTGGGAGGGAGGGGTGGAGGGTGCCAGGGGGTAAGTGGAGATATAATTTTTCCCCTTTTCCACAGGTAAAGATAGAAAGTTGTTTTGTTTTTTAAATAAGTGAGATTGTCAGGTCACCAATTATTATAATTAATTTATTATTATAATTAATTATAATTAATATAATAATTTAATAATAAATTATTAAACTTAGGGGGGGGGGGAGAACCAGACCTGGCCATGTTAATAATTTCTGAGGAAGCCAATCTCATTCATTACACACTTAACAAGATATGTATGTTCACCATACAGCTGAGCAAATAACACATGCATACACAGCACAGCCTATCCTCACTCCAAATACTAGTAAGAAACAATAAGCAAATCACAGAAAAGTAGACTAGAATCCAGTTCTCTTGATTCTGCATCCAATGCCAATTCCAGGGGCCCATTCTGCCACGTCACTGAACCTCTCTCTGCCTTAATTACCCCCATCAGATAATGTTAATATGGTTTTGCACTTACACAGTGCTGTTTCACCTCATATTTGGGGCTGCAGTCATTTAGTATGCCAATACCCTGCTCTACAAGACTTTCTCATTGAGCTCAGACTCTGCAGTCTCCATGCCATATGTGCCTGGCTGAGATAGAATTCTGGATGAAAGCTAACCGAATGAAGCTTAACCCAGACAAAACGAAAGTGATGCTCATGGATGGATGCAGAAACTATAAGGAATGGGCAGTGTCTGCAATTTATCCCTCAAATAAGGAGTTATGCTCAGCCTCCATTTCAGAGGTTCATAATGGTCTTATTGAAACCATCACCATTCCTAAATCAAGTGACATTTTTTGTGTAGGGAGCTTTCTATCATCCTCAGATAGCCTAGACATCCTAGCCTTCCATTCTCATATATCACAGTAATCTAATGCTTTGGTTACTTCCAGGACAGACTACTGTCATACTATGCATTCTACTATAGGCTACTATTGAAAACTACTTGGCTGCTCCAGCTAGTACATAATGAAATGTGGCAGTCTAATGTGAGCAAATTAAACCTATGCTCTGCTATTCACTGCTGGGAACAATTCAAGATGTTGATGGATTATCTATAAAGCCCTAAATGGATTGAGGCCCAGCTGTTTCCTAGAGTATTCCATCCCTGTGCCTTGGTGTGGCAGTTACAGAATACTCTTGCCATCTGTGGCTAGAGTTGGACACGTGAATTTGATGGGATAAGGTATTTTTGTTAGAGGGGGCTCTTTCTTCAGGAATACATTCCTTCTTGCACTCCATCAAAGCCAGAGTTTGCTGATCTTTAGGTCATACTGCAAGATGTTGTTCAGTCTGACTCTTTATCCAGAAGGGCATTCGGTAAGCAGAGGGGAAAGGTGAGAAGCAGTCTGGTCATGAGGTATTATTGTGTGGCCATTAGGTATTATTTATTTTAATTATAATTAATAAAACAGCATCAATTATTCTTACATGGAGTGCAAACACTTCCTAGTCACACCCATCTGAACAAACAGAATTTGCTAAAACCCAGAAAAACTTAGAGGACATTAATTTCAAATGTCAGTTTTCAAAGAAGCCTTAAACAATCTTTGCTAGTCAAACATAAGCCTTAACATTTAAATGTTCATTCCACAGTTAAAAAGAAAGCACATTGCAAGGCTAATAATTTGTTAGACCTTGTCCATTTTCCTCCTCCATATATATATTACCACAAAATTGCATTCGACTAATTGGAATAATCCTGATATAAATAACTTGACCTGGAAAGCTGTTTAAAGCATGTAAAGTGTTCCTTAAACCAGCACTCAGGAATACTGAACTATAATAATGTGAGTCACTCAATATTTAAAAGGCAGCACCCAAATATACAAAGTAGGTCCAAAAAAACAAAAAGAAAGCTACAGTATTGCCTTGAGGATATATTTACCAATTATCTTTCAGCAAATGCGGTCTTCCTCTTGGAAACTACCAACATATAAATAATAGATTATCCTTAATATTTATTGTTGTTATAAAGTCTTGAAAGATTTGCGGAAAAGACTTTCAGGTATAGACAGGTTACACAAACACGTCTGAGGAGTTCTGTGGAAGTTTTCCAACGTGCATAAAACTGGGTAAAGATTCTCTTGACCTTTGTTCCCCAACCCCTTTTAAAAAAAATTGATACAGAAAGCAATAAAAAGAAAATTTCTCACACTAATCTAGATAAATGTCTGATTATCTTGCCTTTCTTCACATCTGTAGCTCACCAGCCAGCAGGAAACAGTTCTATTTCTGTTATTTTTCTAACCAAAATAGTATCAACCCTTTCAAGAAAATATACTCCTCAAAAAAAAAAAAAAAACACCAAAAGCAATTAGTCTCTTTCAAGAACTACTTGCTGCTATCTACCACAGATTTTTATAAGCATCTCACTTCCTCCCCCACTTCTGATAGACAGCGAGAAGCAGCATAATTTTTATGCCAATTTTTTGCCAATGTATATATTACAAAAAAAATTACAACAGATTTAATTTCAGCTATACAAACGTATATTACAGATTGAAGTGGCAATTACCACTATTCTTAAAATAGAATAACTTTTCCATTCTAACTGCACTCTCCCCTACACTTCATGTTCAATAGCTCGTAACTTTCTGAAACTGTCATGTTTTGGGCTAAAATTTTCCAAGAGTGATTTTTTTCTGGAAAATTGTGTAATGTGGTTCAGTAATATAATTATGAGCAGGGTGGAGAAAGAGTGCAGTATTCCAATTATGAAAATAATTATTCTACCCTTTTGTGAACAAGACTACAACTGAAACGTCCTAAAGTGAAAAGCTGATTTTGAATTTACAGAACAGCCCCCAATGACAAGATCTGCTTGAATTCAAAACGGTTAAATTGAATTGAAAAAAAAATTTCATTCTCAATAAGTTTCAGAAACATTCAGCTAAGGACAGTTGGGCTGTGCATGTCTGCATAACTAACTTAGTTGTGTATTGGAAACAACAGTGCAGGTACACATGGGCTGAGGCAAGCACTTCCCAGGCTCATTCCCTGTAGAGTCTGCAGACAGTGTCAGGCCAAAGAAATTAAGGAGGACTACTGCACATGTTCTGACTTTAAATCTGCCCCTTGTGAATATGCATGATGATATAATTTAAAGATGCTACATGCGTTTCTATTATTGAAAAATAAATTGTCAGTTACTTTGAATTTGAGAATTAGTATATGGTCAAACGGACAACCATAACACATACGCAAAGAGAACTAAGTTAAAGTTCGATTTGCCACCTTAACAGTCTCATGACAGATTTTTGTACAGAAAATAATATTGTTTTCTCAAATTACCACTGGGCTTACAACTGGTCAGATGGTATCCAACTCTGATACTGCCAAATAAACCCTAGACAAAACAGATTACAGAAGAGAAAATAATATTCACTGAAATCTAGTATTAATACTGTCATCAGCCACTTACTAGAGAGAAACCTATACCAGAAGCAAACAGCAACTGACTAAAGAGACTTAGCACTATGAAGCATGTGGTAGAATTTAAAACATTTCTGAAAGTTCTGTTTCATAAACGGTTGGTGTTACATACTGAAGACAATAAAAATATAGTGTCAATTTAATTATTTTATTTTTATAGCCGGAGGGTGAAAGTGATCTCTCTCCTGCCATCCATCTCCACTCTCTGACAAACAGAGGCTAGGGAAACCATTCCTTACCCATCCAGGCTAATAGCCATAAATGGACTTAACCTCCATGAATTTATCCAGTTCTCTTTTAAACCCTGTTATAGTCCTAGCCTTCACAACCTCCTCAGGCAAGGAGTTCCACAGGTTGACTGTGCACTGTGTGAAGAAGAACTTCCTTTTATTTGTTTTAAACCTGCTGCCCATTAATTTCATTTGGTGGCCTGTCACAAATATAAAGGGAAGGCTAACCACCTTTAAATCCCTCCTGGCCAGAGGATAAACCTTTTCAGCTGTAAAGGGTTAAGAAGCTAAGATGACCTCGCTGACACCTGACCAAAATGACCAATGAGGAGACAAGATACGTTCAAAGTGAGGGAGAGGGGAGAAGGGTCCTCTCTCTCTGTCTGTATGATGCTTTCGCTGGGACCAGAGCAGGAACGCAGGTCAGAACTCCTGTAAAGAGTTAGTAAGCAATCTAGTTAGATATACGTTAGATTCTGTTTTGTTTAAATGGCTGATAAAATAAGTTGTGCTGAATGGGATGTATATTCCTGCTTTTGTGTCTTTTTGTAACTTAAGGTTTTGCCTAGAGGGATTCTCTATGTTTGAATCTGACTACTCTGTAAGGTATTTCCCTTCCTGATTTTATAGAGGTTTTTCTTTTACTTTTTCTTTAATTAAAATTCTTCTTTTAAGAACCTGATTGCTTTTTCATTGTTCTTAAGATCCAAGGGTTTGGGTCTGTGTTCACCAATGCAAATTGGTGAGGATTTTTATCAAGCCTTCCCCAGGAAAGGGGATGTACTGCTTGGGGGGGATTTGAGGGGGAGACGTTTCCAAGTGGGCACTTCCCCTGTTATTTTTGTTAGACACTTTGGTGGTGGCAGCATAAGGTCCAGGACAAAAGGTAAAAGTTTGTACCTTGAGAAAGTTTTAACCTAAGCTGGTAAGAATAAGCTTAGGGGGTCTTTCATGCAGGTCCCCACATCTGTACCCTAGAGTTCAGAGTGGGGAAGAAACCTTGACATGGCCCCTAGTTCTGATATGGGAACAAGTAAATAACTTTTCCTTATTCACTTTCTCCACACCACTCATGATTTTATATACCTCTATCATATCCCCCCTCGTCTCCTCTTTTCCAAGCTGAAAAGTCCTAGCCTCTTTCATCTCTCCTCATATGGGACCCGTTCCAAACCCCTAATCATTTTAGTTGCCCTTTTCTGAACCTTTTCTAATGTCAATATATCTTTTCTAATGCCAGTATATCAGTAGCCCTATAATAATTGCTGACATTTCAAAAGCAAATGAAGAGCTTAGAAAAAGTATTATAATTCCAATGATAACTTTTATTGTTAAACTAAATAACAATGCAGTATCTTCTCTGCTGACTTAACACATCCCAATTTCAGAACATCTACTTGTGTAAGTACAACAGTACTTGTGTAAAAGCAGTAGCAGAAATATTTGGTGTAGAGGGAAAGGGAAGAGACAGTCCACAGGACAAGGTAAGTTTATTTACCCCCCTAAATTTTTAATTTTGTAGTTTCCTGCATTTTGACTACAGTACATCTGCCTCATCCCACAATAAACCAGAGGTTGGAAAAACAACCACACATCTGAGGAGCAAGGTCAGCTACGGAAGATACCCACTTGGTCAATGAGGAGCAGAACTTGTAACTACACTCATCTATCTAATCTGCTTCATAGTGTTTCAGGGACCATTTCCCTGAGACAAGCAAACTTTTTAAAAATGTACCAGCTCTAAATTGAAACCTCTTTTCCCAGATAGGCTTCAATTCCTAAGAACTGAAACAAGGCAGTTTTCTTAGATTGTAGTTTGCTCTTCACTAAACCCAGTTGCATTTTAAAGTGACTAGAACCAAACTGAATATGATAGGCAGACTTTTGGAACTGCTGCCCCAAACAGCTGGAATAAGCTACCTGTTCTGTTTAAGTAGGTACTGTCTACTTTGAAGAAACTTTTGAACTATCATCTTGAAAGGAACTGAAATAATAAGCCACATTTTAGTGTAAATAAGGACAGAGTTTGGCCTTTGGACTGCAGAGTGTTTTCTGCTATTTTAGGTTAATTGTCTTGCATATAATATTGTTGGTATAGCACTGAGCATGTAGCTATAAAACTGTATGAATGCTGTTTCTCAACAGCCCTCATGAAAAGGAGATGTTTATTTTATAAGGTTATCCCAGTGAGCAACATTTTAAATATTAAATGTGTACTTCCTCATTCACAATGAGGGGAAAAAAGTGGGGGAACTCAAGTTACTTATGAATTTATTGCAGTGCCCTCTATTTGGGACTGCAGCTAAAGACCTCTCAAACTTCAGATGATACAGAATGTGGCAAACTGTTTATTTAGTGGCATTTTCTGCAGAGACTATATTACACCTGTGCACCATAGTAAGCAGCAGCTTCCAGGGTAAGGTTTAAAGATTCTGATTTTAACTTATAAGAGCACTAAATGATTTGGGTTCTGGATACCTTATAGACTTTCTATCTCTTTGCATGTTACCCTGGCAGTGGAAAACAGCAAGGTGCTTAAGCAAACAGCTCTCAGGTTTAAAAGAAGATGCTTTTTCGAAGGATATTTTCAGTCTTCACCTTCACAACTTGCTCCCTCCACCTCAGTTTGTCAGAGCCCAAATTTGTTTGCCTTCCAGCCTTCTGGAGGGTACAGAGGATAATTAAGATTCACTGACAGAATTTTGATATGGACAATGGTCGTATTTGTACCACGGACATGCCCTTAGAGTGTGGACAGGTAGTTTTTGTTGTTAAGCTTGAAACTTAGCCATCTGAGCTGAACCCACGCGTAATATCACGTTACTAAATTCACATCCAAATAAAACAGCTAAGTTACTTAAAGATCTGATCCTGTCACTCTTACACATGTTGAGTAGTAACGTACGGCAAAAATAATACCACTGAAACTTGTGGAGACAACTGCTACTCCACCTAAGTAAGTGGGGCAAAACTGGACCTTCAGTAAATAATGCTGAAGCAGAAGTCTTAGTTGAGGAGCAATGCATAACTGATCAGTCTAATGTGGTCTTCAAAGGCAGTTCTCTCTCTCGTCATTTCCCATTTCATTATTCTTTTTTAGTCAAGCAAACAAGCTTTTTGTATTTAATTCAGGAGAAGAGCTGAAGTTTAGCAGTTAACTTTGAGCACTGCCAGTTATAGAAATGACAAAATATATATTTATGAAAGGAGCAAGACAGGCAATCCTATTAAGATAAACATATTTGATTAATGCTATGATATACACAACATTAAAAAAATCCACTACTGAATGATTACCATATGGTGGTTCTTTGCAGATGGAGTTTTCACCAGTGATCAACTGTACCAAAACATCTAAAAATAAAGTCATCCTAAACTAAAACAAAAACAATTACCAGCAGAGGCTTCTGCATTCTAAGCTAAAGAATCAATACAAGCGGCAGAAATGTTTCAAGAAAGTATGTAAACAACCACTTGAGAAAAATAGCAGTGTAAAACTATACTGCCCCACAAACTTGAGCAATAAATGTAGTATACCTCTTTGGGTCTCTTTCAAAAGTCTATTCTTAGCTGTCAGAGGAACCCAATCCATTTAAGTAAAACCTTGGCCTACAAACACACTCACTGAGTAAGTGAATCTTAACAAATCTAATTTCAATGAAAGGGACTAGCTGCGTCAAAGAGCAGTTCCTTGGTGTTCTTTGCTCCAGTGGTTTCACATAACCACTGATCACCACCAACCACTACAATAGCAAACATACAACACCCTTAAACTAAATGGGAGTTGTCTGTCTAAATATAGCTACTTTTAAATAATGCATCATGAGTTATAAGATAAAGTGCTAGTGAAGTATTTATTACATCTCTTTTCTTTAACAAAGGTATATCACTTTTAACTAGGTGAAGAGAGTTATTTATATTCTGGTTTGCATACTGTGAGTTGTAACTGATAAAGCAAGAATCTAGATTTCCTGAACGCACACTGCACAACAGTTAAATCTGTAGTTAGTTCTTCCTATACAACTCTGATTCACACACACAAAAACAAAACAAAAAAAAAGGAACAAAAGATGAAAACTAAGTTAAGTAAAAGCGTCAATTCATTGGGTGTCTTTTTAGCATACAAGACAACAGGAGACTTGTGGAATCTTATTTCTCATAGAACTGATTCTATCACATTCATATACTCCATAACATCTCTTTGTGTGATTATAAACCTTTTCAGAGATGCTTGAAAATTAACAAACACACCTAACATTGCTATATTAAAAAGAAGTGTCACACATTGTTACTTTTTAAATATTTTGAAGATAGTCACATACAAGAGATGTCAAGACTGAATTTTTTTAATATGGTTTTAAGTTTAAAGAATATGCAATATTTGTCAAAAACAAATTTTAAGTAATGCTTTGCTACAAGACATTTCCCCCAATGGGGAAAGTACAGATATGTAATAGTAAAACTGACTTTTAGTAACCAAAAGGGAATGTCACAGTGCTTCTCAAGCTATCTGATGTGGGGGACTAGCAATTTTTTTCCCCCAATGTGCGCGCAGACCGGCAGCCGATGGCTCGTGGACCGTCACAAGTCCACAAACCACCGCTTTGAGTAGCACTAGAATGTCACCCTATCTTCTTAGCAGGGGATTTCTGAGTAAGATTTCTTCCTACCCTAAACTGTTGTATAGTGTTACTCTATGCTGTTAAACAGTTAATGCTTTTCACCTGGAGGTGGCTGCACTTAATCTTTTACTTAAGTGAAATCCATATTCTGCCACTGATCCTCAAACTACCTGTTGAATAGACAATGTGGGCATGCAGAGTCGTTTTGCCCCTAAAAACTGATTTTATAATTGCTGAGTAGTACAATGTCTTTACTGACTTCACTACATCCATAGAAACATTAACTTCAATGGGGCATTGGGCAGGCAGAGTTTCTCTGTACTGATCCAGTTGCAGGATCAGGGCATAGTTTGTAAAGTGTTTTGAGAGCCTCTTAAGTATTTAGCACTGGTTATTTAGAGCCTCAAGAGCAATCTTATCTGCATTAGTTTTACAGGAAAGGTGTGAAGTCGATAAGAATGAGAAAGTAATGTAAGGTTTCAGACTAGCAGCCGCGTTAGTCTGTATCCGCAAAAAGAAAAGGAGTACTTGTGGCACCTTAGAGTCTCTAAGGTGCCACAAGTACTCCTTTTCTTTTTAAAGTAATGTAAGCAATTCCCACCTGGGTGACTTCAAAGCCCCGAGCCAGCCAGAAAACTTTCCTTTAGGCATTAACATGAACTTTTGGCAACTATTTTTACGTATTCACGCCTAACCGGAGGAATGGATAGACGTTTCCTTCCATATTTCCAGCGTGGGTTTCAAACGGAAATCATGTTTCCTTCGCAGCTCTCCTGCTTTCAAAGAGGAATCGTACGTGCCCTTGGGGGCTTCAAAAACTTGTGCCTGTACTTGGCCGTAGGTAAGGAGCTGGTCACTGGGGCTAGAGAGCTCCCCACGAGCTGGGGCACACACTGGACCCAGCCCCGCCTGGCGTTCTCCCAGCGCTGAGGCCGCCCAGCTGGGAGCCCGAGGGGCATGCAATGGAGAGTGAATGGAGAAAGCTCCAGGGCTGGGCTTCGGCCAAGGAAGAGGCGCTGGGCTGGCGGGACGGATGCTGCCCCTCTCTGCCCGGGACGCAGCAGGCGGGCTGCGAGCTTTGCAAGCGGCTCGCACCGAGCCCGGTCGCTCAGCCCCCCCTGCAGGCGGGGACAGAGGCGGGCGCCCCAGCTCGGGGGAGGCAGGAGGAGACCCCAGGGGCTGGGGAGGGACGCGGCAGCCTCTCGGGCTCCAGCAGGCAGAAGCTCCCCGGGTGTGCCGGGGACCATCCCGCCCGGCGCGGCTCTTACCTTGCTGCGGATCTGGCCCGAGGTGGACACTTTCCGGATGAGTTTCTGGGGGCCCTCGTGCTCCCCTTCGCTGTCCGAGGACTCGTCTCCCGCCGCCGCCGGGGGCTGGGGCTGCTGCTGGATCCCGGCCCCGCTCATCCTCGCCTCGGCCCCGGCCATCTTCTCGGACTCCTGCCGAGAGAAACACACGAGTTCGGCTCAGCCCGGGCTGCCGCTGCCGCTCCCCTCCCCGGGCAGGAGGCGGCGCAGGAGGCGGGCGGAGGAGGAGGAGGAGGAGGAGGAGGAGGCGGCGGCGGGGACAAGCCGAGGAGGAGCCCGCAGCCAGCGCTGGAGGAGCGGCCCGCTCGGCCGCCATCTTCCGCCGCCCTCCCCCCAGCGCTCCGCGACCGCGGCAGGGCCGCGCTACCGGCTCCCGCCTGAGGGGGGTGGGGCGGCCGCTGCGCCCCGGGAAAGCGGCGGGGGGACACGCTCCCCACTGAGCCGGCTCCTCCTGCGCCGCCGCACAGCCCCGGGCCTCAGCGCAACAGGCTGGATAGCGCCCCCGGGGCGCTCAGGATCCAGCCCACGACGCTGCCGCAGGTCGGAGCTGGGGGGGGGGGGCATCGGTCCCCCCGGGGCCCCGCGCCTCAGTCTGGCCGGCGCCTGAGCCGCTGCGGGGGGCTGCGTGTTCCCCTCCCCTGCTCGCTGCCCAGCCGCCCTCTGTGCAACTTTCCGCGCTGCTTGGCTGTACAAAGGGACCTATGGCCCAAGGGGGGGGCAGCCGTAGGAGCCACGGCGTGCCTGGCCGCCGGGCGCTCCAGGCTGGGGGCGTGCAGGACGAGTGCATGCCCCCCCGCCCCCCAAACGCGGGCCGGTCCCACCACGGCAAGCGCAGGGGCTTTGTGGTTTGCTGCTGGAGTCTCCGCTGCTGACTTGACTCTCGCCGCCGCACTCTGACCGCTGTGTGGGGATGCTGAGCCGCTGCCAAGCAGGGGTGCCGGAGGTGGAAACCATGCACGTGGTGTTTGTTATTACTACTTCAAGCTTGCTGCACCCCCAGTTCCAGCACCACTGCTGGTAAGAAGTCTAGTCAGTTCCCCTAGAAGTCAATGGCTGTGTCTTCATTGCACCACCAAACTTTTCAATCTGGATGTAAAAATCTTAGAGAGTTCTCCATGTAGCTAGTAGAGGTAGACCCCACGTGGGAGGTGTAGTGTTAACTCCAACTAGCTACACTGAGGTGAAAAATGCCGTGGCCCTTGTCTCCACTAGGATTTTACATTAAGAGAGTTGTCTCTAGATTTAAAAAACAACAATACACCTTTATTGTAGTGAAGACAAAGTTAACAACCCCAGTGGTAGTGCGACCAGCATGCCTAGCAATAAGAAACACTCTATCTGAGGGCTTATCTACATTACAAAGTTTTGCTTCTTTAAAGCTGCAGACTTCCTCTAGTGTGTATCACAATAAAAGTGCTTTGTACAGGTATAACTTCTTGTGGTTCAGGAAGCATAATAATGTATCCCAGCATAAAGCACCTTTATACTGGTATAACACCATACACAGTAGGGTTTATAATTATATAAATATATAGGTTTTTTAAATCACACTCCCACCAACATAGTCATGTTGATATAATTTTATAGTGTAACGTAGACCTGTCCCAAGGATTTATACTATCACCTGTCTCTGTAGAATCTGAGCCCCTTCAATGTAATATCAATTAGCAATAGCAAAGTCACTAGTGGACTTTATGGAGGTTTTTTTGTTTTTTCTCCCTTTTTGAGGTATAAAACATTGCTTGGGATTGGGTTACATGTATGTAGAAAGCCTTTACAAATAAGATAGTACTTTGCTCTAGATGAGAAAGACCTTTGTTGTGTTGGGTCAGTTTAAAGTTTGAACCTTAGCTTGTAAGCTGTTTGGGGAAGAAACTTTTTGTTCTTTGTTCAGTTCCTAGCACCATGAGGTCCTGGCCCACGATTAGGGCTTCTAACTGCTGCCACAATACAAACAATAAATAACAGGACACCACTAGTATCTTTTGGTTTTCTCCCACATGTCTGAAATATTACACATCTGCAAGGACAGGTTTACAGTTACTTTCTCCTATTGTCTGTGCATGTCCCTAATGACCATATTTGTTGTTTTCTCCATTTGCATCTTTTGCTTATTGTCACTTTTTTAGTCTCATGTTCTGCAGCTCAAACTTTCGTGACACACTGCAAAAGTGTTTCAGCTGGGAGAATCTTTTTTAAAAAAAAATCATTCTTGTGGTCTGTTGGTTTATAATCAGTGTTTATGGATAAGTATTTTATCCCAGAAACATTTAAGAAAAACACAAATGTTTGTCTGTGTGTGTGTGTATTTAACATAAGGCAAAGAACTGCATATTCCATCCACAATTCCATTCATTTAGAAAGGAAGCTGAAATCCCTGATATGTTACAGGAACAAAATGGAAACCATAGTTTAGGTCCCGCTCCTACAGACACTTATTCATGTCCTTAATTTTACATACTGTGAGGAGTCCCACTGATTTCACAGTATGGGAAATTAAGGACTGCATAAATCTTTGCAGGATCGGGGCCTTGATTTCATGTTATGTCAGACGCTTAAAGTCAGATTCTGCCACCCTTGCTCATGTTAAATAGTGCCTTACTCTACTGGAAATATTCTAAAGGAATTTGCCCATTATTTTCTGTGTCATTCGTTGGAACAGTTATCTTTAGGGGCCAAATCCTGCCATAAGTACCACACCACAGATATGATAACTGCCTGTAATACAGCACTTTTCATCCTAGCTTAATTGCCTTTGATTGTGGGTAACAAAAGAAGCTAATGAATGAATATGCCCATGTTTAATTCTTCTCCAAAGGGGAACTTATATGAGTCTCCTTTTCTATAAGCCTATGATAATGAGATGACAAACTGCAACAGATCCTGACTCATTTACAAATACTTGAGTATACTTTAGGAATGTGTATGTTTGGTTAATATTCAGATACTAATGTGACCTCACATGCAGCTATATCCTGATCTTATAAACACTTGCTACTACATTAGTGCTTACCACTGTGAATTGTTGAATTTAAGTCAATGGAATATCTCACACTGGTGAGCACTACACTGAAGTTATTGGGACAACACAACACATGTGAGTAAGGTGGACAGGCTTTGGTCCCATATTTGCTAGTATGGAGCCTGATCCTGCAAATAGTTGTGTATATGAATATTATTATTTCTTTGTATTACAGATTTGGGGCCCCATTGTGCTGAGTGCTGTACAGAACCAAAAATAAATGACATTTCTTGCTACAAAGAGTTTACAAATGGACTTCTGTTCCCATGTGTTGCACCACTGCAAGATCAGTGTCTACAAAGAGCCAGGACATGACAGGAAAAAAGGCACATTAAGACACCAAGCATGTTACCAGGTTGCATATTAACTAAGTGTAGAATTCTGAGGTTGTATGTTATAACTCAATGGGATTACACAATTGAGTATAGTTACTCACCTGCATAAGTGTTTGGAAGAGCAGGCCCTAGATTTTTTTTCTCTCTAAAGCAGCATTAATAGTTGCATGTAATGTAGACCCTGATCCTGCAAATACTTAGGTGCTTAAAGTTAACCATGTGTGTAAATGTTTCCAGGTTCAAGACCTCACATTGGAATTTTTACATTTTTAAATGAATAGTATCAGTATTTTCCAGATCAGAATACTCATCTAATTTTATTTTTCAAACCAGTTTTACTTTTTGGAGAGTCAGTGAGTAATTTGATAAAATATTAGATCATGTAGCATGTACATTCATGAACATGTATAAACAGGGGAATAGTGAGGTGGAGCAGGAAGGTGTTAGCTCTATATATGTGATTGGTGAGACTGATACAGGAATACTACATCCAGTTCTGGTGTCCACATTTTAAAGGATGTTGAAAAAATGAGAAAGGGACAGAAAAAAGGATGTGGGGTTGGTGAAAATGCCTTTTAGGGAGAGATTTAAGGAGCTCAATCTGTTGAGCGTATCAAAAAGAAGATTGAGAGATTATTTGATTACAAAAAGAACAGGAGTACTTGTGGCACCTTAGAGACTAACAAATTTATTAGAGCATTGATTACAGTGTCTAAGTACCTTCATGGGGAGAAAATACCCCAGAGGTTTTTAACCCATTAGAGAAAGACATAATAAGAGCCAATGGCAGGAAGATGAAGCCAGACAAATTCAAATTAGAAATAAGGCACACATTTTTAACAGTGAGGGTGATTAACCACTGGCTACCAAGGGAAGTAGTGGATTCTCCATCTTAATGTCTTGAAATCAAGACTGGATGCCTTTCTGGAAATTATGCTTTAGCCAAACACAAGTTATTGGGCTCAATGCTCGGTAACCTGATGAAATGTAATGGCCTGTGAAAACAGGAGATCCAATTAGATGATCTAATGGTCCCTCCTGGCCTTAAAATGCTATGAATTTATGAAACCCCAAGTAATTGGATGAAGTGCAGGAGGACTAGGAAAACAGCCAGTATGCAGGAATACAGTGTAGCTCCCCAGTGGCTGCTACATCACCCTGTGAGCTTGAGCAATAGTCCTAGATGCTCCTTGTACTGTGTAGGAATTGCCAGATATGTTTAAATATGGATCTCATAATTCCTCCTCAGGGCTGTCCCCACTGCCATCCTTCACTCTTCAGAGCCAATGCAAGACTCTTCCCTAGTAGCCACAGGCCTTCAGTTGTGAACAGGGCCATGGCCATCCCCAAAAGAATGATTTTTATCTCCTAATGCAGATTTCAGCTTTACAAAATTGGAATGCTGGGGAAAAGAGCTACATTGTTGGGGGGTGTTCTGTGCTAATATTTGATTATCTTAGTAGCAACAGTCTAGATCTGTCCAAGTGGCTGGATATGGCCCATAATTACAGATCATTCATAATATGGTTTCTTCAGAGTTTGTAATGGAAGTTTGTGTGATAATATGCTCTATATTCTGCAATTAGTTAATGTTTGTAGAGTGCTTTGAAGGTGAAGAAAGTTGTGTAAGTGCTAAATCACCCTGAACTGTTCATTTATATAAATGTAAAAAGTTCTTATTGTAAAAATACCTATTGTGCCTGTACAGAGTCAATTTATAAAATGTCAGTGTTTCTACAGGTTCTACTTTAGAGAGGCGCTAATCGATATAATCAGGGCCACAGTCCTCACACAGGCAAAACTGACAATGATATTTTCCTCATTGAGGACAGCAGGTTCAGGCTCTCATCTTGCTAAACTACTACAATTATACCTTTGTTATTATACTTTATCTTATAACTTAATCACACTGATTTAAGTCAGATTTGGTATAAGAAATTCTCTCCCAAGTTGAGATTTATACATCATGTTATAGCCAACAGTGAATTTGACTGTTAACTACAGTAGAACAATGGTAACAATAAAGGGGCACTTTGCTGCGAGTTAAATTTGGTTCATGGTCACATAGGTGAGACATTTATATGTACTTACATAGCAGGTATTATATAATATTTGGATATGTTTTTATTCTTGCTTTCTGTTTAACATTTCATACTATTTTAAATAGTTGTAAACATTTTAATCAGAATTAAAGCAGATGAAGACTGGTGGAAAGAATAAAGTAAAAGGTGAATACTTCAGTGCAGATCCTCAAGTGGTGAAATCTAGCATAGTCCCATTGAAGTCAATGCTGTTATGACAGTTTTTACCAGCTGAAGTTCTGCCCTTTCATACTCAAAGAACCCCAAAGTGCTGGACAAATCATCTTTAAAAAAAAAAAGATTTTAGCTGTACCACTTTACTATTGTCAATAGTAACAGCATGACTGAAACCCATTTACAACAACAGCATTAGATATTATAATTTACTGTGAGAAAAAAGAAGATTTGATCACAGAAACATGAGCAAAGAGTTCCAGCTCTCATGTTGATTCTCGTGATTTTGGGCAAGTTACTGCACCTTTCTGGCACAGTTTTCCATATGTAAAGTGGGGATAATATTCATGCACCTCACAGGTTGTTCTGAGAGGAGCTGGTCAAATAATGCAATTAGATTAATAAAGCATTGTTCATCTCATTATTAAATATTAAACCATTTTTAATTGTGAGGATTACTGTTTGTATATAAGTGCTAAGTACAATTGTTTAAGTGGACTTGGTATCCTGAGCAAATAAATTTCAGGTGATTATGCACTGCCTGTCCGAATTCTGTTATTCTTCACATGACCTCCTTAATAATAAAAAAGGCAAAGCAAAATATAACAATACATCTGTATACTGTTGTTGAGCAGAATGGCTACAGAAATTTTATCATAGTGGTGGCTGTATTTCAGTGGTGACTGAGGTTGCTCCATAAGTACAGGCTACAAAAGCTTATCAGTATATTTCTAGATGAACAGCTATAGAATATCATGAAAAAGGCAATATTAGCCAAGACAAAGGGATTATTTTGAAAAGTACCAGCTCTTATGTCCCATGAGAATGATCAGACAGAAGAGCAAATCCACACCATAGGTGGCCAGCATTAAGAGTCAATAACTGAGTCTAGACTCTTAAAAGTGTTACCAACGAGGTATACCACACATTGTATATATTTCTAATACACACAAAAATTGGCTGATCCTTCAAGCCTAACACAGACAAAACTATTGAATCTCTGTATGAGGACTGGGCTTCACAATCTTATATATTATTTCTACATATTTGAAATTACTAAGGGCCTGATCCAGCTCTGGCTGAAGTCAGTGGGAGTTTTGCCCTTGTAAAAGTGTGCCCTAAATACAGAAAATAATTGCATGGAACTTTGAAATTTTATACATGTATAGCCCAGATTATAGAAGCAGGTGAACTTGTGTTTTCCGTTCCACACCCATTTTTGTTAGTTTACAGAGAATTATTATAGGAATAGCCAGTCCATGTAACTGTGGACAACTTGAATGGGTAATTAATATACACCGATCTGGAAACTGCAATAAGTGGAGTAGCTTCCCCTATAACGTTTGTCCCTCTCTATGGTTTTTCAGGGTCTGTGCACTTCCTAATTTTCCCTGCTGCAGTTTCCTCTATGAAATTATTTTGTTTCCTAAATAAAAAGTCAACTGAAATAATAGTGATGTGGCTCTTGCTGTAAAGATGCAACCGGCTAAAACAAACAAACAAAAAAAACATACATTTTGTTCTAACAGAGGTTACAGTTTTGCTAGGAGCATCACTAAAGCAGGTAACTTTAAAACTGCATTCATTTTTTTGCTCTGATAATGCAGACATTAAATGTTAACTAGAGGTACCGGGACAAATCTTGTCCACTATGAGGGGGTGATTGAGAGCAGATTTGTTTCTTGTTTAGTCAAAGCAACTGCATGTGTGAAGGAAGGAAATGTGCCTCAATCGTTCAGCCAGAAATGATGCTAGGATTTCCAACCTGTAGGACTGAATTTGCTTTGTGTTCTGAGTTTCGGCTGAGTTTTAGACAGTGGCCTTCAATGTAAATACTTCAGTTTAATAAAGTAACATTAAATGGGAATCAGATTTGCCGTTTTCCTCCCACAGTATCTAATCTCTTAGGAAGGCTTCCTTTCACATTTATTTAATCGTTTCGGTGTCAGCAACATGTTATTGAAAAATGAGTGCAGCTGTTTTCTCTATCAAAGCTGCTTCTCAAGTAGGATTTGGGAACTCTGTGTAGGAATGGGTGGGGGCACTGAACTTTCAAACAATACAGACCAAAAACATCCAGGAGTTAAGGGCAAAGAACTATAGAGAAACTGAACAAAGGTAAGGTTGACGAGTCTTAACCACTTTTCCCTCTAAGCTGTACATGGGTGCACATGCACACAGATCCTAAACCCTACACACAGTGAAACACCATGCGCACAAAAATTTGCACAGAAGAAATTTTTTGTGCACACAGCCTGTCAAAAATTTGCAAAGAAGAATTTTTTTGTGCACAGAGTCTGTCAAAAATTAGAGGGAACATTGATCTTAACTGTTAGGATTTGAATTTAATTCACTATGGGTGTCTTCAAAGAGATACAGTGTAAGACTACTACACTCTTGAAAATGCAAATGCAGAAATAACCAGCCAAAAGAGTCTTATCCTGGACCATCTGTACAAAACTGACAATAAAACAAAGTGAAATTTGCACGTGTAGGTGGGGGTGAAGCTAAACCCTGAGCGGTGGAGACAGCAAGCAGGGGAGAGGAGAGCACTGAACTGACACTTCAGCTTGGAAAGAAATCACACAACCCTTCAGACAAACTCATAATCAGATTCAACATAACCTTGTATTTCATCCATTTCAGGTACAGTATCAGGTCAGTATGTCAGAGAGAAAACAGCCTGAGATCCTATTAAATCCCACAAGTGACTTACCCACAGGCTATTTTTATCCTTCACTGCACTGTGTGTGTGTGTATTTGCACAATACAGAAAGGCTCAGCAACGGAATCTGGTAACATTTCAGAGGGAAAATTGATATAATCTAGTGGCTACATAGGTGGCATGATTTCTTTTGACTTAAAGGGGAGACTAGGGTTTGCCTAAACAAACTGACATGCCCCCCCTCAGCAGCTTTCTTCAAGTTTGTGTCATATCCTCATTTCATGTTTACCCAAATAAATTTGCCGTCAGCAAGGAAAGGCCCCATCCCTCCTAATGTTTTGCTAAGAGAATAATTAAACCAACGACATAAACAGGACTATTTCGATTAGAGGAATGATCTTCCTTTGAAATATGTGGAGAGCTTCAGATTGTTTTCGGGACATAACCCCCCATATCAGAAGACTGATTTCCCATTTAATGTTACTCCCCTCGGACCTTCCCTGAAAAAAAAAAAAAAAAAAAAAGACTGTTTAATACTAAGAGGATCATCTTATTTCCTTCCCCCTCCAGTAAAGTTGTGCACTAGCCTTCCGAGCTGAGCCCAGGAATACCAATGAAACTAGAACAGCAAAATAACTCCACTTCGCACGGAAGACAAGACCAAGAACAAACCAGACAGACGTTTAGGGACGCTAATAATAGCGGGGAGAGAGAGAGAGAGACCGCAGAAGAGCTCTGGTGAGTAGGAAGAAGTGAAGGGGAAACTGATAAGGAGGAACGAGGACAACACAAACCCTTGGCTAAACAATAGCGGCAGGCAGGCGAATAGGAAATGCCTGTGCAGTGCCGAGCGTGCATGTACCTACCAGTTCCTCCCAGGCAGGGCTGCGGGTACTATAGGAAGGGTGCCCATGCTGCTCCATCACCCCCCACAGCAGGGCTCTCCCCCTCCAGGCTGGGGCGAGCGGGGAAGACAGGGCACCGCCGGCGGCTGCTGCTTCTCCCGCTGCAGGTTGTGGCAATTAACCAGCTTTGCTGTTCTCTCTTCCCCCGCGCACCGCGCTCCCGCCCTCCTCCTTCACCCGTCTCTTTTCACTCAGCCTCCTCCGCCCCCGACCTGTTTCTCTCCCCCTCTCTCCCACAGACTCGGCGCGCAGATCGCTCCCTCCAGGGACCCGGGGCTGCAGCTGCCTCGCAGCCCACATGACCCGCCTGTCATCCCATATATGGTGTTGAACCAATAGCGGCAGCTTTTGCCGTCGCTGCTGCCTCAGGATCCGAGCCAGAGGGAGCTGCAGCAAGCGGCTTCCCCTGCTCCCCCTAGGACTCTGGAGCAGGAGCGGCTCGCTGTGGCACCGAGCCCCCCGCCCACTCCCCCGGGGAAAGGCGCTGGCAGCCCAGGGAGCTGGGTTAGCGACTCCCGGTAACTGGCTACAATGACAACTGCGCCTCGGCTCTGCTAAACTGGTGCCTGGTGTGACCTACATACGTCGCCGGATTTCCAGCCATCCGGCATGGAGCCTAACCCCCTGCTCTCTGGCCCCTGCTCCCCATCTCCCTGCTCAAGAGGGGTTCGGCTGCTGACTTCAGTAGCGGCAGGATCCGGGCTTCGGACCGTGCCCCAGAGCTTGCAAAGCCGCCTGGCGCTTGGTTTGTATCGCCCCGCCCTCCTCTTTTGCGCCCAGCAGGTGTCAATTATCCAGCTCAGCCCCCAGTAACACGGTCCGGTTAATCTGCTGTCTCCCGCCCCGCACTCCCGCTGGCTGCCACACGCGCAGCAGGGCACTAAATTATCACATGCACCAGGGAGTACACGCAACCGCATTTGACATAAACCGGTTTAAAAAAATCGTATATGGGCTGTATCCATTCTTCAGGGTGGGTACTGTCCAGCCGCCTGCTCCTGCCCGCTTATTTCTTTCTCGAGGGTGCTGAAAGGATCGCCCACTCCGTGTAGACAGACTAGAGCGCTCCGGAATCATGTTGTAATTTTTAATCCCCGAAGCGTGTTGGTCTCCTTCTTCCCCGCCTCCAGAGCGCTGTCTGATTGACCTAACGATGGAGCATGTTTCCGGAGCGGAGTCAGAACCGCAATAGGATCAGTGTGTACACACCCAGGCGGCCAGGCCTGCTTTAACAGGAGCAAGTCAGATTGGTTGCTACCTGTCGAGAAAGGTAACTGGAGGAAAGAGCATGACAAGAACTTCCAAATGCTTACATCACACAGCTCCTGACTCAAGTTCTTTACCGCAGGGTCTTTGCTAAATCGGGAACCTCTGGATTTCTCGCTTCACAGTGAAGAACTCCAGGTGATGGATGCAGTCAAGATCCTGAGGGGGGGGAGACTTTATCTTCAGGTCTCTAACCTCCGTCTCCGATGGTCTGGGTGCACTGCCAAAGATCCATCTTTAGTGGCTCTCGGCACACGCTGACTATCTCCACTGGTCTCCTGCAGGACAAAGTGTGCCTGGGTTGATTTCAAAAGAGTCCCATGGAGGGTGAGTGTGCAGGGGCACGCCACTGTTTGCTTTTCATTTCCTAGGGCCAACCTTCCTTGTGGCGCCTGGTAGGATTTCTTTGCTCTCCATGCCATCAAGCCTTTTATTAATACACGCTGTGTATACTTTAGACTTCTCAGTTTACTAGTTACCGGAACACCCTTGAACCACAGCCAGTGTATTAAAACTGCTTCAAGTGGATGTTGTTGTGCCTCTTTATGAGCTGCAACACGTGTACTCTTTTGTTTCTGCCAGTTGCTGTAGAATTGGCAAATAGTGTCTACAAGACAGATGGAAAGGCTTGGCACATTCGAAAGGCTGCATGTACAGAAAGACAGATTAAACAAATGAAACTCGAAGAATTGCTGACGACAGCTAAAAACAATACTTACACGATCTTACACTAACCCGGTGGTTCCCAAACTTTAACAATCTGTGAACCTCTTTCAATAAAATGTCAAGTCTCGTGAACCCCCTCCTAAAAATGAATATTTCCAGGGATTTTCTCCTTTACCTGAGTATAAATTATAAAAGCAGTGATCTTGGACATATAAAATTAGTTTTTATGACATGCTTATTACACACTATTATTATTATTTATCATTACAGTATTTTTATTACATTATGAAAACGGCAATGCTCTTCCAAGATCTCACTTTCGTAGCTTGGATTACTTTGAATAAGCCTGTTACAAAACAAGGCTCCTACGTTTCATCAAGGAGTATCAGATGTGAAACAGCAAGAAGATATTTAAGAAGTCAACTCAAAGAGTTCCTCCTACACAAGCATTTAGGTCTTGAGCAGTCCAGAAAAACAACGCATGTTACAACAAAGCTTAAACTTGTTCTTCCTAATAATTTTAAAAACAATACTAGCTGTCTATTTAATTTTCAAAACAGCAAAAACTATCCCCCCCTTTCCATTTCTTATAAGGAGTCTTGACATTTAAATCTCCTCAGTGGGATAGATATGCTTGCTTTGATCTGCTTAGCTCTTGGAAGTCCAGGGGCTGCTGGCCCCATGCTGCCTGGGGTCCCTAGGGACAGCTCTGTCTGCCATTAGGGAATTTTTCCCCCCAGAACCCCCTGTAACATTTCACGAATCCCCAGGGGTTCACGAACCCTAGTTTGGGAACCACTGACTAACCTATCCCTTCTGTATTCCTTTTCATTCCAGCGTGCCAGAACATGCCCTTTTCAATCTGAAGCAATCAAATCAGACTTTTAAAAATAATGTCAATATCACCTATTCAAAAAACACTAGAAATAGTAAGTCCTCTTCTGATTATTAAACTATAGTTGCAGTTCAAAAGAAACAGGAAGGGAATTTGTCTTTACGATGATACTCTGAAAGATAGTTTTTGTAAAAACGACTATCTTAATGTTTAAAAACTTTCCTTTGGTACTAACATTTTGGGAAACTACTATCTGATCTCTAGTTTTCCCATTTTGTAAAATGTATTGAGAGTTTACAGAGACCCTACCCCAAGTAGAGCCTTCTATAACCAGGAAGAAGACTGAGAGGACTAGTCTACATGTGCGTTTTTGGATTTTAGTTAAATTGATGCAGTCTCATAACTTGGACCAGGTCTGTTTGCACAATGGCATTTATAGGAGTATAGCTTGTTTTGGTAACTGGTATAACTGCATCCACTCTAGGAGGTTGCACCAATTTAATTAAATTGGTTTTTCTAATGATTTATTAAATCAATGCAAAAACTGTATGTGGACAAACCCAGAGACCCCATGAAGTCCATCCACCATGAACTCTGCTATTGCCAATCTATTTTAGGTGGAAGGTACTCAGTCACTATACAGATGGGTGGCAGTATAAAATCCTGAGATGGTGATAGATCAGGTCTTGCAGGTGTAGGATTCAACCTTTTTTACCATCTTTTATTATGGTTTCAGTCTGTTTCATGGCAGAGAGATAGATCTGCTCAAAGTAATGGATGGTCTTCTAGAAATGGATGAAGGGAGTTATTCTTCTTGATAGTAGTAGATCTATCAGCAATCTGTTGATAGACAGGTGGTGGTGGTAAGACTGGATCCCTGGTGGAAGTAGACAAATTGCTCTTCAGTGGTTCACTTTGTTATTGGAGGGGAGGTCTCAAAATGTAATGATGGGTGATTGCTCATCATTGCCTAAGAGTTTTGTGTGTGAGGGCCAACGAGCTTCTCTCGTCACTCCTATTGCTCATATAGATAAGGTGCTGCTTGGAGATGTGATCGTATGAAGGGTGTCTTTACTAAGATACTATCTTTACTATCTTTGATGTTACTCAGCTCACTTCTTTTACTGGTGATCTACAGTAGGTTCTGACATGATTGTTGTTTGCACTCTTTGTCATCTGGTCTTCTTTGGCCTTGTCTACACTAGGCTTTTATGACAAAAATGTCACACCACTGACACCAGCTAGTAGTAGCAACAGTAGGCATGCTAGTGCAGAAAAACTGCCAGCTGCCACTGGCATTTTAAGCACCATGTTTGTAGACCTGTTTTGAGCAGAGCTGACTGATGATGTGGTCCCTCTGGAGACTTGTGTACTCGAGCACTCACTGTTGCTACAACCAGTAGTAGAAAGAGTGGGAAAATTTGGGCAAAAACTCTTTGTTGATGTAACTCATGCTAGCACAGTGTTTGACTTTGTTGCCCTCTAGTGACAGATTGACAGAGTAGCATAAAATTCTACTACAACTAATAGCTGAGGAAATTGTTCTTTTAGCTCAAGTGGTAGAGACTCATACTTTTACCACTGAAGTACCAGGTTCAACCTCTGCTGACTTCATTAATGACTAAGATAGTGGAGTGGAGAGTATACTTGTAAAATTTGCAGATGACACCAAGCTAGTAGGAGTTGCAAGCACTTTGGAGGGCAGAATTAGAATTCAAAATGAGCTTGATAAATTGGGGAACTGTTCTGAAATCAACAAAATGAAATTCCATAAAGACATGCAAAATACAGCTCTGTCACTGAGTGGATATGGGCAGTCATGCCTAGTGGTTGGAGCAGGAGTCAGGCCCAGTGGTCTGAGCCGGAGTCAGAGGCCAGATATCACAAAGCCAAGAGTCAGAGCTAAAGTCAGAGGTCAGGAATTGGAGCCGAGGGTCAGAACCAGATTACATAGAGCAATGCAAGGCAAGAACAGGGCTGGGCTGGGCTGGAAACAGTAGGCACAAGAGCTATTGCAGCCCTGGGTAGATGCTTTGGGCAGCCACTAAATTGCTGCTGCTGCTGGGCTTAAAAGCTGGTCTGCTGACCTTGCCAACCAATCAGGCAGTGTAGCCAATCAGGCAGCCTACTACAGGCCAGGTCATGTTGCCCGAGACTGGCTCTGCTGCAAGCCCTGCTTCCTGACAGTACTGTCCACTCAAGGGCACCTTATAGGGGGTCTCGGGGCCTGATTTCTTGGGGTACTTCTGATGGAACTTTTCCACAATGTCTGGGGCATTCTCTACTGGTTCCCAAGACCACTTGTCTAGACTGTATCCTTCCCTTTCCACCAGGTACTAGAGCCTTACTCTAACTCACAGAGAATAAAGGATTTGGTGGACCAAGTACTCTTCCTGTCCACAGACTGTTATGGGAGGTGGTGGAGGAGTTTGGGCATAGGTTCTCAGTGTAGGGCTTTAAAAGTGAGATGTGAAAGACGGGGTGGATCTTCAAGGAATTGGGCAGCTGTAACCTGAAGGCCAGTAGATTCACCCATTTTATAATCTTGAAGGGGCCCAGGTATTGGCAGTCTAGTTTGGTATATGGGTGGCTTGATTTAAAGTTCTGGGACAGAGAGTCACACCTTGTCCCCCTTGGACAGATTGGGGGCAGCCTGATCATCTTGGTCTGCAGGTGTTTATAGGCCTTTTTGGCACAATGCAAGTGTTTCTTGAGCTTCTAGTGCACCTGGTGTAGATGGGAGGCTGTGTCCATGATAGCCAGTACCAGAGAACTCACAGGCAAGTCTGTGAGTAAGGTGAATGACCTCTTCAGCTGATCAAAGGATGACTGAGTTGACATTGCCCAGGTGAACCAGGCCCCCTTTAGCATCCAGGCTTGGAAAATCCTTTAATAAATTGCCTGTAGAAATTAGTAAACTCCAAGATTTGCTGCACCCCATGTACGTCCTTGGGTGTAGCCCAGTCAGAGATTGCTTCCACCTTCTGTGGGTCCATGGCGAGTCCCTCGGGGAAGATGGTATATCCCAAGAATTCCACTCTGTCCTTATCAAACTCACATTTTTCAGCTTCATAGACTCAGACTCATAGGCTTTAAGGTCAGAAGGGACCATTGTAATTGTATAGTCTGATCTTTTGCACATTGCAGGCCACAGAACCTCACCCACTCCTGAAATAGACCACTAACCCCTGGCCGAGGAAATGAAGTCCTCAAATTATGGTTTAAAGACTTCAAGTTACAGAGAATTCACCATTTACACTAGTTTAAACCTGCCAGTGACCCATACCCCATGCTGCAGAGGAAGGTGAAACCCCCACAAGGTCTCTGCCAATCTGACTGGGGGAAAATTCCTTCCTGACCCCAAATATGGTGATCATGTGGGCAAGACCCACCAGGCAGATACCTGGGAAAGAATTCTCTGTAATAACTCAGAGCACTCCCCATCTAGTGTTCCATCTCTAGCAGTTGGGGATTTTTGCTACTGCCAGTTGCCGATGGGCCACACGCCATTGTAGGCAGTCTCATCATACCATCTTCTCAATAGACTTATCAAGCTCAGTCTTGAAGCCAGTTAAGATTTTTGTCCCCATGCTCTCCTTGGAAGACTGTTTCAGACCCTCACACCTCTGATGGTTAGAAATCTTTGCCTAATTTCAAGCCTGAATTTGTTGATGGCTAGTTTATATCCATTTATTCTTGTGTCCACGCTGGTGCTTAACTTAAATAATGCCCGTGTAGAGTGTGCATATGATGATTGTGGAGGTCTTAATTTTGGAGAAAATGAGGGTGTTAGCCAGGTAAATGATGACAAGTTGGACCAGCATGTCCCTAAAGATGTGAAGATTATGAAACGCTGGAAGATTGCTGGGGCATTGCACATCCCAAACAGCATGGCCAAATACTCAAAATGGGCCTACCTGGTATGGAAGGCAGTCTCCATTTGTCTACTTCCTGGATCCTCACCAGGTGATTATCTCCACAGAAGTCCAATTTTGTGAAGACCTGGTAAAGCAAAGTCTTTCAAACAGCTCATTAATAAGTTGTAAGGGATACTAGTTGTGACAGGTTCGGTCACAGAAACTCCCTCAGACTGTCACTAGATGCATGGGATACCACTGAGAACAAACCCCCCTGCCAGAGAAGGTTTCCCTCCACTCCTGTCTTGCTGAGCTGGACACACCAGTTGGCTACAGCACAGACCAAGAGGTTGGGCCACACACCCCTGCAGTTCACAGAACCTAAGATTCACTTAGCTCAGGGGCTTCTCAGTTAACAGGGACTTTCCCAGCACCCAGTATTCAGTCTTTTTGGGAGCTTAAACCACAAATGAATCCGTTTTACTCTGTATAAAGCTTTATACAGGGTAAACTCACAAATTGTCCGCCTTCTATAACACTGATAGAGAGAGATGCACAGCTCCCCCAGGTATTAATTACTTACTCTGGGTTAATTAATAAGCAAAAGTGATTTTATTAAGTATAAAAAGTAGGATTTAAGTGGTTCCATGTAATAACAGACAGAACAAAATAAGTTACCAAGCAAAATAAAACAAAACATGCAAGTCTAAGCCTAATACAGTAGGAAACTGAATACAGGTAAATCTCACCCTCAATGATGTCCCAATAAGCTTTTTTCCCAGACCAGACTCCTTCCTAGTCTGGGCCCAATCCTTTTCAGACCAATGTATTGGCTTATGGCCTGGGTCTAGCAACCACTCACACCCCTGTAGTTACAGTCCTTTGTTCCAGTTTCTTTTAGGCATCAGTTTGGGGTGGAGAGGCCATCTCTTGAGCCAGCTGAAGACAAAATAGAGAGGCTTCCAGGGCCTTTTATATTCTCTCTCTTGTGGGTGGAAACCCCTTTGTTCTTCTGTGCAAAATCACAGCAACAAGATGGAGTTTGTAGCCACCTGGGCAAGTCACATGTCCATGAATGATTCAGCTTTTTGCAGGCTGACGCCCTTGTTTACATGTTAGTTCAAAAATTCCCAGGAAAGCTCAGATATGGATTTGTGGCTCCCAAACTCCATTGTCAGTTAAGTGTTTCTTGATTGGGCACTTACTCAGAATAGTCCTTTCTTAAGAGGCTGACGAAATGCTTCACTGATGCTACTTAGCATCAAACACATTGAGATTCAAGTACATAGCCAATATTCATAACTTCAAATACAAAAATGATACACACATACAGACAGCATAATCATAACTAGCAAATTACAACCTTTCCATAGACACCTTACTTGACCTCCTTTGTACAAGATTTGCTGCAACTATAGGATCTTGGTTGCAACAATGATATATACAGTCACAGTTCATGTCAATAACATCACACCAGTTTCAGATTGTGATCTTGTTCTGAGCTGGGTAGACGAGACAATGAAAGAAGGAGCCATCTTTCTTTACCACAAAGCAGACTGGGGCCCTCACTACGGATGAGGAGGGGCAAATGAACCCTTCTGCAGGTTTTCCTCAGGATAACTCTGGAGTTCCTGTAGTTTGGGTTTGGAGAGGGAGTAAATGGGAATCTCTGTCCCCGGCTGGAGGTTGATGGGGCAGTCAGCTGCAGTGAGGTGGTAGGGTGTTGGCTTTCTTTTTGTCAAACACATCAACATAGTGTTGATATTTAACAAGAATGGTGAGGTCCTGGGGATTGCCACGATCACCTCTGAATCCTCTCTTTATGCCTCTGAATTCTTTAGAGTAAGCCACAAAAGGTTGCTGGTCCTGGGTTGGCTCTTGGGAAACAGGATTCTCTGTGAGACGGGGAGTCAAAGCGTACTGTGCCTGATCGCCAGTGGATGTGTGGATCATGGGTGACAAGCCAGGGAATGCCAAGGACAACTGATGAATGCAACTCACAAATTAGCTCAAACTGGGGGACTTCTCAGTACCTCAAAGGGTAATTATCTCTAAGGGAGCTGTCTGGTAGCTGACTAGTCCTGACAAAAGGAATGACCCATCTATGGAATCCACTAAGTCAGGGGAGAGGCACCAACTCAGCCTGGACCCCCCCCAATTGGGGGTGGAGCTTGGTGTTTCCTGACCAGAGCACAACTTGGTGGGGCAGCTTGGTGCAAAGTGTCCTGATTCTCTGCAGTACAAGCACAGGTCTGATGCCTGACATCAATTCTTCTCCATGTCAGAGAGCTGGGCTGGACCTGATTGACTTGCATGGCTTTGGGTAATGGAGGAGGGACTGGTAATGGGGGACCCAGGATCGGCAGGGCTGGAGGGAGCAGGGATTACCATCTTTTTATTTGATAGCGTTTGTTCAGGCCATCGTTGATCTTGATGCATATGTCAACTAAGGCAACCAGGCTGGAAAGGGATTCCACCTGTGCCAATTCATCTTTAATACAGTCATTGAGGCCAAGCCGGAAATGACACTGCTAGACAGCCTCATTCCACTCGGTGTCTACTATCAAGCGTCAGAATTACACCGCATTTTGAGCAACTGGCCACCATCCCTGTCGTGATACCTGAAGGGCAGCTTCAGCTGTATGTTCATTACTTGTGTCACTGAAGATCACCACTTAGCTTCAATGAAGTCCTCAAATTGTCTCAGAAACAGGTTTGAGTTTTCCAGGAGCAGAGACTCCCAAGCCAATGTCTCTCCAGTAAGCAGGCTAATAATCAATCCCACTGGTCAGTATGACCATGGGCACAGAAGAAATAGGAATTGACACTGATTTAGAAACCCTCAACATGTGTCATGATCACCAGTGAACTTGTCAGGCAGAGGGAACTTGCACTTGTGGAATGTGGGGGTCAGAGCTGAAGGCAGTGCAGCTTGAGCTCGCAGAATGGCATTCTGTGTCTGCAGTGAGACAACCCACTGCTCTACGGCAACTCTATGTCTCCCACTATCTCTTTCAGAGAGATATTGGCCTTTGTAGGATCAATATGTGCTATATCATCTCTAGTCCCCTTATTGTTTGTGTTGGGCCTGCTCAAACCTTGTTGGAGAAGAAGTCAGGCCTTTTGGTCAGAACAGGAGTTGGTAGCCAGGAATCAGAGCTCAGGGTCAGAACTGCAGTCAGTGGCCAGATGCTAGAGCCAAGAGTCAGAACCAAAGTCAGAGGTCAGGAATTGGAGCCGAGTGTCAGAACTGCGTTACCTGGAGTAAGGCAAGGCAGCAGCAAGGCTGGAGTCCAAGCAAGAGCAGGGCTGGGTCCAAGGTAGAAGCAGGGCTGGAACAAAGCAGGAACAGGACTGGGAACAAGCAGGTGTAGGGGCTATCACAGCTGTAGATGAATGCTTTGAGACGTCGCCAAACTACTGCTGCTGTTGGGCTTAATAGCTGGTCTGCTGACCCTTCCAACCAATCAGGCAGTGTAGCCAATCAGGCAACAAACTGTGTTTGTTAGGTTGTCCAGAGACTGCTCTGCTGCAGGCCATGATTCCTGGCACACATTTTATGAAGAAAAAAAAATCCCTTTTCCTAGGGGTTGGGTCACCGGGTCAGTCTTTTCGAGGCTTGCTGGTCCAGTGCTCACTCCATATCCTCTCCATCCTCCCATACACAGTCTAGACACCATTTTCGTGTCCATCCTCTTGTTCTCTGCTCACAAGAAAAATCAAAGGAACAAATACAAAATGGAGAATAAGTGGCTAGGGGGTCTATTGGATCACAAATTTAATATGAGTCAACAATGTGATGCAATTGCAAAAAAGGATAATATCCTAGGTTTTATGAACTGGAGTGTCCTATGTAAGACACCTGAGGTAACTGTTCCACTCTGCTTGGCACTGGTGAGGCCTCAGCTGGAGTACTGTGTCCAGCTTTGAGCATCCTAGTTTAGGAATGATGTGGACAAACTGGAGAGAATCCAGAGGGAAGCAACAAAAATGATACAAGGTTTAGAAAACCTGACCTAAGAGGAAAGGTTAAACAAACTGGGCATGTTTAGTCTTGAAAAAAGAAGACTGAGGGAAGTCTTCAAATGTGTGAAGGGCTACTTCAAATATGTGAAGGCCTCTATAAAGAGGATGGTGATCAATTGTTCTCCATAGCCACTAAAGGTAGAACAAGATGAAATTGTCTTAATCTGTAGTAAGGGACATTTGGGTATGTCTACACTGGCAGAGTTACAGCTCTGGGAGTTACAGCGCTGCTCAGAAAGCACTGAAGGGAAACTGCCATTGTGTGCTCACACTGTCTGCTGCCTGTGCAATAGCGTGTTCACACTTACAGCACTTGCAGCGGTATTTGGATCAGTGCACTCTGGGCACCTATCGCACAGAGCATCTCTTCCTCTTCTGCCACTAAGAGTTGTGGGAAGGCAGAGGGGGTCATGGGGCATCCTGGGTCCTGTCCCAATGCTCCGTGATGCATTGCTTCGCATCCCAGCAATCCCTGTGCTTCCGTCCATATTTGGCGCCATCTTTCAACGGTTAGTACTCTGAGTGCTCTGCTCTTCCTCTTCAGTCTGCAGCAATGGATCCTGCACTGTTGACCAATATGCTGCTCGCTCTCACTAACACGTCACACGTGGCAGTGGAGTTATTCCTAAAACCAAAAGGGCAAGAGCAGTTCGACATTGATCTCACCACGCAAAGTAGCTACGACACGATATTGCTTGTGGCATTCACGGAGGTGCTGACCACAGTGGACCACTTTTGGGCTTGGGAAACAAGCACTGAGTGGTGGGATCACACTGTCATGCACATCTGGGATGACGAGCAGTGGCTGCAGAACTTTCGGATGAGGAAAGCCACATTCATAGGACTGTGTGATAAATTCACCCCAGCCCTGCAGCGCAAGGACATGAGAATGAGACTGTCCTGACGTTGCAGAAGCGTGTGGCAATTCCACTGTGGAAGCTGGCTACTCCAGCGTGCTACCGATCAGTCACTAACCAGTTTGGAGTGGGAAAGTCGACTGCTGGACTTGTGTTGATGGATGTGTGCAGGGTCATTAATCGTATCCTGCTCCGAAAGACTGTGACTCTGGCCAACGTGCGTGACATTGTGGATGACTTTGCACAAATGGGCTTCCCTAACTCTGGAGGGGTGATAGATGACACACACATTCCAATTCTGGCACCAGACGACCTAGTCACAGGAATTAATCATTAATCATTAAACATTAATCACAAGGGGTATTTCTCAATGGTTCTCCAGGTGCTTGTGGATCACCATGGGCATTTCATGGACATTAACACAGGCTGGTCCGAAAAGGTGCATGACGCATGCATCTTTCGGAACGCTGGCCTGTTCAGGAAGCTGCAAGCAGGGACTTTCTTCCCGGACCAGAAGATCACGGTAGGGAAAATCGAAATGCCTACTGTGATCCCGGGAGACCCTGCCTACCCCTTAATGCCGTGGCTTATGAAGCCATACACAGGGCACCTTGACAGCAGCAAGAAGCAGTTCAACAACAGGCTGAACAAGTGCAGAATGACTACTGAGTGTTCTTTTGGCTGTTTAAAGGCCCACTGGTGCTGCTGATATGGGAAGCTGCACCTGGCCAATGACGATATTCCTATACTTATAGCCGTGTGCCACACGTTCCATAATTGTGAAGGGAAGGGTGAAAGGTTAATTCAAGACTGGGCTGCTGAGGCTTAGTGCCTGGACGCTGAATTTGAACAGCCAGAGATCAGGGCTATTAGAGGGGCCATAAGGATCAGGGATGCCTTGAGGCATCAATTTGAAGCTGAAAGCCACTAATATTTATTGCTGTGTTTGGGAGTGCAGTGCTTGTAATGCTAGGAGGTGATTGTGATTGGTGCAGACGATGCACTATGAAGGTTTAAGAAAATTGCCTGTTGGTTTGCAGGGCTCTGTTTGTTTTCAAGTAATGGAATAAAGAGTGCTTTCAAACCAAAACAATTCTTTTATTAAAAAACAACAACTGGAGGAGATAGACAAACAAAAAAACACATCAGCACTGAGGGGGATGGGGGAAGGGAGGATCCCAAAAGGAGGTGGGGTCCTGGGATGGTTTAAGATTTGTGTATGTCCAGGTATCATATCCAACCTTCTCCTTTGGAGTACAGTACAGCAGGTACTGTACTTCAGCAGGGCTAAACTGCAGAGGGATGGGCATTGAGTGCAGTGGGTACCGGGAGTCCGCAGTGCTGGACTGTGATGGGGGAGGAGTGGAATGCAGCGGGTACAGACTGGAGCCAGAAGGTTGATAAGAGTGTGTTGGCGGCGTCTCGAGGGTGTAGGGGAAAGAGTTTTGCAACAGTGGCTGCAGGGGAAAGAGGATGGGTGCGGAGTTGCTCAGTCTGCCGTGCTAGTAGCGCCTGGAATAACGTGTGAAAGCCACTCCATGGCCTCATTCTGGCGCACCGCGTTCTCCTTTCGGTCCCTCTTCTCGCTGTCCCGCCACTCCGTCAATTCTTGTTTTTCAGCCACAGAGTGCGTCATGACATCACACAGAAAGTCCTCTTTAGTTTTTCATGGCTGCTTTCTAATTCTGCGCAGCCGTTCAGCCGGTGATAACAAAGAGGGAGGCTGGGTTCCCAAGGTCATATCTGTGAAGCCAAAATGCAACTTTTTACCTAAGCAACACACAGACCACTGATTCAGTGATTTAAAACACAGCCAATATTCACATACCTATCACTAACTGACTGACCCCAGGCAAGCACAAATGAGCCACAAGACCCTCAAAATGGTAATTGCAGGGGCAGGGGAAATCAGTGTTCCAGGACCGTACTGCACACTGGACACGTGGCACTTTGGGAAAGCCAGCACCGGGGGGAGGGGGAGTGACTTATAATCATTACTGTCCCCACATTTTCCACAGGCTGTGTTCATTATGGAAGATATTTCACTGCTGAGGGTGAGCAGGGAATCAAGGGAGGGTCTTCTCCAAGACTGCGGCTTCTGCCCTGGCCCTTATGCGGCTTGCCTGTGTACAGCAATGGTCCCCTCCCCAGTGATGGCAGAGTGGCATGGGAAAGTTTCCCTTAATGGGGAAAGAAACAAAGCAGCTCTGCCAAAGAACCTGCGGCAGCAGATTGCACAGTATCTCCATGGGAGTTTCGGGGAGATCTCTGAGGCAGATCCCATGAAGTGAGGGAGTCAATCAACACCGTGTTCTGCCACTCAGACTAGACACATGGTGGTACGCGTATCATAGAGACACAAGCCTGCTTTCTGCAACCCTCCTGCCCCCAACAACTCGCTTCAGCAATTCCCAAAATCAAAGCCACTTACCAAGGGCCTCCTCTTCTGCTTGTGCTTCACCCAGCTCTGACAGCTGTGACTGGCTAGCCTCCTCCAGGGTAGAGAAGAGCTCCTGGCTGCAGGCATCTCTGACCTCCGAGTCATCCTCTGCCTTTGGGTCCCCCTCCCTCTCCACATCCTCGTCCAAGATTTCCTCCTCCTGGCTCAGACCACTCTCAGCTGGCACACGAGCCACCAAAGTATCCACAGTGGCCTTCACAGTGGTGGTGGGGTCACCACCAAGTATTGCGTCCAGCTCTTTGTAGAACCAGCAGCTGATGGGTGCAGCACTGGAGTGGTGGTTAGCTTCCTGCAACTTGTGGTAAGCATTCCGCAGTTCCTTCACTTTGACCCTGCACGGCAGTGTGTCCCAGTCATGGCCCCTTTCTACCGTGCATCGTGAAATCTGTCTGTAGGTATCATATTTCCTATGGCTGGAGCACAGCTGTGACTGCACAGCCTCCTCTCCCCAAATGCTGATGAGGTCCAGCAGCTCGGCATTGCTCCAAGCGGGGGATCGCCTGGTGCGTGGAGCAGGCGTGGCCACCTGGAAAGATGCACTGAGATCACTGCACACGTCACGGAGCAAACAGGAAGGGGACTTTCAAATTCCCAAGGAATTTAAGGGGGGGGGGCTCACGACTGGTCACCTGAGGGCAGGGCAGTAGAATTCAAACCGATGACCAGAGAGGTGAGGACAGGCATTGTGGGAAAATGTCCTGGAGGCCAAATGCAGCACTGTAATCAACCAGGGTGTCTACACTGGCACTGGGACACTGTAGCCCCAGTGCAGAAAGCTCTATGCCTCTTGTCAGGGTGGTTTTTTTTTTTACAGCGCTCCAACTGTGCTGTTTCTGCGCACTAAGTGGCTTGGTAGTGTGTGCACCTCGGGAGTTACAGCACAGAAAGCTGCTTTACTGCGCAGAAACTTGCCAGTGTAGACAAAGCCTCAGATTAGATATGAGCAATAACTTTCTAACCATAAGGCTAGTTATGCACTGGAATAGGCTTCCGAGGGCGGCGGGGGGCGGGGGGGTGTTTAAGAACAGGTTAGACAAAATCCTGTCAGGGATAATACTAGGTATACGACACAGAGGGCTTGACTTGATGACCATCTAAGGTCCTTTCAAGTCCTACATTTCTATGATTTTATGATTTTGCCCCTAATGTGCAAATGACCACCCCTGCACTACATATTCAAAGAACATAGGTCAAAGAACATATTCAGTTTTTTATACTGGTTTATGTTTCTTCCCGTTACAAACATCTATGCCACTTCGAGTATATTATAGCATTGGTGTACTAATTTTCCTCAGTCTATGCGAACCTGTTTCTTCCTTCTTCTTGGTATCTGGCACATAGTAACATATGCCCATTTCAAACAAATTCTTTAAAGACAGATATCTCTTCAGGGAGGTGTTACTGTCCATCCCTCGTTTTGTATATGTGCCAGTTGGCTTTTCTTTTGTGTTAATAATTCTACATAACATTTTGAAATAGGGCTTAATCAACATGTTAATTGGGTTGTTCCTGCCAGACAGATTTGTAGTTGCAGCTTGCATTAGATCATTAAAATGAGACAGATATTAAAAACAGAGTAAGCTGGTTATATTTGTCAGTCTGGCAAACATTCTGAGAAGACTGAAGTAACACCTGTGGACTAGGGAAAGCATTTTAAAGAACTTGCAACCGTTGTATGCTGTCCCATTATACACTGCACATAATGCTGCAGCTTCCTCAAACCCCTCAAGTCATTACTTCTGAAGCAGCACTTTGACAAATTATTTGTAGCAAACAGCTTGTGACAAATTCTGCATTTATCTAGTTCACAGACAGAATGGATTTTATGGATTTGTTTGCTATTTGTTATAGTTCAACAAATGGTTCATGTGAACAAATATTAGCCTATAGTTTTTGCTCACAAACTGTCTTCACTTTGTATATTTGCTATTTGTTACTACCCCTGGGTGACTATGATGGCCAGTCCCATGGTATTATTTCCTGGATGAATGAGTACCTATAAAAGAGAGGAAAGGTTTACTCATTTCACTGGAAGTTTGAGTTCTGCAGTGAGAAGCACTTTATGATATAAGGAGGAGCTTTAGGTTATTTTAGGACATTTTAAGCCTTTTTCTTAATGTAGCACTTGAGTGAGGCCAGGCCTGAGAAAATCACTGCTGGAAAAAAACATGGGGAGAGTGAGGCCCTAGTTTAGTATGGTAAGCATGTACATTACTTTGTACATTACTTTAAACACGGGTGGTCCCACTGAAGTCAGTGGGATCGCTTGTGTACTTGAACTTGGGATGTTATATTCAAGATCGGTTTTAAATTTTATTTTGACAGAGGTGAAGTTTCTGGGGATTCTCAAGTATTCAAGAGCAAAGTCACTGACAGGGGCCAGTTACCATGAAAGTGTTGTCTCTCCCGTGAACACAAGGCTCATTCCTGAGGCTGACAATTCCACTGGAAAGAAGCTGTTGCAGGAGGTCATGATCGCTGAGAAAGAAACCGTCCTTCTGGTAGCTCACAACAATCTGGTGAAGGACTCTGAAAAATGAATTTTGAAGCACTGAACTTTGTTGTCAATAGAGATCAAGTGCAGAAAGCTATAACTGAGTCTCTCTAGAATTATGGCTGTGTTTCACCATCAATATGATTGAGAAGGCTCTTCGGCAAAGGCAAAATGCTATTTTATTTCAGAAACAAATAATATATGAATGTACATAAACAAAACAAATAAGGAATTAATCTCCAGTTATCATTCACAGCAGCCATGGGGCAGTGCAGAGAACGGACAGCACCAGGAAGCCCAGTGCTGGGGTACCTTATCTCTACTTTTGCAGCATAATGCACACTGATGATACTATATGAATAATGATTGAGAGTGTCCATTAAAACAAGATAGTGGCAGGTTGTCAAGTTGTTTTAAAGATGTGCTGGGTCAGTCACTGCTCAATGATGGAATTCCATTCACTTTTAATAAATTCTAGAGCTTCTCTGAAATGTATTTCTACTGTCATTGTTCCATTTGGTAAGGATGTTTTTAATGGAAGTGGAATGCATGCCAAAGTGAAATAGTTGGATTTTCCATTCAGGGCAGCTGTGGATCTGTCAGGCAAGTGAGAGGCTAAGCAGAATTAGGACCAGAGCAGTGACCCCCAGGAGTAGTCTCACATGGCCTAATCCCCAACTGCAACTCTCAGTACTGCCAAACCCATTCTGGTACCACTGTGTCCTGAAAACTGCAGGAAACCTTCGGGAACATGGCGTATGGTAGGGATGGTTGTTACTGCATTCCTTGTTTGTCAGTCAAGATATGTCTTCAGATTTGGCCATGTCATCCCCACAAGTAATCCCTCCCCCCCCCCATTCAAGTCCTTCAAGTCCTCTAATTTTGGGGGGGGCTGGTGTGTGACTCTAGGCAAACCAGTGTTAAGGACCAGGAGGTAGGCAGTCTAGTGGTCAGAGCAGGCATCCAGGTCAGGGAACAGAGTCAAGGGCCAGCACCAGGTCAACTGCTGATTACCAGAGCCCGGGGGTAAGCCAGAATCTGAGCCAGGAATTGAAGCTAAGAGTCAGAGCCAAGGTCAGATACCACTGCCAGAGCCAAGCATCAAGCCAGAGTCAGAACTGGGGGTTAGAGCCAGGACTGGTAACCGATGGACAGAAGCAAGGCATAAGGGCAGGAACTGGAGGAGAGGAAAGGATCAGACACAGAGCAGGATCACTGTGGGAAGTAGGAGCAAAGGCCAGGGACAAGGCAGGAATCAGAAACTGGCTTGGGTGCAGCATACAGGGTCTAATACAGCAGCAGAAGGATCACCTAGTTGCTCAGACAACTTGCTATGCCTCCTTCTGGCTTATATAGTATGGTTGGACCAATCAGTGGAACTGGGCGATCCTCCAAGCAGAGGCCCATGGGTGGTGCCTTGGCTGAGGCTGTAGTCCTGTTAGTTGCTCAGCCTTCCAGCTTTCACTAGATATTGGGTGGTGGCCAAGGTGTCTGAGCATTCAGCAGCTTGGGTTTGAGACCTGGGATGTCATAACCAGCTCATTGTAAACCACAACAGTAGGCTGTAAAAATGATTGATCTGCAAGAATGAAGAGCATCCTCAGTCAACTAGTTGTATAATTTTAGAAACCATAGGGGTCAACTGGTTGGTGGTTGGATCACACAGATTATATCATTTTCACAGATATAGGCATTATACCAAACCCTTCTAAATTATAAGGGGAAAGAAAATTCCATCAAAGCACCAATATGTATACTGGCACATCCTTTGACTGTAGCAATAAAGGAAGGGAAAACCAGTCCTGGGTGACTGAGGAGATGCTTTGGAGATACTTTTCAGAGTAGCAGCCGTGTTAGTCTGTATTCGCAAAAAGAAAAGGAGTACTTGTGGCACCTTAGAGACTAACCAATTTATTTGAGCATAAGCTTTCGTGAGCTGCATCCGATGAAGTGAGCTGTAGCTCACGAAAGCTTATGCTCAAATAAATTGGTTAGTCTCTAAGGTGCCACAAGTCCTCCTTTTCTTTTTGGAGATACTGAGACTTAACTCACTCAGAAATTAACAGTGCAAATTAAGATGTAGGTAGTGTGTGAAGTAGGGATTTAAAGCCATTAGGCTAGATATTGTTTTCAGTATCAGTGGTGAAACTCTGGATTCACACCACTGACTTTCATGGATTTACTCCAGCCTCACACTAGTGCAAGTGAGATCAGGATCCAACTTGTTGTTTTACATTTTAAAATTGCAGAGTGAATTTTGAAAAGAGTCTTCAGGGCATGGAACAGGTAAGCCATTTTTGTATAAAGGAGTGTTACTTTCTGATCTTCCAGATCTTACAAGGCTTAATACAGCATGTCTCACAAAGTCCTAAACCTTTATAAAGGGCCATTGTCTGATATAGGAAGCTCTTAGTGCCAACTGGCAAGGGGCACAGAGAGGGTGCATAGGGGTTACAGGCATAGGCGCCGACTCCATGGGTGCTCCAGGGCTGGAGCACCCACGGAAAAAAAATTCTGGGTGCTTAGCACCCACCAGCAGCCAGCTCCCCTTGCCCCTCACCAGCACCTCCTGCCCACTGTGATCAGCTGGTCCAGATCAGGAGGCGCTGGGGTGGGGGGCAGGGGAGCAATGGGGATAGGGTGTGCTCGGAGGAGGGGGCGGAACATGAAGGGGGGGTGGGGGCGGAGCAGGGGCAGAAAGAGGTGGGGCAGGGGCGGAGCAGGGGTGGGAGGAGGCAGGGCAGGGGTGGGAGCTTGGGAATAAGAGTGGGGTGGGGACAGGGCCTGGAGTGGAGTGGGAGGTTGAGCACCCCTGGGGTTGAGCACCCCCAGGGTCTGGAGGAAGCCGGAACCTGTGGTTACAGGAATCTCCTGACTCTGCTCACCAAAAGAGTGTCATGTGAGGTCTTGAATAAAAGCCTGTGTCACTCTCATCATCAAGATAATTGTGAAATGTATGTACAGATACTATGTAAGAAGTTATATAAATATACTGAAAATATGTTTTTAATGTCTGTGTCTGGGGGGGGTGGTCACCAGCAAAGGTGAAAAACAGGCTCTGTCAGAGAAGAGGTGTTTGTCCTTCCATCTGTTTACAAGTAAATTGGGTATTAAATCATTCACAGTAGGTCTCCTGTCACCAATATGAATGCAAATGAAAGGTTGTAAGAACTTCAGAAAGAAAGTAAGGGCTTATCTACACTGGCAATTAACAGCGCTGCAACTTTCTCGCTCGGGGTGTGAAAAAACACACCCCTGAGCTCAGCAAGTTGCAGCGCTGTAAAGTGCCAGCATAAACAGTGCCCCAGCGCTGGGAGCTACACCCCTTGTTGAGGTGGTTTTTTTAGAGTGCTGGGAGTATCTTGCCCACATGCTCAGAGTCACTGTTTGGGGTTGGGAAGGAATTTTCCTCTGGGTCAGATTCACAGAGACCCTGGGGGTTTCTTGCCTTCCTCGGGGGCATGGGTCACTTGGAGGTTTAAACTAATGTAAATGGTGAATTCTCTGTAACTTTAAGTCTTTAAGCCATGATTTGAGGACGTCAGTAATTTAGCCAAAGGTTGGGAGTCTATTTCAGGAGTGGTTGAGGTTCTGTGGCCTGCAATGTGAAGGAGGTCAGACTAGATGATCACAATGGCCCCTTCTGTTCTGACTTTAAAGTCTATGAGTTAAATCGGTAGAAAGAACATTGTAGTGTAGACCAGGGGCAGGCAAACTTTTTGACCTGAGGGTCGCATTGGGTTTCTGAAATTGTATGGAGGGCCGGTTAGGGGAAGCTGTGCCCCTACCCCCTATCAATCCCCCCACTTCTCGCTCCCTGATGGCCCCCCGGGACTCCTGCCCCATCCAAGCCTCCTGCTCTCAGTCCCCTCACTGCCCCCGGACCTGCCCTGCCCCTAAGTGCCCCCCGCTGCCCCATCCAACCCTCCCTCCTTCCTGAGTGCCCCCCCAGGACCCCTGCCCCATCCAACCACCCCTTTTCCCTGACTGCCCCTGGACCCCCACCCCTAACTGCCCCCCCAACCCCATTCAACCCCCCCCCTTCCTGACTGCCCCCCCAGGACCCCTTCCCCCTCCACCCCCCCGCTCCCTGTCCCCTGACCACCCCCCACCGCCCCATCCAACTCCTCCTCTCCTTCCTGACTGCCCCCCCGGGGCCCCTGCCTCATTCAACCCCTCTGTTCCCTGCCCTCTGACCACCCTGACCCCTATCCACCCCCCAAACTCCCCTCCCCCCCCGCTCCCTGCCCCCTTACCACGCTGCCTGGAGCACTGGTGGCTGGCAGCGTGGCTGCACCAGGAGAGGCAGCCGCGCCCCACAGAGCACCGGGTCAGGCCGGGCTCTGCAGCCCCACCGCCCAGACCATTGCACCACACTGTACAATTCCCTGTGCAGCGCAAAACAATATAATTTTGGGTTTATACTCCAGAGGGGGTGCATGCCTAGAAACTGGGAGGTACCCTAGCTGGAGCCTTCCCATGCAGGGGCTGGTCAGAGCATCTGCATGTAACTGCAGCTGGGTGTGTCTCTACCTGTATATATGCAGGTGAAGGTGCAGGCTTGAGCCTAGAGAGGGCTTGTCACAGCAGTACAGTGTAAAAGGGAGCCCAGGCTGATGGCTCAGGGGGGGCTCAGTAGTACCCCAGTTCCAGGTGCCACCTTGGGGGGAAACAATCACATGGGGGCTATGACCCTCTTGGCCCTCCCAGTTTCTGCACCCCTGACCACAATGCCATCCTTTTGCTTCCTGAAATCTCCTGCCTCATTCACTACACACCAGGAGCGATGGAAGCTATCTAAAAGTGTGGGGGAGGGCATGGGTGCCCTGCCGCCCCACACTGCTCTTTCCCCTTCAGGCCCCACCTCTATGTCACCCCTTCTCTCCCACTCTCACGCTGTCCCTTCCCACGAGACCCGGGTCCTGCACCGCCTCTTCTCCCCAAGACCCCAGCCCCCGCTTGCTCCTCTCTGCCCCTCCCCCCTGTTGCTCGCCCTGAAAAGTGATGGGGCCACGGCCCCCTGTCCACCCCTGTTCCGGCACCCCACTACACACCTTCCAACTTCTGTAGTCAACAGGTCTGACAGGCAACAACTTCATTCACTACAGACACCTGATTTATTTCCTATTTGTGCATGTTGACGCAGCCCAAGCTTAACAACCCTTTTTGCACTTGCTCCAGTGGCTCTGGCAGGTTCCAGTTGTTCCTGGTACGTGGACTGGAGACTTTAGAATGCTTCAGAGATTTTGTCAGACACCAAATGTTTCCTGAGGAACACAAGTGAGAGAAAGGAAGTAGTGATTGTTAACACTTTGCAACTCAGCTAAGGGCTTGTCCACATGGAAAGTTATGCCACTATAAAGGTGGAGTATGAATTTAAACTGCTCTAATTACATCAGTATGACTCCCTATGTAGACACTTATTCCAGAGTGCCTTTTTCTGCTTTACCTTATTTGGAAGTGGTTTAAACTAAGAGGAAAAAAAATCCACTCTTATTCTGGAGTAAGCGTATTCTCATGGGGAGTTACATGGATATAACTATAGTGGTGTAATTAAATGTTATAACTGGAAAAAAATGTCTGTATAGATGAGCCCTGTATCTGAACAGAATTTCATGGGACAAAGAAGAGTTGCTTCTGTAACTTGAGAAGACTCTCCCTGCTGAGTATCAAAGGTCTGCTGAAAACAATAGATGTGTTAATGCTTCTCAAACAAAAGGTCACAAGAATCCTTAATAATTAAATGTGTTCGAGGACCTAAATCTAGGGGTCACTGTTCTCTTCTGCAGACTAAATAACCCCAGTTCCCTCAGCCTCTCCTTGTAAGTCATGTGCTCCAGACTCCTAATAATTCTTGTTGCCCTCCGCTGGACTCTCCAATTTGTCCACATCCCTTATGTAGTGGGGGGACCAAAACTGGACACAATACTCCAGGTATGCTCACCAGTGCCAAATACAGGAGAATAATCACTTCCCTCAATCTGCTGGCAATGCTCCTACGAATACAGTCCAATATGCCGTTGGCCTTCTTGGCAACAAGGGTACACTGCTGACTCATATCCAGCTTCTCATCCACTGTAATCCCCAGGTTCTTTTCTGCAGAACTGCTGCTTAGCCAGTAGGTCCCCAGCCTGTAGCGGTGCATGGGATTCTTCCTTCCTAAGTGCAGGACTCTGCACTTGTCCTTGTTGAACCTCATCAGATTTCTTTTGGCCCAATCCTCCAATTTGTCTAGGTCACTCTGGATCCTATCCCTATCCTCCAGGGTGTCTACCTCTCCCCCCAGTTTAGTGTCATCTGCGAACTTGCTGAGGGTGCAATTAATCCCATCATTCAGATCATTAATAAAGATGTTGAATTCATGGTTGCTGTATGTTGAAAACCTTGATTCTGACTTCAGCAGTATCAACATACATGCCTGTTGGATGTCCAGGCAGCAGAGGATTATTTCCCCAAGGGAAGTATGTGGCTTCACTTCCTTGTGTGCCTAAACTCCTTGATTAAACCCTTGTCCCACTGTCCATGCCCCACTTAATTACTCAGTAGTGAACTCCAGTGTATTGACCATAGGGAGAGGCAGTTCTTCCCCCAAATCCCATTTCTGTGATTTTTCCATTATTTAAATTGGCTCCTCTCTGTGCCAAGTTGCAGTGGGATTCATATAATTCCAAATCCTTGCAAAATAGAAAAACCTCTGTTTCATGAATCCACAAAATCAAAAGTTTAAAAAAGTCAGAAGAACTACTGCTAAAATTAAGATACAGAATCATTAATCATTGTGTCTTAAGATACTGAGAAAGTTTTCCATTTTCCCAGCAAGAGAAATACAAAGAACTTCTAACTCACCCATGGGATTCCTCTTATTCCGAAGAGCCACCGATGTGGTCTGTTTTGTATAGATTACAAAATGTTCAGGAATAAACATGTTAAGGACATGCAGTACTTCCTCTTTAAATATATATATTTTTCTTTAGAAAGACAAAAACTGCCAGACTCACTTAAGAAACCAAGCTCCATGCCTTACAGCAGCCCTTAGGCGTTCTGTAGCAGTTATAGAAATCCTTCTGACTCACCTGTTTGGACTTTGCAAGAGTTCAGAAACTCTTACGAATATCTTCCAGTGTGGAGAGAAGGAGACAAGTCCAAGCAGGCTTTCCTAAATCCAATGCTTTAGAAGGAGCATAGGTTCCTCAGAGCAGACGGGAAGTTTTGCCAACCTTGGCTTGAATCAGACAGGGTATTCATTTTACCTAATGTTACAAACTCTCCAAACATGGCTTTACCTAAGTCCATCTCAAGTGCTTGGCAGCCATACTAATTAAAAAAAAGCCATTTTCAGAAGCAAATTGTTTGCCATGGTGTGACACTACGCTCCATATTCTTTATGAAAATATGCTAATAATATGTATATGACATAACCGAGATATGCTTTATGCAAGATGGCTCTTGTGAGGTATCATTGGAAAGGTTATGATTTACTGAATGTGATTTCCAATTTGTATGCATGTATCATTTCTGTATCTAAGTTACGAATATGGACTATGTAACTATTACAACTGGGTGTGTATTGGGAAGATACCCACCAGACAACAGGCCATCAGATTTGATGAGCCATCAGGAAGGGGCAACAAAACCAAGAAGATACTAACTAATCTCTCTCCCTCCTGGGAGGCATCCGGGGATGTAACTCTGACACTACTAGGTTATCATCTGATACTAAACATTACCTGGGACTTCTTGTAACTTTATACTGAGAGGGGAAGGGGGAGTCAAGTTTGGGAAACAAAAGGATTCCCGCCTTATGTAAATCCTATTTAAGGGTGGGGAGGAAGGCAAACGGGACTCCTCCTCTCCATGGTCTGTCTGCCTAAGAAGAAAGACTGCAAAAGACACATGAAGGGAAAGCAAGGGGGGAGTCCAGACTGAGACAGGGGTCCAGTCTGAAAAGAAATATAACTGGAACTCTTAACCACAGAAACTTTGAAACCTGCCTAAAATAACATTTAGGGTAAGAAATCACATTTTGTAACCTGTTTCTTAAGTATATTGAGCTTAGCTTGTGTAGTTTGTTTTACTTGCTCAGTAAACTTCTTTGTTCTGTCTATCTCTTATATTCACCTAAAGTTCACCTTTTGTAGTTGTTAAACTTATTTCTTGTTTATAATATAACCCCAGTTGTACAACTCACCATTGGGGTGGGAAGGTAAGAGGCTGTGCATATCTTCCTCCACATTGAGGGGAGAGGCAGATTTCATAATATATCTTTGGGTCTGCACCCCAAGGGAGGTGGATGCTTGAGTGCTGGAGGCAAATCCCTTAAGCTGAGCCTTCACAGAACTGATCTCAGTGTCTGTTTCGTTCTGCAGTTTGGTGTGGCCCTGCCTGTGTGTGTGCTGGAGGAGACTTAATAAAATAGCTTGGCTCAGCAAGACAGGTAAAAAGGGTATCCAGACTGGCATAATAGACAGGCTCAGTGGTATCTCAAGTACATCAGGTGGCAACCTAAGCAGGGCAACTCGTCACACCTGGGACCCAACATTTCTGCTTACTTGAATCTGATTTAGAAGAATATGTCAGTGAAATTGTCTAAGGTAAGAAGATTATCCAAGTATGTCTGTAGTCTGCACTTTTCTGAGGAGAAACTTCTTCAATATGGGGCCTGAATAATCATGAATGACAGGGATGACATTGGCTACTTGCTTGATCATTTAGCCCTTAGCACGCTCATACAGCTCCGATTCAAATCAACACGACTATTACATATGGGAGGATTCGAGGTTCAGGAATCTAACTGGAGGAGGGACTGCAACTTTTCTACATTAAAAGGACCATACCAACTCAGAAAAGTGTTATTCAATAAACTAAGGATGGACCTATAGTGAGTAGTTTATCTGACACTTCATTACACCCCATGCTCCCTTTCTCACAGCAGAATCTTCAGAGGCTTGGATACCTCATCAGCCAAGACACTCTTAGGAGTGCAGCTACCCCCTCTACACCTGGCCAGCTCTTCTAGCTGATGTAGAAGGAAGAAAAGGGCCACCGACTCATCTCCTCCTGTGATACGGTGTAGACTCCATACAAGGCAAAGCAGGTTGCTAGGATAATTAATTTGATAGCCCGCACCTAGGGCCAGCCAGGGACTGAAAGCCTAATTGATGACGAAACCTATAGCTGACCCTGTATAAAGTCAGCAAGCTGAGACCAGAAGAGGGCTGTATGGGAAGTAGTCTGCAATCATGCCCTGGGACAAGGGAGGCATGTTTGGGGCTACTTGTCTGGCAAAAACCCAAAGAAAGGAGTAGTTTACAGTTACTCCCTAGGAAGCAAGAGTTTGGGCTGGTAAACCCAGATGAGGGGGCCAGACAATAGAGAAGGGAAGTAGGAAGAAGTCCAGAGAAACAACAACAGGGTCTGGGAGCAAGCAGACCATAGTTGTTAGACATAGGGCCTCGGGGCTGGAATCAGGAATAGTGGGTGAACCCAGTTTTCCCCTGCCAGTCAGTGGGGAAGTAGCATAGGACCTGGCCTTGGAGCAGAAGACTGTCTGGAACAACAGGTGGACAGCTGACCCAGTGGGACTTCGATAGCACAGAAGAGGAGGAGTATATAGTGACCTGGCTGGAGGGCTGAGTCACAAAAAGGGAGCGCTGCGAATTCTGTAGAGTGAATCAGAAGCGGGGAGTGCCAGATCTGAATGGAGCTAACCTAGACACAGTCACATGAAGGTGCCCAGTGGTGAGTGAATCCTGTGACAACCATTTTATGCCCTGAGAGGTACATGTAGAGGAGGGTCCCAGCACTCAGGGAAATACATGGTTTGTCTATAGTGCAATTAAACACCTACAGCTGGCCCGTGTCAGCAGACTCATGCTGCGAGACTATAAAATGGCAGCGTAGACATTCAGGCTCAAGCTGGAACCTGGGCTTTGGGACCTCCCCCACCCCCCATAAGGACATCTACACTCCCATTTTACAGCCGTGTAGCCCAAGTCTGCTGACATGGGCCAGCCATGGCTGCTTAACTGCAGTGAAGACATACCCACAGGGACTACCCAGCTGCTGTGCATAGCAGGGGAGGAAGGCTTCTTGCACACTTTTCACCCCTCCTGTGCATCTGCCCAATAGTCAGGCACTAGCTGGCCCTTTGTGTGTTTCTTTTTCTTCCATGTAGCCTGTCATTTTAGATTCACAAGAGCAATGGAGTCTGTGTCTGAGTAGCTGAGAGAATGCCTGGTTGGTGCATGAAATTCTTGAACTGGATTTATCTGTTACTTAGTGATTGCGAAGTGGCAGCAATGAGAAGTTATGGAGTGGTGAGACTGAATAACAGAAAAGAGATGACATTTTACAGCAGTAAATCAGGATTTATGAGACTAGTTATAGTGAAGGGAAGATGGGAAGCTGAACTAATGAGAGAATGGAAAGGGTGAGTAACATCCATCATTCTGCCTACTCATATTGTGGTAGGTGCTACTTTTTACATTCCTTTACTTAACTCTTTCAAAGCGAAAGAACAGCAAAGAAAACACTGTTTTTTTCTTCAGTACAGTTCCTCTATATAATTGGCTCAGCTGCAAGATTTATACATTTACATGCCAAATATATAAATCAATACAAAGTAGAAAAAATAAGTAAGTAAAAATGGAAGACATTAGTGCTCTTACAATCACTAGGTTAAACGTACCACTGGTGTAACTCCATTTAGGTCAACTGAGTTGAAATTATCCCTTTATACACTGATTAATACACTATGGTATTGTACTATGCTTTTTGGGGAGCTTTAAAAGGAAAGTTAACTAGATCAGGGACAACGATTAGATTTATTTTTCAAATGTTAAAAAAACTAAACAAAAATTTAAGTGAAATTTAAAACTCACTGAAAAGAAGAAAAGAGATGCAGCATGTTGGACATAGAAGCAAAAAGCATAAACATTTGGAGAAAGCTGGGAAGATAGCTGAGAAAAATGCAACAGAAACTGAAGGTGAATGAACCTGCAAGTCACAATGTAAACAAGCCAAGTTACTACGAATGCTTCATTTTTGTAAGCCTGGAGGAGACTAAAGAGTTACAAAGAACAGTATAGGCATCCTTGTCTGATGGGTAAATAATGGGAAAATCCTTTCTTATGAAGTAATCACCAAACCTATCACCTCTTCTGCTCCTTCAGGCTTTGCCTCATGTTCACCCTGACCACACCTGGAATCCACATGGCAGTTTTTGGGGTAGTTCCCACACCTTTGAATGAAAGACTAGAATAGATACAATTCTTATTTTCTCTTCCCTTGAGAACATTTTACTGCTGGGGCACAGTTAACCTGGGTCTGCAGGGCACCCACTAATGCCACCCCGCCCCGCCCCACCCCTAATGCCCCACCTCTAATGCCACCCCACCCCACCCACAAGCCACACTACCCCTGGCCCTAGGCCATCGAGAACTAAGATTTCTTTGTAGGACAAGTTTGACCATGACTGTCAAAAGTTCCATGGGGTTTTTTAAACCAGCATCATCTCCTGTTCTTGTTGCACCCATAGAGGTATCCCACAGACTGGTCCAGGGTGGGACTTATCAGTCTGCTAACTGGAGAGGCATTGGCCGGGGCCTCTCCACTTTTGGAGAAATCTAGTTCCCGGACTTTGTCTAAGCCACAGCAGTGATTTTTGATTACCTGAGTCATACATGTATGGCAGAAGCTGCATGCCAAGCACGGAACAGCGATGCCAGCTGGTTGCTAATTATGCCACAGAATTTCAGTGCTTGGTGGCAGACATTGACTGGAATGAGGCCATGAAGTGCTAACACTTCCCACTTGGTTTAAACAATGAGATCAAAGATGAGCTGGCATGGGTGGAACCCCTGACTGCGCTGGACGCCTTAATCAACCCAGGTATCAAGATTGACAATTGCCTTTCAGAACACAGTCAAGAAAGGAGGATGGTTTCCTGACCCATGTCTATGTTGATGGAATCTGCCAGACAACCCCTTTTGTCCAGCCAACAATCTGAACCAATGTAGCTTGGCATGGCCCCACCTCTTCAATGAAGAGAAGAACCGATGTTGGGTGTCTAGTCTATATCTGTATTGCAGGGAACCTGGACATTTTGCCTTGAGCTCTCCTGCCAAGGCTTGATCCACATCTTGGTCAGGAAACACCAGGCCCTAGCCCAGATAGGGGAGTCTGAGCTGGCCCGGAATTTCTTTCCTTCCTCTCACCTGCAGCACCCTCATTTTACCACTCGTAGTCTGGCAGCATCTAACCAGCACCTGACACACATTCAGATTCTGCTTGGCTGTGGTACTCTTCCATGTCAGAGTCAACTGGAGGCACTAGTGAACTCTGGTACTTCCAGTAATTTTATGGACTTGGAATTCACTTGAGTGAATAAGATCGCAACACATTGCAAGGCTTTCTCTGATTTGAAAGAGTCCACTAATGAATCCCTTTTTTCATCAGGCCCAATCATGCAAGAGACTGTGCCCTTGGAGTTCAGTTCAGTTAGGTCTGCATCCCGCATTTCCCAGTTATTCTTGGCATCGCCTGGCTCACCACTCATGATCCACGCATCCTATGAGGTGCATGCATGGTACATTTTAGTTCTCCCTACTATCAGTCTTGTCTCCCTGAACACAGTTCCATGTTGGAGGTTCTTTGTAGTTCAACCTTGCATAAGCCCTGTGTGCCTAGGGATTCAGAGGGGGAGGAGGCCAGCGCAAGCGCACTCTTATTAGCTACCACAGCCCTCCTAGCAGCCTTGGTGATCCCAATGAAGGACCAAGACTGAGCAAATGTTCTCAGTAAGAAGGCTAGGATCTTGCCACCTCATCGTCACTGTGACTGTCCCATTGACCTCCAGTCTGGTGCCAAGTTTCCCTTGAGGAGTATCTACTTCCATCCTCTCAGTGTCCTGACCAGAGCTTGGGTGAGCAGAGCAGTGATGGTTAGAGTGAGGAATTAGGAGTCAGAGCCAAGGGGCTGGAATCCAAGAGCAAGCTGAGAGGCAGGTCCATCATTACAACTGGCGAGGGTGTCCACTTTGTTGCACAGACACTTCCTTGAACTCCTCCTGAGCTTAAACAGGGTTCCTGAACCAGGCAGGAGCCACAAGGGAAGCTGTCAGTTCAGCCTCTGAGGTGGTAATTCCTCTGGCATTTACCTCAATGGGATCTAGGGGTAATGCATACAACCCTATGATGGCTGCCAGGTAGTGGCAGTGGAGGTGTTGGCAACCCCACAGACCTCGGTTCCAGGCCTATCCGCACAGAACCTTGGATTTGGAAAGGTTTGGATTTGGTTTGTTTGTTCCTCCACAACCTCAGTGCGGGTCCTGATTTTCTTTGTGGCTAAGACAGACAGCTCCCTGCATTGTTGTGTGGATTACAAGGTAGCTATCTGGAATAGGTACTCCCATCAATGAGCTCTTCTAGAGACTTTGCTCCACCAGAGTCTTCACTAAGCTCAACCTCCATGGGGCCTATAACTTGGTCTGGATTTAGGAAGCTGAGCCCGGCACTTGTTTGTTTGCACCATGCTATGAACATTGCAATGACTGCTGTGTGAGCCAGACTATAACAATGCGCATGCGCCTATTACTATTGTCTTGAATGTTAGCAGCAGCCACTGTGTGATGGAGAATAATAAAGATAAATTCAGTTTCCATAAGTATATTTTTATTGCACAACCATGCGGACATACCTATGTAATGCTGAAGTAAACTTCATACATGCAGGGGAAAGTATCTTTAAAGGGGAGGTAACAGGGAATTCACAAGCACATACATCAACGAGGTTCTCACAGCTGGGTGTGTATGTGTCTGTCATTGTGTTTCATCTCCCACAGGGTGGAGTGCCTTGGGTACTGCTGCAGTATCTGCTACTACTGCTGTGGTGTCTGTTTTTACTTCTCCAGGGAAAGTTTTAATTTTGTTTCTTTTCATTCTTCCTTAAAACCATACTCTCTTTTCCCAGAGCCGGAGGCTAAGTATCCTGACCCTCTCCCTGACTGCTCCCCCGCCATATACCATCATCCTGACCCCAGCCCCTTCCTTGTAGAAGTGGGATGTCTGCAGCCCCACACCAGAGCGAGAGTTTTCCTCCCTATCACAGCCCTTCCCCTCCATGCCCCGAGCAAGTTCCTGCGGCTGTAGCGGAGCTCTGCCTGCACACCCTCCTCACCCCACAGACCAAGGAGATCCACCACCTCCCTGTGTAGTCCAGGCAGGAGCACATTTGCTGCGTGGAGCTGGCATGCTCACCTGGGCAGCTGCTATGAGAGCTCTTCATGCCAAGCAAACAGGAAGAGCAATTTCAAAACTTCCTGGGGCTTTAAAAGGGGAGGGGCACATGCCTGTACACCTGGCTGCAGAGCAGCAGAATTCAAACTGCTGAGCAGAGCAGTCATGATGGGCATTGTGGGACATGTTCTGGAGGGCACTTAGGGTGACATAAGCAATGCAGTGTTTAGACTGACACTGTGTCACTCTAACTATGTCACCCTAAGCTTTATGCTTCTTGTCAAGGTGGTTTTATTACATTGACGTAACAGGAGAATTAAATTGGCAGGAGGTGCATTGTATACCTCCATAGTTAGGTTGATGTAAGCTGCCTTATGTTGACTTAAATTTGTAGTGTAGACATGGCCTAAGTTTCCCAGACCTGAAAAAGAGCTCTGTATAAGCTCAAACTCTTGTCTCTCTCACCAACAGAAATTGCTCTAATAAAAGATATTACCTCACCTCCCTTGTCTCTCTAATATCCAGGGACCAAGATGGCTACAACAACACGGTATTGTCCGTGTTATCATTTGAAACATGTGGGACAGTATGCCATTCCCTCTAAAGTAATTAAATCCTGTGTTACAACGTATCAAAACAGAGTGCCACAAACTATTTTGTATTATCTAGTGCTTTGTCCGAGCAAGTCTTCCTTTTTGAAAAGTTTCAGAGTAGCAGCCATGTTAGTCTGTATCCGTAAAAAGAAAAGGAGTCTCTAAGGTGCCACAAGTACTCCTTTTCTTTTTGAAAAGAACTCCTAAGTCATTAATTAACCTCCTCCCTGAAGAGAGTCTGAGCAAAGTTTCTGCATGGAGCAAATTTTAACATTAAGTACTTTCTCATTCCTTATCTTATTTTTTGAGATTCAAACATTTGTACTATTTATAAAAATTGACCTCTCAGTTATAAAGCAAACACAAAATTCTAATCAGCTAGCAAATCAGACTGTCCCACCTTGGCAATGATGAAAAATAGACAGAATCTGAGGACTTCCACATTGCTCTCTCAAATTCTCTGACTTTTTTTTATATCTATTCACATGGCCTTAGGAAAACCAAATGCTGCTTTCAATTTTTGGTTTGATAAAAATAGCTTCATTGCTAAAGTTCCCATGATGTTCACAAAGCTGCACTCCTAATTTTGCTGACCTTTCGAACTATGTTCAATTTTCTTGGTATATCAAATAGTTCAGTACATCCCTAATAATTACTTTAAAAGAAAATACTTTAAAAGGTGAAAACCCTTTTGAAGAGAACATTTTTCAAGAGATAAGATGCTTTACCCAATTGGAAGAATAAAAGAACAACCTAATGACTGCAGCATTTTCTCTTTGTTCACATCTTTTCTGCTAGATTTGACATATCTATAATAAGACTGTGGGTCTGTTTTTTCTGCAACCTATTATGCATCAATGTAATACAAAAATATCTTTTGAATGTTAAGATTTAATTTAGGTGGTACAATCTATGTCTCATTTTGCATTGCTACTTTTCATTTCATCAAGATTTTCAAAAGCAGCATTGCTACTGGTGAAATACACAAATGTAAAACAATCTGCCTCCATGATGTTTTTCATTTCACTTCAAAGAGAGGTGTTAAAATTAAAGTCAATAACCATATATGTATAACTGTCCCAAATATTAGATCAGGTCTGTGACCCTAAGTGGCCCTGAATGCCTACTAACCAAGGGTTCACTGTCACATTGCAACAACTCCTATCAGGCCTGACCAGACCTGCCAATGGGGGGGCCAAAGGGGGCAATTGCCCGGGCCCCCCAGCCACCGCCGCCGCCAGCAGCGCAGTGGGGCTAAGGCAGGCTTCCTGCCCGCCGTCACTCTACGCGTCTCCCGGAAGTGGCTGGCACATCCCTGGGGCAGGAGTCTTGGCGTGCTGCCCCCGCCCTGAGCACCAACTCTGCAGCTCCCATTGGCTGGGAACTGCGGCCAATGGGAGCTGAGGGGGCAGTACCTGCGGGTAGCGGTGCCCCCGGGGCCCCCCACCGAGGAGCCGCTGCCAAAGGGTTGTGTCGGTCACGTTTGGGAGCCGCCCAAGGTAACACTGACCACCTGACCCCCTCCTGCACCCCAACCCCTTGCCCTAGCCTAGAGCCCGCATCCCGCACTCAAACTCCCTCCCAGAGCCCACACCCCGCACCCCCTCCTACACCTCAACCCTATGCCCCAGCCTGGTGAAAGTGAGTGAGGGTGGGGGACAGCGAGCGACAGAAGGAGCAGGGATGGGGCCTTGGAGAAAGGGCAGGACAGGGGCATGGTCTCAGGGAAGGGGTGGGGCAAGGGGCAGGGCAAGGGTGTTTGGGCTTGTGCGATTAGACAGTTGGCAACCCTACCAAGAGGGTATGTGGAAGCCCTGGCCATGCCAGAAAAGCATGTCCAGCCGCGCAGCCAGCAGCTCACTGGGCATCAGCAGTGCAGCCGGCAGCTCGCTGGGCACCAGCCAACGCAGGCACAGCAGTGCCCACATGTCAGGAGGATCGTATCCGCATGGGCGCAGCTTGTGCATGCATGGGGGCCCACTGACTGTGTGACGTTGCACCCCATAATACTTTATAGAAATATGCTTATGAATGTAAATATGACATAACTGGAATATGTTTTATGCTAGATATGCCATGTAACATATCTTTGCAAAGGTTATGATCTACTGAATATATTCATCCTATTCGTATGCATGTATCATTGTTATATCTGAAGTTAAGAGTGTTGGCTCTATGCTTGTATTTAAAGTTTTTGCTGTAGGAAGCACATAAGACAGATTTGGTCAAGATAGTGTGAAGGGGTAATTGGGAGTACTTAACTAACAATGGACTTTGGGAGACGCCAGTCCACATCTGAGCTTTCCTGGGAACATTCAAACTAACATGTAAACAATGGCATCGGCCTGCAAAAAGCTGAATCATTCATAGGCATGTGACTTGCCAAAGTGTCTAGAGATTCCATCTTGTGGCTGTGATGTTGCACAAGAAAGAGAATATAAGAGGCCCTGGAAACCCCTCCATTTTGTCGTCAGCTGGCTCAGAGGATAGCCTCTCCACCCCAAAGAGATGCCTGAAAGAAACTAGAACAAAGGATAGTAACTACTGGGGTGTGAGTGATTGCTGGACCCAGACTAGGAGGAAGTCTAGTCTGTAAAAGAAGCTTATTGGAACATCTCTGAGGGTGAGATTTCCCTGCATTTAGTTTCCTACTGCATTAGGCTGAGACTTCCGTGTTTTATTTTATTTTACTTGGTAACTTACTTTGTTCTGTCTGTTATTACCTGGAACCACTTAAATCCTACTTTTGATATTTAATAAAATCACTTTTTACTTATTAACCCAGAGCAAGAAATTAATTCCTGGGGGAGCAAACAGCTGTGCATCTCTCTCTATCAGTGTTATAGAGGGTAAACAATTTATGAGTTTAACCTGTATACCTTTTATACAGAGTAAAACAGATTTATTTGAAGTTTGGACCCCATTGGGAACTTGGTATCTGGTGTTGGAGACAGGAACACTTAAGCTGTTTTCAGTTAAGCCTGCAGCTTTTGGGGGACATGGCTCAGACCTGAGCCTGGGTTTGCAGCAGGCTAGCGTGTCTGGCTCAACAAGGCAGGGTACTGAAGTCCCAAGCTGCCAGGGAAAATGGGCTCAGAGGTAATCCCAGCACATCAGGTGGCAATCCCAAGGGGGTCTCTGACTCAACCAGTCACAGACTGTTCTGCCCTGGGGTCTGTAATTGCTGTCGGTGGGCCTGGGCCTGACAAACTCCCTATACCTAACACATTGCTGTCATGTCATGTAAGTTATCACATAAAAACATCACACTAATATCATTAAAGCATTAATGTCATTGAGAAATGTATGTATTAACACTATGGGGGGAGGGATAGCTCAGTGGTTTGAGCATTGGCTTGCTAAACCCATTTGGGATCTGGGGCAAAAATTGGGGATTGGTCCTGCTTTGAGCAGGGCGTTGGACTAGATGACCTTCTGAGGTCCCTTCCAACCCTGATATTCTATGATTCTATATCAAGAATTATGGTGTAGACAAGTCCTTAGTAATTTTCTGTGAGTGTCCAGTGACAGGGGCTGTAGACTGCAGGGCAAAGCTTTTCAAGAGGGTTCAGAAATGAATATGTAGCAAGTGTTACCCACAAGACCAAGCAAGGGCTGGCAGAGTTCTGAGGCATTTGTTGGGCTAGCTAACAGATACACAATTTAGCAGCTGAGCCAGGGGAGTAACAAGTTGACTTACAGTTCTGGACACCCAGAGAATAAGTTAACACACTTCAATAAAACTTAATATACATATAATAGAATGTGGTTTAAAATTCTACTTTACAGTACTCTCATTCTTTTGTTACCCAAAAGAATAAATGTGCTTTAAAAACAAAGCAGTGCAGAGAACTGGCAGATAAATGTTTAATATAGAGCTGGATTCTGAAGTAGAAGTCAGGTTATTAGAGGGTAAATGTATCACAGTGATGGTTGGTTCACAATCTACTTAGGACAGCGATTTACAGCCAAATAGTTTATATGACACACTGGCCTCAGATGAGCTATGTAGTAACATTGGCTTTGGTTACTTTAGGCAACTGACCAACAACTTCATTCCATCAACCTTAAAGAAGATGCCAGGTACTTGTTAAACTCTGGGGATAAAGTATTAAGGAAATATTTCAAAAATCACCCCCCCACTCCTGGCAGTGGGTGAAACCTTGAAATTAAAGGCACCTGTATAATTTAGCTGAGCTCTAGTCCTGCAAACAATTGTGTATATGATTAACTTTAATACCATGAGTAGTCCTATTGAAATCCTCTTCTATTTTCAGTTGGACATAATATTCTTCTTCATTTCCTGTTCTAAACCTACTGGATAGTGTTGCACTGTTGAACAGCCTCTCTGTTCCACTCCAGAAAGAGCAACATTTCATTACTGATTGAAATTATTTCAACAGGTTGGATGAATATATATTAAACACTAAACTTGAGTACCTGTCAAGATAGATAATTATACCTTCATGTGTACACTACACTCTCTCCTTGTCTTCCCTTCAGTCAGTAGGGACTGGATTTTCTTTGTTTGGGTTTTGTATTGCTCTTTAATGACCTGAATCAATCAGGACCTTGATTTTACATCTCATCTGACAGAGTTTACTTCAGCAGCACTGAACACCATGTGGTAGTACTGGGTTAGTATGCACTCTTAAGGAAGAATGCCTCCTACTGAAATACGTATACCAGCTCCCATAGACTCTGGGTTTTTCTTAACTGTCTTCCACCCAAGTGCTGATGAGGTCCAATTCTGCTTAGCCTATGAGAGCAGACAAGGCAGAAGTCGCATGGGATGCAGTTTTTAAAATAAAAAGTATATATATGCCAAAATATTTTGTACAAATAGGGAATGACACCTTAATTGAATATGAAGTTGGGAAGTATGCTAGAATTATTAAAACTTAGATCTCATCCATGCTCTGAATGTCCCTAGCCTCTGTCTGCCAGAAGCTGGGAGTGGATGACAGGCAACCATCAAGTGATCCATCATCCCCTGTTCTGGTCATTCCCTCTGAAGCACCTGTCATTGGCCACTGTTAGAAGACAGGAGGATACTGGGCTAGATGGACCATTGGTCTGACCCAGTACAGCTGTTCTTATGTCCTTCTGCATCTAAAGTATTTATAAGAGATGAGTTGATATGCTTCTTCAAGTGTTCCTGGCAGCTTGTACAAGATGGTGTAACTAGTTACCAATACCACTGAAATTACTGGCAAAAGTATTTATTCTTAAAAATTGCATTGATTTCACCCCTATATATCTGGTATATCAGAATATTTCACTCTGTAACCCCTTTAATTTGAAATCTCCAGTTTTTCTTAATTTACCCACATTCTTCCAATAAAACTATTTTCATTATTTTATAATTAAAAAAAGCAAAAACATACACAAATACCCTTTGAATAGAAAAATTCCTCAGAGCTCTACAAATATCCAGCAAGTTTTTGGAATGTATTGGTAACAACTTTGTTTCAGAAGGAGGAGGAAGTAACCAGGGAGGACTTCATTGTGACTAACAGGGAGGAATTGGTTGTGAATCTGAAGGTTGAAGGCTGTTTGGATGAGAATGGTCCTGAGAGGACAGATTTCATGATTCTAAAGAAAGGAAGAAATGAAAGGAGCAGAGTAAGGACAGCTGACTTCAAAAAAGCAGACTAACAAATTCAGAGAACTGGTAGGTGAGGTCCCATGGGAAGAAAAGAAACAAGAAGTTCAGGAGAACTAACAGTTTCTCAAAGAGACAATATAAAATGTAAAACAGCAAGGTATCCCAAGGTGAAGGAAAGATAGGAAGAACAGTGAGAGGCCGATATGGCTCCATCAAGAGATCTTTAGTGACCTGGAAAAAAAATCAAAGAGTGGGAATATAGATAAACTGTTTAAGATGAGAACAAAAGAACAGAATAAACTTGTAGGGACAAAATCAAAAAGGTTTAGGTGCAAAATGAATTACACCTAACAGGGGACATAAAAGGCAATAAGAAAAGGTTCTATTAGGACTAAGAGAAAGACAAAAGAAAGCATAGGTCCTCTGCTTAGCAAGGAAGGAAAGCTAAGAATAGAGGACATCAAGAAGGCTGAGGTGTTTAATGCCTATTTTGCTTTGGTCTTCACTAAAAAGGTTAATTGTGACCACATACTTAACTCAAACAATATTAACAACAATTGGGAAGGAACACAAGCCAAAATAGGGAAAGAACAAGTTAGAGTATTTAGATAAATTAGGTTTCAGAGTAACAGCCGTGTTAGTCTGTATTCGCAAAAAGAAAAGGAGTACTTGTGGCACCTTAGAGACTAACCAATTTATTTGAGCATGAGCTTTCGTGAGCTACACTCCGATGAAGTGAGCTATAGCTCACGAAAGCTCATGCTCAAATAAATTGGTTAGTCTCTAAGGTGCCACAAGTACTCCTTTTCTTTTTTTAGATAAATTAGATGTATGCATGTCAGCAGGGTCTGATGATATTCACCATAGAGTACCCAAATATTGGAATTGTTAATTATGTTTGAGAACTCATGGAGGACAGGTATGGTCTCAGAGGACTGGAGAAAGGCAAACACGGCACTTATCGTTAAAAGGGGAAAAAGAGGAGCTGGGGAATTATAGGCCAGTTACCCTCACTTTGATACCTGGAAAGATACTGGAACGAATTATTAAGCAATCAATCTGTAAGCAGCTAGAGAACAGAATTATAAGTAATAGCCAACATGGATTTGTCAAGAATAAATCATGCCAAACCAACCTAATTTCATTTTTTGACAGACTTACTCGTGAGGTGGATGGGGAGATATTTTGATTTCAGGAAGGCTTTTGAGAGAGTCCAACAAGACATTATTATAAGCAAACCAGGAAAATGTGAATTTTCTAGAATTTCTAGAGGAAATTACTATACAGTGGGTGCAAAACTGGTTGAAAGACCATACTCTGAATAGTTATAAATAGTTTCCTGTCAAACTAGGGAAAAATATCTAGTGGGGTCCTGCAAGGATCTGTCCTGAGCCCAGTACCTGTCAATATTTTTATTAATGACTTGAATAATGGAGTGGATGTCACCAAACTGGGAGCACTTTAGAGGACAGAATTAGAATTCAGAGCAGCCTTGACCAGTTGGAGAATTGGTCTGAAAACAACAGGATGAAATTCAATAAAGATAAGTACTACATTTAGGAAGAAAAAAATCAAATGTAAAACTAAAAATGGGGAATAACTGGCAAGACAGTTATAGTGCTGAAAAGCATCTGTGGGTTGTAGTGAATCACAGGGGGCCATGGATTAGTGTTCGCATTCCATTCTCCGCCAGTACCTGGCCCAAGATGGGGGAGCTAATGATCCAACCACTGGACCAAATTCGGTGATGAATCCTGGTTACATGCCACCTGAGGCACGTTGTGCATATGCTAAGAAGAAGTGGATCACAAACTGAATATGGATCAACAACGTGATGCAGTTGCAAAAAAAGCTAATATTCCTGGGCTGTATTAAGAGGAATGTTGTATGTAAGTCACAGAAGGTAACTATCTCACTCTACTTAGTACTGGTGAGGTCTCACCTGGTGTATTGTGTTCAGTTCCAGGCACCACATTTTAAGAAAGATGTGGACAAACTGGAGAGGGTCCAGAGGACACCAACAAAAGTGACAATGGGTTTAGAAAACTTGACCTATGAAGAAAAGTGAAAAAAACAGGACATGTTTAGTCTTGAGAAAAGACTGATGAAGGACCCAATAACAGTCTTCAAATATGTTAAGGGCTGTTATAAAGAGGACAGAGATCTATTATTCTCCATTTCCACTAAGGGTAGGACAAGAAGTAATTGTCTTAACATGCAGCAAGGGAGATTTAGATTAGTTATTAGGAAAAACTAACTATAAGGATAGTTAAGCCTGGAATAGGCTTCCAGGGAAGGTTGAGGAATCCCTATCGTGGAGGTTTTTATGAACCAGTTAGACAAACACCTGTCAAGGATGGTCTTAGTATACTTGGTTCTGCTTCAGCACAGGGGGCTTGACTCAATAACCTCTCCAAGTTCCTTGCAGCCACTGTTCCCTCTAAGCTGTGCGCACGCACACAGATCTTAAACCCCGTGCACACGGCGAAACACCGCATGCACTCCAGCTTCGGCTTTTTTTTTTTTCGCTTTGGTGGTGACACTCCGGCTTTTTTTTTTTTTTTGCTTTGGCGGCGGCACAGAAGAAATTTTTTGTACACATGGCCTGTTAAAAATTAGAGGGAACATTGCTTGCAGCCCTACATTTCCATGAATTAGTTGATTGGTTAATTAACTGAGTTAATTTGAATATTTAGCTGCCTTTCCTTAACTGCTCATTTCCATATTTATAAGTACATAGGTCTTTATTTAAAAAAACTAACCCTAATATTTCATTATGTATGTACTGTGACAGGGTTGGGCCAGATGGCTATAGGAGAGTAATAGAAGGCAGATATATTAGCCCCAGGCTAAGTAGGTCCCTTTTCAGGAACCTTCTGGAGATAATTAAGACAGGCTGATTAGAACACCTGCAGCCAATCAAGAAGCTACTAGAATCAATTAAGGCAGGCTAGTCAGGGCACCTGGGTTTTAAAAAGGAGCTCACTTCAATTTGTGGTGTACATGTGAGGAGCTGGAAGCAAGAAGCACTAGGAGCTGAGAGTGAGAATGCAGACTGTTGGAGGACTGAGGTGTACAAGCATTATCAGACACCAGGAGAAAGGTCCTATGGTGAGGATAAAGAAGGTGTTGGGAGGAGGCCATGGGGAAGTAGCCCAGGGAGTTGTAGCTGTCGCACAGCTGTTCCAGGAGGCACTCTAGACAGCTGCATTCCACAGGGCTCTGGGCTGGAACCTGGAGTAGAGGGCGGGCCCGGGTTCCCCCCAAATCCTCCCAACTCCTGGTCAGACACAGGAGGAGTCGACCTGGACTGTGAGTTCAGAAAAATGGCCAAGCTGAGGGCTGCCATGAAGCTCCAAGGCGAGCAAATCCGCCAATAAGCGCAAGACCCACCAAGGTAGAGCAGGAACTTTGTCACAGTACATAGCAGTAAACTTAAAGTCAATGGAAGTTTTGTCATTGACTACAATCAGGCCAGGATTACACCTAGTATTGTTTTTGAGTGCTACTTTCTTACTTATTATATTGATCGACTTGTCCTGTACCCATAGCTTTCAGCAATATTCTACAGGGTCTTCAAAGGCACTACTCATCAGGGTGGACTGGTTTAAATTAAATGATGATCAAGATGGTCCTTTCTGACCTTAAAGTCTATGAGTCTAATCACCAATTTCAGTCCCGATTTAAATTAGCAAGCAGGAAACTTTGATTTTAGTAACTGATTCTAGTCTCCTTTTGCATTTGTATCTTTTACTTATTTTCCTAAAGAACTCTTTGATTCTTATTGTTTGGTAAACATTAAAACATGTTGATTTGCAACTAGATATAGCCTTTACACTGAATTTGGGCTTCTTTTTGCTAACCAGAAGATACACATTTATATAGCAATTATACAGCTTAACTGACATTTATTCAGATTCTTAATATTTACCCTTTTATTACACTAGTGGTGAATAATTAGTTTCTCCCTTAATAGATGATTATTAATTTTTGCTTGTGATTTGTTTCAAGCTCTACTTGGATGGAAATTAATATTCAATTAATGCACATGTAACTTTTTTAGTTAAATAAAAGTACTTCAAGTGTGCTGGATACATAAGAGAAGAGCTTATTAAAATATGTTTTACATTTAAAACTAACTGATTTATTAAACAAAGTATTAGTTGTAGTTAATGAATGGACTGATTGGTTTTGGTCACCACTGTCCTTCAGGATTTTAGAACTAGCAGCTCTCTTCTCAAACCTAGTTTTTATTAATAGATTCTAAGAGAAAAATAAGCTTCCCTGCTTTTTCAACTCCCAGTTGATTTCTTAACTTTGAATGAATTGTCATTGAACTCAACCAGTCAAATGAACTGAAGTGAAGAAAATTTTCTCTGTGCACCTGCAGAAGAGGCTACTATTGACAAAAGCTGGCCTAGCATTTCAACAAACTACTTCAAAGTGCTTAGCCAGTGACTTCCATCAGTTCTGTGGTTTGACTTTTAAAAAAATTCGGCAGTAAACATGCTAATTAATATTTTTAAAATTTTAATTTAAACAACTTTAAGAGATTACAGTAAGTTTGTTGCAACATAGGTTGTTAAATCTATTTAAAATAAACTTTCAAGTTACTTTTTAAAATAAACCTGTATTTAAATAAAAAATTCCTGTTAAAAAAGAATCAATGATTTTTATCCATCCTGTTACTTGCAGTAGTAAAGCTAGGCAAGTGAGTACATGCATGCTGGATCAGGGCCTTATTTTTAAATCTTCATTTTTTTTACCTCAAAATTCTCTAATTGCCAGTTATTTTCCATTTTTTCTTAGACCTGAACCACTAGAACCACTGTCAGTGCTTAATACAGTACCATAAACCTACCAATACTGAATGTCTTGTTTTTCATAGCTTAACCAAAATATAAAATACGATAGGGAAAATCTATTCAGTATTGTATAACTCATTTGATTTGTGCTATCTTCTTCAATTAGCTTGTATTCCTATAGGGCCCAGACTTCCATTGACTTCAAAGGCAGCTGAGAGCATTCAACACCTGCCAGAGGCACAGAGACTATCTAGCAGGATAATGCCCTTTAGTTCTGCCAGCAGCAACTTACTCCATGAGCAATACCACTTTAGTTGCTTAATTGGTTTAATTGGAACTATTCACAGAGTAAGTATTACTCAAGGTGAGTAATAGTGGAAGAATTGGGCACTTAGAAAACAAAATGAATTGGGTCTAGTAAAAATCTGTACACAAATTACAATTAAACAGTTATAAAAATTCCTGAGCAAATTAAATTACAAAATCAAATATTTTACAAATATCCTCAGCAGTATCCAGAGTTGTGTACCAGCTGCAGAGATTATAACGCTGGTTTGAAAAGTTCACGATATTGTATTTAAAACTGCTCCAAACTTCGCTTCTAAACAAAATGTATTTTTACATTGTTACCATTTGCTTTTTGCACTACTTTTCAAGATACTAAATTCAGTCAGAACGTGTCCCTCTTTTCAACCAAGCATTTGCAACTGTGTTCTGCAGCTTTGAGATGAGACTAACACTTGGTTTTACAGAGTCATAGTTTAAATCAATATCAATAATAAAATAATCATGTCTTTATAACACCTCCACAAATAATCAGAATAATGACATTTTAGCTAAAAAGATTAGGGTACCTGTAGATTCAGAGGAGACATAGCTTACTATGGAACTGCTACAGGTAGCTCAAACCCGCTTCTGCAAAGTATTTCAAACCAAGTATTTAGGCACTTACAGATGCCAATAAGTGACTAGTGGGATTTTCAAAAGCACCTGGACACCTAACTCCCATTGATTTCACTAGGTATTAGGTGCCTAGTGGGATTTACAAAGGCACCTATGTGCCTATCTGCATCTTTAAATATCTAAATAGCTATAAAAAAAATCTGGTACTCTGGCTTACCAGAGCTGTTCTGACCTTGGAGCAATCTCTCCTGATTTAAGGAGGCAGAGGGACGGAAATACAGAGCACTGATTTTACCTAGCTTTGTGTACAGCACATACTTTCAAGAAAATCAAAAAAGTCTACAATGAAAAAATATTAGAATCTGCACTTGCTTTGATTGCATCAAAAGCATACATCAACAATTGCTGCTACTCGTACACAAGCCAATTCTATGACTTTTGCAACAAGTGATGAACTTTCCCTGTTAGTGCCCATCCACAGCTGGCTTTTACATTTGTTGGATTCTAATTTGAAGTTGAAACTATCTAAGAAGATAATTTTTCAGAGTGAAGCTTGACTGTGGTTATTACTATCATCAAGGAGTAGCTTGCTCATTTTGACGTTTACATTATTGTCGACATGTGTGGATTTCCAGATCTAGCTGAACATGGTACAAAGATTCAGACACCAACCCTTCAGAAAGGAGAACAAATTAAGACCTTCTGAGATACATGTTTTCACTTAAGTAACCTCAGTATCCCTGCATTTTTACATAATGGACCAAATTTTGCTCTCAGATGCATGAAAACCCAGAGAAGTCTATATGAGCAGAATTAAGCATATTGTAAAATTGTTTGCTATCTAAGGGACTCACTTTTTTCCCTTTTTTATTTCATGGAGATTAGGGCCACAAAGGACCAAAAGATCATCTATTAGACCCCCGTATATCACAGGCCATTAAATTTCACCCAGATAGTCCTATATCGAGCCCAATTACTTTAGCTGGGCTAAACTGTAGTATACCGCATGCAGAGAACAGAAGATACCAAGGCCAATGCCCAAGGCCCTTGCAATGGCAGGGAATTATTAGGTGAGAATCATCATTCCAGGTGACCTGGCATCCGCCCCTTGCAGGCAGGCATGGTGTTGCAGTTGAGACCTTACTTGACTTTTCCATCACCCAAGGTGTCAACAAGTCCAAACAGACCGATTAGATGCTAAAGAGAATGAGACCCTCATTTATTAACATTTTTTAACAGAACATAAACAAAATTTTCACCCCAGTATCTTAGCTGGGTGACCAGGTCATTCTTAGTCCATCTGTGCCCCACATGATTCCAGGGCTTGCCTCTACTCAAGCTCTTCTCCAGGGGTTCTCTTGCTCCAGCCTCTGGCCCCTATCAGGGTAAGATCCTTCTCTGGAATCAGGAGTCCTTGGAGATCTGTCTACTGCAACTCTTCTTCAGGAACAGTGGATGATCCTTGCCAGGCTGGGCTTCTGGCCAGTGTCTGGAAGGCCCCTGGCTGAGACCAGGCCCTCTTGAATGCCTGGTAATGGCAGTCCTCTACCTAAGACACTCCGCTATCTAGGAGCACCTTTTAGAGGCTCCCCATTCTACTGAGTTCCCTGGAAAGCTAACCCTCTAGGCTCCCAACTCAGGCCTTTCCTGGGAGCTTCTCTCTACCTCCTTTTAGAGTTCCCCTCTAACTGAACTTTATTAGGTCCAGGTACTTGTTTACTATTCAGCCATCTGGAGTAGTCAATTACCCACAGGTGGGGCCTTCATAAGGCTGTCACAGACTAACTCCCCGCAAAGATATGCCCATATGATTCTAGAAGGGAAACCATATCCCATGCTTCAGAGGAAGGTGACCCGCCCCAGGTCACTATCGATCTGATTTTGGGGGAAATTCCTTCCTAGACCCAAATCTGGTGATCAGCTAGACCCTGAGCATGTGAGTAAGGCACATTACTCAGGCTTCTAAGGAAGAAGATTCTCAGTAGCACTTCAGAGCAGTGGTCCACCCTCGCCGGTGTCCTGTCTTCAGCTGTGGCCAATCTTTGATGCTTCAGAGGAAGGTGAAAAAACCAATCAGAATAAATCTGCTCAATTGTGCATCAGGAAAAAATATTCCCTCCTGACCCCTGCAGGCACCTTGCTGAAGCCTTGAAGCATGAGTTTAGATTATATTCATTGTCTCAATGCAGAACTACAAGTGTTGTGAGTGTCCTGAGGGCAATCCTGTTCTCCCCCAAACCAGAAAGGAGGGAATGAACAAGAGAATTCATTTTAGAGAACTATTATTTAATCTATGTCTTACACATAAATCCAGGGTTTAACAGGATACAAGACCCAAAGCTCAACTACTGAATATTTCTGTATGCAAAGTAAACATAGCTGAGAATCTTAAGTCTGAATGTTGTGTACCATTAACTCAGTATATGACACAGCAAGACAGATAATTAGAGAATGGAAATCTGTAGCATCATTTAAATATAGCTTTTTTGCCTCAAACACAAGAAAGCCCTGTTGTAATAACTGGATCTACAAATGTACCCTGATTGTGAGCTCAACTGTAAAAAGTGTGTAAAAGCTTATAAAATGTCATAATAACCTATAGTAACAAACGTTGACGGGAAAAGTATGAAAGAGACAAAAATTGGTATTAGTCTAAACAAAAAGGGGCTACTTATATGGTTCAAGGACTATGTTAAAATCATGCTTGGTAACAACAGAATATGTGGAACCCACTAAAATTAACAAAGCATAGTTGCTGTGTTAGATATTAGGCCTAATTGGTGGACTAAGGGATGGGCTATTCCATTCACCATTCTCTTTTCAGGTCCTTAAAGAAACAAACTTGGTGGGAAAATATGAGAAAAACAAAATGAGGCTAGTGGAGCAAGCCTCACCATCATGGCTGCCACCCCCACCATTTTCTGGGATCCTGGACCTACTTTGTCCTAATTCTCTGGGATGTGCTGCCTAGATTGGGTGAGAGAGAGGGATCCAGATGACTCAAATGAATCTTTGCACAAATCAGGGAATTCTGGTTGATCATCTGTGTAGACATTAAACAGCAAGGGTGATACTGCTGAACCATGGGGCAATCCATTACACTGAGTACACCTTTGACTTTTCTGACCATCCATCTCAACAAAGAAACAAAATAAATTTAAACATCTGTGCAAGTGCTTGCAAGATCAAGGCTAACGCCCAATTCTGCAGACTTGTGCAGGTGTTTAAACTTTATGCCCCATAGGTGCAGTTCAGCTGCTCACAGTGAGTAAAGTTAAGTGCACGTGTAAATCTTTCCTGGATCAAGACCCAAGCCTCTATACTGTCTTCCTGTTCTATCCATGGTGCAGTTTCAATACTGACCCTAATTTTTAAAGCCTTGAATGGTATGATACCCAGACTTCTCTCTTCATTGAAGATCAGTTGGGAGTATTTTGCTGTCACTTTTTGTGGTTAAACACTTCAGGGCTGATGGCAGAAGTTGCTCACTGGAGGAGGTCTCTCTGTGGAATTTGCTTCCCTGAGTGGTCAATTAGATTTGAAGTTTAGCAAGCCTTAGAGGATGGATATAAAATATTTTCAATTTTTTAGGTGTAGTTTTTGTCCTCATTTTTATTTTGCTCAATTTTATTCCTTAAGTAAGAATAGCAATATCTATTCTAGGTGATTTTTTCATAATTTATTTACAGCAGTGAGGTTGCATAGGGTGTAAAAAAAGAGTAGAATTTCAACCTCTGTTTAATATTTGTCTCGTAAATAAGTGTCTCACTGCTAAAGCTGATGCCCTTAAAAATCAATAAAAGAAAACCTTTTTTCTTCTGCAGGAAATCTTTTTTATACCACTGATTCTCAAACATTCTTAAAAGCAGTAATATGAAAATACAGCTTTCAGACAAATCTGACACCTTTATAGTAACAGTAAGTGTTAGCATAAGGGGGACACTTCTCTCTTTAGTGTCTCCTTGTGTTTGGGTGTAGTACTGCAGTCCTTTTCCTGCTCTGAGTACCCCTGTAGGTTGTAAACCACACTGGGCAGGTCCATAGTGGCTTGGCCTCTGACCACATCACACAGTCAAAATGAGCCTCTTCCAGGGTAGCAAACAGTCAAAAAAATAAGACAGTCTATCTGTCCCCACCTGGGTCTTCAGCCCCAGCTCTGGGCCCTTCGTTTGGGCTTCCAAACAAGCTCTGTCCCCTTCTTGGGGTTTAGGTGAGGCATGCCCCCTCTGCTCTTGGGTATACACCACTTTGCCAGTTGGGGAACCCAGGCCCTCCCATCCACTACTCCAGGCTCCAACCCAGAGACCATATTACAAGCAGCAACATACTGCTCAATTTAATTCAGTGCTAGTACTTCTCTGGGCTTCTTTCCATCTGACCTCTTTATCTTAACCCTTAGCTCAGGGCCAAAGTTCTCAGATCCCTCTCTCCCTGCAAACCCAGCTATGCAAGTGTAGCCAGAGATAAACCCTCACTAATCCTCAGACTCCTGTAAATAGATCTTTCTTTCTCCCTCCCTGCTCTGGTCCCAGCCACTGACTGACCTGCTAGGCTCTAATTGACTGTCTCTAGCCCTTCTAGTTCTTGGAGGACCAGCTTTCTGTAGTTTCCAAGATAGCTGCTCAAGAGAAGCCTCTCTGGGCATGCCTGGAGGACCTACCTTTGCTACTGCTTTACTCCCACTTTGCTGCTGCATAGTGGGTAGTAGCACCATGGTACCTCCTGTAGGGAGCTGCAAAGGCCAGGTACACCCCATCACAGTTACCCAATACATGAAGCGTTTGTTTAAATTCAAAAGCAAACAGCTGAACTAACTCCTATGTTAGGCTTCCTTTTAATGTAAATAATATGATGTAGTCATTTGATGAAATATTTCTTATTTTACAAAATGCTGAAAGTATCATTTTCTATATAACAAATGTGTGTCTTCTGTTGTGTATTATTGGAAATCTGTGTCAAAATATCTGTTGTACATATTACTCAAGAAGTTCAACATAATTTAAGAGCAGAAGAAAATATATTACACTAGTAAGGATGCTTAAACTGGTCATTTTGATGAGCTACCCTGTTTCTCTCTCACCAGCAGGCTTGTTACTGTTCAGGGATATCCCTGGACAAACAACCTTGAGTCTTAAGACACCCAATGAAATACATATTAAAAACAAAAGAAAAACACCAAAATGTGTTCACTATCGCTAAGCTAAATCAATTTTGTACTTGTAACTCTCATTATCCCTTCTTCTTTCTTTTATTTTGTCCTGTTGTGTCTCTGCTTAGATTGTAACATCTTTCAGCACAGGGACTGAAAACTGGATTCTATGTAACAGCCAGGCTCTGGTTGGTACATGAATGGGGGATGATAATGGCATTAAGCCACCTTTATGCTGCTCCTATTTTCCACTCTCCATTCCATTGCCAGTACCCAGCACACCCTCTACACTGGGGACTGTGAGGAGGACCAGTATAGAGCAATTACACTATCTTTCCTCCATCCAGTGAGCCTGTCCATTTTTTGGTCCCCTTACACCACTGTGGTGTTCAGACACCCACCATAAAATGTTTCACATCCTTGCTCCTCATATTTTTTGTTCTTTAATAGTAAATTTCCAAACATTATTTCCTGCTCACATTTTTCTCTCTAGTTTTGCTTCTCTCTCTTCCCATTTATTTCATATATTTTGACATAATCCAAGAAAACAACAGATGGCATCTTCATTCAAGTGGGTGTTATCCACAAGGGACTGAATCGAGCTCTTGTTTTCCAATGACATCCTGTCTTTCATGTTAAATGTTTCAGAGGCACCAATTATGATTCTCTTGTTTGTCTCCCAGTAAAAGGACCCGCTCCAAAGCCCACTGAAGTCAATTAAAAGATAAGTCCGTAACTGAACAAAATTTGGGGAAAAAGAGAAAAATACACCTCAAAATCAAACTCAAGCTTAGAAAATTTGGCTCTAGTGATTCTTATGCACAATGCATTCTAGGGTGTAATTATAAGAGACAATTTCTAGATACATTGAAAATACAATCCATAAAACCAGCAAAACAAACCAAAAACGCTGAGAGAAAAGTGGAGGAGTGGGAAGTTAGGCTCTCTCCTACAAAATGTGGTTGGCAGAATAAAAGAGCTGGCAAAAGTTGTTCTAAAATGCAGGAAAGAGTAGTTAGCTACACCAGCAATCTTGCTGAGTCCTGCCACTTACTTGTACTTGTTCCATTATATAGGAGCATCAGCTGCCAATAAGGCCTAGAAGCTAGGGGATAGGTGCTGTAGAAATGCTTATAAATAGACAGGTTGGTCTCACTCCACCTAGCAGGGCAGGAGGCCACCCACCCATCCTCTGAATATATTATCTGGGCAGGAAAAAGAGGAAAAAACTGCCTGTCCATCACTACAAAAGACCATCTCACCATGATGGAAGAGTGGCTACATATACCTTGGGGTAAATGCGGTAACAGGCCATGGAACTGTTAAGGAGGAGTATGATCATCAAAGTGCAAAAGTTTATCTCAGGAGATGGATGAAGGTTTTAGCTTTTTTTTATTTGCTTGAACTGTTTAGCCTATGTCTGACTCTGCTGCGTAAAACACTACATTTAATCTGATTAATACCTGCTGGTTAGCTAAGGAGCACACCCCACTACAAATCATGCAAAACACAGAAGAACATTGATTGGTTGGGTCTGCAAGTTGATAGGCTTATCGCAAAAGCATGGGGGGAAGCACAGTCCTGTGGTGAAGGCACTGGGCTAGAACTCAGATCTGTGCTGAAGCTACCATGTGTCAAAAGATATGTGCAGCTAAGTATCATCAATAAAAAAGTGGTAGTTAAGATGAGAAGTACAGATAAGATGACTAAGAAAGTACCCCCTCAGAGAATAAAGCACTTGAAACAAAATCTCTACATTATCTATATTTAGACAACCTAGAAACTGGTCTTTGAAAAACCATGGCCTGGTCAATCTTGTATGAAGTGAAATAAAAGATTGCTAAACAGCTGTTTGGAATTCCATATAGGCATAAAACAATCTGCAGTTCTTCTATAAATAAAATGTTTTGCACTACACTTTTCTAGATAGTAAACTACTTACTACACTGAGAGCTGAAATGATGGCTCTTTCCCATGAACTTCTTAACAATCATAAACTATTCCGGGACTGAGGAACAATTTTTTTGAAATATTTTTTAAAATATAAGCTAAAGTATTTCTGCCTGAACTAATATATTTAGCAAGAAACTTGATATAATGAAATGTATATCTCTTTTCTAATAGCGACAAGCAGGTAAGATGATAAGCAAACTATAGTAGTAAATAAAACAGTATTTTTGATGTTAAGGTTTGCTCTAGCTAGAAACTGATCTCCATGCACCTTTCTGTGACTTTTTTCCTCATTCTTTGTGATCCTGATGTAAGCAGGGTCTGCTGAATTCTTCCCTGACAACTAGCTGGGAGAGGGAGAGACTTCAAGAGCAAACTGTATTTACATGAACACACCTACTCTGCTCAGATATCCAGCAGATAGAGTAGTGTGTTGCTCAAAGTGATCAACTTTGTCTGGTGTTGGGTTACAAATCACCTTAGTACTGAATACAGGGGTAGTGAAATGCTGTTACCAATGTTAGCATTATTGCGAATAAAGGGGAGCAGAACTGTGCTTAACCTGTCCCAAATAAGGGGGTCACCCTCAGCTGAAAGGACCTTGTTAAGCCAGGGGCTTGAATGCCAGAGCCCTGTGGAAGTAAGAAGGGTGATGACAAGTATTTCAGGCAGGAGCGTGTAGTTCCTCCCCAAGGGTCCTCTCTGGGCTGGTTTAACATGTTCCTTCCTCACTGTTCAAAAAGAGTTAAACAGGCTCTATTAGGAGCCTCTTCATTATTTTAAAATGTTCAATCAGAGCTGAAATCACTTGAGATAGGGCAGTGTTTCTCTCCTGCTTGCTAAGAGCTGAGACTGATGTGCAGAGGTCACAACAGAGAGGCAGGTGGCAGCAGAAGGTGATTGATAGTCGGCTGGTAAACGAGTAGCTGGCAAGGTGGTGAGTAGAGTGAGTGGCTGGTGAGGAACTGCAGAGAGGAACTGCAGCTGGCAGGATGGCCAGTGGAGAGGAACAGCAGTTGGCGGGGCGGCCAGCCAAAGTAAGTGCTCAAATGCCAGAGCAAGCAAGGTGTCTTCTTTCCCGGGTGGGAGGTGCCTCTGTACCCTGGGGTCCTCTCTGACCAAGGACAACCACTGTGAGTGGGGTATGGAGAGGGGCAAAGAAAAGGAACTGTTGGTTGTAGGACTCAAGAACACGAGGCGGAAGGCACTGCCCCACGCACTCTGGGGTGGGTGTCCTGCTCACAGTTCTATGATTATTAATCCTGCTTGTGACATTTTCCCTAATTTATGTGGGGTGACTTCCATCCTTTCATTAAAAGTTTCTTTTCTACACTCGGACTCTGTGCTTGTGAATGGGGAAGTATTGCCTCTCAGAGGTGCCCAGGGATGGTATGTAATTTTTCCAGGTTACTGGGTGGAGGCTTGAGCCAGTTCTGTGTTGTGTCGATGAAAAGGAACCCCTAGATATTGAACCCGGCCCTGGTTGCTGCTGGCTCCACCTGGCAGAAGGGTTACACAAATGCAGCCATTTACACTCTGGCAGTCTCCTTCTTAGATTGTCTGTGACAGAGTGAACCCCCGCTGGAGGCCTTGCCATCCTATTACACCTTGCCCTGGGAGAGGAGCAGTGAATGTGGGTCCACCAGGCCTGCCTAGAAAGGCTGCATAAAAGCAGCCAATCAGAGCACCCAGTAGGCTTACATAAAATGAGCTGCAGGCCTGTAGCTGCTCATTTCCTGGCTGGAAATAAGAGGGGTGAAGATGGATGTACCTTGCTGTCCAAATGTGCTCTATGCACTGTGTGTACTGGACTTGGGAGAGAGGACCTAAGACTTTGAACCCTAAGTGTAAGGGAACTGTTGGCCCCTTACTAAAACTTAGTGGGGGGACTTTTGGTTTGCTAGCTCCCAGTACCAAAAGAAAGGGGAAGGGGTGGTGGGAAATCAGGACCCTGAGACTGACAGTTCCCAGGGACAATGGGGAGAGGCTAATGCTTCAGGTCAGCCTGATTGACAGGGTGGGCAGGCTAATGCGGGAGTTAGGAGGTCAGGGGGTTCCATCCTCCATATGAGCTGGAACTTCCTGGGCTAGAGTCAGGGTGAGCTAAAGAGAGAGCAGGAGCCTGAGCTAAGCTGGGGAGCAGAGCTGTGCCAGCCACAGAAAAATCCCAGGGAGCAGGTCAGTGCTGGGAGCAGAGCCACAGAAGCAGCCCAGAGAGCACACCTGTGCTGGGAGGAGAGCTGCAGCAACCAGAGCCAGAGGGGCCAGAAAAGCAGCCCAGGGATCTGGAGGCAGAGCAGCAGCAGTGTTGGGGCTGGGGTGGAGCAGTATGGAGCCACGTGCGTGAGCAGCTGGGGAGAGTTGGGGTGGGGCCCTGGGCAGTGGGCCTACCTCAGGGAGATGCCCCCAGCCAAGAGGCCTGGCAGGCCAGACTTGGAGGGGGATCATAATCCTGACGGGGCAGGGGTACTGATGCTGGGAAGAAGAGTCCTGCCACCTAGAGCCTGAAGGCGTGTGGCCACCGCCAGAGCAAGTATCCGACCCACAGCATCCCTGCAGCACAGCCAGGGCCTGGCAGGAGGCCTGGGAATGTGAGGAACGGACTATGCACTTCCCTTACATCCCAGAGACTGCTGTTTACAATGTCCCTGTGCCACAGAGCGGGGTTATATGTTTTCCTTTAACCTTTCCCATTTTTCCTTATTTATTTTAAATTGATTGCTGCTTAATAAATTGTATTTGCTTGAACTATATGTAATGACCAGTGTGTCAGGGAAGTGTCCAGAGCAGAGAGAACACCCTGGAGTGGGGACACCCTAGCTTCTGTTCTAAGTGACCACAACAAGGTTGGGGATCGAGCCCCCCACGAATCCTGGGCCCAGCCTTGTTGAGGTTATGAGGACTTTGCCACACAGGAGAATGGAAGGGGATCCCTTGAGATCAGGCAGGCCTCTGGGAAAAGGAAGTGGGAGCGAGGACTCAGATCCTTTTGTTAGTCCATTTCACAGGGGTAATTTATAAGCCAGGAACATTCCCCACAATAGCGGGACCATTCCCCCACTTCCATAAGGTAACAGGTGAGAAGAGGCCCAGCGAACACAGCAGCAACTAACTGAAGGGAGCAGTATGTGACTGCTGTTTATATACTCCCTGGATTAGAACCCAGAGTGAGGTGGGTGGGCCTGGGTTCTTTTATGGGCTGCTAGTAAACTGGCCTAAGCCCTAAGAAGAGAACAAGGCTCCTTTAGAAGCCCAAGCAAAGGGCTGGATTAAAAAGGCCTAGAGATGGGGCTGATGACCCTATTGAGGGCAGACGGGCTGATGAACTCTTTGCTACCCCACAAGGGGTTCAATTTTGACTGTCTGACTTGGCGGGAGGGCTGAGGCACTGAAGACCGACCTAGTGAGATTGGCAACCTTTGGGGGAGGGTGCCAGGAATGGAAAAAATTGTAATACCACACTCAACTGCAGCACCCCTGTGACACTGCTGCTATAGCTATACGGGCATAAAACACTGGCTAAGTGTGTTTTGTCTCCCACTTGGTTGGACAGAAGATAAGAGTGTATTTCTCCTAATAGCTGATACAATTATTCTATTAGCTCAAGTGTTACAGCCTTGTCCTCTGCTACTGAAGGTCCTAGGTTCAATTGTCACTTGATGACTTGTATAAGGAGTCATTAAACACTCATCTCTGATTCACTGCTAAACAAACCTGTGGCTTTGTATCGGTTTATTTCAGTTACCCAAATGACTATGTTTTAGACATGTAAGAGGAGTATACCCAGGCATGGCTCTGTCCTTATATTTCCCATGTTAATTTACACTTCACATTTGTCTCCACTGTCTGTAATAATAGCAAGATCACTTACCCTGAACTTTCCTACCCATGCTTCAAGTTCACTTCTAATGAAAACTCATTCATGGTTACATTTTATTTTTATTGCCTCTGTGACAGTGTCAAGGGCTAGCACTCTGGCCACTGTTAATAGTGAGTAGGTTTCCCTCGAGAAGGCCTAATTGGACAGGTGAACCTGATTACCTGGACAGATGGAGGCTATAAGCCAATCAGCCCATTAATAAGGAAGCTGTATAAAAATGCACAGGAAGGGGTGTTTGGGAGGGGGGAATCTAATCCCACCACTCTCTCTTGTCTGAGTAGAGACACCTTACCCCCTTCCTTTTAGAGAAGGGGTTGAAATACTAATGTGCATCAGGGGAGGGATTAAAACACTGTAAATAAACTAGATGGCAGTGTTCACAGGCAAAGCCTCAGAGCATTCTGTCTGTGGAAGAAGTGGGGGTGTGGTATGATGCCCCACCACAGCCCCAAGTTTCAACTGTCCAGAATTCAGTGTGTGCAAAATGTTCCTGATGCTCCTTTTCACGCTACCTCATTCCCAAACATCTCTTCTGTCTCCCTGTTCAGTGCAGAAACTGGGTCAAAATGGATGACTCTGTGCCAGTTCCACAAAGCAGACATCAAGATGACCCAGGAAAGTTAGAAACTCTGGTGGAACAAAGCAGACTTTAAGTTGTCCCTAGGGTAGTGGTTCCCAAACTTTAACAACCTGTGAACCCCTTTCACTAAAATGTCAAGTCTCACGAACCCCCTCCTAAAAATGAATATTTCCAGGGATTTTCTCCTTTACTTGAGTATAAATTACAAAAGCAGTGATCTTGTAAATATAAAATTTGTTTTTATGACATGCTTATTACACACTATTCATTATTAATTATTTATCAATACAGTATTTTTATTACATTATGAAAACGGCAACACGCTTCCAAGATTTCACTTTCGTAGCTTGTATCCCTTTGAATAAACCTGTTATGAGACAAGGCTCCTACATTTCATCAAGGAGTATCAGATGTGAAACAGCATGAAGGTATTTAAGAAGCCAACTCAAGCAGTTCCTCCTACACAAACATTCAGGTCTTGAGCATCCAGGCAAACAAACAAAGCTTAAACTTGTTCTTCATAATAATTTTAAAAACAATACTAGCTGTCTATTTAATTTTAAAAACAGCAAAAAATATCTACCTCCCTTTCCATTTCTTATAAGGTCTTGAAGTTTAAATCTCCTCAGTGTGATAGATATGCTTGCTTTGGTCTGCTTAGCTCTTGGAAGTCCAGAGGCTCCGGGCTGCCAGCCCTGTGCTGCCCAGGGTCCCTAGGGACAGCTCTGTCCGCCATTAGGAAATTTTTTCCTGAGAACCCCCTGTAACATTTTGCGAACCCCAGTTTGGGAACTGAGTAGCTGAGCTGGCAGAGAGCTTATGCACTCCTATGTGAGTGGGATTTTGGGGGCCTATGCGTATCTGAGTACCTGAAGGAAAAGAGACAACACAGTTCACTCTGGTTTTAATGTTCCAATCTGTAATTTGGAGGATGATATGAATTTGATGATTAAAGGCTTGGGAATTCTTTCCAGCACACTTACTATTTGTATTATTGTTGTGCTTAAGGGCCACAGTCATGGTTCAGGGCCCCACTGTACTAGGCATTGTACAAACCATAACAAAAATCAGCTCACAATTTAAGGGCACGTCTACACTCGCAAAGTTACAGTGCTGGCAGTTACAGCGCCACTCAGAGAGCACAGAAGGAAAACCGCTGTTGTGTGTTCACACTGTCAGCTGCCTGTGCAATTATGTGTTCACACTTGCGGCGCTATTCAGAGCAGGGCACAAAGGCAAGAGGAATACGACATTGATCTTGCCATGTGTAGTAGCTACAAGATGAGATTTCTTGTGGCATTCACGGAGGTGCCCCAAGGAGGAGTGCCCCAAGGAGGTGCCCCAAGGTGGAGTGCCCCAAGGGTCGGTCCTGGGGCCGGTTTTGTTCAATATCTTCATAAATGATCTGGAGGATGGTGTGGATTGCACCCTCAGCAAGATTGCAGATGACACTAAATTGGGAGGAGAGGTAGATACACTGGAGGGTACGGATAGGATACAGAGGGACCTAGACAAATTGGAGGATTGGGCCAAAAGAAATCTGATGAGGTTCAACAGGGACAAGTGCAGAGTCCTGCACTTAGGACGGAAGAATCCAATGCACCGCTACAGACTAGGGACCGAATGGCTAGGCAGCAGTTCTGCAGAAAAGGACCTAGGGGTTACAGTGGACGAGAAGCTGGATACGAGTCAACAGTGTGCCCTTGTTGCCAAGAAAGCCAATGGCATTTTGGGATGTATACGTAGGGACACTGCCAGCAGATCAAGGGACGTGATCTTTCCCCTCTATTCGACACTGGTGAGGCCTCATCTGGAGTACTGTGTCCAGTTTTGGGCCCCACACTACAAGAAGGATGTGGAAAAATTGGAAAGAGTCCAGCGGAGAGCAACAAAAATGATTAGGGGACTGGAACACATGACTTATGAGGAGAGGCTGAGGGAACTGGGGATCTTTAGTCTGTGGAAGAGAAGAATGAGGGGGGATTTGATAGCTGCTTTCAAGTATCTGAAAGGGGGTTCCAAAGAGGATGGCTCTAGACTGTTCTCAGTGGTAGCAGATGACAGAACAAGGAGTAATGGTCTCAAGTTGCAGTGGGGGAGATTTAAGTTGGATATTAGGAAAAACTTTTTCACTTGGAGGGTGGTGAAACACTGGAATGCGTTACCTAAGGAGGTGGTGGAATCTCCTTCCTTAGAAGTTTTTAAGGTCAGACTTGACAAAGCCCTGGCTGGGATGATTTAATTGGGGATCGGTCCTGCTTTGAGCACGGGGTTGGACTAGATGACCTCCTGAGGTCCCTTCCAACCCTGATATTCTATGAACAACAGGCTGAGCAAGTGCAGAATGATTGTTGAGTGTTCTTTTGGCTTTTTAAAGGCCCACTGGTGCTGCCTATATGGGAAGCTGGACCTGGCCAATGACGATATTCCTATGCTTATAGCAGCGTGCCGTATGCTCCATAATATTTGTGAAGGGAAGGGTGTAAGGTTCATTCAGGGCTGGGCCGCTGAGGCTCAGTGCCTGGATGCTGAATTTGAACAGCCAGAGATCAGGGCTATTAGAGGGGCACAGCATGGGGCCATAAGGATCAGGGATGCTTTGAGGCATCCATTTGAAGCTGAAAGCCACTAACATTCGTTGCTATGCTCGGGATTGCAGTGCTTGTAATGCTAGGAGGTGACCGGTACACTTGATGCAAGAAGGGGCCTTAACATAGCTCTATGTATGTTGCTTTCCAGTGCTCTTTTTGCTTTCACTTAATAGAATAAAGATTGCTTTCAAACAAACACAATTCTTTTATTGATAGACAACAACAAGAGGAGAGAGTCAAATGAAAAAATTAATCCGCAGGGAGGGGTGGGGGGGCAGAATGGAAGGTCTCAAGAGGAGGAAGGGTCCCGAGACGGCTACAGATTTGTGTATGTCCAGGGATCATACCCAACCTTCTCCTTTGGAGTACGATGCAGCGGGTGCTGTACTTCAGCAGGGCCAAACTGCAGATGGATGGGTGTTGAGTGTAGTGGGTATTGGGAGTAGAATGCTATGGAGGTTGATAAGAGTGTGTTGGCAGTGTGTGGAGGCGCATGGGAAAGAGTTTTGCGACAGCAGCTGCAGGGGAGGGTGGGCGCAGAGCTGCTTGGTTTGAAGAGCTAATATCTCCTGGAGTGTGTCCGCTTGGTGCTCCATAACTGTTAAGAGCTGCTCCATGGCTTCTTTCTGGTGTGCCGCGTTCTCCTTTCGATCCCTCTTCTCGCTGTCCCGCCACTCCATTTTTTTTTTCTCGGCAGCGGACTGCATCATAACCCCATGCATAAAGTCCTCCTTAGTCCTTCTTGGCAACTTTCAAATTCTTTGCAACTATTCTGCCGCCGATAAGGGAAGCTGGCCTCCCAAGGTCATTTCTGTGAAGTTTAAATACAACATTTTACAGAAGCAGTATTGTTTGCAACACACAGACAACACTGTTTCAGTGCTTTAAAAGACAGCCAGTACTCTCACACCTGACACTAACTGGCTGACCCCAGGCAAGCACACATAAGCCACAAGACCCCCAATATGGTGATTAGCTGCAGGGGCAGGGTAAATCACTGTTGCCGGACACTGCTATACACTGGGAACGTGGCTCTTGGGCATGTGGGGAGAGCCAGCACTGTAGGGTAGGCCTGATAATCATTCCTGTCCCAACACTTTCCACAGGAGGTGATCATTTTGGAAGATATCTCACTGCTGAGGGTGATCAGGGAATCAAGGGAGGGTCTTCTCCAAGTCTGCAGCTTCCACCCTGGCCCCAATGCAGCTAGCCTGTGTGCAGCTATGGTCCCCCCCCCCCACCCCCCCGATGGCACAGTGGTGCGGGAAAGTTACCGTTAATGGGGCAAGAAACAAAGCAGCTCTGGTGAGGAACCTGCGGGAGCAGATTGCCCAGTACCCCCACAAGAGTTTCCTGGAGATCTCTGAGGGAGATTCCCGTGAAGTGAGGGAGCGTATCAACAGCCTGTTCCGCCGCTCAAACTAGGCATGATGTGGGAGACAAGCCTGCTTCCTGCAACCCTCCTGCCCCCAACAACTCGCTTCAGCAATTCCCAAAATCAGATCCACTTACCAGGGGCCTCCTCTCCTGTTTGCGCTTCGCCAATATCCGCCTGCTATGACTGGCTAGGCTCCTTCAGGGTAGAAAAGAGCTCCTGACTGCATGCATCTCTGGCCTCCGAGTCATCCTCTGAGTCTGGTTCCCCCTCCCCCCTCTTCATCCAAGATTGCCTCTTCCTGGCTCGGTCCACTCTCGATTGGCATCAAAGCCAACGAAGTATCCACAGGAGACTTCACAGTGGAGGTGGGGTCATCACCAAGTATCGCGTCCAGCTCTTTGTAGAACCGGCAGCTCGTGGGCACAGCGGTTTGCCTCCTGCGCCTTGTGGTAGGCATTCTGCAGATCCTTCACTTTGACCCTGCACTGCAATGTGTCCCGGTCATGGCCCTTTTCTATCATGCTTCTAGAAATCTGTCTATAGGTATCAAAATTCCAATGGCTGGAGCACAGCTGTGACTGCACAGCCTCCTCTCCCCAAATGCTGATGAGGTCCAGCAGCTCGGCATTGCTCCAAGCGGGGGATCGCCTGGTGCGTGGAGCAGGCATGGCCACCTGGAAAGATGCGCTGAGACCACTGCACACGTCATGGAGCAAACAGGAAGGAGACTTTCAAATTTGCAAAGGAATGTACGGGGTGGGGCTGACGGCTGGTCACCTGAAGGCAGGGCAGTAGAGTTCAAACCGATGGCTAGATAGGTGAGAACAGGCATTGTGGGACACCTCCTGGAGGCCAATTGCAGCATTGTAATCACGACAGTGTCTACACTGGCACTGCAGCGCTGTAGCCCTGGCATAGAAAGCTCTACGCCTCTCGTTGAGGTGGGTTTTTTAGAGCACTGCAACTGCGCAGTTTCTGCGCACTAAGTGGCTTGGCAGTGTGTACACGTCGGGAGTTACTGCGCTCAAAGCTGCTTTACTGTGAACAAACTTGCCAGTGTAAAGAAGCCCTAAGTTCAGAACACACAACAGGTGAATAGAACAAACAGGGAGTACAAGGAAACAATGAGACAATACTAGGCAGCCTGATAAGTCACAGAATACCAGCTGCCTAACTATGATTAAGTTTTTTGTTTTTTGTTTTTTTTTGGTAGTCATCATGGCAGAGGAGAGTTTAAAGGTATTCAAAGTGGATTTGAAGGAGGACAATGAGATGGCCATTGTTTATCAGTATCTCTTGCCATGTATAAGAGGCACACCTCCTATTTCTGTGAATGCATTCAAATTCCCCCCTATTTCTCTTTCCTTTACTGCTAATGCTGGATGGATACCACTATCCTATTTGGTCACTAAATAGATTTTGTGATGGTTAAATAATTAGGTGTACAACTAAACTGGGAATCAGATCTATATGGCTGAGCATACATTTGCCAGTGAAGTGACACCAGGGCCATTTGTTCCCTGTTCAGCTAGCCACCACCCTCTCCTCATTTCAAAAGCTTCCTAAAAGCTCTTTTCTTCCACATTGCTGAAAGCGAGTTAACATTAAATAAATAATGTATTTGAACTAAGAGATGCACACATCACTAAGAGAATGAATATATGTATTTGAACTAAGAGATGCACACATCAAAACTAAGTAACTGATCTTATCACTGTAATTCTTGTCCTCTCTGACACTTCCTCTGTGTGTTACACATTCATTGTGTCACATGGCTCAAGCCCACTAATGTACACAAGAGTAACTTCACTCATGTGAGTACTCCTGTGGATATCAAAGGATCAGTGAGTAGTGCGTGAACATGCACAGTCAAGCTCTTAGACTAAACTTTTGAGGGCAAACACCTGTGTTGTTTGATTTGTAATGCTTAGTACATTTTAAGTGCTATATAAATAACAGTCAGATCTTTAATTCTACCATCACCCAAAGCCAATGTAAGAGATGGAGAAAGGAACTGTAAAGGGAAAGAATAACATCCCAGGTGTAGATGAAAGCCTAAGTGGGATTATACAGCTATTTTAAGGGACATTAATCCATTTTACGTATTAAGACAGTTAAAGCAATCCCCTTGGTCAGGATAGTGAGAGAAAGTCTAAGACAGTGTGCTGGGTCACTCCCTGTAGGAAGAACAAAAACAAAAATATCTTTTTCAATTTTACAAATATATTCAGATCAATTTGTGGGGGTGTGACGGGGTATACCAGACCCTTTGAGGTGCTCTGGAAGACCCTGCAGTCCTGCCACACTCTGTCCCAAACAGGAGCAGAAGAGAAGTCCTCCAAGCAGCCTAGAGTGGTTGTGGGGAAGCAGCAAATGAGGGAGGTCACAGGAAATAGCCAATCTGGAGCCAGCAGGTTCACATACAAGGAGCTGCAGGGCCAGAGTCACTCAGTTCCTTGCTGGAGCTAGAGGAGTGTGCCTGGCTGGCTGAGGGAGCTACAGTAGCTTGGACAGAGCAGTGCTGGCAGAGACCAGGGTGGGGGTGTTGGCATGAGAAGGATCTCCATGCTGACTGCTGGGACTCAACCAGAACAAGGCCCTGAGATAAGGGTGAAGAATGTGTTGAGGTTGTGGGGAAGTAGCCCAGGGAAGTGTAGAAGCGATGCAGTTTAGTTAAAGGGATGTGGCAGATGGCTACTATTTACAAGGTCCCTGGGCTGGGACCTGGAGTAGGAGATAGGCCTGGGTCTCCCTCCCCTTCTCCCTGTTAGCCACTGGGGAGGGGTGCTCACAAGGTGTGAGTGCCAACCTGTTATAGGATGGAATCTTGATTTGAGAAATCCATAAATTTCATGGATATTCAAAGCCAATTCTGGTTTAAATGTTCTAAAACAGAACAAAACAAGCAATCCAATCCTGAAATTAAGACATAATCTGTGTTAACCTTGCTGTGTGCTGCCTTAATCAAACTTTCTTTGCAATGAAAATTTGCACATTCTTTCACTTGTCATAAGATTGACTCTTCCTTGATGGATTATCTGATTAAAATTATACAGTGAGCTACAGTACATTGAAGAAAGATGGTGAAAGGAACCTGCACGTTCAAAGATCCTGAAATTCAGACTAAAACAAAAAAGTGGTTTGTCTGATTGTTTTTTTGTTTGTTTTTAACATTCCATGCACCTTCTTTTAGAAGCCGCTCTCAATTAGTTATGGTAATATTAGTAACTTTCAGTTTATATTGTTTCACCTGAACATTACTAAGAAGCAGAAGAAATAAGTACAGAAATAATCCAAATGAGCGTGGTTGTCTTTGCTTAGTTAGTGAAAGAGAGTGCTGTATTAATCAAAATACTGAGAGAATTTTAATCAACTCAGTTTCCCTTGAGGTTCTGTGTTAAATACTCTTTATTCAGAAAGAGTTCAGATTGTACTTGGGTCCAGAGATGGACTTTACAAGAGTTGAATTTCAAATATGTTCAAGATCTTTCTTTAGAAGCAAATCCTGGCATGTCCTCATAGGTGATTTTTTTTTCATTTTTCAAAGATAATTAATTTATAGTCCATTTTGTAAATGTAGGTTTAATTAATTTTCAGTTTAAATTCCTGGAAAAAATACACACACATACACACACTTCAAATGGCCCTACTCACGTTAATTTATATTCAGTGCAATAGAATTCATTAATACAACATTGTTTGGAATTTCAAACACGAGGAAATTCAGAGAAAATTTAACTCTACTCCTTTGTGTATGCCCAATATAAGGTTTTACATTCCAAGTTCACATAGATATGTCATATAGGCTGTAATGGCTCTTCCTGCAGGTGACAGAGCAAAAGGCACAAGTTTGTTTCTTTTATTTTATTTGGAGTGACAGGCTTGAGGGGTTAGGCAACGGAGTATGAACTCTCTGCTGCTTTGTAATACAGCCCAAGAACACATGCCAAAGGGGTTCTCATCAGCTACTCCCTAAAGCAAGGACTTAGGATATTATATTGCCTAAATGGAAGTTGGGTGTCGACCTAACCCTCCATTCTGGGCTAAATTTTTGTACCATGTGTCACCAGCAGCACTATGCTGTGCCTAGCTAGGAGGGCTGACAATTTTTAATTAAATTAATGCCTGTAGAGAGGCAAGTCTTCAAGGGTTCAGGAATAATACAATAAATATTCTCTTCCTCTGGGTTTGAGTAACCTCCATATTGCTCTGAGGCCCTGCCGGCCAATGTTGCAAATTCTAAGGCTAAACCAAAACTAAGTTTTGTACATTGCTCTTCTATATTAGCTCCTCCACCACCTTTTTAAATGTTAAACTATCTTTGTGACACATGTAGTTAGTATGCACTGCATGTGGGACTTCATCCTGTATCAGTGGGATCAGGATTAAGCCCATATTCAAAAACACCATATTCACTGAATTCCTTTTATTGAAGCATCTTTCCAATCTGCGTCTGTTCTCAGTGACTGACAGAATAAAAGCCACAAGAAAAGCTATCTTAAGCAACTTTCACATTATGAAAGAAGTTAAATCCCTTTCCTCACCTGCCACGAGTACAGTAGTTTAATCTTTTGTTAACTGCTGCACAGCTGTTACACTAACAGCTTTACAGGCACCTTTGTGGCTGCCTTTTCACCAGTTACACTTGTTATCCACTTAACTGGGCAAAGAACCCAACTATTAGCATCACACAAATGTTGTGGCAAGAAGCTTAAAAAAACAAGACTGCAGCTAAACCATATCTGGGGGCTCAGAGCTCAGTAGCAGAATTTAAGATGGTATTCAATGAGCATAATGATGGAATCAAATGTGTGTAGTATATTAAAGTAACTAGACTCATTTCTAAAAATGTCCAAAAAAATGAAGAAAGTAAAGAAGCCAAAGGAATTATATCATTCATCTGTAAAGTAATTCTATTCAAGAAATGTGTATTGAAGAATCACAAAACACCCACTTAAACAAATGCTTAAACTTTAAAATAAGCAAATAAAAGATTTCCAAGGACTGTGATCCAGCTCCCACTGAAGTTAATGGAAATTTTATCATTTTGCCACTGAAATCAGTGGGAGCAGGACTAGGCCTCAGAGCCACTAAGATTTGGTAGCAAACTTCAAGACATCTCACTTAATCTGCTAAGAAGCATTTCTCTAGCTGTTGTTCTGTACAGCTGCACCCAGACTAAATTTATATACAAAAAACTACATTAAAATAGCATTAAGGTTGCAAAGTCAAGCATTCAAAAGTTAGTAAATGCCACAATTAAGGTTGCCAATTCAACCCCTTGTGCCTAGGCATTATAATGGTCTTTCATTACATGATCATATACTCTTCTCTCCCCTCCCACAGTTCCTAACTCTGATTTAAGGAACAGAATGGGTGGCACTCACTTCAATGCATAACCATATGCCTTATTTACTGCACACTATTCAAACCCTACTGCAAATATAGAATTGTTAGCTGCCTCAGGGACTTTTCTATGGTGCTCAACACGACAGAATCCGAGCGCTTCAGGAACATTAATTTATCTTCACAGCAACCCTGTGAGAGAAAGCAGTAAAATTATTCCCATTTTACAGCTGGAGAACTGACAAAAATTAATGTCAGATATAACCTAATTTTAGATGCCCAATTTTAAATGCTGAGGACTTGATTTTTTTCAGAGTACTTACCATTTTATAGCACTCTGTAGTCAAAGCACAGCTCTCGTTGCCTTCAGTTGCAGAAGTAGTGAGCACGCCCTGCTGCAACTCAAACCCTATGGTGTCAAGTCAGGCACCTAGAAAATGAGGAACACTCAATTAGTGGCCACCTGGAAAAAGGTCTATGTAAATGATTTGCCCAGCATCCCACAGGAACCCTATGGCAGAGGCAGTGATAGATGTCACCCAGTAAAACTGGATTCTGACTGCTTAAAGCACAAGTCCCTCCTTTCTCTCCCTGAAATCAGCAGCCATCCCTTTCAACAAATGAGGCAGGGGTCCTACAGACTGCAGCCTCATTAATTACAAAGCCCTGATTCATTCATTGAGCATGGTCCATCCTATGCACTGAATGAGGCATGGCTCCTCTGAAAAAGTAGTGTGTAATTGTGTAATTAAACTATCATAACAGATATGTCCAAGGGTGCCAAATTAAGAATACACAGGCAAACTTAATTCTGGTATTTCCTGGATTTTGCAACCTTAACATTTTAATCTACAATTTTATATGTAGTTTCTGAAATTTAAAACAAACAGAGGAAAAAACCAAATTCCATTATGCTGAATCATGTTGACTCCCACCTGGTTCATCACTGGAGTTAGAATCTTTAGCTCAACATCACAGTCCTCCACCACTTGAGCTAACAGAGTAAGTGATAGCAGTAGTAGGTTGTCATCCTCTGTGTAGACCAGTCACTAGAGTGAGCTGAGGCACACACTTTGCCAGTACATTTCACAGCTATTTGCTGACAGCAGAGGAATGTGGAGACAGAGGAAACCTTAGCTCTCTTCTAGGTTCTGAGGGGAGTGTATTCTAGTGGTTTCAGACCCTCCTGCTTCTGCCCCCCCACACCTGTCCTTGTCCCAGTTGTTTCCTTAATCCCCCATGCCTCTACATCCCAGGCCCCCACTATCTTGGATCCACATCCTTGTTTCTAACCCCATTCCTCCTTGGACCTTTGTCCCAGTATCTCACCCCCAAGTCAATTCCTCACCCCTGTGCATTCCACGCAGCCTGCTTGCTTCCTCCTCCTCACTGCCTGAGAGCCAGCAGAAGGAACAGTGAGAGCACACAAGAGACAGTCTTCTTCTCTGTTGCTGTGCCAGCCACCACAGTGGCCCCGGCGGCTAGGAGGAGCTATTGCATGGAAAATCCTGCTCAGTCCCTGCAGTTCTGGACTGGCATATGCTAAGGCTTGGAAGGATTAGATTTTTAACGGTGATTGTCGGTAAACATCTATTTCACCATATACACAAACAGATAAAATGTATTTCCATAGAAAATTATCTAAATTTACAGGTAGGCAAAACAAGATGAATGCAGCTTAAGACCTTTAGTTTAGGCATATTTACTTTGTATTTTGACATGTGATGTTGACAAATTGTTTGTTAGAAAACTTTAACTCTTTGAATCTCCTGTCATTAAATAACTGTCTGACTGCACAACAATTTCATGCAACTGAAAATTTAAATCAATAAAAATAAAATGCTTAAACCCCATAATTTTGCTGTACAAATTTAAATTGATAAATGTTTATTTTAAGTGATAAAAATAAAAAATTCTGCCAAACCTAAGTATGCTCAATTTTTAATGGAAAAAAATAGCACATTAACACAGTTATGGTTGCTTGGTGGTATGTCGTCCCTTTGCAGAACGCTGAGTTGAGCAAAACTCAAGTTTCTGAAAACCATGAAATGAGCAATTAAGGTTGCCCATGTAATCTTAACTCTGCCCTCTTTCAGCAATGCCCCACAAGGTAAGTCCCATCTACACACATACCTTTTCTCTGCTATACCCACAGTTGCTGAAATGTACAAGCTCTTTACTTCCTACAGACCGTTCCCACTCATCCACAGGATTCCATCTAACACTACAATTGTACATTTCTTAATTAGCAGTCTCAATTTGGGTCTCCCAAAATGGGTGCATTGCACCCAATGTTGGGTAAAACTTGCCAGAGTGAGACCATTTTGACCTGTTTCACATCAATAGTTTAAGCTTTAGCTCTGAGCAAAAAACAAAACCCCAGTCAATCAAAGCTAGAAACTTTTTCAAAATGGTTATCTTTTCAGGGCTTTTATCTCTACAACCCCTATACCAAATGTCCCCAAATATGGGTCACTAACCCTATGCTGTTTCTGCCTGAAGCACACCAAATTTCAAAGGAATATAACTAAGCATGTTGACTTTAGAGGTTGACCTTTAAGTCCTCTAAACAGAAGTTGTGATGCAACCTTAATTACAGTGATACTGCTATGCTACTGTGATACAGACAATTGTCAGAGAACTTGACTACCAAACTGTAACAAATCTCTATTGACCACATGAAAACTATGATTTTCAGAGGCTCATAATTTGGTCAAATTTAAGCAGACTTTCCCAAGGATAGCAAAAAACACTCCCACCATCAAGATGAATTCCCTGCCAAATTTCAAATCCTTGCTCAAAAGCATTGAGGCACTAGAACTTATTAATGTTCAGTGATCTCTAATGGTCCCATGTATTGGTGATGTAACTTGGCTACAGGCTGGGGGGGGTGGGGGGGACCAGAGATTTTTTAATTGACCTCCAGTAGCTAGTTTAGGTGTGGCTTGATGGCCCTTATCTGCATACTTCTTGTAGAGCTTTTTAGCTGCTTATAGGTGTTCTGTGAACTCTTGTACGTAATGCAGATGGGTGACCAGGTCCAGTGCTGGAGTGACCAAGGAGCTCATAGGCTGCCCTGTGTGGAAGGTTGGGTGGAAACATTGGCATAAAACAGGCTCTGCTGAGTGGAGGCCTGGATCATGTTGTTATAAGCAAATTTGGCATATGGGAGCAAGGAGACCCAGTCATCCTGGTGGCATGAAGCACTACAGGTACTGTTGGAGAATCTGGTTCACCTGCTCTGACTGTCTGTTGGTCTGTGGATGATATACAGAGGAAATAAGGCATTCTATACCCAAGAGTTTAAACAGTTTTTGCCAGAAGAAGGAGATAAACTATGGGCCTCGGTCTGACAATGCCCCACAGTAGTCCATGGAGCCAGAACACAGGTTCAAGAAAGAGACCAGTGGCTTCCAGGGTGGTGGGAACCATGACAGAGGGGAATAAAGTGTGCTATCTTGGTCAAGAGACCAACAGTGACCAATACAACTAAACATCCACAGGAGCAGAGTATTTCTATTATGAAATACTGGGACATAGTAGATCAGGGCTGAGACAGGATGGGTAGGGGCTGAAGAAGACCAAATGCCCTTTCACAAGAGTTCTTGGTCTTGGAATACAGATCATAGGAGTCAATGTATTTCCTGACATAGGAGTGTGAATCTGGCCACCAGAAGTTTTGCAAAACCAAGTTCCTGGTTTTAGTTCGACCAAAATGGCAGTGACCTGGGAGTCAGGACATAATCCAAGAGCCTTGCACCTCAGAGGGCCAAATGGAACATAAATGCAGTCTCCATGGTAGAGAATTCCATCCTACAACCAAAACTCTGAACTAATCTGAGTGCCTACATCACTTGAGGTCTTGCAGGTCTGATGGTGAAGTGCTCATGAGGCAGTGGGAATTGAATGAGTGACATTAGGTCCCTGTCTATTGTTCCAAGGGTGAAGTTGGATGGCTAAGGATGGCTGAATGAGGTGTGCATGACTCAGCAAGTTCATCCCTGCAAAACAGGCATCTGCCTTTCCGTTTCTTGCACCTGGGCAGTATGTAACAATTAAATCAAATTGGGTGAAGAAAACAGACCAACGAATCTGGCACTGATTTTGATTTTGGGCTGTACAAAGGCATGCCAGGTTTTTGTGATCTGTAAGGATCTGAACTGGGAATTGGGCTCCTTTAAGGAGATGATGCCATTCCTCAAAACCTGCCTTAATTGGGAGCAGCTCCTTGCCTCCGATGTCATAGTTCCACTCACCCAGGCTTAGTGTTCTGCAGTAGAAGGCACAACGGTGGACTTGGTTACAGGTTCCCACTTATAGACAATTCCTGTAGTGAAATTCAGTACATCGGCCTCCATGATGAAAACCTTGGTAGGGTCAGGATGGGCAAGGAGGGGAGCAGTAGTAAAAGCCTTCTTCAGCTGGTTAAAGGCAGATTAGGCCTCTGGAACAGATAAATTGGCTCCACTTTCAAAGGAGTGCTGTAATGAAAGCTACCAGGTGGGAAAGCCTCTTGATGAAATGCCAATAGAAGTTGGCAAAACTGAGGTATGATTGTACCCCATGCATGTCACTTGGAGCAGACCACTCAGAAATGGCAGACACTTTGTGGGGTTCCATAGTTAACCCACCTGGGGATAATATACACCCAGGGAACTTGAACATGCTATGATCAAATTTGCATTTCTCTAATTTACAATAGAGGTGGCTCTGGTGAAGCCTCTCCAGAACACAGTGTACATGTTGATTACGAAGGGCCTTGTTCTCAGAAAACATAAGGATGTCATCTAGATAGATCAGTAGAAACTGGTCCAACATGTCCCTAAATGTGTTATTGATAAAGTGCTGAAAGATTGTGGGAGCATTATATAGGCCAAGGGCATCAATAGGTATCTGAAAAGCTTGTCGTGGATGTGGAATGCCATCTTCTATTTATCCTCTGCCAAGATATGGAATAGGTTGTAGGCCCCACAAAGGTCCAGCTTGGTGAAAATCCTTGTGGAATGAAGTCTCTCAAAGCTCATTAATGAGGCAAAGGGTATCTTGCTTGCTAGTCCCTCCAAGGGCACAGGGAGCCATCCCTCTTAGACACTAAGAAAACTGGGGTTCCTGCTGGGAAGCTGGATAGGCAGATTGGATTAATCTCTTTTTCAGGTTCTATCCAACACAGGATCCAAGAGGGAGTAAATAAGGCCAAATGAAATCTCAGCCCCTGGCTGGAGGTCTATGTGCCAGTCACAGCAATGATGGGGTGGCAGGGAGAGGAGAGGGGAAAGTATGTCTGACTTCCTCTTGCCATAAACATCTGCAAGGTCCTGGTGTTTTACCGATCTTGTGTGGGTAGCCGATATCTGTGGTTTCACAGTCCATCACTGCTGTTCTTGTGGCCCCAGAGGGGCAGTGTGTCCTTGGGGTTGAATTGCGCATTGCTTCTAATTTGAACCCAGGTTTGAGGAAGCAGGACTATTTGTTGCAGAATGATGAGCAGAATGGAACCTTGCCAGAACTTCCAAAGGATCTATAGGTCACGGGTAGAAAGCCAGGTGATCCTGAGGATGACCAGAGAATGTGGGGAATGTACCAGATTGAACTGAAGGGTTTCATGGTGTCCCTGAAGAGCTGGTTTGGAAGCTTGACAGGACTCCAAGAGAGAAGTGATCTGTCAATGGATTCAACCAGGTGAGAGAGAGAGAGCCTTGAAGTGTATCTGAATTCCGCGACCTCGAGCAAAATCTGAGTCCATAAAACAGCTGGAAGCACCAGAGTCTATTAGTGCTGTCAAGCTGACCTCTGACATGGCAGAATCTCTCAAAGTAGAAGGTTGGTTGACTGCTGCTAGGATACTGGTGGACAAGTGCAGAGGTCATTTGCGGTCTTGAGGGGAAGATGCCCAGCCCTCTCTATTTCCCGCCTGAGATGCAGACCACCTCTTCCTGTTCAGCAGTAGACTAGAAGTGCACCGATCCCACAGTAAAAATGTTGGCCTGGTGTCCGGCATCAGAGAGATAAGGCCATGTCTATGTCAGCTTGCATGGGTTTGGTATGTGTGCATGGGGAGAAGGGTTACTGGAGGTCAGCAGACCAGGGTTGGTGGAGCAGGTATGGGTTGAGTGGTTCTTTCTTTCAAGGTGGTCTGATAGCCAGTCATCAATCTTAATACATGGGTTAATAAATGCATCCAGGCTGATTGGGGGTTCTTCTTGTGATAGCTTGTCCATGTTGTCATCATTCAAGCTGAGCTGGAAGTGGTAGCACTGAGCAGATTCATCCATTTGATGTCCACCACAAAGGTGGTGAAAACCTGCAGCATAGCTGGCTACCAGCCAGGGTCCAGAGTTTGGTCTCAGTTGTGCATGTATGGTACAGGTCATCAAAAGATTACTGATATGGCATGGACAAACTCCTTAAACTGACCCAGGAGAGGATGAGACTAGGAAGGCTAGGAGCAGGACAGGCATAGGAGAGATCACAGCTGCAGGTATGTATGTTGAGCAGCCAGGGACCATTGGTTGCTGTTTGACCACTCTGGCTGATAAGACAAAGAAGCTTATCAGGCAGCCCTAATGTGGCTCAGCTGTGCTCACAGGCAGTCTGAGCCCACGCAGGTGCAACTGCAAGTCCTCATTCCTGACAGGCAGCTCCCCATCTAGCATACTGGCTTTTTGTGGATTGCATTCTTAGGTGCCTGTCTCTTCCAAAACACCGTATAGCCGGCTGCCTATGTGCCGAACCCAGGCTTTGTTGATAACAATGTTGTTCCTGTGATTTTTCTAGGTGTCTAAAAGTTAGGCATTGCTATACTGAGCCTCATAGCACATAAATCCCTGTGTATCCAGACCATATTGATTAGTGTCCTAATGATCAGCTTACATTGTCAAGACTATATGTGTAATGAAAAGGGCTAGGACCTGATCCTTCAATAGCATGCACATAGAGTCCTGAATCTACATGGAACCCCACAGAAGCTAATGGGAGCCTGCTGGCATGAAAGCTGTTGCAACTAATCCTAGACCCTTATTTAAAAAAAAAAATTGGCTTGACATTTCTAGGTCTCCCAAACCATGACAGACATAGCAGAACAATGGGGTTTGTAGTCCCCAAAGGCTGGCTGTAGCCATGGCCCTGATCATGTGGAATAAGCATGGCTTCTGTGGGGACCAAGTAGAGAAAAAGCATGCAGTGGAACTCTTTCTATTCCCTACACACTTATACAAGCTTTTGGTGCTATCCATATACTTATGGAAAGTGGAACATTGAAACCAGGGCCGGCCCACAACATTTTGGCACCTGAGGCAGGGAGCTCAAATGACGCCCCATACCCTTTCGCTTGGGCCAAAACTTTGAAAGGTCTCAATTCTGCCTTCTTCCTGTTCTACTCCTCTCATAGTACTGCTCTGCTACCTACCCCAATAAAGGAGAACTAACAACTTAAAATGCCTTGTTCAAAAATTTTAAGTAACACTTAACTTTCAAATGCCTGAACAGCAAATGTCACTTTTCTTGTCTGCATAGTAAACACAGGCATTTTTATCTGTTTGAATAATCAAAGTGGTGCTTTCTGTGCCTTCTTGGCTGCAAAGATCTGAACTGATTCCTGAAGGTCCACAGTCTGGGCCAGCTCATGCTCTATTGAGATGGTTGCAAGGCTGACCGGCCTCTCCTGTGTCATTGTGGAGCGTAGATGTGTTTTTATTAACTTCAGCTTGGAGAAGCTGCATTCTCCACTGGCAACTGTTACAGGAAGTGTTAGAAGTATGCGCAGAGCAACAAAAGCATTTGGAAAGAGGGTGGTCATTGTATTTGTGCACATATATTCCAGAACAGCCTTTGGAGTTGATCCTGCTGAAATGTATGTTGAAAGGGCTTTCAGTTCATCTCCTAAATCACTCACATCAATATCATGCATGTCATCATGTGTCCACACTGTCTCTAGTGCCCTGCATTGCTGGTGTAGGTCTTCCTCAGGTATAGTGCGGAGTTTTGGAATATCATACAACACCTCAAATATACTGCTGTGTTCCTCAAGCTGCATGAAACATTCTTCAACTGACTGTATTGAACAATCTAACACCTGGTTAAAGAATTCAACTTTGAATTGTTGTTTGGGGCCTCTTATGGGATTATCCCATGCCTCATAATCAAAATGTCTTCTTCTTCAGCGATTCTTGTATTCTTGAATTGGTGGGAAAATAGCTTCAGTGTGAAGTTCCTCTGCCAACTTCTGTGCACTCTTCAGAACGTTTTGAAATCCCTCGTCTGACCGGTAAGACTGTAGGGATGACTTTGCTTTGTCCAGTTGTTCCATTGCTCCAGATATATCAAGATCAACACCTTGGAGTCTCTTGCTTACAACATTTATTTCAAACAGTATGTCATGCCACAACACTAAGCTACACAGAAATTTGAAGGTATGTATGTTTCTGGTGATTCCATTTCCCTCTGCCACTGTTCTCCCAAGAACAATTCCTGTCATTGCATTATCCTCCATAATGGCAACTATGGCATCATCTATCTTCCGAATTTGGTGTTTGATAGGCTTTATCGCCTCCACTCAACTTTCCCATCGTGTGGCTCAGTGGTTTCAGTGTCAGAGAGGATGTTCCCAGATGTTGCTTCAAAATTTGCCATTGATGAGTTGATGCAGAGAAAAATACATAGATGCTTTGAAGTACATTAAAAAATTCAGCAGCCTCACTAGAAGCTGATGCTGCATCACGGACCACCAAGTTCAATGAATGAGAACTGCATGGGACGAAAAAAGCTCGACGGTTTAACTCTTGGATCCGTGTCTGCACTCCTTTGTTCTTTCCTCTCATGTTGGCATCATTATCGTAGCCCTGACCTCTCATGTCAGCTATCGCAATTCCTGTATCTTCCAGCTTTTTAAGAAGCACATTTGTCATTCCAGCTCCTGTAGTATCATCAATGTCAATACATTCTAGAAAATGCTCTCTGACAGTCACTATTGCAGGGACATTTTCACTAGGTTCTGTTGTTACAAAACGCAGCATTAAAGTAATTTGTTCCATATGGCTGATGTCAGGTCTAGAATAACAGAGTAATATCTTTCTGATTTCAGATCTGCCACAATCTTCTGTTTGACTTTTGTTGCCAGTAACTGTATGATCTCATTTTGAATTGTTTTTCCAAGGTAGTGGTGTGTGTACATTTCTTGGGTGGTGACGAGTCTTAGATGCTCCTGGAGTACAGCATCAAACTCAGATATCAGCACCACAATTTTAAGGAAGTTTCCATTTTTTGGCACATACAACTGATCTGAAGTGCCATGCAGTGCTAGGTTTTGGGTAGCAAGCATTCTCACAATGGCAATGAGCCCTTTCAGAACATTTTGCCAGTAAAGAGACTCTGATGCAATCTTCTCTTGATGCTGATCATCTATGGTAGCCTTTAACCTTAGTCTCATATCAAGCTCTTTCCACCTATGGAATGATCTCTGGTGATTTGCTGCCTTCTCATGGCATGCCAGATTTCTAGCCAGCTTTTCCAGTCCTTTGTTCCTGTAGAACCCAATGTGGCTGGAACATTAGACTGGAAGAGTTTGTAACAAAAACAGTATGCAGCATTCTGGGTTTTCAGTATATAAGCCATGGCCTCTCCACTTTGTCACCACTGGGGATTTCACACCAGTAATGTGTTGAATGGAAACTTCTGTTTTCATTGTCTTTGGGGAACATGAAGTTTTTCACTTGCTGTGGCCCATGCAATACAAGGAGGTCCCTCAGGCAACTGCTCAAGTGGGTCCACAGTCCTGGATCATCTAGACTTAAGGAACTAAACTCAGCAGCAGCTGTTTCTTATGCCTCTACCACACTCTTCTCTGATCTACACTTTTCTTCAGGAATGTGCATGATTACATACATTTGAGATGGAGATATGGATGCTGCAACAGCTACCAGGTCACCTGCACTCTGACTAACTGGAAGATCAGGCATCTCCTCACCACTCACATCCTCACAGGGGCCGGAAGGCTCACCGTGAACATTTGTGTCTATACATCTCAGGAGAGCGCCTTCCTGCTTAGATAGAAAAGCTTCCTTTGCTTTCTTTCTTTTTCTGAATGCTGCCCAAGAGGGGCATTTTCTTCTTTCACTCATGACTGCTGTTCTCTGCCAGCTAGATTGGCTCTCAACACTCAATTGAAGGGAACAAATAAGCAGCTGGTAGCAGGGCCTGAGTGAGGGAAGATATCAGCGTCTTAAGGGCCTAACTGGCTCCTACTACTTCAGTTGACTGCCTGTCAGAGGTGAAAGTAAGTCAGTACGCCCTGGTACGGCATACCAACAAGAGCTGGTGCGCCGTACCGGGGTGGATCGGCTTCCCCAGGAGCAATTTAAAGGACCTGCGGCTCCCAGCAGCGGCTGGAGCCCCCAGTCCTTTAAATTGCTGCCAGAGCCCCGCTGCCGGAGCCCTGGGGTAGTGGCGGCGGGGCTAGGACAGCAATTTAAAGGGCCCTGGGTGGTAGTGGTGGCTGAGCCCTGGGCCCTTTAAATCATCCCTGGAGACCCGCCGCTGCTTCCCCAGGGCTCCGGCAGGCTCCAGGGACGATTTAAAGGGCCCGGGGCGGTAGTGGCGGCCGGAGCCCCATCCCCGGAGCCCTGCTGCTGGAGCCCTGGGGAAGCAGCGGTGGGGCTCCGGGGACAATTTAAAGGGTCCAGGGCTCGGCCACCACTACCACCCAGGGCCCTTTAAACTGCTGCCAGAGCCCCCGGCTGCCACTGTTACCCCGGGAAGGGGGAAGGAGGCACTTGGTACAGGGTGGGCCGGGGCTGGCTAGGACCTCCCCCAGCCCCACCCCTTCTGCCCGAGGCCCCGCCCCTTCTGGGGACCAGAGCCGGCCCCAGCCCAGCCCCGGCCCCAGCCCAGCCCCATACCAGTAAGTCACTAGACTTACTTTCACCCCTGCAGTCTGTTCTCCTCAAGTGGGTTCAGGGAAGCAGCAGGAAACAGGAAGCTCCCTGAGAAGCTGGTGTTAATCAGTCCAGACTCCTGGAGGTGCTAGAGAGGTACATAAGAGGCTCCTCCTCAGGGGTGAAAGTAAGTTAGAGGACTTACTGGTATGCCGGAGTCCTGAGCAGGGGGCGTGGCCTCAACCAGAAGAGGCGTGGCCTTAACCAGAAGAGGCAGGGCTTAAATCCCCAGGGCCTTTAAATCTTGATTTAAAGGGTCAGGGCTCCAGCTGTGGTAGTGGCAGCTGGAGCCCGGGGCCCTTTAAATCACCCCCGAGCTACTAGCTGCAGAGGTGGCTGAGAACTCCGAGGCTCAGGGGCGATTTAATGGGGCCCAGGGCTCCAGCTGCCACTACTGCAGGGGAGCCGCCGGGCCCTTTAAATCACCAAGGAGCCCTGGGGGCTCCTGGCTACCACCACTACCCTGGGGCTCTGAGGTCTGGCAGAGCTTTAAAGGGCCTGGGGCTCCACTGTGGTAGTGGCTGCCGGTAACCTGAGCCCTTTAAATCCTCGCCTGAGCCCTGCTGCCCGAGCCCTGGAGTAGCAGTGACCGGGCTTCATCGGGAATTTAAAGGGCCCCGGGGCTCCAGCCGCCGCTACCGCCCCAGCCCTTTAAATCCACTCCGGAGCCCCACTGCCGCTACCCCAGGGCTTCGGCAGCAGGGCTCCGGTGGGGATTTAAAGGCCCTCGGTGGTGGTGGCAGCTGGAGCTCCGGGGTCCTTTAAATCCCTGCCCGAGCCCTGCTGCCGCTACCCCAGGGCTCGAGCAGCAGGGCTCAGGTGGAGATTTAAAGGGCCGGGGCAGTAGCAGTGGCTGGAGCTCCGGGGCCCTTTAAATACCCCGCTGCCGCCACTGCTACCCCAGGGCTTTAAATTGCCTTCTGGGAAAGCCGGGCCCAGTACGGCGCATTGGCTCTTACCTGTATGCCGTACCGGGGCCTGCTGGCTTACTTTCACCTCTGCTCCTCCTCCTCCTTTCTCTCCCTGCAGCTCCTGCTGCTTTCTATTATTCCCTCTCACCTTTTCTCCTGCCTGCCTGTTATGTCTCTTGTGCCCTCCTTCCTCCAGAACAGCACTCCACCATCTCTGTGCATCTAGAGCAGAGAGAATACACAGGCACCAGCAGCAGACACAATTTTCTACACTCTGGGTCCTAGTGGTGCTCCCCACTTTCTCCTCCTCCCCCCCACAATCTGGCACCTGAGGCAGTCGCCTCAGTTCTCCTCATGGTAAAGCAAGCCCTGACTGGAACTAAAATGTTCCGAAAGAAGTTTTGTGTTTACAATGACTTCCATTAACTATCTTTAGCTGCTAGAAAACAACCAGCGTAGTAAATTAAAAGGCATAATTCTGCAATCGCCAGAATGGGCAAAGAAAAAAAACAAAATAGCTTATTATTACCTTGTGTACTTAAAAAAAAATAATCACAGCATTTATGCCTGCAATACAATTATCTTCAAAGCAGGCATTTCCAAGCAATCAGATACTGGCTAGGTAAACCTCAACTCTTCCAGTCAGCCATCAATTGCCAAGAAGCTCCTGACCTAGATGTCATTATTGCTTAAAATTTGATAATGTTCTTTGTTAATTAACTGTTCAATTTAGAAAAAGGGAATAAAAAAAAAACTAAAAAATTCTGAAAAAAACAGGGCTTTGGAGCTTTGCTCTGGCTCTGCTCCAGCTCCAGGCAAAAACCTGCAGCTCCACTATTCTGGAGCTGCTCTGCATTCCAGCTCCAAGGTCTGCTCCAAAGCCCTGGAAAAAACACCAAGAAACAATTTTACGTAGTGAATGTTTGCTTCTTGAGTAAAGTACTAGTACAAAGAGTTAAACAAACCATCAACTAATTAGGAGACAATTACATGCTATTCTGAGGAGAAATAATATGTTAAAATACTTTTTGTGGTAGAATAAATAGCTTGATTTTTAACCCTAGATCAGGGATTGGCAACCTTTGGCATGTGGCCCACCAGGGAAATCTGCTGGCGGGCCGGGACGGTTTGTTTATCTGCAGCGTCCACAGGTTCGGCCGATCGGACCCTCCACTTTCTACGGTTCGCCATGCCAGGCCAATGGTGGCCGCAGGAAGCGGTGCGGGCCAAGGGATGTGCTGGCCGCTGCTTCCTGCAGCCCCCATTGGCCTGGCACGGTGGACCGTGGCCAGTGAGAGCTGCAATCGGCTGAATCTGCGGACGCTGCCGGTAAACAAACCATCCCGGCCTGTTAGCAGATTTCCCTGGCAGGCCATGTGCCAAAAGTTGCCAATCTCTGCCCTAGATTAAAGCATGAAATAAAAAAAAATCTTCAATGTAAGGCCATGTAACACCATATAGGACTTAAGAAAAGAGGAACACTGGAAATGGTTACTTGTATCTAAGGGTTTTTCTAAACAGAGCAGTAAAGACTGGGGGAGGTGTAATTTCTAAAGCACACTAAGATGTTGCACATTAATTGGTCCATGTAGATCCTTCTGGTATGCACTACAGTAGAACCTCAGAGTTACGAACTGACCAGTGAACCACACACCTCATTTGGAACTGGACGTATGCAACCAGGAAGCAGCAAAGAAGGGGGAAAAAGGTGAACATACAGTATTGTATTAAATGTAAACTACTAAAAAAAAAAAAAAAGGAAAGCAGCATTTTTCTTCTGCATAATAAAGTTTCAAAGTTGTATTAAGTTAATATTCAGTTGTAAACTTTTGAAAGAACAACCATAATGTTTTGTTTAGAGTTACAAACATTTTAGAGTCACGAGCAACCTGCATTCCTGAGGTGTTCATAACTCTGAGGACATTCAACTGTAAATGTTTCCTAGTGTGCTTTAATGTAGTGCTTTTTGAAACAGCACTAAAGTACACTAGGGAACATTCCAAAAATATTACTCATTGCAGTATATACTGTAAAGAGAGAACCCCTGATTTTTGGACATCTACATAAAACTCAAATTTAAAAAAAATCAGAATGAAATTAATAAACTCAAAAAAAAAAAGCACCCTAGTTATTACTAGCACTATCGGATGATGGAATAAAAAATACTGAATTCCCTAAAGAACATAACAAAAGGGGTTTCCTTTTCCATCTTCTGGATATGGCTCTGGATGATCCTCTATACAAAAGATTACGAGCAAGTAAAGGGTTATTTATCTTTGCATATATTGCAGATGGGTCAATCAGAACATGAGGCATTAAATCCTGGCTTCATTGAGTCAATTAAAGTTTTGCCATTGACTTCAGTGCAGCCAGGATTTTTCATCGCAGGTGTCTGCTCTCTTTATTGGGTGCTAGAATTGACTGGGAACAGGTCAAAGATGATATATTGTTCTTTACAGCTTGCACCTGTATCTAATTAATTTAGTCTGGATATACAGCTGTGCAGCAAAGCAGCTGACAGCTACTAGAGAGAACAGTCTGGAAGCTGTCAGAGAGCTGCTGTTTGATCTCTCACTCTTTGAAATATCTTTTCTCTGTTTAAAAAAAGTAAAGCATTTTGTTAAGAATCTTCAAGTTCCAAACAGGAATGTATTAGTCTGTTAAGTCTAGGAAATGAAAGTATGAAATATGTTTGTTCCTGGTGTTAAATCACCTATGGAAAACCACCCTGAGCATTTGCTCAATCTTTCCACTCCATCACAGGAGAGAACTACATAAGGAGTCATTCTTCTAACAGAAGAGGAATGATTGAGTGCAATGTATAGAAAGTAATACAGGTGTAGAGCTAAGTCAGTTGTGATTAGCCAGGAAACAGAAGGAATACTAAAGCATTAAAAGAAATAAAGATTTATAACTACACACAGAACCACTGTCGGCATGAATGTAAAGAAATCTCCTGCTCAAAGGCCATTGGATAATAGTGTGTTGTCATAGTATTCATAGTAGTTGCATTCAGCTTTCTATTATATACATTTTTCTTTGAAACTTTCCATGTTTCTTCTTAACCCAAAGATGGCTTTTTCAATTTGAGCAGTTTTGAAGATACAAAAATGGAAAAATATATACTTTGGAATGTAAAAAAGACTTTTTTAATATACACAACTCAAATGACTGAACTTTAAACTTTGAACTTTACAGGTGTTAAACTACATACACAATTAACAATGGGTCTTGTACATGCACAGTATGAAACAGTTGCCATTCTTTACTGCACTGGTATAGCACAGTTCTATAGTTGTGCATTTTAATTGTTTCCCGCTCTATAGAGTGGTTTATCATCTGTATTAGTTATGCCCAGAGCCCTCTTATCAAGATGAGGTCCTTGTTGGGGTAGATGTTGTACAATTACAGGTGGCAGAGACCACCTCTTAACAAAGCTGATAATCTCAGGTTTTTACATGTGCTTAACTTTATAAACATGAGTAGTCCCATTGTTACCTCTCTTCCTTGGCCTTTTAGTATACTCTCCCAAGCCTTCCACTCACCTCCATATAATTATTAACACTCATGGCCCTTGTTGTGTGTCCTGGGCTCTGGAGCTGTCCTCTTATAGGTGGTTGTGCCCCTGCCTATCCCACTCCCCAATTGAACTGTGTGTGTATAATGGCACATTCTACTTCACGAATAATTCATGTCTTATTAGCTTCCTCAGGATCTGATGATCGTTTCAGAGGTTCATAAATTTCTCTAAAATTAACTCTTAAATCTTCCAAATATATTTAAAATGGGGTGGGGATGGGGATAGGCAACCCAGATGTGCCTATATTTAAGGTGCAATACAGGTGCAGTACAGTATTTGCGCTTTTTTTATTTTTTGTCTCTGCTGCTGATTGTTTACTCCTGGTTTCACATGGTAAATGACCATTCAGTCTGTAATTCTGGTATTTGTATCTTTGAGATTCTACTGTATGTGCAAAAGATCTCAGCTGAGTAATCTAAAATTTTGGGTAAATTCTTCTTTGGCTATAGAAAGAGAAGGAATTTCAGCATTAAAACTTCTTTTAAAAAAGTTGGGGTTTGGGGCAAGAGATCACATCAAATCACACTTACAAGGGCAAACTAGTTAAAACCAGTGGTGAGCTGGAGCCGGTTTGCGTGAACTGGTTGTTAAATTTTGAAGCCGGTTTAGAACCGGTTGTTAAAGGGGTGAGCAAACTCTGGATCGCGGGCCACATGTGGCCTGCTCGGGACCATCCTGTCTGTCCCGCCTGAGCTCTCGGCTGGGGATGCTCCCCTGTGAATTTTTACTCACCCAGTGGCATTTTGAGCCTTTGGCAGCACTTCGGCGGCAGGTCCTTCACTCGCTCTGGGCGTTCGGTGGCACTTTGGTGGCGGGTCCTTCAGTGCCGCCAAAGACCTGGAGCGACTGAAGGACATGCCGCCAAAGTGCTGCCGAAGACCCGGAGCGACTGAAGGAACCAGTTCTTCAGCTTCTGGCAGCTCATCACTGGTTAAAACTACCTATGGAGTCATGGCTTCATAATATACAGATACACAACATAAATGACTGCTTCTTGAAATCCACAGGGGGCGAGACAATTCTTGATTTCGTCCTAAGTAGAGCACAGAATCTGGTCCAAGAGGTGAATGTAGCTGAACTGCTCAGTAGTAGCAATCATCATGTAATTTAACATTCTTGTTGAGCAAAAAATACCCAAGAAACCCATCACAGTAGCATTTATCTTCAAAAAAGGCAAATTACACAAAAATGAGGACGCTAGTTAAACAGAAATTAAAAGGAAAGGTCACGTAGGTGAAATGCCTGCAAATTGCATGGAGACTATTAAAAAACTCTATAATAGGGGTTCAAACTAAATGTATATCCCAAATAAAAAAAAAGGACTAAAAAAATGCCACCATAGCTAAACAGCAGAATAAAATAGGTGCTTAGAGGCCAAAAGGCATCCTTGAAAAAATGGAAGTCAAATCCTACTGAGGAAAATAGAAGGGAGCATAAACTGTGGCAAGTCAAGCGAAAAAGTATAAGAAGACAGGCCAAGAAAGAATTTGAAGAGCAATGAGCTAAGGACACACAAATTAAATGGCAACTTTTTTTTTTAAGTACATCAGAAGCAGGAAGCCTGCCGACCAGGCTCTGGGGCCAGTGGATGAGTGAAGTGGAGTATAGCCAATGTAATGCCTATTTTTACAAAAGGCTCCAGAGGGAATCCTGGCAATTACAGGCTAGTAAGCCTAACTTCAATACCAGGCAAATTGGTTGAAAATATAGTGAAAAACAGAATGACCAGACACAGAGATGAACATGATACATTGGGGAAGAGTGAGCATGGCTTTTGTAAAGGGAAATCATAAATCATGCCTCACCTATTAGAATTAGAATTCTTTGAGGGGGGTCAATAAGCATGTGGACAAGCGTGATCCACTAGATATAATGTAGTTGGACTTGCAAAAAGCCTTTGACAAGGTCTCTACCAAAGGCTCGTAAGTGAAGTAGGCAGTTATTGGATAAGAGGGAAGGTCCTCTCATGGATCAATAACTGGTTCAAAGATAGGAAATAAAGAGTAGGAATAAATGGGTAGTTTTTGCAATGGAATGGGTAAATAGTGGGGTCCCCCAGACCTAGAGTGGGAGCTGTGCTGTTCATCATATTCATAAGTGATCTGGAAAAGAAGTTAAAGAGTGAGGTGGCAAGTTTGCAGACCATACAAAATTACTCATGATAAGGCTAAAGCTGACTATAAAGAGTTACAAAAGGATCTGTACAAAGCTGGGTGACTGGATGACAAAATGGCAGGTGAAATTCAATGTTGATAAATGCAAAGTAATGCTCACTGGAAAACAAAATCGCAACTATACTTACAAAATGATGGGGTCTAAATTGGCTGTTGCCACTCAAGAAAGAGACATCCTGGATAGTTCTCTGAAATCAGCCACTCCAGGTGCAGTGGCAGACAAAAAAAGTTAAGAATGGCGACAGCCATTAGGAAAGTGATAAATAACAAAACAAAATATTGTAATGCCACTATATCAATATATCAGTGTTCCCTCACCTTGAATACTGTGTGCAGTTTCAGTCACCCCATCTCAAAAGATATATTAGAATTGGAAAGGGTATAGAGAAGGGCAACAAAAATGATTAAGGGGAAGGAACAGATTCCGTACAAGAGATTAAAAAGACTGGCACTGTTCATCTTAGAAAAGAGATGACTAAGGGCAATACGATAGAGGTCTATGAAATAATGAATGGTATGGAGAAAGTGAATAGAGAAGTGTTATTTACCCCCTCACGTAACTCAAGAACAAGGGGTCAGTCAATGAAATTAATAGGCAGCAGGTTTAAATAAAAAAAGGAAGTATTTCTTCACAGAACCCATAGTCAACCTGGGAAGCTCATTGCCATAGGATGCTGTGAAGGCCAAAAGTATAACGTTTCAAAAAAGAATTAAGATAAGTTCATGAATGATAGATCCATCATGTTAACCAAGATGGTCAGGGATACACCCCATGCTCTGGGTGACCCTACAACTGCAACTGCCAGCATGGGAGTGGACAACAGGGGAAGGATCACTCAAAATTTCCCTATTCTGCTTATTCACTCTTAAGCATCTGTCAGAGACAGTATACCGGGCTAGATGGACCACTGATCTGTCCCAGTATAACTTTTCTTATGTCCAGTGAGTTCATGTTGTTTTGAGATCTTGAGCTTTTGCATTTCCTGACTTTTATGTCTTTAAATTTGCAAACTTAACATTATCTGTACATAGTGTTTTGCATGTAATATCTAAAAATTGTCTGTACATGAAGTGCATGAGGAATCATAACTATATTTATCCACAAACACTGCATTCTAAGTGAATAAATGGCAAAGGCTAGCCAAACAGAATTAGGTTTATTTTTAAATAAAAAAATCATCCAGTACAAAAGGGGAGGTGGTTCCAGGTTTGCCTCTTTGCTCCCAAGACCAGAGGCTTGAACTTCAGATTAGGAACATAACTAGATAGACTATCCTCGCAAACTAAAGAAAGGAATAATACCTAGACACAGGAAGGCAGAAAAGTGAGACATGCATGTTAAATTACAAGAAGCCAGAAAAGAAAAAATAATCCAATGACTAGAAGCTCTTGTTCATAAAAGAAATTAGGTCACTGAGGGCTTTTATCTAGGGGAAGAGAATAGAGTGGAAGGGGGACGGGGGGCCAGGTTACAGACGGATAAAATGAGGCTAACGTCCCTGAGCCTGAAGCAACAGTGGAGCTACAGTTTTTTTAGTCTTTGCAGGAAAGATAATTTAATCTATATAACACTCTTCCTTCAGAAGAATCTCATGGAATTACAGAAATTAAAAATGGAAAAAATCTTTTTAGGCATCATCTCACTGCACTGAGTGTTCCCTGTAGCTTAATTTCTAGTATGTTTTAAATATCTCCAATGATGGGCTGTCTCAGGTTCACTTGTACTAGAAAACAAGCTCACCTTAATTTTACAACAACATATTGATATTTAACTCAAGATAGCCATTGGGGTTTTAAACACTGAAAAACAATTCTTCACTGACTCAACCAAAAAGGTATTGTCAGAGTGAGGCCCACGATGAGGCCAGGCATCTTGGGTTAAGACACGGGACATGCTTCCTCCTGTATCCCAGCCCCACCCAGAACTGGACCCTAGAAGAAGCAGCCAGCCCTTTTGATCTTATCTGCTGGGCTGTAATTGACTTCTGCCCACTCCTGGCCCTTCTAACAGCTAGGAACCAATTCTTGTTGTTTCTGCCAGCAGCTGATCCCAAATTGCCTCTCTAGGCAGTTCTTGGAGGTATGAACTAGCTGTTTTCCCCTGATATGGGCACCTTTTTAGATGGGGTGCTGCAGGGCCTCCAGGAGAAGATACAAATGTTTGCTACACCCTACCACATGGGGATTCAACCATTTCCTTTTGAAGATTATTCCACTCTCTCAGTTCACACACTCAGGTTTCCGTGCAATTTGTTAAACTATAATCTGCTGTTTTTAAAATGTCAACCCATTACTTCTAGTTAAACCTTCTGCCATACTAACAAATTCCTGTCTTAATTGTTTATACCCTTCAAATATTTAGCTATCACTTAGTCAAGTTAAGATACTATGGAAATGGGGGCATTATAAGAACCAAGGTAGATATTATTCATATTTAATTATTTTATCTCTTTCCTCATAAATTAGTCATTCCTGGCCTTATTCATTTGGGCTCCAATCCTGCATTTTGCAGAGTCTGTGTGGAGCCTGATTGCCTGGACACAGTAAATTGCAGGATTAAGGCTTTAGATGATCTTCTCCGAATTCCCACCAGAGTTTTTCTTCTCTGGTGATGCGATACATGTAAATGGATGCAACGTCACACAAACTGTATGCCTCTATGCTCTGTCATGCCTCTGCAACCGAAAATTACATTGACCTTTCTTGGTGTCACATATAATTGCAAAAATCACCTCTAATTTGCTATCCACAATCATCCCAAAGCCTGTTTTGGCATCACCGATTTTCAGGATTCTGGTCTCATCAAAAACGTTTCTGATTATTTTTCTCAAGGGATATTAGTTTGTATATGCCCCAGTTGTATCTCATTTTATTGTTTTCTGTCCTTATTTTTAACCTCTCTTGGACCCTTTGTCCTTTGATCCTTCTGCTGGTCTCCTGTCACTCTTGAGACCTTTTCTACTCCTGAGGGAATACTGCACCACTGCATGGGTGCAGAATTCACGTCCCCTGCAGATTTCTTTGCTTCCCCTCATAAAAATGACTTTCTGATGGGGAAGCAAAGGGAAGCCACAAGAGTGGTCATACACCCCTCTCCATCAGCATGGGTGCATTGTTTCAGGCTTTTGGAATAGCTGGTGGAGAGGTAAATCACTGTGTGGGGAAGGGGCTGGTGACGCCTTGGCTGGTGGCTTCTACCCTGAGTCAGGCTCAGCTGCTAGTCCCAGCTAGGCTGAAGAGGACAGGACTTGTTCTTCTGCTGCATCTCCCCCCATACCCCCGCTTCTTGTCCCCATTGCTTCTCAGCTGTGGAGGGAGGACTCATTGTACGGGGAGCTGCCCCTTGGCTGCCCAACCCGTGTGGATGGACCCCCCATACCCAGCCTGCCTCCACTGAGACACCCACAACCAAGCCCCACCCTGCTGAGCCCAACTCCCTGCACCCGGAACATCACTGCTGAGCCCCACCCCCCCTACATCCACACCCCCACCCCTGCACCCAGACCACCACCCACTGAACCCTCTACACTCAAACTCCCACCCCGATGAGCCCCATGCCCACTGAACCTGGATGACCCCCCACATGTAGACCCATCCCCCCACACCAACACCCCCTGAGTCAAACCACCTTCACCAGAACCCCCCTTGCAGAGTCACATTGCCCCAGCACCTGGAACCCCCCAATGAGCCCCTTTGTGTCCAGATCCTCCCCACACCCAGACCCCATCCCCACTGAGCCCCAACCAGCTGCACCCTGACACCTACCCCAGCAATCACCACTCCCGCAACACCCGGATCCCTGCCCACAGTGCCCCCCATACCCAGTCCCCCTGTTAACCTCAACCACCTTCACCTGGATCCCCTGCAGAGTCCCATTCCCACTGCACCCAGAACCCCCAACGAACTCCCGTGCATCCAGATTCCCCCCGCACCCAGACCCCCCACCCCACTGAGCTGCCCAGATTGCCCCACACCAAACCCTCTCCCCCCACAACTGCAACCCCCACACTAAGCCCCTCCACATTTGGATCCTGCCAGACTGAGCCTGCCTGCCCACACCTGGTGTACCTGGTGTGGTGGGGCAGGGCCCAACCCCAGGGGTATTTTTGGGGCAAGCCTGGCCCTTGCCCTGTGTCAGGGTCAGGTGCAGCCTCACCGCTGAGTTTGTGCCCCTGCCCCTGGAATCCCCCAATGAGCCTCTGTATGAGGGGGGCTGCAGGATGATCTCCCACCTCCATGCAGCCAGTGCCCTGTGCTCCCCACTGCCATGCTGGAGCCTCCAAATTTATTTATTGACAAATAAGATTTGCAGAATTTTAAAACGTGCAGAATTTTAATTTTTTTGGCGTAGAATTCCCGCAGGAGTATTTTTCTTCTCAGTTTCCCTTCTTTGACACGTTGTCCCCTCATACATTTTACTCTGGTTCCCATGAATCTTACCTCACTTCCTGATCCCTGTTTCTATTAGCTCGTCAGAGACATGCATTGCTGTCACTATGCCTTCTCCCAAACTTCCCCTTTCACCCTAGCTGTCATCCGATCCCAATACTGTACTGCATCCCTCTTTCTGCTAATGGAACATCACTCAAAACCTTTTGTAGTGATAATCAAGGTGGGCCATTGCCAGCAGTTAACTGGAACATCTGAGGAACAGTGGGGGGATTAAGGGGGAGAATAAACATGGGGAAATAGTTTTACTTTGTGTAATGACACATCCACTCCCAGTCTCTATTCAAGCCTAAGTTAATTGTATCCAGTTTGCAAATTAATTCCAATTCAGCAGTCTCTCGTTGGAGTCTGTTTTTGAAGTCTTTTTGTTATAATATTGCGACCTTTATGTCTGTAATCGAGTGACCAGAGAGACTAAAGTGTTCTCCAACTGGTTTATGAATGTTGGCGAGTATTTGCTTCAGGTTGGGGGGCTGTCTATAGGCAAGGACTTATACAACCTATCCTGAAGGACGACCCATCACTCTCACAAATCTTGGGAGACAGGCCAGCCCTTGCATACAGATAGCCCCCCAACCTGAAGCAAATACTCACCAGAAACCACATACCACTCAGCAGAACCACTAACCCAGGAACCTATCCTTGCAACAAAGCCTGTTGCCAACTGTGCCCACATATCTATTCAGGGGACACCATGATAGGGCCTAATCACATCAGCCACACTATCAGAGGCTCGTTCTACCAATGTGATATATGCCATCATGTGCCAGCAATGCCCCTCTGCCATGTACATTGGGCAAACTGGACAGTCTCTACGTAAAAGAATAAATGGACACAGATCAGATGTCAAGAATTATAACATTCATAAACCAGTCAGAGAACACTTCAATCTCTCTGGTCACTTGATTACAGACCAAAAGGTCGCACTATTACAACAAAAATACTTCAAAAACAGATTCCAAGGAGAGTCTGCTGAATTGGAATTAATTTGCAAACTGGATACAATTAACTTAGGCTTGAATAGAGATTGGGAGTGGATGTATCATTACACAAAGTAAAACTATTTCCCCTTGTTTATTCCCCTCCCCCCCACTGTTACTCAGACGTTCCTGTTAACTGCTGGAAATGGCCCACTTTGGTTATCACTACAAAAGGTTTTCTCCCCCCTGCTCTCCTGCTGGTAATAGCTCACCTTACCTGATCACTTTCATTACAATGTGTATGATAAATGCATGATAATGCATGATAAATACATGATAAACACCCATTTTTTCATGGTCTGTGTGTATATAAATCTCCTCACTGTATTTTCCACGGAATGCATCCGATGAAGTGAGCTGTAGCTCACGAAAGCTCATGCTCAGATAAATTGGTTAGTCTCTAAGGTGCCACTAGTCCTCCTTTTCTTTTTTCCTCAAGGCTACAGTGCAACTGAACAGGGCAGGTCACTGATGGATGGTTGAAGGCTGATCCCAGTGCTGACACACCCACAGAGCAACCCCCACTCCCTCTGTCCACAGAGAGAGGCAGAGCCGGTGGCGTCCACAGAGCAAAATCCCCCTGTGCCCATCCCCACGAAAGGGGGGGGGTGAGAGACGATGGCACACAGCACCCCAGCAACGTCTCCCCCCACCCCTGAGCTGGGGAGAGACGGACCCACTCGGGGCAGGTTCACTCAGTCCCTGCCTCTCGGGGCCCGGGCCTGCTCCCATGAAAGCGGATGGCAAAGCGCTGGGCTTGGCCTTCCAACCCTGATATTCTATGATTTGGCTCCCAGGCCCCAGCATCGGGCCCCGGGGCAATCGCCGTCACAACCAGCCGCCGGGGCGCCTCCCTCCCCGGGCTGCCCGAGTCCGGCCGGCACCACTTTCCGGTGGGACTTTGTGCCTCGGCGTTTCCCTTCCCCCACCCCGGCCTGCCGCTTCCCCAGTCCCCGCCCGCCCGGTGCGCGTCTCCGGCCCGGCCTTCCCCATGCAGTCCCGGCTTCTGGGCTTCAGCGGCGGCCCCGCAGCGCGGAGAGTCCGGCTCCTTTTGCAGCAGGTGGTGCGGGGCCGCCTGGCTGGGGAGAGGCAGCTGCAGCCGGAGGTCAGGGCGCTGCACGGCCCGGGAGCCGCCGCAGGTAACTCCCCTCCCTGCTCCCGGGTTAATGGGGTGTGACTGCGCCCCCAAACTCCAGCCACTTTTACACCCCTGTGAGCCTCCACGGCCCCCCATCAGCTCTCCAGCCACCATCAACCCCCATTGCCCCAGATCCAATCACCATCAGCCCCACCGGCCCCAAACTCCAGCCCCTTCCACACCCCGCCATCAGTCCCCACTGCCCCCAAACTCCATCCCCTATCAGCTCCCACTGATCCCAAATCCCGCCACCATCAGCCCCCACTGGCCCTGAACTCCAGCCCCCTCCACCCCCAAACTCCATTACTCACATCCCACCATCAGCGCCCACTGCCCCCAAATCCAATCACCATCAGCTTTCACTGTCCCCAAACTCCAGTCCCCTCTGTGTCCCCATCCACTCCCACTGACCCTAAATCCTCCCACCATCAGCCCCCAGTGCCCCAAAAAATCCCAGCTCCCAGATTCAGCCATAAACCCAAATTCTAGTCCCCCCCATTCACCATTAGCCCCTCACTACCCCATATCCAACCACCATCAGCCTCTAATGCCTCCTCCACACCTCACCATCAATCCCCATTACCCCCAAATCCCAGCCCCCAAATCTAATCCACATCAGCCCCTACTGCTCCCAAATCCCAGTCTCACCTGTCCAGATCCTGTTCTAATTCCCTCCTTCCCTTATCCTCAAACTCACTGGCTACACGTTTTTAATCTCCTCTAGTCTTAATCTCCTCTCCTTCTCACACACTAGTGGTATCTTCCATCTCATGCCGTCTTCAACACACTGGGTGTGTTGGGGTTTTTTTGGTGGATTTTACTTTAAATTTTTTCTCAGGGTCTTGTATCCCTTTTACTTGTCTGGAAAGTCAAAACAAAAGTAACTGGGGTATAGGAGCAGGACAGTTCCCAGCTCCTCTCTCTCTAAACTCCACTGGATGTATAGGTTTTGTAGTGAAATTGGGGGATGTTGCCTCATTTTAGGGCAACAATTCACCAATTTTTCTATTCTGAGAAGCACCTCATGAGAGAGAGAGAGCCTCCAAAACACTTGCCTTATCTGTCCATTACTTTTGTTTCAAAATGCTTCATTTTGTGGATCATCAGGAAGAGCTCTGCAGCCTATAGTTTGAGAACCACTCCCCTGGGACAGAGTAGTGATACTTGTATCATTACATTGCATAGGGTTGCCACCTTATGAAGGCAGAACCCCACTAAATTCAGGGGTCCAATGGTGCTGATCTATTTGCAGGATTGGACTTGCCTGTAGAATATACTCCTCTTACCTTGAGGCAATTTTACAGGTTTAAAACGTGGTCTTAGGACCTGTATATGTTCCCTTAAGCAGCACTGTTAGAACATATAATTGACCGTTGTCCTGCATATATTGGGATGAGTGGGACCCTGTTCCTTGAACAATCCCAGAGTATCTTATAATGACGTTCAAGAAATGTGACAGCCTCACACAAATTAGTACTGGGTCTTAAAACAATAACATATGCCAACAGTAGGTGACGTTTTTCTGGGTGTGTGACAAAGGCATCACAATTCCTAAATATAGAATGAATAATGACCAATTATGAATTATTGAGCTAGAATCCTTTTGAGGGGTCCTGATGGTCTCTTAAATTTATGTAATTGTTTTAATTCTTACTTACAGCATTATTACTCAGATTTGCTGCCAGATAATGAGACAATCAGTCAAATATTTGAACAGATTTGAGTTAATCAAGGAAGGAGCTAGTTTGAGGAAAGAATATAATGAGCTAGTATAATATTCAGAGGATGTTGGAATAGGAAAAAACTTATAAAAAGTGAGATTGAAAAGATTGGGATTTTTTACCTTAGAAAGGAGATACATTAGAGGGGGGGTGATAAAAGTTATGTAAGTAATAGTATAGCACAGGTAGATCAGGAGCTTTAGTTCTCACATCTCATAACTCAAGAACAAGAAGGCGTTCAATTAAATTAGAAGGTGGAAAATTCAAAACTAATAAAAGGAGGTACTTTTTCACCCCATGCATAATTAGACTGTGAAACTTTTTAACACAATGCATAATTAGATTACAAAACTCTGTGCCAGAGGATGAAATTGAGGCCAAGAATTGAGAGAGATTCAAAAGAAGATGGGGTATGTCTATGGATAACTCTGTTGTTGTTATCAAAATTAATGATGATAATTTTGGAAGGAATAGTAAGCCTTGTGCCTCAGGGTTTGCACGTCCTCTGAAGCCACTGTCAGAGACCAGCTACTGGACTAGATGGATTTTGGATCTCACTCAGTAAGGCAATTCCTATGTTCCTATGAATTGTGAGGTCTTGATATTAGGAATTCTGTTTATTGCCCATTCTCCTCTAGTGGACTCATTCTCCTTAGGTCCTCCCTGCATCCTCTTGCAGGACCCAGGACTCCTATACCTTTGATAACTTTGGGTGTGCAGTCGGGTAACCTGCTCCTCCTCTTTTGCAACAATGGGTACTTTCATTACCTTCTCCATGGGCTTTCAGGGGGCTGCCCCCACTAGCAGGCTTCTTGATATAGTGTTTCCTCTCTTCGCCTATGCAAAATGAGATTTTTGGGAAGGGCTGGAAGCTGCAGCCAGCTAGGTAAGCAACAGTCAGTCTGGTGCCCTGATTGTCTGAAGCTGAGACACATCCCAGATACTGGTGTGGCAGTAGCTCCTCAGTATTGGGACAGAATGGTTGCCTGTCACAGTTTTATAAAATGTGAAGGGGTGGCACCCAGCTCCCCCTAACTTTCTTTGCAATAGGGAGTAGTGGCCTCCTGGCACCCTATAAAGAGCTGTGGAAGAACAGATGCAGGCAGCCAGTGTCAGAGAGTTATGAAGAGGGGGGTGGGGAAGTAATAGAATTATGGGAAGAGAAAAGGGATTACTAAAGCTTCATGGAAATACTTGTGAGAGATTTGCACTTGTGCAGCTCAAATGGGAGATCCTAGTTTGTTCTGATTATTACTTGATTTCTTGAATAAAGGGCAAGAGTTGGTCCATTTGAGAATTTTTATATTCAGGTTGCATGTTCCAAGCCAGTGGAGTATAACCATCTGTTACTTTTCTTCAGTGAAGTGGTGGTGATGAAAAATTTTTAAAAAATGTATTTACTTTGTTGGCTGAGCTTATGAGCAATGAAGTGTGCAACCTTTTAATTGGCTGAGCGAAGTGAGGCCTACACTCCTGATGGCAATTCTCTGCTTGTGTGTCTGGGCATAATTCTTGAACACCACAGGCAATCAATTCCAAAATTGCAGGATATGTTATACACAAAAATGGGAAGAATCCTATTGATTTTTGGTGGAAATCAGAAACGGGTGGGAGGGAGGCAGCTCTTGGCATTTGGTTAGCACACCCTCAGCTTTAACCACATCTGTTTTTGTCTAGAGAGTCTAAAAAAAAAAATGGCTGCCATCAACTTTTTCTTTTAACACCTTCCAGCATAACAACATACCCCATCTCAGCTCTGCCTATCGTTCCAAAAGCGTTTAAAATGTTGACAGCCTGAATGACTTATATTCCAGACAGAGAGAAAAGAAATAATTTTACAAATTCCAAATTAGGGGGGAAATGGAGGGCAGCAAGGACCCCCTTGTGTGTGAAAGGAGGTTGGCAACCCTCTAGATGGAAGCAGGCTAAGATGAGCAGTTACAAGGGAAATGGGGAAGACTGTGAGTTCTTGGCATATGGTGAAAGGGAGAATTTTTGAGGCGGCATACAGAGCCTCTGGCATGAAGATGGGAGTAGGGGAATTGCAGGGAGTGGTTTTATTTAGTCAGCAAGAGACCTCTCCTGCCGACAAAGAGCAGCTACATTGCATACCTTAAAGGACACAGCTGTGCTGCTGTAAGGTGTGCAGTGTAGACATAGCCATGCACAGCTCAACAGGCTATTAACACTTAATAAACATGATTTCTTGGTCATTCTCTTTGAGTAAAATTCAGTATATAGGCTGTGAAATTCAAAATCTGGCAATTGTTTTAACTTCTGATATTTAGTAAATATTTATTTAATTATAGCCACAGTTGTTTGTTGGTTTGTTTTGCAAATATTTTTTGGGTTAATACATAAACCTTGTTGTCCTGAAGTTGAACTTGTTTAGCCGATTCAAGCACTCGACAAGGACTCTTATTAATAGTCACATAGGAATTGCCAGGGTGAATTTTGAAGGGTGTTTCATCTAGTTTTCAATAAAAGGAAGTTCTTTTTAATAAGTCTCTTTGATTTTCAGACATAGTTTATTTTCTTTTATTGTGTCACTGAAAATATTCTAATTATCAATTATGCTTGATGTTTAAGCTTATTTAAGAATAGGTTGACAGCTTGGATATTCCACTTTGAACAAACTGTACTTTGCAAACCTTATTTTAGTATTGAAACACTAAGTTAATTTTCATATTACAGTACTGACAAGCCTGGACAGCTTAGCACTGATAAAGCACACTAGTGGGAAGTGCCAACTGCCTAATTGGTGAACAGGACAATTCTCAACTGTTCAGCCCAGGATATCATTCTCTTTGAGCCAGAGAATTTTTGGCCGTTAAATTCATGTTTTTACTGGAAAAATAAAGCAGCTGGCATATACCCCCTCCATGTCACTAAGATTCAGAGAATGCTGTCTCAACTGCGGGCCTCAGAGAACACAACCAATGTCTTTATTGACATTGTAGACCAGGGATCGGCAGCCTTTGGCATGTGGCCCATCAGGGAAATCCCCTGGCAGGTCGGGATGGTTTGTTTACCTACAGCGTCCGCAGGTCAGCTATTGCAGCTCCCACTGGCCGTGGTTCACTGTTCCAGGCCAGTGGGGGCTGCGGGAAGCGACATGGCCCGAGGGATGTGCTGGCTGCCACTTCCCGCAGCCCCCATTGGCCTGGAACGGCGAATTGCGACCAGTAGAAGCTGCGATCAGCTGAACCAGTGGACGATGCAGGTAAACAAACCGTCCCGGCCCGCCAGTGGATTTCCCTGACGGGCCGCGTGCCAAAGGTTGCCGATCCCTGTTGTAGTGAACTAGTGAAGAAAATCATTAGTTCATAGTAGGGCTATTAGCACAGAAGAAAATCAAGTCTCAGCCAAAAAACATCGGAACTTCTCTGGTTCTAACACAGCTAATGTTGATTAGAAATGACATTATGTATTATGAAAACATTAGATGCTGAAAGTCAGCACTGTGTTTCCTTAGAGGGAAATGTGGCACCACATATTTTGTCCAGAAGAGTATCGGTTCTCGCTTGAAGAAATTTTGCTAACTGAGGCAAAAGACTTTTTTGGAATGTTAGTAGAATTTCAACGTAGGTACCTTTATTTGCTAACAAGTAACCCCCAACTCTGCAATGTCTGCAGACTGTTTAATGCAGTGGATATAGAGCTAACTTCGTCAGTTAACCCAAAAAAAGGAAGCAGTGGAACAAATTTTTGCTTATGATACTGTTTTCCTGGAACACTTAAATAAAAAAACGAAACAAAACACCCCTAGTATTCCAAAGACCACAGTTATCCTTCAGGTGTGTATAGAATAGGTCTGCGAGCACGAATAAATTTATGACTAAAGACTACAATGCACAAGCCAAAATGCAGGCACAGAACTATTTAAATAAGTGTAAAATCTTGCATTCAACTCCAAATACATGCTTACTGTACTTCGTAATAATTTATTCAAAAAGGCTGCGGAAAAGGAAAAACCAAATTCTTAATAACAATACCATTACCCTTTTCAAGCTTAAATTGGATCTCTAAGGATGAGTTGCCATTCTCTTTGCTATATGTCCTTTTGTAAAGGTGTTTTATAAATGATATCAGTTGGAAGCATTTATTTTTCTTTCCTTCACTTTATCATAAAATGAAGATTTAAAAATATATATACAGATGTAATTTAGCTGTTGAACTTTTCTCAAACAGATGTGGTATAATCACACAGAAATTGGTGTTAGCAGTGCATAACACCACAGTTTAAATGTGTTTGTGCTATTAGTTGCAGGGAGAAGATGAATATTTTATATAAAACTGAATTATAGATATTTTGAGATCATTTTTCAGTATGGTAATCATATAATTTCAGACCTAAAGAGGGCAAAAGAGAGAACCCTCAATCACCCAGTAAGAATGCATTTCAAACCTCCCCGTGTCTCATTAGGGTCCTAATCCTGCAAGGACTGACATATGTGCTTGGAATTATTTATATGCATAATGTTACTGACCTCAGTGGGACTGCTCACAGTGAGTAAAGTTAAATACATGCCTACGTCCTTTCAGATAGGAGTCTAAAATTATAGAGGAGATTCTTTGTTTTAAAATGGCCATTTTAAATTTATTGTATTTCTTTTGCTTTTCATGATGTGTTATTTCACCATAAAAAGTAGCTAAAAGAAAAATGTAGGAAAAACTATTTTCTGCTACTTTTTTTTAAATTGAGGTAAAGATATAATCTATTTATCTGTCTTTATATATGACTCATACACAGTAGTGGTGTATGTCTACACTATGGAGATCATACTGGCATAGTTATGTTGCTGTAGCTATGCCAGCATAACCCCACAGTGTAGACGTAGCCTATTCCAGTGTAAGGGTTTTTTCTGTCAGTTTAGGAACTCCACCTCCCTGAATGATGATAGTAAAGTCAATGGAAGCATTATCCTGTTGGCATAGCTGCATGTACACCAGGGTTAGGTTGGGATAGCTGTTGGTCAGGGTTGTGGATTTTCCACACCCCTGAGCAAAGTAGCTATGTGAATCTAAATTTTAAGTGTAGATCAGGCCTTTGTATCTCACAGTTTTTAAAAATAGATCTAACAATAGCTCTTTATTCACCACTTGTAGGAAAAATAATTTGATGGGGTGGAAAAAATTTCAAAGTAATATATGAGTTTTTAAATGAGATGTAAACCTAGGTCTCCAATCCTGCGATTGTGATCCATGTGTGTGGACAGCTGTCTGCATGAAATTATTATGTGGGATTAGGCATGGTCTTGATAGTCTGAATGATAGACCTAATTCTTGACCACTACCTGCCATGTAGACACAGTTAGGTCCACAGAAGAATGCTATTTACTATCACTTAGGGAGGTGCAGTTCCTACAGCAATAGAAAACCCCCTTCTGAAACTGTAGTCTGTGTCTACACTATGGGGCTATGCTATAGCTGCTGTGGCAACCATAGTGTAGACATGGATTTTTTTCACTTCTTGTAGGAATAGGGGTATATTAAATGTGTTATCCAGTCTAAATTGCAGTTCTAGAAAAACAGAGGGTGTTAGTTTCCCTGGGTTGTCACATTTTTATTAGCTAAATTAACTCAAGATAGGCAAATATCTTTATTTAGAAGCTCACTTTCCAACATTTTTGCTGTATTTGAGTGAAAGTTAAAAATTGCACAGCTTCAGGAAAGTGCTGTTGAGCTACTGTGTTAAGGTTCACTTTTAAACTGGCACTTTTTCCCCCAAAGCTATCTGTTCAGCTGTGGTTTTCAGGACTTCATCAGTGCTCATTCTAGGGCCTGGTCTACGCTAGGAATTTACATTGGTATAGGTATGTCTCTCAGGCGTGTGAAAAATGTAGGTGAGAGACGTAGCTATAATGACCTAACCCCTGGTGTAGATAGTGCTAGGTCAACAGCACAATTCTCATCAACCTAGCTACCGCCTCTCGGGGAGGCTGATTACCGATAGCGATGGGAGAATCCCTCCCACTGGCCTAGGTAGTGTCTACACTGAAGTGCTACAGTGACACAACTGTGTCATTGTAGTATTTTAACTCCATTTTGATGGAGGTAGTACAAGAAAAGGGAAAGTTTGGAATGCTCATAATATATGTTTGTAATTTTTAAAAAAACAGTGTGTCAATAGAGGGAACCCAAATAATATACTTGACTATGCTGATGTTAGAAGGACAGGTGAGGTCCCTTTATATATGAACCATAGAGATAAGCATGAATAAGAACCTAGACTAGAGTTGCACACTGTGGTGTTTCTGTAGGCTGAGTTCATCGCACACACCTGGAGCTCCTTGCATTCCTTCATTTCACCACAATTTGTAATTTGTAAAATTATTTATTTTCTTTCTGCCTGGGAGATAAGTCATTCAGGGCATCATCATTTTAAATTCCATTGCCATCATGAGCAGAGCTGAGTTGGGGAGGAGGATGTAACCTGGACAGTGTTAATGGATGTCATCAACTGGTCTTTTTATAGAGCTGGTTAAATCTGATGTGTTTGCTAACCAGATGTCAGGAGCTCTGTATGTGCCCTATTTCCACCTTCCTGTTTTCCCATTTTCACCAAATGGGCACTATATGGGCCTGATTTTAATGGAATTTCAGGCTTTTCTGGTTTTCTGATTTTCATCAAAATCAATAGGCTCTGCTCTTTGATACCTAGAACAGTGCATGAAACTTTGGAATTGACAGGATGTGGTTTTCAGAATATATCATGTTACAGGAAGACAGACAAACAGAGAAATGCCATCAAGTTGAGTGTAAGGCCTTGCTTTGCTTGGCGAATAAAATAGTCTAAAAACTGCTGTAGTTTCTATTGTATGCAGTGTAGTTGTAGCTGTGTCAGTCCCAGGATATTAGAGAAACAAGGTGGGCGAAGTAATATCTTTTATTGGACCAACTTATGTTGGTGAGAAGTTGGTCAAATAAAAGTAGTTTCTATTATGATCCTAAAGCTTATAGTGTCTTATTTTTGTATACAAGAAACATCAAAAATAGAAGGGAAATTGTTTTGGTTTTTATTTTCTTCTTCTTTTTTATTTTTTACTGGCCCACTCCTTGTCTGGTATCACACACCTTGTTCTTTCAGCCCCTGTCTCACTCCTGCTGTATTTGAAAGAATCATGTGTATATGGGAGAGAGACAGTATGTTTACAGCTTGAATGTAAATGATTTAAGCTAGAAGCTAATTAGTCATATACACTTGTTTTGTCGCTCGTTGGGTGGGGGAAGGCAAGAAAACAAACTGACACTAAATTCCTGAGGCAGACAATCAGACAGATCTGTTTTAAGAGGAATTTTAGCTTTCAAGAAGATGACCTGAAGAAGGAGGTTGTGGGGCTTCAGGCAAGCAGTGGACCCCTTGGGACAGTTGCCGAAATTTCAGGTGTCTTCCACCTACTTGGATCCAGCTTGCTTCATTATCACCCTAGTGAGCAAGAGAAGTTAGAGCTGCAGACACATAAGGAGAGTGGGAGGGGATGCTTTGGTTGTAGTTTTCAGCCCTGAAGTGCTGGCTTACTACATTCTTTATAACAAATGGAAAGAGTAAGTTTTAAAGGGATCCTGAGCTTAAAGGAACAGTGACCATCAACTAGCCACAGGGAAAGACTGACCTATTATATTGATGTAAGTGGAGTTACTGTAGGAAACACTGCATACGTTGTTTGTCGATACAGTGCTTCTTGTAGACTGTTAAAGGGTATTAAATAATGAATGTTAGATTTGTTCAAGCATTTCTTAGGAACCAGGATTCAGGAAACAGCAAGAGGAATATGGTATTAAAATAGAGTAGCATGAAAGGAGGCTAAAAAATATCATAATTCAGACACATTACATTACTGTTGATTCAAAAATGAAGAGTGTAAGGAAAAGGAGCTAATTTTTTTTTTTTTTTGAGGGATTGGCCAAGGACTGGAAGTTGAAAATAAAATACAAATCTGTACTGGAAATGTAAAATTGAAAAGTGCAACTTAACGCACAAATACAGCCAATTAAGGGATGCTGGGAAAAGATAAAGGTAGCAAAGCTGGAGAATGAGCTAATGCTAGTTGAGAGAGTCAAGGGAATAATTAGGGTTTTAGAATTTATCAGGGAAAACTTGTAAGACCTGAGAGAAAGTCCATCAGTAAGGACTAGCTTATGGGTTTCCACAGACTGTGGGTAAATGGCAGTACAACTAGGTGTTGCCCAAGGAGAACCTTAGGGTGTCACAAAACGATCCCTAATTCCTCTCTTGCTCCAAGGAGGAAGTAATCTGCGCCAGCTCTGTGCCTGGCCCAAATACTTTCCCCTCTATGCCAGCTCAGCTGTGTTGGCTGGTGAATTTGTGGGGGTATAAGAGGTGTAGTGAAGGCTTCACCCACTTCCCTTCCCACCCAACTATGCAAGAATGGGAGAAGTGGCTCTGTGGAGTCTGCTCTCATTCCTCCATGCTGTGATATTTTTATGTTCCCTAATTCCGTTGCATACTCTGGTCTCTAATAGTGCTTAAAATGAAGAAGGATGTATCTGTATCTAGTGAACTTTTAAAAATGTTTTTTTAAAAAAAAACCCTCCTAGAAGAACTGTTTGAACTAGAGAAAGGTTGGTGGGAAAAATTAACTACTTAAAAAAGGAGGTGAAAGACCCTCTAAAATAACCATAGAGAAGGGATACGTGGAAACTTTGAATATATACAATCAACATCAGACATTTTGCATACATGTTAAAATGATGAGCGAACACATTTATTGTCCCCTGTGGCCTCTTGTGAGCTGCTGCAAACAGGGAGCTGTGGCCAGGATCCTTTTGAAGCACATGGGCTGACCTGGGGGTTCATGAGAGGGTTCTGGGTGCTAGCTCTGACTTATATTTGCCACCCCAATCCCTCAGAAAAATATAACCGTAAACTAAGCTACCAATTCTAAAACTTCACAAGAGCTGAAAGGACTTAGTGTTTTGTGACATCTTAGGAAGATACCAGATTCTGCAGGTTCAACAACCATTGAGTTGATGGGGCACTGATTGAGATGAGTGGGTCAGTTTGCACAGCTCAGAGGTATTGTTTCAGGCTGTCTGCATACTCTGGAAAATCACCACTCCATTAAGTTATGCTCATTTCACATTTTCAAGGTTCTGCAGTCTTGAGGGCTAGAAGATTAATTTTTAAAAGATGAAAGCTCAGATTCTGGAGCACAGCTCTGTGGCGAAGAGTGAATTCCATAGCTGTGGAATACAGAGGGCTCTGGCTATAACAACAGCAAAAGTACTGTCTATGGAAGTGTTCAGTTATTATTTAAACCAAAAATATCCTGGTGCTTGAACCATTGGAAAGTGTTAGATGCTAGTACAGTAATAGTTCTGAAACTCAGCAGAGGCTGTTCCCTGAATGTGCAGTCATACCCTTCTTCACTTTTAGGGCTACAGTATCAGCATTATTGAAAGCACATGTATGTTTTTAAAAAAGCGTACAATATATTCTAATATTTCTTCTTTTTTTTAGGTGATACTGTTACTATTGGAGATGTGTCATTTAAACTCAAAGTGCCGAAGAGCCCTGAACTTGTGCCACTGAACTACAGTAAGAAACCTCTTTCCTTTGGCTAGTGAATGTATAATGTGTCTAGAATATTGGAGCCCAGTCCTACAAACCCTTACTCTCATGCAAACAATATGTCTCAACTTATCCCTCGGTATTTTAAAGAAGAAACTGAGAAGAATATATTTTTTAGAGGGAAGCTGATTAAAATTGTAATGGGCATTCACCCTACCCTGCCATCCCCCTTGAGAGAGAAGCTGTGGGAATGAGAATGGAAATGCTTTTTGTGGTGGGCCTGTTGCTGGCGCTAGGCGAGGCAGACACTGTTGTGGTAGGACTGTGGTTGCATTAAAGTTGTTTGGATTTTTAGATAATATGGTCGGTCTTCATTCCTTCAGATACTCTTGATGTTACAGTACTTTTAGTATAAATTACTTATGTTAATTACTCTTAATACCTTAGATTAGTGTTTCTCAATCTTCTCAGGTTGGCAACCCCTTATTTGAAGTAAAACATTTTCACAACACTTGTACTCATTTACTATAAAAGTCAGAGTACAAAATGTATTGGTAACAATAAACCTATATAATTTAACTGTGTATGTGTATGGAGAGGTTGATAGAGCGTATTTGACCTTGAAGAGTAAGGGTGTGCAGGGAGCGGGGAAGTGAGATTTCTTTGCTTTAGTTTGTAATAATTCTCTCAATGCCTTGTGACTCCTCTGGGGGCTGTGACACACCAGCTGAGAAATACTGCTTTACATCATTTAAAATTCCTAAACATCTGTGCTAAAAAAACAACAAGGAGTCTGGTGAAAAGAAAAGGAGTACTTGTGGCACCTTAGAGACTAACCAATTTATTAGAGCATAAGCTTTCGTGAGCTACAGCTCAGTTCATTGGATGCATACTGTAGAAAGTGCAGAAGATCTTTTTATATACATACAAAGCATGAAAAAATACCTCCTCCCACCCCACTCTCCTGCTGGTAATAGCTTATCTAAAGTGATCACTCTCCTTACAATGTGTATGATAATCAAGTTGGGCCATTTCCAGCACAAATCCAGGTTTTCTCAACCCCCCCCCCAAACATACACACAAACCCACTCTCCTGCTGGTAATAGCTTATCTAAAGTGACCATCCTCCTTACAATGACAGGTTTCAGAGTAACCGCCGTGTTAGTCTGTATTCGCAAAAAGAAAAGGAGTACTTGTGGCACCTTAGAGACTAACCAATTTATTTGAGCATGAGCTTTCGTGAGCTACAGCTCACTTCATCGGATGCATACCATGGAAACTGCAGCAGACTTTATATACACACAGAGAATATGAAACAATACCTCCTCCCACCCCACTGTCCTGCTGGTAATAGCTTATCTAAAGTGATCATCAAGTTGGGCCATTTCCAGCACAAATCCAGGTTTTCTCACCCTCCACCCCCCCACACAAATTCACTCTCCTGCTGGTGATAGCCCATCCAAAGTGACAACTCTCTACACAATGTGCATGATAATCAAGTTGGGCCATTTCCTGCACAAATCCAGGTTCTCTCACCCCCTCACCCCCCTCCCAAAAACCACACACACAAACTCACTATCCTGCTGGTAATAGCTCATCCAAAGTGACCACTCTCCCTACAATGTGCATGATAATCAAGGTGGGCCATTTCCAGCACAAATCCAGGTTTTCTCACCTCCCCACCCCCATACACACACAAACTCACTCTCCTGCTGGTAATAGCTCATCCAAACTGACCACTCTCCAAGTTTAAATCCAAGTTAAACCAGAACATCGGGGGAGGGGGGGAGAGGGTAGGAAAAAACAAGGGGAAATAGGCTACCTTGCATAATGACTTAGCCACTCCCAGTCTCTATTTAAGCCTAAATTAATAGTATCCAATTTGCAAATGAATTCCAATTCAGCAGTTTCTCGCTGAATTCAGCGGTTTCCAGCTTTCACCCTGACCACACCACACGATCCATCGTCTACAGCCAAGCTCTGCTATACAACCGCATTTGCTCCAACCCCTCAGACAGAGACAAACACCTACAAGATCTCTGTCAAGCTTTCTTACAACTACAATACCCACCTGCGGAAGTAAAGAAACAGATTGATAGAGCCAGAAGAGTTCCCAGAAGTTACCTACTACAGGACAGGCCTAACAAAGAAAATAACAGAACACCACTAGCCGACACCTTCAGCCCCCAACTAAAACCCCTCCAACGCATTATTAAGGATCTACAACCTATCCTAAAGGATGACCCAACACTCTCACAAATCTTGGGAGACAGGCCAGTCCTTGCCTACAGACAGCCCCCCAACCTGAAGCAAATAGTCACCAGCAACCACATACCACACAACAGAACCACTAACCCAGGAACCTATCCTTGCAACAAAGCCCGTTGCCAACTGTGCCCACATATCTATTCAGGGGACACCATCACAAGGCCTAATAACATCAGCCACACTATCAGAGGCTCGTTCACCTGCACATCCACCAATGTGATATATGCCATCATGTGCCAGCAATGCCCCTTTGCCATGTACATTGGTCAAACTGGACAGTCTCTACGTAAAAGAATAAATGGACACAAATCAGATGTCAAGAATTATAACATTCATAAACCAGTTGGAGAACACTTCAATCTCTCTGGTCATGTGATTACAGACATGAAAGTTGCTATATTACAACAAAAAAAACTTCAAATCCAGACTCCCGCGAGAAACTGTTGAATTGGAATTCATTTGCAAATTGGATACAATTAACTTAGGCTTGAATAGAGACTGGGAGTGGCTAAGTCATTATGCAAGGTAACCTATTTCCCCTTGTTTTTTCCTATCCCCCCCAGACGTTCTTGTTAAACCCTGGATTTGTGCTGGAAATGGCCCACCTTGATTATCATACACATTGTAAGGAGAGTGATCACTTTAGATAAGCTATTACCAGCAGGAGAGTGGGGTGGGAGGAGGTATTTTTTCATGCTTTGTGTGTATATAAAAAGATCTTCTGCACTTTCCACAGTATGCATCCGATGAAGTGAGCTGTAGCTCATGAAAGCTTATGCTGAAATAAATGGGTTAGTCTCTAAGGTGCCACAAGTACTCCTTTTCTTTTTGCGAATACAGACTAACACAGATGTTACTCTGAAAGGAGTCTGGTGGCACCTTAAAGACTGACAGATTTATTTGAGCATAAGCTTTCATGGGTAAAAAACCCACTTTTTCAGATGCATGGAGTGAAAATCACAGATGCAGGCATACCCCTGACACTTGACACCATTTGTGCTGTACATTTACTTTTTCATTTCACCCAATTTTAACAGTGAATATGCACTAGTCCATTTCACTTCTGTTTAGTCAGTTTCCAGTTCTCTTACACTAATACAAATACTTTAATTTCAATAACAACAAATTACAACATTTTAATTCTGTTAGGTTGGTAAATCTATATGGGTATGTATTTATTTTCTGTGATCTAAATCTGAGGCCTGAATTATTGGATAGTGTCTCTTAGTTTTTTGGCATAGAATCATAGAACTGGAAGGGACCTCGAAAGGTCATCTAGTCCAGTCGCCTGCACTCAAGGCAGGACTAAGTATTATCTCTAGACCATCCCTGACAGGTGTTTGTCCAACCTGCTCTTAAAAATCCCCAATGATGGAGATTCCACAACCCCCCTGGGCAATTTATTCTAGTGCTTAACCACTCTGACAGGAAGTTTTTTCTAATGTCCAACCTAAACCGCCCTTGGTGCAATTTTAGCCCATTGCTTCTCGTCCTATCCTCAGAGGTTAAGAAAAGCAATTTTTCTCTCGCCTCCTTGTAACAATCTTTTATGTACTTGAAAACTGTTATCATGTCTCCTCTCAGTCTTCTCTTCTCCAGACTAAACAAACCCAATTTTTAAAATCTTCCCTCATAGGTCATGTTTTCTAGACCTTTAATCATTTTTGTTGCTCTTCTCTGGACTTTCTCCAATTTGTCCCCATCTTTTCTGAAATGTGGCGCCCAGAACTGGACACAATACTCCAGTTGAGGCCCAATCAATGCAGAGTAGAGCAGAAGAATTACTTCTCGTGTCTTGCTTACAGTACTCCTGCTAATACATCCCAGAACAATATTTGCTTTTTTTGCAACAATGTTACATTGTTGCCTCGTATTTACCTTGTGATCCACTATGACCCCCCAGATCCCTTTCCGCAGTAATCCTTCCTAGGCAGTCATTTCCCATTTTGTATGTGTGCAACTGATTGTTCCTTCCTAAGTGGAGTACTTTGCATTTGTCCTTATTGAATTTCATCCTATTTACTTCAGACCATTTCTCCAATTTGTCCAGATCATTTTGAATTTTAATCCTATCCTCCAAATCACTTGCAACCCCTCCCAGCTTGGTGTTGTCCACAGACTTTGTAAGTGTACTCTCTATGCCATTTTCTAAATCACTGATGAAGATATTGAACAGAACCGGACCCAGAACCGATCCCTGCGGGACCCCATTTGTTATGCCCTTCCAGCATGACCGTGAACCACTGATAATTACTCTCAGGAAATGACTTTCCAACCAGTTATGCACCCATTTTATAGTAGCTCCATCTAGGTTGCATTTCCCTAGTTTGTTTATGAGAAGGTCATGCAAGACAGTATCAAAAGCCTTGCTAAATCAAGATATATCACATTTACCATTTTCCCCCCTCTCCACAAGGCTTGTTATCCTGTCAAAGAAAGCTATCAGGTTGGTTTGACACAATTTGTTCTTGACAAATCCATGCTGACTGTTACTTATCACCTCATTATCTTCTAGATGTTTGCAAATTGATTGCTTAATTATTTGCTCCATTATCTTTCAGGGTACAGAAGTTAAGGTAACTGGTCTATAATTCCCCGGGTTGTCCTTATTTCCCTTCCTATAGATGGGCACTATATTTGCCCTTTTCCAGTGTTCTGGAATGTCTCCCGTCTTCCATGACTTTTCAAAGATAATTGCTAATGGCTCAGATATCTTCTCAGTCATCTCCTTGAGTATTCTAGGATGCATCAGGCCCTGGTGATTTGAAGACATCTAATTTGTCAAAGTAATTTTTGACTTGTTCTTTCCCTATTTTAGCCTGTGATCCTACCTCATTTTCACTGGCATTCACTATGTTAGACGTCAATCGCCACCAACCTTCTTGGTGAAAACCGAAACAAAGAAGTCATTAAGCACCTCTGCCATTTCCACATTTTCTGTTGTCTTCCTCCCTCATTGAGTAATGGGCCAATTCTGTTCTGGGTCTTCCTCTTGCTTTTAATGTATTTGTAAAATGTTTTTTTTGTTACCCTTTATGTCCCTAGCTAGCTTGATCTCATTTTGTGCCTTGGCCTTTCTGATTTTGTCCCTACATACTTGTGTTATTTGTTTATATTCATCCTTTGTAATTTGACCAAGTTTCCACGTTTTGTAGGCCTCTTTTTTGAGTTTTAGATCACTGAAGATCTCCTTGTTAAGCCAGGGTTGTTTCTTACCATACTTCCTGTCTTTCCTACGCAGTGAGATAGTTTACTCTTGTGCCCTTAATAATGTCTCTTTGAAAAACTGCCAGCTGTCTTCAATTGTTTTTCCCCTTAGACTTGCTTCCCATGGGATTTTACCTACCAACTCCCTGAGTTTGCTAAAGTCTGCCTTCTTGAAATCCATTGTCTTTATTGTGCTGTTCTCCTACCTACCATTCCTTAGAGTCATGAACTCTACCATTTCATGATCACTTTCTCCCAAGTTGCCTTCCACTTTCAAATTCTCAGCCAGTTCCTCCTTCTTTGTCAAAATCAAATCTAGAACAGCCTTCCCCCTCGTAGCTTTCTCCACATTCTGAAATAAAAAATGGTCTCCAATACATTCCAAGACTTGTTGGATAATCTGTGCTCTGCTGTGTTATTTTCTCAACAGGTGTCTAGGTAGTTGAAGTCTCCCATCACCACCAAGTCTTGTGCTTTGGATGATTTTGTTAGTTGTTTTAAAAAAAAGCCTCATCCATTTGGACATGTGGTTAAGTTACAAGATTTGCTAAACATGTGAGCAAGACATACCAGCCAGATAACTAAGAAAGAGGATTCTCTGTACTACCTCAGAGCACTAGTCCACCCTGTCTGGTATCCCTGATGCTTCAGAGATAACACCACCCTCAAATACTTTTGGCATATGGTCCGTCGGAAAAAAAATTCCTGCGTGATTCTAGGCAAATCAAATAAAACTAAAATTTCACAGAGGTCACTGAGTTCTTCATTTTCTGGGTGCCCAACTTAAGACACTGGGGGGTTTGATTTGCAGAAGTGCTGAGCACGCAGTTGCAGCTGAGGTTAATGGGAGCTGTGCACTGAACATATGAAGTGTTATAAAATATAAGTACTCTGAATAATCGGGCCTTAAGCTTTTGAAGTTAAGCACCCAAAATTAGCTGACACTTTTGAAAATGTGTGTCTTAATTTCTCTGCATTAATTCTCCATGTGTAAAATAAGGACAATAATATCACCTTACCTCAGACAGGGTTTGAAGATAAATTAATTTATGTTTGTAAAGAACTAAAGCCTGAAAATGAAAACACCATAGAAAAGTCCCTAGACAAGAATAATGCTGTATACAGGATGTAAGGGTTGCATGGTATGAGTAAATAGTGCATGGGGGACACACTGAAGGGTGAGGACAAAAATAAATATTGAATGGCTACTTATTCAGTGAGTAGCATCCATCCTGATTGCACATGGATAAAATAGTACATCACCGTGTAATTAATGACTGCTTTATATGCATATGCACTGGCAATCCTCATTTTGGTATTTCCTAATTTGTATGTGGTTGACTTTGCAACCTTAACATTCTTTTAATGTAATTTTCTTGGACGCAGTATATACTGTAAAATCAGATTACCCGAAAAAGACTTTCCACATATTGGATTTTAAATTATTATAATGTAATATTCGTAAATACAACCTTAAGTCTGTCCAGTGGATGAGCATCTTGTGGGTGAATAGCATACAGAGAACATGAGTTGAACTTTCTGTAGAAGTATTTTACTAATAAATTAAAGTATTCTTATATGGTCCCCTCTATTTACTTCACAATATAGTATAATTAAAGCAGTAATTCCTACTGATGTTGACTGTAAAACAGAGCCATCTTGTAGCATTGATCTTTAAACAGAATTCCCTATTGAAGCTAATTAGCAATTCTGCTTAAAAAGTCAGTGACATTACTAGGCCCATAAATGATTAACATAAGATAAGCTGTGTTTCTCAGGTAGTCATACATTTCTGAAACTTTCAGCTTGCAGGCTGAAATTGTCAAGGCTTTTTCCTGCTCAGGGTTGGTTGGTTTGTTTGTTTGAGAAAAAATTGTTCAGCCACTAGTGTTTAGGAGGAGAGTGAGGCAAAGTTATATTTCCTCCTTTAAATAGGCTCCCCAGAATCACAAGGAAGTTGCAAAAAAATGTTGACCAGTTTTAGAAAGAAATGATTGGATTAGAAATATAAGAAAGCAGATATTGAGGTGTCAGAAGAAGAGGTGGTAGAACAAACTGATAATTTAAAAAAACATGAAATCCATAACAATGATTTACATCTAAGAGTTCTGACGGAGCTTAAGTATGAAATGGCTAAAGTGCCTACAAAACTATCCAATCTCTCATTTAAAAACAGCCACTGTTCTTTTTCGAGCAGTTGCTCCACTTGTGGTTGCTCCACTTCAGGAGTGCATGTGCCCTTTGCCTTTGGTCAGAGATTTTTAGTAGCAGTGTATGTTTGGCCCGTGTGTGCACCCTTCACATCCTCTTCATGTCTCGTGTCAAGGCTGTATAGGTGTGTGCATGTTAAACACCCATAGTTCCTTCTCAACCGCCTTCGTCCAGTGACAGAATTTATTGTGTGGCTGTTTTTCTTTTTAGCATTAGAATATAGTACATAGTGTTAGTTCTTCAGTTAGTTTATAGGATACTTAGCTGTATATAGTTGTTAGAATTGTTATTCCCGTGTTCTTTTTTCCTTCTAAAAAATAAAAATATTGTTTTTTCCCCTATTCAGGGGTCAAATTTTTTTTCTTGTATCTGGGATGCTGGGTTCTCTGGGTTTTAAAAGGTGCCTCTCTTGCTGAGTCAGGCGTTGCTTGGGAGACTTGCATATCCCCTGCAAGTGTAAGATTTACACTTCTTTTAAGGGAAGGTCCCATAAAAACAGGAAAATTAAGTAGAGGCTATTAATGATGAAGCAAACCTTAAGACCGGCTTCAGGCCTGGGTACGGAGAACCCTCCTGTACAGGAACCCTCTAGTTCTGTTAGTGCCCTGTGTACTTTAAGATCATGGTCACGAGAGCTTCCAGCGTGAAGGCAGCATCGAGATCCCAGTCTTCAAAACTCTCTGTGACTGAGGTTACCTATAACTGGTCCATCAGTTCTGAACTTTCCACTCAAAGACGAAGGAAGGGGATAAAAGGAGCAGGACTAAGAGTTCCTCCTCAAAGAAGATCCAATCCCTGGAATCTTCAGTCTCCGAAAGGAGTGCTGTTGAGGCACCGACTACTTCAGGTATGGTAAGGTACTCTAAGATTTCATCTCAGATCTGTCTCTTGGCAGGAAAAGAATGGGACCAAATATGACTACTACTACCATCAGAGCCCACAATAGCAAGAAAAACAGCCTTCTTAGAGTCTGTGGTGCCATCAGTATTTTCATCAGTGCTTCCGACAGCAACATCGGGAACAACCTTGAAGCCTATGTCAAGTTCTATCGTGTTCCTGGTATCTCAGGAGTTCCGGTGCCCTAAAGATCTCATGGTACCGAACGAGCCTCCTTGCGACTTCCAGACACCTCTTAGTACCAAGATCTGCTGGGTCTCCAAGTGCACATTTTGTACTGAAATTTATTGCTTCCTAAACTTCTACCATTCAGGGAGAAGGTTTGTCACCCCCTTTACAATATATGGAGGAGCATTCAGACTCAGACTCAGCTTTCTGTTCAAGGGTCTCCAGTTTATTCGAGAAGATGTTATTCCCCTCTGCAGAGGAAAGAGAGGCAGCATAGAAGACCTCTGCCTATTAGTTCTTGGGAAGACCAGTGATGGCTACCTTCCTCCGTGCCTCATGGTCCTCCTCATTGGCCTTATTGAAGCCCATAGGTAATGTACTGCAAGTAGTTTTGAGGTGCCCAGATTCAGTCTTATAAGGAATATAGTGAACCTTGTTCTCTGATGCTTTCCATCTCCGGCTGAGGGTGCGGGCTCCGGGGTTGGACTAGGAATGAGGAATTTGGGGTGCAGGAGGGTGCTCTGGGCTGGGATCGAGGGGTTTGGAGGGCAGGAGGGGGAACAGGGCTGGGGCAGGGGTGCAGGGAGAGGCTCAGAAGTGCAAGCTCCAGGCGGTGCTTACCTCAAGTGGCTCCCAGAAGCAGCAGCATGTCCCCCTTCCGGCTCCTATGCGGAGTCGCGGCTGGGCAGTTCTGCGCACTGCCCTGTCTGCAGGCACCGCCCCCACAGTTCCCATTGGCTGTGGTTCCCGGCCAATTGGAGCTGCGGTGGTGGTGCTTGGGGCAGGGGCAATGTGCAGAGCGGAGCCCCCTGGCTGTCCCTATGCGTAGCAGCTGGAGGGGAAATATGCCGCTGCTTCTGGGAGCCACATGGACCCTGCTCCCTGGCTGGAGCGCCGGAGCACCAAAGTGGGGCACGCCTCAGACTCTGCTACCAGTGGGAGCTCGAGGGCCGGATTAAAATGGCTGGCGGGCTGGATCCTGCCCACGCTTGCTCTAGTTCAACTTCAGTACAAAGGAAAAGGTATTCTATTCAAGGTACTTTCTGATACCCGAGAAAAAATGGTTTTGGGGACCAATACTAGATCTCAGCCATTTGAACAAGGATGTCAGACATCTGAATGTCAGACATTTCAGGGTGGTGTTCCGAGTAGTAGTTATTCCCTCCTTGGAGTTCGTGGACTTGTTTGCGACTTTCAACCTCTACTTCCATGTAACAATTCATCCCTCTTGCAAAAGATTTCTTCATTTCATAGTTGATCACGGTCACTACCAGTATCAGGTCCTACCCTGCAGCCTGATTTTTGCCGCAGGGGGTTTCTCAAAAAACATCATGGCTGTAGCTGCCCGCCTCTGTTGTAAGACTGTAACAGACAGCATAGTTTGTATATATCATATCAATCATCATAGAGGAGGACTTTTCCCCCTTGCTCTGCACCAAAACAATAAAGCTTTTGAGCAGGCGCAGAGCCAACCAGATAGTCATTTGAGCTTCTTACCTCCCGGGTATACAAAACACCATGGCAGACGGTCTCAGTAGACATTTGCCCCTAAATTATGAATGGGATCTGGCCTCTCAAGTCCTCGACAAAATATTCCTAACCTTTGCGGTTTCCAGAGGATGATCTTTTGGCCCTGCAGCCAACATGAAGTGCATGAAATTCTGTTTAGGAGGTGCTTTTCTCATTTTATGGACAAGTTGTTCGTTTTATGTGTATCTACCAACTCCATTGCTTTTAGAGGTTCTCAGCAAAATCAATCGGGACCAAGCCAGAGTCATTCTGATTGCACCAACTTGGCCAGGGCAAGTTGGTGTCCTTATCTCATCACACTCGCCTCTTGTCCTCCATGGTGGCTCCTGATCAATTCTCAACTATTGTCTCAAAATGCGGATTGAACACTTCATTCCAGTATGAATGTTCTGCAACTCCAGGCATGGTTCCTGTCTGGACTAGAGGCATCCTGTTCATTGGAAGTGCAATGTGCTTTTAAATAGCAGGAAGGAATCTACAAGACACATTTACCTCCAGAAATGGAGAAGATATCATCTTTGGTGTAATTGCCATTATTATTCTTAATTTTCACACAGTTGACTACAATGAGGTTCCTGAAAGGTCTTATAAATTTTTCCCGCAGAGTTGAGATCCTACTCTGCTTTGGGATCTCAACCTTGTTCCTCATCATCTCATGAAACAGCATTTTGAGCCACTGACTATGTGCTCTATGTTACATTTGTGTATGAAGATGGCCTTTTTGGTGGCCATCAGTTCTGCTCCAAAGGTTGGGCTGATTGAGGTTCTAATGGCAGGCCCTCCATTTACTTCGTTCTCCAGGGAGAAGGTGTCATTACAACCCCTGCAAAAATTTTATCAAAAGTTTCTTCTGAGTTTCACATTAATCAGACTATTAATTCCAGTTTTCTTTTGTAAGCTATGTCAGACAGTGCAGGAACTTACGTTCCATACACTAGATGTCAAGAGAGCACTGGGCTTTTACTTGAACAGAACCAAACCTTTCAGGAAGTCCTCTGGACATTTTGTGTCTTTTGCGGATAGGTCTATGCTATCCACTGTTTCCACACACAGACTCTCTAAATGGATTTCTCTATGTGTTACCTGTTATGGTTTCACTGATGTTCAACCTTCCCTATGAATGACTGCACATTCTATTAGATCACATTCTACATCTGTACCCTACTCAAGGACGTTGCAGTTGCTGAAATCTTTGGAGCCGCAATGTGAACCTTGGTACATATTTTTTTCCCCAACCATTATGTTTTCGTTCATGCTGCTAGATTGGATGCTGCAGTAGACAATGTGGTTCTCTCTTCAGTAGTGGAATCTGTTCCAAATCTCCTGCCTCCTTAAGGGGGTTACTACTAGGGAGTCTCCTGAAGTGGAGCACTCCCAGGGACACTACTTGAAAAAGGAACACTTACTCACCTTGTGCATTCTTTGAGGCATATCTCTCTGTGCATCCACTACCCACCTTCCTTCCCCTCTGCTTTGGGATTTCTCTGTGGACTTTGTGGGAGAGAAAGAACTGAGGGCAGTTTACCCACACAGCCCTATATAGCCTTAGTACAGGGCACAAAGATGTGTAGAGTGCATTTGTGGGCTGATTGGGCACTGCTACCAGAAATATCTGATCAAAGGCACTGGACACATATGCACCTAAAGTTGAGCACCCACAGGGACATGCATCTCGAAGAACTCTAGTTACTCTTCTTCCAGAGCATTGGAGGGTAATAAATGTTACTGTATTTATAATTGGCTCTATGGATGATCCATGGAATTGCAGACCAGTAAATATCTGTACCTGCAAATTGGTTGAAATGGTAATTAAAAACAGAATGACAGAATACCTAGAAGATCATGATATGACAGCGTCTAACCAGAATGGTTTTGCAAAGGAAAATCATTTCTCCCTAATTCTCAGAATTTTTTCAACGTCTCACTAAATTAGTGGATAAAGGAGAACTGGTTGATGTCTATTTAGACTTCCAAAAGGCCTTTGGAAAAAGTATCATGTGAGAGTCTACTAAAGAAACTAATAATTGGGTGAGATGCAAAGTACCGTCATAGATCAAAAATTTGCTATGAGGGAGAAGGCAAATAATAGGATTAAATGGTCTATGTTAATCATGGCACAAGGTAAACAGCAGGGTTCCTTAGGCTCCCTGCCTCTCCTTTATCCTTTTTATTGGCTCAGAAGGCAGTGGGGTGATGGCCCAGTGGGCTGGATTTGCTGCAGGTTTTCCTATATGATTGTCAAGGGCTCCTTGGCACCCAATCATAGCCTGTCCGTGTGTTGGTGACTTCTCTGGCCCTAAGGATATCTTGACTGGGGCAGAAGAAGCAGCCTCCTTCCCCCATATTTAGTCTCTTCTGGGGAAGGAGCCAAAGGGCAATTCAAGGTCTTCTGATATCGCAAGGCTTTCCCTCTGACCCCATCCACACACTGTAGGCAGGGCTCAGGGTAAGCCATCATCCTTTTCTATTGAATGTTCCATTGGTATGTTATCGCTAAATGTATGTTGTTGTTATCCTGACTAACCATTGCATTTTCTTTTCTGTTTTTGCCAAGGCAGTTTGGGTTTCTACGTGATCTAGTATGTTATGTTGCTCCTTTGGGAGTGGATGTTATCTTGTTGGGGATAAATGTCTTTGCCTGTCTGCATAAAGATGGTAGCTATGAAGGAAAATGAATCTTCCAGAATGATGGGATTCACTCTAGCTGGAACAGAGAGACTTGCCAGGAGAGACTGCCTAGAGTCTTTCAGTGGTGGCTTTCACCCTTTCTGTGGGGCAGAGTTGGTACAAGCTGCAAATCCAAGCATTAGTGGGCTGGATTGTATCTTTGGCTGGGTAACCATTTTGATTTTGACATCTGCCAGTTAGGAAGAACAAGCAGCGACAGCCATCCTGTGCTGCAAAGACTGTATTTTAGGTGTTTTTGAGGATTCTCGGGCTCAGGCTTGACTACCTATTTTATAAGCAATGCATGCACACTTTGTAAGGTGTCCTCCTGCTTCTCAAATAATATAATATAATATAATATCATGCACTTTCTTTCCCCCAGCCTAGATATACAAGCATAGCAACTTGTAATACTGTGTACTATTCTGTGTGTGCCTGATGGTCTTTTAGTGTATAACTTACACAGAATATACTGCAAACTCTTCTTATACAACATCTTACAGACTCAAAATAAAAATATAGTGCCAGATCCTCAGCTGGTGTTAATCAGCTTACCTCCATTGAAGCCAATAGAGCTACACTGAATAATAGTAGTGAACGTTTTGTGGCATATACATGCAATCTAACTTTCAACTAGTTTGCCTCAACCCCTAAATTTCACCTTTAAAAAAAGCTTTACTATTGGCCATAAAGTAAATGTATAGTACTTCTACGATGATGATAGATAAGAGAATATAACCATATAAAAAGTGTAAGCCAATATAGATATACTGGGTATACAATGTACTGGATATACAATGAAAATAGTGTAAGTACACAAAAAATAATGTAAGTTAGATGCACTTGTTCAGTATAAATTGCTAAAGAAAGTGTCGAAAAAATGTGATCACCTAATTATGGACTGAATTATAATGCATAGGTACAAGGAGGAGAGGCGAGGTTGTATATACAATCATAACTTCATAATTTTCCTGAATTATTGAGTACTTAACTGTGTAATTTAAACATGGTTTATATATAGAGTATATGTATAGAGAGGATCAATGACGTATAGAAGTTAAATTTTAGTATAAAAATAATTTCTGGAAAAACAAGAGAGGTAGTGTCATGAGAGACTATCTAGGAGCATACTTTCCTTGATGACTTTTCAGCATTTATTTGAAACATATTGCCTCTGATTGATTTTAGAAATACTCAATGTATTGACTTTTGTTATTTTACAAAATGTATTTTAATTGATAGAACTTTAATCTGCATGCTAACAGAATGATTTGGAACGAGTAAGCAAAGAAACATTTCTCCAGCTCCTGGGTACTAAATATGTCCGTAAGGAATTCTGCGTATGGTGTTATTATCCCTAAAAAGGGATATTATGAAATTTTGTAGGAATTTAATAACCAGTATTTCTGGATGTTAAAACTCCAGGGTAAATACTACAACCAGGAGAACATAAGTGCACTGGAGTACATTAAATCCATGGGGGAATGCCCTAGAGACTTTAGAATTTTCTTGTATGCTGTACAACATTTATGTTCTGTTCTACATGTCAGTTTGTTTTGCAAATGTTGCTGTACATTCTTAAATCTTGTTTCTATTTCTGGCACTGCTTTTAAGTCTGACCCAAGTTTTTTCTTGAGGCCATCCTAAAAATAGAACTGGCTACTCATATTATTGTGAAATACACCAGAGGCATTCACAGTCACGCTGCATGACAGCTGACTTTGCCATGTTTTAATGCATGATTAGCGAAATTGAAGAGTTCAGTTTTACAGCAAGATTTCCTACCTACTTAAAACATTATCATATATGGCTGTTGTAACCCTCTTATTAAAGAGTAGTCATGATAAAAAAGCACAAGGGACAAGTTCATAAAACAGGTTAAAGAACGTAGTTAATGCCTTTCAAGGATGGTCTGCATCTTACAATTTTTAGGATAGGTTTATTTATTAAAACAATTTTACATTTGTGGTTATATTTTTTAAAAGCAAATACTTTTTCAGCAATTATAAATAGCAATCTCTTGATAGTGCAATTTTTCTGATTTGCTGCATGAGCCGTCTCTTCTTGAACTATGTGTTATAATGAAGCTTTTTTTAATTTCCCAAAGTCTCTCATAGAAAGTTTCACACTGTTAAGAACATAAGAATGGCCATACTGGGTCAGACCAAAGGTCCACCTAGCCCAATATCCTGTCTTCCAATAGTGGCCAATGCCATGTGCTTCAAAGGTAATCATCAAGTGATTCATCCTCTGTCGCCCATTCTCAGCTTCTGGCAAACAGAGGCTAAAGGTGCCATTCCTGCCCATCCTGGCTAATAGCCATTGGTGGACCTATCCTCCATGAATTTGAGTTCTTTTTTGAACCCCGTTGTAGTGTTGGTCTTCATAACATCCTCTGACAAAGAATTCCTCAGGTTGACAGTGCGTTGTGTGAAGAAATACTTACTTTTGTTTGTTTTAAACCGGCTGCCTATTAATTTCATTTGGTGACTCCTAGTTCTTGTGTTATGAGAAGGAGTAAATAACACTTCCTTATTTACTTTCTCCATACCAGTCATGATTTTATAGACCTCAATCATATCCCCGCTTAGTGGTCTCTTTTCAAACTGAAAAGTCCCAGTCTTTTTAACCTGTCCTCATATGGAAGCTGTTCCATCTCCCTAATAATTTTTGTTGCCCTTTCCTCTACCTTTTCCAATTCTAATGTATCTTTTTTGAGATGGGGTGACCACATCTGCACACATTATTCAAGATATGGGCGTACCGTGGATTTATTGAGAGGCAATATGATATTTTCTGTCTTCTTATCTATTCCTTTCTTAATGATTCCCAACATTCTGTTATTCTCTGTGGTGAATTTATTTTTCATAATCTGTGTGTATGTGTTATCTATGGAATGCATATTGAATTTGAAAAAAATATTTTTCCAGCATAGATGTGTTTATATGGTGACACCAGATGGAATAAATAATAGTTATCATTCATACGTCCATAAATAATCTGTTGTTTAAAAGCACTTACTTGAATTGTCTGTTCCCTTTGGTTGTGTAATACAAATGTGTACTTTGTTTTAAACAGTTCGTGCTTAGGGCCCAGTATTGTTCCCATTGAAATCAATGACGGAAATCTGATTGACTTCAGTGGAAGCAGGATCAAGCCTTTAGTGGTTTTCCTGGATAGCATGTCAAAATATTCAGCTTAAAATATTGAAGTTTTTTATTCTGCACTGAAAATCTTACTGAACAACATGGAGTAATTTTGTATGCTGCATTGTAGTGTACCCTGTCCACCCTGATACTTTAAACAGATGCTTTTCATACAAGAAATGTGATTAACTTTTAAGTTGAATTAAAATGCTTTTAAAGTGAATAGGTACCAAATGCTATTTTTAGGGCAAGAGATGATTAGCCGAATATCTAGGTAAGATGAAATGATAAATAATTTGTATCTATTTTTAATTGATTGCATTTATTTAGATTTATAAAGCAGATGCTCATCTTATTCTCTGGGTGTGCATATAGAATTAATTTTTCATAACAATATAAAAATGGTTGGATCATCCCACAAGCCAGTAAATGCACATAAAATATAATAAATAAAAAATGAAAGTCAGACATAGAAAATCACTTTGTATATTACTTATCTTTCAAGATCTGGTTTCTTTGTTTCTTCTGCAAGGCTTGGGTACATCACTAGCATCTGAAATTGTCTGAGGTATCCTCTGCTGCTTTATGCCCTGATTCTGCAAAGACTTTCACATAGCAATTATCTCAGAGGACAGCAGATAGCTTTAAGATAGCTTACTGGTCTTGCATAGAAAAAAAGTGGTCCTACATATTAGTTCCTGCTTCTTACTGACTGCACAGCCTAGTTTAGTTAATTAGTACCCATTATGCCTCTGGTGTTTCGGGCAGCGATGGAGCTCCTCCACTCATGTACTTTTCTGGCAAGTCTTTCAATGGTTCCCCTGCTGTGCCCCAGATTTTTCAGCTCAGCTTCACCAAGTTGTTTTTGGGCGGCCTCGTTTTTGCTTGCCTTCAGGTGTCCATCTTATTGCTATTCTGTTGATGGAATCACTTTCCATCTGAAAAACATGGCCAATCCATTTCCAACGCCTCCTGGTAATGATGGTGCTCATATCTTCTTGGCGGCACTGTGGGAATAAGTCTTGGTTTGAGATTGTTCTGGGACAAAAGATAGGGAAGGCAGATTGAATGGAATGAAGATAGTGTGTACAGCCTAATATCTTTCTAAGTCAAGGGAGATGTGGTAACCCTTAAATTTTTCCAGCGCTCTTGTGATTTACTGCTTCCTATCCTGGTTTTTTTGAATGTTTGATTCCTTGTTGTCTTTGAGGGCCCACTCTGAATTCATGGTTCAGCTTAACTAGATGGCTCAGACCACACCCTTCCTTAAAAGCTCTGCAATCTACAAGAATCGTCTGCCTCCATGGATGGAGACAGTGAAACCTATGTGAAAAAAAAGTTATGCCAGTTGGATATGTGACAGTCTTTCCACAATTCTGGGAGCTTGTATAAGGACAACATGAAATCTTTGGTTTGTTCAGTGTCAGACTCCCAAGGGCTTAGGGCCCTGGGAGGAATCCTTGCTTCATTGAAGTTAATGGCTGAATTCTCATTGACTTCCTTGGGGCTCAAATTTCACCCACTGCCTTGGAAGGTCCTCTCTGATTAGAAGGAAAAGGTGAAAGAACTTTTTTCATCACTGCCTAATTTCTGTGTTCCTTCATTGCCTCTTCTAAACAGTCTGCCACAGTGGCAAGTCACAGAGGAAACATGTGCTGTACCTAATGGCTAATTATTTTGTATGACTCAGTGCCAGTAGCTTTCCCAACACTTAGGATCCTAGGGGAGTTCTTCAGTGGCATGTCTGAGATAAAGAATAGGCTAACTTTTATATTGCTTTTGCCTTGGAAGCTAATTGGGAGTATGCTGAGGTGAGAATTGGATGTGTTGTGGAAGGCATAAAATCTTCTGTGACAGTTTCTGTCTACGAGAGAGATCGACTGGTATAGTCGGTGGTGGTATAACCATTCATAGAAACCATTTGCCTTTGAATGTATTTTTGTTTTTTGTTTTAAATTTTATCATATGTTTTGGGCACATTTTTTGTTTGCAAGTCCATTACTATCTCTAGTAATGTACTGTAAACAGATTTAGGATTGTTTGATAAAAGGCTGCTGCAAAACGTATAGGAAGTATGAAAATAAGACACAGAAGAATCTTGTTAATTTTTATTTTTGATTGGGAAATCTATTCCAAATTACCAAATTTTGCATATCAGAGAGTAAGCAGAAACACACAAATCAAAAACTGTATCAACTGTATCAATTTATGCTTTGAGCAATATACTGGAATGTAAATTAACAGGATAAGTAGTATTTTTCTGGTATACTTCCATCCCTGACTTCAGCAACTCTAATGTAGAGCCAGTGGATCTGCTTTGAGTCTGTTAGCTTTCAGTCTGTCTTTGGAGGCTACATAATATAGAAGACTGAAGTACTAAGATTTGACTAGAATTTTTAACTCTGCATAGCTACTTATCTGTATTATAGTAGATTAAAATGTATAGAAGAACTTGATTAAAAAAAACCCTAGCAAATTAGACCTTATTTATCACTACAACTTAAGCTACTTGATCTGGTGCAAACATTACTATTTAATAAATATAATTTTATATGAAAGCAATGAGATATAGGCTAGATAAGTACTGTTTCTCTAATAACAGTAGTAATTCATTTATTATTCATGTTACAGTAGTCAAGACTGGGGCCACATTGTGCAACTGTGACATGAATTTAACAAACAAATGAATGGAGTGAGGCAGGGAGAATGAGGGTAGGTAGGGAACATATGTGATTACAGAGACTATGTGCACAATTAGCTGCTTTTGAGTTATTCAACTTTGGATTTATGGATTTATGTATTCAATTTTAAAATCTAAATAAACAAGGAGTACGATGTCAGTAATCCCTACTGGCCACCAACCTCATTTAATAGTATTTGTTTAAAGCTGCATAATTCAGACTAGAGTTAATTTATATATATATTTTTTTCTTACAGTGTCAGACAATTTGGCCCAATCTGTAGTCCAGCATCTAAGATGGATAATGCAAAAAGATCTTTTGGGGCAAGATGTCTTTCTTATAGGCCCCCCTGGACCCCTTCGACGCTCTATTGCCATGCAGTACCTGGTACGTTTTAAAACTTTGTTTATATTAATGAGAATGGAAGTAGTTAAGATTGTTTAGTTGTTATTGTGTTGTGGGTGCACGTGTGCATGTGTGTCTATATGTGTGTAGGTGAGTGTATGTATTCTATTACTTGTTGAATTGTAAAAGGTAATATTAGAAAAGCTTATATGACTTGTTACTTAGTTGCCAAAGAACTTATTCCATGCCATGCTTTTCAAAGTTTGGTTTTTATTTTACAATGAATAAAAAGTACAAACATTTAAGTGAATATTTTTTTTGCTTAATCAATTAAATGTTACTAAGAAAAAACAGTTGAAAAAGTAAAGGAGTACTTGTGGCACCTTAGAGACTAACCAATTTATTTGAGCATAAGCTTTCGTGAGCTACAGCTCTGTAGCACATGAAAGCTTATGCTCAAATAAATTGGTTAGTCTCTAAGGTGCCACAAGTACTCCTTTTCTTTTTGTGAATACAGACTAACACGGCTGTTACTCTGAAACCAGTTGAAAAAGTGTTACCATATGCAATCACAAATGGAAAAATAGCCTATTCTTTGTATTTCATACTTTTCGGAATAAAGATCTCTGCATACTGTAAAAGACAGTGAGCCACATTGCTTCCTCCATGGAAAAACTGAGGGAAGGGGTTGAGGGAAGGAATACTCTGAGGTTTTCCTTGCAGATTTTCCTCATAATGTTTAGGTAGAGATATGCATTTGTTTTTATCCTCTGTTCCCTGGGGAAATGGGAGGGAGCGTGGCACCCACACCCTGGATCTAAAGTATCTGCTGGAAGTCTTGTGACTGCACCATGTGTGAGGTTTCCTGCCCACCCCACTATGATCCATGGGTGTGTGGCTTCATCCATTAGCTTTGAAATCTACCACAATGTGCCCTTTTCTGCTTCCTCAAGTTGTATAAAGAAAGCATTTTCCTTGCCATATGTTTTTCTTTTGTTTTGTTTTTTTACATTAGAAATACAAATTGCATCTGTCCTGGGAGATAGTATGGACCATGAGAGAACTGGTATCATTATAACTTACTAGATGTCAAGGAAATGAAATGTAATTAAATGGCAGTTATTCATAAGAACGGCCATACTGGGTCAGACCAAAGGTCCATCTAGCCCAATATCCTGTCTTCTGACTGGATAAGATTGCGTAAAAATTTTTTATGTTTGTGTGATGGGTTGCCCCCATTTTGAGATGCCACCTGATGTGCTGAGATACCACTGAACTTGCCTGTTCTGCCAGCCAGTGCACCCTTTTTACCTGTCTTGCTGAGCCAGGCTATTAAGCCTCCTCCAGCACACACACAGGCAGGGCCACACCCAACTGCAGAACGACAGAGACACTGAGATCAGCTCTGGGGACCCAGCTTAAAGGACTTGCCCCAGCACTCAGGTGTCCACTTTCCTTGGGGTGCAGATCTAATGGTTATTATGAAATCTGTCTCCTCCCTCAATGTGGAGGAAGGTATGCACAGCCTCTTCTCCCCCCCCTTCCCCCTCAGTTATGAATTACACAAACTAGGTTGTATTATAAACAAGAAATAAGTTTATTAACTATAAAAGGCAGATTTTAACTGATTAAAGGGGTAGCAAACAGAACAAAGCGGATTACTAAGCAAATAAAACACAACACACAAACTAAGCTTGTTTCACTAAAGAAATTGGTTACAAATAGTAATTTCTCACCCTAGATATTGTTACAGAAAGTCTTGAAAGGCCGCTGCACTGGCTGGCAGCTTGAGACTTCAGGTATTTCCACTCACAGACTGGTCGCCTTCCCAGCCTGGGTTCAGCCCTTCTCCCCTCAGTTCCGTTCTTGCTTCTAGGTGTTTTTCAGTATCTCCTTGGGTGGAGAGGTAAAGGAGAACCACGATGATGTCATTCCCCTGCCTTTTATAGCTCTTGTGTATACAGAAACCTTTTGTCTCCCAGTGGAAGAATACTGGCATTTCCAGGGGTGGGTCCAGTACCAGGTGACTCAGACCAATGTCTCTGCAGGGCTGTGGCAGCCATTACTCGTAGGCTGTCTGGAGTGTCCACAGGAAGACTAAGCTCTTTCACAGCCCATTGTCTTTGCTAATGGGCCATTAGCCCTGTCTGGCTTTTCCATTATTGTACTTGAAGGGCTAGTTGGGAGTGACACCCAAAGTAACACATTTGAAATACAGATACATAGTCAGTATTCCTAACTTCAGATACAGAAGTGATGTTGGCATACAAATTGGATAATCACATTCAGTAAATCATAACCTTTCCAATGATATCGTACAAAAGCCATCTTGCATAAAGTATATCTCAGTTATGTCATATTCATATCATAAACATATTTTCATAAAGAATATGGAGTGAAACATCACAGTTTGTTTTGCTTACAAATGTTCAAATGAACTGTTTGGGAAGAAAGTTCTGGTAAAGATGCAAAACGCTTTCAGCTAAGAGCTGAGAGCATTCTTGGTGTGTATCTCGGAGTCCCCACTGAGGCCTACAGAAGAACAGGAGACCCACCTGATATTCCTGCTATTTCTAAGGTTAAAAAAAGCAAAGTAGGATACAAACATAAGGGGGGAAATTCAAACCTATTCCATAGAACAGCGAAATGGCACAAACCCATTTTTTTGTCTTATAGAGGTAATCTGTTAATTTCCGGATTTAAAACTTTAGTTATTAATATAAATAATAAATACCATAGTACTCAGGAGCCCAGTCATGGACTTGGACCCATTGTGCTGGGCGCTGTATAAACACAAACACAGTCCTTGCTCCAAAAAGCTTACAAAAAATAACAGCATGATTCAGTAGGCAAAAAATGTAGTTCTTCAGCCTACTCACAAGGATGTTTAAACTCAGTGGTTATTTTTCTGAGACCAATATTAACATCACTGAACAGAAGCAGGGTGGGAACTTATAATACTCCTGAACTTAATAGGAAACTTGTGAATTTTTGCTTATGACTCATTGCTTTTCAGTGGCCACTGCTAGAAAGTCATCTTGGAGATAAAGCATTTTACAGGGCTTAGCTATTCGGTTTAGAGAATTTATAGGTGGTTGTTATGATTTTTAGAACAGGTTTGGGGAGTATAAAAATTTTATTGAGCAAAAATTCAAACTGTTATGTGTGAGGAAGAAAACACTGTAAACATCTTAAAACTAAGATTAAATTTTTGTTCAGAGCTACTTTAAATGACTGTGCTGCAGCCTAGGGTTGTGTAAAAATTTCTCACTACTGCCCACAGGAGCTGACCAAACGAGAGGTTGAGTATATTGCACTATCAAGGGACACCACAGAAACAGATCTGAAACAACGCAGAGAGATCCGAGCTGGGACTGCTTTTTATATTGATCAGGCAAGTTGCTATCACATCCCAAACTTCTTACTGTTTACAACTAGTCCAAAGGAAATTGCAGTCTGAAAAATCAAAAAGAAATACATTTAAAGCTGTAAATTGGAATTCCAGAAATATTGATTTAAGGTGCTTTTTTCTGTAGACCGAAAGGCTTATGTAGTCCACTTGATTTTGCTGCTTCTGAAAATGCTTCAGCACTGAGGCCTTGTCTACGCTACCGCAGTAAGTTGACCCAAGATATACTACTCCAGTTATGTGAATAATATAACTGAAGTTGATGTAGCTTGGGTCGATTTACAGCGGTGTCTACACTGTGCTGGGTCAATGAGAGTTGCTCTCCCACTACCTTATGTTACTCTTCTTGGGGAGATGACCGGAGTTAACCGGAGAGCGCTCCGTGATTGATTTAGTGGGTCTTCACTAACTGCACACTGCTGCATTGATTGCCGCAATGCCGATCTACTGGTAAGTGTAGACATGGCTTGAGACCCTAAATTAGCAAAGTACTTAAGCACTGAAGTTAGTGGCACTGCTAATATGCTTAAAAGTTACACACATGCTTAAGGACCACATTTCAGGCCTTAAAGAGAAATGAAATGAACTTATTGGTACGTGGCTACATGCATTTTAAATAGAACTGTGTTCATTAGGAGCATTAATTTAGATACTGATGTTCTACCTACAATAATGAAACTTTCATAACCTAAACTTTAATTGATGGTAAGTAAATGTATGTGCCGTGTTACTATGTATAAAACCATAAAATATCTAATGACCTTTTAGTAATAAAAGGGAATATTCTACTCCTCGCACAGGTGCATTAAATCTTAATTTATATTTATAAAGTGCTTTTGATTTTCTCAGATGTAAGGTGCTATATAAATGCAAAACATTATAGAAGCCAGACACTAGTTTTCTGTAGTTTGTGTGATCCACAGAGTATGGGTTATTTCAAAATAGAGGAGGCTCTATGTAGGCTATCTTGAAATATACCCCAAAAGGATGATATAAAATAATGTATACAATAGACTTTGGATTTGAATTACTTCCATTGGCATAGCTGAGCCGGAGTTGAGATGCACCCCGGGGGGTAAGATTATAATAGACTCCATTGGCAATACCAGGAGGGATGAGCTAGAGTGTCGATGAGAAGCACAATCAGGAAAGTAACAAGTACTTCTCTCTAAATAGACAACCAACCTAATTCTCAATTACTGAGGAACAATCTCCACTCATTGATATATTTCACTTTCCACAATCAAATCTATGTACAACTTTTCATGAGTGAGATACTTGAGTATCCAGATTCTAATATCTAAACCGTATTGTTAAATATATTCATCTAAATTTGTGTTATTGCTGATTATGTATTCTATGTATCATATGACGTTTAAAAACTAACACAATGCTCATCTGTGACTGCTCTGGAGATCATTCTCAACTCTGCTGCACCTCAGCCAGGTACACAGGAAACAGCCCGCCCCTGCTAAAGCCCTGGGAATTTTTGATTTCCCATTTCCTGTTTGATCAGCATTGGGAGCATGCTAGCTTGAGCAGAGCTGATCATGGAGATTACATGCCCCAAATGCACTCCAGCCTGGTCTGCACAGGATGTGGTGGATTTCATTGCTGGGTGGGGAGAAGAGTCTGTGCAGGCAGAACTCTGATGCAGCAGAAGAAATGCTGACATCACTTGTGGAATGGGAGAGAAGGGCTACACGAAGGACACACAGCAGTGCGGTGTGAAAATAAAAAGAACTTCACCAAGCGTACCAGAAGGCAAGGGAGGCAAACAGTTGTTCTGGTGCTGAACCCCACACATGCCAGTTCTACAATGAGCTGCATGCGATTCTCAGGGGTGACCCTACCTGCACCCCCACAAGCAACGTGGATACCTCACGGGTGTGTGAGTCTAGGGACAACAAGGAGGACAATATGGTGGATGAGGAGGAGGAGGAGGAGAATGGGAGACAGGTGAGCGGTGGATCCATTCTCCCTGAGAACCAGGAAATATTTTTAACCCTGGAGTCCTGTGGGTCGCAGGACATCACGGTGGCTGACTGTGATGCTGGGGAAGACACCTCTGGTGAGTATACAAAGTTACAATCAAAGTTCAGTTAAACTTTAGCGGACACACCCATTTGGTGGTATGGCATGTTTACTGTGAAGAAAAAGCGAGGTGCTGTGGCTCTCTGCTTACAAGAGGCCGCTCCAGCTATGCAGATGGTGGCCCCCAGAAAAGACTGTGTATGTGGACTGGGATAGCCCGGGAATCCTCAATGGATATCTCTAGGAAACTTTCATGGAGGTACTCTGCAATCCTTTGCAGAAGGTTTCTGGGCAGGGCAGTCTTATTTCTTCCATCATGATATGACACTTTTCCACGCAACTCCTGAATTAATTCTGCTGGCATCATTGCGGTACACAGCATAGCAGCATAAGGACTGGGTCTATACCCAGACGCTTGCAGCATCTCCTTCCTTTCTGCCTCTGTTACCCTCAGGAGACTGATATCACATAGGGTTGCCCAGGGGAAATGGGGGAAGTTCTCATTAAAAGTGCTCTTACAAGAAAAAAAAAAAAGGGCATGCAGACCCCCCCCCTCCCCCCCACACACACGTTCAGGATCGCCAAAACACACAGCTGCTAATGTGCCTTTACTGTGCTCGGCATGGATCAGCAAGTAGTTTAAAGTGGCTGATAGGGGACTGGGGCCCCACATGAGAGATTCTGTAATTTGGGAGTGAAAATGTTTTCCCCCCCACCCCCTCCTCCACTGTTAGTAAACAGCTTCCCATGGTGCTATGGGGAAATGCTCTTTTTCTTCTAGCTACCTCTGCTTCCGAGATTAGCCTTCCATAAACTTCATAAAAAGTGTGGTCACCCGTGACCCAGGGGGGCCTACTCACTATGGCTGGAGCAGCAAAATGGCACAGTGAACGGCAACGGATTCTGATTATGTTGTGGCTTGCACCTAGTGTAATAAGGATTTGGTTTTTTTATGAGAACGGCCTTGCTATGGAAACTTTTTATTCATGTACAATGGCTCCTTTATTTTTTCCTGTGACTGACAGAGGGAAATGTGTCCTTCGGCGTGTCATCAACACCTGAAAACAGACTTTTGATGATTAGAAGGAGGAGAAAGAGAATGTGGGAGGACATGTTCACTGAGCGAATGAACGCCTCTGGGACAGCTGTGACAGAGCTGAGAACATGGAGGATTTCACTTTCCGAGAAGTTAGACATGGACATGGAGAGCAGGAAAACTTCCAGTGAGCAAGAGCGTGTGGCGCGGGATGTGGTGCTTCGGATTATGAGGAACCAAGCAGACATGTTGAGGCATCTGGTTGAACTGCAGGAACAGTAACAGGAGGGTAGAGTCCCTCTGCAGACTCTGGTGGACAGCCAGCATGGCGCAGAAACACCCTCCCCAAAGTGTTCCCTGGGGCGTGGACGAAAAGTCCATTACCCCTTTCACTTAATGCATGGGGAGGGTACAAGGAACAGAAGGTGCCAATTCACAGACCTTTGATGGTCTGGAATGCACTATTATGTTACACAGCTGAAAATGTTTCTCCCGTTTCATGTTTACAACCTCTTTTCCCCAAGGTTACCTTTATTTTCTCTTCTCCCTCTTTACTTATGTTTGTTAAATAAAGTAAATGGTTTTGAGAAATAAAAGTTCTTTATTGAGTAAAAGCAGTGGTCTTGGGTTGGGGGTTGGCTTTATAGGGACAGTGATACAAGGCAGGTGAAGGTTTGGGAAAGCACAGTGCAGACAAGCAGCTCACATTACTGTGACTCATTATCAAAACGGCTTTTCAAAACTTTGCTGTGCTCCTCTTATTGCCTTGGTGTCTGGCTCAAAAATGGCTGCAATCTGTCTCAGCTGTCCCCTAAGAATTTCTTCCCCTTTTTTTCACAGATATTATGGAGCACACAGCAGGCAGCTATAACCATGGGGATGTTCTCTTCACTAAGGTCCAGCCTTGTTAGTAGACTTCTCCAGTGCCCTTTCAAATGACCAAAGGCACATTCAACCACCATTCTGCACTTGCTGTGCCTATAGTTGAACCGCTCCTTGCTGCTGTCCAGCCAATGTATGGCTTCATGAGCCATGGGAACAAGGGGTAGGCTGGGTCCCCCAGGATAACTATAGCCATCTCAATGTCATCAGTGTTCATTTTGTGGTCTGGAATAAAGTCCTGGATTGTAGCTTTTTGAACAGACCCAAGTTCCTAAAGATGCGCACGTCATGAACCTTTCCCGACCATCCTATATTGATGTCGGTGAAATGCCTCCTGTGATCCAACAGAGCTTGCAACACCATTAAAAAGTATCCCTTTCAGTTTATGTACTCTTTGTCAAGGTGGTCTGGTGCCAAGATGGGGATATGCTCGCCATCTATTGCCCCACTGCAGTTAGGAAACCCAATCGCGGCAAAACCATCCACTATGTCCTGCACATTTCCCAGACTCACTACGCTTCATAGCAGAAGTCAATTAATGGCCCTGCACACTTGGAGCACAGCAGCTCCCACAGTTGATTTACCTACTCCAAATTGATTCCCCACTGACCGGTAACTGTTTGGCATTGCAAGCTTCCAAATAGCGATCGCCACTCACTTCTCCACTGTCAGAGCAGATCTCATTTTTGTGTTGCTGAACTGCAGGGCAGGGGAAAGCTCTGCACAAAGTTCCTAGAAGGTGGCCGTCTGCATTTGAAAGTTCTGCAGCCACTGCTCGTCATCCCATACCTGCAAAACGATGCGTTCTTACCAGTCAATGCTTGTTCGTGGGACCAGAAACAGTATTCAGCAGAGTGCACCTGCTCTGTGACTGCCAGCAGCAACTGTGAATTGTTTTTTTTCAATGGCTTGCAGCAGGGCTGCTTGCAGGACATTGCTGTGTTCCATGTGGCAGACCCTACTTCGGGTCTGGAAATACTGCAGGAGAAGCGCGAGGTGTTTGAGATGCTCACAGCAAGAGTGCACAACTGAGCAGGCTCCATGCTTCTGGGGTTATGGCGTATGCGCAACGGTTTTAAGGTGCGAAAACCACTGGGTTGTTTGTCATTGAGCACAGTGCATCATGAGATGCCTACCCAATGTTCCCATTCTCCCTTGTGACAATGTTTTGGTCCCATGAGGCATTGCACGAACTTCCCAAAACACACTGCGGCAAGTTGCACTTTGGGATAGCTACCCATGGTGAACTGTTTTGTGCATCAATGCAGGTACTGCTAGTAAGGACACACTCCATCGAGACAATGTGCATGGCCACACCATGCTCAATCAACTTAATTCGGAGGCTCAAGGTCGAATTAGATAAAGTCGACTTAATTTTGTAGTGTAGATAAGCCCAGAGTTCTTAATTTAACTGCATATTTTTTATTATGAAGCAATGGGTTGAATCTTTTTGAAAATTATGGTGTCAGTGGGTGCATTTGGGAATGGATCATTTTGATGGGTGAAAAAGTATTTACTTTTGGACAGGTAAATTACTTCAAAAGCTGAGAAAACTAAGCTGTGGTGAAATAATGGAAAACCTCAATTATATGTTATACTTAGTTTCTGTTTTAAATTGTGTAAAATAAAAATTTTATAATGGGTTAATGACCAGTTACTTGGCCTCTGTCAGGTAATGAGAGTCAAGTATTGTTTTCTTGTCTTTGCCCATAGCCATTAATTTCTCTATCCAGTCATTAAATGACTGTTAGAAGCCTCCAGAGATGCTGTTATTGCTGCTATGAAGACAATTAAGTAACCTCTTGACCTTCTGTAATTTATTACATGTGTTAATTATGTTGCATGTGAAGTAATTAGTCTGAATTTTCTTGTATTACTTAAACATTCAAATGGCCTCTTCTTCATATTTGGTTCTTTTTATAGACAGAGGAGCTGGTCTCCAGAGAATTTTTGTATCGCTTAAACTATATCTGTTTAGAACCTGTCAGGGCATACTGACTTCTGGGTGTCCCCTCATGGTCAGGGGTGGCTTTGCAGCATCCTGCCTCAGTTTTTCGCTTCCAGGGGCTCCTTACCTAAATGCCACACGCAAGAGTACCATCCAGTACCATCCCTCCTTGGAGGTATGTTTGATTAATAAAACAGTTCAAAATAAAGTTCTCAAATCCATTCATTTACCCTGTTATTAGGTAATGCTCAGGCCTTTTTTGCCTATCTTCTCCCTTGTCTGTAGTCTCATTCCCAAGTTCAGGTTTTTCTGATGGAGCCTACTTGCTCCCAGCAGCCTTTGTACTCCCGTCTCGTTTCCCTTCGCGTTTCCCCCCCTCTCTGAAACTTTCTGCTGCTCTTTATGGGGCTGGGAATCAGCTGATCCCTGCTCAGGTATGTCTCCTTAGTACTAAGGTTGCTAGCCTCTTGCCCTTACAAAAACAATATAGTTAAATCAGTGTAAAACCTTAGGCTATGTGTACACTACCGCGGTAAGTCGACCTACGCTACGCAACTCCAGCTATGTGAATAACGTAGCTGGAGTCGATGTACCTTAGGTCGAGTTACTGCGGGGTCTACAACATGGGGGTTGAAGGGGGGAAACTCTCCCATCGACTTACCTTACTTTTCTTGTTGTGGGTAGAATACAGGGGTTGACTGGAGAGTGATCTGCTGTCGATTTGGCAGGTCTTCACTAGACCCGCTAAATCGACCGCCAGTGGATCGATCTCAGAGCGTCGCTCCCAGCTGTAGCGTAGACCTGCCCTAAGTGTGCATGCAGTTAAACTGGTATGAAGTTTCTTATACAAGTATAGCTTATTTTTGTAAATTTACGGGATTTAGGTCAAATTTTTTGGTGTATGGTTGCACTGTTCCCATTCTTATTTGTCTTTTTACATGTCACATACCAAAGAGCAATATATACATCAACTTAAATTTGCATCCAATGCAAATCATTAACAGCAACCTCGTATGCTCTGGTATCAATTATTGCATCCCAAAGAAACTGTACAGAAAGAATGTTAAAGTCTCATTCACCTCAGTTGAACCTATGAGTGTCATTACTTTTGCAAATGAGAAACTAGGTGCCTTACGGAGGGGGCCCAGAAATAAAAGGACTTCACTGTTTTTTTTTTAAATTTGCTATTTAAATTTTGTCCATAGAGCAGGTAATTGTGTATATCATTGTCCATTTTGTGTGTGCAAATACATAGCCATAAAGTCAGTACATGTGCAACATATGGGAGCACAGTATTTTTAATACATGAGTTTTGTATCCCTATGGTGCATCTTTATGAAGCACCTGAATCATAAGCTGAAAAATAAAATATTTGCAGTCTTCTGATTGCCTAGACAGCAGAAAGATTTTCTACGGTAGGTTGCAAGATTTATTGTAATAATCAGTTAAATGTCAAAAATGACAGAAATGACAGCTAAACAATCCTGTCTAGAAAATGAATGTGACAAGAAGTCCCTGAAGATAGCACCACACAGAACTGAGTTCGGTTTCTTTTAATCAGAAGAGATCAGAAAGCTAATTAAGACAATGAAATGAGACATGGAGTTAATTACATGAAAACGTTGAGATGATTGCATTTGTTTGAGTGCAAATAGCACAAAAGTACTATGTACTGCAATAAAAAGAGTTGGGCAAGAACAACCCAATTTCTTGAAATTCTTGGTTAAGGATGCAAATTTTCTCTCTTCTCTATCTGGCATTTAATTATGAATTAGTTGCTATGTCAGTGCCTGCCAGTAGCTCCTCGCTAAATCTTCATTACTTTAACTAATTTGGGACTCTGACTACATCTGGATGATATTGTGTGATATCTGCCATCACCTAAAAATTGAGTCATAGCAATATTATTTAAAAAAAAACAACCTATAACTTTTCAAGATATTTTCCTAGCCCTTTTTTCTTTTGGGGGTCATAATTCACATGTACATTATTTTGATGTTCAAAAAGGGTAAAATTAACCCAGCTGCAAATAGTTCATGCACACCCTTCCACAGACGAGCCTCATGAAGGAGCTGTACTGGGGGTGGCGTAACATATTTGCCTAGGGAACATAAGAACATAAAAATGTCCCTACTGGGTCAGACCAAATGTTCATCTAGCCCAGTATCTTGTCTTCCGACAGTGGCCAGTGCCAGGTGCCCCGGAGGGAATGAACAGAACAGGTAATCATCAAGTGATCCATCACCTGTCACTCATTCCCAGCTTCTGACAAACAGAGGCTAGGGACACCATTCGTGCTCATCCTGGCTAATAGCCATTGATGGACCTATCCTCCATGAATTTATCTAGTTCTTTTTTGAACCCTGTTATAGTCTTGGCCTTGACAACGAGTTCCATAGGTTGACTGTGCATTGTGTGAATAAATTCTTTCTTTGGTTTGTTTTAAACCTGATGCTTATTAATTTCATTTGGTGACCCCTAGTTCTTGTGTTATGAGAAGTAGTAAACAACACTTCCGTATCTACTTTCTCTACACCAGTCATGATTTTATAGACCTCAATCATATCCCCCCTTAGCCATCTCTTTTCCAAGCTGAAAAGTCCCAGTCTTATTAATCTCTCCTTATATGGAAGCCGTTCCATACCCCTAATAATTTTTGTTACCCTTTTGTGAACCTTTTCCAATTCCAATATATATTTTTTGAGATGGGGCGATCACATCTGCACAAGGTATTCAAGATGTGGGTGTACCATGGATTTATATACAGGCAACATGATATTTTCTGTCCTGTTTTCTGTCCCCTTCTTAATTATTCCCAGCATTCTGTTTGCATTTTTGACTGCCGCTGCATGTTGAGTGGATGTTTTCAGAGAACTATCCACAATGATTCCAAGATCTCTTTCCTGAGTGGTAACAGCTAATTTAGACCCCATCATTTTATCTGTATAGTTGGATTATGCTTTCCAATTTGTATTACTTTGCATTTATCAACATTAAATTTCATCTGTCATTTTCTTGCTCAGTCACCCAGGTTTGAGAGATCCTTTTGTAGCCCTTCGTTGTCTGCCTGGGACTTAACTATCTTTAGTAATTTTGTATCATCTTCAAATTTTGCCACCTCACTGTTTATCCCTTTTTCCTGATCATTTGTGAATATGTTGAATAGGACTGGTCCCAGAACAGACCTCTGGAGAACACCACTATTTACCTCTCTCCATTCTGAAAACTGACCATTTATACCTACCCTTTGTTTCCTATCTTTTAACCAGTTACCAATCCATGAGAGCATCTTTCCTCTTGTCCTGTGGCAACTTACTTTGTGTAAGAGCCTTTAATGAGGGACTTTGTCAGAGGCTTTTTGAAAATTGAAGTATACTATATCCACTGGATCCCCTTGGTCCACATGCTTGTTGACCCCCTCAAAGAATTTTAGTAGATTGGTGAGGCATGATTTCCCTTTACTAAAACCATGTTGACTCTTCCTCAACAAATTATGTTCATCTGTATGTCTGACAATATTTTTCTTTTATTATAGTTTCAACCAGTTTGCCCGGTTCTGAAGTCAGGCTTACAGGCCTGTAATTGCCGGGATCACCTCTGGAGCCCTTTTTAAAAATTGGCGTCACATTAGCTATCCTCCAGTCATCTGGTACAGAAACTGATTTAAATGATAGTTTACAGACTACAGTTGGTAGTTCTGCAGTTTTACATTTGAGTTCCATCAGAACTCTTGGGTGAATACCATCTGGTCCTGGTGACTTATTGTTGTTTAATTTATCAATTTGTTCCAAAACCGTCTCTAATGATACCTCCATTTGGGACAGTGCTTCAGCTCTGTCACCTAAAAAGAATGGCTAAGGTTTGGGAATCTCCCTCACATTCTCCGCCGTGAAGACCAATGAAAAGAATTCATTTAGTTTCTCTGCAATGGCCTTATTGTCCATTTGTCCACTGAGTGCTCCTTTAGCTTCCTGCTTCTGATATACTTGAAAAAAGAATTGCTATTACTTTTTGAGTCTTTGGCAAACTGTTCCTCAAATTCTTTTTTGGCCTTCCTAATTATATTTTTACTTTTCATTTGCCATTGTTTATGCTCCTTTCTATTTTCCTCACTAGGATTTAACTTTTTAAAGGATGCCTTTTTTCGTCTCACTGCTTCTTACAAGAGGGACTATCTTGTAATCCTTTTGGCCTGCCCCTCAAATGAGGGCATTTTCTACCTAAGAGTCTGATCCTACTCTGCTACTTGCAGATGAAAACCCTAAAATTATTGGCATATTTTGTAACAGGGAGAAAGGACTATACCGATTAACACCCTGTTTTCATTTTTCAGTATTCAAATATCGATTTTTTTCCTCATACATGTCTTTCTATGTTTGATGCAAATTTTCTGAACTATTAATGTCACTTTAGTAACCATTTGGTTTTTGCTGTGATTAGTTGCTTCCCTCCATGGCTAAGCAGTAGGAGTTATAGAGAGCTAATGCTGCTTTTGAGTAGTGGTGATGCTGAAGATGTTTGATTTTCTTCTGGCTATAAATTCTAGCTTTTGGCTATAAATTTTTTCATACATCCCTAACCTCTTCCAACAAGGATAACATCCATCTGGTTGGGTAGAACCTAGAAGGCTATCTTAGAACCATAGAATATCAGGGTTGGAAGGGACCACAGGAGGTCATCTAGTCCAACCCCCTGCTCAAAGCAGGACCAATCCCCAATTTTTGCCCCTGATCCTGAAATGGCCCCCTCAAGGATCGAACTCACATCCCTGGGTTTAGCAGGCCAATGCGCAAACCCCTGAGCTATCCCTCCCCGGGTCTGGGCCTCCCTCTCTTTCTTTTAACAATCAACTAAATGCATGAAAATAAACTCCAACAGCTGTTACGTTAACCCCATGAGATAGGTTTGTTTTAACTTCTATTATTTCAGTTCAACTCTATGTCCGTATTAAGAACATTTTATTATAAATATATAATTATATATTCTGCATCTTTAACATTAGCAAAGGCAGTGTACATAAAACTGTGCACCTTGAATGGTAATATAGTTTGTTTCAGAGTGAGTTTGTGTGTGGGGGGGCGGAGGGTGAGAAAACCTGGATTTGTGCTGGAAATGGCCCAACTTGATGATCACTTTAAATAAGCTATTACCAGCAGGAGAGTGGGGTGAGAGGAGGTATTGTTTCATGGTCTCTGTGTATATAATGTCTTCTGCAGTTTCCACAGTATGCATCTGATGAAGTGAGCTGTAGCTCACAAAAACTCATGCTCAAATAAATTGGTTAGTCTCTAAGGTGCCACAAGTACTCCTTTTCTTTTTGCGAATATAGTTTGTGTATATCATTAAAATAAAATTTTAAGATAAGAAATTACCACTTGAATGAGGCATTAGCGTTCACGAAGAACTTGCTTAAATAACTATGAAAATGTTTTTGGTAAACTTTGCTCAGCCATTCTAGATTTTGGAATGTGGATTTTTCTGCTTTCTTACAAAATTATTAGTGTTACAATAAATATTTGGCTGCTTACATGCTATCTTTATCAACGAAAGTATTACAGCATTGTACATTCTACCCAAGAATGTTTGGATTAGCAACAAAAACAAACCAGTTTTAATATATGCCAATACATTTTTGCCTTTTTTTTATGCCTAGCCTATTAGAAGAAGCAAACCAATCTGAGTATTCTCCAGTAATGCTGTTGGCTGGACAAGACTGCAGGTCTTTTTAGAAATTAATAAAAATCTAGATTCACCTGGCTTGTGTTGCGTGATTTTAGGGTAGAAATTGTGAGATTCCAGTTTAACTACAAAAAGACAAAAAAAGGGAATTCAAGTTTACTTTTCATCAACCACATTTCAGCTTGTTTTTTATTCTGGGCTCAATTTATGACATATATAGTTGTGATCAGTCACGTTGGCTAAGTAATGGACAAGTTCTCTGAATCATTTTTCAGTTTTGTCCTTGTGTGTTTCCGGGTTTTTTGGCTTTTTTTTTTTCCACTAGATCAAAACCAGGTTACTGTTAAGCTAATGTAAAAAGGCTAATGTAGTGCCCATCTTTAAAAAAGGGAAGAAGGAGGATCCTGGGAACTACAAGCCAGTCAGCCTCACCTCAGTCCCTGGAAAAATCATGGAGCAGGTCCTCAAGGAATCAGTTCTGAAGCACTTACATGAGAGGAAAGTGATCAGGAACAGTCAGCATGGATTCACCAAGGGCAAGTCATGCCTGACTAATCTAATTGCCTTCTATGAAGAGATAACTGGTTCTGTGGATGAAGGGAAAGCAGTGGACGTGTTGTTCCTTGACTTTAGCATAGCTTTTGACACTGTCTCCCACAGTATTCTTGTCAGCAAGTTAAGGAAGTATGGGCTGGATGAATGGACTATAAGGTGGATAGAAAGTTGGCTAGATTGTCGGGCTCAACGGGTAGTGATCAATGGCTCCATGTCTAGTTGGCAGCCGGTATCAAGTGGAATGCCCCAAGGGTCGGTCCTGGGGCCGGTTTTGTTCAATGTCTTCATAAATGATCTGGAGGATGGTGTGGATTGCACCCTCAGCAAGTATGCAGATGACACTAAACTGGGAGGAGAGGTAGATACACTGGAGGGCAGGGATAGGATACAGAGGGACCTAGACAAATTGGAGGATTGGGACAAAAGAAATCTGATGAGGTTCAACAAGGACAAGTGCAGAGTCCTGCACTTAGGACGGAAGAATCCAATGCACCGCTACAGACAAGGGACTGAATGGCTAGGCAGCAGTTCTGCAGAAAAGGACCTAGGGGTGACAGTGGATGAGAAGCTGGATATGAGTCAACAGTGTGCCCTTGTTGCCAAGAAGGCCAATGGCATTTTTGGATGTATAAGTAGGGGCATTACCAGCAGATCGAGGGATGTGATCGTTCCCCTCTATTCGACACTGGTGAGGCCTCATCTGGAGTACTGTGTCCAGTTTTGGGCCCCTCACTACAAGAAGGATGTGGAAAAATTGGAAAGAGTCCAGCGGAGGGCAACAAAAATGATTAGGGGTCTGGAACACATGACTTATGAGGAGAGGCTGAGGGAACTGGGGATGTTTAGTCTACGGAAGAGAAGAATGAGGGGGGATTTGATAGGTGCTTTCAAGTACCTGAAAGGGGGTTCCAAAGAGGATGGCTCTAGACTGTTCTCAGTGGTAGCAGATGACAGAACAAGGAGTAATGGTCTCAAGTTGCAGTGGGGGAGATTTAGGTTGGATATTAGGAAAAACTTTTTCACTAGGGAGGTGGTGGAATCTCCTTCCTTAGAAGTTTTTAAGGTCAGGCTTGACAAAACCCTGACTGGGATAATTTAATTGGGGATCTGTCCTGCTTTGAGCAGGGGGTTGGACTAGATGACCCCCTGAGGTCCCTTCCAACCCTGATATTCTATGATTCTGTGATATTGCTGAGACTGACAGTAGTCTGATCCTTTAGTAATCTGTCAAATTATTCCAAACCATCCCTCAGTTGCTTTTGTATGTCTAATGCCCGTGTAGAATTCTTGCTATGTTTTGATCAAAGTCCTCCTTGTCTTCAGTGCAAATGTCAATATATTTATTGTTGTTGGATGCAAATATAGAGATACACAGTCTTCCTGAGAATTCCATTAAGCCTGATTGTGGAAAAATGTTGAAGAGGTGGTGAAGGTGTTGAACAGAGTCTTAAATGATCATTCATGCTATATTTCAATGTTGTTGATGTTCTAAAAAAATGTCACTTGCTCCAAAATTCTGCTATTCCTCTTCAATAGACAAAAGTTTCATTCAATGGACAATCTGAAGAAAACTATTTTGTGTCAATTATGGGAAGAGCCAGTCTCTATCTTGCCACTTAATAACTTTGGATAATGTTTACACATTTGACTTTAGAGGAAGTATATATTATTAATACTTCAGTTCATTTACTCATTTTTTCCCCACTAAGAATCATCCATTTGCTGTATTGCTCAGCACCTTTCCCATTGTAACTATCGCAAATGTGAAACAATCACCTGGTAAATTCAGTGCTTTTGAAGACTCAAAAATAAGGTGAGTTAGCCAGTTTTATTTAGAATCATTTTATCAGATGCTTTCCTCCTCTTTCAGGTATTCATAATTACTAATATAGTCTCATAAACTAAGCAACCCAATAGGACACAGCTCCATATTTTCAACATCCAATGACAGCTGATTTCACTTACGAGCCTTACCTCTCTCTACAATTGCCAGTACATGCGTTTTGTCACAATATAATTTTGCTCCATGGCCACTGTTTACCTCATAGCAGGATTTACAGATTCTTGTAGTTGTCTTACTTTGTATTTGTATTTGGAGATGCACAAAACTGTGTGATTATAGGAAAGACTATAAAATGTTTTTTTCTGGAATTTTTGAATGTAGGAATTCATGGCTTTAAAGTTAACTTTTTTTAGGTGTGGAATAGACTGTAATAAGCAATATTCATAACATATTTATTCTATAAGCCATTACCAGCCAAATAACATTTTATTAAAGGTTTTTGCTTTTGGACAACAAATCAGCCTATTTTAACCACTGAATTTTTACAGCGTATATCCCCCAGGGCAGGTATCCAGGTAACCATATTGTCATTGCTTCTGGGCACAGGTGGTCGGTTGGAAGGAAAGAGCTTGTTTCTATCTGATGAGCAAAATAGTCCCTAGCTACAGCTACAATAAACCTAGAGAAAAACATTTCACAAATTCCCCTCACCCTTTTAACAAGGACAGATATTCAAAACCAGGATTATCAAGGTGATCTGTTGCATAATTTCAAAACCCGTTGATTGATATTTTGAACATGTTGAACAAACATTACAATGAGCCTTGGTTGGAGGCTGAGAACCACAACAATCTCTGTATTTTTATTTTATAACTAAGAAGACAGTTTCATGGAAACATTTTTAAAAAGATCTTCGAAGAAAGATTTCAAACTTTTTCTGTCCCTCTCTCCTTCCCCCTTTATTTTTGTCAGTTTTTTTTTAAACTAAAATATATATCCTGATGTAGATAAAACTGAAATAATGGATGTTTTGCATTGTGTCTGGTTTATTGAAAATAGTCTAGTTGTGAGCCATCAGAATGCATAAATATGTTTTTCCAAAGGAAGATTTATAGCTGTTTTGCTTTCAGGAGCAACCTTCATTGGATATAATGTTAATACTACTTTCCGTGAGTTCTCTAGAGGTAGATAAATGCTGTGTGCATATTTCATAGGATTTTGGAGAGTAATTTCTAATACTTCATAGCTGTACTGTAGAAATCCATAGAGAGCATACTCAGATGAATATCATAGTGATAAAATTCATACCTACATATTATGGTGATGGGTGCATTATAAATAATTTTCATGGAAGGTGAAAGAAATTGACTATAGACAGACGCATTTAAAAATAAATAAAATTGTAATAAATTATAAGCAAAAGAAGATATAGCAATAATATTTGGAAAGATAACATATACTGAGAAATGTGTTTTTAAGGCAAAATCTTAAATAATTTGTCATGTCCAGGAGAACGGGTTATAAACAGAGTTTTAATTAATTGTTAAAATTTGGTCCTTCAGACTCATTTTCAACTAAAAAAAAAAAGTTAATGTAGAAAAATATGTTCCTTATGGATTAAAATTCTGATCATATTATTAATTGGTAGCCTGCTCATTCCTCCAAATTAGTGATTCTGTCATACACCTGCTCATAACATGCAAGAAAAAGCATAGATTTCCTTCATGTTTGAACCCTCACAGTGAATTTGCACTGATATTGGTAGGATATGAATTCTGCAAATCTACATCCATAGTATGTGTGTCTCAACTAAGGCAAAAAGATACTATGGATACGCAAAATATTTTGAAACTATAATGAGCAGTTTGTGTATTTTCCCCTGGCTAGTAAACTCACTCATAAAGTCTTTATAGCTTTATCGTATGCAAATCCTTGTAAATTGGAAAATTAGTAGTTTGTTGAAGTTTATTCTGGGTTTCTCCACACCCACTATTTACACAAAGTAGGAGTGTTTGCTCATGCAAGCTCTTGGATTGACAACTTTAGAGACTAAAGTTTTCTATTAAGTCAGTTGGAGCATATTATTGACTTGATCGATGATCTCCCTCAACAAGAATATCAAAGTAGTTTTCCTTTGATACAAGAATTGTATAGTTGGGGATGGAGGGTAGGAGATAGGACATTTTATGCTATGTGTTTGAAATAGTGGTATGACTGGGGTGTTGTTTTAAAAACATACTTTTTGCTCTGAGTCAACAGAATAAAACTAATTTAGAAATCTTTTGCTTTTGGAAGCAATTAATTTATGTCCACCCAGTGATTCATTTTAAGGGAAAATAACACGAGGCCTGCTTGTTATTTGCTTGTTGCATTCCAGATTCCTCAGATGTTTATTTTGAAGCTAGATATTCAATCAGAAGTTTCTGTAGAATTTATTTGCAGGTGCAAGAGAAGGGGGCTTGATTTGGAGGCAGGTCCCAGGATATTCAGTTTGCCTTTCTCTTCTGAGTCGCTGGCTTGAATCCAGTTTATAGAGGATAGTATTCAGGAGTCCTGAGCTTCTGATGATTCTTTAACCTTTGTGAAATGAGCCGGTGGTCTCCGTCCGTTTGCTAGTGGACACATATCACAAAATTACTGTCACAATTGACTCAACTATTTGCAATCTTACCAGAAAAGCCAAGGATTTAAACAGAAATGATCTTCCACACTGTCTTTAGAAGTGCCTCTGCCAAAACAGGTTTTAGACATGCTGTCAAGGTTCCTTCCCCACTCTGAACTCTAGGGTACAGATGTGGGGACCTGTATGAAAGACCCCCTAAGCTTATTCTTACAATCTTAGGTTAAAAACTTCCCCAAGGTACAAACTTTGCCTTGGCCTTGAACAGTATGCTGCCACCACCAAGCGTTTTAAACAAAGAACAGGGAAAGAGACCACTTGGAGATGTCTTCCCCCAAAATATCCTCACCTATTGGTACAGATGAACACAGACCCAAACCCTTGGATCTTAAGAACAATGAAAAATCAATCAGGTTCTTAAAAGAAGAATTTTAATTGAAGAAAAGGTAAAAGAATCACCTCTGTAAAATCAGGATGGTAAATACCTTACAGGGTAATCAGATTTAAAACATAGAGAATCCCTCTAGGCAAAACCTTAAATTACAAAAAGGCACAAAAACAGGAATATACATTCCCTCCAGCACAGCTTATTTTACAAGCCATTAAACAAAAGAAAATCTAACACATTTTCTAGCTATATTACTTTACAGGAGTTGTAAGGCTTACATTCCTGATCTGTTCCCGGCAAAAGCATCACACAGACAGATGAGCCCTTTGTTCCCCCCCCTCCAGATTTGAAAGTATCTTGTCCCCTCATTGGTCATTTTGGGTCAGGTGCCAGCTTAGCTTCTTAACCTTTTACAGGTGAAAGGGTTTTGCCTCTGGCCAGGAGGGATTTTATAGCACTGTATACAGAAAGGTGATTACCCTTCCCTTTATATTTATGACACATGATATCTTACTAGTGATATGAGAAGCTTGCACTGCTGCTGCTTGTGCTGTATCTCTGCTGTCCATAAACAGAACTAAGGTAAGCGGTTCACAGTCTTCTCAGGTTGGAATTCCGTCTGCCTCTTGTGAGGGACCTGCATTTGATTCTCATCATATCTACAGTGCTACACACCGGTGTGTGGTTGCATCTCACTTGGTTTTGGTCCATTCTCTCTCCCTGCCTTATCTTTTTTTGTTCTTTTTTCCTTTTCATCTCAATTATCTGTTTTTCTGAGTTTTGCTTTCCATTTTTCATTCTTATTTTTGTTCTTTGCGCTTCTTCCTCCGAATGCCTTTTTGCTAGTTCTCTTCATCTGAGTCTTCCTGACCCAGTTCTTGGTCTCCCTCCCTTTCTTCCAGCTGCAAACTCTTCTGATTTTACATTTTCCCTACTTTTCCTCCTAGTTGTTTCCTTATTTCCTCCCTTTTCCTTTCTCCTTCCCTTCATTCTCTTCCCGTTCCTCCCTCTCCCTTTTCTCCCTGTTCACTTTGCCTGCTATCCTCTTCCTCTCACTCCAGCTCCCAGCCCTTGCTTTGCGCTCCCTTTATTTCCCTCTCTTATTTAACAAAGGGCTCGATGCTAGGAGGACATGAGGTGCTCCTGTAGGTGCTTAGAAGAGACATGCTAGGAAGGGACTTTGGTCATTTTTCCTTTGCAGCTATGTCCTTAAGTAAAGGTGCTTTAAGAAAACTTCTGCTAAGTGCCTTAATATAGGTGTTTGAATGGAGTTACATTGGTGTAAAACTCTTTGATGTAGTGCCTTATGAGGCTGCCTATGCCTAAATCAAGCCCTGTTGCTACTTTCTAAACATGTGTGATATGCCACCCCATTGTGTAAATCAGTTATTTGTAAATAGTCTAGTATTAGGATTCAGGAATCTTCTATAGGATGGTAATTGTGAATATTTGGGTATGAAGTACTGTAAGTTTATAGGGACTAAGATGATGGGCAATGAGGAGGTTGCATATAATTACTGGCACTAAGGGTCAGTTTTGACCATTGGCTCAAATTATGTACTGTAAATCAACACCCAAAGATAAAAGATCCCCCAAACTAAAATATGATGAAATCTAGATAAGAGAACATCATTTTGAGGCAGCCTTCTGTTTCAGAATGAGCTCCAAAATATCCCCAAATGTTTTGAATATAATTTTGCTCTACATTTAGTAGCAGCCTATTTCAGTTAACTGACAGTTTTTTTTAAAGTAACTTGTCATCGTTTTAAAATAATATTGGGCTTGATTCATCACGGCATTACTTCAGTTTTACCATGGGATAAACAAAGAACCTTTGGTTTTAATGGAGTCACGTTGGTGTAAAACTGGAGCAGCAGAGTAGTGATGTAGTTACACAGTCATAAAACTGGTGATTCAGTTTGTAAACTTTTGTAGGATTATTGTAAACATAATATTGAAGTTTTCTAAATTTTTTTTACTTTTAAATACCTTTGTTCCAGAATTGTTGTGTGTGCTAAAAGTAAATGAAAAATATAGGGGAAAAAAATCAAAAAGCATAAATCAAAAGAAGTAAATATTCATTGGCACGTCTGAATACCTAATATGTAATATTCACTATGTATATTTAAAAAATACATGCCAGCAAAAGGATTTTACATCTTACTACACTGATACAAAGGCACTCAAAATATCTTTAAGCAACTGATTTGGTTGGTCCCTTGTGTAGTTGCTTAAGATATATTTAATTGATGCAACATTTCGCTGCCCAGCTCAGTAGACAGGCCTGCTAGGTGTGGTGCTCTGTCCCACTCTAGGGGCAACTAACCTAGCTAGAGATTAATGAGTCTGTTATAGCCTTAGCTAAGAGCCATGTGGCTTTTAGTTTATGCAGTAGAGGCTCATACTTCAGAGGTCCCAGGTTTGATCCCGCCCGACAACGACCGGGGTCTGTCAGCATTACAGTAAGAGGTGGTTTGAGTCTTGTTGCAGTGTGCTTGATTGCTGCTTATGTGCTTTAAGGGCCTGAACCTACCACCCTTATGCATACAAAGTAGTCACTTACTACACTGATTTCAATGGGACTACTTGCATTCAGTGAGGTACCACCCAATGTGAGTGTCAGAATTGTGTCTTCTCTTCACTTTGATTCAGTAAAGGAATGCTTTGTGACCATGGAACAAGTTGAACATATTTGGAGTTTTTATTGTTTTAACTTTTAATATTTAGTTTTACATTTTGTGCTTGAAATATTATCAGATTTTTAACAAAAAAAATGGCACAAAAATTTCCAGTGTTTGTTTTGATGCTGTTTTGATGCCTGGATTAAATAGTTTTTTAGATAAACACCTACGGTAACTAATTGTTTCTACAGAAAAATGTGTTCAATTTAATTGTTATGTAAGGGTAAGATCCTCCAAATGCTACTAATGGAAAGAGTACTTACTACCATGCTCAGTCCCATTGACTCAGATTACTTAGGCATCAATGTGTGCAGGATTAAGCCCTTCATTTTCAGTTGGATTTCATGTGCTATATTATGCAGTATATGTCTCTTAATGTTGTTGTTTTTGTTGAAACAGTGTGCAGTCCGTGCAGCTACAGAAGGCAGAATCCTTGTGTTGGAGGGTTTGGAGAAGGCAGAGCGGAATGTCTTGCCTGTGTTAAACAATTTGTTGGAAAACAGAGAAATGCAGCTTGAAGATGGGCGCTTTCTTATGTCTGCAGAACGTTATGACAAACTGCTACAGGTACAGGAAAGCATTATGTTGTTTTGAATTTTTATCTGTTTTTGACAGGGAAGTGACCCTATTAACTATGTCAGAGATGTCCTGAGATAAACAGGGTACATCCCTTGGATGTGTCTTCACCTGTGTGAGGATGTGACTCAAGATGATAGCTGGCTAAGTGAAGGTCATGGGTGAAATCAGCCATTCGGTCATTTAAAAATAATTTTTTAAAAAATGTCTCCTGAATGTCCTTTATTCTCATAGAGACTGGCTACTAATTTTGAAGTAAATTCTACTTACTTCTAACAAATACATACTATTCTGATTCACAAAGAAAAACATTTGTGAAAAAAAGTTGAGGTTGGAAGTGTTCCAGTGGAGTTGAGCTAACACTTCAAAATAACATTACTCTCTTTAGAAAGCCCTCTAAAAATTGTAGAATGTCTGAAAACGAACGATTAAAGGATGCAATGCATTCCTTGCTGCCATATAATCCTTCACTCAGAGGTGAAAGTAAGTACCAGTAAGAAAGTGGTGGCCAATATGGGCCAGTACGCAGCCGATGTTAAAGCACTGCTGCACCAGGGCTTTAAGCGCCGTACTGGCAGGGCTGCTGATGTGGGGGGGCACACAAAAGGAGCATCTGCCCCGGGGTCTGGTGATTTAAAAGGGATTGGGGCTCTGGCCAGTGTTCCCCGGGCCCTTTAAATTGCTGCTGGAGCCCCAGGCAGCACTGAAGGGATGGCGGGGGAGTCTGGCCCCAGCCCTGCCCCTTCCATCCAAGGTCCCACCCTGCCCCCACCTTGCCCAGGACCCTGGCTGCCCTGCGTACTGGTACGTCCTTTAAGTTACTTTCACCCCTGCCTTCACTCATCCTATAATTTGCAAAAATATGTGCAAAAGGCCAATATAAATTACAGCGAGATTATTGGAAATTGATCCCTTGAATAGGAAATGGGATTTTATAATTTCCAACTGATGACTTTGACCTCTGGTACATTTTTTCAAGTTTTATGAGGCAAAATTAAGTTTGAGCAGGGTGTTTGTCAGTCCTCTGTACTCTACTTACATGCTCCATGGTTTCCTGTCCCATACCCTGTCAGTTTCTTACCATCCACCTGACTCGTACCTATCCATATTTCTTCCTATTATGTCTACCCCAATCTGCCAAATGAGCAGTAGCTTGTCAGTTGATAATCATTTTTAAATAATGTTAGACTTCGTTAGACTCTGCAATATTTCTGAAACATCTCTGTGTGAACGTGGCCAGTCTGTAACTTCAGGAGACAGAAAAGCTGACGAAGGGAATGCAAACAAAACATAGTAGCTTCTCAGTTAAAGGCACACTTACCACTGTACGAAGCGTGTTTCCACCAGGCATTAGATACAGGGAGTTAGAACTGGGGCTTTCTTCTACCAGGTTCAAAAAACCCAGCAAACAAGAAATAGCTTAAGCTTGCTTTAAGCAAAGTGGGGGGGAAAATACCGTCCTTCATTTCAAGTCTCTTAAGTAGTGTGTATAGTTCATCAGCTTCTCAGTTCTTCATTGCTTCCTGGCCCTATAGCATGGCTGAACTGGGTAAGTATTCTGTTGTATCTTTTCCCTTCAGCATTTCAATTGTTCCTTTTTCTAACCCTGTCTTAGTGTGGGATATCAATTATTATGAGCTAATACAAGTTAACTTTTCTAACTTCAGATTAATTTGAAAAAGTGACTTTAAATGTCCTTTTTCTAACCTTCACTAAACTTCCCATAAAACTCAGTGCTGGGCTGAGATGGAGCCCCATGTGGCTCAGCCTACACAAGTCACAGGAAGGAAAATTGCAAATAGAGCACTGTGAATAATTGATTTTTCAGTTCTCTGAACTCAACAAACCAAAAAGTTGAAACGAATTGTTTCGGATCAATCTGAAACAAAAAATTTTTAGTCCCTTCAGCAAAACAGGAAAAAAAATTGTTTCAGGTCTAGCAAAATTTTCTGTTGGACCAAAATGTTTAATTTGGATTTGGGGTGTTTTTAACTGCTTTTTTAAATAAAAGTAAAGGCAATTTGGAACACTGTTCACAAAACCACCACAGGATGAAGAGATGGTGTCCTTTGCCCCTGATACTATATAGTCCTATGGTTAGAGCTCTCACCTGGGATATGGGAATTCTAGGTTCAAGTCCCCATTCTGTCTGATTCAGAGTAACAACTTTAACTTGGGTCCTTTCACTTTGAGGTGTGTGTCCTAACCACCAGACTATAGGGTATTCCAGGGTGAGTCTCGCCCAGCTTCTTCTGTTGAAGTTGTTTCCCTTTGTATTAAATAATTAAATATTCATTAGGCGAGAGAGAGAGAATGGTGGTTAGGGGACTCACCTGGGAGGGGGAGTTCTGGGTTCAAGTCCCTGCTCCAATGATTATTTATACAAAGTGGAACAGCTTCAATAGGAGAGACTGAGTGAGGCCGATTCCAGAATACCATATATGGTTAGGGTACTCATCAGGGACAGGGGAGATCTAAGTTCAGGTCCCTGTTCTGAAACATGCTTAGCAGGGACTTGAATCTGGTCTCCAGCATTCCAGGTAACTGCTCTAACCCCGAGGCAATAAGGCATATTGCCACCAGCCCAAGCTCCTTCTCTTTCCACTTCATGAAGCTACCTTGAAAATATTTTGTCAGAAACTATTTGGCAGATTTGTTGAATTCATGAATAGTTTCAGTAGACCTAAAACTGCATTTTTCAACAAATAAACTTTGTCCAAAATTTTTGTGCCCTACTCCAACTTAAATACACCCATGATCCTACATATTATTGCACAACATTGCCCACTGAGCCATTAAATACTGTAACTCATTTCTGAGACATTATGATTGGTGGTTATGCCTCTTTTTGCTTTTAGAGTATTTCTGATCCATTTCAGTCTGTTTTGGTTAGGAGAGGTAACTTATGAAAATGTAATTAACATACTGAAGTACAAAATGTGGTTTTTTATCATAGCTACATTTAAGGAGGAGACATGAAAACTGACTTTAAATTCAAATAGGAATTGATTGAGATTGTGCAGTACATTTTTTTGTACCTTGCTAATGATAAAATGGCTCTAAATTGGTGCCTTAGGTATACTGCTAATGTTATCTGATTTGAATAAATCTCCTATAGTGATACTAAATCTAATATTGTTGTTTTTTTGTTTGGGAATATTGTATTACATAATTTATGGCTCATTTTCTGTTCTTCTATGTGAATCATTATTCTTGCATTGCATCTGCATGAAGTAGTCATGTATAATTTCAAGCAAGACTTGATTGTAATGTGGGAAGACTGCAGAACTGTCTTCTTTGTCTGCAATGAGTCTTTTCCTGGCGACGTGATTGAAGTTTTCAATATGAAATAGATGTACTCTTCAGAAAAGAGTACAGTGATAAACCTGTATTGTTATTACTTGTGGTACAGCATATTATATACAAACAAAATGTTCTCTTATTCAGAGGAGCATCCCTTCATTATAGTTAAAAAAACCAAACTTGCTAAAGTTAGACTTTTAATTCTGTGGAAGAAAATACATAACACAGTTTCATTGTTTTTTCTCTTCTTTATAAAGAGAAAGATATTTGTAACTCTAATTCATAGTTTCCAAACGTTGAGCATCTGTGGAAATCCATCATTAGCTTGCCTGAGGGCTGAACTCAGTGAAGCATATTTCAGCCACCCTTACCTTAGAAAGGCCTCGATGTATGATCTACAAATTGAATACCTTAAATCAAGATAGAACATTTCATCCTGGCCCCTCTGTGTTAAAGACGAGGGAAGCAGAAGACCAAATTTAACTGGAAGACCACTCTTTTGATCCCTCCCCTATAGGTCTTCAGTCTGTAGCTCAGGCATCAGGGCCCTCACTAAAAGATGTCATTGCATTCCAATTATTACCTTATTTTAATTGATCCAGGAACATACTAAAACTGAGTTAGATGCATGGAAGATTGTTCGAGTAAGTGAAGATTTTCGTGTGATAGCTCTGGGCCTGCCGGTACCTAGATATTCTGGTAATCCATTGGACCCTCCTCTTCGTTCTAGATTTCAAGCAAGAGATGTTTATCATCTACCCTTTAAGGTAAGTGCCATTGTAGATCAGTTAAAGCTTGTTTACAGAGCAGGACTAATTGATACTTTAATCTTGTATTTTACCTATTATACATTCAAAAATTAATCATTGAACATGAATAAAATATTTTGACCCTTTTTTGGGCGGGGGTCATATTGATACCCAGTTAATTACTGAAAAGAAAGAGATAATCTCCAAGATATAAATTCATGGAGGATAGGTCCATCAGTGGCTATTAGGACTGAAAACCATACTCTGAAGTGTCCCTAGCCTCTGTTTGCCAACAGGGGATGGATCACCTGTTCTGTTCATTCCCTCTGAAGCACCTGGCACTGGCCACTGTCGGAAGACAGGATACTGGGATAGATGGACCATTGGTCTGACCCACCATGGCTGTTCTGATGTTTTTATTTTGTAGCTAAAATTAATTTCAATAAAACAATATAATCCTAAAACAAAGATATGCTAACTTTTTTTCCTTTTAGAAAATTAATTCTGTGTGCCAAGACCAGGCTCTTTGCTACAAAAGGCTCGGTGTCTAATTAGATGAGAAATAGAAAACATCTCGCACAATATGCACTGTTATCCATGGTATAACCCAGAAATTAATCTGATATGTGATGCTATGTTCTATTTTCAGGACCATCTTAAGCTATTATACTCGGTTGGATCAAATGTTTCTGCACAGAGGTAAATTTTCATAATTACAAAAAAGTAGTGTTGAGAGGCTGAATGTTCTGTCCTGTCAGGATTGTTTGCAATTTGTGTGCTGTATCCCTTGTGGTGGACTCAGACCAGAAGGCTATAAAAGAGTAGTGGAAGGTAAATATATCAGCTTCAGGATTTGCAGGTCCCTGTTTCCTGGATAGCCAAACAAAGGCTACCCCAGGCCAATCAAGACACCCAATGCCATTTAACCTGTCTAAGGATTAGTTAAGGCCGTTAGGCTAATGCAGGCACCTGATTACAATTAACCAGCAAAGGCTCAATTAAGGCCATTCGGCTAATGGAGACAGCTGGAACCAATCAAGGTCCCATTTACACTGCTTAAAAGCTCTCCTTCCAGTGAGTTCCGGGGGAAGGAAATTGGAGGAGAGGAAGCGATAGCTGAAGCCTGAGGAAGGGTCAAGGTAGAGAAAGAGTTGGAGGAGAGGAAGTGTTGCGAAGGACAGAGGTAAAGGAGAAGGTAGAAAAGGAGGTTGCGGGGAAGTGGCCCAGGGAGTCTAAGCAGTTCCGGTGGTGAAGGGAAAGCCACCAACAGCTGCTACCATTAGGGTCCCTGTGCTGGAACCCGGAGTAGAGGGTGGGCCCAGGTTCCCCTTCCCCTTGCATGCTCTACAGAGACCTTCTTGAGAGGGGAAGCAGACCTCGATCCAGGCAGGGGGCTGAACAACATCTAAACCCAAAGGAGCAGCAGAGACTGTGGGGTATCCCCCTTCCCACCTCCCATACTGGCCTGTGATGAAAGTAACTCGGTGTAGGCTGTGGTCCTTGCTGCTAGGCTAAGGCAGCTCAGTGAGCTTCTGACGCCACAGAATCTGCCTGGAAGCGCAGGACCTACCAAAACAGACTTGGAGCTTTTCACACCCTAGAGACTGATGAGAACTAAGTGAATTTTTAGTAAGTATGGGAATATGTTTAAACAGTTTTTCATATATAATTACAGTTTTCATATTGTGAGTCCTTAATTCTGTAGAACTTTATTAGATAAAATTTACTTGTATTCAGAAGTTGCTTCAACATCTTATGCTGTGTTTAGCTTCATAGGGCTTAAAGTTTTAAAGTATGTTTTGCATGTATAAAATATTACAATTTCTTGTTTATTTTCCAGAATCTCTCAGCTCTTGTCTTTTGCTACAACTCTCTGCTCCCAGGAATCTTCTACGCTAGGACTTCCAGATTTTCCTTTAGACAGTTTATCAGCTGCAGTTCAGATTCTGGTATGTGCATGTAACTGTGAAGTGAAATTTTAAAAGTGAGGAATTTCCTCAGATATAATTTGAACGGTTCATATCTTATTAGTGTCTTTGGAACTACTAGATTAATAAGAACACTAAAAAAATCTTTCTCTCTCTGAATTGGATCTCATTGGACACATCCTTAATTGGATCTCTGTGGGCACCATAAAGACTGCAGAGATCCAGATGTAAAATCAGGAGATAAATTAGTATGAATCATGAGACAAGAAAGATTTCAGCAGAGCTTCTTGGTGTATTGAACAATGATTAGATTCAATTAATTCATTAGGCGTGTGGATTAGCCAGGTGATTTAAAATTGATGTAGGTGTGTTTATTTGGGGGGGAGGAATTTGAAACTATTTCTCTCAGAGAAACTGACTTATTGATACCACATTAAAAACTATGAAGTGATAAGCACAGTGATTAGACTAATTTATAGTGTGCTTTAGGAAAGGAATATATGTGGGATTTTTAAATACATTATATCATTTTATTTTTCTAGCCCTGTGGTGAAAATGACTTTTAAATTAATGTCAGACTGCTTCCAAAATAGTGGAAATAAAATGTCCACTCAGCTATTTATCTGACCTGAGGGGTGAAGGAAGTATTTTATTTTACATTAAAAAATGTAGTGTGTTATCATTGTGTGCCAGTGTCTGATCTATCTATAGCTTCCTAAACCAGGTTCTCAACTTTTTCCATGCTGTGGCCCTGTTTCCTTCTGGGACCTTATGTTCCTCCCCTCATCTGGCTCGGACCAGTGACCATTTAGCAATATGGGAAAGGCAAGGTGGTTGCTTGCTCCCTTTCAACACATTTGCAAGCTCCTACAGGGTCATGACTCCCAGACTGAAAATTCCCGTCTGAAACAGAAGGCTTTTTCGAGTGAGGAGGAGGCTAATCTCATCTGTGCCATTGTAATTATGCTCTCTTTGTGGCCTTACAAAAAATGCTTTTTAAATGTAATAATGCTAAGTGAATGTCTGATCACCTGAGCAGCACATTTTACCTAGAATGTGCTCATGTGGATGATTTTTACTACATCCATTTATAATGCTCCAGATTCAAGGAGCATCATTGAATAACAAAATGAGTTGAGTTCGCATTTCACAAAAATATACTTGTGCCAGGATAGTTCATTGCTGTTTTGCCCATATATGTTGGGGATATGTGCAAACAAAAGAAACTAGAGAATTTTGAGTGAAAAATCTATTTTGTTTTATTTAGGGCTTGATTATGCAACCATTACTCACCTTGGTGAGCACTTAAACAAGTAGTTCTTCTTCTAGTGCTTGCTCATGCCGATTCCAAGTAGATGTGTGTGCTTAGTGGTACCCGTCGGGTCGGCTGTGGAGCCCCCTGGAGTCGTGCCTTTATGGCAGTGTATGTAGGTCCTTGCCGACCCGCTGCCTCTTAAGTTCCTTCTTACTGCCCATGATGGTCACTGGAGCTGCTGCTTCTCTATTGATACGGGAAGCGATCCCCTAGTGGTCTTTCTCTTTGTATCTGTAAATAGTTAACTTAGTATTAGTTAGTGTTTCAAGTAGTGTTTATAGTTGGTTAGATAAGTTTCTGTTAGGGTTTCCCCCACTGTGTTCTTCCCCTTCTGGGGACTGCGGCATGCCTCGGTCTCAAGGGTTCAAACCATGCAGGTCCTGCCAGAAGCCTTTCCCCAGGGGTGACCCCCACGACCCTTGTTAAAGTGCTTAGGGGAGGCTCTCCAGACCTACAGGTGCAAGATCTGCAAAGGCTTCCACCCAAGATCCAAGAAGGAGAGACTTTAGGTTAAAACTACTCCTTGTGGAGTCAGTTCTCCATCCCCAGCCGGGACAGCCTGCATCAGACCCGAAGTCCAGTGCTTCGATGCGGAGTGCACCAGCCTCAGTGAGAGAGATTGCGGCGCGGAAAAAGGACTCTGGGTCCAGAGACCCTTGGCACTGCCACTTCCTGGCACCGAAGACCTCCACTGTGGCTACCCGGCACTGCTCGCACTCGCTGGTGCCACACAAGAAGCAGAAGAGAGCCAAAAGGAGGGGGCGTTCGCTCACAATTAGAGCCGTGGAATGCGAAAGCGCTAGTGGAGTGCATCCCATGCCAGGACACTCAGCCCCTGCTCCGGCTAAACTGGCACCAGCCTTGCAGAGAGATCCGTTGAGTCCAGTACTGGTGGACTCCCCCACGCGGGAGAGTCTGGTAGAGGATCTGGATCTTCTGTCCACCCCGGACATGTTCGAGGCAGCCAGGGACCTCGTAGCTATGACAGCTCAGGTGGCACCGGCCCTGCAGAAAAGTGTTATGCCTTCTAAGGACAAACCAGCCATAATGCGGCACCGGCCGCCCTCCCCTTGACACTACTTCCTGGCACCACCCCATTGCGCATCCCTGTGGTCACCGAGATCAGAGTCCTTGTCGGACTCAGAGCCAGAGTGGTATGTCTCGAAATGGATTCGGCACTGTAACCCCCACTCAGAAGATAGGGTTAATTGGAGCTCTTCCAGACTTAGGTCAAGCCAAAGCATTCCTTCCGGAATCGCGTTTTCTGACCAGGGGCACCATCATTGAGGGCTTACAACGACAGCTCGCTGCTACGGTGCAAAATTGCCTGAAGCTGCTCACTTGTATGGCTGCTTATACATATACGGTTCAGCACACGAGACTGTGGCTCTGACCTCTTCAGGCCTGGCTGGCCTCAGTATACAGGCCAAACCGAGACCGCCTAGACAAGATAGTTACTCTTCCTTCTCCAGTTATTGAGTGCAGGGGCGACGAGTTATATCTCCACGTGGTGCCTTAGCACCAGCAATATTTGGGGCCCAGCTCCACCAATATTTGGGAATGGATGTCCCCCCGACCCCACCTGCCGCCCCCCTGCGCCTCCCCTGAGTGTCCCCCGACCCCCTCTTGCTACCCCCGGTCCTCCGCATGCCTCCCCGGGCCCCAGAGCATCCCTGCCTCTGCCTCTTCCCCGCAGCTCCATGCTGCCTCCCTGCAGCAACTGCTGCCGCAGGGTCCTAGTGCCCCTCCATCTCCGCTGCTACGGCACACTGGCTCTGAGCCTGCCATTCCACCTCAGAGCCTTCCCTTTTCCATCGGGACGCTCCACCAGCACAGGGGGCCCCTCCGCCCCCATGCAGGGCAAGGAGGCAGCCCCATCCCTCACCCCCAGTGAGGCTACAGTCAGGGGCAACAGTAGGGGAGGAGGCGGCACCCACCATGGTGGAGGTGAAGGAGATTCCTGGACCTGAGAAGGGCCCTAGGAGTACATGCAGTGACAGTGGTGGGGGTAAGTATGCTGCTGGGGGGGGCGGGAAAGGGGGGCTCCTCCCCCAGAGCTCGCTGTTGCTGGCAGGGAAAGGGCTGGGGGGAGTCCTTCTCTCTGGCCCCTGTCCTGGAGCAGACTGCCTGCACCCCAAACTCATCCCCAGCCCTGCCCCACCCCAGAGCCCACACCCCCAGCCAGAGCTTTCACCCCCCCCACTGCACCCTCAACCCTCTACCCTAGCCCTGAGCCCCTCCAACAGCCCAAACACCTTATCCGCAGTCCCTGCCAGAGCCCTCATCTCCCTGCACTCCAACCCTCTGCCCCAGTCCTGAGCCGCCTCCAACACCACAAACCCCTCCTCTCCAGCCCCAGACACAGCCGCCATCCCCCCGCACCGCAATCCTCAGCCTCTCCAACACCACAAACCCCTCATCTCCAGCCCCAGACACAGCCCTCATCCCCCTGCACTCCAACCCTCTGCCCCAGCCCTGAGCCTCTCTAACCCCCCAAGCCCCCCAGCCCCAGACAGAGCCCTCACCCCCCACACTCCTACTCTCACCCTGAGCCCCTCCCACACCCCAAACCCCTTATCTGCAGCCACACCCCACAGCCCTCACCCCAAACCCCCCTCCCATCCCCAAACTCCCTCCCAGAGCCTTGGGCAGGTGGGGGGTGCAGCTTGGGCAGGGGCGGGTTCTGGGCAAAATTTCTACAAGCCTGCCACCCCTGCTCCTGTGGTGGCAAGCGGTGTATGCAGAAGTACCCTTCTCCAGGCTCCAGCCCTCACTGTCTCTAGTCACAGATGCTTTGGCGATGGGATGGGGGACGTACCTTGGAAGACTCAGGAGTCAAGGTCTCTGGTCCCAGGCAGAACTTTCACTGCACATCAATGTCAGGGAGCTAAGAGTGGTTCGCCTTGCTTGCCAGGCATTCCAAACCCATCTGGAGGGCATTGAGCAATATTCTACATAAACAGATAGGATGGTGCCCTCTCCTCTCCCCTATGCCAGGAAGCCCTCAAACTGTGGGACTTCTGCATTGTGTAATCAATACATCTAGAGGCATCATACCTTCCAGGCTCTCAGAACAACCTGGCCAATCATCTCAGCAGGTCCTTTCATAATCACAAGTGGTTGCTTCAACCGTATGTCGTGATCAGCATCTTCCAACAGTGGGGATTTCCCCAGATGGACTTGTTCACAATGGGGCACAACAGGAAATGTCAGCAGTTCTGTTCCTTCCTGAATCTCAGCCTGGACTTGCTTACAGATGCTTTTCTCCTCCCTTGGAAGGATGGTTGGTTTTTGTCAACACGATGGTTGGCCGCTTCCTCAAAGGACTAGTTAGACTGAACCCTCAAGTAAGACAGCCAATCCCCCCCACGGGATCTCATCCTGGTGCTCTGAAGACTGATGGGTCCTGCCTTTGAGCTCTCTTCTCTACCTTTCCTGGAAAGTAGCGTTCTTGGTGGCTATAACTTCAGCCAGGAGGGTGTCTGAGCTTAAGGCCTTAACTTCTGAGCCCCCATATACAGTCTTGTATAAGGACAAGGTACAGTTGCAGCCACACCGAGCTTTTCTCCCAAAGGTAGTTTCACAATTCCACATAATCCAGGACATATTTCTTCCAGTGTTCTTTGCTAAGCCACACGCTAGCAACCGGGAGCGAATACTGCACTCCCTGGATGTCAGGTGAGCGTTAGACTTTTACATTGAAAGAACAAAGCCTTTTTGGAAATCAGTGCAACTTTTCATTGCGGAGCGGATAAATGGACTTGAGTGTTGTCCCAAAGAATCTCTTCATGGATCATGGCCTGCATCAGGGCATGCTATGACCTGGCAAAGATACCTGCCCCTGCGCTGACAGCACACTCCATAAGAGCGCTTGCATCTTTGGTGGCATTCCTGGTGCAAGTCCCTATTCAAGACATCTGCAGGGCAGCAACGTGGTCATCAGTCCACACTTTTACATTGCGCTACGCCATTATTCAGGAGGCCAGAGATGATGCCACATTTGGCAGAGCGGTGCTGCAGTCTGCGACCTACTGAGCTCCAACCCTTTCTCCTAGGAAATGCTTGGGAGTCACCTACTTGGAATCGACATGAGCAAGCACTCGAAGAAGAAAAAATGGTTACCTACCTCCTTGTAACTGTTGTTCTTTGAGATGTGTTGCTCATGTCCATTCCAAGACCCACCTGCCTGCCGCTCTGTCAGAGTACTCTGGCAAGAAGGAACGGAAGAGGCAGCAGGTCGGCAGGGACCTATATACACCACCATGAAGGCCCAACTGCAGGTGGCTCTGCAGCCGACCTCACAAGTACCGCTAGGGGAAAAAATTTCTGACGACTGTTAATGCAGCGCACACACCTACTTGGAATGGACATATCTCAAAGAACAACAGTTACGAGACGGTAGGTAGACTTTTTTTTCATTCATCTGTGTAAGGGTTGCACAATCTAGCACTTAATTATATGGAATTCCAACTGTAGAGCAGGTAAATTGAGCATTGATTGGGATTTTAGTTTTCTGGAGTTTCTTTTTCTCCCATTGAAGGGTATACGTAGCTAATACCTAGTGATCCCCAATGACATTCATAGCTACGCTCAGCTTTTTATTTCTTTTTTACTTTGCTACCATAACTCAGTTATTTATGGGCTTGCTGAGTACAAAAAAAAAAAAAAAAAGAAACAGAGAGACATATTAGTTATTACTTACACTTAGTAATCAAATTGTTTTAGACTGCTAATACAATTTATTTTTTCTGCAAATAATTGGAAGTAAAGTATAGTAATTTTTAGTAGCCTATTTCTACACTAAACAGTATTAACTGAACTATTCAGTAATTTCCAGTAATTGAATTATGAAGTAAAATCTGTACAGTGTAATGGAATCAATATTTAATTATTATAAATTGCTATGAATGACTCAACCATGCTGCAGATTTCTGTAATACAGATATTTATTTATTACTTCTATGAAACTGCCCATTGCATTTCTTTGCTCAGAGATATTTAGAAAATATATGTAAGCATGATTTATTCTATATTATAGTGTGCCATACACAGAATGGTTCAAGTAAGTGCAGCAATCACAGTAAAATAAGGCTTAATTTATAAATGTCTTGTAGGGAGGGCAAAAGAGCCTTTTTAGTTCCAAGTAACCTAATAGCCAGTATTGCCTAAACTTAAATGTCATAGCTGAATTTCCTCATAAAAAATCTCGCTTTACTACAGTTGTGGCTGCTGTTAGTTTCAGTTCCTTTTTGAAAAGTGGTTATAAAGTATACCCTTAAGGACCCCAAAACATTAGAATTTAAGAATGTTAACACTTTGTAACCAGTAACTCTTCTTGAGAAGTCCTACCATCACTGTATACAAAGTTAAGTCTCTACACTCAAGAAAAGCAGATTGCAGGTATCAGAAGTGACAGAAATGGGCCTGATCTCTTGACTTGCATATGAAAATGGATTGAAATAGAAAATTGAAGATAAAGGAAAAGTGTGGAGGGGCAAAGTGTCACATTGGTTTCAGCATTAAAATGTTTCTAAACTGCGTTCACTTTTAATAAATCTTAAAAATAGGAAAACTGTAGTCTCCCCTTGCATGTGAGTCTTCTCGGTCCTTTTTATAGTTTCACACTCCGATCTACTTTTATGGGAAAGTGTCTTTCTGCAGTTTAGTGGCATCAATCTCCAGTAATTTTTATTGATCTCTCTATGGTAGTTCTGTTGTTGGCTTGTATTCTAACTGATTATACTCCCGTCGGCCTTCAACATGCTGCAGCCAAAATGTATCTTTCTTTCTTGATGCTTTAATCGTTTCCCACCTTGTTTGAATCGCCCTACTGGCTTCCTGTGTTTCCACATAAAGTTCATACTCCTCCTCGCTGTCAAGACTGCATTGCATCGCTCGTCTCCATCTTTGACTTTTTTTCCTATTACACCTTCTTTTATGTTCTAGTCTTTGGCAATCCTTGCCTGTTTTCTCCCACTTATAACTTCACTCCTTTCATGTTACCTCCGATACTTGAAACAGCCTCACTGTCTAGGGGGCCTCACCACATTGCTCTCTTCCTAAAATACCTTTTATCTTCCCTCCCACCATTTATGACTTAAGTAAAAAAACAAACAATCCCCCATTCCCAACCTGGTAAATATTTATATTATATCAATTCTGTTGAAATCCAGTCAAATTCTGTTAAGATCCAATTACAAGATGCATGCCTAACCTCTACAGTGTATATTGATGTAACTGATGCATCTAGACCCTCCTCCTCATGTTGTCTAACCTCGATTATAAAGTCTTGCAAGCTGAGATTTGTCTTTTTAGCACCATTCACACCTATAGTGCAGCAGAAACAACAAGGACAGTCTGTGAGCAGATAAGACTTGTTCAAGTGTACTGAATTTCTTGGCTACAGCACTTTTTAAAAAACATACCAGATTCTGACCACTGGCAGTCTGCAGTGGAGGCCAGTATATGCAATAAGCAACTGTAACACTCTTTACTTCTCCCTGATGTCTTCCAAGACCTCAAGGGAGTTAAGTAGCACAGAGCACCAGAAGGAAAGACAGCAGCTGTCATATCTTGAAACTACCCTGCCTCCTCTGTGTGATGTTAAAAATCAACAGCTGGTGGCTCATTCTTCAGTTTATATCTAGATTCTTTAGAATCTTCAGTTTCAACAATTGACCCCTCTCTCCACCATCAGAAAAGAGTATGAGACCTAGTGGGAGTGGAGGTGGGGAGGTAGGTGAGACAGCTATTGGGGAAGCATGGATGAAGTGTCCCTGGTTTTGTCTCAAAAGCTGAATGGTGCCCTTGTTTGTTGTCTCTCTTGCCTCTTTTGCAGTTGTGTCAGTATAAAGTGTTCCAGATGAATGGATAATTGAATTAATCTTTCCTGTATTTTTATTTCTAATTAGGATTCCTTCCCTATGATGTCAGTCCAGCATATAATCAAATGGCTTTACCCTTATAATGTCCTACTAGGAAGGGAAGGCAGGACTGCAGTAGAAGATGCATTAAAAGTGAGTACTGTGCATTTTATATACAAATCCCAGAGAGCAGTCAGTTACTACAGTAGCCCCATTAAATCATAATAAGACATCAAAGCAATGCTAATTATTTAAATAATATATGTTAATGCTGATGTTAAAAAAAAGATTTTGAACAATACCTTCATAAACCAACAGATTTCATTAGATGAGTGTTTTATATCTTCTACTGAATTTAGGCCACAATTCAGAGGTTCTTAAACACATGCGTAACTTTAACAATGCGATAGTCCCATTGATTTCAGTGTGACTACTCACATGTTTAAATTTAGGCATGTGCTTAAGTGCCTTACTGAATCAGGGCCTTAGCGAGAAGATATTGACAAGATAGGTCTTTGTCACTAAAATGGAAAATAATAATTTTTCTAAAATTCATAAACTTCTCAGAAAATTAATTGTGATTAAATTACTTCACATGAAAAATATTGAGTGTGTCGTGACAATTCTACTAGTTTGTTTATCTTTATGGACATTTGTATCTGTTAAACATTCAGTTAATCTATAGAGCTTTCTGAAATAATGCTGAACAAAAACTAAAACACTAAAAAAGAAAGACAGAGAAAATGCGTATTTTTATGTCTCTTCATTTCCCTGCCCACTTTCTCCTCCTGCCAGCATTTTCCTAGATTCATAGTCTTTTTCAGAGTCACTATTTCCAGATAGAATTTCCCGACTGGTAAGTATGCCCCCCATTCTTTTTTCTTAGATGTATTACTTTACATTTGGCCCTATTGAAAGGCTTATTGTTTGCTTGTACCCAGTTTACTAAGCAATCCAGGATCCGTCCTCTTCATTATTTATCACTCCCCCAATATTTGTCAACCAACTTGATCAGTAATGATTTTATGTTTTCTTCTGGGTCATTGATAAAAATATTAAAGAGCACAGGCCTGAGAATCAATCCCTGCAGAACCCAGCAAGAAAAAATACATGCTCAGTGATGTTTGTCATATTTGTCATTGACTGTTACATTTTTGAGACCTGTCATCCAGATTTTTATAAATTTGTATGCCATATTGATTTTGTATTGTCCTAGGTTTTAATCAAAATGTTGTGTGGTACCAACACAAATGCCTTACAGAAGTCTAGGTGTATTACATCAGCACTGTTACCTTTATCACTCAAACTTGTAATTTCATCAAAGAGTATCAAGTTTGTTTGACAAGATCTATTTTCCATAAATACATGTGGTTGGCATTAATTATATTACCCTTCTTTAATTCTTTATTAATTGAGTCCTTTATCGGGTGTTCCATTATTTTGCCCAGGTTCAGTGTCAGGCTGACAGACCTATAATTACCTGGGTCATCCCATTTGCCCTTTTTATATACTGGCACAATGTTTTTCCAATCATCTGAAACTTCCCCAGTTTTCCAAGATTTATTTAAATCAATATTAACTGTTCAGAGAGGTCCTTGGGGAGGTCTTTTAAAACGTTTGGATATAAGTAATGTGTACCTGCTGACTTTAAAATGTCTAAATTTAGTAGTATGTATTTAATATCCTGCTTAGTTAATGCTGGAATGGAAAGTATTTCATCATAGGATATGCATACATCTGGCTTTTTCCCACATATGGAACAGAAATATTTATTGAACACTTTTGCCTTTTCTGCATATTGACCATTTTACCCTTTCCATCTCATAACGAACCGATACCATAAGAGTCCTTTTGCCATAATACACTAAAAAACATTTCTTGTTTTCCTTAACTCTGTTAGTTGTAGATATTTCCTTGTGTCCTTTTGCTTCCTTTATCAATTTCTACAATTTCTAGCTTTTAATTTGTATTTATTGCTATCAACATTTCCTTTCTTCCACTTCTAAAATTTATTTATTGCTTCTTTCGCTTCCTTAAGCCAGTCTGGTTTTTAACCTGTGTAGTGTTCTTCCTCAGTTGTGATTTTTTGGGAATTCAGTAAAATGTATTTCAACATCTCTCAATTAACAGTTATTTTTTTTTTGTTTAAATTCTCCCAGCTGATTGGCTCATAATTGTTTTCAGCTTTGTGAAACTAGTACTTTTAAAAGCACCCTGTATAAATATTACTGGTTGGAACTTTATTCTGTTTGCACATAACAAATATAATTAAGTCATGATCACTTGCACCAAAGCAACCACTAACTTTTAGTTCTAAGATCATTTCCTCTTTATCTGTCAAGATGAGGTCTAATATAGAATTCTTTTTATGTTAGATGCAATGCTTTGTGAGTTAGGTAATTGTCATTTATACTACATAGAAATTCCAAAGATGTTTTACTATTCGTAGCATGAGACTTCCAGTTGAGCTGGGCAGGAAATGGTTTTTTTCCTGTTTCTAATTCAGACAAAAAATCGATCTTGGAAATTTTTGTGAACTGAAAAATCCAGGAAAAAAATAATTAATTCAAATCAATCAGAATGTTTCAGTTTTGGCCATTTTTATTTTTTAGTATAATTAGCTTAGATTTTGATACAGAACTTTATTTTGAACTGGAAGACTGGAATTTTTCATGTATAAAATGTCAAAACAAAACATTCTGAAACTATTTTCAACATTTTTTCGATTCAAGAAATTCATTGAAACTGACCATTTCCTGTGAAAAGTTTTGGTTTCTATTAACCTAAACTCTATACTCATGGAGCAGGTCCTCAAAGAATCAATCCTGAAGCACTTGCATGAGAGGAAAGTGATCAGAAACAGCCAGCATGGATTCACCAAGGGAAGGTCATGCCTGACTAATCTAATCGCCTTTTATGATGAGATTACTGGTTCTGTGGATGAAGGGAAAGCAGTGGATGTATTGTTTCTTGACTTTAGCAAAGCTTTTGACACGGTCTCCCACAGTATTCTTGTCAGCAAGTTAAGGAAGTATGGGCTGGATGAATGCACTACAAGGTGGGTAGAAAGCTGGCTAGATTGTCGGGCTCAACGGGTAGTGATCAATGGCTCCATATCTAGTTGGCAGCCAGTATCAAGTGGAGTACCCCAAGGGTCGGTCCTGGGGCCGGTTTTGTTCAATATCTTCATAAATGATCTGGAGGATGGTGTGGATTGCACTCTCAGCAAATTTGCGGATGATACTAAACTGGGAGGAGTGGTAGATATGCTGGAGGGGAGGGATAGGATACAGAAAGACCTAGACAAATTGGAGGATTGGGCCAAAAGAAATCTGATGAGGTTCAATAAGGATAAGTGCAGGGTCCTGCACTTGGGACGGAAGAACCCAATGCACAGCTACAGACTAGGGACCGAATGGCTAGGCAGCAGTTCTGCGGAAAAGGACCAAGGGGTGACAGTGGACGAGAAGCTGGATATGAGTCAGCAGTGTGCCCTTGTTGCCAAAAAGGCCAATGGCATTTTGAGCTGTATAAGTAGGGGCATAGCGAGCAGATCGAGGGACGTGATCGTTCCCCTCTATTCGACATTGGTGAGGCCTCATCTGGAGTACTGTGTCCAGTTTTGGGCCCCACACTTCAAGAAGGATGTGGATAAATTGGAGAGAGTCCAGCGAAGGGCAACAAAAATGATTAGGGGACTGGAACACATGAGTTATGAGGAGAGGCTGAGGGAGCTGGGATTGTTTAGCCTGCAGAAGAGAAGAATGAGGGGGGATTTGATAGGTGCTTTCAAGTACCTGAAAGGGGGTTCCAAAGAGGATGGCTCTAGACTGCTCTCAATGGTAGCAGATGACAGAACGAGGAGTAATGGTCTCAAGTTGCAGTGGGGGAGGTTTAGATTGGATATTAGGAAAAACTTTTTCACTAAGAGGGTGGTGAAACACTGGAATGTGTTACCTAGGGAGGTGGTAGAATCTCCTTCCTTAGAGGTTTTTAAGGTCAGGCTTGACAAAGCCCTGGCTGGGATGATTTAACTGGGAATTGGTCCTGCTTTGAGCAGGGGGTTGGACTAGATGACCTTCTGGGGTCCCTTCCAAACCTGATATTCTATGATTCTATGATGAAAAGAAATTTCATTGAAAAATTCCTTACCAGCTCTAACCTCCAGCTTTATGTTACTCAGATTGAAGTCACAAACAATAATGCAGTTTTTTCTCTTACACGTTATATAGGTAGGTGCTTAAGGAGTTGGTTACTTTATTCTTGTATGTGATTTGGTGGTGTGTAACCATTTTGAGCTTTATCTGTTACATAGTCAGTATTCTCTTTAATTTCAGTTAATTTTTTGAGTAATGATTGAAGGATTGAAACTTTACTATATTTGTGGGAAGTACTTTCTTTATGTTGTGATTTTTAATTTATTTTGCTAGCACCCAGAGCATTAGATAGCCATCTATAGTTGTATTGAGAAATGTGAAGAAATAAAATGTTTCCTTCTCTTGTTATAATTGCACCTGGAAATGATGCTGTAATTATAAGAGTCTATCAGCAATGCATGTGGAAATAGCGTTGGACCTGATCCAAAGTATATCGAACTCAATGGGAGTCTTTTTGTTTACTTCAGTTAACTTTGGATCAGGGTCTCTAACTTGCCAATTTAAATCTTAGTTCAAGATGAAACTCAGAGTGCACATTCTCAGCTTTTTTCTATTCTTCTTCCAGTGTTTGGTGGTGGTTGAAATTGGTTCAGCTGTTAAAATAAAAATAGAATTTTTGGCAGTTTTACACTAAAGTTCACTTATGCTTTTTTAAAAAAAAGTTCACATTTAAACATGAAATATTTGTAGTCTTTTAGTCCAGAATGTGAATCTGAGAGTGAAGAGCCAAAGTATATGTCTGATTATGTTACAAAAAATAATTGCGTTTCTAACCTTAATTTGCAATGTTATGGTATCTTGTACAAATAAAGATACATAGATTTTTATATTCTTTGCAACACACTTTTCATAAAAGCAATTGAATGTGCCTAAAATAGTGTGAAGCTTACTCTAATGTTTTCAAGAGACAAGGTGGGAGAGGTAGTATCTTTTTACTGGACCATCTTCTATTGGTGAAAGAGTCAAGATTACGCAGAGCTCGAAAGCTTGTCTCTCTCACCATGGAAGTTGGTCTAATAAAAGATATTACACAACATGGCTACAACAACACTGCATCAAATGTTTTCATCACAGCAGCAATCTTCATCATTATCTGAATTGCCAGACAGATATTTATCATGATGATTGAATTCTGAACCTTCATAACCTAATTCCTATGGAATATCCTTTCACCTGCTTGGAACATGAGGCTATGGCCAAGATGGCCAGTCAAATTTAAGATGCTCTGGAACCAGTTTTTAAAAATCAGTTAGGGTCCTTTTTGCTTCTTGATTATGTAGAAAAAAGATGAAAAATCATTTCCCAAATAAGTGTAGGTTGGGTTTTTTACTTGTTTTTTACCTCTGAAATAGCAGGTTTTACGGGAGGACTTTTTGGGTATCTTGGGGTTGGTTTACACTAGAAAGTTAGGTCAGTTTAATTACATCTGTCAGGGGTATGAAAAATCCATATCCCATTGTGGCTTAGTTAAGCTGACCTAAGTTCCTGGTGGATTAAGTGCAAGGATGGGAGAATCCATCCCATCAGCATAGGTAGCATCTACGTTCAAGCTTTACAGTGGTACAGCTGGGTCACTGTAGTATTTTAAGTGTAGACAAGCCTTCGGATGTGTGTGGTGAGCGCTCACACTCTTACTGAAGTGTGTGTGCATGTGTGTGGGCGTGTTGAATCTTACACATGGACATATCCTCTCTTGTAAGTGTTCATTAGGCAGTAGAGTTAGAGGTGTTAAGAAAAAAACAAAAAGAAAAGGAGTACTTGTGGCACCTTAGAGACTAACCAATTTATTTGAGCATGAGCTTTCGTGAGCTACAGCTCACTTCATCGGATGCATACCGTGGAAACTGCAGCAGACTTTATATATACACAGAGAATATGAAACAATACCCCCTCCCACCCCACTGTCCTGCTGGTAATAGCTTATCTAAAGTGATCATCAGGTGGGCCATTTCCAGCACAAATCCAGGTTTTCTCACCCTCCACCCCCCCACACAAATTCACTCTCCTGCTGGTGATAGCCCATCCAAAGTGACAACTCTTTACACAATGTGCATGATAATCAAGTTGGGCTATTTCCTGCACAAATCCAGGTTTTCTCACATCCCCCCCACCCCCATACACACACAAACTCACTCTCCTGCTGGTAATAGCTCATCCAAACTGACCACTCTCCAAGTTTAAATCCAAGTTAAACCAGAACATCTGGGGGGCGGGGGGTAGGAAAAAACAAGAGGAAACAGGCTACCTTGCATAATGACTTAGCCACTCCCAGTCTCTATTTAAGCCTAAATTAATAGTATCCAATTTGCAAATGAATTCCAATTCAGCAGTTTCTCGCTGGAGTCTGGATTTGAAGTTTTTTTGTTTTAAGATAGCGACCTTCATGTCTGTGATTGCGTGACCAGAGAGATTGAAGTGTTCTCCGACTAGTTTATGAATGTTATAATTCTTGACATCTGATTTGTGTCCATTTATTCTTTTACGTAGAGACTGTCCAGTTTGACCAATGTACATGGCAGAGGGGCATTGCTGGCACATGATGGCATATATCACATTGGTGGATGTGCAGGTGAACGAGCCTCTGATAGTGTGGCTGATGTTATTAGGCCCTGTGATGGTGTCCCCTGAATAGATATGTGGACACAGTTGGCAACGGGCTTTGTTGCAAGGATAAGTTCCTGGGTTAGTGGTTCTGTTGTGTGGTATGTGGTTGTTGGTGAGTATTTGCTTCAGGTTGCGGGGCTGTCTGTAGGCAAGGACTGGCCTGTCTCCCAAGATTTGTGAGAGTGCTGGGTCATCCTTCAGGATAGGTTGTAGATCCTTAATAATGCGTTGGAGGGGTTTTAGTTGGGGGCTGAAGGTGACGGCTAGTGGCGTTCTGTTATTTTCTTTGTTAGGCCTGTCCTGTAGTAGGTAACTTCTGGGAACTCTTCTGGCTCTATCAATCTGTTTCTTTACTTCTGCAGGTGGGTATTGTAGTTGTAAGAAAGCTTGACAGAGATCTTGTAGGTGTTTGTCTCTGTCTGAGGGATTGGAGCAAATGCGGTTGTATCGCAGAGCTTGGCTGTAGACGATGGATCGTGTGGTGTGGTCAGGGTGAAAGCTGGAGGCATGCAGGTAGGAATAGCGGTCAGTAGGTTTCCGGTATAGCCATCGTCCTTTGATGTCAATAGAGTGACACCATAACTTTTTCAAGCACAAGAAGACCTGAATTTCTAATATAACCCCACCCAGATAAACAGATAAGATGAAAACAAACCAAAAAACCTCAAACCCCACCGTTTTTAGCAAAAAAATTTCACGCCTCCTGCATACAGCGTAGAGTGATGGAGGGGTGGTGGAGGGCAGAGGTGGTGATAAAAGGGGCAAAAGGCAATTTTTTCCTTGGCCTATTAAAGGCTATATAATAAAAGTTTCTTGTGTTTAGGGAATCCTCAACTGTAATTACACACAAGGCTATCGAACTAAATAAACATCTTAACTTGATGCGTAATTTTTTTTTTTTTTTAAAGCTGGATGTTAAGTGGTCATAATAGTCCTCAAAGATAAATGGTGTGGTAACATAAGTGCTGGAGGCGTGGAGCTTTATTTCAGTCTCTCTGGCTACAACATCAACAAGTCAGCGGTGGGAAATTATATCAATAGGGCTATCTTGCAGTCAGAATAACCTAGTTTTTTTTTCATTTGGAAAAGAAACATTAAAATCTCTATAACAGAAAATTCTATAAAAGATCTGGAATTCATGGATTTCTTAGAATTCACAGATTTCTGTTGTTCCAGCTCATGACTTAGTTTAATTTGTTTGACAAGAGGAGCAGCAAGCTAATAGTTTAATAGAGAACACTTAATAGATACATACCAATGTTAGCATCTTAAAAGGTCCATTTTAACTTCTCCAGTATTAAGGTTCTTTCAGCAAATGGATATTGAACTTCAGAAGAAATTAGTCTTGCATCAATTTCTGCCATGTTTTCAGTGGAAATATTTAAAAACACAGCACTTTGTTAAATAATTACTACTTTCTCAATTTTTACAGCGTTTTGAGCTCCAAGATTCAGAAAGCCCTTTGCTTCCCAGTAGGATTAAAAAAGTGGAAAGAATACATGGAAGCAAGACCTTACAGGCTGATGTAATTCTCCAGATTGCTGAAAAAGAAGTGAAATTCCAGGTAATGATTCACAGATTCAACAAGCGATATCGGGGTGGGCAAACTTTGTGCCCCAAGGGCCACATCTGGGAATAAAAGTTGCATGATACACCATGCATGCTCACAAAATTGGGGTTGGGGTGGGGGAGGGGGTGAGGGCTCTGGTTGCGGGTGTGGGCTTCTGGGTGGGGCCAGAAATGAGGAGTTCAGGGTGCGGGAGGAGGCTCTGGGCTGGGGCAGCAGAGTGGGGTGCAGGAAAAGGGGCAAGCTCCAGCTTGGGGGTGCGGGCTCTGGGGTAGGGCTGTGGATGAGGGGTTTGAAGTGCAGGAGGCTGCTCTGGGTTGGTATCGAGAGATTCAGATAGCAGGATGGGGATCAGGGCTGGGGCAGAGGGTTGGGGTGCAGAGAGAGGCTCAGGGGTGCAGGCTCTGGGCGGCACTTACCTCAAGTGGCTCCCGGAAGCAGGGGCATGTCCCTTTTCCGGCTCCTATGCGGAGGTGTGGCCAGGCGGCCCGGCAGCTCCCATTGGCTGAGGTTCCCGGCCAATGGGAGCTGCAGGGGTGGCGCTTGGGGTGGGGTCAGCATGCAGAGCTGGCTGCCCCTACATGTAGGAGCTGGAGCGGAGCCATATGGCTGCTTCTGGGAGCTGCATGTAGCGGCCCCTGACCCTGCTCCCCGGCTGGAGCGCCGAAGCAGGGCAAGTCCCAGACCCTGCTCTCCAGTGGGAGCTCAAGGGCTGGATTAAAATGACTTGCGGCCCGGATCTGGCCCACGGGCCGTAGTTTACCCACCCCTACGCTATATTCTTGGTTTCATATCACTACCGCAAATTTGTTATGCTACTTTCTGTTGACTCCCACCTACATTTTGATGCTCTATGTTGATAAGGAATTTGACTGAGAGCCTCAGTGAATATCCACTTTTTATGATAATATTTAGCAAATGTAATTTATGAACTGGAAAAGTAAGGCTTTATTTTTAGGTAACTTGTGCTCGTTTCTATGTGGTTATTTTTTTATTTTATTTTATTTTTTTCAGAGACATGACCTATTTATTTAATCAATTACTGAAGTGTTGGTGGAAAAGTACTTTCTTGATTTCTTATTTTGCATTGCGCCATGGAATAGCATAATACAAAGCGTTTGTGATGCTCTTGTGGCTATCTTCTATATAGTTTTGTTTTTCTGAAAGAATCATTTTTTTCACTATATTTTTAAATAAAAACAATAGTAGTTTCTTTCCTTTTGTCCACCACATCAAATAAAATGTGCTTGGTAATATTATTCCAGCCCAGGATGTTGAAACAGAAAACGGAGAAAAAGTCTTCATATTACTGACATCAAATACAGTTAGTCTGACTTTCTTTCAGTGAAGTTTATGGTCTGTTGGGTAGAGAAATAAGGCACTTTTTATAGACACACATGTTGATCTGAGTTTAAAGTAGAGATTGAATTCAGTGACACTGAGGTATCTATGTAATAGAGGAGAGTTAGTTGGAGGCAGAGAGAGTTCTGAGTCGCACTGGGGTGGGACGGCCTCAGAGAGTTTGTACAATGGAGGTGAAGAAGGAGATTGGAGTGCAGGAACAAACTATGGTAGAATCTATGAGAAGCTGATTGGAGAGCTGCTCTGAAGGAAATAGTTAGCTTCATTAGGCACTGGAGTGGACTCAGAGTTGATTGAGGAGTTTCTCTGAGGAATGAACAGCCTCTTTGGGAACAAGAGTAGAGGAGGAATTTGAAGGGGAAGCAGTGACCAGTGTGTGTGTGGAAGGAGCAACAGAATTTAGTAGCTTAAGCAGGGGTTAAACTAGAGGAAAAACAAGTGTTGCTATTCTGCAAAGCTCTGCCCACTTATAACACCGGAGCGAGATTTCCCTCCAAGTGGATTGTTCATATCTTCACCATAGGATCATTTCTCTTCTTTCTTACCCCCTGATCTGCAATAAATGATTCTAGTGTTCACTTTGTAATTGGGTTTCAGTGTTAATACCCTACTGAGGTGAGTCAGAGTCCTCTCGAGACTATTGATTCATGTTGCCTGCAAACCAAATCAAATACCATTGCATTGATTTCCATTTGATTCCTATTCATGGGTGGTTTTTTGGCGGGGGAGGCAACCACAAGCCATAAAGGCAACTTTTTTTTTTTTTTTTAAAAAGATTGAGATTCTGGAGCACAAGAATGCAATCACCAGTGAAAAGTTACAGGGCTACTGACCCAGTGTAAACCAATCTGCCCCCAAGCCTAAACCACTTTCATATAACTTGTTTATCTTTTTTCTCTTTGTAGGTCCCAGCTGGGACTCGACCATTAAAACTGTGTTCTGGATCAGACGCTTTCATAAAGACTTCCAGCCATAAGCAGCTGTTGGCAGAAATGATGCAGTCACATATGGTTAAGGATATGTGTTTGATAGGCGGAAAAGTAAGAACTGTAAACTTTTCTTTTTTTTTCCTCCTTGCAAGGTATTTTAAATCTAATGCCTTAATTTTTATTTTATTTTATTTTTTACTTTATAGGGCTGTGGCAAAACAGTTATTGCTAAGGAGTTTGCCAATATGTTAGGATACAACATAGAGCCTGTCATGCTGTATCAGGTAAAGTAAATTATACAGTGGTGCGTATGCCTTACAAATGGTCTGAAACATGACATACATAGGTTACAGATGAAAGAAACTAGATGGAATCTCTATGTAAGGCTACAGTCTCTGAAAAATCATTCATCTAAGGAAAGAAGCCAAAGTAATATAAGAATGAAAGGAAAGTAGTTCTTGAGATACTTTGTTTACCTGATGTCAGAATACTGAGTTGCAGTGTCTCTTCCAATTTGCAAGGCTACGTAGAGAGATTATTATATAGAGTGTGGTATGGAATTCTGAGGTAGGTTACTATGTGTATAGGGTCAGATACTAAGTCAGTAGCAAAGGTAACATTGACTTCAGGCTCTTAGTAGAGATAGAAAAAGAGAACGTCAGTGAGTGGAGTATAAGGAGATTTGTTCAATAAAGTAAATTACGATATTTCTTAGTTGCAAAGAGCTGACAGCTGGTGCTGTGAATTAGCATAACAATGTAAGAAAGAAAAGGTTTTTTTTCTTTCTAGTCTTTGGATGTTGTTCTCCTAAGTGTGTTTCCTGCCTTTGGGTCTGCATGGTGACCAGTTGTTTTGGCATATTTAGAGGCCCTGGAAGACCTTTTCCCCTTCCTTTTTTTGTTTGTCCGTATGCTATAAAATTGTGAAATGGAATTCTCCAGCATCTTCCTTTTTCTATTCTGGAAGGCAGTTTCTTTATTGTGTTGAAAATGCATATTTGCTTTTATGTTTTGGGGACCTTCTTTTTGTGTTACTTTTTATGTTCTGTATACTCCTGGGGGAATTCTGCGATTCTACACATGTGCAGAATTCATGTCCTGTGTTGAATTTTTTTTCTCTGCAGAAAATACATTCTGCCGGAGTGCAGTATGCCTTTTGCCCACAAGGGGCTGCTGTGGCATCAGAACAGAGAACAGCTGCCCCAGCTGCAGATAGGGAAGAGAAGCGGCTGGGTTCCTCACAGCACCCTGCTTGTAGGGCCAGGTCAGGAGGCATGGGATATGGGGGATGGACAGCATGGGGCACATGGGGTTGCTGGGGGGTCACAGACTGAGGTTCAAAAGGGCTAATGGAAGGGGGACAGACTGGGACGGGGACTGAGTGGGAATGTGGGGATATGGGGGAGGGGGTGGATGAGTGGGGATTCAGGGACACATGGGGATGGTGGAGGGGCACAGGGACACATGGGAACAGGGGCAGATGTGCCTGACAATGAGAGAGGCTAGGGATCTGCCAGGGTTTGCATGGGGGAGGCTCCCTAACAACTCGTCCCCCTCAAAACCCCAAAACTTCCATACTTCTCCCGGTCACACCCAGCAACCCTCCAAGTTCACACGCCGGCTCCTTCCCAACAATTACTTCCCTCTCCCTCAGCTCCTCTGTAATCCTTGACTCTGAATCCTTTGCACTGCTTCTGAGGGGTGTAGGAAATGTGTTTCTGTACTGTAGTTTAAATGAATTATTACTCAGAGTTCTGTATTAATAGGCCTAGTAAGGAATCTATTTGTCAAAAAACATTTTCTGAATCTTTTTTGTTGTTTGTATTGTTACAGACATACTTGCTGACAGTTTTGAAATAAATTACCAAAATAATTTAAACTGGCATGACTATATTGTGTTACTTTGACAAATAAAATATGCAGAATTTTGCAGAATTTTAAAATATTGTTCACAGGATTTTTAATTTTTTTGGTGTAGAATTCTCCCAGGAGTATGTATAGCTTTAATCTTTCTTTCTTTGTTCAGATTCCATAATCTTCTCATATTGTCTTACATATTTACTTTTCTGATACATAGTGTATAGAATTTAAACCAGTACTATTTGAATTTTGTCATGATTCTTGTTGTTTAATGTTTATATTAAATATAACACAGATCCCAGTCGGGATTGAGGCTCTGTTGTGGTGGGTTCTAGAAAAACACATTCAAGGATATGGTACCTCACTCTCAGAGCTTAGAATCTAAGATGAGAAGTCACTTATGAAGTGTAGGGGGAAGGGAGCAGAGAAAGATTAATCAAATATATACAATTTTTATAAAAATTTACATTTTTTTCATTGTAAATAGACAATGTAAGTGCTACTGTCTCTTTCAGTCCATCAGCCTAGCCATCATTAATTGACTGATTACCTATGTGTTGTGTCAGAGGTGGGTCTTGAGGAGAGATTTGGAGAACAAGGTTGACGATTTACAGAGCAGTACAGGGAAGGGATGGAAAAAGGTATAGAGACATTTTTGCAAGAAGCTGACAAATGGATGGCTTTGTTGGTTGACTGTAGGAGGCATGGGACAATGACCTCACTACACGTTAAGCAGTGTTTGGCTTGCAGGAAAAGGTGTTCGGCCAATTTAAGGGGTAGAGAGCCAGACTGACTATCTGCGATAGCGTTAAACCAGGTTATCATGGGAACACTGACCCATTCCCCCTCCCAGGTGGCCAGGAGAGAGGAGGAAACTATGCAGGTCCACACCGGTGCAGGAAAAGTGCACCTTTACCTGGACCAGGCAAAGCAGCACCCAGTGTCCCTCCTGTGGATGTAGTTAAATATCAGGTTTTGTCATGATTTGCTGTGGGCATTATGTTAGTTGCTCTTTTCTTGGGGGGCTGGGAAAGGCTTTTTATCTCACCGCCAGATAGGCCAAGACAAGGTAAGGGGCGGGTTTTGCCTTCCCTATAGCAAGTTGGGGACTTACTTAGGGCAAACATGAAACGGGGGTTGCAATTATAACGTTGCAACTCATTAGATCAGTGCAAGGTGGTTGTAGTGCTATCCTCAGAGATTAAAAGAACAATTTTTTTCACCCTCCTCCTTGTAACAACCTTTTATGTACTAGAAAAATGTTATGTCCCCCCACAGCCTTCTTGTCTCCAAACTAAACAAACCCAAGTTTTTCAATCTTCCCTTATCAGTCATGTTTTCTAGTCCTTTAATAATTTTTATTGCTCTCGTCTGGACTGTCTCCAATTTGAAATGTGGTTCCCAAAGCTGGACACAATACTTCAGTTGAGGCCTTATCAGTGTGGAGTAGAGTGGAAGAATTACTTCTCGTGTCTTGCTTACAGCACTCTTGCTGATACATCCCTGAATTATGTTCGCTCTTTTTTTTGGAGGGGGGGGCAACAGTATTACATTGTTGACTCATATAGTAGATCACAGGCTAAATAACCCCAGATCTCTTTCTGTAATACTGCTTCCTTGACAGTCCATTCCCATTTTGTATGTATCCCGTTTATCTTCATCCCCTTCATCTCCAACATTCAACAGTGTTTTACAGCCAGCAGCAGTCACTCTTCTTTGGCACAGGGACAGTATTGCCAACCGCAAGTATCAGGCCCCAAAACCATGAGATTGGCTTAAAAATCATGATATGTTAACAGAAAAGATGGACTTTTTATTTGTCTTCTGGTTTTTGAGCATTTAAAGTTTTGTTTTCAGGTTTCTTTCTGCAGCCATAAGGGCTAAGCATTTTTTTTTTATGGAAGCTGTGATTCTCATAATCATGTGGCTAAAAGAGTTGGGGCTTTAAGAAGAATGTCAAATATCACAAGACTCTTCATAACGTAAGAGGTGGTTGGCTGTCGAGCCTGGTTTCAGGCAACCTGGTGACCTCTCTGCCTTCCTTCTCTGTGCTTCCCCTGCTGATGGCTGACCATGCTGGAGCCTCCAGGTGATAGCAGCTTGTATGTAGGTGAAGGGAGTGAGGGTGAGGAGGGACTTCCAAGCTTACACAGGGCTGTCAAAGTTGGCCAGTTTAAGAGGGCCTACCCACAATATTCCTTCCCAGAAGTGTTCTGCCTCTGCAGAAGCCATGTGTGGCAGCTTCTGAGGTCCTACTTTTTACCTATCACTGTTTCTTCTTGCTGGGGATCCCAGCTGTACTTTTTCCTTTTCTTCTCTCATTTCTCTTTATCTTCCTTCAGTTTTCCTCCTTTCTTTATCCGTGCATCTCTCTCTCTCTCTCTTTTTCCTTTCAGTACAGAGTGCCTGAGCCTCTGGCTGAGGAGTTGCTGCAGCTGGATTCCAGATGGTAGGTTGTAAGAGACTCCTGCCAGTGTAACAAGCGTGGGGGGAGGTTTTTTTTCCCTCCCAGTGGATGGGCCCCAGTGTGTTTCTTGCTCACAGGCCCTCTACCCCATCATGGCCCTGCTTGAGCTTGGAGAAGAGGAGAACCAATGACCTGCCAAGTGTCCCCCGTGGGAATGGAGGGGAGGAGGTGGGAGAAAAGGTCTCAGTAGTGTCTAATTTAAATTATCTTTTCAAATGACAGTGAAATAAAAAGAGAGAGCTTTTTTTTAATCTTATTCCAGAAATAATAAATCTCTCTTGAAATTGCTAAATTATAGCCAGCAAATCTCAAATTACAAACAGTAATTTTAAAAAGAATATTTGCTCCTGTTAGAATGGATATATGTGTTATTACATCCTGAAATCTATGTATTCTCAAATAGCTCACTGTTTGAGCACATTTGGTAAAGTAAAGAATCATTAGACAAGTAAATATTATTATAAAAAAGAAAAAGCAGCTCACGCAAACCCTGTCTGAAACTGAAATCTGGCATAGCTCTGCCTACGGACCATACTTAAATTTTAGATCTGTAACATAGAAAGGTTGACAGGAACATATTTGGAAGAATTTCAAATCCACAGCTGATGTCTGTTCTGAGTCTGACAAGTTATTCCCTGGTTACCATCTTTTGTCATTTTCTGTCATATAATTCTGCAGGATAGAAAATGACTGTGGGGTATTTCTCTCAGTTAAGGTTTGATTCCCCTTTCCCCCCCACTGTCTTTTTCTTGTCTCTAAAAACAGGCCTTAAATAAAAGAATATGAAAAATATATCTTCCTTCAGAAGGAAGGTATTGAGAATCATCTGAATGGCTCTCCTTTGAATGAGACATAAGTCAAAATCAACCTGTGGCACATCAACATCTTCAGGGCATTCCATATATTCAGGCATGCCAGTCAAAGGAATGTGATGGGAGAAGACTTCCAGCATTGACCAATATCTGAATAAAACTAAAAACACTAAACTATAGAAAAACATTTCCTGAAGAAATATTTTTCTACAAAATACTATTGGTTTAGTTCTATTCACATTTATATGTGAGTGTTTAAGTGATGAATAGATCAACCTGTCTCTTCCAGTATTTACCTCAGGATTATATGATGAGGTTCAAACTCCTCTGAAGATGGTTATTGTGCACATCATTTCCCCTTCCTGTACAATTTTTCACTTTCAATGGGCTTATCTAGTATATACTTCCCAGGGGATTGGTCTTCTTTCTCTGCAGGATGGCTCAGAGTTTGATACGAGAACAGGCTGAGAATTTCAGCTAACTGGTATCAAGGGAATATGTGCTCTTTGCCGCTTGACAAATGAACCCACTCATGACAGATGAACCCTGACCCTTGTTATATACTAAGGGAAATCTTCATTATTTGTGTACACAATGTCAGGGTATTTACTCATCGCCGGTATAGGAAGCCAGTTGGTCTTGGAAACTTAGGAATGTGGCTACAAATACCAGTGATTCAGGCAAAGTTTTTTCCAGGCCCCACCTCTAACCTGTATGGATCTGCAGAAAGGTAGCTAAGGACTTCCCATTTGGGGGCCCATGACAGATAAAGCTGAAAATCATAGAATATCAGGGTTGGAAGGGACCTCAGGAAGTCACTTGAACAAATGAACTCAGTCCCTTTATAAAATAGCTTAAACTTTCACTTTCAAAAGGGTATCTATGATGCCTATGCAAAAGGACCTGATCCAACTCCCACGGAAGTGAATGGGAGTCTTTCCATTGATTTCAGTGGGAGTTGGATCAGATTCTAAGGAAAGAGAGTTTACAAAGACATTTCTTTGACTTTTAGGAATTATAAAGCTATATTTAGGTGATATTAATAACTTTTATAAACTTGTTATTCAGTGTGTATATATATATGTCTGCCAGAATAGAGTTTTTTTCTGCATAAAATAATTTTTAAAACATATACTAGTGTTTTTTTATAACATCAACAATTTTATTATAGAAATAACATAAAATCAAGACAAGATTAATGTAAAGGATCAGAACCATTAAAACACAAATTGTATCTAATCTTTCCAAGCCTAACCATAATTACATCTCCAAAATACGTATCCAGTTTTGACTGGAAATTACTAAGAACTTGAAACACCCTAGGGATAAACTAGAAAAAAAAGTAGGACATATCTGGTTTCTACAAAAAATTAAATTCATGATATTAAGTAATTAGCATTGGATATCAATATCATAATTTAATCTGATACTAGAACAAATATTAACGACATGCATTCATTCAATAACTAGGCAATATAGAATTTAATATTTAGTTTCACCTTTTTGGGTCAGGAAAAAAAGTCTTTGTGACTTCTTTAAGAGGCCAAAATCTCTTACTATAATCCTAATCCTAAAATTCAATAAATTTTTGTGTCTTCATAGTCAATTATAATTTAGCAAGTAATAATATAGGCACAGAAATATGCAATGAAGTAAACTTCAGCTGAAGAAATAACAACATTTTTCCCCTCTTCAGGCTTAACTCAATAGCCTTCAGGAGAAAGTTCTGGGAAGAAATTAAATTTCCCACAATTTATTTCCTAAAATATCTCCAGAAAGAAAGTAAAAAAAAAAAAAAAAGAGAGAGGGGGGGGGAGGGAGCATGTTTTTTCTTAGTGAACTTTGCATGGCTCTCAAGGGTCTAATGAAAATAACAGTATTATGTCCCTTACATCTCACTCCCCTTTAGCAACTATGGCAATAGAAGCATCCCAGTTAACCAGTTTCCATTGCTTCGCCAACAGTTATCATTTTCTTCGCAGTTCAGAGGCTAGAGAGTCTAGGTTTCTTACTTTTGATGCCAGGTTAGATTCACATTCTGCTAAGATTTCTCAAACAGAAAATAGGAATGAAGAAGGTAGTAGAGAAAATTTTGAGATCACGTAACAACAAATGGCTGGGTTAGTGAAAGACACACCTTAGTTTTAAAAAAAAGTATTAAAATGCTTATGAACGATAATTATTTTCTAGAAAAAAAAATCAAAGTGCGAATTTGTGTTAAAGCTACTACTATTTGGATATTAGATTTTTTTGGAACATCTGCAAGGGAGGAATGTTTTAAGTTTTTTTGTTGTTGTTTGCTTTTTATTTTTTTTAAGTAATTTAGACTAATATTTCCCAAACTGTTGTCCACAGGAAAGAGCTGGCTGGTCATATGGTACTTAGGCTGCTGCTTCTCCTCATTTCCAGTTGCTTAAGTGCATTCAAAGACAACTAAAAATAAATTAAATACTTTCCTAAAATTACTTTCCCATGTAAGCAATTGCTGTAGTTGCTACAGGGATTTTATGCAATCAGAAATGGGAGAAAAGGTGGTATATGAGAACAAAATGGGAGAGGAAGGCCTCCATGAGACAATCTCTGCATTAAGATTTTGGGAACCACTGTGATAGATTATTTGGATCCTCTTCTTTTGATTTAAAAGGTTTTCAGAATCCTCAGTGAAAGTTCTTTCTATGTGACATTCACACTATAAGAGTAGTTGTCAAATCACTTTTAGACAGAGAAAGAGTAATGAAGCAAGTATGAAGAATAAATTGAAATATCTGGTGTAACATAAAACAAAAAAAATCAAAGAATTAACCTCCTCAAAACACAATGAAAGCTTGAGTCTAAAGGGACTTAAGTCCAAAGGGAAATGAAATAACCTTTCTGTCTTATAACCGAATCAGACTTTACAAGGACTTGGCTCAAAACAGGAAAAAAAATTAAAAATGCAGTTGTTTGTCAACTTCAGAGTGAGAGAATATGAAATATATTACTAGTGTAATATTTAAATAAGTAATCAAGGTTAATTAAATACTAATAAAGAAATCTTTGGTCAAAAAACTAATAACTTTAACCGCGGCACAGAAATTGAATAATTGAGAGAATTGGTAACAAGATAGTTTTTCATCTCTACATAACCAGATAAAATCCAATTCAAGTCATTTAGAATATGATGTGAAGTTTGATTTTATTTCTGAATTACACTTTATTGCATTCTGCTCTTCTGATTTTCTATCTTCAGCAAATTTAGGTTTTCCGTTTGGGCTCTTGGTATCTGTCTTTGTTTGCTTTCAACATCAGTCTTAGCTTAATGAATTCATACTACGCACAGTTAATTTCATTCCCAAAGAGGAGTCAGGTATAAAGCGAAATTTAATTTAATTTTGAATTATAGTACATTCTCCTGTGCAGCATTTATTAACTACAGAATGTATAGAGAATTTCTGAAATAAGTGGCAGTTCAAGGGCACAGAAATATTTTTGGTATATTTTCCTTTGTTTTGATAAAGATATGTTTCTCATTCTGTGTGTAGACTGAGTATTTCAGTAGTAAAGCAAAATGGTGGATAAGTACAACAGTAAAAAGATGTGTTGTTTTTATGGTACTGACGGTGAAACCTTAAGTTACATATCCGTGGATGCCTCAAAGGAACAAGACTTTGTCCTGTTATTTTAAGACTGTTAAGGAAATGCAGAAAGAGGAAATGATCCAGGCTATATGATGTAATGTATTCTATTTTCATTGTTTAAAGTTCAAAGGATTTACCGCTGTAAGAAGAATGTATGCAAAAGCGGCAACTGCAGCAACAAATATTTTTCCCACCTCTGATTTTTAGGCCAAATGCTGTTCACTGCAAACAACCAAACAGGGTGGATTTGATTTAAATCATGATTTAAATCACTAGTCAGGAAGACTCATTTTAATTATGGATTTCTACATAAAAGTGCATTCTTGTTGGTTACCACCAACCTGAAGATCCTGCATGTTCAGACATGTTCCTTTCATCATCTTCAGTGCAGCTTCCTCCTGAGAAAGAACACTTCTCGTTATGTTGTTTCATTCGGGAAACCAGGCCTTGCACTTCTTTGTTGCACTGTTTGCATTTTGCAAGCATGCCTGTCTTACCCACAGGTAGAGGAACTTTATTAAAATATTCCCAAACTGGGTCTCTTTTATGGCCTGCTGCGATTATAGGTTTTCCCTTCTAGTGAGAGAATGGTATGGTAGATCTCAAATCAATGAAGGCTACACTCAGAAAGACCTCAAGACTTCTGGAATATGCTGTTCAAACAGTTTCACTTTTGTTTCTGCTGCCTGTCCCTTCTGTCTCACATTTATCTCCAGACTTCTTGTCCTTGTCAAGATCTATTCTGTCCCCAACAATCTTCTATTCATTGAACTTTTTGAAACTTTGCACTTTTAGAGAGAGGTAAGGGATTGACTCTGTCTACACAAATTTGCAGAGGGTTGAGGTCTGTTATTTTATTTATTTATTTATTTTAAAACATTTTTGCTGTTAACAAGCATGTTATCTCTGGAGACACAAAGCCACAGTTTGAGAATTGCAAAACTAAGCATCTCTGATGGTATCTTCTAGACTGAACACTGAGTCCAGTTGGGTAGATAGAAAAATTAACCTAAATAATCTATATAGAAGGCCCTGGAACCCCATAAGATTGGGTCCCTAATCCATTAACTGTTGGAACTCATTTACAAAACTTTTCTTAAATATTACATGAATATATTGTCTCATACTGTAGAATTAGAATTTATAATCCCTATTCCATGATGAGATATCTTTGAGCTATAATATATCTTCATTAAAACTATCTTTAGATAGGTTTTTTCCTCAGAAAGCATTTTATCAAAAAAACCAGATTTAAATTAAAAAAATCAGATTTTTTTGATTTAAAATAAATAATCATTGATTTTTATCCATCCTGCCACCAAAGTTACGGGGCTATGCCCTGGTTAGATCTTCTGCAGTCTAAACAGGAGGAAGGAATTCATCTTCCAGGCCACATGGTGGCCACTACGATTTCCTCTATAGCAACAGGGAGTACCTCCTATGAGGGAACCCACGAAGAATATATATGTAGTGGTTGATATGCTGGCCCCCTCCTCTGATTTGCTGTTGCTTTGTCTACAAAAGTAACTTCTATGCTGAGGTGCAGCGCCCATATGGAACTCTACTCCATTTTGTTTGGGGGCTCTTGGTCCCTCTATTGCTTTACCTTCTCTTCCCCCTCTTAAATATCTCAGTTGTGTTTTATTTTTCTGGGTCTTAGAAATTAACAGAATTTTGTACCCGTGTTCCACATCAGTGAAATCAGTACCTGATTTAATTATAATTTCTGCAGAGTCTTACAACTGAGTGTCTTCAGATGATGCCAGGTCACAATTGCTGCTCCATTCTATACTCAAAGCTCTATAGTTTTCAAATACATATATTGCATACAACAAAAATTCCATTTAAATTGCTTTTAAAAGTTCCCCTTTTGTTGGAGTATTGAAAAGGCAATGTTAATGTGTATAGAAACTAAAATTTTATTTAAAACAAAGATTTCTTGCCTAAATACATTTGGGTATTTGCCACTTAAAAAAACAAAATGTAGTACTTGCAAATGAAATCAAGCTCTGATAGATCAGTATAATATAGTTTAAATTAGGGCAGTCAATTAATTGCAGTTAACTCATGAGATTAACTCAAAAAATTAATTGTGATTAATTGCAGTTTTAATCGCACTGTTAAACAATAGAATACCAATTGAAATTTATTAAATATTTTTGGATGTTTTTCTACATTTTCCAATATATTGGTTTCTATTACAACACAGTATACAAAGTAGGCAGTGCTCACTTTATGTTGTTGTTTTTTATTACAAATATTTGCACTGTAAAAATGGCAAACAAAAGAAATAGTATTATTCAATTCACCAATAAGTACTGTACAAGTACTGTAGTGCAATCTCTTTATGGTGAAAGAGCAACTTACAAATGTAGATATTTTTGTTATATAACTGCACTTAAAAACAAAACAATGCAAAACTTTAGAGCATACAAGTCCACTCAGTCGTATTTCTTGTTCAGCCAATCACTAAGACAAACAATTTTTTTTACTTTTATGGGAGATAATGCTACACACTTCTTATTTACAGTGTCACCTAAAAGTGAGAACAGGCATTCACATGGCACTTTTGTAGCTGGCATTGCAAGGTATTTCCGTACCAGATATGCTAAACATTTGTATGCCCCTTCATGCTTCGGCCACCATTCCAGGGGACATGCTTCCATGCTGATGATGCTCATTAAATAAATAATGCTGTCAGGGTTCCTTCCCCACTCTGAACTCTAGGGTACAGATGTGGGGACCCTCATGAAAGACCCCCTAAGCTTATTCTTACCAGTTTAGTTTAAAAACTTCTTCAAGGTACAAACTTTGCCTTGTCCTTGAACAGTATGCTGCCACCACCAAGCATTTTAAACAAAGAACAGGGAAAGAGACCACTTGGAGACGTCTTCCCCCAAAATGTCCCCCCAAGGCCTACACACCCCCTTTCCTGGGGAGGCTTGAGAATAATATCCTAACAAATTTGTTACAAAATCATCAAAGACCCAAACCCTAGATCTTGGAACAATGGAAAAATCAGTCAGGTTCTTAAAAAAAGAATTTTATTAAAAAAAAAAAAAAAGGTAAAAATAATCTCTGTAAAATCAGGATAGAAAATACTTTACAGGGTATTCAGATTCAAAACACAGAGGATCCCCCTCTGGGCAAAACCTTAAAGTTACAGAAAACAGGAATAAACCTCCCTCTTAACACAGGGAAAATCCACATAAAATAAAAGATAAACTAATCCGCCTTGCCTGGTTTACCTATACTGGTTGCAATATTGGAGACTTGGATTAGGATGGGTTGGAGAAAATGGATTTCTGTCTGGCCTCTCTCAGTCCCAAGAGAGAACAACCACATAAACATAGAGCACAAAACAAAAGCCTCCCCCCCCCCCGCCGCCCTGAAGATTTGAAAGTATCTTGTTCCCTTATTGGTCCTTTGGGTCAGGTGCCAGCCAGGTTAGCTGAGCTCCTTAACCCTTCACAGGTAACAGGATGTTGCCTCTGGCCAGGAGGGATTTTATAGCACTGTATACAGAAAGGTGGTTACCTTCCCTTTATATTTATGACAAATGCATTAATTAAATTTGTGGCCGAACTCCTTGGGGGAGAATTGTATGTCTCCTACTCTGTTTTACCTGCATTCTGCCATATATATTTCATGTTATAGCAGTCTCGGATAATGACCCAGCACATGTTGTTTCTTTTAACAACACTTCCAGTGCAGATTTGACAAAATGCAAAGAAGGTACCAATGTGAGATTTCTAAAAATAGCTACAGCACTCGATCCAAGGTTTAAGAATCTGAAGTGCCTTTCAAAATCTGAGCAGGACGTGGTGGAGAGCATGCTTTCAGAAGTTTTAAAAGAGCAACACTCTGATGTGGAAACTACAGAACCTAAACCACCAAAAAAGAAAAGCAACCTTCTGCTGATGGCATCTGACTCAGATGATGAAAATGAACATGCGTTGGTCCACACTGCTTTGGATGATTATCGAGCAGAACCCATTATCAGCATGGACACATGTCCTCTGGAGTGGTGGTTGAAGCATGAAGGGACATATGAATCTTTAGCGCATCTGGCACATAAATATCTTGTGATGCCAGCTACAACAGTGCCCATGTGAACCCCTGTTCACACTTCCAGGTGACATTGTAAACAAGAAGTGAGCAGCATTATCTCCTGAAAATATAAACAAACTTGTTTGGCTGAACAAGAAGTAGGACTGAGTGGACTTGTAGGCTCTATAATTTTACATTGTTTTGTTTTTGAATGCAGTTATTTTTTTGTACATAATTCTACATTTGTAAGTTCAACTTTCATGATAAAGAGATTGCACTACAGTACTTGTATTAGGTGAACTGAAAAATCCTGTTACTTTTGTTTTTTACAGTCAAATATTTGTAATAAAAATAAATATAAAGTGAGCCCTGTACACTTTATATTCTGCGTTGTAATTGAAATCAATAGATTTGAAAATGTAGAAAATATCCAAAACTGTTCACATCAATGGTATTCTATTATTGTTTAACGGTGCGATTAATTGTGATTAATTTTTTAATCGTTTGACAACCCTATTTAAATGCATTCTTTTGATAATTGTTACTCATAGGATATGACAGCTCGAGATTTGGTGCAGCAAAGGTATACTCTTCCAAATGGAGACACTGCTTGGAGACCATCTCCACTTGTTACTGCTGCCTTGGATGGGAAGCTTGTTATTCTTGATGGTATTCATCGCGTCAACTCTGGCACCCTAGCTGTACTACAGAGGTCGGTATGGGAACCCTGTTAAGCAGAGTGTTTGAGACTTGTTCATTCAGGACATTCATGCTCAGAAGCTGTGTCCTGTTTGCAAATACACAGCTGTGCAACTCCAGGTATATTTTAAAATTGCAGTCAAGGTATTGGATTTTTACAGAATACATTATGTTGGGACCTCAGATATGGAGAGCAGCAGCAAGCCATGAGTGTGTTATGTAAACCTTTATTAATATTGGCAATTGCAGCTGTTTGTTCATGCTGTACTCTAACTGAATTAGAAAATGTAGTAGTTTCTATCCTAGTGAAAACTATGAGGCCTAAACATTAATAAGTTAATATTTATTAAGTAGTAAAGACATTATAAATAGTATTTGAAAATGCATTCTGCTTCTAATAAATGACTGATTAATTATACTCACTCTGAAAAATGCTTTTTTGGAATTGTTTACTAAATTGATTAAAGGAATCTGAAAAAGGGGGTGAACAGTGAGGTGGCAAAATTTGCAATGATACAAAATTACTCAAGGCAGTTGAGTCCAAATCTGACTGCTAGAGTTACAAAGGGATCTCACTAAACTGGTTAACTGGATGACAAAGTGACAGATGAAATTCAGTGTTGCTAAATGCAAAATTATACAAATTGGAAAATATAATTTCAGCTATACAAACGAAATGATGGAGTCTAACTTGGCTATTACCACTCAAGAAAGAGATGTTGGAGTCATTGTGGATAGTTCTCTGAAAACAGTCAAAAAAGCTAACAGAATGTTAGGAACCATTAGGAAAGGGATAGATAATAAGTCAGAACATATCATAATGTCACTATATATATCCATCATAAACCTACACCTTGAATACAGTGTGCAGTTCTGGTCACCTCATCTCAAAAAAGATGTATTAGAATTGGAAAAGGTGCAGAGAAGGACAATGAAAATGTTTAGGGGGATAGAACAGCTTCCATACGAGGACATATTAAAAAGATTAGGGGTCACCCAATGGAAATTAATGGGCAACAAGTTTAAAACAAACAAAAGGAAGTATTTTTTCGTCCAACACACAGTCAACCTGTGGAACTCACTGCCAGAGGATGTTGTGAAGACCAAAGGTATAACTCAGTTAAAAAAAGAATTGGATAAATTCATGGAGGATAGGTCCATCAATGGCTATTAGCCAAGATAGTCAGGGATACAGCGCCATGCTCTGGGTATCCCTAAATCTGTGCCAGAAGCAACTGACACTAGCCACTGTCAGAGACCGGATATTGAGCTATATAGATCATTGGTCTGACCATTCTTATGTTCTTATGAATTAAAAACAAAAATCCTAAAAGTTACACATAATAATGTAAACTGTATTATTAGTAAATAATTACTACTCATATAGGGCCAGATTTTGACACGTGTTCATGTTGAATAGTAATACCCTTCTCCGTGAGTGATCACATTAATGGGGCCACTTGTGTAGGAAAGTGCTAATCAGGAGTAAGGAGGTACCAGAGTCTGCCCCATAATAAAGAGCCCAAAACTGCCCGTAGAAATGAAAATTTTCTTTTTACTTGGAACAAGTAAAAATATCACTTTTGAGTATACCTATCTTCAGTTCTTTTTGGTTTGCACCTCATAACATGTTATCACCTTTTAAGTTTTATTCCAAATAAGACTTTCGTCATTGACTTACATATTTGATACAAATATATGACAGCATTTGTAGTGCATAAACTAGAAAATTCAGTTAACATCTGAACTTTCTGAAAACCTAATAATCTCTTCTGATCTTCAGTTTTTTATTAGATACCAAGGTGATCTTTGCATTAGACATAGCTAGCCCATTTTATTTTCAAACTGTATTTGTACCGTAATATGTAATTAGGAAGATGGCAGTTCCAAATTGCTATTGGTCAACCTGTCAGTTTCACTATAGTTTGATAAATATGAAAAGTGCTTCCTTTGCTTTCTGTTCCTCTTTATTTTTTCTTTGACTGAAGTGATCTGAAAAAGAAAAACCGTGCATTTGTGCTCTTTTTTGCCTCTTTATTATGTGTTGGTCAAAGACCTGAATAGTTTTTCTCTCTCTTTTTTCACACCTCCAAAAATATTCTGCTTGTTTTGTTTTTTGTTGAAATAACAGGAATGCCAAGTCTTGTCTTCCCTTTTTTGTTGTTGGTGCACTTCTTGGATGGCTCTGAAATGTGTATAGGGAGTTGTTAGAGACAAGATGGGTGAGGTAGTTTCTTTAATTGAACAGAATTCTGTTAATGAGAGAGACAAGCTTTTGAGTCACACCGAGCTCTTCTTCAGGTCTGTGTGGCTCAAAAGCTTGTCTCTCTCACGAACAGAAGTTGGTCCAATAAAAGATATTACCTCTGCCACCTTGTCTCTCTAATATCCTGGTGCTGACATGGCTAAAACTACACTGCAAATAGGGAGATTTGTCAGCCCATTGCTAATGGGGAAGTGGTGTTGAATCCTTAACAAAAAGAGCTTTTCACCCAAGTTTTGTAGTTACATAGCTGTTAGCAAAACCAACAGTCTAAATAAAAATAATTTCCTCTCTTTCAACTCGGTTTCACTTCCCTGGTACCTGTGCTATCATACTCCCTGTTAGTTCTCCATTCATCCAAAGAGTCTTCAAAGTAGACAAGACCTGAAGTTCTAATATAAAAACTTAAGCAGAACCCCATCTATAAGAATAAAGAGACTTGAAAAGACCTTTCATGCCTTCTTCACACATTACAAAAAAAGGAGGACAAGATAGTGCAGGGCTGGGCATAAGTCCATTTTTTTTCTCTTGTGCATTTTGTTCACCTCTGATTCTTTTCATTTTCACTAACAGAATATATATCAGTTAAGATGACTCCTAAAATGTATTGCTTCTAGGAGCAAAATAGGAGTATAGCACTGTGTGCCAGTTGGACAAAAATATTCTGAATTTCGTGCCATACACAGTGAGAGTATAATAGAAAGTCTTCATATATGGTCTTCAGTGGTTTGTTTATCTCTGAAAAAAAATTCTGTCATAAATGGTGTTCTGTACTTACAGAAAATAGTTGAAGTTCTTTCTTGAGCTTGCCATTTAACTGGTATTTTTCTCATCACCAGGTCCTTCACTGGAAGATATAGGTCTCAACTTTTGTTAATAACTCAGGCATTGAAATTAAGACTTCTTGGGTAGAATTCCTCATTAAAGTAACATTGGTTGAGATAACTGTAAAAACTAAGGCAATTAAATACTAGATTTTTGTTCTCTTTTGAATTCCCGAATAGGCTAATCCATGACAGAGAACTGACCCTTTATGATGGCACCAGATTACTAAGAGAAGATAGGTATCAAAGTTTAAAAGACGAACTGCAGCTCTCCGATAAGGAACTACAACAGAGGTAATTTGTTAGACGCTAACATGGTATTCAAAGTAGTTTGTATGTGATTCAGGTTGTAAAGAGTCTTCTATTTTATTGCTTGATGTTACTAAGGTTTCTTGCAAGATGCTTGTTTTTTAAATCAGTAATAGAATCTGTTTTTAATACTGCTATCCTCAGTACTTTTTGTGTTAGCATGAGAAGAAAAATCTTAAAAGAGAAACTTAGAGCACTTAAAATATCCTAGCTGAAAGAAACAATATAAATACATAAAAGTTTAGACACATAAGGTATGTCTACACAGCAAAGAAAAATCTGCAGCTGGCCTATGCCAGCCAACTCCGGCTCACAGAGCTCAGGCTGCAGGGCTGTATTATTGCTGTGTAGACTGCCAGGCTTAGGTTGGAGCCCTAGACTCTAGGACCCTGTGGGGTAGGAAGGTCCCAGAGCTTGGGTTCCAGCCCAAGCCCAAATGTCTACACAGCAGTGAAACACCCCCGCTGTCTGAGCACCATGAGCCCAAGTTGGCTGGACTGGGCCAGCTGAAGGTTCTTCTTTGCTGTGTAGACATATGCATGGATGCACTGCATTGTTTTGAAGCATTTTATTAAGAGACATTGAGAGTTAAACAAAAAAAAGTTGAATGTTATAATTATTTCTTCCAATAGATTAGCTAGAAAACTGGTATGTAATTTAGAATTAACATGAGGCAGGAAATCCTAAGGATGGGTTGGTGCCTGTCATGCTTATTCTTCTTGCTTTTTGACTTCCAGTTGTCTGCTAGAAATATTCTCTGTGTTGAAATATTTCAAGTCCTTTGATCGCCAGACAGATACACAGTCATTGTACTGACTGATTTCAGTTAATTGCCAGGATTCTATTTTGTATTACTCAAAACAAATATAATTTAATATGTAATAATATCTTCCATAAATTCTGAAGAGATGAAACTGTTATTCTTAGATGACACTACAGTTTAAATAATGTGGTTTTTATACTACTAATATTGTGATAAATAAAAATTCTTGTTTTACAGGGACCAAGAGCAATAGCTGATTTTTACAATATACAAGTCATTATGGTTTGCCTCTAATTAGAACAGAGTCTTGTGCAGGAAAATAAACATGAGGGATTGTATGTCAACTATATAATGGGTACAATTGCATGGGTCTTTTGTATAATATAATATTTGGATTCTGAAGTAAAATACAAAAAAGCTTCTATTCTTCTCTATATTTCCTTATAACTTTTACCTCAATAATAAGGTGACTCTCTGTAGTAAATTAGGTGAAATAAAACACGTCTTCTGTACTGGGAAAGTAAGTTGATACTACTTTTCTTGGTTGTCCAGTTAGAGCCTGCACTATATGAATGTTAAAACTGAATTCCTATTTTTAATGAAACCTGTTTGGTCAGTTGATATAAGACATGGGAGAACAGACTCCAACCAGTGATCCAAAACTTTTGCAAAAATTCTCAAATTAATTGAGGAGATTGGATGATATGGGGCAAATTCCTTAGGGTTTTCCCTTTTTAAGAATGAAAAGAATGGAGGCATTTTTAGACCTTTAGACCTTTAAACCTTTAGAGGCACTCAATCGGAATGCCCGAAGGGTCGGTCCTGGGGCTGGTTTTGTTAAAAATCTTCATTAACTATCTGGAGGATGGCGTGGACTGTACCCTCAGCAAGTTTGCAGATGACACTAAATTGGGAGGAGTGGTAGATATGCTGGAGGGTCGGGATAGGATACAAAGGGACCTAGATAAATTAGAGGATTGAGCCAAAAGAAATCTGATGAGGTTCAACAAGGACAAGTGCAGAGTCCTGCACTTAGGACGGAAGAATCCCATGCACTGCTACAAACTAGGGACCGAATGGCTCGGCAGCAGTTCTGCAGAAAAGGACCTAGGGGTTACACTGGATGAGAAGCTGGATATGAGTCAACAGTGTGCCCTTGTTGCCAAGAAGGCTAACGGCATTTTGGGCTGTATAAGTAGGGGCATTGCCAGCAGATCGATGGACGTGATCATTCCCCTCTATTCGACATTGGTGAGGCCTCATCTGGAGTACTGTGTCCAGTTTTGGGCCCCACACTACAAGAAGGATGTGGAAAAATTGGAAAGCATCCAGCGGAGGGCAACAAAAATGATTAGGGGACTGAAACACACGACTTTTGTGGAGAGGCTGAGGGAACTGGGATTGTTTAGTCTGCAGAAGAGAAGAATGAGGGGGGATTTGATAGCTGCTTTTAACTACCGGAAAGGGGGTTCCAAAGAGGATGGATCTAGACTGTTCTCAGCGGTAGCAGATGACAGAACAAGGAGTAATGGTGTCAAGTTGCAGTGGGGGAGGTTTAGGTTGGATATTAGGAAAAACAGTTCCACTAGGAGGGTGGTGAAGCACTGGAATGTGTTAGCTAGGGAGGTGGTGGAATCTCCTTCTTTAGAAGTTTTTAAGGTCAGACTTGACAAAGCCCTGGCTGGGATGATTTAGTTTTTAGCAGGGGATTGGTCCTGCTTTGAACAGGGGGTTGGACTAGATGACCTCCTGAGGTCCCTTCCAACCCTGATATTCTATGAATTGTAGAAGGTATCCTCTTCTAAAGAAGCAAGAAACATTTTAACAAATCTTTCAAGTGATCTTTCCATCTGTAAAAGGATTAATAGTAAAGTAAACGTAATGGGAAAGATTATACCTGCATTCTTTTAGTTAGTTTAATTAACCACTAACATATTTTTTAAATCTGGGCACGTATTCAATAATAGGAACACAGATGCTCACCCAGAGTAAATCTGTGGTATTTTAGATACTGTATAACCCAACGCTTAATGAAAATTTCCAAAGCTGATAAGATGATTCTTCTGACAGAATAACAGCTGCTTTATTTTAACATCACTTTATTTTATTTTTAGAGGGGAGGGTGGAGGAGAAAGGAGAATTACACAGGCTGTATTATGACCCAGAGAAATTACATGTGTTCCTGAGAGTTGAACATTTTTAATTAAGAAGAGGTAGAATTTGAAGGATTGAGTGGGGGTGGTGGCATGTTATTTGTTTAGTTTACAAAAATCAAATGAAATAATATTACAGTGACTTCTGGTTTTTTAAGCTAAAAATCATAGTTTTATTCTTGAATTAAAATTTTTGGAGGATGTATGTTAAAGCTGATAACTTCTCTAAGCGCTAATAAAATATATTTCTGACTCAAAAGATCTTACACGTGCCATCAGTTACATTTTCGCTTGATGTTCCACCACGTTACTACTTCCATAGTCTGCACTAATTTTTTTAAACAAGGTTTACACGCCACGCAGGTGGGTGGCATGACAAGAGCTCAAGCAGCTGATTTGCGGTTCTGGGGATGGAGGATACTCATTGGCCAGTTGAAGGCCTTTTATCTATGAGCTAGCTAGCCGCCTGCATTGCAAATTGTTTCTACTGGCCTTCTCTTTAGCCAGTTGTGCTGTGTTATTACTAAACAGTCCAGGTACAATGGCATCAGGTCACATGGGGAAATTTTATTTTGTAGATTATGGATAATGGGAGAAGAAATCTATGCTGGCGATGAGGAAGGGACTTAAAAAGACTCTCTAGGTATAGAGAAATTGTTGCTGCACAGTATTAGCTATTAATAGAATTGTATGATTCACTATGTTGAATTAGTTCTGCGTGAAGAAATGCAGTTACTTAAAATTGATTCAGAATGTATATCCAGGCTTTTTGTGTAGAATTTTCCTACATAAGCATTTGCTGAGGCAGATATTGTGAAGGTGGCATTCCATAACTATAAATACAGTTGGAAGACATAGGGCAAAGCACTAGCTTCTCTATGAAACAGTATTTTAACCTGTTCAGATGGTTTTTTGTTTTGTTTTGTTTTTAGACTTTTCCACATATTAAGCATTTACTATAGTAAACAGGCAGCTAGTAGAGAAAAATATAGAAATGTTTATATAATCAGATTTGCTTCAAAAGCTGAAAGGAGCCGATTATAATGCATGGGTGGGTATTCTTAACACCCTTAAGGCAGTGAATTACTGTCCATGTGAGTAGGCTGAAAGAGAGCACATACAGCATATGAGACAAATATAAGCAATGTGGCAGAAGGTGAATTTTGTAGACAATAGAAGCTCCAATATGTTAAATTTTAACTGAATATATTCACCACCCTTTAGTTCTGAGTTGTTTATTTTCACTTCTTTTTGTTTGGTCATTCAGTTTTAGTGTGTTTGAACATATACTAAAGCAGTCAGTTAATTAAAAAACACAATAATCCAAGCCAGTGTGTTATACTTTGCAAAAAAGGAAACAGATGCTTGATAACTTTTGATTCTGGCAGGGATAAGTGATGGAATATTTGAAAAGATGCAGCATAGTTTTTCCCTTTAATTTAAATATATGTCCTCTATCTTAAACACCTTTAAATTATAGTTATTGTTAAATTTTGTTGTCAATACGTGAATTACATAAATATTTCATATGCAAACACCTGACCTTCTGACACACAATTATACTCTTGTGTGGCGATAATAATTTGTAAACGATCGCCACTCCTACATTTGTTCTCATTTTGTTTGCAGTAGTAAATGATGGTTTGTGAAACTGGAGAAGAGGAAAAGACAAATAAATGAAAAGTTTATGTGCGGCAGCAAGGGAATGCTCTTTGTGTGCCAAAGACAAGAAATCAGTCTTTAGCATTGTACTGGTGAGGCTGCATTCTCTGTTTGACCTTCAGTGAGGTTATTTTCTGTAAGGGCTTATCTACACTTATGGGGGGATCGATGAGTGGCGATTAATGAATTGGCAGTCTATTTAGTGGGTCTAGTGAAGACCTGCTAAATTGATCGCAGATTGCTTTCCTGTCGACTCCTGTACTCTACTGGATCGAGAAGAGTAGGAGGAGCATCTCCCGTCGACATCGCATAGTGTGGACTCCACAGTAAATAGGTCTAAGTTACGTCAATTTGAGTTATGCTATTCACGTAACTCAAATTGTGTAGCTTGGATCAAATTTCCCCTGTAGTGTAGACAAGTCCTAAGATTCTTCTTACCCCTGGGTGGAGCGAAATAGGGTCTGATGATCTCCCCTACTTGTCTGACCTACAGATTGAACAGGCAAGAGGAAAGGATGAAGATGTCTGGTACTCAACATTAATAAAGTATTGCCAGTCCCTCCAGCCAATTTTATTCTAGGTCTTAGTGTGTTAGGCTTTGCAGTTACTTACATGGCTTCTGTCTGCAGAGTGATCAAATATGGCATAGACTTAATAAACATAGCTCCACAAAGAAACAGTGGCTATGATTGTTTCGAGCCTGATCCTGCAGGGTACTGAACAACCTCATCTCCAGTTGACATTGGATGGAGGATTCTCTCCAGCTTGCAGGATTAAGCCCTTTTAAAAATAATAATTAAATATTTGGCTTTACATTTTCAAGAGATTGAACAAACATTAATCCAAACAACACCCTTGTGAAGCAGATGAATGTTGTTCCCATTTACAAACTGGGAAACTGAAACAGATGTTGCACTGGGCCACAGAGCAAATGATGGAGAGGAGAATATACCAGTAAAGTGCTCAGCAGATTAGTTAATGAGAACAAAAAGAGAAATGCATTTGTAGATAGCTTTCCAACGTGCAGTAGCTTTTACTGTTGGAAAGCTTTCCTCAACGAATAGCTGGTTTATTAAAAATTCCTTTGCCAGGGAAATTTTCTATTTGTAAGTTATTAAAATATGCAGTTCAAAAATTCAAAGATTTTTTTGGAATACTGTTGCTGGTAGCGAATTCAGAAATAATGGATTCAATCCTCAGATGTACTCTTTATCCCTGAGAGGAGCGGGGGGCAATGAGGGTGCTGTTTGTGTCTCCCCACTCCTGATCTTTGACTCATCTGGGGGCTTGTTTCTCAGAACGGTTCAAAACTGTGCCCAACTGGCCATACCCATATGGGGGGTTGCCATAGTGCACTTTGTTCTGGCTGTGTTACCCATCTCATTCACTCCCTGCCACATGCCAGAATGGCCCCAGCTGCATTGGGGGAATCCCCAGCTGAGGACAGCTGGCTGCATTTTGGATCCTTTATGACATAGAAGCATTGCAGAAGGACCAGAGCCAGGATCAGGAGTGAGCTTAATGTATGTTGAATATTTTTATTACTAATGAAAAAAAGAGGTTAATCGAAAATTAAACATGCCTTCTCCTATCTTCAAAACAGTTTCTCCTATAATAAGGTTGGTCACTGTTCCCTGACCTTTTCTGTGCGTAGAGATAATGACATACCCATTGGTTCCTATTCACATGATGATTTCAGACATTTCCTTCTATTTTTATCAACCTGGGTGTAGCTTCTAGGCTTCTGACTTTAGGCTGAGAGTAACCGATGCCATCCACTTTGTTTGCTTTGATTTGGGAGTCTGATACAGCGCAGCATATTCAGGAAACAGTTTTTCAAGGGTGTTCACTGTATATGCTTTTCTGTATCAGATTCGTTGTATATACCAGATCTGCCTGCTAAGCTGTTATACATTGTGTAATTTAAATTGAAGGGTCAAATTCTACCTTCGGTTACACCCATAATTTCCCCCCAAAGAATAACCAAAGATGGAATTGGGGCCAAAATATTCTAATTTCAAACAGAATTATATGCAAAGTAGCATATGACAACAGGCAGGAGAAATATAAATGATTGCATTACAATTTTCTCATTTTTGAATACTAAAGTATTTGTCTGGAATTGTAATTGAGGTGTTGAGTAAATATTGCATGCCATATTGCAATATCCAACTAATTTACATCTGAGTTGCTATTATTTACTTGTATAAACAGTTGCACCTGGAAACCGCAAGTGAAATCAGCGTCACATTATGCTAGGCACTGTATAGAAACATATTAAAAGACAGTCCCTGCCCTGAAGATCTTATAATCTAAATAGAAAAGAGAGACAATGGATGGGAGATAGTATCATCCCCATTTTACAGATGGGGATCTGAGACACAGAGAGTTTTAAATGATTTGCTCTAAGTCACACAGGAAGTCAGTCTGTGAATTAAACCCAGATCCTCCCCAAGTTCCGGTCTAGTGTCTTAACTACAAAATTATCTTTCCTGTCTGTCTAATTGAGTAGAAAAAGTTACCCATTGTTGCTGCTTCAAAAGATATTGCCGCCCCCCAGATCTGTCTTTTAGTAATACTGTTTTAGGTGATACTCTTGGAGAATGTTTCAAAACCATCACATTTGTAAATTTTGTCTATTTCATACATACAAAAAAAGTAAACAAATGGTAGCATGGTTACGGGTATTTGCTCAACTTGAAGCATGCAGGTCATGCTGTAGATGAAGCCAAAACTTGGGTAACCTTGTAGGCATTACAACTTACGAGAGATATATTTTGTTTTTTACATTGCTAGTTACATTATGCAATTTTTGTCAGTTTTGATTTTTTTTCATTGTGAATGTCCTGAATATAAATTGTGGCTGTGGCTTAATACAGTAATTCACTTGAAGACTGATTGTACCTCAGGTGGAGTTTGTAAGTTCAGATTTTTTATTTGCTGCTTCTACCAGGTAATGCATTTAAAAAAATATTTTCTTGCAGGTCCATCTTTTCTATCCATTCCTCGTTCAGAATAGTTGCCCTGGCCGAGCCTCCTGTCATAGGAAGTAGCACAAAGCAATGGTTAGGCTCAGAGTTTCTAACTCTGTTTCTGTTCCATAATGTTAAATCCTTCACCAGGAATGAAGAAATTCAAGTTATTAAAGAAATGGTAAGCACTTGCAATGGTTTGGCCAGTTATTAATATTGGTTCCTATTTAAAATGCTGAATATGATTATGAACTGGAATATTTTAATATACCATAGATACTCCCTTTTCTTATATGATGTGAAATCCTTTCACACAGCCTAAGTGACTCCTTGATTTTTTAAGTCTAGGGTATCTTCTACTGTAATTAGTATAAATTCGTCTTGGTAGTTTTCTATTACAGTATATTTTCATATTTTGTGACGCAGTTATTCCTTTTTGGTTATTTGAAATAAATGTATATGCAGTACCTACATGCAGGCTGTGTTTATGTAGGTGCATACATGTGTGTTATATAAATTACATATGCACACATGAAATATATATCAAATACTTTTTTTGTCTTTTAAACAGATTCCAAATGTGCCCATGGTTGCTGTGGAACAGTTGTTATCGTTAACACACAAGCTTCGGGAGACAAATGACCCCACAGTGAGTCTAGTTTTTCAGATTTGTGTTCTACTTGTTGTCATTATATGTGTAGCTGTTTTTAGAGTCAGGATTTTATCTCTACTCAACAAAGGAATTATTTTCTCCAGCAATGTGAGGATGCTTCCTTATTTCCTTACGTTCTTGCCTTATGCTGACCTATCTTGACCAGTGGAGGCTGGATTGAGCTCATTCTGGAGCCAATTCCTTCACTTCTTGTATGGACACAGGAGCAGAGTGTTCTGCCAGCATGGTATTCGTAGACCCTGCCTGCATGGGATTTGAGAAACCAGCCTTGGAAATCCAACACTGGTTTCTTGTGCTATATACATGTGGCACCTTTTTTATTTTTAATATACTCATTTAGGACCTGATTAAGCAAAGCACTGAAGCATGTACATAATTTTAAGCATGAAGTCATGCAGTATTATAACATGTACATCGTAGTCAATATGATTTAAGCAAATGCATAAAAGAGGAATGGGATTTAAAAGCACGTGCTTGATAGGGATGGACTAAAGCATATGCTTAAATTGTTTACTGAATTTATTTAAAATCGCCTCCCCTTAACAAATACTGTTATGTGTCATACAGTGCTTTAGTAATTGTAAGTTTGATACTTGGATTTGTTTTGGGATTACTTGGGCAGGGAGGACTATCTAACCATTAGAAAATGCAGACAGGGAGGTAGGGAGATGGGGAAAAGAGGAAAGTGCTCAGAACTGTTAGTAGTATTACTGTGGTAGGCAGTTCTACTAAAGCAGTAATGTAAAAAAAAAATTACTACTGGCACAAAAACTGCAGAACTCTTTTAAAACTGATACAGTCAAGACTCAGTTTTAAAAATTAATTTCAATGGCAACTAAAATAGTGAATTGATGTTTTACTTTTTGCAGTAAAAAGTTTCAAACATTTTTATTGGAGCCACCCAACATGAGTGTATAGGTGTGCACATGTAACTTGTGTTAGGTTAGGTTATATACAGTAATCTACTTTCCTCAACTCTCAGGAGGTTAGCACCAGTAATAGTTTCCCACCATGTTACTGTTTAGATTTTTGATTGACTGCATTCCAGGAAGAAATAAAGTGCACTGTCCACATCTTAGCGGACAGCAATTTTGTTTCACATGAGATGAAGTATTTGTAGTCCATTAGTAACCAAGGACGACATTAGAAATAAATCTTTTAAAATCAGCAGGCCTGGATAATTTCCACCCAAGAGTCCTAAAAAAGGTGACCTGAGGAGATTTCTGACCTGCTATTGTTCATGTTTAATAACTCTTGGAATGCTGAGGAAATTCCCCAAGACTGGAAAAATGTTAATGTTGGGCCAGTATTCAAACAGGGCAAGTGGGATGACCTGGGTAAGTATAGGCCAGACATCAATCCTAGGCAAAATAATGGAAAAGCTGATACAGAATTCAGTTAATAAAGACCTGAAGGATGGGATTATAATTAGGGACAGTGAACATGGTTTTATGGAAAAATAGGTCTATCAGAAAAAGCTCATTTCATTCTTTGATGAGATTACAACTTTGATTAAGTAAAGTGCGGCGAGGTAAGATACTTAGATGTTTTTATCAGGTGTTTGAGTTAATACCATATGACATTTTGATTAAAAAATTTCCATTATACAATGTCAATAAAGCAAACACTAAATGGATTAAGAACTGCCTAAATGACAGGTCTCAAAAAAAAGGAGTTGTTTGTGGGGGAATCATCACTGAAGAGGGGCCTATATACTAAGCCCACAGCTACTCAGTTTTTTTACCAGTGGTCTGGAAGCATATATAGCATTGTGGCTGATAAGAAAGGTTGGCAGAATGATAAATAATGGTGAAGACAAGGTGGTCATACAGAATGTTGTGAATTGCTTGGCCAGCTGGGCCCATTCAAACAAAATGTATTTAATATAGCTCGAGCCTTACCAAATTCATGGCCTTGAAAAATATTTCACGGAGCATGAAATCTGGTCTCTTGTGTGCTTTTACCTACACTACAAATTTCACAGGGGAGGCCTGCATTTCTCAAATTGGGGGTGCTGACCCAAAAGGGAGCTGTGGGGGGTGTGTGTCACAAGGTTATTTTAGGGGGGGTTGTGATTTTACCACCCTTACTTCTGCACTGCCTTTAGAGCTGGGCAGCTGGAGAGCGGTGGCTGCTGACTGAGGGCACAGCTCTGCAGGTAACAGTGCAGAGGTAAGGGTGGCAATAAATTGGTTAGTCTCTAAGGTGCCACAAGTACTCCTTTTCTTTTTGCGGGTACAGACTAACACGGCTGCTACTCTGGAAAAAAAAATACCATACTATGTGATCCTCACTTCTGTGCTGCTGCCTTCAGAGCTGGGTGGCCAGCCAGCTGCTGACTGATGGCCGAGCTCTGCAGGCAGCAGTGCAGAAGTAAGAGTCGCAATACCATACCTTGCCATCCTTACTTCTGCGTTGTTGCTGGCAGCGGTTCTGCCTTCAGAGATGGGTTCTCGGCCAGCAGTCACCGCTTTCCAGCTGCCCAGCTCTGAAGGCAGTGCTGCCATGTGCAGCAGCACAGAAGTAAGGGTAGCAGTACCGCACCCCCCCCCCCAACAATAACCTTGCAACCACCCCACAACTCCTTTTTGGGTCAGGACCCCTACAATTACAACACTGTGAAATTTCAGATTTAAATAGTTGAATTCATGAAATTTATTATTTTAAAAATCCTATGACCGTGAAATTGACCAAAATGGACCGTGAATTTGGTAGGGCCAAATCAAGCGAGTAGAAAAGTTCATCTACTTGGGCAGCACCTGTCACAGTTCAGGGCAATTGCACGTGTATTTCTGCCCTGTGGTCCAGCAAGGTTCCCAGCACCTCAACCATCACCTCTTCGGGCTGGAGACCCACATCTCTATCACTCCTAACCAAGATTTTTCCAGACTTCACAGTTCCCTGTCTACACTGTGAGTTTCCCAGCAAGACAGACTGCCTAAGCAGGCCTGCTTTGCTTTCTCCTCAAAAGCTATAAACAGCATAATTGCCCACAGTTATAGTTTCAAAACAGCTCTTTCTACACAAGCATATTTATTCTTAAGGTGATAGAATTACAGAGCAAACATATTAAAAACAATAAAAGAACCTACACACATTCTAATAACTTAGGCAGGATCTCCCCTATCCCCCCAACTCCAGCAAGGGCTGTCGCAGGTGATCAGTCCTTCATATCCCACCTAGGGAATTTTCTGCGGTTACAAGTTCAAAACAGGTGTTAGTTTAGAACAAGTACATAGCCTGCACCAATCAGCCTGTTTCTTTGTACATCTTGTGCCTTTGATCTTGTCCTCATGTAATAGGTGATCGGCAGACAGTAGCTCTCTCCTCAGGGCATATCTTCAAAAGGCTGGGATTTTGCATATCTGGGTGGTGGTATATTTACATTTACTAGAGCAGTGGTTCCCATACTTGTTCCACCGCTTGTGCAGGGAAAGCCCCTGGTGGGCCAGGCTGGTTTGTTTACCTGCTGCGTCCGCAGGTTCGGCCGATCGTGGCTCCCAGTGGCCGCGATTCGCTGCTCCAGGCCAGTGGGAGGTGCTGGGAGCGGCGCGGGCCGAGGGATGTACTGGCTACTGCTTCCAGCAGCTCCCCTTGGCCTGGAGAAGCGAACCGCGGCCACTGGGAGCCGCGATTGGCTGAACCTGCGGATGCAGCAGGTAAACAAACCGGCCCAGCCCACCAGGGGCTTTCCCTGCACAAGCGGTGGAACAAGTTTGGGAGCCACTGTCCTAGAGATTTCTTGAGAAACCCACCTAATTTTGTTTGTCTCTAAAGTTCATTCATGTCTGGCACATGGTTTAAAATAGTTTGTTGAAGCTCATAACACTTCCCAGGGTTTAAGTTGGTCATTGGGTACATCCCTCCACCCTTCCCCCCGACATTACATACAATTTCACAATAATACATAAAGTTTGCATTTTTAATACAATGAAATCCAAAGATATTTAACCTTAACACAATAAGGATTTTCAAGGTTATTGCAGAAAATTGTCGTACCTGTCAGAGTAACTTACTGGCCAATGGAGAGCTCAAAAAGGAAGTGACATCAAGGATAGGAAAAGCATTCACAGCATGTACTAAACTTAACAACGTAGGGAAATCAAATATATATAGCATCAAAACAAAACTGAGAATTTTCAGTTCAAACATAATCTCATTGATAACATACAGCTGTGAGAGTTGGAGATCTACTAAAACTATACACCTTCAAAAAATAAGTGCCTAAGAAAGATTCTGGTCATTGGTTGAAACGATTTCCTTACAAACAAAGAGATCCGAGAAATCATGAACCAGCAGCTTGTTTCCACCAGCATCAGATGGATGTGCTGGACATGTTTGGGGCATGTATTCCAGATGACAACACACAGACTCCCACTTGAAGCTGTCAAGTGGAAACCAAGTGGTGTGAGGAAACGAGTACCCCCAAGAGAAACCATGACAAAGAATTCTTAGGGAGGGCAGAACAGTTGATCTCAACACCATATAGCAGATGGAAGCAGTAGCAAATGACATAGAGGAGTGGAAGAGACTAGTGTCCACCGGGAGGGCCAATATCAGTGCAGGAAGGATGGAGGGGACTCGAATTAATGACTGAGAAGAGCCACAAAAATGATTTGAGGGCTCCCTTATGGCGTGAGACTTAGCTCAATTTATTAAGCTTATTAGAAAGAAGATTGAGAGGTGACTTGATTAGTGTATAAGTACACTCATGGAAGAAAATAGAGGGTACTAAAGTGCCCTTTAGTTTAGCAGAGAAAGGCATGGCAAGAACCAGTGACTGGAAGCTGAAAGCCAGACACATTCAAATTGGAAATGTGACACACATTTTTAACAATGCAGATGATTAAGCACTGGAACAAATTACCAAGGGAAGTGGTGGATTCTCCGTCTGTTGATATCTGCTAATTAAGACTGGATACCTTTCTGGAAATTATGCTTTAACCAAACACAACTAAGGCTTTAGTCAAACACAAGTAATTAGGCTCAATAGTTGGCAACTGGATGCAACTTAATGGCCTGTGATATACAGGAGGTCAGACTGGATGATGTAATAGTACTTTCTGGCCTTAAACTGTATGAATCTATGAATGAATAAAAGGAAGTGAACCCGATACTTATTTATGTATTTATTGCATTATTGGCATGTATGTGGTTCTTTAACAATATATATTACAAAAGGGAATGTATTTGTTTGTAAAGTGTTTGGTGTCTGAACAGAGCGATTAAAAAAAGGGTCTCTCTAACATCCATAGCATTGTGAAATATCCAGAGAAAGTGTATGCTATAAGACAAATGATTCACTGTTGGAAGATACCTGTAGATCAGTATGATATCCGATGTGCATATATGTATATAAAATAATCATACACATCACAGGTTGGGCGATATATATATCTATCTATCTCATATATATATATAAAAAAATAGCATGCCCGTGCTGTGCGTTGACCTGTGTGTTTCACGTCAGTGGTTCCCTTTATTACTTTCAAATTATCAAAATGAAACATTTTGATTGACCCAAACCAAATTATTTTTGTGACTTTTGGTTCACGAACATTTTTGAGATTTTTGATTTTTTCATTTCAATTTGAGATGGGAAAAATTTCTGAAATCTCAAAAATTTTCACGAGAGGAAAACCTTTTCCTGCCCAGCTCTACTATTTAATAACAGTCCATTTTGTAAATGGACCCAGCAGAGACTCAAGAATGAATGGGCTTGGATCTTGAACTGTTATCTTGATTCTTCAGGTGGCCTCACTCAAGCAGAGTTTAGAAACGTTGGCAGGACGGTGTGGAGAAGCTTGTATTTTTGTCACCCATGCTATGTACTCATTTTGTGGATTCATAAATTAGGCCAAAGGATACCATTATGATCATCTAATCTTTACTGTTGCATAACACAGCACGCAGAATTTTATCTGATACCTTGTGGTTGAACGAAAGGATTTATTTTAGAAAGATCTCCAGTTTTGATATAAAGACTTCAATTTGTTCCAATAGTTAATTTAACCTCATTGTAAAATTTGCATCTTATTTCTAATTTAAATTTTTCTGACTTCAACTGTTAGACCTTTGCAAACATTATTGTCTTTGCTGCTAGATTCAAGAACCCATTAGTAGTTTGGTCACCATAGCTACTTCTGTCAGGGTCTGAAAAAACTACACCCCTGACCAGCATAGCTGTGCTGACCTAGCCCAACACAGACACAGCTATGTTGACGGGAGAATGCTTTTGTCAACATAGCTGCTGCTGTTAGCAGAGGTGGTATTTCTACACCAATGGAAAAACCTCTGCCATTGGTGTAGGCTGTGTCTACATTACGGGATTATGCCATTATGGATTATGCCATTATTATACGTTATGGATTATAGCTATACCAGTATATTCTCCGTAGTGTAGACATACCCTCAGGTGAATCGGATACCTTCTTCCTGTGTAATTACAGATTGCAATCAAGTAGTCTCTTAATCCTCTCTCTCTCTTTGATTAAATTAAATAGATTGAGCTCCTTTAGTGCTCATTATAAGGCACATTTTCCAGACTGTGAATCATTTTGATAGCTCTTTTTGAATTGTCTCCAACTTTCAATATCCATTTGAATATGTGGACACCAGAACACAAAAACGGCCCTACTGGGTCAGACCAAAGGTCCATCTAGCCCAGTATCCTGTCTTCCGACAGTGGCCAATACCAGGTGCTTCAGAGGGAATGAACAGAACAGGTAACCATCAAGTGATCCATCGCCTGTTGCCCATTCCCAGTTTCTGGCAAACAGAGGCTAAGGACACCATCCCTGCCCATCCTGGCTAATAGCCACTGATGGACCTATCCTCCATAAATTTATCTAGTTCTTTTTTGAACCCTGTTGTAATCTTGACCTTTACAATGTCCTCTGGCAAAGAGTTCCATAGATTGTTCCACAAATACTTCCTTTTTGTTTGTTTTAAACCTCCTGCCTATTAATTTCTTTTGGTGACTCCTAGTTCTTGTGTTATGAGAAGGAATAAATAACACTTCCTGAATTACTTTCTCCACACCAGTCATGATTTTATAGATCTTGATTGTATTCCCCTTAATCCATCTTTATTCCAAGATGAAAAGTCCCAGTCTTATAAATCTCTCCTCATATGTAAGCTGGTCCATACCCCTAATAATTTTTGATGCCCTGTTCTGTATCTTTTCCAATTCCAATCCATCTTTTTGAGATGGGGTGATCAGATCTACACACAGTATTCAAGATGTGGGCATACCATGGATTTATATAGTGGCAATATGATATTTTCTGTTTTATAATCTATCCCTTCCCAAATGATTCCCAACATTCTGTTGGCTTTTTTGACTGCTGCCGTCCCTTGAGTGGATGTTTTCATAAAACTATCTACAGTGAATCCAAAGATCTTTCTTGAGTGGAAACAGCTAATTTAGACCCCATCGTTTCATATGTATAGTTGGGATAATGTTTTCCAATGTGCATTACTTTGCATTTATGACAGGTTTCAGAGTAGCAGCCGTGTTAGTCTGTATTCGCAAAAAGAAAAAGAGTACTTGTGGCACCTTAGAGACTAACACATTTATTTGAGCATAAGCTACATCCGATGAAGTGAGCTGTAGCTCACGAAAGCTTATGCTCAAATAAATGTGTTAGTCTCTAAGGTGCCTCAAGTCCTTCTTTTCTTTTTGCATTTATGAACATTGAATTTCATCTGCCATTTTGTTGCTCAGTCACCCAGTTTTGTGAGTGTTCAAGTAATGCCCTGGACAGTACTGTAATACAATCTCCCTATTCTTGCCCATTATTCCCTTGTTTATACATCAAGGATTATGCTATCTCTTTTTGCTCTTTCACATGGGGAGCTCATATTCAGCTGGTAATAAATAGAAGACTTCGATTTCCAGGATGTCAATTCTGTTACAAATGCTAAATTCATTGAAAAATAATGGACATGAGGTGATCTGAAATCAGGATACAGTATCTCTAATATATGCAGAGGCATGTCATATATGTTGAGGCAGTGCCATACAGTACTGCAGGAAACTTTCAGATAAATCAGCTTTAACACAAATAATTTAATTTTCACTTTTTTGTCTTTTTGCTGTAATTCCTAATAATATTAATAAATAATAATAATTAATAATATAATGTTAACACATCTTATATAGAACACAAATCAATGAAATCATAATGCTGACATTTTGATGACATAATTATTTCCATGGTAATAGATTCCTGCCACAAACACGGAATTCTGACCTGTGAAGGATTAAGTGGTGCAAACTGGGATATGAGGACGAAAGCACCTGTTTAAGACAAAAAATTTTAAATAATTGCTTTCAATGTAAATAGTTTTTTTCCAGGTTTGTTCCAGTTTAAATCCAAGAGGACTATTAATAAAATTACCTTTTATTTTTGGCAGGCACAGTCACTGGCATCATCTTTGTCCACACGACAGCTATTACGAATTTGTCGTCGGCTATCACAGTATCCAGATGAGAGTCTCTACCATGCTGTCAATAAAGCCTGTCTTTCCAGGTAGCCATACTAATTTTACTGTGAAAGTTTAAGGTTCAAAGAAACAATTGCTAATATGATAAAAAGATGGCTTAAATTTTTTTAAAGGAGTTAGACATTAGAAGTAGAACTGCTACTATTCTGATCCTCCCTAATCAAAGAATGTTAGATTTCACTTCTATGGAATTCCCAGATTTCAAACATCATTTGAAACAAATCATTCAGCACTTCTTTCTAATCTGTGTGTGTGTGTGTGTGTGTGTGGCATATGCTTAATGACTTGATAGAAATAGGTCTTCAGAACTAATGATTGTCAAAAGTGTGATGCTGTCTCAAAGATAAAATATTACTCAGGATTGTATTAATGGAATACAATGTGGTTAGGTGTCAGTTGGAGGTTTGTATTTAGTTTTAGGCATTGCATTTTTTTAAAAAGTTGTAGACAACTCAGATATTGCAAAGGAAGGCAACAGCAGTTAGAAAAAGTTCTGAAAATATGAGTGACGAAAATATAAGGGCCAAATTCTCCAAGGTACAGAGAATCTTAAGCTGTCCAATTCTGGGGCCTGTATGATCTGGGATCAGTCACAGCTGAAGGATCTGGCTCCAATTAACTGTGGAAGGAACAACGTCATTGTCCCCTCAGCATCCTAACTCGTTCGTCATTACAGCTTCTTCACAGGAATCCCACATAACAATGTAGTGCTTTAAAATGAGCATTTATGTTAATATAATTTTGGGACTGAAATTTAGATTAAGTCTAAAGGATACTTGGCTGCTACAACTTTCCGTATGTTGTGATTGTATTTTTTTTTAAACTCATATAACTTTGGAATTAGGAGTTATTGATGTGGGGAGAGGAAATTGGACAGTTTCCAATAGCATGAGGACCCATTTCCTTTGCTAAGCACAGATAGAGTAGGTGAGGAGTTGGAAACTGTCAGAGTGGGACAGGATTTGGTATTATTTAGGGCATGGAGTCAGGGTGAAGTGTCACATTGATCTTAGAAGACAAAAAGAACCCTGAGAAAAGTAAAAACTGACCTTCCTTTTTTCCCCCCTCCTTGGTTTAGGTTTTTGCCGAATCTCGCAAGATCAGCTTTACATAAAAATCTGCTGGATTCAGGGATTGAGATAAACCCGGATGATATTAGGAAACAAGAGGAAAAGGATTATAGTTGTAAGCTTCTGTCACCTTTTGTTTTTAATCTTTCATGAACATTACTCAACTGTTTGAACACAAAAAGATGTATTAAATGTTCCCTTAATTAAGTGTGCCCTGCTTTAGATACATCCCTTAGCCGTTGTCTTGCTAAAGAATATACCTATATTTCTCTACATACGTTCTCTAAATTTTCATAACTGTAGAACTTCCTAAATCTAAGTGATTCTTTATCATAGCCTGGCCCGTGGAATTTTGTGTGTGACCTTTACATTTTTAAGTCTGCCAGATCAATGGCGCCCTTGTTCACTTTGCTTTATTGGGTCACTTTGCTACCTTCCTCTGTTAGCATTCTTGACAATTGTGTGCGTCATCCTTCTTGTTGTCCAGGCTTACAATTTTTGTGTGATTGAGTCTTCTAGATCTTTCTCCATTGCAGCACATCCTCCACCTCCCCAATACTCTGTACATCCTCCTCTTTAATATGACCCAAATAAGCTCTTCTCGTTCATTATCGTGTTTGCAAAAAACCTTGGTCATCTCTCACTCTGACTGTGGCAATCTGTCTCTAGTCTGGCTTTCCCTGTTCTCCCTCTCTGTACTATACAAAATATTACTGTTACAGACAACTTCTTCTCCCATCACTCTGATAACATTTCTTTCCCCTCTTTGGTTCTGTCTCTTACCACGTAAATTTTGTGCTCTCCCCCTCCCCCCCCCACCGTTAACTCTGTACATATTGTTCCCGCTTCCATCTTTTATCTCACTTCCTATCTCCCTCCTCCCCCCCCCCCCCCAATTTATTCCTCTCTGTCCTCTGGCCTTCCTGTTTCTATCTTTTTTTCTTACACTCAGCTTCATGTTTTCTGTCATGTACCATAGAGTCTGTCACTTCCTGTCCACTAAATCCTTCTTTTCAACTTATTTTATTTTCTTCTAGCCTCACCAGTACTCTTTGCTATTCTTCTCCTGCATAGTTGAGAGTTTTGTTTTACATGTGTTTGTCTTGTCTGTTTTCATTGCTAGATCTTTAAAACAGGAGGACATGTCTTAACATATATTTGGAAAATGCTGTACCAGTAAAAATGTCTACAGCTACTGTATCTAGTAATGCAGGCTCTCTTCAGTTTCAAAACATATGTGGTATAAATTGGGGCCAAGTACTAACTTCATATAGGTAGGATAGTTTGAATTATAGTAATATGACTAGAGAGTCATTCCGTTGCATTGAAAGTTTAGTTTTTTGCAAAACTGACACTAATATGCAAACTGTATATTACTTTATAAATCTGATTGAACCTGATTCATTAACAATGTGCAACATTAGAACTACCAAAAATACAACAGATTTAGTAAGTTCATGTTCATATTACCAGTAATTTTGTAATTCCACCATTTGCAAAACCATAGCAGAGTTAAACTAAACAAAATAAAAACAAACAATGGAGAGCAGTTTCTCAGTATTACAGTTCAGGTTCATCCAACCCAACAGGATGTCTGAATAGAGGAAAAGGGCAAGCATCTGTGGGAGGCAGAGTTGACTATCTGGAACTGCTGTGTTGTAGCGTAACTCCTTGTAGCAGACTACTGTGGTTAGCCAATACAGTGGTTTTAATTATTTTTCTCTCCAAACTACTTCTGAATGTTTCCCCAACATATGCAAATTTAGCCACTTTTCACCGACGTTTTAAATGTGCCTATTTTGTGTTATTAAACCATTTGTATAAAATGTGCTGAATGGAGAAACCAACAGTGACTTTATCTTGCCTAAAGTTTAAAGGAAATGACTGGCATGCTGTTTCTCCAAGGGGTGAGTCCGGTCAAACAGTTTTAATAACACTCAATGATTAGAGGAAGGGAGTACCAAGTTAAGGCTTCAGCCAAAGCAGCTGTCACAATTTGCAATGTTCTTTCTGATACTTGTCCCCCTAACATCACCAATTTGTCACGCATTGTAATGGAACTGATTTGAAGCCTTAGAGCTTTATGCTATTCCTTTTCTGTCCTCTTTCTTCCGAAAGCTGGAAGCTTTGCTGTACCAATACATTGCAACAAATGTATGCATTATCTCATTACCAGTATTGTTGACCACATATCTGCAAATCAGTGTTCTAAGTAATTCTTTGTTTTTCATAAAATGTATAGGTGAAATACATAATGGGTTTCTGAGGATTGGATCTGCCACCATGCCTGTTTATAACCCCAATGAGAAAATGAAAGTGCCTGATGTTCTGTTTTATGAGAACACCCAGGTGAGTGCACTTCTCTGACGCTACAGATGCAATAGAGTTTGTTAAACATTGTAGTAAAGATTTTTTTAAATAGCATGTTGGTAAAGTGGTTGCATCAGGCTGAAACAGTGATCCTTGAAAATTTTTAATCTTGTTGGTAAATTTGGTGCTCGTTTCAGGTGACTAGAGATCAAGCTTCTTAACCATCCCTTTGTGAAGAGATTATAAAAATCTTGTAGAACTTTCATAAGAAGTAAAGAAACAACTATTGAACCTGGATTTTGTTTGTAGTGAATCAATAAAGTACTGTGTTGAGAGGTTTTATTATTGCAGCTTGCCTAAGCCACTATTCTTATAGGTAAACAGTTCCTTTTTAAGATCCTATTTTTAGAAGTTTATAACTTGAAGTTTTGCAGCTTGCAGTACACAATTTGGTTTAGGAATTACTTGTATATGTTTTTAAAATACAAAAACAATTAAATTTTTGAAAACCTATCACTGTTCATAGTAATTTTATTTGTAACACTTTTTTAATACACAAACAATATGCTTATTAACAGCATACTGAGCCAAATCATAGACTGATGCACTCCTGTTTAAATACATTTCAGTTATTATTCTAAAATGGACTCCCTAGAGTGCAGAAATTCAACAAAAGTTGCTGCAGCATAGTTTTCCTCCATTTATGTAGTCTGTGCACTTTCATTGGTTCTGAGTGTCTAACTTGTATAATCACTGTACAGTATTCTTAATAACTATATTATGTGCAAGTCCCAGGATTCTAATTGACTGACAGACATTTTTAGCTAATCAGAGTGCAAGAATTGCTCGAGAACTATGCTGTATATATGCAAATCTTTAATATGGCTACTAATGGTTAAAATCTCTGCTCTGTACTCACAATTATCATGCTATTTGGTGTTAATAGAAATGTTGTTTCAGCCTCTCACGCTGTTCAGCTGACCCAGAGAAATTCCAAAATGTATATGAAGGGGAAGAGAATAAGAAAAATAACAAAAAGCAAAGACGTGGGTCTGCAAACGTGCTATGAAAGGGGAAGTGTTTTTCTCTAGCAAAGGCAGGTCCACTGCTCTTCACTAGAGAGGGCAGGTGTCTGGTCACCACAGCACTGAAGTGTCAGCTGTCAGTCCAGGGTATGCTTAGCCATAGGGCCTGCCCACTGAGTGAATCTCCTGAATGCTTTGCCATCCAAAGGCAGCACAGGCAGCTCCTGTGAAGTGTTTGCATGTTAGCACTAGCTTTTAGAGCCTAGGCAGGGCCTCTTCCTTAGGGAGTTTCCTTTCCTTCGTTTTTTCATATCCTTTTCTTTCTTTCCACCTCATTTGCTAGTCCTCCGCAGAGCAGAGCGTGCAGCCTCCACTGCATGGGCCCTGCTGGCAATGTGAATCTGTGAGAATCTTCTTAATTTTCCCTCGTAAAATTCGATGTTTGAGGTTTTGTTCTGTGCTATCATTTCAGTAAAGTACTTTAACTTTGGGACTCTCACAGATGAAATCCTAAACCTTAGAACAGTGCTCTTCTGTGTGTGCTACTCTTTCCATCTTCTTGTTCAAGGAGGCAATAATTGCAGTAATTACAAATTGAAAGCACTGCAAAAATCTGAACCTGACATATGTTAGAATATTATTTATCTGCTTTGTTTGGGTGTCACATTTTTGTTAAACATGTTGGCTGAAGGAAATTGCCCCAAATCTATATTCCTAAAAAACTGTCAGAAAGTAACATATTACCAACTAAAAATTAGTTTTCTTGTTTAGTCCTGCACTGCCAGCTCCCATCCCAGTGTGACACACTAAAGTGCTCTGGTGATGATTTCACAACCATAAAACTCTGCTGGAGAATGAAACTGGCAATATATTCCATTATTGTGTGATGTCGTTAAAAACCCAGCACTGAGTTATGCACACTTGCCCCCAAAACATTTCATGTCCCAGTGGGGTTGCAGCATTGCTGTGAAATCACAGTGTGCTGCAACTGAAGATGTAGTACCAAAGCTGGAACCTGCTATCTAAACTGGGCTGCGTATTATGAGACTCAGAAGAAGAACAGTGATTTTTAGATATGTGCTAAATGCCCCAATCAGCCTCGCTTTTGGGGAGCACTGAATATGTATTGCCAAAGCTAGTGGAATTTTGACATTTCCATTTGCAAATCTCTTATATGAACATGACGTGATTGTAAATGTTCTCTGTATATCTCACTACAATACTAGCTTGGACCCTGTTGCTAGGAAAATTAGACAATTTCTAATGAGTACTTGCATTTATTGTGCAAAAACAGTTGTTTGAGGGAAACAACTTGAACACAGTTATTTATACAATTTAGGATTTGTTTGTTTAAATGAAGAATTGTGAGGAAGTACTCACATGTTTTTAGCAATTAACTCAGAAAGTGTAATGGACGTGGCTTGCTGGGATACATGATGTTAAATCTAGACTAAAACTAATCGGGTCAGCTGTAAATTTACAGTGTATGCATAAATACAGTAATTTGTCTTCAAGCCTTCTCCCCTACTCCTCAAAAATTATGGTGCATTTGATAGTCTCTTGACCTGGGTAGTTAGGATTTTGCAATATTAAACTTTGATTATAAGCATCATTAAAATATTGCCTTTTGTTCTGGTCTAAAGCGATTTGGAAAATCAAAACAGCTTTTGCAGTGTTCTAAATTGAATATTTCTGTATACTCAGTAATAATGCAGGAGTTACTGATTTCAAGAAGCAAATACCAATGATGAGATGATGATGCTGAAAGAAAAAAATAATATTATGTTACATTTATATAAAGACAGTTATTCCTTTTTCTAAGTACCCTGTCTGACCTACTTACAGATGACCTATTTTCACTAAATACAGAGGATACACAAGATTTTGATGCTAGTAAAGCAGCCTGCATTTTTCATGTTATCAGGCTCCTTAGATGATTGCATTATTTTTATTTGCAACAAATCTATTGTTTGGAGCAAGTTTAGGTTGATATTTGTTTTCAAGTACATTACTAATTGTGCATGTCAGAATGTTTTACAACATTTAGTTAGTATTAAGTATATCAAGTATTTTAACAGTGGCTGTGATTAGTCAGTCTAATTCTGAGATTGTGAGAAATGCACACACTTTTTTGATTTGGGATGGATTTTCTTTGTTTTTTCTTGAAAATAAACTGCAATTGGAATAGAAACTTGTATTTGAGATCAATGTCTCACCTTCAGGTGATATAAATGTGCGTAATTATAAACATATTGGATCAAATTCATCTCTTGACTTAGTGGAGTTGTACCAGAGACAAATTTGACCATTGGGACTTTTCTTCATATCATACGAAAAATGTTCCTATTAGTTCTTGATTATTGTTGTTTGCTGTAATCTATTGCATGCTCTTTCCTCTCCAAAAGCTTGGGTAAAAGATGGACCTTGCTGCATGCCTTGAAGTTCAACAAATTCAAACTATTTTGATCCAGTGCAGGATGGGGGAGAGTTCCAAAGTTGTGGGTACTTCTGGAGAATGATTTGCCAGCCACTTTCTTTCTTTTATACCTGTGGCGGGACTTCCAGCTCAAGAGTCTTCTCTAGGTACCATTATGGACATAACTATAGTCATCTAAATTTGAGGTGACAGGGCTTGGTTTTGCAGTAGTAAAATCTGTGACCCAAAGAAACAGTCATAGTTTCCAGGCTAGACAGATCTCTAGCATCCATCACTGCTGGGGCTCTGGGTCCCCGCTGCTGGCTGGGAGCTACAGGGGCCCCTGCGACTAGGAACTCCAAGGTTCCCTGCCCTCCGCAGCTTGGAGCTGCGGGGGCCCCCCGCCACCCTCGGCTTATCATTTTCCTTTGTGAGTTCATTCAAGAATATAGTAATTCTCTGGGTTCCCCCCCACAGCTTTATCGGGGCATTTAGTGCACTGGATGAGGCACACCACATGTTGTGATAGGCATGTGCAGGATCCATGGATCTTGAAAGGTGTATTGTCGGGAGTGCAGATATGTCTGCAGGTTTTGCATCTGTTCTGGCAGAGTCTGGTGCTTCTTTGAGTTGGTGTGTCCTGGTCTATGGGGAGCTTGCTTCTGATGATGAGTTTGGAGAGGTTTGGGGGGTGGTTTGAAGGTCAGAAGAGGGGGTTAAGGAAAGATTTGTTTCAGGATGCGATCCACATAGAGTGCGGCTTGTACTTGTTTAATGATGCCCTGTATGGATTCCAGTGTGGAGTTGTATGGGACAACTAGGGGTGTGCGGGTGGCAGGGGTTTTAATTCTGTATTGAAGCAGGTTTTCTTGGGGTATTTGGGAGGCCCGTTCCATGATGCAGTTTACATACATACAGTCATTATTATCAGTCCTTGCACTGTGGCTGACAAATATTAGCCAACCATGCTAAAAGGAAATTCATTCTGTACAGTTATTGAGAAATACAGAAATCAGACACCTAACGCCAGTCAGAGTGCAGGATAGTATATCAATGGAGTTAAAAACTGTACATCATTGTTTGTTACTGAATAGATTCCCTCTGCTCTGATTGAGACAATTCTATTTCATTAGAATACCAAATAAATAGATATAGATAAGGGTTCTGGTGAAAAATACTTTAAGTAATAATCTTGCATTTATTTTGTGTGTATAAGCACAGTAATTAAAATTCTTGTTTTCTTTGTCTCTAGCATATGATGGTGATGGAGGATATGCTAAAAGACTTTTTGCTGGGAGAACACCTTCTTCTAGTTGGCAACCAGGTAAGTTAAAACATATCTCTCTTTACAGTGTGTGGACCACATTCACCATTGGTATAAGTAAGTGAAACTCTCTTTTGCTTTGTTGAAGTTGCATCTATCGTGCCATTGATAAATCTTCAGTTTCATGTGCCTACATCTGAGAATGTTATTGGAATCTAGTTTTAGAATAAGTAAATAACTACAGAGAAATCTAAACCTAAAAAGACAAATATACTAGTATCCTGTATATATATATAGCCTTATTTGATAGGTACCTTAAATTACTTCTGTGCAGCAACATAGAAAACTGATTGTATATCAGATTCAGTCACTTTAGGTGCTCTTAAGAGTTGATAAGGACTCTTTCTTTTTGTCTGGTTAATCCTGCTCAGAATTCAGGGCGTGGGGTTTTTTTTTTGTGTGTCCATAAAACACAGCTTGTTGATCACTGCCAGCACAGAAGTTTAAGTAACAAGAGGCTAGATATTAGGAATTAATCCAGTTGACATATTTTAAATATTTTTAAAAGCAGCCACATTAAGATAAGCCTGCTTTTGTGCCATGCACACTATTACTTTCCCATTCAAGGTGCCAAGGTTTTCATCTTCTGCTTACTTGCAAACGTTGTAATTAAAAAAAAAAATCTATCCTTTTCTGTTCATTGAACTTAAGTTAAAAGTTTAATCTATGATTAGAAACTAAGTCTGATGTCACTGTTTTGTGTGATCTGTTTGATAGGGACTGAAAGCTTAACTCTACCAGCATTTCTTTAGTACTGTAGCACATATTTGTCGTTCACTTTCTATAACATAGGATCAGTGGTGATTTGTGTGTTTGGGGTAGAGGAGGACACAAAATGCTGTGTGTTCAATTAGTTGAAGGTTTTTGTGTCTGTATGTGAGTGAGAGAGCGAGAGAGAGACAAACTATACAACGAATAACTGCGACATTTAGGGGTTCATTCCAGACCAGTAAGGGGTTGTGTCACCACCTAACCTGTAGCCCTGGGTGCCTCTGTGCTCTGCAGTTTTGGCTCACATCCCTGATACCAGCAGCGTTCTCCCGAGCACAAAGCCCCAGCATGGTTTTCCCCAGCCTGGTTACTCTATGCAGGGTGACACCAACAGCCCTTCCAGCCCTGAGCTTCCCCAAAATCATCTCCCCTGTTGAGTCCAGTCCCGCTCAGTGGAACACACACTAAACCTTATCAAGCTTGCTGCTCCTTTAAAGAGATAGTACACAGTACCAGCCTGCTAGCTTGGCTGAGGGTTTCACTCTTCAGTTTAAAACACTACACTGGGATGACTGGTTGTGTAACAGAACAAGAGTGAGTTTATTAACAAAGAACAGATATTTAAGTGACACCAAGTAGAAGTGATTGGGATAGAAATGGTTACAAACAAATGTAAAATATGCTTCTAAGACTAAAACCTTACTTAACAAACTAGAGTCTTTTGTTCAAAGTAGTTTTCTCACCACTGTGACAAACCAGTGGCCATCCCCCCACTGATTTGCCTGATGGCTTTGTCTACCTTGCATGTAAATTTAATTTCATGGTCTCTCCTTGGTTAATTTACATTGGAGATACCTTCAAGGGAGTGGAATCACATTCCTTTGTCTAGGACTGGGTGACTTAAGCCCTGCTTCCCCGACACATTTTGCAAACGTATTTCCATCACATATTTATAATTTTTCATATATCACCCATACATACACCATGCAATAATATGAATGACCGGCATGTTGCCATTTCTTAGATGATACCTTACATGACACCTTTTAGATACAGATTATAACTATAATGAGTTGTAGTACACTGAGCTGGTCAGGCCAGCTAAGACTCACTGCTAGATACCAGGGAGACCCTTACCTTCTGGCTGTCACAGTACCTAACAGTTTTGATCAGTTTGTCTTTGCACGTGCACTGTGGTTTCCCTTTAGATACCCGTGCACATCTCCCAAAGACTTCAGTGGGTTGGTATGCATCTTAGAACAGAATCTGATCACTAATGTTAGTGTATATGCATGAGCTGTATCCTCATTTTATCTGCAAAGGAAGGTGTACAACTTGATCAGAGAAGTCTTTTTTTTATGTTCTTGGACCTTTAGGTTTCCTCTCTCCTCCCCTATTTTCATCACCAAAAGCCACCACCACAGTGAGGAATTGCTTGAAGCTCCTCGGTCACCTGGCAGCATGTATGTATGTGGTACAGCATGCAAGGCTGAGGCTCAGACCTTTCCAGGCCTGGCTGGCATCAGACTGTTGGCCAGGGCATGACAGTCTGGACAAGATGGTCACCCTCCCGGTGTCAGTTCTTGAATCTTTCCACTGGTGGCTCAATCCACAGAAGGTATGCGTGGGAGTCACCTTCACCAAGCCCCAGCCCTCTCTGTCCCTGGTGACAGATGCATCAGCATTGGAGTGGGGTGCTCACTTGGGAGACCTTCAGACCTAAGGTCTCTGGTTGCAAGCTGAGCTCTCACTCCACATCAACTTCAAGAAGCTCAGAGTGGTCCACCTGGCATGCCAGACCTTCCAGGTGCACTTGCAAGGGAAACGAGCAGAGGTGATGATGGACAACACAACTGCAGTGTTTTATATGAACAAGCAGGGTGGAGCTCATTCCTCTCCCCTGTGTCGGGAAGCCCTCAAGCTGTGGGACTTCCCTATAGCCCACTCAGTTCATAGCATCCAGGTTCTCAGAATGAGTTGGCGGACTATCTTAGCAGATCCTTTCATAACCACAAGTGGTCTATTCACCCGGACCTGGTGAACAGCATTTTCCAAAGGAGTGGAGATCCCCGAATTGACCTGTTTGCCACGAAGAGCAACAGAAAATGCCTCCAGTTCTGTTCCTTCCAGAATCACAGTCCGGGCTCCCTCACAGATGGGTTCCTCCGCCCTTGGACAGACCACCTGTTGTACACATTCCCACCATTTCCACTTGTCAACAGGGTTCTGCTCAAGATCCACAGGGAAAGGGCTGCGGTCATTCTGGTAGCGTCAGCCTGGCCCTGCCAGCACTGGTAAATCACGCTCCTGGAGCTATCAGTGGACACCCCAATCTTGTTGCCCCTGCTTCTGGACCTGATCACCCAAGACCACTTCCATCATCCCAGCCTCAAGTCTCTTCAGCTCACCACTTGGAAGCTTCATGGTTAAACCCGACTGAGCTAATGTGCTCTGAGGCCGTTACGGAGGTCCTACTTGGCAGTAGGAAACCCTCCACCAGGGCCACCTACCTAGCCAAGTGGAAAAGATTCTCAATCTGGTGTTCTCAAGTTCACGCTCTCCCGATGCAGGCACCTATACCTCTTATCTTAGACTACCTACTACATTTGAAACACAGGGCCTCTCAGTATCATCTCTCATGGTCCATTTGGTGGCCATTTTGGCATTCCATCCAGGAGCGGCTGGCTGTTCAGTCTTCGCCAACCCGATGGTCCCTCGTTTTCTGAAGGGTCTTGACAGACTCTACCTGCAGGATAGACAACTGATCCCAACTTGGGACCTTAATCTGGTCCTGTCCAGACCTTTAGTGTCTTTACTAATTTCCAATTTTTGGCAGAAGGGAAAGAAATTATGTCCATGAAAAATGTTTGTGTATGGTGTGTGTGCATGCATGCATGTGTGTGCCCGTGTATATACATACACACACGCACACACCCCTAACGGTTTTGCCAAATGTCTGAGTTTGCTTGTATGTATAAAATTTACTGAACAGTTTTTCAGGGAAGGAAATTGTCAGAAGTGTTGGATTTTAGAAGCCATATTAATGGAGGTGCCAATTTCTTTCATTTCATTGCCCTTAATGTGGAGTCTAAGCAAATATGAACAGTCCTGAAGTGACCAAACAAAACTTGCAGCGTTTCAAGTGTTTTCTTTCCTTTTGGAGGGAGAAAGCGCACACCTAGGTAAGAAGTCACAAGGCTTCAACTCGCCATTATTTCATAATCCTAAAGTACTAACATATTCAGTCTAGTGTTGGAGGACTGAACTACTCCATTTTATAGTCACTTTTTGACACACGCACAGTACAAGCTATTCAGACAATTGAAGACATTGCTTAGGCTGTGTCTACACTGCGTATCTTACAGCAACACAGCTGTGCTGCTACAGCGGCGCCACTGTAAGGTCTCCCATGTAGCTGCTCTTTACTGGTAGGAGAGAGCTCTCCTGCCAGCGAAATGAACCTCCCCTTCCACACAAGGAGTAGCAGTATCTTTGTCGGCAGGAGAGCATCTCCACTGACAAAGCGTTGTCCACACCGGTGCTTTTCGTCAGTAAAACCTTTGCTGGTGGGGGGTGTGGTTTTTTTTTCCACACCCCTGATGGACAAAATTGCAGTGTAGACATAACCTTAGTGTCTGTTGATCCCTAAGAGGCCTTCTTTGAAGGCTTAATAAATATACAGAAATGCTTCATAACAAACTATATCTGTTTTGGTCCACAAGGACACTTTATTTTCCTCATTTAAATGCCTCCTTAAAGGTCACCTCTGTCAGGACATCTACTAGTGACTAAAACAGAATGGTTGTATGATAATCTTCTTGTGTCAGGTTAGGTGCAACTGGCATCAACAGCAGTGGTTCTGCCCTGGCTTGAGGGCAGTGTTACCCTTGCAATCTACAAAACATTCTTTACCACTTCATAGCAAAGGCAGAGTAGTCATGTTTTAAATCTTATATGTCCTATAGTGTCTTGTTAAGATTATTCACTGGTTCATGTAACTGAAGTTTCAAGGTAGATGGCCAGACTCATGTATTCTAAAGTCAGTTTATACCACTTTGCCTAACTAAGCACGGTGCCCGTGATGTACAGTGCACTTATGCAGTTCTCTGCCTGGATAGACTGTCTGTAATGCAGTCCATACCACTGTGCAGCATAGTGGGTAGCATGATGGAGAAAAGGGACATGGCTAGAAGGAAATGGGGTGGTTAGGTGGGTATTCCCAAAATTATGGGTATCCTCTTCATTAATCTGCTCATAAAGAGGACAGAAAACCACAGCATGAGTTAGAGCAGTTCAGCTGCTGTATGTGACTGAGGAGTGGGACTCCGAGATGCATTGGAGAACATTCCACACCAGCCCTGCTCACCAGTGCTATTCCCTGTTAATGACCACCAGACGCACATGCTTTTACTAGAAATAAATTTTAGTGTGAGGAAATTAATAAGACAAATGCTTGACTCTTTAAGGTATTTCTAAGGACGTGTTCTATAGAAAACTTGACCATGTTTCCTTCAAAGATAATATTCTTCTTCCAATCTAATTACATACTCACTTGTGGAGAAACCAGGAGTACCATAATGGCATGTAACACTGAACAAAACTCAGAATAGCAAATGTATATTGTTTACGTGTTTTGTGGAGTGTGACAGGGTGCTGAGCAGAGAGACTGCAGAATCAGCCCCCTGCCACGCCGTTTAAGTGAATAAAGTGAAGCTGGCTGGAAAGAGCCTGTCCTAACTAGGGACTGAGAGCCCAATTAGCCCAGGGCTATATAAGAGGCTGGGAAGAAGGAAGCCCAGGGCTATATAAGAGGCTGGGAAGTGGGATGGAGGAGAGCGAGGGAATGCAGACAGGGAGAAAGCCCTTCCCTCTTGGGTTCAGACACAAGGAACCCAGAGCTGTGTACACTGTATGGTGAGAAGGAGGTGGGAACACAGACTTGTAAATAAAAGCACCAGTGGTTTCAGAACCAGAGGGTCACTGAGTGACTTTATCAGAGGCAGGAGCCAGGAGGGCTAGCTGTGCTCTGCTACATGGAGCAATTTAAAGGACTTTTTTTTCTTCAATCTATTGCCTGTGAAGGTGTGCAGCTTCCTAAACAAAGAAAGAATGTACCACCTCAAAGAAGGCCTTGCTATTAACATAAAGGCGTGCTATATTTGCTATATAGCTCAAGTATGCTATATTTCTGTCAGAATAAAAAAATGTACTAACACTTGCTTTTCTCGGATATTTTTATTTGGCTTAGCCAAAACTTCAATACAACTGTTATTTATTCATCCTGATTTGCATATTTCTGTATTTTTTGATTAATGCATATCTTTAAGCTTATATAGCTGAAATATTTCATACAGAAGTGCTATGCAGATATCTCAGAAAAGAAGAACTAATTTATTGTTCTTGTGCCTCTGATGAACTGAGTAGTCATGTTCCTTGTGGGTGGTGATGTTAAATCTGGCTGATCCATGGGGGCGAGTTACATGAGATTGAAGGAATTATTTGTTACCTCAGTCTGCCTATAGAAAACCCAGTATTTTCAGCCTTTTTATATGAAGTGTGTAGTTAAATTGCTCATTACTCTAGATATCAGTGTGTATATAAGAGAGAGAGCTTAATTCTTGACGCTTTAGTACAAGACTCAAGGAGGGTGGCTTTATGCCATCCTTATGCTCCTCGATCTCCACAGCTACCATAGGCTTGTTTCAGGGTTATTCTAACTTGGGTCCTCTGGTAACTTTTCCTAAGAGGCTGTTCCAACATGCTGCAGTATTTCTTTTCCCTACCCATGTCCCAACACATTCTTTATACCATGGAGGCCAGGTTGGAGTTGTGTAGAGCCAGCTGGCTCTTTGTCAGTTAGGATTTCCTCAGGAAGTCAGTTAAGCTGGTGGTAGTGGTCTCTTGATGGCACAATGGAGCCTTATAATAGGCCTGGATCTGTCCCAAGTGTTTTATTAAATCATTCCCTCTTGCTGGAAGATTGTTCTTAATAATAACAATAGTTTACACTTACATGAAGCTTTTGCATCCAGAGAGCTGATTTACAAACAGTTTTAATCACTGAAGGACTCTGGTGAGGTATTCCCATTTTATAGATATGAAAATCTGAGGCAAACAGAGGTGGTGACTTGTCACAGTGTGAGTCTGTGGGAGAGTCAGGAATAGAATGAAATAGCTTTGACTCTGATTCCCTAACCATTTTTGCCAGTCAAGGATTTTGTGAGGTACACCACAATATCTGTGTAGGCACATACTGTACTCCTTCAAGCAGCTAAGTTTAAAAGTTGACCAACCTTAACATTTGTATAATCATTACGATCTAGTGGGGAATGCCTGTTTCTAAATATAATATGCATATTTTAAAAATACATCATTCTCACTGATTGAAAATAAAGCTACAACAAAAGAAGGGGCTGCATTTGATGAAACACACAAAAAATGTCTAAGGTGAAATCTTGGCTCTACTGGAGTCAATGGCAAAACTCCCATTGACTTCAAGGGGGCAGGATTTCACCTGCAGTGGTGTTAGTACTGCTCACTCCATTCCTTGGTGCTTTACAGTACCCATTTAGCATCTGAACATTCTTTTGGAAGCTAGGCATATTCTTACTCTCATCATTGGCAATGATAACTTAGAAAGAAGTAAACAAAAGGCAGCCGTGTTGTCCTCTCTTACATTAGAGAGATGAGGGGAAAAAAACCACAAAATTGTTTAATAGTTGGGAAATATCTAAATTGAGTATGTGTGAGTTCCTAAGTAGGGTGACCAGATGCTAAATACAAAATATCGGGACGGCCGCAGGGGGAGCGCCTTTTCAATTGTTACACTTACCTGGCACCTTAGGCGGTGGGAAATAAATCTTGCCAGCGAAGAAAGAAGTACCTGCCGCCGAAGTGCCGCCGAAGACCTGGACGTGCTGGGTGAGTGTAACAATTGAAAAAGCGCTCCCCCTGCCTGTCAGCGCTGCCTAAGTTTAAAAAAAAAAAAAAAGACGTGCTCGAAACAAAATATCGGGACAAATGACGTCCCGACCGTACTTCGGTCGGGATGCAGGACAAACTGCTTAATATCGGGACAGTCCTGATTTTATCGGGATGTCTGGTCACCCTAGTTCCTAAGGCAGTATTACAAACAAACAGATAAATCATGCTTTCTCTCTCAATACAGATGAAAGCCAAAGAATCTTTCTTCTTCTAGTAGAGTATCCAATTTGTTTGATATTTGATGTGTTCTGTACTGATTCTGTATGTTGATCTGTCTCGCTGCAGCTTGCTTTTTGCTATAGTTGGCTCGAGTCCCATTCTGCAGAGAATTAGGCATGGACTGTACTAGGATTTGGCACACGATACTGACTGTAACCATCTGCCATAGTTTTTGACGGTCTTTTAAAAAAGTGCATTATGCAGTTCTCCTTCTGTGTAGCTGTGCTGAATCTAGGTGGAACATTTCAGTGCATCAGCCCATTTATGGTTTTAAAAATCTCATAGCTTAAGTAACAGTAGTGTATGGCTGTGTAACCATCTCCATATGTGATATTACAGTTTTCCAGCTATGTTTTATTTCTACCTGATAAAATGTGTGTTCTTTGACTTTGTAGAAGAACTTATGATTTCGCTATATTGATGAACTTATGATTTCACTATATGTCTTGTTCCAAATACTAGAGAATTTTAAAAGTCCAATAATTCTTCAAGCATGTGATTACAGGATACTGGCAATTATTGAAAATAGAAATGTCAGTAATATGAAGCATATCTTATGTCCCCATCACATTTGTATATAAAGCTATGCCTCCATTGGGAGGTTCTGATGTCAAGAAATCATGAAAAGGTGGACTTATTTATGTAGTATAACCTAACATGTGAAATATAGAGGTATCATAGAATCATAGAAATGTAGAGGTGGAAGGGACTGTGAAAAGTCATCAAGTCCAGTCTCCTGCTCTGAGGAAAGACCAAGTAAACCTAGACCATCCCTAACAGATGATTGTCTAACCAGTTTTTAACATTGTGGAGAATCCCCCAATGATGGGGATTCCTCAACCTCCCTTGGAAACCTATTCCAGAGCTTAACTACCCTTATAGTTAGAAAGTTTTTCCTAGTATCTACCCTAAATCTCCCTGGCTGCAGATTAAGACTATTACAACTTGTCCTGTTTTCAGTGGACATGGAGAACAATTGGTCACAGTCCTCTTTATAACAGCCCTTAACACATCAGTTGTCTTTTCTCAAGACTAAACATGCCCAGTTTTTTTAACCTTTAGGTCAAAGATAGGTCAAGATTTTTTAAACCAGTCATCTTTTTTGTTGCTTTGTTCTGGACTCTTTGAGGTTTGTCCACATCTTTCCTGAAGCATGGTACCCAGAAATGGACACAGTACTCTATCGGAGGCCTCACCAGTGCCAAATAGAGCAGGACCTTTTACCTCCCGTGTCTTACATAGGACACTCCTATTAATGCACCCCAGAAAGATATTAACCTTTTTCACAACAGCATCACATTGTTGGCTCACATTCAATTTGTAATCTACTATAATCCTTGCATCCTTTTCAGCCACCTCGCCCTTTATTCCTCATTTTGTAGCTGCGCATTTAATTTTTCCTTCCTAAGTGAAGTACTTTGCATTTGTCTTTATTGAATTTCAACTTATTGATTTCAGAACAATTCTCCAATATGTCAAGATCCTTTTGAATTCTAATCCTGTTCTTCAAAGTTCTTGCAACCTCTCCCAGCTTAGTGTCATCGGCAAATTTTAAAAGCATATTCTCTACTCCATTATCCAAGTCATTCAGAAAATATTGAATAGTGCCAGACCCAGGACTGATCCCTGCAGGACCCTACCAGATATATTGTCCCAGTTTGACAGCAAACCATTGATAACTACTCTTTGAGTATGGTCTTTCAACCAGTTTCATACTCAGCTCACTGTAAGAATACATTGTGGTTCTGTTTGGTCACCAGCTTTTTTTTTCTTCTCTGTTCTCTCTTGGCAACCTTATATGCTTCCATGATTTCAACTGCTACATTTATGTGAATGATTCTCAAATCTACTTCTCTATTTCTTTGTTCAGTCTTACATTTTCAAATGTCTCTTTAAGTATCTTAGATGTCTCATCACAATCTCCATATTTTCCAAAATAGTGAACTTATCGTTCCTCCTGATCTCTTTCCTTTGTTTCTTTTCTCTGACTGACAACTCTACTATCTTTCCCATCTATCAATCTTGCAACCACTATGCTATGGTCTGTGTAAGAGAGGAATTGTTTTACCCTCTGATTGATAGATGGAGAAAGTTATCACTGCCCTCCGCTGTTATCTGATGGTCCAAGAGAAACAATGGATCAGCATGAGCCATAACTTCAGTTTGTGGACTTGGGGTTTTTGCCACTGATTTCAGTAGAACAGGGTTAGAAAATATTGTACATGATATTGAACAAAAGGCAATACTCTAACCCAGGGGTGGCCAGCCTGAGCCTGAGAAGGAGCCAGAATTTACCAATATACATTGCCAAAGAACCTCAGTAATTCAGCATCCCCCCGCTCCCAGTGCCTCCCGCCCACCGGCAGCCCTGCCGATGAGTGCCTCTCCCTGCACCTCCCAATCAGCTGTTTCGTGTCTTGCAGGAGACTTGGGGGGCAGAGGGGAGGGAGCAAGGGCATGGCAGGCTCAGGGATGTAGCGGGGCAGGCCTGTGGCAGAGCCAGGGATTGAGCAGTGAGCACCCCCCGGCACATTGGAAAGTTGGTGCCTGTAACTCTAGCCCCAAAGTCAGTGCCTATACAGGGAGCCGCATATTAACTTCTGAAGAGCCACATGTGGCTCCGGAGCCACAGGTTGGCCACCTCTGCTCTAACCACAGCCAATTGCTCCTAGATCTTTCCCCTGACTACCAAGTTTACTACTTTGCATTTGTATTTAGTGTAAGCCCACCATCCACACCCCTATTGTACTTCTGTCAAATGCTGGGAATTAAAGGTACTAGAGTACTAGAAAACTGAGAATTGGTCCTGCTTTGAGCAGGGGGTTGGACTAGATGACCTTCTGGGGTCCCTTCCAACCCTGATATTCTATGATTCTATGAAAATAGTTAAAAGGAGATGTAGATTTCAGTCATCCAAATACTGGTAACACTATTAGACAAAGTATGGTTGTAGATTATATTTGTATTCTGTATTTGCTGCTCACTTTCTCCTTTGCTTTGGGTACTTCACGTTAGTGTGCTCTGTTATTAAACCAGTTGCGCTGAATATGAAATAAAACATGTAGAAATAAGAACTACAAAACTTATCATCGTATTTCTAAGAGGGAGTGTACAACTGGTAATATGAAAATTTCTGCACACCTATTTCTATGCAGCTATTACTTGTGCAATGTGTATATTCCATGTTATACCACTTTCTATATATTAAAATCTAGTAGGACAGGCAAAATATGCAGTTACAAAGAATATGACTTTTCTTTTTCAAACTAAACATTGGTGTAAACCTAATAATATAGTATTGTAATTGTGATCAAAACTTTTGTATCTTGTGTGAGATTCTACTAGATTGTAAAGGAATTCTGACCTTATTCTCTAGACAATTCTTGGATATTAAAGTACTCTTCTTTGTCTGTAATTTTTTTTAATATACATTATTTCAGGGCGTGGGAAAAAACAAGATTGTTGACCGATTCCTTCACCTGTTAAATAGACCCAGAGAATATTTACAGCTGCATAGGTAAGAATGTCACTTTACATGATTTCTTTTTTCAATGTCATCTTCATTTTCACTGCTGAGCTTTTAAACGTTTGCATCTCATGTTCCTGAAGTTTTATTTATTATTGTTTATTATTTGTATTACTGTAATGCATAAGAGCCCTAGTCAGACACCAGGATCCAAGTGTGCTCGGTGCTGTACAAACAGAACAAAAGACATTCTCTGCCCCAGAGAACTTACCGTCTACAGACAGACGAAAGAGTACAAGGAAACAATGAGACAATACTGGTCAACATGATAGGCAGTAGTCTCAGCACAAAAGGACCTGACTGTTGTCTAGTTTATTGTAGGCATCAGAGCAAAGAAGAGTTTTAAGAAAGGATTTGAAGGAAGATGATGAGGTAGCTTTGCAGATGTTTACAGGGAGCTCCTCCCAAACATGGGAGTAAACAGAAAGCTGTTTGTCTGAAAATTTACCAAGGTTGTGGAGACTGGAAGTTGTAGCGACTATTCTCTTTTTCCTTTTGCACCCCTACTTTCCACCTCCATCACAGACATACAGAAAAAGGATGGGGGGGAATATGATATATTATTTATACTTTTTTCATATGCAAACAATCAAAAAGCAAAAAACTTTAAACTCACAAATCAAAATAATTCAAAATCTACAACAAAGGGTTGATATATAATGACTGGTTACATATCAACCATATATAACAGCAAATGATTGATCTATAATGACTTACCAACAATTTACATGCTTAGTCTTCAAAAGTGAAGCTGTGGAGGTCCTCTCTGTTTCCTTTGGAGACACTGGAATGATGGATGAGACATCAATAGTCCAATACATTGGACCATCTAAATGAAGAATCAGTTTGAATCAAATTGCTTCCCCGTCAACCTAGTTTCAAACAGTGTTTAAATTCAGCCTGCCTGTTTTTGACCCAGTGTATCTAAAACAATGCTACTAAAAAGGTTTCACTGCTGCCATTTGTCTGCATAATCCCTTTGTCATTTCCCCTCTCATTTCCCTTCACTGGCTTGTTCTACTTCCACATGAACTTTAAGTTTCTTGTGTTCATGCTCAAGACTTGGTATAGTTCCATCCCTCTATCTCTCTGCTCTCAGCTTCCCTTCTAAATGCAGCCTTTGTTACCTCCTACTGTCAGCTTTGTGCCTGCTTTCATACCATTTCCTCTGCATGGGACAGCCTCCCACTTCCTGTGTGTGGAACACCTTTTCTCTTCTCCAGAACTTGTTTATTTCACAAAACTTTTCTGTGTTGCTGTCACTCAGAGCATATACATTTTTGCATCTGAATTGCGTAGCTATATTGTGTTGTTACATTTTTCTGCTAGGCTGGAAGCTCCTTAAGGTAGGAACCGTGAGCCAGATTTTTAAAGGTATTTAGTTGCCTACTCCCATTGACCTTTAAAAATCTAGCCTCATGTCTCCTTGGGTTTTTCTTGAATAGGGTCAAAGATTTTTTTAAACAAATACTTTAGCTAGCGCATTCTAACTAATGTGTTAAAGCGCTAGTCTAGACAATGCAAGTTGTACTTCAGTTTGGCTTCACATCAACCAACTAGCTAAAGTACAACTTGCATTGTTTAAACTAGACCTTTAGAATTCTTTAGTTAAAATGTGCTAGCTGACATGTTCTAACTAAAAACCCAAACTTCTTCTTTGAGAGATGTCCCTGTGGGTGCTCCACTCCAAGTGTTGGTGTCCCCGGCGCCTCCGCTTGGAGATTTTTACAGCAGTAATCGCACGGTCCACGCATGTGTGGTGCCTGCCAAACATGCTTCAATGACGCACGCACAGCCCGGGCTCCTCAGTTCCTTCTCTACCATCCCCGGCCTGAAACGGAGCTCAGCCGTCTTGCTCAGTTATTTCTCACTTTAGATAGTTAGTCTTTTTTTATGGCTTATCTAGTTTTTTTAAGTCAGATAAGTTTAATTTCCCCCTTCTTCTCTTAAAAAAAATAAATAAAAAAAATTTTTTTTACTTCAGTTTTTTTCTGTCAGTTAGACAGTTCATACTATGTCTGGCTCGCCAAGTTTTAAGAGATGCGGTACATACAGAGAGGCCATCCCTATCTCTGATGGCTATTCTCAGTGTGTTCGCTGTTTGGGGGAGTCCCCCAAAAATGTGCCCACTGCAGTAAACTAAAGGCTAGAGCATGAAAGGACAGAGAACTGAGACCAGCTTGGCTTAATGGTGAAATCCTAGCGGATCTTAAACATAAAAAAGAAGCTTACAAGAAGTGTAAGGTTGGACATATGACCAGGGAAGAGTATAAAAATATTGCTCGGGCATGTAGGAATGATATCAGGAGGGCCAAATCGCACCTGGAGCTGCAGCTAGCGAGAGATGTCAAGAGTAACAAGAAGGGTTTCTTCAGGTATGTTGGTAACAAGAAGAAAGCCAAGGAAAGTGTGGGCCCCTTACTGAATGAGGGAGGCAACCTAGTGACAGAGGATGTGGAAAAAGCTAATGTACTCAATGCTTTTTTTGCCTCTGTCTTCACTAACAAGGTCAGCTCCCAGACTGCTGCGCTGGGCATCACAAAATGGGGAAGAGATGGCCAGCCCTCTGTGGAGATAGAGGTGGTTAGGGACTATTTAGAAAAGCTGGACGTGCACAAGTCCATGGGGCCGGACGAGTTGCATCCGAGAATGCTGAAGGAATTGGCGGCTGTGATTGCAGAGCCATTGGCCATTATCTTTGAAAACTCGTGGCGAACCGGGGAAGTCCCGGATGACTGGAAAAAGGCTAATGTAGTGCCAATCTTTAAAAAAGGAAAGAAGGAGGATCCTGGGAACTACAGGCCAGTCAGCCTCACCTCAGTCCCTGGAAAAATCATGGAGCAGGTCCTCAAAGAATCAATCCTGTTGCACTTGCATGAGAGGAAAGTGATCAGGAACAGCCAGCATGGATTCACCAAGGGAAGGTCATGCCTGACTAATCTAATCGCCTTCTATGATGAGATTACTGGTTCTGTGGATGAAGGGAAAGCAGTGGATGTATTGTTTCTTGACTTTAGCAAAGCTTTTGACACGGTCTCCCACAGTATTCTTGTCAGCAAGTTAAGGAAGTATGGGCTGGATGAATGCACTATAAGGTGGGTAGAAAGCTGGCTAGATTGTCGGGCTCAACGGGTAGTGATCAATGGCTCCATGTCTAGCAAATTTGCGGATGATACTAAACTGGGAGGAGTGGTAGATACGCTGGAGGGGAGGGATAGGATACAGAAGGACCTAGACAAATTGGAGGATTGGGTCAAAAGAAATCTGATGAGGTTCAATAAGGATAAGTGCAGGGTCCTGCACTTAGGATGGAAGAATCCAATGCACCGCTACAGACTAGGGACCGAATGGCTAGGCAGCAGTTCTGCGGAAAAGGACCTAGGGGTGACAGTGGACAAGAAGCTGGATATGAGTCAGCAGTGTGCCCTTGTTGCCAAGAAGGCCAATGGCATTTTGGGCTGTATAAGTAGGGGCATAGCGAGCAGATCGAGGGACGTGATCGTTCCCCTCTATTCGACATTGGTGAGGCCTCATCTGGAGTACTGTGTCCAGTTTTGGGCCCCACACTACAAGAAGGATGTGGATAAATTGGAGAGAGTCCAGCGAAGGGCAACAAAAATGATTAGGGGTCTAGAACACATGACTTAGGAGGAGAGGCTGAGGGAGCTGGGATTGTTTAGCCTGCAGAAGAAAAGAATGAGGGGGGATTTGATAGCTGCTTTCAACTACCTGAAAGGGGGTTCCAAAGAGGATGGCTCTAGCCTGTTCTCAATGGTAGCAGATGACAGAACGAGGAGTAATGGTCTCAAGTTGCAGTGGGGGAGGTTTAGGTTGGATATTAGGAAAAACTTTTTCACTAAGAGGGTGGTGAAACACTGGAATGCGTTACCTAGGGAGGTGGTAGAATCTCCTTCCTTAGAGGTTTTTAAGGTCAGGCTTGACAAAGCCCTGGCTGGGATGATTTAACTGGGAATTGGTCCTGCTTCGAGCAGGGGGTTGGACTAGATGACCTTCAGGGGTCCCTTCCAACCCTGATATTCTATGATTCTATGATTCAAGGTAATTCTAATGGAGAAGTTCCTCAGATCTGCTTCTGACCCAGGTCAGGAGTCCTACTTGAGACAGAGCCCTCCTAAGTCCACTAAGGACAAGAAAACAACAAAAAAAGGGCCAGCTTCATCACTTCACAGAGACCAGGTCTGTCTCATCAGTGCTGACTGCTCTGCAATTCAGCACATACGCTGCATCCCTGGCACCATCCGTATCCCAGCTGCTGCTGGTACGCAGCGCTCTGGTGCCGCAGCTACGGACTTAAAGTTGCCTGCCTCTTCTTATATGGCACCGCACAGCACCGCAAAGGACTCGGTGCCTACTCAGCTGAGTCTGCCTGTGCCACACACAAGTATGGTTGCTGTCCTGGCACCGACACCTCAATCACCTATGACTCTGCATACAGCGCTGCACCGCTCAGCACCAGCCAACCGTATGGCACCGCCGCCACACCCAGTGCTATATATTCTGGCTTCTTTTACCTCGGCACCATAATTTATTCATTCCAGCGATTTGCTAATCTCGCCAACTCCAGATTCCTCATTACTTGGTACCGATGTCTCTCGGGGACCATCTGCACAGCACCAACAGCTATCCCCTATTCCTTCTCACTTTTCTAGTGATGAGGATGACCAAGTGGAGGGAGTTTTTTCACCATACCATTCTTCCCCCGTCACGCTCCTGCTAGCATGGGACCAAGGTCCTCATATTCTGGGGATTTACCACCCTGATATGGACACCTGTGGGTGTGACCAGCCATACCCTTCTCCAGACAATGGCATTATTGGAACCCCTGGCAGTCCTGCAGGCACTACAGTAGCTAGTACAGCCCATGCAGAGGCAACATTAGATCTCCTCCTGTACCCGTCCACACTTCTGCGACGGATGGACAGGGGCAACCTGCAACGCTGCATGCAGACAAGGAGGCACTTGAACCCTCCCCAAATAATAATAATTCATCCACCTCACTAGGGAGAGAAGCTGAGCCCTGATTAGGGGGCGGGGCTTCTCTGACTAAGGGTCCTATAAAGGTAGCCAGCCAGTCGGGCAGCAGCACAGACAGCTGTAGCAGCACAGAAGCCAGCAAACAGAGCTGTAAACAGGGGAGTTTGAGTGGGAGTTAGTTTGTATTGCGGTGCTTGTTTGGGGTTTGGTTTTGCTGTGGGTGGTGGTGTTTTGGTGTGGATTGTGTTTCCCAGGGTAACAGGATTTAGGTGGGAAGGCTATGACAGATACAGAGGCAGCAGTGGGAGTGACTCATATCGTGGAAGACACAATGAAGATGACTGGATGTGGAAGCTGCGGAAGCTCCATGATCCTGGAGAGGGTACCTGGTAATAGTTTTGTCTGCATGAAATGCCATCTGATAGAGCTGATAGAGGAAAAGATCCGAGGTTTGGAGATGCAGGTGGAAAGTCTGGTTGAGTTTAGGAAGGGGTTTGAGCAGATTATGGAGCAAGACATGAGGTATCTGAAGGGAAAAGCTCAGACTTGCAATTGGAAGCAGGACTGAGGAATTCTGTGGGGAGACTGGGTGAGGAAAGTGGTCAGTGGAAGCATGTGACTAAAAGAACCAGGCAGAGGAAAAGATGAGCTAGTGAAGGAGAAATATAGCTCAAGAACAGGTTTGCAGAGTTGGAAAATGAAGAAGGGGCTCAGCAGGTCGTCACTGAAGGTGGAAGGGCAAGGAAGAAGAGAAGAGCGGCTAATCCTATAGGAAAAGGGGAAGAGTCAATGGAGACAACACCAAATATGAGCCCTAGGAGGTTACAGGATGGGTTGAAGAGGATTGCAAGGGAGAATAGGAATGGAAAGAACTTGCAGCCAGAGGGAACAGGGGCCATAGCACCATCACCAGGAAAAGGCCGGTCTATGTGATCGGGGACTCTTTACTGAGAAGAATAGACAGGCCTGTAACCAGAGCTGATCCAGAGAATAGAAGGGTATGCTGTCTTCCAGGTGCTAAGATACGGGATGTAGACCTGAGGTTGAAAAGGATCCTAAAGGGAGCGGGAAAGAATCCCCTAATTATCCTTCATGTGGGAACAAATGATACGGCTAGATTCTCGTTGGAAAGTATTAAGGGAGACTATGCTAGGCTGGGGAAGACACTTAAGGAAATCGAAGCTCAGGTAATCTTTAGTGAGATTCTGCCTGTTCCTAGAGAAGGGCAACAAAGGTGTGACAAGATTATGACTATCAACAGATGTCTTAGGCAATGGTGCTATAAGGAGGGCTTTGGGATGTATGGCCACTGGGAGGCATTCATGGACAGAGGACAGTTCTCTTGGGATGGACTTCATCTGAGTAGGGAAGGAAATAGACTTCTAGGGTGGAGGCTGGCACAACTGATTAAGAGAGCTTTAAACTAGGAATTTGGGGGAGATGGTTGGGAGATGTCCAGGTAATCTCCACGCCAGATTTTAGCATTGAGAGGGAAGAAAACAAAGTAAGAAAGGATACAGCCGTGGGTAGGAGAATGTGTATAAGGAGGAAGGGCAGTGTGGATACCAGTCTAATAGGTTATACTGGGTGTAGAATGACCGTGCCTAAAAGAATGTGAGTGAGGCCAAACAGCAAAAATTAAGATGTTTGTACAACAATGCGAGGAGCCTAGGTAACAAAATGGAGGAACTAGAGCTACTGGTGCAGGAAGTGAAACCAGATATGATAGGGATAACAGAAACATGGTGGAATAGTTGTCATGACTGGACTACAGGTATTGAAGGGTATGTTCTGTTTAGGAAAGACCGAAATAGAGGTAAAGGTGGTGGAGTAGCATTGCATATCAATGATGAGGTAGAATAAAGAAATAAGAAGCGATGGAATGGATAAGACAGAGTCCGTCTGGGCAAAAATTACATTGGGTAAGAAAACTATTAGAGCCTCCCCTGGCATAGTGCTTGGGGTGTGCTATAGACCTCTGGGATCTAATTTGGATATGGATAGAGCCCTTTTTAATGTTTTAAATAAAGTAAATACTAATGGAAATTGCGTGATCATGGGAGACTTTAACTTCCCAGATATAGACTAGAGGACAAGTGGTAGTAATAATAATAGGGCTCAGATTTTCAGCTAGATGCGATAGCTGATGGATTCCTTCATCAAGTAGTTGCTGAACCAACTGGAGGGGGATGCCATTTTAGATTTGGTTTTGGTGAATAGTGAGGACCTCATAGAAGAAATAGTTGAAGGGGATAATCTTGGTTCAAGTGATCATGAGCTAATTCAGTTCAAACTGAACGGAAGGATTAACAAAAATAAATCTGCAACTAGGGTTTTTGATTTCAAAAGGGCTGACTTTCAAAAATTAAGGAAATTAGTTAGGGAAGTGGATTGGACTGAAGAATTTATGGATCTAAAGGTAGAGGAGGCCTGGGATTACTTTAAATCAAAGCTGCAGAAGCTATTGGAAGCCTGCATCCCAAGAAAGGGGAAAAGATTCATAGGCAGGAGTTGTAGACCAAGCTGGATGAGCAAGCATCTCAGAGAGGTGATTAAGAAAAAGCAGAAAGCATACAGGGAGTGGAAGATGGGAGGGATCAGCAAGGAAAGCTACCTTATTGAGGTCAGAACATGTAGGGATAAAGTGAGACAGGCTAAAAGTCAAGTAGAGTTGGACCTTGCAAAGGGAATTAAAACCAATAGTAAAAGGTTCTATAGCCATATAAATAAGAAGAAAACAAAGAAAGAAGAAGTGGGACCGCTAAACACTGAGGATGGAGTGGAGGTCAAGGATAATCTAGGCATGGCCCAATATCTAAACAAATACTTTGCCTCAGTCTTTAATAAGACTAAAGAGGATCTTAGGGATAATGGTAGCATGACAAATGGGAATGAGGATATGGAGGTAGATATTACCATATCTGAGGTAGAAGCGAAACTCAAACAACTTAATGAGACTAAATCGGGGGGGGCCCAGATAATCTTCATCCAAGAATATTAAAGGAATTGGCACCCGAAATTGCAAGCCCATTGGCAAGAATTTTTAATGAATCTGTAAACTCAGGGGTTGTACCGTATGACTGGAGAATTGCTAACATAGTTCCTATTTTTAAGAAAGGGAAAACAAGTGATCCGGGTAACTACAGGCCTGTTAGTTTGACATCTGTAGTATGCAAGGTCTTGGAAAAAATTTTGAAGGAGAAAGTAGTTAAGGACATTGAAGTCAGTGGTAAATGGGACAAAATACAACATGGTTTTACAAAAGGTAGATCGTGCCAAACCAACCTGATCTCCTTCTTTGAGAAAGTAACAGATTTTTTTAGACAAAGGAAACCCAGTGGATCTAATTTACCTAGATTTCAGTAAGGCGTTTGATACCGTGCCACATGGGGAATTATTAGTTAAATTGGAAAAGATGGGGATCAATATGGAAATTGAAAGGTGGATAAGGAATTGGTTAAAGGGGAGACTACAACGGGTCCTGCTGAAAGGTGAACTGTCAGGCTGGAGGGAGGTTACCAGTGGAGTTCCTCAAGGATCAGTTTTGGGACCAATCTTATTTAATCTTTTTATTACTGACCTCAGCACAAAAAGTGGGAGTATGCTAATAAAGTTTGTGGATGATACAAAGCTGGGAGGTATTGCCAATTTAGAGAAGGACCGGGATATCATACAGGAGGATCTGAATGACCTTGTAAACTGGAGTAATAGTAATAGGATGAAATTTAATAGTGAAAAGTGTAAGGTCATGCATTTAGGGATTAATAACAAGAATTTTAGTTATAAGATGGGGACGCATCAATTAGAAGTAACGGAGGAGGAGAAGGACCTTGGAGTATTGGTTGATCATAGGATGACCTTGAGCCGCCAATGTGATATGGCTGTGAAAAAAGCTAATGCGGTCTTGGGATGCATCAGGAGAGGTATTTCCAGCAGAGATAAGGAGGTTTTAGTACCATTATACAAGGCACTGGTGAGACCTCACCTGGAATGCTGTGTGCAGTTCTGGTCTCCCATGTTTAAGAAGGATGAATTCAAACTGGAACAGGTACAGAGAAGGGCTACTAGGATGATCCGAGGAATGGAAAACCTGTCTTATGAAAGTAGACTCAAGGAGTTTGGCTTGTTTAGCCTAACTAAAAGAAGGTTGAGGGGAGATATGATTGCTCTCTATAAATATATCAGAGGGATAAATACCGGAGAGGGAGAGGAATTATTTAAGCTCAGTACCAATGTGGACACAAGAACAAATGGATATAAACTGACCACCAGGAAGTTTAGACTTGAAATTAGATGAAGGTTTCGAACCATCAGACGAGTGAAGTTTTGGAATAGCCTTCCAAGGGAAGCAGTGGGGGCAAAAGATCTATCTGGCTTTAAGATTAAACTCAATAAGTTTATGGAGGAGATGGTATGATGGGATAACATGATTTTGGTAATTAATTGATCTGTAACTATTCATGGTAAAGAGGCCTAATGGCCTGTGATGGGATGTGAGATGGGGTGGGATCTGAGTTACCCAGGAAAGAATTTTCTGTAGTATCTGGCTGATGAATCTTGCCCATATGCTCAGAGTTTAGCTGATCGCCATATTTGGGATCGGGAAGGAATTTTCCTCCAAGGCAGATTGGAAGAGGTCCTGGAGGTTTTTCGCCTTCCTCTGTAGCATGGGGCATGGGTCACTTGCTGGAGGATTCTCTGCTCCTTGAAGTCTTTAAACCACGATTTGAGGACTTCAATAGTTCAGACATAGGTGAGAGGTTTTTCGCAGGAGTGGGTGGGTGAGATTCTGTGGGCCTGCGTTGTGGAGGAGGTCAGACTAGATGATCATAATGGTCCCTTCTGACCTTGGTATCTATGAAACAGCAGATGATTTTACTCATTTTTAGGACCTCTTCAAAGGAGTGGTTAATGAGCTCAAGATCACTCTGGATGAGGTGTTGGAGACTCAACATGAGCTGACAGACATATTACAACCTTCGACCTCCTCCAAGATGGCCCTACCTATTTATGGAGCCATTATGGACCCTGCCAAGAATATGTGGCAAACCCCAGCCACCATACCCTCTCTCTGCAAAAGGGCAGACTGGAAATACTATGTCCCCTCCATGGGCTCAGAATTCCTTTTCACACGCCCAGCACCAAATTCACTGGTGGTAGAAGCAGCCAACCAAAAGAACAAACAGCAGCATTTCCAATCCACTCCCTCTGGCAAGGACAGCAAAAGAATGGACCTACTTGGCTGCAAAGTATATGTATCATCCATGCTACAATTTAGAGTGGCAAACTATGCAGCCCTACTGGCCGAATATGCTCACAGAAATTACAGGAAACTCATGGACTTTATTAATGATGTCCCAGAGGACAAGAGACAGCAATTCAAAGCAGTAGTCTCTGAAGGGCAGATTATTTCCCGCACGGCATTGCAGCCTGCCCTCTATGCTGTGGACACAGCTGCCAGGTCCACCGTGGCGGCCGTAGTGATGCGTCAGGCTTCACGGTTTACCTCTTCTTCTTTCCCACGCAAGGTACAAAACACCGTGGAGGATCTCTCCTTCGATGGCGAGAAGTTATTTGCAGCAAAAACCAAAGAGGTGCTGCACACCATGAAGGATTCCAGAGCGACACTCAGATCCCTAGGCATCCATACGGTGGCAACTAGAAGACGACAATACAGGTGTCAGCCTTACCAATGCCCATGATACCTGGCCTACACACAACAACAACAGAGGCCATATGACCACCAGCAGCAACACTGCCAGAGACCCAGGCATCAACGATGACTCCCCACCACATCGGCACCATCCCAACCCCCTGTATCTAATAAGCAGATCTGAAGCCTTGGTCGAGGGTATAGAAGACCTCCTCCCCCCCTCCAGTGCTTATACTTCCCATCCAACCTTTTGGTCACCGTTTACTCCCATTCTACCACAACTGGCAAGTCATCACTATGGACAGATGGGCCCTAGAGGTCATCCGATTGGGCTATTCCATCCCCTTCTTATCCATGCCTCCCCTACCCCACACTCAGTCCCTCTTCAGGGACCCCTCTCACGACCACTTGCTCCACCAAGAAGTGCAACGTCTTCTGCAAATAGGAGCAGTCGAGACGGTTCCCGATCAGCACATGGGAAAGGGTTTTTATTCCCATTGCTTTTTGACAGCAAAGAAAAGTGAGGGATGGCGACCCATCCTCGACCTCAGGCGACTCAACAAGTTCATCAGAAACCAAAAATTCAAAATGGTTACCCTCACAACCATAATTCCAGCACTGGAGCAGCGAGATTAGTTCTCAGCCCTCGACCTGCAGGATGCTTATTTTCATGTAACTATACACCCTGCCCACAGGTGTTTTCTCAGATTTGTTATGGGCTCAAATCACTACCAATACAGGGTTCTGCCTGACGGCCTCTCAGTAGCACCCGGCGTCTTTTACAAGATTCTCGTGGAAAAAAGGAGTCATAATTTTTCCTTACCTGGACGATTGCCTGCTCAAGGCACAGACTCTTGGGGAGGCCATTCAAGCCACGCAGATGACCATCGACTGCTTCCAGGGTCTGGGCCTACAAATAAACAAAAACAAATCCACATTAACACCTACTCAACGACTAGAGTTCATAGGTGCTCACCTCGATTCCACAACCAGACTTTCATCTCTCCCATCCTCCAGATTTAACACCATAAAGTTGCCAAGTTGCAAAACAGCCCGCAGGTCACTGTCTGCAACTTCTCTGCCATATGGCCTCTTGCACATTTGTGGTCAAGAATGCATGCCTCTCCATGCTGTGCCTGCAGGGTTGGATGACCACTGGCTACAGACCGAATGTGCACGGCCTAAACAGACTTCTGTCCATACCTACCAAAGTTAAGGACTCAATCACATGGTGGACACTTCCACACAACCTCTGCGCAGGAGTCCCCCTCCATTATAATTACAACGGATGCTTCCCTCACGGGCTGGGGAACACACATGGAACACCACACCACTCAGAGACTCTGGTCCCCTACAGAAGCCTTACTGCACATAAATCTTTTAGAGCTTCGAGCATCCGCAACGCCTGTTTCCAGTTTCTCTCGCACATCCAGAATCAACACATCAGGATCATGACCAACAACATCACCTGAATGTTTTATATAAACAGACATGGGGGAGCTCAATCCCACTCGCTCTGCACGGAGGCTATCAAACTTTGGAATTGGTGCCTCCCACAAAATATCCAAATTTCAGTCTCCCACCTACCTGGTTCACTAAACACCATCACGGACGAGCTCAGCAGATCTTTCCCCCAGATCACGAATGGGAGATAAACGATACCATCCTACACAACATGTTCAAAATATGGGGCTATCCGCAGCTGGATCTTTTTGCAACTGCGACCAACAAAAAATGCCAGGAATTCTGTTCCAGAGCAAGCCTAGGAAAGCACTCAATGGGAGACGCATTCACCATCAAATGGAGTGACAATTTCCTATATGCATTCCCTCTGATACCACTTCTTCACAGGGTATTACAAAAAATGTGAGCGGAGAGGGCTAGGGTCATACTAAAAGCCCGGACATGGTCCAGACAGGCGTGATACTCATTTTTTAATTAGGATGTTAGTTTGCCTGCCGATTCCACTTCCCTATCCCTTTCAAACCTGTTATCACAATGCAGGGGTCAATTAAACCACCCCAACGTAACGGTGCGGCACCTCAAAGCATGGCTCGTCAGTGGTTATCTAATGAGGACCTAGGCTGCTCTGAACAGGTGCAAAGAGTACTATTACATAGCAGAACACAATCCTTACGTACTGCCTATCTCCATAAATGGACTAGGTTCACTCACTGGTGCTCCGCCAAGCAAAACCACTCCTGCTTCTGCCCTCTTTCACTAATACTAGACTGTCTTTTAGAACTTAAGCTATCTGGGCTCTCCTTTAGCTTCATAAAGGTACATCTAGCAGCAATTACGGCATTTCACAATAAGACCGGAGACACTACTATCTTCGCCCACCCCATTACAAAGCGGTTCCTCAAGGGCCTCCAGACCCTATACCCGGACATTAGACCACCCACTCCACCCTGGGACCTGCACTTGGTATGCATATGCTTGATGTGCCATCCATTTGAGCCACTTGCAATATGCTCCCTCCAACATCTATCCATGAAAACTGTGTTTTTATTTGCCATTACATCTGCCAGATGTGTAGGAGAACTTGGCGCACTTACGGCTGATCCACCGTACACTATATTTTTTAAGGACAAAGTCACACTCCGAACGCATCCTAAATTTCTCCCGAAGCTGCATTCCTCCTTCCATCTCAATGAACCTATCCATCTACCAACCTTCTTTCTTAAACCGCATGCAAACACTTTTGAATCAGTAATGCACACACTCGATATGCACAGAGCATTGTCCTTTTATTTCGATAGGACTAAGCCCTTTAGAGCTTCCCCTAAACTTTTCATTGCAATCGCAGAACGATCCAGAGGCAAATCCATCTCTGCCAGAGAATATCCAATTGGATAGTAGACTCCATCCGCCTATGCTACCAATTAAAGAAGATGAATCCTCCAACTTCCGTTAGAGCACACTCCACCAGATCTGTGTCAACATCTGTGGCATTCTTACGTAACATTCAAGTCACAGATATTTGCAAAGCCGCCATCTGGGCTTCAGAGCATACCTTTGTTAAACATTATGCTTTTACTCAGGGACCCCTAACTGACATTCGAATGGGCTGAGCTGTGCTGTCTACAGCTTTCTTACTAGATCTGAGTCCCTACCTCCTTAGGAGATACTGCTTTTCAGTCACCTGGAGTGGAGCACCCACAGGGACATCTCTCGGAGAAGAGGAGAAGGTTACTCACCTGATGTTCTTTGAGATGAGTTCGCTGTGGGTACTCCACTACCCACCCTTCTTCCTTCTACTTCGGAGTTTGGAGCAGTCTCCGTTGTATACAAGGAAGTGAGGAACCCCGGCCGTGCACACGCATTATTGAGGCACATTCAGTGTGTGAGGTAGGCACCGCGCGTGCACGTACTGTAAAAATCTCCGAGCGAAGACATGGGGTGCACCAACACCTGGAGTGGAGCACCCACAGGGACACTCCTTTCGAAGGTCAGTTACTGCACAGGTGAGTAACCTCCTCTTTCTATCTCAGTTAAGAAAAATCTGAGTTTTTGAGGTTTTTTTGAGTTTTCTAAAAACTCTGTGTGCACTTACAAGGATCTGTAAACACCCTATAGAAAAAATTCTATAGAATTTAATAGAAAATGGTACAATCCTATGAAATTCTACAAAGTAATTTTAAAAAGTATATAGAAAGGTCAGCATTTCCTATTTCATTTGATGGTCTTTTCTGAAGAAATTCTATAGGACTTTTCAATCAGGATAATAATAAATAATGAGGCATACTTTTAGAATCCAGTGTCAAGTAAGTTGTAGACTGTGTGTAGGTTTACAAAAGATATGTGCTTTATTATGCTTCATCGTTCTATATCTATCTTTCTCTCCAGCAAGTAACCAGTTGATTGATAATATAGAGAATATCTTTATTCAAAAATGTGTGAGCATTGCCTTGGGGCAATATTTCTGCGGATCAGTAACTGGCTAGCATCAGCACATCTGAACATGCTAACACATGCTATTTACTGCAGAAAAATAATTGCAAACTTTTCTAACTGTCATAGTTGTTCATATTTTATACATGGGTTACATTAGCCTATTGTGAGCAGAGTTATACTTCCTGTAAATGTCCATCAATTTGACTTGGTTCTGCAAGTGTCACATGGTGGAGACTGAAGGCAAGTATACTCTAACTGATGGATTGTGACCTTCTCTTTGTTGGCCCTTTCATTATTTGTCTGACTGCTCATGACCTCCGCATTCCTTAAAGTTTAGAGGTGAACACTCTAATTCCACCTCACTTTATCTCATCTGAATACAATGTTCACTTGCTAGTTCCTTACCTTGGGACTCTGAGTCCCGATGAGATATCTGTTCTACAGAATGGTTGGTAATATCTAGCACCTGTACTTGGACAGGCACAGGTTTACTGAATTCAGGGGGACTACTCATGTGCGTGAGTTTTTTATCAAAATTGGAACAGCTGTGTGTGTGTAATAATTATTATTTAAAACAAGTCACACACAACAGTGAAGGACAAAGGTTAACAATAATAATTGGTACTACAATATAACAAAACGTACTTTTTGGAACAAAAGACATGTATTCTTAAGTATCATATATTCTTAATACTGGTTATAATTAATGAATTGCTGCGGAAAAAACTGGTGGAAATGGGGAAAAAAGTAGCCAAGGCCTTAAAGATTAATGTAACACATATATCTACCAGTAGTTGAACCACTGTAAATATAGTAATTTATTTTGAAAAAATTGTAGAGAAATGGAAAAGGAAATAAAAGAAAATGATCATTAAAATTCAATCAGTGTAAAAGTTTTCAAAAGTGCCTGAAGTGACTTAGGAGTCTCAGATCTGGTCTATCCTTAAAAATTAGTTTGACCTAGCTATGTTGTTCAGGGCTGTGAAAAATTTTGCACTCTGGCGATAGTTAATTGATCTAACTCCTGGAGTAGATGCAGCTAGGTTGACAGAAGAATTTTTCCCTTGACCTAGTTGCCGCCTCTTGGAAAAACCCTTCCCATCAATGTAGGAAGCATTTACACTATGCTGCTACAGTGGCGCAGCTGCAGTGCTTCAGCAGTAGTTGTAATGTAAGCCTGCTGTAAGCTCCATTTTCAAAAGCATCTAATCCTGTTGACTTTCCATGGGACTGAGGGCTTGTCTACACAAACATTTAGTTCTCAACAAGCAGACGTGTGAATCTACCCCATACTAGCCTGCCGCATACTAAGGGTATGTCTACACCACAGCGGTATAGCTATGGCGCTGCAGCTGTGTCACTGTATTGTAGACACTTCCTGCATTGATGGAAGGGTTTTCCATCAGTGTAGGTAATCCAGCTCTCTGGGATGCTGTAGCTAGGTTATTGGAAGAACTATTCAGTCAGCATAGCTGCATCTACAGTGTGGGATAGGTTGACCTAAATAAATTGCACAGGGTTAAAAAATTTTCACGGTGCTGAACGATGTAGCTAGGTATAATTATTACAGTCTAATACTTATTTGTATTACGTGTCTGTGTAGACCCTACTGACGCGCGTTAACTATTCGTTAATGCTCTTTGATCTAGTCCTGTTTGAAATGGGATTTATGTAGTTTAATCAATCTCAAATTCACACCTTTTATTAATTTAGATTAACTTTCCTGGATGTCCCCATGTAGACAAACTATAAGATATTTTTTGAAAATTTTACTTTCAGTAAATAATATGGGGGAAATAGAAAAAAAATAAAGTGTAACTGTAGTATGTCCTATTATAAGATGTAAATATACATTATGAAAGATTCCCCAACTCTCTTCTCAGCAAATGGGTACCTATCCAACTAAAAATGCTGTTGAAATATTTTTGTTTCATTGGTACAATATCATAAGGAGTTCTAACGATCTACCCAATTTTCATATCCAGAAGTTAATTTACATGGTGTAAATTGAATTTTGAGGGATTATTTAAATTATAGAATATATATTATTCGAGCATCAGAGGACACTTTCCTAATCAGAGTCGGTGAGCTGATACCATGAGTAATTTTGAAGTCACATTTCATCAATATACTTGTACATGATAATGATGAAGGGAACTGAAAGGCGGAATAAGTAGGATTACTTCTGATTCACATACAAGGGGTAATACAAATAAATCATAAATCATTCTTCCTAGCCTTTCTTACAGTTCTTAGCTGAGTTTTCTTACTTTCCTGAGTGTCATCTTTACATTTTAGGTATTTTTTGTTCTCAGACACTAAAATTGGTACTCGCAACATTAATTTAAGGGGACACATTGATACAGTTAATAGGGAAGAACCTCCAAAACATGTTTGATTAACAAAATATCACTTAAACTGTGGCCCATTTCTTTCAGGGTAAGTTATTTCCTGAACTTCAAATGTATTTTAATGCCTCATAACAAGTATACACATAATATTCACATTTATTTATAATCAGAAATGAAATCCTAATTAAAGACAGCTTCTAGGGGCTGTTGTATAACACATCAATAAAACCATACATTTAAGGTACATAAATCACATAACCTCAGTATGGCAGTGTAACAGGGTGGCTGGGAGGCTGAGGCTATTCTGATTACAGAATGAGTCATACCCCAGAGAAATCAAGGTGACTGACCTATAAAAAACAGGACAAGGCTGCAATGAAGGGGAGGAGCTCAAGACATTTTAGAGAACCAGCAAAGAGTATGAAGGCCTCTTGTGTGGAAGTCCCTAAGACCAAAGGAGTTGTGAAAGAGATGAGCCCAGGAGGCTCCTGTGGGGAAACTCAAATGGAGTTTGGGCCCAGAAAAACTGGCAAGACGAACTGTGAGAACAGACTGGGACAGAAAAAGAGCTGCAGCTGTGAGAGAAGACAGCAGAGTGAAGTATGGACTGTTGTGTGGTGATGGACTGTATTTTGGGACCCTGAGAATTGTTAAGAACTGCATTTGTTATTAAACTAGCCCCAGGCAGGGGGTGTTATTATCCACAGTAAAGCTTGTGTGCAGTTATTAAATGGGACAGGGTGCCTGCAAAGCTACCCCGGCCACAAAGGTGCTCTCAGTCAATGGCTACCCTGTTACAAGCAGACATACAACCTCTGGCTTTGAATTCATAAAATAAGCAGGGTTAGGCTAAGTATGGGAGACCTTCAAGGAAAAAATCGTTTGCAGTTAGTGGTGAATATAGTAAGTGGCACTCTTCCTTCTAAGGCAGTATTGAGACATTAAAGACTCCATGGCATTTTTATTTACAAGAGTGGGAAGTGTGTAGAATCCTGGCTAAATTGTTATTTGGATAATTACATTCTGCCTATAGTTTCAGTTGCGTATTTTATTTTTTTACTTGCTGTCCTAAACTGTTTTTTAGTGTTGTTTGGTGCTGGTTAATGGTTGTCACATTTCTCTCTAGAAGAGATTATATTTAAATTATGGGTGAACTGATTCTTATATAGAGATTAAAAATCCATTGGTAAAGTTAATATGGAACTTTGAGATCCCTCTAGATGAAAGGAACTATATAAATGTAAATTCATAGTCAAGTATTTTAACATTTTTTTAAAATTATAAACTGTTGGTAGTAGTATTGTTCTTTTAATAGTCTTCGTCCGTCTTATCACTTTTGACATTGCTAACTTTTGTTTTCTGTTATATTAGTCATTTAAAAAATTGCCATCACATGAAGAGAAATGAAAAATTGTGTATTAAAAACAATTGAAGCCAAAGTTAGTAGAATGAATGACTCTAAAAGTGAAGTTTTATTTAAACGGGGGATCGGGTGTGTGTGTGTGTGTGTGTGTGTGTGTGTGTGTGTGTGTGGAAAAGCCTTCATCGGTTTGAAGAAAAATGGATGTGACAGCACTTATTTCAAAATTACAAAGCCTCTCAGGGCAAAGAGATTCTGCAATGGAAAAACAATTTAAGCTTTTCAAAAGACTCAAGGAAAAACATGTGCATTGTTAGACTATAAAACCCTTCTTAGCACTGATGAGAGTAACGTATAAATGTAAAAATGTAAGCTCCCAGCAGCTACACAAAAACAACGTAAGAAGGTACCATCAAGTTTAGTTGGCTGGCTCCCTTAATGTAATAAAATGGAAAAGCGTCATTTTTGCTTCTCTTCTTCTATTACATTAGAAGCTAATTATATATGGAGAAAGGCTTTTGCTGGAGTGCAAATATCTTCTGTCTATTATTTTAACATTTAGTTCTGCATCTCTCAGTTTTAAATGTATTTCCATCTGTGACACAGATTCTTTCTGAAGAAGAGCTCTGTGTAAGCTCAAAAGCTTGTCTCTCACCAGCAGAAGTGGTCCAGGAAAAGAAAAAGAAAAAAAAAACCTACCTCAGCCACCTTGTCATCTCACTGGTTCTTCCTTTCTGTTAAGATGCCACCTTTTTTTTTTTTGTCTAGAGATATAATCGTTATCCTTACATTTCCATTATAAATTCTTTCCTTTGTGTGTAGAATTCTGACTCAAGCTCTTTCTTGGATGGAAGAAAGTTCAGTTTCTTGTCAAGGGTGTACAACTTGAGCTGTAGTTAATCAAATTTAAGAGGAGGTAAAAAGTTTCAGCAGCTAGGGACTGTGGAATTCACCTCAGTTTATACCAGTTTGAGTGCACAATCCAAGAATGGGGTCCTAGGTAGTAACTAGGACCTTGCAGAAGACATCCAGGACCAGTTGATAGAACAAGTTAAGAGGGCTCAATATTTTGCACTGGAGCTTGATGCATCCTCAGACATAGCTAACATGGTTCAGCTTCTATGTTATGTGCGATTTGGCAAAGCAGGTACAGAAATTGCAGTACTTTTATTTTGCAGAGAAAGCAACACAAACAACTAGTGAGGAACTATTCAAGATCCTTCATAAATTCATAATGGCTGAAGGTCTTAATTAGGCAGGGGCCTGAGCACTGTTGGGGCAGCAATCCTGTTTGGAAAGAATGGTGGAACTGCAACTCGAACAAAGAAAGCAGCACCAGCAGCAATTTGGATACATGGTATGCTTCATCGTCCAAGCTTTAGCACAGAATATGTTGCAATCTGAAATACACAAAGCCCTCTACATTGCTATTAAAATAGTTTGTTATAAAATTCTGGGCAGCAAACACAAATTGTTTTAGTATGCTGTGCAGAGATTGGCTCTGACCACACTCAGCTTCTGTTTCACAGTGAACTCAGTGAAGGTGATTGTCATGTGGGAAAGTGTTACAATGTGTCTTTGAATTGCATGACAAACTCAGAATTTTCTCCTTGAGAAAACAGACCTTGCAGATTACATGTGTAATGTAGACTTCTTGACTGTGTAAGCTTACCAGGTGGACATATTTGGCAAACTGAATGCACTGTACCTAACACTTCAAGGTAGGAATACAAAGATACTAGATAACGAAAGAGAAAATTTGGGGATTAATGATGATAAAGGCTATGTGTTTGTCACGGAGGTCTCAGAAGTCATGGATTCCTGAGCCAATCGCACCAGCTGCTGCTGGGGCAGTCTCTGGCCCCTCTGACCTCCCAGCAGCAGGCGTTTGGGGGGAGGGCCTTAGGGCTGGGGATTGGGTTGTGGGCAGTGCTTACCGGGGTGGGGAGGGCCTCCCCGGAAGGGCAATAGGAACTCCTCTCCCCTAGCTCCTAGCCAATGGGAGCTGCAGAACGGGGGCTTTGGGCAGAGCAGAGGCAGCATGGAGGAGCTAGGAGGTCGCACAGCTAGGAGCTGGAGGTCACTGCTTCCCAGGACGCAGGTAGGGAAACTGTCCCAGCCCTGCCAACCTGCCCCCTCCTCCCCGAGCACCCATGGCGCCCCCCCGGGCCATGCTTCCCCCAAGCACCAATGGCACACACACACACCCTCCCCCCCCCCAAGTTTTAGTCATGGGTATATAGTAAAAGTCATGGACAGGTCACAGGCTGTGAATTTTTGTTTACTGTATCCTGTCCATGACTTCTAAAAATACCCATGACTAAAATGTAGCCTTCCTGATGTTGATTTGTCTTTAGAAAGCGCTATTGATGTTTCCAGTGTTATCAGACTTTTAAAAAGAATAGAGTGAAAGTGATCAAAACACTATTAAAAACCAAATATTAGCTCATTTGTCTGCTTTGTATTCCCATTTTGATGCTTATTTTCCTGGCGTTGAACATGAATCTATAGATACTGGTCAGATTCAAAACCTGTTTGTGGTAACAGTTTACTCCATTGCAATTTTAAGTATCTCAGCTCAAGAAGATCTCTTAGAATTGTCAAGTGATCACATGCAGAAGGTTAAGTTTTCAAATCTAACAAACCAGGAATTCTGGATTTCTGTTAAAGAAGGGTACGAAGAATTCGGTGATATAGCTATGAAAGTGTGCTTCCATATGCTTTCAGTTACAGATGCAACCAAATTGAGCAACTATGCAATTTGAAACAGGTCCTTTCTTCTCACTAAAATCAAAATTTACAGGTAGGAACAGTAAGAAAAATGCTGCTTGAGAACCTGAGTGTGTGTCTGGCTCTGTCTTGAGAGAACTCTCCCCAAAAATATCTCCCTGGAAAATTGAAATGAGTCAGTGCCCAGAAAGAGAGAGAGAGGGCCTGAAAAGCCAAGCTACTCCATGCTGTTGTCTTTAGTTTGGGACATAGTTGTTCTCTGTACTCTCCTCTGAAAGGCTGTCTTTGAGAATATAGACTACTGTACATTTTCTTGTAACTAGAAGTTGCAGAATCTCTCTCTCCTTTTAATTGAATATAAATATAAAGCAGGTTTAGTCAGGGTGCTCCTTTAATTAACCATATTAAGACTTCAATTCATTCTTTGCTGTCTTCGAACTGAAATTTCAAAAAACTTCTTTTCCCTTTCCCCGCACTGTTTGTGTGCGCTAAGATGCATAGTGGCTTTGCTGGTAGATGATTTGACATAGTATATTTGTATATTTATCACTGGTAACAAAATACCAATATTAGTTGGATATAGCAATGTTAGGTATTTGGAAGACTTTCTTACTATTATTTAAAATGACTTTAACTGATTTGTTGCTGGACTTCCCTATTTTTGTAGGGGGGTTTTTTTGGCTGAGAATCTGCACTACTACTTCTGCACCTCCTTGTCATAGCTAATATGTTTGTTTTAGTGATTGATGATTAAAGGGATATTAATTCCTGTTTTGAAAAGCTATACAATGTGTCTTGTGCCTTTTCCACTTCACTGATAAACTGCTGAAGTATGCCAATTTTAAAAAGAAGAGACCAACTTGACACACGTGCTGTCCTTTTCAAAATAAACATGATTATTTTGAGATCTTTAACAATCAAATGAATGGGGGGGAAATGAGCTTTTGGTGTCCCTACAAGCAACACTTAGTATAAATTGTGTGTTAATCTTTTGATGTTAATTTTCTTTCCCCTCTTTACAGATCACCTAATCATTATAAATCCAATTATCTCTGTTCCCAGTTGGGATCATTTAAAATTACCCTTTAAGCTTTGACTTCAGATTTTTAAAAATTTTAAATTAAAAAGTTGATTTAAAGAAGAAGAGCTTGCGTGGTCCAAGACAGCTTATATAGTATAATTAAGATATAGCTGTTCTTGCAAGCTGATGTTTGATGGACATCTTTCTCTCAGGGTAGTTAGAATCTAAGACAGCAGGGAACAATTTAAATGGCAAAATATATCTGCATGTTTACTTGAGTTTGGCAGGTCTGTCCATTTTACAAGTACTGTTGGTGAGAGAAACAAGCTTCCATGCCACAAAGAGCAACTCTGTGTGGCTTGAAAGCTTGTCTCTCTCACCAATAGAAGTTGGCCCAATAAAATATACTACCTCACCTATCTTCTCTCTTCTTCTCCTGGGACCCACATGGCTACAACTACATTGAATTTTACAGGTAATCAATCACAGAAAAATCATTTTTGTACTAATGTCCCTGAGAATTTCTTAAATTGTTCTTTTATAGAACTTAGGTTTTAAGTTCAGTTATATACATTCATAGACAATTATGCCAAAGCGAGGAAGAAATATTAAGTGACAATATTATACCTGATGTACCAGTTGAAAGTGTCATAGTTGCTGTCATCTATGCAGACATATAAAGAATAAAAATCTGTTCTTTGTCATGAATTTGAGTAGTAGAAATGCATGTCTAAACTATTATTATATTTGTTCATGCATCACTGAACAAAATAGCCTAAAACTGTGCTTTATTCTTTGAACAACTTATGAGATGGGAAATAAATATTAACAATAGTACCTTTGTGATATAAATTTCTCTTCATTAAAGAGCATTGAAGCAGTGACTATCATGTGACTGTTATTACCATTTTTGTGTATGTTTTCAGTCATTGTAATGTTACAGTGTAAGACTTGCAAGCATTCATCCAAGCTTGTGTTTTCTATTCCCATCACTAGCCTTTCATAAACTGTCAGTCTGACTGGTACTGAAATTGGCAGATTCCAGCTGCTAGAGAGCTTATTTACCTTGTTAGAAACTGAATTCGGCTTGAATTTGCTGATGTTTGGTAGTCATGGAGAAATACAATTAGAATAGAAAGGCAGAGATTTTCACTTTCCTCTCAAGTTGATCTAAATGTTTCCAGCTGTTCACTGAGTGAAACATGTTCTTAAACACAATGTGGGAGTTGTAGAAGGACATCTCCCTCACTGAGGAGCTAGCAATTAGGGTGAGATGATTTCATTATAGTTTAATAAAAAATTGTGGGGAAGGATATATAATTTCCCCATTTGAAGATGGCACATTGATTGGAAAGGTTAATTTGACATATAGTTTCTATGGGCTTGGTTCTGCCACCTTCCTCATGCTGAGTTGTACCTTTTATAGCACAAATAATAGTTCTGCTGATGTCAAACAAGTAAAATGTGTTGCTGAAATAGTGATAATAGCCTGGCTGAGGAATCTTAGGGATATAATTATAAGTGCACACAGAGAATATGTTTAAGGTTACAGGCTCCAGAGCATCAACTTCCCAGAGAGGACAGCAATCGGGACACTAAACACAAGAATGGAGTAGCTTAGCCCTCAGCAATTAGACAACTCAAAACAGTCCCTGAACTGTCTCAGTCACCCCAGAATGACTTATTTGTGTTCAGCTGAAATAAAACGGTGAGACTATTATTAATCATGAAAGCAGACCAAAGTTCACTGGAAGGAACATACGTTCTGCCTCAATAAATAGTTGAATCAGGTCCTCTGCTTTCTCCCCTTTCACTACTAGGAAATGTGATTTGAAAGCTAAAAAAGGAAGAAGCAGTGGTCAGTCTCATCACCTCCAGCTGGGGAGGAGGCAACTGTCCATCTTCCTGGCAGGCTGGATCTTGAATCACATGGCCTGTTCCTGTATCTAAATTCAGTCTACCTGAGCCTAATAATTTGGCAGTTGAGCAGTAGATGCTAAACAATATGGGATAATTTTCCAAAGGGATTCTCCTAACATTCCACCCTCTCAGCCTACACAAGGATTTGGACAAAATTCTCCTGCTGTTTTCAAGATAGAAAGATTAACCTTAGTGAAACTGAATGTTTGTTCTGGATTCCTTGCAACATGCCCTAGACATCTCACTCTCCCATCTCAGTTAAACAGTGTCATATGCTTATTTTTCTGTTAGCTGAATGTAAGCCAATTATAAAAGGGAACAGAGCTTGTTCAAACACTTCCTTGGTAATGTCCTAGGTGGAAAATACATCAGCCAATACAGAAGAAATCTGTAAAGCTGTCACCTGGACACCATCAATGCTTCTATAAAGCGTTACTAGCTTGAGGTTCATTCCTCTGGGGAAACATCATTCAGCAAGAAGGTGCTCAGAATACTCTAATAATACCAATTCTAGGGAAGAGAGAATGTTATTCTTTTGTCCTACTTCCCTCTCTCTTTCCCTCCTCCTCCTCAGCTAATTTTTTCTTACTGTTAGTTACATCCCATATGTCTCAGAATGGGGAAGAGGTCAGGATCCAGAATGAAATATTTGTTACTCAGTGATATGCCGTCTAGGACTGATCTCTCCGCATAGTCTTGCCCACTCAAGTCTTTTACGTGGCTCCTCCAGGTTCCATTCCTATAGTTGAATAAGCAATTACTGTTAAATATTAATCTATTAATAAGGAGTTAGGATTTCCAAACAGCTTTAGAAATATTCATCTGGAGCGAGAGTGGAAGGAATGTGGCCAAGCCACAGACCTAATGAACAAATCTGTACTACGTCCAGTATTTGCAGTAAGAAAGGATCAACCCAGTAGTCTTGCACTGGGGGAAGAAGTTAGTCCCAGAAAGTAAAATGTCAGGTAACAAATTTTCCACTTATTTTCAAATAAGTTGCATAGAGGACTTAATTTCTTGGGAAAATTGGCAATGGGATATGGAGACTTTCATTCTCTAGCTGACTGATTTGAATTATGATCCAGGTTGGTAATGATGACCAGTATGGTTGGTAGCCTGTGTGAAATAGGTAGTAATTTTGTTTCAGTCCCTTGGTGGCCTGTTTGAGATAAGTAGTGATTTTGATCCAGTCCCTTAGTGAAGAAGTGACTGCATTTAAAAAAGGCAACATTGCATTTAGCACTAATTGGCGCCCTGGTTAGTCTCAGTGCTTAAATTGCCAGCAGGATTGAATGGGCATGGTAATTGCATTAATTAAGGTAATTAAATATACCCTAGCAAGAATGTCTTTTCTCCAAAATAGATTATTTTTGTAAGACTTACATAGTTTTAAAGAAAATGGTCAGAGTCAGCAGAGGGATTACCTCTTCTCTTCTACCACCAGTACTTGATCAAACAATCTGTTCAATAAGTACTTCTGCTAATGGGATTTTCCGAGGTCTCACAGCTACTCCATTGCACACTAGGAATCAAAATCAGATGGTATCTAATTGAGACAAGTTAGTGTTGAACAAATGTGTAAACCCCAGAAAAAAATAAATCTGGGCTAAACAAAGCACCAGTAGCAATGCACAGCTACCAGAAGGAAAACCTGCCTAGGCAAAACAAATATAATCATGGGATGGAGTAAGAAAAAAAATGCCAACAAGAGTTTTGGAAACACCGTCGCGAACCCAGCAGCATCATGATCGAGAAGAGCTGATTAGTTTTTTCTTTTTGTAGAGACAAAAATAAGCCAGTAGGAAATGACACTACATCATTTCAGTGTCTGCTTTTAATAGGACAGAACTAATTGTCTCAGTTAAACAGGATGACAATTTATTGGACCATTTTTCTCACCTGCTCCAACATTCCCACTTCTTGCTTCTTGCGGAGCGTGATGAGACTGCAAGGCTCTGTTGCTCAGGTCTCTTATAGAGCCTGGCTAATGCTGAGAGATTCTAATTAGTAAATATCAACTAGGAAAACTGAGAGTTTAGGTCATTTGATGTGGGGAGTGAAATTCTGCAACCTGGTGACAGGAATGCCAGTTATTCATGGTTTTAGCTTTAAAAAAACTACAGACAGCAATGTTGAGAAGTCTCAAATATAGCACACAGTAGAACCTCAGAGTTACGAACACCTTGGGAATGGAGGTTATTCATAACTCTGAACTAAACATTATAGTTCTTTCAAAAGTTTACAACTGAACATTGACTTAATACAGCTTTGAAACTTTACTATGCAGAAGAAAAATGCTCCTTTTTTTTTTTAGTAGTTTATATTTACCACAGTACTGTACCTTTTGTTGTTGTTGTTGTTGTTTTGGTTTTTTTGTTTGGTTTTGTTTTTTGGTCTCTGCTGCTGCCTGATTGTGTATTTCTGGTTCCAAATGAGGTATATGGTAGACTGGTGAGTTTGTAACTCTGGTGTTTGTAACTAAGGTTCAACTGTAGTCACTTAATGTGTACGTCTCTACCTTAATGTAGTTCAGTACAAGATGGCGATTTTCTGAAAGACTTGAGTCAGTTTTGTATATGTTTTCTGTCATGTAATCCACATTAAATTTATTGAAGAAAAGTGGAAATTATTGAAGCCTAACAGCATATTTTATGTTTATGAAAGACTGACAGGTTGTTAATATCTACTGCACCTGGTATGCCAAGAAAATATTGGATTTTGGCATACTGGATTTGGTTATACTGATCTGCAGGACAGGAGGGAAATCACTGGAATTAATTCTGGGCTATGCCAGACATTTAGCTTTCCTGATTAACTGCAAGTCCCCCCAATACTTTTTAAAAATATTGTGAAAAGGGAAGGAATGGAGAATAGCCAGGGAATTGAGAAGAGATTTGGAAATTGCTTTGTGGCTATCCTGGAAACTTTGTAATACTATGCAAACTATCTTTCTTTGCAAAAAGAAAAGGAGTACTTGTGGCACCTTAGAGACTAACCAATTTATTTGAGCATGAGCTTTCGTGAATAAATGGGTTAGTCTCTAAGGTGCCACAAGTCCTCCTTTTCTTTTTGCGAATACAGACTAACACGGCTGTCACTCTGAAACCTATCTTTCTTTGGATTTACTTGTTTTATCAAGAGATATTGTGATATTGTACACATGCTATAACTCCTGCATGCCAGTAGGAACAATTCAACAATTATTTTAGAATAATAGAATCATAGAAGGAAGGAAGCTCAAGAGGTCATCTAGTCCAGTCCCCTACACTCATGGCAGGATTAAGTATTATCCTGGACAGGTGTTGTCCAACCTGCTCTTAAAAATCCCCAATGATTGAGATTCCACAACCTCCCTAGGCAATTTATTAACCACCCTGACAGTTTGGAATTTTTTCCTAATGTCCAACCTAAACTGCTCTTGCTGCAGTTTAAGCCCATTGCTTCTTGTCGTAACCTCAGAGGTTAAGAAGAACGATTTTTCTCCCTCCTCCTTTATGTACTTGAAAACTGTTATTGTGTCCCCTCTCAGTCTTCTCTTCTCCAGACTAAACAAACCCAGTTTTTTCAGTCTTCCCTCAAAGGTCATGTTTTCTAGACCTTTAATCATTTTTGTTGCTCTTCTCTGGACTTTCTCCAATTTGTCCACATCTTTCCTGAAATGTGATGCCCAGAACTGGACACAATACTCCAGTTGAGACCTAATCAGCGCAGAGTAGAGCGGAAGAATTACTTCTTGTGTCTTGCTTACAATACTCCTGCTAATACATCCCAGAATGATGTTTGCTTTTTTTGCAACAGTGTTACATTGATGACTCATATTTAGCTTGTGATCCACTATGACCCCAAGTTCCCTTTCCATAGTACTCCTTCCTAGGCAGTCATTTCCCATTTTGTATGTGTGCATCTGATTATTCCTTCCTAAGTGGAGTATTTTGCATTTGTCCTTATTAAATTTCATCCTGTTTACTTCAGGCCATTTCTCCAGTTTGTCCAGATCATTTGGAATTTTAATCCTATCCTCCAAAGCACTTGCAATCCCTCCCAGCTTGGTATCGTCCGCAAACTTTATAAGTGTACTCTCTATGCCATTATCTAAATCATTGATGAAGCTATTGAATGGAACCGGACTCAGAACCGATCCCTGCAGGACCCCACTTGTTATGCCCTTCCAGCATGACTGTGTTTACTCTCTGGGAATGATTTTCCAACCAGTTATGCACCCACCTTATAGTAGCTCCATCTAAGTTGTATTTCTCTAGTTTGTTTATGAGAAGGTCATGCCAGACAGTATCAAAAGCCTTGCTAAAGTCAAGATATACCACATCTACCACTTCGCCCACATCTACAAGGCTTGTTTCCCTGTCAGAAAGCGCTCAGGTTGGTTTGACATGATTTGTTCTTGACAAATCCATGCTGACTGTTATTTATCACCTTATTATCTTCTAGGTGTTTGCAAATTGATTGCTTAATTATTTGCTCCATTATCTTCCTGGGTACAGAAGTTAAGCTGACTGGTCTGTAATTCCCCGAAGGGAATTCCTTATTTCCTTTTTATAGATGGGCACTATATTTGCCCTTTTCCAGTGTTCTGGAGTGTCTCCCGTCTTCCATGACTTTTCAAAGATAATTGCTAATGGCTCAGATATCTCCTCAGTCAGCTCCTTGAGTATTCTAGGATGCATATCATCAGGCCCTGGTGATTTGAAGACATCTAACTTGTCTTAAGTTATTTTTGACTTGTTCTTTCCCTATTTTAGACTCTGATCCTACCTCATTTTCGCTGGCATTCACTATGTTAGATGTCAAATCGCCACCAACCTTCTTGGTGAAAATTGAAACAAAGAAGTCATTAAGCACCTCTGCCATTTCCACATTTTCTGTTATTGTCTTTCCCCTCTTGTTGAGTAACGGGCCTACTCTGTTCTTGGTCTTGCTCTTGCTTCTAATGTATTTGTAGAATGTTTTCTACATTTTGCAGGCTCCCTGATGATTGAAACATTTCTGCCTTCTGTCACCTGATTCTGTTTCCTCCCACTGCTTTCAGTGTTGATTTCCCCCAAAGATATCCTTGTCAGTTAGAGCTCGTCTTCACTAGAAAATTAAGTTGTTATGAGGAGTTGTGTTAATTAGCATGCATAAAGCATGATTTTAGCACTCTGTGTAGATGGGGACCATTTTTTAACATCATGTCAGATGATGTTGGAGCCATATGATTAACTACAACCAGCTGACACACTGTTCTTACTTACACTGATTGCACTTATTGGTCTCTTGTTTTTCCTCTCTTCCAGTTCTGCCCATGCCCTCTTATGCCCATTCATAATACCACTGTATATCTCCCCACCTCTTTTGTCTCTGCAGTGGTTCCCTCTCCTTTTTTATGAAGGTCACACTTGTAGTCTTCAAAGCCTTCTGTAACCGCCTCCCCTGTGCCTTGTGTTTTCTCCAGGCTTTCGTCCTGATTTCTCCATTTGTCTCCTGTTCCTGTGGTGCTTCCATATTTGTGCCTTTGTTGTGTCCCCTTTTATGCTTTGAACAGTCCTGTTAGTATATGATAAGTATCTTCCCTTTTATCCTTCAACCAATTCATGAAAACTCATTTATTCCAGATTTGATTGACCACTGGATGTGTGTGTTCTAGTCTTTGATTGGCATGGTTTACATGTCATAAAATTCTTGTACCCTTAAAGCTCTCTGGGTTTGGACTAAAGATTATAACTTCAATGGATTTATGCCAAAATACAGCATCTGAGAATTTGGCCTATATCATAAGTAATCGGTGATCAAAGAATAAAAGGTTTCCATAACATTTCCTTGATTGAAGTTGTTGCTGCATCTAGTATTGATTTCTCTGTGCAAGACAGAAATGGGTTAAGGTAGTAGGAAAGTGGTGTTTCATGTTACGTTTGTCTGTAAAAAATACCCCACTGCAAAGATTTAATGAGGAGTTTGTGTTTTTATTATGATCTTGCTTGGGGTTTTTTGTTTGTTTTGTTATTAGCAGAGACCTTAGGGCAGATCAATCATGACCTTTGTTAAACAAGGCAGTAGTTGTTGGGGATAGAAATGCTACTGACAGCAAATAAAGGAGATTTGGATGTTAACTACTTCCAGTTTTCAGCTAAAATTGGATGCTTTCCATTTTACAGTTTACTACAAACAATGCTATATTTGATTTCCTGTGTCTGTGAAGCCTATCTGAGTTCTTGCTGGTTTTTACAAATGTGTTACAAAATCTGAAGATATATCTAAGGTCGAAATTTTGAGTGATCAATAACCTTAGGTTAAGCAAACAATTCTGGTTCCGTAGATGGCTATGAAGGTGAGTGTGATTTTTGTTAAATCAGATCTCATAATAAGGTTTGTGGTTTAAACAGATAAAGAGAGATTGTTTGACCTTTCTGAACTGCAACCTGTTCTTCATTTGCTGCACTCTTAGTTTTCATTGAAGTCGATTGTACTAACTGAAATTAAGGGTATACTCTCCCCCACATTTTCATCAGACTGTTTTAAAAAAACCCTCCCTAAATGTATGTTATTTTGGAAAGAAAGGAACACCATGCCATTAAAAACCAAACAACAACAACTAACTTTAGCATTTTATGATACAGTGATGTATCAAGTTCTAGTAAATAGTTATTCCATCTGGTGCCGTTCGGGTAGTAAAAATTTTAAAATGAACTATTTTCTGGTCAGAACTATTTTTTTCTAATCTCACTTTCTCTTGGAGATAGTAGTATGGAGCAGGGCAATTAAAATATTAACTGGACTTCACTTTGACACTGCTAAGCAGTTTGCTTTATCTGAGGGGATTTCTTTGACATTTGGAAATGTTTTTCATGAAATTTATAGTTTAAAGCGCGCACGCTTTATCCAGAACTAGTGATAGCACGTTGCACTCCCATATGGGGAGAGGTGGGGTTCAGTGTTTAGATTTCTCACTTCCCAGGTTCAAAGGGGCAAGGAATTGCTATGAAAACCTTGCGTGAGGAAGAGAAATTGCTGAACAGTAACTTCTCTGACAAACTGGGGATCATGGTGATGGGCTCTCTAATCATTCTCAGTCCACTTCTTCTTATGGGTCTTAGAAAGGGGAGTGGAAAAGTCAGGCTCTCTGGGCGCCCAGGCACCTATCGCTTTGGTACCTCATAAAGTTAAAAAAAATAAAATTACACTTCGTACATGACATCACTATCTTACTCAACCCTGTACATTGGTTCCATGAGTTTCTGCACTCTGGTGCATAATGGTTTGTGGGCTTTTTATTAATATTTGCTTTCCCTGTTACAGGAGAGAAAATTCTGCAGTATTGCTTCCAAATAGGGCTTTTAATATTTTTTTTCCTTTTAGTTTGACTAAAAATCAGTTTTATTTTGTTTCCAATTGCATTTTTTTTTTTTAAATCTCAGGGATACCACTGTACAGAGCCTTACTCTGCAGCCTTCCGTTACAGATGGCCATATTACATATGAAGACTCACCACTGGTCAGTACTTAAATTATATTTGTAGATTTGAAAATCTATTTTCATTTATAAAACAATGCTAAAAAATATATTGGAAGCTCCACAAAGACCAAGGAATTCTGGGCTAAGTTATAAAATTCTTATCCCTGTGGTCTGGGTACTGTAACTTTCATGAGAATATTATAATTCAGCAACAGAATCAAATATAGCAAGACATTATTGGCAGTATAGGACCATTATTGTTCATTTCACATACATTTTCTGTGCCACAAGCTAATCAGTGTAGTATTCTGGGGTCTTGGTGTATCTGACATGCAAAAGGAGCATATTATTTATTTCACTTTGGAATTACTTGATGCCCCTCAAATGCTGATGCACTGAAATTTTTCCCATGTCTCCCTTCCAGCTTCTAAACACACAGCCTACATACCCAGTGACTCAACCTCTTGACACCGGTGCCCCACTCCCTAAACTCTTTACTGCCTTCTGCTCCATCCTCCCACACAATCAGGACCCAGACTCCAATCAGCAGAATCTATTCCTGACCAACCTCCTCCTCTCCCTCCCAGCTGCAGCACCCCGTTCCGCCTGGTTCTGCTTTAACAGAACCACTCTTGTTTGTCACGTCAGCTTCACCTCATTCTCACCCCAGATGAGTGGCATCTCTTCATCCTCTTCTAGCATTCCCTCCTCATTTCAGTATCACCTGCTGCCCTTCCTCCATACACACCAATACGCTGCATGTTGGCAAGGCCTTTTCCATGTGTGCACAGGCAATCACCATTCGTGCACAGGCACATGGTGTGCACGTATGCAAGAGAATCTGTTTCTGCATGTCATGCCATTCACGGAGTTCAGGTTCTGCTATGATAGATGAGGCCTTCTCTCCCAGCAGCATTTGCCCATGCATCCACTCCATTAGCTAGACAGAATCCAGAGGTAGTCTTCAATACTACGTATGTTAAGATTTTTTTTTTACATGGGAGCCTGTAGTTAGACTTCCAAATCCATATTCAGACACCAAGATCAGTAGTTTGATTTTTCAAAATGCTGAACGCTTAACAGTTTCCATTGACTTTCTGTTGGAAGAACACTGGGAGTTGGTGAGAGTTGCTGAGAGTTCAGCTCTTGAAAATCATGCCACTGATTTAGGTGCCTGAACATGGATTTAGGAGTCTACCTTTAGGCATCCAATTTTTAAAATCTTGGCTGTAATTAAGGCTATGTTTTAGTCAAGGTATTTTTAGTAAAAGTCTTGCACAGGTCACGGGCAGTAAACAAAAATTCACAGCCCGTGACCTGTCCACGACTTGCACTATATACCCCTGACTAAATCAGGTGCTCTGGGGCAGGGGGCAGCCCTGGGGCGCCACGGGTGCTTGGGGAGAGGGGGTGGCCCAGGACCCCCACTGGTGCTGGGGGGTGGCAGTGCTGGCAGGCTCTCTACCTGGCTCCGCACAGCTCCCCAGAAGCAGTGACATGTCTCTTGGCTCCTAGGCAGAGGCATGGCCAGGGGGGCTGTGCACACTGCCCCAAGCATGGGCTCTGCAGCCACCATTGGCTAGGAATTGTGGTCAATGGGAGCTGCGGGGGTGGTGCTTATGGGTGGAGACAGCGCGCGGAGCCGCCTGGCCATGCCTCTGCCTAAGAGTCACGAGAGGGACATGTTGATGCTTCCAGGGAGGTCCATGAGGTAAGTGCCGCCCGGAGCCTGCACCCCGACCCTCCTCCCATGCTCCAGCCCCCTGCCCCAGTCCTGAGCCCCGTCCCACACCCAAACTTCTGCTGCTGGGGGGCGGGGGAGTTGCGGTGGCCCGAGACTGCCCCAGCAGTGGCCAATGCGGCTTCCCTAGGGGTTGCCCAAGCTGCTCAGGCGGCCCCTGGGCCAGCCGCACTGGCCACTGCAGAAGTCACGGAGGTTCCAGAAAGTCACTGCTGTGACCTCCATTACAGATTTGCAGCCTTAGCTGTAATATATAATTTACCTGTTTTCAATTAGAAATACAAAGGAAAACAGAGCTAGGGTTCATACATTAAAATGTGTTTTATTTCAATTCATTGTGTTTGTGTATATATATATATATAGCTACATATGTGTGATTGCGGCAGAGAGTCCTGTGGCACCTTATAGACTAACAGACGTACTGGACCATAAGCTTTCATGGGTGAATACCCGCTTCTTCAGATGCATGTAGTGGAAATTTCCAGAGGCAGGTATAAATATGCAAGCAAGAATCAGGCTAGGAATAACGAGGTTAGTTCAATCAGCTAGGGTGAGGCCCTCCTCTAGCAATTGAGATGTGAGCTCCTCCCTTGGTGTTCACACCTCAACTGCTAGAAGAGGGTCTCACCCTACCTGATTGAGCTAACCTCGTTATCACTAGCCTGATTCTTGCTTCCATATTTATACCTGCCTCTGGAAATTTCCACTACATACATCTGAAGAAGTGGGTAGTCACACAGAAAAGCTTATGCTCCAATACGTCTGTTAGTTTATAAGGTGCCACAGGACTCTTTGCCGCTTTCACAGGTCTGGGCTAACACAGCTACCCCTCTGATATGCATGATTGCTTATGCATATTTAAACAGAAGTAAATCTGCTATTATCAATTCTCTGTAAACTATACAGGATTGGGGCTTATTAAAGGAGTATTGTAATACTTTTCTCGGAGGTTTGCTTCCATGCTGATGACTGGTTCGGCTCGATAATGATCTAAAGCAGTGCAGACTGATGCACATTCATTTTCATCATCTGAGTCAGATGCCACCAACAGAAGGCTCAGTTTCTTTTTTTGGTGGTTCAGGGTCTGTAGTTTCTGCATCGCCGTGTTGCTCTTTTAAGACTTCTGTCAGCATGTTCCACATCTCATCCCTCTCAGATTTTGGATGGCACTTCAGGTTCTTAAACCTTGAATGCTGTATCTATCCTTAGAAATCTCACATTGGTACCTTCTTTGCGTTTTGTCAAATCTGCAGCAAAAGTGTTCTTAAATCGAACAACATATGCTGGGTCGTCATCTGAGACTGCCGTAACGCAAAATATAGGCAGAATGTGGGTAAAACAGCAGGAAACATACAGTTCTCCCCCAAAGAGTTTAGTCGCAAATTTAATTAATGTATTATTTTTTTAACGCTCGTCATCAGCATGGAAACATGTCCTCTGGAATAGTGGCCAAAGCATGAAGGGGCATACGAATGTTTAGCATATCTGGCATGTAAATATCCTGCAGTGCTGGCTACAAAAGTACCATGCAAATGCCTGTTCTCACTTTCAGGTGACACTGTAAATAAGAAAGTAGGCAGCATTATCACCTGTAAATGTAAACAAACTTGTTTCTCTGAGTGATTGGCTGAACAAGAAGTAGGACTGAATAGACTTATAGGCTCTAAAGTTTTACATTGTTTTGTTTTGAATGCAGTTATGTAGCAAAAAAAATCTACATTTGTAAGTTGCACTTTCATGATAAAGAGATTGCACTACTGTACTTGTATGAGGTGAATTGAAAAATACTGTTTCTTTTATTTACCTTTTTTACAGTGCAAATGTTTGTAATAAAAATAATACTATGAAGTGAGCACTGTACACTTTGTATTTTGTGTTGTAACTGAAATCAATATATTTGAAAATGTAGAAAAACATCCACAAATATTTATAATACATTTCAATTGGTATTCTATTATTGTTTAACAGTGCGATTAAAACGGCAATTAATCATGGTTAATTTTTTTTAATAGTGATTAATTTTTTTGAATTAATCGCATGAGTTAACTGGGATGAGTTAACTGCCCTACTGAAAACACACATTTTTGGTATTAACAGGACCCATTTCTTTCATCAGTTTTTCAAGCAACAATTTATTAATGCTTTAACGTTATATTAGTAATCACTTACTGTCTCTTTGTTTTTCTATATTAACTTATAGAGGGAAAATACAAACTGTTACTACAAGAAACTGAGAAATCAATATTGCAATATTTGTGTGTGTGTGTGTGTGTATATATGTATATATATATGACAGTTCATTTCTTCTGTCTTCTAGGTGAAATCAGTCAAGTTGGGGCATATTCTGGTTATCGATGAGGCAGACAAAGCACCTACAAATGTTACCTGTATTTTAAAAACTCTTGTGGAAAGTGGAGAAATGGTTCTGTCGGATGGAAGGCGCCTTGTTGCCAGTAAGTTGCTTTTATAATCTACGGTAAAACATAGTATGTTGCCATATTACAGCAATTGCATTTATTAAGCCATAGCTACAAAAGAGTCGAGTGGTCGAAAAAATGTTTGCTGTGCAAATGTTAGCACTTAGAGTTTTAAGTGTGGTACTTCTTTGTAGAGAGACTCCGTAAACATGCCCGTGAGACACCATGTTAGTGTTTCAGTAGTTATTGTCATGGAAAAGTTTTCCGAATTGGCAACCGTCTCGGATGTGGATTCAAAAATCAAGTTGAGCTCTGTCTTCATCACTTCCAGTAATAAGGATGCATTTGACCAAATTGTGCTCTTGGTTACATCTATGCAGTCTTATTGCTCAGAACATATTCTGGTCTGCCAAATCCATATCTTAGGTTTTGGGTCCCAGGTTGAATTTTTTCAGGGCTGGCAGTTAGCAAAAATCTTTGTGTGTTTTTTTTGTTGCTGTTTTACTTGTACGATGAGAAAATTTCATCAAGTGGAAATCATTGGGGGAAAAAACTGAAACACATTGGAATTTTTACAGTTACTTTTCAGAGTAGAGCTGTATTTGAAGTGCATCTTCACTGTTTGTCAATACAATGCTATATGAAAAGGAGTACTTGTGGCACCTTAGAGACTAACCAATTTATTTGAGCGTAAGCTTTCGTGAGCTACGGCTCACTTCATCAGATGCATACTGTGGAAACTGCAGAAGACATTATATACACAGAGACCATGAAACAATACCTCCTCCCACCCCACTCTCCTGCTGGTAATAGCTTATCTAAAGTGATCACTCTCCTTACAATGTGTATGAAAATCAAGGTGGGCCATTTCCAGCACCAATCCAGGTTTTCTCACACACACCCCCCCCCAAAAAAAACACACACACACACACAAACTCACTCTCCTGCTGGTAATAGCTTATCCAAAGTGACCACTGACCCTACAATGTGCATGATAATCAAGGTGGGCCATTTCCAGCACAAATCCAGGTTTTCTCACCCCACCCCCACCCCCATACACACACAAACTCACTCTCCTGCTGGTAATAGCTCATCCAAAGTGACCACTCTCCCTACAATGTGCATGACAATCAAGGTGATTGCCAGCAGGAGAGTGAGTTTGTGTGTGTGTGGTTTTTTTTTTTGGGGGGGGGGGTGAGAAAACCTGGATTTGTGCTGGAAATGGCCCACCTTGATTTTCATACACATTGTGAGGAGAGTGGTCACTTTAGATAAGCTATTACCAGCAGGAGAGTGGGGTGGGAGGAGGTATTGTTTCATGGTCTCTGTGTATATAATGTCTTCTGCAGTTTCCACAGTATGCATCCGATGAAGTGAGCTGTAGCTCACGAAAGCTTATGCTCAAATAAATTGGTTAGTCTCTAAGGTGCCACAAGTCCTCCTTTTCTTTTTGCGAATACAGACTAACACGGCTGTTACTCTGAAACAATGCTATATGTGTGATGAAAATAGAGGTGGTGTTTTTCTTTTAAACAGATTAGGAGCACAGATTTAAGTGTGAATGAAGTAATTATTCAGTATTCATGTGATACAATACTAGAATTATACTGGGTGACCACAAATCTCTAGGGTGTCATTTAAAAGAAATAGTTCTGGTTGTTTAAATTAATATCCTGGTTGTGTAATTGTGAGAGGATTCCCTGTGGTACCAATGAAGATATGCTTGCAGGGAGCAGGTGGAGAAGCCTAGCCTGAGCCAGTTTGCACGTTCTCACACGTGGCTCTGGCTTCTCACAGCTTCCTGGGGGTCTTCAAGTTTGTGCACAGGGTTTTCTGTAGGAGGGCAAGCCCCAGATCTCTTCTCCCTGCCTCACACAGGGCAATATGTAGAAATCTCCACAAGGGGGTTCTCATGGATATATCTCATGGTACCAGCCTTCTCCCACAAGTTTTACTGAAGGCACAAGTTGTTCTGGTCCTGAGATATTCAATGCATCATTGAGCTTGGAACAAATTATTCCTCTAGGTTTATGAAACAAAATAATTATAGCAAGTGCCTAGAGCTCTCATAGTGGAGCAACATGCTAATAAAGCCTTTGGGTTTTTTGGAAGATGTACAGATTTCTATTGTTTGTTTCATAAATGGCAAAACTAAAACATTTTTAACAATCTGTTTTCCAGATCCTGCTAATGTAGATGGGAGAGAAAATGTAATAGTAATTCATCCTGATTTTAGAATGGTAGTTCTAGCAAATAGACCCGGATTTCCTTTTTTGGGTAATGATTTTTTTGGCACACTAGGTAAGTGATTTGTATTAAATGGGAGCACTGTAAATCAGGTATATTTAATGGTCTTGGGTGTGGGAGAACATTAGCTTTCTTTCTTTTACTTGATCTCATGGTGAAAGGAAGAGTGGGGTGGTTGGGGTGGGGAGAGGACCCCTAAATCTATTACTTCCGGGTCCAAGGCAGGACACTCATTGCCTTAGACATGACCCTGTTTGGGATGTACATCTGTTCAGCAAGAAAATTAGTTCCACATATTTTCCTGTGGGCAAGGGCAATCCAAGACCCTTCCAGGAAAGTGGTACTCAAGAGCAAATGTTTTACAGCCCTGTGTCCGTGTTGTAGACCTGTTCCCAGTGAAATTCACCCAGCAACACTGGACCAGGATGTCTTTACTATTCCATAGAACTTTCCCATGGTTAAATATGTCCTCTTCTTCTGCTCACATGGAAACTCCTAAAGAAAACTGCTTTTAGTCATAATTGTCCCGGGCTTAGTTCTACCTTTTGATGCTCTTTCCAGGGTTCAAAACCCCTCTGCTTTCATGTCAAGATCATCTTCAGCAGGGCCCAGTAGTGACCCTACATCCCTATGCCCTAAGCTTTAGTTTTGCGTCAGAGTACTCCTGAAAGAGCTGATCTTTCTCCACTATTCATTTAGCTCCCTGATGCCTTGAGTGTGTTATAAAAGTGATCTTCCTCAGCTTTTGTGAACTTCTGTTCAAGCATCCTGGAAGACTGTATCCTTTCCCCAGCCCATGAAGGATCGACAGTTTTATTTTCCAAATATAAGCAAAAAGAACAAAACAGTTCCTGAGCACACCATGGGCTACAACTTCCTGGGGACATTCCCCTTTGTCTTTCAGTCTCTCCTGCTTGAAGGCCTATGGCAGGATTCTCCTGTACTCCTTTAACAGAGCACCTTCCAAAGCTGCTTTCTTGGAGGCTCTTTTTCCCTCCAATAGGTTCCCACTGCCTGTGCTTGCTCCTGCTCCATGAGCAATCCCCCTTTCCATACTGAGAGCCTGGCTCATTATAGCCCTGGGGTACCCCACTCTCATCATTGGTCCAACTGGGCATATCTGTTCTAGCACAAGGGAGCTGAGCTTCCTTCATTTCCAGGGGCCAGCCACCCTGTGGCACTTCTTCATTCAGTCAATTTCTGCTGCTTCTTCTTGAAGTTGGTTTCTGGCTGTTGATCTCCTTAGCCAGGATAGGGGTAAAGCTCTCCATACTTTCCCACAACTGTCCATATTGGTTCTTCATAGTAACAAGTTGGTCCTTTACACGTGTCCTAGTTTTTGCCAAACATTTTGCGCCCTTTTCACCTAGGCAAATTACACTTCCCTTCTGATTTTCCCAATTCTGAACCAGGAATGGAAAACACCTTGTCTCTTTGACTTCAGAAGCACATTCAAAGTGAAGTTAGAATGATTAGAAGCAGGAAAATAAATCCCTTTTTCTTTGTTCTCTTCAAGAGTTGAAGGAAAGGCTTCCAGATGTCCTGTTATGCAATGGCCAAATGGACCGGGTTTGTTTTCCATAGGCCTTCAGAAATTATCTGTACTGAAATTTACTGTCCGCACCACCTCCTTGACTGAGGAGAGGTGGTAGTGGACAAATTTTGAAAAGCAACCTCCTGTGGTCTAAACAGGCATTTGTGGAGAGAGCACTTATCTGCAGAGTGCTTAAAGCAGGACTTCATGAAGAAGTTCTCATTTCTCGGGAATTATAGTGACAGTTCAGAGGTTCCTGTTGCATCTCTTTTTTTTTTTTTTTTTTTTTTGCCAACTTTGCCTTCAGGCATTTCTAATTCAGCTTTCAGTCTCTTTATTCAGGAAGAGTGAGTTAAGAATTTTGTATTTTCAAAGGTAACTAGTGATTTTTGGATGCCTCGTTTTTGTGTGACCAGCATGGGAGGACTTCAGGTGGCCTGATTTTTCAGTGGGTGGGTGCTCAGTACTTTCTGAAGGCTTTCAGGGTTTTTCAACTATACAAGGTGGATATTATCTATTATTATTACACTCCCTTTGTATTAAAGCTTAAATGAACCCTATATATATTTTTTATTTTAGGGGATATTTTTAGCTGCCATGCAGTTGATAATCCCAAACCACAGTCGGAACTGGCTATGCTTAGACAGTATGGACCGGATGTTCCTGAGTCAATCCTTCAGAAACTGGTGGCTGCTTTTGGAGAACTGAGGAGCTTGGCTGACCAAGGAATTATTAACTATCCTTATTCAACCAGAGAAGTTGTAAATATAGTAAAACATTTACAGGTACAATATGCATTATCTTGAATTCAAAAGAATGCAATAAATTAAATGAACAGTAATGCAATATACTCTTTGAAAAACCTTCAAGTACTGTAGATAAAGATTTTTTTTTAAATAAGTAATAAATCAAATTTGTGGATGGAAGGATTTGTCCAACAACTGCATTTAGAAAGGGTAACAATATCTAGATGCTCATTTAGCACAATGATAGGGTTCTATATGTATGTTGGTAGTTAGATCTTTGTGAACATTTATTTGTAAGTGTGTACAATGCATACAATACATTTTTATCTTTCATTATTTTCTTTGTGTGTGTGAGAGAAAATGAACCTGTTATGCATTGTTCATATTGGTTTTTCTGATAGAATTCCCTGAGCTTTTATAAGAATAACATAACTTAATAATTTACACTTTTGCCTGCTGTTTCATTTTTGATTTACATTGCCTTTATGGGAAATTGGACACTGTTGCTTAAGAATAATAGATCAAAAATCATATTATGTTGTCAAAATTGTACATGCATATGGACTTGGCAAATAGTTGCTCATGTACCTCACACAGTCAAAATGCAATATCCTGAATTCTGATTCAATAATAAAGTTAAAAGGTTTAAGTTAGGTTCTGCTAATAGAAGAATAGCTATATAACTTGAAACGTATTTGCTGCTTATTTGAATATGGAATGTTTGTATTTTCTACTATTTATAATCCGTGATGTAGGTATTTTAATTATTATAGTGCTGTTTCTTAGATTTAAGATCTTACTGTGTTAAATTTATATTTCCTAGAAATATTGTTGTAATAATTATTTTAATATAATGTCTCTTATTATAAGTTCTTTGGCAAAAGTACCATTTCTACCTGTATGTTCATACAGCACAATGGGGCTGCATGGTGAGGGGGGGAGGGTGTCAAATTTGTGTGTGTGACACTAAGATATTATGACTCAGAAATAGTATAGTTTTTTTTACAATGATACTTATACCTAGTAATTCTAGATTTCTGGAGCAGGGACTTTGTCATTCTGCAGTTTTAGTTGTTCTTTAGACAATATTTCTTGAATGCTGATGAGGCCTTTGGGTGCTACCATAATATAAATACAGCATAACAACACTGATAATTTGAATGTTTATGAAGTAATACCTATCCTGGGCTGAATGAGCTACAGGTCTGAAAGCTGAGGTGTTATTGACCAGGTCATAGTGATTTATCAGATTAATAGAAACAAGTATCATGTGTTATTAGTAATATTAATATATTAAAACAAATAATCAAATTTTAAATGAAAGAGAAAAAATGGGCTGCCAAACTGCTGAAAGGCAGATTTGTTTCGAAGAAAAACAACCCTTTTGGTTCTTCCTTCTTAATGCCACACCCCCAAATAATCTGTAATTAGAAAATATGTTTTAATGGCAGGCCTCACCAAATGACAGCGTTACACTGCTTTATGAGTTATTTTTCATAGTGCGCAAGAAGTGTACAATATTTGAAGAAACACGGCTTTGTTAGTTTTCCTGATGCGGATTGTTTGGGGAAAGCTGTGGCAAACAGTTGGTTGGTTCTCTTCCTCAATTTCCCTCACTGGAGTCAATTATTAGTGCAGAGTTACTTTCTGGGAACAGAGTATTGGTGTGTGGGGCTGAGATTTCCGAAAGAGGGGTTTCCCTGTGTGCCTTTTGTGCCCACTTCTGTTGAATAACTAATGTATGTAGTGTAAATAAACAAGTTGCACTAAGTAAATATGCAGATTGCATCACTGAGTTCTCCTTCAATGCAAAACCTATCTCCAAGGCCCTGACGTCAGCTACTGCTTAGCAGAGGGGCGACAGTTTACAGTAAATTGTATTTCAAAACTGGCAAGTAAAGGAGGTGGGATTGACCTAATGTAAACAATTAGTGTAACTAAAAATATAATAGTTATTCTGGAGTAAGGACCTTGCCGGACTTCAGGGAGGGAAGGGAGAGGAGGAAAGGAAGGAGGGAAATGAGTCAATGAACAGTGCTGGCCTGTAGGAAGGAAAGAGGTAATTTAGTCATATGGTTAAACAATTTCCTTTACAGCAGTTCCACAGCCTCACTTTCTTTGTACTCATGTGGTTGTTTTCTTTCATGTAATTTTGGAACTTTTCTGCTTCTACAGAAAGGGGTGAGAAACTAAGGCAATATCTTTGTTTTTGGCAGAAAACCTGAAAATTTTAAGTGTATGAATCAGAAGTAATAGCACAGTGATTATGTAAATCTCTGCATTCTGACTGTCAGCCAATCAAAGTACAGTGATATGCATACTCTATGATTATGGAGACATAACCTTATGGAGATTATGAAGATAAATCACTCACACCCAGTCATAATGCAGGGATTGCAGAACTGAGGAAACCTGTTAAGCTGTGTTCCAATAACAGGTTTCTCAGCATGAGCACAGAGATGCTGAACTATTTCAGTAAAATGGTTTAGATTGAATAATAGAATACAGTGTTAATAGGTTGCTACTGTGCTTGCTATTTCTTCAAAAAAGTAGTTTTAGCAAAGTATTTGGTAAGATGTCAAGCTACATAGAATGTAAATGCTGACGTAACAGAATGACCGTGGGAGTACCGGTAGTTTAAAGTAGATTACAATAGTACCCGTATTCGCAATTCACATAAGCTTAGATTCATGTAAAGTACTTTTTTTTTTTCAAGCCATACTATGTAATGACTTTAAGCATAAAATATATCCAGTATGAAGCTGCTAAAAGCAAAAACTGTTTTTGTTTTCAAAAATAACCAGAAATCTAGGAGTAAAATATTAAAGTACTCCAAGACACTCATAGAAGTGTTACTTGTAATGGAAAGACTCATTGAATGAGAACTGGATGTACTGATGGGGAATCAATATTTTGTCTTCTAATCTGGTTTTAAAAATCAATATCAAGTAAATGATTTGTAAAGACAGACAAGTTTTGTGCTTCAAGTAAACTGTTAGTGACATTTTTTGGTAAACAGTTTTCCAGCCAGATATTAAAAATTTGCTGAATTTGTACCATTTGAAGCAGTGGAGCTCATTTTTAAAAATGGAGTTAAGTGAAGAACCTATTGACAGGTTCTCTAGTTCAGAATAATTTTTGTGAAAGTGATGATTTGCCTCTAAAGAAATAGAGTTCATATCATATAATATTGGTACAGGAAGCATGGAGATATCAGTGATGTGAGGGATGTATGTCAGAAGAAACAAAATAGTTCAAAAGAGGATAAAGAGACTATTGGGTGGGCTGGATAACATTTGAGTCAATTTATTAAAGCTTTTGCCGTTTCCTCTGTAAGCTACATGAAACAATAAATGTAGAGCAAACGAGGCTAATCATTATCCTCTTAAAAAAAAACAGGAGTACTTGTAGCACCTTAGAGATTAACAAATTTATTGGAGCACAAGATTTCGTAGGCTACAGCTCACGTCATCAGATGCACAGAATGGAACATATAGGAAGAAGATATATATACATAAAGAGAACGTGAAAAGGTGGAAGTTGCCATACCAATCCAAGAGGCTAATTAATTAAGATGAGCTATTATCATCAGGAGAAAAAAACTTTTGTAGTGATAGTCAAGATGGCCCAATTCAGACAATTGACAAGAAGGTGTGAGGATAATTAACATGGGGAAATAGATTCAATTTGCTGATAATAGCTCAGTATCAATAGATAGACTAACACGGCTGCTACTCTGAAACCTGTCATTATCCTCTAGCGTATTCAGATACTGTACTGAAAGTTACTAATTAAATCGGTGCGAGCTTGTTCGTTACACTTTGTAATGAGAGGAAGAATGTGAGTTATTACTAAGAAATGCTACCTAACCATAACTATTCATCATTATTACTGTTTTATTATTCAAAATATACTGTGTACTGTTAATTACATGATCATTTGCTTTACTTTTGCAGAAATTCTAAAATTCAAGATATATCACACCATGTTTTTCAGTTACATTTACAGTATATACAAGTCCTGATAAGTTCTGTTTCCTACAATGTCTATTAAATATATTTTGCAGAATATAGAAGTTGTCCAAGTATAATTTTGTTTCAGGCAGGATGGTTTTATGTGCTAAGCAGTAACAATATAAGTAGATATTTGTGCTTTTAATTTTGGATAGTGTATGCAATGGATCTGTCTGATATACATCATGATAAATGCGTAGATTATTTTCTGTGCAATATATTAATTTTGATTCCAGGATAGTGAAATTATTCAGTGCTGTAAGTCTTATTAGTAGAAAGGAGTTTAGTAGTTCAGAAATATCAATTAACTTTTTCCACCGGAATTCTATCTAAAATGTTTCAACCAACTTAACTTAGAACATTTATCACAGGACTTTTTTATATTTTATTCAGTAAGGAATAGCCACATTAAATGTGTTGGGGGCAGCTAGAGAATGACTTGTAGAATCCCACAATTACGTATTTTGCAAAGCAAATAATTAGCTAAGTAATAATGCAGCCTTTTCTGTATACTCCAGATATGCATAATTTCTAGGGCATATTCTTGTGTATGTATTGTTCTTGTGTATGAGTGCTGTAGTATTTTGTGATACACACATTAAAAGGGCTTGTCTATACGGTGATTTAGTGTGCAGCAAGCAAGCCAGGGCGTGAATGTAGAGTGCATCAGCTTTTCATGCACTAACTAATCGTGTGGACCCTGCTACCATGCAGTAATAATTCCATAGTATGCTTTGATGTACCACTGTTTCAGACAGGAGTATGTCAAAGTGCGCAATGGAACTTTTAGGCTGTGAACCCCTTATTCCACTGGTGTGTAGTTACTTACACAGTTGGGACTCTTATGTGAGTAATTGCTACCAAATAAGAGTGATGGGTTCACAATATGCCCCTTGGGAATTTTTTGTCCCTGAAAACACTTACGCATATGCTTAATTATGAGTAGTCTCACAATGGTAGAAAAGTTAAGCATGTGCATATGTGTTTGTAGGAATGGTGCAATGGTCACTTAAGGAGGGGTGTAATGGGGTTTACAAACCCCATACTGAGCATAGGCAAAAGGGAGAGGAGAGTCTTCCCTGCTGACAGACTATCAGGCTGCTTGCACCCCTTCCCAGCTGCCAGCATTACCAGTTGTGAAGGTATGGACCTGTCTCTGTGACTGATACAGAAACAAGCCCAGCTATAAAGGAGGGAGAACAGAGAGGGAAAAAGAAAAGGAGTACTTGTGGCACCTTAGAGACTAACCAATTTATTTGAGCATAAGCTTTCGTGAGCTACAGCTCACTTCATCGGATGCATCCAGTGTAGTGAGCTGTAGCTCACGAAAGCTTATGCTCAAATAAATTGGTTAGTCTCCAAGGTGCCACAAGTACTCCTTTTCTTTTTGCGAATACAGACTAACATGGCTGTTACTCTGAAACCTGTCATTATGCAAGAGAGGGAAAAGGGAAGCAGAAAGGCCTGGGACAGCAGAGGGGACAACAGCCCTATGCCAGGCTGCTTCTCAGGAACTGATAAGAAGAGAAAAGAAAACTGCAAGCCCTGGTGTTTAAGGGCTGATAGACTCAGTTTAAGTTAAGAATTCATGGACTGATAGGACTGAAAGGGCTCACTTAGGAGAAAGCTGGGACCCCTGGAGAGACAGCACCCAGAGCAGCCAACAATGGGATTTTCAAAAAGTGTTCAGTGCTGGCCTGCCTCAGCTCCCATTAACTTCAATGGGAGCTGTGGTAGGCCAGCACTGAGAACCTTTGCAACTCCCACCCTAAATTAACTTCATTATTCATTCTTTATTTTTAAAAGTATGTACTTTCTAAATTGCCAATAGTTTGCTAAGCATTCTTACTTGTAAGAAGATAAGGTCCCTGCCTCAAAGATCATGCAATCTAAATAGATAACATATCAAGAAAGCATGAGAGATGCAACAAAAAGCAAAGCAATAGGGCAGTGAAGTTTAGCATGCATGTTGTTAGTTCTGCAATTTTTGTGTTAGTTGTTTCTATTGTATTCTATCTAGCAACACTAAGAACATGACTACTAGAGCTCATTATTTAGATGTATGAATCTAATGTTTTGTTTTGTTTAATTTAAACAGAAGTTGTCTTTCCAGGAAATAAATATACCATTTGTTTTATTGCTTCATGACAAATAAACATAGCATTTCTCTCTCAACTGACTTTAGCAGTTTAACTATACAGACTAACTACAATATAAAATATTTTAGTATGTGCAATAACTTAATAGATATGTGTAATAAGATGAATGTTGGGGTTTTGTTTCTGTGCAGAAATTTCCAACTGAAGGACTTGCAAATGTGGTTCGAAATGTGTTTGACTTTGACTCCTACAACAATGAAATGCGTGATACTTTAATCAGCACTTTGCACAAACATGGGATACCTATTGGAGCAAAACCCACCAGTGTACAGCTGGCCAAGGAGTAAGGCTAACCTAATATATATTAACACTTGTCTCTATCAGCCATTTTTCGCTTTCTTTTATTTTGCTGCTAATTGATTAACAACAACCTGGGATACTTGAAGCTAAATACTCTTATGGTTGAAGTTTTGTTTTCTGCAAATAATGGACAATTATATTTTAACAGTAAATTTAGTAGTAATAAATTACTAATATTTCATCTCTATTTAATGTCCATGTAAATGTTAATAGTATGTCTGAAAAACAGATACAAACAAATAAAGGGAAATATTTGTTTTTTTCTCCGTCTGTGTTTTTTATTGAATTACTACAGATCTTTTCCTATTTGCCATTAAACTCAGAAGCAAAACAAATCCCGTTGTCTTCAATGGGAGCAAGAATTGGTCCTTAATCCTCAGCTCTATAAAAATACATCATCATAGCATGTCAGAGCACTTAGTTATCCCTGCAGGCAACAAGAAGGGTTTTAACATTTGCTTATATCCAGATCCCCATTATTGTTTAATAATCATGGCCATTGACTGAACTTGTTATACTATGTACTATTTGAGAGATCAGAAATAAAATAGCCATTTAAAAAAAAAAACTAAATTGTAAAGTCACAGCTGATTTAGCTCATACCTTTGCACTTCACATGGATGTTTGTCTTTTTCTGCCTTCCGATAATATATTATTTGATAAATAAACATAATTAACAGCAATGTTTTTATTTTTATTTTTTTAAACTTCCTCTGAGATGTTTTGAAAAATCTAATACATCTTTTAAGGAATCTCAGAAAAAACAAACCATTAAATCAATCAAGGAACTGTTTATGGAGAAACAAATATTTCCCTTCTATAATAAAGCAAAGGATGGATTATGGAAAATTCAGTTTTACATAGGATTATATTACTTTTGTGTTTGCTTAGTGGCAGCTTAGTTGACTCCACTGACAAAATGTCTTTATCAGTTGTCAGTGTGTAGATTTCTCCTGCAGGAGCACCACTATAATCACGCCTAGCAACCTACATAGATGTTTTGAAGAAGACAGTCAGTCTAATTACTATGGCATAATTTTTCCTCTGTATGTCTGAGGAATCGTGTGTCTGAGGAACTCAATGCCTGAGTAACTACCATATGCATCAAGATGACAATTTACCCCTAAAACTGGTGCCACAATCTCCATAATTTACTTGCTAAAAATCATTTGCTGAATTCTGTTTTGAAGGACTATAAAGTGGGTCTGAGTTAGAATGATCATTTATATTTGATAAGTTGGCATTTTATTTAATTTAATTAAGGATTTTAGAAAAATAAATGTACAGTTTGTTTTTATTGGTTATGGTCTTAGCCTTGAAGTTCATGTACAGATTCGGAGGTGATTAGATACAGGGTTTAGCCCTTTATAGAGAAGATTATCCTATCTGAACTTCCCCAGTGCTCACAAGTGTTCGTTTCTAGGGATTTTGGTCTAGGCCTATTTGTATTTTAGAGAACATTTTACAGGAATTTAAGAGTGGAATATTGAGGCTGGTTCGAGCCAGGAATAATGTGTTTGAGTGCTATGGAAATATTTCCATGTAGTTTTGCCACTGTACTTTAGTCCTAATTTTCAAGTCTCCTGTTTAACGTGATGGTTTTGTGAAATAAACAAATAGAGATTAGGATGAGACTGCCTGACTCGTTTTCACTTGTGACTTGAATCCAGGTTTCCAGAAATATTCTTGTTATTCAGCAGATTGCCAATGTTGCCAAATGAAGTAACAGGTTTTAGTGATTATAGACGCATTTCCATTAGACATTAGTTGGTAGAGACTGCTAAACTAAAGGATATGGAAGTAATTCTATTGATGCATTAACAACGAGGAGTCCTTGTGGCACCTTAGAGACTAACAAATTTATTTGGACATAAGCTTTCATGGGCTAAACCCACTTCATCAGATGCATGGAGTGAAAAATACAGTAAGTAGTGTATATATATATACAGCACATGAAAAGATGGGAATTGCTTTACCACAGGGGTGGCCAACCTTTGGCTTTGGAGCCACATGCCACTCTTCAGAAGTTAATATGCGGCTCCTTGTATAGGCACCGACTCTGGGGCTGGAACTACAGGTGCCAACTTTCCAATGTGCTGGAGGGTGCTCACTGCTCAATGCCTGGCTCTGCCACAGGCCCTGCCCCCCACTCCACCTCTTCTTGCCCCCTCCCCGAACCTGCTATGCCCTCGCTCCTCCCACTCCCCCTCCGAGTTCCTGCATGCCACGAAACAGCTGATTGGGAGGTGTGGTGAGGGAGGGAGAGGCGCTGTTTGGCGGGGCTGCCCGTGGGTGGGAGGCATTGGGAGCAGAAGCTCCTGGGGGGGCTGCTGACGTATTACTGTGGCTCTTTGGCAATGTACATTGGTAAATTCTGGCTCCTTGTCAGGCTCAGGGTGGCCACCCCGCCTTACCAAGTGTGGGGTCCATGCTAACAAGGCTAATTCAATTAAGCACTTGGTAAGGCAACTCCCATCTTTTCATATCTCCTGCTTACTGTATTTTTCACTCCATGCATCTGATGAAGTGGGTTTTAGCCCGTGAAAACCTATGCTCAAATAAATTTGTTAGTCTCTAAGGTGCCACAAGGACTCCTTACTCTTCACTCAGCGAGTTGGAGGCAAGAGAAACTTCAAGCTGCTTGAATTTTTTAATGTCTCTTTTTTCCCCTTCCTGTCTCACGGATAAGAAATAGGAAGGTCATTAAACTGAAATCTTAAATAATACAAATAAGACTTTAATCAAAAGTTGTTTGTTTGAAGTGCCATGATCTGGTTGGCAAAGAACATAAGAATGGCTATACTGGGTCAGACCAAAGGTCCATCTACCCAGTATCCTGTCTTCCGACAGTGGCCAATGCCAGGTGCCTGAGAGGGAATGACCAGAACAGGTAATCGTCCAGTGATCTATTCCCTGTCGCCCATTCCCAGCTTCTGGCAAACAGAGGCTAATAGCACCATCCCTCCCCATCCTGGCTAATAGCCATTAATGGACCTATCCTTCATGAATTTATCTAGTTCTTTTTTGAACCCTGTTGTACTCTTGGCCTTCACAACATCCTCTGGCAAAGAGTTCCACAGGTTGACTGTGCACTGTGTGAAGAAATACTTCCTTTTGTTTGTTTTAAGCCTGCTGCCTAGTAATTGCATTTGGTGACCCCTAGTTCTTGTGTTATGAAACATTCCATCCCACCTTTGATTCACAAGACTGTGAGTTCCCCAATTTGCTAGTCGTCTTTTATAACTCCTGCCTGCGGCTATATCAGTTCTTATAGCTACCTTCAGAAAACACAAATTACAAGTAACTTGATTCTTATAGACTTAGTCTCTTCATTTTTAGTGGACTCAAGAACTCCATTTATATTTTGCCTCTAGATAATTATTTTCTGACAAATTCTCCCATTAGACTATTGTACATGAAGAAAATCAAACTAAACAATTTTGTGTAGAATCACCATGTTGACTAAAGGTTTTGGGCCAATCTCCTCCTCCTTCAGAAAAACATTATTTACATAACCACCTCAAACTTAGTAGTGAATCCTGGATCTAGAGCCCTCAGGGTAAAATAGTCGCAAAGTAATAATTGAAACAAAATGGATCTAAAGGATCTGACAGGTTGATTCACAATCAAATAACTGACTAGGAAATCATTCAGTGGAATTGAGTGTTAGATGTTGGTTCTTATTCCATATGATGTCACATTAGGGGTCTCTAGAGACATAAAAACAAACAAGCTTTAGCTTTTGATGAAGCTTGTGAATAAGAGCTCTTGTTTGATACTGTAGATTATCATTCCAGAGATTGAAGGACTCTTCACAGCCTGCTTTGGACTTAACTATCTTGAGTAGTTTTGTATCATCTGCAAATTTTGCCACTTCACTGTTTCCCCTTGTCATAAAAATAAAGGGAAGGGTAACCACCTTTCTGTATACAGTGCTATAAAATCCCTCCTGGCCAGAGGCAAAATCCTTTCACCTGTAAAGGGTTAAGAAGCTAAGATAACCTCGCTGGCACCTGACCCAAAATGACCAATGAGGGGACAAGATACTTTCAAATCTAGAGGGGTGGGGAACAAAGGGTTCGTCTGTCTGTGTGATGCTTTTGCTGGGAACAGATCAGGAATGCAGCCTTCCAACTCCTTTTAAGTTCGTAAGTAATCTAGCTGGAAATGCGTTAGATTTCCTTTTGTTTAATGGCTGGTAAAATAAGCTGTGCTGGATGGAATATATATTCCTATTTTTGTGTCTTTGTGTAACTTAAGGTTTTGCCTCGAGGGATTCTCTGTTTTGAATCTGATTACCCTGTAACGTATTTACCATCCTGATTTTACAGAGGTGATTCTTTTACCTTTTCTTCAATTAAAATTCTTCTTTTAAGAACCTGATTGATTTTTCATTGTTCTTAAGATCCAAGGGTTTGGGTCTGTGTTCACCTGTACAATTGGTGAGGATTCTTATCAAGCTGTCCCCAGGAAAGGGGGTGTAGGGCTTTGGGGGATATTTTGGGGGAAGACGTCTCCAAGTGGGCTCTTTCCCTGTTCTTTGTTTGAAACGCTTGGTGGTGGCAGCATATTGTTCAAGGACAAGGCAAAGTTTGTACCTTGGGGAAGTTTTTAACCTAAGTTGGTAAGAATAAACTTAGGGGATCTTTCACGCAGGTCCTCACATCTGTACCCTAGAGTTCAGAGTGGGGAAGGAACCTTGACACCACTTCTTCCAGATCATTTCTGAATATGTTGAATAGGACTGAACCCAGTACAGACCCCTGTGGGACACCACTATTTACCTCTCTCCATTCTGAAAACTGACCATTTATTCCTACCTTTTGTTTCCTATCTTTTAACCAGTCACCTATCCATGAGAGGACCTTCCCTCTTATCCCATGACAGCTTACTTTGTTTAAGAGCCTTTGGTGAAGGACCTTGTCAAAGGCTTTCTGAAAATCTAAGTATACTATGTCCACTGGATTCCCCTTGTCCACATGCTCGTTGACCCCCTCAAAGAATTCTAGTAGATTGATGAGGAATGATTTCCCTTTACAAAAACCATGTTGACTCTTTCTGAAAACTGACCATTTATTCCTACCTTTTGTTTCCTATCTTTTAACCAGTCACCTATCCATGAGAGGACCTTCCCTCTTATCCCATGACAGCTTACTTTGTTTAAGAGCCTTTGGTGAAGGACCTTGTCAAAGGCTTTCTGAAAATCTAAGTATACTATGTCCACTGGATTCCCCTTGTCCACATGCTCGTTGACCCCCTCAAAGAATTCTAGTAGATTGATGAGGAATGATTTCCCTTTACAAAAACCATGTTGACTCTTCTACAACAAATCCAAGGGACTAAACCATTCAGAACTGGGTAAGAGACTAAAACCTTAAGAATTTAGGAGAAAGGTGAACTTAGTCCCATTAGTGGAAAAGAAAAGAAAAAAATGCAGTATTAACAAAGCAAAGCTCCAGCAAGACATCATAAAGATAATGTAATAGAGGCTCAACTTGAATGTGTACCCCAAATTAAAAAACATAGAGAACCAAAAAAGTGCCACCATGGCTAAACAACGAAGTAAAATAAGCAGTGAGAGGCAAAAAGGCATCCTTTAAAATGTGGAAGCTAAATTCTAGTGAGGAAAATAGAAAGGAGTGTAAGGTGTGGCAAGTGAAGTGTAAAAATATAATTAGGAAGGCCAAAAAAGAATTTGAAGAACACCTAGCCAAACACTACCTCATATCTCACCAGCCTACTAGAATTCATTTTTAGGAAGTGTGGAAATAGAGGATTTATAAACTCATGATATTTTCATATGTTGTCTACATCTCAGATTTAAAACAAAGGCTCTAATCTTTGACATTTTCTTCAGGACATGACCCAGTTTCAAACGGGTCTGGTATATCTCTCAATTGATCAGCTCTAATTGCCTCTCAAAAGGAGCATGTAGCTTTTCCAAAGACTGGAGAAAATTGTAAAATTTCATAAATAGTCATAATTATTAGTAGGTTCATTGATCTATAATGCATGACACATGAGAGTTATTTGTAAGAGTTCAAAACTAAAATCTAAGTCCTTGTGAAGTTGATGCTATTGTTACCAAGTTCATAGTACCCACAGATAAATTTAAATTCATGTACTTCCTTCATAACCCCCATCACAGGGTCTGCACAGGCTTCCACCTCCTCGTGCCTGTGCCCTGTGTTGTCCAGCCAAATAAAGAGTCACAACGCTTCACCCTTGTGTCTTTGTTTGTCACCATGTAGTCCCTTTTATTCCCCCAACAGCTATCCCCATTCAGACCCTTCCCAAGGTCTCCTGGCGTGAGGCTCCTTGCCTTTGGTGAGGAGACAGAGCTGTAAGCCTCCTACCCCCTCCCGGGCTAGCCTCCTGACTGAGCTTTCTCCAGGGCTTTTATAGCCCTTCCCTTCCTCATCCCAACTGCTGTTACTTAACTGAAGTATTGCCGTGAGCCGACCCTCGTTAGGTCCTGCAGCTGGGCTCTCTGCTGGGTGCCTGGGCCCCTACACCTGGCTTCCCTACCAGAAAGCAGGGCTTAGCCAGCATTTTGGCAGGGCATTCAAGGAGTTTTACCCCTGCCCTGCCACACCCCCCAAAAATGGATCAAACCCAGGCTTTGCCAGAAAATCATTTTGAAATCCAAAACTCTTAGTTTGAAATTTACTTTCATTAATAAACCACCATGTCATTCTAGTAACTGACTCTATACATAAATGCATCTGTCTTGGGTTATATGTGCATTAAAGAGTATACCCAGAATAAATGTTAATGATTGGATTGGATGTCATAACCTGAGCTGTGTTATACTTGCATTTCTTTTGGCTTTGGCTTAATTATGACTCCTGATGTGGGAGAAAACTGACCAGACTGGTTTGGAAACAGATTAAAAAGGTTGAGACACTGTGAACAGATTCATTCAAAAGTATTAATCTTTTTCCAATCAATGTTAAAAACAGGCCTCACACTGCAAATAATTAAACAAGGGGAAATTGAAAATAGGAAGCAATTACAAGAAATATAGTTCTCAAACGTTGGTATTGACCGATGTTGTAAATAGGTGTAGGGGGTCATAAAAACTGTCTTCTCAGAGCTGGTTAACTAGCGAATTAAACGTAATGGAAAACACCGCCTGTCAAGCTAGTTTAAATTCAGCCCAGGTTGCATCACCAAAAACCCCATTACCATTTTATGGCTGAACATTGACCTATGTGAAATGCTTTGATGGTTTCAATCCATTTCCTAATTCAATATCACAAAACCTATTGTTGGCAACTTTATTGAGAGTCTCAGCAAATGGGCCAAGGACTGAATGGGTATGGAGACTGAACTACTCTCTCACCCCAAGAGGTGGCCCCTCCGGGTTGATTGAGGTACATGGGCAGAACAATTATTAGAATATTCTAATTTATTTTTCTTTTGCTATTCAGAAAGATTAGAAAATATAATTGTTCATTCCTAAAGTTGGAATAGAGAAAGATTTTAACTTCTCCAAAGTTCAGGGGGGCCTCAGACCCAAGGTTCTGGTTTGGGCCACTCTCTGACCAAAATATCTATAAGAAACAAATCTCCTTTAATTGCAGAGCCTATTATTTTTAAAGAATTCTGACTGTAGGAACAGACAGAGACAAATAGAACATGAGAGATCAAGCACAGACAACAAACAGTCTTGGAGAACTTACTTAAAATAGCCTTCAGAGATGTATTTTTAGAAGGATGTCTTCTATTCTCATGCCAAGTTTTGTAGTTGTGCAATAACGTAAGAGGTTTAAATAGTGTTTAGAAATATCTTGCACATGCTCTCAGTTTACTTATGCTAGAAGCAAATTAAATACATGCTATGTGCCAACTAGTTCCAAATAAGAGAGACCAAAAGGAAATTTTCTGATACTGTATCTTAGCATATCAGTTCATTGGTTTTAATTTAATTATTCTGCATTAGCAAAACTTTAAATCATTTTATTAGTAGTTGCAAATCACTTGAGAGAGAGTAGAGGAAGAACAAAAATGTGTGTATTATATTCTGTGAAACTGCTTTATCAATACCAATATTTTCAGTTATTACAGAAATTATTTTTGACAGTGGCCCACGTGTTCTCTTCCTGAATGAAAAACAAATGGAAAAAAATGAGGTCAAGAACATCGTTCAAGTTTAGGCAAATTAACCCCATCTTTTCAGCAGGATTGGCAAAGATTGTGTTGTGAGCAGGTAACCGTGAAAAGTAGTAGAGGCTAAGCATCTATGAGAAACCCTACACCTGCCATATATATACCCTTAACAGGTCATACAGAAGGACTATCCGTCTGCACTTTCTTGTGATACATCAGAACATAAGAAAGGCCATACTGGGTCAGACCAAAGGTCCATCTAGCCCAGTATCCTGGCTTCTGACAGTGGCCAATGCCAGGTGCCCAGAGGGAATGAACAGAACAGGTAATCATCAAGTGATCCATCCTCTGTCGCCCATTCCCAGCTTCTGGCAAACAGAGGCTAGTTTTGGCCCCATAGGCAGTTAGCATACGGTCATTGTCTGTACTGTGTGACCCACTGGGGGTAGGAGAACATACAACAGCAATTAATGCTCCTTCTTGCAGCAATAACCTGGTACAACATTTACTGTAGTCATTGTGCATTTTTCCTAGAGGAAAATATCACTTAGAAGAGCTCCTCCCACTCATTCTGGCATCCTCTTTGAATTGAATTAAGCTGATCAAGAGAGCACTGAATATGCTTTGCTATACAGCTCAGACAATTCAGACTTTTTAAAGCTTTTCTTTTCAGAGCATGGTCTTTTAAATCCTGAGATTACTTGTGTTTCAAAAAATTGAAATTTTTGCCATTTGAAAGAAATTGAATGTTTCAGCAAGGGAGCATTTTCAACAAGAGAATCTTCAAAATAGCCTCTTGGAAAAACTCTGTGGTTAAATGACGTATCCCTTGTTCATTGCCAATTAACAGGGATAAATGTTTCTTTGTTCATATGTTGTTTGACAGGCTACCATTGCCAGACCATACATTTATGGGCTACTGGAGAATCAATCAATCAGGGAACGCACAGCAGAAACTACTGTGTCCAACAGAAACCCATCAGTTAAATATAAAGGTGTGTGTCTTCTTTTTAATGCTTAAAAATATTGATTAGTCATTTTTTCTTTACAGCAATATAATATCACCCAGATTATGATTTAATAAATATAAGATGTCTCATTTCCTGCAGAAAGAAGAATCTGAGTTGATTTTTGTAACAAAATAAAAGCTGTTAATTGTACAGTTTAAAAAAGTAGACTATTTTGTGCATTCACACTGCAAGCTGAGTTGCTGTGGGGTCCTATCTTGTGAGCCCTCCATATACAGTATATATACTGAAAGGAGTACTGGGGTGGAGGGACTTTGCAGGGTTGAGTTCAAAAGCTCTTGCAGAGTTCTTGCTATGAAGGTGACAATGTCATTTTTAGAGAAGCCTAGAAACAGGCATGGATATGTGGGGAGGTCCAGTTTCAATCCCCAGATCACAACTCATCTGGATGAGATCTAAAATGGGAAGGAGCCTGTTTTCCAGTTTCATTTCACATGCAGCTGAATTCTTCTGAAATTTTCTCTCTCTCAAATCTGAATCTGAACCTTTGGTCTGATTTGGCCTCCAACCTGAACCTAATCCACATCCTCTACAAACCCAATCTCTTGGCCTGTCTTTATTAATTATTACTTCAGTGGGGCAGGGGGGAACTGTTATTGTAATGTTGTTTGATATTTTAAACCTTCCATAATCAAGAAATTCAGAATTGTTTCCTTGCACATATGCACTGTGATCCAGTCTTTCATTATTGATCAAAAACACTCCAGGCAATGTGACCTCTCCTCCATGGGATTAAGGATCATGGTTCCATACTAAATTCCATGCAGTCCGCCATGACTAGATGGATGTAGTAGTTGAAATACGTAGCCTAAAGAGAGGACAACAGTGTGGCTTTTATATTATGGGGGAAATGGTGTCAGGATCTTCAGGGCTCCAGGTGGGATACAGAGGGCTTACAGAAAAAGCAATCTGGTTTCTTCCCAAATATAAGCCTTTCTCTTTTGTTTATAATGCTTGGTCTGGCATTTAGTGCTAAAAGCAATAGAAATCTTTAGGAAAACTCCTAGCATTTATAAAGGTTGGTGACTTAAATAAAATACCTAGTCCTCATGGTTATAATTTTCTCTTAGGGTCCAGTATATTTAAATGTTCAGGGATTTCCACTGGAACGGCATGAAGCAAGGTCCCTCAGTTTCACAGAAGAACTTGCTTTTTGGACACTGCCATTAAATGAGGTTAATTTCGTCTGTGATGTTGCTGTAGCAGAAGGTACAGTAAAATATTTGTAACTTTTGTAATGATCCCTCCCTGTTGTTGTATGATATAAGTTACACTGGAGACCATGCAGAATTGGACAGATGAGATCATACCTGTTCATTAATAGTCAGTACTATGTAGTTTGTATTCCCTTTTTTTGACATATGCAAGAGGAATATCACATTTTTGTAATGGCAATAAAAAAAAGAAACTCTACAAATTCTGCACTGAGTGTATGCGCAGTAACACAGAGAGTGCATTTCTGGGAACCTGTACTGTGAGGCCTGCATGAGATATAGAAAAAATTATATTGCTTGCTTTTCTCTTCTTTGTGTTTAACTTTTTTTTTTTTAAGTAAAAGAAGACAAAATGCTAAAACCATCAATCACGAAAGAGGAGTATAATTCCATTAAAACATATTGGTGATAATGTAAATTATGAAGGAGATTTGGCTCTAAAAGGAATATAGATGCGTAATTCAAAGTGTGCCTAATTTTTATATTATATAATACAGTGATTCCCAAACTTGTTCTGCCACTTGTGCAGGGAAAGCCCCTGGCGGGCCAGGCCAGTTTGTTTATCTGCCGCGTCCGCAGATTCAGCCAATCGTGGCTCCCAATGGCCGCAGTTCGCTGCTCCAGGCCAATGGGAGCTGCTGGAAGTGGCGGACGGTATGTCCCTCGGCCCGCGCCACTTCTAGCAGCTCCCATTGGCCTGGAGCAGCGAACTGCGGGCACTGGGAGCCGCGATCCGCCGAACCTGCGGACCCGGCAGGTAAATAAACCAGCCCAGCCCGCCAGGGGCTTTCCCTGCACAAGCGGCGGAACAAGTTTGGTAACCACTGATATAATAATTGTTTCAAAATTAATTTTAAAAAGTCTTTCTAACTTTGCCTCTCCTTAATTAAAACCAGTTAAAATGCAAGACTTGTAGCATGCAAAGTTCTGTGCTTTCTTTCTGGTGCTTATGCTGATCAATGCCCTTTCTTATTGAATCAATCCTTCCTTATTTAACTACATTATATATAGAAAGATATAGATATGCCCCAATGCACATCACATCATTATTGATATTTGTGACCATTATTTATGGTATATTATAAAATGTAATAAATTTTATGACTGTAATTTATTTTACATTGTAAATACATTAAAGTCATGAAAACTGACAACGCTGCCTTTTTCTGATTGTGGCTTCACTTTCTAAGCATGTTCACAATTTTTTGATGACACTAATAGAAATTACAGTTTTAATTTGATACTCAGAAATGTCTAAAGTGAGTCAAAAACTGTTGTGTTTCCCTTGCCACATGAAACTTCCTTCCTTTTGTCTATAATTATTAAATGACCTGGTGTTTTAGTTCCAGTAAGTGGACACATTTTTAAAAAGTCTGCATCTGAAAACTTTTACTACAGTTTTCTCTTTCCCAGAAACTTTTCTTTTTTATAAGTAAACTTGCGTATGCTGTATAGGTTTCTGGTTATGAGGATTCATAGAACTAGAGTCTTTAGCAATTGATTTGGATGGCAAACGAGGTTTGTGTCTGCTACTCAAATATCTTTTGGAATATTTGTGGAGGGAGTAACTAGTCAGTGTGAAGCAGGTAGCAACTTGACTGTTAAAAGTTTAGTTTACGTATAGACCACATCGCATCCTTGGTTTATGTACAAAATTCCCTTTGTCATCATAGGAATGCTGCTGTAGGTTAAGAGTAGCACATAGTCCTACATGGATTGATTGATTTGATTGATATATGTGACATAATAGTATAAACTTATTTTAAATATGTTGCTGTATTCCCACAATAGTTCATCATTCAGTTTTCAGTTAATCTGCTGGTTAACATGATTTTGAATCAAGACAGCATCTTTTACTTTCATTAATTTTGCCTTACTTTCTTATTTCAGAAGATGAGACGGAAAATATTCTCTACGTGGCTACATGCAATCCAGTTTCCTTATATTTCATGAATGTATCTAGTAAAAATGGATACTTTGTGGATTGTTATGACATCTTCCCAAGAACGGTTGGAAGTATATGGCAACCCTTTGTGACTGTGGCACCTCTGGGAAATCCACTCAAAGGGCAAGTGATTCTGCATGAAGAGCAGGTAAAATAAATAAATAGAAATTCTCCTGTTTCATGTTTCGTTGTGAGGAAAGTAGTACAGCAAAAGTAGGATCCCTGGGGTTCCTCAGCCTCTGTAGGTTGTGAGATAAATATGCACACTTCTGGATACTTAGTCTAATTGCACTTAGTCTAATAAACCTTTGGAGGGGGTCCCTCAGCTCTACTTTTTCTTGCGGTGTTTAGGCTGGTTTACTGTATGTTTTTATGTACTTTTGCATTATTAATGCTGAGATTTGCCTGTTTATCCTGTTAGTGGTAAAAGTAGACTGAGAACTATTGGAGGGGGGGAAAGGAGATTATGATTTGAGTTTGGGAGTCTCAAATTAGCAAAGGAAATTTATTAAGTCTAAACTACCTTATTTTAGGCTGTGTATTCAAATCCAAGCCCTGCTCATCCCTGTTCTAGTTTTTGAACTTTTAATAAAAAATAAATGACTTCTGAATCACAATTGTTCATGCTACCATTGTTTTTTATTAAGTATCATGATGTTTTCCTTTCCATAGCGTGAGTTTTGTGCGAACACAAAACGGAGAGTAGGATGGATGGGTAAAACAAGATGGTGGTGTAAACCACATTGTAGAGATGGATTCTAACTTTCTCAGTGTCAGATCTGTTTGGTTTGGGCCCATCACTTCAGTAGTCTTATTTGGAACTGCTATTAGAAATTGATTAGAATATTTTCAATTTAACACCTTTTTACAGGGGATGGGAGAGCAGCCACCAAGATGCTGACATGAGTAAAAAAAGAATAAGTATTAATATGAGTTATAATAATAGCCGAATAAATATGATTGTGTCCCATTAATGCCTGAGGGGGGTAGACTCCAGGAAGGAAGAAAAGTTATTTAAGCCAAATAGCAATATTGAAACAAACACAAATGGCCATGAAAACATTTAGACTGGAAATTAGAAAGTTTGAGGAGTTAGATTCTGGAACAGCCTTCCAATAGCAGAAGTCAATTAATTTAAAGATGGCCCTTGATAAATTTATGAATGTGGCCAAATGTTTCTTAATTTCTTCCTCCTTTCTTAAATAAAATGTTACTAAAGTGTACTTTTTGGGGGCTTTAACTTAATTGCATATTTGTAGGGATTACCAACTTTTAAGCTACTCCCACATTTCCTTGGGAGAGGGATGGGAGACTCTCATTCTACTGAATGGCTTGAGGACCAGGACCTCAGTGGTGAGCGTGGCCCTTTTTTAATCTCTCCTATGTCAAATGCTTCAGTTGGTAATTTAGGAGGGTTTCCCCTTTATCAGCTGACTCTTGGTGGTAGATCCATAATGGCTCTCGTGGGGGAAGGAGTTCAGAGTGCTCAGCAGAGGCCTTCAGCTCTTCAGGGAAATAGCGTGGTGGTGGTGTTCCTTGCCACCACACTAAACTGCAGGGTACCCTCCCACTCACAGACCAAGTGTTTCCCCTCTGAATGGACCCAATGCCGCTGGCCAGTCTGAATGGTAACAGGTAGATAGCGGGTAAGTTTTGTGGAGTTGAGTGTGTGAAGCAAACCACATGCAAATTATTTAATTAGATTATTTGCATATTTAGAACCAATGTATCTGTAACAATAAACTTCTGTTTTAGAAAAAATTGTGTGGATTTAGTACTGGTAAAAAGCATTGATTCAGCATCCTAGTAAATGAAGTTCCTGTTATCAGCAGGACAGGCTGTCCACACACAGTGCCCTGCCAGCATACTTTGATCTTGATCTGGAGGATGCGGTGCAAGAAACTTGCTCTATGAGTAGCAGGGGTAGTTCAATCTCTGTGGCCCATGAGGTTTTTGACCCCTCTGCTGAGTCTGCCAACTAGTGCAGAGTATAGTGTGAGTTTGTGACATTGGAACTGAAACTGAAACTCACCAAACTCATCACATAATGGGGGGCCACCAAACATCCATTAGGTGGGAACAGTTTTTAATCCATAGTAATCTGGTCTGGATTAAAATTGGTGATCTACAGGTTGGAGGGTTTGCAGCCCATAAGCAATGCTCTGAGGCGTCCAGTCCCCCGGTAAGATCTGATGCTACACCTTCATGAATGAGATTTGTTTTCTTGAAAGATACACAGATTAAATCAAGTTCTGACCTTTTTGGATCTTGCACAAGGTGAGGACTTCGACTCTGTTGACACAGAGACCAAATCTCCCACACATTGTTCTGTACTTCCATCCCATATTGTTCTTAAAGGGACCGCTCCCATTAACTGAAATGTAAACTGTAGAAATACAACAATAAAATTGATATTAACCCATCATAATAATTTACTCTTAAATATAACATTTTGCCATATAAAAGCATTTTAACAGCTAGAAATATTCCAAGGTTCTCACACTATATTTTACAAACAATAAGTGTTATATAAAAGCTCATTAAGGACTTGTCTACATAGTGGAGTAATGCACTCTACAGGGGTGTGATTCCTAAAGCACACAAAAGGATTGTACATTAATTGGTCCGTGCAGACCCTGCTGGTAGGAACTAAAAGTTCCTGTAGAGTGCATTACCGCACAGTGTAGACAAACCCTAAGTGTGTATAAATATCCACAGTTTGGGAAAAAACGGTTTTCTGTTTGCTACAGTGAACCTTGCCTCCGCCTCCTTTTGTGTATGCATTGTGGTTGTTACATGGTCATATACTGTTTTTTTCCCAGCTCAGAGTTCGGCAGAGTTGGAACCCAGGACCTTCAAATCCACTACACAGACTTCTTGCACTTACTTTCTCTACCTCTGTTTTACGGATATACAGTGACAGGGCTGCTAAATGTGTCAGTGTCACCTGAGATGTGCAGGTCTGCAGGTCGCAGTGCTAGGAGAAGCTGCCTGTGGAAGGGAGGCATTGGGAGCACACACTGTAGGGAGCAGTTTACTTTGCAAGGCCCAAAAGCCAGGAGGAAAGTCTCATCTATAACTGAAAGGGGAGGAATATTTCAATTTGTTGCATATATGTGTTTCCAGGGGGTGGGGCATATAAGACAAGAGAGGAAGAAACTGTGTGTGAGAGCATGGCTGTGTTTGAGAGGAGGCATATAAGAGGGAGAAACTGGGAATGGAGTTAAGGACCAAGGGACAGGAAATTTTGTTGCAAGAAAGATGGTTAAAAAGGAGGAAGTAAGTTAAAGTTAAATATTTATATTATTACTTTTATCTGTGGCCGCTCCCCCCTACTCCCCACTATGCCAACAAGAATTGAGCACAGCTTCTCCACTTGGCAGTGAAATCACAGCCCACTTTGGTTTAAGGACTTTTAGGAGGAAAATCCTAACTAAAATAAAAGCAGCAGTAAGGAAAGGAAAACTGCAGTCACTAAAAATAAAAGAACGCCACTCACAAGGCTGGATATTACATCTGTCCAAAGTTTGGAATTCCAGACATCAGGGTCATGAGGTCACTCAAAGGTTACTTTTCTCCCAGTCGAGAACAAACATAATGGAACTGCACATCACCATCTTTTCCCATCCCACTTGAAGGATTGCCAGAACTGCAGTTGGATGTGTTCACAAGTGACGCAAAATTCTATTATTAAACACAGACAGAATATGCCATCGGTCACTTAGCACAGAATGAAACCATTAACATCAAAAGGGGTGGAGTAGAGAAGCTTTTTATATTACGAACTACACCTATAAACTTAATGCTAAGTAGCAGAACATAACTGATTCATATGGGGATTTTTGTTTCTTGGAAGGCTAATGCATTTCTTCAGGTCAGCTATGCTGATGCAGAAGTATATAAATACAATATGGCAGAAAACCAAAATCCAAAACAAACCCTCTCCAGGGCCACATTTCTATAATTTGGGTTGGAATATGTGAGCATTTAACAAATTCTTCTTTTATTAGAAGAGTTGAGCTGCAGCTGAATTTTCCAAATGCTACAAATGTCATGATAATATTTTAAATGTTTTACCATATTTAGCTACAGTAAGCTCTCATTAAAAATGAAAAGTTCATTGCTCTAAAATAACCTGCAAAAATAACCTACAGATTGAGTTAATACGTATTTTATTTAGGAGAATCTTACGGACTTCACCTTTTTAATTCTTTGTTATTCACTGTGTATTACTTCAGATGTTAGACACACATACAGTTGACTTTTAATATGTCCTTAAAAAAAACCTTGAAGGAACGTAGCGTTTCACTGAATGACAAAGATTTAGATCCAAGACATTAATGAAGTAATGAAATACAAGACTTAATTAGCTTATTCTTTTGTAGCTTTTAAAATTTAATTTAGAGCAGTTAAGGTTGGCTGTGTGTGATCATTTTCTCGAGTCCTTAAAAGTTTAATGCCTTAGGAACAACTTTAGAATGTTTTAAAAAGAAATATTTAAAGTGATGCTACAGGGGTCACGCAATAAGATCAAATTTTAGCTTAACCTTTTTCCATATAGTAGTTTTTCAACTTCCATATACTTTAAATATTTGGGGGGCTGTCAAGGTTCCTCCCCCACTCTGAACTCTAGGGTACAGATGTGGGGACCTGCATGAAAAACCTCCTAAGCTTATCTTTACCAGCTTAGGTCAAAACATCCCCAAGGTACAAAATATTCCACCCGTTGTCCTTGGATTGGCCGCTACCACCACCAAACTAATATTGGTTACTGGGGAAGAGCTGTTTGGACGCGTCTTTCCCCCCAAAATACTTCCCAAAACCTTGCACCCCACTTCCTGGACAAGGTTTGGTAAAAAGCCTCACCAATTTACATAGGTGACCACAGACCCAAACCCTTGGATCTGAGAACAATGAAAAAGCATTCAGTTTTCTTACAAGAAGACTTTTAATAAAAATAGAAGTAAATAGAAATAAAGAAATTCCCCCTGTAAAATCAGGATGGTAGATATCTTACAGGGTAATTAGATTCAAAAACATAGAGAACCCCTCTAGGCAAAACCTTAAGTTACAAACAAGATACACAGACAGAAGTAGTTATTCTATTCAGCACAATTCTTTTCTCAGCCATTTAAAGAAATCATAATCTAACACATACCTAGCTAGATTACTTACTAAAAGTTCTAAGACTCCATTCCTGGTCTATCCCTGGCAGAAAACAGCATATAGACATGTTTGTTTTTTCTCCCTCCTCCCAGCTTTTGAAAGTATCTTGTCTCCTCATTGGTCATTTTGGTCAGGTGCCAGCAAGGTTACCTTTAGCTTCTTAACCCTTTACAGGTGAGAGGAGCTTTCCCCTGGCCAGGAGGGATTTCAAAGGGGTTTACCCTTCCCTTTATATTTATGACAGGGGCCCAGGGGTTCTGTTTTTCTAGCATAATGTTAAGGAAACACACAAGAGTTGCAGCAAATCTTTTAGTAAGATAGAAGAAGCAAAGCTGGTAAGACTTTTCTGTGTAGTTGACTGCAAATGGCTGCTGCAGATGATTTAAGCCTTAACTGCATAAATCATGGTAGGCCACTGTAAATTAACATTAGACTTACATAATTCCCTGTAAACAAACAAATTTGATTTTTTCAGCATGAATAAAACATTATAGAACTTTAAATAGGACCATTCATCTGGACCAACCATTGTCAGTTAAGTTGTACCTTTGCCTTACTTCATCAGTTCTGCACTGAGATCAGATTTACTAGACCAGAGGATCCAGTCTGCAATTTTCCAGCAAAGTAAAATCTAATTCATACTTTTGAAATTAAATTTCCTTGTGATATTAGTTGGCTTCAATTGCAAAGAACAAATACACTTCATGTAGACCTGTTGCTGTGAGCTTTAAGAAGACTGGGCGTAATGCTCTCTTTTCTGTTTACAGAGTAATGTTGTCTTGTTGCTGGATACAAAAACTGGTGCCATGCATAGACTTTTACTCTCACCAGATACCCAAGAAGTTCCAAAGAGAGCATCCTGGTGGGGCAACAAGGAGGAGCCGGTGAGGAACAGCAACTTCCTGGCTAGACTATAGCAAACATTTGTGGACACAAGAACAAATGGATATAAACTGGCCACTAGGAAATTTAGATTAGAAATTAGACGAAGGTTTCTAACCATCAGAGGAGTGAAGTTTTGGAATAGCCTTCCGAGGGAAGTAGTGGGGGCAAAAGATCTATCTTGCTTTAAGATTAAACTCGATAAGTTTATGGAGGAGATGGTATGATGGGATAACATGGTTTTGGTAATTAAATATTCATGGTAAATAGGCCCAATGGCCTGTGATGGGTTTTTAGATGGGGTAAGATCCAAGTTACCCGGGAAAGAATTTTCTGTAGTATCTGGCTGATGAATCTTGCCCATATGCTCAGGGTTTAGCTGATCGCCATATTTGGGGTCGGGAAGGAATTTTCCTCCAGGGCAGATTGGAAGGCCCTGGAGGTTTTTCGCCTTCCTCTGTAGCATGGGGCACGGGTCACTTGCTGGAGGATTCTCTGCTCCTTGAGGTCTTCAAACTACAATTTGAGGACTTCAATAGCACAGATATAGGTGTGAGGTCTTTTTTAGGAGTGGTGGGTGAAATTCTGTGGCCTGCATTGTGCAGGAGGTCAGACTAGATGATCATAATGGTCCCTTCTGACCTAAATATCTATGAATCTATGAATCTATGAAACATATCTGAGCTCAGTATTACCGACATGATAGCAGGATAGCTTCCTTTCTATCTTTTATGGAACAAATAGATTGTGTACTGTTTTTTATATATATATATATATATATATATATATATATATATATATTTTCTCATTCTGCTGGTACAAAACTGAGAATTATATATATATATATTGAATTCTCAGTTTTGTACCAGCAGAATATATCATCGTTACAGAATAGAAGGGCAATAAATAAGGGATAAGAATATGAGAACATAAGAATGGCCATACTGGGTCAGACCAAACATCCATCCAGTCCAGTATCCTGTCTACCAACCGTGGCCAATGCCAGGTGCCCCAGAGGGAGTGAACCTAACAGGTAATGATCAAGGGATCTCTCTCCTGCCATCCATCTCCACTCTCTGACAAGCAGAGGCTAGGGACACCATTCCTTACCCATCCTGGCTAATAGCCATTAATGGACTTAACCTCCATGAATTTATCTTGTTCTCTTTTAAACCCTGTTATAGTCCTCGCCTTCACAACCTCCTCAGGATGCTATCTAGGGATATGTAATTTTTACAATAAAACCCTTTCAGATATTTTGCTAAGAGTTACAAAACATTTTGTTACAAGCTGTTGTGGTTCTGTTGAGCCCAGAGCAGAGTGAGCTGTAATTCATTTTACTCTGATGCAATATTATGAATTTGGAGTAGGTGGAAAGGTGCTTTGAGATGCAGTTATCATAGTGAATTACTTAGTTAAAGAAAAACTATCAAATTTGGTATGATTTCCGTGATTGCTGCTTGATTCTCAGCACTCTTAAAAATCAGGCCACCTATTTATGTGCCTGAATGTGGGTTTAAAAACCTAACTTTAGGCACATTTTTTTGATCATCTTGGCCAAATATTTTCGTTTCTGACCTTTCTAAACAGTAAAAAACATAACTATAAATGTAAGGAGTCAGGGTAAACTACTGGGGACTGACCTGGCAAATTGTAATTGATGTGTAATGCATTTTTTTAGATCAGTCACAAAATGTGCAGAGAGTTTTCGCATAAAAACTGGCTGGTGTTCTACAAAGAAGAAGGGTGAGAGTTAACTATAAATTACATTGCTTTTATTTAAAAAAATAGATTTGTCGCGTACATTCTCTGCTTCATAATTGTTTTCTTGGTTTACATTTCACAGAAACCACCTTATTGTGCTGGATGTACTGGAGGGTCGAACTCATACCATCTCACTACCTATCAATCTCAAATCCATTTTCCTAGTGGCTGAAGACCGTTGGCTCTTGGTGGAAAGCAAAACAAATCAGTAAGTTAACCAATTCATTATTTGTTTGATAGTGTCTAGGAGCCCAAGTCATGGATCAGGATCCCCTGTGCTAAGAGCTATACAAATATAGAACAAATAGAGATATTTGGCAATATTTGCAGCTGCACACCAATATTTATGTGCATCTAACCTACCTGCACAAATGCCTGATGTGTACACACAAATCTACTGATTTCATTTGTGTCTGGTTAGGTGCCTACAGTCAGATTTCTTAGAGGTGCAGATTTCCCCGTGCCCAAATTGCACTTGTGAATCCAGAGTGGTGAGTGTGCAAGATGAGCCTATGTAAAATTGCACCACTGAAAATCTAGACCAAATTTGGTTATGTCCACATTCATACCACATTTTACACAGCCTGTATAAATTAGGTCCTTGCAAATATTAGTGTGCCTAACTGAAAATCTAGCTCATTAGTCTACTTTCCCAGTTAATTTGATTCATAGGGTAATGGAACAAACAGTACTCCATTTTCCTGTTTCTGTTTAACCTCACAGTAAATAAAAGTGTAAAAACAGTTACCGTAAGCAAATCTGCCTCTCTGTGGTTTACTTTCTCGACCTGTAAACTAGAGAATAAATGCTTACCTACTTCATAGATGTGTTGTGAGGCTTAATTTAAGTAAAACATGTTGAGATCCTTGTTATATAAGTATAAAGTATTTTTACTATTTAATACATAAATATTCTTGTTACACCATTTTTTAATAAGTCAGCATTGTTTACAGGAAATTTCTTTTAACCAAGCCAGCGCATACGGTATCTGAAGAAAGTGGAGTTTGCCAGCTGCATGCATTGAATGAAGACCCAGTTGACAAGGGTTTTGGTTTAACAACAGGTACTCAGTGTAAACCTGTGTCATTCTGTTTTTTTTATCAGCTCTGTGTTTGTACAAACAACATTCTGGTACTTTAGATGTTTGAGTAATTTTGTGTCTGATTCTTTTCCTGTAGTGTGGTGTTCATACCATTGTTTCAAAAAAGATGGCAAAGTTCTGTACGTGGGCTTGGAATTGTTTGAATAAATGCCTTAGAAATTTTGAGAACTATTCACACGCGCACACACAAACATCTATTATAGGGGGCGCTGGTAACAGCCCCTTTATTTAGACTGTCTATCACTTTCCATTATAAGTGATTCTTGCAACCTTTCATTTGAGGAGATCTCACACCTCCATTGTTTGTAGCAGACTTTGATATTCAGGAGGAAGAACCCTTTAGGTTTCTGAAGTTCCTTTTCTATATCCCATGAAATTCCATTTAGATTTGACTGAGATATTGAGTTAAAACATGCCATTTTCCTTCTCTCACTAGTATTCCTCAGAAAAATGTTGCCAGCATACCACAATTATTGAACACTGTCTGTAGAGGCAGGTTTGTAACAAATTGATAAATTAAACAGTAATAAGGCATAAGGACCAGATGTTGTTCACCCAAGAGTTCTGAAGGAACTCAAATATGAAATTGCAGAACTACTAACTCTGGTATGTAACCTATTGCTTAAATCAACCTCTGTACCAGATGATTGGTGGATAGCTAATGTAATGCCAATTATTAAAAAAGGCTCCAGAGGAGATTCTGGCAATTACAGATTGGTAAGCCTAACTTCACTATCAGGCAAATTGGTTGAAACTATATTAAAGGACAGAATTATCAGACACAGAGATGAACACAATATGTTGGGGAAGGGTCAGTACGGCTGTTGCAAAAAGAAGTTCTGCCTCACTAATCCATTAGAATTTTTTAATAGGGAGGAGAGTCAACAATTATGTGAACAAGGATGATCCAGTAGGATTTAGTGTACTTGGATGTTCAAAAAGCCTTTCACAAGGTCCTTCACCAAAGGCTGTTAAACAAAGTAAGGAGTCATGGGATAAAAGGGAAGGTCCTCTAATGGTTTAGTAACTGGTTAAAAAATAAGAAACAAAGGAAATGAGGTCAGTGGAGAGAGAGGTAAATAGTGAGGTCCCCCATGGATCTGAACTGTGTCCAGTGCTGTTCAGTATATTCATAAATGATCTGGAAAGGGGGGTGAATAGTGAGGTGGCAAAGTTTGCAGAGGATACAGAATTACTCAAGATAGCTAAGTCCAGAGATGACTGGGAAGAATTACAAAGGGTTCTCACAAAACTGGGTGACTGGGCAACAAAATGGCAGATGAAACTCAATGTGGATAAATGCAAAGTAATTGGAAAACATAATCCCAAGTGTGCATGTAAAATGATGGGGTCTAAGTTGTCTGTGACTACTCAAGAAAGAGATCTTGGAGTCATTATGGATAGTTCTCTGAAAACATCTGCTCAATCTGCAGCAGCAGTCAAAAACCTAACGGAATGTTAGGAACCATTAGGAAAGGGATAGATAATAAGACAGAAAATAACATAATGCCACTGTATAAATCCATTGTATGCCCACATCTTGAATACTTGTGTGCCGTTCTGGTTGCCACATCTCAAAAAAGTTACAATAGAATTGGAAGAAGTACCGAGAAGAGCAGCAGATGGGTAAATACTGGGTGCCAGAGTTTTCCCAGGGGCAAGAGAGATCTTCATTAGGCTGGGCATCCCCCTGACCAGTCCCCAGACCCACCACCTGCAACCGGCAACCCATCCCCCACATCAAAAAAAGCCTGCTGTTGCTGCCAGCTAACACGGTGATTCCTGTAGTCCTAGTAGCATCCATCTCTGCTGCAGTGCGAAATGTTCCCGGTTGAAACCATGCTGATGATTCACAATTGGGTGGGGGGATTGTTCCTGTTGTACATAGTAGAATTTGATTATGCTTTTTCCTTAAAAGAAAAAAAATCCGTAAAAATCTAGGAAATTGGCAGAATTAAGGCTTTCCTAACTTTTGAGTGCTCAACTTTGCAACCTAAATAATGTTAATTTAACGTCATTTTTTGTATGTTGTACAATATAGCATAAACAGATCTTTACTCCTTTTCTTCATTTTATTTCTGTTGAATTATGATAAGAATAGTAGTAATTAGCACTCAGTGCTTATAAAGATAATTGGTTCCTCTTGCTTATCTGGATTTAATGCTTATCATTTGATTCCCCACTTTAGCATCTGATTTGTGTGTGCCGCACACAGTTTCAAGTGACCAACTATCTTCAGAGAACCTAAGCATAGCTGTGGGACAGAAGATCAGCTCTCCCAACAGGATTCTCTTGGATGTGCATAATTATGCCACTATTGTTGTTGGCTTCCCAGAACTTATGGTAAAACCAGTATTATTAAATTGTAAAATAATGATCATTACATTTATTTCATAACCAGTTCATCTAAATAGTTAAGAACCTAATTATTTGCAAGAGGTAGTGAATAATGAGGTAATAAAATTTGCAGAATATGCAATGTTTGTTAACATAGTCAAGTGTAGAGAGATTTCTGGAGCACTTGACAGTGATAGGAAATTGGGTGACACAAGGCAGATGAATTCAATGGAGATAAGTTTCATGCACTACTCATGGAAGAACAGTCTTACTCCTCATACACATGGAAAAGTTTTAAATTAAATGTAACTACTCAAGAAAATGACATAGTTATGGACAATTCTCTGTGAACATCTACTCAGTACGCAACAGCAAACAAGACAGTATATGAGATGCCAAGCTGTATTTAAAAAAAAAAAAAGAAGTCTAGAGAATACTACAGAAAAATACTATCATGCCATTGGCTGAATTGATGGTGTGCCTGCTCATGAATACCATATTTGGTGTTGGTCGACTGTTTCAGAAATCTTATAGCAGAAATAGAAAAGATCCAGAAAGGGAAATGAAAATGATTAGAGGAATAATGAGAGGTTTCAGAGTAGCAGCTGTGTTATTCTGTATCCGCAAAAAGAACAGGAGTACTTGTGGCACCTTGGAGACTAACAAATTTATTAGAGCATAAGCTTTCGTGAGCTACAGCTCACTTCATCGGATGCATAGGATGGAACATATAGTAAGATATATACACATACAGATAAGTTGGAAGTTCCCATACAAACTGTGAGAGGCTAATTAGTTAAGATAAGCTATTATCAGCCGGAGAAAAAAAACTTTTGTTGTGATAATCAAAATGGCCCATTTAGACAGTTGACAAGAAGGTAACTTAACTTAAGGCAATAGATTCAATATGTTGTGACAGGGTCGGGCCAGATGGCTACAGGAGAGTAATAGAAGGCAGATATATTAGCCCCAGGTTAAGTAGGTCCCTTTCCCCTGGGTAAGGTAACAGGGAAGGTTCCAGAACAATCAGGAACCTTCTGGAGACAATTAAAACAGACAGGCTAATTAGAACACCTGCAGCCAATTAAGAAGCTGCTAGAATCAATTAAGGCAGGCTAATCAGGGCATCTGGATTTAAAAAGGAGCTCACTTCAGTTTGTGGTGCGCATGTTGGGAGCTGGGAGCAAGAGGCGCTAGGAGCTGAGAGTGAGAACGCAGACTGTTGGAGGACTGAGGTGTACAAGCATTATCAGACACCAGGAGGAAGGTCCTATGGTGAGGATAAAGAAGGTGTTGGGAGGAGGCCATGGGGAAGTAGCCCAGGGAGTTGTAGCTGTCGCACAGCTGTTCCAGGAGGCACTCTAGACAGCTGCATTCCACAGGGCCCTGGGCTGGAACCCGGAGTATAGGGCGGGCCAGGGTTCCCCCCAACCTCCCAACTCCTGGTCAGACACACGAGGAGTTGACCTGGACTGTGGGTTCATGAAAACGGCCAAACTGAGGGCTGCTGTGAAGCTCTAAGGCGAGCAAATCCGCCAATAAGCGCAAGACCCACCAAGATAGAGGAGGAACTTCGTCACAATGTTTAATGACCCAGCCACTCCCAGTCTCTATTCAAACCCAACTTAATGGTATCTAGTTTGCATATTAATTCAAGCTCAGCAGTTTCTCATTGGAGTCTGTTTTTGAAGCTTTTTTGTTGCAAAATTGCCACCCTTAAATCTTTTACTGAGTGGCCACAGAGGTTGAAGTGTTCTCGTACCGGTTTTTCAGTGTTATGATTCCTGATGTCAGATTTGTGTCCATTTATTCTTTTGCGTAGAGACTGTCCGGTTTGGCCAATGTACATGGCAGAGGGGCATTGCTGGCACATGATGGCAGATATCACATCGGTAGACATGCAGGTGAAGAGCACCTAATGGCAGGGCTAATGTGATTAGGTTCAATGATGGTATCACTTGAATAAATATGTGGGCAGAGCTGGCATCGGGTTTTGTTGCAAGGATAGGTTCCTGGGTTAGTGTTTTTGTTGTGTGGTGTGTGGTTGCTGGTGAGTATTTGCTTCAGGTTTGGGGGCTGTCTGTAAGCGAGGACTGGTCTGTCTCCCAAGATCTATGAGAGTGAGGGATCATTTTTCAGGATAGGTTGTAAATCTTTGATGATGCGCTGGAGAGGTTTTAGTTGGGTGACAGCTAGTGGCGTTCTGTTATTTTCTTTTGGGCCTGTTTCTGTTGGGCCTGTCCTGTAGTAGATGACTTCTGGGTACTCTTCTGGCTCTGTCAGTCTGTTTTTTCCCTTTAGCAGGTGGGTATTGTAGTTTTAAGAATGCTTGATAGAGATCTTGTAGGTGTTTGTCTCTGTCTGAGGGATTGGAGCAAATGCGACTGTATCTTAGAGCTTGGCTGTAGATAATGGATCGTGTGGTGTGTCGTGGATGGAAGCTGGAGGCATGTAGGTCAGTACAGCGGTCAGTAGGTTTCCGGTATAGGGTGGTGGTTATGTGACTATCGCTTATTAGCACAGTAGTGTCCAGGAAATGGACCGCTTGTGTGGATTGGTCTAGGCTGTGGTTGATGGTGGGATGGAAATTGTTGAAATCATGGTGGAATTCCTCAAGGGCTTCTTTTCCATGGGTCCAGATGATGAAGATGTCATCTATGTAGCGCAACTAGAGTAGCGGTGTTAGGGGACTAGAGCTGAGGAAGCATTGTTCTAAGTCAGCCATAAAAATTTTGTTATACTGTGGGGCCATGCAGGTACCCATAGCAGTGATGCTGACTTGAAGGTATATATTGTCCCCAAATGTGAAATAGTTGTGGGTGAGGCATATGTGGGGGGAGTATATCAATTAGGGATGTAGCACAGAATGAAGATGAACAAGAGGGACATGACAGGGGTATATTTGGTATTAAGAAGGTTTTTAGGATAATTCTATTTGCTATCTAATAATAAAAGGACAAGGGACACCTGTTGGAATTAAAAGTCATCAGATTTACAATTGATAAAAGGAAATACTTTTTGACATAGCACATAACAACGTTAACCCATTGAACTCACTGCCGTAGCACTTGAAGGTACAGAGCTTACTAAAATTGAAACAAGACGTTTCTAAGAATAATTACAATATCAGCCACAGTTACACTGGCTAGGCCTGATGTTTCATTGCATAAGACAACCACTACTTCCCTTGGATTAGAAAGAAATGTTAGTCAGTATTACTGAATAGCTTTCCAACATGGGGTTTTAGTACATTTTATGAAGCCACTCATACTTGCCAAGATCAGAGACAGGATACATGACTATAAGGACTATTAGTCTAATGTTTTTCTGGTCATATAATATGTCAGGGTAAATAAGAGAATGAAACCATTAGCTGGCATTAGAAAAAAGCTAGCTAGTATTCTGAAATCTAAAATAGATTAGGAAAAAAGCAGGTAAACCTCCCTCTATACTTTTACAGGATAGTATTTCAGTTTGATCTGATTTATATTTCAAATACTATATAATTAGACTAGGTTTGTTTTCCATGTGTATATTATACATTTGTTTTAACTATGTTCTTGAATGTTGGGAAATAGACATTAAATAGTTTTATACGTAATACAGACCTAATGGCTTTTGCCAGTATCACATGGTTGGGGAAACAGTTTGTAAATAAACCCCTTTATATAGATTGGTTACAGATCAAATTGTTGAAACCTTTTCTCTTCCTAGTTGAATGGCCCGAGGGCGTAAAAATCTTTTGTGGCATCATCTTTAATAATGGAAGTGCTTTTATTGAAAAGGCTTTAGAGAGTCAACTCTGATGTCCACAGCAGCCTGACCTCTCCTAAACAAGACTTGTGTGCTTTTGGCCTCTTGCTTGTCGTAGGCAGGTAGCATATGTAGGCGTGCAGTGCAAGCAACTCACAGCCGTCAGAGACAGGGATCAGGCTCTTGAGGCCACAGTGGCTGAACTGGAGGAGCATAGAGAGACAGGGAGGTACATAGAAGAGACTGTTCGGGACATAGTAGAGTTAGAGTGGTCCCACTTCCTGTCCAACAGCCCCTGTGCTGTTGAGGAGGGTGAAAGTCTCAGGGCATCAAGCTGGAGCAGAAGGAAACGATCTCATAGTTGGGACCCACCTTCCAGATGATGTCATGATATCCTCTTATACTGAGGATATCCCTCTGGGGACAGGGACCCCAGTTGTTAGGATAATAATGGTGGGTGATTGGATTATTAGAAACATAGATAGTTAGGTTTGTGATGACCTAGAGAACTGCATGGTGAATTGCCTGCCAGGTGTGAAGGTAGCAGATCTCACGAGACATCAAGATAGCCTTATAGGTAGTGACATAGGAAAAGGCAGTAGAGAGGTCCTGGAGGCCAAACTTAGGCTGCTAGGTAAGAGAATAAAGTCCAGGACGTCCACGGTAATATTCTCTGAAATGCTCCCAGTTCCCTGCATAGGGCCATAGACAGGCAGGACTGCAAAATCTAAATGTGTGGATGAGACGATGGTGTAGGGAGGAGGAATTTAGGTTATTAGAACCTGGGGGTACCTTTTGGTGAAAGAGTAGCCTATACAGAAGGGATGGGCTCCACCTAAACCAAAATGGAAGCAGACTGCTGGCACGTACAATTAAAAAGGTTGCAGAGGAGATTTTAAACTAAGGGTTGGGGGAATGCTGACATGGTTCGGACGGAGATACCTGTGAGGGATGAATTTATTATAGGGGGAACTCGATATCCTAGTATAGAGGATAGAACAAAAGTTGGTAAATTACAGGTAGTATTTAGTGAGGAACAGCCAAATGTAAAAGAGATCCTTTTAAACATAACACATGAAAGCAAGCAGCTAAATATTGACAAAATGTGTAAGTGTTTATATACAAATGTTAGAAGTCTGAATACTAAGATGGGTGGACTAGAGTGCCTGACATTAAATGAGGATATTGCTATAACAGCCCTACAGAAACTTGGTGGAATGAAGAAAATCAATGGGACACAGTAATTTCAGGGAACAAAATACATAGGCGTGACAGAGTAGATTGCACTGGTGGGAGAATGGCACTATATATTTAAAGAAAAAACAAGCAGAGTCAGATAGGGTGAAAATCTTCAGTGACTCAAACAGTACCATAGAATCTCTCTGGATAGAAATTCCATTCTTGGGTCATAAGAGTATAGCAATAGGAGTATACTACTGACCAAATGACCAGCATGGTGATAGTGATTCTGAAATGATAGGGGATGTTAGAGAGACTACAGAACCAGAAAACACAATAATAATGGGGGATTTCAACTATCCTTATATTGACTGGGTAAATGTCACCAACAGGGTGTGATGCAGAGATAACATTTCTAGACATCATTAATGACTGCTTCTTGGAGCAGCTAGTCCTGGAACCCACAAGGAGAGAGGAAGTTCTTGATTTAATTATTAGTGGAGCACAGGATTGGGCCCAAGAGCAACTTTCCATAGCTGAACTGCTTGGCAATAGTGACCTAATGTAATTAAATTTAACATCCTTTGGGGGGGGAGGGGGTTAAAAAAGAAAACCCACCACTTAACATTTAACTTAATAAGGGGAACTACACAAGAATGTGAATGTTAGTTATACGGAAATTAAAAAGAGCAGTCACAAGGGTAAAATGCTTGCAAGCCACATGTAGATTATTTAAAAAAACATAATAGAGGCTCAGACTAAATGTATACCCCAAATATTTTTTTTAAAGTAGGAGGACCAACTGCAGAGTTATGGAGGCCGTTAGAGGCAATATGGCATCCTTTAAAATTTGGAAATCAAATCCTATCACTGAAATCAGCCTCTGTACCAGATGACTGCAAGGTAGCTAACATAATGCTGATTTTTTTAAAAAGGGCTCCACAGGAGATCCTGGCAACTACAAGCTGTTGAGGCTAACTTCAACACAAGCAGAATTGAAAGAAACCTATTATAAAGAACATACATAGATAAACACAGTTCGTTGGGGAAAAGTCAACATGGTTTTTCTAAAGAGAATTCAGGCCTCACCAATCTATTAGAATTCTCTGAAGGAGTCAACAAGTATGTGGATAAGGGTGATCCAGTTTATATAGTGTACTTGGATTTTCGGGAAGCCATTGACAAGGTCCCTCACCAAAGGAAACTAAGTAGTGATGGGATAAGAAAGAAGGTTCTCTCATGGATCAGTAACTGGTTCAAAGAGGGTAACAAAGGGTAGGAATAAATGGTCAGTTTTCACAATGGAGAAAGGTGAACAAGTGGAGTTCCCCAAGGATCTGTACTGGGAATTGTGCTGCTTAATATATTCATTAATGATTTGTAAAAGGGGGTTAACAATGAAATGGCAAAGTGTGCAGATGCTACAAAATTATTCAAGATAGTTGAGTCCAAAACAGACTGAGGAGTTACAAAGGGATCTCATAAAACTGGCTGAGTGGGGAAGAAAATGGCAGGTGAAATTCAAAGTTAAGTGCAAAGAAATGCACATTGGAAAACCTAATCCCAACTACACATATACAATGATGGGTTCTAAATTAGCTGTTGCCATCCAAGAAAGAGACTTTGGAATCACCTTGGATAGTTCTCTGAAACCTTCTGCTCAATGCCTACCAGCAGTCAAAAAGGCTGACAGTATGTTAGGAACTATTAGAAAAGGTGTAGAAAATACCATAATGCCATTATATAAATCTATGATATGCCCACACCTTTAATACTTTGTCCAGTTCTGGTCACCCCATCTCAAAAAGGATATAGTGGAACTGGAAGAGATTTAGAGAAGGGCAAAAAAAGATGATTAAGGGTATGGAACAGTTTCTATACGAGGGGAGACTAAAAGGATTAGGGCTGTTCATCTTAGAAAAGAGACAATGAAGGGGGGATATGATATAGGTTTATAAAATCATGAATGATGTGGCAAACATGAATAGAAAAGTGTTATTTACCCCTTCACAAAATACAAAAACCAGTGATCACCTGATTAAATTAATAGGCAGCAGGTTTAATAAAAACAAGGGGAAGTACTTTTTCACACAGTGCACAACTAACCTGTGGAACTCATTGCCTTCGGATGTTATGGTGGCCAAAAGTATAAATGTGTTCATAAAACAACCAGATAAGTTCATAGAGGATAAGTCCATCAATGGCTATTAGCCAAGATGGTCAGGGACGCAGCCCCATGCTCGGAATGACCCTAAACCTCTGACTGCCAGAAGCTGGGAGTGGAAGACGGGTGGATTACTCCATAATTTCCCTGTTCTGTTCACTCTTCCTGAAGGTCTGGTACAGGCCACTGCCAGAGACAGGGTACTGGGCAAGAAGAGCCTTGGTCTGACCCAATATGGCTGTTTTTAGGTTAGTAGAAGCTCACACATCTTGCCAGTAGAAGTTCCCTCAAAGACAGAGACAGCCAACTCTTCTACCTGTCGTGGCATGAACTGAGAATTGTTCAGAATGGTTACGTTTGATTTGAAATGGGAGCTTATCAAAACCATTTGTTTAAAGGGTGCTTTATACAAGTCTTTGCTCACTGAAATCCTCAAGTTACCTTCTCTCTCTCTCAGTCTCCCAATGAGGTGTACAGCTGGAAAAGAGACTCGTCGCTGGACAGCAGACATGCTTCTCCTTCTGATCCATTTTACTATGGGAGGCGCAGTAAAACTGGAGTTGCAAAACAAATCAATTGTGTGACTTTATTAGCTACTAATCAGATAGTCAGAATTTTAGCACCTGGAGATGTCCCTTTGAAAGAACTTTATCCAAAAGGTAAGAGATATATCGTATTTCAACTATATCAACTGTAGATGAAGGCTTTGTTTTAATTGGAGAGTACTCATGTTGTATGTTTATAAAGTACTTTAAAGAATCAGAAAGCAAACATTTCAAATCCTAACTGGATTTGGGGAGAAAGATGGTAGTTGCACACATTTTACCAATTCTAGAATGAATTTAGTGCACATTAAAGATCCTAAATTGTAAGACTAGGGAATTAAGTCATCTGAATACCCACAGAACAGGTATCCTAGTGGAGTTAATCCTAATGGAGTTAATTGTGTCTTCAATAACTTGACTCTGTGGCCATCTGTGCACGTACATGCTCTAAGGTAGAAGGGGTAGAAGTTCATGAGGTTCAGGCACAGGTAAATCTGCTACAGATTCCTTGTGTAGCCTTTGGCAAATCACTTCATTTCTCTGTGCCAGTACGTCATCGGGGTGTTGTAAGCTTAATCCACAAATGTTTGTAAAGTGCCTTCGCATCTGTGGATGGAAAGTGGCATAGTAGAACAAAATATTTTTATTATATTGAGCATATGCAATTCCTGAGTCTAACTACTTTTCTTCCATTGATTTGCCATGTTGCCTTGGGAAATCATTTAATGTATCAGCCTCAGTTTCCTCATCTGCCAAATGGGATATTATTGTATTTCCGTATCTGCTTCCCAGGAAAATCACATTTGACTATTTATTATATTTTGTGGATGAATGTTTATATACAATTTATATATAATTTCCCTAATTTTATAATTTCCCTGTTTATATAAAATTTCCCTAATAAAAACAGATTGCTTTAATGTAATGTACTTCTTTTCAAATTGATTAGTGTTTTATTTTGTTATTATTTAAGTGTATTTTATTTTTAAACCACTCAAATGATTAATATTCTTTTATTGTGGCTGACTCACTCATTATGATGTGTGAAATCTACTTTGATTTCAGGGATAAAATACATGCCTCTTACATTCCTGAGCTTGTATGTGTAGCAGAAGGTTGCTTATTCACACCATTTATTCTGCAAAACTGAGTTGTCATGTGAAACAGAAGAAAGCTGCATATAAAACAATCATTAAAAATCACTGTAAGCTTGGCTTTATGCATGAGCAAATGCTGTAGAATGCTGATTCAGCAACTGTTGCAATTTGTTATAATAAAAAACCAAAAAAATATTTGTTCTAAGTATCCAGCCAAATTGAAATAACTGGAATTTGGTGTGTAGCCCTACTTTTCCTATCCTCCCCAGTAACTGGTCAGTTTTGGCACACAGCCTTCCATTTCTATTAAGAATTTAAAATACTTCAGCCAGATTCTAACACAGTGCAATACATTTTGTCAAGATTGTTCCAGCAGCAGTAAACAAAGAAGTTGTTCTTTATTTTATTGGAACTGGTAACTTAGATAGTAGCTATATTTAAAAAAAAAAAAAAAAGCAAATAATTAACTCTCCAAAGAATACCAAATAGATCTGTGCCCTCAAAATATAAACATAGGTAAGGGATAGTGTCATATTTCAGTAATATACTTATTAAGTCTGAAAGCAAGGATGTGTAAACTAGGGCTACTTAAGGGCAAACATGGACTTGTGCATTCATCATTTACTGGGTATGGATTTAAAATAACTGCTTACTTCTACCACATCACATGAAGGCAGACAACTAAATATTGACAAATATTATAAAAGCTTGTATACAAATGCAAGTCTAAATATAAATATGTGTGCAGATGAGGACCTGGTATTAAATTAGGATATTGATATAAGAGGCATCAGAGAAAGTTTTTGGAATTACAATGATCGATAGGATGTGGAGGATGTGGAAACACCAGGGTACAAAATATATAGCAATGACAAAGTAGATCAGAGTGGTGGGGGCATGGCACTATATGTGAAAGAAAGCATAGAGTCAAATATAGTAAAAATCTTATTTACGTAGGCTCTCTATGGATAGAAATTTCATGTTACAATAATAAGCGTATAGCAGTAGGCATATGCTACTGACCACCTTACCAGGATGGTGACATGATTGTTTAATGTCCAGGGAGATTAGAGAGGATACAAAAACCGAAAACCCAGTAATAATGGGGGATTTCAACTATTCCCATATTGACTGGGAACATGTCACCTCAGGATGGAATGCAGAGATAAAATTTCTGCTTCTTGGAGTCGCTAGTCCTGGAACCCACAAGGAGACAGGTAGTTCTTGGTATAGTCCTAAGTGTAAGCACGATCTGGTCTATAACGTGACGACAGGTGAACCGCTCGGTAATAGCAACCATAAATAATTAAATGTAACATCACCGGGGGTGGGGAGGAGGAGAATACTAAAGAAACACACCGCAGTAGCTTTTCACTTCAAACAGGAGAACTGCAGGAAAATGAGGATGCTAGGAACAGTCACAAGAGTGAAATGCCTGCAAGCTGCATGTAAACTTTTTAAAAACACCGTAACAGAGGCTCAAACTATATGTATACTTCAAATAAAACAAAAACAGGACCAAAAACTACCAGCGTGGCTAAACAGAGTAAAGGAGGTGGTTAGAAACAGAAAGACATCTTTTAAAAATTAAAAGTCAAATGTACTGAGGAAAATAGAAAGAAACAGAACTCTGGCAAGTCAAGTGTACAAGTATAATTAGGCAGGCCAAAAAAGAATTTGAAGAGCAACTAGCAAAAGACACAAAATCTAACAAGCAAAAAACTAAGTACATCAGAAACAGGAAGCCTGCCAAACAATCCGTAGGGCAACTGAACGATTTGAGATGCTAACGGAGCATCAGTCTTTAATACAGAGGATGTGAGAGATTACCACACGAGAGCCATCTTTTCAGTTGACATATCTGAAGAACTGTCCCAAATTGAGGTGTCAGTAGAGGAAGTTTTGGAACAAGCTAAACATTAATAAGTTATAAGGACCAGATGGTATTCCCCAAGCGTTCTGAAGGAACTCAAATGTGAAATTACAGAACTACTAACTGTGGTATGTAACTTATTGCATACCAGGTGATTGGTAGATAGCTAATGTGACGCTGATTTTTAAAAACCTCTAGAGGCGATCCTGGTAATTATGAGCTGGTAAACCTAACTTCAGACCCGGGCAGATTGGTTGAAACTATAGTAAAGAATAGAATTATCAGACACAGAGATGAACACAATATGCTGGGAAGGAGTCAGTCTGGCTTTTCGAAAGGGAAATCATGCCTCATCAGTCTATTAGAATTCCTTGCTGGGATCAACCAATATGTGGACAAGGGTGATCCAGGATATATATATACTTGGATTTTCAGGAATCCTTTGACAAGGTCACCCACCAAAGGCTCTTAAGCAAAGTAAGGAGTCATGGGATAGGAGGGAAGGTCCTCTCATGGATCCATAACTGGTTAAAAGAAGGAAACAAGGGGTAGGAATAAATGGTCAGTTTTTACAGTGGGGAGAGGATCTGTACTGTTCAACATATTCATAAATGATCTGAATAGGAGGAGAGACTAAAAGAATTAGGGCTGTTCAGCTTAGAAAAGAGACAACTAAGGGGCAATATGATAGAGGCCTATAAAATCATCAATGGTGTGGACAAAATGAGTAGAGATGTTTTATTTACCCTTTCACGCAATACAAAAACCAGGGGTCACCTGATTAAATTAATAGGCAGCAGATTTAATTTAAAAAATTACCTCACAGTTAATATGTACCTTGCGATTTTCAAGATTTTTAAAAGCACTGTGTTTTGAAATGCTCCACAAATATACTGTCAGTCAGATGAACAATATGAATTATCTTCAATGACAGGTAAAAGAAATGAGGTAGAGGTTGCAATAATGCCTGATGGGCATTTTTGTGACCAGGACTTTATTTGTTTTGACATCCACTGCACTGTACAATGTTGCTCTTTTATTATTGTAGCCTCCTAATTGCTGACTATTATATCAGTAATAAAATTCAATAATTGCAATGTATAGACCTACATTTAATTTGAAAGTTTATCATTTTCTGTTATGTCCTATATAATGTATGTTTAAATTTAATCTGATAGATACAAGTGTAATATTTTATTAATGATGTAGCTAAAGTAATTTTCTTTAACAAATGTATTTATCTGCAGATATCGCTCCTCCACAAGCAGCTGGATATCTGGAAGTAACAGACCTTAACTCAAAGAAACTTAAATACATCCCTATTCCCAGGTATCTGATTTCCATCAGTAAAACAGCCTCATCTTGTAGGAATAACAAATACAATTCATTAAGCTCTATTATTTAGAATAGATATTTGCTTTTCTTATATTTCTATGTGACGTATGGGTGGGTTTTCAGTACACTGTTTCCTTATTACCTATTGGATTATTTAATGTTGTGAAAGTAATTTTTACTCCAATGTGCAGAACTCTTCAGCCACTGTGTATGGTGTACTCCTCTATTAAAAAGTTGTATTTATCCATTAGCTGGTACCCAGGAAAAAATTTGTGTTAGCAATTGATAATAGGGGCACCTTCCTCTTCTCCTTTTTCTCCCCTCCCCATTTCCTCTCTTCCCCCATCTCACCCTTTGTCTCCTCATCTTCCTTGCTTCCTTCCTTCTCTCTTTTCATCTGTCCCTTCTCGTCTTCATATTTCTATATCTCTAGGATCTAATATAGAGAGGAAAGACAGTCCGGTGGTAGGGGGACCTGAGCTCCAAGTTCCTGCTCCACTAGATTTCCTGTGTGATCTTGGGCAAATCACTTAAGTCTGTCTTTGCCTCAGTTCCCTGTCTGTAAAATGCAGTTTCTTGCCTCACAGGGGTGTTGGATGATAAACACCTTAAAAATTGTGAGGCCATATGAGTACCTTAGATAGATTGTATGGCCTCCATGTTATAGTACCTGACAGCCTATGTTAATAAACTCATCTTCAGCAAGTGCAAAGTATAATTTTAAAAGCATACTTTGCTTATGAATTTTCATTTTTCACAATGATAAAGGTTTCCTTGAATAACAGTCTCCCAACTTTTCATTGGTCTCCCAACTTTTCATTGGTCTCCCAACTTTTCATTGGTACTGCACGTGTGTATAACCAAAATGTATGAAATATTATATTGATTTTAAAAAAACCTGTCTCATTCCATATGATCTTTAAGAGCATGTATGGAATGAGACCAGATTTTAAATGTATTCTGCTTCCTTCCAATTGAACTTTGAGGGTACATATGGAATTATTTCCTGAATTTTGAATGCTTCATTTCGCATCACTAACATTCTTTAGTGTAGGTTTTTTTAATGGAATCCACTATGTAAATGAGAAATCTACATTTCTATTTATAGTACAGTGTAGTTTTATCTAAAAATGATTCTTCATCCATGTTTCTCATGGTTTGCATAACCTAAAAGTTCTGAATATATACAGCCAAAGAGCAAATCTGCAGCTAGATCTTTTGTCCTATCAATTTGTAGAGAGCATTTGGCAGGGAAATGCATTGTTTGCAGGGCCTCAGCACATAGGTTAAAAGGCATGAATTCATAGTAATACAGATGAAAGTCCTGTTTGGGTCTTTTCTCCAAATCTGGGTGGGTAGCTTATATTCAGAACCTTTTTGGTTCCGGAGTTGCTTCTTATTATGGAGCAGTGATAGTTGCTTCATAAGTGAGATTGAAGCTAGTTTTCCATTATAAGCTCTATTTTCAAACTCCCAAAACATCCCCCAAAAGGTAACTTTCTGTCTGAAATTACATATGCCACATGTTGTGTCAGCATATTCTGCCTGTTAAAGTTTTCAAAAATATGTTCAAAGGTCCAAATAGATTATAAAATTCCATTTCCTTTTTCAGGGTTAATTTCTAAGCCCTATAACACAAACGTATACATATACTAAAACATTCCTAACTACAGAAAACTAGGTATGTTAGTTGCTACACCATATATTTAAAATAGTTAAAATAACAAACTTTCAGGACCTACATATCACTACATAACATTATTGCATCACTATTATTAGCACATTTCATAACACCAAACAGATCAATCTTTCCAATTCTGTCCCTGAAAATATTTGTTTACTCCAACACATTACACAATAAAAAAATTATAGAACTCTGACAACTTAACATGGGACTGTATTCCTCTTGAAATATTTACTACACATTTAATAAACAATACATAAAATCAATAGCATACATCCAACAGCACATTTATGTTACAGAATAAACTAAAGGGGCAAAGTTTAGGTCAGATTGGCACGATCAATCAGGTGGGATGATGGTGAACAATGCAGGACAATACAGTAGTAAAAAACAGACTGGATCCCCAAATTATTCATTTCCACTCTTCATAATTTTGTATGTTTTAAGAAATTTAGAATGTCTTTAAAGAAAAGTAATATTTTTTCTGGGTATTAACAGGGTTCCACTGATATCTCTTTCAGCCTTAACATTCATTTCATTGTGTCATAAGCCCATGCTTGCATTCTTACCCACCTAAGGATGCTTTTTTGAATCAAGGTTTCAGAGTTTTCCTTCTGGGTTAAGATTGTGATAGATGGTGCTAACTACTGCGTGTGGTAATGCAGACAGTTTTGTGGCATGAAACTAGTCCCACCATCATGTTGTTTAGCTGTACTAATTTAATTTCACATTATTTAGATGATAAACCTTGTCTGCATACAGTTTACATGCAAATTAAATTGGATAGAAACCTATTTAGTTAAACTGATACAACCTCTCCTAGTGTGGGATTTAAGAGTCTTTAAATCAGTTCAGTTTAAGATGATTACAAACTGATTTAAGATGAACTGATTTAAGGGATTCTTAAACCTATATAACCTTAAATTGCACCAGATCAATTTAGGCCTTATCTACATGGCAAGTTACTGCATGGCAAGCCACAGTGTGAATCTACAGCATACCAGCTTGCTGCACAGTAACTTCCCATGCAGACACAGGTACAGTGCACTGAAAGTCCTGGAGTTTGGCTTGGTGTACTACGATTTCAAGTAATAGTAAGCCAAGCCGTACTCTAAGACTTCAGTGCACCGTAGCTGTGTCTACATCGTAAATTACTGTGCGGCAAGCGGGTATGCTGTAGATTGACACCCTGGTTTCCCTCGCAGTAACTTGCCATGTAGACAAGGCTTAAATCATTTTAACTTCACACCTTTAATTAAATCGGTGCCACTTAGTGTGTAAACCAGGTCTTAGAGAAATTTTCCGTATTATTTCAAGTTATTTTCCAAAGTTACTATTGTGTTCTTTCCCATTTATTTTGTACTTTTCTGTTTTCCCTTTCCAAATATTTTTATAATCATAATTTTATCATATCTTTTATTTCTCTTCTCTGAGCCTTACTGTAATTCCCAGCATGATAAGTTTGGGATCACTAATAAATTTGCTGCTGGCACTTGAATGAAGGTCATTCTTAGAGGTTATAACAGTCAGGATACAAATGCTCTTTTGGATTTCTGCTCAACTTCCCTATTTTCCAGATTTTCTGCGTTGCTTGCTTCCTGTTTGACCTGGTTATTTCATCCCCCCTTGTTCTCTCTAACAAGAGGACTGATCTTCTTAAAATAGATTGTAGAGAGAGGGTACTTATACAGCTACATTTGTCTTAGCTACCTTTTATTCAGTTATCAGTATTATGCAAACATCTTTCCACCCTATCTAGTTCGAGTATGTGGTGTGGTTTGGGTAATATAGTGGGACTGCCAGGTCCAGTCTTGATCTCACTTGGATTGTCGATGGATCATATTCACTACTATACAGCTTTCTGTGATCTTGCTCAAGGGTATTTTTTAAAATTGGCACCATGGCTACAGAAATATTTTCTCTAGTGTCAATTGTGACTGTTAGATAAACCATATTTGGCTTTATTTTTCAGATCAGTGTCTCTCTCACCATATACATCATGGCTGTCAAAGATCTCGGACACAGACGTTCTGTTGGCGCCACTGGGCAAAGTAGGTTTGGTTACAGTGGATATGGGAGGCAGTGTCAGGCTTTGGGAGGCAGGACTTGACAGCCTACAGCGCTCTCTGCAGGACTGGAGAAACATGATTGGACAAGAGGATGGTAGACCTGTACAGGTAGGACTTTAAAAATCTCAAGTTAAAAACATTAACAAAACATTGCCAGTGAGTTGAAGTTTCTAGGTTGTTTAAAAAATAAATTGTGATGAAAAGTATCATGAAGTAGAATTAGACCTAGACCAGCAACAAAAATCAAATAGATCTTTTTGCAGAAAAATCATGTGGTCTTTTAAGAGCTTATTATAGGTGGAACTGATAGTAGGCAGCAGGATTAAAACAAACAAAAGGAAGTACTTCTTCACACAGTGCAGTCAACCTGTGGAACACATTGCCAGGAGATGTTCTGAAGGTCAAAGGTATAACTGGATTAAAAAAAGAATTAGATAAGTTCATGTAGCATAGGTCCATCAGTGACTATTAGCTGGAATGGACAGGGACACAACGCCATGGTCCAGGTATCCTAAACCTCTAACTACCAAAAGCTGGGATTGGACGACGGGATAGTGCACTCGAAGTTGCCCTTTTCTGTTCGTTCCCTCTGAAGCATCTGGCTCTGGCCACTGTCAGAAGACAGGATGCTGGGCCAGATGGACGACTAGTCTGACTCAATATGGCTGTTCTTACGTTCTGGTAGTAATGCCTGTTGTTACAGTTGCCTAACGTTTCCAGGAAATCCTGTTTTCAGTTTGCATTTTTACTAGACTTTAACCATTTGGGCTGAAATTTTCCAAGCTTGCCTTCTGCCTCATGATAGATTTTTTTTTTTAAAGTTTCAGTGAAAATATTTCAGCTATTTCCAAAATAAGTATTTTTCCAGTAATCAAAGAAATTATTGGGAATTGTTTTAAGCACTGTACCACCTCCATACTTTCGAAAAGGAACTTGAAATGTTGCAGGAGAACGGTCCAGTTTCGAGAGTGGTGTCTTTTGCTGTCCCCATGAGAATCTAGGCAGATTGGGCCAAATTGTAAGTGTCTCAAAAATTCCATTGCTGAATAGATTTGTAGATAATGACAATATACAACATGTAAGTAAAAAAATATAAATATCTGTGAGTACTGTGTGTGTATAGGCTTGCATGCGCACACACAAAATACATATACATGTATCAGCTAGTGTGTATGTGCACTGCAGCAATATAATGGACAGAATCGGCACTATTCAACTGTCTCATAATCTGTATACTGTAAACAGTTAAAAGAGGTTTTCCTATACTTGAATCAGTAGGACATGAGGTTCAGAAGGATTTGAGTTCTATTCCAGCTTTTGCCATAAATTTCCAAGTAGCCATGCTGTGCAGTATATCAATCTCTATATAGCCCGATGTGGCCATAAATATGTTACTCCCTTTTTGTTTCTTTGCACAAAAAGGAATTGTAATCTTTGTATGTAATTATAATTATTTCAGTTTTCATCAATCTGTATAACCCCTTTTCCAGCACTTTCAAATGTGACAGTAGATTTAATCTTTTCTAAATTAAATCTTTCCACATTATTTTCAAGAGATCCAGTAGCCCAAAGTATAAACTGGATTTAGTAGGCAGAAAGTATAATTCTCCTTTCACTCTCTCTTCCTACCCCCAACTCCCATTCCACAAGATGTTCTGTATTTATAGAATTTTGTGCAACCACTAACATATTCTTGTTACTGGAGCAAATGCCTTTCATAAAAGTCATGAGAAAAAAAAAACATTCTTTCAGTACCAACATTTGTGTTGTTATTTATTGCTTTACCAATGCCAGACATTTCCATTGTCAGTAAAGTAGTGTTAGCGCCCTCTAATGGCCAAATGTAGTCAGTTTTAACCAGAGTATTTTGGTTGATGTGTACCAAGTATCAGAGGGGTAGCCGTGTTAGTCTGTGCCCATAAAAGCAACGAGGAGTCCGGCGGAACCTTAAAGACTAACAGTTTTATTTATAACAAATAAATCTGTTAGTCTTTAAGGTGCTGCCGGACTCCTCGTTGTTTTTCGTTGATGTGGTTAATAACAAAATATCACTGTTCTTATCTTGGAAGAACAGTGTCAGGATTACTGGCTTTAATTAGTTTGTTCTGTAGCTCTCTTTTGATTCAGTCTCATCGAATTACTATAATTTCAGTCAACTCAGCTGAATATTTTAAAAAATCTACTTTGTGCTTGCGAAGTATACTTCATCTGAAAATGTCAAAGCATATTACAACATTGAGTAATAATTATTACAGAAAGGCTACAGGATTTTCCCAAGCTCACAGAGTAATTTAATGGCAAATCAGTCATAGAATTTAGTTCCCTTGACACCAAATCTTCCTAACTACAAGACACGTTGCCACTTTTTTGTTGGCTATAAGATTCTAAAAGTTAGAAAAATCCTGTTAGCGGATCTACTTCTGACGATGCAGGAGATACGTCTCCTATCAGGGCACTGTCAGATTTTAAAATTATATAACATTGATTTGAACTGAAAGGCTGAGAAGAAACCCTACATTTTGGTCTGCAAATTCAGACCGTATTCATTTCTGCACGTTTTTCAACTTTATATTACTTTTTTTTAAAAGGTCAGGATTTTGATTACAAATCAACCTTGCTGCAAAATGCATTATTATCAGCACACAGCATTTTATAGAGCAGCAAGAAATAATTTATCATTTAGCATTTAACGTATCTTTTTTTTAAAATGTTGGCACGCAATATGTGCACATTGTGAAATATAAGTTTACCTGGTGTGGGGAAGTGAGAAGGCCCTTTTTCTATATGTGGTTAGCCTTTTAATGGACATAGACATAATAGCTTTGTTTTATACATGGCATTTATTTTCATAAGCTAAGGGATGATATTGCAATGCATAAATATGTTCTCAAGTTTTCCCTTATCAAAAGTAAAAATTATTACCCTATCTGAAAGTAAGCAAGAAATAAGAAATGTGAATTTAACCTTGGCCTCAGGAGATACTGACAAGCTGCTCTGCTAAAAAAGCTGCATCAAAATACTGCTTAATATGCACATTTGAAGAATCAAAAGTGTCTTGCAGATCACATTTGTTCAAGTTGTTGGACTTTTCCCGGGGATTTAATGAGACATTTCTGACCCTTCCACCGAACAGCACAACATGTCTGCTAAGCTTCTGTCCTTTGAAGCAAAATGGTTTGAAGTCTCTGATAGGAAGTATGTTCTGATAGCTGAGAACAGGCCTCCAAACCAGTTTTAGTTTTAGCTTCTGGACTTGTGCTTTGGTTTCCGCAAGCAGGCATTAAACCTCAGAAACAGGCAGTATGCACATAAGTGGCCAAACAAATGGAAATCAAACAGTATTTAAATAAAATGTCAACAAGGACTTCCTCCGAACTTTCTTTAGCTACAGCAGTCCACAAGGCTAACCAAATATGGATAGGTTTTAGGCAAAAACACAACTGTTCCATTTCGCCTTTGTATTCATCAATTGGGATCCAGTGGTGTAATCTTTTGTTAGCCTTCAAATCAGTCAATATTTGTTTTGTATTGTATACACACTCAACGGTGTTCAAACTGCTGAAACCGTGAGGCTACAAAAAATAGTTTCTAGAAGTAAAATTACATGTTAAAATCTAATCATAAATTTTCCCTATTTCATAAAATGTTTGGACTCTGTGTGTGTCGGGGATTTTATATAATATGCCAAAATGTTTACATCTGGGTGTCTGAAGTTAGGCTTCTAAGATCATACTTAGGCAACCAGTAAAGTGTTCAGATTTTCAAAAGCGCTGGACACCCATTTATGTCGATGGAGTTACTAGATGTTCTGGGAGTCCAGCACTTTTGAAAATCTGGCCACTTTATGAGGTGCCTAAGTATGGGCTTAGAAGCTTTCCTTTAAGCACTCATTTTTAAAAGAAAAAAAACTTACCCTAAATGTTTTAGGGCAATGTACACAGAACCCTCAGTAAATTTAGTTGGTGGCTATTAGAGGGCAGACCTAGAAATTAGAGACAGAAAAGACTCTGGCTCTGTGGATGAGGGGAAAGCAGTGGACGTGTTACTCCTTGACTTTAGCAAAGCTTTTGATACGGTCTCCCACCGTATTCTTGCCAGCAAGTTAAAGAAGTATGGGCTGGATGAATGGACTATAAGGTGGATAGAAAGCTGGCTAGATCGTCGGGCTCAACGAGTAGTGATCAATGGCTCCATGTCTAGCTGGCAGCCTGTATCAAGTGGAGTGCCCCAGGGGTCGGTCCTGGGGCTGATTTTGTTCAATATCTTCATTAGCGATCTGGAGGATAGCGTGGAGTGCACCCTCAGCAAGTTTGCATATGAGACTAAACTGGGAGGAGTGGTAGAAACACTGGAGGGTAGGGATAGGATACAGAGGGACCTAGACGAATTAGAGGATTGGGCCAAAAGAAATCTGATGAGGTTCAAAAAGGACAAGTGCAGTGTCCTGCACTTAGGACGGAAGAATCCCATGCACAGCTACAGACTAGGGACCGAGTGGCTAGGCAGCAGTTCTGCAGAAAAGGACCTAGGGGTTACAGTGGACGAGAAGCTGGATATGAGTCAACAGTGTGCCCTTGTTGCCAAGAAGGCTAACGGCATTTTGGGCTGTATAAGCAGGAGCATTGCCAGCAGATCAAGGGACGTGATCATTCCCCTCTATTCAGCATTGGTGAGGCCTCATCTGGAGTACTGTGTCCAGTTTTGGGCCTCACACTAAAAGAAGGATGTGGAAAAATTGGAAAGAGTCCAGCGGAGGGCAACAAAAATTATTATGGGGCTGGAGCACGTGACTTATGAGGTGAGGCTGAGGGAACTGGGATTATTTATTCTGCAGAAGAGACAAATGATGGGGGATTTGATAGTTGCTTTCAACTACCTGAAAGGAGGTTCCAAAGAGGATGGATCTAGACTGTTCTCAGTGGCATCAGATGACAGAATGAGGAATAATGGTCTCAAGTTGCAGTGGGGGAGGTTTAGGTTGGATATTAGGAAAAACTTTTTCACGAGGAGCATAGTGAATCACTGGAACGGGTTACCTAGGGAGGTGGTGGAATCTCCTTCCTTAGAAGTTTTTAAGGTCAGGCTTGACAAAGCCCTGGCTGGGATGATTTAATTTGAGCAGGGGGTTGGACTAGATGACCTCCTGAGGTCCCCTCCAACCCTGATATTCTATGATTCTAAGTCCTATTAAATTCTCCCAGTGCTTGGTTGTCTCCTACAGCACATCGTTGAATCTTATGTCCCATCTAGTTTCCAATACATTCAGAATTGAGGGTTCTTCCACTCACACCACAATATTTATATAAAAACAAGCTTTGAGATACATTTTAGAAGGTGTGCAAAGTTTAATAATGTGATTATACATCAGGTACTTTATATACCTGAAACATTCAGAGCTAGCTTTCCATCTCCAAATACAGAATTAAAATAAATTACTCATTTCTGATAAGTTGCCATCTAGCAACATTCCCTATGGTCAGTACTCTTCACATTTTACTATTGCAAATTGGTGCCAAAACTAGAACACGAAACTTGCCTTACTGAGACTCAGGGTCAGAATTCCATGTGTAGAAAATTATAGTCAAAATGTTAATGCTTTTAGAAGCCTAAATAAAACATCTGAAACATCAGTCCCTGGTGAATACAAGTGCAAATAAAGTGCTTGGGTTAAAAAATTACAAAAGATGTGTACAAAATTTCCCACACGTTGCACACCCCCAAAATCCAAAACCACGCTGCCACTGGTGGCTTACTGAAGACCTCCGGCCAATGCACTCTAATGTTTCCATGGTATTTTCCTCTTTGTAGCTGTGGTGCTAAGTGATCCATTGTGAAATGTCGCCAAATTCTCACAGTCTCAATCTAGACAATACCCACCATGAAAACTTGTCCATTAGATTCAAGGCAGTTTCTGTGCTCTGGGCACCACGAGTGGTTGCAGAAGTGAGCTGCTCTGTTCCATACCAGAGCTCTTTCCTTTAAAAACAGTAGTAGTTGGAGAGTAGAGTAGTTTTTCTTGAAGTATGTGTCAGTGTGCATCCCATTGTAGGTGCACATGCATATCATGTACACAAGATCATAGTCTTTTGAAAAGCAGTTTCTGTTGGAGGGCATAAAGCGCAGAGCAGCCACAACCCTCCCTCAGGTCTCTCTTACCGCCCATGGCAGAGAGGCCAAATCAGGTGAATGTCCGACCCCCACACTACTCTACTCTGTAGAGACATTAAAACTTTTGTCAGCCAACTTTATGAAGAAATCTTGATCTTCACACTCCCATCAAATTGGACATCACAGAAGACTATTGATCATCCAGCTGTACACCAAGACAAGGTGCTTTGTGCCAACCACCACACCTCTCGGTGGACTCATGCCTCTCAAGAACAGTTGTTGATTGTTCTACTTATTTGTTTTCAGTAAAGAGAAACGTTGCGGAGGGTTATTGTCTTTTTGGCCTCAGCTCTGGCCAGCTGGCACTTTATTAATGTGACACTCAACCAGTGTTCCTGCAAAACATGAATCTGGCTGTGCCCTTACCCCAGGAACTGGAAAAGTTAGTACTTTATCCTTATATGATACTCTTCACATCTCAGAGAACTGTAGCAATGCCATGAAATAACCAGACAGTTGTGATTAGGATATAATAGTGTTTGTAGGCCCACCTTAGTTTGGATTGATGTTTTTAAAGGACCATTAAAATTTGTAGGAGATAGAGATAGTTACATGAAAAATAAATATATATCTGTTTTTCCTTGCAAGAGTTAACTCCTAGTTTATTAAAGGTCAATGTGCTGCACACTATAGGGTTTGATAGCATGCCCTCCAATCACCACAAAGAGGAGCCTCACAGCTGCAGTAGCCCCTAAACCTCCTGTTCTCCTCTCCCACCATTCCCCTATACAGGATTGTTTGATTCTGAGATGCAGTAGTGGTCCACCAGCTCCTTCCCCAAGTCCTCTACCCATTAGGTGCATGGAACACTTGAAGGCTCCCTTCATCCTCCCCATCTTGCCCTCAGCCCACCAAAACTAAAGCACTTTTTTCCCTGCCTTTAGGACCTTTTGCATACATGGTGCAAGATTTAGCTGCAAGTGAATAATAAGCCATCAATTGTATAACATTTAAAATACATTAGAAATTGTGATTGCTAATAGAGACTCTCCTTTTCATTCTTTAATCTTCACATTTTGCACTAAAATATGCAGCACAGTGCATGCAGACCACTGAAATATGCACCCCAAGTACTGGTTGAATTAATCTATGTTAGCGGTAACATGTCCGAAGATATAAATTTACTGCAACCTCCCAGAAAAAAATGAAATTCTTGTAGCTTTTACTCAGCACAGCTCAGCCATGCCTCCACTGCTGCTACCACTACTGCGGCGGCTACGCTGCTATTTATACTCATGCTAGTTCGGTGAGAGCTAGTGTGGTTATGTGTACATGAGCAGGGGAAATCAAACCCTTAGCCCCTACTGTACACACAGCCTTAAAGAGGCCTAGTCTTCAGAGTCACGAAAACAAAAGTTTTAGAATTCAGAAACAATATCTAAGCCTCGTAATTGTAAATAGCAATTGTTCAAACCATGCGGGGGAAATGGGAGAAAAAAGTGAGGGGGGGGAACTAAAATGAGAATTTTCATAGACTAATGGTTGATCAGCTGAGAGAAGCAGCAAAGCCTTAACCTCATCGCACGTTGAGGAGGGAAGATTAATTTTAGGGGTCTTGAGTCTTGTGTTCCCAGTAGAGCTCGTTGGGAATTTTCAGGTGAAACAGTTTCATTGAAAAATGCCAATTCCTTGTAGTAAAATGTTTCACTAAATCTATTACAGATTTGACAAAACTTTCACTGCAACACAGGCTGGTTTCCATTGGAAACCTGCTAGTGTTTCAGGCTTCTCAGCTCCGCAAGAAGCCTGCGAGTGGCTGGAGCCCAAGCTAGAGCCAAGACCCAGGGGCCTGGCAAGATCCCCACTCCGTGGCAGCATCCCTGGCAACCTCATTTGGAGCCAGGGGTCAGTCATTTAAGTAGTCCATGCCTCGGTATCCTCATCTGTAAAATGGGCTTGGTAGCTAATTCACCAGGGTGCTGTGATGGTATATTTATTAATGTTGTAAAGTACTTTGAGATCCTCAGATGGGCAACACTTTTGCACATAGTTTCATAGATTCAAAGATATTGAGGTCAGAAGGGACCATTATGATCATCTAGTCTGACCTCCTGCACAATGCAGGCCACAGAATCTCACCCCCCTCCACTCCTGCGATAAACCTCTCACCTATGTCTGAGCTATTGAAGTCCTCAAATCATGGTTTAAAGACTTCAAGGAGCAGAGAATCCTCCAGCAAGTGACCCGTGCCCCATGCTACAGAGGAAGGTGAAAAACCTCCAGGGCCTGTTCCAATCTGCCCTGGAGGAAAATTCCTTCCCGACCCCAAATATGGCAATCAGCTGAACCCTGAGCATATGGGCAAGATTCACCAGCTAGATACCCAGGAAAGAATTCTCTGTAGTAACTCAGATCCCACCCCATCTAACATCCCATCACAGGCCATTGGGCCTATTTACCATGAATATTTAAAGATCATTTAATTGCCAAAATCATATTATCTCATCATACCATCTCCTCCATAAACTTATCAAGTTTAATCTTAAAGCCAGATACATCTTTTGCCCCCACTACTTCCCTTGGAAGGCTATTCCAAAACTTCACTCCTCTGATGGTTAGAAACCTTTGTCTAATTTCAAGTCTAAACTTCCCAGTGAGCTTAAATAATTCCTCTCCCTCTCCGGTATTTATCTCTCTGATATATTTATAGAGAGCAATCATATCTCCCCTTACAATGCAATTCAAGGGAGTTACACTTAATTACTTTGGAGTAAATCCAAAGCAACATTAAGTTCAAAGTATTATTTATATGTCTGAAGGAAAAGGATCCTGGAAAGTTTTTTTTGTTTTGGTTTGGTTTTTTAATGGCAGTGTCTTTTCCTTCATCCCCTGAGATGTCCCCCTTTCCTCTTCTGTAGTCTGAAGGCAGATAAGTTGTAGTTGCTTACTCAGTTCTCCATAATTTTCAGGCAGTCTTGGAGCATTCTTTTTTCCTTCCTCTCATCAATTGTGCATAAGCGATTCTATAGTAAGTTATTCACCCTTTAAGTGGGTTAATACTTTTATTTTTATTCAGCTCATTTATTATTTCCATTAATTTGCTGCAGCTGTAAAATACTATACTGCTCAAGAAAGTTTAGCACAAAAAAAGGCTTAGTTGCTCAAATTTACTTCTAGAGTTAGGTGTTTTTGAGACCTAATGACTGTTATATGATTGCAACTTGCACGTGCTTTACATCCAGAAAAGACATCAGTTCAATCTTGTGTTCACATGAATCAACTCAGTTTGGAAACCAGATTGTTGAATTGGGGTAAAATTATAAAAAGCTCCCAAGTCCTTTCAAAAGTGAGTTAAGCTTTTAGAAGCTGAAGTCCCATTTTCAGTGAGACTTAGGGTCCTAAGAGCCTATAATACTTTTGAAAAGGAAAGTTAGGGTCCGGAGTCACTGAAGTGCTTTGGAAAATTTTATCCTTTGTCTGAAATATTTTTCAGTGAGTGTTGACAAGGGTAAAGGGGAGTTTTATTCTAAAACATTGCCTTGAAAAATGAGCCTTTCAATTACATTAAATGCCATATTTGTCATGAAGTTTGTGCAGAACATGGCTGCAATCCTTCGTATCTGATGAAAGGGAAGGTATTTAAATGACATCATTACTACATGTAGCTACTATACTTTCTTGTTCACTAATTGAAAGGGTAACATTTTCTATATTTTTCTTTTATGAGGATAATTGCTTATTCTGACCACATGAGGGTATCAGTGAGCTAAAAACGCTAACGATTCTCATCTATTAAATATCCTTACATACAAATAGCATAAATTACATGGAGAAAATATTCAATGATGAATTACAGAATTTTCATGCATTTGGAATCACCATATTTCTGGGAGTCAGACCAGGTGGGGAGAACCCCAGATTCCTACAAATTTCACTCTGTGGGCTAAAACAAGGGACTCTGAAAGAGATGAAGACTGGGGATTTTAGAATTAGTCAGACTCTCTGAGTGGAGGCTGCACAGTCAATGTCTGGAATTCTTAGTTTTATGAGCTCCAGGTATTCCAGCTCTGACCCATCCGGATCCTCCCTGATTCTCAGTGATGGGAAGTCTCTGCCAAACATGGTGACTGACACCACTCTGGCTCTATGGCCTCTCCCTCGCCTGGGTGATTGGCTCTAAAGGAGATGCGGGAATAGCAGATAGGTGCTGACCTCTGAAACAGGTCACTGACATATGTGGAGAATGAGACTAGAAAGCCAACAACCTAGAGACCCCGACACGTTCATGACTTCAAAACTCACTACTGGGTGAAAGCAGCTCAGCTCCTCCCTCAATTCATTATCATTATCACTGAGACAGATATTGCAACCCCATGCAATGTCTTTGGGGACCATTGTATTAAATGTATGAGTGGTTTAGGTATGATTGTGTTCTGTTTCATTGACAAGGGTTAACACAGCTCCTCCAGGATTAAGGCAAGTCACAAAGGCTAAACAATTCCAGAGAAGTTCCACCCTCAGGGTGGTTTGCATATCCTGGTTCATCCTGGGTTTTCCAGAGACTAGGAAACAAAGAAAGGCCTTTTGATATAAAAAGATGAGCTTGAACTGACTTGTGGCCTTTTGATTCAACAAATGGTAGGGTTACCAATTTTCTGTTGCAGAAAACTGAACACCCTTGCCCCACCTCTGCACTGCCCCTTCCCAAGGCTCCACCGCTGCCCAACCCCTTCTCCAAGGCCCCGCCCCTGCTCACTCCATCCCTCCTCCCTTCATCACTCGCTCTTCCCCACCCTCGTTCACTCACTCATTTTCACCGGGTTGGGGTGCGGGAGGGGGTGAGGCCTCTGGGCTGCAAGAGGGGTCTCTGGGCTGGGGCTGAGGGGTTTTGACTGCAGGAGGGAGCTCAGGGCTGGGGGTTTAGGTGTGGGAGGGGGTGCGAGCTCTGGGAGGGAGATTGGGTGCGGGAGTGGGCTCAGGGCTGGGGTAGGGAGTTGGGGTGCGGGCTTTGGGTGGCGCTTACCTCAGGCAGCTCCCGGAAGTGGCTGCCATGTCCCTCCAGCTCCTAGGCGGAGGGTAGGCCAGGTTGCTCCATCCACAGGCACCACCCCCACAGCACCCATTGGCCACGGTTTCCGGACAATGGGAGCTGCTGAGCTGGTGGTCAGGGCGGTGCCAGTGCCTCAGGCAGGGGCAGCACACGGAGCCCCCCGGCCGCCCCTGCGCTTAGGAATCAGAGGGACATGCCGGCTGCTTCCAGGAACTACTTGGAGCTGGCAGCTGCAGTCAACCAGACTTTTAGCAGCCAGGGTCCCTTTTTGACTGGGCGTTCTGGTCGAAAACCGGATGCCTAGCAAATGGACATGCCTTTCTGTCCAAGGGGAGGCCCCAACCCTTGCTGAAGGGTTGGAAGGGACGTTGGTCTGTCAGACTGTCCGTGTGGAAGATGGGTGATTTCTGGTATGTTTAGAGGGTAAATTTAAATCTGTTTGTTGTTTTTTATGTTTTGTCTGTAAAGCTTTTTGTCCTATGAATTAATGTGCTTGCTTGGAAGAGCTGTGTGGCCTCTTGTAAAAACATTGTCATAGTCCTCTGAGAGAGTGCCTCTTTTCAGAAAGGAGTCGGTCAAAGGGTCCCAATCCAGACACAGGTGATGGCTGGAAACCTGAGACCTGACTGGCACTCCTGGAGTGGATCACAGAACTGGGAAATACAGATGCGGTTACTCTGAAACAGTGACATCATCATCAAGGCTGCCAGCTGAAATCAGAGTCTCATTGTAGGCACTGTAGAAATGCGTAATGAAAGACAGTCCCTGCCCTGAAGATTTTACAAACTAATTAGAGAAGACAGACAAAGGGTAAGTGGGAACAATAATCTCAGCTTTCTCCTAGAGCAGGTAGATACAGTACACAGTGCCTCTTTCTTTCCCCTAGAAATGTGGGAGGTAGCTCGCAAAAATAATCTGTTGCCCAAACAAATCATCCTTCACTGCTATTGCTCAAAGTGTCTGCACCAGTGAGTGCTGTGGCCTTAGAGGCTAGAGCTCACAACACGAGTGATAGGTTTCAGAGTAACAGCCGTATTAGTCTGTATTCGCAAAAAGAAAAGGAGTATCACCAGCAGGAGAGTGAATTTGTGTGGGGGGGTGGAGGGTGAGAAAACCTGGATTTGTGCTGGAAATGGCCCAACCTGATGATCACTTTAGATAAGCTATTACCAGCAGGACAGTGGGGTGGGAGGAGGTATTGTTTCATATTCTCTGTGTGTATATAAAGTCTGCTGCAGTTTCCACGGTATGCATCCGATGAAGTGAGCTGTAGCTCACGAAAGCTCATGCTCAAATAAATTGGTTAGTCTCTAAGGTGCCACAAGTACTCCTTTTCTTTTTGCGAACATGAGTGATGACACTGTTATCGAACAAATAATAGTTCTGCCATTATTAAACTTACTCTGTAATCACTGTAAAGACACAAGGTATCAAAATGTTAGATCACTTAATATGTTATAGTAATACTAGACGTAGGTGGCTCACCTGTAAAACAAAGCCAGCAGTTCAGTCTCTTCCACAAAGCTGATATTTCAGATCTGTACTTTCTAAGGGAAAATTTGACATTTGGTCTAGCTTGCAGGCCCCAAGGCTGTGGAAAATTATCATCTTTCTGCTTTCATATGCAGTTCCTTTCAAGTTTTCTTCTGCAAGTAAAATCTCCCCCTTGTTTGCAAATCAGAAACTTTGGCTTCCCTTCAGCTCTGTTCACATTATTGATTCTCTGGGCTAATTTAAAAGAAACTGTATTCTTTGGTCTCCAAGTTAGTACATGAGATGCTAATTTTTCAAGCAAATCAGTCCTCATTTCAACTTGGTGTATAAAAATGGTCAATCATCGTTCTTGAATCTGGTTAAATATTTCACTCTGAAAGCCTGAATTCAAAGCAATGAAGGAATTTTTTTAGAGTGCTGGGAGAGCTCTCTCCCAGCACTGCACCAAGACTACACAAACCATGTTGCCAGTGTAGATTAGCCCTCAGGTACATCTACTGTCTACAGGTTATATCTCTGCTACAAAACATATGATGTCAAAATAATACAAGAGGAGGATGGAATTTTGTACCTAGGAGAACAAGATGCAGAACACTAATATGATTGTCCTTCCTGCAGGAAACCAAAGTGCCTAAATTAGAATAGCAAAATGTCCAGGACATTGTTGTATTACCGACGATTTGGACATGGAGCATTAATAATGAAATCGTGTATATGTAAATCTGAGTGGCAAACAGACAGTGATTTGGGTTAAAGACTAATAAAAGGTTATCTAGTGAAGCAATAGTTCATATGCAAGATTTAAAGAAATAAATAAGAAATGTAATACTAATAAACTTTTTTATACTAATCTGTATTCACTGGATTCCTGCTGGCTAGAAGTGGTATTTCTTAAATAGGAAAAAATCCATATTGTTGCCCAGGGTAGATTGGTAATGTTATTGTCTGGAGCTACAGAACCTGTCTTTGGCTTTCTGAACAGCCTCTTTGTTCAGAGGTGTCTGAAGAATGTCAGTTCAGTTCAACTTTTCTCTTGCCCAGATTTCTTTTCTTTTCTTTTCTTTTCTTTTCTTTTCTGTGAAAACACTGGCATTCAAAAAACATGTTCTTGCCTTTCCTGCCCCTGTAAATTGTTTACTCAACTTCTAAGGTTTTGTAGGAGCAATTCAAGGTGCTAAGGTTGAGCAAAGTTGATGAAAAACATTTAGCAAAAATTGTTCAGAAGTTTCTGTCTGTTGGTTTTGCATGATTTCATGCCCCCTGAAATGTTTAATTTTTGTGATATATTGGTGGACTGAGAATTGTTAGAAAGGAATCATCCAGGAACTTGACATGCCGCGTTCATATGAAAATTCACCTTTGTGAATTTGGAAAAAGCAGAGAAGGTGAGAAGATGGTGCCAATCACATCCACATGGTCTAGTGGTTTAAACACATTCCTGGAAGCCATTGATTCTATTCCCATCCATGTCACACTTATATAGTACTTTCCAAACATTTAGCAGCTAGATATTATTCCTCATATTTTACAGATTGAAATACAGAGGTTCAGAGAAGATACATGATATGGTTGAAGTCATACAACTACAAATGATCAGAAAACTGGTCACTTGACTTCCATTCCTATACCTAAATCTCTAAACCAGAATGCTTCACAGGCAAGTCAATTAACCCTCACTCTGTCTTGGTTTCAGAATTGGTAAAGTAGGGGCAGTGGTATTTACCAAAGCATAAAATATACAGAGTTTTGAGTGTCTATAGGCAGAAAAAGAGAGAGGTCAGAAATACTATTCCTCATTTTACAGATTCAGAAACGCATGGTAAATTAGGCATTAGAGTCATGGAATAAAATCCTGGTCGGATAGAAGTGAATGGCAAAATTCCTATTCACTTTAATAGGGCTGGGCTTTTACCCAGGAAATGTAGTTTCTACATCTACTTGACCTGGGGCATGTTACTTAACAGAATCTCCGTGTATACAGGTAATAATGTGTTTACTAAATTAATGACAGGTTTCAGAGTAACAGCCGTGTTAGTCTGTATTCGCAAAAAGAAAAGGAGTACTTGTGGCACCTTAGAGACTAACCAATTTATTAGAGCATAAGCTTTCGTGAGCTGTGAGCTGTAGCTCACGAAAGCTTATGCTCTAATAAATTGGTTAGTCTCTAAGGTGCCACAAGTACTCCTTTTCTTTTTACTAAATTAATGTTTGTTGTAAGGGTAAGATAGTATTAAGACCAGAGTTGGGATAGCACTTGAGGACTTTTTGATTCATCTGTAGCTTCTATGAACTTTGTCTCCATTTTACCTCCTTATCCTTAAAGTAGCTTTTTTCAAACTGGTAAGGGTAAATGTTTTAAGCAAAAGTGTCTTTTAGATATTTTCACAATCTTCAGATAGTGAAAAACATTTTGCATGAAGTATTATCAAATCATTTTGAAATTTTGCAAAAATGCCTCAATTTTACAGGCTTTACACAACATCCAAACCAGGCAAATTTCAACAACCACCACCACCAAAACCATTCTGACTATTTCACCCGTCGCTAACGCTAATACTATAATGATGGTTAGTAGCTTTAGGGGCAGCATTGAAAGCACACAGAATAACACATACATTATTGTTTTCTTGATAACTATGGACATTGTTACTCCTTTCTATGTGAAAATGACCCTTTCCTGTGGGCTCAAGTCAGCACTATTGACGTCAGTAGAAGTTTTCCCATTAACTTTAATGAAAGCAGGATAAAATCCCATAGCTATAGCAATAAGAGCAGCGAGGGGTTTTTTTTGCCTGAGTCCCTCTCCTGTCCAATGATTATAAAACATTTTCTTCATATCTTCACCAGAAACTGTTTTACATTAAAGAGAGAGAGCAGCACAGAACACTGTTTCGTACTTAAATAGCAACATGCAGATTTGCCTTTTGATATCAATTTAGTCTGAGTAAGAATTTCAGTGCATTCTTGAATATGTATTCACTATAGTGTTGATATAGAGAGTGTTCTGGGAAAAGATGTTCTTATGAACTATTAAATGTAGTCTAGGGCAACATTTTTATAAATCCTTTTTGCAGTTTAAACAGTTTAGGTCCCGGAAAATCCATAGTCTTGTACACAAACACTGAAGGAGACACTTCATCCTATGGGAAACGTAATCCTTCATCCTTTGAGTCATCTTGTTTTTGATCATTTATTATTTCTTTCATCTCAAGAATATTCACCTCCCAAATTCATGTATGGGGAAAAGTCCCTTAATAAATTACTGATATTCAGGTACAATCTGGATTTTATTAATTTTTCAATACTGAAACATTACATTTTATAGAAAAGGAAACCTTCTTTGACTATGATTATAAATTGTCCCATTTACTTGTACTGTATGTTAATAAAAGGGCAAAACATTGGGCTAGTTCAGGGATTGGCAACCTTTGGCTCATGGCATGCCAGAGTAAGCCCCTTGGCAGGCCGGGCCAGTTTGTTTACTAAAAGTGATGGATCAATTGCAAGGTAGTTCTTACTGCTGCTTGAAAAGAAATAAAGTGCATTCTCCTTCCTAACACTTAGTTTCCTAGAACTGTCTTGACCACAAAGTAGGAATCCTGCTAAGGTGCAAAGAGAAGGCTCATTTTACTCTTCTCTCTCTCCTAGCACAGTTGTACACCACAGAGAAAGAACTAGCCCAGGGATCGTCAACCTTTGGCCCACAGCCCGCCAGAGTAAGCCCCCTAGCAGGTTGGGCCAGTTTGTTTACCTGCTGCGTCCGCAGGTTCAGCCAATCGCAGCTCCCACTGGCCGCGGTTCGCTGCTCCAGGCCAATGGGGGCTGCAGGAAGTGGCACGGGCTGAGGGATGTGGGGCTTACCCTGGCGGGCTGCAGGCCAAAGGTTGACAATCTCTGGGCTAGTTCTTTCCCTGTGGTGTACAACTGTGCTAGGAGAGAGAGACGGGTAAAATGAGCCTTCTCTTTGCACCTTAGCAGGATTCCTACTTTGTGGTCAAGACAGTTCTAAGAAACTAAGGGTATGTCTACACTACGAAATTAGGTCGAATTTATAGAAGTCGGTTTTGTAGAAAGCGTTTTTATACAGGTTTCAGAGTAACAGCCGTGTTAGTCTGTATTCGCAAAAAGAAAAGGAGTACTTGTGGCACCTTAGAGACTAACCAATTTATTTGAGCATGAGCTTTCGTGAGCTACAGCTCACTTCATCAGATGCATGCCGTGGAAACTGCAGCAGACTTTATATATACACAGAGAATATGAAAAAATACCTCCTCCCACCCCATTGTCCAGCTGGTAATAGCTTATTTAAAGTGATCATCAGGTGGGCCATTTCCAGCACAAATCCAGGTTTTCTCACCCTCCACCCCCCCACACAAATTCACTCTCCTGCTGGTGATAGCCCATCCAAAGTGACAACTCTTTACACAATGTGCATGATAATAAAGTTGGGCCATTTCCTGCACAAATCCAGGTTCTCTCACCCCCTCACCCGCCTCCCAAAAACCACACACACAAACTCACTATCCTGCTGGTAATAGCTCATCCAAAGTGACCATTCTCCCTACAATGTGCATAATTAAGGTGGGCCATTTCCAGCACAAATCCAGGTTTTCTCACATCCCCCCCACCGCCATACACACACAAACTCACTCTCCTGCTGGTAATAGCTCATCCAAACTGACCACTCTCCAAGTTTAAATCCAAGTTAAACCAGAACATCTGGGGGGGGGGGTAGGAAAAAACAAGAGGAAATAGGCTACCTTGCATAATGACTTAGCCACTCCCAGTCTCTATTTAAGCCTAAATTAATAGTATCCAATTTGCAAATGAATTCCAATTCAGCAGTTTCTCGCTGGAGTCTGGATTTGAAGTTTTTTTGTTTTAAGATAGCAACCTTCATGTCTGTGATTGCGTGACCAGAGAGATTGAAGTGTTCTCCGACTGGTTTATGAATGTTATAATTCTTGACATCTGATTTGTGTCCATTTATTCTTTTACGTAGAGACTGTCCAGTTTGACCAATGTACATGGCAGAGGGGCATTGCTGGCACATGATGGCATATATCACATTGGTGGATGTGCAGGTATACGAGCCTCTGATAGTGTGGCTGATGTTATTAGGCCCTGTGATGGTGTCCCCTGAATAGATATGTGGGCACAATTGGCAACGGGCTTTGTTGCAAGGATAAGTTCCTGGGTTAGTGGTTCTGTTGTGTGGTATGTGGTTGTTGGTGAGTATTTGCTTCAGGTTGCAGGGCTGTCTGTAGGCAAGGACTGGCCTGTCTCCCAAGATTTGTGAGAGTGTTGGGTCATCCTTCAGGATAGGTTGTAGACACAGCAATGGTTCCCTCAACCCACCTAGCAATATTGTTAACCTATCCAACTATACTCTCAGCCCAGCAGAAGCAGCTGTTCTATCTCGGGGCCTTTCCTTCTGCCCCTCCACCCCCACGAACATGATACAGTTCTGTGGTGACCTAGAATCCTATTTTCGACGTCTCTGACTCAAGGAATATTTCCAAAATACCTCTGAACAACATACTAATCCACAGAGACCACCCTACCAACACTACAGAAAGAGGGATTCTAGGTGGACTCCTCCTGAAGGTCGAAACAGCAGATTGGACTTCTACATAGAGTGCTTCCGCCGACGTGCACGGGCTGAAATTGTGGAAAAGCAGCATCACTTGCCCCATAACCTCAGCCGTGCAGAACACAATGCCATCCACAGCCTCAGAAACAACTCTGACATCATAATCAAAAAGGCTGACAAAGGAGGTGCTGTTGTCATCATGAATAGGTCGGAATATGAACAAGAGGCTGCTCGGCAGCTCTCCAACACGAGTTTCTACAAGCCATTACCCTATGATCCCACTGAGAGTTACCAAAAGCAACTACAGCATTTGCTCAAGAAACTTCCTGAAAAAGCACAAGATCATATCCGCACAGACACACCCCTGGAACCCCGACCTGGGATATTCTATCTACTACCCAAGATCCATAAACCTGGAAATCCTGGGCGCCCCATCATCTCAGGCATTGGCACCCTGACAGCAGGATTGTCTGTCTATGTAGACTCCCTCCTCAGGCCCTACGCTACCAGCACTCCCAGCTACCTTCGAGACACCACTGACTTCCTAAGGAAACTTCAATCCATCGGTGATCTTCCTGATAACACCATCCTGGCCACTATGGATGTAGAAGCACTCTACACCAACATTCCACACAAAGGTGGACTACAAGCCGTCAGGAACACTATCCCCGATAATGTCACGGCTAACCTGGTGGCTGAACTTTGTGACTTTGTCCTTACCCATAACTATTTCACATTTGGGGACAATGTATACCTTCAGATCAGCGGCACTGCTATGGGTACCCGCATGGCCCCACAGTATGCCAACATTTTTATGGCTGATTTAGAACAACGCTTCCTCAGCTCTCGTCCCCTAAAGCCCCTACTCTACTTGCGCTATATTGATGACATCTTCATCATCTGGACCCATGGAAAAGAAGCCCTTGAGGAATTCCACCATGATTTCAACAATTTCCATCCCACCACCAACCTCAGCCTGGTCCAGTCCACACAAGAGATCCACTTCCTGGACACTACAGTGCTAATAAACAATGGTCACATAAACACCACCCTATACCGGAAACCTACTGACCGCTATTCCTACCTGCATGCCTCCAGCTTTCACCCTGACCACACCACACGATCCATCGTCTACAGCCAAGCTCTGCGATACAACCGCATTTGCTCCAACCCCTCAGACAGAGACAAACACCTACAAGATCTCTGTCAAGCTTTCTTACAACTACAATACCCACCTGCAGAAGTAAAGAAACAGATTGATAGAGCCAGAAGAGTTCCCAGAAGTTACCTACTACAGGACAGGCCTAACAAAGAAAATAACAGAACACCACTAGCCGTCACCTTCAGCCCCCAACTAAAACCCCTCCAACGCATTATTAAGGATCTACAACCTATCCTAAAGGATGACCCAACACTCTCACAAATCTTGGGAGACAGGCCAGTCCTTGCCTACAGACAGCCCTGCAACCTGAAGCAAATACTCACCAACAACCACATACCACACAACAGAACCACTAACCCAGGAACTTATCCTTGCAACAAAGCCCGTTGCCAATTGTGCCCACATATCTATTCAGGGGACACCATCACAGGGCCTAATAACATCAGCCACACTATCAGAGACTCGTATACCTGCACATCCACCAATGTGATATATGCCATCATGTGCCAGCAATGCCCCTCTGCCATGTACATTGGTCAAACTGGACAGTCTCTACGTAAAAGAATAAATGGACACAAATCAGATGTCAAGAATTATAACATTCATAAACCAGTCGGAGAACACTTCAATCTCTCTGGTCATGCAATCACAGACATGAAGGTCGCTATCTTAAAACAAAAAAACTTCAAATCCAGACTCCAGCGAGAAACTGCTGAATTGGAATTCATTTGCAAATTGGATACTATTAATTTAGGCTTAAATAGAGACTGGGAGTGGCTAAGTCATTATGCAAGGTAGCCTATTTCCTCTTGTTTTTTCCTACCCCCCCCCCCCCAGATGTTCTGGTTTAACTTGGATTTAAACTTGGAGAGTGGTCAGTTTGGATGAGCTATTACCGGCAGGAGAGTGAGTTTGTGTGTGTATGGCGGTGGGGGGGATGTGAGAAAACCTGGATTTGTGCTGGAAATGGCCCACCTTGATTATCATGCACATTGTAGGGAGAATGGTCACTTTGGATGAGCTATTACCAGCAGGATAGTGAGTTTGTGTGTGTGGTTTTTGGGAGGCGGGTGAGGGGGTGAGAGAACCTGGATTTGTGCAGGAAATGGCTCAACTTTATTATCATGCACATTGTGTAAAGAGTTGTCACTTTGGATGGGCTATCACCAGCAGGAGAGTGAATTTGTGTGGGGGGGGTGGAGGGTGAGAAAACCTGGATTTGTGCTGGAAATGGCCCACCTGATGATCACTTTAGATAAGCTATTACCAGCTGGACAATGGGGTGGGAGGAGGTATTTTTTCATATTCTCTGTGTATATATAAAGTCTGCTGCAGTTTCCACGGCATGCATCTGATGAAGTGAGCTGTAGTTCACGAAAGCTCATGCTCAAATAAATTGGTTAGTCTCTAAGGTGCCACAAGTAATCCTTTTCGTTTTTATACAGTTGATTGTGTGTGTCCCCACACAAGGGCTCTAAGTGCATGTAGTCGGCGGAGTGTGTCCACAGTACCGAGGCAACCGTCAACTTCCGGAGCGTTGCACTGTGGGTGGCTATCCCACAGTTCCCGCAGTCTCCGCTGCCCATCTGAATTCTGGGTAGAAATCCCAGTGCCTGATGGGGCTAAAACATTGTTGCGGGTAGTTCTGGGTACATATCGTCAGGCCCTTGTTCCCTCCCTCCCTCCGTGAAAGCAAGGGCAGACAATCATTTTGTGCCTTTTTTCTTGAGTTACCTGTGCAGACGCCATACCACGGCAAGCATGGAGCCCGCTCAGCAAACCGTAACCGTGTGTCTCCTGGGTGCTGGCAGACGTGGTACTGCATTGCTACACAGCAGCAGTTAATTGCCTTTTGGCAGCAGACAGTGCAGTATGACTGGTAGCCATCATCGACGTAGTCCTGGGTGCTCTTTTAGTCGGGCGCCTGGGCAAACATGGGAGTGACTCAGCCAGGTCATTTCCCTTTTAAGTTTCGTCTCATGGCGATTCAGTCCTACCGGCAGTGCACTCTCTTTTAATCTCCAGCCAGCAGAAGATGATGGCTAGTCGTCATACTGCACTATCTTCTGCCAAGCACCCAGGAGATGATGACGGCTAGCGGTCGTACTGCACAGTCTGCTGCCAGCAAGATGTATAAAGATAGATGAAGTGGCTCAAAACAAGAAATAGACCAGATTTGTTTTGTATTCATTTTCTCCTCCTTCCCTCTGTGAAATCAACGGCCTGCCAAACCCAGTTTTGAGTTCTATCCTTGACGTTTTGAGTTCTATCCTTGAGGGGCCATTCAGTTTCTCGCAAAGCCACCCCCTTTGTTGATTTTAATTCCCTGTAAGCCATGTCGTCAGTTGCCCCTCCCTCCGTCAGGACAACGGCAGACAATCGTTCCGTGCCTTTTTCCTGTGCAGACGCCATAACGGCAAGCATGGAGCCCGCTCAGATCACTTTGGCAGTTAGGAGCACATTAAACACCACGCGCATTATCCAGCAGTATATGCAGCACCGGAACCTGGCAAAGCGATACCGGGCGAGTAGGCAACGTCAGCGCGGTAACATGAGTGATGAGGACATGGACACAGACTTCTGCAGGGGCCCTGGCGATGTGGGCATCATGGTGCTAATGGGCCAGGTTCATAAAGTGGAACACCGATTCTGGGCTCGGAAAACAAGCACAGACTGGTGGGACCGCATAGTGTTGCAGGTCTGGGATGATTCCCAGTGGTTGCGAAACTTTCGCATACGTAAGGGCACTTTCATGGAACTTTGTGACTTGCTTTCCCCTGCCCTGAGGCGCAAGAATACCAAGATGAGAGCAGCCCTCACAGTTGAGAAGTGAGTGGCAATAGCCCTGTGGAAGCTTGCAACGCCAGACAGCTACCGGTCAGTCAGCAATCAATTTGGAGTGGGCAAATCTACTGTGGGGGCTGCTGTGATGCAAGTAGCCAACGCAATCAAAGATCTGCTGATATCAAGGGTATTGACCCTGGGAAATGTGCCGGTCATAGTGGATGGCTTTGCTGCAATGGGATTCCCTAACTGTGTTGGGGCCATAGACGGAACCCATATCCCTATCTTGGCACCGGAGCACCAAGCCGGCGAGTACGTAAACAGCAAGGGGTACTTTTCAATAGTGCTGCAAGCACTCGTGGATCACAAGGGACGTTTCACCAACATCAACGTGAGATGGCCGGGAAAGATATATGACGCTCGCATCTTCAGGAACTCTGATCTGTTTCAAAAGCTGCAAGAAGGGACTTTATTCCCAGACCAGAAAATAACCGTTGGGGACGTTGAAATGCCTATATGTATCCTTGGGGACCCAGCCTACCCCTGAATGCCATGGCTCATGAAGCCGTACACAGGCAGCCTGGACAGTAGTCAGGAGCTGTTCAACTACAGGCTGAGCAAGTGCAGAATGGTGGTAGAATGTGCATTCGGACGTTTAAAAGCACGCTGGTACAGTTTACTGACTCGGTTAGACCTCAGCGAAACCAATATTACTGCTTGCTGTGTGCTCCATAATATCTGTGAGAGTAAGGGGGAGACGTTTATGGCGGGGTGGGAGGCTGAGGCAAATCGCCTAGCTGCTGGTTACGCGCAGCCAGACACCAGGGCGGTTAGAAGAGCACAGGAGGGTGCGGTGCGCATCAGAGAAGCTTTGAAAACCAGTTTCATGACTGGACAGGCTATGGTGTGAAAGTTCTGTTTGTTTCTCCATGATGAAACCCACCGCCCCTTGGTTCACTCTACTTCCCTGTAAGCTAACCACCCTCCCCTCTTCCCTTCGATCACCACTGTCAGAGGCAATAAAGTCATTATTGCTTCACATTCATGCATTCTTTATTCATTCATCACACAAATAGGGGGATAACTACCAAGGTAGCCCAGGAGGGGTGGTGGAGGAGAGAAGCACCAGGAGGGGTGGTGGAGGAGGGAAGGACAAGGCCACACAGCACTTTAAAAGTTTAAAACTTTAAAACTTATTGAATGCCAGCCTTCTATTGCTTGGGCAAGCCTCTGGGGTGGAGTGGCCGGGTGGCCAGAGCGCCCCCCCCCTCACCGTGTTCTTGGGCATCTGGGTGAGGCGGCTATGGAACTTGGGGAGTAGTATGGTTGGTTACACAGGGGCTGTAGTGGCAGTCTGTGCTCCTGCTGCCTTTCCTGCAGCTCAACCATATGCTGGAGCATATTGGTTTGATCATCCAGCAGCCTCAGCATTGAATCCTGCCTCCTCTCATCACGCTGCCGCCACATTTGAGCTTCAGCCCTCTCTTCAGCCCGCCACTTACTCTCTTCAGCCCGCCACTTACTCTCTTCAGCCCGCCACCTCTCCTCCCGGTCATATTGTGCTTTCCGGCACTCTGACATTGTCTGCCTCCACGCAGTCGTCTGTGCTATGTCAATGTGGGAGGACACCATGAGCTCAGAGAACATTTTATCACGAGTGCGTTTTGTTCGCCTTCTAATCTTCACTAGCCTCTGGGAAGGAGAAGATCCTGTGATCATTGAAACACATGCAGCTGGTGGAGGAAAAAAAAAGAGGCAGTGGTATTTAAAAAGACACATTTTCTAGAACAATGGCTACACTCTTTCACGGTAAACCTTGCTATTAACATTACATACACAGCACATGTGTTTTCGTTCCAAGGTCGCATTTTGCCTCCCCCCACCATGTGGCTAGCCCCTCACCCTCCCGCCCCCCGGCTAACACCGGGGAATATTTCTGTTCAGCCACAGGCAAACAGCCCAGCACCTCTGTATGTCCCCTTAAGAAAAGCACCCTATTTCAACCAGGTGACCATGAATGATACCACTCTCCTGAGGATAACACAGAGAGATAAAGAAAGGATGTTGTTTGAATGCCAGCAAACATACACTGCAATGCTTTGTTCTACAATGATTCCCGAGTACGTGCTACTGGCCTGGTTGGTAAAGTGTCCTACCATGGTGGGTGGAATAAGGCTGCCCTCCCCAGAAACCTTTTGCATCGCTTTGGGAGTACATCCAGGAGAGCTGCAAATGCCAGGGCAAATTAATAATTAAACATGCTTGCTTTTAAACCATGTATAGTATTTTAAAAGGTACATTCACCAGAGGTCCCTTCTCCGCCTGGCGGGTCTGGGAGGCAGCCTTGGGTGGGTCCAGGGGGTACTGGCTCCAGGTCCAGGGTGAGAAACAGTTCCTGGCTGTCGGGAAAACCAGTTTCTCCGCTTGCTTGCTGTGAGCTATCTACAACTTCATCATCATCATCATCTTTCTCGTCCCCAAAACCTGCTTCTGTGTTGCCTCCATCTCCATTGAAGGAGTCAAACAACACGGCTGGGGTAGTGATGGCTGAACCCCCTAAAATGGCATGCAGCTCATCACAGAAGCGGCATGTTTGGGGCTCTGACCCGGAGCAGCCGTTTGCTTCTCTGGTTTTCTGGTAGGCTTGCCTCAGCTCCTTAAGTTTCACGCGGCATTGCTTCAGGTCCCTGTTATGGCCTCTGTCCTTCATGCCCTGGGAGATTTTGACAAATGTTTTGGCATTTCGAAAACTGGAACGGAGTTCTGATAGCACGGATTCCTCTCCCCATACAGCGATCAGATCCCGTACCTCCCGTTCGGTGCATGCTGGAGCTCTTTTGCAATTCTGGGACTCCATCATGGTCACCTCTGCTGATGAGCTCTGCATGGTCACCTCTGCTGATGAGCTCTGGCCAGCATGACAAGCTGCAGGTGACGATGCAAATAGGAAATTGAAATTCAAAAGTTCGCGGGCCTTTTCCTGTCTACCTTGCCAGTGCATCTAAGTTGAGAGTGCTGTCCAGAGCGGTCACAATAGAGCACTCTGGGATAGCTCCCGGAAGCCAATACCATCTAATTGCGTTCACAGTACCTCAAATTCGACCCGGCAAGGCCGATGTAAGCGCTAATCCACTTGTCAGAGGTGGATTAAGGAAATCGATTTTAAGAGCCCTTTAAGTCGAAAAAGAGGGCTTCATCGTGTGGACGGGTGCAGGTTTACATCAATTTAACACTGCTAAATTCGACGTAAACTCCTAGTGTAGACCAGGGCTTAGTGTTAGGAAGGAGAATGCACTTTATTTCTTTTCAAGCGGCAGTAAGAACTGCCTTGCAATTGATCCACCACTTTTAGTCAGAACTTCAGCCCTGTGTTGGTTGAATGACTCTAATTAAACATGCAATTGCCAGAGCTCTACGCTTCCCCATCTTTCCCACTCCTGTCAGTGGCAGCATTAAGGGTAGGTATTTACCCATTAACTGTTTGAATGAAACAAAACTCTGGTACCTCAGCTTTTCATGTCTAATATACTAGGTGTAAATCATTCCAACAACTGTATATACAGCAGCCTTGGCACTGTTCTTTCAAGATACTGTTTAACACAGTAATGTGTGTATTTCAAGTTAAGAGAAGCATATAATCATATTATTTCCAATGGTTTAGCAAATGTGCTGCACCTGGCATGTCTTGGAAGTTCCATAGGGTGCTGAATAAAGGCTTAAGGAAAAATTTAGTTAATCATTTGTCGCTGCATACAATAAAGAGAGGTTCATGCGCTTACATTTTGGAGATGTATTCCAATGAAATCCTGTTTGGAATATGCCTCTGCTTTAATTCCCCAGAATGAAGAGGGGAAATGTAATTCTGGGAAATTTTGAAATGAAATTCTGGGAAATTTATTTTTAAAAAAAAAAGGTATCTAGCTAAGACTTCTTCATACTGCTGGAGGTTAGGCTTGGGAGTAAAAAGCTGAACAGACTAATATTTCCCTTCAGTGTTCTCTTGTTTTTTTCCCTTAAGAATAATTCATTTAGAATAATTTAGTTTCTTAAAATTATGTAGAATATACTTTAGAAGGACAGAGACTAGATATGAGTGTGTACATTTGTAGGGGTACATTCACTAAAGCTAACGCAGTGAAGTTATATCTCTCTGTGCCTGTGAGGATTCACTTCTATTGGAACCAGCATTTCCTCCACCATTCTCCGTAGGGAACTGGCTTTTCAGTCATATGAGGGTTCCAAAGGAGGAACTCTGGCACCAGTTGCTGAGGAAAGGCTGTGAATCCTCTCATTCCCTCTGGAGTTGTAATAAAGCTAACTGAACAAGACTACAAACACAAGCCACTGTGTAAAAGTCTGTAAACTCTCTAGATATCTTACTATGCTGAACAAAAATGTGTCATCTCTAGATAGTATGGTGACAGGAGTACTAGAAATGCCTATGATAGACAAGGTGGGTGAGGTAATATCTCTTATTGGATCAACTTCTGTTGGTGAGAGAGACGAATTTTCGAGCTTATGCAGAAGTTGGTCCAGTAAAAAATGCTATATTACCAACCTTGTCTCTAATATCCTGGGACTGACATGGCTACAACAATACTATATATGATAGATAAATCCATTGACATCAAGAGTGCACCCAGATCTATGTCAAGGGACAACCGAAAAAAATCTCCACACATAATTAGTGGCAAAACTTGTTGATCACAGAAAGGGAGTCGCTCATCTATTACTTTCCATCCAAGTTAGATGTATCTTCATCCTGGAGTGACCTTTTACCCCCTTTCTGAACGAAGATCTCCCAACTAATTACAAAGAGTTCTTGTCGCCTATTATAAAATCTAACTAGATGTTCTGCTGTTGTTGGAAAGTCAGTTTATTTTAGGTAGAAAAGACTGAGAAAAGGATATGTGATAGGAATATCTCAGGCTGAGAGAAGTGTTGGCTATATCACAGGTATAGATGAAGTTTAGATCTCATATGCAAAACTCCCATGGATAATGGTGAACCTGGTTTTGGGTGGAAAGGTAGAGCAATGGATAAGAGATTTTTCTCTGGGAACAAAGACGCTCTCTTCATTTTTTGGTCCTTGATTTAATAAAACAATAGGCCTGTGAAACAGAGAAATGATGTGTGGACTAGTTGAAATGTGTGTGGGGAATAGAGAAAAAGGTGTACATAGGAATTTTGATTGTGTTAAAATGGCAAATGATTTACCTGAATTCATAAATGCTCACTTGGTCATAATTACCAATGTTGTCTCTTTGTGCTTAAACTGTGCACATTAATAAATATTCTAACAATTAGAGGGGTTCAAACAATATATTTATTCAGTCTAAAAGTATCCTAAAGAGTTCATTTTATCCATCTGTATAAAAAGGTAGCCAATAGGATGCCTTTATTGCTCTCATGTGGATAATTATGACCTATTCAAAGTTTAGGCGACCTGTTGGACCTTTTGCTTTATGACCCATTTAACATCATGGAGCACAAAATCTAGTCGGTTATTGAGTAAAGAGTCCCTACCCTCCATCACAAATTCCCTCTGCAACAGAAAATAACTTTTCCTGGTGTGGAGAAAGTGAATAAGGAAAAGTTATTTACCTGTTCCCATAATATAAGAACTAGGGGCCACCAAATTAAATTAATGGGCAGCAGGTTTAAAACAAATAAAAGGAAGTTCTTCTTCACACAACGCACAGTCAACCTGTGGAACTCCTTGCCTGAGGAGGTTGTGAAGGCTAGGACTATAACAGTTAAAAGAGAACTGGATAAATTCAAGGAGGTTAAGTCCATTAATGGCTGTTAGCCAGGATGGGTAAGGAACTGGATGAAGTCATGGAGGTTAACTCTATTAATGGCTATTAGCCAGGATGGGTAGGGAATGGTGTCCCTAGCCTGTGTTTGTCAGAGGGTGGAGATGGATGGCAGGAGACAGATCACTTGATCATTACCTGTTAGGTTCACTCCCTAACAGTGGGCTGGATGGACCTTTGGTCTGACCCGGTATGGCCATTCTTATGTTCTGTTTTCTTAGAAATGGCAGTGAACATCGTGCTTACATAGAGTGCTTCTGAGTCTATCAGGTAAACAGCCATTTATTTATTTAACAGAATACATATTAGGTATCATCCCAATGAATCAATCACTGTACGCATGAGTTTTTAAATATCCTTATTGTTTGCCTGAAAATTGGGAAGTGAAGAAACAATTCTTGCCCATCAGTTGTGTGTGTGTATGTATTCCTAAACAAAAATCTGATAAAATTAACTTAGGGTTGAGAGTACATATCAGTAATTTAGGACAAACTACCTTATATTTAGGGATGTTGTTATCCAAAACAAGCACTATAAATTCAGAGTTAAGATTAAACCTAACCTGTTCGGATTCCTTTTAAGGCATGGAAATACACAGTTAAAGTACCCAAACAACCTTAACTCTGCCTGCTAGTGACACGTTTTAATAACCATATGATTATAATAAGACATTTAGTGTTTATGGTTCCAAATTAAACAAAACTTATTTTTAAAGACTTTTTTCCTTCTTCCCATCATGGTGTCACTATAGAGCAGAGTTAAGATTGTTTGGTTGTCTAGCGGTCATTAAGATTATTAGGAACAAAAAGAAAGATCTGAAATGACCTATTTTTAAAATTAATTTAACATAAACTAATTAACAAATTTACTTGTAAAATTCATTCTTACTCAAAGGCTAAGTGCTGTAATTTTGGGGGACACACTGTTATTTTTCATACGTGGTAAAGTAGTAGAATCCCTGAATAAAGTGCAAAACTCAGATTACCTTAGCTTCAGAGCTACAACTGGTGCCTCCATAATTTATACGTGTTTTTTAAAAAAAACACATTTCACAGTCTCTAAGGTGCCACAAGTACTCCTTTTCTTATTTCACAGTGGGTTACTGCAGACACATCCTTCATCTTCAATTGCTATAATTGCTCATAGAGATAATGCACTGTTTAATGCGGTCAGCTCTGTAGGTCATAATAAACCTTTTTTCAGCTCCTTTCTATCACCATGAGGCTATAAAAATCCCAAAATTGGACCTTATATTTGATTGATGCCACTGATTTCCAATTTATTGCTGTAGTTACTGTTCATTAATTTCTTTCATTAGATTTTATAATTTTATAATTTTTATAATTCACGGCAGTAAGTAAAACAATCACATTTAATAATATGTAAGCAGTGACACATTTACACAAGTAGTGTTGTGAATGTAATTCTGGACCTAATTCCAAACATATTTAACTAGCTGAGACTCAATTAACACATGACAGAGTACCCCTTTCATATATTGCCTGGCCAGCATAGGTCTCCATATTGTACATATTACAGTATGGCATAAATTAAATAGCTGATTGGCACAAATGTAATACGGAAGACCTAATTTCATTGTGGCATTCAATTCAGTAAGTCATATATCTGAGCTCTCTGAGGCTGTATGTCTACTTCACATTTGTATATATGAAGAGTGATAAGTTTTTTCTTCTTTGTTAGTTTATATCACTCCTAGTATTGGGAGTATCTACTGTAATCAGTAAGAGGAAACACAAATATATATCAGTCCTGTAATACAGTGAGATGTTTAAAAAGCCAGAACTGTGTGATGAGTCAGTTGGGGTCTTATCCTGTGATTTGTGGCAGGCCTTTAACTCCCTTAGAATTTGAGGGCCCTAGACAGCTTGTCCAGATCAACCTATTAACTTCATTGGAAATTGTGTCTTCATAGGGACTCAGGATCAGGCTCATATGCAGCATAGTAGAGGATGACAATTCTGCTGTTTGTAGGTAGGAAACCCTGAAGAAGTACCTGGCCAAAGAACGGCAGATAAAATGGAAAAATAAATACATTTCTAGAGCATGAATCACTAACATGTAAACAAACCTAGACACACACAAAAGAAAGACATGCCATGGTCACTGCAGAGCTTGTGGTTGTGGTGGAAACCAGTCCTCAGAGAAGGAAATCTTAAAAGAAAAATTTCAAAATATTTTCCAGCTATTCTGCTGTCACCCTTACCTCATAGCTACAGCTCAAAAGACTTTTGACTGAATTCATCTGTTGTTTTACTTAGCTGTGATATGCAGAGCATACTATGCAAAATCTTAACAGTAATGAATAAAGTTTGTCATTTGCCTACAGTTATAAGCACATAATGAAATGGCACAAGTTCCACTTCAAGAAAAATTGAAATTTTACTATAGTTAAAACCTGACTAAAACAATCAAATTATTTAACTAGTTTGATAAAGGCATGCAATGAATTCAAAAGAAATCTCATCAGAAGGGATAGTTAGCACTTCTACTGGCAAATTATCTATGTATGTGTAACATGCCTGACTAGATCCTTCCCCTACTTGCATCTTTCAATTTTCCTGACTCCAAATACATCTCCTGAGCCCTCAATTGACTGCTTAACTTTTAACCGTCAATTACCTCAAGATGACTCCCAACCTTTGGTTATATTTTTGTTGAGGGGTGATCTTAGCTCCAGCACACACTCTGCTGCATTTCACCTAGCTCTCCTTAGAACTCTCACACAGTGGAGGATCCAGTTAATCAAAGGATGCACAAATTTGATCTCTCCCATTATAAAAAATCCAGCTTTGATCCCATCTCCCTTCTCTGCTTCATCTTCAAACTCACTGATCATGCAGTCTACCACCTTTGTCTTACATACACCTTTAATTTCATTCAAGATCCCATCCAATCTAGCTTCCACTCCTACAGTCAATTGAAATGGCTCTCACCAGTCTTTGAGGACCTCTACCTGCCATATTTCAGGACCTCTTCCTCCTCCTGCTTGAAATATCAGCTGCCGTTGGTGTCATTGACTAATTCTTCTCAAAATTGTGACTTCCCTGACTCTGTTCTCTCCTGGTTCTCCTCCTACCTCTAAGATTGTTTCTTCAGAGTTTCATTGGCGAGGGGATACTCTTCCACTCTCCCACTTTCTGTGGAAGTCTCAAAGCTTTGTCACTGCTCACTTCCCCTTTCTTCCTCTCTGGATGGTGTCATTCACTATCATGGCTTTGACTATTATCTTTATGCTGATGACTCACAAATATACTCTGGACCTATCTTCTTCCAGCCAAACAAAATTCTCAGCCTATCTTTCTGACTTACCCTTATGAATGTCTAGCTGTTAGTTGACCCTTATCATGATCAAAACTGAGCTCTTCATCTTCCCCCATAACCTTCTCCTTCCTCCCTGTGTCTTAATATTCCAAGTCGTTCAAGTCCATAGTCACGTTTTCATCTTTGATTCAGCCCTCCCTTTTGATCCACATGTCCAGTACACATGTACACTGTAACAGTTAATACACATCACTGTTGTTATATGCCATACTAGCACTTTGAGTATTCCAAATATTCAAACAAAAACATCTGCTAATTAAATACAGAGAACTTAGTAAGGGCAAGTTGCTAAACTAAGACTAATTCTAGACTGCTCGCTTGCTCTTTCTCGCACTTATTTTTTTTGTTTTGTCTGTTTTAATTTTTTAATAAAAAGTAAGATAATATTGAATATTTTGCTGTGGCTAAGAGCAGTAAGACAGATTGTTAATCAAAGTAAGAGCAATAATGGTGCCAAATTCTTAGAAAAAGCTAATGTATCAATTAAATTGCTACCGAGTATAAGGGTACGTCTGCACTTGAAAAGTGGGTAGATGCAGCTTATGCTGGCAAAAAAGGGCTTTATAATTTTATGTTAATTTTAAAATTGCAAACACTAGCTAGTATACAATTCTGTCTCAAACTATAACTTTCCAATAGTAATATGTCAAAAATGGCTGTCTTTCAAAATAATCAGCACTTTGTGAACTTTGCTCAATGGAAAAATAAAGTACCAGCTGAATGTCACTAAGTACACCAAAATAAGCTGCATAAAGCTTCCCTTTGTAGGATTTTTGTTTATTTTTCAATAGAGAAAGGGTCCATGAGGGCCAAAGTGCAGCGAGTTTCCCATGTTTTTAGTTTCTTTTTGAAGAATAAATATTTTCATTACATCTTGTAAGGCCTTCATTCTTTTTTTTTTAAAATAAACTCAGCTATTTTGGTGTACCCATTGACTTTGGTATGTTTAAAATGCTAGTCAAGCAGTTACACTAAAAGGTACTGTTTACTTTATCCTTAAAGGCACCCACTTAAAAAAAAATTATACAGCCCACTGAAATAAGGACAAAACACTGTGGTGTGCTTTTGAAAGTCTGTTTTTAGTATGCAAATTTTAAATTAATGATATTTATCAGATTAGATCTGTATTTACCTTTATTTTACATTGATGACATGTTTCACAGAGGGTGTATTATACATTTATGAATTAATACAAATAATATGAGGATGAAAAAAGTTATTCTTTGAACTGTTGCCAATACACTGTTTTTAGAATGTGTTTTCAGATCATAGGAACATTTGGAATTCCTGTCAGTGTTGTGTTGAGTCTGCAGCACACAGTGAATTCAGGGATTAAATTATTCTGCAGCTCTGATGGAAACCCTGCTAATGCCAGAGAACTTGTTCCTTAATGGGCTGTAAAATTGTGTACTCTCAGAATGCATCAATTTTACATTAAAATAAATGTAAAGTAAGTATATGGGTGGGAAGAGTTCATTCATAGAAGCTAGATCAATTTTATTACCTACAGTTCTGTGTCATTATATTTCAAGTAACAGTAAATAGCTTTAATTTATACAAAATTATTACTATAAAGAAAATGTATACATTAGGAATTGAGTCACTAGATGACTCAGAGGAGTGGTAATGGAGAGTCATTCTTTTACCTAAATGTCTCCAATTTGATGCTGTCATTACCATCCGACAGCTGTTTGGTGTTTTTTGTGTCCATTGAGCTGGTGGGCAAAGTCCAGCCCCACAGTGGACAGGTGTGCATATCAGAAAACCACCATTACAAACATCACCTTTGTTGGCAGACAGGCCAAGGATTAAATGAGCGTGTAACTTGAACTAACCTTTTATTTAAGAATAGGGTTCAGGCATGTTAGTAGACAGATGCAGAAAATTTGCCTATTTGTGAGTGAAGAGAGGTCAGCCTTCAGGTCTTTGAAGCTGGCATCTTGAAACCGGTCACTGAGTTGTAGTTTTAACATATTAGCTGGTTGAGGTGACCCCTCAGCTTCACATCAGCCAACCAACACATGTTAAAACTATTTCTTATCCTGTCTATGTTCGGATTTTAAAAGTGTTAGTTATCACATTTTAAATAAACACCTTTTTTCCTAGTGTGGACAAGTCCCAAGACTGCTCTTTGGTTTGGTTGGTTTGCAGTATTCTAAGAGCCTGTGCAGCTCTGACCTTTCTCCTCCTGGCTATTTTTTTTTACATGTTTTGTATTTACTGGCCTATGAAATAATACATCTCTTGAGTTCACTCTGGGCCTATGGCTCCTAAGTAGGACACAATGTATTATCATCATGCCATCACGATGGTCATAGAATTCATGCTGGGTATAATAAGAAGAGATATTTTCAACTTACTTTCTTTTTAATTTCACAGATAACCATTGAGAGAGACAGTGGTTTGGATGTGAGCTCCCCTAAGCATGGAAAGATAGATCTAGACAACATGCCCCATGTTGGCGGAAACACCTGGGCTGGTGGAACAGGTTAGCATTCGTTGTGTTCTCGTGATTTGCGTGAGTCTTTGAAGGATGTCTCAGATAACTTTGGTGACCGTTCTAAATTTCAAAAGTATTTTATCATTAAATTCTTTTCCTGCTGTCAGTTTTTAATCCATACTGTGGAAGGTAAAAAGTTCTTCAGAATCATATAAACATAGATACCCAGGACCAGGCAAGTAGATATTAGAAATCTTTATTTCTTACACTTTGGTTAAGGTTGTTAATATCTGATTCCATCCATCCAAAGAGTTCAGTGTCTCCTAATTCTGAATGATATGACAGCAGTCACACTATACACAGTAGTGAAAACCATAGGCACACAAACAACAAATTCTGGAGTTACATTGGCATCTTAGAGACTAACCAAGGTGCCATTATTACTCCTTTTCTTTTTGCGAATACAGACTAACACGGCTGCTACTCTGAAACCTGGAGTTACATTGTTAATTTACAGGAAGCAAAGTTAATAGTTTTAAGGGCTAATAGCTTTGAGGATTTAAAGTAGGAGTTAAGTGGAGTGTAAGCTCTCTGCACAGGGGTGAATTTCATCTTTGAAGAATAAAGGCCTTATTTTGATTGCAAAATTGGAGTCAGAACTCCGCTTTACCATGGTATTACTTCACTTTTGAAAGTACACAGTTATTTGCAAATGCAAATAACGTATTTTCTGTGGGACTTGGGGTGGGGTGATAGTGGAGGTTTTAAAAGAGGAAGATTTATGTGATAGTTATGACACATACTTGATTTTCATATCATCTGTTCTAGGTGGGAGAGACACAGCAGGGCTGGGCGGCAAAGGTGGGCCCTATAGACTGGATGCTGGCCACAAAGTTTACCAGATATCTCAAGCTGAGAAAGATGCTGTTCCTGAGGAGGTGAAGAGAGCTGCAAGGGAGATGGGTGAAAAGGCCTTTAAACAGAGGTTAGTATTCAAATTTGATTTCGGCCTCCATTCTGCCCACCACCCATCCACACCAAGAAGAATAGCTGTATGGAAGCATTATAACAAAGATGGCTGAAATTGTTCAGATGAAATTACAGCAATCACAGAAGAGCTCTTTGTAAGCTTGAAAGCTTGTCTCTCTCACCAATAGAAGTTGGTCCAATGACAGATATTACCTCACCCACCTTGACTCTCTAACATCCTGGGATCAACATGGCTACAACAACACTGCATACAGTAATCACAGCTGTTTACCAGTACACCTTCATACTGTTTCACAGTTTAAGACAGGAAGTGAAGAAAACTATATCTTATTGAAACCACACTATTAAAATGCTAGGGTGATTTGTGTGGGCAGTTTGTAATTACCTGAGTGAGAATTTGGCCAGGTCCTTGATGTAAATGCTCCTACTCTTATGAAAAATGTCATAACCATATACAAATTCCCATTTAAATTATGAAGAATTCAGATTATATACAGATGGTAAAAATCCATCATTGTAAAGCTTCAGTATCCAACAAACAGTCCCTTTAAACTGCTTTGAAAATTATCTTTGAAAAGCAAAATAGCTTATTTTTAAAGGATCTAGGGCCAAGTCTTTGGCTCATATAAATTGTCATAACTCAGATGACTTTCTTAAGAGGACCAGAGTTCTTACCAGCATTAGCATGATGTGTAATGGCTTTTAGATGCATAGTGTGTCAGGTTCTAAGACCATGCATAGAAATTTAGCACATTTCTGCTGACTCACCCCTAGTGTCAAACTGTGGTATGTTGCATAAAGATGCAGAGTTCTTCTGCTGACTCATATTGGCAGCCAGACCAAGTGGGTTCTATTATTTCCCACCCAGGCTATAAGACAGTTTGAGAGTGTCACTAGGACAGAAGGAACTACTAGATGGAGAGTAAAATCCATCCTAGAAACCACTAAGTTCTGGAGAAGCTCCATCAGGAACTGACATCTGCTGTTATTTAAGCAGTGTGGGAATGCCACTTGCTTACACAGATATATAAACAATTTTTATTATTGTTTTCTTGGGGGTATTAAATATAGAATGTGCACTGCACTGTTGAATCATTAGATTTTTGTTTAATTAACAATTTAGCTCTTTAGCACTCAGCTCAAACCTTTATTTTCAGCAGTATTTTATTACCATTATTATTATTAGGTTGTATTATTATTAGTATTATTATTAGTATTATTAGGCATTAGTATTATTAGGTTGGACTAGATGACCTCCTGAGGTCTTTTCCAACCCTAATCTTCGATGATTCTATGAAACAAAATGGCTTTTTAGAAAAACTTACTTCAACTGGCAATATGTACACCCACCCCAGTTTTATTTCCTTTTTGTACAATATTTTATTCATTTATTTAGAGAACCTGATGTTGGTAAATTACCTCACTGTTTATATATCTCTGTTCTTCAAAATGACTCAACTATTGCGGTTAGCTATGAAATATTTTGACATTTTTGTAGCTTTTTGTATTATACATACAGATGCATACACACACCCCTCTCTACCTCCCTCCAACATGCTTTTATGTTTTTTCCCTTCCCCCAGTTACTCCTTTTCAGAATATTATCCTTCTTACCGGGGAAGGCTAGCGCCTACAAATAGTTGACATGGGAATGTTGCAGCTGCGTGCTATAGAACCTGAATATCTGCACCATCAACAACTCATGGATTATTAAAGTCCCAGGACTTATACCAGTGGTGGGCAACCTACGGCCCATGGGCCGCACATGGCTCGTCAGGGTAATCCACTGGTTGGCCGCGAAACAGTGTTTACATTGACCGTCCGCAGGCACGGCTGCCCGCAGCTTCAAGTGGCTGCAGTTTGCAGTTCCCGGCCAATGGAAGCTGTGGGAAGCAGCAGCCAGCACATTTCTGTGGCCCTCACCACTTCACACAGCTCCCATTGGCTGGGAACAGCAAACTGCAGCCACTGGGAGCTGCAGGTGGCCGTGCCTGAGGACGGTCAATGTAAACAAACTGTTTTGTGTCCCTCCAGTGGATTATCCTGACGGGCCGCAGGTTGCCCACCACTGACTTATACACACAGTACTGTATTTGGCCCACTCTGGGAGCTTGAAACCACATTGATTCTGTATAACACTGCAGCAGTCCTCCTTGGACTCTCCTCTGCCCTCCGAGATAGCTGGGCCTCTGTCCCTTCTGACTGACGCTGACGAGTTGGGCTGCTTACTTGAAATTTTGTCTGGAACTGGACCATGGTTCTTGGCCTAATTATCCTTCTCAAGCAGTTCAATCAGCTGTGACTTGGTTAGCTTTTCCAACACAACCTTTTCTTACTAAACGGCTGTATAATCTTCCTTATGGAGCTGATTAAACACCATTTTCCTTACTGTTTCCTTTGACTTACCGCGTTTTAGCTGTTACAGTAACTTGTTGCAAAATACTACTGTTGTATCCAGTACCTGACAGTCTGTCACCAGCTATCATGGATCTACATGGGGTTTGACGTCCCAGCCTTCAGACAGTCCCTTTGGGTGTACTCCTGTTATTGCCAGGCTTTCAGTTTGGCTTTTACAAGGATGATGCAGTCTCATGACTCCAAGACTGGGCCCTTTGGGTCACAACACCCTTGTTTATCATAGTGCACTCTCCACTAAGTCCAAATGAATTCAGACTCCTGTTAGAGATTTTACCCCTGCAGGGAGCAATGCAGGGTAGCCTTTTCAGAATAAGCCAGCATTTATTAGTCAACTGAAATCAACCCTTTGAAAGTCCTTAGGTTTGCATGGAAATGCCAAGTTTAAGTCAGAGTCTGCATTGACTGAAGCAATTGCTCCAACTTTCCATGGTTTGCTGGAGTCCATTGTCTCTATCTGTGTGCAGCTTAAGCCCCGGTTTGTTTATACCTGATCCCTTTGGGTAGTCTACACTGGAATGTAAGCCTGGGCTCAGACTCCAGCCCAAGCAGGATAGATGGTGGTGACTCCTTGTTGCTGGCTCCAGTTGCCAGAGGCATGCAGACCCAAAACATGGCCCTGCATGATGTATTAGAGGCTGCAACAACTTCCTGTAAACTACCATGGGATGGGCAGTCAAGTTTTCTTACACTGCACCACAAACAAGGGCTAGAGTGGCTACAGCTTGGGAGGGTGCTAGGAAGCCTGGGATAGACTGGTTTGACTCGGGCCTGCGAAGTACAGTGTAAATGCATGAGTGCAGGTGAGAGACCAGAATCCAGAAATTCTAAATCAGCATAGACTCTCAGGCCTTGATTTACAAACACCAAGTCTGCATGCTTGAGCCCCACACACCCTGGGCTTACGTTGCAGTGTAGACATATGCTTTGTCTCCAGATGCAGCTATGCTGTGTTCACAAGTTAATGTCCAGTCCTTGGGTCTTCCATTGTCTCTCCATTTATCTGTACTGATTCCATTCAGTTCTTGATGGTGCATTTTGGTCCCACCCAGACAGGCTGATGATTCCAACATCTCTCTTGTTCCTCTTGTCCCAGAGAAGAAATTAATCCCTTCACACTCAGTGGCTAGACATACAAAGTCAGTGGGTAAACTGAATAATGCTTCATAAAAATATTACAAAAATTCCTCCAAGATCCACATCTCTTCCCCCTTTAAGAACAAACTGAGCGGGATTACTCCCAGTGATTTAGAGACAGTCAAGCACCGTGGGACAACACACAAAGCAATAATACTTGCATTCCCCTTAATATGAATTACTTCCATAATCATAATTATGGAGGGTTATAGTCCATAACAACCTGGCATTAGAAGCTTTCATATGATTGAGCCAGGCAAGCGATCCATATACAATAAAGTGCCACCCTTACAGATCTTCTTCCATGCATCCTCTTACGAGCCCACACAGTTGCAAGACATTACTTTTCAATAGCTGCATAATTCTTTTCCCTGGGGAGCACTTTTGTGCTTAGCTGTGCAAATGGATGTCTCTTCCTAAGCATTAGTCTGCATCAACACAGTGTCTGAGGTATCCGTGAAGACCATAAAGGGTTTGTGAAAATCTGGGTTTACCAGAACTGGATCTTTGCTTAGGGTTTCCTTCAGTTCACAGAAAGCTGTTTGACACTGTTCCATCCAAACTACTTTGTCTGACTTACCCTTTTATAATTCAATGATAGGAGCAGCTAGGGAGTTAAAGTAGGGGTACAAATCTCCTGTAAAACCCCACCATCAAATAAAGGAGTGGGCCTGTTTTTGTTTTTTTTATTTTGAGAGCGGGTCAGTCCTTAATGGCCTCCATCTTTGCAGGGTCTGGCTTCATGAGACCACTCCCCAGACTGTGTCCCAGATAAGTCGCTTCTACTACTCCGCTTTATACTTTTCTACCTTTACAGCCAGTCCTGCCTCCCTAAGGCAGTGGAGAAGCCTCCTAACCTGGGACATACATTCTTCCCAGATTCGGCTAAAAATACAAATGTTGTCAACATATGCCAAGCAAACTCCTCCATTTCCCTCAGTAATCTACAAGACATTGAAAGAAGGCTGGTACCCTCTCCAGGCCAATGTAAGACCACAAACCTCAAAAAGCCTTATCAGAATGGTCATGACTAAAGCTCCTAGGCACTACAATAATGCAAATAATAAATAATAATATTACTGTCAAGTTTACTGAGTGGTAATAGGAACTAGTAAGGAACCTGCTGCATAGTCCAAGAAAGGTTGGGTCTAGACTAAGGAAAGAGTGAAGTGAATTGCAAGATTCACTGTTTATATGTAATTATCTGAAAGGACTACTTAAATATAGTGCAGCCTGTTTAGCAGTTCTGAGTGGGAGGCTAGGATTTAAAATTATCACTCCTGAAATTTCCTGGCTGAAATGTACTGGCTATGGAAAACACATCAAATCACTGACATTATCAGTTGAATAAAAGTGGTCTCTGTTTATTCTGCTACTCTCCACCCCAGTTTCAACTTCTAGAATCCCCTGAGAGTTCCACACACCTTACAAGAGATTTTTCAGAAAGCTGTTACAACCGGTCATATTATTTCCAGTTTTCATCGTAACTAAAATAACACATGGTGCATTTTTATGTGTAATGTGATCATACTGTTCATCCATACCTGTAAGCACAATGTGTTTTTTGAGCTCTCAAAGATCAGACAACTTATGCAAAACCTCAGATATTGCATAGCTCTTTTGCTGAACTGTTTTTAATTCTAGACTAAGCACTGGTTTTCTTATTAATCTTGCAGTATAATTCCCCTCTGTAGGGAGAGGATAACTGGTAGAGCCACTGTAATTGTAGACATCAAACTAATAGACTGCAGTCTGCTGATTGTATCATTTTTCATGCAGCATCCACCTTGACATTTGAGACAATCCTTTGTAAATATTTGGAGAGACATGTGAATGTTAATAGAGTAGTGTAATCAAGCTACTTCTGGCAGGTGGACTTTCATAGTGGATGGTCACTGTTGTGATAATTGGGCCTATAAATTTACTCTCATGAACTCAACTGTAAAAAGTATGTGAAAGTTCACAAGTTGTCACAATAACCTGTAATAACTAGTGTTGATGGGGAAAAAATACAAAAAGGAGATAGAAAAGCTAAATTAGTTTAAACGAAAAGGCCTACTCATATTGTTCAAGGACTGTTAAATTCATTTTTGGTAAAAACAGAATATGTGGAACTGGAAATTAATGAACCAGAATTGGTGTGTCTGATATTAGACTTAATTGATGGACAAAATAATGAGGGGATGGGCTATTCCCACCATTCCCTTTGTGGGTTCTTAAAGAAAGACTTTGGAGGGGTGGAATAGAGAAGAATCCAGATGGAGGCTACTAGAGTGAGCTTCTCCATCATGGCTGCCTCCCGCACCATGTCCTGAGACCCTAGACCAGCTTTGTCCTAATTCTGAGGTGTCTTGACCAAATTGAGGCAGAGAGAGGGATCCAGATGACATCACCACTCCTACCAGCTCCAGCTGAATCCCAAACCCACCTGAGATGAAACGGGATCTGTCGGACTTTAGCAGCAGCTGCAGCAACAAACAGCTCCAGCTCATCTCAACTAATTTCTTCTCTTTTCCTCAAAAGGACAGATTTACCGTCTTCGGTACCATCTTAGAGACTGTCAAATGGGGTTTTTTTTCTTCTAAAACTCTCTCCAGCTAAAGGGAGACGGAACAGAATTTAACACTATTTAATGTTGGACAGTTATGTTCACACCTTGGCCCATTTATTCCATCTAAATTAATGCAATATTTTTGGCAGCCCAATGTGTGACTCTCTCAGAAGATGGCACTTCAGCAAACAAGCGATTATTTTCAAAGTTCATTTCAAACAAAACTTTGTTTTAAAATTTTTAATGTTTAATGTAAGATTTGTATCCAGCTGAATCCCAGCTGTGTCCGAAACACCACCTGAGATAAAACGGTATTGGACTTTAAAACAGCAGTAACAACAGCTCTAGCTCATCTCAACTAACTTCTTCTCTTTCCCTCAGAAGAATAGTTTTTACCTTCCAAGAGACTCTGAAACAATGGGGATTTTCCTTCTAAAAACTCTCTTCAGCTAAAGGGAAAGGGAACAAGAATTGTGGTTAAAATGAAAGCCTTACTTAATTCTTTACATTTCAAAGGTTAAAAGGATTTTTAATGGTAAGTTTGCCATTATACAAAGCAGGCTGAGGTCTCTGTATATCAAACTTCAGACCTTTAACACTGTTTAATGTTGGGCAGTGAATGATTATGTTAATACCTTTGGTCCATTTGGTGCATTTAAATAATACAACATCGCATAGACTACTATAGTAAAACATGATCTTTAGTTTAATATTTAGGAGATACATTTTCTCTGGGTTGCGAAGGTATTAAACTCAGATTCCAGGAGTCACCAAGGTAAATGCCAGTGCACAATGTTGTTTGCAGTAGCCGTGTTGTTCCCAGGATACGAGACACAAGATAACTGCTACACACTAAAAACCATGAACTCAGCAGAGACTGGTTTTATGGATCATCACAACACCACACATGCCCTTGACCCACTTGCTAACCAATAACTGCCAACTTCATTTTAAGTGGTGTCTTTCAGCATGTGTGAACACCTTATGCTTTACAATCTGTCCCAACTTGTATTTAGCTTACATGCAGAGCCGTCCTTACCCATGCGCAAAGTATGCAGATGCGTAGGGCACCAGGAAATTTGGGGCACCAAATTTCCTGGTGCCCTGCGCAGCTGCTTGCTGCTCCAGCCCCTGCCCCGCTTCTTCCCCATGGCCTCCACCCCAGCCCTGTCTCTTCCTACCCCCACTCCACCCCTTCCCTAAAGCTCTGCTCCGCCCCGCCCCTGAGGAGTGCAGCAGGGCTGGGCCTGCACTCACTGGCTTGGGGCTTGTGGGCCGGCTATGTAGGGCCCCACAATAGCTAGGGACGGCCTGCTTAGACACTCTGGTTACCTTCCCCACACCTAAACAAGAGCTCTGTGAAGTTGGTCCAATAAAAGATTTTACCTCACCTATTTTGTCTCAGTGCACAATATTGAGAATTTTCCTCTTCCTAGCTATGGTGCTGTAATAATCTTCTGTAACGACTGTCTCACAAAGTGTATAATTCAGTGTAGAAAAACATTAGATCATAGTAAAAAACAAAGTTGTAATCTTTGTTTCAACATTATTCATTAAAGAACTGATCCAACTCCCACTGAAGGCAATGGGAGTCTTTCTATTGCTTTCACTGCAAGTTGGATTAGGCCCTAATGCAGTAGTTCTCAAACTAGGGCCGCTGCTTGTTCAGGTAAAGCCGGTTTGTTTACCTGCTGCTTCCGCAGGTTTGGCCAATTGCGGCTCCCACTGGCCACAGTTTGCCGCCCCAAGCCAATGGGGGCTGCGGGAAGCAGCAGCCCTAGTTTGAGAACCACTGCCCTCATGCATCTGTAGAATTCATGTTACAATATAATATGCTTGAGGCAAGTATCTTGTAATAGCAAATTAAGTTGTACCTCACCTAGTCTACCTGCAGTTTTTGTACCACTTTAACTATATCTGATTAAAAACCAATATTGTTAAAGCAGTGCAGCCCCCTGGCGTGGATGCAATTGTACTGGTATAAAGGTGCTTCTACTGGAAATAAGCCATACAGATATAAACACCTTTGTACCAGTGTAACTGCATCCACAGTAGGGTGTTGCACTGCTTTCACTGTATGCTTAGAAACAGATAAAGCAGTAGAACATGTGTGTGTAGACCAGCCCTACAGGAAATGGTATAATATATATATACCAGTATCAGCAGCTCAGAAATAATTCTCTATTTTAGACCTTCTAACAACACTAAGCTCTGTGTTCTGCCTTCTTTGTTTAGGAGCAATTCTTTTAAACATTTGTTCAAAACTTTCCATTTGTTCTGAGGTTTCTTTATTTTGTAAAGGGTGTTTAAAAGGTACTAACTAGTTTTAGGTCTACCAGGACAGACTTGCAGAGCACTACTTAACCTTATCTTTGTGTTAAATGTTGGTTACCCAGAATGTTTAAAATGCATTACAAATGAGGTAAAAAATACACACCTTGACAACTCCCTTTATGTACATATAGCAACACCTGAGCAAGCAACTGTTGTGTAATTTTATCACAGTTGTTAAAGTATATGACTTGCAGCCTAATCACTAAAACAAAAGGATCTGAGACTGCTAAAGGATTAGTACCCTCCATACATATTAAATGTGATGTAGGCTTTGTGAACATCGGTTATTAACTGTCTCTTCAGAACTCAACAAAAGCAGCTGCTACTCCTCAAAGTCTGTCCATTATTGTTTGAGTTTAGCTATTGTGACAAAGTTCCTCCTCTGCTTTGGTGGGTCCTGTGCTTTTTGGTGGATTTACTCACCTCAGAGGTTCACGGCAGCCTTCAGTTTGGCCACTTTTGCTAGAGGCTCAAACCTGCTGTTCACTCAGCTAACCTAATGACTGGCCAGCATGGGGGAAATGGAGAACAGTCTCCTCAGTCTCTGTTGTCCCACCTAGTGGGACAATCCTTTCCAAATTAGACCTTCCCTTCTGGTGTTGCTCACAGACCAGATCAACTCCTCCTGTGTCTAATGAGGAGTTGGGTGGGGATGGGGGGGAACACCGGGTTCCAGCCCAGGGCCCTGTGGATAGCATCTGTCTATATCTCCTATATCAGCTGCATGACAGCTACAGCTACAACTCCTTGGGCTACTTCCCCATGGCCTCCCCCAGCACCTTCTTTATTCTCACGGCAGGATCTTCCTTCTGAAGCCTAATCATGCTTGTATTCCTCAGTCCTCCAGCAGCACACCTTCTCGCTCCTTGCACACCCTCCACTAACTAATGGGAGGTCCTTTTTAAACCAGGTGTCCTGATTAGTCTTCCTGCCATAATTGATTCTAGTATGTTCTTAATTGGCTCCAGGTGTCTTAATTGGCTTGCCTGTCTTAATTGGTTCTAACAGGTTCCTGATTGCTCTAGTGCAGCCTCTGCTCTGGTCACTCAGGGAACAGAAAACTGTTCATCCAGTGGCCAGTATATTTGCCTTCGACCAGACTCCCGCACCCCACTGGTCTGGGTCTGTCACACTATTATCAACAAATAAATTTACCCCTCTCTGTAGAAATGGATTAGATGCTTTTTCACGGTTCCATTCTTAATCTTTTAGCCTCTTTCTTGCTTCAGATTAAAGGAGATCCAGATGAGTGAATATGATGCGTCTACTTATGAAAGGTTCTCTGGAGCTGTCCGAAGACAAGTTCAGTCTCTCCGAATCATCCTAGACAATCTGCAGGTAACACTTGATTCATTGGTAAAGGGAACTGTCAACTCACTAGATTAGGACCAAAATGTTACCAACTGTGCTTTAACATTATATCACTATTTGATTAATATTATCATTGGGAGTCGAGAGCAAATTCAGGTCCTACATACAATTAGGGCAAACACAGGAATATGTGACTATTTCAAAAACAGCATTAAAGTGGACCTGTGTTCTGGCCACCCAAGAATCAGGATTCCCACACAACTCACCACAGGGATGACTTTTTAGAAGCACAATTAAACCGAGTGAGAGAGGAGATATTGGGAGATGAGAAGGATGTGTGTGACAATGCATGGATCCCATTCCGTGTCCCTGATTCTGTCCTGGAGCCCCCCTGTGGCTCAGAAGTGTGAATAAGGCAGATTTTCATAGGGGGCCCATGGCTCCTGCCTGGTCATAGCTTTTCAGGCATCCAACTATGTGTAGCAGAAAGCTTAAATTTATAAAGCTTAAATTTGACTCAGTTTAAAAGAAACATTGGCACATTTAAAAATAAAAATAGCTGCTCTCTTTATGTAGGACATAACCAACAAGAAAGTTTGTCCTTTATTGCCTTTGTTTGCTGTATTATCAGTTAATTAACCATAGAACTGTGCTAGCTTCCAGCAATGCTGGTACACAAACACTGTAAACAAAAACAAGAATATTCATTTCAAGATAAAAGTGAAGAAAGTTGGAAAAAGGAAAGAATTTTTACATTTTTAATGGGAGCAGGTGGCGATAGCACTAGAGATGAGAAAACATAGAACTAGTTAACTTATCAGGCAGACATTCCTTATTTCAGGAATATAAAGTCAGTGGTGCAATTAAAAGTGGTGTCACTTTTAGGTCAAATTTTACTATGTAATTATGGTTTTGAAAAATAAGCTCCTTAAAAATCCTCAATCACTTTCTAACTTTGGGAGGTATTATAAACTGCAATAACTAGACATACAAATTCATAACTTTTCAAATTAAGTTTGAAATAAAGACAAATTTAAACTTATTATGATTGCATAATGTGTGCACATTGTTTATATTATTCAGACCCTAATATTTGTTTACTTGTCTCTTGCTTTATCGTGAATCCTTTAAAGATGGGCCATCATTTTATTGACATAGAAACAGCTGAAAATCATTATGGAAAAATAGTTTTTTCCTTGAGAGTTTTCAGGCACAGTTTGCTCTTTCTATTTTAGCAGCATCACATGCATTTACAAAATATATTGAAAACATATTGGTGTGTTTTTGTTTTGCTTTTATTTTGTAGATAGAATAGGAACTGTATGCAATTCTACATAGAAGGGATAGTCATTGAATATTTTAAATAAATTAGCAGTGTTTTGGAGAAGAAACTAGTTCAAATTTTAGCAGGAAAAGAACAATGTCAACTCGTTTTTCCCTTAAGATGTTTACAACTCAAATACTTTTAATTAATGCATAATCAGAATAGCAAACATCTTCAAGAAGAAGCTATCATCACCTGAAACACATCTCTGAAAATGACTAAGAGAATAGGATTAGTGTGAACCATGCCGCTAGTCAAAACATTTTCTTTCCACACATCTTTTCCTTCAGTAGTGAATATCCTCAAAGCTATAACTTTGTCAGTGTAAACAATAACTAAACTAATTAAGAATATGCTCAGTGAAGCTGAAACTTTATTGCCTTCTGCTGTTTTTCTCTTGCTGTCGACCAAGAGGAAGTTGATCACAAATACTTGAAAGAACAGCAGCCCTCAGAACTTGGTGTGTTAAAGACCCATCCATGCTCAAATGCTTGTAGTCAATGCTGTGAACAAAATGTTATCTCAGCCCATTTTATTGTTCCTGTCACGTGTGTGTCTCTCTGTGTGAGACAGGGCAAACTGGCCATCACTTGTGAAATTTTGATAGGGTGTGTATATATCATCTGGAAGTTAAAACAGTCAGAAAAGGAACCAAGGCAGGATGACAGACTGCAAACTTATTGACTTAAGGCAACATCAGAGGAAGATGAGACTTCCACTTTGTAATGCTTTATGAATCAGAAAAGATGCCAAAATCATTTGCTTTGCAGATTTCCTCATATTCCTCTCTGCTCCTGAAGTGGAAGTAGATCTTGTAGAATGAGCTCTTGAATAAGAAGGATGAGTTCTGCCCAGTCTCATACAAGATTTACAACTGCTTCCCCAACCAGTATGAAGATGGTGGCTTTCACAGTTTTAAAACCTTTGTCCTTGCCCATCTGGGAAATAAGACACCTGTTTCATCAGTTGTTCCACTATGAAATTCAGTATCCAGTTGGCTATGTGGGCTTGAAGTGGAAAGTGAGGTTTTCTCACTGCCTGGAGAACCTAGAAGTATGGGTGTTAAGCTAAATCCCTTTTCCAGAGTGTAAACAGAAGACTTCTAACAAAGACATCTGGACACGTAAGGCTTTAAAGGTCAGACCTTTAATGAATCCATCAATTAAGACCCAAAAGTAGGTTTTTCTAGAACTGATTTCAAACTGAGGACATGTTCAGAACACCTACATTTGAACACATGCCAGAGGCAGTGAGCTGGGATGTAGAATTTTTTGTGGACTGTAGTGGGTCATCAAATAGCTGTCCACAGTGTACAAAGTTTCAGAGATCTGTCCTCTCAAATTCCAGGTGTGCATCTTGAACTTCTCTGGGATTGGCAAAGCATGGTCCCTGCTTCAGAAGATTTCCGATGAGAGGTAATTTCAAAAGAAGACAAACTGACATTTCTAACAGTTGAAAGAACCAGGGTCTGTGAGGACAATGAGAGACCATTAAGAGGACACTTAAGCCCTGTTATCCTCATAATCAGGTGACTCCAGGAGCACTAGCAAAGATCTGTAATACCTACACCTTAATCCAGTCCCACTGATGTTGAATTTACAGGAAAGGAGTATAATGTCCAACTTCTCATAGGTTGGGAGACAGACACACACAAACCATCCCATTTCACTCCCAAATAATTCTCTCTTTCCATGAAAATCTCAGCTGTACTGCCAGGACCAGTGGGTTAAAGTGGAGATCCTGTGAATCCGATCATACATTAAGTGAAACATGAAACCCACACTCAGCAAATAAACTGTGCTATCTTCAAATGGACCCTCTGACATGCAAGTCATTGTGAAACTATCCTTTGAAAATGTTCTTAAATACATTATTTTTGTCTAAGCACCCAATTCTTCAGTCTTCAGAGCTTACTTCAGTGGGAGTATTACTAGCGTATGGACTGCAGGACTGAGCTGTAGAGAATGGTACATCAGTATTAACAGTCAATGCACAAACAACCATGGTTGCAAAAAGTGCATTGTCTGAGACTCATAGAATATCAGAGTTGGAAGGGATCTCAGGAGGTCATCTAGTCCAACCCCCTGCTCAAAGCAGGACCAATCCCCAACTAAATCATCCCAGCCAGGACTTTGTCAAGCCTGACCTTAAAAACCTCTAAGGAAGGAGATTCCACCGCCTCCCTAGATAACCCATTCCAGTGCTTCACCACCCTCCTAGTGAAAAAGTTTTTCCTAATATCCAACCCCACTGCAACTTGAGACCATTACTCCTTGTTCTGTCATCTGCTACCGCTGAGAACAGTTGAGATCCATCCTCTTTGGAACCCCCTTTCAGGTAGTTGAAAGCAGCTATCAAATCCCTCCTCATTCTTCTCTTCTGCAGACTAAATAATTCCAGTTCCCTCAGCCTCTCCTCATAAGTCATGTGTTCCAGCCCCCTAGTCATTTTTGTTGCCCTCCGCTGGACTCTTTCCAATTTTTCAACATCCTTCTTGTAGTGTGGGGCCCAAAACTGGACACAGTACTCCAGATGAGGCCTCACGAATGCCGAATAGAGGGGAATGATCAAGTCCCTGGATCTGCTGGCAATGCTCCTAGTTATACAGCCCAAAATGCTGTTAGCATTTCTTGATTGCATTGTTAGCATTTCTTGATTATTACTATTTGCAATGTTTTGATTGTAAATTGCATACCAGATTATTATGAATGCTGTTAGAAAAGGAACCACTCATACTCCATTACATAAAAACAACGAGGAGTCCGGTGGCACCTTAAAGACTAACAAATTTATTAGGACATAAGCTTTCATGGGTAAAAAACCCACTTCAAACGCACTTCTTCAGATGCATGTCTCCTTCAGTGTAGGTATTTTTACGTGATAACGTTGAGTTTTGCCTCTGTTTTAGTCATCCAATACATTTTGTCACAATACCTGGATGGAAAACACTTCTGTTGTGCCTGTCCCTCTAGCTTTATGGATTTCTGCATAGATTCATTTGCGTACTATTTTCCAACATATCTGCAATTAAAATGCAAAGATTACATGGTCCATATTTCAAATTCTGTATGTGAAAAGGCTTAGAAGTGACAAAAATTGTGGAGAAAAATATATTCTTTGTCAGCAATAATTAGTCCCTCAGCAAGAGAGACCAGGCATTGATGAAAATGTGTTCGGATTTCACCAACTTGTGCCAGAGCTGTCACATAATTACAAAGAAAACCCATATTTGTGTCATGTTCTGTATCTCTTAAACAGTGTAAAATGTTCCAGCAGCACTGAATGAATTAAGGATGCTTTTCTCTTGTAGGCCAAGGGTAAGGAAAGACAATGGCTGAGACACCAAGCTATTGGAGAGTTAGATGATGCCAAAATAATTGATGGACTAACAGGAGAAAAAGCCATTTATAAACGACGGGGAGAGCTTGAGCCAGAAGTAAGTATTCCATAACTAATGGGTGCAGCTAACGAGTTTACTAGTTTCTTGAGCTCCATTATGCTAGCCTAGTAAAGATGGTTAACAAGTTTAAATAAAATGAAATGACCATCACATCTTTCCTCACTAACACACTTTATCATGATATAAGAAAACTTTCCGCACTCAGGTTTTCGGATTTGCAAATTAACAATTCTAATATAAAATTAATGAGAAAATGAGTGAATAATTAAAACCTAAATAAAAGCTTTTAAAAATCTACTATTTTATGACTACTCATCATTTTGGATGTTCGTCAGAAAATTTTTTGTTAGAATTGAAAGAGTCATTGAAAGAGAAACCAGTTGACACACACCAACAAAGCAACTTTAAGACTAGTTGTCTTGATCATCATTATATTGTAATAGCCAGATTTAATATAGCAGATTATTTTTAATTTTAATGTTTAAAGTTTACACATGAAGGAATTTTATTTTGCAAACAATCATTTAGAACAGCTTTCTTCTCAGTAGCTAAATACATATTTGATACAACTCTCTCTAAATTATTTTTCATGCTACATGGTCTCACTATTTGTTGTTTTGAACAGCTTATGCAGCCTAGCCATCCTACATCAGAGCTCAGTAAGGGAAAAGCTATAATATCCTAATTTCTAGTACTCTTCAAAGTGCTGGTTTTGTATTTTTCAATACATTATAAAAAGAGCAGGGAAAATGCTAAGAAGGAAATTTTACATTTTGAATTAAAATATATAAACATGGGCTTCAGTGGGATGGGGGGGAAGTTGATATTGCAGTCCTTTGCATTAATAATAAAAAGAAGAAACTAAACTAAAAATTATCAAATGCTAGCTGAATGAAAGAGAAATATTTGGAAATCAGTTACAGATAAAGAAACGTTTTAAATATTTGTTTTTTTGCCAGACCATCTTTTAATAGCCTTTCATTTGAATCCAGACTTGTCTCATTCCATATGGGATAAAATACCTTTCCAGAATCTAGTATGACAGAAATTGTTAAAACAGACATTTAAGGGAGAGGGGGAAGTGGGAGTGGGGAAAGCTTTACAGTCAGAATGTACAAAATTGAGGAGTTAATCAGAAAAAGACTTCACACATTTTTAAAAAGGTATTAACTTCAGCAGACAAACTTTACAATCTTATAGGAGTCCCCTTTAGTACCATAATTCAAGGAGGCGTTACCCTTACGACGCTTGGCAGAAACTGGATTTTTGAGATTCCTTCTATTGTAATAAAATGTTGTTAATTAGAAATATAGCAGCAAAGGTATTTTCCCTATAAATGTGTGGAATCGTCGTATTTTGTTTCCAGCCATTGAGTATATAGAACAGAGAAAGAAAGAGACTAGATTCAGGTATCTAAAATAAATTTTTCTCAACTATTAATCAGAAAAATTCAAATAATTTCACCTTTTTTAAACATAATCTGAACTTGCTAGAGAGAGATGGCCTGAGTTTTTGTTGTCTAGTGTTTTTGAAAAGTGTGTGATAACTCCTTTTAAAGTGTTTTGTTCTTATCAAAACTGTGGCTTTCCCAATCATAAAGTTCTTTCTGGTACTTTTCTCTCATAGCTTGGGAGCCCTCAGCAGAAGCCTAAGCGTCTGCGCCTGGTAGTGGATGTTTCTGGCAGCATGTATCGCTTTAACGGGGTAGATGGTCGACTAGAGCGTTCCATGGAGGCTGTCTGCATGGTCATGGAAGCTTTTGAGAATTACGAGCACAAGTTTAAGGTAATTATAGCTGGACCAGGAGTTTAGTGGTAATGCGTACTTGCACAGGCTGCGTACGGGCAGTGGAAAAAAGGATTTCATTACTCTGTCTCGCCAAAGAGTATTATTCATTCATGTAAGGAAATACAGACTTAATTAAATCTGTTGCTAGCAGCCTGAAAATAATACCAGCCCCTGGATAGGAAGCACTGAACACTATGAGTGCAGATTATGATTCAGTTTATGAAACTTTTTTTTTTTAAACAGAAATATTTAAGCCTATAAAACACAGGGACATGAGCTCAATGCACGCACAAGCATGACTAGCCTTTGTTGGTGACCAGAGCTCAAACACCCATGCATACATGCTGGAAGAAGAACCAGGTCCTTCCCCTCCGCTACACTCGCCATTGTTTCCAATCCTGCTATGATGATCTGAACATAAGAAAAGTGTCTATTTCTCACACTGACTGGTATAAGACCCAAACCTCATTTCAGATAATTCATAAGGGAAATAAAAGTTGGGTTTATGCCCTCCTCCCTTTTTCTTCTCTATGATATATAAATATGGCTTGAAAAGTTTTCTTAAATTTAGAAATAAGGATGCCAGGTCTGGAGTTCCCTGTTTTGCTGGAGGTCATTCTTGGAGAACCAAAGCATGAGAGCTCAGCCCTTAGTTGAAAGGGTACAGGTGTCAGATATTTAGTAAAGACCTTTCTTCCAGCTGTTCAGGCATATAACTTAAAATAGATGTTAATCAAAACAAAATATGAAAAGTTTTAAATAGAATGAATAAAAATCCTGTCCTTATCTCAGTCAATCCGTTTTTATTTACATATTGACTTGGCAGAATTCAGTTTTTTTTTATTTTGACAGATTCGGTGTTTATTTTTATGCATTTTTTTCTATTTTTATCTATTTAAATTTTCACAGTTCTGTGAAGTTGTGGGTGTCAGAAAACAGGGGAATCAGACAATAATTATTTATGACAGACACTGAGATTTGAGAAGGTAAAGCCTTATAACCATTAAAACATAAATTGTCAACATCACATGTCAAAATATACAATGTAAATATCCTTAAATCAAACTCTAATAAGTTCTCAAACAGCATTTTTCTTTAAATGACTGCTTCTTGGAGCAGCTGGTACGGGAACCCACAAGGGGAGAGGCAACTCTCGATCTAGTCCTGAGTGGAGTGCAGTGTCTGGTCCAAGAGGTAACTATAACAGGACCGCTTGGAAATAGTGACCATAATATAATAACATTTAGCATTCCTGTAGAGGGAAGAACACCTCAACAGCCCAACACTGTGGCATTTAATTTCAGAAAGGGGAACTATGCAAAAAGGAGGAGGTTAGTTAAACAGAAATTAAAAGGTACAGTGACTAGTGTGAAATCTCTGCAAGCTGCATGGACACTTTTCAAAGACACCATAATAGAGGCTCAACTTAATGTATACCCCAAATTAAAAAACACAGTAAAAGAACTAAAGAAGAGCCACTGTGGCTTTACAACCGTGTAAAAGAAGCACTGAGAGATAAAAAGGCATCTTTTAAAAAGTGGAAGTCAAATCCTAATGAGGTAAATAGAAAGGCGCATAAACACTGCCAAATTAAATGTAAAAATGTAATAAGAAAAGCCGAAAAGGAGTTTGAAGAACAGCTAGCCAAAAACTCAAAAAGTAATAACAAAATGTTTTTAAGTACATCAGAAGCAGGAAGCCTGCTAAACAACCAGTGGGACCTTTGGACGATCGAGATACAAAAGGAGCACTTAAAGATGACAAAGTCATTGTAGAGAAACTAAATGAATTCTTTGCTTCAGTCTTCACGGCTGAGGATGTTAGGGAGATTCCTAAACCTGAGCCATCTTTTGTAGGTGACAAATCTGAGGAATTGTCACAGATTGAAGTGTCGCTAGAGGAGGTTTTGGAATTAATTGAGAAACTTAACAGTAACAAGTCACTGGGACCAGATGGCATTCACCCAAGAGTTCTGAAAGAACTCAAATGTGAAATTGCGGAACTATTAACTAAGATTTTTAATCTGTCCTTTAAATCAGCTACTGTACCCAATGACTGGAAGATAGGTAATGTAACGCCAATATTTAAGAAGGGCTCTAGAGGTGATCCTGGCAATTACAGACCTGTAAGTCTAACATCAGTACCGAGCAAATTAGTTGAAACAATAGTAAAGAATAAAATTGTCAGACACATAGAAGAACATAAATTGTTATGCAAAACTCAACATGGTTTCTGTAAAGGGAGATCATGTCTTACTAATCTATTAGAGTTCTTTGAGGGGGTCAACAAATATGTGGACAAGGGGGATCCAGTGGACATAGTGTACTTAGATTTCCAGAAAGCCTTTGACAAGGTCTCTCACCAAATTCTCTTAAGTAAATTAAGTTGTCATGGGACAAGAGGAAAGATCCTTTCATGGAGTGAGAACTGGTTAAAAGACAGGGAACAAAGGGTAGGAATAAATGGTAAATTTTTAGAATGGAGAAGGGTAACTAGTGGTGTTCCCCCAGGGTCAGTCCTAGGACCAATCCTATTCAACTTATTCATAAGTGATCTGGAAAAGGGGGTAAACAGTGAGGTGGCAAAGTTTTCAGATTATACTAAACTGCTCAAGATAGTTAAAACCAAAGCAGACTGTGAAGAACTTCAAAAAGATCTCACAAAACTAAGTGATTGGGCAACAAAATGGCAAATGAAATGTAATGTGGATAAATGTAAAGTAATGCACATTGGAAAAAATAACCCCAACTATACATACAATATGATGGGGGCTAATTTAGCTACAACAAATCAGGAGAAAGATCTTGGAGTCATCGTGGATAGTTCTCTGAAGACGGCCACGCAGTGTGCAGCGGCAGTCAAAAAACTAAATGGAATGTTAGGAAACATTAAAAAAGGGATAGAGAATAAGACAAAGAATATCGTATTGCCCTTATATAAATCCATGGTACGCCCACATCTTGAATACTGCGTACAGATGTGGTCCCCTCATGTCAAAAAAGATATACTAACATTAGAAAAGGTTCAGAGAAGGGCAACTAAAATGATTAGGGGTTTGGAACGGGTCCCATATGAGCAGAGATTAAAGAGACTAGGACTTTTCAGCTTGGAAAAGAGGAGACTAAGGGGAGATATGATAGAGGTATATGAAATCATGAGTGGTGTGGAGAAAGTGAATAAGGAAAAGTTATTTACTTGTTCCCATAATATAAGAACTAGGGGCCACCAAATTAAATTAATGGGCAGCAGGTTTAAAACAAATAAAAGGAAGTTCTTCTTCTCTCAGCGCACAGTCAACCTGTGGAACTCCTTGCCTGAGGAGGTTGTGAAGGCTAGGACTATAACAGTTAAAAGAGAACTGGATAAATTCAAGGAGGTTAAGTCCATTAATGGCTGTTAGCCAGGATGGGTAAGGAATGGTGTCCCTAGCCTGTGTTTGTCAGAGGATGGAGATGGATGTCAGGACAGAGATTACTTGATTATTACCTGTTAGGTTCACTCCCTCTGACACCTGGCATTGGCCACTGTCACTAGATAGGATACTAGGCTGGATGGACCTTTGGTCTGACCCAGTATGGCTGTTCTTATTTTGCCCATCCATAAATTTCAGTTACAATCAAAGGAAATAATGTGCAGTGGGTTTGTGTGTGTATGGTGAAATTGACATTTACGACATTTATCCATAAAAATCGACTCCTTCTAAGCCTATTTACATAGCTTCTCTGGTGGCATAATCTTACCAATCTTCCATAGTATCTTCTGGGAAATGACAAAACAAGATTTGAATTTCTGATGTAAGAAACAAGGAAAAACAAACTTTCAGGCCTTCATTAATCAAAGTAAAGAAATTTTTAAAAGACAAAGCCTATTTTTTCCTTTGCTGGTTACCCTTAAACCCTGAGTTGCAAATGTCTTCAATTTAAGGATCCAGAATTTTTTTCTTTGTTCCAGTTTTTGTTGCCATCTCCTCTAAATTTTGGTACTTGGTCAGTTCCCTTATATGAGAAGAAAAATATAAAATCATTGTTGGCAAAATAGATGACACAAGAATTGGTAGAGTGGTAAACAATGATAGGGGTAGGTCAGGTATGGAGAGCAATCATCTGGATCGCTTGGTAAGGTGGGCTCATTTAATACAGCCAAATGCAAGGCCATACATCTAGGAACAACAAATGTAGGTCGCACTTACATGATAGGAGTCAGTATCCTGGAAAGTAGGGACATGGAAAAGGATTTAGGGTAATGGTAGTTAACCAACTAAATATGAGTTCTCAATGCAGTGCTCTAGCTAAAAGGACAAACGCCATCACTGAATGCATAAACAGAGGAATAACATATAGGAGTAGAGAGGTGGGATGACCTCTGTGTACAGCATTAGTGAGACCATTACTGGAATATTTTGTCGGTTCTGATGTCCACACTTCCAAAAATAGGAAAGGGTTCATAAAAGAGCTACAAGAATGAGTACCGGGTCTGGAGAATGTTCCTGATAGAGATTTTAGAAGCTCAGTCATTTTGTCCAAGAGAAGGTTAAGAGATCTACAAGTGCCTATATGGAGAAGTGATTTCCGATAGTAGATGGCTTGTTATCATCAGCTTGCAACCATTGGATTTTGTTACACCTTTTTCTACTAGATGAGACAAAGAAAGTGCACATTTTTAAGAGTGAGAGCAATAAATCTTTGAAACAACTTCCCAAGGCATATGTTGGATTCTCTGTCACCTGAAGTCTAGATTTAAAGGCTGGATGTCTTTAATAGGCTGTAGCTCAAACAGAAATAATGGTGCCTTGGTGCAGAAATTACTAGACAAGGTTTTATAACCTCTGCTATGCAAGAAGTCCAACTAGATGATTGCAATGCTGTCTTCTGGCCTTAAAAATCTCAGATCCCGCTCTGTGGGTTACAGATCATCAGCTCGTATTCAGAAATAATTTCAATTGGCTGGGCATGTCCCCTAATGCATAGGGCCAAGCCACATATTTGGCCATATAAATAGTTAAAAGTGTAGTTAATTGTAGTATTGGTCACCCATTTAACAACCAACTTAATGGTTATAAAAATAGTCACACAAAAACGGAACACAGTTATTAGTTGTGACAATTGCCACTCTCGTAAAGAACTGCAAGGCTCATTTTATACTTAACATAATAGTGGTGGATAGGATATTGGAAATTTGTGGCACACCAAGGAGGCATTCTCCTCTTGCATTATGTCTGCTGCACTTGAGTTGGACCTTAGCTCAGTTCTCCCGTGCATCAGATCTCTGTTCAGTATAGGAGAATGGAGGTGGTGTCAGGGAGCTAGATATAGCTCCCTGATTCTGCCCCAGCTGGACCCATCTTGAATTAGAGCAGCTCTTATCTGGGACAAGTGAGATATTATTCTTTCTCCATTTCTCTCTCTGCTGCTTCATAAGAACTAGACACAATTGGAGCATAAGGTCTGCAGAAGACCAGTGTCATCACTAGTGCTGTTCTCTCCAAAGTTGGCAATGAGGGAAAATGGCCTCACATTGCACTGACCAGCAGAGTTGATCCAAATGGGCAATGGGGGAGCCCTGGACCCATGAAATTGTAGGGCAGTGGGTGCACCAGCCACAGCTGAGCTAACTCTTGTTGAGCTAACTGTGCTTCCCCCATACATACTATCCTTTTATCTCTCTTCCATGAGACAAAGGTTTCCTTGTTATCAGACTAGTCTTTAGAGTGTTTGGGAATTGTAGCCTGACTTACTGATTACATGATAAATGAAGTAGACTCACAGTTTTTTCCCTCTGCTACTTTACTTCTCTAGAGGCAAGAGTTAAATGGCCTTCACTCTCTTCTTTTCTCTCTTATCCCTCCACCTTTCCCCACGCCCTTCCCATAACTTGGTTTGACAGAATTTGTTGACCTTCAGAGATACTTGCTGATACCTCTTCCTGTTGTAGACTAATGCAGTGGTTTTCAAACCTGTGGTCCCTGGGCCCCTGGGGGTTTACAGACTATGTCTAAGATTTCCAAAGGGATCCCCACCTCCAACTGAAATTTTTTAGGGGTCTGCAAATGAAAAAAGGTTGAAAACCACTGGATTAATCTCTCAGAGAAGCAGCCATTTAAGAGCAGATTTTAGGAGTTTCTGGTGCAAGGTCTGGTGGATCTGTGAAGCAGCAGTATAAGCAAAATGTTCAGAACTGATTACATATTGAAATTCTCTGCTCCTGTTATTAAAGTTCTATTTTTGACTACTTAAAACCACTCACCAGCCTGTGCCCACTTTTTGTTCTTGTGCTTTAATTAGTTCTCTGCTGAAAAGGGGACTGAATCAGAGAACTTTTTTCCCTTCTTCACTGTGCTTTCTCAATACATATATATTACCCTGTTGGTCACCATCCCATGAGACAAGGATTTCCTTGTTGTCAGATTAGTCTTTAGGCCTGACATATTGATTACATGATACATGAAGTAGACTCCCTTTTTTTTTTCCTCTGCTACTTCACTTTATTAAGGGGCAAGAACTAAAAATGCACAATGTGGTTGCTCCAAGACAGACAATATGGTAGTGATCCATTTAAGGTTCAAAGAGTGACAATGGACATTTCTTGTCTATCTGTTCGCCTTTATGCCCAAGGTGGCTATTTGTTTCCAGTTCTCATAGGGACAGCCTTGTTCAGAGAGGAAGAGAAGGGAGACTCTTTCTACGATCAGGGAATCAGTTGGTCTAAATTAAGTGCCATCTTTTAAATTCCTCCTCCAAAATCACCTCTTCTATGCATCTCACAAGGGTTTAGCCTCTAACTCAACATATTAAAGGTGTGGGAGAGAGGAGAATGAAGCTCTAGAACTGAACCTTCTTCCAAGTCTCTCAGTGCATTCTGTGCTGTCTATTTAGATTCTAAGCTTCTTGGGGAAGGTAACATGCATCGTTCTGTGTCCAATTGTCCTGTAAGTGGCTGAGCTCCTTGTTGGCATTTAATAAATGTTACTACCACTGCTAACTGTGTAGTACTCCAGGAGGTCACATTTTTAAAGGCCACTCCTAAATCGTGCATGCAAAAGGTGCACCTGCATATCCATCTACCCCTTTTCACATGTGCAAATGCCAGGATACACATTATAATAACAGTCATTTTGAAGATTTGAAATTATTACAGCATCTTTTCTAGTGTTGTCCATCTTACATGGTGAACCTATTTGAAAATGCAGTACCTCCTAAGATGGACGTTAGTTCTGTGCTTTATATAAAGTACAAAGTCCTATGGTTTTAGATCAAGAGCCATAACTCTGTTATTAGACTATGCAGCAAAGGTTTTATGAGGGTTTCAAAAATCTTCAGAAATGGTTCCATGAACTGCAAGCTATATAATTGTTGGGGAAACGTCTTAAGTTTTTGATTTATAGTGATATTAAAAGGGAGCATTACACATTTTGTATACACAATTCGGGAGGCCACAGCTGAGAAGCTGACGTTAGAGGCAGTGCCATTTAAGTGGAAGAGGAAAAAGCAGAAATGTTCTGTAATGCTTGGCAACATAATTTCTTTTTTAAAGTCAAGTGGGTGGCAGGCTAAATAAAAGTATTAAAGGGTATATTTAGTGTTGTCCAGAACAGGAGGGGATTTGGAAGCTGGTATTCCTTCCAGCAAAAGCCTGTCTGATTTGTAATACATTTTCCATTCAACACACATGGCCTTTCATTTTTCCTTACTCCTTTGAAAAAAGCAACATCTCGGTGCAGAGTGCGGTAGCAGCAGTGGAAGATGATATTTTTCTCATTTCACGCACACTTTCTGAATTGCACAGTAGCAACAACACAGTATGTGCTGTATTTAACAGCAGAGTGGAATGAACTTTTACTAACTTCTGAAGAAAAGTAATGAACTAAAAGATGATATTTAGGGAGACTTGTGTTTTGCAGTTTGTATACCCAGAGTAAAATCTTTCACAGAGCATCCGATGGTATTAGAAAATTCAGCACCAAGTAGTGCAATAATCAATTAAGTCAATGAAGCTTGCACCAATTTAAGCATTACTGGGCTATTTGATTTGTGCTGTAACACACATGGGCTGTAAATCAACTCTAAAGAGAACATAAGAACGGCCAGACTGGGTCAGACTAATAGTCCTTCGAGCACAGTATACTGTATTCCCACAGTGGGCAATGCCAGGTGCTTAAGAGGGGATGAACAGAACAAGTAACCGTCAAGTGATCCATCCTCTGTCACCCATTCCCAGCTTCTTGCAAACAGAGGCTAGGGACACTTCAGAGCATAGTTTTGCATCCCTGCCCATCCTGGCTAATAGCCATTGATGGACTTATTCTCCAGGAATTTATCTAGTTCTTTTTTTAACCCTGTTATAGTCTTGGCCTTCACAACATCCTCTGGCAAAGAGTTCCACAGGTTGACTGTGTGTTGTGTGAAGAAATACTTCCTTTTGTTTGTTTTAAACCGCTGCCTATTAATTTAATTTAGTGGCTCCTAGTTCTAGTGTTATGAGAAGGAGTGAACAACACTTCTCTGTTCTTCTTGTCCACACCTGTCATGATTTGATAAACCTCTATCATATCCCCCCTTACTCGTCTTTTTTCCAAGCCAAAAATTCCCAGCCTCTTATTAATCTCTCCTTACGTAGAAGCTGTTCCATACCCCTAATCATTTAAATGCCTCTGCATATTGAGTGGATGTTTTCAGAGAACTATCTACAATGACTCCAAGATCTCTTTCTTGAGTGACAAAAGCTAATTTAGACCCTATCATTTTATATGTATTGGGATTATGTTTTCCAATGTGCATTACTTTGCATTTATCAACACTGAATTTTGTCTGCCATTTTGTTGCCTAGACATCCACTTTTGTGATGCCTTTGTAGCTCTTCACAGGAACTTAACTATCTTGAGTAGTTTTGTATCCTCTGCAAAGTTTGCCACCTCCCTGTTTACCCCTTTTTCCAGATCTTTTATGAATATGTTGAATAGTACTGGTATCCTTGGGGGACACTACTATTTACCTCTCTCCATTGTGAAAACTGACCATTTATTCCTACCCTTTGTTTCCTATCTTTTAACTTATTATTGATCCATAAGAGGACTTTCCTTCTTATCCCATAACAGCTTCCTTTGCTTAAGAGCTATTGGTGAGGGACTTTGTCAAAGGCTTTCTGAAAATCTAAGTACACTTTATCCACTAGATCCCCCTTGTCCACATGCTTGTTGACCCTCTCAGAAAAATCTAGTAGATTGGTGAGGGATGATTTCCGTTTACAAAAACCATGTTGACTCTTCCCCAACAAATCGTGTTCATCTATGTGTCTGATAATTCTGTTCTTTACTATAGTTTCAACCAATTTGCATGGTACTTCAGTTAGGCTTACTGGCCTGGAATTACCGGAATCACCTCTGGAGTCTTTTTTTAAAATTGGTGTCACATTAGCTATCCTCCAGCCATCTGGTACAGAAGCTGATTTAAATGATAGGTTACATACCACAGTTAGTAGTTCTGCAGTTTCACATTTGAGTTCCTTCAGAACTCTTGGGTGACTACCATCTGGTCCTGATGACTTATTACTGTTTAGTTAATCAATTTGTTCCAAAACCTCCTCTAATGACACCTCAAGCTGGGACAAGTTTGGAAATCTCCCTCACATCCTCAGCCACGAAGACTGATGCAAAAAATTCATGTAGTTTCTCCACAATTGCCTTATCTCTCTTGAGCGCTCCTTTAGCATCTTGATCGTCCAGTGGCCCCATTGGTTGTTCAGCAGGCTTCCTGCTTCTGATGTACTTAAACATTTTTTGCTGATACTTTTTGAGTCTTTGGCTAGCTGTTCTTCAAATTCTTTTTTGGCCTTCCTAATTATATTTTTACACTTCATTTGCCAGAGTTTATGCTCCTTTCTATTTTCCTTGTTAGGATTTAACTTCCACTTTTTAAAAGATGCCTTTTTGCCTCTAACTGCTTCTTTTACTTTTACTTTTACTTTTACTTTTGTTGTTTAGCCAGAGTGGCACTTTTTTGGTCCTCTTACTATGTTTTTAAATTTGGGATATACATTTAAATTGAGCCTCTATTATGGTGTCTTCAGAAAGTTTCCATGCAGCTTGCAGAGATTTCACTTTTGGCACTGTACCTTTAAATTTCTGTTTAACTAATGTCCTCATTTTTGTGTAGGTTCCCTTTCTGAAATGAATTGCTACCATGGTGGCTGCTTTGGTGTTCTCCCTCCCCCCAGAGATGCTACATTTTATTATGTAGGGTCACTATTACCAAGTGGGTCAGCTATATTCACCTCTTGGACCAGATCCTGTGCTCCACTTAAGACTAAATCAAGAATTGCCTCTCCTCTTGTGGGTTCCAAGACTATCTGCTCCAAGAAGCAGTCATTTAAGGTGTCATGAAACTTTATCTCTGCATCCCATCCTGAGGTGACATGTACCCAGTCAATATGGGAATAGTTGATATCCCCCATTATTACTGAATTTTTTATGTTTATAGCCTCTTTAATCTCCCTTGTGTGTGCAGCCATGCTTGTGAGGCTAATGTGTGAGGCTAACTTGCATTATGTTTAAAAAAAAAAAAAAAAAAAAAAAAAAAACCTCCACCAGGGTCACACCCAAAGTTCTTAATTCTTACTTAATCTTTTCTCCCAATGGCATTCATGAGAAAAAGCATTGTCTGCTGCTAGACACTGAAAGATAAACAGAAGGCCAAGATGTTCTGCATTTGACTTCTCTTTATAATAGTTGTTATTTGGGAAGCTGCTTTCGTAAGCCTTTTTGTGCTAATGATTCTTAAAGTGTGAGACTAATAGCATTGATTAAGTCAGTCCTACTGCAGCCAGGTGCTCAAGCTTCCAAGTAGTTTTTCAGATACCTTTTTGCCTTGGCCTGCAGTTGCCCATAGACAACTCTCAGACAGGAATGAGAAGCATGGATCATGGATCTCTCTCATACAGGAATGAGAAGCATACCAAACTGTGACTTGGTTTTGTGATGTGTGGACTAGGAGCTACTCAAACCCTATTTTCACAAATCATCTAAATTCAAGTTGAACCTAGTAGCTTCAGAGTGAAAGACTCATTCAGTATTGTCTTGTGCTAAGCAGCAGGGTGGTATTCCCAGGCAGCAAAATATGGAATACCCCCTTAAAGTTATTTGAGCATAAGCTTTCATGAGCTACAGCTCGATGAAGTGAGCTGTAGCTCACGAATGCTTATGCTCAAATAAATTTGTTAGTCTCGAAGGTGCCACAAGTCCTCCTTTTCTTTTTGCGGATACAGACTAACACGGCTGCTGCTCTGAAACCCTTAAAGTTGGTACGCTAACATCAGTGTCAGAACAGCCATCTGGGGAAGAAATTAGAAGGTCCAGACCAAAGAGATAGTACATTATGAAAGAGTCATACAACCTTAAACGCAAGAGAACCTCATCTCTGCACTTTATGTAATTTAGAAAGTAACCCATATTGTTTTGGACAAAATATATATAATTTTTGGAAGCGATACGGTATTGAATACTGAGCACTGTGCTTTCACCGTGTGACCATTATTGTACTGGATTTGTTTCTCTACTAAGCCCAAAGTATGCTGAATGCAATCCTATTATTATCGTTATTAAAAATCAGAAAACATAATGGGGCTCTTGGAACTCACCCCTCTGGGTATATCCAGCCATAGGTTTTGATCTATTGTGCAGACCTAAAAAGTGAAGGATGGATTTTAAAAAATAGCACGTAACACTTTTTTTTTTTTTTCCAGATCAGAACGGAGGTCACATAAACAGCTTTTCAAACATCAGAGCTACTCTTTAACAATCCACTTCTTGTGTGCCAGATTGCAGGGAGAAGAGAGTAAATTGTAACTCTACAGATAAAATGGGCAGTGTGAAAAGCTAAGATTCTAATCTCACTTAACACCACTGTAAAGCTGGTGGAATGAGTCAGAATCAGACCCAAGAAATATAATGAGTTACTGATGCTTATTTTCATTAGTTTGGGCAATTTTATCTTGCAAAAGTGTTTTAGTGGTAGTGAGAAATTGTGGTCAGTTCCTTTAAACTGATCATAAATGTAAACTGCAGTCAGTATTTATCTTTTAGTTAAAAGCAAATTGCCTTTGATCAGACCTCATGTCATTCTGAGTCAGCAGTCACTCCTTATTCTTAACAGATTACTCTTTAATTCTCTTTCCTGCAGTACGATATCGTTGGACATTCAGGAGATGGCTTCAACATTGCATTGGTTGGGAGTGACAAAGTTCCCAAGAACAATAAACAAAGATTAGAGATTATTAAGGTAAATCCTCTTAATAAATAGCTCTGGATAATCAAGGATTCTAAAATGCTGAGGATAAGTTCCTACAGGTCACAGAATACAAAAAGTAAAGAGAGGGAAGTTGCTGGAAGGTAGGCAAAGGAGGGATAGGAGGAGTCATGTATGTAAACACGAAGCTGGGGAAAAAACTTTTCGACTTTTAAAAAACCTGTGCCGTAGTAATAGAATAAGGATGCATCTCTTTGGGATCTATGTCCTAAACAGTCCATTAATGATTATAGGAAGTTCCATACACACTGATCAGTTGGTGCAGCTACATGGAAAGCTCTCTGTTAATAAAAAATATTATTGTTAACATGTAGCCACTGGTGAGTGAAACTCTGGGGGTGATCCTTAATATTTGTTTGTACAGGGCTTGGAAGCCATAAAGTGCTGTAATAGCCGTAAGAGTATGTAAACTCCTAGACTGGAAAGGTGTTAAACCATCATGGCGAAGCGAACATGTACTGTCATGTTTATGTACTAGCTTTTGCATAGGAAATGGCTTTGTCCTCCATATTCTCCATTGCAGAATAACACATTTCTTCCTTGTTTTGTAAACCATACGTTTAAATCATTTTAAAGTCTGTTTTGTCACCATGAGCGGGCCCAGATTAACCAATGTTCACTTGTGGCACTTTTTCACGGAGCCCCACTGAAAGAGGGCCCCCACCACCAAACAAAAACAAAATTGGGTGTTGCAGCCACTTTGTGCACCAGGTCACAACGTCACTCACTCAGATTTGGGGCAAACACCCCTCTGTCGTGATGGAGGAGTAGCTGGGCCAGACCTGAGCAGTTCAGGGCCGTGTGCATGTGGGCTGGGAAAGGGGAGGGAGTGGAGCTGGGCGACTGGGATTGAGAGGAGCTGCCCTAGCCTGGGATGGGAGCATTGAGTCGGAGGGCAGTGGTGAGGAGCTGGGGAGAGTTGTTGGTGGGCTATGGGGTAAGTGCAGAATATTGGGGCCTGCGGAATGGGATGCATGTTAGGGCTGCTGGGATGTGGGGGGGGGCTGTCAGGATAGGTGGGGTGGTGAAGGATTGTAGGTATATGTGGGATAGGAGGGGCATTCAGGGGTCTGTGTGTGGGGTGGGGAGAGAGGGGCATTCTGCGATTTGTGGCGGGGGGTGGCATGTATGGGACGAAAGCACTTTAAGAAAGGTGGGGGCCCCATTTCCACAGTGCATAGGGCCACAAAATTCTTTAATCTGATCATGAGTCTTATATTTGGCAATAACACTTCATTCTGAAGTCCATTAGTCTAATATACATTATGAACAGATGGGATTTGGTCAGGGTATTCTCCCTCAGATCTATAGCAATGGGGAAACCCAATCTCCAGCCTACCATAGTGTTTTACTTCTTCACTCTCTAGTTCTGAAAGCCAAATTCCCTCCATGTGATTCTTCCAGTTCTGACATTGCAAATTGGATTTTAAGAATTTATGGTTGTACTGAGTGAAATGAACCTTTGACTGAATCCTAAAATGCTGCATATTCTCTAAAATCTGGAGCAGAATGCACATTAATAAATGTGTTTCACTTAATATGGCTTAGAAGAATGTTTGCTCCCTTTCATACCAGCTAGAATGTATGTTTTATTTGGAATAGTTCTCTCTATACATTTCCTTTTGATTTTGTTGTGTACCCAGATAATGCACGCCCATGCTCAATTCTGTATGAGCGGAGACCATACCCTGGAAGGGACGGAGCATGCTGTTCGTGAAATTGCTAAAGAAGAGGCTGACGAATATTTTGTCATAGTTTTAAGCGATGCAAACCTTGAACGATATGGTATCCCACCAGCAAGATTTGCCCAAACCTTGACCATCAACCCTCAAGTTAATGCTTTTGCCGTATTCATAGGATCCTTAGGAGACCAGGCAGACAGGTAAATATATTGCTGCTAGTCCCTGAAAAATACAATGATTTGCCGTTTTCATGACTCTAAAGAGTGCTTTCAGAAAAATGTATGTCGGTGCAATGACCAAGCAACAAGCAGAGTTCTGCTCTAAGTGACAGGTCGGTAAGATTTGATTCTTGTCCCATGTCGTTTGATGAGCAGTGGTGACAGCACAGGCCTTATGCTACTTATCAGCAACCTTTTCCAGCCAGTTCAAGACATTGGTGGCATCAAGAGGGAGTCCATTCAGTTCTCTGGCTCCAAGATAGCGGCTTTCAAAGGCATAAATCCACTACGGAATTAAGGTTTTGGCCACAAATCGGCACCCATGGACTCTTCCCTAACGAGGGAGTTAAAAATACATGTATATAGTCTAACTACTAACTATATTTCTGAGATATATATATATATATATATAGACATACACACACACATATATATACACATAGCCTATATCATAACTAGGGCCCTAACAAATTCACGGTCCATTTTGGTCAATTTCATGGTCATAGGATTTTAAAAATTGTAAATTTCATGAATTCAGCTATTAAAGTCTGAAATTTCACGTTGTTGTAATTGTAGGCGTCCTGACCCAAAAGGGAGTTGTGCGGGGGTCGCAAGGTTATTGTAGAGGGGGTCGCGGTACTGCTACGCTTGCTTCTGTGCTGATGCTGGCGGCGGCGCTGCCTTCAGAGCTGGGCACCTGGCCAACAGCCGCCACTCTCCTGCTGCCCATCTCTGAAGGCAGTGCAGAAGTTAAGGGTGGCAATACCCCTATCCCCCTAAAATAACCTTGCGACCCCCCAGCAACTCCCTTTTGGGTCAGGATCCCCAATTTGAGAAACGCTGGTCTGGCCTGTGCAATCTGTATAGTATAGGGTAAAAGCACACAAAAGACCAGATTTCATGGTGGGAAATCAGCTATCACAGTCCGTGACATGTTTTTCATGCCTGGGAATTTGGTGGGGCCCTAGTCATAGCTTGAGATGGTACAGGGGAGACAGAGAACTTTTATACAAGCCAACCTTCTGCATCTGCTGCCCAGTCACTGGTACATATGATTCAAAGCTATTATCTCTATCATAAACATGTGCCAGTTACCACTAATGTTAAAGGGCCAATTCTACTTTAAAAAAAAAAGTCATTGACTGAAAGGGTGGTAGGATCAAGCCCAGAAGGAGTTAGGCCACAACATGTGGTATAATTTTAAAAGGTTTGGAATATGCAGCTGCACAGTGGTTGCTGTTCATTGAATTTCTGCAGGTTCCATCAATCTTTTGTTTGTGTTCCCCATAAAGAGCTCCTATTTTGAAATATTATTGGAGATTGAGTTTTATTTTTCTGACTGGAAAAATGGGTTCATCATTCATATTCATCCTTGAGGAAAAGAGGTTATCAATTTGACCAATTTACTAGATTTGGAATATATATATGACACAGTGTCACTGAAATACAACTGCATGTATGTGCATAATTAAGCAAAGCTTTCCTTTAAAATATAATTTTGGGTGGGAAGGCGGGAAGGGAGTTGTTTTTATTCATTTTTCTTTCCACATGGCTTATATTTTCATTTCAAATGGGCGATCTCTGGGATTGAGTTTATAGTCTATAGGGAAATGACAGTGGGACACAAATATAAATTAAAACTTGTTTTAAAAAATCAGTGAAACAGTATACACCAAAACTGCTGATTAAATATTAGTGATGTGAATTTTGTTATGTACATCTTGTGTACTATTAAAAGCTTTGAATAAAAATGTACAAGGCTGACTACCTTAGGCCTCGGGCTAGCAGCTGTAGAAAAACATGAATTCAATTTAACCTAGGCTAGAAGCTGAAGTATCAACCGCACATTTATAGCCAATATATAAAACCAGATAAAATCAGTAGTTTCTGTGGGGTGGAGTTAAAGTTTCCCAAACACTTTGTCAGGTTAGTACAGTAACATTTTTAAATGAACTAAATGATTCCCCTCAGAGAGTGAGTTTTTAGTTGTTTCTAGAAGATCAGCTGTGCTAATACCTTGTTTGGTCACTGGTACCTTAATCTCAGCAGAGATTTTCACACACCAGAAACAGTGACCATAACAAAGGAATGGAAATCTGTAGAAACAGGTCAGTTGTCTTGCTGAAAAGACCTCTGTGACATAACCGCTTTCAGTGTTTCCTTGCACTGCTGCTTTCCCAAGCTTTTCATTGCATAGTGCCGCAGTGTGAATGGCATGTATCAGCAAGGTATTCAAAAGTAAAAACATCCTTTCTTAAGGAACTCTCAGGACTCCTTGGTTTGCTGTGAGAAACATAATTTGTAATGGTAATTCTTTTTTTCCCCCATTCTGATCCGTAGGCTGCAGAAGATGCTACCAGCAGGCCGGTCTTTTATTGCCCTGGATACCAAGCAGATCCCCCAAATCTTGCAGCAGATCTTTACATCCACCATGTTGTCCAGTGCCTAAGACGTTCCTGTTACTATTAAATAATTAGACATTGTAACAAACACAATTCAGAAACAAGCTGCCTGGTGAAAGACAAAATTAGCTCCTGTTGAAGATAAGAACTATAAAACTGATAAATATAATTTTCGTGTTGAAATATTACAGTCGCTTAATCAAAATACCAAAAATAACACTGTGTAGCTTAGATTTTTGGTGAAATCGTACAGCATAGCCATCAGGTGACTTAAAGTTCTGCATTCAGAGGGGTAAGAGAGTACAAGGGGGTTGATGTAGTGCACAGAATATCTGTGACAAATGAACAGAGAGACAGATAACAGATTGTTTGTGGCCATTCTGGCAGATATATTGCCAGCAGCTCTTTGGGACAGCATCATTTTACTCGATTTTATTATCAGTGTTTCTTGGGGTTGAATACCAAGTTATACAGCAATGTGCAAGTCGGACACAGCTAATCTACCCCACTGTTGTGTGTGCTGTGTTCAGAATTAGAAATGCAAGTAACTGCACATTCAAACAAGACTGCTCATCCTGATCTGCATCTGACCTTTGCTGTTGGATGTCAGGAACAATAGAATGGTCTGGAAGCTCAGAACATTGCAGTATAAACATACATTATTGGATCTGGCGCACAACTCAGAATAGTGAAAATCCCTAGAAAAAAGTTAAATTATTTTTTCCTGGAAAGACAGAGTTGAAAGGGGTCTAAGACTTATCTATGAACATTTCAAAAGGGTGCACCACCATGACTTTGCCACTGCATGGTAGCAGTTGATGACATCTAGTTTCTCTGTTGCCAGGAATCCTAGGAAAGGGCCTCTTCCCCCAGAGGCTGGATGCGCTCATGGTTTTTTTACATTTTGCTTCCACTTCAAGAGCTCTTTGCATGTTCTGTTTTGGTTTCTAAAATGTGGAGCTGGAGGGCAGATCTGTGTGTCAGAAAAACACTTTTAATAAAGAAGAAAATAAGTAACAAGGAAAAATAGATCAAGAGAGTAAAAGTATGTGGTTTTTATTTTGGTAGGAAATCTTGTTTGGGGGTCTTCTTTTAATACAGAACATTCTCACTCTGCATCTTTTCTATTGTAAGTATTTTCCTCCCATTTCCACATTCTCAAACAGGAACTCTTGCTTTAGAATTAAATTGGTTGAAGTTTGTACAGCACTTTGAAGATGAAAATCCCTATAGATGAGCTAACTAATAGTACTTTTGCAATCACTGTGCTTCAGGAACACTGGAATACATAATAAATTGAATTCACTATCCTACCGCGAGTAACTGTTAGCTCTCATCACCACCAATAAAAAGACTCTTGCCCCATGGTTGATTATTATAAAGAGATGAAAGATGCAGGAAAGAGCACTGTCTCCAATCATGCTTAGAAGTTGTGGTACTTCACTGCAAAAATGAGATTCCTAACTCCTACAACATTTCTAGCTACATTAAAGATGCTGTTTGGGAGGGATGAGGGGTGATGAGAGAGAATCTGTTTGTTTCTTCATTTCTACAAAACCATCACAGTTTTTAAATGTACCATAATGCATTTTTGCTAGTCTTGCCATTTTCCACCATGTCAATCCCGCAGCAGCATTATGGACCCAATCCTGTAAGATGATGAGAACCCTCAACCTCCATTCAAGTACAAAGGCAGTCAAGAGTGCTCAGCAACTCAAAGACTGAGGCATTCTGGGAGCTAGGTGTCTAAGTGCCAGGTATGGCTCTACTGCAGTACAGAAAACTCCTGCCTAACTCTGTAGGTGCCTAAACTCGCTCAGCACCTAACATTTCAGGGTAAAAGTGCCCTAGGCCCCTCTGTTTCTGCCTCTGGGCATGCGGTCGAACACTGATTTCCTGCCCAAGTCCCAAAGCAAGTCACAAACCAGGGAAGACTGGGATTCAGCCGTCTAAATCATGTGCAGAGTCCGCTACTGTAGGAGTGCTCAAATGTCCCACTCAAAACCCAGCCGGAGGAGGCAGTGGGCCTGGTTCCCACTTTATAACTTTTAGCCCATTGGTTAGAGCACTCACCTGGGATGTGGAAAAGCCAAATTAAATTGCCCCCTCTGCCAGATACCTAATACCATGGCAGTATGTCTTTCACCAATATTGTGAAGTAGTTGTTCAAACTAAACTCCACAGGTAAACCTAATTCAAAATGAGTTTAAAAACTGGCCAGGCAATCAAAGCAACACCCAGCTGGACTGTCTTATGCTTCCTGAGGAGAAGAGATCACTGGGATGCTACTCTGTGAGTGGATTAAAAAACAAATCACACAGTTACTGCCTACACATGTCAAAATATGATTATATAAGCTTCTCAGACTTATAAATACATTCATTGTATGTATAACAGCCCCCTAAGTATAACAGTGCTAAATGGAATTATTACTCCTTAGCACTCAACTTTTTGCAATTTCTCAAAACTCTACTTTTATCCTTAAAGATTCTTACAGTTAGGAAAATACTTTTCCCTTTTAAATTAACTAAAGATTTTATCGTACTTACTGTACTGTAGACCAGTGCTACTCAAAGTGGTGGTCCGTGGACTGGTGTCGGTCTGCGAGCCATCGGCTGCCAGTCTGCACGCACATTGGAAAAAAAAATTGCCGATCCCCCACATCAGCTAGCTTGAGAAGCACTGCTGTAGACCACTTGATTGTACAGATCCATCTCTGGTGTAACTCCGTTTACTTCAGTGACCTCATTATCTTTGCAATAGAGATTAATGGTATTTCTTTTGGGGACACAGTAGAGTAGTTTAGATTAAATTTGAACTAACATTTTAAAAAGGAGACTGACAAGGGTAAATATGTTTACAAAAAGTATAGCTCACATCACCTCAGATTATTAAAAATGTTCAAAATCTCGTGTACTAGTTATTTATGCTGTTTATTGAATTATGTGCAGTTCTTTCACCTGGCACAATGAAAATATTTGTTTTATTTTGTTTCCAGCCAGTATCTATTCAATTTTATTTTCCGATTCCATGTACTAACAACATGCTGCATCAGTTTCAACCCAAACACTTCAAGGGAATTTTTTAAAAAGCATCTTCCGGTGGAATTTAAGACAGCCCCCCACCGCCTCCCCTGCCCCAAACCATTAAATGATTTCAGTTGGTTCTGGAAGGGTTTTTACTTATGTCTCTCACTTCTGGGACATAGTTGACCTGACAGTGTCCCTTTACATTGTTATAATATGAGAAATTCCGTCTGGACTCTCTATATCTCACCTGCTTTAATATCCATCACTCTGGCATTGAGAAATCAAAATAGCAGCTGTTCTTCCCCTCCTTCTAGAATCTACAAAAAAAATTTCTGCTGCTCAGACAGTTAATAGAAGAATTTAGCAAACTCACACTGGTCTTCTGTGTCCTTAAGTCATGACAGAGCTTTCAAATGTGCATTTAATTAAAACAATTATGAAAAACATCTTGATTAGCTGTTCACTTCCGCACTGCCTGTTTAGCATTCCAGAGTCCACCAAATATTCCAGAGTCCATCAAAGCACATGTACCAACAATCCCCTTAAATTGCCATTTGATTTAATAAGACTTATTGTATCTTAAAATGACATATGACTTCTCCTTTTCCCACTGTTAATTATACCATCTTAGGAGTTTGAAACAAATCTATTATTTACTGAACTGCCATTGCTTCATTGCGTGGATATTATTGTTTGTTATTGTAGGGTTCTGATTTACTGCAACTGATGTGTCATTAGCATCCTTGCTTAAGTAATCTTAAGGCTACCTCTAATAATGCAATTTTTAATTGGTTTTCTTTAAAATCATTAAATGATTGTGTGTATAAAGTGTAATCGTACTATTTGTTGTTTTTCATTTCAAGCAGCATGAGGCAGTTTGATGTATTTATTACCATCAGGATTATGATGCATACTGCAGCAAATGGTATAAAAAGAGGACAGAATGTATTCTGTTGGAATGTGAAAAGTGCATTAGACAAGCACATTTAAAAACTTAAAGTAGCCTTGTATTGTTACTTGTAAAATGCCCTGTGTTAGTATAAAGCGCCTAAATAGAAGCTTGAAAAGATTAAGAGCAGGTTGCTAATCCTTGACACTGACTCCAGCCGTGGTGGTGTAGCTGTGCTGGTCCCTGGATACCAGAGAGACAAGGTGGGTGAGGTCATATCTTTTACTGGACCAACTTCTGTGGGTGAGAGAGACCAGCTTTTCTTCAGCTCTGTGTAAGCTCGAAAGCTTGTCTCTCTCACCCACAGAAGTTGGTCCAATAAAAGATATGACCTCACCCACCTTGTCTCATTGACCCAATCAGTCATTCAGTTACATATTTTGAAGTTTATGTCGTTACAATCTATCATCTGTAGCTTAGTTTCCTTTGCAGACATGCCTGGAAATCATTATGTATGTAATGCTATAGCTCAGAGTCTTCCTTTGTAAAATTTTAATTTCTTAATTTATGTAACAATCCATGGAAAGACAAACATACAACAGGAGCAGTGCTATTGAATTGCAGTATGGCCCCTGTCTTCAAAATTGGGTTCTTATCCAGGAGTTTATTGGGCTATTGTGTATCTGTAAAATAAACTTCACAGCTGCTGTCAGGTTGGAGACAAATGTGAGCGCTCTAGAGGTTGTGCTTTTTTTGCAGGGGCTACGCGTTTTAAAGCCATAGATCAAAACTGCTTGAATACTTGTGTTACAGATGTGTTTAAGAAATTACTTTTGTTATGTTGTTCATTGCAAGTATCTCTTTGATTGTTAAAGTTTCTATAAAACAACTGAGAACATACAAGCTAATTTACCTGATACCAATAAAATTCACTAACTTGTACTGAAGGCAGAAAGATATACCACCATCAGTAGTCTAATTTATTTGTATGTTTGTATTAGAGGGGCTTGATATTTTTTGTTGTTTTATTTGTAGTTTGAATATAGAGTTTTTCATCACTGTTATAAGTGTAATAATGGCTAGCACGGTGCTGTATGGCTGTGAGATAACCCCATTCCTAGAAGCACGAGAAGTGATTGGATTTCGTGTCAGCCTTACTTTCTCTGCCTCACTCCCCATTGCCTATTTTTCTTTTCTTCTGTAATTTCGAGAGGATAAACTGTCTTGATGACATTGATAGAGAATGGTTCAAGAAAGGGTAGGCAACATTTCTCACTTTCAGTCTCTGCCCAAATTATTATAAGAAGGGCACTCATGGCATTCAAGTGTTTTTACAGCTGAACAGACATTTTCTATTAAGAGTTTAAGATGAAATTCACTCAGTGTGGCCTTTCCAAGTCCCTAGTCACCACACAAACTCTGCTGAAGGCTTTAAGCTTCCAGGGACACTATGCACTGTAGTGTATCTCCCCATTAATAAGGAAGGAGGTATATAGACACAGTTGCCAAGTCCCTCCTATGAAATGCAGAGTGCCCTCAAGTGCCAGAAAAGTCACTGGGACTTTAACACCTTGTAGGTCCATGCTGTTAAGGAATGATAGTTTAAAAAAAAAATCTATAAGCAAATCTCTCAAGTGACTAAACACTATTCACTGAGAATGTTGCCTGTCCTTTCTATTCCTACAGAACAATGTGTGCTTGTTTATTTAAAATGGTTTAAACCCTATTAAACAAAGATTCCCCTAGAAAAACCACTTGCAAAGCAAACTCAACTGGAGAAGGACTGAAGAGCTTTTGGGAGCCAAGGAGTAGTCTGAGTCTTAACTTTTAAACAGAGAGAGTGTTCTCCTTGCCACTCATACAATGATTCATAAACAGATTATTTTTGAATGCCAATGTTGCATAACTGCTAAGTAAGTAAACCAAATTTTACATGTGGTATTTTTCTGGCCAATGTGCACATTGCTATGAAATGAAGCAGTGTTATGTTCTGATAGTAGAAGTGTTATTACTTGGATTAACAATACATATAGCCTTTAAAGTGAAAAGAACCATAGTCCACATTATTATCCAAATGAACAAGCAACAATCTACCTAATTTAAAAGATATGCTTTTAAAATGACCCCATTCTCATCTTTTATTTCTCACTGGTTAACTTTTCTGAGTTGAGTTCACATTCTCTTTCATAAACAGGTTAGATCAGTTTTCTTTCTGAGGCCCCCCAGTGTCCTATTAAAAACTCCACAGCCCCCTTGTGCCACAACAACTGTTTTTCTGCATATAAAAGCAAGGCGCAGCGTTAGGGGGTAGCAAGCAGGGGACCTGCCCAGAGCCCCATGCCACAGGGGGCCCCATGAAGCTAAGTTGCTCAGGCTTCAGCTTCAGCCTTGGGCGGAGGGGCTCAAGCCTCTGGGCTTCAACCCCATGCAGTGGGACTTTGGCTTTCTGCCCTGGATCCCAGCAAGTCTAATACTGGTCCTGCGTGGTGGACCTTCTGAAACCTGCTCGCAGCCCCACAGAGGGCCCCGGACCCCTGGTTGAGATCCACTGGTTTCGATCAGATGATCACATAAGTGGGCTTGAAAAGGAGACCAGCTGTGACACTGAATATTCAGAGTGAACTTTTCAAAAGCAGCTAAAGGAGTTACGCTCTTTCACCGACTTTCAAAGAGCCTTTGGAAATTCCAGACAAAACCAAAAGATGTTATAATGTCAGAACTATTTTACAATCAGATTCTACAACCAAGCTAAGAAAGATGGGATTTAAAATATATGAACTTTGGCTTTCTGAACTTTGTATACAATTTTTCATTTTGACACAACATGCAAGCCTGTGAAGAGCTTTCTAGTTATCAATCACATTTTGTTTCAATATTGTGCACAACATTCTCGTGGTGTAACTCTGCTCCAGGTATTTTCTGCAGCCCAGCATCTCCCACAATTCTGATACGGCTCGGCTGCTCCCCTCTACTCTGCAACTCCCAGAGGCCGTTCTAAGCTGCAGCATAGTGTATGCTGACCCTTTCTCCTTTTCCTGCTTGCCAACAGGTCTCCTGCCTCTGCAACAGCAATCAAGTGTTGTTTCATTTACGTCCATCCCTTCCTGTTATCTTTATTTTTTATCGCCATTTTTGTGCAGTAACAAGCCTTTTTTCTTTTATCTTACTCCTCCTCCAGGAGCTGTGCAGCAGTGTTGTACTGCCCCCAGAACCTCTAATGCACCTGCTTCCTCCTGAGCTCCTCTGCCCCATTACAGACATGACAGAGCCGCTGTGCAAGCACTGGGCTGAGTACAAATGGGGCTCTAGATGTGAGGGAGCTTTCCCAGGAGCAGCTTGCGCCCACCCAGCTAACCCTCTTGCTGCTAGGGCACGAGGCTCTAGGTCAGATAGTCATGTTGGGGCCCCTATCCCCTCCAAGTAACCATGATTGCCACAGAAAAAGACCAAGGGCGGAACAGAGACTCTGAGGACAACCACTACATCCAGACAAGCCAGGAGTAAATCCTGGGGTGACACAGGACCATAGACATAAGTCTACTGCATGGTTACCAGTCCTCTTACTCTTCCTCGCCCCACCCCCAAATCTGGAAATAGGTCTCGGGTAGCCTTGGGAGAGAAGCCGGGCTTATATCCAGCCCCCCTTCCTCCCAAAACAAGCCAGAGAACTCTGATTATGAGACCACACACACACTCTGGAGAAATTAGATCCTGAAGTGGAGACTTCCAGGGCGAAATTTCTAGAGTGCTCTGCACAAAAGGAAGCTGTAAACAACTGTGTGCCAAAAAAGTCCAAAAAGAATAAAGAGGGGAAGAAAAAGTATATAAAAAATCCAGAAGGTACTCCGCTTCTGATGCAGACTCCTCCTCTGCCAAGGAAGGCAAGCTTTCGGGATCTGAATCTGAGCAGAGGAGAAAAAAATTGTTGCAGTTTTTCCAAAACCTGAGTGCATAAAGGTGATGGCCACAATACAGATTCAATCTGAGCAGGCCCCTGAAGATAAGCCTCAAAGAAAATACTCTCACTCCAGATCCGTCCCTGAGATAGCGATCCCCTTGTACTCCTCCTTCGAGGACGTAATCAGGGAAGAATGGGAAAAGCCTGGCACAGGTAAATTTAGCAGCAAGCATGAGGTTAGGTTCTACAAGTTGCAAGACCCAAAGAATGTTCTTACTGAAGTCCCAAAGGTTGATGCCGCAGCAGAGTCCTGAGCTACATGGTTGTTCCTTCAGAGACATGGTTGTTCCTTCAGAAGAGGAATTCTTCCCTAAAGGACCTAACAGGCGACTGGAAGCCACCCTTAGAAGGGATGTTGAAGCTTCCTTGATCGCCCTCAGAGTGTCCTTGTCAGCCACATGCTTTCTGAGAACAACACAATGCTGGCTGGTGGGCTTCAGGGCCCGACGGACAGAAACCACCCTGACACTGGTGCTGCACTTAGGAAAGATTCCCTGGCAGCTGCATTTGTGGCTAAGGCCTTGCTGAACACAATGAGATTCTCAGCCAGGGTCATGGCATCCAGGGCACCAGCCTGGAGCTTCTGCTCAGGAAAGTAGATGCTCACTCCAAGCATGTCCTATGCTCCTCCAAGTTCACAGGATCTCTCCCCTTTGGAGAAAAGCTGGACAAGATAGTGTCAGAAAATGCTGCAAAAATCAAAGCAGGCCTTCCCCTTTCTGCCACGTGTTCTACGAAGGGCATACAAGCCCACTTTCAGGCAGAGACACTCCTTTCGCCCCTCCTCCTCACAGATGTATCAGAGGAAGGATACCCGAAATGACAATAGTAAGTCCTGGGACCGAGGCTGTAGTGGAAAGTTCAAGGGTGGTCCTTCAGCCCCCAATAACCCAGCATGACAACGACCAAATCTGGCTGTGCCCGGATCTGGCTCTAGGAGGCAGGATTTCCCACTTTTCAGAAGAATGGTCTGTGTCAACCACAGACCGGTGAGAGAGTGAATCAGGGATGCGCCCTTGAGCTACGGGCTCCATGCCATCCCTTCTTCATCCCTCCCCCATATCCATTGACTCAGCAAAGTATGAACTTATCTGGAACAAGGTCTCCCAGCTCCGGGATGCAGGCGCAATAGAAGGAGCTCCCTTAGAAGAAAAGTTCTCAGGGTTCTGCTCCATCTTTATTGTTCAGAATAGCAGTGGGGCAGGCAAACCCACCCCAACCTCAAGAGGCTCAACAAGTGAATAAAGACTATGAGATTTAGGATAGAGTCCCTGGCCTCCCCGGTGTCATCTCTATCCCAAGGGGACCTCCTAGCATCAGTAGATCTAGCAGATGTGTAGCTTCATATTCCCCTACTCCCATGTCACCGCAAGCTTCTGAGGTTTGTGTATGGCACAGATCACTACCAGTTCTGAATGCTCCCATTTCCCCTCCCCTCCTCCTCCCAAGTCTTTACAAAGACTCTTATGGTGATTGTTGCCAGATTCAGGTCTCGGGGGGAACCACCTTTACCGCTTTCTGGGCAATATCCCAGTCAGAGCTCTGACCCAGACTGCCGCACACAATGCCACGATTCAGACTCTGGACCTCCTGCAGGTGCATGATTTTGTAATAAATTGTAAAGAAAAGTTCACTGATTCCCTCAACAAGGATATCACACCTGAGAGTGGACATGGACACCTCGATGATGAAAGTCTGTCCATCACTGAGAGTGCACAAGGCCAGCATGGCTCAGTGTCTTCAGCTATTGGGCCTTCTTGTGTTGTGCATAAGGATCATAGAATCATAGAATATCAGGGTTGGAAGGGACCCCAGAAGGTCATCTAGTCCAACCCCCTGCTCAAAGCAGGACCAATTCCCAGTTAAATCATCCCAGCCAGGGCTTTGTCAAGCCTGACCTTAAAAACCTCTAAGGAAGGAGATTCTACCACCTCCCTAGGTAACGCATTCCAGTGTTTCACCACCCTCTTAGTGAAAAAGTTTTTCCTAATATCCAATCTAAATCTCCCCCACTGCAACTTGAGACCATTACTCCTCGTTCTGTCATCTGCTACAATTGAGAACAGTCTAGAGCCATCCTCTTTGGAACCCCCTTTCAGGTAGTTGAAAGCAGCTATCAAATCCCCCCTCATTCTTCTCTTCTGCAGGCTAAACAATCCCAGCTCCCTCAGCCTCTCCTCATAACTCATGTGTTCCAGTCCCCTAATCATTTTTGTTGCCCTTCGCTGGACTCTCTCCAATTTATCCACATCCTTCTTGAAGTGTGGGGCCCAAAACTGGACACAGTACTCCAGATGAGGCCTCACCAATGTCGAATAGAGGGGAACGATCACGTCCCTCGATCTGCTCGCTATGCCCCTACTTATACATCCCAAAATGCCATTGGCCTTCTTGGCAACAAGGGCACACTGCTGACTCATATCCAGCTTCTCGTCCACTGTCACCCCTAGGTCCTTTTCCGCAGAACTGCTGCCTAGCCATTCGGTCCCTAGCCATTCAATCACTCCATGGACAAGATCACACATCAGATGTCTGCAGGCCTTCTGCTCAAAATACGGAACTGCTCCCCTGAGTGCATGAAAGATCAAATGCTGGTCCCAAATCAAGTGCATGATTCCCTAAAATTGACAGTCCCAGGCAACATCTGCAAGGACCTCTCCATATGCCTTCCAGACCCTCTGGTTCTCACAACCAGCACTTGCTTGATGGGTTGGGAAGTTCATTTAGGAACCCAAACTGCACAAACTCAAACTCATCTTTTGGAGCAATGGACAGAGGAACCACAGCATCAGTCTCCAGAAGATGAGACCTGTCAAAGTAGCCTTTTGAAGGTTCCAAAGCCACCTCAGGGCAATAATGTCCTGGTTCAGTTGGACAACACGACCATGGTCACATACATAAACAACCAAGGAGGGACAAGGAGCCCAGTGCTACATGCAGAAGCAATGGAGAATGGAGTCTCTTCCTTCCCTAAAAGAGGAGCTGAACCAGAAGGCGAACTGGCTCAGCAGATGCAGACTCAACGACTTGGAGTAGTTTCTAAACCAGGAATTTTTCAGCCTGATCTTGCAGCGCTCCAACTTTCCACCAGCTGACTCGTTTGAAAACCACAAGAACACAGAGTCCCAAATACTTCACCAGGGAAAGAGATCTTTCATCCACGGGAACAGATGCCCTGTCGCACAGATGGCCCCAAGGCCTGCTATATGCATTTTCACCCTTTTCACTCTTAGGGAAAGTGAGCCAGAAGATAAAGCAGAAACAAGCAAGTTAACCTTATACTGCCTGAGGAGACCCTAGTTTTCTGAGTTGACATTGCTGAAGCTGGAACCACTGTTGCAGCTACCATTGGGACTGGACATCCTGTTCCAGGGTCCCTTTCTCCATCCCTTTCTCCATCGTCTCCAGCTAACATCCTGGTTATTTAACGGGAAGCACTAGCAACATCTGGCCTCTCTTCCAAAGTCATCAAAACTTTGCTGTCATCCAGGGGAGTCTCTGTGCTAAAAGCCTACTCCTCCAGCTGGGCCAAGTTCAGTGTATGGGGCCAGGAGGACGGTGTAGACCCTAGAGATCCAGGAATTCCAACTATTCTGGACTTCCTACAAGAAGGCGTGGATAAAGGTCTCCAGCCCAGCACCATAGCATTCCAGGTATGTTAGCAGGATCCTTGGCAGAGAACCCTAAGTATCCAGGTTCCTCAAAAGAGTCAGACTGGCCACGCCAGCAGCCCAGCCATATGGGCACTGGCTAAATTCTTTATAAGATATTCTTAGGTGAATTTTCTGTCTTCTGCAGAAGCAGCCTCCAGCAGAAAGGTGCTGCAGGCAGTGGCCCAGTAATAGTATTGCCTTTGAGCAAGCTTTAGAGGGAATTTCCTGTCTATCTCATTCTGGTTTTTTGTGGTTTCTGGATCCCTCCCTGCTTCCGTTTCACTGCTCTCCACTTCCCAGACATATCAGAATTGTGGGAGACACTGGGCTGCAGAAGGGAATCATTCCTTTCAGCTAGCAGCATCTCCCCCAATTCTCCTCTTCCTGGGTGCCTTGTTAGCCTAACGGTCCTCATTTGATTTGGACTATTACTATGCAGATAACTGCCTGCTGTGCATAGTTCATAAGTTGGCTTGGATGTTGTTGTTAATAGTATCTGTCTGTAAGTATTTATACAGCTCGGGAAAGACTCACCTGGAAGCAAGCAGGAAAAGGAGGCGTGGCCAGCACATGCTACACATTGGCTTTGAACCACCTCTGAGTACTATAGAGTAGAAGGAGGCAGCCCATTCATATCAAAATTGTGGGGGATGTTGCTATGTTCTGTGTCCATTGCTTTGCTACCTAATGACCTGAAAAGGTGACCTTCTCAGAAAGTAAATACACAAGGAAAGAGAAGAATTGTTTTAGTCCCTAACTAGAAATGATAGGCTGAAAATATACAGAATAGCTGAGGATCAGAACGCAAGTTCTTTTAGACAGTCTTGCACAGGAAGTGGTGAGAGCCCCAGCACGAAGGTTGGAGCATTTTTGAATGTTGTAGTAAACTGGGTAAAACTCCCACTGATTTCGATGGGAGCAGACTTAGACCAATGCTGAGTGTTTTTGAAGTCTAAATGGACAGGATGAGCTAATAAGGGTTTTCAGTTTTTTTTTTTAAACGATGATGAAATTCTGTGAACCCTGACTCCAGCGCTTAAAGCTTCTACTCTTGCTCTCATATAGCTGTAACTGAAGCATGAAATTTACAAAGATGTTAAAAAGTTGGTAGAAGTTACCTCCTGTCAGTGTCTCTCACTTCTTCCTAGTTCATTGCAAGCTTCCCAGGAAAAGCAGTACCCTGAACTAGCAGTCAGCCTCTCATTCCTCACAAGGATGCCTTCTGTAAAGAAGTTCATCTCTTTGTATTTTCTCCCGGCTCCCAAACATGTTGGACTATTGTTGCTAAATCTCTGATTTGTGGACACTTGTCTGAACATGATCCTCAATCCTCACAATACAAGTGTCGTCCTGTAGAGAGAATCTGTAATGTCTCAGTGAGCATTAAAGCACATTTTACAAGAACACAGATATTCAGAAAGTTGTAACTATGATAAGGTACATCATCCAATACAGCTTCATGGAAGAAGTGAGTTTTAAAGGAAGGATTTGATTTAACAGGGCAGTGGGATAACTTGATATACAACAGGAAGAGTTTGCCAAGCAAAGGGAGCAGCATGGAGGAAAGAGAAAAGGTATCTTAGCAACAGCAGTGCTAAGACTAAATGAGTGCAGAAATATAGGTAATAAGCTATAACCAGGTGGAAGCCACTGGAACAGCTTGAGAGGGGAAGATAGCATAGGCACGGGAACTAGGGGTGCAGGTTACACAGGGCTCTGCTCCAGGCCCTGCATGTGGGGTCCCAGCTGCCGCCCTACACCCAAGGGTCCTGGCTCCCAGCCCCACGCCTGAGAGTCCCGTCTGCCAGCCCCAGCCTCGGCCCCCTTACCTCTGTCCCGGTCCCCCCCTCCCAGAGACACTTCCCTGCTCCTGGTCCCAGCTCTGGGGGGGGAGGGGGAGGGGCGCAAACAGGGACAAGGGGGCTGGCTTTCAGCACTCCCACTATTAAAAGTGTTCCAGCCCCACTGGAAGACAGGACAAATTTTGAACATGATTCTTTAGCATTACTGTAGCCACAAGGTTGAATTTTGTTAGGAGACAACAAATATTCCCAGGTTTTGGTACACCATATCTTGTGGACTATTACTTAGGTGGAAAATAAGCTTTTGCTATACCATGTTCCTTGCTTTATATTGTGTGTTAGATTGTAAGCTCTTCAGAACAGTGTGTGTCTTATGTTCTGCAAAATGCGGTGTACATCTATGACACTATAGAGATGCTTAATAATAAAACAAAGCTAGAAATCATGAAAAGTAATGTGTTTTCTATATAGCTCTGCATGCAGGCTATTCTAGCCATCTTTGAATGGTGCTAGACTATGTTTGGTACAAAACAAATTCATGAGGATATCAGGCTACACTCAAAAAGAAATCCAGAGAATTGAAGGGCCAGTTTCCTTTGAACAGAGAACCCAGCAACTTACACCTTACAGACAGTAAGTTAAACATGGGGAAATCTCACTGTTTCTTTAACTTGGGCTCTGTCTGTTTGGTATTTTTCCTTGTCATTTATATACTTTGCACCATAATAGTTTCATAGATTCATAGATTCATAGATATTTAGGTCAGAAGGGACCATTATGATCATCTAGTCTGACCTCCTGCACAATGCAGGCCACAGAATTTCACCCACCACTCCTAAAAAAGACCTCACACCTATATCTGTGCTATTGAAGTCCTCAAATTGTAGTTTGAAGACCTCAAGGAGCAGAGAATCCTCCAGCAAGTGACCCGTGCCCCATGCTACAGAGGAAGGCGAAAAACCTCCAGGGCCTTCCAATCTGCCCTGGAGGAAAATTCCTTCCCGACCCCAAATATGGCGATCAGCTAAACCCTGAGCATATGGGCAAGATTCATCAGCCAGATACTACAGAAAATTCTTTCCCGGGTAACTTGGATCTTACCCCATCTAAAAACCCATCACAGGCCATTGGGCCTATTTACCATGAATATTTAATTACCAAAACCATGTTATCCCATCATACCATCTCCTCCATAAACTTATCGAGTTTAATCTTAAAGCAAGATAGATCTTTTGCCCCCACTACTTCCCTCGGAAGGCTATTCCAAAACTTCACTCCTCTGATGGTTAGAAACCTTCGTCTAATTTCTAATCTAAATTTCCTAGTGGCCAGTTTATATCCATTTGTTCTTGTGTCCACATTGGTATTGAGTTTAAATAATTCCTCTCCCTCTCTGGTATTTATCCCTCTGATATATTTATAGAGAGCAATCATATCTCCCCTCAACCTTCTTTTAGTTAGGCTAAACAAGCCAAGCTCCCTGAGTCTCCTTTCATAAGACAAGTTTTCCATTCCTCGGATCATCCTAGTAGCCCTTCTCTGTACCTGTTCCAGTTTGAATTCATCCTTCTTAAACATGGGAGACCAGAACTGCACACAGTATTCCAGGTGAGGTCTCACCAGTGCCTTATATAACGGTACTAAAACCTCCTTATCCCTACTGGAAATACCTCTCCTGATGCATCCCAAGACGACATTAGCTTTTTTCACAGCCATATCACATTGGCAGCTCATAGTCAACCTATGATCAACCAATACTCCAAGGTCCTTTTCCTCCTCCGTTACTTCTAGTTGATGCGTCCCTATCTTATAACTAAAATTCTTGTTATTAATCCCTAAATGCATGACCTTACACTTCTCACTATTAAATTTCATCCTATTCCTATTACTCCAGTTTACAAGGTCATCCAGATCCTCCTGTAGGGTATCCCTGTCCTTCTCTAAATTAGCAATACCTCCCAGCTTTGTATCATCTGCAAACTTTATTAGCACACTCCCACTTTTTGTGCCCAGGTCAGTAATAAAAAGATTAAATAAGATTGGTCCCAAAACTGATCCTTGAGGAACTCCACTGGTAACCTCCCTCCAACTTGACAGTTCACCTTTCAGTAGGACCCGTTGTAGTCTCCCCTTTAACCAATTCCCTATCCACCTTTCAATTTTCCTATTGATGCCCATCTTATCCAATTTAACTAATAATTCCCCATGTGGCACAGTATCAAACGCCTTACTAAAATCTAAATAAATTAGATCCACTGCGTTTCCTTTATCTAAAAAATCTGTTACTCTCTCAAAGAAGGAAATCAGGTTGGTTTGGCACGATCTACCTTTTGTAAAACCAGTTTGAAGGGTGGGGAAGTGTTTTCAGGGCTTATTCTTTCTTTTGCACACTAAAATATTTAGTTTAATGAAAATGGAGTCATTTCTATGTCACTTTTTAAATGGACTAACACAGCCTATACAGGATTGTTTTTTAAACTGTCAATTTAGATAGACAGTAGAGGGGCACCAGGGATAAATTTGGCCCTAAGTGTTTATCGAGATAGAAGGAAGGATGAAGACATAAGAATTTGAAGAGTTGGGTTCTATTCTTAGCTACAAACTTTAAGGATGTGACCTTGGGCAAGTTATTTAATCTCTGTGCTTCAGTTTCCTCACCTGTAGCATGCAGATAATAAACTGCTTCCCTACTCAGAAAGTTGTTGCGGCTAAATTAACTAAAGTTAGTTAATATCCTCAAATAAATGCAAGCATTTTGGATTAAGACAAATGTATCCTCTTAATAATAATGTAGTGTTCCCCTAAAACAAGCACATACAATTCAGTGCTTCCTAGAACAACTCAAAATTTAGCAATCACTGTAATATTTTACTTACAGTGGAAACTTTCATTCCGCCCCTCTCAATATGATGAACAATCCTTTTCTGCTTTGGACAGATATTAATCCCATTTTTGCCAGTGGTCTTTTCAGTTCAATGCATTTTATGGGAATTATCTTGACCATCTTATTAAGCAACATGATAGAGTATTACAAGCAGACAGTGGTTTGGATAAAGTCCAAGGATAATATTTACTTGGTTGGGCAAATGTATTACACTATATAGCACAGGCCTGCAAACAGGAATACCATCTTTTTTTTTTTCCTATTCTGAATTAATCACGTTGGATGTGGTCTGAATATAGTATATAAACAGCTGTAATTCAAGCCTGGATTGGTTTCAGGCCATTAGGGCCATCTACAGAAGTTTCCTAATTGAAAATAATAATAGAATGAGGCTGGATTGTCCCTATATGGGGTACGGTATCATATAATATATGAACGGTATTTTTCCATATTTGAGTTATATTGGAGACTTCTCGTAGCAGAGAAAGTGTGTTCGTGTTTGAACAGTGCCAAGCACAGTCAGCATTTAATAAATAAACTATAATAATAATGATGCTGAGGCATAGGCCACTAACCCACACCCTTTTCCAACAATTTACATCCAACAGAAAAGGAAGAACATACTTTCAGAGCTGAGAATTAGTCTAGCCTGTCAGGTCTCATTTTGATTACTTTTCTCTTGGACTTTCCAGTATATTCAGATACTCCCTGCTCTACTTCTCCAGGTGTCTAGCCTGACTATATTTATACTCTCTGCAACAAAAAGCACAATGGAAGTTTGGTAAAACAAAATAGACACACTATGTAATAGGTATCTCTTTCTGGACCACACACCACCAATCCACCTTATTCAGTGCTTCTTAATGCTGTTCAGGCTTTCAGGGTCATGATGCCAGGTGCTGACGTCCGAATGGGAAACACAGAAAATCAAAGTACTCTTTATCTGCTAACTAACCCCCACAATGAGAACTTTCCTCCTCTGCCCTGTGGGTAACTTCAGGCCTAACCTAAAGGGACCATTCTGAATAGGAAGGGAATCAGTAGTTCAGGGCTTCACTTTAACCAGAACCAATTACACTTGCCAAATTGTGCATAATTACATGTGGAGAGTCTAGTTTAGGTATTTTTTGCTCCCTGACATGGCCTGAGTTGACTTGGCTCAGTACTAATATTTACTTTCACTAAATGTAAGTGGAAAGACCAGGGCCTTGTGCACTGACTCTGTCAATAAGTTTGCATTTTTAAGTCCTCTTGACTATATTTATGTGTAAGCACATTATTAACTCTTCAGACTTGATCTGGTTAATAGACATGCATTGTGTTTAATGGAAGTCTTGAAGCTCTTGTGATGGGCATATTAAAATGCCTAAGTGTGGCATATGGGGTGGGAGAGAGAGAAAGGACAAAGCAGCCAGCCTTGCTGTAAGATTGTATGTAGACATCTTGGTGTTCAGAAGATACTATGAAGAGCAATGGCAAAATAGGCCCTAATCCCACATTCTGATCCAGGGGGGACTCTTGCATTCAGAAAGGCTCATTGACTTCAGTAGGACTCTGCTCAGGCAGTAGGCAGAATGTATTAGATTGCTGCATCAGGGCCACAGTTTGTAGGAACAGCAAAACCTCAAGATCTTTAGTGGGCCCTTGTCTCACAGGTTTTCTAATTTCACTGATAAGAGTGAGGGCCAGCTGCTGTTTCCACAAAAGTCTCATTTCCCCCATGTTGGTGTCCCCTTGGGAGAAAATTGCCTTTGTTCCCACTACTGGAAAAAAACAGTTTTGAGCTGTCTCTGGGCTACACACTGCTTTTGATTGATACTCAATGCAGTTACACCATAGATGGTCATGGTCATGCTGAAAAAGGGGAAGACACTTTCTTCTGAAGTAGAGTGACCAGCTTTGGGGCTGTCCTTATGGCAACAAAAAAATTCTGGCTAGCAGAGCCATCAAGTGTCAGTGTCTGGCAAGACAGCCACTGCTGCTCTGTCCAGAGGCCAGAAATAGATTGCTAAATCAGCAACCTCCATGGTAGAATCATAGACTATCAAGGTTGGAAGGGACCTCAGGAGGTCACCTAGTCCAACCCTCTGCTCAAAGCAGGACCAATCTGTTGGACAGGTACTGTTGGAATAGCTGTTGTCATTTATTCATGACTAGTTCAGTGGTAACAAACTCTCTCTGTAAAAACTTAGTTCCAAAAAGGGCTATTGTAAGGCACCAGCTTCATCCATTGCCTTAGGTTTGCAGCTCAACACTGCAGAGTGGGAACCCCTACAGCTCAACTTTATAGGATGGTTTCTAAGGCAGCTCAAAGACGTCTATGCATTTTAAAAGTATATTCTCTTATAAATAACAGGTCAGAAGAGTAGGATTAAACATGAGATTAATTTACTTATATTCAGAAATGGCAAAATGTTACACGTACCCATGAAGCAAGAGTAGTCTGTATAAGATATTTAATGTTAGTACAGGAAAGCTATATGAAAATCAAACTTTTTTTGCCCACTGGTAAGTGTACCTCAGATCAAGTAAATCCTGCCCTCTCCCAGAACACCTTCCCGGTCTGGTATTGGGGGAAGTATAACTTCAGTGATGCCTGCATGGCTACTTCTGATTCAGATGAGTGTTGTCTCCTCTCACTTAATCTCTTGTGAATCAGAAGCAGCCATGCAGACCTCACTGAAGTTATACTTGTATAAGAGGAAAGGAGAGTCGATGTACAGTGAATACGTCTGTGTGTGGATCCATGGGGGGTTAAGTTCTGTTGGCAATTACCATAGTGTAAATTTAGAGTAAATCCACCACAGGCAATGGATTTATTCTGAACTTGCACCAGTGTTAGAGCAGATCTGGGTCCATAGACCAAGATTTGGGGCGGGGGGCCCAGATCCACAAAGGCGCTCAGGTGCCTAACCACAAACTCAGGTGTTTAAGTCCCAGTTTTAGGAGCCACTGCAATCCATAAAACTCCCGTTCAGCCGCTGCCTAACCGTGGAGGTGCCTACATTTTTACTGTAAAAGTTCTCAAGTCACCTATGTTTCTGTCTCTGGGCATGTGTACTGCTACTTTACTCTAGCCATCCAGATTCCCTGCTCCAGCAGAAGCCCCAGAGTGATCCAAGAACCAGGAGACGATAGGCAGAAGAGCATCTCACTCACCTGTGGGGGGGCTGATCTAATAGGCCTGCTCAGAGGCCACCCACAGGATTGGGTCCCATTCAAAAGGTGCCTGGAGGAGGTGGTGATGCTGCTGCTACCCACCTTATCATGTTGAGTGCACTGATTACAGCATTCACCTGGGATGTGGGAGACCCAGTTCCCTTGCCAAAGTGGGAGAGAAGATTTAAACTGGGACACCCACTGTCAGGAGAGAGCTCTAACCACTAAGCTATGGCGTATTCTGCTGTGGGGCTCCCTCAGTCTTTCATTATTTAGTCACAGTGGAATAGCTTCAACAGGAGAGAGTCATTAGGCCAAGGAGCGAAGGATTTTGTAGCCTGGCAGCTAATGCACCCACCTGGGAGGTGGGAGACCCAGGCTTTAGTCCCTCTTGCGCCAATGACTGTTTAATTATTTATACAAAAGGAACCAGTTCAACAGGAGGGATTGAGGGAGCCCCGTATCAAAGTATCTGAGTGCTCTGGGCAGTGGGAGACGACTGTTCAAATTATTTCTGCCTATCAAGACCACCGGGGAATGGAACCTGGGCCCTCACATCCTGAGTGAGGGCTCTAATCACTGGGCTAAAAGTTATAAGGTGACTGGCCCGTCACTGCTACCACGCTCGCTTTGTGAGGAGTGAGGCAGGCACCTAGCTCATTCTCACAAGAAGTGACTTAGGCACCTAAGCTCCACCTGACTCAGGAGAGTGGTTCCTGAGTGTGGATCCCTAGCAGCGATTGACACCCAGTTCCATGAAAGGGCGGGGTTTAAGACACATACCTCTCACCAGCATCTCCCATGGGATAACTTAGTTTCCCCATCCAGGACATTCTTAGGTACCTCTCTCTCTCCCCTTTCAGTGTTTAGGGAGCTGTGGTGCCTATCTCAGGCTTTGTGGATACCATGGTTGTGCCACTGATTTTCTAGGTAGCTGAACATTAGGTGTGGTGCTAATGAGCATCGCAGCACCTCTGGCCGTTTGTGGATCCAGGCCCCTTTGCTTCAGTGGGAGTTACCGAGCGCTCAGCACTTTTGAGAATCTGATCACTTATGTCAGAGCCTAACTGCGAAAATAGATTCCTGCTCTTAGGCTCCTGTCTTGTAATATCTTGGTCTAGTGCACAAGATGAGTGCTGGTTCCTCGCACTCAACAGCAAGGATAAAAGAAAGTTATACAGCACAGCTACTTCATTCACAGTACGGCACCACCACGCCTGTGCAGGCCGGAGTCTCCTCCCCACTACAAAACGGTTTTACGCTAGTCTAATGTCATTTTAGTCAGTGGAGTTGCACCTGTGCTGTAAATTAGAGAATCAGGCCATTCAACAGTTTCAGGCAAAACGAAGTACTCCGTTGGCTGCTGACAAAGTAAATACTTACCTGCTCTGGTTTGTGCAACTGCACAGATTTGTATACACAACTTAGATCGGCTCTAGTTAACACACAGAAAGCGTGTTCATTTATTAGCGTATCCAAGTGTGCTTCAATCTGAAATTTGAAGGGGAAGAAAGACTGAAAAGAAACATTAGATCAAAGTTGTTCTTAAATTACAAAGTGACAGTTCAGTAGTCATCCAGAAAATCAACTCAGAACAAACGGAGAACGAGCACCTAAGAATTCAAATCACATGCACTACAGAAAACCAAGAATAAAAAGTGACAATGTGGTTTATACCTTTTGAGAGGTTTAATTTGCAAAGCCAATTTGGATCTCGATTATTTTGCATTCCCAGGGAGCTCAGTGAAGCAAGAGCTTTTGCCAAAAGCTGAGGTCGCAATCCTGTGGAAGTGTGTGAACACACGATTAAAGGCAGTGAGCCAGAGCCTGATTTGCACCTGATCTGTAGAGTGCATGTTGGAAGGGATGATCCAGAGGTGGCTTAAAGCTCATCTTTGCACTCCCCTGATCTTAGTGCCGGCTCAGTACAGGGCTACTCCTTCCCTAATGTACAGTTAGAGAAGCCTGAGGCCTGCTACCAGCCCAAAACTGCAGCTGGGGAGTTTGTGTGGGACAGGGACACACCAACTGTGGCCCTGTTCTCAAGCAGCAGGGACAGGGCATGTTATAAAAGCCCTTGCAACAACTCTACAGCAGAGTGATCTTCCATTGGCTGATTATGCCAAATGTAGAGCCTCGTTACTATGGCAGTGTGCCACACAGCAGCTGCAGCACACCAGAGAACTGGGCCCTGCATTGTTATGAACACACAAAAGGGAGCAGAATTAACGATTGCTTGTGCCACCTAAACTTTGGCATTTGCTGAGTTGAGTCTTTCACTCTGCAAACTTAATGTTTTTTAAATTTGGTTTTTAGTATGGAATATTCTCGCTGCAAAATCCTTAGCGTCAGGTTTAGATTTCATTGTGAAACTTAAGTAGTTCTCCTTTCTCCTTTGAATTTTCATGAAAGCACAAGTTGCCGATTTTCATCCAGTTTGGAAAGGCTCTATCTCAAAATGTGTGCTTACAGAACAACTCGTCACTGCCGTAAGAGCGAGATGCAGGAGCATTAACGAATTTTTAACTCAGTTAAATGACTAAAAGATAGCTGCAAAATGAATGTAAAGGAAAATTATGTCAGTGTGGTAAAACAGCACAGCAATTTATGAAACATATTGCACCATTCCAACACTTTAATGTGTTGGCAACAGGTAAAGAACCAATTCCAGACTTCTTAGACTGATTCATAGTAATCCTTTACCTCATTAATGCACCATCCGTTAGCTGAATCAAGACTGACAGGCAGATGGACTATTACTTTAAATTCAAGTTAAATCCCTGTCATTAGTGTTCTTAAGTTATTAGATGCACCACCTTTTCCTAGTCCGGCATTGTAAAAGTGATTTGGAAACCAAGATTTCAGACGTGAGTTTTTTTAAAGAAAGTTTAAAATATACCCCAAAATATTTTATCTGTCAATGGCATTTTAAAACCACACCTCATCTTTTCATGTAAGCATTGGTCTTCTACAATTAACCATCACATCAGATTGCTGTGAAATACTCTGTAAACTGCATCCCTACATTATGGATATTAGGAAACACTTTTTCACTAGGAGGGTGGTGAAGCACTGGAATGCATTACCTAGGGAGGTGGTGGAATCTCTTTCCTTATTGGTTTTTAAGGTCAGGCTTGACAAAGCCCTGGCTGGGATGATTTAATTCGGGATGACCCCTTGAGGTCCCTTCCAACCCTGATATTCTATGATTAGATATTCTATGAAATATTCTATGAAAACACCCAACCCCCATCTATGACGGTAATATCCTTGTGATACATTGCAGTTATCCTATACATTTGACTGCTTCCCTTGGACTTGTTTGGCTCCTAGCATAATTTAGGCCTTGTCTACACTGCTCTTTCGTAGTTAACATTTTTGTGGCTCAGGAGGGTGAAAAAAACCACCCCCCCGAATGACAAGTTTTAACGACGAAAAGCGCCAGTGTGGACAACGCTTTGTCAGGGGGAGGCACTCTCCCACCAACGAAGCTGCCGCCCCTCGTTGGGCGCGGTTTTGTCTTGTCATCAGGAGAGCTCACTCCTCGCAACAAAGAACGGCTACGCTACATGTCTTACAACGGCATGGCTGTAGCAGCATAACCACGCTGTTGTAAGGTGTGCAGTGTATGCATAGGCCTTGGCTACACTTGCAGGTTAGAGAGCTTTAAACCAGCCCCAGGTGCCCTAACTCCTGAGGTGTCCATACCGGCAAGGCACTTAGAGCTCCCGGACCCCGCGGCTGGAGCTGCACAATCCACCTCTACAAGAAGCATAGAGCTTTCTGCGCCCCGGCTGGAGCGCCGGGATGTCAGTGCGGACGACGTGTTGCATTACTGCGCTGCGATTGGCCTCCAGAAACGTCCCATAATCCCCTGAAGTCAAGTGGCCACTCTGGTCATTGTTTTGAACTCGGCTGCAGGCATGCAGCTATCCCCTTTCAAGCTCCGTTTCTGACAGCCGGCTGCTCATCTGCTCCGGGACAAAGCGACCGTTACTGTGGAATGCTGCTGCCGCCGAGGCAGGCCTTTGTGCGTGTGTGTGAGACAGAGAGAGAGAGGCAGGGGCTGGGGACTGATGTCAGGTTTCCCCCTCCCCCCTGCCGCTGTCTGATCTTACAAGATAGTATGCTGGCACGCTCCGCCCCCCATGCTTTGCACACCCTTTCCAAAGCACACTGCAGCCACTTGCACCCTGGGATAGCTACCACACTGCACTGCTCTCTGTGACGTTGCAAGAGCAGCTAACGTGGACCTGCTCCACAGTCACAAGGAGCAGAGTGTGAACACACAGCGGCGCTTTCCCGGCTGCTGTCTCCGAGGGCTGGTTTAACTCCCGGTAGTGTAGCCATGTGTAGCCATGCCCATAGCCTTAGAGCAGCCTTAAGGTTGTTAGGTAATGAAGAAAGATGTGAGAGCAGAGTTGCTAGGAGAAATTAGAGAAAGTGATTGGAAAATAAAGTGGCACTAAAGTGAGTGGCAGTGAGGAGAGTACCAGAGTGTAAGACAACAAAGAGAGATGCCAACGTGAGTCAGCACGAATTCATTGTTTTGCATCTTTATTCACGGCCATAGCACCTGAGCTAAGGGTGACTCACAGGAATTCTGCATTCTTCCTCTGCAAGGGTGTTCGACTCTGCCAGTCTAGTACAGACTGTTCAAACCCAACACTTCCTTGTATTTTTCCAGACATTATATAATAAAGGGAAATCTAAAAACACCTCACTGCATCCAGCTCTCAAAGTCCCGGTATTGTGACGAGTGTATGAAATCATGGCATATGGCTGCCATTGACTATTCTGCAAATTCCAACCATAATCGGGTGGAGCTTAGAAGAAACAGACAGCTAAGCTGAGGTCATGAAACCTTTTCCAATACTGTAGCGGAGACTTAGGATATTTAAGGACAGCCAATTAGGTTAACAAAAGACACTTTGTTTCTCTGGATGATTTTTTCTTAGCAAAAGCATGCGTGCAAATGTGGGAAACTCTGAGTCTACAAAGCAAGTGAATGTCAGAGTTCAGTCAACTTCTCTCAAAATAAAAGTCTAGGGGGTTGATGGATTTTTAAGTTAAAATATGTTTAAATTGCTTGATTTTTTTTCATGCCACTTAAAACTAGATGTTCCAAAATTGCAGCTATTTATTTGGACCCTTCTGAACTTCTAATGTAGATGCAGCTTATCCCAGAGTTCTTTGGCTGGTGTTGTTAAAATACCAGATTTTGTCACACTCCCAACCAACATAATATGCCAGCAAAACTTCTTAAGTATAGACCAGGCCCCATTCAGCCCAATATGGCATTTTCTTCTGTTCCATTTAAGATTCTTTTATCTGGAATTCTGCAGAATATTATGCAGTCTCTTATTGGGTTGTTGATCATTTTTATCCCAAATAATCAGTAACTTCTTCAACCTCAGTGTCTTCATAAATCCAGGACTTGATGCTGCAGTTTACCTCTGAAGAGACATAGCTATCCCTAGCACTAGAAGAACTTTTACATCAGCTACTTTTGACAAGGTTTTTCTGAGGGCACTGAACTGAGGCTGTGTAGTATTAGATTGTCAAAGGACAATTATTAAGAGGTTAGTAATAGACTAGTAATTAAAATAGTTTTGACTTTAACAAGGGTTTGGGGGCTAGAAATAGTGCAATGTAATGTTCCTAGATAGTTGTTGTGATGTTACATCCCATATTCTTCATAGAAATATGGTTATGATCAGATATGCCAAGCCCGTGAAAAAAACGCAGAAATTGGGCTTGTTTTTGGCTTAATTGGCTTCTGAGTTGCTTGTTGGCTAGTTTTTGGCTTGTTTCTTGTTTGGCTTGTAGCTTGTTGCTTCTTTTTTTTTTTTTTTTTGATTGGCTCCTGGGAAGCAGGGACAAGTGGGGTCAAGCAGGGGTGAGGGGGGAGAGAGTCGGGGTGCAAAATGGGCCCACCACAGTCCCAAACTGCATGCTGGGGGGATCTAGTCACATAGAGTGTTGGGGTTCTTATGGATTGGCTTGTTTTGGCCTTGTTTTGAAATGGGATTAGCTTGATTTTTGGCTTATTTTGAAAGTCGGGGTGCTTATTTACCACGTGAAAGTTGGCGACTGTGGTTATGATATGAATATGGCATACCTAAGCTATACTTTATGCAAGAGGGCTCATGTAAGATATCATTGGGAAGGTTACGATTTAGGGCTTGTCTACACTGGCACTTTACAGCGCTGCAACTTTCTCACCCATGGGTGTGAAAAAACACCCCCCTGAGCGCTGCAAATTTCAGCGCCGTAATGTGCCGGTGTAGACAGTGCACCAGCGCTGGGAGATGCACCCCCTCATGGAGGTGGTTATTTTAGCGCGCTAGGAGAGCTCTCTTCCAGTGCTGTGCCGCGGCTACACAAGCCACGTTAAAGTGCTGCCAGGGCACATTTGCATGACAAATATATACCACCCCCGCTGGGCGCCTCCAAGAGGCAATACTTCCCCTCTCGCAAGCACATAGTCTGAGTGTAGCAAAAAGCCTTTTAATAACAGAGAGAAACAATGTGGCATTATGTTGGGAAAACACCACCAACAGGATTCATAACACAACCCATGAGCAAAAAAACCCACCCCAAGCAAATTGGGGCATGCCCCTTTCCCTTTGGTTCTTGAGTCCAGCAACCCCAAAGTCCCCAAAGTCCAATGACCCAAAAGTCTCTGTCCCTGGTCAGGGCAGCCCCAGAGTTTGAAAGTTTATCTGCAGAGCTTTACCTACCAACCTGGGTGGAGATGGGGGTGGGGGGAGAGGTAAGGAACACCTTACATGATCTGAAGCTGACCGCCCCGCAGCTCCATAGGCCTTCGCTCTGCTCCGCTCCACCAGCCGGTCCACGAACTGCTCTGTGTCTCACAAGCAGTTCCCGCCATCCTATGAACTGCTCCACCAGCCTGTCCGCAAGGCACTCCAGCCATCCCACAAACTGCTCCACAATATATCTTCAGGCTCCCCCACTACGTAACACAACACTCAGTGATTTCAGCTCTTAGGTGAATTCAGCTTGTAGTAGGGGAGCCTCAGTGCTGGTGCACCATTAGCCCAAGCTGAGCTCAGCAGCCTGTAACTAAACTCCTAATAGAATCAAAATTATCTCTGATATTCCACAGTGGAGAGAGGAGGAAGTGCAATTAGCATGTAAAGCCCTCACCAAGGGGCCCATGCCACCAACTATTAATACTTGTCCCCAGCCTCTCTTAATTCACAGACTTTTGGAACCCATGACCCTTGCCTAGCGAGTGCTACTTAGTTGATGGTGAATCCCTCCACCATAACAAAAGGCCACGTACAGTTCCAAGCACAGTTCCCATAATCAGGGTAATAACAATTTACTCTTCCTGCCCCAATAACAGAGACACTGGGGATCCCACAGCAGCCAAAGTGACCATTTGGGCAGCTATGACCTCATTCTAGGCAGGGTGGGTGTGCCTATGCAAATGAGATCGGCCCCTGAAGTTCTTTTCCACAACTTGCCATACCTCACCACCAGATGTCAGGGTGGAGCTCATCCTGACTCTGCTTACATCTGTATCATTTCCTTATCTGAAGTTAGGAATATTGACTACGTAACAATTACAACTGTGTGTATGCTTGGAAAAACGCCCACCAGACAGTAAGCAATCATCCTGAATGAGCCATTAAGAAGGACAGTAGAACTCTGAAGATACTAATCTCCCACCTTCCTGAGGCATTTCCTGGGATGCTGCATTGACTCTACAAGATCAGGTGATAATGCCACCTGATGCAAAATACCACCTTGGACACTGTTGGTACTTTTCCTCTGTAGGGGGATGGAGATCAGACAAAGGTTTCCCGCCTTAGGTAAATCCTTTTTAAGGCTGGGGAAGGGGTTAATCCTTTTTAAGGCTGGACTTTCTTCCATTGCCTACCCAAGAAGAAAGACTGCTGAAAGTACCTGAAGAGGAAAAGGAACTAACCTGAGGGGAAAGGCAGGGTGAGTCCAGACTGAGAGAGGGATCCAGGCTGTGAGAAGAAATAACTGGAACTCTAAGCTACAGAAACTCATCAACTTGCCTAAAACAACATATAGCATGAGAAATTATTTCTTGAAACCAGTTTCTTTAAGATCGTAAGCTTAGTATGCATGTTTTGTTTTATTTGCTTGGTAATCTTTTTTGTTCTGTTTGCTATCCCTTATAATCACTTAAAATCGGTCTTTTGTAGTTAATAAACTTATTTCTTGGTGATAACCCAGTTTGTGCAATCCATAACTGGGGGGGGACAAGAAGCTGTGCATATTTCTCTTCACAATGACGGAGAAGGCGAATTTTTATGAGCTCGCCCTGTGCAGATCTTTCTATATAGCGGAAGACAGTATTATTTTGGGTTTATTCCCCAAAGGGGGTGTGCACGTGAGTGCTGGGTGAATCCTCTCACACAGAGCTGACTTCAGTCTGTAGCTGCAGCTGGGTGTGGCCCTACCTGTGTGCGTGTGCTGCAAGAGGCCGGAGAGCCTAATTCAGCAAACCAGGGAGAGGGAATCCAGGCTGGTGGAGCAGGAGGAGCTCAATGAAACCCCAGTACATCAGGTGGCATCTCAGAAGGGGGTCTAAACTGTCACAGTTGTAAAATAATAACTATGCCATACTCTTTAACTTGTAATTAGGATTACAGTTGCCCTGAGCATCTAGTTTGAGATTTTCCAGTGTTTGCTTTCTCTGGTGGACACAATAGCTACATGGCAGAGCAATGCATACACCTAAGAAACAACCAGCAGCATTATTTTAGGTTAGCTATATTTAGACTATGACTAACTCCTGGGCCATTTTCCCCAAATTATCAACTGATCCTATGAGCTTGTGCTAACACTAACAAGCAACATGATTAAACAAGTGCTCCAGGCAGGCAAAGACTCAGCGAGCTATTATCAATAAGCAATAAAACAACTAAACTATTCCCTGGTCAGCCTTAAACAAAATAAAATCAATTCTGAAAGCAGAGCTGCTATTCTGGTGCAATTGTATTATTTCTCTGGGATGTGAGACATTTCGGTTCTAACATTCCTCCTCTATCTATGTCATTGCTACATGACTGGTATACAGAGAGATGTGTGATAGGCATTTGCTTGTGCAGATGTCTTACCTTGCAGACTTGTCATCAAGTTCACACATCTGCATTGCAGCTGGAATAGGATACTACTTATACGTCAAGCTAATACTAATGCACTGTCTGTACTAGAAATAGGTATTGACGAGATATGTCAGCAAAATGGAGTTCCATAGCCCTTTGGGGCTGCGATGTGTGTGTGTGGGGGGGGGTTGTTTTATGTAAACCATGCAAATAAAAAGAGGAGAGCGTAGTCAAAGGCATTTGATGGGACAAGTGCCCTCTTTCATTAAGTCTCCCTGCTATAGTGCAAGAACATTGGCCAATATCGAGCAAAGGCCTCTCCTACCAATATGACAGGTTTCAGAGTAACAGCCGTGCTAGTCTGTATTCGCAAAAAGAAAAGGAGTACTTGTGGCACCTTAGAGACTAACCAATTTATTTGAGCATAAGCTTTCGTGAGCTACAGCTCACTTCATCGGATGCATACTGTGGAAAATACAGAAGATGTTTTTATACACACAGACCATGAAAAAATGGGAGTTTATCACTACAAAAGGTTTTCTCTCCCCCCACCCCACTCTCCTGCTGGTAATAGCTTATCTAAAGTGATCACTCTCCTTACAATGTGTATGATAATCAAGGTGGGCCATTTCCAGCACAAATCCAGGGTTTAACAAGAATGTCTGAGGAACAGTGGGGGGGGAAGGAATAAACAAAGGGAAATTGGTTACTTTTTATCTATTATTTATCTAAAGTCTCTATTCAAGCCTAAGTTAATTGTATCCAATTTGCAAATTAATTCCAATTCAGCAATCTCTCTTTGGACTCTGTTTCTGAAGTTTTTCTGTTGTAATATCACAACTTTCATGTCTGTAATCACGTGACCAGGGAGATTGAAGTGTTCTCCGACTGGTTTATGAATGTTATAATTCTTGACATCTGATTTGTGCCCATTTATTCTTTTACGTAGAGATTGATTATCATACACATTGTAAGGAGAGTGATCACTTTAGATAAGCTATTACCAACAGGAGAGTGGGTTTTGGGGGAGGGGAGGAGAAAAGCTGGATTTGTGCTGGAAATGGCCCACCTTGATTATCATACACATTGTAAGGAGAGTGATCACTTTAGATAAGCTATTACCAGCAGGAGAGTGGGGTGGGGGGAGAGAAAACCCTTTGTAGTGATAAACACCCATTTTTTCATGGTCTGTGTATATAAAAACATCTTTTGTACTTTCCACAGTATGCATCCGATGAAGTGAGCTGTAGCTCACGAAAGCTCATGCTCAAATAAATGTGTGAGTCTCTAAGGTGCCACAAGTCCTCCTTTTCTTTTTGCGAATACAGATGAACACGGCTGCTACTGTGAAACCTGACTTGAGATACCATATGAAAAACTTAGAGACAGAGATAAGGAGCTCAGTACTCAAGGGGAGGCAAAAGTGGCTCTTGGTCACCCTTCTGCTTCATCCAAATCCTAGGGCTAGATGGCAGTTCAACCAGACCTCAGAACAAATCTGAGCAGCCACAGGGACGTTGTAATGTACTTCTGCTAGAACAGTACCTAGAAAAACTTTGGCAATAGCCCAAGATGACTGGACCATACTGTCACTCATCCTTGGTCTGCCTCTGTGTGTGTGCACATGGGGGCTGGGGGTGAGGGGGGGAGACGATTCAAGTAGTGTAGAAGAAGGCCAGCTTTACATTTTCCTTGCTGCAAAGGAACAGCACAATTGGGTTTAGCCTGGGTTGCGATTCTAGCCCAAGATATGGAATCTTTCACTTTTTTGTAACATTCACAGTTCTTCCACCCGTGTGTGTGGGTGGGGGGTGGGGAGGAGAACTTATCAAGATGCCAGATACCACTGCAATAATGCAGTATCTGAGAAACTCAATTTTCATGTCTACTTGTAATAGGCAATAACTGTTGATGGTGTGGTAATTATATGGTGTAGGCTGGCAAACCATGGCTTTTTTAAGGTGGCAAACCCTATATTAATATTCGGGAAAAGAGAAACTTGCAAATTCTCAGAGGTCTGACATCAGGTCATACTACAGAGATAGCATGACACAACATAAATCCAAAACAGTTATCTGCCATGAAACCTGAAGAGAAGAGGAGCATTGTTTAAACTGTGACATTGGTGATGTTTAAATGCTCCAAGCTCAATAAATACTTGAAGTAATTATCGGGTAGCCTCTGAAAAAGCACCGAATGTTACCTTGTTACAGTGCATTCAAAAATAACAGCTTCATAGTAGAGTATTATTCCATATGAGAGACAGGCTACAGCAGTAGGGTTCCATTCTGCGGCTCTAACCCTTCAAAGTAAATACAAATAAGCTTGTCTATTTTTAGCCCAACTGTAGTTTCCCCAAAGAGCATCCAAATACACAATCGCCTCAGCTGAAAGGGTATTGAAGTGAGGTTTAGAAGGATTCTCTTTTTGTAATCAGGACCAGTAAAGCCTCATGTTAGAATTATTTACATTATTTGTACTGCAGTAACACCAAGAACCGCTAATGAAGAATCAGGGCCCCCTTGTTCTAGCATTGTAGGGGACACAGAGAAATGTTCAAGGGTGGGGGGCACAGCATGCCCAGGCCAGCCCCCAAGGAGAGGTGGGCAGGGAGGGAGTACCACCCAGCCCCCACCTCTGCTCTGGCCCCACCCTGCAGCAGCCTCAACTCCCAGCCCTTCACCAGGCTCCTTCCCTTGCCGTGGGCCCAGCTGAAGGCTCCCACCGTGGCCCGGCTGCAGTTCCACTCCCGTCCTCACCCCCTCAGCCTCAGCCCCTGGCCATGGCTCTATTCCTGGCCCAGGCCTGGCCCCAGACCCACCCCCAACCTCAGCACCCTTATCCCTATCCACATCACCTCCTTTTCCCCACCCAGGAGCCATGACTCCGCTCCCAGCCCCAGCTCCCGGAATGGCAGTCATGGACGGGGTAAAGGGGGCGTGAACCTGAAAAGTTTGGGGGCCACTGTGTTGAAGGATAGCATTACTGGCCTTGGGTTGTCTTTCCTCAATTTTATACTGCGCACTTTTTCTGCCTAATATTGTCCATTGCAGAACTGTTTGTGAACTGCCCATCCAAGTGACTTTATGCCTCCTGTAATTCTCCCAAAGTCAGTACGGCTGAATGGTAAGCTGCGGAAGAAGGTGCTGGTAACACACTTGAAGCTGTCTGGAGGCAACTCACCAAAACGCTCCACTGTACTATACTCTAATTGCCCCATATAGAGCCTGCTGGCACCAACTAAAAGCTACCTCGTTTGTGTTTAATGTAGACTGAGAAATGACTACATTAATGCAAACTGGGTGCCTTTCAGTTCACACCAGTAAGGCTTACACAGGGCAGTTACAGTGCAGCACATTGGAGAACTTTACAAATCACAGCCCCTCTAATGCGTTGTGCAGACAAACTAAAAAAAATGGATTCCTGTAACTCGCATTCAGGCTACAAATCCCCCTCCAGTTTTCTAAAATTTCCTCAACCCCAGGAAACATCAGTCAGCAACCTCTCATTCTCTTAACACCAAAACCACCTCACGCTCTCCAGTCTTGGAAATATACCCATCTCCTCCTTGAGTTACTTATTTAATGGGTGATTTTGGCAGTTTGCTCCATGTTTTTCAGGTACCCGACTGTGAAAAATTCATAGCTGAGTTGTTTATACTGTGGCAAGATTTGTCTTCAATATTGACTCCGTGACCTATTTATTCCTGCATTAGTAATAGACTAAAGACTCGGGCAGAGCGAATAATTAACAAATAATGTACTTGACAGATGCTAGTGGGCATCCTGGAGCAGATTGTAAATTTATCTCACATATGCTCGTTATTTCACAAATCTATTTTTCATCTATTTTCATTTTTTCAGGATGGATTACATAGAAATTTAATATTTGAGCTCTGGTGTTGAGCTTAAATTTAAAACTTGGTTTCACCAAATCCACTCTCATGCAGCGTTAAAATTTCCTTTCCCTCTCTCCCAGTAAAACTATGTGGGGGCTTAGGTTGGCCCATCTGTTTTTCCTCTCTCTCTCTCTCTCTTACACACACAGACACACAGACACATCCCACCCCCACCCCCCACTCCCTCCCATGATTCAGGACAGAAACTGAAAAATGTCTTTTGGACTGAAATAGCAGGTCAGGACTGTAGCAACATGCGTAGAAATTGTAGTGAGGAGCACAGGTTGCAGGAGAAGAGCGTTTGACGATGCACCAGAGGGTTAATTTGTGTGCACACGGATAGAATGCTAGCTACAGTATGTCTGTAAAAAGAAAAGGAGGACTTGTGGCATCTTAGAGACTAACAAATTTATTTGAGCATAAGCTTTCGTGAGCTACAGCTCACTTCATCGGACGCAGTCTGTAAATAGTTCTCTTAATAATGAGCCAGATTAGTTTTACAAGTGTGAAGCCTTCTCTTGTTATTACCCAGCACATGGTTCATGAAACAAGATCTGATTAAACACCTTTATCCTTTGTTAAAAGTATCACATACTCTTTGATAAGTAAAAGTGATAATTTGAGCAGCCTTGAGACACCAGCTGATACAATAGGCCATATTTTTAAGGTATTTAGATGCCTCAAGAGGCAGCTAGGTGTCTAGTGGGATTTTTAAAGGTATCTAGGTGCCTAACTCCCAGTGATATCAGGCCAGTGTCACATCATTCTTTACACTGTTAGTAGGGTGGCCAGGTATCCGGTTTTTGGGACCTGACAGTGTCCGGTCAGATGTACTGTCCAGACACCCCAAGTCCAGTTACTGCAGGTGAGGAAGCATCAGGTCATCACCTGCGCCAACACCTACTCAGCCAGGGCCACCTCCTACCTGCATCGGGCGGCTGCAGCTGACAGCTCTAGCTCTGCAGGTGAGTACCTCCTGATCCAGGCAGAGGGGAGGGGGAAAGAGGAGTGAATGGGGGCACGGCCTTGGGGGAAGAGGCAGGGCATGGGCAGGGCCTTAGGGATAGGACAGGGGTAGGGCAGTTCTGGCACTCCTGCTGGAGTGTCCGGTTTTTAAATATTACAAAGTTGGCAACCCTAACTGTAAGGTGCCTATTTTTATAGCCACAAAGATTAATTGCTAGAAAGAGCTGTTGTTTTAGCTAATCTTGCAGTTGAGAAACATATTCCCTAATCTTTCTTTGTCTCTGATCTAGTTTGTGGTCCCAGTATCAGCATCAGTAGGTGACATGTTTGGGTTTTTATGTTCTTTGCATTTGGACACTTCACTTACTGAGCCTCTTTGTAATAATATTGCCATAACATGGAGACTTCAGTTAGTCCAAACAATAATCACCTAGTATGCTGTTGGTCCTTTTCCAATACAGCTGCACATTGCACTGTGGAAGGTTTTAAAAAAGTAATCACTCTCAAATCCGTTTCCTGGTCTATGTCCTGCAGCCACCCCATCTGCAGCTGGTAGATGGAGCGCACATACTGTACAGATATCTACACTGATGTACCTACTTCTGCATTTCACTAATGCAAAACTGGGAGGCAATATAGGAGTCTGTGGGGAGTTGTTAGAGAAAGAGGCTTATTTCCTTGGAAGAGAAAATGGAATCTCTCTTTCCTCCCAAAAAGATATAATATTTTCAGGGTGTCTTAAATAACAACCCCCCTCAAATTTGACTTCAAGTTCCTTCTCATCACATCTCTTCAGAGCTGTAGTTTCCTGTTAGTCCAGATACATTAACTGGTAATGCAAATGATCCAAATCTCATCTCTTTCTCACTCACAGTTCATCACTATTCCCTGTTCTTCCCAAATTAGCATCACTGGGAAACTTGGAAATCTTGTTTTAAATACCCTATCTGCTGTATAATCATATATAAACAATGAAAACCTGTGTTCCCAAGCCTGATATTTGAAAGCAGTACAGTAATCTCTTTGAAGCTCAAAAAACAACAGCTCTGTTTATAGCTCTACTTGGGCAATTTTACATTCAATGAGAAACATCCTGCTTCTAATTTCAAAACGCTGCACAAACCACAGATAAGAGATTTGTGAAATGCTTTTTGGAAACCTTTAAAAGATAAACTCAAGTGACTTATAATCAGATCTTACATAGATAAATATTTTTAATCCCCAAATAGAGTTTTTTTTAAAGAAATACCTGCTGCAGATGTAGTATTTCTGTAGTAGAATATGGATGTGCCTTTCATCAATGACAACTATCATTTTGGGAGGAAATGCATAGCGTAGGACTAGCAGAAACTCATTCTGTATTTCACTGAACGGGAACAACAGGACACTCTGAAGGCTCTTTGACAGTTACTGAAGAGGATTTCAAGTTTGCATGGAAAGCTGTTTAAATGTTCCTGTTGTCCCCATTCATGGAATAACTGAGGGCATTTATTAGTTCTGCTATATGTCACTTCCCCTCAAAAATGTTGGACTCCAAGTTCCTCTGATCCAGTCAGTGCCCTTGACCTGGGCCTGGAGTGGAACCAGCACCCCCTGGAAGACAAAGGGCCTGCATTCCATTCCCAACCCCCTGAGCCAGTGGTTTTAAAACAAAAACTCCTGTGATTTTGAAGGACTGACAACACCAAAGTACAAGAATGTTTTGTTGTGGGACCGTGTTTTGTATTGTTTCAAAACAATGGGACTTTAATTTACATATACCAATACCAGAGATGTGCATTCAAATGGCCATCCGTGCCTATTAAAAAAAAACAAAAAACAACCAAAAAAAACCCCACTGAATATCTTCTATCCTCACAGGATCTGCATATACGCATTAGACATGCCTTGTCACATGGAGCCAAAAACAGGCCCCGAATGTGTACTTTTGCTGTAATAAAAGAGTGAAATGACATACGTTCATGCCAGTTTGGTTTGGGCTAAACCATTACACTGGTTTAGCCCAAAGTCTTAATTCCTATTTCTTTAGGGAAAATACTGTGAATTTATGCAATTTCTTTTCAGGCTATGAAGCTTTTAACTTCAACAATGCCCCGACGTACTATGATTTACATGCACTGCCCAACTTTCACTCATGAACTGAGTGGACAGTTTACTTCTCTGCTTTAGTTGCTGAATGTATTCAGTGGCTAAGAAATAAGCAACTAGTGGTCCGTGTCAGATGAAGCTGATGTGGGATTTTTGAATCCAGAGATTTACTAAGGCCTTGTCTACCCTGCACAGTTTTGTCGGCAAAAGTTTTGTCGCCGACCAAAAAAGGAAAATCACTATTGCATGGTCACTAGGCTCCCTCTGTCACAGAGGGCATCCACGCTCGGGGCACTAGCATCACCAGTGAGAGCAATGCACTGTGGGTAGCTAGCCCACAGTTCAGCTCGCCATCTTCTGCCACTAGGTCTTGTGGGACGGTGGAGTGGATCGTAACCCTTGTTTCCTGTTCACCCCGCCATCTGTGTGTGAAAGGATGGATCCTGCACTGCTCTTCTAGCTGTCAGTAACACATTGCGGATCGCAGTGCAGTTAATCATGACGTTCCTAATGCGGTAGGATTCACAGTTGCCTGACGTACTGTCCAACATGGATAGGAGCAACATTAGATTACTTTTGGCATTCACGGAACAGCTGCATATGTTGGACTGTCGCTTTTAGGCTCAAGAAACTAGCCCTGAGTGGTGAGAGTGCATCGTTATGTTGGTCTGGGATGACAAGCAGTGGCTGCAATGGATGCAGAAAGCCACATTCCTGGAACTGTGTGAAGAGCTCTCCCCAGCCCTACGATGCAAGGACACCCAAATGAGAGCTGCCCTCTTGATGAAGAAATGCATGGCAATAGCCGTGTAGAAGCTGGCAACTCCAGACTGCTACCAGTCGGTCGTGCATCAATTTGGTGTTAGGAAGTCTACTGTTGTGCTCAAGTGCACAATTAATCACATCCTGTTACGAAGGATCATGGCTCTTGGCAATGTGCATGAAATAGTGGATGTCTTTGCAGAGATGGGTTTCCCTAACTGCAGAGGGGCGGACAGATGGCATGCATATTCCAATTTTTGCACCGGACCACCTTGCGACGGAGTACATCAATAGGAAGGGGTACTTCTCCACGGTATTGCAGGCACTTGTGCGTCACTGCGGGTGTTTCACTGACATCAGCGCAAAATGGTCCAGAAAGAGTCGTGACACACGTATCTTCAGGAATAGCAGCCTGTACAGAAACCTGCAAGGGGGGACTTCCTTTCCAGACCAAAAGATTACTGTGGAGAATGTTGAAATGCCCATAGTGATTCTGGGAGACCCAGCATATCCCTTACTCCCATGGCTAATGAAGCCTTACATGGGAAACATGGATAACAGTAAGGAGTGGTTCAACAACAGGCTGAGCAGATGCAGGATGACCGTGGAATATGCATTTGGCAGATTAAAAGCACGCTGGCAATGCCTTTATGTCGGTTTAGACCTCAATGAGGAAAATAGCCCCATGGTCATAGCCGCGTGTTGTGCATTGCCCAATATTTGTGAAGCTAAGGGTGAAAAGTTTGCTCAGGGGTAGACTGCTGAGGCAGACCTCCTGGCTGCTCAGCCAGATACCAGGGCTATTAGAGGGACAAAACGGGGAGGGGGGGCAATTAGAATCAGGGAGGCTTTGAGGCAACACTTTGAAAATGAGAACCAATAATGTATCTCATTATACTCGGGACTGCAATGTTCAGTGAAATTGAGTTTTGCTAGGAAGCACTTGTGATTTTTGTGGCCTAGGATTCCATGTAAGCAAATGATTTTTTTTTCTTCTTGACCCGCTGCTCACAAACCGGGAAGAATTAGTAGGGGAAGCAAAAGTAGATGGGAACCTGGGAGGCAGAAAGGAGAGCAGCAGAATACGGACCCTGGACTTCAGAAAAGTAGACTTTGATTCCCTCAGGGAACTGATGGGCAGGATCCCCTGGGAGGATGACATAAGGGGGAAAGGAGACCAGGGGAGCTGGCTGTATTTTAAAGAATCCTTATTGAGGTTGCAGGAACAAACCATACCGATTTGTAGAAAGAATAGTAAATATGGCAGGCGACCAGCTTGGCTTAACAGTGAAATCCTTGCTGATCTTCAACACAAAAAAGATGCTTACAAGAAGTGGAAGATTGGACAAATGACCAGGGAAGAGTATAAAAATATTGCTCTGGCATGCATGAGTGAAATCAGGAAGGCCAAATCACACTTGGAGATGCAGCTAGCAAGAGATGTTAAGAGTAACAAGAAGGGTTTCTTCAGGTATGTTAGCAACAAGAAGCAAGTCAAGGAAAGTGTGGGCCCCTTACTGAATGGGGGAGGCAACATAGTGACAGAGGATGTGGAAAACACTAATGTACTCAATGTTTTTTTGCCTCTGTCTTCACGAACAAGGTCAGCTCCCATAACACTGCACTGGGCAGCACCGCATGGGGAGGAGGTGACCAGCCCTCTGAGGAGAAAGAAGTGATTCAGGACTATTTAGAAAATCTGGATGAGCACAAGTCCATGGGGCTGGATGCGCTGCATCCGAGAGTGTTAAAGGAGTTGGCGGATGTGATTGCACAGCCATTATCTTTGAAAACTCATGGCAATCGGGGGAGGTCCCGGACTACTGGAAAAAGGCTAATGTAGTGCCCATCTTTTAAAAAGGGAAGAAGGAGGATCCTGGGAACTACAGGCCAGTCTGCCTCACCTCAGTCCCTGGAAAAATCATGGAGCAGGTGCTCAACTAATCAATTCTGAAGCACTTAGAGGAGAGGAAAGTGATCAGGAACAGTCAGCATGGATTCATCAAGGGCAAGTCATGCCTGACTAACCTAATTGCCTTCTATGATGAGATAACTGGCTCTGTGGATGAGGGGAAAGCAGTGGATGTGTTATTCCTTGACTTTAGCACAGCTTTTGATACGGTCTCCCACAATATCCTTGCCAGCAAGTTAAAGAAATATGGGCTGGATGAATGGACTATAAGGTGGATAGAAAGCTGGCTAGATCGTTGGGCTCAATGGGTAGTGACCAATGGCTCCATGTCTAGTTGGTAGCTGGTATCAAGTGGCGTGCCCCACGGGTCGGTCCTGGGGCCGGTTTTGTTCAATATCTTCATTAATGATCTGGAGGATGGTGTGGATTGCACCCTCAGCAACTCTGCAGATGACACTAAACTGGGAGGAGTGGTAGATACGCTGGAGGGTAGGGATAGGATACAGAGGGACCCAGACAAATTAGAGGATTGGGCCAAAAGAAATCTGATGAGGTTCAACAAGAACCAGTGCAGAATCCTGCACTTAGGATGGAAGAATCCTGCTACAGACTAGGCAGCAGTTCTGCAGAAAAGTATGTAGGGGTTACAGTGGACGAAAAGCTGGATGTGAGTCAAGAGTGTGCCCTTGTTGCCAAGAAGGCTAATGGCATTTTGGGCTGTATAAGTAGGGGCATTGCTAGCAGATCAAGGGATGTGATCATTCCCCTCTATTCGACATTGGTAAGGCCTCATCTGGAGTACTGTGTCCAGTTTTGGGCCCCACACTACAAGAAGGATGTGGAAAAACTGGAAAATGTCCAGCGGAGGGCAACAAAAATGATTAGGGGACTGGAACACATGACTTATGAGGAGAGGCTGAGGGAACTGGGATTGTTTAGTCTGTGGAAGAGAAGAATGAGGGGGGATTTGATAGCTGCTTTCAACTACCTGAAAGGGGGTTCCAAAGAGGATGGCTCTAGACTGTTCTCAATGGTAGCAGATGACAGAACGAGGAGTAATGGTCTCAAGTTGCAGTGGGGGAAGTTTAGGTTGGATATTAGGAAAAACTTTTTCACTAGGAGGGTGGTGAAGCACTGGAATGCGTTACCTAGGGAGGTGGTGGAATCTCCTTCCTTCGAGGTTTTCAAGGTCAGGCTTGCCAAAGCCCTGGCTGGGATGATTTAGTTGGAGATTGGACTAGATGACCTCCTGAGGTCCCTTCCAACTCTGATATTCTATGATTAAACTGTTTGTGTATGTGTTGCTGCCACCAGCTATCGCAATTTGCATGAAACTAATAAAGATTACTTATCATTCAAAAAATGTTGCTTTTATTGCACAGAAAACACTACTACCACCACCACCTCCACCCCCGCAACGCACACATATAAAAACAAAAATATGCTTGGTGAGAGAGGAGGTACAAGGGGAGTGCTGACTTTCAGAGCTGTGCATACGTCCAGCTATCATTTGAAAAGGTGTCCATGGGGGTGGAGTTACCGGGAAAGTGAGAAGTCCCAGACAGTGGAAAGGAATGCACGGGTGGAGCTTGAGGAGGGCATGGGAAATAATTCTGAATGTGCTGAAGGGGAGGGTGGGCACGCATCTGCTCAATCTGGCACGTTATGAGGGACTTGAGCATCTCAATTTGTTCCTCCATAACTTTAATCATCCACTCAGTAGCTTCCTTAACAAAGGCCTCATTTTCTTTTCTGTCCTGCCTTTCAATTTCCCTCCACTCCATGTGGTCCCTCTTTTCTGCATCTGAGTATTGCAGCAGCTCCCAGAACATGTCTTCCTTGCTCCATCTCAGGCACTTTCTTATCTGGCGAAGGTGCTCCGCCAATGTGTAGGCGGTGCCTCTAAAGGCCACATCTGCAGAAGCACAAGGAACAATACACAGAAGTGTGATTGTTAAGTACATGTATAGCAATGAAACAGTGCAATAAAATACACCTCTAGTAACATACCAACATAGGCGGAGAACTAGAGATACTAGGGGTGCTGGAGCACCCCCAGGTTTTACATGAGGCTCTGCTCCCGGCCCCACATGTGGGGTCCCAGCTGCTGGCCCCGTGCCTAGGCTGCATTCCTGGCTCCACAAGTGGGATCCAGACCCACCCACCATGCTACTCTTCTGGCTCCCTATGCAGGGTCCCGGCTGCCGGCCCCACGTCCGAGGGTCCCGGCTTCCAGCTCCACGTCCAAGGGTCCCGGCTTCTGGCCCCACGTCCGAGGGTCCTGGCTGCCGGCCTCATCCTCAGCCCTCTTAGCCCTGTCCAGGCCCCGCCCCTCCCACGGACATGGCCCTGCTCCCGGCCTCAGCTCTGGGGTGGGGGCCATGGACAGGGTAAGGAGGGTGGCTTTCAGCACCCCCACTATTAAAAATGTTCCAGAGCCACTGCATACCAATCACTTTCTCACTGACCCTAGACAAGCACACATGTTGGGGAACACCCCAAGCATAGTGGTTTATCCCAGGGCGGCAGGCATTCTACATGGGGAGAAAAGCAATATGCAGTCGACTAGGGACAACATTCTAAATTTTCTCACCCTTTTCCACAAGCAGAGGTCATTGTAGCAGATATCTCACTCTGCTAAGCAAGGAAGCAAAGGTGCATCTATTGCATGCTTGCAGCTTCCAACCCAGTCCCTATGCTGCTTGGCTGTGTGCCGCTTTGGTCCCTGCATAAGTGATTGCAGAATAGCATGGGAAAGTTTCCTTCAATGGGGAAGGCAAAAAGCAGCTCTGCCAAGGAATCTTTGGTAGAGGATTGCCGAATACCTCCAGGAAAGTTTCCTAGAGATCGCTCTGGAGGTTTCCCGTGAAATCTTGGTGTGCATCCACACTCTGTTCTGCTGTACTGCTTAGCTGCACAGGAAAATGTCCAGCACACAGAAACACAGCCATCCCTGAACATTTCTCTGCCCACAACTCACCTCTACACTTCACAAAGCAAAACCACTTACTGCGGTCTTCTCTCCTGCTTCTTGCTCGACGGAGTGTGACTGCTGAGACTGGTTAGACATCTAAGGGTGGAGAACAGCTCCTGACTGGCCACAGCACCAGGCGATCCCACCATGGGCTCCACATTGTCATCTAACTCCCACCTCTTCATCAATGACTTCGTCCTCTAGGTTAGGTCCACTTTCCGCCAGCTCCAGCCCCGCTGAAGTATCCACAGGGCTCTTGGAGGTAGAGATGGGCTTGCCACAGAGGATAATGTCTTATGGAAATAGCAGGTCTCAGGTCTTCGTCGCAGCACCGGACTGAAGGTTTGGCTCCCTTGCCTCCTGATACGTCTGCCTCAGCTACTTGATCTTTGCGCCGCACTGCACCGTGTCCCGACCATATCCCTTTTTGCACAAGCTTTGAGAGAGATGCCTGTAGGTATCAAAATTCCTATGGCTGGAGCGCAGCTGGGACTGCACTGCCTTCTCTCCCCAAATACTGAGTAGATCTAGCAGCTCCACAGCGGTCCAAGCGGGAGAGCATCTGCTGCGTGGAGCCGAGCAAAAAGGAAGTGGAATTTCAAAAATTCCCAGGGCTTTAAATGGGGAGGGTTGGTTACCTGGCTGCAGGCAGTGGCGTTGGAACTGCTGACCAAAGTGGTCTGGATGGGCATTGTGGGATACCTTCCAGAGGCCAATTAAAGCAATATAATCAAGGCAGTGTCTACACTGGCACTTTGTCGAACAACCTTTTACGCAAAAAGCCCTCTCTCTCTCATCAAGATGGTTTTATCCTGTCTCCAGAACTGAAGAGTTTTGTTGTCAAAAGTGGCGTTGTAGCATGTACACCTCCATTATTTTGCCACCCAAAGCTGCCGTTTGCTAACAAAACTCTGCAGTGTAGACAAGGCCTTACAGTAAATGGCAGATAAAACTTTTGCAATGAGAGCAAAGCAAGAGTTTGACATAGTCATGGAAACCAACCTGCTGCAAAGAAGTGGTTTAGAAGACATGAATTGCTGCAGCATATAGTCCACAATGGCTCTATTTAAATGGGACTAGGTCTAATTTAAGGGAACAGTATAAACCGAACCGGGGGGAATCAGGGATGTAGATCAGGTAGAACCCTTATGGCCCAGAATGACACGGTGCGTTTTGGTGCCCCTCTTTTAAACATAGAGCTGAGCTATTCAGGAAATCTCTTCCTGGAAATAGCTTTGCCTAAAGCAGAAGGCAAATTAGATATTGAATGTCTGAAGGTTACAGTACGGGCACAGGCCTAGTCTACACTAGAAGGGCTACAGTAGCGCAGCTGCACCGATGCAGCTGAGCTGCTATAGTGTGTCTGGTGAAGAAGGTCTCTGCCAATGGGAGAGACCTCTCCCATTGGCATAATAAATCCACCTCCGCAAGAGGTGGTCGCTATGTCGTCAGAAGAAGCTCTCCCACCGACATAGCACTGTCCACACCGATGCTGAGGGTGATGTAACTTACGTCACTCCAGGGGTGGCTTATTCACACCATCCCTTGCAACAGTGCAGCCTGCTTCTCCAGCACACTTGCCAGATCTGCAGGCCAGTGCAGAGGAGGGCCAGCGCCAGGGACCCACCTCCTCTAGGATGGATTGTTCCTTGTGGAGCTAGCTCTATGCTCCCTTGAGGGCAAGGACTGTGACTGACCCCAGCCCAGTGCTAGGATTAGAGAGAACCTCTTGCCTTCTCCTCCCTCACATGAGGGCCAGAGCCCTCTGACCTGTTCTGAAGATTCTGGGGTTCAGCTTATTTCTAACTCACATTAATGAGTATGGATACACATCACAGTCCCCTTTCCACTAATCCATCAGTTGCTAGCAAGCAAGGATCCATATCACACTGGCAATTAGCAGCACACCTATCTTTCCTGTACTGTGTCTAAGCCAGATGGCTTTCATTCAGGATCCCCTCATCTGCGGGGTGGAGGGGGAATCCTGAATGAAAGCCATCTGTCTCACTTGAGTGAGATAGCTGTATGGAAGACTCATTAACTATGTGAACTTGAAGGGCTTAACGTTCATAGTAAGGCACCTTGTATGTACGAAGTCAGACACAAACATTCCCTTCTACTGCTTATGGATGGCCAAGATTCAGTCCTGCACCGCTAACAGCTAATCAGAGCATAGAGTCAAGAGAAGTCCATTATCTTGTGGCCCTGTAGAAACAGCAGTTTTATCCCGCTGGGTAAGGGAGATACTCAGCTTCCCCATGGAAATGGCAGTATTGCTTTTGGCAACAAGTTAACCAACTTTAAAGACATTTTAAGTCACCTCTGGAGAGGTTTTCCTCCCCACCCCCTACCTGCCCCAGCCCTGTAGAATTGAACTCATGGAAACTAAGGAACAGATTTTAAGGCAGAGGGAAATAAGAACTAGTTCTGGTAATTTTTTTCAAGACACCTTTTGACACATTCCAAAGGCCTTTGCTTCTATAACCAATATGGCCTGTACAAAACACCTGACTGTGTGCTACAAAGGTGTTATCAGCATTTGTGTGGGATGACTTGCATAATGCACCCATGGCTACATCACTAGTGATTGACAACCATCCCTAACGCATGCCCATATAACCTGAACTTCACCACCCCATCATATAGTCTAAGTATTAGTCCAGCACACCCATCCAGCTACAAGGCTGAAAGATGTCTGCATTCTAAGGTCCAGTGAAGATACTCGGGTTACTCCTTTGCTAAAAGTAACCAAAAATTTGTAAACGTGTCCATAGAATTGGGAACGGTGCAGAAAGTGTTAATTAAGCCAGTGATGCTCATTCCTCCAAGTCAGTAAGGTAAGGTATTATACAAGGCTCTGGGTAGGTATTAAGAGGACACAATTACTGGAGGGTCAGTCTTTGAGATGAGCCACTTTTTCATTAAGGATCCCATGGCTTTTTCTGTAAAAGCAGAGAACTTTTAACCCTAATGCCCCAGCCAAACTCCTATTCTGGTGATAGCATTCTGTCTAACCAAGTTCCCCTTGTAGCTTAATTGGACACATTTTTTTTATTTCCTTTCCTAAACTGATGTGTAGTGTTACTGATGTGTTAAAACATTGCCTCTACCTCAGGGATCAAATATGGCATTTTCAGTGGCAGATAAAGTGATACCTGTGGACAGATTGTGTATCAGGCCTTGTCAACACTCAGGGAGAAGTCGATCTAAGCTACGCAATTTGAGTTATGTGAATAGCATAGTTTAGATCTACTTACCTCGGGATCCACACTATGCGATGTTGACGGGAGACGCTCTCCTGTCGACTCCCCTTACTCTTCTTGATCCGGTGAAGTACAGGAGTCGACAGGAAAGCTATCTGCAGCCAATTTAGCGGGTCTCACCGTGCATCGATCCCCTGGTAAGTGTAGGCAAGCCTTCAGATTAAGGGCCCAATTTTTGCAGGATTGAGCCCTATATGTGTAAAGTGCTTTGGGATCCTTTGGGATGCAAGATATTGCTATTCTGTGCATGAAGCTACAGCTGCTACTTCAGTTAAAGACAATCTAAACCTAAGACTTACATTTTCAGCACAGCACTTAGAGATTTAGCCTTGCAACTGTCATTAACATTAATAATAATTGGCTGGAAGGAATCCCAGCTCACTACTCTGAAAATATATCCAATTTGTAGGGTATGTCTGCTTTCCAGCTGTAATTTACTGCTAAAGTTCTCGTAGTCTGGGAGAGAGAGAACAAAAGCCAAGATTATTCTGGCTTCTCTATACTATAATCAGTGAAGCGTCACTTTTAAGCATTTTGTGTGCTTAGGGGGACAATCAATCCTGCAGTAACAGAGACTTTCTTGACTAAAAACGTAACTGTGCTTAATAGTTTACATATTAGAAGCTTCTTCACATACTGGGGAAGTTGTGTGATCAACTACTACTTTAAAGTAATACAATTGTAGATATGGGCCCAAGACTCAGAGTTTAGCTATAGATAATACAAATTATCATAATCACAAGTTATGGGCTTGATGTAGGAAATATTGGATGAAATCCTATGGTTTGTGGTACAAGAATCAGCTTATCATAATGGTCCCTTCTGGCTTAAAAAGTCTGTTATATGACCTTTATCCAAGTTTGAGGGGGTTGGATCCAGGGATCTTTTTTTCAATCCACTCTAGAGAGGCCAGGCTCAAAGATCTGATCCTTGTCTGGATCTGAACTTTCCCAAAGTTCAAGTGTTTTGATCCTGGGTTTGGTTCAGGCCCATCTCTATTTAAATCACATCTATTATACCAGAAACACCATCCACATAGATGTTGAGGTCTCCCAAGACCATTAATCTTGTGCACTTCGTTGCCATATCAGACAGAGCCACTGTTAGCTCCTCTAGAAAGATTTTGGTATTGAGAGGTTTATAGACCAGCAAGATGCCAGAATTGCCTCTAGGCTTACAGAATAAATGAACAGCCTCAATCCTGCATTTGGAACTCATAGCACGGAGTTCCACTGACTAAAAGATCAAGGCGTATTCCTTTAATTCTGTCTGCTCTTACCTTTCTACCAATTATTTGATAACTGTCCGTTTAGAAGACTGTACTCTGAAGTTTTAGTTGCAGGGTTAAATTCTGCTCGGTTACAACAATGTAAATTTAGAGTTACTCCCATTGAAACCAGTGGAGATACTCTAGATTTGCGCTAGTGTAACTGAGCAGAGTTTGGCCCGTGATGTCTAAAAAGCTCCCCAAAAGTCACAGCTATCATGATCTGTTGACTGTCTGTTTCAGGGTAAAATGAATAAAGTTAAGATCAGGTAGCACCCAACTCTCAAAATATCTTGCCAACTTGAACACGTTATACAACAGCTGAATGACAGCAGCAGTTACGCAACGGATGTCTCAGCCCCAGCCTACGAAAGCCCAATTATTGCCAGAAACCAGCCCTTTCATATACAGGAGTAAATAGGCAGTCTCTGATGAGAGATGCAGTGATTTACATAGTGCTGATCTATGGCTGCAAGACATTTTGGTTTAAGAGAAGTCATTCACAAGCAATACTGGACTGCCAAAAGGGAGGATGAAAACGTATGTGAGGATTTCCCACACAGGGTCTGTGGCAACCCTTCTGTGCTCCCAAGGTTCACATCTATGCCTCTGTGCATGCAATTTATCTGCTTCATTTAGAAGCCAGACACTGCTGAACCATGCCAAATAGGCTTGACATGTCCCTAGATCATGAATATACTTATGAAGAATCACTGCACCGTTTTTTTGTCTTGGGAGTGCCTCCAATAGCAGTTTTGTTCTGCTTTTAATTCCCAGAGGAGGACACAACTGGATCTCCCCCTTGTGAATGAGTCAATCACCCAGACCACTTTGCAGCTGCCAAAGACAATCCCCGAAAAGCCCAACCACATTAGAACCCGTAAGACTGGAGGAGTGCAAAAGGGTCAAGTCTAGGTATGGTTAATACAAGCATTTGTTTGGGGGAAGGGCAGTGGGGTGAAAGCAGAAGGCTTCCAAGAGCACAGAGCAAGTGCAGCGCCATTCCTTAGAGGAGGGGTCTCAAACACGCAGCCCATGGGGTTATTTTCTGCGGCCCGCCAGCTCCCTGTGGCTCCCCCGTCCCTCCAGCGTTTAGCTAGAGTGGCTCCAGCCCGGCACGCACCGGGGGCACGGCAGGCTCCCTCCCTGCCTGCCCTGCCCCTGTGCCGCTCTGGCAAGTGGCCAGGACCTGGGGGAGGTGCACAGGGGTCTATGTGTTGCCCTGGCTGCTCCTCCAGGTACCTCCCCCGAAGCTCCCATTGGCCGCAGTTCCCCGTTCCCTGCCAATGGGAGCTGCGGGAGAGGTACTTGGAGGAGCGGCCAGGACAACACACAGACCCCCTGTGCCTCCCCTGTGAGCGCCAGGCCGGACCCTCCCCCCGGCCCCCTCCTGTAGCCAAACCCCCTGCCTTGAGCCCCCTGCTGCACTCCACACCCCTCCTGCACCCGGACCCCCTGCCCTAAATGTACTGCCGCACCCCTCCTGCACCCCAACCCCCTGCCCTGAGGCCCCTGCTGCACCCCGCTCCCCGACCCCCTGCCCTGAGCCTCCTGCTGCACCCCGCACTCCAACCCCCTGCCTGAGCCCCCTGCTGCACCCTGACCCCCTGCCCTAAGCCACCTGTTGCACCCCTCCTGCACCCCAACCCCCTGCCCTGAGCCCTCTGCCGCACCCCACACCCCTCCTGCACCCCAACCCCCTGCACCCCTCCTGCACCGCCTGGAGGGAAGGAAGGGGTCGGAGTTGGGGAGGGAATTTCGGGGAAGGGGTTGGAATGGGGGCAGGGAAGGAGTGGGAAGAAGCAGGGCATCATGGAAAGGGTGGAGTGGGGGCAGTGGGGGGGTGGGGCGTGGGCAGTGGGGCAGCCCTCGGGCCAATGTACTAGTCCTTATGTGACTCTCGTGGTCATTTGAGTTTGAGACCCCTGCCTTAGAGGCTGTCTCGGCCCCAGGACTGAGCACCCCTACTGTGGCTACACTACAGATGAGGACCAAGACCAAATAATCAGTGCAATGGCAGATCTTCTGATCCAGTGCCTGTCTCTCTCCTCCACCCACTCTTTGCATGCCATGGGGAAAGGAAAAAATATCCATGGAGCAGAGCAGATCACAGACCCACAGAAAGCAGCCCCCACACCATCCCCTAGAATCCCTTGTGCAGCAGAGAAGTCCTAATTCTTGGGGAAAGCTTCATGGCCAGAGAGGTAGGGGGTGGAAGAGGATGAAATCCATTCCCTTTCCATTGTGAAACTTACTTCTTATCTTTCTAACTTGCAGGATGCAAACTCACTGAAAGATCTCTGCAAAGAAAAATACCCCCCCATGGAGACATTTTGAACTTGCTTTAGTATTGCAGAAGCAGCAGAAATATTCCACTTGGCTTCGTTTCCACAGTAGGATGAACCCTTAAATGATGGGCTTCCAAATTGATGTGCTATAATACATTAAGGCCATTTAATCTTAAAAAGAACCGTACACATTTGTTATTTCAGTGCTGTGTAAATAACCCTAATAGCTTAAAATGACTATGCAGCAACAGCAGTAGATCGGGATTTTTAAGTCACTACAGCTACACTACAAAAGTACTCCGATTTTACAGAAGTCAATTTTTGGGAACAGATTGTATAAAGTCAAGTGCATGCGCCCACACTAAGCACATTAATTCGGCGGTGTGCGTCCACAGTACCGTGGCAAGCGTCAACATTCTGAGCGGTGCACTGGGGTAGCTATCCCACAGTTTCCGCAGTCCCTGCTGCCCATTGAAATTCTGGGCTGAGCTCCCAATGCCTGTTGGGGCCAAAAATTTGTTGCAGGTGGTTATGGGTAAATGTCATCAGTCAACCCTCCCTCCCTCCATGAAAGCAACAGCAGATAACCATTTCGCGCCCTTTTCCCTGGATTGCCTGAGCAGATGCCATAGCATGCAAGCATGGAGCCCGTTCAGCTCACCGCAGCAGTTGTGACCATTGTAAACACCTCGCGCATTATCATGCAGTTTATGCAGAACCAGCACCTGAAAAAACCAGGAGAGGAGGTGATGGCAGCGTGGTGATGAGGACATGAACGCAGATTTCTCTAAAACCGCGGTCCCCGGCAATTTGGAGATCATGGTGCTACTGGGGCAGGCTCATGCCATGGAATGCCAATTCTGGGCCCAGGCAACAAGTACAGAGTGGTGGGACCACATAGTGTTGCAGGTTTGGGATGATTCCCAGTGGCTGTGAAACTTTCGCATGCGTAAGGGCACTTTCATGGAACTTTGTGACTTGCTTTCCCCTGGCCTGAAGCGCAAGAATACCAAGATGAGAGCAGCCCTCACAGTTCACAAGCAAGTGGCACTAGCCCTGTGGAAGCTTGCAACGCCAGACAGCTACCGGTCAGTCGGGAATCAATTTGGAGAGGGCAAATCTATTGTGGGGGCTGCTGTGATGCAAGTAGCCAACACAATCAAAGATCTGCTGCTATCAAAGGTAGTAACTCTGGGAAATGTGCAGAGCATAGTGGATGGCTTTGCTGCAATGGGATTCCCTAACTGTGGTGGGGCCATAGACGGAACCCATATCCCTATCTTGGCACTGGAGCACCAAGCCAGCGAGTACATAAACAGCAAGGGGTACTTTTCAGTGGTGCTGCAAGCACTGGTGGATCACAAGGGACGTTTCACCAACATCAATGTGGGATGGCCGGGAAAGGTTCATGACGCTCGCGTCTTCATGAACTCTGGTCTGTATAAACGGCTGCAGGAAGGGATTTACTTCCCAGACCAGAAAATAACCGTTGGGGATGTTGAAATGCCTATAGTTATCCTTGGGGACCCAGCCTACCCCTCATGAAGCCATACACATGCACCCTGGACAGTAGTCAGGAGTTGTTCAACTATAGGCTGAGCAAGTGCAGAACGGAGGTAGAGTGTGCATTTGGATGTTTAAAGGGCTGCTGGGGCAGTTTACTGACTCGCTCAGACCTCAGTGAAACCAAAATTCCCATTGTTATTGCTGCTTGCTGTGTGCTCCACAATCTCTGTGAGAGTAAGGGGGAGACGTTTATGGCGGGGTGGGAGGTTGAGGCAAATCGCCTGGCTGCTGAATATGCGCAGCCAGACACCAGGGCAGTTAGAAGAGCACAGCAGGAAGCACTGTGCATCAGAGAAGCTTTGAAAACCAGTTTCATGACTGGCCAGGGTACTGTGTGACACTTCTGTTTGTTTCTCCTTGATGAAAACCTGCCCTCTTGGTTGCCTTGAAATTCCCTGTAAGCCACCCGCCCTCCCCACTTTGATCACAGCTTGCTTGCAAAGGAAATAAAGTCACTATCATTTAAAAAAAAACATGTATTCTTTATTCATTGATTATAAAAATAGGGAGATAACTCACAAGATAGCCCGGATGGGGTGTGGGAGGAGGGAAGGAAAAGGCCACTTTAAAACTTATTGAATGACAGCCTTCTGTTGCTTGGGCTGTCCACTGGGATGGAGTGGTTGGGCACCCGGAGCCTTCCCCTTGGGCGTCTGGGTTAGGAGGGTATGGAACTTGGGGAGGAGGGAGGGTGGTTAAACAGGGGCTGCAGCGGCAGTCTGTGATCCTGCTGCCATTCATGAACCTCCACCAGACGCCGGAGGATGTCTGTTCGATCCTGCAGTAGCCCCAGCGTGGCCTCATGCCTCCTCTGATCTTCCTGCCGCCACCTCTCCTCACATTCATTGGCCGCTTTCCTGTACTGTGCTACTGTGTCCCTCCACACATTCTGCTGAGCTCTGTCAGTGCCGCACGACTGCATGAGCTCAGAGAACATTTCATCGCACGTGCATTTTTTTCACCACCTTATCTGAGATAGCCTTTGGGACGGAGGAGGGAGGCTTGAAACATTTGCAGCTGCTGGAGGAAAAAAAGGGAGTGAAGTATTTAAAAAGATACATTTTACAGAACAATGGCTATACTCTTTCACAGTGAACAACACTATTCACATTACATAGCATATGTGATTTTGGTACAAGGTCGCATTTTGCATCTTATATTGAGTGCCTCCGGCTTTGGTGTTAGAGATCACACATACAGTGCCGGGCAACAGAATTTGGCTTGCAGGCAGTCATGGTAAGCCATAGTCTTTCAGCTTCTGCAACCTTCCTAACAGCAGTGCCCTCCTCTCCCATACCAAGCAAAGCATGTTGAGTTGGCCATTTAGTGCTGCAATTTTCCTGTTAACGTGCAGCAGCAGAAACCAAACTAACCACCCCCCTCCAATTCTCTGGGATGATTGCTTTACTCCTCACCCCACCGCATGGCTGGTATCAGGGAAGATCCCTGCTAGCCAAACGTGAACAACTCAGTGCCAATGCCCCCCCGCCCCCACAACTGCGTGGCTAACTGCGGGGAGGATTTCTTTTCAGCCACAGGCAAACAGCCCAGTAGGAACGGGCACCTCTGAATATCCCTGTAATTAAATTCCCCTATTTCAACCAGGTTACCATGAACGATATCACTCTCCTGAGGATAACACAGAGAGATAAAGAACGGATGTTGCTTGAATGCCAGCAAACACCGGGACCATACGCTGCCAGGCTTTGTCATGCAATGATACCAGATTACTTGCTGCTAGCATGGCATGGTAAAGTGTCCTACCATGGAGGATGGAATAAGGCTGCTCTCCCCAGAAACCTTCTGCAAAGGCTTTTAGAGTACCTCCAGGAGAGCTTCATGGAGATGTCCCTGGAAGATTTCCACTCCATCCCCAGACATGTTAACAGACTTTTCCAGTTGCAGTACTGACTCAGAATGTATCCCAAGTCCTCAGGGCTACTTAATCATTAAAAAAAGCTTGCTTTTATAACATGTATTATATTTAAAAAGATACACTCACCAGAGGTCCCTTCTCCAGCTTCATTGGGTTGGGAAGGTATTTCAGTCAGGGTGATAAAAAGATCCTGACTGTCGGGGAGAACAATGTGCTGTGTGCTCTCCTCAAGCTTGTCCTCCTCCTCATCTTCCCCGTCTGCAAAATCTTCAGGCATGGTGGAGAGTACCCCATCATCGGAGTCCACGGACAGGGGTGGGATAATGGTGGCGGCCCCCCCTAGAATTGCATGCAGCTCAGCACAGAACCAGCATGTCTGGGGCTCTGTCCCGGCACGTCCGTTCGATTCTTTGGTTTTCTGGTACGCTTGTCTGAGCTCCTTAAGTTTCACGTGGCACTGTGTTGTGTCCCTGCTGTAGCCTCTGTCCCTCATGGCGTCGGAGATTTTTTGAAATGTTTTGGCATTTCATCTTTTGGAACGTAGTTCTGATAGCATGGATTCCCCTCCCCATACAGCGACCAGATCCAGTACCGCCCGTTCAGTCCATGCTGGAGCTCTTTTTCGATTCTGGGACTGCATGGTCACCTGTGCTGATGAGCTTGCCTGGCCAAACAGGAAATGAGATTCCGAAGTTCCCGGGGCTTTTCCTGTACACCTGGCCAGTGCATCCGAGTTCAGAGTGCTGTCCAGAGAGGTCACAATGGTGCACTGTAGGATAGCTCCCAGAGGCCAATACCTTCAAATTGCATCCATACTAACCCTAATTCGAAAAGGCGATGTCGATTTCAGCACTAATCCCCTCGTTGGGGAGGAGTACAGAAATCAGTTTTAAGAGCCCTTTATGTCAAAAAATGGCTTCGTTGTGTGGACGGGTACAGGGTTAATTCGATTTAACGCTGCTAAATCGGACAAACTCGTAGTGTGTCAGATCCCTAAGGTTTCACAGTTCAGGGAATAAGCAGCTTGCTCAGCTCTGAATATTGAACAACCCCAGCTCACTACAATTTTACCAATAAAAATCTCAAATATTACAGTTTAAATTATATAGCTTATCAGGTGTCATAAAAGCTGAAAAGAAATTTCCCCTGTATTTCCTTTACCATCTATCAATCTGTTGTTTAATATATTATTGTGCTTTACTATACATTTAAAGGGAAGTGTCACAACATCACCAGCCACTAACTGTGTGTTTTCAATGCTATTTAGGCCCTATCCTGCAATCTGATCCGCACAGGTGAAGCTTTATGCCTGTGCAGAGTCCTACTGAAGTCAATGAGCCTCTGTATAGGTACACAGGGCCCCTTGTGTAGAATATATTGAAGGATTAGAACCTGGATTGTTGTTGAACACTTTTTTTTAAAGTGTTTATATTACAGGTTTAAATATGGACAATGGTAGTGATGATCTTAGGGGAGGGGTCTAGTTCCACTTTTCCTACCATTGAAAATATGTCTCTGTGTAGGTTGTAACTGAATTTCATTTATCAGGGGTTCTTAACCTAGGGTGGCGGGAGAGGGTCAAAACCAGGTTTCAGTGCAATTGCAACCACCTGCCCCGTCCTCTCTTACCAGTTCATTTAAAAAGAATCAGTTACATTTCTAGCCCTTTGTTGTTGCAGAGACAACTTCAAAAACATGAGCTAGGTATAAATGGATGCAGTGATGTCTACTTGGATCTGCAGAGAGCCTGAAACAAAAACTCTAAGACCAACTCTCAAACAGGCAGTAGGTGGTCATGATTACCCTGCCCTTCCCACATTGTTAAATGAGAGGTGGGATCCCAGAGAGATGGAAGGAGGGCCTCAGGGGGATCTGGAATGGAAAAGGTTGAGAGCCATTGATCAAAGTAGTTGAGCATGAAACAAAAATTTATTATATATCTCCCCTCTCCTCAAAGTACATAAAAATATTAACATGATCTTAGATAATGAACTTTAAACTAGGTTCTGTGTTACTGTGGCTTAAACAAAAAGCCCAGCCAAGAAAAAAACTCCCACAACATACGCTTGCGACGTTTGTGGATTTTCCATTTTTACTCCGTAAGGTACAGTAGGAGGCTGTAATTTTGGCATTCAAATTAGTTTTTGCATTAGTGCATCTTTATAAATCTAAATCATATTAGCATGATTATGTGAAAATAAAATTTGGATAACACTGAAACTAAAGAATATCCAAACATGACTGGGTACAATGAAAGATTAATGGTAAGCTCTGGTTATTGCAGAGCACTGTGGGGGGAGAGCTTGGTTTCATATTTTTTTGTTTCCACCCACACATGTACTAATGTAAGCACTTTTAAAAAAAACAGAAGAGCAAAGACCGTGAGGCCTGTCGGGTTGCTAATTTGGATTTAACAAAAACAAATGATTAACATTTATCTTGGAAAAGTAGAAGCTATTCCTAAAGCCAAAGCTATGACAGCACTGACCCTTGCTGTTGGGAAATGATCCATATACCATAGAGAAAGCCACCTGAAAAAATACCATTGGCTTAACAATTACATATTGATAATGTATGTATAAAGCATGCATCATATGGTGCTCATTAAAACAATTAACTGGAGACAGAGCAAAATTTCCCCGCCCAGTGTACCTTGAAGTCTAGCTGCTGCGTCTCTGCAGTTCCAACTCTGGGTTTCTTCTCAGCTAGTCAAGCCAAATCACCAAAGAACTAAATCGACAACACTCATTGCACTTGTGAACACAGGTCTTCAGAGGTGCAGGGCTCTTTATGGAGGAAGGACGAGCTCAAAGACACTTTCCTTGTTTCAGATGTTTCTGTTGCCATCCTGCCTCCCCTCACCAACCCTGACATTACCTCTAGGGGGAAAGAAGAAGAGGCACAGAGCCAATGAATAGTTTTAGTATAGACCTCTATTTATGTCATCTTGTGAGGAAGGAGGAAGCACAAAGCCAAATCTGTCTAGTATTAGTTGCTCTTACACGTTGCAGATTCCAGACAGGATCCTCCTGATGACATCTTCTTGCAGAGCATGGGGTGATGAGGGTGTTAAGGAAGGGTTATAAGTAGCTTCATTGCTTGGTTTTCTTACTGTTTTTTGAAAGTCGCTTTGTTGACATAGGCAGTGTCCAATATTTCCCTTCCCCCCTATAGAGTGATGGTTTCTCTCTCATTTATTCTTCCATTTGAGCATTAGGCCACAAAAAGAAGAGGAGAATACCACAAAGTATTAAGGCATCCCAAGGTATGGCCCATTTTCTCAGGTCAAGTTTCCCCATTAGCAAAAGGGGAGCTGCCAGTTAGATTTTTCCTTGAGGCAATTCCATGTACCCCACAATGGTTAGCTCATTAATTGGACAATATTGGGATTACTGGGTGTGAGATTACTTTGAATAGATTTTGAGGGGGGGGTTCAATGCTGTGAAAGAGAAACAAAATTAGTCACCTATATCCCCAAACATCATCTGGGTAATAATACAGTTGCTCATGGGGAGAGGTTGCAAATAATGAGGACAAACAAGACATTCAGAATGGACTGGAAGCAAGTAGGCTTTGTCTCTTGCATAGGTGCCGACAACAAGGGGGCTCCGGGGCTGGCACATCCACGGGAAAAAATTAGTGGGTGCTCAGCACCCACTGATCAGCTTCTCCCCCTCTCACCCCAGCGCCTCCCACCCACCGGCAGCCCCACCGATCAGTGTCTCCCCCTCCCTCCCAGTGTCTCCTGCCCACCACGATCAGCTGTTCAGTGGCGTGCAGGAGGCGCTGTGGGGGAGGGAGCAGAGCGAGGGCAGGGCACAGGTTGAGCAAAGGGGTGGCTGGGGGGAGCCTGGGGCAGAGCACGGGTTGAGCACCCCCAGGAAAAGTGGAAAGTTGATGCCTCTCGTCTCTTGTGCTTGCTAAAGAAAAATTTAGTTTTTGGCAAAAGAGTGGACTCTTCGGAGAGTTCCCAGCGGAAGTGTAATTTATGTAGCCTGAGTTCAGCTGAACAACTCCTTGTCATTGAGACTCCCGAGTATATGGAGTGAGGAAAAGGAGGGGATTGTAGTCATTGAAGGGAAAATTGGTTCCAGTCTTAGAAATATATAAACCTGTAGAATCCCTAGATCAGACAAGGAGTCTAGAGATTTCAGCTCCATTGGAAAGTTACTATTCTAATTGGGCATTTTAAAATTTTTCTGATAAGATTTCTTTTCTTTTTTTTTTAAACAAAAACCAACCAACCAACCAAAAGGGTCTATTATGCACTGGAAACAGAACTAATGTACTTCTGGATTTGCCCTGGGCAATTTAGCAGCGTATCACAGAAAGAAATTATTTTAAATTTTTTAAATGAATTCCAACAGCTTGCAGTGGAAGCAGATATCATTGGTTATAATTCCAGATGGGAGAAAGTACTTTTTTTTTAAAAATGTAGATCATGATGAAGCTAACTGTTTATTAGATAATAAATTATTTGTTGAATGGTCTGAAGATGTACAGAAGTCAAGTCAGGGTGATGATGATGATGTTATTCAATTTGCTTGGGCTGTTAACAGGGGTGATCATGCCTGCCTATAAAACAATTATAGAAGAGGCCTAAAGGGGAGGACTTTCCACAAGGTTCTCTTAGAGATTTCTCCCCAGTTGTTTTGTTAAAGGAAGGAAGGAGCAAAAGTCACAGATTTGTAAGGCCAGAAGGGACCATTATGGTGATCTAATGTGACCAGTTGTTCTCAAAAAGGGGTACGCAGAGGTCTTCCAGGGGGTACAGCCGCTCATCTAGATATTTGCCTCGTTTTACAACAGGCTACATAAAAAGCACTAGCGAAGTCAGTACAAACTAAAATTTCATACAGACAGTGACTTGTTTATACTGACTGCTCTCTATACTATATACTGAAATGTAAGTACAATATTTATATTCTAATTAATTTATTTTATAACTATATGGTAAAAATAGAGAAAGTAAGCAATTTTTTCAGCACTAGTGGGCTGTGACACTTCTGTATTTTCTGTACGATTTTGTAAGCAACTAGTTTTTAAGTGAGGTGAAACTTGGGGGTAAGCAAGACAAATTAGACTCCTGAAAGGGATACAGTAATCTGGAAAGGTTGAGAGGCACTGACATAGACCATGGAATTTCACCAGAGCGATTCCTGCATCAAGCCCATAATTTATGGTTGAGTTAGAACATGGGTGAAATCCCAGCTTCCATGAAGCCAATGACAAAACTCACACTGACTACAGTGGTGCCAGGATTTTCTCTCATATCTTTTCCGAATACTTCCAGTCTTGATTTAAAAAGACTTTAAGTGATGGAGAATCCATCACATCCCTAGGTAAATTGTTCCAGGGTTTAGTCATCATCATTGTTAAAAATGTGTGCTTATTTCTATTCTAAATTTGTGTAGCTTCCATTTCAGCCACTGGATCTTGTTATGTCTTTGGCTGGTAGATTACAGAGTTCTCTATCAGAGATTTCCTTCCCATGTTGACACATAAACAGTGGTCTCTTGGCTCCAAGCTTCTCTTGGATAAACTAAAGATCTGCCCAGTTCCCTGAAGAACTGACAATGATATTGGTCCCCCAAGCCTGGTATCCTGGGAGGTGGGCAGGGCCGTATTTACACCTTGCATGCCCCTAGTACCTCTGGTGGCTGGGCAGCTGCAGGGGCCCTGGCTCTGAGCTCCTCCCCACTGTCTGTAGGAGCTCAGAGCTGCGAGGGGGCTACCACCCAGCGCCACAGCGGCTGGGAGCTGTGGGGGTCCCCTGCCACCTGCACCAGCCAGGAGCTGCGGGAGCTCCAAACTGCTGCGGGTGGCATGAGTACCCTGACACTTCTAACTTTTAGGCGCCTTACCACACAGCCCCACCGCTACAACTGCCCAGCGCCCGAACACACACAGACCTCCTCCACCCCCCCTCCACGACCAGCACCCCCCACAAGCCTCCCACTGCCCAGCGTCCCCCACCCCCCCTCACTGCCCAGAGCTCCCCCCAAATCCCCCCAGAGACCCATTCTCCCATGCCCTGCCCGCTCCGGCCGCACTCACCAGCCCCGCTGAGAGGTGACTGTGTCTGCGGGGCTCAGCAAGCTGGAAGCACGGCCGGGGATCACTCTGGCCCCTCAGGAACGGTACAATCAGCCAGGTTGAAGCAGGACCAGGGCCTGCCCAGGCCAGACTCCCTCAGGACCCACTTGCCCAGAAGGGGCCCCTGCATTGGACTGCTGAGCTCTTCCCCTGCCACGGGGGGCTGCTTCACTTTCCCTGTATCCCTTTCTAGCCTTTTTCTTTCTTGCCAATTTAGATTGTATTTTCTTCAGGACGGTCTCTTACATATATATACAGCACCTAGCACACTGGAGCCCTGATCCTGATTATTATAAATAAATAATAATAAATTATACAACAGCAAGAGAGCCTTACACAGAGCCTAGAGACCAGGAATAAAGGTACATCTTCCCTTGGTGCTGGAGGTCTGATTCCAAGCTTGGGGAGACATTCCCATGCTACCTCTGATCAAGCTAGTGTGCTAAAACAAGAGTGTATCTGGGGGAGAGGGAGCAGCTAGCCGAATGTCTCAGACAGGTGTATTTTGGGGGCAGCTAGCCCTTTCCACTGCTCACACAGCCACAGCTACACTAGCTCAACCAGAGGGAGAACGAGTATGTCCCTCAAACTTGGAATCACACCCCTAGCTCAAAGCATGGATGTACTCCAAAAAAAGGAGAGAACATTTGTGACATCATCTTAAGAACTAGATACAATGCTAGAACGCACAATATTTGAAGTTATTATATTGTGTGTTTTATTTATTATCTATTTAGTTATAGATATTGCTCCCATCACAGATGACCATTTTTATTTTTAAGAAGTTGGTTTAGTTTAAAAAGTCCTTAATGAATTTCAAATGGAGACAGTAGAGACATTACAGTTACAAACTGCAACACATGCGTTGTGCATCACTGAAAGATTATTTCACAGATCACTCATCCTTGTGTAAGTAAGAACTCTAGATGTCAAGTTCAGTTACCTGTAATCCTAGAGACTGTACTTTGGTGGTGCAGTGGGGGCTCCAGCCACCAAGAAGAAAAACGTGAACAGCAGAATCTAATTGCACTTACACATGCTTTTAGCATTTCAGGAGGAACAAGTGCTTCCCTCAAATTCTTATTTTTATGTACACGCACACACACATTTACATAAAGACAAAAAGGTGAAATCCTGACATTTTTACCAGGTACACTGAATTAAGCATGTGTGACTGGAGATGGAAACTTCCTTTCTCCTATACAAGAGAAGTTGTAAAACTTAATCTTTCCTCACCAGCATAAAAGACAAGTGTTAATTAAAACTGTGGTTAAAACACCAAACGAGAGGGGAAAAAATGAGAGTGTAGGCTAGAGGAGACTATATGAAAGCCAATCTCAGAAAGCCCCTGCAAATAAAGCCCCTTTCTTATTTTATTGCTTTTCAGTGCTTACTGCTGGACTAGTGCACCCAAAGAATAGACAAGGATAAGCCTGTAATTCACCAGGACACACTGGCAGTCAAGAAAGGAAACAGTGAGAGCAGTGTGACTCCACAGCCTTATTCATTCACTGAGGCACTATGAAAATAGGAAACTGGGTCATCCTCCATTATACAGCAAGGGGCCACCATTGTTGGGGAAGACTGGAGTCTGGAAACCAAGAGTTTAAAAGCTTCTTAAATATGCACTGTATTTACTCGTGTACCTTCCCATTGTACCTTTTCTGAGAGCAATGTGTTCAGTGTCAAATGCTAGCCAGGATGGGGTGGGGGGGTAATTTGGTGGGATGGGATGGGGCTGCAGGCTCTGGGGTGGGGCCGGGTATGAGGGGTTTGGATGGGGGCTCAGGTCTGGGGCAGAGGGTTGAGGTGTAGGAGGAGGTCAGGGCTCTGGGCTGCAGGTGCAGGCTGTGGGGTGGGGCCAGGGTGAGGGGTTTGGAGTGCAGAAAGGGTTGGGGGGGCTCAGGGCTGGGGCTGGAGCACGGGCACAGGCTTACCTCAAGTGGTTCCCAGTCAGCAGTGCAGCAGGGGTGCTAAGGCAGGCTTCCTGCCTCTCCTGACCGTGCTGCACACTGGAAGCAGCCAGCAGCAGGTCCGGCTCCTAGGCGGAGGTACACAAGCGGCTCCCCACAACTCTCACACACAGGCACCACCACCCCCAGCTCCCATTGGCCGGTTCCTGACCAATGGGAGTACAGAGCTGGTGCTCAGGACAGGCACAGCATGCAGAGCCCTGTGGTCCCCCCGCCTAGGAGCCAGACCTGCTGCTGGCCACTTCTGGGGCACAGCGTGGTGTCAGAACAGGTAGGGACTAGCCTGCCTTAGCCGGGCAGCTGACGGGACTTTTAACTGCCTGGTCAGCAGTGTTGACCAGAGCCGCCACGACCCAGTGCCTTACATTCTGCGACCCAGTACTGGGTCACAACTGACAGTTTGAAAACCACTTGGATAAAGTCACATAGAGTCAGTGGCTAAACAGGGAACTGAACCTGGGTCTCCCTAATCACTGGACATCTTTACTCTCTACCAGAATTCAAGTCTGATACCCCCGCTCCCACACACAATTCAGATTCTAGTGAAATAGTTTTAGGCAGCTTTTCACATTGTTTTCTCTCCAAAGTAATTTTCTATAGTCAAGAAACAGTGTTGTCTCTTTACTACTGTGCTCACCTAATTTTAGCCACATGCTAAGAACTGAGATAGGGGAAAAGGGATTTTTAAAAATCAAATGCTCTCCGGTTGAGCATTCAACTCTCATAACTGTTCCTTGTCTTAAACTGCAGAATGTCCCTTTGGAACTGGCTTTGTATTGACTAGAACTGTTTGGGGCATGCAGTAATAACAATTGCTATGTTTCATTAAATTGCTGATCCTCCTCCAGCTATGAACGCTGGACTCATCCAACATGGAAAATAAAAATCTGTTTTACAAACTGTAAAACCAATATAAAAGCTAGTATTTCACAGCAAGACAGTAAAAGGGAGGGCCATTACATTTCTGATATAGAAACCAAGTCCAACTAAACCACATCTTATTTTCCTAAGGGACTTAAGATTTAAAAGTCAAAGACATGTTAGAAAAACAGTACAGTATGCTAAAGAGTTTAGAGGCTATTGTGATGTACCTGCCATTATATATTATATTAAGTACATATTGTTCTCCATTGTACAGAAGATAATTATTTGGCCTACTTGAGAGATTTTGAAAAATGAAGGAAGTATACTTTTAACAAGATTGTATACTTTATTTCACCTAATCAAATGCCTCTGCATGTCTCATTTTTCCAAGAGGGAAAAGCTATGAACAAAAAATAGCATCTGAGGGTCTGATCCTACAAATGCTGTGACTACTTAGCCTGGCACCTACTACTGTGAGTAATCCCACCAAAGTCACTACTCCAGGTGGTAAGTGTTTGCAGAATCAGCTCCTAAGAGCCTAGTACTGCTCCCATTGACTTCTGTGGGAGCATGAATAAACCACATAATTTCAATAATCATTTCACCCCTCATGAAAGTGCGGGTACCAGTCTAACAATTTAGGAATGGACATGAAGACTATATTTAATTATGACTGGATGAGAGAGGGTTTTAGTTTGGCAGAATATAATTACTCAAGAATATAAGAACGGCCATACTGGGTCAGCCCAATGGTCCATCTAGCCCAGTGTCCTGTCTTCTGACAGTAGGCAATGCCAGGTGCTTCAGAGGGAATGAACAGAACAGGTAATCATCAAGTGATCCATCCCCTGTCGCCTATTTCCACCTCCTGACAAACAGAGGCTAGGGACACCATCCCCGTCCATCCTGGCTAATAGCCATGGATGGACCTATCCTCCATTAACTTATCTAGTTCTTTTTTGAACCCTGTTATAGTCTTGGCAGTCACAACAGCCTCTGGCAAGGAGTTCCACAGGTTGACTGTGCGTTGTGTGAAAAAAATACTTCCTTTTGTTTGTTTTAAACCTGATGCCTATTAATTTCATTCGGTGACCCATAGTTCTTGTGTTATGAGGAGTAAATAACACTTCCTTATTTACTTTCTCCACATCAGTCATGATTTTATAGACCTCTATCATATCTCCCCTTAGTCATCTCTTTTCCAAGCTGAAAAGTCCCAGTCTTATTAATCTCTCCTCATACGGCAGCTGTTCCATACCCCTAATAATTTTGGTTGCCCTTTTCTGAACATTTTCCAGGTCAGATATATCTTTTTTAAGATGGGGCGACCAAATCTGCAAGCAGTATTCAAGATATGGGTATACCATGGATTTATATAGATGCAATATGATATTTTCTGTCTTATTATCTATCCCTTTTTAAATGATTCCCACCATTCTGTTTGCTTTTTTGACTGCTGCTGCACATTGAGTGGATGTTTTCAGAGAACTATCCACAATCACTCCAAGATCTCTTTCTTGAGTGGTAACAGCTAATTTAGACCCCATCATTTTATACGTATAGTTGGGATGATGTTTACTCAAACTGGAATTTAGCCTGGAAAATGGGGTTACTCTTGCAAAAAGTGTTATAGGATCTTCAATAAGTACAAGTGGCCAGGACATCAGATTTATGTCTCGTGTGAAAGATGATCACCTCAAATTCTGGGAGGTTCTGAAACATTGAACAAGCTGTCAGTCTTGAAGTTAATGAAAATGTCACCATTAACTTCAGTGACACCAGAATTGGTCCTCAGTAAATAAGCCATTAATTATAGATAATAAAATTATCTATAATTAAGCTACTAATTAACTATGTGGAGATTTACAAAGCTCTTTATTTTTAAGTTCCAAACAATCTGGTATGTTTGAAGATTGGTGAACATGTCCGGCCGGATTTGGGACAGATGCAAATTTGGTGGGTTCAAAAGTTGAATTAAAACTCAAACATTTTAAGGTTCATATTCCATGATGTGTAAGAAAAAGCAGACAGGAATAAATTAATTGACTATCCCCATCTCTACTACAAATTTCTTGTGTGATGCTGGGCAAGTCACCTAATCCAGACTTTTCACAGATGGTCACTACTTGTGCTTTCCTCATTTTCCATGTACCTGACTTAATACCCTGGTGTCTAATTTAGAGAAGTGCTGATTACTCACAGCCACAACTGAAGTCAATAGGAGCTGAGCTTTGAAGATAAAGCACTATATAATGCCAAGTGCTCTGAAAAAAATCAGGTCCCACCCTAATTTGCAGCACACAAAATTAGCAGACTCTTTTGACCTTAATCTCCCTGGCCCAGATCCATGGAAGGTCATAGGCGCTGCAATCCTGACCACTACAACTCCTAACTTTTAGGCGTCTAGAAAAGTCACTCTGATCCCCAAAACCTGAGTGAGGCACCTAGGCTCCCTGTACAATTGATGGGAAGAGGCAGGCACTTTAGACGCCTCACAGCCAGCGTGCTACCTAAACTAGCCAATGGGAGACACTGAGGAAAGGCCACCCCTCTCACAGGGATAGGCACGTAAATCCAGGCTTCAGTGAGGCACCTCTCTCTGCTTGTGATCCAGGAGCCTGGGGAAGAAATGTGGCAAAATGGCCAAGTCACAAAATGGCCAGCAAAGGATCTCCCTGGTAACCTTTACCTTAGTGGATAAAACCAAGGATGTGGGACACCCCCAGCTTAAGTCCCTCCTTCTCAAGGGGAAAAGAGGACCTGGACACTCACCTGAGAGATGGCAGATCCCTGTTCTAGTCACTAGCTATTCAACTAATTAAGTGGAACAACTTCAATAGGAGAGTTTGGACTACTCTGATGCAGGTGTCTCAATCTCTCCTATTGAAGCTGTTCCACTTTTAATTAAATAATTCATCCTCAAGGGGCATTCACACAACCTTCTTTGGTGTCTAGAGAGGGACCTCAGGCCCCCCTGTTACTCTGGGATGCAGTGCAGGGACCCTGTAGCAAGCAGATAAGGTCCGCTTCCTCAGACTCCTTGATACTTCCTACCTTAGCCTGCCTCTAAGCCCTTTTTGCTAGCCCCTCTCCCAGACTCTGCAGAGTTCTTTACAGCTCCTGTATTGAGCAACATCTTCCAGCACTATTCTCCCTGGAGGTCTGGCTCCTGTCAGCTGCTTTGCATATCCATAGCTCTTTCCCCCAGAGACCCAGCCTCCAGCGCACCTCCCCCTGGGGTCTTGCCCCTTTTGTCAAGGCTCACCACAGGAGCTCGCTCCACTCGTGTGGATTCCCAGTATCCATCCTGGCCTTTTACCAGAACTCCTTTCTTGGGAGAATAGTTGAAGGCCTACTCTCCCCCTGGGCCTCCCTTCTGCTGCCCTGAAGTTCTTCCTTTATTAATCACCCAGCTCCTCCCCATCTGGGCCTAATCCTGAATAGGGCCTGGCCCACCTTCCAGGTGCAACCCATTGCACTAATTGCTCTCTTGCTCCAGTCAACTCTTTCTGTGACAGGTGTGAGGTACACACCCCATCACATGGGAATTTCCTAACTTTTGGAGGGTTGACTTTGCAACCTTAATAATGATCTTTTAATGTAGTTTTTTGTGTTTAATTCGTGTATACTATGGTAACACCCAAAATATGCTAGGCACTGTACAGACAATGCTTGCCCAGAACAACACATTATAGGACTGATACTTGTATACCAATGCCTCTTATAAGTATGTACATTAGAAATGTTGCATATTTTGGATCAAGTTCTGCTTGCCACCATGCTTAAGCAAAACCAGAAAAACTGCAGCTGGAAGTAGAACTGTCCCCATTCTGGCCTCTCCAAAGTGGCAGAGGGCCTGCAGAGCAGACTATTTATCTAATAAAGGTGTGACACATGAATGCTCATAAGAGATTGGTCTTTATTTTCAGTCAAATGACATGGGTCAGGGTTACAGAAAGTGATATCCCTGTTACATGGCAGGGGTTAAGTATTCATTGACTTCACTTAAGCTTAGTGACCCAGCAATAGAGACCGACCCCCTCCCACACACACACTCTCTCTCTCTCTATCTCTCATTCCTACAGCTGTGTCTGGTAGCATTGTGTGATGTGCTGTATAACTTCAGTTAAAGATTTCTGCAGCTAAGCCTCTATGTTCTTTGCAAGCTTAGCCCTTTTAGGGTATATACTGCCTGCAATCCACATGCTGAAGTCCTAGAACTATCCTCAGAGTTTTCTTAGGTCCCATCAAACTGTAATTTCTCCATTTTTTATATCTACTATGTAACCTGGACAGGTACACAACCCAGCCCAATGAAGTTGTTATTCACTACTCTATCGTTAGGACAATTACAAAATTCTACCCTTTATGCTTTTAGACTAGCAAGAACTTTCCGAACCATCAAGATGTGGTCATGCTTTAACAGATATTTTCTCATATTAAAAAGTAAAGACCATAGCCAAATATTTAAACGCTTAGTACTACAGCAATGTGAGCTATAGAAAAACAAAGATTTTGACAGAGACGTATTCACTCCTAATTTAGGGCCTGATCCCATATTCCAGGTACTCCCAAGTCTCCCACTGATACCAATGAGATGTGTGTATCTCCGTGAAATTGAGGCCCATGTTCTTAGTTTGTGATTTTTTAGGGGGAAGTGATCTATAATTTTTCTTCTAGAGAACAGAACAGATCTCCTGTAAGAATGCTCTGTGCTGACTGGTATGGTCAGCCCCAGTCTGACACTGACAAACCAGCTTTAAATGCTTACCTGATGACTGAGGCTTTCAGCCTTAATATTGCCTCACGACCACCAGTATGTATAGAAGATCATGTTCTCACCAGTGTAGAAACATTCACATACTTGGGCAGCACCATCAGCCAGAACAATGGAACAAGCCAGGACAGAATCAATCAATCCAGGAAAACCTTCAGGAGCTTAAATATAGTCTGGAAATCATCAAAATACAACATCAAAACCAAACTTAAGACTTATGAGGGCGGCTTACTTTCAACACTACTTTATAGTGGAGAATGCTGGGGAATGAGGAAGTATGACATGCCCAAACTGTCTTCATTCCATGCAACCTGCCTCAGAAAAATCCTCCATATCTTTTGGCCCAGAAAATCTCAAACCAAGACCTATTGACACAGTGCAGCCAAGAGGATATGAGCACCTTCATTGCCAGGAGGCATTGGAGATGGATTGGCCATGTATTTCGAATGGAAACTGATTCCATCACCAGAGTAACAATAAGATGGACACCTGAAGGCAAGTGAAAATGAGGCCACCCGAAAACAACATGACAAAGAGCTGTGGAAGCTGAGCTGAAAAACTTGTGGCACACCTGGGGAACCATTGAATACTTGCCAGAAACAGACAGGAATGGAGGAGCTTTGTCGCTGCCCTAAACGCCAGAGACATAATGGGTAGTAACTAACTAACTGGTGACTGAAGAGCCGTAAGAAGAAGTGAGCCCAAAATGTTCTATTTTACAAAATAACAGAAATGCTAAACTAAAGAGAAATAGCAAACAATATTAGGTTACATCTTTTTTATCTTGTCATTTAGACTGGCAGAATTGCTAGCCAAGCTGAAATGAAATCAGTAATGTGGGGAGCCTACTAAAGGCATACAGAAAACTGGAGTTTTCCCATGGAACATATGCAGTTTGTGATGCTAATATTTAATATTGGATTTAAGTCAAGAGCTGCTGCAGCCATGTTGGTTTTATAATATTCACTCTGTTTCCAAGCACAACAACCAGCTGTGTTACTGAAAGTTTCACTCCGACAGTCTAGCAGATGTCCTAACATTCCCAAGCCCTTTTGATTAAATGAACCTTACATAAGACAGCCATTTTTCTGAGACTCCACAGAGATGGGAATAACTTTCTGTTTGCATCTAGCGAATACTCTACACTTCCTCAGAGTTCCGCATAAGGTGGAACATTCTCCATTTTACTATTAAATTCCTTGTGCTTCACACTGAAAGCCAGTAGTGGAGGATAAGGCTTTAAAGTGACACATTAATATTTGTAGTGTTGGTCTCAGGATATTAGAGAGACAAGGTGGGTGAGGTAGTATCTTTTACTGAACCAACTTCTGTCAGTGAAAGGGACACACTTGCAAACCACACAGAGCTTGGCAGTTAAAAACATTATTTGCAGACATGATTGCTTCTGCCTTCTAGAGGACTTTCTGTGTGTATTTTACTTCTGCAAACATCCGCTTCTGAGAACAAGGCTTAACTATGTACCAGCCCTTCCATTTGAAGGGACCCCGTCCTGAAATGATGGTATGAAAACACTCTCATGTAGCTGCTCAACTGAAGACACTTATTTTCCTAGCCCTAACTTTTCCTACACCCTTCCATCAAGTGATGGCCAGATGGGAGGGAGAACATACACATGGTTCACTTCCACAACTTCTGCTCTCTAATCACATTTTTCAGTTTGAGCACTGAGTTTAGTAAATAATAGTCTGTTTTTCTTTTATGCACAACTCATCTGTCAATGCAGTATTCTTTTTCCTGAGAAAGTTGTTCAATATTCAGCAAATAGATACTACAGAGATAAAGCATTTCTAATGCTCCCAAAGCCTAGGCTGGGGAGAATGTGATGACACACGTAGGCATAGCCAGCAAGTCATTGCCTGATTTTAGCCCCAGATTTGCAGATTAACATCATATCATATGAGGTAAGCAATGGACTATACTTCAAACCCCTCTTGAGGTGTTATTGCAGTTATGAATTTGAATCCAGCCTTACAGATCTAGGTGCCTAACAAAGTGTCTCTCTAACAAGTATAACTAAAATATTTCAATTACTACATACATAAACAAGGCAACAGCACACAGGAAATGGGGCGAGACAGTTTCGGATCTCAATTCCAGGCCCAAAGTCTGTAAGAGATTGGGTAATGCAAAAAATGTGATCTGAGGGTCCAGCGGTAAGGAACAACTCTCATCCCCAACATCTCAAACTATCTGAGTTCAGTAACAGTGCAACAAGTACCTTATATACACATCCTTTTAGCATAATAGCTCAAGTGCTAATTGTTTTAATATTTAGTTTGCGCATCATGTACTTTTGGATCACCACTTTTCTCACATCAGATTGTTCTACCTCTCACTATAACCAGGGAATCAGTGACAAATGGAGATGGTGAAACTGATGTCACTTTTTCAAGTTGTCTAAATATAATTTTTCCAAAATAAATCTAATGCTGTTACTTAAAATAAGAAAAAAATCATCTTCCCTTTTTATTTATCTGTTATCTGCTAAAGGCACAGAACTTCTCCCCAAAGACAGCACTTTAGCAGATGACAGAACGAGGAGTAATGGTCTCAAGTTGCAGTGGGGGAGGTTTAGATTGGATATTAGGAAAAACTTTTTCACTAAGAGGGTGGTGAAACACTGGAATGCGTTACCTAGGGAGGTGGTAGAATCTCCTTCCTTAGAGGTTTTTAAGGTCAGGCTTGACAAAGCCCTGGCTGGGATGATTTAACTGGGAATTGGTCCTGCTTTGAGCAGGGGGTTGGACTAGATGACCTTCTGGGGTCCCTTCCAACCCTGATATTCTATGATTCTATGATTCTTTCAGATTCAGCCAAATCAAGGAATCTCCTTCACTGAGCATATTAGAAACTTTCCCTTAGAGTTAGAACACAGAGCCTCACTAGGATTCAAGAATTTAAACTGGAAGGACCATATTCTCCTCTCAGTTACACTAGGGTCGCCAAAAGGAAAATTTGCTCCTGAAGGTTTGAATTTTCATATTGTTCCTCCTTTGCCAGAGCAAGCCTACCTAATGCCTCAGCTTGATTTTTCCCACTGTACAGTAGCCATCTGAGCAGATATTAGATCTCAGGCACGATTACAAGTGTGTTACTTTCCTGGACTGGAGTCTTTTCTCCTTCACTAAGTACAGATTTTGAAATTCCTTAAGCGCAACAGCTAAAACAATTCTTTGTGGATTTTGTTGCTTCATTATCTGCCTGGAGTTACATGCTAATGTTCCATTTTAAGTTTCTACCTTAACTGTTTCATCTGTCTGAGTTTAAATTCTGCTTCAATGCAGCTGAAACCAATCTACACTCCAATGGGACGATTACCTCTCTAGTCTGCAGCAGAAAATTTAAAGGGACGGGCTTTTAAACAAACATCTTACATTTACTTTTAAAGGGCATTTCCAGATTTTAGGCAGGGCTTTTACCTGAGCTGGTAGTGAGAGAGTGAATCAAAACTCTTATAAGGGAAATGGAACTGGCAAATGAGAAGAACAACCCCTCACTCTCCTAACTCACGGCATGACAGGAGTGTCTGTCTTTGGAGAATGAGTGGGTAAAGAACCCATAGTAGAAAATCAGGGGCATGGGACTTTATAAAGACAATGGGCCTGGGACAACAGATCTCACACCAGCTTTACTACACTGACTTCAGTTTAATTACATCAGTGTGAGATCAGGATCAGGCGCTATCGATTTTAAGGGACCAGTTCATCCATCCTCTTGAGCTGAGCTTGAAGCAGAGATTACATCTTCCCTGTCCTGGGACTTGCCAGGGGCCATTTTGGACACCAGTGCAGTTTAGAAAGAGCAGCCAGCCTGCACCTTAACTGGCACCCCCAACCTGCAAAGGCATCTGTAGGCCTGTTTCCACCACTAGGAATAAATTGAGATATAAGAACATCCTAGCAAAGGTGGGTGGTGAAAATATTCTTTGAGGTGCTGGGGCTGAGCCTGCCCTCCACTTGCCCCACAGTGGCAGCTCGTGTCCTGCTGGACTGGGCCCAGATCCCCCTCCAGACCATTGGCTCTCAACACTTGCAGATTCAGAGGAACCTGCCAGGATCACCTGACCTGTGCCTCTACACGCAGGCAGGGTCATATCCCTGGGATGCTAGGCCCCATCCCCTTTCCTGGTACTGCTGAACACAGGGTCTCAGGAGCTCCACCATCCCTCAGAACTCCCCTTCCTCCCCTAGGACACCCCTTTCCATCCTTCATCATCTCAGAATCCCTCCTTCCCTCAGGACTCCACTTCCCCCCATCACCTCAGACTCACCCCGCCTCCCTTCGCTGGGAACTTTCCTTATCCCCCAATCCTTTCATGATCTTCTCCCCTTCCTCTATCCCTTCCTCCCATCACCTTCAAATCTCCCCCCTCCTTCCAGGACTCCCTTCCCTCGTCACCTCAGGATCCCCCCCCATCCCCTCAGGACTCTCCTTTCCTCTCCAGTCTCCTCAGGACCTCCCCACTCCCTGGACTCTTGCCCCCATCCCAGTGAACCTTTCTGGGATGTGCCACTCAGGAGCTAGGAGCCAGCATCATCTGCCAGGAATCAAGTTTGCAGGTAGGGCCTTCTTCCCATGAAGGCCTGTCCGCCCCACTACCCTCCAGGGCCCTGGCACCACTGGATGCGGAACTTTACCTGCTGAGCTGGGTATGCGTACAGGTGGCAGCGTGACTCAGAAAAATAGAGTGGGGGAGACTGAGCCCCCGTTAGCCACTTATCGCCTATGCATCCTGGCCATATCCCCTCCTTCCCACAAAACATCCCTGATATGCCATTCGCCTCATGGGCTGCCACAAATGAGATGTTTGAGATAGCCATGCCAGGTCTGTGCTTGCCAGGAGCCCCCTAAGTTCAGGAAAGGAAGTCATTAGGGTGACTTTTCAGCCCCTTTCTTGCTTTCATAATGGAGAAACATCACACTACTGAAGTTGATTCTAAAGTTACATTCAGATTTTTTCAAGGTATTGCTCCACTCAGCGTTGTAAGTACTGTAAGGACCTGATACTTAAAGGTACTTACACATTTCTCAACTCAGCATTGCAATGCCTAGACGTGTCCCTGCCACCTCATGGAATCCTCAGCCCAGAGTTAAGTGTCACACGGGGAGATATAGGCACCTGAGGAAGGGATCCTCAAAAGCCAACTAGCTGAGTAGGGTGCCAACTAAGCTAACTGGGATTGAAATGAAGAGGAAAGGGGAGGGGCTTAGGTCCAGATCCTCAAACGTATTTAGGTGCCTAACTCCCATTGATCTGGGTCTTTTCCAGCTAGCTGAGAGGTAGGCACCTCCCTCCTAATCAATAAGCCTGGTGTTTAGGTTACTGGGAGAAGGGATTTGAACCCAGGTCTGCCATATTGCAGTGAAGGCTGAGCTGGGCTGCTCTGCTCAACTTTGTCTGTTAGAGCTGTTCCACTTCATATAAATAGCTAAATATTTTGTGGAAGAGCGCTTGAACCTAGGTCTCCTACATCTTAAGTTAGTGCCCTAATCACAGGGCTACAGCATCAGGTCAGCTCTAGTTTTATCTGGCCCAACAAATGTTTATATAAATAATTAAAGTAGAACAACTTCAACAAGAGAGATCAAGAGACATCTATCCTAGAACAGCCTTGCATTTAAGGTACTCAACTGAAATGTAGCAAACATGGGTTCAAGTCCGTGTTCCAAATCACACAACCAATGGAATTGAACCTGGGTCTCTCACATGAATGCCCTAACCCCCAGAAAGGAAGATTACATACTGAAAAGATTGCTATCTAGTAGGGCTGTCAATTAATCGCTGTCTTACCTCAAGTGATTAACTCAAAAAAAATTTACTGCATTAAAAATTGTGATTAATTGCAGTTATTATAAATATTTCTGGATGTTTTTCTACATTTTCAAATATATTGATTTGAATTACACCACAGAATACAAAGTGCACAGTGCTCACATTACATTATTTTTATTACTAATATTTGCACTGTAAAAAAGACAAAAGAAATAGTATTTTTCAATTCACCTCATACAAGTACTGTAGTGCAATCTCTTTATAGTGAAAGTGCAACTTACGAATGTAGAATTTTTTTTCACATAACTGCACTCAAACAAAATAATGTAAAACTTTAGAGCCTACAAATCCATTCAGTCCTACTTCTTGTTCAGCCAACCACTAAGAAATTTGTCTTCATTTATTGGAGATAATGCTGCATGCTTCTTATTTACAATGTCACCTGAAAGTGAGAACAGGTATTCTCATGGCACATTTGTAGCCAGCATTGCAAAGTATTAACGTGCGAGATAAGCTAAACATTCATATACCCTTTCATGCTTTGACTTGTAGATTGCACTTGTTTATCTTTTTTATAGTGCAAATATTTGTAATAAAACATAAGTGAGCACTGTACACTTCGTATTCTGCGTTGTAATTGAAATCAATACATTTGAAAATGTAGAAAACATCCAAAAATATTTATAATAAATTTAAAATGCTATTCTATTAACAGTGTGATTGAAACTGCAATTAATAATTGCATAATTGCACGATAAAATTTACTGATTGTTTGACAGCCCTACTATCTAGCTTTCTCTCAATGCTTTCAGCATGCTCTGAGCATGCGTAAAGCATCAGGCCCGGCTGACAAGACAGGCATTCCACTCAGGACCGGCGTTGGATTTGCTGGGGCCCAAGGCAGAAACTAAGGAGTGGGTCCCCACCCTGCCGAAGCCCGAGCCTCACCACCTGGGGCTGAAGCCTGAGCCCAACCCACCCTCCTGCACTCGTAACTTAGTTTTGCGGGGGCCCCATGTGGTGTGGGGCCCTGGGCAATTGCTATGTCATAATGCCAACCCAGATTCCCCCACCTACTTTGAGAATCCTACGTGGGGCCTCTTCTTCAGTAAGAGCTCACTAGCTGTGGCACAGCATCAATGCTTAGGTGGCTTTGCAAATGCTGACAAGCCAAAAACTAAGGTGCCTACAGGCACTGGCAGGCACAGGCTCCCAAAAAGACAGTTACCTAAATACTTATGTGGCTCTGACCCAAAGTGACTTACATGGCTAAGTCACACTTTGAAAAGTGACTTAGGTACGTAGGAGCCTAAATCTTACTGAAAGTCAATGGGATGATCACTGAATGCTCCGCTCAGCATTGCAAGGCCTAAGCACCTTTAAATAACTTGGACTTAAGTGCGTTGGCTCCCAATCAGTGTTTGACTTAGAATGGTTCATTCAATATTATTAACATTTAAATGACACCACCAAAGCTTGGAAGTTCATTAAGGGGTCTCTTAGATAGGGCTTGAAAGCTCTTACACACACAAATCTAAGGGGTACTGAAGTCCGCAGAATTATACAAGACTTATTCTACTGTGAGATCAGCATTTGGCTCAATTTATTCTATTCCCTAGGTATTTAAAATAATATGTAATACTCACAATTACCAACTTTGGCCCTTTAATTGAGAAAAATGTAAAGTTTTGCATAAAGCCTGCATTTTGTTATTTTGCCTATCATGAAGTAAGTTATCAGACATTTTAAAAGCTAATGCATGTTCTCAGGAACCGAGATAAGTTTAATTTATTAAGTTTCAATCTTCTTAAACCCGCAGAGAGATTTTAGACAGCTAGATTTCAGTTCAGGTTTTATTTGTATACAAAAATATATTAAAAGCATTAAAGTTTCCAACTATATAAAATTACAAATATATTTTCATAAAAGCAATTTTAAATTAAAATTTAAGCTATATTTTTAAGAAAAAAATATAGTAACTGCACATTTAAATTATCTGATCCTGCCTGCCGCAAAGTAACAAAACTGATGTCATCAGTTAAATGCTTAGAGAAGGTGACTATTGTTATGTTCAGAAGATGAATATGCTGGATAGCAAAGTTGACAGTTGTCAGACATGGCAGCAGCTTTCAGTGATCCACACACTAGGTCTTCATTGCATCTTTCAAGGAATTATCTGTAGACAGGGATGATGCCAAAAATCCCTTTGCTTCACATACCTGTAAACATGAAAGATGAGAGATCCCAAATGCTACACTTCGCAAGATTACATTTCACTTACAAAATGTCATATTTGATGTCCCGTTTCTTAAATTCTCTGCTGTTTAACTGACATGAAAGGGGAGAAAGCCAAAAAATATATAGAGAAGCCAAAAAGTTATAAAGATTGTAAAGTTGTAATGGTTTAAGAAAATCACTGCTCTAGTGTGTGTCTTAGGTACCAAAAGGCATCTGCACAAGTAAATGTAGGCTGTTACATAACCCCAACTATATAGTAGAACTCAAAATATGTGATAGTAATATAAGACTGAAGTTGGTCTTCTTCACTGCATTACAGAGTCAAATATAAAGTTGGTATGTGAAAGTAGAGGCCGTTACATTGTGAATGAATAAGACAGGGTTGAAAAACCATGGACCATTGTCTTATTAGAATGCACTATAGCAGCAGCAGGTGGCATTCAACCTCTCAACTTGCCCTGCATTATGAAATGGACAATCTTATGAAGTCAGTATGAAACAGACAGCCCAAAAAAGTCACCTGCAACACAGCTGTGAAAGCCCTAGCAGCAAAAACCCAAAGAAAAGGTTGTATCAGACTCTCCTTTTTGGGTTTTGCTCTTCCTTGAATACCAAATCTCCTGACTCTCTGCCCTTCTGGAAAGGGTCTACAGATTAATAAATTTAATCTCACTGGTAAAGAATGGATAGCTCTAGAATGAATCCATTGCAAAAGATAGTAAATAAGAAAATACTTAAAATAAGTGAAACTAGGCCAGAATTAAGATACAAGTGAGAAGACAGCAAAGGCTAAACACCAATAAGCCAGATCATAACACAAGTTTACGATCATAAAAGAAGTCATCTTGAGTTAAACTCAAGGCAAATCAACTAAGGCTTAAAAAATACAAAGAAGGAAAAACAAAGGATTTAAAAAAATTCCCACCATCAATTTGTATTACTCCTTTCATTCTTTGTTTGTACTGCTTATTTAGGGCCCAGTGGGCTCACTCTGTTTGCATGCAAAGGAATACAAGACCATGGCCCAAATGAACAGCACAGGCAAACGGTGAGAAGGGGAATAGATGTAACACAATATTTAAAAAGAGAAGTGTTTTTCCATATAGTCTGATGAAGAGCCAAGGAATAGTGCAACTGAATAACAGATTGTCAGGTAGTGACAAATTTGGTCTGTATTTAATGGAGACTAGATCAACTGATTTTTTTTTTTTAAATTTAAAGTATAAGGTATGGACTTCCATTCCATAATCATTTTGTAAAGACAATGACAGCAGTCTAATACTTACATTTATACCAGTCATTCATAGTTACTGGCCAGTTATTTAGACGTATAGGACTATGAGACACAAGCCTGTTTTTCACAGTGTTGAATCAGTTTTTGAAGAACTCTTGCTTGCATAATAGGTGCACTATCAAAGCAACTTCATGATATATGGTTTGTTTTACGTCCCAAAAATGCTATATGTAAGAAGGTGTTAGTCAAAATCAAGTTGCATTTGGCTGTTAAAAAATGGGAATATATACAAGGAGGGAGGGGAGTGGATAAATGAGCGCATCTATGTAGCATATGATCACACTATCAGACAGGAAAAGCAGACTAGAGAGACCTAAAAGTAAAAATACATGGAGAAAGGCTGATCTGTCCCCATGTTCTACCCCATTACTTCTCATAGATTCATAGATTCATAGATATTTAGGTCAGAAGGGACCATTATGATCATCTAGTCTGACCTCCTGCACAATGCAGGCCACAGAACTTCACCCACCACTCCTAAAAAAGACCTCACACCTATATCTGTGCTATTGAAGTCCTCAAATTGTAGTTTGAAGACCTCAAGGAGCAGAGAATCCTCCAGCAAGTGACCCATGCCCCATGCTACAGAGGAAGGCGAAAAACCTCCAGGGCCTTCCAATCTGCCCTGGAGGAAAATTCCTTCCCGACCCCAAATATGGCGATCAGCTAAACCCTGAGCATATGGGCAAGATTCATCAGCCAGATACTACAGAAAATTCTTTCCCGGGTAACTTGGATCTTACCCCATCTAAAAACCCATCACAGGCCATTGGGCCTATTTACCATGAATATTTAATTACCAAAACCATGTTATCCCATCATACCATCTCCTCCATAAACTTATCGAGTTTAATCTTAAAGCAAGATAGATCTTTTGCCCCCACTACTTCCCTCGGAAGGCTATTCCAAAACTTCACTCCTCTGATGGTTAGAAACCTTCGTCTAATTTCTAATCTAAATTTCCTAGTGGCCAGTTTATATCCATTTGTTCTTGTGTCCACATTGGTACTGAGTTTAAATAATTCCTCTCCCTCTCTGGTATTTATCCCTCTGATATATTTATAGAGAGCAATCATATCTCCCCTCAACCTTCTTTTAGTTAGGCTAAACAAGCCAAGCTCCCTGAGTCTCCTTTCATAAGACAAGTTTTCCATTCCTCGGATCATCCTAGTAGCCCTTCTCTGTACCTGTTCCAGTTTGAATTCATCCTTCTTAAACATGGGAGACCAGAACTGCACACAGTATTCCAGGTGAGGTCTCACCAGTGCCTTATATAACGGTACTAAAACCTCCTTATCCCTACTGGAAATACCTCTCCTGATGCATCCCAAGACGACATTAGCTTTTTTCACAGCCATATCACATTGGCAGCTCATAGTCAACCTATGATCAACCAATACTCCAAGGTCCTTTTCCTCCTCCGTTACTTCTAGTTGATGCGTCCCTATCTTATAACTAAAATTCTTGTTATTAATCCCTAAATGCATGACCTTACACTTCTCACTATTAAATTTCATCCTATTCCTATTACTCCAGTTTACAAGGTCATCCAGATCCTCCTGTAGGGTATCCCTGTCCTTCTCTAAATTAGCAATACCTCCCAGCTTTGTATCATCTGCAAACTTTATTAGCACACTCCCACTTTTTGTGCCCAGGTCAGTAATAAAAAGATTAAATAAGATTGGTCCCAAAACTGATCCTTGAGGAACTCCACTGGTAACCTCCCTCCAACTTGACAGTTCACCTTTCAGTAGGACCCGTTGTAGTCTCCCCTTTAACCAATTCCCTATCCACCTTTCAATTTTCCTATTGATGCCCATCTTATCCAATTTAACTAATAATTCCCCATGTGGCACAGTATCAAACGCCTTACTAAAATCTAAATAAATTAGATCCACTGCGTTTCCTTTATCTAAAAAATCTGTTACTCTCTCAAAGAAGGAAATCAGGTTGGTTTGGCACGATCTACCTTTTGTAAAACCATGTTGTATTTTGTCCCATTTACCATTGACTTCAATGTCCTTAACTACCTTCTCCTTCAAAATTTTTTCCAAGACCTTGCATACTACAGATGTCAAACTAACAGGCCTATAATTACTTGGATCACTTTTTTTCCCTTTCTTAAAAATAGGAACTATGTTAGCAATTCTCCAATCATATGGTACAACCCCTGAATTTACAGATTCATTAAAAATTCTTGCTAATGGGCTTGCAATTTCTTGTGCCAATTCTTTTAATATTCTTGGATGAAGATTATCTGGGCCCCCCGATTTAGCCCCATTAAGCTGTTTGAGTTTCGCTTCTACCTCAGATATGGTGATGTCTACCTCCATATCCTCATTCCCATTTATCATGCTACCATTATCCCTAAGATCCTCTTTAGTCTTATTAAAGACTGAGGCAAAGTATTTGTTTAGATATTGGGCCATGTCTAGATTATCCTTGACCTCCACTCCATCCTCAGTTTTTAACGGTCCCACTTCTTCTTTCTTTGTTTTCTTCCTATTTATATGACTATAGAACCTTTTACTATTGGTTTTAATTCCCTTTGCAAGGTCCAACTCTACTTGACTTTTAGCCTGTCTCACTTTATCCCTACATATTCTGACCTCAATAAGGTAGCTTTCCTTACTGATCCCTCCCTTCTTCCACTCCCTATATGCTTTCTGCTTTTTCTTAATTACCTCTCTAAGATGCTTGCTCATCCAGCTTGGTCTACAACTCCTGCCTATGAATTTTTTCCCCTTTCTTGGGATGCAGGCTTCCGATAGCTTCTGCAGCTTTAATTTAAAATAATCCCAGGCCTCCTCTACCTTTAAACCCATAAATTCTTCAGTCCAATCCACTTCCCTAACTAATTTCCTTACTTTTTGAAAGTCAGCCCTTTTGAAATCAAAAACCCTAGTTGCAGATTTATTTTTGTTAATCCTTCCATTCAGTTTGAACTGAATTAGCTCATGATCACTTGAGCCAAGATTATCCCCTACAACCATTTCCTCTATGAGATCCTCATTACTCGCCAAGACCAAATCTAAAATGGCATCCCCTCTAGTCGGTTCAGCAACTACTTGTTGAAGGAATCCATCAGCTATCGCATCTAGGAAAATCTGAGCCCTATTATTATTACTAGCACTCATCCTCCAGTCTATATCTGGGAAGTTAAAGTCTCCCATGATCACACAGTTTCCATTAGTATTTACTTTATTAAAAACATTAAAAAGGGCTCTATCCATATCCAAATTAGATCCCGGCGGTCTATAGCACACCCCAAGCACTATCCCAGGGGAGGCTCTAATAGCTTTCTTCCCCAATTTAATTATTGCCCAGACAGACTCAGTCATATCCATTTCATCGCTTCTTATTTCTTTACATTCTATCTCATCATTGATATACAGTGCTACTCCACCACCTTTACCTTTATTTCGGTCTTTCCTAAACAGCACATACCCTTCAATACCTGTAGCCCAGTCATGACTACTATTCCACCAGGTCTCTGTTATACCTATAATATCTGGTTTCACTTCCTGCACCAGTAACTCTAGTTCCTCCATTTTGTTACCTAGGCTCCTTGCATTAGTGTACAAACATCTTAATTTTTGCTGTTTGGCCTCACTCACATTCTGTACCCTATTAGGCACAGTTATTTTACTACCAGTATAACCTATTAGACTTGTATCTACACTGCCCTTCCTCCTACCTACAGCTGTATCCACTCTTACTTCATTTTCTTTCCACTCTATGCTAAATTCTGGCGTGGAGATTACCTGGACATCTCCCAACCATCTCCCCCAAATTCCTAGTTTAAAGCTCTCTTAATCAGTTGTGCCAGCCTCCATCCTAGAAGTCTATTTCCTTCCCTACTCAGATGAAGTCCATCCCGAGAGAACTGTCCTCTATCCATGAATGCCTCCCAATGGCCATACATCCCAAAGCCCTCCTTATAGCACCACTGCCTAAGCCATCTATTGATAGTCATAATCTTGTCACACCTTTGTTGCCCTTCTCTAGGAACAGGCAGAATCCCACTAAAGATCACCTGAGCCTCAATTTCCTTAAGCGTCCTCCCCAGCCTAACATAGTCTCCCTTAATACTTTCCAGTGAGAATCTAGCCGTATCATTTGTTCCCACATGAAGGATAATTAGGGGATTCTTTCCCGCTCCCTTTAGAATCCTTTTTAACCTCAGGTCTACATCCCGTATCTTAGCACCTGGAAGACAGCACACCCTCCTATTTTCTGGATCAGCTCTGGTTACAGGCCTATCTATTCTTCTCAATAAAGAGTCCCCAATCACATAGACCTGCCTTTTCCTAGTGACGGTGCTATTCTCCAGTCTATCCCCTGTTCCCTCTGGCTGCAAGTTTTTTCCATTCCCATTCTCCCTTGTAATCCTTTTTAACCCATCCTGTATCCTCCTGGGGCTCATATTTGGTGTAATCTCCATTAACTCTTCCCCTTTTCCTATAGGACTAACCGCTCTTCTCTTCTTCCTTGCCCTGTCACCTTCAGTGACTACCTGCTGAGCCCCTTCTTCATTTTCCAACTCTGCAAACCTATTCTGAAGCTCTATTTCTCCTTCACTAGCCCGTCTTTTCCTCTGCCTAGTTCTTTTAGTCACATGCTTCCACTGACCATGTTCTCCCACAACAAAGACACAAAAAGAACTCTAATATTTTAAAGGAAATTTTGTAAAAATACTGTTCCCACCCTACAACCCCATCTCCGCTGATGTATTGCATTGTAAATACTTTGACTTCCATCATTTTTAAGGTACCACACAAAGTGAATCTACTTACTTGCTAATGTCCTGTCAAGATCAGCAATAAAGTCTTCTAGTTCTTTTGTGTCCCCAAGCTTTGCTGCAAAATAAAAGAATAAGGTCAGCACCGTTTATAAGTGAAAAATGTAAGTCTCTGTCACTGAGGCAAATAAAGGCCATTAGAAACCACTTGAATTTTGAAGGACAACTCCCAACATTATTCTCAGTAGTATCTCACCTCTTCTTGATTATCTTCAGAGACCTCTCTGACCTTGACCTCTTCCTTTAATAGTCCTACTGCAATGTCCAAATGCTTCAGAGAAAAGACTGTCCTGATATCTGGCCTAAAATTTTGATTCCTTTATTTTAGGGAGTTAGTCACATGATGACATTAGAGCAAAACTCATTTTGTTTCCTTAAAAATTAGAAGTTAAGCTTTTTCCATCACTCTTAGATGTCCACTCCTTGATAGTGAAGAATTGTTATTTATGTATATATTCTAGTATTCTGTCCAATCTAGTTTTTTAATATTGCAAGTGGCTTCTATCACTTCCTTCTAGAGACTATTCCACAATTAAATAAACCTTGCTCTCAGAAATAGTTTCCGGACAGTCAGTCTAATTCTTTGCTAAGTCTCTGCTACCAACTTAATTGGATCCCATTACTCCTCATTATTACCCCTCCTAGTACCAAGGTAAATAGTTAATTCTTCTGATACTTGTAAGGTTATCTCCCCACCTCCCCTTAGATGGCTTAATCAAACGGTAGATATGTAGCTTTTTAATCTTTCCTCCTAAGTAAATCCCTCCACATTCCCTGTAATGGGTGCTCAATTGCACAGCCTTAATATTGCCTTAGCTTAGGTTATGTAAGGAATTTAAATTAAATATATGGCATGTCAGCATGTGTGTTCACATATGGGTAGGTGTGACCCTAAGCACCTCTGCATTGACACCCTACACACTATTGTACTCGCAAAAAGAAAAGGAGGACTTTTGGCACCTTCGAGATTAACAAATTTATTTGAGCATAAGCTTTTGTGAGCTACAGCTACACAGCTATTTTTAGCATGCTAGCACAAGCAGAGCTAATACAGCATACTCCCAGCTGCAGTGCAGACATCACTCTTCAGAAAAGGCGTAAGTTATCTGCGCTCAAGTTAAGGCCTCTCAAGTTAGCCTAGCTCAAGTGAGAGCAGTGATACTGCAAAGAGGAATTGTGTCAGCAGCTGACAAGTTCTGCTAACTCAAGTTGTAGCCTATCCACCCTGACAGGCCAGCCAACTCACATTAAAAGCACCGCTGCACTCAAGCATTTTTGTGTGCACAGGATGACTTAGACAACATTCAAGTTGTACCATGAGTTAACTCTACAATGAAAATAAACCCATTCAAGGAATTGTTTAGTAAGACACATCACAATTTTAGATCAGCCAAAAACTAATGTTTTCTTTAATGCTGTAGATTCATAGCTAATAGAGTTGGCAGGCCCACCTGTGAACCATTGGTTATTGCAGACATTACACCTAGTGTGCCATTGTGTTTAGCATAGATACTAGTAGGACTTATGTTTGAAGTAGTCTTAATACTAACACTCAGGAGTTTGTTCGCATCTTAAATATCAGTAGATTAACATTTTACAGAGATGAGTCTGCACCACTCAGAGTTCAGAAGAAACTTAAAACACTTAAAATAAGATTATTATAGATTTACCTTTACAAGGAGTTACTGCTGGAGATGGTAAAGTTGGAGTTGGAACTGACATTGTTGGAGAGTTAAGTTTTTCATCACTGAAGCTAAAACTATTTCTGTAGAGTGAATCTGCACCTGTAAAACAAATTCTAAGCATTAGAAATTAAAACCAATGCCCATGGCAAGTTTATAACAGTAACAAAACAAAACAAAAAAATATAAACATCATAGGTGGAGTTTGGGAGTGGTATGGGGGGAGGGGGTATGGGGAGGCAGCCTGAGTGTGCAATCGAATGAGTTCCACAGAGGAGACAAGAGATGTGCTGCTCCCAGCTTGTGACCCTGAGACAGGGAGTCAAAATTTTGTTTATAAACACAGTGATTAACAGGTGATTATGATAAGAAAGGGCTGTTAGGATGTTTCCTAAAGTTAAATGATCTGTTCCAAGTTTGGTGAACTGCAAAAAGTAAGTAGCCTAAATGATAGAAAGTAATTGTATATTTTTCTACAGTTGTTTCAGTTGTTGTATTCAGGAAGTAGTCACAAAGTTACTAATACAACAAGGAGTCCGGTGGCACCTTAAAGACTAACAGATTTATTTGAGCATAAGCTTTTGTGGGTAAAAAACCCACTTCTTCAGATGCATGGCCACTGTGATGGGTTGGATCACAGAAACCCCCTTGGGGCTGCCAACTGATGTGCCAAGACTACTTCTACCCTTGCTTTTCCTGCCCTCCCAGCTTGGGACTTCAGTGCCCTGCCTGGTTTGAGCCAGACCCACTAGATTGCTGCAAACCCAGACGCAGGTCTGAATCACATCCCCTAACAGCTGTAGGCTTAATTGAAAGCCGTTTAAGAAATGTTCCTGTCTTTAACACTCAGATGCTCAATTTCTAATGGGGTCCATAGAATCATAGAATATCAGAGTTGGAAGGGACCTCTGGAGGTCATCTAGTCCAACCCCCTGCCCAGAGCAGGACCAATCCTAACTAAATCATCCCAGCCAGGGCTTTGGCAAGCCTGACCTTAAAAACTTCTAAGGAAGGGGATTCCACTACCTCCCTAGGTAACGCATTCCAGTGCTTCACCACCGTCCTAATGAAAAAGTTTTTCCTAATATCCAACCTAAATCTCCCCCACTGCAACTTGAGACCATTACTCCTTGTCCTGTCATCTGCTATCACTGAGAATAGTCTAGATCCATCCTCTTTGGATCCACCTTTCAGGTAGTTAAAAGCAGCTATCAAATCCCCCCTCATTCTTCTCTTCCGTAGACTAAACAATCCCAGTTCCCTCAGCCTCTCCTCATAAGTCATGTGTTCCAGACCCCCAATCATTTTTGTTGCCCTTCGCTGGACTCTTTCAAATTTCTCCACATCCTTCTTGCAGTGTGGAGCCCAAAACTGGACACAATACTCCAGATGAGGCCTCACTAATGTCGAATAGAGGGGAACGATCACGTCCCTCGATCTGCTGGCAATGCCCCTACTTATACACCCCAAAATGCCATTGGCCTTCTTGGCAACAAGGGCACACTGTTGCCTCATATCCAGCTTCTCGTCCACTGTCACCCCTAGGTCCTTCTCTGCAGAACTGCTGCCTAGCCATTCGGTCCCTAGTCTGTAGCGGTGCATTGGATTCTTCCATCCTAAGTGCAGGCCTCTGCACTTGTCCTTGTTGAACCTCATCAGATTTCTTTTGGCCCAATCCTCCAATTTGTCTAGGTCCCTCTGTATCCTATCCCTACCCTCCAGGGTATCTACCACTCCTCCCAGTTTAGTGTCATCCACAAACTTGCTGAGGGTACAATCCACACCATCCTCCAGATCATTAATGAAGATATTGAACAAAACCGGCCCCAGAACCGACCCTTGGGGCACTCCGCTAGAAACCAGCTGCCAACTAGACATGGAGCCATTGATCACTACCCGTTGAGCCCGACAATCTAGCCAACTTTCTACCCACCTTGTAGTGCATCCATCCAGCCCATACTACTTTAACTTGCTGACAAGAATACTGTGGGAGACCGTGTCAAAAGCTTTGCTAAAGTCGAGGAATAACACGTTCACTGCTTTCCCTTCATCCACAGAACTAGTTATCTCATCATAGAAGGCAATTAGGTTAGTCAGGCATGACTTTCCCTTGGTGAATCCATGCTGACTGTTCCTGATCACCTTCCTCTCCTCTAAGTGCTTCAGAATTGATTCCTTGAGGACATGCTCCATGATTTTTCCAGGGATTGAGGTGAGGCAGACTGGCCTGTAGTTCCCAGGATCCTCCTTCTTCCCTTTTTTTAAAGATTGGCACTACATTGGCCTTTTTCCAGTCATCTGGGACTTCCCCGGATCACCATGAGTTTTCAAAGATAATGGCCAATGGCTCTGTAATCACATCCGCCAATTCCTTTAGCACTCTCGGATGCAACGCATCCAGCCCCATGGGAAGGGGTGAGATAGCTTGTCTGGACTCGTCCAACCCCCAGATAAATCAGTTTTACCCAGTATAAGGCTTATACAGGGTAAACTCTAATTGTTCACCCTCTATAACACTGATAGAGAGATATGTACAACTGTTTGCACACACACCCCCAGGTATTAATACATACTCTGGGTTAATTAATAAGTAAAAAGTGATTTTATTAAATACAGAAAGTAGGACTTAAGTGGTTCCAAGTAGTAACAGACAGAACAAAGTGAATTACCTAGCAAAATAAAATAGAACATGCAAGTCTATCTCTAATACAGTAAGAAAACTGAATACAGATAAAAACCTCACCCTCAGAGGAATTCCAGCAAGCTTACTTTTACAGACTAGTCTCCTTCTAGTCTGGGTCCAGCAATTACTCACACCCCCTGTAGTTGCTGTCCTTTGTTCCAGTTTCTTTCAGGTATCCTTGGGGTGGGAGAGGCTCTCTCTTGAGCCAGCTGAAGACAAAATGGAGGGGTCTCCCCAGGGTTTAAATAGACTTTCTCTTGTGGGTGGACACCACTCCCTCCCCCGTGTAGAATCCCAGCTACAATATGGAGTTTTGGAGTCACATGGGCCAGTCACATGTCCATGCATGACTCGGAACTGACAGGTAGCATCAACACTGGTTCTCCAGTTGTGAGGTTGTGAGGTAATTCCCTTCTCTTCATGTGTCAGTATAATAATGCCTGCATCTGTAATTTTCACTCTATGCATCTGAAGTTGTTTTTTTTTTAAACCCACGAAAGCTTGTGCCCAAATAAATCTGTTAGTCTTTAAGGTGCCTCCGGACTCCTTGTTGTTTTTGTGGATACAGACTAACATGATTACCCTCTGATTCTTGACAAAGTTACTAATATCTTTCTTTGAGAAGATAACTAATTTTTTTAGCCAAAAGAAATGCAGTAGCTCTAATCTACCTGGATGTCAGTAAGGCATTTGATACAGTTACACAAGAGAAATTATTAGTTAAACTGGAAAAGATGGGGATGAATATGAGAACTGAAAGGTGAACAGGAACTGGTTAAAGAGGAGACTACAATAGGTCATACTGAAAGATGAACCATCAGGCTAGAGGGATGTTACCAGTGGAGTTCCTCAGGGATCCCAAGACTGATCCATCTTATTTAACATTTTTATTATTGACCTTGGCACAAGAAGTGGGAGTGTGCTAATAAAATTTGTGGATGACACAAAGTTGTGAGGTATTGCCAATATGGAGGAGGATTGAAATATCATACAAGACGATCTGGATGACACTGTAAACTGGAGTAATAGAAATGGGATTATATTTAGTAGTACAAAGTGCAACGTCATGCACTTAGGGACTAACAAAAAGAATTTTTACTATAAGCTGGGGACTTATCAGTTGGAAGTGACGGAGGACCAAGACAGGCCTGGGTGTATTGGTTGATCACAGAATGAATATGAACCGTCAATGTGATTCAGCCTTGAAAAAGGCTAATGCAGTCCTGGGGTGCTTCAGAAAATGTATTTCCAATAGAGACAGGGAAGTGTTAGTACCATGAGACAGGGCACTGGTGAGACCTCATCTGGAATACAGTGTGCAATTCTGGTCTCCAATGTTCAAGAAAGGTGAATTCAAACTGGAACAGATGCAGAGAAGGGCTACTAGGATGATCTGAGGAATGGAAAACCTACCTTATGAGTGGAGACTCAAAGAGCTTGACTTCTTTAACCCAACCAAAAGAAGGCTGAGGGGAGATATGATTGCTCCCTATAAATACATCAGAGGGAGAAATACCAAGGAGGGAGAGGAGTTCTTTAAATTAAGCACTGCAATGTGGACCCCAGAACAAATGGATATGAACTGGCCTTCAACAAGTTTAGGCTTGAAACTAGGTAAAGGTTTCTAACCATCAGAGGAGTGAAATTCTAGAGCAGCCTCCCAAGGGGAGCAGTGGGGGCAAAAAACCTATCTAGCTTCAAGACTGAGTCTGATAAATTTCTGGAGGGGATGGTATGACAGGACTGCCTACAATGCATGTGGCCCATTGGTGACTGCCTGTAGCAAAAATCCCCAATGACTGGGGAAGGGACACTAGATGTGTGCCGCTTCCCACAGCTCCCATTGGTTGGGAACGGCCACTGGGAGCTACAGGGGGCCGTGCCTGCAGGCAGTCAACATAAACAAAATGTCTCGCAGCCTGCCAGCAAATTACCCTGATGTGCCATGTGCCGAAGGCTGCCGACCCCTACTTTAAACCATGATTTGAGGACTTCAGTAACTCAGCCAGAGGCTACAGTTCTATTACAGGAGTGAGTGGGTGAGGTTCTGTATCCTGCAGTGTGCAGGTGGTCAGACTAGATGACCACGATGGTCCCCTCTGACTTTAGTAAGAGTATTTGAGAAAGAATATACTTTAAAGTTTTAAAGCTAACCAGTGTCCCTTAAGTGACTTGCCACAAGATGTCAGAACCAGCTGCGTAGCTGCCTATTAACCCCCGCACAGGGGCTCAGGGCTGTGGCGGGGAGAAATCTCTCTCCCCGTTGGCCCCAGCACGGACCTGCCCCAAACTTGCCATGGCCGGGAGAGAGGAGCCCCTCCCTCAGCCCAGCCCAGCACCGCCTGAGTTGCCGCAGCCGGGGAGAGGGCTGTGGGGGAGTCCTTTCCCCCCTCCACAGCCCCAGGGAAGCCTGCATCCCAAACCCCTCATCCCCAGCTACACCCCAGAGACAATACCCCAACCCTCTGCCCCGAGCCCCCTCCCACATCCCGAACCCCTCATCGCCAGACCCACCCCAGAGCCTTCACCCCTAGCTGGAGCATTCATCTCCTGCCCCAGGCCTGTGCTCCCTCCAGCACCTCAAACCCCTCATCCCCAGCCCTACCCCCCCAGCCAGAGCTCTCATCCCCCCACACTCCAACCCTCTGCCCCAGCCGCGAGCCCCCTCCCACACTCTGAACCCCTCGACCCCACCCCCACCACATGAATTTTGTTATGTGCATCAATATGAAGGTGATATGTCACACATCTCCTCCATATTTGTGCACATAACAAAATTCATTCCACACATGGATGTAAAAAATTTGAGGGAACACTGGTCAGAACACATTAGTATTAGAGCTGAGAGGGTCTAATATTTATTTATTTTTCTTTCTTGATATAGGAATTAGATACAGTGCTCCTGTCAGATAATTTCTAAAGTTATCTGCCAAAAAACAAGAGTTTTCAGTTGTCAGCCCCTAGAATTACAATTAAAGTTGACCATCTCCCTCCCCCTGCCAAAAAATCTGAAATAGCATCCATGTGGGCAGGCATGGAATATGCCACACACATACACAGACGTCCCCGTTGGCCTGACTGGAGCGGCCCCTCCTTAAATACAGAAGTCAAACTACACGTATGGTAAATGTCTGCACCCTCAGACAAAAAATTTCTGCAAGAAGCATCAGGCAGAATGCCTGAAAGGTTATAGAACAGATTCATCGATTTTTAAGGCCAGAAGAGACCATTAGATCATCCATCATTTCAAAACCAGTGTTTCAATGTCTATATGTTAGAAAGCGCTTAATCTCAGACACCCTCCAGAATAAGGGCAGGAGAGAGAAATGTCACAGTGTGCCAAATGTATCCCTTGTGTAATTTCATCAAATTCAGTAGCTACGCCACCTCAGTTGAAGTCCTTATGTGCCTTGCCTGATTCACAATGGCAAGACAAAATGTGTTAAACTGAACTGTTTTTAAAATACCATTTAAAAACTTGTAGCAAACATAGCCCCACAAAAGCAGGGTCAGGGTGTAACACTGCAATTGCAATGTCAATGCTGAATAAATACAACGTGCGATAATCTAAGGCAGTATGCAAAATTACATTGAGAACAGAGATGCACATCAGCCACTATTATTAGCAACAGATGCTTCTGACACTTCACACAATCTGACCACCATAGAGGAGTGAAACGTCATTTGTTCCTACCTCTGACAAATTTTTCCTCCCTCTTTCTGCCTAATCTACTCTACCTTTCTTCAAAATCTCATTTCCTTTGCCTATAACTCTTGATATCACTCCCTCTGCTTTTTTAGATCTTGTGTCTTTGGATAATTTTTTTAAATATAGTTCTTTTATACAGGACTCTGAGATGCCAGCCCATGATACCTCCTACAGAGATGATATTCTGCACTCTTATTTTATAGGACTTGTGGAGAAAGGCTGAATGTGTTATGGAAAAGCAATAGGTCTAATCCCCTCATAAATGTTATTTGGTTCGGGATGTGGGGCAAAGCTTTTAGGTTTTTTCAACAAAAAATTCAACACTTCTGAGGCCAGGGGACCTGTGCCTCTTTTCATAATAATGGCCCCATGACACCCAGTTCTTGAAAAGTATTAGTCACAGTTCCAGTGAACGGAAGAGTTGTTATTGTGTGATACCTAGAGCTGCCAGCTCCCACATTAGGAGCCAACAACCTGAAAAATGTAGTTCTACAAAACTAACATTTGAATTTGAATTCAATAATGCACTTCATTTAATTAGGACATCTCCCAGGAGACAAGTTTAAACCTCATTATGCTTTACCGCAATGGCTGCTGCTCAGTGCTGATGGTGATGGTGATTCTGCTTAGGCGGGATGCCTACAGATGATTTAGTTGTGCTTGTTTTTTGGTGTTTCCCTGTGCATGACTGCACTACAGTGCTACTGCTGCACCTACACTACTGTAGTGAAGACACTTGCTAAAGCAACAGAAAGGGTTTTTATGTCACTGTAGTAAATCCACCTCCTTGAGAGGTAGTGACTAGAAGACCCCATGAAGAGGAAGTTACTCACCTTGTGCAGTAACAATGGCTCTTCGAGATGTGTGTCCCTATGGGTGCTCCACTTTAGGTGTCTGTGTACCCCTACACCTCTAATCGGAGATTTTTGGTATCAGAGTCCCAATGAGCCCGCGCATGTGCTCTCCCTCCCTCGTGGTCTGCCTCAAGGCTATTCAGCACTGCATGGGCGAACCCCCCTCACTTCCTTCTCTACCACAGAGCCCTATAGAGAACTCTGAAGTAGAGGGGAGGAGGGCGGGTTGTGGAGCACCCATGGGGACACACATCTCGAAGAACCGTCATTACTGCACAAGGTGAGTAACTTCCTCTTCTTCTTTGAGTAGTGTCCCTATGGGTGCTCCACTTTAGGTGACTCCGGAGCAGTACCCACCACTGGAGGCTGGGACTTCAGAGCGGAGTCTTTTACTATAGAGAGTACTGTGGAGTCGAAGATGGTGTCAGCGGCCAAATCTTCAGTGATCACATAATGTTCTGTGGAAGTATGAACAGAGGCCTCAAACATTGTTCTACAGAATGGGGAGATTGAGGTAGGAACTGATCTCATGGAGTTCGTATGGACGGGAGCAAGTTGCACCCTTGCTAAGTGGTTAATGCAACTAGAGACACATTTGGATAGTCTTTGAGGAGATATCACAGAGCTTTAGAACCTTTCTGTGGATGAAAGGAGGAGCTTAGGGGATTTCCTGAAGTCCTTAGTCCTGTCCAAGTAGAATATTCATGTCCTTCTATTATATGCACTATTGTCTCCCAGTTGTCACAATGTGGTTTTGGGAAAAAACAGGGAGGTGGATCTGTTGATTCATATGGAAAGTACAGAAAAAGTAGGGAGAAACTTGGAATATGGCCTTAGAGTTTTGGTTTTTTGTTTTGTTTTTTTTTAAAAGACAAAGGCCATGAATAGTGCTGCTATTTCTCCTGTGTGCCTAGCTGAGGTGATGGCAATTAGAAATGCTGTCATCATGGACAGGTGTGAGAGAGAACAAGTTGCCCTGGACTCAGAGGGAGGTCTAGTCCAAGCCCTGAGAACTAGATTAAAGTCCCAGGCTGGAGTGGGTGGTGTCACATGGGGGAAGAGAGAGTCCCAATGCCCTTAAAGAGTCTATGCATTAGTGGTTGAGCAAACTCCAAGTGGGAAACCATTTTTGCCATGAGATGTACCATAAGGGAGCTGAGTGAGAGTTTAAAAAGGGAGGAAAGATGAGGTTGGGTCTATCCATTTGGAATGGTACAAACTTGGAGTTGTTTCTATTTTGTAGATAGGTATGTGGAGTGGTCAACTTGTGGTTGTGTTGCAACATGTGTTTCAGCTTGTCAGAGCATTTGGCTTCTAAGCCTTGGAACAAAAAGATCCAAGCCTGGAGGTGGAGGACCCATTGGTTGGGGTGAAGGGTCAGCCCATTGTTTTGAGAGAGAGGGTGAGGAATGGGCTGACATCAGAGGAACAGGAGGGCATATTGCCATCTGCATCAGGTAAGGGAGCCAGACTTGTCATAGTCAAGAGGGGCAATCACAATAACTCTCACTTGTTTTGTTGAATTTTCAACAGATTCTTGGATAGGGTAGGAAACTGGGAAAAGACATACAAATGGGCCCTGTCCACTGGAAAGATGAGGGCAACTGCCAGTGAATGTTTCCCCGAGCCGGCCCCGGAGCAGTAACAAGGACCTTTCTTGTTCCAATAAGTAGCAAAGAGATCCATAGGTTGGGTTCTCCAAGGGGTGGCTATAGCTTGAAGCACCTGTGAATTCAGTATACACTCATTGTCGTGAGAAAATGCCAACTGAGACTGTTGGTTACCCCATTCTGTATCCCTTGTAGACAGACAGCTGAGATGAGCACATTGTGATGGATGCATCAATTCCAAAGTTTGAATGATGTCTTGCAGATGGAGGGAGATCTGGCAGCTCCTTGGCAGTTTATACAAAACATACAGGTCACATTAAGTCCATCATAACCTTTGTGTGTTGTTTTTGATGAAAGGCAGAGTTTGTGCACAGGCACTCCTGACAGCCCCTAGCCCCAAAAGAGTGATATGGAAGGCCATTTGTCCTGAACCTTGTTGTTGTGTAGCATATTAGAGAGACACGTGTCCCCAGGTGGTGAATGTGGGTAGTGAGAGGAGCGCTCTCGCTTGTACTGCATCAGGTTGGTGCTGATAAAGTCACTGTATCGGGGTTAGTATGTCACTACAATGAAGTGAACCTTGGAGAATACCCTGTGTGGAGCAGTCTGTACCTATAATGATCCTGCCCCAAAGGTAAGCAGTAGGAAATCTCCTGTATAATGACTGTATTGAGATATGGAAGTAGGCACCTGTAGGTTCAGGGCTAGAAATCAATCTCTTTGCTCTAGAGGTGGTCCTAACTGCTGAGAAGTAACGTAAGGTGACTTCTGAGTGGCATGACAGGTGTATAGATGGCAGCTGATGCTGTAAGGTATCATTGTTCAGGCCTCCGACCAGCTCATCAAAGGGCTTATAAGAGGCCGTTTGAGAGGTCATGGACTGGGGTGCAGACTGTTCTCACTTTTGAGCCCTGGGTGTCTTACACTGTAGCTCATAACAGCACAGAGATGGTGAGTATTGAGAAGATTGTGATCTGTGGTGTGGTTGAGAGGTATAGCTTCTCTTCTGTTCCACAGTGTAGATTCCTACGGAGTGTTCTTCGGTCCGAGAATCCTTCATGATGTGGAGAGAAAATCTGTCTTCTCCGCAAAGAGTTTGGCCCTTCAAATTGTCCAAAGAGCTACAGACTTCCAATCTAGAGAGGTGTAGTGAACAAAAAAGAACCCCACCTCAGTACCACTGTCATGGAGACTGGGCGGGCAGCTGTAACAGCTACATCCAGTGGTGTCTCTAGGACTGGTCTGGCTATTAACTGACCTTCCCTAAGAATGGTCTGAATCTGTTCTTTTTGTGTTTCCAGTAATGTTTCAGAAACATCCTGGGATTCCCAAGATTAACAAAATTGTTTTGGCCACGACAATTTGGTAATTTATGGCTCTAACCAGTAATGTTGTCGATGAATACGCCATCTTGCGAAGCCTGATCATTGTTGACTTGGCATTATGTTGCTTGCTTCATGCATTAACCACATCCACTATGATGGAGTTGGGTTGAGGATGTTGAAAACAAAGTCTGCCTCTTTGGGTAGAGATGTAGGGTTGGTTTTGTTTATACTCTGTTGCTGGTTTGTGCGATGGAGGCTAACTCTGCCAGATGATTTTGGTAGGATCTAGAATCAGCTCATTAATTGGGAGGACAGTTCTAGATGAAAAGGTAGTGTGCAGAATTTCCACCAACTTGTGATGTGTATCTGCCACCTCCTGCAAGGGAATCTGCAGCTTGTCTGCCACCCTCTTGGTAAGATCCAGAAAGTTCTTAAATCTTCACTTAGTGATGAGGGGTGGGCAGCACAGTCTCATCTGGGAGAGATGAGGAGAAGTGTGCTGAAGAGGTAGCTTCCTCTTCAGGTTCTTTTTGTTTCTTTTTTTCTTCCCCCTTCTTTCCTGTTCTGAAAAAGCTTTCTCCTGTCCTGGCTCAGGTGCTTTCCTGCCCTGGCTCAGGTGCCAGGCTGTAGCAAACCATCTGGTAGACTCTCCCTGAGAGACACCGGAGACGGTTGCGCCATGAGTGTGTATATATCCGAAGAGTTACAATATGGCCTTGGGAGGGAGAGGTAGGAAGGCAGACACAGGCAGTTGGTGTGATGGAATTGGGGAGGACCCTTGCAGTGTGGTGGTGGGCCACCGTGAGGGGCCAGGGAATGATCTCCTCCTGGCCAGTGTCAGATTCATCAATGGGTAAAGGTGCTGCTGACTGGGGTATTGGCAGTATACAGCCCAGTGCTAAGAGCAATTCTGGGTGCTGGGATGTGCTCGATACTGGGATCCTGGTACCAAGTAATGCGGATTGTGGTTCTTCCCCAATCATCGGGTCTGCATGAGCTCTGGTACCCTGGAGGACCATGAGTTCATTTGGTACCACAGAGGAGGTACCACCGGACCAGGGGGATGAGGTAGATGAGGCTTTCTTCCGGCAGCTCACGGAAGCTACTAGATCGCATGCCCTGATTCTCATGGGTGACTTTAATTTTCCTGATATCTGCTGCGAGAGCAATACAGTGGTGCATAGACAATCCAGGAAGTTTTTGGAAAGCGTAGGGGACAATTTCCTGGCGCAAGTGCTAGAGGAGCCAACTAGGGGGGGCGCTTTTCTTGACCTGCTGCTCACAAACCGGGTAGAATTAGTGGGGGAAGCAAAAGTGGATGGGAATCTGGGAGGCAGTGACCATGAGTTGGTTGAGTTCAGGATCCTGACGCAGGGAAGAAAGGTAAGCAGCAGGATACGGACCCTGGACTTCAGGAAAGCAGACTTCGACTCCCTCAGGGAACGGATGGCCAGGATCCCCTGGGGGACTAACTTGAAGGGGAAAGGAGTCCAGGAGAGCTGGCTGTATTTCAAGGAATCCCTGTTGAGGTTACAGGGACAAACCATCCCGATGAGTCAAAAGAATAGTAAATATGGCAGGTGACCAGCTTGGCTTAATGGTGAAATCCTAGCGAATCTTAAACATAAAAAAGAAGCTTACAAGAAGTGGAAGGTTGGACATATGACCAGGGAAGAGTATAAAAATATTGCTCGGGCATGTAGGAATGATATCAGGAGGGCCAAATCGCACCTGGAGCTGCAGCTAGCCAGAGATGTCAAGAGTAACAAGAAGGGTTTCTTCAGGTATGTTGGCAACAAGAAGAAAGCCAAGGAATGTGTGCGCCCCTTACTGAATGAGGGAGGCAACCTAGTGACAGAGGATGTGGAAAAAGCTAATGTACTCAATGCTTTTTTTGCCTCTGTTTTCACTAACAAGGTCAGCTCCCAGACTGCTGCGCTGGGCATCACAAAAAAGGGAAGAGATGGCCAGCCCTCTGTGGAGATAGAGGTGGTTAGGGACTATTTAGAAAAGCTGGACGTGCACAAGTCCATGGGGCCGGACGAGTTGCATCCGAGAGTGCTGAAGGAATTGGCGGCTGTGATTGCAGAGCCATTGGCCATTATCTTTGAAAACTCGTGGCAAACCGGGGAAGTCCCGGATGACTGGAAAAAGGCTAATGTAGTGCCAATCTTTAAAAAAGGGAAGAAGGAGGATCCTGGGAACTACAGGCCAGTCAGCCTCACCTCAGTCCCTGGAAAAATCATGGAGCAGGTCCTCAAAGAATCAATCCTGAAGCACTTACATGAGAGGAAAGTGATCAGGAACAGCCAGCATGGATTCACCAAGGGAAGGTCATGCCTGACTAATCTAATCACCTTTTATGATGAGATTACTGGTTCTGTGGATGAAGGGAAAGCAGTGGATGTATTGTTTCTTGACTTTAGCAAAGCTTTTGACACGGTCTCCCACAGTATTCTTGTCAGCAAGTTAAGGAAGTATGGGCTGGATGAATGCACTATAAGGTGGGTAGAAAGCTGGCTAGATTGTCAGGCTCAACGGGTAGTGATCAATGGCTCCATGTCTAGCTGGCAGCCGGTATCAAGTGGAGTACCCCAAGGGTCGGTCCTGGGGCCGGTTTTGTTCAATATCTTCATAAATGATCTGGAGGATGGTGTGGATTGCACTCTCAGCAAATTTGCGGATGATACTAAACTGGGAGGAGTGGTAGATACGCTGGAGGGGAGGGATAGGATACAGAAGGACCTAGACAAATTGGAGGATTGGGCCAAAAGAAATCTGATGAGGTTCAATAAGGATAAGTGCAGGGTCCTGCACTTAGGACAGAAGAACCCAATGCACAGCTACAGACTAGGGACCGAATGGCTAGGCAGCAGTTCTGCGGAAAAGGACATGGGGTGACAGTGGACGAGAAGCTGGATATGAGTCAACAGTGTGCCCTTGTTGCCAAGAAGGCCAATGGCATTTTGGGATGTATAAGTAGGGGCATAGCGAGCAGATTGAGGGATGTGATCGTTCCCCTCTATTCGACATTGGTGAGGCCTCATCTGGAGTATTGTGTCCAGTTTTGGGCCCCACACTTCAAGAAGGATGTGGATAAATTGGAGAGAGTCCAGCGAAGGGCAACAAAAATGATTAGGGGACTGGAACACATGAGTTATGAGGAGAGGCTGAGGGAGCTGGGATTGTTTAGCCTGCAGAAGAGAAGAATGAGGGGGGATTTGATAGCTGCTTTCAACTACCTGAAAGGGGGTTCCAAAGAGGATGGCTCTAGACTGTTCTCAATGGTAGCAGATGACAGAACGAGGAGTAATGGTCTCAAGTTGCAGTGGGGGAGGTTTAGATTGGATATTAGGAAAAACTTTTTCACTAAGAGGGTGGTGAAACACTGGAATGCGTTACCTAGGGAGGTGGTAGAATCTCCTTCCTTAGAGGTTTTTAAGGTCAGGCTTGACAAAGCCCTGGCTGGGATGATTTAACTGGGAATTGGTCCTGCTTTGAGCAGGGGGTTGGACTAGATGACCTTCTGGGGTCCCTTCCAACCCTGATATTCTATGATTCTATGATTCTAGGAGGGTCCGTGGTACATTGTCAGTACCGATAGTTGGGCAGAGCACTCCCTAAATGAGAGTTTTACCCAGTACAAAAAGTTTGTTGGTGCCACTTTTTTTAGAGATGGTATGGTAATGGTCTCTCCCTGGGTACTGAGGCCACAGGTCTCCAGAGTATCAGAGCACCTGTGTTACCATGGGCTCATCCAGAACCCCAGAGGAGTGTCTGTAGTCTGTATCAATGGTTGGGAAGGTGCAGAACACTTCCTAGATGGGAGTTTTGTTGCATCTGGTACCAAAGGGTTTCTCTATGCCACTCTTTTAGAGATGGTATGGTAACTTTCTCCTTAGGGGACAGTACTGTTGCCTCAGAGCATGAGGGTGGAAGCCTCTGGTGTCTGGGTGCCAAAGCAGAGCTGACAGCAGGGCTTCTCTGTGTCGCTCTTTTAGACATGGTACGGTAACTGTGCCCTCTCCATGCATTAGTTGCCCAGAATAGAACTCCGAGCAGCACAGAGCTCACAGAAGCCCCTTGTCAGTGCGGAGAGCAGAGCTCAGAGCAGGGCAGAGCTCACAGCAGGAAGCCCCTTCTCAGGTTTCAGCTTCCAGAGCTTCCTGCGGAACAGTGCCCGTTCTGGGGAGACCCACTGGCTGGCCAGGTACTCGGGATCGGTGCCGAGATGGCCACACTGGGGAACACCCCTCTGACTGGCTAGTTGCTCGGAGGAGCCTTTCCGGGGGATTCTTTCTCTCTCTCTCTTCTCCTCTTCACCACTTTTGAAGGTCAATGCCCACCGGAGTCCCCTGCAGACTGAAGTGTTTTCTCTATAGGGAGGAATCTTTACTTCAGCTCCCAGCTCCTGTGAGGCTGCAGTTTTAGCTGTGGCAGGTAAAGCACTTCTGTGAGGGTCTCCCAGGCCCTGTGAGTGTCTGGCCATTGCAGGAACTGACTCCTGGCACCGCTTGGAGCACAGAGAGCCAGGCAAGCCCCTGGGCAGGGGGTGTCATCCTCTAGCAGGGAGGACTATGCAGAAGAACATTGTCTTCTTAAAAAAAAAAACTGAAAAAGAAAATTATAAGTCTACTAGATGCCCCAGACAGGGAAGGCAAGTGAAGTTCTTTTCCTTTTTCTCTTTTCTTTTTAAACCAAAGGAATAAAATGTAACCCTTCTGCCCGTCAGAGTTGGCAGCAACAAGGGCCAGGTTCAATATCTAGGGGTTCCATTCCAATAACACAATGCAAACCGGCTCGAGCCCCCACCCAGTGACCTGGGACAAATATATACCACCCCCGCTGGGCGCCTCCAAGAGGCAATACTTCCCCTCTCGCAAGCACATAGTCTGAGTGTAGCAAAAGTCTTTTAATAACAGAGGGAAACAATGTGGCATTATGTTGGGGAAACACCACCAACAGGATTCATAACACAACCCATGAGCAAAAACAACCCCACCCCAGGCAAATTGGGGCATGCCCTTTTCCCTTTGGTTCTTGAGTCCAGCAACCCCAAATCACCCAAAGTCCCAAAAGTCTCTGTCCCTGGTCAGGGCAGCCCCAGAGTTCGAAAGTTTATTGGCGGAGCTTTACCTCCCAACCTGGGTGGAAATGGGGGTAAGAGGCACCTTACGTGATCTGAAGCTGACCGCCCCATAGCTCCATAGCGGCGCTCCGCTCCGCCAGCCGCCCCACAAAACTCCTTCGCTCAGCTGCGCTCCGCTCCGCCAGCCGCCCCACGAACTCCTCCGCTCCGCTCCACCAGCCGCCCCACGAACTCCTTCGCTCAGCTGCGCTCCGCTCTGCTCCACCAGCCGCCCCACAAACTCCTTCACTCAGCTCCACGGCCCACAAGCAGCTCCTGCCATCCACACACTGCTCCGCATCGAACTGCTTCACCAGCCGTCCCGCAACCTGCTCCACAATATATCTTCAGGCTCCCCCACTACTTAACACAACACTCAGTGATTTCAGCTCTTAGGTGAATTCAGCTTATAGTAGGGGAGCCCCAGTGCTGGTGCACTGTCAGCCCAAAGTGAGCTCAGCAGCCTATAACTAGACTTCTAATGAAATCAAAATTAGCTCTGATATTCCACAGTGGAGAGAGGAGGAAGTGCAATCAGCATGTAAGGCCCTCACCAAGAGGCCCATGCCACCAAGTATTAATACTTGTCCCCAGCCTCTCTCCATTCACACAGTTTTGGAACCCATGACCCTTGCCTAGCGAGTGCTACTTAGTTGATGGTGAATCCCTCCATCATAACAAAAGGCCACGTACAGTTCCAAGCACAGTTCCCATAATCAGGGTAATAACAATTTATTCTTCCTGCCCCAATAACAGAGACACTGGGGATCCCACAGCAGCCAAAGTAACCATTTGGGCAGCTATGGTCTCATTCTAGGCGTGGTGGGTGTGCCTATGCAAATGAGATCAGCCCCTGAAGTTCTTTTCCACAACTTGCCACACCTCACCACCAGATGTCAGGGTGGAGCTCATCCTGACACTGCTTACAAAATAAAACAAAACACTAGCCTGAGTACTTTTAGGGAGAACAAAGGTAACAAAACAAACACTACGTATGCTTAAATGATAAGGAAGGGACACTGCTCAGTTCTGTCAGAGGCCAAAGGCGATAGAGAAGGAAGTGAGGGGGGTTCGCCCATGCAGTGCTAAATAGCCTCGAGGCAGACCATGAGGGAGGGAGAGCACATGCGCAAGCTCAACGGGACACTGCTACCAAAAATCTCCCATTAGAGGTGCAGGGGCACACAGACCCCTAAAGTGGAGCACCCATAGGGACACTACTCGAATAAGAATTCTTCTGTGTACCTTTGGCCTCTGACGAATGAGCAGTTGTCCCTTCCTTATCTGTGTCATGAGCATAAGTAGTGTTTGTTTTGTTACCTTTGTTCTCCCTAAAAGTACTCAGGCAAGTGTTTTATTTTATTCCTTTGGTTTAAAAAGAAAAGAGAAAAAGGAAAAGAACTTCACTTTCCTTCCCTGTCTGGGAGCATTCTCCCCCCCACATCTAGTAGACTTATAATTATTTTCTTTTGCAGTTTAAAAAAAAGTAAAGATGATGTTCTTCTGCATATTCCTTCCTGCTAGAGGATAATACCCTCTGCCCAGGGGCTTGCCTGGCTCTCTCTGCTCCAAGCAGTGCCTATCCTGCCAGGAGTCAGTTCCTGCAATGGCCAGACACTCACTGTGCCTGGGAGACCCTCACAGAAGTGCATTACCTGCCACACCTAAAACTGGAGCCTCGCAGGAGCTGAAGTAAAAATTCCTCTCGATCCTGGATCATCCCCAGAGCCTTCACTTCAAAAGGGTTGCTCATCTCTAGCCCTCTTTTATGATTCCAGTTTGACTTCTTCACTCCTATACTTCCACCCCACCTTTGCCAAATCAAATGCAATCCACTTGAAATGTCACAGCTGTGATTAGAGAAGAGTTCTGAGATGCTTGCAGCAAAATTCTAAATGCACCATTTAAAAGGTGGTCCATCCGACACCTTTTTAAAGTTATCTAATCTAAAAAACATTCCAATTGACATTGCTCCTCTAATTATGTGAGTCTTCCTGGTGGTGTACTGTACATCAAGTAAGGCCCAATAGATTGTAAGTCACATTTAAAAACATTACATGTTTCCTCCTGAGAACAGCCTGTAGACCAAGTTTCAACTAAAACAACATCTTTATAGCCGAGTTATGTGCCCCATGAATAGGATATTAACAATGGAAGATACAGACAACTTTAACTATGGCAGCATAAACACCGGCATTATAATAAAGTAAAACAACTCACAGCACTTCATATAAACAGCGCTGAGGCCAAGAGTCTTGTCCATTGACACACTGGTGAAGAAGAATGCCTAAATACCAATCCTTTCAGTACACTATAATTGGAAAGAACATAACTAATTTCAAGCAATTTTCTGTTTTAAAGCTTTTAGAACCAGCTGAATTGAATGAGATATGTATTTTTCAAACAGTCCTCATTGTAGTACCCTTTTCACCACATACAATGATAGAGGATGCTATATTTCAAAGCAGGGATTAAAGCATGTCAACTCACAAGCTTCTGTTCAGTTTATAGGTAACTAGATCGAATAACATGCCCCTTTTGCTGAATACTTACAAGGGCAACTTAAATAAATTAAGCAAGCTTTAATTTAGCAATAGCATTAGTAGTTTGTAAATTGATCTAGGGCTATTCACACAATTATTTTTCTTTATAAGTATATACTGATCTGAATTTTTAACAACCCTCTTTGATTGATAAATTATAAAACAATTACTGTGGTTTTCTCTCTTCCCATTTTCCAAGCAGTCAAAGTACTGACAACCCATTCTGTAATGGTTACTAACTAGAGCTAGTTGGAACATTTTCACTAAAATATGCTGTTTCATGGAGATGTATTGGTTTCTACAAAGCTTTAAGAGTTTGAGGTCCAGCGCAAAGAGAGAGATTTTGCAGAAACCTTTGAAGGGTTTTGTTTTTATTCCCAAGCAGAGCAAAAGCAAAAAATTTTAAACCTAAAAAGTTGCCACAAAATGGAATGGTCATCCTCCAGTTATCTCAAGTACTATCATGGTTTGTTTCTCCATTTAAAGAGTTCAAGTTTTATCATTCTCAATAGGCGAAATTACACTTGCCTATTCACTGATGGAAAATCAAGTTATTGGCCAGAGGAGTACATTTCTCCTACCTTAAAAACCATCCTAGCCATTTTAGGCAAAGCATTGTTAAAAGAATACTTCTAATACTCACTTGTGTTGATTCAGATTCCAAGGTCAGAATTGTGACCATTGTGACCGTCTAGTCTGACCTCCTGTATAACAACTTTCCCAAAATAATTCCTAGAGCATAGCTTTGAGAAAAACATCCAATTTTGATTTACAAATGGTCAGTGATGGAGAATCCACTACACTCCCTGGTAAATTGTTCCAATGGTCAAAAGAAAAGGAGTGCTTGTGGCACCTTAGAGACTAACCAATTTATTTATAATTTATAAATAAATTGGTTAGTCTCTAAGGTGCCACAAGCACTCCTTTTCTTTTTGCAAATACAGGCTAACACAGCTGTTACTCTGAAACCTTCCAATGGTCAGTTACTTTCACTGTTATTTTCAGCCTGAATTTGTCTAACTTCACCTTCTAACCATTGGACTGTGTTTTACATCTTTCTCTGCTAGACTGAAGAGCCCATGATGACATATTTGTTCCCCATATAGATGCTTAGTTTAAACTATAATCAAGTCACTCCCTAACCTTCTCTTTGTTAAGCTAAATACACTGAGCTCCTATCAGGCATATTTTCTAATTCCTTTAATCATTCTTGTGACTCTTTTCTGAACCTTCTCCTATTTTTCAACACCCTTCTTGAATTGTGGACACCAGAACTGGACAAGGTATTCCAGCAGCAGTCACACCAGTGCCAAACACAGAGGTAAAATAACCTCTCTACTCCTACTTGGGATTCCTCTGTTTATGTATCTATAGCAGAATAGCCACTTACTGAGCACTGGTCACTGTGACACAGAGACCCCTTGGCAAAGGGTCCCCTGTTCTTTGTAAACAATTTTGTCTCAGACATGACAAACTCACTACACCAAACATGGCTTGCAGAGTATTTATCCACAGGAGGTATCATGTAAGGTATCTACAGAAAGCTCTTGTTAACCCACAAGGCATAGACATGACTAGCATAGCCCAATGGAGAGCGCTTGAGTGGCTGAAAGGCTGGTGGTGTTAGGGGGCTGATACCCTGTTACTAATCCCTCATGTTGGGGCAGGGACTAACAAGGTGACCCACAGTCCTGGGTACCCAGAGATCTGTCACAATCACTTTGCAGGCATCCTGACCTTGTTAGCCTCCTCTTGCAGGCCCCTTAAGCATTTCCCACAGTTTCTGTTGTGGCTCACAGCACCCCTCACTGGGGATGGTTTAACATCAAATAGAGTTCACACAGTCTTCAGAGTCCTTAATCGCAAAATAATCCAAACACTCCTCAAGGACTCCCCAAAATCAAGTTCATACTCAGAATTCTACTAGAATTCTTTAAGGGGGTCTACAAACATGTGGAAAAGAGTGATCTAGTGGATACAGTGTATTTGGACTTTCAGAAAGCATTTGACATAGTCCCTTACCAAAGGTTCTTAAGCAAAATAAGCTGTCATTGGATAAAAGGGAAGGTCCTCTCATGGATAGTAACTGGTTAAAAGATAGGAAACAAGGGAGAGGAATAAATGGTCAATTTTCACAGTGGAGAGAGGTAAGTAGCAGAATCCCTCACAGATCTGTACTGGAACCAATGCTGTTCAATATATTATATTCATAAATGATCTGGAAAAAGGAATAAACAGTGAGGTGGCAAAGTTTGCAGATGGTACAAAACCACTCAAAATAGTTAAGTCCAAAGCAGACTGTGAAGAGTTACAAAGGGATCTCACAAAACTAGGTGACTGGGCAATAAAATGGCAGATGAAATTCAATGTTGATAAATGCAAAGTAAAAAAACATTGGAAAACAATCCCAAATATACATACAAAATGCTTGGGTCTAAATTAGCAGTTACCACTCAAGAAAGAGCTCTTGGAGTCACTGTGGATAATTCTCTGAAAATATCTGCTCAAGGTGCACTGGCAGTCAAAAAGCTAACAATGTTAGGAATCATTAGGAAAGGGATAGAGAATAAGACAGAAAATATCACACTATATAAATCCATGGTATGCCCACACCTTGAACGTGTGCAGTTCTGGTCACCCCATCTCAAAAAAGATGTACTGGAATTGGAAGAGGTACAGAGAAGGGTCACAGAAATGATTAAGGATATGGAATAGTTTTCATATGAAGAGAGATTAAAAAGACTGGGACTTTTCAGCTTGGAAAAGAGAAGACTAAGGGGGGATATGATAGAGGTCTATAAAAGCATGAACAGTGTGAAGAAAGTAAGTGTTATTTACCCCTTCACATAACACAAGAACCAAGGGTCACCCAAAGAAATTAATAGGAAGCAGGTTTAAAACAAACAAAAGGAAGTACTTCACACAACACAGCGTGGAATTCATTGCCAGGGATGTTACGAAAGCCAAAAGTATAACTGGTACAAAATATAATTAGATAAGTTCATGGAGGATAGATCCATCAGTGGCTACCAGCCAAGGTGGTCAGTGATGCAACCCCATGCTCTGGATGTCCCTAAGTCTCTGACTGCCAGAGGCTGAGACTGAATGATGGGATGGATCACTCAATAATTGCCGTGTTCTGTTCATCCCCCTGAAGCATCTGGCATCAGCCACTGTTGGAAGACAGGATACTGAACTAGATGGACCATTGGTCTGACCCCAGATGGCCATTCTTATGTAATTCAACAGTTCATACTTAGCTCTGGTTCTGCTGTTACACCCAGAGCTCTTCCTCTGTCAGTCTGCTCCACCTAAAGCCACAAGTCCTAGCACTTTTTCACTGGAGCTCATTTGGTTTGGCTTCCTTCTCCTGTCAGGGTCTCCCTTGTTCTGAGGAAGAAGACAGTCTATATACTGCACTCCCCCACAGAGCTCCTTTCAACTGGCTGGAAGAGAGGGGAGCCCTGCTCCACCCTACACTACATGGCTCCTGATCCTGGGCCCTTAAAGGAACAGTGTCCTGGGGTTTCTGCCCCCTGCCCTCCACCTCCCACCCAGGATCCAACTCATAAATCCCCAAGACAGCTTCCTCTCTTCCACGACCATGCTATTTTCTGGACTTTTGTTCATTCCAAGACCTGGAATGGGGCCTTCTGGACCCCTTTATTCTTAAAAGGTCTAGTACACTCCACTACAGTATCCAAGGATTGCATTAGTCCTTCTGCCCACAGCATCACACAGAGCTCATGTTCAGCTGATTATCCACGATAACCTCCAAATCTTTTACAGAGTCCCTACTCCTTAGGATAGGGTCCCCATCCCTTAAATATGGCCTACATTCTTTGTTCCTAGATGTATACATTTATATTTGATCGTATTAAAAACACATGTTTGTTTGCACCCAGTTTACCAGATATCCCTGCAACAGTGACCTGTCCTTTTCATTATTTATGACTCCACCAATTTTTGTATCATCTTCAAACTTTATCAGTGATGATTTTATGTGTTCTCCCATGTCAATGATAAAAATGCTAAATAGCCTAGGGCCAAGAACCGATCCATACAGCAGCCTGCTGGAAACACACTGCTTGATAATGATTCCCTGTCCACAATTACATTTTGAGACCCATCAGTTAGCCAGTTTTTAATCCATTTAATGTGTGCCATGTTAAAAATCTAGAATTGTGTAAAATTAATAAAAATGTCATGTGTACCAAGTCAAATGCAGTAGAGAAGTCTGGGTATATTACATCAACACTATTACCGTTATCAACCAAACTTGTAATCTCAATGAAAAAAAGATATCAAGTTAGTTTGACAAGATCTATTTTTCATAAACCCATGTTGATTGGCATTAATTATATTACCCTCCTTTAATTCTTTATTAATTGAGTCCCATATCAGCCACTCCATTCTCTTGCCTTGGACTGATGTCAGACTGACAGGCCTATAATTAACCTGTGTCATCCCATTTACCCTTTTAAAATGTTGGCACACTAGCTTTCTTCCAGTTTTGTGCAACTTCCCCAGTGTGCTAAGACTTATTAAAAATCAACAGTAGAATCCGGCCAGCTCATCAGGCAGCTCCCTTAAAACTCTTGTTCAGATAAGTTACCTGGTCCTTCTGATTTAAAAATGTCCAATTTTAGTAGCTACTATTTAACATCCTCCTGAGATAGTAGGGAATGGAAAAGGTGTTATCATAATCATATGATATATCATCTGTTTTTTCCCCCAAATACAGAACAGAAAAATTTATTGATCACTTCAGCCTTTTCTGCGTTATTATTGATGACTCTACCATTTCCATCTAGTAATGGACCAATACCATTGTTACGATTTTTTTTGTTCATAATATACTTAACTCCTTACGATCCTTCACTCTGCAGGCCATAGATTTGTCCTTGTGTCCCTTTGCTTCTCTTATAAACTTTCTACAATTCTAAGCTTCTGATTTATATTTATTACAATCAACTTCCCATTTCTTCTATTTGTTATGTATTATTTTTATGTTATGAAATATCAGCCTTGGTTTAGTCTGGATGTAGGATAGAGAAATGGCTGGGACAATGAAGCGTCAATCTTTGCCCTCCTCTAAACATCCTGTCCAGGGCAGTTTGTGTATTTTGTGCATCGTTCAAAAGACACACTCCAGAAAGGATGTAAGCCTTAAAATCCTCACCACCATCACCACCATCCTAGAAGCAACACGCCCAACGCATCCTGATACCCACTAGCTAGAGGCTGATGTCGAAGTTCTAGCACATGGATGCCCCTACCCATGCCACACACTCCTAGCTGTGACATCAGTCTTATCACTAAATTATTAATTATTATTATTATTATGGCTTTCTAGTTTTATTCCTCTGGCAAACCAGTGTTTGTTACATTATGATCCCTGAGAGACTATCTTTTAAGTAGTAACCCGGTAAAAGCCTTTGCCATTTTATAAAGCTGCCAGCTGAACCCAAGTCAGTCTGTTCAGTTGATATACTTAGAATAGGATGAAGAAATAGCTACAAAATGAAGGGTTTGGAGTAAAGATGGGTGGGTTGTACTTTGGTGAAATAATTCATGGTTCTCACTGGCCTTTGCTGTCCCAGAACAACGTTAAACCTCAAAGCATAAAACCCACTGCAAGGCCATAGAAATATACAATATTTCCATGAGCTAAACAATTGAAACTTTCTGGATAGTAATTAGCTGAAAAAAGAAATCTTCAGACCTTCCCTTTTAAAACAGGCAATGATATATGCGAATATTTTAATAAAATATTCATCATAGTATTCTAGAAGACGCAACTTAGGGCAAGATTTTCCAAAAGTGTTTAGTGTTGGCCTAGTGTTGCTCCCATTGAAATCAAGGGGACTTTTTACCAACACTGAACATTTTTGAAAATCTCATCCCTAAAGTTTTCACAGGGGAAATTTTAAAGCTTCATTTTAAAGCCTCTTTAAATCATATATTTATTATTCTTCAAAGGCTCGGAACTTTTACTCACAGATTGCACAGCTCAACTCCTACTTAACATTAAGTGCTCTAGATCACTTAATCTTCTCAAGCTATCTGATGTGGGGGGCCGGCAATTTTTTTTCCAATGTGCGCGCAGACCGGCAGCCAATGCCGTGGACCACCACTCTGAATAGCACTGCTCTAGAAGTCCATTTAAAAAAAATCAAGAAGTCAAATACTTAAATAGTTCTAATGCTGCAGTTAAAAAATGAATGTTAAAAGTCTTGGAAGAAATAAATAGAGCTGTCACAACCAGAGAGAGCACTATTTACTTTGGACATAAACGTGCTCACACTTTACAGCATTGTTTACTCTATCAGCCTTCTGCTCCACTTGCTGACACTCTAAACAAAACAAAAAAAAACAAAACAAAATAAAAAAAGGTGGGAGGCACAGCCTGAGACAGCTTGCACAACCTGGGCTTCAAGATTTGAAGTGCTCCAAATCTCCTTTAACTCTTTGGCTGGAAGATACCAGGAAGGGATCATGGGAAACCAGTAGCTGCAATTTTTAGTGTGTATCATGGTTTCTCATTACATGTTTCCCATATAGTCCCCATCAATCTTGATAGTTGTGAGGCAGTATTTTTACTTTAAACCTTCTCTTGTTTAATGATGATTCTTTTTCCTAGAGCAAAAATAGTGAAAGTAAAAGAAAGTGGTATGCAGGAAGGGCAAGTGCAGGGCAGAACAAACCCAGAAGTGATAAGGTATTTTTCATTAGTCATTTTATTGCTCTCTGCTGATTGTAATATCTTGTTGTAGGTTTGAGGCAACAAACTATTTCTTTAGAATATTTTTCTCCACCATATCCACATACTGGTTTGTTACTGCAGGATTGCTAATGAATGCTGGCTTTTCATGATGAATACAGCATTATTAACTGGGTTTAAAATGATAAAATAAATAAAGCTACAGAAGCATGAGTGGGATTTGATTTTGAAAGCTAAAAGTTGATTGACAAAGAAGTTTACTCCCTAAGTCAAGAATGATATCAAGTTACAACATTGTAGCCAGAGCGGGATAGCGGATTATGGTTTATATTGTAAAAAGTGTTTTGTTTTTTTGGTGCATAAAATGCTATAGTTATGGTGAAACATTTCTATTCTCAAGCTCCTAATTAAGGTCAAGACTTTAAAGAAGCAAAATGAAAGGAGAGAGAGGCAAGGTCTGCACTAGATTTTGCCTATATAGCAATAGTGGTGTACTGTACTGGCAAAGAACTCTTAGTGTGGATGCAGCTTATACCAGCCAAATTGTGTTTTTGCCAGCATAGTTTATTCCACTCCCACCCAACCACGATATGAAACAAACTATACCAGATACCAGCCAAAAAAGCAGTTCTATTAGTATAACTGGATCTACACAAGTACTATTGGCCATTATCTTTGAAAACTCGTGGCGAACGGGGGAAGTCCCGGATGACTGGAAAAAGGCCAATGTAGTGCCAATCTTTAAAAAAGGGAAGGAGGAAGATCCTGGGAACTACAGGCCAGTCTGCCTCACCTCAGTCCCCAGAAAAATCATGGAGAAGGTCCTCAAAGAATCAATCCTGAAGCACTTACATGAGAGGAAAGTGATCAGGAACAGTCAGCATGGATTCACCAAGGGAAGGTCATGCCTGACTAATCTAATCGCCTTCTATGATGAGATTACTGGTTCTGTGGATGAAGGGAAAGCAGTGGATGTATTGTTTCTTGACTTTAGCAAAGCTTTTGACACGGTCTCCCACAGTATTCTTGTCAGCAAGTTAAAGAAGTATGGGCTGGATGAATGCACTATAAGGTGGGTAGAAAGTTGGCTAGATTGTCGGGCTCAACGGGTAGTGATCAATGGCTCCATGTCTAGTTGGCAGCCGGTGTCAAGTGGAGTGCCCCAGGGGTAGGTCCTGGTGCCAGTTTTGTTCAATCTCTTCATAAATGATCTGGAGGATGGTGTGGATTGCACTCTCAGCAAATTTGCGGATGATACTAAACTGGGAGGAGTGGTAGATACGCTGGAGGGCAGGGATAGGATACAGAGGGACCCAGACAAATTGGAGGATTGGGTCAAAAGAAATCTGATGAGGTTCAATAAGGATAAGTGCAGGGTCCTGCACTTAGGACGGAAGAACCCAATGCACAGCTACAGATTAGGGACCGAATGGCTAGGCAGCAGTTCTGTGGAAAAGGACCTAGGGGTGACAGTGGACGAGAAGCTGGATATGAGTCAGCAGTGTGCCCTTGTTGCCAAGAAGGCCAATGGCATTTTGGGATGTATAAGTAGGGGCATAGCGAGCAGATCGAGGGACGTGATCATCCCCCTCTATTCGACATTGGTGAGGCCTCATCTGGAGTACTGTGTCCAGTTTTGGGCCCCACACTACAAGAAGGATGTGGATAAATTGGAGAGAGTCCAGCGAAGGGCAACAAAAATGATTCCGGGTCTGGAACACATGACTTATGAGGAGAGGCTGAGGGAACTGGGATTGTTTAGTCTGCAGAAGAGAAGAATGAGGGTGGATTTGATAGCTGCTTTCAACTACCTGAGAGGTGGTTCCAGAGAGGATGGTTCTAGACTATTCTCAGTGATAGCAGATGACAGAACGAGGAGTAATGGTCTCAAGTTGCAGTGGGGGAGGTTTAGGTTGGATATTAGGAAAAACTTTTTCACTAGGAGGGTGGTGAAACACTGGAATGCGTTACCTAGGGAGGTGGTAGAATCTCCTTCCTTAGAAGTTTTTAAGGTCAGGCTTGACAAAGCCCTGGCTGTGATGATTTAGTCAGGGATCAGTCCTGCTTCGAGCAGGGGGTTGGACTAGATGACCTCCTGAGGTCCCTTCCAACCCTGATATTCTATGATTCTATGATACACTAGGAGCTATTGCTGGCGCAGCTATATCAGTCACAGATACGTATCATCCTACCCATGACCAACAGAGTTATGCTGAAAAAAGTCTGTAGGGTAGACCTGGCCTTAGAAGTTTTACTGTAAGTACCAACTTTACAAGAACTACCACCTAATGCCTGGAGCTTTTATACTTGTACTTTGACCCCACTGAGGGCTTCAGCCGAAACATGTAGGCACTATTTATCCCAGTAGTTCAGCAACTAGTCAATATTTGTCCCCTTTATTACTATGGGGAATAAAGAATTGAGTTTTGACACGACACTAAGCCACCAGATGTGTAATGAATGCCAGCACAGACTCATTTCAGAGTAACAGCCGTGTTAGTCTGTATTCGCAAAAAGAAAAGGAGTACTTGTGGCACCTTAGAGACTAACCAATTAAGTTAAAACTGGGACTTTATGTGCCTAAGTCCCTTTGTGGATCCAGGCCTAAGATCTTGATTAATGTTTATTCAGGTCAGAATTCTTTGTATTATAGTAGACTCTAGAGTCCATTGTTCTAAGTTCCGTACATAGTCATAGTTAGAGACAAACCTTGTGCCAAAGACCATACTATCTAAAGTACCATGACAAAGATCACAAAATGGGAGAATTTTCTAGACAGGGAAGTATCTTTGGACTCTAATTCTAAAGTTTTCAAGAAGCCTCCCGTATACGGTATAAGATCTTCAATTAGCCCCTTTGGTGTCCATTTCCTTAAAAGGGGACTTTTCAGACAGAAGCAATGTGTAAAGGATTGCTTTCTGTCTTAGCAAGACATTATGGGTAAGAGCTGAAATGCAAGCTTTTACAAAAGGAAAGTGGCTTATCCTGCTGGCAGAAGCTCTAGAAAGAGGAAGGGATTTGCACACCCTACTACAAAACAGTAGTTTTCAGAGGAGGATACTTGTTGCCAGGTACATTGAATGTTAAAGTAGATCAATAGTGCAAAAATTGCTGTAACTACATTGTGTCTTTTTCCATCTTTGAGCCTGACCCTAGCAAACACTTACTAATAGACTCACAATTTTTGAGAAGTACCACTGATTTTGGATAGCTCAGCTTTGGTATGCCCAGCCTGTGCGTGCTGAGTCTTGTAGTGGCTCAGCACCTTTGACAATCAGCCCAAGATGTCTCATGTTGGGCACCCCAAAACCAAAGTACACAAAAATCAGTGGCCCTCTTGCTTATATCTTGGTGTAAGCCAACTGTGGTTCATGGATAAGGATAAGATTTTGTCACAGAGGTCATGGATTCTGTGACTTTCAGAGATCTCTGTGACATTCTCTGCTTCAGCCCCGTGCCTTGGGGCTGGAGCCATCAGCCACTGTGGGCAGCAGGGGCTGCGCAACTCTTAGCAGTTGGCGGGAACCCCAGAGCTATGAGCTGCGAGCCCTGCAGCTGTCAGCTATGTTGGGCTCCCCCCTGCTCCCCATTATTTTTAGTAAAAGTCATGGACAGGTCGCAGGCTTCTGTGAATTTTTGTTTATTGCCTGCAACCTGTCTTGGAGTTTTACTAAAAATAACTGTGACAAAATCTTAACCTTATTCGTGGTACAATGGCCCATAACAAGCACTTGTAGGATCACACCATAAAAACATGATCCTGTAGCTCTTATACACACAGTAATGGCTGTGGAATTGACAGATTTATGAAGATGAGGGAGTTTATATGAATTACACTTTTCAGCAAAAGCAGTTTTCAGAAAGAACAGTCAGCATTTCTTTTGCTGTTGTTGCAGATTTGTGTTTTAAGAATTTGTCCCCACACAGCCCAGCTACATTTAACGCAAGTGTTGCCACGGGAATAGTGAGGTCACTACAACCTCACTAAAAGATTAATTTGGACGAGAAGCTGGGCTGAGGGAAGAAGCCTGTGTTTGAATAGAAATAGCTTGGAAAGTAACACACATAGTAAGAGGAGTTATGAAAGACAAGGGGAGTGTAACTGGATTTATCTTTACATCTGATATTTGAGCCTCTCTCTGATTATGAAAGACCGTCTTTATTAAAAACTGCCATTTGTCTCTGATTTCACCAAAATGGTACAGGGAGGTTTGGAGAGGGATTTACTATATTAAATGATGTCTTCAGAAAGAGAAGCAAGTTTTGCTGAGTATTTTTACGAGAACTAGATTAGAGAGTCAAGGAAAAATAATCCAGGCAGGACATACCAGTATAGACAGGTCTCTAAGTAAACTGAACTACCTGACTACAGGCTTGCAATAAATCTGAAAATGGTGGAGAATTTTTTTTTTTTTTTACGGATTAAAGATTAATGAAAAAAATTAAATAACATTTAACTAATTTTTTGTACCAAAGTTAGCTTAACTCTAGCACTGGGGTATTTAATGGGTAGTAAAAATAGTGAGAATGCTAGTGTGGACAAGGCTCCTGCTGCTATGAGCTACCAGTGTTTTAACACTGGGGTCTTTTAAATTTGATCAGAACATAGTTAGATTACATTGTATTCAAAATGCTGGAGACTTCAGAAACTTTGTCTAAAGTAGGGCTCCTACTATGACTATTAATGGTGGAACTGTACCATTGTTATTAAGGATGGGAAACTATTGCCAGAAGACTCAGAAGTAGTCACAGGCTTATAGAACAAACTACACACAGACTTCAGCAGCTTAAAAAAAGAAAGCGAGAGAGAGAGTGCAGTATATACAGCTCAGATCTGATGCTTTAATACAAATGGAAGTATATGAAATCATTGTGGTAATCTATATGTATTTTAAGTGTCCCATCAGCAATATCTACACCCTACACCCACTGATTGAAAGAAATACCTTTATAATATAACCAATAGCCTAACTGTTATGAAGAATATATTGCTAACATTTTAAAGTGTTAAATAAAAACAAACTCATATACAAAACTATCATATTGACAAACTGATAATGCAAAGCATGAATGAATCATTGAAATGTAGAACTGGAGAGGAGCACAAGAGGTCATCTAGTCCAGCCCCCTGCACTGAGGAATATAACTAAATCATCTCTTACAGGTATTTGTGGAACCTGTTCTTAAAAACCTTCAAAATGGGGATTCTACAATCTCCCTGGCAAGCTTAACTATCCTTATCATTAGAAAGTTTTATCCTAATATCTAACCTAACTCTCTCTTTCTGAAAATTAAGCGCATTACTTCTTGTCCTATCTTCAGTGGACATGGAAAACAATTGATCATCCTCTTTATAACAGCCCTTAATGTATTTGAAGATTTATCAGGTCCCTCTGTCTTCTTTTCTCAAGACTAAACACGTCCAGTTTTTTTAACCTTTCCTCCCAGGTCAAGTTTTCTAAACTTTTTATTATTTTTGTTGCTTTCTTCTGGACTCTCAAATTCATTCATGTCTTTCTTAAACTGCGGTTTCCAGAACTGTACACAGTACTCCAGCAGAGGCCTCACCAGTGCCAAGGACAGGACAATTAGCTCACGTGTCTTACATACAAGACACTTGCTAATATACCCCAGAATGATATTAGCCTTTTTTGCAACTGCATCACATTGTTGACTCATATTCAGTTTGTGTCTGCTATAAGCCCCAGATCCTTTTCTTCAGTACTGCTACCTAGCCAATTATTCCCCATTTTGTAGCTCTCTATTTGATTTTTTTTCTACTTAAGTGTAATACGTTGCACTTGTCTTTATTGAATTTAATCTTGTAGATTTCAGACCAATTCTGCAATTTGCCAAGGTCATTTTGAATTCTAATCCTGTCCTTCAAAGTGCTTCCAACCCCTCCCAGCTTGGTATTATCACAAATTATATAAGCATACTCTCCACTCGTTATCGGATGTTAATGACAATACCGAGTAGTAACAGACCCTGTACAATTCCACTAGATATGCTCCCTGATTTGTCAGCAAACCATTGATTACTACTCCAAGTACAGTCTTTCAACTAGTTTTGATCCCACCTTATAGTAATTTCACCTAGACCTCATTTCCCTAGTTTGCTTGTGAGATTGTCATGTGGGACTGTGTCAAAAGCCTTACTAAAATCAAGATATGTAACATTTACAGCTTCCCCCCCATCCACAAGGCCAGTAACCCTGTCAAAGAAGGGAATTAAGTTGGTTTGGCATGATTTTTTCTTGACAAATTCATGTTGGCTATTAATTTAACCCAGGGGATCTCAAATTGGGGGTTAAGACCCCTTAGAGGGTCACAAGGTTCTTACACAGGGGGTCACAAGCTGTCAACCTCCACCCTAAATCCCATTTTGCCTCCAGCATTTATAATGGTGTTAAATATTAAAAAAAAAAGAGTTTTAATTTATAAGGGGGGGGAGGGTCACACTCAAAGGTGAAAGGGGCCACCATTACAAAAGTTTGAGAACCACTGTTATAACCCATTATCCTCTAGGTGCTTACAAATTGATTGTTTAATCATTTGTTCCAGTATCTTTCCAGGTGTTGACATTAGGCTGACTGGTTCCCCACCCTGCACCCCCTTTTTAAAGACAGGTACTATGTTTGCCCTTCTCCCGTCCTCTTGGGACCTCCCCCATGCTCCATGTTTTCTTAAAGAGAATCACTAACAGTTCCAAGATTCAGAGTAACAGCCGTGTCAGCTAGTTCCTCAAGTACCCTAGGATTCATTTAATCAGGTTCTGACAACATGACTACAACTGACTTGTCTAAATAGTCTTTAACCCATTCTTTCCCTATTTTGACTTGTGTTCCTTCCCCTTTGTTGTTAATATTAATTAGGTTAAGTATCTGGTCACAATTTACCATTTTAGTGAAAGAAACAGTTTCATTACTAGAAATCACTGAAAATCAGAAAGTTTTTATAAGGCAAATTCTATAGAATTTTTTTGAGGAGAGGAAGTTAGCAATTTAGAAAAATAGGTTTTGGTTGTATGATTTTTTTTTTAAATTTACTTATGACAACTTAAAGATTGATTCCATGGCTTTTTAATGGAAAAGCAGGTTCTTTCAGTCCTCCTAATTACTATTAATTTTGGTACACTCTCCTTGACAAACAACCACCAAAATATAATTTTTTAAAGAAATCTGAACAAAAATCACAGCACTAACAAATGTATGCTAAACTTTATTTCTCAATTACCTTGCTTTTGGACATTCTTGATTCCATATCTTTTGCTTGTATGTATGCTATCAGTATTAAATTTAATACTCCTTTGTACAACTAGCACTTTTTCTGCACTCTGCAAATAACGTTTTGCCTCAAACTGGAACTTGTGATTTAAATTATCTTTAAAACAGCAACCTCCAAAACTAGAAAACAGCACCATTCACTGAAGGGAGAGGAGGAAGTGGTTTCCAGTATTTCTATAAACCTCTTGTGAAAATACTTTTAATACAACATTCTTGTTTAGTAAATATTTAGTTAGCTACAAGATGATGAGGTCATCAGGAGTCTTCCTGCTAGAATGGACTAGAGTTTTCTTGGGCTTCTAAAAAAAATCGAGTGCCTCTATAGTCTTCTACCAGCCAGCTGGGAACTCTTCCTTCTCTGACACCTTATTTTCCAGTCTCTGACCTTATCCACCCCAAGTACCATTGTGATTCTCTTTGACTTTTCACTTTTGTATAGCATAGCAAGATTCTCCCCAGCAATCATCAACATTAAGGAAACCCGGGGGGGCTGGGAGGGGGAGAGGAGGAGAAAGAAAGAAAAAAGAGAAAAGGGCGTCTGTCCTTGTCTGCATCTTTATGATTGATCAGTTAAGGTGTGAGAATTAACAAGAAATGTCTGAGACTTCCAAGATGAGAAAACCAGAGAAGACCAGACTTGACATTCTTGATATTTGTGAGGGAAAAAATAAGAAAATTATTTTAAAAACATAAATCTTTCCAGATTTCTTTATGTATCATAAAAGGATGGGGGGAAGGGGGAAAAGGACACAAATTAATTAAAAAACATTCTCTGCAGACCACCTTCAACAAGCTGTTTGATGGAAGGAACAAAGGAGAGTCACATGCAGGACGCTTGGAGAAGACGGAACAATTAAATGCATAATACTTTTAATTTGTGGCAAGCAGGGGACAAAAGTAAACAGTATAAAAAGTGCTAGATAATCTCTGCCTTTTGTAACACTAAGACCCGTTTCTTAAGAAATGTACATTTAGTTTAGATCATAGAAACTGGTACAATGTCTCCCCAAATGCTACTGAAAAGACCTAAGTTCCAGACACCAAAATACAAGGACAGAAGGAAAAAAAAAAAAGCCAAGCAGTGTTTTGCTTTGTGATGGGTGGGGAGAGCTGTCAAGTGTCTAGAAGTCAAAGCTATTTTTACCTGTCAGCTCTGAAAGGTCCTCCCCCAGGAATAAGCTGTGAAACAACTGGTTTGCTAGCCAGAGCAACACTGAACTGCACGCAGATGCGGTGCAGGAGACTCTAACTGGGGGCCGGCTGCCCGTGCCCGCTGCGCAGGAGGGAGGGGACGGGGGAAAGGGAAGCGTGCGGGAGGGCAGGGCAAGGGCGGGGGTGTCTCACTCTCCGAGCCGCTCATGCCGCTGCTGTCGCTAACGCTGGCGCTGCTCCGCCGCTTCATCCGCGCCAGGTGCTCCTCGTACTGGAAGTGGCGCTTGCTGACGGGCGAGGAGAAGTCCTCGATCACGGCATCGAACTCGCCCAGCACCTCCGCCAGCTCCCCGGCATCCGCCCGCAGGGCGGCAGGGCCCGAGCCCGGGCCGCACGGGAGAGCGCGAGGGAGACCGTCACCGGAGCCTAACGAGAAACACGGACACCCTTAAACCCCCCCGGGCCCTCGGAGAGCAGGGCTGGAGCACAAGAGGGAGACCGAGCCACCCCTCCCGCAGCGACACCCCCCTGTCCCCCCAGAGAGAGACTGAGCCCCCCCCCACCGACACCCCCCCAGAGGCGCTGGGACTAGGGCTAGCGAGGGGGCTGCAGCACCCCCGGCTTGAAGTGGTTTCCATCATACGCAGGGTTTACATGGCTCTCAGCACCCCCCCACACACACACATTGTTCCAGCGCCCCTGCACCCCCGTTTCCCCCCAGCGAGACCGGCCCCACCCCCGCCGTACCCCCCCCCCCGCGGCGAGACCGGCCCCCCCCGAGAGCGGAGAGACCGTAGCAAAGGGAGGGAGCCGGCAGCAGCCGAGCCTCGGTCGCTGGCCGGGCCGGGGTCGGGTCCTGGCCGCCTCTGCTCCCGGCACTAACGGGGGTTTGCACCGCTGAGCGCACCCCGCCGCCCGGCCCCTGTGACAGCCTGGCCTGGGGGCGGGAGGCGAAGGGCACCGACCCCGCAGCCCGGCGCCGGCCGCCTCCTCCCCGCCCGACGGCGGCTCTCGCGAGGGGGCTGCAGCCGAGTGTCCGGGCCGGCCGCGCTCACCTTTGCCGGCCGCGCTCTTAGCTTGCGGGGACTTCATGGCCGCAGGCTCCCGCCCCTCCCCGCCGCCTTGTGCCGCCAGCATCTGCCGCCAGCCCCAGCCGGAGCCTCTTCTAGCCGGTACCCCGGGGAGCGGCAACGTGGAAGGAGGCGGGCGTGGGAGGGGGCACGGCAGCGCCCTGCTGCCGCTATCGCGCTGGGGCGGCGAAGTGGGAAGGACGCGGCCCGCCGGCGGGGCTGGATTATCCCCCTGCCTCCGCAGCCGGTCCCAGAGAGCTCCGGGCCGGGGCCTCTCACTGGCGGGAGCTCCGAGCACCCCCAAGCCAGCCTCCCTGACGCGGGGGTACGGGCGTTGCTCCCCGGAACGCCGGGCTACACGTGTCCGTGCGCGGCAGGGGTTCCCTCCTGCGTCCCCCGCAGAGAGACGGTCTGTACCGACCTCCCCCAGCAAAATGCCATCAAGGTCCCACCAGCGAAGCACGCTGCAGTGCTGGGTGGGAGGTGTTTGCTGGCTGGGGACAACGTGCTGTTAGAAAAACAAAGCTCCCGGGGGAGTGGGGCAACGCACGGACGTCCGGAGCAGACAGGCACTGCCTGAGCGGAGTCTGAATGAGTGTGGTTTGTGGGCACAGCTTCCTAACAGCAAATCAAGTGCCTGGGCTACAACCCTGTGCTACAAAGTAGAAGACCTGTCTTGCTTCCTTTTACTACCCGAAAGCAACATGAGGCTGCAGCAGGAACAATGAGAATTTAGCTACAAGGGAGTCAGGGCCTTTTTGTTAGCAACAGATAAATAGAAAAAATTATCTAGCTCTTGTAAAATCAAGGCAAAACCTGTTAAATGTTGATTTACTGCATGGGGGGGGGGAATGAGCTGAAGAACCCTGGTGTGGATGAATATGAAGTGACTCAGCAGCACACTTCATACTAGAAGAGGTATTGCAGCATGCACTCCTTCACCCTGGGACATTATCTTCTGGTTGGTAGTGGCGAGAGGAGAGCCAAGAAATTTCAGGTATCAGAGGGTAGCGGTGTTAGTCTGTATACACAAAAAGAACAAGGAGTCCAGGGGCACCTAAAAGATTAACAGATTTATTTGATCTGAAGAAGTGTTGTTGTTTTTTTACCCAGGAAAGCTTATACCCAAATAAATCTGTTAGTCTTTAAGGCATTTCATGTTCCATAAAATCAGAGCAATGATGGAATATTCCTCAGCCTTTTGACTTCCTCTGGTGGGGGCATTTGTGTCAGCAGAGCTCTAGGGAGGCTTACAGTCTAGTAATGATGTACCTGCAGCAGCAGCACCAGGTAAAGGCACAGTCACTCCAGCAGGACACGGCCTAGCAAGACAGTGCCAAAAAAGGCTTGAAAGCACCAAGGAGAGGAAAAAACTAGAAGGCTGAATCTACACTAGGTAAATTGGGTCCTGTAATTCTCGACCAGTACAGCTCCAATAGCATAGCCAAGGTGGGAACTGTTGTCTAGACAAAATGAAGGCATTTTTATCAAATCTTACCACAGGGGTAGCCCATTTAGCCATGAAGATAACTTTCAGAAAGCACCTAAATGCAATGCTTTTGAGGCTGTAGCCACACTGAAAGTAGGAAAGTCCCTCATTTATCACATGGGTGTTAATGTTATGGCCTCATTATCACTATTGCTATTTAAATGCTGTAACAATGTTAGCGGTTTCAGAGTAACAGCCCTGTTAGTCTGTATTCGCAAAAAGAAAAGGAGTACTTGTGGCACCTTAGAGACTAACCAATTTATTTGAGCATAAGCTTTCGTGAGCTACAGCTCACTTCATCGGATGCATACTGTGGAAAGTGAAGAAGATCTTTTATACACACAAAGCATGAAAAAATACCTCCCCCCACCCCACTCTCCTGCTGGCAATAGCTTATCTAAAGTGATCACTCTCCTTACAATGTGTATGATAATCAAGTTGGGCCATTTCCAGCACAATGTTAGCGGTTTCACTTCTGCTTCTTGTATAACAAACATCCAACTACTGCACCTACTCAGGGTACTAACCTGCTGGTGATGCTTCATTCCTTCAAAAGGAATTTGCATAGGAAAAAGGCTGAAAAGCGTTGAATATCCAAAGAGCTGAATAAATCAGATGACCATCGGGAATGTTTTGAAATAGTTTAGAGCTATTTGAATAAGGGCTTGTCTTCACTGCAGTTAACTCTGGCTCTTACTCATGTATTGTCCCTAACAACTCCTGTTCACACACACAACCCTCTCCCCAAATACGGTGGTGCTTTCTGATCAGTTTCAACATAGCTAGCCAGCCTGTCCAGGATATAGGTTAAAGCCTGAGTACACCCTATCTCCAGCTGGCAACCCAGCACATTTTTCAGGCTAAAACACTCCAGTGCCTTTCCATATTTCCCCTTATGTGCACAGAGAGGCAGACAAGTTCTTCCAAAGTTCACTGGGAAAGAATCAGAGTGAAGGAAGTATTGGCAAGCTTATCAAACTACTCTTAGATGTAGGAAGTTGATGTGGAGCATGGCCTCTTGTGTAGACCACTTGCCCTAGGCTCAGCTTACTGCAGTTTAAAGAATTGTGGGATATGCCCTCAGAAGTCCTAGCACCTCATACAGGCAAGTGCAGCACTAGTGTTGAGGTATGTGGCTGCTCACAACCAAGCTAGACTAACCTGGGTGCTCAGACCCAGGTGCTGATCATTTGGGGTAACTGCAATGAAAACACGCCCTAAGAAAGATACTTCTCTTGCCTTTAAAGTCAGGGTAAAATTGGTAGAATAAAAAAGAAAAATTCCATTGTAGAATTTCCCCAGATTTGAGTAGAATATATATATATAGAGAGAGAGAGAGAGAGAGTATATTTCCCCAGATTTGAGTAGAATATATATATATATATAGAGAGAGAGAGAGAGAGTGTATATTTCCCCAGATTTGAGTAGAATATATATATATATACTGTCACCGGAGCCTAACGAGAAACACGGACACCCTTAAAATCCTCCAGACCTTTGGAGAGCAGGGCTGGAGCACAAGAGGGAGACCGACCCAACCCTCCCTCAGCGACACCCCCATGTTCCCCCAGAGAGAGACTGAGCCACACACCCCCCGGCGACACCCCCACAGAAGCGCTGGAACTAGGAGTAGGGAGGGGGCTGCAGCACCCCCTGGCTTGAAGTGAATATATATATTGCAATCAAAAATATATTTCTTTTGACACAATTTTTTTTTACTGAGGCATTATAAACCCAAGAAATAAGAGACTTACAATGGAAAGTGTCAGAGTTTTAAATACTGTATAGCTGAATTAAAGAAAACATTCATCTATGGGGATACTGTCAACTTGGTTTAACCCTAAAATTTAGCAGATATTAAACAAGGATTTTATAAAAGTTTGAAGGCTTCTAAAGGAAATCTGGCTGTCTGCTAATAGCCTCTGTACTTGTCCTTGCAGACTGACAAGTATATCAGTTTTTGTTTTCAGTAGAAATATCCAACACATGACTTGTAATGTAAACCTCAACTACTGAATCCCCTCCCTTCTTCCAAGGAACAATCCAATGTGTATTTAAAGCGTACTCGTTCCTGAACATTCGCCACAGCGTCTCCAGCTCCCTGTGAGCCAATGATACAGTGTTTACAATCCAACCTATGTTTTTCTATTACATTTTTAACCTTGCAAGCTGACCCATACAGCTAGTTGAAGCAGCTCTACTGATTTGGCATGTGTCTGTAAAGGATATAGCAGGGAAAGAATTTAAAAATCTTAGCAGGCACTCTTCTGTTGCCAAATAGCAAGGCTCCCACAAGGTACTACTGTGCTTTTGACACACATGTGGGCTCCCAGCTTTATGTACCTACATTTAGAAGAACCCTAAAATTGATTCACACAAGTATTTGTGCTTGCAGATTGTGAAGTCGGTTGTCTAGTTTCACTATTTGTCTCTGCAAATCAGAGATGGAGAGGTTACTTACCTGTACAGTAACTTGAGTTCTTCCAGGTGTTTTGTCACTATAGATACTTTGAGCAGAGATTGTGAAGCACTGTCCATGGGCCCATGGTGGCACAGAGCAGCTCCTCGTGTTCCCATTCAAGGGCACATGGGGTGGCATGGACCCACGCCACTCAGTTCGTTCTCAGCCACAAAGCCAGAGACTCCACAGTGGCAAGGAAGGAGGGCGGGAGATGGAGCACCCCTAGGGAAAAAAGATCTTGAAGAACTCACGTTAATGTACAGGTAAGTAACCTCCCACTCTTCTTCAAGTATATGCCCTTATGGGGGCTCCCCTGTAATATACTCTCAGCCAATAACTTAACATGTAGGTGGGTGCTGAGGAAGCAGATCCAAGATATTCCAGCAGTCTCATAGCACATTAAGATGCAACCTGACACCCACTCTGACAGTCTTCGTGTGGAAATGGGCTGTCCTCTCATCCTCTTTGCAAAAGACACAAATAGTCTTGCAGAGGCCCTGAAGATCTTAGTCCTGTCAAGGAAGAAGGCAAGAGCCCTTTGGATAGAACACTGGTACCTGGATTTCCTGAGACCTTAGGGAGGAAGTGAGGGTGGAGACATAGTGAAACCTTATCTCTGTAGAAGGTAGTGAATGGTGAGTCTCCTATGATGTCATCTAGTTTTCCCACTAGTCTAGCCAAACAGGTTAGCTCCATGCTTGAGAACCATCAAGAACCTAGCTTTCAGGTTCAAGGAGGGGGGCTGGGATGGATCAGGATCGCCGAGTTCTGTGGCGGGGGATCCCTCCTCGGGGGAAGGCTGCAAGGCATTGCCACAGAGAGGTGAAGAAGGTTTGAGTACCACAATTGTCTTGGCCAGGACAGTACTATGAAGATAACCCTTGCTCTTCCCTGTCACAGTTTTAGCAGGGTCTTGAGAATTAGAGGTAGAGGAGGGTAAGCATATAGCAGGGTATGTGGCAACTGTATTATCAGGGCATTTCCCAGTGAGTTGTGGTTGTATCCTTCCTTGGAGCAGAAGCGGCAACATTTTGTGTTGATTGGATTAGCAGAAAAGTCTGCATCTGGTAATCCCCTACTCTAGCAGATGCTGTGGAAGACCGAATCATTGAGCTCCCATTCATGGTCCGGGTGGAAGTTCCTGTTTGGAGAGTCTGCAACTGTACTCTAGAGGCCTAGTAGTTTGTTGCTCTGTTGTCCAGCATTATCCTGAAGAAGTGACCCTGTACGTTGTGAAGGAAGTATTGGCAAGCTTATCAAACTACTCTTAGATGTAGGAAGTTGATGTGGAGCATGGCCTCTTGTGTAGACCACTTGCCCTAGGCTGTAACCCTGTGGAGGTGAGCCCTGCATCCAAAAAGGGTGGCACCTATTGAGAAGATCTTGGAGGGTGAGGAATGTGGGAATGGTATTCCCACGCAGACCTTCAGTGGGTCCTTCCATCACCTGAGAGAGATTCCAGAACTTTTAGAGGTACTGTGATGCATTTGGACAGACTGTGTCTGGGTAGGATCCCCTGGGGGAATAATATGAAGGGGAAAGGAGTCCAGAAGAGCTGGCTGTATTTCAAGTAATCCCTGTTGAGGTTATAGGGACAAACCATCCCAATGTGTCGAAAGAATAGTACATATGGCAGGCGACCAGCTTGGCTTAACGGTGAAATCCTTGCGGATCTTAAACATAAAAAAGAAGCCTACAAGAAGTGGAAGATTGGACAAATGACCAGGGAAGAGTATAAAAATATTGCTCGGGCATGTAGGAATGAAATCAGGAGGGCCAAATCACACCTGGAGCTGCAGCTAGCAAGAGATGTTAAGAGTAACAAGAAGGGTTTCTTCAGGTATGTTGGCAACAAGAAGAAAGCCAAGGAAAGTGTGGGCCCCTTACTGAATGAGGGAGGCAACCTAGTGACAGAGGATGTGGAAAAAGCTAATGTACTCAATGCTTTTTTTGCCTCTGTCTTCACTAACAAGGTCAGCTCCCAGACTGCTGCGCTGAGCATCACAGCATGGGGAGTAGGTGGCCAACCTTCTGTGGAGAAAGAGGTGGTTAGGGACTATTTAGAAAAGCTGGAAGTGCACAAGTCCATGGGGCCGGACGCGTTGCATCCAAGAGTGCTAAAGGAATTGGCGGCTGTGATTGCAGAGCCATTGGCCATTATCTTTGAAAACTCGTGGCGAACGGGGGAAGTCCTGGATGACTGGAAAAAGGCTAATGTAGTGCCAATCTTTAAAAAAGGGAAGGAGGAGGATCCTGGGAACTACAGGCCAGTCTGCCTCACCTCAGTCCCTGGAAAAATCATGGAGCAGGTCCTCAAGGAATCAATCCTGAAGCACTTAAACGAGAGGAAAGTGATCAGGAACAGTCAGCATGGATTCACCCAAGGGAAGGTCATGCCTGACTAATCTAATCGCCTTCTATGATGAGATTACTGGTTCTGTGGATGAAGGGAAAGCAGTGGATGTATTGTTTCTTGACTTTAGCAACGCTTTTGACACGGTCTCCCACAGTATTCTCGTCAGCAAGTTAAAGAAGTACGGGCTGGATGAATGCACTATAAGGTGGGTAGAAAGTTGGCTAGATTGTCGGGCTCAACGGGGGGTAGTGATCAATGGCTCCATGTCTAGTTGGCAGCCGGTATCAAGTGGAGTGCCCCAAGGGTCAGTCCTGGGGCCGGTTTTGTTCAATATCTTCATAAATGATCTGGAGGATGGCGTGGATTGCACTCTCAGCAAATTTGCGGATGATACTAAATTAGGAGGAGTGGTAGATACGCTGGAGGGCAGGGATAAGATACAGAGGGACCTAGACAAATTGGAGGATTGGGCCAAAAGAAATCTGATGAGGTTCAACAAGGATAAGTGCAGGGTCCTGCACGTAGGATGGAAGAACCCAATGCACCGCTACAGACTAGGGATGGAATGGCTAGGCAGCAGTTCTGCGGAAAAGGACCTAGGGGTGACAGTGGACGAGAAGCTGGATATGAGTCAACAGTGTGCCCTTGTTGCTAAGAAGGCCAATGGCATTTTGGGATGTATAAGTAGGGGCATAGCCAGCAGATCGAGGGACATGATTGTTCCCCTCTATTCGACATTGGTGAGGCCTCATCTGGAGTACTGTGTCCAGTTTTGGGCCCCACACTACAAGAAGGATGTGGATAAATTGGAGAGAGTCCAGCGAAGGGCAACAAAAATGATTCCGGGTCTGGAACACATGACTTATGAGGAGAGGCTGAGGGAACTGGGATTGTTTAGTCTGCAGAAGAGAAGAATGAGGGAGGATTTGATAGCTGCTTTCAACTACCTGAAAGGGGGTTCCAAAGAGGATGGTTCTAGACTATTCTCAGTGGTAGAAGAGGACAGGACAAGGAGTAATGGTCTCAAGTTGCAGTGGGGGAGGTTTAGGTTGGATATTAGGAAAAACTTTTTCACTAGGAGGGGGTGAAACACTGGAATGTGTTACCTAGGGAGGTGATAGAATCTCCTTCCTTAGAAGTTTTTAAAGTCAGGCTTGACAAAGCCCTGGCTCGGATGATTTAATTGGGGATTGGTCCTGCTTTGAGCAGGGGGTTGGACTAGATGACCTTTGAGGTCCCTTCCAACCCTGATATTCTATGATTCTATGTTTGGGGTGTCAATAGTCCTTAGCCATGTCTGAAGGCACCTGGCAGTGTTTTTTCCTACTGGAAAAAATCCACAAGACCCCAAATATTTGCTAACCACTCAGCTAAAATGTGGACTAACAAAAAACACTATGACAAAAGACATTTGTGTGTTAGTGCAATATAAAACTAATTTTAACTGCTGTATTACAAGACTGTAATAACCCTACAGCAGTCCCTCGTTTTATGTTTTCACTTCTGGAACAAAGGAAGTGTTGTTTTTACCCTTGTACAGATGTGTAAAATCTTGTGTCTATTCAAAGCCTTCTAAAACCAGAATGGTTACAGGGAGCGTGGGAAGGAGTGAACGGCTGGATTCTGCACCTATCAGCATGCACCAGTCACTGACTCAGGAGTTTTCAAAATAATGGAGAAGGAGGAGGAGGAACATTTCATCAGGAGAAACAGGACCAGGGCTACTGCTGCGAACCAGGTCCATGTGCAATAACAGAGTGGGAGGGAGAAGCAGAGGCAGCCTGTTTGGTGTGGGCACATGGTTGTGCATATGAGAGCAGTAGCCAAAGGATTTGCATTCTACAGTTATCAATAAATATCTGTACTGTCTTTATTACTCATTGTTTATTTATTTGTATTGCCATAGCACCAGGCAGGAACCAAGACCCCATTGTTCTAGGCACTGGAGAAGCAGAACAAAAAGATTATTGTCTTTGATTAGCTACTAAATAACCCACAGTAAATCAGAGCACAGGGATTTGCATGTCTGGCATTAAGAAATAACCATGCCGTCATTTTGCAAAGCAGACCCCTTGGCTAATCCAAGAGTTGTATAAATGAGAAATAGCCATACAGTTGGGGTCAGTGATGTCCAGCCCTCTTCTCTGATGTTCTTAGACAATTGCATTTCAGTTTAATCAAAAAGAGAATTTTTGTTTTTGCCAGTTTTTCTCAACCCTAGAATAGTTTTTGTGACAAGTCATAGTGGGGAAAAAACCTAAAGCCAACTAAACAATACTCTAGTTTTCCAGCCTGAAGGAGGATCTGTAGCAGAAACTTTACCCATATGCTCATTTTCTATTTCCAGCTTCTATTTTATAAAAATAACTTGTATTCAGAGTGCTGTTTGTGATGCAGGGAACTGATGGGTAGGATCCCCTGGGAGGCTATGAGATAGAAAGGAGTCCAGAAAAGCTGGCTGTATTTTAAACCGTGTCCACTCAGAGCTGCGGGCAGCCGTGCCTGGGGACAGTCAATGTAAACAAACCGTCTCGCGGCCAGCCAGCAGATTAGTCTGACAGGCTGCATGCTGCCTCCAGGTTGCCCACAACTGGGTTAAGGATTATTTAGAAAAGCTGGACATGCACAAGTCCATGGGGCCAGATCTAATGCATGCGAGGGTGCTGAGGGAGTTGACTGATATGATTGCAGAGCCATTGGCCATTATCTTTGAAAACGTGTGGTGATAAGGGGAGGTCCTGGACAATTGGAGAAAGGCAAATATAGTGCCCATCTTTAAAAAAAGAGAAGGAGAATCTGGGGAACCACAGACCAGTCAGTCTCACCTCAGTCCCCGGAAAAATCATGGAGCTGGTCCTCAAGGAATCCATTTTGAAGCACGTGGAGGAGAGGAAGGTGACCAGGAACAGTCAACATGGATTCACCAAGGGCAAGTCATGCCCAACCAACCTGATTGCCTTCTATGATGAGATAACTGACTCTCTGGATACGGGGAAAAATGGTGGACATGATATTTCTTGACTTCAGCAAAGCTTTTGACACCGTCTCCCACAGTATTCTTGCCAGCAAGTTAAAGTAGTATGGGCTGGGTGAATGGACTATAAGGTGGATAGAAAGCTGGCTAAATCATTGGTCTCAATGGGTAGTGATCAATGGCTCCATGTCTAGTTGGCAGCCGGTATCAAGCCGAGTGTCCTAAGGGTCAGTCCTGGGGCTGGTTTTGTTCAATATCTTCATTAATGATCTGGAGGATGGTGTGGATTGCACCCTCAGCAAGTTTGCAGATGACACTAAACTGGGAGGAGAGGTAATACGCTGGAGGGTAGGGATAGGATACAGAGGGACCTAGACGAATTAGAGGATTGGGCCAAAAGAAATCTGATGAGGTTCAACAAGGACAAGTGCAGAGTCCTGCACTTAGGACGGAAGAATCCCATGCACCGCTACAGACTAGGGACGGAATGGCTAGGCAGCAGTTCTGCAGAAAAGGACCTAGGGGTCAGAGCGGACGAGGAGCTAGATATGGATCAACAGTATGCCGTTGTTGCCAAGAAGGCCAATGGCATTTTGGGATATATATGTAGGGGCATTGCCAGCAGATCGAGGGACGTGATCGTTCTCCTCTATTCGACATTGGTGAAGCCTCATCTGGAGTACTGTGTCCAGTTTTGGGCCCCACACTTCAAGAAGGATGTGGAAAAATTGGAAAGAGTCCAGCGGAGGGCAACAAAAATGATTAGGGGACTGGAACACATGACTTATGAGGAGAGGCTGAGGGAACTGGGATTGTTTAGTCTGCAGAAGAGAAGAATGAAGGGGGATTTGATAGGTGCTTTCAACTACCTGAAAGGGGGTTCCAAAGAGGATGGATCTAGACTGTTTGCAGATGACAGAACAAGGAGTAATGGTCTCAAGTTGCAGTGGGGGAGGTTTAGGTTGGATATTAGGAAACACTGTTTCACTAGGAGGGTGGTGAAACACTGGAATGTGTTACCTGGGGAGGTGATAGAATCTCCTTCCTTAGAAGTTTTTAAGGTCAGGCTTGACAAAGCCCTGGGTGGGATGATTTAGTTGGGGATTGGTCCTGCTTTGAGCGGGGGGTTGGACTGGATGACCTTCTGAGGTCCCTTCCAACCCTGATATTCTATGATTCTAGGAGCGGTACATCTCAGCCATGCAGCCGAAGTAATTTACCTTCTAGTGGTAAGAGCCCTCTCCCTCTCCAGAGAGAGAATATAAGCTAGTTAGTAACAAAGGATACTACATCCCTAGATTCATTCAGAAAGTCTCTGCACAGATATAGCTTGACCCCTTGATAGCTCCGCTATGGTAACAAATAGTTTAGGTGTCTTCCTAATATCCTTTGTTCTTTGCAGATAAAAGGCCAAAGCCCTTTAGCTGTCCAGAGAATGCAGATGTCTCTCTTCATCTGAGGTTTTGGAAAAAATACTGGTAAGTGGATTGTCTGACTCACATGAAACTTGGAAATTATTTTAGGAACAAATCTAGTGTGGGGTTGTGATGAGAGTTTTCTCTATAGAAGGTAGTATATGGTGGGTACGCCATGAGTGCTCCCAGCTTGCTGACTCTTCTGGCTGATGTTATAGCTATTAGAAAGACCACCTTTGTGGACAAATGGAACACAGAGAATGTAGCTAGAGGCTCAAAGGAGGGTTTAGTCAGAGGAAATAGGACAAAAGTTGAGGTCCCATTGGTGCAAATTTCACCAGTGGTGGAAAGGATCTGAGAATCCCTTTCAGAAATCTAGTTGTGACAGGATGAGTGAAGATTGTATAGATATCCACCATAAGATGAAAAGTGCTGGTTGCTGCTAAATGCATTTGCAGAGACCTGACTGCAATATCTGAAGACTTAAAGGTAAGTAGATACTCTACGGTAGCAGGGATCCCAGTACATTCTGGACACAAGTTGTGCTGATGAGCCCAAGAGGAGAAATGCTTCCATTTTGCTGAGTACCAGCTTCTCATTGAGTCTTTTCTGCCCATCCAAATACCAGGCTCTGGGTTGCAGTGATCCTGGATTGGAGTGCATGAACCTGCCCCTGTCTTGTGTTAGAAGATCTGGCAAAGTGGAGATGTTCATCGATGGTTGAACTAAGAGCTTCAGCAGATCTGTAAACAAACACTGTCTTGTCCAGTTGGGTGCAATCAAGATGACTCAAGCTCTGTCTTGGTGGCTCTTCTGCAGAAGTTGTGGTATCAATGTAAAGGAAGAGAAAGCATTCCCCAGGCGACCCTTCCATGACACCGGTAGGGCATCTCCCATCAACCTGTTTCCCAGGGCTGATCTGGAGCAGTACCATGGAAGTTATCTATTTGACTGAGAGGTGAAAATGTCCCTGATTGGCGCTGGGAACATATATTGTTGAAAACTCAATTGTGACTCTCCCATTCATAATTTGCAGGAAAATGTCTGCTCAGGCAGTCTGCTAGGGAGTTTTGCGGCCTAGCAAATATGCTGCTGATAGGGTTAGGTGATGGCTGATGGACCAATTCCAGAGGGTAACTGCTCCCATGGACAAAAGGGGAGATCTCCTCCCTTTTTTCATATAAAATACTGTTGTAATTTGTCCACTGTTATTTGGACGTGTTTGGATCAAATGAGTGAGATGAAGGCATTGTAAGCTTGAGGGATCACCCAGAGTTCTAGTAAATGGATATGCATTCTGGACTCCCATACTGTGCCATATGATTGCCCATGCGAGCATCCCAGGCCAAGAGAGAGTGGTGTTGGTAACGGTGGTAGCTTCAGGATTTGGTGTGACGAAAGGAAGCCCCACCCAAATCTTCTCTGGTTTTGTCCTCCAGATGAGAGTCTGAAACTTTGAGCAGAATTGTCACCTTGCTGTTTATGTTGCCCTTCTCTGGAGAGTACTTGGAGAGAAGCCAGGCTTGTAGGCAGCAAAGATGAAGACTGGCGACTAGAAACAGCTGCCAGCCTAATTAGCCAGGGGCTATAAAGGCTGGGAGGAAGGAAGCCAGGGGGAGAAAAGGGAAAGGCCAGAGGCTGTGAGGGCCTGATGGCTCTGGTCTGCTGCTTGTGAAACCTGGCTGTAAAATCCTGTATATAGATAGTAAGGTCGTGGTGGGAAATAGATTTCAAAATACACTGGTGCTTGCATCAACCTGAGGCTTCTCTGACAGGTTTGTGAGGACAGTAGGGGCAGAAGCAACAGGGACTCAGCTGCGCCTCGCTACAGTCACACACTAAAAAGGAGCAAGGGCAGAAAATACAGTGTTTGAACCCTGGGGATAATTTTGGACTTCTTGCAAGGAAAAAGTTCCTGGTTGGGAAAATAATGGAGAAAAATACTAACTATACTATGTAGACTATAAAAAACTACTAAAGCTACTAAAAAACTATATACGACATTTTACAGCAATGACACAGGGAAGAAAGGAGCCAAGGATACCAAAGTTTCCAGCTCAGAGCATGCGGCAGTAAAAAGGAACTGGAAAGGCATCAGCCCACACCAACTTTTATGCTCTCAGTTCACAGCACAAGGAGTGCTATGGCACATGCGCAGGCCAATGGACACAGCTAACAAAAAAAGCCAGGACTCAAGCTCATGGTGTGCATGCGTATTCCACATGTGGAATACACATAGGGACCATCGCTTGAAGAATAATCTTGGGATACATGCAAGTGAAGAAACCGTGAAGACACATGAACATGGGTAGGGTTTTGCTGTGAGAATGTGGACACCTGGGCTAGGTTAACCTGGGTGCCCTGACGCGAGTGCCAATCTCCTGGGTTAATTGTGCAGTAAAGGCGTATCTTCAAAGTCTGTCTACATGGGGAAAAGGTGTTTTAACACACATTAAAATCTGAGTGTAGACAAGGGCAAACTATATTTGAACGCATGTGAAGCTGGTGGAGGTAAACTGTGGGCTCCTTTCCTAGGCATTAAGGGTATAGCAACGCAGCAGCTAAGAGGTGTAATTACCAGCTCAGACAGACACAGATGCTAGCTTTGCTTCAGCTAGTACCTAAAAATAGCAGTGTGGCAGAGGCTTAGGCTAGCCTCCCATGGACAACTCCACCCCGCAATTCCCTGGTACATATTCAGGTTGTTAGCCCAAGCCGCTGCAGCCACACTGCTACTCCCCCTGTGCATGATATGGAAGAGATTTGAATGTGTGTCTTTTGTGCTGCAGGAGAATGCCCTAGTCACTGGACCATGGGGTATTCTGATGTGGGGCTCTGCTATTGAAGCAACTCCACTTTATATAAATAACTGAAAAATAGTTGGAGCAGGAACTAGTCCCTACATCATAGGTGACTGCCCTAACCATCAGGCTGTAGAGTCATTTGCTTGGGCTCTCTTCCTGGTCCAAGGACTATTCATTATCATGAATGACCAGGACTTGTCACTATGACGTGCACAGCAGAACAACACTCAATTTAGAATACCCCATAGCTCAGTGGCTAGGGTATGGTCCTCTCATCTGGGAGAGCTGTTCAAATCCCTGAACTGGGGAATTGCCTTGATTATAAGTCCTGGTGCAAATGCATACGTCTGAATTCCTGCAATAGACATGCAACTATATTATTTGAAACTTGGTTTAACCTGTTCACAAGTAGATGTTGGTACTAGTGCAGCTATGTAGGTGATTAGCCACAGATGGATGTAACCATGACAAATTCCCAACATAAGGAAGGCCTTAGTAATATTAAAATCCTCAACAGTACTTCATCAGCACAAGCTGGTATGAAGCTACTACTCTCTTATTCCTTTTCATATTTATATCACTAAGCTTTTAAAAAGAAAGTTGTGAAGATGGATGATATAAAGGCCAAGACTAACAGTTCAAAAAAGAACTAGGTAAGTTCATGGAGGTCCGTCAATGGCTATTAGCCAGGACAGGCAGGGATGGTGGCCCTAGCCCGTTTGCTAGAAACTAGGAATGGGCAACAGGGGATGGATCACTTGATTGCCTGTACTGTTCATTCCCTCTACGGCACCCAGCCTTGGCCACTGTCAAAAGACAGGACACTGGGCTACATGGACCTTTGGTCTGACCCCATATGGCCATTCTTATGTTCTTAAATGAATCTTTTGTCTGTTGCCCCAGTGTCACAGACCTTGCCAGAGCCTTGCAGCAGAATATAGACCGAGTTTGCCGGATAGTATATGACATACAACAATGGCTGAGAGTTGTGTGCTACAAGAGCTAAATCCACACTCCACATCCTCCTGCTCCTCAGTAAAGGAGAGGTAGGAAACTAGGAGTTACCCTGATCTCAGTCCTTGCCTCACCTGAGAAGCCGCCTCTCATGTCTCAAAAGAGTGTTTCTGAATCCGAGATCAGCTATATGCCTTGGAGGAGGCAAAATGAAGGGAAGGGGAGGCTTGAGGTAAATCTTGGGGAGAGTTGTTGGACTTGAGAGAATGGTTTGGGGCAGGGTAATCTGAGGCTGCTGGACTTGATGCCATCTGTGAGGGTCAGAGTTCAGTTCAAGTTTGATAGGAAGGCCAAATAAGCTGGCCCAGAGGGTATAGTGCAGATCTTTGTGGATAGTGTTACTATAGGAAGGAGAAATCCAGTTGTTTATTTCTATCATCACAGCATGTAGGAACCGTATTCATAGACCTTGTGCTGGTGCTGTACTACCCCAAGGTTCCTGGAAGGCCATGATTGCTGAAGAAAGGTAGTGTGGGATAAATGGATAGAAGGGAATTAGGATTAGAGATTATTGATTGTGGAGTAATAAGTGGAGTTTGAGTGAAGTCACACAAGTGAGGAAAAAGAGAACGGAAAAGCAAAGAAAAGACTGATGAGAAGGAAATAGAAATAGGCGAAAGGAGGGACATGGGAAGCAAAAATGAAAAAAAAGTACACAATAGAAAGAGAAATGAAGGGAAAAGGAAAGGAGAGCAAAACTATAATAAACATTTTAGAATTTAGTAGAAACCTGAGGCAAACTTGCAATAGAATACATACAATTAGCATATACATACATATATTTTATATAAAATTCTCTGTACATAAACATTGAGTTCATGTGCAACAGCTTTTGATGGCATACATCCCCTCTGTGGAGGCTGCTACCATCCCTGCCAAGCCTGACATTTTTGTCTTTAGAATTACTGCAAAAGTAGCATGCATTTCCAAACACATTTTCAGACAGGATCCACCCCTTGACACCTCTGTAGATGTACTCTCCTTCGTACATCACCCTAGACCTCCTCTGCAGTGGTCTGTAGGATGGTCAGAAGTGATTATACAAGACCAATTTGAACCTGTGACCCCAGCCATGGACCTTAGCCAGCCTCAGCCCCTACAGAAGGTCCAGAAAGAGCAGAGAGGAATGAAAGGATTCAATTATTACAATTAATAAACCCTTTTCACAGGGGCTTCGACCATTCTGGAAGCTTGAAAGCCACAGACCTAGTTCATCTACCTGCCAACGATGTTTGTTCTTTACACTATATATTCCTACTGCTTTCAAGGTAACAGATTGTTGACATGGTGCTATGAATATTCTGTCTTGGGGGTAAGGCTAGGCTTTATTCAAGATTTCTAAGATCAAGATGAAAAGCAGATCCCAGTGGCATTCCTATCATGCCATACCTGTATCTATAGTACTTCTGCCTTTATTGGGTGTTGGATTACACCTTCATCCATTTGGACACCAGTTTCCAGACCAAATATTGAAAGTGGATGCTGGGTGAGTTAACTTCTACACCTTAGGCTGCTTCAGAAGCAAACAGATTCAAAGGGTGCTTTGGCTCAATGGCACATAACTGCAGTCAGATGCTTTTCCCTGTTTATGCTTGAGTCATCTATACGTAGGCTACTTTCCCACCTAAAGGCATTATGAACGTCAGTTTGGGGCAAGACGACTGATGAGACAAAAGCTACTTGTAGAGGTCTCTCAGAGAAATCAGTTACAAAACCATCTATGAGGTTGTGGGTGCAGGAATTATTTTTTCACAACTTACACAGGTTTCAATGTGGAACTGCCAGTGACTGTGGAATTGAGGCTAGGAGCATTCAAAGAGAAAAACTAATGTGTGTTAAATGGATTTTCTACTTTAAAATTGTGTGGCCACAGAATCTGCAAAAAATTAAAACCAAAGGCAAGTGTGTACAAAATAATTTATTACAGCATAACATATGTTGGCATTATTTTACAGTGAGCTTTTCATTCAACAATTTTGAATCTAAACAGATGACACACAAAGGAGACCATTTTAATTAGAACAGTTTATTTGTCTTAATAAAATCCCCCTTCATGAACTTATATTAGCCTTAGAGGGGCTAGTTAATATTACTGAAAATATTTACACTACAGTGAAATAAAAACAAATCTGACTGAATGATTCCATTGCAGTTTCCAGAAAATGTATTTTTTTGTACAAGCCACAGTATATTTAGGTTTTGATAGCAGTTCTTGTAGAATGCAAAGCTGTCATATGTAGTCATTTTGTCCTGCAATATTATGCTTTAAAACAGCTATGTTAAGTTCAGACTTTCATTCTGATGTGTTGTATATTTTATGCACTTATTAGTTAATGCACCAGAACACAGAATAAGAAAGAGGTTCATTGTGATTTGTAGTCAGCCTATTTGTGCTCCCTTAAATAATTTTTAAATATAAAATGCACTCCTCAACTACTAGTTGCTTTTGTAGCACTTAAAGCAATAGTATTTAGGCAAGAGAAGTATTAAATTTATCAGCTATAAGTCCACACCTAAGACTTTTAATGGAGGTATACAGTAAACTTACCAATGAATTTTTATGATCCTGAGGAGAACCATATTCCCCATTATTGTACCTTATGCATCTGCCCAAAACTGGAGTAGCTTTTCCAAACCAATAAATGGCAATGAAAAAAGAAAGAAGACAGGCAGACAGACAATGGTATCGAAACCGTATCATATTCACTATTATTTCAAGGAACTACATGTAATCAACTGTTTTTTTAAAATGTTAAACCATTCAAAAATGCAAGGAAACAATAGCTATGGAACAAAGGTAGATAGAAAAGAGTTTTTGAAAACTCTTACCATCTATTTTTAACCAAACCTCCATATCCACCAGCACTAGTTCCATATAAGACACAGAATTGACAAGAAACATGCAAACAGCCAACATTTACAGTTATGTGCTTCAAAAGAAACCAGAAGGACCAAAATTAAAGAAACCAAAACCAACAAAACAAGATGACGGGGATTGATACAAGCAGCACTTTTCAGTTCTAATTTGCTAAAATCTGCTCAACGGATAATTTCATCACCAAGAAATTATTATATGTACTTCTAAATGTAACAACACTTCGGTGAAAGTAGTCTTTAATGTCCATAATTTGGGGATTTTGTTGTTAAAAGACTTAAAACAGTACAAGAATAAACATGACAAATGTTGATTAGAGATAATGTTTACATAAACATTGGCAGTTCTTGTTGGATGAAACACACGCTAACAGCATACTCCATTTTCATTTAAGCATCCAAATATTTCATTTTATACCTGTAAGATATAAAAACTGAATCCTGGAAAAGTAAACCTGATCTGCATCCCACCAGTCTGTAGGTATAGTCAAATATTTTATTTGTACACGACTTCAAATTTCATTGGACAGCACATCATGGTTAACAGCTGTATGGTTCACTGATGCAAAGCTACTGTCATCCTCATTTGTGGCAGGCATAAAGGCAGACGTAAAAGGAAACAGTTTATGACATGCTGTCCGATACTCTTCATATTGGGTATGGCAGCTTCCGAAGCTGCCATCAAGCAGTGCCTCGAAAACCTTTGTTAAAGTCTAAAGAAACAAGAACAGTTAAATTTAGTCTAGACTATTTTATTACCAAAGAAAACATGGGGCTCTGTAAATCTCGCTTGCATGATTAATGAATGCAGTGCCCTCTGCTGGCAATAAGTGTCATTGTCCTTGTTTACAGAAGTCTGACATCGAGAATATAATTTTAACCAAAATAAAAATATTCCTTTTGGTATTAATAATCAAGATTCAGAAAAATTAACCGGGTACATGTATCTTGTGCTTCGTATAACATGCTCAAGACCGCCTACTTTGTCCCTAAATATACAAAGAGGTTACAATTAAATTAGCTTACCTTCACATTTTTGTCTCTCATAGTTTCATCTAATCTAGTAGCAATAGCAATTGCTTTCTCCTGTCTTGATTTGTCCAGGAAATACATCATCTTAGCACCTTAAGCATAAGAAGAAAAAAAAGACATTCGATCAGACACTGACAACATTCTTTGGTAAAATACTTGATTTATTGTAAAATTATAAACGGATACAGAAAACAATCCAAAAACAAAAAGAAAGATATCGTGGACTGGGGCTTTCTACAGATTTTAGAACATATAAATTTTTCCATCCATTATATTTTATATAAGAAAATTATATTTTCACATTTTACTTATTATAAGCGATGACAGCACAAACATTTGATAGTACATTAAGAGCATAAGGATAAAGTAAAGCTGTAGCTCTGCTACTGACAAAAATGAAATGCTCACTAGAAACTTTGCTTCAAATTTTCACTAAAATGTTAATAGAAATAGGATGCTTGAGGCAACAGTTAATAAGGAAAGAGGTCAACACGCAGAATAGGGAAACAATATCTAGATAACTAAGTCATTCAAGTCAGCATGCTAGTTGAGATGCATCCTACAATGATAAAGGAACTGGCAGATGTCTTCTTAGAACTATCGTGAATTATTTTTAAAAAGCTCTGGAGTTAAGGTGAGCTGCTAGAATAATGATAATTAATCATGTGGCAGGTATGACAGGCCTTTAAGAAGAATTATAAGAAGAAGAATTACAAATTTACGTAATTTGGCATCCTACCTGAATAAATCCAAGGGCATGAACAGACATTGCCCCCTCCCAAATATGAACGCATAGAAACTAAATAAGCACACAACCTACTTGCAAGGAAAAATATAAAAAGAAATACGGTTTTGACCTAAACAGTAACTAGATAAAAGCAGCACCATCTTACTCAGATCTATGCCTTGTCTGTAATTCAGTCTCATATTTGCTTACTATATTATTTTCTCAGTAAGTTTTTATAGCTTTTTATTTCTGATTGCTTTACTGAACTAAACACCTAAGAAGGGGTGAACTGGAATATGTTCTGTCTTGTGGAATCATTAATAATTATTCATTAAATAAATGTAACCAATTTAAATGCAAGTCCAATGAAGACTATGAGGTAGCAGAGGGCTGTCATCAAAGACTTAATTTAGCATGCAGAATCTTTTTAGTGATGATGCCCATAACAGGGTGGTTTACCTCTTAAAGAGCCAGGGCTGCCTGGGGCAACCAGCCCTGCTCTAGAGAGGAGTCCAGTAGGTAGCTGGTGGGAATCAGCCAACCCAGCTGGGCAGCATCAAGTGATTGGGGCTGATGATTCCCAGCTGGGGGATATAAATGAGGAACCCAGACTCCACATGAGAGTCTGGGACAAGGAGAGGGCTCGGTGTACACTTTTCTGTAGCTGCAGAAGAGGACTGTGTGGGGGCAAGTAGCCCTGAGGATTCCCCAGACTGGGAAAGCCCTGACTAATAAGCTGCCATGAGTCAGAGGACCCCATAACATAGGTAGGGAACAGGACTATTATTTTGTTGTTTCATGTTTCAATTTTTTTTTTTATGTTGGAGAATAAACACAACCCTCAAGCACAGGCTAGAAACTGAACTGTGTGTGGCCACTTGTATGCCCCAGGATGGTGATTTAGCCCACCAGCCTACAATGCCCAAGAAAGAAAGAAAGAACCATCCAGCTTGCCTTGCAGATTCCAGTACTGGGTGTGCAGGACTGGCAATTATAAGAGACGTAGACTGCAATGAAGGTCTGTAGGCAAACCCAAACTTGATTATGTTGAAACAGGTGACAGCGTGATGCAGTCACACAAAGTTAATCTACATTACAACCCAGGACCATCCTTTTCTCCAACAATCCTATCCTCTAAATATTCTTGCTAACAGTACTGAACACACTGTAATGCTCCATAAACCTTTAATTTTAATCTGTGCCACTACAATACTCGATTTACTGGTTTCCAGCCACTTAAAATACCTTAACCACTGGACTGGTACTGACTTAAACAGTCTTATCCATAGTGAAACAGTCACTAGACGAGAGAGAATATGATTTTGTAAGTCTAGGAGTTAAGGCACCTGCCCAGGAGGTCCTGGGTCCAGTCCCCTTACTTTAGTCACTCTTTCATTATTTATCTACAGTGGAACAGCTTCAACTAAGGTAGACTGAGGGAGCCCCACATCAGAATATCCCATAGCTCAGTAGTCAGCACACACTCCTGAGAGGTGGGAGACCCCCTGTTCAAATATCTCCTCCACCCTCTGAAAGAGACCGGGGAATTGAACCGGGGTCTTCTACCTCCTAGGCAAATGCTGTAACCAGTGGGCTAGAAGTTATAAAGGTGGTCACTTCTTCCTCCTCCTGTTTTGTGTGGAATGAGGCAGACATCTAACTCATTCCTGGAAGAAGTCACTTAGGTGCCTCACCACCTGACTCCAGGCAATGAGATCCCGTTTGTGGATTGTAAGCAGAGATAGGAACATGAGTCCTGGCTGCAGGGAAGCACCTATTTCCATGAGAGGGACAGAGCTTAGCCCACATGCTTCTCCTCAGCATCTTCTATTGGCTTGCCTACACAGCTCCCCATCTAGCATGCTGGGTTTTGTGGATTATATTCTTAGGCACCTATCTGTCCCCATTCACTGTATAGGAGCCCAAGTGTTTAACTTGGCTTTGTGGAAGGCAGTGTTGCTGTGATTTTCTAGGCATCTAAAAGTTAGGTGCTCTGATGCTCAATATTGCAATGCTTGAGTCCCTTCATTGATCCCACTGTAAATGTCTGATAAATGTGAAGACTCTTCTCACCTTCAAGCTGCTGGAAGGGAAAAGTTTTATTTTCTCTCACCCATGCCGCTGTCTTCCTGAGGAGGAGATTTCTATTCTGAACTATTTTTATCCAGAGCCTTCTGCCAACTCCACTCCTCTACTCTACCCTACCCTACCCCCAAGTTGTTTTGTGTGTCCTGCTGCCACTTAGTATCTTAATTGACCACTCTTAAGCAGCAGCAACAAGAGCAGCGTAAAACTGACATAATTCTTGACTTTTCTGTCATTACCCAGTGTTGTGAATAGCAGAGGTGAAAGTTACTAGTCTTGTTCTTTCATTCTGTTGCTGCTGCTTTGAAAAGCTATGAGCAGAAGCAGAGGCACTCCAGCTAAGTGGAAAATAAGGAGGGAGGACTGTTTACATTACAAAGGTTTTTTGAGACCACAAGGGATAGAAAATTATTTTTCTTTTAAAAATAAATCCTGTAGAAATGGAAAGCTTCCCACATGAGGCAGTGAGTGGACAAGAGGATTGTTAAAGCCCTTCAAACAAACGGACATTTAAAAAATAATTTGTATCTGAGCCTCTGGCATATTCTAATTGGAATGAAGAACAGAGAAAGACATTAACTTGATTGGTTTCAGAGTGATAGCCGTTTTAGTCTGTATCAGCAAAAATAATGAGGAGTCCTTGTGGCACCTTAGAGGCTAAGAAATTTATTTGGGCATTCTTCAGATGCATGGAGTGAAAAATATAGTAAGAAGAATGCTCAAATAAATTTGTTAGTCTCTAAGTTGCCACAAGAACTCCTTGTTATATTAACGTGATTATTTACCATCATTTAACATTTTCATAGCATCAAAATAAACAAACCTGAGAGCAGATGCAGAATGGAGGTAGCATTATGTTTGAGAAACTCTTCGTTAAAACTTTCCAAATCTTTGTTAAAGATTTTCTGCATTTCTTGAGTTAGGACCTTGTTCACAATTTCTGGGAGATTACTATGATCAGATACTTTACAAAAAAAAAAAAAGAAAAGAAAAGCAGAAAGTTACCGTTGCTGCTATTGGTCCAGATAAACTTCAAGTCTAGTAATACACCACTTTAGCACATACACACACACACACACAATGGTTGAAATCAGTATTACAGAAGTCAGTATTTTACCATCTTTGATTTTCAGCAAAATATTAGAGGGCTTCAATAGGTTCTGATGAAATTCTGAACACTTTGTATATAAATAATGCAATTTTTTGCCGTGTGTGTCTATTTTATTTTAAATATATTAGTGTTTGTATAGTATTTAGACACTAAAATATCTACAGCTGCTTCATTGTACATACCAGATTTAGAGAATTTAATCAAACATTCATGTAGCCATGGATTATTATTGTTGATAGCAAAAGCTCTCTTGACAGACTGCAACATTAACAGAAACTTTCCTGTGCAAAAAACAAGAATCAAAAAACCAAAACCAAGGTTATAGATACACACTTCCTTTTAACTTTTTGTATTCCTTTAAATTTCAATGCAGACACTGACCCAAATCTTTAACTTTCTCATAAATATACCCCAAAATGCCAAACACCGTTAGATTTAGTTAAAAAAATGTTAGGCATATTTTTACTCTTCTCTTTTCAGAAATTTAAAAAAAAATCAGTGTTTTTACAGAGTGATAATAGCAATGTTTTCTGAAAAACCCACCAACCATGTAAAAATAAGTCTAATATTTAGGTGTCTAGCTTTTATAGGAAGTTATCTCCGCAATTCCTTTGTGATTTCATTAGTAAATCTAATGCAAATATTAGAAACACCAAATCTTATGCAGAATGGTCATATCTGTACTCTCAATACGCAAATACACATAACACATTGTGGTAGCCCTTAACTTCATTCCATTATAGAAGAGCTGCTGCTCACAGTTATTAGCAACACTGCATCAGGTACATTAGTCTAATTTTTTAATTGCTGAAGAATTACAACTGGAAATATTTTTTCCTCCATATCTCATTAGCATATAGTCTTTATATAATTCCTTTATTCTTAAGGTCAGTTTTAAGAACAAATTATGTGCTGCCAAAGAAAGGTGACATGGTATACATTAAGTTTTCTGTAATATTTATCCATCAATGCTAGGCATGATGGAAACTCTTGCCTCAGTAAGTTAGTAAACAGACTACAGCTGGGTAAAAATAAGTTGAAGAAGGATTAGAACATTTGGAGAAAAAATTAAAATTTGCATATACTTTACCTTTTCTAAAGTATATTTCAAATGCTAACAGATGTGTCTCTATGTTATCTGCAACAAGATTCTTAAGTGGCATAAGGAACTTAATAGCTTCCTCTAATGGATTTTTGACCTGTTTTAATAGAAGACGAAATTTAGGTTATGTAAAAAGGAGGCATCTATCACATTTTATATATATATATATAAAATCTTTTTAAAAGATTAAGCTTTCTATGAATTTCAACCACCATGCAGTGACAGATTAGCCCTTTTGTTTTTTTGAACAAAAACACAAATAAAAAACCACACACACGCCTGTCCTGGTCCCACTATGCACAGCAAGGAAAAGAGTACTTCAATCACCTATCTGATTTCTAGAGTATTGGCACAAAACAGAAAAATCTTCATTTATACTCAAGAACGCATTACCTATACAGCTTAAGAGATCACATAGCCAACCAGTAAACCATGACAACACCTGTCTGAAGTAAACTGAACCAAGAAACATGTATTTGAATAAACAGTTTACATATCACTGCTGTCTTTTGACCATTTTAAGTTGACCCCCGTTTGACTATAGCTACATGTGGCATTACCGCCACGTATTTCAGATGGGTACCTTCTAACTAATATCATAGTGGTAACAAAAATAACTAATGAACTAATTCATAACTATGAACTAATTCATAATTAAAAAATAGTTTCAGATGTTTACAAACAAATGTACTTAAGTCCTCATGCCAAATTTTGTGGCTGTCAATCACATTTTCCTACTTTTTCCTCTACTCTCTAGCTGTGGAAAAGACCTATATAAACGACAGGGGACACAGCTGTACAGAAGAATAGTGCCTACAAAAATCTGACAATGGCTAGGTAGCTGATGTTCCAAGACCACTGCCTATCATGCTAACCAGCATCGTCTCATTTGTTTCCTGGTGCTCCCTTTGATTCCACCTGCTGTTTTAGACCATGGGATGTGTGTGTGTGTGTGTTTGTTTTAAAAAAACACACAATTATCAACAAAGTGCTATCAAATGCACAAACTAAACATACTGGAGAAAAAGTGAACTACCATTTTTTCTGTAATCTTTTATTTAATTATAGGCGTTATAAAAATGGTCGGCAAATTTGTTTTGTACAAAAATAATTTTTAAATTGATTTGTCCCTTTAAAAGGATTTTTAAATCTCACTTTAAAAGATTTCCAATGTTACAATCTTCCAGAAGTGTGTGGGGATGGGAGTGGGGGAGGGGTGGCCAAAGAGAATATCACAAGATGAACTGCCATAAATTTTACATAACAAGTAACACAATGCTTACTCTCTCCAGTTTTTCAGGAACTAATTCTTCCTTGGGACCACTAGTTTCCTCCTCTTCCTCATCTCGTTTTTTCTTTTGAGTCTTTTGCTGTCGTTCTCTTTCTGCATGCTTTCTCTCCTCTTCAAGTTTAGCTTTCTTCTGTGCTCTTCTCTGCTTGCTCAGCATTTTCTTCAGTTCTTTGGCTGAAAGGTTTTCTATAGATAAAATAAAATAAGTTTAAATTAACATCTGATTTATACAGACTCAGAATTTCAATAATAATCTTGGTTTTTCCTCAAACAATATATGGGCATCTAGACTTTTCATATAGGGAAAGGAGAGATGTATTTGTACAGAAATTTCAAAAAGAAACCTTTCACTTATCAGTAAAATGCACCAATTACTATGTAGTCTAATATTACTGGATATTAGACTTTCAACAGAAAACATTTTGTAATCTTAAATGCCAAGGTTTATATAAATAATATAAAAATGAAAGTCCAGAAACTTAGAAATATTTATTTAAACCATGAGTCAGATGAAGTGTGAAGTTTGGAAATCCTATATTATTATTTGCATCCTGGGACATTATTAGACCACTGTGTACTCATACCGTGTCTTTCATCCAAAGATCTCAGGTGGCCCAACAAAAGCTGGATGACATTTTTCTTGGAGACCAAACTTAAATTCACCTGTTACCCTTAGTTCAATATCATCTTAATGCTCTTGCTAATATCTACTAGAAACCAACTAAAACATTCATATTATACTGGAGTGTTTGTACCCTTCAAGTGCATAGACTTATACTACCTTCTAAAGTAAGTTTAACTGTTATATAGCATAAATAATTTAATGTACAGCTAATGTACTAGGTGCTTCATAAGAACATAAGAGAAGCTTCCACTATAAACAGACAGACAACTTGGTGGAGAAAAGAAAAAGTGACATAAGTGCATTGAGCTGTGCTGTAAAACGTGCATCTTGTTATACATGATGCATTGTAAAAAGAAAAGGAGTACTTGTGGCACCTTAGAGACTAAACAAATTTATTTGAGCATAAGCTTTCGTGAGCTACAGCTCACTTCATCGGATGAAGTGAGCTGTAGCTCACGAAAGCTTATGCTCAAATAAATTTGTTTAGTCTCTAAGGTGCCACAAGTACTCCTTTTCTTTTTGCGGATACAGACTAACACGGCTGCTACTCTGAAACCTGTCATGATGTATTGTGTAATTTATTATACTCTGAAGGGAGGACAAGGATTTATTGGTCTCACATATGTCGATTCTTCCTGTCCTTTAAAAAAATTAAATTATTATCTTTGAATTTCTTCCCCTTGATCAATGCTATCTCAACATTAAGATGCTCTGGATACATGAAATATTCTACTTGCAGCATCACTGGTGCATGGGTGGGAAGTACAATCTTTAGATGCTTTGCAGGCATACTGTGTTTGAAGAACCTCATAACTAATTTACTCGCCGTTACTACCCCCTTAGATCCTTCACATGTACACTTTTGAGAAAATATTTTTCCAAATGAATACCATTTTCAAATTATTTCCCAGATGTATTCACTTGTATTTTGCCAAGTTGAAGCTCAATTTATTTCCTGTACATAATTCTAACATCTCTAGGTCTCTCTGTCTGTTTTCTCCAGGCACAGTGGTAGGTATTTTGCACACAAAATGTATTGTGGTGTTTACCAGTTCTATTAGATTAATAATATATTAACTACATTAGGTCTCACACCAATTACTACAGCAATCCATTGACTACTTTCCCCTAAATTCAATACATGATTGTTTTATCATTACCTCTTCATTTATTATTTTCCTGGTTTAAGATTTATGTAATGGTGTTCATATCTAAAACAAGATGAATTTTTAGAATATATTTTATATACACCAAATGCTTTACTAAATTCAACCGATATCTGTCTTTTTTTCATCTACTAGTTTTGTAGTTTGATAAAAAAAGCTTGTCTGTCATAATATTTATTCTTGACTATTTCTTTTCAGTTACTGATCAAACATTCAGGGACAGAAAATGAAAACTTCTGTATGTTACAATATATAATAATTTTATAACCTGCAATATTATTTAGCTAAGTAAGTTTTAATTTGTGTTATTTACACATGTTGGCCTCCATTACTGCCTAGGTACCTGAATTCACTTCTTGTTCTTTGCTTTCATTGGTTAGAGGATTATCATGTAGTTTCAAGTAGATTTCAATTGCTGATCGAGCAGCCTTGAAATAAAAGGCATGTTTTCTGAGAACATCTTCCAATCTCAAAAGGTCTACGTAGGCCCGAAGAGTCATCTTTCTCATGCAGTATGTGTGGAAGTCAAACTGATCATCTGTAATCTCAAAAAAATGCTAAAAAAACAAAAACCAAGATCACACTTAAATCCTTTCACCAATTTTCTGTTCATTATCATTTAGATACAAAGTGGAGTAACAAGTAGCATTATTTGCAACCCCGACATATCTAACACAGAAAATAAGAGACAACCATTTATTGTCAAAATGTAGGTAAGAGAAATCCTCCCTCCATCTCTTCTAAAAGCAAGCTAACTTAATTTACCCAAAAAACAAACGCTGCCCGCCCCCGTTGATGTGAACAGCAATTTGTATTGTTCCGAGTCCATCAGAAAATACTATACCATTTTATTTTGTTTTTAAACAATATATACATTTTTGAACAGGTAGAAGAGAGATGGCACAAAGCAATGTAAGAATAGTTTTAGATAACGTGTCAAAAGGATTTATGGTTATTGGACTTTTCATTTACCTTTTTTTAATAATAGTTACATTAACAAAGAACAAGATCTGTTATCCATTAAGTTAACACTCAGATTATACAGCATTTTTAAAAACTGCAGTATCCAGAGTTTTAAATGTGAAGAATGCCATGCTGAACTGATTGAGGCAACCAATATTTACACTGCATTATGAAAAAATTTATATAGGAACAGACCAAATTTTTTACCTACTTACCCTTTCCACTTCATGACATTTTTTCAAAGCATCACCACACTTCCCTAGTCTCTGATAAGCTGAAGCGCATTCAGTCTGGAACCACATACACTGCATCTCATTTAGATTTTCCATAGCAGATGTCCCTTCCTAAAATGAAGATATTCATAACTGGTGAAACCAATAATTTATCAACTGCTGTATACCCTTTTCCTCACACATGACTTTTGTTACTAAACAACCATTCACTCATCTATAAACACACTTGCAATACAATAAAAAATAGCGATAACTGCAAAACCTCTCTTATTGAATAGTTATTGACATTCTGAAAAGAAAAAAAATCACTCCTGCTCAAACTGATCCTTCTTCCAGCCTCCTTGTTTCTTTAAGTTGTACTTCTGCAAAGCCACATGGGCACAGATTAATATGCTTGAAAAAATCTCAATATTTTTTGAAGATAAATTCAAACAAGAAAAGAGACAATTCCCTCTTCTAAGATTAAGAGGCAGTGAAATATCAGACTCATTTTTATGAGAATCTAAGTTTCTGAAGGATTCGTTTATTCTTTTTTGCCTGAATCAGAGGAAGCACCTGCTAGTTTAAAACCAACAGGTATATTTACTGGTTTGTTGCTAGTACCTCTACCGATCCCAAACAAAGTTTTATACTCTGGATTTGGAATTAAAAATAAATAAAAATTGAGGAGTGTAGGATTTTTTTTTAATATAAATTTCAAGATTTTAGATCAATAAAAACTACTGAATAAACTGGAAGGCACGTTCTGCATAAACTATCAAAATAATAACATACAAGAAACCAAGTTTGCCACCAAATTATCAAAACACTTAAGAGGAAAGGAAAACACTACTAAATAATCTAATTCTGACATATGAATTATTTAACACTTAAATGTATCTTTGTCTTAATTCTGTATCAAAAACTATAGATAGACTGCATTACTACATCTAAAGAAAATACAATTGTTCCATTAATACGTGAAAATATAAATGTCAGCTGATAAAAATAAACATCTAGATCAAAACTTTCATAGATGATACAACAGAAGAGTCAACAAAGACTTCCATTGATATTCTAAGAAAACAAAGACATCTTATTTTCCACAGTACAAAAAACTTTATACAAAAACTAAATGGCACACGAAATCAAACCAGATCCTCCCTCACCTGCACTTAGTGAAAAAGTTCTCTGCTTATAGGAATCACCAGACTACACTGTGGATTTCTACAGTTTCTGGAAACTGACAAGCAGTGAGCACCTTAGGTAGAAGAATGGTATTTCTGAAGTGCTGCTTAAATTTCTGGAATTATACAAACGGTTTTGCAGTGAGGACCTTAGTTTTTACACTCACGTGAATGCAGACATCGTGGACTTTATAAGCAGGGGGCTACAAGTTAAGTTTTCAGGAGTGCATAAAAGTGGCTTAGGAGGCTAAATCCCATTTTCAAGTTAAATCAATGGGAATTAGGTGCTTAGGATTTTCAAAAGCACCTAAATAGTAACAGATGTCTATCTGCATTGTTAGGTGCCAAAATAGCTTTGAAAAACTGGCCCTTAGTTGCCTAAGGCTATGTTTACACTACAAAATTAGGTCGAATTTATAGAAGTTGGTTTTGTAGAAAGCGTTTTTATACAGTCGATTGTGAGAGTCCCCACACAAGTGCATTAGTCGGCATTTAGTTGGCGGAGTGCGTCCACAGTACCGAGGCAACCGTCAACTTCTGGAGCGTTACACTGTGGGTAGCTATCCTACAGTTCCCGCAGTCTCCGCCGCCCATTTGAATTCTGGGTAGAAATCCCAATGCCTGATGGGGCAAAAACATTGTTGCGGGTGGTTCTGGGTACATATCGTCAGGCACCCCTTTCCCGCCCTCTCTCTGTGAAAGCAACGGCAGACAATCGTTCCGTGCCTTTTTTCCTGGGTTACCCATGCAGACGCCATACTACCCCAAGCATGGAGCCCACTCAGCTCACCGTACGTCTCCTGGGTGCTGGCAGACGCGGTAATGCATTGCTACATAGCAGCAGCTCATTGCCTTTTGGCAGCAGACAGTGCAGTATGACTGGTAGCCATCGTCGCCATACTCCGGGTGCTCTTTTAGCTGACCTCGGTGAGGTCAGTCAGGGGTGCCTGGGCAAACATGGGAGTGACTCAGCCAGGTCATTTCCCTTTTAAGTTTCGTCCCATAGTGATTCAGTCCTGCCGGCAGTCCTACTGCACCATCTTCTAATAAGCAGCCAGGAGACGACGATGACCAGCAGTCATACTGCCCCGTATGCTGCCAGCAAGATGTATAAAGATAGATGAAGTGGATCAAAACAAGAAATAGACCAGATTTGTTTTGTATTCATAGAATCATAGAATACCAGGGTTGGAAGGGACCCCAGAAGGTCATCTAGTCCAACCCCCTGCTCGAAGCAGGACCAATTCCCAGTTAAATCATCCCAGCCAGGGCTTTGTCAAGCCTGACCTTAAAAACCTTTCTAAGGAAGGAGATTCTACCACCTCCCTAGGTAACGCATTCCAGTGTTTCACCACCCTCGTAGTGAAAAAGTTTTTCCTAAATGTATTCATTTTATCCTCCCTCTCTCTGTGAAATCAATGGCCTGCTAAACCCAGGGTTCTGAGTTCTATCCTTGATGGGACCACTCTGTTTCTCCTTGATGCAAAGCCACCCCCTTTGTTGATTTTAATTCCCTGTAAGCCAACCCTGTAAGCCAGAGCAAAGGCAGACAATCGTTTCGCGCCTTTTTTTTCAGCGCAGACGCCATAGCACTGGGAACATGGAGTCCGCTCAGATCACTGTGGCAATTATGAGCACTATAAACACCGCGCACATTATCCATAAAGATATGCAGAACTGTAACCTGCAAGAAAAGTGAAACCAGGTGAGGAGAAGGCGACTGCAGTGTGGTGACGAGACTGATGAGGACATGGACATAGAGTTCTCACAAAGTACAGGCTCCTGCAATGTGCACATCATGGTGTCAATTGGGCAGGTTCATGGCATGGAACGCCGATTCTGGGCCCGGGAAACAAGCACAGAGTGGTGGTACCACATAGTGTTGCGGGTCTGGGACGATTCCCAGTGGCTGCGAAACTTTCGCATGCGTAAGGGCACTTTCATGGAACTTTGTGACTTGCTTTCCCCTACCCTGAAGCGCAAGAATACCAAGATGAGAGCAGCCCTCACAGTTTACAAGCGAGTGGCAACAGCCCTGTGGAAGCTTGCAACGCCAGACAGCTACCGGTCAGTCGGGAATCAATTTGGAGAGGGCAAATCTACTGTGGGGGCTGCTGTGATGAAAGTAGCCAATGCTATCACTGAGCTGCTGATATCAAGGGTAGTGACTCGGAGAAATGTGCAGGTCATAGTGGATGGCTTTGCTGCAATGGTGGGGCGATAGACGGAACCCATATCCCTATCTTGGCACTGGAGCACCAAAGCAGTGAGTACATAAACCGCAAGGGGTACTTTTCAATGGTGCTGTAAGCACTAGTGGATCACAAGGGACGTTTCACCAACATCAACGTGGGATGGCTGGGAAAGGTACAAGACGCTCGCATCTTCAGGAACTCTGGTCTGTTTCAATGGCTGCAGCAAGGGACTTTATTCCCAGACCAGTAAATAACCGTTGGGGATGTTGAAATGCCAACAGTTATCCTTGGGGACCCAGCCTACCCCTTAATGCCATGGCTCATGAAGCCGTACACAGGCACCCTGGACAGTAGTAAAGAGCTGTTCAACTATAGGCTGAGCAAGTGCAGAATAGTGGTAGAATGTGCATTTGGGCGTTTAAAAGCGCGCTGGCGCAGTTTACTGACTATTAGACCTCAGCTTTCAGAGTAGCAGCCGTGTTAGTCTGTATTCGCAAAAAGAAAAGGAGTACTTGTGGCACTTTAGAGACTAACGAAATTTGTTAGTCTCTAAAGTGCCACAAGTACTCCTTTTCTTTTTAGACCTCAGCGAAACCAATATTCCCATTGTTATTAGTGCTTGCTGTGTGCGCCACAATATCTGTGAGAGTAAGGGGGAGATGTTTATGGCGGGGTGGAAGGTTGACGCAAATCGCCTGGCTGCTGATTACGCGCATCCAGACACCAGGGTGATTAGCAGAGTACAGGAGGGCGCAGTGCGCATCAGAGAAGCTTTGAAAACCAGTTTCAGAAATGACCAGACTACAGTGTGAAAGTTATGTTTGTTTCTCCTTGATGGAAACCTCCCTCGCCCCCCAGGTTCACTCTACTTTCCTGTAAGCTGAGCACCCTCCCCTCCCCCCTTCGATCACTGCTTGCAGAGGCAATAAAGTCATTGTTGCGTCACATTCATGCATTCTTTATTAATTCATCACACAAACAGGGGGATAACTGCCAAGGTAGCCCAGGAGGGGTGGTGGAGGAGGGAGGGACGAGGCCACACAGCACTTTAAAACTTATTGAATGCCAGCCTTCTGTTGCTTGGGCAATCCTTTGGGGTGGAGTGGCTGTAGGCCCCCCCACCGCGTTCTTGGGCGTCTGGGTGAGGATGCTATGGAACTTGGGGTGGGGGGTAGTTGGTTACACAGGGGCTGTAGCAGCAGTCTGTGCTCCTGCTGCCTTTTCTGCAGCTCAACCATATGCTGGAGCATATGAGTTTAATCCTCCAGCAGCCTGAGCATTGACTCCTGCCTTCTTTCAGCAAGCTGATGCCACCTAACATCTTCAGCCCACCACCTCTCCTCATGGTCATATTGTGTTTTCTTGCACTCTGAGATTGTCTGCCTCCATGTATTTTGCTGTGCTCTGTCAGTGTGGGAGGACAGCCTGAGGTCAGAACATTTAATCGCGAATGCGTTTTTTTCGCCTTCTTATCTTTGCTAGCCTCTGGGAAGGAGAAACATATGCAGCTGGTGGAGGAAAAAAAGGGAAAGTAGTAGTTAAAGAGACATTTTATAGAACAATGGGTAGACTCTTTCACAGTAAATCCTGCTGTTAACATTACAAAGCACATGTGCTTTCATTACAAGGTCACATTGTGCCTCTTATTGAGGATATGCCGGTTTGGTGTGAGAGATCACTCACGCAGGGCCGGGCAGCAGAATTCGGCTTGCAGGCAGCCATGGTAAGCCGCAGTCTTTTGGCTTCTTTAATCTTCATAACATGTGGGAATGGTTTCAAACAGCAGCACCCTCATTTCCCATATGAAGTAGCCATTGGGTTGGCCATTTAAAATGGGTTGGCAATTTAAAAGGAGGGGCTGCAGCTTCCAGGTTCACATGCAGCGGAAACCCAACTAACCCTGATTTCTGTTCAGCCACAAACAGCCCAGCAGGAACGGGCACCTCTGAATGTCTGCTTACTAAAACAACCATATTTCAACCAGGTGACCATGAATGATATCACTCTCCTGAGGGTAACACAGAGAGATAAAGAACGGATGTTGTTTGAATGCCAGCAAACACCGGGACCATACGCTGCAATGCTTTGTTCTGCAGTGATTCTCGACTAAGTGCTACTGGCCTGGCGTGGGAAAGTGTCCTACCATGGAGGACAGAATAAGGCTGCCCTCCCCAGACACCTTTTGCAAAGGCTTTAGGAGTACATCCAGGAGAGCTTTATGGAGGTGTCCCTGGAGGATTTCCGCTCCATTCCCAGACTTTCTCCAGTAGCTGTACTGACCATGAATGCCAAGGCAAATTAATTGTTAAACACGCTTGCTTTTAAACCATGTATAAATATTTACAAAAGGTACACTCACCAGAGGTCCCTTCTCCACCTTCAGGGTCCAGGAGCCCACCTTGGATAGGTTCGGGGGGTACCGAGTCCAGTGATAAACAGATCCTGGCTGTTGGGGAAACCAGTTTCTCCGCTTCCTTGCTGTGAGCTATTATCTTCCTCGCCCCCAAAACCCGCTTCCGTGTTGCCTCCCACTCCTTGGACGGTGTCAAAGCACAGGGTTGAGGTAGTGGTGGCTGCACCCCCTAGAATGGCATACAGCTCATCATAGAAGCAGCATGTCTGGGGCTCTGAACCAGAGCGGCTGTTTGCCTCTCTGGTTTTTTGGTAGGCTTGCCTGAGCTCCTTAATTTTCACGCGGCACTGCTGTGGGTCCCTGTTATAGCCCCTGTCCTTCATGCCACTGGAGATTTTTTTCAAATATTTTGGCATTTAGTCTTTTCGAACAGAGTTCTGCCAGCATGGATTCGTCTCCCCATACAGTGATCAGATCCTGTACCTCCCATTCGGTCCATTCTGGAGCTCTTCGGCGATTCTGGGACTGCATGGTCTCCTGCGATGATGAGCTCTGCATGGTGACCTGTGCAGGTGAGCTCACCACGCTGGCCAAACAGGAAATGAGATTCAAAAGTTCGTGGGCCTTTTCCTGTATACCTGGCCAGTGCATCTGAGTTGAGAGCGCTGTCCAGAGCGGTCACAACTGAGCACACTGGGATAGCTCCTGGAGGCCAAAACCATTGAATTGCATCCACAGTACCCCAAATTCGACCCGGCAAGGCCAATTTCAGCGCTAATCCCCTCGTCGGGGGTGAGTAAAGAAATCGATTTTAAGAGCTGTTTAAGTTGAAAAAAGGGCTTCGTCACGTGGATGGACGCAGGGTTAAATCGAGAGAACTCTGCTAAATTCAACCTAAACTCGTAGTGTAGACCAGGCTTAAGTCTTATTGAAATGACTTGGATTCAGCATGAACAATTTGAAATGCAGATTTGTTCTTAAACCATTAGTCCAAGTTACATAGCTTGACAATGACAATTTTCCAAGACATGACAGCTATCAAGTGTGTTCCACAAAGGGACTTACTCCTGTATGCGTGGCAATGCATTAATGTTTCATTAATTTGTGCTGGACATGGCCCACCTTGATTACCATGCACATTGTAGGGAGAGTGGTCACTTTGGATGAGCTATTACCAGCAGGAGAGTGAGTTTGTGTGGGGGAGTGGAGGGTGAGAAAACCTGGATTTGTGCTGGAAATGGCCCAACTTGATGATCACTTTAGATAAGCTATTACCAGCAGGACAGTGGGGTGGGAGGAGGTATTGTTTCATGATCTCTGTGTGTATATAAAGTCTGCTGCAGTTTCCACGGTATGCATCCGATGAAGTGAGCTGTAGCTCACGAAAGCTCATGCTCAAATAAATTGGTTAGTCTCTAAGGTGCCACAAGTACTCCTTTTCTTTTTGTGAATGTTTCTGGAGTAACATCTGTGCTACATCATAGTCTACTAGAAAATTAGTTATTACTAATATTAAGTTATAATTACACAGGCAAACATACCCTAACAATGGACAAATATCTCTAATGGGTAGATTTCTGCTATCACTCAAATCAGTTACTCTGGCAGAGATGCGGTATCAGATAATTACATCCAACTGATCCAACTGAAAATACTACCAACCCCCTCTTTAAAACAATATTTCCTACCCTTGTAAACTTGGAACACATCTCTTCTGCATCTTTCACCATATTTGCTCGGAGCATATATTTTGCACATTTGGAGTTGATGAATCTATCTGCTGTATCCAAAGACTGTGCTTCATCCATCCATTTGGCAGCTTCCTTGAGATTACCTACATGCTGTTATGGAAAAAAAAAGTGAGTTATATTTCATTCTTAAATAAATTTTTGACTAAATATAGACATTTTATAGCTATTAGTACTTTGGCACCAGGATTTATAAGCACCGTAGAAATGTTAAAGGTAGATTTTAGTCTTTTTTTCCTGTGGACTATCCAAAGTGACCACTCATTGTAAGTTACGATGCTTTACTCCATAGTATAAACAAACTGGAAAGCGTGTTTACATTTTCTGATTGACAGAACAGAGTGTCAAATAAAAAACAGAGCAAATGATCATGCCCCAAACCAGAAAATCACATTATCAAATCTTATGAAAATTTCAACTGAGTAAAGGACCTCTCAGCCTAAAATTAGACATATTTAATTCAACTTTTTTACCTTGTAAATTTTTGCTTTTAAATAGAACAGTTCTATTAATGTTGGAGTGCTTGCAATTGCAGCATTAATGTATTCCAAGGCCAATGAACACTGGCCAAGTTTGTCAAAGTGCTGTGCCAGGAAATAACGAACCCAAAGTAGTGTCGTTGGGGGCTCCTTCTCTCCATTTTCTGTAACAAAACAGATATAAAATTACAGTGGCCAATAAGGTTGAAGACTTCATTTGGGGAAAAACACAAAAAAAAACTTGATAAATTGAGCAATATTTGCTAAATTGTTTTCATTTGCAAAAAGGTAGAGATATAACTATTCTCTGGCAAAAGGCAGCAGCACTCCAACAATTATTGATAACTGTCAATACAGGGATTAGTAACTGAAATGTAATTTTAATACCTGTCCATTGAAACTTACCATATGGACTAAAAAAGTCACAGGTTTTCAGAGAGGCTTCGTAACCAGTAATAAGTTCTTGAATTATTTCTACCTATATATGGAAAAATATAAATTTAAACGTTTGCCTTAAAATACTATAAATGTTGGAAATAGGCTCATGTTAACATTTTTACAGTTATATCACATCACCTAAAAATACAGTGAAGCAGTGTTTAAGGAACTACACTAAAATAAACAGATACTTAACTGGGGAAAATACTGGATGGATCATATGTGTATTCTAGAAACTACAATTTCTGTTCCATCACTTTCACAAGATATTTTGTGTTCATCCATGGTAGCTGTTCTACATTTTTTTCCCCACTCTATATTCTTGAAAATTAGCAATCAAAACTCAATTAAATGTATTTGATTTGTCACCCCCTCCCAAGTGTTGCTTAGTAAATATTTTAGGTACTTCGATTTTTGAATGCCCAGCTTGAGACAACTTGAAGAGGGTTGGTTTCTGAAGAGGGCTGCAAGTATGCTTCTCATAAGGATGAAGGGTGGAAAGGGGTCTCTGGCTGAGTCCCTGTGAAATGACTACATGAACGCTGCTGGCATTTTAATTGAGTTATTAATGATGCTAGGGCAGTTAGAACCTTGGCTATATGACTTAGATTTTTAAATCTAAATAAAGAGGCCTGATTTTTGATGCTCAGCACTTGCTGAAAACCAGGCCCCTTAAATGTCTAAAGTTGGTCACCCAAAAGTTCAGGCACCTGAAATCAATAGTCTCTTTTGAAAATTTAGCCTACAATCCGAAATTTGCATTGTACAATCTTGACACAAACACACTCTCTGTAAAGAGTTATGTGTAATATCATAAGAACCAACTGATTTTATTCTAGAGCAGATGACTTGGTAGTGCAATACATCTGTTCCTGAACGCTTTAGAATTCTTTTAGTACAATTCACTGTTTTGTAGCTAGGTTAACGGAGATTAAAAGTTGCCTTTCAAGTCTAGCAAATATCCAACTTCTCAAGGGAACAAGACTAGAAATTAAGATGAACAGGAACAATTATAATATGTGTACAAAATACAGTACATGCTCAAATGCATTTAAAATCTGGGTTGAGCATGGTGCATATGGGAGGGGACAACTCTATGGACCTGTTACATAAATGCATTAGCTTTTCACCACTTACAGATGTAAGTTAAAATCTGGATTGTTACACACAGAATGTGTTTGGTGATCACAATCTTCTCTATATAAAACAAAATAATTACGAAGTTAAAAGAAGAAATGATGGAAAAACCCTGCAAAATTAGCAAGATTTAAATCTAATGAAATATGCAACATTTTGAAAACATACTTTTAAAAGTATGAGAACTACAACACAAAAACTAAAGGTCACTCTAGAAGACTAAGTGAAGTGGTCAGAAGGGCTTATCTTAAGTAAACACACTTTAATGTGTCAGGAAATACCAAGTCTCATTTTTCAAAGTAAATTATTTCACATTGGATCTGTTAAATGCCATGAAGCCATTGTGAACTCTTCAAAAGGGGTTATATTTATGAATGGGCATAAAAAGAGTTTTGAAAAAAATCTCAACAGAAGTCATGTTTTTGATAAAAAATAAAATAAATATCGTAGCACTTACATATTAGCCCTTTCCCCCTCCCCCCCCCACAGACCTAAATTTTAACAAAGGAGAAAAAGTGCTGAAGAGCCACATAGGCAAGCAGACAAAGGAGAGAAACATATCTGATATTGCTCTCAGACCTACCTGCTTCCATTTGTTGAAAGGACCTTTAAAGGGCCAGTAGAAAACCTCTTATACAACCCTTTTCTTTTTTTAAGAGAATATTAAAATACTGAAAATACTAGTTTCCCCTTAAGCAGCAAGCTTAAGGTATATAGCTACACTACACAAAACAGAACAAGCCACCTTTCCTTAGTGCTTTTCATTACTCATCTGAAGCGCTCCCAGACTTTAAATTCTTCTCATTTAACTACTGAAAAAATCAGATAATTTTTGTTGTGGTCAAGAAGCTTTACTAGCTTGAGAGTTATTTATGTCAAGAGGAATTAAATCTTCATACTGACTTCAGAAATACCAAACATGCTTTAGGAACCAATTTGAGCATTGTCTGGTTCCTAAAGTGACACAGATTCTACTAAATTGCACTCGCTCTTTAACAGGATGCTAAATTCTTCCCCATTCAGTATTGTATACTGAGTTCTGTTTCTATAAAACAAGTATAATGGAAATTTAATTCTGAAAAACAATCTAAATGATAAATTTGCAAGAGTAATATTTGAAGAACTCAGTGGAAACAACTGCAAAAAAGAAGTTACTCTGTAAATCAGGTATTTTATAGATGTTATTCCAAAGATTCTTTAGATGAAAATAAGTGTAACCTTTGTTTGCTATGAGTATACATTCACTGGGAATCCATTTTTCCTTCTCTCTCACACACTTTGACCATTTTTATTTCATCTCTTACAGCAACACTAATAATTTAGAAAAATATATCTAAACATATTTCCAACTCAATACTCATTTTGACATTTACATAATATATCATCTTAAGATTTTGTAATGGGCTTTCAGATTTAATAAGTTAATGCAATTTTCAATTTGGCGTACTTGCTACTTCAAGGCAAAGTTAATGTCCTGCAAATGTGATTCATCTTTACTCAGTCCAAGTCCTCAAATATGACCATGTTACCTACAGTTTAGATGCAAATGTTCATCTCTTTGACACAGTTGTGCTCCTCAGACAAAAGGTTACAGAAGCAGGCCACCATGACTTAAAACTCAGGCTTCACTGGGATAATTGTGGAGCCAGTTCCAGAACTGAGGACCCTCCAGTGAGAACACCCTTGCCTCTGGTCCCTCAGAGAGATTAAAGGTAAGGGCTCTAGGCAGAAGTACCCTTTCTTCTTTACCGCAACAGGTAGCCTTCTTAGTAATCAGGACTTAGACCAGACAGAGTTACAGGTCAGCGTTTGTACCCTGCATTATATCTGGAAGCATTATCAAGCCAATGCAGGCTTTTGACAGGTGTAACGTGCTCCAAACAGCTGCCACAGTTAAGAAAGCAGATTGCCACAGTCTGAACTAATTGTAGATTCAAAAAAAAAAAAAACAACCTTAAGAGTGGATAACTACCTCTCTGGCCTCCAAAGCACCCGCTCTCATGAAACTTATATAGCACGTTTTCACAGGTACTACTCAGTCAAAATATGAGTTGGTTACATTTGAAAATGAAAGCACTGAATTATGAAGCTAAGCAAAACCCAATTATATCCTAAGTAAATTCTGCATTGTTTGTATTTCTCAAATATATATTTTTATCGTACAAACTTAAATGCAAACAACATGTATGCACCTTAAAGTCATAAGTTATTTGTTATAAATGAATAGGTAACGGATTTCCAAAAATTCACACAAATGCATTTTCTTAATTATTTTATTCTTGTACATAAATAGCTCTTCCTGAGTGGAATAGTATTGAAAAATAAACTGTGTTCTCTTAACTAAGAGGTAGCATGGGGGAAATTCATCTTCTTAGTGTGATAACTCGTCAGTTTGACAGACAATAATATTTTTAAATAAATCCTTTCAGAGACAAGCACAAAAACTATCCAATTCCATTTTTAGAGATTGCTATGACATGTTAAAATATTGATAAAACGATCTGCTGAATACTGAGTTAATTACATCTTGTATTACAGCAGTTAGTCAAAATACATTACATCATGCTAAACACTCAAGATGGTTAACTAAATCAAATTAAATGACTAATATATTAAAGTAAAATTATTCAATATTTTACTTTATGAAATTGTAAACAAGAGCAAACAGAAGAAAAACTGAATATAGTTTTTAAAATGTTACCATACTGTATAACTTAGCATTTCATTTTGTTAACTACTTAAACAATACTAGTTTATCAGTCATGACCACCAGTTTTAAGTAATACCTTTTCAATTTTTTACAGCAAATAAAACCTCAATAAGTATTTCTACTGTATAAACCTATGAATACAAAAAATAAAGTTTTAAATATTTTATTCCTCAGTATAATTTTCAGAAACAATCAGCACAATTAACATTTTAGCATAGATTTTAAGCACTACTTTCTGATTTTGTAGGATATAGGGCAGATGTATCTACATTTTCTTCTTAGAAAGACTAACTATGTTCAGTTCTATTTTCTTGTATGGTAGCCCCAACAACCTGGAACAAAAGTAACTGAGATTCTTTAAAGGTAATGTACGTTGATTTCTGCATAATACTTTGTGAAATCTCTAGGAGGACTGAATCTGTCTTGCGATTCACAATTAAAGGCCACAAAAAATTCTATAAACGCATTTGTTAATTATTTATTAACTGAACACATGAACATGTGATTACAGCCAAGCAAACACAAAGGCCTCTTCTACATTAAGAATATTTGTCAATGTTTCTTTCCTCCACGAGTACTGCTTTGAGCAGGGCTTAATGACATCATAATAAAGACATTTGCATCCTGTTCATACTATGGCTTTTGCTGTTACAGTGGCGGGAGAAGAGGTGTGCACTAGTGAAGAAGAATTCTCACAAAATTTTCAGAGTAGACATATCCAGGGAGGATATGGTCCTGCCTAGATGGACAACGCAATGAAGAGGAGACTAAACAAGTAGGGAAAGGGAGAAGATACAGCTAGGGTGACCAGACAGCAGGTGGAAAAAATCGGGACGGGGGTGGGTGGTAATAGGTACCTATATAAGAAAGAGCTCCAAATACAGGGACTGTCCCTATAAAATTGGGACATCTGGTCACCCTAGATACAGCAGCCAGATCATACGGCTACTCAAAGGCGTGTGCAAATCATAGTTGATTTTATAACTATAAAGGTGTATGCATTAAATGATTAATAAATAAAAACAACAGTCTTTATTTACTTTTCATGGCCACAAGAATTAAAGTGGGTCAGTCTTGTGGGAATTTTTGCATGAAAGGTGGTGGTGGTTTAGCAAAGCAATTCTGGGTCATGACCTTTTCCTTGATGAATACCTAGAAATCACACATTTTGGAATCTATTTTGATATTTGAAGTTTAAGTGTACTAAGATTTCATGTATTTAAAATTTAACTCTTCATTGTTTTGCACTGGTTTTAGTAATTTAGATAAACTGTATTTTTCAGTGGTTAATGATAAAGCATATAAAAGCACCATACAAGTCTTAAGTAGATATTACTTATCTAGAGGACTCTAAAGACAGCACTGTAGAAAAGTGAGTGAACTTGTCTACCAATTTTCTGTTCCCAACACAGAAGCCTATACTTTATGCATTCTGGTTCTCACCAAACTCTGTAAAGCAAAGATCTTTTTCCCCAAGATTCCAGCCTGTTTAAAGTGTTTTTCCTGTAGCAGATAACAAATGATGCCGAATGCTTTCTGTGGGATGCTGAAGAGCGACATTACGTAACTCCATTTCTTAGTCTTATTTAAGAAAAGAAATAAAAATTTTAAAAATAAAAATGCTTTAAGGTCCCAGCAGTTTCAATTCTTCCTCCTCTGTAAACCGTAAATTGTTTGAGATTTGGAGGACTGAAAGAACTTGCCTGCAGAGCTCATGATGCTATACTACACCTTGAGTCTTAATTTTTTACAGCCTCACCAAACACTTAGAGGGAATTTCAGAATTATCCAATCCTCATTTTCTCCATCTAACAGTCTGAAGAATATAAAATACAAGATGACATATGCAGGATTCAACAGTGTAAAGGAGGGAACATTCAGGGTATGAAAGTATTTACTTGAAACAGTCAAGTTTGACTTGAGACACGACTGTGATGAAATCAGTACACAGCTAAGTTTCCTTTGTCTCACTTGTAAAGCTTCCATTACACAGCCTACTACATCATTCCTATAAATTAAGTCCACAGCATAATGAACAATGTAATAAGTACACATTAATCTCTTTATTTTTACATACCTTGTACAGTAACTGGAGTTCTTAGAGATATTTGTCCCTATGAGTGCTACACTTCAGGCATTCATGAGCCCCTTTTCCTTTGATCAGAAGCTTTTTGGTAGCACTGTCCATTTGATCTACATATGTGCCCTAGCTAGCCTCGTGCCCTGTACCTGATAAACCACCCTCAGTTCCTTCTCTACTGCTACGGCAAAGACTCCGAAGCAAAGGGGAAGGAGGATAGATAGTGGCGCATGCTCAGGGACACAAATCTCAAAGAACTCCAGTTACCTTGTAAGTAACTGCTCCTTCCTTCCTCAGACAACATCCCTGTGGGTGCTCCACTATAGGTGGATTCCCAAGCAATACTTCCTATAAGAGGGGGGTGTTTTGAAGCCCAATGTAAGGGCTAGTCTACACTGGCAAGGCTAAAGCACTGCCGCAGCAGAGCTTTAACGTGGCTTGTGTAGTCACGACGGAGTGCTAGGAGAGAGCTCTCCCAGCGCTCCAAAAAACCCCACCTCCACGAGAGGCGTGGCTCCCAGAGCTGGTGCACTGTTTATCCTGGCGCTTTACAGTGCTGAAACTTGCTGCACTCAGGGGGGTGTTTTTTCACACCCCTGAGTGAGAAAGTTGCAGCGCTGTAAAGTGCCAGGGTAGACAAGCCCTAAGGCTGTTTGAAGAACAGCAGTTCCAAAAGCAGCATCTGCCCCTGAGGCATGAACCAGAGAACAATGGTCTGAAAAGATGTGAGCTGAATCCCATGTGGCATGTCCTCAGATTTCTACAAATGAAACATTCTTCAAAAGAGCTACAGATGCAGACTGTGATCCAGCAGAACAGGCTGTAACTGTTGGAGGGGGTTAAGAATTAGAAACCTCATAAGATAAACAGAGGCAGAAACTCATCTGGCTTTGGGTTCAGATGGGGCCCCCTTTAACTGTCTGTGAAAGAAACAAAATCTTTGAGAAGCCCTAAAAGGTGTAGTTCTCTCTAGATAGAAAGTCAATGCTCCAACGTCTAAGGTGTGAAGCGTGGCTTCTTCTCTGGAGTAGTGAGTCTTGCAGTAAAAGACCAGGAATTAAATGTTAAATTGCTATGGAAATTGGAGGTTACTTTGGAGAAGGGGGGGGGGGGGGAAGGAAGTGGTCTGGTAGATAGAATCAGTCATAGAATATCAGGGTTGGAAGGGACCTCAGGAGGTCATCTAGTCCAACCCCCTGCTCAAAGCAGGACCAATCCCCAAATAAATCATCCCAGCCAGAGCTTTGTCAAGCCTGATCTTAAAAACCTCTAAAGAAGGAGATTCCACTATCTCCCTAGGTAACCCATTCCAGTGTTTCACCACCCTCCTAGTGAAAAAGCTTTTCCTAATAACCAACCTGAACCTTCCCCACTGCAACTTGAGACCATTACTCCTTGTTCTGCCATCTGCTACCACTAAGAACAGCGTAGGTCCATCCTCTTTGGAACCACCTTTCAGATAGCTGAAAACAGCTATCAAATTCCCCCTCATTCTTCTCTTCCGTAGACTAAACAATCCCAGTTCCCTCAGCCTCTCCTCATAAGTCGTGTGCTCCAGCCCCTAATCATTTTTGTTGCCCTTCGCTGGACTCTCTCCAATTTTTCCACATCCTTCTTGTAGTGTGGGGCCCAAAACTGGACACAGGTACTCCAGATGAGGCCTCACCAGTGTCAAATAGAGGGGAACGAACCACCTCCTTCAATCTGCTGGCAATGCTCCTACTTATACAGCCCAAAATGCTGTTAGCCTTCTTGGCAACAAGGGCACACTGTTGACTCATATCCAGCTTCTCGTCCACTGTCACCCCTACGTCCTTTTCTGCAGAACTGCTGCCTAGTCACTCGGTCCCTAGTCTGTAGCAGTGCAAGGGATTCTTCCATCCTAAATGCGGACTCTGCACTTGTCCTTGTTGAACCTCAGACTTCTTGCGGCCCAATCTTCTAATTTGTTTAGATCCCTCTGTATCCTATCCCTACCCCAGGGCTGGCCCACAACATTTTGGCACCTGAAGCGGGGAGCTCAAATGACACCCCTATGCCCCCTTGCTTCGGTCAAAACTTTTAAAGGTCTCAATTCTGCCTTCTTCTTGTTCTACTCCTCTCATGGTACTGCTCTGCTACCTATCCCAATAAAGGAGAACTAAACTTCAAATGCCTTGTTCAAAAATTTTAAGGAACGCTTAACTTTCAAATGCCTGAACAGCAAATGTCACTTTTCTTGTCTGCATAGTACACACGGGCATTTTTATCTGTTTGAATAATGAAACTTTAGCAAAGCTTTTGACACGGTCTCCCACAGTATTCTTGTCAGCAAGTTAAGGAAGTATGGGCTGGATGAATGCACTATAAGGTGGGTAGAAAGCTGGCTAGATTGTCGGGCTCAACGGGTAGTGATCAATGGCTCCATGTCTAGTTGGCAGCCGGTATCAAGTGGAGTGCCCCAAGGGTTGGTCCTGGGGCCGGTTTTGTTCAATATCTTCATAAATGATCTGGAGGATGGTGTGGATTGCACTCAGCAAATTTGCGGATGATACTAAACTGGGAGGAGTGGTAGATACGCTGGAGGGGAGGGATAGGATACAGAAGGACCTAGACAAATTGGAGGATTGGGCCAAAAGAAATCTGATGAGGTTCAATAAGGATAAGTGCAGGGTCCTGCACTTAGGACCGAAGAACCCAATGCACAGCTACAGACTAGGGACCGAATGGCTAGGCAGCAGTTCTGCAGAAAAGGACCTAGGGGTGACAGTGGACGAGAAGCTGGATATGAGTCAGCAGTGTGCCCTTGTTGCTAAGAAGGCCAATGGCATTTTGGGATGTATAAGTAGGGGCATAGCGAGCAGATCGAGGGACGTGATCGTTCCCCTCTATTCGACATTGGTGAGGCCTCATCTGGAGTACTGTGTCCAGTTTTGGGCCCCACACTACAAGAAGGATGTGGATAAATTGGAGAGAGTCCAGCGAAGGGCAACAAAAATGATTAGGGGTCTGGAACACATGAGTTATGAGGAGAGGCTGAGGGAGCTGGGATTGTTTAGCCTGCAGAAGAGAAGAATGAGGAGGGATTTGATAGCTGCTTTCAACTACCTGAAAGGGGGTTCCAAAGAGGATGGCTCTAGACTGTTCTCAATGGTAGCAGATGACAGAACGAGGAGTAATGGTCTCAAGTTGCAGTGGGGGAGGTTTAGATTGGATATTAGGAAAAACTTTTTCACTAAGAGGGTGGTGAAACACTGGAATGCGTTACCTAGGGAGGTGGTAGAATCTCCTTCCTTAGAGGTTTTTAAGGTCAGGCTTGACAAAGCCCTGGCTGGGATGATTTAACTGGGAATTGGTCCTGCTTCGAGCAGGGGGTTGGACTAGATGACCTTCTGGGGTCCCTTCCAACCCTGATATTCTATGATAATCTAAGTGGCGCTTTCTGTGCCTTCTTGGTTGCAAAGATTTGAACTGCTTCCTGAAGGTCCACAGTCTGGGTCAGCTCATGCCCTATTGAGATGGTTGCAAGGCCGACCAGCCTCTCCTGTGCATTGTGGAGCGTAGATGTGTTTTTATTAACTTCAGCTTGGAGAAGCTGTGTTCTTCACTAGCAACTGTTACAGGAAATGTTAGAAGTATGAGCAGAGCAACAAAAGCATTTGGAAAGAGGGTGGTCATCTTATTTGTGCACATATATTCCAGAACAGTCTTTGGAGTTGATCCTGCTGAAATTTATCTTGAAAAGGCTTTCAGTTCATCACCTAAATCACTCACATCAATATCATGCATATCATGTGTCAACACTGTCTCTAGTGCCCAGCACTGCTGGTGTAGGTCTTCAGGTATAGTGAGGAGTTTTGGAATATCATACAACATCCCAAATATTCTGCTGTGTTCCTTGAGCTGCATGAAATGTTCTTCAACTGACTGTATTGAGCAATCTAGCACCTGGTTAAAGAATTCAACTTTGAATTGTTGTTTGGGGCCTCTTATGGGATTATCCCATGCCTTGTAACAAAATGTCTTTGATGACTCTTGTATTCTTGAATGGGTGGGAAAATAGCTTCAGTCTGAAGCTCCTCTACCAACTTCTGTGCACTCTTCAGAACGTTTTGAAATCCCTCGTCTGACCGGTAAGACTTTAGGGATGACTTTGCTTTGTCCAGTTGTGCCATTGCTCCCGATATATCAAGATCAACATCTTGAAGTCTCTTGCTTACAACATTTATTTCAAACAGTGTGTCATGCCACAACACTAAGCCACACAGAAATTTGAAGTTACGTATGTTTCTGGTGATTCCATTTCCCTCTGCCACTGTTCTCCCACGAACAGTTCCTGTCATAGCATTATCCTCCATAATGGCATCTATGGCATCATCTATCTTCCAAATTTTGTGTTTAATAGGCTTTAATCGCCTCCACTTGACTTTGTCATTGTGTGGCACTCAGTGGTTTCAGTGTCAGAGAGGATGTTCCCAGATGCTACTTCAAAATTTGCCGTTGATGAGATAAAAATAGATACTTTGAATTACATTAAAAAATTCAGCAGTCTCACTAGAAGCTGATGCTGCATCACTGACCACCAAGTTCAATGAATGCAGACATGGATCCGAGAGTTAACTCTTCGAGCTCTTTTTGTCCCATGGGATCCATGTCTGTACTCCTCTGTTCTTTCCCCTCATGTTGGCACCATCATCATAGCCCTGATCTCTCATGTCAGCTATCGCAATCCCCGTATCTTCTAGCTTTTTAAGAAGCGCATTTGTCATACCAGGTCCCGTAGTATCATCAATGTCAATAAATTCTAGAAAATGCTCTCGACAGTCACCATTGCAGGGACATTTTCACTATGTTCTGTGGTTGTTACAAAAACGCACCATTAAAGTCATTTGTTCCATATGGCTGATGTCAGCTGTGAAGACCTGAAGTCAGCAAGATATTACTCTGTTCTGATGTGTCACAATCTTCTGTTTGACTTTTGTTGCCAGTAACTGTATGATCTCATTTTGAATGGTTTTTCCAAAGTAGTGGTGTGTGTACATTTCTTGGGTGGTGACTCTTAGATGTTCCTGGAGTACAGCATCAAACTCAGCCATCAGCTCCACAATTTTAAGCAAGTTTCCATTGTTTGGCACATACAGCTGATCTGAAGTGCCGCACAGTGCTAGGTTTGGGTAGCAAGCATTCTCACAATGGCAATGAGCCCTTTCAGAACATTTTGCCAGTAAAGAGACTCTGATACAATCTTATCTTGATGCTGATCATGGTGGCCTTTAACCTTAGTCTCATATCAAGCTCTTTCCACCTACGGAATGCTCTCTGGTGATTTTCTGCCTTCTCGTGGCATGCCAGATTTCTAGCCAGCTTTTTCCAGTCCTTTGTTCCTGTAGGACCCAATGTGGCGGGAACATGAGACTGCAAGAGTGTGCAACAAAACCAGTATGCAGCATTCTGGGTTTGAGTACATAAGCCATGGCCTCTCCACTTCGTCACAATTGGGGATTTCACTCCAGTAATGTGTTGGTTGGAAACTTCTATTTTCATTGTTTTGGGGGAACTTGAAGTTTTTCACTTGCTGTGGCCCAAGCAGTACAAGGAAGTCCCCCAGGCTACTGCTCAAGTGGGTCCACAGTCCTGGATCATCTAGACTTAAGGAACTAAACTCAGCAGCAGCTGTTTCTTGCGCCTCCACCGCACTCTTCTCTGATCTACACTTTTCTTCAGGAATGTGCATGGTTACATCCATTTGAGATGGAGATATGGATGCTGCAGTAGCTGACAGGTCACCTGCACTCTGACTAACTGGAAGATCAGGCATCTCCTCACCACTCACATCCTCACTGGGGCCGGAAGGCTCACCATGAACATTTGTGTCTATCTCAGGAGAGCTCCTTCCTGCTTAGATAGAAAGCAAAAGAAGCTTTTCTATCTTTTTCTAAATGCTGCCCCAGAGGGGAGTTTTATTCTTTCACTCATGACTGCTGTTCTGTGCCAGCTATAATGGCTCTCAACACTCAACTGAAGGGGACAAATAAGCAGACTGGTAGCAGGGCCTGAGTGAGGGAAAATATCAGCGTCTTAAGGGCCTAACTGGCTCCTACTACTTCAGTTGACTGCCTGTTCTCCTCAAGTATGTTCAGGGAAGCAGCAGGAAACAGGAAGCTCCCTGAGAAGCTGGTGTTAATCAGTCCAGGCTCCTGGGGGTGCTAAAGAGATACATAAGAGGCTCCTCCTCCTCTCTCTCCCTGTAGGTCCTGCTGCTTTCTGTTATATCCTCTCACCTTTTCTCCTGCCTGCCCATTATGTCTCGTGCCTCCTTCCTCTAGCACAGCACTCCACCATCTCTGTGCATCCAGAGCAGAGAGAATACATATGGACCAGCAGCAGACAATTTTCTACACGCTGGGTCCTAATGGCGCCCCCCCCCAACAATCTGGCACCCGAGGTGGCCGCCTCAGTTTGCCTCATGGTAATGCCAGCCCTGTCCTACCCTCCAGTATATCTACCACTCCTCCCAGTTTAGGGTCATCTGCAAACTTGCTGAGGGTGCAAGCCACACCATTCTCCAGATCATTAATGAAGATATTGAACAAAACCGGCCCCAGGACCGACCCTTGGGAATACCCTTCCTTATAAAAGACACTGTGGGAGGTTCAGCCATTAAGGCCCCTAATTAAGAGAAGATATTGCCACTAAAAAGGCAGTTCTCAGACAAATTTAACAGGGAACATTTGACTAGCAGCTTGAAGTGTGGTTTCATGGGGGAGTTGAGGACAACGTTCAGACCTCATGCTGCGGTAGGTTCTGTGATATATGGAAAGAGATGCAAAGCCTTCAATTAATCAAGATTATTAGGTGAGCAAATATTGAAAATCCTTCCACTGGAGAATGGAAGACAGTAATAGCAGCTACATGAACTTTAACAGAACTCAAAGCTGAGCAGTTCAAAATGTGTGACTGAATGTAGTCAAGAGGGGAAAGACCCCACTAAGTGCACCAGTGTTGGAATCTTTTCCATTTCTATAGGTATGTTTTTCTAGTAGATGACTTTCTCCTGCTCTTGAACAGCCAATTTCTATTCATTTCTATAAATTACCAAAATAACGGAAACTGGTGTGATTATATTGTGTTATTTTGACAAATTATTTGACAAATTATGGACAGTTTAAAAATATTTTGTACAGAATTTAACTTTTTGGCACAGAATTCTCCCAGGAGTAAGAACTAGCTTTCTAGCCATACCTTTAGGAGGGACAACTTCCTGTCTCAGAAGTGTCCCTTAAGAGGGACAGAGAACGGGATTGGGAATGGAAACAAAGCATATGCCGTAATCTAATGTTACAACCTTCAGAACCCACCTGTTTGAAGTGATTAGTTCCCAAAATGGAAAGAAATGAGAAATGTTTTCAAAGGGCTGGAGTAGGTGGGTAGAACAATGCAGCTGATGATCTGCAACCCTCAAAAGTAATCAAAATGGTTGCTTGTTGTAACATTCTGTACCTCGGGGGAACACCCTACACTCCCATGTTCAACTTTATAAAATGATTGTGTGGTATCCAATGCAAAGTTTGTCACGTGGAGAGTTTTTTCGGAAGGCTCATAATGCACTGAGCATGGTTGTTATAGCGATGTTATAGTAATTGTTACAGTAATGTTACAGTAGGGTTATAATTTCATGTATATAATTTGAAGCTGAAAATGTATCCTCATGGCTGAAAGCAAGCCCATGCAAACATTCTTCAAGAACAGAGACAGTTCACACCTTGTCAGGGCATGGACAGGACGAACCCAGCCCAGCCTCAAGGAAGAATGGACACTGACTTAGGCAACAACTTCCTTGGGGCAGTCTGGGACTGCGATGAGGTAATGCTCACCTGACTTCGAAAGGGAGAGGGGGGGCGCAAAGCCAAGAGGAAAGAAAGGAGACACATTTTGCCATGCTCTTCCTCTCTCTTCCACCTAAATCTATAGGCATCACCACCACGCAACGACTGAAACGCTGATCAAAGGGGAGAGTCTGACTGAAAAGTAATCAGCCAGCCTGTGGTGAGATGCATCTAAGTTTTTAAAGACACTAAGACTGTTAAGATCAGCTTAGAATGCATTTTACTTTTATTTCATTTGACCAAATCTAACTTGTTATGCTTTAACTTAAATCTGTTTGTTTATTCTACCTGAAATAGTATGTTTGGTTTGAAGTGGGTCAGAGACTCCCTTTGGGATAACAAGCCTGGTACACATCAATTTTTTTGTTAAATAGACAAACTTATTTAAGCTTGCAGCATCCAGCGGGCATTACCGGACACTGCAAGATGGAGGTTCCTAGGGTTGTATCTGGGCCCGGAGATATTGGCAAGTGTTGTTCACTTGCAAGTAGCTGGGAGCAGCTTACATGCCAGAGACTGTGTGTGAACAGCCCAGGAGTGGGGGTTCTCACAGCAGAGCAGGGTAAGGCTGGCTCCCAGAGTCAAGGATTGGAGTGGCTTAGCATATCACTAGTCCAGACAACACCAGAGAGGAACGTCACACTTGCCCAAAGACAAGGGCTGTCACAGCAGAGGTTGGAGGCCTCCTCTTTCGGAACAGAGGCCTTTTCCTAAGGGGTTCCAATGATCTGCAACAGACCAAAAACTGAACACAGCAAGATCTCTGTGCTGTCTGTGACCTGCTACATTTTCTTTCGTTTGCAAGGGTTTACAATCCAAGCAAATGGAGGATGGCCCTGAGTCCTCCAAAGAGTGCAAGGACTCATCAATGGAATCATTAAACAGTTTCAAAGGGGAGATCTTAGATGGTGTTTTGGACCTCTCTTGGGATTCCTGAATATTATAGGCAGGGGGCACAACCCATGACAACTGCTGTGGACATGGATTGGACTGCCTTGTCAGCTTCATTAAAAGATGTTTGCAATGCTGTCCTTGTGCTATTTCGAGCTGATAGTTCGGAATTGTTCTTGAGGCCGATGATCAATAAAGGAATTGAATTTGGGGTAGTTTGTTTAATTATATTTAGCTATTAAAGCTTGATAATTAGCAATACTAAATTACAATGTAGCAGATTAATAACTTTTGCGAATGAGTTGTTTCTGATCCTGAGGTAGTATGGATCTGAAATGGTGCTATTTTATTCATTGACCACCAGAAAACCAGGGGCTGGGTTGAGAATAGGTACTGAGAACCCTTAGATGTAATAAAATTCTCTCTGTCCATCCTTTCACAAGTTGGGGGCACAGTAGTCAAGGTTTGCCATATCACCTTGGCTTATTCGACTAGAGGACTCATTTATGGGTAAAGCTACCCTACCAGGAGAGACAGCAGAGAGGATATCCACTAGCTTGCGTAAGGTCTCTCAGATCTCTACAAAGGGATTTTCAGGGAATCGGCAATTCTTTTCATGCCTAGAGTTGTCTGAGCACAGAGGAGGAAGATACGTTAGTCTGAGGAGTAGCTTCCACATCTGCTCACATCTCTTGTTCTTCAAAGAATTCCTGCTGAGGAGGACAGTGATAGGAGGAATCAGAAAGAATAGACATTTGTTTCTGCTAGTTCTCACATTGAATGAGTATCTAGATCAGGGGTTGGCAACCTTTCAGAAGTGGTGTGCCGAGTCTTCATTTATTCACTCTAATTTAAGGTTTCGTGTGCCCGTAATACATTTTAAAGTTTTTAGAAGGTCTATAAGACTTTAATATATAGCTAAACTATTGTTGTATGTAAAGTAAATAAGGTTTTTAAAATGTTTAAGAAGCTTCATTTAAAATTAAATTAAAATGCAGAGGCCCCCAAACCAGTGGCCAGGACCCAGGCAGTGTGACTGCCATAGGTTGCCTACCCCTGATCTAGATGTACTAGAGTACAGTTTCCTATAGGGTTTCCAGGGATCCCAGAATGACTAAGGGGGGGCCATACTGGAAGCAGGGGACACCCAGTGGGGTTCAAAACCAGGGTGCTTGTGCACATCTGTATCTTGGAGTTTCTATCACAGACCAACATCCAGAGCTCTGGTTGGTAACTGAGCAAACCATACACAAAGGTTTTAGTCTGAATAACTGCCCTCATCATAGTCCAGAGGAAGGGAAGTTGATGGAGTAGAAATTAAAGGCATTTCTGCCTGGGGGGAAGGGGTATACCAGGGAGTGCTTTGAGACTGGGGACAAGTGGGTTACTGAAAGATACTGTGTACTCATGAGCAGAAGGGACTCAGGTTCATCAGAAATGAAGAGTTCAGGGAGCCTAAATTCCTGTAGTACTGGGGTCAATTGAATACGAGGAGGGTGATAAAAATCCAAGCTAAGTGGTGTCAGTACCAGCAGCGTTCTGGTCTCAGAGTGCGGGGCAATCTAGGTGCCTGGTAGCCTTGCTTATGTAGAGGATATGGATGGTGCTGAAGGTTCTGTAGTCCTGAGGCTCTGAAGTCTCTTCTGTTGTCTTGATGGTGCCAGGCATGTGTCAGCTGGTGGTACCAAGCCGTGATGGTTACTGTGGGTCTCAGAGTCGCTCAAAGCCTTATTGGTTGGTACAGGCCATTGATACTGAAAGAACCTGAAGCCTCAGCTGTACTCTTTTTAGAACATGTGGTCTTTGAAATAGCAGGCCTCCAAAGTGACCTAGACCTCTTACTGCTTATTCCGTGAAGCAATCTAGAGCTTTTTCGTTGCTGTAGAAGTTTTAGAGTTCCCCCTCTCTCCAGTCTTTTCTTCAGTAGGAGTAACAGTTGAGTGGGCTACAGTGGAGGGTGAAGGGGCACTTTTGTTACCAAAGATCCATTGGGGGGTGGGGGTGGAGGGGGTATTGAGCATGTGTCTGATCAAGGTTGCAAGGAGCACTATCATGAGAAATCTAAGCTTTATTTTCCCATTCTTTCTAGACCTACTCCTGAACCCAATACAAACTCGACACCTACAAGGGATATGGGTGTCCCCAGGCAGTGAAGACAGCTAGAGTGGCAGTCACTAACATGGATGGACTCCCGACAAGTGAGGCACCATTTAACCCCAGAAAAATTAGGCATATTCCAGAATATGGAAAATGAACTTCAGAAAAGAAGACAACCTCTCAGGAACAGTGTGTGTGTGTATGTCTGTGCGAGCATTAACAAACTTGCAAAAGGTCCCCCCAAACTATATGCAGAACTAAATTAACTAGTAAACCAACTCAACAAAATTACCACCTACAATAAATTACACAGGACAGCTAAGTTATTTTAAGAAATGGGGACCTCAAGTCTTGCTCGGTCTCAGGCCAACGCAGTTGAAAAGGACAAACAGCTCTCAATTCTGACACTGCCCTATGTACCGTTGGTAAGGGGTATAAGGATAAGTAGGGTGCACATGCGGACCAAACAGGTAATGCTACCAAAAGTCTCTGATCAAAGGCACATGCGCATCTGAAGTGAAGCATCCACAGAGACATTTCTCAAAGAACCACCTCGTTTTTATTTATTTTTAGGTGTTCCATTATGAGAGTTTTCTGGCTCCTATTGGAAGACTTTCCATAGTTTATGCCTTAAACAAGTGGCTGACAAATCTGCTCACAAAAGGCAGCAGAAGTTTTACAACTTGTTGCTGTGCAAGCAGAAATAAGGGAAAGTAGCTGGAATGGAATAGAAGGGCATGGATTTTTCCACACTTTTCCTTGCTGATGTCTTTTCTAAACCGTCTTCTGAAACTTGGAAGTGCAGAGACTCCTAATTTGTCTCTATAATAAGCCTTCTTGGCTATTTTCCTTGCCAGCCCCAATGAGTGAATTTTCTCTATCCAACAAGTCCTATTTATTTTGTCTGAGCTCCTACTTATTTGAACTGATTTATAAAACCATCATTTTGGCTGTAAATAGATATTTACTCACTGCTATCCTAGAAAGGAATACCTTTGAGCAGGAGGAATAAATACCAATAGCGCTACCATAAACACTTAGTCAGCTTGTTAATTCTTATTAGTGATCCTAGCACAGCTTGTAGAAAAGAACTTTTACCATTTATTTTTAATTAAAGTTTGTCCTAGGTGTCAAAGCTAGGTATTAGCTTTACTTCAGCGTTTCTCAAACTGTGGTTGGTGACCACAGATATTTCACAAAATACTTGCTGGTAGTCCACAAACCTGGTTGGTCACATGATGCTCACTCTCCTTGTTTCCAGCTACTAAGTCACATTAAAAGACCTCTGAAATTAATACTTGCCTAGTATTTCTTTCCAATGTAAAATATTGGGATATATGTCACAACTGGGAGGGAATGGAGTTTACAACAATCTCTGCATCAAGAGTTGATCCACACTATATAGAAGTTTGAGAACCCATGTTCTATTTAATTTGTTAATATTTCTACGCCTGGAAAACAACATGCAACTAAGCCAGCACTGTTAGTTCTTTAACTCTATGCCACTTACAACTCCCGTTCATGAACAAGTGACTGCCCTGTTCAGTAAGCCCGACTCCAAAGTCTTTCCAACTACAGAATACATCCAGTGCAGTCAGAGACTTCGATTTTAACACTGTGAAACACACTGATTTATCTATGACATCCTCTTCAACATAGGAGACCTGAAAGACTTACCACATGATGTGAGTCAATACTAGGAAATTTTGTACTAATTTTCTGGCAACATCACAAATGCTCTTACATAGGGTGCAGATGTTTTTAACCACCATGCCATCTAATTCTGCTCTAAGCCAGTTTTTATGACAGTGCTAGAACACCTATGTCCTGCTTATTCTAACACACTGGGGATACCACTGGTACAGGTATACCAGCAAAACAGGTACATTTTCTATTGTACACAACGTCACTGAATATGTAGACAGTCTGAAACAAGTCTAAGAGGTGTGGATTTCCCACACTCATAATCCAACATAAGACATTTCATTACTATTGGCCTTAGCTGAAACATCCAGGTCATGTGCCTATCCAGCGTGATGCGCTTTTTATTCCTTTGATAGAAGAAGAAATAAAATTGCAAGCTTTAAGACCCTATCAACCCTACAATTTTTAGTGCTTGTAATCAGTTTGAGACACTGTTGTCTCCAAACATGGTTTGTGCCTACATACAGTACAATTAAGACGCGGTGCCTAACAAAGTTTGAATATTTCATACAGATTTTGCCAACAGGCAAGGTCTAGCACTAGTGTTGTGGTGTAAGTCAGTCCTAGCACACACATTTTGTGACGCAGACTGTACCATTAATTAGGTCTATGTAAGTGGGTTAGCCAGTCTGGCTTCTTCTCAGGTATCTGTGTGGGAAGACACCAACATGCTTTTCCCCACATGTCATAGGGGTTCACTCCTTGTGCCTGTATTTTAGGCAATATCCCTTACACAAAGCCATTTCTAAAAGACTTTACTGGCTACATAACTCGGAGGCATAAAGAAGGTTTAAGTTTCTCAGCACTTCCTATTACTGGACACTACAAGTTTTCTTACCATCAGGCAACACTCCACTGGTATTAGAATGGTTGGAAGTGATAGTGTGGACAGACAACAGTAATAAAATCACTCGTGCCTGGTTTACATCAGCAATTCCAGGAGTCATATTGTTATGATACTGTCCAGCAGAAGTCCCAGCGGACTCTGAAATGCGGGGCTCATTCAGATTCTGAACAGTATTTCTAGTGTCTTAAATTTCGTAAGACTGGACTTCCTCCTGGGTAGTGTCAATAAAATGGCAGTTCCTGTGGAGAGTCTCCAGCATCATTTAGTTATGAAAACACTGAAAAATGTGACTGGGGTTTCTAAATAGTTTTGAAAAATCATTTAATTTAGAATATTGTAACTAATCACTGGTACTTATGCTCAGGCCTGGTCTACACTTAAAATTTAGATTGACCTAGTTACATTGCTAGTTACATTGCTCAAGGGTGTGACAAAAATTCACATCCCTGAGCGCTGCAGTTAAGCTGAACACCCAGCAGAGTATGGTTAGGTAGAAAAAAATTTTTTTCTGTCAGCTCGGGGAAGACAGATTACCTATATCACTAGAAATATCCCTCCCATCAGTGTAGGAATCATCTACACTATAGCTCTACAGTGATACCTGTAGTGTAGACAGACTCTCTCACATAGTTACAGAGGCTAACTATTACTGATGCATCATACGTGAAGCAGAAACACCTATTCTAAGGCTGCCTAAAAATTCCCATTATAAAAAAAAACGGTTCAAATGTTTATAATTTTAGCAAACCTCAACTAATCAGGTTGGGATTTTCCATGTTTGGGGTTCAATTTATTTTTTGAAAACTCAACCACACACAGTGTAGCAATTTCCAAGAAGGTTACTGAAAAGTTTTGCATTGTAAAAAAAGTTCAGACTTAACAATCACCACCATCTCTTCCTTGTGCCATGATGCAGTAACTTGAAATTTTGCAGGGGGTAGGCCGGGGGTCAGACTGGTGCTTTTTACTGTATTACTGTCCCCATGAAAACCCTTCCAGATTTGGTCAAATTATAAACTGCGAGGGGGAAAAATCCCATTTGCATATGAGCTGTAGAACTTGTTAGAGGCTCTCTCCTTAAATTTCTCAATGTTCCAACTAAGATATGCACGCTCCCAGATACCACTGATTTTTTTTCTCCATTGTTCTAAAACGGCCATACAGAACTGGATGGAGACAGACAAGATCTTTCTCCTGATCTTCCTTTCTGAACACCCTTCCAACCTAGGGGAAGTGGCATTGCACTGAAAACTAGCAGACTAAGTTCAAATATTACCTCATCTATTGACTGGGGTTAATAATTCTATGTACTTTATAGCACTATTAATGAGCAAGCACTCTGTACATTAGAAGAAGGGGCAAATATTAGCTGATCATCAAATTCTGGTACTGCTTAATGCACAATTTCTTACTTTCCTATTTACGCTTTTTGGAATTCTCTCATTCTTATGAAGAATATAGTTCTAAAATCAAAGATTTTTACATTTTGCTATGTATGTTCAGTAATATTTGGATATGATTTATAAGCCCACCTACCACTGAGTTCCATCCTTAAACTTCTAACCCAGAGAACTTTCTAACCAAGGGAGTAAACAGTTCTCTAAAACTAACCTAACGAGATAGACATGAACAAAAAGGCGGCCGAGTCCCCTGGTTGCTAACCTTTTACTCTATCTTAAAATGTAGAGATAATCAGAATAGAATTAAAATGTCCTTCACTTCCTTATGTGATCTACCACTAATTCATGGAGGGCACCCAGCTACAAAACTTGGTCACAGCTTCCCTTTTGTGTCTATAGCTATCCAAATTAAGGACAGAAAGCCATCTTTCTTGTAAGAGGAAAAGAAAGGGCTTCAGGGGAGACAGCCTACCTTCCTGTGCAGAGAGTCTTATATCTTTTTTGAGACTTCTGAGGTTTCTTCCAGACAGACATTTTCTCTCATCCAGTATTTCCTCATAGAGCCTCCATGTTTTTAGTTACACAGAAATAGGACACATGCGCTTCAATGGAATCAACGCACCTGCAACACAATCGACGCAAACCTTGACTAATTGAAAGTCTTCACTCTTTGGATTTAATCTCACGGATATAGCGCACCACTGATTGGGGACCCAAAGAGGAGTTCTGAAAATTGGTCAGTCAAATTTAAAAACTTGCAATTTGTTTTAGTGTCTGATTTTGTTCTCTCTTTTGCTAGGGGATAGTGGGAACAGATGGGGATGTTAAAGAGTTTATTACAAATACATTTGTGGAGCAGCCCATGGAGTATGAAAATTCTTACATCTCAACGTGTCATTTCTAGTCAGTCATTTACATGCAGCAAAATCACACTGCTAAGAGCTACTCTTAAGGCTTAGGTTCATGTAGAAATGGTAACTTCATATAAAGGCCCCAAATTCCATGTTTAATATACTAGGATTACTAGGCAGAATTTTTTCGTCTTGGAGACATCAAGGAAAAAGTGCAGCTTCTTTTAGGTCATGCTTAGCGCTATATTTAGGCACTCAGATGCCATCAGGCCAAAGATTGTATAAATATGCCTAGATACATGTCTGCTACTATCATTAGTTTTGTGAAGGCAAGCCTGATACAATTTTAGTACCCTCCAAACACAATGCAGTTAGGCTTCTGAAGCTGCTGAGTTGCATCTACATTGCAGAGAAAAGTCTTGATAGTAAACTAATTGCCAAGACACCAACATTGCACTATTAATAAAACCTACAACAACTAAAAATCTTAATTGAAAAAATGACACGATAGCTGCATAATTACCCTAAAAAACCAGGAAGAAGCCATCAGCAAGTAAACAAGTCCCTCCAAACTTTCAGATATAATACTCAGTATCCACACACAATATATATTGTACAGACATTATCTTTCCCTGCAAGTGCCACCACCAAACTCATTTGTAGACACACGCATCTGTCATTACACATTTCAAGCACTTACTATTGTATAAGAATTTTTGAAGTATGTTCTTTAATTGGCAGTCTATGGATGCTCTATACAACAATGAAAACTTATTTTCATATAACGCTACTTGGAAGTAAAAATCCTATAACATCCTTATCTCTAAAGCCAAGTTTTGTTTAGACGAGAATTAAATTGCTAAAGGAAAGGGAAATCCTGTTAATAGGAAACAATTTCAGTGCTACAGGATGGAAAGACAGCCTTTTCATTCAATATTAAGTAAGTTAATATTGCTACTATATTCTAAACTGATACTAATACAAAAAACTTGTGTTTAGCTATCTTAGGAAAATAAACTTGCCTGTAATTCTTAATAATTCAGTAGTATAAAGATAAAAAGATCCAGATAAGTAGGGCAAGAATGCATTCTTAAATGAAACTGCCTCATCACCAGGGATAGCACACTTCTCTATTGCTGAGGCACAAATATCAGTATGTTTTTGGACCAAATTATTAATAGAATAGCAAAGAGAAATAAAATCCCACCTCCACAAGGGACTGGGGAAGATGGGGGAGGGAGGGATTACAGAAAGAGAACAGGAGTAAAATGAATCTTTAATTATTGCCTCCAGAAATATCAAAGAATATAAATGCAGGGCTGAAAGGGACCTGGACAGGTCATCAAGTCCAGCCCTCTGTGCTGAGGCAGGACCAAAAATGATAAAAAGTTTTAAAAACCTGACCTATGAGGAAAGGTTAAACTGGGTATGTTTACTTTTGAAAACTGAGTTGGGGACCTGATAAGTCTTCAAATATGTTAAGGGCTGCTATAAAATGAACTGAGATCAATATTTCTCCATATCCACTGAAAGTAGGACAAGAAGTAATGGGTTTAAACTGCAGCAAGGGAGATTTATATTAGATATTAAGAAACCCTGTCTAACTATGAGAGTAATTAATTACTGGAATAGGCTACCAAGGGAGGTTGTAGAAGCTCCATCATTGGAGGCTTTTAAAAACAGGTTGTTCAAATTCCTATCAGGAATTATCGAAGTTTACTTGGTCCTGCCTCAGCACAGAGGACTGGACGGGATGATCTGTTGAGGTCCCTTTCAGCCCTACATTCCAGAACACTGATGTGCATCCTTGATTCCCGTGGGGTCCACTTTCCTTGTGTCATGTGTTCTCCCATGTGCGCTCCCCTTCCACATGGGATGCATTGTGATGACTGTCCTGTCTGGGGAGGATGGGAGAAAGGACACAGACCTGTCATGGGTCTGTCCACCACTAGATGGACGAAAGTACCTCAGGGGGAGCTATCTGGCATGTCATGTAGGTGAGTAGACACTGTGGAGCCACATCTGGAGGCAGAGAAGGAGGTGGAGACAAGCGAAGGCGGTGACATACATGCACAATGCCATGCGGCCAAGGAGGAATAGGCAAGCCCTTTATTGAAAACGCTATTGGCCTACCATGAACCTCAGGAATTGTCTGTGGGCCAGATGGATGTCTATGTGAAAATAGGTATCCTGCATATCGAAGGCCACAAATCACATGCCATCTTTTAATGACAGGATGATAGCGGCTAAGATGATCACATGAAACTTGGGTGTGTGGATGAAGTGATTGAGATGGAGATCCAGGATTGGTCTTCACCCTGCCCTTCTTTTTGGGTATCAGGAGGTAGGTTGACTAGAACCCCTTGATAGAGCAGTTCATCTGCACTATCACCCTTCTTTGTAGTAAGGAGTCCACCCTCTACAGTGAGGATGCTGTTGTAAGTGTGGTCCCTGAGGAAGGATTGGGGAGGGGATTGTGAATGATGTGGTGAACTCTATTGTACAGCCATAGTGGATGACATTTCACACCAACTTGTCCGTTGTTATTGCACTCCAAGCTGGTACAAAGAATGCTAGATGACCCCTGAAGGGGGTGGTGTGGTTGAATGGCAGTAAACAAGGTGGAGGACAGTTCTCTAGTGTTCCTCAGAAGTATCTTTTCTGAGAGGGTTGCACTTGTGAAGAGGAAGGCTGTGAAGGTGGACCTAGGGGGTGAGATGGTTTGGTCTTTTGGCACTTGTGTGGTAGTTTTTACGACCTCTGGTGGAAAAACTGGTAAGTCCTGTACTATTGTTTTGTGGTGGTGGGCAGCAGAATTTACGCTTGGGCACAAAAGTGTACAGATACCCCGTGAGCAAAGTGTGGCTCTTGAATCCTTCAGGATGTGGAGGGAATCGTCCATTTTCTAATTAAAAAGGTAAAAGATTTGTGAACCAATGGACACTACTACTTTCAAATTCTCCAGCTCCGGATGCATGTTGCATGTAAACCCTCAGTGAAATATAATAGGAACCATCGCTCGAAGAAGAATTCGCCATCATCATGTCTGTTATGAGGGGTTTGACCAGGTGCTGGGTACTATGCTTAGCATGGAACCAACGGTAGCTCATGATGACCTGCGGACCCCAGAATCTAGCATGGGAATGGATGGGAGCCAGCAGCAGGCTCCAGATGAGACCAACAAAGTGACTCTGGCGATGAAACGAGTCCTGGAAGAGGGTTTGTCGCAGGAGCAGCTGCCGCACATCCTTAGACTGTACTCAGAGGAGCTTTTTGTTGAAAACCTCCCCTGGAGAAGCGACTCACCATGGAACCAGCAGCAGAAACTACACAGGCAGAAGTCTCCTCATAGCTAGGGAAGTTTCTGGCTTCATTTTTAAATTTATAGCTATGGAAAGGATTTTCATTTTATGAACCAAAGCAAAAATTAGTGCAAGCCCTGGGCAGCAGTGTATCTGCCAATGGCGGATTGCAGGCCAGCTCCTCAGTATCCCCCACCCCACCCCCCATAACCTGGAATTTAAAATGGATATCAGGAAGCACAAATGTGACAAGCCTCCAAAAGTCATGTTTTACTAGTAATGGGCAATTTTATTTTTGTGCTAGGACATGCTAGTTTGTTAAAAAGTGAGAACATTACGTTGCCCATCCTGCAATCACGCCGTATCAAGTCAATGAAGTAACAAGCCACCTGCAAATCCTGAACTGCAGAGGAGGATGGGGGGGGGGGGAAGACACAGGACGGGACTGAAATGCAGTCATTTCAGTTAAATGTAGTCCACGTGCTCCATGGGTGATGAAATCATGTGTCTGAAATAGGTCTGGAGGTCTGAATGCAGTCCAGAAATTTACTGAGGGGTAGGAGAGGGAAAGGGGATGCCAGTGGAGTTTGTGTGTTTGCAGGCAGTCAAAAAGGCTACATCGGAAGCCGTCATCGTCACATCTGTTTTATGAGGGCTTTGACCAGGTGCTGGGTACTGTGCTTAGCCTGGAACCAATGGTAGCACACCATAACCTGAAGACCCCAGAATACATGCAGATGCTAACACAGCATCCTATTGACTCCCTCATGAATTTTGACCCCATCCTGGGTGCTGATGGCTGCAAACTTTTTCAGTAGCAGGAACTCCAGATAGGTAGTCATGTTTCAGGGAAGGGCGCATTTTTCAGGGCACCTCAGTAGCTCATCAGCCCACTCCACTCACAGATGTGTGTTTCACGGTGGCATAAACAGTTGGCTTCCCCATAAGTAGCTTGGAATAAACCTCTGCATCTGGAACCACCAGAACTGTCGTGTCCTCCAAAATGTGGAATGCCTCAAATGACAGACAGCTTATGTAGATGGCAATTGAGGGGGGATTTGATAGCTGCTTTCAACTACCTGAGAGGTGGTTCCAAAGAGGATGGTTCTAGACTATCTCAGTGGTAGAAGAGGACAGGACAAGGAGTAATGGTCTCAAGTTGCAGTGGGGGAGGTTTAGGTTGGATACTAGGAAAAACTTTTTCACTAGGAGGGTGGTGAAACACTGGAATGTGTTGCCTAGGGAGATGGTAGAATTTCCTTCCTTAGAAGTTTTTAAGGTCAGGCTTGACAAAGCCCTGGCTGGGATGATTTAATTGGGGATTGGTCCTGCTTTGAGCAGGGGGTTGGACTAGATGACCTCCTGAGGTCCCTTCCAACCCGGATATTCTATGATTCTATGAACTGCCCTCCTCCACAGTCCAAACTGGTCTGCAATTCTTAGAAAAAAGTGGTTGTGATTTTTAACTATGCACCTCTTTTTAACCCAGCTGTGTCTAGGGAACTTCTGTAGTCTGAAGCATCCCTCTGACAATATACTGAAGTAGTTTTACAAAGTAACATATAAGGCCTTGAAATTCCAAAAGGAATTTTTGTGCTCATGTACTGACACACTTGAGACAACCTTCTGTTTCTTCCCCTCTTCCAGGACCATCAACCTCTGCAGATCATAGTATCCTTGACAACTTGCACAACTAGAGTAGAAGACTGGATCACCGTACCATCACGGACTGGTGCAAGAGGAATCATTTCTGTGATGAACTTACGGTTGACATTCTCAGCAGAGCCAACAAGCAGTCCAGTACCAAACAGAGAGGGACTTACAGCAAGCGGAAAGACAAGATGAAAGGCTCAGGTTGGTTTCACAGCTTGAAGACAGATTTCAGTAAGAGCTCAGATACTTGCCTCACAGTTCCTGGAAGAGGAACAGCAGTTAAGGGATGAAGATAGTTTTTTCTGTTGTGCGCTGAGAGGCTGCTTTTAATAATGGCTGCAAAACTGCAGACTGCTGCTGCACCAGCCCCATGGCCTGAGTCCTCCATGGAACAGATATCCCATGCAGTCTCTCATATGAGCTTCTCCCCAGTGGACACTCCACTGCCCCTCTGCCCCCGCACCCAGTGCGCAGCAAATGTGGAAGGAAAGGAGAATGGAGGGGCCAGGTTATATGCCACAGTAGCAGGATTCCATCTTGGAAATTGTTCCATTGTTCGCATTTTATTCATGTGCTTGGTTTATGTTTGGTGTGTTAATGTCAACCAGCCTGCCTGGAAATAATTTAATATTATACTTTTCTAATAAATGTTCAAACAAAAATATTTTATTAAGAAGTTTTGTTACAATCACTACATCACATCCTATATATATTTAAAAGAAACACATGGTAAATGACAACTTTTGAAGTTGTATGCTAACACTATTTCTCAATACAGATATCTAAGTCCACAGTTGTGCACCTCCATTCCATTTCATAAGTGGGAATAGGTCATTCATAAGTCCAATGCATGTCAGTCAAGCCCCAACCCTTACCCAGTGTACTGTAAGCATTGCACAAGCACATCATAAAGGTACTATCTTTACCACTGGCCCATGCAAGTCTATAAAGTGTGAGCACAGTTATCCCTAATTTCTGATGCCTGGGTGCATCCAGCTCCAGTAGCTGCACTCTCTGGTTGAGTTTACTGCTTCAGCAGACGATCACTGTCCATTCCATTTGGGGAAAAATGGCTCACCTTTGGTGTCACAAAGATTGTGAAGAGCACAGCAAGCCACAGTAATGCAAAGAGCACTGATTACAGTGGAATCCAAATAGGGTCTTCAGGCAGTGCCAGCAGGATTTCAATCTGCCAAACGCACATTCAACCACCATTTTACACCTATTGGGAGTGTAATTAAACCTTCTTTTGCCAGGGCCTCTGAGATCAGGATATGGTTTCATACACCAAGGCAATATGGGGCATGCAAAATCCCCAACAACAGTGGAAACACTAACTCCATTTATGACCATGTCATTTGGTAGGAACAGTGTCCCAGCAGGTTCTTGAACGTAGACTCTCGACTGGCAGAAAATCCTGGATCAAACTTTTCCAGTGCAGCCCATGTTAATGTAAATAAATTGGCTTCTGTGGTCTACACTGGCCTGGATAACAATGGAATAGTACGCTTTCTGGTTTATTTACTGGTGCTCCTTGAAGGCAAAACTATGGGTACGTGAGTTCCATCAATGGACCTGGTGCAGTTTAGAAACCCTATTCTCTCAAAGCCAGTAATTACTTCAGGAGTATCTTTTATGTCACTGCCTTTGAGTAAATCACATGCCTGATTGTCTAAGAAACCCCTGCCACCACTTGACCCACAATCGACTTCTCAACACGAAACTGGTTGGTAATGGACCTGTAGCAGTCTCGGATAGCCAGCTTCCACATGGTTATAGCAACCCACTTCTAGACTGGCACAGCCACCTTCATGTCTCAAAGCTGGATGGTCAAGGCAACATGCTCACAAAGCTCCAGAAATTTAGCTTTCTTCATGCAAAAGTTCTGGAGTCACTGCTGGTCATCCCAGGTCTGCAGGACGATGTGGTCCCACTACTCTGTGCTTTTGGCCCTTCTCCAGAAGTGCTACATTGTGGGTATAAATGGCCATACGTGTCATGAGCAGCAGCAGCCAGTCTGTTAGTTGCCTTTGGTGGGTCAGAAAAGGCCACCGGTATGTCCACCAGCATCTCACAGCAGCTCTGCCATCTCCTTAAAACAGGAGTGAAAGCGTGAGTTCTTCAAATCGTGACTCCTCCACATTGTTGGCTCTGGTTGCTGGAGCCGTATTGACCAAAAGGATGGCCCAAGCAAGATGGGTCAGCAGGCTGCTCAAACTTCCTGTGACCACAAAGAGCTAGAGCAGCCATATTTCAAGAAGGCACTAGGAAGTCTTGGATATCATTGGACGGACTCAGACCTGTGTACCACAGTTATGGATGCTGGAGCCCTGGTTCAAAAATTCGGTCTAGGTGTCAGCAACCACCATAGATGCTCAAGCCCTGGGTTCACAAAACCACAGTTCACTGACTTTAGGTCTGCTAACCCTGGACTTACGTTGCAGTGTAGAAACACCACTAATAAGACAGTAAAAGTACTGTTTTAATTAATCAATCCCTTGAAAGTGTTTCTGACATAGGAAGAAATAGCAAAAACTACTAAAGTATGGAACTGCAGAGTACCAACATCATCTGAGGTTAGAGAGAAGTTTAAAATTCCAAGAAAAGGAAAAACAACACTAATGTTTAAGTAACAAAAAAGGACTACTGTCTTTAGCTACCTTGCATAAAGAATCCTGTAGTTAATTAACCCTCAGTGAGGGACCAAATGGTAGGTATTCAAACCAACAGAACAAGAAAATCTGTAACAGGGACAAAACTATGTTCCCAAGAGCAGGATAATGGAATCCACTTAAGTACTGTATTCTTCCTCTCAGCCTTCTTGAGAACATGAAGTGCATCTTGATAACAATACTGTAATTAAAAACAGACTATGTATGGCTTCTCTGTTGCAACTCTTCAACTTATGTAAACACTTATGAATAGAAGGTTCAGTTACTGAATTACCTGGGGATTAACCTTTATAAATCTCTTTTGGTTCGCTGTGGTACTGCAGACTGAATTAAAATGTTTAGTCTTGCAGTAAAGTTGAGGAGGAATTTTGACTCTGTCCAGCTCCAGGTTTAGTGAAGCCTAAACAAAGAGCACTGATGGACATATAATGACAAGACTAAAAGGAGAGGTTTTATAACATCAAAAGTTGCATTTACTGACTATCCAGAAATAAGATCTACAACACAATGTATTAACTGAATGGATTAGTTATTAACAGCATGTTATGTTCAGTATGATTAAAAAGGAAAATAAGTAATCTCGGTATTAATTATAAGAAATAATTGCTTCGAGATTGTTGAGAAATGGAAGTGGTCTAAATCCCTTAACTGGCTTTGATAATTTTAATAAACTGAATGTGACTACATATTAAACAAGAGGTACTATTTGCTTCATTGAATTAATCACCTATAAGCTACTAATTAACAGCACCTAAGACTCAGGGAAGACTTACAGAAAAGGATTTTATTTAAGACATTGGTCTTCCTTCTTCCATTAAGTTGGAAATTAAGCAAATCTTGGATACATGAAGATAAATGGTTTAAAATTTCAGTATGGAAGTCAAAGTTTTTCATTTGGATGGCTGAGGCAGGATCTTCAGTTACATAGTAGTTTACACCTACCTCCCAGTGAAGCTTTTTTTAGTATTAATTTATATTGCCAAACAGTCCATTCTCATCAAGTAGTAGATTTGAAAGTCCCTATCAGTTGGAAGGGAAATCAAAGACAGCAACTTATTACACCTTGTAATAAGAGACTCAGCATAACTTTTCCACACGGCCTCATGCTTTTATTTTATACTGAAATCTAGAAACAGACCCCCCTCCACTTAAATGATTAAGGCTTGGAACAATTTAAAACTAGAAAACAAGAAGTTAGGCAATGCACCTTAGAAGGTAGTGTTTAAACTACACATCCATTGAAGAGTTCTGAATTGGTTATATCCTTTCAGGAAAGATCTACATTATACTTATACATGACTGGTTTAGGCAATGCCATACAATATATGCAATGTGCCAAACTAGCAGCCAGTGCTCGTCCCCTTCCCCCACACGCACACACAACACTCAAGTGTCCTTCCCTTCTAAAACTTATCTCCCATATCACTTCCACAAAGAAGAAACCTAGAAAGTAGTAATACCAAGACATCTGGGGAAATGCCAATAGCACATAAAATAGGTGCTCAATGTGATATGGTGGTCAAAAATGAGTTAATACAATTTTGGGCTGCTTATATAGAAGAACCGGATCAATGAGCACAAGAGATTGTGACTTTAGTAAATTCTGGTGAAGCAGCACCTGAAATACTATGTCCATTTCTGGGCATCTCAGTACTAGACTGTGTTCTTTGAACTTATTTATTAGGGAACTGGAGGGACTGCTTCATAAGGGGAGCAGTGTCTAATGGAGGAGGGGCTGCACAGAGAAGACACATTTAAAGGATACTGTGATAAGCAGCTATGCCTGGACATATACAGAGAGATCAGTTTTTATATATTCTTATTCACTAGAAATTTGCAGTAAAGCTACTTTAGGGAGAAACTGTAGGTTTCTGTTCAGACAAATGCCTGGAAGAGGAAAAGAAATGCTCTCACATGCCCAGACTAGTACCATCAGGTGTGCATTGAAGTAATATCATGAGCTAATTGGAGACCAGAGGGTCTTTTGGAAAGAAAAAAGACCAGACCACCATTAAATAAGGAAAGTCCCCCTCCTAAAATGGCATATTGACTGAAAAAAGTCTCTGCTCTTGCCTTCTTCATAGTGTAAACTTGGGGGCGGGAAACAGTAAAGTAGTAGATATGGGCTATGTCTACACTACAGAGCCTGTTGGCATAGCTTCCTAGTGTAAACGGAGCCTACATTGACAAGAATTCTTCTCTTGATGTGGGAACACCACTTCTCCCAACAACGCTAGCTGAGCTGACAAAGCTGTGTCTACACTGAGGTTTTGTTGGCATAGCTAAGTCACTCGGGTATGGTTTTTTCCACATCCTGGACTGATGCAGCTACACCGATATATAGCGTAAGTGTAGACCACGCCATGGACTAACCAGTAAAATAACTACATCAGTTTCTGATTTTGACCTAAACCATCTAACCTTGCTAGGAAAGGCTTGACACAGTACATTTTTTATTTCACCATGCTAAGAGACTATGCTCCTTTCTTTTGGCAGAAGATCAGACCAGACTGACCCTCGCATGTGTCATTTCCACATTTTTAAATTAATTTAATCCGTGTGTGATAAATAAGGGGGGATAGCTCCCTTTGATAGACACCCAGCCAGCCAGCTAGCTGTAAAATCCCTCTTGGTCTGTTCTCTACTTGCTTTACCTGTAGGGGTACCTGTCCAAAAGAGCCAATGGGAAGATAGAACTTTTTAAAATTGGGAAAGAAACTTTGTCTGTTGTTCTCTGGGCTGAAAGAACATGGAGCAGCAATGCTATAAGCAGAAATGCAGTGTAAGGTTTGAACCAGGTATGAAAAAAAGTGTTTTCCATACCTAGAAGGAATCACTTGGATAGGGAATGTTTAGACAGACGCTATCAAGTTTATTTCTTATTTTGGCTTGTGGATCTCCTCTGTGCTAACCCGATGCTTTTGTTTGCTTGTAACCTTTAAGCTGAACCCCCAAGAAAGCTAGTTTGGGTGCTTAATTTTTGGAATTGCTCTTTTAAAATCTAGCAAAAGCTTAAGTTCAAAATATATATATACTTTTTTTGTTAATAAAATTTACCTTTTTTAAGAACAGGATTGGATATTTGGTGTCCCACGACGTTTGTGCATGTTGTTTGATTAGCTGATAGAAAACAAAGGGGATTAGCTGTGGCTTTCTCAGATAGCTCAGTGGTTTGAGCATTGGTCTGCTAAACTCAGGGTTGGCAGTTCAATCCTTGAGGGGGCCATTTAGGGATCTGGGGCAAAAATTGGGGATTGGTCCTGCTTTGAGCAGGGGTTTGGACTAGATGACCTCCTGAGGTCCCTTCCAACTCTGATATTCTATGATTCTTCCCGGGGGGGGAGGGCTTGAGGGTACCCCACAGGGAGGAATTCCCAAGTGCTCCTTCCTGGATTCAGAGGGGTTTTTTTTTTGCATTTGGGTGGTGGCAGTGTTTACCAAGCCAAGGTCAGAGAGAAGCTGTAACCTTGGGAGTTTAATACAAGCCTGGAGTGGCAAGTATTAATTTTTAAAATCCTTGCGGGTCCCCACTTCCTGCACTTGGGGTGACAGAGTGGGACAGACACTATGCATCAGCGAATGAAGGTAGAAGCAACACAGAAGCTTCAGTCTGATAGCCCAGTTTTCATTGGGATAAGCCACAGAGAACAGAAAACTGGTGCTCTGCACTGTCTACCAATTCCCAGTTCGCTTCCAATGTCAATTCAAGGTCTCAGCCTTGTACTATAAGGCTATGAACAGTTCAGGACCAGGATATGTTAAAGATAACTGCGTCATCTATTCTACGATTTTCTGGGCTATTCCCGAACAACGCAGGTAAAAGAGCCCTCAAAAAGCTTGCAAGAGCCACAGGGCATTCATTTAAGGGAATCCTGCTGTAGAACAAGCTACAGGAAATAAGACTAAGGCAAAATCTAACTATTTTCAAAACATGCTATATATTTCACTTATTTGCCAAAATCGTCCCATCTTAAGAATTAGTACAAGAGTGTACCATGATGGAGAAACTTCTTAGAAACTGGGAATATTCATTTTGTAGTCTATTATGGAAAAAACGTTGATATCTATATTGTCTTCAGCACCAATCATGGTGAGAAGTTTTACAGATTGTTTTAGTTTTATGTTTGTCATTCAACTTTTTCTTCTATTAAAAGGACAGTATTTTGTATAAAAGCAAGTGTTAACAATGAGGGACAAAGTGCTGACTGACTCTCTCCTTGGGGAAGAGAAAACAGATGCTGGCTAAATGGTACACAGGTACCCAAAAGAGTCTTGGGAAGTGCTGCAGTTTCTACTTAGAGGTACAGACCGAGGGAATCTGGGCTGGTATTAAATAAATCCTCCCATGGGTACTAGAACTCTTAACACCGAGGATGGAGAAACATTTCATGTGGTGCAATTGAAGGAATATACCCAGGAAAACATAAAATTTTGAAGTATAGCCTTGAAAATCAAAGCCTCATAACTTGGGGCATTTAATACTGGACTGTATAAAGCACTATTCAGAAGATCTGCTGTAGGTACAATTAGCTAGTGGAAGGAAGAAAGAACAGGACTAACCCATCTTTAACATTTCTAATTTCAAGATAATAAACATTATACAAGCGTACGATGATCAGTTATTATACTGTCAGGGAAATTACTTTCCTCCAGTTGCTGAATTAGATTTACTATGCATTTTGTACACCATCCTCTGAAATATCTGACACTGACACACCCTCCCAATATCCACACACTTTTTCCTGAAATAAACACACTGGAAAACTCACAAAGAGTCTATGACAGAAGTGGGCTAACTAGAGCCTGCAGGACTGTCCTGCCTGGCCCCTGAGCTCCCGCAGGGGAGACTAGCCCCCGGCTCCTCCCCCGCTTCCCCCCTCCACTGCAGCCTCAGCTCGCTGTGCTGTCTGCTGCTCCTACCAGGCAGTGCAGCGGTGTGGCTGGCTCTGGCATGGTAAGGGGACGGGGGGGTCCCAGGAGGCAGTCAGGGGCGGTTGGATGGGACAGAGATTCTGTGGGGGAGGGGTGGTCAGGGAACAGGGGGAACTGGATAGGCATGGGAGTCCTGTGGGTCTTGTCAGGGGGCAGGGAGAAGGGAGGGGGTTGGATAGGGGCTGGGATCTCGTGGGGGCGGTTGGGGCAGGGGTCCCGTGAGGGGGGGTCAGGGGACAAGGAGTAGGGGGGGTTGGATGAGTCAGGGATTCTGAGGGGGGTAGTCTGGGGGTGAGAAGTGGGAGGGGGCAGATAGGGGGCGGGCATCAGGCTGTTTGGGGAGGCACAACCTTCCCTACCTGGACCTCCATATAGTTTTGCAACCCTGATGTGGCCCTTGGACCAAAATGTTTGCCCACCCCTGGTCTATGAAATGAAACGTAAAATACATACTAGGGGATTTGCTTTGCCAGCATTTATTCCCTAAACATAAAGAGGCACACATTTTGATAAAAAAGAAAAGCCTGTAATTTTGTAAGTTAAACACAAGAACACAATATTTGAGTCCACAAATCTATTCACTTAGGCCTACCACTCTTGTATCTACTCTTAGATATTTAAACACAGTGTCAACGTACTTTTTTCAGCACCTGAGTTAAGTAGTTTGACCAAACCAATCATACTGTGCTAAAATGTGCTTACTTGATGTTGAGCTGACAAAAAAAGAGTAGCGGTTTTTAAAAATGGACAAAATGCTGAACTCAAAGTTCTATCTCCTGATATTTTACTTTCACAATTTTCCCACCATTTTAATGCCGTGAATTGCTCCAAACTACTTCCACAACCACATTTGTAGCAGAAGGGAAGGAATGTACACAGGATTATATTTCATGAACCACAATTCAAGCTTCTTCCTCCCACTCAGGGCTCAACCAACAACACTGATCCCAAATACAAAGGTTAAGTTGGATAAGTAGGAATAGGTTCCATAGCTTTCCTCGGTTTGTTTTGTTTACTTGATTTTGTCCTTCTCGGTCTTTGTTGTAAATTTAGCTCAACCAGATTTCCCCTGAAACTGCAACAGTAGTGTTATCAGCCATTAAATCTCATGTTTATAATTTTAATACCTCTCTGTTGAGCCCCTTTTAATAGAAAATTATTGGTATATTTTGATCAAAGTTCTGTTAATTTCTACACATATGATCTGGACACAGAGACACAAAATCTTCCTGGGAGTTCCACTGAATATCACAGGGAAGACTTGGAAATCAATCCTTTTCCTATCAACCAACCAATCATGAAACTGAATGACAGCCATGACGAAATAGTCCAACATCTATAACGTACTTCAGGATTGTGTTACATATTATGTCAAAGATTTCATGTTACTGCACTTGAGAAGTTATTTTTATTTTCATTGTCTGATCAAACACCAAAGCCATAATTTGTCATAATTTTCTCTGCATTTTTGTGTGGCATCTTCATAACTTGGACACAATACTTCACATCTTTCTTTTTCCACACACAGAATTTGTCACATTGAGTAGAAGTGTATTTTCCCCGAGTACAGATGCTTGTAGCCATTACAGGGTAATTTCACACAACCAACCAACCATCTTCTATCAACAATCAATGTTGATTTTAGTTTTTCCTAGAATCATGTATTACCAGAGGCCCTGTGCAAGAAGATTCTTTCAAACCAAGACCTTATAATCAATTCACAGCTCGTCTTCAATATCCAGACACGGTTGATTCTACCAAGCTGACATGCCGCTTCCTCAAAACGTAACTATTCCTTTCCACCCCGAGCTTCTAGAAAGTTGTAACAGGGATAACAACATCCCTGACATTCATCAATTCACTTAATTTTGAAATACTTAATTTTATTCAGACTGAAATTAGAGCCAATTTTCTGGTTTCAAAACCCTTTGAAATATGGTATTTCCACAAACATAAATGAGTGAATGCAAAAAACAAAAAACTTGAAGAAACCCTCCCCTTCCCCCTTTCCAGGAAAAAACCCAAGTATTTCTACAAATGTAAATCCTGTGTTCCCCGTCTAATAATTGCCTCTGTCTCTGCATACAAATTATTGGTTAGTCCCTCTGAATAAATTAGCAATCCTAAAAGTTTTGATTTCATGTTCCCAACTTGATTGGTGGCAAGAAAACTGCTCAGGTAAAAACTTGCCATAGTGGAAGCAGTGACTAGCCCTTTCTTCTCATTATATATTACACATTGGCCTACTCCGAGCACTTCCCAACCCACCTAATTTTGCCATCCTTGGTGAAGAACTTTCTCTATTACAAGTCATAAAAAGAAAAGGAGTACTTGTGGCACCTTAGAGACGAACCAATTTATTTGAGCATAAGCTTGAAGTGAGCTGTAGCTCGCTTAATTGGATCATGAAAAAATGGGTGTTTATCACTTCAAAAGGTTCTCTCCCCCCCCCCACCCCGAAACCCACTCTCCTGTTGGTAATAGCTTATCTAAAGTGATCACTCTCCTTACAATGTGTATGACAATCAAGGTGGGCCATTTCCAGCACAAATCCAGGGTTTAACAAGAAGTCTGAGGAACGGGGGTGGGAGAAAGGAATAAACAAGGGGAAATTGATTCATTATAAAAAGTAACTTATTTCCCCTTGTTTATTCCTTCCTCCCACCCCCGTTCCTCAGACGTTCTTGTTAAACCCTTGATTTGTGCTGGAAATGGCCCACCTTGATTGTCATACACATTGTAAGGAGAGTGATCACTTTAGATAAGCTATTACCAACAGGAGGGTGGGGTGGGGGGAGAAAAAGCTTTTTGAAGTGATAAACACCCATTTTTTCATGACCTGTGTGTATAAAAACATCCTCACTGCATTTTCCACTTTTATGCATCCGATGAAGTGAGCTGCAGCTCACGAAAGCTTATGCTCAAATAAATTGGTTAGTCTCTAAGGTGCCACAAGTACTCCTTTTCTTTTTGCAAATACAGACGAACATGGCTGCTACTCTGAAACCTGTCATTACAATTCATGTCATCCATATCAGTTTCCTGAACATCTCCAACTTTTGGATTCTCCATACAGTTGAAAAAATCAAGTGGAAAAAAAACTGCTTTATTGCTTATTTACAGCTCAAAAAAGCAGACAAATTAAAGTTTTTAAAATCACAGTTTGAGTTCAACTTCACTATGTACAATTTTTCATACAAACTGCATTATTATATATTGAATACATTTTGTGTATTTAGCGACACACACACCTGATGCTTTAAAACCAATAATTACATCTAGAAAAGCAGATTTAGTACAAAACAAAACTAACATACCTTGAGATTTTAGACCTGCTCAAATATAGTACTACACAAACTTTAGACTGAGACTGACATATGGAACAAATATCTCTGTAATATATAATACTGTATTATCACAATTCAGAATCACTACCCGTTGTCTATTTTATAATAAATATTTCTAGCGATATCATAAACCACAAATTGAATCAACCCTGACACATTTTCATCCCAGGACAAAGAATACAGTTTAGTAGATTAGTCTTCATTTATTCTTGACTTGTCAAACTTCTGTACATATCTGTATCTGATTCTGACAATGTCAAAGTCATCAAATTTAATACAGATACGTACATATTACTATGTGATGAGTAACCACCTAGTAATTCTGCAGTGAAAGCAGTACACTAACTACTAAGTAGGAGATTGTTGAATAACAGTCATTTGTAAATTCCAGAGGAATCTATATAATACACTTACAAATTAAATTAGTACAGCAGATTATATGAAAACTGAATAAATACTAAAATTTACCTTTTCTGTATTGTAATATAAAGATTTCAAAGTGGTAAACAAGGGTGGGCAGCCTTTACTGAAGTTAACCCTCAGGAACTTATCCATTAGTTCTCTAAATGTTTCACCTAGAAACAAAAGTGTATTTGGTTATATTTTAATGTTTGTGAGTGCTGTATACTGATCAGTGCTTATATTTATACAACTATGGATTATCACCAATAACAAAGAGAAAAGTGGTCTAATGCTTTGATTTCTTTCCTGTTAAAAAAGAAAAACAGAAGATTCACATCTTTCCCCCATAAATAAATGTTTATGTTTGGGGAAACTAACATGTGACCATGACTTTCTACACTAAAATCAGTTTTAGAATTTGAAACTGATTGGGAGACTTGGTTTCATAAGGCAGAGTCCCCACATCTTTAACAAAATATTGTAGGAGGAGGTTACTGAAATACTTAATTATCTGAATGTATTTGTGGGCACAACCACAGTACTTGTTGTGCTATGATATCGTTCTATTAGCAGAGACAAGATTTCTGGGAGAGACTTAAGAAAGGAAAGTAACTAATAAGCAAATGAACCTTTATAACACTGATGTCTGAAAGCATCTTAGGTTAATACTTCCATGAATTCTGATGATGAGTCAACTGGACAGACACGTGATACAGATATCAGAATACTTTCCATATGCTCAGTAGGGTTGTATAAATATTTAATAGCTACCAAGCTTAGAGTATTTACAAACTGAAATACTTTTGACAGACCTAGAAAAACAGAAATTAGAGTAACTAAAATACCTTGTTTGTTACGAAAAGGCACGGAAAGGTAACCCAGTGAGACACTCTGCATGGCTCTCATTTAAGTGTGAATTATCTTGCTTTCATTTCAAGTACTGCTCAAGAATGGGGCAACTAGTTTTTATTACCACACCCCTTCCCATGGAAATGAATATATTTGACAATACAGATTTACAGTGTTATAAAGTGTTCCAGAACCAACACATCCACATTGAAAATTATCCCTAGTAATAAAAATAGGCAATAAGGTTTGTCCCTTATTTTCATGTTTTTCTACTTATGGAAATAAAACATTTAATCTGAAGATGGAAGATGGTAAATTGTCAGGTAGCTGCTCAGAAATCAATTTACAAGATGAACTGCTTAAAAATCAAGCAGAACATAAAGGCGACTATGATCCTGAAAAGAATTAGTTGAAGTAAACACCTGGGATTTAAGTGAGGCATGAACAGCATCCTTTAATTTTTGGCTTGATCTGTTGTGAAGCAATGGTAATTTTGAAGTTGCACACCAAAAAAAAAAAAAAAAAAAAGTAGATTTCAGGAGCAAAAGAAAAAAATGGACTAAACTCAGGCTGGCCCATTGCTTCGAGGGATGATCACAGTGTGCTAAACAAGTGAACTGATCTTAAAATGTATTCACCTGAAGATAATTTAAGGAATATGTGCAGTCACTCTTCCAGTTTCCTTCTTTCTTGCATTTCTTTCTTGAAAAAGTTTTGTTAGCATTACAAATATACCTGTTAGTTTCCGTATAATCTAAAGCTTCAAGTTGTGGCTTGCCAAAGAGCATAAACCTAATGCACTCCTTTTTGAGCACACAGTGGGTATGTCTATACAGCAACTGGAGCATATGTGCCAAAGCTAACTGACCACTGTCGCTTGATAAAAAATAGCAGGACAGCCACAGTGGCATGGGCTAGCCACCCAAATACAATCCTGGCTGGGACCCTAGGGTAACTAGGCTACACTGCTATTTTTAGTGAGTTCAATCACTCTAGTTCAGGTATGCCTACCTGAGCTCCCCCAATTGCAGTGTAGATGTACCCTGTGTATCAAGGCCATTCAGAGGCAAGCGAAGAGTGGAGGTGCATTGTTAATGTCCATCTCATTGATGGATTCATTAGTCCTCAGGACAATGTGAATCACAATTTCAAACACCATTGGGGCTTCCCTGAGCTAATTTTAAGGTAAGTAGGAGAGTGAATATGGTGTATATTTGAGACCAGTAATAGCTCCTCCATGAAGGTGACAGCCACACAGAAGCAGAGTTGAAAAGATTTTGTTTCATATGAGAGACAGATGCAAATTCATCATCAGGTGACATATCTACATTGGTTTCTAGAATTATAATAGTACTCAACTCTTATAGCTCTTAGAGGGTACATCTATGCTGTGTTTTAAAACCTCCAATAGTGAGTCTCAGAGCCCAGGTCTACAATTTTGGTCTCACACTACTGCATTAAAAACAGCAGTATAGATATTGCAGTTCAGGCTCTGAAGCCTTACTCTCCCCCTGGGTTTCAAAGCCCTAGTTCAAATGTTTACACTGCTGATTTTCACGCCATAGTGCAAGCCCAAGTCTGTAGACCTGGGCTCTGAGCCTTGCTGCTAAGGGTTTTTACATGCCATCTAGACAAACCCTTACTCTCCAAGGCACTGAACAAACATGAATATTTATGATCCTAATTGATGGTATCAAACCCTTTCCATTTCTGTGAAGATGTCCAAGTTTTCCACCCTGTACTTTTTTATAAGATGGCAATTTTTATTAACTTAAATGCAACATCTCATGGACTTCAATACAGCACAGTAAAAGAAAAAAGTTGTTAACCTGTTCCATAAGTGTTGTTCAAGATGTGTTGCATATGTCCATTTCACTCTGTGTGGGTGTCCTGTGCATGGCTGTTGAAACTTTCTTCAGTGGTATCTGTGAGAGCAGGTCAAGCAGTGTGCTCTTTGAGCAGGCATAAGGGCAGATCCACCCCGATGCCTCTCAGTCGATTCTTGCTGGAAACTCCATTGCAGAGGGGTAAGAGGGTGGGTCATGGAAAGAGCATGTGCAACACATCTCAAAGAACTACAGTTGTGGAACAGGTCAGTAACCATTTTTTTCCCTAGTGATTGCACATGTACATTCCACTCATGTACATTCCACAGTGACTCTCAAGCTATGAAATCAGAAGGTTGGATCAGAGTATCTGAATAAAGACGGAGGACAGCTCGCCCAAATCTGGCATTTGAGAGATGGTATAATGGGCTGCAAACGTGAATTGAAGACCTAGTTGCCACTCTACAAATACTTATGACAGGCACTTGACCAAGAATGGCTGAAGACACCGCTTGCAATCTCGTTGAATGTATAGTCATTCTGTTTAATGGAGTAGCAGTTGGTAAGTCACAGCACAAGTGAATACAGGAAGCTATTTAAGATTAAAGCTTTGAGAAGAGACTGGGAGCCCTTTCATTCTGTCCATGACCACCACAAACAGCTGCAAAGACAAGTGGAATTGCCTAGATCTGTCAAGGTAGAAAGCCAACACTCTTCTGACATTTAGATTGTGCAGCTGCTCATCTTCATTTGAGTGAGGCTTTGGGAAGAACAAAGGCAAACAAATTGCTTGGTTGATATGGAAGTTATATCATTTGTGAAATAAACTTTGGATAAGGACACGGATAAGCCTTATTATTAAAGGAAATTTTACATGGAGAGCCAAGCATTAATACACGTAGTTCACCTATCCTCCTAGTAGCACTGATGGCCATCAAAAATGCTACCTTCATCGAAAGATGAAGTAAGGAGTAGGCAGCTAGAGGCTCAAAGTGAGGTCCCATAAGCTTTGACAATACCAAGTTCCAGTCACATGGGGGGGAGGGGGGGGAGAGAACAGGATCTTGTATGTGAGGGTATAACTGCTTCAGGCCTTTCAAAAATCCTATTGATATCTTATTAGAAAATAAGAAGTATCAACCTGAGGGTGGAAAGCTGAGATAGCTGTTAGGTGGACTTTGATAGAGGTACCAGCCACCACTTATTGTTTTAGGTATAAAAGATAGTCCAAGATATGCTGGATCGAAGAATGTGACAGCGAGACTCCAGATTGTTCGGACAAGAGAGAATTGCTTCCACATCATCAAGTAGATAGATCTATACAGATGGCTTCCTACTATTTAAAAGCTCTTTTGAACAAGACAATTCCTGAAGGTCTAGCTATGCAGGATCCAGGCTGCTAAATGAAGCACCTGCAAATTTGGGTGGAATAGCTGACCATGGTCTTGAGAAATTAGGCGTGGGGCCAAAGAAAGCAATGTCAGAGCTTTTACCTACAAGGGGGAGGGGAGAAAACTAGTGCTGCCAAAGCCAAGCTGGGGCTATACGTAGGACTCTAGCATACCCTGTCTGATTTTTAGCAACATTCTGGAAGGAGTGGAATTGGTGGAAAAGCATACAGAAGTTTGCCCATATCAGGGCCTAGGAAAACGTCTGAGGGAACCCTGACTACGCTCTTGAAGGGAACAAAAGTGCTTACACTTCCTGTGGTTCTTATTACAAAGAGGTCTAGCTAGGGAGTCCCCCAAAGCTAAAAAATGCACCTGGCTACATTTGGATGTGGAGACCACTCATGGGGCCTTAAATGATCTGCTTAGGCGGTCTGCAAGCTCATTCTGCACCCCTGGAAAGTAAGAGACTGTGGGGTCAACTGAATTGGCAATACAAAAATCCTAGAGTTAGACTGCCTCATGGCACAGCTAGGATAAGCAGGTCCTTCACAGCCAGTTGAGGCAGAACATTGCCATTGTGTTTTCTGTGAGAATGAGCAAGCTTTTCCCATTGATATGGGAGAGAAAGCCTGACACCAGCTGAATAGCTCATTTCCCTGAAATTTGTGTGTTAAAAAAAGTCCTTTTTGGACGGTGTCTTAAGGGAACCCAGATGAGCCCCCCGACCCAGAGCAGACGCATCTATCACTAGTGTCAATGAAGGCGGAGGCATTACAAAGGGAATGCCTACATACATGTTTACAAGGTTCATCCAAGAGGGGCTAAAACCTGAGAGGCTACCCTCACCACAAGGCTTAGAGGGTGATGACTTGGAGAGAATATGGAAGTCAGCCAAGACTAATTCCTGAGGCACAATCTGGAATGTTGGACTATGTACCTGCAAAAGGCCATGTGCCTCAGAAGCCACATGTATTTCCATTCTGTTGTAGTTGGTTGAGCCACAGGATCTAAAATGATGGATTGAATTGGCTGAAATCTTGATCATGGAAGGAAAACTCTGGCTTGAGTCAAGTGAACTGGGGAGAGGATAGATGTGTGTATTGATTAACAGTCCCAGAGCCCTGAAGGTTGACTGCATAAAAGACTGGATAGTATCTGAACTCTGTATCAGCCTCTCACCAGCTAGTTATCCAGTTATGAAGAAGTTGGGTGTGCAAGTGTATACATAAATGCACCTAACAATGCTATACATTTTGTAAAAATTCTGGGAGTGGGAGACAGGCCAAAGGGTAGCACTGAATTTGTAGGGAGAATGGTTCACCCAGAGCATTAAATACTTCCCATGGCCCTGATTCTGGACAAGTATTTCCATGTGGTGATGTAAGTTGAGAACAGCATACCAATCTCTAGAATTCAGGGAAAGGATAATGGAGGCCAGAAAGACTATGCAAAACTACCTTTTTCAGATATTTGTTGAATTGATGGAGTCTGAAACTTGTCTGAGACCGCTCTTTCCTTTCGGAATAAGGAAATAGCAGAAATAAAAGCCAGTTCCTCCGGAATACTGCTGAACTTCTTCTATGACTCCCAACTGAAACAAAGAACACACCTCCTGGAAGAGGACCTCCAGTGACCACTCTCACAAGAAGAGGGACAAGGAAGGAGGGAGGTATAGAAATAAAATGAAGGGTGCATTCCACTTCCAGTGTTTAGAATCCACTGGTCTGAACTGATTTGGGACCAACCAGCTAGGAAGTGGGACAGCTGACCGCAAACAGAAAGGAGGGGCTGGAATTTTGGACACTGGCCTGATAGCCTCAATTAACCCATCAAAATAATTGTTTAGAGCCCCCAGGGTGCCTCGATGAACTAGGAGCTGTTGCAGTAGATGAAGGGGGTGGTCTGCATCTATAACCCCGACTCTTTTTCCCTAATAGGTCTTGTTGAAATGCAAAAGTAGCATATTGGCGGGACTACTGTGAACAAAAGTGCTTTCTAGTGAGGGCAGGTGTACATATACCCAGCGACTTTAAAAGATTCCAGGGTGACTCAAAACAATGCAGTTTGTCATCTATCTGCATTGAGAACATGTCCTTTAAATGGCAGGCTCTGAATGGTATTCTGGATTTCCTGGGGCAGCCCTAAAGATTACAGCCATGAACACCTGCGTATTGTAAGAGGCCATGGCTCTAGCAGCTGAGTCAGCAGCATCTAAACTGGCCTGGAGTGATGTTCTATCCATCAGCTTTCCTTTGTCTACCAGTGAAAGAAACTCTTGTTTCAGGTCTTCCTGTAACTAGTCCTTAAGCTTTGATATGACTTGAATATCTGAGACTCAGTAACACCTTAACAAAAGCAATTCTAAGTTGTAACCCAGACATAGAATAAATGTTGCTACCAAGCAGGTCAAGTTTTTGAGGTCCTGTGATTTAGGGGTGGCAGCCTGCTGCACCTAGCGCTCCCTCTCAATAGCTATCAAAACAACCAATGACCACCGGAAGGGGATGTGAAAAGCAATACTCAAAGCCTTGTGAAGGTACATACAGTAGTATCAATCCTCATTCTCTCGGATGTCGGAGGAAATTTGTCACAGGTTATTGGTTGAGCTCTAAAATCACCTCATTAATTGGTAAGGCCACTCAAGGGGGCCAGTTGCTGTAAAAATGGCAACAAGACTATGGGACAACTCCTTATCTTCTTTCTCGTGGATATCCAAGGCTGAGGCAACCATTTTCAGAAAGTTCCTGATGAGTTTTGAAGTCATCAGGTGGGGGTGAGGACCTTCCTGAGGATAGTGCCTGACCCAGTGCTGGAGTCAACAGTGCCTCCTTACCCGATGATCTACTCATTCCTGCATCACCCTTCTCAGCGGGCATAAGAGCCAGAAATTTTCTTCTTCCAGCCTCTTCCCTAGCAGCCTTATGCTTCCTTGGCACCAGAGATCATTACTGATGCCAGGACTCTGCCAAAACTGGCAAGCTGAAGAGGAGGTCCCACTCTCTGAGCAGGAAAGCTCCAATGGTAGTCTCAGAGCAGCTTCCATCAAAAGAAACTTCAGTCTAGTATCTATCTTTTTTGGTCGTAGGCCTGAAGTCCTTATAAATTTGACAACAGTCGGATATGCAAGACTCAACTAGGCACTTCAAACAGCTAGAATGCAGGTCACTCACAGACCTCATTTTGGAGCAAAAATAACCAGGGTTGAAGCACAGTAATTGAGGCATTCCTCGGTATCACAAATCGAATACCAAGTAGGGAAACCAAAAAAACAGCAAATCACTAATACTATGAAAAATGGGTAACTATCTACAAAAAATAAGAGACACCGAGAGAATTTGTTAAAGCAAGACCAACCGATTAGCCATCCTGGGTAGTAAAAAGGAACTGTGGGGGTCACGGGCAGCTCTGCCCTCTATGCCTGCTCACAGGGGCATGAGGCAGAGATCACTTGAGCCACACCAACTGGTACCACTAATGGGAAAAGTTTCTGACAAGCATGCACAGGGTGCATACATACCAAGAATGGAATGCACATGTGCAATCACTGGAAGAACCACTTTTTCGATTATTATTTTTCCAGACTTGAGAACACTTGTGCGCCAAGTTTCAGGATAGAGGGTTTTTTAAATTTGTTTAAGTGTAATAAACTCCTCAAAATAAAGCACTTATAACACACTCATTAAAAAAGTTAACTATAGCATTGCTGAATATGATTCTACAATTAAACTTCCTACTGGAAAATGCTGCAAACCTAGTTTTGAGCTATAGATAACCTGGCAAGGTACAGCATGGTAATAGTAGTTAAAATTTTAACTTAATCTCTAATGTAAAGACAAAACACTGCACTACATTGTAGCATAAAATTCTTTGAGGTAGGCTGGGAGCTTTCTTGGGAAAGCCACCATCACTACTGTTAACTTGCAGTTGTGAACAAAATCAGGCCCACTTCACAGCTGAATGATATATACATTTATCAGCATTTGTTCCAGCTTATAAAATACAGGGAGATATAAGGGCAGGGCTTGGGACACCCAAAGAAAAGTAAAAATATTAAAAAAAAAAAAATCAAGCTTCTAACCCAGACGATGCAGTTGCTGACAACTAGGTTCCAGGCCAATGAAACAGTACAGAGAAAACTTTACTGTAATTTTCTGTGAAACACATGAACTGTAAGTAGAGCTTGCAATTTCTTCGCCTGCTAGCTTTTCGGCAAACTTCTTCTAACAGTCAAGAATATAAAGTCAGTCTTAGGGGACTTCTCCTCTAAGAGGCTAGAGAGGAATGTTATCAAAGTGTATAAACAATTAAAGAAACAAAAAGCTGAAACTTGTTATTCCCTTAACACAATAGCGTACCACACTTCATACTCTTATCTGGGGACATCACCTAGCACACAGCACAGGAACAAAGGCATTTTTATATATATCTTGCTATTCTTACAATATATACACAGCTATCCACATCAGTAAAGGCAAAATATTAGCATGAAGGACCTTTTGCTATCAGCCTTTGTAGTGCACTACTGACATTTTTCTCCATACCTACAGAGATGCATAGTCTTCAAGAGTTGAAACCAAGCTTTATGCACCTTTATATATATAAATGGATGTTCAAAATATAGGACAAAATTAATTACTGACACCTTAATAAAAAGAACAAAAATTAATAGCAATATGGAACAGATATGCAGTTTATTACCTGGAACAAAGTTTAAAGGTAATCTTCTAGGTGAAACTGCTCTGGGATGTCTTTTACTAACTTCTTCATAAATCTGAAGCCTCTCTTCTAAAGTGCCTATTATCAGTAAATATAAGAGATGTAAGAAACACTGGAGAGAAAAATCTATTTTTGCATTAAATTCTTATTTTAAAAAAGATATTAAAAGTAAACTATAATTCTAGATTTTAATTAGCTAAACCTACCAGAAGGTACAGATTTAGTTACAACAGTGGAAAAATTTACACGAAATTTTTCATTTATTTAATCATACACACTATGGAAGAAGGTAGTGTGTTGCCATCTTTTGTACATATAATAGACCCTATCTTTTGTTATTAGTTGTTTAAGTAATTAAACAGCAGACAATGTAATTACCTTGTGCCTCCAATCACAGGGAGATTGTGTTTATTTTCTTACAACTACATACTGTACAATCCCATTCACAAAACAGTACTTCAACATTTGCAAATAACGTATGCAAACTGTCTATCAATATGAATCCACTTAGAGCAACTGCTTTAAGAACTACCATTTAATCGTTTAAAAGTATTCTAAAAATATACAAACGAGCCTTTTATTACAAAAGTTACAGCAATGAAAGTAACCTAATACTAACTATACAAGTACTTAGCAGCAGGACTGTCAATACATCAAGTTTAAGAAGTTTTCTTTTCTTTAGACCTCCTTCCCACTCCTCCCCTTTCCCCCATAATATGCTTTGGAGCTCCAATGTGGTCAGAACTTTAAAACAAACTGATCTATTGGTTTTGAAATGCTATTTTCAGATTCATAAGTGAATTTAGTGGAAAAGTCAAATTGCTTGGTGAAATTATTTAATTCTGAAAGTTAAGATCAAGGATATAGCATGAAAAATGCTTAGTAGTTATACTCTCACATTTGTTTCATATGTAAAAAGCCTCACGTCATTGAGATCTGATGGTGGTGGTGGGAAATATTTATATATGTACACAAACACACACGTACACGTATGTTACCCACTGGCTCCAGGGTATACATAATTCTAAGAGTCATAAATTAAAATATTAAAATTGGAACTAAAGCATATAAAAACCCTATATGAAGTCACAGGTTGGAGCTCCAGAACTTACCATGGGGGAGGAAATAGTCCTAAGACCACCTAAAAAAAATAAAGTAGATTATGTTTAATAATTAGTACAGTTTAAATCAAATAGGATTTTTATGTGAAATGTACATTACATATACACAATTGTTCTTTATTAATAGTTATAAATGTGGGTTTCCAAACGTTTCAGATAGAAACCAAATAGACTCAACCCCTTGACTAGTTTAATTGCTTAGATCAGTGATTCTCAACCTGCAGCTCACAGGCCACTTGTGGCCCAATCAGTACACAGCTGCGGCCCATGTGACATCCTCAGGGCCATACAGGTAGTATATATATACTATATATATATATATATATATATATATATATATACAGGTAGTATATATTGTGTGGATGTGGCCCACATAACAGAGAGCACTGCATGTGTGACCCACAATAGTAAATTGGTTTAGGCAATATCAACTACTGTACCAGTTCCATGGATACAATGTAACAAATACCCAGCAGATAACCCTAGTCTATAAATATGTTTGAACAATTTAATTATAGACTTTTACTCAACCTCAAGTCATATTTGCAGAGCGTTTAACAGTTTGACACCTTTTTGGTGTCAACTATTTCCTTAAACATGGGAAATTCTAAATTGCATTAAAAACATACTACTACTACTACTACATCATCATTTATGAGTAATATTCTTGTGGTTTTATACTATCCGAATTAATTGAATAAAAAAACCACCCTTCTGCTTTCTATTAAACTGTAGAACATTGGGGTTTTTTTTTGTTTTGTTTTTTTACAGTTGTTGAAGAATAACTGAGAAAACAGTTTTTAAATTAATGTTTTAAGATAAAGGTTTGGAAAGTTAAGATTCCATTTCTTGGTCATAGGTATCTGCTGTTCCAGTATTGTATGCCTCAAAAACTATTAGTTATTTTTTTCTGGAAGACCAAAATAACTGTACCAGGAGTGAGCTTTAATTTTTAGGAAATCCTCAATTATTTAATCTTTTCTTCTCTTCCACAGGAAAGCTAGTCCCTGCTAAAATGATATGCCTTTAGAGGGTCCTATCCAAGAGAAATTAAAGCAATATATTTAATCTGCCTTTGAGTTTAACAAAAAGACACTGTTCCTTTTTAAAGAGCTATTATCCCATGAAATCTCAAATTGACAGCTTTATGAAAACGGCAATCCTGTAACTTGATCCAAACGAATTACTGTGCAAGTCAGCCAGTGATGACGACTCCCTTTACAAAGAGGGTGTGCAGGGGAAGAGTTCTCCTTGGGCTAGCAAGCATGAAACAAACGGCCCGCTTTAACTCTGACCTTTAAAGAAAGAGTCAGTGTTGGTACCACATGCACAGATGTTTCAATTAATTTTTAAATGAGTAAATCTGACTACAAATTGCTCAAGTTCAGAAGATACACAAATATTTTTCAGCTGAATTGGGATGTTCCAATTTCATATTGTAACATTCTATCAGACACCAACTGTTTAAATAGAAAGGAGGAAATTAAAGTACATCACTGCATTACTTACTAGGTTGTATGGCCTTTTCCAAGCCTTCATAATAATACCAGTTTTCTGCATTCCGATCAATTAATTCTTTGTATATTTCACCAGCTTCTTTTAGTCTTCCCAACTTCAACAACATTTCTCCTAAAACAATGCAGTTAAACATCAATATGGACTTAAATGAAAGTATATTTATGGCTTGAGGCCAAATTTTCAAAATTGGGTACCTAAAACTAGTTCCATAAGGCATATTTAAGCATCTAGCAAAAATAAAAGTGGCTGATTTTCAGAGGTGTTTTCCAACCCACAAATCCCATTGAATGACTACCTCACAGTGACTTCCAATGGGATTTGTGAACATTCAGCAATTCTGAAAAATAAGGTTGTTTAGATGCCCTTTTTTTTGGGGGGGGGGGGACTTTATGACACTAACTTATCCAGGTATGAAAAAATGACAAGATTTGTATTAGCTAGCCAAAGGAGGCATTTCAAATTCAATGCAAGCAACACTGATGAAACATTAAGTTTACAATTTTACTGGCCCATACTCAGAAAATTTAGAGAGTTAAAGTTCTCACAGAAACCTCAACTCTACTTCTTTTTGTATGTACCTTGCAATGGGATTTTATATCAGTATTCCTGCCAATGTTGTCCACTCTTTCTTTCAAGAAGGTTAAGGGGCTACAATCAAACACTTTGGGGTAGATTATCTGCCCCATTCCACGGCTCAAGTGGCAAACATGGAGTGAAAACCACCCACAAAATCCTCTGCTTGCTCCCTACACATTCTTCCCCATAGTTCCTGGTGCAGGGGACATTTCAGGGGAAGGGAGGAGAAGTATGTGCTACACAGTGGCTATCTCCAGCTTATGGATGGTCTCTAAGGAGCTGTTGCCAGCTGGCACAAGCTAGAGAAGCCACCTTAGCTATTGGTAAAGGGCTCAATTTTTGTAGGTACTCCCCTTGACAGGCACAGCCACTCAAGCTCCTACCTTGCTGTTCTTAGGTTTCCCATATCCAGTAGGGAAACAGGCAACAGAACAGTCATGCCAGGCCAACCTGATTGCCTTCTATGATGAAATAACTGGCTCTGTGGATATGAGGAAAGCAGTGGAGGTGATCTATCTTGACTTTAGGAAAGCTTTTGATACAGTCTCCCACAGTATTCTTGCCAGCAAGTTAAAAAAGTATGGACTGGATGAACCGACTAAGGTGGATAGAAAGCTGGCTAGACTGTCGGGCTCAGCGGGTAGTGATCAATGGCTCTATGTCTAGTTAGCAGCCGATATCAAGCGGAGTGCCCCATGGGTCAGTCCTGGGGCTGGTTTTGTTCAACATCTCTATTAATGATCTGGAGGATGGGATTACACCCTCAGCAAGTTCACAGATGACGCTAAGCTGTGGGGAGAGGCAGATACACTGGAGGGTAGGGATAGGGTCCATAGTGACCCAGACAAATTGGAGGATTGGGTCAAAAGAAATCTGATGAGGTTTAACAAGGACAGGTGCAGAGTCTTGCACTTAGGAAAGAAGAATCCCATGCACTGCTACAGGCTGGGGACCGACTGGCTAAGTAGCACTTCTGCAGAAAAAGACCTGGAGATTACAATGGACGAGAAGCTTGATATGAATCAGCAGTGTGCCCTTGTTGCCAAGAAGGTCAATGGCATATTGGGCTGTATTAGTAGGAACATTGCCAGCAGATCAAGAGAAGCGATTATTCCCCTCTATTTGACACTGGTGAGGCCACACCTGGAGTACTGCATCCAGTTTTGGGCTCCCCACTACAGAAGAGATGTAGACAAATTGCAGAGAGTCCAGCGGAGGGCAACAAAAATGATTAGGGGGCTGGGGCACATGCCTTACGAGGAGAGGCTGAGGGAACTGGGTTTATTTAGTCTACAGAAGAGAAGAGTGAGGAGGGAGATGACAGCAGCCTTCAACTACCTGAAGGGGGGTTCCAAAGTGGCTGGAGCTAGGCTGTTCTCAGTGGTGGCAGATGACAGAACAAGAAGCAATGGTCTCAAGTTCCAGTGTGGGAGGTCTAAGTTGGATATTAGGAAACACTATTTCACTAAGAGGGTGGTGAAGCACTGGAATGGGTTACCTAGTGGAATCTCCATCCTTAGAGGTTTTTAAGGCCTGGCTTGAGAAAGCCTTGGCTGGGATGACTTAGTTGGTGTTGGTCCTGCTTTGAGCAGGGGATTGGACTAGATGACCTCCTGAAGTCTCTTCCAACCCTAATATTCTGAGATTCTATAGCAATCAGGACAACTCTTTCCTCCCTCCCAGCGAGGCAGCAGGTGGCCACTGGGGTTGCTGCAAAGCAGTTGCAGCATGCTCAGAGTGCTCCCAACTCATATCAGTAACAACACAGTGGATTCAAACACTTCAATTTAAACTGTGCAGGACGTAGCTCAGGGAATATATTTTCAAGGGAATTTGGACACAACTAATATAGGCAATTTGATAAACGTCTTGCAAAATAGTTTATAAACATTTATAAGTGACACAGAATTATACTTATGGTTTACACTAATTGCAATAAGCTGGTCGATACAGGCACATTGCCCTAAGAGAGAGTCCCAGCACAGAGGTCAATTAAGGAATATATGAAATCTGTGTCACAAAGTTGCACATATTCAGAACCTCAGCAGTCCAAGTTTTTATAAAACCCTAACGCATCAATTTTAACCGAATACATATTTTTTTCAAAAGCTGTATGATAATACAAAAAGGCATTGACGCATTTAAAAAGAAACCACAACCTGATGCTCCAAGCAGAAAACCAACATTTCTTATACACAGGGCATTACATTTCTTAACTTGCAGAGCTAAGTAAAGATGAGTGGGTTACTAGTTTTGACCTACTGTACACAGACTACTCGTAAGTCTTTGAGATATACTTTGTATCTGTGAATGGCCCTCTAATTATAAGGAATGCTATTTCATTCCGAATTTATTTCCATTCCATATCAAAGTAATGTCACCCCACCAACACTCCACTTTGTCAAAGAAACTTAACAAAATACCAAATTATAGATTTGATATTAATAAATTTATCTATACAACAATTTAAATAATTTAAAGTCTCCATATAACCCTCATTTTATATGATATGGTTAAAAGCCAGTAGATACTTCTAGTTTGGGTAAAGGTGAGTACAAAGAGAAAAAAAAATTTACCTTTGATTTCTTCTACAACAAGCTTGTCACATATTTGCTTCTCATATGTTTCTATATGTTCTAAAGACTCTTGAAATAGATCTGCCTCTCTCATCACTTGGTTCTGATATAGGATCAGTTCACTATATTCATAATCTATTTTATTAGGAGGAATCTGTAAAAGACAGGTTAATTAGCATGCATCTTACCACTTGTAACTAGGCTGTGTGCAATTGTACACAAGGCATTTTAAGACTCAGTCAGCAGGGACACTGAAATGTAGACCTCATGATGTAAAAGTCTCAAATATTTAGTTAAGAAGAGATCAACTGAAGCTGGTCACTGGATGCCTATTACTATACAGGAGGTAGTGTATAGGTAGGGCCCTACCAAATTCATGGCCATGAAAAATGTGTCACTGACCATGAAATCTGGTCTCCCCTGTGAAATTTGGTCTTTTGTCTACTTTTACCCTATACTATACAGATCTCTTAGGGGAGACCAGCGTTTCTCAAACTGGGGGTCCCGACCCAAAAGAGGGTTGTGGTGGTTTTTTTTTTTTTGTTTTTTTTTTGCAAGGTTATTGTAGGGGGGTTGTGGTATTGCCACGCTTATTTCTGCACTGCCTTCAGAGCAGGGTGGCCAGAGAGCAGCAGTAGCTTCTGGCCAGGCACCCAGCTCTAAAGGCAGTGCCCTGCAAGCAGCAGCAGAGCAGAAGTAAGGGTGACAACACCATACCCTACCACCCTAACTGTGAAGGCAGAAGTAAGATCAGGACCCCTACAGTTACAACCCCATGAAATTTCTGTTATAAATATCTGAAATAATGAAATTTACAATTTTTTAAATCCTATGACTGAAATTGACCGAAATGGACCATGAATTTGGTAGGGCCCTATGTAGGCCATCAATTTGGTAGGCCCCTACACTTAAAAACAAAACAAAAAACCCACACCTTCTCCTCTCTCCCCACCATTCCTTGCTCTGGAAATTCTCAGACAGGCTATCACCTTTAGATCCACTACCAACTGAACTGCAGAACACATGGAAACTTTACTATAGCTACAGTGAAACAGTCACCCACCCACAGGAGCAGCAGCCCTTGCCAAGTCAGAGAAATTCCCTTCCAGTAAGAACATTCTTCAAGTCGGACCCCTTTCATGCTGGGAGATCACAATGATCTTAAACTATGTACCCAAACCTTATTAGCTACTAGTGAAATGCAAGAACCTTAAAGGTGGAACACAGCAACTACTGAAAATTGTTCAGTAAAGCTATACAACCTTTTACGGCAGGAAGAAAAATATTGTCTTCAGTTCAAACTGCAGGGGGAACTAAAAGGTAAACATAGAAATCAGAAAAGTAGGACTGGAAGGGACCTCAGTAAGTCAGCTAGTCCACTCCCACTCCCACTCCCATCCCAAGTAGACCATCTCTGACAGATTTGTCTAAGCTGCTCTTAAAAATCTCCAATGACTCAGAGTCCATAAGCTCCACAGGTATTTGTTCCAGTGCTTTACTACCCTTACAATTAGGAAGGTTTTTCCTAATGTCTAACCTAAAACTCCCTTGCTGCAATTTAACCTATTACTTCTTGACCTGTCCTCAGTGGTTAAGGAGAACAATTTATCACCTTCCTCTTTATAACAACCTCTTATGTACTTGAAAACTGTCATCACATTACACACACAGTCTTTTCTTCTCTTGACTCAACAAACTCAGATTTTTTCAATCTTTCCTTGTAGGTCATGTTTCATGTGTTTAGGAAATGCTGAACAGCGAGTGTGACTTTTTTTCTGTATTGTAATTTAAATACATTACCAAAACAATTGAAAGTGGGGTGATTATATTGCATTATTTTAATAAAATATACAGAAATTAATTTTTTGACGCAGAATTCCCCCAAGAGTAAAAGGTCCATAGATTAGCAGCCACAGATGGTATTATCTACTGAAATAGGTCCCAAGATGCTAAGTGAAAAACAAACCTGTACAAACAATAGCCATTTCCCCCTTCAATATTTGTAGTTATTCAAATTCTGCTCATCTAAGGAGAATTATTCATTATTATGAAACAGTATACATGTCTTACCTGTTGAGTTTTTCTAAACTCTTCCAGTAGTTTTAAGGCCATATCATAATCTTTTAACAAATGATATGCAATAGCATATCCAATCCATGAAGCCCGTTGTGTTGGACGCAGCTGAAGTAGCTGATACCTTGTCTCCTTTAATAAAAAGGAAAGTTCCTTCAATGAAGATGTTCTAAAATATCTCACTGAATCACAACTGTGATACACTACTAGTAGTATTTTAATCTTGAATATTACTGGAAGCTGGACATTCTTAAAAAGCAAGACGCAATTCTAACAAAGTAAATGATAAACAGTACTACATTTGAGTTACAGGAAAGTGGGATTTACACTAACTGTAGTATTCCTGACATAAAGCCTAAAATCTATTTTAAAATCAAGATAAAAGTTTCAAAAGCATTTAAGTGACTAAGTCTAATTGATTTTAATTATACTTAGGTGCCTAACTGCCTAAGTTGCTTCTGAAAATAAGACAGGCTCCTAAGTCACATAGGCACTTCGGAACATTTTACCCAGCCTCTACATGCTGAAGAAGAATTTGGACTTTTACAGTCAAGGAACATAAAATAAGTTTCCCTTTGAGCAAAACAGCCTCATGAGCATGGGAACTACCAGGTTCTCACATTCACGTCTTAACCTCTCATTAATTTCCAAAAGAAATACGGCTGGAGGGAGTCTGAAATCCTGCGGAATTATTCCTAGAAGTGTTTGAAGTCATATTCAGTAGTAGTAGGTTGTGGCATGACAGCCATATTCGGGGAAGAAGAGGAGAAATAATAGTGTTGGTGAAACTTCTTCCTCCTCACCTCATTCGGAGAGAGGCTCGATCTCTGGTGGGCAAGAGATTGATGGAGAAGGCAAAGATGTAGGTCTCCAGCTTTGCTGCATGACAAGCTTCCTCAATTATGTCGTGTACATGGCCCAGGGATCCCAATATAGCCAATGTGGGGGAAGCAAAACAGAGTTGCATCCATGCTGGTCCATACCAGGGTTGTGTCCGGGTGTGGATTACACATACTGAGGATATGTAGATGAAGTAGATTGCATGGGTTTCAAATAAGAGGGCACGATGGAGCCCCACTCCTCATCTTCCTCCTTGTCACTGGGGAAGGGAGGCAACATCCTCGGAGGAGAAAGGGAAGAACGTCATGAGTCCAGAGAGGAGGGTGGAAGTTGGGTGAGGTTGTGGCTGAGCAGAGGTGACTCAGGCATGTCGTATACCAGTAGGTCTTTAGGATGTCTGGATTCCTGTGGTGGAGAAAGGAGCATCATCAGTACTGGAGCAGGACTCAGTGCCGAGGGACACATGCAGGAGTAATCAGAAAGTGGAGCTGAAAACTTGATGGGTGCCAATGATCTTGTCGGTCTGTAGCTCCCAAAGTCCGTCTGTCTTGGTCTCTAGAACCAAGAGAGAGTGCAGAGGGCTGTAGGTCTGCCTGGTTAAGGTCCTTAGACAGATGTTTCGTGCTGGTATCAGAGGTACTTGGATGGTCCCCGGAGCTATGTCCCCTGTCAGAGGATGTTGAGGCAACTGACCTCACAAGGGATGGGGGAGGAGGGGGAAAGGAAGGAGGGCAGGCTGTGCCTCAGAATATGGGGAGGGAGCCAGTTTCTTCTCATCAGAGTGAGAGAGGGACAACTTTCTCTTATGGGACTGCAGTGATCGGCAGATGACCTGGCCAAGGGTGAAAGCTGCACGGGGGAAGAGTCCAGGCCTGGGTCTGATGCTGGATGCACTGATTTCTCTATGAGGAGAAGTCACAACCAAATGTCATGGTCTTTTCTGGCCCTAGCAGTCAAGCCATGGCAGTGAGAACACTTTTGTGGGACATGTCCCTCTCACAGACAGCGAATACACTGCAGTGGCTCTGCTGCAGATTCCGTCCCAGATCAAAGGCAGTAGAGAAGGAACTGGGGAGCAGTCGTACTGCACAGTGCTACATATATGTCCCGCTACCAGCGTGAGAAGGGGGAGGTGCACATGTTAAGACCGGTGGGCACTGCTGATTAAGATCTCCGATCCCAGGAGCAGAGGGCGCTGCTGCATGACAGTGGAGCACCCATAGGGACATCACTCAAAGAAGAAGAACTGTCAATTTTTCTGAAATAAAATTAGAGTTTTCATTTTCATACCTCCCCATTTCTTCCTTTGGTCTTCTTACCACCTAGTTCCACTCTTTCCTCTGGCAATTTTTATAATGAGACGAAGTGAGGTCCTGGTATTAAAGATCAATACCGAATAGTCTCTTCCATGCTCATGCTATATGCAGATGAGGAGGAAACATAGCAGCATCTGCCTTTAACATACAGTGCTTCCTAATATATCTTGCAGCCAGTGCTAGTGCTGAATGAAGGTTTCAGAAGACATGGGATTAGCCCATGGAAAGTTAAGGGCAGCATTAGTACTTGAAAATGGGCTTTTCTGAACAGAAAAGCAAACAGCCCTAAATCCCTCCTCTGCCCAGGATGGATTCAAAGGCTGAGTGGCTACTGGCCATTTTAAAAAAAAGTATCTCAATAATCCTCAAAGACATTAAAAACAGGTGTAATGTGGAGGGTGAGAAGGTAGGCATCATCCATAAATTGAGGTAAGCAGTTCATGTTCTTATCAGGCTTTGAAAATGTAAGGTGTGAAATGGGTGCACAGTATTAAGAAAAAACAAATATACACGAGTGAATTGGTGAACATTAGTTTAGAGTATGTTTGGCAATTGAGAAGCACAGATGGCTCTGTGGATCAGCTAATACAGAGTAACAGTAGCATGGCTGGCATCCTCTCAATACACCAAGTGCACCACTGCTGTAGTTCACTGCTCAGTCTTTCCTAGACAGCAGTTCAAATAACTTGCTACTTTTGAGTTAAACTTACCAGATACAAAAACTAAAAATCAGTAGTTTTAAAACATACAAATTTAAATAAAATACTTACTCTGTATCCTTCTAGATCTCGCATTTGGATCTGCAACAATGAAAGATCTCTTAGGATCTGTAGATTGTCTTTATCTAATTTGAGAGCATTTCGATAACATTTAATGGCTTCATCATATTTCTTATCAGAACGCTGCAAGAGTCCGTACACATGCCAACCTAATACAAGTTAAGGAAAGTGACAGACATTCACATTTTTCTGAAGGTAATTACATTGTCTATGTATTTTACTGACCAAAAAACTAGATCTCTCTCTCTGAGAATCTTCCATGCTATTTAAGTATGATTACTCTTCTCAATCTTTATGCTATACACTTTCTTGTCCTCCTTTACTGCCAGCAGGCTTATTTAGTGTGTATTTACAACCGTCATTGAATTGCTGAGGATCGGCAAGCCACTGTCCTGTACTTCTGAAGGAGGGCTACAGGTCAGGAGATTTTTTCTTAACTCCAAGAAAACTGCAGTAAATTACACTGTAACAGTCTAAGAGCCAAATAATCTAAAGTTAACAGTTTTACTAAAAATAAGAGATAGTCATATCAAATCAAAATTTAATATAAAATATTTAACCAGTCTGGCAACTGCTGTGTTAAATAAGGGAGAGGTATAGTTCATTCGACGAAGAAATCTTCCAGTATGTGTGCATCTCCAACTGACCAAGTTTGACTGTCAGCACTGTAATACCTTAGGTTTCTTCTAGCTTCGAGACATTGGTGATCTTGAGTGAGGACTTCCATTTTTCTCCTTTAAGAGCCCCTTCCTCTTTTACCCTGTGAAAGTCTTTGAACTCAAGGCATGATACTATGAAATAATCTAAAAAAAATCCAAATATTACATCTGGTGTGGTCACTTCAGTCATTAACTTCACAATTCTAGCAAATAAAGGAACGACCTTGTCAAACTGGTTTGATTCTTTAGAACTCTCAAGTTGACACTGCTAATCGATACAGCAGCCTCTAGATTAGTAATTCTCAACTATTTTGGTCTGCAACTCAAAAATTGCTCAAAAGTTATCCCATGAACATCATATCCCACAATCCTTTGTGGGTTCCAAGTATTGTGGGATTGAGGTCGCAGTACCTTTATTTAACCATTTTGTTGACTGCAAAAGGTGGCACAAATGGCTTGTGGAGTAGGACAGACTACTGCCTGTGAAGGGGTAGGAGTTCTCTGAAAATTTTGGCTAATTTTCTTTGAGTGGGAAGCAACTGCTCCCCCCCAAAAAGAGTTAGCTCATCACACAAAACAAAAGAAAGATTGAAAAATGCCTTAAAATGGTAGAATACAACTAAGTGTAAATAATAAATACCCTGTACAAAGCCGAGATAGAGCATTGAACAAATCTAAATAAATGCAGAAGCTCTAACAAGTTAGAGCTTGTCCACACAGAGACTTAGGCCTGGGCTACACCGGGGCAGGGTTCGAACTAAGATACGCAACTGCAGCTACGCTATTCGCGTTGCTGATGTCGAAGTATCTTAGTTAGACTTACCTGGTCTTCCCCACAGCGGCAAGTCAACCGCGGCAGCTCCCCCATCGACTCCGCTTACTTCTCCTGCTGAGGTAGAGTACAGGCGTCGATTTGGGGATCTATTTATCGCATGTAGATGAGATGCAATAAATCGATCCCCAACAGATCTATCACTACCCGCTGATCCAGTTGGTAGTGAAGACATACCCTCAGAATATGTCAAGCTAGAGTGTGAACGTACAGCTCACTAAGAAGTAACCTGCAAGGCCCTAAAAGTTCTACTCTGTACATGAAAACGCACTACAGAACTTTTACTGCACATCACGCTAACACACCGTACAGTCACATCCCAGCTTACCATGCACTACATCTGTGTGGACAAGCTCTAAAACAGAAGCTAGAGCTTTAAGAATATCAGCTATGTCAGTTAAAAAGATATTGCTCACCATGAAGGAAGTTGTCTCCCAAGGTTTCATTGTTACATGCGTCCATCTAGTCAAATTCTAACCAGCATTACTTTACAGTACGATCTACTTTTGCTGCAGCATTGAAAAATTGATCAAATCTGGATTTCTTGTACTGTACAAGCAAATGACAGTGATTTTATATGCACGACTTCCAATTTGCAGCAAACATTTAACAATGAAATACCCACAATAAAGTGGGAGATGGCATCCAAATGGGGGGGGGGGGAAAAACCACTTTAAAAAACCCTTGTTTTTATTTTAGTCAGCGAAGAATTTTATTTGTTTTTAACGAAGAGTAGGACTGCTTTGCAGTGTCCTGCATCTACCGGAATCAGAATTTTTCCCATCAAATTCTCTCCCTTTTCATAATGCAGGTACCTTGCACACATGGCAAATTTTTACAGGAGAAGCATTTCCTACTACTTTTCCTTTCACAATATAAAATAAGGTCTGTTTTAAAGAAATCCAAAGAATATGTACTAAAAGGTCACTTTATGGACTTCAGATTTTTTTTAATTGGACCTCTGATACATAAGAGCTATTTGTGCAAAATAAAGACAATCAGTATAAAAAAAGGTCAAGTTATACCATTAGAAAGGATACAGACATGACTCTTTACATCATTACGAAGTCCTTTACGAACAAATTCGTATGCTTCTTCTTTCTTCCCTAAACAGTTCAAGGTCAGTCCTTTCATAGCCAAGGTCTCTGTAGAAAACATTTTGTACTTGTGAATGTGAGAAATCAAAATGTACACCTACCATTTATGGTGACTGTAACGGACTATACTCTGTACTCACAGCCTACACAGTAGTCTAATAATCTTTATAAAAAGTATGCCTTCTAAGGCATCATCTGAAAAGTCATAATTTGCTGGTCAATGCTGTCCTGATAAAATATATGTAGCAATGCTGTATGTGAAGTTGTAAGATTCCAATGTACGGTGTTATAGTAGAACCTCCGTTATGAACATCTCGGGAATGGAGATGGTTCATAGCTCTGAAATGTTCGTAACTCTGAACAAAACATTATGATTGTTCTTTCAAAAGTGTACCTCCAGTTCCAAATGAGGTGTGTGGTTGACTGGTCAGTTCATCACTCTGGTGTTAGTAACTCTTGAGGATCTACTGTATTAACATATGCCAACCTGTGTTGGCAAACAAGTCTGTCCTAAACAAAGGAATGTGCTTTGGTCTGCTTAATTCGCATTTAAACAGTAAACAGAGTCATTAAGCTAGAAGGGAAAACAAAGGAAGCTCAAATTGTTGAGAAGAACGCAGCACGGAAATATTTCCCCAAATATTTGTCGTCTCCTGGTACCTAACTGGAAATATTTTTCAAAGGGGGAGGATGACTAAAACCATAAAAAGGAGGGACAAGGCCCCACACCACCTCCTCTCTCTCTGGCCATCAATTCACTGCATCTGAAGGGATAAAAGTAGCAACCGTTGGACTGGAGAAGGGGCCCTGACCTAAAGAGTTTGGTCAGTAAGACTGCTGGAAGCATATGGTAAGAACTTTGCTTTGAATTAACATATAGTTTAAGTCAGGTGTCAGTAGCATTTTATCTTGTAACCATTATGATCTTTATGCTTCATTACTTATACTCACTTAAAATCCTCTCTTTAGAGATTTTAAGTGAGTATAGTGCAGCGGAAGTAATCAAACATATTTCAAGCTCCTTCTGCCAGTGCTTGCTGTTGGGATTTCCTGTACCCTTTGTTAGAGTTCTCCTGTCTGTCTCTTTGCTGTGGAGCACTATTTTGGGGAGTTGCTGTTCTACTGTTTTATTTAATCCAATGTGTTTAAATTGAAGTGTCTGGGAAACTCCATAGTGGAGGCAAGCTGTGTGCATATTATTTCTATTAAAGAAATGACAGTATATAGCTTGTATACTGCTGCAAAATCCTACTTCAATGCCTCAAGTGGTGCAGCAGTGACCCTGGCTTGTCTGGAATCACCCTGCAGTATAACCAAAGCTGGGGGGGTGGGGGAGAGCTCCTTCACCATGGCATTGTGAGGCACCCGAGCCTGCAGGCAAGGGTGACATAGCTGCTCATTACTCTGGATTGTCACAGGTGACAAGTGATAAAGATGCAAGATGCTTTGAATTTAATTCAGTAACAAGTTAATCAGTGCACTGAGACTAGTGTAGATCAGGGCAGAGGCTTAATAGTGCTCAGCACTGCATTACAGAAGTGATTTGATTCCTGACCTCATTTTAGATAGCCAATACCAATGCCTCACTAAGATACGCTTTGTATTTTCTATTTGTCCTTCTGCAAGCAAAAATCTGACTTGCTTTCATGCAGTTAAGGTTAAGTGACCTGAAGTAATTTTTACAAGAGGTTAAAGTAATATATTCATGCTCTAGATAATTAGGGCAAGAAGAATGGTCCTATGATCCAGGAAGTTTTTGGAAAGCGTAGGGGACAGTTTACTGGCGCAAGTGCTAGAGGAGCCAACTGGGGGGGGAGCTTTTCTTGACCTGCTGCTCACAAACCGGGAAGAATTAGTGGGGGAAGCAAAAGTGGATGGGAATCTGGGAGGCAGTGACCATGAGTTGGTTGAGTTCAAAATCCTGACACAGGGAAGAAAGGTAAGCAGCAGGATACGGACCCTGGACTTCAGGAAAGCAGACTTCGACTCTCTCAGGGAACGGATGGGTAGGATCCCCTGGGGGACTAACATGAAGGGGAAAGGAGTCCAGGAGAGCTGGCTGTATTTCAAGGAATCCCTGTTGAGGTTACAGGGACAAACCATCCCGATGAGTCGAAAGAATAGTAAATATGGCAGGCGACCAGCTTGGCTTAACAGTGAAATCCTTGCGGATCTTAAACATAAAAAAGAAGCTTACAAGAAGTGGAAGGTTGGACATATGACCAGGAAAGAGTATAAAAATATTGCTCGGGCATGTAGGAATGATATCAGGAGGGCCAAATCACACCTGGAGCTGCAGCTAGCAAGAGATGTCCAGAGTAACAAGAAGGGTTTCTTCAGGTATGTTGGCAACAAGAAGAAAGCCAAGGAAAGTGTGGGCCCCTTACTGAATGAGGGAGGCAGCCTAGTGACAGAGGATGTGGAAAAAGCTAGTGTACTCAATGCTTTTTTTGCCTCTGTCTTCACAAACAAGGTCAGCTCCCAGACTGCTGTGCTGGGCATCACAGCATGGGGAGTAGATGGCCAGCCCTCTGTGGAGAAAGAGGTGGTTAGGGACTATTTAGAAAGGCTGGATGTGCACAAGTCCATGGGGCCGGATGAGTTGCATCCGAGAGTGCTAAAGGAATTAGCGGCTGTGATTGCAGAGCCATTGGCCATTATCTTTGAAAACTCGTGGCGAACGGGGGAAGTACCAGATGACTGGAAAAAGGCTAATATAGTGCCAATCTTTAAAAAAGGGAAGAAGGAGGATCCTGGGAACTACAGGTCAGTCTGCCTCACCTCAGTCTCCAGAAAAATCATGGAGAAGGTCCTCAAAGAATCAATCCTGAAGCACTTACATGAGAGGAAAGTGACCAGGAACAGTCAGCATGGATTCACCAAGGGAAGGTCATGCCTGACTAATCTAATCGCCTTCTATGATGAGATTACTGGTTCTGTGGATGAAGGGAAAGCAGTGGATGTATTGTTTCTTGACTTTAGCAAAGCTTTTGACACGGTCTCCCACAGTATTCTCGTCAGCAAGTTAAAGAAGTACGGGCTGGATGAATGCACTATAAGGTGGGTAGAAAGTTGGCTAGATTGTCAGGCTCAACGGGTAGTGATCAATGGCTCCATGTCTAGTTGGCAGCCGGTGTCAAATGGAGTGCCCCAGGGGTCGGTCCTGGGGCCAGTTTTGTTCAATATCTTCATAAATGATCTGGAGGATGGTGTGGATTGCACTCTCAACAAATTTGCGGATGATACTAAACTAGGAGGAGTGGTAGATACGCTGGAGGGCAGGGATAAGATACAGAGGGACCTAGACAAATTGGAGGATTGGGCCAAAAGAAATCTGATGAGGTTCAACAAGGATAAGTGCAGGGTCCTGCACTTAGGACGGAAGAACCCAATGCACCGCTACAGACTAGGGACCGAATGGCTAGGCAGCAGTTCTGCGGAAAAGGACCTAGGGGTGACAGTGGACGAGAAGCTGGATATGAGTCAACAGTGTGCCCTTGTTGCCAAGAAGGCCAATGGCATTTTGGGATGTATAAGTAGGGGCATAGCGAGCAGATCGAGGGACGTGATCGTTCCCCTCTATTCGACATTGGTGAGGCCTCATCTGGAGTACTGTGTCCAGTTTTGGGCCCCACACTACAAGAAGGATGTGGATAAATTGGAGAGAGTCCAGCGAAGGGCAACAAAAATGATTAGGGGTCTGGAACACATGACTTATGAGGAGAGGCTGAGGGAACTGGGATTGTTTAGTCTGCAGAAGAGAAGAATGAGGGGGGATTTGATAGCTGCTTTCAACTACCTGAGAGGTGGTTCCAGAGAGGATGGTTCTAGACTATTCTCAGTGGTAAAAGAGGACAGGACAAGGAGTAATGGTCTCAAGTTGCAGTGGGGGAGGTTTAGGTTGGATATTATGAAAAACTTTTTCACTAGGAAGGTGGTGAAACACTGGAATGCGTTACCTAGGGAGGTGGTAGAATCTTCTTCCTTAGAAGTTTTTAAGGTCAGGCTTGACAAAGCCCTGGCTGGGATGATTTAATTGGGGATTGGTCCTGCTTTGTGCAGGTGGCTGGACTAGATGACCTCCTGAGGTCCCTTCCAACCCTGATATTCTATGATTCTAAAGCATGAGATCAGAAGCTGGAAGCAGGGTGGATCTGGATTAAATCAAATTGATTTAATCACTAGTCAGGAAGACTATTTAATCATGGATTTCTACATAAAAGTGCATTCTTGTTGGTTGTTATAACCTTAATATATATTCTTCACACCTCAGAGATAGATGTACCGTTCATAAGCCAATTTTTTTTTAAAAACAAAACAAAAATTAAAATAGACTGTCAGCGAGGTCAACATGAGAAACTTAAAATATTGGCTTCTGCAGCTAACACAGTTAACTTCACTTTCATTTTCCTGTTTGTTCATAATCTGGAAAAGGGAAAAGAAAAAAAAAAAAAAAGCTTTTCTGCTTTTTCAGGTCCCAAATGATTTCTCAATTTGGAATGAACTAGTCCCAAAGCAGAAAATAAGTCTTTCTGCACCAGCAGAAGAAGCTACTGCTGTAAAAGTGAGATCATCACTTTAACAGTCTCTGAATCTAAGTGCTTAAGTGACTTCCACCAGTTCACTGGTGTGACTTTCTTTAAAACATTGTCAGAAAACGTATATTGCTTAAATGGTTCTTATTCCCAAACTGGATCTCTTTTACGGTCTGCTGCCATGATAGGTTTTCTCTTCTAGTGAGAGAATGGTATGGTAGACCTCAAATCAATGAAAGCTACACTCAAAGACCTCAAGACTTCTAGAATATGCTGCTCAAACAGTTTCACTTTTGTTTCTACTGCCTGTCCCTCCCTTCTCACATTTATCTCCAGACTTCTTCTCCTTGTCCAGATCTATTCCGCCGCGAACAATCTTCTATTCACTGAACTTTCTGAAACTGCACTTTTAGAGAGAAGTAAGGAATTGACTTTGTAAACAAATTTGCAGGACAATAGCGTTGAGGTCTGTTATTTCTCACCTCTATATATTTATTTAAATACATTTTTGCTATTAACAAGCATGTTATCTCTGGATACAAATCCACAGTTTGAGAACTGCAAAACTAAGCATCTCTGATGGTATCTTCTAGACTGAGCACTGAGTCCCATTGAGTAGATAGAAAGATTAATCTAAATAATCTAAACAGAAGCTCCTGGAACACCCTGAAATTGGGTCTCTAATCCATGAACTATTGGAACTCATTTACAAAACTTTTCTTAAACTTTACATGAATATATTGTCTCATACTATAAAATTAGACTTTATAATCCCTATTCCATGAGGAGATATCTTTGAGCTATAATGTATCTTAATTAAAGCTATCTTTAGATAACATACTTTTGAGGAAAAAAAAAACCTATAAAAAAACTGATTTAAAAAAAAAAATCATTGATTTTTATCCACCCTGGCTGGAAGACCTTTATGACCGACAGACAGTCGTACTACTCTAGGATAGTGGTTTTCAACCTTTTTTCATTTGCAGACACCTAAAAAAAATTCAAATGGCGGTGCAGACCCTTTTGGAAATCTTACGCAGTCTGTGGACTTCCAGAGGTCCACAGGCTGGGGGGAAAAATGTACATGGCAGAGGGCCATTGCTGGCACATATCACATTGGTAGATGTGCAGGTGAAGGAGCTGTACATTGGCCAAACTGGACAGTCTCTATGTAGAAGAATAAAGGGACACAAATCAGACGTCAAGAATTATAACATTCAAAAACCAGTCGGAGAACACTTCAATCTCTCTGGTCACTCGATTACAGACCTAAAGGTCGCAATATTACAACAAAAAGACTTCAAAAACAGACTCCAACGAGACACTGCTGAATTGGAATTAATTTGCAAACTGGACACAATTAATTTAGGCTTGACATATCCACACCGAGTCTTTATTCATTACACAAAGTAAAACTATTTCCCCATGTTTATTCCCCGCCCCCGCACTGTTCCTCACACGTTCTTCTCAACTGCTGGAAATGGCCCACCTTGATTATCACTACAAAAAAGTCCCCAGCCCCGGCTCTCCTGCTAGTAATAGCTCACCTTACCTGATCACTCTCGTTACCATACTCACTAACACCCATTGTTTCATGTTCTCTGTGTATATAAAATCTCCCCACTGTATTTTCCACTGCATGCATCCAATGAAGTGAGCTGTAGCTCACGAAAGCTTATGCTCAAATAAATTGGTTAGTCTCTAAGGTGCCACAAGTACTCCTTTTCTTTTTACTGTTAAACCTTGCTGTTTTAAGTGTTGCAAATACTCTATGCGATTGTCGCTGCCATTCATTCTAGATGAAACACTCTGAGAAGATGAGAAAGAATCACTTCCATTTTGCCAGTTAAGTGGCCTTGGAAGAGGGCTTTCTGCTTCCTAATAGAAGCTCACGGACCAGCTCCAAGCAGGCTAGTTCTACAAGGTTTAGCCATGGAGCGTCTGGGCCATCAGGTAGAGGGATCCAAGGTTCAGGTGGAGCAGACAATGACTATGATCCTCAGAGATCACGTCTGGATGAAGAGGAAGCGGGACTGGTAACACTACTGAGAGGGCCAGCAGAGCGGCGAACCAACGCTATCGGGGCCAAGCCAGAGCTATCAGAATGACCCACGCTCAGTCCAGTTTAATCTTCAGCAGGACCTGTGCACAAGCGGAATAGAAGGGTGACCCATCCATGGAAGAACAAAAGCATCTGAGTGTGACCCAAGGCTGTGACCCAGAGAGCAGAACTGCTGACACTTCCTCTTGTGTCTGGTCACAAACTGATTTGGGGAGTCCCTGACTGCTGGAAAACAAGTTTCAGGACATCTAGGTGAAGGGACCATTCATGCCGATCGGAGAAGGATCTGCTGAGGTGATCTGCTAACTCCTTTGTGCTCCTGGTAGGTAGGAGGCCTCTCGGTGAATCAAGTGGGCTAAGCAAAGATCCCACAACTGAACTGCCTCCCAACACAGGCTCTTCCCTGCTCTATATCATGATATAGAGCAGGGATATACAACATGATATAGAGCAGGGATATACAACATGGCTGTCGTGTTGTCTGTTAGAACAGACATTAGTGCCTATAACATGAAGCTGAAATGCCTGACAAGACAGGCAGACTGTCCTGAGCTCCTTGACATTGATGTGTAGAAACAGTTCTTCTGGGTACCAAAGGCCTTGAGTTCTGAGAGGACCCAAGTGAGCTCCCCAGCCTAGTGCTAATGCATCTGAGACTGGGGACAGCAACGGGCAGGACCGCAAGAACAGAAAGCCCCCACAAACCACCATTGGGTCCTGCCACCAATTTGAGTGAGGCAAGAACCGGGGAAAGAATCATAAGGACCACGTCCACATAGTGGCAGTTTGGTGACTCCAGTGACTCCTGGAACAGTCTGAAGTGTAGTCTCAGGCATACTGCGCTCCCAAGAGTCTCAGGCAACTCCAAGCTGTCATCAGGTGATCCTTGAAGTGGGCTATGAGCACCACGATTGCTTGAGAGTGCCCTTCTGGGAGAAAGGCTCTGGCTCGGACAGAGTTGAGCACAGCCCCAATAAATTCTGTACCAGGGTAAGGGTGGATTTCTGCGTATTTATAAGCAAACCAACATCCCGGAAGGTCGACTGGATGAGGTGTAAGCTGGACTCCACTTGAGCCCTGGTCTGTCCCCTGACCAGCCCCTTGCCTCCTCAAGAAGGCCGCTACAACTGCCATGCACTTTGTAAACGCTCATGGGGCAGCCGACAGTCCGAAGGGCAGAACCATGAACTGGTAATGCATGTGACCCATGACAAATCTCAGGAACCTTCTGTGTCCCTGAAAAATCAAGATGTGAAAACAGATGTCTCTCAAATCGAGGGCAGCATACCTGTCCCCTAGACCCAGGGAGGGGATGATGGAAGCCAAGGAGACCATGCAGAACTTCAGCTTCTTGAGGTAACTTACATTGGCACAGGTCAAGGATAGGACTGAGACCTTGCTTGGCTTTTGGGATTAGGAAATAATGGGAATAGAATCCCGTACCCCTTAGATTCTGTGGAACCTTTTCCACTGCTCACACCTGTAGGAGCAACTGTACCTCCTGGGCCAGAAGTTGCTTGTCAGAGGGGTCCCTGAAGAGGGACCGGGGGAGAGAGAGAATTTAATTGGACTGTATCTCTCACTTCCACCATGCTCTGAACCCAGTGGTCCACGGTAATATGGGACCATGCCCAGAGGAAGTCGGACAAGTGGTCTGCAAAACAAAGGGTAAGCTGGATCTGAGGTTTCTAAAGTGGGTATTGCATCCTTGAGCACCCCATCAAAATACCTGCTTAGAGTCTCCTGAATGCATGCGGGGGGCAGGCGTTGATGTATAGGATGACACAGGTGAAGGCCTACACCTAAAGCCCTTGCTCCTCTTTCTCTGATCCTCCAGCTTGGCAGGACGAAGGAAGAACCAAGAGGATTACTGACGCCTATAATGCTTTCTTGAAGTTACTGAGGTGTATAAGCCCAGGGACTTCAGAGTAGCCTGGAATACTTGAGGCCATGGAACTTGGATTCTGTCTACTCTGAGAAGAGCTAAGTGCCCTCAAAGGATGATCCTGGAGGCTCTCCTAAGCCTCATGTGGGAGGCCCAATGATCAGACCCAAGAACTCCTATACATGACCACTGCACAGGCTAGGGGTGGCCAACCTGTGGCTCCGGAGCTGCATGCGGCTCTTCAGAAGTTAATATGTGGCTCCTTGCATAGGTGCTGACTCTAGGACTGGAGCTATAGGTGCCAACTTTCCACTGCTCAACCCCAGGTCCTGCCCCCACTCCAACCCCAATGCCCCCACCCCTTCCCGCCTCCTCCCTTGATTCTTCTGCACCCTTGCTCCTCCCTCCTCCACCCCAGAGCCTCCTGTACACTGCAAAACAGCCAATCACAGCAGGCACGGGGAGGGAGGGGGAGGCACTGATCAGCAGGTTTGCCAGTGGGCAGGAGGTGCTGGGGGTGGGGATGTTGATGGGCGCTGCTGATGTATTACTGATACTGGATGTATTACTTCTCAGACTCAGGTTGGCCACCCCTGGCATAGGCCATGGACTAGGCAGCCGCATCCAGGATCCCTTGCAGGGAAGTCCTTGCTTCCATCTCCCCCTTCTCAACCAAAGAACTCCCTTCTGGCCTCTTTGGGCAATGAATCTTTAAACTTTAAAACAGAGTCCCATGCATTAAAGTCCAATCTTCTCAGAAATGCTTGTTTATTAATGATCCTGAGCTGCAAACCCCCAGTTGAGTAGACCTTCCTCCTGAACAGGTCTACTTTGTGTCCTCTGCTTTGGGGGTCACCCCTTATAGCCCCTGCTGCTCTCACTCATCGGCAGCAGAGACCACCGGGGAGCGGAGAAATGGGTATACAAAAATTCATCTCTCTGAGTCGGGACAAAAATACTTCTCTGCCTTCTTGGCCATGGGAGGTAGGGATGTCGGGGTCTGTCACAGGGCCTTTATTGGGTCCATGATGGCCTTGTTGAGCGGAAGGGCCATCCTTGACAGGCCCACCACAGTCAACATGTCCACCAAAGAGTGAGAGGACTCCTTAACGCTGGTGGCATGGCGAGCTGAGGCTGTGGTGGAGGGGGCTCCAGGCTAGCCTCCCTGGCCGGGAGCTTAAAGGCCGGGCAGGACTGTCCCGTGGGCCAGATATGGCCCATGGGCCGTAGTTTGCCTACCTCTGCTTTAGAGGATACCGAGGGACTCAGTACCAAGCTGCAAACGATAGCCAGTCTCTTCTGCCCCGGCACAGACACTGCCGACTGTTCTACTACCATGGACACTGGCACCAACAGCGAGAGTAGGTCTCTAGCCTCAGCAAAAGCCCCCAGTATGGGTGGCACCACCAAAGTGTCTGTACCATGCTGCCCCTCTGGTGCAGATGGATGGTCCAGTGGTGGGCTCAACAGCATGTGCAAAGTTAACTGTGCCAGCTGAGCTGCTGGAGCCCCCAAGTGGCCTGATGTGGGTTGCACTTTGCTCTAGTCTCCATGCCTGGCCACCTTCAGGGTTGGGGAATAGTCTCATTTGGCAGGCATCGTCTTTGGTTTTTCCTTGGCACTGGAGACGGTGAACAGTGCCAAGATTCCTGGACAGTGGCAGGCATGCTCCTCACTGACACCGAGGTGCTCAATCCAGATTCTGAATGGCCCAGCTCCGAGGGAGGTCTGAGCGCTATTTCCATCAAGATGGACTTCAGCCTAGTGTCCTGGTCCTTTTTAGTACGGGGTTTGGAGTCCCTGCAAATCTTGCAGTGCTTCCAAACGTGAGTTTCCACCAAGCACTTAAGGCAACTGGATTGTGGGTCACTCAGAGGTATAGCCTTTCTGCAGGAGGCTTGAAGCCCGGAAACCGAGGCATACCTTGGTACCAGAGTGGAGGAAACGCTGCTGATAATGGAGGAAACTAACTCTAAAAGAAACTTAACCAACTACGAACAAGAATTATGTACAGAAATACAGAGAAAAAGTCCTTAGAGGAAGACTTGCAAGAGCCAGGATAGACCATTTCCAGTGATTGTCATGGGCAGTAAGAAAGAACTGAGGCGGCGTGGGGTCAGCGGTGCCCTTAATACTGGCACTATGGACATGCAGCCCCAGAGGGCACCAGAGCCAACCCATCAGATCCCACTGGGGGAAAATTTTCCAGTAACTATGCTCGGTGCACACACACACACCTACATGGGAATGGACGTGTACAAGTACTCAAAGAACCACCACCATTCTGTGCTAACAATTTTTTGCTCAAAATAGTCTGCAACTTCCAGGAGTCCACGCACCACAGGCTAAAAACCACTGTTCTAGGACAATAAAAATCACAATCAGTAAAAAGAAGAAACTTGAGAACCAGTAAGAAGAGACCCCTAGGACAGCAACAATGGACAGGAAATAAACAAATTTATAGTGTGAGAACTATAAAAGACAAGTGTGATTCTGTGCTTTAAATACAAATGCATCATGCCATGGAGCTGGGAAGACAACAGATGTCTGTAAAAATTTGCTGTGACAGTGACAGGAATAATGCAATTAGACCTGCACACCATGTTACATGGAAGATGCTGTCATATCAGTAGGAGGAGCTGAGATGATGGAAAATTAAAAATATACATATTTATGCAAAGACAACTGGGACACGGATACAACAGCAAGCTGTAAATAATGAAGGGTATAAATACTTAAAAGAAATGTATTTATCTGAGTAGGTTTAACAGTACTAATAGCCCAAAACTAAGAAAAGGAACATTTACATTGAATTTTAGGGGGTCATGGGGAGGAGGGGGAAAAGAAAAGAACAGTGATCTTTCTCAAGGCAAACAGTAGAAGTTCCATCTTGTAGCACACCTACAATTACAGAATTTTCCTATGTGGAATTATTGAGCTATGACAGGCATGGAAAGAGGAACCCACACATCTCCACCTCTAGTTTCTACGATACATGCCAAAATATGGACTTTTAGGTTCCGCCTTCCATGTCATAATTCATGGTATCAGTAATACAATGCTTAATTAAGGAATACAACTAAACACAAGCAGTGATGTTATAACTTACAGCAGGGGAAAAAAGAAGAATAAGTCTTTCAAGCCATGCAATTACCTCCATGTTCAGCAAACTTCGGGTTGGAGAGGATCATCTTGCAAAACTTGAGCCCATTTTTGTATTGTTTTTGTTCGTAACATTTCTAGAAAAAAAAACGAGGCTCAAATTATACTACTGAAAGTGCTTTTGAAACAGAGTAGTCCATCAAAATAGACGAATACAAAATAATGCACCAGATCCTTCAGTGACAAAACAACGATCAGACCACTAATGAAAATTCTGTTGAATTCCGCTCCCTTGACACGTTGTATGTTTCTCTAAGATATTTAGGGAAGTGCCTGCATGTGTGTTTGGACACTGCGTATCATTATGGGTGCTGCCAGAACACAAAATAGGTTTTTGGAAAGTAATATGATAGAGTGTAGCTGTAGTATTCCCAGGGGTACAGGAAAAGCAAGGAGGAGTGCAGATGGATTTTGATGTGGAAGAGAGTTTATAGATTCCCAATTATTCTTCGACAATAAACACCATTTGCACAGAGTTAATGCTACCTAGTAGTATCTTGTGACCTTCTAGAATACTTAATCAAAACACAAACTTCAAAAGCCAGGAAACAGTTCAAATATAGCTGGTGATGCAACCTTAACTCTGCCCCCTCGGAGCTGGCAATAACTACTGAGAATTACTGCAACTGCATCCAGTGTGTTAGGTGGAGTTATGCCGAATGATAGAGGCATTAGTTAATCACAGGTCTTCTAAACAGCACTATGATATGAGGGGATATGGAGGGATCATGCCTCTCTGGGGAGCACTGAGCTTTTCTCCTGAATCCCAGGTGAGAGAGATCAAAGGGAAAAGCTGCATGTGTAGCTTGAGAGAGCCAATATGCCTATTTCAACACTATGATTTTTGTTGTGCCAGGAGCGGGCCAAGAGGGGTCTTCTTGCCATGGGGATTGTAGACAGATGGGGTGGAGAGGAGTGTTGTCTGCTTAACGATGGGCAAGTGAAAGTATAATGCTATGTGGCATCATGCGCCTCAGGACAAAGAGGCTGTAAAATTTAGTAGCTATGGTATTCATTCTGTGGAGCAGGCTAATTATTTTAGCGTAGGACGGTGTAAGCAGAGGCAGAGTGCAAGTATGGGTGTACTGGAGCAACACTCAGAGCAGGAAGAGTCATGACTGTGTGGGCATGTACCTTCATTTTATTTCCTGGGAAGCTGCACATGGACCCAGGAGGAAAAAAAAAGTTCTCTTTGCAGGGATGTTGGGATCAGGGACAACTGTTGAGTGGGCTAATTACTGCCTGAAAACTACCACTGTTGCATATCCTGGAAATGCATCCCATTGTCACCTCAGGGTGACCAAGATGGTAGAAAAATACTGCTACATTTTGAGAATATTTCTGTGGGAGTGTGCAGTGGGGAAACAAAGCAGGAAGAGAATCAGGCATTTTAAACATACACCTGTTCCTGATTTCAGTTCCACTGATTTTACCTATTATCATCATCATCATCTCTCAAAAGCCTGGCGTATCAGAAAACAAGAATTCCACTCTCCAGTTCATATTGATTAACAGAAAGTCCAAGTCAAGGTTTCCACCATTTAGGATTTTATCAAAAAACAGTGAGACAAAACTGTATGGCATCCAGCTGTTAACATCCATATTCAGTGGGGCATGAACTAATTTGGGGGGGAAGAAGGGTGTTCTCCAGAAGTACAAGTCCTCCTCCCTTAAAATTGGATTGAATATATAGCGTGTCCATCTTGTACAAGATTCTGAACAGCAGGTGAATAAAACCAGTTCTGATTTAAGTCACCCCGATACACCCAAGACTTACTATTCAGAAGGACAAATTTGTTTACTCCACAGTAACATCTGCCAAATTTTAATCTGCGGATTTGTTTCATGTCATAGATAGCCAAATCTATTTCTACTTGGTGAATGATTTGAGTATTTTCTGTTTGGAGGAAATTGTGATTTAGGGACAAAGTAGTACAGATTTGGATCTAACTGTCTCCGTTTGTAAAGGCAGGGCAACATCTTAGGAGGCAGAAACAAATGCTTTACATTGTGCTGCAACCTGGGCCATGACTGATGGTCAGTGGAGATGGGCCCACTGCTAATGGGGATTTGTCAGTGCTTCCCTTAAAGAAGGCAGGCTACCAGCTTCAATTAAAGAAACATTGATACAGTGTATCCTCAAGAATTTATCATCCAATGTCTATATATCCCTGTGGAGTTAGAGGTTAATTATGGGTAAGATCATTCTCAATATCTAGATGCCTCCAATTTCTTTCACCACAGACCTACATTGGTACAAATGTTACTCCTGGTGGAATTCTGTACTATTCATCGGGAGCAACTGGTATCTTAAAAAAAACCCTCACATTTGATCACGTCATGAAATCTTTCTTGCACAATGAGTGAATGAAATTCACAAATGCACTCAATCACAGACAATATCTAATTGAAGAAGAACTGAATGAAGACTACTCCCCCTGCCTATTTGCCATTTCACTGTGCAGTTTGATGGCTCGAGAGGTAAAGTTATTTCACATTTTTTCAAGCTCCTGAAATCAGTAAAATTGGTTATGGAGGAGAAGCACAGAATACACACTGAGCTTACAGATTCTTCGTGGGTTCTAGATTTTGCATTTCTTGCAGACATATTGCTGCATTTGGATAAAATAAAAATGGATTTACAAGAAAAATTCTGGTTGCTGTCTGATCTACTGCAAAGTGTATTTGCGTTCATGAACGAATTGCAGTTGTTTCACAGAAATACCGGAGGGAGAGCTGACACTTTCCCTTAATGTCACAACTACAAGCCAGATCAAAAGAAGATGTCGCAGAACCCCTAAAATGGAGCACAACTAGATATGTGAGCATGATTAAAGATCTTAAGGACAGTTTTGAGGAAAGATTCGAAGATTTGCAGTGGAAAAAGACCTCAATTCAGATTTCTGATTGACCCTTTTAGTGCTGAAGCTCATAGATTCATAGATATTTAGGTCAGAAGGGACCATTATGATCATCTAGTCTGACCTCCTGCACAATGCAGGCCACAGAATTTCACCCACCACTCCTAAAAAAGACCTCACACCTATATCTGTGCTATTGAAGTCCTCAAATTGTAGTTTGAAGACCTCAAGGAGCAGAGAATCCTCCAGCAAGTGACCCGTGCCTCATGCTACAGAGGAAGGCGAAAAACCTCCAGGGCCTTCCAATCTGCCCTGGAGGAAAATTCCTTCCCGACCCCAAATATGGCGATCAGCTAAACCCTGAGCATATGGGCAAGATTCATCAGCCAGATACTACAGAAAATTCTTTCCCGGGTAACTTGGATCTTACCCCATCTAAAAACCCATCACAGGCCATTGGGCCTATTTACCATGAATATTTAATTACCAAAATTACTGAACCCCCTTTAGTAACTGATGAAGCAACTTCCCAGGTGGAAATAATAGAACTTTTGGAAGATGACAGATTAAAATCTGTTCAGAAGACATAGGGGGATCCTTACTTTCTGGAAATCTGTACCAAAGGACAAATACCCCAACATCAGAGATGCAGCCCTAAAATTAATCTCGATGTTTGCCTCAACCTATCTTTGTGAGTCTGTTTTCTCGACACTCAAACGTGTCCGAGCACCGATCCGTTTTGACAGCCAGTCAGTCAGTTAAGAGAACTGCTGCATGTGAGCACACCTGAACACAAACCAAACTTTAAGGGAATTGCTGAAAGCAAGGATTGCCAGAAGTCCCATTAAGTAAAAGGATAAGTTTTTATTATCATCGTTGACTATATATTATAAATGTATAAAATACACATTATCAAATTATATAACGATGTGTACACACACACATACAATCATTACATATTACTGTGGCTCTTTGGCAATGTACATGTGTAAATTCTGGCTCCTTCTCAGGCTGGCTACCCCGTTCTAGCTTCTCTGCTGAATTCAGACCTGGAGCATCTACCCATAGGCTCTGGGTGTGCTTGAAGTTGGATGTGACATTCCCATGAACTTCAAGGGACAAGCACTTGTCACACAGTACACTAGTATTGGGTGCTCTCCACAGGCAGATTAAACTTCTGTCCTGGACATCAAATTCAGGAATAGACCCAGCACGTTTCTCAACCCAGTTTGAGGATCAGGGCCAGATATTGTTCCCAGTGATCCTGACGGAGATGAGAAAAAGGGAATTTGAGCTCTCTCTATACCTAAACTATACTACTGAACTAAGGACTATTTATTTAAGAAAATAGTTCTGTATTAAAGTTTAGAAGTCTGACCGCTAAAAGAGAGGGCCCTTTGTGTTTGCTAAAGAGGGAGCAAGGGAACTAAGGTGACTGGAGAATGCACTTTGTGCCACACGAGGGTGCTTGCACTCCCCACGACACTTTGAAAGAGGTTTCCACATGGCCACTATTAGTGGAGAAGTCCAAGCAAATACTCACCAGCAACTACACACCACACAACAAAAATGCCAACTCAGGAACCAAAACCTGCAACAAACCTCGGTGCCAACTCTGTCCACAAATGTATTCAAGGGACACCATCATAGGTCCCAACCAGATCAGCCGCGCCGTCAGGGGCTCATTCACCTGCACATCTACCAATGTGATATATGCCATCATGTGCCAGCAGTGCCCCTCTGTCATGTACATTGACCAAACCGGACGGTCTCTATGCAAAAGAATAAATGGACAATTCTAACATCAGGAATCATCACATTCAAAAACCAGTAGGAGAACACTTCCATCTCCCTGGACACTCAGACCTAAAAGTGACAATTCTTCAATAAAAAACTTCAAAAACAGACTCCAACGTGAAACTGCAAATTAATTCCAGTTCTGCAAACTGGACACCACCACATTAGGCCTGAATAAAGACTGGGAGTGGCTGGGTCATTACAAAACCTAAACCTAATTTCCCCCATACTTATTTCTTCCTACTGTTACTCACACCTTCATGTCAACTGTTTGAAATGGGCCACTCATTACCGCTACAAAAGTTATTTTTCCTCCCTTGGTATCCTACTGTTAATTAAATTGTCTCATTAGACTGACCTCACACTTGGTAAGGCAACTCCCACCTTTTCATGTATTTATAGCTGCTCCTGTATTTTCTGATGAAGTGGGTTCTAGCCCACGAAAGCTTATGCCCAAATAAATCTGTTAGTCTCTGAGGTGCCACAAAGACTCCTCGTCGTTTTTTGCCGATACAGACTAACACGGTTACTACTCGGAAACCTCTCACAATTAGAAATGTACATATATCCTCAGACTCCTATTGGATACTGAAAGATGGGAGTTATATCAGCCTGAAATATTTGACTTCAAGGCCTGGACCACTGTCAAATGCCACTTTTGATTTGAAAAACCAGTGTCTACTTTTACTGTTAGATATACAGTGAACTATAAGGACTAAGAATTCCATGTTTCTAAGGTTAAGTAGCATGTGTTTCTACCCATAACAGTTCATGATATATGGGACATGGAAATTCACATCATGTCGATGTTACTGTGTCACTTCATCCCCTGTGCACACACTTTAACTCTAACCTGATTTAAAGGCCACAATCTTGAGAACTGTTAGAGCAAACACCTCATGCTGCTCAAAACACTGAGCTATCCCTACCCAAGATGTTAGTTGCTGCTAACTTCCTAAATAACTCCTGTTTCTATGAGCCAAGAACTGAAACAGGCCAATTAAATGGATAGAAATATTTAAAGGATCAAGTCTAGAATCTTTATTCACAGTATTTACATTTTTCCAGAGTAGCAGCTGTGTTAGTCTGTATTCGCAAAAAGGAGTACTTGTGGCACCTTAGAAACTAACAAATTTATTTGAGCATAAGCTTTCGTGAGCTACAGCTTACTTCATCGGATGCATTCAGTGGAAAATACAGTGGGGAGATTTATATACATAGAGAACATGAAACAATGGGTGTTACCATACACTCTTTAATGAGAGTGATCACTTAAGGTGAGCTATTACCAGCAGGAGAGCGGGCGGGGGGGGGAGGGAACCTTTTGTAGTGATAATCAAGGCGGGCCATTTCCAGCAGTGGACAAGAACGTCTGAGCAACAGTGGGGTGGTTGGAGGGGGGAAATAAACATGGGGAAATAGTTTTACTTTGTGTAATGACCCATCCACTCCCAGTCTCTATTCAAGCCTAAGTTAATTGTATCCAGTTTGCAAATTAATTCCAATTCAGCAGTCTCTCGTTGGAGTCTGTTTTTGAAGTTTTTTTTGTTGAAGAATTGCAACTTTTAGGTCTGTAATTGAGTGACCAAAGAGATTGAAGTGTTCTCCGACTGGTTTTTGAATGTTATAATTCTGGAAGTCTGATTTGTGTCTATTTATTCTTTTACGTAGAGACTGTCCAGTTTGACCAATGTACATGGCGTAGGGCTTTGCTGGCACATATCACATTGGTAGATGTGCAGGTGAACGAGCCTCTGATAGAGTGGCTGATGTGATTAGGCCCTATGATGGTGTCCCCTGAATAGATATGTGGACACAGTTGGCAACAGGCTTTAATGCAAGGATAGGTTCCTGGGTTAGTGGTTCTGTTGCCTGGCGTGTAGTTGCTGGTGAGTATTTGCTTCAGGTTGGGGGGCTGTCTAAGTAAGGACTGGCCTGTCTCCCAAAATCTGTGAGAGTGACGGATAGGTTGTAGATCCTTGATGATGCCTTGAAGAGATTTTAGTTGGGGGCTGAAGGTGACAGCTAGTGGCGTTCTGTTATTTTCTTTGTTGGGCCTGTCCTGTAGTAGGTGACTTCTGGCTCTGTCGACCTGTTTCTTCACTTCAGCAGGTGGGTATTGTAGTTGTAAGAATGCTTGAGAGAAATCTTGTAGGTGTTGGTCTTTGTCTGAGGGGTGGGAGCAAATGCGGTTGTATCGTATAGCTTGGCTGTAGATAATGGATCATGTGGTGTGGTCTGGGTGAAAGCTGGACGCATGTAGGTAGGCATAGCGGTCTGTAGGTTTCCGGTATAGGGTGGTGTTTATGTGACCATCGCTTATTAGCACTGTAGTGTCCAGGAAGTGGATCTCTTGTGTGGACTGGTCCAGGCTGAGGTTGATGGTGGGATGGAAATTGTTGAAATCATGGTGGAATTCCTCAAGAGCTTCTTTTCCATGGGTCCAGATGATGAAGATGTCATCAATGTAGCGCAAGTAGAGTAGGGGCATTAGGGGACGAGGGCTGAGGAAGCGTTGTTCTAAGTAAGCCATAAAAACGTTGGCATACTGTGGGGCCATGGAGGTACTCATAGCAGTGCTGCTGATTGGAAGGTATACATTGTCTCCAAAAGTGAAATAGTTATGGGTGAGGACAAAGTCACAAAGTTCAGCCACCAGGTTTGCTGTGACATTATCGGGGATACTGTTCCTGACGGCTTGTAGTCCATCTTTGTGTGGAATGTTGGTGTAGAGGGCTTCTACATCCATAGTGGCCAGGATGGTGGTTTCAGGAACACCACCGATGGATTGTAGTTTCCTCAGGAAGTCAGTGGTGTCTGGAAGATAGCTGGGAGTGCTGGGAGTGTAGGGCCTGAGGAGGGAGTCTACATAGCCAGACAATCCTGCTGTCAGGGTGCCAATGCCTGAGATGAAGGGGCGTCCAGGATTTCCAGGTTTATGGATCTTGGGTAGCAGACAGAATACCCCAGGTTGGGGTCCCAGGGGTGTGTCTGTGAGGATTTGGTCTTGTGCTTTTTAAGGGAGTTTCTTGAGCAAATGCTGTAGTTTCTTTTGGTAACCCTCAGAGGGATCAGAGGGAATGGCTTGTAGAAAGTGGTGTTGGGGAGCTGCCTAGCAGCCTCTTGTTCATATTCTGACCTATTCATGATGACGACAGCACCTGCTTTGTCAGCCTTTTTGATTATGATGTCTGAGTTGTTTCTGAGGTTGTGGATGGCATTGTGTTCTGCACGGCTGAGGTTATGGGGCAAGTGATAATGCTTTTCCACAATTTCAGCCCGTGCACGTCAGCGGAAGCACTCTGTGTAGAAGTCATCAAAGATGCACTGCAAGAACCACCTTTCTTGAACAACTGGAGTTTGCCAGAAGTCAGTCAAACATTTCAGATAGTCTTCTGCTGTGAACAAGCTGCATAGCATATATGAAATTATACACTCAATATGATGTGACCAGATGAAACTTTCAATATGCTTAGATACCAATTAATGGAAATAAAGTGAAATGATGAAAATATAAGTAGTTTTGCTACATTGTTTTGAAAGATCGAAGGATCACCGAATCCAACCAACTGGACACTCAGCTCATTTCTAACCCTGAAGCTACTCAAGAGGCTAATTTGATATCTGCATTGAGCAGCCTGCACTTAGTGAGCCCTTCTGTCTGAGCACTGACATCCTGTGTAAACAGCAACATGCCAGATGAATGTCAAGATTCCAGAAAAGAAAAAGAAAAAAGGCACCCAGACAAGTTCAGCTACATTTAAGTTGTTGGACAAATAAGTTTATATACTGTACCCTTGAGTTAAAGGGACATCACCAATAAAAATATTAGTGGGTAGTATTTTTAAGACACCTGTAACTGAAAGATAACATGGTAATCTATTTTCAGTTTCCTTTGAGGATCCTATAGCACTTTCTGTATAGTCACAGTTTCTTGGAATGAGTGGGTCTTTCAAACAGCAAGAGAGTATACAAACATTTTGAAAAGGAAAATGAGACTAAAGACACAAAAGCCAGTAGAGGGGCACATTATACCTTAGTCCACTTCTTAAACTGGCTAGATTCCAAGCTAGTGTCTCTATGGCCTATTTAATTCTCATAGACCTCATGCTATTGCATAATACTGACAATTTGAAACAAAGCATAATATGCACTGTAAGGCTGGAAGTGGAGAGTCTAAAACCAGAAAGCAGAGATTATTATCCAGACATAGAAAAAAAAGCCAGAGTCAATACAAGCATATGGAAGTGGTAGGAGAAAACCCACCATTAGTGTCTAGTTAATGAAATTGCAGTGAGAAAGGAAACCTGTTCAAACCTGCAGAGACTTTTAGAAACAATTCTGTCAAAAACTTCTAAACCACTTTTTAACCACCATATCTTTTTTCTGGGAGCTTCTCCTGGCTGTAAGTGCTTAGAGGCCCTTTAGCTATACTGAATGCATATACTCTAGTCACAAATACATACTGTTCACAGACAATGCAGAAACATTAGCGTACTGACATGACAAATATTTAGAAGTTCCAACATTAAATGACAATTTATAAGTAGAACTTGATTCACAGAGCATTTCTTTAGTAGTGTCTGTTTTAGATGTGTGTCTATCAAACATTATATAAAAGTTTGATTAGACTTTAGGAGACAACATTTAGTAGAATATATACACTGAATACTACCTAACTAATTACACTGGCAGTGCTTGTTACGTTTGTTCAATGCTGGAGTAACTTCAACTTTTAAAAAAACTGGATAACATTGTTTGAATTTGAAACTTCATCAGGTATTAAGAGTGGTATTCTGTATACACTGAGTCCATGAAAGTCACATCTTTATTACTTGCACAGATACTGCTTTTTTAAAAGCAAGGAAGCAGCATGACAATAGTGCCACTTTTTTTGTATGATACTTGTGAATGTGTACAGATTAACTCACCCACTGATTTCAATGGGACTATTATAATGTGTGTGGAGTTATGCATATGTGCACTTCTTTGCAGGATATAGATCTTGGATATTACATCAGAAAACCAGCAAGATATAAAAACAAATAACTTTTTTGTACTCTAACTGCAAATTGACAGAAGACAAACTGTTTGTCAAACAACTATTTGAAAACACAATTTTAACTGAGAACTCGAAACTCATGGCTATGTTTCACACTGCCAGCTGTAAGTGCTTGCAGTTTCACTATTATGGAACAGTGTTGCACACCTGAATAAATGAGCTTGTATAAAATCCATTAAAAAGGAAGATTTTTAAGCTTCACCCATTCTAACAGAAGTTTGATTTTTTTCAAGTTATTTATGCACTCTGATAACTCAAAGCAAGCATACGACTAACACTGGTAATTTTAAGTGGCTAAAAGGCAGACTTATTTCTTAGTGTTCAAAATAGGGCTGACGCATTAAAAGCGTAGTCACATGAAGAGCATGCACGCTACGCTTCCCACCTACCATCCTGCAAGAATTATACAGCAAGTGAAATGGCCCTGCCAATCAGAGCAACATTTCCCAGTGTAGTTACGATTCAGAACAGCATGGTCATTGCCACAGTGCAGGGCAACGGCATCTGTATTCCCCCTTTATGGGGCAGAAAGAGCACCCACTCAGGTTCCCCTACCCATCACCTCCCTTAGATGGAGATATGTCTCTCTCCCTTCTGACCAGAGTATTTCTAGGCCGAAGAGTTCTTTACCTTCACTACATTATTCTTAGGAAAGACAGGCTGCCCAAGTAGGCCTGCTTACTTTCTCAGATGGTTAATTAAGTGTGACTGCCCACAGTTATAAGGTGCCACATAGCACTTCCCATGCAAGCCTAATTTATTCTTAAGGTAAATACTACACAGAAAACATTAAAAGTTTTAAAAAAAAATCTACACAAAGACTAATAAGCTGACGAGCGATCACCCCAACATGGGCTATGGCTGGAGCCATCCTTCTACATCCCACCCAAAGGGTTTCCTTGTTTCAAATTCCTCATAGCTTAAGCTCAGAACACACACACACACACACACAGTCTTATGCGGCCTCAGTAGGGTCAGTTCTTCCAACCTTTCCCTAAGGATTGCGTCCCCCCATGAACAAGGGGTCCTGTCTGTTTGCTAGATCATGAAGAAGGCCCTGAGCCTGTTTAGAACCAGGCTATTTATCCAAAGATCTTTTCTTTCTCTGTTGGTCCCTGGAAAAATCCAGTTTGAATCCATATATGCAATTCTCTCCAGAGAGTAAATTTAAAAGACCTGATAACTAAAAGGAATTACATTAAATATGTAACTCCTCTAGGAGGAGACGGATGCAATTCCACAAACACAGGGCTTGTCTACACTACTGCATGGGGTCGATCTAAGATGCGCAACTTCAGCTACATGAATAGCGTAGCTGAAGTTGACATACTTAGATCTACTTACTGCGGTGTCTTCACTGCGGTAAATTGACAGGTAATGCTCTCCCGTCGACTCCGCTTGTGCATCTCGTTCTAGTGGAGTACTGGAGTCGATGGGAGAGCACTTAGCGGTCGATTTATCACGTCTAGTATCGACCCCCACACTGGATCGATTGCTGCCTGTCGATCCATCAGGTAGTGTAGACAAGCCCACGTGCTCAACTATATTTTTAATTCAATGGACTCCAATTAGGCATTAAACCTAATTCAATAAGGTTTAACTGAAGTCAGTAAAGTTTATCTTAATTCCATAAGATTTATCCAGGATATTATCAGTCTGCCCAAATCATCAATTACGAAGTGAAACACCTGTGAATTGTTACAGGTCCTTGAACATCACAAGCCCCAAACTAACACCGCCATCTCAACTTTTTGATTCATTCATCTTGCAAAATAGTAATCACACCAGCGTAGGATTACTACTGAACTTAAACAGAAAGTAATCCAGTTTCTCCATGCCATCACTAACATTAAACCAAGTATCACATGCAAATTTATCACGTCAAAAAGTTATTCTACAAACATGCATTACACGGTGCAGCTTTAAATACTAGCTGTTCATTCCTATTAACACATGTAATATTTCTATAATACTGTGGTAACTTAATGACATGTTTTAGCAACTTCAGAGAAAATAATGGTCTATAATAATTTGTGCTTTTAGGCTGATAAATGACTCATCTACATTTATTGGTAGGCAATACCTATATAAGGCAGTTAAACAAGAATATTAAGCTAGAACATTTGATGAAACTTGAAGATGTGCTTCGTAAATAACCAAGTAAAAATGAAAAAAAAAAACTCAAAGCCATTGACAAATTATTGTAATAAGTGACCACGCAGAGAGATTTATGTAGCCATTATGATTTCAGTTTTTTAACTGGGCTGCAAAACAAGTCCATTTTCTGATGCGTGATTTATTAGAGCATGAATTCCAAGTGAATGTAGTATATACTAAAAAAGAATTTTAAAAGAGATTAGCCAGTGATTCTCATGAGTCAGCCCAATAACAGAATCCCAAAAGAAACAGTATTAACATTCTTATCTAAAGAACTCCTAAAATACACTTTTTTAAAAAAAGCTACAATAAATACTGTTTTCTAAATAAGAAACATTAAGGGCCTATCCACCCTACTGGTGCAAACTCAATATTTCTAGGGTGCTTTAATGTAGTACTGTCTACCTGGACCAATTACTGTACAATATTAGTGTGCTTTAGAAATCACATCCTGTAGTACACACTGCTATTCTGTGTAGACAAGTCCTAAATTAAGACTAAATTCTGAATTTAATTTAAACACACTTTTAGAGTGCCCATCAGTATTATGGGCATCAGATTAACATTAAAACTGAAAAAGATTAGAGCACATTAGTACTTAAGACACTGGATCACCGAGTGCACATTAGAGTCTGCAATTATGAGAGACAAGGTATCAATGTCCTGATCAGAAAACTATTGAGTGCACAAAGTTGGGGGGAGATCAAAGAGGCAACTAAGTCTAATTACTCCTTGGGAAATTCTGCACCACTGCAAATGCCCAGAATGTATGTCCCCTGCCGATTTCTTTGCTTCCCCACAGAAAAATAACTTTGACGGGGAAGCAAAGGGAAGCCACAAGAGCAGTCATGCGACCCTCCCCAGCAGTATGTTTTGGGCGCTCAGGGCAGCTAGCAGAGAGGTAAATCACTGTGGGGCAGGAGGCAGGACTGGGGAAGACCCAGCTGGTGGCTCCTACCCTGCGCTGGGCTCAGCTGCTAGTCCCGGCTGGCCTGGGGGAGGACAGTACTTCCTCTTCCCCTGCATCCAGGGCCAAGTCAAACTGACCCACCCCCAGATTTTTCCCCCTGCTGCAGGAAGCTCTACAAACTTCCCCACTCCAGGATCCATTGCTCCGCAGCTGCAGGGAGAGGGATCCCTGTACAAGGAGCTGCTCCCCCCACCCACAGTGCATCCAGACCTCCTCATACCCAGACCCTCCAGCCGAGCATCCCCCTTTCCCCCACTCAGAACCGCCCCGATGAGCTGCACAGTGATCTCCCACCTCTGTGTGGCCAACGGCCTGGGCTCCCCAATGCCATGCTGGAACCTCCACATTTGACAAATAACATTTTCAGAATTTTAAAATATTGTGTGTAGAATTTTAATTTTTTTGGCACATAATGTAACTAATAGTGGACTTTGACTACCAGCATATAAACTGGACAAAGTCACCACCTGAGAAGTTTCAGCAATTTCTCAACCATTTAAACAACTGCTTCTTTATACACTTCTACAGCATACAAATTAATAGTTTCTCCCCTTAGGGCTTGTCTTCATAGAAAAATTAATTGCTATAATTATATTGGTATATTTCCAAGTGGACTATTATTTACAACAGTGGACTTTTTAGGTTTAACTTAATTCCCTTTTGAAGCAAGTTAAGCTAAACTGAAAAAAGGCCACTGTTATTGCAAATTATAGCATCCACATGGTAAGTTACACTGATAACTATACAGATATAGCAATGCTGATAAAATTTCCCAAAGTAGACAAGCCCTTGTGCCTCGGTAAGTAGGAATTAGTTCAAGCAGTAACCAGAGTTGAACCATTACATAACTATGACTGTGATGCTGTATGTGAAAAGGAATCCTACCAAAAAATAATGCTGTGAAATGAAACTTCAGGGGATTAAAAAGAGAGAAGAGGAAGCAATAACAAAATAGCAAAAAAAAAAAAAAAATCAACCTATCACAGGTCAAGTGAAGAACCCAAAATTCTGACTGGTTAAAATGTCAACTGACCAGCTATTATTTGAGCTCCATCAAATACTCTAGCAAGAATGCCCTAATGTAGGTATTGGCCTACTTTTTTTTGATTGCATCATGATGCCATTCTTTCAGAACTTCATTTCACTGTGTTTCACATTTTTCCTCTGTTAAAATAATGCAGTTAAGTAACGTTTTGTAATTATGCATAAGTAAGTATCTCAGGTCATGCTTATTGGAAACCATAAAGTCTTACTCTTTTTTTGTTTGTTTGTTACTGTACTAATAAATTAGTGCGTTAAAATAACCTGACAATTGACACTATTTGATCCATCAACTGACCAAATGTTTTTGGATAGGTCACATGTGCAACCCTAGACCCTCGTATTCTCAAGTACCCTCTGAGCAGAGTTGCAGAAGATGTATGTATGCAGAATAGAGGAAGTATGAAGACAAGGACACAATGTAGTATGGTTAAATGACAAGGTTCAAGGATGTTATTTGAGCCAAAGATATATCCTCCAGAAAATGGAACTCCAACCCAAGAGAATCCTATATAATGTAGCAAGCTATTGCAGGTAATATATAAATAAGAGAGAGGTCAGGAGGGAATCTGAGAAGAAACAAGTAGTCCTAAACCAAAAAGCCCATATACCAAAAGCAGCAGTCTAGGATAGAATCCACACGTACTACTAGAACAAACAGAGCAATTAAGAATAATGACCAAGATACCCTGTAAGAATATTTTTTAACACCACATACACATATTGTTTCTAGGCATATACTAAAATAAAGCCAATTAACAAAAGGTACAAAATATAAGCTATGCAGACATTAATACTTCAGGGAATTAGTTGGGAACAACTGCAAGGATAAAACAGAAAAACGAACACTGAGAAATTTTAAAACTTGATTTTTTTTCTTTCAGTACATTAAGATCAATTGGACAAGTGAATGGCAGCATGTGGATAAGAATTCAGGAAATAATCAGTTATTAATCCCTATGTAGATCATTAACTCACCTTTCACAAAGGGTAAACATTCATTCTCACTCAACTGCCACATTATTTTTATCTGATTATCTATAATTAGACATTTGAAGATAAAATGGTGGTAATTTGCCTAAAATGCACTTGCCTAAAAATTCTATAAATGTATAATGTTAATTATACAAGATATATTGGGAAGTGACTGCTACTATGAACTTGTTTGCTCCTAGTAAGAATAATCACTTATCTGTTCTAAAATTAGTAATTTATTTATAGCAGAGAGCAAGGGGAGTGCTAGATTACTTAGTAAGATGCATACCATAACCATACAGTAAGCAGCAAATTGCTATTAAGAACTATTAAATCTTCAAATCTAAATGCTGCCCAAAGCCAACAAAAGAAACCAATCAAGAAACACCTGCCAGTACACATCAACAGCACACATCTGAGCTTAGACACTAAGATTTGTGTTCTTGTTAAGCACTCTGGCCTTTGCTAAATTCAACTTATCCCTAAAAAAAAAATCCTCACTATTGTTAACACCAGTAGTAGCAAGACGGATGCTCTAGGAGCAAATAACGAACCAGTGGTTGCCAGTAGTTTTACCACCATGACACGTGGACCTCCTCTGAGCAGGTATAGATGACAAGGTAATTTAAAACTCCTGGAGCTTTGTTCACACTGGGGGTATGTCTATACAGCAGCTGGGATTCCCAGTTCATGGAGACACATATGCATGAGCAGACCTAGCGTTGGTGCCGAAAAGTAAGTCTGGACACAGCAGTCTGAGGCTTAGGCTAGCTGCCCAAGTAGAACCCTGCACATGCAGTCTGTACTCTGGCGGCTAGCTTGAGCTGCAGCCTGTGCTGCCACAGCTACACAGCTATGTTTAGGAGCTAGCTCAAACAGAGTTTGCACATGCATGTCTACTAAGGTTGCCAATCCTCCCGGCTTCGCCAGGAGTCTCCCAAAATTGGGCTCTATCTCCCGGAGGCTAGCGAAGCCAAACAGGGAGATCTTAGGCCGTTAAAAGTCTGGCGATACAGCAGGGCTAAGACAGACTCCCTGTCTGTGCTGGCCCCACGCCACTCCTGGAAGGGGCCAGCACATTCCTGCGGCCCATTCGGGGGAAGAAGAGGGGAGGCAGGGGGTATGCACATGCTGCCCCCCCATCCCAAGCACCAACTCCACAGCTCCCATTGGTCGGGCACTGGGCCAATGGGAGCTGGGGGGCGGGCAATGCCTGCAGGCACAGACAGAGCACAGAGCGCCCTGGTCTCCTCCCCGCCCAAGGCCACAGAGATGTGCCAGCTGCTTCCTGGAGCAGTGCAAGGACAGGCAGGCAGCCCGCCTTAGCCCTATTGCGCTGCTGACCAGGAGCCACCTGAGGTAAGAGCCTCCCGGCCACCCCCTACTGCACCCCAACCCTCTGCCCCAGCCCTGAGACCCCTCCTGGAGCCAGCACCCCAAACCCCCACCTGCACCCAAACTCCCAACCAGAGTCTACACCCCCTCCCACACCCCAATGCCCTGCCCAGCCGCGAGTCCCCTCGTATACCCAAACTCCCTCCCAGAGCTTGCACACCACACCCCCTCCCACACCCCAACCTCCTGCCCCAGCCCAGTGAAAGTGAGTGAGTATTGGGGACAGCAAGCAACCGGAGGCATGGAGTGAGTGGGGCAGGGCCTCAGAGAAGGGGCAGGGCTGGGAGGTGGGTAAGGGTGTTTGGATTTGTGTGATTAGACAGTTAACAACCCTAATGTCTACCCAAAACGGGAATCACATCACTCAGCAGCTGTGTAGACATACTCTACAACTTCACTACTAATCACCCATGGAGCTGCACCAGGTGAGATTTTTTTCATAAAATAGTTAATACACAGAACAACCTAAAGGATTTTTTTTTTAAATAACCTAGACCAAGAAAATATTTCAGACAAACTACAATTGATGACCCAAGAAATGGATTATTTATAACACAAATTAAACCTCTGGCCGTTTAAACACTTGATCAATTAAGTAAATAAATTGAGTCCTTGGGCTGACCACTTACACGTTAAAAAACCCCTTTAATGATGTTGCGGAGAACCCAATTCTGCTTTACTAGGCTGCCAGTCATGTTCAGCCATGTGGCTAAGTGAAAAAATCTTCCTGCATTTTAATATCTTAAATCTAGTCCCTCTATACCATGTGTTCTTGGTCAGTTGCTATCCAAGAGATGGCTGCATTTCAGAGATGAGGTGAGAGCCCCTATACATCGGTTACATTTGTAAAGTGCTTTGGGATCCTCCTTCGAGCTGAGCGTGCTGTTTAAGTGTAAGATATTATTATTAGCCACACACCTGAACAGACATCCCCAGTTCTAGAGAGGTTTGAAATCTGAACCCAGACCGGGCTCTCACAATTCAGCGGTGTGTTTCAAATGGGCCAAGCCAAAACCCCAGATCCAGGCAGCCGAAACTTTTTTTTTTTTTTTGCCCCCCTCCGTGGAGGGCGGGGGCGCAAGGGGAAAGTGCCTCAAACCTGGTTTCAGGCTTCGCAGCCGTCTGTGGTGACCCGCGTTCCCCGGGGACCCTGCATCCCGCTCAGGCGCGCCCCGGCCATGGGGAGCGGAGGCGGCTGGGCACCACAGCGGCGCGCCAGCCCGTTTGCGGCGGCCCCGCTACACCCCCCTTCCGGGGGGTCAGGCGGGCCCCTCATGGGAAGCGGCTGCCGGGCCTGCTCCGCCCTGGGCTCCCGCGAGACAAAGGAAGGAAGCGGGCGAGAGCCCGGAGGCGGCGGGAGCTCCAGCCTAGCCAGCGCACGGGGCCAGGGCCGCGCACCTGCTCCCGCGCCCCCGGGGGAGCTGGCTTGACGGGCTGGGAGAGGACGGGCGTCCCGAGCCGGGGCGGGCCTGGCCGCGCGGGGCGGGCACTGACCAGGATCCGCTTGAAGAGGTTGCTCTCCTTGGGCGGCAGCAGCACGGACGGCATGGTGCGCGAGGGCAGCCCGGGCGGCGCGGAGAAGACGCGGCTCCTGACAGGCGGCGGCGGTTTAACTCATTGGCCTGCGCCGCCCGGCCGGCTCCCCTCAATCGCGGCGAGCGAGCGCGGCCCTTGTGCGCAGCTGCCGGGGAGGCCTCGCTTCCCCACTGACGCTGCAAAATGGCCGCTGGGATCCCCCTTGGCGCACGCGCAGATCCTGCTCTCTAGCCTGCGGGGTGCGAGGGGAGCAGCGCCCCCGCGGCCAGTCCTGGAGCCCCGGCGGCGGGAGGCATCCCAGGAGGTAGCGGGCTGAGTTTGGCCTCGCCCAGATTTGCCACCAACTCTCGCGATGTTGTTATAAATCTTGGGATTTGGTGCCTGAGGAGGTCAGCCTTACCCCCTTTGTAGCGCTTGTGGTTGGAGGGGAACCTCTCTCCCCCAACAAGGCACCACCCCAGGGCAAGTCAGAGGAGCTGTGAGATTCAAGGCCTGGTGGGTGGCTCCGTGGCTGGCAGTGCAGCGTGGCGTTTGGCTGCGGAGGGGCATTGGCGGGGTTTGACCTGTACCTGTGGGATGTGACAGGATGGAAAATCCCATTATTCTGATTACACTCTTGCCACCGTCCCTCCTCTTTGCCTTAGCGTCCTGTGTCTGAAGAACTGTTTGTGCTACAACCACATAATCTGAGAGCCAGGAATCCCTACTTTCAAAGAGAGATACAATGCATTCGTCTCTACGCTACCAAGTTTGTGGCTGCTAAGATCTGGCTGGAATTTAAGGAGTGAATGGCAGGCTAGTAATCAGACGATTATGATTATAACCTATGGATGTCATCTAATGTATTCATTCATTTTTCAGTGTTTGACATCAAATGTTAGCTATGTAAAGCTTCCTAGCCATCTCATAAATATTTGTAAGAGTTAGTATTTGTTCCTAGGCTGGCAGTGGTTCCTTTACCAAGTAAAGTGTGAGGCTTGAATGGCTTGCTGCTGTTGACATAATAAGAGTTACCTGTTTCCACATTGAGAACTTTGCTCTTTGAAGTCTGTAGCTTCTCTTGAAGGTGTAGAGTAGGGAATTGTCTGTAACTTCAGTGGCATCACAGATGCAAGTGTCTCTCAGACTTTCCTGGGAAAAAGAAAAGGAGTACTTGTGGCACCTTAGAGACTAACCAATTTATCTGAGCATAAGCTTTCGTGAGCTACAGCTCAATTCATTGGATGCATTCAGTGGAAAATACAGTGAGGAGATTTATATACAGAACATGAAACAAGGGGTGTGTCACGGTTCCTCCCCCACTCTGAACTCTAGGGTACAGATGTGGGGACCTGCATGAAAAACCTCCCAAGCTTATCTTTACCAGCTTAGGTCAAAACTTCCCCAAGGTACAAAATATTACACCTTGGACTGGCCGCTACCACCACCAAACTAATACTGGTTACTGGGGAAGAGCTGTTTGGACGCGTCCTTCCCCCCAAAATACTTCCCAAAACCTTGCACCCCACTTCCTGGACAAGGGTTGGTAAAAAGCCTCACCAATTTGCTTAGGTGACTACAGATCCAGACCCTTGGATCTTAAGAACAATGAACAATCCTCCCAACACTTGCACCCCCCCTTTCCTGGGAAATGTTGGATAAAAAGCCTCACCAATTTGCATAGGTGACCACAGACCCAAACCCTTGGATCTGAGAACAATGAAAAAGCATTCAGTGTTTTACAAGAAGACTTTTAATAAAAAATAGAAGTAAATAGAAATAAAGAAATCCCCCCTGTAAAATCAGGATGGTAGATATCTTACAGGGTAATTAGATTCAAAAACATAGAGAACCCCTCTAGGCAAAACCTTAAGTTACAAAAAAGGTACACAGACAGAAATAGTTATTCTATTCAGCACAATTCTTTTCTCAGCCATTTAAAGAAATCATAATCTAACACATACCTAGCTAGATTACTTACTAAAAGTTCTAAGACTCCATTCCTGTTCTGTCCCTGGCAAGCGCAGCATACAGACACAGACCCTTCGTTTCTCTCCCTCCTCCCAGCCTTTGAAAGTATCTTGTCTCCTCACCGGCCACCCCGGTCAGGTGCCAGCGAGGCCACCCCCAGCCTCCCAACCCTCCACAGGCGAGAGGAGCCCTCCCCTGGCCAGGAGGGATTTCAAAGGGGTTTACCCTTCCCTTTATATTTATGACAGGGTGTTATCATACACACTGTAAGGAGAGTGATCACTTAAGATGAGCTATTATCAGCAGGAGAGCGGGGCGGGGAGGGGGAAGAAAACCTTTTGTAGTGATAATCAAGGTGGGCCATTTCCAGCAGTTAACAAGAACGCGTGAGGAACGGGCGGGGGGGGAATAGTTTTACTTTGTGTAATGACTCATCCACTCCCAGTCTCTATTCAAGCCCGAGTTAATTGTATCCAGTCTGCAAATTAATTCCAATTCAGCAGTCTCTCATTGGAGTCTGTTTCTGAAGTCTTTTTGTTGTAATATTACAACTTTTAGGTCAGAGATCGAGTGACCAGAGAGATTGAAGTGTTCTCCGACTGGTTTATGAAATGTTATAATTCTTGACATCTGATTTGTGTCCATTTATTCTTTTACGTAGAGACTGTCCAGTTTGACCAATGTACATGGCAGAGGGGCATTGCTGGCACATGATGGCACATATCACATTGGTAGATGTGCAGGTGAACGAGCCTCTGATAGTGTGGCTGATGTGATTAGGCCCTATGATGGTGTCCCCTTAATAGATATGTGGACACAGTTGGCTTTGTTGCAAGGATAGGTTCCTGGGTTAGTGGTTCTGTGGTGTGGTGTGTGGCCGCTGGTGAGTATTTGCTTCAGGTTGGAGGGCTGTCTGTAGGCAAGGACTGGCCTGTCTCCCAAGATTTGTGAGAGTGATGGGTCGTTCTTTAGGATAGGTTGTAGATCCTTGATGATGCGTTGGAGAGGTTTTAGTTGGGGGCTGAAGGTGATGGCTAGTGGCATTCTGTTATTTTGTGTGTTGGGCCTGTCCTGCAGGAGGTGACTTTTGGGTACTCTTCTGGCTCTGTCAATCTGTTTTCTTCACTTCAGAAAGTGGGTATTGTAGTTGTAAGAATGCTTGAGAGGGATCTTGTAAGTGTTGGCCTCTTGTCTGAGGGGTTGAAGCAAATGCGGTTGTATCGTAGAGCTTGGCTGTAGACAATGGATCATGTGGTGTGGTCTGGATGTAGGTAGGCGTAGCGGTCAGTAGGTTTCCGGTATAGGGTGGTGGTTATGTGACCATCGCTTATTAGCACTGTAGTGTCCAGGAAGTGGATCTCTTGTGTGGACTGGTCCAGGCTGAGGCTGATGTGGGATGGAAATTGTTGAAATCATGGTGGAATTCCTCAAGGGCTTCTTTTCCATGGGTCCAGATGATGAAGATGTCATCAGTGTAGCGCAAGTAGAGTAGGGGCATTAGGGGACGAGAGCTGAGGAAGCGTTGTTCTAAGTCAGCCATAAAAATGTTGGCATACTGTGGGGCCATGTGGGTACTCATAGCAGTGCTGCTGATTGGAAGGTATACATTGTCTCCAAATGTGAAATAGTTATGGGTGAGGACAAAGTCACAAAGTTCAGCCACCAGGTTTGCTGTGACATTATCGGGGATACTGTTCCTGACGGCTTGTAGTCCATCTTTGTGTGGAATGTTGGTGTAGAGGGCTTCTACATCCATAGTGGCCAGGATGGTGGTTTCAGGAACACCACTGATGGATTGTAGTTTCCTCAGGAAGTCAGTGGTGTCTGGAAAATAGCTGGGAGTGCTGGTAGCGTAGGGCCTGAGGAGGGAGTCTACGTAGCCAGACAATCCTGCTGTCAGGGTGCCAATGCCTGAGATGATGGGGCATCCAGGATTTCCAGGTTTATGGATCTTGGGTAGCAGACAGAATACCCCAGGTTGAGGTCCTAGGGGTGTGTCTGTGAGGATTTGTTCTTGTGCTTTTTCAGGGAGTTTCTTGAGCAAATGCTGTAGTTTCTTTTGGTAACCCTCAGAGGGATCAGAGGGTAATGGCTTGTAGAAAGTGGTGTTGGAGAGCTGCCTAGCAGCCTCTTGTTCATATTCTGACCTATTCATGATGACGACAGCATCTGCTTTGTCAGCCTTTTTGATTATGATGTCTGAGTTGTTTCTGAGGCTGTGGATGGCATTGTGTTCTGCACGGCTGAGGTTATGGGGCAAGTGATAATGCTTTTCCACAATTTCAGCCTGTGCACGTCGGCGGAAGCACTCTATGCAGAAGTCATCAAAGATGCACTGCAAGAACCACCAGGGTGCCAATGCTTGAGATGATGGGACGTCCAGGATTTCCAGGGAAAAGGAACCATCTGAAGGATAAAGTGATTCTTCTTATGTTTTGTGAGAGACAAGGTGGCTGAGGTACTATATTTTATTGGATCAACTTCTGTTGGTGAAAGACAAGCTTACATAGAGCTCTTCATAAATTAACGTTCAAAAACAGAACTATAAAACCCACATTCTCTGCATTGGCTGGCATCCCTTATATAAAGATGATTTTTTTCCAACTTGTCAAAGAAGATGAATACTTTGACATACACTTCAAACACAGTAATAATCAGTACAGTTTTCCAAAGAACTAGGCCACGGGCTAAAAAAATTCCATTTTCCACACCCTAGTACAATATCTTACTCACCTGCACTCAGGGGTTGCAACCCCCATTCCAAAGTAGGAGTTAGAGTTGATGTTTGCCTACAGTGGCCAAAGACCATACTAGTAGCCTGGAATGCTGGCATAATAGCTAACCTGTCCATTCTGACATATGGCTGTCAACATAGAGGGGTTGCACCTAAGGTAGGTGCATCATTAGGTTGTTAATGCCCTTATGGGGCAGTACAGGCTCTGGATCCGAAGACTGGGAAGGATTATGCTATGTATATTTCTGTCTCTGGAGAGAAGAAGAGGGAATTTTGAGGTGAGTGCATTTCTAGGGATTGCAGAAAATATGGGGTATATTTTGTATAAAACTAGAAGAGAATTAAGATACACACTATGAATCGGTCATACATGAATAATAAAATATTCCTTTTCCTGGGGAATTTTTATTTATTATACTCTTTAGAGACTGCTCTGAAACAACCACAGTGCAAGCCATATGGCTATGCTTTCCCTCTACAGTTATTCAGCACATAGACATTCCCTATAGGAGGTGAGCTCAACCTTTTTATGCTCACCCAGAGGGTTAACAAATTTCACCAACTCCAAATGACTCAGTCAGCTCTTCCTCATTTCCACAAGTTACGTTCCACATACACCCCAACCTCCCTCAAAAAAAATAGCTGGTCTGAGGTCATTAGGAACATAAGAATGGCCATACTGGGTCAGGCAGCATCTCGTGCCAGATGTTTCAGAGGGAATTAGCAGAACAGGGCAATTATCACGTGATCCATTCCTTGTCATGCAGTTCCAGCTTCTGGCAGACAGAGGTTTAGGGACACCCAGATTGCGGGGTTGCATCCCTAACTATTTTGGGTAATAGCCACTGAGGAGCCAATCCTCCATGAACTTACTCATTCTTTTTTGAACCTCGTTATACGTTGACAACTTCACAACATCTGGCAATGAGTTCCACAGGGTGACAATGTGTTGTGTGAAGAAATACTTCCTTATGTTTGTTTTAAACCTGTGGTGTATTAATTTAATTGGGTGACCCCTGGTTCTTGTGTTACGTGAAGGGGTAAATAACACTTCTGTATTTACTTTTTCCACACCTTTCATGATTTTAAAAACCTCTATCATAGCCTCCTAGTTATCTCTTTTCTAAGATGAACAATAACAGTCTTCTTAATCTCTCCTCATATGGAAGCTGTTCCATACCCCTAATCATTTTTGCTGCTCTTCTCTGTACCTTTTCCAATTCTAATATATGTTGCTTGAGATGAGGCAACCAAAACTGCACACAGTATTGAAAGTGTGGTGTACCATGGATTTATATAGCGACATTATGATATTTTATGTCTTATTATCTGTCCCTTTCCTATTGTTTCCTAACATTCTGTTAGCTTTTTTGACTGTCACTGTACATTAGTAGAGAACTACCCACAATGACTCCAAGAGCTCTTTCTTGAGTGGTAATAGCTAAATTAGACCCAATAATTTTGTATATATAATTGGGAATATGTTTTCCAATGTGCATTACTTTGCACTTACCAACATTGAATTTATCTGCCATTTTGTTGCCCAGTCACCCAGTTTTGTGAGATCTGTTTGCAACTCTTCGCAGTCTGCGTGGGACTTAACTATCTTGAGTAATTTTGTATAGTCTGCAAATTTTGCCAGCTCACTGGTCACCCGCTTTTCCAGATCATTTAGGAATTTGTTGAAGAGCACAGGTCCCAGGACAGATTCACTCCATTGTGAAAAAGGACCATTCTGTTCTGGAGTCTTAAAGGCCCAGATTCTCAAAGGTATTTAGGCTCCTAATTTCCATTCATTTCCTTGGGAGATAGGCACTGTTAGGGGGCTTATTCCTTCACCCACTCACTTCCCTGGTCCTTCTCGCATGAACAGAGAGCAACAATACCCGAAGTCCAAAGGTGCAAACAATTCGATGTTTATTGGGGTGAACTTCCAGCAAGCATGATTCCAGTTTCCTTCCTTAGTATCCTCCTTCCCAGCTCTGACACCACAGAGCCTTACACCTGTGTCCCTGTTCCCATTCCTACCCTTAGCAAAACATGATTCCAATTTCCTTACTCCCATTCCCTGTTCCCATCTCCCCCTTTAGCAAAACATGATTCCAATTTTCTTACCCCCATTCCCTGTTCCCATCTCACACACCCACATGCCCACCCCCACCCACCCCCACCAAAGCAACAATCTAATCCTCCAGAGCCATCCCAAGGCTCAGTGTTCCCATCATTCCTCCCCTTTTCCTTTTCTTTTACCTGTGCACACACACACACAAAATTCTGTTTTGTCTAACATCCCTTGCACTGTAATTACTCTTTTTACACAACTGTACCCCGATTACACTTCCATCTTGTACAACTAGACACAACCAGGGGCAGCCAAGTTAAACCCCTTCCATCCTTTAGTGATTTTGATTACATTACCCAAAAGTCAAATAATTTTGATCAGATTCTCTTTCTGCCTGCTGCCTGCAGCAGTCCCTTATAGACCATTTCTGTGGGAAAAGGGCCCATTTTCCCTCAGAATAGCTGTAAAGGCTTCTGTGGACAGAAGCGCAGTGGTGGTAGTAGCCACTCTACCTGACCCCCTTGGAAAATTTAATTACCAAGCTTCCATCCAATGTGAATGCACAGAGTTGCACATACAGTTACATGTATATAACTGGGTTTTATCATTAAACAAAACTTCTTTCTTGACATCTCACATAAGTAGCCAAAGTACCCTCCATTAAAACTTCAGAAAAACAAGAGTGTGGAAAGGCAGGTTGCATTTTGAAACTTTTTTTTTTTCTCCACTCCCCCAGGACCAAGTTTCAGATCCAGTCTCTAAAGGTAGTCTGTTAACTCTGCTTTTGACTTTAAACCCTTTTGTCCCAAATCATCTTTAACTACCCCTAACTAATTTACAACCCTTCAGCAGCCCTTGCTGAAGCAGCACCAAACTTGAACGATTACTGGCAGCTTCCCATAATGCTGCCCTTACTTCAAACCTCTCACAAGCAGACTGAAGTGCCTCCTTTCCCTGGAAGGCATTCAGTCCCCATGGGCAGGGACCTTCTTCCACTACCCATGTACCAAGGAGGGTGGGCTCCTCAGCCACCCCCCATCCCTCTGGGTCCCCTAACACTTCCTCCATTTCCTTTTTAATCTCATCCCAGGTTGACCTCTGTACCTGGTATGGGCCCTGGTTCTCCCTTATCCATTTATGCAAAAAATCCTTTACCCTGGCTTGCCAGAACCCGCAACTACCATCACGAGAGTTCGCGATACCCCCTCCAAGCAGCTGCGCGGACTGTTGGGGAGGGGGACTTACAGTCTGCCACTCACCTATCCAATGCGATGCATCTGAGTCACCGGCACCAAGATGTTAGGGGGCTTATTCCTTCACCCACTCACTTCCCTGGTCCTTCTCGCATGAACAGAGAGCAACAATACCCGAAGTCCAAAGGTGCAAACAATTCGATGTTTATTGGGGTGAACTTCCAGCAAGCATGATTCCAGTTTCCTTCCTTAGTATCCTCCTTCCCAGCTCTGACACCACAGAGCCTTACACCTGTGTCCCTGTTCCCATTACTACCCTTAGCAAAACATGATTCCAATTTTCTTACCCCCATTCCGTTCCCATCTCACACACCCACATGCCCACCCCCACCCACACCCACCAAAGCAACAATCTAATCCCCCAGAGCCATCCCAAGGCTCTGTGTTCCCATCATTCCTCCCATGGGTAAAAGAAAAGGAGAAGGGGAGGAATGATGGGAACACTGAGTCTTGGGATGGCTCTGGGGGATTAGATTGTTGCTTTGGTGGGTGTGGGTGGGTGTGGGCATGGGCATGTGGGTGAGGGAGATGGGACTACCAACAATGAAGTGATGTTGTGAAAATAGCTTGGAGACAGGTACCATTTAAGTCAGATGTACAATACCATTTTCCCAGAATTACTGCATTTAGTTAGACAAGGTGTGCGAGGTAATATATATATATATTTTTTGATCAACTTCTGTTGGTGAGAGAGACAAGTTTTTGAGCTTATACAGAGCTCTTCTTCAGGTCTGGGAAACTAAATCAGTGTCACTGCTCATGTTGTGGAGTTTCCATTTCAGATGGCAAAATTCAGTATCTTCCATTATTGTATGCAGTGTTGTAGCCGTGATGGTCCCAGGATATTAGAGAGGTAAGGTGGGTAAAGTGATATCTTCTTTGGACCAATTTCTGTTGGTGAGAAAGACGAAGCTTTTGAGCTTTTCAGAGGTCTGGGAAACTAATGTTACAGCATACACCAGTCATGTTATCAAAGTATATCTTTAATCTATGAAGCTGATGGACATGCTAGCCATCTTCTCTTCTGGCTAAATGAGGGAACAATTAAATGCATTTTGTTTAGGGTTGCAAGCAACCTCTTGAATTGTTGGTAATGGGAACCTCAAGGCTTCACACCCTACCCTGCCCTGCCACTTCAAACAAGGCCCCACCCTGCTCTGCCTCTTTCCCCAAGCCACCCCCATTGCTCACATCTCCTTCCCCCTACCCCCTCACTCACTGGATCGTCTCAAGGAGCCTGCCTGCAGGTAGGAGGTGGCCCCAGCTGAGCAGGGGTTGGTGTGGGTTAATGACCCAGCACCTACCCCCACCCCGTGGTAAGCAGACTTTTGGTTCAGGTGCCATTTAGGGTTATCAGTTCCCCTTTTTGACCAGACTTTCCAGTTGAAAACCAGGCACCTGCAACACTAAATGGCACCCGGACAAAGAAGCCAAAAACCGGACTCTCCGGCTATTACCTCCTATCATTTGATCCTACTGTGTTCAGAGAAACAGGACTTTGTACACATTCTTTATAAATAAACAGGATTGCATCAATTAATACTTGATTCTATCATCAGTATCTCCACCTGATGAAAACAACCCACAAGGCCCCAAATATTGGTTAACTGCTCTGATCAAAAGGAGGTAACGGTATTATAACAATATATAAATGATAATAAACTTACATAAAAATGGCCATACTGGGTCAGACCAAAAGTCCATCCAGCCCAGTATCCTGTCTACTGACAGTGGCCAATGCCAGGTGCCCCAGGGGGAGTGAACCTAACAGGTTAGGATCAAGTGATCTCTCTCCTGCCATCCATCTCCACTCTCTGACAAACACAGGCTAGGGACACCATTCCTTACCCATCCTGGCTAATAGCCATTAATGGACTTAACTTCCATGAATTTATGTAGTTCTCTTTTAAACCCTGTTATAGTTCTAGCCTTCAAAACCTCCTCAGGCAAGGAGTTCCACAGGTTGACTGTGCACTGAGTGAAGAAGAACTTCCTTTTATTTGTTTTAAACCTGCTGCCCATTCATTTCATTTGGTGGCCCCTAGTTCTTATATTATGGGAACAAGTAAATAACTTTTCCTTATTCATTTTCTCCACAGCACTCATGATTTTATATACCTCTATCATATCCCCCTTAGTCTCCTCTTTTCCAACTTATAATTGTGCCTGGTGAATTATTTGATTTCAAAACATATTAACATAAACCAGTATCTGTATAAATGATGAAGTATGGCTATACACCTGTGTTTGCGTGGAGCCTCACTGATGTCAGTGGGTCTCAGCGGAGACACAGAAGTCCACCAAATCAGAACAAGTTGTGAGACAACTCTTTACATCAGTGCCTAGACAACAGCAGAAAGAGAAGGGTTCTCTAATTCACTGAGACTGCAAGGCAGTGGCCCCAAACTGTGGGGGACGCCCCTTAGGGAGGCACAAAGGAACGTTCAGGGGGCGTGGCAGGGCTCGGGCCAGCCCCCATGGGGATTGGGGAGGGAGTACTACCCAGCCCTGCCCTGCTCACAGCTCTGCTCCGGCCCTTGCTTCAGCTGTGCCTCTGGCTCCTGGCCGTGCCTCCAGCCTCGGCTCCACACCTGGCCGTGGCCTGGCCATGTCTCCGCTCTCAGCCCTTGCCCTACCTGAGCCCCTGACTCCAGCCTTGGATCCCAGCCATGGCTCTGCTCCTGCCCCCACTCCCACACCCAGCTCCGTTCTCAGTCCCAGCCTCGGCTCCGTTTCCGGCCCTGCCCAGCTCCCAGACCCAGAACCACGCCCAGCTGTGGCCACAGCCCCAGCCCCCTTAACCCTGTCTGTGTCTCCCGCCACGGGAGCTGCGGCTTTGCTCTTGGACTTGGCTTCCAGGGGGATGTGGACAAAGGTAAAGGGGGCGCAACCCTGAAAAGTTTGGGGACCACTGCTATAAGGTATATAAGCATACAGAGATCTATGTTTCTTTTAGTACATGTCTAATTTCCATTTACAGTAATTGGGGCTCATGAATGCCTATGGAAAAATTGACACCATATATAATTATCTATTAAACATATTCTGGCATCTTTTTATATTACATAAAGAAAGTGTTTACCTTTTTTATACTACTTTCCCCTTGTCAACCAGGCTTAATAATAAATGAATCATGTTCGCTTTTAATCAAAGGTTTACTATCTTCAGATGTAAATAACTATTGTTGGCTGCCACTGGCATTACTTCTGATTTTTAAGCCAGTTTAGTAATTTATACATTTGAGTGCATGAGCTGTTTGTGACTTTCATATAATTTAATAATAACCATTATTTACCTGTCCAAGATTTTAAGCGTTAAATAATATTTTAATGCAAGAAGATAATTTGATGATTTAAAATCATCAGTGTCTAAGGCATATTCCGATGAGTGTAGGGTTTAGGGTTGAGGTGGGCAAACTACGGCTGGTGGGACCGTCCTGCTCAGCCCCTGAGCTCCTGGCCCAGGAGGCTCACTCCTGGCCCCTCCCCAGCAGCCATGCTGCTGCGTGGCGCAATACTCTGGGCGGCTAGGCTGCAGAGACCGGCCTGACACAGTGCTCTATGCTGTGCGGCACGGTGCAGCTGTCTTTCCTGGTGCAGCCGCGCTGTCAGCCACTGGTGCTCCAGGCAGCGCGGTCAGGGAGCAGGGTGAGGGGGTTGGATAGAGGGCAGGGGAGTTTGGGGGCGTGGATAGGGGTTGGGGTGGTCAGAGGGCGGGGAACGGGGGTTGAATGGGGGCAGGGATCTCAGGGGGGCAGTCAGGAAGGAGGGGGGGTTGAATGGGGTGGTGGGGGGAAGTTAGGAGCAGGGGGCAGTTAAGGGCAAGGGGTTTGGGGGCAGTAAGGGAGAAGGGGTGGTTGGATGGGGCAGGGGTCCTGGGGAGCAGTTAGGAAGGAGGGGGGATGGATGGGGCAGCGGGGGGGTCTGGGGGTGGTCAGAGGACGGAGAGCGGGGTGGTGGATGGGGCAGGGGTCCCCGGGGGGCCGTCAGGGAACAGGGGGGTTGGATGGGGCAGGAGTCCCGGAGGGGCCGTCAGGGGGCGAGAAGCAGGGGAGTTGGATGGGGGTAGGGGCGGGCCATGCCTGGCTGTTTGGGGAGGCACAGCCTCTCCTAACTGGCCCTCCATACAATTTCAGAAACGTGATGCGGCCCTCAGGCCAAGAAGTTTGCCTGCCCCTGGTTTAGGAGGACAAATTCGGTGAGATACAAATGTATGCTGAATCCCTTTCCAGAATTGGCAGTTTCTGGTGGAAAAACTATTTACTCAAAAAATTCCTGACCTGCACTACCCATAAACCAACAAGTCAAATAAAAAACCTGAAATTGATTATTCTTTGAAAATGCATGATTTTTAGTCAATCTAATGATTTTTAAGGCCCTGACTCATGTTTTTTGAATAGTTGCATCTGGCAATATTGAATTCCACACAAATGATTTATTTATATTGTTGTGCCAGCTGCTACACAATAAGGACCTTGGCTGGGGGCTTTTGATCAGTGCCACAATAAAATAAAATAATAAAAAGTAAATAATAAACATAAATAATATTTTTAGAAATTGCATATTCTCCATCTATGAGTGTGTTGCCTTTCAGGCTTATGATGAAAAAAGGGGTTAACAGCTCTGTGACTGAGGCATTCTGGGAGCTGTAGTGCTTAGCAAGAATCCTGGGAGTGGTAGTTCTTTTTCAGCCTTTCTCTTCCTCTCTGTAATGGCTGCATGTTATAAGGTAGTGTCTCCGTCTGTTCTTCTCTGGGCAAGTTTATTTTAAAATTCTGTGCTACCATTTTTTGTTGGTAAAATACCCCTCGAGGAGGGCCCTTGGTTCCGAAGGTATCATCACCTCTAGCAGTGCTGGGATGTTAGCCCTGGGAAGAGAGCTGCTGTATGGAAGGTGGCATGGAGAATAAAGAGCAAAGGGGTTAACTGGAAAATTAACTGTAACTGCATCTGGGATTTCATAACTGCATAGTGATTTTAACTTAACAAATATATTTTTCAGCTTTACAAATATCATATATTCCTATAATGATGAAGGGGTGGAAGGGAGTAGCTAGCTGGCTGAATTCCTGCTGAACTGATCACTTTAATGCTGATGAGATTTAATTGTATTGTTAGTTGTGTGTTAGGGCACCTAAAGCCTTGGATAGGTGTGTTTTAAATTGTTGTTATTCAAGTTGAAATAAATGAACCTTAACTGAAACCATCAAGTTAAAACTATTTTTAAGAATTACATTTTTCTGTTACTAATAGTGCCTTTAATTATTAAAACTGAAAGACATTTTAAAATCTAATTTACTTATTGCTTTGTTTTTTATTAGCTCTCTGATTGACTAGTATATATTCACTGTCCAATCTCAATTTTTTCACCATCAGTTTCATTTTCTGGTTCTGATGCACTACCTACAAGCCTGCAGTGTTTTGATTGCAAACATTGCAGGAGAATGCTTAATTGAAATTTTTTAAAAATTAATAGAAACAAATGTTTTGGCCATAAGTTTTGTAAAAGTTTGGTTTCAAAATACTTACATTTTGGGACAAATTTAATCTGACAACATCTATTTAAGAGAAAGATAATTATTTGTGTGTAATTATTTCTAGGCAATGCACCTGCCCAGTTTGTCTGAACCACACAGTAGTTTAAGTATCATGAAATAACCGTTTTTGTTTGTTTTTAATTTCCGAAGAGCTCAGGTGAGGCTGTATTAAAAACAATTATTGAATACTTCTGCTTTTCAGAACATCAGGTACTCTGACTCTCTTAGTGGTGTTTCATATTGTTTTTATAATGCGGTTAATTGAGTCAACATAGAAAATTGTGGACCAAATTGACCTGGCATAAGCAGCTGAAACTCTATTGACATCAATGAATCGCATCTTTTTAAGTGAAGTCTAAATTTGGGGCTGTGCAATTAAGTCCAGGGCTGTAGATGACTGACCTGATTGTGCATTGTTCTAACAGAAGCATGTCAAGATATGGGCAAGGAAAAAGATGTGTAGAACAACCCCTTGGGGCTATCAGCAGCCAAGTGTCAATTAGAGCAGCCCTCAGGTTGCTATAATTTGTACCAGGGGCTAGGCGCGACCTAGCCAGCTTGTGAATAGTGGGAGGTGCAAAGGAATTCTTCCTGATTCCGTCAATGCCTGTGACACTTGACAGTTAGGTCAACAATTTGAAATACTCCGCTTCTTGCCATGATAGGCTCGCTGACACAGTGGATGGAATTAGAGAGTTAAAGTGGTGTGTTAATAAAAGGCCTGAAGGTGAACAAAAAATATCTGCTACTGGCATACTTTGACATATATGGCATATACCTACTTGCCCACATCTGTGTCTAAGGTGTTAAAAGAAAATGACCCTGAATTTTATTTAATTGTAAAAATATTTCTGTCTCCATGAGTTTAAAAAATAGAAGATGAGACAAAGAACTCCCACTGAGATTAATATAAATAACATGGAATTTATTTAAAACAAATCTCTTGGTCTTCTGTAACTGTCTTGAGAATTTTGACTGTTGCGGGGGAAGGTTCCTTCCCTCATTCTCTGAGCCTTGCACTTTATATCAATCACACCTCTGAGAAGTAGGTGTAAAATGTTACCGTAGCAGAATAATAGCATTTTTCACAGATGTAAATACTGACGCAAGGTGCTAAAGAATCAGGCCTTCAGAAATAAATACGAGGACTTTATCCTTCATGGTTATTCTGTAGTGAGACGGTGACTATTTCTTCTTCCTACTTTCTTGAGGCAAGGTGGGAGAGGGAGTTCCTTGTTTGCTCTCCAAACCCTGTCACTTCAGGCAGTGCAATTCTTCAGATTTCTTTCTCTGAAAAGTCCTAGCATGTGGTTATCTGAGAGGGGATCTCTTCCCCTATAATCCACTGCAGTGGTTAAAATTATCTGGGATGCTCTTTATGTTGGTTTCCAGGCAGTGTCTCCTACTTCCTCCACAAACTCCAAACCTCTCCTTGTTGTGGAAGAGATGCAGAGGAAACTCTGCAGGGAACTTCATGGAATTTCCACTTGACTTAATCCATTCCTACATAGTATTTTGTTTTCTTTCTGCAAGAAACCCTAAAACTTTTTCAAACAAGTTAGTAGAAGCTTGAGTTTTCCCCTCCTAAAATGGAATTACCTGCATCTTTTGAAACAGGTCACCCAAAACCACATACACTTTTTACTTTAATTGTGTTGCAGTTCAGGATCAAGACACTTAAAAATAATGACCTCTCTTGAACCAATGCCTTGAAAAAAAGTTTTGTTAGTTGAATGAATGGCGGATTGCCAACCAAAATTAGGTGGCCTGTTTCCCCTCAAATTGACACAGGAAGGATGAGAAAATATGGACAAAGACAAAAGGACTCGCAGTATTGGCAGAGGCGGTAGGAACCCTTAGTTCCATAACGAATCCTTTCTTGTGTCACAGTCTCACTGAAGTCAATAGGACTACTTGTCAGAGTAAGGACTATTCATGTGAATATGGAATGCAGGTTTAGGCACCTTGATAGGCCACAACATTAGGACTTCCTGTTACAAACTGGAAAAGATTCTGTGATGTGAAATGTACAAACTGGTGAAGAAATAAAGACCTTTCCCTGAACAATGGCCATAATTTCCAAAAGGAATAAGTACTATGTTACTGTTCTTGCATCACGGTAGAATAGTTCAGACAAATTAGTTGTACTTAAGACTGCTTTTTTTTTATTTATTGAAATTATTGTAAGACTTTTTTTTAACTGAAATTATTTTAATTAATTAAATTATTTGTAAATTTAATTTGGAAATATATGCACAATAGGCTATGTAGCATTGTTGCAATGGCACCAATCCTGCAAACACTGATGCATGTCAGTAGTCTTGCCAATTAACCTGTTGCAAGATCAGGACCAGTGTTACTAATACACTCATGGCCATGTTCTGCTCTCAGTTACACTAGTGTAAGATTTTCTACACTAGAAAAGATTTGCTGGTATAGATATACTGGCAGAGCTATGCCAGCAACCTCCCCAACTGTAGATGCAGCTTATACCAGCAAGAAAGTTCTTTTGCCAGTATAATAGCTTAAACCAGTTCCCCAAATCAAATAAACTATACTGGCAAACTGACTCTTTTGCCAGCATAACTGTGTCTATGCTTCGGCTTTTGCCGGCATAGCTATGTTAATTGGGATGTGACTTTCTTCACACTGCTAACCAACATAGCTATGCCAGTAAAAGTTTCTAGTGTGGTCCAGACCTAAATCTGGGATGGTTCCATCTAAGGTGGAATGGCATTACTACATTTATATTGATGCAACTAAGAGCAGGATTAGACCCCTATTTAGCATTTTAAAATACATATTTTTTTAAAGCCAATGAAAAAGTGGCCCATATTGTATCTGCTTTAAATTTCAGGTGGTGAACAGTAAAAGCTGAGATGAAACCTCACGGTGGCGTTGGGCTTTTTAGAAGTCTGCTTGCTAATTGTTTTCATCGCTATCACCATCACTGCTCTCCTCTTGTTAAAAGGATAGGTCACATGATGGAACTATCTATCTTTAGGCGCAATTATTTATTAAAAATAGTTAAACCTACTCTGTCACTTAATGGTTGGTCAAGGAGATATCACCAGGATTTTAGAGCACTGTGGAAGCATGAAGCTGTGGAAAAATATCTAGAGACCTTAAACAGAGAATACCAGCGGGTTGGCCAGTTGTTAAATAGTGGCTCAATGAATGAGTATGATCGAAGCACTCTGAGCAGAAGACATAATCATTTATCCACCCTTGTAGCTGCATTTCAAGAAATACAAGAGGCAGAAAGAGAAGTTCAAGAGATAGAATCCATGTGTACAAGTAAGTAAAATGCATCTGTTTACGCAAAGCAGCTTTTTTTATGATGCAATATGCCTTATTACCCAGAATTTGAAACAAGTCACTCAGGGAGCAGTACACTAGGCACATACATTTTCCTGAGGGTCCTCCGTGTCCCTGTTAAAGCCTTCTAGATCCTCCCATTTCGTTTTGCTTTAGCCCCACCACACCTACTCTTGAGGCCTCAGAGTGACCAATTTTGCAGAGCAGGCCAGTGTCATGTACATTACACATTCAAAGTCACGTGAATGCTGTCTTTAGCTGAAATATTCTAGAAAGCTTTGTTTTTAAGACTACTGTAGCCCTTGTTTCATAGGGCTAATGACAGTTTTCTTCCTAGGGACATATTTTAGGTAAGGCTAATTTATTTGGGCTGGGGGGGGTGATTTATACTACATCAGACTTGACATCGTAATTTAAATTTGGATTTTGGTGTTTGGTTCATTGATATCTATTAAATTATGGGCTTTGCACATCTCTTCGAGATGCTCAATCCCAAACCCTGAATTGTCAGGCTTCAGTTTAACCTTATGTGAAATACTAGTTCCTTGAAGATATTTGAGAACTCTCATGTGGAGTGAAATAAACAAATAGTTATCCCACAATCAAAACTATGCCCAGTGGTTTTCAACATATTGACTCATGATGTGGAAGATGTGGGTGGCGGGGGAGAAAGCAAGGTGGCAGAAATTGCTGATGATACCATTATTAATATTAGGACTAGGAAGAAATGCAAAGAATGGAGCTTACACATTTGGTAATTGTGCAACACTGGCAAGTGAAATTTCGAGTATGTGGTGTAAGGTAATGCACACACTAAATAAGGAAAGTAGCCACTGAGAGTACTACATACACTAATGGGTAGTAAATTAGTAGCAAGAGACAACAGAATGTAGAGCAGGGAGAACTTCGAATGGCAGCCAAAAGCCAATGTAAGGGATGCAGTGTCTACACAGACACTACATCGCCCTAACTACACCGACATAAGCCCTGCACCTCTCGTGAAGGTGGAGTTATTATGTCAGCGTAATAGGGCACTTACATTGGCGGGAGCAAGGCTGTAGCGTGTACACTGACATAATTAGGTTGAGGTAAAATCCTTAAGTCGACCTAATTTTGTAGTGTAGGCTAGGCCTTAGTGGTGCCGCTAGATCAAGGACGAGATAAATTGGTAGAAAAGCTTCGACTGCCACTGCCCTTGCTTTTCCTCTTCCTTTGGTAAAATAGAGGATGTTTGTCTCCAGGGTTGTTGATCCACCATAAATTTACTTTTAAAAACAAACACACAGATAAAAATCCCGATGTATTGGGACCCCACTCATTCTCAGTAAGGGGATAGTTCAGGATCCCTGCCCATTCAGTCCATAGTCTCACTGTTGAGGCTGCCAACAAGTTTGCCAATTACTGTAAATAGTTATTAGTTTTAGTAGGAATTAGATTATCAGTTTGTTTCATATGTGCCAGTGAAGAGCTGTGGCATAGGGAATGACTTTTAACTGCTACTGACTTTGGCTAGGTTTGAACTGGAGATATAGAGGTAAAATCCTGTGTTCCCCATTTCTAGTCTCCCGAGCCATCCAGGGCTCCTGAAGATCTGAACATTTAATTAGTAATGTACATCATCTTATGCTTCTGTCGTTATTTGGTATTTCATGCTGAGAATAAGCAATTCCCTGCAATGGAAACGATTATCTATTGTAATAGGTGTAATTTGGCATTTGTATTACAATTTGCTCTAAACTAAATAGATTGGTTAACATTTATTTCTATCATTGGAATTTAGAGCTAGACAGCAGAGTTGAGAAACAGATGCTAGAACTTGCCTTGGAAGAGAAGGAAATCATTAACCAAAAAATCAACACATTTTGCAAAAAGGTGAGCTAGAGGTGAAGGTACAGAGTCTTTAAGATGAACATCTCTTGACATCTTCATTTACAAGTCTTCATACAGCCACGCAATTTTATTGTACCAGACAAGATTTTTTTAACAACAGACTATAACACTTGTCGTTAATGAAACAGGTCTAGCTTCTGTTTTCTCATTGGAAAAGACCTGGAAATGTTTACTGTTAGAAAGTCTCACTACTGCCAAATGCACCTTAGAAGCTCTTTCTTTTAGACACTTTTTGTATGTGTGCTTGTTTGTTTGCTGTCATTGAAAAGTCTGTAACACAGTGAACTACTATGCTACGAAGACATGGCATGGGGTTCCGCCAGTTGTTCATGGCAGCAGAGAGGGTGCAGAGATGTCTTGAAAGGCTTTATCCTCATGGAACTTTCAATCCTTTATCATTTTCTTCAGTTGAATGAGACCAGTGTGTGAAAATAATTGTAGTAAGAGAAGCTGAAAGAAATCCAGTGGAAGGCTTTATGTTGTGAATCAAGTGTTTGTATTTTAGAAAATTAAGATAATCTGATTGTATGAAATAGAATCTTTGGAAAAATAAGGTCAGTGTCAGTGTAAACTGACTTTCCTGGCTAGTATCATTATATTCACAAAGGAGGCTGCAGTGGTTGATTTGGTGGTCTCATGCTTGGCATTGTGGAGTTAAATTTTTAATTAGCCTCCATTAACACACCAAAATTTCAAAGTCTGGGGTTTGTGCATGTTCAGACTGATGCAACCATGAGAGCTGGCTGTAAATTTGATCGGGAAGGGAAATACTGATATTTTTTTTTTCTTTCTTTTCAGCTTTTCCAGAATATAGTGCCAAGGGAGAAACATGATGAAAGTGATGTTATATTAGAGGTGACATCGGGCAGAACCACTGGAGGTCAGCAAAGTCATCACAAGTAAAGGTTACTCCAAACCTCCATCCAGGTTTACAAGGCTTCATTAAATTAGGCTTGAATAAAGACTGGGAGTGGATGAGTCATTACACAAACTAAAAACTATTTCCCCTTACCAATTTTTCCCCTACTGTTACTCACACCTTCTTGTCAACTGTTTGAAATGGGCCATCCTGATTATCACTACAAAAGTTTTTTTTTTTCTCCTGCTGATAATAGCCCACATTAATTGATGAGTCTTGTTAGACTTGCTATGGCAACACCCATTTTTTCATGTTCTCTGTGTGTATATATATCTTCCTACTGTATTTTCTACTGCATGCATCCGATGAAGTGGGTTTTAGCCCATGAAAGCTTATGCCCTAATAAATTCCTAAGTCTCTAAGGTGCCACAAGTACTCCTCGTTCTTTCTGCTGATACAGACTAACATGGCTACCACGCTAAAGGCTTCAATTGTTTCTCTTACATTTTAATAATGTAAAATGGCACTTTGTAGAGATGAGCATTAATTTATCTGCATAAAGCACTATCTCCAACGACAATGATCTTTAGAGTTACTGCTAATGCTAAAAATTGGTAATTTTGAGGGAAGAGTCTATAAACTTATATTTCATGTTGTGCTGTCTAAATATTTAATTTTGTAGGTGACATTTGCCAACAGTTCACCAAAGAAATGTTTGAGATGTACCAGAATTATGCAGATTACAAATGTTGGATCTTTGACATTCTGAACTACACACCAGCTGAGATTGGTATGATAATGTTCTGTTCTTTCTGCCAACAAGACTAAGTTAAAGCTGTGTCTTTGGACTGTACCTCTTATGCAATATTTGTCTTTCAAGGTGGATTGCATCATGCAGCTGCTCATATTTCGGGAGACTGTGTCTACAGGTATTTAAAATATGAGGGAGGGACTCACAGAGTTCAGCGAATTCCTGAGACTGGCCTCTCGTCAAGAATGCAGCGTATTCACACTGGGACAATGTCAGTTGTTGTCCTACCTCAGCCAGAGGAGGTAAACTAACCTTTAATCAGAATAAAATTGAAGTGTCTTCCTGGCTTTTCTTTTTGGCATTTGAGTGTGTTATATTTAAAACAACAAACCCCAAAGGCTAAGCCAAGTTACTGCTATTATTTTATGGGTGCCAACCTATATTGTCAAGTCCAGACAAAGGATACACAAGCTTTTCTTCTGTGCCAGGCTGTAACTCTTGGCTCAGCACCTGGCTAAATGATTCCCTACCAACTTTACTGGATCCTCAAAAGCAACTTTTTAGAAATCCACTACTGCCTGAGATACAGTGCAATTCAAGGGCATAAGGATACAGACCAGTCAGCTTAACTTCAGTACCCAGAAAGATAATGGAGCAAATAACCAACCAATAATTTTGCAAACACTTAGAAGATAATAAGGTGATAAGTAACAGTCAGCATGGATTTGTCAAGAACAAACCAACCTAAGAGCTTTTTTTCAGAGGGTAACAAGCCTTGTGGATAGGGGGGAAATGGTAGATGTGGTATATCTTGACTTTAATAAGGCTTTTGCTACTCATATGACCTTCTCATAAACAAACTAGGGAGATACAGCTTATATGGAGTTACTATACCGTGGTGCATAACTGGGTGGAAAACCATTCCCCGAGAGTAGTTATCAGTGTTTCACAGTCAAGCTGGAAGGCATATCGAGTGGGGTCCCACAGGGATTGGTCCTGGGCCCAGTTTTGATCAATATCTTCTTCCATTATTTAGATAATGGCATAGAGAGTACACTTATAAAGTTTGCAGGTGATGTCAAGCTGGGAGGGATTGCAAATGCTTTGGAGGTTAGGATTAAAATTCAAAATGGTCTGGACAAACTGGAGAAATGTCTGAAGTAAACAGGATGAAATTCAATAAGGACAAATGCAAAGTACTCCACTTAGGAAGAAACAATCAATTGCACACATACAAAATAGGAAATGCTGCCTAGGAAGGAGTACTGCGGAAAGGGATCTGGTGGTCATAGTGGATCACAAGGTAAATAGGAGTGAACAGTGTAACGTTGCAAAAAAAGCAACATTATTCTGGGATGTATTAGCAGGAGTGTTGTAAGCAAGATACGAGAAGTAATTCTTCCACTCTACTCCGCTGATTAGACCTCAACTGGAGTATTGTCTCCAATTCTGTGAGCCCCATTTCAGGAAAGATGTGGACAAATTGGAGAAAGTCCAGATGATAGCAACAAAAATGATTAAAGATGACCTATGAGGAAAGACTGAAAAAATTGGGTTTGTGAGGGGGGACATAACGGTTTTCAAGTACATAAAAGGTTGTTACAAGGAAGGGCAAAAAATTGTTCTTGTTCACCTCTGAGGATAGGACAAGCAGCAATGGGCTTAAATTGTAGCAAGGCAGGTTTAGTTTGGACATTAGGAAAAACTTTCTAACTGTCAGGGTAGTTGAGCCTTGGAATAAATTGCCTAGGGAGGTTGTGAAATATTTGGCATTGGAAGTTTTTAAGAACAGGTTAGACAAATACCTGTCAGGTATTGTCTAGTACATCGTCCTGCCTTGAGTGCAGGAGACTGGTCTAGATGGCATCTCGAGGTCCATTCCAATCTTACACTTCTATGATTCTATAGAAGTTAATGTTGTTAAGCTCTCCAGCTCCTGGCATTCACAAAACTGACTCACTAGGAGCAAAACCAATTCTAAATTAAATAATGTATTGAGGCTTGGGAGTACATCTAGACAAAAGTTTGGTATGACACAATCAACCTTTCGGAATATTCTTTTTTCTTTTCAATCACACATCTTATTTTTGGTACTTTCCTCTGCTTAGATACACTCTAAATCTAGGTATCACCTTCAGCTCAGCCCTTTACCACACATCTAAATTGTGTCTGAATTTTGCCACTCATTTCTGTACATTTCCAAGAGCCAGCCTTTCTTCTCAGTCCATTCAGCTGAAGCTGATCCAGGCCTTTGTTGTCTCGCATCTCCATGGCTGCAAACTCCCTTTTGGTCTTGTTTCACTTAGATCCATTAAAAACATTGCAGCAAAAATCATCTAGGCTTGTAACTTTGACCAAGTCACTTCCCTCTTTGGATCCCTCCATTCGCTCCCCCTTATTCACCATATCAAGTATGAACTACTTGTCTTAGCTTTTAAGGCCCTTCGTGGGCTATCTCTAACCCTGTCCTGTCATAGACCTCAGCCAAAATCTTCAAACCTGGTGCTTAAAATTAAACTTGTACCTAAGCTGCAATTTTCAAAAATGCCAAGACAGTTTAGTAACCTAAGAACCATTAACTTGATAGAGTTTGTACATGTTTGTAGAGTGCCTTGAACAATGGAGCCCATGGGCTCCAGGCAGGCCCACTGACGGAGTGGGGGCAAAGGGGGCAATTGCCCAGGGGCTGGGGCAATAAAAAAGGGCCCCAGGGGCTGCTGCTGCGGGAGCTGGGAGCCCCGGGCCCTTTTAAATTGCCTGGGCTCCAGGGCTCTTAGGCGCGTGCTCCCGAGTCCCAGCACCCACCACGGGCTGCAGAACAGGGGAGGCAGGGACGGCTTGGGGGAAGGAGCTGGGCATAGGACCGCTGGGGGGCAGACTTGAGATTGGACTCAGGATCCAGCAGCCGCTGGTCCAACATCCGTAGCAAAGGCACTGGCAGCACCCCACTGGGCACTGGTCGGGCTTTGTCTGGGGTCCGCCAGGGAGGAGAAGGGCAGGGTGGGTCTGGGAAATGGGATGGGAGGGTGTTTTAGTGACAGCGCTAGGCTGGTGGTGGGGGTGGTGTTTAAGGCTATTTTGATTTGGGCTGGTGGCTGTTCTTTTGGGTTATGTGGCTGATCTCATTTGGGGATTATCACTGGTATTTGGGAGTGATGGGATGATTGGAGATGGGGCTGGTAGTTGGGGGTGAGGATGTGTTGCTGTTGGGACTCTTGTAGAGTCTCACCAGAGGATTTATTTATGTTCACTAATAATAATCCTGGTGGATACTCCATCACTGACCATTTTAAAATCAAGATCTAAAAGATCTGCTGTGGGAATTATTTTGGGGAAATTCCGTGGCCTCTGTTATGCAGGAGATCAGACTCACTAGATGATCACAATGGTCTCTTCTGGCCTTGGAATCTATGAATAAGAGTGTAACGCTCCAAAAAGAGTTTCAACTGGTGAATGAGTAATATGTCAAAGAGGGACATACAAGCATTGGGACATTATTGTGAGAATTTTCATACTTCCACAGCTTTAGGTTTATAAAGCCCATTAGTGCACAGTAGGTAAATTTAATCATTATTTAGGTCACTGGTTAATGGTGGGACCCTCCCTCTCCCATATAGTACTACTCTGTTTGTTTCAGACAGACTTTTAGTTGAGATTTTCCTTCATGTGCTGGGTAGGAAATTGGCAGAGGGATGAGGATTAGCTGGAACACAATGCCACGATGAATTTGGCTCAGGGAGATTAAATGACTTGCCTAAGGAAACCCAATGAATCAGTGGCACAGACAGAGATAACCCAGTGTCCTGCTCTAACCTTTAAGGCAATATTATATTAAGTATTCCCTAAATTTAGGCATAAAGGGCCTCATTTTTAAAGAAACCTCAGTTTGGCCTCCTTTGCAGATTGTTGCACAGGCATGCAGTGCCCATGAGAGGGGGATTCTCTGGCTGCTTGTGGGCTGGTTCTGGTTCAGGGAAGGGGGGGATAGAATGCCACCTTGGGTAAATCACTTAATCTCTCTGGGCCTCAATTTCCTATCTGTAAAATGGTGCTAGCAATCCTGCCTTTGTTTGTCTTGTCTGTTTAGACTGTAGTCGCTGTAGGGCAGGGAACTGTCTCCATGAGTGTGTACAGCACCCTGCACAATAGAGCCCTGATCTCAGTTGGGACCCAGAGGTGCTACTGTAATACAAATGCATAAATAATAACAGCTGTAATGGTTTCCCACTTGGATCTGAGTTATGGCATTTGCATGCTCAAGTACCTTTGGATACGTTCCTAGTTTTTGGACCGGTTCTCTGGAAACATCTTTTAAAAAAAAAAAAAAAAAGGCAGATCTAGGCTGGTTACTAGAGCATCAGGTTACCCCTGGCCTGGGGAAGGAAGGGGAGAGGGAATTCTTCAGTGTTGAGACATTGCACTGCAAGTTCCAGACGCAACGCCTTCAGGTAGTGACACAATTACAAAAACTGCAGTTTATTCTGCCTCATCCTCCCAAAGGCCAATGAGAAGAAACTGCTTTGGTGATATAATGGGGAAGGGGCTGGGTGGTATCTGAGAAACAAACAAATTCTGAAGCAGCTCTGGAGCTTGCAGCAGTCCCAGGTGGATGAGAAAGGCAGCTGGATGGATACCCATGGGGAAGAGCTGAAAGTTAGAATCTCTGTGGTTGGTAAATGTGTATTAGAGAAAATGATCCACAGAAACACAGACAGTAGGAGACTGGAAAGAAGCGAAGGTTCCCCTGGGCCCCACTGTAGGAGAGGCTGTGCCCATCCTTTCTAGGGGGCCTGTTGACTGTTCTGCCCTGGGGCCCAGAATTGCTGTCGAAGGGCCTGCCTCTAGGTGTGGCCACCACACAGATAATAAATAGTAACCTTTCTCTGTTCTTCAGCAGTTTTAGGATCTTAGCCTGCAAACACTTACACATGTGCTTAAATCAATGGGACTACACGGGGGATTTAAATTAGGCACATTCATAAGTGTTTGTAGGATTGGGGCCTTTTGGTGTAGCACAGATCCACACTGGTGTGTAAGTGTGGGAAAGAAGTCAAAAGTAGTCTCTTGTACTACATCTGCTTCTGAGTCTCCCTGCCAGTTGTTGTGGTTTTACAATAACATTTTCCTATTCTTTAAAGATTTTTCTCTCCCCTGTTGCTATGTGAAAGCTTTTGCACAAATAGGGGAACTGACCGATTACACAGGGGAAACCGTGAAATTGACTACACACAAATAATTATCAAAGGCACAGAGTAAACAAACTGAAAAGAACAGAAATGTTGTTTGTTTACTAATTTCTTTCAGTTACAGTCACCTAGGTGTTACTGGTAACAATGGGAGGCAAGCAAATTTTGGACAGAAGTGGTGTTTTTAAACTGATAGTATCTCTTTAAAATGGTTATAAGCAGATGGTAACTTAATTTTCTTTGACTCTAGGTAGATGTTAAAGTGTATCCTAAGGATTTGCGTATAGATACTTTTAGGGCCAAAGGTGCAGGAGGGCAACATGTTAACACAACGGACAGTGCTGTGAGAATAGTTCATATTCCCACTGGTAAGTGTCTTGGATTTTGTATTTTTAAACCTTTGCCTTTTAGTGCATAGATGCACATAACCTAGATCCCAAAATCAAAGGCTCTGATCCTGCATGCTGCGTCACTTTAGGCACTAGGGTCTGTCTGCACGGAACAGCTGGCAGGACTGCAGCCAGTACAGAGAAAATCAGGTGGCCCTTCTCATTTTTTGCAGGGGAGTGTGTTTGTTTATGTCAAAAATTGCATGGTCAATTTTATCTTTACAATGTGACAAACTTAATAAATGGACCACATTTTGGGGTGAGACAGGAACATCGTGGAAGACGTAAATAACTTCTGTAAACTGAGGACCCTTAACCCTCATTAAAGTTAATGACAATTGAGGGTACAGTTTGCAGCATCAGGTCCTATGTAAACAAAGGACTGAGATAAGTACCTCCTTATGTAAAGTGCTTTGAGATCTGTTGATGAAAAGTGCTATATAATTATTATATAACTGTATACACCTCTACCCCAATATAACGCTGTCCTCGGGAGCCAAAAAATCTTACCGCGTTATAGGTGAAACCGTGTTGTATTGAACTTGCTTTGATCCACCGGAGCACGCAGCCCTGCCCCCTCCCCCCGGAGCATGGCTTTACCATGTTATATCCGAATTTGTGTTATATCAGGTTGCGTATATCGGGGTAGAGGTGTATATATGTACATACACACACACACAATGTAACCCTATATTATTATTTTAAACATCCTAATGTAGAAAGGGCAAATTATATTTGAACACGTTAGCGCCATGGTTCTCAAACTTTTGTACTGGTGACCCCTTTCAACTAACAAGCCTCAGTGCGACCCCCACTCCCCCCTTATAAAGTAAAAACACTTTTTAATATATTTAACACCATTATAAATGCTGGATGTAAAGCAGGGTTTGGGGTGGAGGCTGACAGCTCGCGACCCCCTACGTAATAACCTCGTGACCCCCTGAGGCAGAGGTGGGCAAACTACGGCCCGTGGCCACATCTGGCCCACAGGACTGTCCTGCCCAGTCCTTGAGCTCCTGGCTGGGGAGACTAGCCCCCGGCCCCTCCCCGCTGTCCCCCCTTAGCCACGCCACTGCGCGGGCAGCACTCTGGGTAGCGGGGCTGTGAGCTCCTGCCAAGCAGAGCGGCAGCGTGTCTACCTCTGGCTGGGCGGCGTGGCTGCCAGACATGCTGCTCTGAGTGGCAGGGTAAGGGGGCCGGGGCGTTGGATAAGGGGCGGGGTGTCCTGGGGGGCAGTCAGGGGACAGGGAGCAAGAGGCGGTTGGATGATTCTGTAGGGGAGGTGGTCAGGGGACAGGGAATATGGGGGGTTGGATAGGCGTGGGGTCCCGGGGGGCCTGTCAGGTGGCGGGGGTGTGGATAGGGGTCAGCAGATTGGGAGCAGGGGGGTTGGATAGGGGTGGGGTCCCAGGGCCCGGTTAGGGGCATGGGGTCCCGGGAAGGGGCAGTTAGGGGACAAGGAGCAGGGGGGATTGGATGGGTCAGGGGTTCTGAGGGGGGCAGTAAGGGGGCGGGAAGTGGGAGGGGGTGGATATGGGGTGGGGGTCAGGCTGTTTGGGGAGGCACAGCCTTCCCTACCCAGCCCTCCATACAGTTTTGCAACCCCAATGTGGCCCTGGGGCCAAAAAGTTTGCTCACCTCTGCCCTGAGGGGTCCCGACCCCCAGTTTGAGAACCCCTGCGTTAGCTGGTTTAGATGAACCCTGGACTCCCAGATACAGCACCATAATTAAAAGTGACCCAATGAACCTCAATAAAAAACCCCTCAAGTTCACCTCTACCAGCTGTGTTAAAACTTGTCCCATTTACACTACAGTTCTAAAATATACTAAACTAAAATGTTTTAAAAATACACCTTTTATCCTAGTATGAACAGGCCCTTAGAGTAAGAGCAGGAGGTCTGAAAGGTTTCATTTGACTAATGTTTTAGGATTAATCCTGTTTGTTGTTTGTTATAATGGGTCTTTTTCAGTGTTCTTTTGAATTCTACACAGGATTAACAGTAGAGTGTCAGCAGGAGCGATCTCAGCAAATGAACAAGGAACTAGCTTTGCGGACACTGAGAGCTAGGTTGTATCAGCAAATCATTGAGAAAGACTTCAGCAAAAGGCAGAATGCTAGAAAACTGCAGGTGACAACAGGTTTTCCTTATTGAAACTTGGAGATGACATTATGCCATAGCTTTGAGCTTTCAGGATTAGCAACAATAATTTCCCCCTTTTTTTGTGTGTGTGGGCAGTAGGGGAGGTGCGTACAGACGGATGTAGGTAAAAAGGACAGCATGTGCTTGTAAATGTATATAAGAATCAGGCACTTAATTACCACCAAGGCCGGTTTACACTGGTTTGGCAATGTACGGGGGGCCTTAATGTGGATATAATTAACCAAATTTAACTTCATAACTGCATGTAACTTACACCCACTTTAACGCTCTTTTACACTAACAAGCGATTAAAGGAGCTTTTGTGTAAATGAGAATCTGGTCCAGTGAGTTTTGGTAGTCACATTCTGAAATACAATAATTGCTAGGATCCTGCAGAGTGGAGGGAAAAATAACAACGTTCTTGATACCAAAAATCTTGCCACTTTAGAGCCATACGATAATTTATTATGTCTTTGGAAGTTTAGCCAAACTATTGAGAAAGAAATAATTTAGACTGATTAACTTTTAAGTAACTGAAGTTAGTTTAAGTTAACCTTACAGACGAAGTTAAGTTGTAAGGTTCCCCCCCCTCCACCCGGCTGTACACTACCGTTCTTCTCTCTTGCTCTGAGCATCTTGCTCTTTACAACATGAACTTCAGTGGGCAGAAGCAATTAAAAAAAAAGAAAAAAGCTTCAGTACTTACAAGCTTCCAAGTGAGTTATTTAACCACTAATTGCAGATTGAATTTAAATTAACTCAGTCACTACAGCTGATGAAACCTTTATCTCTTGTTTGGAATTTAGGCTGAGATTTTTCAAAGCTACCTAAGGGATTTGGATGTGCACTTCCGATTAAAATTAATGGGAATTGGACATCCAAAGTGAAACTCCCACCCTTAATGTTTCACAATGCATTAAATCAATTTCTTGTTTGGAAATATAAACGTGGCTGCAAGTGAGATTTTCAAAATCTCCTAGGCGAGTTAGGCACCTAATTTCTGTTGATTTTAAATGGAAGTTGTGCACCTATTTCCCTATGCACTTTTCAATATCTCACCCTCCATTTTAAAAAAATAAACAAACTACTTGAAATTCAGTTTTGAAACTTTCAGATTTGTTTGTAACTCCATCTTGTCACCACTAGAAGACACCCTATATCACAAATACTCTGTTTATTCCTTTGCTTGTGTTCATTTTTCTGAGCCATACTCTAGTATGGCTCCTTCACCATCCCTCTGTTATAGGGAGTACATTTTGAGTTTGCTGATTACGTAATTAGAAGTGCCACTTTAATTATCATTAGTGGGAACTGCAGCCCTACAGATTCATCTGGCTAGGACTGTGAGAGTCCCAAGCGAAGTTACTTGCCTTGTAAAGATAGTAGCCATTCAGAATGGGAGACTTAAACTGAGCTGGCACCAGCTGGTGGCTTCTCACTTTTAAAATGGGAAGCTATTTTCACAGTCTTGTGATACTGAAGAACAGCTCTACACCATTCTTCTCAAATTGCCCCCAAATGCATCTTTGAGCTGAAATCAACTGTGGAACATTTCAGCTGAAAAAATGTTTATTCAGAAAGTTTGAGTGTTCTTTAGAAATGGATGGTTATAATGGAAACTGCTCGACTAGTTCAACCATCGCTTTCTTTGCCAGCAAGTTATAAGTAATTATATTTTCTTTAGTGACCGAGGGCCAGAATTTGAAAGGTATTTAGGCACTTAAAGATGCAGATAAGTGGGATTTTAAAAAGTTTGTTTAGGTGATGAGGCACCTATTAGAATTTTCAGGATTCCTAAGCACCTAAATACCTTTCAAATTCTGGCCCTCCAGGCCTATCAAGTGCCCATCAAAGTCAATGGATACTAAGTGAAGCCCACTGCTTTAAACACTTATGCACGTGAGCAACTATGCAAGGTATATGAGGCTATTTACATGTGAAATTACTCACCTGCATAAATTTTGGCTTCTTAAACTGTTTAACAACTCCTGTTATCACTACAGAGCCAATGCAGAAATAGGGAGGAGGGATGTCATAAACCTTGGCAAAATTTATATTTATACAGTAGACCAAAATGTGTAAGAGGCAGTTATCAGATTAATAATCTGTGTGTTTTAAATACTGTATTCGCAAAAAGAAAGGGAGGACTTGGGGCACCTTAGAGACTAACCCATTTATTTGAGCATAAGCTTTTGTGAGCTACAGCTCACTTCATCGGATGCATTCAGTACTGTATGTATCTACAGAACAAGTTGATCTATTTCAATCTAGTTTAAGGGTGCTCATGTGCTGCTTTTGAGGGTTTTTGTTATTAAAACTCAAAAAAATAATAGAAGTTGTTGTTGTACAGATAGGGACAAGAGCCCAGTCAGAGAGAATTCGTACCTATAACTTCACCCAGGACAGAGTCACTGACCACAGGATCTCATATGATGTCCGCAATATCAAGGTAGTTATGTTATGATAATACATGTAAAATCTGTTCAAGAGAGACAGTGTGTGTGTACCTATATACATTCTTATTATATCACTAGCCAGAGTTAATCTTGTGAAAGTAATTACTAAATTTGTCAGGAAGCTAAGAGTGGACAAAAATTGTGAAGTACCATTAAATGCCACTAACTACTGAACATCATTATAGGTTGGGAAAGCCTATATCTTTCTTTCCATCCTTTGTGATATATTATTAAAGGTGAGATACAAAAGAAAATCACTAGCCCCATTCTTTTGTTTTTTGTTTCTCTATTGTATAAAGAAGGCCTGATAAAGCACACAGTACTCACCTGAGACATTTAGTGAGTCCTTCACCAAACCAGGGAGGACTAGACTTGACATTCTTGATATATGTAAGGTAAAAAAGCAAGAAGTTGTTTGTTTAAAAATTGAAAAACAAATGGACTGCTCCAACCTACAACTTCCAGTCTGTCTTTATATGGTATAGAGGCAAAAAACACACTCTTTAAAACTTTTTGTTTTGTTTTTCTTTGCAGGTCACCTTTAAAGGAAACAGAGAAGTTTCTTTTTAAGGTTATCTGACATTATATTTCTTGGTAAAATTCTATATATGGTTATATTTTTTTCACTTGAATGTGCCAAACAAATACATGATATGCTAGTATTCTGTATGAGTTCAATTTATGGGTAGATTTTGGAATAGTTTTAGCTTTTGGGCTAGTCTGTGTTGGATTGATTTTTAACTCTTAGGATGGGTTTCAAGATTGAGTTTGTTCTATGATTTGGATTTACATTTTAGGATTAGATTTAAATTTTATTGCTCAGGTTTAAGATTTAATATTATTGCAGTCACAGAGCAAATAGCATGTACTTAATTGTGCCAAACAATGAGCTAGACCCCTTAGAGAACACAGATCCCTGCCCTTGAATATTTACAATATGTTAAGATGTGACATACAAGTGAGGATCATTACAAAAATAACAGTGTGGGGGAGAATTAGACAAGGTTCAATAAATAAGATCTCATGACAATTTAGATTATTTACTTGTTCATCTTATTTTTTAGGATCCTGTTCTGATACCTTTACTCACATTGAATAGTCCCGTACTCCAGAAATTGTCCAATTGAAGTCAATGGAAATTTTTGTGAGTAAGGTGCAACTCAGCATGAGTAAAAGTACCAGAATTTGGTCATTATTCATTACAATATCCTACATCCCATCCATTCTTGCTAGATTAATTAACTTCTTTTAGGCAATGGGGTTTGACAGATACAAGATGTTGCCAGTATTTCCTTTTGTTATTGCCAAGAAGATGCTTTGTAACCGTACGCTGTTCTTCAGCAGCATGCCTTCGACTGACTCATTTACACCACCCAAAACTGATGTCACACCAGGGGAGTAATGCAAAATTGATGGGTTGATGCATAAAGATCAGGATTCATGCAAATATTATTCCAGGAATTTTTCTTGATTGATCAGCATTCAAAAAATGCTGGTCTGTACTAATCATTAATGCTTCTCTCTTTCATTTTATAGGAATTTCTCTGTGGTGAGGGGGCACTGGATGAGCTAATCAACAGGTTGTTGGAATCTGCAGAGATGGAAGCCCTAATTGAACATTTAGAAAACTTTAAATCTTTAGAAGGAGGAGGCTAATATAGGTCTTGTACTAAATACAACACCAGTCCTTGTAATTCTGTAGAACAATAAAATGGAAGTATTTGTTAGATGGCAGATGTTGATAAAATCTGTCTTTCTTTCCCATATTCTGTGGTCAAATATGAAGTTGTATTTTTTTTTAAATGGTGCAACATGGCTTCTGAAAATATTCGCATATCAGCTTTGTTTTTGTTATTTTTGTGTAGAATTTAGTACTAGTGAAAGGTGCCAGCCTAAGAGCAAACTGAAATCTTCAGTTTATCCACAGAACAGTGCAGGATCCCCTGGGCAGGATCCTCTGGGAGGCTAATATGATGGGGAAAGTAGTTCAGGAGTGCTGGTTGTATTTTAAGAAGCCTTAATGAGGGCGCAGGAACAAACCATCCCGATGTGCAGAAAGAATAGCAAATATGGCAGGCGAGCAGCTTGGCTTAACAGAGAAATCTTCGGTGGGCTTAAACACAAAAAGGAAGCTTACAAGAAGTGGAAACTTGGAAAGATGACTAGGGAGGAGTATAAAAATATTGTTCGAGCATGCAAGGGTGTAATCAGGAAGGCCAAAGCACAACTGGGGTTGCAGCTAGCAAGGGATGTGAAGGGTAACAAGAAGGATTTCTACAGGTATGTTAGCAACAAGAAGGTGGTCAGGGAAAGTTGGGGACCCTTACTGAATGGGGGAGGCAACCTAATGACAAACTATGTGAAAAAAGCTGAAGCACTCAATGCTTTTTTTGCCGCGGTCTTCACAGACAAGGTCAGCTCCCAAACTGCTGCTCTGGGCAGCACAGTATGGGGAGGAGGTGAGCAGCTCTCCCTGGTGAAAGAACAGGTTAAGGACTATTTAGAAAAGCTGGACATGCACAAGTCCATGGGGCCAGATCTAATGCATCCGAGGGTGCTGAGGGAGTTGGCTGATGTGATTGCAGAGCTATTGGCCATTATCTGTGAAAACTCATGGTGATCGGGGGAGGCCCCGGATGATTGGAAAAAGGCAAGTATAGTGCCCATCTTTAAAAAAGGAAAGAAGGTGAATCCGGGGAACTACAAACTGGTCAGCCTCACCTCAGTCCCTGGAAAAATCATGGAGCTGGTCCTCAAGGAATCAATTCTGAAGCACTTAGAGGACAGGAAAGTGATCAGGAACAGTCAGCATGGATTCACCAAGGGCAAGTCATGCCTGACTAATCTAATTGCCTTCTGTGACGAGATAACTGGCTCTGTGGATGAAGGGAAAGCAGTGGACGTGTTGTTCCTTGACTTTAGCAAAGCTTTTGACACAGTCTCCCACGGAATTCTTGCCAGCAAGTTAAAGAAGTATGGGCTGGATGAATGGACTATAAAGTGGATAGAAAGCTGGCTAGATCATTGGTCTCAACGGGTAGTGATCAATGGCTCAATGTCTAGTTGGTAGCCAGTATCAAGTGGAGTGCCCCAGGGGTCTGTCCTGGGGCCGGTTTTGTTCAATATCTTCATTAATGATCTGGATGATGGGAAGGATTGCACCCTCAGCAAGTTCACGGATGACACTAAGCTGGGGGGAGAGGGAGATAAACTGGAGGGTAGGGACAGGGTCTGGAGTGACCTAGACAAATTGGAGGATTGGACTAAAAGAAATCTGATGAGGTTCAACAAGGACAAGTACAGAGTCCTGCACTTAGGATGGAAGAATCCCATGCACAGGTTACAGGGGACCAACTGGCTAAGTGGCAGTTCTGCAGAAAAGGACCTGGGGATTACAGTGGATGAGAAGCTGGATATGAGTCGACAGTGTTTTGCCAAGAAGGATAACGGCATATTTGGCTGCATTAGTTGGAGCATTGCCAGCAGATGGAGGGAAGTGATTATTCCCCTCTATTCAACACTGGTGAGGCCACATCTGGAGTACTGCGCCAATATTGGGCCCCTTGCTACAGAAGGGATGTGGACAAATTTGGAGAGAGTCCAGTGGAGGGCAACAAAAATGATTAGGGAGCTGGGGCACATGACTTACAAGGAGAGGCTGAGGGAACTGGGCTTAAGGACTAGATAACCTCCTGAAGTGTCTTCCAACCCTAATCTTCTATGCTAGGCAATGCAGGTTTCCTCTCAGGGTGTCTCGAACCTTGATGAAGAAGGAGTCAGAGTGCAGGTTCGTTTCTATGCCTGTTCAGTCCTGGGCCCCTTTGCTCTGTAATTCCATTTGTGGAGGTGGCTTTGCAATCTAGAAGTGTCCCAAGAGAATAGGGCTGAGACCACCACCAACTTCCAGTCACTACTGACTGGGGTTAAACCAGTAATAAACAGCTCATCTACGCATGCCATGACAGCCAGCCTCCCAGGCCGACTGACAGATTTGGGCTTGCAGTAGTGCTCTACAGATAGCTTTGTAGACAATGCTTTGAAGTCGCAGCTTGGCCTGGAGCTCAGGCTCTGAAGCGCACCCTCCTCCCTCGGCTTCTGACCTGAGCTCCAGCCCAAGCTGCAACTTCAAAGCACTGACTACACAGCTATTTTTAGAGCGCTAGAGAGAGCCCTGGAAGCCTGAGTCTGTAAACCTGGCATGGGAGGCTCACTCCTGTGGGCTGTGTAGACCTATACCTGAAGGCTCTGATCCAGCCCGTTCCCCTAAATTCATTCTATAGTAAATTCAGTACTTCTTAACATGGGCCCAGATCATCCCCTCTCAAATTAAAACCCCTGGCAGGAGCTGTAGGAATGGAAACCTCTTCAAGCTCTCCCCTGCCTCCTAAGATATCCACACATCATCCCATCAAGGGGTGGGGCAGGGCACTCACTCTGCCCCCCCCAAAATACCCAAAACCTGGAAGATTGCTAGGAAGCCATGGAAGGCCAAGGCTACCAGTGTGGCAGACCTTGTCTCTGACCATCAGGTGGGCCCTCTTCCTCGGTACTTTGGCGATGTGGCTTTCTACACAATTCATAATCTATCTGGAAACAGTATTCAAAGAGAATAAAGGAAAATCCAACAAATTCACAAATAATTTGATCAGCTCTAGTATGTGTGTGTCAGCTCAGGTGGGAATAAGAGGTTTTAAAAAAAATAACACAAATTACTTCACCAATTAATTACACAGCTTCAGCAACATACAAGGTTTTCTTAGAAGGTGGGTATTTCATCATATTACATTCCAGTTCCAGAATTAATTAGTTAAACCTTATAAAGTACTCAAAGATAAAAAGCTCTATCAGAGTGCTAAAAAACAATAACCCGAAGCCTCACTTCTAGTGTGTACGTGCACGAGAGATTTACTCCGCAGTGTTTCAACTGCAGCACCTTAGGGATACTTGCGACTAAGTTGGTTAATTTTCTTAAGCCCTTCCTTGTTGTTGATCGTTTTGTGCACGGTGATGAGAAAAGGGAAAGCAGAAGGGAGTTCCACTCTGCTGCTTAACTTCTGATGTCCCCAGTGCAGGCACTGAAGTTTATCAGCCAGGTCCTTTCTTCCAGCCTGCTCCAGGGCATCCTGAAGGATCTTTGTCTTGTTAAGTTTATTCCATGATCGTTCATACCTGCATTTGTCACATCAAACATTACAGCATCGTGATCAGTCAATATAAGATATACGTCATCCCCATTTGTACTTGAAGTGCACCAACTGCTATGCCAGGTTTCAGAGTAGCAGCCGTGTTCGTCCGTATTTGCAAAAAGAAAAGGAGGACTTGTGGCACCTTAGAGACTAACACATTTATTTGAGCATAAGCATGAGCATCCGATGAAGTGAGCTGTAGCTCACGAAAGCTTATGCTCAAATAAATTTGTTAGTCTCTAAGGTGCCACAAGTCCTCCTTTTCTAACTGCTATGCCATATTTTATAAAAATGTATTTATTTACCGCCCCCCAACAGAAAAGATACTGTTTGAGGCCTTATTTTCCTTCTAACATCTACTGCCATCCTAGGATTACAATGGAGATAAGAGCAGGGACACTGTAGCAGAAAGTAGTCTAAGCTCCTGGGTCTGCACTTCCAGTAAGAAAATCAACACTGGTGGAGCTATACCCGTTGTGAATTACTGGTCCTAATTTCCCATGGCCAACATTTGCAAAACTGGGTACCCTAAATTTAAGGTCTTTGGTCCACATTTAAGTACTTAAAACAGGGCGTGATTGTCCATAGTGCTGAGCAACCAGCAACTCCCATTGACTTTAATAGAAGCTGCTGGATGCTCAGCACTTGCAAAAATCATCACTACCAAGAAATAGTCCTCAGATGGATGTTATTCTAAACCTACTTATGGGAGTGGTATTAATGACAAACCACAATGTTAAAAGGGAAAGAAAAGTGCCTTTTATAATGGGAGGAAATACACCCCAGAGAGAATACAGTTGCTCATTGTATCCCTGTAGAACAAAGCAGGTACAGATTAAACCAAAGTACTATACTGTACAGTAATCCTTATTGCCTTATAGTTTGAAGTTTGCCTGTAAAATAAAAATTGTAACAAACAAATCAAATACCTGCTTTACCTCTCACTTTCTTCAATACTCATGACTGTGTATAATCCCGACCTGGTACTTTGGTATAACAATGGTAATCATTATTAGGCAATACTTTTTCAGAGATTCCAAGTCCAGAAGGGACCATTGTGATCATGACCTTCTGTATAACACAGGCCACAGAACTCTCCCCCCAAAATTTTTAGAGCTTCTTTTTAGAAAAACATCCAACCTTGATTTGAAAATTGTTAGTGACAGAGAATCCACCATGACCTCTGGTAAATTGTTCCAATGGTCAGTTACCCTCACTGTCAAAATTTATGCCTGATTTCCAGTCTGAATTTGTCTAGCCTCAACTTCCAGCCATTGGATTGTGTTATAACTCACTCTGTTGAAGAGGCCATTATTAAATATTTGTTTCTCATATAGATACTTCTGGACTGCAATCAAGTCACTCCTTAACCGTCTCTTTGTTAAGCTAAATAGATTGAGCTCTTTGGGTATGTTTACACTGCAATAAAACACCCATGGCTAGCCCAGGTCAGTTGACAAAGGCTCTCAAGGTTTGGGCTGTGGAGCTATAAAACTGCAGCACAGAAGTTTGGGTGGGCTGGATCTTGGGCTCTGCAGGGTCCCAGAGCTTGGGCTCCAGCCCAAGCCCAAACAGCTGACACGGGCCAGCCATGGGTGTTTTATTCCAGAGTAGACATACTCTTGGATTCTATCATAAGGCATGTTTTCTAATCCTTTACTCATTCTTGTGGCTCTTCTCCAAACCCTCTTCAATTTATCAACACCTATCTTGAATTGTGGCATGAACTGGGGACAGTATTCCAGCACCACTCGCACCATTAACAGATACAGAGATAAAATAACCTATCTACTCTTACTGGAGATTCCCATTTATGCATCACATGATCGCAGTAGCTTTTTCGGCCACCGTATGACATTTAGAGCTCATGTTCAGCTCATTATCCTCCATGACCCCCAAATTTTTTTTCAGAGTCACTGTTCCCCAGGACAGAGTCCCCCATTCTGTATGTATGGCCTACATTCTTTGTTCCTAGATGTATTCATTTACATTTAGCCATATTAAAATGCATATTGTTTGCCCCCCACTTACCAAGTGATTCAGATCACTTTAAAACAGTGACTTGTCCTCTTCATTATTTACCACTCCCCCAATTTTTGTGCCATCTGCAAACTTTATCAGTTATGATATTATGTTTTCTTCCAGGTCATGGACAAAAATATTAATAGCATAGGGCCAAGAACCAAACCCTGCAGGACCACACTGAAAACAGAACCCCTTGATGATGATTCCTTGTTTAGAGTTACATTTTGAGACTTATTAGTTTTTAATCCATTTAATGTGTGCCATGGTAATTTTATATCATTCTAGTTTTTTAATCAAAATGCCATGTGTTACTAAGTCAACCACATTACCGAAGTCTGAGTATATATCATCAATACTATTAACTTTATCAACCAAACTTGTAATCTCACCAAAAAAAAGTATCAAGTTTTTGACAGGATCTATTTTCCATAAACCCATATTGCATTAATTACATTACCCTCCTCTAATTCTTTATTAATTGAGTCCCATATCAGTCGCACCACTATCTTGCCCGGGGCTGATATCAGGCTAATAGTCCTATAATTATCTTCCCACTTTCACTCCTGTTGATTCACAGATCTTCACTCTCTCTTGTGAATCTAAAAGCAAAATACCTATTTCTGGTCTCTGGTTCTGGTCTTTGGGTTATTCAGTCTGCTGTTGTATTTCAGTCCCAGTGAAATGCACCATAACAAAGCTAATCAAATTCTAAATATCCATCCAAAACTTCTATTTGTTCACTTTTTATTTCCTATCCCTCTCTTTTCCTTTCTGCCTCTTTCTCTTTCCGCCACTCTTCTCTCCTAGGTATCTGAAAGTTAGTACGATGATGCACTGCTATGGTGAACATACTAGACCAGATTAAGTGCCACTGAGACAGAGACCTATGTTGGGTTTATAGTCAGCTGTGTGTTCTCTTCCCCAGCTAGAAGCTCTGTTGGCTGTTGTGCAGATGGGGACTATAGACCTGTCTTGTCACCATCTTTTCTTACCTGTTTTGGAGCAGGTGGGGTTGTGTCTAGTTATGGGCAGTAGCAGGGAGCAGTTCTTGCACCCAGGATTTCAGAGACTGCCTGGGGGAAGGAATTGTTGGTGCAACAGGAGACACTTGCAGCCTCAAGCAAGGGCCAGACACAAACTGCCTCATTTGAGATTGTTTGAATTAACATACAATACAAAAGGGGTCATAGCACTCAATATTACAGAGGTATCCAGGAAGGTGGCCTTAGCAATAAGGATTATTTCAGTGACTGCAAAAATCTAATATATTGAAAATATCCACCAAATTGCTTTGTGTGGCTAGTTGATTGGACAGGGATTAGAGGTCATCTCAACAGTTTGCTTAATATCTGATTCATCCATGGGTGTGTAAGAATACAAAGCTAGCGATATTGTATTTGTACATGGTTATGCTTTAACCTCTTTTGGGCAGGCACCCTGTTATTTGTCTGGCACAGTTTACCTCCTATTCAGCAATAAGCACATTTAGATTGCTACAGAAACAATAATAAAGGTGGAGAAATGAATAATAAATAACTTTAAAGAGAGGAATTTGTTCATGCTGCACACAACTCAACTGTCTCATCTGTACGCTGAGAACATTTCTATCTCCTCTTGGACATGCCGAAGTTTTGCTGCTACAATTCTAACAAACTTTAATGAATATTTTGACATTGTGTCTGTATCAAAGTATGAACTCCACTTTGTATTATGTATTGAACATATCTATACTTTTTGGTGGGCAGCCTATTTACTGCATACCATACAGCTGCCCTACCTGGAAAAGGTAGTGGATGCCTCATTGAAGAACTATCACTGAGAAGCTATCAAGGCTGCTGTCTAAGGTGACTGAATTTTATTATATCAACTACTGGTCCTACCCAGGGTTCAAGTTTTTTCTACACAGGCGGGGCAAGCATGACTGGGGGAGGGAGCTGGATCTTCCCCGTGGAACATATGGCACAGGAGCGACTTACTTAAGAGCAATGTTCGCTCTGTGCTGGAGGACTGACCATTGCCACATGTAAGAAGGACGTGAAGGAGAAAGAATGCAGGAGGAACTCTACCCAGCCTCAAACACTGCTGACAAACCTGGGACTCACAGATGCTGTAAGATCAAACCGGGGGAGGGTGTGTTTCGGCAGTTGTTATCTTGTTTTCAAAAATCTGTAAATCTTGAGTAGGTTAAGTGTAAAGTGACTCTGATTAAGAAATTCCTTTGCTAAGTCTGTGTTTCTAGCATTCTTGCCAATCTGTCCCAGCAAATGGATTAAAATAGAAGCTCAGAGTGACCACAGCATAGGTGGGATTCTGGGGGAGCATGTGTGGGTAGGGGACTGAGAGGTCTGACGCTGGTTTCAGGATTTAGGGCAGCTGGGCGTCAGTCTGCCACATGCTGAAGAAGGGTGCCAGATGAGATCTGAACCTGAGTGTGTGCTCTTTAGTCCCAGAACTAGAAACAGTGACGAGACTCTACCCAGACAGAGTTAGCTTGGAAGCACATGGGACCCAACAAGTGGGTTTACTTGCAACAGACTGCTGACCATACAGAAGAATAGTGGGTCAGGTTGTGACAAGTATCATATAAACATTTCTTTTGAATGAGATAAAAAAAATAGGAATAAGCTAAAAGTAGCCCCATAGGTCAGGGCTATCTTAACTGTAGGATGTGGATGAAAGTATAAAATGATTAATACAACTATTTATTTGAAAGAATGAGGGACTTTGCACTCCTCTCTCAGCTTGAGCTACTTACCAGCATTCCAGCATTTTCTGTGCTTGAGTCTTCTTCTCTGAGCTAGCTGAGTGAAACTGGGTTATTTCTGCTCTGCTGAATCCCAGCTCATTAGCAACAATTGTCCACTCAAAACCCAGCTGCTTACCCAGTTCTTGTACTGATTTCAGGTTAATCACAGCATCCTAGTAGTCAAACAAATTCACATTGTTTAACGTATTGAACGCAAAACTAAAAATTGAGGAAAACTAGCTAGTGGGTAGTACTGCTGAAAATGATTTGGGGGGTATAATGGATCACAAATTGAATATGAGTCAACAATGTGATGCAGTTGTGAAAAAAGCTAATATCATTCTAGCGTATATTAACAGGAGTGTCATATGGAAGACATGTGAGGTAACTGTCCCACTCTACTTGGCAGTGGTGAGGCCTCAGCTGGAGTACTGTGTCCAATTCTGAGTGCCACACTTTAAAAAAGATGTGGACATTCTGGAGACAGTCTGGAGGAGAGGAACAAAAACTATAAAAGGTTTAGAAAACCTGATCTATGAGGGAAGGTTAATGAAACTGGGCAGGTTTAGTCTTGAGAAAAGAAGACTGAGGGGGGACCTAATAACAGTCTTCAAATATATTAAAGGCTATTATAAAGAGGATGGTGATCAATTGTTTTTCATGTCCACTGAAAACGGGCAAGAAATAATCAAATTTGCAGCAAGGGAGATTTAGGTTAAACATTAGAAAAAACTTTCCAACTGTCAGGGTAGTTAAGTACTGGAATAGGCCTCCAAAAGGGGCTGTGGAATCTCCATCATTGGAGGTTTTCAAGAACAATGCGATGGACTAGATGGTCTCGATATCCTTTCCTGCATTACATTTCTATGATCCTATGACATATACGTATTGAAGTAAAGAATGGATCATCTTTTTGTTATGTGTATGGTGCCTAGCACAGTGGGGTCCTGGTCCGTGACTAGTGTTCCTATGTGTAACCACACAAATAACAGTAATAAAAAGCCTGGAGGGATTTATATACACATAATATATCGGCAAATAGATGTGCACAAATACTACATATTTGGTGGTGGTACATATTTGATAAAAGGTGGAATCATGCAGTAAAATGCATTTATAATGCAGCTTTGGATATGTCTACACTGGAGCTGGAGGCATAATTTTGGCTTCTTTGAAACACTTCCGGAGAATATGCCATGCGACAAAAACAAACAAATAAAACCACCCCTTTATCTGAAGATTAAGTGTACATTTTGTTTACCTCTTGGGCTTTATTTGGCATTTTTAATGTAGATTCCACTTGAACATCTGGCAAAACTTCTTTACTTTCTATGTAGCAGCTATCATTGGGATGGCAATAAGAAAGATAAGTATTTTCAACTAGATATAATGCAATAGTATTTTTCACAGAAATTATATTTCACAAATTACTTTCCAAAAGTATCAATACTAATAGTTCTTACATGCCTATGGCATTTACTGTTTAAACAGCATCAGCTCCTCTAACTGCCCTGGAAAAGCCAAGAGATGCAAATGAGCAGTAGATTATACTCCACAGGTCCTGTCACAGAGGGGTGTCAATTCTTCTGGGCTCTCTTTATTGCTGTTGAAATCCAGGTCTGTCCTGAACTGTGATGGGGAAAATCAAGGGGAATGCTTTGTGGAGGAGGCCGTGGTATCAAAACCTAAGGGTGCCTTCATGCAGGCTACTGGCCCATCTGATGGCTCAGGGATACTTCTCAGGTGAAAGCTGATCAGCTGTTCACCCCATCAGATCTGGGCAGGAAATAAGAGACGGCAGAGTCCTTTTCTTGTGCCCACGTTTCCTGACCTTGCTGTTCCACCACCTCTTTACAGCTCTAATGGAACACTGTGATTTTCCGAGCCAGGTCCCCCAACATTTCATTGATACTAAATGCTTGAGATGATACATGAAAATTAAAACCAAAACAAACGCTGCTGTCCACATACTTATGCATGTGCAAATTAGAGCCCAGTACGAAATCAACGTGAACATGTAATACGACTATACATTCGTTTTTATGCACATTCCCTATTTTTGGTTGTGTGCGAACAGGCACTTTCCCACACTGCTCTGCGCGCTATATGGAGTCCAAACTGACCTTTCCTGGGGTTTGGCTTTACTGACAGAAATCAATTAACAATAAGATCACAGAAAATCCTGCTTAAGCTGTCTCCCCTCAGCCCACTCCCTGGAACCTCTGTTCCACAGAGTCACTCCCGTTTCCTTTGTATCTATGTTGGAATAATGAGGCATATGCCTCAATGACTCAGCTTTCTCAGCAGGGTCAACACATGCTAACAGGTTGAGGATGTTTTAGGCAAATGCTGCCAGTTTATTACTGTGTGCATATCGGGAGCATAGTTTTGAAAATGTAGCTCCTCGTACACAGCTTTTCTCTGTGGTTTACACCCCAGCAGGCAGAGGCAGAACACTTCTTTCAGTAGGCTGAGAATTCATAAAGGGAATCTTTCATGAGGATACGTTGTCCAGAGCCTCTGGCTGCTGTGTCGGGTATTCCCATGTCCATATTTTAATGAAACATGAATTTTAATCATTCTGATCCTATTTCCTTCTTCCCCTGACTTCTAGAACAGGACAATATTCCTTTTGTAGCCTAGCAACATATTCCTAAATGAATCAGCAGGAATCGCTGTAAGATGTGCTAAAGTCTATGACTTCTCATGTGTCTAAGTATGACAGTACTTTCACAGCATTGCTAAATTATATATACATTTCTGATGTGCATGGGTTAAACATAAGTTTAGGAAGAAATACTAGAAAAACCAGTAAGCATAACAGAGTGACAGGCAAGACAGTGGAAATACAGATTTTTTTTCTAGACCAGTATAAAAATATCACTCTTAATAAAAATTCAGCCTTCATTTAGTCACTTGTAAAATATATCAGCAAAGTTCTCAGTGATCCTGCAGCTATGAATGAATTCAGTCACTTGGAAAACCAACAAGTTATTCTTATTAACCATATTACAAAAATGAAGCTTGTTTCTTTGACTTAAGTCTCTGTTAATCAGTGTCTTTAGTATTTTTAGGATTATGAATGTTTCCTGAAGTAGAAATAAATACAGTTAATTCCCAGAAATAGCCTCCCCCCTCCCCAATCATGATAAACCAAATTTCATAACCAGCAAAACTGTTCGCTTGGCCATTACCTTATTTTTTCTGTCCTCCTTATGCAGCTGAACAGTGGCTCTGCTTTCTGGAAAAGAAATTCCCAAACAAGTTTACAACAGGATTTTCTTGTTCAAAGAAACTTGATAAAAATATTTGCTTGTATTACCCACCTTTTTAAAAATCTTAACCTTAATGTTTCTAAGTTGTTTCTCACCCAGATCAATAACTGTGAAGACCACTTTATGATAATCTGTTAAATGAAAAACAGCCTTTCCAATATATACTTTGGATGTTGCTAAGTAGTAACTACAACAAACCCCAACTGCATTCTGTTAAAAATTTAAAAATTAACAATTTTAACCCAAGGTCATTTGTTACTTGTGACTGTTGCACTGGGTAAAGCAATTTCTATTAATTGCTGAACGCACTACTGGAAGACGCTCAGATACTATGGTGATGAACATGGTATAAGAACTTAGATAGAACAGAATTTCATATAAACAGTTCTGTAGTAACACACTTCTTTTAGTTTATATTTACCATTATCCTCAGATTTAATGGAAGATGTGTGTCTAAATCTCTTATGCTGCCTTAAAAATCTTTAACAATATGAATAAGAGTATCAGCAATTGCTTACCTCTTAATCTTTATTCAGCATTTTCAGGTCTGCTCCACTTCAGCAGCTGGCAATTTCTGTACTTGGAATGGAGGAGTTATAAAATGAGAATGGTCAGTTGGCCTGGCAAATAATGAATTTTAAAAAAAACAAACACGTAATTTCTAACAGTTCTATTGTTCCCCACTGTGTATCCATTTAAACACTTGACTGCAAATAAACTGTAAAGCTGGCATGTATAATTTTGGCACATACAAAAAACATTATTATAGAGACTATTTCTACACTGACAAGTACAAATTTGATACCGGTTTGATTTGATACAAGTTTCATACCATTTTCTGGAAATTGTGATTGGCAACTACATGTGTCAACTCCAATTTGTTGAGGTTACTACTTTATTTACAATACAATATTACTTTATTTTGTACAGCAACTTTCATACAAACTATATCCCAAAATGTTTTACACAGCTAGGTTATATAATCACAGAAAGAAATAATACAATTCAAACATTAAAGAGCAGGTAGAGGGAAAGAGGAATTATGAGGTAGATACAAGGGAGCAGACAAAGAGTTTGAGATAGAAACACAGGAAGGCAGATGGCAGGAGCTATAAAGGTGAAGGCTCTTTACCAACTGTAATGAGACTGTGTGAAAGGACACAGGGGCAGTGAGTCTAATGGAAGAAATGGGTATGGGAGCAGATGTGCTAAGACAGACCAAGTCCATGTCAGGTTTTAAACATAAGGAGTCACATTGTGGGGTAAATCCATAGTAACGCCTTTGATTTTAGTGAACTTCAAAGATTAACTGCAATTAAGTTATTCTGGATTTATACCAGCGTAACTAACTGAGTTAAATTTGTCTCAAGGAGGGAAAATTGTGAACTGGATCAAAGAGTACCTTGAAATCAATCCTGAAATGACTAGAAAGTTGTTTGTAAATACATGTAATTTGGTTGTGCTTCTTGTATTCATGAGGCAGGCCTGGCAGGAGCATACTGCATCTGCTGGAGTCTGAAGAGCTGGGAACTAACACAGTCAAGCTGAGAGGAAATGAAGGCATCAGTGGGTATTTTCCAGTAGTAAGGGTTAGGGTAAAGATGTACATTGGTATTGTGGCATATTTGGTGGTGCATATATTTGCACAAATGGGAGACACTGGAGAAGACAGTTCTAGGTCAAGGGTGACACCGATTATTTGAATAATGGTAGCAAAGGGCAGGTGCTTAGTTGAAAGAGGAAATAAAGGAGATTCTCCCTTTCTTAGAAGCCAAATAATATTAAAATGTGGTCCCTCAAAATTACTTTTACAGAATAAAACGGAGACTTGAAGACTCATGGGGTTAGTGAGAATTTAAAAAATTAAAATTAAAATTTTAAAAAATTTTAATCAGTTTGAATCTAACTCAGGTTGCGACCAGAGGTAGATTTGACCAAACCCCTAAATCTGAACAGTATAATTGGATTTGAGTTTGCAGGGCCATAAGGTGTCAAATACAAACAGTGAACACAACTACTGCTCAAAATGGAAAAGTGTGGATTTCAAACAAATTGAGGTGTTCAGACCTCAGGGTGTAGACTCAAACTCCTGTCAGGTAGTCGCAAAGTGAAAAGTCGGTGGTCTCAGTGCAGTTCCTGGCAGACAGGTTTCCACGTAAAGCCAAACCACAAATAAATAGTGTTATGTTAACATCTAAAGACCCCAACCAAGATCAGGCCCTATTGTGCTAGGCACTGTATAAATATATAGTAAGAGACAGTCCTAGTCCGAAAAGCTTATTGTCTAACTAGACTAAGCAGACAAAAGGTGGAAAGGGAAATAAAAATATAGTAGTGAATGGTCTTTCTTAAGGTCACAGAGCCAGACAGTAGCAAAACCTGGGTCTGAAATCAGATCTCCTGAGTCCCATTCCAGTGCTGTGGATATTGGATCACAGCACCTTTCTCTTTCTACAATAATCATTGCTGCACAATAGTGCTAATAGAGTGCATGACTCTGTACAAACCAAGGAAGATATGGTTCCTGCCCCAAGGAGCTTACAATCTAGGCAGATAAACAATACAATTCAGATACAAAATGTACTGGGAGATGAGAAAACTGACTGATCAGAAAACACCGCAGGTTTCTTTTTAAACATAAAACATTTCTTTGACAAATTAACATTAATAGGACTTGCTAAAGAAGTGCAATTTAAAAAAGGATTAGAACATACAGAGCATAACTAGTTACCATAAAATCCCCTCGGGTGCTGAGTGCCAAAGGCATGAGAGTTTGGGAAGAGAGGTGATCAGCGCATATGTAGTAAATATGCCCTGGAGTATCAGTATCCCTAGCTAATTCTTAGATGAGGTAAAACTTCTGTATGTGATCAGAAAATATTTAGTTTAGGTATGCAACAGGAAATAGCTGCCAAAATGCTGGAGCATGGTCCAAAGGCAACAATGCCTATTTAAATATGAAGCTTCTCATGCTTCGCCAGAAGCTGGGAATGGGCGACAGGGGATGGATCACTTTCTGATTTCCTGTTCTGTTAATTTCCTTTGGGGCACCTGGCATTGGTCACTGTCGGAAGACAGGATACTGGGTTATATGGACCTTTGGTCTGACCCAGTATGGCCATTCTGATGTTCTTAGAGCCCAGATTACACTTTAAAAAGACACAATACCGACAATAATTATGAATGTGCTTTTTGGGAAGGAACTTAAATGATGCATTTCAGATGAAGTAGAAAGTAAGTTTTAGAAACCACACTTACTGTCATACAAATGTGCCTAATGAAAGTGGCCATACTGATCCTAATCCAACTTTACCGTGACTCTCACCTCATGTTGGCTTAGTTTGTAAATTTTACTTCTGATGGAACAATTTGTGAATTTTTAATAAGTTATGGGGTAGAGGCTTTTCAACTTGTCTTCTTTAGTAGCCATTACATACAAAATCAGAAGAACCACCAGGCAGAAAAGAGACTGTCAGTGGTGAATAAAGAAAACCTCTGATCCTTTTTCACACTAAAAAAACCAAGTGTTTGGATTTTTTAAAAGATTTATCTATTAAACTCAGCATATTGAAATGTCTTTGATTTTTGGTTGCCTTTTTTCAGGAGCAAGGAACAAAAGTTTTAACCATTTTAACTTCTCATTTTAAGATTTTTTTGTTTAAACAACATACAGCTATAGTTAGACATTTTCTACATAATCACACCAATTCAGGTGTTCTAGGCCACTACCTCCATAGTACTTTTCCTTATTGGTCATGTGAGCGATGAATAAATGTAACCATTACTTGACCTATGACCACAAGACCATTCAGAGCATCCTGAAAAGTTGCTCCTATGTGGGCTGGTCTCTGAGTGGACACTAAACAGCTCCTTGAAATTTCTCACAGCGTGGCAGGTACCACAATAAACAAACACAAGCAGCACACAAGGGGCTGAATCTGTAATCATTTAATTCCTCTCTGCATCCACAGAAAATATCACAGAGCTCAAAAAAAAAAAAAATCACACTCCCTATTGTAATTTACAGTCAAGGTCCCCAATCCTGCACTCTTTGGGTTTGTCTACACATCACTGCCGTACAGACTTGTTTGAAAGAGGCTAAGTTAACGTGAGCTGGGTATCTCCTAATTCATGCCAGCAGAATTCACACAGGGAAGTGACAGCACAACACGCTACTGCATGCTGCAATTCATACCCCCTGTAGGCTGAACTGCAGGGCCACAAAGACATTGCCATTCCTCAAGTAAAATGCTCATTGAATCAATGGGTGTTTTGCCAGAGTAAAGAAATGCAGGGGGCAAGAACTTATAAAGTACATCACATTGTATCTGGGCCCAGAAATACTTCATAGCTTGTACGCTTGCTCTATAATTGTCTGAGACTCTCTCTAGTGAGGTACTCATGATTTTAAAAGTGGCATCACTACACATTATGAACCCACAGTAACTCTTCATTAGAAAGTCCATGAGCACCCAGTGGATCACAGCCAACAATCTGGGAAGCACGATGTATAGCCATCTTCTTTTGCAGTCTGTGGACCTTTGAAGATGCTAAACACAGACCACGCTATCATCTGAAAAAATAGAAATCAACTCCATTTGTGAATTTTAGAACACTAACCTTAAGAAAGTGTTTAATCATTTACGTCATGGACTCCAAGCTGCAGCTTTCTGTGACAGTCCTGCAATCAATTATGTCCATCATCCTTCTGTTTTACTCTCCCAACATACGTCCACATGTTGGGATCACTATATACTTGGTCCCTTCCGGATTCTATGATCAGTAATCTGGCACTGTGTAGCTAGGCAGTGCACTCATCTGAACAATTCACACAAGCAACAGCCACTAAAATAGTGTCGTGCATTGGATCATGACTCCAACTTTGAAGGACTTGTTCATGAAACTAGTGTGTGACCATTCCTGACTTGCAAGGAAACAGACAAAGAAAACATGGAGAGAAGAAAGAAAATAAATGTTCCTCCAAGTAACTGGAGAAAAAATCATGGACACACAAATATATAGTAAAAAACACAATGGGGAAGATACCATAGAAAGAGGTGTGACACAGAGATGGGACTTACCATGGTATCATGAAAAACAGATTAATCAGAACAAGGTTTGAATCTCTGTATACTTGCAATATATTTATCATGTATGTACTTGCTTTCCATGAATCCAAGTTAGAAAACTTGACTGAGATTTTCAAAAGTTTTTAAACTCGCTTTTGAAATAAATGGCATCTGTGTGGCTCACTCCCCTACCTTTCTTTTGAAAATCTCAAGCTATGCTTGCGGTGGGTTGCACTTGCATCACCTTCAATTTTGTAACCATTAAATCAAAGCATATTTGCTGGAAGGCCACTCTGCTTATACCATATTGGGTCTTAATTCTACTTTCTAGTACATGGGTACTAGTGGACTGCCACTTATCCACTCCTTGTGTTCACTCACATGCTCTGTACCATATTTCTCCAAGTTATGCATGAATGTATTCCTATATATCTAGGAGAGGAATCAAAATCTTATATATTATATTGTATTTTAAGTAGCACACACTGAGCAAATTGAATTCAGATAACAGGGTTAAATAAAAAATAAATGCATTTACACCACTGCATAAATTGTGCAATTATCCGTTCAGAAAACAAAATATAATCACATTAACATAAAAATAAAAAATTTATTACAATCCATGGTCAATACATTTTTGAATACCATAAATTCTTAATTTCTAACCAACATTTTCTCAAAAAAAGCTTGTTTAAAATAGTAACTTTTGACCCTCGCTAGTTTAAACAGCATCTACAATGCTTTGTTAAATTATTACTGATCAGTTGGTCTTTGTCGTAAATTTCTTGATTTTCCATTTTCAAATTTTCTCTTTTTGAAGATCGGCACCTCTTCTGTCAGGTCTCCAAGGGAGGTGACTGTTTTTTCTTTAAATATCATTTTTGCATCCTCTGGAACCTGGAGCACTGGCAGAGGGAGATAGTCACTCTCTGTACTGGGAAGCTCTAAGTCCACTTTTTCACTAGGAGAGGAGATAAAAAAATAATGGCTAGATGACAGAACAAGAATGGCACCACAGATGGCAGACAGCACTTTTATTTTCATAGCGGCCTGACAAAATTGTTAGGAAATTTTATAATCTTGGACAAGTTTACTTGCCCATCCTCATCATGACCATGATAATCTGGCATTAAAATAAATATTGTATTTTCCCTGGGTGAGCTGGCAAATAGCAAACTAAAGCCCCAATCCTGCAAACACTCAAGCATGTAAGTATTTTGCTCATGTAATTCCTAGAACAGTCTACATTGTTATTCATGTGTAAAGTTAAGCAGGTGCTTAAGTGTTTGCAGGATCAACATCAAAGGGCACAATCTTTTGGTACATGATTAGGGAGTTTTGCAATGTACACAGGATCAGGTCACATGAGCTTGACTTTGAACAGTGGACAAGCAGCTACACCCACCATTGAAGTCAACCAGAGCTGCAGGTAACCAGCAGTCCTCAGGATAAGACCTTAAACCTAACAACTAAGAAATATAAAGGTTTGAGTTGCAATCATCAGCTGCCACTGTTTCTGTATTGTTCCACACAGTTCCAGCTTTCCCCACTAAACTGTAAGCCCTTGGAGACAAAAAAACTGTAATTAGTTTGGTACAGCTTTCCTGCTGCACAGCCTCAAAGATGTTATATCCATAATAAATAAGGCTACAATTTAGTCCCAGGTATTTTTAGTAAGAGTCATGGACAGGTCATGGGCAATAAACAAAAAACCACAGCCCATGACCTGTCCATGACTTGTGCTATATACCCCTGACTAAATCTTAGCTAGCGGGTGAGGAGGGGGGTGCTTCTCTGGTAGGTAGGGGTGGGCCGCTGCTCTAGGGAGATGGGGGGATGCTGCTCTGGCAATGGGGGACCTGGGGCCAGCAGCATCAACTGCTGGGGGCCACCGAGCAGCTGCTGCTTTGGCTGCCCCCAGGGCCTCCCACCTGCCACTGCTTCTGTTGTCCCTGGGGCCAGCTGCCTGGGGCCGCCCAAGCAGCAGTCAGTGCTGCTGGCTCTGGGGGCCACTGCAGCAGTGCCGGTGCAGCTGGCTACGGAGCCGCTCCAGCACCAGCAGGTGTGGCTGTCCCCAGGACCACCTAAGCAGCTGGCCCCCAGGCCACTGCAGAAGTCACGGAGAATGCATGCATGCATAAATAAATGTCATTACACTAAAAAAAAAAAATAAATAAATATCAGAAGAGTCACTTTATTCCATGGGCTCTGTCATAACAGGATTAAAAAGAACCCAGTAGTCTTGACTCCCAATTGCCTTGCTCTAAGTACCAAATTCCCATATGTTTGAGGATGACACAAGCAATTTGTAGCAACTAGTAAATCTGTTTACTACTAATATTGAAAGATATTTTTGTACTAATAATAAGTGACTATTTTTACTCTAGTAAAATGCACTATTTTAATTCATTTATAAAAAGATCATATGGGAAACTCAAACAACAACAGCTATCTGAAAAGCTCAAGCTCCATTTCTAGCTGCCTGTGGAGAAGCAACATGGGAAGGCTCGACCATGTCCTCCAATACATGAGTCCACATGGTCATGTTTTAGCTAATGAATGTGTAAGCAAGCAGAATAACTGATTTTACTAGTTATGTAGCAATCCGTGTAGCAGGATTTAACCTATAATTTACAGAGAGAGAGAGAGACAGAGAGTTCAACAAGCATCATCTGCTTCTCTTATCAAATATTACTCAATTTTAGGAAATATATACACAGAGCCAAATTTTTAAAGGTGAAAAAATTGTATGCATGCCAATTTGCATTCACACCCAGAATGCGACCTACAAAACTACACTTAAAAATCTGGCCCATGGCATCTGAATGCTAAATCCATTGAAAACCACCATCACCAGCAATTTGGTAAATTTACCCTGTGATTATAATGAACTTCAGCATTAAAAAAGAATGAAAATTACTTTTTAAATACTCACCATGGGTAAAATCCTTAAATCTTTACTCAGGCTCAACTCCCATTGACTTGAGTGTTAATATTGCCCGAGTGAGGAATTCAGGTTTTGGCCCTATAGATAGGGCTCTGGAACAGCAAGGTGACAGACATCTGATAAATACTTATGGTAAATGGACACTTACTATGGGTCTTCCTTTTCTGTAACTTCCTCCCAGTTACCATAAGGGTTTGTCTTTTTAGATACATTGTGGGAGGTAGCTTGTGGAACTGACGGGGCCTCATCCTGAGCAACATCAGTTTCTTGTTTAACTTCCTGCCACTCTCCATAAGGGCTTATCTTTTTAACTTTTGGGGGTTTCTCTTCCTCTGTTTCGTCATCGCTGTCTCTTTTCATCTAAGGAGGAAAACACCCCACTTTCAGCAAAAATGCCGAAATGAAACAACAGAATATTGCTCTTTTTCACATCTATTATTTATACTTCTCAACCAAGGAAAACCAAAAGCAATAAAGAAACAATATTTTAGTAGAATTTTAATATTTTTTGCCACAAGCGTCTTACTTCATTCAGAAAGAGACAGTCATTCAATACACACACAAGAAAAACAATCATTAGAACAAGCTATAGTTAAAAGTTCCCATCTCACACAGCTGAAAATGAGTGGAGTACCACATAGAAATTTGTTTTGTAAATGTGTATCATATATATATATATATATGCTTTTAATTTTTTTTTTAATTAAATGTTCTTTGCATACTTTCTTATGGATAACATTTGGTAGAACTTTGACTAGTTTTGCACACAGTGGGGAAGAAAATTGGAATAATACCGTAAAGCATTTGTATCTGGGTATTTTCACATTTTAAATGAAAACAGTATCTTGGGAAGCCCAAGTTGCTGTTTCTGGACTCAAAATAAAAGGCACTGGAAAAATTTTATCTACCCACACCTAAAATTACAGCCCTCATTGTGAACTTTAGTATGAAGACATAACATCTAGTTTTGACACTACCTTTATCCTACTGTTGGTCTTGACAGACAATTAATGGGAAAGCCTGTAAGTGTCAAATTTTCAGACAACAGCCATGATCTTGTAGTGTCCCACTGTAAGCAGATACCTTTGAAGAATATGGGCCAAAAATTATAGCCCTATATTGAAGTCAATATCAATCTGAGGATCATCTACTTGGGAGGCCAATGCCCTTCCTTGGAAACCATGAGCACCTCTAGCTACATCCAAGTCACCTACATTGAAGAGTCTACCTTCCATGGTGTAACAGGGCTGCTGATGTGCCAATAGATGACCAGTTATTTATTTTGCTTTTCAAGCACTATGAAGTGCTAATTCTTACCGATGTCAATAAGGTTTAACCTAACTACAATAAATATAGACACCCAAAAAGATGAAATCACTTTATTCCGGAACATTAATATTGTACATAAAGTAAATCTGATGGAAAAAAAAAAACCAACTTACCTTTAAGTGTGTTTTTGGCTTTTGTACCTCACTTTTATTACCACCCATCTCAGCATCTGATTCAGATCTCTTTGAATCTGCTGTGGTATGTTCTTCAGGATGATTGTCATCTTTATTGCTCTCATACGAAGGTGAAACAAAACCATCAGGCTTCTTCCACGTTGATACTGTTCAACATATTTGGACAGTCACATTATTCATGTTTTAATTCTGACCTTACACGAGCTCCACTTTGACAACATTAGCCTTAAGCAGTACCATGTGCTCGATGTGAAAAATGCAGTAAAGAATTTAGCATATGCCCTTCCACTTTTCTTTTTTTCTCGTGTTTTCTTTCTAGACTTCTCAAAATTACTTTTTCAATGTTTTATTTTTAAACACAAGTTTCATGACAGTTCCACTCAACTTATGACAAGACTTGCTGTATCCTGTCCTTTACTATGCATTTGTTCTTTTCCTTAAAGTAGAAATACTTCAATTAAACCTGTCCAACCTACTATACATTATTTACTTTTCATAACATTATTTCTCCTTTCAGATTGGATAATTTAACTATAACAACCCTAATAATGGGTTAGGATTCTTTGGCGTGTAACTGTGAACATAATGAACACAGCTATAACACACTGTTCCCCACTACAAAAATACCTTTGACCATGCATTCGCCATCTCTTGCATTCATTACTGTAACATAGTCAGATATGGTGTCCCAGCCCTCCCCACAGATTTTAAAGCCAGCATCCCTATCTGCAGACTGAAAGTCTGTTGGTTTCCTCAGTGCTAGCTGACTCAATAGAATACAGTAGAACTAAGGCTCTTTAATTAAACAGCAGTGTTTACATATCCAAACCTGGTTTATTGGAAGTCCCTCAAACAGCTGAGGGACATGACCTTATTTTCAATTAAACAATGATGTTCCAGTAAACTTCTTGACTGAGGTGGTGTGATGGATGTATCCATCATATTGAAAATCCCAATGTCATCACTTAATTGCTTTAAATGCACTGCTTTTAATAAAATGTTCCACTATTAAGTTAAAAACCAAGTAATTTCCAGCATTCATTTGAAGAGTTGGCAATTAGCTGAAGAGTTTGCATAGACAGATTCTATTTGACTAGCCAAATCAGTTTTATAACATTGGAAAGCACACTCAAAAAATTATTTGAAAGGAACACTCAAATTAATAAAAACTATCATACTTTTGACATTTTCATATTTTAGACATATTAATTAAAAACAGTTAACAAATGCACTTCTAAGATTTATTATCTTCAAAGAGCAAAAGCTTTCTTATTTAGATGTGTTGTAATGACATCTGGTGGCCTTCAAAGCTCTTAACAAAACAGAGCTTTTGTTGACAATGTCCCTTCTTTAGAACACAGGGTTAACTAAGAGGACATGTACTCCAAGAGAGTTAAATTGCACTGAAAATTAAAATCACAAATATTTGTCTGATGGTCACAGTGAATGGTAACTCAAAATCCGACAGGTATAAAATAAGACCAAGCAAAATAGTTACAAAGAAGTTGTTCAAGGTTACACATCTATGTAGAACTGTCAAAAGCAACAAAACACAAATGATAAAATACAAACTGGAATTTAAAAGAGAACACTGACAAATGACCTGCAAACAAACCTACAAAACCCCCAAACCAAAACCCATCTTTTTGCATATTTATGTCACATAAAGGCCTGGGAAGAGTTATTTTTCTGCTTCCTTAGAAATATCAAGACTGCCAAGTCTGATTTTCCCTGTTTTTTCTGGAGAACGTCAGTAGTCTCAGATGTTGTCTTTTCTATGCTCTGAAGATTTAAGTGAAGGGCAGGTTCTTTAATCATTTGGAAAGAATTTATTTCTCCAAAATGTTGATTAGTTATCACAGTTAAATAGGTGTTAACAACAAACAAATAAAAAGTGAAGAGTTTTTACAAGAAATTGACTAAAATCACTAAAATCACTTTCCTTAACTTTCATTCTTTTGGCATTATTTCACTAGTTCTCCATCCTAGAATTTTTTCAAGCCTAGACTAGTGCTGAATTTCTAATATGAAGGAAAAACAACAACAAAAGAAGAAACAAAGCCATCCTTTCAAATCTTCTTAATACATCATAATGAATGAAAAGAAGGATGCAGCTCCATCTTTTTTGCAGGTGAAGAAGGGTTTTTAAGTTAGATTGCTTAAACCTCTTTATTTCCACGTATTTAACTCAAAATTCTGACATGCAAGGAAAAAAGTTCTCTGTTAAAGATTCAAACTAGCATAGGCACAGACTCCGTGGGTGCTCCAGGGCTGGAGCACTCACAGAGAAAAAATGGTGGCTTCTGAGCACGCACCGGCAGCCCCCTGATCAGCTCCCCCCCGCCACAGACTGCCTCCTGCCTGCAGGCCCCATGGATCAGTGTCTCCCCCTCCCCCAGTGCCTCCCACCTGCCACGAACAGCTGTTTCGCAGTATGCAGGCAGGAGGCTCTGGGAGGAAGAGTGAGGACATGGCACGCTTGGGTGGAGCAGGGGTGAGAAAAGGTGGGGCAGGGGTCGGGCTTTGGAAGAAGGGATGGAGTTTAGGCGGCGTCTGGGGCAGAGCCGGGGCTTGAGCACCCCCTGGCACTTTGGAAATTTGGCACCTGTGCAAACTAGCGCTGTCAATTAATCACAGTTAACGCCTGTGGTTAATTGAAAGCAAAATTCACGAGTTAATTTTTTTAACGTGTTAATCACATGCCTGTTGGCGGGGCAGAAGGCATCAGCAGCGGGGAGGGCGGGGGTGCTGAAGCCTCCACCCGCAGCTCCATGGGCAGTGGAGGGGCTGAAGCAGCTCTAGCCTGCAGCTTCCCCGGCAGCAAGGGGGCTGGAGCCCTACGCCCCGAACCCTGAGAACAGCTGAAGTTCCAAGCCCCGAACTGGGCTGAAGCCCTGCGCCATGCCCCGAGAAGGGCTGAAGCTCTGAGACCTGTGGGAGTAGAAACCCTGAGCCCTGAGCCCCAAGGGGAGCTAAAGCCCTGAGCTGGGCTGAAGCCCAGAGCCCACAGCCCTAACCATATATTTGAAAGTATAGAAAACCCCAAAAATTTAAATAAATGGTATTTTAATATTGTTTAACAGTGTAATTAAAACTGTGATTGGTGTATTGTGGCACTAAGGAATTAGAGAGTTTTCAGAAGATGGGGTGTTTTTTGATTAGGCCCTGTTGCGAAGTGATGACTCACCAGCACGGCACCTCCTGCTGGTCATCCAGGGAATTAGCTCTTTTCCAGCATACGGAGCACCCTCCGTAGGCCGGTGTCTCGTCTGCCGCTGGCCCCGTGTCCCTCCTGGACCCCGGTGCCCTTTGCTCTAGACTTCTGCCCACCACAGTACCCCACACTCTGGGTCTCCCCAGGGTCTTGCCTCAGTGGCTACTGCCAGTCATCATCTAGCCCCCACTCACTGGGGCAGACTGCAGTCTGTCATGGCCACTCATCATTGGCAAGGAGCTGTCTCTGCCTATTCCCAGGCTGTACCTCTGCAGACCCAGTACCTTTGTAGGCCTTCACCAAGGCTTGCAGCCTGGAGGTTTACCTGGCTGAAGCTCCCCAGCTCTCTTTGCCCTTTTCCCCAGCACTGCTCTGCTTCAGATACCTTGCTCCCAGGCAGCTAGCCCTTCCCACTCCAGGACTAAAGTGAGACTCCTTCAGCTCCTGGCCCCCAGCCCTCTTATCAGGGCCAGCTGACCCTTAATTGAGCTGGCCACACCTGTGGTCAGCTACTCACTCAGGTGCTTTCACTCCTTTTCTGAGCTACAGCCCTCTCCAAGGCTGCTTTCAACCCCTGTCCTCCAGGAGTGGGGCAGCCGCCCCACTACCGGCCCCTTGCCCTCTTGGTAGTATTCCCCTTTTGGGATAGGGTATTGGCTGTCCCATTTCTGATTCCCGGGTGATAGGTGATAATGAAATCGATCTGAGAGAAAGATAATGCCCACCTGAGCTATCTTTGGTTCAAGGCTTGAGCCTTCCACAGATATTCAAGGTTCTTAAGGTCAGAAAAGACTTGCACTGGGTGTCGGGCTCCCTCGAGGTGATGGTGCCAGTATTCCAAGACTAATTTAATTGTGAGTAGTTCCTTAACTATTATCTTATAATTCCATTCTTCAGGGGTGAGTTTTCAGGAGTAGTTAGTACAGGGGTGCAACACGTGCTGTGAGCCTCTGAGACAGTATGGCCCCGATGGTTACATTGGAGGCATGGCTTCCACTATGAATGCCTGGGCTGAGTCCGGGTGTGCAAGTAGCAGAGAAGTGGTGAAAGCAGCCTTGAGCTGTTTGAAAGCATGGCAAGCTTCACGTGTCCAAACAAATTTGATGGCCTTGCAGAGTAGGTTGGTTATGGGGGCTATTTACCTTCAGAAACCTGTAATGAACAGTTGGCAAAATTTGCAAAGCCCAGAAGAACTGTAACTCCCGGAGAGAATAGGGCACTGCCCAATTGCGGATGTCCTTTACCTTTTGGGGGTCCATCTTGACTCCTTCTGGGGAAATGATTCTGTGGAGGGCTGGTCAAAGGTACATTTTTCCAATGTCACAAAAAGGCCAGGCTTCTGCAGTCTTTTCAGGATGGAATGAATGTGCTAACAAATCTGCTCAGGGTTATCTGAAAACACAAGTATGTCATTGAGATGGATGATTACATACTGGTCCAGGATGTCTCAAAATACGTTGTTCATGAAGTGTTGAAAGGTTGCAGGAGCATCTGTCAGCCTGAATGGCATTACTAAATATTTGAAGTACCCATAGCAGGGTCTGAAAGGCAATCTTCCATTAAACTCCTGCCCTGATGCACACTAGGTTGTAAGCACCCCAGAAGTCCAGTTTGGTGAAAATTCTGGCAGACCACACATGACCTAGTAACTCTGATATTAAGGGCAGGGAATACTAGTTTTGGACCACCTCCTGGTTTAGGGCCCAATAGTCTACAGAAAGGCTTAGCATTCCGTCTTTTTTCTTAATGAAAAGGACCGAAGCCCTTGCTGGGAAGGTGAAGTGCTGGATGAAGCCCTTGGCCAGGTTTTCCTGGAAGCACACACAAAAGGCTGCCAGTTCTAGTTTGGACGTCACATAAATATGTCCATAAGGGACCTTTGCCCCAGGCTGCAGGTCTATGGGGCAGTTGTTGTCCTGGTGCACAGGTAGCGTGTCTGCATTTTTCTTTTCAAAAATATCTGCATAATCCCAATACTCTTCAGAGAGATGGGAATTCAGGCTTGGAAGTCACTCCTGGTTAGCCGCCACCATCTTGGATTCCCCCACAGGTGCTGTCGTTTCCAATTGGCTACAGGAAATGGGGACTGGAGGCTTGAAGCCAGCTGCACGCAGGCAGACTCTTCCGCAGTATTCCCAGGGAAAGCTGACCCTTTTTTCTAGCCAGGAGATGCAAGAGTCGTGCTGCTCCAACCAGGTGATGCCAAGAATTAGGAGGCAGTGCAGAGATGAAAGGTTGCAGAGTTGAAAGGTTCACACTGAACTGTAGCACTTCCCAATGGGCCAGGATTACTGCCTCTAGGGGTTCTGTTTTCTGCGTTACTGGTCCTGGGGACAGGATGGATCCATCTATTGCCTCTACAAGGACTGATGTAGGCTTTAAACAGAGAGGGATTTGTAGTGCTCAAGCAGCTTTATCGTCTACGATGTTACTGGTAGCCCTGGAGTCAATCAGGGCCCACTAAGGGGGAATCACTTTGGCCGCATTCATGGTATGTAACTTTACTCATACTTGGAAGTGTGGGGAGGACCTGCATGTCCTGGATCAAGTTTCTCTTGAGGACTGGGCAGCAGTTCCAGAGCCCTGATGGTGCCCAGGCCGCATCTTCCCAACCATAGGGCCTGGGCTTGCTCATTTCCCAATCCCTTGTTGGTTGAGGTCCATAATGGACAAGAGGCAATGGCATGTCCTCATGCTTCGCAATAAATGCATAGGTTTCTGTGTGGTCATTGTTTCTTTTCTTCCAGGGTCAAGCATCGGTGACCTAGATCAACCTGCATCAGTTCACAGTTGGACCCTGGGGTTTCTGGTGTGGGGTGTGAACAAAGTGGCGGCAGAGTACACCTCCTCTCTTCCTTTCTCTCACACAGTTGGTTGCTGATGCAGAGAAAGAGGTCAATAAAAGCATCCAAGTGGGTTGGGGTCTCAACTTAGGTTAGCTTATCCTTTACCTCCTCACCTAGGCTACACCAAAAAGGCTGAATTTGGGCTGCCTCATTCTACTCAATGTCAGCCATGAGGTGACGGAATGGGGCAGCATACGAGGCAGTTGACCCTTGCTCTTGCTGGAGCCTTCATAGTGTGGCTTCTACTGGGCGAGTCTGACAAGGGTCATCAAAACATGCAGAAAATTCTCGCAGGAAGGTGTTCCTGTCTGTTAACACCCGGCCGTCCTGTTCCAGCACCGGGGAAGCCCAATCCAGTGCTTTTCCAGCAAGCAAACTGATCACTAGTCCCACCCTGGCCTGACCGGTGGAAAAAAAGAGAGGAAATTGGTTCAGGAACCCCCTGAACTTCTGGCGGTTTCCATCAAAACATTTGGGTACTGGTACCGCAGGACCCTGTTCAGAGGGCAGTGACCCAACCCAAGCCTGGAGCACAGACCTCTGTATCTATGCTGCATTATCTTTCCACTCTATCCTTCCCTCTAGACTTGGGGATTGCCTTTTAAGGTGGAGTTTTAAGAACAGCTTAATGGCTCAGGAGTCCCTGGCAATATGGCTTGATTGTAGTTATACTGCCTGGGAGCACAAAGGGACCCCACAGTTGGGACAAAAGCAGAGAATCTGCACATGGCCAGTCCTATCCTACTATGGGTCGCAAAGATCAGTAGGGTTTAGAGACAGAACAGTTGCCTGTTCTGAGGGTGTGTGCAGAAAGCTGCATTATATTATGCAAGAAAAGAGTTTAAGAAAAACTCTTAGAGGATCTCTGCAATATCTCTCCCACTGGCATTTCTGTAGGAGGAAACAATCCAGGCTATTGTTATTTGATCCTACACTCATGTCAGATAATTATACATGTATGATCAATAATAAAATAACTGGTCAAATATAAAATTCAGTCCACTACTGAAGTAATGGGGAAATTGGTTCACCTTCACTGGCTGGATTATTTTCAAATCTAAATCTTACTCTATAATTTCCCAAGTTGTATATATTCTATTTTAGGAAATTTAAGCTTGCTAGAGAGAGTATATAAAGTGTATCAGTGAAGATAGCCCACTCTCATTCCCCCCTTACTTTTTTCTTAACCGCTAACTCTCCTCTGGCTCTTTCCCCTCAGAGTACAAACATGCTTCAGTCTCTTCTATCTTAAAAAAAAACATAATTGACCAGACTTGCCTCTCCAACTAATGCCCCATCTCCGTTCTTTAATCTCTAAGCTCATTAATAGGGCCCTACCAAATTCACGGTCCATTTTGGTCAATTTCATGGTCACAGGATTTTAAAAATCGGAAATTTCGATTAATTTCTGACCCAAAGAGGAGTTATGGAGGGGTCACAAGGTTATTGTAGGGGGAGTTGTGGTACTGCTCCCCTTAGTTCTGCACTGCTGCCTGCAGAGCTGGGCCCGCAGTCAGCAGCCGCCGCTCTCCAACTGCCCAGCTCTGAAGGCAGCAGTGCAGAAGTAAGGGTGGTATGGTATGGTATTGCCATCCTTACTTCTGAGAGGCTGCTGGCAGGGCACTGCCTTCGTAGCTGGGCGTCCAGCCAAGGAGCTGCTGTTCTTCAGCCGCCCAGCTCTAAAGGCAGCGTAGAAGTAAGGGTGGCAATACCACAACCCCCCTGCAACTCTCTTTTGGGTCAGGATCCCCAATTTGAGAAACGCTGGTCTCCTCCCTGAAATCTGTACAGTATAGGGTAAAAGCATACAAAAGATTAGATTTCACAGGGGAAGACCAGATTTCACAGTCTGTGATGCGTTTCTCATGCCAAATTCTCATGTTTCTCATGTGAATTTGGTAGAGCCCTACTCACTGAACATGCTATCTGCAATCGCTGTCTCAAGCTTCTCTTCTCCAATTCCATCCTCGACCCTGACCAATCTGGCTTCCACTCCTTGACCTTTTGCTCTCGCCTCTTCCTAGCCAAATCTCAGAACCATACTCCATCCTCATCCTCCTTGACCTCTCAGCCACCTTTAACACAGTTTACCATGATCATCTTCTTGAAACCTTGTTCTCCGTTGGCTTCCATGACTCTGTCCTCTCCTGGTTTTCCTCCTACCTCTCTAATAATTCTTTTAGTGTGCTCTTTGGAGGAGCCTCCTCATCTGCCCTCCAACTGTCTGTGGGGGTTCCAAAGGCTCTGTCTTTGCTTTCCTTCTCTTCTCTATCTATACCTTATCTCTCGGTAATCTCATCCATACACACAAGTTCAGTACCATCTCTGTGTGGAAGATTCACAGATCCACCTCTCTACTCCAGATCTGTCCCTTTTGTCCAGACTAATATCGCAGCCAATCTCTCTGACATCTACTGGTGGAGGTTTAGCCCAGGCTCAGCATGTCTAAAATAGAGCTCTTAATCTTCACCTGCAAGCTCTTCCCCCGACTCCTTTCTCAATCATTGTGGACAACATCAACATCCTACCTGTCACTTAGGCCCATAACCTAGGCATCATCTTCAGCTGGGACCTCTCTCTAAGTCCTCACACGAGGGCTACGTCTAAGATTCTTTCTGCATAACATCGCTAAAATATGGCCTTTCCTATCCTTCCACACAGCTAACGCACTTGGCCTGGCTCTCATGATCTTGTGTCTCATCAATTGCTCCATCATTATCTTTTCTGGCCTTGACAAACACAATCTTGCCTCACTGATATCTATTCAGAATGCTGCTGCAAAGATCATTTCCCTAGCCTGTTGCTTTGACCATGTCACCCCTCTCTTTTCATCCCTCTATTGTCTTCTCCTTCTCTATCAAATCAAACATTAGCTACTTGTCTTCACTTCTGAGACCCTTCACAACTTATCCCCGCCCTTCCTATCATTTCTCGTTCAGTATCAAATGATTGACTCTTTCCTCCCATCGGCTGAAGATGCCAGCAGCCATTGCCCACTTGTTACATTTTCAAAATAAGCACCAGCATGCTTTCTCCCATGCTTGGGAGAATCTCCCCGCAAAAACCACAGAATTAAATCCCCTTTCAAACTCTTTTGCCAGGAAGCCTGCAAAAAAATTGACAACTAGGTTGCTGGCATCCTGAGACAACAGCCTATCATACTGACCAATACTGTCTCAGTGTATCCTTATACTCCACCATCGGTTTGTCTGTATCCATCTGTTGTCTCTTGTCCTACACTTAGATTGTAAGCTCTTGGGACAGGGACTGTTTTTTGTACAGCATCTAGCACAATGAGGTACTGGGACTCCTAGGCACTACTATAATATTAATAATAACAAACAACAACAACAGCAGCACTAAAGTTACAGCAAAAAAAAACACACAAAAAAACCACAAGCGCTTGTTCCTCTTTGGTTTCCAAACAAAGATTTTTTAAAATAACATTATGTATATGGACTACCCATACTTCACAGTTACAAACTGAATGTGTAGACGTATATGAAATTATTATGTTTCCATGCCATCAGGATGGTGAAGAAACCATTCATCTGTATGCAACAGTTTGTCTGTAGGCCAGCAAAACTAGGAGTGGTTTAACAAAGCATACAGCATCAGATGATTCTCAGCTGAGGGAAACACTCAGTTAAACAACAGGCATAATTTAGCCATTACTACATTTTCAAAAGATTCAAACGTTTGAAATAGTTCTAACAAAGTTTTACTACGAAAAAACAAAACAAACCATCTCTTTCCAGACAGAGCTTAATTGTGAAAACGATGTTGCTTACCTCCTGTTTCTATATTATAATAGTAGGTCTGACCATCTTCACTGACTCCTTCCACCCATGCTCCTGTCTAATGAAAACACACAGAAATTGAATTAGTGGAATGAATTTTAATGACTAACCAAATAATTGCTGACAAACTATAAAGATATTCAGCCCTCCAGTACTTTCCTGTCATGGTAATTATGATGTTTTTAGGGCCTGCTCTAACTCATATTAAAGTTTTTGGAAAAATTCCCCATTGACTCTGCTGGGAGTTAGGTAGGGACCTTATAACTTAAAGTAATACTCGTGCAAGAATGCACACAGACACTCTACAGGTACACATATTTCACACATATATACAAATAGTTAGTTTTTAAAAAGCGGCTGCTCAGTAGCAATCACTGTAGTTAAGGTTGCCAAACAGTTGAAATTACAACTTAACCCATTATTATTTTCACATGCTTGTGGCTTTCCAAAACATTCACTGCTTGAGTTGACATTTTCCATAGTTGGTTTCTGACCTAAAGTTAACAGAAAAGTTCTCAGAAAGTCTGAGAAAAATCCATCCAGCAGATTTAAAGTTTTGTGAGGGTTGGAGAAAAACAACTTGAAGAAACCCTACTCCAAACTGAAAACAAAACTAAGCCAACACTTGTCTTCCTTCCTTCCAACACAGGGCTTAGCAACAATGGCTGAAGACTGAAACTTGACATGGACATAGTCCTCACTGAGGACTAAGGCATTTGCTTATTTGGAAAATATATTAATTTTCACACTAGATTAATAACAAAGTCATGACTGTTTAAGAAGTGCATACTGGACATGAACCTTTGAAATTTCCCTTAAGCTGCACACTGATCTAGCCCACAATGTTATTTTTACATTAATGTATATGGGATTATAATTAATCACATATGCAATAGTCTTGACTTCATGCAATGCTAGACTGCATTTTTTTTAAAAGTCAAGAAAATAAAAAATTAAGATTCTCTTCGTAACATTTTTGCACAAACTATATAGCAGGGGTCGGCAACCATCGGCACGCAGCCCATCAGGGTAATCCACTGGTGGGCCGCAAGACATTTTGTTTACGTTGACCGTCCGCAGGCACGGCTCCCCGCAGCTCCTAATGGCCGCAGTCGGCCATTCCCGGCCACTGGGAGCTGCGGGAAGCAGCCAGGAACCCTGCCGATCCCTGCTATATAGAAATCTTCGTTTATATGCTGGTGAAATGAAATCAGTTGATTCAGAGAAGAAAAACAGCCCCTAGTGAACACGCTTCCTCAAGGTTTTATTCTTGTGGTTTTACAGTACATTAGTTTAAATAAGAGGAAACAAAAGAAAAATTGCTTTGCATAACTAGAAAGCAGACAACAAAAAACAGCCTGTGGCATAACTTGGCCCCTTCTATTACAGCACAGATCTATTAAAGCTATGCAATGCATTCTACCCATGATCCAGCAGAGCACTTAAGCGGATGCTTAACTTTAAGCATGTTATGACCCAAGAACCCCTTAAGGCCAACTGTCAAGATATTCTCTCTGTACGTCTATCAGCATTTATATTACGCTTACCACTGTAGTAGCTAAACTTCAGTATACAGCACTGGTTTATTACTCCACCCGGTATGTTTATGTGAGGTCTAAGCAGAAAGTTAACTTTCTGAAGTTTAGCTACTACAGTGGTAAGAGTTATATAAATGCTGATGGACATACAGAGAGACAAAGTAGGTGAGGTAATATCTTTTATTGGACCAACTTCTGTTGGTGAAAGAGAGACAAGCTTTCGAGCTACACAGAGCTCTTCTTTCTTCAGGAAGTTAACTTTCTGCTGCCTGTAAAGCAAGGAGAATCTCTGAACCTAATTACACCTCTACCCTGATATAAAGCGACCCGATATAACATGAATTTGGATATAACATGGTTAAGCAGAGCTCTGGGGGGCGGGGCTACGCGCTCCGGCAGATCAGTGCGTCAGCGTGTCTGGCTCCGACACGCTGCTCTGAGTGGCGTGTTAAGGGCGCCGGGCCAGGGCCGAGGGGTTGAATAAGGGGCAGAGGGTCTCGGGGGGCGGTCAGGGGACAGGGCGGGTTGGATGGTTCGGAGGTTCTGGGAGCAGGGCAGTCAGGAGACGGGGGCATTAGATAGGGTGTGGGAGTCCCGGGGGCCTGTCAGGGGGCGGTGGTGTGGAAAGGGGTCAGGGCAGTCAGGGGATAGGGAGCAGGGGGGTTGGGTAGGGGGTGGAGTCCTGGGGGTGATTAGGGACTGGGGGGCCTCTGGAGGGGGCGGATAGGGGACAAAGAGCAGGGGGGCTTAGAACGGGGGTGGGGTCTTGGGAGGGGTGGTTGGGGCGGGGGGGTCTCTGGAGGGGGTAGTCAGGGGACAAGGAGTGCGGGGTTTGGATGGGTTGGGAGTTCTGAGGGGTCAGTCAGGGGCCGGGAAGTGACTATTAATAATGGAAATGCTCGAGGCCAAAGCAAGTTCAATATAATACAGTTTCACCTATAATGCGCTAAGATTTTTTGGCTCCCAAGGACCGCATTATATCAGGGTAGAGGTGTAGTAATCCAGCATACATACACCATGGGGAAGGCACCATTGCTTTTAGTATTTCCTACTTCTTTTGCTTATGTTTGCAATCTTAACACATATTATTTATTATTAGTTTTTCCATTTAATTTCCTCAGTGTAGTTTAAACAAGAAAATAACAACTCTGCAGCGTTTTGCACAACTCCATAAACTGCAACACTACATTAGATATGCTAAAACCTTAACCCTAAAATCAGGGAGCTGAATTAAAAACACAACTTTGCAACTGTATAGCTGCAAGAAACACAAATATGCAGCACTATGGAGTTCCACAAATACTGCACGACATAGCTGCATAGCATTTACTGCAATTAATGTTTCAAAAAACGAATAGAAGTTATTTAATGTGCATAAAAGAAACAAGCAAAATTTTAAATTGCTTAGGGCTGGAATTGCTCAGGCAAACTTAATTCTGGCATTTCTTAACTTTTGAGTACTTGACTTTGCAACATTAACATTCTTTTAACATAGTTTTTAGGTGCATGTGTGTATATATATATGTACATATACACACATATACATATACATACACACACACACACTGCATGTATATCCTCCAAATAATGTTTCCTAAAGGAGAACTAGCCACATGTAAAAAGTTTAAAACATTAGCCATTTCCAAGCAAAGGAATCTTATGAATTATTTTAAAATATGAACACATATTTTTTTTCCTGTGTTGATTAATTTTCAAAAGGCGGAACAGGATTTGCTTGATTTTTTCCAGAAAGATTCAGCTTTTTTGGCTGAAACAAAGCATCAAAAGTTTGACTCCAAAAGAATAATTTTTAAAAAGTTATCTGCAACTGAAAACAGGAATTGGTAATGAAAGTTGAGTTTTAACCTTAACCGTAGGTTTCACAGCTCTATTCAAGCTACAATATATTTTTCTAAGATCCACAATATATAGGTTGTTTGAATTCAATATTGTGAATAATACATGAGAGATAAGCCAAGTAGGCAGCAAAAAGTTTTGTAAAGAAAGCCATAAGAACAAAGAAGTAGTACAAATAACATTTGATTACCGTTCGTGAGTTTCGAGAGTTGTCTTGAAATCCTTCAGGTTTCTCCCACTGTGATTCTTTAAACAGAAACATATTTCATTTATTATTTATAAAACCATTTCAATGTTTACTATCAATCATTATGACAAATAGTCGACTAGAACATATTGCAGATGTGTATGCATACGCATGCATGAGTAATATATGTATTACTCATCTAAAAAGAAATCACAGGGGGTCAGATTGTGATCCCCTTACTCCTCTGAACAGTAACCCAAGAGTAGTCCCACTGAAGTAACTGAGACTAAATGTGGAGTAAGAATATGATAATCTGGCCTACTATGCCTTGTAAATTTCTATTGCATTATAGCTGATATATAATTACAGTACATTTTAAATATCTTCTTATAGGACAATCAGCCAGGAGAGACTGAGAAACACAAGATTTTTACGGTTTCGAAATTAGGAAGGACTGAGAATTACACCAATGTCAGTGCCTGCAAGAAACCGTGTGTAATATACCCATCTAATCATAATATAGGACCCTTCAGTGCTCCACAGCAAACACATTCATTAAGGCCCTATCAACACAGTGTGTTCCTGACCCCAAATAAGGTGATCAGTTTAATCCTGTGCAGGTAAACAAGAAACCCAGTAATCGTAGTCTAATCTCATTATCCTTGAGATACTATTGGTACTCAAATAATTACTCATTTTATACCTGAGTCCTGATAAAGTGGATTCTGATTGCCCTTTTTTGGGTTGGGGGTGGAAATGGGATTGCCCTTTTGTGCATTTAAATATAAACTTTGTAGGGTGTCAAGAACTTTTAGGAATGTCCATGAGTTCTCCTGTTATTTATTGATTAATAAAATATCAACAGGGCCCATCTTAAGCTCTGGGCACTCTCACATAATTATAAAAGTCATGAATTTATAATAATACGTGGACTCTATATAATTGTCCACACACTAAGAATTAATCTAATAACACAGATAACGGAAGGCTAGCAAAGTGTACGGCGCCCTGCTTTGGTTAGAGGGAATAATTAGATCAATATTTGTTCCTTGCTATTATTTACCTCCGGTTACAGTATTGTAGTAATACATGTAACCCTCAGGGGAAAGTCCCTGCACCCATTCCTTTGTTTCATCTGATGGTGCTTCTGAGGTGTCTTTTCTCTTTTTTTTCTTTTCCTTCTTTTCTTTCTTTTCCTCCTGTTTACTTTGTGTTGAACTGGGACCTATAGAATCTTAAAGAAAATAACACCCATTTTTTCAGTGTTATAATCAGAATTTACTTATTGGGCATTCCTCATATAGGCAACAGCAAATATCAACTTAGTCCAAAGTAGTTTCTTCTTTCATGATATACTAAATACCAAAAGCTTTTCAGTGTAAGGCTATACTATTACGAATCAGTCTAAGAATCACCAGGAGAAACAACAAGCTGAAAAATCTAAATTCAAGGATTACCTCAGGGCTATTGAGCATGGAGTCAACAGAAGCTAGAAACCGGAGGAGACAGTCTCCATGGAGGGTTCAAACTAACAGGACTAAATTACAAAAAATGGTAGTTTACCCTCATGCTAACAGACCAAAAGCACCTGCTCAGCTTTAAAATGGGAGGAGATTAAAAGAAGAAAAAAGGACTCAGTTAAGTGATAGGTGAAAGCTCAACTATTAGCTATGCACTTGTCTCCATTGGGAAAATTGGGACCCATAATTAATGACTGGTGCAGCTCCACCAGTAAATGTAATAATAGAAACTGTACAGTAGATAATGCTTAGGCACTTTTTCTACCATGATGTTTAACCTCAACTCCCACCTGAACTGTCCTGAGAGTTAGAAGACATGATGGTAAAAACCCTGCTTACACAACTTAACAGCTTCCACTATTGCTAACACTGTGGTAAATTATATGTCCCATTTTTGCCAATGTAAACACAATCCTGGAGTTTCTACAAAACTAATACAAAAAGAAAGTCCTGTTCAATATTCACTTTACTGCTGCCTTTAAGCCTTTTCTGGCAGCTATAGGAACTACCTGACTTAACTCCAAGCCTTTTCAGATCCTCTTGATATGCTTTCAGTGCAGCTTCCTCCATTGCTGCAAATTCCTTTGACATTTTTTCTTCTTCTTTTGCCTTTTCCATACTTTTCTTTTTAATCTACAATTTTTTTTAGAAAAAAGGGGAGGGAGGGGAGAAGAAATAGACGAAAGTCATAAATAAAAGGGAAAAAGTTAAATGTTTAGAGAAAAAAGGAAAAATTCAATTTACCTCACTAATTTTCTTTGCCACATTTTCCTTATGGTTCTTTCCCCTTTCATGAAATTCAATGCTCTTAAAGAGGAAAAAAGTAAATTAAAATACAGTGAAAAAATAATTTGCAGGAAATTTATTTCCTTTGGTAAACTACAAATATATACCCAGACAAGAAGAAAAACTTAGCTGGACTTAAAACTGAATGTACTTAACAATAACATAGGTAAAAATTGTTATGGAAAAATCCAACCATTAGAAACTTAGGAAATACAAAGTAAAGTTTAACATAAAAGAAACCCAGCAGTAGAAAGAATGGAAATGCAGTTATATTCTGAAAAATGGCATGGTGAAGTTTTATATTGACTGGATCTCAATGACATCAGATGGTTTGTATGCGGTTTTAATTTAAAAAAAATGTATTAAACAAATTAAAGAGCAGGCAGCCCTGTGTAGATGGGGGGTTTTGCATGGTCCATGGTTCTCGAGCTTCCTTCTATGCCCCCAGGATTCATATCTCGATTTCCACTCCCCTTTACCTTCCAAGTCTATAGGACTTATCATAGACCTTACTGGATCAGTAGGAACTTATGGGCCTCATGAAGATCATATTAAGATCTACTGAGCTCTTCCAGACTTTAAAAACTCTGCAGTTAAGCAAATCTGAGACTGGGAGCAGAAATCCAGGTATGTAACCTAGGAGATCAAGCAGACTGGGAGTAGGATGTGGATAATTTAGGAAGACAATTGGAGAGCCTTTAAACCAAAAAGGCTGCCAGATAGAGTAGGGAAAACAGAAGCCTGAAGAGCTTAGGAGTCCTGCAGGAGCACTGAGGGAGGTGTGGTGGGAAAGTGGTGGGGAGTTTAGGAGCTCTTGGAGTTGTAGGAATCACCTCCTAATCCAGGTGCTAGTGCACTTGCCAACAAACAAGGCTCAAAAGTACTTCTGGAGGCCTGGCGTACCAACATGGCAAATGGTGCGTCCTCAAAGTGACAATTTGGTCTTAAGTGCTTAGAACACCAACTTTAGAAGGCCTGCAGGAGGGAGGCAACGCTACTGTGCGCTTGTGGATCCTATTGACATTCTAAGGTCCACAGCAGGTCCTGTAGACCAGTGTTTCTCAAACTGTTGTACTGGTGACCCCTTTCACATAGCAAACCTCTGTGTGCGACACCCCCCCGCCCCATAAATTAAAAACACTTTTGTTTATATATTTAACACCATTATAAATGCTGGAGGGAAAGCGGGGTTTGGGGTGGAGGCTGGCAGCTCGCGACTCCCATGTAATAACCTGGCGACCCCCCTGAGGGGTCCCAACCCCCAGTTTGAGAACCCCTGCTGTTGACATTAGAAGATCTGCACAGAGGCTTAGCTTCAAGACAATGATGGGCATGGTATTTACCTGGGTGGTTTTTACTAGGTAAAATCATAGTTTTACTGCACCAGAAAAAACTAGTTAGTTCCAATTCAAGACATTTTCTGTTTTAAAAACTGTTTCATTAATGCATACCACATCACACTTCACTTTAGTTACATATTCAAATTATCAAATTAAATAAGGAAGTAGATTTGGAGCTTAATTTAGGGTTGTAAAAATAAAAAGTAGAACTGCAGTAGGCGCAATACTAATATCTGTAATATAATTCTGAACTTTGGAATGTCTGTATACATATTGGTTCAGTATTTTCTCAAGGAAATTATACATGTCAACTCATATTTCAGTTTTCAGTATTATATACATATTATATATACTGCAAAGCTATTATCATATTGCGAAATATTTTTCAGTAATTTTCATTAGTATTTTCTAATAATTATTTTATTTTTCCGGTATTTACCAGTGTCCTGTCCAGGCTAGTGTTTCCCAGGAAATGGCCAACCTTGCTTCAAGGTGGAGCAAAATTCAAATTATGGAGCCTGAGAAAATGGAACTTGATTCTTCAGACCTTTTACACATGGATGAGGAATGCAGAATCAAGTCCTAGGGCTCCAGTCTTGCATTGAGGTCCATGGAAGTACAAGAGATTTTTAATGCAGGATCCAGGTCTTAATTTGCAAGTCTTTTTCCCCCTAGTTTTATAGCTAACATGGCTTACAAAGGCATATTTAAAACAAACAAATAAACACTAGGTAAACATTAGTTTACATGTCAGTAAGCAATACTGAAAAAAATATTCAAATATAACATTTAATATATTATATATACAATTCAAATTCTAGTACTTCAGAATCCGTAATATCACACTAACTAGACCAACATACAGGCTTGTTGTCTGCTATCCAGCACTTGCAGTAACCACAAAATTTCTTTGGCTGGGATTTCCAGTAATCAGCCCTAAACATAAATAAACAAATAAATAAATTAGAAAAAAATTTAGGTAGATTTATGCACAATCAGAAACAAAATAACCAAAGCAAAAAGTTCTGAAACAGAGAGCATTAGAAACCAAGTCCAGCCTTACCATGGTGCTTGGTTGTGCTGTCAAGGTTTTCTTCTGCACAAGTTTTTGTGGACAGGTTAGAGAGGCTATTCTAGGTCCAAAACAAGATTTATTAATGAGTTCGACTGCAGTGTTTGATAAAATAGATCAGGCTGTTACCTGTGGCTTTGCAAAAATTTCTACAGACCCAAAGCCTTCACTTACAACAGAAATTATGTTTTTGGTGCTTTTGTAGTCAGCTAACCTTCCAAATTATTAACAGCTGCAGTAGTTAGGCTTATTGAATATATAATACTGGGGAATGCACAATTCATAATATCTGCAATAAAAATATACACTTTGATAGTTTTCAAACTATCAACATAACATAAATACATACCTTGGCTATACAACACAATGAATTTAAATGAAAAATGTAGTGCTATACTATTTTGGGGAAAGGGAAAGGTATATTTTTGGATAACTCAAAACTGTGCAAAGGATTCTGGAACAGATCTGGAATAGACTCTAGGTTATGTCCCAAAATGTATTGGGCCAAAGACTGGAAAATTTGAAATAGGCAATTAGAGAGCAGGTCCACAGCACCTCTTGGACCTTCTCTCTTAGTTGAGAAGTTGTTCCTAAGCCATCTCTAACTTTTTTAACAAATGGAAAGTGAATCCCCATGGTAATCCCTGGTTAACTTTTGAGAGGTACAGAACATCAGGGTTGGAAGGGACCTCAGGAGGTCATCTAGTACAACCCCCTGCTCAAAACAGGACCAATCCCCAATTTTTGCCCCAGATCCCTAAATGGCCCCCTCAAGGATTGAACTCACAACCCTGGGTTTAGCAGGCCAATACTCAAACCACTGAGCTATCCCTTCCCCCCCAAAGCCCTTTGCACAGGTAGAGGAACAGTTTCACTTTTAAGGCTGTATTCTTTGAAGTGAACAAGTATTAATAGCACTGTTAAAGGATTACACATCCATAAAACTTCAAGTAGTATATCATGTGGGACTCTCTATCTTCTAAAAAAGAAAATACATAAAAATCCAAAAAAGTGCTAAAGTCACCAAAAGTCAAGAAATGAAAGAGGTGAGATTCCTAAGCTGTTAACTCTGCTACATTACATGTATGTATATTTTATTCTTGTTTTCCTTAATAAATGCATCATTTAGTAGGTTACCGGACATGACTCCATTCTGCCATTACATCCCGTAGGAGTCAATGGGGCTCTGCACAGGCACTGGAGTCTGAGCTAGCAAATTTAAGGGTGGGATTTACAGCTGAAATCTTGGCTTCGCTGAAGTCAAACACAAAATTCCTATTGTCCTCAATAGAGCCAAGATTTCACCCCATGTTGTTAAATGTATAACAAACATAAAGGATGTGGCTGTGCAATGCTGCAGACTTTAATACTATTTCATTTCATGTGTGATTTTAACTGTGAAAACTATGGCCCTAACTCTCCGAAGACTTATACACATGCTCAATTTCATGCACTGAGTAGTCCCACTAGGGGACTACTAAAAGGGGCAGATTCCCTGATCCACCAAGCTAATTTCACGCCGCTTAAAGGAAACTGAGACTGTCACCAGAGAGTATCCCCCATGTAAGGAGAATCTCCACCATCTTAAAGATGGTGGAGCAGTGGAACACGGGAACCCTTCCCGCATTTGGAATAACAGCAAGAAGGGGTGTGTCAGAGTCCTGCGAGTGACATGGCAGGGATGCTGAAGTGGGGCTCCAGTATGATCAACTCTCCACTGGCAAAAGGTTGTTTAAGCCTGATCTACTGTGATTATTTTCATCGATATACTACACTGATACATGCACTAGTATGGATGCAGTTATATTGGTGAAGAGCACCTTTACACAGATATAACTGTGTCCACACTAGTGGGATCATGCCACTGTAACTATACTGGGATAGTTAAAGCAGTACAAATTTCTAGTGTAGACTAGGCCTAAGGAACCTCATGTCAGTGGAATAAGATAAGGCTGGCCCCAGCTTGCACTTGAGCCAGGCACCAGAACCAGGGAACTATGAGCAGCTCCCTGAGAACCACGCCTCTCCACTGTACCTGAGCTATGCTCGGTACAAGCCCATGGTGGATAAAGTTAAGCACATGCTTAGCTGTTTGTGGGATTGGGGTATAAATTTGTTAAGCACTGTGCACATTTGCCAAGTGTTAAGTTGTTTACATGAAGGCAAGTTTATTCTCTTTTTAAAACATGCCACATTAAAAAATTATCATATATCAAAGATAATTGGATATATGTTAAAATAATACTTGAAACAGAAATGGTCAATATGGTAAGAGAAAGATGTAAATCAGGCAGATCTGTTCTGGGATAAGCTCCCACAGTTCTTTGATATAACAGATGGACTAGCATGACAAACATGTGAAGACTTAGCTTTCTCACTGCCAAATGAAAGTACGCATTGCTAAACTGCTGATAGCATACTGAGTTTTCCAGGCCCCAAATCCTTGGGTTCTCACCAAAAAAAGTGTTGGTGGCCTCAGAGTGTGGCCACCAACTCTTGCTGGTGGCCGCTCTGACCATTTCCCCTAAAATACTTAATTAACTTTAGGAAAATCAAATAAATATGCACATATTCATGTCCAAATCATTGTAATTTATTTATGTAGGGTTTTTTGCACACTCAAGAATAAAAATAACGTGCAGTTATCTCCTTACTGGATCTAAACAGAACAGAAACACAAATAAGGTGCTTTGCACATTCTCACATTCTTGTCTTTTTTCTTATTGTTTCTTTTGCTTTTTTGGGTGGGGGGTTGCTTTTCTTTTTTTAAAACTTGCTTGCTAGTAAGTCTGCTGTGGAATGTGATATTAACAAACATATAAATATCACTTTTCACAGCAGACTCACTCAGTCCCAGCAAGCCCAGGGACAAATTAAGCCCTGGATGGGGAAGTGGTTACAGAGGCAGCAAGGTGATGGGGCACTGGGGGAGGCAGCATGGGCCAGGGATGATTGGGGAGGGTGAGCTCGGGGACAGAACCCATCACCACACAGCCCGGGAATGGAACCCAAAGCCCTTTGTACAGGGGATGGGGCTCAGGGATGGAGCCCAAAGCCCCATGGGTGGAACCTTTCACCCACCACCCCAGGGCTGAAGCCCAACCCCACCACCCCTGGGAAGGTGGGGAACACACACTGGCTGTCCGCTCCTCCAGCTTTTCTGTCTCCAGAGGTGGCCAGGACCCAACCACTGCTGGCAGCCCCAGGGAAGTGGTCGCTGCTTTGCCCCTCCCCTCACCACCACCCAGGAGTCTTTGGCCACAAGAAAAGCCCCTTTTGGCCGCATGCAGTCATGGTGGCCGCATTTGAAAAACACTGCTTTAAACAATTCAACAGAGTGGGATATGTCTGCACCAAACTGTATACTCCATTTTGTCACGTAACTTCCATTTTGTATTATAAGCGTCATTCTTTGCTATGTGCTAAACAGGCTTGATCTTGCCCAAGGCAAGTCTATTATTATGAATTCCTGACAGCCACTCTGCACAGGAAAGGTGTTTGATGCCTTGTTGAAGAACTATAACTGAGAAGCCAACATAGAGCTACCTAGGGCCATGAACTGTCTCTCAATTGCCCAGCCCCAATGAACAATGTTTTTTGTACATGGCTTGTAGATTTGCACTTTCTCCAGCTGGGCACATGACATGAGAGACTGTATTTGGGGGGGTGGCATTTCTCAGAGGTGGGGTCAACCCCAGGAAGCGGGATGTGCAGGATAGAAAAGACAGGAGGGGGGTCTCTGGCCAGCCTGAAACACTGAGTAACCTCAGACTCATAGAAGGGGTAAGAGTAAGACCAAACCAGCGGAGGGTTTGTCTCAGAACTTTTGTTATTTAGCAGAGATCTATAACTCTCTGTGTCTTTTAAGATTAAAGTGACTGTGGTTAAGAAATTCCTTTGCTAAACCTGTGTTCCTTACTTTCCTGTCACGTCACCTCCGAAGGGGCTGAACTAGAAGCCCGAGTGACCCCAGCCAAGATGGAACTCCGTGTAAGTGACTGGATAGAGCCAAGAGAGGTAAGAGGCACTGCTTTCAGAGTCTGCTGTGGTTGGACGGTAGATAAGATAGTTTGTGATCATGTAATTAAAAGCTGTATCATAATGCACACATAAAATGGTGAGTTAAAGTTGCACAAGCAATCATTATTTCAGCATTTCCTAACTTTTGAGCACTTGACTTTGTAATCTTAATGTTCTTTTATTATTTTGGGGGGGATTATACAGTGTCAAATTACTGCTTTGCAATCCTGTTTAAAGACAAGTTTCTTGCCCCAAATGCCTGTACAATCTAAGGCTCCAATTCTTCAAAGATTTATGCACGTGTTTATCTTTAAGCATGTGAGTACTTCTATTGAACTGAATAGTTATTCTGGAATAGCTCCCCATGTGGACACTCTATTTAGAAAAAAAGTTATTTTAATTGCATAATAATCAGTGTGCTTCTGAAGTGAAGTAATTACTCTGCAATTAAAATCACTTTTCTTCTGGAATAGAGTGTCCACATGGGGAGCTATTGCAGAATAAACTATTAGCTATATCAGGGGCCAGCAACCTTTCAGAAGTGGCGTGCTGAGTCTTCATTTATTCACTCTAATTTAAGGTTTTGCGTGCCAGTAATACATTTTAATGTTTTTAGAAGGTCTCTTTCTATAAGTCTATAATATATAACTAAACTATTGTTGTATGTAAAGTAAATAAAGTTTTTTAAATGTTTAAGAAGCTTCATTTAAAATTAAATTAAAATGCAGAGCCCCCTGGACCAGTGGCCAGGATCCGGGCAGTGTGAGTGCCACTGAAAATCAGCTTGTGGGCTGCCTTTGGCACGCGTGCCATAGGTTGCCTACCCCTGACCTATATAGATATTCCTATATATATATATATATATATATATATATATATAGCTATTCTGGTCAATTTCTCTGCATAGACAAGCCCTAAGTTTTTGCAGGATTGGGAGAGGAAGCCAGTAGAGGCTTGCAAGTGTCTGCTTCAGGTTGGATTGGGTATAAAAAGAACTTGACACTCTTGAGCTCAGGTCAGGGTGAATTTGGACCACCAGGGGGCTAGGTTTGTACTAGGATGGAGGGAGCAAGGAAAGGATCTGGCTCTCTGTCCTCAGAGCCCAGTGGAGGTGGTGGCAGCGGGCTGGAGGAGTCAGCAGTGGGACAGCGGGCTGGCTGTGCTGAGAATGGGCCTTTGTCTTCCTGAAAAGGAAGTGCAGCAGCGCCAGGATACAGAGAAAGCTTGGAGCAGGCAGGTAACCCCCACTGCCCTGCCCTGCAGGGGGTAAGAGTGGAACACCCACACACACATACTGCAGCATGGCAGGCACAGCATGATGCAGACCCAGCTGGCTGGGCATGTGGGCTTGATACCTCCCCACTGCCTGCCCACAGAAAGCCCTGTGGGGAGAGGTGCTGGGCTTCCTAGAGCCGCTGCCTGGTGGCCAATCTCCCTGGAGGGGCACATCTAGGACAGGCCATCCCAGTCCTGCAAGAAGGAGCCCTGGTGGAGTCTGAAATGTCTGTGCCCAGCAGTGGCATTGATGGAGCCTCCTGCAGGGTACAGCAGAGTGTAGGACTACAGACAGGACAGGGGGTGCAGGGCTCCCAGACCTAGAGTTTGGCACAATTGCTGTGGGGAGCCGTGGGCTGGAGTGAGGGCAGAGAGTGAAGTAGAGGCTTGCAATCCAGCCAAGACCCGACGGGACCACCCAACTACAAGGTTCGGGTTGGGTCAGGTATAAAAACAACTTGATGAGCCCAGATTTGGACTGGCTGTGGTCTAGTCAGGATTGGATTGGGCTTTAAAATTAGGGCTGACCAGACCTCTAGAAGCCAGCAGGGAACAAGTTCTCCTGGTACTGTGAACAGAGGTTCAGGTCAATGGCCACAACTGCCCACCCCCAGGGAAGGCTTTCACAGCATCTTCACTCAATAACTGCTCCTCAAAATGGCAGAAGAAGCATAGTCTTGGGACCTGCAAGCAAGGACATGGGGTGAAAAATCACTGAGTCAATGGAAACATTGACACTGACTTGCAGGGGGTCAGGATTTCACCTATTGTGTACTAGTCTCACCTTGAAATCCTTCTCTCATTTCAATGCAAATAGATGTATGTATCCTGAATTTACAGCTGAGGTGAGAACACAGGCTTACCTGCTCAGGATGCTAAAACTAGGAGGCACCAATGGAGCTTTATGTGATATCTATCCCAACTTGCCTCATTTCTTTAACAGAAATAATTCTAAATTCACAGTGCTATTTGACTAAAGATTACCCAGCCTTTTCCCTGGGAAAAGACATGAACACTGTATCACTTACTAAAAACCTGCAGACAGTCCTACAACTGGATATCCCTTGATTTAAAAGAGAGGGGGGCTGATGGTCGAGCCTTTTCCATATACAACAGCTTAGGAACAAGCTCCCAGTTCCCACCCCTGTCCAAAATGACCCTGGATCTGTTGGCCTTCAGGCATGCTGCAAGATGCATCAATTTCTGTGGGCTGTGGCAGAGGGTGGGATTTGATTATGGTTATAACTGCATAGGAAAGGGGAGTTTTGTGTTTTGCTGCAGGCTGATTGGGATAAGATACTATTTAATTTTATTTCTTAGCTGTAATTTGTTTCCATTCAACATTCCCCCCGCCCCCTTTTTTATTACTATATAATTCCAAAGAAATAAAATAACACAGGCTCCTACCCTGCAAGAAAATTTCCATAGGCTGATGCATGTGCCCATACAATGGGTCTGGACTGGTGCAGGGTCTATCTGTGTGGATTAGGGCCTTGGATTGTAAATTATTAAAAAAAATCAGTTTTTCTATTTTGTAAAGCAATATAAACATCTACAGCAGTACATAAGATGAAATTCACAACTGAATCAGTGCGGTCGTATCCTTGTACACACACGTGGAGCTCCACTGAAGTCACTAGATCTCTGTGGGAGTACAGGGATTCCACTGAGTAACAGGATCTGGCCTGCTTCTCAAACAAAAAATAAACCAGTGCACAATGGTTGGGGAACTGTGCAATAACAATGGTAGCAATAATTAGTTAGGGCTTGTCTGCACTAAAGCTGTAAGTTGACCTACGTTATGCTACTTCAGTTACGTTATGTAATGGAAGTCAACACAACTTAGGTCCACTTACAGAGGTGTCTAAACGGTGCTGTGTCGATGGGAGATGCTTCTCAGGGAGCTGGAGTACACAAGTCAATGGAGAGTACTCTGCCATCAACTTAGCAGGTCTTCACTAGACCAGCTAAATCGACACCGCTGCATCGATTGCAGCAGTGTCAATTTAGCCATAGGTATAGACATGCCATTAATCACAGTTGTAGCTAGCATGGTTGATACTAATGAAGACAGGGCCCAGGTTACAACCTACACCATCTAATACTCATTTCCTGCGATACGCAATTGAATTAAATTTAAGTACCTTTGGAGTCCATTACATTAAATGCAAAGATTATGAATTATTGCGGGTCTCTGTGATCAAAGGACTGAACTATCGGATTGGATTGGCTGAACTGTGTGTGAACCTTACCTTTTGAAGCTATACCCTGAGGAAAAAAACACTGTATGCTGATTACCCGTTCATCAAGACTGTAGGTGAAAGGCCCAACCTGTATAAAGACATAGGCTGATTTACCCAGTCTGTGCGTGCGAAGGATTGACTCCTTCCTGCCTGAGCACTTGTGTATCTGGGGTAGAGTGATTTTGGTAAGTTTATTAGCATGCATGTAGGTTATTTTATTGTTTTTAATATGTTTTCTCTGTAATGCTATCACTTTAAGAATAAATGAGCTTGTTTAGAATGAGATGTGTGGTAATTTATAACTAGGCAATTACACTTTTAATAGCCTCTGAGCAAAGCACAGATTCTGACCTGTTTAGCCATTCAGGTTTGCTGGGAATAACACAGTGTTAGCAGGGAACCATGCAGCCTGCAAAAACTCCAATTTCAAGGGAGAGAGATGCAAGTTTCTGCGCGAGTGAAGTGATGACTGAGGAGCTGGAAGCCAAGCATGGCTTCGCTTGCTGGACCATGGAGCAGGAATACAGGTTTAGTTGCTCTGAACTGTGGCAACCTTATCATACAGTAACAGGGAAGGAAAAAAACTCTAAACCAAGTACTGGTCTGTTTCAGGTTGCGTGAACAATTAATTTGTGAAATCCTAACAGGTTGTGGAAACCATACAAAAGCATTGCTACTGCCGACTGAAATAAATAGCACTGCATTTAAGTATATTTAGCAAATAATGCAAATTGCAGAAACATAAAGGAAGGAGATTAAAGGGACACTAGAACAAATCTTATTCACCTGATGTACGATGACTATTTAACTCATTATTGTGAAGTCGATTAAGGCCAAAACTTAAATACTGTAAGACAAAATGTAACAGCTAAAATTAAATATTACTGTTTCCAATCATTTAAAAGAGTATTAAAATTATGTATCTATATTGATTTCTTCAACACCAACTCTATCTAGAGCCACAGGCACTCAAGGAGTCCTGTTTTAGGGAATGAAATGTAAACGCTCCTCTGCAGCGTTTACCACCCAAAGATTGCAGCACTTTGCAGCACAAAAAAGTGAAGTTCAAGAGAAACAGAAAGTGAAGCTGCCCAGGTTGCTTCCCACAGACTAAGACCAGAGTCACAGACACAAAACAAACAGCACCAAGTAGGGGAGACGTGCATCAAGTTTGTCAAATCCTCGTCGGTCATCACCGTGGGTGTTATTAGTGGCACAGGTGAGGGATTTATTTGGAAACACTGACGGTTTTAGGCAGCCAGGGTGCTCTGCTACCCCGGGGTAAGGAGGGGGCTGCACCGTGGAGATCCCTGCTGGGAGCGAGCTGCTCCCCAGGGGGGCACGTGCACCGCCGGGAAACCCCCAGCAGCGCGTACGCTGGGGCCGGCAGCCCCCTACCCTGCATTACGGGGTTGCTGGCTGCGGCACGGGGAGGAGGATCCGTTCCACGCACACGGCGGGGGGGGGAGAGGCTCCCTGCTCTCCCCCGCGCGCGCACGCACACACACACACACACACACGGGCAGGGGGGGGTTGGGATGGCCACTCACATCGCCGCCGCCCTGCTCCGGCTGCCGCCGCCCTGCTCCCAGCCCCGCGCGCCGGGCCCCTTCGAACGGCCCGAGCTGCTGCACTCAGCAGAGGCACAGTCTGGCCCGTCACACGGCCTGGAGCTACGGGCGCCGAGAAGGCTCAAGCCGCGCTCCCCGCCCGCCCCCCCCTCCCAAGAGTCAGTCATCAGCGCTCTGCGGGGAGGCGCTGAGCAAGGGAGCCACGGCGACTCGGTGAGTGACTCGCACGCGCTACAGGTTGCTCCTGACGCCCCTTCCCCTCGTGCCAACACTCCCTGCGCACCTGGGGGGGGGGGGGGAGGCGCGGGGCCCGCCTCGTCGGAACTACAGGGCGGGGGGCGCTGCCCCCCAGGGGCTGGCCGGGCGGGGGCCGGGAGCTGCGCTCGCCCCGTGACGCGGGGAGTCCCGCTGCGGGGCGGGGAATCCCCCCCCCGGGACTCGGCCCGCGGCGCGGGGGTGGGGTGGGGCGAATGACACCGGGGACACGGACGGGAGCGCCTGGCTCCGGCTCGTCCCGGCTGTACGCGAGGCGCCCGCAGCCCGGCCGGGGCGCGGCGCAGCGACCCACGCGGCTGCGCCAACTTTCCGTGGAGTTTGAGCCTCGTGCATTCGGTAACTGATACTGCTTGTCGCCCCCCCCCCCCCCCGCCCCGGTGCCTTCTCTCCGGCCCCCTCCGCACCGGGCTGCCCCTGACCCCGCAGCTCCCCTGTGCTGCCTTTCACCTGATCCCCTCGCTCCCTGTCACCAGACCCCGCTCTGTGTGTGCTCCCCCACATCCCGCACCAGGAACCCCCCCTTTCCCCGTTCTTCCCCTCTCACCGGCTCCCCCCACGCTCCCACTCGGCAGACCTCGCTCCCCGTACTGCCCCGCACCGCTGCTCCTCCCCTGGGCTTCACCTCCCCAGATCCTGTCCTCCGGCTCTCTCGCTCTTCACCAGACCCCCCACTCCACACTTCCCTTCATCAGAACCTGAGCTCCCCCCCCCCATCACCAGACCCAACCCCCTCGGCTCCCCCATGCGCCTGCTCACCAGAACCGCTCACTCGACCCCCTGGGTCGTTCTGCCCCCCCCTCACCAGACCCTCTGTGACCCCCCCCACCCCGGGGCTCTGCCACCCCCACCCGATCCTCTGTGCCCCTTCCCCCGTGACTGTCCCCTCCCCCAATCCTCTGTGCCCTCCCCCGGGGCACTCTCCTCCCCCCATCACCTGATCTGTGCCCCCCCCCCAGGCTCTCCCTTACCTCTCACGGATTCTCTCTGCCACCCCCCCCCCCCGACTCTCCCTTCCCCCTCACTCGATCCTCTGTGCCCCCCGCCCGGGACTCTCCCCGCCAATCCTCTCCCCCTATGTTGCCCCTTACCAGGATCCCTTTCTCTAACCCCCCATGGCAGCTGTCCTGGTTCAGGCAGGCTTTCTGAACTGGCATTGGTGTTAGAGGGACTGGGGGAGTTTCAGGTAGCTGCTCTGCCTGTGTGGTGTGTGCAGCTCTGCAGAGTTACATACACTCGCACCTGTGCACTCAACACTATTTGGTCTTGTCCTGTAATGAAGGGCTCCGGGCTGGGCTCAGAGAAATACAAGGTGTGCATGCGCCATGTGATCGCTAGTGTGTGTGTACGTACTCACTGCAGCAGCAGCTTGTTGCTGCCTCTTTCTAAATGCAGCTACATGTCAGCCCCAGATTGGCTGTTTCTGCATCTGGAGGTGATGATGTTTATCACTTAGCTATGACTCTTAGGCACTAAGTTGGCTGGAAATCATCTTAAACATGGAGCAGACAATCATCATTATTTGTATATTGGAGAAGTAGCTCAGAGTAAGTTTAAAGGTCTTAACACTCCCCTCCTTGTGGCCCCCATACTATTGGAACCTGGTCCCCGGAGTTTATTGGTTTTCTTTCTTTCTACACAATCCAAGTGTTTGCATAAGGGGGGTAATCACAACTGACAGCTTTTGCTATAGTCATCCAGGGGAGGAGGAAGAAGTCTGATGACTCATTTCAGACTTTCATTGAATACAGAGGCCATTATTGTTTGTTACCCAAAAAAAAGTGAATTGTAAATGGAACAAAAACGTTATCTTACATTCACAACAAAAATAGAAAACAAAGATAGCAACAAACTTTTTTACTCTTAGGCTTCCTAAAGAACGTACTACAAAAAGAAAGTAATTTTGCTTTTTTTCTGAAGGAGGCTGTGTGGTCCGAATGTCATAGCTAACTGCAGTAGTTATACATCTGTCAGCGTTTCCATTATAAGCCCCCATTTTTGTGTACTTTACAACTTAGTTATCAGATGTTCACTGGCTTGAAACTTGGTCTACATACTCTCCTTTGGAAATAGTTGTTAAAATAAACCATTAAATGAATCTGCTAAGATGACTTAATGAGAATGTGGTGGAAAAAGCATACTTCCTTTGTATTCCTCTAAACTTAAAACTTATATTTACAAAGGAATATTGTTGACTATTAGACCAACATTTCTTTTAATATTTTCCTTAAAGTGAAATAGTCAAAAGACTAATGTCTAAAAGTTTCTCCTTTGTATGTAAAATAATTGATCTTCATAACTATTATGCATTCAGCTTTAGAAATCCCAAATTGAATTCCACCATAACCTCTCTGAAGAAGCTGTTACAGTATTGCTATGAATTAGTATTAAGAAACTTGGCTAAATCTTTGCATGTTCAGTGAAATGATGCAAAGTCTTACAGAGCTATAGACCTCCTGCAGAGTGTTAAGTGCAAACAGCGCAGCGTGTTAAAATCCATAGTAGCACAAACCAGAAGCCAAAGTGAAGATATTAAAACGGGGAGCAAGCTAAGTGATATATGTACCGAAGACCAGTGGGATGGTTTTATTGTTCCTTTTAACTGCTGTTTTTTGTTTCCAGACATGTAATAGGCATAATATTTTTGATGCTTAATTTGTGTGTATGTATGTGTTTTGGCTCAGTGAAACATGACTGGTTTCAGAATAGCAGCCGTGTTAGCCTGTATCTGCAAACATAACTTATGCTCAAATAAATTTGTTAGTCTCTAAGGTGCCACAAGTACTCCTTTTCTTTTTTTGAAACACGACTGCCACCCAATGGACAAATTTCAATACTATACAAACATTTATTTTTATTTACATTGAAACATTAATGCAGTTTAATAACAATTTAATTTGGTTTAGAGAATTTTTAACATGTAGAATAAGTCAATTCAGAACTGTTTTTATTTAATTATAAGAGTTTTTAGTTTGCACTATTTAGTTCACAGGTTTCAGAGTAACAGCCATGTTAGTCTGTATTCGCAAAAAGAAAAGGAGTACTTGTGGCACCTTAGAGACTAACCAATTTATTTGAGCATAAGCTTTCGTGAGCTACAGCTCACTTCATCGGATGCATACTGTGGAAAGTATAGAAGATCTTTTTATACACACAAAGCATGAAGAAATGGGTGTTTACCACTACAAAAGGTTTTCTCTCCCCCCACCCCACTTTTATTTAGTTCACAGTATTTAATTTACTAGTGAGGAGAACATTAAAGTGGACCCTCTGAAATAAATAAAAGCAGTGGTTTACATGTTCCTGATCTGTCTCAAGATGCCTTAACAATTGCTGAGAACTGATTTATAGAGGAGCTGCAGAAAATTGCTTCCCAAAGTTGTGAGTTCTAGAAACCCATACCTTCCAAGCTCATAAACTGTTAATAAATTATACTGTTAGGGTAGACTCACCATATTGTGTGTCTCAGAAACCTATTAATCCTGCAGTGAAGTGCGTGCCTAAAACAATTGTGCCATAGAGCCAGCATAGACTAAGTACCACAAAAGCTGGCAGAGCTGCTTCATAAGTCTGTCTAATGGTCTTTGGCATAAGTTTTTTCCACATTTGGGCCAAGATATATATATATTTTTTTAAAAGTTATGCATCAAAAGTGAACTGATTTTTCAAAAGTGCTGAGTACTCAAAAGGTCCTATAGATGTCAGAGGGAGATGTTGGGTGCTCAGCACTTCTGAAAATCTGGCTGCTTATTTAGAATCCTAAATATGAACACAGGAGCCTAACTTTAGGCAGCCATTTAAAAAAAAAAATATCTTTCTTGAGGTCTTTTTATTTTGTATCAGGTAGGTAAACCAGACTGTAGTTGAGCAGGGACTGTATTGCTTTCTTATCAGCAGCCTTGGGGCTGCACCTAAACTGCATAAACTGGAACAGACTTCCAGCTGGCTGTCTGCTCAGATCAAATTAAAGCATTGGGCACAAAGACTTGTAGTCTCCTTGAGAATGCTTCCATATTAAAGGTGAACTTTTCATATGGCTTGGGAGCTGCACTTGAGTCATAGATATTTATGAAATCATGTTTATAGTTCCATACTTTCTTCATTTTTTTACTAAAAAAAAAAAAAAGAGGAGTACTTAGTCTCTACGGTGCCACAAGTACTCCTTTTCTTTTTGCGGATACAGAGTAACATGGCTGCTACTCTGAAACCTATCATTTTTTTACTGTAACACAAATCTATTTCTATACCATAGTTGAGCAAAAAAAAAAATTAAAGTTAAGGAAGGACACTCCATCCTTAAATCATTCTTTTGTGCCTATTGTGTTGTAGTATAAATAGTAAGTGATATGTATGCCCTGAGCTGATGCCTCTGATATCTTGCACCATTTCTCCAGTTAACGGCTTTACCTTTGGACTTCTTGGTTCACACTTTTAATACAGTACTAGTTTTTAACATGTGGATTTTTAAATAAGTGGTATTTCAGTAGACAGTGAAGTTACCAGTTGCTTTCCCATTTCCCCCCTCATTTAGAGAGCACTGGAGAAGTCAAATTAGGTGATGATAAACAAGATAGATCTTTACAATGAAACAGACTATCTCTAAACTGGGAATGCTTTACCAGTATGGGAATGCCAGTGTGCTGTACTGGCAAAGTTCCCCTAGTGTGGACATAGCTAAACTGGCAAAGATGCTTTGTTCCAATACAATAAAAGCACCAGCTATGAACAAAACAAACTGCATCTGTAAAAGCAGTTTTGCTGTTATAACTGCGCTGGGGGTACCAGATAGGGATCCCACCTCCTAATACCCTTGACCAATATAGCCATGCTGGCAGAAGTTCAGCTCTGATCCTGCAGATGTACATATGTACACTTCCATTGAAAGCGTGTAAGTAGTCTCACTGTTAAGTATTTGCAAGATTTGGGGCTTCACTCATGTTAGCAGCCCTGTCAACTCCCGGGTGTGTAGGGGCTATCCCAGTGAGTAAAAGTTTGTAGGATTCAGCCCATATGGCCTAATTCTATATACAATGAAATGGATGATACTGTGCTATCCATTGGGTAAGGATCTAGCACATTATAAAAATTAAGGTTGTCAGAAATTTTCAGTGTAACAGGAGCTTTAAACCTCTGTTTTGTAAAAATCTCATTTGACATGGCAAAAAGTGAAACAGAAAATAAACTTTGAGTACTATTTGAATCTTTTATGGTGATTTGGTGAAAATTGGGTTGATATTGACAGGATTATAAGAGTTTCAACGTGATCCCTGTTTTGAAATTTTTCCATGCATTGCAGTTTTGCCAACTGTTGTGATTTTTATCATGAGTCTCACAATATTTGGTGTGTTCTTGTGATGTCCCAGCTCAGAGACTTGAACACAGGAACTTTTTTTTTTTTTTGAAAACAAGGAAGTTTCTAGCCCTTATCATTGCCGACAAAAGCTTGAAAACATGAACCTAAAGGCTCAAAACCCAAGAAGGCAAAGAAGAACCCTAACTTAATTATTTTTTAATCTCATGTTTTTTTAATGTTGTAACTCATGATTTTTGAGCACTTGCGGTTGGCAATATCAGTTTCATAGGTTTATTTGGGACACCCTTTGCAAGAAATCTCAAAAACTTGAGACTAACTCTCCCATAACTTAGGAGAAAGTTGAACTGGGAAACAGGAGATGAGTTCAAATTTCATGTCTATTTAGGCTATGTCTACACTAGCACTGTTGTCGGTGAAACTTTTGTTGATCAGGGGTGTGGAAAAAAGCACACTCCTGACTGACATAAGTTTCACCTAGAAAAGCACTCGTGTGGATAGTGCTATGTCAGCAGGAGACGCTCTCCTGCCAACATAGCTACTGCTGCTCAGTGTGGGTTGTTTAATTATGCCAATGGGAGAGCTCTCTCCTGCCTGCATAGAGTGGCTACACCAGAGATCTTTCAGTGGCGCAGCTGCAGTGATACATAGCTTGAGTGTGGTTTATATTCCCATGCACCGGCTCCCACTTATTAGGGACCAATGCCATGAATCCCAACCTGAGAAGGTAGTTAAGTATGAGTTGCTAACTCATTTTACAAGTTAGTTAACAGAGCTTTGTGGGGGAATCATGTGATTCTCCCACTCTCAGGCCAGTTCCTGGGTGGCAGTCCTTTGGTACTAACTGTGATTGCCTCAGCAGCTCTGATTTAGGCTTTCTGATTTAGACATTTTTGAATGAACTCCAAAATATTTTTATTTACTTATAGTTATTGTTGGGTTTTTCATTCTTCTCTCTGGAGCCTGGACATTGACTATATCTTGACCAAGACATTTGGACTTTGACAAAAAATAATTGATTACCCTTGTCTTCGACCATGCAGTTATGTTCCCTCTGGGGCACTGACAGTGGTAATCAGTGACCAAATAGTCTCATTAAAACCATGTATCATTTATTTCAAATAAAAGCATTTGAGAAAACAGAACTTGAAACAATAAAAAAACAGTGTATGCATGTCTAGGTTACCAGGTGTTTAACCATATTCTACATGGGGACCATAGTAGGCCTAGCTCCCTACAGTCTCTTCCACAGAGCCTGTTTTTCTGTCTGTTGCCCTTTCAGAACTCACTGATGCTCCCTGGACAGCCCCTGGCAACTCATTCCACTTTGTAGGAATCATAACACTTTTTAACTGTTTGTAGCCTTTTAATCTAGTAATCCCATCTTTGGCAAAACAAAGTTTGCAACTTGGTGGAGACAGGCTCCTTAAAGTTAACAGCTGCCCCCATTGTCTTCCAAATATGTGCTTAGGACTACTTGTGTTGCTTCCCTGTTTTCTCTCCCACAGCCCCCCATTAAGATAGATTCAATGCATTTATAGAGGAAAGTTTTACAATCCAAATATACAATAACTTCCCTGCATTGACCAAGTTGCATACAATGTTCAAACAGTTGTTAGACCTTAGTGTCACAGTTCAGGACAACTGCAGCTGTTTCCCGTCAGTGGCTCAGTAAGGATGCCCACTCTTAAGTTTCTGGCTCCCTCGTCGTTGCCTCTCTTGCGTGAAGTCTCTCATCTCTCTCCCTTCTGTCCAGGGTGTTTCCAGGCTAAACAGTTCCCTGCTTTAATTGTGTTGTTTGCAGTCAAAGACAGTCTTCTTGAGCAGACCTGCTTTGCTTCTCTTCTCAGACAGTACACAGTGTAATTGCTACAGTTATAAGTTACCACACAGTTCTTTCTAAGCAAGCATATTTTAATCTTAAGGTAAAAGTACTACAGAGTGAATGTTTAAAAGCAGTAAAATACATGCGTGCTTATAGTCTTGACAGAGATCAGCCCCCCCTCCAGTCTCCACAAGGGCTCTGATTGGTGTTAGTTGTTCCAACTGTTAGTCTTTCAAACCCTTCCCTAAGGATTGTGAACCAGAGGTCTGGTCCATTTGTGGGATCAGAACAAAAGCCCTGAGCCTGTTTAGGACCAGGCTATTTATCTAAAAATCCTTTTTTGTCTATTGGCCCCTGGAGAATCCAGACTGGGTCTTTGAATTGTCCTCCCATCACAGGCGATCTGCAGACAAAAGGTCTTCCTCCCTCCCCCACCCCCAGCAAAGCTTCAAAGGCTGAATTGTAGGTAGGGGCTTGTAATCTCTTCCTACCCAGTATTTTCTAAGAATTCTACTTCACACACATTGTCCCAAAAGATCAACTGTCTTCTATATTGATCAGCATAGTTTTTGAAGGTCATGTTATCTTCCAGAGATTGCATTAATCCTTCTTCCTCCTAGAGAAGTTCCATACAATCTCCCAATAGTACACAAACATTCACATTTTCAATACAATGGACCTCAAAGGTATTAAATGTAATTCAATAAGGTTTAACTTAATTCCATAAGGTTTGCTGAGAATCTTGTCATATCTGTCACACTGTGTTCATAACATTACGTAGCAGCCTCAAGTCTCTCTCACAGAGTCACTGCAGGCTTAGTCAGGAAGGGCCTAGTCCAGCGCGGTAGGCCCAAATCTTAACTTCTTAGCCATGCTTCCTTTCATATTGAGCATGCTTCGGTTAGATCAGTGGTTCTTAACCAGGGATAATAGAAGTCTTCCAAGGGTTCTGGAACATCAACTTATCTAGATATTTGCCTGGTTTTACAATAGGCTACATAAAAAGCAGTAGTAAAATCAGTACAAACTAAAATTTCACACAGACAATTATTTGTTTTGTACTGCTCTACATACTATATCAGCGGTTCTCAAACTGTGGGCAAGTTCGTTTTAAGGGGTCGCCAGGGCCAGTGTTGGGCTTTCAGGGGCCCAGGGCAGAAAGTCCAAGCCCTGCTGCGTGGGGCTGAAACCAAATCCCGAGTTTTTAAGTGAGGTGAAACTTGGGGTATGCAAGACAAATTAGACTCCTGAAAGGGGTCCAGTAGTCTGGAAAAGTTGAGAGTTGAGAGCTGGATTAGATGAGCTCTGACCACTAAATAACACACTTCTCCCAAAATCAGGGACATAACTGTCTCCTGTATGTGACTGCTATCCAGTTAAATTAAGTCTCATCTATTGGTGAACTAAATAGAGACTTGCAAATACTCCTATACCTCAAGTAATAGAGATCGGATCTGGGGGTCTGAAGGGCCATTGTTTAAATCTTTGTCATTGACCCATGTAAACGGATGTTATGGTTGTGAGTGACACATCTTATTTTTGACATTTTTGTTTTTAAAACAAATTACACAATGAGAGGACATCTTGTAACACACAACAATTATTATAATCTATATATTATAGCATGACACTAAAATACAGGAGTTAAACATTTCAGTCATTTGTCATCTCACCCTCTCTCCTTCCTGATCCATGGAACCTACTCACTGATACATGAAAACCGTGGTTTTTTTTAAAAAAACAAACAAAAAAAACCCAAGGAAATAAACACACAGATTTCAATTAGTGACCATAAAAGTTGCATCAGGACACACCAATTTAAAACCTGAAAAGCACAGAAATAACAGGTTACGGGAAAAGTCTCTTGCCTTCCATTTCACATTGCCTACTCACTATCAATAATACACTAGAATCATAGAACAACAGAGTTGGAAGGGACCTCTGGAGGCCATCTAGTCCAACCCCCTGCCCAGAGCAGGACCAATCCCAATTAAATCATCCCAGCCAGGGCTTTGTGAAACCTGACCTTAAAAACTTCTAAGGAAGGGGATTCCACCACCTCCCTAGGTAACGCATTCCAGTGTTTCACCACCCTCCTAGTGAAAAAGTTTTTCCTAATATCCCACCTAAACCTCCCTCACTGCAACTTGAGACCATTACTCCTTGTCCTGTCATCTGCTATCACTGAGAATAGTCTAGATCCATCCTCTTCGGATCCACCTTTCAGGTAGTTAAAAACAGCTCTCAAATCCCCCCTCATTCTTCTCTTCCGTAGACTAAACAATCCCAGTTCCCTCAGCCTCTCCTCATAAGTCATGTGTTCCAGACCCCTAATCATTTTTGTTGCCCTTCGCTGGACTCTTTCCAATTTCTCCACATCCTTCTTGTAGTGTGGAGCCCAAAACTGGACACAATACTCCAGATGAGGCCTCACCAATGTTGAATAGAGGGGAACAATCACATCCCTCGATCTGCTGGCAATGCCCCTACTTATACATCCCAAAAGGCCATTGGCCTTCTTGGCAACAAGGGCACACTACTGACTCGTATCCAGCTTCTTGTCCACTGTCACCCCTTGGTCCTTCTCTGCAGAACTGCTGCCTAGCCATTTGGTCCCTAGTCTGTAGCGGTGCATTGGATTCTTCCGTCCTAAGTGCAGGACTCTGCACTTGTCCTTGTTGAACACCATCAGATTTCTTTCGGCCCAATCCTCCAATTTGTCTAGGTCCCTCTGTATCCTATCCCTACCCTTCAGCATATCTACCTCTTCTCCCAGTTTAGTGTCATCTGCAAACTTGCTGAGGGTGCAATCCACACCATCCTCCAGATCATTAATGAAGATATTGAACAAAACCGGCCCCAGGACCGACCCTTGGGGCACTCCGCTAGATACTGGCTGCCAACTAGACATGGAGCCATTGATCACTACCCCCCGTTGAGCCCGACAATCTAGCCAACTTTCTACCCACCTTGTGCATCCATCCAGCCCATACTTCTTTAACTTGCTGACAAGAATACTGCGGGAGACCGTGTCAAAAGCTTTGCTAAAGTCGAGGAATAACACATCCACTGCTTTCCCTTCATCCACAGAACCAGTTATCTCATCATAGAAGGCAATTAGATTAGTCAGGCATGACTTGCCCTTGGTGAATCCATGCTGACTGTTCCTGATCACTTTCCTCTCCTCTAAGTGCTTCAGAATTGATTCCTTGAGGACCTGCTCCATGATTTTTCCAGGGACTGAGGTGAGGCTGACTGGCCTGTAGTTCCCAGGATCCTCCTCCTTCCCTTTCTTAAAGATTGGCTCTACATTAGCCTTTTTCCAGTCTTCCGGGACTTCCCCCGATGGCCATGAGTTTTCAAAGATAATGGCCAATGGCTCTGCAATCACATCCGTCAATTCCTTTAGCACTCTCGGATGCAACGCGTCCGGCCCCATGGACTTGTGCACGTCCAGTTTTTCTAAATAGTCCTGAACCACTTCTTCCTTCATAGAGGGCTGGCCACCTCCTCCCCATGCTGTGCTGCCCAGTGCAGTAGTCTGGGGGTTGACCTTGTTCGTGAAGACAGAGGCCAAAAAAGCATTGAGTACACTAGCTTTTTCCACATCCTCCGTCACTAGGTTGCCTCCCTCATTCAGTAAGGGGCCCACACTTTCCTTGACTTTCTTCCTATTGCTAACATACCTGAAGAAACCCTTCTTGTTACTCTTAACATCCCTCGCTAGCTGTAACTCCAGGTGTGATTTAGCCTTCCTGATTTCATTCCTACATGCCCGAGCAATTTTTATATACTCATCCCTGGTCATTTGTCCAATCTTCCACTTCTTGTAAGCACCTTTTTTGTGTTTAAGATCAGCAAGGATTTCACTGTTAAGCCAAGCTGTCTACAACACTACAACACCCCATACAATTTTCAGTTTCCCCCTGTAGGGGGATCAGCTGTCTCCCAGGCTCCCTCCCCTTCAGGGGTGACTGCAGTGTACTACTAACAATTTCTCCCTTCAAGGCTCTCCATTACGTTCCCATTGAAAGCTCTACATGTATGGGGTCGTGTGGAGTACAGACACTGCACGCTCAGCACAGGTATAAATAGCAGTGCAGACTTGAAACCCTTGGCTCTGAACCCTGGCTACAGACTTGGACTTGATCCCTCATGCTTGACCACCTATGGCTCTAACCACTGGACATGACTGCCCACACCCTGGTTCTTGACAGAGACAAGGCCTGAGGCTCTGTCTTCAGAAGCATCTCTTCCACAGCTATTTGTCAGACCCAGCAACTTATGCCCCCCGTCACTTCCTGCTGCTTCTATAGTGAAACCACCGTATCCAATCCAGCTGTGGCTCCTTCCTATTCAGGGTTGGCTAATGCTAGACTAGGGGTAGTCAATAGGTGGACCATGGGCCAAATCCAGACCACCAGATGCTTTTGAACAGACCCTGAAATCTTTTTATTTACTTATCGTTATTGTTTATTGCGGTGTGAAAAATGTTTTTCAGGAATCTGGACCTTGACCAAGAAATTTGGACCTTGACAAAAAATAATTGACTACCTCTGCCATAGGCCCTCCAGCCCCTATGGGCAAGCCACTATGTTACACCTCTCCAACAGATAGTGAAAAGCAATATGTACCTCAACTTCATCAGACTTGTACTCTAGCGCAAAACCTTCACAGTAACCTCAGATGCTCTTGTCATCAACAGACTGGCATATCTGACTTGTCATACATTCCATACATATTCTGCCTGAATGTTGCTAAGGTTTTACACTAGAGTCAGTTCATTAAACCAAAAATTTATAGCCCTTATGATTGCTAACTGATGTCACGCAGTTTTAGCCTAAGACAACGGTTCATAGAGGTGTAAAATGACCCCCATTATCTTAATGGACTATCAAATCCTAAGGCTAATGGTGACATTTTAAGAGCCAGATTTTCAGATAACCCAGACACACAATGCATCCCTAATTTGAGCACCTAATAGCTCAATTTTGACTTCCCATTAACATCAGGGCCACTTCTTTAACGTGATCCACAGAATAAATGTAGCCATGGACCGTACTTGAAAATGTAATCCGGCCCATTCCACGGAATGAGTTTGGTATTGCTGATTTATTTATATTCGAATGTGGCAACTCCTTCCCCCCTGCCGTAAGTATGCTGGTTACATCCACATGTGCAGTTTAAACGCGGCAAAGTTCCAGAAAGGTTCTGTTGTAGATTTTGTTTTGTACATGCACATAGAGACTCTTCCTCCTCCCTCCTCTCCCCTCCCCTTCCCCCCCATGTTCTTGCATTAAGCAATTAGAATGCCTGAAGTACATGGCTGTGCACCAGCATCTAAGTGAACTTTAGCAAGCTGCTTCTTTCAGCAAACCCTACTTTTTTCTTTTAATGTCATTACTGGAACTGCAGTTGTGAAATTTTTGCTTGACCTTGTTTAATGACTTGTTTATGAATAGTGTATTCAAGCTGGAAACTGAACACATTGGGTCCCAATAGAAGAAAGTTGTTCACATGGTATCTGCTGCAGCAGCTTCTGTTTCAACATCTGTCGCTGCCCTGGGAGAAGCTGTTGCCTTGATATCCTCACTAGCTTGTGCCACTAAGCATGCATGGGATATGTTAGGGGGCCCCTTGGGCTCATCAGAAGGATGACAGGTGTGATGGGTTAGGTCACAGAAACCCCCTTGGAGGCTGCCACTTCATGTGCCAAGACTACTTCTGCTTCTGCTTTCCTGCACTGTCAGCTTAGGACTTCAGTGCCCTGCCTGGTTTGAGCCGGACCCACTAGCCTGCTGCAAACCCAGACCCAGGTCTGAACCATGTCCCCTAACAGCTGTAGGCTTAACTGAAAGCAGCTTACAGAAGTGTTCCTGTCTTCCAACACTCAGATGCCCAACTCCAAACCCTAAATAAATCCGTTTTACCCTGTATAAAGCTTATACAGGGTAAACTGATAAATTGTTCACCCTCTATAACACTGACAGAGAGATGTGCACAGCTGTTCTCACCCCCCCCACCCCCCAGGTATTAATACATACTCTGGGTTAATTAATAAGTAAAAGGTGATTTTATTAAATACAGAAAGTAAGATCTAAGTGATTCCAAGTAGTAACAGACAGAACAAAGTGAATTACCAATCAAGATAAAATAAAACACATAAGTCTATGTCTAGTACGGTAATAAAACTGAATACAGCTAAAAACCTCACCAGTTCCAGTAAGCTTTCTTTTACAGACTAATCTTCTTCTAGTCTGGGTCCAGCAATCACTCTCACCCCCTGTAGTTACTGTCCTTTTTTCTGGTTTCTTTCAGGTATCTTTAGTGGTGGAGAGGCTCTCTCTTTAGCTAGCTGAAGTCAAAATGGAGGGGTCTCCAGAGGTTTAAATAGACTTTCTTTTGTGGGTAGAGACCCCCTCCTCTCTCCTATGCAAAGCCCAGCTACAAAATGGAGTTTTGGACTCACCTGGGCAAGTCACCATGTCCATGCTTGACTGAGTTCCTTACCAGCCAAGCCACATTCCTGGGAAAGCCCAGGTGTGGATTGGCATCTCCAAGTTCATTGTTGGCTTATAGGCTTCTTGATTAGGCACTTATTGAGAATAGTCTTTTCTCAGGAAGCTGACCAACTGCTTCATGAAAACCCACTTAGAATCAGACAAGTATACAGCCAATATTCATACCTGTGAATACAAAAATGATATATGCATACAAATAGGATTAATAGATTCAGTAGATCATAACCTTTACAGAGATATGTTACATGGTATACGTAGCATAAAACATATTCTAGTTATGTCATATATACATTCATAAGTATATTTTCATAAAGCTTTATGGGGGGCACCGTCACAACACGAAAGCCTGATTTTCTACCTCAAAATACAGAACTGCTGCCACAGAAAGTTGTAGAATTCTACATCCTGATGTGGATCATGGAAGATCTCCTGCAGAGAAGATATGGGTATTGAATGGGATCCCGAACTCTGTTCTTTCCTTTTTCCTTTTTGTAAGAGATGCTGTATAAGAGAGGTTGGGGAAATTCAGACAGAAATTGAGAGATTTCTGGGTGTTAGTCAAGAGAATGGAGAGGGTAAAACTTGTTTTGAAAGGAATTGGAGGAGTCTGTCTCATACATTTAAGCAGGCTTTTTTAAGCTGTGGAAGAAGAAAGGGTATTTATGTTATTTGCTGATGCAGGAATTGCAATTATGTAAAATACATGATAGTGAATACTGCTGTCACATAGCAGGAAGTACAGCAATACTTCCAGCTAGAAATCAGATACAGAATAGCATACACAAGGATCTGGATGACCTTACTGAAGTAATAGAAATGGGATGAAAATTAATAGTGCGAGGTCATGCAGTTAGGGACTAACATCAATTTTTGCTGTAAGCTGGGGGTATCAATTGGAAGTGGCTGAGGAGGCGAAAGACATGGGTGTATTGGTCGATCACAGGATGACTGAGCTGCCAAACTTGCTCCAGGGGGAATTCTGCGACACTGTGCATGAGAAGAATTTGTGCCCCCGCAGATTTATTTGCTTCCCCACAGAAAAAATGACTTTCTGATGGGAAGCAAAGGGAAGCCACAAGTGGTCATGTGACTCTCCCCCGCAGTATGTATCGGGTGCCCAGGGCAGCCAGCAGAGAGGTAAATCACTGTGTGGCAGGGAACAGGACTGCTAGTAGCAAGTATTTCTAATGGCCAGAGAAAGGAAACTGAGTGGAGAGGGCTCCAAGTTACTGCAGAGAATTCTTTCCTAGGTGTCTGGCTGGTGTGTCTTGACAACATGCTCAGGGACTAACTGATCACCAGATTTGGGGTCGGGAAGGAATTTTCCCTCAGGTCAGATTGACAGAGACCCTGGAAGTTTTTCGCCTTCCTCTGCACCATGGGGCATGGATCACTTGCATGTTTAAATTAGTGTAAATGTTGGATTCTCTGTAACTTGAAGTCTTTAGCTCATGACTTGAGAACTTCAGTAACTCAGCCAGAGGTTACGGAGTGGGAGGGTGAGGTACTGTGGCTTGCAGTGTGCAGGCAGGCAGACTAGATGCTCTTGATGACCCCTCCTGGCTTTAAAATTTATGAGTCTGGTTAGCATTTATGTACCACCATTTATTAATCCAACATGAAATGAAAACAATATGCTATAGAAAGCAGAATAGATACTAGAAGGAGAGCACAGCCCAAAGCAGTTTCAGAAGGACTTTGATTTTTGTGGGCAGTGACTTGTTTAAGCATTAAAATGTGTAAATCATAGTTACCAAATACAGATGACTGTGTAAACATGTGCATCAAAATCATTTTTCTCAAAGCTATTTTATTTAGTTTCCCCAAATCAAAGAGCATTCCTTGCGTCCATGCAACCGTTTGGAGTGAATATAAATGACATCAGGAAACTCAGCTCCAACACCTTCTTGGCACCACTCTTGGAGCTCCTCCCTTCCCTCCTCTTTTTCCTTTACTGTCCATGAACACAATACAAATGAGGCAGCTGCCAGATTCCAGAAAAAAGTACAGTGCTCAAACGCTTTTGGCAATAATTATTCCAAACAAGTACATACCTCAGAAAGGTTTCAGAGTAACAGCCGTGTTAGTCTGTACTCAGAAAAATTACTTTAGTCAAATAATATAGTCCTTCTATCAGACGCCCTGTATAGTGCTTTCCCTGGTTTGTTTTTTGTGCACGTATATGCTAGGACCATCTGCAAGCCACACATAACCACCAGGGCTAATGGCTAGTGTTTGATTGATATGGCTCCAAAGAAACAGGAAATCTCCTTTCCCCAAGTTAAGCGTTGTTAGACTAAGTGTTGGAGACACAAGTAAGAGGCAGGAACTTTCCATTGTGAACACTGTGTTACAGGAGTGGCCATACAGGAGATTTCACTGGATTGGTGGATTTGCACGTGAGTGCTTAGGTATGGTGGAGCCTGGACAGAGAATGGATTCTTAGCTTGAGTAAGAAGTGTGGAATGTAGCATTAACACATCTCCAACCTCAAATTTGCTTCAGCATTTACTTCTTTATACCAATCTATGTAGCCACTTGGGAATATAGGAAAGAAGATGTTGTTCCTCCATTCGTAGACCTGGATGATATTTTGAATCCAGGACCCAGGATTATAAATGCAGAAAGAGCTGTATGTGTACTGATTCAGCAGCTCTGTAGCAATATAAACAATTGCATGAAGAATCATCTATGTGTTGTTTTATATTCAAGTAATTCACTACTCTTAATAATAATTTGTTGCTAAAAGAAAAGGAGTACTTGTGGCACTTTAGAGACTAACCAATTTATTTGAGCATAAGATACATCCGATGAAGTGAGCTGTAGCTCACGAAAGCTTATGCTCAAATAAATTGGTTGGAGTACTTGTGGCACCTTAGAGACTAACCAATTTATTTATTATTATAGACTCCTTTTCTTTTTGCGAATACAGACTAACACAGCTGTTACTCTGAAATTTGTTGCTAGTAACTTAACAACAGTCTTTATTAGATACATAGTTAACATATATAAAGAGCATCTCTCAGTCTAACCCAAAACAAAGCAGCTTCCTCCCACTGTCAGATTCCGAAGGTTATATTCATTCTCTTAAAGCCACAGTAACACCACAAAAAGAAAAGGAGTACTTGTGGCACCTTAGAGACTAACAAATTTATTTGAGTGTAGGTCTCAGAGCATCAGTTTACTCATCTTGAACATCCTCTTGACTTTCTTTCTATTATTAAAGCTTTTTTTTTTTTTACATTACTAGTATATTTTCACTAATAGTGAATTGGCTTTTCAGTTCTGACCATAAATAGATCTCACATGGGGTGGAGAAAGCCATAAATGCATTCTTCTGTCTTTGGTAGGGACTTCGCTTTGTTTAGACTTGCCAGGATATATCAGTGCATGCTAAATAAACCATTTTTATTTTCTTATTACTAAGTTTGGATTTTCCTTGCTACTGATATACAGTACTTTTCAGGAATTGTTTATGTCCTCTGTGGTGAACATCATGTTAAGTAAATTATTGAAAATATATGACAAATATAACCCACATTCTCATTTCACCTCTGGGAGTAGTTTCTCTGGCATTCTGAAAATGAGGGCCGATAGCTAAACAGTAGCAAAGTTTATATAGGCTGTTGCCTGCTTAAGAGGTCTCAGCGTATTTCTCCTGTGAAAGAACCCTTAAATTAACCTATTCTAGAATAAGCGTTCACTCTGTAATCTGAGTTGTGGGCTTCATCTTGCAGTCCTTATATCCCTTTGAAATCCATGGAAATCTCTCTCTTCCATCAGGACTGCGAGACCAGACCCATAATTTGGAGTTTCTCTATTGTCATTCTTATATATTCACTTACATATTAATTGAATTACTGTAGCACCTAAGACCAGTAGTCGTGGGCCAGAACCCTGTTGTGCTAAGTGCTGTACAAACCTCTTCTATATTAGTTGTTAATGTACACATAGGGTTAGTGCAGGAATGGAAGTTGCTTCTTGTTTTTTTGGGGAGAAAAAGCCAGCTACACAGCTGATAGACTGTATTATTAATGTTTGTTTGCTCACACACCTGAATGTACAAAAAGTATTTTCTAGGTTTTAAGTCGGTGAATCAATCATGTTTGGGTCGAGTGGTACTTCATTTTATTCTTCTGAGTTCTCTAACCCTCTAAAGGTAATGCTCACACATTCTCCCTTAGGGTATCAGAATGGTATCCTGATGCTTGGCAAAGTAAAGTGTCATTTGAAAATATAAAGTTCATTTAAGTTCTAGGTGTAGGAAAAGAATGTTTGGCAGAACAAAACGCTATCACAAATCACTTTCAACTTCAGTTTTCTTTTTTCCATCACATAAATGCTCAGGCATAAGAAAATATGTAATATCAAGAGTGTTTACAGGTACTGGAACAAATGTCTATTTGCAGGAAGTTAAAGGAGCATGTCACTGAAAGCTTTGAATGTAATTTGGTATTGCTAAAATTGATCTTCATTCACATATATTTGAATCATTGTGCATATTTTTTCCTTTGGGTTTTGAATAAGGGGCACATAATTCAGTTTATCTGTTGACTATAGATTGCTAAAGATGGACAGTTATTCAGACCCAAAGAAGCGGTCTGTGTAAGCTCAAAAGCAGGTCTTTTTCACCAACAGAATTTGGTCCAATAAAAGATATTACCTCATCCACCTTGTTTCTCCATTATTCAGTAATGTATTATGGGCATGTCTGGCTTAAAGAGAGAAAATATATGACTTTACTCTTCTCTCTAGAAGACTATTTTAGTACTTAGAGTTTCATCTCCTACATATAGACATACTGCCATTTCAAGATCAAGTGGGAAGCGTTGGTGGGGCTGGGAGAGGGGAAATTTAGCAACTTATTGTGTTAAAGAAATCCGGAGGAGTGAAGTGAAAGGGAGGCTTCCATGGGTACGCTACTTGTCTCCTTCTTTTGTCCCTTTATTTCTCACTTGGCCTTTGTTTTCTAAAACATATTTTTCAGAGGGATTTTTTGTTTGTTTTTCATTTGTTTACACCAAAGATGTGTACAGACAGAAATCACAAGCAATTGGTTCATCATTCTGGGACAACTCTTATTAATGGCGATGTCCCATTGCTTCTTCCAGGAAATGTAACTTTACTTCTTATTAGCTTGAGGAACATCAAAAATGAAGATGTATGGATTATTACCAAGCATGCAGATGCTGATTCAAACAGCTTCAAACTGAAAAAGCACTTTGCTTTCTCTCTGTGTAGAGCCATAGCAATATCAAACTGCTTAAGCCTCAGTGTTCTGATCAGTATCTTGTTTGTTTGGTGCATCTGATGGATGAAAAATATTCATTGTGGCACAGTGTATGGAGTCAGGAAATACTAAAAAAAGGAGAAATAAAAATGGGGAAAAGAAACTAGAACAGGGAAGAAGGAGATAGAAATGGAGGAAGATTTGAGAGAGATAAATATTGTTAACACAGACTAAGAAAAATGGGCTCTGCAAGTCTAGCAGATATGTGAAATGAAAAAGCGATTGACAGGTAAAACTAGATACCAGAACAGACACAAAATGTAAAACAAAGTGGGAGCTGGTTCTGTTCTGAGTGGGAGGGGAGGAATACCTGTCCTCTAGAGGCAGCAAAATTCTAGATTGGCATGTTCTGCAGTCAACTCGGGTGGTTTTCTCCCTGTGACTGGGGAAAGGGAATATTGCTTCATTCTCTGTAAAAATACATCGGCTTATTTAAACCCCCAAATAACTTTTCCGCCTCAGTATGTCCCACTGCAGGCTCATATTTATTTTGCTGTCTAGTATCATTCCAAGATCTCTCTTGGCATGACTGCATTCCGGGTACCTCTTTAACAAAATATCTGTGTTTCAGATTATTTTTTCTACGTGTTAGCTTCCATTTTTCTAGGCTTTCAGATTTCTACCATCCCTTTGTATATTTACCATATTCTTTGATGACGATCAAGATATTTTAGTGTCTTTGAAAAGCCGTTGATTTGCAGAAATAACAGTATCTAAGATAAACTACAGATGCTGACTATACTCCCAAAAGTGTCTTGTTAACATTTTCCCCTACAGCATGCACATTAGTGGGTGTGTATCATCACATGTTCTGTATGCCTTTAATAGGCTGAATATACATAAAATACCTGTTTGTATATTTGTGACTTGGGTCTGTTTTGACGAGCATGAAAGTGCAAACAAACACAAGCTGTAATTTTTTTGTAAAATTTCCCTAATGTAGTGGCTATTTTGATTTTTAAAAAATGAATAAATTGACAGGATTGGAATAGGCTGAAATTAATTTTCTCTCAAGTACCCTAGAAAATTTTATCTTGAGGATGGATTAATAAAGTAAAAATTACTATTTATTTTAATAAAAGTACAAACATTTGATTGGCTGAGCATTTTTATTGGAAAACCTAAATTTTTGGATAAGTTTCCCCCCCCACCCCACAACCTTTTTCTAGCCTGTACTAAACTTCCTTTAAGGACAAGCTATTCCATAATTGCGTATTATGATGTTTCTTGTACTTTTATTTGAAGCATCTTCTACTGATTACAGTTGGAAACAGAAGACTAGACCATTGATCTGATCAAGTAAGGCTGTTCCTCTACAAAATCAGTAGGGCTTCACACAGGCACATGTCCACCTGCATGAATTTGATTACAAGATCTTGACATGCATGTTCAGCCTCAGAATAGGAGGGCAACAACACCCAAACATATCTTTGTCTCATCGGTGTTTTAAAGACTTATACTTGCCTTCCTTCTCTGCTATTTTCCTCCTCCTCTATTTAGCATTTAACTTTTTTTTTTTTTAAACGTTCCTTCTGCCCATCTCTCTGTCGCCTTCAGTTCTTCTTTCCAGCCATTTTCCTTTTCCTTACCTCTTAGGTGAAATCCTGCCCCTACTGAAGTCAATGGGAATTTTGCCCCAGGCTTCCATGGTGGCCAGGATTTCACCCTTACAGCTTGATCCTGCACGCCTTACTTATGTAATATTCACTGATGTCAAGAGGAGTTTTGCATGAATACTAAATTTTAGAATCCACTTCACAGTCTTTATCCTCTCTCCATTACTGTCCCTTATACCTCTTGTTTTCTTTAAATAAAAGTTTGTAAAAAACAGTCTTGGCCAGTAGTCCATTTCAGCTGGCCTGCAAGAAGAAGCCTTCTACGTACCAAGATTGTTTGCATTTTGAATGTTATAGGACCTGGCTTTTCTGGTGGAGATATTTTTGGAGATGCTAATTCATATACGGGGAAAGGACAAGCAGAACCTTGGCATAAGGTAGGATGAACATTGTGGGCCAGTAGTGGGTTGCTATTACAGAATTTGGCTGTACTTTGGTAAGAGAAGCTCCAGGTTCCCATTGTTGGTTGGGACTGTTTGGTTCTAATAGTGCTGTAGTTAAATTGAACCATTGTGAAAATGTTAATTTCCATCTTCTTTGCTCCATATTTTATTTATTGGAGATGTAATCAAGCATCTGGCTTGTATTTTTACTCTTAAGGTAAAAACAGTCTAATTTCTTTATTTCTATAATGACTCGTCTGTCTCCATCAGTATGCTGTTGGCTTCATTCATTTTCTGGTACTGTGGTCCCATGTTGTACATGGCTGCATATTGTGCATCTTATTGTTGGAAAATCTTGATTTCTGGAGTCAAAAGGTTAACTAACTTCCATTTGTGTTTGCGTCTCAATTGACTATTCTGTGCTTACTTATCTGTCTTTAAACCGATCTACTTTCTACTTACCACACTTACATTATTCTGATTATGCTCTTATTCAAAATTGTTTTTGTTTCACTCTCCTTTGCCTCCTGTTCTAGTAACAGTTGGTTGTATTAGTACAAAATAATGTTTTTTCACTCTATTTCATCAGGAAAAAGGAAGGGAGTTTTTATTTATTTACATTTCTAATATACAAAAAGGCACCTAGCAGTTACTCTAGGAACCTGTCAAATGTTTTGTAAGTTATGTCAGGCTAAGGCCTTGTCTACACTGCCACTTTACAGCGCTGCAGCTTTCTCGCTCAGGAGTGTGAAAAAACACACCCCTGAGTGCTGCAAGTTTCAGCACTGTAAATTGGCAGTGTAGACAGTGCACCAGCGCTGGTAGCTACTTCCCTCATGGCGGTGGGTTTTTTTTAGAGCGCTGGGAGAGCAGACCCCAGCAAAACTGAACCTCACCCACAAATATCAGCTCCCGAAAAGCTGAAGTACAGTAGAATTACAAATACCAGAGATACGAACTGACCAGTCAACCACACACTGCACTTCGAACCGGAAGTACACAATAAGGCAGCAGCAGAGACCAAAAAAAAAAGGCAAATATAGTACAATACTGTGTTAAATGTAAATTACTACTACTAAAAAAAAGGGGGGGGGAAGCAGCATTTTTCTTCTTCATAGTAAAGTTTCAAAGCTGTATTAAGTCAGTGTTCAATTATAAACTTTTGAAAGAACAACCATAACATTTTGTTCAGAGTAACGAACAAGCTCGTATCTCTGAGGTTCTCCTTTAAATCGGTTTTGCAGCATCTTCTAAACATCAAAAAACCCTGGGTTAATTTGGATTTAGGGGATCCAAAGCTGAGGGCCTTTCATGGAGAATGCTCTGCTACAGGGGTTCTCAGACTTCATTGCACCACAACCCCCTTTTGACAACAAAAATTACTACACGGCCCCAGGAGGGGGGACCAAAGCCTGAGCCTGCCCGAGCCCCGCCTCCCTGGGGTGTGGGGTAGAGCGAAAGTGCTTCATCCCCAGATGAGGGGCCTGTAACCTGAGCCACACTGCCCAGAGGTGAAACTGAAGCCTTTGACTTCAGCCCTGCACCCCAGCCAGTTTAATGCCAGCCCTGGTGACTCTATTAAAATGGGGTTGCAACCCACTTTGGAGTCCTGACCTACAGTTTGAGAACTGCTGCTCTACTGTCAACCTCTGTTAAATGAAAGATTTTAGCACAAGTGCTTTCACTGATTCTAAGTGTGGCAATATTTCTCTGGGAGAAAGGCAGTCTTGTTGAAGTGGGTGTCATAGTAGGGGGAGGAGGTAGAAAAGGAGGAAGACTGGCTAAAATTAAAAAGAAAAAGATATGGGGCCAGGAAGGAGGTGGCCATCTTACATTCTCTAGTATCAGTACAAATTCCAAAGAATATAGTAAAACTAGGGTGTAGTAAGACCTATGTCAAAAGTAGCTGCTCAGTCTTTTGCTTTCATGTTGTTTCCGTTAGCCTTAACCTTTAGTTTATCTGCTTAGGTTGCAAGCTCTTCAACTGTGTACTCTTAGGGCTCCAAAACTCTCTTTGTGCTTTATACTTTCTGTAAATAAAAACACTGCTTGCAAAAAGGGTTGCATTCTTATCCTTTGGAGTGAGTGTGTATCAAAATTGGCTGCAGTGGTTTATATTTTTTCAGTTTGTACATACTCTGGCTGTGGAATTTTTGTTGTTTTGTTGTTCAGAATGTGTGTTCATGTGAAGCAATCTTGGTTAAATGTTGGCCACATTGCTTGCATTTTGATACACAATCTCCACACCTGTGGGCATGAGTCCTGCTATTCACTTCATGCTGTGAAGATGTGCAATACTGTACTCTCATGCAGCTTTGAAAAAGCACTTAGAAGGACGTGTCCATGGATGGGTAGAGGGGCTAAGATCAGTTTTCAAGGAGGTTGAGAGAAGAGAATTTGTCCTACCCTGTGGGCATTGCTGAGAGGCAGGGTCTAACAGCTGAAACCAACTGGGATCTCTTAGGAAAGAAAGCAGTCTGCAGAGAACAATTAAGGATCAGAGATAAAAGGAAATAGAGAATGGTTGCTGGAGGTTTTTGGGTGTATCCTGGAACAGAGCAGACATGTAACTGGTGAGATAGGACAGATGAATGAAAACAAGAAGCTATGTTTGTTTTGCTTACTGTTCTGAGAAAGGGGGGAATTATTTATCTGAAATTCTCATTTCCCCCTTCCACAGAAAGGGAGAGTGTTTACTGGATACTGTATCAAGAAAAGGAATTGACCCACTTGTCTAAAGAGGCTTGACAGGAAAAGATTTCTTTGACCATAGATGATGGTGATGGTGTACCTGTGCTGGGCATATGAAACTGGCTACATATCTGAGGTGCTCAACGCCAAAGAGGAAAGTTGAAAATAAAACTTCAGGAAATAAAAACCTTTTGGTTAGCAGCAGAGTAAAAATTCTCTAGAGGAAGTGGTACCACCCTGGGGTGAGAGCACCTTCACCCACCCTGGATAGCTTGAGGGGGTGACATCTATGTTCTGGGGAGTTATTTCTCACTTAGCCAGAGGGACAGTTGCCACAGCACAGAGGCCTCTGAAGCTGAAGGACTCTTCAAGGATGGATAAACTTGGAGGAGAACAGGGAACAGGACTAAATGTCTATTCTGTAATAGTCAAACTTGTAGTACATACTAATGTGATCTATTAATGAATGTGTATGGAGTGGCTGGAATAAAGCACTAGCAGTGCTTAGTACTATTATATACATCATGTAGCTCACAAAAGCTTATGCTCAAATAAATGGGTTAGTCTCTAAGGTGCCACAAGTCCTCCTTTTCTTTTTGCGAATACAGACTAACACGGCTGCTACTCTGAAATCTATAAAATGAGTGAGTTCAGTCAATGGGAAGTGGGAGAAAAATCACATGTGCAAAATTATGCCTACCTTAATATTCTTTCTCACTCTTAACATCTGCTTCATGATATTGTTCACCCTGCCCCCAGAGAAGTCTTCCATTGCAATAAAAATTATACTCTTGGACAGCTTTAGGCAAACAAATTGAGGGTGGTTGCTTCCTCCACAATCTTGGGATTGCATGTGTCAAGATATCTTTTAGGGTATGCCTCTTTTGCTTCATTCTTATGGGCAGATAACATAGTAGAGGTGAAGAATCTATTTCATAGACTGTATCACAGAACTGGAATCTTGTACGTACTAATCTTCCTGTTTTCCATAACACAAGAGATGCATTTGCAAATGTCCAACTTGAACTACAGCTGATAGGTCAAAATTTTGTCATTCAAGCCTACAGTATCCTTAACTTCAACCCCCAAACTCCCTACTTTCTCTTTTATTTTCCCCCTAATCTTTATTTTATTCCCCCATCCCATCTCTGACCTCTTCTTCACCATTTCTATTATAAGGATACTAATACAGAAAGAAAACAAATGAAAATAGCCTGAATTAATACTCCTCAATGGACTAATTAATTTAGCTTATACTTGTACCGGTGTTTCCTTATACTGAAAACATTCTAAATATTTCCTATGCTGTTTAAGCAAGCATTACATGTAACAAGCTAACTTTCTACAGATGCGGTTTGTTCATGGTCTGTTCTCAAACGGAATTGCAATATGTGCATTATGAAAGTTTTTCTCTCTATTGTAGACCAGTTTACTTTTCCACATGCTTTTTCTTTCTTGTTCCTCTTTTTATATTGTGCTTATATCTACTGTCAGTAATCAAAGCAGTTGTAAGACCAATTACCATGTATACTCGTTCATAAGCTGAATATTTTTGGTAAAAAAGTGATGCATCAAAGAGCGGGGGTCGGCTTATAAACGGGTCTACACCGAAATGTGATGATTTTAAACTCCTATGAAATCATTGAATTGAATATCTAATACATTGTCATTTTGTTTACCTGGAGCATCTGCAGGCATGGAGCCCCTCAGTTCTCTGTGGCCGCGGTTCACCTTTCCCAGCCAATGGGAGCTGCGGGAAGTGGTGCGCCACTTCCCGCAGCTCCCATTGGCTGGGAATGGCAAACCACAGCCACTGGGAGCTGAGGGGCTCCGTGCCTGTGAACGCTCCAGGTAAACAAAATGTCCCTACCCACCAGCGGCTTACCCTGACGGGCCAGGAGCCAAAGTTTGCCAACCCTGAAATATAGGGTCAACTTATGAAAAGGGTCATACAGTTTTTACTATTTTTACCTATCCATCTTGGTGGGTCAGCTTATAAACGAATAGGCTAATGAACGAGTATATATGGTATAAGTACACTTCTCTCTCTCCCTTTGTGTTTACATCGTGAATAGTACAGGAAGATTTTTGTATCAATTCATTGCTCTCTCAGAAACATCTAAACATATTTATTAAAACTGCATTCAGTGTTGTAAAAAAATTATGTTTTTAACTGGATTTCCTTTCATTCTAAGCATTATACTTACTTATTCATATATACAATAGATGCTAATGATCATTCTCTGGTCTGGTCTACACTACAGAGAAATGTGAAATAATAGCAGCTATAAAATTGACAAGAATGTCTATTTGACTGCTGGTAGGCTCCCTGCTGTGAAATTGAGCCCCAAGCCTGGCTCACAGCTGGTGCTATCAGCCCTGGGGGGAGGTGTCCAGCTGTGAGCCCTGCACAGCTGTCGGTACCCCACAATGCTCCCCTTCAGTCGGTTTAAATGCTCATGATGAAGACACGCACCACCGACAGAAGGAGGGTAGTGTGAACACCAACAGCTGATTTAATTACTGCGGTGGCTGTAGGTTGACCTAACTTAAGTCGACCTAATTTTGTAGCGTAGACAAGCCCTCTAAAACAAGTGTCAATATAAATCATTGCTGTTATTGTGTATCAGCACCTATCTCCTGCAATGTGGCCTACTTTCTGGAGTGTTGGATCTTCCACATCCTGGCCTGTCTAAATAAAAAAGGACTAAGCTGCAAAAGGCTTTTTTTTTTTTTTTTTTTTTTCCCAACTTTGGATCCAGACTTTCTTAGTTGTGGTCGAGTCTTACTGTTCTCCCTTAGGAGAGAGTTTGACAGGGAACATTCTGATCCTTTCCCCCTTCCCCCACCCCCTTTTAAAAGGCCTAATAGTAATATTAACATTGCCATGCAGTAACTTCAGTGCATATCTGTATGTTTGTCTCAGACTGTACCAAATATTTCTTCCATGAATAATCGCATTCCTTGCATATGAACTTTGACAAACATAAGCTTCATTCTTGATTTGATTTTTATACTGACAAATCTAATTGTGAAGAATTCTTCTGTGGACACTTGATTTTGATTGCAGGAAGTGTTTATTATTTGTTAATGTCTTTCAACATCCAAAAATGTACTGGACACCTTGTGGTACCGATGTGTGCAACGTAAAATGGAAGCAACTTAATTGGGACAGATTGATTGCAATACAGTACGTTCTGGTTAAGCAACAATTCTGTTTTAAACAAAATGTATCCAAATGTTACTTAATGTAATCACCTGTATATGTAACATGGTTTCATTTTGTACACTTCTTTAGTAATGCTTTCGCTTGACTTGTTTTCCTTCATTTTTCTAGTGATTATAAAATTATAAAATACCAGTATTTTAAAAATTAATAAGACATTTCTAAATATTTCCAGGTTGCAATTGTGTGAGACAGGCAGAGTGTGAATGCTGAGAGCCATGAGTGAACTTTAACTGCCATGTTAATAACTCTAACTATAATTGACAAGGCATGGATACTGAATATCGTTCCAGCAAAGCATCTTGAGCAAATATGAATGTATATTTATGTATAGGATATAAAGCAACAGAACATTTGTTTGATCTCATAGAAAATTTGCTCCCTAAAACTTGTCCTGCTAGAGACTATCCTCATATCAGTGTTCTGTTTAAAGGGTTACCATCTAACTAGCATCTTTCTAAAAAATTTTACTACTATTGTCACAATGTAGGATTTTTCACTTTCATTCTGTTTACAAGGTACACTTGACAGTACTCTGTGAAAAGTCAGGTTCACTTCCACACTTATTTCCCCTATGATTTATATGGGCCTTTTGCACTACAGGGAAAAGAACACTTAAAAATATGGGCAGGGCATCTAGTAGTTTTAACTAGTCTTTTAAACTGACATTACAACTTTATTGGATCCCTTTAAAAGGCAACAAACATAACAAAATCCACTTACTGTGTATTGGATCACAGTTGCAAAGATAATGAAGTAGGACACAGAACATACAAGTAAAGCACATTTTGTATCGTTTTCAGTGCAGGCTGCTCCTCTTATCCTTACCACCTGAGAATTCAGCACAAAAATGTACCATTACTGTAGAGCCTCACTAATTTCCCAGAATGCCTAATAATTCTAACAAAAATATCAGGTCACTTTGTACCATTTATCAGCAAATATGTAATAGTGATGTCTCCTGTTAATAAAGCATCAATACTATACTACCATGTAATGGTAGTATAGTATTAACTAGAGTAATGCATTTATTAATTCAATTACAGTAATACCTAAAATGAGAGGGAAAGCAAATTACCTGTTTGTCTTCTTATATTGTAAGCTTCTTCAGACGAGAAGTAGGGGAAGGATATAAAATACAAGTAACGTGGTCAAGGTGGTGATTACCTATCTCTTGATATTGAATTCTTATTTTTTAGATATCTATCTTTATTTGTTCCTCAACCTTCCCATTAGTTGACTAACCTCTTGCAGAGTGTCATGGTTGAAGCTGGTCTAGAGGAAAGATTTGAGTGTGCAAGGGGGTGTGGTCTTGCAGATCAGGTTAGTGTTTCATGTGTGAGGAGCACCAGGAAGCATTACATTAAAACTAAAGGTTTCAGAATAGCAGCCGTGTTAGTCTGTATTCGCAAAAAGAAAAGGAGTACTTGTGGCACCTTAGAGACTAACCAATTTATCTGAACATAAGCTTTCGTGAGCTACAGCTCACTTCATCGGATGCATACTGTGGAAAGTGTAGAAGATCTTTTTATACACACAAAGCATGAAAAAATGGGTGTTTACCACTGCAAAAGGTTTTCTCTCCCCCCACCCTACTCTCCTGCTGGTAATAGCTTATCTAAAGTGGGGGGAGAAATCCAAACTTGGGGGGGGGGAGAAAACCTGGATTTGTGCTGGAAATGGCCCACCTTGATTATCATACACATTGTAAGGAGAGTGATCACTTTAGATAAGCTATTACCAGCAGGAGAGTGGGGTGGGGGGAGAGAAAACCCTTTGTAGTGGTAAACACCCATTTTTTCATGCTTTGTGTGTATAAAAAGATCTTCTACACTTTCCACAGTATGCATCCAATGAAGTGAGCTGTAGCTCACAAAAGCTTATGCTCAGATAAATTGGTTAGTCTCTAAGGTGCCACAAGTACTCCTTTTCTTTCTGAACTAGTCAGGGTCTTTGCTCTCAGCTTCTCAAGCTTGGACCTTGCTGCCCAAAATAAGTTTGAGAACAGGGGTGAAAGTAATGTTAAATTCTTACCGGTATGAGGGCCCAGCTGAGGGTCAGCCTCCCGCAGCCAGCCCATCCGTGCTGCCTGGTCCGTGCCGCTCGGAGCTCCAGCGGCTATTTAAGCTGTGAGCCCTGGGCCCTTTTAAATCGCGAGCCCTGGGGCAGCTGCCCCTTTTGCCCCCCACTGTCGGCAGCCCGGGCAGGCGCAAACGGGGCAATGACGTTAAAGCGCTGCCGGCAGGGCCACCAACAGGAGGGAAGGGGCAGCGACATTAAAGGAGGCTTCAAGGAGGGTCCTTTGCCGCTGTGGTGCTTTAACATTGGCTGAGTACAGGCCAGTACTGGCTCCTTACTGGTACGCTGTACTGGCCCGTACCAGCCCTCTTTCACCCCTGTTTGAGGGAGACAGGGAAGTAAAATCTTTTATTGGACCAACTTCTGTTGGTGAAAGGGATAATCTTGGGAAATCATTGTGTCATAGCTAAATACAAGGTGGAACAGATTAAGGCTAAGGAGTTAACACATGTTGGAAGAGGCCATTCAAGGTGAAGTGGGCAGTTAACACCGCTGCAGTCATAGGACAAAGGAGAGCTAGTGGGTTACAGATTGTTGTAATGAGACATAAAACCACTGTGTATATTGAGTCCATGGTTTTTAGCATCTAGCAAAGTTAGGAATTTAAACTCCCAGGCTCATCTTTTGAAAGCCTTGTGCTGGTTTTCTTTGAGGACAAGAACTGAGAGGTCAGGTGTAGAATGATAGCTTTGTGAGAAGTTACGGATGCAGACTAACACACTCTGAAACCTGTCATTTGTGAGAAGTGTTCATCCACAGATGATATAGTTTTGTCTTTTATCATTTTTTCTAGATGAGTTTATTCAAGAACTTAGTGATTGTTTGGTTTCACCCATACAGTTCTTGGGGCATTTGATGCAGTCGATGAGATATAACACATGTTGTGATAGACATGTATAGTACCAATGGATCTTGAAAGGGGTCTTGGGGGAGGCGGGGGGAGATGGGAGAGTGTAATGATCATCATAGCAGTAGCAACATACCTGCAAGTTTTGCATCTGTTGTTATGGCGGGGTCTGGTGCCACTTTCCCAGACCTGACAAAGAGCTCTGTGCAGCTTGAAAGCTTGTTTTTCACCAACAGAAGTTGATCTAGTAAAAGATACTACCTCACCCACCTTGTCTCTCTCATATATCCTGAGACCAACACCGGTACAACAACACTGCAAACAAAAGAGTTTTGTGAGCTCTGTAGGGGGTTGGAGATAGATCGTCAAAGCAAAAGGCCCTTGTATTGTCTCCGAAGTGCTGATGGATGGGTAGGTATCTGGAGTCATTGTCCTTTTTCCTGCATGTTTTTTTCACAATCTGCTACTGAACTAAACCAACATAGTCCTACAGTAAATGCCCCAGCTACCAGGTCCCAATACATTATTCATAAATTATTGCAGAGTAGCCCCACTTCCACCACACTGAGCACTTTGAAAATCCCACTTGTTTCTTTAAAGCAATTTCATGGGATATGAATGCTTAGGGATACTTTTCAGAGAATTGGGAATTGTACAACTAAAACCACATCCGCAACTTAGGGAAAAATATCCTTTAATTTAGGGTTTCTCAGCTAATGGGTTGGGATCCAGAATTGGGTCACCAGAACGTTTCAAAGGGTCGCATGGCACCTCCTCCTGTGGTTCCTGTCCTGCAGGGCTGGTTGGGCACGCATCCTTGCTCCTGGCACTGCAACCTCTGGGGTCTCAGTGCCACTCAGGTTTGGCCCAGATGTCATGATCACGGGAGTTTGGGTAGGCCAAATTTGAGTGAGTGGCACTGCAACCCCATGAGCCAGGACACAAGTCCATTCACACAAATTTGGTTCAATCAGGGAAGCGGGGCCAAACCTGAGCGGCGCTGCAACCCTGGAGGTTGCAACGCACAGAGCCAAGCCCATCCAGCCCCACAGCACAGAAGCTTCAGGAGCTGCCACTGTGGGGTGAGTGCTGGGCAGGACCCAACCTCCCAGGGGAGCAGAACCTGAGCAAAACCATCTCAGGGCCTCCAACCCTACACTAATTACTGGGTAGTGACAGGCCATGAATATTTACAAATAGCTCCTGAGGCCAAAAAGGTTGAAAACCACTGTTTTAATGTGTCTTCCCTTTTTCCTCCTCCCCCCATAGGCATATAGTTTATGTTGTCTTAAAATATTCCCTAACATAAAGTGGCATTGACTTACTTGGAAATTGAATTTTACAAATACTGCTATATTTTAGTTCGGGAATTTGGTTTGAGATTTTCATGTGTGGGTTCCTAAAATTAAGCAGCCTTGTTTTCAGAAATGCTGAGGAACCATATCATCCATTAAAGTAAATGGATTTGTCTGCACTGGTGAAACTTTACTGAAACAATTAACACTGCTTCAGCTGAACTGCTGTTAAAATTGGTGAGAAGCATGGAGTACAGTTAGAAACATTTTTGCCGCAGTTTTGATTTTAAACTTTTTTTAGAAGGTTTTACTAAAATGGTAATGAAAACAGTTCCAGCCTCTGGAGTCTTGTCTACCCTATGGCTTTCCCCAGTTTTAACATAGTTCAACTGAATCAGTGGGAATATTTTGGTAAAGCTGCTGAGTGTTGACAAGACAATGGGAATTTAGTACTTGGCACTCTTTGAAAATTAGGACATTTATTTAGGTATGTAATTTTAGGATTGCACATTCAAAAATTTTTGGCCTTGGTGTGCATATGTGTACATGAGAGCAAATCAGCTGTAATATGACTTTGAAAAATGAAGTGTAAATCCTTTAGCTCCAATCAAGAGAGATTTTCCCAAAATGTTCTGTACTGTGCAAGGCTGTACAAAGTCATGATTAGGACTATATGGGAGGCTGATCTATGAAAGTCAACTGCAAAGCAAATCCTTGTGCAGAAGAAGTTTTAGAAATACACAAAACCAACTTGAATGTATAGACAGGATGAACTTTTCTCTCTAGTTTAGTCCTCAGTTGTCAATTTATGTCAGTTTAAACATCTGCCTCACCCCACCACCACTACTTACAGACATACAATTAATTTGTAAGGGCTATAAGTTGCTTAACTGTAGACTTGTGAAATAACTTTTTTGCATTGTTTTCTAAACGGAAACACTCTTACTCATCTTCTAAAGAAGGGGTCGGCAACCTTTCAGAAGTGGTGTGCCGAGTCTTCATTTATTCACTTTAATTTAAGGTTTCACATGCCGGTAATACATTTTAATGTTTTTTTTAGAAGGTCTCTCTCTATATAAGTCTATATATTATATAACTAAACTATTGTTGTATTGTAAAATAAACAAGGTTTTCAAAATGTTTAAGAAGCTTCATTTAAAATTAAATTAAAATGTTGATCTTATGCCGCTGGCCCGCTTAGCCCGCTGCTGGTCTGGGATTCCATTCACCTAGGTCGGCAGTAGGCTGAGCAGGGCCTGCGGCTAGGACCCCGGCTGGCAAGGGGCTGGCAGCAGGAACCCCAGACCGGCAGCAGGCTGAGCGGCTCAGCCTGCTGCCGCTCAGGGGTTCCATCCCGCCGGCTCCTGCCAGCCGGGATCCCGGCTGCCAGACCCGCTCAGCCCACTGCCGGTCTGGGGTCCCGGCCCTGCCCACATACAGTGGGTACCTACCTTCTCCCTGGTTCTGGCCATTCTCTTCCTCTCTCTCTCTCTCTCTCTCTGCACTGAGCTGAGGGTGGGAGTGCACTGAGCACAGGACTGGGGGTTGGGGTGTAGGGTCTGGCCAGGAGCTAGAATGAGGGAGGGGGAAGGAGGTTTGGGTGTGGAGCACTTACCTGGGCAGCTCCCATTTGGTGGGAGGGGTGCAGGTGGGAATCTGGAGGGGGGGGCAAGAGATGCAGGAGCTCCCGTTTGGTGCTCAGGGTGGGGGTGGGGGTGTGGGGGGTGCATGGGGTGTGGGGGGTGCAAGAGTCAGGGCAGAGGGCTGGGGGCATATGAGGGGGTGCAGGTGTCAGGCATGGGGTGGGGGGGGCCTGGGTATGTATGGGGGTGCCAGAGTCAGGGCTGGGGTCGTGTTGGGGGGGTGAAGGAGTCAAGCAGAGGGCTGGGGGTGTATGAGGGGGGGTACAGGGCTCAGGGAAGGGGCCTTGGGGGTGTGCGGGGCTGTAGGGCTCAGAGCAGAGGGCTGGGGGTGTGGGCTGGGGTCGTTGGGTGCTCACAGCAGGGGGCTGGAGGGGATATGCCCCGCTTCCCCAAGGCCTTGCCCCCGCTTCCTCTCTACCCCATTCCTTGCAAGGGCTGGCAGGGAAGGAGGGTCGAAGAGGAGGAGGGGCAGGAACCCAGCACACTGTGGGAAGAGGCAGGGGAGCCGGCAGGACCAAACTTCTGTCCCCTCCGCTCCCCGCCCCCTCCCGCGGGGGCAGAAGAGTGGGCCGGGCTGGATTTTTAATGGCACACTGCTGCCTGCCAGGACCCCAGCAGGCAGCAGCGTGCCATTAAAAATGGGCTTGCGTGCTGTCTTTGGCAGAACCCCAAATTCCATGATCTATGTATTAGATCCTGTTGTACTAAAATCTTTGGAAGTGAGGGGAAGAAGAGGCTCTATAAATACTTGAAACTACCTTAAAAGTAAGAGTGGGGTGTGGTCTAAGTACAGGATTATGTGCTAGGATACTATGATGATGAGATCTATAGAAGAATCTAGATGCATAGGATGTCCTGAGTTCTAATTTAGGCTCTGACATGGATTTTGTGGCTTACAACTTGTGGTCACTTACAATTTGTGTCTCCATTTTCCCATCTGTAAAAAATGGGATAATTATTTAACTGACATGAATGTTCAGGATCAGATAGTTAATACATGTAAAGCACTTTGAAAGGACCATCTTTTTATTTTGTGTTTTTACAGTACTTAGCACATTGGGCTCCTGGTCCATGACTGGGGCTCCTAGGTGCTACCCTTATACAAACAAATAATAGTGTTTTAGCAGTTTTAAATATTATTTTTTATTAAGTACAGAAAAGAAGGATGGGCCAGTGGTTAAGGTACTAGCCTAGGTCTTGGGAGAGCTGGGTTCAAGTCCCTGATCCATCACAGACATCTGGTGTGACCTTGGGCAAGTCATTTAATTTCTCTGTGCCTTGTGTAAAATAGGGATAATAGAACTTCCCTACCTTACGGCAGTGTTATGACGTGCTCAGATACTACAGTAATGGGAGCCATGTAAGTACCATAGATTTTTGAGACCAGGGCAGGCAGCAGTTATCCCAGGGATGGGCAAACTTTTTGGCCCAAGGGCCACATTGGGGAACAGAAATTGTATGGTGGGCCATGAATGCTCACAAAATTTGACTTTGGGTATGGGAGGGGGGTGAAGGCTCTGACTGGGGGTGTGGGCTCTGGGGTATGAGAGGTTTGGGGTGCAGGAGGGTGCTCCGTGCTGGGATCAAGGGGTTTGGAGAGCGGTAGGGTGATCAGGGCTGGGGCAGGGGGTTGGAGCATGGGAAGAGGCTCAGGGGTGCAGCCTCCGAGCGGCGCTTACCTCAAGCGGCTCCCGGAAGCAGTGGCACGTCCCTTCTCCAGCTCCTAAGTGTGGAGAGGCCCGCAACCCTCAGAGTGGGGCCGAGCTGCGTGGTGCGGCCCCTGACCTGGCGCCCTGGCTGGAGCACCAGAGCAGGGCCAAGCTGCGTGGTGCGGCCTCCGATACGGCTCTCCAGCAGGAGCTTGCGGGCTGGCTTAAAACGGCTCACGGGCCGGATCTGGCCTGTGGGCCATAGTTTGCCCATATCTGAGTTAACCTGTCCATTGGACGGGCTTCATGCCCTTGGTTGGTTGTATTTTTTATTTTATTTTTTTCAGTACTAAATATTGGGGTTTCAGCCTCTAATTGATGGGAAAAGCAAATACAAATATATGGCATTTTCCCTAGTGATGGCAAGAAAAGGTCCATATCCCAGCTAAGGAAGAACCTTTCCCTCTGGGTTTTATGCCTTCTGAGGGACTCTGAAACAATTATCAAGTGCCTGGTGATCATACACAGCAATTGGATTAGGCACAGCCAAGGATTTAATTTGAAAGAGGTGAGGATCATTGTGTAATGTAACAGTCCAGAGATGCCAAAGAGGGGAGCTGCTTTACAATTATATTTAAATGGCAGAACCCAGGAGCTTCTTCCTGTCGCATCCTGTCCCAGGACCAGTTTTTATAGTTATCAGTCTGTCATGAGTGGACCCAGTCTGCTAGGGTTCCACACAGGGTTCTCTCTAATTTTTCCCACCCATGTGCGGAATGAATTTTGTTATGTGCACCAATATGGTGGAGATGGGTGATTCGGAGTGTGGGACGGGGCTCAGGGCTGGGGCAGAGGGTTGGAGTGGGGAGGGGTGAGGGCTCTGGCTGGGGGTGCGGGCTCTGGGGTGGGGTTGGGGATGAGGGGTTTGGGGTGCAGTAGGGCTCTCTGGGGCTACAGTGGGGAGAAAGGACTCTCCTCCTCCCCCCTCCCTCCAGCTCTCTCTCCCTGCAGCAGCACCAAGGCTGGGAGGGAGAGGTGTCTCTTGCCCGGCTGCGGCAGGTCCAGGCTGGGCGAGGGGCACCTGTCCCCAAGCCAGGTCGGGGGAGGGGCACCACACCAGGTCAAGGGCTTGGGGAGAGGCATCTCTCCCTGCTGCAGCCCTAAGCTCCTGTGCGGCGCTTAATAGGCAGCCATGCAGCTTAGAGGGAACTAGGTTCCACGTGCTTCTAAGATAACTGGGTCTGGGCAGAGAGTAGTGTCAGGTATTTACAAGATCTATGTTAAGCTCCAGTCTTTAAGCAGTCCCTTGGGAGGATGTGTTCAGTGTGACAGAGCCCCACTTGGCCTCTCCATGTAGCAAAGTGTCCTAAATGCCTCCTAGTCTGAGCCTTGGGTTCCAGAACTCATGTTATTCATAGTGAAGTCTGTCCTGTGAGTCCCACTGTTGTGGACTTCTGTACAGAGACTTGTACTCCTTTCAGGGATCAATGCACTTCAGCAAGTATCTGAAGTCATTCCATGTAGCCCTTGCAAATCCAAGTAGGCTTTAGTAGTTGATTGGAATACAGCATCAAGAAGTCCCTAAATTACCATAGAGAAGCAGAGGTTAAGACATAGCCCACATTGGCTAAAGCCAGGGCTGTTATAAGTAAGGGTCCGTGTTTTTCATGGAGGTCTTGGAAGTCATGGATTCCAGGACTTTCCGTGATCTCCAGGACTTCTGCAGCGGCTGGTGTATCTGGCCCAGGAGCTGCCTGAGCAGCTCAGGCAGAACCCTGGGCCAGACGCACCAGGAGTTGGCGGGGGCTCGGGGCTAGGTATTGGGGTGCGGGGTGGTGCTTATCTGGAGGGGGGGGCTCCCCTCCCTCAGCTCCGAGCTCCATGTGCTGCCTCTGCTGGCAGGCACGGCCCCCGCAGCTCTCAATGCCAATGGTAGGTGCAGAACTGGGGCTTGGGAACTGGGGCTTGAGCGGAGACAGCACGTGGAGCTCAGGAGCTGGTAGGGAGCCTGCCCCAGCACTGCCAACCCTCCCCCCCAGCATTCGTGGTGCACCCCCCCGGAGTATGTGTGGCGTCCCACCCCAGACATGCCCCCCGAGCATCCACAGCGCCCCCACTACAAGCACCTGCGGCGCCCCCCCGGACCGTCTCCCCCTCACCCCCCAAGTTTTAGTCAGTGGTATATAATAAAAGTCATGAATAGGTCATAGGCCATCTCTTTTTGTTTATTTTTGCCCGTGACCTATATCCGTGACTTTTACTAAAAATACCTGTGACTAAAACGTAGTCTTAGTCATGAGCCATGGTTCTGTAAAATCCATCTTCATTTCCTTTCGCTGTCTCAAGTTATGTCTACATGGTTCCACTGTTCAGACAATGGGTGTGTGAACTGCAGTGCACACAAGCATGCTTTAGCTCCCTCATGTGAACACTGCTGGCGCAAACTGAAAGGTACTTCATTCGCATCAGCATAGAGCTGTTTGAAAGACTACTTTAACACAAACTCCCTACCATTTAGTTTGTGCCACCAGCATCCACAGAGAGGAGTTATGGCACAGCCCATCAGTGCATGCTGCAGCTCGAACCCGCCATAGTTGAAATGTGGGGCCGTGTAGATGAGCCCTATTGTAAGAGCCTGTGGAACTAGAACCTGGTTTGCAGTGGGGTTCTGGGTTGCTGGGTTTCTGCTGGAGGACCCTGTGAAGCTAGACGCTGCAGGAAGTACTGCCCAGCAGCACCTGACTAGTGTCCACCCCTCCCCCCCCCACAGCCCACTGATTGGTTCATGCTGGTATATAAACTAGGAAGTCTTTATAGGGAGCTGTCTGAGCAATGATGCAGAGTGTCTGCTTGCTTCGGCTCCAGACCTTGCTTTGCTGTGGACCCTAGACTCTGTCTTCTGACCCCAGTTCATCCCTGAGTTTTCTACTTGCCTTGTGTCTGTAACCTGGTGCCTGACTCTGACTCCCTGGCATCCTGACCCGGCTTGAACTCCACCCCGCTACTTCTCTCCTGACATCAACTTGGTATCTGACCAGTGTACATAGACCACCCACAGCCTGGCCCTGTCACCCCTGTTCCTTTTTGTCTTAGGCCGTGCCTACATTAGCGAGCTTACAGTGGCACAGCTGTACTGATGTAGCTGTGCTAGTGTAATATCATTCGTGTAACTGCTCTATGCCAATGGGAGAGAGCTTTCCTGTTAACATAATAAAACCACCTCCAGGAACAGTGGTAGCTATGTTGGCAGGAGAAGCTTTCCCGCCAACATAGCACTGTGCACACTATCACATATGCTCGCAAAACTTACGTCACTCAGGGTTTTTTTCCTCTTTTTTCTGCATGATATAAGTTTTGCCGACATAAGTGGTAGTGTAGATATAGCCTACGTCTTAGGTTGGAGACCGGTGTCTCTGTGAGCCCAATTGTAATCACCACCTCCTGTCACCTCCGCCCATTTTCTCATCCTGTGAAGCTATCCTGAGTTCACATGTTTAGCTTGCTGGGAGCCTGTCCTTGATGAGTGTCAGTTGCCCAGTCCTTGGGATTTCCAATGTCTTTGTAGGGTCTTCCACTCATGTCTTCTGCTTATACCAACATGATAAGATAGAGTTATAAAGATAGTTCATAAAAATAGGAGAGACAGTTCCTACTTCCATCACAACTAGTCACTGTTTCTAGCTCTGGATGTATAGGGCTCTCTCTCCCAGACTGACCTCTTGTCCAACACCCTTCCTTAAAACACGGAACTCTGTATTCCAGTCACCCTAGATTCTAAAACCATTGCTTCAAATCTCCTGAGCTGTCCCCCCAAGTCACTGAAAGATGATCCTTCAGAGTCTCACCTAGCCTGTAGGTTTTAGTTTAACCCTTCAGCGACAATGTGTCTGGAAAGCAAAGAATACTGGCTTAACAAATGATAGCTAACCACAACCACTTTACTCTTAAAAACTTTGGGAGTTACAGAGCCTTGTACAATAACAAAAGTCCTGAGACACACCCTTCCCTAGTCTGATCTCACCCCTTCTGTGAGTCCAAGGTTTGTCAGCATTTCAGGTTTGGCAATGGTTGCTTAGAGCAGCATCCTCTCTGACTCTCTCTCTCTTTGCCCTGTGCATCCCCTGACTCCTGCAATGCTCCAGGCTCCTCCCCTGAATCATCCTCTCCCCCACCCTGTGTCAAAAGTCCATCGTTCCAGATTGGTCAGTTCTTGACAGACAATCAGTCAATGGCTGTAGATCGGGGTAGTCAATTATTTTTTCTCAAGGTCCAAATTTCTTGGTCAAGGTCCAGACTCCAGAGAAAATGATGATAATAATAATTAATAAATGATAATAAGTCCATTCAGAAGTGTCTGGCAGTCTGAATTTGGCCCATAGTCTGCCTACTCTAGATTCATGGTTTCTCAGAGATTGTGCTTCAGTGAGGTCTCATGTATCTGGCCTTGACAGGTACTGCCTGCAATTCAATACAGTACACTAAGCTGCCTTGTGCAATTATAGACAAAATGTTCAGTACATAGTAATAATTATACCTTGCTCTTATATAGAGCTTTTCACAAGTGTATTTTAACATCCTTTACAAAGCTGGTCATTATCCCCATTTTGATGGAGAAACTGAGGCACAGAGCAGTGAAATGATTTACCCAAGGTCACCCATCAGGCCAGTGGTAGAGCTGGAACTGGACCCCAGGTCTGCTGAGTGTCAGTCCAGTGCTCTAGCAATAGCATACACTGCCTTTCTAATACAAAATAGAGTTCACAATTTGATATAGAAATATACCAGTCTGTCACATCCTCATCTGAACAACTGCAAAAGCTAATTATTATCGAATTGAGCCCAAAATTATCATTAGTAATTGGGAAGAAAACGAATGCAGCAGTAATGGTGAATATGCATCTGCTTAACCTCACATGAAATACGAATGCATTTTATATATGCTTTTTAAAAAACATGGCCAACACAACTAAATTAGAGGCACTGAGAAAATTGGGCATAGTTTATGATCATGGTTGACTGCAAAGTCATTTCTGACCATAGTTGAATAACAATAAGAGAGAGGGTTTGTCCGATAAAATATATTTATATATACAGATATGTTACAGTTACTGTAATAAATGTTAAATTCCCTGTTAGGATTGCATATGGTTTAAAATTGATTCTCCTCCATGATGTCTTGGAGCAAAACTTTTCTTTGGAAGGGAAAATGATGTAACTTCAGTTGCAGAATTAACTATCCACCTCATAGAAAAAAGACTTAAAATGCCATGTAGATTCTCTGTATATCCAAAATACTGAAATCTAATTTATAGGACAATATTTCTAAAAGAAACAGACCCAGGTGCATCGGAGTCAAATTTATCAGGGTTTTCACTCTGCACAGGAGTCTGCAGTGCAGGAACAAAATGCATTTTCTGGTTATCTGGGCACATGAAGGGTAGTATTAGAATTATGTGGATGAAGTGAGAGAGAATACAATATACCTCCCCCAGGAGCTGGATAATATGCCCTGACTAAAATGACATCATAATGTTACCCCTACTGTGGCCTTTTTCAGCTAAGAAATGAAAATGAATGTATAGTTTGGTATGGAACTAGAGGGAAATGACTTTGGTGACCTTTACTTGGTGAGTGGTAAACCAACTACTGTTGATCAGCTTGTTGTTTCACATCCTTTCCTAATGTAGGCTGGAAAATACCTTGATAAAATATAGCTGATAAAATCATCTGGATAATTGCACTAGTAATTGTAAATTGAGAGCCAACTTCAGCCCAGTCTTGCATCCGCTGTGATCCCACTGAAATCATAGGGGTGCAAGTAAAAATAAAACTTTAATCTTAATTATTAAATATAACTATAACTAGTAATCAAGTGGAGATAGTAACTTCCATAAAAATAATCCATTTTGTTTAGTGGCTATTTGTTCAACTATTCTTTAATTGCCTGTCGATGTTGTTTAATTACTACTAGCTATAATTGTATTTGGACTGTTTCCATTCCGCTACTGAATTAAGTTTAAAGAATAACAAATTTATCTCAGCATAAGCTTTCGTGAGCTACAGCTTGCTTCATCAGATGCATGCAGTGGAAAATACAGTGGGGAGATTTATATACACAGAGAACATGAAACAATGGGTGTTACCATACACACTGTAATGAGAGTGATTTGGTAAGGTGAGCTATTACAGCAGGAGAGCGGGGAGAACCCTTTTGTAGTGATAATCAAGGTGGGCCATTTCCAGCAGTTGACAGGAACGTGTGAGGAACAGTAGGGGGGGAAATAAACATGGGGAAATAGTTTTACTTTGTGTAATGACACATCCACTCCCAGTCTTTCTTCAAGCCGAAGTTAATTGTTTCCAGTTTGCAAATTAATTCCAATTCAGCAGTATCTAGTTGGAGTCTGTTTTTGCAGTTTTTTTGTTGAAGAATTGCCACTTTTAGGTGTGTAATTGAGTGACCAAAGAGATTGAAGTGTTCTCCGACTGGTTTTTGAATGTTATAATTCTTGACATCTGATTTGTGTCCATTTATTCTTTTACGTAGAGACTGTCCAGTTTGGCCAATGTACATGGCAGAGGGGCATTGCTGGCGCATGGTGGCATATATCACATTGGTAGATGCTGCCAACATGTGACAGCAATCATAGAATCCTAGAATATCAGGGTTGGAAGGGACCTCAGGAGGTCATCTAGTCCAACCCCCTGCTCAAAGCAGGACCAATCCCCAACTAAATTATCCCAGCCAGGGCTTTGTCAAGCCTGTCCTTAAAAACTTCTAAGGAAGGAGATTCCACCATCTCCCTAAGTAACGCATTCCAGTGTTTCACCACCCTCCTAGTGAAAAGTTTTTCCTAATATCCCACCTAAACCTCCCTCACTGCAACTTGAGACCATTACTCCTCATTCTGTCATCTGCTACCACTGAGAACAGTCTAGATCCATCCTCTTTGGAACCCCCTTTCAGGTAGTTGAAAGCACCGATCAAATCCTCCCTCATTCTTCTCTTCCGCAGACTAAACAATCCCAGTTCCCTCAGCCTCTCCTCAGAAGTCATGTGTTCCAGTCCGCTAATCATTTTTGTTGCCCTCCACTGGATGTTTTCCAATTTTTCCACATCCTTCTTGTAGTGTGGGGACGAAAACTGGACACAGTACTCCAGTAGAGGCCTCACCAATGTCGAATAGAGGGGAACGATTACGTCCCTCGATCTGCTGGCAGTGCCCCTATTTATACAGCCCAAAATGCCATTGGTCTTCTTGGCAACAAGGGCACACTGTTGACTCATATCCAGCTTCTCATCCATTGTAAACCCTAGGTCCTTTTCTGCAGAACTGCTGCCGAGCCATTCCATCCCTAGTCTGTAGCGGTGCATGGGATTCTTCCATCCTAAGTGCAGGACTCTGCACTTGTCCTTGTTGAACCTCATCAGATTTCCTTTGGCCCAATCCTCTAATTTGTCTAGGTCCCTGTGCATCCTATCCCTACCCTTCAGCATATCTACCTCTCCTCCCAGTTTAGTGTCATCTGCAAAGTTGCTGAGGGTGCAATCCATACCATCATCCAGATCATTAATGAAGATATTGAACAAAACTGGCCCCAGGACCGACCCTTGGGGCACTCCACTTGATAGCGGCTGCCAACTAGACATGGAGCCATTGATCACTACCCGTTGAGCCCGACAATCTAGCCAACTTTCTATCCACCTTATAGTCCATTCATCCAGCCCATACTTCTTTAACTTGCTGGCAAGAATACTGTGGGAGACCGTGTCAAAAGCTTTGCTAAAGTCAAGGAACAACACGTCCACCTCTTTCCCCTCGTCCACAGAGCCAGTTATCTCATCATAGAAGGTAGTTAGATTAGTCAGGCATGACTTTCCCTTGGTGAATCCATGCTGACTGTTCCCGATCACTTTCCTCTCCTCTAAGTGCTTCAGAATTGATTCCTTGAGGTCCTGCTCCATGATTTTTCCAGGGACTGAGGTGAGGCTGACTGGCCTGCAGTTCCCAGGATCCTCCTCCTTCCCTTTTTTAAAGATGGGCAGTACATTAGACTTTTTCCAGTCGTCCGGGACCTCCCCCGATGGCCATGAGTTTTTAAAGATAATGGCCAATGGCTCTTGAATCACATCCGCCAACTCCTTTAGCGCTCTTGGACACAGCGCATCCGGCCCCATGGACTTGTGCTCGTCCAGCTTTTCTAAATAGTCCCGAACCACTTCTTTCTCCACAGAGGACTGGTCATCTCTTCCCCATGCTGTGCTACCCAGTGCAGTAGTCTGGGAGCTGACCTTGTTCGTGAAGACAGAGGCAAAAAAAGCATTGAGTACATTAGCTTTTTCCACATCCTCCGTCACTAGGTTGCCTCCCTCATTCAGTAAGGGGCTCACACTTTCCTTGACTTTCTTCCTGATGCTAACATACCTGAAGAAACCCTTCTTGTTACTCTTAACATCTCTTGCTAGCTGCAACTCCAAGTGTGATTTGGCCTTCCTGTTTTCACTCCTGCATGCGAGAGCAATATTTTTATACTCTTCCCTGGTCATTTGTCCAATCTTCCACTTCTTGCAAGCTTCTTTTCTGTGTTGAAGATCAGCAAGGATTTCACTGTTAAGCCAAGCTGGTCGCCTGCCATATTTACTATTCTTTCTACACGTCGGGATGGTTTGTCCCTGTAACCTCAATCAGGATTCTTTAAAATACAGCCAGCTCTCCTGGACTCCTTTCCCCCTCATGTTATTTTCCCAGGGGATCCTGCCCATCGGTTCCCTGAGGTTGTCGAAGTCTGCTTTTCTGAAGTCCAGGGTCCATATTCTGCTGCTCTCCTTTCTTCCTTGTGTCAGGATCCTGAACTCGACCATCTCATAGTCACTGACTTCCAGGTTCCCATCCACTTTTGCTTCCCCTACTAATTCTTTCCGGTTTGTGAGCAGCAGGTCAAAAAGAGCTCTGCCCCTAGTTGGTTCCTCCAGCACTTGCACCACGAAATTGTCCCCTACAATTTCCAATAACTTCCTGGATTGTCTGTGCACCGCTGTATTGCTCTCCCAGCAGATATCAGCAATGCCCCTCTGCCATGTACATTGGCCAAACTGGACAGTCTCTACGTAAAAGAATAAATGGACACAAATCAGACGTCAAGAATTATAACATTCAAAAACCAGTCGGAGAACACTTCAATCTCTTTGGTCACTCAATTACACACCTAAAAGTGGCAAAAAAACTTCAAAAACAGACTCCAACGAGAGATTGCTGAATTGGAATTAATTTGCAAACTGGATACAATTAACTTCGGCTTGAAGAAAGACTGGGAGTGGATGTGTCATTACACAAAGTAAAACTATTTCCCCATGTTTATTTCCCCCCCTACTGTTCCTCACACGTTCTTGTCAACTGCTGGAAATGGCCCACCTTGATTATCACTACAAAAGGTTCCTCTTCTCCCCCCCCCCCCGCTCTCCTGCTGGTAATAGCTCACCTTACCTAATCACTCTTGTTACAGTGTGTATGATAACACCCACTGTTTCATGTTCTCTGTGTATTTAAATCTCCCCACTGTATTTTCCACTGCATGCATCCGATGAAGTGAGCTGTAGCTCACGAAAGCTTATGCTTTTTTACAAATAAATTTGTTAGTCTCTAAGGTGCCACAAGTACTCCTTTTCTTTTTGCAGATAGAGACTAACACGGCTGCTACTCTGAAACCTGAATTAAGTTTAAGTTTCTCATCCTTGTTGTATTGTGCAAGCATTAAAGACATCTGCCTACTTTTCTGCTCTTGTCTTCTGTTGTGCCTGTGGTCTTTGTGCCTTTCCTGTGCCTTTCTGTATGCTTGCAATGATCTCCATATCCAGTGCACTGGACTCCATCCCTCTTGAATTGATTCTTTATCCTCAAAGGTACAAATTCTAGTCCACTATCAAGCCTACACTAACATCTTCCCAATTAAAAAAAACAACCCTTGCTTCCCTATTTTTTTGTTCTGATTAAAATTTTGTCAGTCCTTTGTGTCTGTGTGTTTATATAATCATAGCCCCCGTCACAAAGTTCTCTACAGTGTCCTTATCTGTGTCTTGTACAGCTCTAAGAAAACCCACACTGTTCAACAAAGAGTAGATAGTAATATTTAGTTGTCAAGGCTGATTCCCAACTCTGGCACTTCGAGTGCAGAAGGTAGGAGCCCACAGGGATTTTAAAAGATAATACTTGGCACTCCAGGCTTGTATTAAACCCCCAAGGTTACAGCTTTTCTCTGACCTTGGCTTGGTAAATGCTGCCACCACCCAAGTGAAAAACTGCCTCTTTCAAATCCTGGAATAACTCACTTGGGAAGTTTTCCCTGAGGCCCCTTGGCTTTTCCACCCCTCCCTCGGGGAAGCTGAGAAGAAAACAAACAAAAGGGAAACCCAGCTGTTGACATCAGCTAATTGAAAAACATATGCACAGACCTTTTAAGACACAAAATCCAATCAGGTTCTTAAAAAGGGTAAATTTTATTAAAAACAAAAAGAAAGAAAATACATCTGGAACTTAGACTTTTGCTAAATCTTAAAAAAAAAAAAAAATTCCAAAAATTAAGCACCCAAAATAGCTTTCTTGGGGGTTCAGCTTAAAGGTTACAAGCAAACAAGAGCATCTGGGATTAGCACAGAGCAATCCACAAGCCTTACAGAAAAGAAAATAAGTAACCCTAATGCATCTATCTAAACATTCCCTGTCCCAATGAATTCTTCTAGGTATGGATGATGAATTTTCATACCTGGTTCAAACTTTACACAGCATTTCAGCTTCCCCCATCTCTACAGCCCAGATAACACAACAGAGAGACAAAGGGAAAGGTTTTTTTCCCATTTTAAAAAGTTCTAGCCTTCCCATTGGCTCTTTTAGTCAGGTGTTTACCTGGGGGACTTTTTAACCCTTTACAAGTAGTGCAAGCAGCCACCAAGAGAGACTTTATAGCTAACTGGCTGGCTGGGTGTCCATAAAAGGGAGCTTCCCCTTACCCCCCCCCCCCCCCCGTCATTTATCACATTAGTTTAATCACATAAATAGCACATTGAAAATTGAGAATTTCAAAGGCCATATTTTTTCCTTTGGTATACATATATGTTCCAGTTGACTTCAGTAGGAATTACACATGTATATGATAGGGCAGATTTTGGTCCTAAGAATTTAAATATTTCTCCCATTGTTTAGGGCAGGTGGTACAACTTTGAAAATAACTTCTGAGGGCCAAATGATATTTTATTTCAACTAGAAAAATAGGAGAAAACTATCAAAGTTCAGGCAACTTCACCTGAATTCCCCTCTCCCGGGTCCACCATTGGCACCCAGTCTTAGGCTTCTGTCTCCTCAGCCATCACTTTTCTTGGGCAGAGACACACGGCTCCCTCCTGACTGGGATATTTCCAGGCTGCACAGTTCCCTCCCTCCACTGAGTTCCCCAGCAAGTCAGACTGCCTAAACAGGCCTGCCTTGAGTTCCCCTCAGAGAATATAAACAGTGTAATTGCCCACTGTTAAAAGTTACCACATAGTCCTTTATAAGCAAGCACATTTATTCTTAGGGTAAAAGCATTACAGAGAAAACATATTAATAACAATAAAAGAATCTACATCCCTACTTATAAACTTATCAGAGATCACCCCCAATTCCAACAAGAGCTCTGGTAGGATTCAGTCCTTCAAACTCCGTCAAGGTGTTTTTCTGTCTTCACAAGTTCTTAACAGCTCTTACTTTAGAACAAGAACACCCATTAATCTGTGAGTCATTCTTTTATACAGTTTTGGTCTAAAGGTCCCCTCCTCAGGTTGAAACTTAAAAAGGCTGAGTTCTTGCATAACCAGAAGAGGTATATTTGAATACATGTCCCCCTGGGAAACCCATCTCACTTTGTCCCATAAATTCATTCTTGTCTGGCAGAATAACACTTCCTAGGGCTACATGCCATTCCACAATAATACATAAACTTTACATTTTTTAATAAAATGCACTGCAAAGCTACTTATACTTAATTCATTCGGATTTTTCAAGGATATTGCAGGAAATTGCCATATCTGTCACTAGAACATAGTAAGATGTAATTGTATATTTTATGTATCCCCAACTATTGTCTTCTAAAGAGTAGAATGTTAGATAATGCAATCTGAAGACAGAATCATTTTTGAATTTTTTATTAATATTTTAGTGTTTTAAATTCTTTATAATGTTACATTAAAATGTTTTACATTAAAAGGCTAATTAGTTTATTGTCTCTTTGCACATACAAAGATTAGGTTTAATTCAGTCAAGAAGTAGCACAGAAAGACATATCTAATATCACTATGTAAATTGTTCCAACCCTTCTTTGTCCATTGTTTTCCAAACATAACAAGCTTTAATGCACCTGTTTGATTTTTTTTTTTTTTTTTTTTTAAACAACTTCAATCGACAGCACCGGTGACTTTTCTATTCTCTGCTGTTAGGGAAAAAGCATGAAACATTATTTGTTTGTTTCGTTAGCATTTGACAAATTAAGTGCTTTCTTACAAAGTGAATGCCTTTCAGTTGCTTTCTAAAATGTGGTTTTAAACAACCAGTAGTGCATGTTGCACTAACTCTGCATTCTAGTTTGTTGCAAAGATTATTTGGCCTTTGCTCTTGCTAGCTAAGGTGGGGCTGGGTGATTCAGGTTGTTCTCTTTTCCCTTCTTACCTGCAGATTTGCATGTTTGACCTAGCAGAGTAATTGGGCCCACAGCAACATGGGCGTGCCTCCCTGAGAAACACTTAGTTTCATGTATGACTCATAAGCTGAAGCACAGACACTACTTCCCCAATCTACAGTAGCCATTTTAACTGCATAAAACTGCTGGATTTCTTTTTTACTTTCTGGCTCTTGGGACTATGCAAACACCTTAAAACAAATTAAGGTAACGTTTCTGTCTTGCTGTGGTACAGTATCTAAATAGGAGTGATAATTCTAATAGCACAGTAGGTGTACCTGTTGAAGAAACATGGCTGTATGTTCTTTACCTCTGTTAATGTATGAACTCAGTCACATGCTTGATTGCACTTAACTACCAGGGGAAAACAAAGAATGTCAGTTCTTGTAGGTTTTGGCCTTGAGGGCAAAGCATCTTTTAAAATCTAAAAATCTTTTGTATACCAGAAATTCCTCAGACGTATCATGAGAGTAAGACTGAAAAAAAGAAAACTTGCTGTTATAGTTTACTAAATAGTCAGTTCTGTTGCACTTCACGTAAAAATGATTATTTAATATTTAAGTGCCGTGTAAAGTAGTTTTTTGCTGTGTGTTTTTCAAAATGTTAAGTGGACTATATTGTTTCTATGTTCCTGAAAACAATACACCTGAAGTAAGCCTTAAAAATTGACAATGTTTTAAATGTTGTTGCATTTCAGCTGTATGCTTATTCTTAAAATGTGTTAATATTTAATGCTTCAGATGCGCTGCTGGTTTCACTGCTTTAAACATGGCTCAGTTGATTGTAGGATATATTAGTCTTTTCTAGAGCTGGGTACACGTTTCTGATGATGTGTTTGTCATGTAGTAGAGAATTTCTGAAGGATATTCGGGCAAAGTATTAGTTAATAGCACTCTGGTTGCATTTGCTTTGTTATACTTGCTAAGGTTTGATTCTGAGCTGCTGTAAATATGGTGGATTTGTAATTCAAAGAATTGATGGCCTGAGAGTCTGTTTCTACTGAAATATCCTGTAAAAAGCCACTGTCACACTGTGTAATTTAAAATGGAACAAGAGTTTAACTGCTTTCATGGAATAAAAAATGGATATATAGTCATCCTCATACTTCTGGTCCTCAGAGTTTAGGATTTTGTATGTGACAATGAGAAAGACATAGTGTAAAAGGGACTAGGTTTAGTGCCATTTGCACAAGAAAGGTTGTGGGGAAATATGCAGTGTTCAAAGGCTGTTTTTAAATGTTCAGTGGGGAAAAATACACTTGCTACTAAAATAAGTGTAACTCACGATGACCTGTGTGTGTGGGCGCGCGCGAGCGCACATGCACACACACACACTTTGAATTGGTGTTAAGTATGTTCCTGGTCCTGTAGTTCCTATTTGAACACAATTAACTTTGATTTCAGTTGGAATCTTGTCTGAATGAGGACAGTAGCCTTCAACTCTGTATTTTAATTTTTCAATTAAAAACAAAACTCTCTTAAAAATAAAATTGAATTTCTTCTAAATTGAAAATCTCACACACTAGGAGAATGAAATTATTTGTAATATTGTACATAGGGGATACTTTTCAGTGTCATTTACTGTTCACTATAGTATAATACCTACCTCACAAGGGTGTTGTAGAGTCTTGCTTAATATAGTAATAATCTACAGTGGAGGGAGGGAGGGAGGGAAGAAATTATTAGGCTAATAGTGCACACTTCGGGTGCAACAGCCTTTTGCTTTTAGCCATCTGTAGTGTTTGCCAATAGCTACCTTGTGTATCCTGGCATGTCGTCGTCGTCTTCTTCTTATTTGTTATTATTATTGTCTCTTAATTTTAGGTTTCATTTTTAACACATTTTAAATCCCAGGTTTTTCAAGAAGGTATGCAATGTATCCTTCCCCTGAGAAAAATTATCTTTAGTAGAAGCATAAGATAAGTAATAGGGAACAGATTGAAAACACAATTTTGAATGTGTTGTGGAAGATTTTTGTTTGTTTAAAAATATTTATGATTTGCTGGACTATTTGAATTCCTTTTCTCTCCTCCTACTTTCCCATGAGCATTGATGTCCTTTTAGCTATAGTTTTGGTCTGTGGTAGCCACCTTAAACTCACTGTCTAGTGTTAAACTTGAACTAACAGAGGAGACCCCTGGTTTCTCTCCATTCCCTCCCCTCCTTTACTTTTCTTGCGAGGTAGCTAAAGGTTTTTAAAGAGTTAATCTTATAAAGTTGACTTAGCAGTCCCAAAACAGCTCCCAAATTGCTGGATGCTTCTGTAGTGCTGTTGTAGGGCTGGAGAGTAAGCGGCTGTTGCTAGTTCTTTTTCATGCCCCTCTTTAAGGAGAAATCTCTCTTTGTCCTACAGCAAAGCTCTTGTGTGTCCAGGCTCGTGGATACCATGGCGAGGCTGTGGTACAGGAACCTAAAGAGAGCAGAACCAGATGCTATAACTAAACTAGAATGAGTTGAGTAACTGGTTTAGGACTCCCAGTTGCTCCTTTTAAAGATTAACGTCAAAGACCTCCCACTGAGAAGCAGCGAAATAGCTGGACCGGAAGAGAAAAGGTGGTGGTTATAGGCTCTGACTGATTTTTCCAGCCGAAGTGTAGGTGTGGTATGATATGTGTCTCAAAAAAAGTAAAGGTGATTTTTCTATACATCCATTAGTCCTGATCAGTGCAGTGCTCTCTCTCGACATATTTTTTTATTGCCAAGGTCCCAATTCTGATTGCTGGGAGTTTGATGCGTGTCAGTGACAACATCCTGTAGGCCAACCAGCCAGTCAGGAACACAAGACTTTGGACAATGTGCCTGCAGCCATACTTTGCAAACATTTTGCACTTCTAGAGCTCCTTTTCATCTGAGGTTCTCCAAGTATTATTTTCTTCTCTGTTGTTAGTTTTGGTGAGTCCCCACACTTGTCACTGATACAAGATAGAGGGAGAAATAAATGTGTATGTTATGTAGTTGGTCAGGTACTGTAATTGCCTCTGATGTCTGTGGAAACTGTTAGTTCAGTGGTGCATTACTCTTCTCAAGCTTCTTGGGATGAAGAATTACCTGGCTTCACTTCTGTCTGGAATAGCTGAATTTGTATGTGGGGAGATACAGTAGAGCCAAATCAGGTGAACTGATCCAAATGCCTTTGAAAGTGTTTGTTTGTATCAAAAATGTGGGATTTCCCTTTATACCAGAGGGAAGACTTTGATCTCCAAAGTAGCTTTCACTTTTTGATCGTTAAGTAAAGGTTTATAGGCTTTCATTTGGCAACTTTCACTGATAATTTTAATACTGTACTTTCTACTTGAACTTTGTTGGATATGAGAAAAGCACAGACTTCCTTTCTGAGAGGTGATTAAATATAGGGGAGGGGGAATAGATGTACAGTCTTGTTTGTGATCCACTCTGTAAGCAGCATGACTTTCCTAAAAGTAAACTTACACTTTACTCATTACATTTATGCTTTTGATACCATTGATACACTTTAGAGCTAACTCACTTTGTTAAATCTGACTGTGTCTGGGGAGGGACATTTAAATATTTGTTCTTAAGAGACTATATGCCCTGAAATTTGAAGTCTTTTACTTATCAGTAGTCTGCAGCTGTAGTGTGAAATCCTCTAGATACTCCCACTCTCCTGACATAAAGGGACTCATCTGTTCAAATAATCTATTCCTCAATATCATTCTGTCTAAGGGCCTGTCCTAAGGCAAAGCTACCAACTGTGCTCAATCTTTGTGCTGATGGGATACCATGAGATAAGGACTAAAGTTTATGCATTCTTACCCTGATGTTTGTTAGGATTTAACTACCCAATAACTAACTTTAGTGATGATAGGAATTGTATCACTAACTCTCGGTACATTTAATTGAGAATTTGCCCTTAAAGAGATCAGCCATCTCATGTCATACTGGATTAGAACTCTAATCTGAAAAGTGCATTCATTTTGGTAGCCTCAAAATGAGACTTCGAAGTCCTCAAGTTTTTATGTGAAATTCTTCCTTACATTGGACAAATATAAGTTCTTCTCTTCACTTGTCAGGAATAGAAATGCCAAACCTATAGGTTGACAATTTGGAAGGAATGTTTTCGGATGGCTTGAATAGTATTTTCTCTGTGTTTTCTGTATTTCGAGATTTAAGTCTAAATTACTTTTAAAAACCTTGTTTAACCAGGAGTCAGCTTGGCATCTGATCTTAATTAGCAGGCGTAATTTTTTTGCATCCTTCATCCCTTTACCTGTTTTGTACCTGTTCAGCAGGTGAACTAACTGCTGTCATGACTTACTCTTCTCCTGTTTGTCTAATTTACCTAATGATAAGTAGTGAGATGACTACTAAGTTGTGTTGGTTCTCCCTTCGGATGGGGAGAAAGGAGTGAGAGCTTGAGTGATTCAAACTGCTCTTGACAGTTTCAAGGAAATTGGTAAGGATGTTACATGTATTTTGTGGTTTATACATATTATTTCATCACTAAAAGTTTTCTCTCTAGATCTCCCCTATGTTCTTAATTGGCTGCTTGGCAGATAAATAGTAATATAACTGAAAGAGATTAAAGGAAAAATAATTTTCGCTCTTTTTAAAAAATTGTTAACTTTGTGATTTGAAAACACTTTGTCTATGTCTGTTTCACTGTTGTTCCGGTGCCTACTTATCTTTTTGTTTGTGTGGATCTTTCACACTGCAACAAGGGAAAGAAATGTTTAAAAACATAGTAAAACGGGACTGTGAAAACACAATTACTGCTTGTGCTAACCAGGGATGGTGTATATCAGAAAATGCTGATCGTGTCGTTTTAAATTTTCTATTAAGTTTTCCCTACTTGTGGACATTATGTGTGGAAGAATTGATGCTCTGGAGTTAACATCTCTAATCTTTCAAATATGTGCTAGCATGATTTATTGTAATCTGGGTGCAGCAGGCCATCTTTCCAACACAAAGTGGCTCCTCTTTAAAAAGTAAGCTTGAAAATAGTGCCTTTGAAGTAATTAGGAGTCGTGCATATGTATTTAAGGGGAAAATACAGCCTAAAGCTTTTAGAGGAGCCTGTTCTCTTGTCCAGTGCCATGCTACCTGTGTATTTGCTGTTCATGAAAAGATTTTCTACATTGCTCCTATGAACCTTATGCCTATAACTATAATGATTCAAACTTAAAGTATAGGCGGTTTAACTGTTGAGAGACACAGGGTGGATGAGAGTAGCAGCTGTGTTAGTCTGTATTCACATAAAGAAAAGGAGTACTTGTGGCACCTTAGAGACTAACCAATTTATTTGAGCATAAGCTTTCGTGAGCTACAGCTCACTTCATCTTTTATTGAACCAATTTCTGTTGGTGAAAGAGAAGCTTTTGAGATACACTGAGCTCTTTCCTATGTTGCTCAGCAGAAGTTTGGTCCAATAAAAGGCAGTACCTCACCCACCTCGTCTCTCTTTTATCCTGGGATTAACACGGCTACAATACCGCAAACAACTATGTGGTATCATCCATTTAGAGATATAGTGTGGCCAATAATGTTCAATGTTGATGTGATTAGCTAGAAAGAGAAAAATAGTTAATTTTGCCAAAATTTGCAAGCTGTCCTGTGGAAAGAATGGTCAGTTAATACAAATTGTAAGAATTCATGCTATGGATTCTTAGAGGCCTTGAACCAACACAAAAATAAAAGGAGTACTTGTGGCACCTTAGAGACTAACCAATTTATTTGAGCATAAGCTTTCGTGAGCTACAGCTCACTTCATCGAATGCATACTGTGGAAACTGCAGAAGACATTATATACACAGAGACCATGAAACAATACCTCCTCCCACCCCACTCTCCTGCTGGTAATAGCTTAAGTAAAGTGATCACTCTCCTTACAATGTGTATGATAATCAAGTTGGGCCATTTCCAGCACAAATCCAGGTTTTCTCACCCTCCGCCTCCCCCCCTCCACAAACTCAGGAGTGAGTTTGTGTGTGGGGAGGGGGGCGGAGGGTGAGAAAACCTGGATTTGTGCTGGAAATGGCCCAACTTGATTATCATACACATTATAAGGAGAGTGATCACTTTACTTAAGCTATTACCAGCAGGAGAGTGGGGTGGGAGGAGGTATTGTTTCATGGTCTCTGTGTATATAATGTCTTCTGCAGTTTCCACAGTATGCATTCGATGAAGTGAGCTGTAGCTCACGAAAGCTTATGCTCAAATAAATTGGTTAGTCTCTAAGGTGCCACAAGTACTCCTTTTCTTTTTGCGAATACAGACTAACACGGCTGTTACTCTGAAACCAACACAAAAATGAATTCTGAGAACCTATGCAGGATCTTGTATGATGCAGTTTGGAGTGCAGCACTTTCCAACTCATGTTATTGACGAAATGAATGCTATTCTTTTTTTTCTTTAAATGTACATTTTTTTCAAAAGGAGAAAATAAGGAACTATAGAACCATAGAAGTTTCTGTATCATGTGTGTGGTGTTGGGGGTTTTTTCCTGCCTGTTTGGACTTACAGTACAAACGAAAATGAAACACTTTTGTATTGAGAGGCAACTCCATGGCACTATTTGTTTGACTATAAGAGAATGCTTATGGAGTTCTCACTAATTCTAAACTATGTCTATCCAAAAAGTGTATTTATTCTGGTTACCAGCCAAAGCCAACATTGAAATAATTATGTTTTTAAAAATCCAGACACCAAGAAGTGAAATTTTAGTTTGTCTAACATAGCCATAATTTAGGAAGCAGCTACTTAATAACACGTTTAAAATGTAAAACCCTTCATAGAACATTCTAGCTAGCAAGAAAAATCCTTATTGTTATAATTTCCCCTAAATATTTACTTCTAGAAGATGTGTGTACGCTACTGTAACTGTCTTCCTCTAAAATCAAGTGTTTATATATTGGATTAAATACAAGCCAAGTGGACCTTTAATATTATGCTCTGATTAGCTTGTATTTAATATAATTATAGCAATAATGGGTTGGAATTAATTTCTCTTATACTTGCCAATGTTAAGGCTGGCAGCCAAATGACACAATAAGAGTCCAAACTTGTAAGTGCTCAGATAAAATAGGGGAATCTTGAGGTTTGCAGGAGAGATTTAGTAATATAAGGTTGTGTGATGACAGAGACTATTTGTTTAACAATGTATTGCTTATATGAATTCTGATGCCTGCTTGTATCTCAGTACTCTAGGCATCCAACATTTGGCCTACATCCAGCAGTACTGGAAAGTCTTTGTTTTAATTAGCACTGCCAAGAATCCCTATAGTGTGCACAAGACTATGCCGTCATTATGTTAATATGGTCATGTTAGAAAATACGTGTATCCATGGGAGGAGAAAATACTAAGGTAATAACTAAATTGTTATTATTTGTATTATCGTAGTGCCTAGAAGCCCCAGTCATGCACCAGCGCCCCATTATATGAGGCGCTGTACAAACACCGAATGAAAAGACAGTCCCTGTCTGATTAGGGAATAGCCATTTCACTTTTTGAGAACTGTCCATGGAATCATCACTATGGATAGGATCCCGTGCTGGTGAAACTACTGCACTGGTTCTATATATATTGTACTAGATTTCAATAAAATATGAATGGAAGTCTTCATGAGTCAGGAAATGTGCAGACTCCTTTTTTGTTGCTGCAAACAAGTATCTGTAGAATATTTGGGACTCAGAAACAGAGAAGTGAATTAAATCCTATATGCATTGTACTGAGACGTTTGCCAGCTTGCTTGCAGTGTATTCTTCTAAGGTCTAACATAGCCTAGAATATATACAGAACTCAGATTATAATATCTATCCAAAAGAAATTTGGCATTTGTATTTATGGACTGGAGGGGTAATAACACTAGATCCAGGTTTCAGAGTAACAGCCGTGTTAGTCTGTATTCGCAAAAAGAAAAGGAGTACTTGTGGCACCTTAGAGACTAACCAATTTATTTGAGCATGAGCTTTCGTGAGCTACAGCTCACTTCATCGGATGCATGCCGTGGAAACTGCAGCAGACTTTATTTATACACAGAGAATATGAAAAAATACCTCCTCCCACCCCACTGTCCTGCTGGTAATAGCTTATCTAAAGTGATCATCAGGTGGGCCATTTCCAGCACAAATCCAGGTTGGAAATGGCCCACCTGATGATCACTTTAGATAAGCTATTACCAGCAGGACAGTGGGGTGGGAGGAGGTATTTTTTCATATTCTCTGTGTATAAATAGTATAAATAAAGTCTGCTGCAGTTTCCACGGCATGCATCCGATGAAGTGAGCTGTAGCTCACGAAAGCTCATGCTCAAATAAATTGGTTAGTCTCTAAGGTGCCACAAGTACTCCTTTTCTTTTTAGATCCAGGTTCTATCTAGACTGTTCCACACATCTTTTTATCTGAATCCCGCTGTTAAATTCTCATGCTGTCCCAGCTGCAGGTCTCCCTATGGTCTGGTCTAAAAGCAGGCCTTGTCTACACTACAAAAGTTTCGCTCACATAGCTAGAGCGGCAGACTTTTCCAGTATTGATGCAATTTGCACTGGCATAAAAGTGCCTTTTCTTGGTATAGCTTACACCAGTTCCCCAAGAAACATAAACTATACCGGCAAAAACACTTTTAAGCCAGCAGAAGTGCATCTACACCAGGCCTTATACTTGCATAGCTATATCGCTAAGGTGTGGTGTGTCTTTTGTTTTTGGGGGTTTTTAACTGACATAATTATGATGGAATAAGCCTTAAATTTAGACTAGGCCTGTTTGCACCAATTTAACTAAAGGCGTGATATAAACTGATTTAATTAAACTGTTAGAGCTTTGTACATGGCCACTCTTACATCTGTTTAGATCACAGGTTCTTAACCTTTTTTTGAATCATACCCCCAATATTTTTTCTACACCCTTTTACAACACGGGACTTTTCAATGTAATCTAGATGGAACTGGGACCATTAATAGTCTGATTACAATAAGGACTGGTTTAAATAAACATGATAACAGAAAACTTGGGAAGGTAATGGGTTTTTTGGGTGGGGAAGCAGGTGCAAACAAAGTCCTAAAAGTGCAGAAACAAAAATAATAATTTCTTTTTTTGAGGAGTATGGGAAGGAGACATAAGGACAAGATATGGGTTGCTATCACTTTTTAAAATGTTTACTTTTTGCTACAATAAAAATATACTAGCTATTCCCATCTGCTAATGCAGGGTATTCAAATGAACTGATGACCTTTGAGCTCAATCTGAAGAGACAAATGAGTGAAGCAGACTTTAGGGGACATTAAGCCTCTTAAAATTTCTTCTAACTGAGAAGAAAGGTAGAGGAACTCTAAAGAATGTTTTATTGTTCATAAGATGAAAAATATAAGAACTAAAAAGAATTTTAAAAGTTGATTGCTAGCAATTGCCTGCACAAATTCTGTGATAAAATATTAAGTCATTGCACTGTACTGCCTCTTACTGCAAACAGAATAGTTAGTTATTGTGATCTGCTTGTTAAGTAAACATTGTAAAAAAAAAAAAAAAAAACCAACCCCAAACAAAAAAAACCCCTCCCTGGTTATCTAGAAAATGCCTTGTTCAGGATGTTTGTTAAAGGAACACTGTAGGGTTAAAAATCATAATCCTTACCTATTAAAACAGATTAAAATACACCAAATCCATTAATGCAGTTTATTTCGTGCCCTACATTGTTCATTTGAACAATGGACACAGACTAAGTCAGTTTTCACTTTTGTTTCTGGTTTTACATGGAATTTCATACACTAGTATAGTGCTGCAATGTGTAGGTTTCCCTGCTGAGGCACTAAGGTGCATTTTTTCTAAAATGCCCTGATAAAATTATTCAGGTATGTTGGTAGGCTTGGATACACCAAATAAGTTGATTTGTTTTGTAGAAAAAAGCTGCTGCGTGGAGACCACTCAGTCCTGCTTGTCTTCACTTTCAAGGCTCTTCATGGCCAATTCCTGCCCTGCCTATCATCTCTCACTTGCTATTGAGCGGTTGATACTTGCCTCTGATTGGCCAGTCATGCCAGTCTCCATTGCCCCCTTATTAAATTTTCAGATAAGCACCTTTGTTCTTTCTCCTGTGCTGCCCCTCACACTTGGGAGAAGCTTCCCATAAACATCCACAAAACTACCTCGATATCTACCTTCAGGATACTCCTTTGCCTTGATGCCTACAAAGAATGTGATAACAGCGAGGGTGCTGGTGTGCAGAGGCCACTGCCTATCATGCTGACCAATATTGTCTCATTGTTTCCTTGTACTCCCCTTTCTATCTGTATCCATCTGTTGTTTCTTGTCTTATACTTAGAGTGTAAACTCCTTGGAACAGGGACAATCATTTTGTTTTATGTTTATACAGCACCTAGCACAATGGGTCCCTGATAGCAAATAACAACAACAACAATAATAGTTTTAACCAGATCAGTTGAGTGATACAGACTGGCTACTAAAAATATAACGGCGCATCACTGTAGTGACACAGTAATTAGTTTCAGGGATAAATCTTCAGTTTTAATAGAATTTAAAGATCAGAGTGAATGGTTTTTTTTATTTTAAATCAGTAACAGTCTCAGTAGAATATCATGACATTTCATTTTTAATTTTTGGTAAAATATTCATCTTTAGAAAGATGCCAAATTCTTGATTGTATCAAAAAATCTCATTTATTCACAGCTTTATTTCTGTGTCAAGTTAAATATTTTGCTTGTTCTAGTTTGATTGCCTAATTTTGTAACATACAAGTGTACTAGAAACTATTATGCTTGTAAACATTCCTTTTTGTATCATGTGGCAGTCAGGAAATCTTAGTAATACATTGTGAAAATATGTAGTTATGATCTGAAAGCTTTTGCTGTAATAAAATGTTCACTCTGTAAGTGGAACAGAGTTGAACTTCCAGGGTTAAAAAGAATATCTGAGTCCCATGTAAACCAATTCTGGCTCAATGTCAACATCTCTGCCATCCCAGTTTTCCTCGGAAAACGTTGAATGCTGCCAATGTATGTTGCAAGAGATATGACCAATGTGACTTACAAAGTAAGAGGCAAAACTATAAAATGTTGTTGCCTGTGTAATATTGTTGTAGGAATCTGAGATGGAAAAAACGTTTTCAGTCATCTTCTACCTCTCTGCCAATTCAGCAAAATTTAGTAAGCTTTCAGAGCATGCTGCATGGCTTTTTTAATAAACGTTGTTTTGTATTTTTTTGATTTGTTTTAATGTTACGAGTTAGTTGAGTGTGAAGGGTGTGTTCCTGAACCATGTTTCTTTGATACTGTACAGTGACTAGCTACTTTTCTCATAGGTGCTGAGACGCTGTAGAGATGAGCCTGTGCTTAAGTTCCTCCGCTGGCTCCCAGTCAATTTTCTATGCCATTTGAAGGCCTTGCTCCTAATTTTCAAAGCCCTGGATTTTTATCTATGAAACACCATGACAGCTGTGCTTCTCTGGGTCAATGCAAATTGCAAAGCCCAGGACTAAGCATGTAAGAACTGGGGACAAAGCATTATCTGTTATGGAGATCTGGCTGCAGAACAATTTTGAGAGGTGATCAGACAAATCCAGAGTCTGGCCATCTTTAGGAAACATTGCAAAAACTTTCTTCTTGAAGAAAGCCTTTACACCAAAGACTTTAAGTCCAAAAGAGTGATAATTTAGTCTGACCTCCTGCACAATGCAGACCACAGAAGCTCACCCACGCTTTCCTGTAATAGACCCACAACCTCTGTCTGAGTTACTGAATCCTCAAATCATGATTTAAAGACTTCAAGTTACGGAGAATCTGCCATTTATTCTTGTTAAACCAGCAAGTGACCCGAGTCCAGTGCTGTGGAGGAAGTGACACTCACAAGTTGAACACCCTTTTTATTCCCAACCGCCTTTCAATCAGCAACCCCTCTTGCCTCCCTTCTCTCCCAAAAAAACTCCCTTTATGGGGTGAAAACTCTGCTTGGGGTAGAAGTGCCAGAGACACCATGAAGTACACCAGGCACTTTGCTGTTGCTATTGATTTTACATGGACGGAGCTCAGATGCTACAGTGAGGGCAGCAGTGTAAAACTCTAAGATAGATGCCATTTATTATTTCCAGTAGCTTTGTTCTGTTTAATTTAAAGCAATTAAATAATGTAACTTCCAATACTTTCCTGGAGACTGTTAGTGAACCTTCCAGATATCCAGCCTAAAATTTGTTTCCCTCTCTTTTGTATCATTAAATCAAGACAACTGGCCACTGACAGAAGTAGGATAATCGAGAAGATCCTGTATGGCATTTCTTATCCACCCCTAGTTGCACTTCTTAGGACCACCTTAAACAATTTCTCTCCGTTCCTCCTCTTTCCTTAAAAACAATGTGGTCAACTTTTTTAGGTTGCTGGCTGACTAAGAAAATGAAACTTTCTGATGGCCTAGATTTTGGCGGGGAGTCTGGAAGCAAGTGGATGACTTTACCTCACAGAGATCTTCAGGTATAACATACTAGGGGGATCAAAGGGGCTTTTTGAATATATAGTCATTAGAACCTGAGGACCCTGGTTACAGCTGTAACAGAGTTGTGCCTCTTTTTTTAATGAAAATTTGCTTTGTCTGTCCCCTGATCCTTTGCTTGCCAACTCTATAGTAGTTCTTACTGTGCCTTTTTTTTTTCCCCCGTAGTGAACTAAATACACCTTCATTATTTTATGGTGGAATCCTAGAAACTACAGTTAAAAAAACCTGTTCGGTCATCTAATCTAATCCCATGCCAGTAGAAAATTGTTACATTCAGCATATATTTTTAATGTTTTAATGTCTGGACGACTACTGAAAGTTCTGAGCAATGTGGCTTCCACCATTGGCTGCTGTATATTTAAGGTTAACCTCTGTTTCTCTCTGTTTATCTGATACGGAGTGTTTGACATACTAGGATGCTCTGCTGTCTAGTAGCTGCTTTACAGAAGGCCACACACTAAAACTTACGTAGTACTGATGTGTGTAGTACTGGGATACAGTTGAAGAGTTGATATGATCACAGTTTTAATATTATGGTTTGTGATTCTCATGAAACCATGTTCCAATAAACTTGGACTAGTTATGTCATATCAAATTGACTATATTTCTGTGTGGGAATAACTTTTTGCCCTCCTTTTTTGAAAAAAATATTTGTCCTAAGTTTTAGGAGAAATTCATCTCGCTATGTATGCTGCTACTTGTATCTTTGCCTGTCACACTTAAGGACCAGTGGATTATTTTATGACAAGTAAAAAAGAAAGATGTAGCTGTGAAGGCAGGAAACACTTGTCATTCAGACTCCATATCTTTGTTTCTGCTTCCTGTCAGTTAAACCACTAGCAGAGGAACAGATGTACTAAGAGATGACTCTACTCTAGTTTCCGTCACGGACAGCAATTGTGTAACAAGCAGCCTCCTGAAGCAAATTTTATTAAATATATTTGGTTTCCATTTATCAGTCTGTCCTTATATTTTTAGACATCTAAGATTAAAGATCAGAATTTGGCCAGTAATTGGAGAGAGAGGAACGATTGCAGAATAACTGTAAAACAGTAATTTCAGGAGTTGTCAGTAAAGTAATAACAGAACTAAAGTATGATATTTATTTGCTCTACTGTATTAACACAGTAGTTCTTTTAAATCTAGACAGAAACTTGTGATGAGTTAGCAAGTAAGCTGTTCCTAGAGGATATTAAAAAATATGCAAAGGGCTATTTCCATTTGAGGGTAACTTGAAATCTCAGGATCTGTGAATTTTCGTCTATGTTAAAGAATTGCAGTGTTGCCAAATCTTGTGATTTTCATCTCCAGGTCCAGTGATATTTGATGAGGTGTTTTCTTAAAGCCCAGCTCTTGTGTTCAGTTGCTTCTATGAGAATCTCAGCTTCAATTTAAAAAAAAAAAAAAAAAAAAGCTCTCATGGTAGTGGAGAAAAGTTGGAAAATCATAACATAAATACATCCTAAAGGCTCAAAAACCAGCAGACAAATAAAAAGCACCTAAAACTTACTATTTTTAATAAGACTCATGATTTTTAAGCAAATCTCATATTTTGAGGGCCTGATTTATGATTTTTGAACACTGCAGTTGGCTGGAATTGTTAATTTACATATATTATTATTGCATGGTTTATCAAAATTGTAGCTTGGATATTGAGTATGATCTCCACTTCTCTATGTATTAACTATGCATTAATAAAACAAGTTATTCTGTCTTTAATTGGAGTAGTCCCTTATGCAAATTTACTTAAATTATTTGTGTGGTAGGATTTCATGCTGGAAGGGGTACTTCCAATAATTTTTTTTAAGTGATGTTCATTTGGAGCTATTTTATTCAAGACACTGTTTCATCCTGTCTGGATATGTGAATTGTGGTTTAAGATGCTGTAAAATAGTCTGAAATTTCTTGAGGACAACCTCTCATGCTGAATAAAAGATAATAATTAGCAGGTTCAAACTGGGGAAACTATGGATTCTACATCCACAAGTACTCCTTTTCTTTTTACATCCTCCTAGTCATTCGAAACTATTTGGATGAACCTGGATTAGCACACCTGAAGGAGAGTTCTGTGTAAGGTTGATTGTTGTCTCTCACCAGCAAAAGCTGTCCTGTAAAAGATATTACTTCACCTACCGTCTCTAATATTCTAGGACCAACACTGCTACAACAACACTGCATACATGGATTAATCTGTCAGTTGATTTTGCTACTCCCCCCCGCCCCAGTGCAGACAGTGTGAATCCCCTAAAGATCTTTTAGCAGTTCAGAATTGGCTAATCAACTATGTTAGATGCTCCTTTTGCTTGGGTGATCAACAGGTTATCTGTACCATCCATAAACTCTTATCAGAAAAGGTTATAAAGCCTTTGCCTCTACTCCCTCCCACTTCACCCCAGAAAATTAATTTCAAACTTATATTGTGGCTGTGATCTTATTAAACCACAATCTGTTGGAAACTGATGCTTTGAATATTCAGATCAAATCTTAAGTCTAAAAGAGATGGAAAAGTGATGTATGTTTGTTTGAACTAGATTAGAATTAAAAATATCCTCCCAGTTTTTTTTACAATTTGGACTGGGAAAAATGTTAAGGTTGCAATTCACCTTCCAGTTTAAACTCCAGTTTTCACTTGTCATCCCATTCTGACTGTGTGTGAGCTGACTCTCTTGCTGAGAGAAGCATGGGTGTGATAGATCTAGTGGGACTGTTGACCTAGACACAGTACTAATTTAATCTCTGCTTTTTGATGTAGTTTAAAGGCTCGCCCAACCATGGAGGAGAGAGACTAGTAGTAGCCCTCTGGTGTTTCTCCCTGCCTCCCAATCTCTTGAGGACTCAGTGTTCACGACCACAACCCAGACAGGCAGAACTTTCCTCTCTCAATACAATAGCTTGTATGTTTAAGGTTGTGTATGAATTTTTGTGAGCACATAATCCTAACTTAACTAAGTGTGATCAGCTCCATTGAAGGTTGTGGAAAAATAATACCTGAATGGGCCAAATTGGCATGGGAAAACCCCTAGTTAGAAAATTCCTTCTTGAAGTAGGAAGTAGCTAAAGCGATTCTCATGTGTTCCAAACTCATCTTTATCTGGGCTTTATAATGTATCTGTCACTAAGGGCTTCTCTGTTTAGAGGTATGGGTGAGTTTATGCTTGATGGCTGCATTTCTAAGGACTAACTCTTGGCCCATGATTGTATTGTTGTTGTTTGTATTCTCATACCGCTAAGGCATGGGGAAAAAGCGATGCTTTTGTGACTATGGGGCAATGGGGATTTCATCTAAATGAGTTGTACTTGCAGAGATTGCTAATGCCTGAGAGTCAGGTGTGACAGGTTCAGTCACAGAGACCCCCTTGGGACGGTCACCTGACGTGCTGGAATTACCTCTAAGCCCGTTTTCCCTGCCAGCTTGGGACTCCAGAACCCTGCCTTGTTGAGCGAGACACGCTAGCCTGCTGCGACACCAACCCAGGTCTGGTCCACGCACCCAAAGCTGCAGACTTTAACCAAAAACTGCTCAGCAGGTCACCTATCTCTAGCATCCAGACACCCAGTTCCCAATGGGATCCAAACCCCAAATAAATCCATTTTACTCTGTCTAAAGCTTATACAGGGTAAACTCATAAATTGTCTGTCCTCTATAACACTGATAGAGATATATGCACAGCTGTTTGCTCCCCCAGGTATTAATCACTTACTCTGGGTTTACTAATAAACAACACTGATTTTATTAGGGATAAAAAGTAGGATTTAAGTTGTTTCAAGTAATAACAGACAGAACAAAGTAAGTTACTAAGCAAACTAAAGCAAAAATACACAAGTCTAAGCCTAGTACATTAAAAAACTGATACAGGTAATATCTCACCCTCAGAGATGTTCCAATAAGCTTCTTTCACAGACTCCTTCCTAGTCTGGGCCCAATCCTTTCCCCGGTACAGTCCTTGTTAGTTCCAGCTCAGGTGGTAAGCAGGGGTTTTCTGGCAGCCCCCTTTGTTCTCTTCCAGCTTTGGCACAAGGGGGAATCTTTTGTCTCTCTGGATGCCCACCCATCCTTCTAAATGGAAAAGCACCAGGTTTAAGAGGAGCCAGAAGAGTTCCCAGAAGTTACCTACTACAGGACAGGCCTAACAAAGAAAAACAGACTATGCTGACAGGTTTAAGATGGATTCCTTCCACCATTCTTCCTGGGCTGGCTTACACAAACATAGGAAGGCTTGAAAGTAAACAGAGCCATTTACAACCAATTATCCTAGTCAATGGGAGCCATCAAGATTCTAAACCATCATCAATGGCCCACACTTTGCATAATTACAGTAGGACCTCAGAGTTATACTTTATATTTCTAGCTTCAGATACGAGAATGGTACATACATTCAAATAGAAAGCAAAAAGAAAAGGAGTACTTGTGGCACCTTAGAGACTAACCAATTTATTTGAGCATGAGCTTTCGTGAGCTACAGCTCACTTCATCGGATGCATACCGTGGAAACTGCAGCAGACTTTATATACACACAGAGAATATGAAACAATACCTCCTCCCACCCCACTGTCCTACTGGTAATAGCTTATCTAAAGTGATTATCAAGTTGGGCCATTTCCAGCACAAATCCAGGTTTTCTCACCTTCCACCCCCCCACACACAAATTCACTCTCCCGCTGGTGATTGCCCATCCAAAGTGACAACTCTCTACACAATGTGCATGATAATCAAGTTGGGCCATTTCCTGCACAATCCAGGTTCTCTCACCCCCTCACCCCTCTCAAAAACCACACACACAAACTCACTATCCTGCTGGTAATAGCTCATCCAAAGTGACCACTCTCCCTGCAATGTGCATGATAATCAAGGTGGGCCATTTCCAGCACAAACCCAGGTTTTCTCACCCCCCCCACCCCCATACACACACAAACTCACTCTCCTGCTGGTAATAGCTCATCCAAACTGACCACTCTCCAAGTTTAAATCCAAGTTAAACCAGAACATCTGGGGGGGGCGGGGTAGGAAAAAACAAGGGGAAATAGGCTACCTTGCATAATGACTTAGCCACTCCCAGTCTCTATTTAAGCCTAAATTAATAGTATCCAATTTGCAAATGAATTCCAATTCAGCAGTTTCTCGCTGGAGTCTGGATTTGAAGTTTTTTTGTTTTAAGGTAGCGACCTTCATGTCTGTGATTGCGTGACCAGAGATTGCCTACAGATAGCCCTGCAACCTGAAGCAAATACTTACCAACAACCACATACCACACAACAGAACCACTAACCCAGGAACTTATCCTTGCAACAAAGCCCGTTGCCAACTGTGCCCACATATCTATTCAGGGGACACCATCACAGGGCCTAATAACATCAGCCACACTATCAGAGGCTCGTTCACCTGCACATCCACCAATGTGATATATGCCATCATGTGCCAGCAATGCCCCTCTGCCATTTACATTGGTCAAACTGGACAGTCTCTACGTAAAAGAATAAATGGACACAAATCAGATGTCAAGAATTATAACATTCATACACCAGTCGGAGAACACTTCAATCTCTCTGGTCACGCAGGACAGTGGGGTAGGAGGAGGTATTGTTTCATATTCTCTGTGTGTATATAAAGTCTGCTGCAGTTTCCACGGTATGCATCCGATGAAGTGAGCTGTAGCTCACGAAAGCTCATGCTCAAATAAATTGGTTAGTCTCTAAGGTGCCACAAGTACTCCTTTTCTTTTTGCGAATACAGACTAACACGGCTGTCACTCTGAAACCTGTCAATAGAAAGAACACACTCAGTAGATTATAAGCTTTGTAATAATACCTTACAAGAGACCTTTTGCATGAAGCATATTCCAGTTACATCATATTTACACTCATAAGCATATTTCCATAAAACATTATGGAGTGCAGCGTCACACTAGGAGTAAGCCCATTGGTGAGAGAGGCAAAATGAGGACCACCAATCGCTGGGATCCCTAACATATTGATTATATTTAAATCATTATAATTATTTATTTACTCTAGGTCTCACTGTGTGCTTGGTGCTTCCCCAAGGACTCAAGAAGGATGGTCTCTGCTCCAAGGAGCTAATGGTCATTGCCATTGGGGAAGGGGTCTCTGAGTTGCATTCCTTCTCCTATCATCCTGAAAAAAAAATTCTATAATATCAGAATATTCTGGAAGGATTTAATGCATTATTCATAGCCAAGCCCATTAAATTAGTTCAGCTCAAATTCTCCATCTTTGACTTTCTCTGTGGCCTGTCTCTTAGCTGAAAGGTGATCACTCTGCACAAACCTGCTTCTGCTATATCTAGCATTCTTATTTACTGGAAATTGCAGATGCTTGTCCTGTCCATATGTCAAGTGATTCATCCCTGACCCTCACAAGTTAGAGTGACCTGCAAATTTAACCTTGTAAAGAATGCTTTAATAAACCTCAATTTTAGCCATACGTTCAGAGTGGCACTACTTATCTCCACAAATCTCAGAGCCAGGAGTTTTGTCAATGGGATTTTACTCAATATTGTATCTTTCACTCCACTTATGTCTCCGTTGCCCCACAGTTCGGACTGCAGGGTGTGAATAGCAGTATGCACCACAGAGGTGCACTGTAGCTCCCTCATGTGGACAATGGGGTGCAAACTTAAAGGGTTCCTAGTTCAAATTAATGTAGCTCTGTTTGAAGAGGACTAAGTTAACATGAACTAGGAACCTTTTACTTTGTGCCTGCAGCTCCCACAGGGGGGAGTTAAAGCTCAGCACTTGGGTGCACACTGCTGTTCACACCCTGTAGTCCAAACTGTGAGGCTGTGTAGACAAGCCCTCAGATAGAGTAGTGCTTCACCAAGACTTGGCCTTCATCCTCAAATTGTCGTCCACTGTTCAGAAGGTTACACTTTCATTCCACTTCCCTGGCACTCTTCATCTGGAGGGATAGTTATGGCACACAGTGGATGTGCAAGGAGTTCTCTGAATTTACCTCAAAAAGACAAAAGCTTTCAGGAGGTCTATGGATTAGACCAAAACTCTTCATTGCTAGGAGGCTAAAATTCTGTGTCAGGGAATCTTATAAATCTAAAGGTTTCAGCCTTCCTAAATCAGTTTCAAACAAGCTTCAAACTGGGAAAGAAGACTTGTTTCCTGAGTAGACTTGTAAACCAGCTACTTGGGCTGCAGTTCATACATTTCCCCAGACATCACAAAATGAGACATACAGACGCTACTTTCACTATATTTTATTGCTTATTCATATATCTCATGAGTCTAAATATTTGCTTAGTTATAACAACTTTATTGGTCCCTGACTTATATTTCACTATGGGTTTTTTAGAGCATTTAGAAAAATCGTCTATTTTAAACAAGAAGATAGTCTTAACCTTAATTGTGGTTGAACTAATATTCCCCCACAGTACAGCTCTAGAAGCACTCTCAAGTCTTATCTAAACTAGTATTTAAAGGTATGATGTTAGATTGCGTTACCTACGTTTAAACTATTAACATCTTAAACTGTAGTCAAGGCATGTTAAGCATGTGCTAAACTGCTTGGATTGACCTGGGTAATTTGATCTAATCTCACACCCCAGTTTCTAGACAAGGAATAAAATTCTCAAAAGCACTGAAGTCCCATTGACTCACAGACTTGGAGCCTATGGGTATTACTACGCTGCAGCAGCACTGCTACCGCATTGCAACTGTGCCACTGTAGTGGTGTTATGTAGATCGTTGATGGGCTTGGCTTAACTTGCGAGTTAGAGCGCATTAAAGCAGCCCCGGGCGCCTGTCCACACTGGCAAGGCACGTAGAGCACTCTGATTCCATGGCTAGAGCGCTCCTGGTACTCCACCTCGGCAAGAAGATTAACGCTTGTTGCGCCTTGGCTGAAACGTCAGTGTGAACGAGGTGTTGCATTACTGCACTCTGATCAGCCTCCGGAAATGTCCCATAATCTCCTTAAGTCAAGTGGCCACTCTTCTCATTGTTTTGAACTCGCTGTAGGAATATGGATATGCCCTTTGAAAGCGCCGTTTCTGACAGCCGGCATGCTTATCTGCTCCAAGACAAAGCAACCATTACTGTGGAATGCTGTGTGTGTGTGAGAGAGAGAGGCGGGAGGGGTCGGAGGGGTCTGCTGTCTGAACTTACAAGACAACATGTTGACATGCTCTCAACCCCCCAAAAAAACACACGCTCTCTCCCCCCACATACACACAACACACTCCCTGTCACACTCCACCCACCCACCTCCATTTGAAAAGCACGTTGCAGCCACTTGCATGCTGGGATAGCTACCACAATGCACTGCTCTCTGTGGCCATGCTAGTGTGCTTGTAGCTGTCAGTGTGGACAGATTGCAGCGCTTTCCCTACTGCGCTCTACGAAGGCTGGTTTAACTCAAAGCGCTCTACATGTGCAAGTGTAGCTATGCCCTTAGCTGCATGTACAGTGGGAGTTAGGTCAACCTGACTGTATTGCACAAGGTATGAAATTTTTCAGAGCCCTGAGCTAACTTTTAGGTGTAGATCAGGCCTAAGTCCCATTGACTTTCAAAGAGACTTCAGCCTGTTTTACGCTTAAAAAATTTTAATAGAATAACTATGTTGATTTAAAATTGCACCCTTGACCAACATAGCTATGCTGGTTAAAGCCATAGTGTAGATTCAGGTATACTGATATAAGGTGCTTTATACCGTGCAGCCTTATTTTGTTTCACCAAAATGAAATAATCTATACCTGCATAACTGTATTGAGAGACGAGGGGGTGTTGCCTCTTTCGCTATGCTGGCATAGTTAAAGTGACATGACTTTTAAGACAGGCCTTAGCTGCCTAAGTCACTTTTGAAAATTTTACTTAAAGTTTAAATCTGCACAGCAGAGGGAAAAACACCTATAGTGGGAACAGTGAACCTGACTATTCAAAGGAGAAGCATATGGTTTCTTTTAACCAAAAATGTATCTCTTTCACTTAGGGATTCCTGAGAATGTTTTACTCCAATTAAAGTGTCCTACGATCTTGTCTAGGCCAGGATTTGGACACGGTTAGCAAACATTAATAGTGTAGACAAAGCCCAGTATAGACAAAGTAGTGTACCTTCCACATGTTTAATCTTGTCAGGTTCAACAAATAATAGCTAACAACTTCCAAATCCTAGTCTAAACAAGACCTAAATTCAAATTCAGTTCATGTTAATTAAAAAGCAGGTTGATTTGAAAGAAAAAAGAAAGAAAAGGGAAGAAGAAGATGGAAAAATAGTGTCTGATAGGGTGGTCAAAAGATTTTTAAAAAATCGCAATTAATCACAAGATTAAAAGAAGTTGCAATTAATCACAGTTTTAATCACACTGGTAAACAATAATAGAATACCAATTTAAATTTATTTACATTTACAGCCCTAGAGTCTGAACATAGGAATGATAAAGAGCAAGGTTCTTTACAGACAGTTTTAATAAGACTCTTCTGTATCTGTTTCTAGATCAGGGGTTCCCAAACTTGGTTCGCAGCTTGTTCAGGGTAAGCCCCTGGCGGGCTGTGAGACACTTTGTTTATCTGAGCATCCGCAAGTACGGCTGCTCGCAGCTCCCATTGGCCATGGTTCGCCGGTTTCTGGCCAATGGGAGATGTGGGAAGCGGCGAACCAAGTTTGGGAACCCCTGTCCTAGATACTATGGTGACAGGAGCATTATAATTGCCTAAAATAGACAGGATTAGTAGAATAGCTTATCTACAAAGTTCTTTCTCTGCCATCCCTCAGTTTGGTAAAGTTTGGCTGTCCTGCTAGAAAGCAATCTCTGTACTACCTGCAAGTTGTAGCAAGACCCATTTATTTATAAAGTCTCTCTGGATGTGTGGTGCTTACCTTTCTTAACCAGGACTACACCTGTCTTTTTTTATTGTTTTCTAAGTTCAGTTTCCAGTTTCAAGTTCAGGTTCCAATTAACATTTGAGAAACATTCCCTCAATTAAGAACAAACCTGTTTGGTGAGTGAATCTGCTTTCTTCCCCCAACACCCAAGGACGGATTGTTAACCTAATCCACATCTACCTGAGCAAGTCTGATCTATTTTCTTATTCCTTACCCTCTCCCTGAATGAGGAGGAACACAAGTACAAGTTATCCATGCAGAAGATACATAAAAGTTCAGAATAATTTTACACAAAATTATAACTGAAATGTACAGATATAGCCACCTGTCAAGTCCAACTTTCCTGCTATATCATTTTCATAAAAAATAATTGTGGGAGGGTGAGAAAACCTGGATTTGTGCTGTAAATGGCCCACCTGATGCTCACTTTAGATAAGCTATTACCAGCAGGACAGTGGGGTGGGAGGAGGTATTTTTTCATATTCTCTGTGTATAAATAAAGTCTGCTGCAGTTTCCACGGCATGCATCCGATGAAGTGAGCTGTAGCTCACGAAAGCTCATGCTCAAATAAATTGGTTAGTCTCTAAGGTGCCACAAGTACTCCTTTTCTTTTTGCGAATACAGACTAACACGGCTGTTACTCTGAAATCTTTCAAATAATGTAACCATCGCTAATTCAAGAAAGATGATAAGCTTTGTGGTCTAATAACCAGGTCTTGGAACCAGTAATAAAACTCGGTTTATAAACTTACAAAGTTATGAATTTAGGCCCTGATTCAGGAAAGCAACCTGAAATAGGAAAACACTTCATGTGCTTGGGGCCTGAGTGACAACAAGGAATAAGATTATCCCAAAAAACAAAAATGAACACAGCCATTTCAAATTTCTTTGTATTAAAAAAGCAGGTGGGGTGGGAACAATGATTAAAGGGTGTGTATAGGGGGCAGACGCGTGCGGGGGAGGCGAGGTTGTCGCAACTATCGCGGACCTGGCAAAAAAATAAAAAATTGATCTGGGTAGCTGAGGAGAGTACTCAAAGCTGCTGCTCCCAGATTATGATAGGCACCCCACTTTTTTCAGATCACTTTACACACTGGGTGGGGGTGGGGGACGGACAGTAAACACCACCTTAGAGCAAAAAGATGACTGATTCATTCTCTTCTGTTTTACTTTTTTTCTACTGTTTTACATTTTCTTTATGTCCTCTGAAATACCTATAATTTCAAAGAAACTAGTATTTCTGTTTTAGGTAATAAAAGAAGGAGTTCTATGTATTTTGTTTAAAATATGCATCATTAAACATCTTTATTTTACACTAAATTAAAGTTAATGAATGTCTTCAGAAGTCATTGCTAAATATTTTCCCAAAAGGAGGACATTCATGAAGTTAGACTGAAATCTCCCACTCCCTTCCTTATCTACCAATGTTTCGTATCAACCTATATTGTTGCTGGTACTGTTCAGTACTCTGCGCCTCTCCCTATATTACCTTTCATTCTTGTTTCTACAGGCTTTTGTAGTTCAAGTATTTCTACTCATGAAAGTTAATGAGCTTATCCCATTGTTATTTTGAAGCAGTATAAATGTTTTCTGTATAATCCTGGTGAATTTCATATGGTATGTTGTTTGATCATCTTTTCGAAAGAGATTGCTGGTTCAGCCTTTCATGTCTCTTCCTGGCCTGCCCTCATTATAAACCCTTGCAGGAATGGTATGATGCTGGATCTTTAAAACCCTAAAAAATATTTGGATTCCACAGTACAATATATCTAGCATAGTCCACTCATCTACATAGGTCACCTTTCAAAAATCTTTCAAAAGAATGTGACCCCAAATATTTAATTCCAATGGAGACTCATGATATCTGAAAATAGTTAGGCAAAACTGAGGCACATAAGCATGTTAAGAACCTTGTTTACAAGAGCAGCAAATAGAGATCCTACTATATTTGTTTCAAAACAGGGAAGGCAAATCCTTTCCTGCTTATTTTGAGGAGCTTCCAGTTTTGAATTCCAGTGGTAAAATAAGAGGACCAATGTACATGCAAGAATATTGAGTACTTCAGTCACAACCTATATGAAAAAACTTAAGTGGGACTTGTTAGCACAAATAAGATTAAATGAATAAAGCTTCAGATACATCTGTGAAAAGACAGGAGTTTTAGCTAAGTAATAGATTAGAAGAGGAAACATGTATTATTCCCACCAAATTACTGGACAGCCCTGTTTAATATGTTCAAGGAAAAAATCAGCTGTCTCTCATTGTTAACTACAGTGTTAATTTAAAGTTAAACACATGTTTAGGTGCTTTGCTGGATCAGGGCCAGAGTGCTCAGCTCATGGCAGAATCAAATGCCTGTTAAGCCAAAGCCACTTAATATGGACACTGATAGGTGTTGAAGCTGTCCTTTTTCATGGTTAAACTTGTGATACTTCTTAAAGCAAAAACAGCAAATACTTTCTAAAAGAAAAGCAATTTGATTGGTCTGTGATTCTTGTCTGAAGGGTTGCATTAGTGAACTCAGCTTAAAGAAACAAATGAATAGAACTTTCCCCCTGTGCATTTCATTTGTGCTGTTTGAGTTGGCCCAGTTGAATGATGATAAATGGCAGGGGTCAAGGTGGGTGATGTAAAAGGTATTACTTCGCCTACTCTATCTAGTATCCTGGGACCAACACAGCTACATGTAAACAGCAGGGTCATATTTATCGTATATTGTCCATTTCACTGAAGTTAATCCATTCACTGAAGCTAGAAGCACACTGTACAGATCTGATTCATAAGAATTAATGTATTTATACATATCTTTCACATTCTTTCATTTCTGAGGCACATCATAGACATATAACATGGGACCTCTAATATAGGAATGCACAAACTGCCTTGCCTTGGCCAAAAAGCGCAGAGTCGCAGTTGAAGTTTCACATGTGTGGCATGTATAATGCCTAGGCCACATCATGGTGTCTGAATGAGAAATTACCTGGTTTTATATTTTTTGTTTATTGGTTTGTTTTTAACATGTCACTTCATATTTAATGGAAGTAAATATGTAAGACAGACTCTGGATGAAACAGAATTAATGGAGTCCTCTCCAGAAAGGAAAGGTGGGATAAGAATTATCACAAGCAGGCAAGCAAGAGACAAGCCTAAGGCAGTCCCATATGTTCAAGGCAGAGGAACAGCCTTGAAACAGTTGTGGGTCAGAAATTCCATCTGTAATAACCGTGCCAGTCACGTGTTTAAAAAGATTTGGCTAGCTCCTTCTCTAACTTGGCAGCAGTGGAGTCAGAGGGAAGACGTGGGGTTGCATATTTAAACTGTAGAGCTGATCATCTTAAATTCCAAATGCTGTATTTTAAGTTTCTATGAAGGTTATTTTCTGAGATGCTAAAAATAAAAAATAGCAGGGTAAAGGTGTTTGTATAAAATAATCCTTGTTTTGCTGTACAGTAAGCCTTGTTGCTTCTTACAGTCTGAATAAATTCACTGTTATGGGCATTTCAGCATCTTTGTCTGTGACATACATTGCCATACAGGGGAGGTTCATAAAATTAAATGACAGGATTATAAAATTATTTGAAGTTATGTTAACAATTGTCCGTATCACTTTTTGGAGGTATTTGGGCACACTCTTTCAGCTGACAGGCAAGAGAAAAAATATCTCCTGAGGCCAGTTTTTTTTAAATAACAAATTTGAGCATATAACAGTTTGCTTTAGTGCTAAAAAGGGTTAAATATGAGGGCAACAGGTATAGGCAGATGTAGGTATGTGATATGTATGACTGTTTTGCAAGGTGCTATAAATATTGGCTCTGTGTAATCTGATACCGGGGTAGAACTGGCAAAGTAATGAAGGAAAGTAGATAGCAATGTAAAAGAACTGGAATTTCAGGTCTAGCTGAGTAATAGCAGTCTGTTCCAGAGTAAGGTTGAGACTATTCATATTGCTCACAGATGACAGCAAATGAGAGGCAAACAAGAGGAATATTCCATAGATTACATTATTATCGTATCAATCCCTTAGGGTCTCAATAAAGGTAAGATCATTTACCGAAGGCAAGGTCTCATTTCTGAGACCTTCAGAGGTCTCTTTGGGAACTCCATGGTGGATGAAAGTATGCCAGAGGCCTACAAAATATCAAGATGTGAATAGAATGGTGGGGAGTGGGGGACGAGGGGGGCAAAGAGGGAAGGGTTTTGTTAATGTTGAAACTACACAACTTTTGCTCAGAATAGTTTGTACCTATTTTTTTTAACTGGTGTACGTAAGTGAAACCAAAAGCTTGAATGCATGACACTATATTTACAGTGAATCTGCATACATAATATTAATGTGAATATACATTGCAGAATAAAATGCTTAACTCCGAAGAATATTTTATTTTGTTCAACAGCATGCTCTTTGTAATCGGTTAGAATGCATCAGCAAAACAATAAGGGGGGGGGGAAAATTGAGATAGCAGGAAGCAAAGGCCATTAAGATGCAAAACAATCAAATAAGTTGATGTTTTTTACGGGCCTGTCTTTCTTCATACATAGAATGGATGAGCTTGGAAGTATGGCACCTAGGCTTAGTTCCAGTTTTAAATAAATATTTCCCCTTCTGTTAAGCTGTGGCTGTTCTAGAATTACCTAGGCCTGAGCAACAAAGATTGCCCTGAATGAGAAACTTTTGATTTGACCACTGGAGGTAGATTTCTATAGCTGCCTACAGGTGGTAAAAATTTGCGTTACGAGTTTGTGTGCCTGGTAATTTTATGGGGCAGTTGGCAGTTTTACCAGAATTTGGTGGAGGCTGGCTACCAGTAACTTGTGAAGTTTTTCACCTGACCAGAATAACTAACACTGTCCTATCCCAACTCTTGATTCTGATCTACGATTTACTCCCTTTTAAGTTTAAAATATAACCCTCTATTCAGAAAGGATCGCAGTTTTATGTATCTTGTTATTTTAGTAAACAAGATTTCCCCTGAACTCTATTTATCAGATGATACTTTTTACCAATGAGTTAGTTATCTCAGGCTCCAGTTCTTCAAACCCCACTGGCATACTCCTTCCCATTGAAGGCAGTGTGATTTGACATGGCTCCAAGCATCTGCCTGCATGTTGCTTCTTGCAGCATGAGGACCTGATTTCTTAACAGCATATCAGTATTTAATCTTCCTAATTAAAATGGGCCATTAGACACCAAAACTATTTGCAAGTGCCTTTACTGTATTAAACAAATGAGAATGTATTTACTCCTTTTGTATTCCAAAAAATTAAAGCATTTGGTTTACATGAATTCTTAAACTAGTTCTGGGATTTTAACAATTTACATTCAATAAATCAATCCTTGTCACTAGATTTTGTTTAGCCAGATTTTAAAAGGCAATTAAATCTTAATATTAAGAACTCTTGCAAATGTACTTCCTTTATTTGTGTTATGCTGACAGTATGCTCAACATTTTACTCACTATAGTACAATACACAAAGATAGTCCCTGTCTCAAAAGTTTACAATATAAAAGATAAGGTACATTGGATATTCTAGAGGAGGGAATAATTCAGTGGTCTCTATTTTCCTCTCTTTAAAGACTTGCTTAGGCGAAGGATTTGAACGCAAAATCTTGTGGCTTGATGAACTGTAATAGGCATTTTATCTCATGTAATTGGAAAAATTGCCATTCCAGATCAGATTCCATCTGTCCTACCTTGGCAGTAGGCAGCACCAACTGTTTCAGAGGAAAATGCAAGAGTCCCAAAGTGGGCAATTATTGGGGGGGTGGGGGGGGCAGGAAATCCTGCCTGTCTGAGACGCTTGTTTGAAATTCACATCTATGAGAGTTTGGCTTGTGCTGTGAAGCATGATGGTTTATATCTACTCCAAACTTGTTTTCTTTTTAAAATCATATCTACTGTAACTTTGGACCAGGGTCGCCCAATGAAATTAATAGGCAGCATGTTTAAAATAAACAAAAGGAAGTACTTCTTCACATAACGCATAGTCAACCTGTGGAACTCCTTGCCAGGGAATGTTGTGAAGGCCAAAACTATAACTTGGTTCAAAAAACAATTAGGTAAGTTAATGGAATAGGTCCATCAATAGCTATTAGCCAAGTTGGTCAAGGATGCAACCCCATGGGTGTCCCTAAGCCTTTGGCTGCCAGATGCTGGGACTGGACAACGGGAGATGGATAATTTGTGATGACCGCCCTGTTCTGTTCATTTCCTGGCATTGGCCACTGTCGGAAGACAGGATGTTGGGCTAGATGGACCTTTGGTCTGACCCAGTATGGCTATTCTTAAGCTCCAGTTACCCATGTCCATGTCACTAACTTTCCTAAGCTCTTGGCCTCTACTGTGTCTGTGCCAATGAGTTCCTCCAGTTCCTTATAGGCTGAATTTTTAATTTTTTTTGGTCAGTTTTAAATTTGCTGATTTTCAATTCAATTCTGTATCTGTCTGTTCTTGTATTATAAGAAGGGGTAAATAGGAGGATCTTATTTTCCTTCTGTGTACCATATATATATAATAAAATGGAGGCAAGCTCCGGTGAAGCATAGTCTAAGAACGGTTTCAGAGTAGCAGCCGTGTTAGTCTGTATCTGCAAAAAGAAATAAATTTGTTAGTCTCTAAGGTATCACAAGTACTCCTTTTCTTTGTATAGTCTAAGAATGATGAAGATTCAGTGGTTATGAGGATGAGAGGAGAGACCAGGATAAATCCAGAGATAGTCTGAGAGGGACTGAGTACTTGTCAGTGACCCCTGAAACAGAGAATCGTATGGAGAGGTCAGGAAAACCAGTGGAGACAGCTTAGTTGTGGGGTAAATTTTCAAAAGTGCCTAAGGCCTGAATCACACACAGAATTGGTACCGTTATAATTATGCTGGTGAGCAGTGTGATTTTGTTTATTTGTTAATTAAATAATTTTACTGGTATCACTTATTCCCTGCCCCATATGGAATAAGCACTTTTATATTGGCATAAATGTGTACGTGTGTGTGTGTGCGGCTTTAACTATATTGGTTTCATTAAAGTGGTACAAATTTCATGGATAGACAAGGACTTAGGAGCTCAAGTCCCATTTTCAAAAGTGGCTTGGGAATGTATGTTCCTAAGTCATGGGACTTTGAAAATTTGCCCCTTCTGTTTCATACTTTTAATTCACAAATTTCAGACTAGGTCATCTGGCCCATAATTGCCATCTGAACAACTCTATGAAAGTATTTTGCAAAGTCAGATAACCATTTATCTTGTAAACCAACACTTCTGTGTTGTTTTGAGGTTACCTCAACCCCTTTACCCGCCACCCCTCAGCCTTTTCAACAGATTGCAGCAAAAGGGAGTGAAGGAATTAAAGTCAGAAAAAGGTTATAGCATAAACAAGGTTTAATTCCTTATTTTTAATACTCTGGAAGGGAATCCTGCCTAATATTAAATATTCAGATTAACAAAGACTGCTATTAATGGAAGGTTTGATTACCTGGTGCCACCAGGAACTTTTTATGACCTGTGTCCATGCTGCCTGGAATCCAGTTTAGAGTATGTAGTTGTTAGCCGAATGTTATGCCAAGAGATTCAGTCAATTTTTTTATCAAGTTTTAAATAAAAATGTTATTTTTTTGATAAAACAGAATAACCTGACTGATTTCTGTCCTCCTTTCTGCACTAAAGTGAGCCTATAGTCCCTGGCAATGCAGCCTGGTTTCAAACCAGGCTGTGGAACAGATACGATTGATGTTAGTGGTGTTTAAGCTTCTTTAGTTATGAACAAAGAAAAGGCTACTCAGGTTACAGCTGTCAGATCTGCTGCTATTGTCACTATTTATCATGAAGTAACTCAGAAATCTTGTGAGGGTGAGCACAGTGTCTCAAGTTGGTTCCCCTTTTCCTCACTGCTAAACACTGAAAATAGTTGAGGGCATTTGCTTGTTCTTCTTGCATGTGAGTTTCTATAGTCTTCCACATGGAGCAGGTGCTAACAGGATGGACAGTGCCTAAACACACTTGGAGAGATCATAAAGCATTTTGGGTTGCTTTGTCTCTCAACTCTGTGTTTCCTTTTCATCACACTCAGCTATTACATTCCCACTACTTTTTCTGTTTGAGATATGGTTCTGAATGCAGTGAACTGGATCTGGCTCAGTCCTGGTAAGACAGAAGTGATGCCTATTGGCAGAAGAAAACATTGAAAAGGCCTGGAGAGTGGTGTCATTACCATCTGTGTGTTTGCCTGACTTCAGCCAGGATGGTTTGTGGCCTCTTGTTTCCTAAATTCCCAGGTAACAATGCCCAATAGCGTCTTTTCCCCCTTCTCACTCCAAGGAGAGGATAAAGGCGGTCAAGAGGTGAAAGCCTTTTGTTTCTATTGTCTTTTGACAATTTTGTTATCTCCAGACTAGATCAAAATAATGTGCTCTATTTAAGACTACATTTGAAAACCACTTGGAAACTTTAGGTAATACATAATGCAGCTGTCCCTGTTCTAAGTGGGTTGAGCCATTTTTAGAACATAACACCTGAGCTCAGTTCCACACCAGAAAAATTATGCATGTGCTTAACTTTAAACACAAGTATTCCCATTGAAATCAATGGGATTACTTATGTGTTTTAACGTTAAGCACATATTTAAATGTTTTGCTAGATTGGGCCTAGATGGCTATATTTTTCTAGGGTCATTTCATGGTGTTTGTGATGCTCTGTAAAGCCCTGCCTGGGATGGGAACCAGCAGCCTGAGAGAGATGTCCTCTCTCGTCTTGTATTTTACCACAAGTTTCAACTGGGCTGCTCTTGCTGTTAGTCCCAAGAATTGAATTCCCCAAGACTGGTGGCAGAGCTTTCTAAGAAGATGGCCCATGCCTTTGGCACATTTTGCCCTGGGTGTTTTGACAGTGTCTTTTAATAGCCCTCAGAGCACAGTGTTAAGGGTAGTTATTTTCTTAAGTTTTGGTTTTGCTCAATTTGATGGGTGATAACTACCGCTGTGAGCAGCATTGATGCACTCTCTGCTTCCTATTGTTGGTAGCAAGTTGATGTTTTGCATCAGTACTTGAATGACAAAGCCATAAGGGCTATATAAGATAATAATCATGAACTTGTTAGTATATGTAATTGACATTTGGAGCTTTAGCCCTGTGCAGGAGAGCACTGTATGGCAACGGTGCAGCATCTCCATAGAAACCAGGAGTGCCAGTTCTGAAGGGATCTCTTACGAGCTTTACTGAACTGACCAAATTTTTATAAGCAGAGAGGTTATGCTGCCAGTCAGTGGGGTGGGATTTCATGTGGAGGAAGTTGGAGGGCCTAGTAGGACTCTAGCAAAGGTGTGGAGTCCCAGGTTGCTCAGGTCTTCCTGCAGGGTCACCAGTGAAAATATATTTCTAGGGTGTAAATTGGCTAAGCAAATCTTCTGGAAGGCTCATCAAGGAGTTTCAGGGTTATTGAGACATAGCAGAAGAAGTAGAAGAGGATTTCCAGGGGGACTGAGAAAGTGTTTATTCATGTATTGTTCAATTTTAGATAAGAATTAGTAAGTGGTTATTCATTTTTCATTAGTTTACTGTATATAAAGTTCTGTTTTTACTTGCTACCCTGGTAAGTTAGCCTGTAGTTTTGAGAGTTAGAAATAAGTTTATTTACATCATGTTTTTCTCCCTTTTCTTGGGACTAATTGCATGTGGTTGGTCTTATAAAGTGGGAATTGCTGTGTGTGTTAATACAAATTTCATGTTTTGTTACGGTTGTAACTGATTCATATACATCCTTGAGCTTTAGGAACCATCTGTTTTCCACCCAGTATCACAAAAGAAGCAATAGTGAAACATTTTTCCATGATGGTTCACGAAGCGCTCAATGTTTATAACAGCAAAAGAGGCCAAAAGACCATTGAAATAAAAACAAAAGCCATGTCCACACTGCAAACTTATGTCAACCTAAGCTACACTGACATTCAACTGCCATGGTTAATTCATTACTTGTGCGTGTGTATACTTGGCTCCTTGTGTCGGCAGTGTGCATACTCACCAGGAGTGCTTGTATTGATGCAGAGTGCAATGCACCGTGGGTAGGTATCCCACTGTGCAATTCACCACTATCCATCCGAGTGTCTCTTGGGAAGACTTTGCAATGTCAGATAGGGCTGATGCAAGTTGCACAGGGGTGACTGGGAGCATGGGGTCAACTTCCCACAATGCAGTGTCTTCCATCTCATAATTTCATCTGCATCCCATAATGTTCATGTCTTCTTTTCAAAATCCCACAAACCCACGTGGCCCCCCTCACTGTCCACCATCTCTGACAGAAGCATAGAGCCTGCACAGCTCTCCATTAATTGTTTGCTTTCAGAACTGCTCAGCACCAGCCAGCATATGTTGTGGACTAATAAAGATGAATTATGTTCCAAAAAATAGAATTTTGTTCTGTGACATGAACCAGGCAATTTATAAAAAACATGTAAAACTTAATCAAATGTAATAAATTAAGCGAACAGAACTTATGAAGGAGAAAGAACAATCATGTTCATTTCAGGTTACGCATATACGAACCGTGACTTTACAGGCCAGTGTATGTGAAGCTGTACTTGTCTTTAATGTCCCCTGGGGTGGAGTGGTAAGGGCAGTACACTGACACCTGATGCTACTTGAAATGTTAGGGGAGTGCAGGGGTGGCTATAGGGAGGTCCTGATATTGAGTTCTCAATGGGCTCTAGAGGGAGATGAGCATGGGATTGTTGAACCTACATGTCCACCAGAGTCTGCATCAAGGGGTTTGCTGCCTGAGAAGTGCAAACATCTTCTACAGTATGTCACTCTCTTTTTCCTGCACCTTTCTCCTCTCCACTCTGTCTTTCTCCAGTGTCTACAGTGGTGATCCTCTAGGCCCTGTGCTCATTCTCTGATGGAGCACTGGTTTGCAGAATCTCGTGGAACATGTTATCCTGAGTCCTCTTCTTTCTCCTCTGTATTTGGCTCAGGCATTCCACATGTGTAGAGGGGGAGACCCTGTAGGCCACAATGGCAGCAGATGCAGATATAACACAGAGAAGTACCATTATCGGTGTATTCACGATGGAAGTCGAAACTTAAGATGCTGAGTGAATTCACTCCCCTTGCTCCACACAAGTTATAAGTACTACATTCTTACTTTTTGCTTGGGATCGATGGACTATGGCACCAGTCACAGCACCAGCTATGGTGAGTGTAGCCCTCCCAGGGCTGAGGAAATGAGGAGGAAGTAGTTCGGTTTCATGTTTCGAGTTGTAGAAGGCAACGGAACTGAATACTGGCACAGTTTTCTACAAGCAGTAGTGATTTTAGCTGATATTTCACTCCTGAGGGTAACAGAGGCATTGAGAGCACAACCTGTACTGGCATCCCAATGCTGCCCTGGGTCTGTATGCTGCTGGCCTGTGGACTGCAGTGGAGCCTGCTGAAGTTATTGCTGAATGGCATGGGAAAGTGTTCTACTGTGGCAGGAGAAATAAGGCAGCCCTCCCCAGAAACTTTCAGCAGAGGATTGCAGACTACCTCCTCAAAAGTTTCATCGAGATCTCTATGGAGGATGCACAGGACATCCCAGTATACATACGTAAACTGGTTCCTGTGGCTTCCACTGTCTAACATTGGAGGAGACTAAAAAGCAGATAGCAGCTCTATATCTCTTGGTTGTTCTACTACCTCTTCTAGCACAAGTCAAGATGAGTAAATCAACATACGTATCCTTCTGCTTTGGGGTGCCATCCCTGTAATTTCAAAATAAACTCCATACTTACTGGAGGTTCTGGCCCCTGCATTGGGCTCTCCTGTGCTCAACTTGCAGTACTGACTGGACTGAGGTGGAGTCAGAAACAGATCTTGGCTCGTTGCACAGCTGGATTGCCTGTTTCTCATACTCCTCCTCACTGATTATGGCAAGGGCGTCTGACTTGAGCTCCTTGGTACTATCCATGATGCTATTGGGGGTGGTGATAGGGTCTCCACTGAGGATGGCATGCAGCTCTTTGTAAAAGTCACAGGTCTGTGACTGTGGATCAGTTGTTGGCTTCCTTGGCGTTCTTGTGCCGCTGCAGTTCCTTTGCTTTCATGTGGCACTGCTGCTGGTCCCTGTCATAGCCCTTCTCCTGCATCGCCTGAGCAATCTGCTTGTAGAGATGTCCATGTTTCTATGTCTGGTTCAGAGCTGAGCCTATGCAGCATCTTCTCCCCACAGGCCCTGGAGATCCAATATCTCCTGTGTACTCTAGGCAGGAGTGCGTCTGGAGGGTGTAGTTGGCATGGTCAGCTGAGCAGTTGCACTCAACAATGGACTGGAGAGCTGCTAGGTGTGATCACCAAGCTGGGAAATCAGGAAAAGCAATTTAAAAAACTTGCAGGGCTTTAAAGGGGAGGAGGACTTCTAGTCTATGTGACCCCTGGGCAGCAGAGGTCACAGTGGTGAACAGAGAGCTCAGTGTAGGGTATTGTGGTACAGCTGCTGGAGGCCAGTAATGGTCGATGTAGGTAACGCAGTGTCTACACTTCCACTGCATTGACCTAACTACATCGACCATGACTGTACGCCACTCGGGGAGGTTGTGTTATTAAGTTGGCGCAGCGAGGCACTTACATCGGCAGAGGCCAAATTTAAGTGAGACTCGCGCACAGTTAAGTAGATGTAAGCTGCCTTGTGTTGACCTAACTTTGTAGTGAAGACCAGACTGAAGTCTCATGGACTTCAGTGGTTTTTGGATTAGGCTCATAGTGTTTTGGTTATGTGACTGTTTCCTGTAGTACAGAGGTTCCCAAACTTGGTTCGGGGCTGCCCCTGGTGGGCTGCGAGACGCTTTGTTTACATGAGCGTCCGCAGGTACGGCCGCTCACAGGTCCCAGTGGCTGTGGTTCACTGTTCCCGGCCAGTGGGAGCTGCGGGAAGCGGTGCGAGCCAGGACACCAGTCCCCGCAGCTCCCACTGGCCAGGAACAGTGAACCGCGGCCACTGGGAGCTGCGAGCAGCCGTACCTGCGGACGCTCAGGTAAACAAAAAGTGTCTCATGGCCTGCCAGGGGCTTACCTTGAACAAGCCACGAACCAAGATTGGGAACCCCTGCTCTAATATGAACAAAAAAATCAGTTTGTTTGATATCTACATTCTGTTTCTCATTTTATAACAATCTGTCATAAAACTGTGTACCATTGTAGTCTGATAGATGTAATATCTAAAAACCTATTTCAAACATATATTAAAGCTTGTTTCTTATATGTGTAATTTCATGTCCCGCTAATGTCAGTGGTTCTCTGATCAGTTGTAAGAGTCCACCTCTATTAATCCCTTTGGAGGATCAGGGCATAATTTGATAAACATTTTACTACTGTTGCAGCCATAAGTCTATAATTCATATCAAATGCATAACAACGTAGACTGTGACAATTCTAGTTATATAATCCAGCTGTCATGTTTACCAAATGCCCTTGTGCAGAGTTCTGTTGGGCTTGAGGAAAAGCAATATTATTTTCAACTTCTTTCCAAAGTATAGATATAGGTCCATATTCTGGATTGATGCAGGAAAAAGTTCTATTTAAATATTTCTGAGACATAGAAGCACAATTCTACATCTGCAAAGATGTTTCTGTCTTTTACTATTCTTATGCCAACTTGATGGAGACTGCACAGATTCTGTTTCAAACTTAGTTTCTTTATTAAACGCGTTCAGGCTGAGACACTTAGCAATGACTTGGTCATTGGTCTTGGTCTTGGTCAGTTTTAGAATCATAGAATCATAGAATATCAGGGTTGGAAGGGACCCCAGAAGGTCATCTAGTCCAACCCCCTGCTCGAAGCAGGACCAATTCCCAGTTAAATCATCCCAGCCAGGGCTTTGTCAAGCCTGACCTTAAAAACCTCTAAGGAAGGAGATTCTACCACCTCCCTAGGTAACGCATTCCAGTGTTTCACCACCCTCTTAGTGAAAAAGTTTTTCCTAATATCCAATCTAAACCTCCCCCACTGCAACTTGAGACCATTACTCCTCGTTCTGTCATCTGCTACCATTGAGAACAGTCTAGAGCCATCCTCTTTGGAACCCCCTTTCAGGTAGTTGAAAGCAGCTATCAAATCCCCCCTCATTCTTCTCTTCTGCAGGCTAAACAATCCCAGCTCCCTCAGCCTCTCCTCATAACTCATGTGTTCCAGACCCCTAATCATTTTTGTTGCCCTTCGCTGGACTCTCTCCAATTTATCCACATCCTTCTTGAAGTGTGGGGCCCAAAACTGCACACAGTACTCCAGATGAGGCCTCACCAATGTCGAATAGAGGGGAACGATCACGTCCCTCGATCTGCTCGCTATGCCCCTACTTATACATCCCAAAATGCCATTGGCCTTCTTGGCAACAAGGGCACACTGCTGACTCATATCCAGCTTCTCGTCCACTGTCACCCCTAGGTCCTTTTCTGCAGAACTGCTGCCTAGCCATTCGGTCCCTAGTCTGTAGCTGTGCATTGGGTTCTTCCGTCCTAAGTGCAGGACCCTGCACTTATCCTTATTGAACCTCATCAGATTCCTTTTGGCCCAATCTTCCAATTGGTCTAGGTCCTTCTGTATCCTATCCCTCCCCTCCAGCGTATCTACCACTCCTCCCAGTTTAGTATCATCCGCAAATTTGCTGAGAGTGCAATCCACACCATCCTCCAGATCATTTATGAAGATATTGAATAAAACCGGCCCCAGGACCGACCCTTGGGGCACTCCACTTGATACCGGCTGCCAACTAGACATGGAGCCATTGATCACTACCCGTTGAGCCCGACAATTTAGCCAGCTTTCTACCCACCTTATAGTGCATTCATCCAGCCCATACTTCCTTAACTTGCTGACAAGAATACTATGGGAGACCGTGTCAAAAGCTTTGCTAAAGTCAAGAAACAATACATCCACTGCTTTCCCTTCATCCACAGAACCAGTAATCTCATCATAAAAGGCGATTAGATTAGTCAGGCATGACCTTCCCTTGGTGAATCCATGCTGGCTGTTCCTGATCACTTTCCTCTCATGCAAGTGCTTCAGGATTGATTCTTTGAGGACCTGCTCCATGATTTTTCCAGGGACTGAGGTGAGGCTGACTGGCCTGTAGTTCCCAGGATCTTCCTTCTTCCCTTTTTTAAAGATTGGCACTACATTAGCCTTTTTCCAGTCATCTGGGACTTCCCCGGTTCGCCACGAGTTTTCAAAGATAATGGCCAGTGGCTCTGCAATGACAGCCGCCAATTCCTTCAGCACTCTCGGATGCAACTCGTCCGGCCCCATGGACTTGTGCACGTCCAGCTTTTCTAAATAGTCCCTAACCGCCTCTATCTCCACAGAGGGCTGGCCATCTCTTCCGCATTTTGTGATGCCCCGCGCAGCAGTCTGGGAGCTGACCTTGTTAGTGAAAACAGAGGCAAAAAAAGCATTGAGTACATTAGCTTTTTCCACATCCTCTGTCACTAGGTTGCCTCCCTCATTCAGTAAGGGGCCCACACATTCCTTGGCTTTCTTCTTGTTGCCAACATACCTGAAGAAACCCTTCTTGTTACTCTTGACATCTCTGGCTAGCTGCAGCTCCAGGTGCGATTTGGCCCTCCTGATAACATTCCTACATGCCCGAGCAATATTTTTATACTCTTCCCTGGTCATATGTCCAACCTTCCACTTCTTGTAAGCTTCTTTTTTATGTTTAAGATCCGCTAGGATTTCATCATTAAGCCAAGTTGGTCGCCTGCCATATTTACTATTCTTTCGACTCATCGGGATGGTTTGTCCCTGTAACCTCAACAGGGATTCCTTGAAATACAGCCAGCTCTCCTGGACTCCTTTCCCCTTCAAGTTAGTCCCCCAGGGGATCCTGGCCATCCGTTCCCTGAGGGAGTCGAAGTCTGCTTTCCTGAAGTCCAGGGTCCGTATCCTGCTGCTTACCTTTGTTCCCTGCGTCAGGATCCTGAACTCAACCAACTCATGGTCACTGCCTCCCAGATTCCCATCCACTTTTGCTTCCCCCACTAATTCTACCCGGTTTGTGAGCAGCAGGTCAAGAAAAGCACCCCCCCTAGTTGGCTCCTCTAGCACTTGCGCCAGGAAATTGTCCCCTACGCTTTCCAAAAACTTCCTGGATTGTCTATGCACCGCTGTATTGCTCTCCCAGCAGATATCAGGAAAATTAAAGTCACCCATGAGAATCAGGGCATGCGATCTAGTAGCTTCCGTGAGCTGCCGGAAGAAAGCCTCATCCACCTCATCCCCCTGGTCCGGTGGTCGATAGCAGACTCCCACCACTACATCACTCTTGTTGCACACACTTCTAAACTTAATCCAGAGACACTCAGGTTTTTCTGCAGTTTCGTACCGGAGCTCTGAGCAGTCATACTGCTCCCTTACATACAGTGCTACTCCCCCACCTTTTCTGCCCTGCCTGTCCTTCCTGAACAGTTTATAACCATCCATGACAGTACTCCAGTCATATGAGTTATCCCACCAAGTCTCTGTTATTCCGATCACGTCATAGTTCCTTGACATCACCAGGACCTCCAGTTCTCCCTGCTTGTTTCCAAGGCTTTGTGCATTTGTATATAAGCACTTGAGATAACCTGTTGATCGCCCCTCATTGCCAGTATTTTTTTTTTTACTTTTATGATTAAACTCTCAACTCCCTAAAAAAAGTTGTGTAGTGGAAACACTGGTATAACATTTTAAATGGTGTAATAAATACAAAACTTAATTTTGACCCAGCTACTTTATTTCATTAGTTCAAATGTATTTAATCGTTTGTTGCTACAGCATATGCTTTTGGGTATCGGGTCTATGTTGTTTGCCTACACAGTATGATATCTACCATAAAAAATGTGTTTATAGCTAATGAAAAATATAAGGAGTAAAGTAATTTGTTTTTAAAACTCATTTTCTCTTGTTTTTAAAAATATGCAGCATATTTATGTTCAGTCTCTTTAGAAACATATATTTCTTTGTTTGTCCTTGAGAATGTTGATGATGATGGGGCTCTGGAAGACAGATGCCCATAGTAGGTAGAGAAGGTCCTTTCCTAGGTACAAACACCTGATCCTTCCATGTAAAAAAAAGGATATGATTCTTTAATGTGTGTGTAATATTGATGTATCCATGTTTTACATTTTTTTAGAGCACTCTTCTTTATGCCTTATCACAATCTTTCTGAGGCCTAAATACAGGTCACCATTTTTGATTTAATAAAGATTTTTGAAACTAAAAGATAAACTCTGATAAATGTATTTTTAATGATCAAGTAAAAACTCAAGTAAAAGTTGAAACTTATAAGCACCTTGTTATTCATCAATGGTCACAGGTAATTTTGCTCTTCATGTTATGGGGAATTATGCTCTATCATCAACGGAAGAATAAATCTCTTATGCTAGCTTTCTAAGGAATGTGTCTAGTGCAGTGGTTCTCAAACTTATTTGATCAGGCCGCCTTTCTTTGTGTCTGTAGTCGTTTATGTGCTCCCTCTCACCCCCAGTATATATACCACTATGCACCTCTGAAGGCAGAGCAGAGAGAAGTAACTGCCGACCGGGCGCCTAGCTCTGAAAGCAGCGCCACGCCAGCAGCAGCACAGAAGTAAGGGAGGCAATGTGAGAAGCTATATTTGTCATCACTTTTCGCAGTAGACTTAGCGCCCCATTGCTGCCCTTACTTCTACGCTGCTGCTGCCACCCCAGGGCTGACAGCCAGAGCCCCACCGTCTCCAGGTGAGGGGATGGGGGAAGGAGTGCCCAAGCCCAGGTGACGGGGCTCTGGCTGTCCCCTTTGTCCCCGCCTCCCGTGTGATGTCAGCCCTTCTGCATGAGCCCCAGCCAGGCTCTGCCTCCAGTTCTCTTTGTGACTTTGAGTGACTTACTTAACAACTCTGCCCTTCCATATCCCAATTTGTAAAAATGGAGTCAGTATTATTTGCCGTACAGTACTGTGCAGCTTTAAATGTTTGCAGAATGCTTTATCATTGGATGAAAGGAAGTTTCAGAAGTGCTAAGTATTGTTAAAGTACTGAAGTATCTTACGCACTCCACAGGTCAGGATGTGTCTGAGTTTGTTCATTTACCCTAATTTAGAACGGCTGCTGTTAATATATCTACTTTTTTTCATTGATAGAAAAATTCAAGTCTGTAGGCTCATAGTGTTTGGACTGTGATGCTTGGAAATTGGTATTGCTGTTCCTTGGTTAGAGAAAATGCAAACAAAATATTTCATCTTAATGAAAATGTATTAATTTATCTATTGGGGAAAGTTTAAACTACTTTACTTTTGCTCTTGTATCCTTCATTTTGAATATCAGCAAACAGGCTGCTAGGTGGCCACGTGAAATGAGATTAGTGAGCATACTGGCACTCCCATTTTCTCAAAAGAGAGGCCAAGAAATAAATGGTAAGGGAGGTTAGAAGTGGTCCCTCAAGATTAAAGATTAGAAACATTGAGAGGCAACCTAGAGTCGTTACACTGCTGCAACCTGTATGTGTATTCTGAGGATACATGGAGAACCTCACAAATACTATAGGTGCTTTACAAAATAAATAGTTTTAAGCTTGAAAAATTAAACAAATATTTTTAAAAATATATTCATGCATGTGGCTTCCATTAAGAAAACTCGGATGAATATATGCCCTTTATTTAGAGCTGTGATTATTCTCATGGGGAATTTAACTTGGAAGTTGGGGAGGTTCTCATGTTTGTACAATCTTGGGTTTCCTGATTTTGGAAGAGGAGGATTAAGTGCTTTATACTAAACCCTTTTTTAGCATGTAATTGTAATTCATTAATTAGGGAATACTACAAAAGACAGTGTGTCCCCTGAGAAAAGAAGACCCAGCTGTTGGATTTCCTGAAGGTATAGTACATGTCATCTCCTCCCTAATTAGGTTTCTTGATGCTAGGGAAATAGAGGGGCAGTTCCATTCTCCCTGTCTTATTCCACTGTAAAAACAAACCAAAGAATCTGTATCCCCTCCCTTTAACAAAGTCAGTTTTGTATATAAACACAGTTGTTAATAATCAGAAATGACCAAATCCTGTTCCCTTTCAAGTCATTTTGAAATTTTGCCTTTGACTTTAATGAGCACAGGATCTGGCTGGCTCAAACTGTATATTTCACAGTTGATTGCTATATGACTAATATATAACTTGTGTCTTAGGACAGTGGTTCTTAACCTTTCCAGACTTCTGTACCCCTTTCAGGAGTCTGATTTGTCTTGTGTGCCGCAAGTTTCACCGCACTTAAAAACTCTCTGGCTGCCCAGCTCTGAAGGCAGTGCTGCTGCCAGCCGTAGTGCAGAAGTAAGAATGGCAATACCATACTGTGACACCCTTACTTCTGCACTACTGCTGGTGGCAACGCTGCCTTCAGAGCTGGGCGTCTGGAAATTGGGGGCTACTAGCTGGGGCATTCATGCTGTTTGCCATGTGGGAGGACTATTTTTTTAATCCTGCTCCTGTCTCGCCCCGCAATACCCACTCCACCCGCTCTGACATGGTTTGTTGAATTTTTATCCCTCTTCCTCTGTTATCACAGCGGTACATGGGGGATCCCTGTCCTGCTTCAGGGTTCTAGAGCCTGTTGTAAAACTAGGCAAATAAGATGAGTTGGCATACCGCTTGGAAGGTTTCTGCGTACCCCCAGGGGTACAGGTACCCTGATAGAAAACTGCCTTAGGAGATCTGAATTTAATGCAATGTGGGGAACCAAGGGCTATTTTCAAAAATAGGTGCTTAAAGTTAGGTCCTAAATCCATATGTAATCACCTAAATGTGGACTTAGGCATCTAGCTTTAGACACCTATTTCTTGAAAATATTGGCTGATATTTTAAAAAAGTTTCTCAGCTTTTTCTTATCAGTTTACTGAATATATGAGTCATACAAACAAGATCACATTTTATTTCCCATTTGAAAAAATGTGTGATACAGCTTATCACTTTGAGTCCATTTCAGCTGCCTTTACCTTTTATTGCTGCTGAATAAATTAGAATGTGGGAGTTGTAAGCGCACATCCCTCCAGTGAAGCTGTTTACATTCCTAAGTTGCATTTCGGGTTTTTTTGCTATTGTAGCGTGCAGTTCTTTGCATGTTCTAATTTGCCATGACGTGGTCAGTGCAGTTTCCTTCCTGTAGCTTGCAAGCCTGTGCTAGAGATAAGGATACATTTACAGTACATTTTAAAAAGAGAGGCTGCTTAGTGTGAGAACTCAAGGGCTTTCTGGATTTTAGAAGGATTAATTAAAAAAGAGTATGTATTTGTTTTATCTAGTTTATGCTTTAGGAGTTAACCAAGATACAGTGAATCATCCATTTAACTGGCAAAATAACAACTTTTCAAAATTGGACTAGCAAATGAGGAGGAGAAAACAATAGTACCTGATGTATTCAATAACTTATTAGATCGCTCTAGGATTGTATATTTGCCTTGAATTTTCTCTTAGATACATGGGTTCATTAACAAGTATGGGAGCTGAATGCTGTGTATCAAGTGAAAAATAAAATGTCAGTAGCTATTGTATTTAAATCTTTTTTGTTTTTACTTCTCAGTATACTACTCTTATTTTTATTTTAATCTGATACACTTTGAAATTAATGTCCAACTTGGTGAAGCAAACTGAACGGTTTATGAAGCACACTAAATTAAACATGTTCTTATCTGTAAAAATAAGATCTCTAAAGATATGGGAGTGTCTGACTTTATGTGATGTAGATTTGGATCTCTTTATCACTCTGAACAAACTTTTATGGCTGTGCTGTACAGTTAACGCAACTGCTTATTCATTGTAATATTTTTGTTTTTCAGGGGTGAAAGGTTATCTATCTGAGGACACATTTCAGGAAAAGTTTCCCCGGGTTTGTTTATTTTTGAGCAGGGAAGAACCCAAGAAGATTGGCTGTCCAGGAATTATTGTCCCAGACACTTGATTCATTTCATAATCTTGTTTTCCTGCCTGACTGGATCTTGGAAACCGTCTCCATTCCTTTACATTTAAGAGCATTTTTTTTCTTTTGTGGAACTGAGACCTGGGAATGCTTTATTATGGCAGCAGTTGTACAACAGAATGAGCTCGTGTTTGAATTTGCCAGCAACGTCATGGAGGATGAGCAACAGGTATGAGATAAAAAAAAAAAAGAAGCTATGTTAGTTTGTCAGTGATGCACGTATTCTAAAAATATCAAAAAACGTCGCTTTTTTTTTTTTTAAACTAAGCATTGAGATCATTATTACCACAGAAAATGTTTGCACTGTTTCGAAAGTTCACTGTTGCTTCATGCAGTGTGTGTGTGTGAACAAAGCAGAAAATAGCTCAAGCGCTCGGTGGTCATCGCCTTGTGACTTCTGTGATATTGAAGAGACCATTTCTTCATTGTTAACAGATCTGTGCCAGTAGATCCCACTGGTCGATGCAGAATTCCAAAGCCCTAGTATTTAGCAGTCTTTTTAACCCTTCCAATACACTTGGGTAAGATGATAAATATGGGGAGTCTGCTACTCCACAGATGGCCAGAAACACTACCAGGAGGTTATCTTGGATACCGTATGTTCTTGACGGGTTGTTTTCTGAACTGTATCATTAAAGGGTTTTGTCAGCTACTCAAAAATGCAACTAGCGATTTAAACTCCAATAATTTATTTAGGCTAGTGTCTGTCACATTACCAAAAAAAACCCCTCCATCCCCTTTAAACCATTCTCTCAATTAGTTATTTAAGCCAGGCCCTGTGTCTAAATGATGTAAAATGTGCCTTGACACTATAGTGAAGGATTCCTTAAATGCAAATGATAATAATCCATGCTTATGGAGGGATGAGGGCAACTGCTCTGAAGAGATTTCAAATGCCTGTTAAAGGTAAGCTTTATATTTGTTAGTAAGAAATTTAGCAATGCAGTATTACAGGGAGGCAGTTTTCAAAATGCTGCTGAACACAGTAACTGTCTGTCCAGGTCATAATATCTTTTAAAATTTTTGTGTGAAAAGCACCTACCTATCCCTTCTCCTTCTACAATACTTCTGGTTTTGTAATCATGCTTCTGGCTTTTTTTTTTTTTTATTAACATGACCTACCTAAAGGGCTGTGATTGGCTAACATCTGCTGTCACTTACTATCACATGCTTCCAATGAAACTGAATGTGAATTGCTTACTCAATTTTGGGTGGAAGTTCTGGCAATGTAACTTCCTTCCCTGTATTTTTTCAGAGTTCATGACAGCCCAGGGATTCAAATATTGGAATTCCATAAACTTAGTGGAAAGCAAGCCTTATTTATTAGCATTATATATTGTTGTTCTCACTTTCCCAGCCAATGGGAGAGGAGAATGCTGAGAAAGTAAAGGATGCTTCATTCCAAATTCATAGAGAAGAAATTAATCTAACATGTTTTTGCTCTGTTTAGATATGTTTTTATTTAGACAAATGGCAATAGGCATAAAATATAAAGAACACGATCAAATATTTCAAGAGGGCAGTATAAACCTCCCGTAAGAGTTCTTCAGCCTCAGAACAAATGCCTCCCTGGCATTCATTTTGGAAGCCCAATAAATCCTACTCTAGAAAAAGCCTAGGAAAACAGTCTTATCACATGCCCTAAAAGTAACCCAATTAAGGCTGTGACAGACTAATGGGAAAAAGTGAACTCTATAACGCCAAGGACCACTCAGTTAGAATACCTTGCTGCAAGTTCTTTCCAAACCTGGGGGATCTTAGCTCAATTGCAAGAGATGAGGATAAATCTAGAGGTGGCTGATTTATGAGAATGAATCTTATAAAAAGGGACATTCTTCTTCGGAAAAATGTCTGAGTGGTTAAAGTAGAAATTGAATATGGGCGTGTCATATTATTTTTGTTACCAAAAAAAAAAATGCTGTATTAGAATGTATAAATCAGAGGGATCATGTGGTAAGACCAGGGAGGTAGTTAATTTTATACAGAGTTGTTAAGGGTTTTGATTTCTGTGATGGATAAAATTGATATTTCTGTTTATTTGTCCAGAACTGACAACTAGAAAGTTGTAGCCCTGAAAATATTTTTACTGGTCTAACAAAGATCTTTTTTCTAGCTGAGCTTTGAGTATTGGTTTCACCCAATTTAATTTTTTTAAAATTATTTTTGCTGTGTTTTTGAAAATTAGAATTTAGGATTGAAACAATATAAGGAACTTTCCTGTTTTAATAGCTCTTAACATGTAGTTTAGAGACCATTTTCTTTCTGGAATTTAAAGAGGGAGACTGTTTCAGAGAAAGTTTCAGTATCTAGATTCTGGCTGTTTTCAGTACTTTTGGGAAGTCCTAACTCATTCTTCTTTTCTTTCTTTTGTTATTGTCTTACTTCAGCTCTTAAAATCAACTTATGAGTCATCTATTTGCAAATTTAATCCAGCTCAGCCAGTGTCAGATGGTGCTAGAGGTGGGATTTGAATTACTCCACATGAACAGGAAATATGATTTCTTCCCTTACCAGCTTTGTCCATTTCTGTTTAAGAAATACTGATATATATATTTTGCTTTCTCAGTGGCCCTTTTTGGAGTGTGCAAGTGTTACCATGCACAAATAACATAAAAACTTCTTCTGTGCTTACTCTACTAATAGGATTACAGACTCTGTTGCTACACAGAACAGATCCTGCTTAAATAGGGATGATTCTGTTTTTGCATGGAGTACCATCAGTCTGAAACTAGGCTGCACCTTCTAGAGCAGGCGTGGGCAAACTTTTTGGCCCAAGGGCCACATCTGGGTATGGAAATTGTATGGTGGGCCTTGAATGCTCACAAAATTGGGGTTGGGGTGCGGGAGGGGGTGAGGGCTCCAGCTGGGATTATGGGGCTGGGGATGAGGGGTTGAGGGTGCAGGAGGGTGCTCTGGGCTGGGACTGAGGGGTTTGAGGGCAGGAGGGGGATCAGGGCTGGGGCAGGGGACTGGGGCACAGGAGGGGGTCAGAGGTGCAGGCTCCAGGTGGCACTTACCTCAGGCAGCTCCCAGAAGCAGCGGCATGTCCCTCATTCTACACAGAGGTGCAGCCAGGCAGCTCTGCACACTGCCCCGTCCACAGGCGCTGCCCCTGCAGCTCCCATTGTGAGCATTCCCAGCCAATGTGAGCTGTGAGGGTGACACTTGGGGTGGGGTTGCTGTGCGGAGCCCCCTGGCTACCCCTATGTGTAGGAGCCGGAGGGGGGACATGCTACTACTTCCACGGCACATACAGAGCGGGGCAAGCCCCCAACTCCGCTCCCCTGGCGAGAGCTTGAGGGCCGGATTAAAACATCTGGAGGGCCGGATGTGGCTTCTGGGCCGTAGTTTGCCCACCCCCGTCCTAGAGGCTCCAATTCTGGCAGATATGCTCCCTAGCACAGTTCCTGCCTGTGGCACATAATAGTCAGGTCTCCCAGGGGCTGTGATACTTTGGTCTAATTTTGGTTGTTGGGTCATGGTGATGTCTTTCTGTATGGCACAGACCATGCTAGATGACATGTTGGTCTCTTCTGGTCTTACTCTATGAATCCTCTCTCTCTCTCTGTCTCTCTCTCAATTCCTCCCTCCCCCCATTCCTTCACTGCCTTTCAATTGGTTAGGAAGTTCCATCCTTGAAACAGTTGCATTTTGGCAGCCACAGTACTTTCCCAAGGGTATATAGGTCTAGCAGTGATTGGGGATCAGACCTGGTGCTATCCCTGACAGGGTCTTTATGCCCTGACTGCCACTTTTGGCCCTTCACACTCCTCCAAGAGGAAGGGAAGACCTCAGAGGGTTGGCCTGTCAATTGTTTTGAGATGCCATGGCACAGATTCACAGAACAGTGCAGTCAAGTTTGTGGGGACTGATTTTCTCCACCTTTTGGCCCAATTCCAGTCTGCCTTCAGTAGTCTCCTTTGCTTTGTGGATGGCCACTTCCTCTCTCCCCTCTCAACTCCAGAGTCAGAGGGCCTCTGGATCGGGCAATAAATGTTACTCTCTATCTCCATGCAGAGTATCTTTCAGACAGATTCTCAGTCCCCTTCCCACATTCCTGATGATCTGGCTGTGGGTCAGTTTAGAAGGATGGATTGTCTTTGACAGGGCTGATGGAACTGAAGTCAGTTTCTGAATGAGGAGGACTCCCATATTCAGAAAGCTCCTAGGAAGTCTCCTAGGAGACCTTTTTATCTCTCATGTGCTGAGGTGTGGTGGACACCTTGTCAGAAGCTCACTCTTCTGATTTCACAGGCAGTCTCCATCAAGGAAGGAGAGGATCTCTGACTTAGTAATTCTATCAGACTTCTTCTGCCATTCATAATTTGTACAAGATTGCTATTGTGACTAAAATAACACAACTACTAGTAGTCTCAATTTTCTATTCTATTGGGATTCAAGTACTTTTCCTCCAGTTATATTATTGAGACAGGTATGTAAAATCTGAAATAAAATTGCCTCTTTCTCTTGTCACTTACATATCAGTTTATTTCAATAGAAGCTTCGTTGGGTGTGGGGTGGACGAAATTTTATTGATGAAATTTGCAAGTGCAGTCAATGTAAAAAAGTAGTTTTGGCAATAACAAAAGACTCTTTTTACAAAGTTTCATTTTTCACTTAAAGCCTACAAGTGTACATATATTTTCTGTGAGTAATTACAGAATATTTGCTGTGGGCTTTCTATTCTTAATATTGCAGGAAAGAAAACCTTTACTTTGCATCTTATGAGTATGCAAACCCAAAAAGTGGTGATCGTGTTTTTTTTTAAATGCCACTAAAACTGTTGATTTTTGCTCCTACTCTTCTAGGACTATAATTTATTTAAGTCAGCTTCACTTACTATATGACAGCATGGCTATTACTAATAATTTTCTGTATTCTCCAGGTCACTTTTTCATTATGTTCACCTTTTCCTCCCTGAATCGTATGTCACTAAGCTCCTCAAATAGTTATTTAAGCATAGGGCAAAACTAAGAATTATCCTAATAGTGTCTTTTGGCACTGTATAAATTACTGTGATGGGATATGCACTGTAGTTGTAACCATATTGATCCCAAGATATTTGAGAGAGGTGGGTGAGGTAATATCTTCTATTGGAGCAACTTCTATAGGTGACAGAGATGTTGGGGATATTTAGTTAAACTACCATGGTGGGTGTATTCAGGACAGTAGTCCCCAGGCATGGTCAGAACACAATTGTAGGTTGTGCTAAACCACGTTCCTGAGCAATCCTACAGATTGATAAAATTCAAGGCTGCAGTACAGTTCAGTAACACTGTCAAAATATGATTCAGTCGTGTTGGTAGTGCAAGACTGAAGATGTTTTAAAAATGAACAGATTACTGACCTATTGTATCTAGTTCCACAGCACTTTTACTTCTGCTGTGCAGTGTAGATGGGACCTTAGAAAGCTCTGGACAAGAATTTCATTTACACTAAACTTGTTTCTAAATTGTAAACGCTCTTCCTTGTTTTTAGTAAAAAGTGTTTCTTTGGATTTATTCTTCTGAAGCGAAGTAATTATTTAAAACCTACTCCCTTGAAGAATGACAATATAGTTCACTTGCTTTCTTTGTTCAGGGGTTCTCAAACTGGGGGTGGTGAACTCTCAGGGGGTTGCGAGGTTATTACATGGGGGGGTCACAAACTGTCAGCCTCCACCCCTAACCGCGCTTCTCCTCCAGCATTTATAATAGTGTTAAATATTTTTAAAGTGTTTTTAATTTATAAGGGGGGGTTAAACTCACAGGCTTACTGTGTGAAACGGGTCACCAATACAAAAGTTTGAGAACTGATGCCTTAGTTCCTGTTTCTGAGGAGGCTGAGGTAGTGGCACAAAATTAGGTCGTTAGAGAGAGAGCATGTTGAGCCAGAACCATTTTTATAGAGAAAGGTGCTAATGAGAAGGGCTGGCTTTATGGGCAAATAAAGTAAGCAACATTTTCAGCTACCAAGCTAGTGCAACAGCAGAACCCTAAGGGAATGAACACCTCACTAGCAAAGAATCTGTTTCTAACAGGACTGGAAGAGGAGACTGACTGTTTAAGGCTTTTTTTCCTCCTCACCCTCTTGCCATCCCCGTTCCAGCATCTTGAGCTTCCCCCTTGTTTGGTTTGGGGGTTGCAACATTCATAAGGCCTACTCAGCAATGTTGAAAACATATAAGCTCTACTCTGGGAAGAACGTTTAGAAGCTATTCTAGCTAACATAGTTTCCCTTGAATGTAGGTGGCACTTCATAATTTAGGGATTCATGCATTACTTTTCAAAATTGTAATCCAAGACTTTCATTCAAATCGAGAGAAAATATTTTTCCTTTGTAAACATGGCATGACCTTCAAATCCTGATAATTTAGGAGGAGTTTACGTTTAACCATTGAAATGTTCAGAATTAGCAAATGATATGAGAGGATGTGGCATATTGCACTATATATATTATAGGTGGGACTGGTAGCACTGTCTATTATTAAGGTTGCGCCACACTTCTCACTACAAAGCTCTGTTTTCAGCTGCTTATAGCTAGGCTTGGAAGGATTAGATTTTTGTTGGTAGCTGTCGATTTCACTTTACACACACAGATCGATGAAAAAATATTTCCATTTTTAATAATTGAAATTTACAGATCGGCAAAGTAAGAAAAATGCTGCTTGAGAACCTGCTTGGTTTAAGGATATTTACTTTGTATATTTTGACATGTGATATTGAAATTTTTGTTTTTAAAGGCTATAAAAGTTTAACTTTTTTTATCTCAGTGCCTGCTGTCATTAAATAATTATCTGACTCCCTATTTTTTGATCCCCGCCATAATTTCTCGCAACTTGGAAAATTTAAATAGATAAATATATGGAAAAATGCTTAAAAATAAACATTGATATTATCCATCAAAACTATATAAAAAAAATTTTGAATTCTGCCAAGCTAACTTATAACTTTTCCAAACATTACGTTTTTGGGCTCAAATTTTCCATGCTGGGTGTCTGCCTTGGACTCATTTTTTAATTTCAGCCAAATGATTCAACCATTTCCGAGAACGAGGTGAAGGAAAAATAAGTTGGTTTGCTCATGTTAAAAAGTTTTCATGGCCTTTGCTTTAAAAAGCTCTGATACCTCACGCTTTGGGTCACAGACTTGAAATGTGGGAGGGGGATGCCTTTGTGTCAGGCAACCTTATTCTGGCATTTTAAATGTTTTGAGTGCTTGACTTTTCAACCTTAATACTCTTAACATTTTTTTTCACCATTTTTTCACAATACGTTTCTGTCTTGGTATTGGTTATATTGGGGAATCTCAAACTTTTTCATATCCTAGACCACATCTTAATAGTGTGATTGTCTCTTGGAGATCATTTACCCTCTGGTTCATGATCACATAACACCCTGGGGCAAATAAAGCAATTTCAAACTCATAGAAAGAATTGGACTTTACCTCTTTTTCATATGTTATTTTGTCCCTTTGTCTTTTTTGCTTTTCATTTCAACTCCCCTCATCTCTGTTGTGGAAACAAATAGACCCAAAACCATGTGACCAGCCAGATCTCTGAAGACCAACAGTGGTTTATGGGCCAAAGTTTGAGAACCTGCAGGGTAGATTACTGGTTAGTTTCTATATAGTCTTGTGCAATTAAGAAAATTAGTTGACTTGGTTCTTAAATGGGATAATAGTTTTGTGAGCCATTTTGATATAATATTAATAATGCAGACTGATTCTGATTGACTCACATGAGAGCACACCTTTGGGGTTCATTAATAAGTCTTAGTGAAGCTCATTATTCTACTGAACTGTTTAGCAGCAGTCATCTTTTCTGATGCTATGACTTTGTGCCCTTTCTCTCTTGGAGTCACTCTTGTTCAGACTTGCCTCTCCTCAGCTCTAACCTGTTCACTTCCTAATTTTTGCAGAACTGCCAGAGGGGCCTTACCTAGGTCTCCTTTTTGACTATTTTATTGGTCTTTTAGAAGTTATTTTATTTTGATTCCTGTATTTTGAGGAACTTACTTGCTGAACTTCCATAATGGGCTTTTGTGTATACTGAACTCTTAACTCACTGTAGAAGCCCACTGAAATATATTAGGCATTTTATTTAATTTGAGCCTTATTACCCATTTACAACAATTGTTGTTGGAACATGTTTTTAAAAACTACTGAATGACTTAAAATACTAATTCCTGCCTTTCAAAACTTTTAATGGCACCTGGTGCTACCAATAATTCCCTTCCTGGATTTTTGCTGAGAGGTACTTGACCTTATAGCCATCATCTGTATTGAACCATTGGCTTGGAATATATTTTATTTTTCTTGCACTTGAACTGTGTCCAGTGATCAGATTATGACCTCAATCATAAGATTTTTTTCTTGAATGGTTAAAAAAATGGCTTGAACTAGGTACAAATCTACATACTCTACTCTTCTGAAGTGTATGTTAGCCCTAAGTCCACCCACACTGTTTTGTTTACAGAAGGACCCACTCACAGAACCTTTCTTTTAATTTGTCAAATTAATAGTGTTCTATGTTTTTTGTAGTATGGAGATTGCTGAAAAAAATCTTGGCGTAATTGTAACAAACTGTGCTACCATCAGCTAGTGAATCTCTTCCTGCAGATGACCTTTTAGAAGATTAGCTGTAGAAAACTTTTCTCTGTTGTAACATTCACTTTCTGAAAACCTCTTCCTGTTGGGGGACAGCCTTTTGAAAGAATGTTTGTCTTCTAATTATTGTTGCTTGGCTTGATATGTTTCTGATTCTCCAGCTGCTTCATTTCTTTTATTTCTGACACGATAAAAATGTAGAGGGTGGGGTGATGACAGAGTGGATACTGCAGTGGAGAGGGAGGGACAGAGCAGCTTCAAATTAATAGAACCATAGGAATTAATTGGAAAACATCTCCCTCCCTTCTCCTCCTCCAGCCAGTGCAGTTATACCCTACAATGTTTTCTAATCCTCTGCCCTGATCATTTTTTTAAGTACAGTTTTACTCTGAAAAGTAAAGGAGTACTTGTGGCACCTTAGAGACTAACCAATTTATTTGAGCATAAGCTTTCGTGAGCTACAGCTCACTTCATCGGATGCGACTCTGTAAAAATGTTTTCATGGGGATATACATTAATTGTTTCTCAATTATGTCTGTAATAAATATGCTTGCTCAGTACAAAGTAATCCTTTTAGAAATTCTAATGATTATTTTGCTATGTGACCACCTTCTGCAGCTGTGCGAGTTAGCATGTTAAAGGATTGCTGGTTGATTGATATTTGTTCCTGACAACCTAATGTTCTAGTAACACTTTATAGATGTGTTAAGATTGAAATATTCCAGATAGACAAACATTTAGTTCTGAAACAATCTAAACAGTTTTCTTTTAATACTCCTTTTTCATAGCTTGGTGATCCATCCATTTTCCCTGCTGTCATTGTGGAACATATTCCTAGTGCAGACCTCCTACACAATTATTCTGGCTTAGCTTGCGTTGATGAATCCAGTGACATGATTACTGAGAGTTCCCTGGATGTTGCAGAAGAGCAAATAATAGAAGATGATGACATCACCCTTACAGGTTTGTTACAGAAATATTTCTGTATAGTGTGGCAGAGGCTTACGGTGACAAACGTTTTCATGACAAAGAGCAAAATCAGCCAAAGTTCTGCCCATACCAAGTAAGGAAGAAATGTATAGGACTATACTATGTTCTTTGTTATAAAGTAAACAATGTTCTGTCTAAATTGTATTTCGACAAAAAAATGGGTTATCAATTTAAGGAAAATGTGTCTGCTCTCTGTGGAAAATTTTGGACTTTCTGCTTAAATGTTTTTTAATCAGTTCTGTTTGCCACATTACTGAGAAGAAAGCACTTTTGACTTGCAATTTAGCAGTATATTCAGTGTCTTTTACTTTCTGATATTAAAGGTTGATTAAAGTTTATTTGTCCTGCGTTAAATGAACAATAGTACAAATACAAGCCCCAGAAATGTGGTTTCAAACTCCAGTGAAAGTATTCTAAAAATGACAGTGATTTTATTTTATTTGAAATATATGAATTGCAAAAAGTTGTTTATACCCAATTTTAAAATTGCAGTGAGCCATGTTAGAGTAAGGAAATTAAAAAGTTTAAGGTTCTAGCAACAGGGGTAACCCCACATTGTTTGTTACACATTGTTGTGTGTCTTATGGTTTGCATTTTACAGATGGATGCTACACATTTTACCAGGAAAACAACAACAGAGAGCACGGGATGTACTCAGTGTGGCAAAGTTATGATGCTGTTGGAAAAATAAGCAGCAAAGCTCCCCCGCACCCTCCCCTCACCCCCAACCACTTAATACTGTTAACTCTGGTTCCCCAAAATGCATCAAGAAAACATGAGATGGAGCAAGTAGAAAAGATTTTCTTAAACTAGAATACTGTTTTATTGAGTGCTATTAATGCTGTACAGTATAAAGAAGACAACACAGATACCACCCCCTAAGGTATATCTACGCTGCAAAAAAAAATCTCTGTTTGTAACACAGATTAGCTAATCCTGGTTAAAGTGGCAATGAAGACATGGTAACTCAACTTCTACCTCAGTTTAGTAGCTGTAGTTCTAGCTCAGGCTGCTCTTTAGGCTTGAATTTGAGCTGTTGAGCTGAGTTGCTGTGTCTTGACTGCTATTTTAACCCAAGTTAAGAACACATCTTCTTTGAGTGCTTGCTCAGGTCAATTCCAAGTAGGTGTGTGCACACAGTGTGCACAGTCACTGGAAGGTTTTTCCCATAGCGGTACCGTCGGCTCGGCTCAGGCGCCCCCTGGATTTTCCCCGCATATAGGGTGCTACCAACCTGCCGCAACTCCAGTTCCATCTTACTGCCAGTGATGGTCGTTGGAGCGTTCTCTTTTCTCTTGTTTTCGAATGATCCCCTAGTGTACTCGTCGTTCCTACCTGAAAATAGTTTCAACGGTTAGTTAATGGTTTTTAGTAGAGTGTAGTGTAGTGTTTGAACCTCATCCCCTTGTTAGCCGGGGTTCTCTTCTCCGTTCCCTTCTCCTGCCTGGTGCGGGGCATGCCTCAGTTCCAGAACTTTAAGCCATGTAGGGTCTGCCAAGAGCTGATGCCAAAGGGCGACCCACACAGGTCCTGCTTAACGTGCCTGGGGGAATCCCACCAGACAGACAGATGCAAGATTTGCAGAGGATTCTGCCTCCACACTAAGAAGGAAAAGGACCACAGGCCCTGCGGCTGCAGTCAAAGTCGGCCTCATGGACCTGGCACTGGGTACTTCAGCATCAGTGTGTAGCGCACTGGCTTCAACCAGGAGTCCTTTTCATGGCGATCTCTCTGTCGCCTCAGATGGACGAGCCTGTTCAGGGCCAGAGAGCTCTATCGCAGTGTGGACGTCACACTCTCGCTGCAGGTGCTCAAGTCTCTTTAGTGGTGGCTCAATCCGCGAGTGGTGTGTGCAGGGATCCTCATCTCCAAACCGTATCCCTCGCTGTGTCTGGTTACCAACATGTCGGTGATGGGGTGAGGAGTGCACCTGCGAGAGCTCAGAACTCAGGGCCTCTGGTCCCAAGTGGAGCTATCGCTTCACATCAACGTCAGGGAGCTGAGAGCAATTCATCTGGCGTGCCAGACCTTCCAAGCTCATTTGAAAGGGAGATGCATATCAATCCTGACAGACAATACAGCACAACAGCAATGTTTTATATAAACAGACAGGGTGGAGCATGCTCCTCTCCCCTATGTCAGGAAGCTCTAAAGCTCTGGGATTTCTGCATAGCTCACTCAATACTCCCAGATCTCAAAATGAGCTGGCAGACCATCTCAACAGATTCTTCCACAAGCACAAGTGGTCCATTCGACCGGACACGGTGAACAACATTTTCCAACTGTGGGGAGTTCCCCAGATCGACTTGTTCGCCACAAAGAGCAACAGGAAGTGCCTGCAGTTCTGCTCCTTCCTGAATCACAGTCTGGGCTCACGTGCACACACGTTCCTCCTTCCCTGGAAGGACCACCTGTTCTATGTGTTCCCACCTATCCCACTTGTCCAGAAGATTCTTCTCAAGATCCAGAGGGAAGGAGCCTCAGTGATACTCATAACACCAGCCTGGCCCTGCCAGCACTGGTACACCATGCTTCTGGAGCTGTCAATGGACACCCTCATCACCCTGCCTTTATTTCCAGACCTGATCACCCAGCACCACAGCCGGCTCCAGCATCCCAATCTCGAGTCTCTCCACCTCATGGCTTGGAAGCTGCATAAACCTGGTAGAGCTCACATGCTCAGATCCTGTTAGGGAGGTTCTCCTTGGCAGTAGGAAACCATCCATGACGTCGACCTACTTGGTCAAGTGGAAGAGATTCTTGATCTGGTGTTCGCAGAGTTGTACCTCTCCAATGCAATCATCAATTCCCTTTATCTTGGACTAACTGCTACATTTAAAGCAGCTTGTAACCCTGCCACCATTTCAGCATTCCACCCAAAAGTGGCAGACCGCTCAGTCTTTGCTAATCCGATGGTGGGTTGTTTTCTTAAAAGGACTGGACAGGTTTTACCCGCAAGTTCAGCAAGCAACCCCAGCTTGGGACCTTAATCTGGTGCTTTTGAGGCTGATGGGGCTTCCATTCAAGCCCTTAGCAACATGCTCATTACTCTATCTATCATGGAAGGTGGCTTTCCTTGTCACAATAACTTCAGTTAGAAGGGTGTCTGAGCTCAAGTCCTTCACATCCGACCTTCCTTATACCATCTTTTACAAAGACAAAGTGCAGCTTTGGCTGCATCCAGCCTTTCTCCCTAAAGTCATCTCTCAATTTCATGCCAATCAAGACATTTTTCTTCCAGTCATTTTCTCTGAGCCTCAGGCTAACTGCTGGGAGCAGAGGCTCCACTCCCTGTACATTCGGTGGGCATTGACCTTTTATATCAAGCAAACAAAGCCGTTTTGTAAATTGAACCAGCTGTTTGTCACGGTAGCGGACAGGATGAAGGGCCTTCAGCTGTCCTCTCAAAGGATATCATCGTGGATCACGTCCTGTGTCCGAGCATATCATGATTTAGTAAAGATCCCTTCCCCTGCGCTGATGCACATTCTATTAGAGCACAGGCCTCCTTGGCAGCATTCCTGGCCTAGGTCCCAATTCTGGAGATCTGTGGAGTGGCGATGTGGTCCTCAGTCTACACTTTTACTTCTCATTATGCCATTACCCAGCATGCCAGGGATGATGCAGCATTCAGCAGAGTGGTGCTTCAATCAGTGAGTCCATGAATTCCAACCCCACCTCCTAGGTAAGGCTTGGGAGTCACCTACTTGGAATCAACAAGAGCAAGCACTCGAAAAAAAAACGGTTACCTACCTCTCGTAACTGTTGTTTTTCTAAATGTGTTGCTCATGTCCATTCCAAGATCTACCTGCCTTCCCCTCTGTCAGAGTAATCTGGCAAGAAGGAACTGGAGAGGTGGGAGGGCCCATGAAGGTGCGACTCCAGGGGTGCCTGAGCTGACCCAACAGGTACCTCTAGGGGAAAAACCTTTCTGCGACTGTGCATGCGGTGCGCAAAAAACTATTTGGAATGGACATGAGCAACACATCTTGAAAACCAAACAGGCAGGTAGGTAACGTTTACACACACACACACACACACACACACACACACACACACACACACACAAGTCTGTGGATATCCACTTTGTATCTATGCATATCTGCATCCGCAGATGAGGCTATCCGTGGACCATGTGTGCGGCTCTTATATTGGATATATATACACTTTTTGTATCTGCATAGGGCTCTAGTTGGAAGGTTTCACTCAAAGCAGCGTTGAAATTTTTCTTCGTGCTTTTTATTTTTGTAAAGTTTTTGTTCCTTCTTACGGCTGGGTTCTTGGGCTTTGTTTGGAAGTTTTTAGATAAAAGCAATAGTCTGTGGCATGATGTGAATGATTAGACTTTTGGCATATATATACTTCTGAATGCCTTTATCCACCTGAGAATGCACTAATAGCCTTGAAATGCTTAAGCCAGTGTGGCTTACTGGTATAAGTATATGCTTAGAAATCTACGAAGTCAGTCTGGAGCACTAACAATACCTCACTTTGAAAACACAGAGGTTCTATATAGAATTATGCCAGAAAAGAATAGCTCAGAAAGCAACAGAGAAAACAAATGTCGGTCTTTTAAGCGAAAGGGTTATTTGCAACAGGACAGGTAGCTCAAATCTTACAGGAAGATATTGAGTATACCAGTCATGCAAAGTAATCCTTCAGCATGTATCTGTGAGGCACAGAGGGGGTGGATGTCTTGCTGGAATTTAGATTAAGGTATGAGTAGTGCCTGTTTCTTTTTCTTCTTTCAGTGGTGAGGTTCCAGACATGTATCTTGAGGACTTGGTGAATGCCAATAACATCACTTTAAAAGCCTAATCTACCAATCGGAACATGGTTTTGAACCTTGTTTCTATAGTCATAGTCTAATATTGCTAAATACTGAAGACCTGTCCTAAAATATTTTAGGTTACAAGTGAAATGAGTTTGTTCTTCGTTCTGCCATCAAACTGTTTGTAGGGGATGTATGTGCTGTGACAGATTCGAAGAATATAAGAGTGCTGGAAGGCAGGTATATCAACCTTCAGAATGAGCAGGCCCTTGTTCCCTGGATAGCCAAACAAAGGGTACTCCAGGCCAATTAAGACACCTGACCCCAATTAACCAGTTAAGGCTGTTAGGCTAATAGAGACAGCTGGAACCAATCAAGGTCCCACTTATACTGTTTAAAAGCTCTCCTTCCAGTGCCCTCGAGGAGGCTGAGGTGAAAGGAGCTGGAGGAGAAGAAGCATTGTTGAATCCTGAGATAAGGGTGAAGCTAGGAAAAAGGAACCATGGGGGAAGTGGCCCAGGGAATCAAAGCAGTGTCCGTGGTGAAGGGAAAGCCACCAACAGCTGCTACCATTAGGGTCCCTGGGCTGAAACCCAGAGTAGAGGGCAGTACTGTTGCTTTAAGTCCTTGCTATTTGTATGAGTTATTCACACTGTGTAATTGGTCATCTAGTGGTTTTCTTCCTAAATGGTTGACTCCTAAACTCACAAAGAGCATTTAAAATGGCTGTGAATGTTTGTGTGGATCCATACTTAATTAATATTTGTGTGTGAATATGTATCTGCACTAATATTCATGAAACTGTTTATGTGAACATTTATGTAAACATTTATTGCTCATTCAATTATTAATGAGAGGTAATAAATACTATATGAGGCTATGATAGTGCCTCCCCAGACTGAGCAAAAACAGGCAGTCCATTTAACTGATAGAATGGGAGAAGTTCTAGCATAGTTGTTAATACCATTCATTGTATTTCAAGTACTCTTGTCTGCCTTAAAGGCAAAGCACTGAGTGAATTAGTAGTATGATGCTGAGCAGATTATTGAATTTAAGTAGAGGTTAGCTAACTTGTTATTTCTCTGTTCACAAGACACTAGCTACTACACAAATTGTTTATTTGGCTCAGTGGAAATGACTACAGTACTTGAGTTTTGTTTGTAATGCAGAGGGTACAAAGCTCAGAATTCCCTCAAAAAAAATCTCCTTTTGGATTTGTTGTACGTTTGCTAGTTTTACTCCTAGAATAAATGACTCTATTTGCAATTTGATAACTGTCTTACCAGATTGTGTTCTGTGCAACACCGGTCCTCAGGACACAATGATCAAACAGGGATCTTTGGGGTATGACATGTGGGGCAGGTCAGGAGGGGGGAAAAAAATCCTGCTCCTTCTTGATCCTGAATTAGGGAGTTTCTTTCCCAGCAATATGACTGTGTCTGACGGCGTGAGAATGTTATATAAGATTCAGCAACCTTACCAGCTCCAAACTCTGTTCACTCTTGTCAGCGGTAGTGCCTTCCTGGCCCGTTACTGCTTCCGGGGGGGACGACCCAGGAAGCGGGGGTTTTCGGGCTAAGTAGTGAGGATTGCGGGGGTGGAAGTGCTCTTGGGACCCCTGCAGCAGTCCCAACAGGAAAGGCGGTGGAGGAGGGCTGAGACTGGGCTCACCTTGGGAGTTGGTTTCATACTTTTCCCTTCCTCGCAGGAGGACAGAACTGCAAACTATTCCTCATGCCCCAGCTCCTGGGACTAGTGAGCTCTGCAGCGCCGGGCGGGAGCTTCCCTGCTCCTACCTCCTTCCCTCTTGGGGTACTGTAGGGAGGTTACCCCTTGCCTCCACCCGCCCTTACAGGCTATACTAGCTCTGTGCTTAGCTGCAGCCAGGTCCCCTGCCCCAGGGTAGTGCTGGGACAGGGCTTGGCCGAGGAAGCGGCCATAGCCTTCCCCACTGGATTGGTTAGTTACAGCAGATACCAGGCTTCAAGGAACACTGACCTGGGCGGGGGAATTCTTGCTCTGTCCTGCTCTGGGGTCAGCGTGTGTGTGTGTGTCCCTGCTCCCTCCTGACCCTGCATTATCCTTCATTGCTGTGTTTTCCACACTAGCAATAATCTACCTATTGCTGACAGGTGTCAGCAACGGGAGCAGCTGTATTGGTGCCCAGCACCGTGTAACTGCAAGTGTTAAGAAGGACAAACCATGTTCCGCACGTTTCAGTAGCCTGGGTGTGAAATGCAAGCATCTAATTGAGTGGTTCTCAAACTTTTGCCTTCATGACTCCTTTCACACAGCAAACCTCTGAGTGTGATGTCCTTATAAATTAAAAACACATTTTTTTATATTTAACACTATTCTAAAAGCTGGAGGCGAAGGATGGTTTGGGGGTTGAGATAGATGGCTCGCAACCCCCCATGTAATAACCTTGTGACCCCTTGAGGGGACACGACCCCCAGTTTCAGAACTCCTGATCTCATTTAAGTAACAACTTGGTCTGTTTTTCAGTTGCTTTTTACTTTCCCTGACATATTCCTCTGGGTTTTAACTTCATATGTTCGGTGTTAACACAGAAGCATATTATTTTACTTCGAAAGTTTGTGCATATTCTATTTAGCCATCTTTTTGTATTAGGCAGTTGTGGTCAATGCTCCCATTTTAAAAACTAGACTTCTCCCTAAGACTTTTTTGATCATAAAAACAACAAAGCTTGAACCCTTAAGTACTAAACATCACATGTGGCTAGTCCTTACTGAGGAATAGTTTCAAGAAAAGTCTGAAATATATTTTAAGTTACAGGTGATTTAAAATTCACTTTTATACCTATGCAGTATATTAGTATTCTCCTTTAACTTACACTAAAGTAAATCAACAGTAACTCCACTAAAATGAGGGTAGCTAGTTTTTTAGAAGTATGACAGTTCCTATAACTCTATGGGTAGGCTTTTCTGTCTACAGAGTGATCTAGTGTAAAGCCTCTAGAGTAAACAATTGTTTTATTCTTCAGTTTCATAAATTTTATGATGTACCACTACACAGAAAACACAGCTATGACCTTTCTGCCTTTTGGAGGTCCTAACAGAGAATTCACCTTACTAGGATTCAAGATTAAAATGTTCAGTTAGTAGGAGACATCAATATACTTTCTGCTATGACTGTTGCTTCGATGCACAAGAATAAACTATTATCCAGGAAGAAATAAATCTTTCCTCCTCAGAATGTATTGATAAGAATATATGAATCATAGGTATAAATTGTTGTGGCTCCACTGAACTCAAAGGAGCTTTGACCATTTTACACCAGCTGGGGATCTGACCCTTAAAATGGAGACCACGTTCTTCCAACACAAGTCCCTTTCCCACTGAGTTGCAGCACACTCACTGTGCTTAAGGACTGTTTCCATGTGAACCCTGTCAGGTAAGCTGGCAAAAGCTGCTTTTTGGAACTTATGTTCATGGTAGTTATAATATTTAGGATGACTCTATCACTGTGGAGTGTTTTTTTTTTTCAATATAGTGGTAGCTAAAAATTGAAAACTCAATTAAAATATATTTTAAGAACTGAAGAGCAAGTGATTACATCAGTATTTTTGAGTGATCTGTGTTGCAATAGTATTGCCACTTGGATTGTAAACATTTTGAGTAAGGATCATCTTTTTTTGTTATGTGATTGTACAGTGCCTAGCACAATGGAACTAGGGCCATTTGGTGCTACTGCAATACAAATAATAGTATAAATGCCACTACTTTCAAATACTTTCAGATATTTTGCTTTTATGGAAGAAAAGAGTTTTTCTTGTACTTATGTATTGTGTTGTCTATTTTCCCCCTTCTTTTAGTGATATTTACTGATTACCGCATCCAAGTAAAAGTGGAGGAAAAGTGTGAATGAGGTTAATTACAGAACTGAAAAAGTTAGGGCTGTTTGGGGCCCTGGGGAGGGAAATACTAATGCAAATATTTTATCACTTTGACAAATCCTGGAAGTGGGAAGAGAATTCCCCAGTACAGGTCTGAGTTTGGAAGTAGAGGATTAATTAAGCCTTTGCTATAGACCCCATCCAATAGGCAGTAGTTCCTAAAAGATAACATTAAATTATCCAAATTATTCCAGTTGAGAGTTGCAAAATTGTTATGAAATTTTATCAGATCAAGCACCAAATGAGCTTTCTACCACAATGATCATTAAAACACTATTGATAATATACTTGACTGTCAAAATAAATTATATTCCTGGGCAGGTACTGTCTTGCAAAGCTGCTTTCATTAATGATCTGTAAGCAGCTGAGTTATTTTTCCAATCCCTTGGTTTGCAGTGTAAGAGGGCAAAATTGCAATAAACTTTGCATTATGGGTTTAGTCAGACCCTCAAATTAATTGTTTCTTCCTACTTTTTCCCCTGCTAGTTAGATTTATCTTACTTTTTAAACGTCTGTTTATTTCCTCACTACTTATTAGTATTTTTCTTGTTCAAGTGATGCAGTCAAACTTTTTGTTTTTACATTAGATTGAATACTAGTGCTCTGCTCAGGCTTCCTGTGAACATCGTGGTTGAGGGCCTGCAATTTCAAATTCTCTTTCATTGACTTCAGTGAATTGTGTGAGGTGGGCCCACCAGATCAGAGCCTGAACTTCATGGAGCCCAAAACTGTTTCAGGTGGCAAAGCTCTTATTGATTTGTGATTTCAAGACCCGTGGAGAGGTTAGACAATTATCTGTGTGCGCGGTCACACATATGTGTGTAAACATTCAGCCCCTTTATTTTTCAATTGGTGACTGAAGTCTATGATGGCCATGCTTACAAGAACTAGTTCCTGCCAAGTCACTGGTCAGTAGTAGTAGATATGCCATTAACCAAATTTGTTTAAAAATCTGTTTTGGCATTGCGTATTTAATTCTATGTTGCACTGGTTCACACCCTGCTCCTGAGGCATACAAATCAAGGTGTGGTTATAATTTCAAAAGCTCCGAATGGTCTAGGATTAAACTATGTCTCAAGACTACCTATGCTCTCTTTTGGAAGCTGTGACTGGGTGGAACGTCTTGCTGTCTGCCCTTAGTGGAGGTAAACTTAGTGGAGGTGGATAGCAGGGTAATTTTGTGACCCTAAGCACTCCTATATTTACACCCTATGCACTATTGTAATAATCTTTGTACAAAATTTGTCTTCTGATGTATATTTAAAAACTACTATCTCACTGATCATTAATATTCTTGCGTGATGTATGTATGTGATGTGCATTAATGAGTAATGGATATAAGATGGAATTATGATTAAAGTGTATTTAAACCAGGGGGAGTTGGGAGTTGTCTGCTTTAGACAAAGAAACATATATTTGATTCTCTAACCAGCCCAGTCTTCAGGCAAAGGAAATAAAGGTCCATTTTTACATAATAGATAATCAAAGCTAGTAAGATAACAAGGGGGGGAAGAAAGAGTGTAGAGCTTCCTTCACCACCAAACTCTAGGTTGCCTTTCTCACAGCTTGAATAAACGTTACTTTGGAGGGGGTGGATAACCATCAGCAGAATTCATTTAAAAGATGTACTGGTCTGTAAAGACGGGGGCTGAACCTCAAGTGATAAGCAATTGAATCAACTGACTGTATACAATTTTACTTTATTATTAAAGTGTATAGAGTGAAGTCTCTTCTAAAATGTCATTAACACTATATGTGGAAATATGGATATTTAATGATGATATGCTTTAAAGTCTTTGGCTAAATAGGGAAAAACATCTTCTCTCCCGCTGAGAGAAGGCAGCTATTTACCTGTCTCCTATGTAAATTAAAGCATGGTGGAATCAAAACAATGGCAACTCATTTACATACAGGGGGATGGGAAACCCACAGAAAGGGAAGAACAGAATGAGGTCATCCTGCCTCATGGAATAAAGTCATTGAACTTTGGAAGATATAAGAAAAGAAGAAGCCATGGAAACTTTTTTTAAGACACCATAATAGAGGTTCAACTTAAATGTATACCCCAAATTAAAAAACATAATAAGAGAGCCAAAGAAGTGCCACCGTGGCTAAACAACCAAGTAAAAGAAGCAGTAAGAGGCAAAAAGGTATCCTTTTAAAAGTGGAAGTTAAATCCTACTGAGGAAAATAGAAAAGAGCATAAAATCTGGCAAGTGAAGTGTAAAAATATAATCCTCAGCTGTGAAGACAGATGCAAAGAATTCATTTAGTTTCTTCGCAATGGCCTTATCATCCTTGAGTGCTCCTTTAGCATCTCGATCATCTATCTAGCCAAAGACTCAAAAAGTAATAACAAAATGTTTTAAAAGTACATCAGAAGCAGGAAGTCTGCTAAACAACCAGTGGGGCTGCTGGATGATCGAGATGCGAAAGGAGCACTCAAGGACGATAAGGCCATTGCAGAGAAACTAAATGAGTTCTTTGCATTGGTCTTCACAGCTGAGGATGTGAGGGAGATTCTCAAACCTGAGCCATTATTTTTAAGTGACAAATCTGAGGAACTGTCCCAGATTCAGGTGTAATTAGAGGAAGATTTGGAACAAAGTGATAAATTAAACAGTAATAAGTCACTAGAACAAGATGATGATCTTCGAGCGGTGTCCATTTAAAGGAGATTCTTATGGAGAAATCCCTCCAACCTGATTTGGAGACAGGCAGAACAAAACCCTCTCCTAGCTGCTCTCCAACCAGGTCGGAACCGACCAAGAGCACGGCTCCACCTTCCCACAAGAAGAGAAAGAGAGCCTTGACCTCCCCACACAGGGAAACGGGCAAAAAGAAACAGTCCCCAGCGAGGGCCTTGCCAGCGGTGCCAACTGCCTTAAGGATCAGCACCTGCGATGTTCCTGGCACCGGGCATATAGTGCAGAAAAGTAAGGAGTTAAGACCATGTAACGGCCAGCACCAAAGGCCCTGGCATCCACACTGGCTTCGGTGCCATCTGCGCACATAGGCCCAGCAACAACAATGCTGTTGCCACTGGCGACTCCACCAGTACTGACACACCATCCAGCACTGGCTGACAGTGCCACCATTGGACCACCGGCCCCAGCCAAGACCAAAGACAAACTGCTTAAACCTATGGCTTCTGACTCTAAATTCTCGGTGCCGCACCCTCTGGCACAGACACAATTTCTAACACATTAAGACATCTCAGTGGCCCTGGTGCCAGATTCGCCTCTGCTCAGTACGGAGGGCTCACTCTTGATCCAGCCACCCTCTCCTGCTGAATGCTTTGTCTTCACAGACAGCAATGACGATGACCACAGAGACACAGTCTTTTCTCCACTCGACCCTCCTCCATCACAACAAAGACCACCTCACAGGAATGTGCATCACAGGGACCAACCCCAATTCCCATGGTTTGTTCCCCCATGGATGGGACCTCAACTACCATACCCCATGCAATGGGCGTCTTGGGACCCATGGGCACCCTGGAAGGCCCACTACTCCTGCACCTCCTCACCCCATAGAGCACAGATCCTCTCTCCACCTGGATCGCCAATGCCATCCGCAGCTAGAGCCCTTGAGCAGTCACATGAGGAAGTGGCGGAAGAGTCAGCACCTGACATGGAGTCGCCCAAACGCAACTCCTCTTCTTCGCCTGATGAAGCTGTCATGCTACCTCCACCAACTATGACAGATGACTTCAAGCAATTTCAGGAATTATTTAAGAGGGTTGCAATCAGCCAGGACATTCCATTGGAGGAAGTACAGGAGAATCAACATAAACTCTTGAAGAGTCTCCAACCTTCGGCATCCTCAAAAATTGCACTCCCCATAAACGATGCCATATCAGAACCGACTGACACTATCTGGCAGACACCAACCTCCATCCTGCCAACCTGTAAAAGGGCTGACTGGAAATATTATGTCCCAGCCAAGGGCATGGACTTTTTATTCTCACACCCGCAGCCCAACTCCCTCGTGGTTGAAGCAGCTAACCAAAGGGCTAAAAAACCTCATTACCGGTCCACACCCAAGGAAAAAGACCTCAAATGCCTTGACCTCTTAGGTCGCAAGGTTTACACATCCTCTCCTTTCCAATTTAGAATTGCCAACTATACCACTCTTCTCGCTAGCTATGACTTTGATAATTACAACAAACTTTTTGAATTTACCTCCGACATCCAAGAGGACCGAAGAGCGGATTTTAAATCAGTCCTTGTAGAGGGACAGCTAGTATCCAGAATAGTACTTCAAGCATCTCTGGACATGGCTGACACCGAAGCTCACATCACAGCTACTGCGGTGGTAGTACGTATGGCCTGGCTCTCCTCATCTGGCATCCCTAAAAAGCTGCAGACCAAAGTGGAGGATTTACTGTTTGACAAAGACAAACTTTTTTCTGGGAAAACCAATGAAGTCCTCCACATGATGAAAGATTCCAGGGCTACCCTCCCAACACTAGGGATCTACACCCCTCCTTCCAAGAGATAAAGATACCAGCCTTACCAGAGCTATTGCCTGAAGCAATACAACTGCACAGTCCAAGCAGTATGATACTGGGAGGTCCCGTGGCAAGCTTAACAGATGTCGAAAAACCCAGTCGGAACAACCTGTGTCCCACCCGTCAGGCAACAAACCACAATTTTGAAGTCTTGGTCGAAGGTCTGAGTGACCACTCCTTACCACCAGCACCTACTTGCCCTTTTGGCCATGGCCTCCACTGCTTCCACCACGCTTGGCGAAACATCACACAGGATCGCTGGATCCTGGAAATAGTGCAGTTGGGCTATTCCATCCCATTTACTTTATGGCCCCCTACTCTTCACCCTTCCCCGTCACTCTTCAGCGACCCCTCTCACAAACACCTGCTTCGGGAAGAAGTAACTCACCTACTCCTCTTAGGTGCAGTGGAATGAGTTCCAAGACAACACAGAGGGAAGGGATTTTACTCCGACTATTTCTTGATCCAGAAGAAAAGCAGAGGATGGCGATCCATTCTAGACCTGCGACAACCCAACAAATTCACCTGCTCCCAAAAATTCAGAATAGTCACGTTGGGCATGATAATACCGGCGCTGGAATGAGGGTACTGGTTCTCAGCCCTCGACCTACAAGATGCATATTTCCATATCTCAATACACCGAGCACACAGATGATTCCTACAGTTCACTTCCAATACAGAGTGCTCCCATTCGGTCTCTCCACTGCACTGCAAGTGTTTTCCAAGACTCTTGTGGTGGTGGCGGCCCACCTGCGCAAACAAGAGACCATATTTTTCCCATACCTGGATGACTGCCTCATCAAGGGCCGATCATACGAAGAAACGCAAATGGCCACGCAGTCAACCGTCACTCTTTTCTAAAGGCTTGGACTGCGAATAAACTTCCAAAAGTCCACTGTGATGCCTACACAGCAAATAGAATTCATTGGGGCTTACCTGGACTCGACCCTTGCCAGAGCCTTCCTCCCGCAAGCCAGGTTCCTCAAGATCAAACACCTCATACACATGGTGTCCATTTACCCAAGGATCAAAACCAGAACATGCCTGCAACTTCTGGGCCACATGGCAGCTACCACGTTCTTGATGAAACATGCCAGACTACAAATGAGGTGCTCACAGTGCTGGCTGTTTCGGTATACAAACCCGTTAAGCACAGCCTCCACATGATGGTAACTCTACCTGCAAACATGCTGAACTCCCTGTACAGGTGGATGGAAAGGGAGAATATATGCGTAGGAGTTCCCTTTTGCTAAAATCCCCCAGTGCTCATGCTCACCACAGATACCTCCCTGATAGGCTGGGGTGCACACCTGCAACACCACACCACACAAGGCAGGTGGTCTGCACCCGAGGCCCATCTGCATATAAACCTCCTAGAACTCAGAGCAGTCTGGTACGCCTGCCTTCACTTCCTCCCATTGATTCTAAACAAATCTATTAGAGTACTCACGGACAACGTTGCATGCATGTTCTACATCAACAGACAAGGGGGAGCAGGATCACACTCCCTGTGCAAAGAAGCCATCAAACTTTGAAACTGATGCATACGACATTGCATAGACATCACGGCCTCATACCTGCCCGGGTGTCAGAACACCACCACCGACACCCTCAGCAGACACTTTTTACAGGAACACGAATGGGAATTAAATCCTTGAATTGCATCCCACTTATTCTCCCTTTAGGGAGTCTCCTTCAATAGATCTGTTCGCCACAGCAAGGAACCGCAAATGCCAATTATTTTGCTCCAGAATGGGACTCAGGACCAGCTCCCTGGGAGATGAATTCCTAATCCCATGGAACAGGACACTCATGTGTGCATTCCCTCTGATTCCTCCTCAAATACACAGTCCTCTGCAAGATCAGGGACGACAAGGCTAAGGTGATACTTATCGCCCCAACTTGAGCCAGGCAGACCTGGTATCCTTACCTGCTTTGTACATCGATCTGCCCTCCGAGAACTCTCCTGATGAGACTGGACCTCCTCTCCCAGAGCGACAGTTGCATCCTCCATCCACAACTGGAGAAACTTCATCTGATGGCCTGGCTCCTCCTTGGTTCCAACTGCAAAAACTAGCCTGTTCAGAGCTAGTCAGACACATGTTATTACACAGCAGACACAACTCCACTTGCTGTACTTGCTTCAAAAGTGGAAACAATTTTTGATGTGGTGCTTACAGAAAACCCTCACACCCTGCACCTCACCCCTTCCCGATGTTCTAGATTACATTTTAGAACTCAAAAAAAAAGGTCTATCACTCAGCTCCATCAGAGTTCATCTCACGGCAATCAATGCCTTCCACCAGAAACTGGACGGCTCCTCTGTCTTCACACACCCTACTACAAAATGCTTCCTTACCAGACTCCAAAACCTCTACTCTGAAGTCCACCCACTCCCCACACCCACCTGGAATTTGAACCTAGTCCTCAGAGGCCTCATGAGACCTCCCTTTGAACAGATAGCCACCTCTTCCTTACTCTACATGTCCAGGAAGTTTGCATTCCTCATGGCCATCGCGTCAGCCAGACGGGGCGGAGAAATAAGTGCACTCGTGGCCAACCCCCCTTCTCCTCCCCTCCCATACACTAATTTCTTTAAGGACAAGATCACATTGTGACCCCATCCTAAATTTCTGCCAAAGTTGGTATCCTCTTTCCATCTTAACCAGCTGATATACCTCCCCACTTTTTACCCCAAACCCCACAAAAACCCACAGGAAGTGGCACTTCATAGCCTCTACATTAGAAGGGCGATTGCCTTCGACTTGGACAGAACAAAATCATTTCATAAATCACCTAGACTCTTTGTATCTACTGCAGAATGCTCCAAAGGAACTGCTATTTTGAAACAGCAGCTCTCCAAGTGGATCTCTGACTATATTAAGTCCTGCTACCAGATCCACAATGTTGAAACTCCTGACGGCATCAGAACTTATTCCACTCGAGCAATGTCAACATCAGTAGCATTCCTACACAGTGTACCCATTATTGACATACGCAAAGTTGCTACATGGTCATCGGACCATACGTTTGCCAAACACTACGCCATCATACAAGACACCAGAGCGGACGCTATAGTAGGTTATACAGTACTGTCTGCCACTGCCAAACCTGCAACTCCAAAATCCACCCAACCATAACGGGTACTGCTCTACATTCACCGGAAGTGGAGCACCCACAGGGACACCACTCGAAGAAGAAGAGAAGGTTACTCACCCTGAGTAGTAACTGAGGTTCTTTGAAATGTGCACCCCTGTGAGTGCTCCAATGTTGATAAATGCAAGAAATGCACATTGGAAAACATAATCCCAACTATACATATAAAATGATGGGGTCTAAATTATCTATTACCACTCAAGAAAGAGATCTTGGAGTCACTGTGGATAGTTCTCTGAAAACATCCACTCAATGTGCAGCAGCAGTCAAAAAAGTGAACAGAATGTTGGGAGTCATTAGGGAAGGGATAGATAATAAGACAGAAAATATCATATTGCCTCTATATAAATCCATGATACACCTACACCTTGAATAGTGCATGCAGATGTGGTTGCCCCAACTCAAAAAAGATATATTGGAATTGGAAAAGGTTCAGAAAAGGTCAACATAAATGATTAGGGGTATGGAATGGCGTCAGTATGAGGAGAGATTAATAAGATTGGGACTTTTCAGCCTGGAAAAGAGATGACTGCAGGGCGGGGGAGGATATGGTAGAGGTCTATCAAATCATGACTCATGTGGAGAAAGTAAATAAGGACATGTTATTTACTCATAACACAAGAACTAGGGGTCACAATATCAAATTAATAGGCAACAGGTTTAAAACAAACAAAAGGAAGTCTTTCTTCACACAACATACAGTCAACCTGTGGATCTCTTTGCCAGAGGATGTTGTGAAGGCCAAGACTATAACAGGGTTCAAAAAAAGGACTAGATAAATTCATGTTGGATAGGTCCATCTATGGCTGTTAGCCAGGATGGGCAGGGATGGTGTCCCTAACCTCTGTTTTCCAGAAGCTTGAAATAGGCAAAATGGGATGAATCACTTGATGATTACCTGTACTGTTCATTCCCTCTGGGGCACCTGGCATTGGCCACTCTGAGCTAGATGGACCTTTGATCTGACCCCAGAATGACTGTTCTTATGTCCATCTTTGGCATCCCTCACTAAACAGACACAAGGGAACAGAGTTCTCGCAATTTGTGAAGGATAGGTCCTTCAACAAAAGGGGGCAGTTTGAAGTCTCTGGAAACTGCTTATAGGCGAGAAACCATCTTGAGCAAAGCCTGCAACTTTCTGGATTGAATTTTAGACTTTTAGGTGCATGTCTTCACTTTTAATTGCTTGTAACCCTTTCTTTCTTTATTCCTTTTACTTGGCAATTGTTAACCGATGTTCTATTGTTAGTAAACACAGTGCTGTGTTTAAATGGAAGGGTGTATTTACCTCAGTTAAGTTAATAAGATGTGAGGTGTTTTTGCTTCTTTACAGGGACAAACAAACCCTATTATTTTTCTGAACTGTCCAGGGAAAGGGCTGGACATAGCAGAGCACAGTTTTGGGGAAATCAGGGACTGGGAGTGTGTAGGGGTCATCTTGCTGGTTGTAACCAAGGCTGGTAGAAGTCTATGTGGGGCTGTAGACAGACTGCTGGGGTCAGAGCTGCTGAACCAGGGTTGTTTAGCACACACACACTTCACAGTGTGACCTGCAAGCTTGTGGGCTGCTTGTGAGCATCCTAGGCTGGAAGCTAGAGCAGGAAAACATTAAGACACCCAGGATTGGAGAGCAAGTGGTGGCACAACCCTCACTGGTCTGGATTGCACCCTGAACCCCATGGCACCTTGGCACTGTTTTTTCTGTTCTGGAATTTGCTCCCTTTGGTCCACCAGAGAAAGAAGTTGGCAGTTTACGTATATGGTGCAGAATACACTGTGTGCTCTAGTTCAGTGGTTTTCAAACTGCAGGTTGCGACCTGGTACCAAGTCGTGGAATGTAAAGCACTGGGTTGCAGCGGCTCTGGTCAGTACCGCCGACCAGGCCATTAAAAGTCCCATTGGCGGTGCTGCCCAGCTATGGCAGGCTAGTCCATGCCTGTTCTTACACCATGCTGCACCCCGGAAGTACCGGCTTCACACTCCCATTGACCGGTTCCTGGCCAATGGGAACTGGGGGGCGGGGAGGTACCTGCGGGCAAGAGCTGCGCGGAGCTGCTGGTGGGCCTCCACCTAGGAGCCGAACCTGCTGCTGGCCGCTTCCGGGGCGCAGCGTGGTCCGCGGTGCCAGGATAGGCAGGAAGTCTGCCTTAGCACCCCCATTGTGCCGCTGACCGGGAATCGCCCAAGGTAAGCCCACATCCCAACCCCATGCCCCAGTCCCCAGCCCTGAGCCCCCCCAAACCTGGATCCCCTTCCTGCACACCAAACCCCTCATCCCTGACCCCATCCTCGAGCCTTGACCCCCTCCAGCACCCCTGCCCCAGCCCAGAGCCCCGTCCCACACCCCAAACCCTTCATCCCCAGCTCCGTTGGGTCACGGGCATCAACAATTTTCTTCAACTGGATCACCAGAAAAAAAGTTTGAAAACCACGGTTCTAGTTGTTTTCAGAGCTGATAGCCAGGGGAGTACTTATTGCACATACTTCATCAGTGGGTGAAGATGGTATAGACAAAGCTGGAGCGGAATATATCATAATTTATAAAAACTGTTTTTAAAAGTGTAGTTCTTTAACTATATGAAGATACTTCTAATGTGTATTTCCTCCCCAATGATTATGTCCCTTGTAAATAGTGTGTAGTAGCTAAATGTGGATATGACATACTGGTTAAAAAAAAATGCATTGGAACAAATGTCTAGTAAAGCTTCAGACCAGGCTTCACCTTGTTACAAATTATTTGTTTTGTCTTGCTTTCAGTTGAAGCATCTTGTCATAATGGAGACGAAACCATGGAAACTATTGAAGCTGCTGAGGCACTTCTCAATATGGACTCCCCTGGTCCTATGTTGGATGAAAAAAGAATAAGTGAGTTTAACAGTAGTAAATCAAATTTATATTGAAGACTATAAGTCAAATTTGAAGAAATTCAATATAATGTGGATTTTCCTATATGTATAAAAATAATATAAAAAGGTGTGGGTAGGTGAGACTTGCTGGCTTTGTTGGTAGCTTCAACATGCAACATGTCAGCTTAGGGACTCACATAAGCATAGGCTGATCAGTCTCAGAGTTGGACATTGGAGGTCATGAAAGAAAGGGAAATAAAATAGGATGTGTGTGTGTGAGGTTTTAAATCTAATATCATGCTGAAATGCTACAGTTTATGTGGTTATTGGGTATTGTATTTCACGTTGGTAAAGTAACTGAATGAATGCAGGTTACCTTAGATATGAATGAAAATGTCATGTTCTGTTGTGATCACAACCTTCGCTTCTGTTCCAAGTATTAAATTATTCTACACTATTTTATGATGTGTGCTCATGTACAAACCACATGAACAGACTTGTTCATTTGTGGGCTGACCTATTCTGCTGTGAAGACCTTAATTATAATAATAAATTTTATGTACATTATTATGGCTGTACTTGACCTACTGAAATTTTCCCTTATAATTGGAAGTGTTTTTTAAAAGTTTATTTAATTCTGTAAAAAGCATTGATAATGTAGTCTTCTTTTTCCCTAAGCAAATATGTTTGGTACATCTGAAGATGAAATTATTGTTGCTCCTGTTACTCATGTATCTGTCACACTTGATGGGATCCCTGAGGTTGTAGAGGTTCACCAAGTTCAAGACTCTTATGTTGAATCATCAGACACTCCAGAACTTGAGCAGCCTAAGAAGAAGAAAGGTAAGATGTTCACAGGATATGCGAGTTTGGAATAGAAAGTGCTTAGAGGTATGCTTTCTTCTCCTTGTGTGTATATATAGCAGCTCTTTAACATTAGTAGGAGCTACATATGGGCATCAAGACAACATAAACTAAGCTTACTCAGCTAGCTGTACGGGAAAAGTACTTTTTATTTGTTGTGACAAAGTGAGAATTATCTAGTATTTTTATGAAGCCTCAGTTTCCCTTTGTATGTTGCATTGTTCCTCGGTTGACAATGCTTCTGGAACAGCACAGGAGGCAGGAGGTGTGTGTATGTGTGTGGCCTTGCTGTCTGGGGGGAATAAATACAGTCATGCAAGAGCTGGCTTAGACTGACTCAAATCCAGCAAGATAGAGATGATGTCCCAAGAAATGAACAAACACCTGCCAGCAGGCAGGACTTGAGAACTGAGATCGAGAACAAAGTGTCAGGTGACTGGAAGAAGGGTGGGCTCAGGAGGTTGTACCGGGGAAGACAAAGCAAAGAGAAAGAGAGAGCCAGAGATTGAGTACATCAAAGATTGGCTGTCTGATTGTGGCACTGGTTTGACCAAGATGGACTATGGCTTAACTTCTGTCTCTCTGTGCTAACCTAACAACTTTCAGATTCAGTGTGCCATAGTAATAAATGGTTACCGTGTTTTGAAAAGGTCGCCTGTGTCACTGTAAGTGCTCACTGAGAGCATTGGGCCCTGGGTAGAGTATAGCCTCCCATAGGACTATTGGTTGGCTGGATTCTATACAGGGCTCCACACAGAGAGACTGGGATTGTGGGTGCCAAAGGCCCAGTCTGGAAGTCGTGGAGGCCACAGGCCTGCCACTGTGAAACTGTGTGAGTCCTTAAGCGCTGGTATACTAAAGAGGCCACTTTCAGGAGACTGGTAACAGGCTGGGTTATAGACCAGACCCTGTGACTCCAGGACACTTATAAACTGAGCAAATGTGCTCAGATTCTAAAAGTACTTGGGATAGATAATATGGAATCATCATACCCCACAAAATGTGGATCTTTGTTATGCCATCTTTATAGAGACACTCTTCAAAGCAGAACCACACTGTAAGTTGTAAGGCCTTTGTCATTTAAGTGTTATAGTAGTTGCTTCTTCAGTAGCTCAAGCATTATACTATTAATTTAGTTCATTTACCTAAGGGCATGGCTACACTTGCAGATGTAGAGCGCTTTGAGTTAAACCAGCCTTCGGAGAGCGCAGTAGGGAAAGCGCTGCAGTGTGTCCACACTGACAGCAACAAGTGCACTGGCATGGCCACATTGCGGCACTTGCAGCGGCACTGGGAGCGGTGCATTTTGGGCAGCTATCCCACAGAGCACCTTTCCCATTCTGGCGGTGTGGCTTGTGGGAAGAGGGTGGGGGTTACGGGGCATTCTGGGTCCTGTTCCAACGCCCTGTGATGCATCGGTTCGCATTCCAGCAATCCCTGTGCTTCCGTCCACACTTGGTGTCATCTTTCAACGTTTTTTTATACTGCGCGGTCTGTCTTCCCTTTTGGTCTGTGGGAATGGAGACTGAACTGCTGAGGAATATGCTGACGAGTCTCGCCAGCCCGTCACGTTTGGCAGTTGAGTTACTCCTTAAGATCCAAACTGACAGTGAGGACTCTGACGATGATATCAACTCGAGTAACGCATATGACATGAGATTGCTTGTGGCATTCACGGTCATGCTCACCACCATGGAACACCACTTTTGGGCTCGGGAAACAACCACCGAGTGGTGGGATCACATCCCATCAAGTCTGGGATCATGAGCAGTGGCTGCAGAACTTTCGGATGAGAAAAGCCACTTTCATGGGACTGTGTGATGAGCTCGCCCCCACCCTGCAGCACAAGGACACGAGATTGAGAGCTGCCCTGATGGTGGAAAAACGGGTGGCTATTGCTGTCTGGAAGCTGGCAACTCCAGACAGCTACCAATCAGTCACTAACCAGTTTGGAGTGGGAAAATCGACAGTTGGAATCGTGTTGATGCAAGTTTGCAGGGCTGTTAATCACATCCTGCTCAGAAGAACCATGACTCGGGGTAACGTGCATGAGGGGCAATAGATGGGATGCATATTCCAATTCTTGCACCAGCCCACCTAGCCTCCAAGTACGTTAATCAGAAGAGGTATTTCTCTATGGTTCTCCAGGCGCTTGTGGATCACCATGCGCGTTTCATTGACATTAACGCAGGCTGGCCTGGAAAGGTTCATGACACATGCATCTTTCAGAACACTGTCGTGTTCAGGAAGCTGCAAGCCAGGACTTTTTTCCCAGACCAGAAGATCACCATACGGGAAGTCGAAATGCCCATTGTGATCCTTGAAGACCCTGCTTACCCTTTAATGCCATGGCTCATGAAACCCTACACAGGGAACCTTGACAGCAGCAAGGAGCGGTTCAGCAACAGGCTGAGCCGATGCAGAATTACTGTGGAGTTTGCTTTTGGCCATTTAAAGGGCCGCTGGCACTCTCTGTATGGGAAGCTGGACCTGGTGGATGATAGCATCCCTGCGGTTATGTCCGCGTGCTGTACCCTCCATAACATTTGTGAAGGGAAGGGTGAAAGATTCACTCAAGCATGGATTGGAACAGCTAGAGAGCAGGGCTATTAGAGGGGCCCAGCATGGGGCTGCAAGGATTAGGGATGCCTTGAGAGAGCAATTTGAGGCTGTAAGCCACCAGTAATGTTTGGTGCCCTGCACGGGAGTGAAGTGCAGTGGTTCCAATGTTAGTAGGAATCTGTGTTTGCTACACTGACTTGCAGTGCCTGTTTCTTTCCTGGGCTAAGGTATCATTTACTTTATGCAATAAACCATAAAGAATGTTTTCAAAGCCAAAAAATCCATTTATTGAAAAGAAACACAACTGCTTGGGAAACAGAAAGGGCAAGGGGGTGGGGTGGGGAATGGTACAATCACAGATTTGCATATGTCCTGTTATCATACTCAGCCTTCATGTCTGGAGTGCTGTACAATGAGTGTTGCACTTCGGGATGGCTATAATGCATGGTGATGGGGTTGAGTGCAGCGGGTAAGGGTCGTAGTTTTCAGTGCTGGGTGGTGAAGCTACAGGTGTTGGAGGCAGCTGGTGGCGATAAGAACCTGGATGTTGGGGATAGTGGATTGGATGTGATATGGGGGCACAAGGGAAAGAGTTTTGGGACAAGGGCTGCACGGGGGGGTAGGCACGGGAGTGCTCCGCCTGTATGGCTACGAGTGCCTGGCTCGAGTCCACTTGGCGCTTCATGATGCTTATCAGCCGCTCCATGCTTTGCGGCTGGAGCTCCACGCTTTTGTGCCGGTGTTCCTCATTCTGCTGGCGGATCCTCCTTTCACTCTCCCTCCACTCCTGCAATTTTTGATTCTCGTTAAGGGACTGCTGCATGACTTCATGTAGCATGTCTTCTTTGCTTTTACATGACCTCTTCCTAATTCATTGGAGTCTTTCGGCCGGTGATAACACGGACGGCTGAGATCTCAAGGTTACATCTGTAAAGGCAAAATGCAACACTTAATAGAGGCAGCATTGTTCACACCAGACAGAGCAATGATTCCCCTGTACTTAAGGGCAAGCACAGTCTACACAATAGCATAATTTGCCTGCCCCAAAGCGAGCGCACATAACCCACGGGAGCCCCAAAATGGTGAGTAAGTACTGCGTCAAGGGAGGCTGATTGTTTCACAGCCATACCGTCCTCTAGGTTTCTGTGCGTTGGGGAGAGCCAGCAGCTGCAGGGAGCCCCTATACTGAATACTCTCCCCACATTTTCCACAAGAGTTCATCCTGGAAGATATCTCGTTCCTGAGGGTGACCTGGAAACCAAGGGAGGGTCTTCTAATACAATGCGGCTTCCGCCCTGGCTCATATGCAGCTTGCCTGTGTGCAGCAATGGTCCCCCCGCCCCTCACAGCACAGTGGCGCAGACATATTAATCTGACTGGGACAAGGACCACAGTGGCTCTCCCAAGAAATCTGCGCAAGCGCATTGCCCAGGTTCTGGATGAGACATTGAAGAGATCACTGAGGCCGATTACCGCGATGTGAGAGAGCACATCAGTGCCCTATTTCACATGTAAGCATGCATGCCCTAAACCTCCTCACCCCAAGAGCCCGCACCGAATAACTTCATTCTCAAAATAAAAGCCACTTACAGGGAACCTCCTCTGGTGTTTGTCCTTCCACAAGCATCTGCCACGGCAACTGGCTACCTTCCTTCTGGCTTGAGAACAGCTCCTGGCTGCATGCATCTAGGGATGCTGGGGTGTCTCCCTCCTCCTCAGCACCCTCTCTTCCACTTGCCTCCTCCTCGTCCTCCTCCCTTGTTGAACTGGGCTCTGAAGTGTCCATGGTGGTACTTGGAATGGTGGTGGGGTCGCCCCCCAGTATTGCGTCTAGCTCTTTGTAGAAACAGCAGGTCGCAGGGGCAGCACCAGAGCGGCTGTTTGCCTCACGGGCTTTGCGGTAGGCATTCTGCAGCTCCTTCACTTTAACCCTGCACTGCAGTGCATCCCGGTCATGGCCCCTTTCCATCATGTCCCGTAATATCTGCCCGTAGGTATCGTAATTCCTATGGCTGGAGTGCAGCTGGGACTGGACAGCTTCCTCCCCCCAAACACTGATGAGGTCCAGCACCTCGCCATTGCTCCACACTGGGGATCGCCTGGCACGTGGAGGCATAGTCACCTGGAAAGATTTGCTGAGAGCACTCCACGCCTGACTGAGATAACAGGAAGGGGATTTTCAAAATTCCCAGAGAATTTAAAGGGCAGGTCACCTGAGGGCAGGATACTAGAGTTCAAAGTGATGACGAGAGTGGCTAGAACAGGCATTGTGGGACACTTCTGGAGGTTCATCAGAGCGCACTAACAGGCCAGGGCGTCCACACTGGTGCTGCGCCGCTCCAGCGGGGGCGCATCAAACGTTATTCCACTCGCCAAGGTGGAGTACCAGGAGCACTCTAGCCGCGGAGTCAGTGCGCTCTACATGCCTTGCCAGTGTGGATGCGTCATGAGATAGGGCACCAGGGGCTGCTTTAATGCGCTCTAACTCGCAAGTATAGCCAAGCCCTAAGACAGATTTGAAAAAAGTACTCTGTTTTATTTAGCATTAGATTACAAATACCCTGCACTCTTTGCTGGAAGCTATTGGAGAAGTGTTTGCCTTGAAGAATGTTTCTGTTAAGAAAATGAGAAAAGAGCTTAGTTTCTGTCTTCTTTGTGAAAGCCTGATTGTCACAGCAGTTTTAATAGTCTCAATTTCCGATAGTTGTGTGTTTTTGTGTATTTATCACAACATGGTTTGCAGTAGATAGCAGGCTGCTTAGCAGACTCTGTAAGCTATCTGTCCAGCTAAATAAACATCTAAATGGGGAAAGCAGCATGCTTCATTGGGCTATCTGTTGTTAAAACTGATTGAATGGAATTTGTAGTTTAATTTGTTTTAAATTTCTTATTAATTTGCTGGATCTAGGTGCTTGTACAGCTGTTAAAATAGAGTTACAAAAATAAAAATAACACATATATACTGAACTGCCTATACAGAAACACAGTAATATCAATTACCCAACATCTGATCAAGCTTTGTAGTATACCTTGAAGACTTACAAATTCAGACTGTTGAACTAGAGGGGCATATGCTCCAGAGCTGAGGATGCATTAGGAAACTGACCAGGGGAATGATGGCTTGAGTGTCTTCACTGATTGCAATGTTGATGATGTCAGACATCAATTTTGGAGTAATGTGGTTCAGAAAACTAGTACTTTATAGGTTAAAACCAGCATCTTAAACTCCACCTGGCTGGATTACAGAGTACCAGTGTTATGTGTGCTGTGTGATATATCATTCACTAAGCAAGGACCCGTGTCCTGTACTAAGTTCAGTTTCCAGATGGTCTTGTGATATAGTCACGTCCAAGTAGAATGCCTTGCAATAGTCTAGGCTTGAGATGAGACAGGCATGGATTATTTTAGCAGCAAGGTTTGTTTCCAAAATTCAAGGCCGCAGCCTTCCTGTCATCAGTAGATGTGGGGAACAGGACATAGCACAGCAGGGAGCACTCTTGGCTAAAACTGTTAGGGCAATCAAGGATCTGAGACCCCCTAAATTGCTAACCTGTTTAAACAAATTGTAGATTTGCCCTCTATCAGAGGTGCTATGATATGATACGGTCAGCTCTTCTGGTTGTTTCATTAAACTACCAGACATTACCTCAGTCTTGACTAGATTGAACCTCAACCACCTAGTTCTCACTCAAGCCCTAATTTAATTAATTCCTGGCAAAGTCAGACCACTGTTGATGTGGAACTGGCATTCTCAGCTTATTAAAGGCACTGCAGTCTATGTCTCCTCGCTCTCCTTCTCAATGTGCTTGCATGCATTTCGTACAGGCAGGGACACAAGATGGAATCCTTCAGCACCCCATCTGACTGAGCCCTCAGGGCAGAAGAGCCTTCACCCAAAACAATCTTATAGGACTTCTTGCACAAAAGTAGCTGAGCTATTCAAGATGATTCCATCTAACCCTGGTAGGCACCACAGACATTTCAGCAATCCCTCATGGTCAGTTAAATTAAAGATCTAAACAAAAGGGTCTCTACCTTTGTTATATACTGACCGCATGTGACAACAGAAATATTTCAGGACTTCACCCCCCTCCGCATCTAGCCATAAAGAAATGAAGGGTGGTTGTGACCCCAAGGTCAAGAACCCATGACTGAAAGAGTTACCTTTGTTGATAGCTATGATGACGTCCTTGGCCAACATGATCAGTACGGTTTCTGCCCCATAACCAGCCCTGAATCCTAAGTGAATGGGGGGAAGAAAACAAACATTGCCAGAGTTGCCTCACCACAGTTGCTTCAACAAAGCTTTTTCCAGAAGGAAGATCATGCAGATATAGATACTTAGAAAGATTGTCAGTGTCAAAAGATGGCTGCCTGAGCAGAGGCCTTGCAGTGCCTTCCAAAAAACCCCAGCTGGTATCCTGCCTACCCACGCTGCCAAAGGGGATATTGACTTTTCAGGCCAACAGAAGGCCAAGATGGCCTTCACCAACCACTAAAGGATGGGGTTCTATTTCATAGGCTAAAACTCATAGTTCCTCAGCTCCTACAAAACCTCTGTGAGCAGCATTTGCTGAATTGCAGAGCATGTGAACCCTGAAGATATTGCTCTGGTACTATAAAACTGACAGGTCAGTCCAGAAGTGAGTAGGTTTAATGACGAAGTAATATGAAAATTCCTCACAATGAGAAAATCTTGACTCTGTAACGGAGTTATTTTATTATTTGTATTATGGTAGCACTTAGAGGCCAAACCAAGAATGGACCCTGTTGTGCTAGGCAATGTGCAGATGATTGCTTGCATGCTACACAGGCAAGACCAACTCTTTGGGAAAGGGTCAGAGGGTAAATAGAGGGACCATGAAATGACTTGCCCAAGGTCATGCATGTTGTCAGTAGTAGAGCTGGACTACTCTACTAGTAGTAGAGTAGTCCACTGGACTATGCTGCTTCTCAACAGAGCAGAGATAATATGTAAAATAAAATCCTCATTGTGTCTAGACATTGCCAAAGTGCCAAAGGGTAACTAGGATACCTGATTTGCTTAGTATTTGTCAGAAAACTCAGTCTTGAGGGTTCAGGACCAAAACACAATGCTATAAAAACTGACATCTAAATGAATGGGGAGCAATAGAGAAACAGATTCTGGATTTTGTTAAGAAATACATATGCGAGATTTTCATTTTTGATCCTACTCGAATAGCTGATCTCTAATTTTTTCAAAGGAATGCTCTTCATTCTTGTCAGGAGCTGTAATTATTCCCTCCCTCCCTCCCTCCCTCCCACTCTTCAATGGGGCCTTGAAACACAGCTACCACATTTCTGGCTAAAAAAGGATGTGATGCTTTTTCAGAACCTATTAATGTCACTCCCTGTTTGATGGCAGCAAGGCAATGAAAGGGAGCTGCTTCTACCCTCCTTTTTTGTATTTCTAGCCACTGTAGGCCAAATGTGTGAGAATTTAGGATTGAAAATGAATGTTTCCCTCACATTGGCTATCAATGGAGCTTTCTTCTCGTATATTAAAGAGCTAAAGAATCTTGTTTTGTCTCTAAATTAAGTTTCGATGCTAGCTAGACAAGACAGTGCTGTGTATTTTATCTAGCTTTTTAATTAAAAAAAATACAGTTAAAAAGATGAATTAAACTACTATTAATTGCCTTTAGGTGCCCTAGAATGAACAAAAAAATATACAGATTTCAAAGCAGAAGTATATAATTTATGTATCTAGCTTTGGAAAAATAGGTAAAATCTTTGAAGCAAGAACAGTTACATTGCTCAGCGCTATGCGGAGTGCCCTCAATACCTATTAGCGTCAATGAGCATTGACTGTGCTCAGCACTTTACAGGAATGGGCCATTAAGAAGAAATGTAAGTGTTGAGATGGGGAGGAAATATAAAAAAACAAAGATTTTAATGAGTTAATGTTCTTTTCCAGATCACATTTTTATGTTGAAATTTATGTAATAGTGGTTTCATTTCAGGGAAAAAGTCCAAATCTTCTCGTCCTGAATCCCCTACAACAACTCCAAACATATCAGTGAAAAAGAAAAACAAAGATGGAAAGGGTAAGTGTGATGGTTTGAGTAGAATGTTTGTCTTCAGTGTTTTAAATTGAAAACTGAATCTGGGTAACATAAGAATGAAGCCTACGAGCTTTCTCAGTATGCAAAAATAAATCTTGTGTTGCCACGCACTCAGAAGACATGGTTGCCACCTTCTATGAAAGCAGGGAGGAGGCAGGGAGAGGGTGGAAAAGTGCAGAAAATCCCTTTGGAAGATACTCAGTTCCTGGGAGAAATAATCCATTCTTCAGCTTATTAACAGGATCTTGGGAGATCTTCAACCCCCCACAAACGCTTCTCTGTTTCAGGTCAAGTCTAGAGGGATGCTTTGCATTGTAGTAGTGTTTCTTGGGATGCTGTTGCTTCAACAGCTGATATTTGGAAACATTTTTCATCTGCCTGTTTCTAAATCTGCATAAGGAGATAATCAAAGCTTACAGTTGGGTGGCAGGAAGAGCAGTCCTCTTGTTTAAGAAAAAAGTGAAGCCACCAGAAGAAAGGTGTCACAGAAAGTTCCCTGATAATCCCTCTTCTGCTATCTCAACTCTTGCCCACCTCCCATTAATAAAATCAAAACCAACAGCTAACAGAGAATATAATTTGATAGCATGAATCATTTTATTTTATAGCAAACTATTCATCAGAATCATCCTGTTTTTGCCAATGGATCCTAATATTCTTCAATTGTTTTCTTGTTTGGCATGGCATAAGCTATTATTTACTGCACATCTTATATGTAATTGTTAAAACATGAAAGTAAGGATATCTTGAACCTGTGAAGAATCATCCTGCGGGCCCCAATTCAGCAAAGTACTTAAGCACCTGCTTAATTCCCAGTCAGTAGAGTGGTACTGTAGTGTATATTTAACTGCTTTGCTGAACAGGACTGGACTTGAGTTCTTTGCTGATTCAGAGCCAAAGATGGCAAAATAATAATGTTCTGTTAAGAAATAATTCAGTTGGAATGGAAGAATAGTCACGTGTAGGAATTCTCAACCCAAAATTACAGTCTGTTCAGAAAGTAACAGGCACTCAGTTCCTGGAGCTTTGTTGTATTTGTGACTTAAATAAAAGTTAAGAAATTAATATAACTGTGCATTTGGGGGAGTTTATATCTCCTGAAAGGCTTTATTTATTTCTTTTAGGAAATACAATTTATCTTTGGGAGTTTCTCTTAGCACTGCTCCAGGACAAAGCTACGTGTCCCAAATATATCAAATGGACTCAGAGAGAAAAGGGCATTTTTAAACTGGTAGATTCCAAGGCTGTGTCCAGATTGTGGGGAAAGCACAAAAACAAACCTGATATGAATTATGAAACAATGGGCAGAGCTCTCAGGTATGTGAGTGTTTAATAGTTGATTATTTTTGTCACAACATTTTCATATATTGAAAGCTCGCTGTAATCTGTTTAACATCTGTGAAGGGCTTTTTCCTAAGATGAGCTCCAGTTTTTGAAATATGAAGCTGTTTTTTTTGAGGGCAGGGGCGCAGGGGAAGGAGGGAGAGGTGGTGGGGAGGACTAAAGAAATCTAAAAGTTAAAAGCATAATTTGAAGTTTCTACAGAGCAAACTATACAGTAGAAGATTAAAAAAAGATTAGGATATATACTGATGTCCAATGACAAATCTGCTTTATTGGCAGAAATTTGTTTTGTGGGGTTAACAAAGTGCTTAAAGTGCAAGTATATGTAATTCTGTAGAAATCCTGCAAATTCAGAGCTTTCTTTTTTATTGGGTCTAGATTTTTTTACACTTCTTTAATATGGATAATATTGGATTGATTGTTTTAAATGAATGCAACTTTACTGAAGAGGCAAAATATCTGATTTATGTATAGTAAGCTGTACAACTTGCATGGAGTGTGGTTTTTTATGCTTTGCACATTTAAAGAAATAGAGGTAAATCATCCCTAACCTAAAAAAATTAGTGACGCCCATTGCAAATGAAGCACCTTCACTTCTATTGTAAAAACTATTGTAAAACTAATAAATTCAATACAATCATTTCCATGGTCAGTTACCCAAAGCATTACTGGTAACTGATATATCTCCCACAGTAGTTAATAATGTAGGATGATTTGAGAAGCCAATACTTCCTCAAGACCAAGCACAGGCAGTTTCAGGAGACTGAAAAGTCTGAGTGACAAGCCTTTACAACAAACTTCCGTAAACTAAACTTAAAGATGACCATCAAATTATTTGGACTAATTATATTAACTTTAATATGTGCCAAATGACCCAGTTTCAAATCCAAGCTATGAGGGTGTTCCGCCCCAGCAGAATTCAGGTCTGTGCATACTTCCCCAATTTGCATGTACAGATGATTAGAAAAGGATTTAATCATATATGAGTACTTGTGCAAACTGGAAACTTGCTCATACAGAAAAGTTTGTGCAAAGTAGGTGAGCAATTGCACAACCATATATGGATGCAAGCCTAATTTTAAAACATTTTCCCTATTGTTTGGAGATTCTAAGCACTACTGTAATAAAAAATAAAAATTTGCTTAAAGCACTCTCCCCACCCCAACCCTCTATATTTTTGCACCTTTATTGTAAGTCAATTTGTAAACACAATGGAAAGTAATGTTTCCCTATCCCCTCCCCTTTGCTCTACAAGAACCTTATAGTGATATGTAATTTAGTTCTTTATATAGTCTATATATTATGCACTTTATATAGTAAAGAAAGAATTTGAATATTTGACAGAGATGGGAGATTTGAGGCAAGATATTGCCATTTTACCAGGATTATCAAAGTGTCATTTAACACTAGGCATTGTGATAAAACAAATAATAATATTGGTATCATGAAGTGCAAGTTGCTTTGAGTGATATATAATATGTCTCCCTCCTTGAGCATAAAGAAGGGTAACAGAAAATGTCAGTAGGCAATGATTGTTATTTAGATTTATAAACAAAAACCCCTCCACTTCATTGCTGATGATGATTTGTCTTTTTTCATAGCCAATTATGCTATATAACTTGTTGATGTATGTGCCTGCTTTGAACAGATACTATTACCAAAGAGGTATACTGGCTAAAGTAGAAGGTCAGCGTTTGGTGTATCAGTTTAAAGAAATGCCGAAAGATCTTATCTACATAGATGATGAGGATCCGAGTCCCAGTACCGAGTCTTCAGATTCCTCTTTATTGTCAACAACTGTGACTAATAGAAACCAATCAGGCAGATCTAGAGCATCTTCTAACACAGGAACAAGAGGAGGATCCACCACAGTTCTAAAAACAACAGGGAACTCTAAGTCTACTAAACTTAAGGACCCCGTGGAAGTTGTACAACAGCAGATACCTGGTTTTACAACTGATGTTTTGAGGACAATGCAATCTGCACAGCCAATACATCCAACTCAGCTTTTTCGGACAGTTCATGTAATGCAGCCAGTGCAATCCATCACAGAAGGACATGCAACTGTAGCTAGTAACATGCAGGATGAAACATTACATTCCTCTGTTCAGAATATAAGGTAAGAAAATGTAAAGGAAGTTGATTTATGAACATTTTCACGATCCAATGTGGCTGTTTTCTATTTTGCCACATTGCTCTCCTCTTAATTCAGTTATTGTGATATGAAGACAGTGTGAATGATCAATAAATTGGTCTGGTTTTTTTGTTACATTGTAAAATGGGTACTCTGCTAAGACACTATATTTAGGAAAGGGAAGAAAATTGCAAATCTTAATTCTGCAGCATTACAGTAGCAAAGAATCTTTAGGACTTTGAGAAGAAAGCAGAAAAAAGTTAACATTCTTGACAACACTGATTTCTCTTTATTTGGTTCCTGTGCCACTGTTATGTTTATTAATTCTGCTTTTACTCAGCATTTTCAACATTAACCCAAACAATGTGTGTTTTACATTAATGCTTTTGAAAAAGAATTTTCTTGGGATTTAATTTCATTCTTGACATACCCATCGCCTTATAAATTGTAGTGTGTCGTCTCTTTCCTCTTTTTGTGTATTCCACCTATTAACAGAGATAACAGGGCAAAGCACTAAAGTGGCACCCCACTGTCATTGTTGGAACAGCACCCAGTATGCTTCCATACCTCTTCTGTTTATAAAAGATAGTTATCAGTATGGCCTTCTGAGACTTTTACGTGTTTACTAATGTTGGGGGAGACAGTCACATTTCAGTGCAGCCCTTAACTGGTAAGTTAGACACTAATCAAGTACCTTTATGTTACTGTTTTGCACCTTCAAGTCATTGGTGGTGTATTGACTAGAGATGCCTCAAGAACAATCACTTAGAGCTATACCACCACTGAAAGATTATTTTGTAATTCTGGAGTTGCAAGGAAGGAACCATCTTACTTAAAATCTTTAAAAGAACAATATTGAGTTGGGTGTATATTTTTTTTCTCGTTTAAAATTCGATATTATGAAACGTCCCCAGCACTTTAGTCCACATTTTACCATTAAGTGACACTAGTGCTATTTCCCTCTCTTTTTTTCTTCTCTCCCCCTTAAAAACATTATTCAGAAGCATCTTATCAAATTCTGATTTGCGTGAATAGACCCACATGATTCTCTGCGACTAAAGCATGGAACTCTGACAAATTTAAATCAGTAACATTAATCTGATCACAACTCCATTTCTCAGTTTCAAGAAGATGATTTTATTCTTTCATCTCTCTGTGCTGAGAGAAGGATTTTTTAAAGGTAAACAACAATGAAATCACCACTGATCTAAAAGGAGGAGAGACTGCATCCTGAGTGGCAGAGTAGCCAGGTTTTTAAGCACTGATGTCTACAGCTGGGCTGTTCAGCCCCGACAAACTAATAGAATATAAAGGAGTCAATAAGAAGTTTTAAGGAGACACAGAGAATAGTCAGAAAACTGTGGATTTTCCATATATGTATATATGAAGTGGCAGACCACGACTATAGTCTCAAACCAGAAAAATGATTTTATGTTACTTATTGTTTGCTTGGAATAAACGTAGTTTTAGGTAATACACATGATCCATAATCTCGCTGCTAACTGTTCTAAAAGAAATGTAATTATAAAATGTTTTCTCTCCCATGTTGCTATATGAAAACCCCACATAAATCAGGGGAAATTCACTAGCCAATGGACTATGTAGGGGAAACAGCAATTAGTGAAACTATCTCCAAAGGGTTGTCAAATGAACAAAGTAAACAAATCTAAAAAACATTTTTCTCTGATATTTCAGTTATATTAATAAGTTATCTTTAAAATTAGTGAATAAAAACAGAATTATGATTTTCAAGTTGATGCTATCCATTTTAACACTCTTTTTCATTCTTAATTTCAGTGAAGCTTGTATGTTAGGACCATTTCAAAATGTACTTAAGGGAGAGAAAAGGTACATGTGATCCAGAAGTTTAGATAAATGTAATCATGGAGAATTTGGCAGGATTTAAAAAAGAAAGTTGATGAAAGTAGATTTAAAAAAAAGTAGATGGCTGCTTGCTTTCCACAAGACAAAGCAACTTCTGAGGGAAGTTTATTTATACCATATAAGATGAAGTTTTGAACTGAATTAAACACTAACATTTAGCATAAAAGTGAGAGACAATTTAAAGTTAGTCTCTCTTAGTGCTGTGTTTTTAATATTCCTTCATACACCAAAGAGCTTTAAAGCCTAATTGCAAAGCCATTAAATGCTGTATAACAATATGACTTCAGAGATAATTAAGGATTTAATTATTCCTCAGTCTCAAAAAGTGACTCAGATAATATAGAGGAAGCAAATGGATGAAGAAATAAATGACTGAGGTCATGCAGTGACATCTAAGTCAGGAGAACAATGCTATGAAACATTAATAGGGAAACAGTACAGCGATTTGTAGAGTAAGAAGGATACCCATACTGAGCCATTTCAGGATTACCTAGCAAAAACTTCCTGAACAATCTGCAAGATTTAATCAGGAGGGCAGGGAAGCAAAGACAATAATGCATCCAAAAGTTGCAAAACTACATGTTGCTATTTCAACATCCTCTTGTGTTTAAAATATTTCACAACTGGACTGTGGGCAGTAGTTTTAAAGGAGAAAAGGAGGAAGTAGCAGTAACACTAGCATGAAGCTCAAATGAAACAACAGAGCCCTTAAACACTGTCTTAGACTCCCATATTACAATGATGGGCAGCTGTTTTTATTTTTTTTACGCATAATGTAGAAACATTTCTGTGGTTTATGCTTTGCTAGATATAATGACAAATCCAAGACACTCAGATTAAAGGGAAAAATGATCTGGTCTAGTCAATATAATACATAATTAATTGTAACAGGTTTAGTAATTGATAACCAAAAAAAAAAGCAAGTATTCTAGCTGCAGAGGTGCATGGGGGATCAACACTAGAAATACATTTTAAAAGTTTCCATCTGACAATGGTGGACTAGGTAAGCTGTAAATTGAGGGGCTGATGAGTAAGGCTATGTTTTAGTCACGGATATTTTTAGTAAAAGTCATGGACAGGTCACAGGCAATAAACAAAAATTCACAGCCCATGACCTGTACATGACTTGTACTATATACCCCTGACTAAATCTTGGGGCAGGGGGCTGGGGCAGGGGGGGATCCCAGGGGGCACCAAGCGTGCTGGGGGGTGGTGGCCCGGGGACGCTGCAGGACTCCCACTGGTTCTGGGGTGGGGGCGGATGATGGTGTGTGGCCCAGGACCCCACCTGGTGCTGGGGGGGGGCAGGGAAGAGCATTGGTGGGGCTGGCTAGGGCTCCCAACCTGGCTACCTGCCTCCCCAGAAGTGGCAACATCCCCCTCCCTCAGCTCCTAGGCGGAGGCATGGCCAAGGAGCTCTGCGCGCTACCTCCACCCCAAGTGCTGGCCCTGCAGCTGCCATTGGCCGGGAACTGCGTGCAGAGCTGCCTGGCCATGGCTCTGCCTAGGACCTAAGGGAGGGGGATGTCGCCGCTTCTGGGGAGCCCTGGAGTTAAGTGCTGCCCAGAGCCCTCACCCCATCTCCTGCCCCAATTGCCTTCCCCCGCCCCCTTCCACACCCAAACTCCTGCTGTTACGGAGGGGAGGGGGAGCTCAGTGGCTTGAGACTGCCCTAGCAGCAGCTGATGCGATTGGCCCAGGGGCTGCCTGAACTGCTCAGGCAGCCCCCGGGCCAGGTGCACCAGCCACTGCAGAAGTCACGGAGATCCCGGAAAGTCACGGAATTCGTGACTTCAGTGACCAACGTGACAAACTCGCAGCCTTACTGATGGGCCATACAAATTCACTGGATGTTCCTGGCTGGTTACAGTTGATCTAGGATATATCTCAGGTCCAAATTCAAAAAAACTAAATGTCCTTGTAAAGTTTTACCAGGGCAGTCTTGGGAGTTTTGATGAGATTGAAAACATTTAATTTTTTTCTGAAATGTACATTTTAGGGTCTCTCTCTAGTAAGGTTCAAAACAGTTTTTTTCAGATACATTTATAGCTATATCAGTTTGTACCCATACTCATCATTTCCTTGTAGGAACCTCCATAAAGGATCAGATCTACAGGTAGTCTAGTGTCATGCCACATACAACAGACAGTAAGAGGAAGGTGCCAGGAATCCCATAATGAACACAACCTACTCTGTGGAAGTTTTTCTGAGCCCTACATTTTAGTGGTTGGCCTATACCTTGAAGCATGAGGGGTTTTATTCTTTTTAATTTCTTTATCCTGTCTAATGTAACTTTTGGATTGTGTTATCCATATAAATGTCTCATCCTCTTTAGAATCCTGCTAAGCACTTAGCTTTAGTAATATTTTTGGCAAGAATTCTATGTGGTTATCTACCTGTTGTGTAGAAAAGTTTTTTTTCTTTTTTAAAGTTTAAATTAGTGGCCTCTTTAATAAAAAGAAAAGGAGTACTAGTGGCACCTTAGAGACTAACCAATTTATTTGAGCATAAGCTTTCATGAGCTACAACTTACTTCATCGGATGCATGATGAAGTGAGCTGTAGCTCACGAAAGCTTATGCTCAAATAAATTGGTTAGTCTCTAAGGTGCCACTAGTACTCCTTTTTCTTTTTGCGAACACAGACTAACACGGCTGCTACTCTGAAACCTGGCCTCTTTAATATTTTCCAGCTGCCTTCTGAGCAGTAGTCTGTAGCATGCAGCGTTTCTGCTAATGGGCTTATTTTAAGAAAAGAAAACTGCCTACACTTGACATGATAGTTATATTAGCTACAATCATGTTTGAAAACTATTGTCAAACTAGATTTGTGCCTGACTGACCTTTTTTAAAATGTGGCTGTAGCTAGTCCGTTCTTTTCCCAGCTGAGGACAGAACTTTTCAGGGACAGGATTGCAGCTCTTCTGTCATGACCTTTTCCATTTTCTCCAAGAAAAGTAGATACTACAAACTGAAGTGCAGTTAAAAACATAGGGCTTAATTCTTCCAAAGGTGTAAGACAATATTGTTGTTTGTACTTGTAGAAAATGGGTATAAAATGTGTAAATGAGTTAAAAATTCAGATTTGATAGCATTCTACACCTGCGCATAGGTGCTGGTCCTGGGGGTGCTACCGCACCCCCTGGTTTGAAGTGGTTTCCATTATATACAGGGTTTACAGTTGGGTTCAATGGCTCTCAGCACTCCCGCTATAAAAGTTGTTCCAGCACCCCTGCACCCACGTTGCATAGGTGTAAATGACTGCACCAGCTGCAAGGCAGACTAAGTCAACTTCACATTCTCTATCATCATTTATAGCTCCTTTTTGTTACATTAGTGTTCAGTAATAAACTAGCAACAGCATAGAATGATGCCCTAGGGAATTCTTAGCATCTCATAAACAGCTTTTTGCAAGACTGACAATACACGGTCTTGCCCACAGAAATCTAACAGAGCAGTGAGGAAAGAGTTAGGTGTGGAAGCTTTTGGAGGGAAAAAACTGTTAAAGTGCACCAAAATCTTATCTAATTTAGCCTATGCCTAAAGAGAATAGAGCTTTTTCTGACTAGTTCAAGCTGTTTGAACTGCTGCTTTACCTATTTTACTTTTCTCTTAATGAAAGGACTTCCTATGTGATTTTAATGCCTAAACCCCATGGGCCAAGTTCTTCTCTGATACAATGGAAGTAAGTAATCGTGAACAGAATTTGGCACGAGCTGTTTGCAATGACTAAACACAAATATAAATGTTCCTGTGGATCAGCATTCTAATTAGAAATCTTTTTCAATAAAATATTGGTCACTTAAGAAAAATCTGTTTTCACATGAATCTCTGTTTAACACTTGTAAAATAGTTATGTTCATTTTCAACTGGAATAATTTACTGTAATCCTTGTGTATCTGTGTACAAAGGCACTTGAAGGAATAATTGGGGACCTGTAATGGTAAAAGTAGACAGTCATAGACCCAGACACATACAATGATTTCAGTTTACTTTTAATCTTTAAGCAGTAGTGATTTCAGACATAACATTTCAGACACGGAGGAGAGATGTTCTGATGTTACTAATGTACAAAGAATGGAATCATGAGCATATTGCGAACCGTAGCCACTGGGAGCTGCGGGGGGCCATGCCTTCGGACAGTCAAGGTAAACAAAATGTCTCGCAGCCCACCAGTGGATTACCCTGATGGGCCACATGCCAAAGGTTGCTGACCCCCTGAGTTATTAGGTGGGCTGATAAAAGCTGAAGCTGATTCATCATGCAGCTTGACCTTTGTGGGTAACCCCATGGTAGAGCATGTTGCAGTAGTCCAGCTTGGAGCTGACATGAACATGATCACTTTGATGCTTCTTGGGGGTGCCCAGAGTTGTGAAGCACCTCGCTACCACCTGCCCTTAGTGTGAGGAAGTCTTGTCTGTGCCGGCTGACTGAGTCCTGACTGAGCACTCTGACTCCACCAGCCATGGGCAATACAAGCACTCCCCTCTAGGCCTTGCAGGCCGCGCTGTCACTGTACAAGTTAGCAATTGGCACACCCCAACCCTCAAGGCCTCTGGGGGTCTCCCTGGAGAGTCCAGTGCCTGCTCCACTGGACAATCACAATGCTCACAGATTCGCTGCTTCCAAAGCACCCCAGCTTACCAGTTTCACCTCACATCACCACTCTTCTTGACACACAGCACTTAGAGATATATTTATAGAGAAAAAAACCGAAATGTTTGTTTAACAAGGTATAAAGATTTAAGTGATAGCAAGTAGAAGTATTGGAAAGAAATGGTTACATATAAAAATCATAACACCAATTCTGAGACTTTTAGAAGAGAAATGATCACCCAAAGTTCTTCAAGTGTTTTACAGCCAGGCTTGGCTGTGATCTTCATTCATGAGACAAATCGTGCTGTCAGCTTGCCTCCTCAGTGAAAGATCCAGGGTTTCTGTACCCCCAGATATATCAAAACAATCCATTGTCCTTATTCATAAGCAGGATTCCCCCGATGATTGTTTTTTTTTCCTGTATACCGCTTTCTTGTAGATTTTGCAATCTCTTAATCAGCATCTGGCTCAGCGCGCAAATAGGCCTGCATTGTGGGGCACACAATGATAAGACAGAGAGATATGCGTCGCCACCCTCTGCCTGAAAGGAACCTGTTACCTGCCTTAGTAATATAATTTTCAGTTTGGAGACATAACTCCTTAAATATTATCTCTACATAAGTTTCACCATGATGACTAGTGGGCTACTGGTTCTCAGACCACACATGCCACCCTTTTGTAAATTATTAGGCACATATCCGACCCAGGGGATCCCTGTAAAATCTTATGCACCCCATAGCGCTCTGCCAGTTGGCCTCAAGAAGTCACTGAGTCATAATCACCATGGCTAGGTCCTCATTCTCGAGACAAGGGCACAGTTTCCTGCTAGCCAAAGATGAAAGATGTTGTTTCTAGCCACTCTTTCAAGGAGTTCAGGAGCAGTGAATAATTCAACAGGACCTAAGACAGTGCACTGCCTTGACCTGAAGAGGGCAGGAACCTTTCAAATGTCTACACTACCCAAACTTTGTAGGCCTTTTTCATTATAAAATGACATGGTGATAAAAATGCCAGTGCCCAGTCTACAGTACACCTTAACTGCTGGTAGCATGAGTGCAGTTACAGTGATGCTGAAAAACAGGTGCAGGTTTGCCTGTTGTAGACTTACCTATAGAGGGTTATAATTCATCAAAATATTTTGCACATCATGCTTATTGTACCATGTGCAGTCATTAATAGTTGTGCAAAGTGGAAATGCTACGAATCTGATTTGGTAGCATTTTGAACCCACTTTATACTCACTTTGCTCAGGTGTAAATGACTATCCAAGGTAAGGGCAATGAAAAACCTGGCACTGTCCTGCCCAGATTTAGTGTGAGCCAGCTGCTTTCCATACAGGTTCCTGTTTCTTTTGGATGCTAAGCTAGCTGGGAAACAGCCCTGGCTATGATGAATATGAAAGAGCTGCAGACCTGGATGAAGTCAGCACACTGAGGTCATTGTAGACCATGGCATTTCACATCAGCCCCTTTCATTGTCACATAAATGTTGAGTAAGAGTGGTGACAGGTGAGTATCCTCAGGGAAGAGGAGCAGCTGCCCATCAGGGCCCTCTGGGACATGTGAGAAGAAATGAACAATGCAAATTTAATATGATTTAGACCACCTTTGCTGATGTCTTGAAGGTGGTCAACAGCACCTGCTGATTGATGTGACAAGCCATTGTTAGATCAACTGGCCTCTGCATAGGTACTTTGCTTCTGTTCCTGGCCTAAGGAAATCCTCCATAATTGCAATCAGTGGTGTCTCTGACCTATCCCAAACAGAAACTTAGCTAGGAGTCTAAAATACTGGTGATCAAATAGCCACTGATATAATGCTCCCCAAAAAAGAGAGATTAAAGGTAGGCAACAGATTAGTAGTTGCGAAGAGTGGCTATGTCAGGTGGTTTTTGTTTGTTTGTTAAATACATGCTGGACTATGTCCCATGTTTAAAGGTGGCAGAGAAAACCCCTTCTTGAGGAAGGCATTGGTCAACAGTGGGCTGATGTGATCTCTGCAGGCTTTCACCAAAAAGGTCATCAATTCTTTTTGCTGGTGATACCACAGGTTTTTCTTAATGCATTTATGATTGGGCTAAATGCCATCAGGAAGGGTGCTATGATCATCGCTTTCCACTCTGACTGATTTTCCTGGAGCTGGGAAAAGACTGTCTCAGACTCTTCTGCTGTTTGTTTTCATTTCTTCTGCAAGTAGGATCAGAGCTCTTTGCAGTGGGAGATACCTGAGTCTTTGGTTGTGCAGAAGCAGTTTGGATTTATGTAGTTGCCTTTCTTTCCAGGACAGTTCTGCTGGCCATGTTAGCAGGTACTATAGGGTAGGAGGAGGCTTTCTTAGATATACCACTTAGCTACAGCACAAGTTATTGGGTTCACAAAGTCTTCTGTCATCTGAACTCAAACTTCTTGACTTCATGTGTCAAGGTTACTTGTGGCAACAAAGCATGGGAAAGGATGGTACATCTGAAGAGCGTGATGGATATAGCACTAAATAGGGAGTCAGGAAAATTGGGTTCTCTATGGGCTTGTCTGTCAGAGCAGTTAGTGCTCGGCAAGCTATAGTGTAAATCTGCCTCGCACTAGCCTGCTGCGCACTAACTCTCTGTGTGCACCCTGTGACCGCACACTAAAAGTTCCCTAGCAGTCTTTGATTTACTCTATTTTGAAATGAGAGTAGATCAAAGGACTCTAACAAATTTTTAATGTGTGGTAGCAGGGCCAGCATGGACAGGGAGTGTGTGCTGGGTACTGTGAGATAGATTTACACCCCAGCTTTCTGTGCACTAGCTGTTTTATATAGACAAGCCTTGTGGCTCTACCATTTACTTAATACATGACCTTAGCTGCTAGAGAAGAAAGGGGAAGGTTCTGACCTTTCTTTGGAGGAGGGGATGTTAAGGCCCAGTATAAGGGTATCCCGTGCCCCTTTCCCCCGCCCTTATCTGTGTACCTAGGCAGATCAGCAGCTCCAGTGTGTCTGGCTATGTGTTCAGGGGTCTGGTGACCACCAGAGAGAATCCCGTGGATGTGAGGTCTTAGGCCAGTCTATTAGAGACACTGGTGTGGGATGCACTACATGCCAGCAAGATTTTCCCATTAGATATGACTTGTACAAGTGGATTTACTCCAGTGAATCTATCTTAACTCTTGCACCTGAAGTTGGCTCTAAATTGCATGTCATGTGCATTCCACCTCCCTAGTCCTCCTGGATTTACATTGTATCAATCAATTAGATGAGTGGGGGAAATCTTTTCCCTCTTAAACTATCTGTTCTTACATTTGTATGTTGAGTAACTTTTATGCTAGGGAATGAATTCTCCTCAGTTCGTCTCTCTCTCTCTCTCTCTCTGTTTTTCTTTATCTTGCATTATTTAATTTGTTTCGTATATTGTTAAACACTGCTTAACTTGGTTTGTAGCTTCAAGACCTTTGTAGGATTTTTCTCCCCTTTTTTGCGTTTTCGAAGTTTCAGAAGTAAATCGCTATGAATAAACTTGTTTCTGTCACCTGTCAGCTAGTGTTTGCAACATCACTATTCATCTCCAGATCAGTGACTGTGATGTTTCACAACACTAGATTATAACCACACCCAATGAACCAGTAAATAGATTTTTATCATTTCCCTGCCAGCAGGCTGAAATTAGTGGGGAACATGTCTCATCTTTTCCTCAGTAGTAATCAGAACCTGTATTTTTTCAGCAGTATTTCCTCTTAGCCAATATTGCTCAATAGTCTTGTTTTTTAAAAGTAGTAGCTTCAGAAAGACTCTTGATAGGGCACCACTCACAGACTTGTGCAGTAGCACAAGAAGTATAGTAGAAATGGCAAAATTATTAATAGAGCAAAACATAACAGAAAACAGAGCAGTCTAGAAAAATTCTAGCTGCCTGGGTTTTGGCTGAGTAGTTTGGGAGGTGGGGTTTGTTGAATGAGTAAAATGTCATTATCTTTTCAGTACTATTTGCAGTAAAGGTGGTCAAATAAATTTTTAGTCAGGGCTGGTAGACTTCTGTGTCTAAATCAGCCTTGTTAAATTGGCTGGTTCCCTGGCCAGGAACAAAAACTACTTGCCCATCTTTACTGTAAACATCAACACATGCAGTTCCATACAAAACACACTGCATGAACATGCGCACCTACCTCACTCACTACTTGGTTGGCTCCCTCCCTCCCAGCATCCCACATTCCATCTTTCTCTTCAGGTTCTCACAGTGCCCAGTGTAATATCTCAGCACTCCAGAAGGGCATTAAGCAATGAGGCTTTTGCAGTGTGGTTCTTTCTCCCTTTTGTGACTTAGTCAAATACACCCCAATTCACTGTCATTCATTCCTCTCCCCACTCTGTTACTGCTCATCATCCTGACTTGATCACCGCTCCATTAACTCATAATTGGTCATCTCCATCCTTTAAACTTCCCTTCTTTCTTCCATTCATGGATTATTTTCTGCCTCAACAAATCTATTAACCAAGGGTCAGTTTGGGGAAAAAAGATGATGGAATTCTTTCAAGTTCTGCCCATAAAATATGCTCTGCCTATGTATGTCACTAAAATGGATGCTGCTCACAGTAGATTGTGTAGATATGCAAAATGTAATCATGTGGCACTTAGAGCCTCTTGATTGGGGAAGAATATAAGTCATGGTGTCTCCCAAGGGCTACCCACTTTTAGTATCAAAATGAGCTGTTACAGTGCACATATGTACCCTCCTTGTTTCTTGAGGAATGTAATTTAACAACATTAGCGTCTTAAATTATCATTGCTGCGTGTTATGGTTAACATCTCACTGAAATGAACAGAATAGTTCGTTCTTCAAAGATATTGTTCCAGGCTCTCTGTGGTCTTATCTTTGTATGGGTAACACTCAGCTGAGTTTTTCTTTGCAAGCATAACAACTAGGAGATTTATTATTTTATTTTAAATGGAAGCTGAAATTCTGGAGAATAAAGTAGTAGCTTCAGAGAAGAGCTAGTATGATGTATAAGAACATAAGAGCAGCCATATTGAGTCAGACCAAAGATCCATCAAGCCCAGTATTCTTTCTTCCATCAGTGGCCAATGCCAGGTGCCCCAAAGGGAATGAACCTAAAAGGTGACCATCAAGTGATCCATCCCCTGTCACACATTCCCACCTCCTGGCAAATAGAGGCTAGGGACACCATCCCTGCCCATCCTGGCTAATAGCCATTGATGGACCTATCCTCCATGAACTTATCTAGTTCTTATTTGAACCCTGTTATAGTCTAGGCCTTCACAACATCCTCTGACAAGGAGTTCCACAGGTTGACTGTGCGTTTGTGGGGAAAAAAAATAGTTCTGTTTGTTTTAAATCTGCTGCCTATTAATTTCATTTGGTGGCTCCTAATTCTTGTGTTATGATAAGGAGTAAATAACACTTCCTTATTTACTTTCTCCACATCAGTCATGATTTTATAGACGTCTATCATATCTCTCCTTAGTCATCTCTTTTCCAAGTTGAAAAATCCCAATCTTATTAATCTCTTCTCATATGGAAGCCGTTCCACACCCGTAATAATTTTTGTTGCCCTTTTCTGAACCTTTTGCAATTCCAGTATATCTTTTTTTGAGATGGGGTGACCACATCTGCACACAGTATTCAAGATGTGAGCATACCACAGATTTATATAGAGGCAATATGATATTTTCTGTGTTATTATCTATCCCTTTCTTAATGATTCCCAACATTCTGTTTGCTTTTTTGACTACTGCTGCCCATTGAGTGGATGTTTTTCAGAGAATTATCCACGACTCCAAGATCTCTTTCCTAAGTAGGAACAGCTAATTTAGACCCCATTATTTTATACGTATTATTGGGATTATGTTTTTCAATGTGCATTACTTTGCATTTATGGCCACAGATTGGATGTTTTGGAGCCCAGATGTTAACTTCAACAGCTTTCAAAGCTGCAGTGACTGCCGTAACCCTTCCATCTCAGTGGGGTCTCCTACCCCTGAGGGAATTCTGTGCCAAAAAATAATAATTCTGCACACAGTATTTGAAAATTCTGCATTTTGTTGTCAAAATAACACAATATAATGATGCTGGTTTCAATTATTTTGCTAATTTATTTCAAAATATCTGTCAGCAAGTACATCATCTGTAACAATACAGCCCCAAAAAGAAAAAAAGATTCTGGTAAATTTTTTTTTTGACAAATAGATTCCTTAGTAGGCATATTAATACAGAACTTTGTGTAATTCATTTTAATTACAGTACAGAATTGTATTTCCTGCATATGTCAAGCAGTGCAAAGTTAGGGGAAGTTAGGGGTAACGGAGGAGCTGCAGGAGAGGGAAGGAGCCTAGAAGTGAACCTGGAGGGTGTTGGGTGTGAGAAGGTTTTTTGCAGGGCAGGAATTGTTAGAGAGTTGGGAAGCCTCCCTCATGCGGACCCTGTCTGACCCCAAGCCTCTCCCATTCAGTCAGGCACGTCTGCCCTGTCCCTGCACTCCCCATCCCTGTGGATCTCTGCAAACCCCCTCCCCAGGCTCAACGCTCTCACCCCACTAGCTCCTGAGTCCATGCCGTCTGTTCCCCCCACTAGCCATTCTGAACCCCAATCTGTGACCCCCACAGCAGCCCTGTACGTCCCACTCTGTCCTAACCTGGATCCGCAGGTAGGGTTCTGTGATGAACTTCTATTCCTTGGGAAATTCTGCAGCACTGGGCAAAGAATTTTATATTTTCTCACATAAAATACAGAGGCAAAAGCAAAAACTGCAGCATTCCTTAGGCAAAATATTTTTTGTGCAGGAAAATACAAAATTATGCAAGACAGAGGAATTCTGCATGTTCGCAGATGTGCAGAATTCCCCCAGGAGTAGTCTCCTCAGGGTGGTAGCAGCTGCCTCAGTGCCTTACTCTCTGTCAGATTTTAAGTCTTTTCCTGATGGCATGTGCCAGCACCTTTCCTCTGAGCTGTTCCATTTGCAGTGCCACATCCCTCATCTCCATGGAGGTGCTTGCTGGGGGCTCTTGAAATGTGGTCACTAGAGTTTACCTTGAGTTAGCTGGCATGAACTGTAGCATTTTCACTTCGTGAAAGATAGTGAGGGTGCATCCCCAAATGTTCCTTCCAAGACACATCACTTTGTGGTTTTCTGTACAAATGGTAAAGGTTTACAAAAAAGTGTGTAGGCAAGTCCATAGGGAAGGAGCCACTGGCACTGCTTCCCTCCCTCAAAGGAGAGAAGGCTATGTCGAGGGGTGGAACTGCTTGAGTGGAGACTGGCTGCAATGGCCTGAGGCAGGGCTTGCCCAGAGAATCTTCTGGGCTCAGCCACCTAAGCCTGACACAGAGTGATTGAGTTGAGAGGGTTCAACAAGGGCCGTTGTAGATGCTTGCTCACTTGCTTTGTTTCTGAATGGAGAAAAAGTGAGTAGAACTCCGTCTACTGGCAAAGAATGCAGTAGCAGTAGCTGCTCCCACAGTGCTGGCCCAACAGCTGCAGTGTCAGTTAAATTAAGTTCACATTTTGGATGGATTTAAATTTATTTTACTTACTATGTATGTATGAGGAGAGAAGGTAGGTGCTGATGGGTTTCAACTGGAGTCAAGTCCAGTTTTCTGTGCTGGAAGGACAGTAGTCCTCCTTGCCTTTCCCCTCCAAATTAATAATTTTAAGTACCCTGTGTTGCAAAACACTCATTCAGTAATAGATCTGGGAACATTCTAACATTTTCCTGTTTTCTAATTTTAATAGGACTTTACAGACCCCAGCCCAAGTTCCAGTGGTTGTTTCACCTGGAAACCAGCAGTTGCATACTGTAACACTCCAGACAGTGCCTCTTACAACAGTGATAGCCAGCACAGATCCAGCATCAGCAACAACATCCCAAAAATTTATTCTCCAAGCCATTCCTACTTCGCAGCCAATGACAGTACTTAAAGAAAATGTCATGCTGCAGTCTCAGAAGCCAGTCTCCTCTTCTTCATCTATTGTCTTTAGCCCAGCCCAAGTTCAACAGGTTCTCACCAGCAATGTGCAGACCATTTGTAATGGAACAGTCAACATGGCTTCATCTTCATCCTTCAGTGCTACTACTCCTGTGGTAACTTTTTCACCGAGCAGTTCACAGATGGTTGCTCATCCATCTGGCACAGTGATCACTTCAGTTATCAAAGCACCAGAAACCAAACAGACTGTTATACAAGAAATGATGAAAGAGGAGGTAGAAGAGGACACAACAGATGATACTGAGCAGTCAGAGCAGAGGTTCCAGCAGCAGCCTTTTGTGATGGTGGTATCCAATTCAAATGGATTTCCATCTAACATGCAAGTGAAACAGGAAAGTGAACAGTTGGAATCCAATTTATATTAATAAACAAAAAAATCCCTGTGGATGATTATTTTCATAAATGTGATGGGACCTTTACAGTTGTGTGTATATATATGATTTGATTCTGAAGCAGATGTTACAAAGCTACTTAATTTCTACAGTTAATTGTTAGAAGTCATGCATTAGAATGAGTTTTGATTTTCTGTTAATTGCTAAATGTTATAAAAATATAAAATTATGTAGTGCTCATTTTTCAAAACACAAGCATGAAGGAACATGCATTTTATACTATGAAGACTTCGCTGATTTTTTTGTCAAAAGTTCCAAATTTCTTACATATTATGCATTTTCAGTTTTGCTAATTTACATTGCAATACCATATTATAACATTTTCTATTTAATCTGTAAATGTGTCATTTAATTTTTAAAACAACCGTTACTTTCTACAGAACAGCATTTTCATTCCATGTGTGTGAATCTTACCAAGTTTACCAAATACTTATTGCATACCAATGAACTATGTCAGATTTTACTTTGAATAATGGATAGTGGCAACCAAGCTTCCTCTTGTTGCATTTTTGCAGCACAGTCGTTTGGGTGTGCAAAATAAAAATACACTCCCATTAAGAGAATACATAAAGCATTTACATATACCAATAATGGACAATGCCAGATCTATATGTTTTTATATACACACATCAAATATACTTAATTACAGAAACTAGTGGCATTGCTACGGGTGCAATTATTTCATACTATTTTGTGGCTATGAAGTTAAACAATCTTGCTTTCTATTTCAGATTATTTTGTATGGGGGAAAAGTGAAATGTATACAATTTATGCAAGTGTGGTGAGATAAATACTTTTGAGACTCTTTTTCAATTGTAAATAATGTACATTTAATTTCACAAAAAAGTTTTTCAGCTAATTTGTTTCCATAGAGCAATTTTTGATAGATACAAATAAGATCACTATGTTTAGAGATCTAATGTTATATGTATTCATATTACAGAGTGAATTTGTATTTAAAGACAAATTTTTAAATGACGGAACCCTGCTGAACCTGGGTTCTTTGTCTTTTGTATTTTTAATTGGTTTATTATGAAAATAAATCAAGTGGAAATTTTTTTCTGTATTTACTTTAGAGTTTTCTTACCAATACATGAATATAGTGTTTCTGGCAATCTGAACTGTATTGAGAAATAGAGCAATATGATTAATTAGTGATGGTCTGTGATTTGGAACACATTAGCAGATGAGCAGTTTACGAAACAGTTCAGGAGAACTCAGGATGAGAAACTGATTCTCAAGCTGTTTGTCTGAGGATGTGACAGCACTATGCAGTACTGCTGTAGGAAAAGGTGAACTTCAGCAGTTAAGGTGAAGAATGAGCTAAGTTCAGAAATATGTGCTAAACAGGTCCATTGATGTGGCATTGGGCACAGATGGTTTAAACTTTGTCCCCTTACACTCACCTGTGAAAGCCTCTGTCAATCCACAAATGCATAATTCTGGGACATCACTGATACTACAGATTGCATAGGACTTCTGGGATCAGTGATACCACAACATGTTTCATTCTGGATTGTCTTAATAGAACACAGAAGTACTGGATGATTTCGCAAAGTATATGGGGAGGAGAAAGGGTGCTTAAAAACACATTATCCTAATATCTCTTCTTGGGAACTTCAAAGAAACATTTTCTAGGCTTAATTCAGTTTTAATTTTAGTTCGCAGTTCTTTAAAGTTCAATTGGTTTCCATAGCAAACCCCTTTACCAAGGAGGTATAGCTCTTGGCCATTTTAATTTACATCAGAGTGAAAGTTTGACAGAATTTGTATACTATTTGAATTTTAATTATCTTGTGTTAAACAAATCCGAAGTATTTTGAGAAGTTTTGTGTATTTTTGCAAAAAAGTTCATAACATGGAGTATTGCAAGTTCTTTCAGGGAGGGAAATACTTAAAATTAATAAAATTCTACTAATTATATTATGCATAATGTGAAAACCAGGTAAAAAGCTCATGGATTCAGAACTGAATATTCAGGATTGTTAATGGTTTGGTTCAAAAAATTAAAATCCATCCTCTCATTGGATTTAGTACTCGATAGAATAATTCTAATACTTAACTGCTCCCATCAATCTATGTGGTTAAAAAGCACTTGTACATAAAATAAATCTTAGGAAAACATTGCTATTATAACTGAAACCTCTATGAATTATAGTATTAGCATAAATTTCATTTTTTTTTATAACGAAGTAGCAGCAGAAATGTGGTAGGCACTGTAACCGCACACACAATAGTCCCCATCCTGAAATCCTTACAGTGAAGGTGGACTAGGCACCTTACTGAAAATGGGGCTTTGATTGCTGATTGGGCCTGTATGCCACAATATAAATATTTAGTAATACAAGAAAAACTGAGGTGATATTTAAAAACCATTCCCTTCTGTGACTCAGTCACCTTGTTATCTCCTGCCTCCAGCAAGAGGAAGGTTTGTTTGTGCTTGACTGGATGCCGGCTTCCTGATACAGTACTCCCAGTCTGTTAGCTACCCAAACGATCTCCTCAGGGCCTGCCAGTCCAAACTTTCATGGATTCCAAGGCCAGAAGGGACCATTGTGCTCATCTAGCCTGATCTCTTGTATAACACAGGCCACAGAACTTCCCCAAAAATAATTCCCAGAGCAGATCTTTTAGAAATGCATCCAATCTTGATTATAAAAAGGTTAATGATTGAAAATCCACCAAAATCCTGGATAAATTGTTCTAATGGTGAATTAACATGTCAAAAATTTAGTTTATTTCCAGTTGAAATTAATCTAGCTACAACTTTCAGCCACTGCATTGTTATACCTTTATCTCCTAGATTGAAGCGCTGATTATTAAATATTTGTTCTCCATGTAGATACTTCTAATCAAATCACCCCTTAACCTTCGCTTTGTTAAGATACATAGACTGAGCTGCTTCACTGTAAGGAATGTTTTCTAATCCTTTAATCATTCTGTGACTCTTCTCTGAACCCTCTCCAATTTATCGATATCCTTTTTGAATTGAGGGCACCAGAACTGGACACAATATTCCAGTGGTGATCATATCAGTGCTAAATACAGAGGTAAAATAACCTAATTCCTATTAGAGATTCACCTTTTTATGCTTCCAGGATTGCATTAGCTCTTTTGGCCACAGTGTGATATTGTTTCAGAGTAACAGCCGTGTTAGTCTGTATTCGCAAAAAGAAAAGGAGGACTTGTGGCACCTTAGAGACTAACCAATTTATTAGAGCATAAGCTTTCGTGAGCTACAGCTCACTTCCTCAGATGCTGCAGTTTCCACGATATGCATCTGAGGAAGTGAGCTGTAGCTCACGAAAGCTTATGCTCTAATAAATTGGTTAGTCTCTAAGGTGCCACAAGTCCTCCTTTTCTTAGTGTGATATTGGAAGCTCATATTCAGCTGATTATTTACCACAACTCCCAAATCTTTTTCAGCTTCCCAGGAGAGAGTCCCCCATTCTGTAAGTATGACCTACTTTCTTTGTTTCTAGATGTATACATTTAACCATATTAAAATGCATATTGTTTACTTCCACCCAGTTTACCAGTGGAGCCAGATTGCTCTGAATCAGTGACCTGTCCTCTTCATTATTTCTCTTTCCCCAATTTTTGTGTCATCTGCAAACTTTATCTGTGATATTTTTGTTTTGCCTTCGCCTTGCAGGTTAACAGTAGGTATACCACAGCCCCCAAGCTCCTCTGAAAGCATCCCCCTGTAGTATCTAGCACCAGTCACTGGACGTTCTCAGAAATTACACACACCTTGACTCGTACAACTCAGGATGAGGTCCTTTATAACATCTTAGCACTGATATATATTTATAGAACAAATTTATTATCAAAGATTTAAGAGATACTGAGTTAAGCAAAATGATGGAAACAAACGGTTACATATAAAACAGAGTATAACACACTTCTTAGAGTGCAAACTTTAACAGGCTAAAATCCTTGTCTAAAGTAGTTTCTCATGTAAGGCAATCTCCAAGCTTCACTAACCAAGATGCTTGGGATCCACTTTTCATGAATGCAAAAAGTTTTGTCCTTTTTGCTCTCTCAGTGATGGATAAGAAAATATCGTTTTGCTGCTTCTTGTATTTCCCAAAACTCATGGTTTTGTCCCTAGAGTCAGGATGACCCCCATGGTTCCTGCCCTAGTGTTCTTGCTCTAAGTTGTCTTCACATACTTGCACTGACTCCATATGCAAAATGAGCTCCCACTGTGTCTGCTTACAATGCTTAATTGACACATGAACCTATGCAGACAGGTACATACCTTTGGCAAAACTTGTTTGTCAACCCTGCCTCGGACACAGATTCTAAAATATATTTTCAGTACATACACACAACTCCTTAAATATCATCTGTATATACATCACACAACGATTGAGGATCAGTGTGATGCTGCCTTTCATTTAAGATCTCACATAGCATACGGTTTTCATAGTATTTATCTATAATGTCAGGTGCTGTTACACAGAACAATGAACCTTTTCCAAGCGGATACCCACGGGCCTTTGTGTCACACCCTCCCACTTCCCATATATATCCTAGTGCCCCAATCTGCTTGTTCCCCTATTCTGCTCACTCTTTTGCTTCAGTACACTGAACTCTTCTTGCCCCTGCAGTGATAGACAGGAAAATCACACAGCAGGCCTTGAATTGTGACTACTAGGGCCAGATGTTGAACTCTCTCTTTTCCCCCCGCCCACTACCATCTTGCTGCAGCCTTCCTTAGTTGCGTCCATGGCACTGGCAATCAGAATGAATGATGCCAACTTCAAGCTGTAATCAGGTGATAAAACCAAGCAACCACTGATGCGGCAGCATTATTCTTCCAAGAGGGTTAACACCTTTGTAATTGCTGGTAACTGCACCCTTTAGGCCCTGTGTCTTACCCACAAAGGCCCTACCCTGTTGCTCCTTCCTTCCCCCCTCACTGGATTGTCTCAAGGCGCCTGCCTGCCTGCAGGTAGGAGGCAGTCTCAGCTGAGTAGAGGCTGGCACGGGTTAATGACACTATGCCTCCCCCTGGTAACTGGACTTTCGGTTCTGCTGCCATTTAGGGTTCCCAGCTCCCCTTTTTGAGCAGATTTTCCAGTTGAAAACCGAGCACCTGGCAACCCTAAATGGCACCAGGACCAAGGTGCCACAAGTCCTCCTTTTCTTTTTGCAAATACAGACTAACACGGCTGTTACTCAAAAACCAGCTGGGTGCTAACCCTGTGTTCCCCACATGCCAGGGGAACAGCCAGGAAAGGAGGCCCGCCCCCCCGCAGTGGCGGTCTGGGCCTCTCTGCTGTTGCTGCCTGGGGAAGACCCAAAGCGCTGGGGAGGAATGGGGATGGTCTGAATTACCGCGGCTCTGACAGGTGGGGGTGGGGGGAAGGAGCAGTATGAACAGCAGCAGCCACCCCCCCCCCCCGCGGGCGGGCCCGCCTGCTGCTGCTGAAGAAGAGGGGCTGGTTATTTCACAACCGCAGCTGCTCCTGGCTAAATTCACAGGAGCGCACCCTTCCGCCCAGCAGGAGAAAGAGCAGCTGGCTCCGCTCCCGGGGAGGAACCCCGCCCGGGGGGCAGCCTCTCCAGCCCGGACCGAGTCTGGAGCAGCAGACCCCAGGCAGCGCCCCTTTGCCGGCGGGAACCCGGCCTAGGCCGCAGGAAGAAGAGAAGGGGGGGCAGAGTTTGGGGGTGCGGAGGTGCTAGCAGCGACGACAGCCCTGGGCGGGAAGCCCCTGCACCCAAGCGCCTCTTTCCCCAGGGTTAAATCTGCGGCCTTCCCGTGCCAGGCCCGCTCCCGCCCGCCTCCCACGCTGCAGCGGACGGACAGGTTGCAGCAGCCGGAGGCCTGGCTGGCCAGGGGCTGGGGTCCCGCTGCCGAGCCGGGAGCCAGCAGGGCCCGGGAGCGGGGCGGGCGGGACGTCTGCCCCCAGCCCCGCGGAGGCTCGGTGAGCGTTGCCATGCCAGCCCCAACGGGGCGGGGCAGGAGCCGGCTGCGCGCGCCACGCTCCCAGTCCTCCCGCGCTAGGGGGCACGAGGGAGGATCCTGTCCGCAGGGGCGTTCGCCTCGCTCGCTAGCAACCAACGAGCGGCAGCGACGGGGGGGCGCCGACCGCCTCGGCCTCCCTTCGTCACGTGGGGCTGGCCCGCGGCGGTTACTGGACGCAGGAGAGTGACGTCACTCCACCCCCTTCGGTCCCCTCAGTCGCTGTGCGCGCGCGCGTGCGCCGCGGGACTGCGGGCGGGTTCGTGGCTCCGCTCTCACAGCGGCCAGCATCATGGCGGCGGCCCTGGACCCGGCCCGTCCGCGGTGAGTCTCCCCTTTCCCCCGCCTCGCGGCCCCGGCCGGAGCCGCCGCCGCCGCGGCCCCCCTCTAACCGCGCGCCGCTGTGTTGTTCTCTCGCCAGGTTCCCGGACGGTGACGTCGAGCAGGACCCCGGGGCGGCGGCGCAGGTGAGAGGCCGGGCGCGGCGATGGGCGGGAGGGCGACTGACAGGGGCCCGCGGGGCGGGGCAGCGGCCTGGGCATCTCCTGTGCCCTGAGCCTCGCCCGCGCTGCCCTAGCAGGGACCACCCCTGTCCTCAGCGGGAGTTGGACCCGCGTGTTGGCTTGTCCCGAGCTAGGGCCTCGGCTGGTCGCTCGGCCACGTGTGTCACACCTGCAGACACACGTGGCCGAGCCACCAGCCGAGGCCCTAGCTCGGGGGGGCGCCTGATGCAGCTCAGGGCTTGTCTACACTACCGTGGCGGGGTCGCTCTAGGAGACGCAGCTACCTGAATAGCGCAGCTGAAGTCGATGCGCTTAGGTCTACTTACTGCGGTCAGTCGACAGCTGGCGCTCTCCTGGTGACTCTGCTGGCGCTTCTCGTTCGGGTGGAGTACCGGCGTCGATGGGCGAGCGCTCAGCGACAAATCGACCCCCCGCTGGATCGATTGCTGCCCGCCGATCAGGTGGGTAGTGTAGACAAGGCCTCAGTAGTTAAGGCTATGTCCAATTTCTCTACTTAAAACATGTTAACATTAGCGTATGGTTAGCGTTTTTGTTGTGGCTCTTGTGAGAGCACCTCTGAGCCCTTTAGGAGCTAACAAACTGAGCCTCAAAGTCTCTGTAAGTATAACGCCCACAGACCCTGGTCGTCAGTGGGTGGGATTGAATGTGGGACTTCTGGAGCTTAGTGCATGAGCTAAAAGTCAACTGGCTGTGAGCTAAGGCTGTAGAGCAGACTCATTTTATTTCTCTCTCTCACTAGTCTCGTGGCCACTAGATGGGACACAACACCACACTTAGAAGGTGTGTGGGTTACACAAGGTAGAAAAGTGTCATAGAGCTGTGAAAATGGAGACACAGAGTCCTGAAGTGATTTTCCAGCAGCCTGGCTGAGTTGGTGTTAGGGCTGGAATAAGAATCCAGATTTCTTGACCTCATTTTCTCTCTAATACTAGACCATAATATCTCTCCTTGGGACTGTTTCTTATTATGGAGGCTGCCTCAAGTAGCTAGTTTCAGCACTAGCATTTTTGTAATGTGCTAACTAAGTGTGCTAAGAGCATTATGGGCAAGGATAAAAACAGGATCCCAGCTCTGAGTAGATTACAGTTTAAATAACATACAGATGAAGCATGTTTTGCAAGGAAAGATGCAGATTGACTGAGCAGAAAAGTTTTATGCATGACTTTAATCGTTTTTGTTTTCTCTTAGTCTACACCATAACTGTTTCTTTCAAAGGAGATACTTGGGTTAGGAATAAATTATTTTTGAAGAGAGGGTAGAACCATATCAGGCAGTAAAGGAATAGATTTCAGGTATAGTACTCCTGGGGGAATTCTGCGCCACTGCGCAATGCAGAATTTTGCAGAAATTAATGTTTTTTGCACAGAATTTCCTTTCCCCCACAGAAATGGGCTGCAGTGCTTCTTGCCGCTACTAGGGGCCACTGGACCCGGCAGAGCCTAGTTTGTGATAGAAGACACTGTCCTGGGGGAGGCGGGGAAGAGCTAGAAAGTTCCTGGCAGCTGCAGTTCCCAGCACACCCTCAAGGAAGGAGAGGTTTGGCGCACAGGAAACTCCACACAAGTGCCAAACTAGTTGAAACTGGTGTGATTATGTAGTTTATTTTGACAAACAAAATTTGCAGAATTTTAAAATATTGTGTGCAGATTTTTTAGTTTTTTGGCCCAGAATTCCCTCAGGAGTAGTATAGGGAGCAAAAGAGAAGATGAAAAACAAGTACTTAGGATACTGATATGAAATTGTACAATAATTTGAGGGCAAAGACGAAGGTTTTCAAGTGGGTGTCGAGGTAAGGAAGAACGACTGAAGGATTTGGAGAGGGGCTAGATGTAACTGGAATTGTGGGCCAAGATAAATGATGCTCTGGCAATCATTTCATTGAAAGGAATAAGTTTAGAGATTTGGGGCCCATGCAAAGATCTTAATAGTAAGAATGGAGTGGAAAAGATGAATTGTGGAGATGATTTCCACTTTTAAACTAAAGATGATCTATGGAAATATCACAAAATAGCCACACACATATCTGCAGCCTTTTCTGTGTGTGAGCCCAAGCTCTAAGTGTTTGTTACAGGTGAGTGCAATTATTAAGAATCATTTTGTTTAAAAGAAATTGTCAGTAGAATCTGATCTGATATTATACAAATGCCTTAGGTCAGGTTTCATTAATGTAGGACTAGAAGAGGCTATCTTACCTAAGCAAGTCTTTGTTAAAAGCCACTGCATTTTTTTTCAAGGTACACTGTTGTATCAAGACTGCATATTTGAAGTGGTGCTCTTAAATAGTCTGCAGTGGACTACTTAAATTAAAGTAAGAGCATACTTCAATGCCAAGATTTTAAAAAAAACAGCTACTATGTTCATTTTTAGACACTTCAGCTTGGGTCCAATATATTTGAAGGATCACATGTAAATATAGACTCAGGAACCTAACTTTAGGAACTTGGTTCTTAAAACCTTGGCCTAAAGTTATATGAAGAGATCATTCCTTTATTTTGAAGTTTTTAAATAGTTATCTCCTATCTGTGTGTTCCTAAATTGTGGAATTAGATGAGAATTCTTGTGGTGCACAGCCTATATTTTTTTCCTTAAAATTTACCAAATGCTTTGCAAATGTAAGTTGTGAAGATTTGATACAGCACCAAATCTGTTTGAGCTAAAATTATAACGGTTAGTAAAACAATATGCAAGTGTTCTTCATTTTAACTCTGGCAGCTAATCATGTATTTCCTTCGTTGTCACATGGCTGCCTTTTTAAAGCTAAGTACTTATATAGCAAAGGGGGCCATATTATCTGAATACCTGCCTCTAAAGCATTTGAAAACAAATAGCTATCTTTCTTACGAGCCTCCTGGAGAAAAGGCTTAATTAGTTAATTTCTTTATATTTATGCAGATGGTTTGTATGTGATGGTTTGTCATTTGTGAGGAACATACTGAAGAGAGAGCCATGTCAATTAAATAGATTTTGCATTTAGTTTTTGAAAATCTTGTGGTCGCTCTTCTGGGTTTGAGCTCTGTAGTGCACGTCTTTTTTTTTTTCTTTCTGTGAAAGACTTGCAGTGCTTGCAAGCCTCCAACTTCTGATCTATACTTTCAGTATTATGGTGGAATGTAGCAGCTATGGGAAGTCCATGTAGGTGGAGGGAGAGGCAGTTTCTCAAGAGACCAGAGCCAGTCCCATGGAGGGCTTTGACAGTCAGGACACACACACTGAATTGTAATTTCTGTTGGCTCTCCATTGAGTACAGGGAACGAAGCACCAGGGTGTTCTGTTCAGAATCATGTAGCTAACCAATCTGGCTGTTGCATTTTGTACTAGCTGGAGTTTTTTCCATGTATGCCTTCATTCTATCCTATCCCGGAAGGGCAGGAGGATGCCTCTTATCGTTATAAATGCTTTCATGACTGCTACTTTTGAATCTACTGAATTCTTAGAAGGGCATTCATGTAAGCAGATCAAATTCTGCTTTTTTTGTGTAACATGCTTGGTCTGTCCTTCTTTCTCCTAGCTCTCTTTGTTGAGGTACACCAGAGTTCACTGCCACCTGTGCTGCCAGGTGTGCATGTCCTCTGGACACTATTCCCTCCTGAGGCACTGTAGATAGTTCTTTAGAATTCATTTGTTCATTTAAATGCAGGTAGTCCATAGCAGAACGCACAACATAATCAGTAAAGAGCTAGTCTATTCTATGCATGGTACTGGATTCCATCCTCAGATCCGTGGTTGGGCTACTGGCTGTTTTAAGCCTGCGAAAGGAGCCTTGATCCACCTTTTGTTTATCAGTTTTCTGTTTTTTATTACAGGAGAAACGTGAGCAATTGGGCCCTCTCTGGCTGAAACTTCTAATACTGAATTTGTAGTTCTCTTTCACCCTCTTGTTTCTTCAGTTATATGGCTTGTCTAAACCTTAAATTGTAAGCTCTTTTGCACAAGGGCTACATCTTCCTCTGTGTTTGTCAGCACCTAGCATGATGAGGCCCTGATCCTAATTGTGTTCTTTGAGCACTGCAACAACACAAATACAGAAAAAACGTTGTTTCTGTTGGCGTGTATAGCATATGTTGTACTATTCTGCCATCTTCTTAATTTTCACATAGGAGAAATCTGGGTAATCAGTTTAAAAATGGAAGTTTATAACTGTACTCACCTGAGCAGCAACTGTTCAAGACTTAAATCTCCATCTCTATGCATTAGCTGAAAACAGTTGTCTGCCTCAAATTGTGATCTCTCTGTAGTTGCACTTCAAGTGGGTCTCTGGAGGGGAGAAAAAAAAAAAGAAAGAAATTGAAGGGATGGATGGTGGCTGACCCTGAGCAGGTGGGCAAGGTGAGACAGTGAGATGCAGTGCAGAGGTGTCAGGCACAGAGTGGCTGAGGAGTGCAAGCACTGTGCATTTCTAGTGCAGTAGTGGCTCTGGCCTCAAAGGACAGAGAGGTGGCATTACGGTGGGGCTGTTCCCCTACATCAAAGTGCACTGGCCAGAAGAGTTAGCTTGGTTCTGGAGGGTAGTGCATACCTCATTCTTTCCCAGGTTGGCAGAGCTGCTGTATTTCTTGGAAGCCCAGGAAGAATTCTTGTTAGCCAGGACGCGTTTTAGCTGGGGACTCCTACTGCATCTGATCTTGGTACAATCTCTATAGACCACTGACTGAACAGTTCTTAAGTACAGGTTTTAATATGGCATCACGTAATAACATAACAATGGCCATGCTGGGTCACACCAATGGTCCATTTAGCCCAGTGTCCTGTCTTCTGACAGTGGCAAGTGTCAGATGCTTCAGAGGGAATGAACAGAACAGGGCTATTTCTGAGTGATCCATTCCCTGTTGTCCACTTCTAGCAATCAGAGGTTTAGGGACATTCGGATCATGGGGTTGTGTCCCTGACCACCTTGGGTAATAGCCATTGATGGACCTGTCTTCCATCTACTTATCCAATGCTTTTTGAACCCAGGTATAGTTTTGGCTTTCACAACATCTCCTGGCAACAAGTTCCACAGGTTGTCTGTGTGCTGCATGAAGAAGTATTTCCTTATGTTTGGTTTAAACCTGCTGCCTGTTAATGTTCGATAGTGCCTCTGGTCATTTAAGAGCTGGCTTTTTAAACCCTTCTTGTCCCTGGGTTAGCCCTGCCCTATTGTCAAGAGATCTCAAAAGGGTTAGGAATCAAAGGAAAGCAGGCTAAAACCTCGTTAGTAAGATCTCAGCCTACCCAAAACAGACCACACTTTAACTTTCAAGCAAGCAAGCACACAAACTAACTCACCCCAAGGATCTCATTATCTCTCCTTCACCTGGAGAATTCCCTTGCAAAACTCCCGTTTACTACTCCTGTTTGCTATCTCCCTACTCCTGTTTGCTAGTTCATGTTTTGCACCAGTAGGAAGGAAATACTCATACCAGTGTAAATGCTACTAAAGATACCATATTGACAGGATTCCTACTCTTCAAAGAGTGTTTAGTGTGCATGGATACTGGTCTTTCTGTTCCTCAAGACTGAAGAACTTTGAGGGCTTTGAAAGCTTCTGCGTATTAATGCGCTAAGTAGCTGAGATGTGAGAGTAGGAATCCACTGAGGTAACTCAGGAAGTAGAATTACTGAGAATAACTATCCCTTATTTTAATAGTTTCAGAAAGCAGTACAAGACTTACCTTCTTTAGCCAAATGTCTACCTGGTAAGGTGTAAACCAGAGGCACCTATTTCGAAGTGCATATCTAGCATGGGGAGCAATTATTGCTGCTCATTTTGGGGATTTATAAATTGGTCTGTGCTGAGCACACATCGTGGAAATGGGTGTACTATAACTTATTTAAAACATGTTTGCTTTCTTTTTCACAAGTCATTTGAATAAACATATAAGGGTCAGGTTTCAGAGTAGCAGCTGTGTTAGTCTGTATTTGCAAAAAGAAAAGGAGTACTTGTGGCACCTTACAGACTCACCAATTTATTTGATAAATCTCCTCACTGTATTTTCCACTGAATGCATCCGATGAAGTGAGCTGTAGCTCATGAAAGCTTATGATCAAATAAATTGGTTAGTCTCTAAGGTGCCACAAGTCCTCCTTTTCTTTTTTGCATATAAGGATCAGTCAATCATATTTTGGACTTTGTTAGCTCTAAGGTAAAGGCTTTGGGGATCAAAATAGCCAGGCATTCCCGTGAGCTCAGGATATTTAGTTCTGGTGTAATTTCACTTAAAGCAAAATTGTGCTAATTGGTGGTTGGTTGATTATTTTTTTTTTCAAAAAGAAAAGGAGTACTTGTGGCACCTTAGAGACTAACCAATTTATTTGAGCATGAGCTTTCGTGAGCTACAGCTCACTTCATCAGATGTTTACCGTGGAAACTGCAGCAGACTTTATATACACACAGAAATCATGAAACAATACCTCCTCCCACCCCACTGTCCTGCTGGTAATAGCTTATCTAAAGTGATCAACAGGTGGGCCATTTCCAGCACAAATCCAGGTTTTCTCACCCTCCACCCCCCCACACAAATTCACTCTCCTGCTGGTGCTAGCCCATCCAAAGTGACAACTCTTTACATAATCAAGTCGGGCTATTTCCTGCATAGATCAAGGTTTTCTCACATCCCCCCCACCCCCATACACACACAAACTCACTCTCCTGCTGGTAATAGCTCATCTAAACTGACCATTCTCCAGGTTTAAATCCAAGTTAAACCAGAACATCTGGGGGGGGGGGGGTAGGAAAAAACAAGAGGAAACAGGCTACCTTGCATAATGACTTAGCCACTCCCAGTCTCTATTTAAGCCTAAATTAATAGTATCCAATTTGCAAATGAATTCCAATTCAGCAGTTTCTCGCTGGAGTCTGGATTTGAAGTTTTTTTGTTTTAAGATAGCGACCTTCATGTCTGTGATTGCGTGACCAGAGAGATTGAAGTGTTCTCCGACTGGTTTATGAATGTTATAATTCTTGACATCTGATTTGTGTCCATTTATTCTTTTACGTAGAGACTGTCCAGTTTGACCAATGTACATGGCAGAGGGGCATTGCTGGCACATGATGGCATAGATCACATTGGTGGATGTGCAGGTGAACGAGCCTCTGATAGTGTGGCTGATGTTATTAGGCCCTGTGATGGTGTCCCCTGAATAGATATGTGGGCACAATTGGCAACGGGCTTTGTTGCAAGGATAAGTTCCTGGGTTAGTGGTTCTGTTGTGTGGTATGTGGTTGTTGGTGAGTATTTGCTTCAGGTTGCGGGGCTGTCTGTAGGCAAGGACTGGCCTGTCTCCCAAGACTTGTGAGAGTGTTGGGTCATCCTTTAGGATAGGTTGTAGATCCTTAATAATGCGTTGGAGGGGTTTTAGTTGGGGGCTGAAGGTGACGGCTAGTGGCGTTCTGTTATTTTCTTTGTTAGGCCTGTCCTGTAGTAGGTAACTTCTGGGAACTCTTCTGGCTCTATCAATCTGTTTCTTTACTTCTGCAGGTGGGTATTGTAGTTGTAAGAAAGCTTGACAGAGATCTTGTAGGTGTTTGTCTCTGTCTGAGGGGTTGGAGCAAATGCGGTTGTATCGCAGAGCTTGGCTGTAGACGATGGATCGTGTGGTGTGGTCAGGGTGAAAGCTGGAGGCATGCAGGTAGGAATAGCGGTCAGTAGGTTTACGGTATAGGGTGGTGTTTATGTGGCCATTGTTTATTAGCACTGTAGTGTCCAGGAAGTGGATCTCTTGTGTGGACTGGACCAGGCTGAGGTTGGTGGTGGGATGGAAATTGTTGAAATCATGGTGGAATTCCTCAAGGGCTTCTTTTCCATGGGTCCAGATGATGAAGATGTCATCAATATAGCGCAAGTAGAGTAGGGGCTTTAGGGGACGAGAGCTGAGGAAGCGTTGTTCTAAATCAGCCATAAAAATGTTGGCATACTGTGGGGCCATGCGGGTACCCATAGCAGTGCCGCTGATCTGAAGGTATACATTGTCCCCAAATGTGAAATAGTTATGGGTAAGGACAAAGTCACAAAGTTCAGCCACCAGGTTAGCCGTGACATTATCGGGGATAGTGTTCTTGACGGCTTGTAGTCCATCTTTGTGTGGAATGTTGGTGTAGAGGGCTTCTACATCCATAGTAGCCAGGATGGTGTTATCAGGAAGATCACCGATGGATTGAAGTTTCCTCAGGAAGTCAGTGGTTCACCTACAAGATCTCTGTCAAGCTTTCTTACAACTACAATACCCACCTGCAGAAGTAAAGAAACAGATTGATAGAGCCAGAAGAGTTCCCAGAAGTTACCTACTACAGGACAGGCCTAACAAAGAAAATAACAGAACGCCACTAGCCGTCACCTTCAGCCCCCAACTAAAACCCCTCCAACGCATTATTAAGGATCTACAACCTATCCTAAAGGATGACCCAACACTCTCACAAGTCTTGGGAGACAGGCCAGTCCTTGCCTACAGACAGCCCCGCAACCTGAAGCAAATACTCACCAACAACCACATACCACACAACAGAACCACTAACCCAGGAACTTATCCTTGCAACAAAGCCCGTTGCCAATTGTGCCCACATATCTATTCAGGGGACACCATCACAGGGCCTAATAACATCAGCCACACTATCAGAGGCTCGTTCACCTGCACATCCACCAATGTGATCTATGCCATCATGTGCCAGCAATGCCCCTCTGCCATGTACATTGGTCAAACTGGACAGTCTCTACGTAAAAGAATAAATGGACACAAATCAGATGTCAAGAATTATAACATTCATAAACCAGTCGGAGAACACTTCAATCTCTCTGGTCACGCAATCACAGACATGAAGGTCGCTATCTTAAAACAAAAAAACTTCAAATCCAGACTCCAGCGAGAAACTGCTGAATTGGAATTCATTTGCAAATTGGATACTATTAATTTAGGCTTAAATAGAGACTGGGAGTGGCTAAGTCATTATGCAAGGTAGCCTATTTCCTCTTGTTTTTTCCTACCCCCCCCCCCCCAGATGTTCTGGTTTAACTTGGATTTAAACCTGGAGAATGGTCAGTTTAGATGAGCTATTACCAGCAGGAGAGTGAGTTTGTGTGTGTATGGGGGTGGGGGGGATGTGAGAAAACCTTGATCTATGCAGGAAATAGCCCGACTTGATTATGTAAAGAGTTGTCACTTTGGATGGGCTAGCACCAGCAGGAGAGTGAATTTGTGTGGGGGGGTGGAGGGTGAGAAAACCTGGATTTGTGCTGGAAATGGCCCACCTGTTGATCACTTTAGATAAGCTATTACCAGCAGGACAGTGGGGTGGGAGGAGGTATTGTTTCATGATTTCTGTGTGTATATAAAGTCTGCTGCAGTTTCCACGGTAAACATCTGATGAAGTGAGCTGTAGCTCACGAAAGCTCATGCTCAAATAAATTGGTTAGTCTCTAAGGTGCCACAAGTACTCCTTTTCTTTTTGCGAATACAGACTAACACGGCTGTTCCTCTGAAACCTATTTTTTTTTTATTATTTTTGATTTTTTTTTTTTTCAGCAACACATTTCACTGTGGGCTACTCACTGGGTTCTATTGTTAGAGGGATTTACAGAAACTGTCATGTTAAATTTTTGTATTTGGATTTGCAGAAGCTGACAGTGGCCTTGGAACAGAAGCCAGATGATGCAGAGTATTACTGTCAAAGAGCTTATGCTCATATTCTTCTACAGAACTACTGGGGTAACATCTCTTAAACTATACTGTGTATCCCTTTAAGACCACATTATGACATTCCTTACAGAAAGATGTCTTAAATCAAGCAAAGGATAATGATAGTTTTAGAAATTTGTCATTTTTAAGCAAAGCAACCCACATTTGACACTAATATAGCTCTTCCGGTATCTGATTACTTCTGGTCTCTCATGGAAGCTTTCCAGTTCTAACTTTCCATTTAGTGTGTTGAGTACACTAATGAAAGAATAACCCATTCTTTCAATTTATTGTTTAGTTACTTTAGTTACTATATTTAGATTTCAGATAGGCCTTAAACCCTCTCCTTATTTTATTAAAAGTGACGTAACACTTCAAATATGTTCTGTTTTGAGAAAAGTTTCACTTTCTAAATGGTTCCTTGTGTCTGATCCAGTTCTTAAAAAAATAAAAATAAACCTTAAATTTTGAATAGAATTGGCCTTGGAACAAACAGCTTAAGCCCAAACTGACTGACTGACTGAAGGTCACAGTCCATTGCACTTAGGGGGCAGAGCTGCAGAATGAAGGATAGACTAGCTGTATGCTTCTGCAGAATTCTGCGTCAAAAAATTAAAAATTCTGAGCAAAAAAATTAAAATTCTGCACACATTTTAAAATTCTGCAAAATTTATTTGTCAAGATAGCACTCTATATTCACACCAGTTTCAATTATTTTGGTAATTTATTTCAGGGTACCTGTCAGCAAGTATGTCTGTAACAATACAGACACACACACAAAATTTCCCCCAGGAGTAGAAAGTTTAAAGAAACTCTTGTGACAACCCAGTTCCTGCTTCTCTGCCCCTCTCCCCTCCCAGCCCAGACACTCACACCCCTTTCCCCTCCCGCCCCTCAGAGCCCAGCCATGGGCCCCCTCCCCGACCCAGACACTCTCACCGCCCCCCAAGAGGCCAGCTGCGCCCCCTCCCCTCCCCACCCCTCCGGTCCGGACATTCACAGACCCTACGCCCCCCAGATCTTCGGGATCCAGAGGGAGAAACAGCCAGTGCCACCGCTTCCTTCCTTCAGGTCATGCTGGGAACTGCAGCTGCTAGGAACCCTCCTTTCCTTCCCCCTGGCCTTATCTTCTATTTGTGAACTGGGATCTGCTGGTTCCTGTGGCCCCTAGTGGCGGCCAACATCTCTGCAGCCCATTTCTGTAGGGCAGTGTTTCCCAAAGTGTGGTATGCGTCCCCTGGTGGTACGTGAAAGGGTTTCAAGGGGTACACGGCAGAATTTTTTATTTTACTTTATCATAGGTTTTTTTTAGCAGCAGAAAACAGTTCACTAAAATTTAATATATAAGAATGGTATATATTTGTACAGTAGAAATGCACACCGGTTTACATTGTAATTATTATGATAACACGTTCAGTAACATCTAATAGCACAGCAGAGCCGACGCAAACCACGTGTGCACATTACCACGGCTCGGGCAATACACTTGCATTTGTGGCATGCGCAGAAGTCATACTGACGGATAAAAGCGAATAACTACTCGTAGTAATCTAAAGATCGTAGCAAGTACATACTTGGTGTGTATTAATATACAAAATTTCTGTTTTTGTTAAACCCATTTACAATGGATAGCTGGCTAAAAATGGGAAGTTTGAAGCGTACAAAAGAAAATTATGAAGGAAATACGAATGTTAGTGATAATTATACTGGAAAATGCAGTGATAATGCTACATCAGACAATTGTGACAACAAAATTTGTGAACCGTCTGTAAGTTTATTGAACGTATCAGCTGTAAATAAAATGAAAAAAGCCTGCAAATATGTTGAAGAATATCTTAAACTGGGATTTTCGTGGACTGGTGATGAGGTAGAGCCTGTTCCACTATGTGTGATTTGTTACTAGACTCTCGCAAATGAAAGTATGAAACCATTCAATTTAAAACGCCATTTTGATAGCAAACAAAGAATACGAGGGAAAACCTGTAGAATTCTTCGAAAATAGGCGCAAAGATCTCCAAAAGTCCCAGCAAACAATTTGTAATGTGATGGGAGGTGAAAATATGAAAGCTTTGGCAGCTTTATATCGTGTGGCATACTTAATTGCAAAGTCCGGAGCTGCTGAAGTGATTGGCGAGACATTAGTAAAACCTGCAGCCAAATTAATGGTGCAAGTGATGATTGGAGACAAGGCTAGCAAAGCTATAGGTTGTGTCCCCCTCTCAAGTAACCCTGTTCATCCTAGAATCACAGATATGGTCGAAAACATAAATTATTGTCAAAAGTACAAAAGAGTCGCTACTATGCACTGCAAGTGGATGAATCCACTGATATTGTGAATTTAGCTAATCTGTTGTTGTTGTTTGTCGGATACGAACTGAATAATGAAGTCCATGATGTTTTGTGCTGCCAACCTATGCCAACACATATAACTGGAGAAGCTATTTTTAAAGTTATTGATGACTTTATCAAAAACAATGACTTGAATTGGAGTCGTTGTGTTGGAATAAGCACGGATGGCACCAGAGCCATGATTGGTTCGAAAAAAGGAGCTGTTGCACGTGTTCGAGGTGTTGCGTCAGAAGCAAAATCGACTCATTACATTCACAGGGAAGCACTCGCCACCCAGAACATGCAGGCAGATCTAAAGCAAGTACTGGATGAAGCTGTGAAAATAATCAATTTTGTGAAAGTCTGCCCTCTGAACACCTGGCTGTTTTCTCAGCTTTTTGATGAGATGGGCAGTGATTACACACAACTCCTATTTCACACTGAAGTGCACTGGCTTTCGTGTGGAAAAGTTCTGAATCGCCTGCTTGAGCTGCGAGAAGAACTGCAAGTTTTTTAGATGAAACGTTTAACCTGCGAAACCGTATACCCGACTGGAAATGGCTATGCAAACTAGCATATATTGCAGATATCTTTGCTCATTTAAACAACCTCAATCTATCTTTGCAAGGGAAACTCATGTCCATATTCCATGTTCAAGACAAAGTGAATGCCATGGTCACAAAATTGAAATTGTGGCATAAACGTCTTAGTCGTCATGAACTGGATTCCTTTCCATCTCTTCATGATTTAGTAATAAACTCGACTAACGAACTTGATAACGATGTGTTGCAAATCATGAAGCAGCATTTGGAAAGCTTGTGGACAGATCTTTGTAAGTATTTCCTTGAACAGGATGGCATCTTTGAATGGATAAGGAACCCTTTTATCATCAATGTTCAAACATTGCCAAATAACCTCTCTGCTTCAGAAGAACAGCTCTTGGAGCTGGCTTCAGATAGCTTCCTGAAAACAAAATTTGAGCAAGATACACTGACGTCATTTTGGTTGGGGGTTAGCTCTGAATATCCAGCTCTATCGGACAAAGCTGTCAAGTATCTTCTGCCTTTTCCGACCTCGTATTTGTGCGAGATTGGATTCTGTGCGCTGGTGGGCATCAAAACAAAAAAAACAAAATTGTCTTTATTGACATGGAGCCCCATCTTTGTCTTAAGATCACAAACATCGACCCAGATATCGCTGCAATAGTGTCTGGTCAAAAGCAGTTCCATCCCTCACACTGAATAGTTTGGTTTGTACTGAAAATTTTTCAATACTTAAAGAGTAACTATTAAAACTAGTGCTTTCTTGACTAACCTAACCAAACCAACGTATTTTAATTTCAGAATGACACACATTCACTTTTTTATATACACACACACACACACACACACACACACACACACACACACTGTTCTGCCAGACTGTTGATTTGCTTCTATTATTTTAATTATTTATAGTACTTTCTATATGTAATTATTATTTCTATTAAAATCTTTTGTTTCAACTGCATGTAATATAATTTTGTATTTATTTCTAATATTCATTTAATCCAGAATGAAACGAATTAGGGGTGTGTTATAAAAATGTGGCTACCAAACCCCTCACCCCAATTATCTTCACCGGAGAAGGCGTATGCCAGTAAGACAAGTGTCTCAAAAGGGGTACACAGCTGCTGTAAATTTAGGAAACACTGCTTAGGGAAAAAGGGAAATTCTGTGTGCCCAACATTAATTTCTCAAAATTTTGCATTGCACAGTAGTGCAGAATTCCCCCGTCAGTAGCTGTAGCAGATTTGAGTGGTGAAAATATTGTAAGATAATTTCTGTACTTCAATAGCATGACTTTCTGCATAAACTGAGAAAACTAATACTAAACACTCTTCATTTAAGATGTGAAAACGGAGCTCAGGAATCTAACTGTAGCATTAAGCCCAAGCTACTTGTTCACTTAGGCAATGCCTTTAGTGTTTCTAGAATAGAGTAATGTACTTTACATTAAAAAAACATGACTGCTTATTTGTAGGATCTCTGCCATACTTTTGAAGGTGTGAGATTATGGCTAAATGTTTAGCTGGGACTGAATTGTCACTTTGCCTTTTAGATCTTTAGTTTAAGATACGTAACTGGAATAATGCAATTCTTAAGAGACTAACATGCAAAATTGACTTCCTACAGATGCTGTTGCAGATGCAAAGAAGTCCCTAGAACTCAATCCCAATAATGCCAGAGCTTTTCTCAGGAAAGGGTATGTAACCATTTAAGAAGCCACAGGCAGAAAGTTTCCATTTTCCATTTTTGAAAAATATTGTACTCATTCTAGCACTACTACAGTTTGCATCAGATTGCGGTCTCAATTGCCCTTTTATAGAAGGCAGACTAAATAAATTAATGTGGTGAGGGTCAGTCTCGAGGAGTGGGTGGGGGGAGCATTCATAGCTTTAATCATTTGGATCTTTATAAGAGGGCTGTTGGACAATGGCATTTTAAACAGTTTTAATCGAAGATTCTGGTGATTCACTGTGAAGTATCTGTAATAGAGCTCTTGTATTATTAGACAATGTGCCAAATTCCCCCACATTTCTACCTTTACAATGTTATTCTGTTCTTAGCATCCCAGTTAATTGTAACTTATAAATTACAGTTGTAGCAAATTTGTAGCTTTTGTTTATTAACAGCGAATTTAATAAGTCATGTACTACTTTTCCATCCAGATACAGTGTAAAGTAAAATATACTGTGCTTAGCGGAAGTGTGAATTCGATTGGAAACATAACTACTGTGCCCTTGTTTTTCCTGTGTGCATGTCAGGATAAGTGAATACCATAGCAAAAACTATGCTTCTGCTCTAGAGTCTTTCAAAGAAGGACAGAAATTGGACAGTAAGTATTGAAACTACACTTCTTTTTGCACACTAATCAGTAAATATTTAAAAGGTTTTATATGAGGCTCAGGTTAAATTGAAGAACAAGATTTTCAGAAGTGACTTAGGTGCTGCAACTTTTGTATACCCAGCTAGACTCGTATGAAACAGGCGTAACTTTTGGGAAGCACAGAGCACCCCCTCACTTAAAAATCAAGCCCTTTTAAATCATCTAGAATTGGCCACAAAATATCAGTAGTCACTTCTAAAAATGTAAGCCCATGTGTTTCAGTTCCCTATGGGTTAAATGAGGATATTTCCCTGCTTCAGACATACGTTGCGGATAAATTCAGGTGTTTGAGGTGATCTGGTATTATGGTGATGAGCATCATGGAAAAGCCTACAAATAGACTGAATTCCTCTTATACAAGGTGAAGTTGTAAACTAAGTAAAACACAACTTTGTCTGCACAGTTTCTTGGAATTTACACAACTCCAGATATATGTCTGAGCTCATAAACTATGTTTGTGACTCTCTTACCTTAGATTATACTGAAAACTACAGAAGAGTGTTTAATATCTCCTGTTTTTTTTCATCTCTTAACTTACTTTTTGGTTGGGCTAAGAGCCTAGTTTTCTGTCATATGGAGTTACTAATACATTAATCTCTGGATTCCTGAACTCTTAAATCGGTGAAGTATGGAGCTTTTGAAAAACTGGCCTTTTCTTCAACTTTTTTTTTTTTTTTTTTTTTTTTTTTTTTTGCATCTTGCTAAATTTTCAGCCTCCAGTGACTTTCTGTGGCAAGGAATTCCATAATCTAATTATGCACTGGGAGAAAAAATGTTTTCTTTGTCAGTTTTGACTTTTCTACCTTTCAGTTTCATTCAGTGTTTCCTTGTTTTATGAGATAGGGAGAACAGAAATTCCCAATCTACTTTCTGTATGCCATTCATTATTTTTATAGACTTTCATTGTGTCCCCTCTTATTTATCTTCTCTGTACAGTAACCCATTCCAATCTTTGCAATCTCTCTTCTTATGAGAGTTTTTCCATGTCCTTGATTTTTCCTGTTGCCCTTCTCTGAACTCCTTCTACTTAATTGTGCAATATTCTTTTTGAGATGGGTGATCATTACTGTGCACAGCCTTCCCGATAGCATTGCAGCATATAAAGGTATTATATTCTCCATTCCATTCTTATGAATTCAAACTTTTTGACTGCAGTGGCATATTGAGCAGGGGTCTTCATTGATCTGGTCACAATAATGCCCAGGTCCCTTTCCTGATCAGATTGTTAATTTAGAACCCCCTAAGGTGTATGAGTAGTTTAAATTTTTTTCTCCGGCATGCGTTACTTTGAATTTACAGATATTTAATTTAATTTGCCATCATGTTGCCTAGCTTCACCTGGCTTGTTTAGGTGTCTCTGAAGTTCCCTCACAGTCTTCTCTGATCCTTGCTAATCTAAATAGCAAAATTTGCAGATGTCAGAGTTATCTCACTAGTCCCCTCCTTTCCCCCCCCCTTCTCTCACCCTGTAACGGCTTAACTTTTTTTTTAGTTTATTCATGTGAGACTAGGGACCTTGTCAAAGGCCTTTTGGAAACCAGTCTAAAATAAACTGTAAACCTGTTCTCCTTTACTCTCTACTTTATTGACTAGTGAGATGCTATTTTCTGTTGCAGAAATTATGCTGGTTAGGTCTTGTCTCATATAACACCTTCCAGGTATGTTGTATTTTGGATAATAGTTTTAACCAGTTTGCCTGGTACAGATGTAAGGCTTACTGGTCTGTAATTCTCCAGTTTACCCCTTAAGACTTTTTTAAAATAGAGGTACAGCATTTATATCACTCTTGTTCCAGAGGGCTGGTTTATAGTTAAATTTCATACTTTTGTTAGCACAGCTCTTTCAGAACTTTAATGTGTATAGCATCTGGGTGTAGTGACTTATTTCTCTCTTAAATTATCAGTTTCTTCTAGCATCTCTTTTTAATCTTTGATAATACCTCATTTATTTCAAGAGAAGAGCAGGGCCAAGATTGGAATCTCCCCAACACCCTTTGAAGTGAAGACTGATGCAAAACAGTCATTTAGCTTCTCAGCAATGACCTTATCTTCCTTAATTGCTTCCTTTAATCCTCTGTAATATAGCAGATCCTCCAGTTCTTTCACAGGCTTCCTGCTCATGATGTACTTACTGATATACTTACAGAATCTCTTTATTCCTTACACCTTTTGCAAATATGATTTACTTTGTAAGCATATGTATTATTCAAACACAAAATGTGCACACTGTCCTAAAAGAATACACTTGAGTCCCTGGCTTACTAGGTAGGTCTGCCAGTCTTTTGGATTTTCCCTTAAATGATGATTTTCTTTTCATTCTCTATAGAGTTTCTTCAAAACCAATCAGGTTATGCTAAGATCACACTTGATATTAATCTGACTGGAAGTGAGTGCAAGTCCCTTTTAAAATTGATGAGATTTTGAATTTAGCTGTCTTGGCTTCTGTGATTTTTGTATTTGCACCATTTTCGACCTTTTTCATGCAGCTAACTGATACAACCTCCTTTGCAAACAGACTTGTTTTAGAAATCTGGATCTTCAATTTTAAATGTGAGAAAAGAAGGAAGAAACTCAGTATTATGGTCCATCCACTTCTGAGCTGAATGATGTTTCAAAATGAAAGATTATAATCATGAAGCTCAATGGCTCAACCTGCAGGCGTTACTGTACGTTTCAGTGGTGTCATGAAAATGTCTTGCTTGTAGGCTCCACATTATGTTGTTTCATCTCAACAGACAAAGTTTTGTTTAACGGTGGACTTGATTTTCAATTAATTGGGTTTTTTCAGCCTTTGGTGAGATGATCATAAATTCTGTTTTGTTGTCGCTATCAACTCTTGACAGTATTTGTTTTACTTAATTATGATCTTTATTCTATTGAGTTACTTATATTCCAACCACTTCAACTCTAGGCAAGTGGTCTTACAGTAGTAATATAAATTAATCACCTATTTGCAAATTTCACCTTTACTAAAATCATAAAGACTAATCATGTAGTATATTCAACCATGTAAAGACAGAAAAATATTAGTCAGCTTTATATAGAATTGTGTCATAGGATGCCCTGCCACCTTCAAGATGTTGCTAGATTCTAGCAAACAAAGCCCCATTAAGATCTTGAATATGCTAGAAAGGGTTTGCCAGTGTAGCTATGCTGGCAAACACTCCGAGAAGAGACACATCTTATACCAGCAAAACCCAGTTTCCTGAATAAGATAAGCTATGTCTATGCTAGGGCTTTTGCTGGTATAACTATGTCAATTACGGTTGTGATTTTGTTTTTTTACGCTCCTAAGTGACCTAGCTATGCTGGCAAAACTGTTAAGTGAAGACCAGGCCTAGTAATCCACAGCTGCACCCCAGTCCCTACTTGCTAATCACCAGTGACTTCATCCAGTAATTTGGGGCTTCTAGCAAATTCTCTCCCTATCTTATTGTTGCTTAATAGAGAGCTAGAATCTTGATTTCTCTTCCCTCTTAACTTTCTAATACAACTAGAAACCCCTAGAAAAACACATTAAATTGTGGGTCATCTGTAAACTTTTCTTCACAATTTTGGAGTACCCTCAAATAGAGTGGCTTTTCTGTACTTGTTCAAGTGGAATGCATGTGGATGAGTATTTGAGGAGATCATTCTAAGAACAGAGGAGAGATGTTTACCATCTTTGGGAACAGTTAAATGGAAGTGGTGAAGAAGCCTGAGAGCTGAATACTAGATTTGGGTCAGTTCAAACTTAATTTAACTTGCTAACTGAACTACTAGTTAGTTCTAAGTGTATTAACATCCAGCCCAACAAAGCTGGGGAGTTAGTTATGTAATTAAACACTAATATCAAACATAGTATAATTGGTTTGAAGGAGTCCTGACACTTAATATCTAGCCTTCTATATTTAAGAATCAAAACAAAACAGTTCCATTGTTGCAAGTCTGCCCTTTATGCATCCTCATGACAAGTAATAGTACCCATTTTTAGAGTAGTAGATTTGAGATAGTGAAATGTTGTATATTCAATCTCTTCTAGATGTGGATACTTCTTTTACTATTTGGATTAAAAGATGCGAAGAAACACTAAACAGTAAGAGTGGCTTCATTTATTTTGTACTTGTTTTGATATTTGCCATGCTTTTAAACATTTTTTTTCAAAATCTGAAATCTTTATAGCACTTGTCTTTGTTTACAATAAACTACTAGGTGCTCCAATTGTTTCTGTGAGGACTTTTTTTGCTTAACTTTTATAAATGTTTCTTTAGATTTTTGAAGGAAAAAATCCATGTGAGAATTAGTCATGCAGATGGGAAAAGTACCTATTTCAAGTTCAGACTTCAAGAACAAAAATCCAGATATTTCAGAAACTTTCATAGTTTTAATACAAATCCTGTGTTGGTAAATCTGCCAATGAACATAATCTTAAATAAATCCAATTTATATTAGGAGCCACACAGTTTTGACTCCTGTTGCCCTTGTGTAGAAGTACATGGAGACGAACTTAATGTAAGAGCTCTGTAGTGATGTTGGAGCATGTCTTGCGCTCTGTACCCCAAAATAGAAGCTTGCAAGATTGATAAGTGCGGCACTGGAAAAAAACAATGGAGAGTTAGAGATTTGGGCCTCCAGTTCTCTGAAGGCTGTTTCCTTCATCAAAAGAACCATTCTCATCCATCTAGCTGTGACACCATGATAAAGTAGCAATAGCCATGCTCCTACTAGTTGCTGGGACCAGCTTTGATCTGGAGTAGTAATGTAGTGTTCAGTGTGAGAGCACTGTCTGAAGCAGTGGTCAACTTTTTACTAATTCTTTGTGTGGGTTGACCAGTCTAACAGAGCATGCAACTTAGTGCAGCTTTTCCCGCACTTTGGCACAGCTTACTTTTCCTAAGTTGCCCAGGGGCTTCATATATGTGTTGCCTGTGGATATGAAGGAGTAGCTCATAAGTCTACTTTCTCCTCCACTGTGACTTTATCTGCAGACTTACTCCCTTCATGGTGTGCACTGGGAAAGAAAGATCAGTGGGGGCAGTATAAGTTGATATTAATTTAACAACAAACAGCAGAGGAACATAACTCTTTTTGTCGGTCTGGTACTTATCCTTTATAGGGCCCTACCAAATTCACGGTCCATTTTGGTCATTTTCCTGGTCATAGGATTTTAAAAATCGTAAATTTTATGATTTCAGCTATTTAAATCTGAAATTTCACTGTGTTGTAATTCTAGCGGTCCTGACCCAAAAAGGAGTTGTGGGGTGGCCACAAGGTAGGTGAGATTGCGGTACTGCTACTCTTACTTCTGCACTGTTGCTGGTGGTGGTGCTGTCTTCAGAGCTGGGCAGCTGCAGAGTGGCAGCTGCTGGCTGGGAACCTAGCTCTGAAGGCAGAGCCACCGCCAGCAGCAACGCAGAAGTAAGGATGGCATGCTATGGTATTGCCACCCTTACTTCTGCACTTCTGCTGACAGGTGCTGCCTTCTGAGCTGGGCGCCTGGCCAATAGCTGCTGCTCTCCAGCCGCCCAGCTTTGAAGTCAGCGCAGAAATAAGGGTGGCAATACGGCAACTTCCCTAAAATAATTCTGTGGACACCCCCCAACCCCCCGCAACTCCCTTTTGGGTCAGGACCCCCAATTTGAGAAATGCTGGTCTCCTCCTTGAAATCTGTATAGTATAGGTAAAAGCTCACACAAAAGACCAGATTTCATGGAGGGGAGACCACCTTTAACGGTTCATGATGCGTTTTTCATAGGCATGAATTTGGTAGGGCCCTATTTATATCATATAAAGATGGCCTCAAGATTTTTCAGTGGTTTCTTTCTTTTGCTGAAGAAATAACAAGAATATCAAGTCTTGGCTGTCTTGATTTTGCTGGAGGAACACTTTGGACTGTGGTTGGAGTTTTTTTCCATTCTCGAAGGGGAGAGGATGTCATGTCATATACCACACCAAGCTTTTCTTCCAAGTATTGAGCTTGTTCTTGTCCCTGTTTTACTCAATCTGCTTAAACACCTTTCTCCCCTCTCAGCTGTTCATGTTATAGTCATCTTGTGATGTCATTTTACCGATTCTCCAGAGGATTTTCTAGCAAAATTAGAATTCAAAACATGGTATTTTTAATGTTAGTAAAGCAGAGTTCTTTAAAACAATCTTTGAGGCACCCTCGTGCATTATAAAGAAGCAAAAAGCAGTGATTTTTTTGCTTTGCTATTCACTTCTTGAAAGAGGGACTAACCTTAAATATCTCTAAATTAGAATTTCTGGCAAAAAAAAATTTGTAAGGTTTGTATGGAAAAAATTCTCATAGTATGGTATTGCACAGTTAAGGTTGCCCAAATAATTTTAACTCTTCGTTGGTTAAACGTCATCACTCTCTTCTGTGAAACTAGAGTCCTTATCAGAATTATCTTACAAACTTGAGCATGAATGTCTAGGGTATGGATAACAAGGTACCAACTATTGTAAAAGATCTTAAACCAAAGCTTTATGTGCTGATTTGCCAAAGCCATCATGTCATAACAGAAGTTTGTTACATCTTCACTTGTTAGGAACTACTGATCAGAAGATGCAATCATTCTGTTAATCAGAACATACTTTTTGTTGCAGTTGTCCTTTCGCATGACTTTTGAAATTGAACACTTGAAATTAAATCCGTAGATACAAATAGTGTTATGATACAAATACAGAATCTTTCTGAATAATTGAAGAAAGTTGAAAGAAGCAAATCTACCTTGTAAATTAAACATGTTGCTCTTTTCTGAAAAATGCAACTTGTTTTTGTCCCTACAGAAGGATCACAGACTGAAATGGTAAGGCTTTTTCTTAACATACTTGCGGCTTACTCTTAATTGTGGCACTAAACAAGAGCATGTTTTGAGACTTTTCTTAGTTGCTTCATATTAACAGGCTCTAAAACTAACTAACTTAAGCCTTCCTACTGTATAGCATTTTTTGTGGGGGGGGGTTAACTTTAGCCTAAAGTCCTGCTCTTTGTTGATGTCAGGCTTATGGAGGCTCTTACAAAGGATTAAACGAGCACACAGTTCTAGCAGTTATATCAATGTGCATACGTTTTATAATAAAGCAAGTCTAATTTTTTCCTTTGGACAATGGATGATTAATCTTGCAAGTTTAATCAATTCCACTTAAGCATTCTAATTGCTTTTAATTGTAATTTATTAAGTGCCTTAAAAGTGCATGAACTGTTACTTAAGCAGATTTTTATTCTGCTGATGCTCTAGTTCATTTTTCAGTTGCCTCTTCCTACTGTGCACCATGGTAAAACCTTTGAACTTGTGTCTCTAGAAACAGTATCAATAGTATCTGGCATTGGAAACTTATGTTGGTCCTTGAGACTGTTGCTCTCAAACTAGTCCCAACTTATGCATATTGAAAACAGGTACTATGTGGAAAGTCTGACAAGAGTAGTGTTATACACAAGGACGGTGGCCTTGTGGTTAAAAGGAAAAGATTGGAAGTAAAGAACTCTGGGTTACATTCCCAGCTCTACTGTAGATTTCCTTTGTGATTTTAGGTTACCCATTTAACCATTGTCTCTTTCGTTAGCTGCAAAATGGATGTAATACTTACTGCCTGAGAAGATGGCTGAACTGAGAAGTTGAATTACTATTTATAAAGCACTTTGACTTCAGCACATTCCAGTTGTTTGTTTTCTGCTGGTTCCTACATAAATGGTTATGGGACTAATCAGGAGATTTGTTTTCAAAATGTTTGTTTAACTTAGTTAATCCACTGTGCATCAAGAGGAGAAAAAGGCAATTTAGTTGTTAATGTACAATGTGTGTATATAATGTTATGAATGTTTCTTTGAAAAGTACATCATGATACAGTGACTATACTAATTTAACTTTTTAATGTCTTTCAAATGTCATATGCCACAATCAGACTACACAACAGCAAACTCAGCCATCAAAAATCAAGTAAGTCTTTTTTAGCTTTATTACACTTTACATAATTTAACAATCATTTTATATAACATATGTATTTGTATTAAGCCGTTATTCCAAATTGTAAATTTAGTCTGTTCTGTAATGCACGTGTTAAAACTAAATTCTGTACACTGGATCAGATATGTTTGCTGATTGTGTTTATGGTTTGGATATGGGTAAATACCAAATCTTCTCTGAAGCGGTAAGGAGTCCTAATGTATCATAAACTTCAAACTGTTTAACCTGGTATTATTACATTATTAATGTATTAATATATTAATTTATTTAGCTATGCTTAGTGTGCCTGTCCTCCGAGTATAAGCTTCAGAATCTTCGGAAGCAATGACTTTATTTAGCATGTCAACACTAAACTCCCCAACCCGTCCTCTCAGAAAATGTATTGGTAGATCAGCTTTTCAGTATGTCCTAAAAAGTCCATGTACACAGGCTGTTGTCAAGCCAAGAACTCTCCACTGAAGATGATCAGCTCACAGAACATATCTAGGGATTTGGGATTAGGTATCCCAACTGATGTTCAACTGGGGCAAAACATAGTGCCTCTCAGTTGTACCTACCTTAGGTATTGCTTAGGCATCAGAACAGAGAGATTCTCATATATGCTTCATACAATATAAATTGATGAAAAAGTGAACTTTGTAGTAATAGTTGACAGATACTTGTTCCCTGATATTAAGTATAGGGTGAAACTAGTACCACTGTGGTAATTGATGACTGACTGCTATATGTTGCTTGTAATAAAATGGTTTTGGGTCATTCTCTTTGCATTTTAAGGTTTAAGCCAGACCACATGTTATGGGTGTTATAGGCTGGGGGAGGCTGTGCCTCCCCAAACAGCTTGGCGTGGCCCTGGCCCCAGGCTGCCTCCTGCAGTTTCCAGAACTCTCCCATGGCCCAGGCTGGCTCTGTCTGGGGCTGAGGAGAGCCGGTCTGTTGCCAACTCGGGGCAGCACCACCCGGGACTGGGGGTGCTGGGACCACGCTGCCTGGCACTCGGGCTAGGGGCTGCAGTGAGGGTGCTCTGGGCTCCTGCAGGGGATGGGGGCTCTTTCTCCCCCCCCACCCACTCCCACCAATGGCTAGTTCACTAGCTGCCCATGTTCATGACTTATTGTCTCAAAAGTGACTTCAGTTCTGAAGAGGCTAAATAGGAAGTCTAATGGTGAAAGAACACAGAGCACTAGAAGTCTAAGAACTGCAATTTTAAAGGGATGCTGTCCATTTGTCTAAGCCCCCAAATTTTACCTTAATTTGCCCTCCTCTGGAGTTAGTTCTCTGCAGACAGTTGCAGTCAGTCCTCTGTCCCTTTTGTTTTACGTTCCACCATCAAGCCACCCAGCCTGCTCTCTTGCTGCATAAGACTTCTTCCTCTAAATAAATCGATTTTTTTGAAGACTTAAGTGTCTAATTTGTTGTTTAGATTTTTGCTTCTTGGTAGAGCAGTTGTACATTTTTTCTGTTCCACCAGCAGTTCTTGTTTGCTCAAGTGCATTGAACTAACTATTGGGGAAGAAGGGAAAATCTACTCATAACTTCATTCTGCTTGCTAAACCTCAGACTTTTGTGCTGTGTAAATTCAAAACAATTAACACAAAACCCTGTAATGTTACTGTGATCTACAGTACTTGTATTTTCTTGCACCATGAGAATTTTTCACTTACATGTTTTTGAACCACGTGCAAGAAAACTTAGTTTTGATGTCCTTCTCTTTTTAAAGGTATGACTGGTACCAAACAGAATCTCAAATAATTGTAACTCTCATGATCAAGAACGCACAGAAGGATGACATCAGTGTACAATTTTCTGAGAGAGAGGTGATTACATTATGAGTTCACTGAAAAATAACTTCTTAGTTGATATGCATCTCTATCTTTCAGGACATCTATTTGCTGATACAGACATTCTGTATCGCATCATTCAGTCCATTCAATTGCCATGAAAAAGGCAGAATAAAGTGTTAACGTTCTTGTAGGAAGTTGTAGAGAACATGGTGTAAAGTGCATATTGGTGTTTTACTTCCCATGCTTTTGGTATCCTCAGATCTATTCTGACAATCATGACATGAGGTAACCAGTTTAAATGAAGCATTGCAATCTAGCATCAGTATATTTGTGTTCAGTATATTACTGGCACCATATTAATCTAGGTTTCTCTTATTCTGACACCAGACATGGGTTTGTGTTGCTTAACTGTTAATTCTTGGTGAACAAAACCATACATGTTCAGGTAGTATCTACTTTAATGACAGGTTTCAGAGTAGCAGCCATGTTAGTCTGTATTCACAAAAAGAAAAGGAGGACTTGTGGCATTTTAGAGACCAATTTATTTGAGCATAAGCTTTCATGAGCTACAGCTCACTTCAGTCCAGATTACATGCACACATCTCACTTCATAAGTAAATGTTTGAAGTATGTGGGAAGAGGGAAGTTGCATAATGTTTGTGTTCCTTTGTTAATGTTTTGCTATCTTCTTATTGTCATGCAACACTTTCCTAAAGAATGCAGATCAAACTGATGAGATAACAGCCTTTTTGAGTAGCTAGTTGGAGGCTAGGAACAACAATCTCCTATTTATTTTCTAGTACACTTTGAAATCATTGTTGAATAATGCAGTAAGAAATAGTGCAGTTTGAAATTCCTGTCTTGTGCCTGACATTTCATTAAAACATTCCAAGTGAAGAGTCATTTATTTAATCGCTGAAAGTTGTCAGTGGAGGATTAAAATTAATGCTAAGATCGAAAATTGCAGCTAGTGTACTCTGTGGTCATCACAAAGAGATGTTTATCTGTTAACAGCTAAATGCATTGGTGAGACTTCCATCCGGAGAAGACTACAACTTGAAGCTTGTTCTTCTGCATTCCATAGTACCAGAGCAAAGTACATTTAAAGTGCTTTCAACAAAGGTAAGCTTTTAAAGTGTAAATTATTTCTTTGAATATTTCTGGTGTTGAAAACATTTCTGCTCTTTTGTCTTGTGTTCCTACTGACAGTCATAATGATTAGTTTTTTTCATACAGAATTGTTTTTTTTCAAGGTGCCCTTCAGCCAACAGAAGACTTTCTAAACAGACATGTAAATATCAGAAGCTAACAAAATCTAAGATAGCTTTTACTTAAGTGCAAATGACTTCATTTATAAAGTGTGGATGTTTTTACCTACCACTAGCACTGTGGTGCTCATCTCTTTATACGTTTATAAACTTCTTACAAAACCTTTCCTAAACTTTTAGGAGTTAAAGGTTGCTTGTCATTCGAGGCAACTTTATGTAGATACAGGAAACAAGACTTGACTTAAAACCTAAGTGTTGCAGTAATTTAGGCATTCTTAATGTAGGCTTTCTTCAGATGACTGCTTGCAAAAAATTGCCATGTAGTTAACTCTTGAATGCTTTTCATGAATCCATGCTATACTTGAAACAGTGTTTAAGCACTTGAAGGCAGCATGATTTCAGCATCTTTGATAAATCTCAGTATAAGAGACAAGGAGGTAGTCTATGCAGTAGCATAGTTTGTGTATAACTGAGGCTCTTCATTTCCTGGGAATTTATCAGTGTTTATCAATTTTTGTAATACACTCATAAATTCCCAGGAAATGAAGGGCCTTCTCAGCTCCGTAGACAAGCTAGAGTTGGAGGGGTGGCTCTGTCTGGCAGGGAGAGCGGATGGGTGTCCCTGACTCCAGCACTCTGGATGGGATGGAAGAAGGTGCCCGGTACTCATGGTGCGGAGAGGGGGGGAAGAGGAGGTACTGTGGATGGGAGGAGGAGGAAGGTGTGTCCAGTATTCTCAATGGACAGAAGACATGGGGTACCTAGTACTCTTGGGGGAGGCAGCGGAGGAGGTGCCTGACACTTGTGGCAGACGGGAAAGCAAACGGGGCTCTGTTCCCTTGGGCCATGCTGAAGGGCAGGGGAAGCAATTGGGGGGCCAGTACTCACTGGGTGCAGCCTTGTGCTCTGCTCCCTGCAGTCCTGTTGCTATCAGGACCAGGTTCCCTACCTGTCTTGCTTCCCCAACTGGCCAGCAGCAACAGCCACCGGTCAGCAGTTCCCCTCTTTGTTCCCTCTCTGTACAGGTACACTGAACCATCCGGCAGAGACTCTTGAGAGTGGGGGGGGGGGGGGGGGGGCAAGTCTGTGGAGATCCAGGACATGAAAAATTGGGGTTTAAATAGATAAAAACCCAAATACTTGCTTTTGAAAAATGTTTTCAGGAATTTTTTGAAGGTTTTCAGTGATCAGTATAGGTCGTCAGTATGACTGTTAGTATCTTAGCCCCTTTTCATTAATACAAGCAGAGTTTTACTCATAGGGCTAAGCCTGAACCTTTACCTTAATACACGCAGAGATTTATCTATGGATGTGTCTATGCTGCAGTTGGACGCCTGTACCAGCTGGCTCGGGCTAAGGGGCTGTTTAATTGTGGTGTAACTGTTCAGGCTCAGGTTGGAGTCCAGGCTCTTGGACCCTTCCACCTCACAGGATCCCGAACGCAGGCTGCAGCCTGTGCTTCAGTGTCTACTCTGTAATTAAACAGCCCGAGCCCGGCCAGCCAGGGGTTTTTAATTGCCACGTAGACATGCCCTGTAGGTCTAAAGCCTGAAGGGCCTTATGTAGGAAAGAGGGGTGTGTTGGCCTTTTACTTCTACTTACACTGGTTCCACAGTGTTCGGAGCAATTCTGTGGGTGGCCAAGCTGTTGTGAAAGGGTGCATGGAGGAACTAAGCAGTACTCTGCATTAGAGCTGTTTTGGCATGGGAGATGAGAGACGGGGAACACCAGGATAAACTTGCAGCTCTAGAGCTGTCATAACACCTGTGTCAAGGGGGGGGAGCAGGTAGGCCCAAGGAGAGGAGTGAGAGGGAGACCCCCTTGTCCTTTCTGACCTTACTGTTAGTATTATACTCATTGTATCATGTCTGAAGTTATATGGTAAGCTCTTTGAGGCAGGAACTGTGTCACTGTATCTGTTCTGCAAAGCACCTCACATGCTCTTGAGCACTATAAAAATAACAGTAACTTTTTAAAAGATAAAGTGGGCATCTACAGCCCCATGTGGAGGCATTTCATCTGAGTTGGCTGGTTTGGAGTTGAGCAATCCATAATCTCTTTGGTTGACTTTAAAGCCATTCTAGGTTTTGGTTTAGGTATCTTGCAATTCCTTTTCTTCTCCACTTGAGTACGCTGAGACTGTACAACCTTGATTCTTATCCGCATTATGGCAGAAATTCTTATTCTGCTCAGCTATATTCTGGTAGTTAGTTGCTCGAATCTTTCATTGTGGAGATAATAGTTGAAGTGTGCCCTCTTGAAGTGTGACGAAACTCTAAGTTAAGTTGAAGTTTGTGATAACTGAAATCAGTGCTATAAGTTTTGACCAGCTGGTGGAGCCTAACTGGAATGAATTGAGCGGTCTTAAACACAGTAAGGTAGCTTAGTCTCAAATGTAGTTGCTTTAATTAAAAAAAAAAAAACCCTCTTACAAAATCTTTCAAAAACTAAGGCAGAGTATTTTATTTTGTCTCCTAAAATATTAGATGTTTTTAGGAAGACGGGTGTGTTTTGAGTTTTTTGTTGAAACACCTGAAACTCGGATGTCTCAGTTAACGTTTCAGCACTGCTTTAACACTGACTCCTGCTGATAACCACTCACACTAACTATATGAAGCACAAACTGCTGCTCCCACTGTTATTTTACATGCTGACTCAGCAAGTCAACCACCACTTAGACTGAAGTGTTCATACTTGCTACAGACCACAGCCTACAACATCTTGCATCTTACCCTTCTGGTGATGTCCAGAAATCACAACCACCTCCAGTATGGGCTGGAGAGCCCAATTTACCTTATCCCATCCTTTATGGGCTGAGAGCATCAATTTCCCTGATTAGATATGTAAAAGCGGCAAAGAGTCCTGTGGCACCTTATAGACTAACAGACATATTGGAGCATAAGCTTTCATGGGTGAATACCCACTTCGTCAACATGTACTCAATGGCAAGCTTGAATTTTGTAGTTTTTGTAGTGCTCTTTGCAGCAAACTGGAGATTCTGTGGCAATTTCATATATGCTAAGAAATGAGGCTTTGTATTCATTCTCATTTAATTCAATAAATCATTGTAGCATATTCTGTTAAAATGAATATAATATGAAATGTTTCTATGCCCCTAAATTTTTAACTTTGAGGCTGATTCAGAATCTTCTAGGAATATGCATAACTCTGTCAAAAGTTATACAGGGGGATGAATGGAGAAGCTAGAGGTTCTGGCAGTTAAAGGAGATTTGGGGCATTTTGAGATTAGGGATGGTGTCAGGTGAGAGTCTGAAATTTTGGGATAAGTAAATAAACTGGATGTCAATATGATCAACAGTGAAATAGTCAGCATTGGTATTGTTAGAATTCATATATTTAAGAGGGCAGAATTAATTTTTGTTTGTCACTGGTGAAGGTTTTCAGATAATCCGTGGGTATAGGTGCAGAGTGAAGACTGTTTCTGAAACTACATTGAATTTTTCTGAGTTGGTACCACTGAATTTTAAAAGGTAATGCATTCTTAGTCTTAAATGGTTCTGTCATTAGATTTTTTTTTAATGTTGACTATTAGAGCAACCTTTCAAAAACATTGGCCTGATATAACCTGAATATTTTTAAATTCCATTAAAAAAATGTAATCGGAAGTTTTCTTCCCTGCTTTATTTTTTAAAATCTTACAGCAGTCCTAAGAACATACCCAGTACTACCACCTCTCTCACCACTTTTGTTTATATTTTTACTTGCTGCCATTTAAGTTTTTCAGCTCAGCTATAGCTGTTTACTGATAAACAATGTTTTGGAAGGCCTAAAGTATGTGCACCATGAATAAAACTAATTGTACACAAAATGCTGACATTGCAAAGTAAACAAACTTACTGAAATTTTTACTAATCTGATAGCTATTCTAAGTGTTACTTGAAACAATGGCAGATACAAAATTTTAGATGGAATTGTGAACTCCTTTCAAGTTGGTAGGCTCTTTTTAACTCCATCTAAATAAAGCTTTTTTCAGTCTTGGAATTACATCTCTCACAGTTCAAAATGTATTCATGCTTATCCTCAAATTGGAAAGACTAAGAGAACTTTACATTTAATTATAAAACCTCTGTTTGTGAGTTACAAGCTATGCAGCTTGAATTGAGAACTGATTCTCAGGATGGAGTTAAGAAAGATGGGGAGAGGTGCATGTTGCAAGCTTGCATTATGAACAAAACCAAGTTCGTGATTTCAGTGAAAGTTATAAGCTTTGATAGCACAATATATGGAATTTACAATGGTTGTGAGGCACACATTTCGGGCCTTATTAAAGTGAAGCTGTACTCAGATAACACTTGAAGTTTACAGTGATTGCAAGTTCCACTTTCATGGTTCTCTGGTTTTAGCTTGTTAGTCAAGTTTAAAACCACCCCCAAAACTTAAATCCTATAGAGCTAAAGAAAATCTGAGGCTAAGATTTTGTAATATACTGATTAATGCTTGATAGCTTACTCCTGGCTTTTCCTAGTTTTTTCTAAAATGATGTCTTGCCTCCCAGTGGATTTTATTTTTAGCTAGAAATGCACTTTTTGTTTTTTAATTCTTTTAATAACCATATTCAAGACCTTTCCTAGATGGATTTCCTGATTTAGGTGAGTTTGTTTGAAGGTAGTGTTTTAACCATTGTGGGCAATTAAGAAACATCAGGTTGGGTTTTTTAATATTCAAAACCAGAGCCGACTTCTTCCAATAGGGTGATATTGTACACTTAGCGTAAGTGTTAGACGCACACTAATATAAATATTTGATTTTGTGGAAAGGTCAGAATGTGGTTTGGATGACGCTACCTTCTTGTGTGGTGCCAACATCTGACTGGCACTTACAATTGTTTTAATATTGCATGATAAGAGAGGAAATACAACTTCTGTAATTTATTTTTGCTGTTTTAAAAAGGTGAAAACAAATGTAGTCTATGTATCTCATGACAACTGTGTAGAACGTGGGTCACATGCTAACTATGCAGGTACCACTGCAGCAAGTAAAACATGAGCTGTGTAAATTTCTTCAGTAGTAGTTAAATTACTGATCTTAGTGTCTGAGAGTCTAGAACACCTTTGTCTTTTATCCAAGATGTTCATATTTGTAATGCTCTATCTTGAGAAACTTCCTAATTCATGCTGCTTGAGAACTGTCTTAAAAGAACAAAGCAGAGCTATCTTACGTAGATTTAACTTTTAACACCCTAAAGCTGGGATTTCTGGTATGTGTCCTTTTGGTAATGGAGCCGACAGTATAATATGTCTAATTTATACAAATATCTCGGACATTGTGCAAGAATAGAGAACATGTACTGGGAGTGTATTACTTGTATATAGCTCATTTTTGAGTAGGGAAAAAAAATCTTGAAGTTTGGTATGAAGTTTTTTTAGTTCTGTGAATATTGTCTAGACGCAACAAAAGTGTGATGAAAACATAAAAAAATCTCTTAAACAGTTTCAACACTAATATGGGTCCCAACCGATCGCCTTTGGGCAGGCTTCAAAGTACATATCTGATAACAACTCTGAATATAGGAATACTTTTTCCAGCTACCATTTTCCTTGATGGCTACAGCAGTTCAGACTCTTTAACCTCAGTCAGACTCTCCCACAATTTATGTCCTGCAGAAAATCCAGGCCACCAAAATTTGGGAGACTAAGTCCCAGATTTAATAAAACAGCAGCACACTCACAATTGGAGCAAAACTCTGGCTGGGTGCCACGCATTTCTGAAAACTCCCACTGTTCTCATAATCTGGCTATAAGTAGTTACGGCATTTTCTCAACCAAATAATAACTTCAAGTCATTGCCAGTACTGCTTCCTTATTAGTGAGCTATAGGTTTTTCTGAAGGTAGCAATGCTGACCTTCTGTCCTTTCCACATCTCTGAGGAAAGAAAACTCATCTATATCCTACTGTCCTTTACTAATCTAATTTTCTGGCCGTTTGACATTCTGTCTTGGTGTGGAGCTGACCTCTTGGAAGGTTGGGTAACCATATACAAATAGTTTTCAGGGTATGTAACACTTGTGCCCACAGTGTTTGGAACCCATCTCTTCTTGTGGCATCTACCTCCTAGAACTTAAACTGTTACCTACTTCTTACTCCTCCAAGGTCAGAATTTCTCTCCTGTTGTCCTTCAAACTATCCTAATATTTCTGACTTGATCCAGGTTGTTTTAAAATATTACTTGTAACTTTATAGCAATACAGGAAAACCTAAATCTCTAGGTGACTATTAGAGAGAGCTGTGTTTGGTATTAAATTTGTTTCAGACATATTTATCTGTCTTACATGAAAGAAAATTCTCTACACCATTTGCTGCAAAATTGTCTTCTCTTAAACAGCTTCCTTGTCCCATGTGTGCTTGTAACCAGAATTCTTGTCTTATGTAGCCTGATCTGGCTTGGGCAAGTGTACTCAGTCTGCTAGATCTGCAAAGGGTACCTGGGATCTGAAAGTGAAACTATCTTCTGGCTTGTTCACAGCCAGCAATAAAGGTTCTGCAATCAAAATTAAACAATTTTGGTACTGGATTCAGAAAAGAATATAGTTTTTTTTTCTAGAATTGTGTTGGCTCTGCTGTGATAATGATGAAATATCAAAACAATTTTTTGGAAGAACTCGTCTGACTGAATATACACAGAACAGATCTGCTGAGGAAGGTACCATTTCTGCATAATCATTCTTGGGAGCAGAACCACAATTTGGTCTCTAGCTTTTGCCATTACAATATCCTCCAATACCTGTATATCAATAGGTTTTCCTTTTGCAAAGAGCATTTGTGTAAACTATGTAATCTGAAGCTATCCACTTGCCTCCTCCTCCATTTAGCATACCTGTAATGAGAAACTATTGTTTCCGTAATAGCCCTCAGCTTGTTTATTTGAACACGTTATTGTGGGCCACCATACAGATACAGTAGAACCTTAGAGTTACAAACACCTTAGGAATTGGGGTTGTTCATAACTCTGAACAAAACATTATGGTTGTTCTTTCAAAAGTTTACAACTGAACATTGACTTATACAGCTTTGAAACTTTACTGTGCGGAAGAAAAATGCTGCTTTCCCTTTATTTTTTAGTAGTTTGTTTAACACAGTACTGTACTGCTTGCTGTTTTTATTTTTGTCTCTGCTGCTGCCTGATTGTGTGCTTCTGGTTCCAAACGAGGTGAGTGATTAACTGGTCAGTTCGTTGCTCTGGGGTCCATAACTCTGAGGTTCTACTGTGTGTGTATATATACTTAATGGCATCAGTACATAGACATCAGACCAGCTCATATTTCTAATACAAAATTTTTGAATCAGGTATCTGAGAAATGCATAGGTAGGTGCTGTGTATGTTACAGATTACCACTTTAACTGTTAATTGTAGTAACGTAGGTCATGCATCTTTGGTGGCTAAAGCCACAAACTTAGTTACTCACTCCTTACTTTTGTGGGAGAATTGTGAAGGAGAGTTAACTGCATTAATAGCATCAGTTGTTTTAAAGACTTATTTCCAGCAGGGGGAGCCAAAATGCAGTGCTTATGTCTAGATCACTTGTATTACTTGGACAGTTCCACTTTATATGGTTCTCTCAAATTTCATGGGCAAAAAGTAATCTTATTCACCATTCTTTCTCCAGGAAAGAGTAAAGAAATACTTAATATTCTTTGTGCTGAGTATATTAATTGGATGTTAGTCAAGATTCTTGATTCTTCTTTGTCAAACAAATGTGGTGGGAAGAGACTAAGAATTTACCAACTTGCATATAAGAAACTGTTAAAAGAAATTTTATTTAAATTATGGAATGCATGAAAGGAAAAAGGTTAAAAAAAATTCTGTTTTTGTGCAATTGTCATCAGGCCCCATCCTGCCTGCATCATTATCAGGGCTTGCATCCTGAATTTTCTGCCACCTGAGCTATAGAAATAACTATATTAGCTGGTGGCAGGAGAAGGTTTTAATCTGAGTTGTATAAAAATCAAATGAAAAAAAAGGGATTTTTGATTTAAAATTAGATTTTTTTATTTGAAATATAATTTCTGTTAATGTTTTATATTTTGATTTAATTTTAATATGCTTAGACTTAAACTTATCTCTTAAAACATTTAAGTAAAAAATAAATACTGTTTTGTCTGTTTAATTAAATTCCAGTTACCTTTCAAATGCAGTATGACACAAAACCATGGACAAAAAGTTAATTATCTAGTAAAAAAAAAAGAATGTATCATTCACCATTTTCTAACATACTAAAAACGTACAATTAATAGGAATTTGAAAATATTAAGTTGTATCATTGCTTAAATAAATGTATATAGTTATAACGTATCCTCCTAGGTAGCAAAAATACGTACCAAATCTAGGGTAACGACTCTATTTAGTTGTAAATCAACATGTTTTAATGGTTGTCTCAACCAATGACTGTACCTTTCTTTAGAAAATAACTGATGCACAAATGGAAAAGTTGTTTAAAATCAGTGAATTAAATTGAGGCTTTCCACTTGATGATTTAAATTGTTGATTTAAATTCCCTTGATTGAGGTGGATCAACCCGCCCTGCTGAATCCTCCTTGAACCAGCCACTGGAGGATTATATACAATGCACTGAAACAGTGGATTACCTATGCATGACTATCCCAGTTTTACACATACAATAGAAAAGGACAAGGACACCGAGGCAGTGTGGCTAAGTGTATGGGATTTGGGTATGCCAAATCAGAGCTAGATTGTATTCGGAACTTCTGTGTGATATAAGGCATTTCTTAATAGCTGTGAAGGGTAGAGAATGAATGAGTCAGCAGAAGTGATTTTAGAATTCATTTTTCTCCTGGTTCTTACTACTTCCATTTTCAGGGATTCTCTTCTGCCTCCAGAAGAGGGGTGCTCTTGCCCCAGGTGGTGCTCACTGATGGGGAGGATGGGTCACTGAGGCCATGTGCTGCAGGTCCCCACATTTTGGACAGGGGTCCAGCTTAATGCATGCTTTCTTCCTTCCATCCTGCTGTTATGTCGGTTTTGGCAGCAGCCAGGCTGAGTTTATTCTCCTGGTGGTTCTCAGTGCAGTGTATACTGCAGCTGGTAGGCCCTAGCCTTAGAACATTAGGGAGTTTTGGAATGCTGTCAAAATCAATGAGCAATTGATTCAAACTGTAGCGTAAACTGATGAAAGTCATCAGTTCTCTAACTCTAACAAATCTGAATGGAATTCCATGGCACCAGCAAAAGGCACTTGGTTGATGACAGGGCCTTTCCCTAGCCAAAAATCAAAGCCATGCTTGCAAACAGTTGATACTTACTGTATAAATAGAATACACTGATGTGGAATATTTTAATTTAGGTTATTACGTTATTTGTTTAACAGACACCTTATCTGGGTGACTTACAGTATGTACAAAGTATTACAGTTAAGTGCAAGTACAAAAAATGTTTACAAGTGAGATCAGGAGGTTGTGTTTGTGGTCATGGTTGAGGTTTTATTGTTCTTAAAACATAAAAATAAAACTCAATATTTTTATATCATTAAATCAGTTAATACCGCTGTTTTGATACAATATGGTGGTAGGCTACAAATGCCTAACAGAGCACGTGTTTAAAATGTACAGTATGTATACTAATATATTACTATAGGAATAATAAACATACATGGTATTGTTACAACTATAGATTGTTAGCATGTACTGTAGCTGTTTTACTGATCAGAAAAAGCAGGCTGCCTTTGGTCAGATGACTATCCCCGTAACAGCAACAGCCACTCAGACACAACATAGCAAAACGGCACCTGTCATAAATATAAAGGGAAGTGTAAACATCTTTAAAATCCCTCCTGGCCAGAGGAAAAACCCTTTCATCTGTAAAGGTTTAAGAAGCTAGGATAACCTCGCTGGCACCTGACCAAAATGACCAATAAGGAGACAAGATACTTTCAAAAGCTGTGGGGAGGGAGAAACAAAGCCTCTCTCTCTCTCTCTGTGTGATGGTTTTGCCAGGAACAGAACAGGAATGGAGTCTTAGAAATTAGTAAGTAATCTAGCTAGATATGCATTAGATTCTGTTTTCTTTAAATGGCTGAGAAAATAAGCTGTGCAGAATGGAATGTAGATACCTGTTTTTGTGTCTTTTTGTAACTTAAGATTTTGCTTAGAGGGATTCTCTGTTTTGAAACGAATTACCCTGTAAAGTATTTACCATCCTGATTTTACAGAGGTGATTCTTTTACTTTTTCTTCTATTAAAATTCTTCTTTTAAGAATCTGTTTTTTCATTGTTCTTAAGATCCAGGTGTATGGGTCTGTGTTCACCTCTGCAAATTGGTGAAGATTTTTCTCAAACCTTCCCCAGGAAAGGGGGTATAGGGTTTGGGAGGATTTTGGGGGGAAAGACGTTTCCAAACGGGCTCTTTCCCAGTTACATATCTGTTAGACGTTTGGTGGTGGCAGCGATCAAGTACAAGGGCAAAAGGTAAAATAGTTTGTACCTTGGGGAAGTTTTAACCTAAGCTGGTAAAAGTAAGTTTAGGAGGTTTTCATGCAGGTCCCCACATCTGTACCCTAGAGTTCAGAGTGGGGAAGGAACCTTGACAGCACCAATATGTTGCTACTAACAGTTGTCTACTGTAGTAGCATGTAGGGCATTGTGCTCTGGATGGCCTGTGGAGAGATGAGGAGGAGTACAGGACAACCTGGGTACACAGATGTGGTCAGGTGGTCCTGTTTACTCAGAAAAATAGGTTTTAGCCTGATTACAAGGGGATAACTATGGGCTGACTTAAACTGCCAATAATGGTAAGGGAGCTGAGAATTGAGATTGTGGAGGCTCAGGCGAAAGGTTTCTGAAAGTGTCAAATGTATGTATTAATTCCTAAATGAGTCCCAAAAGAGAGGAAAGTAGAACCCAACTGCAGAGTTGGTTTTGGCTTCCTTCTAATGAAATAGAGATTTTAGATTAGGGCTGTCAATTAATTGCAGTTAACTCATGCAATTAACTCAAATATTAATCACAGTTAATTGCACTGTTAAGCATTAGAATACCAATTGAAATGTATTAAATATTTGTGGATTTTTTTCTACATTTTGAACTATTTTGATTTCAATTACAACACAATACAACATGTACAGTGCTCACTGTATATTATTTTTTATTACAAATATTTGCACTGTAAAAATGAGTAACAAAATATGTTAGTTTTCAGTTCACCTCAGACAAGTACTGTAGTGCAGTCTCTTTATCATGAAAGTGCAACTTACAAATGTAGATTTTTGTTTGTTTTGTTACATAACTGAACTCTGAAACAAAACAATGTAAAACTGTAGAGCCTACAAGTCCACTCAGTCCTACTTCTTGTTCAGCCATGCTAAGAGAAACAAGTTTCTATACATTTACGGGAGATACTGCTTCCCCCTTCTTATTTTCAATGTCACCTGAAAGTGAGTACAGGCATTCGTATGGCGCTTTTGTAGCTGGCGTTGCAAGGTATTTACGTGCCAGATATGCTAAACAGGGGGTTCATATGCCCCTTCATGCTTCAGCCACCATTCCAGAGGACATACTTCCATAATGATGATTGTCAAGGTTCCTTCCCCACTCTGAACTATGGGGTACAGAGGTCTTAGAAGAGCAACACTCAGATGTAGAAACTACAGAACCCAAACCACCAAAAAAGAAAATCAACCTTCTGCTGATGGCATCTGACTCAGATGATGAAAATGAACATGTATTGGTCCGCTCTGCTTTGGATCATTATCGAGCAGCACCTGTCATCAGCATGGATGCATATCCTCTGGAATGGTGGTTGAAGCATGAAGGGACATACGAATCTTTAGTGCATCTGGCACGTAAATATCTTGCAACGCCGGTTACAAAAGTGCCATGCAAACGCTTATGCTCACTTTCAGGTGACATTGTGAACAAGAAGCGTGCAATATTATCTCCTGCAAATGTAACCAAAATTGTTTGTCTGAGAGATTGGCTGACATAGGACTGGGTGGACTAGTAGGCTCTAAAGTTTTACATTCTTTTATTTTTGAATGCAGTTATTTTTTTGTACATGATTCCACATTTGTAAGTTCAATTTTCATGATAGAGATTGTACTAGAGTACTTCTATTAGGTGAATTGAAAATATTATTTCTTTTGTTTTTTATAGTGCAAATAGTTGTAATGAAAAATAAATATAAAGTGAGCACTGTACAGTTTGTATTCTGTATTGTAATTGAAATCAATATATTTGAAAATGTTAGAAAACATCCAAAAATATTTAAATAAATGATATTCTATTGTTTAACAACACAATTAATCGTGATTAATTTTTTTAATCGCTTGACAGCCCTAAATTAGACTATAAACTTTCTGATAATATGTGATTTCTTTTGGTACTGGAAGATGCTGCATGTTTGCTATTGAGCGTCTTCATTTTCAGTGAGGTGCACTGAGTTGATTGGTCAGAACTTGTTAGGAAGGCGCTCGCTCCAGTTTAGGAGCTCAGGCTAATCAGAAGCCTGCTCCAGCTGTAATGAGCTTTCCAGTTTAGGGGTTTAGCATCACTCAGAAATATACGTTAGTCAGGAATGTGTCATAGCCTAGAAGCTCACTCTGGTTGGAAGTTTGGTGTATCAAGGAAGTTTGCTTCAGCCTGGGAGTTCAGCTTAGCTCAGAAATGTGTTCTAGCTATAGATGCTGTCAAGGTTCCTCCCCCACTCTGAACGCTAGGGTGCAGATGTGGGGACCTGCATGAAAACCTCCTAAGCTTATCTTTACCAGCTTAGGTCAAAACTTCCCCAAGGTACAAAATATTCCACCCTTTGCCCTTGGATTGGCCGCTACCACCACCAAACAAATACTGGTTACTGGGGAAGAGCTGTTTGGAAACGTCTTTCCCCCCAAAATACTTCCCAAAACCTTGCACCCCACTTCCTGGACAAGGTTTGGTAAAAAGCCTCACCAATTTGCCTAGGTGACTACAGACCCAGACCCTTGGATCTTAAAAACAATGAACAATCCTGCCAACACTTGCACCCCCCCTTTCCTGGGAAATGTTGGATAAAAAGCCTCACCAATTTGCATAGGTGACCACAGACCCAAACCCTTGGATCTGAGAACAATGAAAAAGCATTCAGTTTTCTTACAAGAAGACTTTTAATAGAAATAGGAGTAAATAGAAGTAAAGAAATCCCCTCTGTAAAATCAGGATAGTAGATACCTTACAGGGTAATTAGATTCAAAACATAGAGATTCCCTCTAGGCAAAACCTTAAGTTACAAAAAAGATACACAGACAGAAATAGTTATTCTATTCAGCACAATTCTTTTCTCAGCCATTTAAAGAAATCATAATCTAACACGTACCTAGCTAGATTACTTACTAAAAGTTCTAAGACTCCATTCCTGGTCTATCCCCGGCAAAGGCAGCATTAAGACAGACCCACAGACCCTTTGTTTCTCTCCCTCCTCCCAGCTTTTGAAAGTATCTTGTCTCCTCATTGCTCATTTTGTTCAGGTGCCAGCGAGGTTACCTTTAGCTTCTTAACCCTTTACAGGTGAGAGGAGTTTTCCTCTGGCCAGGAGGGGTTTTGAAGGGGTTTACCCTTCCCTTTATATTTATGACAGATGCTTATTCCAGTCCAGAGGGCCTATCCCTCTTTGAGAAATTTAATGTAGATTAGTTCAGCCCAGACTAGGACCTAGAGCTTCTAGATTTCAGTTAGGAGTTCCAGGTGAAGCCTTTTTGCCTTAAAAAAGGGCCTTTAACGGGAAGCGGGGGGGCGGTTTACTTCTAAGGAAGTTAATTGAATTTTTAGCTGAACAAAGTGAGGCGCTAGACTCAACATGATGGTTTCTGTCTGTAACATAACTTTTGGATGGCCATCTAATCAATTTCCAAATGTAGGGACTGTTACAGATATCAATAGGCAAAACCCTATTCATTTTTGTGAAAAATGCAAAACTGGAATGGAAAAAATGGTACCCTTGGAGCCCCTGACATCTGGTTAGAAGACCATCAGCTTCAATCAGACCTCTTATTGTCTATAGAATAAAGGTGGCATCCACGAATGAATTCCAGCATAACACCCCACCATCTTGGCTTTGCCCATTGTCCTAATAGAGTTTAAAATATTGACATCCTGAATGAAATGTGTCTCAGACATAGAGGGGAGGGGCAAAACAGGAGGAAGGGCCTGGGGGTGGGGGAACAGAGAGCCCCTGGAATGGAGGTGAGTGGGTTTGTAGGGAATCCCTGAAATAGAGGGAGGTAGGAGTGTGGCAGACAAAGAGTTTGGGGGAAGTCCCTGCTGTAGGGTAACCTTGACCTACAGAAGTGTGTATACATCTAGTATAGGTTAAACATTTCTTGAAATTCCACTTTCTCTATTTTTGTTAAACTCCCGATTTATTCTCTTTCCCTCCCTTCACTGCACGTGAATCTGACCTATAGATCAAATGCTGTGACTATGGACAGTAATATGTAATTAGCTGCTGCACTTATTAACCAAGGAGTAACCATGGTAGGTTGGGGGCCTAAATGATATTGAGAGCTACTCATGTTGCTAATGGGCTACAAACTGGATTTAGTTATACTGTAATCAGCACTTAAAGTTAACCTGTCAAGAAACTACTCTTGTGCTCTTAAGTTATGAATATGTGTCGAAACAAAAATAAATTGATCTTTAATATATTGCAGTCCTACTGAAACAAAATGTGAGGTACAAGTACTTTCTCTCAAGTGTCTAACTTTTAAGCAAAATAGAAAACCACTTAATTAGAATAAATATTAATATTTAGATAATGTTTAATATTGATAAAGTAAGATCCATAACATCCTCTGTTACAAACACAAAATTAGAACTTCACAGCAGAAGTTGGTATGAGTGCACAAACATAAATTTTATCAGCTATAAATGTGAAATCAGAAAATAACTGGGAAGTAGGTTTGTTTCCAGTAGGATCCTATATGGATCTGTTCTTGGCCCTTTGCTCTTTAACATTTTTATCAGTGACCTGTAAGAAAACATAAAATCATCATGGATAATATTTGTGACACACAAATAACAAAGGACAGGTCATGGGTTCGGTGTAATCTGGTTCATTTGGCAAACTGGACGTAAGAAAACTATGATTTTAATACGGCTAAATGTAAAGGTATACATCTAGGAACAGAGAATGTAAGCCATACACAGAGGATGGGGGACTCTGTTTTGGGAAGCTGTAACACTGAAAAAGATTTGGGGGTCGTTGTAGCTAGTGAGATGAACATGAGCTCCCAATGTGATGCTGATGCAATCATGGGATGCATAAACGGGAGTTTCGAGTAGGAGTAGAAAGGTTTATTTTACCTCTGTATTTGACACTGGTGTGACCGCTTCTGGAATGCTGTGTGCAGTTCTGATGCCCACAATTCAAAAATGATGTTGACAAATAGGAGACGGTTCAGAGAAGAATCATGAGAATGATTGAAGAATTAGAATGCCTTGTAGTGATGGGCTGAAGGAGGTGAATTTGTTTAGCTTAACAGAGATGGGTAAGGGGTGACTTGATTACAGTCCACAAGTTTCTACATTGGGAACAAATATCTAATGATGGGCTCCTCTGTCTAGCAGAGAAAAGTATAACGATCCAGTGGATGGAAGTTGAAGCTAGACAAATTCAGACTGGAAATATGGTGTAAATTTTGTACAGTGAGGGTAATGAGTCATTGGAACAATTTACCAAGGGTTGTGGTGGAGTCTCCATCACTGACCATATATATGCAGTAACTCCTCACTTAACGTTTTAATTATGTTCCTAAAAAATGCTACTTTAAGCGAAACAATGTTAAGCAAATCCATTTTCTCCATAAGAATTAATGTAAATGGGGGGGGGAGGTTAGATTCCAGGGAAAGCCACACACACAGTATGAGTTTTGAACAAACAGTTTAATATTGTACACAGCAATGATGATTGTGAAGCTTGGTTGAGATGGTGAAGTCAGTCTGGGATATTTCCCAGGGAATGCCTTATTGCTAAATGATGAACTAGCACTCAGCTGAGCCTTCAAGGGTTAACAGGTTGTTAATGTAGCCTCACACTCTACAAGGCAGCACAAATGGAGGGAGGGGAGACAGAGAGAGGCGCGCATTGCCCCTCTAAGGACACTGATCCCACTCTAAGTACATTGTTTTTTAAGTAGATCAGCAAATTGAGACAGCAGCTGTTGTTAGCAAGCTCCCTCTGTCCTGAGCTCTGGGGTGTGTGTGTGTGTGTGTCTGTCCATGTCCCCTGCTCTGTGGAGATGGGGTAACGGGGAGGGGGGGACACCCTGACATTAGCACCCCTCTGCCTCCTCCTCTCCCCCCCCCCCCCCCGCACAGCAAACAGGAGGCTCCCAGGAACAGCTCCAAAACAGAGAGCAGGAGCAGAACAGGGCAGTGATGGGAGGGACAGCTGAACTGCCTGGCAATTGCTAGCCTGCTGGGTGGCTGCCGCACAGGAAACTTAGGGGAGCTGATAGTGGGGCTGCTGGTCCGCCCTAGTTCCAAGCCCCCACCAGCTGGCTCCAATGGGCTGCTCTCCCTGCAAGCAGTGGACAAAGCAGGCGGCTGCCAAACATTATAAGGGACCATTGTACAATTTTAAACGAGCATGTTACCTAATTGATCAGCAACGTAACAATGTTAACTGGGACGACTTTAAGTGAGGAGTTACTGTATCAAGACTGGATGTTTATCTAAAAGATAGGACGTAGGGATTATTTGGGGGGGAAGGTCTGTGGCTGTGTTATGCAGGAGGTCAGACTAGATGATCACAGTGATCCCTTTTGGCCTTGGAATCTATGAAAGTAAATTGTAAAATGTGTTCACCTTTGTCCAGGCAGTGAAAATCCAAACTGACATGGTGTTTGTCAGAAACCAAGACTCTAGTCTGTAATCTGTCAGTCAGCAGCATTCATTTCAAAAATGCTTGTTTTAAACACATTTAAATCCTATTTATATAAATAGTGATGTGTTGTTCACAAGAGTGTTTATCAGATCAACTCTCAAGCTCTCAAGAAATTCTTTCCCAAGTTCATAGGTTTCTATTTTTAGAAAGTGTGGTTGTATGGTGATAGTGTGCACGTTTCCCTCCTTTCTGTTCCTGCCTGCTGCTTTAGCTAATGAGTTACTCCAATGGAAGGAGATTTGAGTCGAGATCTAACCATGTTATCACTACTCTCGCTCAAATGTTTTCATCTTTCTTTCTTTTAGTCAGCTGCTGTTATTGAAATGATTTAAAGATTAAGAAGGCTGCATCTTATGTGTTAGGTATTGTTTTGTAAACCACCTTTCAGGGATAATTGTCATATAATAAGACTCTGGCTCAGGGCCATTTGCAGTAGAGGGAAGTGTAATAAGAATTAGCTACAACATTACAAACAAATACCGGTATCAGTGGAGCAGAAACAACAGTAAAGCTTGATTTGCATTTTCCTGAAGCATGGAGAGAGTACTGTGATGGGCAGGCAAGACCTTCAGAAGGAATCCATGAGGTCGAGGTATGCTGGAAAGGGAAAGCATTTCGGTTTCAAAAATAATAATTAGAAGAAAGCGTATGTACCTAATTTAAAAGGTGTTCTACTCTTGAGTGTAAACATAACAGTTGTTAGAAGTAAAGTTTTAGCTCAAATTAATTGCCTAGTGTACAAATATCTAATTAGGTAATTCTGCACAATGGAACTAAATAGGCAAAAGTACAATACTTAGATTGTACAAATAGTAGTGGTGATTGGCCGTACATTAGTCACTTACTCTGTTACTGGCTGAATCAGATCTCAAAAATAAGAACTAAAGTTAAACTCTAAAGGCCTACAATAAAAATTTAAGAATATGGATCTAAATCTGCCAGACAGCCAAAGCAGTTATGTCACTCAGAGGAAAAATCCACACCCCTGAGCAACATAGTTAAGCTAACCTAAATCCGCATATAGATAGTGCTAGGAATTCTTCTGTCGACCTAGCTACCACCTCTTGGGGAGGTGGATTTACTACATTGATGGGAAGGCTTTTCCTGCTGTGCCCCTGCAGCCTTTTAAATGTAGACTTCGTCTCGGTAAATTAAAGCATAAACCAACATTGACAAACTGTGGCAGGGAATGTGAAATATAAAGGAAGATGAAGACAGTGAAGGGTTCAGTTAAATAGGTTTCTTGTCTCTCCCACCCTCCGGTCCCCATTCGTATCAGAAGAGGCTGCAACCATCAAGGTGAAATGCTTAGGGCACGGACAGAGGTTTAGCAGTAAGGATGGAGAGTCATTATTTATAGTGTGAGAGGAAGGGCCACTGTCTTTTCACAGTCTGTGCAGAAGGGTGTAATAGAAAAGGGAAGGATGTAGAATGATGTTGTAATCAAGTTCTGCACAGCTGAAGAAGCAGGGAGTTAAATGACTGGTTTAGTCTGTTCTAATATCACTAGAGGGGAAACTTTTTACTCACTTTACCCAATCCAGCATTATGAAAGCTTAGAAGGTAAGGAGCACTTCAAATTTATTAATTGACATTTGAGCCATTCTTTGAGGTGGTGTGACTTGCCACACCTAGCAGCATAGAAGCCTTTTTATCTCTCCATGACTTACATGGAGCTCTACAGACCTTACAATTATCTTAAAACTAATCACAAAACTATAGATTAGTGAGTTTTAATGTCTGAAAACCGAAAAGTGTGGTGATTGTCTGTTTTTAGCGACACTCCTCTTACCTGCTTTCCAAATCTTACTTAGAACTATTGTAGACTTTTACTGAAGGCTAGTCATATTGGCATAGATCATGGATGTTCCCTGACTGCCCCCCGTTCCTCCATTCTTCCATAATTTTTTAAATTTGACATTTCCCCCATGAATTTCACTATTGGTTCTTCATGATCAGGTTAGACTCAAGTACAGACTTCTCTTCCTGAATGACAGGTTAAGCAGCTGGAAGGGTGACTGTTAGGGGGCTTATTCCTTCACCCACTTACTTCCCTGGTCCTTCTCGCATGAACAGAGAGCAGCAATACCCAAAGTCCAAAGGTGCAAACAATTCGATGTTTATTGGGGTGAACTTCCAGCAAGCATGATTCCAATTTCCTTCCTTAGTGTCCCCCTTCCCAGCTCTGACACCACAGAGCCTTACATCTGTGTCCTTGTTCCCATTCCTGCCCTTAGCCAAACATGATTCCAATTTCCCCACCCCCATTCCCTGTTCCCATTTCCCCTCCCCACACCCCCCCACTCACTTCCTGATTGACCGCAGACTATATAGTAAAACTTGAGTTCTGCTTAGCTATACCTTAACCAATCATTTTCCTGAAATTTAACTAACCAATCCTAACATACTGTAACATGATTATGTAACCAATTGTATCCCACCACCTTAATTAGTTTACACCCAGCAAAAATAATTATACAGCAGACAGAAACAATCACAGAATCAGATTATACAGACAAACAATAGCAAAGTGAAAAGGAGTACTTGTGGCACCTTAGAGACTAACCAATTTATTTGAGCATAAGCTTTCGTGAGCTACAGCTCACTTCATCGGATGCATACTGTGGGAAGTATGCATCCGATGAAGTGAGCTGTAGCTCACGAAAGCTTATGCTCAGATAAATTGGTTAGTCTCTAAGGTGCCACAAGTACTCCTTTTCTTTTTGCGAATACAGACTAACATGGCTGTTACTCTGAAATAGCAAAGTGGGAACTATAATGACAAAACAATACAGAAGTGAGATTTCACATCCCAGCTATTGATAAGTGAGTTCTTGCCAGACAGGATGCTATCAAACTAAGTTTCCTTTTCCATCTTCTAGGCACTTCCCTTTCTCTGGAGGTGATAGGCACTATCAGGACAGGATTGTATTCCGAAGAGCCCAGTAGCACCTTATTTCAATGTGACTAGTTTGGAATGTGTGGATGTGACCGGTCCTTCCCAGCTTATGGCTGCCTCTGCTGCTTAGCCAAAGGCCTTAGCCTAAGAACAGGGCCTCAGACTGTCACAGTAAGAGAAGGACCTTACACCGGCAGACAGTGATTTTGATTCTTTAATATCTCTATAACTAGCCAAGTGATAAGAATACACCTAAATTCTTAAAATACAGGCCTTTGCAGACAGGCCTGAATATCTATATCCTAACAGTTTCTGACTATTCTTAGTTCTGTAACTGAGGCACCCTTAGGTATTAAAGAGGATCAGTTGATGCGCTGTAAAACACTTAGTGATTTCGTTCTGATTTGTAACCTTGTCAGACTCTTTGGAAATCCTAATTTAGAAGAATGGAAGAAGTAAAATACATATAGGTGCTGGGGAGAAAAGACTTTCTAAGAGCAGAAGGTAAAGATTGCCATAAAACTCCATGTTTTATAGAGTATACCCGTGGTCTGTATTTTGTGGGGGAAGGAGGAAGTAGGGGAACTTCATTCTGACACCTCAAGTATTTGGATATGGTCTGGGAAACATCTTCAATGTGTAGTTCCTAAATTTGGTAGCAGAACAAATGAACAGTGCATCCAAGTTCAAAAGGACTTGCATCACGTAGGTAATTGGGCCAGCAGAGAGCAAATGTAGTTTAATGTTAAAGCGGGGAAACAGTTTGGGACTAAGATTTATGTAGAATACTAGTTTGTACTACTCTTGAGCATCACACACACCAACAAGCTTCTAGAATCGAAGTTTAGTTCTACCCCCTTTTCAGAAAGTAGAATTCAGTTGTGACAGATGTACCAAAATTCTTTGCTGGGGCCTGCAATGCTTAAAAAAAGGTGCTGATTCACCTAAGTGCTTCACCTAAGACTTCTAGTTTTTCTGTGGCATGCTCCTTTCTCTCCTCTTCTGTCTCTTCAAAACTGAAGATTGGTTTCTGTGTAAGGTGGTGCAGAAGCAGGAATCGCAAGGCCACCAGTATTCTTCAGTTTGTTCTGATCAGGAGTGACACCAGCTAAGTTTCAAATAGCCTTCTTTGATTACTAATACTAATGTTACTTACTAAATAGCATTTTCTAGATAGTTTCATTTTGTAGGCTTTACTGCTAGAAATGCAGACCGCAGCAATAGCAAGTGACTTCATTTTTAGAAAAGAAAGTTTCAAAAGAAACTGAATTAAATATTTTTCAGAAAATGCTGCAGTAAGGTGCTGCACACTCCCAAATAACAAGAATAGAGGGGGATAATGTACTAAGTTTTCTGAATATTGACTTGGTGGGAGGAGGTGACATCATAAGAAGCTGTTGAGGCAATGTGTTCCTGCGCTTAGGAACAGCAGTTGAGATCACAGTATATGGTGGAGGAGGAAGCATTGTTTTGCTTTGGGCTTGTCATAAATATAAAGGGAAGGGTAAACCCCTTTGAAATCCCTCCTGGCCAGGGGAAAGCTCCTCTCACCTGTAAAGGGTTAAGAAGCTAAAGGTAACCTCGCTGGCACCTGACCAAAATGACCAATGAGGAGACAAGATACTTTCAAAAGCTGGGAGGAGGGAGAGAAACAAAGAGTCTGTGTGTCTGTCTATATGCTGGTCTTTACCGGGGATAGACCAGGAATGGAGTCTTAGAACTTTTAGTAAGTAATCTAGCTAGGTATGTGTTAGATTATGATTTCTTTAAATGGCTGAGAAAAGAATTGTGCTGAATAGAATAACTATTTCTGTGTATCTTTTTTGTAACTTAAGGTTTTGCCTAGAGGGGTTCTCTGTTTTTGAATCTAATTACCCTGTAAGATATCTACCATCCTGATTTTACAGGGGGGATTTCTTTATTTCTATTTACTTCTATTTTTTATTAAAAGTCTTCTTGTAAAAAACTGAATGCTTTTTCATTGTTCTCAGATCCAAGGGTTTGGGTCTGTGGTCACCTATGCAAATTAGTGAGGCTTTTTATCCAACATTTCTCTGGAAAGGGGGGGTGCAAGTGTTGGCAGGATTGTTCATTGTTCTTAAGATCCAAGGGTCTGGGTCTGTAGTCACCTAGGCAAATTGGTGAGGCTTTTTACCAAACCTTGTCCAGGAAGTGGGGTGCAGGGTTTTGGGAAGTATTTTGGGGGGAAAGACGCGTCCAAACAGCTTTTCCCCAGTAACCAGTATTAGTTTGGTGGTGGTAGCGGCCAGTCCAAGGACAACGGCCTTGGAATATTTTGTACCTTGGGGAAGTTTTGACCTAAGCTGGTAAAGATAAGCTTAGGAGGTTTTTCATGCAGGGCCCCACATCTGTACCCTAGAGTTCAGAGTGGGGGAGGAACCTTGACAGGGCTGATCTTAGACCAGAGAGTATGTTAAAACACATCTGTTGAAGTCCTTGCCTCTTTTGGGGGTGTTCTCATCACTTACCACTAAAGTTCTGTGTTTTTTCACTTTTCCAGGTTGTTGGTAAACAAAGTAAATCTCTATGTAAACTTATGTAGGAAAGGGAAATGATGGTGTGCAGCCCACCCAAAGAAAATGCAGGGATAATTGAATGTTTCATGCATTTTAAAACCCAACATACAGCTTTGAATATGCAGGACTTCAAAGCAGAAACCTAGGGATTGAACAAATGACTGTGAGTTTACTTCCTGTTTTAAAAACCATCTTAAATTATTGCTTACCTGCAGATGATTTGATGAATGGATGAGGTAGAAGTTCAAATTTCTGATCAGCATGATGGTGTTTAAGCAGCTTGTTGCTAGGAGCTTTGGGGCTAGCATTTTATAAAGGTCTCTTTGTTCTTAGGTCTGCAGGGATCCCCAGGTTATAGTGGCTTTAGGTAAAACTATGTATTCTGATCAGACAAAATAGGGAATTTTTAATAATTAAGACACAATTTAAGGTACTGTAGCATTGTACTAACTGCATTCTTGTAAGTGAACAGTATAATTCTGTTTTGAGGTGAAGTTTGTCTTAAATGTAAATACTGACTTCTGTAGCATTTAGGAAAATTGTATCTGTTTTGGATTTTTGAAGTTTGAGGTAAGCTACTGAATTCTGATCGATGTAAAAGTTGCATTTCGTTCTTCTGAATAACTTGTATTGCTATAGTGCTCAAAGGCTCTAAGAATGGGGATTCATTTTGCTAGATACTGTACTGACATGCAGAAAGACACAGTCCCTGCCCGAGAGTTCACAATCTTAATTTGAAACAAGACTCAAGTGAATAATAAACAATAGGGAGTAAAAAGGGAGGAGAATCAGTGTAATAAAATTATGCAGAGGTTAACTTTTGTGTAACTGAATGACATAGATTTGAGATTTTTTACTCATAAATTAGTATCTGCGACCTCTGACTGTTCTGCAACCTAGCCTACTTTAATCTGCAAAACTATTTATTGTGATCTGGAATTACAGGTTTTGGTCTTTATACATCTTGTATGTTCTATAGATTGAGATAAAAATGAAGAAGCCTGAGGCTATAAGATGGGAGAAGCTGGAGGGGCAAGGAGATTCTCCTAAGCTAAAACAATACACATCAGGTAGGTTTGTTTTTTTTACCTCATTTAGCATTTAATGTAAATATACATATTGTCCTATTAACATTCTTTCCAATTACACAGAACATCTTATACATATGATATATTGTAGTAATAGGTTTCAGAGTAGCGGGCGTGTTAGTCTGTATTCGCAAAAAGAAAAGGAGTACTAGTGGCACCTTAGAGACTAACAAATTTATTTGAGCATAATGCGTCCGATATAGTGAACTGTAGCTCACGAAAGCTTATGCTCAAATAAATTTGTTAGTCTCTAAGGTGCCACTAGTACTCCTTTTCTTTTTGTAGTAATAGGTTTACCTATAGTAAATGTAAACATGTAATTCTGATACTCTAATTTCATGAACTTCATGGGTAGTGGGAATGGATTCTGATTGGTAGTAAAGCCCTAAGAATTCAGCTGTTCACTCTGCTCGTGGCTTTCATCCACCTGAGGGGATTATTCAGGATGCTTGCTTGTCATCTGGGTTTCTCTGGGAGCTTATCGTTTTACTGGGCTGCCTAGTTAAACTGTATTCTCCTTTGTTGCATTGAGAGGAGCTTGCATCTTTTGGAGAAAATTTTAGTTTAATAGCGCTCACATACATCAAAAGATTTTCGTGATACTTGGCTTAATTTTCCTTTAATTTCAGCTCATTACTTATACCCCTTGTACCATCTAAAATGACTCTCCCCTTTCATTTTCACATTTGTCATTTCTACATGTCTGGTATGCTCTGCGCTCCTCCACTCCCATCATTGCTTAGCCAAGCTACATATTGTGCTCATTAATATTTCCTTATAAATAAGTCTCTATAGCTGCCTAATCCCTGGTGTCATGTTCATCTTCTTCCTTCTGATTTACCTCCATATTTTTGTTGTTGAGGCATCCAAACCTGAAAGAATTATTCTGTTTGCAGTCTCAGATTTGTAGAGTATTGGATGTCACTTCCCTGTGATGGTTCTGCATATGTAGCCCAAAATTGCATTAGCTTTTTTTGCTGCCACACTCAGTGCAAGCTCAGCTTCTCTGTTTATATCATATAGGGCTTTTCAGCATTACTGCGTTCCTGGTTTCTGCCTCCCACTATATTTTGCTTCAGATAACTTTTCAAGATGATCCTCATTTCTCCCCTTGTTTTCAGCCTTGCTTAGGTTCCTTTTTTGCCTGCCCTCCCTGATGTTTGCAATGCCTCCTGATTTTTAGTATGAACTGCAAGATATTTTAATGTGACCATTACTTAGCCTTCCAGAGATCATTAAGGCTGTGATCCAACCAGGGCTTTGGGGTAGAGCCTGCAGAGCAGCAGGTTTTTGCCTGGAGCTGGAGCGGAGCCAGAGCACAGCTCCAAAGCCCTGGATCCAACACCCATTGAATGGAAGAACTCCCAATGACTTCACTGGTTATTGGATCAGGTCCTAAGATCTTGAATAACACCAGCTCTGACAATTACCTTGTGACATATGGATACATTGCCAGTTCATGATTTTTCATGATGTTCAGCCCATTTTAATCCTTAAACTTGGCTCCTATTCTACCCAATCAGACTGAATTTTACAAGATAGGATATTGTGCTGTATCAGATGATCCACCAGAAAATCCACCTCCTACAATTCCCTTCATTTGTTAGCTTTAAAATTCTGTCCAAAAAAGCAATCAGGCTTGTCTGGCAAGATCTGTACTTACAGATCCATGGTACTTTTTGTTCAATTCTGGGTGGGGTTATTTATTTCATGCTCTAAATGTTGCCAAAAATGCCGATTTAACTTACTGCAGCTGTTCTTTCCAGACTCCAAACACCTATATCCGTCATCCTCTCATTATACAAGGAACTGGGATAAGTTGGTGGTTGAGATCAAAGAAGAAGAAAAGAATGAAAAATTAGAGGGGGACGCTGCTTTAAATAAACTCTTTCAGCAAATCTATTCAGATGGCACAGATGAAGTGAAACGTGCCATGAACAAGTCCTTCGTAAGACTTCAGTCTATCCTTACATTTTTGTGAATGCTATAAATACCTTGAGGCCAGATCTTGTGGGCCGAGTCATTTGCATATACAAATGCGGTAATCGAAGGCAAATAAATATTTAGACATCTCTCTGTTTGCACCTGCAATTGTGGTAAAATGCATAAATGCACAAGAACTTATATATGAGAGTCTCTAGCATTTGGAAACTCGGCCCCTACTGAGTATGAAAACAAATGATCCAGTGATGTTGCTATGATAGCATTTTTATGTACTGGCAATCGGAAGAGTTGCATTTCTCCGTATTGTTAATTCTGAGTGGTGAGCTTAGACTTGGAGCACAAAGATTGCACTCCATCCTTGCTCATTTTTTGTTTGAGTCTATACTAATGTCAGTGGGAGCAACTTGCCACTTCCTGGTTGGTCATAAGAGGAGAGAACCTAACTCCTCCTCATTTTTCTGTCAATTGCTAATTTTCAAATAGGAGTTTGAGTGCACAAGAATGCATGATTGGACCATTAGAGACTACTGTATATTGAAGCAGTGTCACTACTTATTTGCCTTAATCATATCAAAAGTGGACATATGACAACAGAAACTATTGCTTTATTAAATTTTAATGTCAGAAGTCTTATGTGCAAAATATGCGAAGATTGATACAAAGATCATGTGCACATCCTATGTCTAGATCAAGTCATCTTCGTTTAATATAATCATAATTGCACATAGTATATAGGGAAGGGTTTGAGGTCTGGAGAATTTCAAGGGAATCTGCGTTAGAGTCTGTAGGAAACAGTGCACTAGTCTTGCAGAACTTAATCTGCTATAAAAACTGTGGATTATTTTAAATGACTAGCTATAACTAACTTTGGCAGACTAAACAGATGTTTTTCCATATTGCAGATGGAGTCTGGAGGGACTGTTCTGAGCACCAACTGGTCTGATGTGGGGAAAAGAAAGGTAGATGTAAATCCTCCTGATGACATGGAATGGAAAAAATTCTAATCTGTTGATTTGGCATCTTTGTGTTGCCCATATTCACATACTGACCATTGTGTATGGACATAGCATTCTTGGATTTAAGACACTGAATGTTCCCTTGAAGATCGGAATTATCGTCTTTACATCTTGCGTGCTTTAGTAATTCCTTTGACTGCAGGTGTTAAGGTTTAATCAGGAATGGAAGCCTATTTTTCATCCCTCCTGTCCATGAGGAGTTTTCAGAAACAGATTGAACTAAGTCATAAATACACATTTTCTACTAGCTTTATCAGTTCTGTACTTTGGGGGATGAGGAGACCTTTAATGGGCTGTTTAGGATTATTGCCTTATTTTTAATTCACAGTATTTCTGTTGAATAATTTATTAGCTCTGGCAACTTTGGGTAAACACACTTTTCAACTACAGTGTTAATTGTTTGCTCTCTAACTCTGCTTAAGAATAAAACTGTAAAATATACATTTTTCCATAAAGAAGTTTGGTTCATTTTATTTTTTAAGTCTGAAAACTCAGCTATGGAAGAAAAAACATAGTCAAAATTTACATTTGGAGAAGTCATAGCTAAGTAGTACAGATATTGGGAATCAAACTTGCAAGTACATAGGAGCAAGACTCCTGCTCTGCTAAAAGAAGAATGAGCTCCCTGTTCTCCTCTTCTTGGAGGGAGAGGAATCACCAGAGAAGGAAATCTGAAGTAGAAGCAGCACGATTGAGGAATTGCTAGGGCTCCCATCCTTCCTACCTGTGGGTGGATCTGCAGCACCGGATGGGTGGGAGGGTGGGGTGGGAAGAGGATTCCTAGATCTGGAAAAGCTCTATCTGCCTCTTCTATAGGCAGATGTGTCCTTTGCCAGTCCTCTGTTTCTACTCACGAGGAAAGGGAGTAGAAAAACAATAATGCACAGATTTGCTTACCATCTCTTTCTGATTGTATTGATCTTCTAAAATGCAGGACGTTGCATTGTGTTTCAGTATTTTTAGAGACGAGCCCCAGCATCCTTCACTTTTGGTCTATACCAATACAGGTCTTCCATCCTGATAAAGTTTTAAAAGGCGATATTTATAGAAATGGGGGTCAGAATCCTCTGGGATGAGCTCCCATCCTATCTCTGCATGCACACTTTGGTTGGCTGGCTGTGCGCCTTCAAAGGGATATAAATGTGTTCTCTTATCCCTCTTTTCATGCCTTATTCCATCACTGCAACATTGAGACCTGTGCCAGCAGCTACCAAAATTGGTGAGGTGTCCTTCTTTTGATCTGTTAACTATTTGTTGCAAGCACAGTTCACCAAAATAGTAGAAGTTTCATGTAGTCTGGGTGGGAAGGGGAAACTGATCAGAATGGTGGTGGGGAAAAACGAATTTTCCTAATGAAACATATCCGTAAAATAAAGCTTTTATAATGTGTGTAATAGAATCATAGACGAGTAGGGCTGGAAGGGACTTCAAGAGGTCATCTAGTGTAGCCCCCTGGGCTGAGGCATGACCAGGTAAACCTAGATCATCCCTAACATATTTGTCCAACCTGTTCTCAAAAACCTCCAGTGATGGGGATTCCACACTGTCCCTTGGAAGCCTATTCCAAAGTTTAAGTACCCTTATAGTTAGAAAGTGTTCTATAATACCTAACATAAATCTCCCTTGCTGCAGAGTAAGACCATTACTACATGTTCTACAGTTGACCATCCTTGTATTCATAAACAGCCTCTTAACACAGGGGTGGTCAGTTATTATTTGTGAAGGTCCAAATTTCTTGGTCAAGGTATAGACTCCAGAGAAACATTTTTCACACCACAATAACAAGAGTGATAATAGGTAAGTAAAAAGATTTCACTGTCCATTCAAAAAACGTCTGGTAGTCTGGATTTGGCCCATGGTCCACCTATTGACTTACTCCTGTCTTAACCCCTGTTATCAGGTCTCCCCTCCAGTCGTCTTTTCTCAAGACTAAACATGCCCAGTTTGTTTAACCTTTCTTCTTAGGTGAGGTTTTTCTAAATCTTTTGTCATTTTTGTTACTCTTCTGTGGACTCTCCAATTTGTCCATCTTTCCTAAAGTGTTTAGACCCTTTACTCAACAGAATTACACACACTACTCCAGCTGAGGCCTTACCAGCGCTGAGTAGAGCAGGACAGTTACCTCCCATGTGTTACATATGACACTCCAGTAAATACACCCCAGAATGATGATAGCCTTTTTAGTAACTGCATAACATTGTTGAATTACAAACTGAATATGAATCACTATAACCCCCAATCCTTTTCATCATTACTACCACTTAGCCAGTTATTCTGCATTTTGTAGTTGTGCTTTTGATTTTTTTCCCCTTCCTACGGTAGTAATTGCACTCCTTATTGAATTGCATCTTGTGGATTTGAGACTAAAACTCCAATTTGTCAAGGTCATTTTGATTTCTAATTCTAACCTTCAAGGGGCTTGCAGACTCCTTCCAGCTTGGCGTCACGTGCAAATTTTGTAAGCACTCATAATCCAGTCATTAATGAAAATATTGTATAGTATTGGCCCTTGTGGGATGCCTCTAGATATGTTCTCCCAGTTTGACAGCAACCCATTGATAACTACTCTTTGAGTACAGTCATTCAAACAGTTGTGCATCCACCTACACCACGCTAATTTGCTTATTAATGTAATGCGGGACTGTCAAAAGCCTTACTTACCATATATCACATCTACTGCTTCCCTCCCATCCACTGAGCCAGCAAATGTGCCAAAAATTAAACTATGATACACTATGTAAATGCATGCTTTCTCTGAAGGTTATGGAGAACAGAACTGCTGCTCACCTGCCATTCTAAATTAGCAAGATATCTTCAAGACACCTGCGTGAAAGGAGATGGGCATACAATAAAAAAAAAAGCCAAAGCAGTAAAATTGCACATGAATTTTCTTCTACTTTTGTCTTATGGAGGCATGTTTCATCAGTACTTTCCTCCATACAAAATTTAGTTCCAAATGAAACTAAGCATCTGGAGGGAAACTTACAAAACCCATATATGATACACGTACATTGAATTTCCATTATTGGGGCTTGGTCAACAGCTTGCTCCAGGGAGTGTTTTATGCTACCACGCAGAAGATGTCAATTTGATCCTTTATTATTTGACCAGACAATAATGATGCCACTTACAAAATAAGGAAGAAACATGTCCTACTGCTCTTTAGCTCTTGCATGAAGCGCTATTGACAAGCTCTGAAGGTGGATAGGCTTTGATGGTGGACCGTTGAATGAGTGAAGAAAACAGAATATCACCATGTTCCAAAATATCCCTCCATGTCAGTGTTGGAGTATTAAATCTCCCATTGTACATAAATTACTGCATTTAACTCAACTCCAGGATTGCTTACTGGGCAATTACAAATTGTCTTGGGTGTTGTCTACAAAAGTTTGAAAACAGAATAACTATTTTAGTGTTCTGGCTATAGTCTAAAATTAAATTAAATTCCACTTTTATACAGTAAGAGGGACATAATTTGAAATGGTGTCTGCTTTACCAATCTAAAATGACAGATGTTAAATCATGACTACCACAGACAAATGGGTAAGAGACATTTCCAAAGGTCCACCATAGCATTCAAAAGGATCCATACTTCAAATTTTCCCTTTCTCCCTCAGTCCCTCCAAGAGGAAGACCATGTTCAGGCAAATCAATCATCAAGTCAGGGCCGTGTAACCTATCCCAAACCATGAATGATGTCAGAGCTTATGCTCCCTGGTTTTTCTGATTCACAAGAAATTGGGAGGACAGGGTGTTGCTGGATTTCAAGACTCCAATAAATCAATCCACTCCCACAAGTTAAAAATGGAGACTGCTCAGACCACCATGGTGGCTATCACCCAGGGGGATTTCCTAATCCCAGTGGACCTGAAGGAGGAACATCTCCACATTCCCACCATTCCAGTCCACCGACTATACCGGAGGTTTGCACTTGGCACATGCAGTATGAAGCCCTTTTGGCGGTGCCACTACCCCATGGCTATTCACAAAGATCTTGGCAGCAATAGTGACATTCCAGTGTTAGAAAGGGGTACAGCTGTACCCTTTTCTCAACAACATCCTGATAAGTCCCCTCCCTACGGAAGTCAGTCAGGAACAGGCAATGGACGGTCCCCCCCCCCAAGCCGCAACCTAAGTTTATACTCAATCAGGAGAAAAGATAGCTCAGCTCTACACAGACAATAGGACACCTGGGGATTTGGCTTCAAACCACACTCCACGGGGCTTTCCTTTCCAGAGACAGACAGGCATGAATTCTGCATCCATATGCTTCACAGTCCACGTTCCCATGTGAAGGACTGACTGTGTACTTAGACATGTTAGTTTCATGCATATACCTACTCGCATGGGTGAAGTTTCATCTCAGGTGTCTACAGTACTACCTGCTGAACTTCCCTGCTTGCAATCACAATTCAGTCTCTCGCTGTAAGACTTCCCTTCTTTGGATGGCGATGACCTCTGACAAGATTCATGAGCAGTATTCATTTGATATCACAGAGACATACCATGAAGACAGATGCTAGCTTAGAGGGCTGGGAAGCTCACGCAACTTGGCACGTAGTACAATTTCTGTGGTTGCAGATGGAATCTCACTGCTGTATAAACTGTTAGGAACTGTGGGTGATATGCCTAGCCTAGCCCTTCAGGCACTCCTCCCTACCTTTAAACTCCAGATGGATACTTGGATTCACAGAGAACACTACTGTCGTGGCGTACGTAGACAAACAAAGGGGCACCAGGTCAAGCTTGTTACAAGCAGAAGCCACAGCTGCCTTCAGGTGGGTTGAGAGAGATGTCCTGCCAGTCTGAGCCATGCATGTCAAAGAACAATGCTATGGTAGACTGGCTCAGCTGCAAAATCACAGACCCGGGGAACAGTGTCTCCATCAGAGGGAGTTCTTTGCATCCAGCTCCAATGCCAAAACAAAAAACTTTTATGCCAAAAGGAGAAACCATGGGGTCAGGGGAATCAATGCCTTCTCACAGGTATGGCCCAAGGCTTTGCTATATGCATTTCTTCCTTTTCCTATGATAACACCTAGGGCTTTGGAGCGGAGCCCAGAGCTGGAGCATGGAGCAGCTCCGGAGCAGTGGAGCTACAGGTTTTTGCCTGGAGCGGAGCCGGAGCACATCTCCAAAGCCCTGATAACACCATCCAACCTGTACTGAGACAACTGGCTACCGTGATTCTGGTTGCACCACACTGGCCCAGACATCCCCGATTTTCAGACTTCGTGGAGTTGTCCACGGCGCCCCCACTACCACTATGATCTACTTTATCTCAGGGCTGTCTGTTTCATCACAACCTGGCATCCCTGAACTTGACTGCCTTGATTTTGAGATATAACCTAGGATACTCGAAGGCTGTGATCTCAACCCTACTGATGTCCAGAAATTTTTCTAACTATTCTCATTATACAGTATCATGGAGAAGTTATGATTCTTCATGCACATTAAGAGGATATATGGCAGGATCAACTTCAATCAAATTGGTCCTAGAATTCTTACAAGTAGGTCTGTCTCTGGGGCTGCAGTACAACACACTTAGAACGCAAGCGGTGGTTCTTTATATTCAGTTCTGGCAGCTGAGGGTTGATCTCCCTTATCCCATCACCCTCACATCAAAAAATTCCTCAGAACTAATCAGACCATCTCCTATTCTTAGGGTAGCCCCATGGGCTCTTTTCCTAGTATTGAATAAGTTCTCAAGTTCACTTTTCGAACCCCTGTCCAAAGTTTGTGTGTATTTTGTGACAATTAAAGTTACTTTGTTAGTGGTCAGAATATCCCCATGAAGGTTCTCAGAGTTGGGAGCCCTCTCTGTCGTCCCTCAGAATCATATTTTCCATAATGACAGACCCATCATTCACCCCAAAGATAAATTCTTTTTTTCCCTGGTCCCAGGAGATTTTGCTCCCCTTCTTTTGCCCAAATCTAGCCCACCTGAAAGAAAGGGTATGGCACACCTTAGATGTCAGGAGGGCAAATTTATATCTATAGTAGAACAAAGACCTACAGAAAAACATCCGCTTGATTTGTTCTAATACACCACAGAGGGAAGGGACAGAGAGCCTTCAGGGCCTTCATATCGAGATACATTAGGTGGGGAATTTTAGAGGCATATAAAGCCAAGGGGAAAACTCCTCAGTTCACGATAAAAACCTCTTCCGCAAGGGTAACAGCAAATTCAGGGGGTGGCAGGTCCACTACACCAGATGAACAAATGTGCAGGGCAGCAACTTGGCGAGAGGTCCCTGCATTCATTCACAAAAGTCTCTCAGATTGATAAGACTTCAGTCAGGCGAGGCAGCCTTTGGCAGTTCTCTCTTAGCCTACCCAATAATTGATAGTAACAGGGGAAGGGAGGAGTACTGCTCCAAAAGTCCCATCACTGCTGAACGTATGGACCCATGAAAATGAGGAAATGTGCATCAGCTGACATTGTTTAGTTCTAGCAGGGGGTTGGGTCTATAAATTCTTCCCATATTTTTCATTTCCTTCTTAGGGGGGTTAATTTTCAAAAGTGTTGTGTATTTTTCCTTCTTTTTAGGGAGAGCTGATAGTTTTTCCATCTTATATTTAATCAGTGCCCCTTGGGATCATCCCATTGTATATGTTGTTTTTTCCCCTCAGGTTGGACAGTTATTACTACTTAATGATGGGCAGTTTTATCTGTTAGTGCATTTTGAAAGAATGTTTTATTCAGCTACGACAATTATTATCTTTAGAAGTGACTCTCTGGAGGGGTTCTCCAGTGGGAGGAGTTACCTGGAGAGTCAGCCCAGCCAATCAAAAACATATGACGCTGCCCGCTACAGTGTGGGGACTGAAGAACCCATCACTGCTGAATTTATGTACCCAGGCCGCTACAGTTTTGGGGTGAGGGAGACCGATTTTCTCATATCCAGCTAATAATGCCAAAACGCAGTCTAGTTTCTTTTTGCTACATCTGTGAAGTTTCAATATTGCAACTTTTATAAGATCTAGATTGTTGGAACTTCAGAATAAACATGCTTCTTAAAGAAGAAATTCTTAGGAACTTGCTCAAGAAGCAAACTCTTAACATTGATATTCTCTCCAATTATTGCCCAGTCTCTAATCTTCCTCTTGTGGGGAAAGGTCTAAAGACGGTGATTTTTTTTTAAAAAAAAAATCCCGACTCAAAAACTATGTGTCTGATTTTCTTGACCCTGGTCAGTCCAGTTAGAGGGCTGGCTATGGTACGGAGCCTGTACTGGTTTAACTGGTGGATCTGTTACAGATGAATGGACAAATGTTTGTTCCATGCTGCTAGAGGCATTTGGCGGATGGTGATGGGTGTGGTATGCCAATTTTCGTTCTAAGCTGTAGGACTGTATTCCTCATTTTTCACAAGTGCAGCACCCATTGCTTCAACTGAAGATGTAATTAAGGGCAGAACTGGCTTATACATATGGGAGAGACTTCACCCATCACGGCAATGCCGCAGCCGCTTCAGTCGGACACAGCTGCTGTCTTTATCAGTGCTTGACAACACTATAATCCAAGGCATATGAGGATTTTTGTTTGTTTGAATCAGTGGCACATCAGTGCGCACTAGGGAACTTTTAGTGCACATCAGCAGGGTTCACCCATTTAGTGCCCGGCACGCTGAATATGTAAATACTTACATTGCACAGAGGTGAAGGGCAGCTCTTAAGAGTGCCTTGTTAATTGAGCTGCCCCATTGTATCCAATGAAGGGAAGTCTCAGCTATCATTTACAACTTCTTTCTAAGGAATCGGGTGAGGGAAAAGATTGCCGGAATTTAAAGGAACAAACACCTGGGTTTTTCATCCACAGCAGAAGCAGATTTAAAAATTCCCCTGCCTTGTAGAAAATGAGTCTACCATTATGTATGGGACATTTCGTAACCCGTCCAACCCTCTTCAGAATCCTCAGGCAAGCCGGGTGCATTGTGGTGTGAGGATAGTGAGTAGGAAATGGTTCTGTTTGGGGATTCCAGGCTTTTGAAAGCCTTCCCTAGAATGCTGTGGCAGGCTCTGCTTTTTCAGAGTTTTCAGCCCTAATGGGCTGAGCCATCAGTTTGTGAATTCAAGCAGCTGCTGCACCCCACAGGTGTACCCATTATTGCTGCTGCAATGGGAACAACTTCTTTGAACGACAGTCCCTCTGTGAATTCCAGTTGTGGGAGCGCATGTGCGCCATGAGCCAGAACTGTTCATGGTAGTGTCTGTTGACCCGCATGTATGTCAGAACTAGTACCAATAATACAGCTGCTGTACCAGGGCCAAGCCATTATTTGGAGAAAAGGCTCAAATATTTCTACCACCGTGCCATGAAAACTTGCTGTTAGTAAGTAGGGAGCTCTCCCGTGACTGCTCTATAAAATCACACGTACAGAAGTGTATGTGGTGCAGCTACCAAGGGCTGGTCAAAAATTTTCCATCAAAACTTTGTGCTGGATGGGAAATTAGGTTTCTGGTTAAACAAAATTTTTTTTGCAAAAGTCGTGTTTTCTGTGGACAACTTTTTGTGTTGAAATATTTTGGCCAAAATATTGTTGTTTTTGTCTAAAAAATCAAACTTTTTTGAATGGAAAATGTAGACAAAAATTAAAAGGTTTTGCTTTTATCAAAAATTTCCACAGTGGGGGAAAAAATCAAGATCAGCTTTGTTTCTGGTTTGTTTTTTGTTTTTTTCCCCACTGCATGCATCTGATGAAGTGGGCTGTAGCTCACGAAAGCTTATGCTCAAATAAATCGGTTCGTCTCTAAGGTGCCACAAGTCCTCCTTTTCTTTTTGCGAATACAGACAAACACGGCTGCTACTCTGAAACCTTTGCCTTTTGTACATTTTCAGGGTCGACATTTTAGCCATATGCAGAAGAGAAGTCTTGCCTCTGAAAGGAGCTGATACAATCTTCTTGCCAAGTCGGGCAACAGCTATTTCCTGGTTGTTCAGAAGCATCCAGGGAGCCAAAAAGACCTTGCGTTGCAATCCTTAGCAACCAACTCAAAGCACCCCCAACCCCTTTAAGCATGGGGTGCTGATAAAATGTTGCTATTTTATTTTGCTTTCTTCCCTGAGTTTTATAAGCTTTATCACAGCCTTATCTAGGTTGAGTCTTAACCAATTTGCCCTTCCTTCAGGGGCATGCATGGGGAGTGGGGGCACGGCCTCTCCCAAATATCTAAAAAATGTATTTCTGTTCCAGCCCTTAACTCAGCCCCAGCCGCTGCTCCACCCCCGGCAGCTGACCGCTGTTCGCTGCCCCAGCTGCTGTGCTGACCCCAGACCCAGCCATGGCCACTGACCCAGTCCCCAGCCACTGCTCTAATGTACCCCTCCAAGAGCGGTCATATTTAAATGCCTGTGCACGCCCTACCTTAATCCATAACCCATTCTCATACTGGGTAAACTGTCCCATTGCACAAGCAGGATTGGAAGCAATGATACACATTGAAGAGAAGCAGTGTAATAGGCATCTTAACAGAAAAAAATGTTCAGGAGTCCAATACTGACATAGCAATTGACTCTAATGACATAGATCATGGAACCCGTAACTCTCAGCCATGTGTACATTAGGAAATAAGGTGTGGGTGGTTTTTGTTTGTTTGGGGGGTTTCTGCAATTTACGATGGTGTTAGTGTTCGCTAATATGTTGTAAAAACACGTTTTTTCCTACTATCGATCTGGCCTTAGTGACAGTGCACAGAGGCAGTAACGTTTCTTAAAGTTATGTGGAGAACTTTATTTGGAATATGGCAAATATTGTGTGGGAATGAACTGAAGTTGGCTTACATGTCTTACCACAGATGTAAGTGAGGTGGTCTTGATGTACCATCTTATAACAATAGATTTGACAGCAGGGTGATCTCAGAGTGGTCCTTGGCTTTGGAATTCACTCATCCACTTAAATCTCCCAGATCCTGGACGTGGTGACCTTCAGGGCCCACCGTAACGGTCACCTGTTCTCCTAGTCTATCTGGTGATGGGAGATTGGTTAGGCAGGACAATGGAGGAAGGTCTTGTAGGAGGTTTATTATATTTGAATGTCTTCTTAATGTGTATTACATATGGGCTGTTTATAACCCTTGTAAATGCATTTAGAGAATCTGGTAGGTGCTGTTAAGAAAAAAGCTAAATAAATTATATCCGCTCTTAAAAATTGAGGCAAAAAAGGTAATTTAGGGATTTTTCCTACAAGTCAAGTTGTCCTTTTCCAGTGCTCAGTTTCAAGACATTTCTGGTTTTGTCTGATAAAAACCTCCCTGTAGGCTTTCATTAAATGAAAGTAGCGACAGGAGCCTCTAAGATGTTCTCTGCATTAGCCAAGTACGATTTCACCACTTTAGGATTTAATTCACTTTCTTAGCTTAGGGCAAAAAAAGAAATATGCATTGGTGCTTATACACCCTTGACTCATGCAAGTATAATGGTTTAGCCTCAGGGTAAAACTTGTAACTGATCAAGGTATAACGCTCCCATCCAGCTCAATTCTGTGAGCTAGGATTGTAGAGCTAAAGATACTACATGCGTGTGGCTTGGAGTACAGACAAATGAACCCTCTGTAAGTGTCTTCGGTCGTTTTGTTCCATAAGAATATAGCAACACCGGCAACCCCCATTGCATCAGGCTAGCAGATTGCTACTTTTGCCCTATATGACGCCTGGTCTTTAAAAAAAAAAAAAAAAAAAGCTCCCAAATACCATTTGTATCTTTCTAAAGTGAGAAAATGGATTATAGATTTTTCCCAGTTTACTTGATTGGCAAGACAATAGGAGGGTATCCAATCCAGACAGCAGCTCTCCAGAATCTGCCTTTATTTGTGCATAAGGAATTGACAATTGCATTCCTCCCTAGTAGAAAGTCCACTGATCAGATCAGGTACCACAAACAGGCTCAGTCTTCTAATTTGTATGGGTTTCTCTCTTTTGTTGCAACACCAGCTGAATGACAGACACCCCTGCTGCACATCTTATATGTATGGTAGCACCAGTGGGAGGAGCTTTGCAGGAGTGTATAAGGGTATGTCTGCTCTGAATCTGGGAGTGAGCCTCCTAGCCCAGGTCCGCAAACTCATGGTAGCAGAGTTAGCACACTATACATAGTTGTGTAGATGTTGCAAATCAGGCTGGAGCTTGGGCTCTGAAGCCCAGCGTACCATATGATCCAGATCACTATGTATCCGTGACCTGTCCTCTTCAATATTTACCACTCTCTCTCCCAGTTGGTGTCATCTGCAAATGTTTTCAGTGATGAATTTAGGTTTTCTTCCAAGTCATTAATAAAAATGTTAAATATCATAGGGCTAAGAACCAGGACCCCACTAGAAACACACCCCTGATTCCCTGTTTACAATTACATTTTGAGACCATCAGTTAGCCAGCTTTTAACCTATTTAATGTGTGACATGTTAATTGTATATTCTAGTTTGTTAATCAAAATGTTGTGCGGTACCAAGTCAAATGCCATACAGAAGTCTAAATATATTATATCAACACTATTACCTTTATCAACCAAACTAGATATCTCATTTAAAAAAAAAGATAATCAATTTCTTTTGACAGGATCTATTTTCCATAAACCCATGTTGATTGGCATTGATTTTATTGCCTTCCTTTAATTCTTTATTAGTCAAGTCCTGCATCAGCCACTCCATTATCTTGCCTGGGATTGGTGTCAGACAAGGCTGTAGCTACCTGGGTCATCCTGTTTACCCTTTTAAAATATTGGCACAATGTTAGCTTTCTTCCAGTCTTTTAGAACTTCCCCAGTGTCCTAAGACTTATTAAAAATGAACACTAATTAGTCCAGTGAGCTCCTCAGCCAGCTGTTTTAAAACTCTTGGATGGAAGTTATGTGGACCTGCTGATTTAGAAAATATTTAACTTCAGTAGCTTCTGTTTAACATCCCCCAGAGATTCAAGTAGAGTGGAGAGTGCTGTCCTATAAAATTACTACATCATGTGTGTTTATTCCCAAAATATAGAACAGAAATATGTATTGAACACTTGTCCTTTTCTGCATTATGATTGATAATTCTACCATTTCCATCTCATAATAGGCCTGTGCCATTGCTAGGATTCCTTTTGTTCCTAATAGACATTAAAAACTCCTTATTGTCTTTAACTCTGCTGGCCACAGATTTCTCCTTTTGCCCCTTTGCTTTTCTTATCAGTTTTCTACAATTTTCTAGCTTCTTGTTTATATTCATTACTGTCAACTTACCCTTTCTTCCATTTCTTATATATTATTTTTAGAGCTATCTTCACTTGCCCCCTAAACAAAGTTTTCTTAAAGAATTCCCAATTATTCACATTTCTCTGATTAAATTCTTCCTCCCTGCTGAACTGGCTCATAATCATTTTCATCTTTGTGAAACTGTCCTTTTAAAGCGCCAAGTATATACATCACTGGTCTGGACTGTAGCCCATAGGGCTAGCTTGCCTTTACTGTATTCACTGCCCTGCCTTCATTATATTTAGCTGCTTTCATTATATTCAGCCATAACGTGAGAAACCTACAGGCCTGTATTCTGTAAGATATTAGTTGAAGCATAAATTATCATAAGTATGGTTAAGTAGGGCATAACCTTGGCATAAATTAACGGTTACCTTTAGATTTTGGGAACTAAGGAGAACTTGCTCAATGGTAGGAGGTAGAATATTCCATTAAGTGCTACTGCAAGGAACATGAAAATCCACTGAAGCAAGAGGTGACAGGTATGATCGTGAGCTGAAATGATAGTTACATGTACCAGTATACTAAACTATAGAAGGACACCTCAACATAGTAGATTGAGGAAATACAAATAAGGAAGAGGGGAAATACTCCTACTGAATATACATTAGACATATTGTAAAAGTTGTATCCCAGCCTGTGAACAGTATGAGAGAGAGAGATGTAGCCCTTGGGAGGTGCCAAAATGGTGGCCACTGGTGGTGCTGAGGAAGACAATGGCTAACATTTCAGGTTGTTCGACAGGATGGTGTGAGTAAATGGATGTTCAGATAGACATTCTGTAGTTCTCTGTTTACCTCACTGAGTTAGAGTGTTTGTGACTTTGCTAAATGTATTAATAAACTATTTGTAATATAGAAGAGGTTCTATAGTGTGTGTGTTGCAGCTAGGCATATCAGGGTTCCCAACTATATAGTAATTTTTAATTAATTTTTAAGTAATTCTGATCTTGAGACAAGAACCTGTCAACCCTCAAAGTAATAAATATAATGAATACATAAGCTATAAATCAGGCTACAGGACTTTATTCTGTTTTCACATTATAAATGACAGGTTTCAGAGTAACAGCCGTGTTAGTCTGTATTCGCAAAAAGAAAAAAGAAAAGGAGTACTTGTGGCACCTTAGAGACTAGCCACAAATACTCCTTTTGTTTTTTCTTTTCACATTATAAATGTGATCAAGGCATGATCATTTGTCTCTAAGTTACCGTTAATTTTTAGTTCTATGGTCAGTTCCTCTTTATCAAAACAAGGTCTAATATAGAATTCCCCTGTGTTGGATGCAACAATTTTTGAATTAGGAAATTGTCATCTATAATATTTAGAAATTCTAAGGATGTTTTTGTACTGGCAGCAAGACCTCCAACATATGTCACTCAAATTGAAGTCCCCCATGAGCACTCGGGTTTTATTCTTACACTTCGGTGTGTAAGGAGCAAGTCATCCTGTCCCTAGTGTGATTTGGTGGTGTGTAGCAGACACCAACTAATAGCCCATCTTTTGCTTTATCTGTTAGGAGATTGGACTGTGAGCATTCAAAATCATTTTCTTCCTAGTTATCAGTGCCTCAGAAACAGGTAATTCCATTTTTGACAGAGTGCTGCTCTCCCTCCCCTTTTGCCCACTCAGTCCTTCATAAATAGATTTTAACCATCAATTTTAACATTCCAGTCATGGGAATCATCCCACCAGGTTGCAGTAATACCAACTAAATCAAATTTATTCTCATAAATGAGCAATCCCCATTCATATTCCCTAACCAAGCTCCTAGCATTGGTCTCGTCATGTCCTTTGGTTCCTTGATTAATTTTGTTCTCAACTGCTCGCTGTTGTGCTGAGTATTCATATCTTCCTTCTTTTTACCCTTCCCTTTTGTTATTAGCTTAACACCCTCCTGACTACTCTAACCAGTCTGTTCCTGAGAAGACTGGCCCCCTTCTACTGAGGTGGAGGCCATCCAAACTATATAGCTTGCTCTCCTCATAGAAAGTGGATCAGTGTCCCACAAAACCACTGACATTATACCACTTACGTACCCAGTGGTAGGTTTTTCACTTTCAAAATCTTCTGTCCTGCTCGTGGGACTGGGGAAGGATTTCAGAGACGATTGTTCTTCAGCACCCTTCTGAGTCCCCTGAAGCCATCTACTATCTGTAAGATATCCCGCAACGCAGTGTCATTGGTGTTGATATGAACCATCACCAAAGAATCCTTTCCCATTGTCTCCAAAAGCCTATCTAAACTTAGCATGACGTCTTGGATCCAGGAAGGCAGCATACTATCGTGTTGTCTGCCTGTCCCTTGCAGAATGTTCTTTTGATGCTTCTGATTATTGAATCCCCAACGAGGATCATCTGTCTTCCTTGGATGGCTGGAGAACTCTTTAAGAAAATCAAGTTTTCCCACACAAGCTGGGCCAAGTTCTCATCCACAGTTGTTTCCTGTACATCTCTCCATTGCCTTGGAACAGCTGTATCTTGAGGGGGTATCTGTGATGGGGTCCTTGCGGTGCAACCTGGACTGTGGGACCGCAGAGCCCTCCAAAACCCACCAGCCTGGTGTATCCCTCACACTGTGATGCTAAAGTCAAGCTATGAGCCTCTGACAGGCACTGCACTTAGACAGGGACACACCCAACTGAGTTACGTGAATGGTCTGCCAAACACTCATGAACCAACATGAGAGGCTCTAGCCAATTCCCCCAGTTCCCCAGTCTTGCACCTCAGAACTGTACTATCTTGCACTGGTCAGAAGCATGACCAGTGTAAATTCATTACTTAGTTTGCCACTTCTTCATAGGAAAGTGGACATGTACCAGCCTTTGTAACCTGAGCAGATTTCCCAACCACTTTAAACAAACTGGTAAGGATAAAACATTAAAATAAGCTTATTAACTACAGAAAGATACATTTGAAGTGATAAGTGGTAGGCATAAAGATCAGAGAGAGTTACCTTAAGAAAATAAAAAGTAAACACGCTTTCTAAATCCTAAACTTTTAGTCTAAGCAAGAGTTGAATCAGACAGCTTTTCTCACTTGACAGATGGTACAAGCAGGTTACAGTTCTTCAATACATGCTTCCCCAGTTAAGTCTTTTTCCTCCAGACGTTCCTCCAGGTATTGAGATATGCAGGGGGGAGAAGGAGAGGCCAAGTGATGATGTCAATTCCTCTCTCTTTATACCTTCTTCCAGCTGCTGGAAAGATCCTTGTTGTGACATGGGGGTCCCCATTAGTCAAGCAGTCTCCATTGTGTATGAGTATTCTCCAAGAAGCCTCTGGGATAGTGGATTGTGTGTTGATGAGCCATTAATGAACATCTGGATATTGATGGCTACTCCTTTGTTGTAACTGAAAGGCTGGTTGTAGGTGTTCCTAACCTCACAGCATATCTCAGTAACACAAATAGCAATACTTCATAATGTCACATACAATGATAGTACATACAATCCAACAGGTTATTATTGTTCAACAGATCAAGACTTACAAAATGACACCTTACAAGTCATACTTTGTACAAAAAAAAAAAATCAGTACTATCACAGTGGTGAATATGGGAGTCCATGGTGCTCTTTGAGATACAGAGTGTCACAGTATCTTCCACAGTTTCCATGTTGAGGCCCTGGTGTCAACTGGAAACTTTTAGCTTTGTGGAATTCCTCCTGGTCCTCTTCTCTCTGGTGGCTTCAGCCTGCCCATCCTTGTCTCTCTGAAGCCATGTAAAACACCACAGTGACCTCTTGCCTCTGATGGTTACAACTGCCAAGTCTCCTGTCTGACTTCCTCTCTCTCTCTGATTCCTACCTTTTTTCTTCCTTGAATCTGGGGTACGGGTGTTTCCTGAACCTGGTTGTCTAGGAATGCCTCTGCTTTTCTAATTTTCAACAGCATCTCTACTTGTCCCTCCAATCTAACATAAGAACGGCCATAGTAGGTCAGACCAAAGGTCCAGCTAGCCCAGTATGCACTAGCCCACTGTCTTCCGACAGTGGCCAGTGCCAGGTGCTTCAGAGGGAATGGACAGAACAGGTAATCATCAAGTGATCCATCTCATCCCTCATTCCCAGCTTCTGGCAAACAGAGGCTAGGGACACCATCCCTGCCCAGTCTTCTAAGATTCTTCTCTAGCACAGCTACCAACTTGCACTTCATACACAGTATGTGCCTTCTGCTCTTCCCCTCCGGTGCTCAGTTTGCTGCTTCCCCGTCCTCCTATATTTTTTGACCACACATTTGGCGGTAACTGCTCAGTACACTACATTTAAACAAGCACAGAAAACAGAGGAACATTTTTTACACATTTCTTTAATCTGCAATAAAAATTATTTATTTGGGGGGGGAAACCACCTTTCCTTTATGCCTCAGCGTACAAGTGCTGTGCTTTTAAAACACACACAATGATCAGGGTTAGATCTTGATTTAAAAGCCAATCTCAAGTTTAACAGACCTTAAAATTCCATCAAAGAATCTTCAGTTACATCTTTAAAGCAGAATTTGTTTTAAAAAGTTCTATTTTTCCCATACTAAGGCAGGGGAGGGGAGTTAATGTAAAAAGTGATCATATGAATAGCCAATAAGATATAAAATTTATTCTGCACTCATTCTACCTTCCTCATTTAACATTTTGCTTTTTAGATTGGCTGCTTATTTTTCATGCAATGTTTTTTTTTTATTGTTTTTTTTTAACCATCAGTATGTCAAATTATTCCTCCTCTTCTGATCCTGGCAAGCAGTGTTAGAAGCAGGTTAGCTACGTGTCAGAATAGGTGCATTTGCAACCACAACCACTTCAGCCTCCAAATTCAAGGCAAGATTGTGCCCCCCTTCTTCGTGATAGGGAGTACTTTGTGATTTTGATAGGACTGTTCAAGTCCTACCCAGTGTAAGGAAGGCATAATTTGACCTGTTATTTAAAGGTAAAAATCATAAATCACTAGCCATCCTGCAAATGTCTCAGCTCCCAGTAACTTCAATAGGGAGATGCTTAGCACCATGCAGGAGCAAGCCCCATCACTGCCTACTGCCTACTCAAACACCGAGGGCTAGACAGTGAGTCCTTTATTTCCAGTGGCGAGCAGTTACTCACATGAGTAGTCCCACTGAAGCCAATGGAACTACTTGTGTGAGAAACTGCTCCCCTGGGGGGGATAAAGGGCTCACAGCGTGGCCCTGAATGTTTATAGTTTGAGGATGTATACGTATAGTGGCTGTTGTGGGTTCTGATTATACTGTGCCTTGAGGCTATTTGGTCCACAGCTATGTGTAATTATGTTATAGTCTTAGAGAGCTGACACTTGTTAGACAGTACCAGCACTACAAGACTTTTGACACTAAGGCTACTCTGAAGTGCTGATGCACAAAGCATTTTGATTTCCTCACCATGCACATTCCATTCAGCAGCCCCTTTTCCTTGCCATTTGTTTTTGGTTCTGACATAATGTGCATATTCCTCCATCCCCCAGGGCAGCTTTGTGGGAAAGGTATGCTGTAATTGGTCTATAACTGTTCATAATGATCTGGGAACACTGCATGAACAACAGGGAGCAACTTCACTTGTGATTTATTTAAGTGCGCTACATGGTTGAAAGGTTCTCCCAAGAGCACAAGTTTAGCTAGTCATCTAATTGGATGTAAATTTTCACACTTATTTCAGAACAGAGGGCTATGTCATGAGATGCTGAATTTGAATTTATAAGCAAGTGTCTATACTGCTCAACTAAATCATAAGCACAGTTACTATAATCTGTTTTGGGGAGTCTTAAATTCCACATTTCAATAGGTTTTAGTGTACAGTTTTCCAGAAGAATGCAAATTATGCTCAGCATTTGTAAAGCTAATGAAATATTAATTAAAGGTTTTATTTATTTACATCTAGAATGACTGACCTCATTTTGATACATTAACATACACTTAGTGTTTTAAAAGCTGAGATTGGTAATGCGGCTTTGGCTGTAGTCTTTTATCAGTTTGTCGGACTCCTGCTTATTTCATCAATGATCTGAATACTCCATCTCACACGACACCCAAGATACGGGCAACCCACCAGCTGCAGGGCATAATAATTCGGCAGGCAGAACGACATCCTTGGTAGTTATAGGGCCATGGGTAATAGCCCATGAGAGGTTCACAAATTCTCTGGCATTGTGTGTAACTTCGTCTACATTCAATACAGCACACACCTTCGTGGTCCAGCATTGGGTCAAAAGTCATCCCTTCGCCTTCAAGTTGCTGAAATGTAAAATACAAAATGAGAGAAGATGAAGTTCCCTGCATTCATATTATCTCCGTAAAAGATAACAGGTCAAATACTGGTCCCACTGAAGTCAATGGCAAAACTCCTGTTGACTTCAAGAGGGCCAGGCTTTTCGTGGCCTGATTCGCCACTGCATTACTCCACATCTACACTGGACTCTCCGTTATAAAACTAGAGGAACACAATGGGGAATCAGGCTGTCTGAGTTTCATCATTATTTTACTTTCCCAACTTTTTGTGAAAGCTCTAATTATGGAGAGTTTAATAACAGTAAAATTTAAGAATCGGAAAAAACCTGGGTTATCCAGTCCATCTGCCTGTATCTGCAGGACTGTGCCCTACTTTGCATTGTCTAATGTTCTATCCCAGGGGTGGGCAAACTTTTTGGCCCAAGGACCACATCGGAGTTGCGAAACTGTATGGAGGGCTGGGTAGGGAAGGCTGTGCCTCCCCAAACAGCCTGGCCCTGCCCCCTATCCGCCGCCTCCCCCTGACTGCCCCCCTCAAAACCCCTGACCCATCCAGCCCGCCCTCCTCCTTGTCCCCTGACTGTCCCCTCCCAGGACCCACCTCCCCAGCCACCCACCTGGGATCCCACCCCCTATTCAACCCCCCCGCTCTCTATCCCCTGACTGCCCTGACCCTTATCCACACCCCTGCCAGGCCACCCAGGACCCCACCCCTATCCCCTGACTGCACCCTGGGACCCCCTGCCCCTTATCCAACCCCCCTGCTCCCCGCCCCCTTACCATGCCGCTCAGAGCGGCAGGACTGGCAGCCGCGCTGCTCGGCCGGAGCCAGCCGCACTGCCCGCGGGGTGGCGTGGCTGTGGGGGATGGGGGACAGCAGGGGAGGGGCCAGGGGGGTTAGCCTCCCCAGCTGGGAGCTCAAGGGCCAGGCAGGATGGTCCCATGGGCTGGATGTGGCTCATGGGCCGTAGTTTGCCCACCTCTGTTCCATCCAGTCTAATTTTAAGTAAGTCCCAGGTGATGGACCTTCCACCTCTTTCCCAAGAGGACTGTTCCACAGCCTATTACTGTTGGCTTTCCGGATATTCAGATTAAATTTACCTTTCCTTTAACCACCTCTTTTCCCATTGTGTGATGGATTCTAGACAACTAGCATTGTAGCACCATCTGACTAGGAAGCAGTTACCACACAGTGGATGGCAGAGGATATCTAAAGGCAGACTAGCCTCTCAAAATTCTTTGCCTCCTCTCCTGAAAACATGGAGCTGAGTTCTCAGTTCTTTGAATCCAGTTCTTTCTTTCTCTCTAGTGCTTTCTCAATAGGATTAGAGGAGAAGAACAAGGGCAAATCAAACAAGAATACCTCACTCTTGCATTGCTCTTTTCATCCACAGTTCTCAAAGTACTTCATGAAGGGGGTAAATAGCATTTCCCTCATTTTAGAGATTGAAAAACTGAGGCCCAGGGAGGTGGAGTAACTTGCTCAAGGTTGCCCACCATGCACTGTGCCAAACTTCCCTATCAGAGGGAAGAAGGGGGGAGTGGGGAATGAAAATGGCTCAGCTAAGGCTAAGACTACACATTTATCTGGTAAACCAGTGGTGTAGATTCCCAGTGCCTAAAGAAAATTTTGGAGACCATCTTCCAGGGGATCCTACACCAAATGAGCAGATGATACAGGAGATCTTGAGTGACTCTATTTTGTTTCCTTGCCTCCATCTTGTGTTGGGCAAGTACATCACTGAGGTACCACTTCACCACCATTAGCTGAAAACTGGAGCTCGTGGCACTAAAAAATTAGCAGTGAAAGCAGTGGTGAGGCAGTTGTTGAGGATGAGTTTGGGTACATTAGAAACAATGGTGCTGTGTGGTATGCAGTCTGCAGTACTCTGACAGGAAAATATTAGCAAAAGTAAGCAAAACAACTGTCAATCAAGCCTATCAGCAAAGTATGTAAAGAGTGTCCGAGACACAGACAGCTGAGGAGAAGGTGCGAGAAGTGTAGAGACTGACACGCAGGGGGAGAGAGAGAGAGAGAGAGAGAAGAAGCAGAGACCAGAGAAAGATGAGACCTGTCAGCTGCAGCAACCTGTGCAAGACTGGCCATCTGAAGTGGGGCACAGCCACTTAGGATCATGTTAACTTTATGTTCCTGTGGGTTGGGATGCTTAGCCTGTGGTGTCGGGGATTTGTGCTACTGTGTTAAGGATTTGTGTTTGCACCAATAAAGGGGTGCCTTGTTTTGGAAAGAATACTGCTTGTGACAATCATTTATCAAAAGGCTGTATCTGTGTCCTCCAGTTATTTCCTTAGCCACCCGGGAGACCCAGACCTGGTGAGAAAAGATTGGTTAACAGGTGAGCTGTTTTGAGGGAGCCTTTGGTAAATCCAGAAGGAGGCACTAGGTGAGCTACTCTGGGGAGCACCTAAAATCTGTTTTTGGGGTAACACAGGTTCCCACTGGCAGGAAGACTGTCAGAGAGAGCTCTGCAGGGGATCCTATACCAACTGTACTGCTCCCACTCTCCAGAGGGATAATGGCTCTACCTCTCAGGCCCCATTGTCTCATCTCTATGGCTCTTATCCCAGATAGTTCCTCCCCTTCAGTGGCAGGGTTTAGTTCTGATGCTGCTTTTGGGGCCAATGCTGCTTCTACTTAACTGAATTCATAAGAAATAAAGTCAATTTAGTTCTTCTTTGGAGTGATTAGCTTAAGCCTAATTAAGAGATGTCAACTGAGTAGAACACTGTCACGGGATAACGATCTCCTGCTGTTACATAAATGTCAGGACAAAGCTGTGACTTATTTTCAAAGCAGGAGACATTGATCTTGTGACAACATTCTATTAAAATAACTTTATCCCTGCTGTACCAAACAGTCCTGTAAATTGTCTGATGTTGGTGCAGTAGAGTGGAAGTGGCTTGCTGTACAGTTAATTGTTTTGCAGTACTGTGATGGGCTTAGGGAAACGGGACTCTTCACATTTTCATTCTGTTGATCTCTTCATATGAGAGAGAAAATAAGATTCTGTCCTGGACCCATCTTTCTCCAAGTTCTTTCACTGCATTATTTTAAAAGGATTCCATTCTGCAGATTGCCAGAAAGGGCTCTGTGAACTGTCTGACAGCCACAGTTTAGCCTGATCCTGATTTCTGAAGAATCAGTGGCAAAATTTCCATTGACTTCAATGGCAACAGTACTTGTCCCATTGCAGGTGTGGCTAGTCACAATGCATTTTATCCAAAAAGTTGTATGCACATTCTCTTTCTCTCACACTCGCTCTCACACACACATACTCTTACATGTTTCATGAATAAGCTAGTTTCTAACTAGCTGACTCTGCATTTTTATTGTTTTCTTTTTATCAGTTAATGATCAGTGTCAACTATCTGCCTGAGGCAGATTAAATTTGCTGTCGTTATGGTAATGCATTATCTGTATCAGATGTATCTAGTTTTCTGTATTAAACTGGACTCACTACAGCAGTCTTGCAAAATTATCTTAAATTCACCAGCCTAAGCACAGTATCTACTTCTTCACCATACTTTGGGGACTAATGATAACAAAAACTATATTAGTTACTTCTGGTGAATGGAATTTATAAATAACTGCACTATCGAATGAAAGTTTGAATCGACAAATTGGTGTTATAATTTTTTTTATAAGTCCATTTGAAATGGATCGATATCTAGAAATGAGTACTTAATAAAGTTACATACCTACCTGCAAAATCAAATGCTCTGAAGGGGATTCTAAGGCAAATAGATATGTACTCACATGATACGGATTTTCTGGATTAAAGTTTGAACTAGAATCTTGCTCACTGGGACCAGTAGCGTTAGATTGGCGTTCTGGTTTTTGAACTGTCTGGGTAGTAGGTGACCTGGTATTTACTATGCCAGCAGTAGCTTCAATTTGGTCCAGATCAAAGTTTGATTGAGCTTGACGTATTTTTCTCTTGATTTCTCGCTTCTTTCTCTGGCTATCTGCAGAAACAGTCATAGGAGTACATAGGTGTTTTAAAACATGTTCTTCCACTAATTCAAGGACCATATTTTGTTACCCATTCATGAAAGTGTGATTGCATAGCTGCACTGCAAAGATTAATCGGCTTCAAATGGGAGCTACTTGTCTTTCCACCTATTCCATACACAGTCTATATCATTCTGTCTATATGGGTGAGAGATTTGTCTTTTTTCCCCCAAACAAATGGCTGGCTGGCCCAAAGAACAGGATGGGGGAAGGGCCTCTGGACGCAGTGAGTGGCCAGAGATGCTAAGAGAATGAATAGCTATGCCAGCAGTCAACCAGAGCAACTATCTTCATGTCATTACTGTGCATTTTTGATAGAAAGAAACATTTGGAAGGAGACAGACTTGTGTCCAGCTCCAAATGACCTGATTGTAAACATTGTTTAAAATACTCCTGGCCAACTTTGACAATACTCTTTTGATGCATAATGGCCATGTGCAAGGCCACAGGAAAACAGTGGAAAATTTTAATAAGCAAATTTGGCTCCCATTAGTCATGAAAAAATATTAGCAACTCTCTTCCCCAAAATACTCAACGTTGCCACTTATTTCATTTTTCTAGCCTGTATTTTGTATATCAGTATTAAATCTCTGGGTACGGCTACACAGCAGCCAGGAGGTGTAATTCCCAACTTGGATAGACGAACATACGCGAGCTCTGCTCAAGCTATCATGCTAAAAATAGCAGTGTGGCCACAACATCTTGGGTTAGCCACCTGAGTCCAGTCCTGCCCCACCCCTTGGCTACATATTCATGCAGCTAGCCTGAGCTGCTGCCCATGCTGCAGTGGCCACACTGCCATTTTTAAGCAGCAGCTTGAGCAGAGGTAGTGCACAGATGGCTACCCAAGCTAAGAAGTACAGCTCACAGCACCTGTGTAGATATACCCTTAGAGCACCAAGGAGGAGCAAACTCTTCTCTGGTTCCTTTCATCCTCTTCCTCCAACCCCTGGGGAGGAATCCCTTCCTCCTGCTCCCTCCCCTGGACTAAATGAGGACCCTCTTGCTAATCTCCCTGGCAAGTGCCTGAACACCACCCCTTGCCTCCTGTATAGCAGCACATTCCCTGCCCACCTCCTCTTATGCTGCTGGCCCTGCCTCGCGAATCTCACAAGGTCTCCCTAGCAAAGTATATGCCCTCAATCCCCCACAGGCCACCTACAAATCCTAGGAAGTTAGAAGTCAGAGTTTAGGGCCAGAAAGGACCACTAATTCATCTAGCCTGATCTCCTTTGTACCACAGGCCACCAACACCACCCACACACTTCACCCACCAACCCAAATGAGACCAAAATATTACAGCCCACAGGAGATTAGGCTACAGTGGAACCCCGGTTATCAGTTCTCATTGGGAAAAGGGTCAGATTGGATAACCAAAAATCTGGATAAACCGGAGAATTGGTTGGGTTCTAGCTGTCAGCCCCACGTATGGCAGGGCTCGGGCTGTTGCCATGCCCAGGGCTGACAGCCCAAACCCCAGTTGTCTGGGGTTGAGAGCCTGAGCTCCACCACTGTCAGCCCTGGGCAGCTGGTGGTTTGGTTAATACGGAGAGCCGGATAATGGAGGCTCAGATAAATGGGGTCCTACTGTATTAGGTGCCACAGATGTAACCAGTGCCCAAGGCCCCCATGATGCGAAATGATTAAGTGAGATATACCCAGATAATCCTGGCAATTGACCAGCACCCACACACAGTGGAGGAAAGTTAAAGCACCCCGCCCCCCATGCAAGGTCATTGCCAATGTGCCCTGGGGGAAAATTCCTTCCCAACTTCACATATGGGTGAGCAAGAACCAACCACCTGAGAGAGAGAATGTGCAGTGCCACCTCAGAGCTCTGTCCAATGTCCCATCTCCAGCCTTGGCCATCCCTGAGGTGTTAAACCCTTTAGCCCTCCCCTCCAATGAAGTTGTGTGGTGGGTCTGTTTGAGGGGGGGAGCCCAGGCTGAGCAGCTCCACATGGAGACCTTAGCATTCTCTGTGTACTGGGTAGGGGGTTTCAGCACCAGCCTACATGGGAGAAGAGCAATGAGGGCCACAACTGTGCAGCTCTACTAGCTAGACACCCTGCTGGTGTACGTTTATTGGGGGAGAGAGGGGAGGAAGGGAGGGTAGTGTTTAAGTGAAAGAAAAATTACCTTTTGGGTATGTTGGTCGAAGCCAGAAAATAGGAAGATCTCCACAAAGCTCTAAAATTTTGGGACTTAGGAAGCTGTTATCCTTAACCGGCTGCTCTACAGCCACCCAGATAAGGGAATTTTCATCAAATTTAACTGGCATGATTTCATCTTCCTGTAAGTAGGCAGCATAAAATCCATTGTTAGTTCAATGAACAGGGGTTCTGTGTATTCTGTAGATGCAGCTTTCTGTTAATAGCCAAATGGCCAAACAAAGAAGCTTCGCTTGGAACTGATCTGAAATGTTGTCCAAATCTTGTTCCAATTGAAATCAATGGAAAGACTCCTGGGGTGAAATTTTGTCACCACTGAAATCAATTGCAAAACTACCAGGATTTCACTTCCTTTGTCTTTAATGGGGCTAATAGTCAGCCCATAGGACCGGATTCTAAGCTGGTGTACATTGGTGTAGATCCACTGACTTCAGAACGACTATCTTGATTTATACCAGCTAAGAATCTGGCCCATAATTTTTTAGGTGTGTTTGCTTGCATTGTTCTGAATTCATAGAAATGTTAGGGCACTTCCATAATAGACATATTCCTGAGAGTTACTGAAAGTTTTAGTTTGCATACAGCTACAATTTTAAGTTAATATGATGGGTCTGACTAAAGGTCTTGTTCAATAACAGCAATTCAGTTGCCCAAAAGCTAGAAGTTAAAGGAGCCTTCATTTTGAAGTGTACCCTGCAGGTTTTGGTTTCATATCTTCAAAGTAATGTAGGAAAATGCCAGTGATTTATTCTTTATAGTTTTTAGTTCAAAGTATTATTTTACATAAAACATGTTAGCTATTTCTTAGCAGCAGTGAAACATCCTCAAAAAGTCTTGTTCATCAAGAAAATCAATATGATTTTGAAGTAAAACTTCTGAATTCCCTCCATATAAGTATCTGATATTTGGATTGATAATCCACTAGATCAATTTATTTTGCCAAGTTATTCCTTTAATGTATTTATTGATTTTTGTAGGATGTCTTGAGTCATCTAAATTCACTATCCAGTGAGAGCAGCACATCATTTATATTCTCCCACTTGGGCTTTTGTCAGCATCTGAAATAACTTAACTGGAGCTAACATTTGAAGATAAAAAGAATCCAATTGTTTATCTTAAATGAAATTATCTCAGATTTGTGGGCAAATGTACTTTAAGTAGCAATAAACTTACTTTAATTTACCATTTTGTATTCAGTGTTGGTCATGATCAAATATGTATTAGACCAGAAACAAGTTAATTTTTAATTTATTTATAGTAAAAAAAAAAAAAATGTAAAGACTAACTCAACATTTCGGTTGCACACTTGATCAGAAAAATTAGGCAGCAAAGGAAGTTTAATGTTCTAACAGTAGCATTAAGTTGCGTTGGATTGCCCATCCCATCTATTTGATGCATATGTTTTATCACAGAAACAGCAAAATTCATATAATACATCTTTTAAACAGTACACAGAAAGCAGGAACAAAACACTCTACACATCTGTAATGTGACCAAGTTAATACTGAATTGGAACCTTAACTTTGCAAACCTGACATTTTTTCAACAGTGGAAATTTAATACTGGATGAATGTAACGTCCTTTTATTTTTTAATAAAAAGAAAAATTGCCTGTGCTTAATTATGTTAAATTATTCCAGTTAGGCCATGAAGTCCATACATCCTTAAAATAACAAGGGAGGGTAGAGGCGATCTCGGTACCTACCTCTGGGGGCTGATCCAAAGCCTGCTGAAGTCACTGGAAATATTCCCACTGACTTCAGTGGACTTTGGATCTGACTCATGGCACTTTCTTGTTGGTTTTAGAGAGAGTTTTCTCTTTCTTTTTTAAGTAAATGAGTATGTATTACTGCATATTCTAGATTACAACAAATAGGCAGAGTTGGGACATCCTCATTTTGGAAGTTCTGCAATTTTTGTACACCACGATTTTCTCCTGTCCTGATGATGAGGCAGGAGTTTTGGTGGGGGGATGATTTTTCTGTGAGTCTCTGTTAGACATTTAGTCTCTCTCATGCAACCCATCCCAGCAACAGTAGAAGCAGTGCCCGTCAGTGCCTGCCAGAAGCGCTCACTCCTCCCTTCCAGGACCCCAAAAGACCTACTAGATCATTTGATATATATATTTAAATGACCTTTAAAATCATTATTTATATAAAGTTAAGACATTTTTTTAAATTGCTCCCTACCAGATCGAACGAGAGGCTTTCTTTAGTCATAGTATTGACATCGGGGATGTGAGCTTTAGCTTGTGCTTTAATGTAGCATTTCTCTCCTCCAGCAAAACGGATTCCAGTGATGCCCTACAAAATAGACCTTTTGTGGTTACATGCATGGACATGTCACCCAATTGCTTAAAACAAAACAATATAAACTCTGTTCATATAACATTAAGGTATTCACTGAATTTGGGGACTTCAGAGTTCCTGGTTTTTTTTAAAAAAAAACAACAAAAAACTGACAATAAAACATGTTTTTTGATTTTTTAAAAACAAAAGTCCACTCTGAAATTGACCCAAATTCTGTTGTATCACTATTTTAGCTGTAAACATTTAAACAAACCAGGTGAAAGCACCGAATTTAGGTACCCAAAGAAGTGGCTAAAGTTTCAGAGGTGCTGAGCATCTGCAATTTCTATTGGAGAGGGCCTGTCTAGACTAGGGAAAAAGGAGTTAGCTAACAAGATTTGACACATCACTTAGCACCTAATATTGACGCAGTTTAACATCCTTAAAATCATGTTAGCCATTTGTATTATAACCTAGTAACTTTTCCCCAGTCTAGACAGACCTCTGCACTTATCTGAGGCACTTACTATTAAAGATATGAAAATCAGGTCATAGGTATGGATGTAGGTGCCTAAGTTTAGACATACAACTTTGATTTTTTTTTTCTATACCATGATGCTTTTTATGCACAGAAGTTCATAATGAAATGATAACCAAGACAGAATTCCAGTGTTGTTGTAATGTATTTCTAATCCTAAATAAATGTATAAATAAATAAATAAATAAAATGTGGTTTCTAATCCTAAATAAATGACACAAAAAGTCCCTGTATTTCAAACATATTGACATTAGAGACCATTCATTGATATATGGTAACCACAGGGTAGCCTTTCTTAAGTCTTCTCCCTCCAATTCAAATGTAGCATTTTCTGTGCTGCCATGTGGGTTTGATTCTCCCTACAGGACACAGAGAGCCTACCCTTGTAATTTCAGCAATTGTCTTGTCTATCCACCATTTTGTTCTATTTCGCTTCAGAGGAAATAGGTGAACAGATCTTTATGTACAAGCTACAGCATGACAAGAGCCCTTCTGCTGACTTTTGATGGATATATACAATGTCACTGGGGTCATTCTTTTCTTCAGAGGCTGAGAAAAAGTAGGCCCCCCAGGATGTAGCTCTGCCACTTTGGGATAGTCAAGATATGTTTCTGTGATACCTTCCTGTCACCCAGGATGCAGGCTGTTTTCCTAAAATGGTCACCCTGGCCTTGTTCAATGATCCTGCTCCAGTGATCAAAGCATCACTTAACACATGGGGACTTTCTTGACCTTAGTGATATACATAACCTAGCCATCTCCATGTCACAGCTCTGCCTAGCTTAGAACTCTATTGCTCCAAATGTGTAAATAGGTTCACATGCCAACTTATCCTAGAGTTCCTAGTATATGGCATTTGCAACAGGTACTTCTCTATCTCCTTGGTATTCTTTCCAGCTTACACTTCAAGTTGTTTCCACTCCTTGCAGGGTCAAAACCTAACTGGCTTGGTCCATTTGCTTTCCTGGAGCTTGACCCTTGGCACTCAATAACTGAAGGCAGGTATTTTTTGGCGCCAGTTTTTCCACCACCCTCATCAACCTAAATGCACAACACATTGTCACAACCGCTCTGGGGTGGGTATTTTTGGCTGCACTTACCCAGCAGCTCATATTTGTCATGAGGGTCCAAGGATGGAAGAATTCATGGACTCTCCACTGAGCTGGGACTGCTGTGCAGATGTGGAATAGTGAAGGTAAATGACAAGAGGCTTATCATCAGCATTTTAATTCAGTTGCCAACAAAGTTGTAAGGTTGATGTTACCACAAGTTTCACAAGGGGCTGAAGAGCAGCTTTCAGATGATGTGGGGGGTTATGCATCCCACGTGTATGTGCATGGATCTCCCTGGGCCTGCGCAAAAGCAGGGAGGCCCAGTTATCTCCGCCTCGTTCATGGAACCAACAGATGGGGAGGGGCAGGGCCAGAAAGACCCACATTGCTTCCCTCACCAACCCTACCTGGAACTAATGGTTTCTTTTGTTCTAGATGCTGCATTTACCTCATTTAGGGCTCAACCTTTCTCCCTTTGAAGTCAGTGGTAGTTTTGCCATTGACTTCAAAAGGTGTAGAACTGGGCCCCTTCTTAGGCTATGTCTGCACTGCAATTAAAAACCCATGGCTGGCCCGTGACAGCTGACATGGGCCCAGGCTAAGGAGCTGCTTAATTGCGGTGTAGATGTTCGGGCATGGGCTGCAGCCTGAGGTCTGGGACACTCCCACCTCACAGGGCTCCTAGAGCCTGGGCTCCAGCCCGAGCCTGAACGTCTACATCACAATTAAACAGCCCCTCTGCCCAAGCCCGAATCAGTTCGTACAGGCCAGCCACAGGTTTTTAATTGCATTGTAGACATGTCTTTAGAATCCAACACTGGAGAATGTCTTATCTGCAAGATCTGTCAAATGTACTTACTATCTGGAAATCATGAACTTCTATAGCCTCTTCATTTTCACTTCCAGTTTTAAAGGTCTCTAGGTTGTTCCCAGAATCTATTTCCATTGATCCCTCTTGTACTTTTCCATTAATACTCATAGTATAATGGACATTGTAAATCTGTAATTGAATAAAGAACATTAGCACGCATTGTTGTATCTTCCTAGCTTTTATCAAGAACAAGTGTGGTGCCAATCTGATTGTCATGTCCCTCTTCAGGTTACTGGCTTTTATCCATACTTACACTTTTATTACAGAATCCTCAGCAGTCAAGACCATACTAATAAAACAGACGTTGATGGTTTCAGGCAATATCAATCCTGCCAGCTTTACATCCATACGCACTGAATGTAGAATAATTTGGTTCCAAGGTTACATGGGGTTTAGGAACTGGTCTAAATCGTATTGTATGGGAGGATCAGAAGAAGCTGATTTCCCCCAGAGGTCATCCCCACTGTACTCCTTAGTTTGATCTGTTGGGACTCTTGCTTGGAGAAGTTAGATACTGTTTAGGTACTTAGAAAGAGAGTCTCTTGAATGTAGCAAGCTGCATGTAGCTGTCTCTTGAGTGGGGTGAGCGTTGTTTAAATATCAATACTTCCATAAGTACCAACAGAAGGAGTTTACTTTTATTCTTAAAAAGTCTGTATATAAACAAAGTTTCAATAAAGTTCACAGTATTAGTCTAGAAATCAATTTTTTCTGCTTGCAACTCTTTGTTAGGGAAAAAATTAAGGTGCTAAACGTAATTGATTGTCTTTTACAAATAGAGACTCAATCCTGTATTATTCATACATCCAAGACTTCCACTGAATTCTTGCATGAGAAATGCAAGACTGGGTCTATATAGATAGTACTTAATTCCATATCCAAAGTATATAGACTGAGCTGGTATAAGATGATAACTCTTTTTTGTGAGCCCCATTCGTTGCAGTAGAATTCGAGTTTATTTTTATTTTAAAAAAATCATAAGTCTTATGGTTGCAAAGAAAACCTTCCAAATGTGAATCAACAAAGCGTTGGCTTCCTGAGTCTGAGGGAAGTCTGAAACAATAGCTTAGTGTTGGGTGTTGACTCTGCAGCTTAAGGTTTACATTTTATCTATTTCTGTACCACTCAGAATACACTCTACTCTTTTTTAAAAAAAGATTCAGTTCTTAATTGATGGCATTACTACCAGCTTCCTGAGATGGGACAAGAGCCTTAGGTAAGGGAAAAGAAACCCACTTACTAAAAAGATATTTTTAATGCATCTGTTTGAACAAAAAGCAGAAATACGCTAAAATAATGCAAGTGTTGCGAAACTAAACAGACCAAAAAATGAGACTCTGTCCTATAATTGATCTGCTATCTATTTATCAAAACCATCAGTGCAAACTGGACTATTAACACCTTACACATTCTCTGGCCCATCTCCCATTCAGGCCCCTCTTACACTGAGTCCTGAAGCAGCCTGTCTTCTTACTATGAAGGAAAAGCTTTGTTATATGGCCTGTTAAGGGAATGGGGGGGTGCCGATAAGTCAAAAATTCCAGTTAACGAAGAGTTATACTTACCAATGGAGAGAGGGAGTTTAGGTGTGGGAGGGGGCTCAGGGCTGGGGGCACTGGCTCTGGGAGGGAGTTTGGGTGTGGGAGGGGGCTCGGGGCAGGGGGTTGGGGCACTGGAGCAGTTTTGGGGTGCTGGATCTGGGCAGCACTCACCTTGGGCCGCTCCCCGCAAGTGGCAACATGTCCCTGCTGCTCCTAGGCGGAGGCACAGCCAAGTGGCTCTGTGTGCTGCCTCAGCATGCAGGCGCTGCCCATGCAGCCTCTATTGGCCTCGGTTCCCAGCCAATTGGAGCCGTGGAGCCAGCGATCAGGGTGGGGCGGGGGAGGGACAGTGGACAGAGCCCCTGTGGCTGTTCCTCCTCCTAGGAACAGCAGGGACATGTCACCGCTTCCAGAGAGCCACGCGGAGTCAGGTAGGGAGCTGCCCGCTCCAAGCCAACTGGATACCTGGCAACTCTATTGAAGATTTGTATTAGGAGACATCAGAAATGCCAGTTTCTAGAGCTTTACGGTTGGTAAAGTGCTGGATAACACAGCTTTTACTGTAACTTTTCTCTCTGGATTTTGGGTTTGCTATAAATTGTCTTTAAAAAAATATTAAATGTCAAGCAGTTGTACCCTACAGGCTAAAATGTATATCATATTGAAACACTTTCCCTACAAATTAAGGGACCGATTCTGCACTCCTTACTCAGACAAGGCTCCTGCTGAAGTAAATAGGAGTCTTGCCTGAGCATGGAGTGCAGAAAAGGCTCCTTGGTAAATTCAATGAGACTCATTCTCCTTGTCACTGATCACAGAATATCAGGGTTGAAAGGGACCTCAGGAGGTCATCTAGTCCAACCCCCTGCTCAAAGCAGGGACAATCCCCAATTTTTGCCCCAGATCCCTAAATGGCCCCCTCAAGGATTGAACTCATAACCCTGGGTATAGCAGGCCAATGCTCAAACCACTGAGCTATCCCTCCCCCCCCAATGATGAGCAAATGAAAATCAAATTCACATATCTGGCATTTCATATTTTAAAAATCTTTGAAAACATAAAGGAAAGATAATATTTAGAATTATTCTGATGATCACTATTCCTTGAAAGTTTGCTTCTTTAAACTAACCCCTGAGTTTTCATCTCTGTCCCTTTTGACACAGGATTTTGTCATGTAACCTAAATTGAGAAAAGTTCTCTCCACCCAAATATAAATTATCAAGATTTTTAAAATCATTTTGCAACTAATATACTACGAGCTTTTGTGTCCATGTTCAGCACACATTTAAACTACTAGGTACATAGTGAAATAATTTTGGTCCTTAATCAAACCTATGAGTAGACTAAATACAGTCTGCTAAATACAGACACATATATTTAAGTGTCAAAGTATGATGTGCAATCAGCATTTGGATGACGTGGCATTTCTTTCACCACCATTTTGTCCTGATGCTTGAAATTTGCTTATTATGTGAATCTCCTGGGAAAGGATGGGGGGAAACAGTGAATGCTTTGAAGATTTATGAGCAAAAGTAGATGTAGCTTTTGTCTGTGATCCCAAGGATACATTTTATGTTTATTCCTGAAATCAGTTTCCATCATGCTACACCAAATGGACAGGAAAGAAAAGAATTTTTATACTGAGGTATGGGGGAGAGAGGTATGCTACTTACAGAACTTGGCAACCAGTCAAGTAATGTTTCCAGTGTGGTTGTGATTCTTATTAAATTCAAGCAGTTAATTTAAAATTTGGTTTAATAGAAAAATGTCTGTTTCCAAAATGTAAATACTTGGGTTCATAATTCTTGTCTTTGTTTCACTCAGATTTAAATCAGATTTAAAAACTTCAGTGCAATACCTTCCTACAAGACTATCACTATCCAGCTTGGTAAACAGATGGGTTTACTGTTGGAATTGACACCTCCTGCCCACCTTTGTTTAATTATTGCCTGTCCCAGTTAGCAATACTCTAAGTACAGTCGGTGACCCAGTTTCCACTACTCCAAGATTGATCTTTCTGATTGTTGTTCCCCTATATTTTCTGTGCTCCAACCACTTCGGAATATTTACCAAGCATTCTGGATGGGAGGCGGGGGAAGAAAGGCTTGTTTAGAATTCGGATCATGTTTTGTAGCTGAAAGTGCTGGCTCTTAACTCTCAAACTGAGCAAGCGTCTAGCCCAGCCGCTGGCGCACGTCTTAAGCTAGCCACAGATGCGCTAGACCAGTGTTTCGCAACCTTTCTGGTAACAGGGACCAACTTGCTGCCTTCCTACAGGGTGCCAGGGAGATCTCAGGGACCAGCGCTTGACTTTCCCCACAAGCTCCTCAACAGGGTGCCACCCAGCGACCCCCCTTGCTGGCGTTGCGCGGGCGCTTGTCCCGCCCACTCCCGCTGCGGTGCCTGGGCGCCTGGGGTAGCTTTTCACAGCCAGAGGAACCACTCAGCCCCGCCGGACCCTCAGCCAAGGAACCTGCGGCCGGCTCTCCACCAGGTCCGCTCGGCCGGCCCGCCCCCGCCCCGCGCCCGCCACTCACGTGCCGGTCGCTCCCCTTCCAGAAGTAGAAGGCTCCGATGGCTCCGCACAGGAGCAGCAGGGCTCCGGCGATGAGCACCACGGCCCCGATCTTCAGCAGCCGCCCCGGGCTGGCGGGTGTCACCGGCACCGCCGTGTAGGCCTGCAGCAAAGGGGGACAGGCAGCCCAGGAGCCCGCTCGCCTCACAGCCCAGCTCTCCCGGGAGCTCAGCCCCGAGCCGGGCGGGCGAGGGAAGCAGCAGCGCTGCCGCTTGGCGGGGCCAGCCCCTGCCGGACCCCCGCCGCCGCCCGCCACTTTCCCGCCCTCACCAGAGCGGTGACCCGCCCCGCGAGGCAGCTGGGGCCGAGCGCCGGGACTCCCTCTCTGCCCCGGTACTTACAGGCGGCAGGCTCCGCTCCACGTCCTCCGGCCCCGCCAGGGCGATGGGCACTTTCTCCGCGCTCTCGGCCATGGCTGCCCGCGCACGTCTGGACCCGGAGCTCCTGTGGCCCCGGGGGGAGAGGCACGGCCGGGCTCGGCTGCACACAGAGGCGTGGAGCCCGCAGCCCCTCCCCGCCCCCAGGCGCGCCTCCCCGCCCCAGCCGGAGCGCCAGGCTCGGGATACAATGGCCCCCTTTGAACGCTGCTGCCCCGCGGGGCCGGAGCGACCGGCCTCAGCCCGAGCAGGGTGTCAGTCACCTCCCGGGCCCCCCGGCTGCTGCCGTCCGCCCGCCGGGCAGTAACTCTCCGCCGCTCTTGCCTTCCGCGCGGAGGAGGGAGCCGCCAAAGCGTGGGTGTGTTGGCCGGCACGGCCAGGTGCTATGGGGAGCCCTCTGACAGCTGGCCCAGGCCCGCCTCCCAGTGCCCAGCCCATTGGGGGCGCTAAGCAGGAATACGTTAGACCCCCGCCTGCCCCACAACACATACTAATAATTAGCAGGGGGCCCCTGGAGCTGCTTGGAGTCCTAAGCAATTGCTTAGTCTGCTTGTGCCTGGCGCCCGCTCTGCCACCTGCGGGTGCTTGGCGAGCCTCAGCAGTGGAGACACCTTAGGGTTTCACACCTTTGGGGGGCTCCTTGAGCAGCTGCCCGGAGCCCGAGGTAGGATGACTCTGCCCAGGCGGTGCCTGTCCTCTCAGCTCCTCCATTAGGTGAGGTGGAAATGGGGAAGAGGAATCAGGGGGGAGAAATGATCAAAAGGAAAGAGGTGGGTGAAAGCTCCTCAAGATCTTGGGGAGCCTCATGGGTGAAGGGAAGCTGAGCCCTCTTCCCCTCTCTGGAAGAGGGTGGTTATTGGTAAGGGTAAGATTTTGTCACGGTTATTTTTAGTAAAAGTCTGGGATAGGTCAAGGGCAACAAGCAAAAAGTCATGGAAGCCAGTGACCTGTCCCAGACTTTTATTAAAAAAATAACTGACAAAATGGGTCTGATGGGGAGATGAGAGCCCAAGTCCTGCTGCCGGAGGGGAGTGGGGCGTGGTCCAGCACCCACCGACTCTGTGGCTGACAGCTCTGCAGTTCCTCTGGAGCTGCGGGTGCCCCCAACCGTGGCTCAGAGCTTCGGTAACCCCGCTGCCCGCATCAGCTGAGAGCTGAGGTCTCTGGAAGTCCTGGAATCCGTGTCCTCCATGGCATAGTCTTAGTTATTGGTAAATAAGTTACGAAGAATGAGAAGCAGAGTTTGGAAGAAAATGGAAACTAGTGCAGAGATTCAAGCTGAATGTGACATGACTGTGGTCAGCCCTTCCATGCCTGTGGTTTGGATGGAGTGGTGTAGGGTGGGGAGAGAGGAGTTTTTATATCAGTCTGACAGACAATAGGGTTGCAAAGTAAATGCTAATGAACCAGATCCTCAGATGGTGTAAATCAATGTGGCTCCATTAATTCCAGAAAATGGTTTGTGCGAGACCAACCTGATCTCTTTCTTCGAGAAAATAACTGATTTTTTAATCTACCTAGATTTCAGTAAGGCACTGGATATAGTTCCACATGGAAAATTATTAGTTAAATTGGAGAAGATCAGGATTAAAATGAGAATGGAAAGGTGGACAAAGAACTAGTTAAAAGGTAAAAAGAAAAGGAGTACTTGTGGCACCTTAGAGACTAACCAATTTATTTGAGCATGAGCTTTCGTGAGCTACAGCTCACTTCATCGGATGCATACCGTGGAAACTGCAGCAAACTTTATATACACACAGAGATCATGAAACAATACCTCCTCCCACCCAACTGTCCTGCTGGTAATGGCTTATCTAAAGTGATCATCAAGTTGGGCCATTTCCAGCACAAATCCAGGTTTTCTCACCCTCCACCCCCCCCCCCCCCCAAACTCACTCTCCTGCTGGTAATAGCCCATCCAAAGTGACAACTCTCTACACAATGTGCATGATAATCAAGGTGGGCCATTTCTTGCACAAATCCAGGCTCTCTCACCCCCTCACCCCCCTCCAAAAACCACACACACAAACTCACTATCCTGCTGGTAATAGCTCATCCAAAGTAAGCTATTACCAGCAGGACAGTGGGGTGGGAGGAGGTATTGTTTCATGATCTCTGTGTGTATATAAAGTCTGCTGCAGTTTCCACGGTATGCATCCGATGAAGTGAGCTGTAGCTCACGAAAGCTCATGCTCAAATAAATTGGTTAGTCTCTAAGCTGCCACAAGTACTCCTTTTCTTTTTGCGAATACAGACTAACACGGCTGTTACTCTGAAACTAGTTAAAAGGTAGACTACACCAAGTTATACTGCAAGGTGAACTGTCAGGCTGGAGGGAGGTTACTAGTGGAGTTCCTCAGGGATCAATCTTGGGACCACTTATTTAACATTTAACATTTTCATTAATGACATTGGCACAAACAGTGCGAGTGTCCTAAAGTCTTGGCTTCTGAACTTCTACACAGCAATGAAATAGCCCCTGAGACCCAGCCCCGTGAGCCCAAGTCAGCTGGCACAGGCCAGCTGCGGGTGTCTAGTTGCTGTGTAGACATACCCCATATCATTTCTCTCTCTCTCTCTTCCCGCCCCCATTCTGTTGAATCTGGAAAAATAAATTATATATGACAACTTTGATATTATTATCATTAAACACAAGCCCATGGCCAGTGCAAAGTGTCCCTCACAGAGCCAGAAACAAACAAAACCAATTTCAGGAGGAGCCAGATTTAAAAGAGATCACAAATGGGAAACTCTGGAAGCTTCTTCTCAACAGGTCCCGCTTGGGTCCGCGTGCATCTTCCAACTTGTTTTTTTGACTATATACCACTCTGTTATTCTCAGTTTATTTTAATCTCTCCCATCCTTTTCCTTCCTACTCATAGAACATGTATGAACATGCATTCTCCTTTGATTAGTTCTTATCTCTAACCTCCTCAGCAGTGGCGATATTGAACATTATTATAATCCCCCTGATCAAGAAGATTCCATTATGTACTGGTCCTTAGACCACCAACAGCACTGTAATATCTGAGCGCCTTCCAGTAGTGCATTAAGTGATATGACTAAGATCTGTCTTGTGTGGTTCATTCTTTCACTCTATTTCATCCTCTCCCAAGGAGAAAAATAGTGGGTGCAGGATGGGCTTTTATTATGGTATGAACACTGTGCGATGTGTTTATACGACAAAAGGCAAGGTAAAAAAGAATTCACTTTGCAGTAGGAATGAAAGCTGGTGAGGTCTCTGGTGGCTCTTAGTTCCACAGTTAAAGATGAGCCCCCTCATCCCGCCATCTCCTATAGAAGCTCCATGACATGCACAATCAACCTCCTGTCAAACAACACTGCAGCATCCTAACCTTCTAAGCTCTTAGCCAATCAAAACACCCGAGGCCAGACCCTTCCATGCCTGTAAATCCCATTGTAGCCTGCAGTTCTGTATGTAAAAGGACAGCAGGATCTGGCCCCCCAAAATTAACCTCTCTTTCTTCTGAATCTTGCTCCATAAATGCACAAATCTTTGTCTTTTCTCATTTCTTCAGAACCCATCACTGCCATGACCAGTAGCTTAAAAAATATCAAGTTGTCCAAAATTAGAATAAACTCAAGAGCTATTCACAAAAAGAAAAGGAGTACTTGTGGCACCTTAGAGAGGTGCCACAAGTACTCCTTTTTTTTTTTTTTTTTTTTGGCGAATACAGACTAACACGGCTGCTACTCTGAAACCTGTCAAGAGCTATTGGGCATTATGCCACCATATTGTTAAGAAATGAATCTTAGAGACTAGATCAGAATTTTCCCTTTCCTTAAATACAGGCTGATCCTTGCTGTCAATTTCTGTCATTAACAATCAGATTAAAAAAATATTAAGAAGACTAGATGGTGCTGAAAATAAACATAATCAGAGCTCATTAGATCAAAAGCAAAGTATGATGTATGATTTTAAAACTAGGGCATAGTCTGGCCTTCTCTTGGATGATATACTGTTGCAGGTCAGTTCTGATAATAAGCATAATGATCTTCATTAGCAAGCATTTTGTTACTCCAAAATCTTGTGTACTGATATCTTGGCAAAATGTGAGAATTCCAGGCTTTGATCTTGAACTTCTATTAGACTCTGGTTTAAACTGACAGATTTATTTTAAGGACCATATGTTCATCTCCTGTGTAAAAATGTTTGGGGAATGAGAACTTCACTTGGAAGATCAGTGGTTCCTTCTGAGTGAATTAATTTGTGCCTGATTCCCTGTGGCAGATGGGACCAGCAGCATTGTGGAAGGAGCAGAGTGTTTGGCCAGAACAGCATAGGTAGGCTCTAGATTCAAAGTTACAGACAAGGCAACAGCCCTTCGCAATGATCTATTGCTAGGGGCAGGAATAATCTGCCCAGGGAAATGAAGGATACTTGATGTCACTGCTAGCTCAGAAAGTGAATGTACATAAATGTGCAGGCCACATCTCCTGACCCTGACTGGGAATGCCCTTCTTCAGCTCCAACAATGGAAGGCCTATAGATAGCCCTTTTAAAAGGGATTTTCATTTTCTGGAGGAACCAGAGTTGGGGAGAAAAACTTGTGGCCAGGACTCTCTCTGTGCCCTCAGGTTTCCTTCCATACTCCAAAATCTCCTTCCCTTGGGAGCGCTGCAAGTTTGCATTCTGCAGGTGTGTGAACCCCCTCCTCCCTGATGGAGCAATGTAACGACAACTCTTGGAGGGGAACCTTGCAGAGTTTCTAATTCTCTGCACACATTTTCCTCACATTGAGGAACAATTTGGGGTCTTTTTTTTTTTTTTTTTTTTTTTAAATAATGTAAGCATCACTGACTTGTTTGGTTGTTTCCTTCAGTTTCCCTCCCACCTCCAGACTCACACACATCAAAATTAGCAACATCTTTCAAGCAGATAAAGGAATATAACTGTAGGTCCCAATGTCTACCATCCCTAGTCAAGCCTTATAACGATGGCTCTGAAATGCTAAGTCTTTTGTGTGTGCGTTTGCATGTGCTCATGCATGGAGCGGTAAAGGGAACACATTTTTTGCCATTTGACTGATTAGGTGACAACAGATAAAACAGGATTTTGCACAGATATAAAAGCAGTACAAATGGCTTACCATTCAGCAACACCAAATGATTTCTGTGGAATATAAAGACTAGTGTAACAGGCAGTGTTTGCAGGGGTTAGGACAAAAATGTGACTTGCCTTCACTGGTGAATCCTTCACTTGAAATAAAGAAGGTAATGACACTGATGTTTGAAAGTAGTCTTCTCTCTAAATCGTGTGTATGCTCAGCTGGATTAAACCAACTGTCTCAGACTAACAGTTGTAATAATAGTCTTTTATGAGACATTTGATAGCCTAACACCATTATCCCCTGGCTTGAAAAGCATTCCAGAGTATTTAGAATGTAACAATGAATGTGATGTTGCTCATTTGAAAGTACTTGACTTGTCTCAAGGAAACATATTTTCCTATTTTCTTCAGATCTATAAAAAGTTTAGAGGAAGAAGAAGGGTAACACATGAGAAATATATGGTGACAAGTGTCCTGCAAGTTGGATGAGATAAATCTTTCAATATTTCTGTTGTAGCTTCATTTATATTACTGCTGATTTTCTAAGTGCCAAATGTATGCTTAAAATCTACATTAGATAATAAAAATTTCCCGGAGATAACGACACTGACTGTGTGATTCATCACTCTGTTACCCAGTGGTTTTGTACCAGCATAAATATGGAGTAACTCAATGCTGATGTAGGCCCTATATTTTACCAAAGAAGATAAACAAATTTAATCTTCTCAGGAGTGTTGTGATTCTCAACGACAGTTTTATTGCAATAGGCCAGAGTTCCTTATCTGCTCTAGGTGCTTAGCAAATTGGGTAATTCAAGAACCAACCTTGAAATGACTGGCAAGATTCAAAAAGCTATGACCTTATAATGATTTCCTCAGGTATTTGAGGGACATAAAATATGCTTCAGGAAGCTTTGTCAATAGCCAAGCAAGCCACGTGTATGAAAATATCCATTTGATGGGGAGAACTGACCACATTTACTGCGGGACTTGTGTCATCTACAAATATTACTTCAAAAATAAACTATTTAGTTTCATTAGGGAAAATAAGAAAATAAGAAAAGTTATAAGAAAATTCTGGCTTGAGCATCTCTCCATGTTTTTATCTTTCCTGTGCCTAGACAGTACAGTACAAAGGATTTTAAGGAAAGTTTAAGATTGCCGCATGCAGCAAAACCCGGTGAGAAAGGATACATAAATTGCAATGTCTAGAGATGCAGAGAGTAACTCTCTTTTATTATCATTCTTTCTTTCTTTTTGAAAAGCAGCATCTCCCTTCTTCCTCTTCTCTATTAACCTCAGTTTCTCCTGTTCACCCCTTTACTAATTCCCATATTAGGTTATGTCTTCCCCTTTGCTGCCCTTCCTTTATTCTACCATTGTTCCCAGTGTTCTCATGCCCCCTTTTGCTCTGATTGTATTCCTTTGTCTCTCTTTCTGTAAGCTTCATGTACTATAAGTGTAAAGGTGCAAGTGGAGCATACAATTATAATGCACTTTGCTCGGATCAGGATTATGGTGGTGAAACCTGAGCAAACCTAGCCTGGCTGTCAGATCTCAAGCTGTGTTGGCAGGGCTGGCAGTTAGAAAAAAACCCATATTTTTTAATTTATAAGCTGAGAAAAATTGATGTGGAGGGTACTGAGAGATCCACAAAATGTTATTGTTACTGTTGCTCTTCTGAGTAGAACTGCTCTCTAAGGTTCAGTCTCTGGAGGTACAATAGATCCAAATATTCTCCAGCAAAAGCTGCAATATATTGTAGTAATAACATTCTAAAGTACTGGCTAAGTAAGAGATGCCTAGATATTGGTTCAGGACAGTTAGAAACCTGAAAACTTGTTCTCATCTCATGGAACAGGATAAGGACATATGGTCCATCAAAGTATGCTCTTCATAACCTTGAGACACTGAAGATTAATTTGTTTTTCCCCAAGGTTGAATCAAAGCAACCCATATGTCATCTTATGTCCCCAAATTTAGCTAGTAGCTGTGCCTTCTGTTTTCCTTGAACCAAAGATATAAAATAAAATAACTGATTGACATTGCATGCTTCTATTCCTGCCTTTGACAATATGCAATGTGTTCTGTTTGCTAGCCATTCTGTGTAAATTGCTTGTAGGCTAGTCTCCTCCTTAACCTCAAACCTTGTTTTTGTTCTTGGGAGGTAGTTATTATCTCAAACAACTTAGTTGTATCAATCTGCTCATTTCCCGGAGGCTTCTTATACTTTGAGGAGAACTTTTTAAGTTTCTTTTTTTCTCTGTAGCACAGGCCAAGTCTGGCTATTTTTCTCATTAGAAGGCACCTATGAATCAGTTCTGTTCCCCTTTTTGATTTCTGCACTATTCTTCTAATAATTTGATGACCAGACTCAAAACAATATTTCAAATGAGCCATTTGCAATGCCAGAATATCTTTCACAAATGCAGTCTCCTGAAATGTATATTGTACTTGCAATTCTGAACACCAATGAAGTATTTTTTGCCTCTGTGACACATTGTGCCATTGATTTCAGTATATTATTCTCTCTTTTCTCCTTCTCTCAGCTCTTTCACACAGCTCCTTTAACCAGGCTCTCACTGCCATTCCTCCATCCCTTTGTCCTTCATGTCTCTCCTTAAAATACATGGTTTTCCAGAATAACTTCCTTCAGATGGGAATTAAGACACTAGACAATTGAGAAAAAAAGAAACCAGTGAAAAATCACAGAGGTACTGTGTGCTAAACGTCCCAGCTCAGTCCCCAGTTTTTGTCATTTCACATCCCTTCTTTTGTGTTTGTATGGGTCCTGGTTTTCAAAGATGGCTGTCCCAAGTACTCCTTTTCTTTTTGTTAAGTTTGTGTGATTACATTTCTAGACAGCTAGGGCCTGGTTTTCAGATGATGCTAGGCATCTACAACTCCAGTTGAAGTCAATGAGAGCTTCAGAACTTCTCGAAATCAGGCCCTAGGCAGTGAAATTAAGTCACACAGAATTAGAGGCCACATGTCTGAAAGGACTCAGCACAGTGCTGATGTTACCTATGTGTCCCTTCTATGCCCAATCCATAGAGGATATTAGTATATGACAGCCCTGCTTCTACTACAAAGCCAGGCTCTTTAGCTCAGGCTATATCAACTTAAACTTTTTAGGTCTGAAGGTCCCTAGTTCAATCCCTGCAGCATTGGTCAGGATGGCTGCTCTCCAACTAGCACTATATAAATAAGAATTATTATTTATTATCTACATGACTGTATGCCTAAGAGCCATTGTTAGGGACCAGGACTCCACTGTGCTAGGCACTGTACAAACAGAACAAAAAGATTGTCTCTGCCCCCAAAGAGTTTACAATCTAAGTATCAGACAAAAGACAACAGATGGATATAGACAGACAGACAAGGAAACTATGAGGCACTGGTCAGTGTGCTAGGCAGTGGTCTGAGTGCACCAGCCACTATCAAGCTTTTTGTAGGCATCATGGTAAATATTACTTCAGGAGGCTAATTACTTTAAGGAGGCTAATGAGTTCGTTTTGCAGATGTTTACAGGGAGCTTTTCCCAAGTATGTGGGGTTGCATGGGAGAAAGCACGAAGGTGCCCATTTGAAAATGTAACAAATGTGTGATTGAGGCTGATTGGAGGTGAGCATCAACAGCTTGATAGTGAATGAGAGATGATGGTGAAGGGGGGGGGGGCGCGACAGGCTGTGATTAATCATTATTCCAAATCGTGTCACTTCTCACTCCAAGTCTGTTCTCTGTTTTGCACTCTCAGTTAATCCCTCCAAAATCAGCTTTAACACCCAGCTTTTCCAGACCCCACTCTCTATTACCTGAGAACCTATAGCTTATTCTTTATCTCTCAATGGCCAGCTTCTGAGAGGCAAGGGATGAGAGGCGGACACAGCGATATAATTCTTCCTTGCTATCTCCTCTCTAACTGTAATAACCCAGCAGTTATCAGTACATTGTCTTGGTCTTGCAAGAAAAAAACATTTAGCTATTGGGTGTTGAATATGGCTCCTTTTCTGTGGAAGCAGGTGGTCCTAGTTAAACAGAACCATATGGTTCCATTGCAGGGGCCGGGAGGAGGTGGGCAGTACAGAGGCCACATGGAGGAATCTGCACCCCTCCAGCTGGGGAACAGCAGGGAGGATTTTTGGGCACAGAGGAGGAGGATAGTGGGGAAAGGGCCAATGATTTCACAACAATGTGGAATCGCTGGCCTAAACTCTTGCAAAGGGGGTGAAAGGAAGGGCCCATAGTGGGTTACTACTGCAGCCCACGAGCTAAAGTAGCAGCTGAGCTGGTGCTCCTTTCCCTGGGGAGGATTCCATCACCTCAGCTTCCCGGGAGATCCGCTGCACAGGCCTACCTTCCTGGACTTTTTCCAGGGCTTTTTGATAAGTTTGTAGTTCCAGGGCATTCTTGGATCATTCAAGGGAGATTGTCAAATACTTTAAGCAGTGGTCAAAAAGGCTAACAGTATGTTAGGAACTATAAGGAAAGGAATAGAAAATATGATAGCAAATATCATAATGCCACTATATAACTCCATGGTGTGCCCACACCTTGAATACTGTGTCCAATTTAGTTGCCCCATCTCAAAAACGATACAGCGGAACTGGAAAAAGTTCAGGGAAGGGCAACAAAGACAATCAAGGGTATGGAACGGCTTCCATACAAGGGGAGACTAAAAAGATTAGGGCTGTTCAGCTTAGAAAAGAGGTGACTAAGGGGGGATATGATAGAGGTCTATACAATCATGAATGGTGTGGAGAAAGTGAATAGAAAAGTGATATTTACCCTTTCCCACAACACAAGAACCAGGGGTCACCTGATGAAACAGGCAGCAGGTTTAATACAAACAAAAAGTACTAAACTATGGAACTCATTGCCATGGGATGTTGTGAAGGCCAAAAGTATAACTGGGTTAAAAAAATAACTGGATAAGTTAATTGAGGACAAGTCTATCAATGGCTGTTAGCCAAGATGCTTAGGGATGCAACCTACACTCAGGATGACCCTAAACCTCTAATTGCCAGAAGTCAGGAGTGGAAGACGGGTAAATCACTCCATAATCACTCCTCTGCAGCATGGGGCACAGGTACTTGCTGGTTTGAATGTGAGTAAATGGTGGATTTTCTGTAACTTTAAGTCCATTCATCAAGATTTGAGGACTTCAGTAACTCAGCCAGAAGTTACAGGAGTGGGTGAGTGAGGTTCTGTGGCCTGCTATGTGCAGGAGCTCAGACTAAATGATCATGATGGTCCCTTCTGGCCTTAAAGTCTATTACACTATAATTGCCCTGTTCTGTACACTCCCCCTGAAGCTCTGGTACAAGCCACTGCCGCAGACAGGATACTGGGAAAGCTGAACCATGGTCTGACCTAGTATGGCAGCTCTTACATTCTTATCACATTTTATAAATGCCTTTAGAACTGGCTATTTAGGGCCCTGGCATGGCATGGAAAGGGAGCAAAGGAGTGGAAAACATGCCGACATGCGGCCAAACTAACTGCAGCAGGGGGAGCAGTGGCTATCCTGCATGGTTTCCCCTTTGCTGGAGTACTGGAAGCTCAAATGAACAAACACCAGGTGACTGGACCTCAGTGAGATTTTAGGGGTGCTGTGGCCGGCCAGACAATGGGGGAATTAATTCTGGATTTGACCGTAAAGTACAACAGCCCCCCTGTAGCTGTTCCAGACACTAACTGGAGATGTTGTCTCAAGTGGCTCATGCTCTTCTTTCTAGAGGCTGTCTGAACAGAGACAAGTGAAGTTCTATATTTGGGTAGCTTTGGGAGTTGCTTTGGAAAAGAACCTGATAAATCAGTGACCATATTGAGCTCTCTGGATTGGGCCTTATAGAACTGCTCCCCCAGCTTCTTTATGGTCTTCCTTGTAGTCTTACACTGAATATTGCATCTACAGCAGAGACAGCAGTAGCTTAAGGTTGTCGAGTTCCCCATTTACAAGAATCCCAGAGAGCTAAATTCAGTCTTTTGGAAGGAACCACACTTGATTACCTCAGGGCTGCGTTTGGTCCTTAAATGGACTAAGTGAAACCTACCCTTTGCCTAAAAGCAGAATGAGCCCCTGTGTGAATGAATTGCCCTTTACAAAACCAGCTCCGTTTAATGAAAAGGGCTTTGTTTCCTTCTCTGCATTCCCTTGTTTACTCTGAAGGAACCTGGCCCCCAGCTGTGGTAATACTGGTTGGAGAGATTGATGTAACTGGTTTCTTCTTCATCCGATGGTTCTGGGATACAGCAGGGTGGTCCCTTTCCTTTATGTAATTCATTAGTTAATGTCAGTATGGGGCACAGAAAGTGGAAAGTGCTGAGCAGTAGAAAGAATTTTCTCAGCTCCTTCAGATAATGCATTTTAAAGATCAGATTGAGTTTTTCATGTTATACGATTTGTTTAATTATTTAAACTTTGATAAAATATTTTCCTTGAGGGAAGGTAAAGCTACTGCAGAAGGATCCTTACAGCAGAAATAGAGCTCTCTGTTATGTGGCAAGGGACTTAGTTTGCACACGAGCACTGAACACTGATCCTTTTTCATTCCAGGCTGAAAAATCAGGGCAAACACTAAGCTTTCCAACTCCAAAGGATGCATATGGGACATAGCCCTGCCTGTTTTTTTTCTAATCCCTCCTCAAGACCCACTTTCTCTGTGATGCCTAAATGTTCTCAGTGAATAAGTTGGGTGTAATTGGTATGTGCATGCTATGGAGGAGGTTTATTAAAATAGAGAACTTACTCACACCACCTCAAAACCCAACCCAACTAATACTAGACTATGACAAAGCACTAGGGAATGGATTGTAGGGAACAATCCAGTGTTGGCAGGCAGATGAGCTAACATGTCTGTTTCATCTGACTGTCATTGTTCTGTCAATAATATTTTGTGAAGTATTACTCACTGGTGCGACTTGCTCATATGCTCAGGGTCTAACTGATCACCATATGTGGGGTCAGCAAGGAATTTTGCCCACATCAGATTGGCAGTGAGCTTTGAGTGTTTTCAGCTTCCTCTGCAGCAGGGGGTGTGGGGTCACTTGCTTGGACCAGCTGGGTGTATCTCATTTAGTCAATTCCCTGCCATTGCAGGGGCCTTGGGCACTTGTGTACCTTGGTCCCTCTTGTTCTCTGCCTGTGGCGCACAATAGTTTAGTCTCCTGAAGGCAGTAATACTTTGATCTAATTCTGGTTTCTGGGCTTGGTTTTGGGGGGGTTGAGCTGGATGATGTTTAGTGGCTTATGATATACAGAAGGTGAAACTAGGTGATCTGGTGGTCCCTTCTGGCCTTAAGTTTGATGACTTCCAGAACAAAAATGTAAAAACAAACAAGACAGCTGTTTGAAATAAGGATTGATCCTGCACCGACTGAAGTCAATAACCCATTGACTTCCACGGGTGTAGAATCAGATGCATGCTGAACTGTCTCTGCTTTCTTGAACAGTAGAGGGGCCAGATTCTCAACTGCTGTCAATCGGCTGATATACAGCAGATCAAGATCTGGCCCATGATGTTTAACAAGTTTTTTACTTTGAGGGGAAAAAAATCCTGATCTGGAGTCTGGAGTGGGCAGGTGTTGGACCCTTCTTGCCTGATGGCTTGTTCACTTTCTCTGCCAGCAACCCTAGAAGGTGTTAAATAGGAAGCAAGCTGTACCAGAGAACTAGCTGCCTGTTCACATCTGTTAAGGAGCAACACGTGCTAACCAGGGGCACAGACCGCTGACTGTATTTAATAAATATGCCCTAGGTACTGAAAGAGAATGATTACTGTTCTCTAAACAGATGTGTTCTTTAAGCACACATAGCCCTGATGGCTGTCTAACAGGTTGGCCATTATAGGGAAGTGGCCTACGCAGATGGCAAAGGGGCCCCCGGAGAGGTTTAAAAATTACAGTATTAATCAGTTCTGCATTGAGCTGTTTTGTGACCCTGTGCAATTAACATGGAGCTCACTTCTTTACTGCTTTGGTTTGATACAGGGCTGGGCTGATGGACTGCAATGGAGTGAATACATCTCTCCTGCTATCACTGCTGTTGCCACCCACCTCCAGGAAAGGACAGAATCTGGGCAGTCACCAACACTGAAGCTGCAGATACTGATCAGCAATGAGCTATGGCTAGTAAGAGACGCTCTTTCCATGTGCCAGGTAAATAAACTTGGGAATAATCTTAAGCATAAGCAAAGTAGATGGGCACTGGCATGACCCACATCCCATGCCATTTGCCCAATCATTATCTCTGGCAGGACGACAAAAGGCAGAAGAATTATCTCACTGCCAGACACACCCAGCTCTGGCAGCTGAACCACATAGGAGGCAATCCATGGCCTGATCCAAATCCCTGGCAGCTCTGGGGCCTCACTCTTGCTTGGGGCCCACAAAGTTGTAACTCTGGCCTTAATGCAACTGCCCTTCTGGGACCTACCCTTGAATCCTGAAGAAAAGGATGTTGCGTAATATTGCAGGGAAATGCACCACCCAGTGACAAAGTCAGACCCTCTCATGGCAGCAACTTACTGTTAGGAACTGGGGCGTAGGCAGTCTGGCCCAATAGAAGGGCTGGGATAAGGGCTCGGGAGTCAAGTTGGAGTCAGTAGCCAGAAGACGAACCAGGATCAGAGCCGGGATTGGTAGCCAATGGTCAGGAGTGGAGCACAGGGGCGGGAGCCAGAGATGAGGCAAGGATCAGGAATGGAGCAGGAGCAAGGCAGAAACCAGGGGTTGGATGCAGATCACAGGAGACCAGTAAGAGCAATGAAGTGAGGCAGCAAAGTATGCCCCTGAGCTTCTACCCCAGGCTCACTTTGAGGGATCTTTTCCCCCAGCTGTTGGGATTCATGCCATCTTTGCTCCTCATCTCTGCATTGGCCAGGGTAGGACTCAGAATCATAGAATCATAGAATATCAGGGTTGGAAGGGACCCCAGAAGGTCATCTAGTCCAACCCCCTGCTCGAAGCAGGACCAATTCCCAGTTAAATCATCCCAGCCAGGGCTTTGTCAAGCCTGACCTTAAAAACCTCTAAGGAAGGAGATTCTACCACCTCCCTAGGTAACGCATTCCAGTGTTTCACCACCCTCTTAGTGAAAAAGTTTTTCCTAATATCCAATCTAAACCTCCCCCACTGCAACTTGAGACCATTACTCCTCGTTCTGTCATCTGCTACCATTGAGAACAGTCTAGAGCCATCCTCTTTGGAACCCCCTTTCAGGTAGTTGAAAGCAGCTATCAAATCCCCCCTCATTCTTCTCTTCTGCAGGCTAAACAATCCCAGCTCCCTCAGCCTCTCCTCATAAGTCATGTGTTCCAGACCCCTAATCATTTTTGTTGCCCTTCGCTGGACTCTCTCCAATTTATCCACATCCTTCTTGTAGTGTGGGGCCCAAAACTGGACACAGTACTCCAGATGAGGCCTCACCAATGTCGAATAGAGGGGAACGATCACGTCCCTCGATCTGCTCGCTATGCCCCTACTTATACATCCCAAAATGCCATTGGCCTTCTTGGCAACAAGGGCACACTGCTGACTCATATCCAGCTTCTCGTCCACTGTCACCCCTAGGTCCTTTTCCGCAGAACTGCTGCCTAGCCATTCGGTCCCTAGTCTGTAGCGGTGCATTGGGTTCTTCCGTCCTAAGTGCAGGACCCTGCACTTATCCTTATTGAACCTCATCAGATTTCTTTTGGCCCAATCCTCCAATTTGTCTAGGTCCTTCTGTATTCTATCCCTCCCCTCCAGCGTATCTACCACTCCTCCCAGTTTAGTATCATCCGCAAATTTGCTGAGAGTGCAATCCACACCATCCTCCAGATCATTTATGAAGATATTGAACAAAACCGGCCCCAGGACAGACCCTTGGGGCACTCCACTTGATACCGGCTGCCAACTAGACATGGAGCCATTGATCACTACCCGTTGAGCCCGACAATTTAGCCAGCTTTCTACCCACCTTATAGTGCATTCATCCAGCCCATACTTCCTTAACTTGCTGACAAGAATACTGTGGGAGACCGTGTCAAAAGCTTTGCTAAAGTCAAGAAACAATACATCCACTGCTTTTCCTTCATCCACAGAACCAGTAATCTCATCATAAAAGGCGATTAGATTAGTCAGGCATGACCTTCCCTTGGTGAATCCAAGCTGGCTGTTCCTGATCACTTTCCTCTCATGCAAGTGCTTCAGGATTGATTCTTTGAGGACCTGCTCCATGATTTTTCCAGGGACTGATGTGAGGCTGACTGGCCTGTAGTTCCCAGGATCCTCCTTCTTCCCTTTTTTAAAGATTGGCACTACATTAGCCTTTTTCCAGTCATCCGGGACTTCCCCGGTTCGCCACGAGTTTTCAAAGATAATGGCCAATGGCTCTGCAATCACAGCCGCCAATTCCTTCAGCACTCTCAGCTCTGCCTGTGCTGAAATGCCGAGGCACACGAGTGCCTAAGCTCAGGGTGCTGTGTGGCCTTCCTTGTACAGTTTTATGTGACATTATTTTTACTCTAATATAGCTTTCTCTGACAGCATGTAATTTTATTTTGACATTGAAACGGGGGCCCCCGAGAGACTGTCACTGAAATGGCAAAAGCTGACATTATAATGACATTGTATCAGGGTCGCTACAGACTTAAAAAAGAAAAATCAACAATTTTAATCTATTTACCCACAAAAACTCGACTTCAGGCTCAACTGAGATGCAGCATCTGGTTTCCATGAGGTCGATCCTTTAACCAGTTTTAAAGCAGAGTTGACTGTGGTACAAAGAGGTCAAGTGCCTGAGGTCTAATACATTGACCAGGAGACTCATTAAGATTTGAACTCAGGACGCTTGTTCCCAAACCTTTGCTCTAATCACTAGACTTTGACATCAGAGGGCTTCATGGGGCTAATGCTGGTGAAAGAAGAATGCAGAGTCAAAAGATTTATCTTGCAACTTCATCAGCAAAATCAAGTAGAGTCAGTGTGCTGACTATTCTGTATAACCAGTAATAGCACCACACTCACATCCCAGACTTTCCACTAAATTTAGCTAGAAGGCACAATGACTAAAATATGTTAGGTTCACCTTCCAAAATGGATATGCAAAAGTATAAGGTAAGCCTCTTAATTGGAGAACTTTCAGCAAGATTCTTACCCCAGGGGACTGTCCCTTGGAATTAATGAATTAATGACATCTAGGCTCTGGCACCACCTCATTGCCCTGGGTTCCCACAAGAGATGATCGCAGAAAGCCAAAGAAAAATCCTAAAGCTCTTATAACATGGAAGATGAGGATTTTCTGCTGTCATTGGCAGGGCCTTTGGGAGAAAGCAAGTGGCAGTTTGCATCAGGAGGAAACAATCTCAGCTTCTTTTCACTTGTGGAATCATAGAAATGGAAAAACTAGCAAACAACCTATTAGACCATTGCTCTGCCAGCGTGGGCTTGTCCCCACAACACATCCTCTGGCACCTCATCCAATCTAGTTTTAAAAGTCCCAAGGGATGATGCTTACTCCACTTCTTTGGTATGACTCTGATAGCTGAATGCAAACATTTCACTCGCATGTGACTTTTTCATGGTATCCTGTTTTTCTTTTCTTAATTTAACCCAATTACTTCTAATTCTATTCCCATGTAGCACTCTAAATAACTCTTCTACATCCTTGGGGCTAGACTGTAGCTTCACATAGCCCTGTGCAAAGGGTGGTGTGGAAGCTGCACTAGGATGCACTGTGCTTCAGACACACTTCAGCATCACAACTCCTCTCCTGCTTCTTTCTTTTTCCCAGGGAAGATACCTAGGACATACATCAATAGTAAGTTACTATCCCCTTACAGATTGACTCAAACTGCCCTGGCCACCAGATAGAGGGTGGAGCCAAGACTTCACTCATTCCCCACTCACTTCTGCACCTCCCAACCTAGCTGCTCCGGGAAGAGAGTAATTGGGTGTAGCCAGACAGCCAGCCCCCCCCCCCCCTTCAGACCAGCATTGCTGGAAACACAGGAGGAAGCCGGAACAGGGCACTTAACATATATTCCAGCACAGCCTTTGAAGCTGTGAAAGCACAGGTGTGCTGCTACAATGTGCCTCTGGGAACAGATACAAGGATTAAGCTCACAGCAGGCAGAGGCCCTGTGACAGACATGGCTCTTAGCCCCTACTAAATAGCGTGATGCACACACACCAACATCCGAGGTGGGAAAATATTTACCCTGATAAAAGAAATGTCCAGTAGTCGAAACTTATTGTTTCTCTCCCTTGCAAGTGTAAACTACTCTTGTGAAATCTGGCGTCACCCCGACAGACCAGCCTCAATTTGGCATAAGAAAGGAGAAAGAGAATAAAGGAGTACAGAGGTATAAGTAGGGGACCTACAGCACCATGATTTTTGAGTGCTTTTCACTATCTATCTGCTGGTCAGATAAGTGACAGCCTCCCAAGGCTTCTGCAGCTAAGAGGGTCCCTACGCCTTGTCCCTTATTCGTCTTTCCGCGGAATTGAGTGACCGATCCTGGCTTGGCACCGCTGGAATCGAGAGATGCAAGGAGGGTAAGAAGCACCCACACCTGATCTCCTATCTTTAGTGTACACATATTTTGACATAGAGCTCTATACTTTGTTTTTCTTTTCTTTGGGATTGTGGCTTCAGTTTTGTAACTTGTTTGTGTGTGTAACATCTCTACATTTAAATAAGTAGGCACTAGCAATTTTGTAACCACATGATTAGAATCTAGCTTAATAAATTTTGGTAACCATTTATGCATAAGCCTGACTTGTTTTCTCTGGTTTACTGTAAAGCAGCCAACACAATTAAAGAACCTCAGCCGTTTTGGCTCTAAAGCCTGGCCATTAGGTGAGAGTACTAAGAGCCTAGCGTTGAGTTGTGCCGCCTCCACGGGGCAAACTCTTGGGGCACCTGTCAGTCAATCCTGGCTGCCCGCTGCGAAGGAGCTCTGAGCTCTAGCAGTTAAAGTCACGGGTGTGGAGAGGCTCTTAGTGCTGCCATTGGGGCACCTGTCAGTCAGTATTGACTGCCCGCTGCGAAGGAGCTCTGAGCTCTAGCAGTTAAAGTCACGGGTGGTTAGGACCTTGGGGCATCCGTCAGCCTAGCCCGGGCTGCCCGCCGCAAAGGGACAGTGCGTCCTAGCAGTTAAAGTCACGGATGGTATAAACGGGCATAGCTGGCACCTCACCAAACATCCTTGGCCGTCGGCTAACATTGGGGAAGTGGGTTGAGGCCAACAGACCTAAAACCAGATTCTGGGTAGCCTGTGTAGAGACATAAAGAAAGAGGTTCTTATTCCTTTTAACAGGTGCATAGTTGGAGTCAGAACTGAGCCCTTGGTTAACTAGTTGTAGTCTGTTATCCTGAACTCACACTCAGTTGCTCCATCGGTGGTCTGTTAGGAGTACACTTAAAAATAGCCACTTCTACCATTCCCGACTTTCCTCCTTGCCTTGCCCTTTGTGATTAAAACTTCTTTTGATTTGCTTTTTTCACAACTCATTATTTCTACACACGGACAGAACTGCAACGTGTGAAAGGAGTGACCCAAAATAAACTCAAATACATAATAACAAATGTTAATGCTTGTCATGTACCTAGTGCCTTTCATCCATAGATCTCAAAGCTCTTTGTATGGGTATGTAAGTATCATCAGCCCCATTTTACAGATGGGGGACCTGAGACACAGGCCACATGTTTAAAAAATGGCCTCAGTTTTTGGGTGTTCAACTTGAGACATCAAATTGGGCACCCCAAGTCATAGGCCACTTTTGAAAATATAGGCCTAAGGTTCTTGAGTTGGGCATCCCAAAATTGGGCACGCAAAATCAGTGGCTACACACTGAACCAGGGGCAGAGTCTACAATAGAATGTAGGTCTTTTGACTCCTGAGACTGGCTAATCTACCAACTAAACTATCCTAGCTTCCTTGACATTCACCCACGAGACTTAGTTTTTAAAAAGTCAGTAAGAAAATGGCAAATGAATCCTTCTTTTTAAAGGCTGAGTTGGTTTCTTGTCATTTTCTGCACAACTCAAGATATGATAGGAGGTTTTTTTGCATAAATACAGATTGTTTCTTTTCATAACTTCCCTTTCATCAGACTGCTATGAAGGCCCGGAGGTTATTAAAAATGTGAAAGAAACTTGATACCCAATTATGGTCGATCTCTTTTATCAGAGTCTTTGCGTATAAACTTCACTTTCAGAAGGATTTTTATAAACTCCGTCAATGTCTCTTACAAATTGGGAGATATCCAAATCTCAGTAGGAATCACCAGAGTGGCTGATTTTTTCCCCAAACTCACAGCACAAAGAGTGGATCTGATCTGTCATAATGACTGAGAACATGTCACAGCAATCTGTTTGCATTCTTCAAGAAATAAAAACATCTTTATTTCCTCGAGCAGTAGCTAATTTAGAGATTTTGCAAGCTGACATGCAACCTGATTAAAATGACCCCAGGCCACCATTTCTTTTTAGACATCTCCACAATCAAAGTCTAGACCTTCTGCAGCCCACTCATCTCCCCAACTCCCTTTTAGGAAAGAAAGAGTTTTGTATTTTATTTTTAAATCTACATATTTGGTACATACTGTACCAGAATGAACTAATGGGATTTTTTTTTCACAGTCTCAGCAGATGAAACTTGTATACAGAATGCATCCAATGAAGTGAGCTGTAGCTCACGAAAGCTTATTCTCAAATAAATTTGTTAGTCTCTAAGGTGCCACAAGTACTCCTTTTCTTTTTGTATTCAGAAGTCTCAATTTCTTGCCTGCTGGAAAGATATACTGAATATCTACACTAAGGAAACAATAAATGAATAAACCTGAATGCGCTAAGAAATACCTAAGGCCTTTTGTGGCCTAGATAAAGCTGCCCTTTGAGTATCCTAGGAAAAAGTCTGTACCCTCAGTTTCCAAACTCAGCTGATATTTTTGTAATGACCATCTTACCAACTTGAATGAATTTTTGCTGTTCCCAGTTGGCAATTAGTTAAGCAGAGGGATCAGCTTGTTAATCTGCTTAGTTTTTGTAAAAGCAGTGATTTATGAAGCAGAAAGAAACCAAAAATAAATGGAGAGTTGCTGGCAGAATATTTGTCAGATCATAAGCCGACCCTGAGTTTAATCCTGCAGTTTGGGTAGCTTCAGTAGTTAGTATCTGAATATTTAAGATGTCTGTTTAAAACAAACAAGCAAACCCAACAATCTAGTGTGTGATCATTCAACTAACTTAAAGCCAGGAAAGATTTATTTGGTTCTCCTTCTCTGAGGACTAATTCAGCATGAATCAGTCACTGCATTGACTGGTTTCTAGTTCATTGTCACCTGACTAAATAGATCAACAACTTGCATTTTGATAGTGCTCTTTGCAACATAATTAGATTTCCTAAAGGGCTTTACTTATTAATTTTGATTATTCACCTTTTAATAATGTGCTAAACTTGAGTGACTATGCAGGCAAATTCAACAAGTTTTATGCAGCACCAAAATACTACAATTATTTACATCAGTGCCAGTCTATTTGTGGCTTTATATTGTAGGAGAAAGAGAGAGTATGAATGAATGATGCTGGTCAAAACCATTATCTTTCCTATAAAAGGAAGGCTGGATTGTTTGCTTCCACTTGTCTGACTATCTCGGTTTAATATTTTATTGGAAAAATAGCATCTCATAGTTGGTTGTTTGATCATTCTTTTTTTTGGTGTCATTCTGTTGCTATGGCTGCATAATATTGCATGGTCTATGTTTGTAAAACTGAATAAAAATAGTAAATGGGATAGAAAATCAGAAAATGAGATCGTCAGCAAAACAGCACCCCAAATCCTCTTTTGCATTTCTCTCTCTTTCTGCAGGTTTAATTCCATGGTATTTTCACACTGCTCTGATGTCTAATAAATCACACATAAGATCTCTATTGACTTTTAGCAAGATTTTCTCACCTCTGTACACCTACCCCTCTCTGCATGGGAAAGCTGATAAATGACACTATTCTTTCTATTTACACTGCTATGGCTTGAAGTTGGTCCAATGGAACATTACAGTGTAAGATCTAAATCACCCTCTCCTGCAGAAATTTCATGAGGAAGGAGCTCTTGAGGACTCTCTTGCTGACTTCCTCCAATGTAGGGGGTGGAGGAGATTCCTGCTTTTACGGAATAGGACATGGGGCCTGCCCACACGCCTGGTAGATAGTACATGTGAGGTCAGAGCCCCCCACACATCAACTTTGGTTCCTTGCACCTGCTTCTTCTCCAGCTCCCTGGTAGTTTGGCTCCATTAGACCCCCCTGGCTGAATAGGCAGGCTCAGCAGACTCTCAGACCATGTTATTATAGCTGTGCTAAGGAAGCCATGCTTTGGTTCAGATCTGGGTCCTGTTTTATCCAATCCAACCAAGGTTCTAGTTTGGCCTCTCTCTCTAGTTGTTACCATTTGATGGTTGTTTGATAGCCGTGTGAAAGCAGTCGATGGATTTAATAACCTGGTGTCCAAATCACACACAGAAAAAATAATCACATTTCTCAACAGTCTCATAGGAAAGACCAAGGACTTAACAGAGACTGCAATAGCTCTCATATCTCCAGGATTCAAGGCACACTCGCGGGGCAGTGAAAGAAAGCTTACACCTGTTCTGTGGGCTTAAAGAAGGGTTCTGATTTCACTACAGGCAGCCTAGCATCTCACACAAATTCAATCAAGGGCAGATATGTAATAAAATTAAAAGGAACTCAAGTTAATTTTAAAGCTTTGTAATATCGTATTTTCTTCTTTCTTACAGCATAACCTATGGTTTTGCTTTTCAGCTTTCATGTAGCAGGATTTGCAGAAGTATCATGATGCTGCCTCAATTCATTTTTTAAATTATCTTTATTACTATTTTTGTAAGTTAAAAATCCACTGACTTCCTTTGTGTCCTGGACTGTCCCTGTCAAACAGGTCAAAGATTGCAAGAACTACAGCGCCACCTAGTGGCTTCCCTGTCCCGGAAAGGAGGGAGAGGGGCATTTATACTGGAGTTTTTCCATCAGTCCAAAGGCAACATTATTCATCACAGGCAACCCACAGCACTGGGATGTTGCTCTCTTGCGCTTCTTATCTCATTGGGATTTACATCTATCAAATTATCCCTAGGGGAATTTTTGGTGGTTAAAGGGTTTTAAAATAAAGCACACTTATTGCATGAGATCTCCTCAAGAAATTGTCCCCATAGGGAGCAGAAGTAGGGTAGATGGGGTGAAGGTAAGAGATCACAGAATGAAAACATGCTTTGGACTCACACACATTATTTGATTAATTTCTGTATAATCTCTTAATGACAATGCCGCCTGACAGAGCTTAGATTAGCTACAGAACTGGCACCTGCTGCAGGCTCCAGAGCAGCCAGTGAAGAAGGAAAATTCCTTTACTATCTCATTTATCACCATTGCTTCCAATCCAATTTCATTCACGCCTAATGTTTTTGATGGTCTTGGATTAAACATGACCAGAAGAAATAATACTAATGGCTTTCATGGTGCAAAAACCAACTTCTAAGGCATTTCCTATGGAAAGGATTATAATACATTAAATGCTTAGACTAGCACCGTGCAAGCATTTTTGTCTGGGATCAAAATGTTTGCACTGGCTGTTTAAACATTTAATTTAGTGTAATGAGAAATATCATTGTAAAATAAGCCTGTTAATTAAACTTGCGTTTTGCAAATGTGAGTCATCCCATGTGTTCATAGTATAATGAATATAGACAGGTAGATTCTGTGTGTGCCCCCTCTCCTTTTTTTCTCATTAAGAAAATGAACATTTACATCTTTAAACCCTGAAGCTATTAGTTATTTTTAATGAAGTGTATTGCCATTTCAAAGTTAAGCTCTTCCATGATGCAATCAGATATTGCTAGGTCAGGGAAGAATGTTGCTAATTAACTTGCATAGAAGTTCTTTGCCACAGATAATTGATTAAAGTTGTTACATGGATAATCAGTTGTGCAGTTAAATAAAATATAAAAAAATAAACAACCTCCAATAAAAATCAGGTCATGTGGAGGTAATAAGAGCTAACAAAGCCTTAACCATAGTGGGATCCAGAGCAGAATTTATAAACCTGTTTGAATGTCTAGACTAAACTGTTAGCATCTGATGGGAAAGCCAAGGGCCAGAAGGAGAAGCAGAGAGGAAAGGCCTCTTGGCTGGGGTGGACCATGCTATGGGGAATGGTCTTTTCTTCCTTCATATTAAGAGGTGGAAGCCCCTTTGCTACTGTTTCATGTTGTAATTCTCTGCGGGACCCAGCTGTCTCTATCCTTGGTTGTGGCTGTATTGTGGTCCAGTAGACTTTGTGTTGGCCTGTAAGTGATGAGACCTTGGTTCTAGTCACAGACCTACTGTAGGATCTTGGGCAAATCAGTTCATCTTGTGTTCCCCCCATGTAAAGTGAGGCTAACAATATTAACCCAAAATGGTCTGAGATCTATGGATGAAAAGTGCTATGTAAGACGAAGGTGTTATTAATTAATGTGTTTCAATTTAGCATGCTGCCATGCTCTGCATTATGCGGTGTATCAGATTTCATCTCATCATGCATAACTCAGCAGCATGCTGAATTCATCCACAGAAGTCAACAGAAGGTAGCTGGCATCAACCCTAGCAGAATCCTACTTCCCATGTCACCTGGCCCCACATTTTCCCCAGTGATTGGCCTCCCTGATAGATCCGTGGGTTCTGTTGAGGCTGTGTCCTTGCACAATCAAGTCTTAAATCCACAGATCAAATGGAACTGTGCTCCATGTGCCACATCTTGGAGGGATCTTTGGAGTCTCTGGACAATCTCACTGTAGGCCAGTTGGAAAATGCTGACTGCACAGTTGTTCCAGAAGTAGAAATTGAGATGAAACCAGTGGGAGATTCACATGCAAAAAGATTTCAGGACCAGGCCTCTGGACAAGCACCAGTGTTTGTTACTGCTTTTTGATGTTGTCCTTTAGTCAGTTGTTAAGCAAAGCTGCTTTTAAGGTGTGTCAGAGGGTTTTTGGAAGGGTCAGATTGAGGATTTTCTGACTTCCCCAAATGTAACTGACTCATTTTGAATAAAAAGGAAGAAGGATCTTTGTTGCAGGAGAAATGGAGCCTCACTGCCTTTGCTGGCGTTCATGTGAAGTTGACAACATTTGAGGGTTATTTTTAGGGGACAGTTCTACCAAATAATATTGGTGGCTGGGGGCCTTTAGGCCATCAGCTCCTGGAGTGGAATTGTGTATATTCTGCTGAATATCAGGCCATTTTTTCTGGGTTTTGCCTCCAGTTTTTTAAACTATAGAATCTAGAGTAGGCAGCAATAGTGATTGTCAGAATAGTTACCAATCCCTTTTATCTCATCTTAAAGGAGGTCTGCCAGGGAGAGGTAACATACATCAACATAAATAAATTCAAGTCTGCCTAGTGAGCTACATGTCGTGTCTTGTTTCTTGCTCTGTTCTCTTCTTCCATTTCCTAATCCCAGTGATTCCTGGTCTTTTCTTGTTGACATCTACCTGTGATGCTCCCCAGGTTTTCAGGCACCTCACCACCTCCTGTTCTTAGCATGAAGAAGTCTTGTCTGTGCCTGCTGTGGCTTGGCTCCCTAAAACCACCAGCCTCTGGCAGCACACGCACTGCATCCAGATCTCTGCAGGCCTTGCTTCCTGTGTGCAGTTCAATGAATGGCACACACCAACCCCTGAACCCATTCTGAATGTTTCCTGTAGTGTCCAGCCCCTTATCGACTCAACACTCACAGAAATACAGGCCTGCTTTCCCAGAGGAATAGTGTTAGGGTGACCAGACAGCAAGTGTAAAAAATCGGAACGGGCTGGGGGGTAATAGGTGCCTATATAAGAAAAAGCCCCCAAAATTGGAACTGTCCCTATAAAATCGGGACATCTGGTCACCCTAAATAGTATACACACCAGGTTGTAAGATTCATCTCAGGACTAGCGCTTTGCTTAACACCACAGAGCTGGGGTATATTTATAGTGACAATGAGAATAAATGACTGATCAAAGACTGGAGATTCAGGAGATAGTGAGTAAGAACATTGGAAACAAATAGTTACCTATCAGATAAAATCATAACATGCTTTCTGGAGACTAAACTTAACTAGAGGGTGTAACCATGCCTCAGTGGGTCACAACTGAGAATGCCAAATTCAGGACAAACTGCTGAGAAATAGGGCAGATACACCCCAAAACTGGTAGTTAATTTCCCATAGGATATATCAAACCAGCAACAAAAGTAAACTTCTCTCTCACCACACTGGCTAACAAGAAGTCAGAAAAGCAATTTCCTTAGCTATTCCAGTCCTTGTATCACCATCAAAACACTAGACTTACAGATGAATGCTTCCTTAAAACCAGTTTCATCAAACAAAGGGTTCTTCTGATCCCAAAGGACCAACCACACACCCAGGTCAATATACCACTCCAATCTTACCCAATAATCATGGTGTTGCCAATATTTAGTATCTAAAATCCAAAGGTTTGTTTATAAAAAAGAAAGAAAGAAAGGTGACAGTTAAAATTGGTTAAAGGAATCAAATACATACAACAATTGCAAAGTTCTTGGATCAGGCTTGAATCAACTGCTGGCTTAAGTCAAGGCTCTGGTTGCTTCCAAATCATTGGAAGGTCTTAAATCCCTTGGTTAGAATGCTCCCATTAGTATAAGTCCATAGTCCAGAGACTGTAGCAGGAAAGAGGCAAAATGGAGGTGTTTCCAGGGCCTTTTATAGCTTCTGCCATGTGGAGGGAAACCCATTGTTTCAAATGAAGCCCTCAGCACAGCCAGTGGAAAATCACAGGTGACAAGATGGTGTTTGGAGTCACATGGTCAAGTCACATGTCTATGCATGATTCTGCTTAGTCACAGTAGAAGTCGTTACCTATACTTCAACCAGCAAGTTCACAGGAAAGTCCATTCAGGGTAGGTGGGTGTCTTCCATTGTAAGTTAAATGTTCTTTTGATAGGCCACTCAATTTGAATAGTACCTCCAAGATGTGCTGGCTAACTACCTTGTGGGTGCTACCCAGGAGCAAACATTTTGAAATACAGGTATAGAGCCAACAGTCATAACTTCAAATACCAAAATGGTACATGCATGCAAATAGCATAATCATAACCAGCAAATCATACCCTTTCTATTGACGCCTTACTTGACACACTTTGATTAAGATTCGTTGCAATTATATAACAGAGGTATCAACAATGATCTATATGGTCATATTTTAATCAGATAATGTCACAGTGGGTTAACCTCCTGACTAAAGAAAGTCCTCACTCAAAATCCTCTTCAGTGTTTCCAAAAAAGGTTGGCTGAGATTCCATTTTCATGCATGCAAATGAGCTATCTGCTTTCTTCCTAGGTGCAGGATGAAGGTAGGTCTTCTTTGCCTTCTGGATATTCCCCCAAAGTTCATTGCTTTTGCTCATCTGAAACCCTGCAAGGGGACTGGGTCTCAAAGCCCAGGGTCCAGCCTGAGTCCGAATGTCTACACTGCTATTTTTAATCCTGGAGCCCAAGCCCTGTGAGCCTGAGTCAAGTGACCCGGGATCTGAGATTCAATGCCACAGGTTTTTTTATTGCAGGGTGGATGCACCTCAGTGACTTGCTCAAAGTCACATGGAAGAGTCTGTGGCAGAGCCAGAAATAAACTACTGCTTGGTGTTTGCCTCCACCATGCTGTGGTTAACTTACTCCTCAGTGTAAATTTTCCTACTTCTGCAATATATTGGCATGGACATCAGGCTGAGAGTTTGCTGCTTTCTAGTGGCCTGGCCCGGTGCTATTCAATATTGTCTTGATGAGTTGGGGACTAGTTTTAGTGAGAAACCTTTGTATGCATTGTCAGTATACTCAGTTCAATATACTGTGTCAGTATACATTGTCAGTATACTCAGTGTACTCAGTGAGGTTACTAACAGTAACCTAGGCATGATTTTCAAAAATGTTCAATGCCTCCACTGGAGTGAATGGAAGTTTTACCACTGATTTCAATTGGAGCAGAATTAGATCTATGTAGAGCTCTTTTGAAAATCCCACCCACTGTAAATCATTTCAGCCAGTGGAATTAATGTCCACCGTGTGTCTAAGAGCATTGGACCCTTCCTTGCCCAGCACTGCAGACCTATATTCTAAAATATATCACTTCCTACATATATGCTACTGAGAGATTCCCTTGTAAGGGAGATGGGTTTCCTAAAGAATGTTCCTAAAAGCAGTTATTACTCAGAGCTTACTTGGTGGAAAAACCGCTGTGAGCCCCCTGATCTTGCCATGAATTAATGGTCTGTTTTGAATGTGCTTCACAAAGATGCCATTTTACACACAAATGTTTCTGGGAAATCGTTCACATCATAGGTGGCTGGTGAAGGTATTCATTGAGGGGCTGAACCCACCCCACACTCAGAAGTGAATTAACGTTTCCTGGGACCCTGGGCCAGAACAAGTGAGGTGCCCTCCCCACCCCTTCCGCCTGAGGTTCTGCCCACAGCTCCACCCCTTTCTGCCCCTTTTCTGGGGCCTGCCCCTGTTCCACTCATGGTCTCCCCCCATTCTACCCTCCACTGCAACCCCACAACCCCTTTTGCTCCTTTCTGCCCCCTGCCCCCACTGCGGCCCCAAGACCTGAGAAGCTCTGTCCCTGCACCACAGGCCTGGAGGCTGCAGCGGGGAGTGAGAGCTCCTCCAGTCTCAGGGCTGCAGCGGGGGTCCGGGTGCTGGGGCTTCCCCAACCACCCCCTGTGCTTCTTCTGGGGACAGGGTCTGCTCGGGGTGGAGGTGGGGGGAGGGGAACACCTTGTCCTGCCACCTTGCTACTTCTGCTGGGGAGGAGGTGTTAACTGGAAAAAACTACAAGAACAGTAGCTTAACCTGGGGAAGCAATATTTATAAAGGACCCCTCCCTGCCACAGGTCTTTCCTCCACTGTATCTATCACCAGTGGTGATGCCTTTATCCCAATAATGCAGTGGAAAGGCAGGTATAGTACAAACAACCAAGTATGTTATTAAACAAACCACCACAAACTATAAAACCACTCAGTAATTAACATCCTAATACTGGCATTAAGCCAGGACCCCAGAACAAATAAGTGGGTACAGAGAAAACCAAATAATCAAGTACATCGCCATCTCCGCAGAAACACACTGGGACCGGAAACACCCCAGATCACTGACCATGACTGGAACACAGACAACCCCTGGGAAACAACAGCACCAAGGACCATTTGGAACACCACACAGAATCAGGAGGGACACCACACAGGGTCAGGATCAACAGAGGCAGGAACAGGATGGTAGCAGGGCAGGTCAGTGAAGTCTTCTTCTCCTCTTCTCTCTTGATGATACTGCAAGCACGGGGGCAGACAGCCCTTGATACTGGGTGCAGTGTCCCTTTATAATCTCCTGTTGCCGGGTAGATTACCCATATCACGTGACTCTTTCCTGGCACTATTATCCCCGCCTTAGCTCAAAAAGAGCATCAACTAATGAACAAGAGCAGGGGACCAAAATGGAGGGAAACAGCAACTGTGAAAACAAAAATGACGAACTGGCCCAACAGAGCCGGGGGGCTTCCCCTAACCTGCGACTTCCGCTGGGGATGGGGTCTGGGGCCTCTGGGGAGGGGAGGCTTCCCTCGCCCAGCACTGATGCCACAGAGCCGGATCAGGGCGCAAGGGTTTCCCCCACCCCACCCGCCTGGTGGCTGGGGCTCCAGGCTTCCGCCGCTGGTGGGGGATTTTTTCTGGGGGCCCCCGTTTGGCCAGGGTCCCTGGGCACAGGCTCTGTGGACCTTGTAGCTAATCTTCCACTGCCCACAGTAACTGCACAACGGGGCTCCTGTCCTGCGGGGCTGGGCCCAGCTTCCCACTCTGGCCCATTGACTCATTGTTCACAGATTTGGAGGAGCATGCCACAGTGTCACGTGATGTGTGGGTCAGCGTGGAGGCCCTGCCCTGCTGCACCCCCCTTTCTGGCCCTGTCCCCCCTCCCCTGGAACACCCCTTCTCTGCTCCGTACCCTCAGGATCCCCTCCTTCCTACAGGACCCACTCTCTCTCCCCCACTTTCTCAGGATCCCTCCCTCCTACAAGACACCCCATCTCCCCTACCCCCATTCCCTCAGGATCCTCCCTCTGCCAGGACCTGCCTTCTCCCCTCCAACATCCTCAGGATCCCCTTTCCTCCAAGACCCTCCTTTCCCCCCCAATCACCTCAGGATCCCGCTTCTCTGGGACCCCCTTCTCCCACCTCAGTTACCTCAGGATCTCCCCTTGCCTCAGGACTCCCACTTTACCTCAATCAGCTCAGGATCCCCCTCCCAGTGACCGCTTTCTCTCCCCAATCACCTCAGGATTCTCCCCTCCAAATAGGTCCTCTCCCATACAGGCAGGGCCCCTCCTTCCCATGGTGTCCTACCCAATCCCTCCCCGCCTTCTTCCTGGCCCTGGTGCTGCCAGACACAGGGCTTTGCCTGCTCGAGTTGGGCATGCCCACTGGTGGTAGCGTGGCTTAGAAAATGACAAAAGAGAGATTGAGAAAGGGGGTGGCTGAGTCCCCTCCAACCCTAGCCACATGCCCCCTGTGCTTCACACACCCCTCTCTTGAGTGGTTTTTATTCCTGTGGGTAGAAATCCAGAGATGACAGCACTGTAAACAAGCCCACCCTTTGCCTTACAGCTAAACCTCTTTATGAGAACTTGTAATGTGTACCATCAAATCAGTCCTTCCTCTGGCCATATTTGTGCCTCATCTAACTTATGGACGGACCATCTCCAGGGTGTTTAAACTCATTGCCCATTCAGTCTTTGTCCTCTCTGATGGGACTGCCACAAAAATGCCAACTCTGCTGCTAGTTTGGGGGAGCTGAACAGCTGTTTGCTAAGAACTAGACTGAGCCCACCAACTCATATAGGTCACTGAATAGGTATTGGGACTTTTGGTCACTACTAACTGTGGCCCACGTTGCTATCATTATGTGTAATGCCATAAATAAGCACTGCTCTTCGTAGACAAATACAAATACAGAAGTGAAAGCCTGTCCCAACTGAAGTCAGTGGCAAAAGTCTCATTGCTTTCCAGGATTTCACCCAGGGTCTGTGATCTGAAGAATTCACATCTTGCAAATGTTTACTCATGTGACTAGTTCTCATGCTAGTAAGCCCACTGAAGTCCATGGCAGAATTTGGTTTCTTTGAGACTCCTAGGTTGAGTAAGAGTTTGCAGGATAGGGGCCTGATGAAGACGTAATGTGACAAGTGGTGATTACAAACACTGGGAAAGCAAGGTTGGAGGACAATCGTTACAAAAATATGGGTATGTCTTGTGGATGATGCATGTGTCAGAGATGTGATATTAGTGGGTTTTGTTCCTTTCATAGATAACCATATAGAAGGTAGATATAGACATCCAGAGAGGTGCATTTTTTTTCTGGGCTTCAGGGCTGTTGATAGAACTGAACAACCACAGCCAAGACTGCTTCTTAGAATCATAGAATCATAGAATCATAGAATATCAGGGTTGGAAGGGACCCCAGAAGGTCATCTAGTCCAACCCCCTGCTCGAAGCAGGACCAATTCCCAGTTAAATCATCCCAGCCAGGGCTTTGTCAAGCCTGACCTTAAAAACCTCTAAGGAAGGAGATTCTACCACCTCCCTAGGTAACGCATTCCAGTGTTTCACCACCCTCTTAGTGAAAAAGTTTTTCCTAATATCCAATCTAAACCTCCCCCACTGCAACTTGAGACCATTACTCCTCGTTCTGTCATCTGCTACCATTGAGAACAGTCTAGAGCCATCCTCTTTGGAACCCCCTTTCAGGTAGTTGAAAGCAGCTATCAAATCCCCCCTCATTCTTCTCTTCTGCAGGCTAAACAATCCCAGCTCCCTCAGCCTCTCCTCATAACTCATGTGTTCCAGACCCCTAATCATTTTTGTTGCCCTTCGCTGGACTCTCTCCAATTTATCCACATCCTTCTTGAAGTGTGGGGCCCAAAACTGCACACAGTACTCCAGATGAGGCCTCACCAATGTCGAATAGAGGGGAACGATCACGTCCCTCGATCTGCTCGCTATGCCCCTACTTATACATCCCAAAATGCCATTGGCCTTCTTGGCAACAAGGGCACACTGCTGACTCATATCCAGCTTTTCGTCCACTGTAACCCCTAGGTCCTTTTCTGCAGAACTGCTGCCTAGCCATTCGGTCCCTAGTCTGTAGCTGTGCATTGGGTTCTTCCGTCCTAAGTGCAGGACCCTGCACTTATCCTTATTGAACCTCATCAGATTCCTTTTGGCCCAATCTTCCAATTGGTCTAGGTCCTTCTGTATCCTATCCCTCCCCTCCAGCGTATCTACCACTCCTCCCAGTTTAGTATCATCCGCAAATTTGCTGAGAGTGCAATCCACACCATCCTCCAGATCATTTATGAAGATATTGAATAAAACCTTATTCTTGTCACATAAGGCCAAGATCCCTGGGAATAACTGAGCCTAGCCTTTCCCCTTGTAACACCTCCCGTATCAATGGCAGCCTAGCGTTAATCCCTGCTGTGTGACCGTTGGCTGGCCCCATAACTTCAGCCACTGCTACCCTCTCTGTGATCTGTTCTAAGAGAGGTACAACTTTATAAAGAGGACTGAAGTAACTTATGATAACATTTGCATCACAAGTTCCTGTGCGCTGAAAAGGGACGTGTTCTGCAGAGCAGCTGGTCCTCTGACTCCAGTTCCTCTTCTGGGTCAATCCCTTAGTCATGTAGAGATGAACTCCCATGTAGAAGTCATATATCAGAGTAAGGCAGTTGTACGGTAGCCATCTTTTCTGTATGTGTAGCATAATATACTACGGTGAAATGGACCAGATGTGAGCTAGTCCATCCCCATCCCCATGGGACATCCAGTCCTCCATTCTTGAACATGGTGATAGACTTGTTGGGACCAATTCTCTGCTGGCAATACTTTATTGCAGTGAGTGGAGTTATGCCAGCAGAGAATCTGACACACAGAATCAGACTTTTAAGTAACTTATAGGGTTAGCTTGTCTAGGAGTTTATTATTGGGTTATTAGTGCAGCACAAAGCTAATATATGGTGAAAATGTGTAGTCTGTTAACAAAGTTAAGAGCACATATTAGCAACATATACAGTGAAACTGTATGGAAATATGAGTTAAGGAAGTCACATCAATATAATCTAGTTTCTTTCCTTTAAGGACTCCTAACTGTTTTAGGACTGCATTCCAATTTTAACAAAGAGATTAATATTCAATATCCACCAGAATTAATTACACTACGTTCAGAATTACTGTTTTGAGTTATGGAAAATTAGTCAATAAAATTATTTAGTTCCACCCTGCTTAGTGACCAACATGCAGCCTTAACGTCCACTCTAAATATAATGTAATACAAATTTCAGTTCTGTAATTGCTACATAATTATTACTACCAAATTTAGAATACTTGCCAATGACACATATCACCCATTCACATAAATTTCCCCAAACACTACAGAAAATCATGCAGCACACTCACCATTTACAATCTAGTGCTGAACCAGTCAATGGAAAGATTCCAGTTGACTTCAGTGAGCTGTGGATCAGACCTTCTGCTACTGCACCTCACTGACTTACACACAATGATGCAAAATCACAGGCAATGTAATTCATTAAACCTACATACAACGTAATTCATGAAACCTATATTACTTCTCAAAACACACAGTTTATATGGTCAGCATATAACAGATTGTTTGTTCAGAATGACGGTGGAGAGATGATCACTGTGGGACTGGAAGGGAACTGGGTGAGGTTGAGAAGGGAAATTGATGACTTAAATTTTGATGAGATATGACTTTTCATTCGCATTCATGGGTCATAGAGTCTAGTATCTTTAACTCAAAGGTCATTAAGTTTTCTGTGTGAGACAGTATGAATATAGCCATTAATATTACACTTTTCTCACTGAAGAATTGCAGATAAAACCAACATGCATTGCCTTTTGCCAATGTTCTAGCACAAAATGTTACTGTTTGATGTAAAACATGTGTACATGTATAACTTAACTCAGAGTATGCAACTGTCCTTTGCAAAAGTTAACACTGGTATTAAAAGCTATTAGGTCATTTTTGAACAACTGGCTAGGGAAAAAAAAAATCTTGTTCTACACCCCTGGTATTTCTTAAATGTCATTCCATTTAAGATTCAAGAATGTCTGTTTATTTGAGAATACAAATCATGGGAGTAGCGTTGAAAGTGAAATATAATTTTTTTCAAACGTTTCTTTCTCTTGATTATCACACATGTATATTGGGCCATCTTGCCTTCTTAATCTAGTGTGTACATATTAATGTTCTGTAACAATGATCCAAGCCTACAAACACACACACTGTACTCAGATGAGAAAACCCAATGATTTCAGTAGAGTTACACACTTGAGTAAAACTACTTTTGTGGATAAGTGTTTGCAGGATCAAATCCTAAACCATTTTAAGGGAGACTAAGGGCTAGACTAAGAGCTAGATCTTCAGCTGGTGTAAATCAGCATGTCTTCACTGGTTTCAATGGAACTACCTTGATTTACACCAGCTAAGGATCTGGCTGTAGGCCACTGAGATGGCACAGATTCCACGAACACTAAGTTACTACCAGATTCTACCGTTCTTGATCTTGTTGAGTAGCATCTTCATCCATCAGTGGTGCTATTGAAATCAATGGGGCTAAATGTGGAGTAAGGTGCCACTAAACACAAGTAAAGGGTAACCCTGGAAGTGTAACAGTAATTCTCATTAAGGTATAATTCTTTATACAAATGGATTTTGTTTACCTGTTGAGGGCTGTAATCTTTGAAGGATGAAATCCACAAGCAGACCCCTCAAACACATCACAAAACCTTTATTAGTGTGTTTATTGGTGACACGGATTACAGAAACCAAATGGAATTAAATAACATTTAACTTGAAATTGACCACAGACTCAAGAAATACAGGTCACAGTTGGCAAGGCAAACTTCTCAATACACTGGGTTGCTTAAGTTATTATTACGCTGTGAAGGAGGAATTTCCCTTATTTGATTCTAAATAATTCAGGATATCATTATTTTGTGTCTTTCAGACAATTCCTTTGGCAATAATTTCAATTTGTTTAGCTTTTATTATATAAAAATATAACAAATTTTCCTTATATACAAACATTACATTACACAATATACAGGTTAAAAACACTACAAAAATAGCAGGCCATAGGTGAACTAAAAGCAAAAGAACAGGATAGGGGAAAAGTTAAATACTGCACATTTCATAAAAATTACATTAACTACATACAGTTTTTTGTTTGCAAATACCAAACAGTATTGATGTGATTGGCAATCTTTCCCAACAGCTTCATTTTTAAGGCACGTCTTGCATATTTATATGTACAACACTGAATCTGGCCAATAACTTAAGGGCTCTTGAGAGTGACCTAGTAGTGTATGTGTATGCGTGTGCTTGGATGGGGAGCGTGCAGCATTAAACCTTTTCACTAGTGTCAGTCTGGGGGGCTAGGTATCTAGTTGAAGGGGCTTGGTATAGGGGCACCCCAATCTCCTGAAGTTCTGGAAGCCTCCCAGAGCGAGGAGGGGACAGCAATGTGATTGTCCTGTCAAAGTCTCTGTGTAACACTTTCTCGTAGACACTCTGCAGTCCCACTGTCTTGGGCAGCTGGGCCTGGTAGTAGTTGTCCCTGCGAAGGGGGTCCCTGGGCAAGGAGGTGCTTTTGCAGAAGGTGGACAGCTGAGCTGAGGGATGAGGAGACGAGTGAGGGTTGGATCGGCCACAGGATGGGCTCCAGCAGCGGTCCGAATGGCCCAGGATTTTGCATTCAGCAGTACAAGCCCATAATCCTAAAAATACAAACAAAAACCTTAGACCTGTAATCGCTGGAGAAACAGCCACATAATTCTGAGCTCATCAGAGAGTTATTGCCCAGATCATCAAAAGCTTAGAACGATGGGGGCGGTGGAGGAACAATACTTCAGGACACTGCTACAAAGCATACTCTGCAAGCTATTATTATTCCATGTAGCTAGCAAGCCCTAACTCACAATGTATGTCAGCAGGAAGAGCTTTTCGAAAATGAATTTTATAATAGGCTGGCTGCTTCTAATTTGCACTATGTGCTCGACATGCACGCAGATACTTAAGTTGCATGCTGTGAAAATGCTGGCAGGGCTACTCCTGCAGTGAGTGCTGCCTTGGAAAGATGTAAAAGGTGTGACTGCTATAAAACTGGTCCAGTCAACTCAGTGTACCTTAGATAGATAGATAGATAGATAGATCCTTTTACTCCTGGGCCAGTTTTTATTTTCATTGCAGCCAGTCTGTGCTGTGAAATGGACCGAACCCTTACCATTCTGCATGTGAGTGATGAGATCCTTCTTCAGGGCATCCCCACTGATGTCAGAGTCACTGTCGTTAAAGTCGCTGTCGCCTTTGCCACTATCTTTGCCACTGAACTTTTCCGCTTCTCGGGCCGATATGGTGTTGAAAGAATGACCCTTCCAGATGGCCACGGGTTGGGTGGATTCTTTGCTATAATTAGGAGCAGGGACATAGGACTGGAGGGGATTGGAAGGGAGTGCGGGAGAAATAAGCATATGTCAACATCACTACCTTATCAAGATTCCCCTCATCCAAACCGCCCATACCTCCTTCCAGTCCCCCAGATGAGTGCAGTACGACCTTACCTCCCCGTTAGTTGCCCTAAGTCGTTTCTGACCCTCGTAGAGACAGGCATTCACAGTGCTGGTCTCAGAAGAGGAGACCTCTTCTGCAGGTGGAGAAGGGGCTGGGCTGGTGAAAGAAGCTTTGCTGGGAAAGGATCGCGCTTCAAACACATTCCCTCTGGGGCTGCTATCCTCCTGCCTCCCCTTCTCTAGGTGGGAGATGTCGATCTGCTCTGTCAGGGGCCCGTTGTTCTTGATCTCGGTCTCCTTCTTGCGCTTGTTGCAGGTGGTTGCAATGGTGATGATGGCCACCAGCAGCAGGGTGCAGCTCCCAGCGAGGATGATGATGACAATCAGGGGAATGTCCCACTCCAAAGCCTTCCCCTCCCAGGAGCTTGGCTTGGCCACCTCTTGGCTGCTGGAGGGTGCCATGGCAGTCACCAGGAAGTTGATTGTGGCTGTGGTGACAAGAGGGGGCCTGCCATTGTCAGTCACGGTGAGGATGACTTTGAACACCTGTCCCAGCTCTTTGGACAGGTCCCCCCTGAGCACAATCTCGCCTGTCTTCTTGTTGATGGCAAAGAGCTCTGGCTGCTGCGGCTCCTCCACAAAGGAGAAGGTGAGCTCCGCATTGACCCCATCGTCCGCGTCTCTGGCTTTGATCTGAGCCACCAGGGAATCCGGGGGTGCCTGGCTGGAGACCCCGATCTCCACGGAGCCGTTGGCGAGCACGGGGTGGGTGATGACCGGGGCGTTGTCGTTCTGGTCCACCATCCTCACCTTGATCAGGGCGCTGCTGGACAGCTGAGGGGAGCCCCCATCACTCGCCTGGATCCTCAGGTCCAGCTGCTTGAGGATCTCATAGTTGAATGTCCTGAGGGCGTAGATGGCCCCGGTGGCCGGATCCACAGAGACGTAGGTGGAGATGGGGGCGCCCAGGACCTGCGTCTCCAGCAGCCGGTAAAGCACCTTCCCGTTGCGGCCCAGGTCGGGGTCGCGGGCCACCACGGTGGCGAGGTAGGCGCCCGGCGGGTTGTTCTCCAGCACCGCCACCTCGTAGACGGGCTTGGAGAAGAGCGGCGCGTTGTCGTTCTCGTCGCTCACGCGCACCGTGTACTGCCGGACGGTCTTGAAGGGCGGCGAGCCCAGGTCCTCGGCCACCAGGGTCAGGTTGTACTCGGCCACGCGCTCGCGGTCCAGCGGCGCGGCGGTGACGAGCACGTAGCTGTCGGCGTAGGCGCGCTGCAGCGCGAAGTGCTCGTGCCCGTAGAGGGCGCAGCGCACCTGCCCGTTGGGGCCCGAGTCCCTGTCCGAGGTGCTGACCAGCGCCACGAAGCTGTCGCGCGCCGCCGCCTCGCTGACGTAGGCCACCCCGGCGCCGGCGGGGGCGCCGCTCAGGGGGCTGACGCTGATGCCCGGCGCGTTGTCGTTCACGTCGGCCAGGCGCACGATGACTTTGCACGTGGCCGCCAGGGGGCTGGCGCCCCGGTCCTGCGCCTGCACGTCCAGCTCGTAGGTCCGCTGCCGCTCGTAATCCACCGGCCCCTCCAGCGTCAGGCGGCCCGAGAGCGGGTCCAGCCGGAAGAGCTGCCGCGCCTCGGCCGGCACCTGGCTGCCGAAGCCGTAGACGACCTCGCCGTTGGGCCCCTCGTCGGCGTCGGCCGCCTCCAGGTCCAGCAGCAGGGCGCCCCGCGGCGCGTCCTCGCCCAGCTCCACCGTGACCGAGCCCTGCGGGAAGGCCGGGCTGTTGTCGTTGGCGTCCAGCACCCGGACGCTCACCGTGGCCGTGCCCGAGCGGGCCGGGCTGCCGCCGTCCTGGGCCACCAGCTCCAGCGTGTAGGCGGCCTGGGTCTCGCGGTCCAGCTCCTGCAGCAGCACCAGCTCGGCGCTTTTCCCGCCGTCCGCCCGCGTCTGCGCCTCGATGCCGAAGTGGCTGTTGCGCGAGAGCCGGAAGCTCTGGATGGAGTTGGAGCCCACGTCCGGGTCCAGGGCGATCTCCAGCGGCAGGCGGGTGCCGGGCGCGGCGCTCTCGGACACCTCGAGCGGGATGTGCGCCTGGGGGAAGCGCGGCGCGTTGTCGTTGATGTCCCGCACCTCCAGCTCCACGTGCACCAGCCGGTACTGCTCCTGCCACAGGCTCACCACGTCGAAAGCCAGGACGCACTGGAGGGACGGGCCGCACAGCCGCTCCCGGTCGATCCCTGCCTCGCCGATGCTCAGCTGCCCGTCCCCCTCCCGCACCCGCACCAGCGAGCTGTTGCTGAACTGCTCCATCAGGCGGAAACTTATCTCTCCGGGCGCTTTCACGTGCATCTCTTCTGCCAAAGTGCCGATGACCGTGCCTGGCGCGTCCTCCTCGTAAGTGCGGTATCTCACCGTCTTGCAGAGGGTGACCGAGAGCAGCCAGCAGAGGTAGAGGAGGCGCGGCGGAGAGGAGAGGCTGCGCCCGTCCCTAGCAAGACCCATGTCACCTGCACAGAATTGCTAACCTGAAAGGGGCTGAGGATGCGGAGAAACGGCTGTCCAGTTGTTAGGGCGTGTGTCGGCCCCTAAAGCAAGAGGAGAGGGGAGGGTAACTCTCCTGCTCCCAGGCGCAGGTCATGCATGCTCTGCTCTGCAAGGCAAATGAGCCGATTGCTTACAGTTGCCCTAACCCGAGAGGTGCCACCGATGCCGGTGCGCCAGGCTCAGTTTATCCAGCTTCTAAGGCGGACTGCGTCTCCTGAGGCTCTTTAATAGACGCAGATATGCAAATTTTACGGAGCCAAGCAGCCAATGGCAGGCGCTCTTTTCACACTGCTCTCCTGAAAGCCTCGCAGAAAATCCCTTTAATGTGGAAAAGGCTTAGAGAGGAAAACAAGAAAGGAAAATTAGGGAATCTCTTCTTTGTTTTCTTTAACTCTTTTTTTTTTGAAGGCGAGCTGCAAATGAGTTGGCACAGGGAGCGTGGAGTAAAATGCGCGGAGTGTTTTGTTAATTGTACCACTTCAGCACCCTGCTGTTGAACAGGTGCCTTGTATGCGAATATCTGCTCTTCTGAGCTACTCACTTAAAAACGCAGAGAAATAGCTTGCTTGGGCTGTGTACGCGCGCGTGAATGTGTATTTATTATGTGTGTCTGCCTATGATTATCGATTAATAAAGTGCTGCGCAATGCATATATAGCGGGGGTTGATTTTCTTTCCGTTGATTTCTGTATTGATCATCAGAGCAAGCCCCTAAACCAGATTGAAGGATTAACTGAAAATTGATTTTATTCAGATTTGTGCACATAATTGTGCTTTACTCGCGTGAGATCCTGTGATCAGACCTGTAATTTGCCTTTCAGAAGATATTCTTAGAATGCTTTAGTATGCATGTCACTGACCAAGTGGCTTTCTTAAGCCTTGCGCACTAGCAAGCAAAAAAAAAAAAAAAAGTTCCAAATAGGATTTAGCATAAGCTTGTGGAGATTTGGAAAGGTTTCAAAGATCAGACTGTATCAAAGGCTTATGAAGCTCTCGTTAGCTGTAGCAATATAATAGCATGGCAGGCTATCCCATTTGAGGCACCAATGTCTGTATTATTTCACTATGACAAGCTAAAGGGAAAGAAAGTTGAACAGTTTCCACAGAGGACTTGGGCTAAGTTGAATATAATGAGCAAACGCCACATGTATCCATTATGTCCCTCTATTCATTCCCAATCACTGCCATAACTCTTTGACTAAACGATGATGGGCGCTGAATTACACACAATGCCCAGCTCATATTAAAATACATTTAAGATCTATCCCTCCTGATGCCCTGTTACGCCTATTTAGAGGATTTTCTTTTTGTCCTAATAGGGCCTCTCTGGGAAGCAACACTAGTCTCGTTCTAGAAGAACAAAATAACAGCATGAGGTTGAAACCTGGCACGAACCGTGGGGAACTAAACCATCTGCCTTGAAAAGTATGAAGACATAGCAGTGAGTCACCAAGTTTTACTAGTCCTGCAGTCCAGGGGGATACTGAGACAGCGCATGCACGTGCATTCATTGGGGTCCCCCCCGCTTTATGTTAGGTCTAAGCACTGTGGGGGAATAGCGGGCTAAGAGAATTCGTACCTGATCCCAGATACCGTCCTGGTGAAAGAGACCATTGAAATAAACTCAGTGGGAGAAGAGAGAACATTGTACCAATAGTCTCTCCTGAGGGGCCGGCCCTTAAATGGATCCCACGTTTTAGGTCACATTCCGAAACAGAAATACACGTTGCAACTGGTACACCATGACTTTGTGTACCGCGATGGTGAAAGAAAAAGACAGTATGCACTTCAAATTGAACTGAGTACTGTTTTGCTCTGTAAACTTTTGTATAAAAGGTATCCGCTCTGTTGAGCGCTTCAAGCGGTTACCGTGCCAGTAAGAAAGAGCAGAATCGGGCTGCAAGACTGGGGGGGGGGGTAAGGGGGGGGAGAGGGAGGCATGCTTGAAGCTTCCTACAATGTGCAAGAAAGAGCCCTTACTCGAGTATATCTATAAATGTAAAGACATCTACAGACACGAGGCTGCATGAGTTAATGCTGCCCAGAAGCGCTCTGCCTTCTGGTGCTCTTCCCCTTATTTGTATCCCTTCGCTGTGTATTTCGAGGATGAAAAAGAGCAATTGCCGTAGCAGCTGCGGCAGGCATTGTGTATGGGAAATACAAAGCATCTACCGCAACACCACATTGGTCTCCTGGCATCCTCTCTAGTAACCTTCCCCTCACGCTGATTGCGATAGTTCTCCCCCTTTGCTCGCGTTCCACACATCGATCCCCTCAGCCCGTCTGACGAGAATGTCCCATTCTAGTAGCTGGAGTCCTCCCTAATCCCTCTGTCACCAGAAGCTTCCCCCTTGGGGCTGATCATGCCTTAGTGGGACCCCTGCAGGACAACGAACTTGTCACTGGCCAGTACTTACATGTACAGCTGTATACAGCCCTAGTCACAACAGGCATCCTACGAGCTTTTAAGGGCTGGTTACTAATGCAGCCAAAGCTGACTTGTATTAGTACTTTACAGTGAATAGAAACATCTGTCCATTTGTTCCAGCTGTGCGCATGAGCCAGTCCCCGGGCCCGTTCGGATCCCCCCTGAAGTCAATGGCAAGTCTCCCATTGATTTCAAGGGAAGTTGGATCGGGCTCCACGTGAACAACAAAGGCCCTCTCCTGACATCCAGATCTGATCGCCAAGTTAAATTACCAGTTTGCCTTAATACTACCGACTTCTCAGTGTTCACAGCCTTTGCGTAACCTCAACCGAGGACACAAAGGACCTCACTGGAGCAAAAAAGACCAGAGGGAAATTGAACAAAGTTGGCGTATTTTTAAGGGAATTGAAGACAACGGTCCAAAATCTGTTCCCGCTAGTCCGGATTCTGATTTCAATTACACAGCTACCAATCCGGAGTAATTATTGGGCAAATTCTGATATGTCTGGTGTAAATCCGAAGCAATTTCTTTGAAATCAGTGGGGCTTTGGAGGTGTAAATGAGAGGGTAATTTGGCCCCACATCTGACAATCACAGCGATCCGGAAGTCGGGATGTGCTTGGCCAATGAATGACATTTGCTTTAGTCTCATATCTGGTCGTAGCTGCAGTAGTCCTAATTCTTAGTGGCACAAACTACCAAGAAATCATTAGGGCACGGATCATTCAGGCATCTGACTCAAAGCTGTGGCGAACCGTTAGATCTAAAACGAGTGGAAGCAGCGCTAGGAAGGCGCTTTGCTGCCTTTCAGCAGCAGGGCGTGCCAAGCGTCCCAAAACCCAGCTTCCTAATTACTGCCGAGGAGCTGTGTTAAGAGTAATTACCCCGAGTGGTGTGATGGCACGCGAGTGAAGTGAGCTCGGGTGTCTGCGGATTGCCAGCATTCTCCAGCCTGGCGGGCAGCAACCAGATTATGGAAATGGGATTTAAAACAGCGCATCAGCGCCTCACTCAAATCCCCACTGGCGGGGGAGGGGGGGAATTCGCGCAGCGCTGATCTGGTCCAACAAAAGCGCCCCAAATCGCCTTGTTATCATACCAAAAGGCTTTGGCTGTCTCAAAGGAGCCCCTTTCTCTTTATCTTAGCAACTTAGCAGACAACTGTCTCGCGATCATGAGAACAAACATGGCCACAATGGTTGGCATTTTCTCGGAATGCAAATGTGGTGGGCTCAGAAAAGCTGGATTTCTCTGACTCTGCCTAATACCAGCATTGTGAAACTCGCGTGCAGACAGCAAGATTGACATGGCCGTCACGTGATGGATTAGATCTATAGGAAAGTTTTCAAAGAGTTTACAATGAGTGGCTCAGCTTGATCTGATATCTCCCACAGTTTAGAGGGAAAGAGAAGCAGGATATATTCTCATATGTAATAGGATTATCTTTTCCATTTCAAGTTCTATACAGCATGTAATTTATTTTTAATTAGGATTAGCTCTGCCAGGAAAGGAAACTAGACTTTGCTGAGAAGGCAGCGCTATTCTAAGGGAAGGAGAGGCGTTCTTATTCTTTACAAATAAATAAATCAGTCAATAAAACAGAACTATGTTTTGCCTCCCACGCACTTCACAAGAGAAACGGCGGAAAGAAGTGTATTTTAAATGCATAATCAAGAATAAATCAGAAGAGGCTTTGAGAGGCATTATTTTTATGTCTAATACAGAATTCGATCGTTTTTCAGAGAGTTCCAATGGGGTGTTTTGTTCCACTGCCCTTTAGAAGTAGAGCGAGGCAGAATATCCTTTCTGTCTGTATGTCTTTCTGTCTGTTCGTACCAGTTTTGATTTTGGGCAATATATATCAATCACTCTATTGTAGAAACCTTCCCAGAAAACGTACTGTATTGTAGTTTGGAGATAATCCATTCACAAGGTTCTAAAAGACTACAGCAGAATTATGTGTACAGCTAAAAAATTAAACATACGGAAACTCTGTTTTAAAAACCCGTCTCTGAAATATTAGTTAAACAGCCCAGACCGGTTGATTGCTTCACGTGGGGATATATGTTCTTGCAAATTGTTCGTATTGTTACTAATAGAGATTCTCACACCGCATAATTTCTTTGAAGCAGGCAACTGGAGGTTTTCCACAGCAAGATACTGGCTTTCTTGCATAAAGTCATTATTTTGGAGTCGCAGAGCACTCTAGAAGCAGACATTTCTTCATGTCCGATGGCTTGAGCTTTCTGCTTCCAAACCTTCCCCGATCCACTTTTGATATGGAAATCAAGCCTGCTGTCTGTGGTGGTTTCTATGCCACAACACTTTAGGACCTGGATTCCACCCAGTGCAAACTGAAGACTGGTGTTAGAAATTTCTCCGAAAAAGTGAAAACATTTTTATACCATTAATTTCGTGTCACCAACAATCAAGGTGGATTGATGGCCGGTAAATTGCCCAGTGACTGTCTGCGGTTAAATATCTGTGTGTCTAGATATAGATAGATCTCTTCAAAAAGAACGCTAACTCGGGTTGGTCGGTGAAACCCTCATTCTCTGTTCACACCGTTACCCTGTTTGTCACAGATCCCTGAATCTAGAAACTGCGGAAGAAACTCAGGTCTTAAATAACCCCCAGTTTTTGATCCAGACCCGCTAAATCAACGTTTGTTTGTCGGAGATGAAAAAAGGAGAGGACTCCTGGCATAGGCTGAACAAACCACCCCACTTTACCGGTGCTATGAATACAACAAAAGCGCTTTCCTCACCCTGGCCTGAATGTGAAACTCACAAGCTCACAAGCTCACCTGGTTCATCAGCGATATACACCTCCAAGTAAAAGACACGGTGGTCAGGGTTCCTAGAGCATGCGCGGGCTTTCTGCTCCGCTGGCGGCTTGGCTCACAGAGCACTATAGAAACTGGGGGGCATGCCCCCCGAAGGCTCATAGCGCACAGTGGGGCGAGGGCGCCCACGGGGGGGCAGGCTGCCGACTGCTTAGGATAGCCTCGGGTCACTTACGCGGAGGAGAAACTCCCGTGAGAATCCTGCCTGTACAATTTAAGTTTTCACTGCAGGAAGGTTCGCTTGGATCACTCTGGTTACAGTGTGTATGGTAACACCCCTTGTTTCATGTTCTCTGTGTATATAAATCTCCCCACAGCATTTTCCACTGAATGCATCCGATGAAATGAGTTGTAGCTCAGGAAAGCTTATGCTCAAATAAATTGGTTAGTCTCTAAGATGCCGCAAGTACTCCTTTTCTTTTTGCTGATACAGACTAACACGGCTGCTACTCTGAAACCTTGGAAAGAAGGTAAATCTCCGCTGGACTCCGGCCCCCACAATCGCTACAGGGTCCAGGCTGTAACTCTCATTTTCCATAGGGCTCGCTAGAAGCGGATTTGAGTAGATTCACCCCACACCTCTTCAACCCTATGATGATCCCAATGGAGGGAAAATGGGTTAGTTTGTCAGAAGGGAATATTGTGAGCAGTGAGCCATTGACAAAGTCTGTTTTGAGTTAACCAGACCCTGTGGCTTCACTGGGAACACTATGCCGCCAGTGTGAAGGCAGATTGGAACTCCGTAGGGGTTTAGACCAGGGAGTCTTTCCCTAACTGCAGGCAACACGTAAACAATGCATTGCTGCCATGCCCCGAAAGAATTGGTCTAATTTCTTTAGAGGGGGGCTCAGAGCAGAACCACCTGACTTCGACTGCGAGCTGGCTGAAAGGCGTGGGTAGGGAGCACATTGTTTATACATCCCCGAGCTGCGCACGCATCTCCCCAACACAGAATTCAGAAGCAACCCCAACCCGGATTTCGTAGTCTGGGGAGGACTGGAATGCCCTCTCCCTCTACTGAAATGCTGCTTTCATCTCCATGGGTCCCTCTTTCCTCGGCAGCTTCGTGGAGGGTTCTGATCTTGCTTCAGTGATCTCCAAAAACAAAAGACTTCCTTACGCTTTGCGGACTAAACAATCGCCCTGTTTAATCATTTCGATCACAACCGAGGATGTGTGGGGTTAACCTGTCAAACCCCACAAGGCTAGGCTGATCAAAAGCCGATGAAAACAAAGACTGGAACTAATAGGAGGAACGTTTTCGTTGTTCTATCAGTGTTTGCACTGGAGGATTGTGTACAGTGTTTTGCTTCTGCCTTTAGCCATGTACTCTATAGACGGCAGAGGCTGCAGACCTTCATGTGAATTGCAATTTTGGATCAGGATTATAAATCACCCTTAATATTGGGCTGTTATTCTTTGCTACATGAACTGTAGACTATGCAAAATGAGTTTATAGTCTGGAATAAATAAATCACATAAACGTCAGCAAGCAGTTTTGATTCCACAAGGAATGATTTTTATTGGATTAATTTCTAGCCCCTGTTGGAGTGGCAGCTGGGGCTGTGATTCAAGAGGAGAAAACAAAAGGAGAACAAAACCACATTACAATTAATAAAATGCTAAACAAAGTACATGCATCATGCCCTGAAGGGATCACTCCATCAGGTCCAGAGTGAGGACATTCCAAAGGTGGGCCCCAGACATGAGTCAGAGCTGCTAGCAGACCTGGGAGCTGACAGAGGTTCTCAGTTTCCCCGTTCATCTCGGCTCCCCAGTGCGAAGTGGGCGGTACTAAATGCTAATAAGATTTGACTGGATCCCAGGCACAAACCAAAAGTGAACTGATTAGAAGTCAACGATGTTTGAGTTTCGCTCCCATCCCACATTCTATCCCTGGCCCCTCACTCATAAAATCTCCTCTTAAATCTTGCCACTCACTCTCTCTGTTGACTGTCCTTCTCCTCTCCCACACTGTACGCTCCCCCCCGCCCCCCAAGGGCAGGGAGGCAATCATTTCTCTAAAAAGAAAAGGAGGACTTGTGGCACCTTAGAGATGAACAAATTTATTTGAGCATAAGCTTTCCTGAGCTACAGCTCACTTCATCGGCATCCGATGAAGTGGGCTGTAGCTCACAAAAGCTTATGCTCAAATAAATTTGTTCATCTCTAAGGTACCACAAGTCCTCCTTTTCGTTTTGCGAATACAGATTAACAGGGCTGCTACTCTGAAACCAATCATTTCTCTGTTTCTCTCTCTCATCTCTAGCCCTCTCCCATGCCTTGCTCACTATTCCCCCTCCTCTCCTCTGCCCCCTTTTATCATCTCCAACTCTTCTCTTTACTGTCCACTTCTTTTTTCACAGAGGAGCAGAGAGTAGGGATGGTCCAGCATTACAGGACTAGCTGGGATCCCAAGTTTAATTCCCTGCTCTGCTGCAGACTTTTTGTGTGACCGTGGGCAAGTCACTTAGTGTCTCTCTGCCTCAGTTTCCCATCTGCATAATGTGGATAATAGGACCACCCTACCTCAAAGGAGTGTTGTGAGGTTAAATACATTATAGACTGTGAGTACCTTAGATAGATGCGTGCCCCAGTCCTATCACGTTTGTTGCTGGAGATGGCTGGATCAGAGGCATCCATCAGGGATAAGTGCTTTTAAAGCAGCCTATTCTAAGCTTCTTTGTCTTACTACCTAGGGTTTGGGGAGCTCACACAATAGGTTGATCAGTCACTCACACCAGTCCCTGATGCAGGAAAAGAAATACAAGCCAACTTGTAGCCAACTTACTACCATCCAGTAGCCAAACATATGAGCTAGGACCTGATACAATAGCTTGTTGGTGAAGGCCCAGCAATGTCCAGGGAATGTGCCCTGGTGAAGTGTCCTGCACTACTTCGCAGCCTGGCTGCAGGGAATGGAGCAGAGGGGGAGTCACTGGGTATTCCATTACAATGATGTTCCTGAAGACTGCTTGGGGGTGTGCTTTATATTTTGCACTGAACCTTGTGTGTTAATGTCTGGTATATTTGGAGTTCCCCCACCAGTTTCTTGGCTTGTGGGATAACATTGCATTCTCTCCTCCCTCTCTGTGCTCTTGTCTACAGTCTCTTCCTCTCTGAAGGAGAGTTTAGAATTTAAGACATATAAACAAGAGAAGGAAAGGACTTCTCAGGTCCAGGCATCTCCTGCCACTATTTGCTAGTGCATTGCCCTGTATACTTATAAACGCCCATTGTAATGGGCGTTCCATCATTCGCCTTGGGAGATTATTCCACCGACTAGTAAATCTCACCAGGATATTCACTATGCACTTTCCCCTTTTTAATTTAATTTAATGTACTGCTAATTATAGTAGCACTTAGCACCACTCTGCCTGCCAGTCCTTGGTGGTTCTAAGCTCATATAGAGTTGGATGTAATCTATTTATTTAAATGTAATGATAGTGTCTACACACAAATATATTGTGATTAGTCCAATCATAATGTCACTCCACCTCTGTCTCCCCTCAGCCTATCCTACTTTCACACACGCTCTCCCACAGCTAAATTTGAGTCTGCCATTGCTCCCAGTATTTTAGGTGAGGGGCATCAGTAGAAATCCCTAAGATAGAATCCTATGGGCAGCAGAGGCAAGTGCTCAGTCTAATACTTCTAGTGAAGAGGAGTCTCTTCCTCCATCTCTTCTTTCCTTCCCCCGTACGTTTCTTCTTGCAGAGTGCCTCCAGCTCTGAAGGACTGAGTCCCTACCACGCATAGCCTCCCAGGCAGCTGTAGAGTCAGAACAGAGTCTGGCTCTGGTGCATGTCATTGCTGCTCAGGAGGCTGCGAGAGCAATGGAACTGACCAGACAGGCTGCTGCTGCACTTGCCAGAGAATGTATGTTATTCCTTACTGACGAGTGGGCAAGAGTTTTTTTCCCTCTCTAAACCTTGCTGTTATGGGCTAAACAGAAGATTCTGCATGCACTATAGGGCAGGACTGATGAAGTTCTGAGCACTAAAGGAAGTCTAACACAGGCTGAGTGGCTCAACCCTGAAGATCCCATGCTCAGTTTTCTCACAATTTGGTCTTGTTGACAGTTGTCTCCTGCATAATAGGGGTGTCGTCCTGCTCCCAGGCAGTGGGATGTCCTAATACTTGTAGCAAGTTCTCTTCGTTCTACTTATTGGAAGGTATGTTCCAGGATGAGCAGCAGCAATTTAACAATGACTAGGCTTCTCCTACGTCCTGGTATTCAGGGATCCAAGTGCCCATGGTCACAGCATGCCTTCTTTTTGGCTATCTTTGTGTGGGAGATGATCACACACACTGGCACCCAGGCTCATCCAGGCCTTCTGGAATCTGGCAATTGCAGACTCTTGCCGGTGAGTGCTGAGGAGGGCTGGATGAAGGCAAAATCCATTGACCCCCAAAGTTTGCATTCAAGGATTCCTTGGTGGGGCACCCACATAAAGTGTTGGGGTTCTGCACGGAGACTGTAGAACATGGAGTAGCATTGGCAGAGATCGCGGAGTGCCAGAAGCACTTTGATTTGTTATGGAGGGTAGTTTGATTGACCTGGGTATGGGTCCCATTAAGCTTAATACACCAGGAGTGCTGAGTTCCATTTGGAACTTTCCAAACTAATTCTGGCTGAGGTCCCTGGTTCCCTAGGAAGGAGTAGGAATCCATGGGTTTGTTTGGGGTTGCTGGCCTCCTGATTCTTCACAGGGCCGGGAAGCCTGCATTACTAGCTCTTTATAATCTTTCCCTCCTCGCTCCATTTCTGCAGCTTACACCAGAAGGAGTTTGGCACCTGTTCTTTATGGCTTGGGGCAGCCACATCTGCCTCACAAGCTGGGCTTCCTGAGACAGGCAATCAGGGAAACTGGGAGATGACAGTCTTTCTGTTTCAAGTACTAAGTAAGGGCCTGATCATAAGCATGCCTCTTCCAAGGAACAGCTTGTAGCTTTGGACCCTGAAGGACCAAGGGCTGGTCTCTCCAATTACATCATTAACCTGTTTTTCTTGGCTACCATAGTTCTGCTTTCTCGGTAGCCTCCTCTTGCTTCAAGGTCAGATGAAGTGTGCATCTGTGCCTACAGCATTATAGAGCTGATCCAAAGCCCACTGATGTCAACTGAAGTTTTCTCATTGACTTCAATGGACTTTGGATCAGGTCCCCAGTTATTATTGTTGTCAGAATTTAATTTCTGGCTTGTTTTATACTACAGAACTGGATTGGCTGGGCCCAGGGTCTAATTCCTGCATGGCTAAGGGCTCCCCTGGGTCTGGTAAGAAAGGAGTGTCCTCAGGTTCAGTGAGGCCTCTCTCCTGTTTAACACCTGATTCTGCCTCTCTTTTCCATCCACATGCTGGATTGCCATGTAGAACCATTCTTACTAATTCAGTCTTTAATGTGCAAGAGTTCCATATATGTTGTCCATCTGCTGTTTGATTTTGATGTCCTATTTAACACTTATGTAGTGTCTTTCTTCCCAAGTGATCACAAAGTGCTTCATAACCTACCTGCATGCAACTCCCTGACATGGAGGCAGAGTAGGGGAGGCCACAGGCACATAGTAGTGAAAGAAGGGGAAATTTTGGCTAAAAGAGAAAACATCGCTTTTAATAGTCATGCAGGTAGGCAAGGGGTAACATTTTCAAAAGCACCTAAGTGACTTAAGGGGTCAGGAGGACTTCAATTCCTAAATTATTTAGGTACTTTTGAAAATGTTACCCAAGACCTTTATTTTAAGGGCTCACATACTGTACTGTGTTTCATGAATTTAGCATAACATGCTCAGATTGCCATAATGGGCCAAGGAAAGAATTGGTACCCCCTTGTGACTTTTTGACTTGCTATCTCTATCTTGGTCTATCCTTGGTGATCCAGAGACTCTAAACACTCACATATACATTGCTAACCTTTCACATTTGGACTTCACTTGTTCTCAGTTATAATGTGGCAAATGGCCCTATTAGATACAGTAACTCCTCACTTAAAGCCGCCTGCTTTGTCCACTGCTTGCAGGAAGAGCAACCCGTTGGAGCCAGCTGGTGGGGGCTTGGAACCAGGGTGGATCGGCAGCCCCTCATCAGCTCCCCTCTCCCATAAGTTCCCTGTGCAGCAGCCGACCAGCAGGCTACCAGCAGGCTACCAATTGCCGGCAGTTCAGCTGTCCCTCCCGCCACTGCCCTGTGCTGCTCCTGCCCTCTGCCTTGGAGCTGCTCGCGGGAACCTCCTGTTTGCTGTGCAGCAGAGGGGGGAAGAAGGGGGCTAATGTCAGGGTGTCCGCTGCTCCTCTACTCCTGCCCCCCCCACTTACTCCTTCTCCATATAGAGCAGGGTGGGGAAAGGACAGGTCTCAGGACGGAGGGAGCTTGCTGGCCGCAGCTGCTGTCTCAACTTCCTGATCTACTTAAAAAGGCAATATACTTAGAGTGGGGTTAGTGTACTTAAAGGGGCAATGCGCATCTCTCTCTCACACAGGGTGTGTGTCTCTGTCTCTGTCGGCCATGCTGCCTCCCCCCTCCATTCATGCTGCCTTGTAGAGTGTGAGGCTACATTAACAACAATGTGTTAACCCTTGAGGGCTCAGCCAAATGCTAGTTCATCATTTAGCAGTAAGGCATTCCCTGGGAAATATCCCCACCTTCTGGCTTCACCTCAAGTACACCTCAACCAAGCTTCACAATCATCATTGCTGTGTACCAGTATTAAATTGTTTGTTTTAAACTTATACTCTGTGTGTGTGTGTGTATATATATATATATATATAGTTTTTTTTTGGTGAAAAAAATTTCCCTAGAACCTAACCCCCACATTTACATTAATTCTTATGGGGAAACTGGATTCGCTTAACATAATTTCACTTAAAGTCACATTTTTCAGGAACATACCTATAACACTAAGTGAGGAGTTACTGTAAAGCAGGATCCAGGGAAGAAGCTGTCCTCCAACCCATGCATGTGCAGGGACGGGACTTGGAACTAGTAGCAGCATGGGTAAGAGCTTGCTATTGTCAGTTTCATAGAGTTTACTGCCAGATGGGACTATTAGACCTTCTAGTCTGTCCTCCTGCATAACACAGGCCATGAAATTCCCCCCAGATACCCCTATGTTGAGACCACAACGACTTCAGTTAAACCAAGCATTTTAGTCCGAAGCAGACTAAACTCTTGCGTGCTACAGGCAGAGACCAGAACAGACAGAGGCACCACCAGTGCCTGCAATATCAGGGAATTGATTATGGAAGACATGGCCAGATGATCCTAGCTGGCGAACCATGCCCCATGCTGCAGAGGAAACTCAAAGTCAGTGCCAATCAGACCTGGGGAAAAATTATTTCTGAAACCTAGATCTGATGATCAGTTAGACCCTGAACATATGAGCAAGACACACAAGCCAGCCATGGGCGGTGGGTGAACCCCTACTTTTGGGAGGCTAGCCTGCCGTCCCCGCCCCTTCTGCCTGCAGCCCCCCCCACCACCAGAGGAGCCCCGAGGGGCACCCCTGGTCACCGGAGGAGCCCTGGTCCACCCATCCCAGCTGCCCCAAGCCACTGACTGGCCCACCCCAGCCAGCCCAAGCTGCTGGCCTGAGCTGCTGTCCTGAGCTACTGGCTTGACCCCTGGGCTGGCCCGAGTGCCACCCCAGGCTGCTGGCCCAACTCCTGGTAGCCTGCTGGTAGCCTGCTGGGCCAGCCTAAGCCACTCAGGGTAGCCCCAGCTCCTGGCCACTGGTGGGCCTGAGCTCCAGGCCCCCGGCTGAAGCTGAGCCCCCTCTGCCTTAAGGGAGAGGGAAAGGGAGGCGGGGCCTCAGGTGGAACATGGGTGGGGCCACAGCCTGGGTTAGGGGAGGCTTAGTCTGCTCTGGCCTTTAATACCTGCTGCCCATGCAGCCAGGCATCTATGACAAAGGATTCTCTGTGCCACCTCGAAACACTGATCCACCCCAAGAAAGCAACTAGCTAAAGACACAAAAACTAACAGCACATCAGAAGCAGGATGCCTGCCAAATGATCAGTGGGTCCATTGGATAATCGAGGTCCTAAAGGAGCAATTAAAGAAGACAAGGCCATTGCAGAAAACCTCATACAGGAGCCATTCTTTTTAGGAGACAAATCTGAGGAACGGTCCCATATTGATATGTCAATACAGGAGGTTTTGGAACAAATAGATAAACTAAACAGTAATAAGTCACCAGGACCAGATGGTATTCACCCAAGAGTTCTGAAGGAACTCAAATATGAAATTGCAAGAACTACTAACTGTGTTGTGTAACCTATCGTGTAAATCACCCTCTGTACTAGATCAGTGTTTTTCAAAGTTTGGGTTGCGACCCAATACTGGGTCACAGCATGTAAGGCACTGGGTCACCTTGCTCTGCACCCAGGGACCGTAGCAGCTCTGGTCAGCACCGCTGACTGGGATGTTAAAAGTCCCATCAGCGGTGCTGCCCAGCTAAGGCAAGCTAGTGCCTACCTGTTCCAACACCGCGCTGCGCCCTGGAAGCAGCCAGCAGCAGGTCTGGCTTCTAGGCTGGGGAGCCACAGGGCTCTGCCCCCACCCCGAGCACCGGCTCTGCACTCCCATTGGCTGGTTCCCGGCCAATGGGAGCTGCGGGGGGTGCCTGTGGGAGAGAGTCATGCAGAGCTGCTTGCGCACCTCCACCTAGCAGCCGGACCTGCTGCTGGCTTCTTCCGTGGCGCAGCATGGTCTGAGGTGCCAGGACAGGCGGGAAGCCTGCCTCTGCACCCCAGCTGTGCTGCTGACTAGGCACCACTGGAGGCAAGTCCACATCCCAACCCCATGCCCCAATCCCCTGTCCCACCCTCACCCCCCCCAGACCTGGAGCCCCTTTCTGCACTCAAAACCCCTCATCCCTGGCCCCACCGCAGAGCCTGCACCCCCAGCACAGAACCCTGACCCCCTTTCTCACCCCAACCCTCTGCCCCAGCCCATAGCCCCTCTCACACCCCAACCCCCTCATCCCCAGCGCCATTGGGGGCATCAACAGTTTTCTTCAGCTGGGTCCCCAGAAAAAAAGTTTGAAAACCACTGTACTAGATGACAGGAGGGTAGCTAATGTAATGGCAATTTAAAAAAAAAAGGGTCCAGTGGTGATCCTGGCAATTACAGGCCGATAAGGTTAACTTCATTATCAGGCAAATTGGTTGAAACTATCGTAAAGAACAGAATTTTTAGATACATAGATAAACACAATATGCTGGGGAAGAGTCAACGTGGCTTTTGTAAAGGGAAATCATGCCTCACCAACCTATTAGAATTCTTTGAGAGTGTTAACAAGCATGTGGACAAGTGTGAGCTCATGGATATAGTGTACTTGGATTTTCAGAAAGCCTTTGACTAGGTCCCTCACCAAAGGCTCTTAAGCAAACTAAGCAGTCATGGGATGAGAGCAAAGATCCTCTCATGGGTCAGTAACTGGTAACAAAATAGTAAACAAAGGGTAAGAATTAATTATCAGTTTTCGTAATGGAGAGAGGTAAATAGCAGGGTCCCCCAGCATGTTCATAAATGATCTGGTAATGGGGGTGAACAGTGAGGTGGCAAAATTTGCAGATGATACAAAATTACACAAGACAGTTAAGTCCAAAGCTGATGGGAAAAAGTTACAAAGAAATCTCACTAAACCAGGTGACTGTGCAACAAAATGGCCGATGAAATTCACTGTTGCTAAGTGCAAAGTAATAGACGTTGGAAAACATAATCCCAACTATACACGCAAAATAATGGGGTCGAAATGAGCTGTTACCACTCAAGAAAGAGATCTTGGAATCACTGTACATATTTCTCTGAAAACATCTGCTCAGTATGCAGCAGGAGTTAAAAAAGCTAATAGAATATTAGGAACCATAAGGAAAGAGATAGATAATAAAAACAAAAAAACCTTCACAATGCCACTATATCAATTCGTGGTATGCCCACACCTTGAATACTGTGTGCTGTTCTGGTTGCCCTGTCTCACAATAGATATATTAGAATTGGAAAAGCTACAGGGAAGGCCAACAAAAATTATTAGAGATATGGAACAGCTTCCATATGAGAAGAGCTTAAAAAGACTGGGACTGTTCATCTTAGAAAAGAGAGGACTAAGGGGAATATGTTAGAAGCCTATAAAATCGTGAATGGTATGGAGAGAGTGAATAGGCCAATGCTATTTACGCTTTCACATAACACAAGAATTATGCGTCACCCAAACCTGGCAGCAGGTTTAAAACAAACAAAAGGAATTACTGCTTCGCACAAGGCACAGTCAACCTGTGGAACTTGTTGCCAGGGGATTTTGTGAAGGCCAAAAGTATAACGAGGTTCAAAAAAGAATTAGATAAATTCATGGAGGGTAGGTCCATCAATGGCACTAGCCAAGATCATCAGGGATGCAGTCTCATGCTCCGGGTATCCCTTAATCTCCAACTGCCAGAACCTGGTACTGGACAACAGGGGATGGATGACTTGAAATTGCCCTGTTCAGTTAATTCCTTCTGAAGCATCTGGCACCGGCCACTGTTAGAAGACAGGATACTGGACTAGATGGATCATTGGTCTTGCCAATTATAGCAGTTCTTCTGATAACTGGTATCCTGTCTCCAATTGTGGCAACTCTCTGATGCTTCAGAGGAAGGAAAAAAATGCCCCCCAGATTATAGATTATGCATTGGGTGAAACAGTTCCTTCCTGACTCTTGCAGGCAACTGGATGAAGTCCTGAAGCATGATATTAGATTGTATCATTACCAAATACAGAGCCACAAGTGTTATGAGCATGTTGGGAAATGAGCAGTGATTGTGGGACACATCTATACAAAGGCCCAGCATAATATGTTGGGCCATTTTTAGGCTATAGTCAATGAGCTCCAAGGTGGGACACCTGTGGCACCTGTTTACTTTGAAAATACAGAAGAGATCACACCAGTGGGGCTATGCTGTGGCATAGATATGGGCTTGAAACCACCCACAGCTTTTATGATGATGTGGCCATCAAGTGTGGCAGGAATTGCCTGTTGGTTTTTAGGTTTGGTCAGTTGGCTCATTTATTTATTCTAAATGCTTCTAAAAGCTGTGGCCAATTTGACTCCTAACCTGTGTTTCTGTCTTTTTTGAGGCCTATGATTCTGTAAATGACAAGCAGGGAAAGTGAAGTCTTGTAAGTTTACATTCACTGGATGGCAAATATAAAGCTTTCCAGATCACTGGAAAAAACATTTAGCCACAATGTCCACCGAATTCCACTTTGAGAAAAATATTATAACATTTTATATGCAGTAATAAATGCATGGAGTGACTTAGCAGAAGGACCTAAGGTTTAGAGGGAGGCCTCCTCAAGAAACACATTGGCTTTTAGAGGAAAGACTGGCATAATATCTGTATTAGCCAAGAAAATGAGGGCTGATGGCTCAAGTGACTTTCATGTCTGCTTCTGTACTAAGCACTGAATACATGTTGCTGTCTAAACAAATACTTGTCTGCAGCAAGCTGATCTGAAAAGCTACTGTGATGGTAAAGATGCTGAGGGTTGAGGGGTGGAGAATAGTGCTGTCAGACATAGCTCTTAAGAGAAAGGTGATTTATGGGTAAAACCACAAAAGTTAAAACCAAAAAAATATATAACAATTTGAAGTTTCCCTGAACACCTACATTTACAGAGACATTAGCTAGCATAGCTGCTCCACGACATAGTTTTTCTTTCTAGCACCGCCTATTATTAGGATTGCCAGACACTTCCCATTATAAGACCTTGTTTTCGATATCTTATAACTTTGTCAAACTTTAACTGTTTGGGTTGAAATTGGCCATGCTGGGTGTCTGCCTCAAGCTGAAGTTTTAGAAAGTTCTATCCAAAACACTTCAGCCATTTCCAAGAACAAGGCTAGGAAAAAGACATTGATTTGCCCAGGTTAAAAAACTCTGGTGATCTTTTCTTTGAAAAGCCCTAGAGCCTCTATGCTGTGAAGCAGGGTTTTGAAATTTGCTAGGGAGGAGGTGGCATTTGGATCTCGGATGTGCCTTTTGCCATCAGTGAAAATCCATCCAAATTTGGCCAAGTTAGCAGCCTTTGAAAAAGCACAGTTTGCACATGCTCAGTAAAGACAGATTTTAACAGCTAAATTTCTGGAAGATTCTATATGCACTGGGCATGCTCCAGCCCAGTGTTGAGCAGGACTTTCCTTGCAATTGCGGCTCTGGGCTACTGCACTTCATGTTCGGTTCAGGCATCTGAACTGAGAGCAGGGAGTTCGTTTCTCCTGTGCTGTCAGTGACCCTCCATGCTGGGCCCAGGCAGTGTGAAAACTAAATTGTCTGATTCGAATGCAGAAGGAACAAGTGCCAGAAGTGCAAAGGTGGTGGGAAGAATAGAATGGGACAAGGAGCCTGGGAGGGAGGGTGGAAATTGGGATGGGAAGCTGGCAGTGGGGGAAGAGGGAAACTGGGACTGGGAGCTGGGGGAGAGACTGGGACCAGCTGGGCAAGGAGACTGGGACTAGGAGCTGGGGATGGAAATGGAGGGGGCTATGAAGAATCTGGGGTGGGGAGTAGAGAGGAATGGGGCAGGGAGAGGTTCGGGGGGACAGGCCAGAATGGGTCATGCTTGGGGGAATGGGCAGAAGAGACAGTTACCACTAGAGCACACTTTCCTCCAGAGCCCAGAATGGAACCTACTTTCACCACTCCTCTGCTGTCAGCAAATATTTGTGAAACCCACTAGCAAAATAGCCCAGCCCCTTCTAATGCTAGTCCATTTTGAGGATGACAACCCACTACTGTTATCAGTTACTCCATCAACCCAAGTGGCAGAAGTTTGTGCAGTGGATCCAGCCCTGCTAATGAACCATGTAGGAGTCAATATGATGCCACATGATGGCATTTCTGTTTTTTCAGTTTCCTTTATAAAAACCTAGGAAATGACACACACAAATAAGTTAAAGGGACATTATTAAGGTGGAACAGTCAAGCATTCAAAATGTAGGAAAGGCCAGAAATAAGGTTGCCTGTATTCACTGCGTATACTCTTCTCCAGTGACCTCCTTTCCCTCTCTTTCCTTATAGCCAGAAACCTTCTCCCCCAAGGGTGGTGAGTTATATGGGCCTGTGGTGCCCGTGCTCCAGGAATATTCAGGACCTGGGGGCCCGGCTCCCCCAGTGTTCAGGGACAGGTCTCTCCCCCGGCCCCGACTGCTGCCACCACGCTCCACCCCCGGAGCATCTCCCGGCCCCGTTTGCTGCCCTCGGGAGATTTAAAAGGGCCCGGTGCCCCCCAGCCACCACCACCAGCAGCACAGTGGGGCTAAGGCAGCTTCCTACCTGGCCTCGCTCCGTGCCACTCCTGGAAGCGGCTGGCACAGCTCTATGGCCCTGGGGTGTGGGTGTGGGTGTGTGTCTCCACACGCTGCCCCCACCCTGAGCACTGACTCCACAGCTTCCATTGTCCAGGAACTGCAGCCAATGGGAGCTGTGGGGGCAGTCCCTGAGGGCAGCGGCACGCGGAGACCCCCTGACTTCCCCGCCTAGGAGCCACTGCCGGAGGGGCGTGCGGGTCACTTTTGGGAGCTGCCCAAGATAAGTGTCGCACCCCTCACCCTCTCTCACACCCCAACCCCCTGCCCCAGCCCAGAGTCCAAATCCCACACCCACACTCCCTCCCAGAGCCCGACCCCTCACCCCTCCCACACCCCAACCCCCTGCTGCAGCCCAGAGCCCGCATCCCAAACCCCATCCCACGGCCATAGGCAGGTGTGTGTGTGTGTGTGAGGGAGAAGGGGCGGGGGGGGCGGGATTTGGACCTGTTCTGGGCACCAACAAAAATTATACAAATCTGCTGCCCCCATTCTCCCATCTTCCGTCAGTGATGACTGAACCTCTGTGCTGGGCTCCATTGTGTTGTTGTGTCAGCAGGGAGGTGTTTGAAAACATCACAGCTCAGAAATCTCCTTGATCTGCTCTTAAACCCAGTTAAAAGGGTTACAGCAGCTTCCCTTAACAAACAAACAAAACACCCCCACCCACCTTCTAAAATATTCAAACATTGAAGACTCAGATTGACCCTGAGGCAAAGCTGAGCTCAGCTTTATAGTAGTCAAGCCAGGGGGCCACCCAAGGCAACCCAAAGTGATCCTCAGTCACAGCTCAGTTAAAATTTGCCTTTGCTGGATGGTCTTAGCATCAAAGCGTGGGGCTGGTAGCTAGGAGATGTAAGGTCTTTTCCCAGCTCTGTTCCAGATTTCCCAAACTGTCCCGGGCAAGATGCATTAATCTCATTCTCTCTCTCTTTCCCCTTAAGTGAAATGGGAATGATGAGAATAGTCACAGGGGATCAAGAGGATTCATGTCTACAGAGTGCTCATGTCCCATAGGTAAAGGGGGCTATGGCTGTGCAGAGCTTCATTTACTAAGAGTGTTTTACAAATATTGATTTTACAACATATTTTCCCAGTTACCAGCTTCTTTCCCAGTTACCAGCTTCTTCTTCCTCCTAGAAACCTCAAGGTCTGACAACAAGAAGGGGATGGGGAGGAAGGTTCTTCCTACAGGGGTTCCTCCTGAATTGCCCTTTCAGGTGGATGAGGGTAGAAGGAGGAGTATTAGGGTCTCACCTGGTGGGACAGGGCATTAGGCTGGCCTCTAAACCTCACGGACCTCTTGGGATTACGCATGGATCCCAGGGACAACTGCAGGTGGACGTCTACTGTAGCTGCATTGTCAGGGCTTCCCTGGTTGGTAATTGCCCCAGCAACTCCTTTTAAAAGGGAATCTCCACCATAGAATGGAGCCATGGGAAATCAAAAGGTGAGACAGCATGGCTCAATAGATCGTGTCTATGCCCAGCTCTGTCATGGACAGAGCTTGGGCTGAATGGCAAATGCTATAGAAGCATGAAGTATCGTATTATGTATCATAATTACTATAGCCCTAGTCTCTATTACTTTTCTACCCCAGTCCCCATGGGGACAATAAGAGGACAAAGAGCTCCCTGCCTGCCTGCCTGCTTCTTCTCTGGCTCAGTGCCTTTACCATCCCTGTGTCCTCAGAGAGTCCTCTGAGGAAGGGGGAAAACTGTCACAGCGGTGGCTGGAGCCTACCTTCTCCATGGGAGGGGTGAGATCAGTGTAGAGATACTCCTCTCTGTGCCTGGATGAAGAAGGTGCAATCGGGCTCCCCTTTCCTCTGCCACCTACACAAATCAATTCAATGAAGTAGACAGCAGAGCCATCAAGAGGTGCACGTGCCTACGGTGAATATCTTATTATTGTAGCTCTTGCCTTATTTCCCCACCCCCCAACATTGTTGTATTATCCTCACTTTTTGTGTTCTGATTCAGATCCAGATCATGAACTGTTTGGGGCAAGGATGCTGTCTTTCACTTGCTTTGTAATATGTCTGACTCACTTTTGAATGGTGTGAAATAATATGGAAAACACGATAGATACTCTTACAGTCAAAAGAATAATATTGTACACAGTGTTTAATGCAGGGCCTATCAGTACCACACATTGTATTGTTTGGGACACTGATAACATATGGGTAATGGCAGCAGAATGGTTCTCTAACATGGCTATAACACCACGTGGCAAGATCAAATAGTGTATCAACATATTGACAGCCCCACCTTGTTAATCACAGGGCATCATTCAATAACATTTGTAATGTAAGCAGGCCCTTAGCCTGTCCATTTCAATTTCAGTGCTTTTCTCATAAAACCCTTTTTATTCATAAACATAGAGGAAATTGCTTATTGCAGAGTGCCATAGGTGTACATGGTACTTTACAAACATATAGGGAGACAGATCACTGCCCTGAAGAGCTTACAATTGAATTCAGACAAATACAAGAAGAAGGAAAAAGGGATTCGGGTCGAAACTTGGAGCAGACAAATAAATGCCTGAATGCAAATGCATCAGTCACAGTGCATGGAAATATGCTCCTTTTTTATTCAAGTGCTCAGCTGTGTCACATCTATTGCTGAGGTTGACAAATTGTTACTTCCTTAGGTAGAAAATGCTTATATTTTAATGCTTGTTATGCCATGAATTATTAAACCAATTTAACTTTAAAGAGCAACTGAAAGGACAAACTTATGTTTAAGGATTACCTACAGTATCCTAAAAAATCAGGAACGTTGACCAGACTAGTAGAAGCAAAGACAGATTTTGTTTAATTCATACAATTTCTGCCAAAAATAAAGTGCTAATGCAATGTACCTTGCATTGAGTGCTGTATTTCCTAAGAAATGTCCTGTGAACACAGATAATATGTATGATGAAAATTATTATATTTAACAACATTTTTATAGATTACATTTGTCAGTAATATATGCTGATCTTATGATCCTTTGGTGGGTCTTTTCTGTGGAAAACAACCAAGCATTTGGATTTGCATGTTTGCATTCTTTATGTCAATAAGTATGTCCTGCTTATTACATTTTTGCTTGTTTGTTTTTTTGTATTTTTCTTCAAAAAATAATATAGGAATTAATTTTTAAAAATTAAAGTTGTTCTATTTTAGTGCAGGTCAGCTATAAATTATTCCTGTTCATGGGTTGTGTAAAAGCGCAGTACAAGTGTTTCCTATACTATGTGGTGAATGGTCCTTACAGATAATATGTAGATTTATACACACCTGCAGCACAAATACAACATCATTGTGTTTTAGAAGGGATCATCGTAAGAGAACTCCTTTAAAAAAACATTGTGCAAAAACTTATTTTCAGTCAGATAACGGATTCCTCAGATTCAAGGTGAATCAAAGGAAAATTATGTCCAGGAGGACAAAGATGTTCAGCCAGTACCACTATAGCGTGACCACATGACATACCCAGAGGCAACTACAGGGCTGTTAGTACAGCTGCCTGCAGAGACTGCCAAGGAGCCAGATGATGCTGGAAGAATATCTTTCACAGCTCTGGATCTGGCTATTCTTGGCTTGTTCTCTGGCTATGGGAGCTGGAACTCATTTCTCGGCAGATAAACAAAGAGACTAACAAAGAGGATGAGGAGCAGTTGATAATTTTGATAAAGCAGAGCCACACCATTAAGTTAAGGTTATATTAGTACCTCTTTGAAAAACCCCAGCCCTTAAAATGGGATCCAAGATGCAACTCAGCATATGGCTCGAGGAACAATTCCATCCTGCCTCCCCACTGAAAATGGAAAAATGTCAAGTCCTGTGTGGAGTTACAACAGTGCAAAAATATGCCCATCCTTTTTGGACACTGATTTTGTACTCTCTATTACTGGGCAGAAGGGGAAGCTTTGATTTTCACATTGGAAATGTACAGGGACTTTGTGGGCTGGGCCTTATTTTAAAAGATTGAAACAATTCCAGAGGAGACATTCTGTTCTATCACGTTGGGTAGATTTTAATATTAGTGGTGTGTTTGTTTTGTTTTTTAAAGCTCTCTTCTCTGGGGGAAATAATACATAGTTTAAAATATTTTATCCAGAGTAGTTTTTCATGGTTTTTAAAGAGAAAATCCAGCATTTAGAGAAGGCTGAGGTTGTCAAGCAACAGTCAGGACATTAATCATTATTACTTATTACTGCGAGTCATCAGTTTGCTTGCTGCTGTATAAGTCAAACTACCATTCAGAAGGGAGAAACACTTGGCAATGAGACTCCTGTTTTAGTTACGCGTAAGATGCTGAGATACCTTATTGATGAGCATGGTGTGTATATGCAGATAAACAGACACAGGAAGATGTGGATCCTACCCACAAAATTAGATAGCCAGTCTGGTCTAAAGATGCTTAGGGCCTGGCCTGAAGGCCACTGAAATCAATGGGTAACTTTCCACTGACTTCACTGGGCTCTGAATAAAACCCATAAGGTATTTGATTATCAGAAGATGGAGCTATTCTCAGGCAGGTTCAGATATTATTTGAACCACCCTCGCTGCCTTGTTTGATGGATTAACATTGCTGCGTTTCCTTGGAGAGGTTTGAATGAAGAGAGGGTGGCATGAGGAGGAATGAGTGACGTGGAAGAAGAATGAAAACAAACACATTAGGAGTTACCTAAGCAGCTGCAGGCAAAGGGAGTAGGAAGAAATAGGGACTGAGATGTAAGCAGGGGCAGAACTTTTAAAGTGCGGACAAGAAGCTCAAGAGGAAGACAGAGGAGGGATTCAAGGAGGGGAGTGACGTGGCCAGAGCTTAAGATGTAACCCCAGGTTTCCAGGGGTAAATGGGTATAGTGGATAGGTGCTGAAAACTTTTACCCACACAGACCTCAGACATATGCAGTTCAGAGTCCCAGATTACATGCAGGGCCAGATTAACCCATCACTGGGCATTAGGCAAACACATACTTCTGGATCCCTCTCCTGGGCAGTTAAACTAGATGCTCTCATTATATGGATGCATTTATATTATAGTAACCCTCTCCTGGCCAGCACAGCTGCACTAGTGATCTGTTACCCCAAGCACATCCAGCTTCTGCTGCACGGATGTTGTTTAGTTAACCCTCTCCTTTCTGCAGCTCCCATTGGTGGGAAACGGCAAACTGTGGCCACTGGGAGCTGCGGGCGGCCATGCCTGCAGATGGTCGATGTAAGCCAACTGTCTCGCAGCCCGCCAGCGGATTATCCTGACGGGCCGCAGGTTGCCCACCACTGATATAGCAGGTCCTGATGCTGTCTCTGAGTGAGTCCCATGGGCAGACCAAAGGGGACATGGGCGGCTAGAAGGAGGACAAGGCCAGGCAAGCTCCTGGGGGAAGCTCTGGTGCAGGAGCTTGATCCATGGCAGTGGTGAGGAGGAGCTGTGCTGGCCACCCCACTGCCCACGCAGGTATGTCTCGGCTGCTCCTGTCATGACGGTGGGGTGGCCAGGCCAAATCTGAGAGAGTGGTATGACCTGGCACACAGGGTCACTGCATTGCTTTGATTGATCCCCCACTGCCCCACTCCCATGGATTTTGGCCCGAGGCAAGTGCCAAGCTTGCCTGTGCATTAATCTGTCCCTGGTTACCCCTCCTCCTGATGTCAGTGATGGGTCCCCATGCCTACAGAACCATCTGCAGGCAGGCAGGTGGGGAAAGGTTGTGGTAGCCGAGAGGGCCACTGCGGCCTGAAGAGTGAGTGGAGCTGGCTGCGGCATTGGTATGGCCAGAGCACTCAAGGACTGTACTGTGCAAATGTATCCTCACTGCAGCGTTTGTCAGCAAGAGCCTATGGATATTATTGCTAGGGCGAGAGAATAGGATTGCCAACTTTCTACTCACACAAAACCAAACACCTTTGCCCCACCCCCTGCCCTGCCCCTCCTCTGAGGCCCCACCCCTGCCCTACCTCTTCTCCGAGGCCCCGCCCCTGCTCACTCCATTCCCCCCTCCTTCTGTCCCTCGCTCTCCCCATCCTCAATCACTAGCTCATTTTCACCAGGCTGGCTCAGCGGGTTTGGGTGTGGGAGTGGGTGAGGACTCTGGCTGAGGGTGTGGGCTCTGGGGTGGGGCCAGAAATGAGGAGTTCAGGGTGCAGGAGGAGGCTCCAGGCTGAGGCAGTGGGTTGGGATGTGAGAGGGCGTGAGAGCTCTGGCTGGGGTGTGGGCTCTGGGGTGCGGCCAGGGATGAGGGGTTTGGAGTGCAGGAGGGGGCTCTGGGCTGTGGGGAGGAGACGAGGGGGTCAGAGTATGGGAGGGCAGGAGAGGGAACAGGGCTGGGTCAGGGGATTGGGGCATGGGAGGGGGTCAGGGGTGAAGGCTCTGGGCAGCGCTTACCTCAAGCAACTCCTGGAAGCAGCAGCATGTCCCTCCTCCGGCTCCTATGTGGAGGCATGGCCAAGTGGCTGTGTGTGCTGCCCCATCCACAAGTGCCACCCCACAGCTCCCACTCCCTGCAGTTCCTGGCCAATGGGAACTGCAGAGCTGGTGCTCGGGGAGCGGGCAGAATGTGGAGCCCCCTAGGTGCCCCTAAGCATAGGAGCTGGAGCGGGGACCTGCCACTGCTTACAGGAGTCATGTGGAGCCATGGCAGGCAGGAAGCCTGCCTTAGCCCCGCTGCGCTACCAACAGGACTTTTAACGGCGGTGACTGGAGCCGCCAGGGTCCCTTTTCAACTGGGTGTTCTGGTCGAAAACCAGACACCTAGCAACCCTATGAGAGAAGCCTGCAGTGGCAGGGGAGCCAGGTTAGGCAGAGCCCTTAGAAGATAGAGTCATGTGCCTGCTCCTTATCAAGGCTTGAGAAATCTAACCACTTACTCAGGGCAAGTCGACATTGCACGGGGGGTGGGGGAGGGGGAAAGAGAAGTGAGGGGACTGAGCTTAGTGGGACCAGGGAGCTGCTGGTTCTGGTGGAGGGGAGAGGGAGAAAAGCACTGGAGTGATGTAAGTGCCACCATTAGCTGCCCAGGAGGACTGTGGAAAGAAGGTACAGCCTGCGAGCTGCTTCTTCTTTAAGAGTGGAAGAGCAAAGAACAGAGGGCTCAGGTGCAGGCGGAGAAGCAAGGAGTCAAAGAGCCTTCTGCACTCCAGGAGTGGGGCTGGAACAGGAGCACGGAGCCCCGCAAAGAGACAGGGGATCGAACAGATGGAGTCGGGGAAGTGGATTTTGTGGCATTGTCAGTATTTTTCACTTGGGGTAGCAGGGTCAGTGCTTGGGTGAGTAGTTGATGGGGAAACGTTTTAAGACATTGCTTTTCACTCTGCTGTCAGATCACAGAAACAGTGACAGGCTAAGCTGTATCCAGTGAACTCTGAGGAGAACTCACCCCTGACTATCCCCAAGGCCCCACTCCTGCTGGGAAAGAGGTGAGGGCAAGGGGGAGAGGGGCTTTGCTGTTTGGGCTGAGGGGTGGTCAGGGTTTTTCCCTCTCTAGCTGATTTGCCTGCAGGTAGTTTTCTCGGTTTCAGGGGTCCAGCTGCTGTGGCTTGGATGATGCAGCTGCTGCCCATGACTGAGGCTGTACTACGGCCCCATGGCCACTGTGGGGATGTTGCTTACTTCCTCTCCTTGCCTATGGATCCCTTCTTTCCCCCTCCATTCCCACCCTGGTCAATTGCTGCTCCTGCAGCCCCTCTAACAATTATAATTCTAATCAGGGCTTGTAGAAGATGAGTTAGAGCCCAGGAGTGTGGGGCCAGAAGGCTGCTCTTCGCCACTCCCCAGTACAAGCTGTTACAGGAGTGAGTACATGGGAAGGAAGCCCCAGATGGAAAGGGTCAGTAGGAGGCCCTAGATTTGGTTGAATGAGCTCTGACTACAGCTGTGTGCCCGCTGGTGGAACTCTTGAGGGAGGGTGGCGGTGGAGACAACTGCCCTCCCACTGGGTGTATCTTGCCTGGAGCACAGCCTGCCTAGCTGGTGCGAGGAGGTGCAGTTTGCCTGCTGGGATGACTAGCCCAAGGACAGACTCTCCTGTCTTGTTAGATTGTGTCATTATTAGCAGCATTTAAACATGTGTTTTCATGTATAATGTAGTACATTCCATCCTCAGTTATCCAGGCTTCAGTTATCTGAAATAAGGGCCTGTCTCCTGGTGTCTATTAATTCCTCTGAAAAGTCCCTAGGTTATCCAAATGTATCCATGATGTCTGGATAATCGCGGTTGTACCTTTGTTTATTTTATTTGACCAGTGTGGCAATTTTAAACAATAGGATCGTCTTTCATAAAGGTTTACAAATGAGGAAAATAAAAAATCTTCTCTGGGTTCTGTGATTTTGTATGTGTGTGTGTTTCAGAATATTTGTGTGAATGCTGTGCTCATGAAACTTCCACAGCATGGGCTACAGCACAAATGCACAATAAAGGAGATGCTTAAATAATTCTTTGCTAATTGAACTAAACTCTAGCTCTCTGCTTGGCCTGGGTCTTTCTTGTGTAAGCACAAAGCTATGTCTATTGTGTGATCTGTGGCTGCAGAATTTGCTGGAGATGCTGCCAGACTTGGGCTCCAGAATCTCAAGTTTTCATTTAAAAACAAGTTCCTACTCCTACTGCTGTGAAGATAATAATAATAAAAAAAAATGAACTGAATTTAAACTGGTGAAGTCAGCTCTTCCTGAGTCTGCAAACAGCCTAAAACAATAGTTTGGAAAGGTATGAACTGCCCCATTCATCCAATGGGTTTACACTATTAACTAACTAACTGTTAATTAACTAATGCACTGCTGATCATAATAAACCAGTCAGGGGGTTTATTCCGCTGTTCCAATCTCTCTCTTCTTGGATGCCAAAACCTCTTGTCTTCCCCGGCAACATTTATGATATAATTATGCATTATCAATATATAAATATGTGGGACACTGAAAATGCAGGGGCTGGTACAACATAAATGAAATGTAAATATCCATATAAATGACACAGGGATGTACTGTATGTTTGCATTTTTGATGCTCACTTAATTCAACAAACCTCCATTTTGTAATAAATATTAAGCTGCCACACATTTTTCAGACTACTGTACCTCAGTGCTTCAGAAGCCAGAGCCTTACCACTGAATTAAAGTCCAGCTTCTTACAGACTTCACAGGTCCTTAAATATGCTAACAAGTGGCAGTTGTATCATGAGGATCCTTGGGACTGAGGTGAGAGAGCCACTACATTATGTCTCTTGTGGCCTGATCGAAGATGTGACCCTGGCTTTCCAGAGGTGAAAAGCTATTGGGTTCCCAGATCCTGAAAACCTTTATTTATGCGACTCCATTGAAGTCAGTTGAGCTATTTTTATGAGTAAAGACCACACATGGGTAAAGTTTTGCAGGACTGGGCCCTGCAACCTTAAGCTACTGCCTCACTTTGCGTAGCCTCATGTTTCTTCAATTCATTCATTCTACCATCTAAGGCATCATTGCATTTCCCTAGTGTAGTCAGGCAGTTTTTCCAATCATGACTGAAAGGCAGCTTGAGATAGTACTGTCATACCAGGCAGCTTGTGATGGACTCGTTCTTACACCTTACTGTTAGTAAGTTTATTTGCTGAGATGTAAGGCAGGTAAATGAATGGCGAGAAAGTTGCTGTGGTGGAAACATTCCTCTTGATTCTGGCTACAGGATGGTTCTTGATTTTTGGGGACCAAAAAAACCCACCTCTGGAGATTTGTGGCAAAGTGACTCCCCAGCTGGTGCACTACCTTGTGGCTAGGTGTGGGGTTGCCAGTTTCTTTCTCTGTACTCCTTCTGACCAGGTCTGCTGGTGGTACCCTTTTTGCCTTGTGACTTGGCCCTCTGGCTGGGTCATCTTTGACCTCAGCCATTTTGGGTTAACCAAGAGTTTTTACCCATTAGTCCCAGGACCTCATACCAGGCCCAGACCCAATAGTCCTTCTGGCCCCTTGTGTATGGGATCTTCCCACTGAGGCTGCAGGGGAACCCCAGCTCCCCTCTACCTGGGTTCCAGCAAATGGTTAAGGTCCGTCTGGTCAGATATCTTGCTTCCTCCCTGGGCTACTTCCTACATTGACCTTCTTCTCAGGGGCCTTGTATTCTTAACGGCACATGTGTCTATGTGTGTGTGTGAGCGTGAGTCCCAGGGTCAAGCCCCAATTCATTCTGTGCTTCCAGACAACTGTGCTTCTTGGCTTTCAGCTGTGCTCCTTTGTAGGAGCTGAGGATGAGAGGTCTGTCCACATCCCCAGGCTGGGGCCTTCTGAACTGAGCTTCTTCCTTTTAAAGGCTCTGCCTCTAAGAGTGGCATGCCATCCAGTTGCAGTCAGGGCTCTTTAACCCCTTCTCTAGTGTGGGGTTTGCACATTTCATCACAAGGTCGTATCTCTTTCGCTTGTACAAATAAAGGCCTTAGAAAAAGGAGAGCATTTTGTCTCGACATTTTTCTGTTTCTTTTTGGGCCGGGTAGATCAGAAGTACAGTTTGGCTCCATGTTTTAAGTGAACAGGGATGCGGTTTTAAAATGCCTGTCGACCATTACCAGTAAACTGAACCAAAATATTAGCTGGTAAAAGAAGGCTACGAGATCTTAATAGTAGGGAATGGCAGTGGAAGTCCGGATACTAGGCTGTGATGAATGCATTAATCCTGCTTATCCTAAGAAAGATTCATCAGGAAAGTGGCGTAAAAGGGCAAACCTGAGTTGATGCATTACAATGAAATATTGAAAAGATAACTCTTAGCCTTACTATGTGCATAGACTTGGTGGTGCACAGGAGCAGACCAAACACAAACACACAAAGCAATGCTTAGACAGGAATATGTTTGTGTGTTTTATAAGTCTGGATTTGTTTTTCAGCCTTTGAATTAATTAGCTATCATGTTGAATTCTAAATCTGATAATTAAGCAAATTAATGCTGCAGTGAAGTTATTAATGAGGCAAAATATGCTAATATGCTTTCGATAAAGAGCTCTTCTGTCTCACCAAGAAACTGGCAAACATCTTTTATTTTGGGCCAGACAGCTTAACTCAAGTGATAAAGGGAAAGTTCACGGCCATATGCTGGTGAACTAATGTTATGAGCCAAGGTTAATATCTAAATTGTAGATATGTGTAAAACATTGCAGCAGCGTTGCAGTAACAATGAAGCTATTAGCATGGTTTCTAGCAGCGTCAGCGCTGAGGAAAGTAAAAGGTTTTATAACCTTTAGTTTCACTATGGGAGATGATAATGTACAATAATGGATTGCTATTTTTATAGTAATATTTTAAATATTCAATCATTTCAAGCAGTGAATGCAATTCGACCTAGATATAATTAACATATGTTTCCCTGTTCAGTATACCACTATGTTTTTTGATTGTTAAGAAATGTTCAGCATAGAAGCATTAGGATAACGACATAGTGGTTTGGCAATGACACATGTAGGTAACAATAATAATAATAATACTTAATAATTGGTTTTTATAAAGCCTGTCCATTCATTTGGAACACTGTACATAATCATAAAACACCCTGAAAATATTACAATTCCAGATTATTCTCTTAAATGTTAACAAAATATCAACGGCCAAGTTAACCACTGGCATAATTTATGCTGCTCTAACTCCCACTGCCTGCACTGGCCCCTTAATTACTCCCTTCAACCCCTGGTGAGCCAGCGACTCTATCGATTCTTTCACAGGTTTCCTGATCCTTAAGTATCCTTGTTGTTTGCGTTCTACCTTTAGCTATTTGTTCTTTGAGATCAATTTTGGCTCTTCTAATTTCCCTCTTATGTATTGCCTGTTGTAATTTGTGCTCTTGTTTATTGGGTTCGCTAGGGTCAGATTTCAAAACTTTGAAGGATTTCTGTGTGGCTCAAATAGCCTCTCAAATCTTGACATGTAGCCATGTTTGTCTACTCCTTTCCTTTCTAGTTCCCTTTTTGTTCAGAGGTATGCATGCCTTCTGATACCCTGTTATTGTGGTCTTAAGTATCATCCATGCCACCACCTTTAAGTATTTTACTTCCTTTACTTTAAATGTTAAGGTCTTTTTGACAAACCTCATTTTACTGAAATCTCCTTTTCTAAAGTTCAGGGTCACAGTCACTTTTTGGATGTTGAACCCAAATATATTGTGATTGCTATTACTTAGTGGCTCAGCCAATGTCACTTCTTTAATTAGCTCCAGTGTGTTACTTAAAAGTAAGTCAGGAATAGCTTCCCCTTTTGTGTGCTCTAGAACTAGCTGTTCCGAGAACCAATCATGTGTTGAGTGTTGAGAAATTATTTCTCTAGGCTTTGTCCCGCTGGGCTATTTGACCAGTTTATATAGGAATAGGCGAAGTACCCCATTAGCATAATTTTGTTGGATTTTGCTGCCTCTTTGGTCTCTCTCCACACTGTGTACTCCATTTCCTTTTCTTGATCCAAAAGCTGTTAGTATGGTCCTACTAATATATTTACATTCTTACAGCTTGGGTTTTTTATCCATATACATTCAACTTTGTGGTCCTCTCCAGTCAGAATTTTTCTCTCACTAGATTCTACAGAATCCTTCAGACACAGTGCTCCTCTCCCACCTCTTCAGTGTACTCTGTCTTTCCCGTGTAATCTGTAACCAGATATTACAGTTAACACCATTGTGTTTTGTCATTCCACCGAGTTTCCACAATGCTTATTATATCAAGTTTTTCATCCCAGTAATCATCTCACAGTTCCTTTCTCTCCGAAGAGTGAAGGAAGACAGAGGGCAGAAGATACTGGAAGTGAACTGGTGGTAGGTGGTGTTGGGTGGAGGGTTTGGGTATTGTGGAACATTCATCCACCTTCTATGTAGAGAGGGGGCTATGTAGTTTGGATGGTCTCCACTTCAGAAGAAGAGGAATCAATCTTCTCAGGGACAGACTGGCTGACGTAGTTAGGAGAGTGTTAAACTCATAGTAAAAGGGGAGGGTAAAAAGAAGGAAGAATTGAGCACTTATTTAGCACAAAAGTGAGATGCTGAGAACAAAATTAATCAAGGAAAAAAGGACACAAAGAAAAGAAATTCTTGAATTGCCTATACACCAATGCTAGGAGCCTGGGTAGCAAAGAAGAGGAACTGGAATTGCTAATTTATGAGAATAAATGAGACCTAGTTGGTATTATGGAAACCTGATGGGATGATTCCCACTATACAAATGACAAAATCAATGGTTATAACTTATTTAGGAAGGATCAAGTGGGCAAAAGGGATGAGGGAATAGCACTGTATGTCAAATATGGCATTAACTGTTTCGGAGTCACTGACAACTCAGAAGAAAATGATCTTAAATGCTTCTGGATCAATGTTCTAACAGATAAAGCAAAATATGGGGTATTAGTTGGCGTCTGCTACAGAGCACCAATTCACACTACAGAATAGGATGATCATCTCTTTATGCATCTATCTATAATGTGTAGGGAAAAAAACCTGCATGATATGGGAGAACAGTTTGAGTGACATACGCTGGAAGTTTCACGCTGCCAGTATGAAAATATTCTTGGAATTATATATATATATATACACACACACACAAATATAAGAAAGGGGGTATTGCTAGTAAGTAATGAATGTAATCAGAAGTTAGGCCTTGTAGAAAATTGATAAGGGAAGCAAAGAGAGAACTGTCTAGCCATCAGACTTAAGGACAATATGAAGGAGTTTTTAAAATATATTGGGAACAAAAAGACTCTTAACACTGATATTGGTCAGGTACTAGATGGAAATGGTAGAATGATCAATAATAATGCAGAAAAGGCAGAAGGGTCCAATAAATATTTCTGTTCTATATTTGGGGAAAACCAGACAATACAGTCTCATTGTATAGTGATGATAACACTCTTTCCATTGCAGTAGTATCTCTGGAGGATGTTAAAAAGAAGCTACTAAAGCCAGACTTTTTAAAATCAGTCGGTCCAGATAACTTGCATCCAAGAGACAAAAGAGCTAGCAGAGGTGCTTGCTAGACCATTAATGTTGATTTTCAATAAACCTTTGAGTACTGGAGAAGTTCTGGAAGAATGGAAGAAAACTGATGTTGTGCCAGTTTTTAAAAAGGGGCGTTGGAATGACCTGAGCCTGACATGATTCCTGGGCAAGATAATAGAATGGCTGACAGGGGACTCGATTAATGAAGAATAAAAGGAAAGTAATATAATTAATGCCAATCAACATGGGTTTATGGAAAATAGATCCTGTCAAACTGACTTGATATCTTGATATCGTTTTGTTGATTAAGGTAATAGTGCTGATGTAATATATTTATACTTCTGTATGGCATTTGACTTGGTAACGCATGACATTTTGATTAACAAACTAGAATATAAAATTAAAATGGCACACACATTAACTAGATTAAAAAGCTGGCTGACTAGTAGGTTTCAAAATGTAATTGTAAATAGGTAATTATCATCAAATGGGTGTGTTTCTAGTGGGATCCTGCAGGAACTGGTTCTTAGCCATCCAATATTTAACATTTTTATTAATGATTTGGAAGCAGACATAGACTGCATCCAGAGTGTACTGGAAGTGTGGCATTTCTACTCTTCCTGGAGAACTTACACTATAGCCCAGTCTCCCTTTTTTAGACCCCATTGTTGAACTAAAACACTATTAAACAAAAATAAGAAACTATAACAAATACAATTCTTCAGGTTTCTTTAGCTCAAATTAACTGTTTTGATCAGTTTCTTAGGGCATTTCAGCCATCTTCCCAATCTGCTGTACTGCAAACCCTCATTAGGCAAGTCCTTGTCTGTAACAGACTGTTTAGTCTCTTGGTCAATAACAGGGTCAGTTTGTGACTTGTTTTCACCTTCTATGTCTGCTCACAATTCGTCTGGCTTGGAAAAGTTTTCAGGTATCTTGAGCAGATGCTTATGATTCCATTATAAGATTTTGCCTTCATCTGTGATCACTGAGTATGAGTGAGGTGACCCTTCTTTGATCACTGTAGCTTTGACTGGCCAGTGCTCATCCTGCCAGATTCTCACCAAGTCTTTGTTTTTTAATTGCGAAAAAGATCTTGCTCCTTTATTGTAATATTGTGTCTGACTGGACTTTTTTCAGTCTTTCCCTTATTTACATAGACTCCTTAGTCATCTTTTGTTTTTTCTCCATATCTGGTAATGAAGTATTTACACATCTGTTGTAGAAATTCAGCTGGTGACTCTCCATTGCAGCAGTGTGGCTGTATAGTTGAGTACTCTTGCATCTATTGCTTTTTTGAACAAGTTTTTCACTATATGTACTCCACATTCCACTAATACATTGGCTTGAGGCTATCTGGCACTAGATGTCTCAAAGGTGTACTGTAGCAGGACAGTCTGGTTTAGTGGTCAGAAAATAGACTTACAGTGTCTGACGGCCTAGTCATCCCAGACGGAGACCCCAGCCAAGTTGTAAGCAGCAGGCCTCAATCCCTCCTGAGTGCTTCTGTGCTCCCCTTGGGGTTCTGCTGCTACAGAGGAGCAGCGACAAGGTAGGCAGACCCGGGACCCCCCCCCCACTCGACTGAGTCCTGACCCAAAGCCATAGGAGGTTTGTCAAAGTGTCCAGACCAGTTTTTGATCTACCCCAAGTTACACTTTCCCCTGAGTTACTTCCTACCCCACTGGAACTTTTCTGTTTGGGGTGTGGTCACTGTTTTAGAAGACTCCTCTTGCTCTCTTAATGTCCTGTTCAAAGAAGAACAGCTCAAAATCTTGAAACAGAAGTTGGTCCAATAAAAAAATATTTCCTCACCCATCGTTGGCTCTGTAATATCCAGGGACCAACAGGACTACCATAACACTGCAACAACTGTTGAAATCAGTCTCCTAAAGGTGTTTGTGTGTGGGCAAATCCAGATCCCTGCTGCTGGAGCAGCCTTAACAAAGCGGTAGCCACTCCTAGCACCGCACCTGGCATCAGCCTTGCTTCCTGGTGCAGCCTGCAACTCTTTCCCTGCTTTTTCTGGGCTACCAGTGTCCTTTTAAGCTATTCCTCCACTGGGAACATGCCTTGGACCCGTTGAAGGCTGAGGCCATCCTAGCCCGGTATTGCTCTATTCCTTGCCCAGGTTCAGTGTGGGATCTGTAGACCCCATCATACAGATATTCTGACATAGTCCAGAAATTCCCTAGTTCTGAACTATGATGTGTCTTTTATTACTGTTCTTGGAATTCCCTGGTGTGCAACTACAGATTTAATGTGCCTAACAACTCTTGTGCCTAACAACTGTGGTATCTTCAGATGTGAGTGCTCCTGGGAAATTGGTAAAGTAGTCTATTATAACCAGGTGATCATGTCCTCTCAGCCTGAATGTGTCAATTCTGATTTTGTCCTGTGGAATTGTTATTTGTTTGTGCGGTATTATTAGTTCCTTCTGCTGGGAATCTCAGTACTTCTGATGCCTGCTGACACTTCCAAACCTGCTCATCATTTCTTCAATGTCACTGTACATCTGTGGCCATAATACAACGTCTCTACCGCTCTGTTTTGATTTCGTCATCCCCACGTACGTATTCTTCCAATATTTTCTTTCTCCTTGCTGTAGGAACTACAATCTGTGTCCCTTTTACAACTTCTCCTTAGATCACCCACAACTTATTTTTATTGTGGGAATACACAGTTGGGAAGTGCTGACTTTTTCCTCCTTATTGCTTCTGTCACTGATTGCAGCATTTCATCCTGAGTTGATTCTGTCTCCAGTTCATCCCATATGCCTGGAGATACAGCATAGGGTGCTTTTATCATGTTCACATGTTTGTTTACTGCTTGTTCCAGATCATCAGGCTGTGTATTATCAGATGGAGCATATGCTCCTGAGAGTGTGCCTGTCATTACTAAGTGACATACAAGTTGGAAATCTAGGTTCACAGCATATTTCTGTGGTTTCAAAAGTTGCTGTTGTGAACTTGGTGGTGGTTCTCCAAGTCAATTTTTGTGTATTGCAATCAGTAATTTGCGATCCATTTCTGCTTTAAAGCTACGACTAGAGAGAAAGTAACGAAATCTTATGCATCCATGCACCGGACCTAGTGTCTGTTTTTCAGTTTGTGAGTACATCTTCTCTGTGGCTGTCATAACCCTAGAAGAATCAGTTGGTCACTCTTTTGTTACAGTGTGTATGGTAACACCCATTGTTTCATGTTCTCTATGTATATAAATCTCCCCACTGTATTTTCCACTGAATGCATCCGATGAAGTGAGCGTAGCTCATGAAAGCTTATGCTCAAATAGATTTGTTAGTCTCTAAGGTGCCACAAGTCCTCCTTTTCTTTTTGCGAATACAGACTAACACGGCTGCTACTCTGAAACCGTCCATGACACTGTAACAGTACAACTCTTAGCCCACCTTGTGATGCATCTGTGGAGAATTTGAAGTCTTTCAAAGGGTCAAAAAATTGCAGCATCGGAACCGATGTCAGAATGTGCTTTAAATCGGTGAACTCCCTTTCATGTTCTGCTTCCATGCCTATTCCATGACTGTGAGGTGATGCCTTAGGTGAGTTGTGTGAGCTGTATAATTAGGTATAAATTTGCTGACATAATTCAACATAATTCTACCAGCCTTTGAATTCCCTTTTATCTTCAGGTTCAGTATTGCCGGAAGCTTTGATTCATTGGGCAAGATTCCTTTTGAGGTCAGATTCTCTCCCAAATATGTTATTTCTGTCTGAAATTGACATTTGGCCTTATTCAGTTTAGGATTATTAGCTATCGCAATTTCCAGTACCCTCCTCAGTTCTTCTGGATGTTCAGTGGTAGCACTGTCTCAAATGATTATGTCATCAATGTACATTTTCACGCCTGCTAGATCCTCTAGCATCTGGCTCATTGTACAGTCATATGCTTTTGGAGCTGGGCATATGCTGAAATGTGGTTTTAGGACACACTATCTGTGTCCTAAATGGTGTGGTGAAAGTGTAGATCTTGGAGCTCTTGGTGTCCAAGGGGAGCTGTCAAAATACAGCCGATGCATCTAACTTGCTGACCAATTTGGCTCCTGCCATCTCAGACAACAGTTTGTGACTAGTGTTTACGTTTCACTTTTCAGTATTTTTCAGTTCACTTTTCTGTTTTTGGTCAGTTCCCCAGGTTCATAGACGGCCCTCGCGCCCCCCGCCCCCTTCTTTTTTTCTCTACAATGACTAAGGAGTGAACCCAATCTGCTCATTCTTCTGGTCTTTAAAAGACACCATTTGCTATCAAGTTTTGATGCTCTTCTTCTAGCCTCTTCCTTTAGGGCCTGTGGAACTTTTCATGTAGCATGTATTACAAGTTCTGCATCTTCTCTCAACCATTTCTTGCATGTTATCGGGAGGCTACCATCTTCTGTGAGTGCATCTTCATATGATGCTATTAATGCTTTCATACTGGTTCTGTGCTGTCCTTCTGTGGCTCCTTGGCGTACATGTTCTTAGTGAGACCAAGCACCTCACATGTGTGGAGGCCCAAAACTGGCTGCTTGCCAGTCTGTGTACCATCACGAACTCTTGTTTTATCATTTCCCCTTTGTATTTAAGTATCAATGTGCACTCTCCCAACACTGGGATTGTACCTCCGCTGTACACTTTCAAAGGCACTTTTGACCCTTCCACGTCTATGTCCTCTGTATCCCTCTATTTCAGTTTCTATTATTACATTTACTTGTGCCTCAGTGTCTGTCTTGTATGTCACACATGTACCATCTGTGCACATTTTAATTAATCAATTTTTTGCATCAGCCTCCTCCATTATTGTATTTAAAAACAGCTCTTCCTCTTCACTTTAGGATCTATTTTTGCACTTAATCGAGGCATTCTCTACACATTTAGCATAATGGTTAGGTTTATTACATATTTACATATTTTACATATTTGCCTGAATGTTGGGCATTTTATATACTGGCACTGTTTCCTACTTTCCATTTGTCTGTCCTGGCCAATTTAATTTCTATGAACTTTTCTCTTACTGGTTTAACTACATATGCTCTGTGCCTTTCTTTAGGCTTTTTATTTGTGTTTCTGTTTGTTCTGCTGCTTGGAATATGTGAGATATGCCAGAACCTCTAAGTGCCCATAGGCCAGGGACACCGAGGGGGTGCATAAGTAGCACAGAAAGCTCCTGAGTCTTGCATTTACATTCTAACTCACCAAAAGCATGTCATGTGAGGTCTCTGATAACAGTCTGTGCCATTCTGGTCATCAATAGCATTGTGAAATATATGTATATTGTGAAATATATGTAAGGAGTTATGTACATATACTGAAAATAGGTTTATAAGGTCTGTTCAGCATTATGCCATACCCTTCTGCCCACTCTCCACTCGTGTAGGAGACACATCAGTGATCAAGAAGGTGAGGCTGGAGTGCTCCATGTTCCCGTGGTTCCCCAGCTGGCATAAGAACCACTAGACGGATGTCTGCTGAGTGCAGGGGAGGAGGCTGTGGTTGTGGTGCATGTTGGTACCAATGACATAGTAGGAGGTGTAGGAGAGAGGTCCTGGAAGCTAAATTTAAACTACTGGGTAGAAGGCTGAGGTTCTCAGGTTCTCTGAAATACTTCCAGTTCCATGAGCAGGTCCTCACAGGCAGAGGGCATGCTTTTGAGTATGTGTTTCAGGACAGGTAGAGATACCACACTTCCTGCACACTCTGGATGCCATCTTTGGTTTCTCTGTGACACTTCTTGCTGGGGCGGACACAAAGAAGCCCAGGACAGGGCACTCACAGGCTGTAGCTACTCAGAGCAGTAGAAAGTTTGTTACCTCATTTCTGTACAGAGTTCTGATCACAGTAAAGGGTTTCTCTTGACACCCGTCTGCTAGTCAGCAAGATACAACGTGGTACCAGGAGTGGAAGGCACAGCATGCTGGAAGACATGGTGAGAGAGGTAACATTGCAATAGCTGCTACAGAGCCTGTGCATCTGCGAGTTACTCTCCCACCAGCCCTGAACCTCCAGGGAAAAGCTGAATATGCCTGGAAAAGGTTCAAACAGCAATTTGAGCTGTATAGGAAAGCCACTGGGCAAATAATGTGGAGGATGAGCAAAGATTGCTCTGCTCTTTAGAGTGGCAGGGCCAGAAGCCCTAGCTGTATTCAATGTATTCCATACAGATGATGGTGTGGAGAGAGAAGAAAGCTCTTCACAAATTATAAAAATGTTTGAGGATCATTGTGTCCCTTGAAAAAATGCTACTCATGAGACTTGTGTGTTCCAGATGAGAACACAGAATGAAGGGAAAACGCAGAGAAGAGTTTGTCACAGACTTAAAACTAAGAAGTTCAGCTCTGTGAACATGGAATATTAAAAGACTAGCTCATTAAAGACCAGATTGTCCTAAGGTGTAACAATAAAAAAAATCCATGAACTGTTATTAAGGGGGATAGATTTGACCTTAGAAAGGGCAATATGTACATCCTGGGCCCCTTCCCAGGGATACCCAGGTTGGTGTGACACCTGCTTACCACCCGTCATTAGTGTTAAGCAGTCTTGACTATGTCTGATGTGGATCAGCTCTCTGAAACCACCAGCCTCCGGCAACATAAGCACTACCTTTCAGGCCCCTGCGGGCCTTGCTCCCTCTGTGCATGTTAGAGATAGATACACACCAACCAACAAGCCCGCCAAACATTCCCTGTAGTGTTCAGCCCCTTGTCCACTGAACACTCACAGAATTGCCAGGCTTGCTGTTCCCAAAGGAACTGTACACACCAGCTTGTAAGATTCAGCTCAGGACCACCACTTTGCTTAACACCACAGCACCTAGATATATGTATAGTGAACACAAGGGTGTTTATTATCAGAGAGTAGAGATTCAAGTGACAATGAGTAAGAACACTGGAAACAAATGGTTACAGATGAAATAAAATCATTACATGCTTTCTAGAGACCAAACTTAACTAACAGGTTTGCCTCCTGTCTAAAGAAGTTCTCTCATCTGAGGTTCGCTCCAGCATTTTCAGCCAAGCCTGGCTGAAATCCTGCTTTCATGAAGCAAACTCGCTATTTACTTCCTCATTGAAGGGTGGTAGGGTGTCCTCTTTGCTCCCCAAGTACAGTAGAGCAAACAGTTGATGTGCCCTTCAAAATAAGTTTCTCCCCACATACATACTCTGTTTTCTTCTTCCTGGTACTTTTCTCCCTTGGAAGTTTTACAATCCTTCATTAACATTCAGTTAGGACTGGTGAGAGGGGACCTATTGTGAACTATGCAATACTGAATTTACATGTAAAGTGACAGCTAGATAAACATTTCTCATCTGACAGAAAGTTTTTCACCTTTGCTAGTGACCAATCTCTAGACAGGCTGGTTCGAGGGAAGTGGAGGTTCTGTCATGCTTGAGCAGTGCAAACGGGTTGGAGCTTAGGTCAGCCCTCTATATAATTTTGAAATTAAAAACTGAAGTTGGTCCAATAAAAGATATTACCTCAGCCACCGTCTCTCACATTTAAAATGCGACATTCAGGATCCTCCCAAAGCCTAATTTATTCCCAGTTCTGCAGTCCTTTTGCACATGTCTGTAATGGGTGTTTTCCTGCGTAATGGAGTTGTGTGATTAACCTTTCTCCCCTGGCAAGTTGTAACATTATTGTGGAGCCGGCAGTGAGGGAGTCAACACTATTACATAACAGCCTGATTATGATACCCTTACTCACACTGAGTAGTATCTTAGTCCACATCTAGTCCTACTGGGACTTCTTGTGGGGTAAGAGGCTGTTTAACATGAGCCAGGGTATCTGAGTTTGGCCCTCTGTCATTCTGTAAAGGACAAAACTCTTTTTTTTAAAAACAAGAAACAGCTGTTCATTTCCATGCCACAGAGCAATGCTATGATACTGTTATCAGGCTCACCTAATCCATTCTTTTTCATTAAGTGGTAGAGAGCTGTAGGTAAGTGAAAAGCTGTGCTTAAGAAAGGAGGGGAGAGAGGCACTGGTGCATTGGACAACTAATAAATAAATCACATTTAAAAGTATACCTATATACATACATATATGCACAACAGGGACGAGTGATATAGGGTATGTCTACACTACGAAATTAGGTCGAATTTATAGAAGTCGGTTTTTTAGAAATCGGTTTTATATATTCGAGTGTGTGTGTCCCCACAGAAAATGCTCTAAGTGCATTAAGTGCATTAACTCGGCGGAGCGCTTCCACAGTACCGAGGCAAGCGTCGACTTCCGGAGCGTTGCACTGTGGGTAGCTATCCCACAGTTCCCGCAGTCTCCGCTGCCCATTGGAATTCTGGGTTGAGATCCCAATGCCTGATGGGGCTAAAACATTGTCGCGGGTGGTTCTGGGTACATATCGTCAGGCCCCCGTTCCCTCCCTCCCCCCGTGAAAGCAAGGGCAGACAATCATTTCGCGCCTTTTTTCCTGAGTTACCTGTGCAGACGCCATACCACGGCAAGCATGGAGCCCGCTCAGGTAACCGTCACCCTATGTCTCCTGGGTGCTGGCAGACGTGGTACGGCATTGCTACACAGTAGCAGCAACCCCTTGCCTTGTGGCAGCAGACGGTACAGTACGACTGGTAGCCGTCATCATCATGTCTGAGGTGCTCCTGGTCGCCTCTGTGAGGTCAATCAGGAGCGCCTGGGCAGACATGGGCGCAGGGACTAAATTTGGAGTGACTTGAGCAGGTCATTCTCTTTAGTCCTGCAGTCAGTCCTATTGAACCGTCTTATGGTGAGCGGGCAGGCGATACGGACTGCTAGCAGTCGTACTGTACCATCTTCTGCCGAGCAGCCATGAGATGTGGATGGCATGCAGTCCTTCTGCACCGTCTGCTGCCAGCCAAAGATGTAAAAGATAGATGGAGTGGATCAAAACAAGAAATAGACCAGATTTGTTTTGTACTCATTTGCCTCCTTCCCTGTCTAGATCACACTGCAGTCACTCACAGAGAAGGTGCAGCGAGGTAAATCTAGCCATGTATCAATCAGAGGCCAGGCTAACCTCCTTGTTCCAATAAGAACAATAACTTAGGTGCACCATTTCTTATTGGAACCCTCCGTGCAGTCCTGCCTGAAATACTCCTTGATGTACAGGCACACCCTTTGTTGATTTTAGCTCCCTGAAGCCAACCCTGTAAGCTGTGTCATCAGTCGCCCCTCCCTCCGTTAGAGCAACGGCAGACAATCGTTCTGCGCCTTTTTTCTGTGCGGACGCCATACCAAGGCAAGCATGGAGGCCGCTCAGCTCACTTTGGCAATTAGGAGCACATTAACCACCACACGCATTATCCAGCAGTATATGCAGCACCAGAACATGGCAAAGCGATACCGGGTGAGGAGGCGACGTCAGCGCGGTCCCGTGAGTGATCAGGACATGGACACAGATTTCTCTGAAAGCATGGGCCCTGACAATGCATGCATCATGGTGCTAATGGGGCAGGTTCATGCTGTGGAACGCCGATTCTGGGCTCGGGAAACAAGCACAGACTGGTGGGACCGCATAGTGTTGCAGGTCTGGGACGATTCCCAGTGGCTGCCAAACTTTCGCCTGCGTAGGGGCACTTTCATGGAACTTTGTGACTTGCTTTCCCCTGCCCTGAAGCGCATGAATACCAAGATGAGAGCAGCCCTCACAGTTGAGAAGCGAGTGGCGATAGCCCTGTGGAAGCTTGCAACGCCAGACAGCTACCGGTCAGTTGGGAATCAATTTGGAGTGGGCAAATCTACTGTGGGGGCTGCTGTGATGCAAGTAGCTCACGCAATCAAAGATCTGCTGATATCAAGGGTAGTGACCCTGGGAAATGTGCAGGTCATAGTGGATGGCTTTGCTGCAATGGGATTCCCTAACTGTGGTGGGGCTATAGACGGAACCCATATCCCTATCTTGGCACCGGAGCACCAAGCCGCCGAGTACATAAACCGCAAGGGGTACTTTTCGATAGTGCTGCAAGCTCTGGTGGATCACAAGGGATGTTTCACCAACATCAACGTGGGATGGCCGGGAAAGGTGCATGATGCTCGCATCTTCAGGAACTCTGGTCTGTTTCAAAAGCTGCAGGAAGGGACTTTATTCCCAGACCAGAAAATAACTGTTGGGGATGTTGAAATGCCTATATGTATCCTTGGGGACCCAGCCTACTCCTTAATGCCATGGCTCATGAAGCCGTACACAGGCAGCCTGGACAGTAGTCAGGAGCTGTTCAACTACAGGCTGAGCAAGTGCAGAATGGTGGTAGAATGTGCATTTGGACGTTTAAAGGCACGCTGGCGCAGTTTACTGACTCGCTTAGACCTCAGCGAAACCAATATTCCCACTGTTATTACTGCTTGCTGTGTGCTCCACAATATCTGTGAGAGTAAGGGGGAGACGTTTATGGCGGGGTGGGAGGTTGAGGCAAATCGCCTAGCTGCTGGTTATGCGCAGCCAGACACCAGGGCGGTTAGAAGAGCACAGGAGGGCGCGGTACGCATCAGAGAAGCTTTGAAAACCAGTTTCATGACTGGCCAGGCTACGGTGTGAAAGTTCTCTTTGTTTCTCCTTGATGAAACCCCCCGCCCCTTGGTTCACTCTACTTCCCTGTAAGCTAACCACCCTTCTCTCCTCGCTTTAATCATTGCTTGCAGAGGCAATAAAGTCATTGCTGCTTCACAGTCATGCATTCGTTATTCATTCATCACACAAATAGGGAGATGACTACCAAGGTAGCCCAGGAAGGGTGGTGGAGGAGGGAAGGAAAATGCCACACAGCACTTTAAGCACAGCACTTTAAAAGTTTACAACTTTAAAATTTATTGAATGACAGCCTTCTTTTTTTTGGGCAATCCTCTGTGGTGGAGTGGCTGGTTGGCCGGAGGCCCCCCCACCGCGTTCTTGGGCGTCTGGGTGTGGAGGCTATGGAACTTGGGGAGGAGGGCGGTTGGTTACAGAGGGGCAGCAATGGCAGTCTGTGCTCCAGCTGCCTTTGCTGCAGCTCAACCATACACTGGAGCATACTGGTTTGGTCCTCCAGCAGCCTCAGCATTGAATCCTGCCTCCTCTCATCACGCTGCCGCCACATTTGAGCTTCAGCCCTGTCTTCAGCCTGCCACTTACTCTCTTCAGTCCGCCACTTACTCTCTTCAGCCCTCCACCTCTCCTCCCGGTCATTTTGTGCTTTCCTGCACTCTGACATTATTTGCCTCCACGCATTCGTCTGTGCTCTGTCAGTGTGGGAGGACAGCATGAGCTCGGAGAACATTTCATCGCGAGTGCGTTTTTTTTTCTTTCTAAGCTTCACTAGCCTCTGGGAAGGAGAAGATCCTGTGATCATTGAAACACATGCAGCTGGTGGAGAAAAAAAAAGGGACAGCGGTATTTAAAAAGACACATTTTATAAAACAGTGGCTACACTCTTTCAGGGTAAACCTTGCTGTTAACATTACATACATAGCACATGTGCTTTCATTACAAGGTCGCATTTTGCCTCCTCCCACCGCGTGACTACCCCCTCAACCTTCCCCCCTCCCTGTGGCTAACAGCGGGGAACATTTCTGTTTAGCCACAGGCAAACAGCCCAGCAGGAATGGGCTCCTCTGAGTGTCCCCTGAAGAAAAGCACTCTATTTCAACCAGGTGACCATGAATTATATCTCACTCTCCTGAGGATAACACAGAGAGATAAAGAACGGATTTTGGTTGAATGCCAGCAAACATACACTGCAATGCTTTGTTCTACAGTGATTCCCGAGTACGAGTTACTGGCCTGGAGTGGTAAAGTGTCCTACCATGAAGGACGAAATAAGGCTGCCCTCCCCAGAAACCTTTTGCAAAGGCTTTAGGACTACATCTAGGAGAACCGCAAATGCCAGGGCAAAGTAATCCTTTCACATGCTTGCTTTTAAACCATGTATAGCATTTTAAAAGGTACACTCACCAGAGGTCCCTTCTCCGCCTGCTGGGTCCAGGAGGCAGCCTTGGGTGGGTTCGGGGGGTACTGGCTCCAGGTCTAGGGTGAGAAACAGTTCATGGCTGTCGGGAAAACCGGTTTCTCCGCTTGCTTGCTGTGAGCTATCTACAACCTCCTCCTCCTCCTCATCTTCTTCGTCCCCAAAACCTACTTCCGTATTGCCTCCATCTCCATTGAAGGAGTCAAACAACACGGCTGGGGTAGTGGTGGCTGAACCCCCTAAAATGGCATGCAGCTCATCATAGAAGCGGCATGTTTGGGGCTCTGACCCAGAGCAGCTGTTCGCCTCTCTGGTTTTCTGGTAGGCTTGCCTCAGCTCCTTCAGTTTCACGCGGCACTGCTTCGGGTCCCTGTTATGGCCTCTGTCCTTCATGCCCTGGGAGATTTTCACAAAGGTTTTGGCATTTCGAAAACTGGAACGGAGTTCTGATAGCACGGATTCCTCTCCCCATACAGCGATCAGATCCCGTACCTCCCGTTCGGTCCATGCTGGAGCTCTTTTGCGATTCTGGGACTCCATCATGGTCACCTGTGCTGATGAGCTCTGCATGGTCACCTGCAGCTTGCCACGCTGGCCAAACAGGAAATGAGATTCAAAAGTTCGCGGTTCTTTTCCTGTCTACCTGGCCAGTGCATCTGAGTTGAGAGTGCTGTCCAGAGCAGTCAGAATGGAGCACTCTGGGATAGCTCCCGGAGGCCAATACCATCGAATTGTGTCCACAGTACCCCAAATTCGAGCCGGCAACGTCGATTTAAGCGCTAATCCACTTGTCAGGGGTGGAGTAAGGAAATCGATTTTAAGAGCCCTTTAAGTCGAAATAAAGGGCTTCATTGTGTGGACGGGTGCAGGTTTAAATCGATTTAACACTGCTAAATTCGACCTAAAGTCCTAGTGTAGACCAGGGCATAGTCTCCTAATTAAAAACGAAACTCCTGGAGATAATTTCAACATGTTGTGTTTCAGCACACTCGGATGCCTGGGGCTTTGAGAGGGTGGCCAGGTGGATCTGTGAGACACAAGTCGTGGGGGCATGTTAGGGAGCTAAAAAAAGCACAGGATGGAGGAATCTGAGACACAGAGCTTGAGGAGTCAAGAAACACAGCCAGAAGGGCAACAAGACATAGTGGGAATGGCTCACAAAAAGAACAGATGCATGGAAAATCAGCACTGTATCTACACTAATTCTAGTTTTCCCGGTATAGATGTACCCTCACTTGTTTGGCGATGACTTATCAGAGCACATCTATAAATCACAGTCTAATAAATTTACCTTGATAGAGCACCTTTCACTTGAAAGGGTCCCAGAACTTTATTTCTGACATCATCTAAGTGAGGGATCACTTCCCTCACCCATGAAATGCAGCCACCATTAGGGTGAAATGTGGCAGCTTTTTATCAGCACATCATAACTCTATGTAGCCCACAGTGCAGTGTTTTTATACAGCCTCCTCTGTGCTGGAGCCACAAAGGATATGACTCTAGTAAGGTTCCCAGCTAGGATGCTTAGCTGTACAAGCGCCTTCTTTTAGCCATGGAGGTTCAGTCCCTAGTGATAACTAAGATGACGTTCATTACAGCTATACAACAGGTTAGGAGAAGAAGTGAAGAGTAATGCTATATTTAGTAGAAAGTACCCAGTGAATATTTCTTTATATAGGTGGAATGTAATTACCCAAGTTGGAAATTAACCAGGTCACTGGGACGAACAGTCATAACTTGCTTAAAGTACCAAGGGATTTTTGATAACCACAAGTGGTCAGGACTTTGGTTTTACATCTCATCTGAAAGGCATGCTCACCCTCCAACAGATAATTGTCCACGTTAAGAACAAATCCAGCCCTTCCTTCTCCACTCTTGTGGATGCAGCCTGATGAAGAAGAAAACAAGCTGATGGTATGGTGGAGGCTTTGATTCAGGAGGCTATCAAAATATGTAGCCACTGCAACTACAGTGGAGTCCTGGAAGCCCTGATAAGCATTGGATTACAATTAAATGAGATAGCAGCTTGCCATAGCAGTTCAGTTCAAGTATCGCACCCAGTCAGAGTGCACTGCAGCTGTCGCCTAATCAGAGGAATTACACTAGGGTTAAATTTGGTCCATTAAGTGGAGCTGAGGTTTGGACCGAAAAAACCCAAACAAACTCAACTACTATTGTCCTATTGGTTAAAATGACTGATGGTGATCTACACTAGTGTCAAACACTGAGGGTATTTCAATCCAAAGGGCAATAGTTTTCACAGTAAAGTAAAACTTCCTGGATACAAAGAAGGGTCCAGTGATTTCAAAGGAGTGATACCAGGAATTAACGTAGCCCCATGTATTTTAGTGTATGTTCCATACAAGTTTTTTGCCCTAAATGTGTTGTTGCCTCATTTACTGCTGAGATTACATGGGACTTTCTCAGTCAACAGCAGAACTCCCATCAGTAATTCATTAGTCAGCGCTTGTACACACGTAAAGCGCTGTATAAGTGCTCTTCTTCTCATTTATTTTGGGCCTGATCCTGCAAACCCTACTCCCACGGACAGTCCCACGGAAGGCAGCAAGATGACTAATGTGAATGAGGAGTGCATCTGTGAATTTAAATGTGCACAAGAAAGCTTTTTGTTATTACCAGTAATTGCAGCAACCATTGTTTTATTAAGGTAAGGAAACATTCTCCTTGATTTTTACAGCTTCTGTCATTCAACTTAATGTAGAAAAATTATTTTTACTCAGACCATTTTTTGGCACAACTTCTGATGTCTGATAGAAGTGTTTAAAATATACAATTTATTTTCAATTCTGTCTCATTTTTACTTCATTTGTCCACCCCACTCCCCTTATTTTCCCCCAGAAAAACATGCCCTCATGTCCTACAACAATCATCCAATACCCACTGCATCAGTTACAGCCTACCGCTCTCCTGTAGCGCTTTAAGCCAGAACAGTAGATTACAGTAGCATTTTCATAAGCTTTGCTTCCCCATTGTGTGGCTGTCAAATCTAAAAAAGCAGCCAAATAGCAAAGAAATGTGCTTCAAACCAAATGTTGTAATATGGGGGGGGGGGAGGACAGACAGGGAGGAAAGCCACTTTCAATCTGCAGAGTGAATCTATGGTTGATGGCAGAAATGGTGATTTATCTCCAAATTAGAGGTGCAACTGATCAGACACTGGTCCGAAAGGAATTGCACTAGGGTGAGGGCAGGGGAAGATGGGAATCACGATCCCACTGAAGTCCAAGTTTTGGCACCATGAACAGAGGGATCAGGATTTGGTCCTGAGTGCATACCAGAGCCATGTTAGACACAAAGGTTCTGCAGTGAGGGCATGCCTTGGCCAAAAAGGAATTTTTTGTGTGCCTTCAAACTCCCAGCACCCCCCAGTCACAAGTCCACAACCTCTGTTTTATGCCAGTTGGTGTAACAGAGAGGGTGAATCAGGATCTAATTTCTGAATACTGCTATCTCAGAACTGCCTGAATAGAAGGCTTTGTCAATCACAACAAATATCTCATTTCTAGGGTATATCTCCAGTGCAGCTGGGCATGTGCTTCCCAGTCCCGGAGACAGATAGGCACCCAGTCTGCTCAAGCTAGTGTGCTAAAAATACCGGTGTAGCCAGGGTAGCATGGCCAGCAGCTTTGGCTAGCTGCCTGAGTAGAAATCTGCCCACACCCCCTGGGTGGCTAGCCCGAGCTGCCGCCTGCACTGCCCTGGCTACCCTGCTATTTTTAGTATGCTAGCTTGAGCGACACGAACGCCTGTCTGTGTACAGTGCTGGAACGCATACTCCCTGCTACAGTGTAGGCATATCCTAAGGAGAAACAACGAGTGTGCAACCACTATGACAGAGTGAGTCCCATTAAGGTTATGGACAAACATTCAGTCTGGGTTTCATATGTCTCCTAAAATCGGATGAAAAGAGACCCAGGACTCCAAGTTCGCATGCGCCCACGTTTCTCACATGCGCATGCTGGGAAAAATCGTCTGTCTGCATGAAGACAGTGAGAAACACAGAGGAAAAGTGACTCGTGTCAGCTCTTGGTAATGCACATCTTGCTGAGGAATCATTTGAGAAACGTGGTCTGTGTATCTTCACTGAGTACAGTCGGTGTGACTCATATAAAATGACACTTTTCCATCCCAAGCATCAGATACTCCTTTCCCATCTGGAGCACAGTATGTTACTACATTGTTAAACTTATGGCCACTGAAGGCATTGTCAGTGAGTGATGAATGTCTGTCCTTGGATCACTATTCCACCTTGTTCTGTAATGGTTTTTTACTTTGGCGATTAATCCAGTAAAAAGTGGTAATCATAATCCTTTGTATTGATGAAGCAGCACAATATGTGTGGACTGCAGATTACTCTGACCTTTTTTCATGTGGATACATTATAAGAACATAAGAACGGCCATACTGGGTCAGACCAATGGCCCATCTAGCCCAGTATCCTTTCTTCTGACAGTGGCCAGTGCCAGATGCTTCAGAGGGAGTGAACAGAACAGGGCAATTCTGAGTGACCCATCCCTTGTTATCCAGTCCCATTTTCTGGCAGTCAGAGGTTTAGGGTCATCTGGAGTATGGGTTTGTGACCTTGACCATCTTGGCTAATAGACATGGATGGATCTATCTGCTATGAACTTATCTAATTCTTTTTTGAATACGGTTATCCTGTTAGCTATACTTTCACAAAATCCCCTGCCAACAAGTTCCACAGGTTGACTGTGCATTATATGAAGAAGTACTTCCTTTTATTTGTTTTAATCCTGGTGCCTATTAATGTCATTGGGTGACCCCTAGTTCCTGTGTTATGTGAAGGGGTATTTATATTGCATGGGTGTTTACACGTTGGTGTTGGTTTTTATTTTGGAACAGTCTGGGTTGCCAGGACTATTGTGTTTGTCTCTCTGCCCATCTCCAGGACCTTCCTGGAGCTATCAGGAGGATATTCTTTCTGTGTTCCAGCCTGACTGAGGCTTCAACTTGCATTCTGTGTGCTCCTTTTAGATTGTCACCTTTTGGTCATGCAGAATATGAACTGATGGAGCCAACAGGCCACCTGGTATATAATAATTAGAGCTGAACAAATAGTACAAAAGATGTTTTGCAAGTATTACCTTGATTTTTAAAATCAATTCACTTTGGTCAGACTCATCCCTTTCTTGTTTATCTATTTACATGAATATTTGAGTGGTTGAGTCTAACGCACACGAATACCCAGCGAAAGTGAATGGTAAGTTTGTACAATCCGGTACTCTTGGCTATTTTACAGGGTAAGAGGCAGTACTTGATACATCAGAGTGATGGGGGTGGGGGGCAGGAGGGAGGTCTCCAACCTCCTCTTTAGAGTCCTAGCAGAGAGGCACTGAAAGAAGCCAGATAAGCATCTGACTTCACCTCTCAAAACTAGGACCACACACACACTCACACACAACCATTGTGTTTTGGTTTGAGGAAAGAAAATTAGATTTAAACTTTGCACCCAGGCAATAAATCTTGTAATAGCTTAACTTTTATAGGAATGATGCCTCAGGCAAGGACTGTGTGGCCCAGAAAGTAGGAACTTTAATATTTAATGAAATTTCCTAATGATGCTTAACTGCTACCTCTCCCTGAGAGATTCAAAGTCCCACTGGCTTGTTCAGGCCCTCCCTCTGATTATAAGCTTTATCTCTGTCCAATCACGGGACAGAAATAACTACATATGATTGATGTGACCAATCACAACTGACCAACACTGCCCAAAATTAAAACATTTGAAAAAAAATTGTTGAGTAAAGCAGAATAATGGACCCATCTGAGGAAAGTACAATCTGCTTGCGGGAGCAGTAAAATAGACTACATGCTGTGTGTAAATTATTTGCTGAAAATTAGTGACTCATATCTAATAGTATCAGGGTTGTGAGTTCTTGGTTAGGTAAACATTTCCTGTAGAGATAGATGGACCTGAATGGGAACCCTAAATCCAACAGTTTGAATTTGGATGCATGACTGGGACTCATTTCTCAGGCAGTGTTACTGTGGAACAATCAAGCGAATGACTTAATGGTACCCTCTGTTTGTGACTGTCACATCACTGGGATTCATACTGTTCTTTTAACATTTTGAAACTGACATTGACACACAGCAAACTTAGGGGAAGGCAGCTGGCTTTGTTGTGTTGAGGCACTTTGTTAGACACAGAAAGTGGTATGTAACTTCCTTGGCAAGTATATAGTCCACTTCGATGACCTCTACTCAAATAGTTCTAGTCAGAGTAGCCAGGTAGAGCTGGGAATATTATTATTGTTTAATAAACATTTGTATTGTGGTAGTGCCTAAGGCTACCACCAGGCTGGGTCCCATTGTGCTCAACACGCTACATGCATAATAGAAGGCGGTCCCTGCCCCAGAGGGCATAAACCAAGAACTCACATGTAAGTATGCCACTCTTGTGGACAGGGAACACCGCACGCTGACTGGGTAGGGATTCCCCAAGGAATAGAGATCTCCAATTCCCCCTTCCCCCCCGACAGATTTGCAATATCCAAGTTTGAGGGTCAAGCAAAAGAAAATTCTAACAAAGGGCAGGTCTACACTTTGAGTGGAAGTGAAAATTCCAGCTCAAGGAGACATATCCACACTACTGGATTGAGTTAGTGCACTAACTTTAGTTTAGCCATGGCAGTGCGAGCCATGGGAGCGGCTAGCAACACCAGGTATGAGCTTATCTGAGACACTAGGAAAGTACTCTGGTGGTTAGCCCCTCCTGCTGCTTGGGCTGCTGTGTGTACACTGTCTTTTTAGTGGTCTAGCTCAATCAGAGCTCCTCAAGTGTAGACATACTCTAAGAATAGGTGGGGTGCAGAGATCCCCAGAAAACTGTGAATTCTCTGTGTTGAAACTTTCCTATTCTAACTGACAGCTTTGCCTCTGCTCTGCCCATGATGTCAGCCTCTATCACCAACCTGGTAAGGTTTCAAACAAGCACCTTTGTGCTTTCTCCCTAACGCTAGGGAGGTGTTCTCTGTAAACATCTGCAAAGCTACTTCATTATACACCTGTTCACAAATTGGAGAGGGTTCAGAGAAGAGCCACGAGAATGATTAAAGGATTAGAAAACATGCCTTATAGTGATAGACTCAAAGAGCTCAATCTATTTAGCTTAACAAAGAGATGGTTAAGGGGTTACTTGATTACAGTCTATACATATCTGCCTGGGGAACAAATATTTAATAATGGGTTCTTCAATCTAGCAGAGAGAGGTATAACACATTCCAGGGACTGGAAGTTGAAGCCAGACAAATTCAGACTGGGAATAAGGAGTAAATTTTTAACGGTGAGAGTAAATAACCATTGCAATAACTTACCAAGGGTCAGAGTGAATTCTTCATCACTGACAATTATTAAATTGAGATTGGATGTTTGTCTAAAAGATATGCTCTAGAAATTATTTTGGGGAAGTTTTATGGTGTGTGTTATACAGGAATTCAGACTAGATAATTATAATGGTCCTTCTGTCCTTGGAATCTATGAATCTATGAATACGAATCTATAAACCTTCAGATACCTCCTCAAACTTCTCCTTTGCCGTGATGCAAACAAAAAACTTAATAGTGGTTAGGCTACTGGTGTATTGTGACCACTGCCTATCATGTTGACCAATAATGTCTCACTGTCTTCTTGACCGCCTCTGTTCAGCTGTTTGTATCCATCTGTTGCCTCTTGGCTTAAACTTAGATTGTAAGCTCCTTAGGGCAAGGACCGTCTTTTTGTTCTGTGTTTGTACAGCCCTACCACAGTGGGCTCCTGGTCCATATGTGAGGCTCTTATGTGCTACAGTATTACAAATGTTACTACCACCACCACCACCACCACTGCTACTATAATCTTGACTTTGTCTCAACCAGTTTCCATCTGATCAACCGTTGCTGAGATCAGAGTTCAAAAAGTTCTAACGTTACATGTCCCTTTGGGCCAGACCTTAGTGGAACTAGGTGAGTGTACATTGACCAAGAATGCAGCCCCAGTGCAGGGCTGAGTCTGGCAATATGCAATTGTACTAAATATGTATGTCTAATACAAGTTCTACAGATGCCTTAGCCTATTTCTATTAAAAAAATGAAGACAACCTTGATACAAGTAGACCAGAAACCATATTCTGAAGAGCCTAATATTACATAAATGTGGTTTAGGCTTCGAGATGTTTGGAAAGAGTGTCCAAATAGAGAATGGCAAGATTTTTCTATCCAACATTTTAAAAACAAAATTAACCCTGGGAGATGGAAGCAACTTTCCATCTGAGAGACAAGACAAAATGATTTTTGAGATTTGCCTTAGCCAATGGAGTTGACTTGAGGCCATGAACAGAAATTAAAATTTTGTTGAGGCTTGAGGCAAGCTGACAAATCTATATGTCAGTCTCCATGTAGGTTGACCAACATTGTGTTTACTGGAAGATTTTTAAGTGATTATTTTGACTGGAGTCATCGTTTAGAATTTATCTGCTGGAGTGTTCCAAATGGAATGATCAGAACAATGTTTTCAGGATGCATGGCGTGAAATGAAGGCCTCATGGGATTTCCCATCATAATAAAACCTCATTCCTTTATTTCAGTACTGAAGTGGTAGCCTCAGGTGGCAGAGGCCCCCACAGTTCATAATCCCACCACAAAACCATATAGCAGCCTTTCTGCCAAGTGGCACCTTACTGCAACTACACACTGTTTGAGGAGTACCACACTGTTTGAGGAGTACTTCCTCCTCAGGTAGCTGGTGCTGTCAGATGACATAAGTGCATCAAGTACTACATGTCCTAAAAGTTATCCATGATGTTGTCTCCTTGCATTGACTATTGACAAGGAGAACCTTTTGGAGTCTGATCCTGCAAACGTTATTAGGTGTAATGCTTTCTATCTACCATGAGTAGATAGAACTAAACTTCCATTTAGTTCAAAGGGACTACTCCAGGCAATAAGCACTAGGGTTAGAATTGTCAAAAAAGCTCAGCTATATTGAAGCCATTATAGTCAGAAGAATTCAGCATGTTGGGTGTTGTGCTCTCTTGAAAATCTGTCCTTTATATGTGTGTTCATATGGGGGCTCATCTCTTTTGACAGTCTGGCCCCATGCTTCGTAGTGTTTGCAGGGTTGAACCCTCATTGATAGTCCTTTAGCAGGGGCTTGGCTTTAGCAGGAGCCGAGCTGAGGATTACAGCTCAGTGGGCAAATAAACTGGGGTGTGGGCAATGGCTGCAATGACATGTTACTTAGGAGAAGTGGGTGGGAACTATAGAGGCATTGGAAATCAGAAGCAGTGGGCTAGAAGACAGGAGCAGAATACTGTGGTGGAGATGGTGGAGCATGACTGGATGAGAGGATGCAAGCAGCCTGAGCAATATTTTCTGAACAGCTCCCAAATTCTGAGCCCCTTCAGTTTGCCAGTATCAGTGGACCCTGGGCCAACAGCTACAGAGTTGGTTTATAGTTGTTGAGTGAGCTGTTGACTCTCTACCATGGCATCTGTATGGTGAGTGTCAGGACACAGCAGGGTGTGCCTCTGTCTCCACATTGCATTTACAGTTCCTGGGGTAGGACAGAAGCAAATGAGGCAGGTGGTCAAGCAAACCAAAAGAAGTTTATACATGCAAATAGCCATTATGTGCCATAGGTATCCTGTAACTGCTTCAGGAATCTGTGCTGGGCATTCTGAGAAAGATGCAAAGATGCACATAATCTAGAACACTTGCTGTGAGGGGACTCTGTGCACTGCGTGTGTACCCAAACCAGAATGCCCAGGGTAGGTACTCTGCACCATTGCAGAATGCACCGCTCTAGTCCCACTTGCTAACCTAGTGAGGAGGGCTTTAAACTAGGTTTGCCAGGGGATGGTGACCTAAGCCTGGTGGTAAGTGGGGAAGTGGGATACTGGGAGGAAACACAAGGAGGAGGGTGCAAAAGGGGAGGCCTCCTAATTCATCCTGAGAAAGTAGGCAACCAGCTAGTTATCTTAGGTGTCTGTACTCGAACGCAAGAAGCCTGTGAAACAAGCAGGGAGAACTGGAAGTCCTGGCACAGTTAAGGAACTATGATATGATTGGGGTAACTCACATGACCGGAGCACTGTCATGGATGGGTATAAACTGTTCAGGAAGGACAGGCAAGGGAGAAAAGGTGGAGGAGTTGCACTGTCTGTACGAGAAGCACTATGATTGCTCAGAGCTCCAGTATGAAACTGGAGAAAAGCCTGTTGAGAGTCTTTGGGTTAAGTTTAGACGTGAGAGCAACAAGGGTAATGTCGTGGTGGGTGTCTGCTATAGACCACCAGACCAGGAGGATGAGGTAGACGAGGCTTTCTTCGGACAACTAACAGAAGTTTCCAGGTCACAGGCCCTGGTTCTCATGAGGGACTTCAATCACCCTGACATCTGCTGGGAAAGCAATATAGCAGTACACAGGCAATCCAGGAAGTTTTTGGAGAGTGTTGGGGACAACTTCATGGTGCAAGTGCTGGAAGAACTAGGGGCTGTGCTTCTCTTGACCTGCTGCTCACAAACAGGAAGAATTGGTAGGGGAAGTAGAAGTGGGTGGCAACCTGGGCAGCAGTGACCATGAGATGGTCAAGTTCAGGATCCTGACAAAAGGAAGAAAGGAGAGCAGCAGAATACAGACCCTGGACTTCAGAAAGCAGACTTTGACTCCCTCGGGGAACTGATGGGCAGGATCCCCTGGGAGGCTAATATAAAGAGTCCAGGAGAGCTGGCTGTATTTTAAAAAAGCCTTATTGAAGGTTCAGGAACAAACTATCCCGATGTGCAGAAAGAATAGCAAATATGGCAGGTGAGCAGCTTGGCTTAACTGAAATCTTCAGTGGGCTTAAACACAAAAAGGAAGTTTACAAAAAGTGGAAACTTGGACAGATGACTAGGGAGGAGTATAAAGATATTGCTCAAGCATGCAGGAGTGTAATCAGGTTGGCCAAAGCACAATTGGAGTTGCAGCTAGCAGGAATGTGAAGGGTAACAAGAAGGGTTTTTACAGGTATGTTACCAACAAGAAGAAGGTCAGGGAAAGTGTGGGACCCTTACTGAATGGGGGAGGTAACCTTGTGACAGATGATGTGGGAAAAGCTGAAGTACTCAATGCTTTTTTTGCCTCCGTCTTCACAGACAAGGTCAGCTCCCAGACTGCTGCTCAGGACAGCACTGTATGGGGAGGAGATGAGCAGCCCTCAGTGGTGAAAGAACAGGATAAGGACTATTTAAAAAAGCTAGACATGCATAATTCCATGGGGCTGTATCTAATGCATCTGAGAGTGCTGAGAGATTTTACTGATGTGATTGCAGGGACATTACCTCTGAAAACTCTTGGGGATTGGGGGAGGCCCTGGATAATTGGAAAAAGGCAAATATAGTGCCAATCCTTAAAAATGGAAGAAGGAGAATCTGGGGAACTAAAGACTGGTCAGCCTCACTTCAGTCCCTGGAAAAAACATGGAGCAGGTCCTCAAGGAATCCATTTTGAAGCACTTGGAGGAGAGGAAGGTGATCAGAAACAGTCAACATGGATTCACCAAGGGCAAATCATGCCTGAACAACCTGATTGCCTTCTATGATGAGATAACTGGCTCTGTGGATATGGGGAAAGCAGTGGACATGGTATTTCTTGACTTTAGCAAAGCTTTTGATACTGTCTCCCACAATATTCTTGCCAGCAAGTTAAAAAAGTATGGATTGGATGAATGGACTATAAGGCCGATAGAAAGCTGGCTAGATCATTGGGCTCAACAGCTAGTGATCCATGTCTAGTTGGCAGCCGGTATCAAGCGGAGTGCCGCAGGGGTCTTTCCTGGGGCCGGTTTTGTTCAACATCTTCTTTAATCATCTGGATGATGGGATGGATTGTACCCTCAGCAAGTTTGTGGATGACCCTAAGATGGGGGGAGAGGTAGATACACTGGAGGGTAGGGATAGGGTCCAGAGTGACCTAGACAAATTGGAGGATTGGGCCAAAAGAAATCTGATGAGGTTCAGCAAGGACAAGTGTAGAGTCCTGCACTTAGGATGGAAGAATCCAACGCACTACTACTGGGGGCTGGGGACTGACTGGCTAAGCAGCAGTTCTGCAGAAAAGGACCTGGGGATTACAGTGGATGAGAAGCTGGATATGAGTCAACAGTGTACCCTTGTTGCCAAGAAGGCTAACAGCATGTTGGGCTGCATTAGTAGGAGCATTGCCAACAGATCGAGGGAAGTGATTATTCCCCTCTATTTGACACTGGTGCGACCACATCTGGAGTACTGTGTCCAGTTTTGGGCCCCACACTACAGAAAGTATGTGGACAATTTAGAGAGAGTCCAGCGGAGGGCACCAAAAATGATCAGGGGGCTGGGGAACATTACTTATGAGGAGAGGCTGAGGGAACTGGGATTGTTTAGTCTGCAGAAGAGAAGAGTGAGGAGGGCTTTGATTGCAGCCTTCAACTACCTGAAGGGGGGTTCCAAAGAGGATGAGCTAGGCTGTTCTCAGTGGTGGCAGATGACAGAACAGGGAGCAATGGTCTCAAGTTGCAGTGGGGGAGATCTAGGTTGGATATTAGGAAAAACTATTTCGCTAGGAGGGTGGTGAAGCACGGGAATGGGTTACCTAGGGAGATTGTGAAGTCTCCATCCATGGAGGTTTTTAAGGCCTGGCTTGACAAAACCCTGTCTAGGATGATTTAGTTGGTGTTGGTCCTGCTTTGAGCAGGGGGTTGGACTAGATGTCCTCCTGAGGTCTCTTTCAACCCTAACCTTCTATGATTCTATGGTACAATTTGCAGTGGGGCAGTGTAGACAAATCCAGTGTAGACAAATCTTTTGATTTCCAAAGGGATTGAGGCTGCTCAACACCAGTCAGGAGGCTCTCCATACGTAGCTCCATCGATCTTCTATCTAGCTAGTAAACTAGTGCCATAGAATATAATTCATTGACTAAAATCTTGCCATAGGCATAGACCAAAGTGGCCAAAGCTTATTTATATAGGTCCTGATTCAGCATAGCACAAAAGCACATGCTTAACTTTATGCACATGTGTAGTCCCATTTAAGTCAATGAGATCACTTATGTGCTTAAAGTCAAGCATGTGCTTAAATTCTTTGCTGAACTGGGGTCATACAATATCTATAAAGCCACTAAAGATAAGCGATTGAAGAATATTGCTATCATCACAAGATGTGAGTTCCACTCAGAGTGCCCTATTTTTAAGTATAAACTAACTCATGACTGAGAGCCAGTGCTCTCATTTGCATACTTTCATCACTTCAGATTTTTTCACAAGGAATATTTTGGCCATTTTCAATGAGACCCAAATTACAGTGGAATAAAATGAATTAAGTTACAGGGTATATTTTGCATCAAGGAAAATCTAAATATTATTACATAGAAGATGTGAAATGTAGCTTCACACTTCCTCCTGACTTTACCAAATAATGTAGTAACTGTCAGTAAATAGAAGAGTGAAGTGATATTTCATTTATTCATCGAAGCAGTCATTTCCCTGAACTTCATGGACTAGATCTCAAACACTAATGGCAAAGGGAAAAAAAGGGAATAATCTCTTGGGCAATGTTTCATACTGCATTCTCATGTTCAGAACCTTTTACAGGAGTCTGGGCTAGGGCAGCTTTGGAAAGTCTAGCCCTCTTTTGCTATACAGTATGTGGACCAGATGGTGTCAGATGACACTATAGGCTTATTGGCTGAACAGGGTGTTAAAAGTTATATAGCTTTCTTCCCTTCCACACGCTGTTCACATTTGTATTTTCATACAGGTGCACATGATCAGCCTGGTTATTGTAATCTCTGATCCTCCCCTGCCCACCTCCCCTCCATTTCTGCAATTGCCCCTCTCACTCCCTGTCACTTGGTGTTGTTTTGCTTCTCTCATGTGTTCATATCTTTGCAATTGAAATGGAGACCTGAGGGTCTGAACGTGAAAGGGCTTCCTTCCTGGAGAGCTGGCTGTGTGCAAATAGCGCTGACTGGGGGTTTGCTGACAGCAGCGGAGAAAAGGCTGTAACTCTTGAAAATTAAAAAAAAAAAAAAAAAGAAGCCAAACCTGGAGCTCTCTGCAGAGCTGTGCTTGGCATGTTGATGGCTGGCCAGTGTGTGAGCAAACAGGCTGGGTCTGGGTCTGCATTTAGGGGGTTTTCTTTAGTGCCATCTGCCATCGTGAAAATTAAAGCAGGGAAAGGTCATTGGAATAAACCGATTTGCTAAACAAAATGGTTAACAACTCATGAATAAAACCTACAAAAAACCCCCAGCACCCTGAAGGAAGGGGCAAACTTTGTCACCAACTCCCCCTCGCATAGCCCCCTCCCCCCAGGCCTGCCGGCCTTGTGCTCCAATCCATCCCCTTGCCAGTTCATTTCCATCATTATGTGGGACGGAAAGCCTCCACTCCATGCAGCTGTGTGTGTGTGTGGAGGAAGGGGGGTTGCAATCTGTGCCGGGGACATGCCAGACAGATTCCTAATGGCTTTTCAATGGTAATGTCTGGCGTGGGGGGCTCTTAGGTAGCAGCAGAGCCACTTTTGTCCCCCGCTCGCTTCAGCGGCGCCTCCTCCCCCTCCCTCTTTCTGAGCTCCTGCAGGTCACACACAGGAGCAGCAAGCTGGCCCCTCCGGAGCCGAGGGAGAAGAAACAACTTTACACAGACACACAGCACAAAATCCCACCGCCTCTTTTTCAGTTCTGAGGATAATCAGGATTAGAGAAGAGGCTTGGTGCTGAAATATGTCAGGGAGGCAGTGCCTGCCAGCAGTACCCTACCACTCACCGGTAGCAGGCCAGAGAAATGAGCGGGGCACTTGCGAGGAATAGGAGGTGAAGCAGGCTTTCTAGCCACACACACAGCCCTGCATTTTATTTCTCTCTTCAAGGCTAAATTCTCTGCATTCTCTGCTGGGGCCTGAAAATAGAAAGACAGTGATTGGTTTCAGTGTTTGCTTACAGGTCTATGGGGCTTGCCCTCGGCATCGTGTTCTCGAGGGCTTGATGGAAGAAAGGCTTCAAAAGTTCTCATAACCAGCTGGAGGGTGTGGGGCCCTTCTTTGAGATGATTGTACAGGGCCCCATAAAATCTGTGGCCAGACCTGAGTAATTTTCTGATGCTCTTGGAGATCCTCCAACGAAAAGTGCTATGGTCTTGAACCTGAAAGTCTTCCCATGGCAGGGAGTGTGAGGTTTCTGCCCTCCAGTGCAAGAATGATTAGAGGCCCCATGTGGGCACAAGGAAGGTAAGCATTAGGCACGGTCCTTCGAACTGAGTGGTAGGAACTATCAATCCCTCTGCATGCCTCACAAGAGTGCAGCATAAAAAGGGGACAGGGAATGGACATGTCTGAAGAGAGATGGGATTAAGTGTGAGCCAGTCTCTTAGCTATGTGCTCCCCTCTTTGGCTGCACTTTTGCTGCCAAACAGGAACAGATGAGGGCCACTTAGAAGTGCTCTCATTAAAGTCGGGTCATTTCCTCAGCACTCCTTGTCCAGCTTCTTCATTTACCTTGTTCTTATCCGTGCAGCACCCTGCAGCTGCACTGTTCAAGATCAAGTCCTAAATAAGTACAAAATGTTATTATTAGTCCAGCGCAGCATCCTGGGAATGGTGGGCATTGTTGTTAACCCTAAAGAGCTGTTGTTGATTCATGGAAAGCTTTAAAATATCTTGTGGGAAACATTCTGCCCTCATGCTGTGGGTCTGGGTCTGCAGTTTGGTGTGAGTAGGGATCTGTTTTGGTTTCCTTCACACATTTTGTTTTGATTACAAAAGGACTTCTGTTGCTGAGGAGTTCCTCTGCTCTTCAGGGTCCACGCTGCAAAGTCTTACTCATAGGAGTAGCCCTGCTCACCCATTCAGTGGGATTACTCACGTGTGGGGAAAACAGGCATATACGTGTTTTAGGCTGGAGCTCCTGCTACTACCTTCTGTACCTGAAATTAGACACTATGACAGCATGGTTAGCTGTGTGAAAATGAGAGATTGTGGGCTCAGGAAATGAGGCCACTGGGCCCTATCCAGCTACCATTGAAGTAATGGAGTTTTACCATTGACCTCAATGATTGGCCCCATGACTTCTGGTAAGGAATACGCAGTAGCATCAGCTTCCACCTTCCACAAGTACAAAGCACCAGTTTCCATGCAAATAACCTTAGTAATAAAGAGCAGGATCTATGAATTATAGAAAGTATGTGGTGTATAAGCGGGATTCTCTCTAAAAAAGGATGCTACTGTACCTCTAGATATGCTTTACAGTGCTTTTCACCCTCCTGACCTTGTGCAGGCTGAAGTTCCATTGAAATCAAATGGGAGTTTTGCTGTGAGTAAAGACTACAGGATCAGGGTCCATACTTGCACCCACAGGAACAGCTAACATGTAAAGTGCTACCGGAGGTAGAGCTGCTAAAGGAAACTCATGTAGGAATGTTATGTAAGCTCTTAAACATGACATCTTTTTGGAGCAGTATATTTTAAGAACTGATATAATTTTTCATTTGGGGCCTAATCCAAAGTACATTTAAGTCTCTGGGAAGATTTCCATTCAGTGCGCTCTTCTATAATTGTTTTGCTGTGCACTCTTTGGTTGTTGTCTTCTTTACTCTTAGAATGATTAAAAAGAACAATACTAAGGGAAAATGGAAACCATGGCTGCAAAGACTTAATGGGTGCTAAGTGTTATTGCCATGTATCTCTCAATTGTTCTAATCAGTGAAAGCAACACATTGTAGCTATATTGCAAAAGGACCCCCCTGACCATGCTATTGGCCTTATCAAACTTGTGTGGGCAAAAAGGCGTATTCCACGTTTACATTTCATTTTCTTGTGTAAATGAAGCTGGCCTACATTGCTGGTATGCACCCATCTCAAACTTATATTTGACTTTATGAATAGTTTATAGATTTCACACTATGAATTTTGCATAAAATAGTTGCAGAAGAGATATGACTGGACTGCATTTGCTTTTTCATGAAAAGGAGGGTGAGAACCTAATGTTTAATTGATTAATAGTGCTAGGTTGTCCACCTTATTTGCTTTCTGAAATATACAGTATAAAAACAAGAGACTTTAACATTTACCTTCAAAATACCTTCAGGAAAAGTACTGCAGGACAGTTACACTTATTAGAAGTAAACTTCAAACAAATGAGTCAACAAAAAACTAAAGGACTAAATATTATTATTATAATTCACCTTCACCAATTTCTATACAAGGGCGCATAACCTCTTGAAGCTGTTTACATGCTGGAGAATCATTTTTCCTTTGGAACTAAAAATTGCTCTGAGTTTCTCAGAATATGTTATTTACTTGCTCAGATCACTTATAATCACTAATGTGTGCAACAATTTCAGTTCTTGGACTTCCTTGATTATATTTAGGTGTATTAACCCGGAAACATCATTCTTCTTTGGGGAGATGATTGTTTCTGACTTGATCTATTTAGAGTTAGAAAGAATCAAAGAGCCCTACAGGGTTGTGGCAAAGCACTTGAGATAAGTGTTTTTCCCCCCACTGTATTACTTATTTATTAAAGCTGGTGGAGCATAACTAAAAGGAAGAAAAAAGACCAAAGAAACATAGAATACAATGGCCTTCAGATTTTAATGGGAGATATGGCTGGAAGCTATTTTTAAATTATTAAATAAATCAATTTTATCCTTGCAGGCACCCCCCAAGGTGTATTTGTCAGCCTTATTATATTTGTCTTTGGTGCTATTCAAAACCACTTACAGAGAAACATGGTTTCTTCTGGCCACAATTCTTCAGTTATTCTAATTAAACATGAATTTTACATTATGGATGCAGCATTTTTATCTTTTTTCTTCTAATTCTATCAATGTTTGGCTTGCAGACCCAAATACATGTAAAAAGATTAGGTCAGTTGTCAGACTGAGGTAGCTAGAGGTAGCCTTATTCCCATTTCAAATGCAAGACCTGTTGGTTATAGACAAATTCTAAGGTAATCTGTTCACACACAGCCCTACATTTCAGCTGCTAGAGTCATACACAATGTGTTAAACAGCATATTTGTGACACAGGCATGGTGGGTAAAAACCTCATCACATGAAGAAACTACAGGGCTTTTTAAAGGGTTGGCTCATCATTTAAGTGATGTATCTCCCTCTCTTTCTGTACACACACATGCACTCACACAAAAGCCATTTTCTCAAGTTTTCCCATGAGTAATGCAGTGCTAGAATATTGGGACAAACATTTTAAAAAGCAATTAAAAAACCCCTCCAACAAAAACCCAGTCTAAAAAAATAAGCTATTAATAAACCACAGCTTGTAACCAAATCCATTGCGGCACTGAAAACGTAAGAGGAAGGTAGTAAAGTATTTATTTTCCAAAGAATGACTTTACAATCTCTAGCAATTAAAAATTGATGAAGTAGACACATCTATTTTTCCGTAATTTTCAATAGAACTTGGGCCTGTCCTCAGTGCATCGAAGCATAAAAAGAAATTGGGAGCAATTTTTACGGCTTCCTTTATGGAGGAGTGGGACCAAATTCTGCCAGGGATGAACACTTTAAAGCCAGAGTGCAGTGCTTGGTTTCTTTGGACCACTGCCTTAGCTGGAATCTGTGCTTGAGTACAGGGCTGGAAGAGGTCAGTAAATCTATGAAGATGTAGTGATCAGAAGCTAAGTGAACTTCACTACGCAAGCACATAGGCCTAGGACTGTAATTGTAAACCTACGTGGTCAAAGGAGCTCTGCCTATGTTTGCAAAGGATCTCCCAATATTCTGCTATCTGTATGAGTGTCATTATGTAACGGAGCACAACGGTACTTAAAATAAATTAATACCTCCCTAGAAAAATACCCACACACTGAAGAGTGTTCTTGAAGATGACTTTTGCTCATTGTTTTTGCCAAGATATGTAATTTTTATTAATACACATTAGACTCATAAATAATATACAACTGGAGACATTCCCAGGCTCAATTAAACAGCTTATTATATCAAGGCTAGAACTATTGCCAAGTGCATAATGGCTGTTGCATTTTACTACCACAGTCACTTTATTGTCAGAGCCTCACTCATTCCTTTGGGCTACTGTGTATCTGTAGACACCACCCTGAGAAAACGGGGGTGATGAGTAGCTGCATCCCCCCCAGGATATCCATGGGACACATTGTGCCTCCGTGACATGCTTCCTTGCTTCATCCTTGCTCCTGGGGACAGTAATTAACTGTTAACCTATGGTGGCAGCGAATTACAGCATGCCCTGGTCCATCTCAGCTGTGCTGATCAAGGTGTTTGGGAGCAGAGCCAAAACTCTCTCTATTCTCCACCCCTCTTTGTCCACTCCCTGACCACCTGTTTTGGGGGCAGATGGCGGGTGCAGTGCCTGCTTATGCCTCTGGGATCAGACCTGAGGACTGGGTAATCCACACAGGGGCAAAAGGGTGGATGGGATTCTTATTCTCCTTTATGCCACTGCACAGGCATTTAGTCTAAGTCACAATCTAGCTCTTCATAAAGATCTAGAGTTATGGAAAGAGCTATATGGAACCAAATTCTATTCTATTCGCTTCTCATCCCTCTTATAACTTCTTCTGAATAATACTTTTGCTAACTGCCCTGGCGGTGGGTAGTATGGAGACTACTGTAGATCGGGGTCAGAATCAGGAGGTGGGGAGGTAGGGTGACTAGATAGCAAGTGTGAAAAATCAGCGCGGGGGTGGGGAGTAATAGGCATCTATCTACGACAAAGCCCTGAATATCAGGACTGTCCCTATAAAATTGGGACATATGGTTACCCTGTGGGAGGAAGCAGTGGTACTTTTCGTAATCTCCACTCACAGCCCCATCAAATCACGTTTCTGCTGAAACATTCAACAGTGAAATGGCTAAGAATGCTGATATTTAACATTTTCATAAGGCTTCATCTTTAATATCCCATTGGTTTGAATGGGGTGGATCATCTCTCTTTTAAATCTATAAGACAAGGTCCAATTGTCAGTTATGTAGGTGAAAAGCCAGACTAACTCAAATGAACTCTGAAGTTGCTTTGTAAGTGAAGCCTTCTCTGAGTGAGTAACTTGCACTAGTGTAACTTGGCTTGGTTTTTAATCTATTTAAGTTAAACGGGTGCAAATTCCTCTGTGGACACTTTTATTTTGGTTTAAGAGCAGGTTATTTTGTTTTAGCTTCAGCTAATTTCTAACCTAATTCCTTAGTTCCAGCACCCCTGGATAAGAAGCCCTTTAAGCAAGAGAAGAAACAGCTAGTTTATTCAGGTCATAGTGACTACAAACACTCAGAGGCAGTAGTGGTCATAGTGACAGATTTTGGAGAGAAATTACTCATCAACTGGGAACCTATTAATCAATGAATTGTATACACCCTACTTGAAACCAGATCCCTAAAGATATCAATCATACAGTGCCGTGCTCTGACACAGGAACATAGCAATGAGGATAAAGATGAGTTCTACAACTGGCTCCAAAGTATGATTGACAGAACACCAAAACATGACTTACTCCTTGTGATGGGTGACTTTAACGCTTTAGTGACAACTAAAGAATGGAAAGAGCAATGGGGAAGCATGGATAGGGAATCATCAACCAAAATAGCGAGAGATTCCTTGAATTGTGCTTGATGTCTAGCCTAGTTCTTGCAAACACTCTGTTCCCTCACAAAGACATACACAAAGAATCATGGAATTTGCCAGATGGCAAAATGAAAAACCAGATCAACCACATCTGCATAGGCTTGAGATTCAGGTCATCCTTCCAAGACACAAGGGCATATTGGCCAGCAGATGTCAGCAGTGACCATAATCTCTGCATTGCTAAACTGAAATTAAAATTGAGAAAGATCAAATTTAAACAGAAACTGGTAAAGAAAAACAACAGTACAGAACTGAAAACAAAATAGCATTGTGAGAAGTTGCAACTTGAACTAAGAAACAGATTTGAGGCACTGCCAGAGGCAGAGGAAGGTGAGACACAGACTGGACCTGAAGAAAAATGGGCAAGGTCCAAAGAAAATGCGGTTCAAGCTGCAACAGTCACAGCTGGAAGGCATCATAGACAGAGTAAGAACTGGATGCGAAGTTACATGGACTCTCACTGAGGAAAGAAAAGTACTGAAAGGAAAACTCCTGAATGCTATGACCAGCACAATATTGGAAAAAGAAACAGAGGGACGCAAGACTGCAGACAAAGCAGTGGCAAGCAATACAAATGGAAATATGTTGAAGACCTAGCAACTGGAGATGAAGCTGCTGCTATGAGAGGAAACCATGGAGCTGTTTACCCAATGACTAAAACTCTGTATGGAAATTTCAAAACAGGAAACGGGCCAATAAAAAGCAAAGATGGAAAAATGTTTGCAACAGTCTCAGCCCCACTTCAGTACCAGATTTTGATGAAACATCCGAACCCAATCAGCTTGACATTAACATTGGTCCAGTTGAGATAATCTTTTCATCAATTTGTATTGATTTTCAAAAGGCATTTGACAGCCTCCTCAGACATATGTAGTGGAATGTTCATCAGTCCTACCAAATCCCAGCTAAAGTTATCAACATCATCAAGGCCAAGTAGAGAGGTATAAAGTTCTCCGTAAAGGTGAACAACCGGACAATGTAGACCGGGGTGGGCAAACTTTTTGGCCCGAGGGCCCATCGGGGTGCGAAACTGTATGGAGGGCCAGGTAGGGAAGGCCGTGCCCCCCAAACAGCCTGGCCCCCGCCCGCTATTCACCCCCACCCATTTCCCGCCCCCTGACTGCCCCCCTCAGAACCCCCAACCCATCCAACCCCCCTGCTCCTTGTCCCCTGACCTCCCCCTCCTGGCACCCCCGTCCCTAACCACCCCACCTGGAACCCCACCCCCATCTAACCTCCCCTGCTCTCTGTCCCCTGACTGTCCCGACCCCTATCCACACCCCTGTCCCCTGACAGGCCCCCCGGACTCCTACGCCCTATCCAACCCACCCTGTTCCCTGACTGCCCCCCCACAGAACCTCTGCCCCATCCAACTGCCCCCTGCTCCCTGTTCCCTGACTGCCCCCCAGGACCCCTACCCAACCTCCCTCGCCGCCGCGCTCGTGCGCCGCCTCCCCCTTACCATGCCGCTCAGAGCGGCAGGAGCTCGCAGCCCTGCTGCCCAGACAGAGCCAGCTGTGCTGCCCGTGTGGTGGCGTGACTGTGGGGGAGGGGGGACAGCAGGGGAGGGCCCGGTGGCTAGCTTCCCTGGCCAGGAGCTCAAGGGCTGGGCAGGAGGGTCCCGCGGGCCGGATGTGGCCTGCAGGCCAGAGTTTGCCCACCTCTGATGTAGACACTAGTGTGAAACATGGCTGTATTTTATCTCCCCTGTTATTTGTCCTTGCCATAGACAGGATAATGAAGAAGTGTATTTTCAGCACAAATACTTGTATAGCATGGGTAAATGGAAAATGCCTTGAAGACCTAGACTTTGCTGATGATATTGTGCTACTGTGTAACACCCGTGAATAAACACAAACACACACAGACAACTTGGCAAAAACAGCAGAACTCAACATTCTTTATACTATAACAAATATCCTTGAAACCCAGACATCAAGCGGTAACATCACATTAGAAGGCAAAAATACTACACAAGTAGAACAGTTCACCAATTTCGGCAGCAGCATATTAGCCAATGAAGACCACAAGAACGAAGTGACATCAAGGTAGGAAAGGTATCCACAGCATTCACTAAACTCAGCAACATATGGAAATCAACAATACACAGCCCCAGAACAAAACAGATAATTTTCAATTCAAACGTAACCTTAGAGCTAACATATGGCTGCGAGAGCTGGAGATCTACTAAAATATTACACAGAAAACTAGACACCTTTGAAAATAAATGCCGATGAAAGATTTCGGGCATTGGTTGGAAAGACTTCATCACCAACTAAGAGATCCAAGAAATCACCAACAAACAGCTTGTTCAGAATCAGAAGGATGCACTAGACATATTTGGAGCAGGTACTCCAGATGCCAGCACACAGACTCCCACGTGAAGCTGTCAAGTGGAAACCACATGGTGTGAAGAAATTAGTACCTCCAAGAGAAACCCTGGAGAAGAACTCTTAGCAGAACAGTGCATCTCAGCATCACAGAGCAGACAGAAGCAGCAGCAAATGACAGAAAGGAATGGAAGAGATAGTTTCCATCCTCTGCTCTGAGACTGGTGCAGGAAGAATGTAATGTAAGAAAGGCAAAATTGCAAAGGTTTTACAGACGGCCACTGTATATGCATTTTATGCATTTTGACTGAGATTTTTCACAGCCACGTCGGCAATCCAATTTTCATTAATTTTAAAGCCACCAGAGGAGATTTTAAAAATCTCAGCTTTTACATGCTACCCAAGAAGAGGGAGTGATTTTTACATTGAGGAAACTTTTAGTAAAGTACTATTAACAGATTATAATAATTTCCATAATATCACACAGAAAGATCAACCTCTTATTAGAGGTACTGTGTATGAATTTCTCTTCTTATTGACCTAACATGAATATCAAAGCAGTTGAAGGTTATAGTTGACTGAGTGGTCAACATTACATTAGGATTAAGATTCTTGAATGCCTGTCTTCCCTTCTCTTTCCCTCCTAGGCTCACAAGGTTGACTGGGTTGTCTTTAGTCATCACAACACGCTTTCATCTAGATTGGATAGGAGAAGGGCCTCCTAGGTTCAAGACCTCATCTAGAAAATTCCTTCCTTCAGGATGACCTTCATTGTCCTTTTGTACCTCTCTTCAAGTTTTGGTGAAAGGACTTTCTGTTCACATCAGTTCAGCGTTGATCATTTTTGTCCTCTCTTTTCACTACTATTCCTTTCTGGCATTAATTTTTCTTTGCTCTTTTTTTGACAGAGTAGAGTTGGGCAAATCATTTGTAATGAATAATTTATTCAATGGATTTTGCCCTTTTTTCTGTAGGTGAATTATCCTCAAATAGACTGGAGTTTTTATGAATTGCTTTGAATTATTAGATGAATATTTGGTGTGAATATATTTTAGTCTTTGGATAGCTCATGAACTGTTTTCTGGCAGTATCACTTCAGGTATTTGATGTAAAGAATATGCTATTTGAGTTGCTTTGACTGTACATAGAGGCTGAAATCCTGGCATTTATAACTCTCAGCACTGCCATATCTGAGCGCCTACTGCCACTTTACATTTATAAGGCTTTTTATCTATAGAACTCAAAGTGCTTTATAATAGGGGGTAGCATTTTATCCCCATTATATGTATGAGTAAATTGAGGCACAGAGAGGGTAAGTGGCTAACCCAAGGTCAGCAGCAGGTCATTTTAAGAGTTGGCACTAGAATTCAGGTCTGTTGACTCTCAGCCCTGTGCTTTTGTCATTACATCAGATCTAAGGGTTTTCTGCATGGATTGTGGCATGAAAGCAGAAAGCAACAGTTATTAACATTTATATTTTGGTAACACCTACAGACCTCAAACAGCTTTGGTCCACATTGTGCTGGGAACTGTACTGATATATGGTAAGTGACAGTCCATAAGATTTGGAAGACAGAAGCAGTGCAGATACAAAAGGTCTAGAGAGAAGGTTTACTGAGAATGTACTGCATGTTACTGTAAGTAAAGAAGTGCCCAGACCAAAATTGGATATCCAGAAAACCTCTTCTTCTTGGAGAAGTTTGGACTGGAATTGAAATGTGACTTGTGTGGCACAGGTCTGTCTGTGGCTTGCTGAAGAATATATCTCTTGCTTAAAAGTAAACTTATTCCTCAGAATACCTAACAGTAAACGTTGTGAATGAGACTCATCCCTGTTGTAAGTCCAGTGAGTTACACTTGGGATGAATTTGGCCCAGAATTTTCTAGGGAGCGGAATAACATAATGCAATAATTATTTAATACTTTGTTTTCAAAAAGAGAATATGTAATTCAATGTGTATGTTACAGTAGTTTAGGCTTTTGCCTACATTTCCAAAGCACTTAATGTCTGATAAAATCCCTTCAGAACTCCTTGTGATTAATACATAACTTGAGAAAGAGTTAAGGCGACAGTGTTAGAATCTAAATGAAGCAATAAGCTATGCACTTGTGGTCCCCACATTACCCACCATCTAAAGTAGGCTAAAGCTGAAGTAAACAGACTTCCTTAAAATGATTATTAATGCGTGCTAGACTAGTGCTCCTGGGGGAACCCCTGTGAAACAATTGAATTTTGGAACATTTTGTTTTGTCAAAAACCTGAAGGCATTTTCCCTGTAGAATTACATCTTTCTTTAGGTTTTTTTTTTAAGTTACTTATTCTGTATGTTTAACTAAGTGCTTTTACTGAGCTATTATTACATTTCGTTCATTAAGTATTGCACTGTGTCACATCCTATGGAGGAATCAGAAAACTCTTGCACTGTCCTGGAGAATCAAAAATGTAAATAGTGGTGTTATTCCCAAGGGAAGAGCTTTGTTAATTGTGGAGCATTGCATCAGAAATCCTGGAAACTGTATGTCCTCATTGTTTAGTTAGAGAAGAGTGCTTACTGTGGGATTTAAACCATATGTCATTTGAATTCCAAAATTAGTCTTTTCAGTCAGCTGGGCTCTATCGTCTGCTATTGATCATGGATAATATGCTTTGCAAATTAGGGGTGGCTACAGTGCTTTTGTTCATAATAGATGTTTTCATTCATTTACAACCGCCTGAATGTAAAGAACATTTTAAATGGGGCTTAGAATCTCTATAGTCATCATTAATGAAGTTTAGAAGGCTTTCTGGATTCCATAATCTTGCGAAGATCAGTAGTTATTACAGTATAATATAAATAAACAGAGAAGCCATTAGAAATGGAAAGATTGTGCTGAAACAGTTTACTTCTCTCCTTCTGTAACAGCACATTAGCTATTACCAGTGCAAAATTGACTAATCGAGTGTACAAAATATAGTCTGAATGAGAGGGTGTTTGGTGAAAGTGAGGCTATTGCTGAAAGAAGTACCTTTTGTAAGTGAAATTAATTTGAACAAATTTAGCTTCAATAAGAGAATTCCATTTCTATAATGCTATGCTGCGTAGGAATAATTATATCTTAGGCATTCACAGAATAGTGAAATCACAAAGGGAGAAATGGTGCTAGCTTTGTTATTATTGTTATTTATCATTTATATTGAGGTAGCACTTGGAGACCTCAACCCATTGTGTCAGGCATATATAGAACATATAATAAATGACAGCCCCTGCTCAAAAAAATGTACAGTCTAAATCACAAGGCATACTAGTTGGAAGAGTACAAAAATGTGAGGGAGTGGGGGAAGAGAGACTGGAATGACGAGGATAATAGGGGGCCAGAGCTTCAGCTGTGTAAAGCCCCACGCACCCAGGATGTCTTAGCATGGATTGGCTGGGTGAACAGCTCAGAGCCATTTGATGGTGGTGAATACAGCAATCATACCTTTAATACATCATTTAATTGTTGAATTGATTCATAGATTCATAGATATTTAGGTCAGAAGGGACCATTATGATCATCTAGTCTGACCTCCTGCACAACGCAGGCCACAGAATTTCACCCACTCTCCTGCGAAAAACCTCTCACCTATGTCTGTGCTATTGAAGTCTTCAAATCGTGGTTTAAAGACTTCAAGGAGCAGAGAATCCTCCAGCAAGTGACCCGTGCCCCATGCTACAGAGGAAGGCGAAAAACCTCCAGGGCCTCTTCCAATCTGCCCTGGAGGAAAATTCCTTCCCGACCCCAAATATGGCGATCAGCTAAACCCTGAGCATATGGGCAAGGTTCATCAGCCAGGTACTACAGAAAATTCTTTCCTGGGTAACTCAGATCCCACCCCATCTAATATCCCATCACAGGCCATTGGGCCTATTTACCATGAATATTTAATTATGTGCAGTCTCTTGGAAAATAGATGTATGTTGTACTCCTGAGTCTTTCAGCAGAAATCTCCAGGATGCTGGCAGATTGAATGCTTGTAAGTTGCTGCCTGCATTAATCTCACTTATAACATCTATATCGCATATAGTAAGATCATATCTGAGCATTTGCATTGTAAACTTCTATAGCTGTGTAAATCACCAGACAGGTGAGAGACAACAATTAGTGTGAAACGCTGGCCTACAACAAAAAGTGTTATGTCCTGCCCCACAGAGAAGGCCCATCAACAGGAGACGAACTACTGTGGAACATCAAAGAGGACAAAAGACTTTGTTAATTGCTCCCTATCCCCCATGATCAGGAGACATGCCAGTGAATTCCTCCCATCAGCTGAGCTGGCAGAGAAGGGTGAAAGGGAATAAAAATCCCTGACATGGGGAAAATTATATGCTGCTTGGACTCTTGAGGGCAAGATTGCTAGGCATAAGCAAGGGATCCTCAACTGCTTAGTCTTAAAGGACAGATAGAGCTTCCTTATTATGGAAGCTTCTATTCTCTTTTGAAACTTACGACTGTAACTCATTTGTGTTTCTATGTTTACCTGCTTTAACCTTGTAAATAACTCTCTGATTTTCTTTTCCTCATTAATAAATCTTTAGATAGTTTATTATAGGATTGGCTGCAAGTGTTGCCTTTGGTATGAGATCTAAGATGCAACTGACCTGGGGTAAGTGACTGGTTTTTGCAACTAGGAGTAACCTGAGTATCGTTATGATTTTTGGTCTAAGGGACCATCCATCTCAAGGACAAGCTTGCCTAGACGACAGGATTGCTCGCAGTACATAAGGGCACACTGTCTGTGATTCCCTGATTAGGTTGTTATTCCATGATCAGGCTGAGGATTTTACACTTGATGCTTGGTTGGTGACATGTAAGTATAAAGCTCACAGCCAATTTGGGGTTTGTGCTTTGCTTCTTAACAGTCTGCCTTGATACTGGTACTCAAGATTTTGAACCACTGCAGCACAACTTGACATTGGGCACCGGACAATGACAGTTTAAAAAAAATAATCTTTGATATTGTGTCCCAGGTGCAATTTCTTAATTTCTTACCAACACCAATAATTCAATGATTCTATTAAAAAAAGAGCTGTCCATCAGAAAGAAAATACCCAACCCACTGGGTATCTGGCCCAGTGAAAAGATGACCACTGTTATGTTTTCCCATACACAAAGGGCAAGCCATGTGCTTTTGCATCCAGCTGACCTCAATTTCACATTTAAAACATTATCAAGGAGAGCATCAATATCAAGCCTTCACGTGAGGGACAACTCATTCTGTAAGATTCTGCATCTCAAATAAAACATAATTCAGCAGTGGCTTGACATCGGCCCTGCAGAAGGCAGGGAGTTCCTCTATATCTAAAGTTGTATGACACAGAAACACAGAAGCTGTGCTCACGCTAGACTCTATTTTCCTTTACATTTCTCACTGGCGGTACCTTCGGTAGAGCTCTACCAGTGATAGCAATGCCGAGAGAGACAGTGTAGAACAGCTGCTGCATTTTTAACCACTGTTTCACCCAACCCTGCTCAGGGCAGGTCTGGACAACATGGTGGTTAGAGCAGTGTTGATGCCATGTCTGCACTAAAGCTCTCACTATTGCTCCAACCAGTGGAACTGCAGTAGTGGTAGCAAACATGGGAAATTTGAGGCAGACAAGGCCACAATGACACCAGGGGAGATTTTCAAAGGCTCCAGGGGCAGTTAGACACCTAGTTCCCACTGAATGCAGGATTTGGGTACTTAACTGGCATTTGCACCTTTGCAGATCTGCCCCACACCTCCTTTCAGTTACATAGCTAGAGCGATGAACTCACACATAAGGAAATAAATGGAATTAGGAATACCTGAAAGGCCAGATGGAGTGGAGCCCATCTAGCGGTGGGAGGAGCATTCTGTGGAGGTGCCTCTCCCTCCTTTCTGTGAAGTTGGAGACCTTTCCACTCCAACTGGCATTCCTTTGCTTCTGTCTGCATGGTATGGCAGAGGAGAACATTTAGCTTAAACTTCACTGGACCCAGATCACAATTTCCAGCATCTCCCCACATTACACAATGGATAGCTTATGGTAACACAGGCCAGATTAGGCACATTCCTGGCACCCTGGTAACACACCCACATTAGAGTACTGTTAGGCTGTTCCCAGATCTCTGCAGTGTGGAGAACATGGGAGCGGATGTCCTTCAGATCACTATCTAAACAATCGTGGGGTTGAACCCGGTGGTCCTTACACTCAGGCAGAGTTCTCAGTGGCTTCAATGTTCAGTGTTCTGAAATCTTCAATTCTTTTTTGACGGAATAAAGATTTGCAGAATTGGCCCCCAAACATTTATTTTTCCTGACATTCAAAGCCTGGATTCTCCTTCTGTTTAAATCAGGAGTAATTTCACTGATGGCAATGAATTACACCAGTGTAAAAGTGGTGCAAGAGGAAAATTAGGCCCAAAGCTTCCTACTTCCGCTGCTTTCAATGACTAAGAACCTGATCCATCAATTCTTCTGTAACTGTTGTGGCTTCTTCACCTATCCTGTTGCCCCTTCATTATGTCATGTGTCATTTGGACTATAAACTCTTTGGGGCAGGGACTGTAGATTTTATATCTGTCTCTATCATGATCATAATACACATGTTGTCCTTTGTCAGATTACACCGCTGATTTCAAAGGGACTAAAGGGACTACTGCCTTTAATAAAGATTACTCTGTGGAAGTAAGATTTGGAGCTCTTATTTTGAACCCACTTTGGGCTGGTGGTCAGATGATTGTAGGACCCACAAATATCCAATAGTCACTATTACATTTCGTGGCTATTTTCTGTTTTATAATATTTGCTAGCTATTAGTTTCACTGTTTGTAAATGTGGGTTTTAAATATTAACGGGCTGGGGTCTGGGTAGGGACAACCTTCACTACCAAATAGAGTCCATCGTGTGAGTTCAGTTTCTCTGGGAATGGCGCAAGGATAATCAGTACTTTATGAATATTTACTGAAGTGTAAACAGGCACATTGCTCACACGCCTTTCTGAATTCTAATTTGCCCAGTAATGCAAATTGGTGCTATTTGAAATAGAGAGCACTGCTCCTAAGATAACGCCTAATTTGAAAGATGTTTGTACACTGTGTCTGGTAGTTAGTAAACAGAGCCACAAATTCAGAAGTCCTTCTGCAGAGATCTTGAAAAAAGGATAAACCCTTATTTTCTGGAGTGTGCAGAAATAACCTATTACATGAGAGAGGCATCACTGAGCAGAATTAGTTTTCAGATTACATCAAGGTCTTTCATAATGTGATCTTCTTAAAACCTCAAATCGAGGCCTTTAAAAGTGTTTCTTGTACTTCAGCCACAGATATGCAGTAGCTGGATCAATAGATCTACTGGATAGACCCAGGGTTAGAGAGATACTTTGGAAAACACCTTCATCTTTCTTTTAAACTGGCAGATGGTTTCAATCGTCTGTACCACCTGCTGTTGTTTTCAGTGAAGGAGTGCTACCTTTCTGGATTCATGAAAGCCTCTCAATCAAAGCTAAAATGGCAGGCTGGTGGGGTGAATCAATAAAATCTCTACTTTCAGCTGGAGTGTCGGATAGTAATTCTTCTCATGTCACTGCCTGGTTAAACAGTCATACTTCTGCTAAAAGCCCTATAACACATAATAGATTCATGTGGTGTTGGTCTATTGTACCGCATTTACCCAGTAAAAGGGAGAGAGGTTACTGTTTCACACTAAAACAAACCAGACACTGATGCATTGTGCATCAAAATGTATTCACCCATTTCGATCTGCCTCATTAGAGCAGAGGGGACTTCTTTTCTTACCTCTTGTGGAGCAATGTTCAGACATCTGACATGTCCAGTGTAAATCCTAGTTTAAGGATGATTCAAACATCAAATCCCAAATGATTTTCTATGCTGGTTTCTGGTTTTCCATTACAACAGTTATGCACATGCTTTCTCTTTGTTAAACTGTATAAAGATGCACAAACTAACTGCACTAGGATTTTTTCCTCAAGGGACTTTAGAAAACATGAACAAATGTCTCAGAACATTGCAGGCTGCTTTATTACAATAGTGGAAAATTAGCCTGATGCATCTGATTTCAATCCTTCTAAACATTTAATGTTTTAGTTGAAAATGTACATTGGGCAAAGGTGTGTCATTCAAAATGGATTTGAAATTTCCTGTGTGTTAAATATTAAGGCACAGACCCTGGAATGTGGTGTGGCCACCCTGTGCCACCCTGTGGGAGGATTCAGCTGGTTTATTCAGCTGCAGGCAAATCACCCCAGCACCTCCTCTACTACACTCTCCTGAGCGCTGAGTTTGCACCAGGGAGCTGACTGAATGGGCACAGCCTAGGAATGGTGCTGTGTGTGTGAGAAATGTAGCTGGAATCCTTTTTGCCAGCCCCCTACTCGTTTGAGCTTCATTATGTATTTCTCAACCACAGATATGAGTATGGACCAGTATATTCAGAGAGGCTCACTGTAAGGGCATAGGACCAGAGCCTACTTCCACGGAGGCCAATGGCAGAACATTCACTGGAAGTTCAGTGAGGAAAGTTTCATTTCACAAATCCTGCTCACTTTATTCATGCAAGACGGCCATGCACTTCAACAGAAGTTTTGCTTGAGTAAGGTCAGCAGGATTTTGCTTTAATTATTCAAGACGACTGACCCCTAGTTAAACATATATGCATGCTTGCACATACACATGAAAACAGACTACAGGTGGCAGCCAATGAGTATATCAAATAAAATCCTGGGGTCTCTTTCTAACTCAAGGGGGATGTGCAGGCTCTTTTTATGTGGCGAGACCCACATACTGCATTATCTCGCCACTTGGACAGATCAAGAAATGATGGTGTAAAGTATTTCACATGCATTTGTAATAACATCCACCATGCCCTCAGATCACAGTGAGGTGCCACCATGGAAATGTTTCTTCCACCATGTACGTTATTCAGGGATAATCTGCTGAACTTGCTCATATTGTACAACCTTAAATATGAACTTGCTCATATTGTACAACCTTAAATATGCCTCTGTGTTGTTAGGTCAAATATGACACTTGCTACGAAAAAAGGGCAGATTGCAGAACAGAGAAAACATTGAGGGTTCCCTGCTCCCCCCTTTCAAGGCACCCCGAAGCAGATGTAGACAAGATTTTAATAGCTACATGAAGAGAAATGCATGACAACCTCATTAGGAGAACTAAAATAGCCTGTCAGAATATCTCCAAGAGGACAATATATCAATGCCTATTTGTTACAGCGCTGCTATCTATGGTAGTTTGCCCTTCTCATAATCTTTCATTCAACTTCTATTGGCCTGCTTTCCAATAATACTTCACCATCACATGCATCCAGTCTCCCTTTCAGCCGCTTCACAATTACTGACATAACTCTTTTAAGTACAGAAGAATTGGAGCTGGTAAGTGACAGTAATAAAAAAGCAGTTAGTGGTCCACCCCACTGCTAGCCCTGATACGGTATGTTAGGAGGGTTTTCTTTCTTTTTTTCCATGATCCTGAGGACCATTTTGTCCCATCCCCACATCTGCAGGAGGTCAAAGCACAGGGAGCCTGGGGATTTCAAACCATCTGCCACAAAAAAAGAGGGAAAGGAAGGACCTAAATGGTGCTCTAAAGAGCTACTGAAAGTTATTTATCACTGTAATGGCAAACCAATCATTATTAATTGCACCTACCTATTGTCTTTCATGTACTTTGAAAGGCCTGTGGACATTATTAAAATAGATTTAAACCACTGCAGCTGGAGGCCCCTCCCCCCCCGGACGTTAAAATGGTTTTAAGTGACCCTCTTTAATTTCTTTGATACTGAACCCAGCACACCCATACTGCTGAAAAATTCAACATTCCTCTAAACCATAGTGGTCTGTAAAGCTCACAAGCCCGCTAATATGAAACAGGCTCTGGAGCTTGCTGCAGCAGCCGTAACTGCTCTGGGAGCCAGTCCGAATGCGTAGTGAGAGGAACAGGGGAGAGGCTCCTTCAGATTGTTTTCTACTGCATATTTAAAGAGTTGTGTTCCACCTGACTTGGAAACATCAGTCCCCATTGAAAGGCAAGAAAGAGGCTGTGGATTTCTAGCCCTTTCTGTTCATTTATGTGTGTAAATAGCATTTCTGTTGAGCCCAATATTGCAGCCAGGGGTACAATAATGTATCCTAAATGAAAACTGCCATTTGGAGGAAATCATCAACATTTCAGACAGCCCCGGAGGCAAGGTTGGGGGGGAAAAAAAGAAGTGTTCCTAAGGATTTGTATAGTAAAAACCAGTCTGAAGCAAACCTGAAATAATTATAGTGACAGAGTCCAATTCTGCTCCTGTTGAAGTCAATGGCAAAACTCCCTCTGACTTCAGTAAGCTCAGGATCCAGCCCTATGAGATGATAGACCTAGGGTGTCTGTTATAAATGGTGATCTTCACAGCTGGTCCGAGTTGTATTGTTACATGTGGCATGCCCTGCACTCTGGCTGCCAAAGCACTGGGCATCGATGTGGCAGTGATAAAGTTTTCTTTGTTTTAAACACAGGAAGCTGTGAAAGGCAGGAATACTGGGGAAGGAGTAAGTGAGAGGACCCTCACTGAGGCTGCCAGAGGAGGGCTGAAGAAACTAATGTCCCAGTACAACTCAGACTTCCTCTACAACCATGTAAGCTTGACCCTGCTGATCAGTGAGGAATGTTTGATCCTCAAGTTCCTGTTCAGTTCAAATGGCTTGCCTGCCACTGCTGAAATACACAGCCAGAGCACTAAAAACCATGCAGAGAAGTTACTTAACACAGATTCATTGAACATGTGCACAAAAGTCTATTCATATGGCTCTATTGCATTTATGTCTAATTTTTGGTAGGGGTTGAAATGGAGTTTGTTTTAGTGCCGAGCAATTGGTGTGATTTGCTGTTTCAGCACTTGGTGGCTTTATTTCTTAAGAAACTTTAACTAGGTGGTGTATTTTGAATAGTTTGTGCACCTACAGAGCATTAAATTGGCCTTTGCCCTCATTTGAGTGAGGTTTCATCAATATATTTTAACACAAAACGTTCACAAAGTGTTTTGTAAACATTAATTAATCATCACAACGAGGTAGGAAAGAAAGCACTGTTATTTCCATTTTATAGACAGAGAAAGGGAACCAGAGATTAAGGGTGTGGGAACAACGATTTGCAGAAGTGCTGAGCAACCACAACTCTCACTGAAGTTAAACCAGTAACTTCTATTTTGGTGACCCATTGCTATGTGGGGCACTTAACACAGTGATTCTCAAACCTTGCCCAGCTGGGCATGAACTGGCATGTGCACCATTAATCAAATGAGATGCACCAGAAGAGATGATCACGCTCTTAGCAAATGGCATTGAGTACAGACAAGTAAATGATGAGTAGGAGAATGGCAGATGAATAAGATTGTGACACAAAATGGAGCCTAGTGTTTTCAACCAATGCAATTGGCTGAAATAGTGTGCATTGTGAATGTGATGGGGGGGGGGGGGAAATATACAGCAGTGTCTCAAAAACCCATGGCCAGAATTCTGGCATTCAGGCAATTAGATAAGCTGGACAAAGATCTGGCCCCAGCATTTTTGATCACACACACGTGCCACACATAGTTCCTTTTGAATGTGGTAAAAGAAGTTAGAATGAAAAGTCCGATAGATATAGGGTTGGACTTAATCCTGGAGATTTAATCACGTGACATAATCTTTAATTAAAGATTAATTTCTAATTCCTGGAGACTCCAGGCCAGTCCTGGAGGGTTGGCAACCCTAGAGACCTAGCCAGCCAGTAAATCTGGCCTTTATGTTTGCCTTTCCTTTATTCTATTTTAAAATCTTGAATCCACTCAAGTAGCCTGTCATAAATATAAAGGGAAGGGTAAACCCTTTAAAATCCCTCCTGGCCAGAGGAAAACTCCTCTCACCTGTAAAGGGTTAAGAAGCTAAAGGTAACCTTGCTGGCACCTGACCAAAATGACCAATGAGGAGACAAGATACTTTCAAAAGCTGGGAGGAGGGAGAGAAACTAAGGGTATGTCTACACTACGGAATAAGGTCGAATTTATAGAAGTCGGTTTTTTAGAAATCGGTTTTATATATTCGAGTGAGTGTATCCCCACAGAAAATGCTCTAAGTGCATTAAGTGCATTAACTCGGCAGAGTGCTTCCACAGTACCGAGGCTAGAGTCGACTTCCGGAGCGTTGCACTGTGGGTAGCTATCCCACAGTTCCTGCAGTCTCCGCTGCCCATTGGAATTCTGGGTTGAGATCCCAATGCCTGATGGGGCTAAAACATTGTCGCGGGTGGTTCTGGGTACATATCGTCAGGCCCCCTTCCCTCCCTCCCTTCGTGAAAGCAAGAGCAGACAATCGTTTCGTGCCTTTTTTCCTGAGTTACCTGTGCAGACGCCATACCACGGCAAGCAAGGAGCCCGCTCAGGTAACTGTCACTGTATGTCTCCTGGGTGCTGGCAGACGCGGTACTGCATTGCTACACAGTAGTAGCAACCCATTGCCTTCTGGCAGCAGACGGTACAGTATGACTGGTAGCCATCATCGTCATGTCTGAGGTGCTCCTGGCCACGTCGGCCACGAGCACCTGGGCAGACATGGGCGCAGGGACTAAATTTGGAGTGACTTGAGCAGGTCATTCTCTTTAGTCCTGCAGTCAGTCCTATTGAACCGTCTTATGGTGAGCAGGCAGGCGATATGGATTGCTAGCAGTCCTATTGCACCATCTTCTGCCGAGCAGCCATGAGATGTGGATGGCATGCAGTCCTTCTGCACTGTCTGCTGCCAGCCAAAGATGTAAAAGATAGATGGAGTGGATCAAAACAAGAAATAGACCCGATTTGTTTTGTACTCATTTGCCTCCTCCCCCATCTAGGGGACTCATTCCTCTAGGTCACACTGCAGTCACTCACAGGGAAGGTGCAGTGAGGTAAATCTAGCCATGTATCAATCAGAGGCCAGACTAACCTCCTTGTTCCAATAAGAACAATAACTTAGGTGCACCATTTCTTATTGGAACCCTCCGTGAAGTCCTGCCTGAAATACTCCTTGATGTAAAGACACCCCCTTTGTTGATTTTAGCTCCCTGAAGCAAACCCTGTAAGCCATGTCGTCAGTCGCCCCTCCCTCTGTCAGAGCAATGCCAGACAATCGTTCTGTGCCTTTTTTCTGTGCGGACACCATACCAAGGCAAGCATGGAGGCCGCTCAGCTCACTTTGGCAATTAGGAGCACATTAAACACCACATGCATTATCCAGCAGTATATGCAGCACCAGAACCTGGCAAAGCAATACCGGGCGAGGAGGCGACGTCAGCGTGGTCATGTGAGTGATCAGGACATGGACACAGATTTCTCTGAAAGCATGGGCCCTGCCAATGCATGCATCATGGTGCTAATGGGGCAGGTTCATGCTGTGGAACGCCGATTCTGGGCTCGGGAAACAAGCACAGACTGGTGGGACCGCATAGTGTTGCAGGTCTGGGACAATTCCCAGTGGCTGCGAAACTTTTGCATGCGTAAGGGCACTTTCATGGAACTTTGTGACTTGCTTTCCCCTGCCCTGAAGCGCATGAATACCAAGATGAGAGCAGCCCTCACAGTTGAGAAGCGAGTGGCGATAGCTTTGTGGAAGCTTGCAATGCCAGACAGCTACTGGTCAGTTGGGAATCAATTTGGAGTGGGCAAATCTACTGTTGGGGCTGCTGTGATGCAAGTAGCCCACGCAATCAAAGATCTGCTGATATCAAGGGTAGTGACCCTCGGAAATGTGCAGGTCATAGTGGATGGCTTTGCTGCAATGGGATTCCCTAACTGTGGTGGGGCCATAGACGGAACCCATACCCCTATCTTGGCACCGGAGCACCAAGCCGCCGAGTACATAAACCGCAAGGGGTACTTTTCAATAGTGCTGCAAGCTCTGGTGGATCACAAGGGACGTTTCACCAACATCAACGTGGGATGGCCGGGAAAGGTACATGACGCTCGCATCTTCAGGAACTCTGGTCTGTTTCAAAAGCTGCAGGAAGGGACTTTATTCCCAGACCAGAAAATAACTGTTGGGGATGTTGAAATGCCTGTATGTATCCTTGGGGACCCAGCTTACCCCTTAATGCCATGGCTCATGAAGCCGTACACAGGCAGCCTGGACAGTAGTCAGGAGCTGTTCAACTACTGGCTGAGCAAGTGCAGAATGGTGGTAGAATGTGCATTTGGACATTTAAAGGCGCGCTGGCGCAGTTTACTGACTCGCTTAGACCTCAGCGAAACCAATATTCCCACTGTTATTACTGCTTGCTGTGTGCTCCACAATATCTGTGAGAGTAAGGGAGAGACGTTTATGGCGGGGTGGGAGGTTGAGGCAAATCGCCTAGCTGCTGGTTACGCGCAGCCAGACACCAGGGCGGTTAGAAGAGCACAGGAGGGCGCGGTACGCATCAGAGAAGCTTTGAAAACCAGTTTCATGACTGGCCAGGCTACGGTGTGAAAGTTCTCTTTGTTTCTCCTTGATGAAACCCCCCGCCCCTTGGTTCACTCTACTTCCCTGTAAGCTAATCACCCTCCCCTCCTCCCTTCGATCACCACTTGCAGAGGCAATAAAATCATTGTTGCTTCATATTCATGCATTCTTTATTCATTCATCGCACAAATAGGGGGATGACTACCAAGGTAGCCCAGGAGGGGTGGTGGAGGAGGGAAGGAAAATGCCACACAGCACTTTAAAAGTTTAAAACTTTAAAATTTATTGAATGCCAGCCTTCTTTTTTTTGGGCAATCCTCTGTGGCAGAGTGGCTGGTTGGCCAGTGGGCCCCCCACCGCGTTCTTGGGCATCTGGGTGTGGAGGCTATGGAACTTGGGGAGGAGGGTGGTTGGTTACACAGGGGCTGTAGTGGCAGTCTGTGCTCCAGCTGCCTTTGCTGCAGCTCAACCATACACTGGAGCATACTGGTTTGGTCCTCCAGCAGCCTCAGCATTGAATCCTGCCTCCTCTCATCACGCTGCCGCCACATTTGAGCCTCAGCCCTGTCTTCAGCCCGCCACTTACTCTCTTCAGCCCGCCACTTACTCTCTTCAGCCCGCCACCTCTCCTCCCAGTCATTTTGTGCTTTCCTGCACTCTGTCATTATTTGCCTCCACGCATTCATCTATGCTCTGTCAGTGTGGGAGGACAGCATGAGCTCGGAGAACATTTCATCTTGAGTGCATTTTTTTTTCTTTCTAATCTTCATTAGCCTCTGGGAAGGAGAAGATCCTGTGATCATTGAAACACATGCAGCTGGTAGAGAAAAAAAAAGGGACAGCGGTATTTAAAAAGACACATTTTATAAAACAGTGGCTACACTCTTTCAGGATAAACCTTGCTGTTAACATTACATACATAGCACATGTGCTTTCGTTACAAGGTTGCATTTTGCCTCCCCCCACCGCGTGGCTACCCCCGCAACCCTCCCCCCTCCCCGTGGCTAACAGCGGGGAACATTTCTGTTTAGCCACAGGCAAACAGCCCAGCAGGAACGGGCTCCTCTGAGTGTCCCCTGAAGAAAAGCACTCTATTTCAACCAGGTGACCATGAATTATATCTCACTCTCCTGAGGATAACACAGAGAGATAAAGAACGGATGTTGTTTGAACGCCAGCAAACATACACTGCAATGCTTTGTTGTACAATGATTCCCGAGTACGTGTTACTGGCCTGGAGTGGTAAAGTGTCCTACCATGAAGGACGCAATAAGGCTGCCCTCCCCAGAAACCTTTTGCAAAGGCTTTGGGAGTACATCCAGGAGAGTCGTGAATGCCAGGGCAAAGTAATCCTTTCACATGCTTGCTTTTAAACCATGTATAGTATTTTAAAAGGTACACTCACCGGAGGTCCCTTCTCCGCCTGCCGGGTCAAGGAAGCAGCCTTGGGTGGGTTCAGGGGGTACTGGCTCCAGGTCCAGGGTGAAAAACAGTCCTGGCTGTCAGGAAAACCGGTTTCTCCGCTTGCTTGCTGTGAGCTATCTACAACCTCATCATCATCATCATCATCATCTTCTTCGTCCCCCAAACCTGCTTCCGTGTTGCCTCCATCCCCATTGAAGGAGTCAAACAACACGGCTGGGGTAGTGGTGACTGAAGCCCCTAAAATGGCATGCAGCTCATCATAGAAGCAGGATGTTTGGGGCTCTGACCCGGAGCGGCCGTTCGCCTCTCTGGTTTTCTGGTAGGCTTGCCTCAGCTCCTTAAGTTTCACGCGGCACTGCTTCGGGTCCCTGTTATGGCCTCTGTCCTTCATGCCCTGGGAGATTTTGACAAAGGTTTTGGCATTTCGAAAACTGGAACGGAGTTCTGATAGCACGGATTCCTCTCCCCAAACAGCGATCAGATCCTGACCTCCCGTTCGGTCCATGCTGGAGCTCTTTTGCGATTCTGGGACTCCATCATGGTCACCTCTGCTGATGACCTCTGCTGATGAGCTCTGCATGGTCACCTGCAGCTTGCCACGCTGGCCAAACAGGAAATGAGATTCAAAAGTTCGCAGTTCTTTTCCTGTCTACCTGGCCAGTGCATCTGTGTTGAGAGTGCTGTCCAGAGCGGTCACAATGGAGCACTCTGGGATAACTCCCGGAGGCCAATACCGTCGAATTGTGTCCACAGTACCCCAAATTCAAGCCGGCAAGGCCGATTTAAGCACTAATCCACTTGTCAGGGGTAGAGTAAGGAAATCGATTTTAAGAGCCCTTTAAGTCGAAATAAAGGGCTTCATCGTGTGGACGGGTGCAGGTTTGCATCGATTTAACGCTGCTAAATTCGACCTAAAGTCCTAGTGTAGACCAGGGCAAAGGGTCTTGGTCTGTCTATATGCTGCTTTTGTCGGGGATAGAACAGGAATGGAGTCTTAGAACTTTTAGTAAGTAATCTAGCTAGGTATTTGTTAGATTATGATTTCTTTAAATGGCTGAGAAAAGAATTGTGTTGAATAGAATAACTATTTCTGTCTGTGTATCTTTTTTGTAACTTAAGGTTTTACCTAGAGGGATTCTCTATGTTTTGAATCTAATTACCCTGTAAGGTATCTACCATCCTGATTTTACAGAGGGGATTTCTTTACTTCTATTTACTCCTATTTCTATTAAAAATCTTCTTGTAAGAAAACTGAATGCTTTTTCATTGTTCTCAGATCCAAGGGTTTGGGTCTGTGGTCACCTATGCAAATTGGTGAGGCTTTTTACCAAACCTTGTCCAGGAAGTGGGGTGCAAGGTTTTGGGAAGTATTTGGGGGGAAAGACGTTTCCAAACAGCTCTTCCCCAGTAACCAGTATTTATTTGGTGGTGGTAGCGGCCAATCCAAGGACAAAGGGTGGAATATTTTGTACCTTGGGGAAGTTTTGACCTAAGCTGGTAAAGATAAGCTTAGGAGGTTTTCATGCAGGTCCCCACATCTGTACCCTAGCGTTCAGAGTGGGGGAGGAACCTTGACATAGCCAAATATCATGTCTTTGTTTTTGCAAAAAGAGACAAGAAACGATCTTCAATGTCTTAAAATTTCCTAGATCTCTCTCTCTCTCTCATTCAGTCCCTCGTGATTTTTTCAGACAATCTTCTTATTTATATAATGTAGGTCATCCACAGAAGGTGAGTAAGGCTTTGTTTACACTAGCACTTTTGTTGGCAAAACTTTTGTCGGTCAGGGTGTGAAAAAACACGCCCCTGACCGACATAAGTTTCACCGACAAAAGTGTTGGTGTGGACAGCACTATGTCGGCAGGCGAGGTGTTGCTGCCAACATAGCTAACGCTGCTCCTTCGGGGTGGTTTAAATTATGCCGGCAGGAGACAGCTCTCCTGCCGGAAAGGGCGGCTACACGGGAGACCTTACAGTGGCGCGGCTGCAGTGGTAGAACTGTGCCACTGTAGGGTCCGTACTGTAGACATAACTTTAGGTGACTGCCCACAAATTGGATTAGGAATATTGAATAACCTGAGGCAGTAACAGTACAATGCCCCTCTGCACTGAGTAAAAGGGCCAGAGTGGCATGAAGGGGCCCTGGTGAAGGAGCTGGGGAAGGAGTCCCCCCAGTGCAGGCATTGAGGGTGGCACAGACTGCCTGCCAAGGACCTCTGCCTGCCAAGGTTGTGAGAGCAGGAAGGGATGTCTGGAGGGGGGCTGCCACATGCAGTGCTGGAGAGATTCCCAGCTGTGCTGTGTCTCATAGGGCAGCCTAGGGAGTCTGCTATAATGGATACAGGCACTCAGGGCTCTCCAAATTATGCTGAGGGCCTCTGCAGCCTCTAAAACAATCCGGGATTGGATGGTCAACAAAAGTGTCTTAAAGACCCCATAGTTTCCTCTGCCTCTGGGCCTACTAGAAGCACAGCACAGAATCTGACCCAGTATTATTTTAAAGGCTATATTAATGATTTTTTAAATCATTTCATCCGACGTAACCCATCTTCCCTCAACTAGTTCAGTTGCTGATCTAATATAGGGAACAAGCTGTTCCATTTCTGTTCATTCTTTTGTTCTCGTCGACCTCCTTTCTATAGCTGGCACTTGTTTCTGCAACCACAGTGCTGCTGGAGTTACGAGCCTTCTGAATTCTATTGCATACAAACGTACTAACACTTTGCAGCCTAAAGATTGTAAGCACCAGGATATGGTGGGGTTAATAAGAATATTTGCTGACACTGTAAAAGATACACTGTAACAAAGAAACCTGTTTCCTACAGATACTCATTAGACAGGTACATAATTAAGTATCCTAAATAATGAAATATATACTCTGTACATGGCTAAAAATATCAATCTGTAAATTAGTCATTGAAAGCTCTATTAATAAATAAACTCTCGATGTCAGCTCACAAAGATTTCAGCTCTACTTTGGACCATCAGTAAGTTAATGACAAACATATAAAAGTACAAATGCCTGCTGTTATGGTAGCGGCATTATTCACTTGCAGGCTTCTTGCTTTTCTTTATGCATATAGGAAACTGCGCCTATGAATGTTAATGGGATCAGTGTGGACTTGGACTTGATCTTGTATTTGTTGGGCTTCAACTCAAGTCAAGAAATGAAGGATTAGGTCCATGCTCCTTGGCATTCTGGAGTCGAGTATATGACATGGCTTAGGTGGACATATCACTCTTTACTGAACTGAAGTGGGAGGGGTACTCCTCAGTATACATCCTGGGGCAGGAGGGGATTATTCTCAGTGTACAGTTAGGAATGTGTATGTATGTCTGCAAAATTCTATTTAAATCCCCTTAGAAAAATGATTGAACTAATATCTTGACAATATTAGCTGAAATATCAATTACTTGTCTTGAAAGGTGGCACTTAAGTAAAATGAACCAATTTTTAGTGGGATAGACTCTCTAAATTATCTCATTATAAGGAGCGTGGTCTGGAGTATCAGACTGGGGGTCATGAGATGAAAATGCAGTCAATCGGACTTTTGCCACTGAGGCCAGGTTTACACTACACACTTTTGCCAGTACAGCTTTGTTGGTCAGTCATGTGATGAGATGTGATTTGTGGCTGACATAACTGTGCCGGCTAAGTCCCTAGTGTTGATGCAATTATACTTGCAAAACTATGCTTTAGCTTGTATACCTTATTTTGCTTGGAGTGGCTGGAATAAGCTGTGCTGAAGTTTTGCTGGTGTAAGCTATGTCCACATGAGGAGTATTTTGCTGGTACAGCACAGTGGTATAGTTATCCTAGCAATACCTTCCAAGTGTAAACATGGCTTCACTTCAGGAGGGGCCAGGATTTCATCCCTGGAGGCTGAGGTCTAATCCCAGCACCACCCTGTTACGGATGTGTTATACGCTCTTGGGTAAGTCACCTCTCTGCTTCATTTTCCTGATTTGTAAACAGGGGATAACACCTACGCTCCTAGGGTATTGTGAGGCTTGTCTAATTAATATTCGTACCCTACCTTGACGAGGTAAAGTGCCACATAAGTGTAAGTAGTAGTATTATGATTTGTTTAGGTTTAAATGATAGAAATAGGCAAATTGATTTGGGAAGAAAAAAGACACCCCTTTCATCCAGTGCTTCCTTTGCTCATTTCCAGAGCATAATCCCAACCAATATTCCCGAAGGTTCTGAAATGCTCAGATAACATCCTTTTTTTTTTGTTTTCCATAAGCCTCTGCACTTCTGCATTGTGGCCAGTATAGGAAATAGATAGCTGAATGCAGAGATTAAAAAAAAAAAAAAAAAAAAAAAGCTGTTCTCACAGTACTTCCTTCCCAACCGAAAGCTAGAAGTGCAGTAAATCTCATGAGACAGCCTGCTCTTGAAACCTTGAAACTTGCTGATTGTGCACCTAGCTAGTTTATGCAGCCACGTACATCCTCTTTCTGTTATCCCACTTCTTCTGTCTCCTTCAAAAGCTTGTTACATCCAGTGTTGCATCTTGTCTTACTTTGGATTGGGGTAGTGACTGCCTCTTCTCGGTGTTTGTCCAGAACCCTGATCCTGAGCGGGGTCTCTGGGGACTATCAGAATACAAATAATAATGCTATTAATGCTCTTGCAAGATTTCCAGTGAAGACTTGAAATGTTTTATATAAATGTAGATAGGGTGTATAAGCTCGGAAAGGCATCCAGATTTTAGATCTGAACTGAACCTCAGCTCCCTAAACCATTTGGAGTTGGCCCATCATTAACATAAATCAGCATGTCCATTTGTTCATCTAGTTAATTAGAAATAAATTAGTTACTAAGGGGTGCAAGTTGAATCCAACCAAGAATGTAAGAAAAGATTCATGTTCTGAATTTTCAGGCGACTGGATAGGTAGCACCCCATGATGCCTGACTGTGCAAAACTTATTCACACTGGTGAGCATTTACTCATGTGAGTATCTCCTTTGATTTCATTAACAATACCCTAGTAAGGTAAGTATTATCATCTCTGTGGAATGCATAACCGCCATACTGTTCGGAAGGGTACTGAGCAGTACCAGATGCATGTTTCTGGGGAAGAATTTGTGGATGTTGCCCAGTATGTAGTTCATGAGTGACTGGTCAGAGTGCTCACGTATTTAGCTGGGAGTAAATTTGCATGCTGCGGGCTGCGTGAGCAGGCCGGGAGTGGATGTTCTGGCAGCAAAACAGTGTATCGGGCACCGCAGGCTAGAGAATTAAGGGGACACAGCTGTTCAGCAGTCCAGATTGTACCCTGGGGGATGTCACAGTCTACAATATAAGCGAGGGTTGTGAGTGCCCAGCTTGCGTACCCATACTTGAGGAAGTTTGATGACATGGCTCTGTCGTGCCTCTGCTGCCACTCTCCACGCTACTGCAGCGACATTGCTATTTATGCTCATGCTAGCTCCCTGGGGGGTTAGTGGGAGTATGTGTGCACAAGCAGGGGACTCACACCCCGAGCTGGTAGTGTAGATGTAGACGAAGGGGTATGGAAGATTAAGCCTGAGGTGGGCAGAAGTTTGTTTAGGTTTGTACTCTCGATTTAGGATTTACTGGGGGGATTTGAGGGGAGAGCCCTGTGCGTCCTGGCCCTGAAAGAAAGGCTGTGGAAGAGGCCTGCTGACAGGCTGTGGTAGGAAGAAGTCCAGGGAGGCAGCGACAAGAAACCTTAAGGAGTAGATTTTGTCTGCTCGTCCATGGGTTGGAGCCCATTATAGAGGGCAGGCCTGGGTTCCCCCACCGGCCTCTGGTAATGGGGAGTGAGGCCCTGAGTAGGGCACAGGGATGGCGGAGAGCCCTGGGAGAGGTGTGTGATGACCATGGGGTGCAGAGTTAGGGCTAGACCTTTTGGAAGGACATTTGAACTTTTAATTGTTGGACTTTGTTACCCCAAAAGGCCTGGGACTAACCATGAGCTGGCTGGAGGGCCAAGTCATGAGACGAGGCTGCCCACTGGGGCCTGGAGCAACTGTGGACGGACTGTTAGAGAGGAGACAGCCTGTTATGCCACATGCAGCCACAAGGGAGCACTCAAGCAGAGAGTCTATTCTTCTGTAAGGGGTATGTGCAGGAGCAACTACTCACCAACATAAAGGTTGCACAATTGGGCTCATAATTAAGCATAAAAAGTGTCACAAATTGCAAAGAAACACTCCCAGACACAGCAAGAGCAGCATGTTTATGGTGTATGAAGATTAACAGAGAGAGAAGGTATGACTGTTCAAGTACTTTCACTTAGTTCATTCATCAAAAATCTGGGGCTCAGTTGTGCAAACCTTACTTATCTTGGTGAGCACTCAGTCACACAAGTAGTCCTATTGAAGTCAAGACACCCATGTGAATAAGTGTCACAGAACTGGGCCCTGTATGCCTTGTCTATGTCTATTGTCCTTTGTATGTCTGTTAAGCATTCAATATGTCAGTGATGGGCAACCTTGGGCCACATGTGACCCATCAGGGTAATCTGCTGGTGGGCTTCCAGACAGTTTGTTTACATTTGCATGGCTGCCCGCAGCTCCCTGTGGCCGCGGTTCGCTGTTCCCGGCCAATGGGAGCTGCACGAAGCGGTGGCCAGCATGTCCCTGTGGCCTGCGCCACTTCCCGCAGCTCCCATTGGCCAAGAACGGTGAACCACAGTCACTGGGAACTGTGGGCGGCTGTGCAAATGTAAACAAACTGTCTTGTAGCCCACCAGCGGATTACCCTGATGGGCCACATGCAGCCCATGGGCCACAAGTTGCTCACCACTGCAATATGTTGTTCTATTATTTATTTTTATTAGGGTTCTAAGTCAGACTGAGGCCCCATTGTGATAGGCACTGTACAACCACATAATTCCTGCCCTGAAGAGTTTACAGTCTAACAGGCAAAGAGTGGGATTAGGAAGTACTACTCTCTCCATTTCACAGAGGAGAACTGGGGTATAGAAAGAGATTAGATGACTTTCCCAGGGAGTCTGAGTCCTAGTTCAGTGCCTTAGCCACAAGAGCATCCTTCCTCTCAAGTATGTGAATGCATTTATTAGTTTGTTTACCATCACATGACACAGGTTGTGTTTGGTTCAATGAGTTAATATGCCAAAGGGGAATAGGATGCATAATTAATTTTTGCTTGTGAAACGAGTATATGAGCCATACGATATGCATATTACCCCATCATTCCTGACCACAAAGCAGAATTGCATCTTTCCTGCCAAACAAAGATGATTGCATGCTAGTTGCTGTACTAAACTTTTAATTGAAAAGTAACTCTATGCTTTTAAAAGATCTGGGGTAATAATTAGGATCTGATTTTTTTCATGCCTGACTCAGTCAAAATTCCCAGTTGTTCCATTAACTTCAAGGGGAATTTTGCCTGAATCAGTGTGAAGGATCAGTCCCATAATGTTTATGATTCCTTTTAACAAGTTTTTGCAATCATTCTTTGAACCTAAAATGACAGTGAAGTTTGCAGCTCTCTATTGCCTATCTCTAAGCTTTTAGAGCAAAAACATTCCGGGGGAAGTACAAGACAGTGGATGTTTTCTTCATACCATAATCCTCAGAAGCTGGAAAACGGCACTTTTGCAACAGATCCCTCAGATTTTCACTTCATTTCAACAAGTGAGTCACATAAGACTCAACCATTTCAGTTACGCAAAATCAATATGTTACCACACATGAATATGAGGACATTTCAAGGACAGTTTGTTACGTGGAGGGGGCAAGTGTGCGTGGGAAATGCATACACCGGGTTGGCACTAACCCTAAAGAGCCAGTTGTACATACAGATAGCACAAAACCACCCAGTGGGTGCATGGTTTATATAGGGATAATCAAATCCAGAAGAAGTAGGGGTTTACCAACTAATCTTGATCGCCATGAAACTTCATGCAGTGGAATCTTTTTCACACAACCTCATTGCTATAGGTGGAAGTCCACAATACACAGAACTGATATGAGCATATTGTGATGCATGGAAATAGTTCAGGATTTTCCTTCTCCTTTGCTACAGCGTGGCACTGCATTTGAGTTCACTATCGGCATGTTATATTGCAAATGTGAATGCAAAATATTGAATTGTGTTCCAGATACCTGGATGTGTTGTTCAAAACGTCAGGATACATTCAGATGAACAGTAGGCCATAGGGAATCAAGTAGCTCGGTGCTCGCTTGTTAACTAAATCAGCAATTTCCTTGGACTGCTACTTCAAGATTTTGTGACTGGTGATCTAGGCTCCTCCTCTGTGTAAATGGTGGATCATTACAGACTGCCATGCATAAAATGGTACACACTCTAGCAATGCTGGAGCTTGGGTGATGCCAGTAGTTCGTTTTCCCTGGGATGTTTCAAAAGCACAGTGTGCCCTAGCACTGTAGTCGGGCCACTGGTTCAAAATTGACTCAGAAGGATGAGGGCCACCTACTGTATTGCCAGCACCTGCATTTTCATGGGGAGGTTTTCCATCCAAGCACTGACCTGGCTCACCCCATTACCTCAAAAGTGAAAGAAATCTGTGTTTTCACAAACAGCCTTGTTTCTTCTCTTTTTATTTGTAAAGGGAAAAAAACCTTTGCTTGAAAGTCTAAGGCAATGTCTACACTATGGACCCGATAGGGGCACAGCTCTACCACTGCAGCTGTGCGGTCAAGGGGGTGTTTTTTTCACACTTCGACCGACAAAAGTTTGACCGACAAAAGCGGCAGTGTAGACAAAGCCTTCATGGCACCAGCTGTCCTGGCTGGAAATAAGAAAGAATCAGTTGCAGGTGGGAGCTCTCAGGTTTTGTTCAAATCCAATCTGGTCTTTTCTTCGGACACAGCACGACAAATGCACGCAAAGGATGAGGGAGAAAAGAATAGGAAAAGGAAGGAAAATGCAGCTTCTGTCTCAGATGCTCCAGCTTGGTTTTTGGAAGACCACAGGCATAGGACAGAGCAGATGATCCAGGTGTCCTCTGTTGGACCCCAGCTTTACTCTCCTGGCTTGGGAAGCATTTGGTGAGGCCACTTTTATTTCCCTTGGCCGGTCTGATGTTTTCTTTTAGTGAGGCTTAGTGGCTTGGAACCACTTTTATGCTGTCGCAACACGGGATTGCAAAATGAGATTGCCATACTCTTATTAGACAGGGTAAAAAGAGAGTAGGAAGGAAACAGCAGGAATTAGGTGCAGACAGAAATTGGCACACTCGAGTGGCTGGTTGGGTGGGGATAATAGGAGCCTTGGGTCCATATGTCGGGAGTTACAGCCATGGGGATGGTGATGGGGTCTGATTCCCTCTTCTAATTTGGTCAGAACATCTTTAGAGAGCAGGAAAAAGAAGACTTGACATGTGATGGTAAATCCTGGAGTTCCAGCACACCTGGGAAGGGATTGTGATAGGGACAGAGTTGCTAGTCGATGTGGTGAGGACACTGCTGCCCAGAGCTCCCTGCCAGGCTGAACTAATTGCTAAATTGTTGGCTTTTGTTGCTGAAGATTAGTTAGATTACAAGTGCTCACCAGAAATGCCGAAAAGGGGCTGGCAACATTCTCCCATCAAAATTGCCCCATCACAACGAATGTCCAATAGTCTGTATGTTGACACTTCCTTCCATTTTAGAAGATTCCAGCTGGTTGCTATAACAACCTCACTAGAAGCCTTGAAAAAACGTATTTATCAATGTCTTTACTCTGGACTCAGTTTACACTGTTTGTTTCTTTCGTCCATTTTGTACTTTCTTTCAGCAGCACTGTTGCGTGCTATGCTAATAGGTTACAATCACCTTCCTGCCACCTTTCCCCTAGTTTGGACAAAAAGATTTCCACCAAGGCCAGGGTGCAAAACCACAGTTCCCAATTCATACACACTGCCTGACTGCCTAAAAGTTAAAGCTTCCTCAGCGAGTTTTAAGTTACATTCTCCTTACCCTGCTCATGCAGTCAGAAGGAATGTATGTTACGGTGGCTTGACCCCTGGCTTTGTTCCCTTCCCTAGGGGCCCTGTCTGTGCACCACACAGAGAGCCCTGCTATAGTACAGGGATGTGCATATTCTAGTGTGCAGCATACTAGCCCACTTGTTCAATTCACTTTACATATCTTTGCTCCATATGCTGTTTTCCTCCACTGAATTGTGCAAAGTTGAGGGAATGTTCAGATCTGTGGTGCATTTTGAGAGAGCCACATAACTGATGTCTGGCCAGTTACAGAGAAGGCTTAATGAACCACTAACAGAAGCTCAGAGTTCGAAAGCTAGCTGGTTCACTAAATCTGCAGGCTCTGGAAAATCCACTGTGCATTCAAATCCTGAATAAGACACAAACAAAAATGAACATGGGTTGTCTTTCCTCAAACTGTGTTCCCTGCATGTTCATCATGAAACCACCACATAATTTGCCAAGACTAGCAGAACCAGAGGAACTGCCAGACCAGTGGCCCATCTTGTCTAGCATTCTGCATTTGGCAGTGGCTGGTACCAGGTTCTCCAGCACAAGGTTCAGGAAACCCCATGCTACCCGCTTATGAAACCTGCCCACAGGAGACGTTTCTTCCTAACCCCCATCTGGCCTAAGCCCTGAAACATAAAGGCTTTTAAAAAAATCCTTTTTAGTATAATTGTCAAACCCTTTTAAAAATCCTACTAAGCTGTTACCCTCAGTGATGCCTTGTAGCAGTGAGTCCCAAGCGTTAGTTATACACTGTGTAAAAAAGTATTTCCTTTTACCAGGTTTAAATTTGTTGCCTTTCATATTCATTGGCTGATCCCTTGTTTTTATGCTACGAGGAAGGATTAATGCCCAGTTTAGATTATTCTAAATCAGTTATTTTGTATACCTTTATAAAGTCATTTCTTATTCACCTCCCCTCTCAACTAAACCATGCCCATCGTTTCATATCTCTTCATTAAAGAGTTTTTCCATGTCCCAAATCATTCTTGTGCCAGGTCGCAGAACCTCTTCTATTTTTCATCTATACTCTTTGAGACAGAGTGACTGGCACTGCATGCAATATTTCAGCAGAGACTGCACTGTTCATTTATGTAATGGCATAATAATATTTTCAACATCATTCTTTCTGCATGCCAACAGTTTATTTGCTTTTTTGACTGTACATTGAGCTGTCTGCAATGTGCCTAGGTCCTTTTTCACAGTTTTATAGGAGAAGCCCAGGATCTGAATGTCTGGGAATTATAGGTCAGATTGAGGTGTATTGGCACAGTGATTTGGGTAAGCTTACACATCGCTTGCTAGATCTATTCCTGGCTCAGGCCTATGCTATTAGGGCCTGATCCAATGCCTTGATCCAGTTTTGAATGTTCCAAAAACAAAGCAAATTCAAATAACATTTTAACTTCCCTTTCCAAATACAGTAAACACACTTGTATTATGTATATTCTGCCTGAAAATCCAAAGCTTAAGGCTCTGATTCCTCCTCTGGTTTGTACTAATGTTCCAAGCAGAGTAAACTGGGACTTTTAAGACTTACTGCAATGGATCCTAATGACACCAGTTAGTTTTTTCTTTGCCCAGAAGAAGTCACTTTTTAATGTAGGACAAGAGAGAACTTTAAGGAAGGGCAAACAGCACCAAAAGGTAGAGGACTGGTTTGCTGCAGGATCCCGGTTGCCAACCATTATTAATTTGCACATTTCAGGATTTGTCTTTGGGGCTCTCCTCGTGCTGTGACGTTAAAAGTCTTGGCAGATGTGAAAAGTAAACACATTTCGCAGCATTTGTGGCCTCTCCGTAGGGGAGGAAGGTGTGACTGATCTCCGCTTTGCAACCCCTGGATAAAAACAATCAGCATTACCAAGGCACACGGAGAAAAACCAGGCCAGACTGTTAGGAGGTATCTTGGGGGAGCAGGAAAAGAGAGAGAGAGAAGATTTAAGAAGGAACAAGAGATTATGCAAATAGAGGCTGTGAATAGTATGTTGGCAAGACAGCCTCTCCAGAGATATCTTAGCACCTGCATTCTCCAGCAGGCACCTCCAACTCAGTGAGAATTTGGAGCAGCTTTTGAAGAAAAGGGACGGGGGAGAGGAAATCAGACTCAGAAAGTGCTCTCTAATTCCAGCCACGTTAAACTATAAACACTGCCAAAAAGCAGGTAATAAAATCTAATTCTTTCCGAGGACATGATGATCACTCATCTGACCGGGAATCAGAGCCTCCTGGGAATGTTTCTTCCTTTGTGGGGCTCCACAAAGACTTGACCTTGCAGCACTTCATATTTCATAATTGAACTCGATGCCCCCCCCACGCTTTTAACATCTTCCTAGATTAAAAAAAGGACATTAATCACCCGAGCCTCAAAGCGATGCTGAAAAGAAGTGAGAGGACACAACTCACAGATTCTCGGAGGCCTAGCTGCACTAGGTGATAAAGTGCATAGAAGGAGGGGCGGGGGGTGGGGAAGGGAAGGGAACAACCTGCAGGCACCAGTGTTCAAACATTGCAGAAATGTGTATGGTCTCCTATTGCCTCATTAAAACAGGCAGAGAGATTGTGGAAGGTACCCGAGTACCTCACTCTTGCAATTTATCTCTAGAGACAGGAAATCAGCTGCTGTTTAGCGGGGTGCTTGCTTGCTTATTATTTATGCATGTTTGTCTTGCTTTACTGACTAGAAAGGTTTCCATATTTTTGGATACAGCATCGTGGAATGAATGATAAACACAAGAAGCAGCCAAGAGATGGCAAAAATAGGTGACATAAACATGTCACTTGATACTTATGTATTTATGTATGCACTTACGGTTTGGTAGTCGCTATTGTGCATTAAACCTTTGTATTTATTGTAATGATAGCAAAATGTAGGAATGGAAAAAAATGCACCAGAAGAAGCAATAACATCAAGGAGGAGAGAAATGGCCCCTGGTTTTCAAGTGATTGTGTGTACGTTTTTAAAGACAACTGCGTTGAGGAGTTCAAGATGTTCCAGATGTGAGTGCTTATTAATTTCCTCATTAGCACCTATGTGATAGCAGGGCCTTCCCACCTTTGATCACCTATGGGAGTGGGAGTCGGGGTGGAAGGTAGGGACTCCCAGTTACAGCATGGCAGTTCTCATCCCTGGGTCTAACCTCCTCACTGGGGCAATATTGGGGCTAGGAGGGAGCAGCAACCTGAGACCCCAGCCCTTGGATTTCCTGCCTGGAGACAGTGGTGGGATGAAGCCTGAGGATGGGGGTGGCCCATAAGGAGAGGGAGTCAAACAGGATCCACCTGCCCATCCTTGGCCTGCTCTCCCTGCTTGGGCAGGGGTGGGGTATGAGGAAGAAGGAAGCGGTGAGCCGGGATCCTGAGGAGTGGAAGGGCGATCCTTTCCCCCCACGCCTGTCTCCTTTTCCTGGGTGTGGGGGGAAAGAAACAGGGGCCAGTGAGGCCCTTCCCTTCACTGGGACTGTGAGGCAAGGAGCCAGGCACCCAGCAGCAGCGGGTGAGATAAAGGCAGCCCTTTCTGAAGAGCCCTGTGGAGAAATGCCCTATCCCCATGGAGAAAGATCATCTACGCAGCTTTAAGTTGAAAGCAAAGCACCCCCTCCCCATTATATCCCCCTTGGGGGCGGGGGCATGGCAGCAGGAGAAGAGCCTGGTCAGAGGAGACAAACCACCACTCATGATCAGCAGGTACCTGGTCCTGGGGTTGCCCACTGGAGTTGGGCAGTTCCCCTCTCGTGTTCAGCTAGCACGAGTGCCATGGAAAAGGGCCACTGCACAAGCTTGGCCACCCTATACACTGTACCGCGAGGCAGCCCACCCCTGGCCCTTTCTCTGTCCAGCCACCCTTGATTGGGTAGCCTGGCTCTACCGACCCTGGAGACCTGGGATTATTGCGACCAATGTAAAATGATTCCTGCCAGAGCTTCCCAGGGTGTCTCTGGGGTTTTAGAGAGGGCCAGCCACTGGCTACCATCTCAAGGGTACACTCTTAGCCTTTCCAGATACTTTTCTGAGGCTCTGGGATATAAGGTTTAACAGTGTAATTCCATCTGGAAAAGACTTTGGATTAATTCCTCCCCCTCTTTTTTTTTTTACACGCTTCCAGGAAAAGAAATCAACCCCAACCACAAAACTCCTTTGTTGTAGGCTGGCTTCCTGCATCAGAGAGGAGACAGGCCTGTTCTCGGGTAGCTGACAAAGTATTAAACATTAGGCTGATCCCCTAGGATAGTGACAGTGACCCCCAGCTGGCTGTGTCTTTGGGGGAACTTAGTTCATTCCTGAACCTAAGGCTCTGTGGGGCCTGTTGAGGGAAGAACCCTTTGTGCAAGCAATGGTGCATTATGAAAGGGCTATTAATGCCGGGGCAGTGATGATCAGTTATTTCTAGATGGTTCACGGCTGATGGCACGATTAGCTGGTGTAACTGCAATGCCTCAAGAAATGGGGCCATGTGAAACCAGCCTCTCCTTCCAGAGACTGAGGTGAAACTCTGTTGTTCAGTGCAAGCTTTGGCAGCAGTGAGCAGCATCCTGAGGGGGTGATGGAAATAGACTAAATCCTCCATTTCCCTGCTAAAGAACACAGGAAGCAAATGCACGTTTCTCTGAGCACATGGTTAGCAAGACTCTTTTTGCTGCAGGTGCAGGGGGAGATCTGAACATTGGCTCTGAAGTATTTATAGTGCTGAAAGGGGGATAAAATGGATGCTAGGTGAAGGGCCAGAAAAGCAATCCATTTGCCGCGGACAATGCAGTTGTTGTTATTTTGATAGTGATCATTTTATGTTTCCGTGTCTCATTTGTGAAACTCACCTTGACCTCTCTGGGCCAGATCCTGCAGGTCTCACTCAGGCAAAACTGGAAGTAAAGTCAAGGTACTGAACAAAATCTTCCAGATTCGTCCCTAACACTAACAGTGATGGGATGACTAAAGCAACAGCGTGAGCCCCCAGAAGGATCAGAGAGACGCTGGGTATTTTGAAGGGCACAGCAGACAATGCATTGCATGAGCTGGGAGGGAACTAGAATCTAGCACCTAGGGAATGATTGATATGAACCAGAAAAGTTTTTTCTCCCTCAGTTCTGCAGTTCATCTCTCAGGCTGTCTCTGGCTCTGCTCTGCTCCTGCCCCAGGGCTCAGCTGCAGGCATCTCTTCAGGCTCCCATTTCCCCTCCCACAGCCTGGGGTTCCCTCACCATCCACACTGCTGTGCTCCCTAGGGAGTTGAAGGGGCGTGAAGGAGATTTCAGGCCAGGTTAGCGCAAATCTTAGTGTGTGATGACTGATAGGCAAAGGGGCGGGGGGTGGGGGGGGGGAGGGCACAACATTTTCAGTTCCGGTTCCTTGCAGGGTTATTGTGAGTTTCATTTAGGTGGTGGGGTGGTCCTGCCACCAACATGGCTACAAATTGCCATGAATCCTATTCCGATGTAAACCACTGAGGTTTCAGGGGTTTCTCTTTCCGCTAGGTTGATCCAGTGACCTTCAACAGAATTGTGCAGCAGAGAGAGCGCTGAAGCGAAAATGGGACAAAAGTGGTCAATGCTAATGCTGCTGTTGGGAGATTGTGTGTGTGCATCTCCCTGGGTTTGTATGTGAGGAGGGGGCAGAGCTGAAATCCTTTACAACTTCAAGACACAGACCCTCTTAAATCATCATTGAAAAGTCATTAGAAATCTGCCGGAGGAGCAGGGCACAGATTGCCAAGGGATGACTCAAACCTCCCTTTGCTTTCGACAATACCTGTAATGAACTGGAAGGGATGGGGTGGAGCTGGGAAACAGATTTCCTGCCATAACTAAAGTGCCCTTTCAGTCTGCTTTGCAACAGTTTTATGATGTGTTAGAATTTACATTCCCATGTTGTTAACCATTCTTCAGCTCAATGAAACGTTTTATCTGTCTGACCTCCACCTTTGCCATATGGTGGTGTAAACTGTTCAGTTTAAGCCCAGGCAAGTAAAAAAGGAGGGTCCAAGAAGCTCATTTCTCTGCTCTCACTGCTGATGGCTGCCTCCTTGTGTACCTTCCATGGAGACATTTGGAAAGCCAATTAAAAAAAGATCCAAATAGATAACCTAATAGCAGCTCAGAACATGCATCTTTTCCACTGCTTAGCCAATTTGCATATGCTGCTACACAGCTGCCATTTCCTTTTATGGTGTGCAGCGGTACTGATGAAACTCCATTATACGTTAGGGCTAAGAGTATAGAATGTTTTTAATATTGATCAAAATCTATTTTATATTGTCATTATGGCTTTATCCTAATTCCCCTAACCTTGATAACTTTTCCAGCCAGGATCACTTGAAAAAAGAGGATTAGTAAATCACTGCTCTAATATTGTAAAATAACCCGGTAATTCAGAATATAAAAAATGCCATTCTGCTCTGTTGAAGATATGCCTTGTTAACTTGCAAATGTCACTAAATCTCTCCTAGTGACGTGGGCCATGGAATTGACGCATGTTGCTGCTATATGATTTCCCTGAAAGGATAGTTGTGGATCTGGCAGTTGGTGCGGTTTATAGATCTTATCTCTGCCAAATGTGGTTACTGTTTAACCCATGCCAATGTCAATATATGGTGTGTGTTTAAGTATTATTCTATCCAACTTCTGCTTTGCTGTTGCTGTCCAATCCAGAGCAGACTTCCAAATCATTAGAACCCTACCAAATTCCTAATCCATTTTGGTCAATTTCAGAGTCATAGGATTTTAAAAATTGTAAATTTCATGCTTTCAGCAATTTAAATCTGAAATTTCACAGTGTTGTAATTGTAGGGGTCCTGACCCAAAAAGGAGTTGTGGGGTAGTCACAAGGTTTGTGTGTGTGTGTGTGTGTGTTTGTGTGTGTGTATGCACACACGCGGGGGGAGGGGTTGGGGTACTGCTACCCTTTCTTCTGCGCTGCTGCTGGTGGCGGCGCTGCCTTCAGAGCTGGGCAGCTGGAGAGTGGCAGCTGCTGGCTGGGAGCCCAGCTCTGAAGGCAGAGCCACCATTAGCAGCAGCACAGAAGTAAGGGGGGCATGGTATGGTATTGCCACCCTTACTTCTGCACTACGGCTGGCAGGTGCTGCCTTCAGAGCTGGGCACCTGGCCAACAGCTGCTGCTTTCCGCCACCCAGCTCTGAAGGCAGCGCAGAAGTGAGGGTTGCAATACTGTGACTCCCCACAATAAGCCCCCCTGAAACTCCCTTTTGGGTCAGGACCCCGAATTTGAGAAACACTGGTCTCCCCTGTGAAATCTGTATAGTACAGGGTAAAAGCACACAAAAGACCAGCTTTCACAGTCTGTGACACATTTTTCCTGGCCATGAATTTGGTAGGGTTGCAAGTGCTTTGGAGGACAGGATTAAAATTCAAAATGAACTGGAGAAACTGGAGAAATGGTCTGAAGCAAATAGGATGAAATTGAATAAGGACAAATGCAAAGTACTCCACTTGGGCAGGTATAATCAGTTGCACACATACAAAATGAGAAATGGCAGCTTAGGAAGGAGTGCTTCAGAAGGAGTGCTGGGGGTCATAGTGGATTGTAAGCTAAATACGAGTCAACGGTGTAACACTGTTGCAAAAAAACCAAACATCATTCTGGTATGTATTAGCAGGAATGTTGTAAGTAAGACACAAGTAGTAATTCTTCCACTCTACTCCGTGCTGATTAGGCTTCAGCTGGAGTATTGTATCCAGTTCTGGGCATCACATTTCAGGAAAGATGTAGGCAAATTGGAGAAAGTCCAGAGAAGAGCAACAAAAACGATTAAAGATCTAGAAAACATGACCTATGAGGGAAGATTGAAAAAACTGGGTTTGTTTAGGCTAGAGAAGAGAAGACTGAGGGGGGCCAACGGTTTTCAAGAACATAAAAGGTTGTTATAAGGACGAGGGAGGTAGATGGTTCTCCTTAACCTCTAAGGATAGGACAAGAAGCAATGGGTTTCAATTGCAGCAAGAGCTGTTTAGGTTGGACATTAGGAAAAACTTTCTGACTGTCAGGGTGGTTAAGCACTGGAATAAATTGCCTAGGGACGTTGTGGAATCTCCATCATTATATATGTAGTTTAGTTGCTCTTAAAAATCTCCAAAGTGCCCACAAGAATAACCTGCATTTGTGTGAGTGTGTTAATCCTTCATTTGAAAATGCCTCAGCCTAATTTTTAAAATACAAAGTCTCTGAAAGACAAAGTAAGGGGAAAGGTTAGGGAAGGTAGTGATAGGTCAGAAGTAAAAAATAGACAAAGGAATCTTTGACATTTTTGTCTGTAATGTGACGTAGCAAGTGTCAAAATGCTTTTTTACCGTAAAATTTTCAAAAGCCCCTCAGAGACTTAGAAATCTAAATCCCATTGAAAGTCAATGGGATTTAGGTGCTTTTGAAAACTGTAACTAGGTCACTAGGATAATGGCAGAAAGGTGTATGGGGCTCTTCCATGTAGAGATGGGCAAAAACTAACGTTTTGCAGCTAAAACCTACTGATTCACTTAGCTGTTTTTTCTGACTCCTTTCATTCACTTATTTATAAGAATATTCACAAAAAAACAAAAGAATACTAGTGCAAATATTTTGCCACAGTATTTGCATTGGAAGCACTTCCATGGCCATTTTGTGAAAGCTCTTTTTATTATTTGCACTTAGATTTACTGACCAATTCAGAATGTTCATCATAAAAAGGATGTCTCCTGTTTATTAAATGTAGGGCATCCAATGAGGGAACAGAAACAATATCATATGGCTCAGGTGACCAATTATATGTTGTGAAGCACAAATGATACATAGCAAATGGTGAGCATGATCGGTTTGTGAACAAATTACAAAGTAACATTTGTTCGCACCTACTAGTTCTTGAACAATTACAAATAAAGAACAAATCTGTAAAAACAACAATCTGCCTAGGGATAATTTATAACCAGAAGAACTAAATTCCTCAGATTTTGAGGAACAATGAACAATTTGACCAGCTCTGTGTGAATCAGTCATAACAGACAGACCCTTTTGACTTCTCCTGTACAGCTTTCACATGAATAGGCCCAGATCCTGCAAACATTTAATATGTGGATAATTTAACTCAAGTTACTAGCCTCTGAGGCCTTGGACCCACTGAAGTCAATGGAAGTTTTGCCATTGACTTCAATGTGTTCAGGATTTCAACCACACACATGGGGACTACTTACATGAATAAACTTATGCACACTGTTAAATGTTTGCAGGAGCTGGGCTATAGTTATTTCTATGGCTAGTTCTGGCTCTATTCAATGAAAGCTTCTGTTGACTTTGACTAACCTATTAAGATCCCAACTCCAGCATATTTAAATCTTTAATTTATTCTCTTGTTTACTAGATGGGTTTTGTAGCTCAAGAATATTGCTGCCTTACCGTATTTCTTGGCGTGCTGCTTATTGCATCCATTGGAAACAAAAAGGTAAAAAATAGTTGCAAACATAGAAAATAATGAATTTTCTGGATAATTTCAGTGGAGTGGATAGAGAGGGATGTGATTTGACTTCAGATAAGAGCCCACAAAAGTGTTTGGCACAGTGCAAAATGAAATGCTTTCCCTTTCTTCTGTGAAATGAAATTAAAAGGAAATATAGAAGCACTTTTGAACTATTTACTTTGCTTCCATCACTGTCCCTTTAGTGGACGGTAGCAGAATGCAAAGCAAAAAAGAAATCATTTCAAGATTTCTCAGTTTGGAGGCACTCAATAACTGTAGTGTTTTCTCCCTTCTCTTGCGTCTCATTCACCTTCTATTGAAATGCTTCAGGGAGTGCAGTGAAATTAACCCATTCACGGTGTGTCAGCTCATAATTAGAATTCCTATTCAGCCTTATTAGCCATTGATATTAGTCATAGGCCTGATTTTCAGGTCCACTGCATAGTGCACTGGAGAGGAAAAGAGTTTAAGTTGTATAAAATGCTATGCAAAACCGTAAAAAGTCAGCTGAATGAGAGTGTTATGCTCCTTTTGAGAGCAGGGATGAGTACTCCCTGCTACACATGGCATGCACTGATGCTTTGTGCCCTCATGGGAAGTTGGGCATGGTTATGAAAAACAGAGGCATAGTGAAGGGGAGAGGGGCTGTCGTGCATTTCGCTCTCTTAGGGCTGGTCTAACTAAAACTGGATTTAGTTAAATGTTGGTGCCACCCTGCATGGACACACTTAAATTGGTTTACAACTGGCTTATATCAATTCAGTTAGCTATGAGAGGAAGCTAAATTGATGTAAGTCACTTGTAAAGTGACGTAAGGCTGCACAATCACAGAGCTAAATTAACTTAAAAACCAATGTTAATTATGTCACATGCTGCTGGGGATACTCAGAATTGAGAGTCACTGAGTTACCTTTGCCTTAGCAAGGGTGAGGGTTGATGGAGATTCAACTGTGTGTCAGTTCCCGGCCATGCCAGTTTGCCTTCCTCACCAGAAAACTGTGAGATTCTATTAGTGATCCGCATCCTCCGAGCTCCTCAGAGATGTTTCTCTGCAATACACAGCACTTATCACAGGAGAGACTAAGTTTGTTGCTCTTTTAAAAACTCAGCACATTACAGCCTATTTACTTAACTGGAGTAAACACACCCTTCCCTTCAAACCGATCCCTGAGTGCTTTACAGTAACAATAAAGCCAGTTTATTAACAAAAGGACATAGGATAAGTGATACCAAGTAGAAGGAAGAAAGATAGAAATGGTTACAAACACACAAAAATATAAATATGCTTTCTAATGGCTAAGACCTAACTTAACAAGCTACTGTCTTTGTTCAATGGTAGCTTCCTCACCAATCTTCCTTTCCCAGCATTAGCTGGCTAACTTTTAGCCAGAATCCCCACAAAGTTCAAGGCAAACTGGTTTTCCTTGTCTCCTCAAGTGAAGGATCATACAAAGTCTGTGTGTGTGTCCTTCTATCTCAAGTCTACCATTGTTTCAAGGTAGAAATTGAACCTCTGGCTTCAGTCTCCTGTGTCCTTTTGGGGAGAGGAAGGGGTTGGAGGGGACTGACTCCCTCTTGATTAAATACTCCAATGTGTACTTCAATGTGATGCTTCCTGCCTCAATTTTATAATTTAAATGATAGAATCATAGAATATCAGGGTTAGAAGGGACCTCAGGAGGTCATCTAGTCCAACCCCCTGCTCAAAGCAGGGCCAATCCCCAACTAAATCATCCCACCCAAGGCTTTGTCAAGCCTGACCTTAAAAACTTCTGAGGAAGGAGATTCCACCACCTCCCTAGGTAACACATTCCAGTGTTTCACCAACCTCCTAATGAAAAAGTTTTTCCTAATATCCAACCTAAACCTCCCCCACTGCAACTTGAGACCATTACTCCTTGTTCTGTCATCTGCTACCACTGAGAACAGTCTAGATCCATCCTCTTTGGAACCCCCTTTCAGGTAATTGAAAGCAGCTATCAAATCCCCCCTAATTCTTCTCTTCTGCAGACTAAACAATCCCAGTTCCCTCAGCCTCTCCTCATAAGTCATGTGTTCCAGTCCCCTAATCATTTTTGTTGCCCTTCGCTAGATGCTTTCCAATTTTTCCACATCCTTCTTGTAGCGTGGGGCCCAAAACTGGACACAGTACTCCAGATGAGGCCTCACCAATGTCGAATAGAAGGGAACGATCACATCCCTCGATCTGCTGGCAATGCCCCTACTTATACATCCCAAAATGCCATTGGCTTTTTGGCAACAAGGGCACACTGTTGACTCATATCCAGCTTCTCGTCCACTGTCACCCCTAGGTCCTTTTCCGCAGACCTGCTGCCTAGCCATTCGGTCCCTAGTCTGTAGCGGTGCATGGGATTCTTCCATCCTAAGTGCAGGACTCTGCACTTGTCTTTGTTGAACCTCAGATTTCTTTTGGCCAAATCCTGTAATTTGTCTAGGTCCCTCTGTATCCTATCCCTACCCTCCAGCGTATCTACCTCTCCTCCCAGTTTAGTGTCATCTGCAAACTTGCTGGGGGTGCAATTCACAACATGCTCCAGATCATTTATGAAGATATTGAACAAAACCAGCCCCAGGACCGACGCTTGGGGCGCTCCACTTGATACCGGCTGCCAACTAGACGTGGAGCCATTGATCACTACCCGTTGAGCCCGACAATCTAGCCAACTTTCTATCCACCTTATAGTCCATTCATCCAGCCCATACTTCTTTAACTTGCTGGCAAGAATACTGTGGGAGACAGTGTCAAAAGCTTTGCTAAAGTCAAGGAACAACATGTCCACTGCTTTCCCCTCATCCACAGAGCCAGTTATCTCGTCATAGAAGGCAATTAGATTAGTCAGGCATGACTTGCCCTTGGTGAATCCATGCTAACTGCTCCTGATCACTTTCCTCTCCTCTAAGTGCTTCAGAATTGATTCCTTGAGGACCTGCTCCATGATTTTTCCAGGGACTGAGGTGAGGCTGACTGGCCTGTAGTTCCTAGGATCCTCCTTCTTCCCTTTTTAAAAAATGGGCACTACATTAGCCTTTTTCCAGTCATCCGGGATTTCCCCCGATCACATCTGCCTACTCCTTTAACACTCTCGGATGCAGCGCATCCAGCCCCACGGACTTGTGCTCGTCCAGCTTTTCTAAATAGTCCCGAACCACTTCTTTCTCCACAGAGGGCTGGTCACCTCCTCCCCATGCTGTGCTGCCCAGTGCAGTAGTCTGGGAGCTGACCTTGTTCATGAAGACAGAGGCAAAAAAAGCATTGAGTACATTAGCTTTTTCCACGTCCTCTGTCACTAGGTTGCCTCCCTCATTCAGTAAGGGGCCCACGCTTTCCTTGACTTTCTTCTTGTTGCTAACATACCTGAAGAAACTCTTCTTGTTACTCTTAACATCTCTTGGTAGCTGCAACTCCAGGTGTGATTTGGCCTTCCTGATTTCACTCCTGCATGCCCGAGCAATATTTTTATACTCTTCCCGGGTCATTTGTCCAATCTTCCACTTCTTGTAAGCTTCTTTTTTGTGTTTAAGATCAGCAAAGATTTCACTGTTAAGCCAAGCTGGTCGCCTGCCATATTTACTATTCTTTCTACACATCGGGATGGTTTTTCCCTGTAACCTCAATAAGGATTCTTTAAAATACAGCCAGCTCTCCTGTGTTGTTCTCTTACTGCAGCCTCCAATACCAATGAATATCCCATTGAATTTGGCCCCATCTGGTTTGAGGTGTTGGCCTCTTTCTTCAGTCTTGAGAAAACCCGTTTGCCATTCCTCTTTGATATGCCTGGTTTAAACACCTTTTGGTTATAGGCTTTAAAGCATATCATTGAGTATCCATATTGGCATACACAGCATTGTCACATACATTTCACAATGATATTATTGACCAGTGTGTTATTAGTTTTCAGATGAAGTCTTACAAGGCATATTTTGTACAGTGATGTATAAAGAACTGCCTTTGGTAGAGCACAAACCTTTTGAAGGATGTTTGTAAGTGCATCTTTTCTGGTCCAAACCAGCACACAATGAGCAAACAAGAGCGGAGATTCAAAGCCAGTCAGCCAGCATTATACTGTGGTGGCACATGCAAGACTGCTCATGGCTGATGAGACTGATTGGTATTGGTGGGGTCATGACATGATTCAACTTCCGGAGGCAGACCTTAATGACATAGGGTACAATAGCTCCACAGTGGTTGGATGGCGGTCAACCTGCTAGATCCTAAGCCAGCATTTCGCAAATGCGGCCACCGTGGCCGCATGCAGCCACCAGAGACTTTTTTTGTGGCCACAGCCTCCTGGGCTGGGGGAGGGGGAACAAAGTAGCAGCCCCTCCCTCTCCCTGTTGCTCCCGAATGCCCTGCCTTGGTGTTGGTTGCTGGGACCACCAGCAGGGGGTTGGGCCCTGTCCCTGTTTGGAGACACCTGGGGCACAATGCTGGAGGAGCAGGCACCTAGTGAGTTCCCTATCTTCTCAGAGGTGGTGGGGCTTAGGCTTTGGGGTTCATCTCTGGAGTAGAGGGGTGGCAGACTCTGGCCACGGGGCTTCGGCCTCCAGTCCCGGCCTCCAGCTGCATGGTAACAGGACCCAGGCTCTGGGGCTTCAGGCTCTAGCCCCCCAGATGCCTCCCCTGCTCCCCATCCAGGGCTTAATTTGTCCCCAGGCTTGGCAGGGCTGAGTAGGTCTGCTTTGAAAAGTGATATTTGTATGTTTGTGTCATAAATATCAAGGGAAGGGTAAACACTTTTAAATCCCTCCTGGCCAGAGAAAAAATACTTTCACCTGTAAAGGGTTAAGAAGCTAAGACAACCTTGCTGGCACCTGACCAAAATGACCAATGAGGAGACAAGATACTTTCAAAGCTGGAGGGGGCAGAAACAAAGGGTCTCTCTGTGTTGTCTTTTGGCAGGACCAGAGCAGGAATGCAGGTCAGAACTCCGGTAAAGGGTTAATAAGCAATCTAGTTAGATTGTGTTAGAGTCTGTTTTGTTTAAATGGCTGATAAAATAAGCTGTGCTGAATGGAATGTATATTCCTGGTTTTGTGTCTTTTTCTAACTTAAGGTTTTGCCTAGAGGGATTCTCTATGTTTTGAATCTGATTACCTAGTAAGGTATTTACCATCTTGATTTTACAGAGGTGATTCTTTTACTTTCCTTTAATTATAATCCTTCTTTTAAGAACCTGATTGTTTTTTCCTTGTTCTTAAGATCCAAGGGTTTGGGTCTGTGTTCACCTATGCAAATTGGTGAAGATTTTTATCAAGCCTTCCCCAGGAAAGGGGGTGTAGGACTTGGGGGAATTTTGGGGGGAAAAGTATTTCCAAGTGGGCTCTTTCCCTGTTATTTTTGTTAGATGCTTGGTGGTGGCAGCAATAAGGTCCAAGGCCAAAAGGTAAAATAGTTTGTACCTTGGGGAAGTTTTAACCTAAGCTGGTAAAAATAAGCTTAGGGGGTTTTCATGCAGGTCCCCACATCTGTACCCTAGAGTTCAGAGTGGGGAAGGAACCTTGACATGGTGGCAGAGCAGTGGGATTAACTTGAAATCATTTTGAGATCAATTTGAGACTTTTTGAACCAGAAGCAGATTTTAAAAAAGGACATTTTTTCCCCTTTGGGCTGCTGGAAAGCAGATTTTAAGCTGAAAGCAGTTAGAGGTTTTTTTTTTCTCTGCTTGGGGGCCCGAGCATAGACAAAAGGGAATTGTCTTTTGTGTGCTGGAGTTTTCTCTACCTAAAGGCAGGGTAGTTAACTTCCTGCAGGGAAATTCACAAGTCTTCACAGACCTGAAGATGTGTTTTTTTTTAACCTAAGAACAACTGGTGGGGGGGAAGGGCGGGGTTCTGTCTATTTGCCTGGAGACAAAGGTGTTAGTGATTGTCAGCCTACAGAAAAATCCTTAAAAAAAACCAAAACAACCTATCAGAGAACATAGGTATCCAGTTACAGCACAACCTGTTTTTTTTGACAAGCCAAGTTTTTTTGTTTGTGCTGTTTTGTTGTTTTCTTTCTAACACTCGGGTGTAAAGTTAGTTAAAAACAGAGAGGCAAACATGACAGAGCCCAAGGCAGAAACAGCTAGAGAGGCTGCCCACTGGAGAGAACTGGAGGCAGCGAAAGAGGCAGAAAAAAACCCCAAGAGCCTGCTCACAGGAGAGCTATAGAGGCAAAGGAAAAAGAGAGGAAGCATGCACTGGAGATGGAGAAGGTAAGGGCTGAGCAGAATCTACTGGATAACCCTAACCATCCTTCCCCAACAATCCACAAATGGGAGCGACTATGTCCACAGAATGATGAATCCAGTGATATTGCTGAATATTTTCTCACCTTTGAAAGACTGCACTCTCCATAAAATTCCTGAAGCTCACAAGATGACCACATTGGTCGCAAAATTAACTGGAAGAGCTCTGGACATATTCAATAAAATGCCTATTGATGAGGCTTCTGACTATAATAAGTTCAAGGATTTGGTTTTAAAGAAATTTCAAATTACATCTGAAATGTACAGAGTAAAATTTCGAACCCCTAAGAGAGGGCCTGGACTAAATAATGTGGCTTATCTAAACCAGATGAAGGATCTGTTAGATAAATGGGTCCAAGGAAGGGGTGTCACTAGCTTTGATGGAATGTGTGATTTGATAGCTATTCCTGAATATGTGCAAGGAGGAAATAAAACAGTGTTTATGGGATAAGGAAATGAACTCAGCAGAAAGTCTTGCTTCTTATGCTGATTGATATGAGCAGTCTCAGACTGCCAGAGAGGCGGGGCAAGGAGGAACAAAACGGGTGGAGGGAGGAGAGAGGAACAATCCGCAGTTGGAGTGGATTCCAGAAGGAACACCCTCAGACCACACCCTACTACCGGGGGCAGCCCCAGACCCCAACTACACACCAAGGAATACTCCAGATACCTTATCGTCCGGACACACTGTTCTCCAGCAACCCACCTCGCCCCAGTGACCTGTCAGCTGGACGACGTTTTACATGTAATGAGCCAGGGCATGTGAAGGCCAACTGCCCCAAGAACCCCAACAGATTACAGTTCATTGCACCGGAATCACACCAGACGTCCTCAGGCCCAGATACCCTCAGAGTGGAGGGAAACTGTGAGTGTGGGCGGGAATAAGGTCACCACATGGAGGAACACTGGAGCGCAAGTGTTGGCTATCCATACTTCCTTAGTGGACCCCAATTTAAATTGACCCAGAGATCCAAGTGAAAATTCAACCCTTCAAGTCCAACTCTTTCAATTTGCCTACAGCCAAGTTGCCTGTCCAGTACAAGGGCTGGTCAGGAACGTGGACTTTTGCAGTATATGATGATTATCCCATCCCCATGCTGTTGGGGGGAAAACTTGGCCAATCATGTGAAGCTAGTCAAGAGGGTGGGAATGGTCACCCGCAGCCAGGCTAAGCAAGCCGTCACGCCTAGCTCTGTTCCGGAAACTTCTACCAGGACCTGGTCAGAGGTGATGGACCTGGACCCCATGCCAATCTCTGCCACAGCAGTAGTGGATCCAGTCCCAGAGACCCAGACAGAGCCAGAACCAGCAGAATAACCAGCACCAGATCCATTGCCAGCACTGAATCCAGTACTTGCAACCCCAACACCAGAGGGCCCCACCGAACCTGAACCGGCAGCAGCCGATAACCCAACACAAGAGGCTCAGCCGAAGCCTGAAACCCAACATAGTGCACCAGCAGAGAGCGGTTCACAGTCAACGGAAACAACCCCATCCCCTACATCGCTTCCAGAGGGACCAAGCCTAGGTCCACAATCCAGTGAGGAACTGATGTCTCCAGCATCAAGGGAACGGTTCCAGACCAAACAGGAAGTAGATGAACACCTCCAGAGAGCTTGGATGGCGGTACGGAGCAACACACCACCTCTCAGCTCTTCTAATCGATCCAGAGAATTAAAGGTTTGTCAGTTTACAGCCCAGGGAGATGACGACGCTGAGTGGCCTGAAGGTGTCTCCTACGAAGGGAAAAGTGCTGGTGGCGTGGAAGAGGTGAACCTCTCCATGACCCTTGGGCGTATGCAGCGACAGCAGATCAAGGAGCTGTGCACTAGCTACGTGCCGACGTTCTCAGCCATCCCAGGACTGACTGAATGGGCATACCACTCCACTGACACAGGTAATGCTCACCCAATTAAAGTCCAGCCTTACTGGGTGTCGTCTCAAGCTAAAACTGCTATAGAACGGGAGATCCAGGACATGCTACAGATGGGTGTAATCTGCCCCTCTGGCAGTGCATGGGCATCTCCAGTGGTTCTAGTTCCCAAACCAGATGGGGAAATACGTCTTTGCGTGGACTACTGTAAACTAAATGCTGTAACTTGCCCAGACAACTATCCAATGCCATGCACAGATGAACTATTAGAGAAACTGGGATGGGCCCAGTTCATCTCTACCTTGGACTTAACCAAGGGGTACTGGCAGGTACCGCTAGATGAATCCGCCAAGGAAAGATCAGCCTTCACCACACATGTCGGGCTGTATGAATTTAATGTACTCCCTTTCGGGCTGCAGAATGCACCCGCCACCTTCCAAAGACTTGTAGATGGTCTCCTAGCGGGATTAGGAGAACATGCAGTCGCCGACCTTGACGATGTGGCCCTATTTTCGGATTCCTGGGCAGAACACCTGGAATATCTACAAAAAGTCTTTGAGTGCATAAGGGAGGAAGGACTAACTGTTAAGGCTAAGAAGTGTCAAATAGGCCTAAACAGAGTGACTTAGCTTGGACACCAGGTGGGTCAAGGAACTATCCACCCCCTACAGGCCAAAGTGGATGCTATCCAAAAGTGGCCTGTCCCAAAGTCAAAGAAACAGGTCCAATCCTTCTTAGGCTTGGCCGGTTATTACAGACGATTTGTACCGCAATACAGCCAAATCACTGCCCCACTGACAGACCTAACCAAAAAGAAACAGCCAAAAGCTGTTCAGTGGACTGAAGAGTGTCAGAAGGCCTTTAACCAGCTTAAAGCGACACTCATGTCTGACCCTGCGCTAAGAGACCCAGACTTTGACAAACGGTTTCTAGTAACCACAGATGTGTCTGAGTGTGGTGTGGGAGCAATTTTAATGCAGGAAGGATCGGATCAAGAATTCTACCCTGTAGTGTTTCTCAGCAAGAAGCTGCCTGAGAGGGAAAGCAACTGGTCAGTCAATGCGGGGATTCTGGGGGGAAAGATGTTTCCAAGTGGGCTTTTTCCCTGTTATTTTTGTTAGACACTTGGTGGTGGCAGCAATAAAGTCCAGGGGCAAAAGGTAAAATAGTTTGTACCTTGGGGAAGTTTTAAGGTAAGCTGGTAAAAATAAGTTTAGGGGGTTTTTCATTCATGTCCCCACATCTGTATCCTAGAGTTCAGAGTGGGGAAAGAACCTTGACAGTTTGTTAATATCACTTTTCACAACAGACTTATTAGCTAGCAATAAATAAATTACAATGATTTGGATTTGTATATGTGAATATTTATTTGTTTTTCCTAAAGCTTATTAAGTGTTTTAGGAAAAAGTGTGAGAGCCCCCACCAGCAAGAGTTGGTGGCCACACTCTGAGGCCATCAAAACATTTGTCCTAAGAACCCCTGCCCTAAGCTGTCTCATTCTGTTCAGTAACACTCTGCATACAGTGCAACAAGTGTCACTGGTGGTAGGATGGCCACACGCTGATGCACCTCCTATTTCAGAGCAGTATCAGCGCTGTGGTTGACCCCTGCAGCCAGAGATCAGGTTGGTAGCCATTAAGGGTGAACCCCCACCAGCATAAAGTTCCTGCATTGCTGCTTCTAATTATCCTGGGAGCCGCCATCAGTTGATTTGGCAACGCTGACACTTGCCTTCACTCTTTTCAGGCCATAGAGACTTGCACTTAAACATGCCCAAGGCCGCCTTCATATATAGTGTAAGCAGCATAGTTTGGGGGAAATAGTCAGCAGCAAGGAGCATTACTCTCTTTCAATGTGTTCTTATGGGTTTCCTTTCCTTTGCGGGTATTTTTTTGGCTAAGGGGACTATCTGGCCCTATAAATGCACACCTTCTCATGAGGAAAGCAAGAGCCAAAGCTTCTTTGTTTGTGTGTTGATGTCAAACATACATACATTTGGCCAGCCTGCAATTTGGAGTCCCATTGTTAGGTCCTGGCTCCCAGCTTGGTTATAAAGTCCTCCCTTAACATTCAATTTCACAAACCAATGCTCACATCAGAAACAGTCAAATAATAAATCTGAAGTCTAAACCCCATATTTACTAAGGCTGTGATCCTACAAAACCCACTTAAACACAAGTAGTCCAATTGACTAAATAGGATCACACATGAAAACAAAGCTAAGCATGTATGCCTGTTTGCAGGATCAGGTCATAAAATAGTAAATATTTTCTGCAAATCAGAAGTCCTTTGAAATGCTTTTACTTCTTATTTTCTGCAATTCTTGTTAGTTTAATCAATCACCATGCTCTTTTAAAATTAAAGAGTCCAAAATATTCTGCTTGAACTCTAGGGTGGAGGAAAATAAATGCAAGCAGTGAATTTGTTCCTTGTGATCTGAATTTGGAAGAAGTAGAGTCAAATTATGCACACGTATTTATGCGGAATAAATCAGTATATTAAAACCAGCAATATTTGTACAGTGATTACTTGTGGATGCATATAACATTGTAATGTCCTGATAATAGAAACTATTTATTTTAGAAACAGTCCAGAGGTTGCTAATTTCCAAATAATAGGAAATGGTTTGCTTGTTAGGTTTTCTTTTTTTAGTACTTCTACTGCATATAGAGTGGAAATATACAAAGGATCAGAGGAAAAAGCAGTGTGAAAAGTTCAGGATCTCCAACAGCTATGGCGACCCCTACTGTACAACTGCAAGAGCAGATTCTATAGCAAAATGGTAAGGACTGTGTTCTTCAGGTTTTCAGATAGATTTCTCTCACTGTGCAGGAGTCAGAAATGTTTAAAAATGAATGTATGTGTGGGCAAACAAGCATGCATGCTGAAAAGCAGGGCCTTTATTATTTTCCTATGATTATACTGTCTGAACACATATTTGAAAAAAATATATTTGCAATGACTAATTTAGGCGATCTAGTGGACATTCTTTTACCAGTTTATTTCTTCCTCCTTCTACTTCACTCCATGGCCAGGGCATATGAGACAATGGTGAAGGGGGTGATTATTATTATTAATCCTGTATGGTGTGTGTATGGCACTTTCTACACAAAGCCAACCAGGTTCCAACCCTGGATGCACTGAGAGTTGAAAGTTATCACCTCACAGGACTTCATAAGCTAGGACAGTAAGCAAAAGCTTGGTGAGATGGGATGGGCAGATGAGGGCTAGCAGTAGAGAGCATGAGCTATGCTTGTACATATACATCTGGTTAGTTGCTCTTAGAGGTTTTGTTAAAATTAGTTTAATGCATTAAAATGCTGTGAGTGTCTAGGATGAAAAGCAGAGTGGGCCCCTTTTACCAATGGAATTTGATTATGCAGATGAAAGGATTAGCCTAGGTCTTACCTAGCTCTTGGAGGAGTCGGATGTGGGACAGGCAGATATCCCTGCAGGCTAACAAGGCTGAAGGAGAACATTTTTTCTGGGACTCTTTGCCATCTTATACTCCCCTAGAACAGGGCATAAGGAAGAAATGTGTTTCCTCTAGTACTTGATGAAATTAAGTTACATAATCAGTAGGTCACGTCTGTGGAAAAACCCTATGGAATTTAATAGATGAACCAATCTATGTAATTTACTAGAGAACGATAGCCATTTTATAGGTCTTTTGAACCATCCCATCAAATTTGATAGCAATGATATAATTCCTGATTAAATTACATAGGATGCTTCAAATCCCTATGCAAGGGTATCATCTTTTCTTAAATCCTGTAGGCTTTTAGAATGTCTATAGACACTTCTAAAACTTTATAGGCTCTTGGTTTTATCCCCCTATGGGAGTTTTTGATATGGGAGAGCTACGTAGGCATGGAAAAAAAGGAGGAGGTATCCACAGGTCCACAGCTCCTGGACTGCAGCAAGGAGGGGAACGGAGAACCTACCCCAGCAGCAAGCAGGCTTGCATTTACTTAACTTACATTAGGCTAAACAAAGGGAAAATAGCTAAACAGCCAAGGAAAACTATCAAGAGTTAAAGAACAGTCAAAAGACACATTTAAATAATTGGAGGAGTACTTGTGGCATCCGATGAAGTGAGCTGTAGCCCACGAAAGCTTATGCTCACATAAATTTGTTAGTCTCTAAGGTGCCACAAGTCCTCCTTTTCTTTTTGCGGATACAGACTAACACGGCTGCTACTCTGAAACCTGTGATTTAAATAATTGAAGAAGATGAGAGCAAACTAGAAGAGAACTCACCACAGACATGCCTCTTGTGGCTGGGCATGGAGTAGCTGCACTCTCCCTCTAGAGCCTCCTGCTGAGAGCTGCTCAGTCCTGCAGTGATCTGCCTCTTCTCATGTCTCAGCCCCCTGGCCAGGTCCCATTTTAATCCCTCACCCTCCAGGGTAAGAGCCAGTGTCAAATACCCTTACAAAGGGCCTTTGGCCTCAACTTGCTTCTCTGAGGGGCTCTCAATCATCCTTATCCCCTTCTCAGGGGCTGTCAAGGTTCCTTTCCCACTCTGAACTCTAGGGTACAGATGTGGGGACCTGCATGAAAAACCCCCAAACCTATTTTTACCAGCTTAGGTTAAAACTTCCCCAAGGTACAAACTATTTTACCTTTTGCCCCTGGACTTTATTGCTGCCACCACCAAGCGTCTAACAAATATATAACAGGGAAAGAGCCCGCTTAGAAACGTCTTTCCCCCCAAACCCTACACCCCCTTTCCTGGGGAAGGCTTGATAAAAATCCTCACCAATTTGCATAGGTGAACACAGACCCAAACCCTTGGATCTTAAGAACAAGTAAAAAGCAATCAGGTTCTTAAAAGAAGAATTTTAATTGAAGAAAAAGTAAAAGAATCACCTCTGTAAAATCAGGATGGTAAATACCTTACAGGGTAATCAGATTCAAAACATAGAGAATCCCTCTAGGCAAAACCTTAAGTTAGAAAAAGACACAAAACCAGGAATATACATTCCAGTCAGCACAACTTATTTTATCAGCCATTTAAACAAAACAGAATCTAACTAGATTGCTTATTAGCCCTTTACAGGAGTTCAGACCTGCATTCCTGCTCTGGTCCTGGCAAAAGGAAAAAAAAGCATACAGACCGAGAGAACCCTTTGTTTCTCCCCCCCCTCCAGCTTTGAAAGTATCTTGTCTCCTCATTGGTCATGTGCCAGCAAGGTTATCCTAGCTTCTTATCCCTTTACAGGTGAAAGTGTTTTTCCTCTGGCCAGGAGGGATTTAAAGGTGTTTACCCACATTTATGACAGGGGCCTTCTGCCACCTTCCTCAGGGGCTGGTAGGGGAACCCAGGCCCTTCCACTACACAGTCCAGGGACCCTATAACTGGCACCCAATGTCTGCTCTGTCAGACTCCTTGCTGCTCCTTCCCCAGATTTCTTTCTACCATAACCTCTTTTTCAGGCCTTCTTCCTACAACCTCTCTAGGTCCACCCTTCTTTCAGGGATAGGACTTGAAGGGCTCTCTCCTGGAAATCCCCCCAACAAAATCCCAAATTAAAAGTACAATCAAACCCACTGCTGCCCTCCTCAGAACTGACCTTTCACCCCTCTCTGTCTCTCAGTTGATCCCCTTCCCACAACTCTCTCTCTCTTTGGAAGTCCAGAGCCTGCTCTGTCACCTGGGTTCATCACCAGAGCTTGTTCCACCTTGGTGGCTGCACTCAGTGTGCTGTGTCTCTCCTGGCATCCTGCCAGACTTAGCTACTCAGGAGAGGATCCCAGGGCCAACTGTCCCCCAGGGCTTCCTCTTTGACCCTGCTGGACTCTCAACTCTTTAACACCAAAACAAAGACTGCAGCATTCTTTCCATCTCTCCCTGCAGCCCCCTTCAAATCTGAGCTTCCTTTCTTTATAGTTAACACCCCTCCACCCCCGAGTTCTTCCCCAGCTCGGCTTCATCTTTCATAAAGCCTCACCCACCCTCCAGGTGCAGTCAGTTGGGTTAATTGGCCTCTCAGGCCCACATTAACCCTTTCCTAGTGAGGCTGAGGTATAAACCCCATCATGGCCCATAAGTAAAGGTTACAAATTGTACATGAGAAAAAGAAAAGAAATTAAAAATATCTTATCATGTGATATCGTCTCTTTCTCTCCCACCTTAGTAACTGCCCTTTGCCTTGTTGTCTCTTGAGACTGTAAACTCTTTGGGTGGGGGGGGGGAAGCATTTGTCAACTTACATGTCTGAAGTGCTTTGCACACTTCTGAGTGACTAACAATCATTCTTCAATGTGTCCTAGATGGGACCAAATGAGAGGGAAATAAAAATTTGTCTGGGTTTTAGCCAAACAGATACTTAGAAAGTGTTTGCACCAGGGGGACTCTTCAAGTGCCTGGTCATTTTCCTGGCCCTCCCTCTGGGAAAATCATATCACTGTGTCAGCTCCTTTGGCTTCCTAAGCAATGTAAAGAGCAGGCACAGCCTAGCAACAATCCAGCCCCAGGAGGGAAGCAATTTGCAACCTCTTCCCCTTCTTGCCACTAATATAATAATATACCTTGGAAACACTGTCAGGATAATCTGAAAACATTAATGCTGATGGATCTGATAATGCACACAGCTTATCTGTGCTCTTGGAATGAGTATTCATCACATTTTCACATCTAGCTGATGCACTGCTAGACTGATGTGCAGTGAAATGGGGTCCCTGTGTATACACCGTATAGCTTGTGTATTATCTATTGTATTTTTTTGCAAAGAGCTCCTTTGTGTTATAAATCTTGTCACTAGTGCAGCCCAGCTGGGATTTGCTGGAAATGTATGTGGTCTGGCAACACCTCTTACTGAGTGGTTGAGTCCCTAAAAGCTTTGTTTCAAATGATGAAATGAAAACAGAGGAGACATAATTAGCTGGTGTGTAATAACAGAAATGCTTGTACCCAGCTACTACAGAAGTTATTTAATGAAGGATAATCTGGATGGAAGCATGCACACAACAGCTGTAAAATATTCAAGTCTTTAAATGAGAGAAGAGATATCCAGAGGAGGGTTTGCTAAAGTGATTAAGAGAAATGCCTTTCATAACTGTTTTATGTAGGGTTCATGATTCCTAAACTTGTAGCTTTCTTGAAGCCATAGTAGCAATACAACTTTTATACACCACTGATACTTAAAAGCTAAATACAGCACATTAATTTTATATGTCTGAGTGAGACCATAAATGTACTGTTTTTGATGTTCAGAAAACCCTATATTTGCTTTTGAGAAGCATCTCCAGCTTTTTCCATTGTGGTAGATTGTTGAGGGTCTATGGGTGAGCAGTTATTAATCTTAAACAACAGTAAATTTATTTCTAGGGCTTGCCTTTCCTTCCTCCCTCCCAAATGAGCATAGACAATTATTTGAGTTCATCCACAAGTGACTGGGCTTGAAGGAGGAATCACTTGGTGAAATTCTATGGCCTGTGTTACACAGGAGATGAGACTAGGTGATCATAGTGGTCCCATCTGGCCTTAAACATCTACATTTATCCTTTTTTGCAAAAATTCTGGCCAAATGCTGAGAACATCAGGCACGTGTGGGTAGAGGCTTCCCCACAGACTCTGTACCTCCCCAGTAATGCATCATGGTTTTTCTGATGAGCTGTCGTTCAGCCTGATTCAGCTATTCTGCTTTTCATATTTGATATCCTTCTCTTTTCAAAACCTCATGAATTGTGCACATTGCAAATATAGCAGGTTAGTATGATTTTTTATTACTATTCTCATAGGTGCGGGACCTAGGAGTATGAGGGGGTGCTGCAGCATCCCCAGCTTTTACCCGGGTCCTGGCTGCCAGCCCTGCGCCGGGGTCCCGGCTGCCAGCCCCAGCCTTGGCCCCCTTACCCCTGTCTGGGTCCCCCCCTCCCGGAGACACTGCTCTGCTCCCAGCCCCCACTTGGGGGAGGGGGAATGCAGACAAGAGTAAGGGGGCTGGCTTTCAGCACCCCCACTATTAAAAATGTTCCAGCACCACTGATTATTTCTGTGTCCTCTCATTGAAATGATTCCTCACTACTTGGAAATCGGGACAATATTAACTATACTATCGAATTTAACTCAAAGATGTTCATTATCTATCTAATCTAATCTAATCTATCTATCTATCTATTTCTTTCAAATTCTACAATGTGAAAGGTGGAAATGATAAATATTAATGTATTTCTCAGAAAAAGGAATCTGAACTTGATACGTTAATTCTTGCGATGATGGCAATCAAGAAGCAGCTAAAGAGATTACTCCTGTGACACTGGTGGGCCAGGTGTCTGTGCATGCCAAGGTCCCCATGCCTCAGCTGAATCCTGACAAACACATAGCTGAAATCAGTCTGGCTCACTTGTGTGTTAATATTGTAAACATAGGTATTAGAGTTATAAGAATGTGTTTAGTGTTTAGACTCTATGGAATGCTTGTGAGTTGCTGCCTGCATTAATCTCACCTATAACATCCGTATGCTGTATTGTAAGATATATCTGAATATTTGCATTGTAAGCCTTTATTATTAGTAAATCACTAGACAGGAGAAAGATATTAACCAGTGTGAAATGCTGGTCTCCAACAGAAGGTATTCTGTCCTGCTTGACAAGCAAGGCCCATTGACAACAGACAGGCTAGAGTGGAATGTTAAACAGGACAAAAGACTTTATTGTTTATTCTCCCCTCCACCCACAAAGGTGAGTCTTGCAAGTGAATTCCTCCCATCAGCTGAGTTTGCAGCTCAAAGCCAAGTGGGGAAGAGAATAAAAAACCCTAAAAAGGAGGAATTGTTTCTCTATGCTGCTTGGACTCTGAGGATATATCTACACTTGAATAAAAGACCCTCAGCATGGCTGCTGCAGGCCCAGGTCAGCTGATTCAGGCTTGTGGGGATCAGGTTGTGGGGCTAAAAATTGCTGTATAGATGTTCAGACTTGGGCTGAACCTGGGCTCTGGTGCCTTCCCTCCTTGCAGGGTCCCAGAACTTGGCTTCAGCTTCAGCCTGAGCCCCAAAGTCTACACAGCAATTGTATAGCCCTGCAACCCTAGCCTGGCTAGCCTGAGCCCGCTGACCCAGGCCAGCTGCAGGTGTCTAACTACTGTGTAGATATATCCTATGGGGCAAGGTTTTCTAGGCATAAGTAAGAGAACCGCAGTGCTTAGCCTGGGTTAGCCCCAAAGGACATATAGAGTTTGTTTATTCTAGAAGCTTCTATTACCTTTTGAAACTTAAGATTGGAACTCATATGTGTGAGTATGTTTACTCTGAAACCTGTGTTAACCTTGTAAGTAACTCTCATTTCCTTTTCCTATTTAATAAATCTGTAGATAGTTTATTATAGGACTGGATACAAGCATTATCTTTGGTGTGAGATCTAAGGTGCAATTGACCTGGGATAAGTGACTGATCCTTTGGGACTGGGAGCAACCTGAATATTGCTGTGATTTGTGGTGTAAGGGACCATCCATCACAAAGATATGCTCACCTGGGTGGCAAGGCAGGGTGTATCCAAGGGGACCATCTGTGACTCCATGCTAAGGCTGTTATAGTACTAGTGGCGTTTACACTTGATACTTGTTTTAGTGAAATCTAAATATAGAACTCACAGCCAATCTGGGGTTTGAGCCTTGTTCTTAACAGTCAGCCCTGAGGCTGGCATTCATGCTCTTGAGCCACTGCAGGACAGCTTGACACCTCTATTCTCATATTAGTTATGAATCAGGCAGTAATATATTGTGCAGGTATGTGTCATAACTTTAGTTACGGACAACTTAGGGTACCATGCACCCATGAGATTTACCATGCTAACTAACTTCCATTTAAAGGGGTCAAACATCTTGTTGCAGCCATTTCATATCACATCAGGCTGGAACTTGATAATAAACCTGGATGCAAATTTCTGTTGGAAAAAATGGCATAAAGTAGTAGCAAGCATGTTTAAACTGGAGAGTTTCAAGTATGCTTGGACATGTAGAACAATGGGATTAATTTTAATAAAAATCAATTTCTCAGGGCATCAGCCCTTGAATATTTGAGTGATTTTCATTTTCTTTTCAATTTTTAACAGTTTTAAAATGGCCGTTTTTAATTTGTGAATCAGGTTTCTCCCATTGGTAGCTATTTTCTTTTTAGAATTTTTTTTACTATTGATAATGTCAATTTTTATTGTGAAGATGTTGCAATAAGGAAATTGCTATCCTATTGCTATTAAAACATCCCCAAAGAAGTCAATAGGATGTTGATGCTATAATAATCTATGTTAGTTACACTGTAATAACAGGAATAAAATACTACGATAAAAAGGGTACAATATTACCCAGGGTTCCATTTAGTGTGATCAAAGCAAGGACATGCAAAATAAAGACTTTCATTCTATCCTTAACATCCTCTTCAGTGCTTTGTTTAGGTTGTCCTATCTCATGTGGCTTTTGATAAAGAACCAGTGTAACAAATGAAAATTTTGCCACTGGTTTCAGTACAACCAGGTTAAGGTCTGTGTGATTACAGTACCTAAGTATGGCAGAGTGGATTATAGATCAAATGGGTATACATAGTCTAACATACTTGAAATTGTTTCTGCATACATGATCTTATTTAGAGCCACACCATGCCATTCACCTGCCTGGGACTCCCCACTGGAATCAGAGGAAGATCGATGGCAAGATGTCATTTTAAGCTAAAAGACCAGGGACCTTACTCTATCAACACTTACACATCTGTTTAACTTTACTACAGTGAGGAGTCTCACTGATTTCAATGAGTTAGTTAAGTACATGCTAAGTGTTATCGAGGCTTTGTTTCATGTTCAGCTGAATTATAAGGGCACGTCTACATGGGCAAAGTTACAGCACCGGCAGTTACAGCACTGCTCAGAGAGCGCTGAAGGGAAACTGATGACTGTCAGCTGCCTGCACAATAGCGTGTTCATAGTTGTGGCACATGCAGCTGTATTCAGAGTGGTGCACTCTGGACAGCTATCCCACAGAGCCTCTCTTTCTCTTTTGCCACTAAGAATTGTGGGAAGGCAGAGGGGGTCGCAGGGCATCCTGACTCCTGTCCCAATGCCCCTTGATGCATTGCTTCGCATCCCAGCAATCCCTGTGCTTCCATCCACATTTCGCGCCATTTTTCAACGGTTTGTGTACTGCGCGCCCTGCCTCTTCGGGCTGCAGGAATGGATCCCGAACTGCTGACCAGTATGCTGCTCGCTCTGACCAACATGTCACGAGTGGCAGTGGAGTTCTTCCTTAAACTACAAAGGCAAGAGGAGTGCGACACTGATCTCGCCACGCGTAGTAGCTACGACATGAGATTGCTTGTGGCATTCATGGAGGTGCTGATCACAGTGGAACGCTGCTTTTGGGCTCAGGAAACAAGCACTGAGTGGGGAGATTCCATCGTCATGCACATCTGGGATGACGAGCAGTGGCTGCAGAACTTTCGCATGAGTAAGTTTACTCTGGATTAAGTTTAGAAGTGTGAGCAGCAAGAGTGATGTAGTGGTGGGAGTCTGCTATAGACCACCGGACCAGGGGGATGAGGTGGATGAGGCTTTCTTCTGGCAGCTCGCGGAAGCTACTAGATCGCACGCCCTGGTTCTCATGGATGACTTTAATTTTCCTGATATCTGCTGGGAGAGCACTACAGCGGTGCATAGACAATCCAGGAAGTTTTTGGAAAGCGTAGGGGACAATTTCCTGGTGCAAGTGCTAGAGGAGCCAACTAGGGGGGGAGCTTTTCTTGACCTGCTGCTCACAAACCGGGAAGAATTAGTGGGAGAAGCAAAAGTGGATGGGAATCTGGGAGGCAGTGACCATGAGTTGGTTGAGTTCAGGATCCTGACGCAGGGAAGAAAGGTAAGCAGCAGGATACGGACCCTGGACTTCAGGAAAGCAGACTTCGACTCCCTCAGGGAACGGATGGGTAGGATCCCCTGGGGGACTAACATGAAGGGGAAAGGAGTCCAGGAGAGCTGGCTGTATTTCAAGGAATCCCTGTTGAGGTTACAGTGACAAACCATCCCGATGTGTCGAAAGAATAGTAAATATGGCAGGCGACCAGCTTGGCTTAACGGTGAAATCCTAGCGGATCTTAAACATAAAAAAGAAGCTTACAAGAAGTGGAAGGTTGGACATATGACCAGGGAAGAGTATAAAAATATTGCTCGGGCATGTAGGAATGAAATCAGGAGGGCCAAATCGCACCTGGAGCTGCAGCTAGCGAGAGATGTTAAGAGTAACAAGAAAGGTTTCTTCAGGTATGTTGGCAACAAGAAGAAAGCCAAGGAAAGTGTGGGCCCCTTAATGAATGAGGGAGGCAACCTAGTGACAGAGGATGTGGAAAAAGCTAATGTACTCAATGCTTTTTTTGCCTCGGTCTTCACTAACAAGGTCAGCTCCCAGACTGCTGCGCTGGGCAACACAACATGGGGAATAGATGGCCAGCCCTCTGTGGAGAAAGAGGTGGTTAGGGACTATTTAGAAAAGCTGGACATGCACAAGTCCATGGGGCCGGACGAGTTGCATCCGAGAGTGCTAAAGGAACTGGCGGCTGTGATTGCAGAGCCATTGGCCATTATCTTTGAAAACTCGTGGTGAATGGGGGAAGTCCCGGATGACTGGAAAAAGTCTAATGTAGTGCCAATCTTTAAAAAAGGGAAGAAGGAAGATCCTGGGAACTACAGGCCAGTCAGCCTCACTTCAGTCCCTGGAAAAATCATGGAGCAGGTCCTCAAAGAATCAATTCTGAAGCACTTACATGAGAGGAAAGTGATCAGAAACAGTCAGCATGGATTCACCAAGGGAAGGTCATGCCTGACTAATCGCCTTCTATGATGAGATTACTGGTTCTGTGGATGAAGGGAAAGCAGTGGATGTATTGTTTCTTGACTTTAGCAAAGCTTTTGACACGGTCTCCCATAGTATTCTTGTCAGCAAGTTAAAGAAGTAGAGGCTGGATGAATGCACTATAAGGCGGGTAGAAAGTTGGCTAGATTGCTGGGCTCAACGGGTAGTGATCAATGGCTCCATGTCAAGTTGGCAGCCGGTGTCAAGTGGAGTGCCCCAGGGGTCGGTCCTGGGGCCGGTTTTGTTCAATATCTTCATAAATGATCTGGAGGATGGTGTGGATTGCACTCTCAGCAAATTTGCGGATGATACTAAACTGGGAGGAGTGGTAGATACACTGGAGGGCAGGGATAGGATACAGAGGGACCTGGATAAATTGGAGGATTGGGCCAAAAGAAATCTGATGAGGTTCAATAAGGATAAGTGCAGGGTCCTGCACTTAGGACGGAAGAACCCAATGCACAGCTACAGACTAGGGACCGAATGGCTAGGCAGCAGTTCTGCGGAAAAGGACCTAGTGGTGACAGTGGACGAGAAGCTGGATATGAGTCAGCAGTGTGCCCTTGTTGTCAAGAAGGCCAATGGCATTTTGGGATGTATAAGTAGGGGCATAGCGAGCAGATCGAGGGACGTGATCGTCCCCCTCTATTCGACATTGGTGAGGCCTCATCTGGAGTACTGTGTCCAGTTTTGGGCCCCACACTACAAGAAAGATGTGGATAAATTGGAAAGAGTCCAGAGAAGGGCAACAAAAATGATTAGGGGTCTGGAACACATGAGTTATGAGGAGAGGCTGAGGGAACTGGGATTGTTTAGTCTGCAGAAGAGAAGAATGAGGGGGGATTCGATAGCTGCTTTCAACTACCTGAGAGGTGGTTCCAGAGAGGATGGTTCTAGACTATTCTCAGTGGTAGAAGAGGACAGGACAAGGAGTAATGGTCTCAAGTTGCAGTGGGGGAGGTTTAGGTTGGATATTAGGAAAAACTTTTTCACTAGGAGGGTGGTGAAACACTGGAATGTGTTGCCTAGGGAGGTGGTGGAATCTCCTTCCTTAGAAGTTTTTAAGGTCAGGCTTGACAAAGCCCTGGCTGGGATGATTTAATTGGGGATTGGTCCTGCTTTTGAGCAGGGGGTTGGACTAGATGACCTCCTGAGGTCCCTTCCAACCCTGATACTCTATGATTCTAAAGCCACATTCATGGGACTGTGTGATGAGCTCGCCCCAGCCCTGCAGCACAAGGATTCGAGAAGGAGAACTGCCCTGTCGTTGGAGAAGCCCGTGGCGATTGCACTGTGGAAGCTGGCTACTCCAGACTGCTACTGATTGGTTGCTAACCAGTTTGGAGTGGGAAAGTTGACCGTTGGACTCATGTTGATGGAAGTGTGCAGGGCCATTAACTGCATCCTGCTTCAAAAGACAGTGGGCAAAGTGCGTGGATGGCTTTGCACAAATGGGCTTCCCTAACTGCGGAGGGGCGATAGATGGCACACACATTCCAATTCTGGCACCAGACCACCTAGCCACCGAGTACATTAATTGCAAGGGGTATTTCTCAATGGTTCTCCAGGCACTTGTGGATCACTATGGGTGTTTCACAGACATTAATGCAGGCTGGGCTAGAAAGGTGAATGACGCACGCATCTTTCGGAACACTGGCCTGTTCAAGAAGCTGCAAGCAGGGACTTTCTTCCTGGACCAGGAGATCACTGTAGGGGAAGTTAAATGCCCATTGTGATCCTGAGAGACCCCGCCAACCCCTTAATGCCGGGGCGTATGAAGCCGTACATGGGCAACTTTACAGCAGCAAGGAGCGGTTCAACAACAGGCTGAGCAAGTGCAGAATGACAGTGGAGTGTGCATTTGGCCATTTAAAAGCCCACTGGCGATACCTCTATGGCAGTGGTTCCCAAACTTGTTCTGCCGCTTGTGCAGGGAAAGCCCCTGGTGGGCCGCACCGGTTTGTTTACCTGCCGTGTCTGCAGGTTTGGTCGATCACGGCTCCCAGTGGCCGCGGTTCGCTGCTCCAGGCCAATGGGAGTTGCTGGAAGCGGCGGCCAGTATGTCCGTTGGACTGCACCGCTTCCAGCAGCTCCTATTGGCCTGGAGCAGCGAACCGCGGCCAATGGGAGCCGCAATCGGCTGAACCTGCGGACGCAGCAGGTAAATAAACTGGCTTGGCCTGCCAGAAGCTTTTCCTGTACAAGTGGTGGAATAAGTTTGGGAACCACTGCTCTATGGGAAGCTGGACCTGGCCGATGACAATATTCCTATGCTTATAGCTGTGTGTTGTATGCTCCATAATATTTGTGATGGGAAGGGTGAAAGCTTCACTCAGGGCTGGACCGCAGAGTCTCAGTGCCTGGAGGCTGAGTTTGAACAGCAAGAGACCAGGGCTATTAGAGGGGCACAGCGAGGGGCCATAAGGATCAGGGATGCCTTGAGGCAGCAATTTGAAGCTGAAAGCCACTAATATTTGTTGTTATGCTTGGGATTGCAGTGCTTGTAACGCTAGGAGGTGATTGGTGCACATGATGCAAGAAGGGGGCTTAACATAATTGTATGTTGCTTTGCAGTGCTCTTTTTGCTTTCACTTAATAGAATAAAGATTGCTTTCAAACCAGCACAATTCTTTTATTAAAAGACAACAACCGGAGGAGAGAGTCAAATGAATAAATACATCAGCAGGGAGGGGGAATGAGGAAGGGAAGGTCCAAGGAGGAGGAGGGGTCCTGCGACGGCTAAATATTTGTGTATGTCCAGGGATCAGACCCAACCTTCTCCTTTGGAGTACAAAGCAGTGGGTGCTGTACTTCGGCAGGGCCAAACTGCAGAGGGATGGGTTTTGAGTGCAGTGGGTAGTGGGAGTCTGCAGTGCTGGACTATGATGGGGCAGGAGTGGAATGCAGTGGGTACAGGCTGGAGCCTGGAGGTTGATCAGAGTGTGTTGGTGGTGTCTGGGGGACTGTCATAAATATAAAGGGAAGGGTAAACCCCTTTGAAATCCCTCCTGGCCAGGGGAAAGCTCCTCTCACCTGTAAAGGGTTAAGAAGCTAAAGGTAACCTCGCTGGCACCTGACCAAAATGACCAATGAGGAGACAAGATACTTTCAAAAGCTGGGAGGAGGGAGAGAAACAAAGGGTCTGAGTCTGTCTATATGCTGGTTTCTGCCGGGGATAGACCAGGAATGGAGTCTTAGAACTTTTAGTAAGTAATCTAGCTAGGTATGTGTTAGATTATGATTTCTTTAAATGGCTGAGAAAAGAATTGTGCTGAATAGAATAACTATTTCTGTCTGTGTATCTTTTTTGTAACTTAAGGTTTTGCCTAGAGGGGTTCTCTATGTTTTTGAATCTAAATTACCCTGTAAGATATCTACCATCCTGATTTTACAGGGGGGATTTCTTCATTTCTATTTACTTCTATTTTTATTAAAAGTCTTCTTGTAAAAAACTGAATGCTTTTTCATTGTTCTCAGATCCAAGGGTTTGGGTCTGTGGTCACCTATGCAAATTGGTGAGGCTTTTTATCCAACATTTCCCAGGAAAGGGGGGGTGCAAGTGTTGGGAGGATTGTTCATTGTTCTTAAGATCCAAGGGTCTGGGTCTGTAGTCACCTAGGCAAATTGGTGAGGCTTTTTACCAACCCTTGTCCAGGAAGTGGGGTGCAAGGTTTTGGGAAGTATTTTGGGGGGGAAGGACGCGTCCAAACAGCTCTTCCCCAGTAACCAGTATTAGTTTGGTGGTGGTAGCGGCCAGTCCAGGGTGGAATATTTTGTACCTTGGGGAAGTTTTGACCTAAGCTGGTGAAGATAAGCTTGGGAGGTTCTTCATGCAGGTCCCCACATCTGTACCCTAGAGTTCAGAGTGTGTTGGCGGGGTCTGGGGGGCACATGGGAAGGAGTTTTGCGACAGCGGCTGCAGGGGAGGGCGGGCGTGGAGCTGCTCAGTTTGCAGTGCTAGTAGTGCCTGGAGTGTGTTTGCCTGGCGCTCCATAACGTTTAAGAGCCGCTCCGTGGCTTCTTTCTGGCGCGCCGCGTTCTCCTTTCGGTCCCTCTTCTCGCCGTCCGGCCACTCCTTCCACTCCTGTTTTTCGGCCGCAGAGTGCGTCATAACCTCACGCAGAAAGTCCCCAGCCCTTCTTGGCTGCTTTCTGATTCTGTGCAGCCATTCTGCCGCCGATAACAGGGAGGGAGGCTGGCCTCCCAATGTCATCTTTGTGAAGTTTAAATGCAACATTTTACAGAAGCAGTATTGTTTGTAACACAGACAACTCTGATTCAATGCTTTAAAACACAGCCGGTATTCACACATCTGTCACTAACTGGCTGATCCCAGGCAAGCACACATGAGCCACAAGACCCCCAAAATGGTGAGTAGCTGCAGAGGCAGGGTAAATCACTCCTCTCGGACCCTGCTGTACACTGGGCATGTGGCTCTTGGGGAAAGCCAGCACTGTAGGCGGGGGGGCTGATAATAATTCCTGTTCCCACATAATGGAAGATATCTCACTGCTGAGGGTGAGCAGGGAATCAAGAGAAGGTCTTCTCCAAGCCTGCGGCTTCTGCCCTGGCCTCTATGCAGCTCGCCTGTGTGCAGCAATAGTCCCTGCCTCCCCCACATATGTTCCCCTTTCATAAGCTTTCTGTAGACACCTTACTTGACATACGTTGTACAAGATTTGTTGCAATTATATACCAGTGGTAGCAACAATGTTCTACATGGTCATATTTTAATCAGATAACGTCACACCATTTAAGTGGAAGAACATGTTTATTGTTTCAAGGATAGCTAGAGTGGCAACTTCGAGGAATTTTGGATTAGGGGAATTTTGGATACTGGAAATTTGCAGCTGGTCCCTAGCATGAGCATAGGGCCAACCAAAATCACAGAACCAGATTCCACTGAATTTTGGGAAATTTGGATCTGGGTCTGAACTTTCAGACGTGGGCTCCTCTCTGCACAGAACGTTCATATAAAATTTGGTATAACTATATAAAACTGGGAATTTTGGTCCAGGAAAGCATAATGTTTAGACTGAAAGAAAGGTTCATAATTTCCAGTACAGCCAAGAAGATATTTAAGAGCAGCACAGCTATATACCTTACCAGAGTGACATTAGGTGTTGCTGATTTTTTTTCTTTTTAACATGTAAAAAATATTTGTGGATAATTTGTGTCTATCAAAGCAAAGGTCTGATAAAATAGTCTAGAACGGAGACAGGAATAGTAAAGGCAGGCTCTGTGTAGGTTTCTCCAGACCCATCTGCCAATACATCTCAATCTTGATATTGCAACACCTGTACTATGAAAAGTTTGAATGTATTCCAAAGAATCAAAGAAAACCCCTCACTGTCTTCAAAGGGAGCAGGTTTGGATTCCAAGAGTGAAATCCTGGCCCCATTTAACAAAATGAGAGCTTTAAAATTGATTTCAATGGGACCAGGATTTCACCCAAGGTCTGTATCTTCTGAGTAGAGATTACCAATTGTGTCCAAGCGTGTGATGGTTTTGTGTCCCGAACATATTCCCGCTTGGGAATAGGGTGAAGATTCATTTCAGTCCAGAGTATTATTATCATTGCACTTGTGTCCTAACTGACTTTGGACAGAGCTCTCCAGATCAGTGGTTCCCAAACTTGTTCCGCCGCTTGTGCAGGGAAAGCCCCTGGAGGGCCAGGCCGGTTTGTTTACCTGACGCGTCCGCAGATTCGGCCGATTGCGGCTCCCAGTGGCAGCGGTTCGCCAGACGCCGCTTCCAGCAGCTCCCATTGGCTACTGGGAGCCATGATCGACCGAATCTGCAGACGCGGCAGGTAAACAAACTAGCCCGGCCCGCCAGGGGCTTTCCCTGCACAAGCGGCGGAACAAGTTTGGGAACCACTGCTCTAGATGAAAATACTAGTGAACCACCTTGTCATAGTTTATAAAAGGAAGTATTTTATGCCAGCGGTGAATGCAAAGTAAGTACAGAAGCAAAGATGTAAACATAACTTCTCTATTGTCCATGAAGCAATTGCTGAAAAAAAGCAATTTTCAGAAAATGTCACAAGCCATTAACCAGATTCTGCTCTCATATAGTCCAGTGCTGTTCCTGTAGTGGGAGATGAACCGATGTAACAGAGCAAAATTGGCCCTATGTTTTTTTAAGCACATTAGTTTCCTGGTCCAGCACCAGCTTAATGAATCGTGGCCAGATCTGGTGAATTAAACCAGCGGAAGATCTGACCTTAGGTGCTTTGCTATTGATATCAGTGGGAGCAAGATCATGCCACAATTATCAATTACTGGTTTTAGAATCAATGTATTTGTCCAATGGTGGTATATTTTGTAATGTCTTTTATTTTTAATAGTCTTAACTCAGAAAGCAAAAATCAACATGACAAAGATGACACTCCTGTTACCTCTACAACCTAACTGAATTCCAAAATAATAAGAGCATCAACCAAAAGAAAACACCGATTCCTGCCTCCAAAAGAAAACTCAAACAAAACAAAGACATGGTATAAGACTGGATGAGCCACATGCATTGTAATATGTAGCTGGAATCACTTATCATACTGCTCATTAGCCATAAGAAGCATCATACAAATGGTTGTTGGAATTATTCTTATTTTTATTCTACATTATCCACATAAAACTGTAAGTACTGGGAGTGATCCTAAAACACGGTAGTAGATTTCCATATGACAACCTGACTCCTGGTCCTAACAAGTACGAAAATGAATGAAGCTTGACCTTCTACAAGATCAAATGACCTTTGAGTGTAAGGGGGTTAAAAAGACCAGATGCTCAGAACTGACTTCATTGTAGTTTCAAAGTACTTAGAGCTCAAAACTGAAAGAATAAGCTTTGACTTTTCTTATTTGAAGTTGCAGGTCACTGAGGTTACATGCTCTAACTATGCAAGGGCCATATGAATGTAGAATATGAAGACCTCTTCTCTTTCATCCTACTGCTTGATGGTGGAATCCCCCATTGTTGCCATAAATTTGCAATTTTGTTTTCAAAAGGCTGAAAAGTCAAGAATAACTAAATATAAAACACTGATTTCAAAAACGCAGTTTCAAGCCCACAGATATAAGAACCCCTGGCATTGTATTTATCTGATGTTAGATGGCACTCAATATCAATTTGGGTAGTGAACTTGACACTCACCAGATTTAAGCATAAAATATAAGTATGCCTTTCATTCTGTTTCCCTGTCAGCCACTGAAATAAGTTCAGAAAGGGTGTTCACTCTTAGAGGTGGTCAAAAATATTGCCTGTTTCAACAATCACAAAATTAGAGCAGTTTGTCAACATTTGTAAGACTTTCAACACAATTTCATGTGATTTTTGTTGTTGTTGATTGCGTTAAGATGACGGGAAAAATATCACTGCAATTTTTTTTATTTCCCTTTTCCAGTTTTGAGATGGGTTGTTGTTTGATTGGTTTAGTCACACAGAAGTGGTTCTTGTCATATAATCCACAAGGGATTGATTCTGATTCGCTGATTGGCAGAGCCAGCTCAAGATGGTTAGTAGAAGCTATCTTGAATAATATTTCCACAGGATGTGGATGTGTTTTGTATCCTTTCTCTGAGACAGTCCAAAAAGTAGGTGTTAGTACCAGCAGGAGAGAGTGACTCTGGTTGTTATATGGTGCAATGGTGGGGGGAAGGCCGCTTACGATTCCTCACCAAATACCATCTAGAGTTTGAAGGGTCAGTGGTCCTAACTGATGATGCCCCGAATACACTGGAAAGGGAGAACAGGCTATCTACCAAAGATGCCTGAGAGAGAAAACAGGTCACTGATCCTTCCTAGCAAGAAGACAACACAAGGTAGGTGTTGACATCTCATGATGAGTGGTTGTCAGGGAGTAATTGGCGTGATTAGTTAATTTTGTTGATGAGGAGATGTTGTGTATCAAGAATAGAATCCAGCTCCTCTCCCAGAACTGTTCTGTCATACAGCTTGTTGGAGGGAATTGAACTGTATAAAAACAGAGGGATGTTTGACATGGAGGGGTCCTCCACTGATTCAGATATTTTAGATAAGCATCTAATCTCTGAACCTTCTAAGGTTCCCTTATAAGTTGATTTGTGTGTTGTACTGCTGTGAGGAATCTGCTTCACAGATGTTTACATGTAGTTTTACTACAGAGAGGTGAGCTTACTGTGTGATCTTATATGTAGATCTGTTGTATTAATGCTGGAGTTTGTGTGTTTATTTTATTGCCCCTGTAGTTAAAGTGTACAGATCATAAGAATGAGAGATGCCTTTCAAATGTTGTGGGAGCTTATCTGCTGCTAAATCTGTGGCTCAGTAACCTCTTAGTGCCAATTGGCAAGGGGCACCAAGGGGAATGCATATGAGTTACAGGGATCTTCTGGGTGTGGGTATGTACATTCTAGTTCACCAAAGAGTGTTGTGTGAAGTCTCAAATAAATGTCGGTGTCACAATGGCCATCAATATCATTGCAAAACACATGTAAAGATGTTGTGTAAGGAGTTATGTCTATACACTGAAAATTATATTCTTAAGGTCTGTATTTAGGGACTGGTCACTAGCAAAGGTGAAAAACAGGTTTTCTGTCAGACAAGACATGTTTATATACTGTGACGGGGCAAGGCCAGCTGGCTATAGAAAAGCAGTGGGAGATAGATATATTAGCTCCAGGTTAAACAAATCCCTGGTACTAGGTTAAGTGAAATGGAAGCTGCTCCTGGTCAATTAAGACACCTGGGGCCAATTAAGAACTTTCCAGATGGCAGGGAGAAGGCTAGGTTGATTGGGACACTTGAAGCCAGTCAGGGGCTGGCTGAAACTAGTTAAAAGCCTCCCAGCCAGTCAGGTGGGTGTGCATGTCAGGAGCTGTGGGAGGAAGTTGTGCTGTTGGAGAGGCTGAGTAGTACACACCATATCAGGCACAAGGAAGGAGGCCCTGAGGTAAGGGTGAAGTGGAGCTTGAGGAAGTGAGGGCTGCTGTGGGGGAAGTAGCCCAGGGAATTGTACATGTTATGTTTCTAAAAGCTCAGCTACCATAGCTGATACTATTAGGGTCCCTGGGCTGGAGCCTGGAGTAGAGGGTGGGCCTGGGCTCCCCCCCACCTTTGCCCCCTGATTAATCACTGAGACTGGGAGACAACAGAGACTGTGCAAGGAAGGATAACTTCTCCTCACCTCCCTTGCTGGCTTATGATGAAAATGGCTCAGTAGACTGTGACCCTTGTCTCTAGAGAGAGAAGGGTTACGTGGAGGGTCACAGTGAGCCTCTGAGGCTAGTGAAATCTGCCAGGAAATGTGGGACCCATGGAGGCAAGGACAGAGCTTTGTCACAATATCTGGATGTTTACATGTAAATTAAGTATTGTATGATTCACAGTGGGTCTTCTCTCACCAGTCTGAACTGAATACTAATGAAGGATTGTGAAAACTTTAAAGAGAGAAAAGTACCAGGAGAAAGCAAGTTGTGGGGTTGGGGGCACATGAAAGATTTGCTCTAATCTATTTGGGTAACAAAGAAGACACCCTGTCATCCTTCACCTCGGAAGTAAATGGACAGCAAGTTTGTTTCATGAAAGAGGGGTCTGAGCCAGGCTTGGCTGAAAACACTGAAGAGAACTTTGGGTGAAATAAGATTCCTTAGACAAGAGGTTAACCTCTTAGTTGAGTTTAGTCTCTAGAAAGCACGTTATGATTTTGTTGTACACGTAAACATTTGTTTTCAATATTCTTACTCACAATCTACATAACTGTGTATTTTCATTATAAATGTATTGGAGGGTATATCTACACTGCAATAAAAAACCCACAGAACTGAGTCTCAGAGCCCAGGTTGGAGTCTTGTTGGGTTTCAGAGTCTGAGCTTCAGCCCAACTCCAAACATCTACACTACAATTTTATAGCCCCAGCCAACTGGGTCAGCTGTGACCATGCTGCGAGTCTTTTATTGTAGTATAGATGCACTCTAAGTACTATGGTGGTCCTGAGCTGAATCTTCTAAGCTGATGTGTACTGTTCCTTTTGGAAAGGCAGGCCTGGTAATGCTGTGAGTGTTCAGTGGATAAGGGGCTGGGCAGTACAGGGAACACTTGAAGGAATTGGGGTTGGTGTATGCCTAGCTCTAATCTGCGAGAGCAAGACCTGTGAAAGTCTAGAAGGTAGAGTTCATGTTGCCAGAGACTGGTGCTTTGAGGGAGCTGATCCACAGCAGTCCCAGACAACACTTCCTCATGCTAAGGGCAGGTAGTGAGGGAGATGCCTGACAAACCTGGGTACCCTTGGGGAACATCACAATACCATAACAACCACCATTATGGCCGTCACCTCAAATGCACCTCTCTTACCCTGGCTTTCCCAAACTCCAGTTGAAGTCATATCTTCTTGATTGACCTCCCTTTTTTGGGAGCCTGCTACATACTCATGGACTGAAGAGGCAGGAAGGGAAGAAGACCAGTTGTAGGGTTCTGGGAGGGTGAGATAGCATGGAGATGCCCATATCAGCTGCCTCCACATCATGTGAACTCCAGCCAGCTTCATCTCCACTTTCGGAACATCATCTAGATCCTGATGGTCTAGAGTTGATCCAGTACCCATAGACTCAGCTCATCTAGGACCTGTTCAAGTACCTAGTCATGTTAATGAGAGCAGCCTCAATGCAATACAAGTTGGCTCCCCTCTGGGCCATTGTTGCTCCCACATAGGGTACATCTACACTGCAATAAAACACCCACAGCTGGCCCATGTCAGCTGACTCGGGCTTGTGAGGCAGCATAGACATTCAAGATGGAGCCTCAGCCCAATCCTGAATGTCTACGTTGGAATTTTATAGCCCCACACCCGGAGCCCTGAGAGCCTGAGTCAGCGGACACAGGCCAGCTGTGTTTCAGAGTAGCAGCCATGTTAGTCTGTATTTTCAAAAAGAAAAGGAGTACTTGTGGCACCTTAGAGACTAACAAATTTATTTGAGCATAAGCTTTCGTGAGCTGCAGCTCACTTCATCGGATGCATTCAGCTGTGGGTGTTTTACTGCAATGTAGACATACTGTTAAGGTTCCTTCCCCACTCTGAACTCTAGGGTACAGATTTGGGGACCAGCATGAAAGACCCCCTAAACTTATTCTTACCAGATTAGGTTAAAAATTTCCCCAAGGTACAAACTTTGCCTTGTCCTTGAACCCTATGCTGCCACCAACAAGCATGTTAAACAAAGAACAGGGAAAGAGCTCACTTGGAGACGTCTTTCCCCCAAAATATCCCCCCAAGCCCTACACCCTCTTTCCTGGGGATAAAAGGTCTTGCTTTTATCCTGGGGAGGATAAAAATCCTCATCAATTTGCACAGGTGAACACAGACCCAAACTCTTGGATCTTAAGAACAATGAAAATACAATCAGGTTCTTAAAAGAAGAATTTTAATTAAAGAAAAGGTAAAAGAATCACCTCTGTAAAATCAGAATGGTAAATACCTTGCAGGGTAATCAGATTCAAAACATAGAGAATCCCTCTAGGCAAAACCTTAAGTTACAAAAAGACACAAACAGGAATATACATTCCATTCAGCACAGCTATTTTACCAGCCATTTAAACAAAAGAAAATCTAACGCATTTCTAGCTAGACTACTTAGTAACTTTTTACAGGAGTTCTGAGCTGCACACTTACTTTCTATTGTTTAAATGGAGCTACATTTGTGGGGTTAAAGTACTTACCATATGCTGCCATCAGTACTGCATTCCTGGGAAGCTTGTTTTAAACACAAGTCGGTACTATTGCTTCCACGCTGCAGTTGCATTCATCCTAGGCACAAAGAGAATGGTGTCTCTGTAATATTTTAATGATGGCTTTTTTCTTGGAGGACACAGATGACTGTTTTATTGAGGAACAGCCTTGCATGTTGGTGTCCATCTTCCTCTTTGCAAAATGTGCTGTTATTAGGCAGCTATTTCTCAAAGGCACCTACCATAACCTTTGCAGCATCTCACTAAACTTGATCAATAGCTTTCCATTAGTGCTATTAGATCCTGAGGGAGAAGAATGGATTGCGCGTGTCGAGTGGGATGCCAGATACAGAAGGTGGCACAGCAGGGAACGCAACTGGTCATTTACTACAGAATGTTAAAGGAGAGGGATTCAACATGAATTTATGAATTGCTAAACAGTATTTATTAAGTTGAAATGACTTACTTTCTCAGGGGCTGTATCCTGCTTCTGCTGAATTCAGTGGAAGTTTTGTTGGTGATTTCAGTCGGAGTAGGAAAAAGGAGTTTGTAAAATGGGTGTGCCTCATGTTAGGTGTCTAAATCGGTATTTAGGCACTTAAATCAATGGCTGGGCAGCAGAGCTTCCTTTGAAGTCAATTGTTGTTCTAGTGTGATCAGTACCTTTGAATGTCAAGCCACTGATTGCAGTATCTATCTAACTTTAAGCACTTTAAACCAGAACATTTTGGCTGGTGTGCTCATATCTGATTATAGGGCCACAAGGGTTATCTTCCTTCCTTTCAGAGGGTAAAAGAGAAAAAAATCTCTTTTAGAAAGATCTCCATTGGAGAAACACAAAGAGCAACTCAGTGTGAGTAACTTGTGTTTTAACATCCGTTCTAGTCTTTAATATATTTAGGATGTAAAGAACTGCCAGAGAAAAAGAAGAAAAGAAGGAAGACTATTTTCTAGACTTGATGCAGGTTGCTAGACACTAACTATTGGAAGTATATAATGCTACACAAAAAAGGATAATACATTTTTTAGGATTGAGTTCAGAAGAAAATGTGCAAAAGCCACTGTGGATTTGGCTTCCGAATCTGGGTAAGCTGTTCGGCAGCAAACACAGCTGGGCCATGACATCTCATTTGCCCTAGTGGTGATGGAGAAAAGGACCAAGATTTAGAAAGACATAAATCTGACCCCACATACCAATAGATTCCATTTTACAAGGCCAGCAGTTAATCCAGCAATAGATTTAATTAGTTTTCCCCGGTACCCCCTGATAGCCAGCTGGGCTCCTGAGTGCTATATATTTTTAACATCCCTTTTACGGAAGTCAAGGTCTTTGTTCTATGGTGATACAGCCTATCATTCAACTTTTTCAATTCTCTTTCTTTTCTTTTTCAAAGTAGAGCCTTTTTCTTTCTTGCCTGCTTATCTAGAAAGCACCATATCTTTTTTCTTGCCTTTAAAGCCCCAGGCACACCAACAGAACTATGTAAATAATAAATGATAATATGGTTCATCATCTACATTGCTGCTGCTTAGAAACCTTCTCTCTTGTTTTTCTACCACAAATCTATCCAAGCCTCCCTCATGATACTTTTAGACCAACATTTTCAAAGCTGGATGCCTAAAGTTAGAGATCTAAATCTATATTTAGGAATGAAATAAAATTACCTGAGAGGTTCTAGTCACTTATTTTGGTGCATAAATAGGGATTTAAGTGCTTCCGGGGATGCTCAAATTTGAAAATGTGAACAATTTTTTTCTGTGCATAACTTGGCCACCACATTGCCCGGGGAATGGAATTACCAATGAATTGTGATGACAGTAAATTTATCAGTTTATTCTGCTTACATGATGGGGTGTGATTATTTCATGCACAAGCTGTGCGATGGAGTCTGATTTATACAGAAAAATGTATGTGTTTTTTCCCATTTCACATCAACACAATGGTCAGGTTCTCAGAACATGCAATCTAGAGACATTTAGATCTTTTAAGAAACAAAACCCAGTTTGGGGTTCTTGCATTTAAGTAAGAGTGGCAGAATCTAGGCTTAAAAATGGTATCAGATCTGTTCCACCATCTATTTGTACATAGAACTCCTACTGAGATCAGAGTTCCACACAAAGAATGGGAGGCGGAGTACCACTTGACACTGAGGATCCACTGGTAAGGTTTCAGTATCTTAAAAGGACTGGTTTTAGCATAAATAATGCACATTGTTTTGGACAGACTGAGCATTCGAGGCCTTTCATTGATCACATGAAGCTTTTTTCAGAGGAAGGACTCCATGAAACAGCGTTGTATCAGAAGAAACATTAACTGTCTCAGCAATCAGTCAGAAATCCCAACCAACATTAGAGCTGCTCCCCTAGATCTAGGGCGTGATCCCACTCCCACTGAAGTTCTTGTGTTATGAGAAGGTGTAAATAACATTTCCTTATTTACTTTCTCCACAACAGTCACGATTTTATAGTTCTCTATTATAAAACGATTTTATAGTTCTCTGTTATATATAAGATCTACACATACATGGAATTTGTACTGAAAGAGTCCTTCAGGATTACAGTTGACCAGAAGTGGGTTGAATCAGCCTCATGCAACACCACATGGGATTGTGTCAACAGAAGAAGGTGAATCTGGGGGGAAATTTCTGAGTATAAGTTAATGCTGACTTTAGCTGGATAAAACATGCTCTCTTCAACATCAGCAGCTGTATAGTCACTAGGGAGCTGTCTGGTTACATGTGTTTTTATCACATCTGTCAGCTTAACTAAATCAGAGATCCAAATGAAAAATGTAGCACACAGGAACGTTATGTGGATTTATGACAGTTGAAATACATAGTCCCTGGCAGACTTGAGGTCCATGAAGCAATGAACGACATGATTTTAATCTGTGGTAGATATAATCTTGCTCCATTGTTCTTCAAGTTGTGTACAGAAAAACTGTACCCATGTACAGCTGAGTGAATAATTATATTTTTTGGTTTGGCGGCCAAACCAGAAAGTATGAAAAAAATAAAATCCAAACCCAACCTGGTTTGTTTTGAATCAAAACTGAATTATTTTGGCTTTTCTTGCCCAAACAAAAAATAGAAAAAATTGTTTGGGTCAAATGAAGCCATTTGAATGTCATTTGGAAACAAAAAATTGTTTTGAAGCGAAATGTTGAAATAAAATATTGAACAGTCTTGTTTCAAAATGTCATTTCTAGTCATCTGGAAATGAAGTGTTGAAGTGGTTCATTTAGAAAAGATCAAAATGAAACATTTCAAATAAAAAAAAATCCTATTTGCCAAATTCAACCTGAATTTGTGAATAATTTCAGTAAATGCAAAACTGCATTTTTTTTGGTGAAGTTTCTATTTAGTTAAAATTTTTCCCAGCTCTATACCCATGGTCTTCAGATAAATCTTTCAAAATGTCAGAAAGAGAAAAAAGGAATTGGAGAAATATATACATATATAATAACTATATTGACTTTTGAAAGCCATATTTCTGAGATGAGCAAAACAGGAACAGTAATTCTTTTAATTAGTTGATAATAACAGGCATGAGCAAACACAACAGAAGGGAAGCTGTTTCTATCAACTATATGGTAGAGTAAAACATTTGGTGTCAAGTGTATCATAGAAATGGGAGCCATATCATACAGAATGCTTTTTCACTTGTGGTATGACACCCAGGTTGTGCTGTGCGGCAACGTGCAGGGTTATGATGGCACAGTCTGGGTGATTTACTAGCTTTCATGATAACTGACATGAATGCCATACGGATTCCACAAGATACAAAATGGACCTGATCCTACAAATGCTCCTTATGTGGAACTGCTACTCCTGGGGGAATTCTGCACCACTGTGCATATGCAGAATATATGCCCCCATAGAGTTCTTTGCTTCCCCACAGAAAAATGACTTTCTGACAGGGAAGCAAAGGGAAGCCACAAGAGTGGTCATGCGACCCTCCCAAGCAGTATGTTTTGGGTGTTCAGGGCATCTGGTAGAGAGGTAAATTACTATGGGGCTGGGGTCAGACTGGGGAAGACCCTGCTGGTGGCTCCTGCACTGGGCTCAGCTGCTAGTCCTTGCTGGGCTGGGGACAACGGAACTTCCTCTTCCCCTGCACGGCATCTGGGGTTGTGTCAGACCCACCCCCAGATTTCTCCCCCTGGCTGTAGAAAGCTCTGCAAACTCCCCGCCCTCGTGCTTCCTGCACCCATTGATGCTCAGCTGCAGGAGAGGAGGGATCCCTGTGTAGGGAGCTGCTCCCCCATCTGCCCAACTCCTGTGCATCCAGACCTCCTCATACTCAGACCCTCCCACCGAATCTCACCTGCCCCTGCACCCAGAACCTCCCGATGAGCCCCACTACCCCTGTACTTAGACCACCCTGACAAGCCACCCGCATCTGGATGCCCACCCTACTGAGCCCCAACCAGCTGCACATGGATCCCCATCCCACTGAGACCCACTATCCCAGCATCTGGAGCCTCCCCACTGAGTCCCCCACACCCAGACCCTCCCGCTGAGCCCCAACCACCTTCACCTGCTTCCCCCTGCAGAATCCCATTACTGTTGCACCCAGAACTCCCCAACAAGCCCCTGTGCATCCAGATGTCCGCTGCACCCGGATCCCACACTGAGTCGCCTGCACCCAGATTGCCCCACACAGAACCCTTTCAACCCACACCTGGATCCTCCCACACTAAGCCCCTTCACACTTGGATCCTACCTTGCTGAGCCTGCCTGCCCACACCTGGTACACCTGGCATGGAAGGGCAGGGCCCTAGGATGTTTGTGGGGCAGGCCTGGTCCTTGCATTATATCAGGATTGGGTGCAGCCTCACCGCTGAGTCTGTGTCCCGGGGGGTGGGGGGATGGGGAGCTACACAGTGATTTTTGAAATAGTGTGTGCAGAATTTTTATTTTTTTGGTGCAGAATTTTTAATTTTTTGGCGCAGAATTCCTTGAGGAGTAAACTGCCACTGAAATCATTGGGTCTGGCTGAACTCACAATTTCAATTGGGTTTGGTCCCCAGTGGAACTTAGAACACCATCAGGACTGCTCCAATTTGTACCAGGAATCACTGGAACACGGCAGAATTCCAGCTATTCCCCCTTCCTAAGACGTGTATCTGAATACACGCCTTACATTATGTGGCTCAGGAGGTAGTGGCATAGAGCAAGGTAGATTACCTTTACAGTTTGGATCACTCCCTGCCCCAGGCCACAAGAACCTTCAGCTGTTCACTTAGGACAACTTAATACCTCAGTTGTGTCTCCTTTACAACTCTGAAGCAGCACAAAGGGGCTAGAGTGGGGCCATGGTCAGGCTCTTAGTGTTCATACATGACAGGTCTTGTTAGGTTGCTGTCAGAAGTTAGGTCGGTGAGCTATATAATTCACTGTTTGGAATCATCCTAATTATCTGATGTTGAAAAGACTGAATGAGCACTCAATTGCTTTTAGGAAAAAAAGTCTGTGCAAGTCTGTGACAGTCTGAGGTATACAACATCATGATGTCCATAGTATTTTGCTGCCACAGGCTTTTCCATTACATATTTTTGGCCCATATGTGTGATATGTGACATATTTGCTAAATTCTGTCAGATCCATCATGGAACAATCTTTCACATTTTCAGTCAGGAATCTAGTCTTTCAGCATAAACACAAATGCACTTTAGTAAATGCTATTCTCTATTAGGAAGATGACCAGTCTACCCTCTGGTAAGAAAATTGCTAGACAGCCCAGTCACTTAAATCTAAATAAACGAGTTTAAAAACAAGCTAGTGTGTTGGAATTAAAGTTTAAATCTAGTATACAGATACCGGGGGGAGTGATAGCTCAGTGGTTTGAGCATTGGACTGCTAAACCCACAGCTGTGAGTTCAATCTTTGAGGGGGTCATTTAGGGATTTGGGGCAAAAATTGGGGATTGGTCCTGCTTTGAGCAGGGGGTTGGACTAGGTGACCTCCTGAGCTCCTTCCAACCCTGATATTCTATTATTGTGATGATGAGTACATTGAATGGCTAGACAGATATCTAATTATTAGATGAAAAATGATCATGCGTTTCTGAAATGCAGCTGTGTGATCACCTTCTTTTGATTCCTAACTAGAGGTACAAACCGAGATCTGTATTTATGAAAGGGTCAAAGCTGATAGAAGATCTGATGCTCTTATAGGGCTTAGACCAATGCAGTGAGAGACTTTGGGGAAAAAGGGCATGCAGAGACTGAGGTCACGTCCACACTAGCACTTATGTCGGCAAAACTTTTGCTGCTCAGGGATATGAAAAAACCACCTCCGTGAGCGACATAAGTTTTGTTGGCATAAGCGCCCGTGTGCACAGAGTTATGTCGCTGGGAGACGCTTTCCCGCTTGTTGAGCTGGTTTAATTACGTTGAAGGGAGAGCTCTCTCACATCCGCGTAACGCAGCTCCACGAGTGCTCTTACAGTAGCAGCGGTACAGCTGTGCTGCTGTAAGCTTGTAAGTAAAGATAGGGCCTGAGCAATAGTGTGCAGCAATCCACTGACTTGTTTAGTTTAAGAGTGCTAGTCTTCCAGCAGCTGGTCCTGAAACTGCACAAAGTTTGGTTACAGAATAAGCAACACACCGTGTACAGTTGGCACTAGAGTAAATACCTGCTAAACATATAAACCTCTTAAAAGATTACAATCTGGGTACAACTGCATTTGTTAGTTACTAGGATGAATAGAGGGACATGTAAATAGACACTGAGTAGAACAGTGCTGCCTTAGAACAGCACTATTTGTATTTCTAAAAATGACTTATTGTGTTCCATGTTGCAGATAGATTCTCACTCACACCAAATTTACACTAGTTTAATTCCATTGTCCTACTTGGAATTACTCTGATATAGACTGGTATAAGTGAGAGGAGAGTCTGGTCTGGCAAGGTACTAAATAAAAGGTGTCAAGCAAAGGGTTCATCCCCTTTGTTAGCTGACCCAGGGCCCAAACTTTCTCCCATTGAAGTCAGAACTCACGACTCAAAACTTGCATTGTCTTTTAATGGGAACAGGAACAAGCCCTAAGCTTTCATTGTGATTTATATAACATAATAAGTTAGAGAGGGGACTTTATTATTTGAAGAGAGAATTAAAAAGAAATATTAGATGGGGCGGGAAGGGAGAGATCATATTTGACTAGAATGGCAATGCACCAATATTAAAAGTACCAGTAAAGCTTAATAAAACCAGTAGAACAATGCATGATTATTATAAATGAATGTGTTGAATCAATCTCTGCAATGGTTTTATTCATTTCTTTGTAAGAAAACGAGATGAAGCTGATTGTTCCTATCTAGTGAATTTGTTTGGGAACAAGTTTTGTTTTAATGTAAACATTAAATTTGTTCCCTTAAAACAGTGTCTGCGGAGGTGTTTTAACCAAAGAGGATTATTTGTTAATGATGTGGAGACAAAAATGGGCTCCTGTGTCAAGTTCATAATTGGCACTCTTCAGTGTCTGCGGAGGTGTTTTAACCAAAGAGGATTATTTGTTAATGATGTGGAGACAAAAATGGGCTCCTGTGTCAAGTTCATAATTGGCACTCTTCAATATTAAATATATAGAACTGTGTTTATATAAGAATGAGATTGTGATGTAACAGACAAGAAAAACAATAGGTTCTGCAGGTAGGATTCATGGCAAAACATACATTTATTGAGCTGTTAGTTGAGATTTTGCACAAAACCAGGTAAGAAAGCCAATGCAGAGTTATTAGCAAAAGGCACACATGACAATTCAAGTGCTTCTATGTTCATGTTTTCTTCCTGTATACCTTTGTTTTGGGCTGTTTGCTGTGGTTGCGTGAAAAGCACAGTCCATACCCAATTATTCATCTTAAATCAATTTTAAAGACTTATTGAGACATTTTTAAGGACAAGACATCACCCTCTTAATCAAGCATAAAGCATAAATAAAGCAAATAGAGCAGGATAGGATCATGATCAGTTCCCAAGTCATTGAGCATAGGCAGCGGTGCTGGAACAATTTTTATAGTGGGGGTTCTGAGAGCCATTGAACCAAACTGTAATCCCTGTATATAATGGAAACCACTTCAAGTCAGGGAGTGCTGCACCACCTCCCCTCACCCTTAGTTCCAGCACCTATGGGCACAGGTAGGCTGTGCCGGTAATTATCAGATCCATACTGGTTTGGCTGTGTAGATCTTGTGTTGCTCTCCCTAGGGTTTGTAGCTAGCCCTCTTTTATACACTTATATAACCCGTACATCTTGCATACACCATCCTTGCTCTTGCCTGCGTTACCTAACTGATCACTCATCACTCTTATCCCTATTTAGTATATTCCATGCTATATACATCCTATATTTTTCACACAATGCTTTTTTCCTGAATGGCTGTGTGACGGGGTGTATCAGCTCTGCACTGGGCCAATGGGGGTTGACCAATTACTGTGGGCACACCCCTGCTGCACATGCTCCAGGTGGAGGAGACAGATAAAAGGATGCAGCCCAGCTCAGCTGGGGCTGGCAGAGGAGGAGGAAGGATGTGTGCTGCAGTCTTCTGTAGAGAAACTGTTGACTCTCCAGGCTGTAGGGACCGTGGGTCCGAACTGTGCTGTGGACGACCAGCTGACCATGGAGACTGACTGGGATCCTGAGCTGCGGCCAGCTGAGGAGATGCCTGAGATGGACTTTTTTATATGAAGTGACCAAGGGGATGTGTTAGGAGCCAATGCCTGGATCCTTGATAGGGAGTTTACTGGCTCCATAGGGCCCTGGGTCGGAAACTGGTGAAGTAGGGTGGGCCTGGGTTCTTCTACCTCCCCACCCCTTCACTTGCCTCTAGGTGTGGCTACCAGGGGCTTCAGCTATAGACTGATCGTTTGCTCTGCCCTGCCCAGAGGGTCAGAGCCCCTTAACTGCTATTGTCTCCTCCAGCCAGGAGGATGAGGGGCTATAGACTGAGTGTTTTCTCTGCCCCACTCCAGGGGCTACAGACTGCTTGGTGGCTCTGCCGCATTGGAGTTCTGGGTCCCCTGATTGTGATTGCTTGACTCAACAGGGAATCTTGACAACCATGCTACAGGATGTATCAACCCCGCACTGGGTAAAGAAGGGCGACTCCACTCTACACGTTGAGAGCCAGTGACAGGGTCAGACTTTTAGCATGCCTTTTCATTCTTCCCCCTCTCATATTGTTATCTCCATGTCTTTCTTCTTTGGCCTAGGTGTTTTCCAGTTTTTCTCTATTTTCTCTGTCTTTGTGGCCTTATTCATTTGACCTGTCACCCCAACTCACTTGTTTTTCCATACTGTTATCTATACATTGCCGGCTACTCACACAGTTTCTGTTTACCCGGTTTCTTATGTGGGATTCCAATACTTTGATTTTCTTAACACTTTGTTGGCAACTTCTTACCTGTATTCAGTCTGGTTTTCTAGAGATTGCTCAGTAAATGACCACATGTTTTTAAATAACTTTCCATGCGGTTGTTATATTAGACAAGCATATAGATTTGTCAGGGTTTTGCTGAGAAGCAATGTGGCTAAGAGGCTAAGACTTTGTTCTGTCATACTGGTGACCTGGGTTTTATTTATAGTATAGTTCATCCTTAAATAATAAGTCGGAGTGCATTTATATCCTGTGTCTGGTGATTTTTACTTTTTAATCCTATTTAATATAACAGTAATCGTTGCTAAATGTAAGAGATTTAAGAAGCCCAATCTCTTTTTTTATAAAAGAAAAGGCTAAGAGGTGACTTGATCATAGTCTATAAGTACTTACACAGGGCGAAGATTTATGACAGTAGAGGGCTGTTTAATCTAGCAGACAAAGGTATAGCAAGGGCCAACAGCAGGAAGCTAGACAAATTCAAACTGCAAATAAGGTGCATATTTTTATCAGTGAGGTTAAGTAACTAATGGAGTAATTTCCTGGGGAAGGGGTGGATTTGAAGTATTTCAAAAATCAAGATTAGATGTCTTTTGAAAAGATATGCTCTAGTTCAACCAGAAGCTACTGGACTTTACACAGGGAGTACTGGGTGAAATTCTATGCCCTGTGCTCTACAGGAGATCTTAATGTTCCATTCTGGCCTTAAAAGCTATGAATCTAGCATCTGAGCATCAGGCAGCAGAAACTGTTTCTAAATGAATAATTCCTGGCATCGAGGACCTAGCTACCAAAAAGAACCCTAGCAACCACAGACTGTAGTATATAATATACTTAACATTGCTAAGCTGTTTAACCAAATACAAACAAAATGTAATAAAATTAATTGCAGTACATAATATGAAGGCAAGAGGACAATTGTGTTGGTAGAGAAATGTGTACTATATATGGGAGTTGTGTAAAGTACTATAACCAATTCATTAGGGGATATTAAAAAGGGAAAATAGCCTAACCTTACTAGCAATGAATATTTAGCTAAGAAGTGTATAACAAAAACAGTGGTAAACTGGAAAAGTGTTAAATTGTGTAGATAGATCCCCTTTTGGTACCATTCATAATCTGGGGTCAGTGGCACTTTATCCTAATCAAGGCAAATTATTCAAAACAATCTTGCTCAGTGTTTGGTTCCATATATACCAATATTTGATCCTGACACCACAATATTTAACAAGTTAGCTAATGTCCATTCAGTAGGTTATCCAGAAGACATCATCTACAAGAACCAGATGGATCTACCTCAGCTACTGGTGTATCATGCAGCAATGCAAATCTAAAGAGCTCTGCATTTGGCTTGTTGTGCCGGAAACATTTCTAACATTATAACTTCAGTGGCCACAATGATTAGTTCCAGTACAATATGACAGAGAAGCTAGCTGCTCCTGTCTCCTTCCTTGTGAAGCTTACCACGTGGCGACAGCCAGCAGTAAGGGTAACCTATAATATGAGTAGACAGTACTGTGTAGTAACTAATTACAAGAAATTTACATGTGGAGATCTCATTTGTAATGTCAGTACTCCAATTTTCTGTTTTCCTCCTCATGTACGTAGGACTGTAGGATACACTATAATTAATGCCTATCCCAGTGTTTCTACATGAATCTATTGTCCAAAGAGAGTCCCAATGTCAGGGTGAAGTTGAAACTTACTTACCAGGTTTTAACGTACGTATTAATCCACTTACTTTAAATTTAAAAACATTACTAGATGGGAAAGATACACGTGTTAGTCAAATCAGCAATGACTCACAGAAGGCAAAACTAGCCTTGAATGAACTGATCCACGATGGGGAACTTTAAATACAGGTTTCCCACACCTGGATAGAAGTTGCATTTAAAGCTTTGCTTGTGTTACAAGGTGCATTAATTTTAGCTGTGTTAATTACATAGCGCTGCTCATGCAGTTTGGCAAAACACTTTAAATTACATATAAAGGTTCTGTCACCAGGGCCACTGCTGCTCCCCAGCTCCAAGTATTCGCTGCCAAGTATGCTCAGTCTCAGCCAAGGAGATTTATTCTTTTATGACAAACGTTAAAGAAACGGAATGCAGTCTTTAGTCAATACCTGGCCCCCAGACTTCAGGACCACTCTTACTAGGAGTCTCTGGCACACCAGGTCCTGGCAGCTTCCTTGCCTCTGCCAGCTCTGCTCCACCCTTGGAGCTGCAGTCATGGGGTTGCTTCTTTGAGCCCCTGGCCCCCTTGCTCCTGTGACCCACCACAGGAATTAGCTCCACTCCAGTGTGGCCGTTGCTGTCCAGGGTTCAGCCTATCTCAGTTCTTCCTCTTCAGCTGCCTACTAGCTGTCCTTTATAGGCCCAGGTGTAGCTCAGCCCTGTTTAATTGGCTGGATTAGGTTCACCTCACCTGCTCCAGTCCGGGGAGCTGGGCTCAGTCTATTCACAGAGACCAGTTCCCTGTGACAGGCCCTCACCACTGCTCCATATATTAGTCTGGCAAAGGTGTCACTTTAGTATAATAATTATCAAGGTGACAAGGTGGGGGCCTGTTGACTAATATATGTTGGTTATCATATATACATATCACATTAATACTATGTATTATCTGCACCATATTTATATTAGCATGCATTAAGCACAAATATTATAGCACAACAAATAGCCTATATTGGCCTATGACTTTTATATAACCCAACTCACTTATGCTAAGTAGCCCATAACCCCTTGCATTCACTGAAGAAAGTTTTGGCCTGAGCAAAAAGGGAAGCTGTCAAGGTCAGGAGAGATGAATGCTTTACCATAGAAATAGAAAGGGAGTTACTCTCACAGCCCTGTATAAAAGTGTCCCAAAGGAAGAGAACAAGATATATAATTGTCCTACCATACTATAAACCTAGGAGGTGCCTTCATGCCCTTTGGCACCTGAAATGCATATGTTCAGATCAAGGAGATAACGTGTACCCCAAGGTACCAGAAAAACAAGGTAGAAAGCTGGCTGGTTAAATCTAGTGTCAGATGATTCACTCAGTACTTTTTACTTGTAAACAGGTAGGGTATAAAATTATGGTTTTAGGAGTACACCTTCTGTGTAAGGTGAAGGTAACAATGCTGCATAATATGGCTTCCCAGAGATTGGTATCACATAAAACCTTTTCCCCCGTACTATATTATTGCATTATAACAAGAAACCTGATGGACTGTACACTCAATATAACAATATGACAAATATACTCAAGAGACCAAATAACCAAAGTGTAACCAAGCAATTGACTATACAGTTATCAACAATCTGCATATTAGAAACTTGACTTCTGTTTCTCAGCTCTGCAAAACTGACCTTGTGTAATGCTTCAGATATTTCTTCTTCTGTAAAATTTAAGCTTATAACTTGGCTAAATCTGACTCTATCATCTTGGAGACAGCATAAGATACCGGTCTGACCCCAGGACTCTGCCTCTACCACATTTCAAGTTACTCCTACCTACTGAGCTTGTCTCAAATCTGCCAGAAAAAAATTAACAATGGGAAAACTACCTATTTTCCCCTAATCTTATTCTCAAAAATGGTTGTTCTGTTTTTGCTGAATCTTTAAAAAATGAAATTAACCTCAGCAAGAAACATTTCATTCCAGATGGTTAAAGTTTGGCAAAATTACAAGCAATTGAAAATAAGGCCTCTGTAATGGGAAGTGCTTGGTAGCCTTATCAGTGCCTCCTATGTCATAGGGTTAAATTCCTCCTTGGTGTAACTTCACTGAAATTAAGGTTGAATTAGGTTCATAAGATCTGGAGACTATAGAATTGGGCTCATAATGAGCTGTAACCATAACATTTCCTTGGGGAGCTAGTGAAAATTCAATTTATTTGAGCATAAGCTTTCGTGAGCTACAGCTCACTTCATCGGATGCATAAAGTGGAAAATACAGAAGATGTTTTTATACACACAAACCATGAAAAAATGGGTATTTATCACTACCAAAGGTTTTCTCTCCCCCCACCCCACTCTCCTGCTGGTAATAGCTCATCTAAAGTGATCACTCTCCTTACAATGTGTATGATAATCATGGTGGGCCATTTCCAGCACAAATGAAGGATGACCCCACACTCTCACAAATCTTGGGAGACAAGCCAGTCCTTGCCTACAGACAGCCCCCCAACCTGAAGCGAATACTCACCAGCAACCACATACCACTCAACAGAACCACTAACCCAGGAACCTATCCTTGCAACAAAGCCCGTTGCCAACTGTGCCCACATATCTATTCAGGGGACACCATCACAGGGCCTAATAACATCAGCCACGCTATCAGAGGCTCGTTCACCTGCACATCTACCATGATGTGATTTATGCCATCATGTGCCAGCAATGCCCCTCTGCCATGTACATTGGTCAAACTGGACAGTCTCTACGTAAGAGAATAAATGGACACAAATCAGATGTCAAGAATTATAACATTCATAAACCAGTCGGAGAACACTTCAATCTCTCTGGTCATGCGATTACAGACATGAAAGTTGCGATATTACAACAGAAAAACTTCAAAATCAGAGTCCAGCGAGAGACTGCTGAATTGGAATTCATTTGCAAATTGGACACAATTAACTTAGGCTTGAATAGAGACTGGGAGTGGCTAAGTCATTATGCAAGGCAACCTATTTCCCCTTGTTTTTTCCTACCCCCTCCCCCATTCCTCAGACGTTCTTGTTAAACCCTGGATTTGTGCTGGAAATGGCCCACCTTGATTATCATACACATTGTAAGGAGAGTGATCACTTTACATAAGCTATTACCAGCAGGAGAGTGGGGTGGGGGGAGAGAAAACCTTTTGTAGTGATAAACACCCATTTTTTCATCGTTTGTGTATATAAAAACATCTTCTGTATTTTCCACAGTATGCATCCGATGAAGTCAGCTGTAGCTCACGAAAGCTTATGCTCAAATAAATTGGTTAGTCTCTAAGGTGCCACAAGTACTCCTTTTCTTTTTGAGAATACAGACTAACATGGCTGTTACTCGGAAACCAGTGAAAATTCAGGTTGTAATGTGGGTACTATTCTAAGAGAAGTTTCTTTTCTCAAGAGCCTCCTGCTGCTGCTGGGCCACTCTGTTTTCTTTTGACTTTATTGCTTCAGTTGTCACAAGGTTTGAAAACTGGCCTGGAAATTCATTCTGAACAGTAACATGATTTGCATAATGGCAACTGCGGGGGACATTGAGCAGCCTGTTCTACTGGAATTCTGCATACCACAGGGTGACGTTCAACCTATCCCCTACCAGATTCTGAAGAACCTGACTGCTGCTCCAGTAACAACTCAAATACATCAGAAAAAAAAATTCACAGTCCCACTGACCATGCCGCCATTCTACTTTGATTATATGTCTCCCTGTTGTATGCATAATTCCAGTAGAATAGGCTAGTTCAGTGTCACCTGCAGGTGCCATTATGCAAAACACATTCCGGTCAGAATGGATCATCATGCTCGTTATTTGTCTGGAAGCACATATATTCCACGGTCTACAGGTGTCAAGGTTCCTGCCCCACTCTGAACTCTAGGGTACAGATGTGGGGACCTGCATGAAAAACCTCCTAAGCTTATCTTTACCAGCTTAGGTCAAAACTTCCCCAAGGTACAAAATATTCCACCCGTTGTCCTTGGATTGGCCGCTACCACCACCAACTAATACTGGTTACTGGGGAAGAGCTGTTTGAACGCGTCTTTCCCCCCAAAATACTTCCCAAAACCTTGCACCCCACTTCCTGGACAAGGTTTGGTAAAAAGCCTCACCAATTTGCCTAGGTGACTACAGACCCAGACCCTTGGATCTGAGAACAATGAAAAAGCATTCAGTTTTCTTACAAGAAGACTTTTAATAAAAATAGAAGTAAATAGAAATAAAGAAATCCCCCCTGTAAAATCAGGATGGTAGATATCTTACAGGGTAATTAGATTCAAAAACATAGAGAACCCCTCTAGGCAAAACCTTAAGTTACAAAAAAGATACACAGACAGAAATAGTTATTCTATTCAGCACAATTCTTTTCTCAGCCTTTTAAAGAAATCATAATCTAACACATACCTAGCTAGATTACTTACTAAAAGTTCTAAGACTCCATTCCTGGTCTATCCCCGGCAGAAACCAGCATATAGACAGACACACAGACCCTTTGTTTCTCTCCCTCCTCCCGCTTTTGAAAGTATCTTGTCTCCTTATTGGTCATTTTGGTCAGGTGCCAGCGAGGTTACCTTTAGCTTCTTAACCCTTTACAGGTGAGAGGAGCTTTCCCCTGGCCAGGAGGGATTTCAAAGGGGTTTACCCTTCCCTTTATATTTATGACAACAGGTAAACCAAAACCCTGCACAATCTAACAACAATAATGTACTTTGTAGCCGAATAGTTTGGTTTTTTTTAAAGGGTGGGGGATTTCTTCATTTAGCTTAAATAGTGGAGGGATGGAAAGGAGGGAGGCAGGGAGCTGGGAGCTTTCTTTTCACCAATTTCTTCTATGACCTCTTCAGCAATGACTGAAACTGAGGATGAAGTCAGTGAGATTACTCATGTGAGTAGCTGTTCACTTATTCTAATCTATTCTGGTTCTTAGACAGCCCTCCTCACTGTAGTATCGGAATGCTTTCTGGTAGTGCATTAAGTGACGTGATTAATGTCTGTCACATGGGGTTCATTCTTTTCCCCTGTACTCTCCAGAGGGAAATTGTGGGGACGGAGGGGTTTTAAATGTCTTCTTTTAACAAAATGATTTAGTATGTTATATGTACACTGTACTATGTGTTTATATTGGAAAGGCTGAAGGAATGCACTTTGCATTTGGAGTAGAAGGTAGTCAAGTCTGTGATGGTTCCTGTGAGAGTTTGTTTTACATTCTCTGACTGCCTCTAAGAACTGCCTCTGTTTCCTGCACAGATGAGCATTAACCTTGTTGTAGAAAAATCAGAGTAAGGGATTCACAATCTGATCCTTTGATCTTTGTGGTGTTAGGGATGTTGTGAAATGTCTGTTTGGTATATTCATTTCTGAGATACAGAGTAGTGGGTTTAGTTCCATGCATGTCACTGGGTCACATCCCTTACCCAGCTGAGCTGTTTCAATTTCCTTTTTCTTGTGGTAGCTTGTTGAAGACGATCTGTAAGATGACCTATTTCCCTTCATGCCAACTTCAGGAAGAGGGAATGCATAGCTTGGGAAGAGAATACCACGGGCAAGAGGTCACTAATGCTTCTTGTGCCAATGAACTCATTGTACTTTAGGTTGCCTACCCAATGCATACTGGAGAAGAACCTTTTTCTAGCCAGAAGGTCAGAACTTGTGTGGCTGCTGTTACAACTGCTTCTCTAGATTCCACTTCTGGATCATCAAGATAGCCTTGTGGATGGTGCTCAAAGCAAGTGGAAATACTGAGAATCGTGGAACTGAGGTGAAACATTAGGGTGAACATTAGGGTGAAACTCGTACCACTCCACAAGGGACAGCAAGATGATAAAGGTAGCAGTTTGATGGCTATATGAAATGATACAAGCAGCCTGGAGGCTTCAGTGTGATCAAGGTAGGTATTTACATTCACAAGTGATAGGCAAACCTGTAAGGGTGACAGGTCTTTCTCAAGCATCATTATCATCACCACCATTATTATTATCTTACACTTTAAACTGTTTGTATTGCAACTCCCTTGTGAGATAAGTCATGTCCCCATTTTACAAATGTAGAAAAGGAAGCACAGAGATGCTAACGGTGTTATCCAAAGCCATACAGTGAGTCAATGGAAGAGACCGAAAATGAAACTAGGAATCCTGACAGCCTGAACTCAGCACTATACCACGCTGCTAAACAAACTGTGGCTAATATATGTAGATGGCCATTAGCTTATGCTCACTGTTTCCTAATTGTTCCCTGACTATTATCCTTGCAAGTAGACTTATCTCTATAATGTAATACCCCTAATGCCTTGTTAACTCCATCCTGGTTCCTTTTCCAAGATGGTTTGTGTACCATATCCATTATGCACCTTACCCCTAGTATGCCATCTGCCTTTGCTATGTCCCAAGTTATTGATGAGCAGTTTATTCTTCCTTCTTTGAAGGCATTTTCATTTTTGCTTCTCACCTCCTTATGCACTTGCCTAGTCCTGCATGCTGTATGTAGCATATTCCTTTTACACATTTATTTGTTTTCTAGCAACGTAGAGTCCTTTTTATTCTCATGTTGTCAGATTTGTCTTCTGCCTTTCTTTGTCCTGCTGGACAAAGGGATTTCGCTCCCTGCTTTCACTCCCGCTTCTTTTAACTAGCTAGTTATTTCTTTTTCTTAAGTGTCCTCTCAGTTGGAATTAATTCTCACACTCCTAGCATGTTTCATTATAGCCGGTGACATTATTGTCATTGTTCCATGCATGCACTTACAGTTCCTCTCTTAATGCTCTTCATGCATTTTAATGCCATCTAACAAAGTGTACCAGTTATCTTCCATGCTGTCTTTCCTGATCTTCATATAGCTCTCCTGCCTAGTGTCTTCATCTCTCTGTGGGTAATCTGTTTTCCTTTGGCTTTGACGCTGTTAACAGATCAAGGCTGGTTCCAATGGATGGATCCAATGCTCTCCAGTTTGCTTAATTTTAACAGATAGCAAGTTATTTTGCTAAGTGCTTGAATCACTTCTCTTTGCTCTGCCCGATGCCTGTGTATCAACCCCTCTCTTTCCTGATAATTAGAGCCCTACCAAATTCAGAGTCATGAAAAATGAGTCATGGACCATGAAATCTGGTCTCCCCCGCGAAATCTGGTCTTTTGTCTACTTTTACCCTAAACTATACAGATTTCACAAGGGAAACCAGTGTTTCTCAAACTGGGGGTCCCAACCCAAAAAGGGGTCCCAAGATTATTGTAGGAGTGGTCTCGGTATTGCCACTCTTACTTCTGTGCTGCCTTCAGAGCTGGGCGGCCAGAGAGCAGTGGCTGCTGGCTGGGCATCCAGCTCTGAAGGCAGCACCCCACCATACCATGCCACCCTTACTTCCAGCCTTCAGAGCTGGCCGGCCGGAGAGTGGTGGCTGCTGGCCAATGGCCCAGCTCTGAAGGCAACAGCTCAGAAGTTAGGATAGCAGTACCAGACCATGCCATCCTTATTTCTGCACTGCTACTGGCAGTGGTGCTGCCTTCAGACCTGGGCTCCTGGCCCGCAGCCACCACTCTCCAGCCACCCAGCTCTGAAGGCAGTGCCGCCGCCAGCAGCAGTATAGAAGCAAGGGTGGAAATACCATGACCCCCCCTACAATAACCTTGCAACCTCCTCTGCCACAAGCCTCTTTTGGGTCAAGACCCCTACAGTTCCAACAGCATATCCAAAATGAAATTTACAGTTTTTAAAATCCTATGACTATGAAATTGACCAACATGGACTCTGATTTTGGTAGGGCCCTACCTAGGATGATCATTTAGTGTAAACACCCTGGACCAATTTTTCCTTTTGGTCATGGCAGTTCAATCCATTACATTGTTGGGGTTACATTGTTAAGGATGAGAAGAGAGTTGTGCCCTCTTTACAAATACAATGGTGTCCTCTGTGCTCAGTTTCAGCTCATTCTGCCTGCATTAGGCCCCTACTATTGTAAAAACTCCCTGCTTCCCACAGTCTCTGGAACCTAAATCCTTCTTTGCTGGACCAGTTATTTTGTTGGGCACTAATATTTCTGCTCTCTCTCATCCTGGGCCTGGCAACATTATAGTGACAAAGAGATTGAGCAAAAGCATTAGCTGAACTTTTTTTTCCTCTGAAATTTTCTTTTTCAAAAGACTGGCTTAATGGTAATTGACACCGCAGTGCATTTCACAAGCATTTGAATCACTTGGTGGGGGAAAAAGAGAAGTAACTAAGTAGACACAAGGTGGGTGGGGTAAGATGTTTTACTGGACCAATTTCTGTTGGTGAAAGAGAGAACCTTTTGAGCTTACACAAAGGGAAAGGTATTTGGGGTCAGTTGGTGTGCATGTGTGAGTGTGTTCTCTCTGCCGTCCCAGCTCTGAGCAGAAAACTGGTTCAGCAGACCTCAATAGTACATCCCAGAAAGCCTACCAACTCGGTGGCGAAGGCACTTGTCTAGGTTTATTCCTGATGAACCATGGTTCTACTACCCTGGTTCTGTGGTTACAGGTACACTAACACGCATACCTGCGACAATGGACTTGGCTCACTCAGCAGCGGGACTTTCTGCTGCCCCCTAAGCTGGACAAAGTTGCCCCTCCTAGGATTTCTCTTTTATCCATTGATACAAACAACTTACATATAACACTCCTGACATGCTTAGTTACCATCCCTAGAGCTTCTACCCGATGGTTTGAACAAATAGCTCCATCCATCATCCTGTCCTCCTATCCTTGTCTTACTCGGGGTCGGTGTGGTCCTGTACCATCTCCCAGGATTGTGTTTATGCCAGAACTCTATGTTGGGGTGTAGTTGTACTGACCTTCTGGCCATAGGCACCGACTCTGTGGGTGCTCCGGGACTGGAGCACCCACTGGCAGCCCCCTATCAGCTAACCCTGTCTCCCCTTTGCCCCCAGCATCTCCTGCCCACCAGTGGGCCCCACCGATCAGCACCTTCCTCTCCCTCCCCGCCCCTCCCACCCACCACAGCTGTTTCGTGGTCTGCAGGAGGCTCTGGGGGAGAGTGGGGAGGAGTGAGGATGTAGCGCACTTGTGGGAGGGGGCAAGAAGGGGTGGGGTGTGTGTGGCCTTGGGGAAGGGGGTGGAGTGGGGGCGGGGCCTGAGGTAGAGCCAGGGGTTGAGTAGCCCCGGCACACTGGAAAGTTGGCACCTGTGCTTCTGGCATTTGTTTACATGAATACCTAGTACCCACTAAAAAGAGCAGGAGTACTTGTGGCACCTTAGTGACTAATAATTTACTAGAGCATAAGCTTTCGTGGGCTACAGCTCACTTCATCGGATGCATAGAATGGAACATATAGCAAGAAGATATATATACATACAGACGTGCTGTGTTTTAGCAATTCCAGCCATGCTTTTGCCAAGTTCATGTACCAGACAGTGAACTTGTAAGCAAGCTTCTGCTTTCTGACAGGGCCTGACTGTTGCTCATAGCCTGGCTTTTGCTGACTTTGGTTGAGGCCTCAGGCCTTGCTCCACCCAGTGCTCCAGGCTCTGTACTAGAGTACTCAGAGAGTAACTAAATAACCAAATAAGCAGATAACCTAGCAGAACAATGTGCTTCCTGTAATACATGTTGTGAAATACTGTAATAACTCTGGTGTGAATTCTTGACTAATGTCTTAACGAGGATATCCTGCCTACTGGAAATTTCTTATTTTGCAATACATGGATCCTTGTTATATGCAGATTCTACATGAAAAGAAGCTGACCTGATTAGCTTCAAAAGAAACATTTTGAAATCATGTTGGATAAGAAAATGTCCTTGCCAAAACCTTGATATAATTTTTAGTCCATATGACTTAGGAATAATGTTTGCTCATTCTTTTTTTGGCTTTGGGTCAAAAATACATATTTTTTGAGGGCGTATTTCACAAGCTTTGTTAAATAACAGTATACAGCGTACTGGACAAAATGCATTGGATGGCTGAATTTATAAGTTTCTGAGGCTTATCTCTTCTGCAGGCAAAACAGCAGAACCTCTTTTACATTAGGCTTGCAAAATGTTAAGTACAATGCAACGTATTCTCTCGCTGAACTATTCTGTCAGGTTAGCACAATTAAATATTACATCCTGGTTTGGGATATGTATTTAAAAAAAAGTCAAGTCATAAACCTGAGCTGCAGCTGGACTGTGAACACTTCACAAACAATTTGGAAATCTCAGATCAAATAGATTACATGTGTCATTTGACATTGTCTAGTAGGTAGAGCCAAGGCTTAGGAATTATGGGACCTACATTCTCAGGTCTTAAATTCTCACACAGTACTTCCTGGAGCCTCGGGGCTTCTGCCTCTGGGGTATGCTGGGGCTCAGGGTGTCTGCCTCGCAGGCAGGGGTGGAAGTAAAATGCAGCTCTTACCAGTACAGGGCCGCTGTGGCCCTCCCCAGAAGGGGCGGGAGGGGGTCAGTGTCCCCCAGCAAGTCCATCTGCTCTCCCTGGCCTGTGCCTCCTGGGGCTCCAGCAGCATTTTAAAGGGCCCGGGGCTCCGGCCGCTGCTGCCACGGTAGCAGCAGTGGTAGCTGGAGCCCCACGCCCTTTTAAATCACTGTCCCAGGGCAGCTACTTCTTTCCCTGCCCCCCACTGTCGGTGGCCAGGGGGAAAAACGGGCAGCGACATTAAAGCGCTTTAACCTGTGGAACTCCATGCCAGAAGATGTTGTGAAGGCCAAGACCATAACAGGGTTCAAAAAAGGAACTAGATAAATTCATGGAGGATAGGTTCATCAATGGCTATTAGCCAGGATGGGCAGGAATGGTATCCCTAGCCTCTGTTTGCCAGAAGCTAGGAATAAGCAACAGGGGATGAATCACTTGATTACCTGTTCTGTTCATTCCCTTTGGGACACCTGGCACTGGTCACTGTTGGAAGACAGGATACTGGGCTAAATGGACGTTTGGTCTGACCCAGTAGGGCCGTTCTTATGTTCCCTAGGCAAATTGTTCCAGTGCTTAATCACTCTGACAGTTAGGAAGTTTTTCCTAATGTTCAACCTAAACCGCCCTTGCTGCAATTTTAGCCCATTGCTTCTCGTCCTATCCTCAGAGGTTAAGAAAAGCAATTTTTCTCTCGCCTCCATGTAACAATCTTTTATGTACTTGAAAACTGTTATCATGTCTCCTCTCAGTCTTCTCTTCTCTAGACTAAACAAACCCAATTTTTAAAATCTTCCCTCATAGGTCATGTTTTCTAGACCTTTAATAATTATTGTTGCTCTTCTCTGGACTTTCTCCAATTTGTCCACATCTTTCCTGAAATATGGTACCCAGAATTGGACACAATACTCCAGTTGAGGCTAATCAGCACGGAGTAGAGTGGAAGAATTACTTCTCCTGTCTTGCTTACAATACTCCTGCTAATACATCCCAAAATATTTGCTTTTTTTTTTTTGCAACAGCATTACACTGACTCATATTTAGCTTGTGATCCACTATGACCCTCAGATCCCTTTCCACAGTACTCCTTCCTAGGCAGTCATTTCCCATTTTGTATGTATGCAACTGATTGTTCCTTCCTAAGTGAAGTACTTTGCATTTGTCCTTATTGAATTTCATCCTATTTACTTCAGACCATTTCTCCAGTTTGTCCAGATCATTTTGAATTTTAATCCTATCCTCCAAAGGACTTGCAACTCCTCCCAGATTGGTATCGTCAACCAACATTATAAGTGTATTCTCTATGCCATTATCTAAATCAGGGATCGGCAACCTTTGGCACGTGGCCCGTCAGGGAAATCAGCTGGCAGGCCGGGACGGTTTGTTTACCTGCAGTGTCTGCAGGTTCGGCCGATCACAGCTCCCTCTGGCTGCGGTTCACCGTTTCAGGCCAATGGGGGCTGTGGGAAGTGGCAGCCAGCACATCTCTCGGCCCACACCACTTCCCGCAGCCCCCATTGACCTGGAACGGCGAACCACGGCCAGTGAGAGCTGCGATCGGCCAAACCTGTGGACCCGGCAGGTAAACAAACCGTCCTGGCCTGCCAGCTGATTTCCCTGACGGGCCACATGCTAAAGGTTGCCGATCACTGATCTAAATCATTGATGAAGATATGGAACAGAACTGGACCCAGAACTGATCCCCATGGGACCCCACTCATTATGTCCTTCTAGCATGACTGTGAACCACTGATAGCTACTCTCTGGGAACAATTTTCCAACCACTGTATGTTATGCATCCACCGTATAGTAGCTCCATCTAGGTTGTATTTCCCTAGTTTGTTTATAAGAAGGTCATGAGAGACAGTATCAAAAGCCTTACTAAAGTCAAGATATACCACATCTACTACTTCTCCCCTATTCACAAGGCTTGTTACCCTGTGAAAGAAAGCTATCAGGTTGGTTTGACATGATTTGTTCTTGACAAATCCATGCTGACTGTTGCTTAACACCTCATTATCTTCTAGGTGTTTGCAAATTGATTTCTTAATTATTTGCTCCATTATCTTTCTGAGTACAGAAGTTAAGCTGACTGGTCTGTAATTCCCCAGGTTGTCCTTATTTCCCTTTTTATAGATGAGCACTATATTTGCCCTTTTCCAATCTTCCATGACTTTTCAAAGATAATTGCTAATGGCTCAGATATCGCCTCAGTCAGCTCCTTGAGTATTCTAGGATGCATTTAACCAGGCCCTGGTGATCTGAAGATATCTAACTTGTTTAAGTAATTTTTGACTTGTTCTTTCCCTATTTTAGCCTGTGATCCTACCTCATTTTCACTGGCATTCACTATGTTAGACATCCAATCGCCACCAACCTTCTTGGTGAAAACCAAAACAAAGAAGTCATTAAGCACCTCTGCTATTTCCACATTTTCTGTTATTGTCTTCCCCCCCCATTGAGTAATGGGCCTGTTCTGTCCGTGGTCTTCCTCTTGCTTCTAATGTATTTGTAGAATGTTTTCTTGTTACCGTTTATGTCCCTAGCTAGTTTGATCTCATTTTGTGCCTGGGCTTTTCTAATTTTATCCCTACATACTTGTGTTATTTGTTTATATTTATCCTTTGTAATTTGACCGAGTTTCCACTTTTTGTAGGATTCTTTTTTGAGTTTTAGATCATTGAAGATCTCCTGGTTAAGCCAGGGTGCTCTCTTGTCATACTTTCTATCTTTCCTATGCAGTGGGATAGTTTGCTCTTGTGCCCTTAATAATGTCTCTTTGAAAAACTGTGAGCTGTCTTCAGTTGTTTTTCCCCTTAGACTTGCTTCCCATGGGATTTTACCTACAAAATCCCTGAGTTTGCTAAAGTCTGCCTTCTTGAAATCCATTGTCTTTATTTTGCTATTCTCCCTCCTATCATTCCTTAGAATCATGAGCTCTACAATTTCAGGATCACTTTTACTCAAGCTGCCTTCTACTTTCAAATTCTCAACCAGTTCCTCCTTATTTGTCAAAATCAAATCTAGAACAGCCTCCCCCCAGTAGCTTTCTCCACCTTCTGAAATAAAAATGGTCTCCAATACATTCCAAGAACTCGTTGGATAATCTGTGCCCTGCTGTGTTATTTCCCCAACAGGTGTCTGGGAAGTTGAAGTCTCCCATCACCACCAAGTCCTGTGCTTTGGATGATATTGTTAGTTGTTTAAAAAAAAGCCTTGTCCACCTCTTTTCCCTCATTTGGTGGTCTGTAGTAGACCCCTACCATGACATCACCCTTGTTTTTTTCCCCCTTTTAACCTTACCCAGAAACTTTCAACAAGTCTGTCTCTTATTTCTATCTCAACCTCAATCCAAGTGTATACAATTTTTAATATATAAGGCAACACCTCCTCCCTTTTTCCCCTGCCTGTCCTTCCTGAGCAAGCTGTACCCTTCTATACCAATATTCCAGTCATGCGTATTATCCCACCAAGTCTCTGTGATGCCAACTATATCATAATTGTGTTTATTAGCATTTTGAGTTCTTCCTGCTTATTCCTCATACTTCTCACATTAGTATACAGACATCTAAGATACTGATTTGATTCCCCCGCTCCCAGTTCTGTCTTGTCTCTCCCTTATTTCTGCTACAACACCCCATGCTCCCCTTCTCCTGGTCTCCATGTGAGCCTCTGAAGGCCCTTATTTTTAGGTTTCTAATGAGGTCACTGGGATCCTAGTTTTGGAAAATCCATTAGTATGTGCTTAGGACCATCCCTATTCAGTGTAAAAATGTTGGCTGTTGTGGAATGTATTAATAATATAAATATTATGTCTCTCCATTTTTCAATATTTGGCAATGAGAGCGCTGAGGCTTGAAGAACCCATCACACTAACTTAGCCAACAATCTGTAGCAGGAAACTGTACTTACAGTAAAGGACAGCTCTCAAACACAGAAAGATTCTGAGGGTTTAAAGTAGGACTGTAAAGCAATTAAAAAATTATTCACGATTAATCACGTGATTAAAAATAATCGCAATTAAAGAATAATAGAATACCATTTATTTAAATATTTTTGGATATTTTCTACATTTTTAAATATATTGATTTCAATTACCACACAGAATACAAAGTGTACAGTGCTAATTTTATATTATCTTTTATTACAAATATTTGCATGGTAAAAAACAAAAGAAATAGTATTTTTCAATTCACCTAATACAAATACTGTAGTGCAATCTCTTTATCGTAAAAGTGCAACTTACAAATGTAGGATTATCTATGAAAAAATAAATGCACTCAAAAATAAAAATGTACTACAAATCCCCTCAGTCTGACTTCTTGTTCATAAAATCACTCAGACAAACAAGTTTGTTTACATTTTCAGGAGATAATGCTGCCCTCTTCTTGTTTACAGTGTCACTTGAAAGTGACAACAGGTGTTTGCATGGCACCGTTGTAGCCAGCATCGCAAGATATTTACGTGCCAGATGTGCTAAAGATTCATATGTCCCTTCATGCTTAAACTACCATTCCAGAGGACATGCGTCCATGCCAATGACGGGTTCTTCTTGATAATGACCCAAACCAGTGTGGACCAATGCATATTCATTTTCATCATCTGAGTCAGATGCCACCAGCCAGAAGGTTGATTTTCTTTTTTGGTTGTTTGGGTTCTGTAGTTTCCGCATCAGAGTGTTGCTCTTTTAAGACTTCTGAAAGCATGCTCTACACCTCGTCCCTCTCAGATTTTGGAAGGTACTTCAGATTCTTAAACCTTGGCTTGAGTGCTGTAGTTATCTTTAAAAATCTCACACTGGTACCTTCTTTGCGTTTTGTCAAATCTGCAGTGAAAGTGTTCTTAAAATGAAGAAAATGTTGGGCCATCATTCGAGATTACTATAACATGAAATATATGGCAGAATGCGGATAAAACAGAGCAGGAGACATACAATTCTCCCTCAAAGAGTTCAGTCACAAATTTAATTAACACATTTTTTTTTAATGAGTGTCATCACATGGAAGCATGTTCTCTGGAATGGTGGCTGAAGCATGAAGGGGCATTTGAATGTTTCGTATATCTGGCACATAAATACCTTGCAATGCCAGCTACAAAAGTGCCATGCAAATACTTCCTTTCAGGTGACATTGTAAATAAGAAGCAGGTAGCATTATGTTCCATAAATGTAAACAAACTTGTTTGTCTGAGTGATTTTCTGAACAAGAAGTAGGACTGAGTGGACTTGTAGGCTCTAAAGTTTTACATTGTTTTGTTTTTTGAGTGCAGTTACGTAACAAAAACCCCTACATTTGAAAGTTGCACTCTTACGACAAAGAGATTTCACTACTTGTTTGAGGTGAATTGAAAAATACTATTTATCATTTTCACAGTGCAAATATTTGTAATAAAAATATAAAGTGAGCACTGTACACTTTGTATTCTATGTTGTAACTGAAATCAATATATTTGAAAATGTAGAAAAACATCCAAAATATTTAATAAATTTCAATTACTATTCTATTGTTTAACAGTGCAATTAAAAGTGCAATTAATTGTGATTTTTTTTAGCTGCGATTAATTTTTTTGAGTTAATCGCGTGAGTTAATGGCAATTAATTGACAGCCCTAGTTTAAAGCAAACAGCCTAAGAGTGACATACTTTGTGGTCACAAAAAAGTGACAGCATTCCATCTTAGAGAAGGTGGAGCTTGAACTGATCTTTAAGCTAGAGACTTTGGCTGGATTTTCAAAAGCACCTAAGTCACTGGGAGTTTGGCATCTAACTCATCGGTATTTTTGAAAATTCCCCCTCTTACCACTGTTTAAATCATTGCTTGTATACTATATTTGGGGATTTAATGCACAGTAATATTGTGTGTGAGAGAGTGTGAAGGTCTTAGCTATGTGTATTACCTTTGGAAGGATGATTTTGAACAGAATTGACATTTTTAGTAATTAGTTAACTGACTAAATTCCTAAGCTTTAACTTTAGCATTACACTAGTTGAACTGTTATGGATGTTCCCATAATATAATTGGCAAATAAACTTAATTGGTAAATCAACAAGGGTCTGGGAATCTAAGGGAATCCCTAATTTTTGGGACAAAAATTGCCAGCCCAGATTTATACAGAATAGGATAGTTTCTTTATGTAACAAGACTGTCAGACTTTGAGTAACTGATTTGGTCTATTGCCTATTGACAAATTTTAACTTTCCTTGTCAAATTCATTCTTTTTAATTTTGTAAAAAGACCCTACCAAATAACCTTCTTTATTTTGTTTTCTGTAATTCTCTCAAACTATTGTTGCTAATGAAACCTGTACATTTACAATCCTCCTCCAGTCTGTGCTTTAGCTAAGGAACAGAGGCACAAGAACTGTGAGAAAGGTAACTGCTTAATTAAAATTACTTAACTAATGTGTGTTTTATACCTTTATTGTTCTTTCTGATTTGGCATCTGAAAGATCTTCTAAAGACAAATTTCTGAGGTAGAGACACAATAATGGTAATAACAGAAAGGTCTCTGTTTTGCCAGAAAAACTAGGAAAGAAATTAGCTCTGAGAAAATAGTTAGCATGGCCATTGACTTATTCACAGATCATAAATTATAATGAAAGACCTGGGAAATGCTACCCAGAATCTAGAATCCGAAAACCAAGCCCTATGAAATTAATTGAAATGTCAGAATCCCCAGAGGCTGAGCAATACATAAACTCAAAAGAAGTCCAGAAGGTTGACTCTCTGGTCTCTAGTTGAAGGGAATTGTCTCTTGATGCCAACAAATTGAAGCAGTATGAACACACCCAAAAGAGGGCAGTGGTCCAGGAACTTATAATACTGACCCTGGGTAAAAATGTCACTCTCAAACATAGCTGAAGAGATTAATAAGACATAACAGGAATTATTCATACACAATTTATATATGATATATATATATATATATATATATATGGATATAAATGATTTTATAGGCCTTAATTTTTCGGTAGACTTTGAGCAGAGTAAGAATACTGAACTATAGAACATGTCTTACCGTAGAAAGCAGTCGTAATGATGACCATACTATTCTGGGGCAGTTAGACCTTGAGGAACTGTCTCTTTAAGGGTTAAAACAGAACATGATAACTCTGAGAGAATTCCCCTGAATAAAATCATTATCCTCATGCAGAAAGCAAGCCATATCCTGCAAAGGGGATAGAAAGGTCCAAGAGACCTGCTAAATAAAATGGGGCCCTGAATCCTGAGACTGACAAAATATGTTTCAACCGCCTTTACCTTAAGCCAGGAAATTCTCAGGATCCGCCAATAACACTTAATTGGCAGGAGTGGCTAGATAGGGAAGGGGGCTGAAATTGCGACTTTAATGAATACCTTCCCACAGCTCTCGAGAGGGTCCAGCAGAAGGATGTTACATGCCGTGGATGGGTTGGGTCTGTTACTACCTTTGTGACTCACCAGTGTGACTTGACTCACTCAAATTCTAGATGCCAGGTGAAGCTTCGGGGACATTACTTATCCTTACACAGAAAGATTAAGATTTTACGTATTAAAAATAATGAAGTATAATGAATCCAATTGGCACAGGTCATCTTTCCTTCAACCGATCCTTCTCAATGTGTTTTCCACCCCTTTCCTCCTCCTTTATCATCTTCCCTTTGTCAGACCTGTACAGGCCTCCTACAGGAAATCACTTAAGCTTGTACTAAATTTAAGCATGTGCTTAAGTCCCATTTAAGTCACTCTGCTTTTAATTACTTTGTTTCCTTGAGCTCATAACTTTGAGACTTCTCCTGCTGGGCTGTCAATTTTAAACTCAGGGCTGCTTGGTAGTTTGTGGTATGTATTTATGGCTATCTTATAGGGGCTTTGGTCTTCTTTTTGGTAACTACAGTGTATATCACAGCCTTCTGGTCCAAGGGAAGCTGGCAACAAAGCTGTTTATTGTAATTCATTTAATTTAAGTGGGGTTATATATATGAGCTGTAATGTCTTGCACCTTCAAATAAAAATATGCTTTTTTGTCAGGGTTTTCCTCCACCTGCTGGTGGCAGCAGGGGTGGTGGAACTGGCGGTGGCGGTGGGAGGGGGCAGGCTGGTGTCCCTGCAATGGAAACATTATGGGGGCTCTGCCCCCAGGTAAACTTACATGTCTGTGGGGGGAGAGGGACAGAGGTGAGAGCAGGACACAGAGTGGCTGGAGTGGCTGCTGTGGGGCCAGGCACCAGGGACCCAGAGGGGCTGGAATGGGCCCAGGAGCAGGTGGGAACATCTGAAACCCTCCTTTCCAGCGTGGAGCCGCCTGCCTCTCCCTTCCCCCTGATGAGCCTCAGCACCGCTCCTCACTCCCCCTCCTATCCCTTTGCCCCATCCCATTCACAGGGAGCTTCTACCTCCTCTAGATGCAGATTCCCTTGGGGCCATTCCACAGTCTAAAGAGGGTGCACGCACAAGTTCATACTCACTAGGAGCCTGATTCAAGGTCTGCTGAAGTCAACGAGAGTGTTTGGATGAGGGTTTGGATCAGGCCATAGGTCAATATTCACCTAGGTGAGGATTCTCCTTAGTGCTGGTGTGGGGGATGATGCATAGACAGCATGATTTTCCCACCCTTCCCCCAGCCCTGCTCCCTTATGCCTACCCCTGAAAGAGCATGGATCCACTTATTGTGGAGGGACTACCACGGAGGTTGGGAGAAGGGACGCTACCAGGCCACAGAGGAAGCACTACACTGTTCTGCTCTTCTCAGCAAGAGATCCACCAAGTTTTCATCCCTTCCACCCACAAAGACAGATGGGACAATAGGGCCCATAATTTTCTCAATTAAAACAGAATCCCGCATATTAAGCAGAACATTTGGAACACCTTGGGTGGCCTGTTTGTGATTAGAAATGAACCAGAGAAGCAAATATTTTAGTTACCTTGTCCTCCCAATTCCCACACTGCCAGTTTGTTTGTGTTCTAACTGCTGTCACTCGTCGGATGTTTAGACTGCGTAATATTTTGCACACGAAGTTAACAGTGTAGCTCTAAATTTGCTCTATTGCAAATTTATACAAAATAAATCTGTGTGCTTATTCAAAGTCAACAATAGAAGGTAAACATAGAAATCTGACATACTGAGAACTATATGTCCCAAGAATTGATGAGAAACAATTTGTGCTGTCCACAGAATATAGCATGTTTTGGGACTATCTACACAACACTTCTGCCCTAGTGAAAAGTGCAGTCAAGTGGTGATAGGGCCAGATCCAAAGCTCATTGATATCAGTGGGAGTCTTTCCATTAACTTCAGTGGGCCTAGGATCATACCTATGATGCAGAGGCTGGAACTTTGGAGACTTGGATTCTATTCCTGACTTTGTCACACTGGCTTCCTCTCTCAGTCTATGCTACGGCAGAAAAAGGTTTGTTGATATAGCTATACAGGTCTAGTTATACTAAACCCTTCTAGTGTACATTCAGCATCTACCAGCAAAAATGTGCTTTTGCTGGTGTAGCTTATACCAGTTCCCCAAACAAAATAAAGACTTATGCTGGTACAAAAGGACTTTTATGCACCTACACTAGGACTTTTACCAGTATAGATGTATTGTTAAAAAAAAAAATCACATCCCTAATCAACATTATAATACCTGCAAAAGTTTCTAGTGTAGAACTGGTCTAAGTCTTAGTTGTCCCCTCTGTAAATTGGAGATGATAATATTAATCCACTGCTGAAAAGCTCTTTACATTCTTCAGAAGGAAGATGTGGTACATGTGAAGTGCTGTTATTACTCAGAGGAATTGGAATAACCTCATATCTGGAGGGACATAAAGTTTCTAACTTGTTTTGTAAGTCCGGAAATAGGTGGGGTAGAATATTATGTTCCGATATGGGGCCCCTTTGCTTTGCGCCACCAGCACAAACAGGTGAGAAACCTGATAGAACTGGCCAGATGGGATTTCTCCTGTGTAAGGGAAATCCCCAAAGGGCCTACAGCTGCCATAGTGGCTTCCTTCAGCCTGTGCCACCTCTGCCTCACCTGCATGCTGGGGGAGCTCGTGTGGAACGCAGCTCTGCGGCACTCAGGCGTTGCGTACCCTCTGTGTAAGGTCTCAGAATCCTCCCCCTCCCTTATTTTCTTACACTTAAAGAAGCAGTACTCAGAAAACAGAACCAAGCTCCATTCTCCACAATAAGTATGTATTGTTTAAAAATACAACTGCAGACACTAATTAAAGGTAGGAGAACTGACCTGAACTTCCACCCAAACTCACACCTAGCCTTCCTGCCAGTTCAGAAATGTCTGGATAGCCATTTTCATCCTTGCTTGCCTCTACGCCTGGCTCCAGTGAGCACTGGAAGTGGAAGTGCCTAAATGCCATGAGACCAGCTCATCGATTGCCTGAATGTCTTGAAATCTGCTGGCAAACCATGTAGATCTTCGTGCTCCCATGCAAAGGGCCATTCCACAGTGTGCTGTTCCCTGATCTCCTCTGCTTCAGGAGCCATGGTACCAAAGCTATAGGATGGGCATTAACGCGGACTGTCTTAGCATTATCTTTCAGGTTTGCTGGGGCTGTTCTTTAGCTCATCCCCCTCCCCTCTCCAATAGTTGGCCTTTAGCCCAAATTTGTGGAGCCCTATGTGCTCATGTTAAAAGGCATCCAGGGGCTTAGAGAAAGGGAAGGATGCTCCTTTGACATTGTATGTGAAATGACCTAACTTGAGGTGCTTTCACCCCATCTGAGTTTAGAAGCAGGGTTAGGAAGATGATGTGGTCCAGGTTGTCTATGTGCTCCTGAAAGGATTTACAATAAAAATACGGATAAAAGTCCAGTAAAAGAAAGCAGCTATTCCCCCCCCCCCCCAAAACCACCAAGAATGCATTTTAATCACTGCAGTCCTATCAAATTAATTGTTCTGTCCATTGTGTACTTATTCCTTTGTGGCTCTCAGAGAACAAGATTAGATACTGGGAATGAGGAAGGGCTTTGCGGTACAAAAGGGCAGGGTGGTTAATTTTTTACAGCAGGCAATGAAAAAGTTATCTTTGTATAATAGTAGTTCAGTCACTTTCTGTGCTGAGATTCACTCACCTTTATGAGAAGTGTCAATAAATATTAAACAAGTTCCTCTTTCTAAGCACAAAACTCCTGCTGGGGGAATTCCCAGAGCACACTATAAAAGGGCTCTGTCTGTCCTTTCTCCATCATACCTGTTTGCTGAGAAGATGAAGTGTGCAAACTTGGCTGTGCTGCTGGTCTTTCTACAAAATGCCATTGCACTCCATAATGTGGTAAGATGCGTATTATAATTTTCACAGGCTCTAATGTATTCTTTTTTCCTCTTACTACTCAGGTTGCTAGGAACATCTTTTAAAATTATTTGAGGAAAGTTTTCAGATCTCCACTTGTTCTGTGGGCTCTCTGCAGGTAGCAAGTGTAAAATACTGCCTTTAACAAATGTGCTGGGATTTAATTATAAATCCGAAAACAGATTACACTGTTTTAAAAAGCCAAAATTCTGCCTTCAGTTAGGCAAATGCAACTCCCATCGAGAATCTGAATAGAGTTTAAATGCAAAATGCAGGTCATATTTAATTAAATATGGTTTGTACTTGAGACAAACTCAATCCAAAACCACACATGCAAACACCCCTCAGCCTTTTGGAGTGTTGAAGATCTGGATCTAGATCTCCGTGTCTCAGGTTCATTTGTCCAGCACTTTGAAAACATAATGCACTATATGAGTTCTAGGTGATACTATTAATGCAGTCTAGTAGGCCTTGAAAGTGCTGTGGACTCACGTAGGGAACTCAGCATCTAAGGGGAGGGAATGTTTTTTCACTGCAGCATGAATAAGCAGTGGCAATTCCTGGCAGTAAGAATCAAGGCTGAAGTGTAAATACATAATGATAAGCTGAGGACGGGGGAATTTAGTATGTCAGAGATTTCTCCTCATTATGCTCACTCTTGGGTAAACCATAATTCATGCAGACATTTGTAAAATTTATGATGCTCCTTGTAACTCTGCTATTAATCACCATCAGCCCCCCTGTACAACACTATCAGGGGGCCAGACAAATGGTTGGGTACATTATCTTTTTGACAAGCTGGCACAAAAAAATCCTGTTTTCTCTGAATCAGTTTAAACAAGTAGCCCTTTTCCTGTCATCTTCCAGTTCCACAGCTGTCCAGCTGGCTGTTTTAGGGGCTCCTTAGGAGTGGGACTGTCTGACTGGTTTGGGGAATGAGGGAGCAGGTGATGGGGATGCAGCAGCATGAGGAGCTGAACAGGTTCTTGGATGAAGTAGTGGGAGGCCTTCAGGGGAAGCTGGCTAAAACTGGAGCTCCAGAGCTCTGTCAGAATGGAGTTCTGCTTCAGCGTGGCTTTGAAGTTGTGCAGCTGGGGAGGACACCTGCCATGCGGAGCTCCTGCAGGAATGGCACATTGCTCTTGTACGGCTGGCTAGCAGCTGCCTCCTTGTGCAAGCCCCTTCCTGCCCCACACTCCTCTAGTTTAATCACATAATTTGATGCATAGTTTATCAAATGGTTTTGTAAGCATTGGAGATTGCCACGGTTCCCATTCGGTGGAGCTCAGCTGCGTACGGTGGTTGGCTGCGTCCCTGCGGTATAGTATTTTGTGCAGTACACAGGCCCTTGATTACTGTAGACTCCCAGGGATGCATGTTAAGGTTCAAGAGTGACATCCAATCTTGCCAGTGCTACGGAGGGGTAGGACCTGACACCTTATTCCATAAGATGGCAGTGAGAGGGTATATATTACTTTAGCATAAATAATGCACATTGTTTTGCACAGACTGAGCATTCGAGGCCTTTCATTGATCACATGAAGCTTTTTTCAAAGGAAGGATTCCACAAAACAGCGTTGTATCAGAAGAAACATTAACTGTCTCAGCAGTCAGTCAGAAATCCCAATCAACGTTAGAGCTGCTGGAGATGGCTCCCTTAACAAAATCAAAGTGTTTCAGAATACTGATGAATCTGGAATGCTGATTGTCTGTCGGGAGAGGGGGGTCATGGTTTAAATAGGGATGGGACACGTAGTGTGTTGCATTGTAACAGGTGTTTTTGTTTCCTTTCCAGACTACACCTCTTCCTACCTTGGTGGAATATCTGACCGAACCTCAGGCCACACTCAACAAACCTCAGTTTATGACAGAGGTATACCATTATTTACTGTTCTTGGAAAGCTATAGTAAACATCATCATTAAGATAAGAGAGATGTGTGGTCTAGTAAATTAAGCGCAAATCAGGTTGTTTAGAGGTCTAATCCTGGCTGTCACAGGACTCTGTGTCCTCTGTGCCAAATTGCTTAAGCTGAAACTTGAGCTCAGGATTTTCAAAATTAATTCCCTAAATTTAGGTTCCTAAATCCATATATAGTCACTGTAACCAGGCGCAGACTCACCGGCAGCACCTCCTGCTGGTCATCTCAGGGAATTAGCGTTCCAGCCTCCGGAGCGCCCTCTTCAGGCCGGTGTCTCGCCTTACTGCTGACTCCTGTGTCCCTCCCAGGACCCCGGTGCCCCTTTCACTGGGTGCTGCCCCCTGGCAGTGCCCCACAGTTCTAGGTCTCCCCCTCCCAGGGGAACCCCCCACCCACTATCCCTACCTCGCCTCAGTCGTAGGCTCCTGCCAGTCACCAACTAGCCCCCGTACCCTGGCGCAGACTGCAGTATGAGCCACTCATCACCGGCAAGGTTGGGTTTGGACTGCTGCTTCTGCCTACCCGTGGCTGCCCCTGCAAACCCCGTGCCTAATAGGCCTTCCCAGGCCTGCAGCCTGGGGCTTTCCTAGGCCAGAGCTCCCAGGCTCCCTTGGCCTTTCCCCAGCCCTGCTCCAAACTGGGTCCTCTATTCAGGTCTCTGCAGCCAGATCCCTCCTTCTCAGAGCTAGAGAGAGTGCTCTTCTGCTCCTGGCCCGCTGGGTCTGTTTGGAGCATGGCCCCCAGCTGTGGCTACTCTGCCAATCAGCCCAGCTCTTCCCCTGCCCCAGCCCTCTCCCAGGGCTATCTTAAACCCCTCTGGGCCCGAGCAGAGTGTCCACTCCGCTACATCACCCAAATAAATGGCCTGGTTTTCAGAAATGCTCAGCACCCAGCAGCTCTCATTTACTTTATTAAGCTACAAATATTTGGACCAGGCTGAATAATATTTCTTTTAGACTCAGATACCTTTATGTAATACATGATTTAATTTTACAAACCGAACTTTTGCAGTCAAGTCCTTGCTACAGGCTAGGACAGTTTGCTCTCTGTTAAATACTAAATGAAGCCTATTTAGCTTTTAAAAATACACACACCAACCAACCAACCAACCAAAAAGAGCCAAACTTCAGCATATTTTTAGGTAGGACTTGGAAAGATGTTATGACCAAAATTAATAATTCTATTGACATTGCACTGTGATCAAAGGACTCAGGGACCCAGGAAGATCTTAATAAATAATAATAATAATAATTAATAATAATACTGCTTATGGTTTCATCAGTATCATGAACCCAGCATACTATAATGTCAATGGAAGAAATGAAACAATTCTGTCAACATCATATTAAGTCTGAGGAAGCTATGAACTTGATGTGATGTTAATGTGCAAAGGCCTTGAAATCTGCAACCATTGTTCATGCTGAATAGTTCTACTGAAACCTGTCCCTCTAAATTCCTGCTAAACTTCATCAACCTTTAATTCTTAGTTCTTATAGGAGTTCAGTGATTCAACCTATTGATGCCATTTATTTTTTTGGAGGAAGGATAGTCTTATGGTTAAGGCACTAGCCCGGGGCTCAGGGAATTTGGAATGGTCCAGTGGTTGGGGCTTTGGAGAGCTGGATTCAGATCACTGCTCTGCCACAGACTTCTTGTGTGATCTCGGGCAAGTCATTAACTTCTCTGTGCCTCAGTTCCCCGTCTGTACAATGGGGATAATAGCACTTCCCTACCTCACAGAGGTGTTGTAAGACAAATACATTAAAGATTCTGAGGTGCTCAGATAGTAGGGAAATGGGTGCCATAAAAGACAGAATTCTTGCCCCTGCCACATGTCATATGTGATCTTGGCCAAGTTACTTAAACTTTCTGGGTCAAATGCTGGCTCCCGTTGAAGTCAACAGCAAAATTCCCATTGCCTTCAACGGGGTTCCTCATTGGTAAAACAGGGATAACAATATTTCTTCCTCCCACCCTTTAGCTATCTTGTCTATTTAGACTTTAACCTCTTTAAGGCAGGGGCTGTCTTTTAGTATGTATATGTACATCTTCTAGCATAATGAGGCCAAACCTCAGAGGGGGTAACTAGGCACTCCTACAATACAAATAATAATTTTTTAAAAAGTAGTTGAATTCATCCATTGACGTCTGGTGGGTTTTTGATAGTTTAAATCCACTTTTAAAAGAGTTATTTAATTTATTAAATAAACATAGATAAAGGGCAGTTTGTAATCTGTCTGAGGGATAAAATAATGCCCCCTCCCTACAGGCTAGCACAGATGGGGGCCTTATCAAAGGTAAGTACAATAACCGTATTTGACTGTTAATTGGATGTTTTCCTCTCTGCTACTTTTTTCACCATTCCTGCTGAGCAGAATTCAAATCCAGTAAAGTGAGGAGTCTGAGGGTGACAATTCCAAAAGCACCTAAGGGAGTTACGAGCCCAAGGCCCATTTTTAATAATGACTGAGGCCCAGATTTTTAAAAGCTATTTAAGCGTTCCTGCACTCAGTGTTGCAATGTCTAACCAATTTAGGTGTCTCAATTTCATTTTTAAAAGGGATTTAGGAGCCCAAATTTAGGGATTGTGTTAATCAATAAAGGAAGCACTGAATGTGGAACAGAAGCCTGTTTATCTCACTTTATTGGAAGTGGACAAATTTAGTCATGGTACAAAACTACTCATAAAAGCGATATTCAACAGCCAATATTTTATTATTTTTTAACTCTAACTGCCCCAATTTAAAAACTTGTTTATACCTCTGTGCACTGATGGAGCAGTGATAAATGTCCCTTACTCCACTCAGTACCCTTCAGTAGCTGGCATAGCAGCTCTCATGTGAATGTGGTTGAGTATACAACCTGTTTACCAGGGCTAGCTGAAAAATATCAAATGAATCATATTCCCAATGGGGAAAATAGGGTTTAGTCAAAATCAAAATTTTCCATGAAAATAGATAAATTTCTATGGATTCTTCCATCAGTAAAATCCAAACAAACTTTGTAAAGTGCTTTGAAATTAATGGACTAAAAGCACTAACTGGATCTGATGCAAAGACCATTAAAAACAATGGAAAGACTGCCAATAAGATTTAATATTATTATTTCCTGCTCTGCCATTGACTGTCTGATCTTAGAAAAATCACTTAACTTTCCTGTACCTCAGTTTTGCCAGTGTTAAAATGGTTATAATAGAATTTAACTACCTCTATAGAGGTGGGGTGAAGCTTAATGAATTAATATAGGAAAATACTTTGAGTTTATTGGAAGAAAGTTGTAATGAATAAATGCTTTCAAGGTCAGTATTATTATAGCTCAACTTTTCCCTGCCTGGGGACGGTTGTCAGTCCTTTGCTGTTGTTTCCTAGTAGCATATTGACAATTTTTTATTTGCTTTCTGAAACAAACTTGTTCTTACAGCCATTTGCCAATGTAACCGGCTCTTTGAATGAAAATGGAGTGTGCCAATGCTCAGTGTACCTGCCAGACACCACGTTTCCTGTGCAGAAGGTCGAGATGCTGGAAATCACAGCCCAAGTGCTTTCTGAGAAATTTGAAATAGAACTTACTAAAGTAAGGATTTTTGGTTTTTCTTTAAAAAAAAAATTTACCAGTCCTATTGTTAGTGAATGTGAAACACTCTAGCAGTCAGAACTTTGCAGGGCCTGCCTTCCAAGCAATGGCAGCAAGGGGCTTGTAAAAATTGCAAGGAAAAGGGTGACTAAACATAAAATGTTCAATATTGTAGCATGCAAGCAGGGCCTTATAATAACATAAGTTTCAAATATCCTCAGGCCTCATTCCTGGGCCTATATAGGCAGTCCCTAGGGAGGTGCGGGGTCCGGGACGGAAGTGATGGATTCATCTCTTCCAGGACCGACTGCGCTGGCCAATCGCACTGGCCTGTGGGGCCCCCCAAAGCATGGGGCCTGGAGCGGTCGCCCCAATTCGCCCTACCCAAGGGACATGGTGTTCTTGGAAGGGTGGAGGAAGGGCTATGCTACTCTTTATTAACCATGGAACAATCTTGTTGGCTTGTAATTGCTATATACAGTCACAGAGGAAGCCATGATTCCTGCTCCCTCCTGTGTTATTACTTGTATGTAACCAGCTTAAGGGAGGGAATGAGAGAAAAGAGAGCAAATGTCAGCTCAGCCCAGGGTGAAGCATGGGCAAAAATCCACCCCCTCACCTCCTCCATTCCCTTAACAGTTGAAAAAAAATCTGTTATTTTCTCTGTCAACATCTGATGCTCTGGCAATGACTACTGAATTATGCATTCTAGTTAAAGACAAACTCCTTATCCTTACACTACTTTGCTTGTTTGTTACAAGGATTCAGATCTCATTTTTCTTGCAAAAATCAGGCAAAACTAGGGGACTACAGTGGTTTCTTGAGAGAAGGAGAACCTGCATTTGATTTTTGCTGGTAGATGAATATTCAGGGTTTACATTAGGTGTCCATGAGAAAGTGTTTGACTTTTCCAGGAGCCAGACATCTTAAAAAATGAAGTGTCCTTGAATTAATCAGTAGAAAAGACACAGCAGTAAATTATAAATTCTAACCATAAATATTCATAACTCTCTTCTAGTATAATCAAGAATAGATAAGAAGTTATGCATAAAAACACAACAATGGGGGGCATAATCCTATAGAAAGTCTTTTCAGTTAAAATAATTTGCTTTGAAATAACTAGCGCAAACGATGACATACATTCAGTTGTCAGTGGAGATATGAAGGGCAATTTGACAAATCTCAGTGCCTCTCAGCACAAGAGTTACCTGATAGCTTTAAGAGGAAAATGGAACTTGACATTAATGATCCATGAAAACACTAGGTATTTAAGGGCCCCAAAGTGCTCCCATTGTGGTCAGTGGCAAAATTTCAATAGCTTGCAACAGGACAGGATCAGGTCTATAATTCTCATCCTGAAACTTGGACTAATTTTGCAAGGCCCTCCCGAATCCGAGAGGATTGAAATAAGACTCAACTGAAGCCAATCTCCTGTTGAAGTGAAACTCTGCATTGGGAGTTTGCCTGAGTAAGGACCAAGTATGGATGGCAGGAATTGGCTGATTTTTTGAAACCCTGTAGCTGTTCTCTATTAAAAAAATGGCTGGACTCTAGTGACCTCAGCTGATGTTGTTTTCTCGAAGTCAATGGAGCTCTGGCAGTGTATACCAGTTCAGGAGTTGGCCCTCACTTTTCAACTCCAGTGGTAGATACCAAAAAAAATCTTGACCTAGTCTGAGTTTCACTGCACTTTATCATGTTGTGTCTGATCAGCCAAACAGTGTTGCAATGCATCGAGTTAGATATAGTGTGACAGATCCTCCAATGTGATCCAGGCAAAGAGATATCAGGTCAGAAATGAAAACAAACAAACTGTATTTTTGTTTAACTATGGGGGTGTTACAATTTCATAGATAATTATTATGTTGCTTGACTATAGAACGAAAAAGATACCAGGCATTGACCTGTTCATCTCTGAGCTCAAGTAAAATTGAAATGTCTGGAGAGGGGCAGAAGATGCTTGAATCTATGTGCATATTTGTACTTGTCTTATGTAAACATATTTCTCAGGCTCTCTTTAAAATGAGTTTTTCACCTTTCTAGTTGTACAGTTACTCCTCAGTGTGTAACCCAATGTACTGCTTGTTTCCTGAAAATACGTATGGACAAAATGAAACAATAAAACCAAAAGATCTCCCAACTCATCCTAGCGTTAGAGGGGTCTGAACCAAAACTCTGGGTTCCAAGCACCCCCAAACTATGGGGATGTTCAGATCCCCATCCAATTTTGCAACCCAGACTCATCTTTACACATTATGGAGTGGAAGCGACCACTGAACTACTGTGAAAGTTGAAACAACTAGGCAAATCATAAACACTTGGATTTGGGTTTTGAATCTGAGAACCACTTTACAAAGAGGGTTGGAATAACAAACAGATCCTCAAATAATTTAAATGGATGAAGCACCACGGAAGTTAGTTTACAACTTGCTAATTTACACCAGCTGAGGATGTGTCCCAAATGCCATAACTACATTTCACCATCCCATTGTGGTTGGGTTCAATCTTGCCTTACTTGCTTAGTCAAAACTCCATTTGAAGCTAAGGGGAGTTTTTCCTGAGTAAGACTTGCAGGATCCAGCCCTTTAAGAGGTGCTATACATGCATTAGAAGTCCTAGATATACAACCTGATTGAATCCCTAAGCTTTTGTCTGATTGTAGGCTGCTACTTCAACAAGCAAAGGAGGCCCTTTTATAAAATCAGCAGGCAGTGAATTTCACAGACAAAGAGATACTCCGATATTCCAAAGCAGTAAAAAACTGTAGCCTGAAAATGTTGGACTAATTTTCTCATCTGTAATTTGAAACTTTGCTAGCATAATTATCATGATGAAAAAATTAACCTGTTAGACTAATGCGGGAATCAACTTTTGTTCGCAACAGTGAAGAGGAGTATGGCTCTCTTTGTGCACCTCATTAAAAGGGAAGAATAGCAACATGAACCCCATGGGAGAATTTGCCTTTCAGTGCTTTGACTACAATGCCCAGAACATGCTCGGGCAATAAAAACAGGAAGAGCAAACACACCTGCCCAACAGAGATGAAAAATACATTCAAAACAGATTATTCTGTTGGAAATATTCCTCTTGATCTGAGCTGGGTTATATGACATGCGGGTGGCATGCTCACCATGTGATCACGGAGATCAGACTTGCCTGCGGCCAATGCACTTGCACGTGAATTGCTTGCTGATGTCATTTCTATCCCCCTTTCCCTCCCTCTCCATTCTTTTTCATTTTATGTCTTCCTTCTGCTTCCTCATTCCTCCACTCCCACCCTCCACCTGCATGCTGGAGGAGTGTCTGCTTGCATGCTGAGTAACCTGTGTTGATAAATACCAGTTTTGGGTAACTGACACAATAAATGAACATTACAGATTTTCTCCCTGCCCTTTTCAGGCCCTTAGTGTGACAATGCTTGCAAAGCAGGAAAAACTAGATAGGAATTATTCTTACGCATGCCTAAAATAGATGAATTTTATATTTCTTTAATGGTGAAATTCACCCCCTGCAGAGGTCCACCACAAGGCCTATGCACTGCTCAAACCCCACTGCAAAGCTCTGTGATGAATGCGAGATGCATGCGAGGTGAATATTGATCTGTACCCCAAAATGTGGTTTATGTACTAGATTTCTGAGATGGTATGTTGGCCTGTTTTAGAGGGAGCAGATGGTTTCAACACAATCCCCCACAGGTAGATACAGTCACAAGCTATTAAGGCAAAATGGGTCTAACTGCCAAGCAATAGAGCAGCCATCATGGGAGGCATTCTCCTAGATGGCCCAGCTGGGCAACTGGGAAAAAACAGTCTGAGTCAGAAGGAAGACAGGGCTGTGTAACACACTCCAAATAGGGCTTACGTAGTGCCTCTGCCTTGTGCTGGCCCTCTGCATTTTGCCCAAATTGAAAAAAAAACAGATCAATACATCTGAGAAAACCAAAACTCCTGGGCTCAGGCCTGAAGCTCTTACTTATGAGAGTAGCCCTTACTTAGGCTGGTAGTCCACTGAGTTCAGTGGATTGCAGATTTGGCATATTTTTGGTGACTAGCTTTTCTTTTAAAACATTTGTTTTCTTTGAATATTTTAATATTATTAGCATCGGGATAGATACCCACATTTCTGAATGTTTGTGCCTGTGATATAGGCAATTGCACACATCAGTATGCATTTTCTCCACATGGTTGCCACTTTGTGCTCACTGGTTTGTAAACACAAATGCATTTTTGTGCATGCGGTGGGGTCATGTGCAAATTTTACAGGCACAGTTTAGACACCAACTTTTAAACATCTTCCCCACAGAGATTACTGGGGAAATCTCCCAGCTCTCACTGGATTTTTGTGAGTAGCAAGGTAGTCAAAATCCATCTAAATCCTCTATTCAAACAACATGAGGGTGGTGAAACACTGGAATGCGTTACCTAGGGAGGTGGTGGAATCTCCTTCCCTAGAAGTTTTTAAGGTCAGGCTTGACAAAGCCCTGGCTGGGATGATTTAGTCAGAGATCAGTCCTGCTTTGAGCAGGAGTTGGACTAGATGACCTCCTGAGGTCCCTTCCAACCCTGATATTCTATGATTCTATGACTCTATGAACATGGATCTTGCTCTATGGACTGGCTCATGTGAGGGTGGAGGTAGGGAAATTTAGACATACCTATGGTGAACGTCCAGTCAATTAGCTCCATATATGGAGATAAATTTAAACAGACACTATTTGTTTTGATTGCCAAGTACAACACCTTTAATCATTCCTAAGCTTGAATTTACACAGGACTAAAACTATGAGAGCCAGATCCTCAGTTAGTGTAAATAAGGGACTCAGCTGGTGTAACCAGGAGATATTCAAAGACCTGAAACTCAAAAAAGAGTCATACAAAAGTGGAAACTAGGTGAAATTACAGAGGATGAATATTAAAAAAACCCAACAGAAGCACGAAGGGACAAAATTAGAAAGGCCAAGGCAAAAAACCCCAAGATTAGAATAATAGAATATCAGGGTTGGAAGGGACCTCAGGAGGTCATCTAGTCCAACCCCCTGCTCAAAGCAGGGCCAATCCCCAATTTTTGCCCCAGATCCCTAAATGGCCCCCTCAAGGATTGAACTCACAACCCTGGGTTTAGCAGGCCAATGCTCAAACCACTGAGCTAGCTTGAGACCTAAAAAGTAAGAAGAAAACATTTTACCAATATATGAGAAGCAAGAAGATGACCAAGGACAGGAGAGGCCCATTACTCAATGAGCAGGGAAAGACAATAACAGAAAACACAGCAATATCTGAAGTGTTAATTGCCTTTTTTGTTAATATTTTCACCAAAAAAATTAGCACTGATTGGATGACTAATATAGTGAACATCAGTGCAAATGGGGTAGGATCTGAGGCTAAAATAAGGAAAGGACAAGTAAAGAATTACTTAGACAAATTAAATGTCTTCAAGCTGGCAGGGCCTGATGAAATACACCATAGAATACTTCAGGAAAATATTGAAAATATTGCTGAGCTATTAGCAATGATCTTTGAGAACGCATGGAGGATGGCAGAGATCCCAGAGGCCTGGAAAGGGGCAAATATAGCACCTGTCTATAAAAAGGGCATGAGGACAACCCAGGGAATTATAGACCAGTCATCTTAACTTTGGTATCCGGAAAGATAATGGAGCAAATAATTAAACAATTTGCAAGCACCTAGAAAAAGTGAAAAGTAGCAGTCAATCTGAATTTGTGAAGAAAAAATTATTTCAACCGAATATCCTTCTTTGACAAGGTAACAACCCTTGTGGATAGTGTGGACACAGCAGCTGTGATATATCTTGATTTTAGTAAGGCTTTTGATACTCTCTCACATGACCTGCTCATAAGAAAACTAGAGAAATATAGCCTAGATGAACCTACTATAAGGTTGGTGCACAACTGGTTGGAAAAGTATATACAGAGAGTATTTATCAATAGTTCACATTTGAGCTGGAAGGGCATATTGAATGGGGTCCTGCAGGAATCTGTCCTGGGTCTGGTTTTATTCAATATCTTCATAAACGATTTAGATAATGGCATAGAGAGTACACTTTTAAAATTTGTTGACAATACCAAGCTGGGAGGGATTGCAAGTGCTGTGGAGGACAGGATTAGAATTCAAAATGATCTTGACAAACTGGAGAAATAGTCTGAAATAAACAGGATGAAATTCAATAAAGACATATGCAAAGTACTGCCTTTAGGAAGGAATAATCAATTGCACAAATACAAAATGGATATGACTGCATAGGAACACGTATTGCAGAAAAGGATCTGGGGTTATGTGGCATCAAAAATGAAATATGAGTGAACAATGTAATATTGTTGCAAAAAACCTGAACATCTTGCTGGGATGTATTAGCAGAAGTGTTGTAAGCAAGATACGAGAAGTAATTCTTCCATTCTACTCAGCACTGATAAGGCCTCAACTGGACTATGGTGTCCAGTTCTGGGCACGACACTGAAAAGTTGTGGACAAATTGGAGGAAGTCCAGAGGAGAGTAACAAAAATGATTAAAGGTCTAGAGAACATGACCTATGAAGAAAGATTGAAAAGATTGGGTTTGTTTAGTCAGGAGAGGAGTAGACTGAGGGGGGAGGTGAAAACAGTTTTCAGGTACCTAAAAGGTTGTTAGTGGTTAAGGAGAACAATTTTTCACCGAGGGACGTACTGGCCGCTGCTTCCAGCAGCTCCCATTGGCCTGGAGCAGCGAACCGTGGCCACTGGGAGCTGCGATCAGCCGAACCTATGAACACGGCAGGTAAACAAACCGGCCCGGCCCGCCAGGGGCTTTCCCTGCACAAGCGGCGGAACAAGTTTGGGAACCACTGCTGTAGGCAATATCACCAGGACAGTAGAATAGCAAAGCTCTAGTCTTAATGAAAAACTGTACCCATGTCAAATTTTTTAAAGTCCATTTTGGAGCTGTCCTCTTGATTAAAATAGATCTGAAAAAAATTGTGACCGGTGCAAAACACTCTTAATTCATGTTAAGATAATGCAAAAGTTGCCAAATTGATTTTTAATCCAACAAATTAATTTTAAGTCTGAGAATATGCATGAGCAATTTCAATCCAGAAGGTAATATTTAGGGAAGTGATAAGCACCTGAAAATTAGGGCTTATAATGGAAATGCGTTCTGAGTCCGTAATTTCAGAGTTGCTAATTTGACACAATAATATAATTCTATTTATTCCTGTTGAGAGATACTTCTTATCTTTTGGAATGCCATTAAGGAAAAATGGGTACAGTTTTAAATCATGTGGGAAGAAGATTATATCTTTTCCAAGATGTTCCATTTGTAAGCGCCAAATCCACATAGTGTTCTTGACATTCTTCTTCACAATGTTTGCACCGTGACCTTTACATTAGTAGATACATGTGCAAACGTATATTTCTCCAGCCATCTGTTTAGTGGTTCCATGTCTGAAGAGGCAGCTGGGCAACAGTTATTCGACCTAAAGGCTAAAATAACTATTTCATCTCAACTGGCCTTCATGTAAATCAGTTTCAGGATGGATGGATCGGATTTGTAATAGTTCACTCTGCTAAAATATCCCCTTCTTCAGGGGACTCAGTTAGTTCTAATGCAGAAAAGGTTGGGTACTATTTGCAGAGTGGTGGCCTGACCAGTGCCCACTGAAGTCAACAGAAAGTCATCTTTGGGAAATTGCTGGATCTCTCGTTACCTTTTCCAGCCCCAGAGAGTACATCTACACAGCAAGGGCAGGCCGCAGCCGTGAATCTGAGCCCCAGGCAACAGACTCAGGTTTGCACTGCGTGCTAAAAATAGCTGTATAAGTGGTGTGGCTCAGGCTGGAGTGCAGGCTCTGAGGCCTAGGGAGGGGTTTATTTTTTAGCACTGCTGCTTTTAGCCTGGCAGTAAGAGCCCCCCGTCTGTCGACAGGCTCGGAGACATACCCCAACATTCTTCACGTACATCACTTATTAGAAATAGTCACTGCAGATTCCTTGGTGGACTCTGGCCCCTGAAATTCTATATAATCCTGGATAAAGTTAGCTCCTAGAGGGAACATTAGTGAGTGTAAGTGGGTGGCTTGCCCTGTACAGGCCGGAGGGCCTGGGGCTCAGGGCCGGATTAACTTTTTGTGGGCCTGGTGCCAAACATATTTATGGGACCCCTTGGGGACAGTGGAGCATGGCGTGGGGAGGTTGGTCCCCAGAGCGAGGGGCTGGCCAGGGGCAATGGGGCATGGCACAGCGGGGGTGGCCCCACTCCGCCCAGCCCACTGCAAGGACACAGTTTACAAACCGGCAGTAGCCAGACGCACAATGGCTTGTCTGGCCCTGTGCTGCCAGCATGCCACTTCCCTTTGGGGGTGGACCTGGGCTGTGCCCCACAGCTCCCTGCCCAACTTCCCCCTACTCCCTATGCCCAATGTCCCCTGGATCTGCTATGCCATTTGTGGTGCCCCTCCACATATCCCCCACCACCAATGCACAGTGCCCTGCACACCACCACCCTGCCCAGTGCCCCCCCAACAACCCCCCCACAACTGTCCAGCACCCCCCAGCCCGACCACAACTGTTCAGCACCCACACAAAACTCCCACTCCCTAGCACCCTAACACACACAGATCTCCCCCTCCTGCCACTGCCCAGTGCCTTTCCCCACAGCCCTATCACCACAACTACACAGCACCCCAAAGACCCTCCACTGCTCAGCACCCGAACACACACAGACCTCCTCCACCACCCAGAGCCCCCCACAGACCCCCCACTGCTTAGCACCCCAAAACGCATAAACTTCCCCCACTGCCCAGCACCCCTGCCCCCTCACAGCCCAGCACCCTGCACTGGCCCCCCCAGAGATCCACTCCCCTCGTGCCCTGCCCCCCTGGCTGAACTCACTGCTGCTGGGAGGTGACTGTGTCTGCTGGGCTGAGCCAGCAGCATGGCTGGGGCTGGTCCCATTCCTGGGGCAGGGAATTACTCTCGCCCCTTGGGAGCAGCATGATCACCCAGGCAAGGGCCTGCCCCTGCCACGGACAGACTCTCAGGACCCTCTTGCCTAGAGGGGCCCAGCCAAGCACCCCACACTGCCTCTTCCCCCCTACACTGGCTGAGAGTGGCCAGAGCCGGAGCTGCACTGGGGTCTGGCCAGGGGGCAGAGAAGAGCCAGCGGGCTGGTGGGGCCTCAGGGCACAGTGCAAATGGAGAAGGCTGGGCTGGGGCGCCTTCTGAGTGTGGGCCCAGCACCTTGGCACCATTGAAAACCTGGTGTTGCTGGGGCAGCCAACCCCGATTGCTGAAAGAGGGATCAGGAGATTCCCCTATAAAAAGTAGCTGGAAGCTGAAATGGGGAAAACTCAGGGAGACCAAAGACTGCTGGGAGTGAGGAGGCTCCAGCAGAGTCCTGGGATTTGTGACTATGGTTTGTCTATACCAGTGGTACCCAACCTTATTACACAGGAGTGCCACATAAACCTTATGTGGGCTAAACAGATTCTACATATTTTAATAAGATTTAAAGTCACATGTATTGATTTATATTTGAAGTTTAACTTGTGTTGTGTGTCTGTAGATAGGTTGTTTCTATGTACAGTATTGTCTATTTACACACTTGTGTAAACTAAAATGATGTAAGCGTGATGACCAAACGCTAATGAATCGGCCACTAGTATATTGTGTTGAAGCAGGCCTCAGGCTTTATGAAATACTCTGGTGGGCTGTGTATGGCCCACAGGCCATAGGTTGGGCACTCCTGATCTACACTGTCCAGCAGTTTGGATCACGGGTGTGTGAATAACAGTGCAGCATCTTGGTGCACATTGCAACTCACTTGTGTGGATGTTGTGGGTGCAACCCATAAGTTTCCTAGTTTGCCTTCATGGAATCCTCTTCAAACAGGACTACATTAATGGGAAGAAGGAACCTTTTAGTTTGCACCCCAGGCATCCACACAGGGAAGTTACAGAGCAGCACTTTGGTGCGCCCTGCAGTCTGAACCACAGGGCAGTACAAATGTAGCCTAAGATTTCAGCTAGGAAGTACTGGCAGTAGCCTGCTAAGGCAGGGGAGACTCTGCGAGAGAGCAGGGGAAAGACAGCCAAAGCTCTCCAAGCAGGGAGGCTTGGGAACAGGAAGCGAAACGTTTGCTTGTTGGACTTTAATTTGGGACTCTTGAGATTTATTTTGAGTTTGTTTTGTGAATCAACCTAGGTCCCAACAAGGGGTATTTTGACCCCAGAAAAAGAGTATGGAGTCTGCATAAGGGGCCCCGGACGCAGGTGCTGCAGGGTGACCTCTGGTCAAAAGGGGTTGCTCACAGTGGGGTTGCTCGTGTTACAGTAAGGAATCAAAAAGTGAAGATTATGAATGAAATTCTGCCCTCAGTAATGCATAGGTGTAAATGAAGGCACTTTTTGACAAATTTATAATTTAAATGCGTGTAATAAAGATGTCAAACATGCCTGTTATATTTGCTAAACTGAACTTGAAAACGTGCTTATTTTTTTTTAGGTTAGCCAATATACCAAAGCAATTGAAATATATGAACAGAAAATCCGAAACCTCACCATCAAGGTGGAACATATGGAGTCGACCACTGTTTCTTATACTAAGCTGGACTTTCAGTTACTGAAACTGGAAATCAATGAAATGGAGAGACTGGTCACTCAGCTGAAATCCACACTTGTTGGAAGCAATGTGATTGTTGAACAACTATACGTGGAGGTAGAGTATGAGGGTTATTCTGCCATTCAGAAACATTCCGTTCTGTGTTACACCAGTGACATTTGGAATGTCTCTACTATTGTCAGTGCAGTCACTCTGGATTTAAATCGGTGTTAATTAAAGCAAATCTTGGCCTGAAGCATGTTTCTTCATATATGACAGAAAATGGCAATTTTTATCATTTGTGTGACTGAAAGCTAAAGTTCTTGGATGCTGCTATATTAAATAAATATGCTGTCTAAATTATTATAATATTAATTTATGGGCACCGATGCCTGAAAGCTCCTGTGCTCTACAAATATAATTTAAAAATTTTACTTATTAGGGTAGTAACCCAATCAATATAAAATCAAGAACTGGAAAAGACTCACACCTTCCCAATATTCAATAAATCAAATTTTCAAAGTTATCACTCACTCACCTGGAGTGAATAATTGCTTTTGATGGTAAGTAAAATATCATTAGTTTCTTCACTGTCCTCTTCAACATTAAATGAGCATGTGAGTAGATTATTCATCTGGGCAGGTAAAATTTCAAGACACATTTGCAAGGTTGAAATAATGTATAGGTAACAATTAATAATCGAGTAAGCCTTATTGGACATGTTTGGGTGATCTTTAGCATTATGGAATATGATTAGGTGCTAAAATCACAAACATTTTCTTGTGGTTACACACATCCACATGATGTTTATGCTAAACCTGATGTTTATGCTTAAACATATTCTTGGGAACATTTCCTAAAACTTGTTCTGCAGCACCTGTTGTGAAATGATAAATCCAGCCTAAAATGTTTGTGAAATAAAGTTGACTGTAATTTAAAGTCATGCTGAATTTTTATTTCTCCAGATTAGGAATTTGACTCTCATGGTAAATGATCTGGAATCACTGGACAAAACCAATATCCTTGCAATCCGTCGAGAAATTGTGACTCTGCAGAATCGATTGAAGGAATGTGAAAAAGAAAGAAATCAAACCACTCCGCCCCCCTATTTCCCACCAGGTAAGCATTTCATGTATAGATCACATGAGAAGGGATGGGAGAAGTAGGAAGAAGACTGAGTTAAATGAAATGACAATAAAGCACAGGTCCTGGAAAATTTGCCAAACATGTACTAACCTTTCAGCAACAGACTGGTATGAAAGATGAGAGCAGGAAACAAACACTTTCACATACTCTTATACTGTTTTTAAAGTGGAAAAAGTTGGAAAACAGTACAAATGCAATGTTTTCCCCTTCTTCCAAACTCTCTTTTTGTGGTAAAATATAAGAACATAAGAACGGCCATATTGGGTCAGACCAAAGGTCCATCCAGTATCCTGTCTTCCAACAGTGGCCAGTGCAAAGTGTCCCAGAGGGAATGAACAGAACAGGTAATCATCAAGTGATCCCTCCACTATTGTCCATTCCCAGCTTCTGGCAAACAGAGGCTAGGGATACCATCCCTGCCCATCCTGGCTAATAGCCATTGATGGACCTATCCTCCGTGAATTTATCTAGTTCTATTTTGAACCCTGTTATAGTCTTGGCCTTCACAACACCCTCTGGCAAGGAGTTCCACAGATTGACTGTTCGTTGTATGAAAAATACTTCTTTTTGTTTGTTTGAAATCTGCTGCCTATTAACACAAGAACTAGGGGTCACCAAATGAAATTATGAGAAGAAATAAATATAATTTCCTTATTTACTTTCTCCACACCAGTCATGATTTTATAGTTCTCTATCATATCCCTCCTTAGTTGTCTTTTTTTCCAAGATGAAAAGTCCCAGTCTTATTAAACTCTCCTCATATGGCAGACGCTCTTTACCCCTAATCATTTTTGTTGCTTTTTTCTAAACCTTTTCCAATTCCAGTATATCTTTTGTTGAGATGGGGTGACCACATCTGCACACAGTATTCAAGATGTGGGAGTACCATAGATTTATATAGAGGAAATATGATATTTTCTGTCTTATTATCTATCCCTTTCTTAATGATTGCCAACATTCTATTCGTTTTTTTGACGGCCGCTGCACATTGAGTGGATGTTTTCAGAGAACTATCCACAATCACTCCAAGATCTCTTTCTTGAGTGGTAACAGCTAATTTAGACCCCATCATTTTATCTGTATAGTTGGGTTTATGTTTTAAATGTGCATTACTTTGCATTTATCAACATTGAATTTCATCTGCCATTTTGTTGTCCAGTTAACCAGATTTGAGAGAGATATTTTTTCTGACTAGCTCTGATCACGGATAACTTCTGTGAAAGTGATCTGTGTCTTGTCAATGTTACTCTACTGCTGCTTGGGAAATTTGAGAAGCAGCTGATGCACTGGAGGAGTTTGTATGCAGACTCAAGAAGACAATATTGCATAGTTTACATTTTTCATTAATATGCAGAAATTTATTTTGAGCCATAAAGTCTAGAATCTTAGGGTGAAATCCTAGTTCCATTGAACTCAGTGGGAGTTTTGCCATTGTCTTTAATGGAGCCAGGATTTCACTCGGTTTTTTTTTTAAAGAAAGTTTAAATTCTGTAGCAATTGATAGCTTTCCTTAAGGGAAAGCTTCCCAGTCACCAATGAGTAGGCAAGAGGATTTTTTAAGCACTGTAACTCCCTTGTATGCATTTTTATGACTTCTTTTTGCCAAATTATTCTAAAGCAGAAGATATTGAAATGTTCATAATACAATTGGGGAAGAAGACTGTTTTTTCACCTGTACCTAACAATTTGGCTAGCAAATCAGAGGTGAACCAGATGAATAACAAAAAGTTTGGAGAAACCTTTGAACAAAGCAGAGCACTTTCCACTATACAGATAGTGCACATATATTACCTGCCAGCACTTGCCTCCTACCATCTTCAGGTCAGTTATTTCAAGCTTCCCATTAGCAGGAAAGAGGAACTGGTGGAAGTAAGTGTTTTCCCTCTGCGGCCTCTTCAGGGTTTGCCAGCATTGCAGGCAGCCAGCACAGTTTGTCTCTGATAGGAAAAATGAACAGCACCTTCTTGGTTAGGTCAGATGATGCGGGGGGATGGAGGAGGGGCTTATTTCAGGGTTGGTGGATCTCTTTCTGGTTGACTTGAATGTGACATGCCTGCAGGGCACCGCAGCTTTCTTAGCACCAGGAATGGCATGGAAGGCCAGATCCTCAGCTGACATAAGTTGCCATAGCTCCATTGACTTTGGTTGGACTATGACAGTTTATACCAGTTAGGGACTTAGCTGATGACTTTTTTGATGGTTTCTGGGTGCAATTCCCCCATTGGCACAGAGGCTTCAGAAGGCTCCTACTGCAGTGGAACCTCAGTGGTTCTCTTGTTTGAGGGGTGTGTGAAGCTGTGGAGAGACCATAGAGAGGGACTCTGCATGTCTTGTGCATGGTAGAGGTAAGTTGCCATCAACTTCAAATAGCTCAAAACAAGGTTTGCTGGGAGTTTGGGAGCAGAGAGTGATTGTGATTTCTGGGTGTGCCATTACGGAGATCAAATGATAGTAAACCATGCTGAAGGGGAGTATATCAGTGCCATGGTTCGTACTTCAGCCCAAGACTGGAATAGCAACTGTGGAGAGCCTGGGAATTCGCCTGTCTGTTAGGAAGTGGAGCTGCTCAGCTACTACTGTGTAAATATCTAGATAGAGACAAAGATTCAGATCCCTAACCTGCTGTATAATTGACCACACAAAGCCTGCTTAGCCTGACATTGTTTGCATGGTGGGGAGGAAGGTGAGCAGATGAATTGCACTCTCTTTACAGTGGGTGCAATCTTTCATTTCATGCCCTATTGTTCAAAACTTTCTACAGCGATTGCACACAGTATAGTCCAGGGGTGGGCAACCTACGGCCTGGATCTGGCCCCTCAGGGCTTTGGATCCGGCCTGTGGGATTGCCCCCGTGGTGCCGCAGAACTGGCTGGCACCATGTCCCTGGGGCCCCGGGGCAGGGGGGGCAGGGAGAGGGCTCTGTGCATTGCCCTTGCCTCCAGGCACCGCCCCCTGCAGCTCCCATTGGCCGGGAACGGGGAACTGCGGCCAATGGGAGCTTCGGGGGACATACCTGGAGGCTCAGCAAGGGCAGCGCGTGGAGCCCTGTGCTCCCCCACCCCAGGGGCCACACAGGGACGTGGTGACAGCCGCTTCCCAGAGCGGTGTGGCGTGGGGCCAGGGCAGGCATGCAGGCAGCCTACTCTGGCCCCGGTGTGCGCTGCTGCTTTAGGTAAGCGGCACCGGGCCGGAGCCTGAACCCCTCCTGCAACCCGCCCCCCAACTCTCTGCCCTAAGCCCCCTGCCTGCACCTCGCACCCCTCCTACACTCCAACTCCCTTCCCTGAGCCCCCTGCTGCACCCTGCACCCCCGTGTACCCCAACTCCCTGCCCTGAGCCCCCTGCCGCACCCCACACTCCTCCTGCATCAACCCCCTTCCCTGAGCCTCCTCATACACTCTGCACCCCTCCTCTGCCACAATCCCTTGCCCTGAGCCCGTTCATGCACACCGCACCCCCTCCCACACCTCGCACTCCCTCCTGCACCCCAACCCCCTGCCCAGGCCCTGCATACTATTTCCCCACCCAGATGTGGCCCTCAGCCCAAAAAGTTTGCCCACCCCTGGTATAGTCCATTTCCTTAACAGAGAGAATGTGAGAGGGAGAGGTTGTTGTTTGGGAACAGGGGGCAAATAAGTGACTTTGTTGGATTTCCTGGATGGGTCCCTTTGGAGGATGCAAACGGTTGCTCACACTAGACTGTCAAAACTCCCTAACATGCCTTTAAGCAGTTACACACAGATTTCCAGACATTTCCTCCACAACCTTGATTCCTGTCAAACAACTTCCTCTGCTTTTGGCTCATACTATATTTATAATATTTGTATTACACTGACCCTTTGTCCTGTTTTCAGATCTGTTCCCCCCCCCTTCATATTTTGGTTGGGTAAAGCGGACTTGGGAGACTCTGAAAAATCCTTAACTTGTCTAAGGCGAGTTTAATTAAAGTTACTTGTTCTTGCAGTACTTTGGAATACAGCCCCTCAAACACTGCATCCCAAGGTGCTGCTCACTGGCACGCTGTGTAGAGAGAGCAGGCCTATTCTCAAGCAACCTGTCAGAAAGAAAGTACTGTTCTCCATCTAGCCTGCTCTCTGACTGCAATTTTCTAGTGCATGGCCCAGTCCACGATAGGATTCAGTAAATGTGCTGATAATAAAAACTCATTACTTTTACCATGCCTGCAGCAGTTTCCAGCACCTCTGTCACTATTTACTGCCCCAAATTAGCAGAAACTTATCCAACCTTTTCCCATCCCTTTGACAAACTAAGGACTTGTCTCCACGGGCACTTTACAGCGCTGGAACTTTCTCGCTCAGGGGTGTGAAAAAACATCCCCTTGAGTGCTGCAGGTTTCAGCGCTGTAACGTGCCAGTGGAAACGGTGCGCCAGGGCTGGGAGCCGCGCTTCCAGCCCTGGTTGCTATTCCCCGTGTGGAGGTGGATTTTTAGAGCTCTCCCAGAGCTGGCCGCAGCAGCCCTTTAACGTTGCCAGTGAAGATGTGCCATGAATGCCTGTCTCTCTTGTGTGTTGATTTCAACTGATTGCATCAGGCAGGAGTACAGAGATAAATGTTCAGTGAGGGCTCAGCAACAGGCTCATTGTCACACTGGACTAAAATGATCTGGTAGTCAGCAGACAGTCATGAGCCAAATGAGACTCTAACAGGCAAATGAAAAGGCAAAGCTGGTTTTCCCCCGCATTGTGCCTTCATGGACTAATATACCAGACTGCAGGTTATTGGCAAACAGCTCTCACCAGGGTGGGGACATGGAATCAGCCTCCGTGGAAGCTCAGGCATCTCGGTCTGAGGGTTACACTGATTTCATGCACCCCGCCATCTAAATAAGGCTGGGGTGTAAGAAAATAAATGCCTATAGCTTGGTTGTCTTTTGGGGTAATGTAGTGGCACCAATTATCACTTGAAATGTTAATGCTTTTGTTATGGATATGTTAATTTAGAGCTGGACATTTCCATGGTGTTTGTACAAACACAGGTCCACTCCAGCAATCTGATCCAGGTGGGTGGATCTCTGTGCCTCTGATATCAATGGGAATCAATGTGGGTGTAAGGATCTGCCTGCATGGGCCAGATTAGAGAAGTAGGACTAAAATGTAATATGTTCCCTTCCTCAGGGAGCGTACTATTTCTGGGCTGGATGGTGTCCCAAGCCTTTGGAAGAGGTGGCGCATTGCCGGGCTGCCCCAGGAGCAACACAGGAAAAATTGTGGTTCAAGGAGCCACACTTTCCTGTTCTGCCTTGTTCTTCAGGGGGCACAGGCAATGTTCCCTCTAATTTTTTCCATCCATGTGTGGAATGAATTTTGTTATGTGCACCAAATTATTGAGGTAATGTGTGGATGTATGCTCCCAGTAGAAACAAAAAACCTACATATAAGAATATTTTTAAAAAGTTACCATAGGGATAATTACTCCAGCCATTTTAGAACTCACTACTCAAAGAATTAAATGTAAGCGTAAGAGAGGAATAAAAATTATGAAATCAGTAAAAAAACTCAAATAACAGCACTTTGAAAGAATAAAATTACAGAGCCTATATGTGCATTGTAGGAGGTATTCAGAAGCAACAACAAGAACACCACAAGTATGTGTTGGGAGGTGTGTGTGTGTTTGTGAGAGAGAGAGAGAGAGAGACACACACACACACGTACTGCCCCTTTAAGTAGATCGGCACTCACCAGTCTGAACAGTCTGTGCTTGTTCAGACACAGCAGCAGTTGCCAGCAAGCTCTGTCCCACTTCTGAGCTCTGTCGTGTCACCCCCACCCCGCTCTGCAGAGATGGGATACAGGCAGGGATGAAAGTAAGTCGAGTGACTTACCGGTACGCTGGGGCCAGCTCTGGCCTCCAGAAGGGGCGGGGCCTAGGGTGGAAGGGGCAGGGCTGAGAGGGTCAGAGCCAGCCCCAGCCCACCCTGATAGGTAAGTGCCCTGCCCCTCCTTCTCCTCACCCCTCCTTCTCCTCCTCCTCCCCTTCCCCTTCCCCCCCAACCAGGGTAGCAGCAGCAGCCCGGGGCTCTGGGGGCTATTTAAAGGGCCCGGAGCTCCCCTCTTCTACTGCTCCGGTCCTTTAATTAGCCGCCGGAGCCCTGGGGAAGTGGCGGGGCTCCAGGGGCTATTTAAAGGGTCGGAGCTCCAGCTGCCTCTGCTGCCCCAATCCTTTAAATAGCCCCCAGAGTCCTGGAGTAGCAGGGGCAGGGCTCCAGCAGCTATTTAAAAGGCCAGGGCAGTAGAAGCAGGGGAGCCCTGGGCCCTTTAAATAGCTGCCGGAGCACCGCTGCCGCTACCCCAGGGCTCCGGCAGTGGGGCTCTGGAGGCAATTTAAAGGGCCTGGGGCTCCAGCCACTGCTGGGAGCCCAAGGCCCTTTAAATTGCCCCCTGGGGAAGCCGGGCTGCCCCAGTACGGTGCACCGGCTCTTGCTGGTATGCCGTACTGGCGCGTACCAGCTTACTTTCACCTCTGGATACAGGGGTGGTGGGGACGGGGACACCCTGACATCCTCCTCCTATCCCTCCCACTGCTCTGCACAGCAAGCAAGAGGCTCCCGGGAGCAGCTGGCCAGGGGCTCCAAGGCAGAGGGTAGGAGCAGCGCTGCAGTGGGGGGAAGGGGGCACCTGAAGTGCGCGGAACTTGACAGACTGCTGGGCGGCTGCCTGGCTGTGCAGCTTAGAGGGAACTATGGGCACAAGGATATCAATTCACTGCTGTCACAACCCCCAACCTGCCAGCTTAGCTGTGGTGACTGGCACACTGGGGCTATGGGGCCATGGCTTCCCGCCTCTCCATGCTCACTCCTCTGCCCCTCAGAAGTGGGTTAGCAAGTAAACATGCAGCACCACTGCCCCCTGGGCATCCTGACCCAAAGTCTGGGTAGCCTGTGTGGGGGAATAAAGCGTATGTGTTTTCTTAGCTCCCTCTACCTTATTTCCCCACATGAACATGCAGCCCACCTCTGAAAAAGAGACAAGACAGAGCTTTAGCCCTGGGACTTCAATGATCAGAGGCCTAACACAGTAAAAAAGGAGTTAAAAATGCTAAAGTCTGAATAATTCATATGGATTTATTTCAAGTGCCGCCCAATATTTACAAAATGACATGACACTTTGTTTCTTTTGTGTATCTTTTTCCATAAGATCCAAACAGGAAGGCAGGTTAAGATTAAACAAACAACAATGAGTTCCTCTGAACCTGTGCAGAAGACAGATAACCCACCCTGACTACCACAGAGCTGGTTTTTTAAACTGTTTCTGGGAGAATTTTCAAAAATCAAATATCCACTGTATGGAACCTCACACAATTTCTCATGTCATTAAACTGAACATGCTTCTAACCTTATTTTAATAATTCATGCATGGTTTCATAAATAAGAAACAAACAAGTGTTCAGCAGAGAGATGTCTTTAAGGGAAGAAATAATAATTTATTATTTCTTTTGTAAGAAAAGGTCTCTCTGCTGAACACGTTTTTTTATTTATGAAACTGCATATGAATTATTAAAATAAAGCTGGATTGGGTTCAGTTTAATGACATGAAAACTTATTTGAGGTTGCATATATATGAGTTTAGTAGTACCTCAGTACCAGCAATATTATTTGGAACAAATCACAGATTTATAGAGGCACTTAATAACCATTTAAAAATAAGATTGCTGTGAGTTAAGTTCAGTAATAGATTCAATATGTCAACAGTTAAGAACAAACCATAATGCCGGAGGCAGCGATACACAATAGAGATATAAGGCAAATGGCTCAAATTGATTTATGGCGTTGGCAGGCTGCAAGCCACTGTGCATCATCGTCCGCGTTATCTTTCTTGCACTGCGTTAGCTGAGGTATGAGCACCTCCAAACATCAGTATGTGTGCCAAGTACTGAGGCCATGTTATTAGCCATGCTAATTGTCGTTTGTAGAGCTACAGCCTGCCTGGCTATACGTGCCTGCATTGTGTGCTATATCTGGAAATGAGGTCTCCGGTCTCAGCGGTCCATTCCCAGTCAGTAAAGCACTTAAGCACGTGTTTAACTTCTTTGCCGAATCTGAGCCTAGAATGCTGATTTGCTGTAATTGGAGCGTTATTTGGTAGTGTTTTTCAACAAGGGAGCAAAACCCTGGGCTACATCATCTTCTAGCAGTGTGTCCTCAGAGCAGAAGATTGATCGGGGGAAGTTACAGTGGCACAGAATGGCTGTAATCTCTAGCCAACAAGGGGCATGACCCAGGTGGCCAGGGGAGGCAGCAATTCAGCACAGCCTCTCTGTAGCTTCCATCAGCAGGGCTCCACAGAAGCCCCGGGAAGAAATGAAATCTGCTTCCCACCCCCAGCAGTGAGGGCAGTGAGTGAATTCCTGATCCCCACATGCTTTGGCACCAGGGATCAGGCTGGGGTAGGGAGGTGTGAGAAAAGATGTACAACAGAAGAAAGGAGACAGTGGAGCTTAGGAAAGGTGGAAAGTCAAAAGCAAGTGAGACATGGTGAGTTTCACTGAAAAACCATATTTCATAGACTGCCACAAATGTTACAATTACAGTTAAATGCACATTAACATTGGATTCTGCAGATGTTACCAATAGTTAAACTGAAAGGCCACAAAGATACAGTCCTGCCTCTATGGTGGTGCATCCTTCTAGCTAGATGCTGATAAATCATCCCTGCCAGGGATGACTTTGATCCCTCTATTTCTGAACAAGAAATGTTTTGCATTTGCAAGTGTAAAGCCGACAGACCCCGGTCATTGGTGGACAGGATCGAACCTGGGACCTCTGGAGCTTAGTGCATGAACCTCTACAGCATACGCTAAAAGCCAACAGGCTGTTAGCTCAGGCTGTAGAGCAGACTAATTTTATTTCTCGCTCTAAGTGGTCTCAGTGCCACTGGATGGGACAGAACACCACACCCAGAAGGTGTGTGGGTTACATACTTCCCCTAGCTGAGGAAGCACGTCCCAAGCTTCAGAGTCTTTCCAGTTGAAATCCTGGACAAGCCCCAACTTGTAACGTGGACAGACCCCAATCATCAGGAGGCAGGATCGAACCGGGGATCTCTGGAGCTCAGTGCATGAGCCTCTACCGTATGATCTAAATGCCAACTGCTTGTTAGCTAAGGTTGTAGAGCAGACTCATTTAACTCTCTCTCTACGTGGTCTCGGGTGCCACTAGATGAGATGGAACACCATACCCAGGAGGTGTGTGGGTTACACAAGCACCAGTTTTCTCCAAGTGGCAGGTGTGTTCCAATCATTTCCCAGGGAGAGCATCTTCAGACTGACCACAAGGGGTTCTCCCTCCTCTGCACATTGCTTTGTATACTGTGGACTGTTCAGAAGATGTTTCTGGCCAAAGGAACCTGCTCGTCTGAGCCTGTCAGTGTTCCCTATTCTGCTCCACAGGTGCTCTTCAAACCTCCTTAAAGGGGACCAGCTTTAGGTATGAGAGCATAGTTCTGTCTTTGTTATCTCTGTTCTCAGTGCTAATAAGGGGGTGATGGTGTTATTTGTGCTGTGGCCTCTTCTCTATTTGGAATAGACTAAGACCAGCAACTCTTTTCACACAGGCTTGCAAACAGCCATCAAATGATATTCACTGAAAAGATAAAATATAAGTGACTTGTGTTAAAAACACCCCCTCCACCAGAGCACGTGCAGCCTCTGCCCTGATCTAGGTGTTTATGATGTCATTAGCTGTTGCCGTGAATTGATCAATTAATAGAAACATGAAACTTGGCAGATAAAATTTCCTTCACCTCTAAGAGGAAGGGAGCATTATCTAGCGGTGAAAGCACCCGAGTTAGGAAATGTTTGTTCCATTCCTGGCATTGCCACTCACTTGTTGTGTGACCTTATATAAGTCACTTGGCATCTGTGTCTCAGATGACCATATTTTTAAAGGAAAAAGAAACCTGGCACATGTACATGCTGACATCTTTTAGGGCTGCAAAGAGTCAGACAAAAGGATACTTTTATTTTAAAGTGTGCTGGTGTCACCACTGCCAGCTTCTGACTCAGAGAGACATGCATATTTTGGAGTGGAGGATTTTTTCAATTTTTAAATCAGCTTCTGTACCAAATGGCTGGAGGATAGCTAATGTGACGCAATTTTAAAAAAGGGTGCCAGAGGTGACCCTGGCAATTACAGACCAGTAAGCCTGACTTCAGTACCAGGCAAACTGGTTGAAACTATAGTAAAGAACAAAATTGTCAGACACAGATTAACATAATTTGTTGGGGAATAGTCAACATGGTTTTTGTAAAGGGAAATCATGCCTCACCAATCTACAAGAATTCTTTGAGGGGGTTGTCAAGGTTCCTTCCCCACTCTGAAGTCTAGGGTACAGCTGTGGGGACCTGCATGAAAACCTCCAAAGCTTACTTTTACCAGCTTAGGTTAAAACTTCCCCAAGGTACAAACTATTTTACCCTTTGCCCCTGGACTTCCACTGCCACCACCAAACTTTATCTGGGTTCCTGAGAAAACATAGTTTGGACATGTCTTTCCCCCCAAAATCCTCCCAACCCTGGCACCCCACTTCCTGGGGAAGGTTTGGTAAAAATCCTCACCAATTTGCATAGATGACCACAGACCCAAACCCTTGGATCTTAGGGCAATGAAAAAGCATTCAGTTTCCTTAGAAGAAGACTTTTAATAGAAGTAAAAAAGAATCACCTCTGTAAAATCAGGATGGTGAATACCTTACAGGGTAATTAGATTCAAAACATAGAGAATCCCTCTAGGCAAAACCTTAAGTTACAAAAAAGACACACAGACAGAAATATTCATTCTATTCAGCACAGCTATTTTCTCAGGCATTTAAAGAAATCATAATCTAACACATACCTAGCTAGATTACTTACTAAGTTCTAAGACTCCATTCCTGTTCTGTCCCCAGCAAAAGCATCACACAGACAGACACAGACCCTTTGTTTTTCTCCCTCCTCCCAGCTTTTGAAAGTATCTTGTCTCCTCATTGGTCATTTTGGTCAGATGCCAGCGAGGTTACCTTTAGCTTCTTAACCCTTTACAGGTGAGAGGATTTTTCCTCTGGCCAGGAGGGATTTTAAAGGGGTTTACTCTTCCCTTTATATTTATGACAGGGGTCAACAAGCATGTGGATAAGGGGGATCCAGTGGATATAGTATATTTAGATTTTCAGAAAGCCTTTGACAAGGTCCCTCCTCAAAGCCTCTTGAGCAAAGTAAGCAGTCATGGGATAAGAGGGAAGGTTCTCTCATGTATTGGTAACTGGTTAAAAGATAGGAAACAAGGGGTAGGAATAAATGGTCAGTTTTCAGAATGGGGAGAGGTAAATTGTGGTGTCCCCCAGGGGTCTGTACTGGGCCCAGTTCTATTGAACATATTGATAAATGAGCTGGTAAAAAGGGTAAACAGTGAGGTGGCAAAATTTGCAGATGATATAAAACTACTCAGGATAGTTAAGTCCCAGGCAGACTGCGAAGAGCTACAGAAGGATCTCTCAAAACTGGATGACTGGGCAACAAAATGGCAGATGAAATTCAGTGTTGATAAATGCAAAGTAATACACATTGGAAAACATAAACCCAACTATACATATAAAATGTTGGGGTCTAAATTAGCAGTTACCATTCAAGAAAGAGATCTTGGAGTTGTTGTGGAGAGTTCTCTGAAAACAACCACTCAATGTGAAGCGGCAGTCAAAAAAGTGAACAGAATGCTGGCAATCATTAAGAAAGGTATAGATAATAAGACAGAAAATATCATATTGCCTCTATATGCATCTATGGTATGCCCACATCTTGAATACTGCATGCAGATGTGGTCGCCACATCTCAAAAAAGATATATTGGAATTGGAAAAGGTTCAGAAAAGAGCAACAAAAATGATTAGGGGTATGGAGCGTCTGCCATATGAGGAGAGATTAATAAGACGAGGACTTTTCAACTTGGAAACAAGATGACTAAGGGGGGAATATAATAGAGAACTATAAAATCATGACTGTTGTGGAGAAAGTAAATAAGGAAATGTTATTTACACCTTCTCATAACACAAGAACTAGGGGTTACCAAACGAAATTAATTTTAAGGCAGCAGGTTTCAAACAAACAAAAGGAAGTATTTGTCACACAACGAACAGTCATTCTGTGGAACTCCTTGCCAGAGGGTGTTGTGAAGGCCAAGACTATAACAGCGTTCAAAAAAGAACTAGATAAATTCATGGCTATTAGCCAGGATGGGCAGGGATGGTGTCCCTAGCCTCTGTTTGCCAGAAGCTGGGAATGGGCTATAGTGGAGGGATCAGTTGATGATTACCTGTTCTGTTCATTCCCTCTGGGGCACCTGGCATTGGTCACTGTCGGAAGACAGGATACTGGGCTAGATGGACTTTTGGTCTGACCCCATATGGCTGTTCTTATGTTCTTATGTTCCAATAATGTCGTGGTCTGCGTTCATTGTGAAACATTGAACAAAGTGTCACCAACAGTCGCTTTGAGCAAAAGAGTGGCTTTGAGCAAAGGAATAGCTTTGATAGCGTTCATTCAAGTTCTCTTCATTCCAGACATTGTTCATTCCACTGAATGCTCATTCCACTGGGCTGTTTGTTCTAGGTAAATAGTGCAAATTCTACTCAGCATAGCAATACATCTTGAACAAGCATTGTGTAGCTATAAAAAAAACAAACATTTTGGCTGATGAAATGAAAAACACTGGCTATTTCAAGCTCCTGAAGCTCCTGGGTCATCGTAAAAAACACCAGGACTGTTACCTCACATGTAAACTGGGGATATTTAACACCAGCTCACAGAGCTGTTGTAAGGCTGTGCTCATTAATGTCTGAATTGCTTTGAGAGCCTCAGGTGGAAGGCACTGTGATGTATTGTTTTTAAGTGGTGATTTTGACAGCAGCATGCTAATCTGAAATGAGCCTCTAGAACTAGTGCTGCTATTTCTCCCTCCAACTTCTAAAATTCATTGTTGTATAGTGAGACAAGATGTCCCATTTTCTTGTTTCCTATATTCCCAGAACTATGCTCTACTAAAGGAGAAAAGGACCTAAAATGCTTCTGAAATTGTATTTTCTATGTGATTTCCCAGCCCATCGGGTTGGAAAGCATAGAATAGGTGGAAACAGAAAACTGATCACTTATCTAAGCTGATCACTTATTTACTGCAAGTGAGTACTGACTGAAAACAGAGGTCCCTATAATTTGTTGCTGGATTGTTGGCTATTTTTTCAGTATGACCCCCATTCTAGTGGTATGGGGCTTTGACCTCTGTATCTCAGTCAGACTGGAACAGCTACAGTAATGACATCCATGCGCTATTTCCACGGTGCAAAGCAAATCTTTGACAAAGATATGTATGTATTTCTGTTCTTGCAACAAAGCTGATTCTTATAAAGCACACACTGTAATCTTCTCCTCTAATCATGCCATTTGAAAAGCCTGCATTTTCTTTTTGCTTACAGGTAGCTGTGGTCATGGTGGAATTGTGAATATCAGCCAGCCCTATATTGTACAGCTGAACTGGAGAGGATTTTCCTTCAAATACGGTGCCTGGGGTCGGGATTACTCTCTTCAGACCCCAGAGAAGGACCTGTACTGGGTTGCACCTTTGAACACAGAAGGGAGAGTCTTGGAATATTACAGACTTCACGATTCCTATGATGATTTGCTGCTATTCAAAAATGCTAGAGATAAAAGAATTACCTACGGGGAAGGCAGTGGCACTGCAGTTTACAATAATTTCATGTACTATAATATATATAATTCAAGAGATATGGGCAAGCTTGATTTAAACACAAACACATTAACTGTGAGGAAAACTCTGCCCAATGCTGCTTATGGTAACCGTTTCTCTTATGCTGGTGTTAGGTGGCAAGATATGGACTTTGCTGTGGATGAAAGTGGATTATGGGTAATTTATTCAACTGAAGAAAGCACAGGTAACATTGTGATTAGCAAACTCAATGAGACCACACTGGATGTGCTCCATACTTGGAAAACAAGGCAGTACAAGCCATCTGTTTCCAACACTTTCATCATATGTGGTGTACTATATGCCACACGACCTCTCAACACTAGGGAAGAGGAAATATTTTACACGTATGACACCAACACCAAACAGGAAGGTAAAATTAACATCATTATGGACAAAATGTTAGAAACAGTTCAGAGTATCAACTATAACCCCTCAGACCATATCTTGTATGTTTACAATAATGGCTACCTTGTTAAATACAATCTGATTTTTCAACCTGTGTTACACTGATATGAATAAACTTAACAGCTAGAGATCATAGAAAGTCCCATTTTATATCCCTGTGGAAAATGTTAATGTTAGATTAGGATCTAATCCTACCAAGAATAGCTACTGGGCATAGGTTTCAGAGTAACAGCCGTGTTAGTCTGTATTTGCAAAAAGAAAAGGAGGACTTGTGGCACCTTAGAGACTAACCAATTTATTTGATAGGGTTTATTACCATGAGCTTTCCCATTGAAGGGATTACTTACACTATAACCTCTATGCCTGGTAATAACTAATTGCAAAACTGGGTTCTTAGTTTTTTAATTGGTGTTTAGCTACCATGGTGACAGGTGTACTAGAAATGCCTCTGCTATAAAGATAAATAGATGACTTACTGATGGACAGAACATGCATAGCAATAGGTTCACACACTGATGTGCATTTGGAGGAATGTCTGTATTTGAATAAAACATGGAAACTGAACTGCTGTTTTGTCATCATTGCTCAAAGTATGGAAGGCCATAATATATTAAACACTGGCCTCAAATAATTACTAAAAGATTAAAATTAGAGGAGAATTAAGACTTGATCTTTAAAGAGCAGACCATTGGTTAAGATGAAGCTATGGAAACGGTTGCCATGGCGCCTTCCTTGCAACCCATCAATATATTTTAGATGGCAGGGCTCCAATGCACTACTTTCCTAAAGTTGCACTCCAGGGAATAAAAATCATACCCATTTTTGGATGGTTGCATTTTCTTAGCACTGAGTCCTGGGCGCCTGAGCCGTAGCCCACTAAAAGCAACAGAAAGAGTTCCATTGACTTGAATAGTCTCTGGCAGTTCCTTGGTGTAGGCCATATGCTGCAGTAGAACAGAAACTATGCCACCCTGCATACTTCCATTTAGCCATTTGGCAGTCTGCAATTTACTATGACCTCCATTAGCATTTTTCAAAAACACTCTGAAAACAAGGAGCCAAAATTCATTTCCAGTATAACTCAATTGGCTTCAATTATTTTATATTGGGGGGTGAATCTGGCACATGATCTGTCAGTTACAGAATACTGAAGTTAGGACAAAATCAGTCATATGATCTTTATTTTTAAAATGCCACAAAATATTTTTTATCAATATTTGTACTGTAATCATGTCAGAAATACTGACATGTTCAATCGTGAAAATGCAGTGAATGTTTGCTGGTTTTATTTTATTAATCCTATTTTTGTTTTCTTATAATCTGGATCAGTAGATGGGAGTGATTAATTTTTGTTTAATAAAGTGTTCTAAAAAATCTAAACCCTACAGTTATTTCAGTCATTGTGCGACAGCTGGGAAACTTTTGGGATGTAGCAAAAAGCCAGCTTGATCAAACAATATTGGAAACAGAGATCATCACACTCCTTTGGGTTTAGAGTGTTTAAATACTCCTGGAACAACACAAAGGTGTGAATCAATATGTCAGTAACTAGATGAGGGACTTTATTTCCACCCATTGAAATATGTTCATCGGTTAGATTAACATTCTCCACCAAACTGAGATGTTACTTGAGAGGTCTGAGGCTGATGACCCATCTTTAAGTCAGGTGTTGCTATTTACCAGGTATCTGCATCTGTTTCCCAAAAATGTGTGAAATAAATTTGAAAGCCAGCCATCACCGGCACAGTAATCTGATCTATGAGCATGGGCCTATAAGGAATTCACAATATCCCAACCGAGGGTTTGTTTAAAAATAAAAAAGCTAATAGAGAACAGAATATTTCTTGCTTCACATTTTTTGGGGTGGAGAAACAATAATTCCCAAGGGTTGCCCTATTCAAAGGCATAAAAGGTATCTCTATATGGCATCACATTTTAAGGAGCAATTTGGGGCTAGATCCACAAAGAGGACTTAGGTTCAGTGTTGCAACACCTAACTTTAGGTCCCCTGCCACTTACTGGAATCTTCAGCCCTGACTCAGGTACACAGGCTCCCCATAAATGTATGCGGAGATTTAGGCACCTAACAATGAGATTCACAGAAGCTGAGTGGGATGCTGCTTAAGATAGCCAGTAGCAAATGCTGAGTAGAGGGTTGGCCTCAAGTCCACTTAATGCTACTTGGGATTCACAGCTGTGAACCCTCTCCTGGAATTAGGTGTTTAACTCAGGTCAGCCCTGTGTGAAGGGGGGAAATTGGAGGTCGTGATGCCCTTTTTATACACAGTATTTAAAGCATTCAGCTTGGATATGGGAGATCAGGGTTCAAATCCCCACTCTTCTTGTGTCAGAGTAAGCACTTGAACCCCCAGGTCTTTCACTGCCCAAGTGAGTATGCTAAGTACTGGGCTACAGGGAACTCTGAAGTGGGTCAGGGGAGGGGCTTTCTCAATCTCACCTGCTGAAGCTGCTTCGCTTTGTATGAAATACTTAAATAGTCAGTGGGCCAAAGAGTAGTCAGAATGACTATAGCAGAGGGATTACAGTATCTAGTTTACAGACCCAAGTTCTAGTCCTGCACCAATGACTGTTTAAACCTGGAACATTACTCAGTTCTAAGCTGTTACAGTGTCTTGTTATTGTCACTGTGAGAAATCTTGTGATTAGCAACAAGCTTGCTAGTAGCCAGCAGGGCCAAACCCGTCAACTTTCTTTTGTAGGAGCTTCCTATTTACCAAATAGGCTGTGCAATGTCAGCTCATTCTGTATCTAATATCAGAAAGACTAAAGCAAAGGGCAGGTCTAGCTGATTCTGTGCGTTTCCCACTTGCAATTTTTGAGTGTCACATCAGCTGGACAGCTCCATGCCTTTCTGTACTGTCCAAAGAGAGAGTGCCTCTTCAATCATGTAGGTGCCTAGTGTGGGGTAGGCCCCAAATGGCCTCATACTGTAAATGAGTTTCTGATATGGTACTCTCCAGTTTACAAAGAGGAGTACAGTGTCGCCAGTCCCTGCACGGGCTTGCCAAATTGAACAGCAAAGCAACGGGAAAACAAACGCCTTCCATTGAAGCAAATGACAAAACTTCCTTTTTCTTCAATGGGAGTGAGACTACAATGAACCGAAACCGGAACGTAAATTCACAAATTCGGTTGTTTGGAGATCCATTCCTGACCTGATTCCTCTCCACAGTTTTGCATCTTGGCCTGTCTCTCTGTCATCTCCTTGTGGCTATTTTGCTATCTATTTCATTGTAACTTGGTTAAAATTGAGCTCCTTTCATTCCCCTCAAGATCTCCATTGCATTCTCAGTCACCACTGACACTACTACCATCCTTCCTGTCACTCAGACTCATCATGAGAATCATCTTTGACTCTTCACCCTCTTTAGAGCCATGCATCCAAGCTGTATCCAAGGCTTGCCACTTCTTCCTCCCTAGCACTTCCACTCTTGGGCCTATTCCCTCAGTCTACATGACTAAAACTCTCCCTGGTGCTTATCTGCATCTTCTCTGACCTTCCTGTCATTCACCTCACTCTCCTATCTAGGCAAAATGATGTTGCAAAGTTACCTTTTTGACCTGTCACAGTGACAATGTCAGTCCCCTTCTCGAGTCCAATAGAACATGTCATATGGAAGTTTTTTGTTCCTCCTTTATGGTCTTTCACAACCTAACCCTTCCCCACTTGTCTACTCTTTTATCAACCCTTCCTCTTCTGTTTTGACAATGCTATTAGCCCCTATTTATTAGTTCACCTGTCATCCAAGCACTTTCCCATTTACTTCCACTCTGACTCTTATGCATGTGCACTCCCCCTAAACTAATCCATAAATCCATTACACTGTGCTCCTCCAAATAGCTCCTTAAGACCGACTTCTTCCAGATGCCTATGGTTAGTTGCCAGCTGATTACAGCTAAGCAGATGTTTCCAGTAGGAACTTCTGATATTTATCGTATTTAAAATAATTAAAGACATGAACCAACTCAGGACCATCTATTCGTGCACATAGCTGGTCTCTGCAAACTCATGATCTTGTTACTTTTACCCTTACTGTTTATCCCTCATTCTTTTCAATTGTTGTTACAATTACTTGTTGCGTCTTAGCTTACATTTTGTTGTATGTTCTTCTAGAGAGGAACTGCCTTTTTGCTCTGTGTTAGAACAGCATCAAACACCAATTGTGGCCTCTAGGTACTTCTGGGATACAAACAATAAATAATAGCATGCCTGGGATTTTTTGTGCATCTGTGTTTTTGTCCGAAATTTCATGCATGGCTATGTGGATTGAATTTAAATTGGCTTTGAAAAGTAGGCAAACAATATGCTTCCAGACAACTGTGTAAACATTCTGTTGGAAACAGTGTTTCAATAGTTATGTGCACATAATGACATTTAAATTTCATGAATTCATCTCTAAATTTATAAGGTGTAAGAGATGGGGATCTCTTTCTCCTGTAGATATTACATTGTTTTTTGTGATTGAATATTAGTGCACCTGAAAGTTAGAGACTAACAACACTAGTCTGAGGCAATCACAGAGCACAAAGTCAATGGGTAGTCTTTTGCACACTGCACTATTGGTGGGACTCTGCCCTAAAAACAACATTTGGCATGTCTCTTGAGAATAGATTGAAAAATCATGACTTGCAGTCTCTGCTGAAGATTCTTGAGGAATTCTGTTCCTATTTGTTCTTAGTCTGTTTTCAAACTCTAACAAACAGTTCTAGTGTTAATTACTTAACACTCTTTAGTTAAGTATTTGCCAGTGTAATGCCCTTGGAGTTCAGGGAGCATGGCCCCTTTAAAACCTTGTTCTGAGGCAGAAGTGCATGTTGTTTCAGGCCTGGGGAGTGGGAGAGTGACAGGGCAGGTGTAGCTCCAGACAAGAGGGCTACACTGAGCAGGCCCTCACGTAATGAAGCAGCAGAGAACGAGCCCAGAGCCTGGGAGGGACAAAGTGACTGACTGGGCCACCCCACGACTGGAGCTAGGAGGAGCACAGTGCCAGGGAGGAATCACCCGAGAAGGACAAACCAGAGCCTGATCCAGAGCTCTGTGGGGCTGTGAGTACTGGGGCTTGTGATCTTGCATTGGGAATAAAGAGGGAGGCTGTAGCTACTTAAGTGGGGAGGTTGTTGCTCTGTGTGGCTTTGTAGAGAGTGGCAGAAGAGGGCACTGGAGGGGTTTGTGGGGAAAGTTTACGGGTGCTGAAGACGACTGGGTACCAAAGACTCACTGCCAGACTGGAACTTTTTTCAGGAGTCTGAAAAAGTCTGAGTGTAGATGCATTGCTCAGTGTCTGCCCCTTTCAGTCTGTGGTACCACTGGGGCCTTGTGTTGGATATAATCCTGTTTTACTGCTCCCTTATCTTCCCCCCTGTTGTTTTTCTCCATTCATCCCTCTGTGATGACGTAAAAAGAAAAGGAGTACTTGTGGCACCTTAGAGACTAACCAATTTATTTGAGCATAAGATTTTGTAGTGATAAACACCCATTTTTTCATGGTCTGTGTGTATAAAAACATCTTCTGTATTTTCCACAGTATGCATCCGATGAAGTGAGCTGTAGCTCACGAAAGCTTATGCTCAAATAAATTGGTTAGTCTCTAAGGTGCCACGAGTCCTCCTTTTCTTTTTGCGAATACAGGCTAACACGGCGGTTACTCTGAAACCTGTGATGAAGTATTTCCCTTTCCTATATTCCTTGTACTATTCTGGTGCGTGTGTGTTTACTCCAGGGGATGTGGAACAGGTACTCCTGGGTTGGAAGGGAGTTTCTCTGCTGAATTACTGCACTTGCCTTTTCTTGGCCAGAGCTCCCTGCAAAGCAAACTCCTTCTTGGCCACAAGGGCATTAAAGTTACACTAGCAAGTTAAAATCGTTTCCTCCATTATACATTCTTTTGGCTTTATCTCCACCTTCAGTTTTTGGTTCCGATTGAGCTAGTCTTGTCATTGTACTGGTAATGACTTACATCCTTACACGGACCATGATATTGAGCTTTATCTCCAGAAAGATCCTAAAGAACCATACAAGCCACATTTGTGTATGTACGTGTAACTCATGGTGAATGTGTGTTACAGGTCCTCCACTGTAGCTGATCTGCTCTATCCACTAATCAATCTTTCCAAAAAGTAAGGATTTGTTCACACAAGGAAGCTATATCACTGTAACTACACTGGTACAGTTAAAGTGGTACAACTGGTAGTAAGGGATCATCATCTAGTACCATCATCATGTTCCTATTGCGCCTCTGGCATTTAGGGCAGTGATGAAGCTCCTCCACTCCTGTTTGTTTCTGGCAAGTCTTTCAATGGTTCCCCAGCTGTGCCCCCGGTTTTTCAGCTCAGCTTCCACAGCTCTTCGCCATGTTGTTTTCGGGCAGCCTCGTTTTCACTTGCCTTCAGGTGTCCATCTTATTGCTACTCTGGTGATGGAATCAGTTTCCATCAGAAGCACATGGCGGATCCATCTCCAACGCCTCCTGGCAATGAAGGTGCTCAGAGCCTCTTGGCTGCACTGTGTCAATAGGTCTTGGTTTGAGATTGTTCTGGGCCAAAAGAGACAGAGGCTTTTTCTGAGGCAGGTTGTATGGAATGAAGACAGTTTGGACATGTCATACTTCCTCATTCCCCAGCATTCTCCACTATAAAGTAGTGTTGAAAGTACGCAGCTCTGATAAATCTTGAATTTGGTTTTGGTGTTGTATTTTGATGATTTCCAGACTGTATTTAAGCTCCTGAAGGTGTTCCTGGCTTTATTGATTTAGTTCCAGATGTTCTGGCTTGTTCTACCGTCTTGGCTGATAGTGCTGCCCAACTATGTGAATGTTTCTACATTGGTGAGAACATGATCCTCTATCTGTACTTGTGATGGTGAGGCAATATTAAGGGTCATGATATCTGTCTTATTGCGGTTGATTTTCAGTCCAATTTGCTGGCTGAATGTGTTGAGTCAAGTTGTTTTTTCTTGTATATGGTGTTAGGTATGTGAAAGGAGAGCAACATCATCTGCAGAGTCCAGGTCTTCAAGGGATGAGAAGAGTGTCCATTTAATGCCTCTTGGCAGGTCTTCTCTTGTACGCCGCATTACCCTGTCGATGGCAATGTTGAAGAGGATTGCAGGCATGACACACCCTGATGTACTCCTGTTTTGACTTCGGAACTGAGCTCACTGTGATCAACACTGCATGTAAAGTTGAAATAGAAGCTTTTGATGACGTTGATTATACGGAAAGGAATTCCATATGCCCACAGCCTGCCATAGGCTGGTCCTGTGAATGCTATCAAAAGCCTTCTCAAAGTCTGAAAATTTATGTAGAGTTGCCGTAGCCATTCTAAGCACTGTTCTATTATGTTTTGTAGAGTGAAGATCTGGTCTATGCATCCATGCCCTTTCCGAAAACCAACTTGCTCTTTTCTGAGAATGCTACCATCTGCCTCTGATATATGCTGGACTATGATCTTACACAATACTTTGCTTGGCACAGATACAAGTGTGATACTATGCCAGTTATTACAATCACAGAGTCCCTTTATCTGGTATCTTCACTATAACCCCATTGGTCCACTCATCGGGCACTTTTTCCCTTTCCCAGACTGATGTAAATAGCGGGGGCCAGGATAGATGCTGCTAATTTAGGATTTACCTTGAACAATTCTGCATTCAAGTTATCCTTGCCAGGAGCTATCCCATTTTTTAAAGGATTTGATGGCTTGAATGATCTCTTCCTTAGCTGGGGTGTCTGTGTTGATATCAAGATCTTTTTCTGCCTCCTGGATGTTTGCTTCCTCTTTAGGTGGCTCCCTGTTCAGCAATTCTTTGAACTGCTCTGTCCGGTGCATTTCTTGTCCTTTTTCGGTTGTTAGTTGGTGTCCTTGTTTGTTCCTGAGAGTGTTTGTTGGTGTCTGCCGTTTACCACTGATTAGCTGTGTCATTTTGTAGATGGTTCCTTGTTCACCACGAGCAGCTGCAGCCTCTGCTTGTGTTGCCAGATTATCAATATAATGCCGTTTGTCCGCTCTCACAAGGTGTTTGATCTCCTGGTGTGCCTTGCTATATTGCTCGTCACAGGCGCCAACTTTTGTTGGCGCTGGTGGGTGCTCATGACCCCCCTGTCCCCATCCCAACTCTGTCCCCTCCCTGCCCCATTGGACCCATCCCCAAATTCCCGCCCCGGCCCTGTCTCTTCCCTGAGCACGCCGCATTCCTCCTCCTCCCCCCTCCCAGCGCTTGCCACACGAAACAGCTGTTTCGCAGTACAAACGCTGGGAGGGAAGGGGGAGAAGCAGGATGTGGTGGCGTGCTCAGGGGAGGAGGCGGAGCAGAGGCGGAGGTGAGCTGGGGCGGGGGGTGCGGGTCGGGGAGCTGCTGGTGGGTGCAGAGCACCCACCAATTTTTCCCCGGGGGGTGCTCCAGCCCCGGAGCACCCACGGAGTCTGCACCTATGCTGCTTGTGGTATCTGTCCTTTAGCTTCTGGGATTTTGTGTTAAAAACTTTTTTCTTCAGGGCTCATCTGGTTTCTGTGGCATTCCATGTGCTGGGTGTAATCCACTCCTTCCTTCTCTTTTGTCTGTAGCCTAGACTGGCTTCACTGCTCTGTTTATAAAGCTGGGAATTAATATTTAATCTCACTGAGGAGCTGGGAATCTCCTCTTTCCAAGGGGTTCTAACATTGGTTCCTTGCCTATCCAGGTTTTGAGATATCAGACTTTAAAAAAAAAAATCACATTATGATTGGTCAAAAAGAGAGTGAGTGTGTAGCAAGAAGTCCCTCTCCTCCCCTCTGGAGTACAGACAGTAAGCAAGCTGTTTGTCATGCACAGGGCTGCAAATTGAATGAGTAAGAATGAATGGGCAACCATTCTTAGGAACTCTATGGGGAGAGCTACAGCCATTGGCCTGGTTTCTCTGGACTAGCTGAGTTGTGCTTGGCTCAGGTCCAGCATGTGGAGGAGTCAAAGGTGACTTGCAGCCATCATCCCAGTAATGAGGCTGGAGGGTGCTGGCCTTGGCGAAAGTAAGGGCAGCTTTAAGTCTCTTTTATCTTATGCAGGCTGCTAATGGCCCCCAGGAGTCATTCCAGAAGCTGGGAATCAGCTGGATGTGGCAATATCCTGACCTCACGCCTTTCTTCCTGCCCCATCTCCTGTGCTAGTATTTGAGCTGGGATACAGCTTCTTGGTGCAGCTGGAGTGGTGCAAAGCAGCCAGAAGTCACTGGAAAACTGGGCCCACCATTTGGTTCTTAGGGATCAATCCTGCTCCCACAGAACTGATTGGCAAAACTTCCATTGACCTTAGGCCTCAAATCGCATTCATGGTTTTCATGAAGCAAACAGTGAAGGAGTTTGAGAGGGAAATGTGATAGAGGTCCAGATTTAAAGGAGAAAGTGAACTATTTGTGTGCTATTTGCAAACACAAGTGTCAGAACTGAGTTTCTTTTTTACTGTACTGAATTTGAAAATAGGTGGGAAAAAGGGAGTGGAAGCTTACTGGTAACCCATATCATTATCTATCTAATCTATTAACTTTTCTAAAAGAACCAAACTGAGGGGGTACCAAAATGTATTCATGCAGAAAAACATTTAAAAGATGAGGGGATTCATCTTTCCCTTAGTGTAAATAACTTTTTATAATCTAACAGAAGTAAGAGGACACTAGATTGTGTGGAATGTAAGTGATTCTGGGAATAAAATGCATGCAGTCCCTTGAAATGAGAGGCATTTTGGAATCTTAAGTCATAGTTTTGGTGCTTTGGTTCTCAGCTCATTTTATGTCTTCAGGAGAATTCCAATTTCCAGTTAATCAGAGTAGTGCCTTGCTTCTGATTTGGAATCAGGGCTGATAGGCTCTTTTTTTTTTTTCTTCATGATTCTTATTTTGATCAATCATTGTGCAAGAGCATATCAGTCGACAGCAGTGTTAAAGACTGAGATTTAAGACTCAAGTCTCCCTAGGAATGTTGAAAATGCATATTTAAGCAGCACAGATTGTTACCATCCACGTTTTGAACAGAACCCAGAGCCTTAAACTGTTCTATTTGTTGTATACATATGGAAATACTGTTTACAGCAGAAAAGTAGAGGTGCAAATCCTTTTTATGCATGATGCGGGACATTTAATACATTCAATAGTAAAGCAATTTTATACATTTTGAATGGAAGCATTGTTTGCTTATTCGTCTTACTGTGACAACCCCCCTCCTCCCTTCCACGGAAGATATAGCAGAATTAAAGGCTCAGACTTTTTGGAACTCAATAAAAAGTCTTGAGTGATACAACTGCACTCTGATTTAAGAGTTTCTGATTCTCCCCTATGGTAATAGTCTACAGAGCAGGTAGACTATTCCACCATCGCAGGGTCCCAGAGCTCAAGCTCCAGCCCAAAATCTCTATACAACAATTTTTCAGCCCCACAAGGTCAAATCAGTTGACCCAGGCCAGCCTGGGCTTTTTAATTCCCGGGTAGATATATCTAGAGGGAGATGGGAAACAGTGAATCTACTACTGTCTTACTCTTCTGTCTCCCTCTTTAATAGGAGGGAACAAAGCGACACAGAGGGATTTGGAGACATGCCCAAGGGCAGAGAGGAGACAGCCAGTCACTGGAAGACCCAGGAATCAATCCCAGGAATTACTTCAAACATTTCTTTTAGTTCTGATCTCTTTGACCGAATGTTCATTCAGATTCAATAATAATCGCCACAGTGTACAAACCTAGAAAGACAGAGTGCCACTTTGTGTTGATTTTTAATTTTATTCAGTGTTAAATCATTACATTTCCATCGGGAGAGATCAGTAGCATAATTTGGTTTTTAAGTAGATACAGTCCCCAACCAGCATTGGAACTATGTTATGATTCACAAGCAGTTAATGAATATTTTCTTTGCATCTCTGAGACATTCATCCGGAGGATAAGAGATGAGTTTTCCATATTTCTCACAGTTAGCATGTAGGCAGGTGAAGTGGAAGGGAGTTTGGATCCGTGGATCATATGTGATTGAAGGGAGGCAGTTGAAGATTGGTATTGTTATAAGCTGGGTGAAACGTTGTTATGGGGTGAGCCAAGAGATTGAAGGTGAGTTCACACCCATCAATTAACATAAATGTAAGCAAAAACACCACCTAAGACAAAAGAGGTGTGTGAACCTACCCAGGAGCTTTTGGCTGAGTACTGTTTTTTGGTAGGTGTGCGTGGGAAAAGAGATCTCACAGAAAATGAGGTCAGATAAGAACATTTGGAAAGAGAAAGGCAGTCTGAAGGAGCAGCTAAATGTATGTGGCTGACCCTGGAAGAAACCAAGGAAGAGCTTTTGGGTTGGACTGCAGGCTGATAAGAGTGCTCTTGACGTTGTGATCCAAAGAGGTCATTTCCTATTATCTGATTCCTTTTGCATTTGCTGGATGCTGGACTTTGTACATTCTTTGTAAATAAAATTGTATCAAAGAAATACTTGAGTACCACTAATATCTGTTCCCCACAGGGTCCCAAACTGACTAGCTGCTCAGGTTGAAAAGAGGCAACAATATTTACAGTATGGAGGAGAAGGTTTGTGGCCTCCATCACTGTACAAGAGGTACAATGACACAGAGTTATGGTGGTTAGATTTCAAGGGATCGTTGGTGGGTAGATAAGGAGGATAGGGCAGAGTTTAGGATGTTTGTGGAATCTTAATCTGCAAGTTGGGCAATTCTAAGTTAAGAGAAAATAGGCTTGTGAGACTTCAATTTTTTAAATATAATTTTGATGGATATCAATGTTTATTTTAAAGCATTTTTAAAGATTTTTTTATTAAGTTAAATTTTCAGTCATGGGAAATTATAGGGGTGTCAGACAACAGGAAAGGGGTGAGGTCAGATTATTTAATGACCATAGATGTTGAGAATCAAAAAGTTAGCCTTATACTATTAAAACAAATTGTCATCACCACATGTCAACATAGGCAAAATAAATATCCTTAAATCAAACTCCAATAAGTTCTCAAGCAGCATTTTTCTTACTTATCGGTAAATTTTGATGATTGTGGATGGAAATACTTTTTCATCGGTTTGTGTGTGTATGGTGAAATTGATTTTTATCAACTGTTACAGATAAACTAAATTCTTCCATGCCTATCTATAGATGCCACACTTTAGCACATTTTTCTTCATTAAATGATACATGTTTACAGCTATAAAAATCTTGAGTATTTTTGTTCTGAAATTGTGCATTTCTAAAGTCACATACTCTTATTCTACACAGCAAAAAATAATAATATTTTAAAACTGAACAGTGCATTGAATAGACTTCGAGGACTAAATCTCTAAAGCATTCCAAGGATTTAATCTTGTATGTGTCTTGGTGAGAGAATGCTAACAGTCTGTGATAGGATCAGAGCAAATGCATCAACACAGATAGTGCTGGGAAACGTACCTGGTACGTGGGACAAACACAGATTTGGTCTATCAGGTACGTCATAGTGTTGTCAGTGATATTCTGACACTTCACAGAGCACAGTCTCTGCACAGAAATTGCAGATGAAACCAGCAACAAAGAGGTTAAAGTGCTGAGAACTGGAAAGCAGACTATGGCTAAATCGAGCAAATATTGCCATTTTGTACCTGACTCTTCACAATCCATCATTCATTTGCAGCTATATTGTGCTATCAATCCATGTGCATTCCATGGGGTTTCAGCAGCACAACTCCCATTAACTTTAATAGGAGTCAGGAGAATAAAGTGCTGAGCTAAGCACTTTGAAAACGTACCCTTTCATTCTTAAAAATATATTACTCTGCTTTATGCAGTGGGGAATCTGCAGGAAATAGAGCTGAATGCTTCATAATGTCAGTGTGCTTTGTGCCTAATGTTTACCGTGTGGTTCATAGGCTGCTTTATATTGCAGTGGACAATAGATTTCATTACTCAAGATGTGTGACTTTAGAATCTATCGACACGAAGCACACAAAAATCTCTCAGTGAGATAACAATTATGTGCGTGTGTGTACGTGTAGGTTATGCAGGAAAGACAGACCATTTCGGAAAATTCACTGCTACTGCCTCTTTTACAAAAGCCAGTTGCCAGGATACGGTCAAGACCAACCGCTGGGGCAGTTCTGGTGTTAAATGAACCTCCCACCCCACCCCAACAGCAACCAAATGAGACTCAGAGCCAAATATTTAACCCTAGGCCAGAGGACCAGTGCTTAATTTGGGCCAGAGTTTGCCAGGGCTGAGCCGCGGCACCCCTAGGCTTGGCAGTTCATAGCCCCGGCACCTCTGGGCTTGCTGCATCATTTATGCATGTAAAAAAAATTGCTCAAGCCCCAGCACCTTTTTCCATTACAAATTAAGCATTGCAGAGGACCATGTGCAAGGAGGGCAAGTGCATCCATGCCCCCATCTTTTCGTGAACAATTATAGTAAATGTGTGCGCAGATCAGAAGATTGCACATACCAACAGCTGCTGAGATACCTCAAAGCCAGGTCCTGCAAGTCATCATCTCTCATTAACTTCCCTGAATGGGAGTTGTGGGTGCTCGGCACCTCACAGGGTTGGGTTTAACTACCCAGTCATCTACTTTGCTTCCTAGTTTCTATGCACAATTGCAATGAATCTGACAAAAATTAGCCATTCGTACATACGGATCTACATTCGAAGTCATTTCTTGAACACACGTCAGCTTCGATCTTTGACGCCCCGTAAAGTGCGCAACAAATACAATAGTCATAAATGCCTGAAAGAGGGATGCAAACTATCCTTTTAGTTGCATACACAGCCATATTTCTTGTTCAGGAAGACAGTTTTTGCACAGATCTCAAGTTTTGCTGCTCTAGGAATGTGAAAAAGGGCACAGAGTTTTAACTGCATTGAGATCAGTAGGCACGATCAGCTCTCAAGACTATTCTCCTTACCCAGATAAACAGTAGTTCTTCACAATGATTTCTGAAGTGTACCATGTTCCCATTTACTTAGACGTGCAGTGCATAGAGTGGGAACCATTGAAAAGTCTTGTCCTGCATTATCTAAGGGATTCTGAAGGAAATTGAGGAAATCTGCATTACAATACATTCTTCCAGAGCAGAGGGATCTCACAAAGCATAGCCTGCACGACAGAGGCAGCTTTTCAGGTTAATATACATTATAATTGGGTTATTCCTTCCCAAATATGGTGCACCCCTCAAGGGCCTCCACAGTCATAGCAGGGGGATTGTTCAGCCCAGACGAGGGAGATGCAATGGTGGGTGGAAGTCTCCAAATCCAAAAACATGAATATATTTTTCCATTTTCAAAATTAACAATTACCCTCTTCCATTGCCAGCAAAAACGAATCTCAGTCAGACCTAATGTTGGGTTCCCAGGGATTCGCTGCCAGGCCCAGATCAAGGTGAACTGGTAGATCCTCCTGCTCCCCTACAAATTACAAGCTCAGCCCTAAAGGTGTTCCTTGCAGGTCAAGGGTAAAAATGCATTGCTGGGGGATTATGGAGGAAGCTTGCACTGCTATGGATTATAACCTTCATGTCCTGTGTATGAATAGAAGGGGTCTGGTTTCCCTGCTGTCAAACTGGCATCTTTTCCAAGCATTAAACTAAAGTGAACCTGAAAGCAGAAGGCATAATTGTTTCCAGTCCCTGCACAGGTTTGTGGGGCACAAGGGTCTTTCTCTTTGTATCCCTGGGCGTGGGCTAGGCATAATCATAGTCCTTCATCAGCTTGAGGGTAAATGTTACTCAAGCCTAGTGCCACTAGACTCCCTAGAGGAGTCAAGAAAGGGCAGGGCAAAGTGGAGTTGGTCCTTCCCATGTAAAAAGCATGCATTTCACCAGTACAGCTGAGGTGTTCTCCCTCTGCCCCGGTGCGGTTATGCTTGCCTGAGTTGCCCCAACACAGCATTGGCCAACAGAGCCCAGTCAGGATAAGGCCATCAGCATCTTTTTCTAACACTAAGTTCACTTAGGGCCTGAACCATTTCCGTTGACTTCCCTGGGGGTGCGTGGTGGGGAACATAAAATAGGACATGAAGTCCATTAAAATAGTATTTTTATTTTAGCTGAGCTGTGAATAATTTGTAGTGAATAATTTGTAGATTTTCACACTTCCCCCCCATTTGTGAAATTATTGCATTTATTCATTGGTAGTCCTTCATATGTTTTTCGCCTATGACTAGTTTGCGGTGAATATTTAAGCTTCGCACTTTGCACTGTGTTGGTTCATTATGAGTTACAAATATTATAAATTAGATATACCCGACCGTCGCTAGAACATGTGTCTATATAGCGTGAATTTGCATGTAACGTAGTTGCGGCTATGGATCCCAAATTTTATTACTTTAATTGGAATTCATTTTAACACGATCCCCGCGTTAACGCGGTACCGTGCATGGATCCCAAATCCTGTGTTCTAGCGAGGGTCTGGTGTATTATCGTAAATTCACTTTCAGTGTCTATTTCCGCCTTCATATTTAAAATCCGCTTTCCACAAGTATGCATGCTACAGAAGACTGATCACCCAAGTACCCCCTGAAAGCAAACACAAGAATGGTTGTGAATATTGGTGAACAGAATTTTCAATTGAAAATACATAGTGGTGGAACATTTTTCCTACTCTTTGTTCTAGTTTTTAATAAAAAATGTATTGAAAACAAGAAGTAACTTAGCCCTGGTCTACACTACAAGTTTAGGTCGAATTTAGCAGCGTTAGATCGATTTAACCCTGCACTCGTCCACACGATGAAGCCATTTTTATCGACTTAAAGGGCTCTTAAAATCGATTTCTGTACACCTCTCCAATGAGGGGATTAGCGCTGAAATCGACACCGCCGGGTCGAATTTGGGGTAGTGTGGATGCAATTTGATGGTGTTGGCCTCCAGGAGCTATCCCAGAGTGCTCCATAGTGACCTCTCTGGACAGCACTTTCAACTCAGATGCACTAGTCAGGTACATAGGAAAAGCCCCAGGAACTTTTGAATTTCATTTCCTGTTTGGCCAGCGTGGCGAGCTCATCAGCACAGGTGACCATGCAGTCCCAGAATCACAAAAGAGCTCCATCATGGCCCGAACGGGAGGTACTGGATCTCATTGCTGTATGGGGAGACGAATCCGTGCAATCAGAACTCCGTTCCAAAAGATGAAATGCCAATATATTTGCCAAAATCTCCAAGGGCATGATGGACAGAGGCTGCAACAGGGACCCACAGCAGTGCTGTGTGAAAATTAAGGAGCTCAGGCAAGCCTACCAAAAAACCAAAGAGGCAAACGGCTGCTTTGGATCAGAGTCCCAGACATGCTGCTTCTATGATGAGCTGCTTGCCGTTCTAGGGAGTGCCCCTGCTACTACCCCACCCCGTCCGTGAATACCTACAAGGGGGAGTCTCACACAACAGACATGAGGATTTTGGGGACGAGGAAGATGAGGAGGATGAGGATGAGGATAGTGCACAACAGGCAAACGGAGAAACCGTTCTCCCTGACAGCCAGGAACTGTTTATCACCTTGGAGCCAATACCCTCTCAACCCTCCCAAGGCAGGCTCCCAGATCATGAAGCCAGAGAAGGCACCTCTGGTGAGTGTACCTTTGTAAATATAATACATGGTTTAAAAGCAAGCATGTTTCATGATTAATTTGCCCTGAAGACTTGGGATGCATTCGCGGCCAGTACAGCCCCTCCTTTTAAATAGCCAACCCAACAGGTGCTTGGTATGGGAAAGGAGGGCGTTGCTGTTTGAAACCATTCCTACATGTTATGAAGGTTGAAGAAGCTGAAAAACTGTGGCTTACCACGGCTGCCTGCAAGCCGAATTCTGTTGCCCGGCCCTGCATATGTGATCTCTCACACCAAACCGGCAGGCCCTCAATATAAGAGGCAAAATGCGACCTTGTACTTAAAGCACATGTGCTATGTAATGTTAACAGCTTAGTTCACCATGGAAAAGTCTACCCATTGTTCTCTAAAGTGTGTCTTTTTAAATACTACTCTCCCTTTTTTTTCCTCCTGCAACTGCAAATGTTTCAACGCTCCCCCTATCATCTCCATCCCAGCAGCTAGCGCAGATAAGAAGGCGAAAAAAACTGCACTCATGACTAAATGTTCTCTGAGCTCATGCAGTCCTCCTGCACTGAAAGAGCTCAGCAGAATGCATGGAGGCAAACAATGTCAGAGTCCAGGAAAACAGAAAATGAACGCTAGGACAGGAGGGACGAGCAAGATGAGAGGTTGCAGGAGCATGAGGAGAGGTGGCGGCAGGGTGATGAGAGGAGGCAGGACGCAATGCTGAAGCTACTGGGGGATCAAACTGATATGCTCTGGTGTCTGGTGGAGCTGCAGGAAAGGCAGCAGGAGCAGAGACTGCCGCTGCAGCCCCTGTGTAACCGCCTGCCCTCCTCCCCAAGTTCCATAGCCTCCTCACCCAGAGGCCCAAGAATGCGGGGGGGGGGCCCCTCCGGGCACCCAACCACTCCACCCCAGAGGACTGCCCAAGCAACAGAAGGCTGGCATTCAATAAGTTTTGAAGTGCAGTGTGGCCTTGTCCTTCCCTCCTCCCCTCATCCAACACCCCACCCGGTGCTTCCCTCCTCCCTCACCTCTCCTGGGCTACCTTGGCAGTTATTCCCCTATTTGTGTGATGAATTAATAAAGAATGCATGATTTTGAAACAACACTGGCTTTATTGCCTCTGCAAGCGGTGATCGAATGCGGGAGGGCGGTTGGCTTACAGGGAAGTTGAATGAACCAAGGGGGCGGGTTTTCATCAAGGAGAAACAAACAAAACTGTCACACCATAGCCTGGCCAGTCATGAAACTGGTTTTCAAAGCTTCTCTGATGTATAGCGCGCCCTGCTGTGCTCTTCTAATCGCCCTGGTGTCTGGTTGTGTGAAATCAGTGTCCAGGCAATTTGCCTCAACCTCCCACCCAACCATAAACATCTCCCCCTTACTCTCACAGATATTGTGGAGCACACAGCAAGCAGCAATAACAATGGGAATATTGGTTTTGTGAAGTCTAACTGAGTCAGTAAACTGTGCCAGCGTGCTTTTAAACATCCAAATGTACATTCTACCACCATTCTTCACTTGCTCAGCCTATAGTTGAACAGCTCCTGACTACTGTCCAGGGTGCCTGTGCATGGCTTCATGAGCCAGGGCATTAAGGGGTAGGCTGGGTCCCCAAGGATAACTATAGGCATTTCAACAACCCCAACAGTTTTTTTATGGTCTGGAAAGTAAGTCCCTTCCTGCAGCTGTTCAAACAGACCAGAGCTCCTGAAGATGCGAGCGTCATGTACCTTTCCCGGCCATCCCATGTTGATGTCAGTGAAACATCCCTTGTGATCCACCAGTGCTTGCAGCACCATTGAAAAGTACCCCTTGCGGTTTATTTACTGGCTGCCTTGGTGGTCTGGTCCCAAGATAGGGATATGCATTCTGTCTATCGCCCCACCACAGTTAGGGAATCCCATTGCAGCAAAGCCATCCACTATGACCTCTGCATCTCCCAGACTCACTAACCTTGATAGCAGCAGCTCAGTGATTGCGTTGGCTACTTGCATCACAGCAGCCCCCACAGTAGATTTGCCCACTCCAAATTGATTCCCGACTGACCGGTAACTGTCTGGCGTTGCAAGCTTCCAGAGCGCTATTGCCACTCTCTTCTGAACTGTGAGGGCTGTTCTCATCCTGGTATTCTTGCACTTCAGGGCAGGGGAAAGCAAGTCACAAAGTTCCATGCAAGTGTCCTTACTCATGCGAAAGTTTTGCAGCCACTGGGAATCATCCCAGACCTGCAACACTATGTGGCCCACAGGTCTGTGCTTGTTTCCCGGGCCCAGAATCTGTGTTTCATGGCATGAGCCTGCCCCATTGCCACCAGGATGTCCAAATTGCCGGGGCCTGTGCTTTGAGAGAAGTCTGTGTCCATATCCTCATCACTCTCGTCACCATGCTGCCATCATCTCCTTGCCTGCTTTTGTGAGTTCTGGTTCTGCACATACTGCAGGATAATGCGCCAGGTGTTTACAATGCTCATAACTGCTGTGGTGATCTGAGTGGGCTCCATGCTTGCTGTGGTATGGCATCTGCAGGAGAACAGAGTTGCAGCAGAAGCGGTGGCTAAAAACGGATGCCACGAGAATAGATATTTATAGAGAACGACGAGAGGACCTGAGAGGTGGATTCATGAGACCAGAAGAGCAGAGTTGCAGCGGAAGCGGTGGAGGGTGACAGTTAGCACCGCACATATTTCCCAAGGAAGAACACACATACCCGGGAGCCCAGGACAGACAACATGGAGAAATTCGCAATTGAGACAATAGCAGCAGAGCAGAATTGCAGCGGAAGCGGTGGATGATGATGGTTAGCAGACCTACTGCATCGTCTGCTGCCAGCAGCACCCAGGGCACAACAGCGGCGGTGTTGGTGAGCTGAGCTGAGCTGGCTGCACTCTTGTCGTGGTATGGCGTCTGCACAGAAAAAAGGTGCAAAATGATTGTCTGTCATTGCTTTCACGGAGGGAGGAGTGACTGACGACACGTACCCAAAACCACCCGCAACAATGTTTTTGCCCCATCAGGCATTGGGAGCTTAACCCAGAATTCCAGTGGGTGGTGGAGACTGTGGGATAGCTACCCACAGTGCATTGCTCCGTAAGTTGATGCTAGCCAGGGTAATGAGGATGCACTCCGCCAACTTAATGCGCTTAGTGTGGACATACACAATCGACTATATAAGATCAATTTCTAAAAATCGACTTCTACAATATCGATCTAATTTTGTAGTGTAGACATACCCTAAAAGCTGTCTTAGCATACATTGATGCTACCACATTGATCAATGCTAGAAATGGAAAAATATCAATATGAATATGTAAATAAGAATACATTTTCATATCTGTAATTGATTCTTCCATGACATTTCCTCCCCACATCATACTCTGCCACGCATTTAGGGGTTCTTGGTCTGGAGGTTGTCACCAGGTTTACAGGGTACAGGCCAACTGTTGTACAACCATGGGACATTGTCAGGATGTAGGAGGCAAGTTGAATTTAAGTAAAAAGTTGCTATTGACATATACAATATTTTCTCCATCTTTGTCAGAAACTTCTGCAAGGGAAGTGAGTTGTAGTTAAAGCACAGGACTTGGGAAGAAGGCACCAGGATTTTATTCAATTTTCGGTATGACTTTTGGTAAGTTATTGTTGGGCCACTGTTTCCCCATCTGTAGAGTGGGGACAATAGTGCAGGGGTGATGCAAGTCTAGATGTGGACACACCCACATCTTGAATAGTGTGTGCAGATTGGGTCACCACATCTCAAAAAATTATATTGGAATTGGAAAAGGTACAGAGAAGGGCAACAAAAATGATTAGCGGTATGGGGCAGCTTCTGTATGAGGAGAGATTAAATGGACTGGGACTTTTCAGCATGGAAAAGTTACAACTAAGGGGAGACATGATGGAGGTCTATAAAAATCTTGACTGGTGTGGAGAAAGTGAATAAGGAAGTGTTATTTATTCCTTCACATAACACAAGAACCAGGGGTCACCCAATGAAATTAATAGGCAGCAAGTTTAATACAAACAAGAGGAAGTATTTCTTCACACAATGCAGAGTCAACCTGTGGAACTCATTGCCAGCAGATGTTGTGAAGGCCAAAACTATAACTGCATTAAAAAAAGAACTAGATAAGTTCTTGGAGGATAAGTCCATTAATGGCTATTAGTCAGGCTGGCAGGAATGCTATACCATGCTCTGAGTGTCCCTAGCCTCTGTTTGCCAGAAGCTGGGAGTGGACAATAGGGGATGGATCACTTGATTGTCTGTGTTGTTCATTCCTTCTGAAGAACTTGGCATTGGCCACTGACAGAAAACAGGATACTGGGCTAGATGGACCATTGGTATGACCCAGTATGGCTGTTCTTACGTTCTAAATTCACTAATAATTGCAAAGTGTGTTGAGATCCGCAGATGGAAGGCAGGCACAATAGAAGTGCAAATAAATCATCATTACTGTATCATTATTCATTCATTGCAGTTTCGTTATTCACTACAAACCACAGTCTGTGGAGCTCAGAGTTGATACAATAGACTGGAAAATAAGTTTGTTTTCAAAAATAAAAATGTGCGTTAAGAAAGAGGGAGGAAAGAGATAAGGAATTGGACTGTAGCATCCCTAGTATTAAATAAGGGCATTGTGTATCCTTATTTGTTATTGTGGCTTGTAATATTAGTGGTGATTCTCTGAAGGAGAACAAGAGGTGGAGAAGAGAATAAGAAGGAATCATTGTGTACTCTTGTGCAGACTGAATCGATCTAGAGACTGTGATATAGAACTTTCATAAATGCCATCACTTTGAATGTGACCCCTAAGGGTGATCCCTCCAGGTCACAGCTGAGTCACATCATGGGGTGGAGTGTCCCTTTTGCTGTTCCTGCCCATGCTGTATAATTTCTGTGGCTAAGCAGAGGACTTAGGTTTCCAGGTCTTGCCCTCTGGCACTTTTTGTAAGTGGTAAATTCCCTTTAAAAATAGAGAGGATACAGAGCCAAAACCCCCAGATCTGGACACTCCTCAACTCTGGGGGAGGAACGTGCATGGCATTGAACCTGGACCTGTAATTTTGCAGCTGCTTTTATAACAGGCCAAAACAAAACCCCAGAGATGAACCCCCCTCAACCTCTGGTGCTGAAAACTTGGATTCACATCTGAATTTGGTGCCTTGAGCCATCTCTGCTTAAAACACAAACATATAGAGGCCAACCCTCATCTGCAGTAAGCTGTAATAGCTCCCTTGAAGTCAGTGGAGTCATGACAATTGGATCTGTACCATGTTTTGTGCTGTTTCCTGTAGCAAATGAATGCTACAGGGAAGAAGCCATGGAAAAAAGAAAGACAATGTGGAGGGGTGAAGTGAGGGAAAGAATTAAATAAATAGCAAAAGGAAGCCTTAGAGCCTACCTCAAGGCTTTAGACAAAGCACTACCATACTTGTGAGCCCTCTGCACCCTCTGTGCGGTTGAAAAAGGCAGGGGGAAGAAATGGCATCATGTTAGCTACAAAAATACAGGACTTAATTATTTTCAATAGTCGAGTGTTGCTTGGAGTCAGTGTTCCTTTTGACACTCAGAGTTCTAGCCCTCACTAAAAAGCAACCCCTGCAACAAAAGAGATTGCTAAGAAAATTTAAAACAGACTCCTAACAATGGAGGCTTCAGTTCTACTGCACAAGTGTTGGGAAAGCATGTCTTGGGACTTCCATAGGGCTGCTCTGAATACATCTGAAAAGCAGTTAAGGCTGGCAAATAGCTACTAAAGTTTTGCATCACCAGTCCTGAGAGTGCCTTGGTAATGGCGTGACTTACTTAATTCAATGTAGGCTTGGAAAGGGACCCCTACGGCTCAAAAATGCTGTTGTGTAGATCACTCATGTGCCTCAAGGGGATTGTCACAACATATCCATGGCAATTGATCTAGTGAGCTGAGGGACTTTCAGGGAGCTGGCACATTATAAAGACTGCATGGTATGTACTGGTGTGTGATACACACACACACACACACACACAGAGTGAGTGAGACTGCCCTCTAGTGGAAGATACATCAGACCTACTGAGGTATCTGAACTAGTGGAGGTGTTGTTTTAATGCTTGAAGTGGATACATTTGCAGAAATCAGGTCTGGTTTGTGAATTATTTGTCAGTAGAAAAAAATGGCTAAATGGATCAGATAAAACATTCAGTGAATAATTTGACTATTTGATACTGACTATTTAAGCCATCAGCATAAGCTCGATGTAGACAAAACAGAGCTCTTAATATTTCCCCCTAGCCCCTGACTTCTTTCTCATTAACTATGAATGACACAATAGGGCCTTTCCTCTCAGTCCACACCGCTAAAACTCTCATCGAGGCCCTCATCATTGCATAGCTTGAGCACTGCAACCTGCTCCTTTCTGGCCTTGACAAATGCCATCAGGTGCCATTATATCCATTCAAAATGCTGTCGCAAAGATTTTTATTTTAGCTTGCTTCTTTGACATGACCACCTCCCTCTTTGCATCCCTCCACTGGCTGTCCCTTCTCCATCACAGCGCAAACAAGCTATTTGTCTTCACTCTTTTAAGACGTATCCTGACTCTCCTCTAACAAATTAGAAGAGGTTAACTCTCTTCTCTGCCAGTCATGCTAGCCTTCATTGTCCATGTGTCACATTTTTTTGCAACATGTGCTATCCCACCTTCTCCGATGCTACGCCTGATGCATGGAAAGCGCCTCTCAAATATCTGCCAAGCTGTCCCATTGTCTACTTTCAAATCTATCCTTAAATCTCTCCTCTCATGTGATGTCTACAACACACTCGACAACTGTGATGCAGCTGGTGTGCTGTGTCCCATGCTGATCAGAGCCTTCTCATTATTACCTTTTGCTTCCCAAATTGACCTGTTGTATCCACATGTTGTCTCTCATCTTATAGTTAGACTGAAAACTCCTTAGGGCAGGGACGCTTTATGTTATGAATATGGTGCCAAGCACAATGGGGGCTATGGTTTGTAAAGGCTACCACAATACAAATAATTATAATAATTATAAACCAACTTCAGTCTCAGGTTCCATAGGCCTTCTTGTAGAGTTAGCCTCTGCATTCAGTCTCCTCTTTCTAGAGACTAGCTATTTTCTTGGCCCTGCAGTTGGCACACCTTCCAGAGCTGTTCATGGGCATGCCTTGGATACTGAATGCAATGGGGCAAACCTCAGCAGAGGCCACAGCTGGGCATGAACTAATTGGAGAGGTGTTTGGAGTCAGCCAGCACTGCTTCACTGAGTGGTTTTTTTTTTGGTTGTGCTGGATGTCTTTTTGGATGTCTGAGAAGTGACTTTATCTTATGGCAGGCAGTGAGATTACTCTACATCACAGCATTGGGATGAGGGATAGCTCAGTGGTTTGAGCATTGGCCTGCTAAACCCAGGGTTGTGAGTTCAATCCTTGAGGGGGCCATTTAGGGAACTGGGGCAAAAACTGGGGATTGGTCCTGCTTTGAGCAGGGGGTTGGACTAGATGACCTCCTGAGGTCCCTTCCAACCCTGATATTCTATGATTGACTTAGGTGCCCTTATCACTGCCATTTTTACCTCACTTACCTTCCTTTTGGCCACTAATTTGTGGCTATGAAAGCTATTTAGCCTATTTTACATCACCACAAGTTTGTGGGGCTTCTCTGTTCACATTTTCCATCCAGTTACACCACCTGAGGGTGTACGTTGCACCAGCCTAACTGGTTAAGATACCTTTTCTCATCTTTCTCCACTGTGACTCACTTTTAAACTTCCCTTCTCTAGTCTGTAGAACCATTCAGTTCTGGATTCATTTGGTGTTTTTGGATTTGTTTAATCTCCACTGTCATATCCAAAGCACTTTCAGAACCAGCAGGTAGTTTCCTCCTTTTAGGAGCTGACACAGAGCTTTCCCCACTGTATCAGGAACCTTACTATTATATCCAGTGGATTTTTACAGTTAATTTCTTTTCATATTTCAGATTCTAATATAGTCTGAAAATCCCAATGACTCTCAAAGGCTTTCTGGAGGTCTATTATCTCACTATCTTTTATGCTGTATATGGGGAGTACAGCTACCAGTACTGCTGAGAGAACATTTATAGGCTTTCCAATTCCCACTACTGCCTTAAAGAATGAAAAGTGTGCAGGCATGTTTATGTGTGGATTTTTTTGTTACACTTCCAACCAATCTCTCCCTCTAAAGGAACCAAGACACTATAAGAAATGAAAATCTTGTACGACAAGTGCTCAATTGCCAATAATGAACATAGAGTGCAAAAGCAAATTAAAAAATCCTATGCCAGGAGAGACCATTAAGAGCAATTTGACATTTATTGAACAACAGATGGGGATTAAAAGCATAAAACCAAAATTGGCTTGCTTAAAAAAAGGGCAGCCCTTCTTAAAAAAAAGAAGCCCTTCTGACGATCAACCTCAGAAGGGCTTCTATCTGCATTATAATCAATAATGCAGTTCAAAATCGGCCATCTAAAAGCCCCAGTTTTTAGCTTGACAATTTGCCTAAGAGATTATCCAAAGCTTGAAGGAATCTTCCCCTACCAGGCAGAGCTCAGTTTGTAAACACTGAACAAGGAGAACTGTCATTTATATTAAACAAGGAGAATTGATTGCTCTTCCCTTTTCCCTCTCCTCACCCTATTCTCCTAATCTAGCCTGGTTTTCAGGGGGTCAAATCATGATCTACTTCTCTGCAGCATGGAGCCTGAACTGGGATTGTCCGATTGTGCTAGAAACTGTACAAACGCATAGTGAGAAACAGTCCCAGTCCTGAAGAGCTTACTTTCTAAATAGATAAGACAGGCAAAAGTTGGGAAAGGAAACAAGGCACAGAAATGTTAAGTGACTTGCCCCAGATCACGGGCAGAGCTTGGAATAGAACCAAATTCTTCATATTGACTCCCAGTCCAATGCTCTAGACCAGGGGTTGGCAACCTTTGGCACCCAGTCAGTTAGGGTAAAGCCACTGGCGGGCTGGGCCGGTTTGTTTATCTGGAGCGTCCGCAGGCACAGAACCCCGCAGCTCCCACTGGCCGCAGTTTACTGTTCCCAGCCAATGGGAAATGCGGGAAGCACTGCCTAGCATGTCCCTCGGCCCACGCTGCTTCCTGCAGCTCCCATTGGCTGGGAACAGTGAAGTGCGGCTAGTGGGAGCTGCGGGGTTCCGTGCCTGCGGACGCTCCAGATAAACAAACTGGCCTGGCCCACCAGCGGCTTTACCTTGACGGGCCGGGTGCCAAAGGTTGCCGACCCCTGCTCTAGGCACTGGGCCACACTGCCTTTCATTTGCATTCTTTTCTGGGTTCTTATATGGTCTCCAGCTCTCTGAGGATGTCTGTAACCCACCTGGGTTCAGTGGCTGTGGAGGCAAAACGGAATCCTGGAGGAGGCCACGTGGCCAGTCAGCCAAATGCATGCTTTTATGCCTTCACTAATATCAATAGCATCTAAGGCATTGGGGAGTGACATCAGGCAAAGCAGTATGGGTTGGGCATGACAAGTGACAGCAGTGCCCCAGAGCTGGCAGTCTGAGACAGAAATATCAGCCAAGTCAGACAGGCCCGTTAGGATAAGCCCCCTCCATGCCAACGACAATAATAGCTCCTTGTTACTGTTCCAGCCTGTTACAAATGTATCTACATACAATTCTAAAAAGCCCAGTGTTGAGTTTTGCCTCATCCCTTCCCCACAATCCTTTGTGCTGAACAACTATCTTTGTATTTTGGAAAAAAAAACAAACACAATGAGGATCCTGAGGGAGACCTCTAGGAGCTACAGAATAATGAAAGTGTAGGATAACTCTACTTAACTGTGTTTTATTTTCTGCTTCCCCAGTCCCTATCTCATGGCCCAATCATAACCTGTAAGCCATCAGCTATTTAGCATATCCTCCATGCACGCCCATTAGAAACTTGGCTCAATCATGGTTTGCCTTTATTCTTCCTTTTCTCTCATACTAACACCTCTCCTCTTCATTAGCATCTCCTTTCTTCTGCTCTGTCCCTTTCACTTTCCCCACCTTCTGTATTTTGTCCTTGCTTCTACTTTCCCCTCGTATTGCACCCACCTTAGTGAACGAATTTTGAATTAGTAATCACAGGCATTTGCACTGAAAACCTGATTAAATAGTTATATTCACTCAATCAGTGAGCAGAAACATGCAGTGATATCCTATTGAAAGGTCACTGCAGCTCCTGTTATGGTAGCAACTGTGGAAACTCTTGTGTATATAAAGGTGTTGGTCGCTGCTGACATTTTAACCACCGGGCTGTCTAGACCCGTCTGAGGAGGGTTGGTCAACATGGTGCTGGCTGCCTGGCACTGGTGTCCCTACTATTGCTACTATCAGTGGAGTTGCATTTACGGTAGAGTCAGAAATTTCTGGAAAAGGAGCCTAAAATAGGCCCAGCCAGTCTGCAGCCAAAACTTGAATTCTGAATACGTGAAGCAAACAGCTTCTGACCAGGATAGAGATGAAGCATTATTCTCTAAAGTTATGCAGTGAATAACTCAGAATAATGAATACAAGAGAAAAATCACAATCTGCTCACAACGCTTGCAAACAGAGGGGGAAAAAATCAATTATTCATGCAGTTTTCACTCCGCTCTAAGAAAGAACAATGACATGCTCTTTGCTGGCTTTCTATACTCAACTCTGGCCTCCCGCAAATAATCATAAAATACGAAATGAGAGGATTGCACTGGGCAATGAAGTTGCTCATTACATTTTGCAAAAGGGTGAAAAAACTACCAAAAAAAAAAAAAAGTTCAAAACTGGGTAACACATTAAAGCTGGTAACAAGATGGGAAAACAATTACGAGGTGGTGATGCACCATGTGAGATGTAGTATCAGAGGGGTAGCCATGTTAGTCTGGATCTGTAAAAGTGGCAAAGAGTCCTGTGGCACCTGATAGACTAACAGACATATTGGAGCATAAGCTTTCGTGGGTAAATACCCACTTCGTCAGATGCATATAGTTGAAATTTCCAGAGGCAGGTATAAATATGCAAGCATGAATCAGGGTAGGGATAACGAGGTTAGTTCAATCAGGGAGGTTGAGGCCCTCTTCTAGCAGCTGAGGTGTGAACACCAAGGGAAGAGAAACTGCTCTTGTAGTTGGCTAGCCATTCACAGTCTTTGTTTAACCCTCAGCTGATGGTGTCAAATTTGCAAATGAACTGAAGCTCAGCAGTTTCTCTTTGAAGTCTGGTCCTGAAGTTTTTTTGCTGCAGGATGGCTACCTTTAAATCTGCTATTGTGTGTCCAGGGAGGTTGAAGTGTTCTCCTACAGGTTTTTGTATATTGCCATTCCTAATATCTGATTTGTGTCCATTTATCCTTTTACATAGGGACTGTCCAGTTTGGCTGATGTACATAGCAGAGGGGCATTGCTGGCACTTAATGGCGTAGATTACATTGGTGGACATGCAGATGAATGAACCAGTGATGGTGTGGCTGATCTGGTTAGGTCCTATGTTGGTGTTGCTGGTGTAGATATGTGGGCTGAGTTGGCGTTGAGGTTTGTTGCATGGATTGGTTCCTGAGTTAGAGTGACTATGGTGCGGTGTGTCGTTGCTGGTGAGAAAATGTTTCAGGTTGGCAGGTTGTCTGTGGGCAAGGACTGGCCTGCCTCCCAAGGCCTGTGAAAGTGTGGGATCGTTGTCCAGGATGGGTTGTAGATCACTGATGATGCATTGGAGACATTTTAGCTGAGGTCTGAATGTGATGACCAGTGGAGTTCTATTGGTTTCTTTCTTGGGTTTGCCTTGCAGCAGGAGGCTTCTGGGTACACCTCTGGCTCTGTTGATCTGTTTCCTTATTTTCTCGTGTGAGTATTATAGTTTTGAGAATGCTTGGTGAAGATCTTGTAGGTGTTGGTCTCTGTCTGAGGGGTTGGAGCAAATGCGGTTGTACCTCAGCGCTTGGCTGTGGAGGGTCGCCCAAAACTGGGGTTGCAGGCCGAGGAGATGGGTGAGCAGTAGGACCCCATGGTGGACATTTTGAGCCCCGAAGGTCCATCCAGAACATGTGACCCTGCACAGGGGTAGACAATGGGATCTGAGGTGTGGTGTGTCCAGGATGGAAGCTGGAGGCATGAATGTAGGCATAGTGGTTGGTGGGTTTTCGGTATAGGGTGGTGTTAATGTGACCATCACTTATTTGCACCATGTGAGATGTAGTTTGATCAGGGAGCCCAGCCCACAAAAGGAAATGGAAGCATGAAGCATTTAAACTACAGTTCCCATGGAGGTACCAGGGCAGCATTTCGAAATCAAAATAGTTCATTTTTTGCCAGAATATTTCAGATTTTGATTTTTCCTCAAAAAGTTGCAGTATTGCATAGGAACACACAAATAAAACAAGCAACCAACCCATTTTCTGACTGACTGTCTAAATACAGCTTACCACATGAGTTCAGAAAGAAGGGGGTAGAGATTTGGTTGTTAAGATCATTCTTTGATGGCATCATGAAACTTTATATGTGGTTAACGTGACATTGTTCTAAATGTAGGCATGAAAAATTGCACAAAAACTGAGGGCACCCCAGCTAGTTAATGAAGCTACATTTACAAGTGACACCACTTGAGGATCTGGCCCTGAAAGTGCAAGGAGAAGATAATGAGCAGCTAGGCAGGACAATAGAGAAGAGCATAATGAGAGAGATGAAGGGGCTGTAGTGGGGGAGCAAAGGTGTTGGTGCAGGGAGAGTTTTCAAGAGATGGGGAGTTTGAAATGGATGCAGAAGGCAAGGGAGAGCCAGCGAAGGGAGTCAAGGGGGAGAGGCAAGTTACATGGCTAGAGTGGCAGGAGAAGAACGGAATCTGAATACTTTATGTTCCATGATATTGTATAGGTTTTTCTGGTCCAAATTTCAGCCAAGGAAGGTCAGTATTTTAACCCAGTTTGGCTACCAAACACAAGCAAATGGAAGCATTTCTTTTCATTGTTACTTGCCTGCACTTGGAGTCCCAGTAACACCACTACTGACTCAGCTACCACCAAAACTATCACAGATTTTCTATCGTTTCCTATTGGAACCAGAGAAAACCTTATTTACCAGTATAGGTTTGCAAAAGTTAACATTCTTGTACTGCTACAAAAGGAGAGAGACACACAGACACAGACACGCAGAGAGGAAGAAAGCAAACATTTTCTTTCTGCTTATGCCAGCAGGATGGAATAACAATAATAAGCAGTAACAAACTATTAAAGTACCACAAATTAGTATCTGATTGGCTTTTAAAAACACATTAATCAGTTAATTCGTTAAGAGTATTTGTTGAGGTTTAAGACATATGAGACAAAAATACCCCATTTGCAAGTAATTAATACAGAATTACTTAAGCAATACAATTTCACATGCAAACACAATACTTGTATTTGAATTACTTTTAATCCACTTGAAAAAGATGCTTAGATGTTTAATCATCAGATAAATTAGATGTGTTTTGGTAATTACCTATCAATCAATATTCCAGTTCAACATCCACATTGCTCTAGTAAAGAGCATGCTGTGTAGACAAGATTTTATTTAGCATTAAACAGTCTTTCCTATTTAATTTTCTTTGTGCAGATAGTTCTCAGGGAGGTTTTACATTTAGACAGTTTAGATATTCAATACTTCAAAGGAGAATTACTATTTTTGCCTCCCTACTCCTGAAAGCAAATCCCCCATGAGGCTTGATTTTGTATTCCTATGAGGGCAAAACCTCTCTTGACTTCAATGGGAGTCTGGTCTGTGTCAAAATTTCAGGAATGAGCATGTATTTACTGTAATAATTTTCCACTATGTCACCTTTGGATTTACATTCTGATTTCAGTGGTTTTACACCTGTATAAATCTATTGATGTAGTGGATCCAGGTCTCTGCCTGAGGAGTTTACAGTCTAAAGGACTGCTCCAGAATGATTCGGTGGTCAATGTGCATTAAGAGCACTCAGCACCTCTCAGGGTTGGCCCTTCATTTAGAGCAATAAAAGAAGAGCCAGATATCATGATATGGTGTGTGGGGAGAATGGGAAGAAGTGAAATGACAAGAAGGGGGAAAAATGAATGAGGAGTGTTAATTTTTCATAGAGCGACTAGCACTGAATTTTAAGATCTTTTAAATAAAACCTGCTCATTTTTAAAAAAAAGCCAAAATGAAAGAAAGATTCATGCACATCAACATTAGGCACACCAACCTCACCCTTAGCAGGAGCCCTGAAGCTGGGACCACTGGCTGCTGGTCACAGAAGACCATGAAGAGGGAGAATGCAGATGCCCCAGTGTGTCCAAGCAACCTCCTTTCAAATGATAGCAGTGTGTTAGGTCTGCACTAACAACTGAATGCATGGGTTTTCTCTACTACTAGCAGTTATGTCTTGGGGTGTCTACTGTCACGTGGAGAATATAGAAGGAACGACAGTTGTGCATTGAGCCAGTACATAGGACCTAATGGGGCAGAAGGCTCCTACCTTACCCTCCCCATGCATTTGGATCCAGGGATCCAGATCTGATCCTCTATATTAAAAATAGTCAAACCCTTTTCTTTTTAGTGTCCAAAAAGGAATTCAGTTTGAAGCTGACTATATCCACCAGTTTTAAAACAGAATCTGAGGTGAAAAGCACTGAAAAAATAGGGGTTACTAATGGAATGTGGACACCACCTTATTTCCGGCACTTTCAGCAGCTCTACTACAATAAAAAGAGTAAGGTTCAATAAAGCGCAAGACAGAAACAGGAAATAATATTAGATGTGACATATTAGCCATAAGGCCTTTTCTAGAGCACAGTTGAAAAAATTAGGACAAGGGTATGGTAGTGTGTTTCTACCCACAGTGTGAGAAAGGCCTTCTAGCCACAGCGTTCCCTCTAAGCTTATTTTCTATTTCTAGCATGTGTTTTATGAACTTTTATTTTTGTTTTGCAGGCTAGACACATAGCACCAACCTTAATGTCAAATTAGATAATGAACAGCAATATTCATTTTAAAGAAAAATAATTCAAATAACTGTCATGTTGCATTAGAGTTTTTGCTGCTAGCAAAAGCTTTAATTAAGTCTGCAGAATGGTTTCTGCTCTAACCCTCCGTTTGTAGATTCTCATAACTTCCTGAGCAATTTTCTGTTATGGCTGCATCTTTATATGCTCAGAAATAATCCTATGTATGGTGCAAAGAAAAACATTTTGTGAGGTTTTCACAAAGTTAGATCATTTTACAAGATGTAAGGGAAAGGCAGAAGCCTTTATTCCTGAGGTTGTCAGATTTCATTTAGACAACCTCTAATTACTTTTGCATGCTAGTGTATGTGTAACAGTCAGAAATATATTAAATGACATTACCAAGATAAACAGGAAAAGGAAATACTATGATGAACCAGATCCTGGCCCCTCCATCTGGCCAACTTTGCGCTGCCATAAAGCTGCCCTGGTTGGTAGTTGACGATTCCTGGGTGGCGCAGAGCCAAGTTAACTGGTTTGCCCCAGGGAAAGGACATGGCTGGCTCATTGCTAGAACATAGCAATCTCCATTTGGAGTACTGGGTACTGCTACTAGCTGTTCTAAATTATGCTGAGGGCTGAACTGACAATCTCAGCAACCAGGGAAGTGCAGAGGTGATTGAGCCACCTTTCCCTCTGTGCCTTGGGTTCTGAGTTAAGCAAAACACAGCTAGACCTGAGGAGTGGACCTAACACATGCAAGCAACGTGATGTGAAATTAATGTTATTGCAGGGACCATTGGAGTGGCAGACACATTATCATCACAAATGTTTGAAGGGAAATCAATATATTTAGCCCAACTCCACTTTAAATTATATCTGTATGAACCTGTAGCAGCATCACTGACTTCACAGAAGTTACACTGGATTTAAACGAATGCAGCTGAGGGCCTGATCCAGCTCTTGTTGAAGTCAGTCGAAAGATTCCCATTGACTCCAGTGAGAACTGGATCAGGCCCGGAGAGCAGAATTTGGCCATGAGGGGATGATTCTCCAATGTCTCGCATCTTATGCAAAGTGAGTGCAAATGGATGCAAAATGCTACCAAATCAGAGTACTCCACCCCCTTAGATACATTTTACATCCTCTTTGCACAAGTGTAAAATTACAACCCAAGGTAGAAGGCAGTGGAGAATCAAGCCCATGCTCTTTTTTTATTCAAGTGTCTAGATCTAGTTCTCTTCTCACTTGTAAGTCCCGATTTATACCTATGTAAATGAGGGGAGAATCAGGTCATCTTTCTCTGTTACTGAATTAGGGCTTGACTCTGAAGCCAGCTATACTGGTGTAAATAGGAGCTACTTCTGGAGTAAGGTACTATTTCACCAGAGTGGGGCGACCCAAATGGACCTTTAATCTTTCTGGGACTAAGTTGTCCACCTGTAAACTAGAGAGAATATTATTTAATTTATCCCACTCTTTGTCTGTCTTGTCTACACTGTTTGCAAAAAATTGCCAGCTAAGGAATTGCCAAACTGGATCTGATCTGAGGTCCATCTAGTTCTGGATCTGTCTCTGCCCGTGGCACCACCACGTCTTTAGAGGAAGATGTAAAAACCCTGTAGCAGGTAGATGGGGGATAATCTGCCCCCCCACATTAAGTCTATCCTGATCTCTAATGGAAACTGGCATAAGTTATGAACCGTGAGTTTAATATTCCTTCCAACATTTTATATGATAACTCTGGATATTCTTGGTATCCAGAGATCCATATAAATGTCTAATTCCTTTTTGAATCTTGCTAAATTCTTGGCCTCAATAACTTTGTGACAAGGAGTTCAGTTATGTGTTGTGTGAAAAAGTGTTTCCTTTTATTAGTTGTGGATTTTCCACCTCTTAATTTAATTGCATGTCACCTTGTTCTTGTGTTGAGAGACAGAATAGGAGTTTCTCATTGTTAGGGGGCTTATTCCATCACCCACTTACTTCCCTGGTCCTTCTCGCATGAACAGAGAGCAACAATACCCGAAGTCCAAAGGTGCAAACAATTCGATGTTTATTGGGGTGAACTTCCAGCAAGCATGATTCCAGTTTCCTTCCTTAGTATCCTCCTTCCCAGCTCTGACACCACAGAGCCTTACACCTGTGTCCCTGTTCCCATTCCTGCCCTTAGCCAAACATGATTCCAACTTCCTTACTCCCATTCCCTGTTCCCATTTCCCCCTTTAGCAAAACATGATTCCAATTTTCTTACCCCCATTCCCTGTTCCCATCTCCCTTACCCACATGCCCATGCCCACCCACACCCACACCCACACCCTTCCTCATTGACTACAGATTATATAGTAAAACTTGAGTTCTGCTTAGCTATACCTTAACCAATCATTTTCCTGAAATTTAACTAACCAATCCTAACATACTGTAACATGATTATGTAACCAATTATATCCCACCACCTTAATTAGTTTACACCCAGCAAAATTAATTATACAGCAGACAGGAACAATCACAGAACCAGACAGAGATTATACAGACAAACAATAGCAAAGTGGGAACTACAATGACAAGACAACACAGAAGTGAGGATTTCACATCACAGCTATTGATAAGTGAGTTCTTGCCAGACAGGATGCTATCAAACTAAGTTTCCTTTTACATTTTCTAGGCACTTCCCTTTCTCTGGAGGTGATAGGAATACAATCCTGTCCTGATAGTGCCTAACAGCCCAATAGCACCTTATTTCAATGTGACTAGTTTGGAATGTGAGGATGTGACTGTTCGCTTCCCAGTTTATGGCTGCCTCTGCTGCTTAGCCAAAGGCCTTAGCCCAAGAACAGGGCCTCAGACTGTCACAGTAAGAGAAGGCCCTTACACCAGCAGATAGTGATTTTGATTCTTTCTTTTATACCTCTAGAACTAGCCAAGTGATAAGAATACACCTAAATTCTTAGAGTATAGGCCTTTACAGACAGGCATGAATATATATATCCTAACACTCATTGACTCTAAAAATAATGACTGGTCTAGAGAAGGTAAGACAGGAAATGGTTTCCTCATCCCAAAAATCTTAATCTTTCTTGCTGCCCTTCTCTGAACCGCTGAACCTCTAATTGTGCAATAACCTTTTTTGAGATGGGGTGAGATGTTCAGCACACAGGAGACAGAAAACAGGGGAATTTGAGGGGGAGAAGGAGATCCCACTGCTGAATGAACAAGGTGCGAGTACTAATCTTGGGGTTATTTCAGTTAAAGGGTCAGTTGGGATTGTGTGTCTGGGGACTATTTGAGACTTTGTTCCCTGGATCATCCTTGATTGTCTTTGATCAGCCTCACACAGCCTTGTGAGCACCCTCCCACTGTGTGATTAATGAGGGGGTAGGGCTGACTTAGGAGAGAGGGTCTTAAAAGCCAGAGGCTAAGTGACCAAGGGGAGCTAGTGAACAGTCGATTTTGAGAGGGAGTTGATGGGAGGGAGATGTAATATAATTGCTATGGTTAGGAAGGGCCGCATTACCAGACCAATGCTGCTCCTGTCTCCTCCACCTGTGCCTGTATCCAGACAGAGAGCCTAACCATGGATGCCTCTGCAAATCCATACCAGGACCTGGGTAGAGACTGTGGCTTGCAGTTCCCACTCTCAGAAAGCCAGGCTGGGGGGACCATCCAGTGTGAAAGGTGCCTGCTGGTGGAATCTCTCAGGAAGCAGGTGGGAGAGCTACAGGAGGAGGTGGCTAGGCTGAGGAGTATCCATGCTCATGAGAAATTCTTCAGAAGTATTCATATGGAGACGTCCAAGACTGAGGAAGCTATCCAGCTACAGAGGACTGTCACACCACCTGGGGAGGAGGATATGGCTCTGTCACAGGGAGGACACTGGCTGCAGGTTACTTCTGGCAGCACTCTACCCCTACTCCCAATCCACCCACCATGGTGGTGCAAAAAGCGATATGCTGCCCTGGCAATGAGTGATGAGGAATCACCCCCAAAAGGTGGAGGAGGAGAAGCCATGTACCCCCAAGGCTTGGAGGATTGCAGCTACCACTCCCAGGAGGAAATGTAGAGTAGTGGTGGTTGGTGACTCTCTTCTGAGAGGGACGGAGGCATCCATCTGTCACCCTGACATGGCACCCCAGGAAGTATGCTGCCTGCCAGGGGCCTGTATCTGAGATGTTACGGAGGGATTGTCGAGGATCATCCAGCCCTCTAACTCCTACCCCATGCTACTCATCCATGTGGGTCCTAATGATACTGCAAGGTATGACCCTCAGCAGATCAGAAGTGACTACAGGGCTCTGGGAGTAAGGGTAAAGGAGTTGGGAGCATAGGTGGTATTCTCTTGGATCCTTCCAGTCAAGGGTAGGGGCCCAGGCAGAGACAGATGCATCCTGGAGGTGAATGGCTGGCTGCGAAGATGGTGTCACCAGGAGGGCTTTGGATTTCTTGACCACAGGATGCTGTTCCAGGAAGAAGGACTACGAAGCAGAGATGGGGTCCACTTATCAAGGAAGGGTATATCTGGACACAGACTGGCTAACCTAGTAAGAAGGGCTTTAAACTAGGTTCGAAGGGGGCAGGTGACCAAAGCCCACAGGTAAGTCAAGAACATGGAGACCTGGGAGAAAAGTCAGAATTTGGGGGGAGCATGGGATGTTATAGCAGGGGTAAAGCAGAGACAAGACAGAACTGAGGGGTGGGTAAATCAAATCAGTATCTTAGATGTCTGTATACTAATACAAGAAGTATGGGGAATAAGCAGGAAGAACTCGAAATGCTAGTAAATAAACACAACTATGACATAGTTGGCATCACAGAGACTTGGTGGGATAATACACGACTGGAATATTGGTATAGAAGGGTACAGCTTGCTCATGAAGGACAGGCAGGGAAAAAAGGGAAATGTTGCCTTTTATATTAAAAATGTACACACTTGGACTGAGGTTGAGATGGAAATAGGAGACAGACTTGTTGAAAGTCTCTGGGTAAGGATAAAAGGGGTACAAAACAAGGGTGATGTCATGGTAGGGGTCTACTACAGACCACCCCACCAGGAAGAAGAGGCTTTTTTAAAACCACTAACAAAATCATCCAAAGCACAGGACGTGGTGGTGATGGGGGACTTCAACTACCCAGACATCTGTTGGGAAAATAACACAGCAGGGCACAGATTATCCATCAAGTTCTTGGAATGTATTGGAGACAATTTTTTATTTCAGAAGGTGGAGAAAGCTACTAGTGGAGAGGCTGTTCTAGATTTAATTTTGACAAATAGGAAGGAACTGGCTGAGAATTTGAAAGTGGAAGGCAGCTTGGGTGAAAGTGATCATGAAATGGTAGAGCTCATGATTCTAAGGAGTGGTAGGAGGGAGAACAGCAAAATAAAGGCAATGGATTTCAAAAAGGCAGACTTTAGCAAACTCAGGGAGTTAGTAGGTAAAATCCCATGGGAAGCAAGTCTAAGGGGAAAAACAATTAAAGACAGTTGTCTGTTTTTGAAAGAGACATTATTAAGGACACAAGAGCAAACAATCCCACTGCATAGGAAAGATAGGAAGTATGGCAAGAGACCACCCTGGCTTAGCCAGGAGATCTTCAATGATCTAAAAATCAAAAGAGTCCTACAAAAAAAGTGGAAACTAGGTCAAATTACAAAGGATGACTATAAACAAACAACATAAGTATGTAGGGACAAAATTAGAAAGACCAACACACAAAATGAGATCAAACTAGCTAGAGACATAAATGGTAACAAGAAAACATTCTACAAATACATTAGAAGCAAGAGGAAGACCAAGGTCAGGGTAGGACCATTACTCAATGAGAGGGGAAAAACAATAACAGAAAATGTGGAAATGACAGAGGTGCTTAATGACTTATTTGTTTTGGTTTTCACCAAGAGGGTTGGTGGTGATTGTATGTCTAACATAGTGAATGCCAGTGAAAATGAGGTAGGATCAGAAAAGGCTAAAATAGGGAGTCTAGTGAGCTCATCAGCCAGCTCTTCTAAAACTCTTGGGTACAAGTTATCTGGACCAGCTTTTTCTACCCACTGAGGCAAGAAAAAGCCATTTTGGGGTCTGTTTGCTAGAGCAGAGATAGACTAATAAGAAGGAATTGCAGCAGATTTGCAGAATGAACTGACAGCAAGGCCTATGTCAATCTGATGTTTTGGTTTTTGGCCCCATTCCAGCGCTTACTGACATCACTGGAGTCCTTGCCTTGACATCCCTGGGCAAAGAACTAGACTGTTAGTGAGAGTTCTGCTTCAGCAAATGTCTATTGTTAGACCGGTGCTATGATTCAATCCTGCTTTCTAGGCTTAAAAGTTAGATTCTATATTAAATGCAAGGGGTATATGGATGGAGATGTAATCAAGGCTTCTAACATGGCAAGATAGATGCTTAAAAAGCCACAGTCAGAAAAACCAATGACCCAGACCAGGAGCGTATAAGACTTTTCATTTGTCTTCATCACTGTGAGAGGAAATTCTCTCTAACTTGATAAATGTTAACAGTTGTTTCTGCTGCTTCTTTACTGGTGCTGGTGAGCTAAGTGTAGATACATAGGAGCAAGTGGAAGATTAGGATGCTTAGTATGGCAGGATAGCAAGATTATTTCATCAAAGTGGAAAAATTGTCAGTCCAATACCGCCTTAAGATAAACATGTTACAATGCTTTTGTAGTTAGAAAAGTCTAAGAATCTTCCACAAAAGACCTTTCTTCTTGATAAATTTCCCCCCAAAGAAGGCCCTATAGACATTTAAGTCCTTGGTGTCATGACTGCAAATCTGGTTACAATATCAAAGGTACAAGAATAAATTGAACAGCCCATGAGTACTGGATTGTTGAAATAATACTATCAACCTCATAAAACAGAAATTGAGAATCTATCTAAAAAGCAGACTCGTTGTTTCATGCCCAAAGGGCACTTCTTTCTTACAGTTAAATTAACTTGATATTGTGATTTACTGAAGAATAAGGTAGTACATAGAGTATGGGGTCTATACACATTGATGGAAGCCATTCATAGGTGAGATGAATAGTAAATGAAGCAAATACCTTAGAGAAATGGCTTAAATCTGAACTGGATTGTTTGGTCTGAAAATAATTAATCATTCTAAACAAACTCCTATTTATTATTAGATTCTGGTAGCATCCAAAGTTTGATAGGCACTTTGCAGGCACAGAGGAAGACACTGTTCCTATCCTTCACAAATTACAGTTTTAAAAAGATGACAACTGACACAATGCAGGAAAAGGGAAGGGGACATACAAGCAAAGAGATCAGGGGAATGAGAGGCAAACTTGTTACAAAGAGAGGGGCAGTCGAATAGGTGGTGTAAAGTGAAGTGAAATGAGGGCAGTTTTAAGTTCCCTTTACACAGCTGTAGAGGCACAAAGGGAACTATAACAGGACTGGGGATCTGGCTCAGAAACAAAAGATTTCAGTGGGGATATGAACTACACTGTTCATCTCCATGTTATGTTAATTCTGAAGCCTAATGGTGACACTTAAAGCATCAACTTTGTTAATGTTTCACTGCTAATCATTTTAGCAGAAACATCCAGCATTCTGGAATGTGGGTAGAGTGTGGATTCTGGGAAGAACTGAGGAGAATACTACTATCTCTCCCAGTCTCCCCCACAAATACTCTTTACCATATGTTCAATGTGTTTAAATAATTCTAAAAATCAACCAGCAGGCAAATTTCCAAGAATGTGCATGACAAAATATGGGTTTCAAGCATTCAGGGAACTTAGTAAATAGATAATGTTGCATATGCTTTCACCTAAACCTTTAGGGAGGACATAAAGGTAGAGAGGGGAAGGAGTTCTAATAGGCTTGACTGACATATCATTTTTACTTCCTCTCAGCTACACTGGAAAAAAAGGTGACCAAGGAAAGTAATAAAATGAAGGATCAGTGTTCCAAAGAGTTTCCAAACCGTATACACTCAAAATTTATAGCTGTCCATTCGCATGTATAAGACCCACATTTGCACATGCAAATCAAAGAATTATTACAGATAGGCCTGAGCTGCAAAGTTCAGATCCAAACATTTCCAATATTTGAGGGTACTTGATTCCATGGTTTTGGTTTATCCTCCCAAGGTATTTTATCAGCTGAAAGATATATATATATATATATATATATAAAAAATTCAGTAGCCGTTGATTTTTGCATCCAGAAAAAACACTTTCCCAAAGTTGGGGGTGTCACGATGTAATGTTTCCACACAGAGATGTACTACAAGCCATCAGGAACAGTATCCCCGATAATGTCCCGACAAACCTAGTGGCTGAACTTTGTGAATTTGTCCTCACCCATAACTATTTCACATTTGGGGATAATGTATACCTTCAAATCAGCGGCACTGCTATGAGTACCCGCATGGCCCCACAGTATGCCAACATTTTTATGGCTGACTTAGAACAACGCTTCCTCAGCTCTCGTCCCCTAATAACCCTACTCTACTTGCGCTACATTGATGACATCTTCATCATCTGGACCCATGGAAAAGAAGCCCTTGAGGAATTCCACCATGATTTCAACCATTTCCATCCCACCATCCATCTCAGCCTGGACCAGTCCACACAAGAGATCCACTTCCTGGACACTATGGTGCTAAGCGATGTTCACATAAACACCACCCTATACTGGAAACCTACTGACCACTATTCCTACCTACATGCCTCCAGCTTTCATCCAGACCACACCACACGATCCATCGTCTACAACCAAGCTCTATGATACCACTGCATTTGCTCCAACCCCTCAGACAGAGACAAACACCTACAAGGTCTCTATCAAGCATTCTTACAACTACAATATCCACCTGCTGAAGTGAAGAAACAGATTGACAGAACCAGAAGAGTACCCAGAAGTTACCTACTACAGGACTGGCCCAACAAAGAAAATAACAGAACGCCACTAGCCATCACCTTCAGCCCCCAACTAAAACCTCTCCAACGCATCATCAAGGATCTACAACCTATCCTGAAGGACGACCCATCACTCTCACAGATCTTGGGAGACAGGCCAGTCCTTGCTTATAGACAGCCCCCCAACCTGAAGCAAATACTTACCAGCAACCATACACCACTAAGCAGAACCACTAACCCAGGAACCTATCCTTGCAACAAAGCCCATTGCCAACTGTGTCCACATACCTATTCAGGGGACACCATCAGAGGGCCTAATCACATCAGTCACACTATCAGAGGCTTGTTCACCTGCACATCTACAAATACGATATATGCCATCATGTGCCAGCAATGCCCTTCTGCCATGTACATTGGCCAAACTGGACAGTCTCTATGCAAAAAAATAAATGGACACGAATCAGATGTCAAGAATTATAACATTCATAAACCAGTCGGAGAACACTTCAATCTCTCTGGTCACTCAATCTCAGACCTAAAGGTCGCAACATTAAAACAAAAAGACTTCAAAAACAGACTCCAACGAGAGACTGCTGAATTGGAATTAATTTGCAAACTGGATACAATTAATTTAGGCTTGGATAAAGACTGGGAGCGGATGGGTCATTACACAAAGTAAAACTATTTCCCCATGTTTATTCCCCCCCCCCGTTCCTCAGACGTTCTTGTCAACTGCTGGAAATGGCCCACCTTGATTATCACTACAAAAGGTTTCCCCCCTCCACCCCCGGCTCTCCTGCTGGTAATAGTTCACCTTACCTGATCACTCTCATTACAGTGTGTATGGTAACACCCATTGTTTCATGTTCTCTGTGTATATAAATCTCCCTACTGTATTTTCCACTCAATGCATGCAATGAGGTGAGCTGTAGCTCATGAAAGCTTATGCTCAAATACATTTCTTAGTCTCTAAGGTGCCACAAGTCCTCCTTTTCTTTTTGCGGTTACAGACTAACACGGCTGCTACTCTAAAACCTGTCATTAGTTATGATTATAGCTCTAGTTCTCAGCTATATAGTTCTCGTACTTGTCTGTACAAATATATGTTTTGCACATGGTTAAAATGGATGTGTGTATACAAATATTGCCCCCACATATTTTGGAGGCTGTCACAGGTAACTTACCAGAAAGCACATCCCCTCACAGCTGGGTGCAGGATCTCCTTCTCATTTTCCCTCACCAGACAGCTGTTTGGCCCTGCCATGCTTGGCCTCTTCTCACAACTGCAGCCAGGTCATTTATAATCTCATGTCTTATTGGATAATAAAGAGTCAAGGTTCCTTCCCCACTCTGAACTCTAGGGTACAGATGTGGGGACCTGCATGAAAAACCTCCTAAGCTTATCTTTACCAGCTTAGGTCAAAACTTCCCCAAGGTACAAAATATTCCACCCTTTGTCCTTGAATTTGCCGCTACCACCACCAAACAAATACTGGTTACTGGGGAAGAGCTGTTTGGACACGTCTTTCCCCCAAAATACTTCCCAAAACCTTGCACCCCACTTTCTGGACAAGGTTTGGTAAAAAGCCTCACCAATTTGCCTAGGTGACTACAGACCCAGAACCTTGGATCTTAAGAACAATGAACAATCCTCCCAACACTTGCACCCCCCCTTTCCAGGGAAATGTTGGATAAAAAGCCTCACCAATTTGCATAGGTGACCACAGACCCAAACCCTTGGATCTGAGAACAATGAAAAAGCATTCAGTTTTCTTACAAGAAGACTTTTAATAGAAATAGAAGTAAATAGAAATAAAGAAATCCCCCCTGTAAAATCAGGATGGTAGATATCTTACAGGGTAATTAGATTCAAAACATAGAGAACCCCTCTAGGCAAAACCTTAAGTTACAAAAAAGATACACAGGCAGAAATAGTTATTCTATTCAGCACAATTCTTTTCTCAGCCATTTAAAGAAATCATAATCTAACAAATACCTAGCTAGATTACTTACTAAAAGTTCTAAGACTCCATTCCTGGTCTATCCCCGGCAGAAACCAGCATATAGACAGACGGAGACCCTTTGTTTCTCTCCCTCCTCCCAGCTTTTGAAAGTATCTTGTCTCCTCATTGGTCATTTTGGTCAGGTGCCAGCGAGGTTACCTTTAGCTTCTTAACCCTTTACAGATGAGAAGAGCTTTCCCCTGGCCAGGAGGGATTTCCAAGGGGTTTACCCTTCCCTTTATATTTATGACAGCCCCACAGGCCAAGAATCCAGTGACTGTTTTGAGCCATATGCCTCAGTCCGGGTTCTTTACTCCTTGCCTCCTCTTCCACAGAGGAGAATTTCTTATCACCTTCTCTGGGGGTGGCAGGGGAATCCAGATCTGCATTTCCTTCTGGGTTCCAGCCCAGAGACCCTGTGTTTAAGCAGTTAGAAACTGCTCCTTACGATTCCTTGCTGCTTCGTTAGAATGCTTCCTACATCTGTCTGACCACGGGCACCTTTGCTAGGACAAAACGCTCATGTCCCCCTCTGTGGAAGTCCAACTCCTTGTGTGGCTTCCTACCAGTCTGCTCCTTGAGGAACCACCTCTTGGTAATTCTCTCTGGAAGCCACCCACCCTATCTGATCTGCAGCCTTCTTACCCCAGCTATCAATGGCCCAGCAATAAATGGACACAAATCAGACGTCAAGAATTATAACGTTCAAAAACCAGTCTGAGAACACTTCAATCTCTTTGGTCACTCGATTACAGACCTAAAAGTGGTTGAGATACAGCTGAGATAGCTTGTCTATCTGTTAACCGCTTAGTGGCTGTGGTTAGGATGGGGTCTATGCCCCCATCACAGTGGCCTTTTGAAAAAGTTGGTATCGAGAAACTTGAATCAGCTGAAGGAATCCATGCTCCGTGATTTTAGACATTGTGTTGAATGACAGTAAAGGATAAAAAATGTTCAGAATCCATTTGAGAGTGAAGGAATTATAGCTAATAAATGACTGGCTGGCTACAGACAGTTTAGCCATCATTGGGAAATGTGTTTTGGGGATTGATTGTACTTGATCTTTTTAGCGGGTTTTGATCTGCTTGAGGTGCCTCCTCCAAGCTGTAGGTTTTGGGGCAAAAGGGATCCATAGAGCTGCAATCTGTGGGCTAACTCTGGGCTGGTAGCCAGCGAGGGATTGCTTCTTGGCACACAATAACTATGTCAAGATGTGTAAGCCTGAGCCTGTTATAACCCTATATCAGTATTGCTAACCCCAGGAGATCAAAAATCACGAGTCAGTCCCTTTAAAATCATGAGACAACACCCCAAATCAAGATTTTTTTTGTTTTAAAAAAGATTTTATTGTATTTTTTGGCCTAGCTTTGGAATTTTGACCTCCCCCTGCCCATCCCCGTGACCGGTGTGTGACAATTAGTGTGCCAATATTCCCAAATTCATAGTGTAAGGTGATTCTGGTTCCCCATGGAGGAGCTTCCACTTACGGCCTGGAGGAGCTTCTAGCCTCTCCCCCAAACCCAGCATTCTAATCCCTGAGTTCTGCGTCCCATCCCATCCTCACACCAATTAATTATGCACCCATGCCTGGCCCCCACCTCTGCCTTTCCTCCTTAGCCCTCCTGTCTGCCTGTTCCCCCAGCCTCTTCTCTGCTTCTCCTGAAGCTTCCATGGTTCTTCATCCCGCTCTCAGCTGAGGGGGGAGGGAGGGGGAAAGCAGCTGCAGTGGAGTCCTGTTCTCTGTCTCTCCAGGTCTTGAGGAGAGGGGCAGCTCTAGAGGTTCTTCATCTCCTTCTTCCCCTTCCCAGAGCTGCTGTTGATGGGACAGGGAGGGGAGGAACAGCGACAAGACTGACCCTTTGTTCACTGGAGGAGTGGGGACAGGAGGGAGCAAAGCTGCCCTGGGCTGCTGGGCTCTATCTTCTTCCTCTCTGCCGCTCCCTTCCTGTGCGTATGGTGTTAACTGCTCCCTCTCCCCTACATAGAATCATAGAATCATAGAATATCAGGGTTTGAAGGGTCCCCAGAAGGTCATCTAGTCCAACCCCCTGCTCAAAGCAGGACCAATTCCCAGTTAAATCATCCCAGCCAGGGCTTTGTCAAGCCTGACCTTAAAAACCTCTAAGGAAGGAGATTCTACCACCTCCCTAGGTAACGCATTCCAGTGTTTCACCACCCTCTTAGTGAAAAAGTTTTTCCTAATATCCAATCTAAACCTCCCCCACTGCAACTTGAGACCATTACTCCTCGTTCTGTCATCTGCTACCATTGAGAACAGTCTAGAGCCATCCTCTTTGGAACCCCCTTTCAGGTAGTTGAAAGCAGCTATCAAATCCCCCCTCATTCTTCTCTTCTGCAGGCTAAACAATCCCAGCTCCCTCAGCCTCTCCTCATAACTCATGTGTTCCAGTCCCCTAATCATTTTTGTTGCCCTTCGCTGGACTCTCTCCAATTTATCCACATCCTTCTTGAAGTGTGGGGCCCAAAACTGGAGACAGTACTCCAGATGAGGCCTCACCAATGTCGAATAGAGGGGAACGATCACGTCCCTCGATCTGCTCGCTATGCCCCTATTTATACAATCTCTATACAATCATACAATCTCCTCTCTGTGCCTGAGAGAAGGAGCTGGGAGGGAGTCGGGAAGGCAACCACTCAGAGGAGATTTTTCCCCAGGGACTGAAATTTGCAAGACGACTGGAGATCCTCATCATTGCCAGACTGGTTCAGCAGAAACTCAAAATAATGGGACCCTGTCTTGTTAAGAAAGCCACTGAGCAGGTTTCCTGTATATGCTAATACACATCGACAACAACCACGGATGCTGAGTGCACTGCTAACCCGTATCTAGGATTAGGATGCAAACAGAAAAGCCAGATTCTCATCTTGTGTAAATCAGCATTGACTGCAGTCAGCTGAGGAGCTGGCATACCAGCCTGTCATTACTTTATAACAGAGCTCAGCCCGTGACTGTTATTACATTATAATTCAGAGCAGGCATGCCAGCGTTATTATGTTTCATTAGAGGTCCCTGAATCCTTGGAATGTCAGCGTTTTGAATCTGCAATGTTTGAATCTATGGGCCAGGAACACAGCTGGGGTAAATCATCATTGGTCAGTTGAAAGCAATGACTTTATCATCGTTTGCATCAGTTAAAAATCTGTTCCTACGTACATCTGTGCATCTGCATGTGGAGAAGAATCTTTAAGGAAGTAATGAAACTTATATCGGAAGCCATTCCCCCCTTTCATGATCATGGTTAGTTTGACACCTCGACGATCAAGTGGGAATGAGTTTGACCTGCCAGAGAGAGAACACAAACTAGTCAGTTATATCTTCAATGTAATTAAACCTCGAACTATGCGCTGCAAGTCTTCAGAAAAAGCTCTGGAGCTATCTATGCACTCTTTTGTATTGCGAATCTGTGTGTAAAAGAGTAAATCTGCGTAATGGGAAAGGAAATAATGAATAGATTAAAGATAAACTAAAAGGTATTTTCTCAGCTGAAAGATAAAAAAATAATTCAGTAGCCATTGATTTTCGAGTACAGACGCCCATGATTGTGGCTGGCACAACATACAGGGTAATATAAGAACGGGAAGAAGAAATGAAAAAAACCCTGCTTTAAATATAGCTGACCCAGTGCATGTATATTTTCCAGCTTATTTTTGTTGTTTGCATAAAGTATCCTTAAAAGACAGCTTAGTTGTTTAACTCTACCCAGATAAGAAAGGCCATACTCGGTCAGACCAAAGGTCCATCTAGCCCAGTATCCTGTCTTCTGACAGTGGCCAACGCCAGGTGCTTCAGAGGGAATGAACAGAACAGGTGACCATCAAGTGAGCCATCCCCTGTTGCCCATTCCCAGGTTCTGGCAAACAGAGGTTAGGGATAGCATCTCTGCCCATCATGGCTAATAGCCACTGATGGATCTATCCTTCATGAATTTATCTAGTTCTTTTTTGAACCCTGTTATAGTCCTGGCCTTTACAACACCCTCTGGCAAGGAGTTCCACAGGTTGGCTGTGCACTGTGTGAAGAAATGCTTCCTTTTGTTTGTTTTAAATCTGCTGCCTATTAATTTCATTGGGTGATCCCTAGTTCTTGTGTTATGAAAAGGAGTAAATAACACTTTCTTATTTACTTTCTCCACACCAGTCATGATTTTATACACCTCTATCATATCTCTCCTTAGTCATCTCTTTTCCAAGCTGCAAAAGTCCCAGTCTGGATTGCCAGGAAATCTCGTCTCATATGGGATGTATTCCATACCCCTAATAATTTTTGTTGCCCCTTTCTGTACCCCTTCCAATTCCAAAATATCTTTTTTGTGATGTGGTGATCAGATCTGCATGCAGTGTTCAAGATGTGGGCGTACCATGGATTTATATAGAGCAGCGGTTCTCAAACTGTGGGTCACCACCCCATTTTAGTGGGGTTGCCATGGCTGTCATAGACTAGCTGGGGCCAGGGGCTGAAGCCCAAGCCCCACAGAGCTCAGGTTATAGGCTTCGGCTTTGGCCTCCCCACCTGGAGCAGCAGGGCTCAGGGGGGCTCAGGCTTCGGTCCCCCTTCCTGGGGTCATGTAGAAATTTTTGTTGTCACAAGAGGGTCGTGGTGCAATGAAGTTTGAGAACCCCTGATATAGAGGCGATATGATATAGATCCTATGTTACATTCTCTGTCCTTTACAAAACAGAACAGATCCTGCTGGGAATATCATACTTAATACAGAAAATATTTCAGTAACAATATAATCTTTACAATGAAAGGGAAGGATCAGCTAGAATGTTGCTGTGGGGTGGTTTGAAAACTTTCATTTTTTTCAGCAATACCACAATTTTACCTCATCAGAAAAAAGTAAATCAAAATTTTAAGGGAGGTTATTTTCTGTATTGAGAGACTGCAGACATTGGGAGAATGGTTGTTGTAGCTGATGTTGCAAAAACTTGCTTTAAGTATTTAGATCTGGTAAAAAGTATCAATTTGATAGCTAAGGGGAGAGAAGAATTCTCTTTATCTTCAAGACAAATACAGCCTGGGTAGCATCAGTACAAGATCTTCAACATCACCCTGTCCTCAGCTTTCAGACCGCTTTATCTTCTTTTGTTGTTATTATGGCCTGGAAGGTACCAGTTTTATGGAACTGTTCAGTCTCTCAATCAATTCAGTTGTTAGCTTCTCTGCTGAGATTCCCAAGAAGTGTGTCAATTGTGATAGGCATTTTGTGATGCGATACCTAACCACTAAGAACTGTATTCAGACAACCAGCTCATTTTACATAGACCTATGAGCAGCTATCAAAAGTTAATTGTAATGCTTATTAAAAACTCAAATGACCAGCTTTGTTTAGATGGAAGGCTCAAAGCTTTTATTAACAATATGAACTCTTAGCTCAGTGTGAATCTACTCAGGGTCTTGGAAATTATCCAGTTCCCATTGGACATGCTCAGAAGCTTAATTCCAGACCAGCAGTACATCCCTTTATTTGCATAATTAAAGAGGTGAGGCTACTGGTTCTGGAAGTACTGAATTAGTGATGTTGCAGTGAGAGAACAATTTTGCTGTTACCAGAGAGCTGCCAACTTTTTCCATGAAATCAATGTGGTTCCTAGAGTGGCTGTGTTTCTTAGCACTATGTTCAAGAATACACCTCCAGAGATGTCTCAGTGTTCTTATGGAATTTGTTTATGGCACAATAAAAAATTGTGTTCTCTGAAGGCAAAGAACGCTACCCAATTTTCAAACTGGTAGCATGGGATAGGGTTTAAAATTGCTTTAGAGAAAAGAGGGTAAGAGAAACACTGATTTTCAGTCAGATTTCAAATGGACATTTTTTTGTGGGTACAATTTTGCTTCTGCAGAAAACTGCAGGCACATTTTTATGCGCATGGTTAATTGTAGGTACCATATCGTTAACATTTAAATAATTGCTTTGTGAGTACAAACAGGTGGTTAGGGAGGCAACTGTCATTGTTTTAAATTACACAGGCAACACCAGAGCCAATTTCTAAAATGTGCGCTCTGAGATCTGCCTGATAGTACCTTATCATAAGTGATTACAACATTTTCATAGCTGATTAAATAGTAGTTGGGAATATTCCCAGTTGAGGGTATTTAAGGAGACCCCTTGGTTCTTTCACACCTCACCTTTTAATTCTCAGTGCATTCTGCTGCTATAGTCATATTATAGACTTAATCTCTTAGAGCAAGGGCTTATTTGGGTATCTCATAAAGCATTGGCAGAGCTATCCAAATAAACATTAAATAAAAATAATGAAAGATTTAACCCACTCTAGATTAGCTGTGTTTTCTACTCTAGAAAATTATTATTTAAAAATGGTAGCTTCTTACTCAGTAGATCTGTTCCACGTGTATGTTCAGGGTCATATATGCTGCTTTTCTGACAAAGGTACCAGTCAGCTCTGCAGAACCAACCCAGCTCTGGAAGATTGACTGGAATTCTCTTCCTCCACTTGCATCATCAACAGAATCATTGACTAAAGTCCATTTTCAGGACCACCTATGCAATCCTATTGTCTTCAGATTATGCCCTCATTTACATATGTGTACCCCAGAGAAAGTAATCAGCTTGCACAGGTGTTGCTGAGGACAATAAGGATGCCTGGATGTAACTGAAAGCAACTTATGGGCTGCAGAATAGGTATTTCTAGTGATGATAAAAGAGCCAGAAAGAGCACAGCTTGACTTAAAGATCCCAATCTGAGTGTTCAGGACTGGCAGTTACTGTAGGAAAAAACATCTTTACACTTGTAAACTCAGCGCACTTTGCATGGAAATCAAAGAGACGCAATAAATGTTGAACCCCACATGCCATTTTTTCAAAGCCACTTTTGGAGTAGAAACACACCGGAAGGCTCAGCGCCTTGCTTTTCCTCATGCAAATTGCCATTTCAGGCAAGTATTTTGCCCTGTGGTAAATGCTCATGTTCAGAGCACATTTTCCTCAATTAGCATTTTTTCAACTCTGTAGCAAGCGCTTTCTATTAAAATATTTTAATTTATGCAGAAACGATGTGGTTACATTTACAAATTCCTTTTATAAGGCACATCCTGTAATTTGATGCTAATAATTTTCTGTCAGTAGCGGTTATGATGGGCTGGAAACTATTCCCCAAATAAGAGTAGTTTGCATGATTATTTCTCACAGTATGGCGTTTTCTTCTTTCATACATTTTTCATATTATAATGGCTGCCTTGTTATAACTTTTACCTCATTTAACAGCATTTCTTAAGCACAGGACTCTAGGTTCTGATTCCAAAAAGCTTTTACACACGTGTAACGGTCCTTTTGTTGTTCTATCATATAAACTGCCCTAATACCAGCGACAGAGTCAGATGGACAGACAATATAGTCTCTCTGCTCATTTTGTCATTCTTTAGGGTTGAGAATGACAAACATATGAGAAGGGTAACATAATGTTGAGTTACACAGATCCATTTTTACCAGAATGTCACTTTTTCAGCTGAACATTTCCTTGAATGGACAGCACAGGTATTAAACATATCTCTGTATATAGGCCAATGTTGTTTCTGATTAATTTTTCAGCAATTGATTGTAATTAGCTATTGCAGAGTAGTGAAAACATTTCTACTTTTATGAGGGACTCAGCACACTGACAATCAGATGTGTAGTTTTTCGCATCTAGGTTGTTTGTGTAAATACAGCTCAGGTTGGTAGTGACCGACAGTTGCTACCATCTACTGGCTGTTCGGAGCCCTGTATGAAATAAGTGGGTGGTTTCAGTCCCTTTCCTAGTGTTCACATCTCTAGACCACAGAAAGAAACTGGCAATGTGAGTCTTGTCTATACTGGGAAATGACATCGTGGGTAACATTTTCTGAAGCACTTTCAGTGGGACTCAGGCTCCTAAAACATTTATGTGCTTCTGAAAATTTTGCTCTGCATTATCTAACATAATGTTGAACGCTTAGTTTAGACAAGGACTGTCATGATTAAAATCATGCCGACTGGTCATAGTTGAATCACATCCGGGGATGTCATTTTAAACATGACAGTCTTTGTTTACCTTAAATGCAAATCATGTTTAACAACATATTTCTTAACATGTGTTAGTTATGTGTTACCACACAATGTGGTTTCCTAGTGTAGACAAGCCCACAGGAGCTAGGGACTAACAGAATTTGGAGACTGAGCATACATCTACACTGCGAAACAAGACCTGGAGCAGCAAGTCTCAGAGCTCGTGCTACGGGGCTCAAAATAGTAGTGTAGACCTTCAGCATCTGGTTGGAACTTGGACTCTGAAAACCGGTGAGTGGGGAGGGTCTATGAGCCTGGGCTCCAGTCTGAGCCAGAACATCGACATTGCTATTTGTAGCCCTGTAGCACCACTGGAGGATTAGCCACTGGGCCATCGGGGCCCATGCCCAGAGCCCCAGCCAGTTGGGAGGCCCCGGAAAAATGGGCCCCACCCTGCTCCACCTGCCTGGCATTCCTGCCCCCACTTGCTGTGGCCCAGGGGCCCCCCAAAACCCTAATCTGCCCCTGCGTAGCAAAAGCCCTGGGAGCCCGAGTCAGTTGACCTGGGCTCTGAGACTCGTTGCGTAGGGTTTGTTTTGCAATGTACCTTTCACCCGTGAAAGTGATCCCTCCAGGTTAGGCTTGAAGGCTGCCAGATTGGGGGCAGGGGGGTGAGGTTAAAGGAAGATTGCTCCCTGCTGCCCATGTTGTCCTTCTGTGAATAAACCAGAGGATGATCTCCTTCTCCGGAGCTATCAGCCTGGCACCTTTCACGAGCACTGTATTCGCGTTAAAAATAACATATACAGTACCACTAACTAGCTTACATGAAGTTAGTTACTTGTGTTTCAGTGTCTGTGGCAGGCTCAATGCATTTTAATGGACATGTCAGTTCCTTTTGCTATAGCTCATCTGAGCAGCCTTAAGCTATCTGGGTATATACACATGCAGGGATGGAATAAAGTTACAGATTTCAGAGAGTTTTGTGTACAGCAATAATAGGGAAAGCCACGTGTGAGCTAACACAGCATCATGTTAATTCCCTCATGGATTCTGACCCAATCCTGGCTGTTGAGAGCTGCAAACTTTTCCTGAAGCAGGAACTCCAGATAGTCAGTCACACTGCGGGGAAGAGTGTATTTTCCAGGCCCCCTGCATCGCTGACTCGCCCACTCCACTCACGAATGTGTTGTTCAGTCTGCCGCATACATTGCAGGTTTCCCTCCAGCAGCTTGGAATAACATCTCCCCCTGCCAATAGCGCACCACAAGAAGTATTATGTCTTCCCAAATATGAAAGGTGTGAAATGACAGATAAACCATTTTGCAACCAGGGTGCTATACACACCCGCCCCCTTCCCCTGTCCATATGGCAATTAGTTATGATTTTTATGACGCAGAGTAAAGTTTTAAATTTCAAACTTACCCTTGCCTCCGCACTTCTGTAACTACGTGAGGACTGAAGCATCGCCTTCGCAGTATGTGTAGGTTCACTTTAGAACTGTTACATTTTATATCCTTGAGATTCCACAGGTATTAATTCTGTGCTTCTTCAGAAAGCTACTTTAAACAATAACCCTCTGTTTCTTGTCCTGTTTCAGGACCCTCAAGCTATACTGCCTGCTGGTCTTCAAGAACTCCATCCCTGGCCCAGCATACCCTCATGGACTGTTCCAAAAGGAAGCGTTTCCGTGCCGAAGTTATGGTTGATGTTCTTGAGAGGTCAGACCAGCAGCTCCAATACCAGAAGAAGAGGGACGAAAGACTGGTACAATGGCATGCTAACATCTAGACGGAGAGGCTGAGGCTCACTGCCCAGGTGCAGAAGAGTGTTTCAGTGAGGGAGATGGTACTTGCAAAGCTGTTCCTGGAATAGGAATGGCAGTTAACGAAGGAGGACAGAGTTCAACAGAGAGAACTGTTCCTCAACTCCTATCTATAATGGCTGTAAGGGCACCGGCTCCTGCTGCCTCTCCCATACTAAGGCACGATGCGCAAGCAACATACTCTCAGCCCAGCAGTAACTTGGACAACTCCATGTTGGGGCGGCCCAGGCATTCAGGACTCATGAATAGCTGGGCAGGGCAACTAAACACCTTGCAGCCTTCTTTCTTCCACTCGTCTCCTGTGGAAACCTCTACCCTCCAAAAGCGGTCACATTTAAATTCCTGTGCACTCCCCTGATTGGCAGGCTGTGTTGGCAATTAAAACTTACTGAAACATGCAGGGTGGGCAGTAGAGTTTTCCTACTAGGGCTAGAGTGGGGACATTTGGGAGGTGAGGACGCTAGAGACTCTGGGATATGGTTACTTTGACTCAGGTCTGTGCACTGCAGTGTGGATGCCAGAGCCCTAGGTTCGAGCACAGATCAGAAATTCTTAACTTAGGGTTAAAATGCAAGGCAGATGCTCAAGTCCCACTAACCCTAGGCTTACATTGCAGTGAAGACATACACTCAAAGTATCACAGCTAAATACAGTTGCAACAAATCTTGTACGAAGTATGTCATGCAAGGTGTCAATGGAAAAGTTATGATTTGCTAAGTATGATTATCCTGTTTATATGCATGTAACATTTTTGTATCTAAACTGATGAATATTGACTATGTACCTGTATTTCTAACGTGTTTGCTCCTGTGGTAACACCCACCACATAGTTTACATCCTGTCTAGCCATCACATTGTGAATGGACCATTCAAGTTGATGGCCCATTAACACAATGGGCCATACAAGAAGCTTATTCCCACCCGATGGGCCTTCCTGAGGCTGTTTTGGCCAGAATAAAGGTAATAGCTCCTGCTATGACTCACCAAAGCACGAAAGGGCTATGAGTTGCTCATGTGACCCTGGACTCCATCTTGTACCTGTAATTTTCCACAAACAAAGGCTATGTCTACACTATGGACCTTACAGTGTGAGGTCTCCTGTGTTCTTTTCTGGCAGGAGAGAGCTCTCCTGTCTGCATAATTAAACCATCCCCAATGAGAGGCGATAGCTATGTCATCAGGAAAGCCTCTCCTGCTGACATTGCACTGTCCACACCAGCATCTTCGTCAATTAAACTTAGAATCATAGAATCATAGAATATCAGGGTTGGAAGGGACCCCAGAAGGTCATCTAGTCCAACCCCCTGCTCGAAGCAGGACCAATTCCCAGTTAAATCATCCCAGCCAGGGCTTTATCAAGCCTGACCTTAAAAACCTCTAAGGAAGGAGATTCTACCACCTCCCTAGGTAACCCATTCCAGTGTTTCACCACCCTCTTAGTGAAAAAGTTTTTCCTAATATCCAATCTAAACCTCCCCCACTGCAACTTGAGACCATTACTCCTCGTTCTGTCATCTGCTACCATTGAGAACAGTCTAGAGCCATCCTCTTTGGAACCCCCTTTCAGGTAGTTGAAAGCAGCTATCAAATCCCCCCTCATTCTTCTCTTCTGCAGGCTAAACAATCCCAGCTCCCTCAGCCTCTCCTCATAACTCATGTGTTCCAGTCCCCTAATCATTTTTGTTGCCCTTCGCTGGACTCTCTCCAATTTATCCACATCCTTCTTGAAGTGTGGGGCCCAAAACTGGACACAGTACTCCAGATGAGGCCTCACCAATGTCGAATAGCTCCTAACTTATGTCAGTCGGGGTGTGTTTCTGACCGACAAAAGTTTTGCTGACAAAAGTGCTAGTATAGACAAAGCCTAAGACTAAGGGCTGGTCTACACAACAGGTTGGGGGTGGGGGTGAATTGATCTAAATTATACAACTTCAGCTATGTGACTGAAGTTGATGTACTTAGATCTACTTACCACGGTGTCTTCACTGCAGTGTGTCAATGGGAGACGTTCTCCCATAGATTCTCCTTGCACTTCTCATTGAGGTGGAGTATTGGCGTCGACGATAGAGCAATTGGAGGTATATTTATCACGTCTATACTAGACATGATAAATCGACCTCCTGGATCAATCGCTGCCCGTCAATCGGGCCGGTAGTGTAGACAAGCCATGAGAGCTTTCCCTCCACATGGGAGAAAGTATAAAAGGACCTGGAAGCATCTCCATTTTATCTGCTTGGATCTCTGTACTATGGCCTTACAGTAATAGGAGCATTTCAACCAATGGACTGAGGACCTTCCAATCTTTTGGAAGTTACCAGAGACTAGAAGCCAGCAGTTTATTCCATCACTGCTACAAACCTGATCCAAGAACAATGCGTGTATGTATTTGTGTTCCTTGACCATTTTTAACTCTCTCCTCTTTTTTTTCCTCTTATAAATAAACCTTTAGATATTAGATACTAAAGGCTTGACAACAGCATGATTATTGGGTAAGATCTGAGTTATATATTGACCTGGCTATGGGGTGATCTCTTGGGATTAAAAGAACCCTTTGTTTGATGAAACTGGTTTTAAGGAACCATTCATCATTAAGTCTAGTGTCTGGGTGGTGAAACAAGGGCTGGGATACCTAAGGACACTGTTTCCCAAACTTGGGACGCCACTTGTTCAGGGAAAGCCCCTGGCGGGCCCAGCTGGTTTGTTTACCTGTCGCGTCTGCAGGTTCGGCCGATCGCGGCTCCCACAGGCTGCGGTTTGCTGTGCCCCCCCCAATGGGGGCTGCGGGAAGTGGCACGTGCCCAGGGACGTACTGGCTGCGGCAGGTAAACAAACCGGCTGGGCCTGCCAGGGGCTTTCCCTGAACATGCGGCGTCCCAAGTTTGGGAACCACTGCCTAAGGATATTGCATTTCTGCCTTCTTGTTAACCAGTGTGGTGAGACACCAGGTTACTTTTGATACTGGCTTGATATATCTTATGGAAGAATAACCACCAGTTTGAGGTGTGACTGTCCCATTTATCAGCAGTTTGTCTTGAGTCTGGTATTCTCGGCTGTGACCCACTGGTGCACAGTGACTCCTTTGTATTGGGATAGTTTGTTATTGTGCCTTAAATATTGTCTCTTTGAGAAACTGCTAGCTCTCCTACACTCCTTGTCTTCTTAGATTTTCTTCCCATGTGACCTTACTTATTAGTTCTCTGAGTTTGTTAAAGTCTGTTGTGTACTAGGGAGGACTAATTCCCTCCACTGCAAGAATTACTGGGGTGAAATTCTATGGCCTGTGTTATGCAAGAAGTCAGACTAGATGTTTTTAATACTTCCATCTGGCCTGTAACTCTGTAAAAACTAGACAAGCCCTGAAACCTGCCCATGTAATCTACTGATATGAATCACAGAATCATAGAATATAAGTGTTGGAAGGGACCTCAGGAGGTCATCTAGTCCAACCCCCACCACCTCCCTAGGTAACCCATTCCAGTGCTTCACCATGCTCCTAGTGAAAAAGTTTTTCATAATATCCAATCTAAACCTCCCCCACTGCAACTTGAGACCATTACTCCTTGTTCTGTCATCTGTCACCACTGATAACAGTCTAGATTCATCCTCTTTGGAACCCCCTTTCAGGTAGTTGAAAGCAGCTATCAATCCCCCCTCATTCTTCTCTTCTGCAGACTAAGTCATCCCAGTACCCTCAGCCTCTCCTCGTAAGTCACGTGTTCCAGTCCCCTAATCATTTTTGCTCCCCTCCGCTGGACTCTTTCCAATTTTTCCACATCCTTCTTGTAGCGTGGGGCCCAAAACTGGACACAGTACTCCAGATGAGGCCTCACCAATGCCGAATAGAGGGGAGTGATCACGTCCCTTGATCTGCTGGCAATGCTCCTACTTATACAGCCTAAAATGCCATTGGCCTTCTTGGCAACAAGGGCACACTGTTGACTCATATCCAGTTTCTTGTCCACTGTAACCCCTAGGTCCTTTTTTGCAGAACTGCTGCCTAGCCACTTGGTCCCTAGCCTGTAGTGGTGCATGGGATTCTTCCATCCTAAGTGCAGAAGTCTGCACTTGTCCTTATTGAACTTCATGAGATTTCTTTTGGCCCAAACCTCTAATTTGTCTAGGTCCCTCTGTATCCTATCCCTACCCTCCAGTGTATCTATCACTCCTCCCAGTTTAGTGTCATCTGCAAACTTGCTGAGGGTGCAATCCATGCCATCCTCCAGATCATTTATGAAGATATTGAACAAAACCAGCCCCAGGACCAACCCTTGGGGCACTCTGCTTGATACCGGCTGCCAACTAGACATGGAGCCATTGATCACTACCTGTTGAGCCCGACAATCTAGCCAACTTTCTACCCACCTTATAGTGCATTCATCCAGCCCATACTTCTTTAACTTGCTGGCAAGAATACTGTGGGAGACCGTATCAAAAGCTTTGCTAAAGTCAAGGAACAACACGTCCACTGCTTTCCCCTCATCTACAGAGCCAGTTATCTCATCATAGAAGGCAATTAGATTAGTCAGACATGACTTGCCCTTGGTGAACCCATGCTGACTGTTCCTGATCACTATCCTCTCCTCTAAGTGCTTCAAAACTGATTCCTTGAGGACCTGCTCCATGATTTTTCCAGGGACTGAGGTGAGGCTGACTGTCTGTTGTTCCCCATAACCTCCTTCTTCCCTTTTTTAAAGATGGGCACTACATTAGCCTTTTTCAGTCATCGGGGACCTCCCCTGATCGTATGGTACTAATCTACTCAGGCCCTTTTACACCAATAGGAATTAAGTTACAGAGTTGAGGGCCTTCCACTGGAAACCAATTTACTGACTTCTAGATCATGCAGCTCAACTCTTTCAACAGCCAGGTAAGACCAGGAGGAGAAAGAAAGTGTCTGTGATATACAGGATTAAAACTACAAAGAGTTTCTCTACCAATGTATTAAATTGAAGCTGGAAATGATTAGTGAACCAGTTGTATATATGGAGCACCAGGGAAATGTGCTTTATCAACCACCATTAAATAGATGGGAAGCTGCATTTTGTGCAACAGTTGAAGTTAAAATGATCATCATTGGTAGTTCTATGAAGAGCACATTAAACATCTAAGGACCTAATAAGACTCCTAGGGTTGAAAATCTTAGGCTTTGTCTACTTTAGCACTTTTGTCAGCAAAACTTTGTCAGTCAGGGGTGTGAAAGAAACACTCCCTGACTGACACAAGGTTCTCCAGCAAAAGTGCTGGTGTGGACAGTGCTATGTGGGCAGGAGAGGCTCCCCTGCCGACGTAGCTAATGCCGCTTCTTGGGGGTGGTTTAATTATGTCGGCAGGAGAGAGCGGCTACACAGGAGACCTTACAGTGGCACAGCTGTAGTGGTAAGGTTCACAGTGTAGGCACAGCCGTAGTAACAAAAGGCAGACACTACTTCTTCAGTAGATGGGAATCATCATCTCCAGCTGCATCCGTCAGGCCACCAACATTTTCTCTGTCTTAATAAGCACTGAGCTTCCATTAGCTCGCCTTCATCTAAACATTGCTGTTGCCCAGACATTGGAAAGGCTGAGTGACTGCACTATCCAACAGATGCAGTACGAGACGTAGATGGGAGCGGCATCAGATCTTATGGCACTGCACACCAAACTAGTCAGGCAGGAGTGAGTGGGATGGCCTTAAGCTGGGCCCACTTCTTCCTGAAGAGAGCCTAAAATCCCTCCCTCTGGCTTCGCACTTGTGGAGCCCTACAGGGTTCCATTGTGTCACACTTGTCTTCAATACATATGGCAGGCCACTAGAGGAGACTGAGAAATATTATGGGCTTCACTACCACCATTATGTAGAGGCTACTCTGCTCTACAACTCCACTTGTCAAACTCAATTTCTGCAGTTTCCCAGTCCCTGGCTGAGTATGGATGTGGATGAGAATGAACTAGTGACACTTAACCCAGAAAAACTGGAAATGATGCTGGTTGGTACGGAGGAGGATCAGGACAGATGGGCAGTGACTTTGCTTGAACCAACTGTTTGGGGGCATTTGCCCACCCTCTGCTGAAATGGTCTTCAGTCAAAGGGCTATGCTCAATCTGTCACTGCATGTCAATTTCCAGACAGTGGTGGTGGTTCCTAGTACCTGTTAAAATCTGTTTCAACAGAGGACTGGAGCGTCTCCCGTTTGATGAGGAGCTTGTCACAGATATTCATGTCTTTGGCACTTCCAGACAAGATTACTTCAACATGTTCTGCTTTAAAGGGATTGGGAAATGTCTGCTAATGCAGAGGACAGCAGTTCCCTTTCTGTTTGGGGTGGCCACTAGACGTACATTAAAGCATTGCTCTGTGTTCTGCACTGGCTTCTGACTTGCTTCAGGGTGCAATTCAAGGTATTAATTATGACCTTTAAAGCCCGAGGTGGAGAATTTGTTGGGAAAGGATATTTTTCCCATGAAGAATTCTGTTGAAATTGAAACAGCCACTGAAACTGGATTATTTTTATTTAAAACTGAAAGTTTTTAGTTTACACTGTTTTGATGAACTCCTAATTTTTGACAGATTTTTTTTCCACAAAAATTTCCATTCACTTAAAAAGCCTTTTTCCACTGCCCCCTCTCCGCAACTTTGATAGTAAATTTTCAACCAGCTTTGCCTGGATTGAATAAGACCTCTGAGACTGCCTTCTTTTATGTGTCCTACTGCACTAGTTAAGACATGCTGGGTGATGGATACTGGAGTTACATTATCTGGAGCTAGTGGAAGGGTATCCTCTGTGGGACTTACTGGCCCTGGTGATCTGACACAGCTTTCCAGGGCACAGAGTAAGGGATATTTGTTTACAGATTTTTTCATTAAACCTAATGCCCTGGCAGATCTACCTATATTCTTTGAAAATGGTTATTGCAAATAGGATGATGACTTTGTTTGTTTTCTTTGTTCAGCTGTCACAGCCATGTGGGCATTAAATTAAAATATGTAAATAAATGGACGGTATCACACTATATTTGGTCACCACAAAATTCTGCCTTTATTTCTATCCCCCCACAAGACAAGAATGGTAGTTCACAGCTCCTGAGTCAAAACATTGATTAATTTCTCAGAAAACATTTTCCATTTTGAAAGTGTAAAAAATAAATATGAGCTAAATCTCACTCGAGGTTTATAATACCTGGCACTTTTTTAAAACTGGGACGTATCTGGATGTTTTCATGGGTTGCCAAGATAAAAATGCCTAAATTACAAATGCTGAAAATGCTGCACATTAGATACTCTTGTCTTGGCTTGTAATTGCCTTAAAGGTAAAAAAAGGGCCTAATTCTAATAACTGCCCTAGCATATCTCGTCTCCATTCCCATTCCCCATGGGAAGATAACTCAATGTGGCATCATCAAAGAGGCATGCGTTGAGAGAGGGGAGAGCTAATCCTTAAATAGTTGTGCCCTGCATCTCAAATAAGGAATGAAAAACTTGTGAAAGCACTTCCAGAAGTCTTACATATAGTATATCCCTTAACCTGTTAACTACTATAATTGTTGCACTAAGGCAAAATGCTTCCAAAGTAATCCATGCTGGGTGGCCCTAGGTCAGAAACTATTTATTAATATCCCAGAGTTGTGCCATCCAGAGATAGCGATTGAACGTTGACAAACCTACACTACTCCTGTCAAATGAATGAAACTGTTGTCTCATTTTAATCCAGGATGCCTCACCAGAGGCATCTGGAGAGTATTGTACTGGGGAATTTGAAAAGGAGGTTCCTGATTGTGATGGAATTTGAAAGAGATACAAGAGTAATAATACTGAGTACTTTCTTTCATATCCAGAGTGTTTGACCAACAGAAATGGACCTGATTCCTCTTTGCCCTGAACCTTCAGTGGTCCTTTACATCAGTGCAAAGTGTTGCCAGTTCAAAACCCTATAATTTCATGCTCACTATGCCCTGGTGCAAAGGATTTACACAAAGGGTAGGGTACTGAGGAACTGGGTGCAAGGAACCCATCCAATACTGCCTAGATAGGCTATTCTTATTGCCCCTATTATATAAATGGGGCAAGAGAAAGATAAGTGATATTCCAGGGATCGGCAATCTTTGGCACGCTGCCCATCTGGGAAATTCGCTGGCGGGCCGGGACAGTTTGTTTACCTGCAGCATCTGCAGGTTCAGCCGATCGCAGCTCCCACTGGCTGTTGTTCACCGTTCCAGGCCAATGGGGGCTACGGGAAGCAGCAGCCAGCACACCCCTTGGCCCGCGCCACTTCCCACAGCCCCCATTGGCCTGGAACGGCGAACCGCAGCCAGTGGGAGCTGTGATTGGCCGAACCTGCGGACGCTGCACGTAAACAAACCATCCTGGCCTGCCAGCGGATTTCCCTGATGGGCCGCATGCCAAAGGTTGCTGATCCCTGTGATATTCACTCAAATTCACAGAGCAAGTTATTGGCAGACCCAGGGCTAGGGCTCACAAGCTCCTGACATCTAAGCCTGTGCCCATGCTAATACAATGCAGCTGTCTTTCATTTTGTGGTATGTACTTTCAAAGCACCTCAGTGACTTAAAAGCACAAGTTCCACTGAAAGCATTCACTGGTCATCCCAGCTCAGGCTCAGATCCTCAAAGATATTTCGGGGCCTAACTCCCATTGAAATCAGCGGGACTTAGGACTTCTTAGTCTTCAAGAATTCAAGATCTGGAAAACATGCTTTATAGTGAGAGACTAAAAAAATTTGATCTATTTAGTTTATCCAAGAGCAGGCTAAAAGATGACTTGATCACAGTCTACAAGTACCTAAACAGGGAAGAGATTTCTAATAGTAGATGGATCTTTACTCTAGCACAATGGTTCCCAAACTTGGTTCGTGGCTTGTTCAGGGCAAGCCCCTGGCGGGCCATGAGATGCTTTGTTTACCTGAGTGTCGGCAGGTATGGCCATTCGCAGCTCCCAGTGGCTGTGGTTCACTGTTCCTGGTCAATGGGAGCTGCGGGAAGCGGTAGCCTGGCCCATGCCACTTCCCGCAGCTCCCATTGGCTGGGAACGGTGAACTGCAGCCACTGGGAGCTGCTAGCAGCCGTACCTGCGGACATTCAGGTAAACAAAACATCTCACGGCCCTGCAGGGGCTTACCCTGAACAAGCCGTGAACCAAGTTTGGGAACCACTGCTCTAGCAGAAAAAGGCATAACAAGATTCAGCAGTTGGAAACTGAAGACAGACAAATTTGAAGTAGAAATAAGGAGCAAATGTTTAACAGTGAGGGTAATTAATCATTGGAACAACTTACCTAGAGAACTGGTAGATTCTTTGTTGCTTATGTGTTTAGTGAAAACTTTCTAAAAAATATTCTGGAGCTCAAATAGAAGTTAAGGCTTGATGCAGAAATTATTGGTGAGTTTCTTTTGCCTGCATTATTCAGGAGGTCAGCTAGATGATCATAATGGTCCTGTAATGAGGGGGCATGGCCTCCCTCTCAGATTGATGGAAAGGAACCACTTTCCACTCCCTGATGAGTGGAGCCAGGCAAGCCAAGGCCCCCACACCAGAAGAAGAGGGGCGGGACAGGAATTTTAAAAGGGGGGCCCTACAGCATAGTTGTGTGAAGTCAGGCAAAGAAGCAGACTTCTTTTGCCTGCTGCTGAGCTCTGTGCCAGAGACTGAGCTCTACAGGTCAAGGACCTAGAGGCAGTGCTGGGACTGCCAACTTACCAGTACCCGGAGGAACTACTGGGACTGCTGTTGGCCGTGTACCCCAGGGAGACAAAGAACCCCAGGAGATGGAGGTACACTCAGAAGGGGTAGTAGGAAGTATCCCAGGGACACTAGGAAATAGTCCGGTTTGGTTGCCAGAGTCTAGGTTAATGCATTTCGGTGGGGTCCCCACTGACCCAGTGGTGGAACTCTCCACCATTGGCAGGGTCCTGGGCTTGGACCCGAAGAAGTAGGGTGGGCCGGGGTACCCCTGCTCCCCTGCCACCCCACCTTACCTGAGACCAGCAGGCCTACTCCCTGAGCCCTTAGGCTGCTTACTGCTCTGCTCTGCACAGAGGGCCAGTGCCCTTAGACTGCTAATTCCCCTGTTGAGCATTGCAGTTGTAGGTACACATAATGAGGGGGCGTGGCCTCCCTCCGAGACTGACGGGGAGGGATGGCCATGGACCACTACACTTGCTGGAGAATGTGGGCAGTGTCCCCACCCCTGAGAAAAAGGGTATCGCTCTGCTATCAACCTGCCACTGGCTCAAACTGCCAGAATGGAGGTAGACAAGCTGATGAAGTGGTGGGCAGAGAGCCAGCAGCAGCATCAGGTAGCCCAGGTCCAATAGCAACAACAGCTGGTGCAGCAATTAGGAGCCCAGCAGCAACAGTTGATCTGGGATCCTGGGGCCCAACAGCAAGAACAGCATTGGCAGTGCTTCCAGCAGCTTCCAGCCCTGCTGCCCAACCCTGCTGGATCCGTTTCTGGAGGAGCGATGACCCTGGCTGTGCCCGTGTGGCTCACGAAGATGGGGGCCCAAGGATGGCTGGGAAGCCTTCTTGGTGACTTTTGAACAGATTGCCTCAGCGACCAGGTTGTCCCCTGCCCAGTGGGCCACTCTTTTGGCCTCCTATCTGTTGGGGACAGCCCAGGCAGCCTATTGAGGGCTACCAGATGATGAGGCACGAGACTATGGGTGAATAAAGCTAGCCATATTCGACACCTTGGACATTACCCCTGAGACCCTTCAATGACAATTCCGGGGGAAGACATTTACATCATGGACCTGACCCCAGGTTGTGGCTCAGGAACTTAAGGACACCTGCTGGGGGTGGTTTCAGCCTGAGTGGCACTCTGCAACTGACATAGCTGAGACATTCATTGTCGAGCAGTTTATCCACATACTTCTGCCCCGAGGGAGGGCCTGGGCTCTCTGGTATTGGCCCACCAACCAGAAGTGGCTGGAATGGCCCTATGGCCTGTGTGCGTAGGGTGGTGTCGCCGCACACTGCCACCGGCCTGAGTGCCAACTCCGCAGCTCCCATTGGCTGGGAACTGGGGCCAATGGGAGCTGCAGGGGTGGTGCCTTCAGGCAGCAGTGTGCAGAGACCCCCGCCCCGCCCCCCCACCTAGGAGCCACTGCCAGAAGGGTGTGCGGATCGCTTTTGGGAGCCGCCTGAAGTAAGCGCAGCACCCCTCACCCTCTCCTGCACCCCAACCCGCTGCCCCAGCCTAGAGCCCCACACCCAAACTCCCTCCCAGAGCCCACACCCCTCCCACAACCAAACTCCCTCCTAGAGCCTTAGGCAGGTGTGTGTGTGTGTGGGGGGGGAGAGGAGTGGGCTGGACTGGGACCTGTTCTGGGCACCACCAAAAATTATACAAATCTGACGCTCCTGTCCTTGCTTGGTGTGGGGTGGTACTCTGAAGTAACAGAACTGCAAGTTTCCTGGCCACCTGGAAGCAGGGGTTGCAGGCCAGGGAAATGGCTTGAGAGCCAGAAAGGGCTGGTACTTTTTTCTTTGGTTTCCTGAAGCCCTAGGACTCTGCTTTTGGTTTGCTGTGGAAATATACTGACTTGTTTGAACTACCTTAACTTTCTCTGCAAGGGGGCTGACACCTTGAACAGCACAGCCAGGGGGCAGTGCTCTGGCCTCTGAGACAAAAGCAATGCTCACCCCTTTCCTCACAAAGGTGCTAGAGAGGCACAGCCGACTACATTAGTTTATTAAGTCAAGGCTGAGATGTGGAACGGTTGGGGAGCTTGTATTGCCACTATATTCCGGGGAGGGGAATAAACCAAATAACCATAAGAGAATTAGTGTCTGCTTTCACATTCTGTAAGGATTACAGACATGGGGGACTTAAAAAAAGGAGAGACTAAATTAAGGCATTTGACAATTGTGATAAGTCTTCAGCAGCACAAGAATATTATATGAATTATTTGAATTCCTAATTTTAAAAAAGCAAACAAGATACCTCAATGAAGAGCAAGATATGAAGCTCTCTAAAAATAAATAATTCATTTTTACTTGAATAAGAAACAAATAATATAGTCTAACATAGTGAACGCCAGTGAAAAATGAGGCTGGATCTGAGGCTGAAATAGGGAAAGAATAAGTTAAAAATTACTTAGACAAGTTAGATGTGTTCAAGTCAGCAGGGCCTGATGAAATACATCCGAGAATACTCAAGAAGCTGACTGAGGAGATATCTCAGCCATTAGCAATTATTTTTGAAAGCTCATGGAAGACAGGAGAAATTCCAGAGGACTGGGAGAGGGCATATGTAGTGCCAATCTATTTACAAGGAAATAAGAAGAACCTGGGGAATTATAGACCAGTCATCTTAACTTCAGTACTCAGAGACATAGTGGAGCAAATAATCAAGCAATCAGTTTGCAAAACCTAGAAGATAATAAGGTGATAAGTAACATTCAACATGGATTTGTCAAGAACAAATCATGTCAACCAACCTAATAGCTTTCTTTGACAGGTTAACAAGCCTTGTGAATAGGGGGGAAATGGTAGATGTGGTATATCTTGACTTTAAGTAGGGTTTTTGATACTGTCTGCATGACCTTATCATAAACAAACATAGGAAAATATAGGCTAGATGGAGCTACTATAAGGTGAGTGCATAATTTGTTGGAAAACCATTCCCAGAGAGGAGTTGTCCTTGGTTCAAAATCAAGCTGAAAGGGCATATTGAGTGGGGGTCCAGCAGGGATCAGTTCTGGGTCCCGTTCTGTTCAATGTCTTCATCAGTGATTTAGATAATGGCATAGAGAGTACACTTATAATGTCTGCAGATGGTACCAAGCTGGGAGGGGTTGCAAGCACTTTGGAGGATAGGATTAAAATTCAAAATGATCTGGACAAACTGGAGAAATGATCTGAAGTAAATAGGATGAAATTCAATAATGACCAATGTAAAGTACTCCACTTAGGAAGGAACAATCAGCTGCACACATACAAAATGGGAAATGACTGCCTAGGAAGGAGTACTGTGGAAAGAGATCTGGGGGTTAAAGTGGATCACAAGCTAAATATGAGCGAACAAAGTAACATTGTTGCAGAAAAAAAGAACATCATTCTGGGATGTGTTAGCAGGAGTGTTGTAAGCAAGATACCCAAAGTAATTTTTCCATTATACTCAGCACTGTTAAGGCCTCCGCTGTAGTATTGTGTCCACTTCTGGGTGCCACATTTCAGGAATGATGTGGACAAATTGGAGAAGGTCCAGAGGAGAGCAACAAAAAATGATGAAAGGTCTAGAAAACATGACCTTTGAGGAAAGATTGAAAAAAAATTGGGTTTGGTTTGGAGAGAAGAAGATTGAGAGGGGACATGATAACAGTTTTCAAGTACATAAAAGGTAGTTACAATGAGGAGGGTGAAAAATTGTTCTACTTAACCTCTGAGGCTAGGATAAGAAGCAAAGGGCTTAAATTACAGCAAGAGAGGCTTAGGTTGGACATTTAGAAAAACTTCCTGTCAGGTTAGATAAGCACTGAAACAAATTACCTAGGGAGATTGTGGAATCGCCGTCATTGGAGGTTTTTAAGAACTGGTTAGACAAACACCTGTCAGAAATGATCTAGTTATTACTTAGTCCTGCCTTGAGTGCAGGGGACTGGACTAGATGACCTCTCGAGGTCCCTTCTAGTCCTACCTTTCTATGAAATTAGAAAAGGTGCAGATAATCTCCCCGACTGTGAAAACTGGCATCTACACTTCCCATGGCCAAGAAAGAGTTTCAAAATTAATGGCAGGTACCTTCAACTAGAGCTAATCTAGCAAGGAACAATGTGCATTCTAAATGTTGCTGCCATTCAGTCCAACTCAAAAACTGGTTAGACAAGGAATTGACTGACAATAGATGGTGACTGGGGGAGGAGGAAGTTAAATTACAAAGCAAATGGCAACTGCTTGAAATTTGGAAGTGATAGGTAGCCCCTGGATTAGAAACTGTCTGCCAAGGAGGTGGGTGGACAATGATACAGAGGTGCCTGGGCAGCCAGGAGAGGAAGGATGGTCCAATGGTTTGGGCTAAGACGGGGGAGTAGAGTTGGCTGAAAGTTGTGATTTCTGGTTCTTGAGAAATTTGGCTTTTGAAATTTGGTTTTGTTTCCCTAAAAGCACTGGGACAGAACACATGGCAGGGCTGCCTGACAGCTGGAACCCTGCCTGAGATTTGGTGAAAGTTCAGCAAACCTAACTAATTTTTGTGAGAAGAGTCAGGTTTGACAAACTGGCATTTTACAAGGAAACGCTCTTTTTTGTCATCAAATTTCTGACCAGCTCTACTTAGGAGGCATAGGTTCAATTTCCTGCTCTGCCACAGACTTCTTGTGTGACCTTGGGCAAGCCACTTAGCCACTCTGTACTTCAGTTCCTTATGTGTAACGTGAGGATAATAATATTTGCCCACCTCCAAGGTGGGCTGTGAGGATAAATACATTAAAGTTTGTGAAGCACTCAGCTATCTGCCTCAGGCTGAATTGTTTTGGAAAATTTCCGCCAAAACGGCTCAGCCGTTTCCAGAAAAAATTAGGTTGTTTTCTTAATATTAAAAAAAATCTGTTAACCTGTTCTTTGAGCAGATCTAGCATCCCCAGGCTTTGTAGCAGCGATTTGAAATTTGTCAGGAGCGTGGCCTTTGTGTTAGGGATGTGCTTTCTGTTATTGCTGTGAAAATCCACCCACATTTGGGCAATCCACCCAAGCCTTTGAAAAATCACAGACTCAGAATAAAGACTTGATGACCTTAACAGCTAAAGTCTCCAAAGATTTTGTCATTGAGCACGCTTGAGCCTCTTCTAGCTCCTAGAAGCCAGTTCTCCATGGCAATTGCCTTACCCATGAGACCTTCCTTTCTCTCCTTGCAATCCCATGCCTCATTCACTATACACCTTCCGACTTATGCAACAAATGAGGCAGGGAACCTACAAATAACAATTCACCCTCAGAGCAAGTCCATTCTGTGCACTGAATGACATAGGGGTCCTGTTGGAAAAATAGTATGTGATCATGTAATTAAAGACTATAGCATAATGCATATGCATAAGGGGGCAGATTAACATTGCACTGGCAACCTTAAGCCTGCCATTTCCTAACTTGTGAGTGGTTGATGCTGGAACATGATTATTTGAGTAATTTTATATACAGCAAATCTGAGAGAACATCAGCACTGGAGAAACCCTCAAAAACATGCTTCCTCTGCTTTTCCACCGTGGTACAAAAATCATAATTGTCTATGAGTGAAGGGAGAATGGTTTCTCTAGCTCAGGGATTGGCAACCTTTTGCATGCAACCCGTCAGGGAAATCCGCTGGCGGGCTGGGACGGTTTATTTACCTGCCGCGTCCGCTGGTTCGGACGATCGCAGCTCCCACTGGCCACGGTTTGCCGCTCCAGGCCAAAGGGGGCTGCAGGAAGTGGCAGCCAGCGCATCCCTCAGCCCATGCTGCTTTCTGCAGCACCCATTGGCCTGGAGCAGAGAACCGCAGCCAGTGGGAGCTGCGATCAGCCGAACCTGCGGATGCTGCAGGTAAAACAAACCGTCCCGGCCCACCAGCAGATTTCCCTGATGGGCCTCGTGCCAAAGGTTGACGATCCCTGGTCTAGCTGAATGAGGATCCTAACCACGTATTATTAACGTATTATTATTGACCAGTCCAAGGGCTTGTCTACATAGTGCAGCAGCACCTGGGCTCTGCTGGTGAGCACTAAAAGTTTCCTAGTGCACGTTAATGTAGTTCCAGCCCCCGGTCTCTTTAGGCTTCAGAGCCTGAGCTCCCGTCCCAGCCGCAACTTCAAAGCACTGTGTACAGACCTATTTTTAGAGCACTAGCCTGAGCTCCATAAGCCCAAGGCTGTCGAACTGGGCGGGGAGGCTCACTGCTGTGCGCTGTGTAGATGTACCCTGAGTGCATGATGTGCCAGCAGGCACTAGACTTTACACCCCTCTGGTGTGGACTAATGCACCATGTAGTCAAGCCCTTAGTTCCCATGTTCCCTTTTTGCAAAATATTTCTGCTCATTTTCATTGCATCCACTTCTCATTTCATAACTTCCAGAGTCCTAACCTTAGAATGACATAACACATTTTATGTAGGAGAATTATTCAAAAACTCATCGGGCTGAAGTGGATGGGTTGCAGGGTGGTGGTGGTTTCGAATACGCAATAATAATTAGAGATGGCTGAATAATTAATCAACTGAAAATAATGCATTTGACAAGTTTTGCCTCCTCTTCTGCTGGTGAATTTTCCATGAAAAGATTGCGGTGTTTTTAAAATGTATTCATTATTCAAAATCATTCATCAAGAAATTCATTCATTATTCAAAATCATTCAGCAAGAGTCGGATTCTTTCGTACTTACTCATATTGAAGTGTGTCCGACTGTCTACAGAGTAAGCTATTGCCCTGTGCATGTAAGGATGGCAAAACCTGGTCCCAATTAATTTATTCAAATAATTCTTCATCTGTAACTTGCTCATCAGCAGTTCTTTGTGAGTATTTGTTATTCAGCTATGTGAACTGTTTTGATTGAACTTATAATTAACATGCCTGTATCCATTCCATGACTGCATTTACATAACTCTTTGAACTGGGTTTCCAGTACCAGTATCACACAAACTGGCTTTCTGTGAATAGTTTCCAATATTCACATAACATTCATTGTTTCTGCATTTTTTCGGGGGCGGGGGAAGACACCAGGAAACGTTCACTAAAGTGAGCAGAGAAAACAAACACAATAGGGACACAAGCACAATTGAAGTGAGCTCATTTAACAATCCACAAGATCATGTCTCAGTTTTCTTTGCAGTATTTGCCCAGCACCAATAATTAATGAGTGAAGAAAGGATTCCATTTAGTCAAACATATGAGAACAGTCAGACAAGAAAACACCCACACAATGCTACTAAATTCGGTCATTCTTTTATGTGGAAGAGGTAAAGGAGATATAAAAATTGTCTTGCAGCTAGCTAAAGCAAATGTTATGCTTTATAAAATGCCTTTTATATTGATTTGTTGAAAGGCTTTTACATTTTGGTGGTTTGCCAAGGAGTCAGCATGGGATAATAATTCTTATGGGTTTCGATATACATTTTTCACCCATTTTAGGGAAAGTACTTCTGAATGCAACCTTTTGATTGAATCAGGGCATTCCATTTCATACAATTAAGAACCTTTGCTGTTCTGCGAGCATTTTGGGAGGCTTGTACGTAAATAAGAACAATGGTCGGTAGAGTGGGATGTTTTAATCTTCACTGATTCACATCTAAAAAGACTTTGGAAGAACCAAGAGCTGAGAACATAAAGTGTAAATGCATGTTCTCAATTGTGTGCATGGAAGAAATCCACAGATATGAGTTAATTTCGGTAGCCTGAGCTAAGGGTTTGGATTGTCCACTTTTTTTCGTGGCCTTCCTTCTGGAGAAATGCTCACTTCTTCACTGGGCTGTTCTGAAAGGCAACATTTGACTGTGGGCTGTGAGAAAGGCAGGTAAGCCTTTCTCCTGTGTCCGTGACTTAGCCGTAGCTGAAATGCAGTGTGTGAGTTTTGTGAGTTAGGGTTTTAAAGAAACGATGCAGGTGAAAATGGGTAGAGGTTAATATCGATCTGTGTGAAAAATAACAGCATGGACAGGGGGGGAAATTTTCCCCTTTAAATGTGGAAAATAAATATTTACTCGAGTGGAAATTTAAGGCCAAATGACATCATCTGCACAGGGATGTGATAGGAGGGAAAGGTCAGAAGAAGTGCTTTGTTCCCAGGCCCACCAAAGTGGGTGATTGCAGGTGGTGGTAGGGCATACAGCAGGGGAATGAAATAGGTGGAGCCTTATCTCATCTTCCCTGTCACCAGGATAGCTGCACTGAGGATAGTGCTGGCTACATCTTTACAGAGTTGAAGTGGTCCCTTTGGCTAGGATGTCTCCCCAGCCCCAGGAGGCTCTAAGTCTTTAAAAGGTATAATGTTTCCAGGCACTCCCTCTGAGGCAGTGCATCTACTGCTACCTCCCCAGCATTGCTCAGTTTTAGGGTAGGACCCCACCAAATTCACCGTCCATTTTGGTCAATTTCATGGTCAAAAGATTTTAAAAATAGTAAATTTCATCATTTCAGCTATTAAAATCTGAAATTTCATGGTGTTATAATTTTAAGGGTCCTGACCCATGAAGGAATTGTGGGGAGGTTGCAAAGTTATTGTAAGGGGGGTTGCCGTACTGCTACCCTTACTTCTGCGCTGCTGTTGGCAGCGGCGCTGCCTTCAGAGCTGGGCAGCTGGAGAGCAGTGGATGCTGGCTGGGAGCCCATCTCTGAAGGCAGAGCTGCCACCAGCAGCAGCACAGAAGAAAGAATGGCCTGGTGTGGCATTGCCACCCTTACTTCTGCGCTGCTGCCTGCAGAGCTGGGCCCTCAGTCAGCAGCCACCACTCTCTGGCCACCCAGCTCTGAAGGCAGAAGTGCAGAAGTAAGGGTGGCATGGTATGGTATGGCCAATCTTACTTCTGCACTACTGCTGGCAAGGCGCTGCCTTGAGAGCTGGGTGCCTGGCTAACAGCCGGCACTCTCCAGCTGCCCAGATCTGAAGATAGTGCAAAAGTAAGGGTGGCAATACTGTGACCTCCCTAAAATAGCCTTGTGATCCCCCTGCATCTCCCTTTTGGGTCAGGCCCCTCAATTTGAGAAATGCTGGTCTACCCTGTGAAATCTGTATAGTATAGAGTAAAAGCACACAAAAGACCAGCTTTCACAGGAGGAGACTAGATTTCACGGTCCGTGATGCGTTTTTCATGGTTGTGAATTTGGTGGGGCCCTCTTTATGAGCCATAATTATGCCTTTATAGAGGGAAACTAGTGCTACACATACAAATAAAACAATTGGCATTAGCATATAAGGGCTAAAGATATACTTGGCACAGCTGAGGTGTGTGTTGGAAGGGCAGGAGAAGTGACTGTTAGCCAACTTTGCATTCTTCCCAAGCCTGAGTCTGTCTGGTCCCTGAGGATGCTCTAAGTTAGACCTGGCTGTCCATGGCCCCAAAGAACTATTGGAACTGGTAGTAGATATGTCCTGGCCATGCACCCTTTCCTCCAGAAATGCCCAATATGTTGGGACCAAGAGATGCATGGCCTAGAGAGGACCTAGAGCCTCTTCACTGACACCTGGGGATTCTATTTATACAAGCAGAATCATCAGGCAGCTGGCTGCACTGGCTTTCCACCTCTTTTATGCCTTTGGAGTGGCATAAAACATCCTAGAGAGGATCCAAGAATTGGGCTCATTGCCTGAAGCTCTTTCTCTATTCACAGCCACTCTGTCTCTGTCGCTATATTCATGAGCAGGAACATGGGAGTGCATTACAACTCCTATACGTTACCAGGCTTAGAGGGGAATTGTAATGTTTTCATGTTTCCATTTTGTAGCTATGTACTTGAACATCTAGTAGCAAATATGTAGAGTGTGTTTATGGGCTGTGGAATGGAGAAGGAAAATTGTTTTAAATGCAGTGACCAAAATGGAAACGGAAATCGTCTTTTTATTCAGAAGACAGATATAGCATAAGCAGAAGAAGTGCAGGTTTCCCCACAATGCCCACAGCCCTGACCAAGGGAGAACTCCTCTGAGATAATGCCTAGCTCTTACATAGCGTTTTTATCACTAGAACTGAAAGTGCTTTACAAAGGAGGTCAGTATCATTATTCCCATTTTTCAGATGGAGGAAACTAAGGCACAGGGATGTAAGAGTAGGAAAGTTATATCATCTCTGAATTTGGCAATGGTGCAACCACTGCTGGAATACTGTGTCCAGTACTGGTGCTGACAGTTTTACAAGGCTGTTGATAAATTGGTAGAGTTGTGAGAAGAGAGATGAGAATGATTAAGAGACTTGAAAACATGCCTTTATAGTGATGGCTCAAGGAGCTCAATCTATTTATCTTAAAAAAGAGAAGATTAAGGAGTGAATTGATCTTAGTTTATAAGAACCTACACTGGGAACAAATATTTAATAATGGGCTTTTCCGACTAGAATAGGAAGGTGTAACAAGATCCAAGAAGCTAGACAAATTCAGACTAGAAATAAGGTGTACATTTTTAACAGTGAGGGTAATTAATCACTGGAACAATTTACCGGAGTGGTGGTGGATTACTTGCAATTTTAAAATTTTAAAATTCAAGATTGGATGTTTTTTCTAAAAAAATTTACTTTAGTTGAAAAAGGAATGTTTTGAGGAAGTTCTATGATCTGTATTATGCAGGAGGTCAGACTAGATAATTATACCGGTCCATTCTGGCTTTGGAATCTATGAACTGTCTTGCTTAAGGTCACTCAACAGCAGAACCAGGAATAGAATCCAGGTCTCATGAGTTCTAGTCCACGGTTCCAACCACTAATGAGATGAAGAGGTAGCGTCTTTCCATGTCCATTCAAGCTCTGGCATGTATACTAAAACTGAGCACAAGGATGCCAATTAGACCAACTTTGCTGGTTTCAATTCACATGGGCCCCAGTCTGCTAGGAAGTATAGGCTGAAATAATCAAATAGTTATTGGGGATTCATCTAAGGGCAATGGTGTCTATCTGCCATCAGCATATACTGGATTTGAACTGATAACCTTACACCAAGAACACCTGAGCCATTTGCTTTTTCCGGAACAGGGTTTTGCATTGTTTCTACCCCTAGGTTATATCCTTTTGCCTCTGCCATTATAAAAGTAGCCACAGATTCTAATGTTGCTCAGTGGTTATCCAACTTGAAGGGACATGGACTCTCTGGATGCCCATATCTCTCCATTTGCAGTTAGAGGCATGAGTTGGAACCTAGTCTAGGAAGGGAAACTGGTGACTTTTTAAAAACAAGAACATCTGTGTTTAATTTTTCTTATATAAAAGAATTGAATGTTTACTCAAGAGGGAATTTGGGGCCTTTTGTGTGTTTTTTGTTTTATGATTTTTTTTCTTTTAGATAAAGGGAAGCCACACTGCTGTTCTTAGGCAAAGTAGTTTTATTAGGAAACTCTCTCAGGAATGAAGAGCTATTCCCCAATGCTTAAGCATTATTCTTTATAATTATGGATATTTTTTCCTCCAAAAATATTTTTTTAAGAAGCTGACATTTCAAAGGCTTTCAGTTCTGTGTGTCATTATCAAATAATCTTTTTTGTACTTGGCTGTTTATTATTGGATTGCAACAACGATAAAGCTCTAGGGGTTTTGTCTCCTTTGGTATGTTAATTAGCCATTTTCCCTTTGATCTTTTTCTTACTGAAAAGAGTGAAAAGCTATCTCGGTAGGGAATCTTACTGATGTACATTCATCCCCTCATCTCCATAATCTCAGGATCAGAGGGAGACAACAATTTCACTGCTGAATAAGGTTGCTATAGGCTTTAGTTATAATGTACTCTGCCTCTAAATAATCCCACCACCATTTATATTTGGAATATTGACAAGGAAACCTCTGAGAACAAAAAATGCAAAAATAATTAATTTTAAACTGAAAACTACCTTCATTAACTTAACTTTTTCTTCACGTTTAAAACTCATGCATATGCCGTAAGCCTCTTTCTTTTTCCTGTTGACTTCATGTATTTTCAGTAGTCATGGTAATGAAATATAGGATGGATGCCTAGGAAATGGGATGACTATCAGAAGAACCTCTTGAACACTGGATTGCAGAATAGCCTTCCAACGAAAGTGGTGAAAGTTGTATTGCTTGGGACATTTGAAGGAGACTGGGCATACGTATGCAGGGCCGTCACGCTGAGGAGACAATGTGTTTGAGGTTTTCAATCTCTCAGTGCAACATCTATAGCAAAATCCTTCATGTTTCAGCTAGATACTTTAAAAACTGCAGTCAAAATATGCCTTTGAGGGAGTTGGAACAGATCTACTGTATGGAACAATCCTGCAGTGGCAAGGGGATAGATGAGCTGCTAGATATTTTCCATATACAGTTTCTCTGAGCATGACCATACATTCCCATAGGAAAATGTGTGGGAGTAGAGAATTTACTAGAAAATCTCACTACAGAGATTCCTAGTTAGTTTCCTGCAGCCAGTTGTGTTAGTTACCAATCATCCTTGTGTGTGTGAAGGGACAGGCTAAAGAATGGGTTAGAGGCCTGGCTTCCTGGCCATGTGGAGCTCAAAGATCCACTGGGAATTCTGTCCTTCTTTAATAGATGTAATAGTAGTGTGTACTTCTAAGGCTCCTGTGTTATGTATTCTGCTCAGACCTTTTACACAGGAAATAGTAGCGTGAAATCTGAGTAAGTGGAGTGCAAAAGTGCCAGCAGTGTGGGTCTTTTTATTGATCTCTCCCCAACGTTGGCATTTGGGCATTGTTAGCCACAGACATCACATCACCCATTTCCCCTGTCATATTGTGTTTTGGACAAGGTTAAGGGCCCAGAGAGGCACGTAAGATTACAGCAGCTGAGTGCTTTATTACGAAATGACACAGAAGGATCAGCTGTACTTCTGCTGCAGTGAGACTTACCTTGTTAACTCTAAATGCCGACAAGCATATCTTGCGCAGGAACATCCTTTCTGGTGTCCTTATGACTTCATTCTTTAACACAGTTTTTCTCCACCTGCGGGGGTCAGGAAAGACAAGTGGTGTGTGTGTGTGACACAACAGCACTGAAAAATATATTACAATCTAAAGAAAATAAAATCTTGCTCTCCTGCTTTGCACACACCCTTACTCTTCAAGGCAGGGGCATGTACAAGGAGGGGACAAGCAGGGGCATGCCCCCCACAATAAATGGCGGGAGCAGAAACTTCTCTGGCCCAAGGGCTGAAGAGGGGAGAGCGGCTTCTCCAGCCCCAGGGCCACAGTTGGAACTGACAGCTCCTCCAGCCCCACAGCTGGGACAGGGAGGGAGTGCTCCTCCAGCCCCGGATCTGCTCTGGTTGGGCTGGAGGAGCTCTCTACCTCTCCCCACCATGGCTGCGAGGCTGGGGGCATTCATTCTCCCTGCGTCAGCCCCCAGGCTGGAGGAGCCCTGTGAACCCTCTGCAGCCAAGTAATTGTGGATACACATGTTCAGATGGCTCCACAGCATATGGATTTTTGTTGAAATGATGACTGTACTGCTGTTTATTTCTATGCATATGATGTATGCGTGTGTGTTGCTATTGTTTGATGTGTGTAATATGTGTGTGTTTAACGTGCCCCTCCAAGAGCGGTCACATTTAAATTCCTGCACCCATCCCTGATTAAATCACATATTCTTTGTCAACCTCTTGAAACACACACAGGAATTAAATTCAGGCTGATCATTCTTATCATTGATACATGTTTTTACTCTGACTTTAAGAGCAAATGTAATGTAAGGGGTCATGACAAATGTTGATGTTGAATAGAGGTTGCCAACCTGAGAGGGTTGAGAAACACTGATATAAATCAAAATCTGATTCTAAACAAGGCTAATTGTCAAAATGCACACTAAGTTAATGTTAAATGTTAACTTTAACCAACTCACATATAATACCTGAATCTCTGAGCTTGCTGGCAGCATTATACTTCCTATCTAGCCATCTCTGTTAACACACTGGGTTTCTTTATTTTCTGGCTCTTTACTTACTTCTTTGCTTTAACTTTAGTCTTAACTCTCCCATTTGTCTTTGCTGACTTTGGACTGGCTATTTTCTTTCTTCTTCTCTTTGTCTCTATACTTGACCTTCCTCCCCCCCCTTTTCCTTTCTTTTGGCTGCTTGTCTTTTGACATCTTTCAGCATTTTCTAGCCCAGAGTTTCCTTGAGGAGCTGATTCCTTGACAATCCTCTTCTGCATCACCAAGTCCATAATAAGATTTATCAATGTAACCACTAACACTCTCATTACAACCTTGGTCATGGACCATCTGAAACTTGAATCTTTGGGATGGAAACTCCTTTTTCCTGATTTCTGCAGTAGCTCTCTAAGGAGTGGAACTTTTTAAACCCCCGAGTGGTACCAGAGACTTTGCATGTTTTTTGAGTGGGGGCTTTACCTGCCCTCGCAGCCCTTTCCAGAGTACCTAGTAGCTCACTCTCCTTCAGCTCAGACCTTTCTGTAGTACAATGGGAAATTGAGAAACCTGAGATTTTTCCAATAGCTGGTCGTAGACTCCACTCACCTGGTTTCTCTCTCCCATTTGGGAAAGAAAAGATGGCAAGAATTATGCTTTCAATGAATTCCAGCAATGGACTCAAGAGCTGTCTCTTCTTTTCCACCTGTCCTGGCCAGGTCCCTCTTTCTTCTCCTTTAGTCTATTGAGTAATTAGTATCTATGTCTACACTACCGACCTTAGAGCAGCACAACTGTACCTCTGCAGCTGCACCGCTGTAATGTCTCCTGTGTAGCTGCTCTGTGCTGAGGGGAGAGAGCTCTCCCATTGGCATACGAGGGGTGGTAGCTATGTTGGTAGGAGAGTGTCTCCTACTGACATAGTGCTGTCCACACCGGTGCTTTTGTGGGTGAAACTTATGTCAGACAGGGGGGTGTAGATGGAGCCTAAAATACTTATATGCCTTGCTTTACCTCACATACCATGTATGTACCCTCAAAACACAGCTGTGAGGTAAAGTTGTACAATTCTCCCATTTTGTAGGTGGGAACCTGAGACACGGGGGGTTAAATGACTTGCTAGTAGAGGAGGGAATTGAAGCTAGCTCTCCTAAGAGAAATCATGTGAAATGACATTTCAGGTTAGCAGGGATTTTTACAATCAGATCTGTGAAAACATTGGGGAACTTGGGGGTCCTGGGAATTTTGCAGAAAATAATATTTTAAGCTCCAAAAGCCGCACCAAATGAACTGGTGATGATGTTTGTTTTGATAAATTTCACACTTAAAGTTCACCACCCCTCTCCTCAACCCCTCAGTTCATGGATGACTTCCCCCTGTACACTGCTGTCCATGTCCTCTTCCACACGGACAGCCTGGATCACTCCCAAGAGATGCTGCTGCTGGCTTCCACTGTACCCCAGAGGTTGCCACCGGGTCATGCTTATTATGACTAAATAGGTCTATCCTCCTCCGCTGAACCTCTGCAGAGCCCCAGCTTGTGGAAAGACTTCTGTGTTCCTGGTGGGAAAGTAGACAATATCCTTTTGGCTTTGTTCCTCTCCCCTTGATGGTTTAGGGCCACGGATCTGGATTTTCTCCTCCTTACTTCCCATCAACATTATGCAGTGAAGGAATGATAGGATATGATTGTTTTATTTTGCTGGATGGTGATGGTGGCCTTGAATTGGGGTGGCTACTTGCTTTAGACTTAGGGTAGAGGGAAGGTTGGTAGTGTCACATGAGGCATTTCATGCCAAACTCACCAAGAACAAGGCAACAGCCATAGATCACAATCTGGAAATCTATAAATAGGAAGAAAATACTGTCATAGAAAGCTTGGCCCATTAAAATGAATGGATGCATGGCAGCCTGCAGGATAGTTCTTGATCCTATGGATTTATTTAAATCTTTCCCACTTTTCTTGTCCTAACGACAATGGTACTTAGATTCCAGCTCTCACCTGTCAGCCGGTGACTGGTCCAGAGACACAGCAGCAGCTCACAGGTGTTCTCCTAAGGGCAGCAGCAGGCTCTTTCCAACTATTTGGTGGTGGTTTAAATCTGTCAAATTTGAAACACAAATGTGCTGAAGTTGCAAGCAATGGCCAGAGCATGTCAGTCAGAGAGAGCTGATAAGGCTGAGGGGAGAGCAGCTGGACGTGGCCATGCAGACAACCATTTCCGGTCCCATGTCACTGCTTCAACCTATTGACTCACCGGGGATGGGCAGTGTGACATTTTCACTGCTTTAAGCTTAGGGTGCAGAAAGCACCTTCATGAAAACACCCTGTGGCCTAAAGCGGACACCGATCCTCTACCCATTTGCTTCACTCACCCAAATGCTCTTCCATTTGCTCAGAAGCAAAGAGGCAGGAGGAGAACAAATGCTGTATAAGCTGCAAGATGCTACTAATGACAATGACTGCCTAGGGTCAATGTGGCAAACGTCATGGCTCAGTCCAAATGGATGTGTTTGTGTTTGTGTTTATTCTTACTTCACAGAAACAAACTGGCTTGATAATATCTGATTCAAAACATCGGGATTCTGTGCTGACATATGGTAGCATTAAGCAGAGAGGTGAACATCAGCAGCGCAGTTTGAATCTCAATCTGCACCCAAACTTTCCCGAAGTCCCAGTTCAGGAGGATTTGGATTCAGGGGTTCAGGTTCATTCATAACTGGAACGATATATTTAATATCCTTTCTGGATCTCACATTTGTAGCTTTGCTATTGGTAATGCCCTAATATTCACAAGTGACACAAAAATATCCCCTCCCTCCGCCACCAAGAAAAAAATCGGGAGAGGATAGTGGACTGTTCTACCTTGTAATTAGCTGAGATGCGCTGGTTACATTTTACAGACCTGATGAAGAACTCTGTGTAGATCAAAAGTTTGTCTCATCCACCAATAAAAGATATTACCATACACACACACACAAAATAGGGCATGAGCACAGAATATGTACACTGTATTTACCTTAACCCCCCCCCCCATCTTTGTTAAAAGCACATTAAGGTTTCAAAGTCAAGCACTCAAAAATTAGGAAATGCCAGAATTAATGTTGCCTTAATTTGGACCCTTTGTGCATATGCATTGTGCCTCATTCAGTGCACAGGATGGATGGTACACACTTAATGAACATTTATTGGATATTTAATTTCTTCTTATTGTTCCATGTGTGGCACAATGTTGCATATACTGCACACTTTTCACATCCTGCTCTGAAGACAGGATTCTTAATTTCCCCATGGGCTTTTCTATGGTGCTTATCACTATAGGAATTCATTGACAAATATGCATATAGAGACCTACAAGGTTGAGAAGGCACTCCAGCTGAAGAGGACTGCAGAAGCACCACCAGGGGAGGGGGAAATGGCCCCTTCACAGGTAGGAAGCTGGCTGCTGGTTACTTCTGCTTCCAACCCACCATCTATAGAGATAAAAAACTGGTGTTGCCTTAATAACAAGGGATGAGGAAACTCCCTGTAGGCTTGTGTGGCCAGCCCTCACTGTCAGTCTCCAAGGGTGGCCACACCTCTTCGCTGTTATGTACCTGGAACAACAGTCTGTACAGGGGGAAATTAGCTGTCTCTAGGGCTCAAACCCTCAGGCAGGGTAGAGCAGTGAACAGTTCAGGAGCCCAGGCCCTTAGGTAGGGCGGGGCACCAAGCAGTCTGGAACTCGAACCCCCTAGCAGGGTAGATCAGGTAAGCCCAAACTTCAGGCAGGGGTGCGCCCAACACAGTCTAGGGGCTCCAACAAAGGGTGAGCGCCACAACACAGTCTAGGGGGGTCCGGCAAAGCGTGAGCAACCCAGCAAGCGCAGGTCTCTTAACCTAAGGGTGGGGGGAAGAGTACTGCCACCCCAGGGGAGGGGCAACTCCACCACATCCCAGCCCAGTGGTCTGCCACTGGGGAATCCACCTGCAACACGCTGACTGTATCTCCAGTGGCATCACAGCCAGACGATAGTCTAGTTCCCCTGGGCTGCTTCCTATACTCCCCCTCAGGTGGCATCATCCAAGGGTCATTCTCTGTCTCCCTAGGGTACGCTGCGAGCGGCAGTCCCAGCAACTCTTAGGCATCTGGCGTGTCTGGCTGTACAGGGAGCTTGGGGCCCTCCACAGAACAGCAGAAGGCTTCTGCACAGCAGCAGGGAGAATGCATCTGGCAGCTCCTCTCCAACTGAGCCACCAGGCCAACCTTTTATACTTTCTGTTCCTGTCCCACCCCTCTGCTACCAGCATGGAGAGCGTGGCCTTCCAGGTTCCACCCAAAAGGGGGCAGCTGGCCGCCCCCCACTGTCAATCTCTGAGGGTGGTCACACCTCTTTGCTACACTCCCCCAAAGAGGAAGGAGAAGCCATGCAACCTCCAGGTTGGGAGGATCACAGCCACCATTCCCTAGAGGAAACGAAGGGTGGTGGTGGTCAGTGACCGCCTTCTAAGGGGGATGGAGTCATCCATCTGCCTGACATGGCCTGGCATCCCAGGAGGTGTGCTGCCCGTCATGGGCCCAGATCTGAGACATTATGGAAGGAATGCCAAGAATCATCTGGACCTCTGACTACTACCCGACGCTGCATTCATGGGGACACTAATGATACTGCAGGGTATGACCCTGAGAAAATCAGAAGTGACTACAGGGCTCTGGGAATGAGGGTGAGAGAGTTAGGAGAGCAGGTGGGGTTTGCATTGATCCTTCCAGTTAAGGGTAGACACAGACATCCTAGAGGTGAACATTTGGCTTTGTAGATGGGGTCACCAGGAGGGCTTTGGCTTCCTTGACCAGGGGTTGCTGTTCCAAGAAGATGGATTGCTCAGCAGAGATGTACTCCACCTATCAAAGAAGGGAAAGAGTATCTTTGGATACAGACTGGCTGTCAGAAACCGTGATGGGGAGGGCCAGGCCTAGCGGTCAGAGCCATGGTGATCAGAGCTGAAATCAGGAGTGCAAAACAGCGTTGGAGCAAGGCTGGAGTGAGAGCAAGACTGGATCAGGACTAGGAACAGGGCTGGAGCAACAGCAAGGGCAAGCTAGGGCTTGGGGAGTTGGTTGCCACTATCAGGCAGAGGAGAGTTCCAAGCCCTGGAATGCCATTGAACAGATTGAGCTGCTGTTCCTCTTGTGAGGCTCTGCCCTGAGAGTCACAAGTCCAGTTCCAAGTGGATTGGCTGGAGCCTAGGACATGAATGACTGATCAGTGCATGTGGCTTAATCAGCCTCTAGTTCAGGGATGACTCATTACCTGCGCTGGCTAACCTAGTGAGGCAGACTTTAAATGAGGTCTGATGGAGGCAGCAGACAAAAGTCCACAAGTAAGTCCAGAACGTGGAGACTGGGTGAAGGGTCAGAAGCTGTGTGAAACATGTACAATCATAGTAGGGAGAAAGGAGAGACAAGAGGGAATATCGAGGGGAAATCTAATGAACATCTTAGATGTCTGTATACTAATGCAAGAAGTATGGAGAATAAACAGGAAGAACTAGAAATACTAGTAAATAATCACAATTGCAACATAACTGGCATCACAGATGGGATAATACATACGACTAGAATATTGGTATAGAAGGGTACAGTTTGTTCAGGAAGGATAAGCAGGGATAAAGGGGAGGAGGCGTTGCCTTGTATATCAAGGCACGGTGGACTGCACTTCACCCCGTGCTTCACTCTCGCCCACAGGCGCCCCCGCAGCACCCCCTCCACCCCCAGTTCCCATTGGCCAGTTCTCAGTCAATGGGAGAGTGGGCCTGTACTTGGGGTGGGGCAGCACACAGAGCCCCGTGGCCCCCCCACATAGAAGCCAGACGAGCTGCTGGCCGCTTCCGGGGCACAGCGCAGTGTCGGAATGGGTAGGCACTAGCTTGCCTTAGCTGGGCAGCAGAGCCGACAGGACTTTTAATGTCCCGGTCGGCGGTGCTGACCATTGCCGCTAGGGTCCCTGGGTGCAGAGCAAGGCGACCCAGTGCCTTACATGCCGTGACCCGAACTTTGAAAAACACTGCTCTAAGCTGGGTCTGGGAGTCAGGAGACCTAGGATCTAGCCCTATCTCTGTTGCTGTATGGTCCTAGCCAAGTCAGTATAGGTATATCTACAATGCACACTAAGCCTGAGTCTGTGAGACCTGGGCTTGTAGACTCGGTGTTTCCAAGCCCTCCTTTGAGAGTCCACAATGCATTGTAAACCTGGGTTTACAGTAGCTGGACCCACATCTCACAGCCATGCTAAGGAGCCAGAATTTACCAATGTACATTGCCAAAGAGCCACAGTAATACATCAGCAGCTCTCCATCAACTCCCGCCCCTGCTCCCAGCGTCTCCCACCCACCGGCAGCCCTGCTGATCAGCACCTCCCCCTCCCTCCCTGCACCTCCCAATCAGCTGTTTCGTGGCGTGCAGGAGGCTGGGGGTGGGGAGAGGAGCGAGGGCACTGCTGGCTCAGGGGAGGGGGGGGTGGGAAGAGGTGGGGGCAGGGCCTGTGGCAGAGCCAGGGGTTGAGCAGTGAGCATCCCCTGGCACATTGAAAAGTTGGTGCCTGCAGCTCCAGCCCCGGAGTTGGTGCCTCTACAAGGAGCTGCATATTAACTTCTGAAGAGCCGAATTTGGCTCCGGAGCCACAGGTTGGCCACCGCTGGCCTAACAGGTCTTCTGTGGCCTTATTTCTATGATTCTATGAAGGCCCCTATGGTTTTGTTTACACAAATTTGCGCTGATTTAATTAAGTCAGTTTCCAGGCTACGTGTATGGACCTGTAGGTGCTGACTCCATGGAAAAAAAATTATGAGTGCTTAGCATCTGCTGGCAGCTGCCTTATCAGTGCCTCCCTCTCTCCTTAGTGCCTCCCGCCCACTAGCAGCCCCACCGATCAGCACCTCCCTCTCCTCCCCGCACCTTCTACCCGCCCCAGTCAGCTGTTCTGCGGCATGCAGGAGGCACTGGCAGGGAGGGGAGGAGTGAGGGCTGGGCACGCTTGGGTGAAGGGGTGGAACGGTGTAGGAAGAAGCGGGGAAGAGGTGGGATGGGGTGGAGCGGGAAGAGGCAGAGCGGGGATAGGGCCTGGAGTGAAGGAATGGAGTGAGGGGAGCTGAGGCAGAGCCAGCGGGGAGCACCCTTGGCACATTAGAAACTTGGCGCATATGTATGGACTCCTATTTCATAGGATGTAAGGCTGGAAGGGACCTCAGAAGTCATTTGGCCAGCCCACTGCCCTGAGGCAGCACTAGGTACACCTATACCATACCTGGCAAGTGTTTGTCTGACCTGTTTTAAAAAAACATCCAATAACAGATTCCATATCCACCCTTGGAAGACTATTCCAGTGCTTAACTATCCTTACAGTTAGAAAGTTTTCCTAGTAATCTAACCTAAATCTCCTCTGCTGTAGATTGATCCAATTATTTCTTGTCCTATCTTCAGTGGACATGGAGGAAAATTGATCACTGTCCTCTTTATAACAGCCCTTACCATATTTAAAGTCTGTTATTAGATCCCCCCCGTTAGTCTTTTTTCAAGACTAAGCATGCCCAGTTTCATTAACCTCCCCTCATAGGACAGGTTTTCAGAATAGAAGTGGCTAATGTTGTTATGCTAAAATCAGTTTGTTACTATACTGATTCTGTGCTTGGGTCACCTTATACTAATTTTACACTAAAATACACCTCTACCCCGATAGAACGCTGTCCTCGGGAACCAAAAAATCTTACCGCGTTATAGGTGAAACCGCATTATATCGAACTTGCTTTGATCCACCGGAGCGCGCAGTCCTGCCCCCCGCCCCGGACTGCTGATTTACCATATTATATCTGAATTCGCATTTTATTGAGGTCGAGGTGTAATTCTGTTGTGCCTGTGTGCAAGAAGAGAATCAGGAGCACAAAGAAAGGCAGATGATAGAAATGGTATGAAGAAAATATGAGGCATAATATGAGCCAACTAAAATACCCGTAGACAAATGCAAGAACGAGGGAAACACAGGAGAGGAATTAAAACTAGTATAAATTGAGGGTGATTACGATCTTGCAAAGATGTGGCAGGATATCTGTTGTAAGTAGAATGGCAGGCTTTTCCGTGTGCATGTGGTAATTGAGGCTGGGATTTACAAAGGACCCGTAGGGAATTAGGCACCCAAAGGTGTCTAATTTCTTTAGGCTCATTTTGAAAATCCCAGTCTATGTGCCTAGCTGAGCACAGTTCAAATACAATAACTGATTTGTGCATGCATGTTGGGTGTTGGCATATATAAATTAGGCACACACAAGGCTAACAGTTTCTCAGTGATTAAGGTGAAACCAGAGACAGTATAAAAATTCACTATTGAGGTAGAAGGCTGGGACCCTGTAATTAAGGCCTAATAAAGGGCAGCTCTCTAAAAAAAAGTTTCTTGCATTGTTTAATAACCAGTCTAGACACAGAATGAGCCTGCATGTAGACAATATTTTCTACCAGGAAGATGTGGAAACTCACTGGGCCCAACGGTATACAGTGGCAGACTATCCTAGTGGGTCTCAGATACAGAGCAAGGGCATTTTAATTAGCCTCTAGCTATATGGGGTGATGACTGGACCAGGACAGGGTTCCAGTTACTGTACCTCCAAAATCTATGTCAAAGGGGGTGATCAGATCTAGAGAGTGTCAAGCTTAGTTGCATAGATCTGCAGACTGTTCAGGAGGGCATGGTTGCCCTCTTAGGTAGAAAGTCTACAGCAATATTAACAGCACATAGCTAATCTAACCAAGTTTACCATGCCTAAGCCTAATCTTACAAGATAAATTAATTACATATGTCATTATTTATTTACCCAAAATGAATATAAAGGGAAATAAAAATAAAAAGAGAGGTGTGCTTCTATGTTAGGAATAAAGCCAAGTTATGAAAATGTTCTTCTAATTCTCTTGTATCAGTTTTCAAAAAAGTTATGTCTAGTTGGTGATTATTTACTTTTTTAAAATAATGATAATTAAAACAGTAAGTAATGAGGTGGTGGGAGGATTACATGTTCCTCCTCCTATTCCTTGGATGGAAATCAGGGGCTTCAAATGCTAGTGTAAAAGATGAAAGGCTTGTTGTGTTGGCAACTTTACAGTGGTTTTTCAAGCCTGTCAGATAGTCCTGCTGTGGCATCAGTTGTTCTTCTGGATGCCATATTCTTCTCTGATTTGATTAGGAAGATTCTATCATTATTTAAATGATTTTTCCTTCCTAAATTAAATTGACAATAAGAATTTGCAGATCATTCTATTATTTATTAACATCCTCCAGCCCTGTCATTGCTACACCTCTTACAGAGAAACTTAACACTCTACCCCCAGCAATAAAAATAAAATACATAAAAATGCTACCTTGTATTGAATTAAAGTATTGGAAATGCAAAGCTCTACCTTGATGTTGGGAGCAAGGGGGTGTGTGTGTGGTATGTTTGTGTTACTGCAGTCAAGAAACAGAACCAATTCTTTTCAAAGTAATTGGCTTCCTGCTGTCATAAGTTCTGAGGAAATTTTGACATGTTTGTGTTTAGCTGTGTACTCATGCTGTATTCATGCATAATAATGCACTGTCCATATTGGACAGATGGACTTCCTCAATCAAAAGTGAAATATGCAATGTATCTCCAGCAATCCAAATACCAAGCCACGTGTGGGTGTGTTGCGCAATATATAGCCTCTGTGTGTGTGTGCCTTTAAGCTATTTCCTTTGGAAATAGGGCTGTAAAATCTCTATGTGGCTAAGTGAAGAAGCAGTAAACAGAATTCTGAAAGAGTTCGGCTACAAAGTTTACAATAGAGAGTGCTGAAATCCTCGCTTGGAAGAGTTTGGAAAGGAGGCATGCAACTCTAATTCTTTAACTCAGTCTAGGGGCTCAGAAATAGATTTCCCACACCATCTGGCAGGAAAAAAATAACAGGCTGAGACTGTGGAGAGGAAACAAGTCATTGACCAAAGGTTTTTCAGTCAAGCATCATTGAATAGCTATCAGCCTCCTTCCCATCCTGGAGTGCTCAGATTACCCAGTGAACCTCTTCATCAAAGTACAAAATTCAAGGATGTATGTATATGTGCAGGAGGGTGAGGGTTAGGCTTTAAAATAAAGTGATCTATGGCTATAGTTGAAAAAGCACTCTGGTTAGTTACAGTAAAACAGCATGTGAAAAACAATACACAAGAATAGCTGGAGTTTTGCATTAAGTCACAAAGCAATTATAATCAAAGGGAGCCTGGATAAATGTGATATGAAATCCTGACATTCCCTTGGGATAACATAGCCCTGCAGGTCTCTTCCTGACTCATGAGTTTGCATCACATTGAAAGAGGAAAATAGGACACATTAGCTGATACAATGTAGATAAAGAAGTAATAAACCCCTCGCTATTAATGGTTGTCTGTACAATCTAACTCCCTGCTCTTTCTCCTTTGCCATAAATGCATTTCTAATATTTGGAGGGACAAATTCTCCCCTCCTTTACACCTGAAGTCAATAGAGTTTTGAAATGTAGTTGAAGGCAGAATTTGGATGGAAAAGCATGGCTTACTTGTGCTTATCTATCAGTCAAAGCACAGTGTCTGTGCTTGGCAAGTGATAGGTAATAATAACAACAACTCATAATAATCTGTCTTTGCAACAGGTTTATTTTGCACATGATTATTGGATTTTATTCTGTGTGGCAAAAGACAAAGATTGCAATCAAAATAAAATATGGCACTAAATATTCTAGGGAAATGAAAGAAATACAAAGGTGATTAAAAATGATCCTTCTATTTTGAAGACAAACTGTCTAAATATCAGAACAGCTGACAAATATCAGAATATTAAGGGCATAGCTGTTTGTCATGTCTACACTGTTTTCTTCATTATTTTTGCTGCAGTTCCTCTTCTTGCATTGCTTCTAAGTTCTGTCTAATATTAATTGTTGTTTAAACGGCACATGACTCATTTAGAGACTGATCCAATATTCTTTGAATTCAATGGGAAGATTCCTATTGTCTCCAATGGGCCTTGGATCAAGCCCTAATTTAATGATTTGGTGTCTCTCTCTCTCTCTATAGTTAGTGTATATTTCTTAAGCATATGAATAAGCTATAGTTTCATGGGTGGCGGGTATCACAGGCCAGGAGAGGCCCCGCCCATGCTCCGCCCCAGGCTCCCTCCTGCTTCCCACCCACGCTCTTCCTTCATAGCTGGGCTGGAGCTGGGGCTAGGGCTAGGGGGTCCAGTCTGCGGGCCAGGACTCCAAGTGGCTGGGGCCATGCTTCCTGTCTGCCTGGAGCTCTGGGGCTGGGGTCGCCGTGTCTCCCACCTGCCCGGTGTTCCGGGGCTGGGGGCACTGGGGGCCGCACCTCCTGCCCACCCAGCGCTTGGGGCTCAGGGTGCTGGGCAGCCCACCTGGTGCTTCTGGGCTGGGGTTGTTGGGGGCCGGGCAGCCCACCCGCCTGGTGCTATGCAGTGGCTGCAGTGGTGGAGCTCTGGGCTCTAGCGGGGCGGGGCCTCAGGTGTAAAGTTCGGGCTGGGGGCTAGCCTCCCTGTGCCAGCAGTTCATGCGTCGCCCATGAGGTTTTCCTTTTACATTGTTAAGTGCATTGTTAGGTGCTCAGGAAAGTTGCCAGATTGGCGACACTGAAAATTCAGGCACAGGACTCGTGGCATGTGCAAACTTCCCCTCAGTGCCTGGCCAATTTGCCTGTACCTTCACAGAGGGCCCACCTCTAACGGTGAGAGGGTATTTCAGTCTCTGGGTGCAGGGAAATGTTGCACTCTCACCAGAAACTACCAGCAACGGTGCCAGATGCAGCTGAGAGCTGTGTGGGCACTTACTACTAGGAATTGGCCTGAGATCACCAGCCTATTTCCTAAAGGCCACACCACAGACATCACAATTTTAGTTCCAAAATTCAGGTCACTACTACTAACTTTGTCTAGATTCCAATTAGTGACCTATGGTAGGGGTGAAAGACTGCATATCTCATTACCAACTCCCTGAGTTCTTCAGGTTCCCAAAGCAATTGTATTTTGCTCCAAGCCTGCTCTTCCAAACTACTGATTTTATATTTTAGCTGAGCACAAGCAGGATTTTAGTCATTAAGTGTAAGCACAGCATTTATTTTATTGTGTAAAAATCAACTCACCCAATACTCAGCACAAAGCCTGGAGAGTTGAAATTTAAGCACAGTGCTCTTTGCGGGTTTAATAATCAAAAAATAATAATAGAGGATGGAATCCATCCCATTACGCTCCCATGGGTAATGTGCCGAACAATTCCTATATGGCAGCTATTCCAGCTTGGCCACCATATGAACTCTCCATCTGTACCTCCTCTCCTACACTGTTAGGGGCTACGATGATCTTAGGTGGTGCAGAGGGCCTTGTGCAGTATTTCCTCCATACAAATATATTTCCCTCAAGTCCATGCTATGAAATGATTTATGTCAATATTATCCAAATTCAGCAGAACAGAACACATCAGCCTCAGGAAATCTTTGAAACATCTGAGCTTACTGATTGTCTGACAATTCTGAAAAGTCACGGAGGACTGAGGAGGTAGTATAATGTACCAAACCTCAAAAAGGAGAGACAGCTGATTTTGGCAATTGCTGTTGGGGGAGTCTAATTGCTGTCCTTGCTAAAATAAGGAACCAACACTCTGAGAAATATCACTAAATATCAGATGATAATGGAATCTGTTTGTAAACATCAAGTTTTGCAAGACAAACCTGATTTTTCAAAATATGTAATTACAAAATTAGGGCCAGATTCTGAAATCTGATCTACTTGGGTGGATTCCTGAGTTCATATGTAGCCCAGTGTTACAGGCAAGTAAAATGGCCCACTTGGGCTAATCAGGTTGTAGGATCAGGGCCTCACTGAAGCAAACATTTATGATTGGATACACTATTTCACAAAAATCTTATTTTCAGTATGACTTCCAATTGGCTTGGCTGTGAACAATCTCGTGGGGAATGCTAGATGAATGCTAACAAAGAAAGGGATAGATGGAAATACATTGAACGGGGGGACGGGTACACAGGGGTGCCACATAGTAAGGTGTTATATCCAATCTTACTTAACATCTTCATTAAGGTCCTGAGAGACTGGGTAAACAACATGTCAGCACAATTCACAGGTGGTACTAAACTGGGAAGCACTGCAAAGATGAGAGTGGACAGAAATAATAAAAAATTGACCCAGAAAGGTTAGAAATATGGGCAGGAAACTAAAAATAAATAAATAAAAGAGAGATGTGATCTTTGAAAAATGAAAAGTGCGAGCTGATACATCTGCAGAAAAGAATTAAAACACAGATCAATGGGGAGAAGAAATGGAGAGATGTTGAGCAGCAAAGCTGTAATGCAATTTGTGTTGCATGTGAAGAAACATCAGAACATGAAAATAATAATAGTCTCTATATGGCTCTGGTTGCCACAGCACCTTTAATATTGTGCTCAGTCCTTAAATAACTTCAGCAGGGCCAAGATTTCACCTCTCATTTCTAGAAACATTGAAAAAATAGAGGGAATTCAAAGAAGAACAAGAAGGATTAAAGTGGTGAATGGATTGATTTATGGGGAAAGAATACATGGCTTAGCAAAATGATAGTTTACTGTGGGGATGCAAAATAACAGTATACAACTAATTCAAGAATGCAAACACCAAGAAAGAGAGAAATATTAATTAGAGAGGTATAAGGAAAAATGGGATAATTAGGAAAGGGAAAATGCAGATAATACTTTCTGACAATGAGATCTATTAGATTATGGAACAGCCTCCCTCGGGAAGTAATAGAAACCTCATCACTTGACATATTTTACATTTTCATGGGATAAAGCAATAACAACAGTAATTTTCAATTCATTTGTATTATACACTACTTCTTTAGATAGAGGTCTTCTTTAAAGGGGCCATGTCTCTTCCCCTGCTCCCTTGCTTAATATTTATATTTGGTCAAATTATTTGTTGCAAGTAAATTATGAGATTCATTATCCCTTTTTTCCTGTTTTTGAGTCATACTCAAAGCAAGTCTTGATTTGTATGAATGATTTGTATTCGTTACACATAAGTATTCACCAAATAGTTTCTGAGAAAAAATTACAAGCTACACTTGTCCCTGAACTGTTTACTTTGACTATTTATTACTCATAATGTGGGGAATGGGGGATGGTTGGTCAGGCCTAATCGTTAGAGTCAGAAGCCTGGAACCAGCGCTGGGGTCAGAGTCAGGTGCCAAGCCAAAGGTCACAGCCAGAGACAAAATCAGGAGTGAAGCCAGGGTTAGGGTGTAGAAGCAGGGACCTGAAGTGAGGTAGGGAAGTGGGAACGGGGAACAGAGGGGGTCTGGGATAAAGAAGGCAGGCACAGGCTGAGGGCCAGGAGCCAGGAACAGGCAGGGCTCAGGACACAGGCAAGTAGGCAGGGCCCATAGTAGCAGCCAGCCAGAGATTCAGTTAGCTACTCAGACAACTTCCTGTGCCACTTTTTGGTTTAAATAGTATGTCCCAGCCAATTGGTGGGGCTGGACATCTACCCCAATTAGAAGCTTCATGGGCAGGGACCTTTGTGAGCTAGATCTTCACTAGCCCCTCTTCTGCAGTGATGGGTGGTGGCCATGGTCTGAGTCCTTCCTGGGAACCTCGAGGGCCAGGTGTGATACCTGCAGTCCCTCACACATAATTTGTGATTGGTCATTCACAATTGAAATGATTGACACTTTTAAATGGGAGAACAATAAGAACACAATGATTAAATGAATGGCAAATAATTAACAGTAACAAAATGACAATAGGATGAAGTTCAGAATGCACAAAAACTTTCAAAAATAAACCAGCAGCCATCCAAATACTTACAATCAACCAATAAACTAATTCAGTGAATAAATGCACATCAAACTTGATATGTTTATTCATGAAAGTATATGCATATCCCCTTTTGTATTATCCTCCCAACTCTACTTACCTCATACCTTTCCAGAGTGCTTTAGCTGCACTCATAAGAAATTTTAGGACAGCATGAAAGTCGACTGTCCTGCCATTTTGTGTCTATGCTGTTTATTTACTCTCTCTGGCTAAGTGATTTTATTAGAACTGAATTTCCCCCTGTTGCCTTTCTGTGTCTTTTTGCAGTTCTGTCCTCCAGTGTTTGCTAATCCTCTAGTTTTGATCATGGTTGGATTTACACCAAAGAAACACTCGACAAAGAAAGACAGGAAGCAGCTGTGCAGGGTGCAGATACATACTTCTTATTCTGAGTTTAGTTGATCAACTTACTCCCTGGAACCCTCAAAAGAGTCCTGCGCTGGGCTACAAGTAGCAGGAAGTGTCACTGCTTGAAGACTAACTGATGCTTCACCATTGTGACAGAAGCAGCTCCAAGGGCTGCTGTTGAAGGACCACTACACTAGAACGTACACTATAGAAGTAAGCTTGCATTGGCAGTGAGATGGACTAGATCACCTCCTATGTCTTTTATCAACTCTAATTTCTATAATTTCATGAAGGATCAATAAGTAAAAGACTTATCCCATGGCATTTACGTTAAAGACAATACTCTGCTGTTGAAAGCTGTGGACCCTTTCAAATTAATAGGGCGCGGGTGGGGAAAATTAGGTGAAGTTTGATGAAATAACAGCATTTACACACACCAAATTGTTTCTGGTCAGTAATGCTATGTAAAATGTATGGTTACCGTTACTAAAAAAAGTAGTTGTACAAAAAAATAAAGAACCACCGGGAAGGTGGTGGAGTAGAGGAAGCTGGGGAAGAAACAGACAAAGCCAGTAGGAGAAGACACCCTTCTTCCCCTCTTCCTCCACAGATCAGATATACTGGGAATGGGGTCCTAGGAGCATTTCAGAGAAAATGAGCCAGACCCTCTCCTGGAAAATCATTATAGCTCCACTGATGTCAGTGTGCTCAAAAGTGTTGTCTGGCATTTATATGCATATAAATATATATTATATGGGTAACTTAAAAACACAATAGAAAGGTGATATTACTAGGAGCTTTGCCTGCTTAAAGAATGCAAGATTTGGTTATTTGGTAAATGAAGGACACTCTCCCTCTCTCTGGTATGTCAGACGCCGGCCACCTGGGGAAGCAGTGTGGTCCACTGAACAAGCACTAACTCAGGAGTCAGAAATGCTGGATTCCATGCCCAGCTTTGCTACTGACCAGCTGTGTGATTGGGCAAAACGTTTCACCTCCCTATACCGCAGTTTCCCCATCTAGAGATAGAGGATAATGGGACCTATCTTCTTTTGCAAAGCCGTTTATGATCTACAGATAAAAATGCTATGTGAGATCTAGGTGTTGTTATTAAGTAAGCAAAATGCCTCAGATCCAATGGGGAGTTTTGCCAGTGCAAGGACTTCCTGATCTAAACGTTTGTTAACAATAATGAACAAAATTGTATTTAAATTATAAGACTGATTTTTTTTCTTATATCGTTACTGCATTCTCTGTATAAACATGTTTCTCAATATGTACTTTGTGGGAAAAGGGCTTAAAAGATTAGAAATAAGCTGAGGTGACATAATTCAATAAATTCCTCTTCTGTATTCAGGCTAGATACCAATTAGTTCTGATTCTTCCTTAATTTCCACCAGGTTAAAGAAAAGATGGCTTTGAATTTGATAAAGATGATTTGCTTCTACACTGCTGTGCTTTAATAATTCTCAACTATATTTTAACCTGCCACTAGGGTAGCCATGGCTTGTTGGCTCTTTGTGATCCTGAATTATCTTCTCAAAATATACTTTATTAAAGAGATGAGTATTTTTACTGACATCTTTGTAACAAACAAAACCCTCTGGTTCTAATCACAAAAGAATTTAATAGCCAATGGTCTAATAATAATGTGCAAGAACATGACATTAAGACATATCTCCTTTGTATGCTTTGGCTCACATGATTAACTTTGGTTCTGTTTTCAAGGAATGATTATAAAACTAAAACAGAAAAATAATCCCTACCCTTCACATTCATTTTTCAAACAAATATATCTGTTTCTTCTTAATGGCTTCAGTTCCTGGTGTTTAAATCTTGAAGCTATTGTACTTGATAAGATGCTCTCATTAAACCTCCAGAATGTGCATGCATTTGAGAAATGCAAATTGTTTCCAGCCTTTATAGGAATCTGCATGAAGGTTAAAACCATGCAGAAATTGTTTATTGCACAGGGAAAACAAATTTGAAGGAGCAAAACTTTTCAAGGTCTTGTAAAAGTTTATGTTCCCATTAGAACAAACCTTATCACCACTTGCTGCATTTCATTTGGGGAGTTTGAAGCAGCTTCCCTGTGGTTTCATGTGTTTGGGAAACATGCTAATGGTCGTTTCATGATTAGTGTTTGTGATTACGGAGTGTATAGAATGAGATCTGGAATAGACTTTAGAGGGCAACGAAATTCTAAATTGTATAGCCAAATAATTCACAACAGTAACTCTTGTAACTTTCTTGTACTTCTTGTAACTTTCTCGGCGTGGGAGTTGGAACAGGAAGGAGAGGGAAGCAGTTTGATGATCTTGGAGGTTTAAGCCTTGTCTACAGAGGTATTTCAACCCCTGGTGGAGCAGCTGGACTCGTACTTGGGCAAAACCCTGGCGTAGGATCAGTTTAAAATGGTGCTATGCCACATTTGCAACTTACCCCACTTTGAAATTGGGGCTTAACTGTATCCCTGCAAGTTGTACTGAATCAATGTGAGCTCTATACGGGAGGGATGAGATTCTGTGTTGCTTCCTAGAGCACCAGGTTTTGAGAGGGGGTCCTTTTAGAGAGCAGCCTGCAGCTGTCTTGCTCAGCTACTCTGCTGCTGGAAAACCTTCTCCCGCCGCCGCCCCCGCCAGATCCGGGGCTTTAAGAGCAGATTTGCAGGGAAGCACAGGGCTGGAGTCAGACTAGCAGCCTAAGGAATTTGCATCAGTGCAGCTACTCCACTTTGGGCTGAAATCCCAGCAAAGACAAGGGTGTACAGCCAGATTCGGATGCCCTTACTCACCTTGAGTAGCAATTTACACTCTGAGTAGACGCGAAGAAATGAGACGACTCGGGGAGCAAACTGCTACGCACTGTGATTTAGGATGTTGGAATCCAGCTCTTATCTATTTATTATATGATGTCAAGCTGAAGATAACCACGTGGGCGTTGCAGTTCTATTAGAGCGTATCTGGCCGCTCCAAGTTTAGGCATCGTTGCCATTTAAACTACCCCTTCCGTCTCATTATTTTGTTTTCTCTTGCAAAGTTTTAAATCCTGTTTAACGGATTTGATTCCCCAACAATCTGGCGAAAATTAGTGTATCCTAGGCTTTTGTTTCAGGAACAAATGTGAACTTTCGGGGCAGAAGGGTTTTGTTTTGACTTTTTTCTCCCCAAAGCACCATCATGTGGTTTTACTAAACTGAACAAGAGGAACAAATTGCTGCTTTCCTCGCCTGCATTCACTCACACTTTGCCCTGTCTGTAGCACAGTTTCGGCTTTATTTTGATTTTTTAAAGCTCCTGCAGAGGTCCCCATTCGGTTCCGAGACTCACCTTTTGTCAGGATGTGCTGGCAAACTTGAAAGCCAGCAAGCTTCCCACAAAACTTTTGATGTGGAGATCGATTTTTTTTAACCTAACCCAAGCCTGACAGAATGTAACGTGTGTGTTTCAGCAGCTCAGGGTTGTAAACACAGCATGCTAAAGCCAGATGCCAAAAAGGGACCCGCATCATACAGTTCCTTTGTTAGCTCGCCTGTCACTCAACGGGTGCAGCGTTGATCTTGCCTCGGAAAATGTCTCTTTCCTTCAACTCCAAATGTCCTTAGTGAATACAGAATGCTTTGTTTTTCATACGATTGTTTATTATAGCAGTAGTCATATGTAATAACAAAATCCCAACAGAAAGCAACATAGCACTCTCCCTTCCTTAGGTCAAGCATTCACTGATCATTTACACACTATGGAGGACTGGTGTGATTATAAAATCGGTCTAGTAGCAGCTAACAAAAATAATATGTACTTCGGTTTGATATACTAAACGTATGAAAAATAAGGTCCAGATGTCATACTTATGTCATAATAATCAAAAGCACACCTTGAAAATGAAACAATAGTACCTGGGTCAATAGTGGGTTAGTACAATTTAATTTTCTATAAGATGTAAAAAAATATTGAACATTCAGATCATCAGCTGATGAGAGATGCATGGTATGGAACTTACAGTAGAAAACGAATATTAATTATTCCTATAAAAAGTGTTCAAAAATAATGTTGACAATATTGATCTGATCTGAAACATACAAGCAGAAAACCCCCAAAGTAACCCCTCCCCCACATACATACACAAAACCAAGCAACCACACAAACGAATTCTAGAAATAAGGCAGAACGCCTTCCCGGTGTCACTTGGTTTCAGTTATTTATTTGAAATTTCTACCTTATTTTTGGACTCCATTGGTCTGTTTAGCACAGTTGATAAGTTATGTCTTTTCTAAGTGTGCATGGAAGAAGAATCATTTCTCGAGGAGCAGGTCAATACTTATGTATAGCGATGCTAATATACATTAGAAAACCATACACTTTTTTCATCACTTTGTAAACAATGGTTAGAACTGTCAACAAGGTGACACTCTGGCACAGTCAGGGAACTTGACACCAAACGATTTGTTGCCACCCGGCATTTGGGCAGATCGTTTCATTCCCTTTGAGCCTCCCACTTTTCAAACCACTCGCAGCTTCCTCCGTGCAAGGACTTTAAACAGAAATATTCTCATTGCAATATTTTTATGGGCCTGCGCACGCACACTCACACCTTAATCATAAACCATACACCTAAAATATCAGTGGAAACCTCCCTCGCTTCTTTCTTCCACCACCTAAGGAGACAGTATTGGTACTAAGAGTTGGTGGGCTTCCTGCCTGGTCTCTTGAAGGATTAAACTCAGGAGTTTCTCACTGATCAGCCCTGATGAATATTAAGCGAGGTGGAAGAAAAAGGACAGTGTTAATTCATATTCTTTAACTCATAAAAATATCGAAAGGACTAATTATGTTGCCTCCATGCATACACAAGTAACCGCTAATGTGGTTTCAGAGTCGCAGCCGTGTTAGTCTGTATTCGCAAAAAGAAAAGGAGGACTTGTGGCACCTTAGAGACTAACCAATTTATTTGAGCATAAGCTTTGGAGCATTTATATGCATAAATGCATTTCGAGCATTTATTTATGCTCAAATAAATTGGTTAGTCTCTAAAGTGTCACAAGCCCTCCTTGTCTTTTTGCTAATGTGGGAATTCCTGTCATTATCATTCTTCTTCCTAGCTTCCTCCTACCACGCCACCCCGCTTTACTTCTACGCATATATGCGTTTGGTTTTTTAACATAGTGTTTGTATAAGAACATTCTTAAATGTATTACAGGGAAAAGTCCTCTGCTTTTGTACATCTGGAGAGCAAGTTAGTGGGAAAACTTTAGTCGCCAAGTTTGCTAGAGAACAGAGCAATGTGTTTGCACGTGTAATTGACAGATTGTTCATTTCTTGGGGGAATGTCCCACTGAGTCCATGCAGGGGACACGATGACACTGGTGTCCCTAGGGATCAGAGGATTGGTCAGGGGAGATGCTGATTTGCATATCCTTATCTATATAATCTCTGGGGAAGGGCGCAGAGAGCAAAAAGGCAAGCTGTAGCCTGGGGCACGCAGAGGTACTTAAAGACTCCTGGCATCAATTACACAGCAGAGAGGTTTTGATTGCTGGGATGTGTTTAAAGGGGGGACAGTGATCAGTCCGGGCATTCAGGAGTGGGGGCTTTTGGTCTGTTTCTCATCTGGCCTTTTTAAAGCTTCCACAACACAAAGTGCCAGTGGCTTTTTTTGAGGGCTGCGTGGTAGGATCTCAGGGGTTATGTCTCCTGGTCTCACGTTGTCCAGAGCGGGACTAAGCTCTGTGCTGCTGTGTCTCCTGGTCGCAGGGTGCCTGGGTGAGACGGTCAGGTACCACGCGGACGAGGAAGACGCCCCCGGTACAGTCTTTGGGGTGCTGTCGGACGATTTGCAGTCCAGCTCTGGGGACAGACCCCTCGGCAGTTTCCGCCTGATGGAGCAGTTCAGCAACAGCTCGCTGGTGCGGGTGCGGGAGGGGGACGGGCAGCTGAGCATCGGCGAGGCAGGGATCGACCGGGAGCGGCTGTGCGGCCCGTCCCTCCAGTGCGTCCTGGCTTTCGACGTGGTGAGCCTGTGGCAGGAGCAGTACCGGCTGGTGCACGTGGAGCTGGAGGTGCGGGACATCAACGACAACGCGCCGCGCTTCCCCCAGGCGCACATCCCGCTCGAGGTGTCCGAGAGCGCCGCGCCCGGCACCCGCCTGCCGCTGGAGATCGCCCTGGACCCGGACGTGGGCTCCAACTCCATCCAGAGCTTCCGGCTCTCGCGCAACAGCCACTTCGGCATCGAGGCGCAGACGCGGGCGGACGGCGGGAAAAGCGCCGAGCTGGTGCTGCTGCAGGAGCTGGACCGCGAGACCCAGGCCGCCTACACGCTGGAGCTGGTGGCCCAGGACGGCGGCAGCCCGGCCCGCTCGGGCACGGCCACGGTGAGCGTCCGGGTGCTGGACGCCAACGACAACAGCCCGGCCTTCCCGCAGGGCTCGGTCACGGTGGAGCTGGGCGAGGACGCGCCGCGGGGCGCCCTGCTGCTGGACCTGGAGGCGGCCGACGCCGACGAGGGGCCCAACGGCGAGGTCGTCTACGGCTTCGGCAGCCAGGTGCCGGCCGAGGCGCGGCAGCTCTTCCGGCTGGACCCGCTCTCGGGCCGCCTGACGCTGGAGGGGCCGGTGGATTACGAGCGGCAGCGGACCTACGAGCTGGACGTGCAGGCGCAGGACCGGGGCGCCAGCCCCCTGGCGGCCACGTGCAAAGTCATCGTGCGCCTGGCCGACGTGAACGACAACGCGCCGGGCATCAGCGTCAGCCCCCTGAGCGGCGCCCCCGCCGGCGCCGGGGTGGCCTACGTCAGCGAGGCGGCGGCGCGCGACAGCTTCGTGGCGCTGGTCAGCACCTCGGACAGGGACTCGGGCCCCAACGGGCAGGTGCGCTGCGCCCTCTACGGGCACGAGCACTTCGCGCTGCAGCGCGCCTACGCCGACAGCTACGTGCTCGTCACCGCCGCGCCGCTGGACCGCGAGCGCGTGGCCGAGTACAACCTGACCCTGGTGGCCGAGGACCTGGGCTCGCCGCCCTTCAAGACCGTCCGGCAGTACACGGTGCGCGTGAGCGACGAGAACGACAACGCGCCGCTCTTCTCCAAGCCCGTCTACGAGGTGGCGGTGCTGGAGAACAACCCGCCGGGCGCCTACCTCGCCACCGTGGTGGCCCGCGACCCCGATCTGGGCCGCAACGGGAAGGTGCTTTACCGGCTGCTGGAGACGCGGAGCCCGGGCGGCGGCCCCCGCTCCGGTCTGATCTCCCTGGATCCCCACAGCGGGTCCGTCCACGCCCGGCAGCCGCTGGACTGCGAGGAGCTGCCGCTGGCGGAGGTGGAGCTGGAAGCCTGCGACGGGGGCGCCCCCCAGCTCTGCCAGCGGGCCCGCCTCAGGGTCCGGGTGGTGGACCAGAACGACAACGCCCCGGTCATCACCTCCCCGCCGCTGGCCAACGGCTCCGCCGAGCTGCTGCTGCCCGTCAGCGCCCCCGCCGGGTACCTGATCGCCCGCTTCGCGGCCAGCGACGCGGACCAAGGCGCGAACTCCGAGCTCTCCTACGCCCTCCGGGGCGGCGCCCACCCGCTGGTCGCCCTGAACCGGGACACCGGGGAGCTGGCCCTGCGGAGGAGGCTGCGCGGAGGGGCCTCGGAAGCGGCCTTCCCGCTTGTCGTCGCTGTCCACGACCGCGGGAGGCCGTCGCTGTCCTGCACGGCCGCCGTCCGGCTCATTCCCACGGACACACTCCCCTCTAGCGTGGAGATCGTGGTCGTGCAGCCCTCGGCCGAGGAGCGGCAGCGGCAGCCCCGCCTGGACCCCTCCGTGGTCCTCATCGCTGTGCTGGCCGGGGGCTGCGGCTTGCTGCTGGTCGCTATCATCGCCGTGGCCTCCAGCTGCAGGAGGAGCAAGACTCACTTCCAGCGTGGGCCCGAAGAGCAGGGGGGAGGCCAGGAAGCCGGGCTGCTGAAGGGCTCAGGCTCCCAGGCCTGGAGCTCCTCCCCGGGCCAGGCAGACTTCTGCCAGCTCTCTGTTACCACCGAGTCTGAGAGCCCCAGTGAGACTTCCCAGGCGGAGGACAGCAGCAGAGAGTCCTTGTGTCATTCTGCCCAAGGGAGGAAAGCCAGGAGCAGAGGGTCCCAGGTAAGCACACCTGCTTCCTTTTCAGCGGCTCTGCAATTAATCCATCCTTTCAACTCCCAGGAATCTTTAGTAAGCGCTTGACATAACATCCCATGAGGTCACCTACCCAGTTCAGCTTGATTCATATCTGGACATTTTGGTCATAGAAGAACTAGATCTGTTCGCTTGTAGACATAGTGGTCACTGGATTGGGAGTCTGCAGATCTGGATCTGATTTCTGACTCTGCCACTGGGTTACTGCTTGTATTTCACTTCTCAGTAACTCAGTTTCTCTGTCTGTAGAATAGGAATAAGTGTATGTACCTACTTCTGTAAAGTGCTTTGAGATCTAGAGATGAAAAGGGTTCTATCACAGCTAAATATTATTATAGAGATGTATATGTGTTTTTGTTGATATATAGTGACTATGGCTTATTTCTGTTTGTTGTAATTATTATTTTTCTATTTATTTGATATGTTAGAATCATATTATCCATCCACTTGCAGTAAACCTTGTGCTTAAATTATTGTGTTTATATTGAGAGGTGCAAAAGTATTAACATGGCTATTTCTTCCTTTTGTCAGGGTCAAGTTCTTGTTCCTTTTCATTCCCCATCTCTTTGGCAGGAGCAAGAATCTGCTTCGAGTTTAAGGTAAAGTAGTGTTTTTCTTACATTTAATATTTTTGGACATTTACAGAATTTCACATCCAGGCAGAGTATGGAAAAGACAATACACTAATGGTTTCCTTTTGCTTTCAGCTCCCATTCAACTCCTGATCAGTTTAGTGTGAAAGACAGTGGGAAAGGAGATAGCGAGTTTAATGATAGTGATTCTGATATCAGTGGGGAGGGGTTAAAGAAGCCACCTTCACAGACAGCTGAAAAGCAAGTTGGTAAGTATAAATTTAACTTCAAACTCTTCAGGGCAACACGTATAAAAAGATAGTAAGTTTTTTTAGGCAGAGATCATGGGCCTGAATCACCACTGCATTACTGCGGTGGTGAATCAGTGGAGTTACACAGGCATGCAAATGGAATGCCCAGTGAAGAATCAGGTCTTCTAGCCTTAATTTGCCAAAATGTGACTATGATTTGTGGGTCTTCAATTTTTAGGTGCCTAGCTTAGCACACTTTAAAGGAGTCTGATTTTCAGAAAGTGCTGATTCCACACTTTACGGTGTTTCAAGCTGAGCATCCCAAAACTCAGATACCCAAAATAATTTGTCACTTTTGAAATTTTAGGCCTCTGTCTTTCTATTTTTTCTGTAAAGTGTCTACAACATGTTTGGGCATTTAGCAAATAAAATATATTTACAGTTACATTGCTTATTGTCAAATCCCTTGTGTATCACACTGGTTTTGCTATTACTAAAGCCCTGATCTTGGAAACACTTGAATTCAAATTGGGTTTAAAAAAAAACCAAGGAGTCCTTGTGGTACCTTAGAGACTAACAAATTTATTTGGGCATAAGCTTTCGTGGGCTAGAACCCACTTCATCAGATACATGGAGTGGAAAATACAGAAACAGGTATAAATACCCAGCACATGAAAAGATGGGAGTTGCCTTACCAAGTGGGAGGTCAGTCTAACGAGACAATTCAATTAACAGTAGGATACCAAGGGAGGAAAAATCACTGTTGTGGTGATAATGAGAGTGGCCCATTTCAAACAGTTGACAAGAAAGTGTGAGTAACAGTAGGGGGAAGTGTTTCTTTTTAGGATCCGAGCCTAATTTTAGGACATGATGTTGCTCCCATTGACATGCATGGAAATCTGCCCCTTAACCAAGCACAGAAGTGTGGTTATGTTTTTCTTGATATATAAAACTCTTTTTGTAGAAATAAACACATCTAATTGCATAATGCTGGTGAAAGTAATGGGAATTTGATATTTCTCTCCTGGCAGAACATATTAGATCACTGTATTCCAGAAAAAAAAATATATTGTTAAAACATTACTTCTCTTCCAGGTACTACAGCCAGTACAGATGGATGGACTTACAAGGACACAGAAAGATATTGTAGATTTTATGTCCAACAGTCCCAAACACGCAAAACCATCCCATTGCATTATGAAAATGATTATATGATTGCATATTCTACAACACCAATTTATCAGCCCATCCTTCAGCTCGGGAAGTCCAATTTTCTTCCACAACAGCCAAAGCTGAAAGAGTGTTATCAAGTTAATATTCCTAAAACTGAAAAACTATATGAAAGAGTTCTAAGTGGTGAGCCAGAAATGCCACCAACCACTCTGGCGAGACAGTATAAAGGACTAAATCACCCTCCACAGAACACTTTACTCCCAAACGCCTCTGAAGTAGCAACGTCATTCTGACATAGCAATGTAAAAACATCCAAAACTGTCATAGGAATGGACTAAATATGTTTGTGTTTATGTGTAAATGTTACCAGCTGAGATGTGTAAATGAAATGCCACCAAAAAATCAAATATAACTTTAAATTATGGCAAAAGCAATCAATGTCTAGACAAATCATCCTTCTAAATTTATCCTTTATATTTACCAAAGACTCAAAATTAAAAAAAATCATATTAAAGGACATAGTTACTGCAGCTAAAGAAGGATGGGGGAAGCAAAGATTTGTGTTTTATATTGAAACAATTAATGTAAATAAAAAGTGTAGATCTAGATATACATTTAAAAACTAAATGTATGCCTGTATCTGTTCTGTTTCTTATGAAATACTTATTTCCTGATTTATCAGATAATTCACCTGTTCTATTTGTGTTAGTGGTCAAATAATAAATGCAAATTTAGGCTGCAATCCTGTAACTGGAAAGAGGCAAGCAGAACCCTTGTGTCCATGAGGGAGGATAAAAGCCTTAGGGTATGTCCACAGTACAATTAAAAACCCATAGCTGGCCTATGCCAGCTGACTTGGGGTCATGGGGCTCAGGCTAGTGAGCAATTTAATCGCGGTGTAGATATTCGGGCTTGGATTGGAGCCCGGGCTCTGGCACCCTGCAAGGGGGTGAGGATCCCAGTGCTCAGGCTCTAGCTTGAGCCCAAATGTCTGCACCACAGTTAAACTGCCCTTTAGCCCAAGCCCATGAGCCCAAGTCAGCTGTCATGGGCCAGCTGCAGGTGTCCAATTGCAGTGCAGACAAAGTGTGAGTAAAGGCTATAGTAGTGGGCTCTTAATAAATAATCAGGAACAATATCTATGTTGAAGGACTGAGTAGTTCAGGGTAATGAAGAGCCATTCTAATCTGGTTGGGGATACTGATGTTCAAAAAATCACATTCTCATTGGCTGGCTGGGCCTTTTGGATGATGCCACAGCTGTATCTCAATCCCCGCAGTGCATAATTCGTACCGCGTCACTGATTCACACATAATAATTCCCTACACATATTATATATGTGTGTGTGTGTGTGTGTGTGTAAGAGAGAGTAACACTGATGTGGAGGACAAAGATAATAAGGCTTGGTTGGCCAGTAGGTTCTACCACATTATCAGTGTTAAATGAGATCTTTTGTGAGTAGGGGGATGAAGGGAGGCATTTAGAGATGGGGAGAGAAGAAAGATTTGAAGGGGAAAGTTACACCTAAAACAGATTGCTTTTTCACAAAAGGCCAAAGGGCCATTTCAGCAGCTGTTTGTTACCTTTCAGACATGGTCAGCTCAAGTTCTAGTGAAAAGCAGAATCCCGGTGCTGTTCAGTAAAAATTTTTATTAAAGAGAGTGAGTTAAATTTGGCTTTGGGGCCACAAACTGTTGTTAATAAGGCAGGTTAGCTTCTTGAGAAAATGGAGAGGGGGCAAAGGGTTCCTAATAGCACAGGGAACCTTAAAAATAGAGTTAGAGAAAATAGCATTTATAACTTTTCTCTCATTTCTCATGTTATGTTACTAGGAACTACTTTCATAATTCATAAATTACATCTTAAAAAGTGAAAATAAAAATTCTGAAATGCAAAATGAATGAGCCATATTCTGGCAGCAATAAGCTACTCCAGGGTGTGTGTCAGGAGGCTGTTTTGCTTTGGAGGTTCTTGGGTGACTTACAGCATTTACTCCTGTGACCAAATTGTGCACCCATAGCCTACTAGATTGTAGTCTGTAAGAAGCCTACAATTTTATATCTTATTGCTATATTCACCTCTAACTCATTCTAATCTTTCTCAGTAGAAATGAGTCTTGAACCACAATCATGAATCCAAATTCTGGATCTGAACTTCGTATCTCTGGAATGGGGCAATACAAAAATCATGGGTGCAAACACACACTCCCAAATTTGAGAGTTTGCAATCCAGGCTCGAATCAAAACTTTCCAAAATTTCAGTGTTCAGCTGAGGTGGTTACACTGAGATCACACAGAGCTACATTTGAACTGCATACTTGGCTATACAGAGACCCACACTTGACTAGTGTGGTTTACACTAGCTAGATACTGCCACACTGGCTGCCTGTGGTGTTGGTTCAGGGTAAATGTAGTTACATGGCCTTTCTTGTTACATACCCATGGCCTGTCCTCTGCACCAGCCATTATGAGGTCAGCATGGGGCCCCTTTCAGGGTTAAGTTGTGTGCAAAGCTTTGCATCATGGGAGAATTTCACTCTGTAGGAGCCCAGGAGTATACTTAGTAATGCAGCCACTTGGTGATATATTTTCCTTTTGCACATCCTCCATTTTACATTTCTGCTCTAATTCCAATGACCTAGTCTGGAAATCAGAATATTGATCTCTTATTACAGTAATTCCTGCTCCCAACCAATGAGCCCATGTCAACCATTGTGATTGATCTGGCAGGTTGGGAACTGCCTCTAGTACATCTCTCTGTTTCCAGATAGCTGTACAAGAAAACAAAAGTAGGGACATGAATGAAAAGGCACTGAAATGATGTGTACAAAATCAAGGGGCTGATTCCACCTCCAAATAAATTCTAGCTACCTCTGCTTACCCAAAAGACTCATAGAAACTCTTACAGGACCATTTTCAGAGCTAGGAACATGGAGTACTAGCTAGGCTGAGAAAGAAAATGTTAGTTCATCTACAAAACCAGGCCTGAGGTTGCAGCCCCCACTCAACCCCTCAACTCTGGGTGGTTCTCAGAAATGGGCCCACAGTCATAAAAAGTAACTTTAAAAACAAATAAACCCCTAATTTAAAAAAAAAACCTCCTAGGAGGAGAGACCATTATAATGGCCGCCAGATCTATCCATCTGTAACAGGGCATTTGGCAATCCCCCAGCCCTGCTATCCTGGGTCACTACAAAAACCAGTTAGACTCCCTTATTTTAGTGTCCACTCTGAAGAATATATTCAGGGCACCTCCACCAACACCTGTATAGTACAATACAACAATTCTAATACATATGACCCTATTGCTTTCAGACACTGGGAGGGAAAGGATTCTCTTTCAGTCTAGCTACAGCTAGCCCTAGCCCCCTAACACTTCCTTCTTGCCTTTTATCAAGCTAGTCAGTTGATGAGCCAGTTAGTTCCTTCAATCACCCAGCCTCCCCATCTGATTGGCTAATGCCTCCCTATTTCCTCAATCAGCCAGCACTGGGGAAGATAATTGATGCCACAGTGACTAGAGTGCTCATCAATCTGTTAGGCTTCAGCACCCTGTCACATCCTCACAATAGATTCCCTACTTCCTTACACATTGTGCAGTCAATTGCACCTGTCAAAGTTTGTTCACTGAGGGAAAGAAAAGGTACTATTCTGACTTGGCATAGTTTTGCACCTGCTTTCCTTTCCTTTTGCACATCTGTAAATGACGACGTAAGGTGCAAGGCAGTGCAGACACAGGCCCCTTCCTGCCCAGCATGTCCTGGCTACCCTAACTATAGTATCTGCATGCAGTTGTATGAGGGAGTAGCTTTTGCTTTTCAGGACAGGTCCAGATCTGGTTGGTTTACTGGAGGCAACAGCTGGAATTTAGCATTGAAAACCAAATAGATCATAACGCTAACAAGTCCAGATACATTGTATTATGTTAAATGTATCAAATACATCCTAATTATATGACACATATAATGCATGCAATACATTACCTGCTCAATGCCATGCGTTAGGGAGCTGTGCTGGGATATATGAGATAGGTGCCAGCTACAGCAGTGAGTGGAGAAAATGTGAAGACTGCAGTACCAAGCTGGTTAGTGGGGACACACTGAAGGGTGGTTAGTGGGACTCTGCATTTTTTCAGGTGCAAATGGTTGCGATACTTATCTGTACCATTTGCCCTGGAAATGGTGCACTCCTTTAATGTAAAGGGGCCTTGGAAGTTTAGAGTGAAATCCTGGCCACACTGAAATCAGTAGGAGTTCTGCCATTGACTGCAGTGGGGCTAGGATTTCACCCTTTCTATATTTACTGATATGTATGTATTTTAAGGCCTTCAGTGGTACTCCCCAAATATGTCTTCTTTTGATAGATGAGTGTAAATTTCTGGAATGAAAATATAAGCTACCCAACTGTAAGAATTCTGAAAGAAACAACAAATGGTGGGCACATCAATTTTCTAGTTGCATATCAGACAAGACAGCATTTTTGATTGGAAATAAGTAAGTGGCTAATGTGCTAAGCTAATGTTATGAGTACTGCATTACATCTGGCAAAGTTCAGCTTTGGAAAAATCCAAGGCTGCAGTTCTTTTACAGTACATTTTATTTATTCACACATACACAATAGGAATGAAGTTAAGGGGAGTTCACCTACATATTTACAGTATAACCTCTACAAGAGACTGCCCTTATTAAAGAACCTCATGTCTTCAGACATAGCTCCAAGAGATTCCCAAATGTGTGAATTATAATTGTGCTCCAACTTTGCTGAAAAGATCATTTCCATTAAGCAATTGATTATTCTCAGTCCTTTAAGTGATGTCTCAAGATGGGTTTCACTGTATTGTAATTAGCCAAGAAGGAAGCAAATCACTTTAAAACTTAGTCCATGCCTGTAGTTGCTATTTTGTGATATGCATGAAAATTAATTGCAGTTTAAATTTACTGAACACAAAGTGAAGCTGGTGAGTCACAATTTGCAGTTCATTGAATAAATGTCAGTTATTGATTTTTGTGGTTGAGGACTAGAGAGGTAATGGGATGTTTGCTCTCATTAGAGGTGGCGTAGCACAAGATACCATAAAATGTAATTAGGGGAACATCAATCATTTAAAATATGCAGCAAAGATTAAATATATTGCCATGCACAGAGGAATGAAAGAACTCATTAACAATATAGTCTAATGCGACAGCATGAGAGGGCTTGATTTTCAAAAAAGGAATCTTTCAGTGTATTGAAGATCATAACAGGCTGTTCTTCAAGTTTTAATTGAGGTTCGAATCTAATTTTACTTCTGTTAGGATAGACGAACTTTTATGTACGTGGATTTGTAAAAATTAGTGTTTGTTAACTGTTGATTAGCAGAACTTTTCGCTTTGGCACACTTAAGATCATGCAAATACCTTTTGAACTGTGTATTCAGCTCATCTTTGCCATGTTGCTGTGGTGCAGATATTTGATGGCAGCTTAGTCCAATATATTTTCATGTTCCTTCTGATATCTGACTTGCAGAGAGAGACAGACAGTGAATCAAGACAGTGTGAGAAACTGAGAGGTAGGGATACATCAAGGCTTTGGCTGGCTGTAAGCACACTTCCTTTCAGTCTGCTGGTAAAAAAAACAGGGGACAGCTAAGATCCTAAGTTTCTTTTTATTCTTTCCCTTCAATTTTGCGTGCAATGTGAGATACAGTTTTGGTGGGAGTGGTTCTTGCTCCTCTTTAAAGTACTATTCCAGTCAATGGGCTATTAGAAAAGCTCAAGACTTGGAGGTCTGTAGAAAAGGCTAATTTTAGCTCTTTGTGTAGTGAGAGGATCCAGTTCTTGTGAACTATGAGAATTGTGGCCCTCTGATCGCTTCTTCCTTGCCCACAGAGTCCCTCAAAGGGTCTGTCTTAGGTTGTATTCCTTTATTTATGCTGTCAGGCTGAAGCAACAACTGGGAACTAAAGTCTCCTAGGAGGAGAAACTCTATCAAACGGCTTTATTAATTCTTCCCCTCTTTAAAAGTTGTAGCTGTAAAAGTCACTCACTCAAGGGACCTTTGGATTTTATACACAATACAGTTTTAAAAGCAAGGGTCTGGGAGACAGGCCCTTCTTGTGCTGGGTGCTGAATGGAAGACAAAGGTCTACCATAAAGAGATTCTTTTCTCCTTTCAAAAAAAGAAAAGGAGGACTTGTGGCACCTTAGAGACTAACCAATTTATTAGAGCATAAGCTTTCGTGAGCTCCTTTCAGTAATTATCAGATAGTCCAATCCTTATTGTTTTGCTTAAATGTAGCAAAATTATACAAGCATTCCACCTTGTGTTATAAGCTTTTTTTCTTAGATATTCTTACTTTCTTTTCCCTGGTAAGACCAAAAAAAAAAAAAAAAGGCAGAAACTCTTCTAGAGCTCATATGTGCTATTTTAAGTCTGGGCTCAGAAAGATTTTCTCTTTTCTTTGTTAGTTTCACTTAGATGAACCCAGATAATCTGTATATATAAATCGAGAAATATTGGCAGCTTTCAAGCTTCTTTTCATTCTGAGCCTGACATGGAAATTGTATTGCATTAGGAAGATTTTAAAAGTTATTCTAGAGAGGACTTTTCACCAGTATTTGAGTCTCTGGCAAATCATTTGCTGGATCCCCACATTATAATATCCAGACTACTTAGGATTGCAAATAATAGAAATGTTTTTTCTTTCTCTGAATTGCAGCTCATGCTCCCCAGGCCTCTGGCCCCCATGGCTTTTCTTGCTTAGAGAGCTTTCTTTACCTATATAGTGATCAAAAAGACCAATGATCTGTGGATACAGAGGGACCAGACTCTGTGAATCATTGTCACCTCAATATAAAAAAATAATCTAAATCCCCTCCTGTTCATTGGCCCAGTATGAGGTTGTTCAAGGTAGGGGAAGCCTGCCTTGTGACTTTAAACAACTTTGGGAAACTGGGTCTGAGGCTCCTTTGTGCAGACCAGACCCGCTCAGACAAACCACCAGGAACAAGGGTTTATTCTGTAAAGAACATAGAACAGGATTATAGTGCAGCAGCATCCTCTCTGCTGGCCTGCTACCTGCTCCCAGCTCAGTCAGTGCTGAGACCTCCTGCTGGGGGTGGAGGGTGGGGGGGGGGGCAGGCAGAGGGTACTTCCTGGCAGGAAGTTCTCTCTAGATGCTGCAGTTTGTAGTCCACAACTTGTAGTTCCCAGGGCTGCTGTACACTGGACCTTGGTCTACAGTAGCATCCCTTCCTGTGCATGACTCCTCTGCCATCCAGTAATGCAACATGGCTGTCTTTGTTTCCTTGCTGCCATTACTTCCTTCAGGTGTTTTAGTTATCATTAAACAAAGGGACATTTAATTGTTCCCCCATGGAAGGTGGCTACCATGCCCATCAATTTCAAGAGATTTGTGATTGCCCATAGACCAAAGACACACTTGCTGGGAGCCACGTAGCCTCTAGCATCACAATATTAAATATATACCGATTGCAACTTTGAAATATAACCCGATTGATAATAGGGGAGCCAGAATTCATTATCCTTAACACGTGCAAAGAACTGTTTCTGTGACACCTATGGTGGTATAATGTGAATAATGCAAAAGGTAGCCCGAAGGGTTTCTATCCAGGCAATTAACTACTGAGATCATGTTGGCCGAATGTTTTCATCTGTGTTGCTTTGTTCAACAGTAACTTTAAAGAGTACATAAACAAGTAATATGCACAGTAGAAGAGAAAATTACATATGTACACTCACAAGCCATATTATATGTGCCCCCACTCCTAAAGTTAACAAAGGTCATATCCACATCTTCAGTACAGATTATCTTGAACAGTCAGTGTGAAGAGAACTCCAAAATCATAAGAGAACTGCAAAACCACAAGTCTTTGCCCAGTGAGCCAAAGGATCAGCTCCAGTAGATTAGCCATTGCAGGAAATTGATTGATATATACAAGAGCAAGTCTAACATATTCCATCCTGTAGGTGATATGTACACTGTGGGTGAAATCATCACTTCATTTAAGTAAATTGCAAAATTCCCAATAACATCAATTTTTCATTTTGATTTTTAATTTTTTACAGTTTTTATTAGAGCTGAATTAGGAAAAGATGTTCCCATTCTGCAAAACTGTTTGAGATTTCAAAAAATGTCCCTTCCCATGTCAGAATGAAACTGTGACCTTAGGAAGTTTTCCACAGAACACCAGTGAGTGAGAGAGACAATAGTTGTTAGCTTGGTTATCAGAGCACTTACTGTACTTGATTCCAATCAGGGAGTATGAATTGGGGTTTCCCACATCGCAGGTAGTACCATGACCATCAGACTATTGACTATTTAGGGATAGATAGGTGTGGCACAGAGGACCATTTGTGGCTCACTATTCTGTGTCAGCAGTTCTTGTCAGGCCTGATGTACTTCCTGTACCTAACACACTATTATTATAATCTGTATCTAAAAGGTGTCATAAGACATCACTGGAAAATTAATAACTCACTGATCATTAATATTCTTGCAAAGAGTTATGAATATGTGCTAGAATTATGTCATTAAAATTTGTTTGACAAGAAATAGATAAACCCAGGCTGCCCTAGACAAATGAATGTGTATTTGCTAGTCTGGCAGAGACAATGAAGGTCTGTTTACATATAAAATAAACAAAGCTATCAAGGGAGGGAGGGAGGAGAAGGCAACATGACCTCATCCTAGCAGGAGAGAAAAACTTCATCTGGGCTTTAAAGACAAGGGATCTGAACAAAATGCAAATGACAAATAATTGAACCAACTGATTGCATACAATATTACTGTATTATAAAAGTGTATAGAGTGAGATCTTTTCTGAAAGCTAATGACACCCTGGCGATTAATATCATTGTGAAACGTATGTATTAACACTGCATGAGAAAATATGGATAATTCAGGATATTATGCTTTAAAATCTGTGACCAAACACAGGGAGAAACAGGCATTCTCCCAGACAAGAAGGAAGGCAGCCATCTACCCATCTCCAGTGAAATTAAGCAAAGTGTGACCAAAACAATTCAGGCCCCATTTACATATGAATCAACAAGGGGATGGGAAGTCCACAAGAGGGGAAGAATAGTATGAGGTCATCCTGAGTCTGGGGACAAAACACTGAGTTTTGGAAGGTATGAAGAGAGAGAAGAAGGTGTCTTGGCATCCATCACTGGACAAACACAAGGAACCAGAGCTCTTGCAAGCAAAGAAAGATAGCTCTTTCAACCAAGGGAGTTAAAGTCTCTGGCAATGATTGGTAAGGAAACTACCTAGAACAAAGACTGTAGATTGTTAAATTAGGTATTAGCCACTAGAAAGCATATTTTTTCTTTTGTTTGTGTGTAACCCTTTCTAGCTTATTCCTTCTTCTTGGTATCACTTAACCTCTGTCCTTTTGTTACATTTGTTTTCATTTTTACAATAAACCAATTCAGTGCTGTGGTTGAAGGGAAAGGTGAATTTACCCCACTTAGGTTAATAAGCTGTAAAGTGCTTTTGTCTCTTTAAAGGAGCAAATAAACCTTATTAGTTCTCTGAGTGTTCCAGAAGAGGACTGGATGCTTCTGGGCAGATGTTTTTGGGGAAATTTGGGACTGAGAGTGTGGGGTCACCCTGCAAGTAGTAACCAAGGCTAGTGGGTACCAGGGTGGGGCTGTTGTGCTGTAGGCAGGCTGCTGGGGTCAGAATGCTGAACCAGGGGATTCCCAGGAGACTGCATGCTTGGCTGCTGACTGTTGGTATCCTGGCTGTGATTCACGGCAGCAGATCATTAAGGCACTCAGGCTAACAAGGCAGGTATGAAGAACCTGTATGTGACAATAGGCAGATTTAATTCAGGCATTTCCTAGCTTTTGAGTGTGTGACTTTGTACCTTTAATAATGTTCTTATAATGTCATTTTTGTGTGCAATTTCCTCATTTAAAAACAAACAAAGACATTGGAACCTTTAGATCCACCTCACAGTCTAATGGAGTAATGCAGGGGTGGCCAGCCTGAGCCTTGGAAGCAGCCAGTATTTACCAATGTACATTGACAAAGAGCCACAGTAATATGTCAGCAGCCTCCACATCATCTCCCCTACCTGGCTCCCAGAGCCTCCCACCCACTGGCAGCCCCACCGATCAGCGCCTCCCCCTCCCTCCCCACACCTCCCGATCAGCTGTTTTGTGGCATGCAGGAGGCTCTGGGAGGGTTGGGGGGGAGGAGCGAGGGCACTGCAGACTCAGGGGAGGGGGCGGGAAGGGGTGGAGTGGGGGACAGGGCCTGTGGAAGAGCCAGGGGTTGAGCAGTGAGCACCCCCCGGCACACTGGTGGGTTAGCACCTGTAGCTCCAGCCCCGGAGTAGGTGCCTATACAAGGAGCCGCATATTGACTTCTGAAGAGCCGCATGTGCTCTGGAGTCACAGGTTGGCCACCCCTGGAGTAATGCATAGCAGTAGTAGTTTGTCAGCCTTTATGCAGATCAGCACCAGAGAGGGATGGGACACTTTGTTAGTGTGTTTCACAAATATTTGCTGGCAGCAGAGGAAGGGTGAGATTCAGGGAGCTTGGTTGCATTCCACACTCTGGAGGGGAGCCTGCTCTAGGGGACACGGACCTTTGTGTCTGTTTCCCTGCCAAGCTTGACCTCTTCTGACCCATTCCCTCAAATGTGTCCATGCCCTAATCCTGTCTCTCCCCACCCCACCTGGCTTCTAATAATTTTCTCTACTTATGATTCCTATCCCAGTCCCAATGTCTTTGCCCAACAAATCTGAGTCTCATCCTCTGGACTCCTTGTCCCAGTCCAATCCCAGTCTCCTAGCCCAGCCATTCCCTGTCTTACCCATTCCCAGCTTCTTGTCTCCAGTCTTCTTGCTCAGCCAGTCCAAGGTCCCCCGCTCCTGGCTCCATCTGATCTGTCTCTTTCCCTCACACTGGTTTCCAGTCACCCCCACCCACATACCACATACCCACTGGCTCCCAGACCCAATCTCTCTCCTTAGAGTCCTCATGTAATCTCAGTGTTCCCTTACTCTTTATTCAAGTCCCTTTTCCTAGCCAGTTCCAGTTCTGCTCCTGAATGCCAACAACGTATCAGGTCTGTCTCCTGCTCCTTTCCTCCTCTCTACTGTTTCTCAATCCCAGTGGCCTCACCCAACCAGTCCCACTCTCCCCCCTTTCCAACTTCAGTGTCTGTTTCCCTCTCCCTGCACCATCCACCAGCTCCACTTTCTGCCTGCTCTTCCTCAGGCTCTTGTCCGAATCTGCTCCCTCCCCCTCCCCAATGCATGTCCAGCTCTTGTCCCCTCTGCCTTTGAAGGCAGCTTTCTCCTTCACATTTCCAGGGCCCAGAAGTGGAAGAGGGTCACTGAGAGCACAGGAGAGACCAGCTCCCTGCTCTTAGTTCAGGAGTCCAGACCTGACTCTGGCCCAGCCTACATCAGTCCAGAGCTGCAATTGAAGGGAAAGTCCTACTCAGCCCTGGGCTGAGGCATGCCCAGTGTGGATGGAATCTTTGAGGAATTTAGCTGGTCAAATCTAAGAAGTCTCTATTGAGCATCTGCACACTAATTTTTGAAAGGTTTCAAACTTGATCAACTGCAGGCAGATTTTCACAGGAATGCAAAAGGCACATCCCTGCCAGAAAGACCACCCCTCTGCCAAATTTCAAGTCTCTGCTCCGAAGCACAGGGATGTTAGAGGTTTTCAAAGAAAAGTTTGCCAGAATTTTTTAACATGGGCAAAATACACGTATAAAATATATTTTTCTCTAACCTCGTGGGAAATGTCTGAACTATTTTGGCTGAAATTTTCCAGAATAATTCAGCCTGAAGCAGGCACTTAGCATGGAACATTTCAACTCAAATTGTTAAATTTTGACAAAGTTATAAGCAACTGTAAACAGGGCTATATTATGGAAAGTTTCAGGTAATCTTAATTATAGGGAGTGCTCCCAGCACTGCCTATCGTTTACCTATAATATTTCTATATGTATGTATAACATAAACCTGCACTGTGCTGGTCAGTTAAAAAGGGGATGAGAAATTGTATACACTGATTGGCTAATAAAATTTCTGAGCTGAGGAGGTAATGAATTGAGGTAGTAATTGAACAAGTTCTGAGTGTTGCAATTTTAGCTGAAAACTTACAAGCCTTATCTGCTTAACTATACACATTAAAATAACATTTCATAATTCCAGGAAGACACTAGAGTGTTGGAATTAATCCATGTCAAATTGTGTTGAAAGCACCAGGCAGAATATGTACATTTATTTGAAGGATTCACATGGATGCCCAAGTGAAGCAACTCAGAAGTTCAAAGCTAGCCTTGTAAGAACCTGTGTTGCTCTCCTTTTAATCTTCATTTTAGAAATGTAGGAATATTTTTTTAAAAAACCATTTAGCTAAATAAAGAAAAATAGACAATGTAAGAAAAAGGTCATGAGCCAGCCACCCAGCCTTGGCAGTAAGCCATCACACTACATAGGTGAAAGTGAGAGTCTGAGGGCCATTGAACACTGAATTTCCTAATGTATCAAAATTACAGAGACAACTGTGCTAAATAGCCTTCTTCTGGTACAGTGTGAAAACCTAAAGTGCATTTATTAGCCCTCTCAATCATTTGTTTGGATCCTGTGGTAAGGTGGTCAAGTGGTTACATACTGAGCTGCAGTAGAACGCACATAAGCACACTGGTTGAAGGATCTGAAAGAGATTTATATATACACACACACTATAGGTTGGTTCTGTAATTCTTAATGTCTATTTTCTGCCTTTATATCTAGAATGTTTAAAAAGGGTATCTAAAGATTCTATTCATATGTTAATAAGTACACAAAGAAGCCAAGAAAAGACTAGGAGCTGGTCTAGACTGGGAACTTACATCATTATAGCTACATCTTGCAGGGGGGTGAAAAACCCATATCCCTGAGAGATGAAGCTATGCCGACCTAACCCCTAGCGTAGACAACACTAGGTCAACTGAAGAATTCTTCCATTGACCTAGCTACTACTCCGACAGGAGAACCACCCATCCCCCATCCCCTGTCTGCATAGGTAGTGTCTACATTGAAGCACTACAGTGGCACAGCTGCAGTGCTGTAACCGTACCGCTGTAGCAGTTTAAGTGTAGACATAGCCGAGGAGAAAACAAATTTATCCACTGAATCAAAGATAGAAGGCTACCATTGAATTAAACAATCTCTGACTCTAAAATCAAAACAATAAACAGGTGAAAAGTGATTGGCATGGGTGTGATAATTTAACAGTTTACATTTCTACAAGATCTTGACGATGATAATGGTCTTAACCCTCAAATGCATTTGTGTATTTCATGTATATGTTGTTATGCTGGAAGGTGATAATGGCTGCCAGCAAATGTCTTTGATCTATAGGCAATTACAGACCTAATTCAAGCTGATGGGCAGGCTAGACACCCTTCATTACTCTGGCTAAATGGAAGAAGCAATTAAGCTCCATTATGGAGTAAGACAGCTGAAATAATAGAAGCCACTGCCCAGGACATTGGGCCACATAGGAAGGCCTGAGCAAGAACTAATAAAGGGAGAATTAGAGGGATTTTCCTGGAGACTGATTGCAAATGCAGAGGCTGAGGCACTACTAGGTTGCAGCTATGTTTGCCTGAGTGGGTTCCAGAGTCAGAAAGCAACCACAAAGCCAGAGAAGCAGTCATGGACTCAGGTAGCAGAGCTCTGTGGGGCACAGGACTGGCTGGAAAGGCAGCCTTGGACTTTTTAGCAAGGAAAAGTGCCTCCTGTTATTTGTCCCTACTGTGCTCAGGGAAACAAGATTTTGTGTACATCCTTTGTAGACAAACAGGATTTCATCAGAGAACTACCTGGCTATCATCAATCTCTCCTCGTAATGGAAACTACCCAGTGAGACCCCCGAATACTGGCTAACTGCATGGGCCAGTGAGGCAACAATATAATAGCTAGAACCCATCCATCTTGTCTAATATTTTTTGTATCTGCTGTACAAATATGGAAGATTTTAGCAATTAGATTCCTATATTTGTTTCTTTAAAATATAATGTCTCTCTCTTTGAGCCAGGCTGTTTGCCAATGATCCTGCCTCCCTTTGCATAGCAATGAATCATGGTTTTGTTTAGAACTCTTGAGCCTGACAGAAGAATGACTGACTCATAACACTGAGCCAGACTCACCACTTGCAAGAGTGGGTGCTGTCTTCAATGGAGCTGGGCCTGACTACACAAGGATTATGTGAGAAAGACAACTGAACCTAAAACCATGGTTTTTAAGACTATTTTTACTTTGGCAGAGCTAAAGTCTAACCTTTCATGCAGACTTTGTGTTTAAAACTCTTGTTCAAAGTTGAACTGCTTTCAACTGCTAGTACCAAAATATAACAAGGGAAGCATCTGGCTATAGAGCATAACAGTTGCTTAATCTTAGGATAAGGACTTAGGGTTGTGCTATGTTTTAGGTGATTTTAGTTCCAATTTTTTGCTAGATCCGTACTTTTTTTTCCAAATTATTTTGGGTTTTTGAGTTAGAACTTTTTGTAGGATTGTTGAGATAATGTGCATTCGTTGACCCATGATTGAGAAGACCTGCTCATATCCCCTTAGGGGAGGCTAGTTGTTTGCATAAAGGTACCTCATCAAACACTGTTGGGTAATGCTAGTGGCTTGAGAAAGGGAATGTTCCTTTTTGACTCGCCAAGATGAGGAACCAACAGAGCCAGCCATCATCTTTACAACCCTCTTCACAGGAGGGTTTCCCGACAGCCAGGAACTGTTTCTCAGCCTGGAGCTGGAGCCAGTACCCCCCAAACCCACCCAAGGCTGCCTCCCGGACCCGCCAGGTGGAGAAGGGTCCTCTGGTGAGTGTACCTTTTAAAATATTATACATAGTTTAAAAGCAAGCATGTTTAATGATTAATTTGCCCTGGCATTTGTGGCTCTCCTGGATATATTCCCAAAGCCTTTGCAAAAGGTTTCTGGGGAGGGCAGCCTTATTCTGTCCACCATGGTAGGACACTTTTCCACGCCAGGCCAGTAGCACATAGTCGGGAATCATTGCAGAACAAAGTATTGCAGCGTATGTTTGCTGGTGTTCAAACAAGATCCGTTCTTTATCTCTCTGTGTTATCCTCAAGAGAGTGATGTCATTCATGGTCACCTGGTTGAAATAGAGTGCTTTTCTTAAGGGGACATTCAGAGGTGCCTGTTCCTGCTGGGCTGTTTGCCTGTGGCTGAACAGAAAATGTTCCCTGCTGTTAGCCACATGGTGGGGTGAGGGGCTAGCCATGCGGTGGGGGGAGGCAAAATGCGATCTTGTAACGAAAGCACACGTGCTATGTATGTAATGTTAACAGCCAGGTTTATCGTGAAAGAGCGTACCCATTGTTCTATAAAATGTGTCTCTTTAAATACCACTGTCCCTTTTTTTTCTCCACCAGCTGCATGTGTTTCAAGGATCACAGGATCTTCTCCTTCCCCGAGGCTAGCGAAGATTAGAAGGCGAAAAAAACGCACTCGTGATGAAATGTTCTCTGACCTCATGCTGTCCTCCTGCACTGACAGAGCACAGAGGAATGCATGGAGGCAGACAATGTCAGAGTGCAGGAAAGCACAAAATGAACGCGAAGAAAGGTGGCGGGCTGAAGATGGTAGGTGGTGGCAGCATGATGAAAGGAGGCAGGATTCAATGCTGAGGCTGATGGAGGATCAAACTAATATGGTCCAACGTATGGTTGAGCTGCAGGAAAGGCAGCAGGAGCACAGACCGCTGCTACAACCCCTGTGTAACCAACCATACTACTCCCCAAGTTCCATAGCCTCCTCACCCAGACGCCCAAGAATGCGGTGGGGGGGCCTCTAGGCACCCAAGCACCCCACTCCAGAGGATTGCCCAAGCAACAGAAGGCTGGCATTCAATAAGTTTTAAAGTTCTGTGTGGCCTTGTCCTTTCCTCCTCCACTACCCCACCCAGTGCTTCCCTCCTCCACCACCCCTCCTGGGCTATCTTGGCAGTTATCTCCCTATTTGTGTGATGAATGAATAAAGAATGCATGAATGTGAAGCAACAATGATTTTATTGCCTCTGCAAGCGGTGATCGATGGGGCGAGGGGAGGGTGGTTAGCTTACAGGGAAGTAGAGTGAACCAGGGCGGGGGGGGGGGGGTTCATCAAGGAGAAACAAACAGAATTTTCACACCGTAGCCTGTCCAGTCATGAAACTGGTTTTCAAAGCCTCTCTGATGCGCACCGTGCCCTGCTGTGCTCTTCTAATCACCCTGGTGTCTGGCTGCACGTAACCAGCAGCCAGGAGATTTGCCTCAACCTCCCACCCCACCATAAAAGTCTCCCCTTACTCTCACAGATATTGTGGAGCGCACAGCAAGCAGTAATAACAATGGGAATATTGGTTTCGCTGAGGTCTAAGCGAGTCAGTAAACTGCACCAGTGCGCCTTTAAATGTCCAAATGCACATTCTACCACCATTCTGCACTTGCTCAGCCCGTAGTTGAACAGCTCCTGACTACTGTCCAGGCTGCCTGTGTACGGCTTCATGAGCCAGGGCATTAAGGGGTAGGCTGGGTCCCCAAGGATAATTATAAGCATTTCAACATCCCCAACAGTTATTTTCTGGTTTGGGAAGAAAGTCCTTTCCTGCAGCTTTTGAAACAGACCAGAATTCCTGAAGATGTGAGTGTCTGTGCAACTGCAGCTCGAGTGCCTCTTTTTCCTTTCCCTGGCCTGGTGTTGCAGGGATGGAAAGGGGAAGGGGTGGGAGCAGAGAATAGATTGATCCATGTTTCACAGAAGGTGAGGCGAGAGGAGGGAGTGGAGCTGCTCTCTCTTTTCTCTCTTCTTACTCCCCTATCTAACACTCCTCTAGCTCCCAAAGGTGTGTGAGGGAGAGCTTTGCCTGCCCACTTCCTGGTCCCAATAGGGCAGATGGCCCAGATTAACTGTTCTTCCTCAGGAGGTGGGGAAGTGGGAAGGCCACTAATCAGAAGAGGTTTTAGCAGATCTGAAATTCATGTGATGGGTGCTGCTTCTCCTGTTATTGTAAGACTGGTGCCACCAGGGGCCAAAAGTGCACCACTCACAATGAGATAGTGAGACTTGGTAACACTGGGATATGGCTGGTCAACACAAACAGTAAAAATGTCTGATGTTCCTGGGTTGTGATGGGGTGTTTGCCCCACATTTTCCCAGAAGGGGTTAATGTGGAGTGAGAAGGGAGCTAATTAACCCAATAGGTCACAGCAGAGGAGAACCAGCTGGCTAAGTAATCCCCTGACTGAGCGAGGGAGCTCAGCTGAGCAGGGGTGAGCTAGGCTGGATTTATAAAGGCAGGACATAGCCAGCAGAGCTAGCTGGCTGCTGGGAAATAGGCTACAGTTACTCCCTGGGAGGAGAGAGTTGTGATACTGGCAAACCTAGGCAAGGGGGGAGCCAGAAGGTAAGGAAAGGGCTCAGGAAAAAGCAGTAAGGGCCAGGAGGGAACAGACCTTTGCTGATGACTAGAGGGTCCCCGAGCCAGAGCCCAGAGCAGGGTGGACCCTGGTTCCCTTGCCAGCAACTGGGGAAGTGGCACCAGCTGGGCTATGAATGGGGAAGAGGCTGAGCCCATTTGCAAGAAGGGCCCTTGATACCCCAGCAGGGGGAAACACATATAGTGACCTGGCTTGAGGGCTGAGTCATGAAGAGGCAGTAGAGACTGCTTGTGGAGTGAGAGAGGGGCTGAAGACCCAGCTAGAGAGATGGTGTGCAATCGGGGTGGCAACCCCATGAAGCTAATCCCCAGAATGGCCAAGAGGAGGTGTCATCCTAGCAGTGAGTTGAGTGCCCCGTCACATGGGCACAGGCCTTAGTAGCAGCTTCAGTGCAGGGTTTTGATACTGATGACTGGAAAACCTTCTCCCCAGACAATTCCACAGGATGACTGGTGAAGGCCATTGTGGACATGGAGCTATCCAAACGATATATGGGGCTCTGGACACTTCTGGGACTACAGATTCTAACTCAGGTTAATGATTACCAGTTGTCACTGAGTGAGCTAGCTCTTTCAAAGAGTTGGGCTCATCCCCACCTGTGCCTATTTATCTGCTTCCTAGGGGATGAATTTGGGCTTTCGCCCAGTGGCTGGGACAGGTGATCAAGCATCACATGATGGCAGCATGGGGGCTGTCCTTCTTAGAAGAAGAAGTCTGGGGATCAGTGAAGGAGAGTGCTGAGTGGATACAGGTGAAAAGAAAGACTCTCCTGAACCTGGATGAAAGTCAAAGAGGCCATAAGGAAGCTGGCAAGTGAACCAGCTGAGTAGATACAGAGGCCGAAGAAGCACAGGAATTGACCTATCTGAGAGCAGGAAACTGATGCATAGCACATAAAGACTCGAGGGAGGGTAAGGTGATTGTATCATCTCAAACAACTTGGCTAACATGTCTGTAAATACTAGCTTGCACACTCCACAAACACGTATGGTTTATTCCCTAGCTGAGCCCTAAGGTAAACCACACAGATGCTTGTTTTCTGGAGCATACTTTTGTGGAGTGTCCAGACTAACGTTCACAAATGCTTGAGTTAACTGATTGCTAACTAGTTTGAGTAAAAAAACCTCCTCTAGTCTAGATATAACTTTACAGTATTTAGGGTGTTTTCACCTGAGATGTTTTTCTACTGAAGGGAGTTCCCCTCTTGTAGTTAAAAATCAGAAGTAGCTCTTGGTCTGCTCAGTTGGTTTAACAAGAGGCTGAGATGGAACACAAAATGTAGTGTGGTGAAGAGCTCTGGCTCAGCGCAAGCAGTGCCCGGTTTACAATGGCGCCAGTGGCTCCATGGACCTGGGCCCATGTCCAAAAGGGGCCCCAGCCTGCTCCACTTGCACTGTGCTCCGAGACCACCGCTGGCTCCCCCTGCCCACCACTTGCTCCTCTCGGCCTGCCCGCCCACTGGCCAAGGGCTCCGCTCTGCCCCTGGCCAGACCCCAGTGCACCTCCGGCTCTGGGCAGTCTCTGCTTCCCACCACCTGTGGGGCCCCCCTGTCTCCCTGGAACTGAGCCTCCTGGTTCTGGTGCAGAAGCCTGGCCAGTCTTGGCCAGATGTGGGAGGAGACCATGGGAGAGGGCTTGGAGGGCCCATTCAGGCAAGTGGGTCCTAAGGGAGCCGGCTGGGGTAGGCCTGGGCCTGGCTAATTGCACCAGTCCTGAGGGGCCAGAGTGATTCCCGGCCCTGGGACCAGCCCTGGCTGCGCTGCTGGCTCAGCCCGGCAGACACAGTCGCCTCCCAGAGGGCTGGTGAGTGCGGCTGGGAGGCAGGGCATGGGGGAATGGGTCTCTGGAGGGCCTGCTGGGCTGTGAGGTGGTGGAGAAGATGTATGTGTTGGGGCACTAGGGAGTAGGGGTTCTGTGGGGGGTGCTGGGTAGTTGTGGTGGGTCTGTGGGCAGGGAGTGTTGGGCATTTGCGGGAGAGGCCTGGAGGGGCACTGGGCAGGATGGGTTCGGGGGGCTCTGGCCATAGGGAGTCAGGGTATGGTGGGTGGGGGGGACTGTGTGGCGTAACATGGACCTGCCCCCAAGGGGAAGGGACCTGCTGGCAGCACAGGCCCGGGCGGGCCACTGTGCGACTGGCAACTGTGGTTTGTAAATAGTGCCCTCACACTGGGCTGGGTGGAGCAGGGCCGCCCCTGCCATGCCATGCCCCATTGCCCCTGGCTGGCCACTCACTCTGGGGACTGAGCTCCCCGCACCATGCTCCATTGCCGCCACGGGGGCCCACAAATATGTTTGGTGCCAGGCCCACAAAAGGTTAATCTGGCCCTGAGCACAAGCACCTCCTTAAACTTCATCAATGTACTACACTTAAGTAAATAAATTAAAGCATGTTTTCTCTTGCATTGCCCGTTTTAAAGGAATCCCAGTGGCGGTGTTTTGTTTTTCTTGTGTTTGCAGTAGCTATTCCAAAATAGCAAACTTACACTGGTGGGTAAGCATTTTATGCATGGGATAATTGAGCCTCAGCAAAGTATGGTGATTGCACCAAGACTCGTCAGAAATAAAGTCCAGTTTCCCTGGAGTCCCATGTCCCTTAGGCCACAGCAGCAACCATCTAGACAAAAAATGTTCCCATATTTGGGAGGTAGCACAGAAGTAAATTAAAAAGTAATAAATATTCATTATTGTACAGGCAGGAATGAAAATGTATAACTGATGTGTCTCAACCCCTTTGAAAATGACAAGGCGTAGTGTCTTCACTTAAAGCATGTTTAAGCTTCCAGGGCTGTTTTTCATGTGCACAGTTATTTAGATTTTTTGTTAAAAATAACTGGGAAATTTACAAACATTTCAGCTCGTGTTGGCACAGGTGAGAGTGGATGTAAAATAGCATTTCCCCAAATCATGAGAAGTTCAAATGGTGAAGAGAAAAATCAGGCTTCTGATGCTTAAATATACAGAGCTGTCATCATTGTATTATATTAAAATAACTTTTCTCCAGGAACTGTACAGTCTTTCTCCCTTTCAATCTGTCACTTCTCAGGAGTCTGTGACTTCAGTTAACTGCACAAGTTGCTTTCTAGCTATGGTAGTCTTACAGCAAGGAGGACACTTAAATAGAGGCTTCTCATACACAGTGGGGGACTCATTAACTTCTGAATGGATGCCGCAAACAAAGTATGATTACGTTTCCTAGGGACTCAATGGGGCTCCACACATCCTGAATGTTGAAGTAGAGTTAGATCAAATAAATGATTCTCAATCATATTTTTTAAGACAGAACTGTCAGGCTCCTGGCAGAATGAACCTTGTTTGCTTATGGATTATGATCATTTAATTAACTGATCAGTGTCTTATTGCTGCCTCAGGGCATAATACTTTTAATGATGTCCAAACCATATGGCTGTTAAAGCCATACTGTGTAATAGCAGCACAATGGAAAGTGGATTGAATAAGATGGAGATTGAAGGGAGGTAACATGTCAGTGGCAAAGTACATCCCTGACTCTCAGAATGAGAAAGTTTAGTTCATTCTAAAGGTTGCACCTTCTTTTCAACTTCTGCCTCCATGAAAGAGTCTGCTGGAAGCCAATGGCAGTAAATCGTCGCTTTCCTTGGGATCTCAGGACATATTACCCTCTACTCTACTTCATATATCTATTCGCTCTATCTACTGGGTATCTCCACCTCTCCAAGTAATGTACAATTTCTTGGACATGGGAAAATATTCCACTTCCTGGGTAGTCTCTCAACAGTGGGAAACTGGTCCCTGCCTAGGCATGAATCTATTTGCTATAACTGTAATTTGGAGAGGAGAGAGAGCCACCAGAAGGGCAATCTCTTTCCTTATCCAAAAACTTCTCCAATTTTGCCAAGGTCATGAGCGTAAGACTGTTTGTCCTGCCTCTTAAAGTCTGCCCATTGTCACCTCAGCAGTGGCAAGACAGAAGTGAAGGAGCCTGCTGTGATGGGATGTATAAATCCCACACTGGTGACAAAGGGGTTAAAGAGCTGCTGTGGGCAAGGCTGGCCTCACCCCACTGGCCCTGTGTGACAGTCTACGCTATTATGGTAACTGCTTTTACAGAAATATGATAAATCTTGTGCAAAGTATGCCTTGTAAGGTATCATTGGAAAAGTTCTAATTTAGCATCACTATCCTGCTAAAATGTGTGCATCATCATTGTATATGAAGTTATGAATTTTTGCCATATGTTTGTTGCTGAAACATGTGAGTCTGGGGAATGCTCAGAGACCGGCCCCTCAGAGGCAACAAAGGATAGTGAACAAAAGCCTTACATGTCAAGCCTCACGTACACAAAAGGTGTGAGCAAAAGATTTGCAATTCACCTGAGAGACAGTACAAATTTTAGGTGCACCACAGACGGAGTGTCTGCACCCCAGCGGGGTTAGCGGGTGGGGGAGGAGAAGAGGGGGCAATTCCTGAATGCACGGAGAAGAGTTTAAATAAGGGACAATGACATCACCACTTTACCTCTCCTCAACCACCTACACTGAAGGCAACAAGAGTGTTTGGAAGACAGAGAAACATTTGAACTGGTGGGAGTCGTCCTAACTTTCCAATTAGCACAGACTGCTGTAGACTTTTGGGTAAGAGGAACCTTATTGCTTCAAATTTGACATAGCCTGATAAAGTTTAAGAAATAGCTTTCTGTTTTTATCTTTTTGTAACCAATTCTATGAATATTTCACTTATAATCACTTAAAACCTATCTTTCTGTAGTTTAATAAACTTATTTTAATGTGTTATCTAAGACAGTGCATTTTTACATAACATAAGAACGGCCATACTGGGTCAGACCAAAGGTCCGCCTAGCCCAGTATCCTGTCTTCCGACAGTGGCCAATGCCTGGTGCCCTAGAGGGAATGAACAGAACAGGTAATCATAAAGTGATCCATTCCTTGTTGCTCATTCTGGCAAACAGAGGTAAGGGACACCATCCTGTCCATCCTGGCTAATAGCCGTTGATGGACCTATCCTCCATGAATTTATCTAATTCTTTTTTGAACCCTGTTATAGTCTTGGCTTTCACAACATCCTCTGGCAAGGAGTTCCACAGGTTGTGCATTGTGTGAAGAAATACTTCCTTTTGTTTTGTTTTTAAATGTGCTGCCTAGTAATTTCATTTGGTGACCCCCTAGTTCTTGTGTTATGAGAAGGAGTAAATAACACTGCCTTATTTACTTTCTCCACATCAATCATGATTTTATCATATCATATATTGACTGAAGTTTGGTGAATCTACTCAGATTACAAAGGCTGGGGCATATTCAGACCCTTTGATGGTATGATGAACTAATTAGTGACCTTACTCTGATCAAGGGAGTCTTGAACAGTGTAAGACACACATTTCTGGGGTGCAAGGCTGTGGTTGGGGGAAGTTGTGGGTGTCTTCCTGTATACTGTTGATGAGTGGCTGTGAAAGACTTCATGTAACTTTGGGTGTGCCTTCCCATGACTGTGTGAGAGCAAAGCCTGAAAGGGCTGCTTGTCACTAGCAGAGCAGTATAAGAGCTACCCTGAGCTAGAGAGCTAAGGGGGCGCAGCAATTCCAGAATCGAGGTTGTACGCCAGGGCATGTCACATCCTGTAATTCTTGTCTTGGGAAAATCAAGGATTTAAAGAGCAGGAAGTTCCAGTCAGCTGCTGGGCAGCTCTGGGGGAGAGCTGAAAGATGCTCTATAGTTTCCCAAAGAGACTCCTAGACACCTTCAGAGAAACTGCCCTCAGGAAGGTCATACCGATCTAACTGGCCAGCTGGGACAGGTTTGGCAAGCCCCAAGGCAAGCTGCCAAGCTCTCGGCTCTGCTATCCTCAACCTGTCCCAGGGCTAGGGAATCAGGGAACTATACTAAAGGAGTAGGAGAATGGGAGTCAGGAGCCCCATCCTCTTCAAATAGCAGTAGACTATTTGGCTCTGAGACTCCTTATACAGCTGGGGGTGCCCTACAAGTTTTGCAGAACCCAAGCAGTAGGGGGGTAGTACCTATTTCAAGATGTGAGGAGGCACAGGAGCAACCATGGAGATCTCTGGGATTGTTCTTCTGCTCAAAGCCTGGGTGGACAGGAGGGACTTGCAGGTGGAGAAGGTCTGAAGGAGGAAACTTTGCTGGGAAAGTGATGGCCTTTTTTAGTTGAATGAGAGAGATAAGAGTCCAACTTTTCCTAGGCTGCATCCTCATCCACCAGCAGATGTCCCCATCCCTTCTAAAATAATATTATCCCAGTTCCCTGAACCTGATTCCCCATGCTGGTGAACCCCACTTCCTCCTCTTTACAGTGACATCAATGGACTTTGCATCAGGCCCCAAGTCTTCTTATGTAAAATCAGGACCATAAATTATGAAATGACAACAGCAGATGTATCATCATCCTCTTCAGATGTGGAGGAAAGGATTTGTGTTACACAGGCACCAACGCACAACCATATTGCTAGTTTAAAACTTTTTAATGGTTTTTTTAATGTCATTTTTCTTCGAAAATTCTGGTTTCACAGACCTCCACCCATCTTTTTTTTAAATGAAAACATCAATCAACCAGCTGGATGGAATTAAAAAATGTTGAAATTTCAACAACAGTATCAAATTTCCAGAAATGACTAATATATTTTACTTTTTTTTAACTAGCTCTCCATAAACACATGTTCCTGCTACTGGTAAAAAAACATTGTTCTATACCGCAAGGCTCATAAATAAAATTGCAGCACTCAGAGACCAGCAGCAGTGTCAATGTTGACAAGAATGGGATCACAGCTCCATTCTTCCCAGAACTGATCCCCTCCTTAGTAAAAGGATTAATGTGGCTTGGTTTGTTAAACTAGGCTAATATGCTACCCTTCCTACAGCAGCCTGCAGGGCTCATTGAACCCATCCATTGTACACCTGCAACCACCACTGACCTCAGCTGCTAGGATTATTGGCTCCCTGGTGTTCAAGAGAATATGTAGCAATTTCCCACCACCTAAGAAATACTGTAAATCATGTTTAAAAAGTGTCCTAATCCTGTCTGCTGAACTCCTTCTTCGTCAATAAACTGCTCCCACCTCAGTGAGACAATCAAAGCACCAGGGAGTTGGTCAAAACTTCCACCTCTTCTGACAGTTACAGTGAGCTGTAGCTCACGAAAGCTTATGCTCAAATCAATTTGTTAGTCTCTAAGGTGCCACAGGTACTCCTTTTCTATTTACTGGAGACTTTCTTTTAGTACCAGCTGTCTCTGGTTTTGGAAAAGGTGGCTCTGAGTTCTCATCTTGATGCCACCAGAAAGTTCTAAGGTCACTATGCAACATAGTGACAGCTGTGAAGTTCCTAAGTGGCCACAGATCTGTTATAATACAGTGAATGATGGACCTAATACATGATCTTCCTCTAAGCTGCAGAATCCTATGTTGATCAGTGGCCCTTGTACCACTTTACAGAAACTTCCAATAAAAAAATCTCAGCAAATTGTTGCTTCCCATTCTCCACTTCTACATATATTAGGGCACTGCCTTTTCCTTGTCCCAGGCATGACCAGTCATTCCAGAGAGCAACAGTCAAAACCAAGAGTAACAGCCTCAAGTTTGGGAGCTTACTTTAACTGAGTTTGAAACTCTTTTGAACACTTTGCTGCAGGTCTAGTTTCTCAAGCTACTAAAGTTAAAATAAAATTGAAATGAACGGAGAAATGACATGGATGAAAACATGTTTTTGTGTGTGTGTGCACACGTCTGTGAACTTGTGATGTTTCCTACATGTAGAAAAGAAATATATGGATAGAGATGGAGGGTATCAAAAATTATTTGAATGACTAGATCACTATTATTCCAGAAAATTCTAACTGGTAAATAAAGAAGTTTCTGTCATTAAAACACAAGCAAGAAGACTGCTAAAGAGGCAGCAAGTTGAAGGATAAATAAATCTATCTATCTATCTATCTATCTATCCTAACTACTGTGAGAAGCAATGATGAATCAATTCTTTTACTTTCCCTGTTATATCTGATGGCTCAAAAAACTTTTTGAATTATTTGACAGCACTCCAGTTGTATGATAAACTGGAATGTGGGTTACATCATTACAAGCCTGCTGCCAATGGCCCACTTCCCATAACTTGTTACATGACTGCAGTGTTAATCCATAACTACTTATTGTATCAGTTTTATACTTTTTTTTCAAAACATACCCATCTATGTAGAAGATTGCAATGTGTGTGATCATGGTCTCAATAAGATACTATTACTTCTGTTATACGGAGACAACTATATAATGATCTGTATAATATAGACTGAAGAAAATGTTAGCCTGCATATTTAAAGCCATTATGTACATTTCCACCTCATTAAAGAGAATCACTGGAGCTATGTAGCCTGCTTAGGCTGGCGATGAGATGGCAGAGTATATAGATTTCACAATCTAATTTTCTAGTATTAAAGAGCTGCAGATGAACAAAACCAATAGAATTGTCCTTGCTGGCTAAAAAGTTACAAAAGAAAACTCATTCAAAATACTTAAGAGTACCAGTCACTTTTTATGTGCTAAAGATGTGTTTTCATGAATGGGTTATGCTAGGCTTTAATGGAAGTATGGATCAAAATGTGGCAGAGTGATTCCAAGAAGAAGGTTACAGTGCTTTTCAAATAAGGGCATGCTGCACAAGTTTCCAAGGTAACTAAAAGTAACAGTGTTCATAAAAAAATTGGGTTCATTCTAAAATGTAGAGATGGGAGTGAACAGAAGGCTCAAATTCAAATGTTATGTCTCTATAATAGCGTGAAACTCAAACCCAAGATCCAAACATTCCTTGCTTATAAAGGGCACACTTTTGCCACTCAAACATTAAGAAACAATTTACCTCCCACGAGCAGTCCCACTGGAATTAGTGGGATTACTTGTGGAGTAAAGTATTACTCAAACTGAGTAAGTGGGGATAGCATCTGGTCTCACATAAATACTGCAGGTGAGATCCCCACTGCTGCTCCCACCCCTGTGTGCCAGGTAAAAGAACTGGGGCAGTGTAAAGGGACCCCAAACACCTGATATGTTGCCAGGAGTAGGATCCCCCAGCACAGACACTATGGAAATCTGCCTCATAAGCCCTGGTATCTGGATTCACTGTGAACGGTACTGAAGAAATTCCAAGCAGTGCTATAGTCCATAAGGTAACCCAGAGGGGTTGCTATAACTTAGGTAGGCTTCTAGAGCTCCCTAAATTATGCTGGGGGCTTCTTCAATCTCATGAACAGATCAGGATCAGTAGGACACAAAGATGGCGGAAAGCTACTGTATCTTCCCCTCTCCCTGCGAGTTCCGTGTTATGTGTCATAGGGTGTGTTTATACAAAAAAAGATGTGTTCTTAACTCAGGTTAGCTCATCTGCTCTAGCTCATTTGAATTAAAATAGCAACCATGGTGACTTGGCTTTTCATTCGGATTAGCAGCTTGAGTTCAACTCCAGGCTCACCTGTATGCTTTATTTTAACTCAAGCTACTAACCTTAGTTAAAAACTGACTTGTTGTGTCTTCACTGCTATTTTACCTCAGGTTAGCTAATCCACATTAAGACTACACCTTCTTTTGCAGTGTAGGAGATACCCATACCCACAGACTGTCATCTTGAAATATTATAGACACTTTACAGGCTCTGCTTGCGCTGAGATTTGGACATAAAGGAGGGAGTACATGTTTTTTTTACAGTGTATCCTCAAATTTACAGCATACATTTGTTGAGCACAGTATGAATTATCTGAGAATTTACAAGTTACTCTGTTAATTGCATAAGAAGCGTCTTAGATGGCCTGCAGGATTTTTTGTGTGAATCTAACACTTCCCTAGCAAAGAAATGGCTGGAGTCAGAAACTTAAAAATGGACTGACTTGTAGATTCTTGTAAAATCTGAGACCTACTGAATTTTTAAAGTTTAGTACTGTGTATATTATTGTTTTAGGATCAGTATTTCTCAGAAATGTTTTTATCTAAGTTGCAGTGTCCTTTATGGAATATTTTTCAGAGTAGCAGCTGTGTTAATTTTTATCCGCAAAAAGAAAAGGAGTACTTGTGGCACCTTAGAGACTAACAAATTTATTAGAGCATAAGCTTTCGTGAGCTACAGCTCACTTCATCGGATGCATTCAGTGGAAAATACAGTGGGGAGATTTATATACATAGAGAACATGAAACAATGGGTGTTACCATACACACTGTAACAAGAGTGATCATTTAAGGTGAACTATTACCAGCAGGAAAGCGGGGGTGGGGTGGGGTGGGGTGGGGGAAACCTTTTGTAGTGATAATCAAGGTTGGCCATTTCCAGCAGTTGACAAGAATGTCTGAGGAACAGTGGGGGGTAGGGGAGGGGAGAGAATAAACAAGGGGAAATAGCTTTACTTTGTGTAATGACTCATCCACTCCCAGTCTCTATTCAAGCCTAAGTTAATTGTATTCAGTTTGCAAATTAATTCCAATTCAGCAGTCTCTCGTTGGAGTCTGTTTTTGAAGTTTTTTTGTCGAAGAATTGCAACTTTTAAGTCTGTAATCGAGTGATCAAAGAGATTGAAGTGTTCTCCAACTGTTTTTTTAATGTTATAATTCTTGACGTCTGATTTGTGACCATTTATTCTTTTAGGTAGAGACTGTCCAGTTTGACCAATGTACATGGCAGAGGGGCATTGCTGGCACATGATGGCATATATCACATTAGTAGATGTGCAGGTGAACGAGCCTCTGATAGTGTGGCTGATGTGATTAGGCCCTATGATGGTGTCCCCTGAATAGATATGTGGACACAGTTGGCAACGGGCTTTGTTGCAGGGATAGGTTCCTAGGTTAGTGGTTCTGTTGTGTGGTGTGCGGTTGCTGGTGAATATTTGCTTCAGGTTGGGGGGCTGTCTATAAGCAAGGACTGGCCTGTCTCCCAAGATCTGTGAGAGTGATGGGTTGTCCTTCAGGATAGGTTGTAGATCCTTGATGATGTGTTGGAGAGGCTTTAGTTGGGGGCTGAAGGTGATGGCTAGTGGCGTTCTGTTATTTTCTTTGTTGGGCCTGTCCTGTAGTAGGTAACTTCTGGGTACTTTTCTGGCTCTGTCAATTTGTTTTCTTCACTTCAGCAGGTGGGTATTGTAGTTGTAAGAATGCTTGATAGAGATCTTGTAGGTGTTTGTGTCTGCCTGAGGGGTTGGAGCAAATGTGGTTGTATCATAGAGCTTGGCTGTAGACAATGGATCGTGTGGTGTGGTCTGGATGAAAGCTGGAGGCCTGTAGGTAGGAATAGCGGTCAGTAGGTTTCCGGTATAGGGTGGTGTTTATGTGACCATTGCTTAATAGCACCGTAGTGTCCAGAAAGTGGATCTCTTGTGTGGACTGGTCCAGGCTGAGGTTGATGGTGGGATGGAAATTGTTGAAATCATGGTGGAATTCCTCAAGGGCTTCTTTTCCATGGGTCCAGATGATGAAGATGTCATCAATGTAGCGCAAGTAGAGTAGGGGTATTGGGGACGAGAGCTGAGGAAGCGCTGTTCTAAGTCAGCCATAAAAATGTTGGCATACTGTGGGGCCATGTGGGTACCCATAGCAGTGCCGCTGATTGGAAGGTATACATTGTCCCCAAATGTGAAATAGTTATGGGTGAGGACAAAGTCACAAAGTTCAGCCACCAGGTTTGCTGTGACATTATCGGGGAAACTGTTCCTGACGGCTTGTAGTCCATCTTTGTGTGGAATGTTGGTGTAGAGGGCTTCTACATCCATAGTGGCCAGGATGGTGTTTTCAGGAAGATCACCGATGGATTGTAGTTTCCTCAGGAAGTCAGTGGTGTCTTGAAGATAGCTGGGAGTGCTGGCAGCGTAGGGCCTGAGGAGGGAGTCTACATAGCCAGACAATCCTGCTGTCAGGGTGCCAATGCCTGAGATGATGGGGCATCCAGGATTTCCAGGTTTATGGAACTTGGGTAGCAGATATAATACCCCAGGTCAGGGTTCCAGGGGTGTGTCTGTGCAGATTTGTTCTTGTGCTTTTTCAGGGAGTTTCTTGAGCAAATGCTGTAGTTTCTTTTGGTAACCCTCAGTGGGATCAGAGGGTAATGGCTTGTAGAAAGTGGTGTTGGAGAGCTGCCTAGCAGCCTCTTGTTCATATTCCGACCTATTCATGATGACGATAGCACCTCCTTTGTCAGGCTTTTTGATTATGATGTCAGAGTTGTTTCTGAGGCTGTGGATGGCATTGTGTTCTGCACGGCTGAGGTTATGGGGCAAGTGATGCTGCTTTTCCACAATTTCAGCCCATGCACGTCGTGCACTCTATGTAGAAGTCCAGTCTGTTGTTTCGACCTTTAGGAGGAGTCCACCCAGAATCCTTCTTTTTGTAGTGTTGGTAGGAAGGTCTCTGTGGGTTAGTATGTTGTTCAGAGGTGTGTTGGAAATATTCCCTGAGTCGGAGACGTCGAAAATAGGATTCTAGGTCACCACAGAACTGTATCGGGTTCGTGGGGGTGGAGGGGCAGAAGGAGAGGCCCTGAGATAGGACAGCTGCTTCTGCTGGGCTAAGGGTATAGTTGGGTAGGTTAACAATATTGCTGGGTGGGTTGAGGGAACCACTGTTGTGGTCCCTTGTGACATGTAGTAGTTTAGATAGTTTAGTGTCCTTTTTCTTTTGTAGAGAAGCAAAGTGTGTGTTGTAAATGGCTTGTCTAGTTTTTGTAAAGTCCAGCCGTGAGGAAGTTTGTGTGGAAGGTTGTTTTTTTATGAGAGTATCCAGTTTTGAGAGCTCATTCTTAAGCTTTCCTTGTTTGCTGTAGAGGATGTTGATCAGGTGGTTCCACAGTTGCTTTGAGAGCGTGTGGCACAAGCTGTAAGCATAGTCTGTGTGGTATGTAGATTGTAATGGATTTTTTACCTTCAGTCCTTTTGGTACGATGTCCATCTGTTTGCATTTGGAAAGGAAGATGTTGTCTGCCTGTATCGAAAGCTTATGCTCAAATAAATGTGTTAGTCTCTAAGGTGCCACAAGTCCTCCTTTTCTTTATGGAATAGTATTTGCATTTGATTAGTTTGATGTAAAATGAGTGAGACAACAAATACTTTTGACATCTTAAGTTTTTGGTGTGTGGGTGGAACCAGTATGGAAATAAACAACATTATGCAAATGAATACTATATAAGATAGCTGCGTCTTAATGGAAGACAGTGAATTCCATCTCATATAATGTGTTATGCACACGCTGACATCCTGGCTTTCTTGCAATGAGGCAATTGTATTTTCTGTAAGTTTGTTAATTTTTTTGGGTCGGCTCTCAGTGAATAAATGGAAGCTCAAAGCTAGTCCATTCAACTAGTACCTGGTATGTCAATAGATTTTCAGATAAGGAAGACTGGAAAAAGAGTATCCTCCTATAGCTCTAGACCAGTGGTTTTCAACCTTTTATTCATTTATGGTCCCCTAAAAAATTTCAAGTCAACTAGAGTGGTAACAGATATACCCAGATTTGCTTGCCAATACCTTCTCCCACTGATGATACCAGAGGTACTGCGTGAAATCCTGGTTCTGCTGAAGTCAGTGGGAATTATGTCATGTTTGCACCTTCATTTGAAATTTTTTTAGGGATCCACAAGTGAAACATTGATTTCAATATGGTCAGGATTTCACCCGTGATGCCTATCTGATCAAGGTATGACCGTATGTCATTTGCCAGTTGGCACCAAGGGGCCCCTGGCTCACACCAGATCACCATAGTTATATCTGTTAAAATGCAAGCACTGCTATCATAAAACTACAGGCAAGTTCCAACTCTGTCACTGAGCAAAGCATCCATAAATGGAAGGAACAGTAAAAGTCTATAATATGACTATATTGGCTCTTTTGGTGGTGTTGTCACTTGACAATATGGGCCACTGAAAACTTTAGGTCAACACACTTCCAAATTAGTGCTGACTTTTGCAAAGAGCCAGTCAAATTGACCCTCATTTTAACTTTGGTTGCAATTGCTTAGTTTCATAATTTTGTTAGGCTAGCTGAGGTTGTAGAAAGTTCAGGGCCAACCATTTTTGTTTCACACAAAGTTGCTTTGAGAATGTTGTGTAAGATGAGAAACTCCAAATTCTGAAGGAGACTGTTGTGGTCTGTTGTGGTCCAACCTTTTATGACTTTCAGAATATTGAAAATATATGGATAAAGTTGGTGGAAAATAATGACAGCATCATGTTGATCAGTCCATTTAATGTCACTAAATGAGTAGAGCTATTTACTTGCAATGCCATCAGAAATGATATTCTAGACATGATACTCCAGACAGGTAATTCTCTAGGTGGAGTTATTGATGAAGGGATTATTTTTGCAGATGTACCCCAATAATTATGAATTGCCCTACATTACTAGGTTAGATTTATTTGTTATAGTGGACACACAGTGCATCTTGGTGCTTACAGCAAGTGAGTGCCTAAGATGCAGAAAGACATCAACTCATGAACCCTTAGGTAGGCATATTTCACAGCTCAATCAATGTTTTGCTGGTACGCCTGTCCAGTCATATAATGGATTTCTGTGCCCTGTAGGAAGTCCTCTCTTATACCCATTATTGCATAAATACTTTAAGTAAATGGTCACTTGTTCCTTTTTGGCATTGCCCATTGTTTCATGTGCAAACGTTCATTAATTTTGAACTGTTGATGCAGTTCATAAGCATATCTATTCTTTCTTGACTGGCACATTCAATCAACTGATCTTCGAATAGCTTTGCTGGTGTGCTGCACATTTTTGAGACCATACTTTAGACTATTCTTCTACTTCTTGTCACCAGGGTCAACAAATGCATGAAAAATCTCAAGCATGTGTCTATCATTCTGAGCTAAGTCATATTCTAAGACAGGACCACTAATGAGGTGAACGAGGGGAGTCCATACCTCCCACACAGCTATTGTTTCAGGCTGTCTGCAACAGACTCAGCACAGCATCTGTTTCAATAAGGGTCAAGTTTGGAAGGTTTCCTTTGCTATGGTGGGGGTGAGAAAATTATTTTTTTTTAATATACAGTTCGATTCTGCAGATGCTAATAAACTTCATGGGAGCAGAGGCAACAGACCCCCAATCTCTCTCCCCACTGTATATTAAGGTGCTAAGTCTTGTGTCAGAATTGTTCATGTAACAGTAGCATGTGATTTCCTCAATTTTTAATGGTTGTGTTTTTTAGTGATGGGATTAATGATATGTCTTGCTTTGAATTACATTGAGTCATCTTAACTATGAGCTAATAAAGTTTTTTGTAGTATCATTGGCTTTGCTCTGTAAACTCTCAGGAAGGTCACTGGGTTACATGATTCCTGAAAAAAACCAAGATACCTTTCCTGTACCTACCTTCATATGAAACCCTCATGACCTTCTTATGTTCTGATAACATTTCTTTTCAATCACACACAAATTGCAGAATAAAGTCCATTTATTTGTATATTTCAAAATTAACAAGTGCAGGGAAGTCACTTAAAATTTAATTCAGTGGGCCAAAGCTTGGAATTAAGTTCAGAAGAAATTTCAACTGTGTAATACCTGTATGATCAGATCCAATATAAATTTGTTTGCCCTTAAAACACTATAGGGCAGATTTTTAAAGGTATTTAGGAGCCTAAAGATGCAGCTAGTTGTCTCGTAGGATTTCCAAAGCTGGGTCTCAGTGTGAGTTAGGTGTTTAGGTTCTTTTGAAAATCCCACTAGGTGCCTATCAGCATTTTTAGGTGCCTAAATACCTTTAAAAATCTGCCCCTATGGGTCTAATTCTCATCTACAATCAATGTAGAGAGGCTTTACCCGCTTTAAAACACCTTTACACTGCCAGCGTGTACAGGGACCATAGTGTACATGAGAATCAGACCCTGAAGGAGTTGGCTTCACCTTGTGTCCTCATCGGAAGGCAGCCTGAACAAAGCGCAGTTGTGGTTTGATAACCTTGTTGATGTACATCAGAATCAGTCACTCCACAAGCTTGTATGTGACACAAAGGAGAGAAATGAGTCAGTCACTGTTAGGATCTTCCAGCACTTTTCCTGGTTTTGGAATGGCTGTGACCTTTGGCCTGCACCAGATTTTTGGGATGCAGTTGTCCTGGAAACATGGTTGAGGAACCGAAGCAGCCAGCTTTTGGGAGTAGGTGAAGTAGGAATACTATATGCATATAATCCAGGCTTGGAGTCTTTCTTGTTTTCATAATCATAGAATCATAGAATATCAGGGTTGGAAGGGACCTCAGGAGATCATCTAGTGCAACCCTCTGCTCAAAGCAGGACCAATCCCCAACTAAATCATCCCAGCCGGGGCTTTGTCAAGTCTGACCTTAAAAACTTCAAAGGAAGGAGATTCCCCCAACTCCCTAGGTACCACATTCCAGTGCTTCACCACCGTCCCAGTGAAAAAGTTTTTCCTAATATCCAACCTAAACCTCCCCCACTGCAACTTGAGACCATTACTCCTCGTTCTGTCATCTGCTACCACTGAGAACAGTCTAGATCCATCCTCTTTGGAACCCCCTTTCAGGTAGTTGAAAGCAGCTATCAAGTCCACCCTCATTCTTCTCTTCTGCAGGCTAAACATTCCCAGTTCCCTCAGCCTCTCCTCATAAGTCATGTGTTCCAGTCCCCTAATCATTTTTGTTCCCCTCTGCTGGACATTTTCCAATTTTTTCACATCCTTCTTGTAGCGTGGGGCCCAAAACTGGACACAGTACTCCAGATGGGGCCTCACCAATGTCGAATAGAGGGGAACGATCACGTCCCTTGATCTGCTGGCAATGCCCCTACTTATACATCCCAAAATGACATTGGCCTTCTTGGCAACAAGGGCACACTGTTGACTCATATCCAGCTTCTCATCCACTGTAACCCCTAGGTCCTTTTCTGCAAAACTGCTGCCTAGCCATTCGGTCCCTAGTCTGTAACGGTGCATGGGATTCTTCCGTCCTAAGTGCAGGCCTCTGCACTTGTCCTTGTTGAACCTCATCAGATTTCTTTTGGTCCAATCCTCTAATTTGTCTAGGTCCCTCTGTATCCTATCCCTACCCTCCAGTGTATCTAGCTCTCCTCCCAGTTCAGAGTCATCTGCAAACTTGCTGAGGGTGCAATCCACACCATCCTCCAGATCATTAATGAAGATGTTGAACAAAACCGGCCCTAGGACTGACCCTTGGCGCACTCCACTTGATACTGGCTGCCAACTAGACATGGAGCCATTGATCACTACCCTTTGAGCCCGATGATCTAGCCAGCTTTCTATCCACTTTATAGTCCATTCATCCAGCCCATATTTCTTTAACTTGCTGGCAAGAATACTGTGGGAGACCGTATCAAAAACTTTGCTAAAGTCAAGGAATAACATGTCCACTGCTTTCCCCTCATCCACAGAGGCAGTTATTTCATCATAGAAGGCAATTAGATTAGTCAGGCATGACTTACCCTTGGTGAACCCATGCTGGCTGTTCCTGATCACTTTCCTCTCCTCTAAGTGCTTCAGAATTGATTCCTTGAGGACCTGCTCCATGATTTTTTCAGGAACTGAGGTGAGGCTGACTGGCCTGCAGTTCCCCGATCCTCCTTCTTCCCTTTTTAAAAGATGGGCACTACATTAGCCTTTTTCCAGTCGTCCAGGACCTCCCCCAATCGCCATGAGTTTTCAAAGATAATGGCCAATGGCTCTGCAATCACATCCGCCAACTCCTTTAGCGCATCCGGCCCCATGGACTTGTGCTCGTATTAAGTATTTTTCTAAAAAAGGAGCCATTGAGTTTGAATCCCCTCTAGAAGCCTGCCATTTCTCTGTAATCTCAGTTTTGACCATATGGCTGAAAGAATTACCCAAGTTCTGTGTATGGCCATTAGCCACTGGATGGAATGCAATAGAATTTGCAGTGACTGGAAATTCTTTTTTTTGCTGAAGCTGGAATCTCCAGGAAGTCTTTTCACAGTTTGCCAGGCTTTCTGGCTTGAATGACTAAAATCTATCTTTTGAGACTCTCTCCACTGGTTGTGCTTGGTTTGATCTCACAGTTGAAGGAGGTCCTTGCTCTTATTAATGGCTTTGTTTATGTTATCAGCAGATTTGAATTCCTGGCACAGCGTAATTGCCTCTGATGACCAGCCAGGGATATACTATCAGCAATAGCCTCTAGGGACAGATTTCTTAGCAGCAGCCTGAACTGATCTTCAGAAAATTTGGTAGGAGTTGTTTATATTGGCTGTACATGTCAAGTCCAACTCAGACAGTTTGCTGAGAGATGTCTCTGGTTCTGGTTGAAAGACATCCCACTGAGCTTTCAGAAAATTCCACCTGGCCTTCTGTAAGCTGTTTGTTATTGATATCTGCAGGCCTCTGGTGATCAAAGACAGCTGATGTTGAGACTTTGGAAAAAACATCTGCTCTATGAATTCTGGTGGCAGTTTCCGGGAAGATGAAAAGGTAATGTGGGGTGAAGAGCCAGTTGCTCATCTACTACTGTGGAAACTTGGCGTTTGCTTTGGGTTGTAGATGAGCCGTAGATCAGCAACTGATGCCTGCTCCATTAGACTTTCCTGCATTGTGCTCAGGGTATCCCCAGATGACATGGTGGGAATTGAAGTTGCCACAGCAGATAGAAGGACATGAAAAGGTGGACAGAAGAGGGTTGGCCAGTTATCTGATGGATACTTGTGGACATTAATCAGCATAAACATATTCACCTTTATTGCCTGCCAGTCTGTGATGTCATTTGGACCAGATGTTGATAGAGTGACAGTGGACATCCCCTGTTGACCATAAGATGCCATACTGCTTGTGGTGGTGATAAGCCTCGACAGTGTAGCCTAGAGCTGAGAGCTGCAAGTCAGTGGTGAAGTGCATCTCCTGAACCAAGACTATGTGTTCTTCATGTCTTGTTACTAGGTGGAGAAGGCCCTGAAAGGGGCTCTGTGGAGGTGCATGCACGCCCCATCCCCTTTTGAGATGGGGCAAAGGTTGCTATGGCTAAGTCTACACGACCACTGTGGGTCTCAGGGTAGTGTGGCCTAACAGCCAAAGTCAGTATAGCCACCCCTCTGTCAGGGCAGGGTGGCCTAACACTCAGAGTCAATAGAGTCACACTTTCTGTCAGGGCTGTGAGTCAATAAGATTGGTGAGGTGGGCCGCTGCCCTGGGGTCATCAGCAGCCAGGGTAGGGGCACCTGGGCTCTCCCTCTCCATTGGTTCTCAACCCAGGGCCCTGACGGTGGCAGGATTGCCCGCCACCAGCTTGTTGGGGATGCTGCTGAAACATGCCAAGCATGTGTGTCCCATCACAGGCTCCTTTGTCAGGTGGCCCTTTTGGGCTGATAGACTTATTGATTGTGAGCCTGTGTTCTGCACTTTTTCTGCATCCATTTTCCTTTTTTATGTTACTCATAGGGGATGCCATGAGAAAGCAGTAGACGTGTCCCCTCACCTCACATAAGACATCAGTTAGACTCCCATGGCTGGCCCATGCCAGCTTATGTGGGCTCATGGGGCTCTGGCTAAGGGGCTGTTTCATTGCAGTTTAGACATCCGGGCTCAGGCTGGTGACTGGGCTTTAGGACCCTGCAAGGTGGGAGGGTCCCAGAGCTTGGGCTGCAGCCCAAGCCTGAAAGTCTACACAGCAATGAAACAGTCCCACAGTCCATGGGCCAGCTGTGGGTTTTTATTTGCAGTGTCGATGTACCAAAGATACCTTCAAGAAGGGCAAGAAAATTAGTGCTGTTTGGGTGGATCTGGCAGCTGGATATGATACTGTCTAGCATGTGGGGCTGATGACCAAGTTGTGGCAGGTTATTCTCTGAAACCCCCGGTGCGGTTCATCATGGAAACGAAAATGAATTGAAGCTTCATCCTGCAAGCTGTAGACAAAGTCAGCCGGCATCAGCGACTCCATAATGGACTCCTGCAAGGATCCATTCTAACTCTTCTTCTGTTCAACATATATACTTATGACCTTCCAACAAATAAGGCTTCTAAGTATGTATATGCAGATGATATCTGTCTCACTGATGTGGGTAAAATTCTATGCAATACTGAAGGATGACTCAGCTAAGACATGACTGCTCTGGCCACTTACCTTCATCAGTGGTGACTTACAGTAAATGAGTCGAAGATGGTGGCCACAATCTTCCATCTGAACAGTTGCCTGGCCAATCAACCCTTACAATCTGTGCTCAGGATTGTCCATTCCCTTTCCAGACAGTTGACACTTATTTAGGAGTCAAACTAAACTGCCGTCTAACATACGGGTCCTATGTAGAACACTTTCAGGAAAAGACCACTTCTCGTGCTGCCTTGATCCAGAAGCTAGCAGGAACCTCCCTGGGAAGCAGAGGCAAATGTTTTACAAACCTCAGTCCTGGTGCTGGTACTCACGCCACTGGAACATTGTACAGCAGTTTGCAGCAGAAGTGGGCATATGCATCTTGTTGATTCAGCGTTGAATTCAGTTGAGTGGCTGCCTTACCCACACATTAACATCTAATTGTACGTGTTTATTGCTCCCTCAAAACTTCAACAAGGTGCCATTACCCTTCAAACTGCATGGAGAGCAGTGATGGATGAAAACAACCTGCGGCACACAAGGCTGACTGTGGTTTCAATGGGTGAAAATAAGCAACACACACTTCCTATCAGAAGATCTGCCTGCCTCCAGAAGAAAACACCTACTTCTGCATTTTCTGCTGATTTGCCATGATGACTGATTTTGTGACATCTTTTTGTGGTGGCCATTTGTGCAGTTATGTCCAGTGCTGCTGGCCCAGGGTCAATCTTGGATGAACATCGGCATCTCAGGGCCGACAGCTATGTCCTCTCAGAGTGGCAGCAATTCTGGAATGGAGGTATAGGCATGCTGATGAATTTCAGAAGCCCTAACTTACATCCACTTGTTTTGCTATGTGGGATGTAGATCCTGGACTAGGTTCAACAGACTGTTGACTGGAACAGCCAGAGCAGCTGCCACAATGCAGAAATTTGGCTCTGCCCAATCCACGTAGACAGTCAAACATGTGGTAGAGATGTGCACATTAGAAGATGGAAGGGTGGACTGCAATACCTTGCTACCCTCAGTGATGCAGCAATTAGATGGCTGAACAATCTAGATACTGACTTGTGACGCATACCAAAGAGGAAGTCTTTGCATGTTCACTTAGTTTTACTGGAAAGATTTTTGTATTTGCAAACTGTATTTATCAACTTCTAGATTAAATATGAAATCCTGTAAAGTCATATATAATGGATATAATATTATTTTAATTATTGTAACGCAGTAATGCAGAGATCCTTTCATAGGGATTTGTCTTCATGAATGAATATGGCATAAAATATAGCAAAGGATTTTAGTCTTTTTTAAAAAAGCAGTCAATTAAAATGGGCAGTATTTTGTAGCTATTCAAGAAGATTGGACAAGAAGGGAACGGGGTGAGACAAAAGAGGAAAGAACAGAATAGACTAAACTAAGTGAAAAGGGGAAAAGTAGAGATGAGGAACCAGTCTCATTTTTATCTTAGGTTATATCTTTAATAAATGAACATGAAAATTTATATGCCTCATCAGAACATAGCTGCCCAGATATGCATAGAGTTGCAGGATTCTAGGTCTGCTGAATCCATTCCAAAATGGACAAATATCTCACCAAGCAGGAAGCAGCAAAAGATATTTTGATAAATATTTGAATGCGATTTTCTACTGCATGGCTAGTCTAGGAAATAGTCACTAGATGGCAGTGAGTCTGCATATCTGGACTATAAACTAGATCTTGTAAAGGAAAATCTGCACAATTTCTTCCATAAAAATTGGTACCAGAAGGTGGCATATTTGGGCTATGAAAAAACAAAATCTTTATGGTTCAGTGTAGCCGCCTGCAAAATTATTGTTCTTTCTCCTTCTAGAGCATTATATGTTAAAAAATTGAAAAAATAAGATTATGATCTGAATAAAAAGGGACTGCTATGATTTTAAAATATGGAACACAAATATTTTAAATAATCAAAAGTGTACTAAAAAGTGAGAACCTATGAAAGCCATCAATAAAAGGGAATAAAAGAATAATTGATCAAGTTAGGAATACAATTACTCATAGACTCATGTACTTAAGGTCAGAAGGGACCATTGTAATCATCTAGTCTAACCTCAAGTTACAGAGAATTCACCATTTACACTAGTTACTCTGGGGAGAATTCTGCACCAAAAAATTAAAAATTCTGTGCACAATATTTTAAAATGTGGCAAATTTTATTTTTCAAAATAACACCATTTATATAACAAAATATAATCACACCAGTTTCAGTTATTTGTTGTCATTTATTTTAAAATGCCTGGGAGCAAGTATGTCTGTAACGATACAGACAACAAAAAAGATTCAGGAAATGTTTTTTTGACAAATAGATTCCTTACTAGGCATATTAATACAGAACTCTGAGTAATAATTCATTTAAATTACAATACAGAGCTGTATTTCCCGCACCCCTCAGAAGCAGTGCAAAGGTTTGGGGGAGTCACAGGTAATGGAGGAGCTGAGGGAGAGGGAAGTAAATTGCTGGGAAGGGAAGGAGCCTGGGTGTGAACTTGGAGGGTTGTTGGGTTTGGGTGGGAAAAGTATGGAACAGATTTTTTTTGGGGGGCAGGGAGGGATTGTTAGGGAGCTTCCCCCATGCAGACCCTGGCTGACCCTTAGCCTCTTCTATTCAGTTAGGCACACCTGCCCCATCCCCATGTGTTCCTGCACCCCCATGTGTCCTTGCACCCCCAGTCCACGTGTCCCACCACCCCCACTCATACACCCACTCCTCCATCTTCATGTGGCCCTGCATCCCCTCCCCCAATCCCTATGTGACTCTGTACCCCCTCCCACTGTCCACATGTATTTCTGTGCCCCCACTCAGCCACCCCCTGTCCCTATGTGACTGTGTACCCCCTCCCCCTGTCCCCATGTGTCTCTGTGCCACTGCCCAGCCACCCACTGTCCCTATTTGTCCCTGTACCCCCTTCCCCGTCTCCATGAGTCTCTCTGCCCCCCCATCACCATGTGGCCCTGCACCTCCCTTCCCCTGTGCCTCCACTCACATTCAGCCCCTGCCCTAGTCTGTCCTCCCCCATCAGCCCTTATAAGCCCCTGTCTGAGCCCCCCGCCCCAGCACCCTACACTGTCTTTCTTCTCATAGCCACTGTTTCCTTGACAGGCACTGCGAAGAAGGCAGGTTCCCTGGCCTGACAGGCACTGCAAAGAAGACAGGCTCTTTCTCTTCCCTAGCTGGCCAGGAGCTGCTGATTTGTTCTATGGCCACAGCACCCGCTGGTGGTCAAAAGGCAGAACTGCAGAAGTTATTTTCTGCTGGGAGCTACTGCTGTTCTTGTGCCACAGAGTCCTCTGGTGGGCAAAAGGCGGAACTGCAGCAACATTTCAGCAGCTTTTTTCTGTGCAAAAAATTAAAAGTATGCATGGCTCATTATTTATTCCTGCTCAGTAATCAGAATTCCCCCAGGGGTAAGTCTAGTTTAAACCTGCAACTGACTCATGCCCCATACTGCAGAGGAAGGCAAAAACAAAACAAAACAAAAATCCCCAGGGTCTCTGCCAAACAGACCCAGGGGAAAATTCCTTCCTGATCTCAAATATGGTGATCATTTAGACTCTGAGCATGTGGGCAAGACCCGCCAGGCAAATACCTGGGAAAGAATTCTCTGTAATAACTAAGCTCTCCCCATCTAGTGTCCCATCTCTGTCCGTTGGGGATTTTTGCTACTGGCAGTCGCAGATGGGCCACATGCTGTTGTAGGCAGTCCCATCATACTACCCCCTCCATCAACTTATCAAGCTCAGTCTTGAAGCCAGTTAGTTTTCCTCTTCCCCACCCCTGCTCCCCTTGGAAGGCTGTTCCAGAACTTCACTCCTCTGATGGTCAGAAACCTTTGCCTAATTTTGAGCCTAAATTTGTTGATGGCCAGTTTATAGACATTTGTTCTTGTGTCCATATTGGCACTTAAATAAATCCTCTCCCTCCTTTGTATTTATCCCTCTGAAGTATTTACACAGAGAAATCATATCTCCCCTCAGCCTTCTTTTGGTTAGGCTAAACAAGCCAAGCTCTTTGCTTCTCCTTTCAAAGGTAGGTTTTCCATTCCTTGGATCATCCTAGCAGCTGTTCTCTGCACCTGTTCCAGTTTGAATTCATCTTTCTTAAACATGGGAGATCAGAACTGCATACAGTATTCCAGATGAGGTCTCACCAACTCCTTGTATAATGTTACTAACACTTCCCTGTCTATACTGGATATACATCGCTTGATACATCCTAGGACTGCATTAGCCTTTTTCATGGTCACATCACATTGATGGCTCATAGTCATCCTGTGATCAACTAATACACTCTAGTCTTTCTCCTCTTCTGTCACTTCCAACCAATAAGTCCCCAGCTTATAGTTTGTTAGGTCCTAAATGAATGACTTTGCACTATTTAATTTTAATCCAATTTCTATTACTCCAGTTTACAAGGTCATCCAGATCTTCTTGTATGCTATTCTGGTCCTCCGCTGTATTGGTAATACCTCCCAGCTTTGTGTCATACAGAACTTTTATTAGCACACTCTCACTTTTTTCTAAGAACAATATTTAATCTGAAGGTTTCAAGGAAACTCTAAACAGTTTTAATATACAGGAATAATAAAAAGGTAATAAGATAATAAGAGTGTCTTGGTCTACCAACTCCATAACGATAACACTTTTCACTTCTATAGTGCATTAACTCTGAGGGTCTCAAAGCACTTTACAAACAATGTTACACTTCATCTCATAACCTCCCTGTGAGGTATTATTACCTTCATTTTACAGATGGGGAAACTGAGGCACAGAGCTTGCAGCTTCTTTACATTGATTTCAGTTGCAGCTGTGGGTGCTCAGTACCTCAGAAAACTGGAGACTAGGATTGTAATTCTAGCTCCACATAAATCAATGGGAGTTTTGTCACTGATTTCAAAGGAGTAAGGATTTCACCCTAGGTGTCTTTAGGAAATTAAAACTTTGGACCTAAGGCCCAGATGCATAGAGTTATGTAGGCATCTAACTAGCAGATTTAGGCTCCAAATCCCAATATTTAGGTGCCAATGTGATCCACAAAACTGCTTTTCTGCCGCCTAACCCCTGTAATTACCTAAACTCACTCCGTGCCCAAGTTTTTGCAGTAAAAGTTCCCTAGCTGCCTAAATTTCTGCCTCTGGGCACGCGCACTACTGACTCACTGTAGGCATCCAGACTTAGGAATACCTCTCTCCTTGGTTTAGGCAGCTTCCTGCTTAGTGGGCTGGCTTTTGAGAATCCAATTCTCAGGTGCTGATTTCTCCCCCACTCATTGTAGAGGAAGCCTAGGTGTTTAACTCAGGCTTTGTGAGTTGCAGTGTGTTCCAGCGATTTTCTAGATGCCTAAAAGGTATGTGTTTTGGTGCTGAGCATGACAATGCCTAAGTCCCTTTGAGGATGTGGGTCTAAGTGACTTGCACAGTGTCACTCAATTTGGGGGCCAAATTCTGCTCTTAGTTATATCCGGTGCAAGCCAGCGAAGTCAACAGAGACTTGAGTGGTGTTTTCAGTTCGGCTGCAATGCTGTAACTGAGAGTAGAACAGTATAGCATATGTATGTGGTCTTGTGTCAAGACACCCGCTATAGGCTCCCATAAGGAGGTGTGTGTAGAGGGGATAAGGGCAGGAACATGCACCATGCATAATATGCCCATGCATCTTGCCTGTGCGGGATAAATGCCATTAGTTATACCTGCTATGCGAATCCCATAAATCCCAGCCCACCCAGTCCAATTCACTGACACCGTATTGTACACATTTCCTTGACTTTTCAGGTAAATGTTCTAGTCCCAAATTCTGGAGGCGTAGCCTGTGTTTTGTTCTGTACATCACTGCTACAGGCAGTCAGAGTGGGATAGCTCAGCTGTCTTTGCACATACTGTCTTTTAGCAGAGCCCAGTCCTGTTCTTGAGTTAGCCCTATCAGTTCATTAAAGTGATCAATTTAATGTGTGTACAGATACAGTGCACATGCTATTGATACTAGGGCACTAGATAACTCTTGCATTTCTGTGACTAGAGGAAATCCAGATCTAGTAGATCTGCCCCCAGGTAGTGCCAACTCTGCAGCATTGTGCCCTGTTCCTCCACTGGAGCTGCACATGGTCAAGCCTCCCCAGCATTTGGTGGGAGGTGGTGGTGGAACCAGCTCTTCTGCAGGGCCATTCCTGCTGAGCCTGCAGATTTTCAATCAGAAGTCCAGTTTGGAGTTAATCCTGCTTCAAGCAGCATTAACTCCCACTAGCCCCTCCTTGGCTCCTGTGAGGGACTCAGCAAAAGACATCTCATGGCTCATGAAGAAGTTATGGTGCCAGCAAGGAATGTGGTGGCTGAGGGTGGTTAGGCAAATCTCTCTTCATCTACTCTGCAGAAGTTCTTTCCCTTCCCTGTGGATTCTCAGAGGGTAGAAAACAATGGTACATGTGCTCTCCCGTGCCCCAAACTCGCCCACCTGAATGGAATGATTATTTGGAAATTCTTCAAGATTGGCATCCTGGAGTTTTCTGATCCCTTTCTTCTCCTTGGAGAGGGATCAACTAGGCACTGACTAGTTTGGTTGGGTTCATATGAGGTAAGACCTAGACTTGTGAAAAATAAAAGGGAAAAAATATCTGGAGCTATTCACCCTATGAACGTTATAAGTGCTGCCTGCTTTATTGATGGAGTTTTTAAGACCCTTGGTCTGTGGATTTTACACTCTGATGGCTTCATCAGTGAAGCTTTTAAGTTATTTGAACCAATCAGTGTGCGATTTTACACGTACATTGCATTTATCTTCCCTGTGGTTTTAATCTGACCCGTGTCCACGAGGGGAGCAATGACTCACTGGAACAAGTTTTGCATGTGCATGAGCTGTTCAGTGAGCACCACTTACAGGGGGAAGAGACCGGGTATACAGAGATATAGAAAAGACAACAAAGGGTAGCGACCCGGAGAAGGAGCTACATAGGTTAAAAGGGAAAGCTGTTGATCGGCTGCTCGGTCCTACCTCTGGCTGCACACGTTCAGAATGGAGTTGTGAAGACTCCCTCTGCACAAGCAGCTGAGGCTGAAAGATTCACTGAGTCTGAAACTTTTATCAAAGTTAGGTTTGGGGCAGGCTGGGCTGGATTCTCCTCTCACCTACTCTAGTGTTATACCAGTCTAACTCCATTGACTTCAGTAAAGTAACTCCAGCGCACATGAGAGAAGAATGGAGCCCAGATATTGTTTTCTCTGAATCTGGATAGCCATAATCATGTGGAAACTGCCCCTAATGGTACATTTTGATTCTGAGACAGGTTTGCTGAAATAAGGCATATAGTTTAACTTGCACAATATTTTTCTTGTGTTTTGGTAAGGGTCAGACTACTCCCTTTGACCAGAGCCATCTAGCACCCTTAGAACACCTGGATTCACTAGAGGAAATGTGCATGTTATTTCCAGTCTTTTGTATTATACACTGAGCAATTTGGCATCATCATGGTAGCTTTTGTGGCTCTTGCATCAATCAATGTTTGAAATGATGCAAACAGTAACAACTGGACTTCTGAAACAAGCTGAAGTTCATTTTTAGCAGATGATACAGAGGCAGCCCAGAGAGCTGAGTGCAGCAAGTCCACGTTCAAGGGGCAGATTCATCCCTCAACCGGTACAGAGCAAAGGGAAGGCAACTTGTATCTCCCCTATGCAAGGGCTGTCGAGCCATCTTGACTCCCCCACCCCAGTGCAGCCCAAGTTGGACTCCTGCTTCAGTAGCTCATATGGACCATTGCAAGTGCACAGAATCACTGGAGGTAGGTTCATCCTGATCATGCTCCCTCCTGGCCCTAATCTGTTCCTCTGGCCTGTCCCCAGCTTGCCCCAGAACACTCTACTCTGCACTTTTGGGCTTCTGAAAAGATGTCCTAGAGCAGGTGGAGGGTAGTCACATATGCTGCGTGTCCTCTTTGTAGCAGCCTCGCTTGTGCAAAGGGACTGTAGGACAATGATGAAGGGGGTCCTTCTGCCTCCCTCCACAAACTTCCATCACAAGTAGAACAAACCTACCTCTTTAGGTCCCCTATATTGTTACAATGGCCCCAATCAAAGACGCTAACAGGAACGGAATTTGGGCTCAGTTTAATTCTTTGACAAACCTGGGATTCTCTCTAAATTTTTCAGCTGTAAGAAATCATTTTTTTAAACATCAAAAAGCAACTGTCTAAATCGAAGACTAATTGGCTGCCAAATTACAGGTTTATACAACTCACTCTTTGCTGCTTGTTTTGCTTTTTTACCAGAGCGAATAAGCATTAGAAAATTCATTCTTGTTTTCTGTTAATAATAAAACATCTGATGTCAATCCATTTATATCAAAAACTCCCATTCCCTGGAGAGAGAACTGTCCACCATAAGGAGATTTTTTACGTATAGTTAGAGACCAATCATGCCTAGCTCTTATATAGTGTTTTCCATCAGTAGATCACAAAGGAGGATGTCATCATTATCTTCATTGTACAGATGGGGAAACTGAGGCACAGAGCACTGATGAAATTTACCCGAGATCATCCAGCAGGGCAGTGGCAGAGCTGGGAATATAACCCAGGTCTCCTGAGTCACAGTTCAGTGCTCTCCCCACTAGGTTACACTCCAACAAGGGGGTTGACACTCGATACTGACACAACCTTACCCGTATTGCTGTGATCAGGGGGTTGAAAAAATCCCACAGTCTTCTGTTACATGGATTGTTTTTTTTTTTCTTTTTTTAACAGCCCACAAAACTCTTAAAAGGTGTTACTAGGAGATCCTTAAATCAAAACACTGCAACTTCATAATGGGGACAGGAGCTTTGTTGTACATGTCTGCACTGTGGCTTCTGTCCTGCCCCTACTAACATTAATGAGAGCTACAAATGACTTCACTGGGGACACTATCTGGCCCCATATAAGTATTTGCACCGTGAATTGACTAATTACTCCAAACTATGAGTAAGCACGCACTGAGTTCATTGGTAACCTGAGATGGATTATTTAGGCCCAATCTCTTCTTGGTTACTCCAAAATCTCAGTCTGGAATTTGGAGAGGCTATCCCCAGGATGTAACAGGGTTCAGATCACATTCTCTTTTCTCTCTCTGTGACCATCACTTGTCCTGCCTCAAGCCCTCTTCTTGTAATCCTCTCAAACTTAGCATATACAGAAGACTACCATGATACAGCGATCTTGTTCTCTGTGTGATCCTGCAAAGATGCAACACTTCCCCTCACTCCCTCATAGGAGATTTATCTTGCTCTTTTGTTGCAATCTCAGTATATGAATTCACACTTAAAATGAAGAATAAGTATTTCAGGCAAACCACAGTTAAGCAACGTGAGCTTCCAGAAACGTATTAACCTAGACCTGTAGTTCCAATCCTTTTCTTCTTCCCTAATGGTGCCCAGTGACCATTAGAGAGACAAAGTGCCAATATATTTTACTGGACCAACTTCTGAAATATATCATATGGCATGCCGATAACTGATAGGCAGAGGGATGCAAATATAATTCCAAGATTTTTCCTCAGCATATTGCATCTTTGCTGTGTCAAAAATAAATTGCAGAATAAAAAGATGAAGGATGATTCCACCATTTTGTATCCTCACCTCTTAAAATAAAGGAGTACTTTTAAAATGCATAAAAATGTTCTGCAATGATAAATTACACATTTATAACCCTATTTAGCCAAGTATTTTACCTTTGTAATTTTAAAACTGTCATTTTGACAAAAAATATAGCTGAGCGAGTTGGCCTTTCACATTTAATGTTTTCTTTCCTTTTTGCAATTCACCAAGTTCAGTTTTGATTAAAGAAGTGGTATAAATGGAATGCATAATGGTCAGCACTTGAAGAATACATTACTTTGACGCTGGAGGATAAGTTTTTTTTGTGAATAGATTTGATTTCTTCACCTTAGAAACTTCTTGAGCATGAGCCCCACTGGCTTCATCGCATCAAGTATGCATCTTGCCCTCAATGCCTAATGTACAAAGAGAAAGATACTTGATATAAAGGGGAAGAGACAAAAGTCACAGTCTATTTTTTTTCCAGAGCTACAGCAGATGAATCATCCTCTGCAACTTCACTGTAACTCTGAGAGATATGCAGCTTCTGGAAAAGTGTCCCATCCTGATGTTGAGCACCTTGTGGGAGGCTCTGTGTACCCTCAACATGAATGGGAGTTGAGGGCACTCAGGACCACTCAACACCTTACAGAATTGGGTCCTGCAGGAGGCCAAAGATCATTGGGGATAGAAATGAAAATAATCCATTGCCTAGTGCATCACATGTCAAGGTGATGCAAAATGTTTACAATGCATTTTCTTTTAGTGTTTGAACTCACCTAGGTTTTCATCCTGATTTGTGACAATGTCAGTCTACAAAAAGTGCTTTCAAAAAACTTAGAGAAATACATTTAAATACATCAAATAATGTTGTTATACAAATTCAATTTACCGTCACAGTGACTTAGTTGGTAGATGTATTACAACCTCAGACTTGAGATGTTAAATTATACAATGGAATGATAGCCTAACAGTTTATACTAACATAGTAACTTTCATTCCCAAGGACCTGAAAGCAAATAAATCACTTCAGTGCTCACTGAAATGCAGCCACCTCTGCAGTGGAAGGTGACAGCTATTTAACAGCATACAGCAACACTGCACAACTGTTTAAGGACCTGGTTCTGCATTGGATTCCTCTAACCCAGGCCTCTGTGGTTGGGTTTAGTTCTTTTGAATTCAGCAGGACCTCACAGGGGTCTGCACTAGCAGATCTCAGAGCTGTGATAGCAAATTAAGAAGACCATATACAAGTGAAACACAAGGGGACTTTAGGGGTGTAGAATTATCCAGATTGAAAATGGGTCTGAACACCAAGCTTTGCACTCCCACTTGGAAGACCCAGTTTCAGGAACTGAGATAGTTACACATGCAAACATTTATTCTCTTTAATTTTTTCTTTGAATTTTAGTTTGTGGCAGACTTCCCTAAAGTGTTTGTTAGAGCCATTAGAAAATTGTACAGACAACTCATTTTAGGGAAGAGATTGGAGATCTCTGTCACTCAGTTTGTCAGCAGAGGTTCTTAAACAGACAACTCAGCTAGGTAAGTGAAATCCTTTACTAATTATCTCTTTTAGAATTAGGGCAGTGAAAATATTTAATCTTAAATATGACTTTTCCAGGAGGAATGTGATGTCATCACTGTATCTTTTCTTTCTTCATTGCCACTTACCCCACTTAATGATGGTTTGATTAGCTGGCTGGTGGATCAAATTCTCTCTGTCCCTATCAGCTCTCAAAAGGCCAGCATGTTAAATGGAATTCAAATCTCAAAGCTTCACTTGCATCACAAAATGTCAAACCTACAGCTTTGTTTGGGTTCAATGTTTCTCAGAATGCATTCCCTTACTGGTATATATCTATCTATGTATGTGTGTGTATGTGAGGTTTTTAAAAAGGTTATCATTTAATGTTGTTTTGCACTGTATGTACAGAAATTGTGGACATTTTTACTGTTATATACAGTGCATATGTATTTATAATACAAATATAATAATCTTCCACTCCTGGATACTGTAGCCATAGAAAATCCAACCCTTTGTCTTCCTTGGTACCCAGAAACTTGCAGATCAGAGATTTGAGGTTTAGGAGGGCAAAAGCAATCAAATCTTTTTAACCTCTATATCCCAATCCTGCAGTTCTTACTAAGGTAAAACTCTCACTGAAATTGGAGGGAGTTTTGCCTGACTGGGAAATGTAGGGTAAGGCCCTAAAGGAATTCTCAGCAATTTTTTTTTTTTAAATTACCACTTACCCCTTTTAATCATGATGAACTCACTTCATTATCTTTTTCATGCCAGCTTGTGGCAAAATTGCATTTTAGGCTGAATGTACACTATCGTGGACACAGGAGTGCCATCACATCTCTCATAGTGACATTTTTATTACCTCATGTCTTGTGCACCTGTGGCTTTTTGGTGACACACTTGGCTTCTAATTGTACTAAGCTCATTCTGGTGAAAGGATCATGAGCATTTTCAAGCAGTTCATAATGAGGAAGTCATTGCTTTTCATAGTGTTAACAAGATTACCATCGTGTGTTCATGAATACTTAAGCACATTCAATAAAAACGATGGGATGTGAAGAGGGTGAGCTATTGCATCTCAGAGATTGTTAATTAAGGTTTTAAATTATCCGTGTCCTTTGAATTCATGGGTGGGGGCAGGGGATACAACAACAGAACACTGTTTCTCAAACTGGCAACAATCAGAAAACAAACATTTGTTTTAAAGGATCACTACCATATTCTGGCAAGCTTTAAAAGGTAGGATATTAGTCTAAACTCTCATCTGATGGTCAGAAACCTTTTATGTGTTTCCTTGCTTTGTGCAGCTGATTAGCTAGACATCAGAGTTTAAAGGGAACCTTCATTAAGTGTGAATGGGTCTGAGTGGCAAAATCCAGATCCTGATGTCACATTCAGTTAAAGTTCCAGGGTTTTGCTTTAGGCCCACCTCCATTTATTTATTTTTATAATCATCCTTCTCTTGCCTAATTCACTATTGTTATTATTTCTATAGAGTCTGATGCTGCATCATTGCGGACAATGGGAATTTTGCGACTACTTCAGCGGGCATACAATCACGTCCTCCTAGCCATAAATGTGGGCAGCATTGTACAAAAGGTGTAAAGCCAAGGGGTTTACAGACTAAGGGCTAGTCTACGCTGGCAGCGCTCAAGCACTGCCATGGCAGTGCTTTAACATGGCTTCTGTGGTTGTGGCTCTAAAAAAACCACCCGCACGAGGGGCGTAGCTTCCAGCGCTGGGGCACTGTCTACACTGGTGCTTTACAGCGCTGAAACTGGCTGCTCTTGGGGGTCTGTTGCAGGAGCGCGAAAGTTGCAGAGCTGTAAATTTCCAGTGTAGACAAGCCCTAAGTGTGTGATGAGTGAGATGTTCAGCACCTCACAGGACTAGACCCTAAGGTTAGGTGACTCTATAGAATTTGACTGTTTGTGAACAACTGAGTTAGGTGCACTGTTCCCTCTAAGCTGTGCACGCGCACACAGATCCTAAACCCCACGCACCCGGCGAAACACCGCACGCACAAAAAGTTGCACAGAAGCATAACCATTTGCGCAGAAGAAATTTTTTGCGCACATGGCCTGTCAAAAATTAAAGGGAACATTGGTTAGGTGACATGAAGATGAGCACAATTTAGCAGTCAATATAGATCAGGCCAAAGTATCTGGTCATCTGACTAAACCCTGCTCAGAACAGCTATGATGAGCTCAACAGGAGTGGACAACACATCAGTGAGCAGGGAGGAAGAGGATGAAGATAACAGGGTTGCATGATCAATTGGACGGTTAATAAGCATGTCGAGTGAGGGTTTTTTTGGTTCTATTTTTTATTACGTAAGAGTACAATTCTTCAGGCTCCTGAATAAGTGGGTTTTAAGAAGGGAGTGGAAGGAGGTTAAGTTGGCGGCATGGAGGATGGGTTCAGGGAGGGAGTTCCAAGAATAGGGGCAACAGCAAAAAAGGCACAGAGGCAGGATTGGGAAAAATGGCACAAAGAGGGCAACCAGATGAACAATTTGAACTATGAAGAAAGCATGCTGAGACAGCAGGAGGGAAAGGACTAAGAGGTCAGGAGCTAAGTTGTAAGGGACTGGGGTGTAGGCAGTCTTGCCTAGCAGTAACAGCTGGGCTGAGGTCTGCTCACCAGAGACGGGAGTCGCTGGGCCAGAGTTAGAGGAATTGCAATGCCAAGTTCCGTAAACAAGGGTCAGAGTCAGGCTGGAGTCACAGATCAGGAGACAAGGCAAAGTCCAGCATAGTAGCAGACCAAGAACTGTATGTGATTGCCCAGACAACTTTCTGGGGCAACTCCTGGGGTTAAGTGGGGGAACTTGGCCAATCAGAGGGCCACAGGGTACTGCCACTCTGGGTCTCATGGGTGGCACTTCCTATGGTGCTTATTCTCCACAGTGCTTCCTGGCCACACCTCTGTAGGGCCTTCTGATGGCACTGTGGGAACATCAGCCACCCCAAGCTTTTCAAACCTGGGTTCTAGTCCCCAAGTCCTTACAGCAGACAACAAAGAGGAGTATGAGGTATCTGACCTTTATGTCAAAGACAATATGGGGTGAGTGAAGGGATTCTGAGGTTGCAGGCTTTTGCAACAGAGTTTTCAATGGATTGGCAGAGAGGTGAGGTGAGTCAGTGTCAGGATTTACCCCTGATTTACTCCGATGAACAGGAAAGGAAAAATCCAGCTTACATTATCTACACATAATCAGATAGGACCTTTGCATCCTGACGCACCTCTAAAGCCTTTTCCATTTTCACTGCACATTGCAAACATTATAGCTGTCTTGTCAAATCAGAAGTGTAGAGAAAGAAAATGCAAAAAAGTATGTGGTAATTTAGTGAGGTTTCAGTACATTATTATTATGTGTATTTTTGTACACAATTTTCTACAATGTGGTAGAGGCAATAAACCTTTTTGTTACTGCACCAGTGTTAAGTTTCATTATCTTATAATACGTCATGTTTTCAGGGTGTGCTGTTTAGGTGAAAAGGGTCATACTGAACAGAAACTGAGAGTGAAAGAGAGACTTGGTCAAGCTCTGTTCTCTGTTAAACTTGTGTTACTCCAAGGACCTCAGAGGGAGCTCAGTGAGAACAGAGTTTGGTCCCCTATGATAAAAATCAGATGGGTACTTTTGGGAAGCAGATGCAGCATAACAAATGTTTAACATGTGACTCTACTGTTGGTATTCTTAAAGGATAGGATGGCCTGGACCCTCCTGATTACTCACCAATATTAACCACTGCAGTTTGGATAAAAAATAATTCTGCAGCATATGTTCAGAAGTGGTTTCCAGGCCTAGGTGTCTACACTTATGCCCGCTTATGCTACACTTATGCCCGCTAACTTTTTGCACATTTACTTTGTAGAATATAAGTATTTGTATGCATAAATCTTGGAGATGGGTGCATGAACTGTATTGGAACAAGCAAATTTAGGGCATCTCATGTAATTGCTGTGTATCTACACTCACTGTACTATAATACAACCAAATCCCTACAATAGATAGATAACAGAGTGGGTAGATAAATTAGTTTTCATATAGGTAGTTATATGACCATATTAGCAGCGTGCCTCCCTACAAAAAAATAAGAACAAACAGCAAAACAAATCTCTCTCTCTCATTCCCTCCTTACTTTTTCCATTGTCCGGCCACACAGTAAGAAAGGCAGGTGCCAAGGGATGTGGTTTAATTAGGCTGCAATCTTATTTCATGTAAAACATCTGGGAGTACCTGGCAATAGATTGTGCAGTGCAAGTCATGATGATTTCCTTAATCATTTCCCATAATCCGCAATCTGGTCCCATTGCTGGGACCTCATCACCCTATGAGGTAAAAGGGGGATATAAAAGGAGGGGGGCTGGCTCCCTGCTATATGAGATGTAGGAGTCTCAACCTACCCCCCTTCCTCAGCTTTCTTAAGGGATATTTTTCTTCAAATCCATTCCAATCCATTTTATCCGATAACCATATCCGTTCCATACTGAGTAGCTGCACTGGATATCTGCCACAAGAAAGTGCCAGCAATTATGCTTGGCTGCCTCCCTCCTACCCCCGCCAGGTTCCCAGATGTTCACTGATTCTTTCCTTTGCCACTGAGGTGAACAATAATTGCATCTGGCATCTGCTTCCAGCCTGCCAAAGAGCTTACAAGGGGCATCACCTGGTCCCATAGCATGTCCTGCCTTCCATGCCAGTTTGGGATTGCTTGAACACGTAGACCCAGTTGTGATCCTCCAGACAATCCAGAAGCCTGCTTGTGTGCCCAGTATACAATACCGTGTCTACAGATCCACACCGCTGCTTGATTGGCCCATCTGCATGATTCTGAAATGGGAATCACCAGAGAACGAGTTCTGATTCTCTTCCTGGAATCTCATGTATGTTCTGTGTGCATTTGAATGTCATCGTCCAGTTGCCTGAACTGCTGTGACCCATAGCTTTTGTTGAACCACAGCCATTGTAGGCCCAATCCAGAATGAGTGGGAACAAAATTCTTGCACTGCTAGCCTCATCTCTGTAAGCCCCTTTTTGAAAACTGTAACAAACTGGCATGCTGTGTGGGGCATTCTAACACTATGAGTAAAGAGGGACCTCTCTCCACTGAGTCTCGCTGAAAGTTCTTAATGTCCCTACCAGGCAAGTCCTGGCCTCACCTCCTTCCTGCAGCATTATGTGCCCCACAATCTGTTTTTGATATCCACAGAGTCAAGATAACTGATTGCTCCTCTTATTGTAAAACCCTCCACGCTAAAGTCCTTCCCAAAGTTTCCAGATAAGAACAATCAACAAAACAAAACTCACAGTCACTCCTTACTTTTTCCACACTCAAGTAACTCAATCACCTGCTTTGGATACATAGGTGCTGAGTTGAGCTGACATGGGCACCTTAACTTCAGCAGCTAATTTTGAACATCGGGCTCCTCACCTTTCATATTTTTACTAGCAATGAAGGAAAAACAGCCTAACCATACAATATCATTGAATAGCCAGTCCAAAAAGCACATCACTCAACTCTAGACCCCAAGATCTGTAGGGAAACAATCAGTTGCAGAGTCTCTGTCTCTGCCCCTCACCACTGTCTCCACCACAGGTTTATTTTCAAATGTTGGGGGCTGCTGGTCAGGTGTCCATGCATGTGGTCTCCAAGGCCCCAGTCCATGAATATACTTAACTTTAAGCAATGCTTAAGTTTAAGTAGATGAGGCTTTCTTCCGGCAGCTCACGGAAGCTACTAGATCGCATGCCCTGATTCTCATGGGTGACTTTAATTTTCCTGATATCTGCTGGGAGAGCAATACAGCAGTGCATAGACAATCCAGGAAGTTTTTGGAAAGCGTAGGGGACAATTTCCTGGCGCAAGTGCTAGAGGAGCCAACGGGGGGGGGGGGGGCGCTTTTCTTGACCTGCTGCTCACAAACCAGGTAGAATTAGTGGGGGAAGCAAAAGTGGATGGGAATCTGGGAGGCAGTGACCATGAGTTGGTTGAGTTCAGGATCCTGACACAGGGAAGAAAGGTAAGCAGCAGGATACGGACCCTGGACTTCAGGAAAGCAGACTTCGACTCCCTCAGGGAACGGATGGCCAGGATCCCCTGGGGGACTAACATGAAGGGGAAAGGAGTCCAGGAGAGCTGGCTGTATTTCAAGGAATCCCTGTTGAGGTTACAGGGACAAACCATCCCGATGAGTCGAAAGAATAGTAAATATGGCAGGTGACCAGCTTGGCTTAATGGTGAAATCCTAGTGGATCTTAAACATAAAAAAGAAGCTTACAAGAAGTGGAAGGTTGGACATATGACCAGGGAAGCGTATAAAAATATTGCTCGGGCATGTAGGAATGATATAAGGAGGGCCAAATCGCACCTGGAGCTGCAGCTAGCAAGAGATGTCAAGAGTAACAAGAAGGGTTTCTTCAGGTATGTTGGCAACAAGAAGAAAGGCAAGGAAAGTGTGGGCCCCTTACTGAATGAGGGAGGCAACCTAGTGACAGAGGATGTGGAAAAAGCTAATGTACTCAATGCTTTTTTTGCCTCTGTCTTCACTAACAAGGTCAGCTCCCAGACTGCTGCACTGCGCATCACAAAATGGGGAAGAGATGGCCAGCCCTCTGTGGAGATAGAGGTGGTTAGGGACTATTTAGAAAAGCTGGACATGCACAAGTCCATGGGGCCAGACGAGTTGCATCCAAGAGTGCTGAAGGAATTGGTGGCTGTGATTGCAGAGCCATTGGCCATTATCTTTGAAAACTCTTGGCAAATGGGGGAAGTCCCGGATGACTGGAAAAAGGCTAATGTAGTGCCAATCTTTAAAAAAGGGAAGAAGGAGGATCCTGGGAACTACAGGCCAGTCAGCCTCACCTCAGTCCCTGGAAAAATCATGGAGCAGGTCCTCAAAGAATCAATCCTGATGCACTTGCATGAGAGGAAAGTGATCAGGAACAGCCAGCATGGATTCACCAAGGGAAGGTCATGCCTGACTAATCTAATCGCCTTTTATGATGAGATTACTGGTTCTGTGGATGAAGGGAAAGCAGTGGATGTATTGTTTCTTGACTTTAGCAAAGCTTTTGACATGGTCTCCCACAGTATTCTTGTCAGCAAGTTAAGGAAGTATGGGCTGGATGAATGCACTATAAGGTGGGTAGAAAGCTGGCTAGATTGTCGGGCTCAACGGGTAATGATCAATGGCTCCATGTCTAGTTGGCAGCCGGTGTCAAGTGGAGTGCCCCAGGGGTCGGTCCTGGGGCTGGTTTTGTTCAATATCTTCATAAATGATCTGGAGGATGGTGTGCATTGCACTCTCAGCAAATTTGCGGATGATAGTAAACTGGGAGGAGTGGTAGATACGCTGGAGGGTAGGGATAGGATACAGAAGGACCTAGACAAATTGGAGGATTGGGCCAAAAGAAATCTGATGAGGTTCAATAAGGATAAGTGCAGGGTCCTGCACTTAGGACGGAAGAATCCAATGCACAGCTACAGACTAGGGACCGAATGGCTAGGCAGCAGTTCTGCGGAAAAGGACCTAGGGGTGACAGTGGACGAGAAGCTGGATATGAGTCAGCAGTGTGCCCTTGTTGCCAAGAAGGCCAATGGCATTTTGGGATGTATAAGTAGGGGCATAGCGAGCAGATCGAGGGACGTGATCGTTCCCCTCTATTCGACATTGGTGAGGCCTCATCTGGAGTACTGTGTCCAGTTTTGGGCCCCACACTTCAAGAAGGATGTGGATAAATTGGAGAGAGTCCAGCGAAGGGCAACAAAAATGATTAGGGGTCTGGAACACATGACTTATGAGGAGAGGCTGAGGGAGCTGGGATTGTTTAGCCTGCAGAAGAGAAGAATGAGGGGGGATTTGATAGCTGCTTTCAACTACCTGAAAGGGGGTTCCAAAGAGGATGGCTCTAGACTGTTCTCAATGGTAGCAGATGACAGAACGAGGAGTAATGGTCTCAAGTTGCAGTGGGGGAGGTTTAGATTGGATATTAGGAAAAACTTTTTCACTATGAGGGTGGTGAAACACTGGAATGCGTTACCTAGGGAGGTGGTAGAATCTCCTTCCTTAGAGGTTTTTAAGGTCAGGCTTGACAAAGCCCTGGCTGGGATGATTTAACTGGGAATTGGTCCTGCTTCGAGCAGGAGGTTGGACTAGATGACCTTCTGGGGTCCCTTCCAACCCTGATATTCTATGATTCTATGATTCTAATGGACTTCAATGAGACTTCATCTGAAGTGAGTGGGACTTAAGCATGTGTTTCAAGATAAATACTTGCTTAAGTGCTGTCCTGAATGGGGGCCCAAGTTATTGACATTGGCAATCACAGGAACAAGAGTAAAAAAATGTCACAGTCTTAGGCCATGACTACGCTTACAAGCCTATAGCAGCACAACCGTAGTGATTTAGTTATGCCACTGTAAAAGCGCTCATGTAGCCGCGTTACGCTGATGAGAGAGAGCTCTCCTGTCGACATAAAACCAGCTCAACGAGCGGTGGTAGCTGTGTCAGCAGGAGAAAATCTCCCACTGACATAGTGCTGTGCACACCAGTACTTATGCTGGAAAAACTTTTATCACTCACAGGGGTAATTTTTCACATCCCTGAGCGACAAAAATGTTGCCGACATGAATGCTAATGTAGACATGGCTTTAGTCACCACAGAATGATGATGGCCAATACTTAGACTAAAAGAAATGGCTTGTCACATTTTGAGATGCTAGAATGGTTTGATTCTACCTGTTTATCTTTCAGGAGTACTATGAAATAGCATAGTAGAAATCTTTGCAATTAATGTAACCGAGTTTTACAACATAAGACTTTGACAAATTAATACAGACTCTATTATAGAAAAGCTTTGTATATAATGTGTCCTAAAGTTGACATGAAAATACACTTTTAATCAGTAACTCTGTGAACAAAATTCTTTCATGTTGTTATTACATTATGTTTATTTTATCTTTGTGCTTTTGCTTTTTTTTCCAATTGCATCCACCTTTTTTACATTGCAGTGAACCGTTAGTATCGCAATCAAAATGAACACATATTTTTCATTAAACACAGTCTAGACCTTCTATGTCCTATCCAAATCCCTTTGAAATCCCCAGAAGTAGCAATCTGATTTGCCTCATATTCAAAGCTTCCTTCCTGAGAGAACAGTCAAAATATGTATGATTGCTTTAAACTTTAGATGAGGTAAATGCAATGTTCAATAACTTCATCAAATAAAGTCTGAATTTTATGGTGCAAATGCCAGTCTTCACAGCTCAGTGAGCTTTTAAAAATGGTACACAGCCTGCCTATATCAAATTTGTACAAAAGAATTGATTTTTTTAATGTTGGAATAAGGCCATTTCGGTCTTGTTGCACGCTTTCCGGAAATAATAATGCTATATTAAAAGATAAATGATAAACAGATTACAGTTTTTAAGTATTATTCAGAATGCTAACAACTAACATAACAGACTTTCTGCTGTAAACCTAAATAGCAAGTGTCAACCTGATTATTAAAGTTCTTCTTCCTAGCAGTCATGTGGATCTAGGGCCATTTTTGTCCAGCTGACAGAAGCATTATGTTTTAGACTCTAACCTTCTGTAGCTCTGGTTTTGTTTTGTTTTGTTTTTTTGTTTTTGTCTACTTCCTTGAGTTTCTGGTGTTATTGGTAGGACAGCTGTGAGAGCCAGACAGTGCTTTCTGTGCATAGCAAGTATTAGCAATTGTGATAGCAGAAGAATACACCACAAAAGCAGATACATTTAGACCATTATCCATTTCCAGTGAGAGATTCATTGACAGCACAAGTGGTGGTTGTTTAATGAATTATTTGGAGTCCTGACTAGTACAATTAATTCCCTTCAGATTTTTCGCTCCATGTTTTCTGTGGCCATTTATATGCAGTTTTTTTCCGTTTCTGATTTGTTTGCCTTTATCTGTAGTAAGAAGATGAAAGGGCTGCCTTTACCTCATGCAAGCAGCATTGCTTTTAAAACCATCTAAAACTGAAAATGTGCCTGATGCGTGGGTTAAGAAAAATGCGATGCCAGATTCTCAGCTGGTGTAAAGGAATATAACTCCATAGAAGTTAATGGATCTATGCTGATTTACATGAGCTGAGGTTCTGGCCCATAGGGTCCATAGCAAAGTATTGAATGATCAAAGAGTTCTTTTGCTCCTTCCTACAGATGGTTTACATTTCATTCTAATTGGTGTATTCCTTCATGCCAGTGTCTTTTTGTAGGTGTTAACACTTTTAAACAACATGTACCCCTTGATCTCACAGGCAAAACTCTTATTGACAGCAATGGGAATCTTACTTATGTGAGGTTTGTAACAGCTAGAATACAGAGAAGGATGGGCTTGCCTAGCAGAAGGAAAATAATCAGCAGTAATAAATCTGTGTCTGAGCACTAATACAATATGGCATAATATTAGACCTGTCAGCATTCTGGTGAGGTCAAGCCAAGAAGGGATACATTTCTCCATGACAACACAGTGCAAGAAGAAGCTTAGTGGCAGTGAAACAAGGAAAGGCCACATAATAAGCAAGGAAAGTCTAGCTCCAGGAAGCAGTAGGTAGCACCATTTAGGACGTAAAATTGAGCATGGTGATTTAATATTGATTAGTGTGATGAGAAATGCTGCTGGGGACAGAGAGGAAAAAGGCTTGTGGCATAGAAAAGCCAATAAATAGAGGGTTCACCTCCCATTTACTTTGCTGGAAATGAAGTGTTAATCCATTGATTTAAATGGACTAAACCTGGTGTGAGCAAGTGGATAATCAGCATGTTATATAGAGAGGTGTGAAGTGAATGAGATCAGACAAGTAAGAACAACTGAACAAAGATGACTGAGGAATCCATTTTACTGATCTCCCTGCTAAATAATTTAGGTTGGGATTTTCAAAGGAGCCAGGCTGCCCAATACCACTGAAAGGCTAACTCCCTCAGGCTGCTCTGAAAAGTCCAGTCTTGGTGTGTGGACAGTACAATAGAAATGTAATCTGTCTATTTTAGATATTACTTCAGTTTCTGTAACCTTGATATCTAAGGGCCACCCGCCAAGTAATTGGTGATAACCTGCTCAGAGAGGTAACCGAAATGTGAATTCATGCCACTAGTAGATGCCAGATGTCAGAAAAGAGGTAGATAAATATAGGGAAGTTAGAACAATGGCTTCATTATAAAGGTAGTATTCGGACAGGGTTAGAAATAAATTGTAGATTCAACCTGCTGCTAGCTTTTTTGGAAGCAAGAGCCTAAATACTGAAACCTTCTGCATACAATTGACGCTGCCTATAAAATATAATGCATGACAGAGAATTATGTAAATAGTTGTTCTTGGATGAACACACAGCGAGAAAATAATACTAATTAGGAAAAGATAAGAAAGATAAAAAGGAGAAAAGACTAGAGCAAGGAAAAACTAATAATGTGAAACCAGTAGGAAATTGGACTTTGGCCTATTGCAGAGTATTGAAGAGGTGAAGATGGCACAGCATATTGTAGTGTTTAACATATTCTGTGTACCAACATTTTGATTTCATATTCATTTGATAACTAATGCAGTGAGAGGCACATATGATCCCCTCTGACATTGGTTGTAACAGTGGAATAGACTAGAAAAGAACAACAGTGCCTGGAATGTCAGTTGCCACACATACTAACAGTTATACAATTAAAAAAACCAGCCAGAAAAATGTACAAATGAATCTGAAACCCTACTGACCCATGGGCTAGACTTAAAAAAAAATTAAATTCCATTTGCATACATTGTACAATGAGAATTGTACATGCAAATTCACATGCCGCCTACTGTGTACAGAGTGGAAGTAAGGCATTTTCAAACCACGTGCCAAAGGGATGGATGAACCTCAAATGAGTCAGAGTTTGGGTTCCATACTGATATGGATGAGAAAGCTCAGATGATTATCTGAAGTCCATCCAAGCCACCAGAAAGAATCACCCCACCAGAAACATGCAACCTGTTCTTTGCTGTGCACACACAATGCTCCCACACCAAACTCCATACAACCCTAATAAGCTCTTCAATAAGGCCTACCTCTGCCTATCCTGGGAGGCCTTGCAGCTCAGTTTAGAAACAGCAGCAAGTTATTTGATAACAGACAAGGTAATTCTTTTCAAAATAGATTTAATTGTCAAACTATCTTTATAAAATATGAGAATAAAAACCTTTAGGTGTGATTAGAGGTAGACTGAAATTTTGGTACTTGTGTTTAATCCAAAGCAGATCTGCAATCTTAATTTCATAATGTGTGTTGGTAATGGGAATAGGAATATCTAAATGATGTGTTCTCTTTTGCAAGGTAATGAGGTTCATTAATTGTTGCTCTTGGCTTTTATTATGACTAATAATCTGATTAAATGAGCAATCAAACATAGTACATATGACGATTATTTATTGCTGTCTGCTCTTTTGGCTTTAGCCAGATATCATTAGAAGGTATTTGGCTGAATACCGTCAAATGATATTTGATATTTGGTACACCCCTAATTAATAAACTACTGTAGTATATTGTGAGGCCTGAAAAATGACCCCTCACATCTCTTCAGAGATAAGGTCACCTCTTCCTCAAAACACAATTGTGTATCTAGTTTTCTCTGAATCCAGATCTGCTACTTGTGTTCTTTCAGCTCCTGCACTTATTTAATTTCTGCTGCCTATTTGCCTACAATGGAATTGCTAGAACGAAGAAGGCTCTAAGAGCTGCTCTGGTTAACAGGCTCAAAGCCTTCTGTGGTGCATTGCTGCTGTGGCAAAAAAGTGTGTGGAAATAAACAAGCTGAGCAGCTTTATTCGTTTGAGTTTGAATGGGACCTACATAGGCAAGTGGCATTTGTTCTTCACATACCTTACGAATGATAGCCTGCTTTGGGATATAAAACATAACATGTCAGTTAACTAAAGATTCAGGATGGTTAAAGGCTTCCAAAGAAGACAAAAAATTAAAAAGCAAAAACAATAATCAGACAATGTTAGGTTGTTGCCTGTTTCCATTTTTGACACAGTCTTTGCCACAAGTATAAAAAAAAGTTCTGTCAGATTATGAATAATGAAATATCAACATTTTCATGCTTTATATACTACATGAAATATAGTATTTTGCTGGAAACCTTTGACCTTTTCAAAAACCTGTATTTTGATTGTCTGGCCAGTCTGCTGTTTCCCTGCAGGTTAGACAAGGAAAGCTGCAGTTTGTGGAGAAACTGAATGCCCAATGGCACTGCATTGTTATATGACAGATATTTGGAAACAGATTAGATTAGGTATAGGATGTAGGAATGATGTAGTGATTAGCCCTGCAAAATATACCGGATCAGACTGATTTACCCAAGTGATCATTTCTAACTATGATGTGGTATGACATGCTTTATTAAAAACGCCTCCAGGTCCTCAGAAAGTTCCTGTTTAACCAAAAGCAAACTCCATTAAGGCCCCCAGAAATGAGAACCAAATCTGCCTCGTGTCCCAGGCCCTCTTGTCTTTCTCCCGACATCACTGTCATTAATAACAACACAATTCCCTTCAATATCTAGGCGCCCAACTAAGGCTGGCTGAAAAATGGGGATTCCAATTCATAACAAACGTAGAAGTCATGAAAATCATTTTAGTTCTGCATCCGAATAAAACAAGACCCGTTGATAGTTTTTGCACAAAAATAGCCAATAGCCAGGGCACTCAACTGGGGTGGGTTGTTCCTGTTTCAAGTCTTTGGTTTGAATCACTGGGCTATAGAGTCAGTCTTTCTCTCAATCTTTCCAGCTAGGCTGTTCCATTTTGTATATATAATTAAATACTCCTTGGACCAGAGAGAGAGAGAGAGACTCTATAACTTGCCTGATTCAGAGCAGGCATGTGAACTAGGGTCTTTCACATCCCAGCCTAGTGCCCTAACCAACAGGCTATTTGCTATTCTGGATCACTTTTCCTCTCAGAAATTCCATCCTGGACCTGAGAAATAGTTTTGGTTACCTGGAATTTTGCAACAAAAATATTTTTTGTTGGTTGAAAAGCTCCTGAATAGTTCTACTCACAGCTTGTGTGTCATTTTTGAGTTTTTCTGCCAGTCATCCCCATGTTAAGGCCTTTGTCAATTCCTGTCACTTCTTCTGTGGCTCTAAAATTTGACCCTTCCCCTCAAGCACAACTGTTAAACCCTGGTACATCCCTAAGTTATCTCTCACCTTCAATAGTGCAAAATTTTAACCAGTGTCTTTCCAGTCTTCCTACGTTTAGCTCAATCTATTCCAAATGCCACAATTAAATAATTTTCCTATCTCACCACTACAACGGTATTGTTCCCCTGCTCTAATCTTTCCACTGGCTGCCTTTCTTTTTCTGTATCAGATTCAAGCTTCTCCTCATCTTCTCTCTTGACTCCATGCTTTTTCTCACACAATTCTCTAGACTAAAGTGATGCCTCTTTTCCCATGTGGCCAGTCTCCTCCTACAAATCTCTCCTTGAAATTAGCCTTTTTTGCCTTGCCCTCTGAGGGCTCTATATGTTTCATATTTCATGCACCATTTGGATTGGATCCAAAACCTCTTGGAGTAAATGTAAAAACTCTCTTTGGCCATAGCATTTTGACCATGAGCTTCAGGGACAGGGGCCTTGCCTGGTAGGGCGCACCTGTCCACAGGACATTGCGTAGACAACAGCAACGATGTTATAATTGAGCTTGTTGGAAATGCAAATAATAGGATTATTTTTCAAGTGCCCGCAAGTTATTGAAGATAACAAAATACTTGTGACAGCTCTGGATTGCTCACCTCCAGATATAATGTAACTTCAAGATCTCTGATTTTAATGGCAGCACCCTAGACACAGCCTATTATGGATGACTTAGCTATAGTGTGTGGTTTAATTCACCAGCACACAGTTTTTGAATAATAATTTCCTGCCTAGTAATTATCACATCTGACATTCACTTAAACCTTTCTTGTACCGTAAAGAAAATAACTTTGATTTAGATAGTTATACTGTAATTCAACGTTTGGTTCTTCATTATTTAGGGACTTTCAGCTGTATAATGTGCCTTAATTCACTGCCCAACCTCCACCCCAAATCACAGGAAAGCTATCAATACAAATGACAGTCTCTCTTAGTATTTCAGTTAGAGAAAGATACAAGATTTTCCAAGGTAGCATGCTGTCTCTTACAGAAAATCTATTTTTATGATAGTAATGGATTTGCACAAAGAAGATGCCTGACCTTAGAGACTCGGTAACAAAAAGTTGTACAATGATATCAGATCTTTTTGTAGCTTTGATTACATCAAATATCCACAGCGGAAAAAAGTAACCTTCTCCTCATATTTTTTTCCCTAGAAATGGGTCTGCAGACAGAAAATTCAATTCTGGATGGACTGGAGCTTCTCCAAAGTTCAATGTCATGTTCCAGTTCAGGCCCATTTAAGTCTTCTTTTTCTAATTTATGTTTTTTTAAACAAATTATTTGAAGCTTTGAGACCTGATTGTGCAACTAGAACTGTATGGAGAGACCCTTGCATCCATGCACCGCCCCTATGAGCAAAGCAGCTGATCTAAAGTAAGGAGGCAAGTCACAATAGATATCATCTTCTGCCATACACCTGTTTGGAAAGTTAACTTCATGAACAGGGAAAGATTCAGTGTAGAACTCCTTTCATGTCCTCCTATTCCTGGCATCAAGAAATGGAGACGGAATCCTACTACTGAAATGTCTCCAAGATTTTCTCTTATTTGGGCTCTTTGGTGACTCTCTCTGTCTCTCTCCCTCTCTTTCTCTCTGTATAGATTAAACTGGCCCAATGTCTGCAACAGATGCTGGTAACAAATGGTTTGTATTCTGTGTTGAAATACATTAATTTCAAGCTATAGATTTTTATTCTGTTCACCAGATCTGTATGCAAACTTGAACCCTGATCTTGGAATCAACCCTTTGTGGGCACAGGGTTTTGGTTACATGGAGCCGATTCCAGGAACAAATTACTTGAGGCTGTGACTTAATGGAAGAACTAAGTCCTAAAACTCTTTGTTTTACTTAATATTTTGAATATCTTCTTCTTTGATTCCCGCCCATCTGCTCAACAGCTACAGTGGGGTTGAGTGAAGTCTGTCCACCACTATTGATCATGTACAAGTGTCACGGCTTCATTCATCTTTAAACCTTTTTCTTGTATGTATTCTTCACTCTTTCTTTCCAATTCTTTATCCAGTCTTTGCCTTCCTCTTTTTCTAGTTCCTTTCAGTCTGGTATGTCTTGCCTCGTATGGTATCCTTTTGGGTCCACTCCTCACTGGATGTCCAAACCATCGCTGTCATTTTTCTTGAATCTTCTGAAACAGCATTGATTCTTGCCCTAACCATTTTCCTATCTCTTTCTTTTTATTGTATGCATTCTTGAAACTCTCAGTATTCCCTTCATTTCTTGCCATGCTTTGGAATATATTTTTCCATTATTTTCCAGGGGCTTAATTTTCAAGTCCTTACTCTTTCAGAACTTCCAATGACTTTCATGAGAATTTTTCCTGAGTATCAACTGAACCAAGGACTTTGGGAGTTGATCCACAGTTTTTGTTTAAATATTGGATTAAAATTACTTTAAGGTTTAATTTTGACTTAATGAAATATCACTTTGTTTTTTTTTTAATTTAAACTTCACTTTCTGAGAAACACTTTGGCAGCAGAGGTCTGATTACAGGTAAAGTCCAGCTCAGTCTGGAAGGATGAGATAATAGAGAAAAAAAATCCCCTCCAGAAGCTACTCTGGCTGTTCAATTTCCATTCTGTCCAGAGGAGCTATAAAACTAGAGAAAGGTGAATAATAGATTTGCGAGCCATCAGAAATATAAATTATTGCCAGACATTTCCTATCAGCATCCCATGCAGTTAATGATAAACAGTCAATGAGATGTATGCACTTCTAGCATTTTTATAATGAATCTATTGCTTCTATGACTGTTTACTGTCAAACATTATGCTTAGGAATTTATAACTTTTGATACCATTTTAACAGATGGTCTAAATATGTTACAATCTTTTTTCTGCTTTTCATGAGCATCTTTTCACTTTCACCTCTGGCTTACCAAATGAAGCTTAAATGTCCATGCAAACACACACACACAGGAGCACACACACTTTGCAAATGAATCATGTAAGGGGCTACATATCAATCATTTGAAACCATATGATATCCCAAAAGAACAATGGCTGTCTGGAAGAATGAGGGGAACTGAAAGAAGAATTGATACAAATCTGATTGTTTTAATTGTGCAACTGCTTAAAAACTGATGGCTACTGTGCTTTCTGCTTCACCTTATTATTAATCTTTGTACTAGTATTTTGTACTGTTTGGTTCCCTACTACTTATATCCTAGCAGTCTGGGGGCCTGATTCTTCACTGCCTTGCACTATTTTCATTTGGTAGTATTTTACATTCACATTGTACGGGTGTAAATGACCGCACTGGGTGCAAGGGACTCAGTCTCCATTACCAGAAAGGCAGGTTATACCTTTGCCCTTTGGGGATATACTTGGATATCAGCCTTTTCACCTACAGACTTGGACTCTGATAGTTTATATAGAAAACATTTAAGTTAAATTTTTGCTGCTCTTTGCACCAGGTTTAAGATCAGGGAGGCCATAAATATACCTCGAACAAAGGAAATGTATAAGCTTCAGTCAAATAAGCAGTTTTATTTCTAATACAAAGAGTCTGATTCTCTCTTCTTTTATACCAGCTTATTGCTGATTTAACCCTACTGATTTCTGTTAATTTTATTGGCTGCCAGGGTCAGCAGGGCCATTAATGGGACACTCTCCTCTTCTTACACTGCCTGCCAGCCAATCAACATTCTCTTGGCCTCAGACCCTCCTTTAGTGGGTGTGACTGCAGCTCAAGCCAGCATACCTGATCTAGTTTTAATTTAGCGAGCTCAGGTATGGGAACAGTGAAGTTGCAGCATCATGAGCGTCAGTACTGGCCAGCTCCACAAGCAGTTCCAGGGTCCCAGGTGGGTTTGTACAGCCCATGCTGAAGCATGCATTGCTGCAGCTGCATTGCTCCAGGGCCTAAGCTAGGTAGATGCAAGATGGCTTGCGTATGTTGGCTTGAGCTGCAATCCTATCCTGTGATTGCAGTATGGACGTACTCTTAGAAGGAGCTGTGCTTTGCATCAAGCCCTTGGACCAGACTGTTCTCCCATCCTGCCTCCTCCTCCTGGATTCTTCTCGTTTCATTCCCTTTGGCACAGCATATGAGGCTCCCCCGGGTTGCAAAGCAGCTCAGAAAAGAATACATGGCATATTCAAGTCATGTCCATAGATGAATTGCTTCTTGTAAGATAAATAGCACTGAATATCAAAATGTACCAAGAAGATGGCAGGCTGGGCCTTTTGTTTATTTTAGGACCTTATAATTTGAATATGAATTCCTTCATTTGGAACAGTATCACATGCTTTGCTCAGATGTCTAATCAAGGTATTTTTACCTACCGTCTCACTTCTATCAGACATCTGAGCAGCTGATAATAAACTTGGTGATATTCTCTTAAATCCATTCTCATATTAAATAAAAAGTTCTCTCTTCTTTATAATAAAATACTGGGCAATTTGGTAACATCTCCATTAATTGATTCAGAGTGCAAATAAATTCATAAGATAGACAATACAGAAATTGACGCTTAACTTCTTAAGAAATCCAGGAGCCATAAAGGAGTTGATAGTTGATATCTAACCTCCTTACTACCTAATCAAGTTGTAAGTAAATCTCATAGATAGCTATAGATATTGACATGTAACTTGGCTAAGCTAAGATGGAATGAGATGGGAACGTGAAAGGAGTTTTCAGCCGAGATGGAGACAAAGTAGAAGAATAGATAAGCAATGTTGCACAGGTGGGAATGATTAGATTTACAGGCATATGAGATGTAGGAGGAGAAACAACAATCAGGGTCGGCAATATAGGCATCCCGGTTTAATATCTGATCAGATTTTCAAATGTTATAATGTATTGTAGACAGGACATGAGGGAACTTACAGGAATGATCAACTAATAAGGAATTGAGAGCAAATTAGGGCAGAGAGTCTCTTCAGATCAAGGTGTTTGAAAGAGCTATAAGATAGCCTAATTTTCCAAGCAATGCAGCAGTTTAATTTGTGTGCAAGCCAACAAAAGGTGGGTGTAGGGAAGATCAGGAATAAAATACTGGAAGGGGGAGCTTCCAGTGATTAAGCCACAGGTCTGGCCAATAGAGAGCATAGACTGGCTAAAGCTATGGGACACATGCTGAATTGGAAAAAGAGACACAAGGGATTACACATATAATTCCCCACAAGTTATGAACAGAACTGACCCCACTACAGGACTGTCTAAAGGGATTTTTTTCCTAATTCACAAATGGGGTAACTACAGCTGATTTCTGTAATTTCTCCTTTCACTATTCTCTTGAAGCAAATTATTTTAAGTCATCCTTCAGCTGAGACTCTGAACAGTTCATAACAAATTGACAATTCCAGGAGACAAATAATTGTTAGACATAGTGATGGCATGTTGGAATTTCTAAAAACAGAAATTTATGCTATTAGCTGAGTTGTATTGATGACCTTCACTATACCAGTCATTTTACTCATTCTTTCGTATTCTTGTACTTCATACATACCAGAGAATAATTCATATCCTTGGTAACCTTTGTAGATGATTTCCCCAGAGGTTTTTCTTCATCAATACCAGAGAAAACTAAACCATTGTCATCATCCTCTAAAAAGTAATTAGCCATGAATAATTGCTCCTTTCTGACATCTTTCTGACTTTGCATGGAATTGATTTTTTTAAAGGAGATCTATTAATTGTGGAAGCATTTGACTGCTTTCCCACTTTTATTCTTCTATTCCTTATTCTCTGTTTTGGTTATAAGTGCTCTGGATTACATTTGCTTGTCTTGTTTAACGTTGCTTGCACATTTCCCCAGTTTATGATACTTTGAATTCCAGACTGGTATAATAGATTTTTCTATACAACTTTATTACATTCGATTTTGGAATACTCTTGTGTAGTGAATTATTTTCATAGAAACCTTATGCCACATTTACAGGAGACTTTTTATGTAATTGGCTTAGTAGGGCTCCATAATGTGCATCTTCCAAGCAGGTTCCATCAAATGACTATTGAATAGACTATATCAGTTCTTTCCAGGTGCAATTGAACATGAACCCTGGAGAGGACATGTACCCAAGAAGGTATGAAAAAGAGGAAAAGGCAAATGTTCAGAGAGGGGGAGGGATAGCTCAGTGGTTTGAGCATTGGCCTGCTAAACCCAGGGTTGTGAGTCCAATCCTTGAGGGGGCCATTTAGGGATCTGGGGCAAAAATTGGGGATTGGTCCTGCTTTGAGCAGGGGGTTGGACTAGATGACATTTGGAGGTGTTTTTCCAACCCTGATATTCTATTAAATGAATCAATATGTACTACCAAGTTATGACCATTCGATAAGCACTAATTAGAATATATTTTCCTAAATTTTCCTCCCCTATCCAGGAAACCCTATTTAGAAGGATGAAATATTGTGGAAATATTTCTTCAATGTAATATAAAGAACAGACATGTTTTTCTTTAACAGAAGAGGACCTTTTAAGCATTCAAGTATATAGAAACAGATCCTCAGTTCCACTGACTTCAATGGAGCTATGCTGATCTATAAGAACTGAGCAGGCAGCCATTATAGAGTTTTGTATTCCACGTGTTCATTGTGACACTTTTACGTTCCCAACAAGAAAAATCCCACCCTCTTCCCATACTGGCCTGTTTGGAACCAGCATAGATCCTTCTGCGTGACATTCTTGTACAGCTTTTGCACTCATGGCCTCCTCGAATAGTCTGCAGCGTTGCCTGAGTGTTGTTGCAGAGAGCTTTGCCCCAGCTCTAACTGTTTGTTTTTTAAAACGTTCTTTCTTTCTTTCTTTCTTTTGAAATGTATAAAAAGAGTTTGGTATCTTGGCTGTTTTTGAGTCATCATTTTATTACCTAGCATTCCTTATTTATTAATGTACCTCCTTTCTCCATAGTACATCTTTCCCCCTGAATATATTTGTAAAAGCCCTTCTTATTTCCTTGAACTCCTTGGTTAGCATTTACTTCTGCTTTTTTTGTTGCTCTTACCTCCCTGCCCCACCTAATTATCGGACTTACTGGCTGTGTGTATTCATGTTTGTGCTTTTCCATCTCTAGTATACTATATTTTAAACCTTAGATCATTGATTGATCCCTTTTTTGCTTGTTCCTTGCATTCATCTTTTTTCATTGTAAGTCTGCTGGCCTAAATTATATTGAATATGGGGAATTCCTAGCCTTTACGATGGTAATATTGATAGATTTTAATACCTTTTCCTGTTGCACCTATTCCTGTAGCAACCTGATCCTGCAATCTTTCTGCATGAAAATCTCCCTTAGCTTCCTTAGAAGTTCTACTCACAGGCTTGAGCTCTTGGTTTGTACTTTTCTGAAATCGAAAATCTTTGCACTGCTGTATTCCAGGAACTCAGTCTTTACTCTGTCAAATTCTAGTATCCTGTAGTCACTGATTCCCAGCTTCTCAGTTTCTTTCTGTCAGGAAGGTACCTGAACTGGAGCAGTGCTGGGGAATCGGGCAAGGGAGCTGGGGAGCTCCAGCCTGGTAAACCCCCAGCTGCAGGCCTTGATGAAGGCCTATGAAAAGGTACTGGGGCTGCAGAGGGGCAGCACGAGGATAGGCAAAGGCAGCAGGTCCTAACTCCTTGCCAATGATGAGTGGCCATTACAGACTGCAGTCTGCCCCAGGGAGCGGGGGCTAGATGATGACTGGCAGTAGCCACTGAGGCAAGGTAGCGTTGGGGGGTTCCCCTGGAAGGGGAGACCCAGAGCGTGGGGGTACTGCTGGAGCTGACCCCCAAGATAAAGGTCACTGGGATCTGGGAGGCACATGGGGCCAGCGGCAGACAAGACAACGGCCTGGAGAGGGCGCTCTGTATGCTGGAAAAGAGCTAATTCCCAGACGACCAGCAGGAGGCGCTCTGCCAGTGAGTCTTGACTTCGCTACATATCCCTAAGTAAGTTTTGCACTACCACAGTCTTCACTGCTGAATCACAGCTTGTTGAGAAAGTAAAATGTGTTGACATACAGCCAGGTGTCAGAGTAGCAGCCTTTTTCGTCTGTATTCGCAAAAAAAAGAAAAGGAGGACTTGTGGCACCTTAGAGACTAACCAATTTATTTGAGCATGAGCTTTCATGAGCTACAGCTCACAGCTTATGCTCAAATAAATTGGTTAGTCTCTAAGGTGCCACAAGTCCTCCTTTCCTTTTGACATACAGCATCACCCCTTTGCCTTGTCTTCCCTTTCTATCTCCCCTAGTGCTTAGATAGTCTGGTGATGGTGCTATGAAGAACAATAACCTAGATTGCATCCTTCCACAGTGATATTCTATTTATGGTATTCATCCCACTAAGTTTCAGTTATGTCTACTAGTTATGCCTACCAGTATAATTTATTTATTATTATAGTTAGTAGTACAGTAATGCCTAGAAGCCCCAGCTGAGATCAGTTCCCCATTGTGCTAGGAACAAGACATACACATATAGTAAGAGATGGTTCCAGGCCAGTAGAGCTTACTAGTTAAATATTTTTCATTCTTTTTTTCTTTATCCTTATAAAATATACTGTACTAATAATGGACTCAAATACTGCAGCAGTACTATTGTATTGATTCCTATTCCTCTGGTATTGTTCATTTCACAATATGTAAACAAACAGATTGTTAGGCTTCCTCAGATTGCATGATTCCCCTCATACCACCACAAACTCCATGACCCTCTTTATTAGAATTTTTGATCCCTCTGTGAGCCAATATTATAAAATCCTTCCATAAATCTGGGTGCATGCACATTTCATCTCATACAGAGAACATGTAGGGCAACTTAAAAAAAATCCCAAATTCTTCGCTCGTGTCCAAGAAAAGCTAACTCTCTGGAGGAAAAAGACTCTCACAAGAATAGGAAACTGAAAGGAAAATCCCCTATTGACTGTTGGATACCGAAAACTTCATAGGAATGTCACTGGGATTGTTGTTTAACCTCAGATGCTTCTCTACTGCTTCAGATATAATCTTGTATTTTGCATTTTGTATCTGAGTGCACCTAATTATTTCTACAAAAATATAACATAAATGTGCATATAAATTATAGATTAGGGATGAGGATACACTAGCGAGTTATTCTGTATAGTTCAGCTACCTTTTTTCCATTCTATTAGTTTAAGCTTGATGTGATTTAATGTCTTTAAACTTCTTCCTGAATTGCTTGCATTATTCCTTGTTTGCTCTTTGCAAAGCCTCCACATCCGAAAAGTTATTTACTGTGGCACTTGCACTTGCTAAAACTTAATAGGAAAAATCCTTGTAAGCGGCACCATGGCATCTGTCACAGTCGCAAGCAATAATTTTGTTTCCAAAAGGCTGTCTGATACTCTTTTGGAGCAAAGATGCCCTGGCAGCCCTGCTGACATGGAAATTGCATGTGCTGTATTCAAATGGACAGAGAGGAAATGTGAAGGACCAAATGTAATGCTGGAACTAGTTGTAACTCCTGTGATTTCATTGGCTCTGCCTCAAATTAATTTGGCTCCAAATTCTTCTGCAAGGCATTTCAAGAGTTAATGATGTAGTTTCACTGCATCTGGATGTAGTGCTGACCTTTCTATGTCACTTCAGGACAGTGCTGCTAACCCTTGTGATTTTTGTTGGGAGTCTTATGATATTTGGTGTTTTTCTTAAGGTCCCAGTTCTGGAGGCGTATAGTCAGGTGAGAATCTTTCATTACATAAAAGGAATAAGTTTCCTGTCCACATGGTTAGGGAGAAATGCTCGCAAATATGACCTGAGTGCACCCTATAGGTAAATCAGAAGGCAAACACAACACCAACATTTATGAGGTTTTTAAATGTCTCCTGATCTTTAAGCCAACCTCATTAATTTACTGGGGACTAACTCCTGATATTTTTACTGTTTGGGGCTGGCCCTTTGTGTTCTGAGTTTTCTGGGCTTCTGGCTCAGCTGCCTCAAACCAATTTGTCAAGTTCTGTGGGAGCTTGAGCCTCAGCGTCAATTGCTCTCCCATTGTCTTATAACAACCCTCAAGGGTTTGCTCAGGGGGTGTCTTATCTTGAGTCATTCCTTTGCCTTCCTGTTTGTTTCCTAACTGCCCTGTTGATGTTATCAATATAGCTATACAATAAATATCCCATGAAGTGGGTCACAATGCACTATTCATAAATTATTACAGAGCGGACCCACTCCCCCCCAGTTTATCATTAAAAATATTGTTTTTATGTAAACAAATATCTGTTTCATTTTCCATGGTACGGTGCATGAACACAGCTATTTTCACTGTTAGACTATCTTTCATAAATTAGGCAAAATATTGGAATATTTTACAATATGAATGCAAGTTTCCTAGGCACATTACGAAGAAACACAAATTTTGCACTGCTCCAAAATTCATGAATTTTCATCCAATATTGTGAAATACTTTCAGGGGGTGTGTGTGGGGTGGGGAAGAGATATTGCAGCAAGATTTTTTTCAGACAGAGAAGTTGTTGCTTTAACAGAGATATAATGTGTGGCAATGTCATGGCTGGGGTAAAAAAGCAGATACGAGAGGAAAGAGGGGCCCTATTGAAGTCAGTTGGAGTTTTGTCATTGATGTCAATGAGGCCGGGATTTGACCTGGAGTTTGTAGACACCAACAGCATTATAAGGACAGACAGAAGAATTCAGACATGCTTTATTTTAGAAATTGTAATCTGGCCCTTCACGTGTACTCAGTGTGCGCACAAACCCATTGTGAATCCTGACTGACTTGCTTTTTGCCACCCAAATGAGAATCAAAGCTGTGGAACTGAATTTTCTCCAGGCCAGTAGCAGATCAGTCATTATTACTATTAATAATTATTATTATTATTTGTATAAGCACTGACATCATGCTTGATGCTGAATAAGAGCATAATCAAAGATAGTTCCTTTTCCAGAAGGATTCACAATCCAAAACAGAGACACAATGGATTGAAACCACCAACACATTGCACATAGGTTACCAAGCAGACAGCAAGATTAGTGCTGGTAGACACTTTCCAAATTTGGACTTTTTGACACTTTAAATCAAAAATATAAAAATCAAATTTCTGACTTATATATATATATATATATATATATTTAATATATTATAATATATATTTAATATAATATATTATATTACCAGCACTAATCTTGCTGTCTGCTTGGTAACGTATGTGCAATGTGTTGGTGGTTTCGATCCATTGTGTCTCTGTTTTAGATTGTGAATCCTTTTGGAAAAGGAACTATCTGTGATTTGGCTCTTATATATAAAAATTGAATTTTTTTGATGAAAATATTTCATTCAAAACATTTGGGTTTTTTGATTGTTGGAATTTTCTGAATTTCAGAGTTTTCAACACAACATTTTGTAAAAAAAACAAACAAACCTGATTTCATTGACAATTTTGGGGGGTTTTGACCAGTCCTATTAATGACATCCACTCTCTCCTCACTATAGTGCTGTATTGAGTTTGAACTGATGACTAAGAGGCACTTACATACTACAATTATAGGCTTATTCGATGGGAGGCTCTGTAGAGTGTGAGTCATCCAGTCCCTACACAAGTGCTGCTATTCCAGTAGCATTTGTGGACATTCACTGATCTGCAGTATCCTATTTAGAGAGGAAGCACAAAAGACAAAAAGCACATACACAGGTTTATACAGTTGTTGTAAGTGGCAAGAGTGCAGAGTGAGAATCTACAAATGGCAAAGAAAGAAAGAGTTTCTGATTCTGACAAGTTACTACAAAGTTAACCTCCCCCCCATCACTAGTGTTTATATAACTATTTTCAAAGATGGCATTTTGAGCTTTATGTTGCATTAGTCAATGATGTGTTTTAGCTGAGAAACAACAGAATTCAAGTTCGGCTCAATTCAAACACACAAATATTTTACCATCTTTTGTTTTATCTCCCCTTTCAGAGACAGCATAAGAGAAATATGTTCCGAATGACAGCATCTCTGACAACGTGTGCTTTTTGTTCTTCCTTTTGTTCTTCTCTCTCTGAAAAGCCACGTGGCAAAGATTGCTGGAGCACATTCCTTACATAAATATGAACTACATACTGTACACCTCCTAATGGGGTAGAGGGAGCTTTTAGACTCTGTCCTAGTAAGGGGCTCTGCCCCTGAAGCAGTCTGGGGAAGGAATTGTGGTGGCCAGGCACCATTCTTCCATGGCTTCTCCCTTGCTTCAGGGCAGGCAATGAGTTAATGAAGCCCTTGAAAGGGTGCAGCTTACTTCCCACCTTGTATCCAGCCAACTACTCTAACCAGTGAGTATAGGCCGCGGTGCAACCAAGTCTCTTCCCAGTGCCTGTCCCTCTCAGCTCACTGAAGCATAGGCCCTGCGCTCTGCTGCAGACCCAAACCCAAGACCCCAGGCTGCTCAGTCAGGGGGTGAATCACTGTTCAACTGAGTAAGACAACACCCTAGCCCCCAAGTAGGAAAGCCAAACAGGATAGGTCACACCTAGGCACCAACACCTGGCTCTCCAGCTTACCCTCTGTGTAGGGCACTTATTAGAGATGTCTTCACTGAGGCAGGGAACATGCTTCCCAGCTTGGATAGACAGACACAGGCTAGCTCTGGTTGCGTGATTGTGCTAAAAATAGCAGTGTAGCTGGGGCTGCACTGGCAGCAGCTTGGGATAGCCATCTAAATATATACCAAAAAGGTCCGGGCGGGTTTATACTTAGGAGCCGGAGCTGTTGCCTGTGCTATCCCTGGCTATGCTGCTTTCACTTGAGTTAGCACGTCTCTCTACCCAAGCTGGGAAGCATACAGTGTAGATGTACCTAGACAGACAATAAGAGACAGACAAAGAGCATCACTGAGGGCTCCAAAGAGGAGGGAGTGTACTTGAAATCTCTTTTTCTATAACACAATTGTGACACTGCACCCCATATTCTTCAGTGATATTATTATGATGTGATTATGACATAATTATGATGTACTTTATGCAAAATAAGTCATGTGAGATGTCACTGGAAACGTTATGATTTGCTGAATATGATTATCCTATTTGTATGCATGTATCATTTTGTATCTGAAGTTATGAATATTGACTATGTATCTGTATTTCAAATGTAGTTACACCTGGGGAACGCCCACTAGACAAAATGCTTTCAGTCTAGATAGTGGGTGGGGAAGGGCCTATTCAGGGCAATGGGCCATGAGGAAAAAACAATAGGCCTTAGGAGAAGCATATCTCCCACCTGGCAAACCCTCCTGAAAACGCTACAGACAGCCTCCAAGTAATGGCTGCTATAACTCTACAAGGACATGTGATGAGACCAGATGTCTCTGGACTCCATCTTAGGGTGTCAGTATTTTTCCACAGACTGATCTGGGAACCAAGCTTTGGGAACAAAGGGTTCCTGCCATATTCAAAAGCTATATAAGGTAGGGCATGATATCATCTGGTGTTCTTCACTCCCCACCCAAGAAGACTCCTCTAAACACTTAAGGAACAAAGGCTGAGCTGGGGGAAGTGTTGGACTCAGGCTAAATGGATTTCTAGTCTGTGAATGAAACACCAGGGGACTGCAAGCTGTAAAACAAGTGCAGCTTGCCTCTTAAGAATCTGAAGCCTGCTTGTATCATCTCTTAGGGCAGTGGTTCTCAAACTTTTGTAGTGGTGACTCCTTTCAGACAGCAAGCCTCTGAGTGTGACCCCCCCGCCCCACTATAAATTAAAACCTTTTTTCACATTTAACACTATTATAAATGCTGGAAGCAAAGCGGGGTTTGGGGGTGGATTCTGACAGCTTGCAACCCCACATGTAATAACCTTGTGACCCCCAGTTTGAGAACTCCTGTCTTTGGATATGAATAGCAAATTCTTACCCTATCAAGCTTAGTTTGCATTTTTTGTTTATTTGCTAGGTAATCTCAAGCTTTGAAATGTTTGCTATCACTTGTAAAAAAGGCTGCCAGTTTGTCATGGAAGTCATGGAAAGTCACGGAATCCATGACCTCCATGACTTTTGCAGTGGCCGGTGCGCCTGGCCCTTGGGCAGCTCAGGCAGCTCCTGTGCCAGTCGCACCAGCTGCTGCTAGGGCAGTCTCGGGCCACTGCGTCCCGTCCCCCAGGGGCGGGCACAGGGGTTGGGGCATGAGACAGGATGAGGTGGGCTCTGGCTGATGCTTACCTGAGGGACTCCTGGCAGTGATGACATCCCCCTTGCTCAGCTCCTAGGCGGAGGCATGGCCAGGCAGCTCTATGCACTGCCTCCATCTACAGGCATTGCCCCCGCAGCTCCCATTGGCTGCAGTTCCCAGCCAATGGGAGCTATGAAGCCAGCACTCTGGGCAGATGCAGAATGCAGAGCTGCCTGGCAATGCCTTTGCCTAGGAGATGAGTGAGCAGGATGTCACCACTTCCCAGGAGCCTCCTCACCCCGTCCCGTGCCCCAACCCTCTGCCCTCTCTCTCAACCAAACTCTGCTGCTGCTTGGGGGAGGCACGGAGCAAGGTAGGGAGCCTGCCAGCCCTGCCAACCCCCTTCCCCTAGCACCAGCAGGGGTCCCAGGCCGTGCACCAGTGGGGGTCCTGGGCCGCCTACTGCTGCCTACCCCCCCGTACCTAGCACCTGGGCTGCCCTCCTCCAGCACCCACAGTGCCCCAAGCAGCTCCCCCCAAGTTTTAGTCAGGACAGGTCATGGGCCATGAATTTTTGTATACTGTCTATGACTTTTACTAAAAATACCCGTGACTAAATACATCTGTAAGATAATGCTGTTGTACTGCACAGAGATCTGAGATTTTGAAAGTGTAACAGGTGCTCTGAAAATATAGCCCAATGTTTAACTGCATGCTTCCTGAGCATCTGAACTGAAGGTGTTTTGAACTAAAACACTCTTTGTTTTCAACCTGAACTTCCTATTTCTTGACTTAGGTCAGCGAGCCCTTACATGGGTAACTTTACTGTGAACAAAGAGAAGCATGTACCTGAATGTTTGTTTATAGGCTTTTCTATGGTTGTCATCTCTGTAGTAGCTGAGCATCTCACAAAGAGTCATGAATTGTCCTCACAAAACCTCAGTGAGACAGGGAAGTGTTACTACCCCCATTTTATCTTTGAGGAAACCAAGGTACAGAAGTTAACGGAGTAAGGTCACTTTCAATTTTTTGTAAATAGCTATGCATTTGAATAGTGTTGTTTAAAATTAATTGATATGTATGGTATTTACATGCTTAACTGTGCCTCAAAAAGTTTTGCTAGGTACATAAAGTAAGCAGTGCTCATAAGCATGAGTAATCATCTATGGCCAGGAAAGTCTATGAGAGAACAGTTCCAAAGTTTGTTATGGGTGTGTTTGTGTGTGAGAGAGAAATGATGGGATTTATTCTAAGTGCAGCTGTAGCTTTTTTTCCTCTTCTTTTTATATCTGGCCCACCAACGGTACTGGCAGAACAGAGTGGTTTCCAAAGGCTGCTGAAGCCGGTATGCAAAGCAGCAAAGATAATAAAGAAGCAACAAAGAGATGCACACAGTATATTTTCAGAGCAAGGTCATTGTTCATTAATATTGCTACAGAAAGCTTGACTCCACACAGTTTTCTTCAAGTTCAAGTTATCAAACTGCATGATACTCAGAGTCATTGTCTGCATATAGAGTAGCATGAGTAGACTTTTGGCTGATAAAATTGGGATTAGCTTGTGAGGCTGTATGCTCAGCTTGGTGGCATTTCTCTGTTTGGAAGTAACATAGTAACTCTGGAACGCTGTCTCTGATCCGTGCCAAAATTTCAAGGAGTGTTCTAGGCATGAATGGGCAGAGCCTACTGATGAAGGGAGGAGGGCAGAATCGGGGCCCTGGCAGGGCAACAGGGAGAGTGGGGGACATACAGAGCACCTGGCATGAAGGAAGGGGTAGGGGAGAGTTGCACGGGGATGGGAGGGCAGCACCCAGGGAGTTTGTGGGGAGTGAATGGAGGGATGCACTCAGCCTGAAGAAGCAACAAAATGTGCAGCCCCCTTGTTTAGTAAACTGCAAATTTATGCTTTGAGGACCAAATTCTGACCCTGTATGTGCCCACCCACCTTCTAATTTGGCCCTAATTGTCACATATGCTTAGTATGGATGGGAGATTCCGGTGTCCAGCATTACCAGTCAGAAGTCTCCAACCTTAGCCATCCTGAATTGAGGTGGTCCACATAAACCCTGTCACGATTTAGTGAGTCGAAATCTCTGAGCCTTCATTTCCATGATGGGCAGGACCTTCTGAGTACCCAGAGCTCCTGTGGAGATGTGATGCAGGGTGTGAGGGAGCAGCACTTACAAACTGAGTATTAGGGAACTGCAGCCTTCAGTATCCAAGAGTGGATAGAGTGAAATGGCATGGTCCAATGGACATGCGTTAGTTAAAACTGGTCTAGGTGCCAATTCTGCAGCCCTTTACTCAAACAGGCAGTTCATCTGAAGTAGAGCTTCTCATGTGAGAAAGGGCTGAAGCATCAAGCTTCATATGACTCAAATATCAGGATATTCATCTATTTTCTAAATTAAGGCCATATGGATTAGATCATTCGCAGCACCCAGTCATAACTGTAGTGCCTGTAGGATCCTGAGTGCAGGGCTAGATCCCCCTAGAGCTTCCTGGGGTGCAAAACACCTCAGAGAGGCAGGGAGGGGATGGGAAATGCACTCTAGTTCAATGTTTGCAAGAGCTCTGTTATAATAAACTCTGTTCCCCGAGCTGAAATTTTACATGGTTTTAGCCAACGAGATAAACTAAACAGAGCAGTTTAAAAATAGAGTCAATATGGACATTGTAAATGCCAGGAAGGCCAAAGGAAGATTTTGTGTGTTCTCAGTATTTCCATCCTAATTCAAATACCGCTTCAAGTTGCACACAAAACATGCTGCAGTCCATTCATCTATAATGGAGATAAGCCTTTGGATCTTTATGAAATATACAAATAGATACATGTAAAATAAAAAAGCAACACTTTGCACTTCTGCCTTTCCACGGAAAGCTCTTAAAGCACTGAACCAACATTAAAGAACTAAGTCTCACAGCACCCCTGCCAAGGGGATATATATCATTAACCCTATTTTACAGGGGAGGAAACTGAGCCACAGACAGATTCCTGTGACTTGAGCCAAGTCACACAGGAAGTCCCTGTCAGTTCTTGGAATGCAACCCACGCTTCGGCCTGTGCTTCCACTGTGAGGCCATCCTTATGTCCTCTTACAGCCATACTGACATTTAAAATCAACAACTACTGTGTATCAAAAGTAAGTGTCTTTTTTTGAAATAAATTTAGTTTGCATAATCATGAGTAAATTCTCACTTGGATGCCTGCACCTTACTCCCAACTAGTTTCTTCATAAGTACAGGAGGTGTGGGAGCTGCTATGTAGCAAAGTACCTAAGAGGGTAGGGTTTTTTTTTTTAACATGAGGGTTGCATTGATAAATGTAGGCACTGTGTTTAAAGTGCCATAGGGTTGTTTCTGTCCTATCAACTGCTCACTCTGCAATAGGCTGCTTGGGTTGCCCAGCACATTCTAATTCCCCTTTATGCTTCCTTCTGGCGCAAGACAGTTAATTGCTTCTATGATTTGGTCAGCTCACCTACTGCCTTACTGTTAATAATCCCAGGTGTCATATAATTTAGAATATTGGGCCAAATTAAGCAAGGGCAACATCAGCCAGCAGAGTTTCACCTGTTTACCCCAGGTCTGAATATCTGGCCCAAACACTTTGACCAGTCGCTAGCTAGGGGAAATAATCAGAAGGACATGCAGCAGCTGCATAAAGGCCATGGGAAATGAAATAGTTCCCAGGAGGAAACCCGACATGCTAAATTTGATTAGAATGCAGCAGTCGGTTACACCTTGTGATAGAGTGAATTACGAAGAAGCCACAGGTGTGAATGACATGAGCTGTGAAAATGTGATTATGAGTGGTGAAATGACAATTCTGTGTCAATAACACAGTCCACACAAAGTGCATGTGTTAAGAATTTCAAGCTGGTTAGCAACTAAAGCTGTTGTGAGGATTTCTGGACCGACAGGCTGTTTCATAATTCACAGGTAAAAAAATAGTAGCACTAAGTACTTTTGTGGTATTTTTTCAAAATGCTTCATACATTAATTCCCCTGTTAGGTAGGTAGGTAAGAGGCTAACATGCTATTGGTTTTGGATAGTAATTCTATGCTGGATAGTAATTCCATGCTCTAATAATAAGAATACAGCAGTAGGGATATATTACCGACCCACCTGACCAGGATGGTGATAGTGACTGTGAAATGCTCAAGAAGATTAGAGAGGCTATTGAAATAAAAAACTCAATAATAATGGGGGATTTCAACTATCCCCACATTGATTGGGTACCTGCCACCTCAGGATGGGATGCAGAGATATACTTTCTTGACACCTTAAATGACGGCTTCTTGGAGCAGCTAGTCCTGGAACCCACAAGAGGAGAGGCAATTCTTGATTTAGTCCTAAGTGGAGCACAGGATCTGGTCCAAGAGGTGAATAAAACTGGACCGCTTGGTAATGGTGACCATAATATAAATAAATTTAACATCTCCGTGGTGGGGAAAACACCACAGCAGTCCAACAATGCAGCATTTAATTTCAGAAAGGGGGAACTACACAAAAATGAGGAAGTTAAACAGAAATTACAGTGCAAAAAGTGAAATCCCTTCAAGCTGCATGGAAACTTTTTAAAAACACCACAACAGAGTCTGTATTAAATGTATACCCCAAATTAAAAAACATAGTAAGAGAAAGAAAAAAGTGCCACTGTGGCTAAACATCAAAGTAAAAGAAGCAGTGAGAGGCAAAAAGGCATCCTTTAAAAAGTGGAAGTTAAATCCTAGTGAGGAAAATAGAAAGGAGCATAAACTCTGGCAAATGAAGTGTAAAAATATAATTAGGAAGGTCAAAAACAGAATTTGAAGAACAGGTAGCCAAAGATTAAAAAATTAATAGCAATTTTTTTAAAGAACATCAGAAGCAGGAAGCCTTCTAAACAACCAGTGGAGACACTGGATGATCAAGATGCTAAAGGAGCACTCTAGGATGATAAGGCCATTGTGGAGAAACTATATGAATTCTTTGCATCGGTCTTCATGACAGAAGATGTGAGGGAGATTCCCAAACCTGAGCCATTCTTTTTAGGTGACAAATCTGAGGAACTGTCCCAGATTGATGTGTCATTAGAGGAAGTTTTGGAACAAATTGATAAACCAAACAGCAATAAATCACCAGGTTCAGATGCTATTCACCAAAGAGTTCTGAAGGACCTCAAACGTGAAATTGCAGAACTTCTGCAATCAGCTTCTGTACCAAATGGCTGGAGGATAGCTAATGTGATGCCAAATTTTAAAAAGGGCTCCAGAGGTGATCCCGGCAATTACAGGCCAGTAAGCCTGACCTCAGTACAGGGCAAACTGGTTGAAACTATAGTATAGAAAATTGTCAGACATATAGATGAACATAATTTGTTGTGGAAGAGTCAACATGGATTTTGTAAAGGAAAATCATGCCTCACCAATATACTAGAATTCTTTGAGAGGGTCAAGAAGCATGTGGACAAGGGGGATTCAGTGTATATAGCGTACTTAGATTTTCAGAAAGCCTTTGACAAGGTCCCTCACCAAAGGCTCTTAAGCAAAGTAAGCTGTCATGGGATAACAAGGAAGGTGCTCTCATGGATTGGTAACTAGTTAAAAGATAAGAAACAAAGGGTAGGAATAAATGGTCCATTTTCAGAATGTAGAGATATAAGTAATGGTATCCCCAGGGGTCTACTGGGCCAAGTCCTATTCAACATATTCATAAATGATCTGGAAAAAGGGCTAAACAGTGAGGTGGCAAAATTTGCAGATGATACAAAACTACTCAAGATAGTTAAGTCCCAGGCAGGCTGCAAAGAGCTACAAAAGGATCTCTCAAAACTGGGTGACCGGGCAACAAAATGGCAGATGAAATTCAATGTTGATAAATACAAAGTAATGCACATTGGAAAACATAATCCCAACTATACATATAAAATGACGCGGTCTAAATTAGCTGTTACGACTCAAGAAAGAGATCTTGGAGTCATTGTGGATAGTTCTCTGAAAACATCCACTCAATGTGCAGTGGCAGTCAAAAAAGTGAACAAAATGTTGGGACTCATTGATGTAAGCAGGGTCTGAATGAATGCTTCCCTGACAGCTAACTGGGAGGGGTAGAGAGTTGGGTGTGTTTATGTAAATATAGTTTGCTCTTGCTCTGCTTACATATTCAGCAAAAAGTGATCGACTTTGGCTGGTGCTGGGTACAAATCACCTAAGTACTCAATGCAGGGGTAGTGAAATATAGTTACCAATGTTGTAATTATTGTAGGAATACAGGAAAGCAGGACTGTGCTTAACCTATCCCAAACGAGGGGGCCACCCTCAGTTGAAAGAACCTCGTTAAGGCAGGGGTTTGAATGTCAGCGCCCTGTGAAAGTAAGGTGGTGGTGGGGGTGTGGGTAGGTATTCTCAGCCAGGTGGCTACATACCCTCAGGGGTCTTCCCCACTGTTCAAAGAATAGAGCTAAATAGCCTTCATTGGGGCCTCTTTGTTATGTTAAATGCCCAATCAGAGCTGAAATAAGTTGTGGTAGGACTGTGTTTCTGCCCTGCCTTCTAAGAGCTAACAGTTGCTGAGAGCTGAAATCACTTGAGATGGGGTAGTGTTTCTACCCAGCCTGCAAAAGAGCTGAAAATTGCTAAGAGACTGATGTACAGAGGTCACAGCAGAAAGGCAGCAAAAGGCAACTGATAGTCAGCTGGTGAATGAGTGGCTGGTGCAGTGGAGAGGCGTGGTGAGCAGGTGGCGGGCGTGAGCGGCCAGCAGCATGGCTGGCAGAAAGGGATGGCGAGCAAGTGCCTGAACAGTGGAGTGAGTAAGGTACCTCTTTACCCCACCCGCGGAGTGGCGGGAGGTGAACTCTGCAGATGCACCTCTGAACTCTAGGTCTGCACTGACCAAGGACAGCAACTGTGAGGGGTGCAGGGAGAGGTTGGGCACGTGAAAGACTTTTGATTTGCTGGTCTTAAGAACCTGAAGAGAAAAGGGCACTGCCTAACCTACTTGGGGGTGGGTCTTTTACTCATGGGTTATGTTTACGAACCCTTCTTGCAGTGTTTTCGCAAATTAAAGCTGACTTACTTCCCTCTTTTAATTAAGTTTCTTTTCTACACTGAGACTCTGTGTTTGTGAGTGGGGAAGTATTGCCTCTCAGAGGTGCCCATGTGTGGTGTGTATATTTCCCAGGTTACTGGGTGGGGCTCGAGCCAGTTCTGTGTTCTATCAATGGAAAGGACCCCCTGGATATTGAACCCAACCCTGGTTGCTGCTGGCTCCACCTGGCAGAAGGGTTACATTAAGAAAGGGATAGCTAATAAGAGAGAGAATATCATATTGCCTCTATAAATCCATGGTATGCCCACATCTTGAATACTGAGTGCAGATGTGGTCACCGCATCTCAAAAAAGATATATTGGAATTGGAAAAGGTTCAGAAAAGGGCAACAGAAATGATTAGGGGTATGGAACAGCTTCTGTATGAGGAGAGATTAATAAGACTGGGACTTTTGAGCTTGGAAAAGAGACAAGTAAGGAGGCATATGATAGAGGTTTGTAAAATCATGACTGGTGTGAAGAAAGCAAATACGGAAGTGTTATTTACTCCTTCTCCTAACAAACAAACTAGGGGTCACCAAATGAAATTAATAGGCATCCCATTGAAAATAAACAAAAGGAAGTATTTTTCACACAACGCATAGTCAACCTGTGCAACTCCTTGCCAGAGGATGTTGTGAAGGCCAAGATTATGGGTATGTCTACACCAGCAGAGTTACATTGCTGGCAGCTACATTGCCACTCAGAGAGCACTGAAGGGAAACCACTGGTGTGTGTTCACACGGTCAGCTTCCTGTGCAATAGTGTGTTCACACTTGCTGTGCTTGCATTGGTGTTCAGAACAGTGCACTCTGGGCAGCTATCCCACAGAGCATCTCTTCCTCTTCTGCTGCTAAGTGTTGTGGGAAAGTGAAGGGGGCCGCGGGGCATCTGGATCCTGTCCCAATGCCCCCTGATGCATTGCTTCGCATCGCAGCAATCCCTGTGCTTCCATCCGCATTTGGTGGCATCTTTCAATGGTTTGTGTACTGGGTGCTCTGCCTCTTCGGGCTGCAGGAATGGATCCCACACTGTTGACCAATATGCTGCTCGTTCTCACTAACACATCAAGAGTGGCAGTGGAGTTATTCCTTAAACTACAAAGGCAAGAGGAGTTTGACGTTGATCTTTTCACATGTAGTAGCTACGACACGAGATTGCTTGTGGCATTCATGGAGGTGCTGATCACAGTGGAACGCTGCTTTTGGGCTCGGGAAACAAGCACTGAGTGGTGGGATCCCATCGTCATGCACGTCTGGGATGACGAGCGGTGGCAGTAGAACTTTTGGATGAGGAAAGCCACATTCATGGGTCTGTGTGATGAGCTCGCCCCTGCCCTGAGGCGCAAGGACAAAGGAATGAGAGCTACCCTGTTAGAGAAGCCCGTGGCGATTGCACTGTGGAAGCTGGCTACTCCAGACTGCTACTGATCGGTTGCTAACCAGTTTGGAGTGGGAAAGTTGACCACTGGACTCGTGTTGATGGAAGTGTGCAAGGCCATTAATCACATCCTCCTCTGAAAGACCATGACTCTGGGCAATGTGTGTGACATTGTGGATGGCTTTGCAAAAATGGGCTTCCCTAGCTACGGAAGGATGATAGAGGGCACACATATTCCAATTCTGGCACCAGACCATCTAGCCACCGAGTACATTAATCAGAAGGGGTATTTCTGTATCGTTTTCCAGGTACTTGTGGATCACCATGGGCATTTCATGGACATTAACTCAGGCTGGTCCAGAAAGTTGAATGATGCATGCATCTTTTGAAACACTGGCCTGTTCTGGAAGCTGCAAGCAGGGACTTTCTTCCCGGACCAGAAGATCACTGTAGTGGAAGTCGAAATGCCCATTATGATCCTGGGAGACCCTGCCTACCCCTTACTGTTGTGGCTTATGAAGCCATACCTGTGGAACCTTGACAGCAGCAAGGAGCGGTTCAACAACAGGCTGAGCAAGTGCAGAATGACTGTTGAGTGTGCTTTTGGCTCTTTAAAGGCCTGCTGGTGCTGCCTATATGGGAGGCTGGACCTGGCCGATGACAATATTCCTATGCTCACAGCTGCGTGCTATATGCTCAATAATATTTGTGAAGGGAAGGGTGAAGGCTTCATTCAGGGTTGGACTGCAGAGGCTCAGTGCCTGGAGGCTGAATTTGAACAGCCAGAGACCAGGGCTATTAGAGGGGTGCAGCGCGGGGCCATAAGGATCAGGGATGCCTTGAGGCAGCAATCTGAGGTTGAAAGGCACTAATATTTGTTGCTATGTTTGGGAGTGCAGTGCTTGTAATGCTAAGATGTGATTGTGATTGGTGCAGATGATGCATTGTGAAGGTTTAAGAAAATTGCCTGTTGCTTTGCAGGGCTCTGTTTGCTTTCAGTTAAAGGAATAAAGATTGATTTCAAACCAAAACAATTATTTTATTAATAAACAACAACCGGAGGAGAGAGACAAACAAAAAACCACATCAGCATGATAGGGGATGAGGGAAGGGAGGGTCCCAGGAGGAGGTGGGGTGCCGAGACGGTTAAAGATTTGTGTATGTCCAGGTATCATATGCAGCCTTGTCCTTTGGAGTACAGTGCAGCAGGTACTGTTCTTCAGCAGGGCTAAACTGCAGAGGGATGCGTCCTGGGAGTCCATAGGGCTGGACTGTGATGGGGCAGGAGTGGAATGCAGCAGGTACAGGCTGGAGCCAGGAGGTTGATAAGCGTGTGTTGGCGGGGTCTGGGGGGCACATAGGAAGGAGTTTTGCGACAGCGGCTGCAGGGGAGGGTGGGCGTGGAGCTGCTCAGTTTGCAGTGCTCGTAGTGCCTGGAGCCTTGGCGCTCCATAACGTTTAAGAGCCTCTCCGTGGCTTCTTTCTGGCGCGCCGCGTTCTCCTTTCGGTCCCTCTTCTCGCTGTCCCGCCACTCCATCCATTCTTGTTTTTCAGCCACAGAGTGCGTCATGACATCACACAGAAAGTCCTCTTTAGTGTTTCATGGCTGCTTTCTAATTCTGCGCAGCCGTTCAGCCGGTGATAACAAAGAGGGAGGCTGGGTTCCCAAGGTCATATCTGTGAAGCCAAAACGAAACATTTTACAGAAGCAGTATATTTGCAACACAGACTACTGATTCAGTGATTTAAAATACAGCCACTATTCACAAACCTGACACTAACTGGCTGACCCCAGGCAAGCACACATGAGCCACAAGACCCCCAAAATGGTGAGTAACCACAGGGGCAAGGGAAATCAGTGTTCCAGGACCATACTGTACATTGGGCATGTGGCTCTTGGGGAGAGCCAGCACTGGGCGGGGGGGAAGGGGCTGATAACCATTATGGAAGATATCCCGCTGCTGAAGGTGAGCAGGGAGTCAAGGGAGGGTCTTCTCCAAGACTGCGGCTTCTGCCAAGGCCCTTATGCAGCTCACCTGTGTTCAGCAATGGTCCCCCCCCCCACACCCCCAGTGATGGAAGAGTGGTGCGGGAAAGTTATTGTTAATGGGACAAGAAACAAAGCAGCTCTGCCAAAGAACTTGCGGCAGCAGATTGCCCAGTATCTGCATGAGAGTTTTGTGGAGATCTGAGGCAGATTCCCATGAAGTGAGGGAGTCAATCAACACCCGGTTCCGCCACTCAGACTAGGCATGTGGTGGTATACGCATCATAGAGACACAAGCCTGCTTTCTACTTCCCTCCTGCCCCCAACAACTCGCTTCAGTGATTCCCAAAATCACAGCCACTTACCAGGGGTCTCCTCTCCTGCTTGCGCTTCGCCAAGCTCTGACAGCTGTGACTGGCTAGCCTCATCTGGGGTAGAGAAGAGCTCCTGGCTGCATGCATCTCTGACCTCCGAGTCATCCTCTGCCTTTGGGTCCCCCTCCCCCTCCACATCCTCGTCCAAGATTTCCTCCTCTTGACTCAGTCCACTCTCGCCTGGCATATGAGCCACTGAAGTATCCACAGTGGCCTTCGCAGTGGGGTCGCCACCGAGTATCGTGTCCAGCTCTTTGTAGAACTGGCAGCTCGTGGGTGCAGCACCAGAGCGGCGGTTTTCCCCCGCGCCTTGTGGTAGGCGTTCCGCAGCTCCTTCACTTTGACCCTGCACAGCCGTGTGTCCCGGTCATGGCCCCTTTCTATCGTGCATCGTGAAATCATAATTCCTACAGCTGGAGCGCAGCTGGGACTGGGCAGCCTCCTCTCCCCAAATGCTGACGAGGTCTCACAGCTCGGCATTGCTCCAAGCGGGGGATCGCCTGGTGCGTGGATGCCCTGAGACCACTGCACACGCCACAGAGCAAACAGGAAGGGGATTTTCAAAATTCCAAAGGAATGTACGGGGTGGGGATGACGGCTGGTCACCTGAGGGCAGGGCAGTAGAATTCAAACCAATGACCAGAGAGGTGAGGACAGGCATTGTGGGACACCTCCCTGAGGCCAGTTGCAGCGCTATAATCAACCAGGGTGTCTACACTGGCACCGCAGCGCAGAAAGCTCTACACCTCTCATCGGGGTGAGTTTTTTACGGGACTGCAACTGTGCAGTTTCTGCGCACTAAGTGGCTTGGCAGCGTGTACACCTAGGCAGTTGCATGGCAGAAAGCTGCTTTACTGTGTGGAAACTTGCCAGTGTAGACCAGGCCTATAACAGGGTTCCAAAAAGAGCTAGATAAGTTTGTTGAGGATAGGTCCATTACTGGCTATTAGCCAGGATGGACAGGGATGGTGTCCCTAGCCTCTGTTTGCCAGAAGCTGGGAATGGGCGACGGGATGGATCACTTGATGATTACCTGTTGATGATGTTGGATCACTTGATGATGTTCTGTTCACTCCCTCTGGAGCACCTGGCATTGGCCACTGTCAGAAGACAGGATACTGGGGTAGATGGAATTTTGGTCTGACCCACTATGGCCGTTCTTCTTATGTTTTTTCTACAAACAACAACATATAACAAGAGTAGGTAGATATTATTAGCCACATTTACAGATGGGGAAAAGGGGGAACACAGAGCAGTTAAAAGACCATAACAATGCACACATCAAAGATGAGAGTGGAATTTAGGAGCCCCTACTAGGTAACCCAGCATTTGATCCACTAAACCATGCTGCTTTGCCCTCCCTTATGCCTAGAGCAGGAAACAGTTTCCCCATCCTGCAAGAATTTGCGATTCTGAAATATTTTCTCATCCTGTAACTGGATGAAAGGTTAGAATCTTGAACCTTTTTGCAAACTGCAAATCTGAAAAAAAAATTCAAACCAGGTCTATCAAAACATTTTGTTCTGATAATTTTAAATGCTGCCTTTGATTTTGACCATTTACAATTTTTTACATTTTTTTTCTAGAAATTAGCTTATATTTCAAAATAAAAAGTTCTCAGTCTGCAAATGGGCATTTTTCATTGTAAAAAATGCTGAAACAGGACAGTGTGACACTTTGAAGACTTTTTAAAAATTGTTTTCAAAAAGTACAGTTGAGTATTGTGTTGGTTTCAATGACTAGGCATTTTTGATCAAAAAATTCCCAACCAGCTCTATTTACACCATCTAACCACGTTCTTTTTTCCAATCTTCCCTGCTCCCTCTTCCTTCTCTTTTAGTTGTTCTGTTTAAATATTCCCTTCTGGAAGCTTTTTTCTAAGACTTAGATGTTGGCATAACCCAGGCTTTAAAAAGTTGTATAAAGCATGAAGAGTTTGGAGTATTCTCTTTTTTTAAATTAAACCAGTAAATTGAAGTAATATGGCAGAACACCAGGAATACATCCAAATCATTAAGTTTACAATTTTTTATTGAACAAAATCTTAAACCAGTTTGATTGAACACCAGGGTATGTAGGTAAAACTGGTTTAGTTAACCATATAAATGCTGGAGAGGCTGCCAACCAAAAGCTAATCTGTCTCTCTTTAATCTTTCTTACCACAAATTACAAAAGTAATAGAGCAATACATACATGGAAAGATCTTTCCACAGTTCTGTATACAAAGATCTCTCAAAAAACGTTCAATATTGGAATTGATAGATGAATTAAATCGGCCAGCAAATGCTGAGAAATGGATATTGATGTCTGGCTTGTTAGGGAAAAGTCCAACACTTTGAAAATGGAAGCCTCCCCACCTTGAGTACATCTAGAGTGAATGAAAGGCTTCTCAAACAAAGCTTGGACAGAGAAAATAATTTTATATTGGCAACAAAATGGGGAAAATACGCTCAGGGCCAGACTGCAGCCCATCCTGTAGATCATGCCAGAGAACAAGGGGGGACAAGGTCTCCTTTCTCCCCTCTGTCATCTACCTATAAATAGCAGCATGGAGGAGAAAGCAGCATCTGTAGGTTTTTTGTTTCCACCTGCCATGTATGCGGGCGGGAAGGGAAGAAGTCTTGACTCTTCCTTCACAATGATCTGGCTGCTATAGCTGCTCCAGTATGCCAGGGGTTGTATGCTGCCCCACGTAGAGGGATGATGCACAGTATGTCCCTCCCAGAGCAGGTTGAAACTGAGAGGTAGATTTTTGATTGAGTTCAATATTGCTTCCTGTCTGCTCCTGGGGCAGTGCAGCAATGTACTGCCCCATACACCAGGCTTATGGCAAAGTCACAATTGACCTCTTAGTTGGGTGTCACATGGCTGCATTAATAGGTTTGTGACATGACATATGCTTTGATGTCGTTATTCAAAGGAACTTTCAGAGACTGAATTTCTAGCTAATACACCCTGATTTTACTGAGCCTTTCCTGTGTAAGTAATGGGACAGACCCTTTACACATGTAAACAGGACTTGCACCATTAAAGTCAATGCAACTATGCTGATTTACACCAGCTGTGTTTGATCGGAGCTGGATCCGAGCCATAACTGGGGAAGGAAATTTGACTTTAACAATATATTAATATTTTGCACTTTTATTAGGCTATTAGAAAATGGTCTTTCCTCTTTTTCCCTAGCTTTCATTGCTCCTTTGTGGACTTACGGCAGGACAATATTCTTGTTGAAATGAAGTTGTCAATTAGATTTTTGCTATTGTTAAATTGTATTTATTGTGACATTTTCAACAATTGCTGTCACTTTGGTTAAAAAACTAGTGCGTGTTTTGGCCCAGTCCTATCAGGTGTTGATCCTCCCTGGTTCCCATTGACTTCAATGAGAATTTAAAGTTCTCAGTGCGCCACAAGAGTTTAGTATGTTGCAGGACCTGATTTAACAATATAATCAGTGCAGGCCCAATCCAACTGGCAATAAACTGGAGTTTTTCCAAAGGCGACTATGTTAGGATAGTGGTTAATTTCCCAATGTTTCATAGTAGCACAGTTTCTGTTAGAAAAATCTGCCGCACTTTGCTGAAAACCAAGTAGTAGCGATCAGTACAAAGTACGAGAGACATCAACTTTTGTTGTTACACACTTGCTGTCTCTCTCAAGTAAAGCAAAAAAATGTTGATATGTACAGGAAAATGTACAAATCTGAATGTTTTGTCTCATTAGCAGGTCCCAGAAGAGCCAGATCCTCAGCTGGTATAAGCTGGCCTAATTCTATTGACTTGTATGGAAGTAGGCCAATTTACACCTGCTAAGGATCCAGCCCTAGACTCTAGAGCAGTCGCACCACATGTGTCTGAAATATCAGCTGCAGTTACAGTGCCACTATATGTCTAATGCTTCACATTTTCTATAACCAGTGGGGTACGGAAACTATGAAGCATTTGATATTAGATGATATAAATTGTGTCCAGTTGTATATCTCCATACTCTGGCTCTTCAGTTGCTCTCTGCCCTCCTTATTCTAACCTGAATGAAATCATGGGACTTCTGGTGATGCCTTCTGATGACTCAGTTCATGCCCTTATGCTTGACATGACAGGTCCTGAATCCAGTACAGTAACAACTACACTTAGTTCAGAGATAGAGGACTAAGTGTCAAATGGTCCTCATATCCAGCACGTTTTTGAAGTTTCTTTCTTCTCTTTTCTTTTTTAAAATTATTTTTAGGAGGAAAATTAAATTGCCCAAGACCTATATCAGTATTAGAGTCTTCACTTAGCAGATCTGCAAAAACGGAATATAACAGTAGGTGTGCTGGGTGATTGATCGTCAAAATGAGAGGTAGGTTAGCATTTCCGTCCCCTGCCAATGCATGAGTGCTCTCTTCGGTATATTTGGTGCTTTTCCTTGCCTAGTAGCTACCAATGTGTCCTGTGGTGGGATCTATGAAGAAGTTGAGGCTTTGGCTCTTGTATAACTGTGTTTCAGCAAATTCACATTGTAAATAAAAACTCCAGTTACAAAAAAAAAAAAAATTGAACTGCTCAAGCAATGGGGCTACTGCTGCCTCTCTAGAGAGAAGATTCCATTCGTACTGGGACAGATTCTCCTCTTCATTTTCATGAGTGGAAGGGAGCCCAAACAGTGGGAACACAAGTGGGAGTGCAGAGAGGAATAGTGCGGGTTATGCAGCATACTCCCTTGCTTCCTGGATTCTGCCCTGCTTGTCCCACAGAGGTCTGTGAGGTCAAGCCTCCGTGGTTATTAGGAACAGAGGCAGGGGCTGGAGCTGGAATGCAGCTGGGCCCAGATCCTCAAAAGGTATTTAAGTATATGAAATCAAATGAAGTAAGGTGCCTGAATACCTCTGAGGATCTCAGCCTTGCTCCCTGCAGCATGCCCCTCTTCTGACCCTGCAGCACTGCAGTTGGATATCTGGAGTTAATGGTGCTTCAAACAGAATTAACACACTTAACTACTCTCTGTAGCTGTAAGAGGAAGTCAGCCAAGGGCAGTATGATTTCTGCTGGAGCCCTGCTATGGGCGGGGTGGGGGGAGAGAGGGGAAGAAGCACAGATGTCCTTGGGCAATCTGCTGGTTTAAGGGGCTTGCCCATTTTCATTATGACAGGGCAGGGGCACACACTGGAGTAATGAAGAGGTAACTCTGTCTGCTGAAACTCATAGGGTTTCCTTCCCTAGACGTGAAAAACTGCATAGGAGAGAACATGACCCATGGTGGTGAAATTCTTTTCCTCGTACTCAATCTTAATTTTTCCTTGCTCATTTTCCATTCACTTCTCTTATTTAAACGGCCAGGGAAGATGAACAAGGATGAAGGGGTGGGTCCCACATAAGTAAAAATCAGGGAGTATTCTGGAAGCTTTGTAAATGGAGGATGTGTGTTTACATATCAGAAACTCATGCTTCCTCTAACTCTAATATAAATGTTAATGAAGAGATTGATTTTAAAGGGAGTTTAAGGGCTCCTCATTCCACAGACACACACATCCAAATCAGACTGCAGTGAATGAGAGCTACATCTGCCTGTCTGGGGGATGATTGGGACTCTGATTTCTGATATAGTGGGTAGGACTGCGTGGGGATAGCTGTTCGCTTCAACACTTAATCACTGCTTAAGTAAAACAATACAGTCCATGTTTCTGTCTCCAACGACAAGCCATTTTTCAAAGACATTGCATTAGTTCACTCATTCTTTTCCTCCTTTTCTTATATCCTCCAGTTATTTTTATTTTCCTTCCGTCTTCTTGCTGCCTTCTGTGTCCTCTATTTTTCATTATAGTTGCTGTACAATTCTGATTCTGAACACCGCTCTAATAATTGTACCAGCTACATCTTGCTATTAGAATTTGCGCTCTGTCTCCTCATCTGTTTCAGTAATTGACCTCTTTATTTGTCAGTTTAACATTTTCATTCCTTGCTCATTGTCATTACTCCACTGATTCAACCTCACTAATGTTTAACGCTATAACCATTATATGGAGAGTAAAGCTTGGAAACAATTTGGAAACTCTAAGTTCGTCCAAAAATGCATTAAAGCAATTATCTTCCCCCCTCCCCCAAAGGGTTGTTTTTCAAAGGTAATCAGATAATACACCAGAATGAACCACTATGTATTGTGATTTAATTGGTGGCTCTTTCCCCAATGAATCAGAAGTGAACTGTTGCGAATGTAATGTGGGAAACTAAATCACAAGTCCACCCAATTTAGGCTTAATCAATTTTCGCGTTTATTTATACAATTTCAGACAGAATCATTGTCACTTATAATGTTTGAACACATATTTATGTGAAATGATAAACAGATAAGATGGAATTGGTAGGGCGGCCCAAATTACCACATTCTGGAGCACTGGGAAATTTTCCTATACTTCGTGGTGGTCATCCATGCCTCTGAACCCTGATCTGCTCCTTCAGTCCTATTCCTTCAATTTGTGGTCCATTGTTTCTCTAATCTGGGGCCTTGTTCACTTGGGTCCTCACTACACATTTCTTTCCCTTTCTCCAATCAGCTTCCAGCATGGTAAGCATTTTTATGGAACCCTTACAATACATAGGCACAAGCTTCCATTTATTCAATTTTTGCTGTTGAAACAATTTCTCTGTCATGTTCCATGTTCCTGACTTTTCCCAGTAAAAAAGGACTTCTTGTCACCAACTTTTGCATTTGTTTACCACAAAACTTCCAGCAACTTTGTCTTGTCAGCAATAACATCATCTTAAGCAAATCAGCAAACCTATATGAAAAGGGAAGAACTGGCAACACCACACTCACGCTAGCAAGGCTGTGGGCCAAGTATTACCGTATCTAAACTCATTTACTAGTCATAATTCTAAATTATTAAATGATAACTAACAGAACTCTTAATCTTACCATTCAGCAAGTCATCATGTTTATCTTTCAATCTGATGTTAGTATATCATTACAGTATGTAATACTACCCCTTACTCTGTTTGGGGGGGAGGGGATTGTAGAACACATTATGACCCTTCAATGTCAACATTTCTTTTCCATCTGCAAACAAGGGTTTTTCAGGGGCCTTTTCTCACTCAACGTCCAAAGCCTTATATTTCTGAATACTTTGTTAGTAATCTTCCCTGTTACTATTTTGAAGTGCATGTGTTTTAAGGCCTTGATATTTAGTTGGTTTTAGTGGTACCCCAACAGAACCAATGATCCAAAATGATATCAAAGAGAATGTTCTACTGGATCTTCCATCTTTGGGTTAGAGACTAATACCATGAGCACAGCTGATCATGAAAGAGCCTGGCAGTTTACATGGGAGAAGTGGTACTAACTTTGGTGTCCCGACCAAATTCCTTTAGAAGTACATGTAATCTGCTCCCCCTTCAGTTTTAATTAGATGTTATACTTTTGCTTTCCACCTAAATTGTTGTATGCTATTAAAGAACTGCTGTGTTCCAATTCAGAGGCAGCTGCATTCTAGAGATGAATGGAATGATTCCTATAGATACATGGCCTGTCCTGCTCTCAGATCACTGGGAGTTTCCTGTGGGTACCGAAGATGGACCTGAATCTATTATTTGTAAAATACTTTGGGAATCCCAGGTACTACATACTTGTAAGATGATATTTAAAAAAAAATCTGAAAAGGTAATTTCTGCTTTTATTCCCTTAGAGCAGGCATCATCCCTATTTGTTCTGCTAGAAGCATATGGCTTTCCATGTGGCAGCCCAGTGCCTGTAACCTCTCCCTGGCTCTTCGTAGGGCTGTGCTAACAGGACTTCCCTGGCCAGTACTATATCTGCCCTCAAAACCCTTTTTATATGGATTTAGTAATTCAGAGATGGCTCCTCTCAGAAGTTCATACAGCCACTTATTTAATGGGTATCATTTAAAAATGTGTATGTTCTTCACAGCTTATAACCCATATAATAAAAACATTTGTATAGAAGCTAGAAATAGTGTTCACAATTCATTAATTTTTTTTCAGTATACATTTGACTTTTTCACTATGCAACTTTCTCAGTTATGATTACTGTTCCTGAAGCCAGTCTTTCAAGCACTCTGCACACAGAACTCCAGCTGAAGTTAACAGTAGGTCTGTACGCAGAACTCTTCCCGGTTCAAGCCCTCTCTTGAAAACTAGCTATCCTACTCTGCATGGAAACCCTGCAGATTCTGTAATATCATAAAAGCCTTACTGTGGGTTGCTTTCTGCCTGAAAACAAGATCAAAGACAGTATGCTGCAGGTTTTCCTTTTGTTTGCTGTCTAGCTGCTGTCACCTCATTCTGTTCTGACTTTCCATATATTGTATCTTGAACATAATCTCTCACAGCACTCCACAATTTGGTGCCACTCTCTCTGTGTGGTAGATGACACCTTCAAGTACTTTTCCCTATCAGTATATCACACTTACTCAGCTCAGCTAACCAAGACAGGTCACAGTTCTTCATTCATTACAACTGTCTTTTTCCCCAAAAAACTTCACTTATGAAAAAAGTATGATTCCATACTTCCTCAAGGGTAAATTCAGTTTTTTTTCTAATTGATATATTTGTGATCATTTGCGAGAGTAAACTTCGTTACCTTTTTCCCTGGACAGAAAATATAATTTTGTCTTCATGGGTATTATCAAAATTGCCTTGAGTTGCCTGTAATATGGATGAGAAACTTTTTGTCTGTTTTGAAAGTAACTAAAAATCTGTTTTGTGAATCAAACAATAAATGCTTCACTGAAACTGTTCAGGAAATTTTAATTATTTCCAAAAAGTTCCAACGTGATGGATCTTAGACAATGTTGATTTTTTAATCCACAGATTTTAGACAATGTTAATTTTTTAAACATGCTAAGCAGATAAGTGCAATAAAAACTATGTTGAGCTGAGAAACCTTTCTGAACACCAAATTCCACTAGAATTATACTCTCAGTTCCATACAACTCCAGTAACATAATTGAATCTTTTCAGCCAAATAGCATAAGCAGATGTTTTTCAAAAGAGCTACCCTTGCTTCCTCCATGTCTGAATTTAGACCATTGTCTTCAATGCTGCATTGGAGTAGCTGAGGGAAGAATTTAGCACAAGATTAATTTATTTTTAAAGTATTGATGGAGTTGCAGCTGCTTACAGCAGGGCTGAATTTGCTTCTTTCGGAGAGAATCATTCTGACCAAAGACCAAGTTGACAAGCCAGGTCAGATAATAAAAATATTCAATCAAAAGTACAATATTGAATCTACTTTCATCTTAAAGCAACTTACAATTTGCGCTTTTACTTATATTTTTAATACATGGTATTTATTCACCTCTAGCACAGATGACTAATAGAGCAATAATAGGTAGAGGAAATCTTTATTCTGATTAGAAAAGAACCCGTTCATGAAATAGCCTAAAGAAAACTTTTATTAAAATTACAATGTGGGCCAAATTCTGCTTACGATTACATTTGGACATTCTGGGGTCACTATGTTGCACAGGGGTAACAGAGAGCACAATTTCTCCCCAAGCATCTTAATTTTTCACTGATTAAAAACAATGAAACTAGGAATTAATATTGACACTGCCTTTTTAAAATGTCTCTGTGCTTAGGCAATGAGAGTCAGGGTTAAAACCCTATGAGGGGAGCAGAGGTATTCTGCTGATTCAGCTTGGTAACCAGATCAGATGGGTCTCATAAGTGCTCTCTCAGCGAGATAAAGGGAAAGTGCTCTCTCAGCAAGTCTCCATTGCTTTACATTTGTTCAAAGGTGTGGAATGCCACTACTAGTGTGACTGGATGAGTTTGATTTAACAGTATTGTATACTCACTTTGATCAAATGTGAGTGACTACATGAGGTGCACAGAAGTGGAGAATCAGATCCTGAGAATCCATCTCCCTAAGTGAATAACTTGCCTTGGAGAAAACTGGGACTAAAGTTGATGCTGAGCTGTTTGTAAGTGGAGTCCTGCCTCAGGGCTTTGTTGCTGAATTTAAGCCTTTTACGCAACAGAACAAAAGTAGACCCCAATAGGAGGGTGAATTTGAACAAGAATCCAGATAGCAAGTCAATGATGTGTGGGGGATGAAACAGGTGGGTGTGTTAGTTTACGCACTGTGGTAAACCCAGGACAAACAGCTACAAAAGGGGGATAGTAATTAGTCCCACGGGATTAAAAGACCCCTCCCTATCCACTGAGGAGAGAGAACCAGGGGGCAATAAGGTTCAGCTGGAAAAGGGGTTGCTGGGGAACCAATTAGGTTCAGCTGACTCCAACTACTTGGGACCTTTTAAAACCCTCCCCTGGGTGGTAGGAGAGGGAGGGAGAGGAGTAGAGAAGTTGTCAGTAGGCTGTTTGCAGCAAGACACTAGACCTTCCCAGAAGGGAAGGAAAACAAGCACAAGGGACTGACAGAGAAGAGGAGTAGCAGGACCCTGTGCTATCTATAAGGATTTGCCTTGCCCCAAACCTGAGTCTCTAAGGCTAAAAAGGACTGAGCCTACTGAAGTGAACAAGGTATTTTGCCACTGCACACATTACTAAGAAATGCCAACTCTGTGCCCCATAAGGATTCCCCTCTGTTAAGCAAATCCTTGGCTGCCCATGTAGGGTAATTTTCTGCCTGCTTTGTGCTGTATCAGCTTCTTTAAGCCACTGTAATGCTCCCCAAACACTTGAGCTATGGGAGTCTGCTCAGAACCATGGTGTTTTGGAGAACCCTATGCTCTGTCTGGCTGCAAAGGCCTCCTGTGGCCTGTCAGTCACCCAGAGAGCCAGAACACAGCTATCAAACCTCCTCTTGCCCCTCCCTATCCTCCCAGGATATCTCTATGCTGTGATGGTGTGTGGCATAGAGCCTATTGCAGAAGATATGCCACACAGGGAACCCTTTCATGCTGGGAGTATTCTCTGGAGGCCATTTCTGACCTCTTTGTGCTGCTGCAGTGATATAGGGGGGGTGGAGGCAGAAAGGGGAATTGGATTCCTGTGTTCCTGTTATTGTACTTGTTGAAAGGAGCAGCTGGATTAAGACACCTCCTTCTCTTTTGAACTCGTCTTATCCTTACTGAAATCACCCAGGCTGTACTACGCTGGATATCTGAGAACTTCAGAATAGATGTGCTATTTCATTCTTTTATTTTGTTATAATGCATGCGACCTTCAATTGCTTTCACATACTTTGTACTCTGTCAAGAAAATACTGTGTTGTATGGCTTAGCTGTGACTACAATAAAAAACAAACCAACACAAAGACTGTTTGGGACAAAAGGAGCAGAGCTGGCAATAACACCCAGAAGTGTTAGATGTAAATCTGACTGCACAAAGCACAATTCAGTTAATGTCACTGCCAAAACCCATAAGTATGTTCTCTATACAATTAAGTTAGAATAAACCTAAATAGAGTTAGTGAGCCCCACCGGTGGGTCTATATCCCTAGTTATGTGTGTTAAGTGAATAGTCACCTATTATGCAGGTACAGACATTTATCAGATGCATAAGACTTCTCCAGATGTGGCCATGGGCCAGGATCTCAGCTGGTGTAAATGCTGATTTGCATCTGCTGAGGATCTGGGCCATTGTCTGTGCACAGTTCTGTTGCGAATTAGTCAGACCTCCATTCTTTACCTGTTTGTGAATTTGTTTGACTGTTTCCAGTTTAAAATAAACATGGGGGGGAAAATAAATAATTTTCTTTAGTTTAGTTATAAGAGTTTGTTTCCTCATATTTATCTGGTCTGCCATCTCCATTTTGTTTTCATTCAGATTAGGTTTAATCCTGCATACTGCTGCTATGATTAGCTGGGTGTAAATGGGGATTTCATCCTTCATTGAGGGAGGCCGGGGAGCAAGGGTCTCCTGATTAGCACCAGGAGCAAGGCAGGAATGCAGAACTGAATGCCTTGTTTGCATGCTGTGGATCATGCTGCATGCAGCTCATGACTTGAAAACATGCTCATTCTCCACTGACATCCCACCAGTGTGGTTGCATTTTAAAAAATGTTTTTTTCTTATATTTATTGTTGTGTTTCTTTTCAAATTTCCTAGTTTTTCTATTAAAAATGGACTATTTATGTATTTTGTATTTGACACATCAGAAGCTGAAAAATGCTTGGGTTCTGTTCTTTCATTGAAAATAATGGAAAAATTGTAAATAAGTTAAACACACACACGATTCTTTCCTAAGAAATATCTGATAAGGTCTAGTGAGCAGGAAGCTCACTACTGAGTAGAGAGACTTATTTTGATACAGGTGACGCTGCCCAGAACTTAACTTTACCTTTACCCTTGCGTGTTCTCTGCTCATACTTGCTCTTGAGGGCAACTTAATTGCCCCCTGCTGTGCACCGTGCGTGGATTTTCAGAATTGCGGCCTTTGTGTGCGACACTTCATGTGGAACATTTGGCAGACTCCTATCATGCCGCCCTTTTTGTCTGCACAAATAGACAGTCAAAGGAGCTGGCCCTTGTCTGATCCGTTTCTTGCATTTATAAAAGCAGAGATACAGAAAGGTTTTAATCATGTTGTGGGTTTAATACTGGCAGAGAAGGATGCATTAAAATGTCACACTCTCTGCAATAGTCATATAGGGGGGTTAGGGGACTTGTGGTCACTATTCCAGTCAACTTCATTCCTGCTTATTTCCCTGCACAAAGCCCACATAACTTACAGTGCAAGGGATAATTTTTCCCAATGTGGAATGCATGAGATTGAGGAAGAATATGGTAAAAAGCAGCAATCATTCAAAAAATAAGCGTTTAACAATAAGAAGGTATTGAAATACGTTTTCCAGGTATAACTCTGCAGCTGGAAATGAATATTTATTCCTAAAATGTTATGTTAAACCATTCTTCCTTAATATGTATTTATATATTTCTTCCACAAGAAGCCTGCCTTCAAAAGCAGCAAGAACTGACACACTGTCTTGCAACAAATGTGACGCCTCGTCAGATGCTTGGAAGGAATTTATACTAGACTTTGTGATGTGCCTAACAAATAGCAGGCATTCTACTGAGGAAGGCATCAGCATTTCAAGATGTAGAGGTAAATCTGTTCAGTTCGAAAGAGTCAAAAATGATTTTTTTTAAAATGTAGACTCATAGTCTAATGTTTCTGTTGGATCCCTCTAGCTAACAAATGATTTGTTTATAACCTTTCTAACTGGAGGCCCATATAGCTCAGATTAAATCTCAGACACATGTAAGTTTTATTTATAAAAGTAAAGTAACGAAATTATGAGCATTTTTTCTGCATAACTCTATTGACACCAAAGGATGCCAATGATAAATCCCTTCTTAAAAACAGCCAACAGGCTTACAGCTCAAAGAGTGAATACATGAATATTTGCTCCCAGCCTCATTCCATGCCCAGATGTCCAGCCTCATACCATGCCTCCCCAGCTCTGCTCCATGCGGATAGAGCTAGAGCCATGCACAAAAGTCCCATCCATCCAATCGCACAATATCAAATGCACCACTTTAACTCTCACCATATAGTTTTTGCTTTAATAAGCTACAATGCTGACACTACCAATACAAACCTCTCCATCTCTGAAACACGTTGTCTTCAATCTTTCATCTAATTTTTTACACTTATCTTTTTACACATTTGCTATAAGCAAACAGTCTATTAATTTCTATTAAAACAGAGCTCATTATTTGCTTCCTGTTCAAAATACTTCCTATCTCTTGTATGGAATTTGAAATAGATATTTCCCAGAAATCGGAGGACTTCAAGGTTGGAGTTGAGGTTGTGCTTTTGAGAAACAAGATGTGTGGATGTTGGATAGGTGTCAACTTTTATTGGAAAGGAAAACAATTGTGGTGTAGGATGAGAACATGGATATATACTTTTGTGTGAAACTGTGAAGACAAGAACTGTGTGGATGCTTTGGATGAGAACATTTCCTTACATAGGGATTTCCTAGGTTTTTGAGTGTGTTGATGGGAAAGTAATTGTGCAACCTTAAGTGTAAGTTAGAAAAGTTCCCAGTTGGGATAAAACGTTATAAATATAAAACCCTCTTCAGCTGGAAAAATATTAAGAACACATTGCACAAGCGCTCTGTATTAGGCCTGGTCAAACATTATTTATCAAATATTGTAATTTATTCCTGGAGTTTTGCAATTTGTTTGACAACATATTCTTTGCAGTATTTAGCAGGCTTTGCTCTACATACCCCACTGACTTCCAGTTTGATTCTGGTGTTCTTCATCTTTAAGGTCTTGATGTCTTAGGATCCAAATACACCCAAGACAACAGTACTTCTCTGTTGCCCAGGGCAAAGGTTGCAAGAACCAGATCTAAAGATCCAGGTCAAGGACAAAACCCCAGCCTAACAATTTTCAGAGCACACTGTGAAACTAGCCATTTTGCAAAAGCCTTCCTGCAGTACTGGTGACAAGGAGCCTAATACCAACCTGTCCTTGCTGAGATTTTTGACTAGATAATCTCTAATGTAGCAAGAGCGGCCATGCTAAAGTAAATACTACCAAAGATCCCAGATGTAGATCCTGTCTACATTAGAGAAACTTGCATCCATATAACTCTGTCAATGCAATAACACTGGTGCCTCTTACCCTTGATGTGGATGGTCTGCACTAACATAAAGTTGGGTTTACACCAAGGCAACTTACTCAAGTAAATTACTTTGATGCACCCACTTTCCTATGGTGCAGCCCTGTTGATGACTGCAGTTAGTGAGCCTTGATGTAGTTACATCAATGTAAATCTCTCTAATGCAGACAAGCTGTAAAAACAACTTGTTTTCTGAATACTTGATTGAACTGAAAAAAAAAAAAGTGATAGAGAACCTGCAAGCAATATGTAAAACTATAGAGGCTCAATATATAGTGGCCACTGGATCAACATCAGCTGGTTTTGACTGCTATTTTCTGGTGGTGCTATGGACTTCAGACCCGGTGCTGTTCAAAAGTTAGCTGTTTGTTGAAAAAGGACTTGGTGAATCTATCCCTTTGTGGTGTTAATTAGCTGTGAAAAACTAGAAAGAATACTGGAACAATGGGCCTGAATTCAAGGCAGTTCAGCTGTTTGATTCAGAACAAAGGACTTGTCTACACTTATAACACTGCGGCTGTGGTGCTTAGTGAAGACACTACCTATGCTGATGGGAGAACTTCTCCTGTTGGTGCAGGTACGCCTCCTCCCCAAGAGGTGGTAGCTATGTCAACAGGAGAAGCCCTCCTGTCTACATAGTGCTGTCTACAACAGGGGTTAGGTCGGTATAGCTATGTCAGTCAGGATCACCCCCTGAGTGACGTAGTTATTCCGACATAAGTTGATAGTTTAGACCAAGCCCAAGTTATTTGTTGAATAAACAGAAGGAGCAATATGTGGAATGCCATCCTGGACTGTCCAAAGTTTTCAAACGTGACCAGTGCTGTGAATGATAATGTGCAAGTACTAGGTTGCAGTAAAGGATGATGCAAATGATCAGAACTGAGGGAGGCACAGAATTGCCCAAAGTTTCCTTACTCGCTAGAATGGTGGTCTGGTTAACAGTGAGCACTGCTCATGCTAAAGAGGTATTCTCTGTGTTTGCAGATTTGCTATGGACAGATTATAGGAAAAGTCTCAGAGAACCTGACGCAAAGCTATTATGGATGCTCTAACACAACAAAGATTTTGAACATGAAAAGAAAATACTAAAAGGATTTTTATACTTGACAGTTCATTTCATTGTATCCTCTTTTTATAGTTAATAATTAAATAGAAAGCTATCATTGTGCATAGTTTTTGATGCTTTCCCCCCAATTAAGCTGTATTGGAGAAGTTAAACATTTCCCAACAAAGTCTTCAAAATGCCCTACAAATTTAAGATCTTTTTTCCCTGAAAATTTTTATTGGTCTCCCCCTTTAACAATCTACTGTCCCCTCAACAAATGAAGTTTCTTTATTATTATTTGTTTAGCACTAACACTGGTGCGCATAATACATATGGTTCACAATCTAATTTAGCCACTTGATCCCGCTCAGGTTTTTTTAGGAAGTGCCTCGCGCCATGGTAAGGAAGTGCCGATACCTCAACTTTATGCCACAGTTTAAAGACCAGGGAGTTTTGCCATTGAATTCAGTGGAGCCAGGATTTCAGCTGAGGTCCTTTCTCCCCAAAAGGTTTACCATTAAAAACAAGAAGGAAAGAAACATCTGATTGCAATTAATTAAACCCCTCTATCTCATTCCAGTTCCAGAAGGTGTTTGGAGAAGCTAAAAGTAAAGGTCCAGATTTTTAAAGGTACTTAAGCATTGCTCCACTCGGCACTGCAATGCTTAACTGATTTAGAAAGCTAATCTCATTTTCAAAAGTGATGTAGGCATTAAAATCAATATTTATAAAGGTATTTAGGGGCCTTCTTCCCACTGGAACCAATGGGAGTTAGGAACCTAAATTCTTTTAAAAATCTTGAGTTTAGGAGCATAAGTTCCCTTGACTTTCAATGAGACATAGGCTCCTAAGTGCCTATTTCACTTTTTAAAATAGATTTAGGCTCCTAAATCAGTTAGGCAATGCAATGCTGAGAAGAGCAATACCTTTTAAAACAATTGGGCTGAACTGACCAGATTACGTAGCCAATCTATCAGGACAAGCAGCCCTAATAGGGAAACCTTACAGTGATGCATAGTGCTGGGGTATCTGTTTTCCAAGATTTATTTTTAATATATAATCTGGAACTTGGGGGTAGAAATGTGTTATACAAGAAAGCGTTCACATAGGTATCCACACACTCTTTAGAAGGTAAGCTGCTATATAATTCTAATCAACCCAAGTTACCATGTGATCTTATTGTTGTAAATATTGTCCTCTCTTCCCACTCTGCTGTCACTTATTGTCTTATGTCTAAATGCAGACTGGAAGTTTTGCAAAGGAGGGCTCAGAACTTTCATTTGACTCTAAGGTGCCCTGCTCTATTATGGCCCTATAATAATATGCAAGGACTAGAATACAGCTGAAATCTGCTAACAAATATTCTAAATTCTTTGTATGAAATCTGCATAGTTTCCTCTTGTACTGGCTGTTTTCCATTTCACACAGATCTTCAATCTTAGCATGGCTCTAAGCAGAACCAAAAGGACCTCATTTTAAGTTTAGCTTTTCTTCTGATGGCATTCAGGATAATAGCTGCATCTTCTGTTTACACCTGTACAAATCCTTGGGGTCTCGGAAGAATTGCTAGCCTATCAAAAAAAAATCTGGAAAGGTTGGACATTATTGTAGCTCACAACATGAAGTGTTCTCCCTGCAGGTCACTGCTCTCAAGATCACAATAGAGATTTTGGAGTCTGTAGAAACTATATTATTTTTCCAGGGAATAAGGAAATTACAAGATCTCAATCAAAATCCCGACTGTCTTATGTGAGAAGTATTGCTAACTTCATTGGGAATTACATGACTAAGATGAGCAGAATTTGTCCCTTATTTTTGTAATTAAACCACCTGCACTATAACTACCAAGAAGGAATATTATTATTGGCATCCTAGTAGAGAAGCCAATGTGCATAAAGACTGAATTCACTTCTCACTTCTAGACATCACCCCTCCACAACTCTGTTGCTGTACATTGGAGAGGCGATGTGCAAGCCCTTTTATTGATGTTTTTACTCTGGGACTGTTTCTGCAATCTTTGCTTAGACCGAGTAGCTCTATATTCTGTCGAAATTGGGGGAACAGCCACTGAGCAAATGCCTACTCCATAGAAGTTATGGGGGCAGAACTGGATCTTCTCTAGGGATAAATGCTAGGAAGATCACTTTGGCATACTTTCACAGCATCCTTTGGTATCCCTTCACTATGTTGCACTTTGGAAAGCAAAAGCCATGAATGTTTGCACAATTCTGCAGCTAACTGCAAGAGGTGATTTGCTCCAAGAAGTTGTCCTTTTTTTTATTGATAAGATTTGGTTTTTAAAGCTTTTCTGGGGGAGGGATGCAGGGAAGGGATTAGAGAGAGCATCCCTGCTATATTTACTACAGCTATTTTTTCTTTTAAAAAAATCCTAGTTTCTTTGGTAAACAGTTAATATGTCTGAAAAGAGATTCAAACACTTTTTCAGCTTAATATTTTCCAGGAAAACTGAGTAGTGAGGAAGGTGCAATTTTTTTTACACACCCATCTGGGTGGGTATTAGTTGAATCTATATTTATTATTTTATTCTGAAATCTGTATTAACTTCTTATTTAGCCAAACCTCCCATTGAAGCCAATGGGAGACTTGCCTGGGTAAGAAGTTGGGAAAAATTGAATAAGACCTTCAGGATCTGACATGCTAATAATTATAATTTAGCACTTGTATACTGCTTTCCAGCTTCAAAGTGCTCCATGAACATTAACCAGTCTAATTAATTTCATTTAGAGATGTTCTTATTGCATCTCATCCTCTGCTGAACATTGTGATACACTTACTACTGTATTGTAATTCAAAGGCTGTTATGGTAAAGATTTTGACAAGAGCAGAGAATCCCTTGTGAAAATCTGCAATTGTGCTAATTACATCAGAGGTGGGATGTCAAGATTATTCCTGGAAGCAAGCCTAGTACCTCTGAACATACTGTAGGTCTACCAAGTCTACTCAGTGGAAGTTTTATGCTTATAAGAATCACACAGGATCTTTCTCAGGGGAAAAGGCAACACACCACTTTTGTTGAAGATATAACAATTAGCATATGCATTCAATCACACCACACACTGTCCCACCAGTCGATGTTATAGTTACCAGTCCAGAGTCCGGATCAACCTAATGGCCAGCTAGATTGGTCACGATAGGGAGGAGCTGGGTTCCGTCGGTCGCAACACGATGCTCTGGGGAAGTCTTGGCAGGATGAACCCAAAGTTTCATGGCAAGGCACCCTGTTTACATAGTAATTTTCCTTCATTGGAATCAATGAGTTTTGCACCATTATGCTGTAATAAACTGTTGTTTGACGAGTGCTTGTTTTCTTAAATTGTCCTTCTCATTCTTTATCACGGTTATCTCATTGATGGGTGCCTGTCTCATCTTTAGAGTTGTCAATCTGCCCTCCTCTGATGCTTCAATAGGGGTGTGTTGCAGCCTCTTGGCGCCTTTGCCTCTGTTTCTGGTTCCTCCCTCCTACATCTGGTTCAGCCATGGCCTTCACACTTTTCTCTTTACACACACATTCCTCATTTACACACAAAACAGAATTAATTTACACAGAACATTTTGAACAGGAACATCAAGTTGCAATGCAAAAGAAAAACAATCATGGCATTCTTTTACTGATTTTAAAATGCTAAGCCTTCAATAAAATAGTGACCTTAAAACATCTGTTACTGCCTTGAAATCAGCCCAGACACAGATTCCAGCAGATGCATCTTTACCAAATGGCCCATTAGGCCATTCCTTTCTGCTATTCAAAAAGAGTGGCTGGCCGGATATGATCGAATCATACACCAATTCATTTAATACAGGCTATGTTATTATCTGATTTATTCTTTATCCTTCATTCTAAATCATACAAATACAAACATAAAATCCTACTACTACAGAAGGGCAGGATTTGCCTACATACCATTGCTTCTGGTAGTTTTCAACAATGGGGAACACAGATTTTATAAAATTGCCAGGGAAAGTAGAAGTCATGTTCTAAAAATTCACATGAAGGAACAAAGCTGACTTTGAACTTACATGGCAATTATACCACAACCTCACTCATTGCTAGCTTGTCACAGGTATTGCTCATTCTTCACAGAATGAGATGACGAGGGAGGAGTCTGTTTCACAATCTACTTACCCCAAGAGACATTTATTCATCTGTTATATGTTTAGGTGTTTTTTAAACTGGTACCACCAGAGACATTGACACAGAGAAGCATCAATAGCTCGGGCACTGTAGGAGACATGTTCAAAATGCAGGCGTAGCCAAATCACTCGCAGCTACTGGCAGGTGGACATTTGCATGCACCAACTGGCATTTGTGTGTGGAACTTAGTGGTGCAATTAGTATATCTAGGGATGAAAAGTCTGGATTTTGCAGGTGCAGTTGGTGTGTGTGCATTCAGCAATGCACCCTTTTATGTGTAGCTTTGGAAACTTTGACTTTATTATTAAAGAAGGATGGGTGATTGTCATGGGGGCTGGCCCTCTGAGGGGTCAGGCATCCAGCCTCCCGGTGACAGGCTCTGCTAAGGGGAAAGAGCCAACCCAGATCCACTTGTGGATAACTGGATAAGTAGCTGGGTGGTGGTGAATTAATTAAGGAAAACGTGGGCCATTTCAGTCAGGGAGACCTGGAAAATACCATGAGTTAGTAGGGTAGAGAGAGCAGAGCTTCAGGCAGTGAAAAAGTTCAGGGACTTGCAGCAGAAGGAGGTTTGCTTACATACAACGTTTGGTGGTTGATTAAATAAACTAGACCACTGAAGGGGCATTGTTCACTGTATACAAGCCTCACTGAATTTCCTACTAGGAGAAAATGAGGCACAGTTCCATACTAGCTTACCAGGAGGCACTCTAAGTGTGAGTGCCTGCCGTTACCATGATAACATAGCAAAGGTGGGAAAGTGGGCTCAGACTGTGTGGTAGCTGTGGGAATCCACAGAAATGAGTGGGGATGTTTAATGAGCTAATTCTCTCTCTTTCATTCAGGCTCCCATGGAAACTTGCCCATGTATTACACTGAGAATTGTAAGTAATATCCAATGTTCCCTCTAATTTTTTCCATCCACGTGCGGAATGAATTTTGTTATGTGCACCACTATCGAGGTAATGTGTGGATGTGTGCCACCAGTAGAAACAAAAACCCTAGATATAATGTATTTTTAAAAAGTTCCCATAGGGATAATTACTCCAGCCAGGACAGGTTAGACATTTTAGATCTCACTACTCGAAGCACTAAATTTAAGTGTAAGAGAAAAATAAAAATTATGAAGTGCACAGACCAGTCAAAAACTCAGATAACAGCACTTTGAAAGAATAAAATTACAGAAAATATATGTGCATTGCAGGAAGTATCAAGAAGTAACAAAAACTACAAGTATGTATTGGGAGGTGAGTGTGAAAGACTGTGTGTATGAGAGACAGAGACACATACTGTGTGTGTGTGAGAGAGAGATGTGCTGCCCCTTTAAGTAGATCAGCACTCACTAGTCTGAAGCTTGCTTGTTCGGACACAGCAGCAGCTACCAGCAAGCTCCACCACCCCCAGCTCTGTGGAGATGAAGTACAGGGGAGGGGAGAAGGGGGACACCCTGACATCAGCATCTCCCCTCCCCCCCCCCATGCTGCACAGCAAGCAGGAGGCTCCCAGGAGCAGCTGCCCAGGGACTCCAAGGCAGAGGGCAGGAGCAGTGCGGCAGTGGAGGGAAGGGCACCTGAAGTGCATGGCACTTGATAGACTGCTGGGTGGCCACACGGCCACGCAACTTAGAGGGAACTTAGTTAAACACTGATAAAAATGCTATTGATTTCAGTGGTGTTGCACTGATATATAATTAGAGTAATACCATGGAGAATCAGTCCCTAGGCATTTTTCTTTGTACCCAGGATACCAGATATTTAGTAGCCTATAGCTTTAATTCATAGATGGTCCTTCATCTGTCTCTATTTTTCTTTTGAAGAAGAAGTAAGGGAGTTTTCTAGGATCCCCAGAGAAAAAACTGCTGCTGAATTTAACAGACAAATCACAACCTTGCTATTTTTTTTAATCTTCCTGTAGTAAGAAACTATCCCTGCTATGGATGGTCCAAAATAAGGAATAACTTATTTCATTTTATTATTTCCTTAATCATTATTCAATTATACTGACTTTTTGAATAATTCCTACAGAAGTCTATTATATTTCTATAGAACCTGATTAATTTAATCTGTGAAGTGCAGAGAATTTCTCTCTTTACTTGTTCATCCCCATTAAAGTCCCCGACTAACAGTGACCATTCTGGTCACGGAATTTTAGACAATCCTTTCTGGAGCCAGTCAATGCTCTCTTTGCTTCTGATTAAACAACACAATGGATGTTCCTTCTCCTTTTATATTAATGATTCTCAGTCTGTAGTTTGTGACTAAAATGCTGGTGTGGATCTGCATTTATATAAACATATTGGTATATCAGCTCTTCTCTGTCTACTCCAAAGAGGGGGCTGCACAGTACAACTGCTGTAAAAGTGCTGGCAACCTCATATGGAGAGTTTAAAGAGGGCTTTGAATAATAATGTGTAGGTCTTCCATATACAAGCCAGTTAACAAACAGTATCTAATACAGGGGCGGCCAAATTTACTGACCCTCTGAGCCACATACAAAATCTTCAGAAGTTCAAGAGGTGGGGTGTGCCTGCGGGGGCTCAGGGCTTCAGCCCTGCAGGAGATGCCTGCCAAGGCTTGGGGTTTCAGCTCCACTCCTGTTGAAGCCCCAAGAACCTCCGCACCACTGGGCAGAAGCCCCTACGCCACCACTCCGCTGCAAGGCAGAGGTCCTGAGACACCCTGTCCCACCCAACGCTGGTCTGGTAGGTGGAGAATGGGGTGGGGGGGGCCATGAGCCACACTTTAACAGTAAAAGAGCCACATGAGCCACAGTTTGGCCACCCTGTTCTAATCAATGCACACTGGAGGGAAAAAAAAGCCCAACTGTACATACCAAATGACGGGCTAAATTAACGATGACATTCAAGATGACATCTTGGAGTCATTGTGGATAGTTCTCTGAAAACATCTTCCCACTATGCAGTGGCAGCCAGAAAAGCTAACAGCATGGTAAGAACCATTAAGAAAGGGAGAGATAAGACTTTGAAAATATCATAATGCCACTACATAAATCCATAGTTTGGCCCCCCAATCTCAACAAAGATATATTAGAATTGAAAAAAGTACAGAGAAGGGCTATACAGATGATTAGGGGTGTGGAACAGCTTCCATACGAGGAGAGATTAAAAAGACTGGGACTGATCTGCTGTGACTAAAAGGTCTATAAAATCATGAATGGTGTGGACAAAGTGAAGAAGGGTTATTAACCCCTTCAAATAATACAAGAACCAGGGGTTACCCAGTGAAATTAATATGTAGCAGGTTTAAAACAAATTTAAGGAACTACTTCTTCATACAATATACAGAAAAACTGTGGAACTCATTGCCAGTGGATGTTGTGAAGGCCAAAAGTGTAAATGGGTTAAAAAAAGTTACTTAAGTTCATAGAGGATAGGTCCATCAATGGCTATTAGCCAAGATGTTCAGAGATGCAACCTAGTGCTCTGAGTGTCCCTAACCTCTGAGTACCAGAAGCTAGAACTGGATGCCAGGGGAGGGATCACTCAATAATTGCCTTGTCCTGTTCACTCCCCTGAGGCATCTGTCACTGGCCACAGTCAGGAGAAAGGATGCAGGGCTAGATGGACCATAGATCTGACCCAGTATAACCATTCTTATGTTCTTATCCTCACAGCCTTCTGATCCAGGTAACTATCCACATTTTCCTCTGTGGTAACAGAGGTTAAAGGCTAGATCCACAAATTGATTTAAAAATCTAATTGCTACTGTAGGCTCCTAAGTCCAAAATTTAGATCCTCAAATGCTATGCTTAGATGCGGCCTTACCTTCTAGGCATCTAAATTCCCTAGGTGATTACGTTTCTGCAGGTAAAGTCTCCAAGGAGCCTACATTTCCTTTGGTGGATGTACGCACAGCCCCTTAAGTTCTGAACCTTGTGCCTAAGCCCCAGTGGAATTCTCAAAATAAGTGTTCCCCATTCTATCTCACCAGATCTGACTGGAGTTCTCAAGGCTGCCTTAGATCATGCCTACCAAATTGGGGCCTGCGCAAAACACAGCTGAGGAGAAGATGGTGGTGGTGTCCCTACTCTATTTCTCCTGTGAAACTTTTGCATTTTGTATGAAATACTTAAATTTTCATTTCAGCCAGAGAAAGAAAGAGAGGAATTGACTCAATAGGCCAGGGGTTAAGGTGCTCACCTGGGATATAGGAGACCAATTTCAAATCCCTACTCCAATGAATATTTAAGTACAAAGTAGAACAGCTTCAATAGGAGGCAGTGAGAGATACCCTGATACAGAATGCCCTGTGGCTAGGGGACTCCCATGGGAAACCTGAATTCATGTCTCCTCTTTGAATCAGGCATATTCCTACATCCCAAGTATATGTACTAATCACTGGGCTACTGGGCATATCTGACTGAGATGCCTAACTCTAGGAAAGGGTTCACAGCTATGAATCCAGAGTGGTTGGAGGTGCCTCCCTCCAGCCCAGACTTCAGCACGGAACTTACTTTTAGGGGCAGGGCTTAGACCCCAGAACTCCTCTCTGCATTTTCTACAGGCTAGCTTAGCTGGTCCCCTTCTCAGCTTGCTGGCTACTGTGAATCCCATTCTTAGGCACCTAATTGTTCCCAGGCATTGTATAAGTAACCTGGGTGCCTAAATTAGGGCTGTGGATTGCAATGGATGGCAGAGTGCCTACAGTTGCAATACTGAGACGAAGTCCCTTTGTGGATCTAGTCCTAATTGACTTGCTCAAGGTTACAGAGGAAGTCAACATAGGACACTAACTCAGGGCTGAGATCTGAAATCCAGAAGGTTCAGCACAAATGGAGTTGGGAATGAAGATGTCTACAAGCCACCTTTATATACTTGGGATCCTGGGACACTCTGGATGTTAGTGCTCTGGTGAAAATTAGAGCAGCCTGGGGTAGCAGCGACAGTTCAGAGCAGTCTAAAATACCCGTATCGCTGTGGGTCTGCCCTCTAGCAGTCCCCTCTTTACTGTGCCCCCTATCATGCTTCCTGCACAGAGGCTGGTGGAAAGTGGAGGCCAACATAGGACCATCTACAGAAGTCCATCAAATTGCTTGTGCCAGGGAAATTCTCCCCTCCTTGAGGGCTGTTTATGAACCCTATATGACACTATCCCTCATGGGAGTCATCAGTCCAGGGTTGCTACCACCTCTCTTCCTCTTCCCCAGTGGGTTGGCATTTTAATGTTTTGCACTGACTCCTCTCTGATATAATGATTTAGTACAGTGGTTCTCAAACTTTTTTTTTGTGGACCACTTGAAAATCGTGGAGGGTCTCGGCAGACCACTTAATGATCTTTCCAAATGTTGTTTGTACCGTTAGCTAACTATTGTAAAGTGCTTTGATAAAATATAAATAATATAAAAAAACCTTAATATAATTAACTTTTTTTGTTCTACAAATAAAAGCACACAACTCATATTTTAATATCAGTAGCTTTACCTTTCTAATGTGATGGATGTGCCCTCTCTCCCCTGCCTTAGCAGCCCCCAAGCTGGGGCTGGGAAGGAGGGGGAGTCTCACCCCCACCACAGCAGCCACAGAGCTGAGGCTGGGAAGGAGGGCCATCTCTCCCTGGCAACCGCAGCCCTAGAGCTGGGGAAAGTAGCCCTACACTTCCCAAATTCTCCCCACCCCTTCTTCTCACCCCACTGCCCCCTCCCACCTACCTCCTATTCCCCCTGACATGTGCATCTTCTTCAGAGTCCAGGAGCCGGCACAGCTCCACTAATTAGGTGGGTGGCCCTTCATTCTCTTGTGTGCAGCCGCCCAGGTGCACACTTTAGAGGGAACTATCCGTGGACCACCAGAATGGAGCTCACGGACCACTAGTAGTCTGCAGACCACAGTTTGAGAACCTCTGATTTAGTATATAGAAAATGTAGGGGAAAAGTATTGTAAAATTAAAAAAAGGTGTTTACTGGACTTGGATCTGGAGGATGGTGTGGATTGCACCCTCAGCAAGTTTGCAGATGACACTAAACTTGGAGGAGAGGTAGATACGCTGGAGGGTAGGGATGGGATACAGAGGGACCTAGACAAATTAGAGGATTGGGCCAAAAGAAATCTGATGAGGTTCAATAAGGACAAGTGCAGAGGCCTGCATTAGGATGGAAGAATTCCATGCACCGCTACAGACTAGGGACCGAATGGCTAGGCAGCAGTTCTGCAGAAAAGGACTTAGGGCTTACAGTGGACGAGAAGCTGGATATGAGTCAACAGTGTGCCCTTGTTGCCAAGAAGGCCAATGGCATTTTGGGATGTATAAGTAGGGGCATTGCCAGCAGATCGAGGGACGTGATCGTTCCCCTCTATTCGACATTGGTGAGGCCTCATCTGGAGTACTGTGTCCAGTTTTGGGCCCCACACTACAAGAAGGATGTGGAAAAATTGGAAAACGTCCAGCGGAGGGCAACAAAAATGATTAGGGGACTGGAACACATGACTTATGAGGAGAGGCTGAGGGAACTGGGATTGTTTAGTCTGCGGAAGAGAAGAATGAGGGTGGATTTGATAGCTGCTTTCAACTATCTGAAAGGGGGTTCCAGAGAGGATGGATCCAGACTGTTCTCAGTGGTAGCTGATGACAGAACAAGGAGTAATGGTCTCAAGTTGCAGTGGGGGAGGTTTAGGTTGGATATTAGGAAAAACTTTTTCACTAGGAGGGTGGTGAAACACTGGAATGCGTTACCTAGGGAGGTGGTGGAGTCTCCTTCCTTAGATATTTTTAAGGTCAGGATTGACAAAGCCCTGGCTGGGATGATTTAGTTGGGGATTGGCCCTGCTTTGAGTAGGGGGTTGGACTAGATGACCTCCTGAGGTCCCTTCCAACCCTGATATTCTATGACTTGTCATAAGTCATTCTCTTAAGCTGTTATGGAGTATTAACGAGATATGATAATATCATCATATATAGTTCATATACCTTTTTAACCATGTAAGATGTGTTATAATTATTTTATAGCTGTGTAACTGGTTAGGCTTGATAATTAAGGTGGTAATTAAGGTGGTAAGGTGCTCGTGGTAAGGAGATGTGCTGTTACTATGACTAGTTGGAATAGACAGAGTAGCTTCAATTTAAGCTGTTAATTATCCACAAAACTAATCAAGTGGCAAACATACAGCTTTTCCCCCACTCACCCACAGGAAGCAAACATTAAGACAAAACTGTTTCACAGTTTCTGGACTTGTTTATTGCTTTGCCTCTCCAGGCATATGGATTAGATTCCTGCAATGCACTCTATTTAGGGGCTATATTTTAAATCCATTCAGAAGCTGTAGCTGGTGCAGAATGTTGCAGTTAGATGGTGTTACTTTGCCTTGAGCATAATAAATTGGTGGCTCATAATCTGCACTGCCAGCCTGTTTGTTTCAGGGTGGTAGTTACGGTGTTGGTTCTGACCTAGAAAGCCCCGAGGGCCAGATTTTCAAGAGTATTCAGGTGTCCAAAGATAAAAAAACAATAAGAGTTAGGCATCCTAGGCATTTCTGAAAATCCCATTAGGGCCCAGATCCTCAAAGGTATTTAGACACCTAGTTCCAGATCCACAAAAGGGACTTACTTAGGTGTTGCAACATCTAACTTTTAAGCGTCTAGAAAAATCAGAGGAACAACGCTGTGATCTACAAAGTTAGGCCTGTAGGCTCCTTATACAGTGACTGGGGAGAGATCGGTGCTTTAGAATTCCATATGTCAAAGCCGCATGCTAGGTGGGGAGCCGCCTAACCTAGCCAATGAGAGGTGCTGGCAAGAAGGCTGCGCCTTTCCTAGAGTTCAGCACCTATCTCTGCTAACAATCCATGAGCTGGAGAAAGATAAAATTTTGGCTGCCAAAGTTGTGCGTGGGGCTGATCCAATGGGTGTGCTCAGATGCCTCTTAACTCCACAAAATGCGGGCGGAGGGAGGAGGACTTCCCTCATAACTTTTAGCCCAGTGATTAGGGTACTCACAAGGATTTGCCACATCCCAGGTATAAATCCCTTCCTCAGGCAGAGGGGGGACTAAATACCTTTAAAAATCTAGGCTTAGACACTTACGCACCTTTGTGGATGCTGTCCCTAATTCCCAATGAAAATCCGGCCCTAAATGGCATAGGACCTGCCTATGTGAAGGGCCACCTGTCTTCCAGTGTTGTTCTGCTGCACTTGCACTTGATCTGGAATTCCCTTGACAGATAAGCAAGGGCGTGGGCTGGCCTGGCCTTCTCTGGGAGAGTTCCTTAACTGTAGCACTCACTCCTTACTCTATCCCTCTGGTTCAAAATTGTCAGGATTGAGCACCAAGTGGATAAGCAGCTTCCAAGTGGATTAATGAGCTCAGCTGGGTTGTGATAGGACTGCCTTATTGGGCTGAAGAGAGCTAGCAGGCCTGCTTTTAAGCTGAGCAGCCATAGCAGGTCACTGGCTGCTCAACAGGTGGCCTGCAGCTATGATCACTGTTTTAGTCTTGTTCTTGCTCTGTTCTAGTCATTCCTGGCTACAGCTCTGACCCTTGGCTCTGACTCCTGTCTTTGGTTCTGACCCTAGGCCCCCAGCTCTAGTGCCTGGCCCCCTTCAGTCTGGTTCTAATCACTGAGGTAGACTTAGATTCATAGAAGATTAGGGTTGGAAGAGACCTCAGGAGATTATCTAGTCCAACCCTCTGCTCAAAGCAGGACCAACCTCATCTAAATCATCCCAGCCAGGGCTTTGTCAAGCCGGGCCTTAAAGGATGGCAATTCCATCCACCTCCCAAAGTAACCCATTCCAGTGCTTGCTGGTGCCTGGGCCCTTGACAAAAATAGCCTGATATTGTTGACCTCCAGGGCATGCTGTAGGGCTATTTGGGGGAAAGGCGCTTTTAGAGAGAATAGGATCTTTCCCCTCACTCTTTCTTTTGCTGTAAGATCTAAGTGGTGGCTGCTGTCTAGGGTGGAGGTCACTCTTGGTTTTGACTTTATGCTTAATTGTGATTTTAAATAATCATGAAGGTTGTCTAGCATTTAGAATAGGCATCTATTTTGGTCTGCTGTGATCAGTCTAAGTAAATAACAGCTGGTAAGTGAAAAATTGGGGACAACACACTCTTAGGATAAAAACCTATCCTCAGACACTCAGCTCTATGCCACTATGTTCTGTAACTGACAGAAGGCTCATGCCCTTCAATCTAATGATTTCTTTCTGCGACAGGCTGTTCTTTTTGCTTAGATCTTGTTTTTTTTTTGTTTTTTTTTTTTAAAAGAGCAAGTTTTGTCCTGAATTTCTCATATGAAACCCTATCAAAGTCACTAGGGAAAATCAGGACAGAATTTTGACCAAACGCTTTAAAAATGAAGGCCAGAAAACACGCATACTATTCTTCAGGAAAAACAAGGTGGGTGAGGCAATGTCTTTTATTGGACCAACTTTTGTTGGTAAGTGAGAAAAGTTTTCAAGCTCTTCTTCAGCCCTGTGTAAGCTCAGAAGCTTGTCTACCTCTGAACAAAATTGGTCCAATAAAAGATATTACCTCACCCACCTCGTCTCTAATAGCCTGGGATCAACACAGCTTCAAGAACACTGCATTCTTCAGGAAAAAAAACAACACATTGGGTTACATTTATCCATGGTGTAACTCATTAACTTCCTAAGCATTACATGTGGGATAACTTTGACACCTTTCTCTTTAAACTGATTGAAGAGTTGCACCCATGATTAAAGAAGGAGGGGGGAGCTCTCACCATACCAGCCATGGAGGCATGGGCATTGCAGGGGAGTGCTGCTTATCCAAGCCAGGGAGAGGAGGTGGGAGCTCCGTCCTGCTTTTAGCAGAGGAAAAGGAGATGAGCTGTCACCTCACACCCCCTTTCATTAGCCGCTAGGTTACATTGTTGAATACCTTGGATTGAAAAGTAACATTCTTGCCTGTGAACAAACAGATGAGACTTTAGAATTTGAAGGTAATTAGGAATTAGATGTATCCATATGAATAAACTCTGTCATTAGCTTCTCCCCTTCCTGTGTCTTAATCCCAGAAACATCCATACAGGGCAAATCCCCCTGCATGGTGGCAGGTGCTCATCAGCAGAGCCTATATGGTTCTGCTACACTAGGATGGGGCATGGGCTGGCTTTGGGGACAGGGTGCATACCCTCTGCACAATGACAGGTTTCAGAGTAGCAGCCGTGTTAGTTTGTATTCGTAAAAAAAAGGAGTACTTGTGGCACCTTAGAGACTAACCCATTTATTTGACCATAAGCTTTCGTGAGCTACAGCTCACTTCATCGGATGCATAAAGTGGAAAATACAGTGAGGAGATTTATATACACACAGACCATGAAAAAATACACACTGTAAGGAGAGTGATCACTTAAGATGAGCTATTACAGCAGGAGAGTGGGGTGGGGGGGAGAGAAAAACTTTTGAAGTGATAATCAAGGTGGGCCATTTCCAGGAGTTAACAAGAACGCCTGAGGAACAGTGGGGTGTTTGGGGGGGGGGAAGCAGGGGAGGAATAAACAAGGGGAAATAGTTTTACTTAGTATAATGACTCAACCACTCCCAGTCTCTATTCAAGCCTCAGTTAATCGTATCCAATTTGCAAATTAATTCCAATTCAGCAGTCTCTCATTGGAGTCTGTTTTCAAAGTTTTTTTGTTGAAGAATAGTCGCTTTTAGATCAGAAATCGAGTGACCAGAGAGATTGGAGTACCACCCTATACCGGAAACCTACTGACTGCTATTCCTACCTACATGCCTCCAGCTTTCACCCAGACCACACCACACGATCCATCGTCTACAGCCAAGCTCTACGGTACAACCGCATTTGCTCCAACCTCTCAGACAGAGACAAACACCTACAAGATCTCTATCAAGCATTCTTACAACTACAATACCCACCTGCTGAAGTGAAGAAACAGATTGACAGAGCCAGAAGAGTACCCAGAAGTCACCTACTACAGGACAGGCCCAACAAAGAAAATAACAGAACACCACTAGCCGTCACCTTCAGCCCCCAACTAAAACCTCTCTAACGCATTATCAAGGATCTACAACGTATCCTGAAGGGTGACCCATCACTCTCACAAATCTTGGGAGACAGGCCAGTCCTTGCCTACAGACAGCCCCCTAACCTGAAACAAATACTCACACACCACACAACAGAACCACTAACCCAGGAACCTATCCTTGCAACAAAGCCCGTTGCCAACTGTGCCCACGTATCTATTCAGGGGGCACCATCATAGGGCCTAATCACATCAGCCACGCTATCAGAGGCTCGTTCATCTGCACATCCACCAATGTGATATATGCCATCATGTGCCAGCAATGCCCCTCTGCCATGTACATTGGTCAAACTGGACAGTCTCTACGTAAAAGAATAAATGGACACAAATCAGATGTCAAGAATTATAACATTCATAAACCAGTCGGAGAACACTTCAATCTCTCTGGTCACGCGATTACAGACCTAAAAGTGGCAATTCTTCCACAAAAAAACTTTGAAAACAGACTCCAACGAGAGACTGCTGAATTGGAATTAATTTGCAAATTGGATACAAGTAGCTTAGGCTTGAATAGAGACTGGGAGTGGTTGAGTCATTTTACTAAGTAAAACTATTTCCCCTTGTTCATTCCCACCCCCCACTGTTCCTCAGACGTTCTTGTTAACTCCTGGAAATGTGCTGGAAATGGCCCACCTTGATTATCACTTCAAAAGGTTTTCTCTCCCCCGCCCACCCCACTCTCCTGCTGGTAATAGCTCATCTTAAGTGATCACTCTCCTTACAATGTGTATTTTTTCATGGTCTGTGTGTATATAAATCTTCTCACTGCATTTTCCACTTTATGCATCCGATGAAGTGAGCTGTAGCTCACGAAAGCTTATGGTCAAATAAATGAGTTAGTCTCTAAGGTGCCACAAGTCCTCCTTTTCTTTCCTCTGCACGATGTGAAACCACATTCGCAGGGCTCTAGGGTGAGTTTTATGGGCACTGGAGGCACAATCCCTTATACCACATTGGAATGATCTTGGGAAAGCTCTGTGAGAGGGCATCCCTATGGAGTTATCTATCTGCTACCCGCTCATTGGCACCCCCCACTTGCCCCTAAGCCACCTCTTGGGTCCCAGTCATTACTTTAGCAGGATGTAATTTCTATATGGCTGATAAATCTGCCAGTTATAGCTATCTAAGTGAATAATTAATATTGTTTACATTAAGTTATTCAAAAATATCATGAAGTAAAGGAGTTAATTTGTTTTGGCACAAAAGGTTTTAGAAGCCTTTTCTATTCTTCTTATTATTTTCATAGATCTGGTTTCTGGAAATCTCTGAGAAACCAATATACTTAGAATTATTCCTGCACTGATTCTGTGCCTTCAGCCACCACCAGTATTTTTATTGTAATCAGAAACCACCGGGTCTTTAAAAATATGTTTCCCTCCTGAGTTGTGTTTGTTCTGCAATATGTATTTATTGCAGAACATTTGGTTTATTAAGGGACAATTTTTGTTGTTGTTGTATAATATTTTTGAGACTATACAGTAGCTGGAGCTAACATTTAGCTGTTTTTAAATCTTCTTAATATTTCTGTCAAACCTTTATTTACTTTCCTGAGATGCACATTGAAGCCCCTGGGTGGTTTTGTAACGTGCAAGAAAGCAGACATCCACTTCTTTCTTCTTCTTTAGCTACAGTCCTTCTACAGAAATTCTCCTGTACTAAATATATAAATTGTACTTGTCTTTTATGATACATTCAAAGGCTGTAGTGACAGTGCAGATGCAGGAAAATCAAAGTCAACAAAACACAAGGCCGGATCCTGCTGTCACAGTAGTGTAAATCTGAAGAGCTCCATTGGCTTTAATGAGAAGATTCCAGATTTAGATCTTGCTTCTGCACTGTACTCAATGCAGCGGGGACCCTGTAGTCAAGAAGAGCCCAGTTAAAATCAGTGAGGCTCTAGACAGCTATGGAAGTCGGCTCATGTGGAATTCAGTGCAGAATAGGTGGGCTAAGAAAGATGTAACTAGAAGAAGAATTCAGCCTAAAGACTCAAATTGCTGATGATTTTAGAAGAATCTTTTCACATGTTGTTCCTGTCATCTGTGAACAATGAACCTAGTTCTGTTCTTTGTAACACTGGTGTAAATCTAATGTAACTCAAGTGAAGTCAGTGGGACTCTGCAAAATAGTGGAGAGACAAGGTCAAGAGTGGAAGATGGCAGCATTTTGTGGGATTTGCAGCCCACACAAGGAGTTACACAGAAATGTGATAAAATGGTAAATGTCCATTTGTGTGGGACGTAATGTTCTACACCAGGCCCTGAACAGAGCAGAAGAAATGGAATGTCAACATCATGACCAGAATAGTTGTATCTAACTCTCAGGCAGTGTTGATGAGATTATACAAATCTTCCGCAAGCATTCACTTAGAATACAGGGTTTAGCACTGTTACCTTGTCATAAAATTGGATGTCTGAATATAAAGTACAGAGCGGAGCAATATAGCTGATCCTGGGACTAAAAGGTGAAAACTAGAGCAGGTGAAAGATTGGAATCCATCTAGGCACAAAGCTGATAGTTAAGAGGGAATTTATTGAAGCTTATAAAATCTTCAACTTGCACACATAATGCCACTGTAGCTTATGATTTCCCTTAATGTAAACTAAAGAGTGACAAATTCGGAACAGATGGTGAGAAACACATTTTCCATACAGAGTATCATAAGTGGATGTTCTGCAGGAAGACCATTGATGAGTTGTCAGAAACCATTTCTAGGGGACTACAACATTCTAGTCTCTTATCCACCCATGAAAGTTACAGATGGAAAGTTGTGGGTTAGGAAAATTTGCTCTTGTTTCTGAGAGGTGAAGGCCTGCCTCAGTTTCTTAAATCATTTGAAATAATTCAGTAATGCCAGCTGGAGAGAAGATCATTCTAGAAGTACTTCATCACTGAGTTGTTTGTGCAACTTTGAAGGCTGAGGTATTTCAAGTCTCTCAATCAAGTCAATGGGAAGTGCACTGTGGTGGATCCAGTCTTAAGTGCAGACTTTTAAAGTCCATTCTTTCTGTTCTTTCTTCAATTATGAATTCAGGTTTTCGTTAACACCTCTGTAACTTATCCTACAATGTGTCTGGAATTCCTCTCTCACAACTCCCTACAACTTTCTTCATAGGTGCAGAGCAGTGGTTGTACTGGTCTATTGAATGTCTAACATGGAATTCCCCAAGCCATGGAATGCTAGCTCTGAACTACCTATCCAGCCATCAGTCTTTCCCTCATTTAAAATCCCTCCTCAAGACCCACTTCTACTGTGCATTCAGCACGGAGGTCTACTTAAAAATCAATTATTTTATGGCCTTTGATCACAAAGGGACAAATCTTGAGCTCATTTACATTGAAGTCACTCCAGATTTACAGCAGAAAGGAGGCCAATTAATGTGTAATTGCCATAAAGGTTAATGATCTAACTCTGCTCTCAGTTATGCCAGAGTCATTCCATAATGATTCTGAGGGCATTACTTTGGATTTGTAAAGGTTTGGGGGAGTAGAATCGTATATTTCAGAAGTTGGTGTTATATTTTCTTTTAATAAATAAGAGGACGAAGGAAGGCATTCCACAGTCGTTTGGTTTGCAGTAATGGCACATCACTGTTTCTGGATCATTTTTTCGATAGTGTTGGAAATATGAAGAATATGCTGATGCTTTTATTAATCTGAAAAATAAACATAGACATTTATTTATTGCATTACTGCTGTGCTCCAAATATGTCATGTGCTGTACACTCATGTAAAAGGAGACAGCTCCTGCCCCAAAGAGCTTGCAATCTATTAAGGCAAGCAACAGACAAAGAGTGGGAAGAGGGATAAAAATGTACAATCATTAAAAATATATATCAACTCTCCTTTTACATAACCATTCTTAAATGGGTGATTTCTTCTTCTTTATTATTTGTACTGCAGTAGTACCTAGGACTCCAGTCATAGACCAAAGTCCCATTGTGCTTGGCACTGTAGAAACAGAACACAGACAGTCCCTGCTGCAAAGAGCTTACAGTCCAAATAGAAGACCAGAGACAGCAGATATAACAGATAGGGGGAGCATAAGGTAACAATGAGACAAAATTGCTAAGCATGAAAAATAGCAGTCTCCACACACCATCTGCATAACCGTTCCTGTCGGCATTATGGAAGAAAGTGATCTTGAGGATGTATTTGAAGGATGAGAAAGCAATAGAATTATGGGCCATGCACTAGCGTGAAAAAGCTGAAAATGCGTTATTTTTCTCTATAGCAGTTGTCCAGTGTTTTTCCCTTAATGCTATCTCCATTTACTTCCATGATATAATCCTCTTTCTTGTCCCACTCTCTCTATTTATTAGCTAGATAATCCATCTTTACCATACTGCCAGTGTCATGATTACAAATCCTGTAGGTTCTCAAACTGACTATAAAGCAAAACTCTTTTAAGAGCCTCAGGATGGTGACTGCTTGCATAAAGCAGATTATTCCTGTCCGGGGTTTCCAGAAAATTGTTGTATTCTACTTATTACCTGCCCTGGAAATGAAAACATCAAGATAGTTTATCTCTGAAATACTACACTTTACAGTATATGAGTCCAAAAACTTAATAGTATCATGAATTTCATATAAAATAACAATACATTTTATCCAAGAGAGCTTTCTCCCTATTCCACATCATGAAAACATAGTCAATAAACCTATACACCATTGCACCATATAAACTTATTAAAATCCTTGATTGACTGAACTAATCTTTTTTCAATATAGCCTAGAAATAAGTAAGCACGGCATAGGAAGGCACCACATAGGGAACCATGTCTATGTCCCCCTTCTGAAGAGATAAGCCAGTTGGTCTTTTATAGCTATTGACCAGCTTTGGCTGTCCTTTATATCTATGCAATTGCATGGACTACTGGGGAAGAATTACATGATGTATTATTTTAATCAACAAAAGAAGGTCTCCCCTAGAGATCATCGTAAGAGCCAATGGTTAGATTTAATCCATACCTTTAACTATATATATATATATATATAAAATTTTATATATGTGTATGTATATGTATGACCTGAAGACTTCTGTACGTATGCTGGGGTAAATAAGGAATAACTATATTGAAGTCAATGGATTTACATGGAGTTAAAACACATGTGAGTGAGAGGAAAAATTGGTCCATAGATTTTTTTTTTTTTACATGCTAAATGTAACTAATGAAGTCTCATGGTTTATGCTCTATGGCTTATTCATGATCTTTATTTTTAAATGCTGGTTCAGAGTGTCCTCAGCTACAGTGGGGTTGCACAGCGTAAAACAGAGCAGAAAATGACCCACTTGCTTTAACATACTAATTTAGTTTATCCAAAAATTATCCATTAGCATTGTCATAATGCCCTCCTTCAAGTCCCTCTGACAGTTCACTTCTTCAGGCAACCCTTGTATCTCTAACCATGCCCCCTTGACTTCACACCTCATCTCACTAACTCAGCTCATATTGTAATGTAAGCAAAATTTAGAACAACATCCAATACTTCCCATACAACAAAAATAAAGAGTGAAATCCTGACCCTGTTGCAGTCAATAGCCAAACTCCAGTTGACTTCACTGAGGCCAGGATTTTGCCCAGAGACCTCACAACAAACTGATTCCCTACTGTTATTTTGCATCCCTTCTGCACTCTGCCTGCTTAGAGTGTAAGCTTTTTCAGGTAAGGATCTTGCTTGTTATCACAGAATAATAGAATATCTGGGTTGGAAGGGACCTCGGGAGGTCATCTAGTCCAACCCCCTCCTCAAAGCAGGGCCAGTCCCCAACTAAATCATCACTGCCGGGGCTATGTCAAGCTTGATCTTAAAAACTTCTAAGGAAGGAGATTCTACCACCTCCCTAGGTAACGCAGTGTTTCACCACTCTCCTAGTGAAAAAGTTTTTCCTAATATCCAATCTAAACCTCCCCCACTGCAACTTGAGACCATTACTCCTTATTCTGTCATCTGCCACCACTGAGAACAGTCTAGATCCATCCTCTTTGGTAGTTGAAAGCAGCTATCAAATCCCCCCTCATTCTTCTCTTCCTCAGACTAAACAATCCCAGTTCCCTCAGCCTCTCCTCATAAGTCATGTGTTCCAGTCCCCTAATCATTTTTGTTGCCCTCCGCTGGATGTTTTCCAATTTTTCCACATCCTTCTTGTAGTGTGGGGCCCAAAACTGGACACAGTACTCCAGATGAGGCCTCACCAATGTCAAATAGAGGGGAACGATCACGTCCCTCGATCTGCTGGCAATGCCCCTACTTATACATCCCAAAATGCCATTGGTCTTCTTGGCAACAAGGGCACATTGTTGACTCATATCCAGCTTCTCGTCCACTGTAAGCCCTAGGTCCTTTTCTGCAGAACTGCTGCCTAGCCATTCGGTCCCTAGTCTGTAGCAGTGCATGGGATTCTTCCATCCTAAGTGCAGGCCTCTGCACTTGTCCTTGTTGAACCTCATCAGATTTCTTTTGGCCCAATCCTCCAATTTGTCTAGGTCCCTCTGTATCCGATCCCTACCCTCCAGCGTATCTACCTCTCCTCCCAGTTTAGTGTCATCTGCAAACTTGCTGAGGGTGCAATCCATACCATCCTCCAGATCATTAATGAAGATATTGAACAAAACCGGTCCGAGGACCGACCCTTGGGGCACTCCACTTGATAGCAGCTGCCAACTAGAAATGGAGCCATTGATCACTACCCATTGAGCCCGACAATCTAGCCAACTTTCTACCCACCTTATAGTGCATTCATCCAGCCCATGCTTCTTTAACTTGCTGGCAAGAATACTGTGGGAGACCGTGTCAAAAGCTTTGCTAAAGTCAAGGAACAACACATCCACTGCTTTCCCCTCATCCACAGAGCCAGTTATCTCATCATAGAAGGCAATTAGATTAATCAGGCATGACTTGCCCTTGGTGAATCCATGCTGACTGTTCCTGATCACTTTCCTCTCCTCTAAGTGCTTCAGAACTGATTTTTTGAGGACCTGCTCCATGATTTTTCCAAGGACTGAGGGGAGGCTGACTGGCCTGCGGTTCCCAGGATATAGTTATAGCTGTATAGCACCAAGTAGACATAGGTGTAATAATAATAATAATAATTAATAATGACAAATCATGGGTCCAATCTAGAGATGCTGAACACCTGCCACTGCCACTGATGTCAGCCGTCATCAGGAACTGACTAATAATAAATAATACCATGAAAATAATATCACAATCTGTTTTTTTCGTTACTGTAATTGTCATTCTACTGCAGTACTTCTTTCCCTTTACTTATTACATGCATATGATTCAAAATGTGTTAGGTATTCACATATGATATATATGTACAATCAGAATCATTCACATCTCTTACTGTTCTACACAAGTTTTGGGTCACTTTCTTCAGGAACTCAAGAATTTTAGAATTCCTCCACTTGACAATAATGCAGTCAGGTGACCAAGAATGTAGGTGTCCCTCAAAATATTAATGTGAAAAATAACAAGAAAGCATATTGCCAATTTTATAAGGTTATTTTAATCTTGATTTGTGGCCTATGTGTAATGAGTTAGTGGTTTCATTTAATTGTTAAATGGCCCAGTATCCACATCACAACTAATATTATCTTCTCACCCCTGGAGGTTCATAGAATCATAGATTTTAAGGCCATAAGGCACAATGATAATCTAGAGTGACCTCTTGCATCACACAAGTTATAGAACCTCACCAGGTAATTGCTGCATCTGGTCCCTCCAGATCAGATTTGAGGCCCAAGTGAGAGGGGGGAGGGGTGGGGGAGGGAAGAGAAGGGAGTTTGCGCCACCATTGTCCATGGTGAACCTTCTCTGTGGATACTTCATTTTCCAAGGCTGTAAATCAGGCCTTTCACAAACACAACATTTACTTTTGTAAAAACTGGGTGATAACCCCATGATTATCTGCCTTTGCTAACTGCTATTTCTCTGAGTCCCTCATGTGAAGTTATTACATCACAGTCAATTGAAAGAAATTAAATTGCAATAACTTGGTTTTTAACATTGTTGGAAGCTCAAAGGACTGTGTTACTTGGAGTTACAGCATTTTTCTTTAGTTTGTTTGGAATCTTAGGAGACAGTGCTTTCACTGATACCCATGGTTTATCTGTCTGTAGAATAACTTCACTTCTTCAGCCCATCAATTTCAGTAATTCTAGCCAATAAAAAAACAAAACAGAGAAACTGCACAATAGCTCCCCTGCCATGTAGCAAGATGTGTTTTTTTTCGATTGCTGAGAACTAGTGAATTCCTAGGGGATTCATGTATAAGTGTTTACAAAGATGTGTCAATGAACTCATTGTTGCCTGAATTATTAACAGAGCTGGTATTGTTCTAACATGAGGATAATGAGCACAATTAAGAAAGGAAAATAGAGAGGTGTATGAATATACTAACAGGGTAAAAGAAATATGAACACTTGTTTTAGGACTTGTTTAATACTGTTTCATTTTTGCCAAGGCCCCTAAAATAATAATGTTAAGGAAGAAACAATGACATTACTTGAAATACAGTAGGGGAAATAGAATGGGACTTCGGCAACAATGCAAAATTCCCTCAGAATGTATTCATTTGGGAATCAGGGGAACTTTCCTGTGTACAGTGCTATTAGCTTAGCAACTAAATACTTCTAGGTAAAAATGGAGGGAGATTCTAACTATGTGCCCATGTTTTAGTGAATCTTTTGGAAAGATTTTGGCACCCAGACTTCAATTGCATGGACCTGATTGTGATCTCACCCTCATATTCCTCTGGTATACATATTGCTACCTTTTCCTAGAGGTAAGGAGAGTGTAGAGAAACATGTTTTTATTTGTGTCACATTACTATTATGAAGCCAATTAGGTTGGCTAAATCTGTAAAGGTTTAGCACATGCTTAACTTTACTCACTGCAGGTAGTGCCACAGACACATGTGTAAGTCCTTTCAGAATTAGAGCCTAAAATATGCTCTCAAACTTACAGGGCTGTCCCTGGGGGCTGCATGGCCTGAGACAAATCAGCCTCCTCACTAGTCTCCTCGCTGTCCACCTGGCGAGCCCAGCTGCCACTTGCCTCCTCAGCCCCCTCCCCCGCCCACCCACCCTCCGCTCTCCTCCTCGCTGGCCGCCTGCCCGCCTGCTGCTCGCCTCCCCGCTAGTCTCTTCGCCATCTGTCCGGTGAGCCCCTTCCCCCCCGTCTGCCCGACCACCGCTCTCCTCCTCACTGTCGGCCTGCCTGCCGCTCACCTCCCCATTCGCCTCCTCACCCCGCTCGCCCACCCGCCTCACCTCCCCGCCTGCCTCCTCACTGGAAGATCGGGACAGATAGCTTCCCAATAGTACATCAGTCGGGATGTGGGACAAACATCGGGACAGTCCCAATTTTTATCAAAGTGTGGGGCCCAGGGTGGTCGCCCCAATTCGCTGTACCCAAGGGATGGCTCTGAAAACTTCTTATAGTGAGAGTGGACTTTGGCCTGTGGTTTTTTGGTTTTGTTATTCCTGAGAAGGACAATGCTGAAGTATGCAACATTGTTGTAGCTGTGCTGGTCCCTGGATACCAGAGAGACAAGGTGGGTGAGGTAATATCTTTTATTGGACCAACTTCTGTTGGTGAGAGAGACCAGCTTTACACTCTGTAAGCTTGAAAGTTTGTCTCTCTTACCTATAGAAGTTGGTCCAATAAAAGATATTACCTCTTTCCCCTTGTCTCTCTGCTGTTGCAAGAGGAAACTTCTGTTAATTATGTTTTAGTTCCTGAAATGATTTACTTGTAATATCATTCTTGGATAAGAGGGGGGCTTGGGTATGTCTACACATCCAGTGTCAGTGAGCCTCCAAGCCTGGGTTGATAGACTCGGCTTTGCCCTATTGCATTAAAAATAGCTGTGTAGACCCTGTTCTAACATTGCAGTGCAGGTTCCAATTCAAGCTACAGCACCCACACAACTGGTTTTTGCACAGTCGTGCAAGCCCGAGTCTGTTGCCTTGGGTTCGGAAGGGCGCTGCCCAAGCTGTGTAGATATACCTTTAAGAGTTTTCAGAAATATTATCAGAATCACAGCAGATACTAAAAAACCCCACAGAAATGTTAGTTTACAGTTTTTTTCTTTTTAAAAGATTTAGTGTTAGTAGCCCCTAATTGCTGACTCTAGCTATGCTCTGTGGTTGATGTGTACAATATATTTGAAATGAAGTTGAGCAATGAAAGAAAACTGGCAAAGCTAACACAAAGAACACTCTCTTATATTTCAATATTTAGGAAGCTAAGGCTATACTGAGCAAAATATTCAAACATTTGTACCTAAAGTTAGGCATGTTTGAAGAACAGGTTGCTTATCTAGGTGCTTAAATGTGGATTCATATACTGGGTTTACTTGCATTTCGTTCCTGATTCAGCAAAGCACTTAAATATGTGCTTAAGTTCTTTGTTGGATCAGGACCTATATACAAGTAAAGACTGATTTTATTGAAGGGCCAGAGCAAGAAGTTCTTACACAGGCTGGTGAACACTCTGAGCCAATCTGAGCTTTCTTCAGAATACTTCAGTACGCCTCCACTGACGTTGGCTCTATATGTTGTGTATGGTCCTGAACATGAGTGTGATGCTGATATGCTTCTTTCAGACTGTGCTTATCAAATTATGGGCTTTGTAACAGAGTGGCTTGCCCCTTTAAGGGCTGGAGGCCTGAGGCCAGCCAAAGCTAGTTACTAACTGGAACACCTGAGCAGGGATCAGGTTATTCCTCTCTAAAGAGCTGCAGAGAGTTAGAAGGCTCCTGATGGCTGCAGGAGAGTTTGGGAGACAAGGAGGAATTAGACTCCAGCCAGGGAGGGCTGGATGTGCCCTGCTAAAAACAGGTTTACCTAAAGTTAGGCATGTTTAGGGCATTGAGTTGGACTTTGTGGAGTTTATTTTGGGACTTGGAGTTTTGTTTGCACCATTGCTAGTCAACTCAGTCCCTAAGGATGGGTGTTTGTACAGAGAGAAGCTGTGTGGAGTTCATTACGGAGCCAAGAAAGAAGACAAAGTGAGGCAGGGTGCCACAGAGCCACTCTGGCCATAAGGGCGAATGCAGATGGCGGCTGATCCTATAACAGTCTTGAACCAGCAAACTTACATGAGGGACAGTGTGTCTGAGGCAATAGGACTGCTGGCTTGCGACTCAGAAGACATGGGGTCTCTTCTTGCATCTGCTACCTGCTTGCCAGGTGACCTGGGACAAATCACTTCTATTCCCTATGCCTATTTGCTTATCTCTAAAATGGGGATAATAATGAGATTGAGCTATAGAAAAAATGATGTAAGAGTGCACAACTACTTTTGTGAGGAAGCTTGCAGCAGTCAGCCCCATGCTATGAAACGCAAACAGCAATCAAGTATTCTTTTTGATTATTTTAGCTGGACTGCAAATCATATAACTCCTACAGAATCAAATTCAAGGAAGCCACCATAAACATTAAATAAAAGCACTTAAACAGTTTGCTTGAAACTCTTTGGGCCAGATTCTCTACATGATCATGGGACCTTTCTGCTACTCTTGTTGTGCAAATGGATCATACTCATTGGTGTATCTGGGGTGGGGAAGGGAGGGAGCTGCATGATATACAGGACCGGCTCTAGGCACCAGCAAAGCAAGCACGTGCTTGAGGCGGCGCAATTCCAGCGGCGGCATTCTGGCCGCCCTCTTTGCTTGGGCAGTTGCGCTCTCAGAGCTTGGGGTGGCAAATTTTTTGCTTGGGGTGGCAAAAAACCTAGAGCCGGATCTGATGATATAGAAAGGGATGGTCTCATGGTAAGGGTGCTAGCTTGCGATGAGAGAGACTTCCGATTCCCTGTTCTGGCACAACCTTCCTGGCTGACCTTTGGCAGGTCATTTAGTCTCTGCACCTCAGTTCCCAATCTCCAAAATGGGGATAATACATAGTGAGGATTAATACATTGAAGACTGAGCTGCTACAGAATGGGAGTGGGGGCACAAACATACCTGAGACAGAGAGTGTGTAGGGTTACAGACAGTTCATGTTGGAGTTCCACTATACCTATCCTCCACTGATATAGGGAACATTATGATCCCAATGCTAGTAGCGTAAACTAGAACAGCCCAGTGCTGTTGGGGTTTGAGCCTGCTCTGAGAATCAGGGAGCTTTAAATGGTCCCTTGATGTCCCTCCCTGCCTTTCTTCTGTAATTAGCAGAGGAAAAGTTAGCCCAATCTGGAGGAGAATCTAGCTCTTTACCTTTTCTCAATAATCAGACAATCCCTTCTTCAAATCTTTTTTTAAAACACATCTTTTTTCATGAAATATTTCAACAATGACCACTGCAGTATGTCTCCATCACCTTCAGCTTGCACCATCTCCCAAAGTATGACGTGTGTCTGAACTGTTTCTCTGTGTTTGAGCTAGATCCCATAAGCCTACAGGCAAGAGCACTGAGTTTTTAAATGTTTGTGCAGAGCCAGACATGCCATTGGCGCTGATTACATACTGAATGATGAGAATAGTTGTCCTCTAACTGAGATCCTAATTATACTTCAGTTACACAAGAAAAATTAAGTCAGCTCTTCTTTGTATGGGCTTGGATAAGTCCTAGAAAACTCTCAACCTAGATCTTCTGGAGTGTTGCCTTTCACACTCAGCTGATGACTTTATACTCTGAATTTCTTCTAGAGAATCTCAACATTGTAGAGCATCCTTGAAGATATCAGTCCCTCGGGCTTCCCAAGCTACAAGGTTATGCAGCACACCAGTTTTTTTTGAAATGTTAGTTTTATAGTTATTTTATTGCACTTATGACAGTTTGTGAGGGGTTATAGTATTCACTTTACGAGAAGAATAGCTTCCTGCCTCCAGCAAATACTGTCAATAGACACCGCATGAAAATATACAATGAACATCACTGTAGTGTCTCCAGAAATGATGATGGAGAGCTGGCTTACCAGCGTGAGGGTATTTTAGTGAATAGTCACAGGTTCTGGTGAGTGGTTTATAATTTACTCTGCAAAATCAGTCCATTAAAAAAATCCACTACAGTATTCTATGCTACTGATGGGAATTATGGGGGGGGTAGTGAAAAGGGGGGACATTGAAATACTACTCAATTATATAATCTAAAAATGGAAGGAGATTCTAAATGTGTGCCCATGTTTTAGTAAACCTTTTGGAAAGATTTTGGCACCCAGACTTCAATTGGCTGGCAGATTGTGATATCACTCTCATTTTCCTTTGCTGTAACACTAACGTGAGAGGAAGAATATAGGCTTGTGTGTGTCAGTCAAAGGTACCCAGCTACCTGACAATAATTTGTGAAAATAATGGGCCAAACTGCAATTTAGGAAAAGAAAAACCAACAAAACCTATGCTGGTACAATGCCTCTTCAAGTGGCCCAATGTTCAGATGGACTCTTCAGATATACCATATTAAACATGATTGTTTTTTGAAGAAAAAGTGGGAGGTGTGTCAGTTGTCTCAGGAAATTTTTTAAGGGTGCAGGCGTTGTCAAAACTGTATTGTAAAACCCTAGTCACTTGAATTTCAAGCACTATCCCGTGTTGTACGCAGTGTTATTGTATCCGTGTTGGTCCCAAAATATTAGAGAGACAAGATATTACCTCACCCACCTTATCTCTCTCTAAGCACTATCCAGGTTTGTTAGCTGAAATATGGGACCCACAAGATAAAGGAATGTTGCAAAAACAATACTTTTTAAGCAGTAAGTTCTTGTCCTTGCAAAGAAATGGCCTTGAGAGTCTGGCAGTGGGGCTGAGTAAAAAATCCTAGTCTGAGGAATAATGTTGAGTTACGTTTTGATGTTTGCCAGTTGGTTTCTGTGACCAAAAGATAAAGTTCTACCTGGAAAAAGGGATTTGACTGGCAGACCCCAATGTTTTTGTGCTACACCAGCTGTCACACCCAGTCCTGCCAAATTTTACTCACACAGTACGTCAGTGTGTAAATTGTGTGCCTGTGGACTAGTTGCATGAGGTAAGAGCAACCAGGATCAAATGCTTTACAATATTTCGCTCTTGTTACATTGCTGAATTCTGAGTGATGGAGAAGCGCAACAAATAATGGCATAAAGTAATTACTGCTTAAGTGCAACCATCATTTGAAAGCATACACTGCTGTAGTTATGGCAGAAGACTCAGCTGACAAGTTGTCCTTAGACGACAGAAAAATGGAAAGTTTAACACAAAAGGATTGAGTCGTTGACCCAGCTTGATCCCTGTTTCAAAGGCAAATCTGAAAGCATTCTTCAGTGGGCTTCCCACATTGATCGCTACAAGGAAGCTCCCATGAATGACACTGCCCCACCCATGTCATTGTCCTCTCTTACTTTTCCTTTCCACCATTCCTCTTCTGCTCTGCTTCTAGATACAAGCCAGTAATTTAGTCATCTAAAATAGATACTCAAAATCTGCACAAGTTCCTCAAGAAATATATACATTGTAGTGGGACTATTTCTTTCTTTAAACTTTATTAGATTTTTACAGAGTAAATATAAAGAAGAGAAGTAGAAAAAATATGTGTATACACCCCCAAACGTTCCTTGCAAAATTTAAATGAAATCATACCGCTTCACAAACAATCCAAACTCTCCATTTATGATTCTTGTGGGAGTGATGCTGATTTTATCATGAAAGAAAAGAAGAATAATGGTACAATATTGTACTCAGTCAAAAATATACTTGTCTTAAGCATGGCTGAGTGAGTACAATTTTACATGGTGATTTTACATATAGGAAATTTAGGATAATTGTGGAGTATTATCAAAGTTTTAATGGCATGGAGGTGGATTGGTAATATTACTCACAGAGCCACAACTGAAGTACATAGGTCAACCTACATGAATGCTGATAAAACTTTTATACCACACCATGCCTTTGTGTATTATGGATATCCCACTTACATTACAGAAAAACTAAGGCCTGGGAGTTTTTTTGGGGGGTGAGGAATATTTAGTATTCTCCAAATAGAGTATTGTATGCTACAATAATAACTATAAAGCCATGTGCCTTAGTTACCAGAAGTTCCATTCTACAGGGCTGAGAGAGAGAAATTAAAACTAAAAAATGTAAAATGCCTCCTGAAAATGAACTATAGAACTGGTCAAAAATTTTCATCTGTGGGAAATGTTTGTCTTCAACATATTTTTTTTTTTTCAATTTTTGGTTATTCAATGAAAATCCAAAGTTTTTTGTAGAAACAGTTCTATGAAAATGAAAATTGTCTTTATGGTCAACATTTTTCATGGGGAAAATAAATCCTTGACTCACTCAGCCAAATAGCTCTGTTTATTACATAAAAATGGTATAAATTAAAGTTCTTTATCCTGTCGCCCTTCCAGGCCTTGAATCAAGTGCATGTTCCATTTGGGAAGCTGGGAATCCCTTCTTCTCAGAGGTATACAGCTCTGTTTCTAGCCCTGAAGAGCTGTAGGATTTGAAAGTTGTGAGATTTCTATGCATTTCATTTCATTTGGTTTATTACTGACATGAGAAATTAAGGTATTTATTTCAGTCATTATTAAAATATTGCTATTAATTTATCCCTGATCGGCTAGAACTTGCTAGCCTGTCTGTGTATTTAAAATGCCTTTGTATCTTATTCTTATCTCGTAGGCATGCAATTTAACGTATGTACAGTGCTTTGAAGATGTACATTGATATATACATATTATGAGTGCCAAATTAAGGCTTACACAGGTGAAGCCATGGGACTGCAGATAGGAGCGTCAATACACAGGTAGCAGTACTTGCAGGTATTATTCCTGCAGAAGCTAGGAGCAGGGATAATACCTCCAGAGTTACTGAGAGGACCCTGAAAAACATAGCCAGCCATTTAAATAGTGCCTGGTTTTTATCATAACCCAGAGCTGAGGAATCTCAATCTTGACACTGTTCTGTGTGCTGGTTCTCCATAAGTAATATGGAATGGAATATTTTCATGTTGACATCAGCATGCAAGTATGTAGGTTCTACTAAGGCTGTAGAAGCTTGAGTCATCCTAGGAAGGGAGAAGAAATACACCACTGGGGGCATTATACCTCAAAATTTAGGCCCCTTTGCTTACACACATGAATAACTTCATGCACATAAATTCACTGAACCCACTACATTTATGTTAGTAAAGTTAAGCACATCTGTATTTGCCAGCTCAGGGCCTTTATTAGGTCATTAAGAAGCTGGATTGAATCATCTTGTTCAGCAAAATTTTGAGTACCATCATAGCTGTTCAATAACGAAATACCAAGTAAAGCAGGGCCAAATTCTGCCTTTACATGTGTCAGTCTAAACTAGCATATGGCCCTTAATTATAATCAGTAGACTTCTGCTGGTACCACCAAACAAACAGAAGTTTAGATCGATGACCTCAACTCTGATGCTTTCTTAGATTATGCAAATCCACTGACCGTTAAGAGAAATACATTATACAGATTTGGGATCCATTACTCGGCCAGGTCTCCTTGTATTTTACTAACAACTTTTGTACCATTAGAAATTACTCCCAAACTTCTATTAATTTCCCCCACTTTTCATGTTTACATATAAGAGAAAAAAGACTCTGGACACAATTCACATCAACTCATCATTTTTAATCGTACTCTTATGTCCAGTTTTACAGTATATTTGAAAAATTGGTTCCATCCAATTTCTATATATTTAAAACATTATATTTCCACTCTAACAACCCATTCTAGATGTCAGATGCCAATTCTTATTCTGCTAGTGAAATCTGTATCCAATGCCTGGATTTGTTCTATGATTTTGGCCTTCATGCAGTGGCAGCCAGACCTTAATATGGAATACATTTGGTTCAAAAGCAGCCCAGCTTTACCAGCTGATCCAAAAAGATACCACACTCTGGCTGAGCAGTAGGGGCAGCGCTAAGCTTATCTCAGCTGGAGATCATTCTTTGCAGATTTGATACTTGTCTTAATTCTTGTTACCTGGTATGGGGACATCCTTCTCATATGTTTTTTTTATCTTGCATTTAGGGGAAAAAATCAATAGTGCTCAGTAAATCAGCACATTTATCTTTCTGACTGACATGTTCACTTCTGACTTGCTTCATCTGGCACGTTTATATTATTCACAACTGGATCTCTGTTATAAAGTGGATGAATGCTACTGTTCATTCAGAACAGATGCACTTTAAATGACAGCCTCTGAATCATTGCCTTTTATACATCAAGCAATTCAGTACAAAGTTGGCTGTCAGTTGACACAGTTACATCAGTCACTGTACAAAGGATTAGTATCCTTCAGTACCAATAATAACTTCTTAATTTTTTTTATAAGAACAGGTTTAAAAATTTTATTAAGATGATGTTAAATTAAAAAGAAAACGGTACAGAGTTTAAGCATAGATACTATATCTGTTGCCAGACTACTCTGTTTTTGCTTTTTGTTTTTAGGGGCATCAGACAAGTACAACTCATTAGCAGCTCACTTAGGCCTGGTCAACAGTACGCGATTATATAGAAATTAGCTGCGTTATATCAAATTAAAACTAAATCCGTCCACACAACCAACCCGGTTTTGTCAACTTTAAGGTCTCTTAAAACCGGTTTCTATACTCCACCTCGGCAAGGGGAGTAGTGCTAAAATCGACATTGCTGTTCCAGATTTGAGGTACTGTGGACGCAATTCAATGGTATTAGCCTCCGAGAGCTATCCCAGAATGCTCCGTTGTGACCGCTCTGCACAACACTTTCAAGTCAGATGCACTAGCCAGGTAGTCAGGAAAAGCCCTGGGAACTTTTGAATTTCATTTCCTGTTTGGCCAGTGTGGCGACCTGATTAGCACAGGTGACCATGCAGAGCTCACCAGCACAGGTGACCATGCAGTCCCAGATGCGCAAACAAGCTCCAACATGGACCGAGCGGGAGGTATTGGATCTCATCATTGTTTGGGGAGAAGAATCTGTTCAGGCAGAACTCCGTTCCAAAAAAAAGGAACGCAAACATATTTGCGAAAATCTCCCGGGGCATGACGGACAGAGGTTATTCCAGGGATACACAGCAATGCCGTATGAAAATCAAGAAGCTGAGGCAAGCCTACCAAAAGACTAGAGAGGCAAACGGGTGCTCCAGGTCACTGCCCCATACACGCTGCTTCTACGATGAGCTGCATGCAATTCTGGGGGGAGGGGAATGCCACCACTACCCAACTACTGTCCATGGACATGAGCAAGGGGGGATGCTCACGGAGCGGGGAGGATGATTTTTTGGAGGAGGAAGTGGAGGAGGAGGAGGACAGTGCACAGGCAGCAAGTGTTGAATCCGTTCTCCTCAGCAGCCAGGAACTCTTCATCACCCTGGAGCCAATACCCTCCACCCCCTCCCAAGGCAGGCTCTGGGATCATGATGCTGGAGAAGGCACTTCTGGTGAGTGTACCTTTGTAAATACGATACAGGGTTTAAAAGAAAGTGTGTTTACGGATTCATTTGCCCTGAAGATTTGGGATGCTTTCGTGTCCAGTACAGCTGCAAGAAAAGTTTGTTCACATTTGGCTTAAAGGGTCAGAGCCCCGCGGTGGGGGTAGGGGGAAAGCCGTCCATGCTGGCCTGTTGGTGTTTGGCCTAAAGGGCGCTGTGTGGTGTGTGTGTGTGAAGCGATCATCCCAGAGAGACCACAGGCCCTCCTTTTCAATGGCCAACCCACCAGGCATTGCTTGGTATGAGAAAGAAGGGCGCTGCATTTCGAAAGCATTGTAAGTACTGTGGAAGAAGGAGAACCCTGCATGCCTGTAGGGCTTACCATGACTGCCTGAAAGCTGAATGCTGTTGCCCAGCCACGTGTGATGCAGTCACACCAAACTGGCAGGCACTCAGTATAAAAGGCAAAATGCGACCTGGTACAGAAATAACATGTGCTAGGTACTATGAATTGCTTGTTTCACTGAGAAACAATCTCCTCTTTGTTCTCTAAAATGTATCTTTTAAACTTCTACCCTCCCTTTTTCTCCTCTCGCAGGCACAAATGGTTCAACGCACCCCTTATCAACTCTGTCCCAGAGGTTGGCCCAGATTAGAAGGCGGAAAAAACACACTCGGGATGACATGTTTGCAGAGCTTATGCAGTCCTCCTACACTGATAGGGCACAGCTGAATGCATGGAGGAAACAATGTCAGAGTCCCGGAAAGTGTTCAATGACTGCAATGAGAGGAGGGAGGATGCCATGCTCAAGCTGATGGGGGAGCAAACTGACATGCTCCGCTGTCTGGTGGATCTTATGAGGGAAAGGCAGCAAGAGCACAGACAGCCGCTGCAGCCTCTGTATAACCACTCTCCCTCCTCCCCAAGTTCAATAGCCTCCTCACCCAGACACCCAAGAACACGGAGTGGGAGGGAGGCTCCGGGGACCCACCCACTCCACCCCAGAGGATTGCCCAAGCAGCAGAAGGCTGGCATAGCCTAAATTTTGATTTGTAGTGTGGCCTTGTCCTTCTCTCCTCCCTCCCTGCCCCACCCCACCCGGGCTACCTTGTGATTTATCTCCCTGTGTTTTTAATCAACTAATAAAGAATACATGGTTTTGAAATAATAGTGACTTTATTTCCTTTGCAAGCTGTGATCAAAGGGGAGGAGGGTGGTTGGCTTACAGGCAATAAGAGTGAAGAAAGGGGGAGGATAACATCAAGGAGAAACAAATACAACTGTCACACCGTAGCCTGGCCAGTCATGAAACTGGTTTTCAAAGCTTCTGAGATGCGCAGCACACCCTGCTGTGCTCTTCTAATTGCACTGGCATCTGGCTACATGAAATTGGCCACCAGGTAATTTGCCTTGACCTTCCATCCCACCATAAACATCTCCCCCTTACTCTCACAGATATTATGGAGCACACAGCAAGCAGCAATTACAATTGGAATATTGGTTTTGCTGAGATCTAACCTAGTCAGGAAACTGCACCAGCGCGCTTTTAAATGGCCAAATGCACACTCTACAACCATTCTACACTTGCTCAGCCTATAGTTGAACTGCTCCTTACTACTGTCCAGGCTGCCTGTGTACGGTTTCATGAGTCATGGCATTAAGGGGTAGGCTGGGTCCGTGAGGATAACTATAGACATTTCAACATCCCCATCCCCAAAGGCGTCATGCACCTTTCCTTGCCATACCATGTTGATGTCGGTGAAATGTCCCTTGTGATCCACTAGTGCTTGCAGCACCATCAAGAAGTATCCCTTGCAGTTTATGTTCTGGCAGCCCTGGTGGTCCGGTCCCAAGATAGGGATATGTGTTCTGTCTATAGCCCCACCACACTTAGGGAACCCCATTGCAGCAAAGCCATCCACAATGGCCTGCACATTTCCCAGAGTCACTACCCTTGATAGCACCTGGTCAATGATTGCGTTGGCTACTTGGATCACAGCAGCCCCCACAGTAGATTTGCCCACCCCAAATTGATTCGCGACTGACCGGTAGCTGTCAGGCATTGCAAGCTTCCAGAGGGCTATCGCCACTCGCTTCTCAACTACGAGGGCTGCTCTCATTTTGGTATCTTTGTGCTTCAGGGCAGGGGACAGCAAGTCACAAAGTTCCATGAAAGTGGCCTTACGCATGCGAAAGATTTGCAGCCGCTGGGAATCATCCCACACCCGCAACACTATGTGGTCCCACCAGTCTGTGCTTGTTTCCCGGGTCCATAATCGGCGTTCCACAGCATGAACCTAGCTCAACGCCACCACGATGTCCCAATCACCACATGCTGTGCTTCTAGGAATGTCTGTGTCCATGTCCTCATCACTATTGTAATGGCGCTGTAGTCGCTTTCTTGCCTGGTTTTGCAGGTTCTGCACATACTGCTGGATAATGCACAAGGTATTTATAATGGTCACAACCGAAGTGGTGAGCTGAATGGGCTCCATGCTTGCCGTGCTATGGCACCTGCATGGGTAATCCAGGAAAAAAGGCGTGAAACAAAGGAAAGCAGGAGAGCAGAGTTGCAGCGGAAGTGGAGGTGTATGGTTTATGATGGCATACTGCATGAGTTTCAGGACAGCAGAGTTTTGCAGACCTACTGCACTGTCTGCTGTAGGAAAGCAGAAGAGCAGAGTGGCAGCAGAAGCGGAGGTGTACGGTTTACAGTGGCTTTCAGGCCTTCTGTATGAGTTGCAGGACAGCAGAGTTTTGCAGACCTACTGAATCGTTTGCTGCAGGAAAGCAGGAGAGCAGAGTGGCAGTGGAAGCGGTAGTGTATGGTTGACGATGGCAGAAAAAAGGCGTGAAACGATTGTCTGCCGTAGCTTGCACGGAGGGAGGGGCGACTGATGACATGCACCCAGAAACATGGCGGAGACTGCGGGAACTGTGGGATAGCTCCCACGAGTTGATGCTAGCCTCGGTACTGTGGATGCACCCCTTGGACTTCATGTGCTTAGTGGGGACACACACGATTGATTGTATAAAATCTCTTCTGAAAAATCGACTTATGTAAATTTGATATAATTTCATACTGTAGACGTACCCTTAGACTGGAGCACTATATATCTCTATACATTTCCCTTGCTGATAAAAGGTGGACAGATAATGATCTTTTTTCATAAAGGTGTGAAAAGCTCTAGAACAGGCAGGCTCCCAGTTTTTACTTTCATTCTAATTACCCTGAGAAAATAATGTATAGACTTTAGCTCCCTCCCATCCAAGAGATGTTTAATTTCCCAAATTCAGTCTTTATAATTTGTAGGCTCCTAGGCCAGAAGGGACCATTGTGATCAGCTAGTCTGACCTCCTGTATAACACAGGCCATAGAACTTCCCCAGAATAATTCCTAGAGCACATCTTTTAGACAAACATCCAATCTTGATTTAAAAATTGTCAGTGATGGAGAATCCACCACAGCCTTTGGTAAATTGTCCCAATGGTTAATTACTCTCACTGTCAAAAATTTACGCCTTATTTCAAACCTGAATTTTTCTAGCTTCAGCTTACAGATATTAAACAGTGTTCTACCTTTCTCTGCTAGAGTAAAGATCCCATTATGGTTGTCAGGGTTCCCTCCCCACTCTGAACTCTAGGGTACAGATGTGGGGACCCACATGAAAGACCCCCTAAGATTATTTTTACCAGATTAGGTTAAAAACTTCCCCAAGGCACAAATCCTTCCTTGTCCTTGGATGGGTACTGCTGCCACCACCAAGTCAGTTAGACAAAGATTCAGGAAAAGGACCACTTGGAGTTCCTTGGAGTTTCCCTAAAATATCCCCCCAAGCCCCTTCACCCCCTTTTCTGGGGAGGCTTGAGAATAATATACCAACCAAATAGGTAAACCAAATTCTTAAAAAACAGAACTTTATTATAAAGAAAAAAAATGTAAAAGAACCACCTCTGTAAAATCAGGATGGAAGGTAACTTTACAGGGTAATCAGATTCAAAACACAGAGGGTTACCCTCTAGGCAAAACTTTAAAGTTACAAAAAACAGGAATAAACCTCCCTCTTACCACAGGGAAAATTCACAAGCTAAAACAAAAGATAATCTAATGCCTTTCCTTGCTTTACTTACAATTTTTGTAATCCTAGATCTTATTTCAGGCAGGGTTTTAAGAGATGGTTTTTCCTGCCCCTGGTCCCTCTCTGGCTCCGAGAGAACCCACATAAAGAGACAAAGCAAAAACCTTCCTCCACAGATTTGAAAGTATCTTCTCCCCTTATTGGTCCTTTTGGTCAGCTGCCAACCAGGTTATTTGAGCTTCTTAACCCTTTACAGGTAAAGGAGGGATTTTATGCTACCCTTAGCTGAATGTTTATGACAAGGGTATATTTGTTGCCCAAGTAGGTACTTATAAACAGTGATCAATTCACCCCGTAACCTTCTCTTTGTTAAGCAGAATAAATTGAGCTTCTTGAGTCTATCACTATAATGCATGTTTTCTAATCCTTTAATCATTCTTGTGACTCTTTTCTGAACCCTTTCCAATTTATCAACATCCTTCTTGAATTGTGGCTACCAGAACTAGACACAGAATTCCAGCCATGGTTTCACCAATGCCAAATACAGAAATAAAATAACCTTTTTACTCATACTCGAGATTCCCCTGTTTATCCATCCCAGGATTGCATTAGCCCTTTTGGCCCCATTATCACACTGGGAGTTCATGGTTAGCTGATTATACATCACAACCAGAAATATTTTTTCAGAGTCACTGCTTTCTGGAATAGAATCTCCCATCCTGAAAGTATGGCCCATATTCTTTGTTCATAGATGCATAGCACCCCCTAACACAGAGGGGGGACCATGGAATGGGATAAGCTGGTCAGATGGTGGGCTGAGAGCCAGCAGCAGTAGCAGGTCGCACAGCTTCAGCAACAGCAACAACTGCTGCAGTAGCTAGGGACCAAGCAACAACTCATTTGGGAGTTGGGGACCCAATAACAGGAGCAACAGTGGCAGTATGCTCAGGTGTGATACCGGTACTGGCTCCCAGTCTGCTGCTCTGACTCACCAAGATGGGGTCGGGGGATGACCCTGAAGCGTTCCTGATTACTTTTGAATGTGTTGCCTCTGTGGCTGGGTGGGACTCGGCTCCAAGGGCCACTCTCTTGGCTCCCTACTTGACAGGGGCCACCCAAGCGGCCTACCGTACCCTCCTAGATGAAGGGGCCTGGGACTACCGGATGGTGAAGACCGCCATTCTGGATGCACTAGATATTATCCCGGAGACATTTCAATGGTGTTTTTTGGGGAAAACGTACCCACCAGTTATGGGTGTTACACGAGTGGTTACACAGGAACTGAAAGACGCCCGTTGGTGCTGGTTACAGCTGGACTGATGCTCCTCTGCCGAAGTCGCGGAGCAGATAGTGCTCAAGAAGTTCCTGCACATTCTCCCATCCCAAGGCCGAATGTGGGTGATGAGGCATCGCCCTACCAACTTGAATGCCGCTGTGCAGTTGATGGAGGACTTCACGGCAGCAGAGAACTCAGTGATCCCTGGAGTGACCCCAGTGGTTCAAAGTTCTGTCTGTGCCATGTGACCATCGAGCCCCTGGACAGACTCTACCCAGCGAGGAGGGCCAGATACACAAGTCTCTTCCAGGATCCACCCCAAGAATTCCCAGGCCACCCCCACAGTCAGGAGGTTGGGGGGTGGATGACAGGACCCGAGGCAAGAACCTCTCAGGCCCCAGTGCCACAAGGAGGCCCGATAAGGCCCTACTGAAGTAGGGCTCTGTTATGCCTGCGTCCAATTCGGGCATTTCCAGAGACAGTGCCCCAAGATGGACTGTTCCTATGATCAGGTATGCAGTGACTTCTATTCTTTCTTATTTACCACTGCCCCCAAGATTTGTGTCATCTGCAAACTTTATCAGTGATGATTTTATGTTTTCTTCCAGGTTCTTGATAGAAATATTAAATAGCATAGGTCCAAGAACTGATCCCTGTGGGACCCCACTAGAAACACACCGACTTGATGTTGATTCCCTGTCTATAATTGCATTTTGAGACTTATCGGCCGGTTTTTAATCCATTTAATGTGTGCCATATTAATTGTATAACGTTCTAGTTTTTTAATCAAAATGTTGCAGTACCAAGTCAAATGACTTACAGAAGTCTAAGTATATTACATCAACACTACTTGTAGCGTCATAAAAAGAGATATTTCTAATCTCATAAAAAAGATATCCAGTTAGTTTGACAGGATCTATTTTCCACAAAACTATGTTGATTTTTATTAATTACATTACTCTCCTCTAATTATTAATTGAGACTCAAATCAGCTGTTCCATTATCTTGCCTGGGATTGATGTCAGAATGATAGGCCTGTTATTATTTGGGTCATCCCATTTACCATTTTTAAATATTTTCCAGTCTTGCAAGTTGCAAGTCTTATTGAAAATCAACATTAATGGTCCAGCAAGCTCCTCAGCCTGTTCTTTTAAAACTCTTGGATGCAAGTTATCTGGACCTGTTGATTTAAAAATGTTTAACTTTAGTAGCTGTATGTAATGTCCTCATGAGATACTAGTGGAATACAATCATCATAAGATATGACTACATCATCTGTTTTTCTCCGAGTACAGAATAGAAATATTTATTGAACACTTCTGCCTTTCCTGCATTGTTGTTCATAATTCTACCATTTCCATCTAGTAATGTACCCATATCATTTTAGGACTCTTTTTGTTCTTAATATACTTTTAAAAGTGCTTCTTATTGTCCTCAACTCTGTTGGCCAGAAATTTTTCCTTGTGTCTCTTTGCTTCGCTTATGATTTATATTCATTACTATCACCTTCCCTGTTCTTCCATTAGTTATATATACATTTTGTATAGCTGCCTTCACTTCCTGTGTAAACCATGTCAGTTTTTTATCCAGTACAGCCTTCTTTTTTGACTGTGGCCTTTTGGGCGTATAGTAAAGTTCTTAAACAATTCCCAATTTTTCTTCACATTTTTATGATTAAATTCTTTCTCCCAGATGATTTGACTTACAGTTGTCTTCAGCTTTGTGCCACTGGCCTGTTTAAAGAACTAAGTGTATATACATTACTGGCTTGGACTTGTTCGCACAAAATGTGATCAAGTCATGATCACTTGTACCTAAACTACCAGTAATTTTTAATTCTTTGATCAATTCTTCTTTATCTGTCAAGACAAGGTCTAATATAAAATTCCCCCTCTTGGATGCAATGCTTTTTGAATTAGGAAATTGTCACCTATAATATCTGGAGATTCTGACAGAATGAGATCTCCAGCACACGTCACTCAGATTGAAGTCCCCCATGATCACACAGCTTTTCCCACCTACACTTTATAGTTAGGTGCTTAAGGAGCAGTTTATCCTATTCCCCACTGTGCTTTGGTGGTCTATAGCATACACAAGAAATACCCCATCTTGGGCTTTATCTGTTAGGACAGTGTTTCCCAAACTTGGGATGCCACTTGTTCAGGGAAAGCCCCTGGCAGTCCCAGCTGGTTTGTTTACCTGCTGTGTCCGTAGGTTTGGCCGATTGCAGCTCCCACTGGCTGCGGTTTGCTGTGCCCGGCCAATGGGGGCTGCGGGAAGTGGCGGCCAGTACGTCAAAATATTCATTTTTCCAAAGCAACAGAACAACAAAATATTTCTCGAATTGCAGTCAATGATGACAGCCGGGAAAGTGAGTTTGTGGAAAAGCCCACTTCTAGAATCATATATTTCTTTTTATTTCTGCTTCAGTATATCTTATGTAGATGAGTCTATATACATAATCTCACTTTCCAAAGAGGTTTAAGTGAAAATAAGGAGATGCAAGACGTGTTCATATCAGCAAAAAGTATAGATTTTTCTAAAAGAAATTCATATCATATTCATGTCATATCAATATCATGTCATATGCATGTCAAATCAATGTAGCGAGGAGGCATGACTCCCATAGAGATGGAAGCGGAGGGAATGCTGCAAGCCACTTGGTGGGCGGAGCCAGGGAGGACCACATCCTGAATGCTGGAAGCAGAAGGGTGGGACAGGTAGTGGAAGTATAAAAGGCTGGCCCAACAGCTCAGTTGGGAGGGAGCTGCTGAAGGAAACAGATGTTTCTTCCCTGCTGCTGGAGTGGGATGCTAAGGAGAACTGCTGCTGCCCCAGGGATCAGCCCCAGCCTCTAGAGAGCCCTGCAATGCCTGAGGAGCTGCTACCATGACCCTTGGCAGTGTATCCCAGGAAGACTGAGGATGATTCTTGGATGCAGGTACATCCTATGAGGAGAGTAGGAAGCAGCATAGTGGAACTGGGCAACAGTCTGGTTGGGAGCTGGCCTGAAACAAGGTTAGCGTGTTGTGGGTGAATCCCTGCTGACACAGTGGCAGACCACTCTGCTGCTGCTAGGGCATTGAGCTAGGATGTGGTGGAGTTGGGAGGGCCCACCTCCCTCCTGCCACGCCACCCCTGAGGTGGCAGTACTCCCCTTCCTTAGGCTAGGAGGCCTGTGCTCCTTGGGCATCCCTACCTGAGCCCCATATTCTGTGGCTGGTGCTCACCCCTGCTGGAGCCCTGCTTAAAGGTGGGGTGAATAAACTGCTACAGCTCTGCCCAACAGCAGGCGAGAGCCCTGCTTAACAGCTGGCCAAATAGACTGCTATTGCTCTGCATAGTTGCAGGCCAGAGCCCAGACTGTTTAGGGCCCTGCCCAGCTTGAAGACTGGGGCCCCCTGAGAACCGCTAATTCCCCCCTTTTTTTCTTTGCTTGGAAAAGACTCTAACAGACCAAACTGTAAGGAGGCATGGCCTCCCTCAGAGATGGAAGCAGAGCGACGGCCATGCCAGCTTACAGTCTGCTATTACAAAACTCTGCATTGCTGTTACTTATAGGCTAAAATTTGTCTCTGGAGGTTTAGAGCATTCAGATTTTCAATTTTGTGTTTGTAGAAATAAACACCAAAAGCATGTATATGATATAAAGGTAATTCATTGATATACCCCCCCCCCCCCCCCATTCATCATAGATAGTAGAATAACTGATGATTACCAATTTTAAATTTATTGGGGCAATTTCACCCCTGGTATAACTAAATTGACTTTTGGCTCCACTGTGTATTACTCATAGGTAGTCAAATAAGACTGAACAAAGACCTAGTAAATTTACTCTCGGGAAAACTCTTACATTAGCAGTGTGATGGACTATTATTTATTAGTTATTTAAGTGCTGCTAATGTGATAAATATGACTACTAGGTCATGTGGGGTTTCTAATGGTGGGAAAAGAGGTCAAAGGAAGCCTACAAAAGGAAGTCCCAAAAACCTACAAAAGGCTCAGTCAGAATATGACTTTTAGCACTCCTCAGATAAAATCCTAGTTTCACTGATGTCTGTGGGAGCTTTGCCATTCACTTTAGTGGATCCTTTAGAGGGCTGAGTGCAATGCAGGGCAGCTAGTGAAATTAATAATGGTCTGTGTCCCAGAAATGGCAGGTCCAGCTTGGTTGGAAGAGTGGTCATCTCTGCATCTGCTAGAGTTTTGCTGGAAGCACAAAGGAGTGCATATTACTCCTTTTAAAAGGCCCAAGGCTTATAGCAGACCAGCATAGTTCCTCAATTTATCTAAATTCCCCTCTCTACAAGTAAACTAAACAATTAAATGACATTCACTTATTTTCCATGCACTGGACATATGAGTTTTTCATTGCATTGCAATTCACATCATTTAAGACTTCATCGACTGTCTAATGTGAACTTTATTTTCTGCATGTTCTTTTGCTTTACACATCTCATGAGGGGGAGCATTTTTCAAGCGTTTCCTCACCATTGTTCTCCTTCCAAGTATTGCTATTCTTCTTTGAAAGGACTAAAGGTAAAATAAAAGTGGTGTGGGTGGGAGAGCGGGGAATCAACAACCTGAAAAGAATATTTCTGGTAACATGTTACCAGTGTGCTGTAAACCAGGCCTAATGAAATACTTTAAATATAAGAGTTTCCAATAATTTTTGCACCGTCTTTTTTTTTTTTTTTTTTAAACAAGCACTCCACTTTCAGCATAGATGGAGCCTGGGTAACAAAAGTATTTTGCTCCAAGTAACAGCACAGTTCTCTGAGGTTATTCTTTCAATCCAGGATCAAAGTGACAAGCTCAAAAGAGCTTATTAAAGACAGAGTTGGAGCAGATAGAGTGGTGGTGGCATGGCTGTTTCAGGTAAAAAGGCAAGATTTGTCAGAGGTTCCTCAGAAGGTGGATAATAAACTATTGGGGAGCTATCCCCATAGTGCCCAGCTGCCTAACTCAGATCTATTGCAGCAGTTCAAGGATGAAATGTAGTGTGACCTGACCTGATTAAACCTTGACAGTGCCCTTGTATGAACAATGCACATCTAAGCACTGCCCTCATTCACAAGAATGCTTGAGTGCTGTTAATATCTTGGGCTGTGTTTACAAAGTCATTCAGACAGCATGATGTTGGACAGTGGCAGGAACAGTCTATTCCAATCTGTGGCACAAAAAGACTGTCACACAGGAGGAGAAAGATTACATTTAGTTGCAGTGTAGCAGCAAAAGTGGACTATTAACTTCTAATGGAACCCTTTTTTCTCCTGAAAAGCTAGAGAGAGAGATGGCATTAAATTGCTACTGCCAGAGAAAGAGTGAGCGGGGCAGATTGGCTAGGTCTCAGGTCAGGATGTTATGCTACCAGCACAGGCCTCCTTCTAGACCAGGCCTACAGACCATATAATGCAAGTACTGTAGAGGCTTCTCTCATGCAGGCAAACACCTATTTTAAATCCTGGATGCAAGTGAATAGTGGTAATGGAAGGAGGTTGGGAGAGGGCAGGAACTGTAGCTACTGCAAGTGAGTGGTGGTGGTACTTATGGTGAGGCTATGGCACTGGCGTTGGGCCTTGGAGATCAGACATTTTACTTTCTGCGCCTCAGTTTGGAACTACGGCATGTGGTAAATTGGGCAGCCTCAGAACGACAAGTTATAGACTTTCTGTGCTGAAGTATTAATGTGTTTTTAAAAAAAGTGTAATAAATTATGCAAAAAGACTCTCTTTTAAACTCATCTAAAACATTTTACAATAAAGAAGTCCCTGTACTCTCTGTGTGTGAGTGTGTGGGGGGGAGGGTGTGAAGGGGAGTGGTGGGTAGAGTGGAAGTCTCTCTAATCTGACTGCTGAAAGAGAAATATTTCTGAGGAATGCTTCTTTCGACAAAACTCCTGGTAACTCTCCCTCCCTGACCTCCCAAGATGAGGCTTAGCAAAGGAAATCAAAACCCAAACAGCCCACCAGTGAACTGACCCCTAGTACTACTTCACTCAAATTAGGCCTAACAAGATCCCTTATAAAACTGGATGCAGCTGCTGTGTTAGTTCCTTGGGCTCAGAGGTGGCAGCTTTGTTACCAGGGATCAGTGTTTAGAAAAAGTTGACTATTGCTGAAACCTTTTGCACTGGTCTCCCAAAGCTTCTCTATCCTGGCAAAGTCACAAAAGAGAGGGCTTTGAAGTGCGAGTGTCATTGATCTGTATTTAATTGGTTATGTTGCCGGCACCCAGTGCCGAGAGGCTGAACAACAGCTGGAGTGGTTCGTTACCCGGTGTGCTACACCCAATAATTACAACGGGGTGGAGAAGCAGAAAAGTTTATTTGCAGCTGCAAAAAGGTACAGGGAGAATAAAATCTCAAATCCTGCACAACAGAGCAGGAAGTTACACAGGCTTTTATACAACCTTTTTTCCAGCATACTTATCCAATAGCAAGCTGCTCCAAGTATCCATATAGCCAGCCAATCCACTTTCCAGCTAGTTCCCTGATTCTCTGGATCATTTGTTAAACTATACATAAAGCTGCTTTATTTAGCATTGTTCTTCCATATCTCCCCTGTTTGGCCTTGCTTAGTTTCAGGCAGTCTGACTCTGCAACATACTGTTGCAGATTCTCAGCATAACTGCTGCGAGTGCCTCCAGGCAGGGGGGCCAAGGACACTTGGGCCTAGCACACAGAGCTGCTGCGAGTGCCTCCAGGCAGGAGGGGGAGGGGCCAGGACACAGGGGCCTAGTGCGAGGGGGCTTCATTGACACTTGTGGTCTTCCATCCCCTCGAGTTACCTAGTGGCCATGCCCCAGTGTTCCCAACAGTTATCTTTGCTGATTTTTGGATGTTAATAATGTCAAACTTCAACAGTTTGATAAAAAGAAAAGTTAGTATTTGCCCTTCAAATGGCTTCCGCTTCCATTTCTTATTTGGTACATAGCATTGGCTGAAGCTTTAACTCTTGAGACAGAGGTCACTAAATGGTCAAATCAAAAACATCCTAAATGTTGTGTTATAGGGGTGAGCAAATTCAAAGGTTCAAGGCTTAGTTCAGTGGTGCCTGAACCTGTTACAGGGATATATAAGTGATGACAACACTGTGAGATGAATGTCCTCTGGCTTGCCCAGGAAAGCCTGCTTTTCAGGTAGTAGGAGAAGGCCTGCCACAGGGGTAAACTACTGGGATTCTCCTTTATTCTGCTTTCCTGGTGGACAGGATTGCAAAGCACAGGCCATCCAAGGGTGGATTGGAGTCTCCTGAACTGGAACTCATGATCATGATCTGCTTTAGTTTGACTTTTCTTGCAATGCCAATATGCACCAATTACTGAAAAGCATCTTAACAAATTTTTGGAGTTTGCTTATATTGGCAATGGCCTCTTTATTTTTGTTAAATACTAGTTGTTCTTATATAAGGGCTTTTGGTGTTTAAACATAGACTCTTACTCTCATCTGAACCTAATTAAGTCCAAGGAGACTGTCTGTCTGCTCTGGGGAAAGTCATTATGCACATTGGAGCAATCCAAGGGAGCCTGGGTGTTTAATCTAGGGCTGTAGCAAATTATTTCCTATTTTGGTAATATTTACAGTACCACCCGGAGATTAGAGCCTGATTGTGGTAAATGATGTACATAAATGGAGTCAGACAGTCTCTGCCTCAAAGAACTTGCAATTCAAATAGATGAGATGGGAAAAAAGTATTATTGTTGCCATTTTAAGGTTAAATGACTTGTCCAAGGAAGTCTCTAGGAACTGAATCCAGATCTTCTGAGTCCAGGGCCATAGTTCCTCACTAGTAGAAAGAAGATACACCTCTGATCATACTTGTAAAGTCACTGGTGCTCCTCCGCTATCTTCCAGATAAAAGGCAAACCTTAACAAAGCCAATATTTCAATATGATTCAGCTGTTCAGGGTTGAGAGAGAGTTTTCAGATTAATTAACACTTCTTACCTCTGACACTTTCAGGTATACCTAGGCACTGTGTTTCAACCTTATCTGGAATAGTTGCTATGCTATTACCATCATTAAAGTTCAGGTGACAGCTTACCATTCATGCAAATATTTGGTAACGGGTTCCCATAATGTTGTATTGCTCACAAAGGGCGGGCGGGGCAGGAGGGGGAATTCTACAAGTGCATTTGGGATGGGGAGAGGAAGCTTGGGAAAGCTTCCTCCCAGCTAGCGCAACAGCTGGCTAAGATTTCACTCTACCACAGCCTGGAGTAATCTCTGTACCTTGAGATTTTTGTGACTGACCAGGATGGTGTGATTTCTCCCACCTACCATGGTGTTCCCCAGGTGTAACCCAGGGCAGAATTTGTGCTGTAGCATATTTATTACTGGTAATGATGCTGGAAAGAATACGGCTTGGCTTTCTGATCCCAGGTTGAATTAGCAGACTGGCAATCAACCAAAAAAGCCCCATCTTATTTTATGTGTAAAATGAGCAAATTTCCTCTCAAGTGTCTGAGGGACAATTAACATGGAACCCCCTGCATTCTGATGCAATTTTTATAGTCCCTTTTAGAGCAATACCACACTTTAACCCCAAACTGATATAAAAGTCCATGCCAAATTACACATACACTATCTGAATATGGAAGTTGTACTCTAAGTGTTGGATGTAAGCTTGACTGGCTCTGAATTAACAGTTAAAGTTGTATTCATTAATCTGAACAGGGAAGAGCAGGCAGACTGTCACAACATACCTCAGTTCAGTAGTCATGTGGAGCAGGTGAGAGAACATTGGCCATTTACAAAGTGCAGCAGCTGATCTCCATCAGTCCCTATCACCCAAGGATAGAGAAAAAAAGCAACCAGCTGCAATATCCAAAAAAGATTTATGATTTTTCTAAAATTCCATGGTCGCAATGAGCAAGATACAACCACACAGAATGATTAAACTTAAAGCTTTTAAATGCTTTACCACCTCAAGTCCTGCTTAGGACACAATTCGTAAATATATTATAATTTATGGTCCATTTGCTATACGTACAGCTGCTGGAAAAATGTTTCCTTTGGGAAATAAGCATGAAGTTCATTACTTTTGAACAAAATATTCGGCATGGGAAAAACAATTCAGATAAAACACAAAATGACCTGAAACCAGAGATGGGACAAAGTCAGAGGCCAATTTTCGCAAAGCTGAGAGAGGTTATAGAAATTATTTGGGTCCAGAATTTTGGTTTGGGCCCACTCTCATCTGAAATCTATGCCAAATTGAGCCAAAACTTTTTTGAGATTAAACAAATTGTTATTACTAAGGTATCTGAATATTTTATCATATGGGTCATTCTTTTGGTTCTCTCTCCCACTCATGTAAACATATATATGGTGGTATTGTTGCATGTGTACCACAAGCATTTAAGGCCTTGATGTCGGTCTCTCTCCCAGTTGCTTAACGTAAACATTGAAAAGACTGGGGACTTTGAGAACTTCACAGATGAGAAATCTGTGTATTAAAGTGAATTTTTCAGTAAAATTCTCTGAGGTAGCTCTCAGAGGGAGCAAATTAGCAAATCCTACCATTAATTCTCTGAAGTGAACCAGCAACATCTCATGAAAGATGGTGTTACATGTGGAGAGGTCTAATAGAATGAGTATGGATGTTTGCCTCTTGTCTATGTCTAACAGAAGACTGCTGAGCAGCACAACTAGCACGATTTCTCTGACATATCCTTGTGTGTGTTCACCTGAAAAGGATCTAGGATACTGGCAGAAGTTATGTGCAGTGTGAGATAGCAATATACTGAGTAGCTAGCAAAAAACTGAGAAAGGGGTGATATCGCACTTGGCAGCAGTTTGATGGGATCAGTTATGTTGAGGCTCTACTTCAGTACTAGCCTATTGTGTTTTTATGTTTCCTCTTCCAGGAAGTCATTGTCAATCTGTTAGCAAACAGTTCAGGTCTTGATTGTCTTCCTTCTGCCAGAGTCTGAATGGCATGTGAGGGCTTAGATTTCCTTTAGTTTTGGATTCATTGATTCTAAGGCCAGAACGGACCACTTTGACCATCTAGTGTGACCCCTGCTATAACACAAGCCATAGAACTTTCCCCAAAATAATTCCTAGAGCATCTTTTAGAAAAAAAAAATCCAACTTGATTTCAAAATTGTCAGTGATGGAGACTCCACTCTCACCCTTGGGAAACTGTTCCAGTGATTAATTACTCTCCCAGTTAAACAAATTCAGACTGGAAATTAAGTGTTTTTAATCTTTAACTTCCAGCCACTGGATCGTGTTATGCTAGACTGAAGAGCCCATTATTAAATATCTGTTCCCCATGTGAGTACTTACAGACAGTGATCAAGGCACCCTTTAGCCTTCTCTTTGTTAAACTAAAATTAAATCCGGATGGGACTGGAGGTGACATGTACAAGGAGGGCAGGCTGTTTTTGTGTTCCCCCTACCCAACCTAACTGGAATAAAGGAGCTCCGAAACTCTCAAAAGAATCTGTGCTTTCAAGATTTTTTTCCACACAAGAGATTTGGATACATCTAAGAACAACTTCCTTGTTTCTGGAAGTTTTTCTGAACCAAAGCATAGAATATTTTTATGTTAAACCATCAAAATAATTACCTACAATGATCTTCTAGGGCATCAGTCATTATGTGCTCCAAGTAGATGTTGAATAGTGTGGGAGAAAGAAGGCAGCCTTGCCGGACTCCAACAGTGGTGCGAAACCACTCTCCTATTGTGCCATTGACAAAAACTGCACTGCTGGCCTTGGCATACAGTTGTTTAATGGTAAGAATAAGCTTACAACCAACATGGTACTTCTTCATGGTTGCCCAGAGAGTTTCATGCCATACTCTGTCAAAAGTCTTCTTGAAGTCAACAAAGATGTGGTAGATGTCCTGCTGGTGTTGCAAGTACTTCTCACATAGAACACTAAGATTGAAAATCTGTTCTGTGGTACTTCTTCCAGCATGAAAGCCAGCCTGTTCTTCAGCAATGATATTCTCTGCTTGTGGCTTCGATCTGTTCCATATGACTTTCAACATCACTTTGCTGGGATGGCTAATTAAGCTTATGGTCCGATAATTTTGACACAATTGCAGGTTGTCTTTCTTTGGCAGAGTGATGATTAGTGACTGTGTCCATGTGGAGGGCCACGGGTCTACCAGATCTTGTTGCAGATCCTGTGGTTTACATGACAAAAAAGGCTAATTTTAAAAATGCATATGTTGGATCTGCCAGGTTATTAGTGCTCAATCAGTATAACATTTTTTCTTTAAAATTAGTGACTTGCTTTGTAAAGACTCATAAGCAGGCTAAACTGGGAATTGACCAAAAATGTTGTTTATGTTGAATCTACAAATTATGTTTCTAGATTTTGTTTAAATTCTTCATGTAACGTAATTTTGTTCCAAGGCCAATTAAAGTTTTGCACTTACAAGTTTTGTGCATTCTGCTGATTTTATTTAGTCCATGGCAAGCACTTTTCTGTTCAGCCTATAACCTGCGTTACTGAGTTGGGTAATGTTTAAAATGGGGTTATAAAAACTGGCGTGAGTAGGATATGTATATATTAGGGCTGGATGGAAAACATGAATTCTGTTTTGTGAAAAATTTATGTTTTGATATTTTTCATTCCACTTCAGAAAAAAACTAGACTGTTTTCTGAAATCTTTAATGGGGCAAGAGATCTCAACCTGATCCAGAACAGCCAATAGCTTGATGGTTAGGATACTCAGCAGGAATATGGAAGACACCTATTCTGACTGCTCTGAGTCAGCAGAGAGTTGAACTTGGGTCTTGCTGGGCTGTTGGCTGGTCTGGGATGGATCTCCCTTTTTACCCCCACCAGAAATTCCATCTTGGATCTGAAAACTTGCAACAAATTTTTCATCAAAACCGATATTTGTGATGTTTGTTTCAACTAGTCGGTATTTTTTGGTTTACATCTGTGTTTATCAGATGTGTAAACATTTTAGGAAAAAATTCCCAACACTCTTTAGAAAATATATTTCTACTATGAATACAAATGTGGTGAGCATTCTGGGAGATACAATATGAAAACGGACTGGCACCCTTGCCAATCTTGTGAAATATACTTATCTCTGTATATGTATTTTGGTTTCTCATTCCTGAGCTTTGAGGATATATATTTGGGTCATCTATAAATTTCTAATATGAAGGAAAAAAGAGAGAGCAGCATATGTGCTCATTCATTTTGAAAGTAAAGGTGATGAGTCTGTTACTTAATTCGAACCTTTGGTACTTGGTTGTACGTCTTGGTTGTTCCTTTTGTTAAAGTAGATTAATATAGTGATGAGGCACACTTACTTAGACTTCAGATGTACTCCTTGGGCATAATGAGTGAGCAAAGCATTTAGCTGTGCCATTTGTATTCCTGTCAGCCAGCTGGAGTCTAGTACAAGGGACAGGAATGCTTATACAAAGACAGATGTGCATTTATATTGAATATTGTATTTAGAAAAATGGCAAATGTTAGTGGTATTAGTCAAATGCTTGCATCTAGTTGCTTGAAGATTTTAGAGTTCAAAAAGAAAACACATTGATGCAATTTTTTTCTTCACTTTCCAAAATGAATGGAGAGTGGATGAAGGATTCATGTTGTCCCTGGATATATCCCCAATTTCCTTTTACTCTTTGAATTGACTGCAACCATAGCCCCATCACATAAGGAAAACTTCTGTAGGAATAGGGCACATCACCACACCAGGAACTTGTAGGACATCTGGTAAATCAACAGCATTATCACAAACATCATGGCCAAGAATCTGTGCTTTAGCAACAGTGTGTTTATTTTCCAAACCTTCCAGCTGAGAGAGCTGCTCAGAGCAGTCCCACCAAACACCAGATGGTTGGTTGATAAGCCAGTATTTTCTATATACACAGAAGCCTTTTCTTCTAGCATTAGCCATCCTTCTGCACAGAGAACAAATATTTATTATAGACAGAATCTTCTCTTGCCCTATATTCTGCTGATGAAAGATATATACGATACAAATGCACATATCGCTCTATGGAAAACGGAGTTATGGAGAAAAGTTTCTCATTCATTTTTCTAGTCCTAGATTTCACCTAAATCCAAGCCTAAGTGACAGACTGCCTCCATTTCATGCTGAATGATGCTAAAATATTTTAAGGTGAACTACCACATACTACATTTAGTTCATTTAAAAGATAAAATGTATATGATATAAAATTAATCACTTTAGAATGCTGTGGAGTCAAACCCAGCATAAAGCTGCTCTAACAAGATGATAAACATATAATTACCATAGGCCAAATCCTGAAGCCCTTTTCAGGCACAGCTCTTGATGACCTCCATGAAAGCTGAATATGGACTTCAAATATGGCTCCAGAATAGAAAATCAGATTGTAAAGTAGCCCATGCATAGAATCCTAGTGCCTTGCAAACTAACTTTGTCCTCTTGTATGGAAAAAGGGAAAAGCCCTTACATTAGGCAACCTTAATTCTCACACTTAGCTTTTGAGTGCCTGACTTCAGATCCTCAACATTTGTTTCATGTAATATATATTTAAAACTGATCATTCTTGACTGAACTTGCCATGTTTGCCCTATTCTCCATTTACTTTCTTAGGTCCTGATCCTGCAAACACTTATACAGATACTTTAGCATGTGACTAGTGCCATTGAAGCCAACAGGACTACTCATGTGGTTTAATGCATGTGTACATTTTTGCACATGGTTTGAGTCTTAAACCTGAAGGCTGGGATTTTCCAAGGGGCCTGACTTTCAGTGGGAGTTGGGTGTCTAAGAACTTTAGGCCCCTTTGAGGCAGGAGGTTGCCTTTGTTTCATGTGTTGTACAGTGCTGAGCATATTGTTTAATAGAAGCTGAGATGTCAAGTAGTTACCCAATAGAATGTTAGCAAGCTTTGGCCCCTACAAAGTATAAGAACAAAAGCTGGATAACAGAGGTGACATGGAGTGTCCATTTGCTATGCCCAGATAGTGTAGGTTAAACTCTGGTCCCAACAAAGTGAGTGGATGTTTTGCTGAATGTCAGTGAAGAGAAATTAGTGTAATTGTGATGATCTGTTACTGAGCTGGTACTCAAGAGATTGCTTTTTAGTTTACTTGCATTTTACAATATTCCTGTAAATCATGCAAACAGGCTAATGTATTTGAAAGAGGATTCAATGGAACTATTTAATTCTGATCTTTTAGATAACTATTTTTTTAAAAGATTTAATATCCTTTTCTGTCAAGTGAAATATAACTTTCCCAAAATGTAGACTTGCCTACGTCTAGCACAAGGTAAACAATCTGTGCTAAAAGCATACAAGACTTATTTTCCCTTTATTCTTATCTCAGGAAAACAGTCCACTGACAGCAGCCTTTTGTCTGGGAGAGATTTGGACATGTTTCACCTTAAACCAGTGCAGGAAAAGAGGGGCGTATTAAAGAAGTTTTAACAACCAGCAGCAGTTACATTCATTTGGCAGTATTTTTGCCCTCTAACATATAGACACAACTTATAACTGCAACATGGTTTAAATGCTGGCTTGTAATCCTTTAAAAGTAACTTGTACCAGAGACATCAATCATTAAAAATGTTGGTAAAGAAATACACATACAGCAAAAATACAAACCAATAAAAAACCCAAAACAAACCATGACCCACAATCAACACAGCAAGAAACAAACAAATCCCCTATCTCCTCCCCCAGCAACAACCTCTGAGACTTCACTTTGACATAGCTGAGTCATATGGAGCACTGATTCTGGAGGACTCATCCATCAATCTGCTAAAAGGCCAAGACTGGAAGTGTGCGTGAGTTGCAGTGTATAAATTGCATATCAGAGTGAAATTATCTGAGTGACAGTGTACTGGTTTTTAGCACTCTGCTGGACCAGGCCAAGAACTAAATATCAGACTTCAAGAGATTATGCAGGTGAAGGGTAAAGAATATCGAATGTAAAATTGTCACATGTGACAGTTGGAATCTGATTGAAGTTGAGATAATTGGGATGACGTTTAATAAATAAGGAATTCCTCCCAGCAACATCTGGTGTAAATGAGAATTATTTATATTAACATGCCCAGAGGCAGCTTTAATTCATAGAACAGATTTGTGTGTGTGTGGCTTCTGCCAGTCATTTGCAAGAGGAAAATATGTTTACATAATTCCTTTGGCTAGTTCCACTCTCAAAACAAAACAAATCCTCTTCTGTTTTCTGGTATCTCCCCTCCTCCACACACACGACATGATTTCTCTATTGCCTTGCACGTTGCGCAGTCATTTTCATGTTATCACAGTAAATTTGGTAGCCTTTTACGCTTTGTGCAGGTTTAAATGGTTACACAATTGAAAGGTAGTGGTAAATCAGGGCCATAATATCCAAAGTACCTGCAATGAGCTGAAGTTTAAAGAAGCAGAATATTTTTGTCAGCATTTCTGACAAATGTGGATAAATCGCCTAAATATTTTAAGGAAAGTAAAAGTTCAAATGACATTCTGTGGTAGCAAGGAGAGGAAGTTTTACATTTTAAAATGCTTGCTTTAATTTAAGGTACTCAAATACACCAACTCAGATCTTGAGCAAAGTCACCCAGCACTTCATTTTCAGTTAATCAAGCCATGTGTTTTAATAATCACTGGTCTCTGAAAATGGCCTCAATTATCTTGCTATTCCCAGTAACCAGACCATTGTAAGGGACCAAACTGCATCCACTGTTTTTGTTCCTAGAATAATTGCTACCTTTGACTTCGTCCTAAAACCTTCCTCACTCCCAGCGTTTCTCCTTCATTGCTCTCATCTCAGGTCCTTAACACCAAACTCATTTCTCTCAACTTCTCTTCTGCTTTATAATACTGATGAGCACATCCTCCTCCTTAACATACTTCCCTCCATAGAGTTTTGATTGTCCATTCTTGGTTCTCCTCTCACCTCCTTAGCAGATCTTTCAATGTTTCATTCGATGGACCTTCCTTAACTCTTCCACTATTCATAGGATCCATTCCTAGACTCCTCTTTTCTCTCTTTACACTCTCTCTGGGTGAGATCTGTAATGGAATGCTAAAACTGTATGATGATGTTCAGCCACTAGGTGATGCAGTCTGTAACCTGCTTGCCTTACATGGTAAAAGGGCAATAGTCAGCAGCACATTAAAGTATCTCATAGAAAGTACATCTCTTTCTCATAGAAAGTACCTCTTTCCGTAGCCAGTCCAAATCCGGTACAGAAGCCTGTGTTGAGTGCTGAAGGTTGGAATGTCATTGCCTCTGTAATGTTATTCAGGGTGCTCAGGGTTTTTGTCCTTACCACTCCAGTGTTATCATTACTAGCAGATAGTGCAGCCTGCTAATTCAGCAGACCTCAATGTTACTCATAAATAAAGACCATAGGCATGGTTTGGTGACAAAGGCACTCAGCCAGATTTATTGTCCTCAAGGCCCTGTATTAGCATTCCACAGGAGCTACAGGTACACAAACACATGAATGCCGAGTGGCAAGGAACAGCTCAGTCAGAAGTGGGAATTTTTGTTGTCCCCTCAGCCGCACAAAGGGTTAAGGCGAGGTACCCCAAAATATATATATTTAATATATAAGGTCATGCCTGACTAATCTAATCGCCTTTTATGATGAGATTACTGGTTCTGTGGATGAAGGGAAAGCAGTGGATGTATTGTTTCTTGACTTTAGCAAAGCTTTTGACACGGTCTCCCATAGTATTCTTGTCAGCAAGTTAAGGAAGTATGGGCTGGATGAATGCACCATAAGGTGGGTAGAAAGCTGGCTAAATTGTCGGGCTCAACGGGTAGTGATCAATGGCTCCATGTCTAGTTGGCAGCCGGTATCAAGTGGAGTGCCCCAGGGGTCGGTCCTGGGGCCGGTTTTATTCAATATCTTCATAAATGATCTGGAGGATGGTGTGGATTGCACTCTCAGCAAATTTGCGGATGATACTAAACTGGGAGGAGTGGTAGATACGCTGGAGGGGAGGGATAGGATACAGAAGGACCTAGACCAATTGGAAGATTGGGCCAAAAGGAATCTGATGAGGTTCAATAAGGATAAGTGCAGGGTCCTGCACTTAGGACGGAAGAACCCAATGCACAGCTACAGACTAGGGACCGAATGGCTAGGCAGCAGTTCTGCAGAAAAGGACCTAGGGGTGACAGTGGACGAGAAGCTGGATATGAGTCAGCAGTGTGCCCTTGTTGCCAAGAAGGCCAATGGCATTTTGGGATGTATAAGTAGGGGCATAGCGAGCAGATCGAGGGACGTGATCGTTCCCCTCTATTCGACATTGGTGAGGCCTCATCTGGAGTACTGTGTCCAGTTTTGGGCCCCACACTTCAAGAAGGATGTGGATAAATTGGAGAGAGTCCAGCGAAGGGCAACAAAAATGATTAGGGGACTGGAACACATGAGTTATGAGGAGAGGCTGAGGGAGCTGGGATTGTTTAGCCTGCAGAAGAGAAGAATGAGGGGGGATTTGATAGCTGCTTTCAACTACCTGAAAGGGGGTTCCAAAGAGGATGGCTCTAGACTGTTCTCAATGGTAGCAGATGACAGAACGAGGAGTAATGGTCTCAAGTTGCAGTGGGGGAGGTTTAGATTGGATATTAGGAAAAACTTTTTCACTAAGAGGGTGGTGAAACACTGGAATGCGTTACCTAGGGAGGTGGTAGAATCTCCTTCCTTAGAGGTTTTTAAGGTCAGGCTTGACAAAGCCCTGGCTGGGATGATTTAACTGGGAATTGGTCCTGCTTTGAGCAGGGGGTTGGACTAGATGACCTTCTGGGGTCCCTTCCAACCCTGATATTCTATGATTCTATGATTCTATGATTCTATATAGACTGAGACAAACAACTGGGATAAACAACTTGTGTACCACCTTACTTGTTTCATAACATCTGTTTTGTTACCTCCTGTTCCTGATATCTTGGACAAAACATCCCTATTCATTATTTTGTCAAACAATCTATCTGTTCTAGCTGGAATATATTTAGGTAAATACCTAATGCCTAGTACACTAGCAGCAACTTTACCAAGTTCATGTACTGGCCAATGAACTTGTAAGCATCTGCTTGAATATATGGCCTGACTTTGGTTCACAGCCCCTAGTCAGGCCTCAGATCTTGCACCAGGCTGAGTACTCTAGTCTCTCTCTCTCTTCTATAGCCTGACCTGCTAGTAGCAGCCCTGCAAGCTACTGTATACAAGGAATACAGGACAAGGTGTCAGAAGTAAAGGTAGCCTAACAGGTGCCTTTTGATGAGAACAGAAACATAAGGAATACAAACAAGGGTTGAAAACAGAAGGAAAAACAAAACAAAAACCAACAAAAAATGCAGAAGTTCATCAATGCTCTCAGAACTTCAGCTTTGACAGATCTTCAGAATGGACAGACTGGAAGCAGCATTTTGCAAGATTTTGCATTGGTACTAAATCGCTCAAGGAAACTAGAGAAATTCAGGTATCATCATTAATGTATTCTATGGGGAAAACAGGCAGAAGATATCTTCAGCTCTTTTCCTTTACTGACCATTGTCATAAATATAAAGGGAAGGGTAAACCCTTTAAAATCCCTCCTGGCCAGAGGAAAAATCCTCTCACCTGTAAAGGGTTAAGAAGCTAAAGGTAACCTCACTGGCACCTGACCAAAATGACCAATGAGGAGACAAGATACTTTCAAAAGCTGGGAGGAGGGAGAAAAACAAAGGGTCTGTGTCTGTCTGTATGCTGCTTTGGCCGGGGACAGAACAGGAATGGAGTCTTAGAACTTAGTAAGTAATCTAGGTATGTGTTAGATTATGATTTCTTTAAATGGCTGAGAAAATAGCTGTGCTGAATAGAATATTCCTGTCTGTGTGTCTTTTTTGTAACTTAAGGTTTTGCCTAGAGGGATTCTCTATGTTTTGAATCTAATTACCCTGTAAGATGTCTACCATCCTGATTTTACAGAGGTGACTCCTTTACTTCTATTAAGTCTTCTTGGAGGAAAACTGAATGCTTTTTCATTGTTCTCAGATCCAAGGGTTTGGGTCTGTGGTCACCTATGCAAATTGGTGAGGATTTTTACCAAACCTTCCCCAGGAAGTGGGGTGCAAGGGTTGGGAGGATTTTGGGGCGAATGACGTGTCCAAACTACGTTTCCCAGTAAACGCAGATAAAGTTTGGTGGTGGCAGTGGAAATCCAAGGGTAAAATAATTTTATACCTTGGGGAAGTTTTAACCTAAGCTGGTAAAAGTAAGCTTAGGAGGTTTTCATGCAGGTCCCCACATATGTACCCTAGAGTTCAGAGTGGGGAAGGAATCTTGACAACCATATACACAAAGATAGGTTTCAGAGTAACAGCCGTGTTAGTCTGTATTCGCAAAAAGAAAAGGAGTACTTGTGGCACCTTAGAGACTAACCAATTTATTTGAGCATGAGCTTTCGTGAGCTACAGCTCACTTCATCGGATGCATGCCGTGGAAACTGCAGCAGACTTTATTTATACACAGAGAATATGAAAAAATACCTCCTCCCACCCCACTGTCCTGCTGGTAATAGCACCTGGATTTGTGCAGGAAATGGCCCAACTTTATTATCATGCACATTGTGTAAAGAGTTGTCACTTTGGATGGGCTATCACCAGCAGGAGAGTGAATTTGTGTGGCGGGGGTGGAGGGTGAGAAAACCTGGATTTGTGCTGGAAATGGCCCACCTGATGATCACTTAAGATAAGCTATTACCAGCAGGACAGTGGGGTGGGAGGAGGTATTTTTTCATATTCTCTGTGTATAAATAAAGTCTGCTGCAGTTTCCACGGTATGCATCCGATGAAGTGAGCTGTAGCTCACGAAAGCTCATGCTCAAAATAAATTGGTTAGTCTCTAGGGTGCCACAAGTACTCCTTTTCTTTTTGCATATACACAAAGATGACTATGAAAGTGTTCTGGCTATGGTTGATATATACTTTAGAGAAATGTGGTTTATGAAAGGGTGTGTTTTCGCTAGAGAATTAAAGAACCAGGGGAATCTGTTGAATCTGTTATAAGAGATTTGCATGCCTTGGCAGAAAGCTGATCTGAGGACTGTAAAACAGGACATTGGAGATAAGTCACTCACAGCTGCTAAAATTAAAATTAAAACAGACTTCACCCTATACACAGCTATCCAAATAACAAAACAGATTTGAGCTAGGGAAGCAACACAAGCAACTTGCCAACCCTGAACCAGCTTAGAAGTAGTACAGAGATACATCATGAGTGGTAATATAAATTATCATAAAGCCCAGAGATTGAGGGACAAATTCCAGGATAATTACAAAACCTTTCAGACTAAATGCACAAAACAGGGACGAATTCATAGCTCCAAAATGGGTGTCCAGCCAAAGGTGTAAGATGTAGTAAATACACAAAATATATCGGGGGTAGCCGTGTTAGTCTGGATCTGTAAAAGCAGCAAAGAGTTCTGTGGCACCTTATAGACTAACAGACATATTGGAGCATAAGCTTTCGTGGGTGAATACCCACTTCGTCGGATGCATGTAGTGGAAATTTCCAGAGGCAGGTATAAATATGCAAGCAAGAATCAGGCTAGGGATAATGAGGTTAATTCAATCAGGGAAGATGAGGCCCTCTTCTAGCAGTTGAGGTGTGAACAGCAAGGGAGGAGAAACTGCTTTTGTAGTTGGCTAGCCATTCATAGTCTTTGTTTAATCCTGAGCTGATGGTGTCAAAATTGCAAATGAACGGAAGCTCAGCAGTTTCTCTGAAGTCTGGTCCTGAAGTTTTTTTGCTGCAGGATGGCTACCTTTAAATCTGAAAAAAATCACAATCTTTAAATCACAAAATATAGACATTTTCCAGCTGTTTGCTGCACAAAGGCAGTTAAGGAGCTGATTACTCTAAAGAATAAGAGCATAAGAATGGCCATACTGGGTCTGACCAATGGTCCATCTGGCCCAATATCTAGTCTTCAGTGCCAGATGCTTCAGAGGGAATGAACAGAACAATTTCAAGTGATCCATCCACTTTCACCAGTCCCAGCTTCTGGCAGTTGGAGGTTTAGGGACACCCAGGACATCCCTGTCCATCTTGGCTAATAGCCATTGAGGGACCTATCCTCCACAAACTTACCTAATTCTTTTTTTTAACCTGTTTATACTTTTGGCCTTCACAACATCCCCTGGCAACCAGTTCTATAGGCTGACTGCATTGGATGAAGTATGTCTTTGTTTGTTTTAAACCTACTATCTAATTTCATTGGGTGTCCCCTAGTTCTTGTGTGATGTAAAGGGGCGAACACATTCTTATTCACTTTGTCCCCACCATTCACAGTTTTATAGACCTCTATCATATGTCCCTTATTTGTCTCTTTTCCAAGCTGAACACTCTGCCTTATTTAAATCTCTTCTCTTATAGAAGCTGTTCTATTCTAATAATTTTTGTTACCCTTCTGTGCATATTTTCCATTTCTAACATCTTTTTGAGATGGGGCAACCAGAACACCTTGCAGCATTCAAGGTGTGGTTGTACCACAGATTTATATAGTGGCATTATGATATATTCTGATTTATTATATATACCTTTCCTAGTAGTTCCAAATATTCTGTTAGCTTTTTTGGCTGTTGTCACAGAGAGTGGGTGTTTTCAGAGAACTATGTGGATGACTCCAAGATCTTTCTTGAATAGTTACAGCTAATTTAGACCCCATCATTTTGTAGAACAGTTGGGATTTTTTCCCCCAAGAGATATTGTATTCTGGTAACCATGTTTGTGATAACAAAACCTGCCTGGAGAGTGAAACTGAATATTTATGGAAAAACTGACTTCAAAATTGATTCAGAAGCTGATGTAAGTCATCTCAGAAGGGCTTTACAATCATCTTCAATTCCTCCCACAGCGGAAATCCCTGACACAGCCCTGACTAGCTCTGGAGGTATGCTGAACTGCGTGGGTCAGTTCATCACAGAAACAATTTACAATCTGAATGAAAAGTTTTTGCCTTTGTATGTGATCAAAAGCCAACAACTCTTTCAGCCACAGCATGGCAGCCATGACAGGCCTAGTGAGAAAGGTGGAAGAACTCGACAGAATATTTGGTGCTATTGGACTTCTTTAAAGCAGATCCAGTACAAATAACCTTAAGAGAGTACTGAACCATATAGTGTACATGCAGCTTGCAGGATTCGTATCCCATTGCTTCATAAAGTGCAAAATAAGTTAAAGAAAATAGAACATATTGGCATAATTGAGGAAAACCTTTGAGCCAACAGTATGGCATGTCTCTCGGTACCAGTTATAAAGAAAATGGAAAACTATGAATGTGTGGATTGGATTCTTTTACACTGATAGACCATTTTGTAACTCTCTCATCAACCTGGATCAAGCACTGCTGAGATGGCAACATCTTTTGATAAGGTTAATATTATTTAACCCAATTGCTAAATATGTTCATGGAAAAATATGGTGGTAGCAAACACTTTGTCACAGAGCCCAGCATTGCACTTGACTACCCATGGGCTTGAACATGACATAAAGACGTACATAGATGCTGTGGATACATACAGACTAGTGTCAGAAAAGAGACTACACTAGCTACAAAAAGCAATCCTGTCAGACACATCTTCAAGAAGTTCTAAGTTGCATTAGGGCTGATTGGCTCAAGGTATCTACAGGACAGTAATGAAGTGACAAACTATTGTGCAGTATGTGGACAATTAAGTGAGTAAAATGGACTTATGATTAAAGGCTAAATCAAGCCATAAAGACTGAATATTAATTCTGAATACAGTGAGAGGAGAAATCCTAAACCTCATTCATGAAGGACATCAGGGACTAATTAAATACCGTGGACGGGCCAACCTAACCCGTCAGGGTGGTGGCCAGGCATCAGCAAGGACCTAAAGAATAAAATAACCACGTGAACATTGCAGAACTAACAGACCAACTCATCGCAAAACACCTTTAACAACTCTTCTACAGAACTTGGAAGAGACTAGCTGCAGATTTATGTGAATTCAGAGGATATGATTACCTGGTTGTACTGGACTTTCCCTCCATGCCCCAGGTATATAGAAATAATATACTTCAAAGACCTAATATGTTGCAGTGTTATTGAGAAACTGAAGGGCACTTTTTGTGCATTTTGGTACTCCAGAACAACTAGTGACAGACAACAGACCACAATTCACTATTGTGGAATGTAAGTCATTCCAAACAAAATATGATTTTGATCTTATTACTAGTTGTCCTCATTACCCACAAGTAAAAAAGGGTCAGAGCTCTACAGACAGCCAAGACAATCTTACAGGAGGAAGATCCACTTCTTTCTTTTCTAAGCTGCAGATCAACACTGATAACACTATTGGATATAGAACAGCACAGCTCCTGATGGGAAAACCACTCTGAGCTTTTCCAACTTTTCCAAAGTTGTTATCTCCAAAGTGACTACACATGAAGAGAGTAGCCAAATCAGATAAAAGCTTATGAACACTTTTATAACAGATGTCACTCAGTTGGAGAACTGCCAGACCTAGAACCTGGTGACTGTGTTTTTGTCAAACCGTCTGGGGAAAAAAAATGAACTCCAGCTGTCTTAAAGAGAATTCATCACCCAGATCATATGTGATTGATGCAAACAGTGGAGAGTTCAGTAGAAACAATCAACATCTTTATTTTATTTCTCTGGCCATGTCTACACTACCGGTAGATCAGCGCTGCTGCAATCGATATAGTGGGTGTTAATTTAGGGGGTGTAGTGAAGACCGGCTAAATCAACAGCACTGGGCTCTCTAGTCAACTCTGGTACTCCACCAGAATGAGAAGATAAGGTAAGTTGATGGGAGAGCATCTCTCCTCAACGCAGCACAGTGTAGACACTGTGGTAGATCATAACTGGAGTAGCATAACTTAGGTCGACTTACCACTGTAGTGCAGAAAAGGCCTCAAAGAACAGTCAATGGAGAAAGGTCTATCGATGGCAGATGAAAAATAAGAAGAGACTCTGATTCCAAACAAACCAGAAACACTTGTTGTAACTGTTTGGACAGCTATTTGATCAAGTTGTCACTCATTCTGGTCAGCTAATTAATTCAGATACATACTGAACTTTAATGATAGCGTGATGGGGTAAATATCATAAATGGTAGGAAAGTAAACTGGGAGATGGAATGGAATGCTAACACTATTATGTTCAGCCACTAGACGATGCTGTGTGTAACATACCTTACCTTTGAGGATAACTGCTATAGTCAGCAGCACATTAAAGTATCTCAGAAAACACATCTCTATGCTTGAAGCTCTGTAGCCATTCCAAATCTAGTGCAGAAACCTGCCCTTCTAGTAGCAGCCCTGCAATGTACCTTGTACAAGGAATACCTGACAATCCTCTTGAAGACACAGGTTCAGCTACTATCTTTGTCAGTGACTCTTACTGGCCTCTTCATGAGTGATCTCTTCCGCCAGCTAATTCTGCATCTTGCCCTGTTCCTCCAGCAACTCCTTCTGCACATCTCACATCAACTGAAGCTTAACCTGTCTAAAACTGAATTCCTGATCTTCCTTCTGAAACCATGTCTACTGCTTTCAATCTCTGATATCCTCCTTGGCATTCAGGTCTGTAAGCTAGTAGGCTTCTTGGAATCCTTCCTCTCCTTTGCCTAGCACATCCAGGCAAATCTTTTCCATGTCCAAACCTTGCCAATGCTTATGTAACATTTCTAAGATCCCTTTCTTTCTGACCAGACATCCAAAACCCTCATCCCATCCTTAATTATATATCTCCCTGTCTGTTACCAAGAATATCTTCATGACTTCTTCCATGATATCCTTAGACATGGACTGCTTTCCATGGACTGATCCATTAGGCTACCCCCCTCTCATTCAAATCTGTCTCCCCAGAGAAATCGGTGAGCTAATGATGACTAGTCTGAGGGGAATGTCTTCTTGTAGCTCTCTCCCTCCAGCTTTCTTATGTAACTTGTCTTATGTAATATGATTGTACAGCTCTTGGTACAATGGGGCCTGACTGAGACTTCTGGGCTTTACTGAAATATCAATATTTAATAATCATAATTACACATGCTTATATTCTTTGATTTGTTCATCAGTCCCCTCTGAAGTTTATTATATTGCCTGTCTGTTTGACCTTAACTTGATCATAAAGGAAAATCTATAGTCATAAGGTTAACAATCAGGAACATTCAGGGCCAGCTCCAGGCACCAGCTTTCCAAGCAGGTGCTTGGGGCGGCATTCCTAATGGGGCAGCAGTCCATGTCCCGCGGCAGCAATTCAGCAGCAGCTCCGCCACGGCAGCTTTTGGGCAGCAGCTCCGCCGCCCCTCCAGGAACGGCGGCAATTCGGCAGCAACTGCTTGGGGTGGCAAAACTGATAGAGCCACCCCTGGGAACATTCAAACCTAACTAAAGATTTTAACAGGTTTCAGAGTAACAGCCGTGTTAGTCTGTATTCGCAAAAAGAAAAGGAGTACTTGTGGCACCTTAGAGACTAACCAATTTATTTGAGCATGAGCTTTCGTGAGCTACAGCTCACTTCATCGGATGCATACCGTGGAAAATGCAGCAGACATTATATACACACAGAGATCATGAAACAATACCTCCTCCCACCCCACTGTCCTGCTGGTAATAGCTTATCTAAAGTGATCATCAAGTTGGGCCATTTCCAGCACAAATCCAGGTCAGGTTTTCTCACCCTCCATCCCCCCACACACAAACTCACTCTCCTGCTGGTAATAGCCCATGTAAAGTGACAACTCTCTTCACAATGTGCATGATAATCAAGGTGGGCCATTTCCTGCACAAATCCAGGGATTTGTGTACCAGGATAGTACCATTTACATGGACTATTACCAGCAGGAGAGTGAGTTTGTGTGTGGGTGGGGGGATGGAGGGTGAGAAAACCTGGATTTGTGCTGGAAATGGCCCAACTTGATGATCACTTTAGATAAGCTATTACCAGCAGGACAGTGGGGTGGGAGGAGGTATTGTTTCATGATCTCTGTGTGTATATAATGTCTGCTGCATTTTCCATGGTATGCATCCGATGAAGTGAGCTGTAGCTCATGAAAGCTCATGCTCAAATAAATTGGTTAGTCTCTAAGGTGCCACAAGTACTCCTTTTCTTTTTTTTTAAAGATTTTAAGAAGCTCGTGGGTGTAATTAAAAAAAAAAAAGGTTAGATCCCTCCAAATATGGCTACTGATAGCCTGTTATCTTTTTTGCCTCCTAGCAGACAATATTCATTTAGAGTATGCTCATGGAAGTTACTGAGCATCCTCCTCTTTCTTTAATATAAAAATCTTTAACATTTTCACAAATACATTTTCAATAGACAGTCTGCATCTAGAAATAATATCTAGTACTTACATAGAGCTTCCAACCTTCAAAGCATTTTATAGACCATTACGAAAGCATATTAAGAATATAAATAGAGATATAATTCGCTGCTGCCTTGCATAGTCATTTGTACCTGTGCAAAGTGTGTGTGTAAAAATGGTACCAAATCAAACTTCTGAATTCACATGTGGCTCTGCCTCCATGTCCTGTGGATAGTTTACTTTTGCAATGATTTATAAAAATTACGACTTCTGTATCCAAGGAACTCTGACACTCCAAACTGTGGATCTTGCTGTTCAGCCTCACGAAAGCTTATGCTCAAATAAATTGGTTAGTCTCTAAGGAGCCACAAGTACTCCTTTTCTTTTTGCGAATACAGACTAACACGGCTGTTACTCTGAAACAAAACAGCAGACATTCAAGTAAGCTAAACTGAGAGCTTTGGTGTTTTAGGTTTCTAGAAACTTTCAGTGAAATTAGGTGGTGTCCATTGGGCATGGTTGTTTAACGTCTTCTAGCATGTTCAGAAAGACTGACTGAAAAGGCATCTTATTCATATCTCAGTTAGTTCCAGTGATGTCATTCTCCAAGCCAGCTCTTTTCCTGAACTTTGGGGAAGTTTGGATCCAGATCCAGACCTGAATTTCACAGCTCCTGCCTATTTCTATAATGGATCAAACTAGTAGACTGAGTATTAATGTCAACCATATAGCCAGTGGTGAAAGAGCTCACTACTTCCATTCTTTGTGAAAAAGGAAAAGTTCTTCTATAAACGGCTTCAGTGGCGTAGATTGCCTGCCCAGATTTCCTCTGGTGACACTTGGGAAATCACCATAACAATACATGAACTTGGATTTTGGAGGTAGTGAGCTCCCAGAGAGGCATGTGCTCATTTTTCAAGCAGCAGGACTCTCTGCTCTAGGGTCCTAAATGCTTTTGTCTCCCTATCCATGAGGACTTTGTTAGAGACTGCAGAGGATAGCAGCAGAGCTGAATGGATTCTGGGGAGGCTCCACCTCCCATCCAGCTTAAGGATTCAGCTTTAAGGTGGTCAGTTGGTGGCACCTCCAGGCAAGCAGGTAGATCTTTTGGGACTGGAGACTTGGACTACTGCTACTCATTGATCCAAATCATAAGTGGGGTTTGGTGGATGGGTGAGGTGATGCAGCCAGTGGACTATCTGTAGGATGTTTTCAATGGTGGGTGGGAATGTGATTACATGAACTGCTACCAAATGTACAGGTGGTTTTGCTTTTTTCAGATTTTTATTTGCATATATGTTCTGTGCTGTCTTGCAAGCTTGACTATGTTCCCTTTCTCCTAATAACAATTCCCTTGTTTGTACAGTCTTGGAGTGCTTGTGAATGGGGCCTGCTAAGGGCACCTAGGGAAGGTGAGTTTAGTTTTCCCAAGTTTCTCAGTAGGGGTTTCAGCTAATTTAATTTGTTGGGAGGAACCACAGATATATTGTATGTGGCCCTTTTCGATCACCTGCCAGAAGGGTTACATTAACACACCAGAGTTTGGAGGAACAATTGATTTCAATAGGTGTGAGACACATAACCTGCTTAGGTGCCAAGTGGGATTTTTTTTTTAAAAGCATCTATCTGCATCTTTAGGCACCTAAATAACATTTTAAAAATCTGGCCTTGAGGCATTTAGGGGGCTAAGTCTAATTGAAACTCAATGGAACTTATGTTCCTAAATTCCTAAATCCATTCTGAAAATGGAACCTATGCTCCTAAGTCACTTTGATACTTTTGAAACTTCCCCCCTTGCTCCATTACTGAAGAAATTAACTTGTGTTAGTTAGACCTTCTGCTATCGATGTAAGCAGCAGATACTGACGGTCCAGTGCATATCTGACCTGAGGTAGGAAAGTAATGGAAGAATTTTAAGAGTGGGAACTAGGAAAACTAAGTTGAATGTTTGCATTTCCATAAATATTTGTTTACAATTTTAAAGGGTGGGTCTAGAAGCAGAGAGGAGTTGTGACTTCTTGTAAAATGCTATGATTTCACTGAGGGTCTGATCCAGTTCCCATTAGAATTAATATGTGGAGGAGGGGAGAAGAGTTGTCCATTAGCTTCAGCAGTAGCAGGATTGGAGTTCTTATTCTTAGAGCCAGCCATGATCTGGTGCATGATCATAACTTCATAGGGGAGTAAGGGAAAAATGTCACACCCCTACTAACTTATGAGCCCTTCCAGATGGGGGAGGGAGATCAGGATCCATTTGGCTGATTCTGTAAGCAAGTATGTGTGGAGGAAGTGCTAGGCAATGGGCTGTGGGTGAAAATTTGACTCAGTCACCTCAGTGCACTTGCCAGCACTGCTGAGCTGAAGTGAGAGGGGAAAGATGCTGCAAATGGTAAGAGTCTATGCAAATCATAGCCACCTGAAGCAATGGGGAGCGGAGGAACCTCACTGACCCAGTCTCCCTGGGGCTTCAAAGTTGGTAGCACAATTATGTGTTTCTCTTTCATAGGGCTGTCCCTAAAGGCATAATCTATCCATAGGTAAAGCAATTCAGCCTGGTATTGAGTTGTAAGGAGTCCCATTAACACAGGAGGCTTACCAATTCCTCTAACTAATGCCTTTTCTTGTAAATAGCTTCACACATTGCTGAACAAAATGTGAATAACCTCAAATATAGTTATGTTTGAGATAATTCTAAATAACTGCCTTATTTATATGTGTATAGATTGGCATCATGGCAGGATCTCTTACAATAAAATACAGCATAACTATTTACTAATGATACTTTGACTTGAAATACTGCCAAGATGTTTAAATTGGTATCCACCTATTTTTAGCTGGGAAGACTGCAAACAGTTCACAAAATAAGCCCCAGTTGCAATAACAAGAAAAACTGACTTCAACCAAATGCTCGCAATGGGTGAATTTCCACCTACTCATTGCAAATAGAATGAGATCATAAACAGTGGGAGGCTGGCCTGTCTCTAATTTTAATTGTTTTATTTTGCAAGTCGCAGCCTGATTAGATTGAGGATGGTAGGCAGATATAATTTAATTTTAGCACTAGACCCCCTACAGGATGGCTTACAAAGGATGACAAGCCTTGGTAAGAATAGACTGTTTTAGCAAATCTGATGCATGTTAAAATCTTGTTACTCAATTTATCTACAGAAACTTCTGCTTGTAGTTCAGAGCCTGAAATTTCTGAAAATGTTACAGTGAAATTCACCATGTAATGTTACATCACTGTTCAGCATACTGATATCCCTCATGAGTTTTTATGAAGATCCAATGAAATCTACCTTGGTAGATTTCATGGGTAAGTTTATTTTCCTGGCAACATTCTCTCAGTGGATTATTGTTATATTTTACAGTTTAGTAAATAGGAGTAAAGTAGCCATTCCAAAATTAAGATTAAAATAGTTTCCATCATAAATCTGATTAAAATATATAAACAAAGGAGTACTTGCCTCAAAACTGGCAGGTAGGTTTGACGCGAAAGTGGATTTTTTTAAATCAAATTTTACAAGTTTGACTAGGTGTTCCTGAGTTACATTCCCCTAAAACTAGAAGTGTCTACTAGAGTTAAACGTAAAACCAATTAAACAAGTTTATTTTAAAACTGCTTGTTACAATTAGCAAATTTTTTTCTTCCTCTTTTGCTGGATCCCTGTTTGAGAATGGAAGGTGGGAGAAAGCTAAGGAGTTGTCTGCACCATGAGGCAATGCACATCAGAGGGATGTAAATGTAGAGTGCTCTAAAGGTGTGCTCTGACTGTTCTCTGTGGTCCCTTCTCACATGCTCTAGAGTCTAAAAATACCTAGTGCACATTGACATAGTGCTGTTTCAAATGGGACTATGTCAGTATTCACTAGGTACCTTTTAAAGCACATCAGCAGAGTCAACACAGAATAGTTGGAATGCAACCCTTTAGAGTGCTTTACACCCCAGTGGTGTGTATTGCTGCACCATGTAGACAAGCCCTAAGTTAATTTGATTCTCATAGTTGAGGGTAGAATGCTCTCATCTCTCCCACCAGTCTACCTCGTAGCCTCAATAACCTTCCCTTCCGTGAACCTCCTAAGTGCTCACTTCTTGCAGACCTCAGGAAGTCCTCAGAAGAATTGGGGCCGGGGTGGGGGGGGGAGAAGCGTGGAAAGCAGAGAAGGGCATGGGGCATCAGACCTGGGTGGGTGCTAGAATCCTTGTAGAAGGATTCTAGCACAGGCAGGGGCATGGACAAATTAAAGAAGTCACCAAGGAGGTGGGTGGTGAGGAGGAGCATAATGGGACAAGAGAGACTGGGGAAGATCAAATTGAACAGTTTTGTCTGAGGATTATTTAGGGGAATTTTCAGGGTCTTGCCCACCTTTCTTCAAGCCTTGGGATGCTTGCTAAAGGTCCACTTGTTTTACAGTCTCATGTAAGAGAAGCTATAACTCTTCAGAGTAAGGGTGGTATCCTGCATAATGGATCTCTGCCTGTGGACTTGAAACACTAGCACATTACAAATACGATTTTTTTTTAAAAGGAAGCCAAGCTTAAATGTGGTAGGTAGGTATTTTGAATCTTTCCCCTAGTTTAAATATGCTGTCTTTATTATGCTTATAGCAGAATAAAACTGTACTGTGACTCATACATACAGTGACATATTTTGATTTCCCTCCACTTTTGAAAGGGTGACATCTATAAAACAACATATGGCTGATCTCACACCTGCCTTCACTATAGCATCTGTCTGTTGCAGAACACATTTAAATGTAACCCTTCTGCCAAATGGAGTTGGCAGCAATGAGGGCCAGCTTCAGTATCTAGGGGTTCCTGTTAACAATTCAAAACAGAACCAGCTTGAGTCCCCACCCAGTAATATGGGAAAATTACACATCACCCCTGGGCACCTCTAAGAGGCAGTACTTCCCTACCTGCAAGCACTGAGCATGTGTATAACAAAGAAAACTTTTAATAACAAGGGAGAAGGAACCCAGCATTATTTTGGGAAAACACCACAACCATGTTCAAAAGCATACGACCACATGCAGAGTATGTTGGGCAGTGTCCTTTAACTCAGTTTCTCACCTTAGGGTGTGAAATTGACAACAAATGTTCCTTTAACACACCATTCCCCTCCCCCTCTGTTATACTCAACTCATAGTTGCTGTCCTTGGTCAATGAAGACCCAGAGTTCAGAGGTGCAGCCATGTGAATTCATCTCCCATGGTGGAGGCAGTGCCCAACAAGCAATGCCTCTACTGCTGGGCCACTACTTCAGTGGGCTCACTCTGCCATCATTGTCTGCTGCTGCTGCTGGCCACTGTGCTGTCATCTATCGTGCCACCATTTGCTGCTGCTGTCACTGCTGTCCCACTCTGCTGCCCCCATCTCACTGCTGCAATATCACATTCTGAGGTTCCACCGCTTAACCCAGTTCTCAGATTTCAGAAGCTAATGGGGAACCTCACTGCTAGTGCAGGCTGTGCAATCTCTTTCACTGTAGCACTATCCCTGACCAAATCTAAGCCTCAGCACCTGGTTATCAGTGATTTCAGCTCCAGGGCTCACTAAACAAAACAAGGACTCCCAATTGAGTCTAATCAGCTCTGTCTTTAAACAGTGGGGAGGGGAGGATCCAGTGGTGTCTAGGACTCCTTACACACAGCCCAAATAGGAACACCTGTCTCCATCCTCACTCTCACTGGGATTTGGCATCCCTACCCCCTGCTTAATGAGTGAGTTTCAATTTACGGGGAATTCCCTCAGTCAAGACAGGCTAAGCAGATTTCTGTTGCCCTTTACTCATACAATAAGGATAACAACATTTCATCACCCCTGCCCTCAATACTAAAGTTATTTGTAACCCAACCAAATTTGTGATTTGTAACCCAGCCCACCAAAATTGATCAATTTGGCAAAGCAGCTGAATACCTAGGCAGAGTAGGTGTGTTTATGCAAATATGGTCTGTTCCTGAAGTATTTTCCTCATCACTAGATATCAGGGAAGAGCTCATTCAGACTCTGTTTACATAAATATTATTTAATTATTCTTACTTATGCCTAACCACCTCTCAATTCCATACTATAAAGTAACTGAGGACATAATGATTCATACCAGGGCAACTTGCCTGAATGTAGTTGAGAACTGGAGCAGAAGACACCAACATTCTACCCCTGACCTCTTGTACAGAGACAAGATGCTACATATACTGCATATGCAATGCCCACCATCCTGGCCAACCTCAGGGACTTTCAGAGTGAAAAGCATGCATGTCTACAGCTTGAGCTGAAGAGTCAGTCTCTCAAACTGAGAGCTGTAACAGACCCATATTGTGAGTGAGCATGGGGAGGGGGAGAGGGAGAGAAAGAGGGACACAACACACACTGACCAGGCTAATGGTTACATATGTACATAAATAACCAATTCCACAATAAGCAAAAACTGTTTTAGTTTATACCTTCCTAAACTAACTACCTGTTGGTTGGTTTTCCTGTCTTTCTGCCCCCTTCGGATTGTAAATTGTATCAAGTTACCGATCGACTTACTTTGTCCCACTGTTATCTTCTGTCCTCCATCTCCTCTTGCACCATTTGGCCTTGAACATATCACTGGAGCTCCTGAAGATACTCTTGTATCTACATCACTGAAGAGCAGACAGAGAGATTATATGCATTTCCACAGGAAAGCTGCACTCTTTCCTCCTGAGATATTTCTATATTAAACTACCAAAGATCATGCTGAAGTTTGAAATAATGGAAATACAGGAAAGGTACAGATGAGGCTGACAATGTACTAATAAAGAAATAAGGTACAACATTGTAAATTAAAGAGAGATTCAGCCTTGACCTTGAAACTCTATTTTTCCCCCTTACTCTGTAACAGTAACAGAGAAATAGACACTCCAACAAAAAAGATCTTCAACGCTGAAAAAAGGCCAGCAGCAGACAAAGAGGTCTATAGGAGAGAGAAGCCTGCTAGGAGAAGTGGATGTTCAGAAGTGATAGCTAGATATACAGAGAGGATGAAATTCAGAGGTGATGTGTAAGGTGATGTAATTTAGATTCCCTTACACTCAGACTCCTTTAAACCTTTTTATACCACTCAGCCGGTACGTAAGGGAGCAGCTAATGACATAACTCCCATACCTAGAAACTGTAAAATGTAATTTAAAGTAGGATGGGTGTTACTTTGCTATACTATCTTATAGCCCTTAGATATGTAAGCAAGTCTAAGCTAGTGTAAGGTGGTGTGTCTATTTTACATTGCTTTTTCAAAGCTACATAGATTCTTAGACTTTAAGGCCAGCAGGAACCATTATGATGATCTAGCTTGACCTCCTGCATAACACAGGTCATACAATTCACCAAGTAGTTGCTGCATCAAGCCCATAACTTCTGGCTATGTGCCAAATTTGAATTTGGTCCAGAGTTTACATGAGAGAAGGGAACAGTAGCTGAAAGAGGGAAATGGTTTAGCAGAGGGAGAGATTAGGATGAACTGAGAAGGCCTTGAAAGCTGAGAGAGTGGGGGCTCTGAACAGTAAAAACAACAACAGAGGGTACCTTGGGAGACTGCATGAATTCTTCAGGAAAGTAATATAACCACAAATGATGGTTTTCCTGCACTACGTTAGGTTGGGATGTTTTGGTATGAAAGTTCAGCTAATATAGAAGACCAGGGCTGGACCAATGATTTAAGTGTGAGCCCTTTTGGGAAATCTCCTTTTAGCTGGCTTAGGAATAGTGATGACAAATGACAAGAGGAGCTGCATGCAATCCCTTTTGGTTGAAATAGCAGGTTAGCCTGAAGCAGGTGATCTTTCAAGAGAAAGGGAACAAGGAAGACAACTGGGGGATTAACCCTCCGCTTCATTTACCAGGTCAGTCTCTTGACTGTACTTCTCTAGGCTTATTTTGTTCTGGCTTGAACTTTGTGACTGGCAACCTTAACACATCACTACTTTTAAAAAAAATAGTTTAAAACCTTCCTAAAGGGAGAGATTGTCTGTGCTGCAGCATCCACACTTAATGAGGCTACTGGTGACATTTTGAAACAGGTAAAGGTGTTGATTCTGAGGAGGTGGGTGGTGGTGGGAAGCAGAGCACACCTAATGCATTACTGATTAACTCCAACAGCTGCCCTTTTCCAGGGAGATACCCTCGACCCAGCAGGTATCCTAATAACAGCAACAGTAGGTCAAACAAAAGTAATTGGTGGAATATTCACCCTGTACAGTTGTTCTTGAACAGGTTTCCACCTGTTTGATTTTAGACATCACTTATAGGAATGTTCAGAATGAAAAGTGTGTAAAGTATGGCACTATGGGGCTGGTTCTGCAGCTCTGCATTATTTTTTCTTTTAGTTCTAGATACTTGTATTATATTCACAAAGACCAGTTCCTTGACTATAAATGACCTACACTTATTTCATCAAGGATAAAAGGCATTAGATTTTCAAAAGAGCATTTGATTTAAAGTGTGTGTGTTCATTCTGCTGTATGAGCTTGTTATAAAGCCAAGCTGAACAACTTGCAAATGTGAAGCATCTTGGTTTCCTACTTTTCAAACTCAGCAGGCTGTCTAATTTTGAATCTTATTTTTCTACTTGTGGTGGCCTACAAAGGAACATGGCTGCGCTAGTATTTTCCTATCCTTCTGCCCCATTGTGACAGAAGTTTCATTCCATCCCAGAAATGCAACAATATTTTGTACCTTTGAACATCAAAGAGGATGTGCTTTAATGGTGTGAATATAAGGAAAAGTGCCTTGAACTCCTGACTCGGAGTGAAATCAAATTAAAAAAAATCTGTAGGCTAGACAAAATCACCCTTTGACTTGGAAGTAGTGCTGAGGTAAACCCAGCTGGAGCTCCTGAAGGCATTTTGCCTGATTTTGGCAGAAAGGGACAAGCTGTGCTTTCATTCAAACCACTGCAAGTTGTGCATAACTCCAGCAAGTAGACTGTCATTGTGCCTGAGAACAGAATTTAGCCCCATGTTTTTTGGGATGCTGCTTCTGCTATACCCTTTGAAATGGTAAAGCATGTGTTCTCCCCAAACACATTTGATCTTATGCTATCCTGTTAGACACTTTTCCTACTGTTCCCCTCCTCATTTCTCATTCTTCAGCATCCATATTCCACTGACCTACATTCACTTATACCCACTCACTGAATAATTTACACCACCACTGATATTGCCTTGGAACTTGATCCAGTGGCTCAGTTCCTTAGCTGTGGCTGAAGAGCGCAGAAAAGAAGGAATTAAGCCACCCATGCACTCCCTTGATCTGTAGCTGTCTGAATGCCCTGGGCTAGGTTAGAGCAACCTTAGGCAGATGGTCTGAACTAACTTGCAGCAGATGCCAGCAGCCCCAAGGGCAGCCAGACATTGCCAAAGCATCTGGCAACCATGGCCAGTATCCAGCCATTCCCCTACACTAGTAGCCATGGGAGCTTTTATGCCAATGGAAGATCCACTTCGATTAGGGTGATCCTTCCACAAAGTGCCTACAGTGCAGTTCAGGATCTGGCTCAATGTGTTATAGCTTCAGCTTTCATGGTTGTTACAATGTTTTAGAATTAGCAGTTGTAACACAGGACTGTCAGAAGTATGGGAGAACACTGTACTTGGGAGTTGCGTATAATACATGGACTTGTTTGTAAATGTGAAAGTTGTAAAGGCTGACAAACAAGCCAAGGGTGGATTTAAGCCCATTAGGCTTTAGTTACTTGTAAATCTAATCACTGATAAACACAGAATATGTGATGGTGTGGTGTGCTATGAGAAAATATAAGCCTTAGCTCAGATCACTAAGATATGGACATACTGGTTTGGGTAAAACATGACCCAACTTGAGGCTTCTGCCCAAAATAAATTGGAAAATATTTAGTTATGTACTTCAGTATTTCTCTACATCCTGGTCCCAACTGGGACCCCACCTAGAAGGGAGAAAAGACCACAGGTGAGATTCTGCTGCCCTTACTCACCTAGAGCAGTATCACCAATTCAGTGAGAATACTTACCCTTATTGCTTATTACATGGCATCAGAATCTGGCTCCATGAGAACTTCCATTCCACCCTGAGTGGAGTCAGGGTGCCTATTTTTCATGAGATTTCAAGCCTAATTTTACAAACCTAAAAGGTCTGATTCATTCACACAAGATTCAGCTAAGCCTCTAGTACTGTCTGTTTAGCTGAATCTCTGAGATTATTAACAACTAACATCACTATAGTTATGGTGGATGGGGAAAATCTTTGTTCATATTTCTTTGTCCATACATATTCCACTATTTTCAGTGTATAGATTTATGTAGGTAACGGAAATGTTGCAAAGATCCTATAAAAAATGGTTCTGTCTTCTCATTTCCTTGATATTTACCTCTTTTTGACACCTTATGCAGAAACTAGAATAGCTGTAGTTTGCATCTGAAGTTTGACATACTGTATATCTGAACACAAATCAACTTGAAAATAATGTGATGGGAAGAAGTTAAACAAAATGATGAAAAAAATTAATGCAACTTACAAATCTACAGTCCGAGGTCATTTTGATTCAGCAGCTCTTTCATTAGTCCCTTGGCTCTTCCTCAAGTGCATTCCCAATCAGCAGCAGTGACTGTATGATGGGTTGCAGCAGTGATTGCTTTTTTTGAGGTTACCCTGGCAAACATCAGCGCAACAATGACTTCCCTTTAGGCTGCTGGACATAACTTATTTTTTGTATTGTGGTAGAGCATAGAAGCCTCATTCTTGATTGGGCCTTGCTGTGCTAGACGTTGTACAAATGCTTACTAAGTCATGGCCTACTAAGGTTTCTCCTCTCGACATAGCTTCTGTGTCTTGAGGAGGTGGAATACCTATGCCAATGGGAGCCCCAGGAGGATTGCAAGGGACAATAGGAATTGAGAGTACTTGCAGCCAGAGAGAACAGGGGATAGACTGGAGAATCGCACAATCACCAGGAAAAGGAAGGTCTACATGATTGGGGACTCCTTATTGAGAAGAAAAGACAGGCCTGTAACAAGAGCTGATCCAGAGAACAGAAAGGTGTGCTGTCTGCCGGGTGCAAAGATACAGGATGTGGACCTGAGGCTGAAGAGGATCCTAACGGGAGTGGGAAAGAATCCACTGATTGTCCTTCATGTGGGAACAAATGATACAGCTAGATTCTCGCTGAAACGTATTAAGGAAATGGAGGCTCAGGTGATCTTCAGTGGGATTCTGTTTGTTCCTAAAGAAGGTCAACAAAGGTGTGACAAGACTGATGCTCAACAGATGGCTCAGGCACTGGTGCTATAAGGAGAGCTTTGGGATATATGGCCACTGGGAAGCATTCATGGACAGAGGACTGTTCTTTTGGGATGGACTTCACCTGAGTAAGGAGGGAAATAGACTTCTAGGGTGGAGGCTGGCACAACTGCTCAAGAGAGCTTTAAACTAGGAATCTGGGGGAGATGGTTGGGAGATGTCCAGGTAATCTCCATGCCGGATTTTAACACTGAGAGGGAAGAAAACAAAATAAGAAAGGATACAGCCATGGGTAGGAGAATGGACATAAGGAGGAAGGGCAGTGTGGATACCAGCCTAATAGGTTATACTGGCTATAGAATGTCTGTGCCTAATAGGGTACAGAATGTGAGTGAGGCCAAACAGAAAAAATTAAGATGTTTGTACACTAATGCGAGGAGCGTAGGTAACAAAATGGAGGAACTAGAGCTACTGGTGCAGGAAGTGAAACCAGATATTCTAGGGATAACAGAAACATGGTGGAATAGTCGTCATGACTGCACTACAGATATCGAAGGGTATGTGCTGTTTAGGAAAGACAGAAATAAAGGCAAAGGTGGTGGAGTAGCATTGCATATCAATGATGAGGTAGACTGTAAAGAAATAAGAAGTGATGGAATGGATAAGACAGAGTCTGTCTGGGCAAAAATCACATTGGGGAAGAAAACTACTAGAGCTTCCCCTGGGATAGTACTTGGGGTGTGCTATAGACCACAGGGATCCAATATGGATAGAGCCCTCTTTAATGTTTTTAATGAAGCAAATACTAATGGAAATTGTGTGATCATGGGAGACTTTAACTTCCCAGATATAGACTGGAGGACAAATGCTAGTAATAATAATAGGGCTCAGGTTTTCCTGGATGCGATAGCTGATGGATTCCTTCACCGAGTAGTTGCTGAACCAACAAGAGGGGATACCATTTTAGATTTGGTTTTGGTGAGTAGTGAGGACCTCGTAGAAGACATGGTTGTAGGGGACAACCTTGGTTTGAGTGATCATGAGCTAATTCAGTTCAAACTAAATGGAAGGATAAACAAAAATAGACCTGGGACTAGGGTTTTTGATTTCAAAAGAGCTAACTTTAAAAAATTAAGGAAATTAGCTAGGGAAGTGGATTGGACTGAAGAACTTGTGGATCTAAAGGTGGAGTAAGCCTGGAATTACTTCAAGTCAAAGTTGCAGAAACTATCAGAAGTCTGCATCCCAAGAAAGGAGAAAAAAGTCATAGGCAGGAGTTGTAGATCAAGCTGGATGAACAAGCATCTTAGAGAGGTGACTAAGAAAAAGCAGAAAGCCTACAAGGAGTGGAAGATGGGAGGGATTAGCAAGGAAAGCTACCTTATTGAGGTCAGAACATGTAGGGATAAAGTGAGAGAGGCCAAAAGCCATGTAGAGTTGGACCTTGCAAAGGGAATTAAAACCAATAGTAAAAGGTTCTATAGCCATATAAATAAGAAGAAACAAAGAAAGAAGTGGGACCGCGAAACACTGAGGATGGGGTGGAGGTTAAGGATAATCTAGGCATGGTCCAATATCTAAACAAATACATTGCCTAAGTATTTAATGAGGCTAATGAGGAGCTTAGGGATAAGGGTAGGATTACAAATGGGAATGAGAATATGGAGGTAGCTATTACCACATCCGAGGTAGAAGCCAAACTTGAACAGTTTAATGGGACTTGTCAAGGTTCCTTACTCACTCTGAACTCTAGGGTACAGATGTGGGGACCTGCATGAAAGACCCCCTAAGCTTATTCTTACCAGCTTAGGTGAAAAATTTCCTCAAGGTACAAACTTTGCCTTGTCCTTGAACCCTATGCTGTCACCACCAAGCGTGTTAAACAAAGAACAGGGAAAGAGCCCACTTGGAGACGCCTTCCCCCAAAAATATCCCCCTAAGCCCTACACCCCCTTTCCTGGGGAAGGCTTGATAAAAATCCTTACCAATTTGCATAGGTGAACACAGACCCAAACCCTTGGATCTTAAGAACAATGAAAAAGCAATCAGGTTCTTAAAAGAAGAATTTTAATTAAAGAAAAAGAATCACCTCTGTAAATCAGGATGGAAAATACCTTACAGGGTAATCAGATTCAAAACATAGAGAATCCCTCTAGGCAAAACCTTAAGTTACAAAAGGAAATCTAATGCATGGCTAGCTAGATTACTTACTAATTTAAGGAGTTCCGAGCTGCATTCCTGATCTGTTCCTGGCAAAATCATCACACACACAGACAGATCCTTTGTTCCTCCACCCCCCCTGCCCTAGCTTTGAAAGTATCTTGTCTCCTCATTGGCCATTTTGGTCAGGTGCCAGCGAGGTTATCTTAGCTTCTTAACCCTTTACAGGTGAAAGGGTTTTGCCTCTGGCCAGGAGGGATTTTATAGTTCTGTATAAAGAAAGGTGGTTACCCTTCCGTTACTAAATCGGGGACCCCAGATAATCTTTATCCAAGAATATTAAAGAAACTGGCACATGAAATTGCAAGCTCATTAGCAAAAATTTTTAATAAATCTGTAAACTCAGGAGTTGTACCATATGACTGGAGAATTGCTAAAATAGTTCCTATTTTTAAGAAAGGAAAAAAAAGTTATCCGGATAACTACAGGCCTGTTAGTTTGACATCTGTAGTTTGCAAGGTCTTGGAAAAAAATTTGAAGGAGAAAGTAATTAAGGACATTGAGGTCAATGGTAATTGGGACAAAATACAACATGGTTTTACAAAAGGTAGATTGTATCAAACCAACCTGATCTCCTTTGAGAAGGTAACAGATATTTTAGACAAACAAAATGCAGTGGATCTAATATACCTCGATTTCCATAAGGCATTTGATACGGTTCCACATGGGAAATTATTAGCTAAATTGGAAAAGATGGGGATCAAAATGAAGATTGAAAGGTGGATAAGGAACTGGTTAAAGGGGAGACTACAACAGCTCACACTGAAAGGTGAACTGTCAGGCTGGAAGGAGGTTACTAGTGGAGTTCCTCAGGGATCTGTTTTGGGACCAATCTTATTTAATCTTTTTATTACTGACCTTGGCACAAAAAGTGGGAATGTGCTAATAAAGTTTGTGGATGACACAAAGCTGGGAGGTATTGCCAATACAGAGAAGGACCGGGATATCATACAGGAAGATCTGGATGACCTTGTAAACTGGAGTAATGGTAATAGGATGAAATTTAATAGTCAAAAGTGCAAGGTCATGCATTTAGGGATTAATAACAATATTTTTTGTTAAACTGGGAATGCATCGCTTGGAAGTAACGGAGGAGGAGAAGGACCTTGGAGAATTGGTTGATCACAGGATGACTATGAGCCACCGATGTGATGTGGCTGTGAAAAAAGCTAATGTGGTCTTGGGATGCATCAGGCGAGGTATTTAGTACCGTTATACAAGGCACTGGTGAGACCTCATCTGGAATATTGTGCACAGTTCTGGTCTCCCATGTTTAAGAAAGATGAATTCAAACTGGAACAGGTACAGAGAAGGGCTACTAGGATGATCCGAGGAATGGAAAATCTGTCGTATGAAAGGAGACTCAAAGAGCTTGGCTTGTTTAGCCTAACCAAAATAAGGCTGAGAGGAGATATGCTTGCTCTCTCTAAATATATCAGAGGGATAAATACCACAGAGGGAGAAGAATTATTTAAGCTCAGTACCAATGTGGACACAAGAACAAATGGATATAAACTGACCATCAGGAAGTTTAGACTTGAAATTAGAGAGAGGTTTCTAACCATCAGAGGAGCGAAGTTCTGGAACAGCCTTCCAAGGGAAGCAGTGGGTGCAAAAGATATATCGGGCTTCAAGACTAAGCTTGATAAGTTTATGGAAGGGATGATATGATGGGATAGCCTAATTCTGGCATTAATTGATCTTCAACTATTAGCGGTAGATATGCCCTATGGCCTGTGATGGGATGTTAGATGGGGTAGGATCTGAGTTACTACAGAGAATTCTTTCCTGGGTGTCTGGCTGGTGAGACTTGCCCACATGTTCAGGGTTTAGCTGATCGCCATATTTGGGGTTGGGAAGGAATTTTCCTCCAGGGCAGATTGGCAGAGGCCCTGGGTTTTTTTTTCCTTCCTCTGCAGCGTGGAGCACGGGTCATTTGCTGGAGGATTCTCTGCACCTCAAAGTCTTTAAACCACGATTTGAGGACTTCAATAGCTCAGACATAGGTTAGAGGTTTGTTACAGGAGTGGGTGGGTGAGATTCTGTGGCCTGCATTGTGTAGGAGGTCAGACTAGACGATCATAATGGTCCCTTCTGACCTTAAAGTATTCTACACTAAGAGCTACAGCAGCGCAGCTGCACCGGTGCAGTTGAGCTGCTGAGGAGCTGTAAGTGTAGACAAATCCAAAGAGCCATTCCCTTTTGTGAAGAGCTTGCAATCATAGAATCATATGGTTAGAAGGGACTGCAAGGGCATAAAGCAAAAAACCCTCCCCACCCCCCAAAACCCTGTGGCAGTGAGTGTCAGAGCCTGGCTCAACTGACTTGGGCTCACAGGACTTGCACAATTGTGCTAAAACTAGCAATGTAGATGTTTGCATTTGGGCTGGAGTCCGGGGTTCTGAGAGCCTGAACCTGGACTCCAGCCCAAATGCAAACATCTACACTGCTAGTTTTAGCCCTATAGTGCAAACCCAAATCAGTTGACCTGGGCTCTGAGACTTGCTGTCATAGTGGTTTTTGCAGTGTAGATATACCCTCAAAGTTGAAGGCTGCCATTTCAAGTTTCAGGAGTTTTTCCTGGTCTTTCTTGTCACGCTTTCTGGAGTGGCTCACAACCATGAGTGCCAACATCAGGGCAGATTGTTAAGAAACAGGGCACAAAATCCAAATTGGTTATTCGTTCTTTAATTAGGTTTCACCAACCAAGTATCAAGTGTGAACTTCTCAAGCACTGTAACAGTCTTACAAGGTAGTCACAGACTGTCCTCTTAGGCACTGTGGCCTGTCTTGCTACCCAACCAAGCCTGCCTTTATGATAAATTGTCCCTAACATAATGAATCACAACAATATTCAGGTTACTCCCAGTCCCAAAGGACTAGTCAGTTAACCCAGGTCAACTGCACCTCAGATCTCAAATCAAGACAGTGCTTGTAGCCAATCCTATAATAAACTAACTAAAGATTTTTTAGCTAGGAAAAAGAAATGAGAGCATTATTTACAAGGTTAAAGCAGGTAAACATCCACACAAATGGGAGGAGGTATTGTTTCATTGTCTCTGTGTATATAATGTCTTCTGCAGTTTCCACAGTATGCATCCGATGAAGTGAGCTGTAGCTCACAAAAGCTCATGCTCAAATAAATTGGTTAGTCTCTAAGGTGCCACAAGTACTCCTTTTCTTTTTACAAATGACTTAAATTCCCAAAAGTTATAGAAGCTGCTGTAATGTGCAAGCTCTAAGTCCTTTAGGGCTAACCCAAGCTAAACAGCTGGGGATCCCTTGCTTATGCTTACAAGTCTTACCCTCTCCCTGATGTCCAAGCAGCACAGGGGTAACAATTTCTTCTTGAAAGGGATTTTCATTGCATTCCCCCAGCGTTCAAGCTGTGATGGGACAAGCGTTTGTACTCAACAAAGTCTTTTGTTCCACAATGGTTTATCTGGTGTCTATAGGCCCTCTTTTGTTGGGCAGGAAATGACACCTCTTGTGGTAAACTAGTTTTTCACACTAGGTCATGATTCTCTCCTGACTGGGGGAGTTTCTGGTTTCATAGTAAACACTTGTATAATTACAAAGTAAAACACTTAAAGATTACTTTGACATGGGATACAGATTCTGTAAGTGAGATTAAGGCATGCAGCAACTCACAAGCATTTCATGAAGTCCAAACACTAAACACATCTCTAGAAATCGAATACCTATTTTAACAATACTAACACAAAGGTGAGCCAGACTGGTTTCCAGCTATGCATTTGTCCAGTGTTCAGGGGCCTAGGCATGAGCTGGCACTTGTTCTGCCAGCGTCACACTGCTAACGGGGTAGGGGGTTCTTTAGGGAAGCATGTGATCTCAGCCTAGGAGCAGTCAGTAGACAGCTAGTCTGGAAAAAGCCAGCTTAAAGCAAGGTGGGGGTGAGTTATACTGCTCTGTTTTAGGGAGTAGCCTGTTTTCTCTCTCTCTCTCTCTCTGTTGTTGGGTTCTTGTGTGGATGTTCTGAATTCTAGGAAATTAAGTAGTGTTACATTGCAACCTTTCACAAAGAGTATTTTATTCTAAGTTCTCTATGTGTACGCCATGGATATAACAAGGACCTTGCTGAATAAAGACCTAAAGCAAGATGGAGAGTTGGTTAGTTTTCTACATTTGGTGTCTATACAGTCAATGGCACAAATGGGAGCACTTCTTAACAAAGGTACTACCAATAAAAAGCTGAGGCTTAGTTATAATATTTTCTAACTTTCCAATACATTTAATGATGTATTGATGCTACGTATTTCTTACCGTAGTCCTTTAGCTAAGAAGAATCTAGTAACATTAAACACACAAAGGAAGACTAATTAATATCCCTTCTTTAGAAATAACTCATTTCACCGTTGTTGTGTTTAACAGCTCCTCAATTAGCACACTCACTAAAGTGTACTTTTGAACAAACTGATGAACTTTTTGCTTCTTGGTGAAGATCAATTTATAATGGGGAAATTAGTAAGTAGATTTACTATCTGTCACCAAATTATAGAGCTGGGTGAATAGATCTAATAAAAATCATTCTCAGCCTTCTCAGTAATGGATCTTACTCTGATGACCTTGAACAATGGCATTCACTGCAATGCAGCTCTTATTCCTTTATATGCCTAGTGAAAATTAATTTCAATAGCAATGAGAATACTATGTAGATTCTTCTGCTATGAGAGGTGAGCTAGAGTTACTAGTTCTCTGAGTGAAAGGAATGCCAGATTTCATATTTATCACATGCCCTAGGAGCAACAAGCACTATGAACCATGGAAATGTAGTCATCAAAGAGTGAGAAAGACATGCTGTGAAGAACCCTGGGGATTTTAAAATCATATCAGGTTCAGAACAAAGTTTCTTTGGTTTTCTTTTAATATAAAGAGAACCTGAGTTAGGGTGTCTGTCAATCTAAAATGAAAACAACGAGGAGTCCGGTGGCACCTTAAAGACTAATAGATTTATTTGGCCATAAGCTTTCATGGGTAACCCCCCCCCCCGCACTTCTTCAGATGCATCTGAAAAAGTGCGGTTTTTTTACCCATGAAAGCTTAGACCTAAATAATCTTCAAGATGCCACCAGACTCCATGTTGTTTTTGTAGATACAGATTAACATGGCTACTCCTCTGAGTCTAAAATGGTGATTTTTTTCAGCCATTTCCATACCCCTTGTTACAACAGAAAATATTTTTTGATCACTCCTGAAATACTCCATAAAGAAAGAGGGTGATTGTGGCCTCCTCTGTACCTCTTTGACCACTACTTCACTTGCAGGAGGTGGTGCAATTCACAGAACCAGCCCCATTTTTCTTAGTGGAGGTACATCTCAATACTGGGTTAAAGAAAATCCTTACATTTTCATATATGGCTAGTAAAAAAATATAGTGCTGGGTGAACAGATTTAATAAGATCATTCTCAGCCCACTCACAAATGATGGATTTTTGGATACTGTTACTTATTTGGGGATACACCACACAGCAGCCCAGAAAAGGGTGTAGAATTTTAAAAAATGGTTTCAAACTGAGTTTTAGGATAAAGAGGAGACCTCAGACTTAAGCCTTGCTTTGAAGGCAATAAATCAGGAAACAATTCTTTTCTTTATTGAATAATTGTTTGTTTAGCATTGGCAATGTGTTTGGTGCTATACAATACAAGACATTTTTCCTTTTTAGAAAGGATTACAACCAAAAGGTAGACATACAGAAAATGGGACATTCTGGGAATCCTAGGGGTAGGGATAACAGTTGTGTTGTTTTGTTTTATTTTTTAATTATTAGCACACTGTAGATTTTTAAGAGGGTCTTGAATGGAGGGAAGGTGGAGGCGTGGTAAACTGGGGAGTGTGGGGTAACCAGTAGTTCTGTGCATATTGGGAAACTTGGAAACATTTATATTGTGTGACACATTCACACTACAAGCACAAGTGATGAAGGTTAGACAACGTTTGGTGAATATCAAACAAAACAGAATTTAGTTCGCTATGAAACTAGCTGGATAATGAAAATGAAGCTTTTTCAATTTTAGTCCACAATTAGCTCTTTACAAAAATCAATGTCTTATTTAATGTTAAGCAAAGTACATTAATATAAAGCACTGGCGTGGTAATGTATTGTTCTGGCCTTGGGTCTGATAATGTCAGTGGAACTCTGCATGGGTGCAAAGATCTATTACTAGCTAAGTGAGATCTCCTTTATTTTAAGTGATAGAAATCTCTCTTTGTATCCAAAGGTCCAGGTTCACATCTGGGTTTCTTTATGTGTGTGTTGTTTGTTATATGTAGATTTGTTACAGATTCATTCTGTGTTATTGAATTTAAAGTTCTATGAACTTTAGTTGCTTGGGATAAGCTTTGGCTAGTAGAGTGAAGGGAGTATAATGCAATGTACTGGTTTAATGTAAATGATCATGTTGCCCTGGAACGGCTGCCCAGACATGGAGAGGATAAGGGACTTACTACAAACCCACAGAAATCTCCTTTAGTTCAAGAGGTCTGTATTCTAGTCATTAATCATGCATTTTGTGTGTGTGTGTGATTTGTCTAGAAATTGTCTTTATTGTGTCTTTCATTCCAAAGCATGTTTGCAGATGCAGGGAACAGTACAGGATTGCAATTCATTCCTGTCAATGGCTTGTTCCTCCATGAAGCCCAGTCTGGTCATGTCCCTCTGCATGATGTCCCACCATCTAGTTGATGGTTGGCCTTTAGAGCAGACTGACCTTGACTGTAGACCCTAATTGCCTATTCTCCTTCTAACTTCTTCACTTGTCTTAACACCTGCCATCTTTCAAAGAACCCTCATCTCTACTGCCTCCATCCTTCTGATGTCTATTTCATTTAATGCGAGTGCTTCCAAACCATAAAATAATTTTAGAAGAATAATACACTGGTTTGATACATTTTCATTTTGGTACCAAATGTCATGATTTTCAGTCCATAATATTGTCTGTTTCTGTGCAAAACTTGTGGCTAAGGCATGTGTCCTTTTTAATCTCATCCTTAATGGAACAGTCAGTCCTGCTCAAGCTTCCTAGACATAAGATTCTACTTGTCCTATGACTTCAGCACTGCTGCATTTCAACACTTTATCTATTGTCCCTTTTTCCAAGATGCAACCACGTTGCCATCTTGCTATTTATTGTAAGTCCAAGTTGGCTACATCAATTTTCCAAAGTAGCAAAGAGTATCATTGTTTAATTCAAATGTCTGCAAATTGTACTATGTCATCTGCATAAACTAAGGAACTTAACTCTAGATCATCCAGTGTCATTCTTTCCAACTAATTTAACATTCTTAATGTCCATTTTAAGAACACGATGAAAAGAGATGGTGATTCCATGCCCCCCTGTCTTATACCAAATTTTGACTTGAATGAGATGCTTAATTTTCCACCAATTCTTACAGTATTGCAGCAGTCTTCATAGCTATTATAATTACAGTTATCTTATCTGGAACTCCATATGATTTTCTATAATGCTTCCCTCCAAACCGAATCAAATACCTTTGAAAAGTCAATGAAAACAGCAAACTTCTTTAATCCCTATTCTCATTTTTCTTCATCACCGGTTGGAACATGAATATCTGATCAGTGCAACTTCAGCCTGGTCTGAACAACTATTACAACTATTGACTTTAGCGAGTCATTTGGTACCTTCTCTTACTCCCATACCATGTATTTTTCACCCTAATCTTTGATGGCACTTGTCCCACAGCTTTTAGCAGCTCATTTGTTATTGTCTATTCCTGCATCTTTCATGATTAACTGCTTCACTGCTCTTTCTATTTCTTCTCCTGATGGTGGTTCAGTGCTTATATCTATTCTGCCTTGCAAGCTGCCCACTCACCTAACATGCCTAGAATACTTGCATCCGGAAGAAATTCAGAGTTCAGTCCTTTGTCAAAGTGCCCCTTCCATACTTACAGAAGCAATTTGGCATTTGTTGTCAGTTCACTGGTAGCCATTTTTACCATTTGTATTGCCGGCCTAATTGTGTTTCCATAAATCTTAAGCTTTTTGTACATTGTTTTCTTGATGCCTTCTCTAGTAGTTGAGCCTCATCTTTCCCAAAACTTTTGCTTGTCCAATCTTTGCAATTTCTTCACTGCTTTGTGCTTCAATGCTTTCACTTCTTCTGCTTTCCCAGAAGTCTTGGCTTGTTTACACTTTTCCTATAATATTCTTGTTCTGTTGCTTGTCCAACTTTTCCTTGTTTGCTTACACCTTCCAAAAACGGCCTTGGCTGTATTTTTTCTAATGCTTCCTTAAATATTTCTCATCTGGTCTGTAGCAGGATTTCTTCATGATCACTAATTAGTGGCCTGAAATGCTCCACATCTTGTATGCCTCCCTCACAGAGCTGCCTTTTAACCTATCAAAACCAAGACCTGGGTTACAATCTATATACATCCATTTGCTTTGCCATACTGTTTCTATAACAAGTGAAAAGAAAAGGAGGACTTACGGCTCCTTAGAGACTAACAAATTTGCAGATACAGACTAACACGGCTGCTAGTCTGAAACCTGTCATTATGTATAACAAGTGAGTTTCAGATGTAATGTTTTGATAGGCCAATACACCCTATCCAACTCTTGGGCATGGCCTGCTAGGAACTTGTATCAGCAATTCCACCCTAGTCTGCTTGCCTTCCAAGGCGAACGAGCTTGGACTTCTTGGATTTGAAATAAGACTTTTCCTTCCCCCAGACAGGTTTGCCTGAAACAACTAAGTGAGCTTTGTCTGCCTCAGTTTGAAATCAATGTTTCCTTATCATAGATCATGAAATCTTATTTCATAATATTTGGTGCATCCCTTCTGGGTTCCCCCAAAGTAGCTACCCCTACCCACCACCTGAGAGATGTCTCTAACCATTATATCCTAGTGCAAGGTCTCTACCTATGCCTATGGCCATACCAGACTGAGTGCATCAGATCTGATCTCTATTTCCTACAGCACAATTATGTTTTGCGGCTCCATGGTACTTATAACACTTAAATAATATCCTTTTGTAACCTTTCTTATACCACAAGTCACAGAGAAGTATAGACAAGGTTTCTGATCTCTTAGCCAGCTGATGATGACATTTAAGATGCATGAAATGGACCATGCTGTTAAAGTAAATAGCCTAAGTAACATGCTGCCAAATAATCTCTCTCCATTGCAAAGGATTTACCACTGGCTAATTCGTGTCTAGTGTGCACAGGGATAAATAGTGATCTACAAAACATTCTCTTGCTTTCTCAAATTTATGTGATTCAGATTCCACTGATGAGACAACAGAACTTCAACAGGTTATTCCATTTTCAGCAACTTATCTTGAGTTTTTATCCATTTTTTAAAAAAACAACAACTTTTTACTTTTTCAGTTCTTGTTGCAGGGCATGCGGGTGCTAAGAAGGGAGGCAGGTTGTTTATCTGAAATTTCCCAATGTTTTGTTTTAATCCCTTTCATGGCTGCATATATAGTATTTGTGACTCTTTCTGTAGCTACAATGGACTTGGTTCAGAGTTTTCATGGAGCTGACTCAGTGACATAGTTCCTACTCTAAATTGTTTCGTTTGGTAGCACACCACAAAATTAATCTATTTGCTTTTTCACCACATCATTTAGCAGTGTGTGAATCCACATAAAAATCATAATGCAACGCCTTATAAAAGTTAGCTAGAGCTAGCATGTCTGTTTATGTTGTTTGGGAATAAGGAAAAAAATGTAGGAATAACAGGTCTGGCTGGAACTTGTGTTTTTACTCATTCAGTGCTGCCAGAATGCGCGGCATCGAGCCAGCAGTTCTGTTAGAATAGCCAATCAAATTTAAAAGAATCCTAAGGCTTTGTTGTGAATGTCTTTGTGTTCCAATATCTGTGCCTCCATAGAAACCAGACATCTTGGGCATGTCTTTGTGTTGCAGTGGCTTGAAGTGACCTTGTATTAAAAATGCTTGGTGTGCATCGAAAGGATTTAGGTAACAGGTTTTCTGATGAGGATTTCAATGGCAGCAAATCAGGTTTAACTGATATTTGCATTTTTGTGTTTTTAAAACCTCTCTTTGGGACACTGGATTAGTATTGGGGAAGAGAAGGCTTTTTACTGGAATTGAGGAAACTCTTAACGATAATCCATTGATTCAAATCCAACCTGAGCTGTGGTAAAATAAAAAAATCATTGTTTGGTGGGCTATATGAAATGAGTAGTGTTGATCATTGTCCAATTCTTAGAGTATGTCTTCACTGTGAAGTTTAATCTAGGTAATATGGGTAGCAATAGCAGCACAGACATGGTAGAATGGGCTTTGGCACAATCTGGTCATCTCAGTACAAGCCAGCCAGGGACCCTGGGTATGTAGTCATGTTACTGGCTTGTGTTGCCACATCTTCACCACTATTGTTACCAGTGTTAGCTAAATTAAAGCTAGTACCATTGTTTCTATCCATGCTAGTACCATTATACCTTCACTTGCAGTAAAGATATACTCTTTGTAGACAGGTGCCCTCATCACGGAACCCACCACTGCCACAATAGGCACTAGTTGAATTCCTAGTTGGCATTCTCAGCAGAAAGGTCAGAGAATGTATAAGTATGGAGATGTTGCTATCTTACACTGTGTACCCTGAGCAAAGAAAGAAGACTTTTATGCTGATGGTCAACTGATAGATACTCTGGTGGGTCTTAGATTCACTGAAATCTGGAAAGCTTTCTCATGAATGTCTGTTTTGCATTAAATGATCTGCTTATGAGTGGAAGGGTGCCTTCTGTGTTCAAAACTAGCAGACCATATTAGCTAGGCTTTGTATAAATTAGAGGAAAGGGGGAAAGGAGCTTTAGTTTAACTCAACTTGTGTGTATTTTCACTGTAGAAAGTATGACATAAATGAAATTCTTTTGAAACAAAAAATGAAGAATAAGAAGAGTATTACTATAAAAATGTTGTTATATGCAAATAGAAAAGCATGGATAGCCAGCATGAAAAACTAGAAGAGATATGACATAATGGAGATTACAGTGTAGTGGTCATAGTTTGGATGATTCTCACACAGCACCCAGAATGTCAGTATGCATGTGTAATTTGTACAGGAAAGATAGAAAGGAAAAAAGAAATGGGCCAGTGGACACAAGTATTTATAGTGCTACAATTCAACAAGGAAGATTGGACAAACTGGGAAGAATTAGTAGGGGAAGCAAAAGTGGATGGGAATCTGGAAGGCAGTGACCATGAGTTGGTCGAGTTCAGGATCCTGACACAGGGAAGAAAGGTAAGCAGCAGAATACGGACCCTGGACTTCAGGAAAGCAGACTTCGACTCCCTCAGGGAACTGATGGGTAGGATCCCCTGGGGGAAAAACATGATGGGGAAAAGAGTCCAGGAGAGCTGGCTGTATTTCAAAGAATCCCTATTGAGGTTACAGGGACAAACCATCCTGATGTGTCGAAAGAATAGTAAATATGGCAGGCGACTAGCTTGGCTTAACAGTGAAATCCTTGCGGATCTTAAACGTAAAAAAAGAAGCTTACAAGATGTGGAAGATTGGACAAATGACCAGGGAAGAGTATAAAAATGTTGCTCGGGCATGTAGGAATGAAATCAGGAGGGCCAAATCGCACCTGGAGCTGCAGCTAGCAAGAGATGTCAAGAGTAACAAGAAGGGTTTCTTCAGGTATATTGGCAACAAGAAGCAAGTCAAGGAAAGTGTGGGCCCCTTACTGAATGAGGGAGGCAACCTAATGACAGAGGATGTGGAAAAAGCTAATGTACTCAATGCTTTTTTTGCCTCTGTCTTCACGAATAAGGTCAGCTTCCAGACTGCTGCGCTCGGCAACACAGCATGGGGAGTAGGTGGCCAGCCCTCTGTGGAGAAAGAAGTGGTTAGGTACTATTTAGAAAAGCTGGATGTGCACAAGTCCATGGGGCCAGATGTGTTGCATCCGACAGTGCTAAAGGAGTTGGCGGCTGTGATTGCAGAGCCATTGGCCATTATCTTTGAAAACTCATGGCGATCAGGGGAAGTCCCGGAAACTAGAAAAAGGCTAATGTAGTGCCCATCTTTAAAAAAGGGAAGAAGGAGGATCCTGGGAACTACAGGCCAGTCAGCCTCACCTCAGTCCCTGGAAAAATCATGGAGCAGGTCCTCAAAGAATCAATCCTGAAGCACTTACACGAGAGGAAAGTGATCAGGAGCAGTCGGCATGGATTCACCAAGGGAAGGTTATGCCTGACTAATCTAATTGCCTTCTATGATGAGATAACTGGCTCTGTGGATGAGGGGAAAGCAGTGGACATGTTATTCCTTGACTTTAGCAAAGCTTTTGATATGGTCTCCCACAGTATTCTTGCCAGCAAGTTGAAGAAGTATGGGCTGGATGAATGGACTATAAAGTGGATAGAAAGCTGGCTAGATTGTCGGGCTCAACGGGTAGTGATCAATGGCTCCATGTATAGTTGGCAGCTGGTATCAAGTGGCGTGCCCCACGGGTCGGTCCTGGAGCCGGTTTTGTTCAATAACTTAATTAATGATCTGGAGGATGACTGGATTGCACCCTCAGCAAGTTTGCTGATGACACTAAACTGGGAGGAGAGGTAGATAAGCTGGAGGGTAGGATAGGATACAGAGGGACCTAGATAAATTAGAGGATTGGGCCAAAAGAAATCTGATGAGGTTCAACAAGGACAAGTGCAGAGTCCTGCACTTAGGACGGAAGAATCCCATGCACCGCTACAGACTAGGGACCGAATGGCTAGGCAGCAGTTCTGCAGAAAAGGACCTAGGGGTGACAGTGGACGAGAAGCTGGATATGCGTCAACAGTGTGCCCTTGTTGCCAAGAAGGCAAATGGCATTTTGGGATGTATAAGTAGGGGCATTGCCAGCAGATCAAGGGACATGATTGTTCCCCTCTATTCGACATTGGTGAGGCCTCATCTGGAGTACTGTGTCCAGTTTTGGTCCCCACCCTACAAGAAGGATGTGAAAAAATTGGAAAGCGTCCAGCAGAGGGCAACAAAAATGATTAGGGGTCTGGAACACATGAGTTATGAGGAGAGGCTGAGGGAACTGGGATTGTTTAGTCTTCAGAAGAGAAGAATGAGGGGGGATTTGATAGCTGCTTTCAACTACCTGAAAGGGGGTTCCAAAGAGGATGGATCTAGACTGTTCTCAGTGGTAGCAGATGACAGAACAAGGATTAATGGTCTCAAGTTGCAGTGGGGGAGGTTTAGATTGGATATTAGGAAAAACCTTTTCACTAGGAGGGTGGTGAAGCACTGGAATGTGTTACCAAGGGAGGTGGTGAAATCTCCTTCCTCAGAGGTTTTTAAGGTCAGGCTTAACAAAGCCCTGGCTGGGATGATTTAGTTGGGGATTGGTGCTGCTTTGAGCAGGAGGTTGGACTAGATAACCTCCTGAGGTCCCTTCCAACCCTGATATTCTATGATTCTATGAGAAAAGCGGCTGTGCAATTCTTACAGTAAAGACAGTTGGAATAAAAGGACAATGTGTGAGTAGCAAAGATGTCATTTGTACTTTGACTGGTGAGAAAACCACATTCAACAATGTTGCAAGCCAGCTTTGGCCCAAATTCCATACTGTAGTTAGACCAATGGGTAGAGTCTGCTGACTTCTTCCAAGGCAGTGAATGCAATAAATCCTCCTTCTCCCACACTCTTACTATGAGCATACTCTTCTCCTCTTGGCAGTTATAGATGGAGAAAATTGTGGGTTTTAGATTGAGAAGAAATCTCTAAGTTTGTGAAGCTTTGAATTCTGTTTGGCTCTGGCAAAATGTTACCTATGATCTCTGTCAAGATTCCTTCCCTACTCTGAACTCTAGGGTACAGATGTGGGAACCTGCATGAAAACCCCCTGAAGCTTATTCTTACCAGCTTAGGTGAAAACTTTCCCAAGGCACATTCTTTCTTGCCTTGGGAACCAGCTTTGGTTAAAAACCTGGTACGCTGCCACCACCAGTCGATTTAAACAAAGAACAGGGAAAAAACCCATTTGGAGACATCTTCCCCCAAAATATCCCCCCAAGCCCTACACCCCCTTTCCTGGGGAAGGCTTGGTAATAATATCCTCACCATTTGGCCCAGGTGAACACAGATCCAAACCCTTGGATCTTAAGAACAATGAAAAAGCAATCAGGTTCTTAAAAGAAGAATTTTATTTAAAGAAAAGGTAAAAGAATCACCTCTGTAAAATCAGGATGGTAAATACCTTACAGGGTAATCAGATTCAAAACATAGAGAATCCCTCTAGGCAAAACCTTAAGTTACAAAAAGACACAAACAGGAATATGCATTCCCTCCAGCACGGCAAATTTTACAAGGCAAAAAAACAAACAAACAAACAAAAGAAAATCTAATGCATTTTCTAGCTAGATTACTTACTAACTTTACAGGAGTTGGAAGGCTTGCATCCTTGATCTGTTCCCGGCAAAGGTATCACACAGACTGACAAAACCCTTTGTCCCCACCTCCAGCTTTGAAAGTATCTTGTCTCCTCATTGGTCATTTTGGGTCAGGTGCCAGTGAGGTTACCGTAGCTTCTTAACCCTTTACAGGTGAAAGGGTTTTGCCTCTGGCCAGGAGGAATTTTATAGCACTGCATGCAGAAAGGTGGTTACCCTTCCCTTTATATTTATGACAATCTCTCATTCACTTCTGAGCTGTCAGTGCCTTCATCTGATGTTAAAATTTCAGACCTTTTCATGTTTTCTCCCATGCTGCCCCATATGCTTGGGAGGTGCTCCTCATAAATATTCGCAAAGCTACTTCATTATTCATCTTCAAATCCCTCCTTTTCTCTGGTGCTTACAACAAACTTAACAGTTAGACATTGCGCACAGCAGCCTATCATTCTGACAGTGTTGTCTCATGTCAGTAGTGACACTGTCAGCTTGTTTTCTCTGAGAAGAAGCTATAGGTATGGATTCAGCAAAAGATCCTTCATCTCTGAACTGTTTGGATGATTCTTACAGGGAAGAGTACTAGATGCAAAGCGAAGATCCCCAGAGACAATCTGGATACCCTAAAAAGACTTTTGGGAAACTGACTGTTTAGTATATCACTGCTACTATTTAGAATTACCAACTATGACTCACCTGTACATATTTTATCTGCATTAACCTCTCAGTAGTAGTCATTTCCTTTTCTTAGCTAATAAACTTTTAGTTACTTTACTATATATAGAATTGGCTACCAGCATTGTCTTTTATGTAAGATCTAGAGTATCAATTGATCTGTGACTGCTCTCTTGGGACTGGGAGCAACCTGATGTGATTTTAGGTATAAGTAACCTTTCATCACAAAGTCCAGTTTGTCTGGGTGGTAAGATAGACTGGAGTGCCTAAAGGGATTGTCTGTGACTCCATAGTAAGACTGTTTGTGACATACTATACCTTGGGAGAGCATCTTGTAACCCCCATATTCCTCATCTGTATATAATTGAGATATTACATATAAAGCATGTCTTGTAAGGTATCCAGGAAAAGGTTATGATTTGCTGAAAGTCATTTCTCTATCATATATGTATATCATTAATGCATATGAAGTTATGAGAATTATGTTGTATGGTTGTCATTAAAACATACTGTAAATTGGGAAATCAGCTAGATATTAGCTCCCCAGAGGCAATAGCAAGGAAAATAACCAATGCCCGGGTAGGGTGTCAAACAACCCATCAACAGCCATTGTCCAGCAAGGGAGCTACAATTCAATGACTCACCTGCATAAGGCCACACCAGGGGAATTGCTCAATATTGCCTGGAGACTCAGCAATGTCCCCCAGCCATGCCTGGGCTTGTAGTCTACAAGCACATGGACTGGGGGTATAAAACTGAACACAGGGGGCCCAGGCTTGGCCTTTCTCCTTCACTCACCTATGCTGCAAGCAACAAGGACACTCTGAAGACTCCAACTGAGGGGACTGTCCTGGATTTCAGGGGTGAAATCTATGTACTATGAACTGCAATATCCAATGGGGTGAGAAAAACTGCTTAATCTAGATGTTTCCCAGTCTAATAGGGTTGAGAGTTTAGACTGTGTGCTTATATTTTCTTTTCTTTTGGTAACTAATTCTGACTTTTTGCCTATTATTTAATATCACTTAATCTATTTTTTGTAGTCAATAGATTTGTTTTACTGTTTATCTTTACCAGTGAGCTTGTATGATGTGTGTGGCAAATCTGCTTAGGTTTTGCAAAGGCTGGTGTATATCCACTTTCCATTGATGAAGTGGTGAACCAATTAATAAATTTGCATTGCTCGTCTTGAGCAGTGCAAGACAATCTATTCCTGAAGTACAGTGCTGGGAGCTGGGGGGATTTGGCTGGTGCCTTTTCCCTGTGTGATTCAGGAGTGGGTCTGGGAGTATCCATGCACTCTAGCTGGGTGGAGGAGCTCCACATGCATTTGTGCTGAGTGATAACAGCGCCTGGAGGGATTTGCTGCTGGTTACTAGCAAGGCATTGTGAGAGAGAGCCTAGCCTGGAGAGCGTCCCATGGTCCAGGCTGAACTGCAGAGATCCCATCACACTGTATAGTGATCCAGGAATTCACATTTGTCACTGGCTTGGTGAAATTGAATGATAGAATACACTACCAATTTGGGATGTCTTTCCTATTTTCTGACAGTCTGCCCTGAGGTCGGCACTTGCGGTAATGAGCCACTCCGGGCAGTGTGACAAAAAACATTTTAACTCACTGTAGAAAAATAAATTACAAAGCAAAACATAGGATAAAGCAGTTAGAAATATATTTAAAAAATATCTTTGGGGGAAAAATGGCTTAAATCAAAGGTTCGTGTGACTTAGCAGTTTCATAAACCCTAAAACAGCATTCAAAGAGGTTGTGAATAATCCCAGTCTAATTATGTTAATTCATTCCCGCTTTGCAGTCACATCATGTTGAGGGAAATAATACAGAGGAGGGGTGATTTCACATCTAAGCTAATACTATTGTTTACTTGGAGACAGTTTTCTGCATGGCTGCGTTTTTAAGACAGTGTTCAGTAAGGCTGGTCAGCAGCATGTCCGATCACAAAGTTCTCACTTAAACACAAAGAGCTAGAAACGAATCGCAGGGCCTAGTTCTCCTCCCACACCAGAGTAACTCAGGCAAAATCTATTAAAGTTAATGGAGTCAGATCTGTGTAAGGCCCCAAATCCAGGAAAACACTTACAACAGATGCTTAACTTTTAATCATGTGACTAGTCCCACTGACTTCAATGGCACTACTCACATGTGCTTTGCTGCATCAAGGGCAAGTGGCAGGAGAAACAAGTCCTTGGTTTCAGAGGAATCAGAAACCATTATTTAGGGAAAGTCCTGCATCACTATACTTCCCCTCCCCCCCCAAAAAAGAGCCTTGCTAAAGTGTGTGCCTAATCATTTTAGTTGACTTTGACTGTTAGGATATAAAAAGTTGATGATCACAGTATTGCCTATGCCAAGCATCCAAAACTCATGAGTCAGGCACCTAAAATCATGAGATAACAATAAATAAATACAAAACTAGGATTATTTTTATTTACCTTCTGATTTACAAATCTTTTGGCTACACTTGGTTCATATTTTTCATGATTTTCTCCATAAACACCAGGGATAGAACTTATCCACTGATGCTATAAAATAAAGCTGAGATTCTCTCAAATTTTCCTTGACTCCAGGAGCTGGGACTTCCAGAAGAACACCTATTATCGGATACAAAAAAAGCATGAGAATTAGCTACTCTATGGCATACACATTGAGATTTGGAAGACTCAGGGAAATTTGAATTTTTGAATGAATTTGTGTTGCAAAACTTCCTTTGATTTTTTTACAAAAATTACTGACCTTGATCAGAAGTATTTCAATGCAAGTTGAAAATTTGGTGTGTTTGACCTAGAACAATTTTTGTACATTTTGGTTTGCCCCAAAAATTTTGGAAAGTTTAGTTTTTGGTTTAACCCAGAATAAGCCCCTCTCCTCACAGAACTGCCAGCAAACTGAAAAAAAAAATTACACAGCTCTACTCAGAGGTAAGCATTAAAAGGTCTTTAAGGTAGCTCTTGATTCAATCTAAGGTATATTAGTTTTGAAAAAGCAGTAAGAACCTTGTTTAGAACACCACACATAGATAGAAATCTTAAACCAATGGAGAAAATTTCAGCCCCACAAAATGGTGGTCTCTGTTTTATATGGAAGAGATAGTATTAGTTCTGAAATCCTTTATAGCTCTTTTTTATGGATTGTAAAGCACCTTGAGAGATTGTATGAAAAGTGCAATATTAGATTATTTTGTATTTGTAAATGGATTTGCGTAGCTAAACCCTTGTCTGAATTCAGACTATACTCCTTAGGGCATACATCTTCTGCCAGCAGGAATGAGTAATTTAGAAATAGAAGCATACAGTTCCTCCCTAGGGTCTGAAAGAGAAATCTAAGATGTTTTAAAATATCCTTTACATTTGCATCCAGAGAAAAATTCCAGTGCTCAAAGTTTGTGTGATTTGCTCATTAATTGCATAACTAATGTTTGGGGAAAACACAAGAGACGGAATGTAACCGTGCAACCCATCAGGTAGCACTGTAAAGAATTTTGAGTTACCAAGACAGTATAGAACACGGAAAATGTATTGCATATAAAATCCCAAAATAAACCGGAAGAAAATCAATATATATGTCTATAATCTTCAGCGGTGCAAGCCCCACAGCATATTACAAGGAAAATAAAAAGTATATGGCTGTGGAATTGGAATGGACAAGAAGTTTTATAAATGTATCCCCATATGTCACAAAACACATTTGGGCTGTCAAACAATTTATGGATAATAAACTTCAGGGAACAACTACTGTGTACTTTGGACACTCAGAGCCAAGTGTGAGGTAGCATCTAACCAAATACCTACAATGGCCTTACTATCCAAAATAACTGTTTATAGACTAGCTATATTTTTATTCAAATGCTTTAAGAACACTGGCAAACCATGCTAATTTGGAACTGATTGCCAGAGTGACAAAATAATTGAAAATAATTTTAGTCGTATTTTATGACTATGGGGCAGATCATCTGCTAATGTGAATTGCCATAGCTCTGTTGAAGTCACCATCATTAGGATAAAGGACACCACCCCAGTGAAAAGCATAGAGAATTCTAAGAGTGACCACATATAAAAGCATTAGACAGTGGATTGAGGCAAAGTGGCCTCCCTCCAAGCTTGACTGGGAGGGACAGGGGACGTTGTAAAGGCTGAAAGTATAACTGGGTTCAAAAAAGAATTTGGTAAGATCATAGCTATTAGCCAAGTTGGCCAGGAATGCATCCCCATGCTCTGAGTGTCTCTAAACCTCTGACTGCCAGAAGCTGGGCCTGGACAACAGGTTGTCTGTGTGTTGTGTGAAGAAGTGGTACCTTATGTTTGTTTTAAATCTGCTGCCTATTAATTTCACTGAGGGATTCCTGGTTTGTGTGTTGTGAAGGGTCAATAACATTTCCCTGTTCACTTTCTTCACACCGTTCGTGATTATATAGACCTATATCATATTCCCCCCTCAGTCATCTCTTTTCCAAGATCAGCTATCCCAGTCTTTTTTAATCTTTCAACATAGGGAAGCTGTTCCATACCCCTAATCCTTTTTGTTCCTTCTCTGTACTTTTCCCAGTTATAATCTATCTTTTTTTGAGATGGGGTAACCAGAGCTTCATGCAGTAGTCAAGATGAGGTCATAGCATGGACTGATATAGTGGTATTAGGATATTGTCTGTCTTATTATCTATCCCTTTCCGAATGGTTCCTAACATTCTGTTTGCGTTTTTGGCTGTTGCTGCACACTGAGTGGATGTTTTCAGAAAACTCCATGATGACTCCAAGATCTTTCTTGAGCGGTAACTACTAATTTAGACCCCATCATTTTGTATATACAGTTGGAATTATGTTTTTCAATATGCATTACTTTGCATTTATCAACATTGAATTTCATCTGCCATTTTGTTGCCCAGTCACCCAGTTTTGTGGAATCCCTTTGTAACACTTCACAGTCAGTTTTGGACTTAACTATTTTAGTAATTTTGTATTATCTGCAAATTTTGTCACCTCACTCTTCACCCCTTTTCCAGCTCATTTATGAATATGTTGAGCAGAACTAGTCCAGTACAGATTCTTGGGGGACTGTGCTATTTATCAGTCTCTGCTGTGAAAACTAACCATTTGTTTACTATCTTTTAAGCAGTTTCTAATCCATGAAAGGACCCTCCCTCTTATCCAATAACTGCTTACTTTGCTTACAAGCCTTTGGTGAGCAGCCTTGTCAAAGGCTTTCTGAAAGTCCAGTTGTACTACACTATATCCACTGGCTCACCTTTGTCCACATTTGCTGACCCCCTCAAAGAATTTTAATAGATTGGTGAGACATGATCTCTCTTTACAAAAGCCATGTTGACTCTTCCCCAACATACTGTGTTTATCTATGAGTCTGATAATTCTGTTCTTTACTATTGTTTCAACCAGTTTGCCTGGGTACTGAAGTTAAGCTTGTAATTGCCAGGATTGCCTCTGAGCCTTTTTAAAAATCTGCATGTCACTAGCTATCTGCTAGTCATCGGGCATGGAGACTGATTTAAGTGATAGGTTATATACCACAGTTAGTAATTCTGCCGTTCCTTTAAAGAATTCCTGGGTAAATATCATCTGGTCCTTGATGACACATTACTGTTTAATTTATTTGTTCCAAAACTTCCTCTATTGACACCTCAATCTAGGACAGTTCCTCAGATTCGTCACCTAAAAAGAATGATGCTGGTGTGGGAATCTCCCTCACATCATATGCAGTGAAGACCGATGCAAAGAATTCCTTTAACTTTTCTGCAATAGCCTTGTCTTCCTTGATTTTTTCCGTGACAACTCGAGCATTCAGTGGTCCACCTGATTATTTTTGCAGGCTGCTTCTTCTGATTTATTTTAAACAATTGCTGTTTGCTTTTGTGTGTCTTGCTGGTTTTTCAAACTCTTTTTGGGCTGTTTAATTATACTTTTACACTCAACTTGCCAGAGTTTAAATTCCTTTCTGTTTTCCTCAGTAAGATTTGTCTTCCATTTTTTAAGATTTTTTTTTTTTGGTTTCCTACTCTGTTTACTATTTTTTTTATTTGGGGTACACATTTAGTTTGAGGTTTTAATTTAACTACCCTTCTCATTTTTGTGTAGTTCCCCTTTTTGAAGTTAAATGTTACTATTGTGGGTTTCTTTGGTATTTCCCCCCTACAAGGATGCTAAATTTAATTGCATTATGGTCGCTATTACCAAGTAGTTCAGCTGTATTCACTTTTTGGATAGATTCTGTGCACTACTTAGGACTAAATCAAGAATTTCCTTTCCTCTTGTGGGTTCCAGAACTAGCTGCTCCAAGAAGCAGTCATCAATGGTGTATAGAAACTTTGTCTCTACATCCCATCTTGAGGTGACATGTTCTTAGTCAATGTAGGGATAGTTGAAATCCCCCATTATTCTTATATTGTCTGTTTTTTAACTTCTCTAGTCTCCCTGAGCATTTCACAATCACCATCCTGGTCAGGTGACGGGTAGTATATTCCTACTGCTATACTCCTATTATTCAAGCATGGAATGTCTATCCACAGAGATTTTATGGTATAATTTGATTAATTTAAGATATTTTTCTATATTTGATTTAGCTTTCTTGCACATATAGTGCTACTCTCTCACCAGCATGACCTACTCTGTCATTCCTGTATATTTTGTATCCTTGTATTAGTGTCCCATTGATTATCATCATTCCAGAAAGTTTCTGTGATGCCTATTGTATCAATAGCCTCACTTAATTACAGGCACTCAAGCTCACCCATCTTAGTATTTAGACTTCTTTCATTTGCATATATGCACTTATAAAATTTGTCACTTTCTAGCTGTCTGCCATCATGTGATCTAATTGAATGGACTTTGACTTTCATTTGACTTCTTCTCTTCTGTTCCTATTTTTACTTGATCAACTTCTATTCTCTCCTCTTCATGAAGATATAGAGTATCCCCTTTAATAAATCCGCCACTAAGGGATGTGCTCACTGAAATGTGTGCTCCTCTGAATATGTTTGCTTTCTCCCAGATCTTAGTTTATAAACTCCACTACATTTTTTTAAATTTTACATGCAGCAGTCTGGTTCTGTTTTGGTTTAGGTGGAGCCCGTCCTTTGTGTATAGGCTCCACCTTTCCCAAGAAGTTCTCTAGTTCCTAATAAACCTAAATCCCCCCTCCTATCACCGTCATCTCATCAATGCATTAAAACTCTGCAGTTCTGCCCATGTAACTGGCCTTGTGTATGGAACTGGCAGCATTTCAGAAAATCCTACTATGGAGGTCCTGGACTTTAATTTCTTAGCTTTCAGCCTAAATTTGGTCTCCGGGAACTCTCTCCTACCTTTCCCTATATCATTGGTACTGACACATGTCATGACTACCAGCTCTTCCACAGCACTACACATAAGTCTATCCAGGTGTCTCAAGAGGTCTGCAACCTTTGCACTCAGCAGGCACATGGTTCTCATGATCATCACAAACCCAAGTATCAATATTCCTAATCATTGAATCCCCTGTTACTATTACCTGTCTCTTTCTAATAATGGGGGTTCTCTCCCCCAGAGGAATATCCTCAGTGTGAGAGAGAATACCATGACATCATCTGGAAGTAGAGTCCCAAGTATGTGATTTTCTCTCTGCCCCAGCTAGATAGTCTCCTTCCCTGACACTTTCATCCTCCTCAACAGTATAGGAGCTGTCAGACTGGGAGTGGGATGGCTCTGCTGTGTCCCAGAAAGTTTCATCTATGTACCTCTGTCTCCCTTAGCTCTTCCAGTTCAGCCACTCTGGTCTCAAGAATCCATGCTCAGTCTCGAAGGGTGATGTGTTGCTTGCACTGAATGCACACATAATCCTCCTGCTCACAAGGAAGGTAATCATACATGCTACATCCAGTGCAATAAACTGGCTAGCTTCCACTCTTCTCCTGGACTTTTCTTGAATTTGCATATGTGAACAATATTACAATCTAAGGCTCAAACTTTAGACACATGAGTAATCTGGATCTGGAACAGCATATGGACAAAGGAAACAGAAAAAAACACACAAGGAGAATTAGGAGAAGTTAGGTATCTTTCCTATTAGTTACATGATGCTTCTCTCACTTTTTCCATTTGTAGAGTATTGTATTTATAATGTCTAATAAAGTAAGAGTATTCTTCCATTTTATTTATATATATAAATGGAAGCGTATTCTAAATAAATAAAATAACTTATTTATATATATAAATATATATAGTGTGTGTGTGTGTGTGTATGTGTATATATATATAATACTATATATACTAATATATATATAATCTTTCTTTGAGAAGGTCATTTTATTTATATATATATATATATATATAATAAAATTCTCACATTGTGCATATTTGCTTGAAGAGGGAATTCCCAATCTATCCCTGAGAAACTACTGAGGCACTGTCCTAAACCAAAACTACATAAAAGAATCAAAAGAGTACATGCATAACATCAGGGTTTAAAAGCACAAGGCAAGCTTAATGGTAGGTCCACAGTATCCAAAGAAAGGAGACCAAAATTACTTCCTGTGACAGGAGTTCAGTACCTTAGCTAAAGAAGCAGGTACATTTATTTTGTATTAAAAGAGAATTAAATCTTAATTGGTGAGCTAGAGCTTGTCATGATGTTTCTATTGTAGCTTAACTTGTGCTCACTGAGGCAAACTTCAAAAGGTTTCTAGCAACTTTGGATTAGGTAAGTAGTGCTTCCATTTTAAATGGCACCCTTCCACCCCCAGTGCTATTGCTGCTGCCTACACGGTAGGTGCTTCCATTAGGAGTTCAAGAGACTGGCTGCTGGATTTCTTTTTTTTCTTTTTCTTTTCTTTTCTCTCTTGGAGGTATGGAGGAGGGGAATCAGACACAATAAACTAGAAAAATCCATTCTGTCAAATTGCATGCCCTGCTGCTTCATCACCATTATTATACTGAGGTTTTACATTAAAGTACCCTGGATTTTAAATTGAAAGTCAAATATAATTTGCCACAAGAAGCACAAAGTAAGTGACTAGAAAAGCTGATAGCTAGGCACAGCATGACAAATTGGTATCTATCTAATAATGAGCCTTACAAGGTCATGGATCACTATGATGCTCTTTCTGTGTTATGTAAGTAGAAGTGGACTACATTGGGGAAAAAGGCAATATACTTTAAATCAGCCCATTCATTTTGAGAGCTAATGCCAGACAAATACAATGAAACTTTCTTTGAGAAGAGGTCATATTTTAGTACCTACACTTTAGGATACATTGTGGATGAACAATGAGTTGATTTAGGCTCTTGGGGAAGAAAGACCACACCTTAATAAATTATAAAATGGTCACTTTAATGTGATTTTTTTTGTTAGGGTAACCTTCAGATCAAACTGATTGGATGTCTAGACTCTTATTTACAAAAGAAGGACAGGAGCTGCCATGTTTCTATCCCACAAAAATATTGTTTCCAGACAAGATTATTGATGGAATGATATTAAAATGATAGAAATATTCAGAAAAATCCTCAGATGCTGTAAATCAGTATATTGCAGTGTTGTTGTCATGCTGATACCAGGATATTAGAGAGACAAGGTGGGTGAAGTAATACCTTTTATGGGACCAACTTCTGTTGGTCCCATAAAAGACAAGCTTTTTAGCTGGTCTCTTCCCCAGCAGAAGTTAGAATAAAAGATACTGTATTACATCACCTACCTCGTAAATCAGTCTAGTCCAGCTGAAGGCAATGGAGCTTTGCTAATTTATACCAGCTGAGAATCTGGCCCATTGATTGGATGGTCCTACATATCATTTCAAGAAGTCAATTAATGGTGTAACCTCTGGGGTAGCACTTGGGCAGCTAGAAGAACTTTGCTGTCCCAGATCCAGACTCATCTGAGATCATTTATTAAGGGCAGCTCTTCAGGGACACTTCACATGTCTGCATTATGATATATTATCATCACTGCACACATTTATGAAACATTTTTTCTCACAGAAACTGCCTCACATCTGATCGGTCTCAGCAGCAAGGAAGATTGAAAACCATTTATAACAAGAATTAATCAGCCCCGAAACTGACTGAAGGCAATCCAGGTTAATCCAACACCTAGAACAGTTCTGCTAATTGGGATTTTGCAAATGGTTATGGGGGAGGACAATATATTCTTAATCTCCATCACAGCTACAGTTTAGGATTTCAAAATTTCCGTCTAGCTTAGTTGATCAAATGTGATGCTCCTTCTCCATCACCAATGCTCCAGTTTTCTCACTTCATGCTTCATCTATTGCAAGCCATTAGGAAGCAACAGTCGGGAAAGGGGTAACTTCAACCATACTCATTGGTTTCTAGATAACCAGTAATTGTGATGTCCCTTACACGATCAACATTCTGATCCAAAGGCAGGACAGGACTGTCACAGTTCAGGGAAACTGCACCTGTTCTTCCCTCTCTGTGGTCCTGTAAGGGTACCCACTCTGAGCCTTCCAGCTCCCAGCCATCACCTCTCTTTGGCAGAGGCCCACATCTCTCTCCCTCCCTACTGGTATTTTTTCCCCGGCTGCAGTTTCTTGCCTACACTGTGATATCCCCAGAAAGTCAAACTGCCTCAGCAAGCCAGCACCTGCTCTTTACTTTCTCTTTCAAGGCTATGAACAGCTGTAATTATCAGCAGTTATAAACTGCTGCATTTCACATTTATAAGCAATCACATTTATTTTTAAGGTGAAAACATTACAGAGAAAACATTAAGAAAAATACCAAAAATGAACCTACAAACATGCTAATAAGCTTGCCAGAGATTGTCACCCCAACTCCAACAAGAGCTCTGGTCAGCCCTTCAGACCCCACTAAAGAGTTTTTCTGTGGTTTAAAAGTTCAGAAAAAGTACACATTAAATAGGTTGTCATTCCCTTTATATGGCTTGGTCTCTTGAGCTTCAGATTCTAGGAACAGGTAATCAGCAGATAATGCCCGATTCCTCAGGGCCTAGATTCAAAAGACTGGGTGTTTGCATAACTAGTTATTTCCCAGGAAATTCACTTCACTTGTATTGTCCCAAAAGACCATTGTTGTTGGCCATATTGTTCAATATAATCCTTTGATCATCCAAGCTCACAACAGCACATAACCTTAATACAGTAAGATTCTCCCAAAGATGATTCAGGATTGTTGGAGGTGGTCCACACTTTGAAACTTGTGGATCCTGTAAGTGGATACTTCAGCCTGGAGGGGATGATGATCAAACTGTGATATGAATCTAATATTAAAATCCCATGCCAAACATCTGATTCAATGGATTTCTCCCTGTATGAGTAGACAACCATGGTTTAAACCCACCTTGTTTCTGACTATCAGTGGCCATGAAATCCTCAGCAAATTAATGAGTGTCATTGTCTCTGGACTAGACAACTGTTTTTGCTAACTCCAACATCAGGCCTAACATCAAAAGCTAACTTTGCCTCGGTAAGAAAACTTTGAGGGAAACAGAATAGCCTGTACACCACCATAATTCCTGCATTTGTCTTTACATACTAAGTGGATGTCCTAATGAATATATCCCTTGCAATGGGGCACTTTTTGTATGAGAAGTCAGATGCACAAATGAAGATGCTAATAAAGTTAAAAGGTACAGTATATAAAACTGTCGTTCCACTCTCCTAATGTATAGAACAGAGACATGGCCACCAACTAGAAAAGAAATCAGTATACTCTCCACCATGCAAATGAAGAGGCTGAGATGGTCAAATGGTTGAACGCTCCATGTCTAGAAACAAAAAAATATGGTTGTAAGGGGCCTAATGCAGGTTGCTCCAATTGAAGACAAATTGAGGGAGGCTAAGCTTTGTTGGTATGGGCATATCCAGTAGAGAAAGGCACTATATAGATAGGGTGGCTCTTGCAATGATCTCAGATGAAAGATGACCAAGGGGAAGACCAAAGAGACTGTACACGGACCTTATATCAGTAGATCTTAGAGAGACCAATTTGCATGAGAACATGGCATATGATCATGAGTTTTGGAAGAAGGCTGTAAAAGTCACTGACGCTGAATAAGGGAAGTGGCAAAGAAGAAGTGATCAGATACACCAAACACAGCCAATCCCTTCCTCAACTGTCCGTAGGCTCATTCTATACTGAGTAGCCAGCAAGAAAGAGCTGCACTAACACATGGCCAATAGTCTTCTCACTGTGTGGCATGCAAGATCAGCTATCTCATCCAGAATCAAACCATAGATGGTGCAGATTTCGTGCATAGCCAACTTTATTTATTTTTCACCATGAATTGCTCACTGCTACCCTGTCATTTTAGTAGAAATGGGATAGTGGGCATTGCCAAAGTAATGGACAGTAAAGTCCTGGCCTACGGACCAGTCTCTTCCCATGCTGGGAATCCAATGTGAGCATGTTATGCATACCGCTCTGGGCTCAATCCACATAGTGTCAGAATTTTAGTCCCAACTACAGAACCTGGTTGTTTAGCATATGCTAGAGACATGTTTGCAGTGCTGGAGATCCCCTGTTTAAAACCCTGATATATCAGCTAAAATGGCATCACAACAGTGCTAAGGGAAGTAATAAAATGGCTGGTTCTGGAATTAGTCATCATGGCCTGCCAGACTTAGTGAGAGTAACAATAATGCACAACCTGTGGCATATTTAACTCTTACGATTTTGTTTCCTGTGCACTGAACCTTTAAATTTCTAGGAGTCTGCTGACAGCTGGAAGCAGCTGCCATTTTGTATTTAGTTGAGGGGATGCACACAATATGTTCTATCTTTTGTTGTTTCTTGATTTGCTGTTTTCCCTTAATCTGAAAGATAGAGAGAAACAGAGAGAGAAACACACAGAACATTCAAACTGAAAATATATGGTTGCTCTTTGTGTGTTTGGGAAAAAATAACATCAACCTTGGGGAATCCAGTGTCCACTGAAGTGAATGGAAAGACTCCTATTTATTTCAGTGGTCTTTGGATTAGAGCTGAAATTATTGTGTCCTATGAAGGTTTGTGTTTTATGCATTTGAGGAGTCAAATAACATACCACAGTGTTTTTTGGCACATTGTCAGATCAGAATCAGTCTGTGGTAGAAGTATGTCTTAAAGGCACAATAGCCCCCACAGGTTAATAGATCCATGAGCAATAAGCAGCATGGGTTTATAAAGAATAAACCTTACCAGACACATTTAATTGTTTTTTGTAAAGAATTACAAAATGAGTAGATGAAAGGAAGGAATAGATGTAACATATATTGACTTCAATATAGCATTTGATATATTGGAATGGAATCTTTGTGACAAAATTAATTCAAATTGACAAATATTCACACTGTCGTGGATTGAAAATCAGCAGAAAGAATAAACAGAGAATATGGATGTATTGAGTTGCACGGAGATGACAAGTGGGTTACATCAGTGATTTGTGTTAAATCCAGTGTTATTTAACTTCTACATTCTTGATTTGGGAGAAAGGAGTATAAATAGCTCATTAGTGAAATTCACAGATGACATAATTTGGGAAGAGTTATGAACACCATTGTTGGGTGAAAAATAATATTAGATCACAGAAAGCTGGGGGTGGGAATAAGATGGGGCTCAGTCTTGGAATATACACAGTAATACCTCCGGTATAATCTGAAATACAAAAACATTCAGCGATTATCTGGAAAGCGGAAACGATAAAATACAGTTGTGGTAGATAATGGGCAGAGAATGTAGTGTGAAAAGGCAATGATGGGGACTAGTGAAATTATGGGTGCAGAAGCAGATTACAAGTTACAACATGGAATTGTATTGTACAGTGCTAGAAAATGTGAGTGTGACCAATTTAACAGTGAATATGAAAATACACCTGCTCTATATGGCTCTGATTCCTAGAATATTGCCTTCAGTTCTGAGAAATGAATTACAAACAAAACTAAAGAAAGCTCAAATTACAGAAAGAAAAATGATCAGGTGCAGCAATTGACTTATGAGGAAAGATTAAAAGGACTAAATACTGTGGGCTGAATTCTCTCATGCACTAAGACCCCTTTACATTGATGGTGTAAAGAGGTCTTGATGTAAATAAGAATCTGGCACTACATACATGGTTAAGCAATAACTAAAGTTTTACGTGCAGGTAGTCTACAAATAACTGAAAAGAGTACATATCAAGAAGGGAGAAGAATTTAGTATGGTGCACAAAAGTATATCTAGAAGCAATGTAATGAAGCTGAGAAGAAGAAATTTTAAAGTGACTAGAAGCACCATTGCTTGGCACATTACAGAATGTACTGTAAGGGAACAGTACTGCATGGGTATACCCAATATCTTCTTCCAGCCTTTTATTTCTGTGACTGAATTCAACAAACTTAATTAATTTTACTTCTTTATAGGGGTGTGCACAAGGGGGGGCAAGCAGGGGCACGGGCCCCCCAATAATCAGTGTCCGTTGTACAGAACAGAACTCTTCCGGCTCTGGGGCTGGGGTGGAGAGAGAGAGCTCTTCTGACCCTAGGGCTGCGATGGGACACAGATTGTGGCCCTCCAAAGGCAGTGAAATTTAAAATGCTGTGCATACCCCATGTTCTTTAAATGAAAGGTTCGAGTCATGGGCAGGATGGTAGACAAAGATAATGTGGACAATACTAGCTCTCATATGCAGCGTTTTTGCCACTACAGATGGTACTTCAAAAGCCAAGTCCTAGAAATATCACTGAATTATTACCTTCTAAATATGAAGGACACTAAACCAGCACTCTGTTCTGATAGATCCTCCCTCAGATGCTTCCAAAATTAAGGATAGCTGCCTTTTCTTATGCACAAAGCACGGATGGCAAATACAGTCCAGCTGTGAAGCATGTAGCCAGTACACAACATTTATACTTTATGGAAACATTCCTAGTAGAATACCTTTCACTTCTGCAACTGAATTCAACAAGCTGACTACAAACAGGAGACAGTAAACAAACAGGATACAAATCTCTGCAGGCTACAGTGAGGAACATCGAACATTGTTGGGATATATACATATCAATATACATTGTGGTTCATATATCCATGTAATATGTTATAGGTCATTAGACCAGGCCTCAATAACCTATAACATATTACATGGATATATGAATCACTGTGTGTGTGTGTGTGTGTGTATATATTCCAACATTACTCCCCTGTTGATACATGATTAATGCCATTAATTATTGTATCACTTTATAATTTTGCAAGCAATTTAATTTTATATATTACTGGCTCCAAAACTCTTTGTTGCTTGCTTTGTTGGCAATATAAACATAGCATAATAAAGGTTAACAAAATTATTAATGAAAATAATATGACAATAGGATGTAGCATTAAATTTAGAAGAGCTGTGACACTGGGAGATCATTTTTTAAAAACATTATACCAATGAGAAATTGCCATTTTAAAAAAAAATTAGTATTTGACCATTCTGGATTAAAATGTTTATTTTTTTTAGCTGAGCAGACTTAGATAATTTTTTTGCATATTGCCTAAATTTTTTGTTTTTATTATCTTTTTATTCTTTTAAATAATTTTTTTAATTAAAGGACCAGTCCACATTTTTTGTTTTTTAAACCATTTTTTTTAAATAGAGGACCTTGGTAAATAATTTTATTAATAATGACCTTTGTTACATTACATTTACATGTCTTAATTGGGCCTTTTTTTGTTATACTTTTCAAAAATACATGTTTTTTAGTGGTTACCACACAAATACACCCATTGCCTAAATTAAACACTTGTGCTATTAGAGGCTAAATATTGCATGGTACTTTGTCCATTTGAATGGTTTAAATGGCATGTTTTTAGGGACCAAGTTAGTTGTGGTCACACCCATTTACTTTGTTTCCACTTTTTACAATGTTTCGTTAATTTTACTAATTTATATGTTTTTTTAAATTAAGTGTGTTTCATTTATATTTATTTACCATAACATTTTATTAATAATTTTTGGCAACACCCAGGCCATTGCTGCTTTTTTTGCTTTTCTGCGTTGTGTAACAGCATTTTGCCTTTTTACTTTTCCTTCAGAGTGGTTTGATTTTAGTTATCAGAGGGGAAGCCGTGTTGCTGTGTATCCACAAAAACAACAAGGAGTCCGGTGGCACCTTAAAGACTAACAGATTTATTTGGGCATAAGCTTTCGTGGGTAAAAAATCCACTTCTTCAGATGCATTTTTTAAAATTTTAATTAAACTTTATATTTTTTTTAATTTTGCAATTTGTTGATTTTATTTATGAGGATTTTTGAACCACTTAAAAGGCCACTGCTCATTACTTAACAGATTAACCATTTTTTAAATGTATTGTATTTTATAAATTTGCATTCGTACACATTGTATTGCTAATACAGTTTTATTGTTAATCTCAGACACATCAAATAGATTTACATTTAGAGACTTTTTAAGGCTTGGGCTTGTTTTAATTAGAGTTTTACACTATTTATTTTTTGTTTTGATAATGCACCAACATTCTGTGTTACATGTGTTTGTATAGTCCCTAAAATCTTACCCAAAACTGACATTTTTTGGTAACGTTTTAATATTAAATGAGTTTAAAACTTTAGCTACAGGACCAATACTACCTACAATATATTTTTATACCTTTTTATTTTATATAGTTTTGTTTTTTTATTGTTGCTGCCACACTTGTAATAGAGGCAAGTCATCTGGCATACATTCTGGATGTTGTGCACTTATGTTTACTTGTGCTTTTTTTAACCAGATTGTTTGATTTATGATAGTGGGGCTTTGATTACTTTCCCCCTCCTATATGGGTGCTTATTTGCCATGATTTTTCATGCAATTTTGTTTACTGGTATTTGATTAATAAACATAAAAACTGACCATATTTTGAAAATCTATTCCCCCATTAATTTTTTTAAAGCAACTTAATTTTATTTTATGGAAGGATTTGCCATTATACCATATTTTTATAATTTAAGAGCCATTGACTTATTTTATTTTACATGAGTATTAGCCATTTTTTGTTTATTAGTTACATTTAGGGTGACTACAATAAATTTTAAACTTTAAAAGGTACAGTTTAGAGTACTTATATTTAGTTTTTATTATAACTAAATTTAAACGTTAGGTGACTATAATGGACCCTCGCTCTTCCGTGAGGAGGGAGGCCCCTCGTTCAGGTTGCTTCTGGGTTTGCCACACCATCCTGAGCTCGTGACGGGAGGTCCCAAGGCATAGGCCATCTCTCGGTCTGGCTTGTCTGGCCAAGGCACGGAGCCTCAGAAGGGTCTAGGGCCTTCGTCTCTGCCCTGAGGTGGAGCAAGTCCCCACAGGCCCTCTAGTTCCCAGCCCCAAAATAGGGCTAGCCACCAAACAGTCACGGTCAGGCTTTAGTCTGGGCTTGGGGAGGCTTAAGCTGCCAGCAATTAAACAGCCTACCAGGGGCTGGCTTCGGCCTGGGTGGGGCTTGGGCCACCCGCAAGGCAATTGCAGTCTAGGGAGCTGGTGCAGGCCTAGGCTTGTGGAAGCTCAGGCCACCCGCAATTAAACACAGTCTCAGGGGCTGGCTCTAGCCTGGGCAGGGCTCTGGCAGCTAGCAAACGGCTGGCCAGGGCCCGGGCTTGTAAAGGTTCCAGCTGCCAGCAAATTAACAGTCTCAGGGGCTGGCTTTAGTCTGGGCGGAGCTCAGGCCGCTAGCAATGTAACAGTCTACAGGTGGGCTGGGAGCTTGGGCTTGAGGAGGCTCAGTCTGCCAGCAAACAGTCTCGTGGCTGATTTTAGCCTGGGCAGGGCTTGGGCTGCCAGCAGTGCACCAGTCTAGAAGGGAGCTGGTAAGGGAGGCTTCTTCCCCAGAGCAGGAGCTTCCTTGTGCAGTGAAGGGCGTCGGCCACCCCAGGGTGTGGTGGCAGGGGGACGCAGGCCCATCCTACTCCACCGCGTCCCAGCCCAGGGCCCTGGCAGGGGCAGGAGTGGCTGCCCTGCGTTGGCAGGGATCCAACCGCAACACGCAGACTGAGCCACACCTGGCTCCATAGCTGGCTGCTCCGGGGCTGCCCCTGGACCACTTCCTGCCTCCCCAGGGTTTGGTACCTCTCACTTCCAGGGTTCCTCAGGGTGCACCATGGCCAGCAGTCCAGGCCACTCCTCATCGGGGTCTCCCACAGTTGCGATTAGGGGACAGTCGGGTGTAGGTTCCCCTCTCGGGCACGGAAGTATGGCAGGAGCGTCCTTCTCCTTCCAGATCCCATCCCGAATGAGCTGCAGGGCCTTCCTCTTATACTTCCAGCCCTGCCCTGGCACTTCCGGCGAGGGGGCGGGACAGGCTAGGCTCTGCCCACCAAGGGGTGTGTAGTGGACCCTCACTCTCCCGGGCAGAGGGAGACTACTCGGCCTCACTACAGTGACCTTCCCCGCTTAGTATGTACAAATACCTTTATTGCTTTTTTTAAATTTTTGGCTTTAGATATTTTTATGTTACATTTTTGCCATTTTTTTTACCATATTTTAAATTTTACCTTAAAAGGTTTTTTTTTACATTTGTTTTTGTTTTTTTTATTTTATTTCACGAATAGTTGAATGTATTTTTTTAGTATACCTTTTTTTAGAGCTGCTTTTCTATGTACATTTATGTACCCCTACATTTTTAAAAAATATTAAAAAAAATATAAAAGCCAAAAAACATATTTTTCATTTTTTAATTGTAAGGATTTTTAATATTGAATGTCCGATGCTTCTGGCCATATTATTTAAAATACTTAAAATAACCATTTTTATTTTTGCTTGAGCTCTGGTGTTATTATTATTGTTTTTTAAATATAATACACACAACACAACTTTTTTTACTAAGCACAAAATGCAAAGCAAAGCAAGCATAAGCAATAAGCCAATGACAAAAATTGTAGCACCGTATTTACTCTTTAAATTTAAGGTTTGTACAGGATAATTTTTCTTGCAATTGATCATTTATTTTTCTTGGTAAGATAAAAAAAGAAAGGAACATTATTTAATTTTTAGGCCATAACTTTAATTGTGATGTGTGGATCCACTTTCCCTTTATTTTTTGTTTTGTTTTGTTAATTTGCACTACAGTAGGTGAAATTTTATTTATGATGGAAAATGGTTTAACCCATTTAGATTTAGGACATGATATTTCGATATTAATTTTAAATACATTACTTTATTTTGATTTTTTATAATTTACTGTTCTGAGCCACATGAGAATGTACATAGTTTTTTGCTTTTTTTGTGGCATTAGTTAATTTAAATTTTATTTTTTTAAGTTTTATTGGTAACTTTTTTACCCATTGGGTAATTGATACCTTTTTTGGGGGGGGTGGGGTTAACAATAAAGGGCTTTACAATTTTACAATAAATGTGGTTTTCACCAGCTCCCCACATCTTATGATCCTATAATCAAAAGTAAACTCAACTGGCCATCGGAACCATTGTGACCTTTGAACTCTGGTTTAGTATGTTTGGGGTGTGAATGTGGAGTGAGTAAGGTTTGTTTTATAATCAATAAAAAGAATTTAAAGTGTTATATACCAACACTGTGTCTAGTATCTGCCTGCTTCCCATCCCGTAGAAAAACCTCTATTGCGGGTCTAACATGGTAGAAAATGCAGGTTTACAAATGGTAGTTCATACCAAGTGTGGTGGTCTGAATGACGTGTGCTTGACATGAATACGTGCGTTGCAAGTTGGCAACCAAAGCAAGAACTTAAGGTCAAGAATTATTAGAACTATTTGTGCAAAACCAATCTTATGTTCCGAGAAAAATACGGAAAATCAGCAAAAAGGGAAACAACACCAACTGGACTGATATAAAATTGTATAAAAATTGAAGGAAATGGCACGCCTTGAATCATGGTGGCCTGCCCAAGATTATCTCTTTGGAATTGTGTGGGTAGGTCTAGTAAACAAAGGCAAAAAACTATGATTTCTGAAAATCGAAGTCGTTTATTGATCCAGAGACTAGTGTAAATATAAACGTGGTTTTTCCCAGCTCCCAGCATCTTATAATCTTATGATCAAAAGGAATCTCGGCTGGCCATCGGAACCATTCTGACCTGTGGACTCTGGTATAGTATGTTTGGGGTGTGACTGTGGATTGAGTAAGGTTTGTTTTGTAATCAATAAAGAGCATTTAGAGTATTATATACCATCACTGTGTCCAGTATCTGCCTGCTCCCCATCCTGTAGGAAGACCTCTATTGCAGATCTAACAACATCACAGGAAAACCCTACAAAACTGCAGGAGCCTGCCAGGTTACCCAAATGAAGTCAGTAAAAAGATAACTGACCTAACGAGAGAACCAAGGTTAAACATTATGTATTACAGAGTACTGAATAGGAACATAGTCTGGGGGGAGGGATGGCCCTGTGGTTTGAGCATTGGCCTGCTAAACCCGGGGTTGTGAGTTCAATCCTTGAGGGGGCCATTTAGGGATCTGGGGCAAACATTGGGGATTGGTCCTGCTTAGAAGGGGGTTGGACTAGATGACCTCCTGAGGTCTCTTCCAACCCTGATATTCTATGATTCTAACCCCATGAATACTGCAACTATGTGCAATGGAGAATATGAAAAACTAGGAATAGTTTAAACAGAATAATCTTGTCAGGAGATTTTGCATGTTTAATCCAAATCCTCACATAGAAGGCCTAACCCGATCACAAGATTCTGAGGCAGAAAGGGCAATTGCAATCTGTGGATGTATAAACAGGAGTAGTGAGTCAGAGTTGGGAGTACTGTATCCAGCTCTGTTGTCAACATTTAAAAAAATGATGTTGACAAGTTGAAGAGGGTGTAGACAGAAGCCACCAAAATGATTTGAGGGTTGGAGAAACAGTTACAGTGAGAAACTTGGAATTTTATTTGTTTAGGCTAGCAAAAAAGAAGATTAAGGGGTCTTGGTTGTATAACTACCTTCATGGAGAGAAGTGTATAAGTGTCATAAGTGTATAACTACCTTCATGGAGAGAAAATGCATGATATAGAGGACTCTTTGGTCTAGCAGAGAAAGCCATAACAAGAACCAATGCTTGGAAGCTAAAGCAAGACAAATTTAAATTAAGGCACAAATCTTTAAAGTCAATGATTAACCATTGGAACAAACTACCAAGAAAAGTGGGGAATTTTCCATCTTCATCTTCATAGAAAGACTAGATGCCTTTTGAGAAGATATGGTTCAGTCAGTTCAGTCATGACTGGGTGAAATTCTATGGTCAGTTATATAGGAGGTCAGACTAGATGATTTAGTAGTCACTTGTGGCCTTAAAAAAATCTATGAAAGGAGATAGTTCTGTGTTTGATTTATAATTAACTATTATCTGAGCTATAATGAGCATCAGTAAAAACTCAACATCTGCTATACTGCAATTTATTGTGGTACTGATCTGTTTCCTATTCTAAGTGTAGGGATATACCACAGTTACTACATGGCCTGGAAAAGTGAATGCTGAGTTTTAAATTGTACCTACTGTACTACATATAAAAGCAAGTTAATGAAAATAAATGTATACATATTGTTACGTTAAAATCAATTAGGAACACCTTGAGTGAGAAAAGATATTGACTTTCAGCTTAGGGACTAGTGGTGCAATATTTTAGACAAAAGAAGATGTAATAATGTGTCTGTTGCTAGGCTGTTACCATTGGTGGATGAGATGCAGCTGGTTAAATATGACTGCCAGACAAAAAAGTGCTGTACTTGTTCAGTAAATAACCATTTTGTGAAACATAACTTTTGAAGACTGGTCTTATTCAAATATACAGCCCCATGCCATTATGTTGTGGAATTGTATTGCACTTCTGCAGGGTGACCTGATATGCAGGAAATGGAGCTCCATAATTCAATTCAATTTAATAATAAAATAATTTTCTAGCACTTTGGTTTAATCATACCGATAGAAAATGGAAAGCTGATTCTCTCAATTGACATGGATCATACTGATAGAGTTTGATGTTAATAGAGTTGCACCTGCTGACAGCATGACTGAGGTTTTGTCCTTTTAAGTTTAATGGGCAGATCTTTACCCAGTGATTTCAATTGAGCGACATCAATTTATAGCAGTAGATCTGGTCCTAAGTATTTGAGTTGGCAGAAGTACTTCCTAACACGTGAAAAATCTGAAAGTCACCATTTTGAACGTGGAGTACAGGTCTACAGTAAACATGGTATTATAACAATGTTTTTACATTTCTACTTTTCTCATCTGAATTATTTTTGTAGAAAGTTATTCTCGACTGCCTTGCACATATGTAGTCATATACACCAGTGCACAATGAGTACAAGGTGGAGAGAAAATGCCGCCAGATCAGCATGTTAGCATTTTACACTGACTTTGTGCAGGTTCAAAAAGTTTAAATAGAAGCAAGACAGTGGAGAATCATAGGAACATAGGAATTTGCATACTGTATGAGACCCACGTTCCATTTAGTTCAGAATCCTCTTTCCAACAATGGTCAGCTCCAGATATTTCAGAGGAAGATTCATGAAAACTTGCAACAGGCAGATATGTGGTAATCTACCCACCATGAAGGTCTCCTCCTGATCACTAAGAGTTAGAGATTGTCTAATGCTTTAAAGCATGAGATGTGATATCCCTTCCAAAATTTGTTTGCATTCACTGTAATATTATTATTATAATAACTTATTGTGTCCCTTAGCCTGACTTCTCAGATGAGGTGGAGGCCTGGTGGTAGGAGAAGCCTGCAAGGGATGTGGTTGTGAATTTCTGATTTAAGGGCCAGTTCAACACAGACTGGCTATGCTACCCTTCAGGGACCATCTGTCAGCTGAGGATTGCCAGAGCCCAACCCACAATGGGGACTACGGGGTTTGGCATACATACCTTCTATTCTAGCTCTGGGGTGTAGGAAGATGGTCCTGAAAGTTTGTAGAATAGCTCTGCCTGGGTGGTGCAAAGGGGCAGGATGACAACAGAGACTGTGTCTCCTTGTGTTTCTGTTGATTGTGATTATTCTTGTTTTATGTGTAATGTTTAAGGCTTGTCTGATATATTTTTTAAAAAACAAAAAAACAGTAGTAATGGGTGAACCACAAAATCATTGAAGTTTTGAATATTATTTGAAGGAAGATGGTATGGACCAAAAAATGGGTCAATTCTTATTTTATCTCAACATCTTGGGTTTACATATAGATATATTAGTTACACCTGGCTATACTAGAGTAAATTGAAGCATTGCTTGTTCACACATCCTGTTGAAAGGCCTTAATGTCAGTTCTCTCTCCCTGTTGAGTTTTGAAATGTTGGTGTTGAGGACATGTTACATCACCATGGTCCTGTTTGTGCGAAACAGAGGTTGGCAAATAGTAGGAAAATTATTCAAACATTTATGAATATTCTGAATTGCTTTTTCAATTTAAACCATGTTCAAACCTCATTTTAGTTTGCTCATCCATGAACATTTGGCCGTCAGGTTTCGATTTTCAAGTTTGTCTGGGAGTAGCTGTTCTTCTTCCAAGTACCTATATTCCCACACCAACAAGGGTAGCAGCATGTGAATATAGGTATTTACTACCTATGCCAGAAATTTTCCTTCTCTATTTGTATAGATTGTCATCCACCCACAGAGTGGGAAAAGTACCATCTGGCTGAGATGACCAATCACACTTCATGAATAAAAAATAATGAGTGTTGAATAATCACAGGCATAGTCAAAAAGCTCACAAACAGCTAATAGATTTTAATGTTTGCATAAACTGAACAATTATAAAAAATAAATGCATTAATAAAAATGATGATGTTTGTGGATAATCTGCACAGAAAAGAAGGGCTAAATTTGTCAGATAAAATGTTTGCCTAGCTCTAGTGTAAAATGACATGTTGAACTCAATTCCACACTGAATAATTTCTTTGCAAGAAAGAGAGATTTGCAAGTAGTAAAATATCCTTCAGTGATCAGATAGGTCAAAAGTTGTGACATTTTTGTGTGAGATGCTGTTTTCAGTTCACTCCCACTGCAGATTGACAGGGTATAAAGTACCTGATTTACCTGGATGACAAAATAATGAAGGCTCCATATCTGACACCATGGAAACAATGACCACAAACTCCTCTATCACTATTAGAGAAACAATCTCTTTAACATTTTAAAAGATCTCAGTGATTCATACCCCTCCTACAATGCTCAACTCCTAGTGACATCTGTCTATCACTCCCCACTTTGTTGCACCAAACTAGTCTCATTTTCTGTCTATTTGTTCATGTGTTTTAACTATCTGTAAAGGTGCGAGTAAAGAAGTACTGTGTCGAAACATATAAAGATGCATAAAGTACCTTGGGAGGAACGCAGTCTGGTTGTCTCCACACTCTAGTCCTATCAAATCTCTTCAGGGTAGGAGATTCTAGTGTCTCTTTTTTATTTTAATGTGTCTTTCTTACCACCTCCTCCCTTTAATTTTAGCAAATATAATAGTCATGGGCATTGTATTTTATTTTTACCATCTGTCTTCCATTTTTATTAAATAGTTATGGCTTATTGTTAATTGACATTGCAGATTGTCCCTATTAAGTTTGTACTGCAATAATGCATCTGGATGTAACTGGGGGAAAGATTGCTGCCCAGCTGTTTTCACTATATATAATCCTAGAGCCTTAACATTACACCTGTCCTGAAGAGGCTTTTGTGTTCTCCACACTGATTTCTTTTGAACACTGAGGTTTTGTTTAAAAAACCAAACCAAACAAAAACCTCCCTTCAGGACAAGTAGAGTGTCGAGGCTCTAGGACCATAATCTCAAATGATTCATTTGAAAGAATAAAAATCTCTTGCTGTTTTGAAAAGGGCAAGATCCAAAACCTTCCACTGGCTTCAGTAGGCTTTGAATCAGGCTATCTCTGAACACAAAAGCATCTAATGATACAAAGGAGCCCAAATAATGTTAAAAAACAAGAATGTTAGCAGGTCTCTAGTGAGGCTGTACTGCTGTATGTTTTACTTAATAGTCCAGTGTACTAATTCTAGTCACATCACATATGTGGCAGTGTAAGCTTTAGGGGCCATTGAACACTATAAACTTTCCCAGTGTATCACAGTTATAGCTACACCTATGCTAACTAACTTTCTGCTGAGCCCCTGTGAGAATTCAGTGTTCAGTAGCCCTCAAAATTTCTCATTCCTTCCCTGTGGTTTAGCAGTTTCACATTGGACTGCAATATAAAACATTTAAGGTCAGTGGTTCAATACCTCTTAAAGGATATTTTTTAACAGTGTCTGAAAGGCACGCTTGTGCCTCTTTACTTATCAGTATCTATTTCTTTGTTTCTGTATTTCTATTTTGCACAGTTAAGGGGGACAATAGGTAGTAAAGATATTGCTGATATACGGTACTTACAACAAGCACACAGAAGCCATGAACAAGCAGGCAAACACTCATATGAGAGAACAAAAATACAAGATTAGTTCTAGAAATTGTGGGTGTCAAACAGCAAAAGCTTGATCCTGAAAGGTATTGAGCTCCCCTGGGAGGTGCTGGGAGCCCTCCTCTCCAACTGAGTTCAGTGGAAGTTGAAGGCACCCAACTGGAATGCTGCTTCTTGCAGGATTGAGCCATGAGAGCTAGATTTTCTAAAAAGCCCGAGTCCCGTTTAGGCATCAAAAGAAGTGGCCAGATTTTCAGAAGAAAGCAGCACATTGGGTGACTATAAATGTTACAAAAGCAGCTTCTGGGTGCTGAACATTTTTGAAAATCTGGCTTTTATACCCATGCTTAAATAGGTGCTGAGTGCTTGGAAATCTGGCTCTGATCGCTTTGGGGGAAAAAAAACCCTGGTCCTAAGTGCACTGCCTGTGAGGCATGGATCTTCACCACTAAGGTGTATGGGAAAAGAGGTCACTATGAAACTGTAGAAAAAGGCCTGCATGGGGATATGGGAGAGAGTGGGTTCCATTCTGAGCTCTGCCATTGACCTGCTATATGTAATCTCGGGCAAGCTGTTTCACCTCTATGTTTTCCCTTACACTTTGTTTTGCTTGTCTATTTACATGAAGTTTTTACAACAGGTACAGTCTCTTACTATGTATTTGCACAGTGCCTCACACAAGGGGCCCTGATCTTATTTAGTCTCACTATGCATTTTGCATTTAGCATTTAATTACAAGATCTAAGAGGCATAAGCATAATCGAAGGAAAATTAACATGGGTTTGTAAAGTGGGGGAAAAAGGAATAAACAGGGTCACCCTTGGTAGAACTGAGCACCTGCTACCTCTCAGAGGCATGTCAAAATCACTTCCAGTGGCTGCTGAAATTCTACACTTAGAGTAAATAAACCCCACACTAGAACTGGGTTTGAAGTATAAATAGCAAACTATTTATCCAACACTCTTAGCCCTTTCTTCTCTTCACAAATTACCTGTGAACAAACACGGATTTTAACAAATGTATTCATTATTCAAAATTGTTTGATTAATGTTTTATATGAACATACTTTGGCATATGGGATTCTGTGACCTATTAACTTTCTTCACTATTAGTGATGTGTGGCTAGTCAGATAAGTCACTTTATCCTGTTTTTGTTGCTTATTTGGAAGGCTGAAACTTTATATGGGGCAGGGGAAGTACACACTTCTGGTGAGAATATTCACATGCAAATACCTTGCTAACATGTATGTTCACAAGAAGAATAGCCATTTTCCCAGGCATTGATGCAAATGACTCATTTCCAAATGCTCATGGATAAGAAAGTAAAAAGGGGCATCAACATGTCTTAAGAAAAATCCCATGTAGGTGTGATAAATTTATTTCATCACTTTTTTCCTACTATTCACACATCTCTACCCAAAACCATGTCACTTTAACAACATTTTTGCACAGCCCTAACATTTTTATGAAGATACGTGCATGGTAGAATGAAGTAGGAATAAAGCATAAAAGGTTGAAATAAAAGTTCAGGATTTTGTAATCTGTAGTCAGGGTAGAAATGATCAAACAGAACATAAAAGAAGAACTGGATATGAAAAATAAGATGTTTTTCTAAACTCTTACAAATACAAAGTTATAGCAAAAGCTACAGGACTAAATTAGTCTGGTCTTGAAAAGTAATTCAGCATTTATATTGCTAACTGAAAGATATCCCTTTAGGACTGTGGGGAAAACAGCAGGTTACTAAGTTACAGTGCTTTTTTCATTTCTGCAATGAGTCACTTGAGTCATCTTCAGTTGCAAAACTATAGTCATAAAAAGAATAACATGTTTAAGACCACTAGCTTCTGGAATCCACTGATCCATGCAATTGCTGTCACATTGGAGAAGGCAAAGTTTGACTTGACATTAGTTTCTTGTCCTTCCATATTGCAAATGACATATTGTCTTTCTTTATGCATTTTACTTGCAGGATCTTGGCATTTGGAAGAAATAGAAGAATTCTTATTTGGCTAATATTCATTGACCAGTGTCAAAAGCCCTTTCATCAATTTAGGGAATTGCACCACCACGCTTTCTTTTTAGGTTTATTGACCTTGCATTCACAGCAATATCATTTGAGGAGTCAGTTCAGCAATTCCTGTGCCTGAACAAAAATGGAATACAATGGAAAGCATGGGTGCCAGGTTAGTTGTTCAGTGAGGAAAGAATGGGCTTGTGGCTAAAACGACACTAGGCCTCTGAAGGCTGGGTTAAATTCCCAGCTCCTCCACTGAATTTCATTTTGGCAAATCATTTGAGATCTCCAGATTGTAAGCCACTTATATGCATGGTGAGCAGCTGCTCACAGGAGCAGTCCTGAAGGTTAAAGGCTTGTGCCTGTAACTGCTTGTCAGTCTGTGATTCACATGCTGGCATTCATTGCCTCCATTCGCACTCTATAAAATGAGGATGCTACTTCCCTACCACCGAAGGGAGCTGTGAAGACAGAAACTACGATTTTCAAAAGAGCCTAATCAGAGTTAGGTTTGAAACTCCCTTAGGAGTTCTTCTGAAGATTCCAGACAAATTCACAAGGGTTTGCAAGATGCCTAGATACTATAGTGACAGGAGGTCATATGAAGAAAAGGAGTACTCGTGGCACCTTAGAGACTAACAAATTTATTTGAGCATAAGCTTTCATGAGCTACAGCTCACTTCATTGGATGCATTCAGTGTAGCTTAGATGAGATGTGGAACGTGTTTATTATTTAATGCTCTACACTCTTGAAGAGTTTTAATTTCCCCGCTCTGCCGGTGATGGATTTTTGCTGTTTCACCTTTCTGTTGCTACCAATCCCACCAGTCACAGTCCCTAAACAACAAAGAAACAGCTTGGTTTGCAAAAACTTTCCAGACTCTCTGGGGAAGATCAGAAACTTGCAGCATATTTTAAACTGTTGTTCGATTTCCTGAGGGGAGAGAACTGTCTCTAGGCACAAATTAGTGCTACCAGTGGAAGATATGGTTCAGCTGTTTATATACTAATATGCAGCAATTATGATAAAACAAAACTCATTCCAAAATTCTGCTGTAACTATGGTAACCTGCATTCAATGTATTCCATTAAAAATATAAAAAGCTACCCCAGCAGGAGTGAGTAAATATTATCTATTATTGATTTATGAATGTTCCAGCTTGTGAAAAGTGGTTAATATATTTTTGTCATGAAACACATTTGTTAAACCTTCCTTTGTATTGATAGTTATTGTCTGTTTAAATAGTGTCTGCCAGATATCATTATTTTTTACATCTATTTTGAATCACTATCTGCCTTCATTATAAAGACTCTGTTTTATACAAGGTCTTGGGGGCATTTCTTTGATTAACTCTGTTATTTGTTAAATTTCTAATTGGGGTCACTTCCAGTTGTATTCAACTTAAATATAACAAATAAGCCTCCAGCCCAAATGTGATTTTGTATATTTTTCTTTTCAATAATAATAATTTTAAAAAAGTATTTGGCTATTTAAATGTATGATGGACAGACAAGCTATACAGAGATTATCACTAACTTCCCCAAATTATTGGATATGAAAAATAAAATGCTGCAAACTAAACTAAAAACCTGTTGAAATTTTGCTTAAAGTAATGTTTTGAAAGGACAAAGATGTGAAAAATAGGTGCTGGTTAATGCATGTTGACTGCCTTTTAGAACTGTTCAGTATATTTTATTGCCTTATTATATATTGAGCAATGATATTGCACTCAGAGTAACAAACAAAGAGGAAGACATGGTCCTTATCATTGTAAAGATCTTACAAATGAAGCACACTAATCTTGTTCTCTTGTATGAGTTCATAATGATTTCTTCCAGGTATGCGCCTCTGCATTGTTTCTTCCAGGTATGGTCCTATGCGTTGTTGCTACCCATCCTGCACTCTAACTGTGGAGAAACAGAGAAATTAAGTCTCCAGAGCAATGGATCCGCCATGTTCCACAAGCATAAATGCACACATGAAGATCTTCCCTCACAATACATGCAGTGGCGCAGTTGACTTTTTCTTCCACAAGGCAGTTTCAGGTACACCTAACAACAGTTCTAATAGTTTAAGACAATGGCATCTCAGAAGTGCTGTAGGAAGAAAGAAACATTATGATAAGATAAAATGTTTTCCACATTGTATTCATAACCCACGTCGTTCATCTGGTTGCTTGGTCTTGTTGTATGAACTTAGTCTCTGCAATATAAAGTGCTGATATGGATTACGGGGCTGTTGTTCTGACTAAAAAGTGCTGTCATTCATCTTTTTTTGCTGTGGCTATGGGCCATTATTTCCAATAGCTGTAGCTGTCACTTCCAGTCCTGTGACCCATCAGGAAATCTCACAGGAGATTGAAAGAGTTTTCACAATGGCCTGCCAAGGCTGTAATTTACAGGGTAGCAGAAGGGGCAACTGCCTACTGGTCTTAGACTTATCACTCATTCCCTGCAAAGCTTAAACAAGCACAAGTAGGCATGCTTTTCATGCTGTTCAGCTGTCCACTTGCAGCAGCAGTGTTAGCTCAACAGATCCTAAGACTGTATATTTTCCCTCCACTAGCTGTCTGCCAGCATTGTTGTTAATGTGACCCAGAAGACTTTGCTCTTGTCAGTGCTCACAGTCTTCTGGAAGGTATCAGCACCACTGCAGGCATTCAGGAACCATTTATCGTCTCAGGAAGTCTGGAGATACAAAGAAGCTACAAAGACTCAGCTGGGGAAATGAATACAGTTCTGTTTGAATGAAGGAGGGATTAAATATCTGGTCTGGAGGGTGGATACGTGAGGAAGAGGGTAGCAACATCTTGTTGTGAAAGGCTAATTTTTCCATGTGTTGGCTCATTGTAATAAGCTCTTTATATTTGTCTGATGTTTCCTCCTGCTGTCTGTATTTTCAAATAAAATACAATTTCTCTCATTTCTTTCTTCCCCTCTCCCCCTGCCAAATATATATATAAAATCCAGGAGGCAAATGTACTGCAGAACTTCTATTAAGTTGTTTACATTACTGGAAATATTTTGCTTCTTAAATGAGGACATAGGCTTCACATCTTTAGATGACCCTCATGTCCTGTGTGCAGTGTTGTTTGATACCCTGTATCATCAACAACTACAACCCATACTTGATGGGGACCCCATCTCGAAATAAATCTTTCCTGAACCCCCTCTTCTGGCCTTCAATCAACCTTCCAACCTATCCAAGCTTATTATCAGAAGCAAGCTCCGCACAGAGTAGGGACACACAAACTCAAATTGGCAGCAGACCCTCCCAGAGCAACAGATGAAAAACCTGTAGACATATCTCCACTGCTGCAGTGATCGACACCCCCCACAACACACCTTTCATGATCCATGGGCCCTACACATGTCTGTCACAACATTGGTTTACCTCATCCAGTGCACTAAATGCTGCAACAACAACTACGGGAGTGAAACCAGACAATCACTATGCTCTCAAATGAACTCTCACAGGAAAAAGATAAGAGAAAAACACCACGTCACCTGAGGATGAACACTTTTCACAAAGCCATCATTTTATATCTGACTTATCAGTCCTCATCCTTGAAGGAAACCAGCACAACACTTTCAAAAGACAAGCCTGGAGCTTAAATTCATAACTTTGCTAGGCACTAAAAATAAGGGACTGAATAGAGACACTGGATTTATGGCTTAATACAACAATCTGTAACTCACTAATAAACCCCTCCAGCTGCTCCTCCCACTTCCTTTCCTCCCTAAGACTGGAGGGGTGCTAACAGGCCACTCCACCTTGAATCGTTCTTTGAAATACATGTTAACTACTTATGCCAAACAATTTGTTCCATCTTGTATTTGGTTGTGACACTCTGAGTAATTTTCCCAGACCTGAAGAAGAGTTCTGTGTAAGCTTGAAACCTTGTCTTTCTCACCAACAGAAGTTGGTCCAATAAAATAGATCACCTCACCCACCTTGTCTCATGTCCTTGTATGATAACCAAGCTTATCACCATTGTCATACTTGAAGCTGGGCAGACAATTTGTGGTGAATAACTTAGTTGGAAAATCTGACTGTCCAAAAATTATGTATATTGATTTTTTAATATTATTAATATTTATATTAATATTATATTATTAATATTTAACAACAAATACATCTGAGATTGATTTTTTAAAATCTCAGATGTATTTGTTGTTTAAATTACTTGCTGAATAAGTACAGTGAATAATTATTTCTAAATTCGATTCTAAATTTCAGCTGTCATTAACTGAGACATGGTTCACTTGGTATGTTTCTGTTACCTGATTGGATGAGTATAACTCCTGAAATCAGGTTTCTAGTGCAAAAATCAAAATATGCTTTCCATGAGTATTTGCTAATATTTGCTTAAAATTGTGTTTTGGTGATTGTACCTACCAGTACATTCATTTACTAGACTATCTGCAGAGAGCAAGCACAAAAGGAATGTGACTATAGATCAAGTACATTTGATTAAAAATTTGAATTTTTTGCAGAATAATCTTCCAGGTCTAGTGCTACTTATTATGGTCCTGATTCACAAGGACATTTTGTTTAATTATATTCCCTCATTCATTCTCCGAAACTATGCCCACCTTCAACGAGAGCCTAGAGAGAATCAGATTTTCTGCTTCACAGAACATTGCGATTTTGCATTTCTTTCCCTTTTTCAAAATAGAATAGGAACAAAAAAAAAACAAATAAAATTTTTAAAAGCTGACCAAAACATTTTAGGTAAAATTAAAACACTTCTTGTTCTGATTTCAGCTTTTAAAAGTACTATTATATAATATATGAAATGAAAAGTCATTTTTGAAATGGAAAATCAAAAGTGTTCTGTTCAGTAAAGGTAGGAACATTCCATTTTGACCTTATCAGAATGTTCGGCTCTGTTTCTTTTTATAAATGAAATGTCATCAAAATAAACATGTTTTGCTTTCACTGAATTGGCATTTTCCTGTGGAAAAATGTTGAATCAGAAATTTTCTGACCTGCTCAACTTGAACCCCCTCTGATAGAGGATGGTAGTGTATTACAATAATAATTTGTCTTCTCCTCATCGATGGTCGTGTTTCACTAGCATTTTCATTTAACAAACACTGTCTCTAGCTACTTTGTTTCTATGCACACAAAAACAAGACACAAAAATCTATTATATTTTAGAACCCCCCCCCCCAAAGTCTAACCTGTAGACATGTAATACCATGAAAATGATCAATATCCTTGAGAGGGAAGCTGAGTTAGAAGCAGATCCTTCCAGTGTCTCAGCAGCTTATAGTTTACCAAACCATATCTTGCCATTCAACAACTGCTGAACTTCTTACCTGTGAAACATTGTTATGTTTCTGTCATGAAAGTGAAGGAACCATAACTCAAAAAGCCCCAGGCATGAGTGAGTTGCCAAGGACTTCCACATAAGTGAAAGAAATATAATTATCACTCTTCATAAAACAGACAAAATTTATTTGGGGGGAAGTAAGGAAGGCTTGAATTTCTGTGTGAAGGATGTAACACAAATCAACCTTGGCAGACGTCTATTATTAAGCCTTGATGGATATTTATTATTAATAAGGATGGTAAAGTAACTCCTATACATTAGGAATCAACCCAAACTGTCATTGCACACCTAAGGACAACCTTAAATAGAACTTTGTTTAAAGTTTGAAAAAGTTTGGGTAACTTTTTTATTACTGATCTGGATAAAAGGAGGAAGTGCGACACATTAGAGAGCTCAACTCCACAGACACCTATGTTCTCGGAATCAGGTAATCCATGTCTCATATTGGCTGTCTTTGGTGGTCAGATGCTTCCACCCTAGAATTCACAGGCCAGGACCTTATCTTGTGTAAATTGCTGTAATTCAGTTGATGTCATATATATATATATATATATATATATATATATATATATATATATATATATATACACTTATTCTTATACTATATAAGTATATATATGTATATATAGTATAAGAAATTCCCATGATGTTAATGGAAATTACTAGATTGAAGTCAATCAGAGCTACATATATAAATTCCATGTAAGGAGAAACAAGTTGTGGATCAGTAAAATGCCAACATCAGATTCCTCTTTGGACATGTGTACCTAAGAACTGCCATCCCTGTCATAGTAGAAATAAAAACCATGGAGCATTTATTTTAATTATTGTCCAACCCAATTATGTTATGAAGAAAGGAATATAAAATGTTACTGAGCAGTAGTTTTTAAAAAGTGTTTCCCAAGTAGGATTGAAAAGCTTTTAAGATAAAAATGTCACTTAAACATTTATAAATATGAACAAAATGTAAAGGATGGAAATTCAACTAATGTGCATTCTGCTGAATGCTGCTTTAGGGTCACTAGAAGCAAAAGGGTTTCTCTCAGTGAGTCTCAGTGCCCAAATTAGGTGGGAATAAAAAGCTTTTTTTCCTGCCACACAAACCCCTCAACTTAATGTGATCATGTGCACCAACTTTTTCCTCACATGTCCTCCTCCTATCCACCTTGCAGTGAGGAGCTGGGTACAGCAAAACAAGCACATACACCTCACTGCATCAGGCCCTAGGCAGTTTCCTCCTTGCCCTAGTACAATGACTTTTGTTTTGCTTTTGCATTCAAATAGGCCCAATAGAATAAACTGCTTTGAGAAAACAATGCTTGAGAGCATTGTGGATAATGATTATCTAGGTGGGAAATGAAAGTGATCCACTGCAGGTGGGTAGAGATGTGAAATGTGAGGAGATATGCAAAAGTGTATGTGTTCATTTCTGAACCTTCTGCAGACTGCCACCCTCCCCCACATATCCACCAGAATGAGGAGCAGACACAGAGTGTCTGTGGAGCTTGCTTTCCATCCACATGTAGGTAAGGGAGATGAGCATACCCGTGGAAGGGATTAAGGGGGTGCTTTACTTTACTTCCTCAGCCAAGTGTACAGCATAGGTCACAATATGGCCCTTAGATTGTAAGGTCTGCAGAGAAGGAAATATTTCATAGATTTTAAGATCACAAGGGACCATCATGATAATCTAGTCTGACCTCCTGCCCTTTGCAGGCCACAGAACCTTACCCACCCTCTACACTGCTACTTTACAGTGCTGAAACTTGCAGCGCTCGGGGTGGGGGGTGTTTTTGCCGAGCTGTAAAGTGGCAGTATAGACAAGGTCTTAGCGTATGTATGACACCTAGCAACATTGGTCTTGGAGCTCAGTTGGTGTCTCTGGGCATTATTATAATAATTACCCATTCATCCTTTGGCATGGAAATAAAACAAAGAGCTAGGAGTTAATGAACCAAGTTATTTGCATAATATCACAACTGAGCCCACTACCACACTGTACAGCCATTCATTCTGGTGTAAATGGACCCAATGGCTGAGTCCCCCAAGCTTCTAAGCCCACTGCATCTGGGTAGAGTCTAGTCACTGTTTCTACCTCTGGATCTGTAGGGAATAATCTTCTTGTCTGAGTTTTGCCTTGGAATATGGAACCTTATCCTGGACAAATAATTAGTTTTTTTCAGTTCAGCCAGTTCTGAAAAATCAGAAAAAAAAATTGGTTTGGGTTGAACTTGAATTTGGGTGTCTAACCCTGAGTGCCCTAACCACTGGGCTACAGTCATTTTCAATTTTTTTTTTCTGTTCCCTTGTGAACCTATACTGAATTATTCCCCCTCTCTTCTTCCATTGAAACTATTCATAATTTTGGGTCAAATTTCCAAATAGGTCGGGGTTGGCCAAAACTGCATTTTTCTGTGAATAAACTATTTGTCTGAAAATGTTTGCCCTGCTCTACCCTCAGTCAGCTGCTCCACACCCTGCAACTAGTTTCTCAGACCTCCTGAGCCCCTCCCTCCATTTGTTTACACATGCTCCCTCAGAGTCCCATCTAGGCCGATGTTATTCTGGGCTTCTAGTTTATTCCCTTTGGGGGCAATGTGGTAAAGAAGTAAGGGACACAGCCTTAGCAAAGGAATTTCTTTACTGCTGTCACTTTAGTCTTAAAAGTCGAGAAAGTTAGATATTTGCAAAATAACACGTCTTGGAAGACAAACTCACCCCTTCTCTGAGAGTCCAAGCCCAGTCAGCAGTTCAGGCTACACAGACTCCCTCCCTTCTTCTCCCCTTCTCATCCTGCTCCCACACGGTGATGGTTGCCCTCATCCTGCTCAGAGAAGAACTCCTCTTAAATACTGTCTCTCCCTTTTGTTATGTGCCCAGCATGAGAAGCTGAAGATCTACCAGCCTTGCTGGTGCCTGTTGTTACATGGGGTTGGGCCAGCAGTTCAGACAATCCAAGTTGATGTCTCCAGATTGCTCTGAGCTGACTTCTTAGGGATGGTTCATCAATGAGATGTCAAGCACCTGTCTTAGGTTGTGTGGTTATCTGGAATGCAATTCAACAAGCTTGCTTTGGGCAAGGTTAGACATGTGTTTGACAGATAAAACAGAATGGTGGTCTGTTGTATTAATGTAGATGGAATACATAGGTCACGGAGTTACAGGTGTTAATATGACCCAGTCACTGTCCAACCTTAAGCTGTGATAAACAAGGTTTGTGGCCTAGTATACACAGACCTCTGCTGGCTTATTACTGTGGCCATTATTAAAAATCTTTTTATTCCTTTATTGAAGATACAGAAAAGAGGGAAAACAGTTCTAGCCTTTTGAAATGTAAAGTATTAAGGAAGGCTTTCATTTTAACAACATAGCTTGTTTTCTTTTTTTCCTCTAGTGGAGAGAGTTTTTAGAAGGAAACCCCCTATTTGACAGTCTTTTAGATCAGTGGTTCTCAAAGGTGGTCTGCCGCTTGTTCAGGGAAAGCCCGTGGTGGGCTGGGCCAGTTTGTTTACCTGCTGCGTCTGCAGGTTCGGCCAATCGTGGCTCCCACTGAGACTTTCTGGTAGGTACGATTTAAATATGTCCCACTGATATGAGATGTAGGTGGAGCATGCATTTAATTAACAAACCATCTGTTCAAAGCCTCAAATTCACTGCCAGGGCCAAGCTAAGGAAAGCAGGGAAGGAAGAATACAATAAACATCAGTTTTATGATTAGAAAAACAGGATGCTGTTCATGTAAATTCCTCATCCGGCAAAGCAAATAAGAAAACAGTTTTTAGACTGAAGTGTAATCTGAATAGAATCCACTAAAATAATAAATTGGAGACAGAATTTAATTATTGCTTTTTTTTCTGCATGAGTTGCTCCTTGTCCCCTTTGCAAACTTGCTAGCACTTATTTTCAATTCTTCTCTTACCCTTAATCTGTTGACATTATTTACATACTGAACTGTGATGTGTTTACCATACAATTAGAATAGATCTGTATTTTAATTAAATATCAGTTCAGGATCACAGCTTCAAGCTATTTTTCAGCACTGATAGTGATCAATAGAAGCAGATGTTGAACAAAGAAGACAAATAGATTTTCTGGGAAGTCAGGTTTTTTTTTTTAAATAAATTTCTTCTCTTAGACCTTTCCTTACACTGAATGAAAAGATTATATTTCCTGCATCCTTTTAGTAATTCAATGACATGCATTTAGAAAGTTGAAATCTGATACTAATTGCCACATCATTTTACTTAACTGACACCCTTACTTTTTTCTCTGTAACTCACTATGACAGCTATGCTCATGTGAGATGTGGTGGTTGATTGTCCCTAGAATAAAACTCTCAGTGGTTAGGGGCAGAGCACTGTAAGTGAAAAGTGGGTGGTGGAAGAATTTACTGTTGCCAGAGATCAGAATAAACCCATGTTTTGCCACGGTTCAGGCACAATAGATAACTTTAAATAAACCTTCCCTTACTGCTGGGACATCCTCCAGCATATTATTCCTACTGATAAATATCAAGAATGATCCACTTTAAGTCTAAATAAAGGAGAGATCAAGTGTTTAGGAAGGTATAATGTTGTTTTTAACTATATAAATAGTACTTGGATATTTCAGAGATGGAGACTTCTATCTAATCTGTGAATTTTTAAACTATTATTTGCTAGTTCACTAATACAAAAGTCTTTCATTTCTATTAAATTCTGTAAAAGTTAACAGATACATGAGAAATAGTGAATATGTAGTATTCACAATAGTATCAACATTTCATTGCTCCACTGCTGTGCAGTCTGTGAGATTTCCACCATTTTGGGCCAAAAGATTTAACAAAAACATGGCAAGGGCTGTCGACCTTGAACTTCGAAACTTCAGCCTTAAACAGATGCAGAGCTCAATAGTGCTCCCCTATTTAATTAACTCTAGTGTGTTTTCCTTCACATCTACATGTATCATGTGCCAAAATCTGTTCTTATTTACCCTACTGCAGTATTTACTTTCACATACACAAGAGCTGAATACGTGCGTGTGTACATACGTACGTATGTAAAAGGAATTCTCATTATCCAATACAGTTCTATCATTACCAAGTGGCGTAAGAGGTGAGAGAAAACAAAAGAGAAAAAATGAAATGAAAATCAATCCTGATGAAGCAGATGAAGAAACAGAATAAAGTATTAAAGAAATGCTAAAGCTTTGTGCCAGGCTTTCAGAATCTTGTCCTACTACGTCAAGGAGTATCGCATCCCATAGAAAATGTACTAAATGTAGTATATTCAATCATCTTGTGATTTGACTAAAGTCACTGACACCATGTAATTGCAAGTGCATGCCCCATCTTAGCTACAAAGAGTTTGATTAAATTCTTGTATTGCACATTTAATTGCCTCTGTGAATAAGTTCTACTGTGTGTCAAACTGTGTCTCCTCCCATATAAAATATGCCATTCTTGTGTGAATATTTGCGTGTCTGAGTTTAAAGTTCACTATCCATGAGTCCCAAGCATGAAAGCTTATCATTTGCTTTTTGCATGAATTTGTACTTGTAAAAATCAAAACTTGCATGACTGCAATAAACAAAGGCTAAAATAAATTCATTTTGAACTTTGAGCAAACCCTTTATGCAGTGTTTGCCCATCTAAAGTAACAAGAGAATCTAATGCGTCCCTCCATGCTTTTAATCCCTAAACACCCCCCAAAAGATAAAACAACTCTCAAATCTTATTCTAGGAGTCTGCACATGGTAAAACTGACTCAAAAGAAAAGTTTAAGTAAAATATTGTGGCAGAATTTCACTTTATAAGTGTCTGTCAAGAAGATCAAATCTTTCATATTGTATTTGTAAATTATTAAACTAGACTTTGGTTCATAATGATAAACTTAAATTGAACTTTCACAGTTAGGGGCATTCTGTATATAAAAGCCTTGAATGAAATGTCATCAAATGCTAACACTTCCAAATTCTAATCATACTAACTTTACTGAACTACATGTGACTGATTAGAATCAGAATTTTATCTAGTCATAAACGCATTTTTGAATTAAACTTCTATAGTTTGGAAATGTACTAGAATTTGACTTCATGCTGGCTATGTAGTTTGTAAACATATTGGGCAGATCCTAAATTGGTGTAAATTATTGCAAGTTGATTGTATTCGGTGGCGCTATCCCTATTTACAAGAGCTGGCAATCTGGCCCACAGTTTGTAAATTAGGGCAAAATTTGGCATCAAGGACTTAGTGAGAGGACTCACACTAGGACTTATGCACCATGTAAGTTCTATATAAATGGACTTATGCACCATTAAGTTCTGCATTAATGGAGTTTCCTCTGGGTTTACAACAGAGTAATTCAGAGCAAAATTTGGCCGAAGAGCTTAAGTAGTCTTTGGGACATTTTTCAGGTGTTCTGTCTTGGAGTGTATTTCACCATAGAGAATTCCAGAAAAATAGTAGCCAGGCTCATTTATTTCCTTTTAAAAACATCCTAATTTTTTAAAACACTAGGAACTGCCCCTAAATGTTCTTACAGAAAACCCCCAGGCCTCTGCATGCTGACCTACATTTAATTATTCTTGCTTCTCCCTTTCCCTAATGCCCCTCAGCTTCCTTGCTTTTGCCTGTCTGTCTATGGGCTCAGTGGCACATCAAACATAGAATTTTGTACCTGATTTGAAGAGTCTTATTGGTCTATTTGGTATCACCTGAGGACACTAAGGGCAGATCTACACTACGGGGCTCAGTGGACCTAAGTTATGCAACTCCAGCTATGTGAATAACATAGCTGGAGTTGACATAGCTTAGGTCGACCTTTCGCCATGTCTACAGCATGCTGGGTCAATGGGAGAAACTCTCCCATTGACTTACCTTATGCTTCTCATTCCAGTGGAGTACCGGAGTCAACAGGAGAGCGATCGGCAGTTGTTTTAGTGAGTCTTCACTAGACCCAATAAATCGACCCCTGGTGTATCGATCGCCATGTGTCAATCCCCCAGTAAGTGGAGACAAGCGCTGAGACTGCATTTACAGTTCAGTATCCCCTAAGTTAGGGAACTCTTTCCAATGCAGAGTTGTCAGTTTTCAGCCAACCCGTTCATGGTGGCTGGCATGGCTGGATGCCAATCCCATAGTCTAACCATTAGGCACACTTCCCCCTTATGGAGCTATGACTGTGTCTGGTGGCGGTCACAGCTGAGAATGCCAAATTCAGGGAAGACTGCAAGAAACCAGGCAGGCACACCACAAAACTCATGATTATTCTAACTTTAGTGTTCACCAAGCCAGTAACAAAAGGTAGCTCTTGGATGGCCACACTAGTTAACAAGAAGCAAAAACCACAGTCCCCTTAGGTAATCCAGCACCTATAACCACCCACATATCTGGTCTTTATGATGAGAGATTACTGAAAACCAGATTAATATACATAAGGTTCTTCTAATTCCAAAGGATTGTTGGGATATATAGTAGTATATGTTGTAATATGTTATAGGCCAAGTATAAATGCTGTATGCTTGACATGAGTATGTGAGTTGCGTGTTGGCAACTGAAGCAAGGAGTTAAGGTTATGAGTGGTTAAGAATTGTCTGTGCAAAACAAACTTTGTCATATCCATAAGAGGAAATGGAATGTCTTAGATTATGGCAACCTTCCCAGAACTGCTCTCCAGGAGTCAGATTCTGACCCAGAGCCATGAAAAGGAAGAGGTGTGTAATGTGGGGTTCCCCACGCCTTGTGATCAGACTGAATTGCGACTGGCCATTGGGATTTCCTTCTGATCTTCAGACTCTGGTGCAGTGTGAAAGGAGTGTGAATGTGGCGTGAGTGGGGTTTATATTGTAATCAATACAAATACTTAGAGTATTATATACCAAACACTGTGTCCTGTATCTGCCTGCTCCCCCATCCTGTAGGGAGGCCTCTATCAGAGCCCAACAGGATCAGCCATTCAATACATACACACACACACTATATATATATATATATATATATATATATATATATATATATATATATATATATACATACATACCCGCACCCACACCCACTTTAGATCTTACCCAAATACCATGCTTGTAACCAATCCTTTAGTAACTAAAAACTAAAAGCTGATTAATATAAAAAGAAAAGTAGTAAGTTATTAAATGGTTAAAAGAATCACACACATTATGAATGATTTCAGAGTCTACAGATCACGTTCATAGCAGTGATGGAAGTCTGTAAGTTTGTAATAAGTCTCTTTGGTTTACCCAGTAGATTGTGGATCATCAGTCCATAGTTCTAAGCTCTCCTTTGTTAGAAATCACGTCCAGAGAAGTGGGACAGGAATGAAGACAAAGAAGTGATTTCAGTGTTTCCTTTTATACTTTCAGCCCAACTGCATGGGAAGATGGAGTCTTAGACCACATGTCCTTACATGCTTTGTTGAATCAAGAGCCAGCCATTGCCTCAATGTGCTCTGAAATGTCTCCAGGAGGGGCTTACTGGGGGAGCTGATTGTCCTTAATGGGCCATCAAGCAGGCTGGTTAGTCTTGATGCAAATCTGTCTTGGGACATCACCCAAGAATACAACAGATTTGAGACACAAACACATAGCAAATATTCATAACTCCATATAAAAGATGATACATGGATTTAAACAGGATACTAATACTTAGCAGTCTATAACTTTTCCATTTATACCTTACCTGACATACAAAATTGCAAAAATCATGTACAAGGTAACAGCGGTGACTATATTAGTGTAACTAGTTATCTTCCTTTTTAATACAGCATCACAGGAGCCATTAACATCACCAAATCATCTTTTCAGACTATGTTCTTAACTCTGCATCCACACAAGCCTGCACAATGTTAGCTATAACTTAAAAAAAAAAAGTTATTTCCCTGTTACAAAGGAAGATGTAAACAGATGGGACCAGTGAAAAGCTTTGAGTGAAATCTTTCCTACAGGTGATGACAAATCCTACTAATTCATTAGTAATACCATTTTCTCGGGTTTCCTGTACCTAATTTAGATCACCTGTCCCATTGGCTAGTGACAGCTCATAAGTAGTGCTGTACTTAAGGGTCCCACTCTTGTAAATCTTGGCTCATCTGAATGACACGTGAACGTTCCCATCAGCAGCAACCCTTCAGGTATGTTAAGGTTTGAAAGATCAGGCCCCACAGTGGCTTGTACTCTGAGTAGCAGCTGAAGTAGAAAAATCAGTCCAAGTGGCTTTCTTTTGAAAGGATGAATTTATTTAAACATCTAAAAATGGCAAATTCCATCAAGAACAAAGATATCTCTGTGGGTGAGTGTGAATCAGCTCCTAAATTACTCACAGAGAAACAGGTTGGCAATGGCATATAGAGGAAAGCAGGTGTAGTGTTAAAATTAAAATACTTCAGTTCCCAGTCCCACCCACCATGTTGCTGGCAAAAAACAGCAGGGCTGATTCTTTTAAAACATATAAGTGAACAACGTAAAGAAACTGAAAAATAAGTAAGCAGAGCCTTACACATGAGGAAAAGCAGGGAAAGAGCGGGAGAGGGTGAGGCTCCCAGATTTTTTTTTATGGTAACAGTGAAGCTTTCAGGCCATATAAAGTATGGCAATGTGCTAATGAAAATAGCTCTTAGGCAGATGGAGGAAAAAGCCTGAGATTTTTCAGATTCATGAAAACACAAAAATGTTTCTTATTGCCCACATGTGCAAACTGGTTCAAAGTAAAAAGAAACAAAGAGAAGGGAGAACAAAGCACTACATACTGTGACGGGGCAAGGCCAGCTGGCTATAGAAAAGTAGTGGGAGATAGATATATTAGCTCCAGGCTAAACAAAGCCCTGATACCAGGTTAAGTGAAATGGAAGCTGCTCCAGGTCAATTAAGACACCTGGGGCCAATTAAGAACTTTCCAGAAGGCAGGGAGAAGGCTAGGTTGATTGGGACACCTGAAGCCAATCAGGGGCTGGCTGAAACTAATTAAAAGCCTCCTAGTCAGTCAGGTGGGGGTGCATGTCAGGAGCTGTGGGAGGAAGTTGTGCTGTTGGAGAGGCTGAGTAGTACACACCATATCAGGCACAAGGAAGGAGGCCCTGAGGTAAGGGTGAAGTGGAGCTTGAGGAAGTGAGGGCTGCTGTGGGGAAGTAGCCCAGGGAATTGTACATGTTATGTTTCTAAAAGGTCAGCTACCATAGCTGATACTATTAGGGTCCCTGGGCTGGAGCCTGGAGTAGAGGGTGGGCCCGGGCTCCCCCCCTGCACCTTTGCCCCCTGATTAATCACTGAGACTGTGCAAGGAAGGATAACTTCTCCTCACCTCCCTTGCTGGCGTATGATGAAAATGGCCCAGTAGACTGTGACCCTTGTCTCTAGAGAAAGAAGGGTTCTGTGGAGGGTCACAGTAAGCCTCTGAGGCTAGTGAAATCCGCCGGGAAACACGGGACCCACGGAGGCAAGGACAGAGCTTTGTCACAATATGTATTTGGAATAAGGTAGCACAGTGAATATCCTGAAGCTTTCTTTTCCTTTGCTACTGTGAAAAAGCTACATTGCAACAAAGATGTGAATTTCTTGTGTTGCAGTCAACTGCAGAAAAAGAAATTGAATCCAGGTTTCCTGAGTGACAATCCCCTTCTCTAAGCACTAGACACACTTTTCCCTTATGGAACAATTACATTATGGGCATGTATGAAGTGGTCTGATACTGTGATGAAGAGGCTAATAGACTGATATTACTGCTGGTAGTGTAATGATAATTTGGCACACAACAGCTCACGCTACAGGAAGTGATAGTTGACAGCAGTACTTTTTATTCAAATCATACAAAAGTTACATCAACTTAGCTTTTTTGAAAAGCTATGTCTTATTACAAGCAGGAATTTTTTGTGTAGGAGAGTTTTAGGATGGAGGGGAAAGGGGGGGTTGTGATGGTAACAGTAGAACAAATTAGTCAACTGATATTTGCAAGTAGTTTTTTTTTCCCCAGCACCTTATTTCTATCAAATGTCAATAAATTATTGTGAATATTGTTTTCCATTATTTAGCCAGCTCCAATGGAGAGCTAAAAGTAAAATCCTGGGCAACATAGGAAGCTAAAAGAAGGCAAGGCTGTTGTGACATTAAAGCATAGACGGGTAAATGTAAAAAAAGTAAGGCTGGTAGACCATTTTCTGTCAAAATTTTCCTTTTTTGATGGAAAATTGGTTTTTAACTGAACACATTTTTGCAAAAAGTTTTTCTGTGGCAAACCGAATGCCTCAAACCCAGAATATTTTTTCTGAAAACACAAACATTTTGAGTTGGCTATGCTGCTGCCGTGCTTCATGGGAGTTGTAGTTAGATGCCTCATGTCCACATTTTTCTGTATGGGTTGGGATTGCCATCCAGGCTACATCTCCCATGATTACTTTCCCTCTGAAAAACCAAAAGAGAATTTTTTTTTAAAAAAAGACTTGGGTATCAGGATTAGGATCACAAGAGACAGTGCTGGCATGGCAACTTGCATGGGCCATTTATTTATTCTAAAGCTGGAAAATAAAATTGTTGGATGATATTTTAGGTATCGTTTGTTCACAAATGGTTCATAGGAAGTCTTTAGTTAACTGACTCTTCGCAAAGAGAAAATAACGGACAACACCAAATAGGTTGAATCTAAGCCCTTTCTTAGTTCACAGAACTGTCTGCCAACAGGTTTTTACCCTACTGGGCCAGCTCTCCATATTAGCTACTTTTTGAGGTCCAGCCCAAACATCACTATCAAGTTTGATGATAGTGAGAGGTTTCAAGGAAGCAAAGAAAAATATCTCCAATCCACTGGGGACATTTGCCAGGGGCCGCAGAGCCCCAGAGAGATACAATATATTCACAGAGCAGTGTTGGTCAACAGTGTAACCTCTTAATGTAATAAAAACTGCCTACATCTAATGGAGACCCCAAGGGAAGTTAGGTGATGTGGCCATTGCCTGCCCTCTTCTAGGATTAATCCTCCAAGGGAACCCCATAGTGCAGGAAGATATAAATTACATATCATTGTATATGTCTGGGTGAATCAGGTCCCCTTTTTCAACTTAGGCCACTGGGGGAACTTTCTGCACATTATTTATCTACTAAACTGCTTTACGATAGACCTGGAGGTGATAAAAGTCTGATGTCACGACTCATGAGTTTCCCACCTTCTTGAATGACTTACAGCTGTGTGAATTTTGACCTTGTCTGCTACTAAAGAGATATCAATCAGAGACATGGTCACTCTTTATCATCATGTCATGTCATTTTATTACTTTTATTACTATTTACAGCACCAAGGATTGTCTGCTCAAAGCCTTTTCCCCCCTCAGTATTGTAAATTACCAATAATGAAAATTGCCATTCTATTTGAAAATGCAGTGACTTTAATTAATCAAAGTGAACTGTAGGAGGATATACTCTATATCAATTAAAGGTCTGATTCAGCAACCTTTACTCTCACTGAATCTCTCTTACTCAAGTGAGAAGTCCCACTCAAGTTAGCTAATTGTATTACAATTGTAATAAATGCTTGCTAGTCAGTGTGGATAAAGGTTGCAGAATTTGATTCTATGTGAGCTGTATGGAAAGATGACATTGAGGAGAACACTAAATTAAAACAATAATAAGGCTATTGATGTATATTTTGATTGCAGGGTGTGACAGTAAAATTCTCCACTTGTTAGTTTTGCTAAACTATTTATCTGCCTGTTTTGTAATGATAGGGAGGTGGCACTTGAAAATGCCTAGTGATACCAAGCTGTCAGCTTTGCTTCTTTCTCTGTCCCTTAGTGGTAGTGGGATACTCTTTAATAGCCAGTGATCAAAGTTGCTAAGTGAACTCTGCCTGCTAGTCACTGTGTCCTGTAAGGCAGATTGGGGGATGCTTTTTCAGAGCCACCTCTCACTGCACGATTCTTTTAGAGCTGCTAGTCCTCTGGACTGACAAATGACTTTGCCAATTGTATATTTTTGAAAAGCAAACCTGATTTGAAATGTATACAAGTATACATTTCAGGATGGAATTAAGAGTACAAGTCCCATGATTGTTAGGATATTTGGATTTTAGGCACTATACCTTAGAGTTTTCAAAAATCAGCTCCCAAATTGAGTCACTGAGTTCTTCAAATATTTTTCAAGTGCTGATTAACAAGGCAATGCAAACCCTTTACAACTTTGTGCCCTTTCATTTTATTAAATGCCTGACATTTCAAAGCATTAGCTGATGGCATATGAGGAGTCTTACTACGTGTACTGTGTGATGGAACAGGATGCAAAACCTAAAAAGAAATATGGACTGAAATATTGCCCTTAGTTTGGACAGCCACTGTTTAATGTAATTTTTCTGAAGAAAGCAGAAGCAAAGTGTTCCAAGATGATATGTTATTATAGGACTTTGGCACAGTCCTACATTAACCTTATTCCATCTAGTTAGTACAGCTCTGGCACCTGGAGGGCTTTAAGATTTCCTAAAATGTTACCTCTTCATTAGCTGCTTCAGAAAGTGTTTACTTATTAAAGTAGCTCTTTTTCCAAATGTATAGCCTCCATGCAGCTAAAGTGTAGCACTTGTGTGCTTATCCACACAGGCACAGAACCTTTGAAAGCAGTTCTTGACTGCTAGGAAGTATCTGCAGATCTCTGGGGTCCTGTGTTCAACTGACTTCAAGTATTAGCTGCTTTCTACCTTCACAGACTTTAAGACATCAGCTGAGGGTGGCTCTATGGAGGATTCTTAGGCAGACCAACCAAAGGGACTTTGACAGCAGGAATTAGATAACTTACCAAGTTCATAAAGGCCCTTGTGTTATTCATGGGAGATAAACTAGCCATCACAACCTCATCACAAGAGAAAGAGGGTGGGACTACAGAAGACTGACCCACTGATGCTACCTCATATGAGACAGAAGCCATATCTAACAACACTACTGATCCAGGAGAATCACATGGAAGGGGCTGACAACCCTCTACAATTTTCTTTGACTTCACTGGTAGTGGCGATTTAGATCTAGGCTGACATGGTGTTCTGTCTGTAACATCCCCTCTCACTGACGATGCTGCAAAGACAGGAGGTAGAGGCCCATGTGACAAATGCCCCGTTTTAATTGGAGTAGTCCAGAGAGATAGCAAAGGCTTAAAAGAAGACCCCAATCAGCTCCAAGAGCCCCACGGAACTCAGCGTGGCTGCAGTCAGAATTGAGGCTCCCATGGATCCAATGATGGCACCAGATGAGACTTCCACAGCATCAGCAGTTTTACCTACACTGAGGGGCTGAAAGTTCAGGAGAAAGCTTGTTTGGAATCAACTTCATGGATATGATAGGAGAATGGTCTGCTCTAAGTACTGAGGATGGCATCAGTCCTTTGGCATCTCCTTCAACAGAGCCCTTAGGGGACAAGGGCAGGACCTGAAAGGTATCCAGAGCAGAGGACCATCTGCCCACCCTGATTCCAAGGAGGCATTTCCCATTTGGGGATCCTTAGATCTAGATTACCAGCTGCAATGAGTTCTAGTCAAATCGGATAGCTGGATCTTCTAGTGCCTTTCTTTTTTCTTGTGTAGGACCTACTAATGGCTGGAGTAATGAAAGGCACCCCCTTTGACATCACTATGGACTAATAGATTTTAAGGCCAGAAGAACCCATTATGATGATCTAGTAGGATGTCCTGCATAATTCAGGCTGTAGAATTTCACCCAATCACCTCACATATCCAAAAGGCATCTAATCTCAGTGCAGTGGATTTGACTTCAGTGGATTCTTTGAGTATCCTTTGTGAAGAGAACTCCTCTCAACCTGGCATCTACCAGATGATACTAAGCTTCAGTATTGAGGGGCACTTTAAAACCAGAAGAAAGTTCTCCTGGAATCTTGAACCTGAGAGAAGATATTGCAGTTTGGTGCTCCTCTCTTTTTTGACTCTTGAAGAAAGGAACTTACCCACAATACACTCTTTGAAGGAATGCCCTTCCCTAAGACCAAAAAAAGGCACTTACTATGCCCCTCAGAGCTTCTTTCATTCTGGCCCAGATGCTGGAGGGTCATGTGATGGTGAGTTATTTCCTCTAAACTGGTCCCAGAGCCTGAGAAGAATAGCGCTAGCCATAAATGGCAAAGATTTCAGGAGATGCAGGGCCCAAGCATTCCCTTGATTTGCTTTTACCTACGGGGAGATCTGCAAGAGAGGTCATAAATAAACTTAAAGTACCAGGTACTCAAAGGTCACATCTTTGCAGCTAAGGTAACATTATATAGTTGCTAACTGTTTCCTGGTTTGAGTAAGTGAGGGTTTTTTGTTTAACTCAAACTATTCTATGTTATATTTAGCACAAGGATTACTTGCTTGAGATGGTCAATTGCTACTTTGTCAATTGTTTCTTAAATATTGTATTTCCTACTTTTCTTCAGTAGATTTCTCATACATTATAGAATTCCAATCAGTGTTTTTCCAAGGCATTTAGCATTCTTTTGAAGTCACCTCTCCAAAAGCCAGAAATGTTTTTAGTACACTAGTATTGTCTCATGAGTATTTCAAATCAAATGATAAGTTGATCTGAGATGCTCCCCATCTTAAAACTGATTTATCATACTTGGCTCATTTCTAAGGAATGGGTCCAGAATAGCCTCTCATCATAAAGCCTGTTCAACAAGCTATTGAAAAGAAAACAAGCCTGCACTTAAGAACATGTAACTTTAAGAACGTGTTCGTCTTTATAATTGCATTCCTGTCATCCTAATCAATATCTGAGTAATTAAAATGCCTCATGATCAATGTTCTTGCCTTGTTCATAAGTATTTCTTATCTCTAAAAAGATGCCATGATCTACCTTCTTCAACCTCTTTAAAGGCTTGTTGCCAAAATTCACTTGACTAACTTATTTAGCTATAATTTATATCTAAACAGTTTCTATTGTGTCAGCTAAAATTACATAGTTTTTCCTTCCACACTGCATATTATTCCTTCCCATATATTCATTCTTCCTACAGCTAGACAGTGTTATGTTCATTTTAGAAACTCCCTATATTAACGTATTTAAGGGCTGGAATCTGATACCCTTTCTCTGACTTAGTGTAATGTAGTAAGCAACGTAATATTTAGCCTGATCAAGAATATCAAAATTTGACCCAAAATGCTTTGAGGATTTTTTGCCATGTTTGTGGTGTTCTCATTATCATCCCTACCAAAAAAACACCAAACAACCTTCCCCCTTCATTTATTAAGTGCTGTTAATATTTCTCTGTTTGGCATTTTGGAGATAAAGCCCTTGAGTGAAATCCTCACATCCAGTCTGAGACCAGTTCTCTTACTAAAAGGGCCAGAATGGTGTATAATTCCTGGAGCCATCTGGGGGAAGATTGCAGGAACTATGGAAGACAGCTGCAGGCTGCCTTCCCTTATTCCTGCTTCTCTCCCATAAATCCTGGTGTAGGGATTATGCTGGAAGCGGTGCTGCAACATGCAGTGCTGAAGAGATTCTGGAAAGCATGGAGAAGCTGGAGGCCGCTCCAGCACCAGGCAAAGTCCAGAACTTCTAGGGGCACAGCAGAGATTGTATATCTATACTGCACGCCCCGTTTGGTGGCATGTAGAGTACGTACACTACACTGCTATTTATACCTGAGCTAAAGTGTGTAGATGGTGAGGCACTGCTTAGGTGAGTAAAGACACTCCTGAACTCTGTGGATATGTACACTATAGGCCGGGGTGGGCAAACTTTTTGGTCCAAGGGCCACATCTGGGAAAATAAAAATTAGGACTGGGGTGTGGGCTCCAGGGTGGGGCCAGAAATAAGGAGTTCAGGCTGTGGGAGGGGGCTCCAGGCTGGGGTGGGGGAGTGGGGTGTGTGTGAGGGGGTGAGGGCTCTAGGGTGGGGCTTGGGATGAGGAGTTTGGGGTGTAGGAGGGTGTTCTGGGCTGGGACCGAGGGGTGAGGACGGGAAGGGGATCAGGGCTTGGGCAGGGGTGCAGGAAGGGCTGGTGGTGCGGACTCTGGGGAGGGGCTGGGAATGAGAGGTTTGGGGTGCAGGAGGCTGGGATTGAGGGGTTTGGAGGGCAGGAGAGGGATCAGGGCTTGGGCAGGGGGGTTGGGAGAGGCTCAGGGTCCCAGCGGCACTTACCTCAAATGGCTCCTGGAAGCAGCAGCACATCCCTTCTCTTGCTCCATCTGCAGGCACTGCCCCTGTGGCTCCCATTGGAGCACCGGTGGGGGCCATTGGAGCACGGCCATTGGAGCGCGTAGGAGCCGGAGCGGGGTCATGCTGCAGCTTCTTGGAGCTGCGTAGTGCGGCCCCTGACCTGCTCCCCAGCTGGAGCACTGGAGTGGGGCAAGCCCCAGATCCTGCTCCCCAGTGGGAACTCACGGGCCGGCTTAAAATGGCTCCAGCCCACGGGCCGTAGTTTGCTTACCCCTGCTATAGGCTGTCTATTTGCCCAAGTAGTGCTTCCCTGTCTACACTGCTCTTTTTAGCAGTGTAGTGTCCTGCTACCTGCCCATTTTTCCCATCAATAGTGAAAGGCTCTGGCTGGGGGGAAGGGCTCTGGCAGTCGGGAAGTAATGGGGAAACACTCTGCCAGCTCCCCACTACAGGAGCCTTTCACCAATGGAGGGAACTGCTGAATGCTTTCCCCACTGTGACAAACTGTATCTCAGAATGGCACCTGATAACCTTCATAGACAACATTCATATATGCCATGCTTTGTATGAAATACCACAACCATATAAGGTATCATATCAAAAGTCATTATCTGCTGAAACCCATTGTTCTGTCCAAATGTGTATATTGTTAGTATATAAAGTTATGAGATTTTGCTGTATGGTTGTTACCAATGTATGTTACAAGTTGCAGAGTTATTGCAGCCAGGTGGATGTTGATGGCCCATTAACCAACTGTATGACTCAACTATGCAGCCATCACACAGTGAGAACTGCTTGATCACTGTGACTCAGCAAAGCCCACCAGGACATGCCTGGGCTAGTGTCTGCCAGGCACATGGGTTAAGGATATAAAATAAGGAACAGTTGCAGCATGTCTTGGCCTTTGTCCTCCCACACCTATGCTGGAAACTACTGAAATGCTGAGACGATGAAGATCTGAAGACACTGGTCCAGGCTTCAGGGGGAAGTCACAAGAACGGCCATACTGGGTCAGACCAAAGGTCCATCTAGCCCAGTATCCTGTCTTCCAACAGTGCCCAATGCCAGGTGCCCCAGAGGGATGAACAGAACAGGTAATCATCAAGGGATCCATCCCCTGTCACCCATTCCCAGCTTTTGGCAAACAGAGGCTAGGGACACCATCCCTGTCCATCCTGGCTAATACCCACTGATAGACCAATCCTCCATGAACTTATCTAGTTCTTTTTTGAACCCTGTTACAGTCTTGGCCTTCACAACGTCCTCTGGCAAGGAGTTCCACAGGTTGACTGTGTATTATATGAAAAAAAATACTTCCTTTTGTTATAAACCTGCTGCCTAGTAATTTAGTTTGGTGACCCCTAGTTCTTGTGTTATGAGACGTAGTAAATTACACTTCCTTATTCACTTTCTCCACACCACTCATGATTTTATAGACCTGAATCATATCCCCCCTTAGTCGTCTCTTTTCCAAGATGAAAAGTCCCAGTCTTATTAATCTCTCCTCCTACAGAATCTATTCCATACCCCTAATAATTTTTGTTGCCCTTTTCTGAACATTTTCCAATTCCAATATATCTTTTGGAGATGGGGCAACCACATCTGCACTCAGTATTCAAGATATTGGCGTACCATGGATTTATATAAAGGCAATGTGATATTTTCTGTTTCATTCTCTATCCCTTTCTTAATGATTCCCAACGTTGTTTGCTTTTTTGACTGCTACCGCATGTTGAGTGGATGTTTATAGAGAACTAGCCACGATGACTCTACGTAAAAGAATAAATGGACACAAATCAGACGTCAAGAATTATAACATTCAAAAACCAGTCGGAGAAGACTTCAGTCTCTTTGGTCACTCGATTACAGATCTAAATGTGGTAATTCTTCAACAAAAAATCTTCAAAAACAGACTCCAATGAGAGGCTGCTGAATTGGAATTAATTTGCAAACTAGATACAATTAACTTAGACTTGAATAAAGACTGGGAGTGGATGGGTCATTACACAAAGTAAAACTATTTCCCCATGTTTATCCCCCCCGCCCCCCTCCGCTGTTCCTCACACATTCTTGTCAACTGCTGGAAATGACGCACCTTGATTATTACTACAAAAGGATTCCCCCTCCCCCCCCCCCGCTCTCCTGTTGGTAATAGCTCACCCATTGTTTCATGTTCTCTGTGTATATAAATCTCCCCACTGTATTTTCCACTGAATGCATCCGATGAAGTGAGCTGTAGCTCATGAAAGCTTATGCTCAAATAAATTTGTTAGTCTCTAAGGTGCCACAAGTCCTCCTTTTCTTTTTTCTTGAGTGGTAACAGCTAATTTAGACACCATCATTTTGTACGTATAGTTGGGATTATGTTTTCCAATGTGCATTACTTTGTATTTATCAACATTGAATTTCATCTGCCATTTTGTTGCCCCGTCACCCAGTTTTGAGAGATCCTTTTGTAGCTCTTTGCAGTCTGCCTGGGACTTAACTATCTTGAGTAATTTTGTATCATCTGCAAATTTTGCCATCTCACTGTTTACCCCTTTTTCCAGATCATTTATGATTATGTTGAATGGGACTGGGCCCAGTACGTACCTGTGGGGGACACCACTATTTACCTCTCCCTATTCTGAAAACTGACCATTTATTCTTATCCTTTGTTTCCTATCTTTTAAGCAGTTACCAATCATTGAGAGGACCTTCCCTGTTATCCCATGACAGCTTTCTTTGCTTAAGAGCCTTTGGTGAGGGACCTTGTCAAAGCTTTCTGAAAAATCTAAGTACACTGTATCCACAGGATTCCCCTTGTCCACATGCTTGTTGACCCCCTCAAAGAATTCTAGTAGATTTCCCTTTACAAAAACCATGTTGATTCTTCCCCCAACAAATTATGTTAATCTATGTGTCTGACAATTTTGTTCTTTAGTATAGTTTCAACCAGTTTGCCTGATACTGAAGACGGGGTCACCTCTGGAGCCCTTTTTAAAAATTGGCATCACATTAGCTATCCTCCAGTCATTTGGTACAGAAGCTGCTTTAAATGATAGGTTACAGACTAGAGTTTTTAGTTCTGCAATTTCACATTTGAGTTCCTTCAGAACTCTTGGGTGAACACCATCTGATCCTGGTGACTTATTACTGTTTGGCTTATCAAATTGTTCTAAAACCTCCTCTAATGACACCTCAATCTGGGACAGTTCCTCAGATTTGTTACCTAAAGAAAGAACGGCTCAGGTTTGGAAATCTCCCTCACATCTTCAGCTGTGAAGACTGATGCAAATAATTCATTTAGTTTCTCCGCAGTGACCTTAACTTCCTTGAGGAGTGCTCCTTTAGCATCTCAATCGTCCAGTGGCCCCACTGGTTGTTTAGGTGGCTTCCTGCTTCTGATGTACTTTGACATATTTTTGCTATTACTTTTTGAGCCTTTGGCTAGCTGTTATTCAGATTCTTTTTTGGCCTTCCTAATTATATTTTTACATTTCATTTGCCAGAGTTTATGCTCCCTTCTATTTTCCTCACTAGGATTTAACTTCCACTTTTTAAAGGATCCTTTTTTGCCTCTTTTACTTTTACTTTGTTGTTTAGCCACGGTGGCACTTTTTTCGTTCTCTTACTATGTTTTTAATTTGGGGTATACATTTAAGTTGAGCCTCTATTGTGTTGTCTTTAAAAAGTTTCCATGCAGCTTGTAGGGATTTCACTTTTTGCTCTGTACCTTTTAATTTCTATTTAACTAACCTCCTCATTTGTGTGTAGTTCCCTTTTCTTAAATTAAATGCTACAATGTTTGGTGGCTGTGGTGTTTTCCCCACCACAGGGATTTTATATTTTATTATATTATGGTCACTATTACCAAGTGGTCCAGCTATATTCACTGCTTGGACCAGATGCTGTGCTCTTCTTAGGACTAAATCAAGAATTGATGGGTTCCAGGACTATCTGCTCCAAGAAGCAGTCATTTAAGGGGTCAAGAAACTTTCTTTCTGCATCCTGTCCTGAGGTGACATGTACCCAGCCAATATGGGGATAGTTGAAATCCCCCATTATTATTATTATGGAGTTTTTTATTTTAATAGCCTCTCTAATCTCCCTGAGCATTTCACAGTTGCTATCACCATCCTGGTCAGGTGGTCAATAATATATCCCTACTGCTATATTCATATTATTAGAGCATGGAATTACTATCCAGAGATTCTATGGTACAGTTTTAGTTCATTTAAGATTTTTACTTCATTTCATTCTAGGCTTTTTCATATATAGTGCCACTCCCCCACCAGCACAACCTGTTCTGTCCTTCAAATATATTTTGTACCCTAGTATTACTGTGCCCCATCAATTATCCTCATTCCAGCAAGTTTCTGTGATGCCTATTCTATCAATATCCTCATTTAATACAAATTGAGATTTCTGTCACTTGTATATAAGCATTTTAAAAACTTTTCACTTTTTAGCCATCTGCTATTACATGATGTAATTGAATGGAACTTTTTTCATTTTACTGTTTCTCATCAGATCCTACCTGTATTTTATCATCTTCCATCCTCTCCTCCTTACTCGGACATAGAGAATCTCCATTAATAGATCCTCCCCTAAGGGATGTCGCTGTCCGAACCACGTGCTCCTCTGTACCTGGGGGCTTTCCCCCAGCCTTAGTTTAAAAACTACTCTTTTTTAAAATTTAACTGCCAGCAATCTGGTTCCATTTTGGTTTAGGTGGAGCCCATCCTTCCTGTATAGGCTCCCCCTTTCCCAAAAGTTTCCCAATTCCTTAAAAAAAAAAATCTAACCCCCTCCTCCCTACACCATTGTCTCATCCATGCATTGAGACCCTTTAGTCTGTGTATTAAGGATTGTAATATCCAGTGGGGAGTGATAAAATTGCTTGATCTAAATACTGCCTAGTGTAATAAGGTTTAAGATTTAGATTGTGAGCTTATTTTTATTTTCTTTGATAACCATCTCTATCCTTTTATGCCTACCACTTACAATCTTTCTGTAGTTAGTAAACCTGTTTTGTATTTTATCTAAAATAGTGTGTTTTGCTTAAAGTGCTTGGGAAACCTGAGCTCAGGTACCAAAGCTGGTGCATGTCTTCTCCACATTAAGGGAGGGGCAGACTGGGTTATAAACTTACACTGGTCAGGCTTTTGACCTGGGCAGGATGATATAGCTCTGTGGTGCAAGGCTGGGGAGCTGGAGAAAGTTGGCTGGAGTCTCTCTGTTGTTAGTTCATGAGTAGCTGAGAGAAGCATTCATGTAACTCAGCTGGGTGTGTCTCTGCCTGTGGATGTCTCTGTAAGTACAATACCTGCCATAGGATTACAGTTTGTCACAGCAACCCAGTTTGAGAGGGAGCCCAGGTTAGAGGGACAGAGGGCTCGGCAGTACCCCAGTGCTAGGTTGCCCCACCAGGGACCACATCACACCCACTGCAGTTAAAGACTCTGGCAGTGGGGAAAGGCTCTGGGAGCTCCCTGCTACCTCCCTGCTGCCAGAGCCTTTTATGCCATAGTGTAGGCGTAACCTACTTTTCACTGCAGTGTGTAACTACGTGTACCCTACAAACTGTCACAAGAGGTGTGCAGTGTAGACATAACCAGAATCTCACTCATTGTTTCCACAGAAACATTTGTGTGTTTGATTTTTGCCCTTTGCCTTTCCTCCATCGAGATTATAGCAGGGAAAAAGGGTATATATTTGGAATTGAGGCTGCTTCTTACCACCAGTTGAAGGGTTGGATCCAAAGTCCATTGAAACTAATGGGAGATTTCTGTGACTTCAGTGACCTTTATACACACACACAAACACACACACACACACACAAACAGACACACATTCTGATTAAATCAAATCTCAAACCCTATGTGTGAACCAGTCATTCTCAATATTCTAAACTGAATTGAAATCCTTCTACTAATCTTTGGTCCTATAACATCAAATAAAGCCTTACATCACCACCTTAGTTTTCATTTTCTGACCCGCTCTTCATGTATTCTGTTGCCTTTCTTATATAACTACACAACAGATATAACAGGTGCCTCTCAGTTTCCTAGCCTAACTACTATACACCCTTTTAGTAATATATTTAGCTTTTGTAGACTTATTTCTTCCTTTAATCTCAGCTCATCTGAGAGAAAAGACTATCTAGTGCACCACTGAGACCTCGATTACCAATACTTCTCTATTATTTATTATTATTATTATTATTATGTTCTGCAGCGCCCTCACTCTCTCTTTCCTTAAATTATACGGTCCCATCCTCTAACTCACCCTCAGTGACATTCAATGCCTGAAATCTCTTGGAGATTGTTACTTCACACATCTCTTTAGTATACATACACCTTTTCTTATCTGGTCATTGCCCCTTATGTCACTTTATTTCTTTTCCACTGTGTCTCCAAAGGACTCATTTTGCAACTCATACACAGCTTGTTCTCCTTTCCTGGTGTCACTGCTTCCTTTGTGCTTGACACTAACTGTGTGTCATCTATTAACCTGTCCTATTCATTGATCTTCCTAAGAATCTACCTGTCTCTCTAATTCTGCTGTCTGATCTTCCAGTGCCACAACTAACTGACAACACTCACACACACACACACACACACACACACACACACACACACACACACACACACACACACACACACACACACACACACACAGTGTTTTCGATTCTTCTCAGCCTAATAGCCAGGAACATTTTACAGTCAATACATTCCATTATATATATTTTTAACTCCACTGCTGCTTTCAAAAATGCAACTTTTCACAGATAATTTTGATTTAACCTCTGAAAGGACGACATTAAAGGCAACCAAATGCTAAGATTCAGGAAACTTCATCTTCTATTTAAAAGAAAATATAAGAGAATAAGGAATGGTCTTTTACGTATTAAAGACTTGATGCTATAAATATTGATGATGCATCTTTGCCACTCTCTTGACCGCAGAGAAAATGGAGATGCTGGTCTCGAGTTTGAGAGAGTAAGATGTTTCATACATTTTTATATGAAAATTAATAATGTGTAATCCAACCCATCTAATTACAATGTTGAATGTAAGCAGGTGCTATAGCTTCTACTATTTCTCTCCCCTCCCCTGCCCCCCAGCCTCTTTTTTTCATATGCTTTTTTGGCTTTCACTTTTTATCTTCAGCAACAAAACTGGCTGGTGGCACGTTTTCTCTTGTGTGTTCAGACGTGGTATATTTATATAGAGAATGCCCTACATCTGTAAATGTAAATGTCATGGAACAGGTCCTACGTCCTAAGACTATCCTAATCTATAGTTAAACTTTGTTAGCCTTCTTTCAGAGGCAGGTGAGAAATGTGTTTTAGGGTGTGGAGGGGAATAGCATGACAGAGAAGGGGATTTATGGTGGGTTATCTAAAATTGCTGCTCTTGTATTTTAAGTTATGTTTAGGAGATCTTAGGAATATGTGAATAGGCCCCCTTTATAGCATTTCTATAAACTGAAAAAAGTGAAGCTGATGAAGAATAGATCTATTCAACAAATAGAATTCTATCTATATGAAACCAAAACAGACCCATTCTCTAAATACAGCAAAGCCCTTTAAAAACAAACATGCTAAAAGACTTTTAGTACAACAAAGTAATCCATTAATTAGCTGCTGTTTTAAAGGCAAATGTGTTTTCCCTAAGCCTACAGAATTTCTGAAGCCTATTGAAAAGCAAAACAGCTAGACACAAAGGTACTAAACTTCAGGGTTTTTTGTTTTGTTTTGTTTTTAAAAAAAGTGTGCCCATCATATCAAGATTAATTAGGTTTATTTTCCATTGTCTTAGTGACCTTCAGGGTCTTGTGGGCTAGACCTAAAAGGTAAACAAACATTTATCTGCATACTATATTTTAGGATAGACAACCTATCAGGCTGTAAGTCATTGTCAGTTACTGAGCTCTCACAGAGATCGGCATAACTCTTCCTTCCTTTCTAATCGAAAACATCTTCCTTAGTGTCCTCTTCTACCCTTGCTTCATAAAGTCCTTCAGCTACTGGTTGGCAGATTAAGCAAACTAGTGGACATTAACTGGTTTTAGCCTCATCTGTGAAGTGCACCTCTTATTCTCTTTGTTTTTATAAAACACAAACAGTCTCTCTCTCTTCTTGGGTAGCTCAGCTACTGATTTTTAAGACTGAAGTTTGTTTGTAATGGATATTAATAGACTTTCTGAACAGATAAGACACTGTAGAAGCAGTTTTGATTTTCTCCAAGTCTACAGATTTATGTGTGGGTACGCTTGGGGAAGGGGAGGGGAATGAAATGGGCTTGAGGGACAGTGTTAAAGTATGGGAGTTCTAAGAAAAAAACTTATTTATTATTAATTATTATTATTATTTATTATTATTGTTGGTGGTGGTACAGTCGTGTTCAGAGGCACCAATCAGGAATCATGGCCTCTTTATATAAACACAGACATCCACAAGATCCTTTTTCTCCAGAGTTTGTAATCTAAGGCTCTATGCAATATGTTGAACATGGAAGACCCGTTGTGGGATCAGGACCCAAAAGGAGAAAAACAGATAGAGGACAACATATAAGCAGAACGGTCAAGGTGATAGCAGGCCCATGCTCAGGTCCAATAATTTTCTATGTGTTTATTTTCATTTTTCAATGTAATAATTGTCCTTCCCTCTATTTTATGTTAGCCATTGTCCATTTTATATTTTTCCTTTCATTCCTTTCCTCTTTTCTTGTTGGAAATATTCTCCCTCATACTTACACTCCCCTCAAATTCATCTCTTGTGGGGAAATGTTCCATGAGTTTGTTTCAAATGAGACACAGGCTATGGAGTGCCAGTGGGTTTGGAATTTAATCTTTGGCGCTTAATAAGCAATCGAAAATTTGGTATAAGCACATTTCATTGAGAACTATGCAATGCTTGATGCTGGGCTCAATATAGTCCTGTATATCTGTCGTGTTTTATTTAGTCCTAAACTATTGAGGACACTTTAAAACAAAGCCACAAGTTTTCTTGCATTAAATATTACAGTTCATGAACTATATTTAGGAGTTTATTTTTCGTTTTTTATGCAATGATGTACATGGGAGAAAATTCCTTCCTGACCTATGTGGCAATAAGCCTGCACTCTGAAGCACGACATTTGATTACATTGTCTTAGCTTGCAGAACACAAATGTTATTAATGGTCATAAAATTATCCAACCCTTTTAAAAATCAGACACAGTATTTGACTTGACCTTCTGCAGTCATGAAATCCACATTCCAATTGAAATGATGAGTCTGGAGTATCTGATAGTTTCAGTGCAAGTGTCACCGTTCTTCCACTGAGGTGGAAAAGAATCTTAATGAGTTGTTATGTAGTCAAAATAAGTATATTAAAGTTTCACTATTGTCTAATTATTGCATAACATGGGCCATACAAATACAAGTTTAGGGTAACCCTTGCAGTGCCTACTGAATATTATCCCATTAAATGATTTGCGAGCCCAGTAGTAGCACTCATTGTGTTCTGTATTGTAGAATCTACCTAAAACCATTCTGAGAAGCAATATGTATGTAGCTGGGCCCACCCATTTGTGTGCATTTAGTAAATCTAGGGCCCAGCTGTGCCCCTGAGATATCTTCATACTTATTTTGTTGTGTGAAGAGCCAAAGATAATACCTTTTTTATCTGAAAGCTGTCAAAGCAGCCAATTGACCACTGTGTTTTACTGCACAAGTGTGGGATGGGAGAGACATGAGTAGGCAGGGCCAGATCAGTACTCTATGAAATCAATAATAAACTCCCACTGATTTCAGTGGGTAGTAGATTATGCCTATGGAGAGGAGGCAGAATGCCTGGCTTCTCCCTGACAATGATAGGGCCCTCACTGTGGGATGAGATCTACCCACTAAATTAGTGCTATGGGGCTCACTCATCAGGCTGCCCTGATAGGGCCCATCACTACAGCAAATTATTTTACCTACTGTAGCTGACCAGGCCATGGGTGGTCAGGCCTATTGATGGAAACAAGAGTTCAGCCTACTGGTTAGAGCTGGATCCAGAGTGGGTAAAGTCCAGGAGATGAGCCAAGGGTCAATACCGGTGGAAGAGAACCCATATGCTAGGGTGAGGGGTAAACTGGGGTCATAAGCCAGAGGTAGAACCATGGATCAGTGCTGGGGAGATAGAAGCGAAATGCCAGAATTGGAGGGTCAACCAGAGTTGTAACTCAGAGGCAGAGCAGGGACCAAAGATGGAAGTCTGAAGCTGGGACTGGAACAAGAGCAAGTATAGTTGTGAGGCTACATACTGAGCAGCCACTGATCTGCTTTGGGGACCAGACTTATAAGCAGGGTTGCTAAGGCAGTAGCCAGTCAGGGTCTGTGGCCACTCTGAGTTCTGAGGCAGTGCAGCTGGGGCTCATGGGTTGCCTAGCAGTGCACTTAGTCAGGGAGCAGGCCAGCAGTTGGTCGGGTCCCTGACAGCACCCCACCTTCTTTCAGGGTCACCTCCCAGGAGACTTTGGACTGGATTTCACAAGATAGACTTGGTGGAAGACACACGGGTGGATATGTTCCATGGGTTTCCGTGAACACTTCTGTTGGCCATATCGCTCCTGCTCAGTCAGATACTGGAGCAGGTGGGATTCCAGAATCTGCTGGACCACATATTACTTGATCACGCACAATTATTGTCAGTAAGGAGTACTGCAATGTGCAAAGATTCTCTAAAGGTTTCAGGAGGGAAGACATGGAACATGGTGTGGACCTTGAGAGATTTTGGCAGATGCAACAGAAAGGCTACCAGGTTAAGTTGTTCCCAAATATATGTGGTCTAGCTTTGCAGATGGATGGGTAGATCACAGGTTTTGGGCAGACAGTGAAACATTATTTTGACCTCAATTGTACTGAGGTCTTGGAACAAATTTTGAAAGTGAAAGTAGTTAAGGACAGAGGTGAATGGTAACTGGGATAAAATACAACATGATTTTACAAAAGGTAGATTGTGCCAGACCAAGCTGATCTTTCTTTGAGAAAATAAACTGATTTTTTTAGACAAAGGAAATGCAGTAAATTTAGTCTACCTGGATTTCAGTAAGGCATTTGATACAGTTTCACATGGGAAATTATTAGTTAAATTGGAGAAGATGGGAATTGAAAGGTGGATAACTAACTGGTTAAAGGGGAGACTACAGCGGGTCATACTGAAAGGTGACTGTCAGCCTGGAGGGACGTTACAGGTGGAGTTCTTCAGGGATTGGTCTTGGGATCAATTTCATTAAACATTTTTATTACTGATCGTGGCACAAAAAGTGAGTGGTGCACTAATACAATTTGTGGATGACACAAAGTTGGGAGGGATAACCAATACGGAGAAAGACTGAACTATCATACAAGATCTGGATGACCTTGTAAAGCGAAGTAATAGAAATAGGATGAAATTTAATAGTGAAAAGTCATACATTTAGGGACTAACAACAAGAATTTTTGCTATAAGCTAGGGACTTATCAGTGGGAAGCAACAGGAGGAGGTGACCTGGGTGCATTGGTTAATCACAGGATGATTATGAGACATCAGTGTGATGCAGCCATGAAAAAGGCTAATGGTGTCATAGAATGCATCAGGCAAGGTATTTCCAGTAGAGATAGGGCAGTGTTAGTGCAATTATACAAGGCACTCGTGAGCCCTCATCTGGAATACTGTCTGCAATTCTGGTCTTTCATGTTTAAGAAAATGAATTCAAACTGAAACAGGTGAAGAGAAGGGCTACTAGGATGATCAGAGGAATGGAAAAATCTACCTTATGAGAGGAGACTCAAAGAACTTGGCTTGTTAAGCCTAACCAAAAGAAGGGGAGATGGAGGGGAGTAGTAGCCAGATTCTGCATGGGGAATGAGTGCCAGCCAGTCATCCTGGTGGTAATTTGGGAAGCAGTATAGGTAATGATCCAGGACCTGATTGACTCTCTCTGCCTAATTGTTGCTACTAGATACTAAGCAACTGAGGTGCAAGATTCAATGCTCAGGAAGGGCAGGATTTCCCACCAAAAGTGAGCAATGAACTGGTCAGATACTATGCTTGTGGACAATCCATGAAGGTGAAAAACATTGTCTTTGAATAGACTGGCTGTTTCCTAGGTGGTATGAAGACCATGACACAGTATAAAATGGGCTATCAGGTGATTGACTTCCTCTAGAATTGTGGTGTACCCCTGAGAGGATGGTAACTCCATGATGAAATCCATCAACATGAAGGGCTAAGGATAATGCACTCTTACAGGCTGGGGACCGACTGGCTAAGCAGCAGTTCTGCAGAAAAGGTCCTGGAGATTACAATGGATGAGAAGCTGGATGAGTCAGCAGTGTGCCCTTGTTGCTAAGAAGGCTAACGGCATATTGGGCTTCATTCATAGGAGCACTGCCAGTAGATCAAGGGAAGTGCTTCTTCTCTATTCGGCACTGGTGAGGCCACATCTGGAGTACTGTGTCCAGTTTTGATCCCCCCCCACTACAGAAAGGATATGGACAAATTGGAGAGAGTCCAGCGGAGGGCAATGAAAATGATGAGGGGCCTGGAGCACATGACTTATGAGGAGAAGCTGAGGGAACTGGGCTTGTTGAGTCTGCAGTAGAGATGAGTAGTGGGGGGATTTAATAGCAGCCTTCAACTACCTGAGGGGTGGGGGGTCCAAAGAGGATGGAGCTCAGCTGTTCAGTGGTGGCAGATGACAGAACAAGGAGCAATGGTCTCAAGTTGCAGTGGGGGAGGTCTAGGTTGGATATTGGGAAAAACTATTTCACTAGGAGAGTGGTGAAGCACTGGAATGGGTTACCTAAGGTGGTGGTGGAATCTCCATCCTTAGAGATTTTTAAGGCCCGGATTGACAAACCCCTGGCTGGGATATTTTAGTTGGTGTTGGTCCTGCTTTGAGCAGGGGATTGGACTAAATGACCTCCTGAGGTCTCTTCCCAATCTTCTATGATTCTATGCTATGCTCATCAAGTGTAGGAACTGCAATTGCAGTCAGAAGTGCATCAAGGATGGATGGATTCACAGTTGCTTCCATCCCAACAGAGGCACGTGAAAAATCAATGGTTTCTGGAGTTGGAAAGGAATCTGCCCAGCTCACACCCACTTATTGGGGTTGGGCTTAGCATTTCATGATCCTGAAGCTGGTGTGAACTTTTCAGGGCATCTTAAAGCCAATACAGACAGAGGCCCAAAGTTCAGCATTGGTTCTTATCAGCCTCTGACAGGTGTGGGTGGCCCTGGTCAATATGCATGGGTTCTGGAAAGAGGTACATGGTTGAGAAGTCGGAAGCCAGGGCATTGTCAGGGGTTGAGGAGCTGGGCTATATTTGTAGCACTGCTCAGTAAGGCAGTGGTCAGTTCTATTGCATAGATCAATCAGGTCATTGATATGGGACAGCAGTTTGACCCATGCCAGTTCGTCATTTACATCATTGTTCGGCCAATCCAAAACTGGTGATGCCGTGCAGCCTCATTCCACTCTGTCGCTGGAGAGGCAACAGAATTCGACACCCTTGCTGTAGCATTTGCAGCATGGCTTCAGCAGTTGTTGGTGAACTTCCTTTCCCCCTCACCGTGATAACTGATATGGCATGAGTGAATGGGTCTAGCTAGCCCAAGGAGGGGCTAGACTGTTTCAGGAACCCCAGTGAGCAAACTAATGATTAGCTCTCCTTGGGACTGGTCTCTGGGGAACAATTGGGGGTATAGCAAGCAGAGAAGCTGGCATTGGTTTAGGAAACCTTGGAATTGACCATGCTCACCACTAAACATGTCTGGGAGTAGGACCTTTGGCTCAGGCGGGGGCAAGAGCTGGGCTGTTGGCAAAGTCTCCTGGGCTTGTAGGGCCGTATTCTGCACCTGCAGGGTGGACACCCTGCAAGTTCTGTATGGCACCCACCAGCTCCACAAGGGAAAAACTGGCCTGAGTGGAGTCCATGCTGGCAAGATGAGCCCCATACAAAGGCTAGGGGCCCACTCAAACTGCAGCTGACAGGGCCATGGGCAGTTAGGCTTAGCAGCAGAAGCAAGAGTTCAGCCTACCAGTTAGAACTTAGTCCACATGGGCAGAGTCCAGGAAATGAGCCAAGTATCAGTAGCATAGGGACAGAAGGCAAATGCTAGAGCCAGGTGGTAAACCAGAGGTGGAGCCAGGGAGTAGTAATGGAGAGATAGAAAGAAGCTGAATGACAGAACAAGAAGGTCAGCCATGGCTGTAAGCAAGCAGCAGAGCCGGAAACTGAAGCCAGAAGTCTGGAGCAGCAGGGACATGTGTAGCTACAGGTATGGTATATGTTGAGCAGCCACTGGTCTGCTGTGGGGCCACGCTTATAAGCAGGGCTGCTAAACAAGCACCTAATCAGGCACTGTGGCCATTCTGTCAGTTCCAAGGCAGAGCAGCTGGGCTCACTGGTTGCCTAGCAGCAAAGATACTCAGGGAGCAGGCCAGGTGCTGGTCCTAGCTTGTCTAGTCCCTGACACCTCTGTAACATCTTCAAACCTTCCAAAAATTCTTTGTAATTGGAGGGATGGGCCTGGGTTCAAGGAAGTTCTTGTTTTAAACAATCCAGTTCACTCAGGTCTACATACAACCATAATTAGACAAAAAAAAATACATACAGACAATAGCTTTACTATTTCTAACAATGATTTGTTTTCTCAGTAACTTCAAGGGGTTCAGTAGTTCCCTATAAAACAAGTTACTGAAGAATTAAAAAAAACACACTTGCAGAATTGCAGCAAATGACAAGTCATTTTTTCCTCTTTACTCTCACATTGATAGAGTTTGTCAGGCACCTCTATTTGAGATAGTGTAATAGGATAGCAGAGCTCTTCTACTAAGCCATTAGTAGGGGTGGTATTGGAAAACCTGGGAAGTGCTAAAGGCCCCTCCCCCAGCCTAGCAGGAGGGAATAAGTGTGCATCGAATATCAAAATTGGAAGGGACCTCAAGAGGTCATTAAGTCCAACCCCCTGCTCAAAGCAGGACCAATCCCCAATTTTTGCCCCAGATCCCTAAATGACCCCCTCAAGGATTGAACTCACAACCCTGGGTTTAGCAGACCAATGCTCAAACCACTGAGCTATCTCACCCCTTCCCCATTAGTGGGGTGGCTTAGAAACCTTTATCAAACTGGCTGAATTTCTGCTGACCCACTGCTAACAAGGCCCTGCTTGTTAGCATCTTATATAGCCCAGGTGGAGTTAAGCATGGTTTTGCTGGGATGGGGAGTGAGTGTTTGGAAGAAAGCCCTCAGGACAAACCTGCTCAGGGACATTTAGACAATGGTTTATATTGCTTTATTATTTTTTGGGTTGCTAAGTTCCAGAAAGGGAGGCAGCAACTGCATCCGGCTCAGGGACTGTGCGCTCTGACTCAGGGTAAGTACTCAGCCCAGTCACTGGTAGTTATGATCAGGGCTCTGTATATTCTCTGGCTAAGTGATTTGCTGTGAATCCTTCCTTTACCACTGAATTGTGCTCCAGAATTTAAGCTATTTTTAAAAAAAGTTTCTAGTCCTTGTGGTTATGAAGATCTTCTAAATTAGAAATGAATGCAGTGATATCTGCTGAGGGCCAGAAACAACAGCTCTGAGTGGTGTGGTCTGCCTCATTTATCTCCTGTTAGCAACATCAATAAATTTCAAAGTTATGTGTCAACACTAACTATTTAATAGCTGGATGCCTTTGATAAAACAATCAGCTAAGGTGCTTTTCTCATAAACCTAAATTGCCCTTTACACCTCTTCTAATGCCAACCGTCCCAACTCTGCCCTATCCAAGGGGCAAAACCACAAGGTACCTAAAATGTGTTATGGTTATATGTTTGCAGTACAAAATTTGGCACCTTAATGAAAGTTAGAAGTCTAGGGGCAGCATAAAAGTCAGTTTATTACTAAAATAAATAACAGTAGGAATTCTGTGCTGATTTGGGCTCATTTTCAGCTTGAATAAAATACTTCAATTTTTTTTAAAATAATTTGAAACTGCTGCAGAATTTTTAGTCTGTTATGCTGGTCTGCTCCAGTAAGAACTAGATTCTGAAACTTAGGTCAAGCTTTCAGAAGAGCTGACAAGACACATATATCCTTTCCCATTATTGCTCTCTCTCCCTCATCTCCATAAAAGGAATGTGAAACTATCAATTTCTTTTTCTCATAGATTACTGTAGGGCCCATGCCTAAAAGGGGGCTATATACCAGCTTCAGAGATGTAGTTTTACACTTTCCCCAATTGCAAGCAAAACTGTTAACTCTCTGATTTCATGTTAGGTATGAACATGGCCCTATATAATCATTCTTTTGATATACACATCTGCTAAAACTTTCTAATTTGGCAAGGATTAAGTGTTGTAGGTTCTTGTACTGTGAAGTGAGTTGATCAGACACCAATTAACATTTCATTGCTAAGACTAGTCGATTTGTAATTTGCAGCTGTGGCCAAATTTGTGCATTTGAACTTTAAAGCCTTAGTTTGCATGGTCTATAGCACAGCAGAAAATGACAAACAGCTCAATCCTCGGTAAATAAAATAGGCTAGAAAGTACTAACCTGTTGTTGAACTAATTTGATCCTCTTTCCCTCTTGTTGTAAGCCTTGCTCATCTGCTGCTGTTTATAAATACCTAAAATGTACTGTACAATAGAAAGCCATGCAAATCTAAGGGGGGCAAATCAGGAGCTACTAATGGGTTAAAGAGGAAAACAAAATATTTAATGAAAAGTTTATATAAGAAATGGAGGAGTAGCTAATGTATGGAAAAGGTCATGAAGTGGTATTTCAGAACAAAGAAATGATCCATTGATCTGTCTTTATTATTGTTCTATTTGTGATTTGCTGTGTATTGTTCTCTGCGATTTAATTTTCTTTATTCAGACTTCTACTCCTCCGCCTCAAGTGCAAATGAGATCCTTTCCTATTTAAAACGTGTTACCTTTAAGCACAAAGTTTGGTGATGCATGTCATGGTATGTGTGTCAGATCAGATAATTCATTGAGACTGTTTAGGTTTAAATGAGAACACATTTGTGGATTAGACGCTACATGTCAAGGCACACTGAAGACGCTATCCAAATTGGTAACAGACAGCATCTGGGGTTTGGAAAGCTGCAAAAATAGCATGAAGATGTCCGTACTGTGCTATCGGAGATACCTTTGTGGTAAAGAGGAAGGTCAGGTTTGTGTGGCGCAACACACCATTCTGGGAGATCAGTGACAGAACAATCCAGCACTGTTGCACTTCTATTCTCAGCTATGGCTGCTCATTTCAGTGAGTTGTACACACCTGCTCAGCAGCATTATACCAAGGATGGCCAGTCTCCATTCACGTGCCTGAACTCTGACCCATGTGAAGAGCGTGCCACCACCGCTTCTTGGTTGCTGCTTGTGCAACTGTTGAGCATGTATGGATGGCTTAGCAGTTGTATCTCTCTTTGGCAGTGCTCGTACCTCGTCAGCTCCTTAGGTCACGGGGGTGGAGGCAGCACAGCCTGTCTACACTCAAGTCCATGATCTGAGCCCTTCTGTAGTCTGTACCGGGTGGCCCAATGGTCTGAGTCTACCTAATTCCCCTCCACTAGTGGGGTAGCGTGGCCTAGCATCCAGGGTCCATACAATGCACCCCTAGGGCAGTGCAGCCCAATGGCCAGAGTCCACCTAATTCCTCTCCCCTAGTGGGGTAATGCAGCCTAGCAGCCAGAGTACATATAACTGTGTGGGGCCAGCTCCTCTCAAAGAAGGGTGGCCCAGGCTCACCCACTCCACCGGGTCCCAACCCAGGGCCATGTTAGTGGCAAGTTCTCCTCACCAGTGGTCCGGCAGCCTGAATGGTCTCAGCACCGTTCCCCTTTAAGAACTCCCTAGGTCACTTTCTACCGTATTCTCAGGATTCAGCCAGGTCCACGGCATCCTTGGCTTCCCCACTGCAGTGCAGCTGGGAGTGTCTGGCCTCTGCATCTCAGGGTGCAAGCCTCTCTTCTGCTGGAGAGAGCAGCAAGTCTCCATCCCCTCCAGTGGTCCACCCCAACTGAGCAGCTCTTCAGGCTTTTATACCTGACTTCCAGGTAGAGCATGCCTGGCAGAGCCTCAGGGTGTGGCCTCCTCTGCTAGGAGGGAAGGATTAACCCCTGCTGTACCAGTGCAGGGCCAGTTCGCCCATCCAGAGACCTCACCATGCTACATGAGAGCTTGTAGAAGAAAGCCTAAAGTATCCATCCATCCATCCATCTATCTATCTCCACCAAAATAGTAACTATGAATTGCAATATGTATCTACAGTTGCATTGGCTCAGTATTCTCTTTATCATGTCTTTGTTCTTTTGATTTATACTTACTCCTGCCTCAGCATGAGGTACTGGACTAGATGGCTTCTTGAGATCCCCTTCAGCCCTACATTTCTATGATTGTATGATTAAAAAGGTGTTGTTCCAACTAATGGGCATCAATTTTGTACTCTGGGCACTCTGATAACAATTTGAGACTTAGTTTTAATTGTTACTCCATATATCAAATAAGACTGCATTCCATCAAGATAAATAACTAATCTCCCAATAACTAACCCCCAATACACCATGAGGAGGGAAGAGTGAACTCCTGAGTCGAGGGAGTTTTGAAGGGGCATGCCCTATCTAGCTTCCTCCCTTTCATAGCTAGAAAGCTCCAGCTTGTAAATCTCCTCTGAATGCAAGCATGGCAGACTGATCAGAGGAGAGATTTCATCTCTTGGATAAGTAGGCCTCAGACTGTTTTGGGTTTTAAAGGGTAAAGCCAACATTTGAATGCATCATACCTAGAAATCCTAAACCTAAATTCTATAAAACTTGGATAATCAGATCATTGGCTTGAGTAATGTTTAAAATAAATCTGGATTAACAGAATACCCAGGGCCTGATTCATCCCTGGATATTTTGGAGTCTTGTCATGGAGTGAAGTTTCACCCAGTGGACTTTTGTGGAAACTGCAAGGGTTGCCACAGCTCATTAATTGTAAATGTATGTTCATTTTATTCCAGGAACGAGGTAGTCTTTAGCACCACAGACAGAGATCTTCAACCTTTAGCACACAAGTCCACTAATTACCTTTCTCAGGTTAAATGGATGCCTTATGAACACACTGGCCTACCAACAGGGATATCAAACTTATTTATCCCTCCCACAAAACATGCACAGTCAGGCCATGTGGCAAGTAGACCGACCAAGTCTGATGAATGGGGTTACTTCTGAAGAATCTCATATAATTTTCTTAGAAGACAGAATAAGGCTCTTCATAAGCCTAGGGGTCCAGGGCAGGGGTTTAAAAGTTAATTTAGCACTCATGAAATGTGCCAAATTGACAGTTTTCTATCCAGCTAAATAACAGGTATCTCATGAATGGTGGCAATGCAAGATTCCATGCTCCACTGTGACTCGGTGATGTGTTGAGAAAAAACAAAGGGAAGAGTACATGCTTACATCAACATAATTGTTCCTCCTCTTTCTCTCTGGCACTTCTCAAAGTGCAGGCCACCAGGTTTCCTATTTCTGTATGTAGTCGTCCTCCACCTTTAGCATGAATATCAGGCTTGCTAAGCATTATTGCTCATTCCTTTGAATTCCCCTGTTTGACATTCAAGTTCTCAGTGGATTGGAGTATGTATCTGAGTGTTAACATTTCTTAGAATGCTGGTATTTGGCTTGTTTGGTCAAAAGAAAAGTCTTAATGACAGTACAAAATATTTTCAGCACTTGCTTGTAAAAGAGAAAATAAGTGCCCCTCCTTCTCCTGCAGTGTGTCACCAACATTTATCTTGGATCTCAACCTTGACTTATTTCTGGCAATTGAGGAACAAGAAGTGATGAAAAAGAAGGGATGCCATTTCCTTTGGAATAACTAGGAGATAGAGAAAAGTTACTAGAACTGGATGGAGAAAGGCTTTTTCCTCATTCTACATCAGGGTAGAGAAAAAAAAAAAAGAGAGACCACCTCCGAACAGCCAATAGACTGCTTTTTATTGTACTCCTGTCTGTTTCAGACCAGGGATTTGAACCTGAGCGTGTGGCATCTTCAATGAGTGCCATAATCATTAGTCTATTGGCTACTTTGATGTGGGACTCTCTCTTACTGGGTTTGACCAGAAGTCTATCCTGTACATGAGAGAAATTTCCCAAGGAAAGTTTCATTGAAACTGGTACCCTCCTGTGAAAAATTTTGACAAATTGGCATTTTCTATCAAAAAACTGGTTAGTAAAAAAATTTCCTGACTAGCTCTAGAAGGCATCCATTAAAAGGAGGTGAAAGACTTGCCAAAGAAATGGATGGTAACAGAATCCCCATATCTGTCCAATGGAAGATACCAAGGTGGCACATAAACCAACTGTAGCTTCAGAGTGTGGGATGCATTTAAGGGAGGTGTGTGTGTGGTTGTGTATACACACACACTTTGTCATATTAGAAAATGAAGACCATAAACTGATTTGTCTCATGGCTCTATACTAGCTAAAAAAAAGGTTTTGAATTAGATGCATAGAAACAACATAGAAGAATAGCTGCAGCCTCCAAAAATTATACCTCAAGACTTCAATCTGCTAATTACATCCGTACACATGAAATAGCATTTCAAGGAATGTTGCCCACAACCTCTGCCCAAAAAGAATACATATCCAAGTCGTAATTCTACATAAACTCTATTGGAAAAATAGTGTTTACTGAAAAGTAAAGTGACAGGAATAGACTTTAGGAAGAGGAAAGGCAGATCTTAAATGTGTGAATGCAGTCTACCTATGTACAGAAGCATTTCAAGACAGTAGGCGTTTTTTGAATGCTATGATCAGGTACCTGGAAATGTTTTAGTATGTCCATGAACTACATTAATAAAAAGGCAGGATGTTTACCTTAAAGGTGATGGACTGTAATACTATCGCTCTCCCAGTTCTCTTGGTTTATTCTCTGTTCTATTTTAAACTAGGACATCTTCTATTGTATAGCTGGGCATAAAGAGGAGGAAGTGTTTCATCCTTTTATGTGACAGTCCAAGAGGTATAGATAAAGAATTGAGTAAGTATTAGATTCCAATATCATACAGTCAAGTTTTACTATCCCATCCCTTTATTTAGGCTTCATTCTATAGCACCAGCCTTTCAAATCCCATTCAGCCTTAACTTCAAGGGTAACTGCTTTCTTTATCAGCAGAAAGAACAAACTTAAGTGTCACACACGTTTGGAAATTCACAGTAAATCTCATAATGAATTTTAACCCCCAAGTGGGATATATCTGAACTCACAACCATAAAAGCAAGATATGGCTTACTAATGTGTGAAGCCTATGTGGAGATATCAATGTTTGTTCTTGCACTATCCCGAATTCTTTCATATAATAGCCTTCTGACCCAGAATTTGCAAGTACAGCTTCTGAATGCATTAGGAGGGTTAATTCTCTGGAGCACTCAGTATTCTTTAGTGATGAAAGGTATTGAAAAGGCTATTACTTGCTTCTATGCATGGGTAGCACCAAAACACTCAAAGGTTCAACTTTCTTTTAGCATTGTAAATCTGTTTTTGTGGTTAAATTGAAATGGAACAAGACAGTGTGTTGTGTTTTACAGTTAAGATAATATGCTGGTGTGATGCTATGTCCTGCTGATGCATTAAACTTGGGAATTTCACCTAAATATAAATCACTTCATTCTTGACTTAAAAAATAAAATGAGAAAAAACATATACACAATGTTCAACTTGCAATAGAAGCTGATAAGAAAGCGGAAGGACAGATTAAGTCTTGTAAAAGAGTAGGTGCTGCTTGTGAGGTGCTGGATATATGCAATAATGGCACATGGAAGAGGCAAACATGAGGGGTTAAAGGAAAGTAGAGAGAGGGGGAGAGAGAGAGACTGTTCCATAGCAATAAAGAAAAAAAATAGGTTCTCCAGAACCCATCATGGTCTATTACATCATTCTATTACTTGTTAATTAATAGTATAGGCTGAACTTAGGTCTATAATACCAGTGATCCATAGACTACATGAGTGTCTCATTCATTGACATTTTTCCCATAAGGGAAACTGTCTGCTATTATTGGAGAATTTTTTGGAAAGTAAAACCTTTTTCCTTGGCATTACATGTCTCTCCTTGAGTTTGTCTTCTGCTCATAAGAGTAAACTGATATGCTGACTCTCCGGGGCTACTCTAGCATATAGAGAATTGGGAAATAACCAGGGGAGAATTCTGGCTTTTCAAACCTTCCATGCTGGCTGTGATGCCAGTCTTGAATGCCCTTTTGTCTGCTTCTGTCACAAACATCTTCCCCACTTCATTCCATGTTACTGCATATTCATGAAACAAAAAGAAAAGGAGTACTTGTGGCACCTAAGCTGAGCTGTAGCTCACGAAAGCTTATGCTCAAATAAATTGGTTAGCCTCTAAGGTGCCACAAGTACTCCTTTTCTTTTTGCGAATACAGACTGTGAAACCATTCATGAAACACCCTCCCTGAGAAAATCTTCAAGACGCAGTTCTTCGTTGCCTGCAAGAAACCAGTCCTTTTCAGAATCACTGCTTCTCAGGATAGAGTCCCCCATCCTCATCCTGCCTCATACTAAGAAAGCAGGACAAACAGCAAGTTACCTCAAGTGCCTATACATAAATGCAAGAATCCTGGGAAACAAGCAGGGAGAACTGGAAGTCCTGGCACAATCAAGGAATTATGATGTGATTGGAATAACAGAGACTTGGTGGGATAACTCATGTGACTGGAGTACTGTCATGGATGGATATAAACTGTTCAGGAAGGACAGGCAGGGCAGAAAAGGTGGGGGAGTTGCATTGTATGTAAGAGAGCAGTATGACTGCTCAGAGCTCCGGTATGAAAGTGCAGAAAAACCTGAGTCTCTTGATTAAGTTTAGAAGTGTGAGCAAAAAGGGTGATGTCATGATGGGAGTCTGCTATAGACCACCGGACCAGGGGGATGAGGTGGACGAGGCTTTATTCCTGTAACTAACAGAAGTTACTAGATCGCAGGCCCCGGTTCTCATGGGAGACTTCAATCACCCTGATATCTCATGGGAGAGCAATACAGCAGTGCACAGACAATCCAGGAAGTTTTTGGAAAGTGTAGGGGACAATTTCCTGGTGCAAGTGCTGGAAGAACCAACTAGGGGCAGAGGTCTTCTTGACCTGCTCACAAACCGGGAAGAATTAGTAGGGGAAGCAAAAGTGGATGGGAACCTGGGAGGCAGTGACCATGAGATGGTCAAGTTCAGGATCTTGACACAATTTAAAAAGGAGAGCAGCAGAATACAGACCCTGGACTTCAGAAAAGCAGACTTTGACAACCTTGGGGAACTGATGAGCAGGATCCCCTGGGAGAATAACATGAGGGGGAAAGGAGTCCAGGAGTGCTGGCTGTATTTTAAAGAATCCTTATTGAGGTAACAGGGACAAACCATCCCGATGTGTAGAAAGAATAGTAAATATGGCAGGCGACCAGCTTGGCTTAACAGTGAAATCCTTGCTGATCTTAAACACAAAAAAGAAGCTTACAAGAAGTGGAAGATTAGCAAATGACCAGGGAAGAGTATAAATATTGCTCAAGCATGCAGGACTGAAATCAGGAAGGCCAAATAACGCCTGGAGTTGCAGCTAGCAAGAGATGTTAAGAGTAACAAGAAGGGTTTCTTCAGGTATGTTAGCAACAAGAAGAAAGTCAAGGAAAGTATGGGCCCCTTACTGAATGAGGGAGGCAACCTAGTGACAGAGGATGTGGAAAAAGCTAATGTACTCAATGCTTTTTTTGCCTCTGTCTTCACGAACAAGGTCAGCTCCCAGACTACTGCACTGGGCAGCACAGCATGGGGAGGAGGTGACCAGCCCTCTGTGGAGAAAAAAGTGGTTCGGGCCTATTTAGAAAAGCTGGACAAGCACAAGTCCATGGGGCTGGATGTGCTGCCTCCAAGAAAGCTAAAGGAGTTGGTGGATGTGATTGTAGAACCATTGGCCATTATCTTTAAAAACTTATGGCGATCAGGGGAAGTCCTGGATGACTGGAAAAAGGCTAATGTAGTGCACATCTTTAAAAAAGGGAACAAGGAGGATCTGGGGAACTACAGGCCAGTCAGCCTCACCTCAGTCCCTGGAAAAATCATGGAGCAGGTCCTCAAGGAATCAATTCTGAAGCACTTAAAGGAGAGGAAAGTGATCAGGAACAGTCAGCATGGATTCAACAAGGGCAAGTCATGCCTGACTAATTTAATTGCCTTCTATGACGAGATAACTGGCTCTGTGGATGAGGGGAAAGCAGTGGACATGTTGTTCCTTGACTTTAGCAAAGCTTTTGACACTGTCTCCCACAGTATTCTTGCCAGCAAGTTAAAGAAGTATGGGCTGGATGAATGGACTATAAGGTGGATAGAAAGGTGGCTAGATTGTCAGGCTCAATGGGTAGTGGTCAATGGCTCCATGTCTAGTTGGCAGCCAGTATCAAGTGGAGTGCCCCAAGAGTCGGTCCTGGGGCCGGTTTTGTTCAATATCTTCATAAATGATCTGGAGGATAGTGTGGATTGCACCCTCAGCAAGCTTGCAGATGACACTAAACTGGGAGGAGAGGTAGATACGCTGGAAGGTAGGGACAGGATACAGAGGGACCTAGACAAATTGGAGGATTGGGCCAAAAGAAATCTGATGAGGTTCAACAAGGACAAGTGCCAAGGCCTGCACTTAGGACGGAAGAATCCAATGCACCGCTACAGACTAGGGACCGAATGGCTAGGCAGCAGTTCTGCAGAAAAGGACCTAGGGGTGACAGTGGACGAGAAGCTGGATATGAGTCAGCAGTGTGCCCTTGTTGCCAAGAAGGCCAATGGCATTTTGGGTTGTATAAGTAGGGGCGTTGCCAGCAGATCAAGGGACGTGATCGTTCCCCTCTATTCAACATTGGTGAGGCCTCATCTGGAGTACTGTGTCCAGTTTTGGGCCCCACACTATAAGAAGGATGTGGAAAAATTGGAAAACCTCCAGCAGAGGGCAACAAAAATGATTAGGGGACTGGAACACATGACTTATGAGGTGAGGCTGAAGGAACTGGGATTATTTAGTCTACAGAAGAGAAGAATGAGAGGGGGATTTGATAGCTGCTTTCAACTACCTGAAAGGGGGTTCCAAAGAGGATGGATCTAGACTGTTCTCAGTGGTAGCAGATGACAGAACAAGGAGTAATGGTCTCAAGTTGCAGTGGGGGAGGTTTTGATTGGATATTAGGAAAATCTTTTTCACTAGGAGGGTGGTGAAACACTGGAATGTGTTACTTAGGGAGGTGGTGTAATCTCCTACCTTAGAAGTTTTTAAGGTCAGGCTTGACAAAGCCCTGGCTGGGATGATTTATTTGGGGATTGGTCCTGCTTTGAGCAGGGTTGGACTAGATGACCTCCTGAGGTCCCTTCCAACCCTGATAGTCTATGATTCTATGATCCTGCAAGTACGGACCACATTCTTTGTTCCTATAGATCAGTGGTTGCCAAACTTGTTCCGCCGCTTGTGCAGGGAAAATCCCTGGCGGGCCAGGCTGGTTTATTTACCTGCTGCGTCCACAGGTTCGGCCGATCGCGGCTCCCAGTGGCCACGGTTCGCTGCTCCAGGCCAATGGGAGCTGCTGGAAGGGGCATGGGCCAAGGGACGTACTGGCCGCCACTTCCAGCAGCTCCCATTGGCCTGGAGCAGTGAACCGCAACCACTGGGAGCTGCGATCGGCCAAACCTGCGGACGCGGCAGGTAAACAAATCGGCCTGGCCCGCCAGGAGCTTTCCCTGTACAAGCGTCGGAACAAGTTTGGGAACCACTGCTGTAGATGTGTATGGTCTTACATTTGGGTATATTATAAACTCCATGCATACAAACCACATGATCCAGACTGCTCTGTCAGTGACCTGTCCTTTTCATTACCGCTTCCTCTATCTTGATCATCTGAAAATTGTTTCAGGAGAGATTTGATATTTTCTTCAAGACATTGATTAAAATAGCACAGGGCCAAGAGCTGATTTGTGTGGGATTCCATAGAAACACACCTGCTCAATGATGGTTCCCTGTTTACAATTACATTTTGAGACCTATCAGTTAGCCAGTTTCAAGGTATGCCATGTTAATTTTATGTCATTCTAGTTTTTTAATAAAAATGTTATTCAGTAGCAAGTCAAATGCCTTACAGAAATATATTACATCAACATTCTTACCTTTAGCTTATCTTTATCAACTAAACTTGTAATATTAAAAAAATATATGTTTGGCAGGATCTATTTTCCATAAGCCCTTGTTGATTGCTGTTAATTGTGTTAACCTTCTTTTATTCTTCAGTAATAGAACCATTACATTATTAATCAGCCATTACATTATTTTGCCCGGGATTGATATCAGGCAGACAGGCCTATAATTAGTTGTGTAATCTGTTTATCCTTTGAAAATATTGTCAGAACATTAGCTTTTTCTTCAGTCCCCTGGAATTTCTCCAGTGTCCCAACATTTATTAAAACTCAGCACTAATAGGCCAGAGGCAGCTCTTTTAAAACACTTGGATGTAAGTTCAACACTTCTGCCGTTTCTTCATCAACAACCATACCAGTTCCCTCTAGGAAAGGACCAATGCCTTTTGTTGTTGATATACTTGAAAAACCTCCTTCTTATTGCCTTTCTTCTTGAGTCTTTTTGCTTGGCTTATCCGTTTTGTACATTTTCTAGCTTCTCATTGATATTAATTGCTATCAATTTCCCCTTTTTACTATTTGTTCTATATTTTTTTATAGATGCCTTTACTTCCTCTCTTAACTAGGCTGTTTTTTTCCCCCTAATCAGTGTAGCCTTCTTTCTAATTGTGTGTTTTGGGGTAGTTAGTAAAATGGTCTGAAAGATTTCCCAATAATCATTCAAAATTTTCTGTTTAAATTCTTTCTCTCTCAACTGATTTGGCTCATGATTACATTTGTAATCAATTTCACAAAGCTAAAAATAATTAAGTTAATAATCAGTTTCACCTAAGCAATCAGTTCACCTAAGTAAACTAACTTTTACTGCTGTGATCAAGTCCTCTTTATCTGACCATGTGAGGTCTAATATAGAATTCCTGTGTTGGATGCAACCCTTTTTGAGTTAAGAAATTGTCATCTAGAATGTTTAGAAATTCCAAGGACTGTTTTAGTACTGTCAGCATCAGACCTCCTGCATGTGTCATGCAAATTGAAGTCCCTCATGATAACACATTTCCCCCCCCTACCATTATACATAGGTGTTTAAGTTTGATAGTTCATTAAGGTGATTTGGAGATCTGCAGATACCAACTAGTACCCCATCTTGTACTTTATCTATTAGGACATTGATCCATAAGCATTCAAGATAATTTGCTTCTGAATTATCTGTGACTTGGAAACAGGTAATGACATTTTTTATGTACAGTGCCACCCTCCCCATCCCTTTTGCCTGCTCAATCCTTCCCAAATGGGCTATAACAAGTTATTTTATCATTCCAGTCATACAAATCTCCCACCAGGTTTCACTAATACCTGTGAGGTTGAATTTATGTTTGTAAGTGAGCAATTTCAATTCCTCTTGTTTATTAATCAGGCTTATAACATTGGTCTACAGCCAATTAAAGAATTCCTTGTTTTCAAATCTCTTGGTGTCTTGATTGATTTTGACCTTAGCATCTTGATTTGGGAATAAGTAAATGCTCAATTGTTCCCTTTTTCACCACTCCACTGTTGTTGTTGGTTGTTTAATAACGTCCTGACTACTCTAGCCACCCTTTCTCTTGAAAGATTGGTACCTATTCTACTGAGATAGAGGCCATCCAAACTATACTCCCTTCTCTCCTGACAGAAGGTGGCTCAAAGTTCACAAAACCAAAACCCCATACTCTATACCACTTACTGCAAGCTGGCTAGGTATCTTCTGTCTGTCTTTGCTCCTGGGACATGAAGGAGTCCAAGATCACTTGAACATTCAGCTCCTTCAGCTTCCTCCTCTCTGAAGTCATCTGTAGTCTGTGAAGTTTCATGTGAAGCAGTGTTGTTGGTACTCATATGCATCATGAATAGTAGAGCCTTGCCCACTAGGTCTGAAGAGGATTTCCTGCAGGCTAGGGTTGAGTAGAATTTTTTCTTTTGTTGCATATTGCTTAATTTATTCAGGGGGGGGGGAATTGAAAAAGGGGAATTGTATGAGAAAAAGGAACTATCTATAAAACACTTGGGGGGAGGGGAGGCTGTAGAAACCCCTGTATTTAGATTGCCTAATACTTTCCATTAAAAAGTTGTTTTGCAACCTATTCTTTGAGAAGCTCCCACACCTCTATTTTTTGTAGCAAGCTTTTGATATTCAGTAGGAGGAAAACCTTTGGGCTGTTGAAGAGCCTTTTCTTTCTCCCATGAATTTTTTTAAGCAGTTGAAAACTTACTTATTGTTAATACTGTCAATGCCTTCGTCACTCACTGTCTTCTTTAGAGGAAAAAGAAGTTAAGAGATAGTTATGTGGTTGGGACACAGGACTGGAAGTCAGAAGACCTTGAATCTGCCACAGGCCTTCTCCATAACATCAGGCTAGTCATTTGGGAAGGTTGAAGAGTTATATCTGGTCCTGAGTAAGAGGCAGAGTATAGCTACACTCTTCCATGAGCAGACCAGAGAATGAATTGTGACTATCAAATCACAATTCATTCCTTGGTTTTTCTCTATTTGTTCCAGGGGGAAGTAATCTGTGCAGCCATTAACCAGGATGAGATTATTTCCTCTATCCCACCAGCTCAGCTATGTTGGCTGGCATATTGGGGATAGAGTCAAAGCTTTTCCCATTTCCTGTTCACCTCCACCCCCAATACCTGCATTGGAGGGGCACTCCTTTCCCCTCCTTCCACAGCACTGTGACCAGAAATACAAGTAGCCCATAGAGGGAAGAATGGGGCAACTTATGTCCCTCTCTTAGCCATGACTTTGGGTAAGTGACTATCTTGCCCTAAGGATCTAACTTTGCACCCATAATTCTGTGCCTGTCATCACCGAGGCCCTTTGAAAATGTGATTCTTAGTTTCTCTGCCTCAGTTACTCTGCTTGTAAAACCACGTTGACACACCCATTTAATAAGAGTATTGTGAGGCTAAATTCATTAGTGTTTGTAAAGTGCTTTGAAAGCCTCAGATATTAAGTGCTCTGTGAAGATAAAGCATTTATTGTACATTACTTTGCTTGTTTTACATACATTAATAAGAGCCTCTGGGTTTTAAGGTAAAAAGAAACCTGCTACTCTTTACTTTAAACTTTTCAGAAAAAAATTCTGCTTAAACCCCATCAAACCACTGTTAGCTTTTTGTGTATTTCCATTCCTGTTATGGCTGATTAGTTAAGAAGCAGAAGGCAACACTGCAATGTAAAATCTCCATTTGTCTGCTAGTGTCAGGTTGCCCTCACAGGATGTGCTAATGAAAAGCATATGAAGCATTAGCACCAGGTGCTCCAGATCTGGCAGTCCCAAGACGGGCATTAAGAGGCCTTGAATGAGTCCGTGTCAGGCTATAGTTTAACCTAATATCAACCCATTCGGGTACCCTATCAAATGTAAGAGAAATGAAAGATTTTAAAGGCTATATTAATCCTGGTGACTCTGCACTGTGGAAAAGCTCAAAGTTATTTGCCACAGGTCTTATTGTTCTCATGATAACTGGCAAAACTTGAAGTATTCAATGTTCCTTAAAATCTTACTTTCTACCTGTTTAGTAGGAAGGTCTTGTGCTAGTACACTTATAAAATTCAGCATAGAAATGCACCTGCCATTGGCTGTTATGTTCTACTCTCTGAGTTCCCTTGTTTTCCTCTGTGTGTTTTCTAGTTTCCACAGTCATGAGAAGCAGAAAAAAGTATTTAGAAAACGAGCGTTCAACCTAAGAATAGCCCAAATTAAAAATCTAGTGCATTTTCTGCTACCAATATAATACATTAAAGCATGTAACAATGGAGGCAGGGATATGGTGTTGGAGTTGAATCTAATGCATGTTTTAGCTTCTATGTTCCTGTGCACTTGTTACCTATATTTTTTTGTTTCTATTTGGGATGGATGTTTTGCTTTGTGTTTACCTTGAAGCTGCTAAGACTCAGGAGTCACACTGTTGTTTTAGAAATCTCTGAGCCTATGTTTGCAAGAAAAGTTGCCTCAGATAGCTGGCTTCTCAAGGCAGAGGTGGCTTCACAGGGCCTCTTGGCTGAATATGACTGGTTCGGGTTTAACTTAAAGTCAAGTGACAGTTACAAGATCTGGAACTCCTGCCATGTTCTGAATTCCTGTCTTTCAAATTCACTTCACAACACATTCAGTTCATGCAAATTGTGTAACCGACAGAGCACCACACTGGGAGTCAGGGAACTTAGGTTCTAGCTCTGACTGTTACAAACTCACGTGAACTTGGCTAAGTCCCTTACCTACTTCTGTATGGCTGTTCCTCTAGTTGTGAAAGGGTGCTAATGATATCCACATTTGTAAAATGCTTTGAGTGCTATCGATGAAAAGTGTATGGAAGTATTAATCAATAAAAATACCTATCTGACCTGCATAGTAATAAAATACTAGCCATAGCGCATATAATATAAAAATATAGTTGGTGGTTTCCCCTTGGTAGCTAGCCAATATTTGGAGCCTTGTCAGGCTGTTTCCATTAGGAGACAAACTGAGTATGTGACTCAGGTATTTCTTTGTAAATCAATAAGATTGCACCAAAGAATGCAAACAGGGTATGTCTACACTGCAATGTAAGCCTAGGGTTAGTGGAATTCAAGTCAGCAGATCTTGGATTAAAGAGCCCAGGTCTTGAGCATTTACACAGATTGTCAATGCTAGGTTAAGAATTTTATAACCTGGGCCTTCTTCCACGCTTCAGTATATAGACCTGAGTCCAATCAACCATATACCGCACTTCCTAACACCATTTTATAATGTGGCTGCTCTAGCTCTTTATTCGTGGTAGAGTGTGGGAAAACTTGGCTGTCCTTCAAACTTGACTGTCCACAGGACCAAAAAAATGTCACTCCATAAGATTGTGGGATACTTTTGGTGGCCTCTCAGATTATGAGTCCAGTGGAGCTGCATTTACACTGCAAAGCAACAGCACTTGAGCCCTGGGTCCTAGCTTGACGCAGGCTCAGACCCTCTACGCCGCTGGGGTCCTGGGAACCTGTGAGTCCCGGGTTAGTGTGATTTGTGCAGAAAGGGCTTTAGGCTTGATCTTGAGTTTGAAATCTGGGCTTACATTGCAGTGTAGACATACCCACAAAGTCCTGTTTCCCTGAACAACATAGGAACAAACAGAAGCTATTTTCTTTGCTCAGAAATCCTGCTTTTCCAGTCAGTTCTGTGCTCCAAGGAACTCTGTCTCCGCTGCTCCCTCTCATGACTGCTTCTCTCACCATCTGCTGACACTACCCTCACTGACTCTCTTACTTTTTTTGTTGCTTGTTGATTCAGACACCCACACAGATACACAAAGCTGCAAGCAATCTAGGCTCCATCCCCTGCATTTTCGTTCGTTCCTCCGAGAAAACCCTCTTATTCTCCCTGAGTTCGTTCACTTCCCATGAGACCCAGTGCCTTGGGCAGTGGCTTCTTTTATTTCAGCTATCTTATTCCATAAAGGAGCTTATTTATTTCTTCCATTTAGCTTGAATGAAGGATAGCTAGCACTCCCATCAGCTTTAATGAGGTCATTATTGCCCAAAGATCAAAAAAACACTTGATGGCAGCCATTAACACCTTCTCACATAACAATATAACTCATTCATGATTTTAGGTGCTTTGAAAATGAAACACACCATATAATGTGGCATAGGACCTGAACTGTATATGCTCCATTGATTTCAATTAATTAATTGATTGCTCTTTTATAATATTTTTGGGACATTCTATTCTTCCATGTTACTGATAGACTGGTGGTTCACTGTGTGTCGTGTGTGTGCATGTGTGTGTTGCTTTAAAGAACTTCAAAATAATTCTTTTAATCTTATTAAAGAATTATTCTTCAGCCCCCTTGAAGAACCCCACTGCAAACAGCATTAATGAAGAGGCTCCCACAACATCGTGGGGAGAGGCATCTAAAGCTTATGCTCAAATAAATTGGTTAGTCTCTAAGGTGCCACAAGTACTCCTTTTCTTTTTGCAAAGAGGAAAATAATTCCTTGTTACTTAGTCAAAAGAGACTAGTCATGCCAGGAAAGTGAACCTGGCTGTTTGGAAGAATCTAGACACTACACAGAGTGAAAGTTTAAAGAATACCAATTAAGATTAAGTCTTTGCTTCAACAGTAAGAGCTGACAGGGAGCAAGTTTCCTAAATGGCGAGTGAACTGTTTTTACAGAATGGTTTTGTGAAGGATAGAAGGGCATGTACAGTCACCAATCAAAAGATATCTCTGCTGGATTCTAGATATACTTGTTTAAAGTCCTCTTAAAGCCTCCTGTTAGTAGTGGCATGACCACAATAGCTTTGGCTAAAGTAAAAGGAGTGGGAATCGAAGCTTCGGGAACTAAACATATGTTATCTCTCCCATTGAGACTCAGTTGTAAGTGAAAATGGTCCCAGGAGACTTCTTTCACTACATTAGATGGAAGGAATTAATTAGAATGCTTTGCTCAGGGATGGCTATCAGAAGAAAAAATGCATCCCTTAAGACTAAGATGTGAAGCCAACTTTTTTCCTTTATGTATATTACTGGTAACATGTTTTTTTAGTCTTCCAGAGTCATAGTTGGATATTTCACAAGCCAAAATCTGCAACCTTGACTTGCATTGAGTTGTTGTAATCACACGATTAGTCCCATACTACTTAAAGTCACTCACCATGAGTAAGGACTGCAGAGTTAGGCTTCAGGAGAATGAGCTACGATGTTAGGTTGTATTAAGAGACTCACAAGGACATATGTGTCACTGGCTATAAATATCTCTGCCACATCTTGAACACTGCATTTGGTTTTGGTGACCTCGACTTTAAAAAGATGTGTTGAAAAAGAAAATTCATAGATGAGGAAAACCGGTTGGAGTTGTGTTAAGTGGGAGGTTGAAGATATTCCATGTGATGAGATTATAAAGCATAGACTTACTTCTAAAAGTTGAGAAAAAAAATAAATGGTGAGCATATGACAGAGGTTTATAAAATAATGCAGAGATTCTCTTGTGAGCCACCTGCAGTCCTGTTCACAGCCTTTCCCATTCACAAGCCTAAAACAGCTTGTGGCAACTACAGCAATTGCTTACAAGTAATTTTTTTTTTTTTTTTTTACAAATGGAAAAGTAGTATTTGGAAGTCTTAATGCAGCTTGCCTATTGATGTTAGTTTTAGTGGCCTTTTAATGCAGGTTAGCAGTTGAGAAATAAGGAGGAAGAGCCAGCACCATATGACCAGTGGTCCACAGACCATAGTTTGAGAACCTCTGGTATAGTAAATGTCAGTCTAGCGCTTCTATTTATCCTCCCCCGTCATACAAAATCAAGGGTAGCTCCTTAACATAGGGGCTAGTCATCCTGGAGCATAGTTGGCAGGATGAATCATGTTTGGTTTTTAACTTTCTTTCAGAATTAGGCCACTGTTGGGATGCAGGGTATCTGACTAGATGGAGTATTGACAGTTGGTTCTGTATGAAATGCTCTAAGAAAATTGTCGACAAGCTGCTGATTTCCGTCTTGCAGGATGATGCTAGAATACATTTCAGGAGCACACATTTCCAAGCTGGCATTTACTTTAAACTCCCGAAGGTGAAAAGTTTCAGACAACAGAAGACGACTTCTCTAATGTCAGGAATAATTCATTAGCTAGCACTATGACGTTCACTGATGAATCTCGGGAATTTAGCACTCCCTTCTTAGTAACACCCTTGTTGCCTGCTTTCTCTTAGAGTTTTGAAAACCTTATTCACGTGTGCAGGGTAATGAGTTATAGGAGTGATTGCATATTAGATTTTCTTTCCTGTGAGCTTCTCATATTACTTTGTGATGTTTAAGGATGCAATAATATAAAAAAGTTATTAGACTAGAATAGATTCACCAACCCTGGCACAGGGCATTCTAGCTCGCCAGAGGGGTTTCATCGGGAAGAAGGACAGATGGTAGCACTGTCTGTCCTTATTTTTTTTTTCCTCTTGGACAATCAGCTTTGTTACAGCTGGGGCTCCAGTGAAGGCTACTTTAAAGTTATATTGAACAGTATATCCCATAGCTGCCCTCGGCATGCTTTCTCCTTGGCTAGCATTACCACCTTCTTGGCCCATTAGGAATATCTGCAGTGTGGCAAGGACTGTGCTTTCCAGTCTGAGTAAACAGACACATGCTAGCTGTGGCCAGAACAATAGCAGTGTGGACATTGTGGCATGGATATTAGCATGAGCCATCCAACCATCTATGAACGCACAGGGTCCAGCAGGATTGTACTCGGGTGCTAGCTTGTGCTGTCATCTGTGCTGCAACATCTACACGGCTATTTTTAGTGCACTAGCTTGAGCAGAGCTAGCACATATCTGTTTACCTGAGCTGGGGGTCATGCTTCCAGCAGCAGTGTAGACATATTCTTAGAGGTTCCAAGAAAAAGTGAGGTTGCATTCTTTCTGTAGATTCAATGTCCCTCACAGAGGCCTCTACCAGGATCTTTGGTGGTAGAAGCTGGCATAGAAACTGAGTTGTATCTTATCCATTAATTGTAATTACTTGATGACTTTCCTTTTCATCTGCATTCTATTCTATGCTATTATTAGGCTGAGGTACAGACATTTGTACCCATGAAAAAGAAGGTTTTAAGTAAGGGCTCCTAAATTGAACAAATTAAAAAATTAATCCGTTATTAATGTTTTATACAGGGTCATATAGTACATTCATCATTGTGGTATCTAAATGCCTTCCAGTAGAGCATTAAGTAATGTCACTAACATATGTCACAAATAGTTTGTTCTCTCCTCTTCCCAGTGGGAAAACAGTGTGAAGTGAAGCGTTTTTTAAATTATTATTATTACACATGTTGCTATATGTTTGCCAGAGAGGTACATTTGTTTGACCTGCTTTAAGTTCTTGTGGGAGTTTATTCCACAAGCTTGGGTCAGCCCTGATTCTCAGTCTAGTGGTCTGTCCATTAGGCTACATTGTTTCCTGAATTGGGAGCAAAGAAAGTTATTCTACTTTCAGGTTCTTGAATGAAATGTGTGCTTGCTTAGATGGCAAACTATGTTCTGGATAGCAATGCAGTCAAAAAGTGTCCTTCCTTTGGGGAGATAGATAAATGTTGGAAGAATGAGGATTTGTGGGCTACTTAGCAAGAAAATATGTAATGGTTACAATTCCAATATCATTGGATGGAGTTGGTTAAATACTTTAAAAACAGTGTTTGTGAAAGTTTGCTCAGAGTCTGAATGTCTGATTGTACCAGGGTCATCCCCCATTTTCATCATTATTGATGAATGTTCATGTGAATGGGTTTTTATGCTCATGAATGTTTGGAAAATGCAGAGGCTAAGTGAGTGGGGCATGTGGGGTCACGTGCCCTCCCAGATTTGCTGCTTGGTTGATATTGAGCATGCTCACATGGACTTAACATGCTCAGTAACACTGCTGAACCCATCTGCCCTTAACTCTTCCCCCTTCCTCCCCCCACTATCAGCAGGCATGTATCTTCTCTGGGAAAAGGTCTGTTTTGCAGCTGTCTGTCTTTACATATGAATGAGAATATTTGTGTATGAACAAGGGTATTTGTTTTACATTTACCATTTGCTAACTGCTGCTGGTCATTTGTTTCTTATTCCATTGTTTATAAGGCTTCACTCAATCCAGGAGAAAATAATATCCTTTCTCACACTCACACTGAATAGAGAACTGTCAATCTGTAGACCCTATTAAGTGAAATTTACTTGCATAAACCTTTTGTTGTATAAGTATGAAAAGCAAATATATTCAAAGTCTCTTCTCAAACTATTGACAGACAAAAATAATTTATTTGCAGTGAATAATTTGATGACTGGGGAACTTGGAGAAGAGATTGATACGTCACTTATTTTGCTGGAGGTATATTGGGTAGAGGGAGGGCAGAGGGGTTCTGAAAACATGGATGATGAAACGAGAGACCACCTCTTTGAAAAGTGCTGTGCTAGACCACTAAACAGGCAAAAAGCCTTTATAGTAAATCAACAAGCTGTAATAAGATACTCCTCTATACATACAGTTAAATAATCTGTTTCTGTTCCAATACTGTAAAAGAAACACGAGATTTCCAAGAAAAATCACAGCCTAATAACATTGCTGTGGGCTGGGTGAAGTGGCATTGAAATTAGGGCTGTAACCACTGCTTTTCTTTTACAATAGCTGTAAGAAGCCATTAGGCTCTTTTTATGAAATAATAGTGGTCTTCACCTCCAAACAAAGATACATGTCACTGCCCCCCAAAAAAGGATTTTTAAATCTGCTCAGGAATTAGAACTATGAATTATGTGTCAGAGAATTTTTTTGCTGGTTGTATGATAGGTGGGCAGGCATATGAGAGAAGGGACAAAAGCAACTAGAAAGCTAAGATGACTGTAAAAGAAGTGCTGGTAATTAGGCCCCGAAAGAAAGCAAGGAGAGTGAACTTTCTGAGCAGAGAGTGCTGGCTGGAAAAGCAGGCATGGAAATTGCTGTGTTTATGAAAACAGGACTTTATGTATAATCTTTGTAAATAAATAAGATTGCATCAAAGAAAATACCTGGCTGCATCATCAATTTCTCCTCCTAGTGGAAACAACCCACAGAGGCACAAACATAGGCTATCTGCTCAAGTCATAAAGGGTTAACAATATCTTAAGTACTCTTTCTTTGCATTCTGTTGAATAACTCTGATTTGGAAGAAAGAAATTCTAAAATGGATTCCTTCCTACTCTTACATCTACACTAGAAAGCAACCAATCTGTTCTGTTTCTTTTCCAAAATGATGCATGATATAGGCTACTGAGAAAGTTTTCAAAATAAGAAGATTTTAGCAAGTCAACACATGTAAGTAATTTGTTCGGAAAGAGTATGATGGTCATTAATAATATGGATTTGAGGCTTCCTTTGGAGAATTGTGGGCTATTTGTTAATTCACTCAGCTAACAAGTATGTGGAGAAAAGGCAGATTGAAGAAATGAATAGTCTTTTAGTTGGGTTTTTTTTTCCTGGGAAATTTAGTATTATAGCAGAAGTCTGTGGAATGGCATTTGTGCCAGCTAAGGGGAAAAATTGCAGCATGTTCCTAATAATTTAAAGCATGTATCATGAATGAAGATAAAAGAGAACAAAGTATTTAAAGCTTATTGATACAGCAGTAGCAATTGCCCTGTGATAATGAACACAGTAGATTATCAGGCAAAGCTTAATGCATGCCTTGCTTACAAGAAGCTTTTTATAAACAAATACTGGCTGAGCCATCTTCCAAAATTAGCACAAACGTGAAAATGAACTGATTTAATTAAAATGTTCAAGATAAATAAGAAATAGGAAAAAGGCATTGTAAAAAATAGTCTGATAGCAGAGTTTTCTGACAAAAGTTCATCCAGAAATTAGGTAAAGGAGTACAGTACATCTCCAATATGATGAACAATATTATAAATCAGCACCTTTGGGACTGATCATAACTCTCTTATAGAGAGAGTCAAGAACCCTCTTTATTCCTCCATACCAGTTACGTGGACCTTGGATCTGGACACATAGGAATAAGAGGAGCTCTGTGTTTGCCTCTTCTCCCCTCTTCCCATCCCAGGCAGGTGGGCAAGGAGAAGGCAGGGAATATGCACAGGCCCGCTGATGGGGGGGGGGGGGAGGAGGAGGGGGAAATTGCACAGGGGCCCGGGTGATTTAAAAAGGTCTGGGGGTCCCTGGCTGCTGTTGGCAGCAGTGCAGTGGGGCTAAGGCAGGCTTCCTGCCCACCCTGGCTCCGCACCGCTCCCAGAAGTGGCTGGCACATCCCTAGACCCCCTGGGGAGGGGGTCTCCGTGCGCTGCCTCCACCCCAAACACCAACTCTGCAGCTCCCATTGGCCGGGAACTGCAGCCAATGGGAGCTGTGGGGGTGGTGCCTGAAGGCAGCGGCATGCAGAGATTTCATGGGGTCCCCCACCTAGGAGCCGCTGCCAAAGGGGGGTGCTGGTCGCTTTTGGGAGCAGCCCGAGGTAAGTGCCAACCCTTTGACCCCCCCCCTGCAACCCAATCCCCTGCCCCAGCCTAGAGACCGCATCCCCTCCCTCATCCAAATTCCGTCCCAGAGCCCACAGCTTCTTCCACACCCAAACTCCTCCCAGAGCCCACACCCCAACCCCCTGGTGTAAGTGAGTGAGGGTGGGGGAGAGTGAGCAATGGATGGAGAGGGGGATGGGGTGAGCAGCAGGCAGGGCCTCAGTAGGGGCGGGACAGGGGCATGGTCTCAGGGAAGGGGCAGGACAGGGGGCAGGCAAGGGTCTTTGGGTTTGCGCAATTAGATAATTGGCAACCCTACCGGGTGGGCATATGGAAGCACTGGCCATGCCGGAAGAGTGTGCCCAGCAGTGCAGCCGGCAGCTCACTGGGCACCAGCCAGCACAGGCACAGCACTGCCCAAATGACAGGTGGACGCGTTCCTGCAGGCATGGCTTGTGCGTGCATGCTGGCCCATTGGTTGTTTTGCCCTGTGGCCCGGAATTGCTGTCAGCAGTCCTGAACATGTGCAACCTTAGCTCCATCCTCTTACATGTTAGCTCAGCCCAGCTGAACCAGTGTTGGGAGTGTGCTGATTTGATGCTAGTACAAAGCAGCAGAAAATTACTACCCCATCCTCCACCCTTGGATCAAAGGGGTGACAGGCAGGGGAGGAGTTACCACTCACAGGTGTGTCCATGAATCTCAGTGTGTCCCAGGGCTGCTTCTGAGGTGTTACAACTTATACACCCACCTTTGCTTGGGGCTGTGTTTAAAGTCAACCTTTAACTGATGGTGTCTTGTAATTGTTGAATTCCAGTCTACCCACATTAACATTTAGTTATAAAAGTAGTTATGGAATTCACAAGATAGCGTTCTTAGATATTTTCAGCTGGTGTGGAGGAAAACCGCTTTTTAAAACTTCTTTCCTTTGATACTAACTACTGCCTTGATGAGCATACATTGACATCTGCTGCTATGATCAGACTTTGGTTACCATTACAAGCAAATTTTAGTTTTTCAGAGTGATATTAGTTGTGTGTGAAAATAAGATAACTAACTTAATGATTTGTGCAGGAATTAAAAGTACTTTGCTTAGAGGTAAGGGCCAGAGGGTACTATCAGAACAAAGGTATAGCTAAGGCTCTCCTGAGGAACTTCCTTTTGCAGGTGACATAGTTCTAAACATCTATTGATGTCCTGTTGTCCAAAAAGTATAAATTTTATTTTTATGGTAATATATGTGACTTGAGTAATGGAAAAAAATGATTTAAAAATAAACACGTCAGCACTTGGAATTTACTGTGAGATATAAAGATCAGGCTGCACAGCTGACTTGGCCTGTTGTGAGGATGTAAAATAAAAGACTAAGCATTGAGAAAAAGACACGACTTCCATCAAAAAATCTGCTTATCTTTAATTAAATGAAATTTGGGGCAGATCCTCATCTGGTATAAATCAGTGGGGCTCTATAGAAGTAAATGGAGCAACACTGATTTACATCAGTTGAGGATCTAGCACAGAAACTAAACCATGAACACTGCAAAATACAAGTGTGTGTGCATATACGTGTAGTTGTCCCTTGCTGTGCTGTTTCTGTTAGGCAGAGAAATAGATGAGAGTCGTATTTCTTTGATGCAATCCTATTTACAAAACATATACACCAAGGCCTGTTTTCCTGAAGTTTCCTTGTTTAGAAATGTAAACCTGCTTCTAATCAGCACTCTGCCCCAAAGCAGCTTTCTCTTGGCTGCTTCCTGAGGCCACACTCACCAGGGCTTCTTTCATAGAATCATAGACTATCAGGGTTGGAAGGGACCTCAGGAGGTCATCTAGTCCAACCCCCTGCTCAAAGCAGGACCAATCCAAATTTTTGCCCCAGATCCCTAAATGGCCCCCTCAAGGATTGAACTCACAACCCTGGGTTTAGCAGGCCAATGCTCAAACCACTGAGCTATCCCTCCCCCTCTTTGACTGTCCATTGTCTTTCTGTTTGCTTTCCTTTGGGCTTTCTGCATCTGAGACAGACAGACAAACACACGTATACCTACTATGTTTGTAAGCAGTCCCTCAGCTCAAATAGTTCAGCTTGTGAGTGACTAGTCTCATGGGTGGTGGCTTCTATTGTTTCAGCTTTCTTACTTCATAAAGGAGTCTACTTGCTTCTTACCTTTATCCTAAGTGAAGGGTGACTATCCTACCAATCAACTTCAATGGTGTCTGTGATTATATCAAAAACTTGCCTCCTGGTAGCTGCCACCATAAGGAACAAATGCAAAGAGGAGAAAAAAGAGATATTGATGAATTTGCTTCCAAATGATAAATTGATTTCAGAAAGGATGATAACTTTATTTCTACCACATCCCCTTTGTTTTTCCCTGACCCCCTCCCCACAGTGTCTGTGTGTCTGTTTGGGATCTGGGGTGGATTATTTGGTTCATTTAAAACATTCTGATTGGAGGGAAAAATCCTTCTTGAACTACATATAAATAAATCACACAAACCAAATAATAAACTGTATACAGGATTAGAAGAGCATGGAAAACATTATTTGTGTTGGATCAAGGTTTGTGATAATTCCAAATATTCCATGTTAGAAAATGATCTGTCTAGAGAATCAATGAAGAGTGAATTTTTAATGGAGAGAGTACTACTCTTGTGAAATATTCTGAGCTGTTATTGCTAAGCTCAACTGGACAGCAGTTTTGCCCTTCTGAATGTAGGCCTCCTGTGAAGAGTCAAAAGTGGATGCAGACTGATTAGAATCACTCTATCTACCTCCACACAGCATTATTCCCTCTTAGCAATGACACATCCCCTTAACCACAGGAGGCTGAGCTACACCAGATGGCTGTTTCAACATCATCAGCTTGGAGCTTTCATTGAACAAATATGGCTCATTTCCTGATTTACTTTCTGGCTGGTGTACTCTTTTGACTCTCTTTGGAAGGCATGATGCCCACTCAGAAGTTGGTCAGTTTTCTGAAATATTTAATAACCTAATTCCAGTACAAATCATTGAGTTATTTATCTTATATTCACCCTCAACGAACATCAGTGCGTAAAACTAAAATTTGCTTGTAATTGTGACCAAAATCGGATTGTAATATAATATAGGCAGCCTGCTGATGCACCTTTCAAGTGACATTTGTTCTGCCTGAGTCCTCAGAGTTTATGCCAATGCTGATATCATAGTTACAGTTATACATATCTATGTGCCAGGAGAAGAATGTTTAAATGGAGCAGGAAATGTAGAGATGGGCACGGATGATGGAGTATAGATTATATAGACTATATTTGCTTGATATTCTTTTGAAACCCATGAAAACTATTCAGCAGTATAGCTGGAGTCAGAAACAAATATTGAAACCTCAGTTTTTCAGGAAACCTCATTTCTGTCTCATGGACACCCCAATATGAAGTGAATATTGCAAAATGTTTACAGAAAGTGAATTTCAAATTGTAAGATTGTAGATTATAAACTCTTTATGGTGAGGGTTGTCTCTTACTATGTGTTATGCACAGAGCATAGTTCAATGGGACCCTGATGTAATTGGAGCCTCTAGGTACTATTATAATAAAAAAGTTAATAATTATATGTCAGTAGTGGACACAACAATGTAAGGAGCTTAGTGTAGTGTTAAAGCATCAATACAGCAGATGATATAGGATTCATCCCTAGCTTTGAATGCCATTTTTCAGCTTTCTCTGTCTGTGTGTGCATGTCTGGAGCTTGTATTTAAGTAAATGTTTGTAAGTTTTACTTACACTACAAATTCACCTTTTTATATTGCATATTGTGAGAAGATTAAAAATGAGTGAAGTAAACAAGAATAATAGAAAATGAAACCTTCTGAACCCCTTGCCTTCACAGGGAATATAGCTGATAATTGGAAAAGCGTATGAACAGCCATTTCAAATCTACATGCCATTGTGCATGACGGAGTTGGAACATAGACCAAAGAAATGAAAGGCAGGTAAGAATAAGCATCTATACCTTACAACAAACAGTATATTTTACCTTTCAAAAAATGCAGTGACAGGCAGGTGCATCATAAGAAACATCTGATGGGGGGGAAATGCCTAATTCCATGAGCAATCTTTTTCTTGTAGGGAAAATACTCATTTTTCATGAGATTTCTCTAAAGGTTACACATGCATTTGTAATATTGAGGCAAGATGGACAGAACCTTAAAAGTTTTAAAGCTGGGTTTGGAGGGCTAGTCCATACAAAAGACACCAAATTAAAGTTGCTCAGCTTGTAAAGCACTCATCGTATGGAGAGAACAGATTCAACACAATTTAGACCACATTGAAAGACTAAAGTCAATTTACCAGGTACATAAGCATGTGTGATAATGGTCCCTAAATCTGTAGCAACAAGGTGAGGATATTCTTGGATATACAAGATAAGGATGTGAAACTAAAATTTCCTTTGAAGACTATAAAAAGTGGTGTAGAGAAGGCCAAATTTAGATGCTAGAGTTTAACCGCATAAATTCAATGTAACTGATCTGGAAGGGACATAGTTCTGACCGCAGCTTTATACCATTGACTATAAGGTTCTGTTGCCCTGACCCTGTGTGAAATAAACTAGATCTCAGCTGAATGGCTCCATTTTTTTTTTATTGTGTGCGATTTTGCATTACTTGTGGTTTTTTATTATTATTTTTTGTGGTGCCAACATTGTTCAGGAAGCTGGGTAGACAGGAATTAAAACAAGATCCCTGCCCTATATACCCAGTTTCCAGAAACTGTTGCTGGGTTACTGACATCTGCCCCACAGGCTTTCCTGTCGAGGATTCTGGAAGGTTCTAATCTGTCTTCCCTCTTGTTAGAATGTTTATGATGCTGTTGGGGAGAGAGTGAGACTATAGCCAGGGTGACCATATTTCCCTATGCTGAATACAGGATGCCTGGTAAAATTACTTGTATTCAAGCGAGTTCAACAGCAATCAGTCAGAACTATGCAGTACAAACCTTCAAATTAACATCAAGTTGACTGAGCTCCCACTAAAAAAATACTGCATAGTTGGATTCTTTTGATTTACCTTCTTATCTTTAAGGCTTTAGGGTTCACACAAGGAGGGGTGACATGAACCTTCCACCTCCCCCACCCACCCCATGCTCCTGCAAACCTCTCTCACACAGGGGGGTGACCCACCCAACCCTACCTGTGGCACACTCTGCCCCCCATGCCTGGCTGGGCCCCTGGGATGGACCCGCCTCTCCCAGTAGCTGACGCCACATCTTCCTGAGGCAACACGTGAGGTGCATGCAGGGTCACATGCCCCCCACCCCAGATTTCTGCCAGGGGTCACACCAGAATGTGGCCAGGAGCAGCCTTTCATCACTGTGCTGGAGGGAAGGGATGGGAGCTGCTTCCAGCTGCAGGGGGGAGGGATGAAGTGGTCTGAGTCTTTGCAGAGCTCATCTTCCCTCACTCCCCTGTGGCTGCAACCCTGTGGCTGCAAGCAGATTGCCCTCATCATGTCAAAAGGCTGCTAACCCCTCCAGGCTGCAGCTGGTCACTGACATAACCCAGCTGCCTCCTGTCCCCACCCCCCCAGGTTACAGCGTGGGCAGGAAGGGGTTAAGCTCTAAGGGTGCATTGTGCCCCAGGGCCCAGGGACTTCAGAGACTTCAGCAAATCCGGCCAGAGATGTGGCTCAGCAGGGGAGGGTACCTAGGGGACAGAGTAGCCCCATGCTCCCTGGGGGCAGGACCCAGATGGGTCGGGGAAGAGGGTGCTAAGCCCCTGCCCAGGGGTCTGCAGAGTCCGAGCATGAACTGGTTGGAAATCAGAGCTTAGCTGAGGGGCGGAGAGGCTTCCCCCTCCCAGTACTGTGCGCTTTGGCAGATGCAGGGCTTGTTCTCCTCCTAGCCAGCACCCTGGGCCAGAGGGTCTTGGGCTTTTCCCAGATGTCTGCCCAGCCAGAGGCAGTGGGGGAAGGAAGGAGCTTGCTGGCCAGGCTGTTGGTGTGCTGAGTGCTCTGACCAGGGCCTGGTTCTCCGCCCAGTGCTGGGAGTGGGATGCCCCCCAGCAGGGCACATATGAAGGAGCAGCAGGGGTGGGCTGGGTGGGTGGGACAAAGGGGCAAAGCCAGGAGAACACAGTGAGAGGGGGAGCACATAAAGGCTGATGGGTGGGTAGCAGAGGTGACATGTAAATGGCTGCTGCATGACACTTGCCCGCACTCACCAGCTGGAAATCACTCACTAGCTCTTGGCTAGCAGGGACCCACCAGCTAGCACACAATATGGGCTATGCTGCCGGACCAGCAGGGGGAGCGGCCGTCCCCACGCGCTGCATCTTCACCCCGCCACCAGCATTACACACCCACCCTCATTGTTGGTCACTGGAAACCCTCCCCACCCCCCTCCACACACACAACTCTGGTGGGTGGGTAGCTAGTGAGCAGGAATCTGGCCAGCAGCAGGAACCACCAGTACTGATGTGGGGAAGACAGAAAATACAGGACAACTTGCACATTTTAAAGAAAGTCGGGACACATGCAGGAGAGCTTAAATATGGGACTGTCCCTTTAAAACGGGATGTCTGGTCACCCTAACTGTGTCACTATTGGTATGGGGAAGGCATATATCTCCCACATGTCTTTTTCACTGAACCAAAATGTCGTGGAAAAAAATGGAGTAAGGATCTCAGAATTTGGCCCTCAGTTTTGTTTTTCACTGAAAAAAATCACCCCATTGTAAAAAGTTTTATTTTGTTCAAATCCAAACTTGATGAGATGCATGAAGAAACTGAGATGCAATAACAGAATTGTTAAAATGAAAATGGTGAAATATTAGAACTAGAGGTGAGAGAACCAATTTGGATCAAATAAGAATTGAGGCAAGCATTCATGAACTACTGGACAAGAAGAGTCTCTTTCCCCTCTCCCTTCCCCTGCCTCTAGTATTTTTCATTGTTGCCTGCCTTCACACTTCCTGGTTCAATTCAGGACTAAAAATGGAAGAGCCAGAACACAGAGAGACACTTCTAATGGTATTACCATCCCGATCAAAACAAGAAACAGCAGAAAACTGAGAGACTTGTCATGATATTCTTACTTCCATTTTGCAGACCCAGAACATTCATTATGATACTTCGTGACCAAATTTTGGCAGCTTGTCCAAAATGAAACCGGAGGAGGAGGTATTTTTGCAAAACCGTATTGATTTGGATTTTAGATTTGGAAAACACAAACCAACAGTGGTTTGGATCTAGATTTCATTTTTCTTGAGCTAGCAAACTTTGGGGAGGATAAGAAGAAAGGTTTGAATTTTATCCCCTCCCATAATTGTTTAAATTTTGGAAAATCTCAAGAGTCAGATGTTTGTTTTATCACATGGAAACCAAATCCATGGATAATTCAGAACCATATCTTAATTAATCTAAAACATACAAGTTCTATGGTGTCATATACAAAAGATGGGCCAAACCCAATATCTGGTAAGTTAAAAGTAAGGGACCAAATTCATGCTTGGTGCAGCTCCATTGAGCTTAGTCAGCTTATGCCATGAATCTGGCACATTATATGTAAAATTCTTTTGGGCCCTTCCTTGAACATATTAGTAAGATATAGCTTCTTACCTGTGAAATAGTTATGTTCATTTCACTCAGACGACCCATCAACAACCAATTAGAGCTATGTATTTTTCCTAATCTTTTCCAATGACTTAGACTGTTAGATCCATAATCTGTGAAATCTAAGTAAGCCTTGCAGTATTTTAGGCAACACAGGAAACTACAATAGATACAGTAATCAGGTGCACAAGCCCACTACTTTCTTTAAAGTAAGAATATAAGAGTGCACTCTAGAGAAGGATGGAGATCCTCAAATATCTGAAGATGCTGCATCTCATATTACTATTCCTTTTGTTCAAAGTTTCAGAATCTTAAGTGTGGAAGTTGGGTAACCTTTACTTTGAAGTTATACTGACTCTGACACTACTCTACAGAACCAAAGGAAGTAGCAACACAAGATAATGTGAAGAGACATTTCTCAGAAAGAGATAAATAACAAAATATAAAGACTTTGGCATGTCTGATACCATTGTTATCACTCAAACTGCACTTACAAAGAAAATGACCAGGGAAGCCGACATTTAATGTGGACATTAAACCTGCATGATGCTAAGATAGATGGCAGAAGGATCTAGAGGAAGAATGAACTTCTCACACAATCTTCAGGAGACTTACTTGATGTGCTTGTGAGGAGTTTCTGATTTGCAGGCTACCTGTTGCTTACAACCTGTTTGATTAGACTATTTCCCTTCATTATTCACTGTTTGTGGCATGTGATTGGTCACCTAATTTGTAAGACATAGTTTCTGCTCTCTGCTTGTATACGCAACACTTTTAAAACATCAGAATAACAAATAATGAATTGCGGATAACAAATATTCTTGTACATTTGCCACTCCCTTTGTAAGCAGGGAAATATGTGTATTTGTATGAAGAACAGACATTTCCCAAATTATCACACAGAATATCATTTATCAATAATATTCACAAATAAGGAATGGCACGGAAACACAAACATGGATGAACCAGAGTGTTGAACAGATGTTCATAAACATTGTTTTGCAACTTTCAACCACAAAAATATACCAGTAACATTATTATTATTGGAAGCTTTTGCATTTTCTGAATAATGTGAAGCTGAAGTCAGGCCTTCTCTGTTTCAGGATGCAGAGTGGTTAGGGTGATATTCTGTGGCCACTATACTGTGATCCTAATGTACGGCTCTTTAGGGAAGGAAGGGAGGATCTATGGACCAGCAGATCTGCCAGCTCTACTGTTGCCCAGCTTTGCTATGCCTCACATGAGTCTTGTATATTACTGTACATGGCACCAAGCTATATATTGTGCAGGTGTAACCCACACATCTGCTGGGTGTGGTGTTCTGTCCCATGTAGTGGCATGGAGACCACTTAGAGAGATTAATGAGTCTGCTCTACAGCCTTAGCTAAGAGCCACATGCATTTAGCTCCAGGGGTCTCAGGTTCGATTCTGCCTCCCGATGACCTGGGCCTGTCGGTGTTGCACAGGCCTCCCACAAAAGCTAGGCCTCTACTGCACACATAGAAACACATTAGTTCCACTGGCAAGGAACTCATCAGAGCCCCAGAGGATGCAGCAGCATTGCCTTTTAATGAAGTGTCATTGGAGTAACCTTTAATATGGTGATTTCTGGAAAACAACTTTATGAAAAATAATAGTATAAAAACAAAGTGAGAGTGTTGAAGAGATTTCCAGTTTTTTTTTTTAAAGTCAGTATTTGTAAGAGGTTTTGTTTTCAGAAAATATTGTGGGAAACTTACAAATGTAGGGTTGCACTCACGCTTTTAGATATAACCTGTTTTCAGGCAACAATGCAGCTCTATTCTGCCAGCTGCTCACAAGCAATTTAAAAACATCTTGTTTCACATAACCTATCTGACATTCTGTTCTATTCTGGTTCTTATACCATGCCTATCACAATGGTAGGCAGGTGATATCTATTCTGACCTGTTGCATTGCTGGTATCATTCTTCGCCTCTGAGACCCCAGTTTTCAGAATATGTGCCCTGACTCAACAAGTTACTTAATCGTGTCTAATGTTAAGCAGTAGTTCTACTGAAGCAAAAGGATGACTCATATGCATGAAATTAGCAAGGTACTTAAGACAATAACTGAATCTGGGACTATTTTTGTAGATTGCATTCCTTCCCAATAACCAGCATTCAATCACATGTCATGGCATCATATGACATATAACCCAGAGTAACTCTTAGCAAGCATTAAAAATGGGGAAAAAATTCTTTCTTTATAGAAGTCTGGGGGTTGATTAAGAGACCTATCCGGTATCTCAATTTGATCAGAATACAATATTAAACATAGGTTGCATGGTACATTAGTGTGTCTGTCAATGACTATGGCTTTGGCCAGGCAATTAAACAGAGCAAAAAATGTTCTAAATGATATTTTGAAAGCTTCTTCCAATCATTAAACGCAGTTATCATATCCATATTTTCTAAATGTAAAACACTGAAGTCCTCAAAAGTCTGCTGTCCACAATGGTATTTTATTGATGATCCATCTGAGCTTCATTTCCTAACTGAAAAACTTTGTTAGTGATATATTGGAATAAACTGACCATTTGGCTGGGTAGTTATCAATCCTGTAATTGTTCATGGCATGCCAGGAATAATTTAGCAAATTATTCCTATATGTCTTACTTTGCCATGCCTCTGTGTGTAAAAATGCCCTTTGCGTGTATCAGAAAAACCGAAGATATAGGAATTGATTATTAACTCACAAAATAATGGAAAATTACATTATTTGCCTTTTCTGTATAGAAATTTTACTGGTCTGAACTCATTTTTGACAAACATTATGCTGCTAACTTTAACTGATCTATTGCCACCATTCTGCCACAAAGCCTGGAAGAGGCTGCTGTCCCGAACATTCGTTTCAGTTATTGGACAACTATAACAAACCATCCTGGGTTATAATGGAGACGAACTTCATATTTCCCAATTGATTGTTGGGGGTAGAGGGCGGGAAAAAAGATTTGATGTCTTTAGTACTAAAAAGGTCATAAGATTAAATGCTCTCCAGTTAAATGGATAAACATAAAAAACAACAACCATGTATAGTGAACAGTCTGCAGTATACATATTTTAATAGTTAAAATAGGCCAGATTTAATTCAGTAACAATGATACCGTACTGATAAAATGCAATATGTTGATTATTGTATTTTCAACATGTAAAACTCTATCCTGTCCTCACTGGTGTCAAAGCTAATGTCTTGATGACTTAATTAGGAGCAGAAAGAAGTTCTTGCATTGTGAAAGTCTGTTTTTGTTCGTTACAGATGTGGGAAAATGGAAAAGACAATAAACATTATGGAGCATTTGGTTTGCATAGTTTTGATTAACCCATTTCAACAGCACAAAAGTGTCACTGATATTTCAACATCCGTATTAGCTAAAGTGTATTCAGCTGATGCAGAAGCTCCCTAGCTCACAATTAATGAATGGCTGTGCAAGTGCAAAGTATAACAATAGATGACATGGAAGAGAAAATATATTGGGTTTCATACTGTGATCTGGATTGCTGTGAGATCAGAGTGTTGTAAGAAATCATAACCACTGGAAGAATGAACAATTTGAAGCCATAAAGTCATATCACCAGAATTAACCTGGGGCATTATTCTCAAGGGGTGACATTCACCCTGGGAAAGATGACCTACATGACTAAACCCCATTGTAAAGGTTTATATAGGAACTTAGAAATGTCCAAATCTTTTTTCTGGGGAATCATCTGGACTGGGGTGAATTTCACACAAACGATGAACAAATCTTTGAAACTAAAAGAGGAGACAGAGGAGATATATGATCTGGAAGAATAAATGAGCTAAAATTAGCTTGTGATGCATCGGTCCGTTGGTGTCAGAGGAGAGATTGAATTATAGAATTATAACATTCAAAAACCAGTCAGAGAACACCTCAACCTCCCTGGTCACTCAATTTCAGACCTAAAAGTCACAATTCTCCAACAAAAAAACTTCAAAAACAGATTCCAACAAGAAACTGCAGAATTGGAATTAATTTGTAAACTGGACACCACTAAATTAGGCTTGAATAAAGACTGGGAGTGGATGGGTCATTACACAAAGTAAAACTATTTCCCCATGCTAATTTTTCCCCCTACTGTTACTCACACCTTCTTGTCAACTGTTTGAAATGGGCCATCCTGATTATCTCTACAAAAGGTTTTTTTCCTCCTGCTGATAATAGCCCACCTTAATTGATTGATCTCGTTACAGTGGGTATGGCAACACCCATTTTTTCATGTTCTTTGTGCATATATATCTTCCTACTGTATTTTCCACTGCATACATCTAGTGAAGTGGGTTTTAGCCCACGGAAGCTTATGCCCAAATAAATTTTTTGCTGATAGAGTAACACAGCTACCACTCTGAAACCAAACCCCCAACAGACAGTAGCTAGGTTGACAGATGAATTCTATGCTGCTCAGTGGCTGGATTTTTCATTCCTCTGACTGACGTAGTGATGCCAATGGAATTTTGTAATGTAGTCCAGGCCTAAGCCTAACACAGTGCTGTCATAGTATCTATCCATAAAGTGTGTCATGAAAGGTCTTAAATGAAGCCAGGATCATGCTGGTCATTGATATCATTGTGAAATGTATGTACTGATTTTTTTATGTCTATATACTGAAACTATGTCCTTAGTTTGTATCAAAGTGTTACTCCCCAGCAGAGATGAGAAATTGGTTTCCTGCCAGACCAGAGATGTTACTCCATCTGTCTGTGGAAATGAAAAATGAGTATTGTGTCATTCACAGTCACCAGTGGGAGCTAAATGCAGGAAGCAGAGAACATTAGGGGTAAAAGAGGTTTGGTTGGGGGTGCACTCCAAAGGTTTATTTGGACTATAACTGGGGGACAGGGATAACACCCTGTCATCCTGCACCTGAGAAAGTAATTGGGCAGTGAGATTATATTAATGAAAACAGGATTCCAACCTGTCCTGGACGGAAATGCAGCAAGGAAGCTTTAGGTGTAAAATTGTTTTAGACAAGGGTTTGAGTCTGCTAAAGTTAAATTTGGACTCTAATAAGCATGTTGTACTTTTTGGTTTATATGTAATCATTTCTGTTTCTGTGCTCCTTTCTCAGTAGCTCTTTAATCTTAATCTTTGATAATGAATTTATTATTGTTTCACTATAACTACATCTCTGTGGTTTGTTATAAAGGACCTGATCCTGAGTTGTACCAGTGGAGCTGTGTGTATACCGTTCCCTTGGGAATGGTGAGCCAGGTAGTTATTGTGAGGGGACAGGGACTGGGCACCACAGGGGGATGCTTCAGAGGATCTCAGGGACTGGGATACATGAAGTGAATACGTGTAAGACAAAGTAAGAACTGGCAGAGCCCTGAAGATTGTTTGGATGGCTAGCAGACTGGGGCTGCACAGACTGGGGTTCTCTCTCACTGAGGTGGGAGGTGGGGTAACAGAGTGACTCACAATCATGGGCACTATGAGAAAGCATCACATCGCTACTGAAAAAGAAATCCTGCTATTGTGATGGCTGCTGTCTTTGCTGATACTGGGGAACTGAAGCATGGAACTCCAGAACTAAAAGTGTGAGTCCTTACAGCTCAGATGGAGGGCCATACTTTGTAGCAAGGCATGTAACAGACCCATTTGTTGTCTGGATCAGGCACAGGTAACACATACTGATTAGTTGCTTGCATTATAAAAAATTATAAAATTGCATTATAAAAAAAATACAGGTGTGAATCTGTAAGTCATTTACCTTCTTGTGCATTCCCTACTTTTTCTTTATGAAAAATCAATTGAAATAATAATAATTTAATAATAAAAAAATCTGCCAAGCTACCAAACCATTTGAAACTCTTGGGTATATAACTAGGGGTGAATAAATTTAAAAAAGTTTGCAGTCCAGATTCACTTTGTATACACATCTAAAAGTTCAGATGTTTATCTGTGGTTTATCTGAACTATTTGAAGACTTTGAATTTGTAAAATTGGGCAGAACAGATGGGAAGAGGCTTTCTGATGAGAATTCTTGGGCGTCCGCTGGTGGTTCCAGCTGGAAGTACTTTGGAACTACCTTTCTCAGGGCATTGTGGTATTTCTCATCCTGAACAGAAACTAAAAGTGGTGGTGGGGAGGGGGACAAACAAATCCTAAACCCTATCCAAACCTTTCACAAAGTCAAAAAAAGGTTAGGTTCAAATCTAAAAATAGGGGAAGCTTCAGGGATTCTCTTTCTCCAATCTATATATCTATCTCATTTAGGTATTTATAAATCACCATTCACCCTTCTACCTAGGCAGTATGAATGTCATTCTTATTTTATCTGTTTTTCCCATCCTAGTTAAAACTGAATAATGAATAATTCTTTTTAAAAAAATAATCTTGGCTTATGTTTGTTTTAGTTCCATATGTATCAATACTTATTAAACATGATGTGATCTGCACACTATAATATTCTGACAAGAAGAAACTGTTCAGATAACACATACTATGTGATGGAGGATAGCAAACATGGGCTCCATCTAACTTAGAAAGCAAGTAGACATTCTTGGTAACACTGAAAAGTAGAGCTGGCTGGAAACTGGTATTTCTATTCAATGGAAAATTTTAAAAAAAACCAAGTAGAATAATATATAAAAGTAGTCAAAATCAGAATAGAAAGCTGACATTTTGAAATTTCCCACAGAGTCAAAATTGCGTATAATTTTAATTTGGGACCTCTTGAATTGTTTTCTTTTGACAATCTTGGAACATTATAATATAATATAAAATACTAAATAAATATATTCTGTATACTATATTTAGTATAATATGCATGTAGTAAAAGCAATATAATATAAAAGTCTAGATGAAATGAACTGAAATTAAAGAAAAAACTAGAGCTGTCAAGTGATTTAAAAAATTAATCATGATTAATTACATGATTAATCGCACTGTTAAACAACAATAGAATACAATTTAAATATTTTTGAATGTTTTCTACATTTTCAAATATTGATTTCAATTACAACAGAATGCAAAGTGTGAAGTGCTCACTTTATGTTTATTTACAGATATTTGCACTGTAAAAAACAAAAGAAATAGTATATTTCAATTCACCTAATACAAGTACTGTAGTGCAATCTCTTTATAATGAAAGTTGAACTTAAAAATTTAGAATTATGTACAAAAATAACTGCATTCAAAAATAAAACAATGTAATACTTTAGAACCTACAAGTCCACTCAGTCCTACTTTAGCTGAGAGAAACAAGTTTGGTTACAATTTGCAGGATATAATGCTGCCCATGTCTCGTTTACAATGCCACCTCAAAGTGAGAACAGGCATTCGCGTGGCACTGTTGTAGCCGACATCACAAGATATTTATGTGTCAGATGCGTTAAAGATTCATGTGTCCCTTCATGCTTCAACCACCATTCCAGAAGACATGCATCCATGTTGATGATGGGTTCTGCTCAATAACGATCCAAAGCAAAGAGGACCAACGCAAGTTCATTTTTATCATTTGAGTCAGATGCCATCAGCAGAAGGCTGATTTTATTTTTTGGTGGTTCAGGTTCTGTAGTTTCCGCATCAGAGTGTTGCTCTTTTAAGACTTCTGAAAACATGCTCTACACCTTATCCCTCTCAGATTTTGGAAGGCACTTCAGTGTCTTAAACCTTGGGTAGAGTGCTGTATCTATCCTTAGAAATCTCATAATGGTACCTTCTTTGCATTTTGTCAAATCTGCTGTGAAAGCGTTCTTAAAACGAACATCATCCGAGACTGCTATAACATGAAATATATGGCAGAATGCAGGTAAAACAGAACAGGAGACATACAATTCTCCCCCAAGGAATTCATTCACAAATTTAGTGAATGCATTATTTTTTTAACGAGCAACATCAGCATAGAAGCATGTCTTCTGGAGTGGTGTCCGAAGCATGAAGGGGCATATGAATGTTTAGCATATCTGGCAGGTAAATACCTTGCAACGCCATCTACAGAAGGGCCATTCAAATGCCTGTTCTCACTTTCAGGTAACATTGTAAATAAGAAGCAGTCAGCAGTATCTTCCATAAATGTAAACAAACTTGTTTGTCTTAGCAATTGGCTGAACAAGAAGTAGGACTGAGTAGACTTGGACTTGGCTACACTTGCGAGTTACAGAGCAATAAAGGAGCCCTGGGAACATTAGCTCACTACCTGTCCACACTGGCAAGGCCTGTAGAGCACTCTGACTCTGCGGCTACAGCACTGCTGGTACTCCACCTCGGTGAGTGGAATAACGTTTGCTGCACCCCCGCTGGAGCACCGCAGCACCAGTGTGAACTAGGTGTTACATTACTGGGCTCTGATCAGCCTCCAGAAATGTCCCATAATCCCCTTAAGTCAAGTGGCCACTCTTCTCATTGTTTTTGAATGGCCGCAGGAATGCGGATATGCCCTTTGAAAGCTCCGTTTCTGACAGCCGGCTGCTTATCTGCTCTGAGACAAAGCAAGCCGTTAGTGTGGAATGCTGTGTGTGTGAGAGAGAGAGAGGCCCGGGTGGGTCTGCTGCTGTCTGAACTTACAAGACAGAATGCTGACATGCTCTCAGCCCCCCCAAAACCTTCTCTCTCTCCCCCCACATGACACACTCCCTGTCACATTCCACCCCACCACCGCCATTTGAGAAGCACGTTGCAGTCACTTGCATGCTGGGATAGCTACCCACAATGCACTGTTCCCAATGCTGCTGCAAGTGCTGCAAATGTGGCCATGCCAGTGTGCTTGAAGCTGTCATTGTGGACAGACTGCTGCACTTTCCCTACTGTGCTCTCCGAAGGCTGGTTTAACTCAAAGCGCTCTACATCTGCAAGTGTAGCCTAAAGTTTTACATTGTTTTGTTTTGGAGTGCAGTTATGTAACAAAGAAAAATCTACATTTGTAAGTTATACTTTCACTATAAAAACAATGAGGAGTCCTTGTGGCACCTTAGAGACTAACAAATGTATTTGGGCATAAGCTTTTGTGGGCTATAACCTACTTTATCAGATGCATGGAGTGGAAAATACAGCTGGCAGGTATAAATATACAGCACATGAAAAAATGGGAGTTGCCTTACCAAGTGGTGGTCGTGGTGGGGGGGGGGTCAGTGCTAATGAGCCAATTCAGTTAGGGTGGATGTGGCCCATTCCCAACAGTTGACAAGACATGATGGATATCAACAGAGGGAAAATTACTTTTTGTCGTGCTAACAAGGCCAATTCAGTCAAGGTGGATGTGGCCCATTCCCAGCAGTTGACCAGAAGATGTGAGTATCAACAGAGGGAAATTATTTTTGTGGAGTGACCCAGCCACTCTGAGTCTTTATTCAGGCCCAATTGACTAGTTAACTGCAATTAATTGACAGCCCTAGTAAAAACCAAATGTTTTTACCATGTTGAAACAAAATATTTAGACATTGAAGCAAAATTTGTTTTGACTTTCTCTTGTTGAAAATTTTGTCAAAAGAGACACATTCCCACAAATGTTTAAATGTCAATTAAAGAGTAGTTGCTATCAGGAAACTTTTCTGTTGAATTCTTTTGACTGGAGCTACTGGAAAGCTCTTGATGACCGAGTGCTTAATTTGTGCTGGGGCTGGCCATGGCTGAGCCACGGCACCCCTGGGCTTGCCAGTTCATAGCCCCGCCCCCGCACCCCTGGGCTTGCCAGTTCATAGCCCCACCCCGGCACCGCTGGGCTTGTGGTGTCAGGAAAGTTTAAAAAAAAAATGCTGGAGGCCAAGCAGCTGACTGCTTGAGCCCTGGCACCTCTTTCATTAGAAATTAAGCACCGGTGTTAGGGAAACAACAATTATGCCAAAGAAAAGTAATCTTGGCACTTTTTTCTGTAACCGTTTACTTTATTAGTCATGTTTCTACTATGAAAAATGCTCTACTGTGGAAGTAATTTGGAAAAGTAGAAGACAGCACAGCAGACTCCTATATTCAGGTTGGCCCTTTTGACATTAATATTGCTGGATCAGGCCCTTAGTGTGAAGATGGAATGGACACACAGTATATGTTAACAGTTACAATTTCCATTGTAGACTATCCTGCTGCCAACCGTAACCAGTTCAATTAATTGCTTAGATGGTTATAAAAAAATAAAAAATAAAAAATATTTGCATATAGATTGTAAATCTGCCAAAGTGAAAAACTTCAAAGAATAAGAACAGCAATTTCTATCTTGTGTATTGCAGGAGGGTCTTGTGTTTAAAATACTGGCCTGGGAGGCCACTGTTCTCTTCCTGGTTCTACCTCAGACTTTCTATATGACCTTGGGTGAAACATTTTAGGGCTACATTTTCATATAAATGTGTGCAACTCTGCATGCAAGGTTACTGGAATTGCACAAGCAGATTTCTCAACATTTTAGGCCTTTTTTTCCCACTGCTTATTTAAAATAGGGATAATACTACTTAGCTTAACTTGCTTTAGAGTAATTATTATGCTGTTGTCATGATTGATTCGTTATATTCTTTGTACAGTGCTTTGAAAATCATGTTGCATAAGGGCTATGTATAATTATTATCATCAAGGGCAGGTAATTCCATTAATCTGTCTAGCTGAGTATTTATGCTATCCTCATTACCATGGTATCAGAGCATCTAATGGGAATGAATTAATTGGAGTTATGTGCATATACTGATTGGAGACTGGTCTCTTCTGGACCAGATTCTGACTTCTGTGTGCAGTGTGGCCTGGACTGGTATTTGGGAGACCTGGGTTCCGGTCCTGGCTCTGCATCTGTCCTAAGTGACCTTGAGTAAGTCACTTTTCCTCTCTGTGACTCAGTTTCCACAACTGTAAGATGGAGATAAGGATACTGTTCTCCTTTGTAAAGTGCTTTGAAATCTACTGATGAAAATTGGTACGTAAGAGTTTGCTAGTATTATTATTATTTATTATTACTAGAATTCTGGGATGGAAGCAGGAGATTCCCATAACTGGTGGATCTGCAGGATCATATCCAGGTACACCAACCCCTGTCCATCTAGCTAATGTTGTTGACCAATGGGGCTCCTGAGGGAGAGGCCTTGTCATTGGAGCAAGTCATCCTTTCCAGTGACCACTGTAGGGTGGGAAGCCCTGCCTTTCCCATTTAGTCCCCTTGCTGGTTTCATGCCAGGCATCAACTACAGTATGTCCTCTGCTCTAAGGACTTGATCTAACTCCCAGTGACATTAATGGGAATCTTTCCAATAACTACAGTGGGAGTTGGAACAGGCCCTAAATACTTTTCCTCTTTCATGTTCATACAGATACGCCTGATGCACTGGATGCTGCTTTATTCAAGAAGTGAGGGTCATGCAGTTGTACTGTAACCAATATATTTGTAGCACTCCATGTGTGGATCAAATCTGGGGATATAACCCCTCTTACCCTTTTTTCTCAGGCCACTCCTCTTCTCTTCTGTCCATGCTAAGGCTGGCCGAGAAATAGTAGATGGGACCTGCCAATGGTCCCCTCCTGCTGGACATTAGCAGATGGCCCTAGTACTGGATGTGTGCTCATAGAATCATAGAATATCAGGGTTGGAAGGGACCCCAGAAGGTCATCTAGTCCAACCCCCTGCTCGAAGCAGGACCAATTCCCAGTTAAATCATCCCAGCCAGGGCTTTGTCAAGCCTGACCTTAAAAACCTCTAAGGAAGGAGATTGTAACGCATTCCAGTGTTTCACCACCCTCTTAGTGAAAAAGTTTTTCCTAATATCCAATCTAAACCTCCCCCACTGCAACTTGAGACCATTACTCCTCGTTCTGTCATCTGCTACCATTGAGAACAGTCTAGAGCCATCCTCTTTGGAACCCCCTTTCAGGTAGTTGAAAGCAGCTATCAAATCCCCCCTCATTCTTCTCTTCTGCAGGCTAAACAATCCCAGTTCCCTCAGCCTCTCCTCATAAGTCATGTGTTCTAGACCCCTAATCATTTTTGTTGCCCTTCACTGGACTCTCTCCAATTTATCCACATCCTTCTTGTAGTGTGGGGCCCAAAACTGGACATAGTACTCCAGATGAGGCCTCACCAATGTCGAATAGAGGGGAACGATCACGTCCCTCGATCTGCTCCCTATGCCCCTACTTATACATCCCAAAATGCCATTGGCCTTCTTGGCAACAAGGGCACACTGCTGACTCATATCCAGCTTCTCATCCACTGTCACCCCTAGGTCCTTTTCCACAGAACTGCTGCCTAGCCATTCGGTCCCTAGTCTGTAGCGGTGCATTGGATTCTTCCATCCTAAGTGCAGGACCCTGCACTTATCCTTATTGAACCTCATCAGATTTCTTTTGGCCCAATCCTCCAATTTGTCTAGGTCCTTCTGTATCCTATCCCTCCCCTCCAGCGTATCTACCACTCCTCCCAGTTTAGTATCATCCACAAATTTGCTGAGAGTGCAATCCACATCATCCTCCAGATCATTTATGAAGATATTGAACAAAACCGGCCCCAGGACCGACCCTTGGGGCACTCCACTTGATACCGGCTGCCAACTAGACATGGAGCCATTGATCACTACCCATTGAGCCCGACAATCTAGCCAGCTTTCTACCCACCTTGTAGTGCATTCATCCAGCCCATACTTCCTTAACTTGCTGACAAGAATACTGTGGGAGACCGTGTCAAAAGCTTTGCTAAAGTCAAGAAACAATACATCCACTGCTTTCCCTTCATCCACAGAACCAGTAATCTCATCATAAAAGGTGATTAGATTAGTCAGGCATGACCTTCCCTTGGTGAATCCATGCTGGCTGTTCCTGATCACTTTCCTCTCATGCAAGTGCTTCAGGATTGATTCTTTGAGGACCTGCTCCATGATTTTTCCAGGGACTGACGTAAGGCTGACTGGCCTGTAGTTCCCAGGATCCTCCTTCTTTCCTTTTTTAAAGATTGGCACTACATTAGCCTTTTTCCAGTCATCTGGGACTTCCCCTGTTCGCCACGAGTTTTCAAAGATAATGGCCAATGGCTCTGCAATCACAGCTGCCAGTTCCTTTAGCACTCTCGGATGCAACTTGTCCGGCCCCATGGACTTGTGCACGTCCAGCTTTTCTAAATAGTCCCTAACCACCTCTATCTCCACAGAGGGCTGGCCATCTCTTCCCCATTTTGTGATGCCCAGCGCAGCAGTCTGGGAGCTGACCTTGTTAGTGAAAACAGAGGCAAAAAAAGCATTGAGTACATTAGCTTTTTCCACATCCTCTGTCACTAGGTTGCCTCCCTCATTCAGTAAGGGGCCCACACTTTCCTTGGCTTTCTTCTTGTTGCCAACATACCTGAAGAAACCCTTCTTGTTACTCTTGACATCTCTTGCTAGCTGCAGCTCCAGGTGCAATTTGTCTCTCCTGATATCATTCCTACATGCCCGAGCAATATTTTTATATTCTTCCCTGGTCATATGTCCAACCTTCCACTTCTTGTAAGCTTCTTTTTTATGTTTAAGATCCGCTAGGATTTCACCATTAAGCCAAGCTGGTCGCCTGCCATATTTACTATTCTTTCGACTCATTGGGATGGTTTGTCCCTGTAACCTCAACAGGGATTCCTTGAAATACAGCCAGCTCTCCTGGACTCCTTTCCCCTTCAAGTTAGTCCCCCAGGGGATCCTGGCCATCCATTCCCTGAGGGAGTCGAAGTCTGCTTTCCTGAAGTCCAGGGTCCGTATCCTGCTGCTTACCTTTCTTCCCTGCGTCAGGATCCTGAACTCAACCAACTCATGGTCACTGCCTCCCAGATTCCCATCCACTTTTGCTTCCCCCACTAATTCTACCTGGTTTGTGAGCAGCAGGTCAAGAAAAGCGCCCCCCCTAGTTGGCTCCTCTAGCACTTGCGCCAGGAAATTGTCCCCTACACTTTCCAAAAACTTCCTGGATTGTCTATGCACCACTGTATTGCTCTCCCAGCAGATATCAGGAAAATTAAAGTCACCCATGAGAATCAGGGCATGCGATCTAGTAGCTTCCGTGAGCTGCCGGAAGAAAGCCTCATCTACCTCATCCCCCTGGTCCGGTGGTCTATAGCAGACTCCCACCACTACATCACTCTTGTTGCACACACTTCTAAACTTAATCCAGAGACACTCAGGTTTTTCTACAGTTTCGTACTGGAGCTCTGAGCAGTCATACTGCTCCCTTACATACAGTGCTACTCCCCCACCTTTTCTGCCCTGCCTGTCCTTCCTGAACAGTTTATAACCATCCATGACAGTACTCCAGTCATGTGAGTTATCCCACCAAGTCTCTGTTATTCCAATCACGTCATAGTTCCTTGACATCACCAGGACCTCCAGTTCTCCCTGCTTGTTTCCAAGGCTTTGTGCATTTGTATATAAGCACTTGAGATAACCTGTTGATCGCCCCTCATTCCCAGTATGAGGTAGGAGCCCTCCCCTCACAGACATTCCTGCCTGTGCTTCCTCCCAGTATCCCGCTTTCCCACTTACCTCAGGGCTTTGGTCTCCTTCCCCCGGTGAACCTAGTTTAAAGCCCTCCTCACTAGGTTAGCCAGCCTGCTGGCAAAGATGCTCTTCCCTCTCTTCGTAAGATGGAGCCCGTCTCTGCCCAGCACTCCTCCTTCATGGAACACCATCCCACGGTCAAAGAATCCAAAGCCTTCTCTCCGACACCACCTGCGTAGCCATTCGTTGACTTCCACGATTCGACGGTCCCTACCCAGGCCTTTTCCTTCCACGGGGAGGATGGACGAGAACACCACTTGCGCCTCCAACTCCTTTATCCTTCTTCCCAGAGCCACGTAGTCCACAGTGATCCGCTCAAGGTCATTCTTGGCAGTATCATTGGTGCCCACGTGGAGAAGCAGGAAGGGGTAGCGATCCGAGGGCTTGATGAGTCTTGGCAGTCTCTCCGTCACATCACGAATCTTAGCCCCTAGCAAGCAGCAGACTTCTCGGTTTTCCCGGTCAGGGCGGCAGATAGATGACTCAGTCCCCCGGAGGAGAGAGTCCCTGACCACCACCACCCGCCTTCTCCTCTTGGGAGCGGTGGTCGTGGAACCCCCAACCTCAGGACATCGCATCTCATGCCTTCCAACCTGCGGAGTCTCCTTCTGCTTTCTCGCCCCAGACATATCATCTGGTCCACTCTCCGCAATGGTACCTGTGGAGAGAACATGAAAGCGGTTAGTTACCTGTGTCTGTGTTACTGGAACCCGGACATTCCGCTTACCTCTTCTGGAGGTCACATGTTGCCAAGCTTCTTCACTGGCCTCTTGGCTCCTCTCTGCAACCTGCTCTTTATGTTGCTCTTCATCTTTATGTTGATCCCGTTTGTGCCTCTAAAAGATGTGGAAAAGAGGTAAACATTGGCTCTCTATATACATACATGATCATGAGGCTAAGTTCTACCATCCTTACACTTAGTATCCATTTATTCTGCCAATAGTCCCACTGAAGTCAGTGGGACTGCTTGCTGAACAAGCTAGTATTTAATGTGAGTAAGGGAGGGAGAATCTGGCCCTTGAGCTTACTTAAAAAATAAAGTTTAAGTATCAAAGGACACTTGCAGTTTGTGTATTGTTAGAAACAGCTAAGCTGTAGATGTTCGTAGCAATTGTACTGACTTTATCTTACTAACACTGTAAATGTTCCTATACTTTTTTGTCCCTATAAACCTTCAGGCACCAACTGTATTTGTGACTAACTATAATCCAAAACTTGCTTTCAGTCATGTGTAGCCCAAGAGCCCTGGACAATACTAAGCTTGTTTGAAATCCTACAAAATTGTTTTTATTTTTTCTGTATTGGAAGCAAGTTGTATGTTAGAGAGCCATTTTGGGGCAAATCCTTTGTCTCTAATATCTGGCAGCCTACTATTTTGAATGATTTTTTTTTATATAATAGTTCAGCAGCTTTGTTGAACTTGATGATGATTATTGTTGTTATTTATTATTTGTATTGCTGTATTACCTATGGGTCCTAGCTCCATTGTGCTAGCCACTGTACAAAAGCCATATGTTTTGTACAGTTCAGTGATTAGTGGCAGTCTTCTTTTTTTTCCTGTGCTATCCACTGCACAGTCATTGAGGATTATTCAAAATGATTAGAAGATATACAATGATCATATACAATAAGCTTTTTTATAGTCCCAAATCCATAATTCTATCTTTCAGTGGCTGTCTCTGTAGCATCATTTTGTTTTTAATTTGATTGGGCTATATTTTAAAAATGAAATGTAGAGTTTTTCCATGATATTTTTACTGAATGGTGTATAAAATAGGATCTACTGTGTTTCATAACAGGTTTTTATGCTTGCCAAAATAGATTATACAATGCCTAATGGTAAACAGAGATAGTTTGGGTCTGTCTTGAAGATAGAGTACTATGAAATTGGGCCCATCATTGTCATTTTTCTCAGCAATTCCTCTCATCTGTCACAACACAGTAGTTATGAAAAATGAAACCATAAATTCAATTTAGAGGGCAATTTGCAGCTAATCTTTGGAGTAATTCCAGTGTGAATAATGCAGCAATTTGGATGCATGGTCAGTCAATTCAGTCCCTGATTTATTAGGATTTAAGGAAATTTTCTTTCATTAATGATAATTACCCAACAAAAGAAAATAATTTCTCAAACATTATCTACCTATACATCTCTGGTCTCAGTTTTGAGAGAGGCTGCAATGTTGGTTAAACTTATTATTGGGGGGGGGGCTTTTTACAAAAGATATATGAGGTATTTAAATTCTGAACTGTATCTCTTTACAGCACATGTGTGAACTGATCAGTACTGGTTTATGGCCACTTTTATATGACTCCCATTAGAGCTAACATTTTGAATATCTCAGCATAAGGACACTGGGATTTGCCATTGGTTTTCCACACTTCTTACACCTTGAAGATCGCATTAAAATCTGGCTCAAGTAAGAGTGACATTTTTTGTTCCTGTCTAAAAGTCAGATTTATTATCTGAACATTTTCCTAATTATTAAATCCCCACTTTCTCTGATATATTACGTACATATATTTGTATATAGACTTCCTTCAGTTATAAAGATGCATACACATTAGTCTCTATCAGAAATATAGTATCTATCTGGACTAAGTGCCCTGTGTACCAGCTTTAAGCCATCTCCTTCACCATCCTCAGTGTAGGCTGCCTGTGGGAGCACTCCACTTGAAGCAGCTTGTTTGGTGGCCATTTTAACCTCAGGATCAAGGAAACTGAAAGGTGGCATGCTACAGCTGAGGAATTAGCCCACAGATAATATTTAAATCTATAGTCTCTTGTTCTTTCCTTCTATAGATTCATGTCTCTTCCAAAGAGATCTTAACTTTAATTTAATTTGATTACTTTTTCCTGAAATTCCTACTCATGCAAGCTCTTCAGGGTCTTCTGTGTTTGTGCAAAAAGAAAAGGAGTACTTGTGGCACCTTAGAGACTAACCAATTTATTTGAGCATGAGCTTTCGTGAGCTACAGCTCACTTCATCGGATGCAGTGCCTCTATAATCCTGGTTCAGGTCTTTGGATGCTAACCTAATACAAAGATTCATTATTAATAATAATAGTTATGCATCCTGATTACTTATTTTTCCATGAATCAGGGACAGCACCTTTGGTCAAAATGATGAAAAATATACTTGAATCCTGGCATCATTAAAATAAGAAATAAACAAGAGATGAATGATGTTCTCAAGGTTGAGCCATTATGTGACATTATGTAAGAATGTGATGCCACATGACTTGGAAAGGTACAATCTGCAAAGGAAAATATAATACCTGCTATTTGCTATGTTATGAAAAATTTTGTGCATTTAAAATTTAGGTGTTTTTAAAGGAGTGCTTCTTCAGGTTTCTTTCTGTTACATTACATCTTTATTTGGCATGTTGTGTTTTGCATCTGGCAGAAGGAATTTAAATATAATTATGATTAAAAAGAAAGAAAAACAATTAATGTTTTTTCATATATTTCCTTGTAATAGATAGTAGCAGTTGTAAAATGGACCTGTAAAACTGTGACCCTGGAAATGGTTTATGATTGTTGGGGGAAATGTCTGTGTTTGGCTTTTGTGAACATGCCAGCTTTTTGTACTTGTGAACACAGCTTGAGCTGGCTTCATGAGGAAATTCACGCACCTGGTAACAGATCTTAAATCATGCTTAGTCTAACAAGACTAGAGGGACCTATAACCTGCATATTTTAAATGTTTAATTTTATGTTTCATGGGATAAGTTTCTTGTTACTGTTTTTTCTTTCAAGACTTAAAACTGGGTTCCAGGAATGTACTTTCATACTCAAATTAAAAACATTCACAGATGCCATTAGTGTTATAATCTACTGCTATTTCTCAGCTGCGCCCAGCAAAAGGTCAGGCCCATTAACAATCTTCCATGCGAGGCTGTTAGAGTACACTATTTTTGACAAGTACTGCAGTATTATGGCTTTAAAACGTCACAACTGAAAGGCTCTGTGTAGCCTTTTCAATTTTGCAGTAATATTGTGATAACTTTAAATTGCATCACCACTTCTACCCTAATTATGAAAAGCATCTTGATGAAACGACATTTAATTTATTATTAATCCTTCTCAATACTTTCCACTTAATTTTGTATAATTTAAGTATGAATGTGTCATATTCATTTTGTGCTTTTCATCGTAATACTTCAAATCTTTTTACAAACACACTACAGTCAAGCTGATGTGCAGTCACTGATGTGCAACCATTTCTGGGGTGGAACATAAGCTGTTATTTTCACCATCCTCACAATGTGCCTTAGTTTTCAAGAATTGTGACTTCACTTTCTGTCATTAGTGGTTTCTGCTGTATCATGGAAATTTGTTCATGAAGAGATAGTCCTAGTCCATGTTACATCTGACAATAAACACTTTAAAAGTGACACATACTTGGCCAGCAGCCAGTTAAGGACCACGTGATTGTTGTTATCCTGCAAAACATCTTAGGTACTGATTCTTCAAACATTTATATGCTTCTTAATTTTATGCATACGAATAGTCCCAGCTGCTCCCACTCTGTATACCAGTTAACAAGGTCTAATGGTAGAAAACGCCTCTAGAAGCCCCAGGTCCAGCAAGGGAGAGGATTCCCACAGCACAGGAGCTGAGGGAGACAGCCTTCAGAGAGCCACTTCACAAACCCTGGCATAAGGAGGCATGTTAAGCGTGGGCTGGGAAGTTGAAGGGGATCTGTCTACAGTGTTACATGCTTTGGGAATTCTGTGCAGAGCGGTTGCGTATAGGCAGCTGGGGTCAGACTGGTGTAACTTAGGCCCTAATTTGTGCTGGGGTCTCATCAGTCTCTGGATCAGCCCAGAATTGGAAAGATGCAATGGTGGCTTCTCCTTCTGGGCTGTAACTTCTGCACTGTGTGAGCCTAATGGAACTATTCACATGCTTAAATTTAAACACATGTATAAGCACTTGGAGGATTGGCACCATAGGCTGTAAACTCTTTAGGGCACGGTCTGTGTCTTCCTTAGGGGTGTGTGTACAATGCCTACCACACTGTGGACTCTACCACAAAACAAACAAATAATAACTAAAGAATGGTTGGTGGAATAGAATTCAGATCCTCTTGCTCCAAAAGCCACTTAGGTTAAAGATGTGTGTCTGCTGCCTCTTGGCAGTATAGGGTCTGTGACACATAGTTAAGCAGTTCTTGCTCCTGCTAGAGAGAAGTACAACCCCCTGCCACCCCAGTCCATTATTACAGTATAAATAAATGCACAAAGTGAGATTTGTGACCTGTACCGATGTGTACATCCTACTACCCCCGTTTAACTTTGAAATGATCAGACTGCCGTCAAATGATGCATTAACAATCTGAGTCATTTCATTTTCTTCTCTTCACTCAATGAATGTTAACAAGGTAAAATTTGTAACGTTCATTTAAAGAATTTTTTTAAATCATTTTTTTTTATAGCACACTCCCCTTGTGTGTGTTACTGCTCAGTTCTTCATTCTGAGATTGTATTTCTTTTTCTCACACTCACCCAAGAATAAGCAATTTTTTGTAGCAATGGCCAGGAGATAAAAGTGCATGCTCTCTGAAAATGTCGTCATTCTGTTTCCATCCACACAGAGCAAAGTATGTATTTTCGTTTTAATTTAAGGAAATGAGCAATAAGAAAGAACAAAAGTGAAGTCTCCACTGTGAGACGCGAAGTGACTAGAACCCTGTGTGATACTCTGGCAATGTGTGTTTGTGTGCGCGTGCTCTGTAACAGGCCACAGCAACTCTGAGAAATAAATTTCTTCTTAAGTATACCCAGGGAGAGTTCTGAGAAATATAAACATGCAGAGCAAAGAAAACTACTCATCACAAAAAGAAAAGGAGGACTTGTGGCACCTTAGAGACTAACCAATTTATTTGAGCATAAGCTTTCGTGAGCTGCATCCGATGAAGTGAGCTGTAGCTACACGAAAGCTTATGCTCAAATAAATTGGTTAGTCTCTAAGGTGCCACAAGTCCTCCTTTTCTTTTTGCGAATACAGACTAACACGGCTGTTACTCTGAAACTAGTCATCACAGTTTCACAGCTGCATATACCACAGTTGCCATCTCTTTAGATTAACTAGCTGCTGGGGTGAGTTTGATGGTAATTCACTTCTATAACCCAACACTTCTTCCACAATATGTCTGGGCTCCAACTAAGCAGTGACTGTGAGACCTGAGGTAGAGTAACTTTTGCATCAATCTCCAGACTGCCAGTATATTATGCTACTGCTATGCCATAGATCTGGCCCAAGGCCTTTCTTTCAGTGCATATGTTCCAAAAGGAAATAAATGGGAACAAATGGATGACCCCACATTTTGTCATTTTGCTTTCTCCCCCTGCCCTAGTCCACATATCAAGCTAATGGCTCTAGCTGAGGTTCTCTTAAACAAACAAACAAACAAAACCCTTACCTGGCAAATCACCTCTTTAAGAGTCACTGAAGAATTATATGAAATGTTTCCTTCAATTCCCTCCAGCCTTGTAAGATCTGGACCAAATTTGGCACCCTAACTTGGGTGTGCTGCGTTTTAGTATATTGTGACGCTGCTAGAGTAGCCTCATATTGCTTTAGATAAATGTGGCTGCAATCACAAGAACTCCTTCACACGTTTATCAGGAGGTTTCAAATCTTCATTAGTTAGGGGATAAATAAATCTGTGAAATTAATCAATTAATACTTGTGGTTTTGGCTTGTATTCATTCTGTCAGCTATTCTAACTGTGACTTGAGGGGTGAAGTTTAATTGAGATTTGTTTACCAAAAATATGAGATTTCCATAGACACAGTAGGTTGGAGATGGATTCTAGGTGTGCATGAAATTACATGCAGAATTCAATTATGGATAGTAATGTAGGCATGGCATTCTCTGCTGAGTCTCCTTAAGTGTAGAATAACATTACATGGAATATTCTTTCAGAACACTGAAAAAAGGCTGGTTTTTTTGGACTGAGCATCAAAAGACTAACTTTAAGGTACTGGAACAAGTATTTTTATCATTGCCCAGTATATGCCAAACATATACTTGTAAATACAATAAGTAGAACTGGTCAGGACTTAGAAATTCTGTTTCTGTTAAGCCTTTAGGTAAGAGAGACAGGTAGGTGAGGTAATATATTTTAGTGAACCAACTTCTGCTGGTGAAAGGGACAAGCTTTTCAGCTTCACAGCACTCTTCTTCAGATCAGGAGAGGATAACCAGAATGTCTAAGCTAAATAGTAGTTGGGACAGTTTATTAAGCATAAGCATAAGGGGTTCACACATACAGTAAGAGACCACTTAAAATGAAGTGGGCAATTGAGGGTTAGATTGTTAAGCATAAGGTAAGAGAGACATGCATGTAGAGCAGTGGTGGGCAACCTGTGGCCTGTGGGCCGCACACAGCCCATCAGGATGATCAGCTGCTGGGCTGCCAAAGAGTTTGTTTACATTTGCATGGCTGCCCGCAGCTCCCAGTGGCCATGGTTTGCCTTTCCCTGCCATTGGGAGCTGCGGGCAGCCGTGCAAATGTAAACAAACTCTCTGGTGGCCCCCCAGCAGATTACCCTAACAGGCCATGTGCGAACTCTGGGCCGCAGGTTGCCCACCACTATTGTAGAGCATTGCTATTTTTAAAATCCTTTTCCTCTTATGCTGTGCTATGTTCCTGTTGTTCAGATTAAACAATACTTTGGTTTAAGAAGATTGTATTTACCACTGGTAACAAGCTCCCAAAGCGAAGAAACTTAGGTACAGCGTCCCATCAGATGTGCTTGGTAAGCCTGGATAATACACTGGGTATTGTAGCTTCAGGCCTGATCTAAGAGTGGGAGAATTATGGGATTCCACCCCAGAAAAGGTAAAGGCTTGGGGCCTAACATCTGTGGGGGTGCACTCAGAGAGACCAGAGAAGGGGTGAAATGTGCAGCTAGCCTTTTAACCATAGGGTACATGCAAAGGGGTATACAGGTCCAGCACTGGCAAGGAGGGGATTAATGAGGGTTTCTGGACCCAGTTGGCCCCATTCCATTACACTTGTAGCAGATGTCAGCTGAGGAGAGAAGAGTTAGAAGCTCAGTTTTGGTCTAACCAGGAAGCAGAGCAGAGTTCCATTTCTCCTTGGTGCGAGAAACCTGGTTTCAGACAAGAGGCTGAGCCAGCTTGCTGTCTGGATGAGTTTCCCAGTGGATATAGGGTTGTCAAGTTTCTATTTGCAGAAAACCAAATACCCTTGCCCTGCCCCTGCCCTGAGGCCATGCCCCCTGCCCTATCCCTTCTCCAAGGCCCCACTCCCACTCACTCCATCTCTCCGTCACCCACTCTCCCCTACCCTCTCTCACATGCTCATTTTCACCAGGCTGTGGCAGGGGGTTGGAGTGTGGGAGGGGGTGAGGGCTCCGGCTGGGGGGGTGGGCTCTGAGATGTGGCATTTGGGTGTAGGAGGGGGCTCCAGGCTGTGGCCAAGAGGTTCAGAGTGCAGGAGGGTGGTCAGGGCTGGGGCAGAGGGTTGGGATGTGGGAGGAGGTTTGGGGTGTTGGCTCTGGGTGGTGCTCAGCTCAGGCAGCTCCCAGAAGCGGCAACATCTCCCTCTGGCTCCTAGGTGGAGGTGCAGCCATGTGGCTCAGCGTTCAGCCCCTGCCTACAGGCACCGCTCCCACCGCTCCCATTAGCCACAGTTCCCAGCCAATGGGAGCTGCAGAGCTGGCGCTCGGAATGGGGGCAGTGTGTTGAGCCCCAGTGGCTGTCCCTCCACCTAGGAGCCAGAGGGAGATGCTGGCAGCTTCCCAGGACCCGCGCGGAGCAGGGCAGGCATCCCTTAGGTCTCCTCTAGGCCAACCAGACTTTAATGGCCCAGTCAGCAGTACTAACTGGAACAGCCAGAATCCCTTTTTGATTGGGCATTTTGGTCAAAAACCAGACTCCTGGCAAGCCGAGGATGAGCAGGCCCAGGGACACTAACCAAAGAAGTAGGTGCTTGAATACAGACCATGAATAGAAGGGTGTGGACCTGCCAAAGACACATCAAACAATCATGTTTTAAGTACCTAGCATTCTTTTAATTTTTGGACTTCAGTACCTTGGAAGGGGTGGGAGTCAGTTGTTCCTTAACCAGACTGCTAAATCACTACTGTGCTAGACTCCATGAGAGATGACAACCAATCAGCTGAGACTCCATGACAGAGTGAATAGTATCCTATTGGTCCGCTAGGTGACACCACAGATGTGGGCCCTGTCACAGTGCTATGTAATTTATTCTTAATAATAATAGATATTACCATTGGAAAATCCATCTCACAGTACTGGTAAAAGTTGAACATATTTGCCAGTGCCACTTTTAGCTACCTGCCTGCCTTTCCATTTTTTGAAAAAGGTGACTATTTACTATTCACCATGATCACATTGGTAGGAATAGGACCAGACTGAGGACTTAAAGGAGGGTTAGTGAGATTATTCTTTATGATACACCCCAAATTTAGCTGACATTCCCCATCCCGAGTAATTGGTTTACACTGATTTTTCAAGACTATCTTGGAAAAGAATGGGGGCAAGAAACCTCTTTTTAAATAGGAAAGCTGGCATCGTCTTTTACATTTCTAACTTCTCCTACTCAGGGGAACCCAAGGACATAAGCTTCCTGGGACCAAAGACTGGCTCTTCTTTCTTTTGGCACTCTAATTCTGACAGCAGAAGACACTTTGGAATTCAATTTGTGGCCTACATTGGAGACCTAAGATGAAATTCTGTCTCTATTGAAGTCAATAGCAAAACTCCATTGACTACAAGAAAGCCAAGATTTCACCCCTAAAGTGCAGAGGCAGGGTCCATAATTTTTCCTTTGCTAGCTTTAATTTTGGACCCTATTTTATACTGACAGTGTTAATCTTATGGATGGTTTTCAATTCCTTCTTCAAGGCTCACTTCCTCAGTGACCACAAGTGATCTAACAAACAACACAAAAGAAAACTCCAAGTTATTCCCACTGGGCTTGCAAATATGTCCTGAATTTCTGTCTTTTAGATCTTAGGCCTGGGACTGTCTTCCTTTTGTGTCCTTCCAATTCTGAGAACATTGTTAGGGCTTTCTAAATAGGCAATAATGATAACTAGCAGTCGTACAATATGTTAACTAGTTGTGGTTTGCCCTCCTTGTTTTCCCTTTTATTTTATTTTTGGTGTGTTGCAAAATATCAGCGAGGAATAAATCAAACAATGAAAAGTTAGCTACAGTGGCAACGAGTGATGTCCTTCCTGCTTGTGTGAAGGGCAGTGAAAGTTGCAGGGAGAATGACTTCAATTCTGTCAGGGAAGATAAGCATTGTATGCAGTGTTGTGTATCCAAAGCTGGGTGAAGAAAACAATATCTGAATAGAGTTTTAACAAATGTGTCAGGACCAGAGATGGAGGAGATCCTGTCTTCATCACATTTTGCTGTTCTTAACCGAAAGAAAGGCCTTTGAAATATGTGTGTGTTGCAGGGGAAGACTGGTTTTCAGGTGAATGCATTTAATGAATATGTGGGTGTGACGCTTGGGAGGAGGAGCTTTTGCTAATAATGCGATGAGAGTATAGAATTATTACAGGGCAATTATAACAATGTCCCACCTACCGGGATGACTGCAGTGACTTGTACAGTCATTTGGAATACGTATTCTTCTGAATACATTTTTGACAAGTTAGTGGATTAGAATTGCTGGAAATGTTCTCAGTGACACAGAACACTCACCTGGAAACTCAGATGATGGTTTATTATAAGGTTTTCTAAGGTTCCTGGGCCTTTAGAATGAACTTGACCTGAATGAAGGCTTTGCAGTGAAATTGTGAGAAAATGTGCAGCCTCCATCCGAAACACGATGAAACGAGTGCTCAGTTCTCCAGAACGCAATTCTGATAAGAACACAAGGATGGCCCTACTGGGTCAGACCAAAGGTCCATCCAGCCCAGCATCCTGTCTGCCAACAGTGGCCAATGCCAGGTGCCCCAAGGGAAGTGAACCTAACAGGTAAGGATCAAGTGATCTCTCTCCTGCCCATCCACCACCACCCTCTGACAAACAGAGGCTAGGGACACCATTCCTTGCCCATCCTGGCTAATAGCCATTAATGGACTTAACCTCCATGAATTTATCCAGTTCTCTTTTAAACCCTGTTATAGTCCTCACCTTCACAACCTCTTCAGGCAAGGAGTTCCACTGGTTGATTGTGTGCTGAGTGAAGAAGAACTTCCTTTTATTTGTTTTAAACCTGCTACCCATTAATTTCATTTGGTTGCCCTAGTTCTTATATTATGGGAACAAGTAAATAACTTTTTCTTATTCACTTTCTCCACACCAGTCATGATTTTGTAGACCTCTATCCAAACCCCTAATAATTTTAGTTGCCCTTTTCTGAACCTTTTCTAATGCCAGTATATCTTTTTTGAGATGAGGGGACCACATCTTTATGCAGTATTCAAGATGTGGGCGTACCATGGATTTATATAAGGGCAATAATATATTCTCTATCTTATTCTCTATCCCTTTTTAAGTGATTCCTAACATCCTGTTTGCTTGTTTGACTGCCGCTACACGCTGTGTAGAGAACTTCAGAGAACTACCCACGTCTTCAGAGAACTATCCACGATGACTCCAAGATCTTTCTCCTGATTAGTTGTAGCTAAATTAGTCCCCATCATATTGTATGTGTAGGTGGGGTTATTTTTTCCAATGTGCATTACTTTACATTTATCCACATTGAATTTCATTTGCCATTTTGTTGCCCAATCACTTAGTTTTGTGAGATCTTTTTGAAGTTCTTCACAGTCTGCTTTGGTCTGAACTATCTTGAGCAGTTTAGTATCAACAAACTTTGCCACCTCACTGTTTACCCCTTTCTCCAGATCATACGTGAATAAGTTGAATAGGATTGGTCCTAGGACTAACCCTTGGGGAACACCACTAGTTACCCCTCTCCATTCTGAAAATTTACCATTTATTCCTACCCTTTGTTCCCTGTCTTTTAACCAGTTCTCAATCCATGAAAGGATCTTTCCTCTTATCCCATGACAACTTAATTTATGTAAGAGCCTTTGGTGAGGGACCTTGTCCAAGGCTTTCTGGAAATCTAAGTACACTATGTCCACTGGATCCCCCTTGACCACATGTTTGTTGACCTCTAAGAACTCTAATAGATTAGTAAGACATGATCTCCCTTTACAGAAATCATGTTGACTTTTGCACAACAATTTATGTTCTTCTATGTGTCTGACAATTTTATTCTTTACTATTGTTTCAACTAATTTGCCCGCTACTGGCATTAGACTTACCAGTCTGTAATTGCCAGGATCATCTCTAGAGTCCTTCTTAAATATTGACGTTACATTAGCTATCTTCCAGCCATTGGGTACAGAAGCTGATTTTAAAGACAGGTTACAAACCATAGTTAATAGTTCCGCAATTTCACATTTGAGTTCTTTCAGAACTCTTGGGTGAATGCCATTTGGTCCCGGTGACTTGTTGCTGTTAAGTTTCTCAATTAATTCCAAAACCTCCTCTACTGACACTTCAATCTGTGACAATTCCTCAGATTTGTCACCTACTAAAGACAGCTCAGGTTTGGGAATCTCCCTAACATCCTCACCCGTGAAGACTGAAGCAAAGAATTCATTTAGTTTCTCTGCAATGACTTTATCATCTTTAAGTGCTTCTTTTGCATCTTGATCGTCCAAGGACCCCACTGGGTGTTTAGCAGGCTTCCTGCTTCTGATATACTTAAAAAACATTTTGTTATTACCTTTTGAGTTTTGGGTTAGCTGTTCTTCAAACTCCTTTTTGGCTTTTCTTATTACATTTTTACATTTAATTTGGCAGCGTTTATGTTCCTTTCTATTTACCTCACTAGGATTTGACTTCCACTTTTTAAAAGATGCCTTTTTATCTCTCACTGCTTCTCTTACATGGTTGTTAAGCCATAGTGGCTCTTTTTTAGTTCTTTTACTGTGTTTTTTAATTTGGGGTATACATTTAAGTTGAGCCTCTATTATGGTGTCTTTGAAAAGCATCCATGTAGTTTGCAGGGATTTCACTGTACCTTTTAATACTAGAGAATTAAACTAAAGCTAGAGAATTCCTGCCCACCCTCCTTCCCCTCACAAACTTAAAACTTTTGATCCTTTTTTGGGAAGCCAGAACAAGGTTCTGATACTTCTGCCAGTCCAGGGCAAGGCAGCTGCTTTCCCATCCTGCTGTTGGCAGGTCCTGAGTTTCGTTAGGGGGCTCTTGGTGGTGGGTCATTGTGGAGGGAGCCAGGGATGCTGCAGCTGGAACCAGAAAGGGAAGCATGGAGGATGAAACTGGAGCACAGCCAAAACCAGGCAATGTCAAGAGGGGATGCAGGGGCAGGTCACAGGTAAGGGAGAAGGGGAGAAATGGGAGGACTCTGTTGGGGGGGTCGTTCCCTGCTCCCCGTGGCCTCCTCCAGCTCCTTCACAGCTCCTATCTTTCTCACAGATCTGCTGTCTCTCAGGCCCTCTCACTGCCCTGCATTCCAACACTTCTTTTTTTAGGACTCAAGCACTGGGTGAAACTTCCCAATTATGGGGTAAGTTTTCAGTCAGGCATCTAACTCCGAGCAGGCTAAGGCCATTTGTGCCTTTGAAAAACTCCCCTTTTGAGTTTGGAATTGAAATACTGAGTTTCTGTGAAGCAAAGACCAAAATCTGGTTTTTGTGGGTGAGTTCACATGGGCAGCATGGCATTGTCTTGTGGGGGTCAATACTGAAGAAAGTGGAATCGCTCCTGCTACATTAGCCTTCGTGCTGACTGCCCCTATCTTGGTTGTGCCCCTAATGTACAGCTGTAGTCTCATAGGCACAAAGCAGCATAAACTCCCAGGCCAAGGAAGAACATGGATAAAGAATTGTAGTGCAGCATTTTAAAATAGAAAACCAACGTGCAGCCATAGAACAAATATTTACATTAGAAAGTCAATGATCCTCTTTATTTATACAGGTGAAAATAAGATTCTCTTCATGGTAGAAGAATTTCCTGTTCTTTGTAACTAAAAGGTGTGACGTCCTTGCATTATTGCCTTATAAGAATAATGGGGTTTTTTGGTTTGTTTTTGGTCATGCTTTCCCCCCCGTCATTTGCATTTGTAGAGTGATTCCTCCTTCCAGGAGCTGAAATTGATTAATTTGACTAGTCTTCCAAATTTTCAAATCTATTCTCTTGTTCCTTGACTCATTTTTTTCATCTTTGTATTGAAGAATATCTTAGCACCAGTCAACCCCTGGGGGTTTACTAAGAGTTTCCCAAAAGAAACTGGCATTTTGTATGTTTGTATGTTTTGGTATTTTATATTTTGTGTGAAACCAGATAATATTGTCTTGGCACACGGCTGCTATATTTGATCACTGAGCCTTGTTTAAAGTTTTCAAAGTGGATTCTTCCCACAGCAACAGACATGAATTGTGGGGCCCTCCTGGAGAAAACTCTGCTGGAAAGAGGAAAATTATGGCGGTAGAAAGTTGGCTGCAACCTCCTCTGTGTTTAAGAAGTCCATAAAAGTCTAGTATTTCCTTAAAAGGAGATTTTAGGAGAAATGAAAGGGCATGTGTACTGATTCAGCACATCCTGTTGGCAACCTTTGCCAAAGGTTGAAGCCCTGGTGCCAAACTAAGGTATAAACTGTGCCAGGACACAGGGTTCAGTCCACATGGTGTTCATTACAGGATATATCTACTTGTATGGCTTCCCATCACTGTAGCATCTGATCATCTCCCAATCTTCAGTGTATTTAACCTCACAGCACCTCTCTGAGGTAAGAAAGTAAAGTCACACAGGAAACCTGTGGTAGAACAGCGAATTGAATGCAGGTCTCCTGAGTCCCAGTCTAGTACCTTAACCAGAGGACCACTAACTTCTGAATACAAGTGGTAATATCACTGCCTGACCTACACTGGGCTCAGTTGCTTTTGGACTGAATCACAAAGACATTAGTTGGTGCAAGGAGTGGTGTTAGACTCCACATGACTGCTTCAGGGAGTCTGGCTCCTACAATGTCATGAAGACAGAAATTTTGTTTCATAAATTATTTCAAGATCTCAGAATATGTCTTGGTTCCAACTCAGAACCAAACCTGAAAAATTTGAAATTCTCCATGAAGGAAAATTCAGAATTATTTTGTTTGGTTGTTTGTTTTGGGTTGATTTGAAATGTTTCATTTCAGCAAAATTTACATGTTTCCTTTTGATTTTGATTTCATTCAAAACTATAATATATAATACAATATTTTTAAAAATTCAAAATGTAAAGTCACTTTAAAACGAAAATTTGAAAGGTTTTGTTCTGAAAATATTAGAACAGGACATTCTAGCATTGTTGAAACTTTCCCCCTAATTTTCTTCTAAAACAAAATTCCAGCTAAATTAATTTTGTGAAACATTTTGTTTCTGATGGAACTGCATACTCTTCTTCAAACATTTATCTGCACAGATCCCACTATAGGTATGGGTGTGTGCACAACTTGTGCATATGAACCTAGAATCTTTTAGCTAGCAGCATTTTATGGGGCAGGACCTGTGCCCTGTACATCCTCAGGTTCCCTGCAGTGCGGATATAAAGGCTGGAGCAGCTTCAACCACCACTTAGTTTCGTCTCCCACCCGTTGTGACGAGTTCAAATCCACAATGTCCTCTTTCTTCTCCATAGCTCTTAGATAGTTTAGGGTTATACTTACATTAAACTAAGTTTTATGTAAGCCTGTTGGCTAAAAAAGCAGACAAACAAAAATTGTTTTCCTCTTTAGTCTTACATTGTTACTGAGTAGGTCTGCTGATGAAGAGCAGGTCTCTTTCTAACACCCTCAGAAGCAGCCATTACTTGCTGTGAAGCTGGTTTCTTCAAGTGTCCTGGTTACAAGGGAAGTCATGCCAGGAGATAAGAGCTACAAGACCTTCTGCTGCTGGCAAACACTCTGCTTGTCAGCACTCACTTCTTTGATGGACCCTCCATCTGAGCCAATTGCAATATATTCTTTGTTTCACTTCTCTGTTGCTATTGCCTCGGCCTGCAGGGTGGGAAAAAATTCAGACATTAAAGGTAGGGGTCATTATGGGTCACCATATTCATTATGGGTCACCATATTCTGTCTTTCATATGTACCCAATATTTGTGCTAAAAATAGTCTTGGGCTTTCATATTAACCAGGTTATACACCTACCAGTGCTTTTTCCCCCCTTCCCTAAACCGCAGGATTCCTCTGTAGATGTTAAACTCCACACACTGGATGTGAATATGGCTGTGTCACTTCCTCTATCGAGATGAAACATTTTCATAACTGGCCTAGACTTTCACGGCTTTTGGTAATAAGACCAAGAGTCCAGCTGTTTCCTCTCAAAGACTTTCTAAATGGGTTACAGACTACATTAATATCGCCTGCTTTCTGAACAAAGTTCCTGTTCCCTATCAAGTTAGAGCTCATTCCACTATGGCCCATTTGTTTCCCATGGCTCACTGAAGGAGGGGTCCCGATTCCTGAAATTTGAAGATCAATTGCCTGGAATTCAGTTCATATCTTTACCAGTCACTATTTCATTGCTGAATCTTCTAGATCAAATGGACACTTGGGCAGGGGTTTTCTCCACTCATTATTTATATAGAGACTCCAGTCATCTACTTCCTTGTGGGGGGGGTAACTGCTAGCACTCACATCAAAGGGATCTGTGTGGCCAAATGCTTTAAGAAGAAGGAGAAGCTCTTCTTAACTTACATTAAATAGAGTTCTTCAAGATGCCTTTGTCTACGCTGATCCCGCCACTCACCCTCCTTCGCCACTGATATGAAGTCCTTGTGTAATGCTGACAGACCCCGGTCATCAGCGGGTGGGATCAAACCTGGGGTCTCTGGAGCTTAGTGCATGAGCCTCTACTGCATGAGCTAAAAGCCAACTGGCTCTTAGCTAAGGCTGTAGAGCAGACTCCTTTAACTCTCTCTCTCTCTCTCTTTTTTTTTAAGTGGTCTCGGTGCTACTAGCTGGGACAGGACACTACACCCAGAAGGTGTGTGGGTTACACTTGCCTAGATTTCTCTGTTAGTAAATGAATTGAATGGAGTTGAGGCTGCTCCACTCTCCCTTGCTGTAGGGGGTACAAGCCCCAACTGACACTCCTGGCTAAAAGATTCTGGGCTTGCATGCATGAGGAGCATGCAGACCTACAGTGGGATCCATGTGAAAAAAGGGATCTTGAACTGTAGTTACTATAAAGTAGGTAACCTCTCTTTCTGATAGAAAAATGGGACTGTCAGAGTTTCTCTAATCAGCTCTAGTAATGAGGTTGTCTGTTAAACAGTTGCTGAAAAGGTTATGACTGCTGAACTGAATAATTTTGCTTCCTCCATGATTCAGAGTTTGAGAGTCACAATTACATTTGTTTACTTTCTTTCTTTTTTTGTGACTACAGTGTAACCAATCCAGGGGAAAGTAAAGGACAGCCCTTCACATTCTATTGACATGCAGTTTACGTTTTCTTATTTGCACATCTGCAAGCTTTTCAAAACTAAGGCAATGGAATATTATCTATTAGACTGAAGGAGTCTGGGAATTGCTCTCCACTCTCACAGGGGAAAGGGTTTATCTTTCAAAACATGGATGGGCTTCAGCTTTTACATAATTAACTTGCTTAATAGAAGAAGAAAAAAAAATCCCTGCCTAAGCATAAGAAATTGACTGTCTTAAGGCCAGTTCGTTTAAAAAAAAAAAAATCCCGGCTTGGTCCCTACTATATATCGCCAAGGGAGGAAGATATTATTATAAGGAAAAGTAGAGATTGCTTTAATTTATTATAATAAATTGGTGGAATAATTTTTACAAATGCTACCATAATTTGTGAATCTCTTTAACAAAATAATAGCTGTAAGTTACTGATTCAGCAAGTTTTGTTGCACATTTTGTAAGTTTACCTTTTGAGATAACGTATGACGTTGCTAGATAAAATATTATATTTTCCAGTGCCTCACAGAGTGTATAGTAATGTACATTTGGGGTTGGCTGAAACAAAGGATATTCACTCCAAGTAATCCTCCATCTGATCTAGATCTTCATACAAGGCCACCATGTTATGCTGTCAGGAATGGGGGGAGGATAGAAAGTTGCGGGGCACAAGCGGTAGTGAGTTTACTTGCCTGAGCTTTCTTTTCCAGTCCCACTCCCAGTCTGCTCCTCAAAAACTCAGAGTACTGAAATATTGGAACATTCCTGCAGGATGGAATAAACAGCATAGGACTAAACTTGGAGACCATAACTTAAGTATTGCAGGATGTGGCTCACCACTCACTATGATTATTACTCCTGGGCAGTAGCTTTGGATTCATGTCTGGAAGAAATTCAAGGTGCTGGTTTTGATCTATAATGCCTTTCATGATTTAGTCTCAAGGGCCCACACCTACAAAGGAATCAATGGAAACTAGGAGTGGAAACACCTTTGTGGATCTAGGCCCAAGATATCTTCCTGGTCACCACTCTTTTCTTGCTTTCACTTGGCAGTAGAGACTAGATAGACTGCTCAGGTTAATAGTTTGCCTGGGGTTGAAGCTTTGGAATTTTCTGTAAAGTTCCTTCAATGCTGGAAGCACTCCCCTTCCTTGTATAATAGTTTGTTAGACTTTCAGAGTACATTCTAGAGTTGGTCTATTTATCCAGGATTTTTCAGAGGTAGTGGTGGGAGAGGAGCTATGCAAGGAAAGGTTCAGCTGGTATAGATTGGTGAATGTTTCAGTGTAGATGTGTCAACTTTTTATAATATTTTTTGTGAAATACCCTTTAAATATTTGAATTCTCTGTGCCGTTAGAGTTTGGGATAAGCACACTGTACAAATAGAAATAATAAAATTAGAAAGTGTTTGCAAAGCACTTTGAAGATGTCAAGCTCTAAAAAAAAAAGCTTACTATATATGAGAGAGAGAGATTTGACAAGCATTTGAAGTGCTTCTGTAAACTGTACCCCTGTACTTTCTGATGTATTTATGTCCAGAAATCATTCAACATATGCTCCAGAAAACTTCACTAAAATTAGAAATGGAAGGATATTAATGATTAAAAGTAAAAGCCGACTGAACAGATATCATATAAAAAGAAAGGAAAGCAACCTTAAGTCAACACATGATGCTGATCTTGGAAATGAATCCATATGGTTTAACTGGGGATCCTAATGGGTATTGAGGTCTACTGGGGTGCTTTACCTTGTAGGATTGGGTCATTATTTTTAGTTTTTTAGATCTAAAGTGTAAGGCCCAAAAGTTAATAAGATTTTTTTTTTTTTTGCTAGGCTGGGGTATAAAAGGTCAGGAAGGTGATGAGGCAGTTTGTTTTACACTAAATTGATTCCAAGGCAACTCTACATTGTGATAAAATAATAAAGAAAAAGGGGGGGGGGAAGGAAAATCAGTAATAAACAGTCATCTGTGTAAAGTGTCCTCTTATGTGATTTAAGATTATATAGGAAGACAATAATCTTGGAGTACAAAATGTACTGTTTTTGCTTTATTGCTCAGAAACCCCAAAAAGTCACTTCTTTAATGAACAAGAAGCCCTGCTAGTATTATATTATCTCTCCTGTTTCCATAGAGTTACATGTCAAGCTATTTTATTAATCAGAGAATGTGATAGAGCACTATTTAAAATTTTGGGACTTCACTTTATTAAAGCTAATATTCTGTGAGGTTGTTGGGAGAATGAGAAGCCAATTGTTTCAGTCGCTTTAAAGTAACAGTAGTGTTCATGTTAACCTCTTTCTTTTTCTTTCTTACCGCAAGCCTATGTCAGCCAAGGGTAGCCCATTAATGTAGTTAATCATAACAGTTTTTCTTTGTAGAATCAAGGAGGCAGGGCTGCAAGGCACACAGAATGTCAGAACAGATAGAGAGCTTTCTTCTACCTTTCTTGTATGGAACTCATAACCCTGCTTTAACAGCATTGACTTCAATTAATTTTTAGATCTTTCGTGTATTGTTGGGGGAGTACAAGAAGCCTCATTTTGTTCCCCGGCCCAACAGTGGGGGACAGTTGCAGCTCCTGTACTCTCAGGCCAGAGTGCATTCCCTCTATGCACCTCATGGGATGCAAGACCCATTTAAAGGGCTACGGGAGCAGTGGTGAATAGTCAGAAGAATGGTCTCATCCCCTCACGTACCAGCCAACTTCTCTGGCTTGCAAGACTAGAGGAGTATGGTGTACCTGTTGAAGAGCTAGCAGAGCATGCACTTTCTCTGCATGCCAGGGAGCTACGTGAGGGGTGGCCTTCCTTGGAGTGAAGGGGCTGCTGACTGTCTCCAATCCACAGTCTTAATGGTACAGCTGAGACCTACGATAAATTTTTTAAAAGTCCCTAGGCGATTTAGGAGCCTAAATCCCACTGACTTTCAATGAGACTTTGGTTCCCAAGTGGCTAAGGGTATGTCTACACTGCAATAAAAAACCTGCAACTGGCCCATGTCAGCTGACTCAGGCTTGTGGGGCTCAGGCTAAGGGACTGTTTAATTGCTGTGTAGATGTTTGTGCTTGGGCTGAAGCCTGAGCTCTCGGACCATTCCCCTTCATGGAGCCCCAGAGCCTGGGCTCCAGCTCGAGCCCAAATGTCTACACCACAATCAAACAACACCTTAGACCAGTGGTTCTCAAAGTGGGGGTTCTGACCTCTCAGGGGGTCGCAAGGTTATTACATGGGGAGGTCACAAGCTGTCAGCCTCCACCCCAAACCCCACTTTGCCTCCAGCATTTATAATAGCACTAAATATATAAAAAAGTGTTTTTAATTCGGGGAGGGGGGGGCGCACTCAGAGGCTTGCTGCGGGAAAGGGGTCACCAATACAAAAGTTTGAGAACCACTGCCTTAGACCAAGTCCACGAGAACGAATCCGCTGTTGCCGGCCAGCTGTGGGTGTTTAATTTCAGTGTACACATACCCTAAATCACTTTTGAAAATTTTACTCCTAATCTTTGTTCTTGCAAAGTTGTACTTGGTGATTTTAATTTATTCAAAAGATAAGTCAGCATAAATTGTTGTGTGCTACCTGTGTAAAACTGCCTTGGTCCTAAGAACCAAGAATGGTGCTAGTAAAGTATTTTATAATGTACATTTTGGACTGAAAATATAATCTGAATTGACTGTTATGGCCGTCAATCTACTTTTTATCTATAGAAAAAATTATGGCTGCAGTTGTTGCCATTGCTGTTTTCCTTTTTCAATAATACAATGGTTGCTTAAAGCTGAGTGAAAACTGAAACCAGTTACTTCAGTTATTCAGTTTATTTTTAATTCATTCTCACATTCCCTTTTGTGTGTTTAAATAAACACAGACATTTGTATGATTGAAGGATAGGGAAGCAAAGTTACATGCACAAGTATTTGCCAAAATTGAAATTCATAAGTAGTTATATTCATGACGAAGGAACCTTTGCGATAATTGAATCAGGGAATAAAACCAATGCCATGTGATTTATCTGACCAGTCACAACAGCTTCAGTAGGAAGTACTGAGTATCAAGTACTCTCTGAGAACTGTTTAGGATCAATCCATAGAGTTAAAAATATTCATTAAAAATATCAGAATTTTGATTAACAATTAAACTGGGGAAATACATTTGCTAACAGATATTTAGCAAGCAGAAAATGAGGCTCCATTCCTGGGATGAATTATTCATTGTGGATTATTTGCTCAGTTCTAATAATTATAGCAGGAAATAATTAATTAACATTACAGCAAACACTGTAATTTTTATAATAAAAAGATTGATCGTGGAAATGAGCACCAAAAAGAGATTTCCCAAATGGAGAAAGAATAGGATATGGTCAAAAAGAATGTCAGATTAAAGCCCCATCCTGCAAAATACACACACGACTAACTTCACACATTTGTGTGTGATCCCATTGAGTGTGATAGACCCTAGGGAGATCTTTATTGTTTTCTGGTTCCCTTTCATCTTTATTCTGTCTCTCTACCTATATAACATTTCTATTTATAAAAACTGCTCCCATGTGTCACACTACTCACATCTGTTCAAAGGACTGTGTTCTAACTGACTAAAGCATAGATGTAGGGTAGCTAGATTATTCAAGGTCTGATCATTTTACTATTAAGCTTAAAAGCAGTGAGGGCCAGAACAAATGTGGAAGTGGGCCAGAAACTGTAAAGATGTCTCCATATCCTAGTGAAACAATAGGTCAGGCTGTGAATGGACTCGGTGTCTACCCACATTTGTTCTGGCCCTCACTGCTTTCTAGGTGGAGTTCTGATGGATTTGTCCTGGAGTGAAAGGAACATCTTTATTGACCCTTGAGAAGAAATAGGGGGAAAACAATTACAGAAAGAGTGTACACTACTTAGCAAACCCACTTTCCTGCTAACCTTTTTAAAAGGTTAACAGATAGCATTTAAAAATCAAACATCTACCCTTTGGAGAAATCTACAGTACTTAATAGACAGATGTTATTTCCATAGAATTAGTAAATCAACATATAGAATTCTGTAGCAGGGATATTAGATTCTATAGATTGGTTTAAATATTCTATATAAAATGTACAGGTAAATTAGGGAGAGTCTTTTTTTTTCATTCAAAATATTTTGTCAACCAAAAATAGCATTAATTTTGAAAATGCCATAGGAGCTTTCATGATGAAATTTTTCAGATTTTCATAAATGAGAAAGGTTTTGTTTTTTTGTTTTGTTTTCAGTTTTGGCCACCCCGACCTCCCCCATCCCAATTACACAAAGAAGGAGATATCTGAGCCATTAGCAATTATCTTTGAAAAGTCATGGAAGACGGGAGACATTCCAGAAGACTAGAAAAGGGCAAATATAGTGCCCATCTGTAAAAAGGGAAATAAGGACAACCTGGGAATTACAGACCAGTCAGCTTAACTTCTGTACCTGGAAAGGTAATGGAGCAAAAAATAAAGTAATCAATTTGCAAACACCTAGAAGATAATAAGGTGATAAATAACAGTCGTCATGGATTTGTCAAAAACAAATCGTGTCAAACAAACCTGATAGCTTTCTTTGATGGGGTAACAAGCCTTGTGGATGGGGGGAAGCGGTAGATGTGGTATATCTTGACTTTAGTAAGGCTTTTGATACTGTCTCACATGACCTTCTCATAAATAAACTAAAGAAATACAACCTAGATGGAGCTACTATCAAGTGGGTGCATAACTGGTTGGAAAATCATTCCCAGAGAATAGCTATCAGTGGTTCGCAGTCATGCTGGAAGGACATAATGAGTGGGGTCCCACAGGGATCAGTTCTGGGTCGGATTCTGTTTAATATTTCATCAATGATTTAGATAATGGCATAGAGAGTACACTTATAAAATTTGCAGACAATACCAAGCTGGGAGGGTTTGCAAGTGCTTTGGAGGATAGGATTAAAATTCAAAATGATCTGGACAAACTGGAGAAATGGTCTGAAGTAAATAGGATGAAATTCAATAAGGACAAATGCAAAGTACTCCACTTAGGAAGGAACAATCAGTTACACACATACAAAATGGGAAATGACTGTCTAGGAAGTACTGTGGAAAGGGATCTGGGGGTCATAGTGGATCACAAGTTAAATATGAGTCAACAGTATAACACTGTTGCAAAAAAAGCAAATATTGTTCTGGGATGTATTAGCAGGAGTGCTGTAAGCAAGACACAAGAAGTAATTCTTCTGCTCTACTCTGAACTGATTGGGCCTCAACTGGAGTATTGTGTCCAGTTCTGGACTCCACATTTCAGGAAAGTTGTGGACAAATTGGAGAAACACCAGAGAAGAGCAACAAAAATGATTAGAAGTCTAGAAAACATGACCTATGAGGAAAGATTGAAAAAATTGGATTTGTTTAGTCTTGAGAAGAGAAGACTGAGATGGGACATAATAACAGTTTTCAAGTACAGAAAAGGTTGTTAGAAGGAGGAGGAAGAAAAATTGTTCTTCTTAACCTCTGAGGATAGAACAAGAAGCAATGGGCTTAAATTGCAGCCAGGGTGATTTAGGTTGGACATTAGGAAAAACTTCAGAACTGTCAGAGTGATTAAACACTGGAATAAATTGTGTAGGGAGGTTGTGGAATCTCCATCATTGGGGATTTTTAAGAGCAGGTTGGACAAACACCCGTCAAGAATGGTCTAGATAATACTTAGTCCTGCCTCAAGTGCAGGGGACTGTACTGGATGACCTCTCGAGATCCCTTCCAGATCTATGCTTCTATGATTCTAAGGGTGGGAGTGGGGACTTTCCAGTAAAACCCCCCAAAATGTTTCAAGAAAAATGTCAATGAAAGAAAACCCCATTGGCTTCTCTCAATTTTTTTACCAGAATAATAAGCATTTTCCAATTAGCTCTAATGTAATTCACTAATAATTTCAAAAGGTTGCCTAAAACTATTGTACAAAAACCTATTGCTTTCATGTCTATCAAATTTGTAGGACTTTTCTAAATGGAAGAGGTAAGTTTAATTTATTGGTTCATTTAACTAGCTGAATTACTAAGTGATAATATGCCATTAATCTCATAACTGTAGTTAACGTAGTAAGAGAGTTTCTTCCCCAAAGATTTTATAATATACATTGATCCAAGAAGATACTGTAATGAAAAAGTGGAGGGAATATAGAAGGGATAATCATGGTCACACAGCATGTCTCCATGCATGGTTTGCATTTTTTAAAAGGTATAAATAAATAAACAAGAGATACTAAATATGTCAGTATCCCTGCTGGCTACCTGCCTAACTATGAGCCTGAATGCTTATTAATACAGCCACAGTTCAAACAGATGCAAACAGGTTCTTGAAATCAGAGTTCAAACAATCAAAGGCAAAAGGGATTCCTGGAAACTCTCTTTTCCTTTCATCCTAGGGAGCATCTGGCTCCGGGGTCTGTCTAAACATAGAATAGTTCTCTCTTTATATTTCCTGATTTCTCCCCCTCCTGGATCATTTAGCCTCACCTCATCCCATTTACATTTTCCTGTGGCAAAGTTCCTTGGCAATATCTGCAGTAAGGCAGACATCTTTTGAAGACACTGTGCTTATGGTTTGAGCTTTTTTTCCTTGCCCTAGTCCATATGCCTCATGAGAGTATTCTGCGTTGGGGAGCAGCTGTGATCTAGTACATTAAGCATGTGAACAGGAGTGAGTTCTGAGGAACTCTGCTCCTTGAAGTCTTTAAACCATGATTTGAGGACTTCCATAAGCTCAGACATAGGTGAGAGGTTTATTGCAGGAGTGGGTGGGTGAGATTCTGTGGCCTGCATTGTGCAGGAGGTCAGACTAGATGATCATAATGGTCCCTTCTGACCTTAATATCTATGTATCTATGCATTAGTTCTGACAGTCACAGACAAGTAATTTTAGACAAGTTCCTTTAATCCTCTGGGTCTCATCTACCATGTATGTTAAATGCCAGCTTCTGGGGACTCGCTCATTTAGGGGCCATCCACATTTCTCCTTCAGCTGACCACACCTCATTTATCACAGGTATGTACCCCCATTGGATTAGATGGTTAGAGCTGCTGTACAGCATGGGAGGAAGCTGTCCTGCCTACCCATAGTACACACACCACTGCTTGTGTGTTGATTTTTTTTTAATTTCTTCCATCTTTTTGTCTTAGTGCAAACCTGCATATCCAGTGGCAACACTTAGATCTATGATAGGGAGTGAGACAGAAAATTCTTTCCTGGATATCTGGCTGGTGAATCTTGCCCATATGCTCAGGGTTCAGCTGATCGGCATATTTGGGGTCAGGAAGGAATTTTCTTACAGGGCAGATTGGAAGAAGCCCTGGAGGTTTTTCGCCTTCCTCTGTAGCATGGGGCACGGGTCACTTGCTGGAGGATTCTCTGCTCCTTGAGGTCTTTAAACCAGGATTTGAGGACTTCAATAGCTTAGACATAGGTGGAGGTTTATCGCAGGAGTGGGTGGGTGAGATTCTGTGGCCTGCATTGTGCAGGAGGTCAGACTAGATGATCATAATGGTCCCTTCTGACCTTTAATACCTATGAATCTATAAATCTATCTATCTCCCAAGTTATAACAATTCTATTGTATTACATTTAAGATGGCAGTGTTTCAATAATGTTCTTAAGTAATAGTCAATACATTAACTTGGGAGCTTTACAGGGTGACCCTATTCTCCTACAATTGGCCTCTCAAGTGGTTTCTTTAAATCTATGGCTGAGCAGGATAATTTTCAGTCAGAAATCTACACTGTTCCCATTATACAGCAGCCAAAAATGTGATAGGTGCTACACAGAACAGGTACTGCTCTGAAGAGCTTACAAAATTTTTTATGATGTGAGAATAGAAGAGAGAGTAACAAGCAATCGGGGAATCAATCAATTAATTTTATTATTAGGTGGATCAGAGCTCAAAATTGAGCAAAATTACTATTTAAATGTCTAAAATTCCTATTTACTTTAATGGCAACAGGATCAAGCCTTAATTATAATGATGTCCTCTTCCAGAAGCAATTGTAATAATTTCATATTCAGATTCTATAAAACCTTCTGTTTATGAATAGAGATTTTTCTCTTTACATCTGTTCTTGTAACCTTTATATGTCAGCTTCACTGGTGTGTCTGGTGGTGAAAACTTGAGTTTCACTTTAAATACATTTTTTCATGTCTGAGTAATAATGCAAGAAGTTTGAGTCCCCAGGTTGTGATTGAAATGTTGCAGTAGGAGTTGTTTTGCAGCTCAGACTTTCAGGAAGCTCTGTCTAAAATGCCAATGGAAATATAATACTCTTAATTGTCAATAGCTATTTAATTCTTCAATTAAAATATAAGCTCTCTCTTTGACACTTCTGAGTTTTGCTTCCAGTCCTTATTGCAGTGGTTCTATTTGATGTAGGTTATTGGAACACTAACTTTTCTCCAGACTGTTGTATACAGGGGATTTTTTGTCCTCTAGGCCATGTGCTCAGTTGCTTTGATTGATTTTCACTCTTTTTATTACCTGCAAAATACTAGGAGATTTTGAAAGTAATAGCAACCATCGTTAAAGAGTATAGAAAATAAAAGACACTTCTACTGTCTTAGGGCTGCTTCTATCTTCCATCACTTATCTGTAGTGGCACATAAGCTTTGTCTGTGGGCTGGAGGAAACAAAACAAAACATCACTTTTTTTTCAACTCAGAATTTTTCTGTCCTCTTAAACCTAGACTTGAAAGGCTGCATACATTGTATGAACTAACAAGAAAAATGAGTTAAGCTCCAAGAATCTGGTTTATTCTAAGCATTGCATTTATTCTTGCTGTTAGGATTCAAATTAACTGTTATGGAAAAACATATGTTCTCATGTATACATTATAAGGATAAGCCATTTTGGCAGTTCAAGTGCCCAGATGCCTAAGCTAGAAGCTATGGTAAACCACTGAGTACAATAATAATAAAATCTAGTCTTATACAGTACTTTTCCTGTATAGCGGTCAAAGTGCTTCTACAGGTGGGGAAACTGAGGCGCCAAGCGGGGAAAGTGAGTTGCCTAAGATCACCCAGCAGGCCAGTGGCAGCGCAAGGACTAGAACCCACATCTCCTCAGTCTCAGTCTAGTGCACTAGCCACTAAGAAACTCTTCCTCCTCTTTGGGTGGTGTTTAGCTGGCTCCTTGAGGCAGGAATCTTGTCTTATTCAAATGTGAAAGCACTATGTACATTTACAGTGTTTTATAAACAATGTTCACTTTAATATACAGTCCTTACTTGGGCAAGTTCCAATTACTTTCAGTAAGGACTCTAGGATTGGGCCCAATGTGGGCAACATGGGTGAATTAATATTGTTATGTGATCCTTAATGTACAGATATCCTGACAAGGATTTTTTTAAAATTCACAATCTGAACATTTTTCAGAGTAGCAGCTGTGTTAGTCTGTATCCGCAAAAAGAAAAGGAGTACTGGTTTATTAGTCTCTAAGGTGTGGTGTCTGTATCCGCAAAAAGAAAAGGAGTACTGGTTTATTAGTCTCTAAGGTGTGGTGTCGTATCTGCAAAAAGAAAAGGAGTACAAATTTGTTAGTCTCTAAGGTGCCACAAGTACTCCTTTTCTTTTAATCTGAACATTGTGATGTTAGTTTTCAGAATTTGGGCCAGATCCTCTGATGCAGTATGGCTGCTTTACACCACATCAGCAGCGTAGCTGACTCTGGGAGGATTAGCACTCTGTTCAAGAGTGATCCTTGTGACAGACATGGTAAAAGGGGTCTTCTATCACTCACCCGCTCTGCTTCTGGCATAGGAGGCAAACAGGACCATGGCTGGGGAAAAGGCATAGTAGCTGGTGTGCCCTTAATTAAACAGGTCCTTGACCTCCTTTTTGGCCCCGTGTGGCATTGTAGAATGGTGTAATTAAGAGTGGCCAGGAGGCTGCTCTAACCTAAATCAGGGGACTGCTTTGCAGTGGACCTTTTGCACACCACCTCCTTTACCTGTGCAGTTTGGTCGCACAAGTGGACCTGGCCCTTTGTTTCCAACAAAGACAATTATTTCAACCTTAACCTGTAGACTGAAATTTACTGAAGCTGGTTTTGATCCCATTACTTTCTTTGGGAATGATTTCCTATCAGAAGGGCCAGCCCAGTTTGTAGTGGAAAACCATAGCTAGTTAGTATATATTTCATGTTTATATGCATCATTTTATAGGCATGTGAGTGAATGATGTGAGTGGTGTGTTTTGAGTGCTTCAGTGATTGGGTCTGACTGCTGAATAAAATCAGGAGGGAATTGAAATAGCCAAAGAATTCCTTAACCTGCAGCTCACGTAACTTATGTTGGTTGCATAATTTAAAGCTGTCCTGGGGCATCTTTAAATGATGCATAGATTTTGTTTTCTTATTTTACATTTTTTTAAAAGAAGAAAGTTAGTTGGCAATTTCACATGGTTCACATCACCATTAGGAGACATGAACCAATGTTCTTATCAGAGAAATCACCTTGCTAGCAACTTCCCCCACCTCTAAAAATTATTTCAAATACTTCCAAAGAGAGAGACTGTTAGTGATGTTCTCTCTTTAAGATAGGAGTACAGAAGGGAATAAATAAAATCAGGTTAGAGCCAGTATTAGAAATTGTAAACTAGAACTGTGCATGTTCTCTGGGGCTTGGTTTGGGAAGGGATTTATCAAACTGAATTGTGGTTTGGTTCACGAGGTCTGACAAAGAATCCCACTTTTCATTCTACTCCACCTATGCTGCTCCATTAACAGGAATTTGCACTGTTAAGCAGCAGATGGTGGGAGGCAGAAAATAGAGTGAAGAAATTCAACATCATGATTTTATTTGCTCAGTACATTTAAGCTTTTAGAAAATCACCAAATTAAGACAACATCATTAGTTAACAACATATTGTATTTGTTTAGCCCGCTAGTCTGACGAACTGGCATCATTAAAATATTACTTGTGGGTTATGTTTAATTACATTATTTTTAAGACAGAGGTATACGTTTTAATTGTCTCCCTTTTAAAACAAAAGTCAAAGTTTAACAAGTTGATATTTACGAGAGAGAAAGAGAGAGAGATTTTAATTTATAGTAGGAGCCTTCCATACACTGAAATATCTTTCCTAGCTGCTGCCTGGGAACCACTAGGTGGCACAACCCACTTACATTTGTTCACTGCAGTGTTTGTGAGAACCTAATCTAGCTGGGAGTTGCTTAGTCCTGCTGCAATCAAAGCTGATAGAATGTATAAACAAGCATAGGAAGTGACCGATATGCACAATTATTATGAAGGCCCAACGAAACCCTCAAGTACCAAGCCTGATTTCTGACATCCATTGGCCAGCTGAGGCAGACGTTTTTCTGATGGACAAGACAGAGAAATTATTCCTGTAAATGGCTGAGAGCTGCAAATGGAAGCGTGGAGACAGTGTTTGAGTGATCTTGCACCATTGTCCTAGTATATTACATCATATGGTGAGACTGGCAATGCCGTGTTCAGTTGCTGGCTTGCCCTGCAATGATACTTCTCTCTGCCGTCCCTTAGAGCTATTATATGTGTTACTGCCCTGAAACTCACGTGGAGGAAAGAAATGGTACTGAGGAAATTCAAATAGTAATTATATGTGCAAACTATGTTTTGACCTGCAGTATTGCCAATGGCAGATGTTCAAAAATCATGAGTCAGGCTCACTGAAAATCAAACAATTGGCTTTAAAATAAGGAGATGATGTAAAAAGAATAGATTTTTATTTGCCTTCTGCTTTTTGAGCCTTTACAGTGCAGTGGGGTAACATTTTGAAGCTTTCTCCGTAGCCACAAGGGCTAGAAACTTACGTTTTCTTTAAAAATGGAGGCAGAAATCATCACTTATCCACTTGACTCCAGGAGCTGGGGCTTTAAGGAAAACAATACCTATCATGAGACTCATGACCAAATCATGAGAACTGGCAACACTGGACCTAGTACAACATTTGCAGTTCGATGGGGTGTTGTGATACTAGGGTCTGCACCGTTAAGTACTGAGCTTTACAGGCACTCTGGGCAGGGCGGCCTGGAGCTCTTGTTATACACGGGCACAGCCATTTGAAACCACACACAGAATAAAGCAGAGCTTTTGCAAGCATCTTAAGTGCTTAGTGATCACTGAACACTTCCAGTGTTACAGATTATATACACTGATTTGTTCAGCTGGCTGAAGGTCTATGGGGAAGGGAGTGTCTTCATTTGAGTGTTGTGTACTGCCCAGTGTGCTCTTGGTGCTTACCAAACAGAGTACAGCATTACATAGTGGAGTCTAATTTAAGTACATTTCAGTGATGTGCTGCCAATGTGTTAATGAGGGGCTCCCATACCATTATACCCCGTGGCCTATAATAAAACCCACTTTCTAGGGAAACATATGCAGAAAGGAGGGGCTGGTGAATCTAGTCATTTGTTTACTGATTTACAAAAAAATGTTCACACCAAGTACATACCCGCCAGTTTCAGGAGGGTTTGTATTCGGCACATCTCAGCTGTGCCTTTGCTGTTAGTACAGATGGTTTTGTGGCTACACTGCTATTTTTATTCCTGCTAGTTGGATGAGAGTCGGCGTGAATATGCCACGAGCAGGGAAATCCCACCCCTCCCTGGTAGTGTAGACAGAGCCTAAGGCACCGGGGCTGGAGTCAGCCTTGAGGAGCTTTGGAACAGGAGAGAATCACCTTGTCTGTGCATTTGTAGAAGATGTTCGTATGATGTATAGTACAGCACAGTAACAAACTTGTGTTATTTCTCATGGGTAGGTCTGACTAACTTCATCAGGGAGTTTGGGAGGGTCCTATGCAAGCAATTTTTTTAAAAAAGATCTAACATATGGTGCAACCTGTACGTTCTAACGTCACAAAGATACCCCTGAAAAGCAATTTAGACTCCACCTAAGTAACCACATACATTTCTTCACCCTCTAGCCTCCCATGGTTTCCTCTCCTTCTCCTCCTGTTGTTCTCCTCTTAATCTAAATTGTAAACATCTGGGGGTGGGAAATGAATGTGTTAAATATTGCATCATGCACGTGTAGGGCAACATGCCAGTGATAAATAATAATATCCTCTCTAGCAGGGATAGTTCAGCAGCATTCTGAGTGGGTGTGAGTGCCATCAGAGGCAGGAAAGTCATCCCAAACCTTCCTATACTGTGGTAGCAAAATTAACTAGGGGCTAATAGGAGTCCTCAAGAGCCCCACAGTGCACCACTTTGTTTAGCACATTATATATGGTTTATGCTCCCTACCGTATGTGCAAACTTTAAAAAGTAAGACCTGTGAAACGGTATGATCATAACCTTAGTTTTGACCCACCTTTGGAAGATACACAGTGCAATCAGAACTATATAGAGGTTTTGTAATGATCAAACGGGATTGTTCAACAGTGATTGAAACCAAACAGAGCAAAACCAAGGAAACAGAACGCACTGGGCCAAAGTAATCCCCTGTGTTACCCTATTGATTTAAATGGAGTGACACCACAGGTTCGTATTCCATTTCCTTTAAGCTGTCTTCTCAGAAAACTTCATTTGCATGACAGAATTGAATTTATAATGATACTATATTCACAGAAAGGTTGCATTTTAGCATGGATAGCTTTTCAAGCTATTTTCACAGCATAACTTGCTGTACAGTAATTAATGGCATAACTCTTGGGACAGCCACACATTTATTTTGTTCCTATGAGTACTCTATTCTTACCAGCTCACTTTACTTTGATCCTGACAAACCACCCCAGATATTGTAATGGGTCAGGCATAGTTCATTTAGGAATTATCAAGTTTGGGTTTATCCCCAGTGAATTCAGTGCAAACCATAAATCACTGTGGGGAAGTACAGTGACTCCTGGGGGAATGTTAATTGCAAGCCCTTTCTAATGATTTTAAAATCTCCTAAAAAAAAATCTCCTAAATATTGACACAGCTCAGTCCACGGCAGGGAACATTTGTGGTTCAACAGCTATAAATCCTAGAACAGTTGAATAATCTTACACTAAAGCCAAGTCTGCAGTGTAATCAACATCTACTGTACATTCTCCAACAGTATTATCTTATTTAATAGCTCTAATGTTATCTATCATTTCTGTTCCCCCTTCCCCCGAAATCTCACAAGATCAAGGTGTGAATCTCAGCAGGCTACAATCAAGCCACACCATTCATAAACCACATATCAAAAATTAGTTCTATATACACCAGGCTGAGGTGAAGAATTCTGATCTTAGCTTGGCTAGGAAGAGCAGAAGCCAGTTTCACACAACCGTGACCTTGGATACCCTAGATGTCAGCAACTTTCCACCTCACCCATTGTCTTCCAGAGAGATCTTGCTTCAAATATGATTTTGGAGCAACACAAAAGCACCATATACTGGCAGCCATCAGCTAACTCGTGAAGCAATTCACTTTATATTAGTACTGATAACTATAATATGAGAGAATCCACGAGGAAGCAGTAGATGTGATATATCGTGATTTTAGTAAGGCTTTTGGCACAGTCCCAAATGACATTCTCATAAGCAAACTAGGGAAATGTAATTTAGATGAAATTACTTTAAGGTGGGGGCACAGCTGACTGAAAGATCATAGTTAAAGACTAGTTATCAGTAGTTCATTTTCAACTGGAAGGGCATATCCAGTGGAGTCCCCCACAAGGGTCAGTCCTGGGTCCGGTGCTCTTTAGTATTTTCCTTAGTGACTTGAATAATGGAATGGAAAGTGTGCTTATAAAATGTGTGGATGACATGAAACTGGCAGGGGTGGCAAGCACTTTGGAGAACAGGATTAGAATTCAAAACAACCCTGACAAATTGGAAAATTGGTCTGAAATCAGCAAGATAAAATTCAATAATGCCAAGTACAAAGTACTATATTTAGGAAGGAAAAATCAAATGCACAACTACAAAATAGGGAATAACTAGGTAGGTGGCAGTATTTCTGAAGAGGGTTACTGGAGATAACAAAGTGAATATGAGTTAACAATGTGATGTAGTTTCTGAAAAGGCTAATATAATTCTGGGGTGGAAGACATAGGATATATTTGTCCTGATCTACTCAGCACTGGTAAGGCCTTAGCTGGAATATTGTGTCCAGTTCTGGGTGCCACTTTTTAGGAGAGATGTGAACAAATTAGAGGAGAGCAACAATAATGATAAAAGATTTAGAGAACCTGACTTATGAGGAAAAGTTTAAAAAATTGGGCACGTTTAGGCTTGAGAAAAAAAGACCTGGAGGGAGGCTGATAAGTATTCAAATAAGTTAAGGACTGATTGTTGTTCTCCATGTCCACTGGAGCTAGGACAGGAAGCAATTGATTTAATCTGCAGCAAAGGAAATTTAAGCTAAATATTATGCGAAATTTTCTAACTATAAAGGTAGTTAAAGTTCTGGAACAGGCTTTCAAATCATCAGAGGTTTTTAACAACAGGTTAGACATACCCCTGTCAGAGGTGGTCTAGGTTTACTTGGTCCTGCCTCAGTGCAGGGGACTGGAGTTGATGATCTCTTAAGATGCCATCCAGCCCCACTTTTTTATGATTCTATATTATGTTGGGGGGAATCATGGAGGATCAATATCCCAGGCTTGCTATGATTCAGATTCATTCTAAAGCACTCAGCTATTATGGTGATGGGGGAGGTATAAATCTACTGATAGATATGGAAGACACTACTTTTACATTTTACATTATGAGTAATAATAACGCTGCATTTGGTTGCAAGAAATATAAATGAAATTACATCCAGAGTGAATGCAAAGACCCCTCCCCCATTATAAATGATTCTGAACTATTTCAGACATCTGTCTAAGCAAATCAACTGTAAATCTTCATGATCTTTACTAAAGGAGACCTCTTATGGTCTGAATACAAATTTGCCATTACATGCAATGACCCTTATCTTCTTTTAACATGTACTCCTTCAGAAAGTAAAGTAATGTGGTAATGGCACCATCAAGCTCTTCTGCATTCTGATGATAAAGATTCTATATTGGGATAGAATCATAGAACTGGAAGGGACCTCGAGAGGTCATCTAGTCCAGTCCCCTGCTCTCGTGGCAGGACTAAGAATGATCTAGACCAGGGATCGGCAACCTTTAGCACGCAGCCTGCCAGGGTAAGCCGCGGTGGTTTGTTTACCTGTTGCGTCTGCAGGTTCGGCCGATCGCGGTTCCTACTGGCTGCAGTTCACCATCCCAGGCCAAAGGGGGCTGTGGGAAGTGGCGGCCAGCACATCCCTCGGCCCGTGCCACTTCCCATTGGTTTAGAGCGGCGAACCGTGGTCAGTGGGAGTCACGATCTGCCGAACCTACAGACGCAGCAGGTAAACAAACCAGCTTAACCCACTGGGACTTACCCTGGTGGGCGCGTGCCAAAGACTGCCAATCCCTGATCTACACCATTCCTGACAAGTGTTTGTCTAACCTGCTCTTAAAAATCTCCAATGATGAACATTCCACAACCTCCCTAAGCAATTTATTCCAGTGCTTAACCATCTTTACAGGAAGTATTTCCTAATATCCAACCTAAACTTCCTACGCTGCAATTTAAGCCCATTGCTTCTTGTCCTGTCCTCAGAGGTTAAGAAAAACAATTTTTCTTCCTCCTCCTTGCAACAACCTTTTACATACTTGAAAACTGTTATCATGCCCCCTCTCAGTCTTCTCAATTCCAAACTAAACAAACCCAATTTTTTCAATCTTCCCTCATAGGTCATGTTTTCTAGACCTTTAATCATTTTTGTTGCTCTTCTCTGGACTCTCTAATTTGTCCACATCATTCCTGAAATGTGGTGCCCAGAACTGGACACAATACTCCAGTTGAGGCCTAATCAGAGTGGAGTAGAGCAGAAAAATTACTTCTCATGTCTTGCTTACAACACTCCTGCTAATATATCCCAGAATGATGTTGGCTTTTTTTGCAACAGCATTACACCGTTGAGTCATATTTAGCTTGTGATCTACTATGACTCCCACATCCCTTTCCGCAGTACTCCTTCCTAGGCAGTCATTTCCCATTTTGTATGCGTGCAACTGATTGTTCCTTCCTAAGTGGAGTATTTCTCCAGTTTGTCCAGACCATTTTGAATTTTAATCCTATCCTCCAAAGCATTTGCAACCCCTCCCAGCTTGGTATTATCCACAAACTTTATAAGTATACTCTGTATGCCATTATCAAAATCATTGATGAATATATTGAACAGAAGCAGACCCAGAACTGATACCTCTGGGACCCCACTCATTGTGCTCTTCCAGCATGACTGTGAGCCACTGATAACTACTCTCTGGGAATGGTTTTCTAACAAGTTATGCACCCACCTTATAGTAGCTCCATCTAGGTTGCATTTCCCTAGTTTATTTATGAGACGGTCATGTGGGACAGTACCAAAAGCCTTACTAAAATCAAGATATGCCATGTCTACTGCTTCCCCCCATCCACAAGGCTGCTTATCCTGTCAAAGAAAGCTATCAGGTTGGTTTGACATGATTTGTCTTTGACAAATCTATGCTGACTATTACTTATCACATTATTATCTTCTAGATGTTTGCAAATTGATTGCTTAATTATTTGCTCCATTATCTTTCTGGGTACAGAAGTTAAGCTGACTGATCTTTAATTCCACAGGTTGTCCTTATTTCCCTTTTTATAGATGGGCACTATATTTGCCCTTTTCTAGTCTTCTGGAATCTCTCCCATATTCCACGAATTCTCAAAGAGAGTTGCTAATGGCTCAGATATCTCCTCAGTCATCTCCTTGAGTTTTCTAGGATGCATTTCATCAGACCCTGGTGACTTGAAGACATCTAATTTGTCCAAGTAATTTTTATCTTGTTCTTTCTCTATATTAACCTCTTCTGATCCTCCCTCATTTTCACAGGCATTCACTATGTCAGATGTCCAATCACCACCAGCCTTCTTGGTAAAAACTGAAACAAAGAAGTCATTAAGCACCTCTGCCATTTCCACATTTTCTGTTATTATTTTTCCCCCTCATTGAGTAACAGGCCTACCCTGTCCTTGGTCATCTTCTTGCTTCTAATGTATTTGAAGAATGTTTTCCTGCTACCCTTTATGTCTCTAGTTAGTTTGATCTCATTTTGTGTCTTGGCCTTTTTAATTTTGTCCCTACATGTTTGTGTTATTTGTTTACATTCATCCTTTGTAATTTGACCTAGTTTCCACTTTTTGTAGGACTCCTTTTTGATTTTTAGATCATTGAAAATCTCTTGGTTAAGCCAGGGTGATCTCTTGTCATATTTTCTATCTTTTCTATGCAGTGTGCCCTTAATAATGTCGGTCTGAAAAACTGCCAACTGTCTTCTATTGTTTTCCCCCTTAGACTTGCTTCCAATGGGATCTTACCTACTAACTCCCTGAGTTTGCTAAAGGCTGCCTTGAAATCCATTGTCTTTATTTTGCTGTTCTCCCTCCTCCCATTCCTTAGAATCATGAGCTCTACCATTTCATGATCACTTTCTCCCAAGCTGCCTTCCACTTTCAAATTCTCAACCAGTTCCTCCCTATTTGTCAAAATCAAATCTAGAACAGCCTCTCCCCTGGTAGCTGTCCCCACCTTCTGAAATAAAAAATGGTCTCCAATACATTCCAAGAATTTATTGGATAATCTGCTCCCTGCTGTGTTATTTTCCAACAGGTGTCTGAGTAGCTGAAGTCCCCCATCACCACCAAGTCTTGCACTTCGGATGATTCTGTTAGCTGTTTAAAAAAAGCCTCATCCGCTTCTTCTTCCTAGGTAGGTGGTCTGTAGTAAACCCCTACCATGACATCAACCTTGTTTTTACCCCTTTTATATTTACCCAGAGACTTTCAACAAGTCTGTCTCCTATTTCCATCTCAATCTCAGTCCAAGTGCATACATTTTTAATATGTAAGGCAGTACCCTCTCCCTTTTTTCCCTTCCAGTCCTTTCTGGGCAAGCTGTACCCCTCTATACCAATATTCCAGTCATGTGTTTTATCCCACCAGGTCTCTCTGATGCCAACTATGTCATAGTTGTGTTTATTTACTAGCATTTCGAGTTCTTCCTGCTTAATCCCCATAATTCTTGCATTAGAATACAGACAGCTAAAATACCAATTTGATTCCCCACCCCCAGTTCTCTATTGTCTCTCCTTTCTCCCTGCTATAACAGCCCATGCTTCCCCCCAAATTCCAAATCTTCTCCCAGGTCTCCATGTTCTTGACTTATCTATGGGCTTTGGTTACCTTCCCCGTCTGAACCTAGTTTAAAGCCCTCCTCACTAGGTTAGCCAGTCTGTATCCAAATACGCTCTTCTCCTTCCTCGATAGGTGGACCCCATTACTGCTTAGCAGTCCCTCTTCTTGTGGTTAAGGAAGCCGAAGCCCTCCTGGCGACACCATCTTTGCAGCCAGGCATTCACCTCCAGGATGCATCTGTCTCTGCTTGTATATACTGTTTCTAAACAATGTAATGTCACTTAATGCTAAGCCTTGATCCCATTTCCAATGTATCTAGAATTACAATAGCTATTGTATATAAATCAAACATTTCCATACCAAAAATACTATTAAGCCCTTGCTGGTTTTGTTATTATGTACCTGAGAAACTACCTCTCTCTTTATTTCATGCTATGGCACTTGGGGTCAGTCAAGGCACTCAAGCTGTTAGTCCCTACATTTTCACATATGGGGTCCATAGAAGGACATTCTCAGTGGACGGCCCAGTACAGAACACATCTATTGAACATTAGGGCATGTGGCAAAGCCTACTTATTCATTCTTAGTCGTGTATGGCCTGAAGCAAAACCCACTGAAGTTAATGGACAGATTTCTTGGCTTACTTGGGTTTTGGATTAGGTCTTTAAGTATAATTAAAAACAGAAACAAAAAACATTTCAGTAATATCACTTACTGGAAAACTTGTCTCCGCAAAGCTGGAAAATTATGTCTAAGTATACTTCAGACCCACTCACGTGTCTAGATTTTGAAATGTGTGAATGTAACTAAAGCTTGAGTTGTTCCATGTTTTGTGATCACACTGACTTATGTTTTTTTCAGCTCTGACATTTTAACACAGGGCTTAAAAATTGTAACCTAGCACAAAGACCGAGAGTGTCTTTGCATGCATTGTCTCTAATAAGCAACAAAATATCTTGCTCTTTCATCTGTGCATCAATCCCTTCTCTCTGATATAGAAATCATGGAAAGGTTAAAATAAAGATTGAGGAAAGAAAGGGGGGAGGTCTCAAAATTACTCTTAAAAACCAAATGTAAAACTGGCACCCTAAATTCACATGAAATCAGTGTGAATTTATAATCTTAACAACAAAAATGGCTGTGGTTTTAATGACTGTGTGTATCCCATAAAAGAAAATATCTACCAACATGGGCCATCACTCATCTATCAATTATTTTTTGAAATGTTGCCACATGTATCATATTTATTTCTAGGGTTGGTTAAACATTAGAATTTGCATTTGGTGGAAAATTATATGTCAGAATTTGTTTTCAGCCTGAATTGGAAAAACATATTGACTATTTCTGTGGCGTGGAACATTCAGAAAAAAATTGGTTTGAAAATGTCGAAACAGTGAAAATGTTTTGTTTCAGCTTGTTGAATCAAATTGAAACAAATCTGTTTCTCCTTGAACTGCTGAGGTGCCTCATGCCCCCATTCTCTCCTCTGGGCTGGGTTCCCTGGCTGGATTACATTTCCCATTCATCCAGACTGGAGACCATGATGCATCATGGAAGATGTAGACCAGCTATGGAGGCCCAGCCTATAGAGAAACATGGGTGCATGAGACATTGGAACTACAACTCCCATGAGGCAGTGCAGTAGCTCAGCCAGACATAGATGAATTTCTTTCTGATCCTCTTCAATTTGGTCCAACAAACCAAAATATTTTGATTTGGGTCAACCCAACCCAAAACAATTTTTTTTCTGACCGAAACCTGAAAAATGTCAGTAGTAAATTTTGCATGTGGTAGCTATTGCAGAACGCTGAATTTCTAGTAACCACTGTAAATTTTGTGCAATGTCAGTTATTGTTCAGATAAGGAACCTCTGTTTTGCATAGCAAAGAGGTATATGATTAGTAGCAACAGAAGCAGGTATACAGGCAGCACAAATGTGGAAAATATCTTCATAATGGGAATTGTGTCCAGAATCCCAGGAGAGATAATAGCTCATTGCAATGGATGTAAGGTGTATGAGAAGAAACACTCACCTGACTCAGATATGAATGTGTTCAGACACTCCATTTTTAATAGAGCCTTTATATTTTATTACGTTAGGAAACAAAATCCTTCAGATTCCTTACATTCTTTAAGCCTTTTTAGTAAGTTCTGTACATTTTGAGACATTAATTTCAATTTAATTTTAAAATAGTCTCTTTGGGCCACATTTTTAAAGGCATTTAGGCACCTAAAGATGCAGATAGGAGCATAAGTGCTTTTGAAAATATCACTTGCCACAAGTCTGCTTGTTTAGGTGCCTGAATACCATTAAAAATCTGGTCCTTTGTCTAACCTATTCTAAACTCTAGTCTAATCTATGTGTTTGTAATATGCGTAGCATCTTTGGGACAGGTCCTCATAGTTTTCTGCAAAGTGAGTAGCACACATTTGATACTCTTAAATAATAATGTAGGCACCTTTTACAACGGTAAGATAAACAAGTCCCTGTTCAAGAGGATTATGCCTTGTCATCATTGTATGTGGTTCTCTTAAATGGAATATACTGTTGCTTATTTCCATGAGAAACATTTCCAGGGCATTTTGCAGCCTTGGTATGGAGGGAAAGCCCTTACATTCTTTTCCTATTCTCTCTTGATCTGATTCACATTTATAAATAGGTCCTTTACAGGTTAATAGGGCCTTAATGTGGATATAAACTACATTCACTTTTAAGACCCCTTTACACTGCCAGAGGGACATAAAAGGGTCTTAGTGTAAAAGAGAATAATGCTCTCTGTGCCGTTTCCAGATGCTTCACTGTTAACATTGTCCCTCCTGTTCCCCAGTGGAATGGACCTCTGGCATGTCACGAAGGAATACTCTAGCTAAAGATCTGCTTATAGTCCTCCTTACCACCAATCTCAGAATAGTTTTAGCACTGGCTTTGTGGAGGCTTCTCATCTACCTTCCTAGCTGACATTAGACCATACTCATGTCCAGGTAAAGAGGAAAAGAGCTTCAGAAGGTAAAGTATTTGTAATTTTTAAAACTTTGTAAAAACAAGGAAAGGCATGTAAAATATCTGCAACATAAGATAAAGGAATTCACTTTAAAAATCCACCTTTGCAGTACAATATTTACACATTTTAAATGATCCTAGAATTACTTCTACTTGACTAATGTGGGATAGAAAGGGGTCATTTAAAGCTATTGGGCACCAAATCATTTTATTTTAAAAATTACCAAATATATTTAGTTTAGAGAAACAAGAGATTGTAGGACAGATCTTACTGATTGTTTCTCTTACTGCCAACTCAGGGATCTGTCTCCCACTGCTTAGTCCCAGGGGAAACTTTCATACCTTAGGGGTCACCATGTTCAAAATAAGCACATATATTTACAATGTCTATTTTATTATTAAAGAAAATGAAAGAAAACATTAAAGAATACAACACAAATGACAGGACAAATGATAATCTGGTTACTTCCATTACAATCACTTCTGTATGTGTCTCTATGGAGAGATTTTACCAGAGATTACTCCATTGAGAGTGGACTGCATCTGGGGTGTTCTTAATTAAGAAATAATCAGACAGTTTATAATTGGGCAAAGCAAACAATCTCAACTAAATCCTATGAAATCAAAGACTATATTTAAGCCAGTTACTTAGACGGAGGCACTTTAAGGAGCTGTCTTAAGATAGGCCAAATACAAATATTAAAATCTTATATCCAATTAAATCCCACTATTTCTCAGTGTATCAATGTTTAGCCCCTGTCTCATTTTCAGGAATACATGGTCTAACTAGCTGGTTATTAGCAGGGAGAAACCGTTAGTATCTTAAATTACAGCAACATTTCCATATCTCACTAAAATAATTACTAGAGGTTTAAATGTAACCCCCTGGCAGTGTCATAGTGAACTTCCTCTCACCAATTCATGTTGAAGTTTTGGGGAGATTTTCCTTGGATTAGTTTCTTCGTGAATGTTCTCTGGGGTACTTTGCTTGTCGAGATGGACAGGATAAGTTGATGTATTTGATGTTTATGCAGGGTAGCAGAGGGTGAGTGTATGTGAGGGATGCTCACTACAGAGTTTTTATTTATACTCTTCTTCCCATTTCCATGAAATTATAGGAAAATTCACCTTTTTGAGGTTTTTTTAGATTCAAGTTGTCTGCTGTCATTCTTTAAATAAGAACATAAGAAAACATAAGAATATAAGAAAATGGCTCAATACTTTCATGGATTGTCCTTAGGGGCCTCTTTATCATCTGATTTATATATTGCATTACCAAACTTACATGTTTGTCTCTCTCTCTCTCTCTATATATATATATTGGGGTTGTATTTCTTTCTTGACAGTAATATTTTATTGGTTTTTGATGGTGGGAGAGTCTTAGCACATCTTTAAATGTAGTTTTAACTCTTCAGTAATTTTTTAAGCTATTTCCTTAGAATTATTAGAGTTCAACAGGATATGAAATTCTGAATCACTTATTTTCTCTCTATAAAGTTTTTTTAGTTTTCAAAACAGTCTTTTTAAAATTCAGTAATTCTTAAGGTGTCTTCAGCTTAAATAGTTATTAAAGAAGTTGTTTATTCTTTACATCAATTGTGGAGAGATGATTTTCTTCTTGTCTTCCTCAGTTGGATGACGGAACTGCTTGAGCACTACCAGTAATTAATTAATTGCTTATTAATATAAATATTCTGTACTTAAATGACTTCTTACATTAGTAATTAGTTTAGCGAGATTATTAAATTTCAGTGTTGGTACATAAAGCATTTTACCATTTACATAGCAATGATATTAGGAAATTACATTAGACACTTTGCATTTAGTTAAAATACTTGTAAAAATGTCATTCAGAATGATTTCCCATTTCAACATTTAAGAAATAAAGAAAGGTCTAAAACACTTCCAACTAGACATGTTTTTCCTTGAGGCTTTCCTGAATGTTTTTTAAAGTAATTATAAAATTCATTTGAACAAAGATATTTCTACAATTCCTTGTGTGAGTTTACTTAGAAGTTTTTTGTTTTGTTTTTGAAGGTGAATTAACCCTAGATTTACTGCATTGATAATACAACCCAACATTCTTTTTCACAATCAAGTCTTTTGCTAAAACATGAATGTTTTAGATGGTTTGTTTTCTTCAGATAAGGACTATATTTGTACTGAACTGGTATTTCCACAAGAAGGAAGTGTCATGGCTTAGATAAGACGCTCCTGATTTAGTGGCCTTTTAGACCAAATTGGGTTTACCAATTGCAGTATACAATTTGCAGTTAAAAACTCCTGTTAAATGTCCTATATAAATCACCAGTCATGACAGTGCTTGCATCCATTTTTCAAAACACAGTATAAGAGAAAGTTAAAGCAAGATAAAATTTTAAATGCAGTTTTTCTGAATTTCTATCAACACTCTTTGGGGTATTAAACATGGTTTTGTGACTAAGGAGGGCTTATCTTCTTAACATTTGCTTGTCTACAGGGTGACAGAAAGCAGAAGCCACCTAGAATTCCTTTGGTTAGCTTGAAAGTTTCATATAATTTAAAAATATTTGCATGCGAGGTACTTTTCTCCAAGCATTATATGTATGATACACATGATACATATATCCTAAGTTCAGGAAAGGCACAGGCAAGTGTAATGACAACATAAAATAAAAAAATACATAATTTTTGCCTCAACAATAACTTCTACAGGCAGAGCTTGGAGCAGATTAAAATTCCAGATCAGAACCCACAATACCTATAACTTAACTTCACTGCTTATAGTGCTTCCAAAGCAATTAGACTGTACTCCACTGGATACTTCCAATAGGAGGACCTTGATCAACTGCAGTACTGTACTTTGAAAGACCCCTTGATTGTACTACTTACAATCAGAATTGAACATGAGCCTGATCTTCCAGAGTTTGGGTGTGTTCAGATCTGAGAATTCAGTTTTACTCCTGACAGATACCTAAGTGTCAGAAGGAAAGTTAGTCTCTAGATCTGCACTTTCTCAAAGTTCAGCAAAGTTTAAATCTGGAACCATTTCTATTTCCAGTGCCACTTGACTTTCGAGCCAATACCAATGCTATAGTACTTGAGTCTTCTTACACTGCAGCTAATACCAGTGACATAGTACATGACTGCACTACTTACAATGCTCCCAGTGCTACTTGACTCTGCTACTAAAAAGGCACCTGATGATATTGCCACTTGCCCACTGCTTCCTAATGCACCACCAGTGGTCTCATTACTGGATGCCTGGAGGCAAAGTGAAGTGTTCCACTCTCTTCCCATAAACTGGCAAAGATAACAATGGCATAATATATAGAACTCAAGTGTTATATTTTTTCCATTCCATCTGGAACATCTAGCCCATGACTTTGGAATAGGTTGTAAATTCCCCTGAACACAGTTACCCATAGAGTATCACTGATGCACATACACTGAACTTTGTTCTCTTTTTCAAAACAAAAAAATGTTTCCTGCAAAGAATCTCAGCTCAGCTGCTTTCCAGTTCTCATGTGCAATAGATTGTATCTTTTACAAATTATTAATGTTCCTATTACAAACTGATTTGATTTATATTTTTGCTGCTAGCAGTGGTCTAATTATTTTCATATTACTGTGTGGTCATAATGATGATTGTCCTCAATTTATACACTGACTAAGCATTTACTTTTACAGATTTGGAGATTGTGCGATTACTGATGAGAAAATGTGGAAGTTTAATATAATTAGTTGTAAGGGAAGTCTCTAATAAGGAACCATATAAACTCAATTTTCATTGAAAGGATCATGTTACATTAAATGATTCCCCCTCCCCCTCCAGAAATAGACAAAAGCTGGAACTTACTGACAATAGGTCTTCTTATGACTGTAATGTTTGTGGGATCTTTAGAGCCATTTACTTTTTCTTAAGATTTTGTATCCTTCATATCCAATAACATGAAAAGAAGGTGGCATGAATGATTTATTGCAGTAGTGCCTTCAGGCACTGATCAAGAATCAGCACCTCCAAAGTGCTAGGTATGTACAGACATGCAGTAAGAAGACAGTTCTTACCCTAGAGAGCTAGGGTAGAACCCACTGAGGTCAATGGGAACTTTGCCATTGACTTCAACAGAGCCACTATTTCTGCCCTAGAATGAAAGTTCTGACATGGCATACAAGAGGTAGCGGATAAAGCACACAAACGGGAGAAGTGTAGGCAAGCAAATATACAAAAAGCAGAAGTACCAGCCATTGTCAGCTGGGGTTGTAGACCTTAGGGCACAGGTGAATTGTAAGAGGGATTTGGAGACAGATATGGTGGTGACTAGATGGATTGTGTTGGAGACACGTCCTCACACGTCCTCCCCATGACGAGAGGATGTGTGAGGTGGATTCATGAAAGCAGGAGAGCAGAGTTGCAGCGGAAGCGGTGGAGGACAACGGTTAACATCGCACATATTTCCCAAGGAAGAACACACATACCTGGGAGCCCATGAAAGACAACATGGAGAAATTTGCTATTGAGACAATAGCAGCACAGCAGAGTTGCAGCGGAAGTGGTGTATGACGATGGTTAGCAGTCCTACTGCACCATTTGCTGACAGGATGGCAAGGGAAACAGTCTCCTACTTTCAGAGTAACAGCCGTGTTAGTCTGAATTCGCAAAAAGAAAAGGAGTACTTGTGGCACCTTAGAACCTAACCAATTTATTTGAGCATGAGCTTTTGTGAGCTACAGCTCCCTTCATTGGATGCATACTGTGGAAACTGCAGAAGACATTATATACACAGAGACCATGAAACAATACCTCCTCCCACCCCACTCTCCTGCTGGTAAAGCTTATCTAAAGTGATCATCAAGTTGGGCCATTTCCAGCACAAATCCAGGTTTTCTCACCCTCCGCCCCCCCCCCACACAAACTCACTCTCCTGCTGGTAATAGCCCATCCAAAGTGACCACTCTCTTTAAAATGTGTATGATAATCAAGGTGGGCCATTTCCAGCACAAATCCAGGTTTTCTCACCCCTCCCCCCCACCTCCCTCCAAAAACCACACACACAAACTCACTCTCCTGCTGGTAATAGCGTATCCAAAGTGACCATTCTCCTCACAATGTGTATGTAAATCAAGGTGGGCCATTTCCAGCACAAATACAGATTTTCTCACCCCCCCACCCCCTTTTTTTTTTCAAAAAAACACACACACCAAAACTCACTCTCCTGCTGGTAATAGCTTATCCAAAGTGACCACTCTCCCTACAATGTGCATGATAATCAAGGTGGGCCATTTCCAGCATAAATCCAAGTTTAACCAGAACGTCGGGGGGGGGGGTAGAAAAAAACAAGAGGAAATAGGCTACTTTGCATAATGACTTAGCCACTCCCAGTCTCTATTTAAGCCTAAATTAATAGTATCCAATTTGCAAATGAATTCCAATTCAGCAGTTTCTCCCTGGAGTCTGGATTTGAAGTTTTTTTGTTGTAAGATAGCGACCTTCATGTCTGTGATTGCGTGACCAGAGAGATTGAAGTGTTCTCCGACTAGTTTATGAATGCTATAATTCTTGACATCTGATTTGATTCATTTATTCTTTTACGTAGAGACTGTCCAGTTTGACCAATGTACATGGCAGAGGGGCATTGCTGGCACATGATGGCATATATCACATTGGTGGATGTGCAGGTGAACGAGCCTCTGATAGTGTGGCTGATGTTATTAGGCTCTGTGATGGTGTCCCCTGAATAGATATGTGGGCACAGTTGGCAACGGGCTTTGTTGCAAGGATAGGTTCCTGGGTTAGTGGTTCTGTTGTGTGGTATGTGGTTGTTGGTGAGTATTTGCTTCAGGTTGGGGGGCTGTCTGTAAGCAAGGACTGGCCTGTCTCCCAAGATTTGTGAGAGTGTTGGGTCATCCTTCAGGATAGGTTGTAGATCCTTAATAATGCATTGGAAGGGTTTTAGTTGGGGGCTGAAGGTGACGGCTAGTGGCGTTCTGTTATTTTCTTTGTTAGGCCTGTCCTGTAGTAGGTGACTTCTGGGAACTCTTCTGGCTCTATCAATCTGTTTCTTCACTTCCGCAGGTGGGTATTGTAGTTGTAAGAAAGCTTGACAGAGATCTTGTAGGTGTTTGTCTCTGTCTGAGGGGTTGGAGCAAATGCGGCTGTATCGCAGAGCTTGGATGTAGACGATGGATCGTGTGGTGTGGTCAGGGTGAAAGCTGGAGGCATGTAGGTAGGAATAGCGGTCAGTAGGTTTCCGGTATAGTGTGGTGTTTATGTGACCATTGTTTATTAGCACTGTAGTGTCCAGGAAGTGGATCTCTTGTGTGGACTGGACCAGGCTGAGGTTGATGGTGACCCTACTTGAGTGATGTGAATGCTGAATACAATAGCAAAGAAAAAGTTGATGTAATGGTGAACTAATATATCAGACTGGTAGGGCAAAGCTAATTCATGAAAGATCATACATGTAAAGACAAGAAGTTGTGCTGGATGCAGAGGAGAAAGAAGAGCCAATCAATAAAGGGACACAAAACTTGTGATTACATAGGAAGAACAATAAAAATATATACTTAATTCAAATGAATAGGATGCCCAAGTCAATTCGTGTATAGAAATTCTCATTGTTCAAGCCTTGATCAGAGTCAGCAGAAAGATGGAAAAAATGATTTCACAAAAAAGCAAGAAATAAAATCAAAATGTTGAACTTGTTTTTCATTTTACATAGTTTAAAATGGACTCATTTGGATTTTTTGAACATTTCTGTAAGTGTCTTCTTTGAAATTTTTATAGAAATGGGTTTTGAAATTTTTCATTTACCAAAAACATTTTGATAAAACCTTTGGTAAAATCATCATGGAAAATGTAGTCAACTTTGACAATTTTGTCACAAAAGTTTAACTTTTTTGGGAAAAAAAGCACCTTTTATTTATGAAAAACAAACCTTCCTGTGAAAAATTTTCATCAGCTTTAGTTCTGATATTGCTCTAATATAGACTTCATTTTCTTTTTTTATAACACAAGATAGAATGTTTTCTTTAAAAGGTACATTTTGGAATGGGATCAGCAATCTGGCACATAGTCAATTGCAACTAACCTATGGATCATGCTGGATGCTTTCACTTCTTACTGTCTGCTCTCTGAAGAAATACTAAATTCCACCTTTATGGATTTAAACCTTCATTCAATTGAGGGAATAGGTGAGCACTAGAATTTGATCCAGTCCTTAATCAATAACTATTTTACGCCAGCCAATACAACCTATTGAACATCTGGACACACACACCTTCAGAGGGGAGATGGCTGAAATGATGTAACTGGCTTAGTGTGTGTTTCAAAGTAGCAGTGAAGGAGAAATACTAGCCTAGAGCGGAAGCATGCTCTCCTGGTTTTTTTTTTTACAAGGAGGTATATTGCTCAGTAAAGCCTTATCTAGACTAGACGTTTTGGTCCTGTTGTAACTCAAGTTAACTGGCTGCCTGATAACTTTAGTTAATGTGAATGAAATTGCCAATATAGACTTTCCACAAATGTTTGCTCCAAGACAGACATTTATTCCTAGTTGTGGTCTACTGGAGAATCAAGACCACAAGTAACTTCTGGATTATTATTTTTTTAAACAAGGTCAGTCTACTATAAAATACAGTTGCAGTCCTGGCAAACTGTAATCACATGGCTAAATCTGCAGCTCTTTGGTTTGATAACAAGCTTAACAGTTTTGACAAATAAGGCCAAAGTAGGCTCCTATTTATTTCCATAAAACACATTTGGATGAGTGAGATAGTAACATTACAGCAGATGTTACGGCTTTCTGGAGGTGAAGGAGTGGCGTTAGAGTTATAGAGGCCAAAATTAGAAGTCAAATGGCATAAGTTAGATTCCCTTATGCTAACTTTCACCTGCTTGCACTCAAATCACCCATGGGAAGTGCAATGTAGCTACCTCCTCTTGTAGAGGTGGATTAACTACGCTGATGGGAGAAGCTCTTCTCTTGGCATAGTAGCATCTTCACTACAGCTCTACAGCAGCGCAGCTGCAGCACTGTACGTGTAGACAAACCATAAATGAGAGTAAGTGGTCTACATTGTATCATCTTATGAATCACTTCCAAATTTGGCTCAGAATATTTACAAAGTAAGTCCCTACGTCACATACAGATGCAGTTTTTATTTTTTGTAGGGTGTATGTGGAGGTTTGATAGACTCTTATTACAGTACTACTTGCTTTCAGGTTGAAAAATATGGGGGAGGGAAAGGGCGGGAGTTGAAAGAAGGTGTCCCTATTCAAGCACTTTCTGCAAGAGAAATGGTAACACCGGAGTGCTGAAAGTTCTTGGTTCACTGACCTGTTCCCTTAAAAGGGGATAGAAAGAAAGATAAGGATTTGTATTCTTACAAAAGTTGTTGTTCATCCTGTACAGTAAGGGTGGTATTTCAGCTAAATTATATGTAAGCATGGGAAATTCTTGCTGATATCCATGAGTGTGAACTTTGTGGAGGAGCATGAATATTACAGAATTTTTTTTGTGGGGGGAGGGGGCAGAATTAATTTTCTCAGCCAATATTTTTATGCTCCTTCTGGTATTTAATTTTTTTTAATAAGGGCTTTCTTTTCCATTTTTACTGAATTATACTACAAATAATACCTATCCCTTATGTAGCTCTTTCCTTTCTTCAGTAGATCTCAAAATACTTTATGCAAGACGTCACTGTAATCATTCCCATTTTACAGATAGAGAAACTGAGGCACAGAAAGGGAAAGTGATTTGCCCAAGGTCACCCAGTAAACCAGTGGCAGAACTGGAAATAGAATTCCAGTCTCAGTTTCCTGAGTCGCATTCTTGTGCTCTATCTGTGAGGCTACTGCCTCTGATAATAGGGTAGCGTGAGTTCTACAGGGAAAATCATAAATATAAATGTATGAAATCATAGATTGTTATCATGGAAATAATTATGACACCACAAATATAGCATTAGTATTCTACCACAGGAAGGAAAAATAGAGCAGACTGCAAGGTAGCAAGTGCTTGTTTAAACACAAATAGCTTTGTTAATTAAAAACATAGTTTGAGAGGTTATAACCCTTCTATCTAATTTTAATTCTACCTGATGTATCTAAGAATGAGTTATTAATGCTGATATTCTGAAAATGCCACTTAAGTCTTGTGTAATCAAAGAGCTGTATTCTCTCAGAACACTAAGGAACCCCTATGAACAAGCTGAAGGGGTTGGTTCCATTCAGGTGCTGAAAGCTATTGTTAGGGCTAGTAAACAAGCACCATGGATTCACCCCTGGAATATGATAAAAGGATACATGAGGATACAGGCAAACATAATTTTGGGAAGCAAAGAGGTATTGTTTAGCATGAGATGATATCAGAAGGAAAAGGATGTTATGGGGTGTGTGTACTTGAAATAATTTCCAGAGGAGATACAAGCACACCTTGAATACATTAACAGCAAGAAGTATGTGTAGCTTTTGACAGAAAGATGTATGTTGAACTGGGCAAAACATCTAGGATCATTTATACATCAAAGAGAATGGGAGGGGTCTGGAACTAGAAGGACTCTCTAAGACAGTCTTCACTGACAGAAGAAGGTGTGTTTTTACATGTGTTACCTATCCTGCTATAAAATCCTCATGGAGACAAAGCACTGTAGTTTTTACATAAGGTAAACTGGACAAGATCAACCACAGGCAGGAGGTATGGTGCTGACCACATTTCACTCCTTTGCAGTAAAAATTAGTGTCCTGTCTCCACGAGGATTTTACAGCAAGATAGTTAATGTGTGTTAGTTATCCTGCTGTAAAAAAATCCACTTTTTAAAAAACACATAACCTAAGGATACAGACTTCTACTCTTAATATCAGGTTATGCTGAGGTACCCTCAGAGGCAGTGAGAGTACTGTCATACTTGTACATAATGCTATAGGCCAGATTATTTTTAGTATTTTGTACTGACAGGCTTAGAGTCAGTCTAAGGAGAGAGAATCACATTTAGACATGTATGGATTTACAATCCTCTTGATTTCTTTTGTGTTTTCTCTATCTTCTCTAATATGCTAGTGTGGATCTTTGCCTTTTACTAATATTAATAGGTACAAAGTTTTCAGATGGAAATGTGATTTCCAAGTTGAAACTGACTGGCACAGAAAAAAAGAGAAAATTCCAAAATTTACATTCAAGATTTTAACTTTAACTCCTCCCCCTTGTGCTTGTGTCTTAAGATAAAGTCTCTATTTGATAGCTAATAGCTAATATTTTATACAATACCAATAATAATAATGAATTCTACTCTTAACCTTAGAATAATCTAAAGGCCTGCAAGATATAAGAAAGAGCATATAAGAACCTAAATAAACGGATATATCTATCTCCTAGCTAGCAGGATAAGAACATAAGAACGGACATACTGGATTAGACCAATAGTCCATTTAGCCCAGTATCCTGTTTCCAACAGTGGCCAGTACCAGAGATTAAGGGTGAGTGTACACAACAGAACAGTTTGAGTGATCGACCCCATCTTACCCTCCTGGCTTTCGGCATGCAGAGGTTTAAAGTTGCCCTGAGAATCGGTTTGCATCCCTGACCATCTTGGCTAATAGCTGTTGATGGGTCTATCCTCCATGAACTTACCTAGTTCTTTTTTGAACCCAATTCTACTTCTCACAACATCCCATAACAATGAATTCCAAAAATCAATTGTGTGTTGTATGAAAAAGTACTTCCTCTTGATAGAGGTGCTAAATAAGGAATGTATATTTTCTGACTCTACCCTAAATTGCAGAAATGTTTCCAGCATTGCACACTGTAATGTATTTTTTTTAAATAAAAAAGGGTTAGAGAAGTGGAAAGCTTCACTAACATTGTTTCCTGATTTTTAAAAAAAGGTTTTTAAAATGTTGGTCAGCCTCATTCTGCTAATTGCGATGTTAGTTCTTCTGAAAAGGAAAACATTCCCATTGTTAAATGATCAATTCAATTGGCTTAGCTTTGAAGCTGAAGAGACCAGGAAGCAATAAGGAGCCTTAGGGAAGTGAAAGGAATTCACAGTAAATTTAATCAAATTCAAAAGCGTTTGTAAATCTCTGTGCATCTGCATGTTGTTTTCCATTGTGGTATTTGCATTTTCATGGAAATTGTTGTAATGCAATGTTGTAAAACTATTTTAAAAAATTCATTACTTATTGTCTGACATATGCTGCTCTTCCTTCCTGGAGAACATCTGTAATATAATTTGGATTGAGCATATAAAGGGATATCTTAAGTAAAGTATTCATTGAAGGTCATATTTTTCTTTTGTAATTACATTCAGAGGGTGAAAACTCCACCCTCTTCTTCTGCACAAAGTCTGTTCTAGTTTTGCTTTGGAAAATGTGTAATCCAGTGACAGTCTACAGCTATCCAACCCTTTTCTGAAGTCCCAGGCTTTGGAGTTGATTTCACCCCAGAGACTGAAAGACATTTGTTTCCAATAGCCTTGCTCTGTTCTGACCTGTAAGACATGTACCCTCTCTCCTCCTTCAAATCCTCCCTCATTCTATTCTTACATTCCTTCCAATATCATGCCATCTGAGCCCCTAGTGATTCATCTCTGTCATCACGCCTATAAATAAATATATTATTTATGGTGGCTGGGTTGGGCGGCAGACAGGGATACTTGACACTTTAATGATAACATTTAATTAGAGACCTGCAACCTGACACAAACCTGATGGGGTCTTGGTCAGGTCACGTGGGGAAATAACCAGACCCTCTAAGCCTCAGGCTGGATCAGCTCTCATCCTCCAGCCCTCGGAGTCGAGATGGTCACTCTGTGCCCCACTCCTGATGGCTGCCGGCACTTTGCTATGTGGTATGTGCTGTGGCATGAGTGTGTCAATCAGTCACAGTGCAGCAGGAGGTGATGGACGGCAGGAGCAGGGCAGGCAGCCATTGGTGTGCTGATCCCATGGGCAGGATGAGGACAGCCACCCCGTGAGCAGGGGGTGGCAGCAGTTGCAGTGTGGTTTCAGATTTATGGTTGGGTTGGAAAACGATTTGACCTGCTTGGACTCAGGTCAGATGGGCTTAAGTCAGGTTTGGGTTTAGGTTGGGCCTAAAATTAGACGTGAGCAGACCTCTACATTAAGTATTTTAAATACCACAAATGACTCATCTATGTATTTAAAATATGTGATTGTCTCTGTCCCGCTTACCATTTGTATATCATTTGCCTGCTAAGTCCCCATTTCTGCAAAAAAGAACATGTGCAAATCTATATTAATTGGAGTAGTCCCAATGATTTCAACAGGACTACATATGAATAAAATTAGCCATGTGCTTAGTAGTTTGCAGGATCGATGCCTTAGACCAGTGATACTCAGACCTCAGTGGTTCAGGAGCCAAATTAGCGATCAACATCACCCAAAAGAGCCACAGTAGTGTGAGTTCATTATTCATTGACTGACCGAGTATTGTTGTTTTATCAACTATAATTGGTTAATAACTTAGATTGGTTAATAATTAAATCACAGTGGTTTAAGATCATGTGCTGCAAAGAGCCGCAAGAGACACATTACAGTGCCACTTGTGGCTTGCTAACCTCAATTTGAGTATCACTGCTTTAGATGGTAACTTGTTTGAGGTATGAACTGCATATGCCTATGGGTTTGTGTAGTCCCCAGCACAAAGGTACCTCAATCCTGATTGTATCCCTGATTGCTACTGAAATGTAAATATTAAATGATAATCTTCACTGGTCTGTACTTAAAATATGCCAGCTGTGACAGTCTCTATTCTGCTTATCAGAAAAGCAAATATTTTTAAAATGATTAAAAAAAAATAAACAAAAGCCAATACCCCGCTCATGCTATTATATCACTTCCATCAAGCTTTTTATCACATATATAAATTATGCTTGGAACTTGATGTAATCTACCAAAATATGATTAAAATGCCTTTTCTGCTTATTTCATTTGGTCATCCATGATAAGATGTCATCCCTGAACAGAAAAGCCATGTTCATTCATAAATATTCCCATATTTGGAATAACTGCTTTATAGGAGATAGGATTTATCCTGGGCTGGGCAAAGTTTTTGGCCCGAGGGCCACATCGGGGTTCCAAAACTGTATGGTGGGCCGGGTAGGGAAGGCCGTGCCTCCCTAGATAGCCTGGCCTCCGCCCCCTCCCATTTCCCGCCCACTGACTGCCCCCCTCAGAACTCGCAGCCCATCCAACCTGCCCTGCTCCTTGTCCCCTGACCGCCACCTCTCAGGACCCTTCAACCCTAACTGCCCCCCCGGGACCCCACCCCCTATCCAACCCCCCTCTGCCGATCCCTGTCCCCTGATTGCCCTGACCCCTATCCACACCCCCGCCCTCGACAGGGACCCCTGGACTTCCATGCTTATTCAACCGTCCCTGTTCCCCATCCCCTGACCCCCCCGAACCTCCACCCTATCCAATTGCCCTCTGCTCTCTGTCCCCTGACTGCCCCCTGGGACCCCCTGCCCCTTATCCAACCTCCCCGTTCCCCGACCCCTTACCATGCTGCTCAGAGCACCAGGAATGGCGGCCGTGCCACCTGGCCGGAGCTGGCAGCCCTGCCTCCCAGAGCACAGGTGGCACGGCAAGCTGAAGCTGTGGGGGAGGGTGGGGCAGCAGGGGAGGGGCTGGGGGCTAGCCTCCCTGGCCAGGAGCTCAGGGGCCGGGCAAGATGGTCCCATGGGCCGGATGTGACTCGCAGGCCATAGTTTGCCCACCTCTGGTTTAGCCAGATCACAGTGCAGAAAAACACACCACAAGTTCACACCCCCTACCACCGCAGATGACATTGAAACTTTTGGATTCTGCACTATCCAGTCACATCATCTTATTTCCCCACAGGCTATTACCTCTAATATTGATTCACTTTTTGAACTTGCCCTCCAATGAATTATTCTCTCCCCTGTGTTTCCTATCTTCTTTGTCTGTGTTTTAGATTGTAAGTAGTGATTCTTGGTTTTGTATCAGACTCAACAGCAAGCAGTCTTAACAAACAATAACATAAGGATAGGCAAACCTTCCTGTAAAACTCCCAGGAGGAGCTTCTGGGGCATGAAATCTTAGTGGTGCTCCCTTCACAGAGCCCCCCACGCCAGTCCTTCCAGAACCGCTGTGGGGGGATCCATGGGAAGTGAGGGTCATTCACACAGCAGCCCTAGGCCACTGCAGCTGTCCAGTCCCCCAAAGCTCTGACCATGGCTGCCAGCAGGACACACTGGCAGGGATGGGCGCCATGGCAAAGATAATGCAGTTGCAGTCTGTATTTTGTTGGGATAGACTGTAAAGCATTCCGACTGAAAATAATCAGGGTTATCCTTCTGGAAATTCTGGTCCATGGTATCTGTAATTAATAATTACTATTTAATATAGGAGCTCCTAGAAACCCCAGCAGAGATCTGGACCCGCTGTGGCAGGTGGTGGATGCAGAAGTAACAGTCCCTGATTCAAAGAGCTTACAGTGTAAGCAGACATGACAAAGTGTGGTAGAAAGGAAATATTGTTATCCTCATTTTACAAATGTGGAACTGAGGCACAGCAAGATTAAAGCCCTGATCCTGCAAAGACTTATGCACTTATTTATGCAAGTGAGTGAATCCCACTAAAATCAGAAGGAGGTTCACTAAGATGATTCAGCAAATAATTTCAAAGAGCAAAATAAAAACTTGGAAAATAGTAGTAAGGTGCATGAAAATAGTTTACTATGCAAAAGGTGAAATTTGTAGAATAAATTATTCAATGCAAATTATCCACCATTCTTTAGTAAGTGTTGACAGCAGTGAAAATATCTACTACAACAGATTCATCTTGGCCCTTTCCCTCACAGACTTTAAGGTCAGAAGGGACAATTGTGATCATCTAGTCTGACCTCCTGCACATTGCAGGTCACAGAACCTCACCCACCTACTCCTGAAATAGACCCATAACCTCTGGCTCAGTTACTGAAGTCCTCAAATCATAGTTTAAAGACTTCAAGTTACAGAGACTTCACCATTTACAGTAGTTTAAACTTGCAAGTGACCCATGCCCCGTGCTGCAAAGGAAGGAGACCCCCACCGCCAGGGTCTCTGCCATTCTGACCTGGGAGAAAAATCCTTCCCGCCCCCAAATATGGTGATCAGTTAGACACTGAGCATGTGGATAAGACTCACCAGGCAGATACCTAGGAAAGAATTCTTTGTAGTAATTCAGAGCCCTCCCCATCTAGTGTCCAATCTCTGGCCTTTGGGGATTTTTGCTACTGGTACTTGCCAATGGACTACATGCCATTGTAGGCAGTATCATCATAGCATCCCCTCCATAGACTTATCAAGCTCTGTCTTGAAGCCAGTTAGTTTTTTTGCCCCCACTACTCTCCTTGAAAAAGTGTTCCAGAACTTCACTCCTCTGAGGCTTGGAAACCTTCGCCTAATTTCAAGCCTAAACTTGTTGATGGCCAGTTTATATTCATTTGATTTTGTGTCCACATTGTCGCTTAACTTAAATAACTTCCTCTCCCTCCCTGGTATTTATCCCTCTGATGTATTTATACAGTGCAATCATGTCTTCCCTCAGCCTTCTTTTGCTTAGGCTAAACAAGCCAAGGTTTTTGACTTTCCTTTCATAAAGTAGGTTTCCCATTCCTCGCATCATTTTAGTAGCCCTTCTCTGCACCTGTTCCAATTTGAATTCATCTTTCTTAAACATGGGAGACCAGAATTGCACACAGTATTCCAGATGAGGTCTCACCAGTCTCTTGTTTAATGGTTCTAACACTTCCCTGTCTCTACTGGAAATACCTTGCCTGATGCATCCTAGGAGAGCATTAGCCTTTTTCATGGCACATCACATTGAGGGCTCATCCTATGATCAACCAATACATCCAGGTCTTTCTCCTCCTCTGTTGCTTCCCACTGATAAATTCCCAGTTTATAGCAAAAATTCTTGTTGTTAGTCCCTAAATTCATTACCTTGAACTTTGCACTATTAAATTTCATCCCATTTCTATTACTATGGTTTACAAGGTCATGCAGATCTTCTTGTATGATATTCTGGTCCTCCTCTGTCTTGTCTATGTCTCCCAACTTTCTGTCATTGCAAATTTTATTAGCGCAACTCACTTTTTGTGCCAAGGTCAATAATAAAAATCTTAAATAAGATTGGTTCCAAGACCAATCCCTGAGAAACTCCACTAGTAAGCTCCATCCACCTTGACAGTTCACCTTTTGATATGACCTGTTTTGATATGAACTTTTAACTAGTTCCTTATCCACCTTTCAATTCTTATATTAATCCCCATCTTCTCCAATGTAACTAATAATTTCCCATGTGGAACTATATCAAATGCCTTATTGAAATCCAAGTAAATTAGATCTAGTGCATTTCCTTTGTCTAAAAGGTTAGTTATCTTCTCAAAGAAAGAGATCAGCTTGGTCTGGCACAATCTACCATGTTGTATTTTATCCCAATTACCATTCACCTCTATGTCCTTAACTACTTTCTCTTTCAAAATTTGTTCCTTGATCTTGCATACAAACTAAATGCCTATCATTTCCTGGATCACTTTTTCCCACTTTCTGAAAAATAGGAACTATATTAGCAATTTTTCACTTATAGGGTACAGCCCTGGAGTTTTCAGATTAATTAAAAAACCTTGCTATTGGGCTTGCAATTTTATGTTCCAGTTTCTTAAATGTTCTTGGATGGAGATTATCCCCCCCCACAGATTTAGTTCCATTAAACTGCTTGAGTTTGACTTCCACCTCAGATGTGGTAATTTCTACCTCCATATCCTCATTGCCATTAGCCACCTTGCCACTACCCTTAAGCTCTCCATTAGCCTCATTAAAAACTGAGGCAAAGTATTTGTTTATGTATTGGACTATGTCTAGATAATCTTTAATTTCCACCCCCTCTTCAATGCTCAGCAGTCCCATGTCTTCTTTCTTTTTTCTCTTCTTATTTATATGGCTATAGAACCTTTTACTATTGGTTTTAATTCCCTTTGCAAGGTCCAACTCTGCTTGGCTTTAGGCAGTTCTCACTTTATCCCTACATTTTCTGAGCTCCAAGAGGTAGCTTTCCTTGCTGATCCCTCTGATCTTCCATTCCTAGTAGGTTTTCTGCTTCCTTTTAATCACAGATATGAGATGTTTGGTCTGCAACACTCCCCTATGAATTTTTTCTCCTTCCTTGGGATGCAGGCTTGAGATAGCTTCTGCAACTTGAACTTAAAGTAATTCCAAGCCTCCTCCACATCCGGATCCTTGAGGTCTTCAGTCCAGTCCACTTCCCTAATTAATTCCCTTGTTTTTTTTAAAGTTAGCTTTTTTGAAATCAAGGACCTTTGTTGCAGATCTATTTTTGTTGATCCTTCTATTTAGTTTAAACTAAATTAGCTCATGATCACTCGAACCAAGGCTGTCCTCTACAATCAGTTCTTCTATGTGGTACTCACAACTCATCAATACCAAATCTAAAATGGCATCACCTCTTGTTGGGTCAGGAACTATTTGGTGAAGAAATCTGTCAGCTATCACATCCATGAAAATATGGGCCCTACTATTATTACTAGCACTTGTAATCCAATCTATATCTGAGAAGTTAAATCTCCTATAATCACACAATTCCCAGTAGTATTTATTTCACTGAAAACACTGAAGAGATCTCTGTCCATATCCAAATCATATCCTGGTGGTCTGTAGCACAACCCCACCACAATATCAGGGGAACCTTTTCTTCCAAAGTAATTTTGGCCCAACAGACTCTGTCTTATCCATTCCATCACTTCTAATTTCTTTACAATCTACTTCACCATTAATATATAATGCTACTCTGCCACCTTTGTCTTTATTTCTGTCTTTCTGAACAGCACATGCCCTTCAATACCTGTATTCCAGTCATGACTACTATTCCACCATATTTCTGTTATCCCTATAATATCTGATTTCAGTCCTGCATCAGTAATTCTAATCCCTCCATTTTGTTACCCAGGATCCTTGCATTGGAGTACAAACATCTTAACTGCTGCTGCTTGGCTTCGCCCACATTCCTTGCCCGATTAGGTACAGTCATTCTATTGCCAGTATCACCTAACTGACTGGTATCAGCACTATCATTCCTTTTAATGTCCATTCTCCTACCAAGAGCTGGTACTTTGTGCATTTCTATATCCTTTCTTACTTGATTTTCCTCCCTCTTAATGTTAAAATCAGGCCTGGAGATTATATGAGCATCTACCAGCAGTCTCTCCTGAGTTCCTAGTTTAAAGCTCTTTTAATAAGTTGCAGCAACTTCCACCCCAGAAGTCTATTTCCCTCCCTACTCACATGGAATCCATCCAGTGAGAACTGTCCTTTTTCCATGAATGCCTCCCTGTGGTCTGTCATAAATATAAAGGGAAGGGTAAACCCCTTTGAAATCCCTCCTGGCCAGGGGAAAGCTCCTCTCACCTGTAAAGGGTTAAGAAGCTAAAGGTAACCTCGCTGGCACCTGACCAAAATGACCAATGAGGAGACAAGATACTTTCAAAAGCTGGGAGGAGGGAGAGAAACAAAGGGTCTGTGTCTGTCTGTAGTCGTCTTGGCCGGGGACAGAACAGGAATGGAGTCTTAGAACTTTTAGTAAGTAATCTAGCTAGGTATGTGTTAGATTATGAATTCTTTAAATGGCTGAGAAAAGAATTGTGCTGAATAGAATAACTATTTCTGTCTGTGTATCTTTTTTGTAACTTAAGGTTTTGCCTAGAGGGGTTCTCTATGTTTTTGAATCTAATTACCCTGTAAGATATCTACCATCCTGATTTTACAGGGGGGATTTCTTTATTTCTATTTACTTCTATTTTTTATTAAAAGTCTTCTTGTAAAACACTGAATGCTTTTTCATTGTTTTCAGATCCAAGGGTTTGGGTCTGTGGTCACCTATGCAAATTGGTGAGGCTTTTTACCAAACCTTGTCCAGGAAGTGGGGTGCAAGGTTTTGGGAAGTATTTTTGGGGGAAGGACGCGTCCAAACAGCTCTTCCCCAGTAACCAGTATTAGTTTGGTGGTGGTAGCGGCCAGTCCAAGGATAACGGGGGTAATATTTTGTACCTTGGGGAAGTTTTGACCTAAGCTGGTAAAGATAAGCTTAGGAGGTTTTTCATGCAGGTCCCCACATCTGTACCCTAGAGTTCAGAGTGGGGGAGGAACCGTGACATGACTTCTTTCTTTCACAGCCTTTCTCCTGTTCTTTCTGGCTTCAAGTCCTCTTGTCTTTTATTCTCCCTTGCAATCTTCTGCAAGAAATCCTGCATTCTCCTGGCACTCTGGACTCTGTGTATCTCCACTGCCTCTTTCCCTCTTCTTACAGGACTAGCAGCTCTGCTCTTCTTACTTGCCCTTCCTCCTTCAGTTACAGCCCGCTGTGCCCCTTTTTTATTTTCCAAATCAGCAAACCTGTTCCTGAGCTCTGTTTCTCCTTCACTAGCTGGTCTTTTTCTCTGGCTGGTTCTTGTAATCGCATGCTTCCACTGACCATTTTCCTCACCCAGCAGTCTCCACTCTGAGTTCTTCAGCCCAGCTTGCATCTGCAAGTCTTGACTTTTCCCTTCAGCCTCCTCTTGCCTTTGCTCAATCATCTGCTTGAACCCCCTTCGAAATTCAACCAAGTTTCCACCTCCATCTCCAAGCCTTGGATCTTCTCTTCCATTAGCTCTATCAAGCAGGACTTCATACAAACAAATCTCTTTTCAGGTACCCACTCTTGTATCATGTACATCCCACAGATTCCACATCTGGTCATCTTCATTGTCTCTTCCATGGCTTGGGTCACTGCGACTGCTGCCTCTGTATCTGTCATAGCCTTCTCGCCTGAATTCCTGTTAAAGGAAAAAAACAAACACCCACACACACAAAAAGATGCAAACAAACGCAAAAACAAAAACCAGGACATCACAAACACCCCACCCTCAAACTCCACTTACAAACTCCCACTCAAACTCCCCTGTTTACAACTCTGTTTGCTGTTCCTGAGCCACTGCACCCTCTGCCTAGCATTGTCTCCTTGAGAAGGAGTATCAGTAGTCTGATACCTTTCTCTGACTTCTTTGGTAGATGATGGCAGATTCACTCCCCCCCTTACACTATATTTGGGATTACGGCCCCTCATTTCCATGCCTATCTGAGAAAACAAGTCCGAATAGCTTCTGCTGATTTTCCTGGTCTTGGCTCAGCCCATCAGGAATTCTGAAGAAATAATATATGACTCTACCCATGTGATGTGACCCTAGTAAGACAATTCAGAACTGCACTAGGAAAAGTTGCACTCAAGTTTTTTGCTGTTGCCTAGGAAGTGCAGAAATCTAGGCACCCAAACTTGAGTAAATTTTGGTGGGTGCAATTATGTTAGCAGGACACACTACAATTTTTGAAGAAACCTCAGGAGCTAGTAAAAGGCACATTCTTGGTGATTTAATTCTGCACTAAATATTAACAAGTCCCCACCAACTGCCTTTCTCCCCACCTCACTTTCCTTTCTCCCCTCTGACAGGAGGGGAGTTATCTAGCCACTTGAGCTAATCTGTTCCACCTTGCATTTAGCTGTGATGCTCTGAGTACATTTCCCAGACCTGAAGAAGACCCCTCTGAAAGCTTGAAAGTTTGTCTCTCTCATGAACAGAAGTTGGTCCAATAAAAGATATTACCTCACCCACCTTGTCTCTGTAAAGTTTCCACACAGTTGTCTTTTGATATGGACTCCACTGCAGCAGGGCACTCATTTCAGCAAGAGTACAGAAATGCCTCCAATTCCTAGAGAGACTAGGTAGGTGAGATAATATCTTACACCTCTCCAGTCATAAAAGGAAAAAAAGCTGATGGGGTGGGGGGTGTTAAATGGGTTAGATACATTGTTGTAATAAGCCAGAAATCCAGTGTCTTTACTCAGTCCATGATTTTTAGTATCTGGCAAAGTTATGAATGTAAGTTCCATGGCTTGTCTTTTGAAAGTGTTGTGCAGGTTTCCTTTGAGGATGAGGACTGAGAGTCAGATATTAAGTGATCACTTTGTGAAAAGTGTTCACCCACAGGCGATAGGATGTTTTTTATCTTTTACCTTCTTCAGTGAAAGTTAATTCAAGAGCGTAGTGATTGTCTCGTTTCACCCACATCATTGTTATTTGGGCATTTAGTACACTGGATGAGGTACACCATGTGTTGTGATAAGCATGCATCGGATCCATGGATTGTGAAAGTTACGTTGCAGGGGGCAGTGTTGATCATTGTAGCAGTGCAGATATGTCTACAGGTTTTGCATTTGTTGTTCTGCCAGGGTCTGGTGCTGCTTTGAGTTGGTATGTTCTGGTCTTACTTCTGATTATGAGCTTGGAGAGCTTGCAGGGGACTGAAGGCTAGAAGAGGAAAGATTTCTTTTGGGATGGATTGTAACTGTTTGATACACCATATGGGTTCCAGTGAGGGGTGGTAGGTGACAGTTAGGGTTGTGCGGTCAGAGGAGATTTTATTTCTGTATTAAAGCAGGTTTATTATAAAGTGTTTGTTATTGAATGTAAAATTGTTATGGGTTAAAATGAAATGGATGAGCTTGGCAATTTGTTTGAGGTGGATATCTGAAGGTTGTCTTTTATCTCATAAATACTGTTGGAGGCAACGATGTCATTATCGAGAGGGATGTTGGTGTATAAGGCAGTGACTTCCATGGTGGCAAGGAGGGAGGTTATGAGGTGTTCTGAGGTACATTGTTAATGTTGTGGAATTTCTGGAGGAAGGCAGTTGTGTCCTGGAGTAAGCTGGCCCTTTGTGTGGTTAGTGATTTAAGAACTTTTTTTTATGAATGCCATGGGCAGATATGATGAATCTGCCTGGATTCCCTTGTTTGTGTGTCTTGAGAAGTATGTAGAAGGTCCCTGGGGTTGCTTGGGGATGGATTTGATGATATCCTTACATTCCTGGCTGGTGTGGGGTCTTCTTTAAGTTCTTTGTAGTAGGTGGTGTCAGGGAGTTGTTAGTTGGCCTCATTAAAATAGTCATCACGGTTGAGGATTGTGAGGGTGCCCCGCTCTGCCTGCTGGTTTGATCACTAACTGGTGGTTAGATTTCATGGACTGTATAGCTGTCCTCTGGATGGTGGAGAGATTATGGTGGATGTGGTGTTTGTTAAGGATTTCACAGTCAATTTTTCCCCCCTAAAGCAATCAATGTAATAATTAAGAGTGTGGTTTTGTCTTCTGTGGGGTGTCCAGTCAAATGGATTTTTTTTCTTATGACTGTTGGTGGGGACATGGTCATTGTGGGTGGTATCATCATTGTGAAATAATTCTTTGAAGTAGAATTGAAGGAAACATTCTTCTAGTTATCCACATGTTAGTATAGTATCAGGTTCTGTGGTGCAGCGGAAGTTCAGTCTGTGGGAAAGTACAAATAATTCAGCTCTGGTTAGGGGTAGTCTTGATAAATTGATGATGTTGGGGTGTTGTGTGGTGTCCATGTGATGGGTTCTGGTGCTATGGTTTCTCCCAAAGGTGGTGTTCTGTTGCTTGTGGAGTTGTTGGTTCCACTTTTTCTTTCTGTGTTGGATGGCTGTCATCGGGGTGGGGGAGGGAGTTTGATAGTTGTTTTGGATTTCCTGGATGACTTCCAGTTAATTTTCCTGATTGTTTTCTTCCAGCATGAGATGAGTTCTTATCTGAGGTGAATTCCTAGGTAATTTCCCTCTGCGCTAGTGCACAAGAGAGGGAAAGGGAGCTCATTTTCTTTTCAGTTGCTAAAACTTAAAAAAAGCCAACTTAAAAACAAAGATTTTTTTTCCTCTTTCTCTCTTTGCCCTCCTGGGGTGTAAAAATAAATTGTATTTGTGAAAACAAACAGCATGCAGTTATAACAGTTCCCCAGTCCCAAGCATTTTCTCAGATTGACATCCCTCCCCACTAAGATCTACAACATTCTTCTGATATATTAGAGACCCCCTAGGATAACTTGTTGGGCTACTTAATGAGTTCCATGTAGACCATAGAATATTCTAACTATGCATACAACATTTTAATGTGTTTTTTTTCAAAAGAAAAGTTTCCTTTAAACAGAGTGAGTGAATTCCAATTCCAAAGTGTTAACTTTTGCAGTTCAGTGTACTCTATTTTTCAGGTTTCAGAGTAACTAATAACATCAGCCACACTATCAGAGGCTCGTTCACCTGCACATTCACCAATGTGATATATGCCGTCATGTGCCAGCAATGCCCCTCTGCCATGTACATTGGTCAAACTGGATAGTCTCTACATAAAAGAATAAATGGACACAAATCAGATATCAAGAATTATACCATTCATAAACCAGTCGGAGAACACTTCAATCTCTCTGGTCACGCGATTACAGACATGAAAGTTGCGATATTACAACAAAAAAACTTCAAACCCAGACTCCAGTGAGAGACTGCTGAATTGGAATTCATTTGCAAATTGGATACAATTAACTTAGGTTTGAATAGAGACTGGGAGTGGCTAAGTCATTATGCAAGGTAACCTGTTTCCCCTTGTTTTTTCCTATCCCCCACTCCTCAGACGTTCTTGTTAAACCCTGGATTTGTACTGGAAATGGCCCACCTTGATTATCATACACATTGTAAAGAGAGTGATCACTTTAGATAAGCTATTACCAACAGGAGAGTGGGTTTCTGTGGGGTGGGGGGAGAGAGAAAACCTGGATTTGTGCTGGAAATGGTCCAACTTGATTGTCATACACATTGTAAGGAGAGTGATCACTTTAGATAAGCTATTACCAGCAGGAGAGTTGGGTGGGGGGAGGTATTTTTTCATGCTTTGTGTGTGTAAAAAGATCTTCTACACTTTCCACAGTATGCATCCGATGAAGTGAGCTGTAGCTCACGAAAGCTTATGCTCAAATAAATTGGTTAGTCTCTAAGGTGCCACAAGTACTCCTTTTCTGTTTTTCAGGTTTTACAGCTGTCAGTATCTGTATGTATTTTGCTGTATGCCCTTGAATGCATTGATCATATGTTAGTGTTTTGATTTATGTTAACAAAGACAATAATTGGATTCTAATGAAAGAGGGAGAGAGGGAGGAACTGGGAAGGAAGGAGATGAGAAAGAGGGAGCAAGAGATCATGAGGTAAGTGTCTGATCCAAAGCATAGTAAAGGCAATGGAGGTTTTTCCACTGACTTCAATGGGCTTTGGATCAGGTCCAAATAAAATGAAGAGAGAATGATGCTCAGCAATAGTTGTTTTTTGCAGTGTTGCTATAACCAGATATGTATCTCAGACTTTCTCCATGGAGCATATCCTGTGTTAATTGCCCACTTCATATTGAGTGGTCTCTTGAAACATGTGTTAACTCCTTATGCTTAACATAGAATCATAGAATCATAGAATATCAGGGTTGGAAGGGACCCCAGAAGGTCATCTAGTCCAACCCCCTGCTCGAAGCAGGACCAATTCCCAGTTAAATCATCCCAGCCAGGGCTTTGTCAAGCCTGACCTTAAAAACCTCTAAGGAAGGAGATTCTACCACCTCCCTAGGTAACGCATTCCAGTGTTTCACCATCCATTTAGTGAAAAAGTTTTTCCTAATATCCAATCTAAACCTCCCCCACTGCAACTTGAGACCATTACTCCTCGTTCTGTCATCTGCTACCATTGAGAACAGTCTAGAGCCATCCTCTTTGGAACCCCCTTTCAGGTAGTTGAAAGCAGCTATCAAATCCCCCCTCATTCTTCTCTTCTGCAGGCTAAACAATCCCAGCTCCCTCAGCCTCTCCTCATAAGTCATGTGTTCCAGACCCCTAATCATTTTTGTTGCCCTTTGCTGGACTCTCTCCAATTTATCCACATCCTTCTTGTAGTGTGGGGCCCAAAACTGGACACAGTACTCCAGATGAGGCCTCACCAATGTCGAAGAGAGGGGAACGATCACATCCCTCGATCTGCTCGCTATGCCCCTACTTATACATCCCAAAATGCCATTGGCCTTCTTGGCAACAAGGGCACATTGCTGACTCATATCCAGCTTCTCGTCCACTGTCACCCCTAGGTCCTTTTCCACAGAACTGCTGCCTAGCCATTCGGTCCCTAGTCTGTAGCTGTGCATTGGGTTCTTCCGTCCTAAGTGCAGGACCCTGCACTTATCCTTATTGAACCTCATCAGATTTCTTTTGGCCCAATCCTCCAATTTGTCTAGGTCCTTTTGTATCCTATCCCTCCCCTCCAGCGTATCTACCACTCCTCCCAGTTTAGTATCATCCGCAAATTTGCTGAGAGTGCAATCCACACCATCCTCCAGATCATTTATTTTCACCGGCCCCAGGACCGACCCTTGTTCCATCTTGTATTTTAGCTGTGACACTTTGATTACCTTTCCCAGAACTGAAGAAAAGCTCTGTGTTGGTCGAACCCTTATCTCTTTCATCATCACAAATTGGTCCAATAAAGTATATTACCTCAACCATCTTGTCTCTCAACAGTTGTTTTGACAGAATGGTAACCATATAATTCTCGAAAGTTAGCGTCGGACAACCATAATTATACATTTTGAATCTATTTCCTTAAGTTAAGTATCCTCACACCTTCTTGTCAACTGTCTAAATGGGCCATCTTGATTATCAGTACAAAAGTTTTTTTCTCCTGCTGATAATAGCTTATCTTAACTAATTAGCCTCTCACAGTTTGTATGGTAACTTCCAACTTATCTGTATGTATATATCTATATCTTACTATATATTCCATTCTATGCATCCGATGAAGTGGGCTGTAGCCCACAAAAGCTTATGCTCTAATAAATTTGTTAGTCTCTAAGGTGCCACAAGCACTCCTGTTCTTTTTGCGGATACAGACTAACAAGGCTGCTACTCTGAAACCCATAATTTGATATGAGGACCCAGAAGACTTCAAGGTTCTAGAATGATATGTTCATCTTGGTTTCATTAAATTGCAATTATCTCTGCCATTATTAGCTTACTGCTTTGGCTCTGTGCCTTTATTAGCCACAAGATCTCTTTTGAGACATTGGATTTGCTGTAGGGCACTGCCACAGCATATACCATTAACTTATGCTGCAACCTTCGGGTTGTTAAAAACTGATAGTACTAAGTCCAATGGTCACAATTTTAAGGAGAAAACAACAATGCTGAAAGTAGAAAAGTCATCAGTTTAGACTGTTAGCTTTGGTTGATTTGCACCAATCCTCTCTAGATACATTTGGCAGCTAAGGAGACAACATCTAGCTCTGGCAAGGAGAATAGATGAGCAACAATTCTTTTCCCTGAAAGCCAAATACTTTACCACATTAACGTGCTTTCCACAATTTCTGGTACCAAAAATCTTGAGCCTGTTTTTAAATTGACATCACAAGTGTCATGCCAGAATGATGCAGTGCCAGAACCAGCCCGTCAGGATAGTCCCCACTGACCTAGCACTGATGATTTATTTTGAAACATTTTCTGCATTAGTTCTTCTGTCATTTTAGATATTCACAAGATAGTCTTTTCCCTAAGAAGTCATTCTGTCACTTTGCACAGATCTTGGTAAAATACAAACGGGCTAACCAAATAAAACATGTGGGTATATAGGTAAAATACAAATGGGCTCTGTGTTTTATTTGGTTAGCCCATTTGTATTTTATATATATTAAAGAGAGTATACACCAGCATCCCTCTCAATAACGGTATTGTTGCTTCTGACAATATTTACAAGATAATGGACAACCCTCAGCTATCCACCCCAAACAGATTGCCAAACTCATATAGTGTGTGTCAGAGGGAGACAAGTCTTTATTTCTTTCCCTCCTCACAGCCTCAGTTTGTAAGTAACCTTTTAATACATAATGAAATAAGCATTGGATGCATACTCATGTCCATCTAAATTAAAGCTGCTGCTTCTGATTTTTTTTAAAAAATATTTTTATTGTTTCTCTTTTAATCCCCCTTTGTGTCATTTGGCTGCTGCAACGATAGTTTCCAGCCACTGGCAAAGAAAGCAGGTGAACAACTATTCTCTGTGTCTTGGGAGCTGAATGCATCACTCCAATGACATGCCTTCCAACATTCCGGTTACCAAGAGTTCTGAGCGTGCGCTTAAATTGGAAACTCAGCAGCCATGCCCGCTCAACGCGTTGCCAGAATTGCTCAGTCAGGCCCGTCTACACTGATTTATTTTTAAACGTATTCAGCATTGCTGCCTCTGTTTACTGTCAGTTAGCTAGACTGTCACAGGTTTTGATTCTCCATCATCTCTAGTGTGAATTCTATGCACATATTATCAAGCGGCTAGTGCACCGAGGATTTGAAACTGACAATACAGGATCAATGTCTCAGGGGCTCAACTCTGAATTTCAGTAATTCAATTAAATTCTTTGAATACTGGATTCAACCAGAACATTGATTCTGTATTGCCTGCACGTTCCAAGTACAAGGCATCCCACATGTAGAACCTGAGTACAGCCTTCTTGTCAGTGTATAATTAAGGGAAAAGACTAGATTCTGAGCTGAAGGGAGGGATAATCAAGTAGTGAACCTGCTGAGTCTATTATGTAAAAACTGTTCAAGAGTCTTTTCTGTTGCAGGCAAAACTACTCAGGGATACTGTATGCAAAATTGGGGTTCAGTTAGAAAGATATATGCATAGTTATACTGGATTAGGCTTTAAAGCTATTGCTGAATAAAATAAACCTGCTGGAGGAGTCTTAAGTTCCCTCTGGACCCATTTAGTTTTCTTGAATCAATTAGAAGAGGGGGCTTAATATCGGGCCACCTCTCTAACTGACCCCATGGGAAAAAAAAAGATACCTTTTTTTTAGTGTTCAAGATTGCATGCTCTCCATAACCATAGTTAATAAGAGTTAGCTTCTCTTGCAAATGACAGGTGTGTCTTACTTTACAGAGGGGTTGTAGGAAGATTCATATTTCCAGTGCTAGTAGTTACTTACCTCCATGGTAACAGACATTCGCTCTTCATAAATAAATAGGGGAAAAAAGATATATATTTTTTTAATAATTCAAAAAGACTCCATTAGTACTGCCCCTAGTTCAAAGCCCAAATAGACAGGTTTGGCATGGGGGTTCAGATAGGGGCTAGAGAGAGGAATTCTCCACCCCAAGCTACTTCATGGCATTGCTGCAGCCTTCCAAATGTAATAGCTACAGCTAGACAGGAAACAGTTGTCCTGGTCTGTGAAAATGTTCAAGGTTTCAGACACTTTTCTTTGTCCAAATCAAGCCAAAATGCTGACATTTCAAGAAAAAAAAATGAAGACAAAAAATCAGTTCACGTCAACATATTTTATTTACATTTGACCATTTTTTTATTTTGATTTTTTAAAATTGTACTAGACTGAGCTTGGACTTTGAAACAAAGTTATTTTGAACGGGAAAATATTATTGGTTTGTTTTGCATATGTCAAAACAGGACATTCTGACAATTTCAAAACTTTTTTTTCCACACTGATCGATCGAGAAGTTTGTACAAACCAACCCTTTATTGCAAAAAGTTTTAATTTTGAAGAGTTGACATTTTTCTACAAAAGAAGTTGTTAAAAAAGAATCCTAAGCCGCTTGAGTAGCAGCCCCCAATATGGGTTTCAGCCTCAACCTAATCTATGGCTAGTGAATCCATGTAGTTGTAAATTCAAAGGCCCTACTGCCACTTCTCTCCAGCCCCAAATCTACATCTGCATTCAGGAAGTACCTATGGTGCTGTGCAGTGCAATGGCATGTGTCCTCAAATTCTGTAGGTGTAGACTGTAAGTGTTTCAGGGCAGAGAATTCCTCTTAGTGGGTGTCTGTGCAATACCTAAAACAAGAGGCTCCAATCTAGGCATTGTTATGGGACAAATAATAATAATTAATACTAATAATTAATAACAGCCACCTCTGATATAACTGCATGAATTTTGCTGTGTGTAGGGCCTTATGTGGTAATGGAGGAAAGGACAGGGTTTGCCCCTGTATGGCAGTGAGTCTCAGAGCCCATATGTAGAGATTCAGGCTTGCAGGGCTCTTGCTAAGGTGTGAACATGTAGATGTTACATTTTGGGCTACAGTATGGGCTCTGAAGCCCAGGGAGGGGGGTGGCGCTTTAGACCAGGGTTCTGAGACTTGCTACTCTGGGACTCCCCGCCCTGCCATCTCCAGTATAGACATACCCTATGTGTACATTTCATCACGTACCTTCAAATGCATTAATTATTTCCTTTGCATTAGTAAGGGTCCAGTCTTGCATTTCTTACTTATTTTTTCTCACACCTTAATTAAGCAAAAGTCCTATTGTCTCCCATTGAGATTTTTGACTAAGGTGTGAGAAAAATACTGAATAAAGATTTCAAGGGTTTTAATTCCAGAGCTTGATCATCTCTTCTTGATTTGCAGACTCTCCACACCAGATGTGTAGAAATTAAATTGTGGGGAATAATCATTCATTCAATACCAGTATTTGGTTTGGTACAAACTACAGCAGTGAAACAAGAAAAACTGCTAATATTAAAAGAATGTAAAGCTGTGTGACCATGAGCAAGTAACTTCCTCCCAGATTGTCAAAGGTATTTTGGTGCCTAACTCCCAGTGATTTCAAGGATTGATTCTGAGGATCTGGGTCTTCAACTCTTTGGGCCTCTGTTTCCCCATCTGCCTTTTATCTGCCTTCTCTGTTTAGATTGTCAGTTCTTTGGTGCAGGGACTGTCTCTGTCTCTGTATGTATCCCTCCCAGCACAACGGACTCAAACTTGTTTGGGGCCTCTCAGCATTACTGGAATTCATGTAACAATACTAATGAGGTTAGCCTGAGTAAAGATTACAGGGTCAGTCCCCTGTTATACATGTGCAGTGACTACTCATTATACAAAGATGAATTATATTACATATATTTGTGACATGGACGGTTGTCCTCTGTGGCTGAAGCAGAGAATCATCCAATTAATTTGTTCATGACAAACAAGGAGGTTTTAAAACAGGGTCCTAGAGTGGAAACTAAAAGACTGTCCTTCATTAACTTGCTGCCTTGTTTCAAGGCGTATTTATTGTGTTCACAAGCAGAAATAATATATGCCGAAGCATAGGACCACTTGTGTGAAAAATCTTCCAGCTCTTTTGAATGTAAATGGATTAGACTTTTGATTGACAACATGGAACATTCTTCCAAAGGATGAAACTATTTTGAAACTTTAAGGACCTATCCATAAAATACTTAATTTAGAAGGATAACGGTGAATGCAAAGGAGTGGTTTTTGTAATGCATGACATGAGGGTCATTGATCAATAAAAGCGACTGCACTAGTGTGTTGAACCAAAATAGCCTTTAGCCAGCCCATGCATACCGGATTATAGGTCAACTGTACACTGCTATGGAGGCAGACTGTAATTCTGTTTCCTCACATTCTGTGACAAGAGGCATCAATAAGGTGCTGAGTAAGGGCTCAATTATGCTTCTTAGGAGTCTGAATCCTGATTAGGAGGGAGGGAGTACACACTGCCTGAGTAGTGGTGTGTGGGGCCAGCATGCCACGGAGCAGGGATCTTGTCTTCTCACTCAGCAAGAAGGAGCCATGCAATGATGGTTTTTTCTGATGTGAAACCTGTCCCAGATGAAATGGATGGGCCTGTACATATGGACTCATATGGCACAGGTCACATACTTTAGGCAGTTCAGGAATGAAGGTCTGCCAACACTGTGACTGTTTAAATAGTGGGTTCTCACTCATGCCAAGTTGTGCCAGTCTGGGTTCTAAATATGTGGTCTTATTAGCATTGTGACGGGGCACCTGCCCATCTCCAGGATCCCAACAGACTGGCCCTGAGAGGGTTAAAGCCATCTTAGGGAGGCTGAGTGCAAGGCAGCCAAAGGAGTGGCTGCAAGGAAAACAGCCAATTAGGGCGGCGGCTGCAGAGAATTAGAGTGGCAGCTGGACCAGCCAATCAGGGCCCAGCTGGCCCATATAAAATGAAGCTGCAGACCAGCATGAAGGAGTCTGCTGCAGAGAGACCTATGGAGTGTTAGAGAGCTTATTCCTTCACTCTCCCACTTCCCTCTCGCATGAACAGAGAGCAACAATCCCCGAAGTCCGAAGGTACAAACAATTCAATGTTTATTGAGGTGAACTTCCAGCGGGCTTAAATCCAAGTTCCTTTTTTCTTATTTTCGAATCCCAATTTACTTCCTGTTTTCCCCTAATTTATATAGTAATAGTCTTAGCTATACCTTAACCAATCATTCTACTGAAATTTACCTAACCAATCCTAACATATTGTAACATAATTAGCTAACCAATTATATCCCATTACCTTAATTAGTTTACAGCCAGCAAAATTAATTATAGAGCAGACAGAAACAATCACAGAACCAGACAGAGACCATACAAATAAACAATAGTAAAGGGGGAACTATAATGACAAAACAATACAGAAGTGAGGATTTCACAACTACATCTATAAAGACATAAGGGTTTCCCAGCTGTGTCTATTGATAAGTTGAGTTCTTACCAGACAGAAAACTATCAAACTAAATTTCCTTTTACATCTTCTAGGCTCTTCCCTTTCTCTGGAGGTGATAGATTGGATCACCTTTCCAACAGCCCCAGATTGCCTTATTTCAATGTGACTAGTTTGGAATGTGAGGATGTGACCATATGCTTCCCAGCTTATGGCTGCCTCTGCTGCTTAGCCAAAGGCCCTAACCTAAGAACAGGGCCTCAGACTGTCACAGTGAGAGAAGGCCCTTACACAAATTCTTTCTTTCTTTTATACCTCTATAACTAGCTAAATGATGAACATATACATAAATTCTTAAAGTATAGGTCTTTACAGACAGGCTTGAATATCTATATCCTAACAGGGAGAAGACTGGCTTCCTGGAGGGCTCCTGATGGGCTGCCAGGACTTATAGGCTTGAGGCCCTGGGAAGAGGACAAAGGGAGCTGGAGGCAGGAGCAGAAGGAACTGAGGCTGTGGGGAAAGGGACCAGGGAATAGAGACAGTAAACTGGAAGGAAGAGGCAGCAGGAAGCTGCTGTTTGCAAGGTCCCTCGGCCGGTGCCTGGAGTAGTGGGTGGGCCTGGGCCTCCACCATGAGCCACTGAAGGAGCGGCCCAGCTGTGGACTGCCAAGCTGCTGAGAGGAGTGGCTGGATTCTTGTTGGAGGAGCCCCTGGAAGGGCGGAACCACATGGTGACATGGCCGGAGGGCTGTGCCACGAAGCAGACGCTGAGAGGAAGGAGCCGTAACAGGTTTGCAGTCAGAGGTGAGGACAGGACAGGAGAGCCACCACCACCTGAGGGCGCACCTGCTGGGACTGAGCGAATTCCCAAAACACCCAGCAGGCGGCGCCAGTGTGGTGAGTGACCCCATGACAGGCATATATTGAAAACCCTTCAAGGCACATTGCAGCCCAAGGTGTCTGATGATGATTAGAGCTTTGCTTTCTTTGTCCATCCCCCAGATACACACAAATTGCTTACCAAATCTGAATTGTCAGGTATGTCAGTGTAGTAGGATATATGCCACACACACGTTTTTTGGTTGTGATGATGTAATGAGTTTGTTGGTAGGTGTTCCTGGGCACAAAGGCTCTGACAGCTTCTGCTCTCTGAGAAACTCTTGGAAGGCTCTTGCCTTCCACATTATTATGAATTATCTACAATCACTACTGCAGCACCTTTCATCTAAGGATCTCAAAATGATTTACAAAGGCTAATGAGTTAAGCTGTACAATGAACCTACACAGTTTTATTCCCATTGTGCAGATGGAAAAACTGAGGCATAATTGGTGAAACTTAGGGAAATGGAAATGTATTCTGTTTATGAGAGGAGTACAGTCAGGAACAACAACAAGGAATAAAAAGCCTGGATGCACAAAAGGAGTTAAGCATGATGATGCTGAGTATCACAGCACCTAACTTTTAGGTGCCTAGAAAAATCACTGTGATGCAGAGAGCCTGAATTAGGTGTGTAGGCCCTTATGCAATTAATGTGGAGACATAGGCACCTCAAAGTGCAATTCCCCAAAGCCAGCTTGCTAGGCAGCCTAAATTGGAGAATGGGAGATACCAATGAGCAGCATGTGTGCTAAGACCCACCCCTCTCGTAGAGATAGGCACCTAAGGTCAGGCTGCAGGGAGGTGCCTGTCTCTGATAGTGAACCCCCTCCTGGAATTAGACATCTATGCTGTTTTAGCAAGAAGCCAAGGGAGGAGGAAGACAGCCACCTCCCTCATAACTTTTAGGCCAGTGATTAAGATACTCACTTGGGATGTGGGATACCCCTGCTTCAACTCTACCTGAGAAGGCAAAGAGATTTGAAGAAGGTGAATGCCCTAACCATTGGGTATGGGCCATTCTGATGTGGGGCTGGCTTGGTCTCTCCTGTTGAAGGTGTTGCCCTGGGGATAAATAATGAAAGATTCATTGGATCACAGGGACTGCACCCTGGATCTCCAAATCCTGGGTGAGTGCTCTAGTCACCATTTTACACTAATTCTAATGCTTATGCTTAGGGTTAGGGAAAATAGTTTCTCTCGCTCTCTTTCTTGTCTCCAGCCCAAATGACTCCAGGTATTTATCCACAATGGAACAGCTTCAACAGTAGAGACTGAGAGATCCCCATATCAGAATGTCCCTTAGCCCAGTGCTGCGCACATTCACCTGGGAGGTGGCAGAACTCTTTTTATATCCTTTCGCCCCTTCAGGTGGAAGGGGGTGGGGAGCTGAACCAGGGGATTCCTACATCCCAGCTGAGTGCTTTCACCACTGGACTGAAAGTTATTCCCCCAGCTGTTTTGTGTGTGAAGGCGCCTACTGGATTGGGCCCCACACACAACTTAGAGGCCGAACTCCTGTCATCCTCTGGTTTCTGAATTGGTCTGGGGCTTAGGTGGGATATAGGCATTCAGATACCAAGATGGAGGCAGCAGTATGTGTGTCCAGAGGCAGAAACATAGGCACCTAGGGGACTTTAAGTGCAAAAACTTAGGCCCCGAGTAAATGCCTACAGAGTTCAGTGGGAATTTTATGAATCATAATGGTCCTGAAACTGGGAGCTAGGGGCCTAAAACAGGGACTTTGGGGCCTAACTCTTTTTGTAAATACAGGGCAAAGCGTCTGTCTAGTTATTAGGGTTTAGTGGTCTAGCAGAATTATGGTCCAGACTTCATGATTTCCTGTATTGAAGCTAAAGATGGGGCAGATCCTCAGTTGGTGTAGATTGTCATGGGCCTATTCTAGTCAAAAGGACTCTGACAATTTACACCAGCTGAGGATCTATACCTTAGTGCATGACATGACTCTATTTCACGTGCCACATGTTACAATGCTTCAAGCCCTAGTGTACAATATTGCACTACATAATAGCTATTTAGTTAAGTTTTGAAAGCATCCTAATTATCTGCTGTTGAAAATATTGAACAATAGATTGCTTTGGGGGAAAGGTCTATGCAAATCTATTATATAGCTCTATGTGTACAACATTATTCTGCTTCTAATATGATTCTGAAATAGGCAGCCATCTCATTATATACTTTTGACCTGTATTCTGTGCGTTAGGTAAATAGTCTCCAAGATAACCCATAGTGGAATAATCTTTCCGGACAATTAAGTGGGATCCTACATTTTCAGTTGAGGCAAATATGCTTGCAGAAAATGGTATTCTCAGTTTGGAAGGTAATTGGTAGACAATCACGTAGGAAAATTACTAGAGTTCATTGGGTCTTCTATAGCTGAAGCATGATTTTTTGATTCACAGAAACAATTATATATACTTGCTGTAGGATACGTTGACCAGTTATAACATCCATACATGTGACCCATAAAATGGAGGGGGAGCGCACAGCATGGCTACAAAAGATGTGGACTGGATCAGATCTACATAGCTACACTGGAATCCCATCAGGGATTGCACGCTAATCTGATAACTAAATATTAGTTAGGGAAACCTGCTGATTTCAGGCACTAGTAGTTGGTCATTTACATCTATAGCATCCACAGCTGATGTGCAAATCAACATTAGTGCCTATGTTCATATGAGATCTCCCTTGGCTGAGGCTGGTGTTTTCTCTCCTGTGACTTAGACTAGTGACTACAATGAGAAAACTTTCCTGAGCTTTGCTTACCGTGCAAACTATTTATCCCACCATCAGTATGATCACGCTGTGTGGAATTGTTTGCTTGTCACATCACTATAGTCTCTTTTTGCTATGATGCATGCCTTTGTTGCTTTTGACTTGTACTGCTGGCTCTGGGTCACTTGCTAGGACTGGCAATGTTTGACCATCAGTTATGCCTGGGCATCTCCTTCGCTACTGCTTTCCATAGCGGCTGCGAAGAGTGCTGCTGCTTGAAGCGAACACTTTTTTCAGTGGATTTGTCATCCTCCTCTTTCCTTAGGTAGCCACCATGTGCACCAAGAGACTTCTTCTGTGCGGGCTGCACTCCTGGCCTGATTAGCACTGAAGAGGTGACTATGAGAGTTTACATAGTGCTTCCTCAGTTTAGAAAAATATAAATAACTATATTCTGTGCTCTTCCTTGCTCTAAACAGGATGAGTAAGGCTTTTGTCCTTTTCTCATTTCAGGGGTCCCATTTTCTTTTCTCTCAGTTCATTTCCTACCTCCCTTATTTTTTTCATAATACCAGGCTTTTTAGAGTAATGGATTTTTAATGTCAGAAGGGAACATTATGATACTCTAATCTGACCTCCTTCATAACACATGACACAGAATTGCACCAAATGATTCTTGCATCAAGCCAATAACTAGAGGATATCTTTTAGAAACAAATTAGACTTCAAGTGATAGAGCATCCACTGTGTCCATCAGGAAGTTCTTCCAATGACTGATTACGTTTACTGTTAAAATTTGCTCTTTTATTCCTAGTTTGAATTTTTCTAGTTTCAGCTTCCAGCTATTGTCTGCTAAATTAAATAGCTCTGTAGTATCAGAAAGCTTCCCATGTAGATACTTAGAGACTGTGATCAAGTCACCTCTTAACCTCCTCTTGGATAAATTAAATAGATTGAGCTTCTTTAGTATTTTTAAACCTTGAATAATTCTTATAGGTCTTTTCTGAACATTTCCAATTTGTATACATCAGAACTGGGTGCAGTATTCTAGTAATGGTCTCACTAACCTATAGCATGGAAATAACACATTCCCTACTTCTACTTAGTAGTCCCAGACTTTATACATCCAAGGATTGCTTTGCTCTCTTTGCAGCACACTGAGAGCTCATATTCAACAGCGCATCGACCATGGCCGCCGAGATCCAAATTACAGACCTTGATCCTATAATTGTGACCCAACTTAGTTTTTTTTCCTGAGGTCTATGACCTTGCTTGAACAACAATGATTTGATATTTTTTCTGAACATTGATAAAGATATTGAATAGTGTTGAGCCATGAATGGATCGCTAAGGAACTCTACTAAAAATGCCCCTATTGGATGGTGATTCCCCATTTACAGTTACTTTTTTCCATCTATCAGTTAGCCAGTTTATAATCATTGAATACCTTTTGATTTTTTATTGTGCTAATTTCTTAAGCATAATATCATGAACTACTAAGTCAAAATATGTTATGCTGGCACAGATAACTTTCTCAACCAATTATTTATAATCACATCAAAAAGGATATCCAGTTTGTTTGTCAAACAATGTTGATAGGCATTAATTTTGCAATGATCTTTTAATTCTTTACATTCAGTTAGTCTTTGGCCTTCACTAAATTTTCTTTAGTACCATTTGCTTGCTATTCCAAGAAGATTTTTCTAGAACCCACTCATGGTTTGTGAGGGTCAGACCTTTAAAGCAGAATTTTATATTGTGGCTCAAAATGTTCTAGAACTAGGAGGTCAATGACTTTGCAGGACACCTTTATATTGTTCTTTAACTCACAACAATGAACTTGAACAGGTGTGGTTATAAATGTATACACTGTAACTAATTTATGCCAGGCACATGCTTTCCTGTTTTTTTCCTTGAGCCATTGTCAGCTATATCATGCTGCTTTTATAGCTGTTGTGCAGACTGTAAGGAGGACAATCAATGTTTCTAAAGGGCGAGGGTTTTTTTTTTTTCATAAACAACAAACGAGCAGTAGGAAATTACAGGATCCAACAATTCTTTCTGAGTTAACAGAAGTGTATTAAAACTGTGAATTAAGAGTAGTACCTGCAAATTTAATATATATGATTAAACGGAGCCCGAGAATTAAATGCCTTCTTTTCTGTGCTCCATTTTGTGAATTACTATAGGAGTGATGACTTTGTCAACCAACTGTGTTCCAAAATATTTATTCATTTTCATTCCAGGGGCACCTACGTATGTTTTGCCTCCTGTAGGGATATCGGCATCTGTACAGCTTTCTTCATGTGTGCTACATGGTTCCTTGAAACCCTGTTAATTTGAGCTAAAAACAATATGTGTAACCATAGTAATCAATAGAAGGATGCATTTTTCTCAATTTACTGAAGACAAAGTGCTATATAAAAACAAGGCTATTGCACTGACATTTTGCATTCCTGTGTAACCAACACACACTTTTAATAGTTATCCCACAGACAATAGCTTTTATTTGTCTTGTATTTTTTCAGTGCACGTAGAAGCAAGAAAGAAGTGGTGGCTGATACTAATTTATATTAATAGAGGTACCATTAGCTCTTGAGTTCATTATAGTGCAACCTGAGTATATCACATTATATGGAGATAAAAAAGGAACATCAGTTAATATATTGCTTTTTCTGTCTTTTAAATGCTGTGATGTGATCCAGCCCAAATTACTTGCTGATGGATGCATGCACTGGTTCAATGCCCCATCTAGAGCTAAGGCTGGAGGACATGGCTACACTCTGAATATTTAGACAAGTTGACATGAAATTCAAGCCATCAAATTATGGACTTTGACAAAGTCCAGGAAAATACTAACAACATTTTTGTGACAGCTGGAAGGCAGTAGTATCCAGTGTGCTGATTAAAACACCCCTATTTTTTGGTAATGATACAAATCTCTATGTAGCACCATCAGTTGAAAAATATGGGAAATCAGTGTACATTCTAGGAATAAATAATTCAGCAACGTATTCTCTAGCTGCATTCTGTGTCTTTTATGCTCCTTCTCTCAATAGACAGGCCTGATTTCTGTGTGGCTTAAGTTTAGAATCAGCTTCTCTACAAGCTGCTTTGCACATGCACACACTTGCATTTACACTTTTTGTGCACCAACACCTGCATGCAGTGGCGAGCGACTACATGACTTGATATTTATTCGTTGATCATCAGTGATAGAAAATTTGCATATGCAAAACACATCACTAAGGTACATTGTTTTGCACATGCACATTTTACCCACACTTGCATGTTTTTTATTCATGAAAGCAGAAGCCACCTATATATACAGCCTGCATGCACTATATCTAACATGGGTCACTTGCACGTTTAAAGTAATGTAAATGATGAATTCTCTGTAACTTGAAGTCTCTAAACCATGATTTGATAACTTCAGTTATTCAGCCAGAGGTTATGGGCCTACTACAGGAGTGGGTGGGTGAGGTTCTGTGGCCTCCAGTGTGCAGGAAGTCAGACTAAATTAGGGGTCGGGCAACCTTTGGCACCTGGCTGTTAGGGTAAAGCTGCTAGCGGGCTGGGCTGGTTTGTTTATCTGAAGCGTCTGCAGGCACAGAGCCCCACAGGTCCCACTGGCCGTGGTTCACTGTTCCCAGCCAATGGGAGCTGTGGGAAGCAGCGTGGGCCGAGCAACGTGCTAGGCACTGCTTCCCGCAGCTCCCATTGGCCGGGAACAGCGGCCAGTAGGAGCTGCGGGGCTCCGTGCCTGTGGACGCTCCAGATAAACAAACCAGCCTGGCCCACCAGCAGCTTTACCCTGATGAGCCAGGTGCCAAAGGTTGCCGACCCCTGGAGTAAATGATCACAATAGTCCCTTCTGACCTGAAAGTCTGAGTCTCTGAGATCTGAATGAAAAGAAGAATGTAGCAGTTTTGCAGAGCCTGCTTTCCATGCAAGCAAGAGGCAGCATTCAAGTGCAAGGAAGTAAGGAGGCACTTTCTGATCCTTTTTACCAACTCACAGGATGGACCATGATTTGACCCTATACTGTTAATAATATATAATTTATGTAAAAGTCTCCATTCTGATTCTTTTGAGCTGATATTCAAGTGTTTTTACTGCTGGTTGGAATGAAAATGTGCAGAATACCTTACTCAGCAACATAGAACACATGGAATGAGCAGGAATAAAATTACTTCATTCCATATGTTTATTTTCCTTCCTGGAAGCACTGTAACACAGAACAGCATTAAAGTGTGGAAACATGATAGGAAGAGAGGAAGCAAAAGTGTTACTTAGTAAAATAAGACAGACCATATGTAAACAAACACTTCAGTCCTGGAAACACTTGTGCTTATGAATAACTTTACATATATGAGTAGTCCTGCTGAAGTCAGTGAAATTATTTATGTGCAGGTGAAGGACCAAATAATTCTGTTGTCTTTTATTGTCAGGAACCAAGACGCCTCTTCTTAATCCCTAAATAGCCCTGAGAAGAAAGCAAGATGAATCACTAGCCAATGCCAGCATTATCATTGCTAGGCCCCAAGACTCAGGGCTGGGTGCCCAGCCAACAGCCACCACTCTTTGGATGCCCAGCTTGAGCCCCAGAACCTCCTGCATTACAATGTCCACTGCTTCCCCATCCATCGCCCCCCAGTGCCTCCCCTCCCTCCTTCTGTGGCCTCACACTCCAGGTCCATCCGGCCCTGCTCCTTGCCTCTTGACAACAGCACACTTCTGACCACAGCATCCTGGGCAGTTGCCCATGGTGCCAACCCATAAGGCTGGTCCTGCCAACACTCCCTCTTCTAAACAATGGGATGTTGCTAATTGCTTGAGTTGCCTCTGACTGATGACCCAATAATAGATGTACCATCTCCTGTACAACCAGTGAAAAACATGTAAGGCCCTATTTTCTTCTCACTTAGAGCCTTGTAAATCTATATGAGCCTCAATTAAATTAATGGAATTTCATCATGTGAAACTGTGATAAGAGAAAGCAGATTCAGGCCAAGAATCAGACAGCTTCTCTCCTTCTGTCACACTACCATCCTTGAGATCAGCAAAGACACTCAAAGCGAGTACCCTCTCAGAGTGAATGGGAAGAGGCTAGTGGTTGGGCATGCACTGTGAGGGTTTCTTGGCTGTGGAATTTCATTCCTCCCCCTCAGTCTGCAGGAGCCTGGATTTAACTTTGTTACACTGTAATTATTATTATTTATATTCTTGTAGCACCTACGAATCTCAGTCATGCACCAGGACCCCACTGTGCTATGAATTGTACAAACAGACAATTGAGAGATGGAGAAAGTATTCCAGTATAATTTTTAATTGATATTTGGTGCAGCACCTGAAAGTTTATAGCAGGATGAACAGGTTCTTGATTACAGTATTGTTGATGAATCTGCAATATTGTAAGAATTGTTGACCCAGACCCAGACCTGATCTTGTGATCTATGACGCTGTCTCATGTCTTGAGGGTGATTTTATGCTTGCTAGAGGTAACATGACATTATAGGAGTATAAGATTGACAGGAATGTATTGCTGATTGGCTTGGAACATGCATAGAAGGCAAATAGGTGAACGTTAGTAAATAGGTTATTAAGCTTGTTAAAAGTGCATGTTGCATTCCAATAAATGATCTTATAAGTGTAATAATTGATCAGGCTACCTGATGCTCCAAGTGTAGGGTGGGCGGTGGTTGATCTCAAAATAAATGTAGTCTTACTGTCTAATATTAAGAGTAAGTTAGTTAACTAATAGTTAGTACTTTGCCATTTAGCTATTGAGCTGTTTTCTTGCAATTGTAGGATAGTATGGAAGAATTAATACATTTTAACGTTAAGGAAACCCTGTCTGAGGGACGCAATACAAATAAAACTGTAACTTATGACAACTGGGAAAACTTGTCCATACCATTCATGAGCAGAAGCAGTAAAACAATAAAATAATAAAAAATCCTCATTACAATAATCACAATTAATTAGTAAACCAATAACAAGCCAACAATGAATAATGTAAGCTTTAATATATATATATATATATATATATATATATATATATTACTGTGGACGAAATTCTGCCTCTTCCTCCTCCAGGCTGATTCCAGTGGATGTGGGTAAAAGGATTAGGATTTGGGGAAACCACACAGGAAACATGCCCCTTGCATGCATTGACACCCTGCTCTGTGGGTACTCCCTGTGTACTGCTGTGCAAATCAGAGACCAAGTGTAGGGAAATGCATATAGTGAGGCAAAACTGTTCAGATTTGCACCAGGAGTTGTATAGTGTTCTTGTATCCTGATTGGCTGAGGCTGGACCATTTTAGTACACTACTGCTTCATTTGTAGCTGTGTCTCTTTCCCTCTCCCCTCCTGTCCACTGAGAAATAAAATGTAATAATCTCAGTGAATCTTTTCCTGGCAAACTATTTTAAATAAATAATCCAGCTCGATCCAGCACAGTGCTGGAAGGAAATGTTGCGCATCTTAGCTCTGATTTCCAGAAGTTCTGAGCACCCACAACTCTGGTTAACATCAGTGAAAGCAGTAGGTTATCAACACCTGAAAAAACAGGTCCATAAGCACAAGGTATAAAGTGATGAGCATGAGAGGGAGGTCATTGGCACCAGGGGAAGTAATGATGACAGCACTGCTTAATTGTCACCAGTTAACCCCATTTTTGCAGAAGGAACAAGGTCAAATAGGGGAGCACATAGAAAAGTGATTGAGAATTGCATTTATGTCCATGTCTCATCGGGCACATGCATTGTCTCTGCACACACCCTGTCCATTTTTATCCTGCAGTCTGGTGACTATGGGCTAGTCTGTGCTACAGAGGTGTAGATTAGCCCTAGTAGAGGCACGGTTTGTTGTCTATATGAGGTTTTTTTTTTTTTTTTTTTGCTGGTATAGTTAAATCACCTTCCAAATAGTAAGCTACACTGGCAAATGGACTCTTTTGCAGGCGTAAGCTTCATTTACCAGTATAGCTGTGTCAATCAGTGGGATGATTTTTTTCGCCACAGTCCTAACTGACTTAGCTATGCCGGCAAAACTTTGAAGTATAGACCTGGCTTTAGTAAGTCAGATCTGATGAACAGCTGTGCAAATAAGAGTTTCCGCTGTTTATTGATGTTTATTTCTCAGTATTAATAATAAGGTACAGGTAAAAGTATTAAACCAAGCAGCTGTCAAATTAACTATTCCTGTGTTATCTTTGATGTGCTACAGTAAGTGGAGCCAGCTGATTGCATATTCTACTTGCTTGATAAATTGCATTTTATTACAGTGGTTTACAACTGGGGATACAGCTCCGGGATGGATATTCCATTTGGATAGTTGCTGCTTTGTCTTCAGGTGCTATTCTAAAAGTATATATATTGATTTTCATCATGATTGCCCAGATATATATTTTGAAACTGCCCATATCATTTTACTGCTATACAAAAGAGTTCAGTATTAGTTAGCATTAATACATGGTCATGTTGGCCAAGATTTTCAGAAATAGGATCCCAAATTAACCTCCTAAATCCATATTTAGGTACTTCCCCAATTTTCCACGGTGATGAACCCTCAACAGTTCTCATAGATTTCAAAGTGAATTGAAGGAGGTGCAGTAATTTGAACATAGAATCATAGAAGATTAGGGTTGGAAGAGACCTCAGCAGGTCATCTAGCCCAACCCCCTACTCAAAGCAAGATCAACACCAACTAAATCATCCCAGCCAGGGCTTTGTCAAGCTGGGCCTTGAAAACCTCTAAGGATGGAGATTCCACCATCTCCCTAGGTAACTCATTCCAGTGCTTCACCACCCGCTCCTAATGAAATAGTTTTTCCTAATATCCAACCTAGACCTTCCCACTGCAACTTGAGACGATTGCTCCTTGTTCTGTCATCTGCCACCACTGAGAACAGACTAGCTCCATCTTCTCTGGGAACCCCCTTTCAGGTAGTTGAAGGCTGCTATCAAATTCCCCCTCGCTCTTCTCTGCTGCAGACTAAATAAGCCCAGTTCTCTCAGCCTCTTCTCATAGGTCATGTGCCCTAGCCCCCAATCATTTTCTCTGCCCTCTGCTGAACTCTCTCCAAATTGTCCACATCGTTTCTGTAGTGGGGGGTCCAAAACTGGACACAATACTCCAGATGTCGCCTCACCAGTGCCGAATAGAAGGGAATAATCACTTCCCTCGATCTGCATGCTCTGAATCTGAATGCTCCTACTAATGAAGCCCAATATGCTGTTAGCCTTCTTGGCAACAAGGGCACACTATTGACTCATATCCAGCTTCTTGTTCACTGTAATCCCCAGGTCCTTTTCTGCAGAACTGCTGCTTAGCCAGTCGGTCCCCACCCTGTAGCATTGCATAGGATTCTTCCATCCTATGTGCAGGAGTCTTCACTTGTCCTTGTTGAACCTAATCAGATTTCTTTTAGCTCAATCATCCAGTTTGTCTAGGTCACTCTGGACCCTATCCGTACCCTCCAGCGTATCTACCTCTCCTCCCAGCTTAGTGTCATCCGTGAACTTGCTGAGGGTGCAATCCATCCTATCATCCAGATCATTAATGAAGATGTTGAACAAAACTGTCCCCAGGACTGACCCCTGGGGCACTCCGCTTGATCGCCAACTAGACATCGAACCATTGATCACTACCCATTGAGCCCAACAATCTAGCCAGCTTTCTATCCACCTTATAGTCCATTCACTCAATCTATACTTTTTTTAACTTGCTGGCAAGAATACTGTGGGAGACCGTATCAAAAGCTTTGCTAAAGTCAATTTGCTAAAGTCCATCGCTTTTCCCATATCCACAGAGCCAGTTATCTCATCATAGAAGGCAAGCACGTTGGTCAGGCATGACTTGCCCTTGGTGAATCCATGTTGACAGTTCCTGATCACCGTCGTCTCCTCCAAGTGCTTTAAAATGGATTCCTTGAGGACCTGCTTCATGATTTTTCTGGGGACTGAGGTGACACTGACTGGTCTGTAGTTCCCCAGATTCTCCTTCTTCCCTTTTTTAAAGATACTTGCATCCGAGCACTGTTTTTGCCTTCAGGCCCTTATTTATGTGCCTAAGTATAGCTATGAGAAGGTCTTTTTAGGCACCCATTTTTGAAAATATTGGCCAAAACACAGATTAGCAAAGGATGCTTTTTTCATGATGTTGACTTAAAAGGCCATTTTGAATTGGAGAACTGCGGATATCAATGTTGGTGCTGAAATAAGAAAACAAGAGATAAGGGAGAAGTTTCCGATAGAACAGACACTTTATTCCTTTTTCCAAAAAGGGGCTCTGTTTATGAACAAACTGCAAATGATAGTGGATGATATAAAAAACAACAGAGGAACTAATGCTTTTGGTAGGCTCCCTGGACATGGAAGCACTACTAGGCATTTTTTTCATTTGTTTGTTTTTCTTTTAATATTAAGTGTTAGTCCCCTCAGCAAAATATGCAACTGTGTTTACATTTTGTTAGCAATTTTAAAAAGGCTTTCTCTGTCGGGTCTCTTGTTAAAGGAAATAGACGTTTTAGATCTAGAACCTAAATTTAGTATTTTTTTGTGCTTTATGTATAAGGCTGGTGAATATTGCAAAAATATTTCTGCAAATATGCATTCAAAGTTTCAAACCAATAATAATATATTCACTGGACTAAATACTCATGGAAACAGCAACTTTTTGGTAACTTTTGGAAAATGCCATAAAAAGAATTATGAATATGTAAACACGAATAGTTGCTCAGAAATCTTTTTTCTCTGTTTTCCATTCATTCAGTGAGGGTAGAGGAACTTATCATCTGACCATATGCCAAATTAAATCCCTCAAATTTGGCACATTGAATATTCACAAGAGGATATTCATATAAAGTGTTTATTAAATAATTCAGAGAAACAAATAAAACTCATGAAAATCACAACTGTCTCAGGCACAGTTATATTTGATCCATGGGTTCATGATTCTTTGGTGCATATTCAGAAGTGCAGTGCATCTTTAGGCTGTGTTCCATTACAGAGCAGTGGTGCACAAAATTATGTGTGTGTGTTGACAATATAACTCATGGCTCTTCTCTGAACCCTCTTCAATTTATCAACATCCTTCTTGAATTGTGGACACCAGTATTGTGGGCACAGTATTCCAGCAGTGGTCACACTAGTACCTACTACAGAGGTAGAATAACTTCTTTACTCCTAGTCAAGAGTTCTCTGTTTATGCGTCCAAGGATTGCATTAGCCCTTTTGGTCACAGTGTCACATTAGGAGCTTATGCTCAACTGAGTATCCATCACAACTCCCAATTTTTTTTCAGAATCACTGCTTCCCAAGATAGAATCTCCCATTACGTAAGTATGGCCTACATTCTTTGATCCTAGATGTATACTTTTACATTTAGACATATGAAAACACATATTGTTTGCTTGCTCCCAGCTTACCATGTTTTTCTAAAAGATATGCTCTATGAATTATTTTGGGGAAGGTCTATGGCCTGTGTTATTCAGGAGGTTAGACTAAATGATCACAATGGTCTCTTCAGGCCTTGAAATCTATGATCTCATGAGCCTGCACTGAGTTTAGTATCCAAGGATTCAAACCAATCAGCAGAGAGGCTATGCTTGTATTTGACAAGAGGGCATAGATGTGATAACAGACAATAACTGTTTTTGCTAAGCTGAAACAACTTAGTTATGTATCTCTTGTTGAAACAGAGTTGGACTAGTGCCCAATCAGAATAAAGATAAGATAAGACAAGTCTTGCCTTCAGCTCTGGAGATGAAGAAATAAAACTGGAGAAAACTGGACAGCTGAGAACTGAGAGTACAAGAAAAATGCACTGAATATCTGTGCCTAGTCAAGTACTCTCTAAAAGAAACTCTAGTACCCTAACAGTTGCATAGAGCCATTACTCAGCAAATGGTCCCATTAACTTCAGTAGAATCACTTGTGCAGTCAGATGCTACTCATAGTGTGTAAGGGTTCCAGTATCTGGTCATCAGCTAGTTAATATTGTAAAGTGCTTTGAAACTGGTGTAGAGTATAATTTTCAGCAGTTCAGAGCAACTACAAATGCTGTTGAAATCAATGTGAACCACAGGTGCCCAGCACCTCTGAAAATCAGGCGCTAGTATTTCAGGTCAAACCCACAAATGCCGAGGCATCCTAATTTACTGGACATTTCTGAAGAATTTGGTCTAATATTTTAACCCTGATAACACTGTTTGAATTAAATGTTTTGAAATTTCCACAGACCAACACCCTCCAACATTTAAAAATGAGAACAGTGCTTAAAGTTAGATTCCTAAGTCCATGCCAAGGCTACGTGGCCTGATTTTCAAAAGGTCCTGAGTGTTCAGCAGCTCCCATTAACTTCAGTGGGATTTGCTTGGTGCTCAGCACTTTGAAATTCAGACCATTTCTTTAGGAACCTATACCTGGACTTTAAACTCCTATTTTTGAAAATCTTGTCTCACGTGTTACACACACTTTACAGTATTTTTATATTTTGAAAAGTCTGGGAATGCTCAAATTAAGTTAATTATCCAACATGGCTATTTCTTCAGATATTTAGGTTAAAAAAATCTATAAAGTCAATAATGCACTCATGGGAAATGTTCCAGCCACTGGGGAAGTTTTATCTTTCCTAAACCAAGGGACAAATATGAAAAGCTTTGAAACCCAAGGTTTGGGGGCATTTTTAGACCTTTTTCTTTTCCCATTCTCGATGGAACATGTTTTCGTTAACACAAAATGAGGCAGACTTAGGAGGCAATGATGTTGCAAACCTGAGATTCAGTCTAATTTCTACCATATGGTGTTTATGTTTGTATCATCATCCTTGAAACAAAGGGTAGAACTTCCCAACTTGTTTTTTTATGCTAATTTCTGCTTTTTCAGAAGATTTAAGTGGTTGACTTGAATCCCATAAGTTTCATTACTTTTTCCCACTACTTTTTTTTCTAACCAGCTTTCACATTTCCAACATTGCATAAAATACCCATTTATAATTATGTTTAACCTTTGTAAAGCCTCTGGGTATAGTCTTCTCATTAATCTTTAACCTGACAAGCCTTGGGGGTTGTGGAATTGGCTAAGCCATGTATTAGAAGCACAGAGACAACAGTCTAGAGGTACAAAAGGGGTAATTAAGAGGAGGTATGAAAGGAAATGGAACAAAACTAAAGGGATATGATTATATTATGGTAGATGTCAGACAGCAGCAGGGACAATGGAATGCAAATTATTATAGGCAGAGTTCAGGAAATAACATTTTTTAGAACAAAACTAATTTAATCAGACCCTATTTTACCCAAACAAAAATAATGTGCACTAAATTAGATCTAAAATACAGTCATATTAATAGTGCAGTCACATGGGCAGTTTTAAATATATTGACCCTATTGAGTTTTTTTTTTTAAAAGTGACATGTTTTAATAATTGTGTGAAGATACCAAATAATCCTGCACAACTGATTAAGAGAGCTTTAAACTAGGAATTTGGGGGAGATGGTTGGGAGAGGTCCAGGTAATTGGATTTTAATATTGAGAGGGAAGAAAACAAAGTAATAAAGGATTCAGCCATGGGCAGGAAAATGGACGTAAGGAGGAAGGGCAGTGTGGATACCAGCCTAATAGGTCATACTGGCTTTAGAATGTCAGTGCCTAATAGGGTACAGAATGTGAGCGAGGCCAAACAGCAAAAATTAAGATGTTTGTACACCAATGCGAGGAGCGTAGGTAACAAAACGGAGGAACGAGAGCTACTGGTGCAGGAAGTGAAACCAGATATGATAGGGATAACAGAAACATGGCGGAATAGTCGTCATGACTGGACTACAGGTATTGAAGGGTATGTGCTGTTTAGGAAAGACAGAAATAAAGGCAAAGGTGGTGGAGTAGCATTGTATATCAATGATGAGGTAGACTGTAAAGAAATAAGAAGCGATGGAATGGATAAGACAAAGTCCGTCTGGGCAAAAATCACACTGGGGAAGAAAACTACTAGAGCTTCCCCTGTGATTGTGCTTGGGGTGTGCTATAGGCCGCCAGGATCCAATCTTGATATGGATAGAGCCCTCTTTAATGTTTTTAATGAAGCAAATACTAATGGAAATTGTGTGATCATGGGAGACTTTAGCTTCCCAGATATAGACTGGAGGACAAGTGCTAGTAATAATAATAGGGCTCAGATTTTCCTAGATGCAATAGCTGATGGATTCCTTCATCAAATAGTTGCTGAACCGACAAGCGGGGATACCATTTTAGATTTGGTTTTGGTGAGTAGTGAGGACCTCATAGAAGAAATGGTTGTAGGGGACAACCTTGGTTCAAGTCATCATGAGCTAATTCAGTTCAAACTGAACGGAAGGATAAACGAAAATAAATCTGCAACTAGGGTTTTTGATTTCAAAAAGGCTGACTTCCCTAAATAATTTCCTTAATTTTTGAAAGTGGATTGGATTGAAGAATTTATGGATCTAAAGGTGGAGGAGGCCTGGGATTACTTCAAGTCAAAGCTGCAGAAGCTATCAGAAGCCTGCATCCCAAGAAAGGGGAAAAAAGTCATAGGCAGGAGTTGTAGACCAAACAGGATGAGCAAGCATCTTAGAGAGGTGATTAAGAAAAAGCAGAAAGCATACAGGGAGTGGAAGATGGGAGGGATCAGCAAGGAAAGATACCTTTTTGAGGTCAGAACATGTAGGGACAAAGTGAGAAAGGCTAAAAGTCAAGTAGAGTTGGACCTTGCAAAGGGAATTAAAATCAATAGTAAAAGGTTCTATAGCCATATAAATAAGAAGAAAACAAAGAAAGAAGAAGTGGGACCACTAAACACTGAGGATGGAGTGGAGGTTAAGGATCATCTAGGCATGGTCCAAAATCTAAACAAATACTTTGCCTCAGTCTTTAATGAGGCTAATGGGGATCTTAGGGATAATGGTAGCATGACAAATGGGAATGAGGATATGGAGGTAGATATTACCATATCTGAGGTAGAAGCGAAACTCGAACAGCTTAATGGGACGAAATCAGGGGAGAATATTCATCCAAGAATATTAAAGGAATTGGCACATGAAATTGCAAGCCCATTAGCAAGAATGTTTAATGAATCTGTAAACTCAGGGGTTGTACCGTATGACTCGAGAATTGCTAACATAGTTCCTATTTGTAAGAAAGGAAAAAAAAAGTGATCCTGTTAGTTTGACATCTGTCATATGCAAGGTCTTGGAAAAAATTTTGAACGAGAAAGTAGTTAAGGACATTGAGGTCAATGGTAAATGGGACAAAATACAACATGGATTTACAAAAGGTAGATCCTGCCAAACCAACCTGATCTCCTTCTTTGAGAAAGTAACAGATATTTTAGACAAAGAAACGCAGTGGATCTAATTTACCGAGATTTCAGTAAGGCGTTTGATACCATGCCACATGGGGAATTATTAGTTAAATTGGAAAAGATGGGGATCAATATGAAAATTGAAAGGTGGATAAGGAATTTGTTAGAGGGGAGACTACAGCGGGTCATACTGAAAGGTGAACTGTCAGGCTGGAGGGAAGTTACCAATGGAGTTCCTCAGAGATCAGTTTTGGGACCAATCTTATTTAATCTTTTTATTACTGACCTCGGCAGAAAAAGTGGGAGTGTGCTAATAAAGTTTGTGGATGATACAAAGCTGGGAGATATTGCCAATTTAGAGAAGGACCGGGATATCATACAGGAGGATCTGGATGACCTTGTAAACTGGAGTAATAGTAATAGGATGAAATTTAATAGTGAGAAGTGTAAGGTCATGCATTTAGGGATTAATAACAAGAATTTTAGTTATAAGCTGGGGACGCATCAATTAGAAGTAATGGAGGAGGAGAAGGACCTTGGAGTATTGGTTGACCACAGGATGACTATGAACCGCCAATATGACATGGCTGTGAAAAAAGCGAATGCGGTCTTGGGATACATCAGGCGAGGTATTTCCAGTAGAGATAAGGAGGTGTTAGTACCGTTATACAAGGCACTGGTGAGACCTCACCTTGAATACTGTGTGCAGTTCTGGTCTCCCATGTTTAAGAAGGATGAATTCAAACTGGAACAGGTACAGAGAAGGGCTACTAGGATGATCTGAGGAATGGAAAACCTGTCGTATGAAAGGAGACTCAAAGAGCTTGGCTTGTTTAGCCTAACCAAAATAAGGCTGAGAGGAGATATGCTTGCTCTCTAAATATATCAGAGGGATAAATACCACGGAGGGAGAAGAATTATTTAAGCTTAGTACCAATGTGGACACAAGAACAAATTGATATAAACTAACCATCAGGAAGTTTAGACTTGAAATTAGAGAGAGGTTTCTAACCATCAGAGGAGTGAAGTTCTGGAACAGCCTTCCAAGGGATGCAGTGGGGGCAAAAGACCTATCTGGCTTCAAGACTAAGCTTGATAAGTTTATGGAAGGGATGATATGATGGGCTAGCCTAATTCTGGCATTAATTGATCTTTAACTATTCATGGTAAACAGGCCCAATGGCCTGTGATGGAATGTTAGATGGAGTGGGATTTGAGTTACTACAGAGAATTCTTTCCTGGGTATCTGGCTGGTGAATCTTGCCCACATGCTCAGGGTTCAGCTGATCGCCATATTTAGGGTCGGGAAGGAAATCTCCTCCAGGGCAGATTGGAAGAGGCCCTGGGGGTTTTTCGCCTTCCTCTGCAGCATGGGGCATGGGTCACTTGCTGGAGGATTCTCGGCACCTTGAAGTCCTTAAACCATGATTTGAGGACTTCAGTAGCTCAGACATAGGCGAGAGGTTTATTGCATGAGTGGGTGGGTGAGATTCTGTGGCCTGCATTGTGCAGGAGGTCAGACTAGATAATCATAATGGTCCCTTCTGACCTTAATATCTATGAATCCAGCCTCAATGTGCCCCCGGGACAGACAATGTCACCTGGACAATAGTAATTCTGAAACTAAGGAGCAAACAAGGGACCGCTTAGTAATAATTCCAGCTTTGTAGGCTACCAGCACAGAGCCCAGATAGGGTCTTCTGAGTGAGTTCAGGAGCTGGCCAGGGGAGAGGAAGCAGGGCCAAGATTCAGAATATTGACTTCTTTGAGGATCATTTATTTTCCCAACACCTCAGAAGGGGCATGCTAAGGTTATGGAAACTGATTTAGCTTTCAGATTGAAGTGGCTCAGTAATATCCCAATTCTGCTAACTTTATGTGCATGTGTTGTTCCATTGCCTTTAATGGGACTCTTCACATATTCAAAGTTATATACTTGCTTACGCACTTTCCTGCATCAGGCCCTATCACTCTAAAGACTTGAAGGGATGATTCCTCCCTATTTCTTTGAAGAAATCCCCATCACCCAATGGAGATCTCTGGACTGGGCTCTAGCAGCTGGATTTCCACCCAAGAGAAGTTCACCTCAGACTTCTGAAACAAATCCCATTCATGACAGAATGAAGCAGAGTTGTCCGGCATTGGTACATTGAGGCTGATAGGGTGGTTCAGAGACCAGCATTTCAAACCTTGTGTTTTTGTTGTTGTTTGTTTTTTAAAGGCCAAGCTTCTGGAATCAAGAGAGACTCAGCTGTCATTAAAAAAAAAAAAAAAGCTATCATTTAAATAAAAAGTTGGTTTTGTCCTCAATTTGTTCTTAGGGCTGCAGTTTGAAAACATGAATGCTTAAGACACAAACATCAAGAGGCAACGAAAAAGAACCCAATATCTATTATTTTAAAGAACTCCCATGATTTGTAAATCACTTTAATTATGGTGGGAGGAGAGGGGAGTTTAGTTTATGAATACTTGGGTTGACAATACTGAGAGCCACATAGGTAGGGCCCTACTAAATTCACAGCCATGAAAAATGCATCACGGACCATGATATCTGCTTTCTCCCCTGTGAAATCTGTTTTTTTGTGTGCTTTTCCCCTATACTATACAGATTTCACAGGGGAGACCAGCATTTCTCAAATTGGGGGTCCTGACCCAAAAGGAAGTTGCAGGTGATTCACAAGGTTAGTTTAGGGGGATCAGGGTATTGCTGCCCTTACTTCTGTGCTGCTCTCACAGCTGGGCTGCCAGAGAGTGGTGGCTGTTGTCCAGGTGCCCAGCTCTGAAGGCAGACCCCCAGCAGCAGCAGCGCAGAAGTAAGCGTGGCAATGCCATACTATGCCAACCCACCCTTACTTCTGCACTGCTGCCTGAAGAGCTGGGCAGCTGGAGAGTGGCAGCTGCTGACTGAGAGCCCAGCTATGCAGGCAGCAATGCAGAAGTAAGGGTGTGTGACATTCTGTACCTTGAGGGAATACCCTGCACCCCCATATTATCCTTATAATATGATTGTGTGGTATCCAGTGCAAAGTTTGTCATGTCAGATGTCTTTGGAAGGCTCATGATGCACTGAGCTTGTTGTTATAGTAATATTATAGGTTGTAATTTCATGTATATAGTTATGAGGCTGAAAATGGGTCCCCATGACTTAAAAAAAGCCCAGACAAAAAATCTCCAAGAGCAGAGGTGCAGTTCACACCTCATCAGGGCATGTATGGGACAAACCCAGCCCAGCCTCACAGGACACTGGCCTAGGCAGCAACAAAGGATCTGTTGGACTCTCCAGCGAGTCACCCCCTTCCTTTGTTCAGTTTGGGACTGCAATGAGGTAATGCTCACCTGACTCTGAAGGAGGGGAGAGGGGGCAAAGCCAAGAGGGAAGAAAGAACATGATACAAGGGAGAGACGTTAGCCAGGCCCTTCCTATCTCTTCCACTTCCATCTACAGACATCACCACAAAGCGACTGAAGCGCTGATGAAAGGGGAGAGCCTGGCTGAAGGGAAACCAGCCAGCCTGAGGTGAGAAGCATCTAAGTTTGTAAGGGCACTGAAAGTGTTAATCATAGAATCATCAAATATCAGGGTTGGAAGGGACCTCAGGAGGTCATCTAGTCCAACCCCCTGCTCAAAGCAGGACCAATTCCCAACTAAATCATCCCAGGCAGGGCTTTGTCAAACCTGACCTTAAAAACTTCAAAGGAAAGAGATTCCACCACCTCCCTAGGTAGCACATTCCAGTGCTTCACCACCCTCCTAGTGAAGAAGATTTTCCTAATATCCAACCTAAACCTCCCCCACTGTAACTTAAGACCATTACTCCTTATTCTGTCACCTGCTACCACTGAGAACTGTCTATATCCATCCTCTTTGGAACCCCCTTTCAGGTAGTTGAAAGCAGCTCTCAAATCCCCCCTCATTCTTCTCTTCTGCAGACTAAACAATCCCAGTTCCCTCAGCCTCTCCTCATAAGTCATGTGTTCCAGCCCCTAACCATTTTTGTTGCCCTCTGCTGGACATTTTCCAATTTTTTCACATCCTTCTTGTAGTGTGGGGCCCAAAACTGGACACAGTACTTCAGATGAGGCCTCACCAATGTCAAATAGAGGGGAATGATCATGTCCCTCAATCTGCTGGCAGTGCCCCTACTTATACATCCCAAAATGCCATTGACCTTCTTGGCAACAAGGGCACACTGTTGACTCATATCCAGCTTCTCATCCACTGTAACCCCTAGGTCCTTTTCTGCAGAACTGCTGCCTAGCCATTTGGTCCCTAGTCTGTAGCAGTGCATGGGAGTCTTCTGTCCTAAGTGCAGGACTCTGCACTTGTCCTTATTGAACCTCATGAGATTTCTTTTGGTCCAATCCTCCAATTTGTCTAGGTCCCTCTGTATCCTATCCCTACCCTCCAGCGTATCTACCTCTCCTCCCACTTTAGTGTCATCTGCAAACTTGCTGAGGGTGCAATCCACGCAATCCTCCAGATCATTTATGAAGATATTGAACAAAACTGGCCCCAGGACCGACCCTTGGGGCACTCCACTTGATATCGGCTGCCAACTAGACATGGAGCCATTGATCACTACCCGTTGAGCCCGACAATCTCGCCAGCTTTCTATCCACCTTATAGTCCATTCATCCAGCCCATACTTCTTTAACTTGCTGGCAAGAATTCTGTGGGAGACTGGGTCAAAAGTTTTGCTAAAATACATCCACTGCTTTCCCCTCATCCACAGACCCAGTTATCTCGTCATAGAAGGCAATTAGATTAGTCAGGCATGACTTGCCCTTGGTGAATCCATGCTGACTGTTCCTGATCACTTTCCTCTCCTCTCCTCAGAAGTGCTTCAGAATTGATTCCTTGAGGACCTGCTCCATGATTTTTCCAGGGATTGAGGTGAGGCTGACTGGCCTGTAGTTCCCCGGATCCTCCTCCTTCCCTTCTTTAAAGATGGGCACTACATTGGCCTTTTTCCAGTCACCCGGGACCTCCCCCGATCGTCATGAGTTTTCAAAGATAATGGCCAATGGCTCTGCAGTCACATTCGCCAACTCCTTTAGCACTCTCGGATGCAGCACACCCGGCCCCATGGACTTGTGCTCGTCCAGCTTTTCTAAATAGTCCTGAACCATTAAGATCATCTTAGAATGCGTTTTGCTTTTATTTCATTTGACCAAATCCGACTCATTGTGCTTTGACTTATAATTACTTGAAATCTATCTTTATAGTTAATAAATTTATTTGTTTATTCTACCCGAAGCAGGGAATTTGGTTTGAAGCTTGTCAGGGACTCCCCTTGGGATAACAAACCTGGTACATATCAATTTCTTTGTTAAATTGATGAACTCATACAAGCTTGCAGTGTCCAGTGGGCATAACTGGACACTGCAAGATGGAGGTTCCTAAGGTTGTGTCTGGGACTGGAGATATTGGCTAGTGTCATTTGATTGCACAATCCAAGGAGCAGCTTACATGCCAAAGGCTGTGCGTGAACAGCCCAGGAGTGGGGGTTCTCACAGCAGAGTAGGGTAAGGCTGGCTCCCAGAGTCAAGGATTAGAGTGACCTAGCAGATCATCAGTCCAGATAACCCCACAGGGGAATGTCACAGGGTGGCAATACCATACGATGCCATCCATACTTCTACACAGCCAGCAGCCACCGCTCTCCAGCTGCCCAGCTCTGAAGGCCACATCACCTCCAGCAGCAGTACAAAAATGAAGGTAGCAGTACTGCAACCCCCCTCCAATAACTTTGCACCCCTGTCCCCACAACTCCTTTTGGGATCAGGACCCCTACAATTACAACACTGTGAAATTTCAGATTTAAATAGCTGAAATCATGAAATGTAATTTTTTAAATCCTATGACCATGAAATTTACCAAATTCACAGTCCATTTTGGTTGGGCCCTACACATATGCCTATGGCAGTGGTTCCCAAATTCGTTCCGCTGCTTGTGTAGGGAAAGCCCCTGCCGGGCCAGGCCAGTTTGTTTACCTGCCATGTCTACAGATTCGGCCGATCGAAGCTCCCACTGGCCGCGGTTTGCTGCTCCAGGCCAATGGGAGTTGCTGAAAGTGGCGGCCAGTACATCCCTCAGCCCGCGCTGCTTCCAGCAGCTCCCATGGGCCTGGAGCAGCGAACCGCAGCCACTGGGAGCTGCGATTGGCCAAACCTGCGGACGCGGCAGGTAAACAAACTGGCCCAGCCTGCCAGGGACTTTCCCTGCACAAGCGGCGGAACAAGTTTGGGAACCACTGGCCTACAGGAAGGTCTGGGAGTCCACTTCTGTCAAGTCCTTGCATGGGATATACAAGGGAGGGAATCTCCTTGCATACTTCCCCACTTCTGTGCAGTCACATAAAGGTCTATCAGAATGAACCCTGTATATTTACATTAATAGTTTTACTTATATATATAATTGTGTGTGTGTATAGTACATTTTATGAATGATATTTTACCTTTAGGGAAGGAAAAATATTTGTCCCCTAAAAGGGAAATACAACCTTAAGCATGATACACATGTTGTAAATTTCTCAGTTTATTTAGCTACTCCCTTGGTAGGAGAAAAAGGTCATACTTTTTATTGTGAAAATAATGCCTCTGAATTTACTTTTAAATTAAATTGCTTTTTAAAAAAGTAGCAAAAACTTTAAGAGGCTGACAATTTATAGCTTTGGAAAGAGTGACAAGATGCACAATGTGGAAGTGGTAAAATTTCCACACAGAATTTCTAGCGCATGGAAAATTTAACAGCTTTGATCTGAAAATGAAATAAAAAGATTTAACATTTTAGGTTTTTCTTTTTGGTTCCTTCATAATAAGCAAAACCTGACAAAAGGCAGTCCTGCTCTCCTTACCTACAACCTGCAGTTAATGGGCCTATTTCCTAGCTTTCAAGGCCTGAAGGTACCATGATGATCATCTAAACCTCAGACTTATGTGAGTAAGACAAGCTATGTATGGCCCATACACTGGAAAAAGTTATCAAAGAATGAAACAGCAAAACAAGGAAAACCCTCTACTGTGATTATTTCAACCTTTATGTACTCCTCTTACCCAAGTTTTAAGCCAGTTTAACTCTGAATTTTCTGGAATTATACCAGCAGAAAACCAATTTAACAAATCAAAGAATCAGGTCCTGGTTTTGAATGATCAGTGTAAATAAGAATAACACTGACTTCTTTTGCCCCTTTACACTGGAAATTTTCATTCGTTAGCGAGATGCAGAACGTGTGTAGGTTCCTGTAGTACATATGCATGCTTTGTTTACCCTACTTAACTCTTCAGGGCATCCACTTTCCCAAGAGGAAGTAAATCAAATCTAATAGAAAAAAATGCTTACTAAATTTAACAAATAACTAGAAGATACTGAAGTTGGAATAATAAATGTAACCAATACATGAACTCAGGATACAACTGTAAGGCAATTAGGGGAAACAAAAATGGGTCAGAGTGGAAAAAAAAGAAAAGAAAATATTGTGGTTTTTATGCTATATTTATTAGCTGTCTAGGTCAGCTACTTTATATCTTTCTAATCATCTGTGTAAATAAGACTAGCAATGTCATATTCTTTCATTCCTGTGCTATGCTGACAATTTTCATTGCTTAATGAGATCGACTGTTTCTAAGTTCTACATATGTATGCTCAGTCTAGTCAACCCTTCGGGGCATCTGCCTTTCCAGGATGAAAAGAAACAACAAAAAACAATTTATAGTGAATTCAACACATAAATAGGTTATGCATGGAGAACTTCATATTTTCAGCTGTAATGCAATCATAGTTAGTCTCAGGGAAATCTCTGCCTGAAGTGCAGTGTGGCACTAAAAGGTACACGTATGCTATGTGGGGTTGACATCTTTCTCCAAAGTCTCTGGCGTTGCCTATTGTAGGAAACAGATACTGGATTAGATGGACTTTTGGTCTACTCTGATTGGGCAATTCTCACAGAAGCCATCTTCTCCTTATCTTGCCTATGACTAGATTTATTTAATTCCTTAGAAATACTCTTGGGAGGAAAGCAAAATTTGGCCAAATATGTTTTTATATTGGTGCAGGGGTGATGAGTAGATCAAAATGATGCCCAGCCCCTCTAATTTATGTAATGCTTAATACGTATAGTCCTCCATTCTATTTTGGGACCCTATAAGCAGCAATCCCTATGGGTACCAACCTGCAATTTACAAAATAAAGTGTTTGCCCAGCAACCCTGAGCAGGGATCCTTTCAGGAGGCTCCAGAAAGGCGGAGGGCCCTCAGGCCTCCAAAGGTCTACCTAGCCTAAGTGTCCACGACATCCAACTGGGGCTGGGCCAGAGAAGAAGGGTAAGAATTCCTGACCCAGGGGTTGCTCTAGTATGTAACTGAGGCCAATTGCAAACTCAGGATAGCTTGCATGTGATTGGGACTGTCCAGACTTGTGCACTCAACCTGGTCAGGCATAGTGTTTAAGAGAAGGGAGATGTGTGCTGGGAGTCAGCTTCCAGAGCAGGAAGATATGCAGATCCCCTGTAACTCTCTGAGGGAAGGAGAGCAAAAAACTCAGGACCCAATGTGTCTTAAGGTACACCATAGAGCCACTGAGAGGGAAAAATAACTGGACTTTTGGAGTGCTTCAGGAGGGGACAATCTACCGAATTGACCTACAGTCAATTACAAATGTCACAAACCATTTATTATAGAATCAGATATGCTATTTAAACACACATACCTATAAAATCTCAGAAATGCAATCAAAATGTTGTCTCTGACTTTTTAACACCAGTAGCTGCTTCTACCTTTGCTCTCCAGTAACCCCCCTAGTGTTACATTTGCAGAGTTCTGAAATGCTGTTGTCAAAGGCTGACTTGGTAATTTGAAATCCACCTAGAACACAAATGCCTTTTTGCTGTCCCTTAGTCTACTTCTTTAATTCTTCTTTTCAATAATTTCTTATTCACATAGATCAGTTAAACAGATGAAAGGAGAATAATGTCTGTCTGATGCTTCTGATTAAGTTAATACATATTTAATTGTTGCAATTAATATGTACCTGTTAAAGTCTCCCTTTTGGTGGTTGTACCTGATCACACAGCTTAAAGCTTATGACTCTTGAATCTAACCTCCTTACTCCTGACCTATCTCCTTCTGTTCTGTTCTATATCTCAGGTATCTGACAGATAGGTTTCTGTCAATTTAAACTTAACATGCCCCAGACTCATCTACTGATCTTTCCTGACAATCCTTTTCTCGCCCCTAGTCCTTTTCTGTCACCACCACCATCCTACTCTCCCAGCTCCACAACATGGCCATTACCTTGAACTCTGCCCTCTCTGTGGATTGGCACACCCAAGTTGTTTCCAAATCTTTTAGTGTCTTCCTCCATAGCATTTCCAGGATGCAGCCTCTTCTCTGTCTGCCCTCTTAAAACTTTGGCAGAGACCCTAATGAGCAGTTAGGTAGCTGATGTGCTGTAACTGCTATTTATTGTGTGGGCTAGTATTATCTCACTGTTTCCTTTTGCTTCCCCTGTCTATTTGTTGCACAGTGATGCTGGAACACTTTTTATAGTGGGGGTTATGAAAGCCAATGAAACTGCAAATCCCCATTTTTACCTCATGCCCCCTCTTACCTCTGTCTTTGCCCACCACAAGAGCTGGGGCCGGGAACAGGGCTGTGACTCTGAGAGGTGAAGACGTGGACAAGGGGGCTGAACCTGGGGCCAGTGTGAGAAGCTATAGGCCTTGTGGCTAATGAGGATGTTTCATTTATTGGTGTATGTAAAGGAATGCATAGTGTTCAAGCATCACTCTAAATGACCCTCTGTGAATGTTTGGCAGTAAATTCCTGAAAAGAAAATAGGCTAGAAAAGTGCTGTTAACTCATATCCCCATTTCACCACTCCATGCAGCTCATATTCTCTTATGTCTCAATTCATTTAAAAAATCTTGGGCGCTTGGGACCAGACTAAGGCAGACCCTTGCATTGCTGCACAAGGTGGATTGGGATAGGGAGCGTACCAGGAGCCTTCCACTTGTATCGTGTCTCTGTGTAGGGAATGCGGACAGTGGACCATATCTTCAGTACCTGCACTCTTGAACACAGTGACTGCTTCCTGCTAATGATCCATAGGCCATTAGCCACCCCAAAGGGGAAAGGTAGGAGATGGCACCATGGTCATTTCCCTTCCCTTCTACATTGTCTAGAAAAAATTGCCAGACATACTAGGAAGAACATGCTGTATGATCCTAAAGGATGATGTGGCAGCTGCTCTTCCCATTTCACAGCAGGGAGTTCCAGAAGCTAGCTGAAGAATAATGGCTTCCAGTGCTTCTGCTGCTGTGGTGTGACATCTTCTATTTCCCAGTGCAGGCCTGGAACAATATGGCCCTCTATACTTGTATAATTAGTAAAATAGTCAATACACTACCAGTTTATATGAGTAGCACCATCTGGGCACCCTCTGGCCTTTTTAATTCTCAGGCCTTTGCCTTTGGGGAATTCACTTTTCTGCAAATATTTTCTGTACCTCTCCCAGCATCCAGCTCATGACTGCATCATCTATTGAAAGAGCGTTGACAAGCACAAGATTTTCCAATTGGCAAATTATATTAATTGTTTTCTGTTCAGGAAGGACTTAGAAAAGCACTGAGTTTGATGTATTATTATAAGTTATATTGGGGTTGAGAGAGACTTTTTTATCTCTGAGAACATCTATATTCAGAAAGGCAGGAGGCCTTAGCAAGTGCCAGAGCTGCCTTCATTTCTTCTCTTTTTTCAATTCCTTTTTTTTTTTTTGGTTGGTTTTGTTTTGTTTTAAGCACAGAGTTTGAGTTATACAATGTCAAACAAACTGTGGTGATGGGGAGAAAATACGAGTGTGTTGGTGGGCAGAGGCACCCAAAGCTATGCAGTTTGCAGCCGCTTACAATAGAAGCCACTAGAAGTCTACTTTTCTCACACATATCAGAAAAGAATGAAGGTAGTTTAGATGGTAACTGTTGGCAAATACTGATTCCCTCCCACACACACCATGCCTGATTAGCCTGACAAACTCATCACCACAAGATATCAATAAGGCAAGAATTTAGTGGGATTCAAAAAAGGATTGGCAAAAAGAAAAGGAGGACTTGTGGCACCTTAGAGACTAACACATTATTTGAGCATAAGCTTTCGTGAGCTACAGCTCACTTCATTGGATGCGCATCCGTAGCTCACGAAAGCTTATGCTCAAATAAATGTGTTAGTCTCTAAGGTGCCACAAGTCCTCCTTTTCTTTTTGTGGATACAGACTAACACGGCAGCTACTCTGAATAAAGGATTGGACATTTGTATGGATAATGAGAATGTCTAGAGTCACAATAGCCAGATTATTTTAAAAAGAGGGGATATAAATCCTTGTATGTCAGGGCACAAGCCAACCTTTAAATATCAGGATTTAGAAAATAAATTTTCCCTGTGGCCAGTCATCACTTAACTGCACTGGTGACTATGGAGGCATGATGAGATGGACCATGGTTCTGATCTAGTATGGAAATTCCTGTTTTGATAACAGAGACTATACTAATTTAGTTTTCAGCTATTTGGTGGCGAGGGGAGACAATCTACTACTAAGTTTTACATTTTGTAAAAGCCTTATACTTGGCAGCTCTTCCTCCCTACTCTCCAGCCTGACTGAAAAACCACCAACTAACAGGCTCTCTCAGATGGGGGTGGGTGCACAGAGCAGCAAATGGTGCTTGTGCACTTTTCAACTAATTTGAGGAACCAATAACTGTTGACCTTACATAATAAGTCACATTGGCTTGGCATTCTTCCCCCACCCATCCTTGAATCATGTCGGACTGGAGGAAGAAAAACATGCTCAGGGATGAGTTTTAGTAAGACAGGCTCACAGCTGTTTATTGTGCAGCTGCCACATAATTTCTAGACAAAGTACAGCATAAATAAAACTATTTACTGGAGACAGACATAAATCAGCCATTGTGTGTGTGTGTCTTAGTAGCAGTTAGAGTTTTAATTTCTGCCCTGTGCCATTGGTAGCATGTCCAGCATATTTGTCAGGAAAACAATTTTTTATCTTACCATTTTCCTTGATCACAGCAAGGGGAAGCATTTGTCTGGAGGAGTAGCATGGGATTCTTTGCTAAAGGAAAGAGACCACGTTTCTGGGTAGATAAAAAAAGGATCATCTTAAAATAAAGTGAAGGGGAATAACTCTTTAGAGCTACAAAAAAACCCACAACCCTCATAAGAGATGGGTTTGCCTTTGCAGTGTCCTCAGACTGTAGGGATGGGACACGGGTGCCCCACTTGCAAGCGTCACAAGCACCGTGGAGGCCAGTGCTAAAATGCTGCTGTAGTAGCATGGCGCATAATCCAAGGTTCATGGAAACTCTGGGAAAACTCCATGATCAAATCGGGTTCGGATCAGGTTCATGGCATCGTCTCCTGCCGTGTAGACTGTGGACAATGTATAAAAGAGCAGATCCCCAATGTAAGGGGACATCTACACCGCAAATTAAGGTGCGACTATCGTGGAGATATGCAGTGTGGTTGTAGCTGTTAGTATACAACGGAGCTGGGTATGAGGGCTTTGGGCTGTAGGAGGGGCGCAGGGCTGGGACAGGGGTGCAGGATGAGGTCAGGGCTCTGGGCAGGGGGTGCAGGCCCTGGGGTGGGGCCAGGAATGGGGGGTTTGGGATGCAGGAGGGACTCCAGGTTTGGGGGTCTCAGGGATGGGGCAATGGGGTGCAGGCTTTGGGGTAGGGCTCGGGATGAGGGGTTTGAGGTGCAGGAAGGGGTTCTGGGTTGGGGGGTTTCAGGGCAGGGGATTAGGCATGGAGTTGGGGTGCTGACCTACCTCCAGTGGTTCCTGGTCAGCAGCACAGTGGGGGTGCTAAGGCAGGCTTCCCGCCTGTCCTGGTACCTTGGATTGCACTGCCCCCCGGAAGCGGCCAGCAGCAGGTCCGGCTCCTAGGCAGAGGCTCTGCACAGCTCTCGCCCACAGGCACCCCCCCCCAGCTGCCATTGGCCGGTTTCTGGCCAACAGGAGTGCGGAGCCAGAGTTTGGGGCGGGGGCAGCACTCGGAGCCCTGTGGCCCCCTTGCCCAGTGTTCGGAGCCCTGTGGCCCCCTTGCCGCTGACCGCTTCCGAGGAACAGCGTGGTGTTGGAAGAGGTAGGCACTAGCCTGCCTTAGCTGGGCAGCACTGCTGACAGGACTTTTAACATCCCGGTTGGTGGTGCTGACCAGAGTGACTCATTGCATTACATGCCGTGACCCAGTACGGTCATGACCTGAACTTTGAAAAACGCTGTTCTAAGGGACCATTCAAGGTACAGTTGCCTGTTAACACCTCTCCTGTCATAGGACAAAAAGAGGGGGTTAAGGGGTTATAGATTGTTGTAGTTAGGGTGACCAGGTAGCAAGTATGAAAAATTGGGACGGGGTGGGGGGTAATAGGTGCCTATATAAGACAAAGCTCCAAATATCAGGACTATCCTTATAAAATGAGGACATCTGGTCACCCTAGTTGTAGTAAGCCATAAAGCCAGTGTGTCTGTTCAGCCCATGATTTGTAGTGTGTAGCAGACTTATGAACTTAAGCTCCCATGCTCATCTTTTGAAAGTGCAGGTTTCCTTTGTGGATGAAGACTGGTAGGTCAGATCTAGAGTGATTGCTGTGTGAAAGGTGTTCACCCACAGATGGTTGGGTGTTTTTGTCTTTTGTCATTTTCTTTTGTGAGTTCATTCAAGACTGGAGAGGTGTTAACTTCATTCCTCTGATGGTTAGAAACCTGCATCTAATTTCAAGGCTAAACTTGTTGTTGGCCAGTTTATATCCATTTGTTCTTGTGTCAGCATTGGCTCTTAAACATGAGGGACCAGGAGTTATTTAAGTTATCTCTCTGACGTATTTAGGGAGAGCAATCATATTTCCCCTCAAGGTACGTCTTCACTACCCACCAGATTGGCGAGTAGTGATCGATCCCCGAATCGAAACCTGTACTCCACCTTGGCAGGAGTAAGCGGAGTTGATGGGAAGCCGCCATCGTGAGGACGGCCAGATCATTCGAACTAAGATACTTCAAATTCAGCTATGCGAAAAGCGTAGCTGAAGTTGCGTATCTTAGTTCGAAACTCCCTCCCCCCCACCCTGCAGTGTAGCCCAGGCCTCAGTTTAGGTTTGATTAGGCTAAACAAGTCCAAGCTCCTTAAGTCTCCCCTCATAAAATAGGTTCTCCATTCCTCTAATCAACCTCCTAGCTCTTCTCTTCACCAGTTTCAGTTTGAATTCATCTTTCTTAAACAGAATTGGACCCAGTATTCCAGATGTGGTCTCACTAGTATCTTGTATAATGGTACTAACACTTCCCTGTCTCTGCTGGAAGTACCTCAACTGATGCATCATAGAATTGCATTAGCATTTTTCACAGCCACAGCACATCAGCGACTCATAGTCATCCTGGGATTGACCAGTACACCCATGTCTTTCGCCTGACACATTTATAGCAAAAATACTTGTTGTTAGTTCCTAAATGTATATGCTTTCACTTTGCATTATTGAATTTCATCCCATTTCTAATACTCTAATTTTCAAGGTCGTCCAAATCTTTTTGTATGACATTCCAATCCTCCTCTGTATTGGTAATACCTGCTAACTTTGTGTCATCCATAAATGTTACTAGAACATTCCCACTTTTTGTGTGAAGATCAGTAATAAAAAACGTTAAATAAGATTGGTCCCAAGACTGATCCCTGAGGAACTCTACTAGTAACCTTCCTCCAGTCTGACAGTTCACTTTTCATCATGACCCTTTGTAGTCTCCCCTTTAACCAGTTCCTTTCCCACTCTTTGAGTTTCATATTAATCCCTATCTTCTCCAATTTAACTCATAATTTCCCATGTGGAGCTGTATTTGGTGATTTGTTGAAATCCAGATAAATTAGATCTACTAGATTTCCATTGTCTAGAAAATCTTCTCAAAGAAAGAGATCAGGTTGGTCTGGCATAATTTACCTTTTGTAAAGCCATGTTGTATTTTATCCCAGTTACTATTAATCTCTATTTTTGTAACTACTCCTTTTTTCAAAATTTGTTCTAATACCTTGCACACAAGATCAAACTATTACACCTGTAGTTTCCCACATCATTTTTCCTTTCTTAAATATAGGTACTATATTTTCAATTCTCCAGTCATAGGGTATGACTTCCAAGTTATGGGTTCATTAAAAATCCTTATCACTGGGCTTACAATTTCATGTGCCATTTCCTTTAATATTCCTGGATAAAGACTATCTGTGCCCCCAGTTTGTTCCCATTAAGCTGTTCTAGTTTGGTTTCAAGCCTCGGATGTGGTAATTTATTCTTTCATTACCCACACTGCCACTGTACCCAAATTCTTCATTACTCTTATTAAAACTGAGGAAAAGTATTTGTTTAGGTGCAGAGCCATACCTTGATTATATTTATTCTCCACCCCATCCTCAATGCTTAGTGATCCCACTTCCTCTTTCCAGTTTTCTTTTTATTTATGTGGCTAAAAGAATCTTTCACTACTGGTTTTAATTTCCTATGCAAGATCCAACTCTGTTTCGCTTTTGGACGTTCTCACTTTTTCCCTACGCTTTCTGATCTCTGAGACGTAGCTTTCCTTGTGAATCCATTCCTTCTTCCATTCCTTGTAGGCTTTCTGCTTTCTCTTAATAACCTGTTTGTTCATCCAGTCTGGTCTGCAGCCCTTCCCTATGAATTATTTGCCTTTGTTTGGATGCAGGCTTCAGGTAATTTCTGTAATGTTGATTTAAAATATTTCCAGGCCTCCCCCATATTTAGATCCTTGAATTTTTCAGTCCAGTCCACTTCATTAACTAACTTCCTTATTTTTTTAAAGTTTGACCTTTTGAAATAAAGGACCCTAGTTTCAGATCTGGTTTTGTTTATTCTTCTATTCAGTTTAAACTGAATTAACTCTTTGATCACTTGAACCAAGTTTGTCCTCTACAACCAGTTCTTCTGTGAGATCCTCACTACTTACAAATACTAAATCTAAAATGGCATCACCTCTGGTTTGGTTCAGTAACTTTTTGGTGAAGAAATCTGTCAGCTATCACATTCAGGAATATCTGGGCCCAACAATTATTAGTAGCACTTGTCCATCAATCTATATCTGGGAAATTAAACTCTCTCATAATCACAAAATTTCCAGTAGTATTTATTTCATTAAAATATTAAAGAGGGTTCTATCATATCCAGATTGGATCCTGGGGGTCTGTACAGACCCCAAACAGTATCCCAGTGGATCCTCTGTTACCATTCTTCCCCAAAATGTTTTTGACCTAAACAGATTATGTTGTATCTATTCCATCACTTCTAATGTCTTTATAGCCTACCTCATCATTAATATATAATGCTATCTATTACCTTTACCTTTGTTTCTGGTTTTGCTGAACAGTACATACCCTTTAGTACAGGTATTTGATCATGTTTCCATTATCACTATATTGGTTTTGTTTCCTCCATTTTGTTACCCAGGCTCCTTGCATTGGTGTACAACAGCGGTGGGCAACCTGCGACCTAGGGGATGCATGCGGCCCATCAGGGCAATCTGATTGTGTGGTGCAAGACATTTTGCTGACGTTGACCATCTGCAGGCACGGCCCTCTGCAGCTCCCGGTTTGCCGTTCTCGGCCAATGGGAGCTGCGGGAAGCGGTGGGCCGCAGGGACGTGCTGGCTGCTGCTTCCCACAGCTCCCATTGGCTGGGAACGGTGAACCGCAGCCACTGGGAGCTGTGGAAGGCCGTGCCTGCGGATGGTCAATGTCAGCAAAATGTCTCGTAGCCCGCAATCAGATTGCCCTGACAGGCCGTATGCGGCTCGTGGGCCGCAGTTTGCCCTCCACTGGCGTACAGTCATCTTAGTTGTTTCTGCTTGGCTTCACCCAGATTCCTGGCCCTATTTGGTACAGTCATTTCACTGCCGGTATCACCTATCTGACTGTTACTGTCATTGATACTGGCACTATCTTTTCTTTTGTTGCTCCTTCTCCTCCACTCTGTTGTCCCTTTCTGTGGGATGTCCATATGATTCCTATACTGTGCTATCTCTATGTGCAAACCAGCTGGTGACCTAGTGCAAGCTTAAATGTGTTAAAAGACTTGAAACTCACTCAAATTGTAGTGATATAGTAGAATATATTTGTGTACCTGGTTGTCCTTAGAGATGTTTAAAAAATACTCTCCACGCAGATATGTTGATAATAAAACAAATCATTAGAACATAAGAATGGCCATACTGGGTCGGACCAAAGGTCCATCTAGCCCAGTATCCTGTCTTCCAACAGTGGCCAATGCCAGGTGCCCCAGGGGGAATCAACAGAACAGGTAATCATCAAGTGATCTATTCCCTGTCACCCATTCCCAGCTTCTGGCAAACAGAGGCTAAGGACACCATCCCTGCCTGTCCTGGAATCATTCCTCTTTTGATCTGCTAAAGAATGAGGAATATGATCTTACCTCTTCCATTCTTTTACATATATAAGATCCAATACTGAGGAAAATATTAATTAAGATGGAAGGTTGCCCTTTATGATTTAATATTTCACTAGATTTTTAAAGCCTACATTGAAAGAGAGTGGATCTGTTAGATCTGAAGGGTCTGTTTTACCTCAGGAAATAATCTTGAATTTAGGTTTATACTTTTGAGGCAACCTCAGAAAAGTCTTAGATGAAATAGTAGAAGGTGGAGGAGTCAACATGAATGACTCAGAACCATTAGCAACACATGGCTGAATTTCTTATGGACAGACTTGCCAATAATGTCTTTCATGGAAAATTAATGCAGGAAGATTAATGTTATGAGAGAACACATTCTCCCAGCTGGGATTTCCTTTGTCTTCAACCATTTTGTTTTCATTAAAGACTTGTTTCCAATTCAGTCTTATGGGCAAGATAAAATGGCTTTGAAGAGAAGAAAACTGGGCCAATTTTTTAAAGGATGCTTGACGTTAGGATCCTAAATCCATATTTAGGTGTCTAAATATGTGACCTAATTCTCAGAAGTGTTGAGTGCTCAGTGGCTCCCATTAACTCCAGCAAGCATAAATAAAGTCAAAGGAATTAAGAGAATAACAGACTCATTAACAAGCTGGAGGGATTGATTTATGAGGAGATACTGAAAAAATGGAGTATGTACAGCATGACTAGACAATGCATAGCAGACGATAGAAGATCTGTATACAAGGTTTTGAACTGTGTAAATACTAGGAGGGATAGGAATTGTTTAGAATGGTCCAAGGGAGCATAACTTGAAATAATGGAATGAAAATGAGCTAAGAAAAATGTAGGCTTTACATCAGAAAACCTTCCTGTGAGGTCTATTAGTCTGCTGTAATCTCCCTAAGGAAGCATTGGAAGCCCATCACTTGAATAATTTAATACTAGACTGGATAAAGTATTTGAGAATATACCGTAGGGAACAATCCTGCACTGACTTATTACGGTTTATAGCTGGTAAGTTACATTCCTGCAGTGTGCAGAATTTCCACTGAATTTGGGGGTCAGGCTGTGAGGAGCTAGTGTGTCAGTATAACATGACAAAATTCCAGTAGACCTTACCAGCTCTTCTCCCTGCACTTTAACACACCCCTGTCTGCTGCTTTCCCTCTCAGTGCATCTCCAACAGACTGCGCTTGGGGAGATGTTACCCTTTCTGGAGCAATGTGCTTCTCTTCTTACAGTCTGCATTGCTAGATAATGGTCAAAATTTAGTGCAATATAAGCAGAAGGTGAGAAGGCTGTTATTTCTACTGCCAACACATGTTAACAGCCCTAAATCAGCTTTGATCTAATAATCTAGGGTCTAATAAAAATCTATTAAAAATTGTTTTCAAAAGAATTTGAAATAATTCTGATATAGTCCCAAGTCATGTCTCAGACTTATTCAAATAGCATTATTAGCACCATAGTTTTCTGCATTGTTATTTCGAGAACACAGGGACAAATTAGCCTTGTATTTACCATTGCCAGGTATATATTCATTATGAAATCCTCAGTTTCAGAGAAGGCTATTTTAATAATGATCCATTGATTAGTGGCACTGAGTTAATGTTTAAAAACATAGTCTAATATATATTATTAAGATGCTATATATCTATAGATTACTTTAACTTTTAAGTCCATTAACTATGAGGTCTTTGACCCATAATGTGCTTTTTTTAGGCCAGAACATGCACACACAATCTCTTGGCTAATTCTCAATCTCAGATTAATTTGCAGTGAAGTTAAGAGTTCAACAGATTTGATTTTGCAGTCCACAGTATGGACAGGACTAACAGACAGATGGATGTTAAAAGCAGGGTCCAGATCCTTGGCCTCTGGCATGTTCTTTTTGCACTGCCCTGTTGTGCAAAGAGGAACATGGCTGCTGGGAAGCATTTTCCAGGGTATGGTCAGAGTCTTGCAGTCCAAGGCCAATGGAGGAACACCTAGGAGGTCATTGACATTGGTCTAGTTTGAGTACACCTGAGGATGCTCTAGCTTATGCTGGGTTGGGGGTGAGAGAGACTGCTCCCCAAGGATTAGGGAAACACAAAAGCATCTTGAAGTACAGCTAGATTGGAGCTGAGGATCTGGCTCTAGATTTCTTTTCAGAAGAGGTGGCAGTTTAATCATACTGGTATGTACATCCTTCAGTCTGAAAAAATGAGTTAGTTAAATATTGTAGAGCCCTGAGTATTGTATGTCTAATGATATGTCTATTATATGCCTAAACTGCTGCAGCTGCAATCAGTGGAAACTTTTGAGCTGGATGCCTCTTCATTTACAAAACAGAGGGACGTTAGTTGAGCATTCTCCATGAGGTGCCCTCAGCACAGGAAGAAACTTTCCTGTTCCAAAATAGACTGGATCTGTTTTGTAATATATGGCAGAGCTGCTGAAAGGAGTGAAGGACCAAACTAGAGTGAGCCTCTACAGACCTGGAGTCAGTTCCCTGCTCTGCCATAGACTTCATGCGTGACCTTGAACAAGTCTTTTAGCCTCTTTGCCTCAGTTTCTTATCTATAAAATGGGGGTAGTACTTCCCTACCTCACAGAGGTGTTGTGAGGATAAAGCTTTAAAGAATGTGAGGTGTCAGACCCTATAGTAGTGATGGGCAACCTGTGGCCTGTCAGGGTAATCAGCTGGCATCCCGCGAGACAGTTTGTTTACATTGACCGCCCGCAGGCACGGTCACCCTCAGCTACCAGTGGCTGCAGTTCGCTGTTCCCCTTGCTGATATTGCTACTTATTGAAGATATTTGTGCTTGAATAGAACTTTTTTTTTTACTTTAACAGCTCATTTTCTATTTCTGCCTGATCCTACTTATGTGTACTGTCCTACTGAAAGGTTTCAGAGTAGCAGCCGTGTTAGTCTGTATCGCAAAAAGAAAAGGAGGACTTGTGGCACCTGAGAGACTAACCAATTTATTTAGTCTCTAAGGTGTCACTAGTACTCCTTTTCTTTTTGTCCTATTGAAATCACTGGGCTAGACTCTTCTTTCGGTTGCTCTGGGGTAAATCAGTGGAGCAAAGTCAGCAGACTCACTGGCTCTTTAAGTACTCTTTAATCTCTCAGAGAAAGGTATAGCAACAACCACTGACTGGAAGCTGAAGGCAGATACATTCAAATTAGAAATAAGGAACCCATTTCTAACAGCAGGGTGATTAACTATCAAGAGAAGTGGTAGATTCTCCATCTCATGATGTCTTCAAATCAATACTGGATGCCTTTCTGGAAGATGTATTTTAGCCAAGCACAAGTTATTGGGCTCATGCAGGGATAACTGGGTGAAATTCAATGGCCTGTGATATACAGGAGGTCAGACTAGATGATCTAATTGTCCCTTGGAGTCTTAAATTTCATGAATCTTTGGAACTTTGAACTTTACTAGCATAACTGAAAGGAAAAATTGCCCTATGATCTGTTGTCATGATGCTAATAATTGTGCTTTGACAAATTCACCAGCATAATTTTACTTCATGATTCATGTTTAATAAAAGCTGGACCGAGGGCAGAGGGGGAACCCTTTAAAAATCATTTCAGAACTGAACAAAGTGTCAGGACATACATTCTAGGATGGGCAAAGTTTTGCAGAATTTGAGGGTTTGTTAAAATTTCCAGCTGATTGTTGGGTTCATATAATCTGTCTGAATTTGCAAACTTACTTTTCCTGTCATTTAAATCCATGCTTTTCTGATAAACAAAGCAAACATATTGTTCTAATATAAAGGAAAGCTATGCAAGCTAGGCTGTCACAAATGAGTGTTCTGGTCCTTTGATTATGTTTTCACAGTGTTGGGGTTTTTTTATACTTATGGTTATGTAGCTTAGAAGTCACAGGAATACAATGAATACACAATGTACAGCACTGTAGGAAAAGAATTATAGTGGTATGCTAATCACTTCTGTGTTAGGGGAGCACAGCTAAGATATGTAAATAAACCTGTTCACTGCAATACTCTAAAGAGCTAGTTGTGCAGGAAATAAACATCTGGTGAGAAGAACTCTTGATGATGCGAGATATGGTAGTGGATTTCCAGATTTTCAAAATACTGTCCTGACCTACAATCTTTGAAAATAGGGGCATTTTTGGCATCTCTCTTCAATATTATTTCTACGGTTGGAGGTTTAGAAAGGAGAGCAATGAAAACAAACCAAAACTGTATGATGTCAGAATGGAATTCTGTGTGTTCTATGGTATTATAAAAATAAATCTGGTTAGCATCGTTAAGATTAAATGGTCCTCGTAGCTTTAGAACTTTTGGCTAAATTTTCAGACATAGGTGACAAATTTTTTATGAACCATATTTGCACATGTTAAACCTGCATTTGCATGTGCATAGAGATGTTTAGATGGTTAAAGTCACACCAGTCTCCATTTTTATACAGGCATTTTACCTCTTTCTTGTGTGCAAATGCCCTTTTTTCACACACAAATGTGTGTCGCAAAGACCATGGATTTGGCATAGGCAGCTATATGAACAACTGAAAATGTGGTTCTTCATGTACAATAGCCCTCCTTATCTTCTGATATTGCTGTGAATCCAGGGTAACTCCACTGAAGTCAGCAGAACTGCACTGGTCTAAACCCAATGTAAGTGAGAGCACAATCAATTTCTACACCAATACATTGCTTTATGAATTACTGTGCATTTGAAATTTACTTTTATTCTTTTCTTAGTATTTTTCAATTATATTTAATGCTCATAAAACTGAGAGGGGAGTAATAACACTGGCTTGAAACAGACAAGGAATATGCAGATGCTTTGCAAGCTTCCCCACACAGCTATGTCATTAAATCTCAATCTGGCCCTGGAACACCCCTGCTATTTCAATTTGCTATTCCAGTCCTATCTCGTTTTTGAGCAGTGATTGAAAATTTTGCCAGTGTTTACCTTTACCTTTTAAACTGACAGGTATGGACAGATAATATGTTGCTGTTCAAGGACTGACAGGTGTGACTAACCCACTGAAGGGGAAAAAAATCCATAGCTTTTACACTGATCAGTATTGGCACTCATTAGAAGGCAGCTCATCCCAAAAGCTAGATCTTGCCTGATGTGAAACTGTATCTGTAACCACTTTCAAAAAGGACACTGCACATTTATTAAATTTGAAACAGAACCATTACAATCAACAAAAACCCGAGATTTTGAAACTATACTTTCCAAATATCTTTCTTTTTTGAATTGAGGTTATTCTGCTGACAGATGAATGCACCCTGAGCTGAATGTGAATAGAACTACTGCAATGATCAGTGACTAGCTAACTGATACACCATGCAGACCGGCTCTCTGCATGGTCATGTCTAGGAACGTCTCCCAGACCTGGTCCTACTTTTTCCTAATTAAAAGTGGTAATAATTATTTTACTGAATCTAAATTGTATACCCTTATTTGACAAACTTAATTTCAAGTGTGACCTATCAACTTAATTGTACATGGATGCTGGGCACAGCTCTACAGAAATTAGAGCAGACGGAGATGTTTTGCAATATTATCCAGAGGGGTAGAGTGAGTAGGGAAAAAAAAACCCCACAAGATAAGCATTGTAGCTAGTGAGGTTTTCAAATAGTCTGGAATGGAACCAAAACAAACTCCACAGAATACTGGATTCAAGGCTAAGATTAAAAATAAATGTTTGATGGAACTTCAACATTTCATGTCGATGTGGTTTGACTTCTGAAACCTAACTGGGGGAATTTCAGAGAGTGAAATTGAAAACCCAGAAGTTGCTTTAATTGTCTGAATTTTTAAATAATAATAAGAATACCTAGCTCCTATGAAGCACTTTTCTTTTATACATCTCTAAGCACTTTACAAAGATGGATAAGCATCCTTATCCTCATTGCACAGATGGAGGCATGGAGAGCTCAGCACTTGTACTCAACACTTGACACACAAGTAAGATGAAAACCCGAGGGTCTACATAGGATATGACATCATCTGAGGAGGGGTGGTAAAAAAAAATGGAAACTGAATGGGTTAAAGTTTATGGTGGGGTGATATAATGTCCTAGATTGCTGTGTGTTCTTATTAAAACTGGATGGAATTTTTTGGACATTTTTAGTACAATTAGTTTTTTTTTTTTTATTTTTGGTATGAACTGAGATTTTGATGGTTTGTTCTGAGTTAGGCGAAAAATGTCTGAAATCTCAAAAATTCTCAGAGGATGGAAAAATCAGTTTCCCCTGTTGCTCTGTTCTATCAAGGCACTGAGTTTGAATAGTACCTATGTAACTATGAGATATATTATGTGGCAGATCCACAGCAGGTAAAAATTTTCATAGTTCCACTGATGTCAATAGAGCTAGAAAAGTTTACACCAGCTGAGGATCTGGCCCCAGCATAGCTGCAGTGTTTGAGTACTCACACAGCATTGCTTAAATTCCTAAAATCCCATCCCAGAATTCACTGGGCTCTGAATAAAATGAGGGGAGGGCAGGGGTTATCTTTGTTCAAAAGAAACCTCCAGGAATCTGAATGTGATGTCTTCAAGAGCCACTCCATGGGACTTTGGATTGTGAATTTTTTGGTGTAGGGGCTGTGTCTGACTAAATGTTAATACAGTGACTAAATCAATGGGGCCCTGCACTTAATTATGGCCATTGGAATCTATTGAAATAATAATGCTGATGATGTGTGTAGCCCCTCCTCCAAAGCGTGACTCTGGTCTCATCCTTAGGGCTTGCTGCTTAGAGTGGCTTCTCCTCTCTCCTTGCATGCATTGTGTCCTGGGTTCTTTTTGTGACACCTGGTGCCTCCACCCAAGGTAATTCCTCACTGTGCCTGAGATAAAAGAAGTGCTATCCTGTGGGAAAAGGAATAATGCTACCACTGTTGGCAAAGAGTATAAAACCCAATGCACAAGAAACATCAACAAATCCACAAATTTCTGACCTCCCAGTACTCACAAGTCTTCCCAACCCCCAGCTCCCTCCCTGGCATTTTCTCAGACAGATGGTACACTGAGAATAAGTCCTATTGAGTTGAGTGCTACAGCACACTGAATATTGGCCATGTTAAACAAAAACGGTCCCCTTACTATATCTTTGACCCTGGGTGGAGCAGGGTCCTTTCCTGGCTTCCTGGTCTGGAACCCCGAGGATCTAGTTCTCAGTAGCTGGTGCTGGCTTGGATCATTGCCACTCTGGATGTTGGTCTTCACAGAGCTTGAACAGCCTTACCATGCACTAGAACCCACAGCACGTCAGTGACTTCCTTTGCAGGGGGGTGCAAGACTCCCTGAACTGTTTTGCTTCTCTTCCAGCTCCCAGCAAAAAAGCTCAAAACTTTAACTAAACCTTGTCTCTTTATCAGGCTGTCCTCTTCCACGGAGGGAAATGTGTCAGAGAACTCTAGTAGCCATTATTGTTTACTCCATAGTGTTGGCCCCTTAGAGACTGAGTCCAGAGTTTCAGGAGCTGGCAAACTCCAGTTGGGGGTTACTCTTGATTGAGTTCCTGCTTTTCTTTGGGAGGAATAACTGCTTGTTTTCTATCAACTGTAAAGGTTACTATACTTATTATGAAGGATAAAACTACAGACTAGTAAAAAATATGTGAGGGGAAAAAAGAAATGTATTGCAAAGTGTGTGTAGTCAATAGGGCAAAGATCAAGAGTAAGGACTGCTCACATGAGTAAAGGTTAGTAGGATTGAGTCCTTACATTGTGCTTCTGAGCCTTACCTGAAAAGGATTTGTACGTTCATTTGCATTTGTAAATTCAAAAGAGAAAAAGAAGTCACCGTTCACTAAAACTTCACAGGCAGAAACCTACTGTGTGCTAGGAATAATAATGGAGCATATCATTTTTCACATAACAAAAAAAGAAATCTAGTAACTAAAATGATAGTAGGAAACTTCACAAAAGTTGCCATTCTGGAAATAGCTTTAACGATTTAGGGATTGTTGTTTTTTTTTCCTCTTAATTAAAATGTGTTTTGTAGATTACTGTGTAAATACAATAGGACAGAAAAGAGAGAAATTCCAGATTTGAGTAGTTAAGGGAGAGTAATAATATGATGTGTCATTTTAATCTAAAATATATTTTCTCTAACCTGGAGCCTACTTCATTACCTTCTTCCTCCTGTGTTAGTGGACTTTCCCTCTTTATCTGTGTCAAAGGACTACAGATTCCACACAATAGGATGAGATCCTTAGAACCATATTCTGCTAACGTTTCACTCATAGCACTCCAGCTGAAGAATGGAACTAAACTAAAGACTGTGAGTATTGTAATCTCCAGGATTGACTACTGAATTTTTTCTTTGTCTAGGGATGAAGCCCAATGCCTTGAAAGCCACAAACTGATACAGAATACAGCAGTCTGCCTGCTCAGTAACACACATTGCCAGAAATATACCTCCCTGCTGCTTTGCTTTCTGAACTGGCTTCCTATGGAACACAGAATCCAGTGCACAGTCTCTGTTCTGAATTGTAAAGTGCTGCATGGGATTGGCCTTAACTACATGAAAGTCTGGTTTTCTCTCCACAACTATAGCCTCACTTAAGTCTTACTCCAGTGGAACAATGAAACTGTTCATCAATAGGGGGAGATTTGTGACCACAGGAAACAGAACGGACATAGAATGTTAGCATGAGAAGAAGGCAGAGTCACCAGGGTAATGAAGGGAATTAGAGGAGTGAGAATAGGACAGGTCCATCAGAAATATGAGAGGTTGTGGAATTGGCAAGGGCCACCAGGGATGGTAAGTAATGGTGGTAAGAAAAGGGTGTTGTGGATTAGGATGAGCATGTTGTTTAGTGGCAAAAGAAACTGGGTGTATGAAGGAGAGCATGATACTTGAGTTGAGGGCCTCACATTAGCAATTTGTACATCTGCATAGCGTTATGTCCTCTGTTTGGCCCTTTGACTATGGGACTTATCCAAAGCTCATTGAAGTCAATGGAAAGACTTCTTCTGACTTCAAAAGGGCTTTTGGAACAGACCTTTATTTTGGATTTCCTGTGACTTTTGGTGGGTTTTCTGAGGGAATTACAGGTCTGTTTTGGTTTTCACTAGCTGAAGGTAGCTATAATACAATTGTCTATTATAACATTGAAAAAAATTATAATATAAGGAAGCACAATCTAGGAATGTAAATTCTTGTATACCCCATACTCAGGAATAAAACTTAGCAATGGCCCCAATAAATCAATAAGTGGACATAACCCAAATATCTACAAGTAGATATAAGGTGTTTGTGAATGAAAAACCATATCCTCTAATAGATAATAAGAAAGAGTTGAACAGTAGGATATCTGAACACAATGGTAAATCAAGAAACAGGAAAGTTTTACCATAGAAAAAATATCACTACAAAGTGGAATTTATATTGCAGTTTATTTCACAAGCAGAAATCCTAGCTACCCAGCTGAGGAAAAGATTGAAAATAAAATGAAATGTAATACAGATTTTTTCCCTTGAAAAGTATTGAAGACAAGAAAATGGAAACTATATATGTCGCTCTCTCTCTCGTACTGATGTTTTTTGGGTGTACAGATAAAGAGAGAAAGACAGTAAAAAAGAACAAGGTAGTGTATAATGATGCAAAGGTTTTACTGGCATAAATTTGGGGAGGCAGGGCTGGCTAAGGGAGATGTACTATAAGCTCAGGCCTAAGGCCCCTAGCTTCTGTAGCTGTGTGATTACGTCAGAATCTTAGCTTATATTTCAGAAAAAAAAGATAAGTGTCTAGCCCTAACAGTTGTGAAGAAAAACTTGAAAATGTAACCCAATGCAGAGATGTCTACCTTAGTCTGCAGATAGTCTGACAATAGGACTGAGTTGGGGGACTATATCATGTGTCTCAATTGGTACCTCCAAGACTCAATGCTCTGGAGTTTCCACCAGCACCTCTCCAGCCAACTTTGTGTGTTGAAGGAGGAGAAAAGTGCAATAGGCCAGGTCTACCCACACACCAATAGCTGCTGGGGTAAATACTGCGGGTTACCTGCTGGCAGTCTTGCTTCTCTGAAGTGAATAGAGATGACTTGTTGCTGCCCTGCTACTTCTGAGGGGAGGGAGATCTCTCCTCAACTCCTGGGAAGGAAGAAGAATCCCCTACCCCTCCAACATGTGTGGTGAGGCCCACACAACATGTTCTGTTCTGTCCTGTTGCTTTCTGTTCTGCTTAGGTGCTTATACTGCGCTCATCACTATAGAATCCAAGGGCCAGATTGTCAGAGGTAATTAGGTGCCTAATAACGTAGCTAAGCACCTAATGGGACTGATAAAATCAACAGGAGATGGGTGCTTTTGAAAAACCTACTGTGCCGATTTGCCTCTTTAGGCTTCTAAATATTAGAGCTGTGCGGTAAACAGTTTTCCTATCCAGTGAGAATTTTTGAGATTTTGATATTTGTTCCTATCACAAATTGGGGCAAAAAGTCAAAATACTGAAAAAAAATTCAAAATGATAACCTAAAAAAAAATGTTTGTATTAGTTCTTCTAAGCTTTTCATGTTGATAATTTCAAAACATTTCAATTTTTACTTTAAAAAAATTAGCCTTTTTTCTTGAGCATATGGAAACTAAAATTTCAAAGCAAAAAGTTGTTTCAAATTGGAAAATAAAAATTTTCATTTCAGAAGTGTGGAAGTGGAAGATTTTGACAATTTTAAAACTTTTTTCCCCCCAAAAAATTTGATTTGGGAGATTCATTGAAACCAACCCTTTCTCATAAACAATTTAGGTTTTGATTAATTGGCATTTTCTAATGAAAATCTGTTTACCTATTGATTTCCTGACCAGCTCCACTAAATACCTTTAAAAAACTGACCCTAAATTCTTTCCAGTAGTTCATGTAGTGATGTAACTAACCTCTGTCATGTGTGGTTTGTTCTTTCTCGCATTTTCTACCCTGGGGGAACATGGGAGTGGGAATGTAGTGCAATCCAATTTTGAGAATTATTCACATGTGGTGAATCTGTAAGTAGCCTATGCAGGTCATCCCTAAGAAATACTAATACAGTTTTCGGCACCAATTGACCAAAGGTCTTTAGTGCGTTCTTAAATCCATCACTATTGGAATAAGTATTTAAACATGCTCTTATATGTAAGCCCATTTTAAGTCTTGTCAATAGGACTTAAGCCCTTGCTTAAGGATTTTGCTGAATTAGGATGTCAAAGCCTCTGTATAACTCCAAACCATCATATGCTTGTTTGTTATGAATTTTTTTCTGAAAAATTATTTTACAGTATTTTTCAACAGTTACAAAATTCTTCTTACCACTTTTTTATATAATTTCTGTTGCAAAGCCAAGCTGCCTTGGTAAAATGCCCCAACTATACATGCCTTGGGGAGAGAAAAATGACAAAAAATAGACCAGTCAGTGTACCTTCGATATCTGGGAAGAGACTGGAACAAATTATTAGACAATCAATTTGTAAGCACCTGGAAAATAAGATGAATTTGTCAAGAACAAATCATGCCAAACCAAACTAATTTTCTTCTTTGACAGGGTTACTAGCCTTGTAGATATGGGGAAAGCTGTAGATGTTATATATCTTTATTTTAATAAGGCCTTTGACACAGTCCCACATGACTTTCTCATAAACAAACTAGGGATATGTGTTCTAGATGAAATTACTATAAGTTGGTTACACAAGTGGTTGAAAGACCATAGTCAAAGAGTAGTTCTAAATGGTTCATTGTCAAACTGGGGGCGATGTATCTAGTGGGATCCTGCAGGAGTCTGTCTTGTTCCAGTACTATTCAATGTTTTCATTAATGACTTGGATAATGGAACGGATAGATTATTTATACAATTTGTGGATGACACCATGCTGGGAAGGGTTCCATCCACTTTGGAGGACATGATTAAAATTCAAAATGACATGAGAAATTGGAGAATTGCTTTGAAATCAACAAGATGAAATTGAATAAAGGCAAGTTCAAAGTACTACACTTAGGAAGAATAAATCAAATGCACAACTACAAAAAGGGGAATAACTGAGTAGGTGACAGTACTGGTGAAAAGGATCTGGGAGTTATCATGTATCACAGATTGAATACTGAATATAAGCTAGTGATGTGACTCAGTTTGCCAAAGGCTAATATCTTTCTGAGCATTGTTAACAGAAGTGTAATATGTAAGACACAGGAGGTAATTGTTCTGCTCCACTTGGCACTGGTGAGTTGTGTGTCCAATTTTGGGTGCCATGCTTTAAGAAAGATACGGAAAAATTGGAGAGAGTCTAGAGGAGAGCAACAAAAATTAATAATGGTTTGGAAAACCTGACCTATAAGGGAAGGTTAAAAACACTGGGCAAGTTTAGCCTTGAGATAAGAAGGCTGAGTGGGGGACCTTGTAACAGTCTGTTAAGGGCTGTTGTAAGGAGGAGGGTGATCAGTTGTTTTCCAGGTCCACTGAAAGTAGGACAAGAAGTAATGGGCTTAATCTGCAGCAAGGGAGATTTAGGTTAGATATTAGGGAAAACTTTCTAACCCTCAGGATAGTCTAATAATGGAATAGGTTTCCAAGGGAGATTTTGGAATCCCTATCACTGGATGTTTTAAGAACAGGTTAGACAAACAACTGTCAGAGAGAGTCTAGATTTACCTGGTCCTTCCTCAGCAGAGGGGGCTGGAGTAGATGACCTCTCAAGACCCCTTCAAACCCTGCATGTCTATGGTTCTATGATTTGAGGTTTCTGCATTTATCTACAAGGGACTTTCTGTATATAATAATGTTGTGATTTGTGGTTTGATATATGAAAAATACTCTTTAGTCATTTATGGCTCCCTCTGAGCCCTGTACAGTGAAAATCATAGTAACCTGGCTTTACAGATAAAATGCTAAAAATGTTCTAAAGCATGTCCAAAATATTTTTTTCTTGTTGTAACATATATGACCAATACAGAATATGGGATGGTGTGGGGAAAAGATTCTTTCAACACTGACCTGCGGCAGTCTACGTAACTCACCATGACTATCATTCATAAAAAAGTCACAATTTATTCAATGCAGTATCACATGCATTTTCAGTAGTAGGAGTGGATGCTGGGATGAATTTGAAAGATAAGTTGATAATCTCCCCTTTTCAAGATACCAAATTTCAAAGCTGCGACAATTTTATATCTAGAAAAAGGTGTCACTGCACTATATCTTGGCCATACTGACCATCAGGTCCACTTTGGGTAAGATTTTATTGGGGAAGGGGGGATTGGAACATCAAATTCCCCTAATATAGTTCCTATAGACATACATATAGTGGGATAGTCTGTAGCAAAGGATTCTCCATTTCCTTGCACATTTTTTAAAAAGTGTATACAGAGTGGGTGTGAAATGCTACCAAATCAGAATGATAAAGTTTAACATCCATCTTGCACAAGGGTAATTGTTTTCACAAAGTGCATATTAATGGCGAACCAAACCCTATAAGGTCCTATTTGTACATGAAAGTTTGAGGTCAGAGTTCAGGTGGTGCACTTGAGTATGATTGTGAGATACTGGATGTGAACTTTGTAGCTGGTTATTTGTTGAAGTTGAAAGGATTTTGCTGTTGAGCTGAGTATCTTTAGAAATAATGAAATTTGAATGAGAGAAAAAGGTGGATGAGGTAATATCTTCTGTTGGGGAGAGAGACAAGTTTTTGTGTTTATACAGAGCTCTTCTTCAGGTTCTTCAGCTCTGTGTAAGCTCCAAAGCTTGCTTCTTTCACCCACAGAAGTTGGTTTAAGAAAAGATAATACCCCACCCACCATATTTCTCTAATATCCTGTGAACAATATGTCTACAGTGCTGAAAACAACAATTAAAGTGGTCTTTTAAGAGAGGTAATTATCTCTTGCAGGTGGAATATAGTTTCTAAAGTGCTTTGCAATCCTTCTAGATAAAAAGCATTTATTTAAATGTAAATTACTGGTATTAGGATAGTGAGTGGAAGCATCTTATAGTTTCACTCTGGCATTTTAAATGCTTTATGGCATACATGCAGTGAGACTAACCTGATAGTCTCACTGCACGTAGGGCAGATCTCTAAATATCTCAAGCTAAAGTGTTTTGCTTACTATAGCAACACAGACTATGTAAATACTAAACATATATGTTCTTGTGTATATTGTATTTTACTTCCAGTGAAATGAAATCCCACTTATCTCAATTTATGTAGCCAGCCAATCTTCTATAAAACAATATTTCAAAAGTTATAAGAAGGCTTTTACAACATAATGAAATTACAGTGAGTGTATAGTGTCACTAAACAGCTTGCTTACCATCTTCTCTGAGTCCCTCCCTGAGTTAAAAATACCTGCCAATCCCTTGTGAGAGTCATAAGGGTTTATTAAGCTTGCTATGAGTTACTTCTAGTTAAAATGTCAGTGGTTAGTATATAACTATATTAGGATAACGTATAGCAAGCTTGCAGCAATTTATGGCTTCTGTGTAAGAGGGTGATACAGAATCTTATTATGTAAATTTTTTAAAACTATATTTCACAGGAAAGTTTTTCCTACTCTCATGACCAGAGGACTGAGCTAGGGAAAGCAACATGCCCCTTCTTAAATATCTTTGAATGTGACAATGATATAAACACAGAAGTGATTTTAATGGGATATTTTTAATTATCACAGAGAAGAAAAGTTGTAAACTCAAGAAATGGAATCAAGTGACAAAGAGAACAATTTAATGTGAAGGGCACAGAAAACTTTGCTACATGTCAGTTCCTTGGTTCTTTTATCATTTCATTTTTGTTCTTCTTCTGTGCTTGATTATTTAAGAGTTTTCTGCTTGCCATAACTCATCTCTAATCTTTAATTGATTCTTCCCGTTGTCTCTTACTGCTGTGGGCATTCTAATCAATTAAGAATCTTCACTGAACTGTGGCCTCCTGTTTTTCCTCCTCCATCTTCCTTCCACAAAGTCTGTTGTGCATGATTGCATGCATGTTTGTGTTTATGTATGTATATGCTTGTTTGTTTTTTGAACTTGAATCAGGTTCTTTCATTTTCTTTATCTTAAGATTGCTTATGTCAGTCTGAATTTCTACAAGATCCTGTACTCTGTGGGGTTTGCTTTAATTCCCAGCTAATCAAAATGCTCCTTGCACAGAATCCAAAGGTATTAATAGTAGTTCTGTAGTGTTTATCAGGCCATCTCATGATATTACTATATCAATATATCTATAATGATTCAGTGTCATAACCAATGTTATCATAAAGCAGCAAGCATCTAAATAATGTCAAAAGCTTGTCCCTCTCACCAGTAGGACTTGATCCAACCAAATATATTACCTCACCCACCTTGTCTCGCTAATATCCAGGGACTGACATGGCTACAACAACACTGCACACAGTGAATTTAATAACAGTAATATTAATAACATGAGATATCAGATAATCAGCTCTGTTGGAATTATGAAAGCAGAGACTATTAGTCAAAGATGAATACAGTTCAATACAGAAAGTAAAGCACACTTTATCAAACCCTTTGAAACAATAGCAGCTTATGCACTTCCAAGTTAACTCCCCAAAACTCTTCCCTTTCATAGGGTGTAGGGAAAAGAAATTCTTTTGTAGAAGAGAAACTACTTTCCCACAATTTATCCCACTATATTTTCTGGTATCTCAATTTACCTGATACTAATGGAACATCTTTTATGGTATCTCGGTTTACATGGTTGATAAACTGAAGGAATTTCTAATCCAATCCTTATTACTAAGAACATTTGTGGCGATAAACAATTCCTAATGAGTTAAAAACATCTTTCAATGTGTCATTATTTCATAAATCAAACAAAACATCTGCAATAATAAATATCCCTTACCAATTACAGAACATCTCTGGATCATAATGTATCACATCATCTTGTTCATCACAACATACATCTGTGGTAACAGGCATCCTTTATTAGTCACCAGGAGCATGGGGACACAATTCTCCACAGGTTACAAGGGTTAGAATATAAGATTATACACATTCCATTATTTGGTCACCCACTATGATCCAACCTCAGTCCAAAGAATTTTTCAGTTTGATATGTACAGAGCACTAGATTTGTAGATACAAAACACTTTGGTTTATACACAAAAATATTTTATTAATCTCTCTATGATATATATCTCGTAATCTCTCTATGATATATAAAATCCCCTCCTACATATATATAGGAGGGGATTTTATATTTACTAAGAGCTGTTTCACCTCTTATATGGTCTAGAATTTTAATCACACAGGTCCTGATTCAGCAAGGTGCCTAGCTGGAAGCATGTGAGCAGTGCCATTGATTTCACTGAGGCTATTCATGTGAGTAAAAGTAAGTACATGCTTTAGGACCTTAACGAATCTGGGCCAGAAGCTGTTCTGATACTCCCCTCTCCATCATATTCCTTCCTTACAAATGATTAGACCAATCTGGTGTACGTTGGCTCATTAGATTTAGCGATACCTCTGGGTTTGGGTCTTATCGGAGTTCAGGCTGTTTCTTCACCAGCACTGAACAGTGTCCCAAACCTCCCATTTTTCTGACCCTAACATCCCTAGAAAAAAACCTTCAAATATATTGTAATGAAATTCCTCTGGTTACGGTATTTTGGGGGGATGTCATTAAAATCCTTTCCCCAGAGATCTAAGCAAATCTCATTTTCTTTCTTTCTTTTATAATTACTAACCCGGTGAGCAATAATTTTTCTTTTCCTCAGTGAGTTTTTCCTCCTCTTCTGCTCTTTGATAAAGTTACAGAGACTTGTGGGATCCAAGAAAAGCCTTAAATGATTTGACTGGAAAATGTGCTGTACTTTTATTACTTCAGTTCCCAAGGAAAAGTATTTATTTTATCTCAATGAAAGATACAACCATCTTTACTGGAGTTGGTTGTGTTTGTCAATTAAATATATAAATACTTTTGTGATTGTTAAACTGAGTGATAATCAGATTAATCAGGCAACAATAGATAAAATATTCAGTTAGAATTTGATAGTTACATACTGTTTATAAACCAGTTGTCTCCTTCAGGTTAAATTAGCTATACATTTATATTCTTCCATAAGATATAGCAAACTATGAATAAAGTCTCACCACACTGACAGGAAGTCAGAAATGCTGTCTCCTTAGGTATTCCAGTCCTTGTTTCACCACCTGGACACTAGACTTAAAGATGAGTGGTTATTTAAAAACAAATTAATTAAACAAAGGGTTCTTCTGATCCCAAAGGACCAGCCACATAGCCAGGTCGATATATAACTCAGATATTACCCAATAATCATGCTGTTGCCAATCCTTTAGTATCTAATATCTAAAGGTTTATTTGTAAGAGAAAAGAAAGAGGAGAGAGTTAAAATAGTCAAAGGAATCACATACATACACTTATTGCAAAGTTTTTGTATCAGGCTTGAAGCAATGATGAAATAAACTGCCAGCTTGTTAATTCAATGGTTGCTTCCAAAAGATTGAAAGTCTTCAGCCCCTTGGTTAGAATGCTCCCATTAATATAAGTCCATAGTCCAGAGATCAGACCAAGAAAGGGGAAAAGTGTAAATATTTCCAGGGCCTTTAATAGCTTCTGCCATGTGGAGGGAAGTTCATTGTCCTAAACAAAGCCCCCAGCACAGTTAGCGGAAAAGTGCAAGCACAAGATGGAGTTTAGTGTCCCATGAGCTGGTCACATGCCCGTGCATACTTTCATACAATCACAGAATCACAGGACTGGAAGGGACCTCAAGGGATCATCTAGTCCAGTCGCCCACACTCATGTCAGGACTAAGTATTATCTAGACCATTCCTGACAGGTGTTTGTCTAACCTGCTCTTAAAAATCTCTAGTGATGGAGATTCCACAACCACCCTAAGCAATTTATTCCAGTGCTTAACCACTCTGACAGTTAGGAAGCTTTTCCTAATATCCAACCTAAAACCTCCTATGCTGCAATTTAAGCCCATTGCTTCTTGTCCTATCCTGGGAGGTTAAGAAGAACAATTTTTCTCCCTCCTCCTTGTAACAACCTTTTACGTACTTGAAAACTGTTATCATATCCCCTCCCAGTCCTTTTCTTTTCCAGACTAAACAAAACCCATTTTTTCAATCTTCCCTCATAGGTCATGTTTTCTAGGCCTTTAATCATTTTTGTTGCTCTTCTCTGGTGTTTCTCCAATTTGTCCACAACTTTCCTGAAATGTGGAGCCCAGAACTGGACACAATACTCCAGTTGAGGCCTAATCAGCGCCAAATAAAGCGGTAAAATTACTTTGCATGTGTTGCTTGCAACACTACTGCTAATACATCCCAGAGTGATGTTTTGCTTTTTTTTGCAACAGTGTTACACTGTTGACTCATATTAAGCTTATGGTCCACTATGACCCCCAGATCAATTTCCGCAGTACTCCTTCCTAGGCAGTCATTTCCCGTTTTGCATGTGTGCAACTGACTGTTCCTTCCTAAGTGAAGTACTTTGCATACTTTGATGAATCATAGCAGCGACCATTACCCATATTCTGGCTAAAATGTCCACAGGAAAGTCCATCCGGTGGTGATAAGCTTCTTCTGTGGCCCATTGTGTTAGCTGATGAGCCAACAACTTGAATAGTCCATTTACAACGTGCTGGCTAGACTGGATGTAACCTATCTTGTGGGTGTTATAGTGATCACAAATTGAATATGAGTGATGCAGTTGCGAAAATGGCTAATGTAATTCTGCAGTGTATTAACAGGACTGTTGTATGTATGACATGGAAGATAATTGTGCTGCTCTATTTGGCACTGTGGAGATTTCAGCTGGAGTTCTATTTCCAATTCTGGGTATCACACTTTAAGAAAGATATGGACAAATTGGAGAGAGTCTAGAGGATAGCAACAAAAATTATAAAATGTTTAGAAAGTCTGTCCAATGACGGAAAGGTTAAGAAAAACCTGGGCTTGTTTGGTCTTGAGAAAAGAAGACTAAGAGGGGATCTGACGACAGTGTTCAAATATATTAAGGGCTGTTATTCGTAGATTCATTGATTACAAGGCCAGAAGGATCATCTAGTCTGACCTCCTGTGTTACACAGGGCATAGAACTTCCCAAAAATAATTCTTGGAGCAGATCTTTTAGAAAAAACATGCAGTCTTGATTTTAAAATTTGCCAGTGATGGAGAATCCATCATGACCCTTGATAAGTTGTTCTAGTGATTAATTACTCTCAATGATAAAAATGTACACCTTATTTCCAGGTCTAAATTATCTATCTTCAACTTCCAGCCATTGGATCTTGTTATACCTTTATGTGTTAGACTGAAGAACCCATTATCAAATATACTTTTCCTATGTAAGTATATGTAATCAGGTCACCCTCAGTCTTGTATTTGTTAAGCTAAATAGATTGAGTTCCTTGAACCTCCACTATAAGGCAATCCTCTTCTCTGAACCCATTCCAATTTGTCAACATCCTTCTTGAATTATGGCCAGAACTGGACACATCATTCCAGCAGTGGTCATACCCATGCCAAATACAGAGGTAAAATAACCTACTTGCTCCAACTCAAGAGTCCCCAGTTTGTGTATCTGAGTATCACATTAGGTCTCTTGACCACAGTGTTGCACTTGGGAGCTCATGTTCATCTGTTTATTCACCACAAACCTTCCACTTAAATCTTTTTCAGAGACACTGCTTCCCAGAATAGAGTCCCATCTTGTAAATATGACCAAAGTTATGTGTTCCTGTACGTGTGTGTGTGTGTGTATATATATTAAGGCTGTCAAATGATTAAAAAAATTAATTGCCATTAATCACGCAATTAATTGCACTGTTAACAATAAATACCATTTATTAACTTAAATAAATAAATACCATTAATTTAAATATTTTTAGATGTTTTCTACTCACTTGATGTTTGATGTTTTCACTTCAGATTCAGATGTTTTCTGCTCACTTCAGATTCTTAAATCTTGGCGCTGCATCTATCTTTTGAAATTTCACATTGGTATCTTCTTTGTGTTTTGTCAAATACTGCAGTGAAAGTGTTCTTAAATTGAACAACATGTGCTGGGTCATCATCCAAGACTACCATAACACAAAATATATGGCAGAATGCAAGTAAAACATAGCAGGAGACATATAATTCTCCCCCAATGAGTTAGTGTCACAAATTTAATTAAAGGATCATTTTTTTAACAAGTGTCAACAACATGGAAGCATGTCCTCTGGAAGCATGAAGGGGCATACAAATGTTTAGCATACCTCGCACATAAATACTTTGCAATGCCAGCTACAACAGTGCCATGCAAACACCTGTTCTCACTTTCAGGTGACATTGTAAATAAGAAGCGTGCAGCATGATCTCTTGTAAATGTAAACAAACTCATTTGTCTTAGTGATTGGCTGAACAAGAAGTAGGACTGAGTGGACTTGTAGGCTCTAAAGTTTTACATTGTTTTGTTTTTTGAGTGCAGTTATGTAACAAAAATATGTACATTTGTAAGTTGGACTTTCATGATAAAGAGTTTGGACTGCAGTACTTGTATGAGGTGAATTGAAAAATACTATTTTTGTTTATCATTTTTACAGTGCAAATATTTGTTATAAAAATAATAATATAAAATGAGCGCTGTACACTTTGTATTCTGTGTTGTAATTGAAATCAATATATTTGAAAATGTAGAAAAACATTCAAAATATTTAATACATTTCAGTTGGTATTCTATTGTTTAACAGTGCTATTAAAACTGTGATGAATCATGTTTAATTTTTTTAATCACAATTAATTTTTTGAGTTAATCACCTGAGTTAACTGCGAGTAATCGACAGCCCTAGTATATATTTACATTTAGATGTATTAAAAGGCATACTTTTGAGGATGATGATCAGTTGTTTTCTATGTCCATTGGAAGTAGGACAAGAAATAATGGGTTTAATCTGCAGCAAGGGAGATTTAGGTTGGATATTAGGAAAAAAAACTTTCTAATTATAAGGACAGTTAAACACGGGAATAGGGTTTCAATGGAGATTGTGGATCCTAATTATTGGAGGTTTTGAAGAACAGGTTAGAGAAATACCTGTCTGGTTATGCTTGGTCCTGCCTTAGCACAGAGAGCAGGACTGGATAACCTCTTGAAGTCCCTTCAACTCTACATTTCAATGATTCTTTGATAGGAATCAAGGTGTTTTTCATAATATGAGCAGGAAATTGTGTAGATATATAGTTATATTTGAAGGGAATCTATCAGGTTAATACACACACACTGACTCTATCTATCTATCTATCTATCTATCTATCTATCTATCTATCTATCTATCTATCTATCTATCTATCTATCTATCTATCTATCTATCTAATAAAAAGATGATAGTTCCTCTTTAAATTCAAAAGCATATATAGGCATATGCACAGATTTAATCTTAATTTAGGTCTAATTTAATAAAAGAATATTCTTCCAAATATTGAAGTGGGAGAAATCACAATTTTATCCAAGCAGTCTCCCATGTATAGTGTTTCCTGCAGGACAGAGATTGTCATGACACTTATTCTTCAGGTCAAGTGGAAATTGGAAACAATCTCCTTTTGGTACTAAAGAACTTTTCTTCGTTTTGCTGGATTCAAAATTTGTAATCCCCAAATCTTTTTGAATGTAAAGGTGAGGTACTAATACTTCCCATTCCTATGAACTTTGGTTCACAATTTTCTTTCTGAACAGTTTCTTCTCAAAACAGTTAACTGGATGTCCTGTGTGTTGATCTGCGTGAACGTACATGTTAAGGAACAAATAATTGTCTCACTGAAGACCATGGTTGTTATTGGGACCAAGATTTGGCCTGAGCACATAGATTTCCTTGAACTACATTCTTAACAGTTGTATTTACTGTTTATATCCCTCACAATTGCAACAATTCCTGGTCTCTCTTATTATAAATCTACCTGGTTAAAAAATGTAGACAACAATATGTAGAGAGACATTTTCTAGAGTTCTGTCTATTTCTCTTTCTGTGTGTCTGTCTACACACACACACAGACAGAACCTGATTACATTATTTAATACAAAACCTCTTTTGAATCTCCCAGACCAATAAACCTGTTTCCTTGTAAGGTATGGAGAACAGTTGTTTGAATGGACCAAGAATGTGTCCTATTTCTTTCTTTCTTATACGATGGAACTTCAGCAACCATTGCAATTTCCAATTTGACTGATAGCTTTGCATTACATCTTAAGAAAATTGCCACACTTCCCCGTATGATTTGTCAGACTGCAAGCAGTTGGCTTTCTCAGTTTATATAAATACACAGGTTAGCTTTCAAGTCTAGTTAGTTATTTGCAGTCACTGAGTGAGGAATTGGTGCTGCTATATAAAAAGAGCCTCAGCTATAAATATGTAGGACTAGAAATAGCATTGCTGCAGTCTGCAGAAACCTACTGACATGAAGTTCTCGTTTTTAAGTCTATGGATATAGTGAATGTGGGGCATACATACAGAAAGTAAAGAATTCACTTGACACATTTCAAAAACTGTCTTCTGAATGCATAGAGTCATAGCATTTAAAGCCAGAAGGGACCACCAAATTATTTAGTCTTACCTCCTGTATATCACAAGCCACCAACACCACCCAGCACCAGCACACTAAACCCAACAACTGATGCTAGACCAAAGTAGTACAGCCCAGGGGAGACTAGATTATTAAGTATCACAGGCAGAGAACAGGAGGGACCAAGATGCTCCAGAGCCTGAGGTGAGTGATGATTAAGTGAGATATACCCAGATAATCCTGGCAAGTGACCCGCACCCATATGCTGCAAAAGAAGACAAACCCCTGCAAGGTTACTGCCAATAATGCTTGGGGAAAAATTTCTTCCTAACCTCACAAGTGATCAATTAGCATGTGAGCAAGAACTGCCCAGCCAACCCCCGAGACAGAAAATGATTGGTGCTACCTCAGAGCCCTGGCCCACCCCATCTAATGTTCCATCTCCAGCTGTGACCACCCCTGGAGGCAATAACCCCTCCCCCCCCCCCAAACTCCGTAAAACCTTGGTGGGAGAGAATAAATCACTTCCTGACAACTGCAGATGGCTGGCTAAAACCCTGAAGCACAAGCTTTTAAGCATAAAACATACATTGAAAGTGAGCCTGAGCTGCTGAGTTCTGTCATCTACCATCACAAACAACCCCATTATATAACTGAGCTCATAAATTTGTTCAGGTCTCTCTTAAAACTATTTAAAGTTGTTTGCCCCGACATCTCTTGTTGGGAGGCTGTTCCAGAACCTCACCTCTCTGATGGCTCTTCAAATTTCCATCCTGAATGTACACATGGCCAGTTTATGTCCATTTCTTCTTGTGCCAACATTGTTCTTTAGCTTAAATAGCTCTCCACCCATCCTGGTATTTAATCATGACCCCTCTCAGCCCTCTTTTTATTAAACTAAACAAGCCAAGCTCTTCCAGTCACCTCTCCTATGATTGGTCCTCCATATTCCTGATCATCCTAGTGGCTCTCATCTGCACCTATTCCAGTTTAAGTTCATGTTGAACTTGTTTCTTTAACATGGGTGACCTGAATTGTACACAGTATTGCAAATGAAGTTTTACAAGTGCCTTGTACAATGGCATTAATACTTTTCTCTCTCTCTCTACTGGAAATGCTTTGCTTGATACATCCTAGGATTGCATTTGCCTTTTTCACAGCTACAGCACTGGTGTCTCATAGTCATCGTGTGATTGACTCATACACCCAGGGCTCTCTCTTCCTCTGTTGCTTTGAGCTGCAGAGCTGCTAGATTGTAGCTGAAATTCTTATTTTCAGACACTAGTGCATGATCTTGCTCTTTGTGCTATTGAACTTTATCCCATTTCTGTCACTCCAGTCTTCAAGGTCACCCAGATCTTCCTTTACAATATTCTGATCCTCCTCTGTATTGACAATGCCACCCTACTTTGTATCATCAGCAAATTTCACTAGCACACTCCAACGCCATTAATTAAACTCTTGGATAAGAGTGGGCCTAAGGCTGATCCTTGGGGAACTCCTCTAGTATCCTCCCTCCAGTCTGATAATTCACACTTTTCAGCACAACCTGTTGCCTTCTTCTTGTCTTTAGCCAGTTCCTTATCCACCTTATAGTTCTTGTACTGATCCTCATCTTCCCTAATTTAACTAATGATTTCCTAGGGTATACTACATCAAATGCTTTGCTGAAGTCTAAGTGTATTCAATCTACTGCACTCCCCTTAACTAAAAAAAACACAATTATTTCCCAATAGAAGGAAATCATCTTAGTCTGGCATAATTTACCTTTGTTAAACCCATGTTGCATTACCCTCTCCCCTTTACCATTTACCTCCATGAATTTAATTATTCTTTCCTTCAAAACTTGTTCTAAAGCCTTGTGTACTACTGAGGTCAAACTTTAAGGTCTGTAATTGCCTGGGTCATTTTTTTTCCCCTTTCTTAAATAGCAGTACAATGTTAGCTATTTTCCAGTCATATGGTACTAGCCCAGATTTATTCAAAATTCTTGCAACCGCACCAGCAATCTCATATACCAGTTATTTCAGTATTCTGGATTTTTCAGAATATCTTGTATTCTGGATATTTCAGTATTCTGAAAATATCCTTTCCACCATTTGAGCTCATTAAGCTTGTTAAGTCTTTCTTCCACCTCAGATGTGGTAATTTCCATCCATTTCTAGACATTTCCATCAGCCATCAGGCCTAAGGCGCCACTTTTGATGTGATCAGTGGGGGGAGTGGCTGTTCCCCCCCTCGCTTCACTACCCCACCCTTAGGAGCCAGAGGGACCTGCCGGCTGCTTCCTGGGAGCCACCCCAGGTAAGCACTGCCGGGACTCCCCACCTCGTCCCCCGGCAGGTCCCTCTGGCTCTTAGGGGTGGGGCGGAGTGGGCACCCACTACGGTGTCCCACGAGACCCTCCTGCACAGTTCTGGGGGCAGTCAGGGGAGGGGGGAGGATGGGGCAGGAGTCCTGGGGGGGGGGTACAACTCCCTCGTGGGGTGAGGAGGGAACCGGTTGTTAAGATTTTGGCAGCTCATCACTGCCTAAACCCCAATTTTAGGCACCACTCTGATCCACAAAAACCTTGCTTGGCTGATGCCTCAACCTGTAGGTGACTAAGCTAACTCGGTGCCTAAGTGTTTGCTGTAAGAGTTTCCTCGGTGCCTAAGTTTCTGCCTCTGAGTATGTGCACAGCTGCCTCACTCTGGGCATCTGGATGCATATCTCATGCCTAATCCCCTGTCTGTCGTCAAAGCAGGGGACGATAGATGTCTCCACCTGTTTTTCCCCGGGGCCTGTTCTAGTGGGTGTGCTCAGAAGTTGCATAATTCCACACAAAATAGCCGGGGTGACAGAAGAAGGAGAAGGACCTAACCTAGCGCAGTGGTTAGGGTACTCCCCCAGAATGTGGGCGACCCCCATGTCAATTCCCACCTCTACCATATGAGGAGAAAGAACTGAATAAGGGTTTCCCACTTTGAAGGTGAGTTCCCTAACCACTGGGCAATAGGATGTTCTGATGGGAGTCTTTCTCCATCTCTCTTGTTGAAGCTGTTCCACTTTAATTAAATATTAATTGGGACAGAGAAAGAACAAGAATGTCTCTATAAACCAGTGGGCCTCTTCCTCTAAATGTGTTGGCTCCATTAAAGCATTGGCTCAAAGCCACATTATTAGTCTGAAGAGGTTTTTGTTTTAAAATAAGGTGTCCAGTCCCACTGTAAACAAAACACCCATCCATATATTTCTCTATGGTGGTGAACACCCAAGTAAAGGAGATAAAAAAAAAATGGGTATCTATGAAGTGCATATTGTTTTGTACGGGGAAGGAAAAGGACATATCTTACATTTTATTTGCATGTGTCTTGTGCACTGTCCATTAAACATTCCAAACTATTATAATTATTAGTATTATTGGTATAATAATGAGGCATTAATTTCAATGGCTTATTTCAAATTCAATGTATGTCCATGTCCATGCATGTATGTCTCTCTCATTATATATGGAATATTTACATTCATTCTCTTTGTTGTGTTATCTTGTCTATAGTTTCCCCCATATACTTTCTTATGTTACCTGTAACATTTGATATATTTTTGCAGTATTAATAACTTTGTTTTACTTCAAAATTTTGCATACAATGTTCATTGTCCCACACTTGCCACCACCACCACCAATATCAGTTTCTTTTGCAGCATGTTTCATATTAAAAATCACCATAGCTAAGGCTTTTAGAGAAAAAAAATTGGCATCTCAGTGGTACGTGAGCTAGGTATGGATGTCACTTACTATGACAGGTTTCAGAGTAGCAGCTGTGTTAGTCTGTATTCGCAAAAAGAAAAGGAGGACTTGTGGCACCTTAGAGACTAACACATTTATTTGAGCATAAGCTTTCGTGAGCTACAGCTCACTTCATAGGGGTTCTAAAGAATGACCGGTCAAAGCCTTGGCTTTCAAAGTACTTATGCAGACTGTCAATCATTTACTCATTGCCAGTTCAAATACACAGTTTTCTAGGCATACCTTTAAGGCATGCTCCTAACTTCTCATCAAAAATTCCTTCTGTCCTTGTCTCATCTAGTGGAGCTTCTCCCTAAAGATTGGAATTTGAAATGGAAAAAAGAAAAGAAAAAAAAAAGACAGATTTGAAAGGAAAACCTGAATAGTTTTTACTTTTTTTTAATCAGCACTTCTTAAATGTACATTGTAGTTTGACTCTTTGCCCCTACTTTTTTAATAAACAGAGTTTCCCTGAATTCTGTTCTTTGTCCTTCTCTTTCTGAGGCCTGTTGCCTCAAAGAAGTTTTTCAGTGGTACATGCCTTAGCTTTTTAAGATGAAAATAAAGCATGTCTTTAAAGAACCCAACAAAAGTTGCAATCTAAGGAAATGTTATGGCTAAACTTTGTTTTAGTAGCAACCTACAGAAAAGTAATCAGTAGGAAGGATGAAATTAACTGCAAGCACGGTATTCAGCATTGCATTTGAGAAAATAATTTGCAATTAATTTAATTAATTTAGTAACTTTAGTTTCCTATTCTCTTTTCTTCAAAATATCCATAAATAGATCACAATTTCTTCTAACATAGTTGTTATATCTTTTAAACTATTATTTTCTCTATAGGCTCACCATATGTATTTGAAATTTGAGATATACCGATGAACTGTGATTGATCAGATAAATCATGTGATGTTGGTTTTATGGAGCATGTTTACATTTTGTTTTCTTCAAATACTTGTTCATCTTTGAAATTCTGTTTTGCCTGTTCAACTCTTTTCCTTGAATATTTCATTGGAAAGTATCATAGAAGAGGTATAAATGTGGCTATTTTGAATTCACTAGCACTTTCATATGGATATTTGCAGAACAATTTTACTTTATTCATCTAGCTCTATTCACTACACCTTTATAGTACTCTTATAGCTATGGCAGAGTCAACCTTTAAAGGCTGAGTCAGAGACTCTTGGGCCCCCAAAGAATGTCTGTAGTCTAGATAATGAAAGAAGTGTTATTCAAAAGGGAGAAAGCTCCAAGGAAAGCAAGAGTAACATGATGTGGACATCCATTTCTTTTCTATGAAACCCCAGTATCCTAGCAAGTTATTTGCTTTGACATTTCTTTGGCATCATAAGGAGAGAAGCTCCATAAGAAAAACTTGGACATAGACATACCAGGTTGAGGACCATCTTTCTGTTCTGTTTGTGTAGTGCCTAACACAATGGGGTCCTGGTCCATGACTAGAACTCCTGTACAAATAATAAATAATAATATTTTTCAGAACTTGGTATTATCCTACCTTTATGCCATTGATGTCATTGGGAACTCTACTAATTAGTTTAGCAGGAACAGAGCTAGACTAGTGCTGAGTGCTTTTGAAAAATCCCCTTTCTATATGTTACAATGCCTAACGGTTTCATCATGCCTTATGGAAAGCATTGCAAGTTTCCATTAGCTTCAACTGCAATAGGATTGAGCTCAAAATATATCTCTAACCTTCTTAACTAGAAGAAGAAGCAGAAAGAAAGAGCCACAAGAAAGGCAACACGAGATCTGGTGGAGAATCAGAACCAAACATTAAGAAGCTTGGTAATAAATCATATGTATTTATTCATTTGCCCTTGCAAAAAAGTCATATTTCTGGCCAAGAATTTAGAATTAACTATTTATTGGGTAAGGGGAAACAGGATGAGAATCTTACAATAATCTCAGATCAAATTGTATCTCATAAAATATTGGAAGTGAAAATAGCCAGTTGTAAATAAAATAACCTAAATCTACATGGTAAAAAGGAAGTCTCTTCCACCCTTACAGTCACATTATTAACTTATGTTCTGTCAGGACTGACAGTTAGGGTGTCATTACAGCGTGTAGGAATCGTACTGCAAACACTGATGCAGGTGAGTAAGTTATTCAGCAGAGTAGTCCAATTGAAGTTTATGGGACTACTCTTTTGGGTAAAGTAATATGAACTGGCATTTGTAGGATGGGGCCCATATACTTTAATGATTACAAAACACTGTTAACTTAGTACTGAAAGTAGGTAACTTAATTATGTAAACCAATAAGAGACTGACCCTGCAGTCAATTTTTGAATAATACACTAACTGCCTGATAAGGAAATCAAATCAGACATTAGTTGTAAATCTTCATCTCAGCATGCAGGGAGTTACATGCACAAACCTTGTTACCAGTGACAGAAATTGCATGTAATTCCTCAGGTGGTATGATGAAAATTCATTTTTTTTACTTTACTTTGTGTTTCCTTCATGAAGTGTTGACTTCTGTTTCTCTAAATCTATCTCTGCTCTTTTCTATTGATCTAGAAAATGAAGCCCAGCTGTTCTTATGTATTCTTCTATGACAGCTGGGAAAATGGTTGCTAGTAGCAGCACTGGGTAATTTAACAGTACTATTGCCAACAGTACTATTACCAACCTGATAATATAACCTTATAATATTGTTATTCACAAGCTTACAAATCATGAGGTATTAAAATAATATTTGGATTTATTTTATTTGCCTTCTGGTGTTTTAGTCTTTAGGGTTCATGTTTTCAAACTCTTCACCTCAAATGTAAAGGCTAGAATCTTACTTTAAAAAAAAGAAGCTGAGCTTCTCATATAATCACATGACTCCAGGAACTGGGGCTTTAATAAAAATACCACAAATAGTACAAGTCTTATGATAAAATCACCAAAATGGCAACACTGATACGTCAAAGTTGCTACAGTTATCAAGGGTGAGATTCTGGTACCTTTGGTCAATTTGAGTAGTACCTTACCTGGTGTTACCAATGAGTCCAATGAGACTACTTGCCAAATAAGGTAATATTCAATGTGAGTGAAAATATCATTATCTAGTCCAAAGAGACTTCTTAAGCTTGAATTGTGGACCAGGATAGAAGCTCTGTCCCTTTGCTTTCCCTTCCTCCTCCCCCACAATCCCCAGCCAAGAACAACAACAACAAATGATTCAGAGCTTCAGGGTATCCCCTTTTTGAACTTTAAAAATTAGTCTTCAGAAAGGATCAATTCACACACCGTTTCAATGATTGTTAAGATTTATCATATTTTATTGTCCAAAACAAAAACTGTGGCAATTTACACTGTTTTCTACTATGATCACTCAATTTACCAGTATATTCAATTCTTTAAACAAAACATGCAATTATTATATAACAAAAACACCATTTAAAAGCGCTCTTTCTCAATAAAAGAAGTTGAAATTATACCGTTTTTTGATTTTCACAGGATTAGTACATTTTGTTTACAAGTTTCAGAGTAACAGCCGTGTTAGTCTGTATTCGCAAAAAGAAAAGGAGTACTTGTGGCACCTTAGAGACTAACCAATTTATCTGAGCATAAGCTTTCGTGAGCTACAGCTCACTTCATCAGAACATCTGATGAAGTGAGCTGTAGCTCACGAAAGCTTATGCTCAAATAAATTGGTTAGTCTTTAAGGTGCCACAAGTACTCCTTTTCTTTTTGTTTACAAGTATTATCTTCATCTAATTCCAGAATTCAAAAAAAAAAAAAGTTAATTGTCTCCCTCTTGCTGGGTTTTATTTAACTAACTCAGATTATGTCAGAAATGGTCAACGCAATACTTAACTGTAAACATTAATATCTCTTTTCCTGATTAATTTCACTTGATAACTCCCTTGCTTTTGCCAAACAATCAAATTCTCAGTCAGTCAGTGTCCATCCAAAATAATCAGTACTGACTTTAACTAGTTTCTGCTAGCCTGAAAACTTAATGTAAGCAAGATTCTTTCTAGGATTATTAGCAATCAGGACTTTTAGTTCTTTCACTTCTCTTTGCTGCAATCTGTTGCAAGGTATGGCGCTTAAGGCAATTTCAAGCAGTGTGGGAGCAGTGACTTACCACTTAAACAATTATTTAGACTTGCAAAGTCCTCTGATGATTCTTCAGATGACAATTATGGATCAGTTGGCACATGGAGTCTGAAATTTGTGTTGTAGGTGCACCAGTTAAAAGATCAGAACTATACTTGTCTCTGCGGTTCCCTGAGCCTCAGAATCCAAAAAAATCTGTCTCTCCTCTATCTCTGAGTGGCTGCTGACAGTATTATTCAAAGTCTTTCTCAAAGCAATTCTGGGATGGGGTCCAGTATTCCTTGCTTTATGCTGTTGTCTTCTCTCATTCTAAGAATAGTTAGATCTTTGTCATTCTTAAATTATGCTGCCAAGGCAGTCTCTCACTTATGTAGCCTCTTCATCATTCAGTCACATCAAATCAATCACTCCAGACTTGTGTGATATTTGTCCCAATATCTCAACTTCCCAACGTGCCTTACACAGAATAATTTGGAACATTTCCTTGAAAAACTGGCAGGCTTGAGCTCAAAGTTTCCCTCTGCCTTTCTCCCAGAATTTCTTCAAACTTTCTTTTCTTGCTATGGAACCCAAATATACTGTGATTTGCCTAACATGCCAAATCCCAGCCTCACTTTGCTACAAAAACTGCAGCACACAATGTGTTCAGAGATTCATAGATTCCAAGGCCAGAAAGTACCATTGTGATCATCTAGATTGACCTGTATGACACAGGCCATAGACCTTTCCCCAAATAATTCCTCGAGCATAACTTTGAGAATAACAACCAATCTTGATTTAAAAGTTGTCTATGATGGACAATCCACCATGATGCTTCGTAAGTTGTTCCAATGGTTAATTACATTCACATTTAAAAATTTACCGCCATTGGATTGTGTTATATCTTTCTCTGCTAGATTGAAAAGCCCATTATTAAATATGTGTTCCCCATGTGGATACTAACTGACTGTAATCAAGCCACCCCTTAACCTTCTCTTTGTTAAATGGATTGATCTCCTTGAGTCTATCACAATAAGACATGTTTTCCAATCCTTTAATCATTGTTATTGCTCTTCTCTGAACCCTCTCCAATTTATCAACATCCTTCTTGAACTGTGGACACCAAAACTGGACACAGCATTTCAGTAGTGGTCAGACCCATGCCAAATACAGAGGTAAAGTATCCTTTCTATACCTACTTGAGATTCCACAGTTTATGCATCCAAGGATCCCAGTAGCTCTTTTTGTTCTATCTCTTCAGCCATATTCAGATGGGAACTTAGCGTTGTTTACATGTGCAGCATCTTTTTCTCTCAACCAATCACATTCCTTGGTTTGTTAGTTTAGAACATCCAGCAGAGTTGTATCAGTGTATTTAACTTCACTCCATTCAACCTTGCCTCAACTCTTTATGGGGCAATGGTAGTTTGTTCTCATTTCCTCAAACAGGCAATATCAATTCTCCCTTTATTTATTTAAATCCAATTCAGATCTTCACAGCTCAAATATCTGAAAAATTACAATCAGTTTAGAATCTAACTAGAATGAATAGGAAATTTATCCAATACCATGTTTATCAAGAGCCAATGCTGATTATTTTTCTTTTGACTCTCCTTTTTTTAAAGGACTTCAACATACAGATCATGAAAATATTTCAAAACTTGGAGGAACAGTGGAGTGTTTTGATACCTACAAAGAGCCTATTTCTGAAAGGTTCTGACTCTGAGCACTCCCTAGTTCTGTTGATAATTGTGGGTTCTTAGCACCACATAGGATCAGAACCTCCAGTTGGAGTTGAATAATTTCAACGTTCCTCAGGAGATACTCATTACCTCATATAGTTGGTCCCCACATTTGGAGAAAGGTGGCTGGGGAGAGAGAAAGATATTTCTAAATACAGGCCCAACGTATTTATTTATAATGAGTGTTACAAAAAACCATTGAATAAACAGAACCCTTTCACCCTTCCCATCGCCCCCTCCAGGATACATAGTTGACTATTTTTCTTAAAACATAAAAGAATGACTTTTTTCAAACAAGGCTTATGTAGCAGCTTTACTCAGCTCATAGAGAGTTATTTCAAGGTTCAGAGGAAATTATCTATGAAAAATTGTAGGATATACAATCCAAAACAGGAATTTACAAGTCTTACTATTTTTACTTTAATTAATACAATTAATCATGTTAATTACAGTATTACCAACTCTAAGATTTCAAAAATATTATGAGTCATGCCTCAAAAATTAAGGATTGTCTTAAAATGTAATCATTGTGGAGGGAATTCTTTTCATTTGGCTTCTGGTATCTGAGTTTTTCAGATACATTTGTTTCAAATTTTCAAGTTTTTTTCCACAACCAAGAGGGCTAGAACCTCCTTTTATTTTTAATGAAAGTTGAGATTCTCATCTTTTCAGTTGATTCCAGGGGCAGGAGCGTTAATGAGAAAACACTATAATGAAACTTGTGATAAAAGTATCAGAGTTGGCAACAGAGCAGGCCGATTCCCTTTTCCCAAACCCAAGTTTTCTGTAGGAAAATTTCAGTTTTGCTGAAAAGAAAATTGATTATGCTCCCTGGCTGCCTGCCTGAAAGGTGCTTGTCAATTTTACTTTCTGCCAATGAAATTGGCAAAAGCTTTCCTGGATGGCTGCTGAGACTGAGCACTTGGATTATCTTCCTCCCAACCTCACACTAGCTCCAGAGCTGGAGAGGTATAGAGCCATTTTACTCTGCCTCCCTATCTCCCCCACAGCTCTGGTATTCAGAGAGGTAGAAAGCTTGAAGGTTCTGCCGCTCTTGTCAAGAGCTGGAGCAAAGGCTACGCCAGGGATAGACAACCTTTGGCACGCGGCCTGACAGGGAAATCCTCTGGCGGGCCGAGATGTTTTGTTTACCTGCAGCGTCCACAGGTTCGGCTGATTGCAGTTCCCATTGGCCACGGTTCACTGTATCAGGACAATGGGGGCTGTCGGAAGAGGGGCGGGCCGAGGGATGTGCTGGCCGCCGCTTCCCGCAGCCTCCATTGACCTGGAACGGCAAACCATGGCTAGTCAGAGCTGCGATCGGCCGAACCTGAGGACGTTGCAGGTAAACAAACTGTCCCGGCACGTCAGCAGATTTCCCTGATGGGCCGCGTGCCAAAGGCTGCCAATCCATGGGCTACGCATACATTTACACTGCAATTAAAAATCACCTATGAGAACTGATTTGGGCTCAGGCTGTGGGGTTGTTTCATTGCAGTGTAGACTTCTGGGCTCAGCCTGCGCTCTGGGACCCTCCCACCTCACATGGCCCTAGCGCCTGGGCTCCAGCCTGAGCCTGGAAGTCTATATGGTAATAAAACAGCCCTGCAGCCCAAGTCCTGTGAGGGCAAGTCAGCAGGCACAGGCCAACCATGGGTTTTTAATTGCAGTGTAGACATACCTTAAGTGTCTTACCCTATCTGACTCTCCTTTACTAGGCTGGAAAGTTCTTGGCAATTTCACTTGTATGCTGCTGACTCCAGGTGCTCTAGGTCCATCTCCTCTCTACTCCTCCCCATTTAGGGTGTTTTGAAGTTCTGGAGACCGTAGAAAGAACCATCCCTCTGATCCCTGGCACACGGATAGTGTAACTGTGCCTGGCCCTTTCAAGGGGGACACTCCTTTCTTCCTTCCACTTCCATGCACCTGTAGAGAAGCCAAGGGAAATATGGCCTTAATTTCTCTTTTTGTACTACTCCCACATCCATATTCACTCATTTCAGTGCATGTATTAAAGATGAGTACCACTTGTTCTGGCTTTTTCTGAATTTCTTCAAGCTGATTTCAACATGAAACATTGAGTTGAGTAGCCAAGAGCTTTCCATGTCCATGTGGGTGTCCTCTGATATGCCCAGCACTGACAGTGCCAACTCAGAACTGAAGAATCAAGAAGAGATTAGGATTATTTTGACATTTTCCTCAGTGTAGGGCATCATTTCTTAATAGAGCAGGTTCTTCTATTTCATAAGCAACTAGAGTTGCTCATAAAACCTTCTAATTTAGCAATCAGAAACCAAGGGGACTTCAAGTATTAAAATGCAGTGTGCCATGCCATGTGACGATGATAGCTATTATTTCTAATGCCTCTCTCTAATAGGGCACTGATCCTTTAAGGGATGCTATCAGCCAAGCAGGGCTTTGGTCCTGGTTCAGTATGGAACAATGGAATCTTGGGAAGTGAATTTCTTAGCAGAGCCCTGTGAATGGCAGGTTGGGCAGCAATGCATTCTGGGGAAGAAGGCAGTGAAAGGTCTGAGAGAACTTGATTAAAAAAAAGCAAGCCTATACAAGAAAGCCTAGAATTAAACCTGGGGAAAGTAATGAACTGTCTACTGAAAGGAGGAGACTTTGGAGATCACCATAAGTAAGAATTACCAGACATATATGTGGTATGTTTACTAACTACAGAGAATAGCCATGGGGAGCTGGGGGAATTCACTTGAGACCAGGCTGTGGAGGAGGCCTAGAGACAAGGCGCAAAGGTGCTTGAAGGAATTGAGCTCGGGCAATGGAGCAGAATTTTCAAAACAACTAGCATCAAATGGGGATGAGGTAAGAAATCTGTTGCACTCTGCATGTTGCATTTGTGTTTTGAGAAAAAAAATCAAACAATATTTATATTTCTGCCACATATTAAGTATGAGATGGAGTTCCTGTGTTACAGTGGGTGTTGCTTTTGGTAGGCTGTTCCCTGGGAGGGGCATTTGGCTTTGGGCTCTTCTTCTTCCCTTGACTTGGCAAAGCAGGATCTGTTCACTTGCAGTGGATGTTACAGGATTCCTCTTCTCTCTCACGTATTTTCCTAGGTGGAAAGTTGGAGAGATTGTGTTGTTAATGCCAGTTGTTATATTTTCTGGTATGTTCACTTTTGGTGAGAAAAGCTGTCTATTGTGTATCATAGAATCATAGAATATCAGGGTTGGAAGGGACCTCAGGAGGTCATCTAGTTCAACCACTGCTCAAAGCAGGACCAATCTCAACTAAATCACCCCAGCCAGGGCTTTGTCAAGCCTTACCTTAAAAACCTCAAAGGAAAGAGATTCCACCACCTCCCTAGGTAACGCATTCCAGTGCTTCACCACCCTCTTAGTGAAAAAGTTTTTTCCTAATATCCAATCTAAACCTCCCCCACTGCAACTTGAGACCATTACTCCTTGTTCTGTCATCTGCTACCACTGAGAACAGTCTAGATCCATCCCCTTTGGAATCCCCTTTCAGGTAGTTGAAAGCAGCTATCAAATCCCCCCTCATTCTTCTCTTCTGAAGACTAAACAATCCCAGTTCCCTCAGACTCTCCTCATAAGTCATGTGTTCCAGTCCCCTAATCATTTTTGTTGCCCTCCGCTGGACTCTTTCCAATTTTTCCACATCCTTCTTGTAGTGTGGGGCCCAAAACTGGACACAATACTCCAGATAAGGTCTCACCAATGTCGAATAGAGGGGAACAATCACCTCCCTTGATCTGCTGGCAATGCTCCTACTTATATAGCCCAAAATGCCGTTAGCCTTCTTGGCAACAGGGGCACACTGTTGACTCATATCCAGCTTCTCGTCCACTGTCACCCCTAGGTCCTTTTCCGCAAAACAGCTGCCTAGCCATTCGGTCCCTAGTCTGTAGCGGTGCATGGGATTCTTCCATCCTAAGTGCAGGACTCAGCACTTGTCCTTGTTGAAGCTCATCAGATTTCTTTTGGCCCAATCCTCTAATTTGTCTAGGTCCCTCTGTATCCTATCCCTACCCTCCAATGTATCTACCATTCCTCCCAGTTTAGTGTCATCTGCAAACTTGCTGAGGGTGCAATCCACACCATCCTCCAGGTCATTAATGAAGATGTTGAACAAAACCGGCCCCAGGACTGACCCTTGGGGCAATCCGCTTGATACCAGCTGCCAACTAGACATGGAGCCATTGGTCACTACCTGTTGAGCCCGACAATCTAGCCATCTTTTTATCCACCTTATAGTCCATTCATCCAGCCCATACTTCTTTAACTTGCTGGCAAGAGTATTTTGGGATGTATCTGTGTATATTATCTGTGTACTGTGTATATTATCCCAGGATGGCCAAAACTCAAAATAACCATCTCTTTGTGTTTTGATCAATAAAATAACTAAATATATTGTTATCACAAATTTTCCCCCAACCCTACCCCCCCCATGTATTTGAGTCTATTCTAAAAAAATTGCAGAAAACTGCAAATTTATAAAGTAATTTCTTAAATGAATGAAATGTTGTTGTTTTTGCTTGTCTGATCTTGGCAGGTTTTCATGCAGTTGCTCATGTTATAAAGGTGTACCAGTCCTATTAGTTAACAAATAAAAAACTAGTTTCAGATGGCATGTTCTTACTATATGTCCAAAATTATAAGGAACAGAGGAGAATGGACTTCTTCAAAATGTTCCATGTAACTTGCGAACCAATTACAATTCTAAAAAAACAAAACAATCCCTCCCCCTCCAAAAAACCCGCTGCAAAGCTGCAAAATGAAGACAACTAAGAATATACTTGGCTCATGAGAATAAACAGGCAATATCTCTAAGCCCTGCTGTACTTGTTTATGGTAGAATATTTGCATTTTTCCTTGAGAGTGCTGACTCACCAAACAATTAACTCATCTGACATAAAACTAATTTCACATTCTACCCATTATACAACCAAGATATTACAGGCCAGATATACTGCATACAGCAATAATTAAACACCCCCATCATTATTTTCAACTGCTTTTACTGGTGAGAATGAGGAGCATTCATGTTACTTATATCCACGGAAGGTACATGGAGTGTTTCTGAATTAATCTGGTGTGATTTGAACTACAGATGTTGAATGTGCATGGGCAAGATGATCAGTAGTGCCCTGTATCTTATTTTTGTTCACAAACATTATTCATTTTCCACCTGAATAAATTATGTGCAAGGGCTCTGAAAACTCCCCTTTGCAGATCTTAAAGATATTGTGTGGCTCATGCTGAATGAAGCCAAAGAGGAAAAGTAAAAAGACAGAATGCATCAGCCATAACTTATTATAATAACAAATTCAAAAGAAAACTTTGATTCTGTAAGAAAGGGAGTATGGAAGTGAGAGCTTTGCAAGGTGGATGGCTCCTTTATGGTGTTTGCATATTAAGAAAACTTTTTTTGAGATGGAGCTGCAACGGTCAGCCCACCAAAGTGTGTCTTGTCATGAGGTATGACCCTAGGCCCATTGAGGTCAACGGGCTTTGATCGGGCACATATTGAATAAGTGATGAGCTGGGTGAACTATACATAATGAAAAATCTATTTGTGTTGCTTGTGAACTATCAAAAACCCAATGAGGATTTTCCTGAATGTGTTTGCTATTCAGAGTGCTACAGATGATCCATTAACTGAGTGCTCTGAGCAGTTTTCTTGTCATGGTGGGTGACATTCAGCTCAGTGGAGGAGGTGCTGCCCTTCTGTCCCACTTAATTCTTGTGTAGATGTTGTACAGAGGGCCCCGCTGCTTCAGTGGCTGCTCAGAGGTGTGTGGTTGCCCCTTTTGTGCTATGGAAAAAGTCTCCATGCCTTCTAGGGTCAGGATGCTACAATGTGAGCCAAGGCAGGGACTTCTGATCTCTTTTTACATGGACCCAGTGGCCTTAGTATTTCACATAACTTGTATGAAGAAGTTGTTTCTACTGTTCTAGTTTATCAGCTGAAATAGCAGGCTGTGTGGGAGCCCTGTGCCATGGCCATAGGTTGAAGAGTGGATTTCACCCCTGCCCAAATTAGGGTAGGAATGGATTTTGCCCTACGTCACATTGTACCATTTCTATTTCCAGGTTGGATAGCTGAACCTTTCTGAGCATAAGGATAATGCTAAGTAGCATTTGTAGGGTTAGTGGTGCTGACACAATATTCTTAGATACAGAGACCAGTTATTAAATCAGCTCCAGTTACTTTCCACTCTATCATGTCATCACATCTTTCAAATACATTGAAAATCCTTTTTACAGCTATGTATGCAGGCTTGGCTGGTTTAATAGTTGGCATTACATATGCAGCACTAATTAAGCTGTTTTTATTCATTTATTTTTAAAGACCTTTATAGTTAGGTGTTACCTTTGCAATTGTTTCATGCCCCTTAGTCTTTTTATTTGACAAAAGCTCAAAGTCCTGGAGTGTCTCTTCTTTTCTCCTCTTCAGAACTTTGTATAAGTTAATGAGGTCAACACCTGGCTTTTCTTCTTTAGAATACATATATTGTTCAAGTCTGTTTACCAAGTTCTTTAATCATGACATCTGTGGTTATACATTTTTCTTTCAACACAAGCCTTCACTCAGCCCTTAACTCTTTATTCCAGACTTTAATCCAGTGAAACATGCATTTCTTTTTTTCCATTTTTGTCTCAGCACAGACCTATTCATAGAATCATAGAATATCAGGATTGGAAGGGACCTCAGGAGGTCATCTAGTCCAACCCCCTGCTCAAAGCAGGGCCAGTCCCCAATTTTTGCCCCAGATCCCTAAATGGCCCCCTCAAGGATTGAACTCACAACACTGGATTTAGCAGGCCAATGCTCAAACCACTGAGCTATCCCTCCCCCAAACAAACAAACAAAGGGTCTGATCCTTCAGTTGTTAGTGAGGTGATTAGTCCTTACTCACTGCAGTCATCACAAGGCTATGTAGAGGAATGGCATTTAAACAAAATAAAAATATATATTGAAATGACCGTCCTAGTAAATTTCAAAAACAGACTTGATAACCCATGGTTTGTACATTAGATAGTTCTATGGGAAAACAAGTATTAGATTGTAGAAGTTTTTCTACAAAAATAATAATTATTATTAATTTTGCAGTGATTTTGTACTGATCAGGACTATTAGTAACTTCTCAGTAATGTAATAGGATAGCAGTGAGCTCTCGGTAGACATCTGGGGCCTGAGCCACTTGTAGAAGCACTCTAGGAAATCCAGGTAACTTCAGCAGGGTGTTCTGTATGTAGAATGCTTGTAGGACTGGGCCCTTAATGCATTAGGGAAACATTTGCCTACCCCACTAGTTGACCTATTTCAAAATAAATATTGACATTGGTTATAAAGAGAACTATTTAAAAAAAAAAAACCTGTAGAACTTCAGACACTGGAACAACATTCTTCTTAATATTTTTTATCTCAAGGACATGTATAGAAACTCAAACTGAATTACTGTACTGGCATAAAGCCTGGTCCAATGGCTTGTTCACATTTTAAAAGTGTGACATTATGGTCAGTCTTCGCAGTTTATACTGCTTGTTTCACAGAGAAACTTCAGTCCGCTGCTTGGATGCCTGTGTGGAATTTGAATTAATCCCCTGGCCCAAACACATTGTTGCATAGGAAATATAGGGGGATAGATATACAGTTTATAACTTAGAACACATGACCATACATGTGCCCTTAGTGACAGGTGGGCTACCCCTTATTCACAGAACACAGAGCAATGCCTCACAGTTAAGAATGACCAGAAAAGGAGGGCAGCAGGCCAACTTTGTACCTGACCTCCAGCTGATGAACAGTGAAGCTAAAGCAGACCGTGGAAGTGCCCAGCTAGAAATCCTGCTGTTCTGGACTTGGAAACCTGAGCCTGGCATCTGGATCTTTCAGCTGCCAGCTTAACTCTGTGAATAGCCTTAAAGGTTGACTCATCTGCAGAAACAAAGGAAAATGAAGACCAAGGAGTCTATGTACAGAACTACCCTGCCAACTACATGAAGATGCAGTGCCAAATGCATTTTGAGTATTTCAGTCACAATCATGACACTGTGGTCTAATGTCTTAATAATACATCTGTGCCAGATGAAGCTTGTGGCACATGTATCTGCTATATTACAAGTATATTAGGGATTGCACTCTCAACACACACTATATTTGAAGTAATTTTCAGGGATACCCTTTATATCTCTCCCTAGTAAACTTTGTGATCAATCATGTCACTTCTCACAATAGATGTCAAAGAAGTCCGTAAGGATTCATGTCAAAAGATCAATAATGGAGCTGAAGATGGAGTTCAAGCCATTGTGAATTTGAAAGAGAAATCACTTTTATAGTCTTTGGGGCCAAATCCTACTATGCTCCTTAAACGACAAAAGTCCTATTGAGATGAAGGATGGACTTGTGGTTAAAATACTGGATTAGCACTCAGAGCATTTGGATACAATTCTCAGCCCCGCCACTGACTTCCTGTGTGATCTTGGGTAAATCCTTTATGCCTCAATCACCAATCTGAAATGAGGCTAAAAATGCTTCCTTTGGCTGTCTTACCTATTTCGACTGTAAGCTCTTTAGGGCAAGGACTGTCTCTTACTATATATGTGTACAGTATATAGAACAATAGGGTCCCAATCTTGACTGGGACATCTAGCTGCCACCGCTATTTAAATAATAATAAGCTTCAACTGGAGGTTTATCTGAGCAAAGAACCAGGAAAAAGATCTTAGCTTTTACGTGTGCATTTTCCTTTTCATAAGGGAATGCTTTATAAGATACTGGAAAGAACCATTGCCTCCTGATTAATGGGAAAAAAGAAAAGAAAAGAACTGTTTGAATTAAGAATAGTGTATTGAAGTTTATCTGACTTGCTCCAATAGTATTCATCAAACTAAAATATGACAAGACTTGGCTTTTTGCATTTGCAAATCGCTCACAAACCAGTCTTGTTAGCTGTAAATATGTTCAGTATTTGTAAGTATTCACCAGAGAGTTTGACCTAATAATTTCAAACTACCAGCTGTTAGCTAACTGTGCACAGACTTAACTTATTCATTAGAGCTCATCAAAAAAAAGGAATTGCTACAAACTTTTTTAAAAAATGAAAACTGACCTTTTTATAAAATTAACATTTTAATGGATGTTTTTGAGGTGGGGCGGGGGAAGGCAGGGGTTAGACTTTTTTGACTTTCTGTTAAAACAAAATGAAAAATCTTTTAAGTTTTTGAGTGTTCTCCCCTCTTCTCCCTTCTTTTCCTCCCTCATAGCCATTTTCAGCAGTCCAATGGAAAAAGGAAGGAAAACCAAAAAAGGATTTTTTTTATTTTAAAAATTAGATTTTTTTTATCTTTTCATGAAACGTACTTCCAGTTTTTTTAACTAGCTGTTATTTACTATTTCTTAACCATGTTGTGTGATTGGTGTGACAAAGTTCCTCCTCTACCTTGGTGGGTCTTGTGCTTATTGGTGGATTTGCTCACCTTGGAGCTTCAAGGCAGCTTGGCCATTTTTATGAACCCACAGTCCAGGTCGACTCCTCCTGTGTCTGACCAGGAGTTGGGAGGATTTGGGGGGAACCCGGGCCTGCCCTCTACTCCGGGTTCCAGCCCAGGGACCCGTGGAATGCAGCTGTCTAGAGTGCCTCCTGGAACAGCTGTATGACAGCTACAACTCCCTGGGCTACTTCTCCATGGCTTCCTCCCAACATGGCCTTCCTTCTTTATCATCACCATAGGACCTTCCTCCTCGTGTCTGATAATGCTTGTACTCCTCAGTCCTCCAACAGTATGCTTTCTCACTCTCAGCTCCTACAGCCTCTTGCTCCCAGCTCCTCACATGCACACCACAAACTGAAGTGAGCTCCTTTTTGAAACCCAGGTGCCCTGATTAGCCTGCCTTAATTGATTCTTGATTGGCTGCAGGTGTTCTAATCAGCCTGCCTGCCTTAATTGTCTCCAGAAGGTTCCTGATTGTTCTGGAACCTTCCCTGTTACCTTACCCAGGGAAAAGGAACCTGCTTAGCCTGAGGCTAATATATCTGCCCTCTATTACTCTCCTGTAGCCATCCGGCATGGCCCTGTCACATTGGTCACACACACAATATTATTCTGCTCCCTGATTGGATGTTTGATGTTTTTGAATGAAGGAATAGTTAATGATGAATGTTCAGGAACAAATATATAATGTAAATTTGGGGGGAGGGATAGCTCAGTGGTTTGAGCATTGGCCTGCTAAACCCAGGGTTGTGAGTTCAATCCTCGAGGGGGGCATTTAGGGATCTGGGGCAAAAATTGGGGATTGGTCCTGCTTTGAGCAGGGGGTTGGACTAGATGACCTCCTAAGGTCCCTTTCAACCCTGATATTCTATGATTCTAAATCTGCCACAAAATGGTACAGTATGTGGGATTTCATGAATGCTTAGCTGTTTTCTGGCTATTCACAAATATTATAACCCTCTGAATAGCACTAAGTCCATCTGAACTGTTTATTTACTTATATATTAGATACCCCTGATCATATTGAGTAGTACTTTATTCTGAAAGTCGTTCCACTGAAGTCAATGGGATTACTCTTCAAGTAAGTTTCTGTTTGGTGTAATCAAGTGCATTGGAATCTTGCCTGTAGTCTGTTTTTTTCATTATTCAACAAGAACTGTTATATCCAGGTTTAAGGATGCTTTCCTCCACCCTTGTATATAGTATTGCACACTGTATTAGGTAAATATTGGGGGCGGGTTAAAGCATTTACCCTCCTCTGAAGCATTGGGTATCAGATGCTATTTTCCTGAGGAAAGATGAAAACTAATGACTAATCTGGTTTGCCAATTTTTGTGTTCCTAGTTGAAAAAAAACACATGACCAGCACTCTGTCTTAAATTCCACTTGCTCTAGAAGAGTTTAGGATTTCATTGCAAAACTGCATTTGTCGTGCACCAATGCGACAAATCACTCATAGTTTAAATCTCACTGTTCTTTTAAAAGGATGTCTGGGAAAGGAAACAGAGTCAAAGACTGAGAAAATATAAATGTAGGAAAATGTAATTGATATACTCCAAAGGGGCTTTAAAATGGTTAATAACCGCCTGATATTAGAAAGGAAGCCCTTTGTTCCAGCAGATGTTTACATAATTAATAATAATGATAATAGTGATGCCAGTACAGCATCTCTTTTGCATTTCTTAACAAAGTTTCAACTTCTGACATTAAGGCAGAACTTAATATTTCTTTATATTTTTCTGGTCCCTGAAATCCTTTGACATTGGTACTGCTAGTTCCTGCAGTCTTCAAAATATTCATGAAATTTATTTGGGCCATCCTAAATCTTCATATTCCCACCTCAGAATAACTGCCAGAGCTGAGCTTATCATCAACATTTACACAGAATGGCTGGATGCCTCTTAAATGAAGAATCTCAGACATAATGAAGGTATGTGAAATAGTGATTTCTTCCAAAGTGATTCCATATGCATTGTAACTGGCCAGCTTCCTCTGCCTTGCATCATTGCTCAGACAAAAAACGAAGTAGTTCAGGCATTTTATGAGAAGAACATAATGCCTGTAAAATTTATGCCTCTCTTCACACCACTAGAAAATACTCCAGGGTACGCCAGAGAACAAACTTCTCCAGCTCATGAGGGACACAGTGCATTGGATGCAGGTCATTAATTTAATGCTTTCTGAGCCAGCTACTCTGATGCAGCAGAAAGCTTTAACTGTTACAAGTATTCATTATTAATATTCATTGCCCACACATCCCCCTGTTATGATGCTGTTTAACTGTATCCTTAAAGCAATTCAAACTCAGGAATTTCCATATAGACAAATCTCTTCCAAAGACAATACTGCAGTATTCCACAGTAAAGAATCAAAACACTGCATTATATATTATTATCATCAGAGCATTTGGGACTGTAATACTGTAACATCTTTCTTTCAAATAATGGTTGATCCCATCTGGAAAAATCTTCACTCAGCTCATCTGAAAAGAATGTGTTGAAAAAAAGGTCATCTAATGGCTTGAGCCGAGGGCTAGTACTCACAAACTCTTGCATTTTAATGCTGGTTCTGATTCTGATTTCCTCTGTGGCCTTGTGTAAATCACTTAGGCCAAAACTTAGTAAGTTGGGTGTCTGTGTAAATCTACATTTAGGTTATTCTATCAGTGTCCTCTTCTTATCTCATTACTTTGTGGAATAAAATATTTTTTTCTGTTTTTAATTAATATTATTAGTACCGTGGAGCCAACCCCGCTGGCAGAAATGGAGCTGGATTATATTCTCGTTTGTGCATCTGCAGTCTTGTTCACTAAATTCCATTTGTTGAATATATATTACTGGTGGTGATGTGCAACTCTGGAAAAAAAAAAACACAGACCAACTTTCAGGCCTCAAGGTGAGTTACAGGGCTGGCAGTTAGAGATCTAATATCATCTTTATTTGTAGATTGTCTGATATTGAATCACTGAAAAACAATAAACATGGAACTTCAGGATGGGTATTTGAGTATTTTATGTATATATTTATAAATACTAAGACCATGGACAACAGTGCTCAATTACTGTACAGAAATTACTAAAAAATATATTTTTTCAGTTTCCCTTTCAGAAAGCCAGAAAAATCTAATGTAATAAAATAACAATTAACAGTAGGTGATGTGTGTGTGTGAGAGAGACAACAACAAATATTCATCACACATTGAGTGTGTAAATATGACATCCAATGATAAAAGTGACATGGAAAGGTGCCTGGTACTGATGTGCAAAACATATGACAGAAAATACTAATAAATTAACAACTTCTATCAAAAATCTATAAGAGACGTAGATTTTATGTAAGAATGATCATAAGATATAAATGAAAAGATAAACAGAAAGCTGATGCTATTTCATCTCCCCCGTGAGAAAATGTTCTCTAATGTTTAGAGATCATCATTTAATTATTCTTTTTATCTAACACATCTTTGAAGTCACCAGACACTTACAGAATTAAAAAATGTATCATTCACTCTGTGAAATTTACTTCATCTGCCCAAAGCCTGAGTAATCAAATCTGTGGAAGTAATCATCTTTGTGGTGGAAGTGTGTGTGCATGCTTTGGGAGGTGAAATCCACTCCTCAGTCTGGAACCACTGTATGGGCTGCAGCATATGCTGCTCCTCCCCAGTCTGTGGGCTGAAGTCAATAATACTTTTTGTGTGAGTAATGATCTGCATGTGTGTAAGAGCAGAAGGATCAGACCCAGTTTAATATAATGAAGTATTTGTTTTACTAGCAATGAAAAGAACTGGTCAAATTATTTATTGTGAATATGTGAATATGAAAATCACTATTTCTTCCTGCTCATAGATAATTTGTGAACTTATCCTGGCTTCTGCCTGTGCTTTTTGTTCTTCATGTGTATTCTCCAAAAACTTTGGGTGAACAATTTTCACCCCAAAGATACTGTTCACTTTGACTGTTCATTATTCATGATGTGTGACTGTGACTAAGTTGCAAGGTATTGTCTCAGTTCCTTGATTGGGAGACTGGAAATTATTAAACAGGAAGATAATTAACGATTAACAGTGAAATGTGAACAACCTCATATATGAATATGTGAGGAAATAGTGAACATAAAGTGCCACGCACATGGCTGAAATTATCTGCTTTTTAGAATGCAAATATTTGTTTGCAAATGCTAGTTTTGCTGTGTTCAACCAATTTCAACAATCCTTACTGCAGTAACTTCTTTCTTTCTTTCTTTCTTTCTTTCTTTCTTTCTTTCTTTCTTTCTTTCTTTCTTTCTTTCTTTCTTTCTTTCTTTCTTTCTTTCTTTCTTTCTTTCTTTCTTTCTTTCTTTCTTCAATATATGGATCTAAAAATGGATATCTTGGAGAAGTTGATTTACCTGGGTCCTAAGAAAAAATTGACATTCACCAATTACACCAAAATGTGGAATCAGTTGCTCCTGAAAGCAAACAGATTGGTGGATTCTCTGTAACGTGAAGTCTTTAAATCATGATTTGCAGACTTCAGTAACTCAGAGGTTATGGGCCTATTACAGGAGTGGGTGGGTGAGGTTCTGTGGCCTGCAATGTGCAGGAGGTCAGACTAGATGATCATGATGGTCCCTTCTGATCTTAAAGTCTATGAGTCTATGAATATCCTAAAAAATGTTCTTTTGACCACTCATGGTACGGCAGTTTTTTGTTTTTGTTTTGCTTCCTGTGCAATTTTTGACTTTGACTTTACAGTTGGCCAAGGTGAACAATATGACATTGCATGACAACTTATGTCAGAACAGTAAGCATACTTCTGAGTCTTCATATGTCGCTGTCCAGAAAATGTTGAGCTCTGCAGGGACAGAAATAGCATTTGTGAGAATACTGGCATAACTCTTCCTCTTCCTACAAAGACAATATGGACAGGTTATCGCTAATAGGAGCTATGAAATGACCAGCACCTTGTCTTGAGTACAATATGTTCCAGGGCCAAAACTATTTCATTTGTCTTTCTCTCTCTTAGCAAAACATAGACACAGGTCATAAGAAGTACTCTGTTTATTCTCTACTGCAACTTAGTGTCATTCATATATCAGATATATCAGAGCATTTCTGTGGGACAGAGTCTGACTGCCTGCTAGCTGTGCTGACGCACACCTACACAAGACGATTTTTCTTTTTACACCCTGTTATCTGGAGAAGGAAAAAAAATCACTATACAGTTCTGATTGAAAATCAATAACACTGACAGTGTTAAGACTGGTTTCTACAAAATCTAGAAATGTAATTGTACTATTTTCATTCACCTTACCGGTGGACACTAACCTCATTAACCGAGATATTCATTGAATACCGCATGTACTTCTTAAGACAAATACAAAGGTGTGGGAATAGTACAACTGTAGCCAAGTTGGGAGAAACAGTGACAAGTAGGGCTGGTCAAAACATTTTTTCACCAAAATGATTTTTTTAATGGTAATTGGGATTTTTGAGTCAATGAAATTTTTCACAAGCTATCTCTTTTAAGCAGAAAACTTCAACTCTTCATACTCCCCCATCCCCAAGTTTTCAATTTTCCTCTGAACGTTGAAAATATTCATCCAAATATAGAAAATTTCTATTTGGAAATACTGCTAAATTGGAAATAAGTTGTTAGTGAAGCATTGAACAAGTGGATAACTATGCCCAGAAAAAATGGCACAGTTTGGAGTTACTTGGAATGTATACAGATATTCTTTACACTCTGTTTTCTAGGCTTGATTATCTGGAGGCAAATGTTCATTGCTTTAGCATTCTTTTCAAATTCATCTCCAGGGTTAACCATCCATTTTTAATCATTGCTTATAATGAGATTTGCAAACTTTTAAAAATCCCGTAACTATAACTATGAATAGGTTTGTGCATAAAATAGAGTGGGAAAAATGTGCTTTTATTTATTTATTTATTTATTTAATTAATTGATTACTTTGATTTTTGTTGAAAGGGTGATAGAATCAACCGAGGTTTTTTTTTTTCAAATGGATGTAGTTTTGAAATGGTTTCACTGTGCAGAGACCAACTGGGAACTAGTAGAGAAGAAGCTCAAAGAATGTATTCAGTTTCCTACTGTAACTGCATCTTTTTCTGTTGTCTTAATCTCTGCCAGATCTCTCCCTTCTGTGGGTTTTCCCATGGTAGGGGTCCTTGCAGTGAAGAAATTGAATTTCTGCAGATGGAGAAAGGGATTCAGGTCCCAGATCCTCCAGTTTCTTGGGTCCCCAGGAAATCCCATCCAGTTCTTAGCGGGTATGGCTCCAATAGACTTGCATTGCCAAGGCTTTGCATGTTAGTATGACACTGGAGCAGTGGTGGGCAACCTACAACCCGGGGGTTGCACGCAGCCCATCAGGGTAATCTGCTGCTGGGCCACCAGCCAGTTTGTTTACATTTGCATGGCTACCTGCAGCTCCCAGTGGCCGTGGTTCGCCATTCTCAGCCAAAGGGAGCTGCGAGAAGTGGCGGCCAGCACATCCTTTAAGCCCACACCACTTCCCGTAGCTCTCATTGGCTGGGAATGGCGAACCGCGATCACTGGGAGTTGCGGGCGGCCGTACAAACTGGCGGCCTACCAGCAGATTACCCTGACAGGTTGCAGGTGGAGTGTCCCTAAAGGAAGGTTCTACAGCACAGAGAGGCACTATGTAAGTCTGAGGCTGCATTGACATTTTGTTGGTGCAAAATGTTTCCTCAGTTTGTTTTTTTATCTGCCCACATGATCCCAATTAGTTTGTCTGAGATCAGAAATATTCTCAGTAGACTGGATCCAGATCAACCAGTTTTAGGTGCCAAAAATATCATTCAACATGCACGGCTTCAAGGACGATCAGTCACATTCACTACATGCAATGAAAAGTACATGTGGTAGACAATATGAAAACCTTGCAGACATGCTCCACACTTCCTCTTCATTTGTTGTATGGCTTTGGTTCTCAAATTAAATTAGACACATGTTTAAACCCTTGGACTGAGCTGCACTGTGTTCTGGTGCTTTGCTGAAGTGGGGCTTGAAAGCACCATCTAACACTAAGGGTCTGATCCAAAGCACCTGGAAGTCAGTGGAAACATTAAACATTAAATTAATGGGGTTTGGATCAGCCTCTAAGTGAGGATTACTTTTATTTTTAAAATGATTATGCCTATGAAGGCAGTTTAAGGGAATGATAAAGATTTAAAGAAAAACGAATACAGGAAGGAATGAAAAGAGGCACAAAAGAAAAGGCAGATAAATGCATCAGCTTCAGAGAAGAGGAAAAATATTTAATTCTCCGGTCAACAAAGGCCTCCTAGTTTCTTCTGTAAAAGAAAAATGGCATAGGAAGAAAATCTATAGCAACCATACAGTAATCCTCTCATTCTTGAGGAAGGCAGTCCATAACTTGACTTTTTTTCAGTCGATTCCCACAATAAACCACAGAGAAATTAGCTTTATTTTTGTCATATCATTTATCACAGAAACAGATTTTTTTTAAAAAAAATATTGTACATTGCCCTAAACATATATCTACTAATTTTAAGTTGTCATTCCAGTTCCAGTTTGGTTGTGCTTGGTTCAATGAACTAGCTCTTTCTCTCTCTCTCTCAGGTTCTCTGACTTAATTAGTTGTCACTATACCAAAGACATAAAATAAATCTGTTACTTGTGCAGTTGCCTCAGTGGCCATCTCACTGTATGTACCATAAAGTGCCATCTGTTAGTTTGTTGTGGTGTTTGGTTTACTTTAGTCATGATTTTTATCTTTTTTTAGAAAGTACAGGAGAATACTGCATAGTTATTTAGTTTTGTTCTTAAGTTCTTCGAGCAGGACCCTTTGTCAAAATAGTAGCAAACCTGTATTACCAATGCCTGATGCTTAAGCCCAAGTTGTTAGATCTGATGCCAGTTGTGTAATGTGACAAGAGAGGCAAGTCTACCCTTTTCTTGCTTTGTAAAAGACCTTGTTTTTCCCCCCTAACTTCCTATGGCTATTGTCATTGCAAGCCACAGCCATATTCTCCCACTTATGTCCTCACTGATGACAAAAATAATATTTTTGACTCTAAGAAGATCTTATACTATCATGCCAAGGAGCCCTATTATCTGTCTCCTTGAGAACATTCTTGGTGAGGAAGGCAAGGATGATTTCCTATCATTGGAAATACTGCTTGTGTCTATCTGGAGTCTAATGTTTGAAGCTATAATATGGGGTCACAGTAACAGTTTGGAGCAAATTGATTCAGTGATGTGTTTTGTCTTCCAGCAGTAATACATTCTGGAAAATTGATGTTTCTTGTAGATTTCTAAATGTTGTGGCATGGAAAAATGTTTGACAGAGGTAAAATACTTCCTACAGACTTATCTCAGTGGGAAAGGAGGAACCAGGGAAGGGCAGACTTTCACAACTGTGTGTAGGTCCAGCTATCGTTGTGAAAGTTGTATGAGGGGTTGGAATAAAGGGGAAACCGAGAAGTCCTGGATGGTGGAAAGGCATGTGCGTATGGAGTTTGAGGGGGGGGCATGGAAAAGAGTTCTGATTGTGCTGCAGGGGAAGGCAGGCATGGATCCGCTCAGTCTGCAGCATTATCAACCCTAATAAACTAGAATTTGATCCAAAAACTAACACAAATCACTTTGCTAACAGCCTTTGTAAGGAGTGTGAATTAGATTTTTCAGTTATGAAAATATTCATACCAAATTCTGCCCTTAGTTTTCAGGGCTGTAACTAGGTGTAACTGAGGGGAGCATCTGGCCTTTTATTTCTTAAATCAGAGTGGGTACAGAGTGTTCACCATTTAAAAGAGCAATGATTTAATAGCAGTTAGTGTTATGTGACATATCAGTATTTCTGTATATTCTGAATGGGAAATAACTGCACTAGCTCATATACAAGTGTAACAACTATTGATTTTTTTAATGGTGTTAAACCAATGTAATTTCCATTGATCCTACTGAAAGTTATGCATAAGTACCATGAGGTAAACTGATCTCTGACCGGCTGACATTTTGTTTGTCTCCTAGACCTCATAATGGAGAACACTTAGGGTACACCTGGACAGCAGTAAGGAGCAATTCAACAACAGGTTGAATAGGTGCCGGATGACAGCTGAATGTGCTTTTGGCAGATTAAAGGCTCTCTGACGATGCCCTTATGGCAGGTTAGACCTTAATGAGGATAATATTTGCATGGTCATAGCCGCATGCTGTACGTTGCATAATCTCTGTGAAGTCAAGGGTGAAAGTTTGCTCAGGGGTCGAGTGCTGAGGCAGACCACTAGGCTGCTGATTTTGAGCATACAGATACCAGAGCTATCAAAAGAGTCCAGAGGGGGCCAATCTGAATCAGGAAGGCTTTGAGGCAACACTTTGAAAATGAGAGCCACTAAAGTATATCTCTGTGATTGGTGCTTCAATGTCACATTACGTGTAGTTTTCCAAGGAAGCAATGGTGACATTTTGGGGCTTACATTTCAGTAAGCAAATGATTAAAATGCCTCCACATGTATTGGTAGTGTCTCCTATCTCAATTTGTAGAAAACCAATAAAGATGAGTTACCATTCAAAAACTTTGCTTTTATTTTACAAGAAACAGCACTCACAAACACACAGATGCTCAGTGGGAAAGGAGGAACCAGGGAAGGGCAAACTTTCACAACTGTGTGTAGGGGCAGCTATCATTGTGAAAGATGTATGAGGGGGTGGAGTGAAGGGGAGACCGAGAAGTCCTGGATGGTGGAAAGGCATGTGCATGCGGGGTTTGGGGGGCTTGGAAAAGAGTTCTGAATGTGCTGCAGGGGAAGGCAGGCATGGATCTGCTCAGTCTGCAGCATTATTAAGGACTTCAGCATCTGCTTTTGGTCCTCCATTACTTTAATCATCCACTCAGTTGCATCCTTAACAAACTCCTGATTCGCTTTTCTGTCCTAATGTTCAGCTTTCCAACACTCCTTGCATTCCCTTTTTTCTGCACTGGAGCATGTCTTATTTGCTGTACCTTGGATGTTTTCTTATCTGGCAGAGACGCTTGGCCAGAGTGCGTGGGGTGTTCCTGAAGGGCATATCTGCTGAAGCACAAGGGACAACGCACAGAAGCGGGATTGTTAAATTCACATACAGCACTGAAACATTTTGGTTAAATACAGCTTTTTCAACATTGCCATCACTTCTTACTGACTTCTTTGCCAGGCACACATCTCTGCAAACACCCAAAGCATGGTGAGTGTTGGCGGGGGTTGGGGGGTACAGGAAGCAGGCACTCAACATGGGGAAAAGAGCACACACTCTTTGTAAGGGTCATGCTGCAACATACTAGGGGAAAAATTATAACTTTCTCCCACACTTTTCCACAGACAGGGGTCATTCAAGCAGATATCTCACTGCTAGGGGTAAGCAGGGAATTGAGAGTACATCTACTCCATGCTTGTGGCTTCCACCCTGCTCCCTATGCTGCTCGCCTTTGTGCCGCTTTGCTCCCTGCAGCAGTGATTGCTGAATGGTGTGGGAAAGTTTCCTACAGTGGGGGAAGAAACAAAGCTGGTCTGCCATGGAATCTTCAGCAGAAGATTGCCGAGTACCTCCAGGAAACTTTCTTGGAGTTCTCTCTGGAAGATTCCTTTGAGATCTTAGCATGCATCAACACCCTGTTCTGCCATACCAGTTAGCTACACAGGGAAACGTGCAGCTCACGGAAACACAGCCAGCATCCCACATTTCTATACCCTGAACCCACCTCCACACTACACAAACCACAGCCACTTACCGGGCATTTCCTCTCCTGGTTCTTGCTCAATGGAGAGCAACTGCTGAGACTGGCTAGACACCACTGGAGTGGAGAACAGTTCCTGGCTGGCTGCCCCAGAGCTGCATGTCGTTGTCTAACTCCACCTCTTCATCAATAACTTCATCCTCTTTCTGCTGAAGTATCCATGGGGCTCTTGGTGGTGGAGATGGGGTCGCCATCGAGGATAGTGTCCAGCTCCTTATAAAACCAGCAGGTCTTAGGTGAAAAAGCACTGAAGCGATGGTTTTCCTCCCTCGTCTTATGGTATGCCTGCCTCAGCTCCTTTATCTTCGCTCTGCACTATAATGTGTCCCAATCATAGCCCTTTTCACACAAGCCTCGAGAAATGTGCCCTTAGGAATAACAAGTCCTACAGCTCAAGTGCAGCTGGGACTGCACAGCCTCCTCTCCCCATATACTGATCAGATCCAACAGCTCCACAGTGGTCCAAGCAGGAGAGCATTTGGTGCGATAACCCACCATGGTCACCTGGGAAGATGCGATGAGACCTCTTCATGCCGAGCCATCAGGAAATGGAATTTCAAAAATTCCTGGGACTTCTAAGGGAGGGGGTGGATAGTTGTTTATCTGGTTGCAGGGTAGTAGCATTCAAACTGCTGACTAGAGCAGTCATGATGGACATTGTGGGACACTTCCTGGAGGCCAAGTAAAGTGATGAAATCAAACGTGATGTCTATACTGGCACTTTGTCGATAAAAATGTAGAGGAAAAAGACGTATGTCTCTCATCGGGGTGGCTGCATTTTGTTGCCAAAACTGGGCATTTTCCCCAATAATAATTGCATCGCAGTGTGTACACATTCACTGTTTGGTTGACAAAAGGGAGTTTTCATGGACAAAACTTGGTACTGTAGACAAGGCCTCACTTCCTTTCAGAGCTCATCATCACCACTGTCTTCTCTTCCCATTCACCTGCTCCCCCGGAATGTGCCACCACACCAACCTTTTCATCTCCTGCTCCCTTCATCTCCCAGCACTTGGTGGAATCCCTCTCACATTGCGTCTCCAACTGCAGACTGTCTCTTATGCAACCTCTCCCTCTCTCAGACATTTGGCTCCCTTGGACTCTTCTATGTCCCTGGAATCTGAAATAGCAGCTATGCCAACTGGTCGTGTTTTTCATTTGCAATTAACTAGGAAAATATGACTTTTTTTCTGCCGCTGGATTGCATCCAGAAATGGCAGCTAGAACAAAATATGGCAGACTGCTTGCTTAGAATTGGTTGCTGAATTCAGCTTATTACACCTGTGAGCCATGTGCTGCATGTCTTATTTGCTTTCAGAATGTTCATTTACAAATTCCTTTGTGCTCTTGATTTCGGCTTCCTTAAAGACTTCCTGTCCCCTTCTGGTACATATCCTCCCAACAACTGAGATCCACCAAGTTATTTCAATCCTGAATTTCCATGTAAGATACAAGGTGCATCTGTATAACTAGGGTTTTCCTTTATTAGGGATTTGGAGTCATAGACCATGGAGCTGGAGCAGAGGGAAACCTGGCCAAAGCCTGACCACTTTTGGCCCACTACAGCCCAGCTCAAGGAAGGAAAACTGGCAGCACCAGAGCCAGAAATTGGGGAGGGCATTGCAGGGGAATGGCCTTGTCTGCACACTGTGGCGAGAACCAATGCACTAGAGCAGGGAGCCAAGCCAGGAGCCACTGCAGGGTGAATGTGGTGTGGGCTCACTCTCCAACCCCCCTCCTCCAGGGTCTCCCACTCCTCAGGGGCAGGAACCAACCCCCAACTCACTTTAAATGCTGCTCCACAGCCCCTGTTTGGATTGAAGATACCTGGAGCTCAACCTTCCTCTCATGTATATCAGTGTAAATCAGGAGTGACTCCACTGAAGGCAGTGGAATTACACCAGTGTAACAGTGTAAAGAAAATCAGCTCCCTGTATCTAAATAGCTGTGGTTGGTGTTCTTAAGAGGTATTTTTTGTGGTGTGGTGTTAATTGATTTGGGTATTGTGTGTTTTGCTGCCAGCTGATAGCATTCTGTTGTTAATTATTTCATGCTAATTACATTTTTAAAGATCTAAGTGCGCCTAGGTGCTTGGCCAATTAACACATGCTTTCTAAATAATTAAATAAAATGTATACACCATAAATATGTTTGCCACTTTGTTGGTAATTTTTGTGTTTCGTAATATCATGTATGATAATATATTTTAATAGTTTATGTGGCACAGTGAATACATAATCCCTTTAGACCAGTGGTTCTCAAACTAGGGGCGCCGCTTGTTCAGGAAAAGCCCTTGGGGGGCCGGGTCAGTTTGTTTACCTGCCACGTCCGCAGGTTCAGCCGATCGCGGCTCCCACTGGCCGCAGTTTGCCACTCCAGGCCAATGGGGGGCTGTAGGAAGGGCGCCCAGCACATCCCTTGGCCCGCGCCTCTTCCTGCAGCCCCCATTGGCCTGGAGCGGTGAACTGCTGCCAGTGGGAGCCGCGATTGGCTGAACCTGCGGATGCGGCAGGTAAACAAACCAGCCCGGCCCGCCAGGGGCTTTCCCTGAACAAGCAGCACCTCTAGTTTGAGAACCACTGCCCTAGTTGTACAGTAGGAATTAAGATCCAGATTGTGGAACTGTTGCTCACATTGAGAAGCACTTACAGTTTGGATCTAATATTTTGTAAAGCCTCCTAAATGCCTAGTTCCTACATTTTTAATATCATCTATGACTTTTTTTTTTCTCAGCGCCTTTAGCTCCTCTTTTAACCAAGATGACAGAATTCTCCTTGGCGAAATCGATAGTAATCTGCAGAAGTACTTAGAAATTTTGTCTAAATTCTACTGTATTGTGGAAAGAATTTGCAAGAACTCTAGAGACAATCTTAACTTTTCCCGCTATTGTTAAACTTCAAATTTGCATATATATATGAGTGAGTGAAACCCCCCGCGCTGCCCTCTAGAGCTGCGCTCAGCCCCTATATATATATATATATATACATACTATATAGTGTGTGTGTAATTAAATGCAAAATATACCACAGGCAGTGTCAGAGTATAAACAACAGCTAGACAAAAACCGAATACATAGAAAAAGGGAGGGAGAGAAAATTACATATACACACACACACAAACCATAAGCAGTTGATGGAAGATCCCAACAAAAAGCATGTTATAAAGACACCACACACTATGACAAAGATAAATCATTATCTGTTTCTACTTGGAGTTCAATGAGGGAACAATTCACTTGTGGATGTATTTCTACTAAAACAATTTCTTAACAAACCTTTCCCCTTCTTCACCTATTCAGCGTACAAACAAATGGCCAGCTCTGCATTCTGAAATTGGTCCCAGGCAGAAATTATTTTCATCACAAACTGGCCATGTCAAAATGACTTGGGAACAAATCCTGAATAATGAAAAAAGTGATTTAAAAATCATCTGGACAGATCCATCCGGGGCTTCTAGCAAGTTACCAAACAAAAGTCATAAAGAAAAATAAGACAAACAGCAGAGATAAAAGCTAAGCTATATCATAGTTTATTGTGCTGTAGTACAGAAAAAATCCTTTGCTATCCTTTTGCTGTGGATCCCTTTTCACTTTCAGCTTTTCAAGAAGCTAACAGTTGTACACCAGCTAAAGACTTTGGGTGCTGTAAAATAAATAATATAAAAAAAACCCTTCTAAAAATTGTTGGGGAGAATCATAGAATCATAGAATATCAGGGTTGGAAGGGACCCCTGAAGGTCATCTAGTCCAACCCCCTGCTCAAAGCAGGACCAATTCCCAGTTAAATCATCCCAGCCAGGGCTTTGTCAAGCCTGACCTTAAAAACCTCTAAGGAAGGAGATTCTACCACCTCCCTAGGTAACGCATTCCAGTGTTTCACCACCCTCTTAGTGAAAAAGTTTTTCTTAATATCCAATCTAAATCTCCCCCACTGCAACTTGAGACCATTACTCCTCGTTCTGTCATCTGCTACCATTGAGAAACAGTCTAGAGCCATCCTCTTTGGAACCCCCTTTCAGGTAGTTGAAAGCAGCTATCAAATCCCCCCTCATTCTTCTCTTCTGCAGGCTAAACAATCCCAGCTCCCTCAGCCTCTCCTCATAAGTCATGTGTTCTAGACCCCTAATCATTTTTGTTGCCCTTCGCTGGACTCTCTCCAATTTATCCACATCCTTCTTGTAGTGTGGGGCCCAAAACTGGACACAGTACTCCAGATGAGGCCTCACCAATGTCGAATAGAGGGGAACGATCACGTCCCTCGATCTGCTCGCTATGCCCCTACTTATACATCCCAAAATGCCATTGGCCTTCTTGGCAACAAGGGCACACTGCTGATTCATATCCAGCTTCTCGTCCACTGTCACCCCTAGGCCCCCTTTTCCGCAGAACTGCTGCCTAGCCATTCGGCCCCTAGTCTGTAGCGGTGCATTGGATTCTTCCATCCTAAGTGCAGGACCCTGCACTTATCCTTATTGAACCTCATCAGATTTCTTTTGGCCCAATCCTCCAATTTGTCTAGGTCCTTCTGTATCCTATCCCTCCCCTGCAGCATATCTACCACTCCTCCCAGTTTAGTATCATCCGCAAATTTGCTGAGAGTGCAATCCACACCATCCTCCAGATCATTTATGAAGATATTGAACAAAACCGGCCCCAGGACCGACCCTTGGGGCACTCCACTTGATACCGGCTGCCAACTAGACATGGAGCCATTGATCACTACCCATTGAGCCCGACAATCTAGCCAGTTTTCTACCCACCTTATAGTGCATTCATCCAGCCCATACTTCCTTAACTTGCTGACAAGAATACTGTGGGAGACCGTGTCAAAAGCTTTGCTAAAGTCAAGAAACAATACATCCACTGCTTTCCCTTCATCCACAGAACCAGTAATCCCATCATAAAAGGCGATTAGATTAGTCAGGCATGACCTTCCCTTGGTGAATCCATGCTGACTGTTCCTGATCACTTTCCTCTCATGCAAGTGCATCAGGATTGATTCTTTGAGGACCTGCTCCATGATTTTTCCAGGGACTGAGGTGAGGCTGACTGGCCTGTAGTTCCCAGGATCCTCCTTCTTCCCTTTTTTAAAGATTGGCACTACATTAGCCTTTTTCCAGTCATCCGGGACTTCCCCGGTTCGCCACGAGTTTTCAAAGATAATGGCCAATGGCTCTGCAATCACAGCTGCCAATTCCTTCAGCACTCTCGGATGCAACTCGTCCGGCCCCATGGACTTGTGCATGTCCAGCTTTTCTAAATAGTCCCTAACCACCTCTATCTCCACAGAGGGCTGGCCAGGTTTCCTCTTCCATTAAGCCAGGCATTACAAGCAGCTTCAGGGAACAGAAAACCTCTCTCCCCCAGTTTTAAAATGATATATTATTTTATAGCACTCAAGTGTGCTAAGTGCTTCACGACGTAGATAACACTTTGGGCCAGATCCTCAGTTGGTGTAAAGTGGTGTAACCCCATCTGAGGATGGGGCCCAGGGTCTTGGCCCTGAAGAGCTATCAAACTAACTAGACGCATAACACAATAAATGGGGAACTGAATCAGAGAGGAGGAAATATTTGGGAAACAATAATGAGGCTAAGGCCCAGTTTGAAGAACAAAGGAGTCTTTTGAAACAACATAGATGTTTTAGGAAGTTAATTTTTTGTAGACACTGCAGCAGAAATGGATCCTGAGGAAGGATGTGAATGAGGAGATACTAGTGGTCTTACCAGCTGAGAATAGGCTGCATAGCAAGCTGTGTGAAAGAAAATGAGAAGATGTTTTTTAGAGAAGAGAACAACAAATAATGTGTTGAATCTGATATGATTGGCGGAGCAGAGAGGTCATGGGTGAGGATTGCTGTGATGAGAGACATGGGCAGATAAGTAGAAGAAGAATTGCAGAGGGCAATATAGGGAAGGACAAAGAGCTTGAACTTGAGGCACTGGTAGAGGGAAAGTCCATGGAGGAATTCAAGGAGGGAGCTACATGCCCAGATGAATGGGTTAGGAAAATGATCTGAGTTCCCATGGACTTGAAGTGTGTGTGTGTATGGGGGTGGGGGTGAGGAGGAGGGCATAATACAGATGTCATAAAGGGCAAAGACAAGTAAGTAAGGGCCTGGATGAAAATTTTAACAGAATGGACCAAGAAAAACATAGCTCTTCAAAATGTTTTGTAGAAAGGGATAGCAGTATTTGGGAAAAACCTGGATGTGTAGGGCAAGAGAGGTGTTGAAGATGACATACAGGTTAAGGGTCTCAGTGACAGGGATGGGCAGAGGTATAATAAAGAATGAGGGAATTTCACAGGATTTGGGAGGGAAGATCCCAGTGGTTCATGTGAGACATCCTTTAGGAGGTGTTAGGCAGCTAGGCTTAAATGCAGATTCAAATGGAAGGAGACAGCGCAGGCATAGAAAGATAGATTTGTTAATCATCCACTCCTCTCTCATTCAGATCTTTACAAGAAGCCTATATGCAGCATCACCCTCTAAGTAATTATTCCTTTTGTGCTTAGGGAAGACAAGCTCCAAAGTTATCTAGCTTCTGGCTTGAAAGCTCTTTAGAGAAGGGATCATTTTGGGGGGTTTATACAGGAACAAATACAATGCTGGTGATAAACAAATACATGATGAAGGCATTCTGAGATGCTGAAAACCACTGAAATCAGAGAAGCTTATTAAAGCTGATAAAGAATATTGGCTTCCATGTTGGCCCTTTTTATGCTCACTTTAATCAAAATAATCAAGCAAACAAATATGTACAGGCAGCTCTGTCCTTTGATTCCGACTTTTTTTTATGGGCTGCAGTCATACACCCTTCAGTCTGTGCTCTTGCACGTGAAAGAGAGTTGGATCTGGCTTGTATTTGCATTGGACAACCGAAAGTAAAACCCAATGGCTCTACTTCCTTGCATAGCCATGTACACTTGCGACAAGTGTACATAAACTCTTACCAAATCAGAATGATAGTATGATCACCACCACCTTGGCTGACACACAGAGGATTGACCCAGCTACCTTGAGCTAAAAGAATGAGTAGCTTGAGCTGAAGAGCCAGGCTTTAACAAACTCTTATCCAGACAGGGACATATAACACACATGTGTAACAGCGGACTTACAGTAGCACTCCTGTACTACACTCCTGTGCCAGTCAACAGTTCCATGTTTGTGGCAGTGTGAGGAGCACTACAGTAGCCCGTGGAAAATCAGGCCTCCAAGGTATTCTCCAGAATATTCTTGCTGATTCATGAGGGCTGGTCTATACTGGGAGCTTAAAATGGCCTTGCTCAATGGTTCTCAAACTCGGACCGCGGCTTGTTCAGGGAAAGCCCCTGGTGGGCCGGGCTGGTTTGTTTACCTGCCGCGTCCGCAGGTTCAGCCAATCGCAGCTCCCACTAGCAGCGGTTCACCGTTCCAGGCCAATGGGGTCTGCAGGCCTAGGGATGTACTGGCCGCCCTTCCTACAGCCCCCCATTGGCCTGGAGAGGCAAACTGCAGCCAGTGGGATCCGCGATCGGCTGAACCTGCGGACGTGGCAGGTACACAAACTGGCCCAGCCCGCCAGGGGCTTTCCCTGAACAAGCGGCACCCCTAGTTTGAGAACCACTGGCCTAGCTATGTCTCTCAGGGGTTTGGATGTTTCACACTCCTAAGAACTACAGCTATGCCAACCTAACCCCCAGCGTAGGCAGTGCTAGGTCAATGAAAGAGAATTCTTCCATTGACCTAGCTACCACCTCTTGGGGAGGTGGATTACCCTCCCATCGGCGTAGGTAATGTCTACACTAAAGCGTTACAGTAGAGCAGTTGCAGCGCTGCAGCTGTAGTGTTGTTAAAGCAGAGACATACCCTGAGGGCTAGTGGTTTCTGTAGGCAATCTTTCCTCTGAGTCAGTGCTGAATAATGTCACACTGAGTTGCTGTGGTGAGATATAAAACCAAGGTCCTCCCACTGTCATAGCGTTCCTACCTAAATTCACTCTGCTGTTTCAATGGGACTCATGTCATTTTCTAGTTCAGTAATAAGGTATCCATTGCTTGCCTTACTGAAAAGGGAATATTCCTCCAATTGCTCGATGAGGTGGGAGAGGGAAGATTGAAGATTTTTAACAATGTTTCTGTCAAAAAAAGTCACGTTCTCATATAGAGCCCCCCCCACACCCCCACTGTCACGTTCAAATAATTTAAATGGTACACATCCCATTTGCAGGACAGCATCCTAGTGTTTCAGTGCAGCTCAAATACAACTGTGACAGGTGGCCATGTAATTCAAAAAAAGCAGGGGTGGTTTTGAGGCATGACATTAGACTTCACATTTTTTTCAGATTTTTTCTTTGGCACAGATGGTGCTTTATTTTTCCCCTTCAAAGCCTTACCTCTGGAAGCTATTTTTATTTATTTTCTACAAGTACACCTTCAGGCAATAGCAACGGGGGTGGGGGGGGCAAATCCTTTATTTTATGCTGTCGAAACTGATCCACTATGAGTTATTCACATTGCTTTCTGATGTGCCAGTCAACGGTTCCATGTTTGTGACAGTGTGAGGAGCTAACACAGATCCATAAAAAGCAGCTTGTTGACTGATAACATCAGAGTGGGAGTTAGCAAGGGCGGGGGAAAAGGACCTTTTTGTTGTTGATAGTTTCCTAATGAAAGTGGATGAACCAAGAACTGTGTAATAACATGTGCTTGGCCACTTAGCCATAGCGGCAGATTTGGAATGAAAGTGTTGGGGACACTGGGGCATGGCCACTAGGTAACTCGAGGGGATGGAAGACCACGAGTGTCGATGAAGCCCCCTCGCACTAGGCCCAAGTGTCCTTGGCCCCCCTGCCTGGAGGCACACACAGCAGTTATGCTGAGAATCTGCAACAGTATGTTGCAGAGTCAGACTGCCTGAAACTAAGCAAGGCCAAACAGGGGAGATATGAAAGAACAATGCTGAATAAAGCAGCTTTATGTATAGTTTAACAAATGATACAGAGAATCAGGGAACTAGCTGGGAACTGGATTGGCTGGCTATATGGATACTTGGGGCAGCTTGCTATTGGACAAGTATGCTGGAAAAAAGGATGTATAAAAGCCTGTGTAACTTCCTGCTCTGTTGTGCAGGATTTGAGATTTTATTCTCCCTGTACCTTTTTGCAGCTGCAAATAAACTTTTCTGTTTCTCCACCCCGTTGTGATTATTGGGTGTAGCACACCGGGTAACGAACCACTCAAGCTGTTGTTCAGCCTCTCGGCACTGGGTGCCGGCAACAAAAGCTTACTAAGAATATGGTGAGGACCTTTTGTACTATTTCTCATCTACTGCAGTTCTCAGAAAAAAAATAAAGTGAAAGACTATAAATCAATTCCCCGGATTTTTAAATTTGATTCCCAAAAGAATACTTAAACTTGTCCAGAAGATAAGTAAGCCATCAGGCTGTTAGAAAGATGTTAGGCCTTTTTCCCCCTTTCCCCAGTAAAAGTAGATCATTTCTCAAAACCTTCAGAGCTATCATTTTAGGATGATGTTTGTCTTTGTCAATTTTTTTCTAAGGAATTCAGCTCAAACCTGCAAACATGTGGAAGTGAAAGAGCAAACATTAGATAATAAGCATGTGAGGGGATAACTGCCAAATTGTTCTGTGACTACTCCTGTCAAGGTTCCTCCCCCACTCTGAACTCTAGGGTACAGATGTGGGGACCTGCATGAAAAACCTCCTAAGCTTATCTTTACCAGCTTAGGTCAAAACTTCCCCAAGGTACAAAATATTACCCCCGTTATCCTTGGAATGGCCGCTACCACCACCAAACTAATACTGGTTACTGGGGAAGAGCTGTTTGGACGCGTCCTTCCCCCCAAAATACTTCCCAAAACCTTGCACCCCACTTCCTGGACAAGGTTTGGTAAAAAGCCTCACCAATTTGTCTAGGTGACTACAGACCCAGACCCTTGGATCTTAAGAACAATGAACAATCCTCCCAACACTTGCACCCCCCCTTTCCTGGGAAATGTTGGATAAAAAGCCTCACCAATTTGCATAGGTGACCACAAACCCAAACCCTTGGATCTGAGAACAATGAAAAAGCATTCAGTGTTTTACAAGAAGACTTTTAATAAAAAATAGAAGTAAATAGAAATAAAGAAATCCCCCCTGTAAAATCAGGATGGTAGATATCTTACAGGGTAATTAGATTCAAAAACATAGAGAACCCCTCTAGGCAAAACCTTAAGTTACAAAAAAGATACACAGACAGAAATAGTTATTCTATTCAGCACAATTCTTTTCTCAGCCATTTAAAGAAATCATAATCTAACACATACCTAGCTAGATTACTTACTAAAAGTTCTAAGACTCCATTCCTGTTCTGTCCCTGGCAAGCGCAGCATACAGACAGACACAGACCCTTTGTTTCTCTCCCTCCTCCCAGCTTTTGAAAGTATCTTGTCTCCTCATTGGTCATTTTGGTCAGGTGCCAGCGAGGTTACCTTTAGCTTCTTAACCCTTTACAGGTGAGAGGAGCTTTCCCCTGGCCAGGAGGGATTTCAAAGGGGTTTACCCTTCCCTTTATATTTATGACAACTCCATACAGCAAAGCAACTTATCAGGTCTTCATAAAGTGCAGAGGCCTGCAGAAACATTTCCAGAACTGTTACAGGTCAGTCTTGTAATCAAAATTAATAGTGTTCAAATTTTTCTTTAGCAAGTGAAAGAAAAAAAAAAGCTTGGTTTACTAGAAGAGTATGCTGAAGAAATCTCCTCAAACTGTCTATCTGCAAAGAAATGTAACCTTCCTAAATCCTACCTCCAGGTAGAAGTTGACAGGAAGATCTGTGGAAAATTTAACATTTTATCTAGGGAGCTGCAACAGTTCAGTAGAACATAATAGTTTTCTATATGAATTTACAGAATGCCAGCCGACAGAGATAGATAACTTGGTACAAGTCCTGGAAGCTCAGTTATTCAGAATGTCTGAGAGAATTACAAGCAAGACAAGCACAGATGTTGGTATTTAAGTAACTTATGCTGACAAGATTTGCTTTCCTGTGTCCCGTGTTACACTATCAAGAGGCCATTTAGGTCCCATTACAGCAAACTATTCCCTGTGGCTGGACCCTGCTTGGAGCCCCATTGACTTCAGAGATGCTAACTTCTTTGGTGCAAGGTTCTGCTTGGGCAGGGCCATTTGCAGGACTGGAGACTTCCTGAGGTATGGGAAAAATCAAAACAATTATGATGGCTTCAAATTGAAAAGCCTTCAATCCAGTGTTGGCGGCTACATTGAATACAAAACATGATTTCTTTGTTACATTTGCAAACCAAATATAGAAGCAACCACACCAGCTACTATTGCATGGAACAGCACAAGCTGTACTGCAAACAATCCCCAGGGAGGAGACAAAAACCTTCTCCTAAGCTCATGAAGTTCTGTTTTTTTGTTTGTTTGTTTGTTTTTAAAGGATACTTCTCTAGAATTAAGTGTAACAATATTTAATTTTATTTTGCAGAGCATCATTTCTACAAAATGTACCCCCCTCCCTCAAAATTTGCAGAGATGTATGATACAATGCCAGTGTTAAATCTTTCCAAACTCCAGACGCCTCATTTCTGTAACCTATTCAGCTTTCTGGGAAATTTCCAACACAGAAGCTTTAGGTGAGAAGATAGCTAAGGTTGCAAAGGCCCCGATTTCAAAAGGAGTTAGGCACCTAAGTGCCTTTGAGGACCTGTTTCTAAGGCCCTAATCAGGTAATCTGCTCCATTGGGGGACACCTCTGCACCCATACAGAATCCCATTGAAATTAGCATGCAGGGGGACCCAGGAAAAGCAGCTTCCTGGATCAGGGCATACATGAAAACAGTGTATCATGTCTTGTATAAAAGTCACGACTTTGGCCCTGATTTGGGAAATCATCTCTATTCAGGAAAGCACTTACGCACATGTTAAAGCCACATTGAAATCAATAGAGTTCAAGCACTTGCTTAAGATCCTTGCTGAATCAGGGTCTTTATGATTTCTTTAACTATTCCTGGCTTTAAATCTTAGCCTGCTCAGGAATAATAAATGTAAGCACATTATTGTTATCAGCTACAAAGAACTGCATATTTCCTAGTTGCATAACCATCTTAACTTTCACCGCAAATAAAAGCTATTCCTTTATCAATAATTCCTAAATATATGAATGACTCAGACTGGAGAAGTAGGAGGATGAAGGGTGTAAATCCCAAGAAATGAGAAAAACTAGTCAGGGTGGAACAAAGTGGTATATCTAGTGGTAATGGGATGAAATGGAAGATTTTGGTTAAACATTAAAAAAACCAAGAACATCCTGATAATGTTACAAAGTCGTGAAATGAAATCCTATCATTTTGGACATTTACTACTAGATTGAAGAGAGCATTTGCAGATATGCTATAGGGAAAACTCCTGCAGTGCCACTGGTATGAACTAGGTGATCCAATATGTCTTTCACCTCTAATTTCTATTAATTCTCTTCTTAGAATGAAGAACCTTTCTTTAACTAAATGACTTTATATTCAATGGAGCAGTGTGAGAAATGGTTTTCCTGTCCTGCAAACATTTTTCTGAGATTTCAAAATATATTCCCACCCCAAATTAGAATGAAAAATCTCATTCTCAGATTTTTTTTCACAAGCAAACAAACAAAGATTAGGATGAATCAAAATGTTTCATTTCAATTTTGGCCATTTTTTACTTTTACTGTTTTTCTAAATTACTAAAATTAGCCTAATTTTTTTTAAAAAAAATATTTTGAGCTAGAAAACCAGCATTTTTCATTTAACATATTGAAACATTTCATTTTGACAATTTTGAAACTCTTCAAAATTGTTTTGAGTTGAAAAAATTGTTGAAACCAACCCTTTCCAAGTAAAGGGTTTGGTTTCAATGAATCAGCATTTTCCAAGAAGAAAAAATCATCAAAAATTCCCAATTATTTGTAGTAATCAATACTGATGAAAAAGAAAATGTTACCACTTTTTGGCTAGGGCAGTTAGCTGATAATCGGGGTATGGCAGGTTGTTTCTGTTTGGAGGAGAAGTTGATTATAAAGTCAGGGTTTTTTAATGTAATCCAGTTTATTTACAAAGTCTTGTTTCCCTGAACATAGTAGGAATCGAACAACAAGAGGCAGTTTCCTTGCTCATAATTCCAAGTCTTTTTCATCCAGTCCTATGTCCAAAAAGATCTCTTGGCTTTCTCTCAAAGCCACACTACACAAGGCTTCACCTTCTTTCTCCTGACTTTGTTTGCTTTTCTACTGGCTTTCTTGTTGGCTTTTTGTTTGACCCACCCATCCTCACGGAGCTGCAACCAAATCGATCCTCAACTGCTGTGTTTGCATTAAGTCTAGTCTCTGGGAAGGGGCATTTAATTGTTCCCTCATTTTGACTGAATAGAACAACCATCAGATTTATCAAGGTGAAACCCAACCTCCAGTATAACTGCAATATGTTGGCTGTATTGCAACATTTATTGAAACTTTAGTAACATTATTATGTTTTTGACATCTTGAATGTAGATGAATCAGAGAAAAAGATGAAATTCTACATTTTATGCACCATAACATTTGTTTTGACATAATGAATATTTTGCTGTGGATTATTTCAGATTCTTGCAATTTGCTTTATTTAATAAGGATCTTATTCTGTAGTATCTGTACACACAAATTTCTCACATAGGCCATATAACATCCTAAATAGGTTAACTTATTAGCATACTATCTGAACACCTCATTGACATGAATTAGTTTCCTTACAACACCTGGGTGATATAGGGAAGCATTATTATTCCAGTTTTACAGATGCAGAAGTACAGAGAAGCTAATTCACTTGCTCAAGGTGAGTTAGTCAATGGCTTCCTGAGTTCCAGTTCAGTGCTATACCCAAAATACCACCTTTCCTGGGAGATTTGCTTGTGCAATGACTAAAAGGTCAGAGTTTTAGTCTATATGGATATGTCTTAACTGCAGCTGGAAACATGCCTCCCAGCCCAGGTAGACAGACACAAGGTAGATTTGTTTGACCTAGTCTGCTACAAATAGAAGTGTGGATGTTGCAGCATCAGCGCTGCATTGGCTAGCCACCAGAGCTCAGACCCAGCCTTGTACTCAAAGGGCTAACCTGTACTGCCACCTGTCCACAACATCTCCATTGCTGTTTTTAGCACACCTAACTCAAACAAACATAGCACACGTATGTCTATCCAGACTGCGAGGCACACTCCCAGCTCCCATCGTAGATATATGCTGCCTCGCTTATAAATATTTATACACATATACCATATCTTTAAAAATTGCTGAAAATCCACACAAGCTCAGTGAGATCTAGAGAGCAGAATCGAGGCTCAGTGAGATCCAGAAATCCCATGAGTCAACTCCAGCCTTTCCAAGATTTTCTTTGAAGCAAAATGTGATTACCTTGTTCGTCATAAATCAGAGCCCTTGACTGAAATAATGGTGTGTGATAATATGGGTCTTGAGTGAATTAACCCTTGTCACCACTCTGTGTTCCTAGCTTGTTTTAATATCAAATGCACAAAGGTAAGTCATCTAGCTAAGTGGAAACTTGATAACCTAGTGTAATAATCTTTGACATTAGAGATCAGAAAAAATCTTTTATGTGTCAATTGGCTCACAAACGTCTGCCTGGCCAGATGGTGTTGGTTTTACAAGACAGGCATACTTTGCCCGGAAAATTTCAGAGAAATATGGGTATTATTTTCAAACTCTGGTAAAGGAGAAAGGTGTCATTTCATTCACAGCCCCAGAGAGTATGTCCCTGTTACTGCTTGCTTGACAGATGCTAGGAACAAATTGATGTATAAAGAAAGGCAAGGTACAAGGAAACCGTACGTTAAAACTCATTATCTTTAGATAGGAAAACTCTGCTGGGAGCAACTCTAGAGCATTTTTTGTATGTATAGTGAATGTTTAACATTCTGAATATATGTGCTTTTTAATGCATTGGGATTGCATTTCCATATTTGGTGTAAATCTGAATGAAAATGAAAACAATGAGAAGGTAAACACACGAGGAAATGCAGCAATAAATGAATCAGGAAGAACATGAAGCAAAATGCAAAAGAAATGCATCAATTCTCCTGGTTCTAGAGCAATGGAAAAACTAGAGATGCAGAGTTTGTGTCTGGATTCACTCTGAGGTTATTCAAAATTGAGGGACTGGGGATGTTCGGATGTAGTAGTTCCAGTTTGTTTCTTTACAGAAATTTAGCTTTAATTCACCAATTCAGCAAAACACTTAAGCACGTGGTGGCCTTTAATCACATAAACAATCCCCTTGCTGGAATGTGGCCTAAATTCAAACTTCCACGGAGTACTAGGGAATTGAATCAATTCAGATCAAGTGTTCCAGCAATGGAATTGATGCAAACTGTAACTCCTATACAAGAGTTAGGGCTACAACTCCAAGTAATTATCAAGTATAATATTTAAAATATGCCGTGTGTGTGTCATATCATGTGATATATATGTATATTAATACCAGTAAACAATAATCTTCTTCTTCCTCCCTCACGGCTTCTCCCTCATGCCTGTACACAAGCAATTAAAAAAGTCACAGTAGGAAAATAGACAAAGCAGATAAGCATTTTAAAAATCAAAACAAACTTTGTTAGAGTATAAAAAACACTCTTAAAGTGGGGAGAGAGAGGATGAGGTAGTTGTCCAAGGAAAATGAGCTCCAGCATCATAGATGCCAAATACCAAGTTAAGCTCCGGTTCTGCATGCAGACCCTTGTGCCTGTGCAGAGTCCCGTTGAAGTCAGTGGGACTGCAAAAGGTGCAGGGTATTATGCAGATCCAAATTCAGGCTTAGGGCCTGAAGGTAACAATATTGGTAGGCAGAGGTGTGGTGTTAGAGCCCAGCTATCCATCAAGTGGAGGAATCAGTCTAGCCCATAAGAAATCAAACACTGTTAGATCCTTCACCATTAAAAGTTTCAACATTTTAGATGGTCCAGATAACAAACCATGGATCTGAACATATGCCATAATCTTTGAGGAAGTTTGGAGCTGGATCCAGATCCAAATGTGGATTAGTCACTCTCTCCACAATAAACTGGACCAAATCCAGAAACTCCCAGACTTTCAAGTAGTTTGAATTTAAATCAAAAGGCAAACTTTGTGACTTGTGGCCATCTTTATTTACAAAAAAAGAGAAGGCAGTTGAATGTTGGTGTTGAGACTGTAGGATGGTTGAAACAGTTGCTTAATGTAATGAGCACGTGTGCCAGTGAACTTTGCACCAGTGGAAGGGATGTAAGCCCTATTAAGTAGAGCTGATTGCAGGATGACAATTTTGTTATAGAATCATAGAAGATTCAGGTTGGAAGAGACCTCAGGAGGTCATCTAGTCAACCCCCCTGCTCAAAGTAGGACCAACACTAACTAAATCGTCCCAGCCAGGGCTTTGTCAATCTGGGCCTTAAAAAGCTCTAAGGATGGAGATTCAACCACGTCCCTAGGTAACCCATTCCAGTGCTTCCCCACCCTTCTAGTGAAATAGCTTTTCCTAATATCCAACCTAGACCTCCCCCACTGTCCAACCTAGACCACTGTTCCTTGTTCTGTCATCTGCCACCACGGAGAACAACCTAGCTCCATCCTCTTTGGAATCCCTCCTTCAAGCAGTTGAAGGCTGCTATCAAATCCTCCCTCACTCTTCTCTATACAGTAACTTTTGTGGTTTTGAAATTTGCTTGCATTCTGTATTGGATCAAAAACAAAACTTTGAACATTTTTTGCAAAAATGGAAATTTCAGTTCAAAATCTGAGCTTTTTTGATTTGGGAAGATGGGTGTGGAAACTTGTGGTTAGGGCATTGACCTGGGCTGTGGGAGACCCTAGGTTCTTCTGATTCATCCCTGATCTTGGATGCAAAACTGCTCTGAGAGTCTTGCTCACTCTCTGACCTTCCCAATGAAAACTTAATTGAAACATCTGTAATCCTTCTGCCAAGTGGTGTTAGCAGCAACAAGAGCTGGGTTCAGTATCTAGGGGTTCTGTTTGAATCAGCTCAAGCCCCCACCCAGAAATCTGGGAAAACTAAATGCCACCCCTGTGTACCTTTAAGGGACAATACTTCCCTATCCTCAAGCACTCAGTCTGTGTATAACAAAACAAAACTTTTATTAAAAAGAAGATGGAACTCAGTATTAATTGAGGAAAGCACCACAACAATGATTCAAATGTATGCAAGCAATAAATAAACACCCTCCCCACAGAATCTTGGGCTGTAGGTCGTTGCCTCAATTTCTTACTTTGTGGTGTGAAAGTTTGATGGACAAATGTCCCTTCAACACACCACTCCCCTTTCCCTCCAGTTCATTGTCTGAGGTCAGTGAAGTCCCAGAATTCAGGGGTGGGTTAACCTCCCACCGCTGAATGGTGGAGTCGAGGAAAGCCTCTGCCTCCTCTGCCTTTGCTGTTGCTCATCACTTGCCACTCGCTGCTGCTTTTGCCTCCACTATGATGCCTGTTCTGAGGTTCCACTACTTAGCCAAGTCCGAGTGATTTCAGCCCTTAGTTATTTTACTGGATAGATGGGAACCTCACTGACACTGTATCCTCTGTGTTGCCTTTCAGTGCAACGCTGTCCCCACACCACATCTAAGGTCACAGACCTGCTAATCTAGTGATTACTGAGCAAAAACAAGAACTCTAAATGGAATCTGATCAGCTGGTCTTTAAACACAGGAGGAGGCAGGTTAATGGTATCTAGGACTCTTTAAGCAGAGGCCACACCAGCATGTGAGAACACTTGTCCCTACCCCTTCTGCTTTTCACTTGGAGTTGGCATCAATACTCCCTGCTTAGTAAGTGTCATAAATATACAGGGAAGGGTAACCACCTTTCTGTATACAGTGCTATAAAATCCCTCCTGGCCAGAGGCAAAACCCTTTCACCTGTAAAGGGTTAAGAAGCTAAGGTAACCTCACTGGCACCTGACCCAAAATGACCAATGAGGGGACAAGATACTTTCAAATCTGGAGGGGGGTGGGACAAAGGGTTCTGGCTGTCTGTGTGATGCTTTTGCTGGGAACAGATCAGAAATGCAAGCCTTCCAACTCCTGTTAAGTTAGTAAATAATCTAGCTAGAAAATGTGTTAGATTTTCTTTTGTTTAATGGCTGGTAAAATAAACTGTGCTGGAGGGAATGTATATTCCTGTTTTTGTGTCTTTTTGTAACTTAAGGTTTTGCCTAGAGGGATTCTTTATGTTTTGAATCTGATTACCCTGTAAGGTATTTACCTTCCTCATTTTACGGAGGTGATTCTTTTACTTTTTCATTAATTAAAATTCTTCTTTTAAGAACCTGATTGATTTTTCATTGTTCTTAAGATCCACGGGTTTGGGTCTGTGTTCACCTGTACCAATTGGTAGGATTCTTATCAAGCCTTCCCCAGGAAAGGGGGTGTAGGGCTTGGGGGGATATTTTTGGGGACGACATCTCTAAGTGGTATCTTTTCCTGTTCTTTGTTTAAAACGCTTGGTGGTGGCAGCATACTGTTCAAGGATGAGGCAAAGTTTGTACCTTGGGGAAGTTTTTAACCTAAGCTGGTAAGAATAAGCTTAGGGGGTCTTTCATGCAGGTCCCCACATCTGTACCCTAGAGTTCAGAGTGGGGAAGGAACCTTGACAGTAAGCGAGTAGAGTAACCCCCTCTATTAGGGCATATTAAGTACAGTTCTGTTGCCCTTTAGTCATACAACAAGGATAAAACATTCAATTACTCCTGTGTACAAGGCTAAAGTGAATTTTAACCCAAAACAGCCAACTTGGGAAAACAGGTCTGTCTGCTGATCACTAGGCAAAGTAGCTGTGTCTTTGCAAATACAGGCTGCTCCTGAGGTCTTTTCCCGGAGTTCATCAATAGACAGCAGGAGAGAGCTCATTCAGACCATGGCATACACATGTCTGTGAAACATTCCATTTATTTCCAAATTTCAATTAGTAACCAGTTTTACTGTTATATGCCTCATCCTGAGTTGCTTACTGCACAGGCAACCTTCATTCTAATATTTCCTAACTTGGGAGTGCTTGACTGGGCAACTTTAATGCTTTTTTAAGATAGGATGTTTTGGCGATGTAATATATTAATTAATTTAATATGTGTGTCTTCTTTAGATGCAAATATATCTGATAGTAATTTTTATGATGAAAATTAAAAATATTAAACAATGAAGGGGACATTTGTAATAAATTCTGCTTTTTGAAATCTGAAATGCAAAATGGTAGTAGCCCTAAGGGGTCTGGATGTGAAAAATATAAATATACAATGGCATATTTGTACCATGCACATTAATACTTAGACTATATCTTTATGTTAAATTTGGAAAGGCTTCTTTTAGACAGGTAAAAGTTAATTGTTTTATTGGAGATGTGTGGGTACGAAATTATTGACATGTCCATGCATAATTCAGATAATTGCTTTTAGTAGATATCCAGTCTGATAAATGTCTGACAGAAATGCAGATTGACTAATTTTTTTTTCTTATGAGGGATTTTTCCTTTTTAAATTCATGAAATGTTATGTTGATTTGCATAATGGTATAACTGTCACAGCAGGTTACAGGTGACTACTTAGAACTTCATGCTACCTAATACAAAATGACCCATTGCTTCCTTCAGCTTGCAGTCTGCAGCTAATGGAATTTAAGCCTAGAAACATCATGCAATTATAAAGATATAAAGAAACTATTTGAAATATGTTGCAGTCACCACTTAATATTCATTTTTCATTGTAGAGAGGTAAATGCCATGGTTCATTTTACTCAAGATCCCCAACTCAGGAAAGTCTACCATGAGTTACCATTCTATTCTATAGAGACTGCCATCATTATCATATTACCTGAGCTCATTAAGTGAGATGACTAACATCTGTCATACGTGGGTCACTCTCGCCTGGGGGAGAATTGTGTGGGTGGGATAGTGTTAAAGTTTTGGTAGGGTTTTGTTTTAAACATACATACTGTTGTGTGTTTATGTTAGAGAAGGTGAGGTCAAATAAGTGCACTGTGAACTTGTAGTAGAGAATGGTGAGCTTTGTGATGGTCCTTAGTTCTTGAAGTGGGTTGTTCAACAATCTTGGACCAATCCCTAAGACATCTCTGTTTCCTGCAGAAATGAATTATACACTTATGGTAAAAAGTTCTACTATGGCTGAGGAGCACAGTTGCCAACCGCAGTTTTCACCCCAGAGCTTAAGGTGATCTTTTAGGGTATGTCTACACTGCAATTAAACATTCGCAGATGGCCTACATCAGCTGACTCAAGATTGCAGGGCTCAGGCTGATCCCAGATCCCAGGCTCCAGCCTGAGCTTGAACATCTACACTGCAGTTAAACAGCTTCATAGCCCCAGCCCCTCAATCCTGAATCAGCGGACACAAGTGTTTAATTGCAGTGCAGGCACATCCTTAGGTATGCTGGGCCCAAGCTGCTAAGCACCTTGAAAATGACCAAGATCTTTAATTTGACTTGATTTTTTTTATAGGAAGCCAATGTAGAGAGTGGAGGACACAACTGATGTGTTCTTGGTAACCTGTGTTGCTGAAGAGATGTGCTGTATTATTTGAAGTTACCTAAGGGCTAATGTCTTCATGCCCAGGCATATTCCATTGTTGTAGCCCAGATGGGGTGTGACCAAGGCGTGTATGAATGAGGACAGGTCATCGCTCACCAGAATAGAACAGAGGAGATGGTGGTAAGCCAACAGGAGATGGTAAAAGGTTTTACTTACAGATGCTGGTTTGGGGACAATTAGCACCAGGAAGGGCATCTAGGAATACCTATTACTGACACCTGAGTCCATGTTGTCTTACCACTTCACCTTGTGGCAGATACCTTAGCATCCAAGCTCATTGTGAGCTTTTAAAAATCAAACCAACAATCCCTTGCTTTGCCTCCTCCCATAGGTAGGGGTAAATTGTGTGTTTTGATTAGTTTATTCTTGTCACTGTTTGTTTCTTTTCAATTTTGATAAAAAATAACGAGGGCCTAATTTGTCAACCTGGTTACACCTCCTCCCCAACTACTACCTAAACACACTTTATCACTCAAAGAGACTGGAGCTTTTCAATCTTTGACAGCCAGCTTAAAAATAAAGTGCGCCCGGGGCGGGGGTGGGAGGTAGGGGGAGGAGAGAAAGAAAGAAAAATCAGAGGCGTCTCCACCTGGCTCTGCTGTTCATCCACCCTAGCTGAGCACTTCCTTCCCAACCTCCTCACTCTCCAACTCCCTCTTTTTTCACTGAGTGCCTTCAAAACCCCTTCCTCTCCCCCAAGGTCAGCTACTTACTCCCCCAGGCTGCCAGAGCCCACTGGTGGAACAAACGATACCATTGCCTTTCTTTCTCCCAACCTGCAGCAGCACGGTAGGTGAAGCCAGTGAGAGATGCACTCTGGAGCAACTAATGGGGAGAAGAGAGAGCCCTAGCAAGAAGGTGAACTGGGGTGCATGCAGCCCTGAGGAAGGGGGTGGGGAGCTGAAAGACCCAGTAAAATATGGGGCAGCTCCAAAAAGCCCAGAAAAGGAAGCACCATTAGCACCCAAAGTGGGGTGGGAAGGAGGCTAAAAGCCTCCACAGAAGGGTCTGGAGGCCTTGCACCTCAGTATTTTCTCACTCAGCTGGGTGCAAAGTGTTGAAATACTATAAGAAAGGCTATCACTAATATTGCCAACCTGAATGGAAACCAGACCCAACAAATCTCCTACTGGGATCCCGCTCATGTGAAATTTCCAGCATCGCTTTGCAGGTCCAAGAGCTTTGGATAAGCTTTGAATCAGCATCCAAATTTTGGACGCTTGTATAAGCACAGATTCAGAATCTTTTGGAGACTCACTCATCACTAGTTATATTGGAAACTGAAGTAGTAAAGCTGAACCAGAATCAGTGAAATAAAACCAACTATAAAATGGTAATCTCTATTCAAGTTAAACATCATTATCTATAACTCGTGCCTGGGCTTGTAGTGAGTGATATTTTTAAGAGATCCCAAATACTACATTAGGTTTTTATTTCAATATTTTCAGGATGCTCGGAGTAAATAAACTAACTTGTAGAGACCCCATCTCTGTATGAGAGAGAAGGAATGCTAAAAGAAAGGTCCACCCTTCTCTGTTTCATTCCTTTTTTGTCACATTGCTGTGTGGTGATAAGCACTTGTATGACAGGTAAAATTCAGTGTATTCTTAGGGCATCAATACAAAGTATTTACTTTTAACAATGAAATTATGTTTGTATTTAATGAAGTAGCAGGAAGGTAAGATCTGTCAGGAAATGCTGCGGAGACAACGCTTCTTGAAGTATTAAATATTAAATAATAATGTCAAAGTTCTGAAAGAGTGAACAGACCTTGCATGCATAGTATTCTAATTGTAGCAAATTAAAAAGGGGTTGGAATACTGCCAGTTGAGTGACTATGGGGAAAAAAGGGGACCCATAATAAGAAACAGTTGTAGTTACAATATTTGCTGAAACCAACACACATTAAATAAAATGAAAGCAGCCATCTCAAAATGCTGGCAGAGAACGGAGAACAGCTGAGCTGAAGAATCTGTAAAAAGGGACCTTAGCCAACATGTTGGCTAAGAATAAAAAGCTCCATTGGAAACTAAATGGTGAGATCAGCTCCAGGCAGAAATTTATGAAACAAAAGCAAGAGAGGAAAAGATGTGGGCACTGTCAGATTACTCAAAGTACTACAATGCAGTGTGATTGAAGATGTCCTACAAGAAGCTTACATTAATTTATTCTAAAAATTTATGGCAGACTTTAGAGTCTCTGTTTAAGCCAAATGAACCTTATTATCCTTTATACTAAAGAACATCAACCTGATGACAAAACTTATTGGGATCTTGTGCTTACTGGAAGAATTAAAAAGGAAATTCATTAAAAAGTATTAGTGGTTGAAAAGTTTCCACATGAGCTCTAGCAAAGGAACTTCTGAACAGCTGAATTTGTTCTTTTGTTTGTTTTTGTCTTACATGTGTTCTAGTAATGTATTAGACTCTCTACTTTAGGCACTGGGATAAGTTCTGTTCTCATTTACGGCAATGTAAACCCAAAATAAAAGTATTAAAGTCAATGGAGTTACTCTGGATTTTCAACAGTGGAACTAGTTTTTACACAACATACATTTCTAATAAATAATATACATTCTTACTTTAAAAAAACTTGAGCTATTTTCATGTAACAAGTGCAAAAGGCCTTTTACACCAGTAAATTTTGGGTATTTTTAAAAATATTTTGTTCAACTTAAAATTAACCAGCACATGAGGGTATTTTTATACTTGTATAATTTAAACATCCCGTATCAGTTTTATCTAAACTCAGATTAAAAATGAAAAAGCTATTAAGAGTAGATGATGGGCTCACATGGTTCAGGTAACTATTATTCGTTAACATATATGGAAGTCACTTACTCACAGTGAAATCCTGATTTACTCCATGGGTAGCCTTCCAGTGCCATCAAATCTGCAGTTACAAGGAACACGATCCACAGCTGACAATGAGGATGCACTGCAAATGCCACTGATGCAGTTAAAACTGTAACTGAACCTAGGATCATAGAATATCAGGGTTGGAAGGGACCTTAGGAGGTCATCTAGTCCAACCCCCTGCTCAAAGAAGGACCAATCCCCCTAATCTACTGTTATTAGGTCTGCAATATCTATATAGGTACTATATTGTCCCCATCACGGTAGTATCTGAACACCCATAAGGTACCATAGCAGTTCACAGATGGAAAATTCAGGCACCCAAAAAGTAATGGCTAGATTCTGCCATTCTTCCTCATGTTGGGACCCTCTGTAGAGCTAAGTACTACGTAAGTGTGACAGAATCTGACCCGAAGTGATGTACCCAAAGCTGAACAAGAAGTGTATGACCGAGTCAAGATCTGAACCCACAATTCCTGTGTCCCAGTCCAATACATTAAGCCCAAGACTGTCCTTCAGATGTTACGCTAGCCGGAAAACACAATGCAACTATCTCCATGTAATAACATGATGGACACATTTTTTGTTGTGGGTTTCCAAATCATTTTCAACAGGAGGGTTTCCAAAATCCTAAGACCGCATGTATTTTCAAAACCCGCACTCTTGTCAGAACAGCTGCATGCTTCCACTTTTGCATGCCCTTTCTTGGAGCAGTACCCTCTTGGGAGGTGAGGTTGCTAACTGGTACCTTCAATGTCTAAAACTGTGAATGCTATTCTTAGAACTCTCAATTTCTGGGAGTGGTGTCACAGAAAATGGCATTTTAATATTGTGGGAATACATGTAGGAGGCCTGAGGGAAGGGTCAAATAAGTCTTAACCCAAGAGCAGAGAGTATAAGAGATATGTCAGGTTTTGGAAAGAAGCACATTTATTTACAGCAAATCAACAATTTTTCAAAATGGGATTTGTATTGAAAAGGTCGACAGATCCTTAACCGTAGTAACATGAATGGCTCCACTGCAATGTGTTTGTTCCCCTTTTTCTTTGTAAGTATTGACTAAGTATTGCTTTTTTCTTCACTTCAAAGTCCTAGGTACCTGAAAAGAAAAGATGCCGCTGTATTAAATGCAACAGATGTGACTCTAGCATAATATTGATCTTATAGAAATCAGTTTCAAGTGGAAATATTAACATTTCTAGGATCTTAGTGTCAATGTGACCAAAGTTACTCTCCAGATTAGCATCCCCTAACTAAACTGGCTTGGCCCATTTCTACTGCTGTGTGTATCAAATGTTCTGTAAATATATACACAATTATTTTTACTGGAAAATACATTTAAATATCTTGATTTCCAGATACTATTTTAATGATGACCATAAAGCAAAAACATTAAAAAGTTTCCCATGGTTAGATCCCTGCTAGAAATTCATCTGTCTCTGAAATCCTTAGCTCTTATATTCACAACATTCTGAAGGTTATGACAGACCTCCTCCTTCTTTGTTCTTCTTGGTGATGGTGAAAACTGGATACATGCCCAAAGCAGGGAACATAGTGTAAATAGCTTTGCTAAAGACAGCTACTGGATCGTTCAAAACATCAGATGGCTAGAATATGTTATTATCAACAAGCTGTTTCCTGGCCAATCAATTAGAACACTGATTGAGCACTAAGCAATTGATTGTAGGCTAGCCAAGCAGTCTGGATGGAGAAAACATATGTTAATTGTTCTTCTAGTTGATGCTTAAAGGGGCAATTCCTGTTCCCTCCATCTCGAGGTTTGGAGGGTCCCTTTAAAATGGAACTCAGACAATTCTGTTGTGGTGGGAAGATACCCGGAGAGTGCATCTGGGTGCACATGGTCCATGTAATACGGAGCTCACATCCTTCGGCACTCACTTTGTGCTATCATATATAGGTTATATGAGAGCAGTGTAGGAGCAGAACTGAGGATCTTTAGGAGTTCTTCTTCCTTGCAAATGATGATGGAGTGCTTAGGTCAGGGATCGGGAACCTTTGGCACGCGGCCTGCAAGGGTAAGCCCCCTGGCATGCCGGGCTGGTTTGTTTACCTGCCGCGTCCGCAGGTTTGGCTGATAACAGCTCCCACTGGCCACAGTTCGCCGCTCCAGGCCAATGGGGGCTGTGGGAAGCAGCGCCGGCCAAGGGATGTGCTGGCCGCCACTTCCCGCAGCCACCATTGGCCTGGAACGGTGAACTGCAGCCAGTGGGAGCTGCGATCAACTGAACCTGTGGACACGGCAGGTAAACAAACTGTCCTGGGCCGCCAGCGGATTTCTCTGACAGGCCGCATGCCAGAGGTTTCCGATCCCTAGCTTAGGTCATACTAGTGCTTGTGCAATGGCTCATGGTCTAGGAGGCAGAGACAATCAGGGAACATTTTTAGTTACTGTGAAAAATTTCAACAAAAAACAAAATTTTTGTTTTTTTTGCTGAAACTTTTCTTCCAGAGTATTTGGATTGTCATCACAAAAACTCCCACTCCCTCTCCAGTTTTCTGAAATGGAAAACCCGGGGTGCAGGGGGTTTGGCCCAAGCCACACATTTTATGAGCAGATTTTCTGTTTGGATGGGGGGGGAACCTTTTTTTTTGTCTGAAAAAAGTATCTTTGAACAAAATATTTCAACCAGCTGTAATGAGAAGGAAGATTTCCCCCCCCCCCCACACACCCTTTCCCTCTACTTTCTACTATAGAGTTTTCTAGTGCTGAAATTAGCTAGTTGAGCTGGATGCCAGGAAAAAGGATTTAGAGGAGTGGAATAAGACCAGAAGAAGAAAAATTAGGCTAACTACTTTTGAAAAAAAATAAACCTGTAACTGCATTAGTTGCAAGTAATTGGACAACCTTTCCAAAGGAGGCTTTGACAATTATAGAAGGAATAGACATTGTAAATGTGTAGCCACACACCACAGTCACTTTGTGTCATTTTTTTTTGTTTTGTTTTCATTGACCCTTTGGCAACACTGGCAGCCATTGAAGCTTCTCTTTGACTAAGAAGCAGTCAGGTGCCATCAAGGTAGAAGTTTCCATTTGGAAAGCAACAAGGAAAACTATACAAATATTTTTAAAATCTTGTTAAAAATTCCAATAAAGACTCCTGAGGAATAGCTCAGTGTACCTTTGAAAGCTTGTCTCTGTCACCAACTGAAGAAAGAAAAGACTTACCCATCTTGTCTCTCTGATATTCTGGGACCACATGGCTAAAAATATGTTGTTGTTTTTTTGTCATTTGGAGAATGTCTTTTGAAAGTGCCCACTATTCTAATATACAGTGAAGAGCTATGTGGTAGACAGAGTATTTTATGGGTAGAAAATAGGTCTATCTGACTCTCTCTGAGGCTTCAAAAACCAGTAACTTGCTTGAGCTAAGGCAGAGGCTTACTGTTAGAGGAGACGGAAAAAGATAATTGAGACATGCAAAAGTATCAGCTATCTGTATTCACAAAATATTTGACTGAAAGGTTTTGGAATGTTTGGTAATATTCTACTGTTCTCCAAATATTCATTCACACTGAGTGGTGTCTTGATCTGCAAGTGTTTCTATTGCTGGCACTAGTCAATATGAATAAGAGCAGAAGACTCAGATCTGAAATGATTACAAACACCACAACAAGAGTTTATAAATTCTGAAGGGAAAAAAAAAGCCTCCTATGGAAGTTCTGAGCTCCAGAAGAGTACAAAGACTTTAGCAGAGTATATGTTTTTAGATTGAAAACTATGTAGAGGAAGGTTTCTACAATGACAACTTTCTGCATATATATGAAATGACCAGACTTGCTACTTTCAGCCAGCATATGGAAGCTTTATTATTTTATCGCCGACCAGTGACCTCTGGCCAACTTTATTCTTCTAAAACATGAATATAATACACCAGAACTTCAGCTGATATAAATCAGCACAGTTCCATTGGCTTCAGTTGAGCTACACTATTTAAACCAGCTAGAAATGGGCCCAACATTTCCAGTATTAAAAGCCCCTGTACGCAAAGTGTTATTAAAAAAAAAATAACAAGACAAATTTCAGTCATGTCTGAATTATGCATCACCAAAGCATACATATTAAAATGTTCTTCCCCTGGGTAATTTTTTTTCAGCCTTATTTAGTTCAAAACGTAGCTGATGGAATTTTACTCAATTTCATTCCTCGGCTGTGGTTGTGCATAGGCATTTCTAGCCCCAAAGGAGCCTTCCAGAAAGTTTAAAACGTAGAACTTGCTAAAATGTTTTTGAAATTTTGTTTTAATTAATTCATTTATTTATTGCAAAAACACTTTTAGCTTTTTTCCCCCAACCATTCCTGGTTATAACCACAAGCTGATGGCTGCTGCACTAATCGAGGGCACCAGTGGAGATGCTGATCTTTCAGAGAGGAGGGTACTTTAGTGCCTAGCCCCCAGACTTACGCATCTAATCCCTGTTTTTAGGTACACTGTAATCAGCAAAAACCCCACTTGGCTGCTGCTTAATCCTAAACTCATTTGGCACATAAGGTGGTTGCATTAAAGTTCCCTAGGTGTCTGTTTTCTGCTTCTGGGCAAGCACACTTCTGCCTCACTCTCGGCATCTGAATGCCTATGTCCTGCCTAAGCCCCATGGTAATCCATGAACTGGGGGAAGATTTGTCCACCTAATTTGCGTGGGGGGCCCAGTTCAGTAAGCATGCTCAAAGACTACCTAACTCCCCACAAAACAGCCAGGGGAGTGGGGAAGGAGGAGGCTCTTTCCTATAACTTTTAGCGGAGTGGTTAAGGTACTCAACTAGGATGTGAGAGACGACTAGATCAAGTCTCCTGTCTGTGGAGAAGGGACTTGAACAGGGATCTGCTAACTTTCAGGTGAGTTCCTTAACCACTGGACTATAGAATGATTCTCACTCATTTTGTGGTTCAATTAATACTTAATTCCAGTGGAACAGCTTCAGTAAAACAGGTTGCGGGAGCTGCACATCAGAATATCTCATAAAGCACTCACCTGTGAGGTGGCAGATCCCTGTTCAAATTCCTTCTCCTCAGTAAACTAGGCAGGACTGGGATAAAGATTATAAGGGAGATTTTCCCCACAGTTGTTTCATGAGGAAGTAGGAGGCCTCTGAACATGCCTACTGGAACTGGCCTGGCATGTGAGTTTAGTGCATTGTTTAGGGAACTTAGGCTTCCAGCTCAGGCTTTGTGGATTGCAGTGTTGTCCGTGTGATTTTCTAGGTGATTAACCCCTGTAACCTGATGGGAAGATCAAGCAAAAGGCATTGGATCAGGTACTGTTAGCATTTCTAGCCAAGTTTGATTCATCTTCTAAACACAAACTGTTGAATGTGAGCAGAGCCAACAAAATTACCCTGCCACTGGATAACAGAGGTGGAGAAGTACCCTCAGAGAGGCCTGTGGCCAGACAGCATGGACGAGATTGGAACCTGTATTCATCTTTAACCCAGAGGTGAGAGTAAGACGGTCCGGTCCGGTCCGGCATACCGGCAAGAGCAAGTAGGCTGTGCTGGACCGGACCGGCTTCCCCAGCGGTGATTTAAAGGCCCTGGTGCTCCTGCCACTGCGGGGAGCCCCGAGCCCTTTAAATCACCTCTGGAGCTCCGGCAGTGGGGCTTGGGCAGTGCTTTAAAGGGCTCTAGGGCTCCCCGCAGTGGCTGGAGCACCGGGCCCTTTAAATCCCTGCCTGAGCCTGGCTGCCAGAGCCCCAGGGCTCTGGCATTCAGGCTCCAGCAGGGATTTAAAATGCCCAGAGCTCTGTGGTGGCTGGAGCCCCGGGCCCTTTAATTCACCCCTGAGCCCCGGGGCTCCCAGCCGCCTCTGCAGCTGGTAGTTCCGGGGTGATTTAAAGCCCCCAGAGCTCCCAGCCAGAGCCTTGGGGCCTTTAAATCGCCTCTTCCAGTTGAGGCCATGCCCCCACTCAGGACTCTGGTGTACCGGTAAGTCCTTTAAGTTACTTTCACCCCTGCTTTCACCTCAATATTTGAATAGTGACTGTAAGAGCTCATGTTGTACCTTTCAGACAGGCTACAAGTCCACATTTTGCAGATGAGCCCCATCTTTATTGTGGCTCAATGTAAGGAATTTCCCACATTACATAGCCTAGGTGATATAACTATGTTGGCATAGCCATGGCACTAGAGCCCTCTAGTATAGATACAGTATAAAAGGGAAAGGAAGAAGGAGGTCTCATTGCTGGCAGAGTTATACCACTTCCCTGTAGCTGTATCTACACTTGAGATTTTGCCAGCATAGCTATGTTGTCTAGGGCGTTTGATTCCCCCACCACCCATCCTAGCCAACATAGGTATGCCAGAAAAGCTTTGTAGTGCAGATCAGACCTGTCTGATGCATCCTGCAACAGCTACCTGTTTGCTAAAGCTTATCACCACAACCAAAGTCAGGGGAAAAGCCAAACACAAACAGGCTTGTCTACACTGCAGCTGGGAGCAAGCCTCCTGGCCCAGGTAGACAGACTTGCACTAGGTTGGCTCCAGCTAGTGCACTAATAATAGCAGTCTGTGCATTGTGTGTTCAGGTGGTGACGAAGGCTCCCACCGGACCCCCTGCGTCTGAGCGTGGGTGGCTAATCTAAATCTCTGCCAGGGCCACAATGCCTAGGCTGCTCTTGTTTTAGTGTGCTAGCTAAATTCAAGCTAGCATGATTCTGTCTAGCAAGGCTCACTTCAGCTTTAGCGTATGCATACCCCTAGAATCTGGAAAAAGTGCAGGGCAGAATCCACCAGGAAATTTCCATTGACAGTCACCATGTAGATGTAATTTACTTTGTTCACCACTTAGATACCAATTAATGCTATAGAGAGGCTTTCAAGCTGAAATCAGTAGGAGTTTTGCCATTCACCTCAGCAGGAGCACAATTAGGCACTAATTAGTAAATGTGGTAATGAAAACCTAAAAAAAAAGCCAAGAGAGATATTAAAGTGTTTTGTTCGAGAGTTTTCCCCAGTGCCACAGTGTCTCTTTAAGCAATTGAAGGCTCTGTGTGTGTGTTTCCCTGTGCATGTGCATATCTTGAGGGAACAGCAGACCAAACACGTTTCCACTAATCCTGGTTGGAGAAAGAAAATAATTTAGCCTGTGCTTGGTAGGTGCATTCTGAGCCTCTAAGGTTTTGGAAAAAGCATCATCCAAAGTACAAAACAATTTAAGGGTGTGCTAAGTGTTGTGTGCATTTTATCAGCGTTGGGCTTTGGAACCTTTTCATACAGATAGAATGAATAATTTAGTGAGTGTCTCAGTATGTGCATCTTGCACCACTGAGTTTTTGGAACACTTTCAGACAGGAAAAAATGTAGCGGGTGCTTGCCTTGCTGTGCTGATAGTTTACTTTGTCCTTATTTCAATTCCTTCTCAAAGCAAAATCTGCTCCTATTTGAGAACCAAATTAAGTTCTATTATGTGTTTATTTATTTATTTTATTTTGTTACCAGACATGAAATTGGGGAATGGAGACGAAAATAACAAACTTCATATACTATTTCTAATAATCTTAGATACAAAATGTTAGCCTAAATCTTTTTTTTCCCTTTTACCTCTTACATACAAACTCACTTTCATGCTGGTTGCTTTATTCCACTCTGGAACAGCACAAAAGAGTCTGAGGGTACTGACCAATTAAGCTGGGTTTACAGTTGTTTTGTTTAGCCAGAGCAGGGTTAAGCAGTTGCAGCATGCCCCCCAGTTTCTCCCTCTACAGCTCCTCCAAATTCCTCCTTCCTCTTGCACCTTCCTCTTTGTACACATTCCTCTTTGTACACATCCCAATGTCCCCCTTTCTCCTATCATCCAAATGCAACTCCATCCCCATTTTCTCCTCCCTATTTCCTTCTCTGAGTAGATCTAGTGAAGACAGTAGTTTTGCAAAAACGATATTTAAGATTAATGATCTTTTTCTGATGTTCATTTTCAGAAAGAAAAGCTTCTGTCAGAGGATGCTGAATAAAATACTTTTCTTCAGAGAAACATATGAGGAATTTTCAAAAAGAAAAGGAGTACTTGTGGCACCTTAGAGACTAACAAATTTATTTGAGCATAAGTTTTCATGAGCTACAGCTTACTTCATCGGATGCATTCAGTGGACTGAATGCATCCGATGATGTGACCGATGAAGTGAGCTGTAGCTCACGAAAGCTTATGCTCAAATAAATTGGTTAGTCTCTAAGGTGCCACAAGTACTCCTTTTCTTTTTGCGAATACAGACTAACACAGCTGCTACTCTGAAACCTGTGAATATGAGGAATTGCAATCTCAATGAGCATGCAGCCAGACTCCCCTTAGATAACATGGTCATCGCTGTGGTGTCAGGATAGGAGGCAAAGACTTTCCAATCTCGTTGAGAACAATGGAAGTCTACCTTTGTCAAAATGGCCAACTGAGCGTACTTGTGGCTTCAGTCACAATGAGAACTCTGCAAGATGGACATCATTTTGAAAGAGAACAGTTCTTCATGGAATACTCAATAGTAGAATATTGTTCATCGGGCTCTACTGAAGAAGAAACTTTTAGATATGAAGAGTAATAGCAAAAGCTGACTATGAATCGTAAAACAATTCTTCAAACGTCACAATTCTGTGATATTTCAGTGAGTTCTATAGGGGAATGTTTGAATCTGTTATTAAAATCATTTGAAATTAAAACCAAAAGTCTGACAGTGGATGCTAAATTTCTTAGATGAACTGTTTTAAAATTAATTTCACCTCCAACTAATTAATGAGTTTTTTTGTAAATTCTCAACAACAGAATCACCTTAGTCAAAGTGTAGTAAATTTGGGAATAATATGTATTCTTCATACACAGCAAAGTGGTTGAATCCCTGCGTTAAATGTAAAGCTCAACTCAGCATTACCTATGGAACTGTGAGTGATGCTTCCAGAATGACAAGATTACATTGTTAATATTGCCGTCACCACTGCCCCAAATTCCCTGGGTGTGGTTTTATTACTTTAGATGTAATATTTGGGGCAAAGGTGTAAACATAACCTAGTCACTGTCCAACTTTAAGCAGTTTTAAACAAAGTTTGGGGTTTGGTGTACAGAGGCCTCAGCCTATTTAGGGCATGTCTACACTTACCTCCGGAGCGATCGATCCAGCGGGGGTCGATTTATCGAGTCTAGTGAAGACATGATAAATCGACTGCCGAACACTCTCCCATTGACTCCGGTACTCCACCGGAGCGAGAAGCATAGGTGGAGTTGATGGGGGAGTGTCAGCAGTTGATCTATTGCAGTGAAGACACCCCGGTAAGTAGCTCTAAGTACGTCAACTTCAGCTACGCTATTTTCATAGCTCAAGTTGCATAATTTAGACTGACTTAGCTCGCCCATGTCTCCCTTCCCCCCCCCCCCCCAGTATAGATCAGGCCTTAGTATCATGGCAAATCACCCTTAATCATCACTTTAACCTTTTATTAAAGATATAAAAAGAAGGAAAAAGAACTAAAGCATTTGAAATGTAAATTCTTAAGTAAGAGTTTTAATTTAACAACATCCCTTTGCCTTTAGCTGGGGAGGCTTTTTAGAAGGAAAAAACCTACACATTTGATAGTCTTTTAGATGGTATTAAGGATGGTAATAATTGTTCCTTTTGAGGGAAAGAGTTACTTGAGATGAGCTGGAGCTGTCTTTGTTGATGATGCTATTAAAATCTGATCCCATTTCCTAGAAGACAAAACCAGACAAAACACACAGAAAAGTGGAGAGAAAAGAGCAGGAAAGATAGAAAATGCAGTTTTTGACTCTGGCATTCACTTTCACTTGCCACTGCACTGCTGGAAAAGCCAAGGCACAACACACAATCTTATCAGCCCCTCTGAGACCTGGCAAACTTGTACAAGCTTCAGGCTCTTTAGAGCATTGAATTTAGTTTCCTCTTTCTGCTCACAGTGTTACAGCAGTGTTGCAAAATATAGTCTTGGCCAGCTAAACCCAAATTTATTAGACTGAAGGAAAAAGGAGCAGGATAGGAAAGAGAAGAAATAGATGGGAAATCAAAAGAACATATGTGGGCAGGGACGAGGGGAAGAGATGCAAGAGATGGTGTTCAGGATTCAGGGGGAGCTGGTGGAGGTGGTGATGTCCATGGGTGGTAGGTATAATAGGTCAGGGAAAGCTAAGCCTCCCAAAACCCAGGCCATGGCACCACCCTGAAGCCGGCAGGAGCTCAGCTTGGGTGAGTAGTTTGAACCCCGACCTCCAGGCTGCTGACCTGAGCTGAGATGACCATCCAGGGGCTTGGGACAGTGGCTGGGGGGCTCAGGGTGGCTGGCGGGCTCAGGGGACAGGGTGGAATTCAGGGGGTGGGCTGGGGGTTGAGATGGGCACGGGGCAGGACCCAGGGTCAGAGTGGGACTCCAGCATGCCCAGGGGTCAGGCTGGGGGATTGGGGCAGAACTTGGGGGTCGGGGCAGGACTCCAGGGATCGGAGTGGGACTCTGGTAGGCCGGGGGTTGGCCTGGTGCTTGAGCTGGCCGGGGCCCTGGAGGGGTGGCGGGGCCTTGGGTGGAAGGGGTGGGGCTGGTGGGCTTCCCTGGGGGGGGTTTCAGGTGCCACCCATGTCTGGGTCCCGCCCTCTGTCCTAGTCTGGTCAGGACATCTTTCAGGATTAGAACAAAGAAGGTCCGGAGTACCATGAGCTTGTGGGGGTGGCAGGTATTATGGTGAAAATTGCTCCAATAGCCATTTTTTTCTCCCCAAAGTCTCTTTCTGTAAGGACCCAAAAAGGGAGTGATTGGTGGAATAGCTCATCCCCCTCATTATTTTGTCCAGCAGTTAGGCCTAATAGCTGATATATTAATTTGTATTTATGCATTTTCAGCCCTCAACTCCTCTTGTTTACCAGGTATAATCCTTGAGTTATATCTTTAAGCATCTTAGCTTGGGTCAATTCAGTCTTTCTGTCTCCTAGTCATACCCTTTCCCATCAACACTTGTTATTACAGGTTATTGTGATATCTTGTGAGCTTTCACTTCGTTTTTACAGTGGATCTCACTAGAGTAAATTTGTAGGCCCAATTACCACAACAGTACTGCTGCTTTAATCATAGTCCGATTGCCTAAATGGAAAGCCCTGTTGATGCTAGATGTATAGCAGTATATTTTGTTCTGTGCCAGCTGCTTTGGAAGCCATGTTATACTGAGCAATAGTTGCCTTCTGAAGTATAGTTTTCAGCCCTGTTGTGGAAGAGAGGAGTTTGCAAATACTGCTACTGTTTGATAGAGTTTAAAGTGGTACAAGATTTCAGTCCTCATGATTCAGTGTAGCAGAGCTCTCTAGGTATCCTTACAACCTTCAGGGATGGGGTTCAGAGGGTGTCCTAGCACAAATTGAAGGCTGATTTCTGAAGTGAGATGATCTGAGGGATGTGTACTAGAGGAGACATAAAGAGAAAAGGATTCCAGCAGGTAGGGCACATAGCAGCTGGAGTCCAGTTTGGGAAAGTTGTCAATGATAAGAGCAGAGACTTGTCACTGCTCAGCTGGAGAAGGTTATTGGATGGGAAGATCTAGTAAAGAGGGTGAAAAGTGGCTATTATAGTTCCACTGGGAAAGCTGTCAGGATTCAGAGGTTCCAGAGTAACAGGCATGTGGCCGCTGAGGTTATGAAGCTGTTCAGTCATCTGGGGAAGGTACGGTGCAGTTGAGATTATTGCATGGGAGGAAACAATCTAGCAAAGTTATCAGACAGCATAATGGATTCACAGGTAATATGTGTTTATGACCCCATTGATGGGATGAAACTGTTTTCATTCACAATGCTAGAATGGTTCATTCCCTTACTGACACCACAGGTGGTTACAGTGGCAAATGCTAATCCAGTTTTCACAGAGGTAACAAGATTAATTACTTCTGGACTCATAAAATATATTTAAAATACCATAAATAGTGAGGCAGTCAATGTCTTGCTGCCCAATATGAATTATATCTTCTAAAGTGAGTGTAATATTTATTGTTCAGTAAGTTAAGATAAGGTTCGTAAGGAATGTTTTCTAAGAATTCAATTAGCCTGCCTTGTGAGCTAGCTCCATTTGCATCATAATGAAATGTTCTTTCAACAAAATGTTGAAGGAAAACACACTAATGAGTTTTTTATGTACAACACCGATATTCACAGGGCCCAACGGTGACAATGGCTATATGCCTGCTCCTTATAAAAGCTCGCTGAAATTTTTTCATCTAAATATATGATGGAACAACAGCTTTATGAACAACATAAAGCAATTTTCATTAAATGTAGACATCATTCAATAATTTCTGACATGTTTAATCTAATTGGCAAATTTTGAATTGAGAAGAAAAAATGTGGTGGCTTTATGGGTTTTTTTTTCCTTTCTTTCCCCCCTTTCTCTTCCTTTCCCCTCCCACACCCCCTTTCCAACCCAAAACATAAACCAGAACCAAATTACTTTTTGTATAGAATGAAAGTGAGAAATCTTTGGATGAAAAATCAAACATGTCAATGATTTTGTTTATATTCAAGTGAAAACGGTGTTTCCTTTGAACATTTTCACAGAAAACAATTGTAATTTTTCATCTCTACTTCTTAAGCCACTGCACTCTCCTATCAGGACTGCCTGCAGTATGGGTACCAATATGGGGGCAGAACAGCTTCCAGAGTGCTGCTTCTCCTTTTTCCGGTCCTGTGTTTTTCACTCCATGCCCCCCTCCCCTCTCCCTCTTCCTCCAGCCACTGAGGGAAATAAGCTACACCAGGAAACAGGCTGCCACACTTACCTTTCCCCAGTGCATGCCAGGCCATGAGCAGCATAGCTACATTTTGTCCCTCACAAAAGGTGGATGGCAAGGTACCAATCCAGTCCACGCTGGGTAACAGAACAGGGCAAATACAGCCAACAAACCAACCGCAAATATTTATTTGAATAAAACCAGTGAATTTGCTTTCACAATGTTTGTAACACCATTTTTTATTCACTTTCCACAAGTATTTGTGTTCGTGGAAAATGATGGTCTCACAGAAACTCAGGGGTATCTGTTTTTAGGGATACGTTAGTGCCAGAAATGTTTGTGTGTTTATCTTGAAATCACTTTGATTTTCCTTCTCCTGTTGGTAAAAGCTTCACTCACCCAATCAGGAAGCAGAAACAACACAGTGTGACTGAATGAAGGAATTATACAGTACCAATATTGATTTGTGACTATTGAATGCTCACAGGAAGGTCTGCACCATAGGCAAGCCATGAGCTGAAATATTTGTACAGTAGATTCTACTAATTGCAAAGGAAAATATGAATTTTCTAAGTTTAGGCATTGCCTTTTAGGTATAACCTGTGCTGTTCTAATTCAAGCTATGTCCTCCCAGGTACATGGAAGACTAAATAATGACTCAATCAGTTTAATAGGGATTCATTTAGACCAGCTCTCCTGAGTCTGTGAGCTCTGTATTCCCTAAGTAGACAGCTAAGGTTGAATAAGAGTCAAGATTTGCCAATGTAATTTATCATTATTGCTATTATTATTATTTATTATTTATTTTTATTATATGTTTATGTTGCAGTAGCATCTAGGGGCCCCATTGTTCTGGGTGCTCTACTAACATACAGTAAGACACTTCCTGTGCTGAGAAGCTTACAACCGGTAAGAAGATGCTGAATTAAACACTGAGTCTATGGTGGAAGAGTGAGTTGCAGTACAGTACTCTCTTCCTCTGCTAAAATTGTGAGTGATCCTCTTGAAAGCCTGGCTGCTGCTGGGAACACAAGCTCAGACATCTGTGTATGAGTAATAGCATTATGTGCGCTGCAGCTCAGCCATCTGCCAGGCAAGCTACCTGCAAGTTGTTTGACTTTGGATGGGGCAGTCAGGAGACCTATGAGAGAGAGAGAGCTCATAGCATAATGGGGAAGACTGCTGTCTTATTGATTCTCTCTCTCTCGTTCTCATTGTTATTCTTATTTTATCTTATCTCTTTGTGTACATGTTATTTATATATTATAGCAACAACACTGAATGTGGCGAAACAATAATCAGCACATTCATGGTGGCTGAAATTCACTCTTTCCTTAACAGAGACAAAGGTCTACACCTGAACATTAGATCGATCTAGATACTTTACTCAGGTCTGTGAAAAATGTCATGCCCTGTGCAACATAGTTCAGTCGACCTGACCCCCGCTGTAGATATAAGTAGGTTGATGGAAGAATTCTTCTGTCGACCTAGTTACTCCCTCTCAGAAGGAAAAGTCCTTTTTGTCAATGTAGAACATAAGGACGGCCATACTGGGTCAGAACAAAGGTCCATCTAGCTCAGTGTCCTGTCTTCCAACAGTGGGCAATGCCAGGTGCTTCAGAGGGAATGAACACAACAGGTAATAATCAAGTGATCTATCCTCTGTCACCCATTCCCAGCTCTGGCAATCAGAAGCTAAGGACACCAAGAACAAAGGGTTTTATGGTTGTAGGAAGCATCTACAATGTGGTGGAACAGCTTTAGCACTGTACCTCTGTAAGGTAGACATGGCCTAAGTAACTAGATTGGGGTGGGGGTGGGGATAAGTGGAGCCAAGGCAAGGTAGATGGCAGCTCTGACCTGGAATATAATAGACCTACATCCTCCACAGCCTTTTTCTTAGAGTTCCATGCCACTGGATCAACATAAACACAGATCCAGGGCACCTTCATTCAGCTCACGCAGTTGAGGGTGATAAGCTTTATGCACTAGGTGAATTTTCACTCTGAATTTCACCCTGTGTGAATAATTACCAACTAATCACTTCCATCCCTTTCAGATACTGATAGTTAACACTTGTGATTTCCCTCCCACTAAATCTTAGAATTTATTTATTTGATTTTGTAAGGCCCTGATCCTGCAAGCTGCTCTGTGCAGATAGACCCTTCCCTCTATGCACCACCCTAATGGAGGACTGGGAATTTTGTAATCACTGGTATTTTGTCTCTTTCACTCAGATTATTTTCAAAACCAGATACAGAATAAAATCTAATTTTTATGACAGACCTATTCCATCATGAGCTCCTGTTGGAATCTGCCATTACAACAGATGTGCTGGACACTCTCTGCTCTCCCACAGGAAAGGGTTGAGCCAGTTAGCACTTATGCTCTGAAAAACCAAATTATGGAATAAGACAGGTGGAGAAACATGATTTGTCCAACTCGTGTATTTGGTTTACTTAGAAATTCAGTGTCTCTTGTGCACTCTGTGATAATGAAGGTCACCAAGGAACAGGAGCAATGAAAAAAAATTGTCTACATGTCCAAAGCCCTCAACTGAATGAAAACAAAATAATTACAAATAACTAGCAATCTAACTAGGAATAAGGAGAAAGTGGAGCATCTTTAAAAAAAGACAGGAAATCATGGAATACAGTTTTGAATATGCTTGATGTCATGATGGATTTTCTCAAGAGGGACTTTAATGAGTTCTGTAGAGTAATCCTTTATTGAAAACCACCTTATTGAGGGTGAAAGAAGTCACATGGTAATGTGGTTTGTCACCACTAAATAAAAGGATCATCTCTTTCACACTACTAACATGCTAGGAATGCCTTGAAAAGGAAGGATGGTCTTAGACGAAGCCTACTCTGGAAAAGAAAGGTGGTCCAGTGGACAGGGTGTTGTTCTAGGACATGAGAGCTGAGTTCCTGTCCCTGCTTTACCATGTACTGCCTGGATGACTTTAGACAAGTTATCTAGTCCCTTTATGCTTCAGATCCCCATCTTTAGAATGAGGATAATAGTAGTGCCCTATCTCAGAAGGGTGTTGCTTTCTCTATTTATATTAATTAGAAACTGTGAGATTTTCAGACACTGTGATGATGAAGGTCACAGAAGTATGTAGAGAGAAGGGAAAAAATCCTATTTCTGTGACCAGTGAGAACAAGACACAAATATGATACATTATTTTTTTCCTTATTTTCCCTTTAAAATAAACTAGATTTAAAATAATTTCTCACAAGAGTAGGCTATATAATTATTGCTAATTATAGAATTGTGTTAGAGCTAAGAAAAAAGCCAGAAATGTCACTGATAAGATCATCTAATTTTGATAAATATTCACAAGTAATCATTGGCATAATCTAGAATTTGTTAGAAAAACTGTAAGTCTGATTTGGTAGTACACAAAGCAAACTACTTTTGTAAGTTAGTATCTTGCTTTATTTACAAAAAAATATGGGACTGGTTTTCTTGAACCCATGCAGATTATAATATCTTCCCTGGCCTACCAGATACAGCAATGGCTCTGAACAGAGTGCTCCCAGACTTTCACAGCAGATGTACAAATGACACTGCAGAGGGGTAATTTTTGTAGGGAGTCCAACCCAGAAAGAAGGCTAACCTGAATAAATTACCCTGCTACACAGTGGAAATCAGTAATCTTCTGGGCTTTGTGTGGCTCAAAACTACAAGTGATTCTGGCTTTATAGCCCCACCCAAATGCTAAATTCACATAGTGAACTTTGCATCTCTCTTATGTTTGTAGGTCTCAGAGGACTGGAATTTTGCTCCAACAATTGGACTCCTTTCTGCACCCCATAGACCAAAGTCTCTCCTACTCCACCCCCTTCGTATCACTCAAATGGTGTCAAGGGATCAGAAACTGGCTGTAACTTCCCAGGGGCATAACTGTGGATCTAGCAGAGGTTCTGATGCCACCCCCTGCAGCCCGATTGTAGAAGGCTTTGGGAGATGAGGAGGGGTGTGGTTAGAGTGTTCTGTGCTCTGGCGATGTCCAGCTGGTGAAGGTTCTTTGGGGACTGATACCATCTGTCAAAGTTTAAAGCAACTTGTAGCTTGCCCTAACAAGGACTGGGGCCAGTGCAGGACTGGCCAGAGGATCAGGTACTGTAACAGGCTCCAGTCCATCTTCATCCCAATCACCTGTTGTGCCCAGTGGAAACTGGACATAGCAAAGAAACTTGGCAATTATTATCAAAGCTTCCTAGTTAATCCATTTTTCTCTATCCTAATGGGAGGGAGGATACATATTGCATAACTCTTTCATAACTGGTTATTAACATATTAGCCACTTAAATATTATTTCAGACTCACTATTATTTCAGTGGAACAATTTAAATGTATCTCCATTTTATGTACATTGTAATTCTTAATGGCCAAGTTTCTTTGCTATGCCCAGAACTGCAGAAGCCTTAGGTGTAATTCTTAATGCCCAGAACTGCAGAAGCCTTAGGTGTAATTCTTAATGCACAGTCACAGCATCAGAAAAAAAAGTCAATAATAATACAAATTTATTATTTGTATTATTGTAGAACCACAGAAGCCCTAGTTGTGGACCAGGACCCCATTATACTTGATGATAGTGAATTGCTTACTTACCTTTCTAAAACACTGCGATCCAAGACTGAAAAGCTGTATAAAAGTTCACTGCCTCATCATCATTATTTACAGTAAGAACAGGAATGTAGAAATAGCCTTTCATCAAGTTACTAAGAGTTCAAGCTGTCTTTAATTACCAATGTAATAACTCTCTATTTGATTCCTATGGACACTCCTGCCTCTTTAAAATCCATTTCCAGGGTGAAAAAAAGATAAGTTGGTTAAAAATGAATGAATACAGTGGACAGTATATAGGTGAAATGGATAAGCAAGTTAATATAAAGTGACAGTGTGACTTGGGCATAATACATATTTTTTTCAAACAGCATTTTTTTAATCAAAACTTGTTCAGTTTATTTCAAGTGAAATGATACTGGTTCACTGGAAATTCAGAAGGTAACAAGAAACACTGTGGGCCAAATTCTGCCCTTAGAAGTACTTATGGCTTTTAAGGGCAGAATTCAATAGAAGACTCTCCACTGTGCTTCTAAGGTAATACTTGATTCTGTCACAGTTCCCAAAGAGTCTGGGGAATAGTAAAACTCTGGGATGTAGTACTAGGTTGTGAGCAGGTATCTTACCCAACCTGATCTAATACAAAGGCCAGAGTTGGGTAGAATCAGAAGTCACCACCTTTCTAAGTTAAGAAAGGAATTAACAATAAGATAAAGTTCAGCTCAGCCTTTCCCCCTCAGGCTTTACCAAAACTAAGATGTAAAGGTGTATTGTTGGATCACATTAGTTAGCTTGATCCAGCTCAATCTTACAGGTCTTCTAAAATCCTTGTCAAGCAGGTAAATATGGTGTTTGTTAGATCAAGCTAGCTAACATAGCTATCATATCGGATATAGCTAACATAACTCCATACTTAAAGTCTCATTTAGAGGTAATATTCTGTCTCACTGAGTTAACAGAACATTCTTAACTCTTTTCAGAATCGTTAGCAGTGAACAGTGTTTCACTCATACTTCCAACCTGTCAGATCTGGTCACTCCCTCTCAAAAAAGATATACTGAAATTGGAAAAGGTACAGAAAAAGGCAACAAAAATTATTAGGGGTATGGAACAGTTTCCATATGAGGAGAGATTAATAAGATTGGGACTTTTCAGCTTGGAAAAGAGACAACTAAGTGGGGATATGATAGAGGTCTAAAAATCATAATGGGTATGGAGAAAGTAAATAAGGAAGTGTTATTTATTCCTTCTCATTACACAAGAACTAGGGGTCATCAAATGAAATTAATAGGTAGAAGGTTTCTTCACACAATGCCCAGTCAACCTGTGGAACTCTTTGTCAAAGGATATTGTGAAGGCCAAAACTAAAACAAGGTTCAAAAAAGAACTAAAGTTTATGGAGGATGGATCCATCAATGGCTATTGGCCAGGATGGGCATGGATGCAAAACCATTCTCTGAAGTGTCCCTAATTTGTTTGCCAAAAGCTGGGAATGGGCGACAGGGAATGGATCACTTGAGGATTACCTGTTCTGTTCATTCCCTCTGAAGCACCTGGCATTCGCCACTTTCAGAAGACAGGATACTGGGCTATATGGACCATTGGTCTGACCCAGTATGGCTGTTCTTATGTTCTTTCTAGGACAATGTATGGAATACATTGTTATAAAACTGAGCAGAAAATGTATACATCCCACTTTTAACTCCTTCTGTGAGATCCTGCCCTCACTCAAATCAATGTGAACTGTGCCATTGATTTGAATGGGGGCTCAAAATTTCACCCCGAGAGGAGGTTTCTAGAAATTCTTAGTGTTAATTAACTTTCTCTTCATCAACAGTATTTAAATATTGAGATGTCCAGCATCAAAGAATAAATGGAAATACTTATGCAAGCTTATTTTATATTAAGTTTAAGAAATATTAAAGATCTGATATCTATCAAAATTTAAAATCAGTGAGAAGTAGAATAAAATCTATTAGTAACTTAAAATTTTACTGTGCTTAGAAGGAACTGAGAGTTTCTTTAGTTTAACTAACATTTTGAAGTAAAACTTGAGATACCTTTAGGACAAAAGACATCAAACCGATTTTGCCTGGAATGGACACTGTACATAGAACATTAATGATGTCAGTCAGCCTTATAACACTCTGCATGTGAACATAGCAATTGGAAGAAATCAATAAAAAGCCAGTTCAAAAAACAATGTTTTAAATTTGGATTAAAAGTTTGGCAAAGGCTCAGCATCAGCTCCTCAGTGGAATACTGTTCACAAATAAGGGATAAAGTGTGCCGTGCCAAAGAACTTGTCTCAAATAAGATCATTGTAACTCAGAAGAGTAAACCAGTTCTTACAACTGTGGATAACTTTACTGAAAACTACAGTTACCAAATGCATATGAAGTTTTTGTCTGTTTTTAGCCAAAGCTTCCTCAAAATGGGATTATCCTTACATCACAGTTAAATTAGATGAGCCAGATTGTAGTCCTAAATTCAAATTTAGGTAGCTAAAACAGACTCTGATGTGGGAAAGCACGTAAGCAGGTGTTAAAGTCCATCCTTATTTAGGAAAGCATTTAAACACATAAGAACAGCCACACTGGGTCAGACCAGTGGTCCATGTAGCCCAGTATCCTGTCTGTGACAATGGTCAATGCCAAATGCTTCTGGCAATCGGTGGTTATGGAACACCTAGACCATAGGATTGTGTCCCTGACCATCTTGGCTAATAGCCATTGATGGATCTATCCTCCATGAACTTATCTAAATATTTTTTTAACCCAGTTATATTTTTGGCCTTCACAACATCCCCTGGCAATCAGTTCTACAGGTTGACTGTGCATTCCTTTTGTTTGTTTTAAACCTGCTGCCTGTTAATTTCATCAAGTGACCCCTAATTCTTGTGTTATGTGAGGAGGTAAATAACACTTTTTTTCTCCATACCATTCATGGTTTTATAGATCTATATCATATCTCCCTTAGTCATCTCTATTCTAAAAACTGAACACTCCCTGTCTTTTAATCTCTTCTCATATGGAGGATGTTTCATCCCCTAATCATTTTTGTTGTCCTTCTCTGCACCTTTTCAAGTTCTAATTTTTTTTTTTTGAGATGGGGGTCTAGAACTGTACACCGTGTTCAAGGTGTGGGAGTGCTGTGGATTTATATAGTCGCATTATTATATTTTCTGTCTTATATTCTATCCTTTTCTTAATGGTTCTTAACATTCTGTTAGCTTTTCTGACTGCTGCTGCACATTGAGCAGATGTTTTCAGAGAATTATCCATGATGACTCCAAGATCTTTCTTGAGTGGTTACAGCTAATTTAGACCCCATCGTTTTGCATGTATAGTTAGGTTATTTTTTCCAATGTTCATTACTTTGCATTAATCAACATTAAATTTCACCTGCCGTTTTGTTTGCCACACCCATCTGGTGTGATTCCTTTGTAACTCTTCACAGTCCTCTTTGAACTTAACTATCTTGAATAATTTGTATCGTCTGCAAATTTTGCCGTCTCACTCTTTACCCCTTTTCCCAGATAATTTATGAATATGTTGAACAGCACTGCCCCCAGTACAGATCCTTGGGGGACCCTGCTATGTACCTATCTCTGTTGTGAAATATGACCATTTATTCCTACCCTTTGTTTCCTATCTTTTAATTAGTTACTGATCCATGAGAGGATCTTCCCTCTTATCCCATGAGAGTTTACTTTGCTTAAAAGCTTTTGTGAGGAACCTTGCCAAAGGCTTTCTAAAAGTCCAAGTATACCATATCGACCAGATCACCCATGTCTACACGCTTGTTTACCCCCTAAATAATTCTAATAGATAGCTGAGACATGATTTCCCTTACAAAAGCCATGTTGACTCTCTCCCAACATAGCACGTTTATCTATGTGTTTGATAATTTGTTGATAAATTTGTTCTTAACTGCTGCAATGGGGCTTAAGCACATGCAGAAAGCGAAACATGTGCTTAACTGCTTTCCTGAACAGAGTGGCTTTTCTGAATTGTGGCCAAAAAGCTTGCTGAATTTCAGAGATTCTAAACAGTTTGGTTGAGTGTTGGCCTGATACTAGGTCAGTGTGTTGTGGGCAGTGGCTGACCCAGTGGCGGACCACTCCACCACTATTTGGGCCCTGGGCTGTGATGCAGTGGAGTCAGGTGGGCCCATGTCCCCCTACCCCATATCATCCCACCCTTGGGGTGGAAGCCTCCCCTCAAGAGGCCTGTGTTACTCTACCATCCGCCTAGCTAGGACGCTAGACTGTGTTGGTGCTCATCTCTGTCAGAGCCCCTGAACAGCTTGCTGCCCCACCCTCACTAAGGGCCTGGGGCTCATGGACTTTGTTGTCTGACCTGACTGCAGACCAGAGCCTTCTAACTATTTGCTTCCCAGCCCTTACTGAGGGCCTGGGGCTCATGGACTGCTTTACAGCTCTACCTGGCCTGAGGGTCTGAACACTAGGAACAGCTAATTCCCCCTGCGGAGATCACCTTTACAGGTGTGTGACAACAAGGAGGCATGGCTTCTCTCAGAGACTGACAGGGAGGGATGACCACTCACCCTTACACTGGGACAGTTTTTTCAGGAAGTTACAAACAGAATAATTTTGGATATAATGGTAAAATACGATTATGTGTTGAAGGTGCGTGCATTAACTTAATACATGAACTATAACAACCTAGGCTACTGCTAAACCTCACGTCTAATCCCAATCCTTTTATAGCACTATGGGGTCTGGACTGCATCTTTACCTGTGTACATGTCTGCTGATAGTAGCTGCTACTTTGTGTTCCTTTCAGATTCATTCCAGCTAGACAGAAGCAATGCGTACTGTACTGTGTGATGGAGACTTTAACTTCTGTTCTTTCTTGTTTTAGCTTATTTTAAAATAACCTCTTCAGACTAGTAATAAACTATTAGACATCGTATATGGAAAATGTAACATTCACATGGCAACATTTAGAATTCAGCAGTCTCTTCCTCACACAGCTTTAAAATAAGTCTTTTCACATTAGGAATACTTCCTAGTGCTGTGAAAGGAGTCAGCAGTGGATCCCTGGATTCTTTGCCAGAGGAGGGGGACAAACCTATTTTTCTAATTGAATGCATCACTTATCTACTTGTACAAACAACCCAGAGTGCAATTGTACACAATAATAGCTTGGTCTGGACTGAGGCCTCCTTTTTCCTCCCATGCCAACAAAAAATAAATTAACCACAGGGGCTGTCTTATTCCTGATATGAAATAGCCTGTGAACTCATGATATATTTTTTTCTCTTGTTAAATTTATTCATGATGCACTTTGGGATTAAAAAGAAGTAGTTGATTTTTTTATCAACACTTTTTTTAACATAAAAATGACTTTTAAACTAAAACAAAAATTTTGATGAAAGTTTTCATTTTGGGTGATTTTTTTTTAATTGAAGTATTTAGTTTTCAAAAACTGCTTTGGCTTTTTCTCTTTACTTTCCTTTCTTCCCTCCTCCTCCTTTGCAGTGATAAAATATAGTTTGGTTTTCACTTAGTCAAAGTACCTAAAAAATTCTATAAAAACTTACACATTAAATAATAAAATAATAATAAGTTCAACTATAAAACATTTTTCATCCCCTAGAGCATTTGATCCCCTAAGTCATTTAGTATGTCAGAAACTTCAGTCTAGTTAATTTCAGGGAAATACCATTTGACTAATCATTCACAGTATTATTTATCTGTTTAAAATAGTAAATGTTTTAAAACTGTGCCAGATGCTAAACCTGTATACATTGGCGTAGTTTCACTGAATTTTGGAAAAAGCAAATTATCAGAGAGATGATATTATTCTATTTTATTATTTCTTTCACAGTGGTGTCTGGAGGCCCCAGCTGAGATCAAAGCCCCATTTGGCAAATGCATAGTAAGGATATGTCTGCACTGCAATCATAGGTGTGATTGCACCACATCCAGACATACCCATGCTAGCTTTGATCTAGCTAGCTCTGGTACCAATATCAGTGAAGCTGCAGGAGTGCAGGCTGTACAATCCCACCTGGCACCGTGGGTGCTTCCTCCGGCTGTCAGTCCATGCTGCTGACCATGCTGCCATGGCTTCACTGCTATTGGTATCTGAGCAAGCAAGACTGGAGGAGAAACAGGGACAAAGGTGAAGGAACTTTCCCCAAAGTTACACATAAGGTCAGCGTCTGAGTTGGGAATAAAACCCTTGGTTTCTTGGGTCTCACCGCAGAGCTCTATCCACTGGAAAATGCCGTCCCTCCAATCATAAAACGTATGCTAGCCTCCATGCCAGGACTTCTATGTAATAGCTTGCTTCATCACAGACTGGCACCTCTAGCGGAACATTCTCATCAGAGTATGTATGGCTCAGTTTTCAGAAATGTGTGTGTATTCACAGCATACATTTGGGTGCCTAATTTTCAGTAGGATATTCAGACATAAAATGGCCAGTTAGACACCAGTGGCCATTTGGGCATATAAATACCAGATGTGCATGCAATTCTAGTAAATTAGATGCACCATTGTACATGTGTAGTTTAGAAAAACAGGCCCACAGTGTTTCAAGCAAGGTGGGGAAAAAGTCAGAACATATTAATCATTTTAGCAGATGAGCACAATTTTCTGTTGTCAATTGTAGTTCTGTTTGTCATCAGACAAAGACACAAAGCCATTAGAGGTCTGCATTATTCTATTTCCAAGAGGGCCTTTTTAAATAGGCAAATTGATTTTTGCCACCAGCCAGAGTCATGCATACAAAGTAGTAGAGTACTTCTGATTCCTTACGTTCAGTTCCCCATGGTTCTTGGTAAGGTAAGTTGTTTGTCTGACTTATTTAGGAATAGATCTGTAAAAAAAGACTGCCTTTAACCCCTACCTCAAGAACAGAGTGCAGCTATAAGACACTCAAATAAATGTCTGCATTCCCTAGGGAAGGCTTCCTGTACATACATTTCTGATTTACACACAGAACTGATATGATCGAACGATTTATGACATACTGTGCATAGAACTTTTTAGACTAGTATTGAAGCTGCTACCACAGAAGGAAAAGGGGAATTGAGCAAGGAAGAATTTTAAGAATGTCTGATATTTCAGATTAAGCAAAAAAGAAAGATGGATTTAAGGTACCTAACTTCAGGCATCCACATTTGAAAAATTTGGCCAAATATTCTGTAAAGCACTATGGTCCCTACGTAAGATAATAAAGCAATAAATATGCCTGATTCTCCTTTGGGAGAGAGAATTATGCCCAGCAGCGCTACGCAAATATCATCAAACAAATCTTATCTTGCAAATTGACTGCAGCTCACTAAAACCTAAGATATGTCTCAACTTGGAGACTGAAACTGATGATGGCTCAACTGCCAGATCGAGACATCCTTGATTTTAGCAGGCACCACACAGTTTGGAGATAAACTTTGATTAATGTTGTTTGCTTTAGAGTTATTTTTCAATAGCTTCATAGGAGTGTGGGTTGCTTAACAAATCACAGGATGCCTGAAATTAAACACCTAATCCAGGCTAGGTGTTTCAATAAAAGACATTGTGATCCTGGTAGACCAAGTGCCAGCTCATGTTGAGGCCCCACACTTAACTGAACACTTACAAATGCATAGGTGGAAACCAATCTTATTACCTGTGTGTTAGAATTATCAAAATAGATATTACACGTTAAATTGATGAGAATATGCTGAGTGTTTAGTCTTTAGAAAATGCTTGTAGACTGTTGTATATATTGATCTCACTTATAATAGCCCATGGTATAAAGTTATATTGAGTGTTTGCATTGTAAACCTCTGTAATTGTGTAACTCACCAAACAGGAAAAGAAGCATTAGTTAATGAAATGTGCTCATCCCATATACACGATGGCCTACTAAAGACAAATGAGGCATTGTGTAGCATCAAAGGACAGAGGCCATGTTGACTGCATTCTTAACCAGGAGGGAGATACCTACACAAGAACTCATCCCATCAGTTTTGCACTCTGGAGTAGAGGGGATAAAAATTCCTCACAAGGAGAAACTGAATCACTTTCATGCTGTCTGAATTACGAGGGGCAAAGATTTCTAAATATAATCAAAGAGATCCCCATGCTTCTTGTCCTGGGTTAGCCCTGAAATAAATTTTTTAATTGACAGACTACTACAACTCTGTCACCTTTTGAGTCACAGATTGAAATTCATTTGTGTATGTATATGCTTCTTTGCTTTAACCTATAAATGATTCTCATTTATTTTTCCTAGTTAATAAACCTTTTGTTAGTTTATTATAGGATTGGCTACCAGTGTTGTCTTTGGTGTGAGATCTAAGGTACAAATTCATCTGGGGTAAGTGGTCTCTTGGGACAGGGAGCAACCTGAATATTTTGTGATCTTTGGTGTAAGTGTCCATTTATCACATATTCCAGTTTGCCTGGGTGGCAAGATACACTGTTGTGCCCAAGGGGCCATCTGACTCCACAGTAAGCCTGTTACAGTGATTCAGGAGTTCATATTTGTTACAGGGTTGGTGAAATCTAATAATAGAACATACAACCAGTTTGGGGTGTCTGCCCTTCTGTTTGATAGTCTGCGCTGTGGTTGGCACTCACAGTCATGAGCCACTCCTGACAGTGTGACAGACCTAACTTTCACAATGGTGCTAAAGAGGAGAACTGCTGAGCAGGCATCTGCCTAAAATCACAGCACTATTGCAACATGGTCAACAGGGGGCTATGCTTTAAACTAGTCCTGGAATGTAAACTGGTACACAATGCAGCTATCTGCATATTAAATAGTGCCTTTCAGTGGCAACACAGGTCATTGGTTCTCCATGATCTGCACTGGCTACCTGTTGGTTTCTGGATTTAATTTAAGGTGTTGGTTTTGATCTGTAAAGCCCTACGTGGGCTAGGAGCTTCCTATATGACAGCCTACCTCTCTCCTGGTGCCATACAGACACTGCTGTGATTGGCAGAAGCACTCAAGCAGAAATTCCTTTGATTAAAAAAAGAAGGGTCTGGCAAGAGAGTATTTTCCCTCAGTCTGAAATAGCCTAGACTTATTTCCCTTCAGGCCACACTGCAAGGTGCATCTATTTGCATGGGCTGCTCTAGTGGACTTTTAAGAAGAACCAGATTGATGCTGGAGGGAAGTTAGTTGTGTGTTTCTGTGAGCAGCTTAACTTTGTTTTTGTAATGTATGGAAAGGGTCCAATCACCCCCTTAAATTATTTTATGACACTTCATTTTAATAATCAATTCAGAATTGTTTTAGATTCACTTTATGACCACTAGCTCAATCCACATTTGAAATTGACATATTTGGTTCTGTTTCTCCACTGTCTACATTTTATGTAGTTATTTATACTGTGGAAAGTAGATGTGAAATGGTACCAGATTTGACTGAAGAATTACTCTGCCCTGATATAAATGCTTACCTAAGGTACAAGGCAGTGAAGAATTAGGCCCTTTGTTTGCTAACAGAAGAATGATCACATCTTCATTCCCCATATATTTTGTATATTATGTCAACTCCTTGCAACACCAATTTTGGGAGGTAAGGAGATTTATTATAAAAAAATCTACAGCATATTTTTGTGATACAATATACAAATTTACTGATGTTAGCATTAGTCTTCAGCACTGCAAGCAAAACAAAGATGTACAAATAATATAGATGACTTTAATGAGTATTGCATGGCTAAATCCCTATGCAACACTTACAACATTTTAAGGTTTAGATCATTGTCGAAGCCTCTGGAAGAAACCTTGATAAAACACACAATGGTATGCCTGTTCTACAAGATGAACATTTTCCATGCCTGTCCTTCACTTTTCTTACCTGTCTCACTTATTTATCCAACTCTTAAAAACTTAAATACAAAAATTTCAGGAGGCAACTTATTAAAAGTAGGCTTAACCTAGATATAAGATATTAACATAAAACAAATTAAATATGTCTCATCCATTCCTCTTTCTTTTTTGTCCGTTGCAACACTATTCTAGAGTAGTTCTTCCATTCAGGGGAAATCAATGACTACAGTAGTTCCTAACCATTGTGAAGAGGTATAAGGGAGGGTCTCTTTGTGTCCTGTTGCTGGGCTCCTGTCCATCCAAACATCCACTGTAGCTCCTACCTCTTCGTTATCTTCCCCAAAATACACACCTGAGAGAGGAATGAAAGACAATATTGCTATGGAACACACAAAAAGAAAGGCTTCAGAAAATGAGCAATTGTCCAACGTGCCCACCTGAGAAATATGGGAAAAGTAAACATGTAATCCCTCTCAAGCAGAGAAAACATGGTCGAGGTCCTAGTTCCACTGAAGTTAATGGCAAAGTTTCCATGGTATAGGTGACCCAGACACAGGACACACTATTAAACCAGCCTGGATGCAAAAAGTCTTCTATAAGATAAAAAAAGTGTCCTCAGAATGAGAAATCTTTTATTCATTTTCAGTGTGATGAAGCTTCCATGACAGATTTAAAAGAACTCTGTGACACAGTCAGATTCAGAACATAACATCCACTCCCTACACCCCTGCATTAACACCATAGACGATCTTCCCTATATCAAGGCAATCAGTGAAGAAGAAACATGAAGGGAGTATGTTAGATAACTACTGAAGTGATGTCTGAGGAAAATAATTATACCAGTCTCTTGCCAGGCTATTTATAATGGTCTACCAGTTGTACCACACACTAATACATGTCTGAAAACATGCTAGGGTCCAAATAAACTGCAGTGGGCAGTTTCTTTCTGGACCCAGCAAGAAACTGGGTGTGAGAATGCAAATCAGCAGTTTGGTTATTATTACATTACCTATTGTACCCTGCTGTAATACTTCAGCACAAAACCCATACCCACAGCATGAATCTATGACTGGCTTGACATTCCTTGAACAAATAAATGATCAGTTCCCCAGTTGCTTCTCATATTATCAAAGGCATGACCATGGAGGAACAGCTTTGCAAACCAGGACCACTAACAGGGAGTTTCGAGAGGGAGTTCTCCAGGTGAAAGAGGAGCAAATACAGGACCCTTGGGGTAAGTGGCTGTCTGTAGTGTGTGTTTGTGTTTGGTGGTTACTTGCTGTGTGCTGAGCTTGAGTTTGTTTGTTTGTTTGTTTGTTTGTTTGAAGGACCGTGTGCTGTGGCCTGCAATTGGAAGCTGTGAGCTTCTAAGCAAGGTTTGAAATCTAGAAGCCTCTGTTCATTGGCTGAGCCTTAGTCAGGGGATGGGGCTATCAAGAGGGCCAGGGCTTTACAAAGCAGTGAGCAAGTGACCAAGGACCGCTAACAGGGAGTTTCGAGAGGGAGTTTGGAAGGGCAGTGGAAAGGGGGCGAGGTACACTTGCCATTCTTTAAAAACTTTAAACTAAACTATAATCAAAACTTCTTGATTTAATCAAAACCCCTATCATTAACCGAGGTAGCTGTAGGAGAAAATGCAGGCAGAAGCCCAGCAGCAGAGTGGGGCCTATTCTGTTTATTGCACTCAGTGTAGCATGTATGATTACCTGCCCTGTGGGCGGGTGGCATATGTGTGCATTCAGTGCAAGAAGCTCCTGGCCTTCAGAGACCGTGTACGGGCTTTGGAGGCCAGGGTGGCAGAACTGGAGGAGCTAAGGGAGGCAGAGAGGTATGCTGATGAGGCTTTCCAGGACACTGTAGATTTGTCCCACCTCCGGTCAGACAGCCCCTGCACTGTTAAGGAGGATGAAAGGCCCAGAGAAGGAGAGCAGTCAACGGGAACAGAGGGAAACCTTCCCAGAGTTGGGACGCTCCTTCCAGATGATGTTGAGGTATCTTCTTGCACTGAGGTTAGGGGAGGGAACTCCAGTCATTAGGAAAAGGCAGGTGTTAGTAATGGAAGATTTGATCATTAGAAACATAGATAGCTGGGTTTGTGCTGACCGGGAAAACCGTATGGTGACTTGCCTGCCTTGTGCGAAGGTTGCGGATGTCTCAAGGCATCTAGATAGACCTATGTGTAGTGCTGGGGAGAAGCTGGTGGTCGTGGTACAAGTAGGTACCAATGACGTAGGGAAGGGTAGGAGAGACGTCCTGGAGGCCAATTTTAGGCTGCTAGGAAAGAGATTGAAATCCAGGACCTCTATGGTGGCATTCTCTGAAATGCTTCCAGTTCCATACGCAGGGCCAGGTAAGCAGGCAGAGCTTCAGAGTCTCAATGCATGGATGAGACGATGGTGTAGAGAGGAGGGGTTTAGATTTATTAGGAACTTGGGAAACTTTTGGGATGGGGGGAGTCTACACAGGAAGGATGGGCTCCACCTAAACCAAAGTGGATCCAGACTGCTGGCACTTAACATTAAAAAGGTTGCAGAGCAGTTTTTAAACAAATAGATGGGGGAAAGCCGATTGCTGCAGAGGCGCATGTGGATCGGACAGAGACTTCTCTTCGAGGAGAGTCTATTGATAGAGATTCTCTAGGTTTTAGTCAGGAGGAGGGGATGGAAGAGGATAAAGTATGGGCCAGATCAGATGAAAATCATTCACATAAAGAATCTGACACATCAGAAAAGGGCAGACAAATAAACAATGACAAGTTTTTAAAGTGCTGGGACACAAATGCTAGAAGTCCAAATAATAAGATGGGTGAACTGGAGTGCCTTGTGTTAAAGGAGGATATTGATGTAATAGGCATCACAGAAACCTGGTGGAGTGAGGATAATCAATGGGACACAATGATTCTGGGGTACAAAATATATCGGAAGGACAGAACAGGTCGTGGGGGGGGGGAGGGAAGTGGCACTATATGTGAAAGAAAATGTAGAATCAAATGAAATAAAAATCGTAAATGAATCCACATGTTCCATAGAATCTCTATGGATAGTATTTCCATGCTCTAATAAGAATATAACAGTAGAGATCTATTACTGACCACGTGACCAGGACAGTGATAGTGATGATGAAATGCTAAGGTAGATTAGAGAGGCTATCAAAATAAAAACTCAATAATAGTAGGGTATTTCAATTATCCCCATATTGACTGGGTACCTCAGGATGAAATGCAGAGACAAAATTTCTCAATACTTTAAATGACGGCTTCTTGGAGCAGCTGGTACAGGAACCCACAAGGGAGAGACAATTCTTGATCTAGTCCTGAGTGGAGCGCAGGATCTGGTCCAAGAGGTAACTGTAACAGGACCGCTTGGAAATAGTGACCATAATATAATAACATTTAACATTCCTGTGGTGGGAAGAATACCTCAACAGCCCAACACTGTGGCATTTAATTTCAGAAAGGGGAACTATGCAAAAATGAGGAGGTTAGTTAAACAGAAATTAAAAGGTATAGTGACTAGAGTGAAATCCTGCAAGCTGCATGGACACTTTTCAAAGACACCATAATAGAGGCTTAACTTAATGTATACCCCAAATTAAAAAACAAAGTAGAAGAACTTAAAAAGAGCCACTATGGCCTAACAACCATGTAAAAGAAGCAGTGAGAGATAAAAGGGCATTTTTTTAAAAAGTGGAAGTCAAATCTTTGTGAGGTAAATAGAAAGGAGCATAAACGCTGCCAAATTAAATGTAAAAATGTAATAAGAAAAGCCAAAAAGGAGTTTGAAGAACAGCTAGCCCATAACTCAAAAGGTAATAACAAAATGTTTTTTTAAATACATCAGAAGCAGGAATCCTGCTAAACAACCAGTGGGGCCTCTGATCAAGGTACAAAAGGAGCACTTAAAGATGATAAAGTCATCACAGAGAAACTAAATGAATTCTTTGCTTCAGTCTTCACGGCTGAGGATGTTAGGGAGATTCCCAAACCTGAGCCGTCTTTTGTAGGTGACAAATCTGAGAAATTGTCACAGACTGAAGTGTCACTAGAGGAGGTTTTGGAATTAATTGAGAAACTTAACAGTAACAAGTCACGGAGACCAGATGGCATTCACCCAAGAGTTCTGAAAGAACTCAAATGTGAAATTGTGGAACTATTAACTATGGTTTGTAACCTGTAAAGGGAGATCATGTCTTCCTAATCTATTAGAGTTCTTTGAGGGGGTCAACAAACATGTGGACAAGGAGGATCCAGTGGACATAGTGTACTTAGATTTCCAGAAAGCCTTTGACAAGGTCCCTCACCAAAGGCTCTTACGTAAATTAAGTTGTCATGGGATAAGAGGGAAGATCCTTTCATGGATTGAGAACTGGTTAAAGGACAGGGAACAAAGGGTAGGAATAAATGGTAAATGTTCAGGGGTAACTCGTGGTGTTCCCCAAGGGTCAGTCCTAGGACCAATCCTATTCAATTTATTCATAAATGATCTGGAGAAAGGGGTAAACAGTGAGGTGGCAAAGTTTGAAGATGATACTAAACTGCTCAAGATAGTTAAGATCAAAGCAGTCAGTGAAGAACTTCAAAAAGATCTCACAAAACTAAGTGGGCAACAAAATGGCAAATTAAATTTCATGTGGATAAATGTAAAGTAATGCACATTGGAAAAAATAACCCCAGCTATACATATAATATGATGGGGGCTAATTTAGCTACAACCAATCAGGAGAAAGATCTTGGAGTCATCATGGATAGTTCTCTGAAGACATGCATTCAGCGTGCAGCGGCAGTCAAAAAAGCAAACAGGATGTTAGGAATCATTTAAAAAGGGATAGAGAATAAGATGGAGAATATCTCATTGCCCTTATATAAATCCATGGTGTGCCCACATCTTGAATACTGCATACAGATGTGGTACCCTCATCTCAAAAAAGATATACTGGCACTAGAAAAGGTTCAGAAAAGGGCAACTAAAATGATTAGGGGTTTGGAATGGGTCCCATATGAGGAGAGATTAAAGAGGCGAGGTCTTTTCAGCTTGGAAAAGAGGAGACTAAGCGGGGATATGATAGAGGTATATAAAATCATGAGTGGTGTGGAAAAAGTGAATAAGGAAAAGTTATTTACTTGTTCCCATAATATAAGAACTAGAGGCTACCAAATGAAATTAATGGGTAGCAGGTTTCAAACAAATAAAAGAAGTTCTTCTTCACTCAGCACACAGTCAACCTGTGGAACTCCTTGCCTGAGGTGGTTGTGAAGCCTAGGACTATAACAAGGTTTAAAAGAGAACTGGATACATTCATGGAGGTTAAGTCCATTAATGGCTATTAGCCAGGATGGGTAAGTAATGGTGTCCCTAACCTCTGTTTGTCAGAGGGTGGAGATGGATGGCAGAAGAGAGATCACTAGATGATTGCCTGTTAATTTCACTCCCTCTGGGGCACCTGGCATTGGCCACTGTCGGTAGACAGGATCCTGGGCTGGATGGACCTTTGGTCTGACCCAGTATGGCCATTTTTATATTCTTATATTATGTTCTTAAAAGATTCCAAGCCATTACATTACTTGTAACCCATTCCTTTTCCCAAGTTATCACCATCCTTACACATACCATTACAGGAAATGGGAGTTGCATATCTAAAAAACACACACAATCATTTGGAAATTCAAGAGATAAGGTTATGAATTTTATCCAATAACTGTTTTCTTTTAATCATCTGAATAACCCAGAAAACTGAAAAAAGAAAAGGAGTACTTGTGGCACCTTAGAGACTACCCTTGCAACAAAGCCCATTGCCAACTGTGTCCACATATCTATTCAGGGGACGCCATCATAGGACCTAATCACATCAGCCACACTATCAGAGGCTCGTTCACCTGCACATCTAGCAATGTGATATATGCCATCATGTGACAGCAATGCCCCTCTGCCATGTACATTGGTCAAACTGGACAGTCTCTACATAAAAGAATAAATGGACACAAATCAGACGTCAAGAATTATAACATTCAAAAACCAGTTGGAGAACACTTCAATCTCTTTGGTCACTCGATTACAGACTTAAAAGTTGCAATTCTTCAACAAAAAAAACTTCAAAAACAGACTCCAAGGAGAGACTGCTGAATTGGAATTAATTTGCAAACTGGATACAATTAACTTAGGCTTGAATAGAGACTGGGAGTGGATGGGTCATTACACAAAGTAAAACTATTTCTCCAGGTTTATTCCCCTCCACCCCCCACTGTTCCTCAGACGTTCTTGTCAACTGCTGGAAATGGCCAACCTTGATTATCACTACAAAAGTCCCTCACCCACAGCTATCTTGTTGGTAATAGCTCTCCTTAAGTGATCACTCTCCTTACAGTGTGTATGGTAACACCCATTGTTTCATGTTCTCTGTGTATATAAATCTCCCCACTGTATTTTACACTGAATGCATCCGATGAAGTGAGCTGTAGCTCACGAAAGCTTATGCTCAAATACATTTGTTAGTCTCTAAGGTGCCACAAGTCCTCCTTTTCTTTTTGTGAATACAGACTAACATGGCTGCTACTCTGAAACCAGAAAACTGAGCCCCTCTATTTTATCCTCTCTGAAAGGAACTTCATATTTATTTTCTTCCAAAAGCCTACAGCAATCTTGACTATTTCTAAGTAAAAGAGACTCGAAACCAAATCACTCCCAGATGAAAAAATATATATCTAAAGCACCACAACATGAACGACAGTGTAACTCAGGGGCTGTGGGATTTATACTTACAAAATATTTATCCTTAGATTTAAGTAAACATGTGGGAATATGTCAAAGGATGACTGACTGGTGGAAAGCACTGAAACAGGAATGTGAAGAAGGGAAATACATCTACGAAGATGGGAAAAGGAACAAGGCACAATGTTACAACAGTGAGTTGGGCAGAAACACAGAGGGACAGGGTGGGCTGGCGGAGACATGGGCAGAGGAAAGTAGATTAGAAGGGATCTTGCAGAAAAGAGTTGCTTGTGAGAAATGAGGGGGGTTGGGAATGGGAAAAGACTGGAGAATAATTGCTATAGAAGAGAGAGAAACTGTTGAAATATAGAACCCTCATCCTCAACAGAAGAGGAGACATGAGTGAGTTGATTTGACTGAAGTGAGAGTACCCAAATCTTTCACTCCAAATTTGTACCACAGGTTGGAGGAAAGTAGGACATATTTGGCTAGTTTTGATAAGAAAGCACCGTTCAGCGCTATGCATTTCCTGTTTGAAGTCACAACAGGAATCAAAGGAATCAAAATACTTCAAGAAGAGTTCTTCTCATGGTATTTCAAGCTCAGCTAGCAGCAGGAAATATTCAAAATATCATAAAGGAGATAGTTGAGGGACAGGAAATAGAACAACAAAAGAAGTGACAAAGTTGATGCTATTTGATGACTGTTCAATGCCCTAGGTGAAAAGTGCTTTCTGAGTTCCTAGCAGACAGGTATCTACAGCTCAAAAACACCTCCACAGTTGACCTTTAAAATTGCCTCAGCATAGGGACCCAGGAATGAATTAAGCTCTTTCCCCTAGAGCAGGTCCTTGCAGGTCTAAGATTTATACACATTGATGAGGTAGTTGGGGAAGCTTGTGCTGCACCTTGTCCATAGACAAATCGTTACTACACTACAAATACGATTACACTGTATTTTAATCTATAGGCTGTCAGTTTGTAAACAGATGGAGTTCCCCTCAGTATCTTACCAAGGATGTTCTGGCCCAGTTTGAAAACTGAAATCTCCCACCATCCCTCCACTACAAAACCAACAAATGATATAATCTCCACTAAGTACTTTTACAAAGAGACCTTCCTAGTCTTCTCTGAATCTCATTAATTACCTCATCAAAGTCTATCCATCTTGCTTCCAAGTTCTCTACAGAAATAACTGCCAGTTCTCTTACCCTTTCCTGACCTATGGATGTTCTTAGATAGCTCTTGATTACTTTTAGGTTGCTGAAACTCCTTTCATTAGCAGCCCCGGTTCAGGAAGACAGCAAAAATATGCAGTGCTGTTGGAGGAACTTGCATTTAAAGACTTTTTGTGAGTGTATATAAGGAGATCAATGGGCACCTTCATTTCCAAGTAATCAATAATATTTTGCTTGCAAAAACTGGCAAAGAATTCAGTCTCATTCTCAAAACACTGAGTTTAAATTATCAGGGTAGCTGCTTGCTAAGTTTTGAGCATGTCTCTTTAGGCCTGCTGAGACTTTTCACTGTCAAAAGAGTGAACATTTATCCGACGCCATCATATTTATGCATCCTGTCATCCAACTGTGTTAATATTTTGTCTAAGGCAGGTTTGAAAACCTTGCATTCAAAAATTTCCAGGATTTGATGACCTTCCATCTTTGGAAGTTTGCTTGACATTACTTTTCTCCCTCATGTCATTTCTTTTTAAAGTGCATGGATATACCTAATGGTTCAGCATGTGAGCAGCAGCTTCCTTACATGTAATGACCCCAGAAGACTGTAATTCTGATAAAGGGTCTCAAAGGCTACCAAGTAAACCACAAGCCGTTTGAATGCCGAGATCTATACTCCACAGTTTTTTGCTCACAATGTTAATTTTTGATACTATACCACATCTCGGCCAAACCAAAACACCAAAAGCTCAGAAATGTTTGTTTGCAAGCTATCAGCTTGTAACTTATGCTGTGGTTTAAGACTATGTGAAGACTTTGATCTCATCTCATGTGTTACAAAGATGCTTAACCTGATTTAATAGTTGACGGATCACCTCTGCCCATGCTGACTATCTTGTTGTTGCATTTTAATGTAAAGGTAGGATGCTTTTTCAACACATCCCACAGACTAGTAGAAGACAGAGTATGCAATTTTTGAGCAATTAAAAACTAGAACAATTTGGGGAACAACTATTGCAGCAGCTTCTTCAACAAAATGAAGTGAGTGGTCAGCACATGGCGCAAGTGGTCAGCACATGGCGTGAAGATACAAACAGATTTACCTACTGAATTGGATTTTGAATACCTTTGTGTCATGACTGAAATGAGGACAGTGAGACCAAGTTGGAGCAGGAGTTGGGAGTCAGGCCAAGTCAGGTACCAGGAGGTCAGGGTTCAAGAAGGGCCAAAGGGCAAACCAAGAGTCAGGAACCAGGTGGCAGACGGGTGTGATTGTTAGGATATAGATATTCAGGCCTGTCTGTAAAGGCCTATACTCTAAGAATTTAAGTGTATTCTTATCACTTGGCTAGTTAGAGGTATAAAAGAAAGAATCAAAATCACTGTCTGCCAGTGTAAGGGCCTTCTCTTACTGTCACAGTCTGGGGCCCTGTTCTTAGGCTAAGGTCTTTGGCTAAGCAACAGAGGCAGCCATAAGCTGGGAAGCGACCAGTCACCTCCTCACATTCCAAACTAGTCACATTGAAATAAGGTGCTATTGGACTGTTAGGAATACAGTCCTGTCCTGATAGTGCCTATTGCCTCCAGAGAAAGGGAAGTGCCTAGAAGATGTAAAAGGAAACTTAGTTTGATAGCATCCTGTCTGGCAAGAACTCACTTATCTATAGCTGAGATGTGAAATCCTCACTTCTGTATTGTTTTGTCATTATAGTTCCCACTTTGCTATTGTTTGTCTGTATAATCTCTGTCCGGTTTTGTGATTGTTCCTGTCTGCTGTATAATTCATTTTGCTGGGTGTAAACTAATTAAGGTGGTGGGATATAATTGGTTACATAATCATGTTACAATATGTTAGAATTGGTTAGTTAAATTTCAGGAAAATGATTGGTTAAGGTATAGCTAAGCTGAACTCAAGTTTTACTATATAGTCTGCAGTCAATCAGGAAGTGAGGGGGTGGGTGTGTGTGGGGGAAATGGGAACAGGGAATGGGGGTGGGGAAATTGGAATCATGTTTAGCTAAAGGGGGAAATGGGAACAGGGACACAGGTAAGCCTCTGTGCTGTCAGAGCTGGGAAGGGGGACACTAAGGAAGGAAACTGGAATCATGCTTGCTGGAAGTTCACCCCAATGAACATCGAATTGTTTGCACCTTTGGACTTTGGGTATTGTTGCTCTCTGTTCATGCGAGAAGGACCAAGGAAGTAAGTGGGTGAAGGAATAAGCCCCCTAACAGTGATTACTGATAGGTCAGATTCTGAGACAGGCCAGAGGGGTGAACCAAGAGCCAGGTGTCAGGAGCCATGCAGGGTCAGGTTAGCAGGAGATCAGGTTATAGCGAAGTAGAGCACAAACCAGGGTCAGAAGCTAGAATCTAGTCTCTATCGCAAGCAGGGTCTGGAGCAGAAATAGGGAGGCAGTCTGTATTGTTGCTCAGAGAGCTCCCCTTTTTGGCTTCCTGGTTTAAGTACTGGTATCAGCCAACAGGGGCAGCCACTTAGGTCCTGTTGGGTGATATGTCCTGGCTAGCCCAGCTTCCCAGGGTCCTCCCATGAGAGCTCAGCCTAAGCCTTCCATGGCAATATGGAGGTGTCAGCAGCCCAGAACGCCCACAATCACAGGTTCCAGCTATGTGGGCTCCTACACTTCGTATGCTGCAGCCATGTTAGCTCTGCTATCATAGCTCTGTCCCTGCAATCAGACATATCTAAAAAAAAATTCAGCTTCTGTAGAATAACCCACCTGTGATGGTGTGGATATCCATTACATCTACAAACCTCTCAAAAGTCTTCAGGCCATCTTTTGAAACCTACCGTAATGTCCAAGACATTTGTTCCATTTCGGAGAGGTCTGGAGTGGAATCAAACGCAGTATAAAAGTCTTTAGTTTTCCTAACCTTGTTGAGAATAGTCTGCTATAGTTTTTGTGTGATTCTATCAATACATTCATTTTGAATTTGGTTACATAAGTAAGTCATCTTTGCAGTATAGGCTTTAATAGTTTCCATGTGATCTTTCAATATGCTATCAGACCTTGCAAACAGTTACAGTAAACACAAGAAATTACCATTGCAAGGACTGTCTAATTTCTTAAGAACTTAAATACAGTTATACTGGGTCAGACCAAAGGTCTATCTAGCCCAGTATCCTGTCTTCCAACAGTGGCCAATGCCAGTTGCCCCAGAGGGAATGAACAGAAGAGGTAATCATCAAGTGATCCATCCCGTCACCCATTCCCAGTTTCTGGCAAACAGAGGCTAGGGACACCATCCCTGGCCATACTGGCTAATAGCTATTGATGGACTTATCCTCCATGAATTTATCTAGTTCTTTTTTTAACCCTTGTATAGTCTTGGCCTTCAAAACATCCTCTGGCAAGGAGTTCCATAGGTTGACTATGTGTTTTGTGTGAAAAAATACTTCCTTTTGTTTGTTTTAAACCTGCTGCCTATTAATTTCATTTGGTGACCCCTCATTCTTGTCTTATGAGAAGAAGTAAATAACACTACCTTACTAACTTTCTCCACACCAGTCATTATTTTATCTACCTCAATCATATCTCCCCTCATGCATATCAAGCTGAAAAATCCCAGTCTTATTAATCTCTCCTCATATGAAAGCTGTTCCATATCCCTAATAATTTTTTTTGCCCTTTTCTGAACCTTTTTCAATTCTAATATATATATATATATATATATATATATATATATATATATATATATATATATATATATTTGAGATGGGGCAACCACATCTGCACACAGTATTCAAGATGTGGGCGTACCATGGCTTTATATAGAGGCAATATGGTATTTTATGTCTTATTTTCTATCCCTTTCTTAATGATTCCCAACATTCTGTTTGCTTTTTTGACTGCCACTGTACATTGAGTGGATGTTCTCAGAAAACTATCCACTATGACTCCAGGATTTTTTCTTGAGTGGTAACAGCTAATTTAGATTCCATAATTTTATATGTGTAGCTGGGATTATGTTTTCCAATGTGCATTAATTTCAAATCTCACAAAGCTAAACACTTCTCACCTAAGTAAAATATTCAAGAAATGATACAAAGTATTGTGTCACATGTCCTTCTGCATCTGACAGCAGGTTTGCATATCTTTGCCAAATGTGTGACCCTTTTCCAACCATTCTGCAAGTTCCACTCAGGGAGCAATTGCCTCTGCATGTTCCTTTGATTGTTCATGCTGGCATACTCTCTTGATAAAATGGAAAAAGTTTGTGAACCCAGTTTCACAGTTCACAGATGAAGATGAGGAATTTGGTTGGAAAAGCAAGCAAGTAAGCAAAACAGAACAAGGAGGCAAGAATTGAGCAGTACATCAATCAAGATTGTTGGTGTAACCTGACATTGCAGTTTTGACAAAACAAAACCCACCTTATTTTAATGCTATCTTTCCTTTGCATTTGCTAGGGAGGAAGTCTTGTTCTAAATTAACAAAAGGTCTGTTTTCTACCAAAAAAACCAAACCAAAACAAAAAACCTCCAAACAAACAGATAAAAGACTCTATCTCTTGTGGCCAAGTAGTTGGATCTTCATGCGTCTTCAGGCATGTACTGTTAGAATAACTCAGGGGAAGAGGCCTGCATTCCTATGTAGAGTCCTAGAACATGCCACTCTATTACATAGTAATAAAGATTCCGAGTGTCTTGCAGTTCTCCCACACTTTCTACACTGGACATACAACAAAATAAAATAACTTGCTCTTATTTACACTGGTGTAAATCCAGAGTAATATTGTTTAAATTAATGGAATTAATTTAGATTTACATTGGTATAACTAATGGCAGAAGTGACCCCATTGTATTTGGGTTACTCTGCATTTACCATGGTGTAAATGAGAACAGAACTTGGTGCAATATGTTGTTTATATATAATATGTTTTAGTTAATAATACAGTATCACAAACACTGCAGAGAGACAACCCTAAAATAAATTCCAGTGATTTTCTCAAACAGCTTGTGAACATATTCTATTAGGCTGTAACAAATAATGCAGGATTGATCCGTTTATCATCGTTGGCTGACGTATTTAATTATAATCTTTTGCATGGTTACAATGGCTTTCCTCCACATATTATTTAATCTAGAGAACTGCATCTTCTTCTGCTAGAATAGTGACAGATTATTGAGTTTTAGTAACCAGCTAGGAAGCCAGATTTCAGGTCTTCGCTGAAATCTTTGCATGTTCACAGAATGAAGGCTGCTGTGTATGAATAAAGGCCTTAAACACATTGTTATCGTTATCAAAAACTTAAATCCTGAAATATGGAAGCATGTCATTAAATGATATGTCTTCCAGGATTTTGAACAGACAACAGTATACTGTCTGCAGTCTTAGGCTATTAAAGCATCTGATTTTACACAGAACAGCCATTTACGGAAGGTGCGAAAGGGTAGGGAAAAAATAAGCAGGGTTTATGGGGTAGGTTTGACCCATGGAGCAGAGTTGCCATCAAAAACTGCAGTTACAGTATTCAGTAAGTGCACAAAGTAATACAATATGTAACGATATGTCAGACTGCAGACTATTATCTCAGCTGGTACCCTGGCTCTATTATGCATACTCTGGGCTGAATTTGTCCTCATCTACATCTGTGCAACTCCAATGAGGTCTGTAATTACACAGATGTAAATGTAGCAAGATTTGAACCTATGGTTTCAGTATGAAAACTAATGAACTGAAGAAAGTGCTTTTAATCCAAACTATAATTTGCTGGGCTACAGATGGACTAGTATAATTTGTTACAACTCCATTTGCGTTAAAAAAGCTGAACCTGCATATATTGTCCAAATATAACAACATTATTGCTAAGCACTTATATAATAATGCTTTTCAGCAGAAGATCTTAAAGTGCTTTACCAAGGATCAAAATCATTTTTCACAAATGGGAAAACTAAGTCACACAGGGCTAGATTCACAAAAGAACTTAGGTGCCTAACAACACTGGGATTCACAAAACCACCCCTCATCTGCTGCTGATCCCTGTAAGTGCCGCCATTTTCTCACTGCTTACATTTTTGCAGTAAAAGTTCACTCAGCACCTGTGTTTCTTCTTGTGCACTTGTGCAACTGCAGTCCCATGCAAGCCTCCTGAATGAGTCAACCCCAGTGTGAGGCACAAACTGGGAAAAGATAGATGTTCCTCCACCTAACTCACCTGTGGGGCCCGATCTGGTAAGTGGGACCTGTATGTGAACTCACACAAAACTGCTGAGGAGTGGGAGCACAACCTCCTTCCCAACTTTTAGCCTGGGGGTCAGGGTATTCATCTGGGATGTTAGAGACCCCCAGTTCAAGCGTCCTTCGCCGAGAGGGAGGATGGACTTGAACAGGGATCTGCCACCTCCTAGGAAAGTGCCCTAACCAGAGAGCTATGGGATATCCTGATGTGGGGCTCTCTCCCTCTCTTCTGTTGAAGCTGTTGCATGGTGGCTAAATAATGAAAGGGTCATTGGGCCAGATACAGCAAGCACAAGCATGAGAATGACTACGTCCAGGCAGTGAGATCGTGCATGTGGGAAGTAGAGGACCCAGGACCCAGTCGGCCTGTTCCAATGACTTTTTAAATTGTTTATTCACAGTAGAACAGCTTCAACAGGAGAGCTGGAGTAAGCCCTGTGTCAGAAAATCACATAGCCCGGCAGGTAGTCTGTTTACATGAGAGGTGGCAAATCCCTGTGTAAATCCTTTCTCCCCCTCAGGTGTAGAGGGAGCCTTGAACTAGGTAGGTGTCTCTCACATGATAAGAATGTAAGAATGGCCACACTGGGTCAGACCAATGGTCCATCTAGCCCGGTATCCTGTCTTCCGACAGTGGCCAATGCCAGAAGCTTCTGAGGGAATGAACAGAACAGGGCAATTTATCGAGAAATCCATCCCCTGTCATCCAGTCCCAGCTTCTGGCAGTTCAGCTTCTAGGTACATCCCAGTGGACTACCCTGACCACAGCATGAAAAGTTATAAGGGAGGGCTAGGGCCTCCTCCTCCCAAAAATAGCAGAGGTGCCTAACTTCAAGACAAAGAGTATCTAGCCCATTAGACAAAGAGTATCTAGCCCATTATTTATTATTTTGTATTACATTAGCACCTTGGGTTCCCAACCAAGATCAGGACTCCATAATGCTAAGAATGCACTTAATTAAAGACAGCCCCTACCCCAAAGCACTTAAAATCTAAACAGCCAACACAAACAGTGGGTGAGAGAGAGGAAGCATTATTATTCCCATTTCACAGATGGGACCCAAGGAACAGAGATTAAGTGACTTCTAAGGTCTCTCAGCTAGGATGTGACTAAGCAAGAAATTGAACTCAATTTACTCCCCAGTCCAGTACCATAGACTATTAGCATTTCTTTATTTTCTACCCTGCTATTGGAAATGCTCTTTTTCAACTCTTTACTATGACTTATACAAGCACACACTTCCCCTCCTCCAGAGGTCCACATATAACTGGTCACATATATTTTGCCTCCTTCACACTCCTGGAGGAGCCTAGGTATCATTATCACAGCTCCCTTCCCCATTACAGACAATATAAACTGCATTAGTTGTAAAGGATTGTTGAATGGACAGGCTTGGGGTTGCTGCCACTGTAGAAAAATACTTCCCCAAAGGTTAGAACCTACATTTTATCAAAGAAAACAGTAAAGAAAGATTTGAACTGTTGTTTCTTGAATTACAGCTTGCTGAGATACTTGACTGAATCCCTTAATCCTTATAATACTGTCCTATTTTAGCTTTTATATAAGCATTTGCTCATACAAAGTCTGCATCAAACTCCAATCCAAGAAGCATTAGAACTGCTTGTGAGACTGATTGACTGAGCGGCTGAGCCCAGGGTAAGAAAATTCAAGAAATAAGCAGCCGCAATACCACTTGAGTCCAGCAAGAGCTAGCACTTAGTGACTCATAGTCTTTGCTATTCCAGTTCTTACAGACAAGACTTTTCTACTGTCAGCTTGTTTCTAATACGTATGAACAAAATGGTGTCAAGAAATGCAGCTAGATTGGTGTCATTTTTTTTAAGCATTAGGCATATTGATTGAGGCCATCTGAGGGAAAATACTATAATGGCAGTTGTGCTACATGGCTTTGAAATCAATTAGACTTGATGGCTTGTCTCATGTGACACATTTAATGGAACAGATTGATCTGTTTTGTGCAAGGGAAGTACTTACAATTAAGATTTGATTTTGTTATGTTACCAGCAGTGAAATGAGAGATTGAGAGAAAGAGAGCTAGTACCCTCCTTTAAAGAGTTAAAATAAGGCCACTAGTTTCTTTAAAAAGAAGCTGCAGTCATAATTTAAAATGGCCCTGCAACAAAGTGTTTTTACTAATGTAAGTACTTCAAAAATAGTGGGATAGGCAATTAAGAAGAGGTGCAGGTCAAGAGGTCATAGAATATATAAAAGGGAGGAAAGCCAAAAGACACTATAATCTGATAGGCACAAACCAAGCTGTTTTTCTCCTAGCCTAAATCTTTATGTCTACTACAACCTGTAATCATGTTTGTAGCCAGTTAATGACACGGATTTCCCAGAATTCACGGATGCATAGCTGGACAGTTGTAGATGCACAATGATGGTTGACACATGGTGGGAAAAAATGTGCCGTGTGGACACAACTGTTTATGATAAGGAGATTGGATGAGCGTGCCACTGACTGGTTACAAAACCCGCAGATCCACTGGTAATGTAGGTACAGCTTATTAACTGGTCAATGCTCAGTCTAGTCCCATGTTGGAAAAAAAAATCCATTTAGTAAAAGAGATTTGATGTTTTATTAGTTTATCATTGTTTTAAGTGACAAGATGTTAAGTCCTCTCAACTTACATAGTTTCCAAGCTCTCAGGTTTAAATATATGAATATATATATATATATATATATATATATATAAACATAAATATGCTGGGTAAATTACATCACATACCTTGTTTTTTTTTTGTTTCCTGTGTTTTAATGCATGGGCTATAGGGTTTGCTTTTCTGTTTTTTAGAAGCAATGACATAGCAGAGGACAGAGGGACTCATCTTAAAAAGATGTTTAGCTTAATCAACATTTTATAAATAAAACAGAGATTCAGCTTCTTTGGAGAGACTAAATAACTGCTGGCGATTCATAATTCAGCTTTTGAATATTGAATCTTACAGTCTGAAAACAGTTATATTCCGAATACAGCATACGCTTTCCAATACAACCATTCATTAGGAAACCATGAAGCAGAAAAAATAAAATTGGCACAAATGATTAATTTTAAAATACAACTAGACATCATGTTCTCTCACCTGAAACAGAACAAAACAACAAATAATTCCAGCAGGAGTTGAAATTGCAGAATACTACCAGTTAACCCTAACTGAACATAGGTTGCTTGAATGAAAAAAAGGTGACTTTAGCATTTACTTTGGTAAAACTTAATGAACACATGAAATTATCTTCCTACTAGTCAAGTACCACCCACCTTTATGTTGGATGACAGACATGTTATCAAAACCTCTTACTCCCCGAATGTTAATTTTGAAGAGGCAAACAGTTTAAGGACAGATCTGATCACCGAAAAACCTTTTTCTTTAAACAAATCATAGCATTGATTAAAGTCATACATGAAAATGTATAAAAAACTTTGCAGTACTAATTTATGACAGGGAAGACAAGGAAGAGCTACTTTCTGGAAATTTAGGCCCTGATCCTGCAAGATACTCTTCAGAGACACACCCAACCATCTTTGCAGAGCTGTATTGGCTTCAGCGGAGTTCTGCAGAGCTGCAAGAATCCGCTCATATCTCTGGGTGCAGGATCAGAGCCTTAGGCAAGAAAGGGAAGAATGGCATTAGCTATACTGGCTAAGAGTCTGATGCAGAGCTGATTAAAGTAAATGGGAAGATGCCAACTCACTTCAGGTTTCAGAGTAGCAGACGTGTTAGTCTGTATCCGGAAAAAGAAAAGGAGGACTTGTGGCACCTTAGAGACTAACACATTTATCTGAGTGTAAGCTTTCGTGAGCTACAGCTCACTTCATCAGTGAGCTTTGGATCAGAAACCAAGTCAAGAGATTACACGGAATATCAATCCTTATCAATTCAAGACATGGGTTGATTGCTTATGGGGATTTGTAAGTATTTCTTTCCTGTTACATAGCATTGCAAAATTGTACAGGCACATTTTAGACTTTCCAAGAAGTCCTACAAAAACACAACAACTAATGCACCAAAAATGTCAAGATGGTCATGATTGCTTGGAATGCTTATTGTAATAGGGGGGAAAATATCTGTTCTCTTGCTCTGTGTTGTAAATACAAAAAATAGACTTACCCTCTACAAAACACTTGCTTTATCTTTCTCCTTTAGATTAATAAACCCATTAAACTATAATCTTGCATATATTTAACACAATATTTTGAACAGGTTTGGGGGACAAATTCAGTTATGGAGTAAGTGGGTGTCGTTGCATTAAAGTCAAGTGAAATGGAGCCAGAATTAAATGATGAAAACTTTCACATTGCATCTTTCCCCCCCTTGTGCAACACTAATAAATGTAAGCAAAACATATTATAAACTGTATGGCTTTCTCTCCATCTACCCCGGTTTTCAGATCATGATCAGCACTGTAGTAGCCAAACACATGGTTTTCTCTTTATAAAAGGGACAGACAGGACATTCATCTTGAAGATGAGGCAATTATCCCAACAGGACGTGGTACCAAAGTGATTGGGTTGAGAAAACTGCTTGAGCTATGTGGTTTCTGCAAGGAATCTGAGGGCCAGATTTCACTTTCACTGAAGTTAATGGGATCCATTCCACTGAGTTCAATGAGAGCTGGATTAGCCCTTAAAAAATCATCAACTTCACATTTATTCTGAATGAATAAATAGTATTTCATAGTACTACAGCCTGTGTATTTTGTATGGAACACAAGTTTCACATTTACACGTCAAATGGCATCATTTAATAATAGACTAACTAGCAATGGTTGTGCTCCAAGGGCTAGATTCCCAAAGGAATTTAGGTACAGATGGTCCCCGTCTTACACAATTGTTCCATTCCAGAACGCCTTGCGTAACTCAAATTTTGCATAAGTCGGAAACGTATACCCGACCATTACGCAAAAAACAAACAAACAAACAAAAACCCCAAAACCCAACTCCTATTTCTAGCTTACAGAACTTTTTCCGTAAATGCGGATTTGTGTAAGTCGGGTCTTCCGTAACCCGGGGAGCATCTGTACATTGATGCTTAGCATCACCCCACCTACCTCTTAGGAGCCTAGAAAATCATTATGATTCACAGCACCTGAGCTGGAAGCATAGGCTTCCGATACAATGAATGGAGGAATATAGCTGCCTTAGACTATGATTCACAATAGTCAGCAGGATAAGCAGCTCCTTACCCAATCTAGCAACTGGGAAGTGGAAAGGTGAGTGACTGTCCTAAACTCTCAGGGAGTTTGGTGCTTAAATCCATGCAGAAGGGAAGCACCTTTCTCTGCTTGGGATTCTTAGCTGCAAATCCTCTCTTGGCATTAGGCTCCTATGCCATTTTTGCAAGAAGCAGGAGATGGGAGGATCTCCCTTGTAGTGGGGTGGTCACCCGCTCCTGGAAGAGGGCTGGGGCTGCAAGCCAAAGGCTAGGCTGATGGGGAAGGCAGCCACAGCTGGGGCCATGCCCCAATCAGGCCACAGTTGGCTTTATAAAAGGCTGGGAGCTGGGAGCTCAGGTAGTCTCTCTCTAGCTGTGGAGAGAGGTGGGCCTGGCTGCTTTGGGAGCTCACCAGGGTATCTAGAGTGAAGCAGGGCTGGGGAAAGGCCAGAGGAGCCGGGGAGCTCCAGGCTGCAAGACTCCCAGCTTGAAGGCCCAAAGCAGGTACTGGGGTTGCAGAGGAGCAGCCCAAGGTTAGACAAAGACAGCAGGTCCAAACCCTCTTTGCCGATGATGAGTGGAACAGACTGCAGTCTGTCCCAGTGTGTGGGGGCTAGATGAGGACTGACAGTAGCTGATGAGGCAAGGTGGGGGTAGATGGTGGGGATTCCCTTGGGAAAGGAGATCCAGAGACTGGTGGGAGGGCTGCACAGAGCAGAACCCCAAGGGAAGGGGCACTGGGGTCCGTGAGGGACACGGAAGCCAGAGGCAAGCAGGACACTGGTCTGCAGAGGGTGATCTGGAGGCTTGAGAGCTAATTCCCTGGATGACCAGCAGGAGGTGCCGCACCAGTGAGTCGTCACTTGCTACTTCCCTCATACCTTTTAGCTCAGTGGTTAGGATACTGACCTGGGATGTGGTTTTTGGAGCATAGGGACTGGATTCTAGGTCTCCCATGTGAGTACTTTAATCACCAGGCTATAGCATTATTATCATGCTTATGTGTTCTCTCTCTCTGATTCAATGACTCAGTATTTATCCAGAGTGCAAGAACTTCAGCAGGAGAGACTGAGGGAGCCCTGCATTAGAACAGCCCACTGGTTAGGGCCTTCATCTGAGATGGAGCAGATCCCTGTTCAAATATCTTCTCCCGTCCGGTGGAGGGGGGACTTGAAATGTGTGTGGGGCTCTCCCATAACCCAGATGAGTAAGCTTTTAGCCCAATGGTTAGCAATGAGGGAAGGCCTCCTCCCCTCCACCCCCAGTCATTTTGTGTGAACTTACCTATGGGGGCCTGATCCTGTAGGTGAGTTCTGAGCACACTTACTAGATCAGGCCCCATAAGTGAGTTAGGTCGAGAAACACCTGTGTTGCCCCAGGTTGTGCGTTGCTCTGGGGCTTAGGCATCCAGATATCTAGAGTAGGGCTTCATTGTGTATGCCTAGAGGCAGAAACAGAAGGTGTTTTTACCGCAAAAATGTAGGCAGTGAGTGAGTTTAGGCACCTGCAAGGCTTGGCAGTAGCTGAATGGGGGTTTTGTGAACCCCAGTGGGACCGGATTCTGGGATTTAAGTACTGTAGGGGCAAGGTTGCGGAAGATTGGCGAGGAGCTAAGTGGTGGACTGAGTATGTGACTGGATATAAGTGGAGGATGCAGGCAGTTTCAATGAACTTTGTCCGACAGACCCTGCCAAAAGATATTGTAGCATAGCTCAGCATATTTTTGCCTGTAAACAAGTCATAAGCATAAAGCATAAATAAGCATAAATTATACATGTAAGAATGTAACCGGCTGTTGATCCCATGTAACCCCAAGATAAGCGCGGAGAATATAGCGCCGCAGAGGACTTCCCTCCTCCCCCATCCCAGCTCTCATTGGCTGGTCAGCTGTCCCGAAGGGCCAGAGTCCCCTGCAGCCCCTCCGTGCATCCTAGAGGCTCCACGAGCAGATTGGAGCGTAATTCTTCCTTCCTTCAATAAAGCATAGTTTACTATTCTTAAGCCTGAGTGTCCTCCTTTCGCTGGTATCTTCCCCCCAGCCCTTGCGGGCATAGGTACCTAACGTGGCAGTTAGGCTCCTTAATCCTTTTGTGAATCTAGACCCTAAATATTACTTTTCAAGTTAAAAACACTTTGTATTTTAAGCATAATTTGTTTGCTGTATGACTTGTTGTTAACAGCAAAACCACAATGTGGTGCAAAGAAGAAAACACTGTGACACTCACTTGCATCCTTTACTGTTATCCTTCAGTGACTGTATAATTGCTGTTTAGTTAATGTGTTTAAATGCCAGTGAAGAGTATGCTTTTATGTATAGCATATTGATGATAATATCTGGGGAAGATTTGCTTCCCAATGAGAGACAACCCAAAAGAAACATGGCAGTACAAATTATACAAAAAATAACTATTTTTCTCTCTAAGCAATCAAAAATTGTATACTGTGTGGTTATTTTCATCAACACACTTTGGTACTGTAGAATGAACATAACAACTTCATTTGATTCATAGCAGATGCTGGCAACATAAACCTACACACCTGTGGAGAGTAGGATGTAGTAATCCCACTGTGATTAAGGAGATGTATTCTTGCAGCTCTGCAATCAGAATGGATTGTTTATCTTTTCTATGAGGTCTATAATTAATCATCTGGGCTTGATCTGTTTGGTACCAAATGGATTTAGCGACCCACATTGTTTAAGTAGCATGTAGGCTCATACAATGCTTATTATGTCTCACATTAAAAGGCACTACCACAGAGCACACTATGGTGTTTATTTTCTTGCATAACCTGCTATCTATTTGGACAGAAAACAGCACTGTTGTGAATAAGAAAGAGAGAACCATGGAAAGTCTATCTGAAAAATAGATGCTCGTAAGTTACCATTCCTGTGCTGAAGAAGTAATTTTCTTTTACACAATGCCTTCTATGTGTACTATTTCAAAGTCCTTTAAATAATATCAAAATACGTGCAACAAAAAAAAGGAAAGAAGGACAAATTCTGCTGTTTGTTGCAATGATACTGTGACAGAGTTGGCTATAACTGAGTCACTGTGATCTCCATTTTGTATTGTCCTAATTCAAACTTAAAGTTACATCTATCTTGTGCTACATGCTGAATTCATGGCTAACCTTGTCCAAGGCAAGATCATTATGCTGTATTACAGTCAGTTACCCTGCACAGGAAAGATGCCTGACATTTCACTGAAGGACAATCCCTGAGAAACCAGCAAGATAATAATCTAAGACCAATGACTGATTGTCTCTCAACTAATGGCCCATGCCCATAGAACAATGGACTTTCTACACAGAAGCCTGATAGAGAAACTCCAGACTCTTACCAGGCCTGAACATGTGGCAGAAAGGGACAAAGACTACATTTAAGAAGAGTGTGCTTCTCTGTGGAGGAGGTCTGTCCATCACTACATACAAGATGATGAGACTGGAGAGAGAAGGCAGGAGCAATTCTGCCTACTCTGAAGGCACATGGGGAGAGTATATCTCAGGACTTCTGTTATTTTTCAAAGATCTCTAACTCTTCATCATTTTTTAAGAGTAAAATGACTGTGGTTAAGATATTCCTTTGCTAAGCCTTTGCTCCTTGCTTTTCCCCCACGTTGCCCCAAAGAGGTTAAACTAGAAGACACAGCTATGTGGAATTCTGAGTACTCCTGGGGGAATTCTGTGCCACTGGGCAAGCTCAGAATTTATGTCCCCCACAGATTTCTTTGCTTCCCTGCAGAAAAATAACTGTCTGATGGGGAAGCAAAGGAAAGCCACAAGAGCAGTTGTGTGACTCTCCCCAGCAGTATGTTTCTGGTTCTCAGAGAGGTAAATCACTGTGGGGCAGGGGCAGGACTGGAGAAGACCCGACTAGTGGTTCCTACCCTGGGCCGGGCTCAGCTGCTAGTCGTGTCTGGGCTGGGGAGAACAGGGCTTCCTCTTCCCCTGCATGGCAGCCGGGGTTGTGTCATACCTACCCTGCAGATTTCTCCCCTGGCTGCAAACTCCCCTCCCCCATCACTCCTCAGCTGCAGCGGAAGGGATCACTGTACGGGGAGCTGCTCCTCCATGCGCCCAAACCCCGGGCATCCAGATCCTCCCACCGAGCCTCACCCTCCTGCACCTGGAACACCCTGACAAGCCACCAGCACCCAGATCACCACCCTACCAATACCCAATAAGCTACACATGGATCTCCCACCCCACTGAGCCCCATTCCTCCCCCCCTCACCCAGACCCACCCTGCTGAGCCCCAACCACCTTCACCTTGACCCCCTGCAGAATCCCATTACCATTGCACTCAAAACCACCCAACAAGCCCCTGTGCATCCATCTCCCCTTGCACCTGGAATCCCCGCTGAGCGGCTCACACCCAGATTGCCCCACAAAGAGCCCTCACCTGGATCCCCCCACACTAAGCCCCTCCATATTTGGATCCTGCATTTCTGAGCCTACCTGGCCAAACTTGGTGCACCTGGCACAAAAGGGTAGGGCCCTGGGGTGTTTCTGGGGCAGGACCATTCCTTGTACTGTGTCAGGGTTGGGTGCAGTCTCACCGCTGACTCAGTGTTCCGGTAGGGGAGCTGCGCAGTGATCTCCCACCTCTGTGCAGCCAGTGGCCTGTGCTCCCCAGGGCTGTGCTGGGGCCTCCACATTTATTTGACAAATACAATTTGCAGAATTTTAAAATATTGTGCACAGAATTTTTAATTTTTTGGCAAAGAACGCCCTTAGGTGTAATCAGAGTCTGAAGGACTATGTAGAAGCAGCTGGGGCTTGAGAGATGTGAGGCACTGTTGAGAGAGACTGTGCCCCTATGTTCATAATTTTTACAAAACTATGATAAATTTTGTACAAAGTATACCTTGTGAGTTATCATTTGAAAACTCAATCTGCTGAACATTATTTTCTTGGTAAAATGTGCGGCAACATAAAGTTATAAGATTCTACTGCATAACATTGCTGTGACATACTTTTCTGACTTTGTTTTCTAAAGTTAGAAATGCAGGCCCAAACCAGTTCTTCAGAGACAAGACACACTGACACCGCGGCCAGGTATCAGCATGATTTCTTTGGCAGGAAGAAGGGTGTGAGCAAGAACTTTACATATTGGCAGTGGAACAGCTGAGGGTTTTCCATGTAAACAGACTGATTGTCTTCTGAACTCCAGCTGGAAGTAATCCTCAAAGAGGGGAGAAGGGTATAAGAGTGAGAAACAGAAGCTCCCAAATCACCTCTCTCCCCCATCTCGATTCAGAACATCAACAATGTTTGAAATACAAAGGAAGCATCATTGAACTGGGGAGAAAGTCCTGTCTGAAGCAATCCAGCCAGATTGCTGTAAGTGTATGGTGAGAGAAAAAAACAAACGTTTGCTTTTAAGTAAACTTAGCTTGTTAAATTAGGTATTACCTTGCATTTCATCTTTTATTTTCTTTGTAACCAATTCTGATTTTTATGTCTCATTACTTGCAATTCCTTAAAATCTATCATTCTTTAGCTAGTAAACATGTTTTATTGTTTTATCTAGACCAGTGTGTTTGGATTGAAGTGTTTGGGAACCTCCACTTGAGATCACATATCATTTTCCATTGATGAAATGATGAACTTTCTATAAGCTTATATTGTCCAGAAGGAGAGAGGTGAGCAGCAGAAGACACACATTTCTGGGGACAAGTCTGAGACTGGGAGTTTGCTGGGGTCACCCTGCAGGTAATTCATGAGTGATGAGCCAGAGCATTCATGTAATTTAGCTGGGAGTGACTTTGCATGCTAGAGGCTGTGTGTGAACTGGCCAGAGGTGGTAGTTCTCACCGCAAAGCAGAGTAAAAGGCACCCCAGACTGGGGAATTGAGGGGATATAGCGGTTCAGCAGTCTAGATTGCACCCTAGGGAATGTCACAACTGGTTTGAAGGTCTAGGTAGTAGACTTCAGAGTCCCATGTCCCAAGGAAGTGTTCGGTTAAAATGTCTGAGTCTGGGAATGTGCCTTACAGTCCCAGAGCTAGGAACAGTGACTAGACTCAGCCTAGTATCAGCTGTTGAGTTCACTTACAATAAACTCATTATTGTGCCCAAGGGGGGTTGTGCAAGGTGTGCAGATACAACTCCAGACTTCAGTGGGAATACATACATGTAAATGAGGGGAATATTGGACTCACAGAAGTTTTGACGATATGTAACAAAGCAACGTGGAAAAGTAATATAGCCATTTATCAAAAGGGATTGGAAATAGCTGCCATAAGCCCGTATGCTACACCAACCCTCCTCTGAAACTGAGCATTAATTTTAAAACAAAAAGTCAATCTTCAGCTGTTAACATTGTGAAGGAATCCTAAAAAAAACATGTGGAAGAAGCATGACTGAAGCAAAGATGAATCTACAGAGAGCCTGGAACAACTACTCTGAGAGGTGTGACCTGCCACATTCATCTCGTGAGGTGTTAACTTTGATGCAGTGATGATAATTTAAATGTCAGTGCCATTAAGTATGTCATTCCTCATACAAGGAAGGGAAGGGAATATCACAGATTTACTGTGACATCTCATTTTGTTGCCTCAAATGGGTGGCTTTTGGGAGAGACCATCACTGATAATTTTTCCTCAAGTGGAAAGGCACCGAGACCAAGGGGACAGCATAACCCAAGGGCACATGCAAGTCCCTCTGAGGGATCACATTTTAATAAGGTGCATGGTCTACTATAAGTAGCATCTAATTTTTGGTGAGTTATGGGGGAAGCTTATTTTGTGGGCAGAGCTTAGAAGAGTAACTCCTTTTTTCTCTTCCAATCTTCTGAGCCTGTCTACAACAAAAAAAATAGGGTATTGTAACTGAGCTATCCATGAGGAGAAGCTACAAAAATCATAATTAAAATATTGACACTCACTGTTTGAAAGCAATTAGAGTGACAGTCCGTTTGCTGTTATTTGCCACTTCAAATGATAATTCTCAGTGTTTTACTGATGAACTCTGTACAGCACTTGGCTAAGTGCAATGAAAGACTTCAACTAGACTTGAGATGGTATTGTTGAAAATGGACTCCCTAAGGTGGTATTGGTAGCAGAAGAGTAGAGAGATTGCATTTATTTTCTGGAAAATGTTTGTGGCTTAACATATAAAAATCAACTTCTTCAGATTCCTCATGCTAAGGAAAGAAAACTATTTTTTAAGACAGAACTGCAATTTAAAGGATGAGCCCCAATACGACATCTTCATAGATGATAGCAATTATTTTACCCAGATAATAAAATCTGCAGTATTTCTTTCTTTCTTTTTTTTTTTGTGTGTGTGTTGGGGAACAATGTTGTATTCCTTAGAATTATAGATGGGAAAATATGTTTTGCAACTGGCCCTCCCAAAGACAATAGTATAAGTGAGATGGAATCCATGATCAAGTGGTTGGATGAGTCCTGTGTTTACTGACTTGGGATATTCTCTCTACCATCTCATGAGGATCAGGTAGGAAAGAGGGATCCGCCTGATCTCTTCATTTCCCTTTCCCAAAGGGAAGGGGATTGTTCTCTTTCCCACTGAATAGAATCATAGGGTCATAAAATTGTATGACTGGCAGGAATCTTGAGAGGTCATCTAGTCCAGTCCTATACTCATGGCAGGACTAAGTATTATCCAAGAAAGAGACCTGATTGATTGTCATCTCAGTGCAGTTCAGATGTTGGTTTTGTTCACATAGTCAGATACATCTTACCTAGAATTTGTGGTATACATCATGCTATTCTCTGTATGCACTGCTTTGAAGGATAGCTGAACTGTTGCTGATGCCTGGGAGCAACAATCAGAGTTAGCAGCACCTGCAGCCATAGGCGCTAACTCCATGGGTGCTTTGGGGCTGGAGCACCCAAGCGGAAAAATTAGTGGGTGCTCTGCACCCACTGGCAGCCAAGTTCCCCTCACACTCCCACCCACTTCCTCTTCCCCCCCCGAGTGCGCCGCGTCCCCACTCCTCCACCTACTTCCTAGTGTTTCCCACCCAGACACCACCAAACAGCTGTTTGGCAGCGCTTAGCATGCTCCTGGAGGGAGGGGGCATAGTGGGAAAGTGCTCAGGGGAGGAGGCGGGGAAGAGGCAGGGTTGGGGTGGGGATCTGGGGCAGGAGTTGGAATATTGGTGGGGGGGCGGAGTTGGGGCAGGGACTTTGGGGAAGAGGTTGGAATGGGGGCAAGAAGGGGTGGGAAGAGGCGGGGCAGGGGCTCATGGAAGGGGTAAAGTGGAGGGGCATCAGGGGTAGATGGGGGCAGGGGTTGAGCACCCCAGGAAAAGAGGAGAAGTTGGCACCTGTGCTTGCACCTTCTGGTGCAGCCAAGGCCTCATTGCACTTCACCCAATACAGGGCACAACTTTAAATACATAAGCCCCAGGCTGCTTCATATTTCTGTTGTGTTCCCTCCACACTGGAGATACCTTTTTAAAAGGAGGAGTCAGAGCTGCCATCATCAGCAGAATACTGTGTTAGTGATGCTGCACTGGAGATGCATGACTAAGAAGTTGAGAGGAGATGTGCAGCCGGGGCTTCCACTGTGTTGAAATTCTAAATTTAGTGGGAATTTCCTGAGTAGGTGCAAAACCCTGCTTTTTTAAATCACTCCTAACTCAATTATTCATATAACTTTTTACTTATGTTTCAATCCAATCTGGAGATTAGTCTTCAGTGAAGACAAGCCACCAAAAAATTTCAACCTATAAACATCAGCTATTCCTGAATTACTCCGAACAAAAAGTGGTCTTTTTGGCAATTTCTTTGGAGACAATGGAGTAATACCAGGAATGAAGTAAAAACTCTTGTTTTTTTTCATTGTCATATAAGAGAGTCCCCAAATAAATGGATCTTTCTCTTATGTCTTCACAGTAACTACCTGTAGTGAGAGACCTAGCCTTGAACTTTATATCCAAAAAAGAATTTTGCAGAAAGTTAAAGGGCATTTGAAAACAGGTGTTTATAATGTAAGGGTGCACATACCCCAGCTGTAATATTGGTCAAAATGGCATAAAACAGCAAAAGTATAATCTCTTTATTATGATGTTGGACTGTTTCTAGCTCATAATGTACTGCAAAGTTGCTAAGGTACCTGCAGATGCTTGGGAATATTTTCCAAGTACCAATCAATTGTCCAGCAACTGAAATGTCATTTCCAGAATCAATGCTCTCCACAAGAGCACAATGCGTGAGTGGCACTCGCCATTTAGGAGTTAGAGCAGATAAATGCTTGACAATTTATATATGTGCCTCCAAACAATTCTGAGTCCAGAGATATCCATTTGAGCTCCAAGTCAGATCCATTATTAATGTAAAACCTCCACTAAATAGCATTAGCTTCTCAGCTGTTTTCCTAGAACCATAGAAGTTAGAGATCAGAAAGACCTATTAAGTCAAGTGGTCCATCTCGCTGCCGAAGGCTGTTCCCTGTAATACGTTTTCTGGTATTCCACCAGTGTAATTTTTAAGTGTCCAAATCAAACAAGCTTCCTATATTTCTCTTGGGATAATATCTACTAACAAATATATCTCACGATATGGAAAGCATTTGTTGCTGATATTTTGTCTAAATGTACCTACATTTAAAACAATCACATGGCTCCTGCAATGGTAGTGGTGGGAAAATCAACATTTTTGACAATACAATAGTAAAGTTTTACCATGACACTTCTTTTCAAATACAGGCAATATTTTAAATACCACAGTAAATTTAACACTTTGTGTAGTAAATGTGGATTTGTTAGTGTTGAGCACAGCAGTTATACCCGTTGTACCACCCCAAATGACTTCTATCCCTCTTTGGTAGCTACAACCTCTAGCTACAGTTACATGTCACTTATTTCCAACCTCTTCCCACCCATGCTTGTCTCTTAAACAGTCTATACATTTTTAAATGCTTTTAAAATCATATTCTTTTACCTTTTTTTTTTAAAGATTTCTTCATGTACATCAGGATTTACCCATTCCCTGATAATTATTTAGCTCTGTTGTAAGCTTCATCAAATTCATATTTAGCTTTATATTTCCTTAAAAATCTTAATTGACTATATAATCTTATTCAGTTGCTCCGCTCCTCCCCTCCCTTTCCAGCCATGTGAACATGGTTATTTTAACAGCAGATCATGACAAGTCCCTTGGAAAACCACTTTGTCTCCATGTCCCTTGCGTGAGTCTCTTACAGAGGAATTGTAGTTTCTGCTGAATTATGGTGTATTATAGGATTCTTCTGTGTTTTCCCATGATATTATGTATAGTTTCCTGCCTTCAGTTAAAAAAAGTAATAACATGCTAAAGATTTTCTGTTCTACATATTATTCTGCATGGTTCAGATAGTCCTTTCTGAAACAGTTGAACACGTTCTTTATTGGGAGCTCAGCAGAGCAATTCATCTCTCCTGGAGTAAGTGCAGCAACTAAATTTAATACAAGAACTCAGTCAAAATGGAATTAGAGGTGATTCAGAGGTAGATTTTGATAGCTTAGTTAAAGAGGTAATTGAGCTTAAAGGTGAACTGAGGGGAGATGAAAATACACAAACTTTTCTGTGCTCTGTTCTTCTTGTTTATAACTAAAATTTTTCTACTCAAAAGAAAATCTGTTTTTTCCTGCTACTCTTTCCCAGAGGACCTTAGCAAGATCACTGGAGAACCCCAACAATACTAGCACCCCTGGTTGAAATATGACCCCCGATATACCAGCAACATGGCAGCCTTTAGTCCTGATCCTGCAAATGCTCATGCCCAATAATGCGCATGAGAGTGGTCCCATTGCGCTTGCTGTACACGGTTAGTACATTCACTCTGCAAAAGGTCTTTCCCAGGATGCAATAGCCTGTGTAGTGAATGGAACCAAACAAAAGATTATTTAGTTGTTGTAGGTGAATAGTACAAACAAACTTTGCGTATTTTCTCTATCATGAGAATGAATTCACTTCTGCATGCTTATGTCACTTTAGTGTTTACTTTATACAAACAGTTCTGCAATCAAAATTATAAAAAAGGTAGCTAATGTCAGAGGAGTGAGATTCTGGAACAGCCTTTCCATAGAAGTAGTTGGGGCACAACCTAACCAGTTTTAAGATGGAGTGTGATAAATTTATGAATGGGATTATATGACATGGCTGCTTGCGATTGCTAGGGACTGGACTCCTTGCCCCAGGATTCCCTTCTAGTCCTCTGTTCCTAAATTTCATTGCCATGAATACTCATATAAGAACAGCCATACTGGGTCAGACAAAAGGTCCTTCTAGTCCAGTATCTTGTCTTCTGACAGTGGCCAATGCCAGGTGTTTCAGAGGAAATGAACAGAACAGGTAATCATCAAATGATCCATCCACTCCCAGCTTCTGAGAAAGTTTTAATCTTGCATGAATATAATATACAGTGTGGGGTACACCAGGAAGACCAGGGGTCCTAAAATCCCTTAGCAAAGTTTGAGAAGGAACAGCTAAACAAGGGAAGGACTTGGCTGCATCTTTCACAACTAGGAACAGGTATGCACACCCAATTACCTTGTCTGCATGTGATGAGAGAAAATTAACTATACTCTGCACCCAGCCAATAAATCTTAAGGTAGCTTAATTCTTCTAACAATAATGCCTTGGGCAAAGCTTATGGGGCTAGAAGGGAAAAGGTTTACAAGTTTCTAATGTCCTCTACTCTTGCTTATCTGATATTTCTCCCTAGCTTGTTTCTGCTCCCTGAGAGAATCAAGACCCCAGTGACTGCTTCAAGCCATTTTTTTCCTGATCAGAAAAATTAAATTTATATAATCATGGAACAGAAATTATAGAGAATGTGAGACCCATCACAATTAAACCAAAACAGCTTACGTTTCAAATGTCAGGTATCCACATTTGACATTTAAGTGTTCACAAACTATAGATTAAAACAAAACAGAAACCTTGACAAAACTGTATAGTGTAAAGTCAAAATGACAAATTAAAAGAAATCACAATCTGTTCACAGACATTCTGAATAAACAAACAAACAAACAAAAAGGCTAAATTCATCATGTTATACTGTGAATTCTTTGCTCTTCTCTTTTATTTAGATTTTGGATGTGGGTGCTTGACAAGACCCCAGGAGCTATTGGAGCCCCAGTGTCACATAATTTAAGGTTTGCAATGCTTATTTTGGCACAGAGTGTTGATTCAATAAGACAATCAAAAATTATGGCATGCGCCTAAAGGAAGGTCAGTTTTATTCTAATTCTACTGTAGCTCACTGTCATCCAGAAACCTATGAAGCTGGAGGCCTTCAACAGCTAATAGAATAGAGAAGAGGCAATTTTAGTATCTTGTGGGTCACTTCTTTTATAGTGATCTTCATTTGAACTCATAGATTTTTCAGGTTCAAAATAAATAGCTCTTTATTGCAGACTGAACAGTCATGCAGAAATATCAGCTGCTGTGGCTTAGTTTTTCTCATCCATTTCAGGTCTATAAGTTACAAGAAAATAGAATTTTTGTACAATTAAAAATGTTGGCAGGCAAGCATTTTGTTCCCTGCTTTCTAACTGAGCTTTCTTTTAGTACCAACACTCCCCCAATTTGCAATCATTTAGGCCCCTACCCGACAAACAGTTATGAATGTAACTAACTTTGTTCACAAGAGCAGAGCCATTGAACCCAGCAGACCTACTCATGTGCATAAGCATTTACAGGATCAGTGTTATGTCCTTTCCTGGATACTTCTGACATGACCCTGGACTAATGAAAAGAGTCCTGCTCAAATTTGTATACCTGGAGGTACTTCAGCTTTGTTGTTTTAAAGGGCTATTTTCACTTTTTTATTAATCATATATAGAGAGAATTCCCTACAATGTGCAAAACCAGCTTAGCTGATCTCAATTTTACAGACATTAAAAATGAATCAAAGGAGGTGAAAACTATGGTCTGTTTTATATTAGAATCAAGAGCTGGATTCTCCAGGTAAACAAATCAATCCAATTGAAAAAAAAAAAACCCAAAGTCCATCCTTCCTCTAGCCCAGAGTTCCTAATACGCTGATCTATGGCACACCTGGAGAAGTACAACCTGCTATTGCATTCCACATTTGTAGCTGCAGGCAGGTGTCGTCAGTGAAAGGAGAAATCAACCAGCTGGAAGCTCTTCTTTAATCAAAGTTATTCCTCCTCCCTACCCTCTTCTGTAGCTGCTTCCAGACTTCTCTTAACTTGACCCCTGTCAGTCTGTCCTGGGAGATGAGAAGTGAAGGCAGAAGAGAGTAAGACAAGGTTCATAGGCAGATTAGCTCAGAGAGAAAACAGGATAACAGGGTATATCAGGACAGAACAACAGGCAACGCTTCTATCTTTCTCCCTTAGGGTTTTCTGTTGCACCCATCTCTGTGGTCTAGGAGAACTTATCCTACAAGCTGAAAGGAAGGTAGAAAGAGGGGGTCTTGCGGTTAGTTAGATTGTGGAATCTGTTTTCCATGAACCTTACAAAATGACCTGACACAAACCCGAACCTGTTCTGAAGCCAAAATTCTAGCAAAATTAAGCCTTCGTCTGACTCTTGAAAAGGACCTCCTTGAAAGATACCTGGAATTCAAATACTCTCTTCAGCTTACTTTTACGTGAAAACCCTCTGGCACAATGGTTATGCGATATTGGTATTTCTTTTGTTATTTTGGAATTACAGTACAATTAGTGCTTGAGAATCAAAGAAGGAGATTTTCTTCTGATATGCCACCCTTTTTTGTCACATATTAATGTGCTGAATTTCTCATCTGTCATTTTTACTCAATAGCTACAGTCAAAAGAGAATTGTGGATTAAAAATATCCTCTTGTTTAATCACTCCAAATATTTCTGTTGCCTTTTGATCTAGAATATCTATATCTAGATGGATGGATGGTGTTGGTTAACAGGGTGTATGCAATCTGTTCTAAAATGAAGCAGGAAAGGCAATACTTTATATCTTTCACAGCACGGGAGTGCTGCAGAACGTATTTTCATTATCACATATTAGGAAGATAGCAACCAAGATCAAAAGACAACATGACACTACATGCAACATCATTTATGAGTTCTTGGCAATTTATCAATATTATAAAGTGAATATAGGCAAAAGCATTAAGAATCACATCAACATATATTTGAAAATGACTGCAATCATGGTGGGAGTGAGGCTGGCTTTCTCTTTTAATACAAAATCCTGGTGAATCAAAGGTTATATCTGAGGGACTCCAAAAGTCAGGCATTTGAAAAGGGGGATTCTCTGTTCCTATGCTGGTGACTACAAATGTATACAATGACATTATAATCCATACTGCTTTTCTTGCTGCTTGTAGAGTTGAAATATAATCACACAAGCCTTTGATCATGTTCAATTGTGCTGACTATTAGGGTACCCTAACTAAGAAATCCCAACCTTCAAGGCTTTATTTAAACTAAAGAGCCCCCCAAAAAAAAGTTAGCCCTGGAGTTACACTGGGTACTCAGACACTTCCTGTTTAGCTTTCAAATCTCAACTCTTCCATCTTTAAATAAAAAAAAATGAGGAAAAAATGGAAGTCAGCATCCAGAGGGAACAAGCTTAGTGGAAAGGAATCATATTGATTTTACCATGTCCTTATGGATGAGGCAGGTTATAATCAGAAGTGTTGAATTACTTTTGATATCAGACCTTCTAAGCATGGGGTTACCTACTGAAGCTGAGTGGTTGGCCAGGGTGTATTTGTGTGTGTGTGTGTGTTAAAAGCTTGTGCACAAAACCAAAACCTGTTGGTTTCTGATACTTGTCTTTTACATTTTACTATGTTCACTGGGTAGAAAATGCTATAGTTAAAGTTATATTCAGACTTCAGTTACAAACTCCTGGTTTTTACATGCTCATAATTTTCAAAAATACTCTTTTGTTACTAAATATGTCCCTGTTTGATCCTGGGCAAAAAGGATCTTTTTTTCTTTTAGAAATCTGGAGCAAAATCTATTCTCCGAACTTTAAGTAATGCAAAAATAACGCAATTATATTTTTCTGCTCTAAAATGAATGTCACATTATTAATTTTTTTTTACAAACACAACTAAAAGAATGGATGAGTGTTATAAGCTTAAATGTTCTGGGGCTGCTAAGCACTAGTCTCCAAGGGGCATATCCTCGACTGGTATAAATTGTCAAAGCTCTATTGAAGCTATGACAATTTACACCAGCTGAGGACCTGCCTGTAGGTGAATGGGAAAGAAAAAAAATTGTCGTCCTAAATTGTTTTTGAAAATGTTCTTGTAGATGTGCAGAATGAAATGTCTGGGATTATGGAGTAAGATAATATAGATCTCCATCCTTCAAAGTGTAACACACATGCTTAATTTTTTGCATCTGAGTAATCCCTTGAAGTCAATGGAACTACTCCTCTAAGTAAAGTTGGACGTGTGTAGGTCTCTGAAGGATCAGGGCTGGAGTATTACTGGTAGTTACTAGGTGTGATTTTGAACTGATTTTCTCCAGACTTAGTATTTGTTAAACCTTTGACAATGACACTGTAGAAGTACAGAGTGAAATTAACAAAGATTAAAGTTGTAATAAACATTTTTTCTCTTACAGTAATATGAAAATTAAGTACAATTCTAATTGTTGTTGAATTTTACGAAAACACATCTATACAGTCAAAACACAGGAAATGAAAAAAATAAAAGTTTTTGATAGCAACCTTAACTTGTCCAGAGTTCATGTAGGGGTGAACACATTTCAGAAATTAATTATTATACCATAATATGTATTGGGCCCAATGCTATCATAGAATCATAGAATATCAGAGTTGGAAGGGACCTCTGCAGGTCATCTAGTCCAACCCCCTGCCCAGAGCAGGACCAATTCCCAACTAAATCATCCCAGCCAGGGCTTTGTCAAGCCTGACCTTAAAAACTTCTAAGGAAGGGGATTCCACCACCTTCCTAGGTAACACATTCCAGTGTTTCACCACCCTCCTAGTAAAAAAGTTTTTCCTAATATCCAACCTAAATCTCCCCCACTGCAACTTGAGACCATTACTCCTTGTCCTGTCATCTGCTATCACTGATAACAGTCTAGAGCCATCCTCTTTGGATCCACCTTCAGGTAGTTGAAAGCAGCTATCAAATCCCCCCTCACTCTTCTCTTCCATAGAATAAACAATCCCAGTTCCCTCAGCCTCTCCTCATAAGTCATGTGTTCCAGACCCCTAATCATTTTTGTTGCCCTTCGCTGGACTCTCTCCAGTTTCTCCACATCCTTCTTGTAGTGTGGGGCCCAAAACTGGACACAGTACTCCAGATGAGGCCTCACTAATGTCGAATAGAGGGGAATGATCATGTCCCTTGATCTGCTGGCAATGCCCCTACTTATGCATCCCAAAAGGCCATTGGCCTTCTTCGCAACAAGGGCACACTGTTGACTCATATCCAGCTTCTCATCCACTGTCACCCCTAGGTCCTTCTCTGCAGAACTGTTGCCTAGCCATTCGGTCCCTAGTCTGTAGCGGTGCATTGGATTTTTCTGTCCTAAGTGCAGGACTCCGCACTTGTCCTTGTTGAACCTCATCAGATTTCTTTTGGCCCAATCCTCCAATTTATCTAGGTCCCCCTGTATCCTATCCCTACCCTCCAGCGTATCTACCACTCCTCCCAGTTTAGTGTCATCTGCAAACTTGCTGAGGGTGCAATCCACACCATCCTCCAGATCATTTATGAAGATATTGAACAAAACCGGCCCCAGGCCCGACCCTTGGGACACTCCACTTGATATCGGCTGCCAACTAGACATGCAGCCATTGATTGCTACCCGTTGAGCCCGACAATCTAGCCAACTTTCTACCCACCTTGTAGTGCATCCATCCAGCCCATACTTCTTTAACTTGCTGACAAGAATACTGTGGGAGACAGTGTCAAAAGCTTTGCTGCAGTCAAGGAATAACACATCCACTGCTTTCCCCTCATCCACAGAGCCAGTTATCTCATCATAGAAGGCAATTAGATTAGTCAGGCATGACTTTCCCTTGGTGAACCCATGCTGACTGTTCCTGATCACTTTCCTCTCCTCTAAGTGCTTCAGAATTGATTCCTTGAGGACATGCTCCATGATTTTTCCGGGGACTGAGGTGAGGCTGACTGGACTGTAGTTCCCAGGATCATCCTTCTTCCCTTTTTTAAAGATGGGCACTACATTAGCCTTTTTCCAGTCTTCCGGGACTTCCCCCGATCACCATGAGTTTTCAAAGATAATGGCCAATGGCTCTGCAATCACATCCGCCAATTTCTTTAGCACTCTCGGATGCAACACATCCGCCCCATGGACTTGTGCATGTCCAGCTTTTCTAAATAGTCCCGAACCACTTCTTTCTTCACAGAGGGCAGGCCACCTCCTCCCCATGCTGTGCTGCCCAGTGCAGTAGTCTGGGAGCTGACCTTGTTCGTGAAGACAGAGGCAAAAAAAGCATTGAGTACATTAGCTTTTTCCACATCCTCTGTCACTAGGTTGCCTCCCTCATTCAATAAGGGGCACACACTTTCCTTGGCATATCCTGAGATATGCATACAGAAGTCCAGCTGACTTCAGAGGGAATTGCATGGATTTGTGCATGAGTCCAGAACTGGCTCTTCTGAATGTGCCATTCAGGAAAGTTACTGCTGAGTTACCATGAAAGCCTTAATTTTTGTATTTCTAATTTTTCATTTTTTAATGCCCTGAGTCCTTCAAAAACTCTCACATATGAAATCTTATGCATGCGAGATGTGCTATTGGGCTCAGTGGAACTATTAATATGCATAAAGTTTAGGGTTGCCAACCCTCCAGGATTGTCCTGCAGTCTCTAGGAATTAAAGATTAATCTTTAATTGAAGATAGTGTCATGTAATGAAACCACCAGGAATCCATCCAACCAGTTGGTAACCCTAATAAAGTTACTCTTGTGCATCAGGGTGCAAGATTGGGGCCTGAAATGAAAGCTTGAAGATTACATTAATGGAATAAAGAAAAGGAGTACTTGTGGCATCTTAGAGACTAACCAATTTATTTGAGCATAAGCTTTCGTGAGCTACAGCTCACTTCATCGGATGCATACTGTGGAAAGTACAGAAGATCTTTTTATACATACAAACCATGAAAAAATGGGTGTTTACCACTACAAAAGGTTTTCTCTCCCCCCACCCCACTCTCCTGCTGGTAATAGCTTATCTAAAGTGATCACTCTCCTTACAATGTGTATGAAAGTTGCGATATTACAACAGAAAAACTTCAAAACCAGACTCCAGAGAGAGACTGTTGAATTGGAATTCATTTGCAAATTGGATGCAATTAACTTAGGCTTGAATAGAGACTGGGAGTGGCTAAGTCATTATGCAAGGTAACCTATTTCCCCTTGTTTTTTCCTCCCCCACCCCCAACTCAGACGTTCTTGTTAAACCCTGGATTTGTGCTGGAAATGGCCCACCTTGATTATTATACACATTGTAAGGAGAGTGATCACTTTAGATAAGCTATTACCAGCAGGACAGTGGGGTGGGGGGGGAGAGAAAACCTTTTGTAATGGTAAACACCCATTTTTTCATGGTTTGTGTGTATAAAAAGATCTTCTGTACTTTCCACAGTACGCATCCGATGAAGTGAGCTGTAGCTCACGAAAGCTTATGCTCAAATAAATTGGTTAGTCTCTAAGGTGCCACAAGTACTCCTTTTCATTTTGCAAATACAGACTAACACGGCTGTTACTCTGAAACCTGTCATTAATGGAATAGGAGTTTGTTTATTTGGGGACAATACACCCTAGATTGTCAATTATTAAGGGACAATTTATACTCATTACTATATTTATTTTCCACAAGCTATTCCTAGTATAACTTTTCATGAGTGATGTATCTGAGTATTTGGATACTGATATTTAAACTGCATTGTTCAATTTATTAACCCTAATCTGGAATATTGCAGATTATGTACGATATGCATTTTATGACTTTTTAAACAAAATTTGCTACTTTGGGATAATTTAACTATTATACCCAGATGAAGAGAAACGTTTTCATTAATCCATGTTTTAGATAACTTTAACATAAGTTTTAATATTATTTTTTTAAGTCTGTTAAACAGGCCAGATTCTCAGATGGTGCAAATCAATATAGCTCTATTGAAATCAGTCGAGCTCAGCTACCAACTGAAGTCCTGATGACCTGGAATAAGAAACATAAATCTAACCCTCCTCTCTAAAAATGTCAGAGTCAAGAAGCTGGATTTAATACATTAAATCCAGAAGCAACCGTTATGTTTAGTCTAACCTCCTGCATAACACAGGCCATGGAATTTGAATCCCTTAGTTAGAACTCACTTCACCCTACCCCTAGTATTTCCAGATCAATTCCTAAAGCTAAAGGAGCCTACTTCTTAAATCTATTTTGGAAGCTGCTCACAAAATCATCTGTTATTATGATACTTCTAACATTTTGGACCTTGGCAATTGCTGCCCTGTCATAAAAAAAACCCCACACATACATTTTCTAAAAGATAAACATGAGCACTGTACAGCTTGATCTGTGTTTAAAAAACAAAGTAAAACAGATAAAAAACTTACTAGACAAAGTTGATCTTTTTATAGGATAGAATTACAAATGAGTGAATGAAGTGAAACATTAGATGCAATATATTTTAATTTTTGGTGGAATATTAAAACCTCTCATAAAATCCCACTCTCAGATTAAGTGACACAAGGTTTGGATATGACTACTGGCCCATGGACTGAAAACTGGCTGAAGGACCACAAACAGTACATTCTTGAATGTAGAAGTGGAGTTTAGCAAAACACCTTGTGTTAGGCTTGAACTCATTTAATATCTTTATCAGTAGTTTAGAGGAGGAAGTAAACTTCACGCTAATGAAATTTATAGATGATACTATATGGAGAGGTGTTTTGACTATTGGATTCAGTGTAGCTATGTGGATTTACACCTGCTGAGAATCTGGCCCTATGAGTTTACTATGCAAGATAATTTTGTTTACTTTTTTTGTTCATCTGGAGTACTAATTGCAGTTGTGGGCATCATGTTATCAGAAAGATACTGACAAATTGAAGGGAGATCAGAGAAAAGCAACAATAAGTAATCAGAAGTAAAAAATTTATTTATAATGAAAGATTAATGTATTTAGTTTCCCTAAGGGGAAATGATTAATCATCAAATATTTGAAGTAGAATCAAAATTCTGAATCCAAAAATCTTTGGGAATGCTGCAATTTACAGCAGATTTTCTGATTGGAACTTTTGTTGCCTTAACCTGTTTCTAATTTGAAGTAGGGATGAAGAATGCTGGAAAGGAATTATTTGAGAGATTTTTTGCGGGGAGGAGGGTTTGCAGACAACCTTTAAAAAATTATAAACATGGGAATATGCAGCTTCAAAAAAGAAAGTACTAATAAGAGGTGAATTAGAGGGAAAGTACAAATTGAATTATATGGATTCAAAAATTTAATCTTTTTTCGTTACAGTTGTGAGTACAAACAAATTGCTTAGAAATGTAGCAGGTATAAATCTTATTTTTAATTTACATAAGCAAACACTTTAGAAGATTGTCTAGACCAGATGTGTGAAGCGTAGTCTTTCCTAAGATTAAATAAAATGCAAATATAGGCCACTTTCATCACATTCTGTAAACATTAAAATTAAGATAGCAGTACGGGGAAAAAATAGGATATTTATTTTGTTGAACTCACTCATTTCAAGCCTTGCCTGAGTTGAGTGGTATCACCCAGTCATGTGTCCTTTTTAAAGAGCTTTTAAATATAAAGAAGTACGGTAACACACACGTTTAAGTGAAGTACATTATCTTGAGGATTCAATCACCAGCTGATTTAATGTTGCCTATTTAATCATATTATAAGCTTCTTCAAGAAGATGCTGTGTGTAATTGCCTTCTTAGCAGAAAAGGATGAAAAGCATACCTTGCAATTTTAGTTGTGTTAAACAGGATATTACAGTTCTACAAGCTCCAAAAAGTCTGTCAGCATTTCCATTTTCAACTCCTATTTTCAGGAGATAAAAACCTGGCCATAAAAATATACTTTTGGCTAAAAATAGCCGTGGAAAGTCTCACGAGATGAGCAACTCCCTGCTCCTTTATTTTCATATATATTATGTGTGATCTTCATAGATTTCCTCCCTCACAAATCCCATTTTTTCCACTTCAAGTATGGCTGATCTATGTCCTTACTGAGGCTTAGATAAAAAAATGGCCATAGTTCTGAGGGAGGAAATCTATGAAGATCTATCCTTTCACACAGTCCCTCCTCTATTGTTTCACTGGACAAGGGACTAGAGTTTTTCAGCCCCCATCAAATAGGCCAAGGTCTGCCCTCCTAATCCTTATGGCCCTTTGAGAACTGCCAGAGGCTTGGTCCATCCATGTAGAGGCCCTTTGCCTCGATACAGTCCTTCCCTGGCTCCCTGTTAACATGGCTATAATGAACCCCACAAGGGTGTGATGTGGAAAATATAACAGGTCAAAACAATCTTGACTAAACTTTTTTCGTTGAAACCAAAATGCTTCGTGGAGCTGTATTGGTTTTGATTACATTTTCATCGAGCAGCAGAGGGACTCTAGCTATAGCCTAACTGGTTGGGGAACTGGCTTGGGGTGTGTAAGGCTCAAGCTTCTGCTCTGTATGATTCAGAGTGCTCTAGGATGAAAAAATATACTCTAACCTGAGGCAAACCACTTTACCCTGGTTAATGTGACTTCTGGCTCACTGTGAAAAGCTAGTTCCCAAATATCTATAATCCCAGGAGGGCCTGTCTTGACTTATAAATTCCCTGACAGAGCAAAGGATTCATCCTGAAATCCCCATCCACAAAGCCTCGCCCTTATTCATGTTGATAACTATTCTACTTAAAGCTGAATTATTGTGTAAGTTGTCCAAAATACATTCCAATCTTCTGTATTTACCAACAGCATGGTGACAATCACCTGCATGAGCAAAAATGTTGTTAGACAGTGAAATTTAAACCCTGAAGTCCTCTGTTTTCATACATTACTCACACTAAAGGGCCTAGAAAAAAATACAGCAGTGGACTCAAGAGAATGTACCTGTATACAGTCTCCCCTCCACCCATTTACTAAAGGGATGCATAGAGCATGAACAGACAAGATCTGTCACCAGTTAATAAACTGCAGAGGAATACAAAGTTCAGATAAAACTAACCATAAATAGGTTAACTCTATCAAAAGCTTTGGCCTGATTCAAGGCAAAAACATAAACCTCCCATCCTCCCTATCACCCAGTTTTATAATTCCTGCAAACTACACAAAGTGTCTGCCACTATATGACCTTTAACGAGATTAGACTGATTGGGATGTAATAATTACCATGCTATTTTCCTGGTCTCTTATCTTAAATGGAAGCCAACATTTTGTAATATGTGTTCAAAAGGGTAATAAACTCCCAGTTCTGGATATCTTTCAAATCCCCCATTGTGGAAAAAATACCAAAGAAGAAAAAGCCCCCAAAACAAAGGCCCTTCATAAAAGGAAGATCCTAATGTGCTTTATTGTTTGTTTGTGTTACCAAGCCATCACTGAAAGCACAAGAAAAAGGGGATCTATGAACCTTTGACAAAATCTGGCTTTTAATGTGTCAGTTCCAGGGAAAGTCACCTTTTTCATTGATATGTTAGCTGCATGAACCTCCATCTCCTGTACTGGTCTCACTGGCCTCTGCCAAAGTTGGAAAACTTGCAGTACTTATCAAAAACTGCTGCTCCTGGAAAGGAGGAATGGTTTGTTCCTGAGAGAGCTCACTGTAGTATTCCTGAACTATCCTCAACATGCCATCAAGGTCCCTGCAGTACTAGGAACCCATATCCTCACCATATTCTGCTATAGTCTCTTTTCTTTACACCCTGCATAGATATCAGAGGAGGCTGACCCACCTTTTATATAACTGAAAACTGGCCAAAGGACCACAAGTAGTACGTTCTTGAATGTAGGAGTGGAGTTTAGCAGGGCACCTTGTGTTAGGCTTGAACTGATTTAATATCTTTATAATATTAATAATATAATAAAAGTCCTTTGAAAATTTACCTGATTTCAACTTCCTCATTTGATACTGAACTATCTCCTTCTTAACCATTTCCTTTATTTTCTTCTACGACCCTCATGTCCACATATTCCCCAGCTTGCAGTTGATTATTAAGGTCTCTCAAATGACTCTGTAATGCTAAATAATGTTTGTAATCAGCTGAATACAGACACCCTGTAAAGGGACATAGGGAGGCTACCAGGCTCCCCTTGGTGAATTCCTACCATTCTCTCTTGGATGCAGAACCCCCCTGAACTATTCCTTGGTCCCTAAAGATGCCCTCAGCCTTTCTAATTGCAACTGTGTATTCAAGTAAACAACTATTTAGTTTCCAATAACGCCATCCAAAGTCACTGTCCCATACTCCCCAAGTTCAGCTCAAACCAAACAGTGGCCAGAGAAGCCTACAGGCTGAATTACACATCCTCCAATCATTGAAAAAGCTTTCACAGATACCCGGTCCAATAAGCTACCTGATTCCCCACTAAAAAATGTAAAAGCTCTTCCTGCTCACCCCAAAGGCAACACATACTGCTTTCAAGTAAATTTTATCAGCTTTTGACCCTTTAGGTTGTTTTACTCTGTCAGTCACTACAGCTAAGTAATAAAATGTCCCCATTACAAACAAACCAAACCAAACCACAGTTACCAAGGCATCAATAAGAAAGGAGCAAATTCAGGAGAGCATGGCAGGAAACAAACACCTCAAGTCTGTCCTTGTTGTCCTCAGATGATAACTTACAAGTGGCCTCTGTGCTCCATCAGTACTAGGGCTTGATTTTTGTATTGCTGGAACCTCAGTGTCAAGTAAAACAAAGGACCACATTTCAGATTCTAAAAATAAATAAATTTAAAAAAATGCTCTTTTGGGCTATGTTTCCCTCCAGTCAATTCCTACTTTTAGTAACCTCCTGAGTGGAGCCCCTGAAACAGAAGCTATAACAGTACTCCTCCTCCTTACACTTACAGAGAAAGGGGAGACCCCAGATGTGGCAGCTAAACTGCCTTTTGATGCTATGTTTCTGAGACAACCTGGCTGTGGCGAAGCTCCACTGTATTCCTCATCTCCTTGGGACCCCATGAAGAGTGTGGCATGGAGAACAAGCCCTGTGAACTGTTTCCCAGAGTGAGGGAACCTCGTTCTATCACATCTGTACAATGGGTTCCCTCTGGCAGCTGCATGCCAACAGCAAAGAACTTCAAAACAAACTCATTTTTCTTTCAGGTAATATGCACTCCTGTTGTCTGGAAGTCACTTCAAATACTTCCCAATCCTCAAACAGTTTTGAGGCCAGCTACCCCACTCAAGGTACCTTTGGCCTTGTGGGTTCAAACCCGCAGGCACCAGAGGAACAAGGCTCATAACAACAGTCAATAAACCATCTGATAGCATCACAGGACCTAGTAGTCTGTGCAAAGTAACTTGTGCATCAGACTCCAAAGGAAATGGTCAATAATTGTTCCACTATTACATCCAGAAATTTTGCTGGAGGACTAGAGCCTCCTCCAGCCCAGTCACCTGAAGCCATCTTGGCAGGAAAAGGAAGTAAGAGTACTATTTTTTTGTCTCTAAAAAGTTTTAGTTTTGTTCTGATCTGGAACAAAAACAAATTTTGGAATCTCTAAATATTTTGTGAAACAGAATTGTTGCTTTCCAGGCAGCCTTAATAACACTGTCTGAGGCTGTATTATCTTTTCTCCTGAAGCTTCATGGGGCCAGATGCATGAGCAAAGTGTGTCCACTCCAGCTCTCCTGCCCACTCTTCTTCAGTTTGCCCAGTTGTCACCTCTCCTGCTGTGTGAAGGTTCCATGAGGACCCAAAGAAAATGGAACCATGCCATCTGACCTCCCCACCCTTTCTATGTGGAAAACCATGCACGGAGGGCCTCTGATGTTTGTGGATCTGTAGGGGAAAATCCAGGATTGAGTCTTCATTCCTTCATGCCATCCCTACTGAGGGCAAGTCTCATTTTCTTCATTTTGGCCACAGAAAATTTACCCAGCAGCTAGAGAATGGGGTACCTCCCCACCAACACAAAATTAGAGAAAAAATAGCATAGTTGTTCATGATGGGTCATTTTGAACCTTCCTACAGAAATTATAAGTGGAGGGGCAGAGAAGGACCAGAGAACTCTCTGGTGTTCACCTCATTGAGTTTCTCAAACACTTTGGGGTAGGAAGTGTGTTCTCCATGTGTTTGGACACCACTTATCATAATTAAGTCCTGATCCTGACTGTGTTTTTAGGAGCCACCAGAATCCAAACAGTAAATAATGATGATAAATGTTCACCTCCAAGAAGACTGAGTTGGAGGCTCAAGGAGGGTGCAGAGGAAATGACCTCCAAGCCTACACAGAACTCTGTATTCAACCCCATGGACCCAAGAGCATTCATTTGAAGGAACAGCCTATACAGTATATCCATATTCCCTGGCAAAGTGGGAAACCTGCCTAGGATAAGCTTTTGAAAGTTTGGCTGGTTAGCTAGATTTTACCTAAACTGTGCTACATTCTTTAAGTCAATTCACTGAAAATGAGGTAGGATCTGAGGGTAAAATAGGGAAAGACCAAGTCAAAAATTACTTAGACAAGTTAAATGTCTTCAAGTTGGCAAGGCCGATGAAATGCATCCTAGAACACTCAATTAAATGACTGATGAAATACCTGAGCCATTAGCGATTATCTTTCAAAACTCATGGAAGAGAGGAGAGATTTTAGGGGACTGAAAGAGGACTAATATAGTGCCAATCTATAAAAAGGGGAACCCAGGGAATTATAGACTAGTCAGCTTAACTTCAGTGCCAGAAAGATAATGGAGCAAATAATCAAGCAATCAATTTGCAAACACCTAGGTAATAATAAGGTGATAAGTAACAGTCAACATCAATTTGTCAAGAACAAATCATGTCAAACCAGCCTGATATCTTTCTTTGACATGGTAACAAGACTTGTGAATGAGGGGAAGAGGTAGATGTGGTACATCTTGACTTTAGTAAGGCTTTTGATACTGTCTTGCATGACCTTCTCATAAACAAACTAGGGAAATATAGCCTAGATGGAGCTACTGTAAGGTGGGTGCATAATTGGTTGGAAAACTGTTTCCAGAGAGTAATTAGCAATGGTTCACAGTCAAGTTGGAAGGGCATATTGAGTAGGTCTTGCAGGGATCAGTCCTGGGTCTGTTCAATATCTTCATAAATGATTTATATAATGGCATAGAAAGTACACTTATAAAGTTTGTGGAGGATACTAAGATGGGAGGGGCTGAAGGGCTTTAGAGGATAGGATTAAAATTCAAAATTATCTGGACAAACTGGAGAAATGGTCTGAAGTAAATAGGATGAAATTCAATAAGGACAAATACAAGTACTCTACTTACAAGGGAGCAATCAATTATACACATATAAAGTGGGAAATGACTGCCTAGGAAGGAGTACTGCGGAAAGCAATCTGGAGGTGATAGTGGATCACAAGCTAAATCTGAGGCAACAGATGCTTAAAAAGCAAACATCATTCTGGCATGTATTAGCTGTAAGCAAGGCATGAGAAATAATTCTTCCACTCTACTCTGTCCAGTTCTGGGTGCCACATTTCAGGAACTATGTGGAAAAAATGGAGAAAGTCCAGAGAAGAGCAACAAAAATTATTACAGATCTTTAGAAAACATGATCTATGAGGAAAGATTGAAAAATGGTTTTATTTAATCTGGAGAAGAGAAGAGTGAGAGACGACATGATAACAGTTTTCAAGTACATCAAAGGTCGTTACAAGGAGGAGGTTGAAAAATTATTCTTAACTTCTGTCAGGGTTCCCTTCCCACTCTGAACTCTAGGGTACAGATGTGGGGACTTGCATGAAAGACCCCCTAAGCTTATTTCTACCGGCTTAGGTTAAAACTTCTCCAAGGCACAAATTCTTTGCCCTTGGACGGTACGCTGCCACCACCAAGTGATTTAACAAAGACCACGTGAAGTTCCTATTCCCCCAAAATATCCCCGCAAGCCTTTACACCCCCTTTCCTGCGGAGGCTTGAGAATACTATCCAAACCAATTGGTTACAAAGTAATTACAGACCGAAACCCCTGGGCATTAGGACAATAGAGAAATCAGTCAGGTTCTTAAAAGAAGGATTTTATTTAAAAAAAAAAGGTAAAAATCACCTCTGTAAAATCAGGATGAAAAATAACTTTACAGGGTAACAAAAGATTCAAAAACACAGCAGTACTTCTTCTAGGCTTAGTGTTAATGTTACAAAAACCAGGAATAAACCTCCCTCCAGCAAAGGAAAAATTCTCAAGCAGAACAAAAGATAATCTAACATGCCTTGCCTGGCTTTTACTTACAATTTTTGTAATATGAGAGACTTTTAGGATGGTTTATAGGAGAAGGAGTTTTCTGACCTGTTGCTTCTCTGCTCCCAAGAGAACACACACAACAAAACCTTCCCCCCACAAGATTTGAAAGTATCTTCTTTCCCCATTGGTCCTTTTGGTCAGGTGCCAACCAGGTTATTTGAGCTTCTTAACCCCTTGCAGGTAAGGAGGAATTCTAGGCTACCCTTAGTTGTATGGCTATGACAACCTCCGAGGATAGGACAAGAAGCAATGAGCTTAAATTGAAGCAAGGGAGGATTAGGTTGGGCATTGGGGAAATCTTCCCAACTGTCAGGGTAGTTAAGCATTGGAACAAATTGCCTAGAGAGGTTGTAGAACCTTTGGCACTGGAGACTTTTAAGAACAGGTTAGACAAACACCTTTTACAGGGATGGTTTAGTTATTATATATTCCTGCCTGGAGTGCAAGAGACTGGAGTTGCTGACCTATTGAGGTCCCTTCCAGTCCCATACTTCTATGAATCTTTATATTATAAAACAACTAGTGCTGTACCAGGGAGTGTGGAAAGAAAGATTCAGATTAATTCTCATCTATTTCTTATGTAGAAAGTAGGTTCCCATTTTCCCCTCATTTTCTCAGTATTTCTTTAATGAGGTAGATGAGCAGGATTTCTGAGTACCAATTCAGTGTTCTACCCACTAGCACATCCTTCCTTCAAGGCTGTAGCTGTTGAAACCGTGTTTGTATTAAGCTATATCATGACAATAGCCTCTATAACCTGTAAGCCAATGGAACATATGGAATATTGAATTTAATGTGAGTTTTGCAGCTGAAAACCTATACAGAGCTTTGAAGATTTACCACTATGTGCCTGACTTGAATTCACAAAAGCAAAACATTTAAAATGAAAGTTAAATCTCCAATGTTCATATGTCCTTAAGGATCTCCCAGTAATGTGTAGTTGACAAGTTAAGGACATAAAGCTACACAGTTTCATGGCTTGGAAACCAATAAAAGATACAACCTATTAGAAACGCTATGTCAAAATTCTGGGAAGTAGCCAAAACCACTTGCTTTGTATGCTGTGTGCTATACCATCTGACAGCATAAACGTAGTTCCACACTGAAGATCCATAAACTTCAGATAAACTTAAATTAAATTAAAATAAAAAAAAAGAAGGTTGTAGCCTGCAAAAGTCTGTGAGGAGTTAAAGTACCACACATGCTACCCTGGAAAAATGATGGAAGGCAGTACAGAAAGCTGATAACAAGTTAGTGTGATTGTCAGCAGCACTCACTTACTACTGGCAGAAATCCACAAGTCAAGGTGGCAACATGTAAATGCTGCAGCGGATGAATAAACACACAGGACCATGTACAAACAAAGGAGGGAGTGTGGCCTTCAACTCAGACTGCAGTGGTTAGTTGCACATTTCTACAAGTCAGGCCCTACCCTTCACCCCCGTGAGAATGCCCTGCCTTTAGCCCCAGAAGTTTTAACCTTGGGAACTGTTACCAAAAACATCTGAGCTATCAGGGTGGTGCATCAGTATAAAATAGCCAGGACTCAAAGCATGAAGGACTTTATGGCTCAAAGACATGACACTGAATTGTACCTGGAAATATGGATAGCTATCATAGTCTATAGAACATTGGTGTAATGTTTGTTTTATCTGTAAATTATGACTATCCAAGGAATTAATAATGATTTGCTTCTTGCAATACAGTTTTGCCGATGCAGATCCTTTCTTCTATTCTCTTTGGAATCTCATGGAAGAATGAGTACAATGCAAAGAAAATAAATTGTATGTAATGAAATTTATTAATTCTTTCATCAGAATTCAACATATTTAAGACTTTTTATTAGATTTGTTGGTGAATGCATTTGTGGCAAAGCAAAAGAATACAGTACAATTCATTTGATAAGCCAAGTGCTTTATTTTTTTTATCTGTTCCATTAACTTTTCATTGGGTTTGCATTTTAAATAACCAGAAAGCCCTGTTTTGCTTTGCTGTCTATTTTTTGTTGACTGACGTGGTGGGTAGAGACAGTGAGAAAAATGTGTGTGTTCTGAAGACTGTGGGAGGCTAGTAGTCAAAGTTTGTATTTAGATTAGTATTAATGGGAATTACAAATATAAATCTCTTCACTTTGAGATAATATATGCCTAATGAGAGAGAGGAAATAATATTGTACGATCTCGGAGCTATCTACATATGCTCCCACAATACACCCACTCCCAAAGAAATTTTCTCTTACACAAATGATATTCTTGTAAATGAACTTAATGGAAATGTTTTGAAAATTTTCGGTTCTTGAAAATGTTAAAACTCAGTTTTCTCTCTCTCTCCTTACATGCCTGTCACAAAAATGTCTGGGAGCTTGCTTCCAAATAATGACTTTCCACTCATTTTTTCCTTAGAAAATATTTATGACACACACAAACATCTTTCCCCCAAGAAATCATAGAATGTCAAGCATTTTCCTGGATAACCTATATTGGGGACTAAGTCTCAGCTATTATTTAAGGCTTCTTTCAACCACTCTTATACTGTAAAACAGTTGCAAAGTGGGGGACACAGTGTGGCTTAATGGACAGAGCTCTGGCCTGTGTTCTCTACCACTGACCTGATGGACAAGCCACTTTCCATGCCTCAATTTCCCCATCTGTAAAACAGAAATAATGATACCAACCTCCTTTGTAAAGCTTGTTGAGATTTACTGCTCACTATATAAGAGCTAGATATCATTGTTATTATTACACCTATGCTTACTTTACAGTGGTGTAAATCATAGTGTACCTGAGAATTGCAGTCCTTGGGCTTTAGACATGCATTTTTTTCTCCTTCATGAAATAGACACATTTTTCCTTGTATTACAGAAGTCAGACACACAATTCAAACATATTTTCTATTGCTCTTCAAAAATCTTAATATAAAAGGAGGTACGTGTCCTACAAAGGGAATGTAATTAGAATATGTAAGTTCTGTGAGGCTAGGAGGGTGTGTTTGTGTGCATTTGCCAAGCATTTGTCCCTATTCCTGATTGCTATGCTCATGCTACCGTAATATAACTCATATAATATATTAATATAAATTATATATATGAAATGATAATGCAAAGTGTAGCAGCATTTCACTGGAGGTAGCCATGTACTATTGCTCTGGAAACAGGGTTTATCATGAATTTGAAAATGTGTGTGCAATCAATCTATTGAAATAAACTTTCTATTTTGCATTTTCAAGAATACAGTTATTTTTTAAAAAAATGTTTAGAGATAGACATTGATGTTGCAAGGAAAGAGGAGATGTATTTACTTAACTTCCTCATTTACTCATGACTCCTGTGTTTTTCCCTCCCTTCTTTTTTTGTTCATTGTTTGCTTGGAAAATAAACTCAAAAGGTGGCAAGTACAAAGAAACAAATAAAATGTTGCCTCTAGAGCGCTCAAAGACAAACTCCAACCAAATATTCTAATGAAAGATAAATGAACAATGAACTAAAACGTGGTAACAAATATGGAATGAACTAAAGATAGCATAAATCAATAATTGCACTCAGACTTTGTTGAGATGATACTGTCCAAGAGTCTACCAGGAGACAATTTGCTGCAGTATTTTGTGAACACCGCTATCCGGGGAATCAGGCTGCCGAGGACATTTCAGTGGGAGGAAGAGAGCAATAGGAAAGAGCAGTATGATTCATGTTCAGCATCTCAAGTGGAGGGTAGAGCGCAAGGACTGAATAATGAAACAAAGAGGAGATATTCAGCATGCCAGGAAGGTTTCGGTTAGAGAGCTGTTAGAATTATTTAAAAAGGTTAGACTATGAATAAACATGCTTCATCAAGGTCTCTTACACATGCAAAGAGAGATGCTAATGAATAATAAAAGAGTAATGGGGACTGGCGAAGAAATTAATGTTAATCTTATCCAAAGCAGATACAAATTAATATTGGAGCAACATTTTTGTAATCACTTCTCAAGGCAAAAATTCAATTAATGTGACTAAATCAATATTTCAGATCTCAGTCCCTTGAAAATATACTTGTCTCTCTTCATATCAGCGTGCTCTCCTGTGTGATCAGTCTGTGCTATTCAAGTCAATACTCAGGGAGACTTCTTAATGGTCTGTTTTTGAGAAATTTTGGTCCAGTTCTATAAACCACAATGATGAATTTCGAGCTGCCTTAGGGTAGGTTTCAGTTAGAAAAGCTACGTTTAAATAGGGTAATTACTGTATAGAAAATAGATATGTGAGCGAGGCATAGTTTTGCCTTAAGCCTCAGCATTTGATATTTTTTTTCCCCCAAGACTAGCTAGCATTTGCAATTTGCACAAGATGCTATGTCAATATATATGACATTACACCTCGGACAATATACTCTAAGCATCATCTTATATTAGGATGAAAAGCAGTGAGGAAAGAGAAAAACCAAACATCTTCATCTTAGCAAAAATTAAAATTGACTATTCAAAAAAAGAAACAGCTGTATTGGAACATGAGGTACTTTATACAACTCTGATAGGCATTCTCCCACCCCAAGTATATCTAGCCAGGCACTGAAAATTATATATTTGCAAAGATCACAGGAATTATGACTTTACTGGACTTCAAAAATAACACAAAATATCGCAAAGTAGTTCCTACTTTCCATTATTTTGTCTTTCTTCTCTTCATTGGCAGAGTCACTAGATAAGTTCTTATATATATATATATATGTTATTTTTCTTGAATACTATACAATATAAAATGCCTGTCATATTTTGTTTAAGGTGTCAGAGAACTGGGAAAAGTTTATGAAACTAAATGGACTCCTCGAATAATAGTTTTGCTGGTAGATTGTGTTGTTTATATTGTAACGCCTTGACAGATTTATACAATAAGAGGTGCTATAGCACCATACTATGATAGATTGGAATTGTTTGAAGCATGGTCAACAAATAGACTCTAAACCAAATGGCGATCCACACAGAATCATCCTATTAAAATAACTGCATGGACAATCTCACTTCTGTACTTTTAATAGATAGAATATCATTCCCATAATGAAAGAAGCATGAAATGGTTTCCATGCTGAATGAGCTCCCTAGAAATTCTGGGATTTGTGTCGTTATATAAAGCTTTTCAATCGCCATTGCACTGCCTCTTCTCATCTTTGATTCTCATCTGAGTGCAGACATTTCTGTCAACAGCTTTAGCCTGGCTAAACCAGCATAACGCTGAAAGGGGATAAGATTACTTCTTTTCCATTTATGTAGAAAACTATACACAGTGTTCCTGCTTTAAGAAGGATTAATCTGTGATGTGGACAGCATTCTGCAGTCTCATTAAAGAAGACTACAATTTTATTTCTCTAAATAAGTAAGTCTAGGTTAGGCTAGAAGATCAGTAATTTCAATGCCGCAACATTCACAAGGGAAAAAAAAATCATTGCTTGTGTATTCTTAACAGAAGCCTTAGGTAACTGACAACCCAGTACTGTTCAGGACAGCTCCTCACACCCAACAACCTACCGCATTACTCAATAATTTTAGATGCAAGAAGGAAGGGTAATATAATGAAGGAAACCATTATTAAAATAATACAATTCAGAGAGAAACTGACAAAAGCAAGGAAATTCAGAGCCATAAACAGGACCTTAATTCCCCTGTTTGTGCCACATGATTCTGAGCAGTACATTATTTTTATGGGCCATGGACCAGAGTCAGTGCAGGTGTTTACTCTATAGAACAGGGCCTGACAATGGAATGTTGTCCATGTTGCAAAGGGCCCATAACTTCAGTTGTGCCAAGGAGGATTGTAAGGCATCAACACAGCCCATAAAGTGGGACATATTGGCTAGGAAAGGGAAGTAGCAGTATAACCAGCGATGGTATGTCTCCCTGTCTGGGTTCTCAAGTAACATCCATCACCATAATATTTGAGCAACTATGAGAAAAAAATATATTTCCTCCACAGCCTTTGCTAGGGGGGTCACCACCACCGAAAAAAACCAAGATTAGTTGGCAGCAACACTGTCTGCCTTTCTCTGGGTAAATGTACATGTAGCTGCAGCAGTGCTATTCAGGGGACACCATCATAGGGCCTAATCACATCAGCCACACTATCAGAGGCTCGTTCACCTGCACATCCACCAATGTGATATATGCCATCATGGGCCAGCAATGCCCCTCTGCCATGTACATTGGTCAAACTGGACAGTCTCTACGTAAAAGAATAAATGGACACAAATCAGACGTCAAGAATTATAACATTCATAAACCAGTCAGAGAACTGTAAAAGAATAAATGTTACAAAAACTTGTAGTTGAGGCCCATTTATTCTTTTACTCCAAATGAGGCCTCACCAATGTCGAATAGAGGGGAACAATCACATCCCTCGATCTGCTGGCAATGCCCCTACTTATACATCCCAAAAGGCCATTGGCCTTCTTGGCAACAAGGGCACACTGTTGACTCATATCCAGCTTTTCGTCCACTGTAACCCCTAGGTCCTTTTCTGCAGAACTGCTGCCTAGCCATTCGGTCCCTAGTCTGTAGCGGTGCATGGGATTCTTCCGTCCTAAGTGCAGGACTCTGCACTTGTCCTTGTTGAACCCCATCAGATTTCTTTTGGCCCAAGCCTCTAATTTGTCTAGGTCTCTCTGTATATTATCCCTACCCTCCAGTGTTACCCTCCACTCTCCTCCCAGTTTAGTGTCATCTGCAAACTTGCTGAGGGGACAATCCACACCATCCTCCAGATCATTTATGAAGATATTGAACAAAACCAGCCCGAGGACCAACCCTTGGGACACTCCACTTGATACCGGCTGCCAACTAGACATGGAGCCATTGATCACTACCCGTTGAGCCCGACAATCTAGCCAGCTTTCTATCCACCTTATAGTCCATTAATCCAGCCCATACTTCTTTAACTTGCTGACAAGAATACTGTGGGATACCGTGTCAAAAGCTTTGCTGAAGTCAAGGAACAACACATCCACTGCTTTTCCCTCATCCACAGAGCCAGTTATCTCATCATAGAAGGCAATTAGATTAATCAGGCATGACTTGCCCTTGGTGAACCCATGCTGACTGTTTCTGATCACTTTCTTCTCCTCTAAGTGCTTCAGAATTGATTCCTTGAGGACCTGCTCCATGATTTTTCCAGGGACTGAGGTGAGGCTGACTGGCCTGTAGTTCCCAGGATCATTCTTCTTCCCTTTTTAAAAGATGGGCACTACATTAGCCTTTTTCCTGTCTTCCGGGACTTCCCCCGATCACCATGAGTTTTCAAAGATAATGGCCAACAGTTCTGCAATCACATCTGCCAACTCGTTTAGCACTCTCGGATGCAGCACATCCGGCCCCATGGACTTGTGCTCGTCCAGCTTTTCTAAATAGTCCCGAACCACTTCTTTCTTCAGAGAGGGCTGGTCACCTCCTCCCCATGCTGTGCTGCCCAGTGCAGTAGTCTGGGAGCTGACCTTGTTCGTGAAGACAGAGGCAAAAAAAGCATTGAGTACATTAGCTTTTTCCATGTCCTCTGTCACTAGGTTGCCTCCCTCATTCAGCAAGGGGCCCATACTTTTCTTGACTTTCTTCTTGTTGCTAACATACCTGAAGAAACCCTTCTTGTTACTCTTAACATCTCTTGCTAGCTGGAACTCCAGGTCTGATTTGGCATTCCTGATTTCACTCCTGCATGCCCGAGCAATATTTTTATACTCTTTCCTGGTCATTTGAATAATTTTCCACTTCTTGTAAGCTTCTTTTCTGTGTTTTAGATCTGCAAGGATTTCACTGTTAAGCCAAGCTAGTTGCCTGCCGTATTTACTATTCTTTCTATACATTGGGATGGTTTGTCCCTGTAAGTTCAATAAGGATTCTTTAAAATACAGCCAGCTCTCCTCGAGTCCTTTCCCCCTCATGTTATTCTCCCAGGGGATCCTGCCCATCAGTTTCCCGAGGGAGTCAAAGTCTGCTTTTCTGAAGTCCAGGGTCCGTATTCTGCTGCTCTCCTTTCCTCCTTGTGTCAGAATCCTGAACTCGACTATCTCATAGTCACTGCCTCCCAGGTTCCCATCCACGCTTGCTTCCCCTACTAATTCTTCCCGGTTTGTGAGCAGCAGGTCAAGAAGAGCTCTGCTCCTAGTTAGTTCCTCCAGCACTTGCACCAGGAAATTGTCCCCTACACTTTCCAAAAACTTCCTGGATTGTCTGTGCACTGCTGTATTGCTCTCCCAGCAGATATCAGGGTGATTGAAGTCTCCCATGAGAACCAGGGCCTGCGATCTAGTAACTTCCGTTAGTTGCCGGAAGAAAGCCTCATCCACCTCATCCCCCTGGTCCGCTGATCTATAGCAGACTCCCACCACGGCATCACCCATGTTGCTCACACTTCTAAACTTAATCCAGAGACTCTCAGGTTTTTCTGCAGTTTCACACTTGAGCTCTGAGCAGTCATACTGCTCCCTTACATATAATGCAACTCCTCCACCTTTTCTGCCCTGCTTGTCCTTCCTGAACAGTTTATATCCATCCATGACAGTACTCCAGTCATGTGAGTTATCCCACCAAGTCTCTGTTATTCCAATCACATCATAATTCCTTGACTGTGCCAGGACTTCCAGTTCTCCCTGCTTGTTTCCCAGGTTTCTTGCATTTGTGTATAAGCACTTGAGATAACTCGCTGATCGTCCCTCTTTCTCATGAAGCAGGAGCCCTCCCCTCTCGCACACTCCTGCTCGTGCTTCCTCCTGATATCCCACTTCCTCAGTTACCTCAGGGCTTTGGTCTCCTTCCCCAGTGAACCTAGTTTAAAGCCCTCCTCACTAGGTTAGCCAGCCTGCTGGGGAAGATGCTCTTCCTTCTCTTCGTTAGGTGGAGGCCATCTCTGCCTAGCACTCCTTCTTGGAACACCATCCCATGGTCAAAGAATCCAAAGCCTTCTCTCCGACACCACCTGAGTAACCATTCGTTGACTTCCACGATTCGACGGTCTCTACCCAGGCCTTTTCCTTCCATGGGGAGGATGGATGAGAACACCACTTGCACCTCAAACTCCTTTATCCTTCCCAGAGCCATGTAGTCCGCAGTGATCCGCTCAAGGTCATTCTTGGCAGTATCATTGGTGCCCACGTGGAGAAGCAGGAAGGGGTAGCAATCCAAGGGCTTGATGAGTCTCGGTAGTCTCTCTGTCACATCGTGAATCCTAGCTCCTGGCAAGCAGCAGACTTCTCGGTTTTCCCAGTCGGGGCAGCAGATAGATGACTCAGTCCCCCTGATGAGAGAGTCCCCGACCACCACCACCCACCTCCTTCTCTTGGGACCGGTGGCCGTGGAACCCCCAACCCTAGGACAGTGCATCTCATGCTTCCAATCAGCGGAATCTCCTTCTGTTCCCTTCCCTCAGATGTATCATCTAGTTCACTCTCCGCATTCGTACCTGTGGAGAGAACATGAAAACGGTTACTTACATGTATCTGCATTGCTGGTACTTGGACGCTCCCCTTTCTTCCTCTGGAGGTCACATGCTACCCAATTTCTTCACCGTCCTCCTTTCCCCGCAGTGCAGCCTGCTCTGAATCATTGTGTCCATAGAAGCATATCCTGATGTCTGTCCAGGAAATCTTCAGTTTCTCTTATGCAACGCAGGGTCAATACCTGTTGCTCCAGACCTTGAACCTTCTCTTCCAATATGGAGACCAGCTTGCACTTTGTACAGGCAAAGTCGCTTCTGTCCTGTGGAAGAAAGACAAATGTGGCACATCCAGTGCAAGTCACAACAGCTGAACACTCCCCATCCATATTACCTTCCTTCTACGAGCTTCCTCAGGAGTTGTAGTAACTACTCAGAGAAGCTGGCAAGACATAAGCCTCAGCGGGCTCTTCCCAGGCGAACTCCCAGGCAAACTCCCTCTGTTAGCCTCTCTTCTGTTTGCTGCTCAGCTGGTTCGCAGCTGACTGTCTTTTTATAACAGTCAGGCCCACTCAAGGCTCACCTGGAACAAAGCACTCCCATTTCACACTTTTCAAACAACCAATCAAGCACACGAGTGACTCTGTTTTTGTTAAAGCCACCTTAAAGGGCCTGGTTTTCAGAGAATGCATTCACAATCAGAGAGTGACCAGAGAATGGTCACTTTTGGAAAATTTATGCACTGGCCTATATGTGCTGCAATACTTATTCATTGTGGAGTGATTCATCTGGCTAGCTTTGGTAAGCAGATAGATTCCAGGACTCATTTATTCCAAAAGGCCACTTTTCAGCTTCAGCTATTTATTGTGCACCTACAGAAGTAATTCTTCAAATGGTTAAACAGAGCACACAAATTTTTGTGAGCATAAATGCTTTTAGGCATCATATTGGATGTCGTGGCTGACAACCTGACCCATAGTACTAATAAAAATATAATAATGTCCCTGATTAAAGGGATAGTGGTACACACTGAAACATGTTAGCTAAAGACAGTGTAGCGTCTCTTGAAAATAACAGAACACTTTCTGGGAAATTGTACAGTCTCCCTAAGGTACTTAGATAAACGGTACTACTAGTAATGGGGGCTATCTCCATCTATACTGTATTTATCCTCAAAACACACCTGTGAAGTAGAAAAGTGCTATTATCCCCATAGTTCAGATGGGGAACAGAGGCACAGAGAAATGACATGATTTGCCCAAAGTCACCCAGGAAGTTTTTGGCAGAGCAGGAAATGGAATGCAGGTCTTCCAAGTCCGAGACTAATGCCCTAACCACTGGACTAATCTCTGGGCCCTGTACTGTAGTGGTGGCTGAAGCCTGGAATAGACTGTTCCACTCCTTGCTGTCCTTGTAGTGATAGGTATCCAAAGGGCATTGTGGATTGGAGAGGGGTTAGTGGAACTTCCTTAGCATTCTCAATTCCCCATAGGGTTGCCAACTTTCTAGTTGCAGAAAACTGAACACCCTTGCCCTGCCTCCGCCCTGCCCCTTCTCTAAGGCCTCACCCCTGCTCACTCTATCCCCCCTCCCTCTGTCGTTTGCTCTCTCCCACCCTGGCTAACTCGCTCATTTTCACTAGGTTGGGGCAGGGTTTTGGGGTGCGAGAGGGGGTGAGGGCTCTGGCTGTGGGCTGTGCAGAGATGAGGGGCTTGGGGGGCAGAAGAGGGCTCTGGGCTGGGGGTTGGAGTGTGGGAGGGGGTATAGGCTCTGGGCTGGGGGTGCAGGCTCAGGGATGGGGCCAGTAATGAGGGGTTCAGGGTGAAGGAAGGGGATCCGGGCTGGGGTAGGGGGTTGGGAAGCAGGGGCGGGATGATGACTCCAGCTGGGAGTGTGGGCTCTGAGGTAGAGCCAGGGTTTGGGATGTAGGAGGGGGCTCAGGGATGGGCAGGGGGTTGGGGCATGGAGGGGTGAGGTCTCCAGGTGGCATTTACCTCAGGCAGTTCCCGAGAAGCAGCGACATCTCCGTCAGGCTCCTAGGCGGAGGCATGACCATGTGGCTCTGCCCACTCCTGCAGGTGCTGCCCCCTCAGTTCCCATTGGACGCAGTTCCTGGACAATGGGAGCTACTGAGCTGGCACTTTGGATTGGAGCAGCAAACAGAACCCCTGTGGCAGTCCCTCTGTCTAGGGCCCAGAGGGAGATGCCAGCAGCTTCCTGGGAGTCGTGCAGAGCCAGGTAGGGAGACTGCCTGTGCAGCCAACCAGACTTTTAATGGCCTGGTCAATGGTGCTGACTGGAGCCCCCAGGGTCCCTTTTCGACTGGGTGTTCTGGTCAAAAACCAGACACCTGGCAACCCTACTTTGCTATCACATGGCCAGAGACAGGGAGTGGCCAGAGAATGGCTCTTTGGATATGTTTGTACTGGAGCTGCGAGCGAGCCTCCCAGCCTGGGTAGACATCTATGGAAATGACATATTCAGAATAGTATTTTCCGCCACACTGTGTAACTAGCTTGTTCTGGTAATTACACACAAACCAAACCCTTGAACGTTGCTTGGTGGGTTCACTCCTCATTGCGAGTAACCATTGGACAATTAAGTTAAAGAGAAACTGAAAAAGATGGGCTCCTGCTGAAAATGTGAACTTCTGCAAGTGCATTAATCACAAAAGCGTAAAGGAACATATCAAAGAAAATCTGCATTGTCATGGTATCATTAAAATATAATTTGGGATGTATTACGGCCTGATCTGGCTGCCATGAAAATCAATGGGAGTTTTGTGATTGATTTCAGGATTGCAGATTAGACCCCAAGTAACATTTTTCTAAGGGTCAGATTTTCTAAAGATGTAGATAGAAGCTTATGGAGATTTTCAAAAGCTGATTAGGTTTCAATGGGAATTAGGTGTCTAATGATTATTGCAAGGTGGCTAGGCACTTATTGCATCTTTGAAAAGCTCTAAATGCTTAAATTACTTTTGAAAATGGGACTCAGGCCCTATTTTACTTTAAAGCCCTTTTGAAAACTGTAGCCCTCATCTAGAATAATACATACCTACACTTTGGGACATCTCAGCAATGGAAAGATGTATTTAAAGAGAACTTAAAGGACAGCAAGATATTATTGATGAGATGGAGAGAGTGATCGAAGGCAGTAAGTTTATCTTGGCCAAACGATAGTAGGAGCATGCGGCACTGTGTACACAGACTGAAATGTGTAACTACTGTTTCAGCAAAAGTGCATCAGCACGTGAATAATGTTAAGCACAACTTCCAAGGGACTACTCACATGCTGAAAACCATGCATCTGTTTTAGTGTTCTGTTGGACTGGCCCATGACTAGGAGCAACAGAAGGAAATAAAGATACAAAAATAGGCTAAGTATTGGGATTGTGGTGTGTGTGTATGCAATCTCATTCTACTGAGCTGGTTAGACTGGGGATTCGCTTCTTAAAAGAACTGATTCAGCTACTTCTACTCCTTTTCAGCAGTGACTTCACTGGAATTACTTGCTGAGTACGGCTCTACTCGCCAAGGGTAAAGGCAGCACAATTGGACCCAAAGGAAGTGGCAGAATCTCCACTTCCTGTATTATTTAATACTCTACTGGAGACAGCATAGAAATGTATTATAATGAGTAATTTGTACTGCAAGTGGGATGAATTGGGTGACCCAATAGATAATTTCCATCTCTAATTTCTGTGCTTCTGTAAATCATCTGACAGTTATATCCTATATGGTAGCACTTTTCTGCATCTCAGGGACAAGTTTCTTTTATTAAGATTTTATCCAAAGAATGGCAGGAAAGATGTCATTGAAGCAGATCAAAAAAATAAGCATTTGGCTTTAAAAGAAGTGAAATTTGCCTTACAATACATTATATAAATTGAATTTGAGATATAAAGTATCTCAATGTACTTGATTTTAAAAATATCTCAAACAAAACCATAAAACTGGACTAAACTTGAAATTGAAAAGCAAGACTTGAAATTCAATTGAAAACTTCCTTTTTTAAAAGAGTTTTGCTGAATTGACAGTTCTGATGTCTGGTGGAAGGGAATCAAGGAATGCAAACTTTAGCAGTGAAAGGCTACGCAAAGGACAAAAACCCTAGCACTGAACGGCTTTAGGCTAAGCTGAGGGCCAGTTAGTAACCCCTGATCACAAAACCTTAGTGCATGTAAGTGAGAGTACAGAATCAAATAATGGAAAATGGAGGAAGAGCCAAGGCCACAAATCTCTTTAAAAAATAATAGTATGGAGGGTAGAAGATGGATTGGAAAGGATCAAGGAGAAAGTTGGCATGAAGGAAATCAAAGCCGTGGAAGCTGACAAAACTCTTAAAGATTTTTGTAGCCTAAAAGGAAGAGAGAGATAGGGGAACAATAAGGAAGGCAGAGAGGTGATTCAAAGAATACATGTTGGCTGATAGAAAGGAATATTTAAAGAGGAGGGAGATGGATGAGGTCAGGGACAGAGGGATGATATATTAAGAGGCTAGAAGGGGAAGATCTTTGATTTAGATGCATGAGATAATTCAACTACAGCCTCTCTGAACCCTTAAAAATAGTACAATACTCTACAGTTGTCCCTTTAAACACTGCAGCAGCAGTCCTGGAAGCTGTAATATTTCAGACAATGACTATAGAATACTGTAGTACTTTCTTTTTAAAGTGGTGGGGGAAAAAAGAGTCCAGGTGTGTTTGTCATTTGTTGTACACTTCCCCAACTTGACTAATGCTAGTGCACAACATTCATGTGGTAGTGTGTCTTTTTAAAATTATTATGTCATTTTTCATAACTCGGAGAGCTGCCTGGCCTCAGATCACTTCAGCCAGGCTTTTATAGTTTTAAGTCAACAATTGACTGTGTGTCAACAGGCCTCTAGATTTATTTTTGATTTTATTTTGTAAAGTTGTGGCTATCTACGCAAACTGTAGGTTTAATTTGCCATGGACCAAGTAAAGCAACCTGCCAAAGGATTCTTTACATGAAACATGAACATGGTTAGGATGCAATCATTTGGGATCCCCCTCTACAGGGTGGGCTTAGAAGTTGAGGGATTTTTTCAAAAAAATAATAAATGGATAAATTGCAGCCAAATTTTCTGAAGGTTCTAAACAGGCCAGTGAAGCACATGGGGCTTCAGCACCTTTGAAAATCATGCCTCTTTTATTTAACTGCCTGAACATAGATTTATCATATGATTTTGGTTATTATAATATGAAACATTCCAGGTATTTAGTTCTGATTAAGCAGCTGAAGCTCAGAAAGAAAAGCACACATGCACAGATAGTGTTTCTACCAGAAGTCCATCTGGAGGACAGTGAACACATTAAATTATGGACAGAGTGGGTAGGAGATATGGAGGTATTCAGCTTAGCCCACTCCTGCAAACTGTGGTGGAGTGACCACGTTAATTATCAATCTGCTCCTCTAAGTTGTCTCAGAAGGATCATGAAAACAAATGTATTCTGACTGTTCACTCATCTGTTCATTGCTCAGTATATTTGACTTTCTACTTTTGTCTGTGTAACGAACACAGTTCCTACGTCTTTGATTTTTTCTTTTTTACCATCCATTGGGAGTGGGGTGTGTGTGTGTGTGTGTGAAAAAGTGTAGTACTTGCCAGGTAAAGTCTGAAAGAGTTTTAAGCTGCATAAGTAACAGGAATGTATGTGGGCAGGGAGTATTCTAAGGCTAAAATGGCTCCATCATCTTCTAAATGCAATAAAGAAATCCATCTGTTTTATCACAGGGGATGTAACAAATGACTTTTATATGGCGGTTTCCAAATTTCTCACATTGTGAAATAATTGTGAGGGAACTATATTTAAATGCTGGATTTTGGATTTGATAAATGTAAGAAGAATTGCAGTGCCTTGGCTATTGCTTGAGTTCAAGAATAATTTAAAAATGCCTTATAGATTGGTTACTATACACTTTATTAAGATGTGTATTAACATATATACATACACTCATACCCAGTTACATCCTTTAAGGCAGCTTTACGGTCTGAGCAGTAAAGAGCAGTGAAATGAGTGCGGAGGAAGTATCCCAATGTATCGCCCCTGAGATGTGACAAGGCGCTTTGGAGCCCTGTATAAATAAAAGGTATTGGTGGATTAATCACCAACAGACTATCTTTTCAAAATAGATAGGATTTCTACAAGTTCCTTTTGCACCATCAATATGCCATTGTGAAAAATAGATCCTCATTGATTCTGTCTGCGCAGTTGATCAGACCTTTTAGATGGAGGGTAAGTAGGGCTTTTTCTCCTCCCTTCCCCCCAATGATACATCATTTTATCTTTCAAGGAAGAACACAACAAACTTTTAAACTAAATCAATTTACTGTGTCTGTCTGTCCAGGCATATTAAAAGCTTGTCTATGGTGGCAATTTATAGACATCAAATCATCTAAAAATAGTTGTAAAAAGTCAAATTTAGTGACAGGAGATTTAAAAGAAAAATAGCACTGGTGGAGATTCAACATAAGCAATATTATAAGAAAAATATAAGTAGCTCTTATTAATTGGGCTTAAAAATATCTTAACATAACTCTGGATCATGAGGGAAGAATCCATTGGCTCTGGCCAAGTGAAAATTGTTTACTGTATTTTACAAAAGAATGCAAGGTTAGGCATCATATAAATTGTACCCCCAAATGTAAACAAAGTGGACAGTACCAGTAATAGCAGAAAATGCTTATACCTGTTGTCCAGAGACACTGTGTAGTAAAAGTGTAAAGTGTTCAGTTATAAGGCCAATAATGAAGAGGGGTGATTTTAGGTACTATAGTTAAGGGAGAAAAGAGCTGATTTCTGTTGAGGCTGGTATAAAAGATAATAAACCAGATTATGGGTGTGATTAAATGGAGAGGAGAGAGAGATAGAGTAGGTTAAGGGGAGATGTGCAAAGGTTGCTTAAAGTTCATTGTTTCACCACCACCACCCCGATCCTGGGGGTGGCTCTGTTCAGGTCAGTCCTGCTGTACTGTGTGAGAGTAGCCTTTGGACGTCTCTACCTTTCCCCAGGCACAACGGTTACAGAGGGTTGGCATGGTGCATGTGCATCCTGACTAAGTCCCCTTTACCTGTGGCCACCCCCCCTAAATCAGCAGTGGGGAATGTGCGCGGGACGAGTACATATATTGTCTATTCCTGCAGAGAATGCCCTTACACTAGTGTGATCCTCTCTGGACTGGTTAAATCCACTTTAGAGTGAAATGATATCAGTATCATGGCAGAAAGTGGCTGCATGGCATTAGGGGATATGCCAGGGAATGCAAGATTTACATCACCTTCAACTCAAGAAGAGATTAGTGCGTCTCCAATTAGTGAATTAATGGTTATTTTACTGTAAAGGGGTTGACCTAGGAAATTCTTGATGGTACCCCCCTCTGGGACATGAACTCATTTCCTGAAAGATACATCCTCTGGCTACTGTACTGTAAGTGAACTAGATCAAGAAGAGTGGAATGCATGAGCCACTCGCTGAAATTTAATTTTTATATTAAGGCAATGAGGAGGATAGTGTAAAGTCCAGAGGAGCAGGTGGGTAAAGGGTACCTGCTTGAAGTCATTTGTTATTGAGTTTTGAACTCACATTTTAGTTTAAGAAATGTAATAACTCAGGGACCCTTCCCTATTCCTGGAATCTTACTACAATTTAATTAGTTTATGTAGAAGGCAAAGGTGGAACTGGTTTAAGTTCAGCAATTCTGTACCAAGGCAGGCAATTCTGGGGGGAAGGGATTTGGAAGGCTGTACTGTTCGTACCAACATCACAAATGTTGGGGTTCATAGGGAAGGGACTCTGCTCTTTCGGCAGGGAGACAATATCTGCCTGAAGGGATGGATGCTGCTGATACTACAGCTCCTCAAAGGGCAGTAGTGCCATTGGCTGGAGGTGGTGGGGGCGGCTCTGCAGTTGCTCCACAGCAACCACAGACAGGACCCAGAGGGTGCTGGGTGGTGTTGGTGGTCTGTGATATACAGGAGTGTGGGGGCTGACTGCAAGTTACCTTGGGCTGCTGTTACAGTATGGTTTGGGGGGAGCTGGTAGTGAGCTGGCTTTGACTGGCCAAGCTGGCTTGCAGCCACTTGGCTGGATAAACAAGTGAAGAGGTAAGGAAGGCCTGAGACTGTGAAGTGTGGGAATAGAAAACAGCAGTGTTTCCTGCCAGAGCCTGCTTGTGGGTGAATATGCCCCCCCTTAGAAGGAGGTGATGATTAAAAGCAGCTATGAGAATTGCTTTAGACGAACAGTCTCACCTGCGGACCCTGGTCTTGTGGGTGCCCAGGAATTCCCCATGCTGGAGTAGCGCCTGCTACGAGCCCTCAAGGACAAGGCAGGAGGGTCCGGGACTGTCCGTAGCAGAAGGGGCATAAGGATTGATTCTTGCTTGCTTGCTTGGTTGCTGGAAAGCACGTATTTAGTAATTCGTGAAGGCTGGGAGGCTTATTATACTTTGGCAATAAAACCAGTTATACTTATGCACCTGGCGTGGCATTGGGACTGTCAAGGAGGTCAGACTAGATGGTCTGTGAGTCTCTTCCAACTTTACGCTCTACGAAGTGGTGCAGCTCCCCATCGGATTACACCCTATGCAAAAATTTAGAAGCAGTGCAGGGGCTAGTAATGCAGGGAGCAGAAAAATCCATTCTCCAGACCCTCCACTTCTGATTCTGCACCCTGAGAAAGCTGTGTCCCAGCTCTCTGTCCTGAAATCTTCAGAGCTCTAACCTTACATACCTCAAGCAAAGAGGTGACTGTGCAGGCCAAGCAAAGGGTGATGTTCCCATGGAAGAAGCATTTTTAATCACACCGCTCATGGAAATGGGAAGATCTGTACCCGGGGAGCTCCCCCACATGTGGATCATTTTGGATCATCTGCCCTGGGTCACCAGGAAGGAGAAAACAGTCAATAATTTCATAACAGGGTTCAAAAAAGAACTAGATAAATTCATGGAGGATAGGTCCATCAGTGGCTATTAGCCAGGGTGGGCAGGGATGGTGTCCCTAGCTCCGTTTGCCAGAAGCTAGGAATGGGTGACAAGGATTGGATTACTTGATGATTGCCTGTTCTGTTCATGCCATCTGGGGCACCCGGCATCCTGGAAGATAGGATATTGGGCTAGATGGACCTTTGGTCTGACCCAATAGACTATTCGTATGTTCTTATATATTTAGCCTTTCATCAGCACTGCATCATTGCCTAATCATTGCCTTGTAAAGGAGATTTTTTATAAGAATGCATGTATTTTAATTTGGAGTACAGCATGGATTTTTTTATGTTTAATTATTTCCATAATACTGTATACCGGTTATAAGTAGTCCCCTACATCCTGTACTGAACCAAGGGTTATTGACATCATTAAAGTGACAAATGCTCAGCAAGCACATTATTATTTTGCTGTCAGACACTAGACAGAAAAAGTAAAGTTGTGTTATTTATCCTTGTGAAGCCTCTCTTTGCTGAAATTTGTTGAGGCTATATGTTGATAAAATGCCTTTATAGATCTAATGGGGAAAGTTGTATGGTATGCCCATTATTGTTGTTGTTTTGAGCCTTTGCAGTCTTAAGGTCAATATCTTACCCAACCTTGCACTACAGCAAGGCTGAGTAGTCAGGCTTGTAATGGGGGAAAAGACCATGGGGAATGGGTGGGAGAAATCCTCCTGAAATCCATAAAACAGCACATGGAGCTGCTTGGTAGCCAGTTCCGCTCCCTAGCTCATTGCGTGTGGTTCTGTATATTGGCAGAACCACTTGTTGTACCCACACTTCTCTCTTGGGCCTTCATCTTTCCCCTTGCAAACTCAGCTGTGCTGGTGAGTGGAGGGAAGCTGTAATGCTGGGCTGTGCCTCAGGGTGCAGACCCTCTATGAGGCCTACAGAAATCCTGATCCCTTTGATTCCTCCAATGAAAAAGCAGACATATTCTGTTACATCTGGGAACTTCTGTGGTCCTCATGCAATTGGACATTTCATTGCATTTATGCATGTATGTGGCAAGACTTACTAAAGATTGCCCTTCAAATCTCTTCTGGACTAGTGATGCGAAATGTCTATGCTTGTATTCTGAAATGAGAAAGTGTTAGATTGCAAAACTGATTTTATGGTGTTCCTATCAGTTAAGCATATTATTAATTATTCTTAGGCCTATCCTAAATATATATATATATATATGTACATATCACTTTAAATTCAAAAAGCACATCACAGAGATTAAAACACACAAGACCCCTGCTTTTCTGGTTTTACAGTCTACGTCAGACAGATCTGAAAGCAAGGGACAAAGGAATGGGTGAGGTAAGATCCAGTGAGTACTACAGGAAAGATAATGTGAGTAATACTGTATTAGGAATGAATTGTAGACATTCTAACATTCTACACTGAGAAATGGGGGAGGAGCAGATAGGGAAGTGGTGAAAAGTAAGCTGGGATTTGAAAGGAGTGAGCAAGCACTCATGGCATACTGGAAAAGGTGTTTCATGCTGAGTCAACTCATTGGAGGTCAAATAAGGCTGAGGTTTAAGGCTGAGTTGTGGTACCAAGCCACGGCCTACAGAAAGGTTCATTGCATGGGTACATTAACCCAACAGGAAACTCCAGGACGCATTGATTCTTCAGTGGCACAATGGTTCCCGGAATGCAGAGGGACTGCTGCCACAGACCTTCACTTCAACAGAGGGAAGCATGTTCCCACCCTCCTCCAATTCCTCATTCTGGGCTTGAATCTTTGTCCCTTCCCCAAACCTCTTTGGAGAGTCTAGCACCGAACGCAAAGGCTCTACTTGAGGAGAGCCAGGACCATGCCCAAGAAAGTGACTCAAAGGGGAATCCTCCTTGGGATTTCTAACCTTCCCCTTTTCCAGCTTCTGGACCTAGTAGAGTCCTTAATATAGAAACCGAACAAACACCAGCTTTATAGTGGACTTCAGGAATTATTTTCTTTGCTATTCTTAGTTCAGAAGGGATCTAATGGGCTACAAAATTATTTTGTCAGTTATTACAGAGAAAAGTATTTTCTCTGAGGAGTATAAAACTACCTGTTTTTTCCCTTTACTCATACATTATGTTGGTGAATAATGCTGCCAGTCTGATGTGTGCAGCTGCTGGTATCCCAATTCTAATATAATACTGTTCCTTAAATTTTCCAGTGCTTTATATTTATTGACCTGATGTACTGTAGGAGAGAAGCAGATAGTACAAGAATCCAACAGTGGTGGAAAGCAAGATGGAAAGTAAACATAGTCTTCAGTGTGTCACATTTTGTTTCTGTCATACTGCATCAATAGTTTTAGAATTCAGTCATCTGAGCAGGGGATTACTTGAAAAGGATGTGCAGTTTAGAGCGTGAGTGACAGGTATTTATGACCCACACAGTCTTTACTTGTAATAAGTACAGTATTTGGAAACAGTGTATATATGTCATCACGTACATTTGCCTGTTTACGTGTCTGCGTCATTCTCTAGCAATAATAAGGAAACAGTTAAATGCCATTAGGTCTATGCAAAATGTTTAACTCAATGTGAATAAAGTGCTCAAAATCTTGCTTAGTTTGAGTTTGACTCAATTTCATGGAACATTATTGATACATGAGAACTTACTTTGTAACGGTGAAATGTCTTTTGTTGATCCTGTTTTGCTATATCCGGTTTACTCAAAATTGTGAGGGGTCTTGTTTGCCAGAAAGTTTTCACTTCAAACTGTGTTCATGGGGGAAAAGTCACCTGGGACAGGTTGTGGTATTTTCCAGTATGCACTTCTTATTTTGGGTGAACCAATGAACCCTGTGTGAGCTCAAAGCAATCTTCCCTCTTGATTTGGCCTTAGGAAAGGCGGGTTCATTTTAACCCCGACTTTTCAAAGTTCACAGTGTGCAAACCCATGGGTACAAGTCTAACACAGAAAATTTGTGAACACATTTCAAACTAAACTTGGAAGAGTTCACAGAACTCTAATTACTACTTGTATTTCACATGCTGATAAACAATTCACCAAGATCTTGAAGCTTAAAAGTAAACGACTTAAAACAGTACCAAAAATATGCTTCTGTGTCAAGCACTGTATGTATCTGCATAACTCCTGGAGCAGGCCATTTGCCGATAGCTCCCAATGCAGAAGTAAGCCATACACTGTGTTGCTGTGGGCTTGCTCATCCTTTACTCACTGCTGTGCATTTCAATCCAAACCCTTGACCCACACCCAGCCTGAGTAGTCAATACAATAATGCCTGGGGGGACTAAGAAGAGTAATCCTGTCACAGAAGACCCAAACGTGAAAGGAAGTCAGCTGAGACTGGTCCTGAAAAGCAGAGGATAAGGCATACAAGCAGAGGGTAGGAAAATGGCAATGGGCCAAATTCTGCACTCATTTACAACAGTGTATAGATGGAATTGAATTCATGTCAGTGAAAGAGAAAAAAGGAACATGCCCATTTCAGTTGCAGATTCCTGCTTTTTAACTAAAAAAAAAAAAAAAAAGGAAGTGTTATCCATGGAGAAAAAAAAAAGTTTAATCTCTGGACTGGTAAGTAAAATTTACAACATTTCAATATCATGCAATTCAGGAGTGAATCTTTTACAAGGCGCATTGCACATCTTACCAACTGCACTCTCCATTACAGTTAATAAAACAGTCAGAATAGTAGTTGATACAAAGAGAAAATTCCAGATACTTAAATATTCAATCAACTGATCATGGCAAGGAAATCAATATGGAAAACATAAACAGGTTAGGGAAATTATTTGGGATGCTTGGGGTTGCTAGAGAAATTGAGAAAACTCCATCTTATGTATTGGATTAGAAGTTGATGGAATTGTTTATTCTAATATGTATTTAGTAAATATGTCTGGAAATGTTACTTGAACAGCTGATGGAAGGAGCATGGGTTAAGGACCATAGTGTGGCTTTAGGCACAGCTCAGTGTAAGGGGCAGTGTGTATTCGTGTCACTCGAGTGGAATCCAGGGAAGGAATTAGGCCTCAGAGAGAATCAGGAAGAGGCGCATGATTCCTCCCCCTTATCCCTAGGGGACTAGTCTGCTAATCCACCTGCTGAATACTCCCTACCCTCAGTGTGCCAGCCACCCACTCTTCATCCTACCTCCAAAGAGCAGCAGGGGAAATACCAGCTGCATCACCACTACTCTCAAAGACAGAAGTGTCAAACTGCTAATGTAAATTGAAACGGGGATAATAATTCTTCCTAAAACCTCTTAATGTCTGTGAGGTGCTCAGATACTGTAATGATTAGTACAATAAAAAAGCCTGTATATATAAATAAATTCCAGAAGGACTTAAGAAAGCTAGACATTAGACAGTTAGCTGTTGAAAGTCACTATAGATAAGGGGAATGTAATGCACATTGGAATGAACAATCTGAGGTACTTATATACATTGATAGATTCTCAATTAACTGTAACCACTTAGGAAAAAGACCTAGGTGTCATTGTGAAAACATCTGCTCACTGCACAATGGCAGTCTACAAGACATAAGGCTGTGTTAAGAGAAAGAGATAAAATGGAATAATACTGATTATATGAATCCAATGAATGTGGTGTTCATTTCTGGTCACTGCATCATAAAAAGGATATAATAAAATAGAAACAGTCCAAAGAAAGGAAATGAAAATTCTTAGATATGGAAAGATTTCCGTTGGAAGAGAGATCAAAAAGATTAAGTCAATTTAGTGTAGAGAAGAGATTAATAAAGATGGAATGATAGAGGTGTATATAATAATGAAAAGTATAGTGAATGTCAACCAAGTGTTCCTGCTTACCCTTTCACATAATTCAAGCACAAGGGAGCACCCACTAAATTTAATATCATAAGAATAATTACTGGCACAGTTATTTGAATTTTCTTAATGCATTCAGTACACTTCATCTTGCATGCTGTCATTAGTTTTCTCTTATATATCTACATTTTGTCCCACTTATTGTTATAATCATCTCTCTTTGGCTTAAATGAGAATCCTTCTTAACATAAATTAACCTCTCTCTCTCTCTCTCATTTTTCAAGCCAATGAGCATCAGCAAGGAAAATTTAAACTTTGCATTGTGCAAGAAGCAAATATTCATAGCTTCAGGTTTTTTTTTAAGGAAATCAAAAGCTAATGTCATCATAATCCTAACTAGATGAAGCAATAGTGAAGAAAACTGCAAAGCAAATATGAAATTTAATAATGGCCCTCCAACAGCTTGCCTTTCAAATTGTTAGGAATTCATTAAACAATGGTTGAGCAGAACTGACAATTAAATTTACTCTCATAAGTATCTAGCCATATTATGAATATTGCATATTACACAGTGCACATTTTTAAAGGGAAGTAGTCAACAAATTGTATTTAAGAGAATTAACATGGGGCTTGAATTTCAGTCTCCAGATATATCCTACTTTGTTTCCCAGAAAAAAATAACAACAATGATAATTGAAATGCTGATATATAAACAGAGTTAAGTTAAAAGAAAAAAAAAACCCATGATCTTTTGGTAACTTTTTAGACTTGAGGCTTGTATCAGTTGTTTTGTAGTCATTTCAATATATATTTTCCCATAAAAATAAAGGAGAGAGGTCCAGTAAGAGGCATCATTTGGGGGGGGGGGCAAGAAATCAGTGGGATTGAAAAACAATAGAAACATAACCAAACACAAGTAGACTGTACAGTGCTGTATGTCATAGGGGTGGGAGTGGGGGAATGAACTGACTGAACAATTAATCTCACACTTCCATTCGCTTTTATTGTCATGTTTTGTTAATTTTAAACTTGCCTTATGATTAATTCTAATATGTTGGTTTAAGGGCTGGGACAAGAAAGTCTTTGTCTTAGTGGATACTTGAGAAGAAGACTGGTTATCAGTTTAAGAATCTGGTAAGTCAGTGGAGCTTCTTGGTAAATGTTAAGCAACATGTCTAAAATAGGTTTAAAGGAGGTTAGGGTGCAGTTACAAAAGTTCAGAATCAGAAGATGGAATATTAACGAACCTTTCTGTAATCCTTACTGTGTCTTGTTTTAAGATTTAAAATACAACACACCCAATGTGTATTTAGATACTGTAGCTGTGTAATCATTAGGGTAAATGATCCATAACAAAAATCAGCATCACTAAAGGTGAATGTACATAAAACACCTCTGAAAAAATATTCCAAATCCTGGAATAATGGTATTCTGGAAGAATCTTTTATTTATTGCCCTGTTACATCGTTCGGAACAAGTTGCTGTTTTTGACTGTTTCAGCAGAAGGGGACTAGAATTTGCTCGGCGGTGGGTTGTAGTAATATATTATATGAAACTACAAGTTATTATTCAAAATCTGTCCCACACTGAAAGGTCTCACTTTTCATGGCTCTTCAATGATTCACAGTACAGGAAATGAGTCTAGTTCCCAACGCACATGCACATCCAACACAAAAATACTATCATATATAGTACCACTGTGCACTTTTTTACATGGTCTCCAGAGACCAAGATTGAATGGGCATGAAATTATGGTCTAACCTGTATCGCTGGACTTTTCAGGTCATTGTTTTTATATCTTTGGTGGAATAGTATGGGGAAGCTGAAGTACAGATTTCTTTTTAAACCTTTACTGGTGTCCTTTGACAAGACAGATGGCACCCTACATCAGCAAAGCAGCCAATCCCTGATTGATTTTATTTCAATTGCTATTTTTCATTGGTCTAAATATCAGTCACTTTAGGTACCCACTATTTGTGGATGAAACTCATGGACCTTAAAGAAGCGGGTGCCAAAAGTACAGGCCCTCCGTTGCCCTAGCTCCAGTCAAGGGAAGGAAGTTTAAATCCCATGATCTATAGTGACCCCAGAAGATGTCAGACTTCGATAATGGGGCTCACAAAGAGATGCAATCTCTCATAGAACGAGTTCTAGACAATTTAAGACTTTATGGATCATAATCAACTACAGCCAGAAGTCCATAGGTAGCCAGTGCAGATCTGGGAATGCTGGTATATTACAGTATCTGCTGATAAATCTCATCCTTTTGAAACAGTGACACTCTGCACCAGCTGAAGCTTTCTAGCCTTGTAGGTACCTTACGAAGGTAGGGTCTGCATCAGATGGAATCAGGAAAAGTTCACTAGCCAAAATGAATGGAAAAAAAACTTTTCATGTCCCAGCTGACACTTGAAGTTCCAGAAGCAGTGTTCCAAAATAACCCCCAAACCGTGAACCATCCCGGCAAAAGCCTGACTGACGCCCTTTGAAGAAGGTGCACACTTGCAGCTTCCTCCACTCTTTTAGATGTTTCTCCTTCTTCCTCCACTCTTTTAGATGTTTCTCCTTCCCTGTTAGAATAATTTCCATTTGAACTAAATTGAACCTAAAATGGTTTATGTCTATCCACTCTCTTAATTCAGTCCTGCACTAAAAGTCTGATCTAAAGTCCATTAAAGTCAATGAGAGTCTTTCCACTGACTTCATTAGACTATAGATAGCACAGTGATCAAAATATCCATGCCCCTGGAAAAGAAGAAGTAGCTAATCTATCTATCGTGTTCCAGTAGCTGTAGTGTCTAGTTTTATCTGCATATTGATCCCATGGTGTCTGTGCATACATGCAGGACATGAGCAGTGGCAAAATGAAACCCCAAAGAACCGCACACATGAGAGCTATAGAGAAGAGCAAGTGCATATTTAGACCTCTAAATAGGTGGCCTGATTTTCAAAAGTTACTGAGCACCCAGAAGCTCCCACTGAAGGCTTTCAGCATACCCGGAAAATTCAATCACTGTTTGGTGGCTAGACAACTTCTTTTTCCAGAGATGTCTTAACAGAACTCTTCTAAAAACCCTCTAATTCCAATTAATATTTTTAGAAAGAAAAATTGGGAGAACACTTCAAAAATAAATGCATACATTACACAAATTTTTCTTTAACAATTTTTCTTTAACTGTTTTTATCTCTTTTGCCTAACACAAATGTCTTCAAGCAATCAACTTGAACTGGCATGAATGTCCACAGAAACAAATTTCAAAGTATTTTCAGAAATTGATTGGCGCATATGGGATTCCTTATGTAAACACTTCCATGCACATCCAAACAGGAAACAGGTACAATACCATGTCATTTTATCTGGCCAATCCAAACTATGCAAAATGGCATGAATTTTGAATATTGAATCTCGAATACTCACAGAGGATGATTTGCAATCAATCTGGAGAGTGGGGGGGGGAGGGGCAGAAGTAAGATAATCAAATTATATTTAAATAATTAAGAAATCAAGATATGTTTAGAGTTATTCCACAGGCTGAAAAAGAGGCTAAATTGATTATATAAATTGTTCTGAAATATGAAGATTTAATTGCAATATATACAGATAATTGGCCACAGTGCAGTCAATGTAGTTAAAGCCAGTTTAGGTGTATTTATTCTTTAGCATTTATATTACAGTACAGCCTAGAGGCTCTAACAGGTAGGACCCCCATTGTGCTAGGAACTGTACAAAAAACATATAGTAAATGATAGTCCTTTATTCCTTAGCAGAGTGCTTATTCAGTGACAGATGATTGTAAATTGTATGGAAGGGGTGGGGGGAAGGGATGCATATATGATGTAATAAACATCAGGACTGCTGACCACACAGAATCAAATTTAACTTTGCTAATCATCGTTGCAGTCTTTAGTTTCAATGCCAGCAGAAAACTGGGGAACTGATCCCATCTCCAGGCAGTTCCCTTCTAATTCACATACTGTAAGTAGGTGCAGCAACCTCTCCTTTTGCTCTTCCTCTAAGTAAAGCCTGCTACCCCTGCAAGCCACTCTAATAATTACACTTCGGCACTTTCACCTCAAGCCAGCTGACATGCCAATTTCCCCAAAGAATTGTGGAACGAGCATGTGTCATAGTTGTGGCTTTTGTTGTATTTAGAGAATTTGACCCCCTAGTTATTAATGGGGACCTGCTTTCCTAACCTAGCTGCTCACCCTCTTTTTAACTGAACTCTGAGCTTGTTTACTTTCTTCCTAAGGTTCACTGACTAACTCTACACGTTGCATATGTCAAAACAGTCACCCCTGATCTCACCCAATTGAATCCCAGGGTTATACTGTAAAAAAGGTAGCTTAAAGGGAATGTTTTTTTTTTTTTTTGTATGTGTTGTGTGGGTTTTTTCAATAAGAAGGGTCAGAGGTGGTCTCTGGATTTCAGACGCTCTTAACCACCTAATATACTCCTCCCAATCCCCACTGATAGGGGTGCTTCCCTTTTAACCTTTACATTTTATTCAGCATTGCTTCCATCATCACAATTCTATTTTCCTGCCCAATACATTGTTTTTCCTCTCCTGTGCATCTGTGTTACTCCTATTCATAATCTCATCCCTCTCACAACTGATCATTATCGTTTTTCAGGGTGTCAAGCTAATAAAAAGGCATCCTCCCTACTTCCACCTTTAATATACAATTGTTTCGGGTGGGGAAGCTGAAAGCTGAAGTGCTTGCCACAGGAGGCCTGGATAACTTTTACTAAACAAACAGGAGCTTTGGTGCAATCCTAACATAATTTAAGGTCTGCTTGAAACCTAAAAAAATATTTATGGACCTTATAGTTATGTTGGTTTTGCAATACTGTATATTATGCCTACCTTTCCTTACTTCTACTATGGGTGCAGCAACCCACATGCTCAGCACTGCAGTGGGAAGGGGGCACGTGTTTCATTTTGGAGCACTTTTGACTCTCTGCAGACATGCAAAATGCAGGACAGGGTAACTCTGATAGAAGGGCCTAGAAACATCCAGCTCCTCATTAACAACTTCTTGATGGGGCCTGATAAAGGGCAGCTGGTCTCTATAAAGAGCTTTAGGGGGAGAGGAAACAAGAAGCTGTAGCAGAGGCTGCTGTGATGTGAAGGCTCTCGCAGGAGACCCTTGACTGGGGGAAGAACAGAGATTGGGCTTAGAGGCCAGAGCCAGAGGAAACTGTAGAGAGACTGAAGAGAATGAAAGATGTTCCTGCAGTGAACATGTTGAAACCAGGGGAGTTGCTCCAGCTGAGAATGGCCCGCTAAAGCAGAGAAGATACTGAGGTACTAAACAGAGTTTCTAGTCAGAAAGGCTGGGAGGAAGGGTCCTGCTAGGAAGACCCGAGACAACAGGGACATTTGAAACAGTACCTTGGGGAGATGGGTCTATGTCCTGGTTAGTCTCAGGAGAAGACTTTTTTGTCATTGTTTTGAATTTTATGCCAACAAAATTAGACTCTAGGAGGGATATTATTGAACCGAGAGAAGTCTTTCTTTTTTTTTTTTTGAGTAATTGAGGCATCCAAGAAGGGAAACATAGAGCCACCCCAAGTCATGGTAATCAGGAGGTGGCTCACTCTGTTACATTCTCTTTCTGTCTCTTTAATAATCCCATCCTTGTTGCCTGTCCTCTCTGTTATTATGGCATACAGAGATGTTAGATAAAAACACAAACAATACTGGTTCTGGAAGGTTGCAATGTAACATGACTTTATTTCTTACATTCAGAACGGTAACACACAAGAACCCCAAAACAGAGAGACCAAGCAAGCTGTTCCCTAAAGCATAGAGGCAGAATTATTGTAGGCTGGCTGGCTGCTGAATTAACTGCTGCTAGGCCCCAACTGCACACTTCCCAACAGTGTCCCCTTGTCTTAAATCAGGACCATGAAGCCCCTGTGAGAATTTAAGGGGACAGATCACAATTTCAACACAGTTTTCAATACACCACACGGAGACAAGGCATGCAGACGGCTGTTTCTATGAGGCACTGCAGCCCAACAGCAAGATACAGTTTAATGTTAAATTGACTTGCAATAAATGTTTTGATTTTGTACAACAAACCAAGCCATTTTCATTCAAGTCCCATGGACATTTTCCATTTTGTGGAATCTGCATAATCTGTCCAAAAAAATCCTTTCAATTGAAAATTCCTGACCATCTCTATTTAGGAGCTTACATCCCATGAACGCTCACTAAAACTTAGGCTTCAAGATACCTATGCCCCTCTTTCCATGTTCGGCACCCTTGCATCTCGCAATGGTGTGGGAATGAGACATTCTGACATCCTTTAAGACAAGGAAAACCACAAATTCTCCATACTTTATTTAGAGAGAGGCCTCACCTACAAAGTTGGGATCCAGGTCAGGATCCAATCTTTCTCAAAGTTCTGCATTGTTTAGAGCTGGGGTTTTAAATTAGGCCCTGTCTCTAATTTTAACTTTTTTTTTAAATGAAGAATTAATATATTATTTAGTTGAATTTTCTAATCCCATGAGCTCCCCTCCCTTGGTTAATTATTAACATCTTGAAGAAATGTCTTAATTCTCAACACTGGGCTTTAATTATAAGACTGTGATGACAGAAAAATCAGTCATTTACTACTATAGTAATACCAGGTCCATTTGGTGTACCCTCTGCTGAACCAAAGCCCCAGAACACTTTTCAAGAACTTCACCCATTTCTAATTAGAGCTGCATACATTTTAATTTTAAAAATAGAATGGGGGTTATACGTATAATTAATTCCTGGGTCCTACAAAAATTATTATTACCATTACTCGTTGATGGACTCAGGGTGAAGTCAGTGACAGTTAATGATATTTATGACATATTTTCATAACTTCTGCAAATGCTGCTTCAGAGGAGATTGTTGCTATTATAAATCTTAAATGAAGGTCTAACTTTCCAATCCTATTTCCCCTTGTAACTAAATATTGTGAAAGTAAGTGGACACAGCTCAGCAGGGTCATTTACTTTTATAGGGCTGCTTGGAGTAAGAAAGTATTTTTATTGGTTGGTGAGTAATATACATCACTGACTGTTCCCCATGCAAAAAGAAAAATGGCATAAAAGAGGAAATAAACCTGGAACAGGATGGGACTCCTGATTTTATACAGTGCCACAGTTCAGGGAAACAGATTTTCTGAACTCCATATGACTACATTTCTCTTTTTCCAAAAATCATATCTGTCCCTCCAATCTGAAATGTGAACCCAGTATTGATTTTTATGAATTTGTGGTGGTTTCAGATGTCTCTGCAGACCTTGGCAAAAAGTTGGGTTTACCTGGGCATGCAACTCAGCCATGAATTGCCTCAAATTTTTATTCATTGCCATATTTTTATGTAGTGCCAATTATATAGGCTAAAATACTACTAAAATATTTAAAGCAAACATCAGATAGCATGATGGACAATGTCTTTCAAGTAATAAACCAGATCTAGCATGGTGTTTGATCAATTAAATTCTGTGTATACTGATGGTGTATTTATTCAGAGGTCCTCTTGAAACGAGACCATGCAGTGCTGGTAAAATTATTGGTTACAGTAAACAATTGCATGGCATCAACTTCTAAAACAAACTGATCACCACAGTGATGGATTACTTTAGAAAAGGACTCCTAAGTGGTAATTAGTTTATTTTTTGGCTCCAGGTATCAAATCACCTTTCTATACTTTATCACCAATTATTCTCATCTGGTACGTGAGTGATGTGTAAAAATACACAGTCTAGCCAATCTCACTGTGCAAATCATGTAAGCAGTGCAAAAATAATCTAATGGTGAACAGTCATGTACAGCTCAGTACAGTTATTTCTCAAAATAACCTGAAAAATGTTGGGACCATAAGTAGTAAAACATCTAGAGATGGACAAATCAGTTCCAGTAAAATACAAAGCAACCTACATCGTCCCTCCAAACCAAATTCAATCCCTGTAAACTGTGGGCATGGGGTGGGGAGGTGAGAACAGGACCCAGTGGGACTAGAGGAGCTGTGGTGGCACCTGGGATTGGGCTGGGGAGCAGATAGGAACCAGAGTGATTATGCTTGGGCCAGGAGCAGCTCCCCTTGGTGCTCCTCGTCTTACCTCTCATCGCCCCCATTGAAAGTGAGCTTCCATCACCGCTGCCTCAAGGGAGCTTGATTTTCAGAGTGGAGCTCAGTAGTTTCCTAGGCTCTTTTGAAAATCTTAACCTTAAGTCCTTCCATGTTGGATATACATTATGCACCATATTAAAGCACTTTATTAACTGCAGTTAGAAGCTAACACTTCAGAAGGTAAAGTCTGTCCCCACTGAAGAGTTGGACATTTTACCATTGACTTCAGTGGGACCAGTTTTTCACCCTCTGTTTTTATCTAGAAAATAGACTGCCCCATTCATATTTAGATATTTGACTATGTCTCATCCTGTTTGTGATCTGTGCCATGTATTCTCACGGTACAACCATTATAACCCTGTGTATTGATCTCAGGAGTGGTCTCATACAACTCCTCTTCTTTTAAGTGTTATGACACAGGAGACCAAGTTCATCACTTGTGAAGGAGAATGCTAATTGACTTTGGTGTGAGGTTGCAAAATATTTCTCACTACTCCCCAAACAAGCCTCAATATGTTTGGGATGTATTTCTCCATGTATTATTTGCTTTTCCTTTATCATACTTTTTCTTCTTGTGCCCTCACTTTCTTTCTTTTTTACCTTCATACATTTGTTTACACTGAATTAATCTCTTGCTCTTTTACCTTAGGGTACTACAGCATGCAGGGGTGTCTTAAGATGTTAACTAACAGCTCTAATCCTTTTTGACATACCATGACCCCTGAGAAAATATGCAGAAATGCATTCTGCTTCTACATTAACTAAGACTTCATCTTATGCATATCTGTCAGACAAATGGAGTGGAAATGATACATAAGACAAATATAACTAGACACCCTATCTAGTAAACTGACATTTCATTTGTTCCTCCAGCTCAGTTGGGTGGTTCTAAAGACAGGAGCAGCCTTGAATTTTGAAATTGTTGTGATATCTGAAGGGGGCAGTGCTGAGTGTGTCTGGCTTCAAGAGAGTGCTTTGCTAGGGTTGGGGGAGTGAAACATAATATTAAATGATACAAGAAACCATTCTCATTTAGTAGAGGTAATATTAATAGTGGCATATGGCTGACTGGCTATAAATAAAAAGATCTTGAGCCTGATTTCTCCTGCATTCTACCAGATTTATGTTTGTGTAAAGTGCCATCATGCAGATTCCGTGGCATTTTAAATGCATTTTGAACAAGTGTCCATGGCTACATAAGGTGATGGTATTAGCGAATGAGGTTCCTTGTTACTCAACTGAATGTAAAAACTGCTAAACAGCCAATGAAGCTGTTTTTATCTCCACCTTAAAAAGAAGAAATCCAGGTATTTTTCCACAACCAAATAAAACTTTTTTTTTTTCAAAAGAGGACAGGGAAGATTTAAAATATCCTAACAGTTCTTATACCTGTTTATCTCTTGCAGATGCTCTCTCACTCTCTTTCTCCCCCTACCCCCAACTTCTTACTCAAAGAATCAATGTCCCAATGATTTCTTTATGTACTCCTCCTGGTTAGCTTCGGTAATCCAATCAGGGAACAGAAACTACACCATGTTACTACAGATGATCACCAATCCCCCAATGTAAATAGTTAATCATAAACTATGATGACTCTTTCTGCACAATTAACAAAGAAACGATTCCTCAGAGGCAAACAAATTAATAAAAAATATGATGGTGTAAAATTTTCAGAAGTGTTCTAGGACCAGTATTTAGGCACCTAACATGCAGATAGATGCCTAGTGGAATGTTCAACTTTCTTTGGTGCCGATGTCCTTTTGAAACTCCCACTAGGGGGTTAGATCCATGAAGGGGACTTAGACTCAGCATTGCAAGCAGTGGCTAATTTAGAATTAATTAATCCTGTGTGCAGCTTCATTTTTGCCCATCCCTTGGGAACAAGCCAAGAAAAAGAACATTCTCTCTTATCTCCCCCTCCCCCCACCCTGTTTTTCATTCTTTTTCTTCATCCTCCTCCTCTATTATAAGTAATAGGAAGTGAATGAAAATAAAGTGAGGTACCTTGATTGCTTTTGTAGTCTAACATTTTTCCCCTAACTCATCACGTCCTCTTGGGAGGTAGTCCTAAAGAAGACAGCAGTTTGACTGTGGCAACAACACATCTCAGTAAACAGTTCTCCTCCAGTAAACACACTCCTTTTCAAACTGAACCAACAACACTGAATCAATTCTTCCAGATAATTTACACCTTTGAGTGAACTTACACATAGCATTGATATGAGCTTTGGAAGTTTCATGATCAACAATATGTCTTGCAAGTTTTCTCCAATTAGAGTGCCTGTCGACGAATGTTTGTTTTCCTTTACTATGGTCAGGGAATAATTTGCAAACATAACAGTAGACTGCCTGCCATAAATATAAAGGGAAGGGTAACCACCTTTCTGTATACAGTGCTATAAAATCCCTCCTGGCCAGAGGCAAAATCCTTTCACCTGTAAAGGGTTAAGAAGCTACGGTAACCCCGCTGGCACCTGACCCAAAATGGCCAAGGAGGGGACAAGATTCTTTCAAATCTGGAGGCGGGGGGGACAAAGGGTTTGGGCTGTCTGTGCGATGCTTTTGCTGGGAACTGATCAGCAATGCAAGCCTTCCAACTCCTGCAAAGTTAGTAAGTAATCTAGCTAGAAAATGTGTTAGATTTTCTTTTGTTTTTTGGCTTGTAAAATTCGCTGTGCTGGAGGGAATGTATATTCCTGTTTTTGTGTCTTTTTGTAATTTAAGATTTTGCCTAGAGGGATTCTCTATGTTTTGAATCTGATTACCCTGTAAAGTATTTACCATCCTGATTTTACAGAGGTGATTCTTTTATCTTTTCTTTAATTAAAATTCTTCTGTTAAGAACCCGATTGACTTTTCTTTGTTCTTAAGATCCAAGGGTTTGGGTCTGTGCTCACCTGTACCAATTGATGAGGATATTATTATCAAGCCTTCCCCAGGAAAGGGGGTGTAGGGCTTGGGGGGATATTTTGGGGGAAGACATCGCCAAGTGGTCTCTTTCCCTGTCTTTGTTTAAATCGCTTGATGGTGGCAGCATATTGTTCAAGGCCTAGGCACAGTTTGTACCTTGGGGAAATTTTTAACCTAAGCTAGTTAGAATAAGCTTAGGGGGTCTTTCATGGAGGTCCCCACATCTGTACCCTAGAGTTCAGAGTGGGGTAGGAACCTAGACACTGCCTTAGTGGTTTCTGAAAAAAATCAACCAAATTCTCATTTCTGTTGTCCCAGTTTTCCTTCATCCTCAAAAAATGGGACTCATTAAGACCTCTAAATTGCATTCATCCTGCATCCTCATACTCTTTTTTCTCAAATTTTCCATGTAACCTACATTTTTCAGTTTATTTACTAAGAAATATTCTATCATATCCAATGAAACAGATTTTGGCCATAATGCAATGTCTTCAGGGTAGATTTCTTCCCTTAGTTCGACAAAGTACCAATATTTTGTAGTTTCATTGTCACTTCAGAATCCCTTTGTTCAACTTTTGCAGTTGTTATGGTATCCCCACAGCTCGGCAAGTGATCAGATAATTCATATGTTGCTCACCCATACTTTTTGATGAATGTCCACTATTCAATACTTCAAGCTTTTTAAAATAAGATGACAAACTGTCTTTTTGCTTAGCTTTGTCTTCTTACCTCACCTTTGTTTTTTTTGCGTTTTTGACTGCCAGACTCAGTGTCGATTTATTATTGATAAAAAATTGGCCTTGATTTTAGGCAGATTAAAAATGTCTGAAAGAGCAGGGGCATAGCCACGGGCGGGCTGTGGACCACCCAATTGGTTTAACATAGTTAATCCTGTGTTTTTATCAGGCTATGTAAAAACGTCATTTTGAACCATTACAAACTAGTGACAAATCACAGGCATTGTTGCAAAGTGCGGGAGAGGGTGCTTTTGTTCAATTGATAATTGGTCAAGCAGACAGACTTTGATTGGCAAATGATGATTTCCCTTAGTTGCTGTTATGCTGTTGCCAAGACAATGAAAAAATGGTGAAGCAAAATTCTTTGCTAGGCTTCTTCAAAAAAACACATTTAGAGCACAGTTTGCAGAATAAGTTCACAGAATGCAGAAAGCCTGGACCGCTTTGCAACTTGCAACACTTATTAAATTCAGTCATTTTTCATATTTTTCCTGCATTTTGGGGTCCCCTGTCATTGGGGACCATGCCACCGCATGGTTTGTTTCATGGCAAGTCCGCCACTGATTGCAAGACCTACCTTTATGCACCCTACTATCCAGTGAAATCCTTAGCCCTGAGTTAGGAACCCAGGCTTCCATATACAATGCATGGAGAGCAGTAGGCACCAAAGAATGGAATTCACAAAAATCCAGCGAGCTGAGCAAGGAGCTGACAAAGCTAGTAATTAGGAAATGCTGACGGGATTGTGGCCTAAGCCCTGGCTTGCAACGGAAGTCAGGTGCCTCTCTCCACTTGGAACTCTCAGCTGTGAACCCTCTCCTGGAGTTAGGTGCGTTTCCATGAAAAATGTGGGTGGGGCAACCTTTGGGCAAGAGATACGCAATGTGGTTGACTCTTATACTTGAGTGGCTAGGATAGTTGTCTGGGAGACCCAAGTTCTAGTCCAGGCCCCAAATACAATTTAAGTATTTTATACAAAGTGTAACAACTTCAACAGGAAAAACTAAGAGACCCACTCCTGCATACCCTACATTCTATCGGTTAGGGCACTCACTGAGAAGTGGAAGATCCAAGTTCAAATCTCGGCTCCAAACGAGGCAGAATGGGGACCGAGGTCTCTCCCATCTTGGGTGAGTGCTCTAACCAGTAGGCTATAAAGAGAAGAGCAGGACTACCACTGCCTCCTCTGGTTGTGTTTCGTGGGCCCTGATCCGGTAGGTGAGCTCCTAGGTGGCCTTTGAGAATGCCTATTAGATTGAGCTCCCAGGAAGATAAGTGAGGAAATTTGAGGATCCCCTGGAAGTTAGGTGCTGAGTAGCTCAGAAGTGTCGGGACTGAGGTGGCTTTGTACATGATCACTGGCAGAGATTTAGGTGCCAGGAGGACTTGACTGGTGGAAACTTTGGCATCTAGAGACTGTAGGGTTAGGTGAGAGCAGAGTGGGGGTTTTGAGGATCTAAAGTTTGGTCTTAGAAGCCTGAAGTGACAGTTTAGGCACCTAAATCTTTTTATAGAACTAGCCCTATTGGCATTTTAGGTGCCTAAATAACTTTTAAAATCTAGGAGTCAAAGTCTCATTTGAGTGAATAACACACCCATATAATAAGTCTGTCCATATTTAATTTCTATATTAAACATTGAAGTCCCACTTTCAAACCTTAGACTTAGGCTCCTAAGTCCTTTGGCCACTTAAAAATGTTAGACATGAGAAAAAGACACTGCATTTGGAGGAAAAACATTTTATTTATTTTATTTATGCATATCCTAAAAGTTTACTGGGTGCCCCACAGAATGTAAGACATGATGCCTATTCTGAAGGGTGCAAATCATTTCTGTGTTTAGCTTAGCAAGGTACCTTCCTAAAACCAGTCTTATTATCTATTTTATTTCTTCTGCTTTGTAGTTTGTTCTCATGTCTGAATTCCTCAATTCCATTCTTCAGCTCTTATCCATCTATCTTTTGCTATTCTCCTAATTCCAGTATTTGTTCACTGGTACAATATTTTAATTCTTAGTAACCATCCTTTCCCTCCTGCCAATTAATAACAGTAACATGGTAGACAGCTTAAAATGAAACTTTGTATGTAAAAATTTCTGCACATTGATAAGTGTGTCAAGGTTCTGGTATACATATATACTATATAACACCACTAATCTGTCTCTGCCCTCAGTGGTCTTTGGAGCTTCATAGGACAACTTCTTCAACCTGCAAAATTATGCTTTGAAGGAACCAGATATTTCAGGGAGTCTAAATTTAAAGTTAGAAGATTATCAGTAAAGCCTATCTATTAGAATTACTTATCTGAGCCAAAGTAATTCAGGTGCAGTGAAACACTTCTAATTTTAAATTCAGGAGCACTGAACAGTGAGTTGGATTCTTAGTTGAAACCACTCTTTCCCTCTCATTCTCTCTGCTTTTATACCCTAGCCTTTATTTACTTATTTGAAAATCCATGTGCTGGTGGAATTAAAAGAGAATTGAACGATTACATTAAAAAAAACACTCCTAACTATTCAGATATTTCCAATGAAACATAAACCGGTTATAGAAAACTGCTAAAATATAATTATATTTACATTTGAAAAATGCAGTGATGAATATTTTTCGATGTGTGCTGGAATGCAAGTTGTTTGCATGTGGGAGTAGCACATTTATTGTAGAAATTACTTCTAGGCAGACAGCCCAATTGTATAGGTGGGTGATACACCAATCAAATGGTCAGAAAGTGAAATTTACATAGCTCTTCATTAAAGATGGCTAGCTCCATAAATGGAAGTGTGATGAACAGGAGTTATGAAATATCTGTTTTTTTGGTTCTGATTTGGTTTGTGGGGGGTTGCTTGTGTGTTTGGGTTGTTGTTGTTGTTGGTTATGAACATGTGCATGCCTCTCTGTATTTATGATGGATTTGCTATGGAGTTAGATCAAAATGGGTTGCTAAAGGAACCAAACAGGGAAGTTAAAACAATAACTTAGATAGGGAGCATCCCAACAAATATTCAAACACAATAGCCATGTTTATAGCCATAAAGGGAAAACGCCCCTGCCTCAACCCTGGTTATGTAGCTATTTTGCCAAGGCTGGGAAGATAGCTGACTGGCTGGCAAGGATTTACTTAAAGACAGGGAGAGCATCTTGCAAGCAAGACAGTCAGTTTCTCCCAGCCAGAGATGGAGATTGCTGTGCTGAAGGGATCTACAAAAGCTGGCAAGGAAAGATTAAGGTGTAAGTAATTCCCATGCATGAAGGTCTTTTGTTGGTTTGCCATTTGCTCTATTGTTTTGTACCTTTTTTTGGGTGTGTGGGGGAGATGAATAAATAACACTTTGTTTTGAAGATGCTGTTTTGGAATTTGTTTGTTTTATTCAGCTCACTTGTCAGAGGTCCCTGGAGTGAAATGGTATACAAGTGCCAAATATAGTGAGGTCTGTTGCATTAACACAATTGGGAAATGGGGAGACAGCAGCCCAGAGATATGTTGGGATGGTGCTGAATTATTATGAATGACTGTGGTTGTTATAAATGAATGTGGTGAACATGAGTTTGGTATGGCTTGATATGTCTGAATTTGCTAGAGGATTCTGGGAGCAGGGTTCTTTTAGCATCAGGCAGTTGGTATGGAAATTTACTGAGAGAGCCTCTAGTCACTATCTGCTTTGTTAGAGGGCTTTCCCTTCACCTTCTCCCCTGGTTCTTGTCACACATACAAAACACAGAAGACCAGAAGTCCGAAGTGCAGGCAACGTGATGTTTGTTAGGGTTAGATCCAAGCAAGCATATCCATAGCTCTACATGCCAGCAGAGTCTGTTTCTCAGTGTTCTGTTCCCAGCTCTGATGCCGCAGAGTGTTTTCTCCATGTTCTTCTTCCCAGCTCTGACACCACAAAAACTTGTCTGTGTCCCCATTCCCACCTCCTCCTTCTTAGCAGGCCCAAATATACCTGCAATGCATGTGCACCGTCCCACCACTGACAACTTATGGTCATGTTCCATTTTGGGGGATCATGAGTCTAGGGTCTTTGTAGCACAACTTCACTCCTCACCCCTCCGATGGGATACAAAGGAGGTGGGACGGTCAGGGGCAGGCATTTCTTTGGCCTTTTAGTGTTTTATGCCTTCCCTCCAATCCCCCCTTGCCTCTCCTGACTGGTTGCTTGACCTCGCCTTGAGAGACGAGCCAGGCATACGGTCATATATTACACTCCGACCATACCTAGTAACACTTTAGCTCCATCTCTTTTCAGCCCATCTGTTTGTGGGCAGATATAACATGCAATGTCTTTGTCCTTTGTTTACACATATTAATATAAGATATAAGAGTATCAAAAAGTCAAATGCAAAATTCTATCTCAGGCTGACAAACAAGCCAATATACTAACCTGTGTGTATGTTTCAACATAGAACTTTGGAATATACCAGGCATTGGCCAGCTCACCAAGTAAAGAAAATGCAAAAACAAGTGATCAGTGAGCTTGACACAAGCTGACCCTGGTCAAAATAACCCTTTGGGATGGCATCATGCTGAGAGCTCAAGTGAATGATTGATGAGAGGGTAAACATTGACTGATCTTTTGGTCTCTGTTTTGCAGTCCCTTCTAAAATATTAATTAGAAAAAACAGTAAAGAAACACCCACAGGGCATATTTCTGGGATATGTGACTCCTTTGAGAACAAGAGGCATAAATGCTAAAAAGAGTAAATTAGTTAGTTAGTTGCCCAATTAACATCTGAAGATGTCTGTGATGCTGTAAGACAGAGGGTCTCAGGGTAGCCAAGGCCCTGCTATGAGGGACTTCTCTACAACTTTTGAACCAGAGGGCCTATGGGTAACCAAGACCCTGCCCTGGGGGACATTTAACAGACCAAGTACTTGAGAGGAGAAGAGAAGAAGAGAAGTCTTCATCTAGGACTGGTAGCTATACCTGCTTTGTTTGCCAATCAGGATACTATGTAAAGCCAACATAGTTACTGAGGGTTTATGCTTAGGGAATTGAGGCTTATTAGGGAGACTTATTATATAACCTTTTACTGCTTGTGTGAGTCTTTCTCAAATAAACTGCTGTGCGTTGAGCAAATTGAATCAGAATTTTCACTGGTACCAGTAAAAATCTGCCCAGCTGTGGGCCACCAAAGATCCATTTCAACAAGATCCAGTCTGAGCGGTTGGACTGTGTGGTTCCACCCAAATGGAGGTGTGGAAAGCTAGGACTGTCATTTCACAAAGGCACTTGACAGGGGGACTAAAAGGGGCCCAAGGCATAGTTTGCCCATGTATCCATGACAGGGATTTTTTTAAATCAGGAAAGGTTGATGGCTTAATTGTGCATGCAAGGTATAATCTTATATTAAAAGCATTTTAGAGCCACAGCACCCACAAATGGAACACAGTCCTTCCCTGAGCAAACCTGTATTCATGGAAGGATACAAGGTACCCCCACAACATGGTCAGGCTGCTTCCCCTGCTGTGCCTGGCAGGCCTGGGCAAAGGAAGAAACTGGGCCCTGAATTCCAGTGTCATCCTTCACCTGCATAATAGCTAGTGAAAGTCTAGCCCTGAATATGAACTAAGCATATAAATGGATTGAAACAAAATTTAAAAGCTGTTGCAAGAAGATGTACACAAACACTTTCTGTCTCTCTGAAGGAAGGTCTCCATTCTTTTGAATAGAAATTTGTGCCAGTTTTAAGCTCAGTGGTGAACAGCTGACGGACACATTTTTAGGAAGTAGACTGCTACACTTCCAAAGCTAAATTAATATTAGGCCTTGTCTACACTACAGGGGAAATTCAAGCTAAGCTACGCAATTTGAGTTACATGAATAGTGTAACTCGAATCGGCGCATCTTAGATCCACTTACTGCGGGGTCCACACTACGCAATGTTGACAGGAGACGTTCTCCCGTCAACTCCCCCTACTCTTCTTGATATGGTGGAGTACAAGAGTTGATGGGAGAGTGATCTACGGTCGATTTAGTGGGTCTTCAATAGACCCGCTAAATTGACTGCCAATGCATTGATCGCCGTTTGTTGATCCCACGGTAAGTGTAGACAAGCCTTTAGTGTTTATCCCTTGCTACCCCTCTACAGTTAGGGACAAAAAGTGGCAGAAGGTTATTGTGGTGATTACCCCACAATCCAGCTGTTATACTAGCATTCATTGCTATAAAGCACATGGCTATTAGGTACCTCTCGCTGCTTCAATTTCCTCATTCTTTTTTCCTAATAATAATAATAAATAGTAAATAATGTAAACGTAGTAAGAATCTCTCAAACTGCCTCAATATAAAATACAATATTACTCTGTAATGAAGTTTGACAAGCTGTGATCCATTTTAGTCCATTTTAAACAGGCACATATTGGTAAGTGTGTTTTAAGAAGAAGCCATACATTTCAGAGGTAGCCAAGGCCACCAAAGGAGTTGACAATTAATGTAGAATCTACTCCTTTCTCATGAATAAAAAAGTAAATAGCTGCATTAAACACATGTAACCTGTCAGAACATGACTTATAGCTTCCCCTATGTGACTCTTACTTATGTACTCTGCTCATTCAATTTGATAATATGTTTTCAATAATAAATAACAAATTCAATAATAAATTCAGGCTCCGTGTGCTGAGCCTGGGAAATCCTCTTTTTCATCTGTCAATGTTCTACTGGATTTATATGTACTAAGTTAAAAACAGAAAGGGAATAAATTTAAGCTTCGTGAAAGGTGTGTGTGTGTTGGATAGAGGGGACTAAAAAAAAGTAAAACACAGGTTCAAATTGTGAGAGAGGCTGGGTTTAAAATACTTGATTCTCTTAAACTTCTCAGGAGTAATCTGATGATCCAACTATATAAACTTGCAGCAGCAACCCAGGATATGCCCCTGGTATCTCTAGTCAGAATATAACTATACAAATCACAGAACATTAAAATAACCCATTCTCATCTAGAAAACTATTCTGTCCCCTACCTACTTCCATTACATTCCACCAGATAAACACCGGGTCTCATGGCAATTTGTACCACCCTATTTGGTGAACAGCCACCATTGCTTAGTCTTTTCTGTTTTTCCCCTGGTGAGTTCCAGACAGTAATTTGTATTTAGAAAAGACTATAGATTGCTCCCTTTCTTTATAGAAAGCACGTGAGAAGGATGAAGACAACATACCTCTAAAGATTTCAGAGTAGCAGCCATGTTAGTCTGTATTCGCAAAAAGAAAAGGAGTACTTGTGGCATCTTAGAGACTAACAAATTTATTTGAGCTACAGCTTTCCTGAGCTAAGCTTTCCTAAGCTTTCTTGAGCTCACTTCATCGGATGCATTCAGTGGAAAATACAGTGGGGAGATTTATACACATAGAGAACATGAAACGATGGGTGTTACCATACACACTGTAACAAGAGTGATCACTTAAGGTGAGCTATAATTTGATAGCATTCTGTACACATTGATTTTAAAGAACTATCCAATTCCATTAGAACTTTGTTGGCTTCATCCTTCCCAAGTGCTGGTTCAAATAATCTGTGGAAAATGTCATTTTGTAGTATTCTGAAGCAGGAATATTGTTCTCTATTAAACTCTACAGGACTTTTCCATGAGGCTTTCTCTCATGGAGAGATCATGTGATCTGTAAATTGGCTTGGAGGGAAAAGGAAAACCCTGATTAAATTCCATTGGTTGTTTTGTATATTCAGTGTAATGATAGAACCAGAGCACTGTGAACTCATTAGTTTTACTTCATACGGGCTCATGAAACCATTTAGTTAGTTTCAATAAATATGGGTTTGCACCCACCAAATTTTGCTTTGATTTTTGTGGACTTGAATTAATCACAGAACCACAAGTTTCCCAGGTTTTCAGTGCAAAACCATGTATCAGCCCAGATTAGTCCAATGTTAGTCCCTAAATTTTCTTTCAAATTTTTGATGAACATGCATGGTCTGTCTAATGTACTCTATATACTTATATGGTCCTTGACACCATTATGTCTTAAGTTTGTACTTAAACCTGAAGTCTGGTGCATTGACCTGGCTTTGAATGTTTTGAAGTGTAAACATTTTGTACAGCTCTAAACAACATGTGAAAGTTCACAGTTTATAAAATACTTTCCCTACCTATGCCTGGACAGATTGTCAAAACAGGAAAGTATCCACATTTGTCTAAATTGGTTCAGCCCATTGCTAATAAAAATTGTTATGCTTATGATCAGAGTACAGGGGGAAGGAAACCTATGAAAATATTTTTTTTAAATTAGGATTTTTATGACCGCTGCTAGACTATTAGATGCATACAAAATAATTATTTGATGCACTCTGCATTTGAAATTCACATTTAACTTATTGAAACATTAGATTGCTTAAGATGAATGACTGAGGAATCATGACACAAAGACACAGAAACAAATTTATTTCTAATTGAGAGAAACTCAAATCAAAACTGATTAAAGTATTCATATGTGCAGTTCCTAGTTAGTACATGAAAAAAAAATAGCGATGAATGCTTAGAGATCACCCACCCACCAAACATTCTGGATAAATGAGGAACATTTTAGCAGTTGTGGTGTTCAATCTCTCTCTCTCTCTGTGTATGTATGTGTGATACAATATTAAAAAAGATATATATGAAAAAGAAATAGAAATCAAATTCCATCTTCTTTAGTTTATCTACAGTTGGCTGATACACCGATTGCAGATTGGACTGTCCGTGTTAACCCTTAGAATTTATTAATTTTATGGTAGAGGTATGTATACAAAGACAAAAGAATGCAAATGAAAACTAAACTGACATTTTGAAAATATATAAAGTACTGTGACATATGAGGATTTCATAGTAGTGCCCAATTTCTTTTCATGTGTCATATATTACATCACCGAGACACTGATTAACAATGAAAAAATGAGATTAGGCAGGATCTAGCAGCAAGATTTCCATAGCTCTCCCAGCAACATTGATCCTCAAGTTGAAATGTGAATAGCCACATGCTGAGGGACTCTGGTTTAAAAATCCGAAGAAAAAATATCTGGGTGCTGAAGAGCAGTTCATCTCTTGGGTAATGATTACTACATGCTGGCTTTCTATAAAGATGATGCTAGGCATTAGTTGATTTTTTCCCATTTGAGAAGCAATGAGCAAACAGGAATCTGGAATAATTTGTTTCGTTTACGGAAATTATCAAACTGCTAGGCTCTGACTTATTTTGTGACTTGTGAAATTGGGAATACAGGTATAAACTCCATGTGCTGGAAGTTGAGAGAGTGCACTCATGTTGAATAATGAGGATGATAAATGTATAAATATATGACATTTCACCATAATATGTGATTTATTACTTTCTTGGAGAACATCTTTAACAATAATATTCTTAAAAGAAGACACTGCACAAAAGTTACCAGTATAAAGTGTTTCAGAGTTGTTATAACTCAAGCTAAAAATTACCTGACCAAAAAGCAGAGTAAACATGAAAAAGATATGTTGGTAAAATGTGGAGCACAGTTATTGCATTGTCAACTTTCTAATCACACAAAACTGAATCCCTAGCCCCGCCCATTCCCCGAGGCCCTGCTCCTGGCTCACTACATTCCCCCTACCTTGGTGGTTCACTCTCCTCCACCCTCACTCACTTACACTGGGCTTGGGCAGAGGGTTGGTGTGCGGGACAGGATGAGGGATCTAAATGGGGGTGTGGGCTCCGGGGCAGGGCCACAAATGAGGGGTTCAGGGTGCAGGAGGGGGCTCTGGGTTGGGGTAGGAGTTTCGGGTGCTGGAGGGTGTGAGGGCTCTGGCTGGGGGTGCGGTCTCTGGGGTGGGGCTGGGGATGAGGGGTTTGGGATGCATGAAGTGGCTCTGGGTTTGGTGGGTGGCTCAGACCTGGGGCAAGGGGTTGGGGCTCAGGCAGCTCCCAGTCAGTGGTGCAGCGGTGGTCTAAGGCATGCTTCCTGCCTGTCCTGACTCCGCGCTGCACCCTGGAGGTCTGGCAGGTGGCTCTGCGCACTGCTCTCACCTGCAGGCACCTCCCCCGCAGCTCCCATTGGCCGTGGTCAGTGGCCAATGGGAGTGCAGAGCTGTTGTTCGGGGTGCGAGCAGTGCAAGTAGCCTTGTGGCCCCCCTGCCTAGGAGCCAGACCTGCTGACCACTTCTGGGGCACAGTGCAGAGCCAGGACAGGTAGGGACTAGCTTGCCTTAGCTCCGCAGCACCGCTGACTGGACTTTTAATGGCCCGGTTGGCGGTGCTGACCAGAGGTGCCAGGGTCCCTTTTCAACTGTTTGTTCCAGTTGAAAACTGGACACCTGTCACCCTACACAGTAACTGTAGATGACTAATAGATCTATTTGTAAGTATTTCCCACTCTGGCACACTCCCACTCTTAGCAAGTTACTGTTGCTGAATTAACTGATTACGAAGTATAGGCCCAGCATTGAAGATAGTAATTTGGCCTGCAGTAATGGGCCAAAAGCATGGAGAATCAGATATGCTGATTTTCACCAGCGATGCTCCAATTAAGTTTTTGCATCATAAGAAAACTTGCTCATGATTGAATTTACTCCCAACAAAGAAAGATACTCATTGTTACTCCATTTTCCTGCATAGTAGCCCAAACATGTAGCATAAAAAGGGTACACAAGGTAGTTTTGATTGAAGACTGATACATGTACAATTTAAAACTTTCTAGCATGACAGGACTACCTCTTGGATCAGTTTTCATGTGCATGTGGCTGAAGCAAGGTATGTGGGCTACTTGGATGTCCTCTGTGGAACACTAGAAGATGCTTGACCACAGGTTGAATGTCAGTGGAAGGTATAGCATTAATTTAATTGTATCAATTGTGATATAATGCTATAATACATCACCTTTAAAAACTTTTGTTATCTCAGAAGTAGCTATCATTTTTATCCACAGTTTAAGGACAGCCTGTGGCTTTTCCTTAGCACTTACAAAGAAAAACAAATGCCCAGGTGTCTCAAAAAATCTCAAAGGAATTCAGAGAGAGGGCAACTTCTTTGTGTTTTTCTTGGACTCCAAAAATAAGCGGCACCAATCATATGCACAAAATAGCTATTGGAAAAACAAGCATGCTTTCCTCTTGGACTTGCCTAAAAACACAAACATTTGGAAAGACTATATCTAGATGACACACATGGTGAGTGCGTGATTTGTTTAATATTATCCCCATAAAGGCAGTGTCATGAAGGAGCTGGTATCTTGGCAAGTAAGAGAAAAAACTAAGATAACAGCGATAGAATCTCTTATCTCTGTTGGAAGACAGTGACCATATCTTAATGAAACAAGCAAGTTGTCCAAACAGACAATACTTTTCCTTTTTATTAAACATGCCTTATGACAGGTTTAGATACTGATGAGATGTCAGAGGCACAGGATAGCCTAAAGACAATCAGGTTTGCTATCAGTCCTCATCTATCTAGTGAACGCTTATAGCCCTTTAATACCTGGACTAAAATGAAAGTGATTCCTTACATCTCTTCTTCAGTTTAAATGACTAAAGTTTTGACAACAATCGCTGGAAGCATAAAAGCTTGAAATTTTATACAGTTTTGTCACTATCAAAGTGGAGGAAGATTCAACCATTCTTTAGGGCAACAGCTGGCTTTCTGGTTTCTAATGCTTTCTCATGAGATGTTAAGTTTATTTACCCCAGTGGAAACCCAGCATAAGAATCGAGACTCTTCTTTTGCTCACAGTTAATTCTGTCCCGGGGTGGTAGACAAAAATCAATTGCACATGTGCATCAGGCTTGCTTATGGTAGGCTGGTGTGTGGCACCCATGACATAGAAAATAAATAGTTCTTTAGCCTTAAGGTGCTGAGCTTGAAATTTTTGACCAATTTCTCCATCAGCAGGCATTCATTCTCAAGGGCTAGCACCTAAAGCTGGTGCTAAGTGGCATATCTGCCATACAGTGGAAACATAACATTGAATTTCAGGAAAATCAATTCCCAGTTTTACAAGATCAAACCCAGAAGACAGCAAAAGAGAAACTGGACTTTATTATATAATGATAATCATTGTACTATACAGATTCTCGAAAGAGATGCATAGCAAAGAAACATCATATTGATTTACTAGTAATAAACTCTGACTTACGGTTCTAACTGAGCTGCTTGAATCACTAGATATAACACTATTGATCATAAACAGTGAGTATCTTCTTATCTGTAAATAAGGTCTTTTCATTCCATTTCTCAGTACTTACAGATTGGTGAAAATGTGGTGATGCACAAAGACACCAGATGTCACTGCCGCAGAGTATTGCTAGCGGGGGAAAAAGGGAATTTGAGGCTTCTCATAAGCAAAGATATCAAATCCAGAAATGGATCCTATGGGTAACATTTTTGAAAACCAGCCTGACCCATTTCCTCAGGAGTCTGACATTTATTATTCAAAAAATGTATTATTAAGTTATCCTGTTTTCTCGAGCTGGCATATGTATCTATTTTCTCTAAAGTAAAAACTTCAAGAGTAGATGAAAAGAAAATAGGTGCTTAAGACGGAAAGTGTGTATATTCATTGAGAAAAGAAAGTTAATAAATATTGTCAGTACATGCTAAAAGAGGTCTCCACTCTCTATAATTTTAACAATGTATTTATTCTACTATTTTAAACAAACAGTTCTAGTAACTGTGTCTAAGCTGTGCCTTGCCTATATGAGAAAAGTTGCACCAATTAACAGAAGTGATTTTAAATCACATCTAGTCAAAGTAGTCCGATGACTCTACTTAGATGCACATACAAACTCAACCAAATTCAGCAGGAGTTAAAATGGTTTAAATACATCCACCATAGGGCCAGGTAGGTTGCCCCAGATTAATTATATAGAAAAAATGGATTTAATTAACCCTATGCCATTTTTCTCATATAGACAAAACTAATTCTCACCTTGCTGTTCTACCTTACTCTACAAATACTACAGTTGCCACAATCATCATTACTATTTAACTTTGTCATGCATGCTATCACAGTTTAAGGGTTAACTGTACATTTGACCTCCCTCCTTCTCTTCCTCAGGGGGTACAAACTGTAAGATTTCAGGCTTCCCTGTCACCACCTCTCTTGGGCAGAGACTGCACCTCACTCCCTCCAGACCAGGGGGTTAGTCTTGCAGTCCCTCTGCACCTCACTATGATTTTTCCCACAAAATCAGACCAGATTCCAAACCCTATGGTTGACTTTTTTCCCAAGAGCTACAACAGTATATACTAGTTACCAACAAGCTTTCACAAAGCAAAACACATTTATTCTGCAGCTAGCGAGAGATGTTAAGAGTAACAAGAAGGGTTTCTTCAGGTATGTTGGCAACAAGAAGAAAGCCAAGGAAAGTGTGGGCCCCTTAATGAATGAGGGAGGCAACCTAGTGACAGAGGATGTGGAAAAAGCTAATGCACTCAATGCTTTTTTTGCCTCTGTCTTCACGAACAAGGTCAGCTCCCAGACTGCTGTGCTGGGCATCACAACATGGGGAATAGATGGCCAGCCCTCTGTGGAGAAAGAGGTGGTTAGGGACTATTTAGAAAAACTGGACGTGCACAAGTCCATGGGGCCGGACAAGTTGCATCCGAGAGTGCTAAAGGAACTGGCAGCTGTGATTGCAGAGACATTGGCCATTATCTTTGAAAACTCGTGGCGAACCGGGGAAGTCCTGGATGACTGGAAAAAGGCTAATGTAGTGCCAATCTTTAAAAAAGGGAAGAAGGAGGATCCTGGGAACTACAGGCCAGTGAGCCTCACTTCAGTCCCTGGAAAAATCATGGAGCAGGTCCTCAAAGAATCAATCCTGAAGCACTTACATGAGAGGAAAGTGATCAGGAACAGTCAGCGTGCATTCACCAAGGGAAGGTCATGCCTGACTAATCTAATTGCCTTCTATGATGAGATTACTGGTTCTGTGGATGAAGGGAAAGCAGTGGATGTATTGTATCTTGACTTTAGCAAAGCTTTTGACGCGGTCTCCCACAGTATTCTTGTCAGCAAGTTAAGGAGGTATGGGCTGGATGAATGCACTATAAGGTGGGTAGAAAGTTGGCTAGATTGTCGGGCTCAATGGGCAGTGATCAATGGCTCCATGTCTAGTTGGCAGCCGGTGTCAAGTGGAGTGCCCCAGGGGTCGGTCCTGGGGCCGGTTTTGTTCAATATCTTCATAAATGATCTGGAGGATGGTGTAGATTGCACTCTCAGCAAATTTGCGGATGATACTAAACTGGGAGGAGTGGTAGATACGCTGGAGGGCAGGGATAGGATACAGAGGGACCTAGACAAATTGGAGGATTGGGCCAAAAGAAATCTGATGAGGTTCAATAAGGATAAGTGCAGGGTCCTGCACTTAGGACAGAAGAACCCAATGCACAGCTACAGACTAGGGACCGAATGGCTAGGCAGCAGTTCTGCAGAAAAGGACCTAGGGGTGACAGTGGACGAGAAGCTGGATATGAGCCAGCAGTGTGCCCTTGTTGCCAAGAAGGCCAATGGCATTTTGGGATGTATAAGTAGGGGCATAGCGAGCAGATCGAGGGACGTGATCGTCCCCCTCTATTCGACATTGGTGAGGCCTCATCTGGAGTACTGTGTCCAGTTTTGGGCCCCACACTACAAGAAGGATGTGGATAAATTGGAGAGAGTCCAGCGAAGGGCAACAAAAATGATTAGGGGTCTGGAACACATGGGTTATGAGGAGAGGCTGAGGGAACTGGGATTGTTTAGTCTGCAAAAGAGAAGAATGAGGGGGGATTTGATAGCTGCTTTCAACTACCTGAGAGGTAGTTCCAGAGAGGATGGTTCTAGACTATTCTCAGTGGTGGAAGAGGACAGGACAAGGAGTAATGGTCTCAAGTTGCATTGGGGGAGGTTTAGGTTGGATATTAGGAAAAGCTTTTTCACTAGGAGGGTGGTGAAACACTGGAATGCGTTGCCTAGGGAGGTGGTGGAATCTCCTTCCTTAGAAGTTTTTAAGGTCAGGCTTGACAAAGCCCTGGCTGGGATGATTTAATTGGGTATGGGTCCTGCTTTTGAACAGGGGGTTGGACTAGATGACCTCCTGAGGTCCCTTCCAACCCTGATATTCTATGATTCTTAGGGCAAAAGTGTTACAGAGAAAACTTAAAACCAATAAAAGTCCCTATATGCATGCTAAGGGCTTACCAGAGGTCACCCATCAATCTTATGGGACCCTAGTAAGCCAAAGTCTTCCAACCCTTTCACATGAGTTGGCTCCTCCACTGGACAAAAGTTCCTGTTCATTTTCTGAACAAAAAAAAAGGCCCTGTCTTGGTTTAAACTCAGGATGGGTGAGGTAATATCTGGTACTGGACCATCTTCTGTTGGTGAAAGAGACAAGCTTTTGAGCTTACACAGAGCTCTTCTTCAGGTCTCTGTGTAAACTTGAAAGCTTGTCTCTTTCTGCTAAAGAAGTTGGTACAAAGAAGATATTACCTCACTCACCTTGTCTCTCTAATATCCCGGGACCAACATGGCTGCAACAAAACTGCCTATTTATACCAAAACTCTTTCTTTGTCTTTGTCCAGTTTGAACCAGTACATGGAAACCACCTGACAGAATTGTTTACAGCTCCAGGAACTAACCTTCATCACCCCACACTGTTTCTGGTACCTGGAGGAGCTGTGGCAATTTTTCCCCTTTCCCGGTGTTCCATATAATTCCTGGCCACCAATGGTACTTAAACCATTCATAAACTTAATACAATATGCTCTCCCACAGATACTGCATGTGGTTGCAATATCTGCCACACCTTCATCAACAAAATTAACTAAAGGATGAACACCAAGAAAACCAGCTGGTCAGTGCTAGTTGCCGTGTTATAGTATGGTGAGTGACAGTAGCAATGTTCAGAAGGTGCTATTTTCCCCTCTTGAATCCCAGAAATATGGATTCTGACACTTTCTCAGGGGGTGGGGGGGAGGAGGGGGTAGAGAACTGTGAACATGAATTACTCCCTGGGTGGAAGTCCCTGTATAAACATTGTTTGCCTAAACATTAGACAAGAAGTAATTCTAGGATTACCTATGTCTTTTCCAATTGTTAATTAATTTGAATATATCCATACCTGAGTCAATGTAATATCCCCCTTAACATACTTGTAGATAGCCCCAGCAGACTGATACTTTTAGATCAGAGGATTCAGTATACTCTGTGAAAGATTTTCTTGTTTGTGTGTCAGATCCATCATGTATTGCTAATAGCAGTATCAATTTTATATTCTATTGCTCACACTTTTGACAAAGTTTTCTGAAGTTGCAGATAAAATTCACAAAGACAGGTCAGCGAATACATTTCAAATTGGTTAATCAGTTTAGCTTGTGGTACCTAGGCATCACCACAAGGCATACTGGAACTATAGTCACCCAAACTGAATCACCTAGTCATGAGTGGTCCTGAGGTGTTTGAAAACTTTGACAAGTTTTTTGCCATGGGTTGATATTAGGGAATGAAAAGACATTTGACATCTTGAATTACACATTCTACTGTCTAAGTGATTTGCAATCTTATCATCAGCAATGAGGAAGTGAGTAGGTGACTATAGTGTATGACTGGCTAGTTTAATGCTGGACATATTATATTTTATTATCACCACTTGAAGAAATAGTTATCCTCTAGATCAATGGTTCTCAAAATTATTTGGTTGCATGCCCCTTCTTTGTGTATGTAGTTGTTCATGTCTCCCCACCAAACAAGTACATATATTGATAGAAAAAATCAACATGCAACTCTCACTAAATATTAAAAACAGATAAGGCATTGCTTCAGACAGAGCCAATGATCCATTGTCGTAAGAGCAAAAGCAGAATTGCGATTGTGGTTAATGCTTACAATTACATGTGCACATCGCCTCATGGCAAATGCAGTAACATACAGATGGCAATGGGTTGTGCAATGCTATGGAAGCTTAACAAAAATCCATCAAAACACACACAGCACCATCTAGAGTCAAATGCACAGCGTCCTGTGAGGACCTGGTATGTCTGGAGGAATCAGCTTTGATAGTTACTCAATACTGTACATAAAATGTGTGCAGTACGGTTTTTTTCTTAAAGCCCCTCATGCCCCCCAAATACATTCTGCACACCCCAGTCTGAGAACCTCTGCTCTTGGTATATGAGAAGGACTCTGGTGAGCTTCAGCTGTGAGACCAACAGACTTCATATAATAAATAAATCAATGAGGCTCTAAGTCCTTTATCTTACACAGCATTCTGTTTGGTGAAGTTTTTTTTTTTTAAAGGTATTATATGGATAGATGAAGCAAAAGGAGACAGTTGACTGATATCATCTTGTGGTCTTACCACTAACTTGTATTTTGAATGTCTTTGGAATATTTATTACAGTATATTTATTGACAGTTGCAGAAAATGTGCTTTATTGCTCTGCTTGTCATCTGATCAATGAATAAATTAAGAAATCTACCTGAAACTGACAGTATTTCTAAAGATTGAAAGGTATTTTTGTTTATTGCTATTATTAAACATATAGGGACAGACTCTGATACCTTTACTCAAACAGAAACCCACGTACTGTATTTGTATTGGGGACTATGTAGAGGTCTCACAAGCAAGATCAGGGCTTCAATTTAACAAACAGTAAGAGACAGTCCTAGCTCTAATGAAGAGTCTAAGAAGGCAAGGAAAATATAAAGTGTGAAATCCTCACCCAGTTGACATGAAATGGGAGTTTTGCCATTGACTTCAGTGGGACCAAGATTTCAACCAAAGGACAAGAGGGAAACAGATTGGAAGCCCTTTTGGGATCATCACTCTTACATTTTTATACAGTGCCCAGCTCAGATGATTTTAGAATCCTATGCAACGTCTGAATGTGTGTTCTGTGTTACATTATTCACATGCCCCTTGAAGTGGTAAATAGTGGGCTCAGAACATCCAAGTGGGTGAAGCTCTTTCTGGGAGAAGGTGTGTATAATTCAGGGCAGAGGGGGAGTTTCTCAGCATTGATTCTAGTGGTTGGGCAGTGGGCTGTGTGGCTGTAGCTCTCGGGAACAGGTGCTAGATAGAGGATCTGCACCCTGAGTGAGTGCCTAGACACTCCAAGATAAGGACAGGGCATAGGCTATATTCACACTTAAAACACACAAGGATTTAATGTCTAGATCCCCTCACGGGAGGTTGGCAAGTAGCCAAGAGTGGGCACTCGACTGGAGCTGTGACACTTGGTCAGGCTTCCTTGGATGTGAGAAAGCAGGCAACTGTATTGGTTAAATTCAGTCAGACACTGAATACTTGGCAGCCACAATAGTACCCACAATTCATAATGGTGAGTTCTTTCCAGTATTGATACAATTAGATCTGCGCCAAAGACTGATGTGTAACTTGCTCATTCCTTCAATAACTTGGGTTTTGAGGCTGTTTTCTCCAAAAACGCATAGAGCATTCACAAAAGGTTTAAGCTTGTTTGCATCTTGCTGATCTCTTTTTCCAGTATCCTTCATTTGTGGAAAGTTCTCTTAGAATACAAACCTCCTAGCAAATCAGCAGGGGTTGTTTTGCTTCCAGCTCCTGGGAGTCAAACCTGCAGGGCTGAGCAACATTGTCCCGTCACATCCTGAAATAAAATATTCAAGTCAGTCAGTTAATTTTTAGAAAGGTTGAATGTTTTTATAGGAGTTACTTAATAAAATATGCTCTCAGTGTAACCCTAGTTTTAACTGACTCATGTTGCGGTTCAAATACAAGACAGCACAAAGCTTTAAGCAAGCAAGCAGGCTGGTCTGCCAACGGGCTGCTCCTGTTCATTTCATCTGGGCAAGATTCCAAGGCTCATGCCCTTGAGAGGAGCCATGTGTGCACTGCTCCTACACAACACTCCGGGTGTGCTCTGAATGTTGCCAAGTGCATGAACCTTGTATGAATGCTACATCCCCTCCTTTTTTATTTGTGCTCGGCCATCTTATGGTAGCCATCAATTTGCTTTTGCAAACCAATTAACTCCCAGACAAACAAAGTCATAACTCGTGGAGCCTACCAGGGCGGGTCTCGACAAAGCCTTAACAAAAAGGAAATACATTGCACACAGCAACAGCAAAAAATAAGCCCAAGAAGGTAAAGTGTAATTGGCCAGGCCCCAATTAGCCATGCTAGAGTACTGGGAAGAGAGGTTCGTGTAAGCAGCGAGCATCATCTCATTCCCTATTTCCTCAGGGTGATGACATACTGGAATAAGGCACATACCTAACAATTCTTCAGCTGCTACAAAATCAGATAAACAAAAGTGGGTAACATTTACTATTAAAGCCAATCTTTCCCATAGGTTATATGTCATTTGGGCCCGTAACAGAGGAGGCGCTCCCGAGTCAACCCCGACAGGAAATAGCAGGCACATAAGGCACACAATCAATACAGAATTAGCAGTGATTTGGGCGAGAATGGCCACAAACAGAATCTCAGGAGTCTCTGGCTGTTGGTTTGCTGCCAGTCTTCGTTGAGCTGCGGCGACCAATGCTTTCACTGCTTCCCATGTCACGGGCTGGCTTAGGACGCTACGTCTCCTCCATCTCTGTCCCACCATTGTCGACCTCGGAGGCACCGTGTTCTCCTCCAAGGTCAGCTGAAACTGCGGTATGGGGTTCGACAGCCCCTGGTACCATGCCATGCTGTTTCAGTGCCGGTCGCACACACTAGGCCAGAACCCACAACGGTCCTGCAGGGAGATACACAGCAGCATATCCCCGACCCCCAGTAATTAAAGGTACTGGGCCCAACCATTGCGGATTGGGCAGCTGACGGTAATAGACACGCGGTCTTTCCAGTACCTCGGACTTATGAAAATGCTGATCCGCGGGGGTCTGCTGATTAGTATTCAGTGTTAAATTATTTAAAGTAAACAAAAGGACATGCAATTGTTGCTGAATGTCTCCTAAGGTTCAGAGACGCAGCTCCCCTTTTTTTAATTGTTTGTCAAGCAAGGTTTTTAGCGTGCGATTTGCACATTAAACAATAGCTTGGCCTGTGGAATTATAAGGGATCCCGTGTTTGAGACGGACGTCCCATTGGGCACAAAAGGTGGAGAGGGCTGTGGAACAATAGGCTGGGGCATTATCCGTTTTTATCTGGCTCTGGCGACCCATAACAGCAAAACAGGCTAGCAAGTGGTGAATAACTTTGGGAGTGGCTTCCCCACGCTGTGGGGTCGCCCAGCGGAATCCCGAATAGGTATCAATGGGAACATGTAAAAACAAATAGGGGCGGAATTGTGGCACGTGAGTGACATCCATTTGCCACAGCTGATTCGCTGCTGTACCTCTGGGGTTAACAGCATAAGAAAAGGTGGGGGCAGCAGCGGCACAATGGGGGCAGGAACGAACAATAGAACGTGCATGATCAACAGGAATGTGAAATTGTCGGGCCAGAACAGAGGCAGACTGATTAAAAAAGGAATGGCTTTTGATGGGGTCAGAAAAAAGGGAATTTACCTGACCACGTAATGCGCGATCGGCGTGCGCATTGCCTTCAGTGAGTAGCCCAGGCAGAGGGGTATGACTGCAAATATGAGCAACAAAATAAGGGAAATTATGAGTGGTGATGAGATACTTTAAGGACAAAAACAGGCGAAGAAGGTCCGCATCGACCTGAGGGGTAATGAGGGTAGCTTTACAAGTAAGTCATGACCCCAAATATTGAGGTGGACAGGGAGCACAAAAGGGCAGATTGTAGCAAGGGCACGACCTCCTGGTTTAGAGACCGTGACCTAAGACAAACTTTGGCGCCTGGGTTTGCTACCCCGATCCCCCACAACTCTTTTGAAGGAACTGTTGGCCAACTGACCGGCCACTCCGGATAACGAATCAGCTCCAGTAACGGTAACGTCAGCTCCAGTGTCCACCATCCCTGTAAAAGGAAAATTATTTAAAAGAAGTGTTAACTGAGGTTTCGAGGGGCGGAGTGACATTGTTAGAGCAACAAGTGGAGAGGACGTGTCGTGAGGCGACGACTGAGACAGCGTCGATCCAAAGCCGCTCCCGCCTGGGGCCCGATCCTCTGCGGCTGGCACCTGATAGGAGACTAAAATCAATTGTGCAATTGACCGTCCACGCGGGAGCGACTGCGGAAGATGGGTCCACACCTGAACCTTAATAAAGCCGGTGTAATCGGCGTCAATGACCCCTGGGATGACAAAAAAACCCTGTTTCCCAGCGTGTGAGCGAGGGAGAACCAGACCCACAAATCCGGCAGGGAGAGGTCCCATCACCTCTGTAGGTATGGCGCAAACCTCCCACGGCAACTGAAAATCAGTGTCCTCCTGCATAATCAAATCAAGCCCTGAACTTCCAGCAGTCACCGCCCTCATGGAGTCTATAGATTTTAAGGCAGAGGAATGGTTGTCTGAGTGGGGAACACCCCCGTTTGATCCTGGGTTCGGGGGGGACCCGTCATCCGGTTTCCCGACCCGCTACGACACTGATTAGCCCAGTGATAGCCCTTCTGACACTTGGGGCACTTCTTTGAGGGGCGAGCAGGCGCCGTCGATGAGCGGCACTCCCGCTGAAAGTAACCCTCCTTACCACAGCGATAACAACGCTTCTCCTTCTTCCTGCCTTTCCGCAGGGTGGCGGCCAGAACCCCAGCTTTATGTGCTTGTCTACCGATGTTTTGGCACGCCCGCAGCATGTCCAACAGCTCTAGAACGCCAGCGGCTTGTGCCACCTGGAGAGCATGGCGGCAATCCTCGTTCGCATTTTCAACCGCCATTTTTTAACAGAAACTCCTGAGCTGCCGCAGGGTTATCCACCTGTCGGAGGATAGCCTCCTGCAATCTGTTGGTAAAATCCATAAAGGACTCTGATGCACCCTGATGGATACTGGCAAAGCTTTTGGTAGGCTTGCCTGAATCCGGGACCTTCTGGAAAGCATGCTGGGCACAGGCGGAAATAATGGGGAAGACGGCCTGAGGGAGTTGAGACTGCATCTGAACGGTAGCAAACTGGCCCTCCCCTGCTAACTGCTCATAAGTGACACCTTGCGCTATATATACCTGGGCTTGGCGTTCCGCCATCTGCCGATACTCACTAAGCCAAATAACATACTGACTGGGTGTCAGCATCATGCGCAACAGCGCCTTCCAATCTTCAGGGACCAGGGTGTACCCAGTACCTAGCCCTTCAAGGAGACCACATACATACATGCTAGTGAGGCCGAACTCGCGAATCGCTTTCTTTACCTCTCTGATCACCGAGTAAGGCAAACTGACCCAGTTTGCAAGCTGGTTGCCCTGGCCATCATCCTGCCAGGTCACCGGGCAAACTGAGACCAGATCAGCTAATTCCTCTGCTGTAAGATCTGGGCGAGTCCTCGCTGCGTGAACCATTTGTTGCACCAGCGAAAGCCCCTGAGCAGACGCGGATGACTCCCCCGGGGGGCCCCAGAGCATGCGGCCCCGCGGGGGGATGGTGACCACTCAGCGACTCCAGAGAGGAAGACAAAGGAGGCGGCAGTAATTGAGGCGCTGGGGGCGAAGCAGGGGGAGAGATGGCTGCAAGAGCAGACAGGGGTGGCGAGATCGGCAGCCCCTCTATTGGCGCGGGAGAGGGTCTTTCCGAGGTGACACGCTGTGTCACATCGCCAGGAGGGGGGATGGCTGCAGGAGCGGATGGGAGTGGCGAGATCACCAGCCTCTCTATTGGCGGGAGGGAGGGCCTTTCCGAGGCGACACACTGTATCACGTCGCGGCAGAGGTGCCAGGCATGTAAAGCCTGCACGGGCGCCCGAGGCTCTTTGTGCAATGTCTGGCCCAACCACTCCCCGTCCGCTAGCTTAAGGGTTCCGGCTTCAGGGTACCACGGGCATTGGGCACTCACCTCCTGTAGCAGGAGAGTGAGTTCTCGAGTGGGGCAGTCATGCTGAGCCTTACGCAGCAAATACTGTAGCTCATTGCAGTGTTGCACTTGCAAAGCAGAGAGGGAGCTTCCCATACTTACCACAATGAAAAATACTCACCGGGATCCGCGAAGTGGATGAGTGACGTGTCTGAAACCCTTGCCGGGCGAGGTGAGTGCTGAGGGCCCCACGTTTGGGCGCCAGTTGTTGCGGTTCAAATACAAGACAGCACAAAGCTTTAAGCAAGCAAGCAGGCTGGTCTGCCAATGGGCTGCTCCTGTCAGCTTTCCACCCTCTCCTTTATTCTTTCTCTCCCCCCGCGCATTACATTCTCCAACAGATAAAAGAAATACACTGGCTTTGTTTAACATTCTTATTTACCAATTTCTATCTACCGCATTCCTTGCTCTCGGGCCTTGAGCCCAGTCCTGGGAGGCTTCCCACAGTTCATGTCATCTGGTCAAGATTCCAAGGTTCATGCCCTTGAGAGGAGCTGTGTGTGCACTGCTCCTACACAACACTCTGGGTGTGCCCTGAATGTTGCCAAGTGCATGAACCTTGTATGAATGCTACAGACTCATTTAAAGAATCTTGTAGAGAATAAAGAAACATGGTTTTCTAGATTAGGTGTGTGTTGTTTCTTTGGAAATGTCAAGACATAAAGGCATTAGCAACAACAACCAACAATATAATATCCAAAATAATGGTACAAGATTAGCACTACCTGGCATGACTTGGTGGTGCTGTAATAGAATTTATAATCATTGAATGGAAAATCAAAAGATACAAAAAGTAGTGCTCAGCACCACCCTCATTCCATCAATTAACAATTTTTGATTGATTATGCCATTCTTTTCAGTAAAAGAAAAGGAGGACATGTGGCACCTTAGAGACTAACCAATTTATTTGAGCATAAGCTTTCGTGAGCTACAGCTCACTTCATCGGATGCATACTGTGGAAAGTGGATGAAAGCTTATGCTCAAATAAATTGGTTAGTCTCTAAGGTGCCACAAGTACTCCTTTTCTTTTTGCGAATACAGACTAACATGGCTGTTACTCTGAAACCATTCTTTTCATTGGCTCAGATCCAGTTTACATTTTCTTCCAAGTTGCAATAATACAATAATGGTTATTGTAATGAAGTCATTAAATCTGGGAGTCAATATTGATGGATAATCAGAAAGATCTTATGAACTGCATTGGCAGTTATAAATAATGGTTTACTAGAAACCATTGGTAATCAATTTATATTGCTAAAAATTGGACTTGTGGAAACAAACATTTTGGTAAACTTGGCCAGATCCTGAACTGATATATATCAGACTAACTATACTGCAATACAGTTAGGCCAGTTTACATCATTGGAGGATTGTGTTTTTAACAGAGGAGATGCTATGATATCAATAGCGATACTGACAGTCCAAAATATTCAAAAATTATGAGTCAGGTCCCATCATATCTTAACATTTGGTTTAAAAATCATGAGATTTTAGAAAAATACATTTTGTGGGTTTTTTTCTTCTGATTTTTGAACCTTCAGAATGCAACCAGGTCTCATTTTTCCCCCACAATTAGAGGGATAGAAAATTTAATTTTTATTTTTAAATGAAAGCTGAGATTCTTATTTAATCATTTGTCCCCAGGAGCTGGGGCTTTATGGGAAACATCAAATACTGTGAGACTTGTGATAAAAAATGCAAGCGTTGTCAACACAGCTGTCATTCAACAACTGTAAAGAAAAAAACAAACACAACCATCACAAAGGCTACCTAAAATAGTCGCCTTTTTTTAAAAAAAAGATGAGGCTTCAAAAGGATGTGCTAACTGGTCATCAGAACTGTTGTATCAACACAAACAGGCACGCAGTAGATCTAAGATCCGGTAACTCCCAGAGGAGGTGACTTCCTATCTAGCACCTGGCTGCCCAGAAGAAATTCCCTGTACCTCCGCACAGAGGGTATGGCTACACTGCAATCTAAGTTGTGACTGCAGCTCAGGTAGCCCTACCTGCGCTACCTTTATCTGGGTTGGTACAGCTAAAAATAGCAGTGTAGACATGGGGGACCAAGCCTCGGCCCAGGTTAACAAAGGAAGTAGGTACTGAGGGTCCTCAATGTGCTTATAGAGACCACACTGAGGCCTGTGCCACCACTTCTATGCTGTTATTGTTAGCCATGCTAGCACAGGAACAACTACCATGGGTCTGTCTACCCAGGTTTCAGTCACTCCGCAGATTGCGGCGTACACGCAGACTTAGCTAAAGGGAGGCATGCAGGAAAGTGGCAGGATAACCAGACTCTGAAAGACCCAAATTCCCCCAACATTATACACAAATAGACATTCACTCTAAGGTTGGATAACCTTGGTTTCATTTAAGTTTGTATCATTCTATACCAGTGAACAACAATATAAAAAATGGATGGTTTGAAACTCTCAGCCTTTCTCCTAGTTCCAGTCCTCAGTGCAATTTGAATTGGAGTAACTTTTCTTGCGTTATTCCATTTTGACCTGTGAAGTCAATGGGCACTACTCACATGAGTAGCTGCTCATTGGTGGGAGTCAGAGGTTCACAGTCTGCCTCCAATAGCCTATGTTTGGGGTGTTTGAAGAAAGAGTTTTGGTACAAACAGAAAAAAATAACTAGAATGATAATGGGATATGCCATATTCTCTGACAATGAAGATGTCACCTCAGATCTCAATATCATTGTCACTTTCAACATCCTTGTCTCACTGAGCAATTTTCATTTTGTTGAATACATTTTTTGAGGCAGAGTACTGGTCCAAAATAAACATACTTCTTAACAACCATAGCAAGTCACTGGTTAGAGGCAAAACAAAGATGGAGGCCTCAACCCCAATCAATTAAGGTGGGCAATTATAACACAGGTCATAGGACATCCCTGAATTAATTCTTCTTTGAATTAGATCATATCTTTTAGATCAGCCATAAATGATCTGCACAACAACATACTGGTGGCTGATATCGGATCAGATCATAAGTTTGTGCTGGCATCAATGAGGATGTCCTATGGCCTGTGTTATAATAGCCCACCTTAATTGATTGGTCTTGTTACAGTTGGTATGGCAACACCCATTTTTTCATGTTCTCTGTGTATCTATCTATCTATCTACTCTATTTTCCACTGTTTGCATCCGATGAAGTGGGTTTTAGCCCACGAAAGCTTATGCCCAAATAAATTTGTTAGTCTCTAAGGTGCCACAAGTACTCCTCGTTTTCTTTTGCTGATACAGACTAACATGGCTACCACTGTGAAACCTGTCACAAAGAGGAATACAATGCAGGGGTTTATTGCAAGATAAGACAATTGGGTGGGCCATATGTGCTGAAGATGTTGGCAGTGAAAGAAAAGCACAGGCAAATAATGAAAATGCAAAGAATAAGCAATGGAAAGAATATTTGAAGAACTGTACAAAGTGTAGAACATGGTAGATGAAACAGTCTTGGAGATGCTTCCCAGTACAAAATGGGGGAGAGCAGAAGTCGGAATTGTGATTAGAAGTAAAGATCTCAATAGAAAGTTTGAAAAAGAAAAGGGCACTGGGAAGTGACAACATAATGACAGAGCTTCTGCAAGCAGGCAAGAAACACAGGGTAAAAGTGAGACACAAGTTATTCAACAAGATTTACAAACGAGGAAGCACTGAGCGAATGGGGGGAAAAGAGATAGGAGTGAGTGCAAGAACTACAGAAGAATCAGCATATTTAGTGTGTGGAAAAAGGTTTCACCAAGAGATTGCAGAGGCGAATGAAGAGAAATGTGGAAGCAGAGAAGGAGGCCAAATTTAGACCAGGACAAAGTACAATGGATCAGCTGATTATGATAAGACATGTTGAAGAAGTAAACAGAACATAACCAAACCTGCTACAACTTCTCCATAGACTTCAAACAGGTTTTTGACAGCATTTGGCAGAAAAGGTTATGGCAAGTTTGGAGAATGTATGGCACCCCCAAGAAATTGATCAAGTGATAGACAACATCTACAGGATGTTGATGAATGGATCAGGAATATGTAGGAGTGAAACAAGGATGTATGCTATTGCCTGATTTGTTCATCTTGGTACTGGGAGCAGTAATATTGTAGCACTGAGGGATTAAATGGGAGGAATCATGTTACGTGGGAGGACAGTGAATAACCTTAGTTTTACAGATAATATTGACTTCATAGCACTGACCAAGGAGGACAGCAATTGGAAGATAAGAGGAACAAGTAGAGATCAAGGCCAAAGACAGAGACAAAGAACTAGAACAAGTGGGGGGAAATTGTGTACCTTGGAGGATTAGAATAAAAGATTATGAACTACGAAGATGATATAAAAAGAAGAATTGGACTAGCTGCTACTGTATTCAGAAAACTCTACAAGATCTGGAAGGCTAAAATTAAAATCAATGTATATGAGACAACTGTCCTACCAATACTGCTGTGTGGGTTAGAATGCAGGAGTGTGAGGAAAGCCAAGAAATGAAAGATATTGAATGCAGAAATGAACTGACTGAGGAGAATATGGAGAGTTTCAATGCTGCAGAAAAGAAAGAAAATGAAGTGATAAGAAAATGTTTAGGAGAAGAAATAACACTGTTACAGAATATTCAAGAAAGAGAACTGTAGGGGTTTGGACATGTGTCAAGAATGGAAACAGAAAGGATACCATACTTAAAGATACATACCAGAGTGCAAGAAACTGGAAATAGAGGAAGCCTAAGGATGCACTAGATAGACACAGTAAAGAATGACAGAACACAAAAGCTTTAAAGATGAATGAAGCCATGAAGCTGGTACCAGATAGAAAGTAATAGAAAGACTTACTCTGGCACCATCATCACTGCTGAGCTGATGGACGGGAATCAAAGTAGAAAACTATATCTTTTAGAAAAAATCTAATATTGATTTAAAATTTCCAGTGACAGTGAATCTACCACTATACTTGGTAAGTTGCTGCAATGGTTACTCTGTGTTCAAAATGTGCTCCTTATTTCTAGTCTGAATTTGTCTAGCTTCAGCTTCCAGATATTTATACCTTTGTCTGATAGACTGAAGAGCCCTCGGTTATCAAATTTTTGTTCTCCATATATTATTGACTTTAATCTAGTCACTCTATAACCTTTTATTTGTTGATTGATTGACACCAGGAGTTCAATCCGTTTCGGTTATCAGTAAAAGGCATATTTTCTGATCCTTTAACCATTCACATGACTCTTGTCTGAACCGTCTCCAATTTATCCAACATCCTTCTTGAATTGTGGAAACCAGAACTAGGCACAGTATTCTGGTAGCAGTCATAAATAAAGAGGTAATATAGCATCCCTTCTATGCAAGATTCACAAATTGTGAGAAATATTGGGTCTGCCAAGCATTAAGGTACAACTGGATTGAATTTAACAAATATGATATTTCTGTGAACAGCTCATGAAGATTATTCTTCAGATACTACAGTAATGTGGTGGGGGGCATGCAAGTAGAGAGATACTCAGCAGGATAAATTCATGGCTGGTGAAAATGAGCAAATTGATGGAGCAGCATGTGACTATGCCAATGGTGGATTTAGCTACTAGTCTGTGAAAAGCAACTCTGCCCTGTGAGCCAAAAGAAAGATTCTCTGTCATCCACTAGGAACTGTGCTAATCTTATCATAGAACTAATTTATGTATTAGGATCATTAATAAGAACATAGCTGCCCAAAGGGAAACATGCATGAAGTGTAGTTGTATCTATGTCAGTCCCAGGATATTGGAGGGAAAATAAAAGATATTACGTCACCCACCTGGTCCTCCAAAGTGAAATATGGTGACAGTTAACAGGGGGATTTGAACTAGACCCTTAAGAATAGGGAGTCGCTGAGGTTGAGAAGAACGGTGACTTGGTCAGGCCTCTTTGGTATGTGAAAGAGGAGATGGCCATATGGAGTAATCTGTGATGAAAGTCTGTGCCTTGAATAATGCAGAGTGGGGACTTGAGCCTGAATCTCTGATGTCCCTAGCCAGTGGCCTAATTATTTGGCCATGGAGAGTTTCTCACTCTCTTGCTCTTGTATTATGACCAGACATTATAGTTAAATACTGAGAACTTGTTAGGTTTGCTGTGCTGCCTGCTGTGAAGGGGAAGAAAACTGCAGAGAAAGCCAGGGCTGTGTGATAGGGGAAAGCATCTGTGTGAGACGCATCTCCTCTGTGCAGCTGCTTGCCTTGTGTCTATAAAATTATCCATGTGGACAATGGGCCATGCAGCAAAAATGATTAAAGAGAAGAAGAGAGTGGTGAGTAACTACTTCATGTGGTATGCTGCCAACCAGATCTATAAAAGATCTGCAGAAAAAATGTGTTGAACATAAAGACAGCACTAACTCCAAGTACTTTGTGATCTTCCCATGGAACCATGAGGCTCACCAGCTGCTGCTCTGGCTGTGCTGCCATGGCAGGTGATGGTGGGGCTGGAGACCACCATTAAGGGACATTTCAATGCAGAGCTCTGTGGAGGCCCCAGGACTGATGAATCAGACCCCCAGAGAACTACAACTTCTGTATATTTTCTGGCCCTGCTTTCTAAATGGTCCTGTGGACTTGGGCTCTGGAGGGGGAAAGGGAGTATGAATCCACCTCATGATTATGAGGTTCCTGTGGTTTAGAATCTTCATCATTATGAAGGAATTGCTTTTAGGAGATAAGTATGTAGTGGAGTGTATGTCATGCATGTTGCTTTATGGTTGGCGGACAGTTTGGATAAGTAATGACAAGAAGCACAGAGGAGTTAGGTTGTCTGGAGAGAGAAGGCACAGCATTTTAATTACCTGTGTTTGTTCTTAGCTCAGTCTGACTGCTCAGTCCTCTGGAAACATCTAGTTCAAACTGGGCATGCTCCAAAGCTTAATACAGTAATTAACATAGTCATTCCCATACTGACATGGCAAATGTCCATACAGGGCATATTTTCATAAGTTAAATAATTTATAACCAGTCCTTATATCTTGTTGTAACTACCCTGAAGAATGAATGAAGTTGGTTCTTTTCAGCATATGAGTTGTTTTTTGTTGTTGTATGGATACATTGCTGGTTATTCTTAAAGGTACAGTATAGTCTTTTATTGCTCTCTAACAGTATTGGGCTACATTTTCCCCTGTAGAAGAAAAACCTACATAAGAAGTCAGGAAACTCTGAGTTCCCATTGCTGGGGTTTTGTCTACATTGGCCCGCATTTTCCCCTAATGAATCTTACCTTTTTTTCTCCCTCTAGGTTACCTTTTTTTGTGCCTTTTGTATTATATCTGTTCCCTCAGTCATGTTCAGAACTCCTCCCATTAGGGTATCCTCACTGGACCAACGGAGCTATGCCAATTTACACAAGCTGAGGATCTGGCCCTGAGTGTTGAATCTATGGAGTCTATTTACTGGACTTTTTGCTGGCATTTCAATGCTGAAAATTACATGTGTACATGTCTATAGAATATCATTTTGAACTTAGTACTATAGCTTGCTGACCCAATCAAATGATTTCAAAACATAAACATAGATCATCACATGACACTGTGGATGATTTTGCAGTGTAACCCAAGGCCATTTGCTTTAATTAGGGTCCTCTGAAAGAGGGATTCAGGAGCAGATGATCAAAGCACAATTAAACACTCTTTCCCTCCTCTCACAACTCTCTTTTTGTCTACCTTCTCATGTTTCTGTTTTCTTTTTCCTGTATCTTCCCAGAGCAATGGTGGTGAATGTTAATGATTCAATATTTGGTTCTACTCCATCCAATCATTTTTAGAAAATTAAGCCCCATACACTGTATAGTTTAAGCGTAATGAGACATTTATACTAATGAATAATAATGATTTACAAATGAACTCCGCTTCTGATTAGCTGCGGACATATCACTGCCTGGTTGGCAAAGAATAATAAAAGAAAATAGATAAGGTGCAATGGCTTTTTTTTTTTTTTGATCATTTATCGTAGTCAAGAGAAGCAAGTTAGGAAAATCATACAGCACAGGGAGTAGGCAAGGAAAAATAAATTAATGTCTGCACAACTCTGCTATTTTAAAATGATGTTTTCATAAGCAGGTCTGCATTAAGAAATGATGGTAGGTGATATTTCTGTTTAGTCAGAAGTGACAGAGCCATTTTATTTCATAAGCAGTCAACAGTACACACAACCCCAATAAAAATAACAACCAACCAGCAAACCAAAATCAGCGATAAAATTAGATTAACATAGTGAGGAAAGAGAGTCTGAGGATTATGGAGCAGATTTTGATCTCAGTTCCACTGCTCACAAGGAGTCTGGCAATGGTTGTGTTTCTCAGTTCAGCTGGGTGAGAAAGTAAAGATTGAGTGACACTTTTCATGCTGATAGATCTCTTTTGCTGAAGCAGCACTTCCTTCCTTGGAGCAGGTTGCTTTAGAAAGAATTTTATGATTTTTTTTTCAAGCACTGTGACTTACCATTTCTGGAAATAAAATTTAAAATACAGTTATGTCCCCAGGGTAGCATTTCAACATGTTAGGGACTTGGAGCCAGTGCCTGCAGCACGACAGTCAATGGGAACATGATGAAATGTTTAATTCTGCTTGCTTTACTCGCTCAGATAGTCCTATTGATTTCAGTGGGATTTCATGTGAACAAAGGGGCAGGATTTGGTATGTTTTAATTTATGATTTAATACTCAGGTACAGCTGGGCTTCCAAAGTCACATTGTGGGTAATCTATATTAAAATCATCTGCCAAAGACAAATCAAAAGTGGCCAGTCCAATATTTCTTGCAAACTAAAGCTCTTCTTATTTAGATGAGAGTTTTAAGCATGCAAGGATTATGCTCCAAGAGTACATAGCTGTTACTATGGGGATCACAAGATGGCTTCATAATTGTTGCAATGCAATGTACTGAGGATGAAATATTGCTGACAGTTAAGAGCAGTAGAAAAAGTGGGTCTGAATGTCCTTTCACTGGTACTTGTATAAATGAGAGGACTATCAGGCCCTATATTTTGTTATTTTAATGGACTGGAATTCACAACAAGTTTGGGTTTTCAAATGTACAAATAAATATGGAGGATATATTGGTGGATTTTGATTCAGACACAATGACAGCAAAGGACAAAGCCTACATTGCAAGCTGTACAGGAAAAAAACAAGATGACTTAAATGACAGCATCTATATAAATGCAAGAGGAGCTATTGCAGTACAACATGTCAAAAATATGGAAAGAAATAATGGTGTATGCAGACAGGAAAATGTACGGTGCAAACAAACTTGAATCTGGTAATTTTAGAGTCCACATATTTTGCTGTTTTCTGCTGAAACCAAATTTTCATATTAAGAAAATGTGTCTAGCAAATTCCTTACCTTTCAGCCATGTGATCACTATCACAGATCACGGTGAGCACCTTTCTTGACCACCCGCTATCACTGCTGTGAGGGGAATCTCTGCTTGACTGTTTTATGCTCCTGAAACCTGAATGGAGTCCAGCCACTTCCCCAATCTCAGGGTCCCTAGGCTCACTCTTAGGATGCATACCTTCTATCTGGCACCCCCATTTTAAGTGTTGGAAACTGCTGTCCAAGCACTTAGTCCTTCTGGGCACAGCACTGAACCTTCAGACTCCCCAGTACTCGATCATATCCTTTTCCCAGAAGTCCACCTAAAATCAGGAGCTTTTCAGTTTTAACTCCGGCAGGGGAACACAATATTAGTGAAGCAGTCAACACGTGCACATGTTGCCCGGTTTAATATCTTTATGTTCTTTACTTAACAGATACTCACAGGAGATTGCTAATCAAACAAAACAATAAAGCATCCTAAATACAGTGTCCCTCAGTAGCTCACCCTTCCCTTGGTGGTCCTTAGGGGATCTTCTGTGTTCTATTAGACAGACAGGGTCTTCCACCCTTTTGCCTATTTTCTGCCTCCACTGCAGGCTCCCACATCTTAATCTGGTGCAAAATGTCTCTTTCTCAGTTCCACCCTGTGAGTCCCTTTATAGACTCCTGCTGGAGTCATCACCTGCTGCTTTTATTCAGCTTTTTGCAGTTTTTCCACTTCTCTCAAACTCTTTTCCCTTCAGACAAGGGGAGGAACTGTCTTCTCCCACCTACAGCAATCCCATTATTCCAAGGTGTTTTACTTTGAATGGATGATCTTTGAGCGCTGATCACTCACTCTTGTCTCTAGCCTGGGAGAGACATGAAACAACCCTGCTAAGTCAGGCTGGATTCACATACACTTAGGCTTTCAATGACACAGTAATGTCATGACACCATTTCATTAAATCATCCACAATTCAGAGAGACCCTCCCCACTTCAGCTTTATGAGCGAGATTGTGATGATCTGTTGTGTTCTGTTACCCCATTGTCTCCAGGTAAACAACAGGGACAACAAAACTCCCCCCCCACCCGCTTTTTCTCACAGTCCAACACCTAAACAAACTGAGTGGTGCTTGAGTCATTTAAAACTAGATTGCACTGAGAACTCCTGCTGTCTTGAGAAATGAAAGACTGTTCCCTTGTATGCAGAGAAAACAATCCTTCATTGAACAAGATGAACTGCCTCTTCATCTCTGCTGTTTATGATTCTATCATATGATTCTGTAAATACGTACTATAGTCTTCGAAATGGAAACAAATCTGCTGACTGACAAAAATTGCAAATGAAATGCCTTGTGGTTTATGAAGGAATTCAGCACCAGGTGGTAGCCAGCATTTCCAGTTACCGCTACCGATCTGAATGCCATCATGTGACTATCCACTGCTGCTGACAAGATTTAAATGGGAAGATTAGCCCTCTGGGGCTAAATTTATGACCAGATTTGGGCTGTGTTGTGACAGCAAAATATCAGTGTTTGCTATTTTGCTACTTTCCCAGGCCATCGTGAATTTCACCCTCTTAATCCTAACAATGTATAGTTATTACAGAAGATATATTTTAGTCCCTTGTGTTACCTCAATTAATTGTTGATCTCAACACTAAGGTAAGGCATCTGTAGTGGAAGACAGTGAAAGAAGATGGGATCTATTTGCTACTGGAGAGTGCAAAATAGCACACTTGAGGCAATAGTGAGGAGGCGTAAACAAAGAAGTTCATAATATAGGATAGGGAGCAGGACATAGGAATGGTGGAGGTGAGCTGGAGAGTTAATGTTAAGCCCAGTATCGTGATCAATGGAACTAGAGGCAGAGGGCCAAGTTTCCCTGATGTTCAGCAGCTAGTAGTGTGAGCCATGGAACTCAGTTTGAAACCCCCTGAAGCCCTGGATTTTGCAGACAACTGCAGCAACATGTGTTCCAAAGAAGACTAATAAGAACATAAGAATGGCCATACTGGTCAGACCAATGGTCCATCTAACCCAGTATCCTGTCTTCTGACAGTGGTCAATGCCAGACTCTTCAGAGTGAATGTACGGAACAAGGCAATTTCAAGCGATCCATCCCTGTTGTCCAATACAGCTTCTGGGTTTGGGGACACCCAGAGCATGCTGATGCATCCCTGACCTCTTGGCTAATAGCCATTGATACACCTATCCTTCATGAATTTATCTAATTCTTTTTTTTAACCCAATTATACTTTTTGGCCTTCACAACAACCCCTGGCAATGAGTTCCACAGGTTGACTGTGCCTTGTGTACTTCCTGATGTTTGTTTTAAGCATGCTGAGTATTAATTTCCTTGAGTGACCCCTAGTTCTTGTGCGATGTGAAAAACAAATAAATAACACTTCCTTATTCACTTTTTTCACAACATTCATGACTGCATAGACCTCTATCTTATCCCCCCTTAGTCACCTCTTTTCTAAGCTGAACAGTCCCAGTCTTTTTAATCTCTTCTCATATGTAACCTACCCCTTCCATACCCCTAATCATTTTTGTTGCCTTTCTCCAACTGTACTTTTTCCAATTCTAATATATCTTTTTTGAGATGGGGGGGGGAAGGACACCAGAATTTCATGCAGTATTCAAAGTGTGGGTGCATCAGGGAGTTATAAAATGTCAATATGATATTTTTGCTCTTATTATCTATCCCTCTCCTAATGGTTCCTAACATACTGTTCGCCTTTTTGAGTGCCAGTGAACATTGAGCAGATATTTTCAGATAACTATCCACAATGACTCCAGGATCTCTTGCTTGAGTGGTAACTGCTAATTTAGACCCCATCATTTTATATGTATAGTTGGGATATTTTCCAATGTGCCTTACTTTACTTTTATCAACATTGATTTAATCCAGGGGTTCCCAAACTTGGTTCATGGCTTGCTCAGGGTAAGCCCCTGGTGGGCTGAAAGATGCTTTGTTTTCCTGAGTGTCTGCAGGTGCGGCTTCTCGCAGCTCCCAGTGGCCACGGTTCACAGTTCTCGGCCAATGGGAGCTGTGGGAAGTGGTGGCCTGGCCCACGCCGTTTCCCGCAGCTCCCATTGCCCAGGAACGGCAAACTGCAGCCACTGGGTGCTCCAAGCGGCCGTACCTGCGGATGCTCAAGTAAACAGTGCGTCTCATGGGCTTACCCTGAACAAGCCATGAACCAAGTTTGGGAACCCCTGATTTAATCTGTCATTTTCTTGCCCAGGTACCCAGTTTTGTGAAAGCCCTTTGTAACTCTTCATAGTCTATTTTGGACTTTTACTAGCTAGAGTAATTTTGTGTTGTCTGCAAACTTTGCCATCTCACTGTTAGCCCCTTTTTCCTGATATTTTATGAATATGTTGAATAGCACTGGTCCCAGTACAGATCCTTGGGAAACTCCACTATTTACCTCTCTCCACTGTGAAAACTGATAATTATTCCTACCATTTGTTTTCTATTTAACCAGGTACTGATTCGTATTTGCTTAAGAGACTGCTTAAGAGACTTTGGTGAGGGCCCTTACCAAAGCCTTTCTGAAAGTCTAAGTACACTATATTGACTGGATAACTGATTTCCACATGCCTTTTGACACCCTCAAAGAACTCTAATAGATTAATAAGGCATGATTTACGTTTACAAAAGCCATTTTGACTCTTCCCCAACATATTGTGTTTATCTATGTGTCTGATAATTCTATTCTTTACTATGGTTTCAACCAATTTGCCTGGTACTGAAGTTAAGCTTACCAGCTTGTAATTGGCATGATTGCCTCTGGTGCCTTTTAAAAAAAATGGTGTTACATTATCGATCTTCCAGTCATCTGGTACAGAAGCTGATTTAAATGATAGGTTACATACCACAGTTAGTAGTTCTTATTTATTTATATATAGCAATTTCATATCTCAGTTCCTTCAGAACTCTTGGGTGAATACCATCTGGTCTTAGTGTCTTATTACTGTTTAATTTATCTATTTGTTCCAAACCTTAACCCAAGCCCTGGAAGGACTGCCTGGATGAAAATAATTGCAGATATTTTCATTGTAGGTGAAGAAAACAATTATACAGAAGCTGAATGAGACCTGTCATAAAACTACAAGCCTTTCTACAGTGAGGCAAGGGCAAGAACATAAAATTCAGCCCAGAATAAATGCAATTCACACAGCATGAGGTGATATACATTGGACATCTACTCACACCAGGGGGACTGAAAGCTGATCCCAACAACATCAAAGTAGTCAGAAACGTGCCAGTTCCAGGTGATGTGAAAGGGATTCAGTGCTTCATAAGATTGATACATTTTCTGTCCACACCTGCTTTCAATAGCAAAACCATACGTCATCTCACAAGGCAGGATAATGAATGGGACTACGCAGGTCCCTAACAGTAAGAATTTGACATGCTGAAATAAATGATGAAACACTGATGCTCTAGTGTGATGCATCAGAGAGAGGATGGGATGTAGTTCTTTTGCAGGAGACTGAACAAGGATACATCCAATCAGGAAAAAAAAGAACATCTAGTTGTGGTATTTGGAGTGGAGTGATTCCATTGGCAATCTGTGACCACCCAATGATAGTTCAAACAGACCACAAACCCCTAGAAACCATTATGGCAAAACCACGTCTTAGTGCTCCAAAGAGATTGCAGTGCACATTGATTGCAGTGCACATTGGGGGGGTTGGACTAGATGACCTCCTGAGGTCTCTTTCAACCCTAATCTTCTGTGATTCTATGTACCTCCAGCTCTAAAGATAGAGATTAGATAGCATTCACGAAGATTACTGGTGTACAGGATTATGGGGTGTTAGCTGATATCCTGCACAGAACACATATACCCATCATCAGTGAGCAGGAGGAAGGGGATCAGGATGCTACAGTATCTCCCAGTTTCAATAGCAAAGCTGATGAAAATCAAAGAAACTACAGAAAAAGACATCAACTACAGATGGTAAAAATAGTGATACAAACAGAATGTCCAGAACACAAATGCCAAGTACTGGTAGGAGTAGACCCCTATTTTCAAATTAAAGATGAGCTGATTGTGCAGGATGGAATCATATTTTGAGGACTGAGAGCAGTTTTTCCCTGCTCTCTTTTGTAAAGATATCATACAAAAATACACAATTCATACCTGGGCATTGACAGCTGTCTTAGATGGGCTCAGGAGTACGTTTGCTGGCTGGGAATGAACAGACAACTACTCATCTTGATAGAAGGAGCCTCCTTCCGGGTGGCTGATGCCAGAAGCAAATCAGTGATCAATGATTGGTACACTGAAGGTCTGCTTTGCAAGATATGGCATTCTGGGCACTGTATTCACCAACAGTGCACCCCAGTTTCTCTTGGAAGTATTCAAGAACTTTTCAGGCAAATGGGATTTTAAACACTGCACCTCCTTGCCAGCATGTCCACAGAGTAATGGTAGGGTGAAATAAGCTGTGAAAACAGCGAAGACACTGTTGTATAATGCTGTTTCCTCTGGATCAGACCCTTCATCAGCACTTTTGACAGATAGGATTACCCCAGCATAGGGCTGCCAAAACAGTCCAGCACAGGCATTGATGAGAGGAAGGACCAAAATCCTACTATCTATGAGAGGAGATCTGTTGTGGGCAGAAGCATGGCCATCTCCTCTCAGCAGTATCTCCAACAATCAGAGAACTCAGGCACTAGAGTACTCAGACCAGGACCTACTAGCCCTGGAGAATCCTGTGAGGATCCAGCCATTGGAGACACACCACAAGGAGTGGATGAAAGGAGTCATGAGGAGTGTAGCAGCACCCCCATCAAATGAGGTGATGTCATAAATATAAAGGGAAGGGTAACCACCTTTTTTGTATACAGAACTATAAAATCCCTCCTGGACAGAGGCAGAACCCTTTCACCTGTAAAGGGTTAAGAAGCAAAGATAACCTCGCTGGCACCTGACCAAAATGAACAATGACGAGACAAGTTACTTTCAAAGCTGGAGTCGGGGGGAACAAAGGCTCTGTCTGTCTGTGTGATGCTTTTGCCGGGAACAGATCAGGAATGCTCTTCAGAACTTCATTAAGTTAGTAAGTAATCTAGCTAGAAATGCTTTAGATTTCCTTTTGTTAAATGGCTGGTAAAATAGGTTGGGCTGAATGGAATGTATATTCCTGTTTTTGTGTCTTTTTGTAACTTAAGGTTTTGCCTAGAGGGATTCTCTGTGTTTTGAATCTGATTACCCTGTAAGGTATTTACCATCCTGATTTTTACAGAGGTGATTATTTTCCTTTTTCTTTAATTAAAAGTCTTCTTTTAAGAACCTGATTGCTTTTTCATTGTTCTTAAGATCCAAGGGTTTGGGTCTGTGTTCACCTGTACAAATTGGTGGGGATTTTTATCAAGCCTTCCCCAGGAAAGGGGGTGTAGGGCCTGGGGGGATATTTTGGAGAAAGACGTCTCCAAGTGGGCTCTTTCCCTGTTCTTTGTTTAACACGCTTGGTGGTGGCAGCATAGGGTTCAAGGACAAGGCAAAGTTTGTACCTTGAGGAAGTTTTTAACCTAAGCTGGTAAGAATAAGCTTAGGGGGTCTTTCATGCAGGTCCCCACATCTGTACCCTGGAATTCAGAGTGGGGAAGGAACCTTGACAGGTGACTACACAAGAGGGACATGTGTTCTGAAGCAACAAGACCCCATAGACATTATACCTAGAGAGAGCCAACAGAGATGAAATCATTACACAACAGAGGGACTGAGAATCATTCAGAGGCCAACCCCATAAAGAGAGAGGAGACTTCACAGGGAGAGCTTGCTCGACTCTGAGACAGGTGATAGGGGGACTAATAATTCACTTCTGGTATGGTCACCTGCTGAGAAGACCAAACTATCTCAAAGACTATGTAACCACCTGAGTCTGCAGTAAACATAAGACTCCCACTTGGCTATCTGCTAGCAACTTCTGGATGAAGGGACAGGTGGTGGGGTGCCTAGGGGGTGAATTATTTGTTTTTAATGTTTATATTAAAATGTTTGTAAAATAGGGAAGATGTTACTGAGGAGACAGCAGGGTGCAGGGGGTGGAAGCAACTCAGCCACATGGACAGAGCTGCATACAGGATTTGATAAAGTTATACTTGTTCAACTTAATCTGAATTCCACTTCACTCTTTATTAATTAAATAAGTTTGGCATAATTTAAAGTGGACTGCCTCTAAAGAGCCAGTACAGACAAGACCTGCAGGAGCAGTGCAAGAGACCCCAGTCCAAGGTACTGATGTGCCATTGAACTCTGACCTCCATGGTTCATTCTTATGCTGAATCATGTTCTGGCCTCTCTGCTGATAATGATGATTATCCAACTGTGGTTTTGGTAATGTGCTCTGAGGCCACAATATCACTTCATGAAGGCCACTGAGCAGCCAAAAGATCAAGCCTGAGCTGGATTTGAACTAATGACCTGTGGTAACATTTTAAAAAGCACTTAAGTGACTTATGTGCCAGAGTGCCATGTTCAAAAGTGACTTACTGATAGATTTTAAAAGGTATTTAGTCACAAATATGCAGAAAGGTGTCTAGCAGGATTTTTAAAAGCACTTGTATGCCTGGAGTTATTATACCTATATGCTCTTGAGAGTCCTCCTTTAGGCACCTAATACCTTTAAAAACTGTCTGTTAGGTTGGATCCTCAGTCATATTAAAAGCAATGGGATTTAGGCTCCTCGGTGACTAATTCACTTTTGAAAATGGGATTTAGGATCCTAAGTCACTTACGTGTTTATGAAAATATATCGCTAGAAATGAGGTGTTTTCTACAACATTATTAATCTCCTGTGCCCTTTTGTTCCCTTATATAATTTGAATTAACAAATAAAATATGAAGGTATGCAGTTTAAGTAATATGACAGTACTGAAGCAGGATATATGTGCTGCAATAAAATAGTAAGAAACAAATGAAGGTTGCAATTGATATTCATCCTGGATAAATCAAAATAGATAATAGGACAATAGAGGCCAATGTACTTATGAAGGGATATAAAAACTGGAACAGGAACAAGCAGTAAACTTTTTTTCTTTTTCCCCCTGAGCACCTTGAACAATATAGAAATACCCTGGTTGCTGCAGAAAAACAGATAGGGGTCATTTCTTAGTCCCCTATTATCTGACATCCAGAGGTCTTTGAATGACCAAGGTTAAAAGCCCCATTCATTCTCCGGCTACCACCCCTGTAGGGAACCAGCTGAGGGCTATTTCCATCAGGCCCAGAACACCTAATATCTAGAGGTCCTTGAGAGAGAAGGATTTAACCCTCCTCCCCCTAAGTCTCCAGTCAATGCCATTGCAAGGAACCAGATGGGGGCTATAAACATCAGACTTTACCTACGTGACATCTCAGGACTACCTATTTTCTGTTTCCACTTATCTCTTCGTAGTTGTGGTAGATGGGGGAGAATATTTTCTTCTTATCCTATTTAAGATGAGCTACTTTTTTTCTTATTAGCCTTTGAGACTTCCCTGTCATGAGGCCCATTATAGAGACACACTTCTATTTTAAGGTAAAACTTATCTTTTATCTTTGTGTCTCTAACAGAGAATCTCCCCACCTCCCTCATATTATGCCACCAGTGTGAGGCAGAAAAGAAGGTGGCTTGTATAAGTCTCTCTTACTTTTGACTATATTGTGATTAGAGCTAATAAAAAAAATGTTCAAAACTTTTTCTAACTGAGAATAGCTTTTTTTTTTTTGGTCAAAATGAAATTTCTTCTGGAAAAGAGTGCTTTTGGGGGTTGCACTGAAAAGCAAAATAAAACAAAACACCAACACAAACCAAAAACCAAAAATGTTGCTCTTTTGTCAACTGAGAAACGACTTTTTTTTTTCAACCGGAATCTGAAAAATTTGTAATATTCGGTTGCCAGTCCCCTTGCCCCTCCCCACCAGCCCAATTTGGCTTTCAGCTTTTAAACGAAAAAATCCAATAAAAATTTCAATGAAAATTAAAAATGTTTAGTTTTCATCTAACTTTTTTCTGGGAAAAAAACATTCCCAATTAGCTCTAATCATGATCTGAAACAGGCCTAATAATGTGAGGGAGACGTTCTTTTACCTCTGTCCTCTGCACGATCAGTGACTTTAGAGGCACTTAGGAGTAAGACTCTGCCACCCTTATTCAGTCTGAGTCCTACTTTATTCCATGAAGAGTCTTGTTCGGCCAGATTTGGATGCTCTTATTTACAATGAATTGAATCTGAGTGTCATTGAATGGGACTACTCACTTAGTAAAGGTGGCAGAATCTGCTGCTAAAGGCTAGATTGTGTAGACCTCATGCTGGAGACCACTTACTCAAAGGAGTGGCCCTTCAATGAGAGTGCTCCTGTGAGTAAATGCTCACTAAAGCATTGAACAATCTAGTCTTAAGTCAGCAGCCTAGAAATCCGGTTCCAGTTCTTCACCATGTATCACTTCCAGTGTTTAAAGGGAGATGGTTTTCTCTGAAATAAGAATTCTTCAAAGTAAAGTTGACATATTTGAGTTTAAATTAAATGCTGTTTCAAATAAAATTATAAATTGAGACAATGTGCTAGGAATATGGAAGAAAAAGTCAACGACATGTTAATCCCAAAGATTTTTTTCTGTTCAAAATTATAGCCCTAAAGCTCTAATAGTAGCACTTAGCAAAGGTGATGTGCTTGTTCACTGTAAACTAGAACTTGTGGAAAACTTTATTCAATCTACAAATATTTGGATTTATGTTTTCCCTAAATATTACTACAAAGGCCCTAGCAGTTAAAGTTTCAATTATTCCAGCTATATCATTCACTATTTACACCAACTGAAGCTCTGACCATAGGCAGTGTGCAATACCTTAGAAAGTGCAGCTGAATTCCCTTCTCTGGGTTTCCAGACATCAGCTGTTTCCTTAAACTTTCTTTAATTGAAGATGATTGATAAACATTTCAAAATGCCTCTTAAGAGCCTAAATTTCATTTTCCAAACTGACTTGTAGACTTAGGAGCCTAAATGGCATTGGAAGTCTCTATACGACAAGCACCTAAGACACTAAGGCCTTACACTAAAAAGTTAGGTCAATCCAGCTACGTCACTCAGGAGTGTGACAAATCCACAATCTGAGCGACATAGTTAGGCCAACCTAACTCCCAGTATAGACAGCGCTAGGTCGACTGAAGAATTCTTTCATCAACCTAGCTACCACCTCTTGGGGAAGTGGGTTACCTACGCCATTGGGAGAACCCCTCTCATCAGTGTAGGTAGTGTTTACCCTGAAGTGCTACAGTGGCATGGCTGCAGTTGTGTCAGTGTAGCATTTTGGGTGTAGACAAGCCCTTGGGTACTTTTGAAGTTACTCAGTAATTCATATATTTTAAACAATGATACTGCAAAGTCTTTTTTCACCATCGTGGCTTAATAAAATATAGAACTCCTTTATTGTAGGTGAATTAATGGATTCTGGTGTGTGTGTGTGGGGGTGGGAGAGAATCCAATATATTTTTTCCTCACTAAACACCTGTAATGTCATCTAATCTTTTATTTTTTCAATACTATACATTTCTAGGTGTTGTTTTCTGTTAGGCCAAGAATCTCTAAACCACACTCTTAAAAATGCTAGATAAAAATGCCTTTATTTTTTCAACACATAACTGTCTGTATGATGCTTACTTTGGTTACCTTGTCTCATAGGTTTTAATATGCTTTTTAAAAAAAGACAATTCTTATTATTATTTGATGACTGAATTTTATTTTTTGAAATAAGTCATATTTGTTATTATTTCTATAGGTTAAAAAGAATAAATGGGGAAGGAGTAAACAGGCATTGCGTTCCTACAGCCAACAGAAATTCTTATTGGTGCAAATTGCTACACTTTTTACTATAGCAAATTACTATTTACAATAATTGTGACATACTCAATATGAGTTAGATTTTGTCACAAGGACACAGCCTGTTGTAAAGAGTGGTACATAGTTTTAACACTCTAGAAGCATCTCAGGAAGGCACAGTCCCTTTCCTGCTTTCCACCCCCCTCACCAGGGATAGTAATTTACTGCTGGCCCATGCTGAGCAGTAAGTGAGGATTCTGCCCACTCTTCATGCCCCTGCTCCAAGGAGAGAGTAAACAGGAGCATAGGTACATTTACTCTCGCATGTCCAGAGTCAGGGGAGCAGAAAGGATGTTCTGAGTGGGCATGTAGTTCAAGTCGTAATCTAGGCCTATGAAAATTTAATGCATATAGAACGCATCTATAAAAAATGAAAAGATGGACCAAATTCTGCATTCATTTACCAATGTACATTCCCATTTATAGACTACCGGAGCTTCTGGTTCTGTTTACTGATATTCTTCTAGAGGGTCAATAAGTTTGACTTCTAGACAAATAAAAGCAGGTTAAAAAGTTGAAAACGACAGCAGATTGTCTTTAAACCTGAATTGTATGTGTTGTCTGCATACACGTAGACACATGCACTCACAGCTGAATATATATTATATATATATATATAATATATATTCAATTATCAACAGTTTCCCATAATATATTCATTTTAATTACGATTTACCATTTTTGTTTCTCATTTATATAGTAAACAGAGGATCATTAATGCATCTCTCTAGAGAGCTATGAGGATGCTATATTATTAGAGATGTTATATTGTCATGCAGATGGTCCTTGGTCTAGCAGGCTTGACTAAAGTGTATTTGTGCTCCTAATTAACTATAGAATAACAACACCAATTGCTTGGCTGTGTTTGAAACCTTCTGTTCGCATATGTTTCAATGTGATGTTTATTCACAAACAATACTTGGATGTTTTGGTGGCCTCAGAACAGCATTCAGATAGGTACTAAAGTTGGCAAGAGTTAGTCTTGTCGGACTTGTCAGACTATCAGAACACATTAACTACCTTCAGGAAGCATTTCCTTAGCCTATCATTGATTGAAGGGTAAAGTCTATGACTGTAGTCTGCAAATATTTCCTGGCAGTAATTCAATATATCTGGAGCTCACGTTTCTGTAATGAACTGCAACTGTAACTTCTTGCTAAACTAAGCTGGCTCTCAAGTTCATTATGGAAGTCTTTAAGAAACAAGGCTACCATGATCCTTACTCAACTCTTTAAAAGATTAGGAGTAAATTAAATGCTGGCACACAAGGTAAATTAGAACATCAAATGATACTGGAATAATAAACTTTAAACAGTGTACCAAATTACGTTTAGCATGCAAAAGGCAAGATATGCAAATTAAGCCCAAGACACCATGCTACTGCTGTGCATATAATTGTGTGAAAAGTAATGGGACATGGATATATTTATAGCAGTTCTGAAGTTATTTGACTGATTCCTGTGTAGGTAGCCTCCAGGAGTACATTAAGGCAAATGCTGACATATGGTTTAATCCTGAATTTGAAAACATATACTGTGTAACTACTGCATTTAAAATCAACCAACCAACCAACCCACAGTTCACATATGTTTATTCACTGATTAGGTGCTCAGAAGAACAGGACTTTTCTCTTTGATGTTACTTCACCTGGTTTAAAAGCTGCCTGTATGACTCATAACCAGATGGTCCTTGCTTTTTGTGCCAGTGTGCGAAGACAGGGCGGGAAAAAGGCCTGAGTTAGGCTTCCTATACAATGAATGGAGGGAGATAAGTGCCTCAGAATGGGACCCACAAAAGCCAGCATGCTAATGGCTTCCTGTCTAAACTAACCAACGGGAGATGCTAAGGCCATGGATATTTCCTAAGCCCCAACCCTCGGGGAATTAACCCTTTCTTGGCTCAGTGGTTAGGGTACTCACCTGGGATGTGAGAGACCCCTAATTCAAGTCCCTCCTCCCCTCTACCTGAGGTGGAACAGGAATTTGGACACAGATCTGCTACCTTTCAGGTGTGTGCTTTAACTATATGGCTATAGGACATTCTGATGTGGGGTTTCAGAGTAACACCTGTGTTAGTCTGTATTCGCAAAAAGAAAAGGAGTACTTGTGGCACCTTAGAGACTAACCAATTTATTTGAGCATAAGCTTTCGTGAGCTACAGCTCACTTCATGTGGGGAATACCTTCAGTCTCACCTGTTGAAGCTGTTCCATTGTGGATAAATAATTAATAAATCAATTGGAGCAGGAGGACTGGATCCTGCATCTTCCACGTGAGCCCTCTAACCACCAGGCTGCAGAGTAATTCTTATGCTTGTGCTTCCTCTCTCTCATTGTGGCCCAATGATTCGTTCATTATTAATTTACAGTGAAGCAGCTTCAACAGGAGAGACTGAAGGAACTCCCTACATCAGAATATCTCATAGCCTAATGTCAAATCAAATACAATTTTATTAGGTTGCATATGACATATATCTTTGTGAATACAAAAAGAAAAACAAACACAATCTAAAAAACCACCACCATCTATATAATAGATTAAAATGTGGATTATAGCTTAATAACATCTTCTTTTTGTCACAATGCTAAAAGGACAAAAACGTTCAACAGATTCCATTTCTGCCAGTAATTGAGAAAATACTAGAAACCATTATCTTTTGAGATGGTGATATATTTTTTTTTAATAAAAAAGAGGAAAAATCCAGCATCCCCTGAAGCTGGAAAATTATACAACTCAAAAAATAAAGAGGTTGATCTTCCAACTCTCCATATTTACTTGGGCAAAAATGAAGATGTGAAGGAACTTTCCCATATCTACCTTTAAGGACCGCAATTTCCATGGTTTGGAATCTTAACTGAGTATATACCTTACATAAATGAGGGTTTGATAACTTGTTTAAAAACATGGGCCATCTTCATAGCAGAAAACGAAAAAGGAAATTTAGAATCACATTTTATAGACAGATCTTCTTGTTGGATAATATCTGTTACTGTCTGTTTGAGTAGCTGATTACATTGATTAAAAGATTATTGACAATAAGTGAGTAATGGAAAAAAACCAACCAAGTTATAATAAATTGGAGGGTCTTATACCATCAAAATAAGGAGTAGACAGGTTGTTCCTCCATCTCCTGAAAGCAAAGATGGGGCAACCTATGATCTAATAAAGTACAGATCTCAGACCAAAATTTAAGAAAAGCACTGTAAGCTCTACTACTTACAAAAAACCACCATTCTTGGCACATAAAAAGGAGACAAGGTTAGAATTTGGGAGAATTAAAAGTCTCCTCAAAAAATTATTTTGAACAATCTTAAGGCTGAAGTTTGGCCCTTATCCACATTTCAGCCCCATAGAGCATCTGTGATATTATTTTAGCATTAAAAATTCCTAATACTGGGGCAGCTCTGTTTCGATCATATAAGCAGGTAAAACAGAGCATCTCTTGAGTTAAGGGTCTTTTGTTTCAAATCTTTATGACGAGGGGATCAATGACCCAAATGATTAAACTTCAGGTTGTAAAATCTGGATTAAATATTACATGCCACATAGAACAGATTAATAGAACTGTGTATGAAGTAGAATTTTTTCAGTCCTCTTTTTTAAAAAATGCAACTATGATACTAGACTACCAGCTAGATGGAATCCACCCAGAATTGTTAATGACAATACATAATTGAGTCAAGGCTGGGGATCACCAATCAAGATTCTGCTGAAAAACTTTCATGGGGAGAAAATCTTTTTTCTATGGTTGGGCTAAAAGAAATGACTGGGTTTTATCTGCCTGTCACTGAAGACCAGAGTGGTAAATCAACTCAGTAGAATTAAATAAAAAAAACTTGTTGGGGGGCAGGGAGGGATAAATACCTGGCTAAAATATGCTTTCCAAGCTTCATCATTAATTCATAAGTGGGGTATATCTACCAGAACCTGAGACCAGTATCTTCCAAAATGTGGAAAAATGTTTAGCTTTAGCTGCTGTTTCAAAATCCTTCCACAAGGATCTAAGATATCCTTGTTTTTTTATGATATAATAAACCTTTGTATCTCCTTCTGGCAGCTACTAAATTCTGAAGTAAAGTAGGAGAGAAGGTGCATATCACCTTATTAGCTAGAACAGACTTTTCCTTCACATACTCCTCATCAAACCAAGCATGCTTATCTTTAAAAAGAATTTTTTGGATAATTAAAAGGAAAATACTTTTATTTAGATATAAATGGTTATGTAGAGTTTACCAGTAACTCATATGATTTACAAATTTTATAGGAATTCTTGGACTCAAAAAAATTATGTCTCTGAGAAATCTAACATCAGAGTCCTCTACTCTCCTAGATAAATGTCATGAATGACTGGGGTCCATTTTAGTCTTTTACAACTATGTTGTTCCAAAACAGGTAATTAAGGCATTCTCACCCATCAGAAATAAAACTTTCTTAAAAGGGCATATAAATCATAAGTGTTAGTAGTCACTGTGTGGGTGAGAAAGTATAGATACATTGCTATAGAAGGACCAATTAATTATAGGGATAATATTATAAGAAGTCAATGAAATGTAGGTAAAATGCACTTCTCTATCCTCTACATTTATGGGCTGGTTATTTATTTAGATTGTGAGAATATATCTCAGGATTTTACATGAACTCTTTATCAGTTGCATGAAATGTTCTAGAATGTTTTTGATTTAACTGGGTCCCCCAAGTTTGATCCTCTGGTTTCTTCTTCTAGGCCCAGCAGCTTTACCATTTCCCCTCCCTGAAATGGTGCTATCTTTTATGGGAGCATTGGACTGAATTCCAACAGGATTCTCCACCTCAGTCTTATGTTCACAGTTTCCCAGGAAGATTGCACTTTAAAATAATGAGGTGTTTGGAGGTGAATTAAATTCTTATTATCAGGCTCTTGGTCAATGTCTTATACATGACTAGATTGTCCAATCTCTTTCCCTCTATCCAGGGAGAGCTTTTACCAGAACAATTTATGAATTTTATCCTGGAATTTATCTGGGTATAAAATAAGATGAATGATTTGGAGTTCTTTACATTTTTGGAAACATTGTATTTAATTGTTTACAAGAAACATGATCAGCTGAATCTGAAATCATAGTCTCTCCTGGTTTTGAATCCTTTCTCCCCCAGGAGGAGGCCAATTATCAAAAAGGGATCATATATCAGGAGGATATTCCACCTTGGTTTCTTTCTACCTAAAAGCCCAGATTTTATCTTTGGAATCAGTGTCAGAGTATTCAGGCTGTATGTCTTACAAAATTTCCTCATCTACAAATTTTTGTATTAAATATGTATTTCCCCACCACCCCCACCCCCATATCCTCCCTGTTTTATTCAGAGTCATTGTGGGAATGTCTGGATGAGAAAATTGATATAGTAGGTCTCAGTTCCCAATGGCTTATCCAATTATTTTGGGAGATTTTAATGCTTGAATAGGTACTCCAATGAACTAAGTAGCGGGGGAAGAAAACATGGAGGAGATTTTTTACCTTCCCCCTCAAAACTCTAGAAAGCAGGTGGTTAACATCTCCGGAAAAAATTAAAGGTATTAGATAATCCATATTAGATAAGTGATATTGAAAGTCCCTACAGAGGGGAGAGGGTGAGCTCATCTCCAAATCAATCAGTGCCAGTCAACTCTCAACTTAAAAATTTTATTTAAGCTTCACAACCCGCCATGGAGGAAATATTCTACATCAAACGGGCCTTAATTTAACATAGATGATACTACTGACTTCACAGCTCCCTGGGAGGGAAGTTTCCTATTAAAACTGCCATCTCCACAGTCTTCACATCCTCCAGCAGACTTGGGCCTCCAGGGTTCACTTGTTCCAAATCTCCAGATATTATAGAGCAATATTGCTATATAGTGGAAACTGCCACTTATTCACTCGCAGACTCCCAGGAGCTCGTTCACTACCCCAGACAAGCTGGCTGGCCCCCCAGATACTGCTCTCCCTGTGTGCAGTTCCTCCTTCCGGGTGCTGAGCTCCACTTCCCATAGCCTAATGAAAGGGGGCAGATCCTCATTCTAATCCCTTCCTCCCAGTCAGGCAAAGGGAAGACATGAACTGGGGGTTTCCCAGATCCCAGGTGAGCACCCTAACCACTGGGCTAAATGTTCTGCCTCTGCTGCTGCCTTTGTAAGCTTGCTTATAGGGACCTGACCTGGTGGGCAAGCTCTGAGCATAGTTACTGGATCAGGCCTTGCAAGTGACTTAGGAACTTCCCTGGATTCGGGCATCACACTGGGGCTTAGACATCCGCATGCAGATGCTTAGTGTGGGGCTGCAGAGGCAGAAACATAGGTATTTGGGAAATTTTTACCACAAAAATTTGGCTGCTAAGCATGTTTAGTCACCTGCAGGATTTGGCAACAGCTGATCAGGACTCTGGGAATTCCAGAGGGGCCTGATTCTGGGATTCAGGCACCTAAAGTGGAAGCTGGGCACCCAAGTCCTTTTGTGAACCTAACCCCAGGAGATTAAATGATTTACCAAAGGTCACACAGGAATTCTATGGCACAGGTGGGAATAAACTCAGAATACCTAACTCAGTCTAATGCCTTAACTACAAGAACATTCTTCCTCTCTGTTTATGGGTTCTGGACTGATCTATGCTACTTATTGGATTAGTAAACACAATGAGTAAAAGGTTAAAGAAATGGAGTCCAAATTGACCCACCTGGAGATCATAGACAGAGGTCCTCAGAAGCAGGAATCCTGTTCAGATGCTTAGCTGAACCTTATTCAATCTACTGTAACCACTTGGGCTTGCAAAACTAAGTGGTACTCTAGCAAGAAATTTGTCCTCAAAGTATTTCAGTGCTTTTTTTTCAGATGCTTTGTTCAAAGTTCATTTTAATTCATCAGAGTCCTTCCACTGATTCAATGAGCATGGATGGAACCCCAGGTCTTGGTCAGAATCACAAAGAGAAGAAAGACACAAACATGAAAAATGTTTCACACTTTTAAAGCACACTTTTGGATCTTCAAAAAAAATTTCAGGTCAAATTCAGCTTTTTTTTAAGACAAAGGAGTGGGTCACTGATCCCTAAATATTTTTGACTTTAGACTCCAGTTTCCATTCTAATAATCCTCTGACTAAAACAGTAAGTAAATTCCTATTGCAGAAAGACTAAATATTTGCTGAAGATATTTCAAATTGGTAGGTAGTAGGGGTAATTCATTGCCTGTATCTTTCATGTTGTAATCTGGCAGTTAATGCAACACTGTAAAATGTATTTATTAGGATATCCTGCTTACACATTTTATTGGTTTCTCATTTCTTTGTTACAATATTTCACTTATATGTTTGTGTCTTTCCTCTAGTTTATTCAAGCAAAAATAAGACATTACAGTGGTAGAATTGCAGAGTGTGGTATATTTGACTAGGTTGTTTGAGTAGCGGCTGTTAGTTTGTCAAAGCAAGTGTACAATTCGATGAATTTAAGAGACAAAAAAAACACAGAAAAGAAAAGGTGATACATGCATTATGAGCACTATAAACAATTGGCCAAGTTAACTGGTCTCATAAAGAAATCAATGGAGATATAGCCATTTACAGCAGAAGTGAATTTGGCCCAATTACTTTACACCAGTTGACCTGACACCCTTCATAGATTCTTTTTGTATAATTACCATTGTTGTATCATTAACTTGTTTCTCTTCGAGCCAGAGCATGGAGAGTGGGCAGAGCCTTGGCTTGATACCGCCTCACTAGCTTCAACACACTGGCGAGCACAGCTGAGCCAGCACAAAGGAGAGAAGTAATCCGCAGAAAAGAATTTACACTGTTTACTTCATTCATTGAGTAATAAGGAGCAGAGATTGGAGTATGACTGAGTCACAGTTCAATCCCTGCTTCGCTCCTGGGGTAACACAACTCCACACTGCTCCTGTAGCGTTGATTTAATAGTAAAAGAAATAGTAAGGATTGTTCAGGGAAAATAATTTTTGTTTGTTTTTTGTTTTTCCAAAATTTCTGTTTTTGTGGAAAAGAATCCAATACATCCTTTTTGTTTCAATGAAAAAAAATGAAACCTGAACATTTTTTGTTTTCAAAATGGTTTTTGTTTTTGGTTGTTTGTTTTGTTTTTCTTCTCTGTTACCCCTCTTTTTTATTTGAACTCCTTTTTCATGGCAAAACAACAACACAAAAGAAAACAAAAACAACGTAGCAGAACAAAACAAACATCATAGAACCTAACCACATCAGCCACAACATCAGGGGCTCATTCACCTGCACATCTACCAATGTGATATATGCCATCATGTGCCAGCAATGCCCCTCTGCCATGTACATTGGCTAGACCGGATCGTCTCTATGCAAAGGAATAAAGGGACACAAATCAGACATCAAGCATTGTAACATTCAAAAACCAGTAGGAGAGCACTTCAATCTCCCTGGACACTCAATAACAGACTTAAAAGTGGCCATTCTTCAACAAAAAAAAATCCTTCAAAAACAGACTTCAATGAGAAACTGCAGTGCTGGAATTAACCTGCAAACTTGACACCATCAAATTAGGCCTGAATAAAGACTGGGAGTGGCTGGGTCAGGACAAAAAGTAATTTTCCCTCTGTTGATATTCACACCTTCTTGTCAACTGTAGGGAATGGGCCCACATCCATTCTGAGTGAATTGGCCTGGTTAGCACTGACCCCCCACTCAGTAAGGCAACTCCCATCTTTTCATGTGCTGTATATTTATACCAGCCGACTGTATTTTTCACTCCATGAATCTGAATTGGGTTCTAGCCCATAAAAGCTTATGCCCAAATAAATTTGTTAGGCCTGGTCTACACTGGGGGTGGAAAAGGACCTAGGGGTGACAGTGGACGCTGGATATGAGTCAGCAGTGCGCCCTTGTTGCCGAGAAGGCTAATGGCATTTTGGGATGTATAAGTAGGGGCATAGCGAGCAGATCGAGGGACGTGATCGTTCCCCTCTATTCGATATTGATGAGGTCTCATCTGGTGTACTGTGTCCAGTTTTGGGCCCCATACTTCAAGAAGGATGTGGATAAATTGGTGAGAGTCCAGCGAAGTGCAACAAAATTGATCAGGGGACTGGGACACATGAGTTATGAGGAGACGCTGAGGGTGCTGGGATTGTTTAGTCTGCAGAAGAGAAGAATGAGGGGGGATTTGATAGCTGCTTTCAACTACCTGAAAGGGGGTTCCAAAGAGGATGGCTCTAGACTGTTCTCAATGGTAGCAGATGACAGAACGAGGAGTAATGGTCTCAAGTTGCAGTGGGGGAGGTTTAGATTGGATATTAGGAAAAACTTTTTCACTAAGAGGGTGGTGAAACACTGGAATGCGTTACCTAGGGAGGTGGTAGAATCTCCTTCCTTAGAGGTTTTTAAGGTCAGGCTTGACAAAGCCCTGGCTGGGATGATTTAACTGGGAATTGGTCCTGCTTCGAGCAGGGGGTTGGACTAGATGACCTTCTGGGGTCCCTTCCAACCCTGATATTCTATGATTCTATGATCAATCTAAGTTAGGCAACGTCTGCTACATAATAATGTAGCTGAAGTTGATGTACTTAGATCTACTCACAGTGGTGTCTTCACTGGGCTAAGTCGATGGCTGATGCTCTTCCGTCGACTCCGCCTGCGCCTCTCATCCTGGTGGAATATTGGAGTTGAAGGGAGAGCACTCGGCGGTCAATTTATCGCGTCTAGACTAGACGCGATAAATCGACCCCCACTGGATCAATCGCTGCTTGTCGATCCAGCAGGCAATGTAGATAAGCCCTGAGTCTCTAAGGTGCCACAAGGGCTCCTAGTTTTTTTTTAAACAAACTTTTTTTTTAAGATACTGCAGAATATTGAGTTTTTCATTTTTTTTAATTGAAAAATTGGAGAAAAGAAAATGTTTTCCCAGGAAAATTTTATATCCAGAACGCCATTTGTTGTTAAAATTTAAAAATTTCAACCAGTCAATACCCTTTACTCAGGGTACATTGTTAGATTGCAATGTAGTTCTCCGATGGTGTGTAGCGAGATTGAGTTATTTTAACAAAGGTGTCAGTGTGGCTCAGTAAGATGGACTAAGAAAGAGGGATTTGTGCTAAAGCCCTGGACCAGAATGTAGGCTTACAAATAATACTGCAATTTCAGACCAGTAAAGAGATTCTACTGTTAGCTGGGGTTCCTAATGGGTGAGACATAAAATTAAAGATCTTTGAGAGGGAAGCTAATAAATACTTTGCCAGAAATATTTATTTTTCTAGCCAAGAAATTGATAATGGCAGAATGAACTTATTCAGGTCCACCCATGTAGTTCTGTAATATGTGTTTTTAAAATAAATTCCCTTTAAAAAAGAAACAGTGTTTAGGGATTGAGATGGGAGAGAACCCCTCTGTTTTGGAGAGCCCCGAAGTGCACTAACCACCGCTACTTTTTGATTTGTATGATGCTGAAGACCGTGTTGATGCTTAACAATTAATTAGCAATATTAGGTCACATCAGCTGAATGTCATTTATTGAAAGAACAAAATATTTGAAGAAAGTGGCGAGATGCATGGTAAAAGTGTGAGCCACATAAAACACAAAATAAGCCCCCTTTTTGGTTTTTCTTGTAGCATCATCAGGGCAGAAATGTTCAACAGTAAATACACATTCTGAATAAATGTAAAACATGAAGGATAAACCTATCCACTTTAGAAGGTTTACCTACTCTGGATTTGCATACAAATTTATGTATTCCACATGATATCATTAATTCTTAAACCATAATTGAGTGCAATGAGTTTGGTATCCAGTGATTAAAAAAAATAAACATCTTAGATCCCTGTTTTAGTGGTGTTTTATTACATTTCATATATTATTTATACCAGGGATTAAAAAATGTATTAAAATAGAAATGCCTCGCTAATAGCTATTGCTTTGTGAGCCCTGCCCTGCATTAGTACAATCGATTTTCACATCATTTTCATGCTTCTGCAGTAGGTCTACCCTACTTTAAATGCGCATATTTGCTATGAGGATACAATAGCGTCGCCAAGCATAAAACAGCAGCTAGATTTATTGGGACTCTGAAATTAGAGTTTAAAACTCTTCAAGTCTCTTCCCCGTTTTCTTTCTAGATCTAAGCTATCTCGAACTCTTCCAGGGTTCTCTATTGAATCTGGAGGAGAAGTTCACCACAATGTTGCCAAGCAGTAACTAATCCATCGCTCATGGTATGTTCTTTGAGTACTGATTGCACAGTGTCATTTTCTCCATGTATTGGGGATGCTTCGCTTGTCACAGGCCCTGAAAGGAGTCAGCTTTCATCAATGGATCCTGACAACACAGAAAGAATGAATCACCTGAAGGAAGCATAGGACATAGCATTTCAAAAGTGATCTCTGAAGACTGATTATTCCTCATCCTTGACACTGTGCCAAGGGCAAGATACATTGAACATTTGGGATGTAATGGAGCCTACACGTCACTACTTGCCTAGGGTCACTCTCAGGACACAGGAGGATAGCACTTTTGTTCAGTTTTTATTATATGTTGTAAACTTTTGACTATTCTGATATGTGTTGTCATTGTTGTGTCAAGATTGGGCCCTAACAGGGTGTCTGACTTGACTGAGATAAAAAATGCTCCATTGAAGCTAACAGAAAAGAACAGGAATAAGGCTGTTGTGGGACCTTTACCAGTCAAACATGGGCTCTGGTACCTGTGTCATATGGAACCAAAATACAGGGCAGTTGTCAAGTATAAAATCATACTAAAAACTACTATCCTTTGGTCTCATGTTGAGAACTGGTGCAGGAGAGAACTGCTAGTAGTTTGCTGTACACTGTAAGCCATATGCTATGAAATTCACTTTCTTATTATAAAAAGAAGGGTTTGTCCTGAAATATGTTCCACTACTCTCAGCTTGATTGTTGTTTTTATTATGGAAACCAATTTAAATGATACTTTTGACACAAAGAGAAAACAACAAAAGGCTAGTTATCAAGCTCAAGATAAACTACCCCTTTGTTGTTTTAATATTGAAGATGTTTGCTTGAAAACATATTTTTAATCTTTGCGGTGGCTCAGTAGACTATGGTTTAGAACAATGTGATTCCTCTCTGAAACAGCATTTTCCATGATAGCAGCCAATCTACCCTGTTGAGCAGGAATCAAACTGGTTTTATTTTCTTCCTGTTCAAAGATATTTTCTCCTTGTAAAAGTAGAACAGGCAACTATAACAGTATTATCTCAGCTATGGTAAATCCTAATCAAAGTAGCAGAATACCAAAGGGACTGAATGGCCCCAAAACATACTTCAAGTTGAATTTACAGATTTGTTAGAGGTATGGTGTCCACTTTTAGATGAAAAGATGTGGCCCACCAGAAAGTGGTGAAGAGGTCTTTGAAGAAGTTCCATAAACAACAGGATTCCCCAGTTGTGTGTCAGAGTGCTGCCAAGGCATCCAAAACATAAAAATCCAACTATCATCTGAACCAAATGAGCACATCCAAAAGACTTCTGGACCAGTGAGAGTCACAAAACCCTCTAAATATAGACAGTTGAATCGGCAGGATGTAAAACAGCATGAGTTTAAAAACTAATTTTTCCCCCTGAATATTTCAAGTCCAAAGATATTTTTCTAGCACAGACATGTTTTTCTAAAAGTTATGGTATTTCCATAGTATTATTTCTTATTTTCTTCATATGATAATAGTGAGCTAAGATTGTGTAAAATGATCTACAATCTCTGTACTACCCCTACTATTTATCTACAGTATCATTGAGGAGGAAACAGCATATTATTTATCTAAATGACATTTGTAAATCTTTGCAACCACTTAGCAACTGGACCAGTATGTATAGATTTCTTATTGAACATACACAAGTAGGTCATTCTAACATATAGGAAGAGCAGTAATATTTCACAGATTAAAGTTGCAGATCTTTTTGATCCTGACATAGCATAAAGCATTTTCAAACAACTGACATTTCCACTGAGTCAATTATTTATACTTCCGTAGTCTTTGGAATTTATAAATTGTTCAGAAGGCAATAATTTCCTCAGATGGTGTTTAGCTTTTGAAAAACAAAAATGTGAAAAACCCAAGTATGTTTAGCACAACAAAGTTATAGACATAGATGATAAACAAGGAGGAAAATTTCTATTAGCAGACATTATGGAATCACAAAACAATATTGATTTGAAAGACCTCCTGTATGACACAGTGTAGCCACCTGCCAATGCAGGACTGTTCCCTACAGCTGAGATTGAAGTGATCCTAGTGAATGTGCTTCCACCAAATTCCTTGCATCTGCACAGTCTAATGAATCAGACCATTTGTATATTTTTTCCTGATAGACTACATTTCCCTTTGTTTCATGTCCCTAGTTATACCCCTTGGTACCACAAGTAACAATGCCGCACACTCCTTTCAATACTTATATCTATACAATATACCATGTCCCCCACATTGATAATAAAGGATTAATGAAATATGAGATTATGAAACAAGAACAATTACACTGATAAGAAAAGGACCATGCTGTAATTCTGAAATTGATTTGTTACAGCTTCCTGGTCCCTGCAAGCAATTAAAAAGCTGCAGTGCAAGAAAGTAGCAGGGCTAAAACCAATGCAATATCAGAATAAGTCAGCAAAGAGGCTTTCCTCCAAATGAGATAACAATCAAGCAGTGATTTAAATATCACAAAATGAAAATAAAACCCCAAAACAGTCTGTCACAGATGGAATAATATATTTACATTATGTGGTAGTCACAGGAATTCGTGTAGTGCTCGGAGTGAACATTTCTTTGTAAAGCCAAATAAGGGCAGGGTGGAAAAGGAAAAGGAAGGGAAAAAAGGGTTAAAATGCGAGGATGTGGATGATGCTGATGATTGAGGATGACAATTGGGATTGGGAGCAAGAATGTGTTATGGGAGAACCTGGCTGAAGAAACAAACAGCACGGTGCAAGGTAGTTTAACACAAGTAGCAGAACCCTGTGTTTGTCTAATCTAGTCTTTACTCTGTGCCCATCACTGAAGTATCTTGGTAGAGCATGACATTATTACCGACTCCTAAGTGTACATGTGGTACATTCAGCAAGCGCTTGATTTTGCTACTCTTATTTAAACCGATGAGCCCTTGCCATGAGTCGTCCCACCGAAGTAAACATTTGAATTCTGTGATATGTTTCTAGCACATGGATTTGTTACAATTGCTGGTATGAAGAGCACAAACTTGACTCTAGCTGCTCCTGCATTTTTTCTCTTTACTCAGGCTCTAGCCGCCATTGCACCACTCACTGTGATACAACTGCATGCCCATTTGATCATTTTAACTATACCAGTGTAGTTACAGAAATACCCTCCCCACGTCCACCCCCTCTCAAGTACACACACAGTTGTATCCATATAGCTTATTTCCATACATAAAGGGGAATAAACTCAACTTGCATAAAGCACCCTTGTACTGGTATAATTGTGTCCATGATCGGGGTTGTACTAGCATAACTACATCAGTACAAAAATCACACCCCTAACCAAAACAGTAATCGCGGTACCAAAATGATGTGTAGACCTTGCCTAAGTGAAAGGAAGAAATAGTAACATTTCTGTTACCCCCCATAAATTCCTCTCCCTTGATAAACATCAGCACACTTGCAAAACTCAGACATCACCTAGGATGAGATGTGAAATCTAATTAATGCCCCTTGTAATGTCCTTGAAATCTTCTCTGGGTTAATGTGAAATCCTTGCTTGAAATTTGGAGGGCAGCTTGACATTTACTTTAAGTATTTATTTGTGAAGACGCTGAAAGTTGAGAACAAAAATTATACTTAATAGGGGCTTACAGTGCGCTGTTGTTGATGCACATGGTACTTTCCTCGATGATGTGAATCTATTTACCCACTGCTTTCTTGGAGGGGGAGAAGGGGAAGAGGGTAAAGGAGAATTGTCTTCCTAAAAAGGAAAAATGGAGGTAGAGAGAATTCAAAAGGTCAGCAAACCATCAAAGTATTTGTAAAACAGAAAAGCAAGAATAATTTTGCAAGAGCCCAGAAATGTCAGACATTTACTTAAAAACAAGCACAATGCAGTATTTCCAAGAGGTAGGAATCCAGCTGGGGAAAGAAACGAAAAATCATGGGCTGCTACTTAAAGCAGTGACAGCGTCTCTATTATGTCACATCCAAAACCACCAGGCTAAAAGAGCATTCCTTCAAAGTCAAGCACTCAAAAATTAGGAAATACTAGAATTAAGGTAGCCTGGGCAGCCTTGATTCAGCTCTCTTGTGCATACATGTTATGCTACAGTCTTTAATTACATGAACACACACAGTTTTCTCCACTTGAGCTAAAGGAGTAACTGGTAGCAGCAGGAAGTTATTATCTTCTGTATAGACCGGCCACTTCTTCTTAGCGTAAGTGCAAAGTTCCTCAGGTGGCACATGACCAGCATTATAACCAAATTTGGGCTGCTGGTTGGATCATTAGCTTCCCCGGGCTGGGGCGGGTACTGACGGGGAGTGTGATGTGAACGCTGATCCATGTCCCCACCTGCCACTAAAGTGGGATGAAACTGTGACTTTGCCAGTGGGTTGCCCTGTGTGACCATTCAACGAAGTGGACCCGATGGAAGGCACTGGATGTTACACTTTTGACTGTGCTTATCTAATGGTCTGGAAGTACAGTCTGGGATTGTCTTCTGTATTGCTTACCACATGGCAATTGGCTTTGCAGCCACAATTTTGGCTCAAATACAAACTTAAAAAAATCAATTTTGAAGACTTCAGAATGCCATCTGGATCTGGACTCCTTAAGGAGACCAAATTATTCTGGAGTTCTCAGTTAGGATTAGTAAGAAAAATATATAAATGCCTAATATGCACCTCCTGGTGGAACATAATATCATATGATGTAATTCATCATTGTACAAATGTATGTCTGAAAGTTCTCCAGGGAACCATGAGTTATATCTTTCCATTCAAAGAGCCAGAACAAAGGAAAGTAATAATACACAGTAACATATATAGAGAACTTTCTGTTTTAAACTGTGTTACAAACATTTATTATGATTATTTAGTGCCCAAAATGTGCTATTGTAGATGCTTTTCAGCCATGTAAGAACACAGATCTCTGCCTCAAAGAGATTACATTTTAGGACTAGCTCCTTCTCCTGATGTGATTCCAGTGGGACATAATTGAGCCCTGAAGAGACAAAATACAGATGTTGATTGAGCAAAAGTGCAATATTAAGTGATTAGATGATTTTGGGAGCATCTTGTTATATATATATATATATATATATATATATATATATATATATATATATAAATGTAGAACTAACAAGATCTATCTATCTATCTATCTATCTCATCCCCTCCTTTTCTGATTCTTTCCATTTGTCCCTGAGCCGTTTTCTCTCCATTGTCAATACTTATTCCACCACCCATTCTCACTGACTTCACTTCCTCTTTTTCCTTCACCTCTTCCAATAGATCCTGATGGAGTGTGAAGGAAAGAATTTCACAACACTCCTGTGAAGTAGGTAAATATTATAAACTTGATTTTGAAGATAGGGAACCTTACTTATTTAATCAGAGAAGTTAAGTGTACAGATCATAACTTAGAGTCAGTGTGGAGTCTGAATGAGAACTCAGGGCTGAAATTAATCTTACCTTGTATGAGCCATTCATACTTCTAGAATGACAGCTGAACGGTTCCTTCCAGGTTTTCACAGGAACTTTTTAGTAACCACTGTCATAGTTCAGGATAACTGGACCTGTATTCTCCCCACCCCACCCCTTGTAGTGTGGCAACAGGTTTTCAGTTCCTCAGCAATCTCCTCTCTTGGGTGGAAACATGCATCTTTCTCCCTCCTGACCAGGGTATTTCCTGGCTGCACAGTTTCCAGCCAACACTGTGAATCCCCTAGCAAGTCAGACTATCTCAGGTGGCCTGCTTTGCCATTCTTCTTCAGAGGCTATAAACAGCCTAATTACCCACAGTTAAAGTTACAACACGGCTCTTTCTAAGCAAGCACATTTATTCTTAAGGTAAAGTATTACAGAAAAAACATATTAAAAACAATAAATTAATCTACACACATGCTAATAAGCTTACCAGAGATCACTCCAGCTTCAACAAGGGCTCTGGCAGATGACATGTCCTTCTAATCCCATCAAGGGGCTTTTGTGAGGTTACAAGTTCATAACTTCCTTGGCTCAGAACAAGCACATGTATGAAAAATTTAATCCTTCCTTTATACACTTTTGGCCTTCGACCTGGGAATAGTAATTTGTAGACTATGGGTTTCTCCTATGGGCATAGCTTCAAAAGGCTTGGTTTTTGCATAACTGGAGCAGTTACATTTGCATACACCATCCTCCCTACAGATTTTTGGGAAACACATTCAACTTTAAAAGTTCACATTGTTTCAAACAGTCCTTTGAAGCTCATAATACCATTCAGGGTTTACATTAGTCAAGTCTCCTCCCTGGAGATGTTACATATAATCACACAATAATACATAAATATTTGCATTTTTATACAATGAACCCCTAATATACTTAAAACTTAATTCAATAATGTTTGTCCATGGTACTTCAGGAAATTGTCATATCTGTCACAACCACATTCTAGAATATAAAGTGAATCCCCAGCATATGGTTGCTAGAGTTTAGTGAGCTCTGTATGTTGTTGATGAAGCTGATATAGCATTTTATGTCTCTGTGATGGGTGGGACAAGGTGTTTTCTCTCCTCTTGGAGGCCATAATGAATTCATATACAGTGCCCCTGCCTGCTGATCCACTCCCTTTCAAAGACATCGATGGTAGCACTGGCTGCTCAGGGGAGGTGAATCCTTAGCCCCAGTATGGTGCAGGAAGGGAGACAGTCTATTACCCCATCTGCAGATGACAAAAAGCAGGTAGGGAGAAAGGGTAAATGGGTAGGAAGTGGAGACCAGTGTTTCCAGGATTATCAGCTCAGGGTTGTTGTTGTATTTTTAACTTTTGAGGCAATTGGCTGATGTCTGAAGTCACAAAACATCACTCAGCGTACCATGATATGGAGTGCAATACTTTTCATACAGCTTTTATACCTTACTCTTGTTTTGTGTTCAGACTACAAGTCTCTCCTATAACAAACTTTTCAGGTTGCATTGTGCTTATCAGATTTGAGTCGCTTCTACAAATGGAACTCTTTATCTTCTAATCTTCTGTACTAGCCGAGAAATGTGACCCTTCTTTGGATTCCTTGCCTAGCCTGCCTGCTGGGCCCTACTGTTGACAAGCTTGCTTAAATTACATTTTCTTTCATTGGGAAAGTAATATATTGCTTATATAAAGTCTGTGAGTGCAGCCCAGTGCATTGGAGCAGCACAGTGAAGCAATCACAGATAAAAACAGGACATATCTGTACACAGGTTGTGAGTATCTTGGTTTTCATTCACCTGTGGCCTTATAAATAAAGCCAAAGGGACAGACATTAACCATTCTGTATTTGCTTTGTGAATATTTCCATCCCAACCCCTTCCCCATATCTTACCATATCTCTGTGTTTACAAGCCATAGCTTCTATTAAATTGAAATCGCTTTCCCCTGTGGCCAGCAAGGCAAAGGTGTGACTACCAAGCCATGCAAGGGGACACTACTAAAATGAGGACAGCATTTGAAAAGGAATGTATGCTATTTGGGAAGGGCAACATTTCATCATATTCATAGTACAGCAGCTCTTACTGAAAACAATAGCAACACTGTATGTGAACAATATTTTGAAATTTGAACCAAGTCATTTATTCCAAGTCTAAACAAATGTGGGGCCATATCTTCCTCTATGTGAATTATTCATGCCTTTGGGATTAGCCACTTCTCAAGTCTGTTTGTGGAGTTTGCTTGCCTTTCATATGTCACCCAGAGAGGTAGGTTTTTGTTTCTTTCCCATCCATTTGGCCCAAAAATTCACTCTTCTTTGTGGATCAGCAAGAACAAGGTTATCAGAGTAGAGACATTGTACCGCTGTGCTGCTATTACCCCACACAGAGTGCAGTGTTTTAGTCATGCTGTCATGTACTCTCCACCTGACAAGTATCCTGAAACAGAGAAGGCAGTTTCACTGTGTGGGCTGGCAGCCCACACAAGTTAGCGATCAAAGACCTAATCATCCTGTCGCACAATGTGATAGAGATTCCCTCAGAGGATTGTGTCAGGGCACACGGTTTGCCTCTTTAGTCCCCATGGAAAAGGCCACATGATGATCTGACTTAAACCTTGAAGATCTGCAGGTCTACCTTCACAGCTTTACGCCTCTGGCTACCCCCAAACTCTGCTTCTTGACAGTAAGGATCCATTGGAACTGTGATCTCATGGACGCCTCCAGGCCTCAGGGAAACCTTAAAAGGCAAAACTGCTATTTTATTTGCAGCTAAAGATATGGAGATTTTAGATGTGAAATCCAATTTACAGTTACTGAAGGAGAGTCTGGAACTACTAACATCTCTACAGAATAAGCAACATCAGAAGCTATGTGACCAGTTACATCACCTACCATTCCCCAGCATCTTAGTGGAACTGCAGACATGCATAGTCGTCTCGTCAAGCGATGGCATCTTCTGAGGCATGATGCAGCTGTTCTAGGCCAGCACTGAACCTAGTCAGCAGGCATTCACCGACAACATATGTCATCATCTGTGTTGCGCCACAGCTGCACAAACGGCTGTCACGAAGGCCCCAGCGATACTGGTTGGCTGCACAAAGACCTTGCCCAGTCCGGAACCTGTTCAACGGGGACCATTGGTGACAGGACAGGTCAAAACCAGGTGGGCAAATTGTGGGGTCAGTGATGAGGGACTGGTCGGGGATTATAATACATATCCATTCCTCTCGCCAGGGTGTTTCCGCCCTAACATTCTGGCATGGCAGATGAGACCATAATGGGTGATGTGACAGCAAACATGCAGCTGGGGGCAATGAATCAACATCCTCGTCACGCCACCCACCAGTACCTGACAGCAGTCGGGGAAGCTAGTGATCCAACCAGTGAGTGAAATTCCATGAGCACCAGCTCAGCGAATCCTGGCACTGATGTCACCAGCATAGTATCTGAGTGCCTTCCAGTATTACCTTAAGCGACGTGAGTGACTAAAATCTGTCATGTGTTTGTTCTCTCGTCCTTTCCCCAGTGGGAGAAGTGTATGCAGTAGAATGTGTTGTTCTGAATGGGATGGAATGTTAGTTTTTTGTTTGTTTTTCTAAATATCATCATCAATCCAATAACCACATTGGTCATTGAGGCACCATTATTGGTGAGCAATCAACCAATTGTCTCCACCCCTGACAACTGTGTATCAGTGCTTGAGTCTCCGCAAAGTCCATTCCTGTCAACTCTTTTATGTTGTCAGTCCATGTCTTCTTCTGTCTACCTCTTCTCTTCTCCATACTGTCCCTTGGAGGCTGATCTTGGATAGGCCAGATGATCTTGTTATATGGATGTACCACTTCAGCTTGCGCTTCCTCACAGTCGTCAGGAGGCCTTCATATGACCCAACGTGTTGGGTGATGATGTTGCAGACCTCTTCATTAGTGATGTGGTCAAAGTAGGAGATGCCCATGATTTTACAGAAGTATCTCATCGCTATTACCTGTATTTTCTGTTCAAGTTCTGACGTAAATGTCCATGTCTCGCACGCATACAGAAAAATGGAGATAACCGGTGCGTGCAGCAGTTTCAGTTTGGATTCCAGGGAGATGTTCTTGTTCTTCCAAATTGGCTTTAGCTTTGCCACTGTTGCTGTTGTTTGTGTAGTTCTCACCAGAATTTCTGCCTTTGATCCTTCATCAGTGATGACTGCCCCAAATACTTGAACTGTTTCACTGTCTCCAGCTCTTGTCCACTGACACTGATATGTGATCTGATCTTGCCACATTTGTTTATCATCAGCTTGGTTTTCTCTGCACTGATTGCCGTGCCGTATTTTGCAGAGCTTTCATCCAATTGTTTCACAAGGTTGGCAATTTTATCTTCGCTACCTGCCAGGCTTGTTCAACCCCGCAATGATGACTGTGCATATGTGATCTTCTAGGACATCAGTCATTATGTGCTCCAAGTAGATGTTGAATAGTGTGAGCAAAAGAAGGCAGCCTTGCTGGACTCCAGAAGTGGTGCAAAACCACTCTCCTATTATGCCATTGATGAGAACTGCACTGCTTGGCCGTTGTTTAATGGTAAGAGTAAGCTTACAACCAACATTATACTTCTTCATGGTTTCCCAAAGAGCTTCGTGCCATATTCTGTAAAATGCCTTCTTGAAGTCAACAAAGATGTGGTAGATGTCCTGCTGGTGTTGCAAGTACTTCTTACAGAGAACATGAAGATTGAAAAGCATTTCTGTGGTACTTCTTCCAGCATGAAAGCAGCCTGTTTTTCCACGATGATATTCTCCGCTTGTGGCTTCAATCTGTTCAATATGACTTTCAACATCACTTTGCGAGGATGGTTAATTAAGCTTATGGTTCAGTAATTTTGACACAATTGCAGATTGCTTTTATTCGGCATTAGTCACTGTGTCCATGTGGAGGGCCACTCACCAATCTGCCAGATCTTGTTGCAGATCTTGGTGAGTATATCTATTACTATTTCTCCTCCGAATTTCATCAGTTCGGCTGGGAAGTTGTCAATACCTGTAGCGTTTCCATTCTTGAGTGATTTCACAGCTATCTCCACTTCTTCCTGCTGTATTGGAAAGTCATCCTCCTCTGTTGAATCTGGGCTATCTAGGACACTAGGATCTCTATTTGTCTGGTGGTTGTATAGATCAGAGCAGTCATTTGTCCACCTATTGATGATATCCTCTTCTTCTGTCACACTGTTCTCTTCTTTGTCTTGAATTGCATTAGGTTTGGTACATCTTTCCTTCCTCAGATCTTTTACAACCTGGAAGGCCCGTTTGCTATTTTTATTATTGATATGCTCTTCAATTTTAGAGCATTGGTTTTTTTATTCATATCTCCTTGGCCACCTTCATTTCTTTCTTGATCTTTCTGCCAAAAGCTCTGTATTTATCAGCTCCCTCAGTGCTGTCCTTGTCTCTCTTGAGTTCTCTTCTAATGTCACACATTTGTAGTATTTCGGTTTTGGCCCAAAGTTTTGTCTTCTGATGGTGTTTCGCGAGAATGTCCATTGCTGCCTCATTCATTACAGTGTTGAAATCGTTCGTCATTGTTTCTACGTCTTCCTCTAGAGCAAGCAGTGGAGCAAATTTTACACCAATCATTGCTTGGAATGACTTGCAATGCTTCGGTCTCTACGTCTTTCTAAGTCAAACTTGATTCTGGTGAACTTTGGCCTGATGATTTTCCTTAGACACAGCCAGAAGTTTAGCATCACATGGTCATCATCATTTCCAATATCAGCACCGGGAAGCTCCTTGTTTTAGCTCTGTTGATTCCAGAATGAAATTGGTTTTGTACCATGATTTAGTTGATTTGACTGTGATGTAAACCATTAGGTGCATGCCATAATTGATCATCTGGGTGCTTTATGTGCTCCTAATGTGTTTGAAAGATTGTTATAGGTGGCAAACTCCAAAAGTCTCAGTCCTCTCTCATTGGTTACTGCATTACATAAAGGGCCACAATAATCTCACCAATCTGCCTGTGCATCAGTACCCATTTTAGCATTCCAATCTCCCTGTACAATCAGGATATGTTTCTTGTGAACCTTATCAATGATGTCTTGGAGCTGATTGTAAAAAATCTTCAATTTGCTCATCAACATAGACTGTTGTATGTGTGTAGACTTGTACCACTGTGATATTCAATGGTACTGCTTTTAGACGGATGGAAATAAGCCTTCTGGATATTGGATGGCATCCTAATATTGAATTTTTGATATCTTTATCCACAAGAAATCCTACACATGTTTGTCCTCTCCCCTGTAATAGACTACATGGCCTTATTCTGTTAACGCCTCTCCAAAGTTCTTCCATCTGACCTCAGAGATTCCTAGGAGGTGCCAGCTGTATTGTTCCATTTCGTATGTGAGTTCTTTCAACCTCCCTATTGTTCTCAATGTCATTACATTCCATGTGACTATGGTAATGTTATCTCTTCCACAGATTCTCTTTGTTGAGGTTACACAAGTAGTATACTTGTCACGCCTGCCCTGGTGGGAGATGGTTGGCATGGTCATTATTAACCCGGGCTGCGACCAATCTGGTATGGACATGGTTGACTTGTTCATCATATGGTGTGTCTTGGGCAAATTTCTAACCTGGCAGAGTCCATCCCTCTCCAGGCAGCCCCCTTTTAGTCTCCTCTTATGACATGCAGGAGGAGCAGTGGGCCTATTCTGTCCCCGAATCCTCAGGATTTCTAAATATACCTGTTGCTATACATTTATATTAGAGAAGGCAGGTGAAAGAAATGCACTTTTCACTTGGAACAGAAGGTGGCAAGGTTCTGACTCCCATATAGATGAGGTTTTACCCTTACTGCAGGGTAACATTGTGCCAAGGAGTGAATCATAAATATCAGGGTTGGAAGGGACCTCAGGAGGTCATCTAGTCCAACCCCCTGCTCAAAGCAGGACCAATCCCCAATTTTTGCCCCAGATCCCTAAATGGCCCCCTCAAGGATTGAACTCACAACCCTGGGTTTAGCAGACCAATGCTCAAACCACTGAGCTATCCCTCCCCCCATGAAGTTGTCAGACAGTCTTCATCCCAGTTCACACACATTGATTTTTTTGTTTGTGTTGAAATTTGAAACATCAGTCATTCAGTTTTGGAGCATTGGTGGGTTTGAGGATTGTAATGTAAATCTCTGCCGAACAGGCTGGTCTGAGGATCAATGTTGTGATAGTTCGCTCCTCCTGTTTTATATATGATGCTAAATTATCAAAACCAAAATTATTCAAAGTAGGAAAACCATTGGAATATAACTGAGAATGAGCTTATAATAGAGTCACTGAGCCTTAAATATAATAGTATTAATGGGGATACCAAAACACATTGTTAGGGCTAGTCTACACCCAAAAGTTGCACTGCTTTAACTATACGTATGTGGTTGAAGTGGTGCAACTCCCTCCTAGGGTGGAGACAGTTATTCCAGTATAAAGATGCTTCATACCAATTTAGCTATTCCTGTATCAGAAGGGTAATAAATTATACTGTTATAAGACACCTTTATAGAGAGATACTGCATCCACAGTAGAAGTTCTATTGGTATAACTATTTTGGTAAAAAAATTGCATCGCTAACTGAAATACTTATAGCAGTACAAAAACTTTATGTAGACATAGAATCATAGAATCATAGAATATCAGGGTTGGAAGGGACCTCAAGAGGTCATCTAGTCCAACCCCCTGCTCAAAGCAGGACCGATCCCCGACTAAATCATCCCAGCCAGGGCTTTGTCAAGCCTGACCTAAAAAACTTCTAGGGAAGGAGATTCCACCACTTCCTTAGGTAACGCATTCCAGTGTTTCACCACCCTCATAGTGAAAAAGTTTTTCCTAATATACAACCTAAATCTCCCCCACTGCAACTTGAGACCATTACTCCTTGTTCTGTCATCTGCTACCACTGAGAACAGTCTAGATCCATCCTCTTTGGAACCCCCTTTCAGGTAGTTGAAAGCAGCTATCAAATCCCCCCTCATTCTTCTCTTCTGAAGACTAAACATCCCCAGTTCCCTCAGCCTCTCCTCATAAGTCATGTGTTCCAGTCCCCTAATCATTTTTGTTGCCCTCCGCTGGACTCTCTCCAATTTTTCCACGTCCTTCTTGTAGTGTGGGGACCAAAACTGGACACAGTACTTCAGATGAGGCCTCACCAATGTCGAATAGAGGGGAACGATCACGTCCCTCGATCTGCTGGCAATGCCCCTACTTATACATTCCAAAATGCCATTAGCCTTCTTGGAAACAAGGGCACACTGTTGACTCATATCCAACTTCTCATCCACTGTAACCCCTAGGTCCTTTTCTGCAGAACTGCTGCCGAGCCATTCCGTCCCTAGTCTGTAGCGGTGCATTGGATTCTTCCGTCCTAAGTGCAGGACTCTGCACTTGTCCTTGTTGAACCTCATCAGATTTCTTTTGGCCCAATCCTCCAATTTGTCTAGGTCCTTCTGTATCCTATCCCTACCCTCCAGCGTATCTACCACTCCTCCCAGTTTAGTGTCATCTGCAAACTTGCTGAGGGTGCAATCCACACCATCCTCCAGATCATTTATGAAGATATTGAACAAAACCGGCCCCAGGACTGACCCCTGGGGCACTCCACTTGATACTTGCTGCCAACTAGACATGGAGCCATTGATCACTACCCGTTGAGCCTGACAATCTAGCCAGCTTTCTATCCACCTTATAGTCCATTCATCCAGCCCATACTTCTTTAACTTGCTGGCAAGAATACTGTGAGAGATCGTGTCAAAAGCTTTGCTAAAGTCAAGGAACAACACGTCCACTGCTTTCCCTTCATCCACAGAGCCAGTTATCTCATCATAGAAGGCAATTAGATTAGTCAGGCATGACTTGCCCTTGGTGAATCCATGCTGACTGTTCCTGATCACTTTCCTCTCCTCTCCTCAGAAGTGCTTCAGAATTGATTCCTTGAGGACCTGCTCCATGATTTTTCCAGGGACTGAAGTGAGGCTGACTGGTCTGTAGTTCCCAGGATCCTCCTTCTTCCCTTTTTTAAAGATGGGCACTACATTAGCCTTTTTCCAGTCATCTGGGACCTCCCCCGATCGCCATGAGTTTTCAAAGATAATGGCCAATGGCTCTGCAATCACATCCGCCAACTCCTTTAGCACTCTCGGATGCAACGCATCCGGCCCCATGGACTTGTGCTTGTCCAGCTTTTCTAAATAGTCCCAGACAACTTCTTTCTCCACAGAGGGCTGGTCACCTCCTCCCCATGCTGTGCTGCCCAGTGCAGTAGTCTGGGAGCTGACCTTGTTCATGAAGACCGAGGCAAAAAAAGCACTGAGTACATTAGCTTTTTCCACATCCTCCTGTCACATAGGCCTAGGCAATGACTATCTCGTTCAGAGCTAGAAATTAAAAGGCTAACTATAGTAAATGTGGTCTGCTCATGGGTTAATGTTTACCTGGTGGTCATTGAAGGGTAATAAAAGGTCTGTTTTCAGGGTAAATAAGGAGTTGAAATTGAGTTTGTGTTTGCCTCTCAGGAGACCTTTCCTATTCCGCTATGAATAGACAACCACTTGGTCACTGGCTGTTTAAAGCTGTATGGCCAGCTTTGTCAGGCTTGTCCCTTTCTATTTGTATGTGACAGTGGAGGAAAGGTATTTTGGTAAATAAATAGGCAAGTTCACTTGTCTGCAACAGTGCACTTCACAGAACCTGCCAGTGCTCAACATCTCTCTGAACTACAGCTTTGAAAATGAACTACAAGTTTCAGAAATGAAAATCTCTCAACACTTGCCTGCACATTTTACTATGGTAACTAGTGACTGCAGAGAGCAGGCTGGGACACCTTTTGTCTAACTGACAGCTGGTCAGTTATAACTTATGAGCCACTGAAAGCAGAAAGGTCAGACAACTGCTACGTGCAGTGTTTGTCACTATTTGTATTCTAGAATAGAAGCTAGAGAAACAGGCCCAGGGCTCTAAGGGCTCATGAGGGCTTGGAGAAAAGATTATTTGTATACAATATTTATCAGGCTCTTTATTTCTTAAATAATGCCTTAGAACATCTGGCATTTTGACCTTGTGTACCCTTAAGTGGTTGTCACTAAAAAAATCAGCATGTATTATGTAATGATAAATGAATGTTTAGGTTATGTGTGGTATTTCCTAAACTTAGAGTAAGAAATGCCATTTTCCATCATAAGTTTAAGAATACACCAAATATTGCTGTAACTTCAAAGACCACGGTCCATAATGATAATGATAATTTTAGTGATGAACATTGCACTAGTACCATTGGTCAGTAAATTCCAGAAATATCTGGACATCTCTAAGTCTGTTCACCAAAAAATATGCCAAAAATAATAAATAGCAGAAGTTACACAATAAGGGGAAAGTCTTGCTCAAGCAAAGCCAGTGCAGTTCCATCTCATTAAAAAGGAAATGTCTGGGGACACTATGTTGGAGGTGGGCGCATGGGTGGTTTGTTTGCTTTCTGTTCACGCTGCTTTGTTCTGTTCTGTGTAGCTTCCTCACACCTTAGCATGCAGTGGGTTTTAGGGACTGGATCCATGACTTCACCCATCTGCCCCCACAGTGGGGTAGTGTATCAATTGATGCTCCGCTGAAAAGTGATGTACTACTATTTTTTTCTCTGTATTATAGTAGAGCTTAGTCAAGATCAGGGCTCCTTTGTGTTGTACTTTGTACATATATGTATTAAAAGAGTCCCATTCTGAAGAACTTACTAAAGAACACAATATATGAATAAAAATCCTGTTCCTTAAATAGTTGCAGCCACTTGCGTCTTACTTTATGGAAATCTTCTTTATTAGTAGTAGTAGCGTGCCAGATTTGTACACAGATCTGGTAAAAACGAGGGATGGACCCTAAACCAGAAGATCCAGATGCACATTTTGATCCTATGGCCCTCCCAAATTGTGTGCATATTTAGAGATGAGGTTTTGATTGTAAAAAACAAGGTCCCTCCCTTCCCTGCGGTGCTTCCAATCTGGCCCAGACATATGTTTGCTCAGGATCACACACCCTCTCGGAAATGCTGAAATACTTGAATATTGGATCTTTTGAAGCTGCTCATAAAGTGTCATTGGCTGACTTTTCTGATGAGTTGTGAAGGGGTCTTTCACAAAACGTGACTCTGCTCTCAGTCAGCTTGGTCGGGGTCAGATGAAAATGTTTATTTTTCTCATTTTCTGAGCTGATTCCAGAAGCCCTCTAAGCATAGAAACCCTAGTGAAGTCAATGAAAATTGTATGCACAAAGGGCCTGATCCAAAACTCATTTAAATCAATGATAGTCTTGACTTCACTGGGCTTTGAATAAGGCTATTAGGGTTTACAGGATTGGGCCCTGTCATAAATATAAAGGGAAAGGTAAAACCCTTTAAAATCCCTCCTGGCCAGAGGAAAAATCCTCTCACCTGTAAAGGGTTAAGAAGCTAAAGGTAACCTCGCTGGCACCTGTCCAAAATAACCAATGAGGAGACAAGAACCCTCCAGACCCCTTATCGTCCCACCACACCGTTCTCCAGCAACTCACCTTGCCCCAGTGACCCGTCAGCTGGACGATATTTTAAATGTAACGAGCTGGGGCATGTAAAGGCCAACTGCCCCAAGAACCCCAACAGATTACAGTTCATTGCACTGGAATCACACCAGAGGTCCGCAGGCCCAGATACCTCCCAGATACCCTTGGAGCGGAGGGAAACTGTGAGTGTGGGCGGGAAGAAGTTTACTGCATGGAAGGACACTGGAGCACAAGTGTCAGCTATCCATGCTTCCTTAGTGGACCCCAATTTAATCAACCCAGAGATCCAAGTGACGATTCAACCCTTCAAGTCCAACTCATTCAATTTGCCTACAGCCAAGTTGCCTGTCCAGTACCAGGGCTGGTCAGGAACGTGGACTTTTGCAGTCTATGATGATTATCCCATCCCCATGCTGTTAGGGGAAGACTTGGCCAATCATGTGAAGCGGGCCAAGAGGGAGGGAATGGTCACCTGTAGCCAGGATAAACAAGCCGTGAGGCCTAGCTCTATTCTGGAAACTTCTATCAGGACCCAGTCAGAGGTGATGGACCCGGACCCCAGGCCAATGTCTACAACAGCAGTAGTGGATCCAGTCCCAGAGACCCAGACAGAACCAATCTCAGAACCGGAACCAGCCGAACAACCAACACCAGACCCATTGCCAGCACCGAATCCAATACTTGCAACCTCAACACCAGAGGGCCCCACCGAACCTGAACTGGCAGCAGCTGATAACCCTACACAAGAGGCTCAGCTGGAGCCTGAATCCCAACATAGTGCACCAGTGGAAAGCGGTTCACAGTCAACGGAAACAGCCCCATCCCCTACATCGCTTCCAGAGGGACCAAGCATAGGTCCACAATCCAATGAGGAACTGATGTCTCCAGCAGCAAGGGAACATTTCCAGATCGAACAGGAAGCAGATGAAAGCCTCCAGAGAGCTTAGAAAGCGGCACGGAGCAACCCACTGCCTCTCAGCTCTTCTAATCGATCCAGGTTTGTTGTAGAAAGAGGACTTTTATACAAGGAAACTCTTTCTGGTGGACACCAGGAAGACTGGCATCCTCAGAGACAGTTGGTAGTTCCAACTAAATACCGGGCCAAACTCTTGAGCTTAGCCCACAATCACCCTAGTGGCCATGCTGGGGTGAACAGGACCAAAGACCATTTGGGGGGGTCATTCCACTGGGAGGGAATGGGCAAGGATGTTTCTACCTATGTCCGGTCTTGTGAGGTATGCCAAAGAGTGGGGAAACCCCAAGACCAGGTCAAAGCCCCTCTCCAGCCACTCCCCATCATGGAGGTTCCATTTCAGCAAGTAGCTGTGGATATTCTGGGTCCTGTTCCGAAAAAGACACCCAGAGGAAAACAGTACATACTGACTTTCATGGATTTTGCCACCCGATGGCCGGAAGCAGTAGCTCTAAACAACACCAGGGCTAAAAGTGTGTTCCAGGCACTAGCAGACATTTTTGCCAGGGTAGGTTGGCCCTCCGACATCCTCACAGATGCAGGGACTAATTTCCTGGCAGGAACTATGGAAAACCTTTGGGAAGCTTATGGGGTAAATCACTTGGTTGCCACTCCTTACCACCATCAAACAAATGGCATGGTGGCGAAGTTTAATGGAACTTTGGGGGCCATGATACATAAATTTGTAAATGAGCACTCCAATGATTGGGACCTAGTGTTGCAGCAGTTGCTCTTTGCCTACAGAGCTGTACCACACCCTAGGTTAGGGTTTTCCCCATTTGAACTTGTATATGGCCGTGAGGTTAAGGGGCCATTGCATTTGGTGAAGCAGCAATGGGAGTGATTTACACCTTCTCCAGGAACTAACATTCTGGACTTTGTAACCAACCTACAGAACACCCTCCGAACCCCTTTAGCCCTTGCTAAAGAAAACTTACAGGATGCTCAAAAAGAGCAAAAAGCCTGGTATGATAAACATGCCAGAGAGCGTTCCTTCAAAGTAGGGGACCAGGTCATGGTCTTAAAGGCGCTCCAGGCCCATTAAATGGAAGCATCTTGGGAAGGGCCATTCACGGTCCAGGAGCGCCTGGGAGCTGTTAATTATCTCATAGCATTCCCCACCTCTAACCGAAAGCCTAAGGTGTACCATATTAATTCTCTAAAGCCCTTTTATTCCAGAGAATTAAAGGTTTGTCAGTTTACAGCCCAGGGAGGAGACGATGCTGAGTGGCCTGAAGGTGTTTACTACGAAGGGAAATGTGGTGGTGGTGTGGAAGAGGTGAACCTCTCCATGACCCTTGGGCGTATGCAGTGACAGCAGATCCAGGAGCTGTGCACTAGCTATGCACCGATGTTCTCAGCCACACCAGGACTGACTGAACGGGCATACCACTCCATTGACACAGGTAATGCTCGCCCAATTAAAGTTCAACCTTACCGGGTGTCTCCTCAAGCTAAAACTGCTGTAGAACGGGAGATTCAGGATATGTTACAGATGGGTGTAATCCGCCCCTCTGGAAGTGCATGGGCATCTCCAGTGGTTTTAGTTCCCAAACCAGATGGGGAAATAAGTTTTTGCGTGGACTACCGTAAGCTAAATGCTGTAACTCGCCCAGACAACTATCCAATGCCACGCACAGATGAACTATTAGAGAAACTGGGACGGGCCCAGTTCATCTCTACCTTGGACTTAACCAAGGGGTACTGGCAGGTACCACTAGATGAATCTGCCAAGGAAAGGTCAGCCTTCACCACACATCTCGGGCTGTATGAATTTAATGTACTCCCTTTCGGGCTGCGAAATGCACTCGCCACCTTCCAAAGACTTGTAGATGGTCTCCTAGTGGGATTAGGAGAATATGCAGTCGCCTACCTTGATGATGTGGCCATATTTTCGGATTCCTGGGCAGACCACCTAGAACATCTACAAAAAGTCCTTGAGTGTGTAAGGGAGGCAGGACTAACTGTTAAGGCTAAGAAGTGTCAAATAGGCCTAAACAGAGTGACTTACCTTGGACACCAGGTGGGTCAAGGAACTATCAGCCCCCTACAGGCCAAAGTGGATGCTATCCAAAAGTGGCCTGTCCCAAAGTCAAAGAAACAGGTTCAATCCTTCTTAGGCTTGGCCGGTTATTACAGACGATTTGTACCGCAATACAGCCAAATCGCCGCCACACTGACAGACCTAACCAAAAAGAAACAGCCAAAAGCTGTTCAGTGGACCGAAAAGTGTCAGAAGGCCTTTAACAAGCTTAAAGCGACACTCATGTCTGACCCTGTACTAAGGGCCCCAGACTTTGACAAACCATTCCTAGTAACCACAGATGCGTCCGAGCGTGGTGTGGGAGCAGTTTTAATGCAGAAAGGACCTGATCAAGAATTCCACCCTGTAGTGTTTCAATCCCTCCTGGCCAGAGGAAAATTCCTCTCACCTGTAAAGGGTTAAGAAGCTAAAGGTAACCTCGCTGGCACCTGACCAAAATGACCAATGAGGAGACAAGATACTTTCAAAAGCTGAGAGGAGGGAACGAAACAAAGGGTCTCTGTCTGTCTATATGCTGCTTTTGTGGGGGACAGACCAGGAATGGAGTCTTAGAACTTTTAGTAAGTAATCTAGCTAGGTATGTGTTAGATTATGATTTCTTTAAATGGCTGAGAAAAGAATTGTGCTGAATGGAATAACTATTTCTGTCTGTGTATCTTTTTTGTAACTTAAGGTTTTGCCTAGAGGGATTCTCTATGTTTTGAATCCAATTACCCTGTAAGGTATCTACCATCCTGATTTTACAGGGGGGATTTCTTTACTTCTATTTACTCCTATTTCTATTAAAAGTCTTCTTGTAAGAAAACTGAATGCTTTTTCATTGTTCTCAGATCCAAGGGTTTGGGTCTGTGGTCACCTATGCAAATTGGTGAGGCATTTTATCCAACATTTCCCAGGAAAGGGGGGGCACAAGTGTTGGGAGGATTGTTCATTGTTCTTAAGATCCAAGGGTCTGGGTCTGTAGTCACCTAGGCAAATTGGTGAGGCTTTTTACCAACCTTGTCCAGGAAGTGGGGTGCAAGGTTTGGGGAAGTATTTGGGGGGAAAGATGTTTCCAAACAGCTCTTCCCCAGTAACCAGTATTAGTTTGGTGGTGGTAGCGGCCAATCCAAGGACAAAGGGTGGAATATTTTGTACTTTGGGGAACTTTTGACCTAAGCTGGCAAAGATAAGCTTAGGAGGTTTTCATGCAGGTCCCCACATCTGTACCCTAGCGTTCAGAGTTGCGGAGGAACCTTGACAGGCCCCTGATTTGTAATGTATGGACTGTATAACTATGTTGAATTAACTTATTTGTATGTACAGTATGTAGATCAGTGATCTCTCTTGGGGGGTAATACTGACGTAGATTATGTGCAGATATAGCTGATTAATAATTGTACTATTTGGATGTGCATAATAAGAGCTGCTACTGCATCAGATTACAATTCTGCAGGGTTTGGGATTTTTTAAGATCCCCTCAGAAGTCTAGATGGATGACGGTTATCTTTTTATCTTCAGGTATGAAATCTTTGTATCCGGTGACACAGTATAAATTCTGTCTTCCTTTACTATGTAACCTAGAAGATGAAGTGATCTGCAAGGATATTTGTGACTGTACTACTGAAGTATCCATGCAGAAGCCAATCTTAATGACAGCAGGATTCTTTCAAGAACGTGTCTGGATCATTTGCTTTTACAGTTTTTCCACTTCTTAGAATCTTACAGTCAAGATTACAGATGTGATTTTGAACAGATGCCTTTCCTGTTAACACATTATCTCCCATGTGAGTACTGACTGCTTAGTACAAATGCATTTGGAGCCTGATCCAAAGACACTGAAACAAATTTGAAGACTCCCTTTGACTTCAATGAGCCTAGAAGCAGCCCCTTGTGCTATGTAAAGATACATCAGTGAATTTTTAAGTAATTGTTTGTGGATACTGGATGTGAGAGTAGATAATTACAGAAATTGTTTTCTATGAGAATCAAATAATCCCTACATGGTTAGCCAAAGAATTTAAATCTTATGTTGTACAAATCAGATATAATATAATAGAAAATTCTCACTTTGCTAATCTGCAAACATCATAAATTTCACAAAAATAAAGAAAGAAATGAAATGGAGAGCTCCTCCTCTGATCAAATCAACTAATTTATTGCATAGTACTATAATGAGGACCCACCTTATCAAGCCACACCATTACTTTAACACTACATTCATTAGAGTTAACTATAAAGTTTCATTAATTATTTCTAACCATGTCAAAATAAACGAACAAAGTACACTTTGCGATGCACGAGCCTTGTTTGTTTCTTTGCTTTTCCCCACCTTGCTTATTTGTTTGCCTGATAATTCACAAACTGATTGATCCACTGTGGAAGCCTGTTTCAACTTCCATTAACATCAGTGCGAGTCTTCCCATTGAGTTTGAAGGGAGTTGGATCAGGCCCCAGGAGCCCCAGTATGAAGGAAAATAAATCATGTTTCTTGTAATCACTAATTAGATTATAAGCATTTCAGAGCAAGGGCTGTCTTTCTTCTGTGTTTGTACAGCATTTTAGATTCATAGAGTCCAAACCCAGAAGGAACCTTTGTGATAATCTAATCTGGACCTCATGTATCACACAGCAAAGTATCAATTAGAGGTAGCTAGAGGGAGAGGAATGGGGAGGGGCAAATGCCATCTCTCCTCCCACAGTTTTTGCACTTGCTCTAGGTTCCATAGGCCATGGAGCTGGTTGCGTTGGAGAGGGGGAAATGGCCTAACCACTTCTAAGCAGAGGTCCCATACTAAATCAGTATGTGGCTGCTGTTGGAGTGGTCCAGAGCATTGCTCTGGCTGCATGGTTACAGTGCCACTGATGTTTGACCCGTTCACCCATTCATACAGATGTAGGGGTGGTTGGGCCAAGTTTCAGGGAGTAGCATAGCAACACAGTGCACAGGTATGAAGTGCCAATCAAATACCATCTGGCTGCCCTTCCATCCAGATGGAGGGATGGCTGAGTCAAATCGTGTTGTGACTTGGCACACAGGAAGTTTTGTTCCTCTACAGTGGAGCACAGAAGAGTCTGCTGAGAACTTGACTCCAGGCAACAGTGTCTCATTCACTGTGTGAGTGCGAGAGAGGGGAGATTCCCCAGCCAAAGGAGACCTAGGGTCCCTGCAGGAGGAGGGGCAGGGTCAAGCTGGAATCTGAATGGAGACCCTGCTGCAGCGTTCCAGTGTAGGCCATAGAACTTCCTTAAAATAATTCCTAAAGCATATTTTTTAGGAAAAACATTGAATCCTGATTTTAAAATTGCCAGCGATGGAGAATCCACCATGACCCTTGATAAATGGTTCCGGTGGTTAATTGTCCTCACTGTTAAAAATGTACACATTATTTCCTCTCTGAATTTGTCTAGCTTCAACTTCCAGCCATTGGATCATGTTATTCCTGTCTTTGCGAGATTGAAGAGCCAAGTATCAAAGATTTGTTACCCCTGTAAGTACTTACAGAGTGTAATCAAGTCACCACCTAACTTTCTCCTTGTTAAGCTAAATAGAGTGAGCTCCTTGAGTCTATTAGTTAGCATAATGGGGGGGGGTCTCAATTCTGATTGGGGCCTTTAATATAAAATATATATTATAATTAACATAATATATAAGTTGTCTTGTGAATCTCAGTATTTTTAAATCTCTATCATTTGCTCATTATATTTTTATTAATTACAGTTCAGCACCTAGGTACTTTTGTTAAAGATTCTATAATGCGGAAAATAGTGAATAAATAAAACCTGCCATAAAATCTGTCAAGCAGTTGTTATCCAGCACACCTGTAATGCTTTCACAGCATTGCTACATAACAGTCAAATATTCAGAACTGAGAGGAAATAAGAAAAGACTTCTAGTGAATTTAATATGACTACTTAAACTGCATTGGGCCAGACTGTATCCTGCTACACTGTGGGTACAAAGGTGTGGGGGAGCAGCTGGTTAGAACAGCCGCTATGTTCCAGAGAGCACAGAGCATGTTCCTTCTGCATATATTTGAGAGCACAAGGCATCCCAAAAGGAGCATGGAGAAAATGGGGAATTTCTTGCACTGCTGGAATGAGCATCTTGCTCGCATTCTCCATGGAGAATTCCTCCCACAGCTCTTCCTAGGGACAGTACAGTCCCATGCTCTCCATGGTCGGGCTGTGCCACAGCTGAATGCTTTAGGAAGTGTTTGACAATTTTATTAGATGACACACACATGGAAGAACCCAAACTAGCTCATTATCACTGAGCCGTTACTACGTTGAGCCTGATCCTTCAACCCATACTCAAGTGAGTAGTCCCATTAACTTCGGTACAAACTCATTATCTTTAACCTACTCTTGCCACAAGGCAAAATAAGACTCTCTTCCTGACTATTGAAAAGAAAACAATTGTTGATGTGCCTTTCAAAAATAAAATTGTCCTCAGAAGACCTGTTACCACAGGAAAACCAGGAGCTCCAAGCCTAAGAGCAGTGATTGTGTTTCACCTGTGCTCTGTATTCTGCTTGATGACTTTATTCAGCTTTAGAGTTCTAAAGGTAAATTGTCTGATTCTCACTAAATAGCCACGTAGCCTCAGTGTTCACTGACTGTGATTACTTGGGAAAAGACACTGTTCCTAAATTACATAGGTTCATCTTCCCCTCCCCCTGGCAACTCCCCATAACAGACAGGAGTCAGGCTACTTATTTGTTTGTTTACATATAAGAGTGGTAAAAGAGGTGGTACTTTACTCAGGTTCTGCCACAACGTCAAACTCCAGTCACAATCCAAGAGTAGCTGGCTGGTTTTGGTCACCACTGATAATAGTTAACAATGCTAACTTTAAATTGTTGCCAGTGTTATTCCTCAGAGTAAACATTCAGCTGAAACAAATGCAGAAAATTCATGCTTTTCTTAGGATCAAATGCTGAATCCTGTCCTGGGATGGGGAAAAAAATAATTCCTCCCACACATATCCCAGAGGGCTAGTGAAAGGCTTCTCTGTAGCCTCCGAACTACCCATTGTCTTTGTATCCCCTGTAGCCCCTGATGCGTGAGTAATTTAGGGCTGTGCATCCCTAGAGTGATGGCTCTATGAAAGGGTGTGCCTGCCTGGTAGTGACCCCTGCTCGCCAATGGTGGCTCTGCAGTATCCTGCCTCAGTTTTCCCTTATGCTTGGGCCCCCTTAAGAAGTCCACACAGTCCAGATATTCAAAACATTTCCCTTCTGGGGTCTAATTCATTAAGCCTTCATAAAGCTTTTCAAAATAGAACTCAAATCCACAGTCTTCAACCCAGTTTCGAGCTGGACCCAATCCTTACTCCCTGAGGGTCTGTCTTCCCTTATGAATTCTAACACTCTTCCTTGAACATTTGTCTTCCTGTTCTCCCAGCATTTATTTCCTGGGGTCTGGCCTTCTCTGTAGGCTCCTTACCCCACTGGTTGCAGTTTGGGCTTTCAAGTCTAGCGGTTTGGGTGGGTGTGAGAGTCTGAGCTGCAGCCCACGCCTCAATATCCACACTGCTATTTTTAGCACGCTAGCTTGAACCCTGCTAACATGAGTCTGCCTACCCGGCCTGGGATGCTCACTCTCAGCTGCTGTGTAATCTCACCCTCAGGGGTTAGCCACCCTGTGACAACACCCCTTTGCACTGTTCCTGACACACCACTAAACTATTCTGCGTAAAGTCCCTCTATGTAATGTGCCACTTGCACAACGGAACCACAGTAGTGTGTTTTAAGGCCTCCGCATTCCTATGGAGTGGGAAAGGGAAGGTTGGCTCTCAGAGATATTTTTAAAATCTTTTTGCACTCAGCCCTGCGTCAGTACATGTTCAGACAGAGCACTCACATCACAGCCAGAAGGGGCTAGAAACTTCTTTTTCATGAAAGTTTAAATTCTGCAGACATTGATAGGTCCACCAGAGAAGACTGACATGGCATATTGCCATGTACTGGATCAGTCCGAACCCTGATAACAGATACATAGGAAATGTCATAACAGATGTCTGCTTAAAATGCAAGGGCTCTGCTTGTGAATCTTATGTAAGGTTTAGCATTGCCTGTTCTCACAGTCGATGGGGAAGTGGGTCTGGCTCCCAGCCCAGGTCTCTCACACAATGATTAACCTGAGACTACATGGCACCATCTGGTACTGTCTCAGGTATGAAACATATAAAAGTGCCTAAAAAAGCTGTATTTTCCCTCCGTAAGCAGAGTCTTATTTGAGAAATGGCACTTTTTTCAGAAATGTAGCCTTGAAATCTCTCATGTAAAGCAAAACTAGACAGTGCCCTCTTACTTATGCTTCTTTTTTAAAAACCGTAACCATTTTTATTTAAAAAAAATCACAGAAAAGTGCAGATAAAGCAAAAATTTCACAGTTACCTAATGTGCTTGAGAGGGGAGATGTGCTTAAATCAGGGAACCGGGAGCCTATTTCCATCTCTGACAATTGCTTCCTATTTGTGGCTGGTGAGATATATCTTACTCAGCTGGAGGAATGGATAACCAGATAGTGAAATTAACTGATGTTAATAATAATATGTCGCTTTTATATAGCACTTTCCTTCTATAGATCTCAAAGCGCTTATAGAGGAGGTCAGTACCATTATTCCCGTTTTACAGATGGGGAAACTGAGGCACATAAGTTAAGTGACTGGTCTCAGCAGGTCTGTGGCGGACCTGGGAATAGAAATTGGGTCCAGTGCTCTAGCCATTAGGTCACTCTGCAGTCATATAAGAGATAATGCACAAGCACAGGTTACACTGGGCTAGTGCAGAGGTACATTACCCAAGGAGGAGCTCCTGGAGTCATTTTGTAACCCACACACCTTCTGGGTGTGGTGTTGTATTCCATCTAGTGGAACTGAGACCACTTAGAGAGAGAGAGAGAGAGTTAAATGAGTCTGCTCTACAGCCTTAACTAATAGCCAGTTAGCTTTTAGCTAATGTGGAAGAGGCTCATGCACTAAGCTGCAGAGGTCCCAGGTTCGATCCCGCCCGCTGACAACCAGGTCTGTCGGTGTTACAATTGCACCAAAGGTGGTCAAGGAGAGTAAGTCCACAGCACCACTCTGTTAAAGGATATGCTTGTATTTTCCATACAGGGGAACAGCTCCTCTGGCCAGGGTGCAGAAGAGAAGGGCCAAGGCTCTCTTTCTCATGCCTTCTTTTCCTTCTTGGGCTGCTTTGCACCCAATGCAAGGGTTTAAAACACTGAAGGTGCTCCCTACAACCTCCCCAGGCATGAACACACACAGAGATACAAGGCCAGGTATGATTCTGTCTCATTATCGTTTGCTCCACCCACACCTAGAATATTGTGTCCATCTTCGGGCACCGTGTTGCCTGAAATATATTGCTGAATTGGGCAGACAAGAGAAACTGAAGTATGAAACAAGATTATAGTCTAATTTGCCTGACAAATAAGTGAGGGACATGGGAAAAATGCACAAATATTTGAACTGTGTAGCTTAAAGGTCAGAATAGAAGAACTGGTGGTACAATACATAAGCTAGTCCACCTATTCCAAACTGTGCTCACTGTTGTAGAGTAGCTGATGATTTTTTCTAAAACAATCAGAGGTGAAAAGAGTTGAAGGTGATGTTTAAAATGTTCGTTAGGCTGATCTGTGGGTCCCACTGAGAAGTGCTAGTTGCAAGTTGGGGAATACCCTTTGTATCTGCTTCCAAAACTAAGCCGGAAAAGTGCCAGGCCTGACTCCAGCATAAAGATAAATTAGAACAGCATTGCTGATCTAATTTATCCCAGGTACCAATGGACCTTAGGGGTTTTTCTGGCATTTGAGGATCATCAGGACTCAAAGATACAGGGCCATGCCCCATTTTCTCTGGCTCTGCCCTGCACTGGCAGCCAGGAGAAGTGATGGTTTAGGAGCTGTTTTGGTGGCTCTGTGCCATCCAAGGATTCCCATACATAGAGTGAATCCTCTAGTGGCAGGCTAAGCCCACTTTAAGGTTGAGTTCTGGGCCCTAGGCAGCCAAACACAGCCCTTACTTGGCAGAGAATCTGACTATAATACTCTGTTAAGACAAATGGGATAATTCACAGCTCTCTGAGCTCTTGTTTCTTTCTGTCCTTTTTGACTAAGCCAGACAATACTGCATTGGTTCACATTTGGAAAGTTGTCTGGCAAGAAACTTTAATTAAAAAAAAAATAAAAAAGGAAGCTTAAATTCTGCAGGAACTTCCCGATAAATGTTGGTGCTGCTTATCACAATATCGTGGCTCTGCATGTCCCCTGGATGTAAACATTAAAAAAAGATGAATTATTTATTATGTATGACGGCATAAAGGGTTATGCCTAGAAGTAAAGGGATGGAATTAAGAAAGGAGAAATATCGGTTGAAAATCAGAGAAAAAGCCCTTCTCACATGGATGTCTCTTACAAAGTAGAGAAGTCTCTGATGGGAATAAGTAAAAGACCCATCAACACTAGAAACTGTACTGTAATGATCAGTTCTTCACTGGCAGTGGACTAAATAACCTAATCAGGCTTTTCCACCTCTGTTTTCCACGATTCTACGGTAAATTTAGAAGGCAAAATAAACAACTGTTCACTACACCCCCAACTTTTATTTCTAGTAGGAGAACGCTTACCATTACCAAGCTAATCACAGTGCAACATAACTTCAGCATTTTATACTGGATATTATTATAAGTACATATCACTAAAACATAGTACTTTCATTTTGAGCCCATCATGGTGCTGTTACTGTTTTCCAGCAAAACATTTTAAATTTAAAGGGGGGGAAATGAGTGGGAGGTATGGTACTCAATTATATCTGCTGTGGCTCCTGCTTTAGGGGCTTTATGGTTAGAGTTGATTTTCATTGCTACTTTGCAATAGGAGAGGGGATTTGCTTTGTTGTGTGTCATTTGCAGTTTGAGGCTCTCCTGAGTTCTTAAATGTTCAGCCTTTCATATACCATGGCATTTAGTTTGCTCTCATGTCTTCAGCAGTTTCTAATTCCACTTAAATTATTTGTTTTTTAGGTCAGTGATTAGTGAATGTCAGCATTCTGATGGGATGTGAGGGAAAGAAAGATAGTTTCATTGACAGTGGAGTTTTCATAAGCAGGGACTCCTAAAACTTTGCAGAACTTGTAGGGATTATAGCACTAACCATATAAAAGGCTAGTTTCAGATTCAGGTTACAAGCCTGCGAAAGGAAACAAGAACCTCCGTGTTGTACCTGTGTGGGCTAAGCAGAGCTGAGGTCCAGAGGCTAGGCACTTGTTTACTCCCTCCCTGGAGCAGACAGAGAATTAGTAAGGAGGGAAATGAGAGGGGAATGGATGGCATCTTCTCTCCACACTCTCCGCTCCCATTTGTTGACCGGAAGAGTTGAGCCAGCATGGTGCAATGGGAAAGAAAGTAATTTGCTGCTGGTCAGCAGTAATTCCTACCACATAAGATCAAGGAGGGAACAGGGAAGGAATTGTGATGTTAAAGAGCCTCTGAGCTACAACGCCCCCTGTAGCTACTCTTGGGGTGGTGCAATTTATACACCACTCCTTATTTGGGGCTGTGTGTAAATCTGCCACCTAGCCCTAAATGATTATCTGAAGGGCAGAGAGGAACCCAGTCTTTGTAATTAGTTGAGGTCAAGTTGAGGTCATACTACAAATTACAGTGTATGTTCAACTAGTTTAGCTTGAAAAGAGAGGTTATAGTTCATAGATTCCAAGGGCAGAAGGGAATATTGTGATCATATAATTTGATCTTCGTATAACACAGGCCAGAGAACTTCCTCAATTTAATTTCTAGAGTATATCTTTTAGAAAAACATGCAAACAACATTACCAGTGATAGAGAATCCACTACGATCCTTGGTACATTGTTCTAATGGTTTATCACTCCCAGTGTTAAAAAAATTATGCCTCATTTCCAGTCTGAATTTGTCTAGTTTCAACTTCCAGCCACTAGATCATGTTATACCTTTCGCCGCTAGATTGAAGAGCCCATTATTAAAATATTTGTTCCCCACGTAGGGACTTACAGACTGTAATCAAATTATCTATTTGATGATTCCCCATTTACAATTACATTTTGAGACCTTTTAATCTATTTTATGTGTGTCATGTTAATTTAATATTGTTCTTATTCAAAATGTAATGCAGTACCAATTCAAGTGCTTTACAGAAGTCTAAATATATTACATCAACACTATTACCTTTATCAACCAAACTTGGAAACTGATCAAAAAGAAATAAATAAGGAAACTAACAGGCTAGTTTCACAGATCTGTTTTCCATCAACTCATGTTTATGGCCATTAATTATATTACCCTCCTTTAATATCAGCCCTGGATTGATTTCAGATTAACAAGATTATAATTACCCGGGTCCTCCCATTTACACTTTTTAAATGTTGGCACAATATTAGCATTCTTCCAGTCTTCTGAAACTACCCTGGTGTTCCAGGACTTATTGAAAATCAATATTAACAGTCCAGTGAGCTCCCCAGACAGGGCTTTTAAAACTCTTAGAAGCAAGTTATCTGGACCAGCTGTTTTAAAAATGTCTAACTGTTTAACATCCTCCTGAGATACTAGTGGAATGAAAAGCATGTTATCATATGAAATGACTATATCATCTGGATTTTTTCCCCCAAATACAGAACACAAACATTTAGTGAACATTTCTGTTTTTTTTCTGTATTATTGATAAGTCTTCTATGTCCATCCAATAATGGACCAATAATATTGTTTGGATTCTTTTTGTTCCTAATCTATTTTAAAAAATCTTTCTTATTGCCCTGGACTCTGCTGGCCATACATTTCTCCTTGTGTCCCTTTGCTTCCCTTATCATTTTTCTACAAATCCTAGCTCTTTGTTTATATGAATTACTATCAACTTCCCCTGTCTTTCATTTGTTATATATTACTTTTATATATAACAAACTTACCCCCTAAACCAGGTCCATTTGTTAACGAATACAGCCTTCTCCCTCAGTTGTGGGAGTATGCCTATTGGGACATTTAGTAAAGTATTCTGAAACAATTTCTAATTATCATTCATATTTTCTGATTAAATTCTCCTTCCCAGCTGATTTGACTCATAATTGTTTCAGCTTTGTGAAATTGGCTCTTTTAAAACCCAAGTACATATATATCACTGGTATAGACTTTATTCTCTTTGCACATTATAAATGTGATCATGACACATTAATTTTTAGTTCTGGATGAAGTCTAATATAGACTAATATAATTTTCCCAAGTTAGATGCAACACTTTACAGGTTTGGAAATTGACATCTACAATATTTAGAAATTCCACACATTTTTTAGTACTAGCAGCATGAGATCTCTAGCATATGTCACTCAGATTGAAATCCCGAATGATCAGAGAGTCCCACCTCCCCCGCCAATCTGGCATTATATTGCATATTGAGACAGTCATCCAGCTCTGTAGTGTAATTTAGTGGTCTGTAACAGACACCAACTAATACTTCATCTTGTGCTTTAGCTGTTAGGGCATTGATCCATATGTATTCAAGATATTTTTTTTTTGGAGTCATCAGTGACTTGGAAATAGGTACTGCCATTTTTGACAAAGAGTGCCACTTCCCTCCCCTTCTGACCACTTGATACTTCCTAAATAGGCTATAATTATTGCTTTTAATATTCCAGTCATGGGAATCATTCCACCAGTTTTCTGTAATGTCAACTAGATCAAATTTATGCTCATAAATGACCAATTCCAATTCCTCTTGTTTGTTATCCTGGTATATAGAAATTAAATAATTTCTTCTCTTCTGCCCTATGGTTCCTTGATTAATTTTGTTCTCAACATCTCAATTTTGTGCTGAGTGTTCATATCTTCCCTCTTTTTACTCTTCCCTTTTGTTATTAGTTTAACGCCCTGATGACTACTCTAGCCAACCTATCCCCAATTGGTGGAGCCCGTTCATCCTATACAGCCTTCTCTCCCAATAGAAGATGGACCAATGTTCCACAAAACCAAAATGCTCTACTCTTTTCCACTTACCTAGCCAGCGGTTCACTTCCGAAGTCTTCTGCCTTCTGTCTTTCTTTTAGATAGGAAGGATCTCAGAGAAGATTGCTTGGATATTTTTTTCACCATGCTTATGAGTTACCTGATGGCATGTACTATGTTCAAGATATCCTGCAATGCAGTGTCATTAGTGCTGATATGAACATCACAAATGGATCCTTTCCCATGCATTTCAAAAGCCTATCTAATCTTAGAGTGCTGTCTTGAGTCTTGGCTCTAGGAAGTCAGCACAACATCCTGTTGTACTCCTGCCCCTTGCAGAATGGTCTTTCATTTCTTTCTAGTACTGCATTCCCAACATCCTGTTGTACTCCTGCCCCTTGCAGAATGGTCTTCCCTTTCTTTCTAGTATTGCATTTATCTTCCTTGGATGGTTGGAGATTGTCTTTGAGGACAATCTTGATTTTCTTACAGATTTTGTCAAGCTGCCATCTATATATTTGTCCTGTAATTTCTCCATTCCCTTGAACCAATTGGATCTTGAATGGTATCTCCCACAGTTTCCAAGCTGAAGGCCTGGTATTGATCATGAAATTCTTCCCAATTATCTTCTCTCTGGTAGCATCAGCCTGCCCCTCCAGAATGCCACCATGAACTCTTGACTCTGGTGGTTACAAACTGGTAGACCTCCTCTCTGACTTCCTCTCTCTCCCCAATTCCTTAACACCCAGCTTCTTTCTGCTTTGAACCTGGGGTACTGGTGTCCCTGAACCCGGTGTCTAGGAACTCCTCAGCATCTCTGATTCTCAGTAGCATCTCTGCTTGCCTCTCCAATTCAAGAATCTTCTCCTCCAGCACAACCACTAGCTTGCACTTCATGTACAGGAAATCCCTTCTGGCTTCATGTGGTAAAGAAAACATGGCACATATGTTGCAGGTAACCACCAATGTTCCATCAGTGCTCATCTCAAAATCAAATATAGAACTGAATATGGATGGAAAGCCTCTTTAAATTCCCTCCAAAACTCTCCTGTTAGCTGCCTATGTTTGCGGCTCTCAAGTTTGTCTAGCAACTGACTTTTTATATCAAGTTTTCCTGCTCAGCTAAGCTCTGTCCTTCAGCACCAGGTAGTGATTAGCCACTCAGAGACATCAAACAGTGGAACTGGTCAAAGCTCCAAAGGTTAGAAACTTGGGGCCTTTAATTATGTAAGCGGGGGAATAGTCCTGCTCTTGTGGGGAACTTTCCTGGCTTTTGCACTACCCCGGTGAAGTGGACTAGCAAAAGGATCCGAGTCCTCGCTCCCACTTCCTTTACCCAGTGGCCTTCCTGCCCTTGAGGACTCCCCTTCCACGCTTCTGTCTGGCAGGATTCTCGTAACCCCAACAAGACTGGGCCCAGGATTCCTGGGGGGCTCAACCCCCAACCCTGGGTAGGACAGGGGCTAGGGTGTCCCCACTCTGGGGTACTCTCTCTGCACTGGACATTTCTCTGACCCATTGACCATTACAAACAAGTTAAAGCAAATGCAAGTTATTTAATCAACAATTAATTTTAAAAAGAATAAGGAAAAATGGGAAAGGTTAAAGGAAACACAGCAACCCGCTCTGTGGCAGGGAACATCACAAACAGTGTCTCTGGAATGTCAGGGCAGTTCACAGTCTGTTCCTTGTAAGTCCCAGGCCTTCTTCTCAGGCCCTGGCTGTGCTGCAGGGATGCTGGGGGTTGGACACTTGCTCTGGTGGTGGCCTCCCACTCTCAGGCTCTAAGTGGTAGGACCCTTCTTCCCAGTGTCACCCCTGCCCTGACGGGGTTACAATCCAAGCCTGGCCTGCAGAGCCTCTTGGCTGAGGCGTCTCCCTGTGCTGAGCCCGCTGCCCAGGGTCCCCCTCGGTTTTCCCAGCTGCTCACAGCACCCAGCTCTGGACTGCTCCAGCCCCAGCTCCACCACTCTGTCTCAACACTGCTGCTGCTCTGCTTCCAGCTCCCTGGGCTGCTCCTCTGGCCCCTCTGCCTCTGGTTGCTACAGCTCTGCTCCCAGGACAGGTCTGTTCTGCAGGCTGCTTCTGTGACTGCTCCCAGCACTGACCTGCTTTCTGGGCTGCTTTTCTGGCCCCTCTGGCTCTGGTTGCTGCAGCTCTGCTCCCAGGACAAGTCTGCTCTCTCTGGGCTGCTTTTCTGGTCCCTCTGGATCTGGCCCAGCTCTGCCCCCCAGCTCAGCTTGGGCCCTTGCTTTCTCCTTAGCTTGGCCCCACTCTGTCTGACCCAGGCAATTCCAGCTCACACGGAGGACGGGACCTCCCGGCCTCCTGACTCCCTAATTAGCCTGCTCGCCCTGTCGTTCAGACTGACCTGGAGCATTGGGCTCTCCCCATTGTTCCTGGGGGCTGTCAGTCTCAGGGTCCTGATTCCCCATCGACCCTTCTCCCTTTTTAGTACTGGGAGCTAGCCAATCAAATCACCCCCACTGAATGTTAGTAAGGGGGCAACAGTCCCCTTACACTAAGGCACCAACAAACAGACCTATCTTACCTCCTTACTCAAGGGCCCATGGCCCACTGTATTCTCAGCCTGTATAAAAAGCACAAACAAATAAACATTCAAACAAACAACCTACAGACAAACATACCACTCATCAAGTCCTGCTACCTCCAAGCACAGAGTCCACAGCTAAGCCCTACAAAACTCTCATGTTAGCGGCTTCTGTTTTTTGCTTCCGCTTCTGATGAATATACAGATATGGGAACCGATCCCTGTTTCTTTGGTCAGGGAAGACAGGGTTGGACTGATGGGCGGAGGGAAGTCACAAAATGCAAACAGTAAAGGCTTTCATTGCAACGACTCTCTGGATTAATAACAACATATTGCACTTATTTCAGTAATTTACTCAATACCCAAGCTCATATCTCATTTCATTGAAATCTTCCCTGCACACTGAGTTCACTTTCACCCCCCCTGCAGAGTTGCTAGCCTGCCCATCAAGTAGCTCCTTTCAGGCAGCCCTTTGATCTAAAGGCCTCAGATGTGCCTCTCCCTCCCGTAAAGAGGAGAATTTCCTCTGAAGTCCTGGGCAGTGTCAAATCCTTCTCTCTGGGGACGTCTACACTGCAGTCTGAGGTGTGAGTGCAGCACACACCTGAGCTAGCTTTGAGCCAGCTAGTTCAATTAACCTTAGCAGTGTAGCCACGGCAGTACAGGCTGCACAATCCTGCCCTGGGCCCCAGGCATGTACTTGAGAAGCTACCCCATGCCGCTGCCCTGCATAACATAAGTTCACTGCCCTAGTGACCTGAGCTAGCTGGCTGGAGCAAAGCTACCTCAGGTATTCTAATCGTGCTTCAGTCACAGCTCTCATTACAGTGCGGATGTATTCTCTGCGCGATGGCTGGAGAGAAAGTGACACAGGTGAGGGTTAGGGCTAGCCACAGATCAGAATGGTAGCTCTGCAGTGAGGTGCCATACCTGGGCTCTCCATCTCCTCTACCAGTGGGTCAGATTCTCCTTCATCCCTGTCAACTTCCTATCCTCGTTTGTGGTGGTGAAGGTGAACTTTTGGCTATCAGGTGTCTCGCTGAAGGACAAACATGTTCTTCTCTGTCGTACTATAGTACTCTGATCTACTGGGAATGCCGTACTGCAGATTGGCTATTTTGTGGAAATTCATTGGCCACAATGAATAAAGCTCCAACCACCGTCTACACATGCAGTTTAAACCCTTTACAACAACAAGTCAGATCATCTTAAGAATATAAATATGAGTTTTCTCGTGCTTATAAATAGTTTGCTAAGAAGTACATTTGTCAGATTGAGGTGCAGAGCATTGATCTGAGATGTTGAAAAATCTCTGCTCAAAACTGTAGTTGCAAATCTCCTTCCAGACCTACCCAAATATCCTCTTATTTGAAATTTGTCAACTATACAGCAGAGCCAGGACATTGCCAAGGGAAAGCCCATGAGTTTCTCAGTGTCCAAAGAAGCCCTGTGTACAAGATCAGCACTAGCAATCACATTTCCAGCTGAAGAAGGCTAAATGTGTCTCTGACCTACCACAAATCAGCGTGACTCTCTTCTTGGTTAGAAGGATCCCTTCAGAGAAACATAAGGCATTTTTTCTCCAGGGGATGAAAGTCCGGGAAATGCAGGACCTTGCCAATCTAGAACCAAGGGACTAATTTTGAACACCAAACTCAGATCTCCCTCATGACATGCTACCACTGGATTTGACGTCTGTTTTATAGAAACTGGAGTAGATGATCTGTTGAAGGTGTGTTCACTTCCCACTCCCTGCCCATCTCATCCCTTCAGGGAAAATCTGTGGATGCTCTGCAGGTGATTGGAGGGAAGTTGGACCAAACTTTGGCCCAGTGAAAACAAGCTATAGCTTGCATAAATAGTGATCACTAGGGATGTAACTATCACAGGTCTGGTCTTTAAAGGAATCAGATGCCTCGCCTACCTTTGACAGGCTCCACTGAAAGAAATGAGTTCCAGATCCACTTGGGGATAGTTAACTGCCTAAGTAGCTGGAAGGCAGTTAATTAAAAAAGAGCATCTGGGCCTAATAGCCATAGGAGAGCTCAATTAGAAAACAAAACAAAACAAAACAAAAAAAAACCAAAGAAGGAAGGATGCTCCAGAGCAATGTTTCCCAAACTTGGGATGCTGCTTGTTCAGGGAAAGCCTCTGGCGGGCCCGGCCAGTTTGTTTACCTGCCACGTCGTAGGTTCAGCCGATCACGGTTCCCATTGGCCGTGGTTCGCTGTGCCCGGCCAATGGGCGCTGCAGGAAGTGGCGCAGGCCGAGGGACGTACTGGCTGGCCCCATTGGCCGGGCACAACGAACCGCGGCCAGTGGGAGCCGCGATTGGCCGAACCTGCGGATGCAGCAGGTAAACAAACCGGCTGGGACCGCCAGGGGCTTTCCCTGAACAAGCGGTGTCCCAAGTTTGGGAAACACTGCTCCAGAGGAAAGGAGCTCCTAGTGAGCCTGAACTGTGTAAAAGCTTTTCAGGTATGGGGGTCTTGGAGAGACCCTTAGCAAATGGGGGAAAGACTGTAGAGCTCTCCAGACCGCAGAGAAGTCTGAGGCCTTATAGGAGAAAGAGCCACTGCTGGACCTAAAGACTTGTTTTGGGACTTTTAAGTTTTATCTAGGCTCTGCAGTAAGAACTTTAAACCCTTGTAGAAGTGTTCCTTTCAGAAGGCCTAATTAAAGGAAGATATACTGTTGCAGAGTAGAATGTTTGGCTTCTCCTTGACTGGCTGTTTAAGTAACCTCACTGAGGGGAAACTGAGGCAGGCCATCGCAGAGACACATGCAGCCACAATGGAAGGCTTGGAAGGTGATGGTACCCCTGCTACAGTAACCCAGAGACTTCAGCATCACAATCACAGACCTTTGCCACTTGCACTAAAGGAAAATACTTTCAGTTACAGGTAAGTAGCAAGGTAGTGTCCTCCCAGCCATTGGTGGAGACGTATTCTCTTGAAGAAAGCTACTGTTTTACAATCACTTTTAATTTCACTTAATCCCCTCCCCCAAACTTTACAGTCTTCCCATGAATCTTGTAGGTTGTTTATATTTCTTCTCAGCTAATAATTGCAGCTGAAACTACAGAATATTGTGCTATTCTGCAGGACTATACTATATTGTGCTATTCTGGGAGTACCATACTGTGTCTTACTGCAAGAGGGAAGAGTGGTAACTTTTTATAGGCAATATGGGTGAGATGAGAGGGATAAGTGCAGGGATTAATCTAGTTTTTCATCCAACTCTTCTGAAATGTGGCAACCATATGCAATATTTTTAACTGTTATTCAATCCATGTAACTAACGTATAAAAGAAACATTACAAAGCTGAGTCTTTTCAAACCCTGTTCTTTATAACTGTTAGACACAGTATGTGCATTCATTTAGATATAAAAATAGGGTCCAAATCAGAAGCAAATAGGAATATTTGTTGATCTGCATCACCTTACCTGGTATGTTTGATGAGACTGTAAGTCCAACAAGGTCAGATCGGTAGAGGAGGACTATATAGCTCTGATTCAGTAGCCCTGTATCATCTCTATACTGACAGAGAAGCCGTGTATCAGAGTTTGTAAGGAAACTTACAATGTGTGGAGAGTATTTGAAGAAAACATCAGCTAAGTCTTTCTTTTCAAATGTTACTACTTACAGAAAGCCACCAGCATGATAAGAATTTAAAATCCTATTAGGCAATTCAGATTTTTTTTTCTGTAATTTGACACGAAAGTCTTTTTGTTAGTGACTTTCATATTGTATTAGCTATAAAGGAGGAATGAGGAAGTAGGCTCTGGCTGCTAGCCAAGTCTGAGCTGCAGGGCTACCACAATGAAATTCTAGGATGAATGGCAGAGGCATGCAAATGAGTTGGGAACTCAAATGAGCAGCCACGGCAAAGACAGGCGGTTATGAAAGCACAACAGTAACCTCAGATTTCTACCATTACAACACAGTTCAAAATGTAGGCAGCTGAGCATGAGCCTGGAGCTGTTTACTATCATGCAATCTCTTATGCACCGTAACAAATGCCTCTTTTACAGCAAATGGACAACTTCAAGAGACCGCAGACCGTATCGGTGAATACTCTTGCAGGAACTCCTCTTTTTGTACATCATTCAAAGCAAGGGGGCATTATTTTGCCTTCATCTTGTAATTTGCTTCACAAGGGTTGCTGTATAATGATTCTGTGTTTTTTTTTAATATTTACGAGAATGATAGCCATCGCTTTTTGTGAAAAGGGTATAAAGTAGGTGTACTGTCGAAATGTGTCTTCAAAATGAGGCATTGCCCCCTTAAAAAATAAGTCGAATGAGAGAAAGCAACGATTATTATTCTAGGTAGTTCACTCTCTCGGTAGATTTACTAACTAGAAAAGATAATCCATATTTAATTAAAGCTAAAATTGCAGGGAATAGTATTTGATAAAAAGAAATGATAAATGTGTATGTTTGTTTATTTAATGCTTAATGAGATCAACTGGTCATGGTTTCTGGTTATTTTTTTCATGTAGCCTGCACTGTCCCAAAGGCTTTGTCCCCTCAAGCCTACAGAGGAAATTCAAAGTTTAAATGACATAATGAGCAGATTTATGCAATTGAATTGTGGTGTCAGTAAACCTTTACATAAAATTATACTGCTGGATGTGAAAAGTGCTTAGAGAAGACCACAACCAATATTCATCCAGTAATCAAGGTACTGCACTGATAGCGCTCTGAATGGATGATATACACCAAGTATTGCAAGACAATTTCCTCTTGCCTATGTGCTTTCAAAAGAAGTACTACATTTAAAACTATGTGTCATATAGTGTGAAAACAAAAATAAGTACGTGGAATTAGCCCTGGTCTATACTAGGAGTTGAGGTCGAATTTAGCAGCGTTAAATCGATTTAACCCTGCACCCGTCCACACGACAAAGACCTTTTTTTCGACTTAAAGGGCTCTTAAAATCGATTTCCTTACTCCACCCCCGACAAGGGGATTAGCGCTGAAATCGGCCTTGCTGGGTCGAATTTGGGGTACTATGTACGCAATTAGATGGTATTGGCCTCCGGGAGCTATCCCAGAGTGCTCCATTGTGACTGCTCTGGACAGCACTCTCAACTCAGATGCACTGGCCAGGTAGACAGGAAAAGGCCCGTGAACTTTTGAATTTCAATTTCCTGTTTGGCCAGCGTGGCAAGCTGCAGGTGACCATGCAGAGCTCATCAGCAGAGGTGACCATGATGGAGTCCCAGGATCGCAAAAGAGCTCCAACATGGACCAAACGGGAGGTACGGGATCTGATCGCTGTACGGAGAGAGGAATCCATGCTATCAGAACTCCGTTCCAGTTTTCAAAATGCCAAAACATTTGTCAAAATCTCCCAGGGCATGAAGGACAGAGGCCATAACAGGGACCCAAAGCAATGCCGTGTGAAACTTAAGGAGCTGAGGCAAGCCTACCAGAAAACCAGAGAGGCGAACGGCCGCTCCGGTTAGGGCCCAAAACATGCCGCTTCTATGATGAGCTGCATGCCATTTTAGGGGGTTCAGCCACCACTACCCCAGCCATGTTGTTTGACTCCTTCAATGGAGATGGAGGCAACACGGAAGCAGGTGGATGAGGAAGATGACGATGATGAGGTTGTAGATAGCTCACAGCAAGCAAGCGGATAAACCAGTTTTCCCAACAGCCAGGAACTGCTTCTCACCCTGGACCTGGAGCCAGTACCCCCGAACCCACCCAAGGCTGCCTCGCGGACCCGCCAGGTGGAAAAGGGACCTCTGGTGAGCGTACCTTTTGAAATACTATACATGGTTTAAAAGCAAGCATGTTTAATGATTAATTTGCCCTGGCATTCGTGGTTCTCCTGGATATACTCCCAAAGCCTTTGCAAAAGGTTTCTGGGGAGGGCAGCCTTATTCCGTCCACCATGGTAGGACACTTTACCACTCCAGGCCAGTAGCATGTACTCGGGAATCATTGTAGAACAAAGCATTGCAGTGTATGTTTGCTGGCATCAAACAACATCCATTCTTTATCTCTCTGTGTTATCCTCAGGAGAGTGATATCATTCATGGTCACCTGGTTGAAATAGGGTGGCTTTTCTTAAGGAGACATTCAGAGGTGCCCGTTCCTGCTGAGCTGTTTGCCTGTGGCTGAACAGAAATGTTCCCCACTGTTAGCCAAGGGGAGGGGGGAGGGGCTAGCCACGCACTGTGGGGAGGCAAAATGTGACCTTGGAACGAAAGCACATGTGCTATGTATGTAATGTTAACAGCAAGGTTTACCGTGAAAGAGTGTACCCATTGTTCTATAAAATGTGTCTTTTTAAATACCACTGTCCCTTTTTTTTTCTCCACCAGCTGCATGTGTTTCAAGGATCACAGGATCTTCTCCTTCCCAGAGGCTAGCAAAGATTAGAAGGCAAAAAAAACGCCCTTGTGATGAAATATTCTCTGAGCTCATGCTGTCCTCCCACACTGACAGAGCACAGACGAATGCGTGGAGGCAGACAATGTCAGAGTACAGGAAAGCACAAAATGAACACAAAGAGAGGTGGCGGGCTGAAGAGAGTAAGTGGCAGGCTGAAGAGAGGGCTGAAGCTGAAAGGTGGTGGCAGCGTGATGAGAGGAGGCAGGATTCAATGCTGAGGTTGCTGGAGGATCAAACTAATATGCTCGAGCATATGGTTGAGCTGCAGGAAAGGCAGCAAGAGCACAGACTGCTGCTACAACCCCTGTGTAACCAACCGCCCTCCTCCCCAAGTTCCATAGCCTCTTCACCCAGACTCCCAAGAACGCAGTGGGGGGGCCTCAGGCCACCTAGCCACTCCACCCCAGAGGATTGCCCAAGCAACAGAAGGCTGGCATTCAATAAATTTTAAACTTTTAAAGTTCTGTGTGGCCTTGTCCTTCTGTCCTCCACCATCCCTCCTGGGCTACCTTGGCAGTTAACCCCCTATTTGTGTGATGAATTAATAAAGATTGCATGAATGCGAAGCAACAATGACTTTATTGCCTCTGCAAGCGGTGATCAAAGGGAGGACGGGAGGGTGGTTAGCTTACAGGGAAGTAGAGTGAACCAAGGGGCGGGGGGTTTCATCAAGGAGAAACAAACAGAACTTTCACGCTGTAGCCTGGCCAGTCATGAAACTGGTTTTCAAAGCTTCTCTGATGTGCACCGTGCCCTCCTGTGCTCTTCTGACTGCCCTGGTGTCTGGCTAGTGCGTAACCAGCAGCCAGGCGATTTGCCTCAACCTCCCAGCCTGCTATAAACATCTCCCCCTTACTCTCACAGATATTGTGGAGCGCACAGCAAGCGGTAATAACAGTGGGAATATTGGTTTTGCTGAAGTCTAACCGACTCAGTAAACTGCGCCAGCGTGCTTTTAAACATCCAAATGCACATTCTACCACCATTCTGCACTTGCTCAGCCTGTTGTTGAACAGCTCCTGACTACTGTCCAGGCTGCCTGTGTATGGCTTCATGAGCCAGGGCATTAAGGGGTAGGCTGGATCCCCAAGGATAATTATAGGCATTTCAACATCCCCGACGGTTATTTTCTGGTCTGGGAATAAAGTCCCTTCCTGCAGCTTTTGAAACAGACCAGAGTTCCTGAAGATGCAAGCATCATGTACCTTTCCCGGCCATCCCACGTTGATGTTGGTGAAACGTCCCTTATGATCCACCAGTGCTTGCAGCACTATTGAAAAGTACCCCTTGTGGTTTATACACTCGCCGGCTTGGTGCTCTGGTGCCAAGATAGGGATATGGGTTCCGTCTATGGCCCCACCACAGTTAGGGAATCCCATTACAGCAAAGCCATCCACTATGACCTGCATATTTCCCAGGGTCACTACCCTTGATATCAGTAGATCTTTGATTGCGTGGGCTACTTGCATCACAGCAGCCCCCACAGTAGATTTGCCCATTCCAAATTGATTCCTGACTGACTGGTAGCTGTCTGGCGTTGCAAGCTTCCACAGGGCTATTGCCACTCGCTTCTCAACTGTGAGGGCTGCTCTCATCTTGGTATTCTTGCGCCACAGGGCAGGGGAAAGCAAGTCACAAAGTTCCATGAAAGTGCCCTTACGCATGCAAAAGTTTTGCAGCCACTGGGAATCGTCCCAGACCAGCAACACTATGCGGTCTCACCAGTCTGTGCTTGTTTCCTGGGACCAGAATTGGTGTTCCATCGCATGAGCCTGCCCCATTAGCACCATGATGACCACATTGCCAGGGCCCGTGCTTTGAGAGAAGTCTGTGTCCATGTCCTCATCACTCTCGTCACTGCACTGATGTCGCCTACTCGCCCGCTATCACTTTGCCAGGTTCCGGTGCTGCATATACTGCTGGATAATATGTGTGGTGTTTAATGTGCTCCTAATTGCCAAAGTGATCTGAGCGGGCTCCATGCTTGCCGTGGTATGGCGTCTGCACAGAAAAAAGGTGAGGAATGATTGTCTGCCTTTGCCCTGACGGAGGGAGGGGCAACTGATGACATGGCTTACAGGGTTGGCTTACAGGGAATTAAAATCAACAAAGGGGGTGGCTTTGCGAAAAACTGAATGGCCTCCTCAAGGATAGAACTCAAAACCTCATGGATAGAACTAAAAACTGGGTTTAGCAGGCCATTGATTTCACAGAGGGAGGGAGGAGAAAATGAATACAAAACAAATCTGGTCTATTTCTTGTTTTGAGCCACTTCATCTGTCTTTATACATCTTGCTGGTAGCAGACTGTGCAGTATGACCGCTAGCCATTGTCATCTTCCTGGGTGCTCGGCAGAAGATGGTGCAGTATGACTGCTGACCATTGTTTTCTGCTAGCTGCAGATTAAAAGACAGTGCACTGGGGGTAGGACTCAATTGCCATGAGACGAAACAAGGGAAATGACCTGGCTGAGTCACTCCCATGTTTGCCCAGGTGGCTGGTTAAAAGAGCACCCAGGACTATGTTGACGACGGCTACCAGTCATACTGCACTGTCTGCTGCCAAAAGGCAATTAACTGCTGCTGTGCAGCAATGCAGTGCCACGTCTGCCAGCACCCAGGAGACATACAATGACGGTTTGCTGAGCGGGCTCCATGCTTGCCGTAGTATGGCGTCTGCACAGGTAACTCAAGAAAAAAGGTGCAAAACGATTGTCTGCCCTTGCTTTCACAGAGGGAGGGAGGGAACAGGGGCCTGACGATATGGACCCAGAACCACCCCCGGCAATGTTTTAGCCCCATCGGGGATTGGGATTTCTACCCAGAATTCAAATGGGCAGCGGAGACTGCGGGAACTGTGGGATAGCCACCCACAGTGCAACGCTCCGGAAGTCGACGGTTACCTCGGTACTGTGGACGCACTCCGCCGACTACATGCACTTAGAGCATTTGTGTGGGGACACACACAATTGACTGTATAAAAACGCTTTCTACAAAACCAACTTCTATAAATTCGACCTAATTTCATAGTGTAGACATACCTTTAGATTTCTTAAATCATGATTTTTAATGGACTTGAACTTATTAGTTGACTGTGTGTCCAGACAGGGATATAAAGCTAACTTCAGCATTCCCAACAGCTCCAATGTAAACAAGCCCTAATATAGTTTAGTATTGGATGCAGTGTGGTCTGGTGGACAGAGCACTTGACTGGGACTCAGGAAACTCACATTCTTGTCCCAGCTTTGCTACTGATCTGTCAGTTTACTGTGGGTTAGCCGCATCACCTCTCTGTGCCGCATAATCTCCAATGGGGTAATGATACCAACCTCCTTTGTAATGCACTTTGAAATACGTAGATGAAAGGCGCTGTATAAGAGCTAGGTATTATTATTGTACAAAAAAGGGATTAGGATATTTGACCCACGAGCAATTAATGTTGGTTGATGGTACAGCAAATATTAAGATAAGATTATGTTAGTGTTTTCATGCATATATTTACAAAATATTAGGGATTGAGAAGAATCATGCACAAGTAAAAGTTCTGAGTGAGCCTGGCTTGATTTCTGCAGCTCCTTCCTTTGTTATGAAGACAATCAATTCCTTCTTCTCCGGATTCTCCATAGCTTTTTTAACATCTCCCCAGTGGGAGTGGATTCCTCTATTCCTTATATTTCAGAACTGTGTGGAAGGTAAGAGATTTTTGTCTTTGAAAGAACAAAGGCTTCTCTGGTCCTCTCTTTGTAGAAGTGCCATTGGTCTCTTTTGGTGGTAACATGGACCTAGTGTCACTCAGCTGTTCACCTTTAAGGGTCCAGGTACTTGTTTCTACCCTCAACGTTAGTATGAGTCCCTCAAAGGAACAAGATAGTAGTGAGGCTTTCTCCTAGCAGACTCTCTACTTGATGAGATTAGAACTGGTTGAAAATGTTGTCACAAAACATTTTTTGTCAATAATGTCATTTCATTAAAACCAAAATGTTTTGCAGAAAAGTGTGAAATTTTTATGTCAATTTTATCAGGAACATTTCTAGGTTCATGATGGAATTTCTGGTCACAGAGAAAGACCCACTGCAGAATAGCCAATAGCTCATGTGGAACTATTTTGGTCCTCTCCTTTGTGTGCATGTGTGTGTGTGGGCAGGGGGGAATCTGTCTCATTTTCATTCTGATGCCTGATGTGGAACAAAAATAAATTTTGAAAGCTCTAAATTTTCTATGAAATGGATTTTTTTTCCTGGCCCTCCCTAGCTAAAACAGGTAGCCAGAGCTTCAAGTGTACATCTTTCTAGCCAAGGAAAATTATTTTGTCATTTCCCTGGCATGTGCTGCCTCTCATTTCTCCCTGCCTTTTTATTCCATCAACCTCAGCCAACCAATCAACAGTACAAATGTTAACAATATCACGGGGCTGGATCTTAAGCTTCATTAACTCCTGTGCAGCTACACTGATTTCCATCAGGTCAGGATCTGACCCATTATGTACACACACATGCACACACACACAAACACACACTCCTTTCTGAGACCCCCTTAAGACTGCGAGCTTTTTACACACACACACACGACTACCTTGTACTCATATTACTCAGAGAATTCACAATTTAATTTATGTTAATTTCTGGTTAATCGCAGGGCCTCCTGATTGATATTGGTAAAGCTTTTACTGGCCAACATATATTTTAGAGTCCTAACTGGAAGCTACCCAACATAAACTGCTGATTATTGTAGAAGAGAATCTACAAAAAAGATGTACCTAGGGAAAAGAGTTGTAAAGGAGAGAATGAGACAGAAAGAGGGAGAGAGAATGCTCATATCTCAAAGCAAAAAAATGATCTTTCTTTCAAAGGACTTTAATATATATTATTTTCCAAGATACAGGACTTCAAAGCTTTTGGAAAAATGTAGATAAATAGATTATTTTTACACTGCCAGGGTGACTCATCATTTCAACAATACTTGTGATATTTTTATGGACTCCCACCTCAAATTACTTGAGTTCTGTCTTATAAAAGAGATGTTCCTTTTATCTGCATTATTTTATCTTCCCAAAGACGGAGAAGAAAAAAAAACACTTCATAATCACCTACAGTACATTGTTTGATGTCATCACTAGACCACTCAACAAATGTAGAAAAGTATGATTACTATGATGTATAAAAGACTGATGATAGTCACTACAATGCTTTATACCTATTTGAAAAGACAAAAAGCAACAGAATTAAAGAGAAAATATTTCTTACAATCCTGGAGTAAAGTTAGAAGTTCCAAACTTTGTTAGTTGGCTTTCATTTTGTGGTATATCTATAGATTCTAGGTGCTACCAACTTTATTTGTGGGGATCATCTAGCAACTACCCCTCTTTTACTCTAGGCTCAATCCTCAAATGGCTTGAGTCGGGACCACCCTCTCTCCAGCTGAGGAAGTGAAAACCAGCTTCTTTTGGAGCTTGTGAATACTACTTAATCAAGGCACAAATCTGGAAAGTGACAACTGCTTTCTGCAAGCTTCTAAGTGCTGCCAGTTGCTGGAGTTCACGATACTCAGCACCTGGCACGTGGCACTTAGCACATCATGTGACCCAGCCTTTAGTTGGCTGTTCATTAGAGACTAGAGCTGCAGAAGGTGTTCCAGCCATAGCACTTCCAGCTTGGAATTTACTGTGATCTAGTGCAGTGGTTCTCAATCGCTTCCATTCCGGGACCCTCTTTCTTCCACACCAGCACTGACCTGAGATCCCTTTTTCCTTTAGCTGGTGATTCCTGACATTTAGCAATATGACAATGTCAGTGTGTTGACAACCCCCTGACACACACGCTTGTGTCCCTCCTTCCCTTCTGGGAGTCACAATTAGAGCCGGTCAAAATTTGTCAATATTTTTTTAATGAAAAATGGCTTTTCTCAAAACAGAAATTTCAGTGACCGAAGCCCATTTTCAGGTTTTCATGGAAAAACCAAATTGTTTGTTTGTGTCTTCAAGAAAATCTAAAATGTTTGAAGAAAATATTGAATGACAATGAAAAGTTTGTTTTCCTCAATTTTTTCTTCAGGAACAAAAAATACTTTCTGACCAGCACTCTTAGGTTGAGGACCCATGTCGTATCCGGCCCCTAGAGAGAAGCATTCTGAGGAAGCCAATGTTGGTCAATGATACATTCAGCAAGGCAAAGCCTCATTCAGCCAGGAGAATCGTTGCATATTCTGTGAGCTCAAACAAGCTATTCAAAACTTTGCCATGTGAAAGCCAATGAACTTCAGGGTGGAAGGGGAGCTGCAGATGCTGACTACTCATATGTTTCTTCACATGAAATAGCAAAGAGGCAGGCTTTGGCTTACCTTTAATAAAGTCACAAATTTTATAGCCTGCTCAAGGAGCTTCTCTATTTCCACTGGCATCCTCTTTGCCACCAGAACTTCCAGATGAACTGGACAATGTCTCCTAAGAGCTCAGGATGCAATGGACTGAATTCTAGTGACAAGGTTGCTGTGGCTTTTTTCTGTTTTGGGGCATTATCATTACAAATACCAGCACAGCAATGGCAGATCAACTCAGCTACAAGAAATGACTTTTGGAAAGCTTCAGAGATTTTGTCCCCTGTAATATGTCCTATTAGTGGATACCAAAACAGGAGGTCCTTCTGTATTGATCATTCCCACCCACACTGGATAAATGTTAAATGTTGGGCAGAATATTTATCTGTAATTTCATCCAGTTGTATTGAGAAATACTGGCTCTTCTGAAGTCTTCTAAAAAGCTGTTCTTGAATATTTGCAGCCATGTTAGGAATTCATAATCTCTTTGTGTCATTGGAGAGGGGAACAGATTTGACTTGATCGGCAGCTGAAGAGCCTAACATAACACTAGAAATACCTGGAACACAGGGCGCAGCTAAAATTTCCCCCAATTATATGAAGCTTGTTTCACTATTCATAGTGAAACAAAGGTCGATGCTCAGAAAACTTTCATTTTTACAGAACAGCCATTTAATAAAAGAGTTTATTAGTTTGGTGAATTCATGAGCTTTTCTCTGAGGAAGTCATTTTTTTATTTTTTTTTTAAAAGATAGATGCTTGCTTGAATTGCTCAGTGCCCCATCATTTAAATGGTTTCATGCAAACCCTCACTCCTATTCCAGCTACCATGACAACTTCTTTGAAGTAATGCAGTAACTGACAAGCCTTCTGCTGCATGCGGTGGTCTGAGTCCACTAAAGAGGAAAATCAGGATGCAAACACCAGATCCAGAGAAGAGGGGAAAATGGTAAGAAAGGGAGTTTGTGCCACTCTGTACCTCAAAGTAGCACCCTGGAATCCTGATATTCACCATGGTGATATGATTATATGTTTTGTACAAAGTATACCTTGTGAGGTATCATTTTAAGTCTTGATTTGTTGGACATTAATATCCTCTTGGATTGTATGAACTATCATGGTATTTGAAGTTATGAAGTATTGATACGTGTGTTACTGAAATAGGTTGTGAGGTTGGAAACACCCACAACCAGCCTTTCAGTTACAACACAGGAGTAGCCATCAATAGCCAGACAGATGGGTGTTAATGGCTCATCAACACCCATCAAGAAAAGAATCCATTATCTCAGAGACTCCTTAGAGAAGGCACCTACGCAGTGGAGACTGCTTGAACAATGGGGACTGTCTGATCCCTATGTCTCAGCAAATATCTTTTCAGCAAGCTGGAAGAAAGTATAAAAGAGGGGAAGTGATATCATTACTTGGCCTCTCTTCCCCCTCCCTGCAGCTCAACACCTGGAAGCACATCTGGAAGACAAACTGGGGAAGAGTTCTTCCAGGCTGGAAATGGAGTCCAGTCGGTGTACTGGGGAACTGTATCCTTCTTGTAGAATCATAGAACCATAAAATCATAGAATATCAGGGTTGGAAGGGACCTCAGGAAGTCATCTAGTCCAACCCCCTGCTCAAAGCAGGACCAGTCCCCAATTAAATCATCCCAGCCAGGGCCTCGTGAAGCCTGACCTTAAAAACCTCTAAGGAAGGAGGCAACGCATTCCAGTGTTTCACCACCCTCCTAGTGAAAAAGTTTTTCCTAATATCCAACCTAAACCTCCCCCACTGCAACTTGAGACCATTACTCCTTGTCCTGTCCTCTTCCACCACTGAGAATAGTCTAGAAACATCCTCTCTGGAACCACCTCTCAGGTAGTTGAAAGCAGCTATCAAATCCTCCCTCGTTCTTCTCTTCTGCAGACTAAACAATCCCAGTTCCCTCAGCCTCTCCTCATAACTCATGTGTTCCAGACACCTAATCATTTTTGTTGCCCTTCGCTGGACTCTCTCCAATTTATCCACATCCTTCTTGTAGTGTGGGGCCCAAAACTGGACACAGTACTCCAGATGAGGCCTCACCAATGTCAAATAGAGGGAGACGATCACGTCCCTTGATCTGCTCGCTATGCCCCTACTTATACATCCCAAAATGCCATTGGCCTTCTTGGCAACAAGGGCACACTGCTGACTCATATCCAGCTTCTCCTCCACTGTCACCCCTAGGTCCTTTTCTGCAGAACTGCTGCTTAGCCATTCGGTCCCTAGTCTGTAGCAGTGCATTGGGTTCTTCCATCCTAAGTGCAGGACCCTGCACTTATCCTTATTGAACCTCATCAGATTTCTTTTGGCCCAATCCTCCAATTTGTCTAGGTCCCTCTGTATCCTATCCCTGCCCTCTAGCGTATCTACCACTCCTCCTAATTTAGTATCATCCGCAAATTTGCTGAGAGTGCAATCCACACCATCCTCGAGATCATTTATGAAGATATTGAACAAAACCGGCCCCAGGACCGACCCCATCTATTGTACTATCTATCAGGGTAAGAAAAGCTGTTCAATTGAACTCTTGCTTAGACTAAGTTTAGGATTTAGAAAGTCTGTTTCTATTTTTAATTTCTTAAGGTAACTATCTCTGACCTTTATGCCTACCACTTAGAATCACTTCAAATCTATCTTTCTGTAGTTAATAAACTTATTTTAATGTTTTATCCTTACCAGCATGTTTGTTTAAAGTGCTTGGGAAATCTGCTCAGGTTACAAAGGCTGGTGCTTGTCTGCTTTCTTATGAAGAGGTGGCAATCTAAGTAATAAATGTACAGGCTTCTGACCAGTGCAAGACAGTACAGCTCTGGGGTGCAAGTCTGGAGACCGGGGGCGTGTGGGCGGGAAATTGGCTGAAGCCTCCCTATTGATGGTTCATGAGTGGCTGGGAGATCATTTATGTAACACAGTTGGGCGATGTCTGTGTAAGTGTAGTGCCTGTCAGAAGTTTGCAACTTGACATTAGAATCACACTGTGAGGGCCAGCCCTGCTTGGTGGGACAAAGGACTCAGCAGTCCTACAGTTCAGGTTGCACTCTTGGGATCACATCCAAGAGGGTGGTTCATGACCACCCTGCCATCTCGCTGCATTGAACAGAACAGGGAGCATGCACTGTAATATAATTAAATTCCCTTTGAAGGGAAAACTGGATAACAAGAAGTAGCTGCAGACAGATCCCAGCAGGACAGGGAGACTAACAAAATATTAGACAACTTGCTGAAGCAAAATGGAAAATTCCTTGGCAAAAATGCTGAATTCCTTGGTACATTGCAAAAAACTGTCAGATTCCACAACCACAGAATTACATAGTCTACAGGACCTTGACCTTGAGATGAATGAGGCAGTTCACACCTATTAGAGCTATTGTTTCAAGCTGTCTGCAGATTCAGGTAAGGATCACTGCATCAATTTGTGGTTGGTTTCCAGATGAGGAGAGATTAATAAGCCTGGAACTTTTCAACTTGGAAAAGAGATGACTAAGGGGGGATATAACAGAGGTCTATAAAATCATGACTGGTGTGGAGAAAGTAAATAAGGAAGTGTTACTTACTTTTTCTCAACACAAGAATTATGGGTCACCAAATGAAATTAATAGGCAGCAGGTTAAAAACAAACAAAAGGAAGTATTTCTTCACACAACACACAGTCAACCTGTAGAATTCTTTGCCAGAGGACGTTGTGAAGGCCAAGACTGTAATAGGGTTCAAAGAAGAACTAGATAAATTCTTTGAGGATAGGTCCATCAACGTATATTAGCCAGGATGGGCAGGGATGGTGTCCCTAGCTTCTGTTTGCCAGAAGCTGGGAATGGGCGACAGGGGATGGATCACTTGATGATTACCTGTTCTGTTCATTTCCTCTGGAGGGCCTGGCATTGTCCACTGTCGGAAGACAGGAAACTGGGCCAGATGGACCATTGATCTGACCCAGTATGGCCATTCTTATGTTTATGTTTCAGAGATTAGCTCAACAATTATAAGGATAGAAACATATTTTTTTTGTTTTAACAAAAGGATGAAAAAAAGGGAGGAAAGGATGGGGTGATGGCAGCCTCCACCTAACCTTTTTGTGAGCCCCCAGAGAATCACACGCCACAGGCTGAGACTGCTCGTCTAGGGGATAGGCTGTCAAACTATAAGTCTGCTGACCTTGGTTCTATTTCTGTTGTTGACCTGCTGTGTGATATTGAGTAGCATTGTCTCTCTTTCCCCTCCCACCCCTTCTCTATTTTATCAGTTTAGACTGTAAGATTTTCAGAACAAGGATTGTCTCTTACTGTGTGTGTTTCTATGGCACCTAGCACAATGACACCTCATCTCAGTTGGGGCATCTAGGCACTACTGTAATATAAGCAATCATTACTGAAAATAATAAGGACCAGACAGGGTCAAATTCCTATCCCCCTCATGGCAGCACGTTGCATTGTCAGTTCTGCTGCACAAACATGGGGACTGATCTGGGGCCATGCGGAATGTACTCCACTCGCATTGACTCCAAAAAGAACAGTAGGCTGTCAGTACCTTGCAGGGCCAGGCTCTTGCCTAGGTAAATAATTCCCAATGCCATTATGTTTCAAGAAGCAATAATACATTGAAATAAAAAGCATATTGATATTTGTTTGTTGTTTTGATGAGCTGATTCTCTTTACAACATGTCACATTTCCTACATAAATAGAATATTTTAATAATCCAGAATGCATTTGATAGAACAATTTGAATTGCCTCCTGTGATCGACAGTATCTTCCCAGTACATTAGAATCCTTCCTGGAGATAGTAAGTGTAAGCGTTCCTAGAAGCTTTCAGAATCACTATAAAAGAGTCAGGTAATGACAGTCCTTTCAAAACATGCTTTTCATGTTCTCATAAAAACCCTCTGTATATTTTGTGGAGATTCTTACTTTCAAACTCACCCCCAAGCCCCAAAACTGGTATGTGTGGCACCATCAAACAAAAATCCTTTTATGGGAGGGAGTAAAACAAAAAGGGCACTATGAATAGTAAAAAAAAAAAAAAAAAAAAAAAAGAAGCATAAAAAAATCACCAAAAATACCCTTTATCAAGGGAAGATAATATGAACATGGTTATTATCATCATTATATGGACAGATGGATAAAGTTTCTTCAAGAATTCACTTCATGTTGCTATTCTTTTGAGCACAATAGGGGAAAAACACCTTAATTACTCACTATTCACAACATTAGCAAAACTGATATTTATAGCAAATGCATGGGCGCAATCTAGATCTGAATCTGACATCTTGTCACGGTATACCACTTGCATCAAAAACCCCTCTTATTGACAGCTTTGCTTGCTTTCCGGATTCATCTTTTGCCTTATAATCTTGAAAAATCCCCAGTGAAAAAGAAAGTTCTAAAGCCTTCTGAAAAATTAGTAAAATGCTCTAAGATGATCCACCTGCTTTAAAATTGCAGATATACTAACCTTTAAATAATCAGCTTTCTTATGGGGAAACTTCAAAGCAAGTCAGCTACCTGCAAAGTGCTGCCACATGGAGCGGCAGGGTTAGAAGGGGGGAGGATTGACAGCAGGAAGAAGAGATGGTAGGTGGGGAGTGGAATACACGTTTTAGTTGCCTTATTGCTAAAACTTATATAAGTTACTATTTCAATTGTTTTTTTTTAAAGGACTACATTTTCACTACTTTTTTGTTGTTATTTTTGGACACTGATCATATTTATAATATAGGGTCATTGATCCAAATGTTATTCCAAGGTATGCGTGGATCTTGCATGGAAGGAGATAATTCCTTACATCCTGTACTCAGTTTGGGTGCCCAGAAACAACTGCAGCCCCTGTGCTTTCCAGAGAGGCAGGGCTTTTCCCTGCTGGCACTCCCGAAGGTGCTAGACATCTCCAAAGAAGCAGGGGAGTGGCACCACCTCCCTTCTGCATATAGCATGGTACACTTTGGTGTGATACATCCACTCCCACTGCACTTTAGGTCGCTTAGGCAGGCATTGGCCTTTTATAAAGTGTGGTATCTTTCAGACATCCCCTGGGGCAGAGCAGCTCTGCACTGTACCCAACATGAGCCTGTGCCTTAAAGGCACAATGTTGCCCTTTGTAAATGAAATGAGGGGATGATGAGGCTGGTTGTTTCATACTTTTGTTTCAGTGAAGATATATCACTGAAAAAAATCCCCAACCATTGACTACGAACACAGCTTTTGAACAATCAGTGCTCAAAGCCATGTTTTATAGTGCATTTTCAACAGATAGTTAAACAAAGAGTGTTAAAAAACCCTTCTGGGAATTTGTATATAGGGGCGTGTACAGTTAATAACGTGTCTTTGGAACATTTCCCATGCTCCGTGGGATACAAACACTGCAGCAACCTCATTCTTTGTACCTCTGTCAGCTAAAATTCTGACCCTTCTACTTCTGGAGAAACTGGACCTGTGTTTGGGCTGGATCTAGGAATTCTGAGCCAGATTCTCATGTTCTACAGTTAAAACCCATTTACACTGAAATCAGTGGAAACAATTTTCAAAAGTGCCTAAGGCCCAGATTCTGAAAGGTATTTAGTCACCTAACTCCCATGGAAATTATTCATTCATTCATTCATTCATTCATTCATTCATTCATTTCAATGGCCATTACGTACCTAAATATCTTTCAGGATCTTGGCCTAAGTGACTTAGGTGCCTATGCTTCATTGGATTTAAATGGGACATAGGTGCATAAATCACCAAGGAACTTTCGAAAATTTTGCCAAACGGTTCTAAATCAATTTACATTGGCTGTGGATCCGGGCCTCAATGTATTTGTATTTCTAGGAGCAAATATTTGTTAGCTGGATATTGTGAGGCACTAGGCACTATCAACTACCATTAACTTTAGTAGAGATTATGGACATATCATCACCTCACAAGATTAGGTCCTAAAGCATGCAGCCGTATTAGGAAAATTAGTTTATTTGGTTCTTTATCATATGTTAGCTAATGGGTGGGCCCAGATCCCCAATTCCTCCTAATCCTGTTGGGAGTAAGATGCCACAATACCTTTAATTAATACATGATGAAGTTCTAATGTGGACAAGGCAGTTTGTAGTTTTCAAACATTAGCAGGTCAAGGTAAACATTAGTTCAGAGCCTTGTCCACACTAGGGTTTTGCCACGAGCTAGTTACCATGTGTTAGCTACAACATGGCTATTTTTTTTAGTGGAGACAAGGCTATAGTGGGAAATGTCTGAAGATCTTGAGGCATCTCTGTGTCCACAATATACCAATTAGCCTGTAGTGTTCCTGAAGAAAATATGTTGAAATTCCTCTCAAGGGGGAGGGTTCACAGTTGCCACCTTTCACATGGTAAATAAGCACCCCGACTTTCACAATAAGCAAAAAATCAAGGTAATCCCATTTCAAAACAAACCAATCCCTAAGAACCCCAACACTCTATGCGACTAGATCCCCCCAGAATGTAGTCTGGGACTGTGGTGGGCCTGCTGCGTGCCCCTGACTCTCTCCCTCCCTTCATAGAATATCAGGGTTGGAAGAGACCTCAGGAAGTCATCTAGTCCAACCCCTGCTCAAAGGAGGACTAATCTCCAATTTTTGCCCCAGATCCCTAAATGGCTCCCTCAAGGACTGAACTCACAACCCTGGGTTTAGCAGGCCAATGCTCAAACCACTGAGCTGTCCCTTCCTTGCCCCTGGTTGTTCCCCCTTGCCCCTGCTTGCCAGGAGACAATCAAAAAGAAGAAGCAAGAAACTACAACAAGCAACAAGCTACAAGCCAAACAAGCAACAAGCCAAAAACTAGCCAATAAACAACCCACAAGCCAATTAAGCCAAAAACAAGCCCAAATTCTACATTTTTTAATGGGTTTGGTATGTCTGGGAGGGTGTAGCACATGGCCTCACTAGAGCCATTTTTAAGGTACTAGGTATGCCAAGAAGCAAGGTGTGGGATATGCATTTAAAATATTCCTTTCCCTGCCTTAGGTGTTCTTCTGTTCTGGGGTGGTGGTGGTTGTGTGTGTGCGTGCGTGCGTCCGTGCACATGCGTGCAGTTCTGCAACCACTGTGTGAACTTTTACAGGAACCAGTTTGGTTTGGAAACCTTCACTGGAGTGGGGCAGAACCTGCTCTCATTGCATGACATAGGAAGCAAAGGCATGTTTGTGGGGCCCCTAAACCCTGTATATTTTCTGAATGCAACAAAACTGTAGAGGCACCTGTAGTAAGGAACATTGTGCCAGTCCACTGTGCAAGTTCACAGCATTCAGTAGCCTTGCCATTTTTCATTTCTCATCTGTGGTGTTGTTGTGCGGCGGTTGCACATTAAGCTGCAGGGGGAAGAAAGCCTGTATAAATACAGGTTAAAGAGCTCCTAAATTGTAGCTGATGCTTTCTACAAGGCAGGCATGTATTTCTTTATTTGTGAGTGCATGTTATCTTTGTTTCAGCCATTACGTCTATAACACAGGGAAGGGGAAGAAAGGATATAGGCTTTAAAATGTTTGTTGACATAAAATACAGACAAGACACATAAGGACCGGGGGGCAAAAAGACATAAAAAAGAATGAAAGTACAAGGCTAACTTTGAAGCTAGAGTTCTCCAGCAGTGTACTTGCAAAAGGAATATTAGCATATGCTCCATGTATAAGTGAAAATGTCGTTGTGATGACAGTCATGTACCCAGAGTGGATTTATGCCAATGTACACCTTTACATGAAGAAAGATGGGTAAGTTCAGATCTACATTCAAACAGCCCAGATCTCTTTCTAACGTGGAGTAGTTTTATTCTGCACTCTGCTTTCACCCGCCATGAAGGTTCAGGAAGTCCTGGAGCTGATTTAACTTGCACCAGCTGGTATGGGCCCCAAAAGAACCTATTTCAGGTAAGCATAGTCAGAGTGCATTGTTTCAGCCACCTCCTCCCATGCCCTCCATGTCCCTGACATGATTCTGAAGCACCCTCTAAACTGGGTGTTGCTGGGAGGGTGATGTAGGAGCTGGCCTAACTTGCTCCATACCTACATTAAAAGGAGGATCTGTGGGTAGGGAATCTGCTTCATTAGCTTAAAAAATAAGCCAAAATGAAAGTCAATGGAGTTACAGTGATTGACGTGAGCCTGTTAAAGACCACCAGGAAAGCCTCAGGTTGTAACAAGTCTATCGTTTGTACTAACACTTTATTTATTTATTTATTTATTTATTTGTCTGGCTGGGTGCTGTTGCTTTCCCCCCTGCTGCTCATTCCCCATCCAGGCTGCTCTGCTCCATGTGCACAACTTGGCTGGCAGTGACACTAATAAGATTTTCAGTCTCTAAAGCGCAGATGGCACCCTCCATGCTTCAGAGACTGTCAATCTTGTTAGTTTCACTTCCTGGTCATTAGCACATGGAACAGAGCAAATGGGGAAGGGGAAGGAGTAGGAGGAGGTGCAGCAAATCACCGAGGAGAGTAGGGGAGGGGAATGCTCCCTCTCAACACGATGGGGGAGTGGAAGTAACCAGGGGCTTGGAGAGGGAAGGGAGAAACAAGAATAAATATATAATGTGAACAAGTCAGAAAAAAAATAGAATGAAGAAAACATGAAGCAAGAAAAGAAGAACAGTGAATGGAGAAAGAAAGAAAGAAAGAAAGAAAGAAAGAAAGAAAGAAAGAAAGAAAGAAAGAAAGAAAGAAAGAAAGCAAATACAGGGAAAGGAGAGAAAAGGGGCAAAAGAGACCAGAGTGGTGGGACCTGGTGGTTGCCCTGGGGGAAGTCAGGATGTGGATAATGTTATGAGGGCCCAGTACTGAGTGTGTGGAGATGGCAGAGTGGACAGAGTGGATGGAAAGTAAGCGAAAGAGAGAGCAGTGGAAAGGATACCATACATGGGGGGGTCAGTACTCATGGAGGGGTGCAAAGTCTGCACTGCATGGCAAACAGGAGACACAGAGAGTTGGTTTTATAAAAGAGAACAGGATGCACATTTGAATTAAAAAATGTAATTCTGCTTTCACAATGAACTGGTACTGGGTAGAAAAAACAGCCATGGTGGTAGCCCTACACTGGTGCTCAACAGAGAGTGAGGACAGGGAAGAGTGATGGCCCCTTCTTTTTTCCAGCCCATGCAGCTAAACCTGCGAGGGTGAGAACTCACAGCCCCCCATGGAACCGTACATATACCAGTGGTGCCAGCTAACATGTGCTCTCCGGTGCAAACAGAGGTCTTGAGCCAGACTTTGGACCAATACTCTGATTTCCCTTGTGCTGCTGTGGTTGTGCACAAGGGCCAGAACGCAGTCCAAATTGGGCAGCTGAGGAGTCTCCCAAAGTGATTTTTGCTGTAGCTTTTTGTGATGTGAGTGAAACTTAAATCAACACTCGGGCACAATGAACCAGAGTAGAAAAAAAGCAAATAACTATTTGCTGTGAAGCTCTTGCTTAGCACAGTTCTGCAGGTAAGCAGATAGGACAAAATGGAACGGCGTTCCCCCCACCTACACTTCTGTCATAGACTAATGCACCGAGGGTGGAAAGAGAACAGTCTTTGGGCTAGAATCTCAGCTGAATTAAGGCAGAGTAGCCCCATGAACGATATGCTATCTGAGAATCTGGCTTTTCATCTCTTTGTTCACATACAGTACTTCTTCATACAATGCACAGTCAACCTGTGGAACGTGTTGCCAGGGGATGTCGTGAAGGCTAAAACTATAACTGGATTAAAAAAAAGAATTAGAGGGTAGGTTCATCAATGGCTATTAGCCAAGATGGTCAGAGATGCTATCCCATTCTCTGGGTGTCCATGAGTCTCTGACTGACAGATGATGGGACTGGACAACAGGGGATGGATGCCCCTGTTCTGTTCATTCCCTCTGAAGCATGTGACACTGGCCACTGTCAGAAGACCAATGGTCTGACCCAGCATGGCCATTCTTGTATTACATATATAATACATACTTGTCATAGGGTGGCTGGCCCTTGTAAATGTGCCAGAGTAGGTGCTCCCATGTGGTCAATTAAGAGGGGCAGCACCTGGGGTTATAAATAATCAGGGAGCAATCACGTGAGTGAGAGTCATGGCGAGAGTTAGTCAGGAAAAGTCAGAAGACTGCAGGAGGTGTCTGGGGGAAGATGCAGAGAGCAGATGGATCTTCCAAAGCCCTTCCTGGGAAGAGGGGAGGAATTGGCTAGGAGACTGTATGCTTGAGACTTGGAAGAAGGTTGAAAGCACGAAAGCAGCATGAGGGGGTTTACTGGCTGGTGTCGCCAAGCCAGAGAGCCAGGTCTGGAGATCTGGAGAGGACTGAAGGCAGAAGGAGCATCAGAGGGAGTTGCCTGCTGGATCTGATCTGAAACTAAGGGCTTTAGAGGGCTGAGGGTAGGGGAACAGCGGAGGAGCTTATCTGCTATCATCTGCAGGGCTGGAGAGCTGGATGCAGAGAGACTATGAGAGGGCCACAGGGAGTGAGGGATGCTCCCAGCAGAGAGACTATGGGGTTCCACCTTGGGAAGAGTGGAGGTGCTCTCCAATGGGAAGGGTTGGGATGGCTGACATGGTACAAGGACCAGAGAGGGCTGTGCTGGAGATCCAGAGCCTGGTGAGGGCTGCCAGGGCTGTATATTGCATGTACTGTAAAGATTATGCTGGGGGTATTATGGACTATGGTGCTGGGGCTTATTTGTTAAGGTTTGTGTGCATAGGACTTTGGTAATAAATGATCCCCACAAGGGCTATATTTATACTTGCGAAGACTCTGTCGACTATGTCTGGCAACTCTGAAGGAAGAAAACTGTCTGAGGCAGATGTGGCTATTAGGCCGTGGCCTGGTGTGGAAGGGTGGTGCTCAATTCAGGATCACCCTATAGCAATACCATTGCTGCTGAATGGAGTGTCTCTTTTTCTGATGAAGACTATTCATTGTAACATTCAGGAGTAAATTCTGAAGGCTTCTGGTGTTCTGTAATATCTGGTTTCAGAGTAGCAGCCGTGTTAGTCTGTATCCACAAAAAGAAAAGGAGTACTTGTGGCACCTTAGAGATTAACACATTTATTTGAGCGTAAGCTTTCGTGAGCTACAGCTACAGCTCACTTCATTGGATGCATCCGATGAAGTGAGCTATAGCTCACGAGAGCTTATGCTCAAATAAATTTAGTCTCTAGGGTGCCACAAATACTCCTTTTCTTTTTGTAATGTCTGGCTATGTTCTATCCTTGTTCCATCCAGTGAGCTCCCACTGATGTCAACAGGCAATTTGTATACAAGTTGAGGAAATATGGTTCAATGCATACAACAGCTTTAATAAGCAACATCTTCTTCCCTTATATGGCTGATTGTCACTGGCTATGCACATATAAAAATTTGCAAAGAAACCAGAGTTATTAGTTAATTCAGCATGACCTCAGAAAGTACATTGATACCTTCGCAGACTTCTCTCTGCATTAAACCAGCCTGTCATCCTTTCTGACTCTCTTCATTGTAATTCAAGAGATATAGTACCTGTGATCACTGAGAAATATCTTCAACTTTACTTAAAAGTTAAAATATGCAGGTAATACTTAAAATAGACAACACTCTTTAATCTACAGATTTTGTCATTATTAACTGGCTCAGTTTTCATGTTGTGCACAAATGTTGACTTTTTTTTTTTTTTTTTTGCTTTGCTAAACCTTCAAAGTACTATTTGATATTTTTGCAAAAATCACAGAATACAAAAAAGAAATTTCAGAATTGGGATTTGAAAGGAAATGTCAGTAAAACTAGGTGAGCCTGTATGTAATTTCATCTGCCTAAGATGAAATAGAACCCAGAAAGCTAGGAACTTTGTTGAACCCTTATCCTGTAAAGCCTTCCTAAAGATGAGGAAGGGACCTTTTGTTGCAGCTCTGTAAAAGCTTAGAACCAAACCATTTGGTGAAAATAGTAATTATTTAGGCCAATGGGTTGCATTATTTGAGGTGGGAGATTCTCAACAAGTGATACTTCTCTAACATTCTCAGAGGGTTCTGAATATTAACATCAGTGATGGTGAATCTCCAGAGGTTCAAGCTAAAATTTTAAAACCTGGGGGCCTAAAGCTAGGCATCTAAATCCATATTTCAGTATTCAAATAAGAATTTGAGTTGTAGAATGCATATCCCATTGACTTGATTAATAAAACAGGTAAGTTATTTAGCAGCTGAAATAGGGATTTTGTTGCATGTTTGGCATCTGGTTTTTAAAATTTTGGTTTAAAAGATTTGGTTCACATAAACAGTCAGCATCTGCTTTGCCACTGCATTATTCCATTTGTACATTAGCATAATTTAATTGAAACCAGTGGAGTTACACCTGCACACAACTGATTAACTCATTAATGAGTCTAGCCCAGTGGTCCCCAGACTGTGAGGCACGCCCCTCTAGGGGGGCAAGGAGGAATATTCAGGTGAGTGCATGGTGGGGTCCTGGCCAGCTCTCATGGGTGACAGGGAGGGAACGCCACCCAGTCCTGCTGCAACCCCAGACCAGCTCCAGCCCTGGCTGCAGCTCCACTACACCCCCTACTCTGCCCCCAGGCCAGCTTCGGCCCAGCTCTGCCCTCATTTCCTCTCCGCCCCCAGGCCAACTCCGCCACTAGCCCCAGGCGCCTCCCCCATCCTCAGTTCTGCCCCCAGTTCTGCCTTCTGCCCAAGCTCCTCTGCTGAGGCAACTGTGCAGTAATGCAGGGGGGATGCGGACAGATACCATTACTGGTAAGTGGGGGCAGTGCGACAGAAAAAGTTTGGAAACAGCTGGTCTAGTCTCTGGTGCTTATTGAAGTACCTCATAGAAGTGTAATTAATTAGGGCCAGATTCCAATGCCCTGAGTAATACCTCATTCAGGGAGCAGTTCCATTGATTTCACAGAGGGGCAAAGCTGGCATTGCTGGCTTTGTGCTTATTCCCCTCCTCATCCTCAGCATAAGGAGTATGTACAGTAGAGTGCAGGTGTGCCAGGCGCGCACATGGTACTCCTTCTCTGGCTCCAGGCAGCATAATTTAGAACAGTCCATAGCTTCTCTAAATTACTCCAGGGAACATTTCAACCCTCCCAAGCAATTGTAGAAGCAAGAAACATAGCATAAAGCCATTTTTCCTCACCAGTTGTAATGAACGCTAAACCCTGTTTAGTTGAGGATTGAGCCTGGAGTGCTTTGCAAGCTTCGGTATTGTGCTGGAGGAAAAAAGGAAAGAGGAAGGATCTAAGGCGAATACAAATATTTTGAGCTATTAATGGAACCCAGTTGTTCATAAAGCTGTGAAGTGAAGTTAACTAAAACTAATATGATGATGCACTAGCAGAACCCGTTTTCCAGGTAGGGAATTGGCTCATAGGGAACCTTATAGTATCCCTGGATTGACAGGAAGTGAGAGTCTTTATATAGGAGCTCAGCATTCAGTGGAGTTTTCCCTGCAGGATAGGATACATTTTAAATCACCTGGACTGGATACAGAAATACAAGAAAGCACATTTAAAAGAATATCAGATGAAGAATATTTTTGGGGGAAATAATGTAATTTTCATGAAAGTAGTTAATCTGTTTAGCAGTTTTTCAGTCCACCAGTTTATTCAAAGCCCCCTCCTCTTCCATTAGCTGTGGTTAGATGCTTTTTGATATCTCTCCTGACTCTAGAGTCATGAGCCTTTTGACAATTCAAGACAATCTCCATTATTCCATCCAATAGGGTTGGTTCTTGCTTGGCCTTTACTCAGTTGTCTTTCAACCACGCTAAGTACTGATCTGTACTACAAAGTTAGGTCAATGTAAACCACCTTGTGTAGATCTAGTTGTGCATGTGTCTACACTTAAATTTGTCTCCCACCAATGTGGGATGACATACTGAGATGGACACAGCATGAGTGTATACACTGCATTACCTATGTTGACCTTAACAGTCCTTCAGATGCTGTCCCAAAATGCCCAACACTGACTGGTCTGTTCACAGTTCTGAACTTCAATACCCAGGGGTCACAAAGACCAAAACTGCAAACCCTCCCTGCCCCCCTTAAAGCCCTAGACATTTTTGATATCCCTTTTCCTGATTGTCCATCAGGGCGAGCACACCTAGCAGCTCTCTATTGTTGTGTGGAACTGCCCAACTGACCACGCTGGCTCCACATTCCAGATGTGCTCTGGCTTGGAGTAGACAGGTGGTATTGGCTGTCATGAGCCTGTGAGAGAAGAGGTTGTACAGACACAGCTATGGACCAGCCAAAGAAATATGGACATATATGAACAGATTGCAAGGGAGATGCAGGAAAAGGGGTATGACAGGACCAGCAGTAGTGCCACATGAAATGAAATGCGGTAAATGAAGTGCGGTAGACATAGCAGAAGGCCAGGAAGGACAACCGTCAATCCAGTGCTGTGCTGTCAATCCTCTTCTAAAAGTTTCTAGGGATGGTAGCCTTATTTCTTCCTCTGTGGTAGGACACTTTCCCAGGCCATTCAACAATAACTTGGGCATGCACCATTGTAGTAAATAGGCTAATGGCACATGGGCCTTGGTGATTTCAGGATGCAGGACACAGCAGGCAGCTATAATCATTGGGATTTTTTTTTCAATGAGATCCAATTTTGTGAATAAACAGCATCAGCGTCCCTTCAATCTACCAAAAGCACATTCAACTGTCATTCTTCACCTTCTAAGCCAGTAGTTGAATCTTGCCTTTGTGCTGTCAGGGTGGCCAATTGTATGGTTGCATGAGCCAGGGGAACCAGGGGTAGGCTGGGTCCCTCAGGATCACTATTAGCATTTCAACATCGCTGATGGAAATTTGCCAGTTGGGAAAGAAAATCCCTACTTTCTGACCAGTCCTGTGTTCTTAAAGATGTGAGCACCATATGCCTTTCCTGACCAACCAACACTGATGTCATTGAAGCATCCCTGGTGATCCACCAATGCTTGCATAACCATAGTAAAGTCACCCTGTCTGTTGTTCTTTTTTAATTTCTTGCAGTGACAGTTACATGTACATCACACTATTTAACATTTAATCTCTTTCAGTAGCAGCTCTGTTCCACAGGTCTTAGACATCATTCACCCTTTGTTGGAAAGAGTTAAATCCAAATGAAGGAAGAAAATATGAACCCTGATCTCTCACTTGATATCTCTCTTTTTAGGGTGTTGGTTTGTTTGTTTGTTTGTTTGGAAACAAAAACAAACAAATGGTGTGAATTGGTGGATTTTACAAGGTACAATTTTATCTTAGAATGACCTGGATCTTTTGAGGTTAGCACAAACAGGGGTGAAATCTAACCATCCCATCTGCTCGTACCCAAAACCCAAACCGCAGTGGCAGCACAATGGTTCTGTTGCATGGGGTGACAGGTTGCAAAGAAGTGTCATGGAGCAGTTCTCCATTGAGGAATGAAACAGGGTGGGGTTCATGGGTGGATCATGGGAATAGGGAAGGATACCTGGTGACTGCATGAACTTCATAAACCCAAAGGCTATAAATTCTTCTTGGGGAGTGTCATAAATATAAAGGGAAGGGTAAACCCCTTTGAAGTCCCTCCTGGCCAGGGGAAAGCTCCTCTCACCTGTAAAGGGTTAAGAAGCTAAAGGTAACCTCGCTGGCACCTGACCAAAATGACCAATGAGGAGACAAGATACTTTCAAAAGCTGGGAGGAGGGAGAGAAACAAAGGGTCTGTGTCTGTCTGTAGTCGTCTTGGCCAGGGACAGAACAGGAATGGAGTCTTAGAACTTTTAGTAAGTAATCTAGCTAGGTATGTGTTAGATTATGATTTCTTTAAATGGCTGAGAAAAGAATTGTGCTGAATAGAATAACTATTTCTGTCTGTGTATCTTCTTTGTAACTTAAGGTTTTGCCTAGAGGGGTTCTCTATGTTTTTGAATCTAATTACCCTGTAAGATATCTACCATCCTGATTTTACAGGGGGGATTTCTTTATTTCTATTTACTTCTATTTTTTATTAAAAGTCTTCTTGTAAAACACTGAATGCTTTTTCATTGTTCTCAGATCCAAGGGTTTGGGTCTGTGGTCACCTATGCAAATTGGTGAGGCTTTTTATCCAACATTTCCCAGGAAAGGGGGAGTGCAAGTGTTGGGAGGATTGTTCATTGTTCTTAAGATCCAAGGGTCTGGGTCTGTAGTCACCTAGGCGAATTGGTGAGGCTTTTTACCAAACCTTGTCCAGGAAGTAGGGTGCAAGGTTTTGGGAAGTATTTTGGGGGGAAGGACGCGTCCAAACAGCTCTTCCCCAGTAACCAGTATTAGTTTGGTGGTGGTAGCGGCCATTCCAAGGATAACGGGGGTAATATTTTGTACCTTGGGGAAGTTTTGACCTAAGCTGGTAAAGATAAGCTTAGGAGGTTTTTCATGCAGGTCCCCACATCTGTACCCTAGAGTTCAGAGTGGGGGAGGAACCGTGACATGGTGGCACAGTGGTGGGATTAACCTGAAATCATTTTGAGATCCAGTTGAGATTTTTTGAACTAGAAATACAGATTTTAAAAAGGAATTTTTAGGAAGTCCAGAAGGCAGCTTTGAAACTGAAAGCAGCTTGGTTTCTCTCTGCTTTGTGGCCAAGCAGAGACAAAAGGGGATTATCTTGTGAATTGCAGGTTTTCTTTGCCTGGAGGCAGGGTACTTAACTCCTGCAGGGAAATTCACAGTCTTCCAACCCAGAGGTTTGGTTTTTTTTTCTTTTCTTCCTAAAAGTAAATAGGGGGTGTGTGCTCTACCCATTTGCCTGGAGACAAAAGTGGCAGGGTTTTTTTTTTAGGATTTTGATTTTTTTTTGTTTTACAAGGAGCACAGGTTTGAAAAGAAAATTTTTTTTTCTTTGGGCTGGGTAAGCAGGTTTCCAAGTAGTTGGAGGTTTTTTGCTTTAATTTGGGCCCAGAGCAGAGACAAGGGAATTGTCTTTTTCTGTAGGCTGACAATCACTATCAGAGAATAGGTATTCTATTCCAGCACAGCAAAATTTTACAGCCAAGTTTTGTTTGTTTATTTCTCAACCTCGGGTGTAAAGTTAGTTAAAAACAGAGAGGTTAGAATGGCCAAATCCTCGGCTCGACTACAGCTGGAATTAGCCAAATTTCAGGCTGAGGAAAAACAAAGGGAACATGAAAGACAGATAGAACTCATGCGGCTGGAGAACGAGGTACAGGAGGCTGCCCACAAGAGGGAAATGGAGGCAAGGAAACATGTGGAGGAGATGGAGAGGATAAAGGCCCAGCAGAATATACCAACAAACCCTAGCAATCCTTCTCCAGGTACCACTTCCCATCCCAGAAAGTTCCCCACCTACAAGGCAGGTGATGATACTGAGGCCTTCTTAGAAAACTTCGAAAGGGCCTGCCTTGGGTACAACATCTCTACTGACCAATACATGGTAGAGCTGAGGCCGCAGCTCAGTGGACCCTTAGCTGAGGTGGCAGCTGAAATGCCTAAAGAACATATGAACAAGTATGAACTGTTTAAATCCAAGGCGAGAGTCAGAATGGGGATAACACCCGAGCAGTCTCGTCGGAGGTTCCGAGCCCTAAGGTGGAAACCAGACATGTCATTTACCCGACATGCCTACCACATTGTGAAACATTGGGATGCCTGGATATCAGGAGCAAGTGTTGAATCTCCAGTAAATTTGCCCTTCCTAATGCAAATGGAACAATTCTTAGAGGGTGTTCCTGAGGAAATAGAAAGATACATCCTAGATGGGAAGCCCAAAACTGTAATCGAGGCAGGAGAGATTGGAGCCAGATGGGTGGAGGTGGCAGAGAAGAAGAAAACTGGTCGCAGTTGGAGCGGAGACCAGAAGGGACCACCCCAGACCACACCCTATTACCGGGGGCCGCCCAAAGCCCCACCTACCTCCCAAAGAACCCTCCAGACCCCTTATCGTCCCACCACCCCGTTCTCCAGCAACCCACCTCGCCCCGGTGACCCGTCAGCTGGACGATGTTTTAAATGTAACGAGCTGGGGCATGTAAAGGCCAACTGCCCCAAGAACCCCAACAGATTACAGTTCATTGCACCAGAATCACACCAAAGGTCCACAGGCCCAGATACCTCCCAGATACCCTTGGAGCGGAGGGAAACTGTGAGTGTGGGCGGGAAGAAGGTCACCGCGTGGAGGGACACCGGAGCACAAGTGTCAGCTATCCATGCTTCCTTAGTGGACCCCAATTTAATCAACCCAGAGATCCAAGTGACGATTCAACCCTTCAAGTCCAACTCTTTCAATTTGCCTACAGCCAAGTTGCCTGTCCAGTACAAGGGCTGGTCAGGAATGTGGACTTTTGCAGTCTATGATGATTATCCCATCCCCATGCTGTTGGGGGAAGACTTGGCCAATCATGTGAAGCAGGCCAAGAGGGTGGGAATGGTCACCCGCAGCCAGGCTAAACAAGCCGTGAGGCCTAGCTCTGTTCCGGAAACTTCTATCAGGACCCAGTCAGAGGTGATGGACCCGGACCCCAGGCCAATGTCTGCAACAGCAGTAGTGGATCCAGTCCCAGAGACCCAGACGGAACCAGTCCCAGAACCGGAACCAGCCAAACAACCAACACCAGACCCCGTGCCAGCACTGAATCCAGTACTTGCAACCTCAACACCAGAGGGCCCCACCGAACCTGAACTGGCAGCAGCCGATAACCCTACACAAGAGGCTCAGCCGGAGCCTGAATCCCAACATAGTGCACCAGCGGAGAGCGGTTCACAGTCAACAGAAACAGCTCCATCCCCTATATCGCTTCCAGAGGGACCAAGCCTATGTCCCCAATCCAATGAGGAACTGATGTCTCCAGCATCAAGGGAACAGTTCCAGACCGAACAGGAAGCAGATGAAAGCCTCCAGAGAGCGTGGACGGCGGCACGGAGCAACCCACCGCCTCTCAGCTCTTCTAATCGATCCAGGTTTGTTGTAGAAGGAGGACTTTTATACAAGGAAACTCTTTCTGGGGGACACCAGGAAGACTGGCATCCTCAGAGACAGTTGGTAGTTCCAACTAAATACCGGGCCAAGCTCTTGAGCTTAGCCCATGATCACCCTAGTGGCCATGCTGGGGTGAACAGGACCAAAGACCGTTTGGGGGGGTCATTCCACTGGGAGGGAATGGGCAAGGATGTTTCTACCTATGTCCAGTCTTGTGAGGTGTGCCAAAGAGTGGGAAAACCCCAAGACCAGGTCAAAGCTCCTCTCCAGCCACTCCCCATCATTGAAGTTCCATTTCAGCGAGTAGCTGTGGATATTCTGGGTCCTTTTCCAAAAAAGACACCCAGAGGAAAGCAGTACATACTGACTTTCATGGATTTTGCCACCCGATGGCCGGAAGCAGTAGCTCTAAGCAACACCAGGGCTAAAAGTGTGTGCCAGGCCCTAGCAGACATTTTTGCCAGGGTAGGTTGGCCCTCCGACATCCTCACAGATGCAGGGACTAATTTCCTGGCAGGAACTATGAAAAACCTTTGGGAAGCTCATGGGGTAAATCACTTGGTTGCCACTCCTTACCATCATCAAACAAATGGCATGGTGGAGAAGTTTAATGGAACTTTGGGGACCATGATACGTAAATTCGTAAATGAGCACTCCAATGATTGGGACCTAGTATTGCAGCAGTTGCTCTTTGCCTACAGAGCTGTACCACATCCCAGTTTAGGGTTTTCCCCATTTGAACTTGTATATGGCCGTGAGGTTAAGGGGCCATTGCAGTTGGTGAAGCAGCAATGGGAGGGATTTACACCTTCTCCAGGAACTAACATTCTGGACTTTGTAACCAACCTACAAAACACCCTCCGAACCTCTTTAGCCCTTGCTAGAGAAAACTTACAGGATGCTCAAAAAGAGCAAAAAGCCTGGTATGATAAACATGCCAGAGAGCGTTCCTTCAAAGTAGGAGACCAGGTCATGGTCTTAAAGGCGCTCCAGGCCCATAAAATGGAAGCATCGTGGGAAGGGCCATTCGTGGTCCAGGAGCGCCTGGGAGCTGTTAATTATCTCATAGCATTCCCCACCTCCAACCGAAAGCCTAAGGTGTATCATATTAATTCTCTAAAGCCCTTTTATTCCAGAGAATTAAAGGTTTGTCAGTTTACAGCCCAGGGAGGAGATGACGCTGAGTGGCCTGAAGGTGTCTATTACGAAGGGAAATGTGCTGGTGGTGTGGAAGAGGTGAACCTCTCCATGACCCTTGGGCGTATGCAGCGACAGCAGATCCAGGAGCTGTGCACTAGCTACGCGCCAACGTTCTCAGCCACCCCAGGACTGACTGAACGGGCCTACCACTCCATTGACACAGGTAATGCTCACCCAATTAGGGTCCACCCTTACCGGGTGTCTCCTCAAGCTAAAACTGCTATAGAACGGGAGATCCAGGATATGTTACAGATGGGTGTAATCCGCCCCTCTGAAAGTGCATGGGCATCTTCAGTGGTTCTAGTTCCCAAACCAGATGGGGAAATACGTTTTTGCGTGGACTACCGTAAGCTAAATGCTGTAACTCGCCCAGACAACTATCAATGCCACGCACAGATGAACTATTAGAGAAACTGGGACGGGCCCAGTTCATCTCTACCTTGGACTTAACCAAGGGGTACTGGCAGGTACCGCTAGATGAATCTGCCAAGGAAAGGTCAGCCTTCATCACACATCTCGGGCTGTATGAATTTAATGTACTCCCTTTCGGGCTGCGAAATGCACCCGCCACTTTCCAAAGACTTGTAGATGGTCTCCTAGCGGGATTAGGAGAATATGCAGTCGCCTACCTTGACGATGTGGCCATATTTTCGGATTCCTGGGCAGACCACCTGGAACATCTACAAAAAGTCCTTGAGCGCATAAGGGAGGCAGGACTAACTGTTAAGGCTAAGAAGTGTCAAATAGGCCTAAACAGAGTGACTTACCTTGGACACCAGGTGGGTCAAGGAACTATCAGCCCCCTACAGGCCAAAGTGGATGTTATCCAAAAGTGGCCTGTCCCAAAGTCAAAGAAACAGGTTCAATCCTTCTTAGGCTTGGCCGGTTATTACAGACTATTTGTACCGCACTACAGCCAAATCGCTGCCCCACTGACAGACCTAACCAAAAAGAAACAGCCAAATGCTGTTCAGTGGACCGGAAAGTGTCAGAAGGCCTTTAACAAGCTTAAAGCGACACTCATGTCTGACCCTGTACTAAGGGCCCCAGACTTTGACAAACCGTTCCTAGTAACCACAGATGCATCCGAGCGTGGTGTGGGAGCAGTTTTAATGCAGAAAGGACCTGATCAAGAATTCCACCCTGTAGTGTTTCTCAGCAAAAAACTGTCTGAGAGGGAAAGCAACTGGTCAGTCACTGAAAAAGAATGTTATGCCATTGTCTACACTCTGGAAAAGCTACGCCCATATGTTTGGGGACGGCGTTTCCACCTGCAAACCGACCATGCTGCACTAAAGTGGCTTCACACCGTCAAAGAAACTAACAAAAAACTTCTTCGGTGGAGTTTAGCTCTCCAAGATTTTGATTTCGACATCCAACACATCTCAGGAGCTTCTAACAAAGTGGCTGATGCACTCTCCCGTGAAAGTTTCCCAGAATCAACTGGTTAAAATCGTCCTTGAGATGTGGAAAATATTGTTAGTCTTTATGTACTTGGTAGTATATTTAGAGATGCATGTGTCTTATTAACTCTGTTTTCCTAGAGCTCCAGGAAGAAATCCCAGCCAGTGTTTCACCCTAGCTGAGATTTGGGGGGCGTGTCATAAATATAAAGGGAAGGGTAAACCCCTTTGAAGTCCCTCCTGGCCAGGGGAAAGCTCCTCTCACCTGTAAAGGGTTAAGAAGCTAAAGGTAACCTCTCTGGCACCTGACCAAAATGACCAATGAGGAGACAAGATACTTTCAAAAGCTGGGAGGAGGGAGAGAAACAAAGGGTCTGTGTCTGTCTGTAGTCGTCTTGGCCAGGGACAGAACAGGAATGGAGTCTTAGAACTTTTAGTAAGTAATCTAGCTAGGTATGTGTTAGATTATGATTTCTTTAAATGGCTGAGAAAAGAATTGTGCTGAATAGAATAACTATTTCTGTCTGTGTATCTTCTTTGTAACTTAAGGTTTTGCCTAGAGGGGTTCTCTATGTTTTTGAATCTAATTACCCTGTAAGATATCTACCATCCTGATTTTACAGGGGGGATTTCTTTATTTCTATTTACTTCTATTTTTTATTAAAAGTCTTCTTGTAAAACACTGAATGCTTTTTCATTGTTCTCAGATCCAAGGGTTTGGGTCTGTGGTCACCTATGCAAATTGGTGAGGCTTTTTATCCAACATTTCCCAGGAAAGGGGGAGTGCAAGTGTTGGGAGGATTGTTCATTGTTCTTAAGATCCAAGGGTCTGGGTCTGTAGTCACCTAGGCGAATTGGTGAGGCTTTTTACCAAACCTTGTCCAGGAAGTAGGGTGCAAGGTTTTGGGAAGTATTTTGGGGGGAAGGACGCGTCCAAACAGCTCTTCCCCAGTAACCAGTATTAGTTTGGTGGTGGTAGCGGCCATTCCAAGGATAACGGGGGTAATATTTTGTACCTTGGGGAAGTTTTGACCTAAGCTGGTAAAGATAAGCTTAGGAGGTTTTTCATGCAGGTCCCCACATCTGTACCCTAGAGTTCAGAGTGGGGGAGGAACCTTGACAGGGAGTCTAGTGGCTTGCAGCTATTATTGAAGGTAGCGACATTAGGACGTGCTGGTGCTCTATGCATGGGTTCTAGGTTAAGAGATTTATCCACAGTTTGGTTCAGTCCTCTCCACATTCTTTATTCTCTCTTCCAGATTCTCAGTTAATAAAATAAATAAATAAAACTCGGGTGAGGCCCAAACCAACCTGACAGATCTGAATACCCACAAAATATTCTATCTCAAACCCACCTGTAAGAGAGAAATCAACAAATAGTGGCAATTTACTATACACACTTCTTTCCACTTGATACTTGGCTGATTTTCAATCTTTGTTTGTGGCCCTTCCGGCAATTTACAATCCATGTGGCAGTGCTGCTATCCCAGGCAATTTTAATTAATTTTATGATTTCTCATAAGATTTCCACCCCAGTGTTGCAGACTCAAGAGGTAAAGTTTGGATAAGTAGCCAAGTCTTTTGTGATTCACCCACCACTAGTATCAGTTCATTTACCTTGGAAAGATAGAACTATATGCAATAGAGGAACTCCTACTTTCAAACAAAATTAAACTACTTTGCCTAAGGCTTTGGGTATTGTTCCACTTTCAAAAGATCATGAGGCTAGCACAATATCATTGATAGTGATGTCACTCCTAACAATATTAAGAAGATTTTCAATCATTTTAAAAGCTTTTCTTATCAAGTATCTGTCTTAAAGTGTAATATATTTCTGATTTTTGTAAAGTTTCTTTTTTTTTTTTTATGACTCTATTGCAATAAATTCAGAGGGCCGACGAGAAAAACAACTGTATTGGCTGAGATACTCAGCTGGTGTAAATCAGCATTGTTCCACCAGTGTAGGATCTAGCTGGCCTGATATAACTGTAGCTGTAGTTTAAAAAAAAAAGGGTGCTACATTTGAGTTTTCCATTTATATATTTATCTACTGATTCTATACTCGTAATGCTGGATTTTCAAATATCAGGGGGGTAGTCCTGTTAGTCTGTATCCACAAAAACGACAAGGAGTCCGGTGGCACCTTAAAGACTAACAGATTTATTTGGCCATAAGCTTTTGTGGGTAAAAACCCCACTTCTTCAGATGTGTGGAATGAAAACTACAGATGCACACATTATATACTGACACGTGAAGAGACGGGAGTTACCTCACAAGTGGAGAACCAGTGCTGACAGGGCCAATTCGATCAGGGTGGATGTAGTCCACTCCCAATAATTGATGAGGAGGTGTCTATTCCAGGAGAGGCAAAGCTGCTGTTGTAGTGAGCCAACCACTCCCAGTCCCTATTCAAGCCCAAATTAATGGTGTTAAATTTGCAAATGAATTTTAGTTCCGCAAATTTTCCAAGTTACCATTTGGTTCTTCATAATGTCTACCAAATTTTCACTTCAAAAGCATATTTTACCACATTTTTTTAAAATAGATGTGTTTGTTTATTTATTTATTTCTATTCTGTTGCCTTCAAGCAGGATCATACTTTTGAAAATGAAAAGTGATGCATGCATGCATTTGCTTCTGATGTTATCGTTACAGCAGAATAGGACAAAAGGGATTGTATTGATGAACAGCGCATGCAAAGGACGGTGGTCAGCCATGTTTAATTGATTCAAACAGTATCAATATGGTGCTTTGGGGGTGGGGGAGTTTTGTTTCAGATTTCTTGAGTTGCCTGAAGCCAAATGCGTAATACCTAGTGAGCTGTCTTTCACCTGGCTTTCAACAATATTTTCCCTCATTTCTGAGGTTCTGAATTTTTTTAAAATGCTTGCTTTCAGGGAAGGAGGGATAGCTCAGTGGTTTGAGCATTGGCTTGCTAAACCCAGGGTTGTAAGTTCAATCTTTGAGGGGGCCATTTAGGGATCTGGGCTGAAAACTGGGGATTGGTCCTGCTTTGAGCAGGGGGCTGGACTAGATGACCTCCTGAGGTCCCTTCCAACCCTGATATTCTATGAACCTAGTGCTAGCTAGAATCATTGTCGTGAAGGCAGAGGACTAAAAGTATGAATGGAAAAGAAGTTACTTAGTTTACAAATGTTTTAAAATGTTTTTTTTTCTTTTGCTTTCTTCATGTACGTAAAAGGACATGATGAAATATGGCAAGAAGACCAGACAGCAAAGATGAAACAAACACATCTGCTCCAATATGTTCATTCTATATATTTTTTGCAGTGGCCAACCAATAAGGAGCTCACAAATGTTGATTTATAAAAAACAAAGGGGAAGATTGTAATACCCTTTCTCACCCTGAATAGTACCTTACTACTTGAGCAGCCTTATTGTAACTGATGGGGACTAACTCAGGGTATGTCTATATTGCAATCACACCCTGTGATTACAACTCAAGTAGACATACCTGAGCTAACTTTAATGTAGCTAGCTCAGTTCCCAGAGCAGTGAATCTTCAGCAGTACATGTTTCGGTATGGGCTGTACAAGACCACCTGAAACCCTGGGTAATTACTCATGGAGCTAGCCCATGCTGAAGCATTCACTGCCCCAGTACCCAAGACAGCTAGACTAAAGCTACCTCGGGTATGTTAGCTCAAGCTGTAATCATACCTGTATAGCCTTACCTTCGTGTGAGACTGGGGGCAGTTTTAACCTTTACCAGTTGTTACTGGTCCCAGTAGCATTGGCCCTTACTTTTTTCTTTCAAGGTCTGGCTACACCTCACTTTCCTTGCTGGTCAGTAATCTCCCTTTTCAGTGGCAAGGGTTTAGGATAGCTCTCTGACTTAGAAAAATAACCCACAAGTTCCAGGGTAAACAAAGTCTGATGAACAAAAATCCCCACCAGCTCCATCTCCTGCATCATCTCCCCCATGTCACTCCTCCAATTTTCCTTGAGAAACTGGGACAAACAGCTAGATCTGGACTAAAGCTGGTTGAATTTTTTTCAAAAGACTTGCACTAATTTCAGTGGGCTTTGGATAAGGTCCATAATGATCAATATTAGCATTAGGTGTATTGCTTTTCCTTTTATTTGATTATATTCTCTGTATTTTTTTCTCAAATAAACCATTTTTTGTTGAATCAGTTTGAATGGAATTCTGATGGCCACAGTTGAAGTTAATCATTGCTGGGTAACCTTGATTGACAGAAATCTATTTTCTTTTCTCATGGGAGGCAGAAACAGGAGATAATGTAGCTATCTGAGTCCTGAGTCAAAGCTGAGGATAAGGAAGGCTATTTGCCTGTGTCTGTCATGAGTAAGGACATCAAGATTTGGCCCTTAATAACATTGGGATTACCACTGCTAGAAATCATGCTGAAAATCCTAGCACTTAAAAAGCAATTTGTCTGCAATAAGGCTACTGATTTAAAGCATAAAATAGGCTTTTATTCTTTTGGGACTGTAAGATGAGAATTGTTTTTTTAAGATGCTTTTGATTGTTCTCTAGTACAGTGATTCTCAACCTCTTTTAGTCTTTGACCCACAAAAATGCCTAAAAAATCATCTCACAACCTTACCATATCCTACAGTCCATCCCTTAACAACTTTTTCTTGCCCCTCTGCAATCTGAGCAGATTTCCATTGTATAGAACTGAACTTTTTCAACCATATTTCAGTGAGCCAAAACTATTCAAAAACACTGATTTGGGGGATGGGGAGGGAGCAGGTTAAAATGATCAAAATCTTGAATTTAAAAATCACATTGTTTTAGTAACGAATGAACAAAAAAATAGCATATTTGTTAAACTGAGGGCTTCTTTTTATATTTATCTTGCTTGCAACCAATCTCCTTTACATTTTTAAAGGAAGTTTTCCAGGAAATTAATCCTAGGTCTTTTGGCAGTGCTCAAAGGGAATTACAGAAGCTGGGATCCAGCACTTTTCCTCCCAGAAGAAACAGAATGGCAGAGCTTCTGAATTCAAAAATAAACGCTGTTGTTGTTTCAGAGGAAAAAGAAAAAGTGATACAAAGTTTGGAATAATAAAATAAAAGGCTAAAGGGAAATAAAGTTGGAAAGAGAACAGTAGTGTTTGCAGATGCTAATAAAATCTGTTCTGTGGTATTTGCTTCACCTTTAGGGTAACATTATGACCAATGTGTATACTGGTGAGCAAGGTAGGGAGAATGCAGGAAACCTCTTCTTATATCCCAATGCAGGCATTAACAACAATTGAAGCACTGCATTCTCATGAGCTGCTCATGCCCAGCATCCTCATAGGTGCTAGCTTTTCCAAAAGCCGTGGGGTGGATGTGGGGCCTTGGAGTGGGGCTCTTCAGGAGCTCTAGGAGGCATTGTATTGGAGTGAATATGCACATAAGGTAAGCAGCTATGCTGCTGTCTGTGTTGAGACTCAAAGCATATGCAGAATGGCCTGGATATTTCCAAAAATTTGAACAGGCTTAGAAAGCTGCTTGTCCTAGTAGCAGAATTGCTTGCACAACAGTAAAAAACCCTGGTTGAGTGGAAAAGATCGTGATATTGGTTTAAAAATCATGTGATTTTAAGAAATAAATACATTTGGAGTTCTTTAACTTTGCCTTCTGAGCCTTTTTGAGCCTTTAGGTTCATGTTTTCATGTTTTTCTCTGCAAGCATAGAGGTAGAAACTTACTCTTATTTGAGAAGGGAAGTTAAGATTCTTATGTGATCACATGACTCCAGGAGCTGCAGCTTTAAGAAAATTGCAAGCTGCAATCTCCCTATTGACTTAAGGGGGAGCAATGTGGCTCAGAACTGGAAGCAATGGAAGATGAGTCGGTCTGAGAATTCCTGTGATGATGCACATTGTTGAGTTTAGTTGCACGTCGACAATTTTGGTGTGTGCCAGCCAACTCCATGCTGGCACACAGTACTCTGCTATTGAGTACAAGATGACAAGGACTGAGGTCTTTAAGGTTGGAGCAGCCTCTCACCATAAAGAACCTGCTGGTTTGCTGAGAAGGTTATTGAGTGCCTTGACCTGTGCTGCTGTCTTGCTCAAGTATCTTGCTTGGCTTTTGCATGTCAGTGTTCGATCGAGGGTCATACCTAGGTAAACTGGATATAAGAAAATAAGAGCATCCATACTGGGTCAGACCAAAGGTCCATCTATCCCAGTATCCTTTCTTCCAACAGTGGTCAATGCCGGGTGCCCCAGAGGGAATGAACAGAACAGGTAATCATCAAGTGATCCATCCCCTGTCGCCTATTCCCAGCTTCTGGCAAACAGGCTAGGGACACCATCCCTGCCCATCCTGGCTAAGCAATTGATGGACCTATCCTCTATGAACTTATCTAGTTCTTTTGTGAACCCTGTTATAGCCTTGGCCTTCACAACATCCTCTGGCAAAGAGTTCCACAGGTTGACTGTGCGTTGTGTAAAGAAATACTTCCTTTTGTTTTGTTTTTAACCTGCTGCCTATTAATTTCATTTGGTGACCCCTAGTTCCTGTGTTATGAGAAGGAGTAAGTAACACTTCCTTATTTGCTTTCTCTACACCAGTCATGATTTTATAGACCTCAATCATATCTCCCCTCATGCATATCAAGCTGAAAAGTCCCAATCTTATTAATCTCTCCTCATATAGAAGCCATTTCGTACCCCAAATCATTTTTGTTGCCCTTAGCTGAACCTTTTCCAATTCCAATGTATCTTTTTTGCGATGGGGCAACCACATCTGTATGCAGTATTCAAGATGTGGATGTACCATGGATTTATATGCAAGCAATATGCTTCAGCCTCCGGCCATTCATTACAATGTTTAGTTTCCTTTTAATAGGGGCATGGTAGAGGTGGAATGTGCTAGGAACTGTCTTACTGGTGATAGGCTGAAGGTGCCATGTCTTGCAGTAACCAGCCAGCTTTGCAGCAACGTCACTCATGGTCTTCTCCAGATCATAGAAAGTTGGAGCCTGTAGCCCGCAGCAGATGTTGTCTGCATAGAAAAAAACTTCTGTGACTGGATTGGTGGCAGGTTTTTGATGTATAGATTAAACTATAACGGTGGCAGGACTGTTATAAGTAGTTTAAACTTTAACAATCCTGCCACGCTAGGTTACAGAAAAAATCTTTAAACAGTGGCATGACATTAGATAGCTCTGCTCGTAAAAAACATCTTTTTCTTTTAAGTAGAGCTGGCCCCAGGCATAAGCAGACTAAACAATTTCTTAGGGCCCTGAGCAGCTCAGGGGGTCCCCCATTCTCTTTTTTAGTGTGTAAGATTTTTGGGGAGGGCGGAATATTCCCACTTAGGGCTTCCAAAGCACCACTTCTGCTTTTGAGTAAAGTATCTGAATGAATTTGATATCGCCATTTCAACACCAAGCTGCCCATATCCAGCTATTTACCATGTAACTGACATCCCAATTTCAATGAAGTTCTGAAATAATTTTTTCTTCCGAGTCTTTTCAAGGGTTCTAAAGGTTTTATGAAACCACAGATTAATCTGGGTTCTGGAAATTTGGGGGGAAATGCATGATAAAGTGGTTGGAGTCTGAAAACTAAATAAAAAGAAGGACTTAAACACACACATACATTTTTACAACGTTACAAAACATAAAAACCTACACAAAAATTGATAAATAATTTGCATGTACAGAAAACAGATTCTTATTTTCAATTCAGCACCATAAATATTTCCAATTAACATTTTAGCAAGAAGCATATGGCTAAGAACTCAGGTTCAGTTCAAGCAGAACATCATTTGGGATTTAACTGATAGGTATTCAGTAAAACTCCACAGCATGTTTAGCAAACAGCAACAAAAATGTGTGACCAATTTAATAAGCGTGTGCATTGGGAGTGGCTATAAATATGTTTCTAATGAATACCCAACTACCCTTGTGAAATAAACATTTGTGCACTGTTCCTGTCTGCTTGGGCTCCCCTCCCCCGGCCGCCTTCCCAAAGGAACTTTTTTGCATGAATTAAAAAGAGAGAAGGAGAGAGAAAACAAAACAAAAATTCCCACAAGAGAGAGAAAATTTGGTGGCTCAACAATTTTCTGCCTAAAGGGAGGCTGTTTCACATAACTATTGTTTGAAATTGGACAAATATATATTAATCTACATGTTCAATATCCTTAAAAGGTTTTTAGACTCTAAAATGTTTGAACAAAATCCTGCGGGTCCCAAAACTGTGTGCATACATGCAGCTCATACCTCCAGTGGGCCAATACATAAGAACGCTGCAGCCTGCTCCAGCTGCTGTGCTGGCTCCACCTTGCAGCATGGTGGGAGTGTGGCCATGATCCTACCTCCTGCTTCTCCTTCCTACCCTTTCCGTAGGTGCATCAGAAGACTGTCATTGTATGTGGCCCTTGCTTGAGCATGCAAGTTGTGGGAGGTTAGACTCTCTGTTTTCTGAACACTTATGACAGTTTCAAACACAAGCTAGCCTAGAATAAGCACAAAATCTCCCTGGTGTAGTTAATTATAATGTTCTAGAATCAGGGGGGCATGGCAGATGATGGGCAGATGATGGTTTCACTGTCACCCTACCTTAGATTCACTTACAGGAAGACAATTTTCAGTGTAGATTGGGCTCCTTGCGTGATCCACTGGAGACGGATGGCCATGGTGTAAACTGGATCCCTCCAGACAGCCACAGCCACTTTCTGGGTTGTGCTAGGTAGCTCCAGCCCCTTGATGGAGCAAGGGGTTTCATGTGTTTTATATCACAGTGATCCACTCCTGCTGACCTTCTGCCACTGGGATTCCACCACAGAAGCTGGCTGAACTTGGGAACTTGATATCTTAACAAAGAAAACACAAAAAGAATGTGCATCCAATGGGATGGGGAGTGAAGTAATTGGCTAAGTGACGAATGATAGCATGCTTTGCATATTCACTGACATTAGCCAAAATGTTCCTGCTCAGCAGAAGAACTTAATCAATCAAGAAATTATTTTAAATAGCCTTAAAATTGCTTATGTTGTCTTGATCCTATATGCTAATAGAGAGATTCATGTGGTTTCAGTACTCTAGGTGGCAATCAGACTTTCCAGTAACTAAACACAATCCTTTTAACGAATATCCTGTAAAATCCACATTAAGAGGCTGCAAACTTAATTCATTAATCTTTTCATTAACCAATCACAAAAATAGAGTACTGGGTATTTATGGTGCTTATTCTATGCCAACCTTATGTCTCAAATTTGTAGAACCTAGAGTTGAAGTGGTTGCAAATGTTTCTGCCAAGTGACGTTTCTAGCCGCATCTGATCAAAAAGCACATAAGCCAACAGAAAACATCTATTTCTGGGGACTGGTTTACATCTAAAATTGTTCTGAAGTATTTAAACAATTTTTTAGGGGAAAAAAGAGATCTGGGTTGACAGTTTGTATGACAAGTTAACCCAATGGGATTTTAAAAAGCTGATATATTAATCCCTAAAAATCCTGCTTTATAACAGAAAGCCTTATAGGCTCTTACCTGTGTTGCTAGTGAGTGATGTTAGAATATCAACATTTAAAAAAAACACTTTTCAAAATATTTTATTTAAATATACTTTAAGAATCATTTTTAGATAATAGTTTTCACTCAGTGCCAAAAGATATAACACTTTGACTATGACAAATCCCTCAACTGAAATTAATTTTTAGACAAATCCATCATATTTTCCAGGCACAGTTTCATATAAATATTTTTGTAGTCAGATTCATAATAAATACTTTGAACTTTGGTGTTGCATTCCAACTAAAGATCTCAGAGGTCTCTGTAAAGAATAAGTAATTGAGCCTTTCAACATCTGTAGGAGGTGTAAAATAAGTGTAATTATCCTAATTTTTACAGATGGCCACATTGAGCACAGAGATATTTAGGCCCAGATCATCAAAAGCTATGTAGGCACCGAAACAACCTTTGAGGATTTGGGCCTCAGTGACTACCATAAGATCATGCATAAAGTATGTAGCAAAGTGAGGAATAGACGCTATATTTCCTATTCTCAGTTTTATGCAAGTTCTAGGCTGCTTAAAATATCTGTATGCCATAGTAGTTGAAATCTACAAGTGGCCATTTTGTTTATGTGTCAGCTACCTCCTTTTGCTCTTATGTGTTCATTGCAACCCCAGTGTTGACCCCAGTGTCCTTTCCACTTAGATCTTTCTGCCAATCTCTTCCATTCCAAAGAGCTACCCTTCTCCGGCCCTACAAGCTGCTCACTTCAACTCTGTTAAGTAGATGGAATAATGCTGTGAAGTCAGGGGATAGAGCATTGGTTAGTGGACCCTCACCCCCGCCAACTAGAGTCTCATATCTGTACGCAATATCACCTGTTAATTGGTCAGAACCAATCTAAAATGATTGCTGCTATGTCAAAGATAAATCAAACAGAAAATAGGCAAATCCTGTCCCCCTCACCACAGTTGCCAACTTTTACACAGTAAATAAGCACCCTGACTTTCACAATAAGCGAAAAATCAAGCTAATCCCATTTCAAAACAAGGCCAAAACAAGCCAGTCCCTAAGAACCCCAACACTCTATGTGATTAGATCTCCCTGGCATGCAGTCTGGGACTGTGGTGGGCCCATTGTGCACCCCTGACTCTCCCCGCTTGCCCCTGCTTGCTGGGAGCCGATCAAAAAAGAAGAAGCAACAAGCTACAAGCCAAAAAATAGCCATCAAGTAACTCACAAGTGAATTAAGCCAAAAACAAGACCAATTTCTGCATGTTTTTCCTGCAGGTTTGTCATGTCTGCCCCTCAGTTATCTCTGTGGGCACAGATGTGGCTAACAGCAGCACTTTCGCTGCCAAAAAAATGACCTAATGTCAGAACCACAACCTAGGTATGCTGCAGTGCTGTGGTCACCTTAAGTGGGTACTTGATTACAATTCAGCAGTTGCTACTTGATCATCACCAGCGTCTGTGAATCCATTTGTAGCACAGAAAGAAATTCTCCCTTTCTATCCAGCTATTGTAATTTCCCCAAAGGGACAGGAGATTTATTTCCCCCAGAAACAATACCTGAGAAATTTATCAAGTACTGGACATTGAACACCTTCTAAATGACCCTCCTGGAATATCTGACAAACCAGATTCCTTCCTTCCTTTCTATCTATCTATCGATCTATCTTTCTCAATCACAGACTACAATCGATCAGTTGTAGTCTGTTCATGATTGAAGTAGACCAAAGATTTAAATCTTAAAGTTAATAATGACTTTTTAAAATAAATAAAATCTATACATTTTCAAGCTCCAGTTCAAAGCATCACACATTATATTATTGCAGAGCTCCACTGTGGTGACATTCAGCTGCATAATGTCTACCTCAATGCACTAAGGCATTTGTTGGATCATGTGATGATGATTTGATGCCCATGACTCATAGTTCATGTGTCAGATACTGCAGTCATCAGGGTTTTTTTTTAAGCAGTGTGACAGCCAGTGATGGATGTCAAAATGTTATAAAGGCCATGTCATTGTTTGAGCCAGATTAAACAGAGATGTTTTCAGGATTCCTGCAGCTCCAAGTCTGTCACCAGTCAGAATGCACCTGTCGACTGAGGATTTAGAGAATGGCTATATGAGAACGTCATAAAATTGTGTTTCTAAAAAGCGTGGGTATAGAGTAATTGCTCATGGTCAAATCAGGAGAAGATTTGTCTATTTCAAACTATGTTTACTGTATGGCAACTTCTCCTCTCCTAAAATATAAATCCATGAACTAAACTCATTCAAAAATCTAAATGCACTATGAATCCATTTTGGGAGAAAGTCTTTACTAGCAGACATTTTCCCATTATTGTATGGTAACTATTTTAGCATTGGGGCACTTTTGCTAAAAATACCATAACTGAAAAGGAAAATGATTTCAAGATGCGTGTGTGTGTGTGTGTGTGTGTGCACGCGAGAGAGAGAAAGAGAGAGAGAGATTGAGTGGATTGAGTGTGGAGGATGCAAGGTTAAAAACCAAGAATGAACAAATAAATAAAAATCACAGCTCAATTGTCTGGCCAATTGGCAGTGTTCAACTTGAGAAGATCTTTGAGGAACCCATCTCAAAAAAGAGCAACCATCCTGCATGTGTACAGACAGCATCCTCCACAGCACTATTTATGCACAGTTGGCTATCCTGGGTGCCCCAGGCCTGGCTGGTCTCGGTGAACCACACCACACCTAAACCTGTTAAGTTGGCTCCACCGGCAGTATTGGATCCCAAATCCAAGTAACTTCATCCGTTGTTGATGCTGATGTAGGTAGTGGCAGAGGCTCTCTCCTATTCTGTCTACCAGAGTGAAGTTATCAGCTGGATAGACAGTGTACAGCACAGTGCAGATAGGATTTCTGCTGTGCATTTGGTATCCATGTGCATCCCACATATCTCTGAACAGTTTCAAGCAAGACATTTGCTGTACTGAGATGATCAGTTGTTGGCAGCATTCTGCTGGATGTTACGTGGAAAAGTATTGTCTAGGACCAATAACCGTACAAGACTTGCTGGCTTCAGTGTGCCTGTGATAATTCTCATTATTTGATCAGACTGTGTTTGTGTGTGGGCAGAATTTAACCAAACTGGGACAGTGTATTTGTCAGATGAGCAGAACAGAGCCAGCCCCAAACTCTGCAGTATTTGTGTGTTGGCTCCCCAGATGGATGTTACTAGATTGTTCAGGAGGCATTTTCTGCTCGTGATCGTATGAGCTACTTTTGTGAGATGGTGTGTTTATGTGTGTGTGTGATGTAGAGTAACCCCTAGATACAATGGCATTGGGGTGTGTGCCAGCCACTGACCATTCAAAAGATGGGAAGCTCCAGTTGGCTCTGAGCATGGTGAAAGTGGACATGGTCTTTGATGTACTTGGTTTCAGTCTCCAGTTCTTGCAATAGCTTAAATTCATTACTTTGCTAGACACTAAAAATCATGGACTGAATAGAGACACTGGATTTATTGCTTATTACAACAATCTATAACACCCTAACCATCCCCACTCCTAGCTTCTTTTTCTCCCCTCCCTTCCTTTCCTCCTTTTGAATGGAGGGGTGTTAATAGGCCACTTTACCTCAAATGGTCCCTTGAAATACGTGTTAACTAATTAGGCTAAATAATCTGTTCCACCTTGTATTCAGCTGTGACACTCTGAGTAAGTTTCCCAAACCTGAAGAACTCTGTCCAAATTCAAAAGTTTGACTCAAGTTGGTCCAATAAAATATACTACCTCACCCACCTTAGAATCATAGAAGATCAGGGTTGGAAGGGACCTCAGGAGGTCATCTAGTCTAAATCCCTACTCAAAGCAGGACCAATCCCCAATTTTTGCCCCAGATCCCTAAATGGCCCCCTCAAAGATTGAACTCACAACCCTGGGTTTAGCAGGCTAATGCTCAAACCACTGAGCTATCCCTCTCCCCAGTCTCTCTAATATCCTGGGACCAACATGGCGACAACAACACGACATATAATAGTCACCTAAGGTAGCCATATCACTAAACAGATTCTTTTCAATCTTTTGGAAGTCACGATATTTTGAGGCCAGGCAGATATTGTCAGCATACATAAACCATCTGGAAGTCGTGTTCAGTAGGTCATTGCTGAGTACATTAAATAAAGTTGGTGCCAGCATCAAGTCCTGCAGGAATCCATTCTTTTAGAATCCAGGTGCTAGTTTTGTGGCCCAGAGACACCTACAACATCTACTTTGGGGCATCAGTTGTCATGACAACCCACCTAGTAAGAATTCTTGACATCTTGTACAGCAGATCAGTATGCCAGAGGTTGTCATAGTTTGCTGTAAGGTCAAAAAAGACAGCTCTGGTTTTCTTCTCTTGAAATTTATTCTCAAGGTATGTAGTAAGTGCTAACGTTTGGTCAAAGAGCTTTGATTTGGTCAGGAACCTGACCGATCATCACCCAAAATGTGTTCTGTCATGGGCATAATTCTCTGTAGGATCATCTGCTCCAGAACTTTGTAGCTACAACTCAGGAGTGATACTGGCTGCTAAAGAGTGCCCTTTACCTGGCTTTAGTAAAGCTATCAGCTTAGCTTTCTACTATATCTTGGATATTACATTCTCCCGATTAATCATATCCACTATTAATCCCATGCCAAAGGGTGGTGGGAACAATGGACATAGTTTTAGGTGGATAGGGAACTTGACCTGTGGATTCATAAATTAGAGATAGGTTTGATTCAACACCCCACCTTGCGAAAGGTTATCAATGTAAAGTTAGAGGGGAGGTTCAAAATCAATACAAAAGGAAGATCTGAATTTTGCAGCTGACCCCTCTTAATATAACAGGCTGACTCAAAACCTCAAACCCAAGCACCCGCCAGCTTTGGTGTGCTCTAAATGTGGATCCTGATCTGATGTTTTTTTAACTTGGGCCCCTTTCTAAGTGAAACAAGGAATTATTTGTGGTGCTACACATATTCTTCTTGTTTCTGAAGGAACATTGTTGTTACAAAATCTGTACTGAGGTACAATCTAACAGGAGAAGCCCCAGCCCTGGTCGTGCCATTTCATATCATAGAATGGCTCCATTAATGCAGCACAATAGAGGCCATATGGTGGTGTTTTCAGCTGTTAGAGAGCACGGTTTTCTAAAACTAAGTCTAAGAAATCAAATTATTTTCAAACATGTTTTTTTCCCCCTTTCTTTTAAATTACCAAACTCGTATGGTGCATTCCAGCAACTAATGCAGTGGATTGGAGAGCAGCACTGTGAGTTTGTGGTTCCTGTTGAACCATTTGTGACATTTCTTATTTGAATTTAATGTGGAAATTCATACTGATCCCTGAAGAGATTCTATATAGCATAGAAACCGCCATCTTAAACAGGATTTTTATAGACACGCCTCCTACCACCTTTCTAGCTGTTGTTAGGTTTTATTAGTTTTGACTGAGATCCCTAAGGTTGTAAACATAAAACTTACGCTAATTCTCCATGCTGAAAATGAATATTCCTTCCTTGCACTCCCTTCCTGTCTCTAAATAAACCTGTTATTAGTGGTGGTGGTAACCTTACTCTTACTCTATGATAAACTAAAGCCCTATAACATTTAAATGTATATTTCACCGTCTGATTCTATTTTCCTTTCATGGTTGTTAAACTTTCAGAATAATAGGAAACAGCAAGAAGAATATTATTCTTAAGCTTGGCAGAGGTGAATCAGCCAAATCTGAGGCTGAAATGACAAGCACAGCAGTCACTGACACAAAGCAGCTGCCAGGCCTCTTTATATGCAAGTTATTCAGAGAGATATCAAAACGTGGAAAATATAATACTCCTACCACCATTTCTTGTTGAATTAATGCCCAGGTGAGTTCTTCTGAAATACTGCAGTTGTATCTTAGCAAAAAACAAGAAGCAGTAAAGCATCACACTTATTAGGACCCAATTTGCCACAGCGGTAGTCAAGTGCTTCAGTCTTTCCCAGTGGCAATGTGGGGAGAGGAATGGGGGTAGAGAAACTTAAATTAAATTCATAGTGCAGTGCACATGTAGAATTCAATATTGACAGCTCTAATTACACACACCTTTCCATCATCATAAGTTCATTAAGTAGAAGGAAAAGGCTAGAAACAGCAATATCATCTTCTTGAAGAAGAATAAAGAAAGGAAGCCCAATATTCTATAGTTATTGACATTTCCACTTCCTATTTAGCAAATCCCAAAATGTTGCCTGGAGAGTTAATGGCTATTTTATATTGCGGGGGGGAAGAGAACCAGGTAAGCTATTCTTAGAAATATATTTTGGAAAGTTATCAGAACAGAATGACGAGAGAAATATGTGCCCTTCACTCTGGGTGAAATTCTGTACAGAGGGCCAGCAGAAGACCTATGCATTATTTGAGACCCACCTGGCTATGCCCTCAAGGCAGTTTACTACCCCTGCTGCATTCCAGGAGGAATGCCATAGGAAATGCAGGACACTATGATCAGCTGATGTAAAGTAGCATCCTGTCCCCAGCTAGACTCGCTCACCACTCACTCTGGGCTGCAATTCACAGGCAAACACCAATGGAAGTTAATGGGGAGTGGGGTTTCATTGCACTGGGTACGTATGTATTCTATTCCCAGCTAACAAGCTTGCAATCTTTTCCTGTCACTCTTGTGCTCCTTTATCTGTGAGGTTTCTGTGATTGCTGAGTACCTCATTTCTATGCATCCTGTCCTAGATAATTCTTGAGAATGACTCCATATCAGGCAAATTGTGCCCATCCCAGCCAATGACACTGCTGTAACCTCCCCTCTGCATGGGACACTAGCATCCCTGGGTTCTGACATTGGCAAAGTAATTAACACTAATCAGAATCACTGCAACACCCTTATAACCCATGTCACTATGCCCTGATCCACTGACTTAGCCATAGCTTATTTATAAGAGCAGAATTGCATATTGCACCAGCAGTGGGAACGGGAGATAATCTTGTACCATCAATGACATCTACTAAATTTACTGGCTAGAGAAGGCCTCCCCATGTCATGATGTACCCACAGAGTCACCTTAGTGGACATGTTCTCTCAGGAACGGTCTAGATAATATTTAGTCCTGCCATGGGTCCAGGGGACTAGACTGGATCTCTTGATATCCCTTCCAGTTCTATGATTCTATGATTCTATGTCCACCTCATATGAATGCAAAGCCACAGAGTGAAACAGGCCTTATATCACTGTGTGAGCAGCCTGAATGACACCAATGTGTTGCTGTGTGGAAACCCATTAGGTTCCAGTTTATGCTGTAATAAACTCACACTATGTTATTAAATAATTTTTCATATGTTTTGAAGTCCAGGTGACTTTGGGCCAAGTTCTTCTCTTACAACCATTTTTGTCAGATCTTCAGCTGGCATAAATTGGCATTACTCCGCTGTTTTCAATGGAGCTACGCTGAATGATACCAAATGACAATCTGTCCGATGGACTTCACTGGAGTGCCTCTGGATTTATTTTGGTGTAAATGGGAGCAAAAATTGGACATTTAAGCTTGGAAGTTCTCCCATCACCCATAGGGTTTTTTAGCAAAAGAAACGAGGAGAAATGCACAAATTAATAGAAAGTTTAGAGAATTTTGATCAACAGTACATTTACATCCTAATCTTGCAAGCTGCTCCAAAAGGATGAACACCTGAACCTACATAGAAACCCATTTGAGTCAATGGGGCTCTGCATCCTTTCTGATATTCATAAATCAATCATGATTTCTACATATATTAAGTTATTCTTTAATATTTGCAGAATAGTTTATGGAAATGAATTTTAGCATAACAAATAGTTTGTGAATGTTTCTCTTCAGTGCTTCATCTTCATTTTATGGTGTGCATCTCCATCACATATTGTATTGTTTCTGCTTCTTGATTGGCTAATATGTTTTAAGTAAAGGGCTACTGAATAACAATAAAGAATTTCTGATTTTAATTTTTAGTTAAAACATTCATGCTAATATTCATGAAACTTGAGGGAATTCTAAACATTTTCACAAATAAATGAGTGGGACATTCAAATTATAAGTAATTTGACTCCATGAGTAACAGTGGAGCAAAATCCCAGTGTATAGTCATGAAAATGTTTCACTCTTTCTACCAACTCTGCTGACGGCATTAACTTTTTATAAGGTTTATTGCAGGACTGGGATTGGTAGATATGTTTAGTAATGCTATTAAGGTGGATAATGTACTAAAAGGGGGGGAAAGAGTCATCATTCTCATTGAGAGGGAAATCAGTATTTTTAAGGTGGCAGTGAAACTGTATAAGACACTTGTCTTTATACAAACAACTATAAAGGATAGAACTACTAGACCGTAAGACTTTGCCAACTAGTAGCAGTTTCCATTTCCTCCCCCTCCACCATGAATCTCTTTAGAAAATGTAATACTTTTAGAGGCATTTTTGAATATTTTTACTGTATATGTGACTCAGTCCCTCACAGCTGCTCAGAGAACTCTTAACAGTTACCCTGTAGAGTGGCCACAATGACTGCTTTTGTTTTTGCTGAATCGGCTTGGACAATCTGTTTTTGTCCTCACTCCAGATAACATTCATTATAGAGCACATTCTCTCAACAGGTGCATTAGTGCATGGAAATACCAAAGACAATTCAGTTGAGACAGTCTGATATTTAGATAGAGGATGCTATTTTTATTAAAAGATTGAGCATCCCCAATATACCAGGATTCCATATTTTTTTTTCCTCTGTCATCTTGCTGTTACCTATCATTTGTGCTTGACAAGGAGCATTCAAACAATTTTCATCAATTACTTGTCAGGTTACATTGTCCAGACTTGTGTTTTCATCATCTTTTCCTGGAACAACCTATATCATCTAGTAAAGGTCTGGCAGCTTAAAAACTGTCACAGGTTCATGCCATTTGGAACTAGTGAAAAAGTATTAAAATCCTACTAGAAACATACAGTTAACAAAAATATACCCTAGTCCCACATAGCCCCATTTACTGATAGTTTGCATTGTTCATCATGACTTGCAGATATATCACTTCCTGAGACCAGATATATGGTAGGGCAGTGTCAACGAGCTAGTATTTCTGGAATGGAGGCACTGGACCAGGTCCTCTTCTTCATTGCACAGCAGTGCAAAGGATCTGGAAAGCCACAAATCTGCCTAGCTGAGGAATGCCCATGGCATAGCAGAATCCCTAGATGGTGTAAAGCCAGCATAGCTAGCTCCTACATCCATAACTCCAGGGTTCCAGGTGTTAAGAGCATGTTGAGGGTGGAGGGGGACATGGCCAGAATGCTATTGTACTGTTGTTATTCTGAGCTGGCATGCTCTTCCCTTGGACTATTGTCAGATGGTGTATTTTGAAGAAGCCCTCACACTTCACTAACGTACCTCATGCCTGGGGCTGACAAAGAACTGGCACCTGGTCAAATAGGCACAGCCGGCTTCTTTGCAGCCTCTTTCAGCTGTGCTTATCAGATACTGAATGCAGCTGAGTATCTAGACTATTGTTTCTATAACTAATATACTCTGGAAATGATATTCCTGAGAATTATCCTATAATGTAGCAAAAGATATGGTACGACATACTCTGTTTTTTAGTAATGCAGTCAGTGACACACATCTCCATCCCACATATGAGCACAAAACTTCTGATAGCACTTGCCACTGGATATGTTTTCAGTGGTTAATATTTATATTTCTTTCAGGTCTTTTGGGCCAGTTCTTAAAAAAGAATATGAATCTTAGCCTTTTGCAAATTCTCCACACCTGTTTATCATAAGTACATGATGTGAGACCACATAGGCTTGTGTGGCTTACAGTTCTATATATCTCTCCCTATAAAAAAAGTAACCAACAGGAAGCTCTGCAGACACATCTATATCTTGTAAAGAAATCCCTAAATATTTACATCCAGAAAAGCACCATATATTATAAGTACATCATTGCTACTAATTTATCAACACTTTTCATCTTGCTTTCTGTTCACACATTGTTAGTGCACAGATTACAATTTTCTTATTTTTGTTTAACTTCACTGAGTAATTGAGTGAATAATTCTCCATCTTAGGTTATTCAAGAGCATTTTTGTTTTGAGTACTTTATGTTTGAGCTATGAGCTGTTTTGTTTGGACACCTAGACTACAAGGTATTCTGTTGTCTGATTAGATGCTTAGGTTTCCATGATTCAAAATTTTCCTTCTGTGAATGTTCCTAGAGTGGCCTCCCATTGAGCCAGAGAGGGAGGAGCCACTCTCTTGATCCCTGGACAGAGGAGCCAGGCTGGGCTTGCCTCTCCCGCTGGAAGCTAAGCAGCAGGATGGGCAGTCTAAAAGGTGGAGCCTTTAGCCCAGTTGAGTCTGAGCCAGGAAAGGAAGTAGACGTCTCCAGCCCACTGCAGAACCCTGGAGCTGAACCTGTGCTGCACCACGCCCTGCCCCTGGAGGAGACTAACCCAGGAAAAGAGCTGCTGGGACTGCCTCTCACCATATACTGGAGGAGACAGAGGACCTCTGGGCTATGGAACCCCTCACCCAGACTATGGAAGGAAGTAGCTCAGGGAAACCAGACATTGGTCCAGTTTTGCTGTTAGAACCCAAGTCAGCGTGTTGCAGTAGGATCCCCGCTGACCCAGTGGTGGAACCATCTGCCACTCTGAGGACCCTGGGCTGGGATTTGGTGGGACCAGGTCTCCCTACCCCCTGATGCCAACCCCACCCCAGGGGTGGCAGCCTCCCCACCTTAAGAGAAGAGGCCTGCATTTGTCTGCCATCTGCATGAGCTAAGAAGACAGGCAACAGATTGCTTAGTTGCTCTGCCCTGCCTGAGAGCATGAGCCTCCTAAGACTGTTAGGCTATGTCTACACTACCATGGTAAGTAGACCTATGTTACGCAACTCCAGCTATGTGAATAACATAACTGGAGCCAACGTAGCTTAGGTTAACTTACTCCAGTGTCTACACCACGCTGGATCAACAGGAGACACTCTTCTGTCGACTTAACTTACTCTTCTCGTTCAGGGTGGAGTACTGCGGTCAACTGGAGAGCAATCTGTGCTCAATTTGTGGATCTTCACTGTCCTCTGCTAAATCGACCCCTGGTGCATCAATCGCTGGAGCATCGATCCAGCAGTAATGTAGACATAGCCTCAGTTTGCTCTACCAGGCTTGAGGGCCGAGACTGTGTATTGCTCAGCCCTGTCCCACCACCAGGGCCATGGATCCTCACACTCGATTTGCTAATTCCTTGATAGTGGGCAGCACCCCAGTGACATAGGGAGGCAGAGTTGCCTCCCACTGAGTCAGAAGGGGAGGTACAACCAGAAACCCACTACATTCAGCTGTAATATCTGTTTTAGAGAACATTCTTTTAGGGAAATTTATGTTCTAGAATATTTGTGGAAAACAAAACCATAAGAAATGCAAATACATGCAAAAAAAATGTTCTAAACTTCAGATGACTATTTGCAGATCATTGTTTTTTAAAGCATTTGTCCTTAAAAAAAAAAAAAATCAGCTGTAATGAACTCCCAGGTTCATAGCAGCTGTAGCTTTATATTTATCCTCAGGTCAGGTTTTGTTTCTGCAAATCTTCACATGGTTTCTATGTGCTCTTATAATTACATCAGTAGCATCTCTAAAAGCTATTTCCCTTTTTAAATATGCAAAATTTATCAGTGATTAGTAACCATCTGTTACCAGGTCTGTTGTAGAATATTGTGTTTATCATTCTAGGAGGATAGGGTTTAATCTGTTCAAATAACTCTAAAAATTAGAGGTATTGAAACTTTTAAAATATCTGGTTTGTTTGTTTGTTTGCTTGTTTTTACCATATTTCAAAATGTTGGCACATCGAACTAGACCCTTAACTGATGTAAATTAATATAGCTACATCGACATCAGTAATATGTATACCAGCTGAAAATCTGGCCTCTTATATTTTAATGACCAGGAATATTTATTATTCTTTGCTAATCTCTTTTTATGCCCAGAATGTATGGATACATACATTAAATACATAGACGGTCAAAAAGAAAGTATTTTCAAAAGATTTAAGCAGATGAAGATTTCTGAAATGAGTTCAAGGCCACAAGAAGAAACGTGGGAACAGATTTAGAAACACGCTTTGGCTGCTTTGTGCTGCTTCAGTGATTCAAATCAGCAGTAACCCAGTTTAATTGACTGGGTAAAAGAGGTTTATAGCTGTATAACCGTGAACGTTGTCCCCACAATTATGGAAATTCATTGACACTGTCACATATCACCACTGTGCACAGTTAATGCCTAAGGTTCATTAAAAAAACTAAAGCTTAGAATCAACTTTTCAAAATCAAAATAAATAAATTAAAAATATGCTAATGAACAAATTTAGAATTGGTTTCAAATTTTGAAGTCAAGCATATGGTGATAAATAGATGGATTCTTTGTAGCGTAACAAGCACACTGGCTGTATCTGGCTCTGCATCTAGCATCCTACCTTGTTGAGGCAATTACGAGCTCTAATTCAGCACAGCATTTAAGCATATGCTTAAATTGCATTGAAGTGTTTTGCTGAATTGAAGCCATCGTAATAAATGCAACTAAAACTCTGATCCTGTAATGAGATCCACGTAGGTGGATGCCGTCCCTTAAATGGACAAAAAGAAAAGGAGTACTTGTGGCACCTTAGAGACTAACCAATTTATTTGAGCATGAGCTTTCGTGAGCTACAGCTCACTTCATCGGATGCATACCGTGGAAACTGCAGCAGACTTTATATATACACAGAGAATATGAAACAATACCTCCTCCCACCCCACTGTCCTGCTGGTAATAGCTTATCTAAAGTGATCATCAGGTGGGCCATTTCCAGCACAAATCCAGGTTTTCTCACTCTCCACCCCCCCACACAAATTCACATGATAATCAAGTGGGGCTATTTCCTGCACAAATCCAGGTTTTCTCACATCCCCCCCACCCCCATACACACACAAACTCACTCTCCTGCTGGTAATAGCTTATCCAAACTGACCACTCTCCAAGTTTAAATCCAAGTTAAACCAGAACATCTGGGGGGGGGGGGTAGGAAAAAACAAGAGGAAACAGGCTACCTTGCATAATGACTTAGCCACTCCCAGTCTCTATTTAAGCCTAAATTAATAATATCCAATTTGCAAATGAATTCCAATTCAGCAGTTTCTCACTGGAGTCTGGATTTGAAGTTTTTTTGTTTTAAGATAGCGACCTTCATTTCTGTGATTGCGTGACCAGAGAGATTGAAGTGTTCTCCGACTGGTTTATGAATGTTATAATTCTTGACATCTGATTTGTGTCCATTTATTCTTTTACGTAGAGACTGTCCAGTTTGACCAATGTACATGGCAGAGGGGCATTGCTGGCAGATGATGGCATATATCACATTGGTGGATGTGCAGGTGAACGAGCCTCTGATAGTGTGGCTGATGTTATTAGGCCCTGTGATGGTGTCCCCTGAATAGATATGTGGGCACAATTGGCAACGGGCTTTGTTGTAAGGATACGTTCCTGGGTTAGTGGTTCTGTTGTGTGCTATGTGGTTGTTGGTGAGTATTTGCTTCAGGTTGCGGGGCTGTCTGTAGGCAAGGACTGGCCTGTCTCCCAAGATTTGTGAGCGTGTTGGGTCATCCTTTAGGATAGGTTGTAGATCCTTAATAATGCCTTGGAGGGGTTTTAGTTGGGGGCTGAAGGTGACGGCTAGTGGCGTTCTGTTATTTTCTTTGTTAGGCCTGTCCTGTAGTAGGTAACTTCTGGGAACTCTTCGGGCTCTATCAATCTGTTTCTTTACTTCTGCAGGTGGGTATTGTAGTTGTAAGAAAGCTTGACAGAGATCTTGTAGGTATTTGTCTCTGTCTGAGGGGTTGGAGCAAATGCGGTTGTATCGCAGAGCTTGGCTGTAGACGATGGATCGTGTGGTGTGGTCAGGGGAACTTGTACAGATACAGATACAGACAGACATCATCTTTCTTTCCAAATGCAAACAGATGGACATCGTACCAAAAGGACTGAAGGTAAAAAATCCATTACAATCTACAGACTATGCTGACAGCTTGTGCCACACGCTCTCAAAGAAACTGCGGAATCACCTGATCAACATCCTCTACAGCAAACAGGGAAAGATTAAGAATGAGCTCTCAAAAATGGATACTCTCATAAAAAACCAACCTTCCACACAAACTTCCTCGTGGCTGGATTTTACTAAAACTAGACAAGCCATTTACAACGCACACTTTGCTTCTCTACAAAAGAAAAAGGACACTAAACTTTCTAAACTACTACATGCTACAAGGCGCCACAGCAATGGTTCCCTCAACCCACCTAGCAATATTGTTAACCTATCCAACTATACTCTCAGCCCAGCAGAAGCAGCTGTTCTTTCTCGGGGCCTCTCCTTCTGCCCCTCCACCCCCACGAACATGATACAGTTCTGTGGTGACCTAGAATCCTATTTTCGACGTCTCCGACTCAAGGAATATTTCCAAAATACCTCTGAACAGCATACTAATCCACAGAGGTCTCCCTACCAACACCACAGAAAGAGGGATTCTAGGTGGACTCCTCCTGAAGGTCGAAACAGCAGACTGGACTTCTACATAGAGTGCTTCCGCCGACGTGCACGGGCTGAAATTGTGGAAAAGCAGCATCACTTGCCCCATAACCTCAGCCATGCGGAACGCAATGCCATCCACAGCCTCAGAAACAACTCTGACATCATAATCAAAAAGGCTGACAAAGGAGGTGCTGTTGTCATCATGAATAGGTCGGAATATGAACAAGAGGCTGCTCGGCAGCTCTCCAACACGAGTTTCTACAAGCCATTACCCTACGATCCCACTGAGAGTTACCAAAAGCAACTACAGCATTTGCTCAAGAAACTTCCTGAAAAAGCACAAGATCAAATCCGCACAGACACACCCCTGAAACTCCGACCTGGGATATTCTATCTACTACCCAAGATCCATAAACCTGGAAATCCTGGGCGCCCCATCATCTCAGGCATTGGCACCCTGACAGCAGGATTGTCTGGCTATGTAGACTCCCTCCTCAGGCCCTACGCTACCAGCACTCCCAGCTACCTTCGAGACACCACTGACTTCCTGAGGAAACTTCAATCCATCGGTGATCTTCCTGATAACACCATCCTGGCCACTATGGATGTAGAAGCCCTCTACACCAACATTCCACACAAAGATGGACTACAAGCCGTCAAGAACACTATCCCCGATAATGTCACGGCTAACCTGGTGGCTGAACTTTGTGACTTTGTCCTTACCCATAACTATTTCACATTTGGGGACAATGTATACCTTCAGATCAGCGGCACTGCTATGGGTACCCGCATGGCCCCACAGTATGCCAACATTTTTATGGCTGATTTAGAACAACGCTTCCTCAGCTCTCGTCCCCTAAAGCCCCTACTCTACTTGCGCTACATTGATGACATCTTCATCATCTGGACCCATGGAAAAGAAGCCCTTGAGGAATTCCACCATGATTTCAACAATTTCCATCCCACCACCAACCTCAGCCTGGTCCAGTCCACACAAGAGATCCATTTCCTGGACACTACAGTGCTAATAAACAATGGTCACATAAACACCACCCTATACCGGAAACCTACTGACCGCTATTCCTACCTGCATGCCTCCAGCTTTCACCCTGACCACACCACATGATCCATTGTCTACAGCCAAGCTCTGCGATACAACCGCATTTGCTCCAACCCCTCCGACAGAGACAAACACCTACAAGATCTCTGTCAAGCTTTCTTACAACTACAATACCCACCTGCAGAAGTAAAGAAACAGATTGATAGAGCCCGAAGAGTTCCCAGAAGTTACCTACTACAGGACAGGCCTAACAAAGAAAATAACAGAACGCCACTAGCCGTCACCTTCAGCCCCCAACTAAAACCCCTCCAAGGCATTATTAAGGATCTACAACCTATCCTAAAGGATGACCCAACACGCTCACAAATCTTGGGAGACAGGCCAGTCCTTGCCTACAGACAGCCCCGCAACCTGAAGCAAATACTCACCAACAACCACATACCACACAACAGAACCACTGACCCAGGAACGTATCCTTGCAACAAAGCCCCTTCCCAATTGTGCCCACATATCTATTCAGGGGACACCATCACAGGGCCTAATAACATCAGCCACACTATCAAAGGCTCGTTCACCTGCACATCCACCAATGTGATATATGCCATCATCTGCCAGCAATGCCCCTCTGCCATGTACATTGGTCAAACTGGACAGTCTCTACGTAAAAGAATAAATGGACACAAATCAGATGTCAAGAATTATAACATTCATAAACCAGTCGGAGAACACTTCAATCTCTCTGGTCACGCAATCACAGAAATGAAGGTCGCTATCTTAAAACAAAAAAACTTGAAATCCAGACTCCAGCGAGAAACTGCTGAATTGGAATTCATTTGCAAATTGGATATTGTTAATTTAGGCTTAAATAGAGACTGGGAGTGGCTAAGTCATTATGCAAGGTATCCTGTTTCCTCTTGTTTTTTCCTACCCCCCCCCCCAGATGTTCTGGTTTAACTTGGATTTAAACTTGGAGAGTGGTCAGTTTGGATGAGCTATTACCAGCAGGAGAGTGAGTTTGTGTGTGTATGGGGGTGGGGGGAATGTGAGAAAACCTGGATTTGTGCAGGAAATAGCTCAACTTGATTATCATGCACATTGTGTAAAGAGTTGTCACTTTGGATGGGCTATCACCAGCAGGAGAGTGAATTTGTGTGTGGGGGGGTGGAGAGTGAGAAAACCTGGATTTGTGCTGGAAATGGCCCACCTGATGATCACTTTAGATAAGCTATTACCAGCAGGACAGTGGGGTGGGAGGAGGTATTGTTTCATATTCTCTGTGTATATATAAAGTCTGCTGCAGTTTCCACGGTATGCATCCGATGAAGTGAGCTGTAGCTCACGAAAGCTCATGCTCAAATAAATTGGTTAGTCTCTAAGGTGCCACAAGTACTCCTTTTCTTTTTGCGAATACAGACTAACACGGCTGTTACTCTGAAACCTTAAATGGACACTTATTGGAGCTCTGCTAGGGCAAAGGGGCCAGTCTGTGCCGATCTCATTGGAGGATTAGAGGCTATCAGCCTAAAGCCCTGTTCTTGTAAAGGGATCCGCATGCATGGGCCCTTATACCCAGAGCTGTTCTTAGGCATACGCAGCATACATGGCTGTGTAGGGCACCTGAAAATTTGGGGTACCCCTGGGTCTTAGTGTTCACCTTTGCACCTCTTCCTATGCTTATTCTAATCTGACCCTTCCTGCAGGCTCCCACCACAGCTGGCTGCTGTAGCCTGGTGAGTCTTCCTCAGGAAGGGATCTAGTACTTAAAAGTGAAAAAGCCTTCCAGTCTACCAGACCTGTTAGCACAACATTGAAACTGTTAAAGGGCCATTCAAGTGGTAATGAAGCCTTTTAACAGGCATTTGCCAAGCCCCAGGTATATACTGTCAGTTTCTGAATTTACTGACAAAAACAGTTGTGCATTACTGTAATATTTACTCAGAACATGTTAGTCTACAGGACCATAGTTTAACATTTGCTTTAAAAATATTTCATTAGTGTGTTGCTAAAGATTATAAAATCACATCTCTAAAAAATCCTCGCATAGATTTTTAGATGCACAATCTGAGTATTCATCTTTATCCTTAAATGCTTGGATCTTCAGACATAGTTTTTTAAATAAATCCTTCAAAAGACTGCCCTTATCTAAAATATATGCGAGCCCGGGCTGCCATCAAGCATTTTAATAATACTACATAGGTCCCCATAAATCCTAAGGATGGCCCTGCTTATTCCCATGGAGTCATACTGAAGTCAGGGGGGAAGTTAGTTCCCACCCTTGACTTCCATGTCTAATCCATGTTTGATTCCTTCATGGAGGTCAATGCTACTCTGTGTGGAAGAAAGGGACCATGTTTGCAGATCTTTTTGAAGTATTTGAGCCTTTGTACCTAACACTGCAACCAGAAGCAGTCAGTTCAATTAAAGCTTGTATCTGTTTAATGGAAAGTTTAGATGTAAACTTTTTAAGAACTATCAAGACTTGAACTCATTTTCTGTGTCTGAAGCCTATGCAATGTTCTTGTAGCCATGTTGGTCCCTCAAAAGTTTCTCTTACTCACTAACAGAAGTTGATCCAATAAAAGCTATTACCTCACCCACCTTGTCTCTTTGTTTTTATAATCATTTTAACAAAATATCTACACTGGCTACAGTTTCAAGGGACTGTTTTCATCCCTCTATTGCAAGTGCCTTTTTCTCCAGTAAATTATTGATTCTTGTGTAGCCCAAGGTCCAGTGTGCTTCAACAGCAGCCATGGAAACTACAAGTTGTGGACTACAACCTGCAGCTTGTTGGGAGAACTTCCTGGTTCCTGCCAGGATGTACCTTCTGCCCTCCCAGCAGGAAGTTTCAGCACTGACTCAAACTGGGAGCATGTGGCAGGCAAGCAGAGAGGAGGCTGCTGGACTGTAATCCTGCTCTGTGTTTCTTTACAGAATAAAACCTTGTTCCTGGTGGTTTGTCTGAGTGGGTCTGGTCTGAGGTGACTGACCCACACTGACACACAAGCAGAGCACACAGAGGAGACTCAAGCCCAGTTTCCCAAAGTTGTGTAAAAAGCCCCAAAGCAGACTAACCCTGTCTTAAACAACATCCTACTGGGCCAGGAGACAGGAAGAGGGCTACACTTGTCACAAATGTGTTGTGATAGGGTAGATACACCCTGCACTGGTCATGAGAGGGTAAAGGAGAGCCAGCAGACTCAGCTGCTGCAGCCTACTACCCCTGCAGCAAATGTCAGGCATGGAGAAGGGAGTTAAAAGGAGGAGTCCTGGCCCAGTTCAGGGTTGAATAGAAAGGGAGACAAAACTCTGCTTCTTTTGATGGGAGAGAAGCCCAACTGCAGTCCAGAGACTGAGTTATCTTGTCATTTGGGTATGCCCCTGCTAGAATGAATGACCAAACCCTGTTTACTTAGATGAACCTTCTGTGTGGTGGGTGAACAATTGGCTGGAAAACCATATTCAGAGAGTAATTATCAATAGTTCACAAACTGGAAGAGTGGAGTTCTGTAGGGAGCTGTCTTGGGACCAGTTATATTTGATATCTTTATAAATGGCACAGAGATGAAACATATAAAGTTTGTGGATGATAACAAGCTGGGAAGGGTTGCAAGTACTTTGGAGGACAGAATTATCATTCAAAATGATCTTGACAAACTGAAGAAATGGTCTGAAATAGATAGGATGAAATTCAAAAAGGACAACTGCAAAGTGTTACCTTTATGAAGGAACAATCAGTTTCACAAATACAAAATGAGAAATGACTGCCTAGGAAAGAGTACTGCAAAAAAAAAAAAGGATCTGGGAGTTGTAGCAGATCACAAACTAAATATGAGTTAACAATGTAATAAGATCATTATAAAGAGGAGGGTGATAAATTGTTCTCCTTATCCTCTGAGGACAGGACAAGAGGTAATGAACTTAAATTGCAGCAGGGGAGATTTAGGTTAGACATTAGGAAAACCTTCCTAACTGTAAGGGTAGTTAAGCACTGGAACAAATTACCTAGGTGGCTTGTGGAATCTCTACCATTGAAGGTTTTTAAGAATCTATTAGACAAACAGCTGTCAGAGATGGTCTTGAAATCATAGAATCATAGAATATCAGGGTTGGAAGGGACCTCAGGAGGTCATCTAGTCCAACCCCCTGCTCAAAGCAGGACCAATCCGCAACTAAATCATCCCAGCCAGGGCTTTGTCAAGCCCGACCTTAAAAACCTCTAAGGAAGGAGATTCCACCACCTCCCTAGGTAACCCATTCCAGTGCTTCACCACCCTCCTAGTGAATAAGTTTTCCTAATATCCAAACTAAACCTCCCCTACTGCAACTTGAGACCATTACTCCTCGTTCTGTCATCTGGTACCACTGAGAACAGTCTAGATCCATCCTCTTTGGAACCCCCTTTCAGGTAGTTGAAAGCAGCTATCAAATTCCCCCCTCATTCTTCTCTTCTGTGGACTAAATAATCCCAGTTCCCCAGCCTCACCTCATAAAGCATGTGCTCCAACCCCTAATCATTTTTGTTGCCCTTCGCTGGACTCTTTCCAATTTTTTGCACATCCTTCTTGTAGTGTGGGGCCCAAAACTGGACACAGTACTTCAGATGAGGCCTCACCAATGCTGAATAGAGGGGAATGATCATGGCCCTCAATCTGCTGGCAATGCTTTTACTTATACAGCCCAAAATGCCATTGGCCTTCTTGGCAACAAGGGCACACTGTTGACTCATATCCAGCTTCTTGTCCACCATAACCCCTAGGTCCTTTTTTGCAGAACTTCTGCCTAGCCACTCGGTCCCTAGTCTGTAGCTGTGCATAGGAGTCTTCCATCCTAAGTGCAGGACTCTGCACTTGTCCTTGTTGAACCTCATCAGATTTCTTTTGGCCCAATCCTCATTTTGTCTAGGTCCCTCTGTATCCTATCCCTACCTTATCCAGCATAACTACCACTCCTCCCAGTTTAGTGTTATCTGTAAACTTGCTGAGGGTGCAGTCCACGCCATTTCCAGATCGTTAATGAAGATTTTGAACAAAACCGGCCCCAGGACCGTCCCTTGGGGCACTCCACTTGATACCGGCTGCCAACAAGACATGGAGCCTTTGATCACTACCCGTTGAGCCCGACAATCTAGCCAGATTTCTATCCACCTTATAGTCCATTAATCCAGCCCATACTTCTTTAACTTGTTGGAAGAATGTCAAACTCTTTGCTAAAGTCAAGGAATAACACGTCCACTGCTTTCCCCTCATCCACCAAGCCAGTTATCTCGTCATAGAAGGCAATTAGGTTAGTCAAGCATGACTTGCCCTCGGTGAATACTTTGTCCTACCTCCGTGCAGCAGACTAGATGACCTATCAAGGTCCCTTTAAGTCCTACATTTCTGTGATTCAATAATGTTTTGGTGTATATCCAGAAATGGAAGGCCCACGTGAAGCAGGTTTTCTGAAGTGGAGGACTAACAGCAAATCTCATAAAATGCAACACAGGCAAAGACATAACTAATTACCTAGGTTATACATTGGGGAAGGGCCAGGTACAACCTCTGGTAAACAAGATCCAGGCCTTAATGGCCTAAATTCAAAGAAATAGGTATGCCCGATTTGGGGGCTAGTCGTACACAACTACTGTTTTGTACTGGTGTCTTCATCTACTGTGGCCCCTCTCACTCATCAGCTCCAGGGCAGTATCTTAAGGAAGATCCATTGGACAGAAGCATTGAGAAGGCCTTCAGATGCCAAAGGTTCACTTCTGTTGGGAGCCTGTTTTATACAACCCAGACTTCACCATGAAATTCCTCCTACACACTGATGTTTCTGAAGTTTGTGGATGGCTGTCTTGTTCCAGGTGGTCAATGGTGAGACATCCTGTCCTTCACCTAAGCCACAAATTGTTCACAAGAGAAAGTGCCTACTCTATTACAGAAAAAGAGGGCTTAGCAGTAACATGGGCCATGGAGAATTTCTGATATTACCTTCTGAACAATGAATTCACCCTGGTCATAGATAATGCTCTTCTATGATAGCGCCATGCCAGGAAGAACACTAACTCCCTATTCATGAGGTGGTACCTGTCTCTCCTGCCCTTCTTGTTCCATGTCCAGCATAGGGGTGGGAGTGCTCACTGAAATGCGAACCTTTTCTCTCAAGAAGGAGGGAGGCTGGTGAGAGAGAGAGGTGCCCCAGGCAGGATCCCGAGGGGGGAAGATATATGATGGGGCAGATAGGCATCACTCTGACATTGAGAAGGTTAAAGTCCTGCCCCTCTTCTTCTGGAGCTAATGTAAGTTGTGGAGAGCAGAGTCAAAAGGAAGAGACCCAGCCCAGTTCAGGGCTGACCATGAAGGAGAGCAGTTCTCTTCTTCTCTCGATGGGAGAGAAGCCTGGCTACATCCCAGAGACTAATCTAGCTTGCCAGCTGGATAAATCCCTGTTAGAAGGGATGACTAGAACCTGGACATTTGGTGGAAGTGCGGACTGTTTTGAACCAAGCCTGGAATAGAAAGGCAGGATCTCACTCAAGCTTTGTCAGACAACTCTGTTTTGAATTGCGGGTTTTTTTGGTGTCTGATTGCCTTTGGACCTTAATACTCCAGAAGAGGTAGGACTGAAGTATTCCGTGGCTGGAGGGCAATGACAATGACGTACTGGTGGAGACCTGCAGCGGGGTGAGTAGTGCCCAGACATGCCTCAAGGGGATGCCACAGGGGGAATCTAATGAATGCATGTATTAGCAACAGTGCTCTGAAGGCTATTTGAGCTTCAAAGGTAAACTGAAAGTGAGTTTATGCCACCAGAACATGAAATCAGACAAACCTTCATATTCACTCATCAAGAACTTGTCCCTTAACAATTGGCTAGGTTTACATTTTGAAAATAAATACAATCTAAGGCCACAGTCTTGCAAAGAAATACACATTTAACTTTAAGCATGTCAATAGTCCCATCAATTGAAAATGCTTTTGGAAATTAATTTGGAATTTTCAATCCTATTAGCTATATAAGATTTCCAACAATAGAGAAACATTGCTTGGCTCCCTTATATTTTTTTTAATATATTTCAAAAAATATTTTTAACAGATAAGTCCCCTGCAATATGAGCATGGCCTATTATGTACCTCTTCATTCTGGTGATGTCTTGATTTTTTGTTAACACGATAAGACCTCCTGCTCCACCGTATGAATTTTTCTTGGGATCAGGGCAGGTCATGTCATCCCCTCTGAAGATGCTGCTCTTATTGATCCATAGATCATCTTGCAGGGGATGTTGTAAGAGTGGAACAAATCAAGTGCAGTGTTCTCCTACCCCATAGGTCAAGGTCATCTCCTCCAATAATGAGCCTAGATGGGAGTCTGTGAGTATACTATTAGCAGTCTCAGTGGTTTGGCCTCCACAGTTCTTTGCACGGCAACTGCAGAAAATTCACAGAATGCGTTAACACTGTTATTTGAAGAGTTCCCTTATAAGCCTTCCATCTGAAGGCCCAGTGTGACCAATAGCAAATAGTTCTTGTGCTGAAGTTTAACTGTAAAGTGTTAGATTTTTTTCATACTCTCTCATATGCTGATGCTTCAGATCAGTTTGTTCAGCTCATTATAGGGCGCCGGGGCGGGGGGGGGGAAGGCAGCGAAAGCACACCAATTGCAAACCATGATCATGATTCATCATAAAGTAGGTTGCACCTATTTACGTCATTTTACCTGTTTACTTAATTTAAGCACATGCTTTTATACACTGGATTGTATATCATGTGCCTATTTCACAATAACACTTCCAGGTGCAAATGAAGATAAAGGCAACTACTTAGGTATGTGCCTATTTTCATAAAAGTAATTAACCATAATTAGGGTTTTTTAATAATTGCAGATTGAATGCTTTCATGTGGCATTTTTACAGAACTTTATCCTTGTAGAAATAATTTGTATTTGAATTCTAAAAGAAAAAATAAATAACACTAGAAAACTGCTCTTGAAAATTTTGTTGTCATTGAAAACATGGTCTGTAGCAGTACCATGCCACACTGGGCTGTGATCACACAAACTAAGCAAGAATAGCGCTGGACAGGTCAGCATTTAGATGGGAGAACTGCAAGAAAAACTCAGATGGCGTAGAGGTGGTGTCAGTGATTCATTAGGTCACATTCAGCTCTTGCTGAGTCAGTGACCCAGAATACTGTTAAGGACTGTGGAGATGAGGTACTGTCTTTTTCATCAGATGTCAAGCTAAACTCATAATGATTTCTGGTCCTTAATGATGTGATGGCACTTCTCAGAAGAACATAGGTGTTATTTTTTTGCTATCCTGGTCAAATTTCAACATGAGTAAGTACATTCTACCCACCAAATTCTGCTTGCTGTTTCTATTGAAGATTACATTCCCTTTTAGGAAAGGAAATAAACTGTTGTATAGAATTGCTCTACACACTTGAACACCTGCCATTTTCCACACCATTTCAGTGGTGAATGACGTGAATTCAAGAGAAAACCACTAGCTATACAAATTGTTATTTATTTTGTGTGTGTGTGTGTGCGTGCACCCTTTGTGAAGGCTAGGAAGGGATTGTTTTGAGGTATTTCCTACCTTTTAATATTATTTTTATTATAGAATACATAGAATAGAGATTATTAATATTATTAATAATATACTGCCCAAGTTCCTATGCAGCACTTTTCATCAACAAATCTCCAAGCACTTTCCGAAGAATGTATCAACACCATAGGTTTAGATTAATGATGGAAGACAAGCTGAAAGAAGTGAGCATGGAGAACAGATTTGAAATAGAAGAAAGTGAGATCATTTGATGGACAGGAGAAGAGGGACTGCTTAGGATGAGAAAAACACAGAATGAGAGGGAGAGAATCAGATAAAGGGAGCTGTGAGAAGAGAGGAAAGGAAAGTGAGAGGACGAGGAGGCAGGAACTGAGGCTCAGGCCAGGGCGTTGCTCCATAAAAGTGAAGGTGAGGAATTTGATCTGCCTAAATGCCAATCTGAACACTAAAGTAAAGTTCTCAGGGCTTTTTAATTAAACAGAATTTTGTGTTTATTGAAGATAAGTTAATAGCATAAAGATGGAGAAAAGTGCATGAATTTAGTATGCCCCAAGAGGACAACATTCAAAGCTAAAGTGTTCTAGGTAATAAATAGATGTCAATCATTTTTAAGTTCACTTTATTGATCCCTTCCCTCCATACACATAGCCTTGAGTTCTGAGAGCACAATGAACAGTTATGTACAACATATGTTGGGTTTATTGAGTTGGGAATATATGAATGTATCAAACAATAACCTCCAACTTCTTTCTACCTTTCATTCCACAGCATACAGGATGTGAGTGTGAACACTGTGTTAGTTCAGTTTTACACCAATGTAATGCTATTAATTACTATATTATGCTTGCTTCACTTTGTCCCATTAACTGGGGTTGGCAGCACAGACCCACAGAGCACGTCTGGTTGGCACAACTTTTACAAATTGACTGCCCAGGCCTGACATTCCGGGTTTGAAAAGAGAGTTTTCCTTCTTCGAAGTGGACTGCCTGGCACAGTTGATGAGTCCCACTTGCCCAACAAAGGCACATGGAAGTGAGGTGACTTGCCCAAAGTTATCCAGAAGACCAGTGGTGAAACCAGGAATAGAAAAATGGTGTCCTAAACCTGTATCCTCACCACTATACCATGCTGCCTTATATTAATTCATTTATATTTTATTGTCAATTTTATTGCCAGGTATTCAAAAATCATGACTCAGGCCCCAGAAAATAAAGGATATTTGGGTTAAAGTGTAAGATTTTTAACATAACAAATTTGGGACCTTTTTTTTGCTTTGTTTGAGCTTTTAAGGGTTGTATTGTTAACATTTTCTTCATAATTGTGAAGGGTAGAAATTTACTTTTTAAAATATGAAACCTGAAAGTCTGCTTTAATCACTAGATTCCAGGAGCTGCCAGTTTAAGAAGAATACCACAGATCATAGTTTCACTATAAAATCATGAAAATTGGCAACACTGTATTATAATATATTCTGATTGTTGTGAACACCACTAATTGATTGTAAACTGTTTCCTGATGCTCCTAATTACTTCTGCAACTTCCCCTACCACTTAAAATTCTAAATCATCGTAATGACTATAATGGATACAGTGGACTTTTCTGCTTATTATATTACAATCTTATAGAACAAAGTGACATGATTACCCTATTCCTAATTTCAACAATGAAAAGCAAAACCTGCATCTTTCAAAAAGTTTTATGATGCTTTTTATCACTTTTAGGGTTCTATTCATATAAAATATTTTTAAATCTAAAACTTTAAAAAAATAAACCAGAGTAAAGGCCTCAAAATATTCAGAAGGGCTTTTCAGTGTAAAACAGTAGAATACATTTTGGAGGGGAGAGAAGAAAGGGTGAATAAGAGACATGCAAAACATTTATAATGAAACCAGAAAACGAGGAAAATTTCTGATGTTGGATATCATTAAAAATATAAAACTTGGCTCCATTTTAGTGGAAAGTTCACCAAAATCTGCAAAATATTCTGGAAAAGTAGGAATCAGACCATTATTACTTTCCTTCACATGGGATCCAAAACCCCTCTTGAAGAATTCCAGTGACATTTAACCAATCACCTTTGATGTAATTAGTTCTTTCTGTAGGTTGCTGTTGTAAAGACAGAAGGTGGGAGAGTAGGCCAGCTGGACTCCTTCTAGGTCTGAGATAATCATGGGTGGCTAAATGAACCACCTCCAGTTTTCTGTGCACCCCATTCCTTGAAAGGATCTTCTGTGGAGAAGGCAAAAACCACCTAGCCTTCAATTTGTTAGCAGTGGGGTGACTCAGATGTTTCTTCCCAGCCGCTTTACCTCATCTTGGGAATGAAATGACAAAGATGACCCAATACTGTTAGTTAATTTCCAGAACAGAGAGTCCCTATTATCAAAGTGCATCTCAGACCCCAGAGACTGATCAAATGAATGGAGGGAGGAAGCCAGCTGATCACCTACCAGAGAGTCCGGTGGGGCGGAGTTAGCTGATCTCACCAAAATTTTTGATAATGTGGGTACAGTTTGCAGCTGATAACCTGGGTACATAGTAGAAAGAGATGAAGGAATTTAGGCCCTTAAGATACAGGGCTTAGAGAAGAAGGAACATGAAGGTGGTTCAAAGCTTTGAGTAGAACAAATGACATTTAATTGGTTTAGAGTCAAAACTGTGCAGCCCCCCAACCCCCCCGTCCTTTGTTATACATTCAGACCTGAAGGCCCTGGTGCCAGGACAGTCTACCTGTTAGGCTGACAGGGATCCTGAAAGACCTGGCAGAATGGGGGCATAATCAGGGACTGGATGGGGTACTAAATTATGCTGAAGTGAATTTAGTCAGACTGAGCAGAAAACCTATTCTCTCTTCTGCACTGTCAGTCAGTCAGACTCAGAAATCTGGCCCCCAATTCCAGTTTATCCTGGTGTAATATCCTGAAGCATATTTTTCAACCAGGGGTACTGTCTTCAAAGTGCTGACACTGTTATGAGTTTCCACAATGGATGATGCTAGAATTCCCTTGTCTTAGGGTAGGGGACACTGGGCACGAGTTTTCTCTGTTTAATCCATTCAATTTCCTCTTGAGAAGACACTTCCATGAAATCACAATCCAGCATAAACCAAAGTTGTTGGACAATTTCATGAGACATCTTGATTCACCTTGAGTCAACTTAATTCACACACTAGGCTTGTCTACACTACCACTTAAGTCAATGTAATTTACATCAGAGGTATGAAAAAAAAACATTTCCCTGAGTGACGTAAATTATATCAACTTAAAGCAGTGTCTACACTGCACTATGTCTGCAGGAGACACTCTCCCACCAACATAGCTTCTGCCTCTCATTGAGGTGGAGTAATCATGTTGGCAGGAGAGTACTCTCTGGTCGATGTAGCACATCTTCACCAGATGTGCTACATCAGCGCTGCTGCATCCATCTAGCAGGACCAAGGTAGTGCAGTACTGAAGTCAAGCCCTCTCTGTGCGCATATAGAGGGGTTAACAAAAATATTTGTATTTTAGCATTAAACCACGATCCCCCAGGTGGTGTGTAATACATTTCCGGATTTAAATTTAGCAAATTATTTCCTGTAAAATTATTTTATGATTTTGCAGAGGATAGAAAATTAGAATTGTCAGAGTTTGAGCAATACAATGGGAATAATTTACTCAAAATCTTCTCTCTGGAAACTTGGATTTCTCCAGGCTAGGATATCGGTTATCTTCTTGAATGATCACAGCAATGGATTGCAGCATCGTAGCCGTGAGGAGTTGTGGATTCTTTAATTCTGTGGATAGTATCTCAGTGCGTTCTAACTGCAAAACAACTATTATTTTTTCTTAACCAGCTGAAAAATTAGAAAGGCCCAGGCATGTCTTAAATGCCAGTATCATAACAAAGAAGATCCTTTCTTAAACAACAGTTCAAAAAGCTAACCTATTTTTCATACATACCTACAAAAATCTAAAATGCACAATTCTAATCAGATTTGCTGAGTTTTCAGACTAAAACATTTTCCTTGAAAGGTGAACACAAACAGCTTTGTAATTTAAAATCCCAGATATTATGGGTCCCAGTAGCATCTGTGATTTCTTCAGGGAGGGTTTAATCAGTTTGTTGTGACATAGTACCAGGAACTCAATTGTGATTGATCACTACTGCTCCAGAATTGGCCAGAAGGGAGCCTAAGCAAATCATTTTAGTAGTGCCTCTGAGCTGCAGAACCTCAGACAATGAAAGGTTTCCTGAAGCTCACAGAAATATCACCAGGCTACAAGGATGGATTCTGACAACTCTTTCGATGCTGCTTTTAGCACTGTCATTGGGAATTGCCCTGTCCTGTTATCCAAAGCACTGATTCTGAGACCAGTACTCTTAAGTCCTGCTACTGTATGGAGGGCAAAATTTACCAGTTCCCTGAAGACAAATACCATTGGAGCGGATCAAAAAATGGCAATTGACTTTCATGGAAAATTTTGAAGTAATGTTTTTTTTTTCTTTTTTAATAACATAATTTCTGGAAAAAAATAATCAATCCTGCCTCCTTATCGTCCCCATGTATAGACTTTAAGGGCAAATGGGACCATTATAATCATCTAGTCTGAATTTCAGCATAGCACAAGCCATAGAATTTCACCAAGGGATGCCTGTGTCAGACCTATAACATCTGATTGAGCTAGAGCATATCTTTTAGAAAGACATCCATTTTTAATGTAAAGACTTCACGTGACAGAGAATCAACCTTATCCCTAGTTAAATTCTTCCAATGATTAGTTCCTTTTGATGTTAAAAAATTTCACCTTTTTTCTAGTCTCAAATTCTAATCTGAATCTGCTAAGAAAGCTATAATGATTGTACACACATACTGAAAGGAGTAGTGAGAGAGCATGTTGTATTCCGAACCTATGGCAATGAATGCTTTATAAATACCTAGGAGACAGAGAGAAAGAGAGAGAGAGAGAGAGAGAGGACAGAATAGGGGGAACAGGATTGATGAAATGATCAAAAGAGTACTGTAAAGATAAGTGAAAAGAAAAGGAGGACTTGTGGCACCTTAGAGACTAACCAATTTATCTGAGCATAAGCCTTCGTGAGCTACAGCTCACTTCATCGGATGCTCTAAGGTGCCACAAGTCCTCCTTTTCTTTTTGCGAAGACAGACTAACACGGCTGTTACTCTGAAACCTGTAAAGATAAGTAAAGACTGAAGAAGAATCTGGTTATGCTGAGAGGAAGATACGACACTGACGGGAAAGGACCTCAAAAGGTGTGGGCAGTTTTATTAATTACAGTATTTTCTATTCTAAGTTGAAATGTCACCCAGAACTAGATCTGGGCCATATTTTTCATTCTAGCCATTTTTTCAGTGAAAAATGCAGACACTGAAATACTTCATGAATTTGTGTCAATTTTGCTGAATAGTATCAGTTAAAAAAGCAAAACTAAAAAATCCCTAAAAATAATAAAGTCTGAATATATTGAAATGTGTTCTGGGTATTTTTTGACATTTTTGAAACAAAGCATTTTGATTTTTTAAAATTTGAAATGAGTTTTTGTCTCATTTCAGGTTGAACAAAACATTTAGTTCAATCCAAACCAATTTTTTATTTACTTTTTGATTTACCTAAGATTTTGATAACTTGGTTTTCCAGGCAACCTGAAAAGGTTATTTATTTATTTATTTTATTTTGGGGGATTTTTTTATTCACACAGCTATACCCAAGGCATTTAACCAGAAGTGAGAAATATTTTCATTTTGATTTCTCCCTCCTCACATTTAACAAACAAAATGTGAGAAGTTTAAGGGAATTTAATTTGGGGTTTTCTTTCAGTGCAGTGTGCAGGATACATCTTTTTTGTATGGGAAGAATTTTGTTCTTTCAGAAGTGTCAATACTGCTTCTTTGGTTAATACTGAATAGCAATAGATTGGCTAGTCACTTCCCTGTAACCACTGTAAGTAAAACTGGAATTTCTGTATTCTCCAGACATGAAAATAAGTCAATGTCCTGTTGCAGATTTTAGTTCTGGAAACACTTTATACTGAAATTTCAATAGCTGGTGAAATCTTGTTAATTTATTCAAGAGCTACTCTGAATCAAATGCATTAAAGTAACCACTAATCAATCCTGTTTCTTGATTTCAAATTCCCATTTTTCCTTCTTTCCCAGAATAATCATACTCTTAATCAGTGATTTTGGGCTCCTGATGTTACCATCACATTGGGCATGCTGAATGTATTGTTTGCATCACTTATTCAAAACCAGATGCTATTTTAACTTAGATTTCATTTACTCTCTAGCTTTCTATTCTTGTTATATTCATGGTATTCCAAATCTGAGCTGTGTTGCTTAGAAGTTATTCATCAGGTAAGTTAATAATATTGTTTGTGATCCTTGATTGGATGAGTAACTGTTAGGATCACGTTTTGGAGAGAATGCTCTTGCTAAAGAAATTGTAAAATTTGCTTTTTGTGAGTGCAATCATAAAATTCCCTTTCTGAGAATATTTGTGCTAATAAGCACACAGCAATTCCTGAGAAGAAAACACAATCCTGCCACAAATGTGGCTCAATCAAATTAATCTTTAAATTCAAACTAATTTTTTGCATTATGGTCCTTGGAAGTCATTGGGAGTCTTTCTATCGATCTCAATGGGCTTTGGATCAGGCTGTATATATTCAGCTCTATTAAGTATAAATGATGTACCTAAAGTTTGTAGACAGTTTGAGTTAGATATCATGCATTATGTGCTGCATAATTTTGAAGGACTTTGGAATCCTCTGAGATAAAAGGAGATAGTAATAATAGTATGAGGGTTACATTTGCCTATTGATTTATTTGGGGTGAGCCTGTTATTGGAGGCTTTTGGGAATTTCTTAAAGTGACATAGATGTTTCAGTGAACAGCACCAGAGAGAATACAACAAGGTTGATACCCAATAGATGATTGATATGAAAGAGACAGATCTCAGAATAGGCCAGTGGCAACTAATGGTTTCTTATGGAATTTGGATAAGACAGAGCAGAAGATCATAGAGTCATAGAATCATAGAATCATAGAATATCAGGGTTGGAAGGGACCCCAGAAGGTCATCTAGTCCAACCCCCTGCTCAAAGCAGGACCAATTCCCAGTTAAATCATCCCAGCCAGGGCTTTGTCAAGCCTGACCTTAAAAACCTCTAAGGAAGGAGATTCTACCACCTCCCTAGGTAACGCATTCCAGTGTTTCACCACCCTCTTAGTGAAAAAGTTTTTCCTAATATCCAATCTAAACCTCCCCCACTGCAACTTGAGACCATTACTCCTCGTTCTGTCATCTGCTACCATTGAGAACAGTCTAGAGCCATCCTCTTTGGAACCCCCTTTCAGGTAGTTGAAAGCAGCTATCAAATCCCCCCTCATTCTTCTCTTCTGCAGGCTAAACAAGCCCAGCTCCCTCAGCCTCTCCTCATAACTCATGTGTTCCAGTCCCCTAATCATTTTTGTTGCCCTTCCCTGGACTCTCTCCAATTTACCCACATCCTTCTTGAAGTGTGGGGCCCAAAACTGGACACAGTACTCCAGATGAGGCCTCACCAATGTCGAATAGAGGGGAACGATCACGTCCCTCGATCTGCTCGCTATGCCCCTACTTATACATCCCAAAATGCCATTGGCCTTCTTGGCAACAAGGGCACACTGCTGACTCATATCCAGCTTCTCGTCCACTGTCACCCCTAGGTCCTTTTCCGCAGAACTGCTGCCTAGCCATTCGGTCCCTAGTCTGTAGCTGTGCATTGGGTTCTTCCGTCCTAAGTGCAGGACCCTGCACTTATCCTTATTGAACCTCATCAGATTCCTTTTGGCCCAATCTTCCAATTGGTCTAGGTCCTTCTGTATCCTATCCCTCCCCTCCAGCATATCTACCACTCCTCCCAGTTTAGTATCATCCGCAAATTTGCTGAGAGTGCAATCCACACCATCCTCCAGATCATTTATGAAGATATTGAATAAAACCGGCCCCAGGGCCGACCCTTGGGGCACTCCACTTGATACTGGCTGCCAACTAGACATGGAGCCATTGATCACTACCCGTTGAGCCCGACAATCTAGCCAGCTTTCTACCCACCTTATAGTTCATTCATCCAGCCCATACTTCCTTAACTTGCTGACAAGAATACTATGGGAGACCGTGTCAAAAGCTTTGCTAAAGTCAAGAAACAATACATCCACTGCTTTCCCTTCATCCACAGAACCAGTAATCTCATCATAAAAGGTGATTAGATTAGTCAGGCATGACCTTCCCTTGGTGAATCCATGCTGGCTGTTCCTGATCACTTTCCTCTCATGCAAGTGCTTCAGGATTAATTCTTTGAGGACCTGCTCCATGATTTTTCCAGGGACTGAGGTGAGGCTGACTGGCCTGTAGTTCCCAGGATCTTCCTTCTTCCCTTTTTTAAAGATTGGCACTACATTAGCCTTTTTCCAGTCATCTGGGACTTCCCCGGTTCGCCACGAGTTTTCAAAGATAATGGCCAGTGGCTCTGCAATTACAGCCGCCAATTCCTTCAGCACTCTCGGATGCAACTCGTCCGGCCCCATGGACTTGTGCACGTCCAGCTTTTCTAAATAGTCCCTAACCGCCTCTATCTCCACAGAGGGCTGGCCATCTCTTCCGCATTTTGTGATGCCCAGCGCAGCAGTCTGGGAGCTGACCTTGTTAGTGAAAACAGAGGCAAAAAAAGCATTGAGTACATTAGCTTTTTCCACATCCTCTGTCACTAGGTTGCCTCCCTCATTCAGTAAGGGGCCCACACATTCCTTGGTTTTCTTCTTGTTGCCAACATACCTGAAGAAACCCTTCTTGTTACTCTTGACATCTCTGGCTAAGATAGGAGGAGTCTAGAGGTAACTTGACTAGCATGGTGTCTGGGAAAAGAAATGCATGGGATTATAACACTGGGGCCAAAAGAACAGAGGCAAACAGAGATGGAAAATATGTGACAAGGAAGATATAATAATAAAAAGGAAGAAACTGAAAGGAAGTGGAAAAGAGTTAAAGTGTGTGTGTGTCTGGCAGCTGACAGAAAGACTGGTAACAGGAGAGAGCACATGGAAGCTCAGGCTGGCAGAGAGGGAAAGCAAAAATGATTAGTTCTTGGCATAGGATAGAGACACTTACCCTGTCATCTGAGAGTGAACTGGCAGAGAAAGAGAGACTTCGGGTTTACAACACCAAGCCGGGCGTGCTGCCTGGAGGTATGGATAGGAGACAGAAAGAGTTAGAAGCATGGACAGATCCAGGGAGATCTGAGGAGAAAGACCTGAAGCCTGGAGTAAAAATATAGATATATAAATATGTATGTATACCCACACACACACAGGAATGAAGTAAGACCAGTTTACTGTTATATAATGAGCAGCAGGAAAGCTATTTGACCTGGAGTAGAGAGAAAACAGGAGAGAGACTATAGATCCCTAAAAGAGATACAGTAACCTAGTGAGAGAAAGAGTGTGTGAGAAAGAGTGCTGCGGAAAGAAGTGAGATGAAGAGAGACATGGGGAAGTTTGAAGAATGTTAAATGGGAAGCTGGAGAGGTCACTGAAGCAGAAAGAGACAGGGGAAATGGAGCCTAGTGGAAAGCTGGGCAGCTGAGACTAGGAAAAGCCAAGAGATGCAGTCTGGAACCAGGCAATGAGACAGATGGGACCCTGAAAGTAGAGAGAAAACAAAGGTCAAAAAGCATGAAGGCACACAGCCCCAAACCAACTGTTCAGCAAAGAGTCTGCCAGGCTAAAAATCCCTGACAATAGCTGTGCTCCACAATTGTAGCTGAGAAAAGGAAGAGAATGGCAAGTACAACAAAACATTTTATAATTTCACTGCTCTGTAGTGTAACATATGGTATGAACAGCAAAATGCCACTCAGATAGTTTTGAGGATATATTATAATCATACAGTTTTCAGCTCATTCAAATCAGTTACACCACATCTATGCTCCGTAAATGCACAATCCCCTCAGTACTTAGAAGGTTAATTTTCTTGAGCCATCTACATTTTTATTATTACTATTATTTTAATATATGAGCCAGAGTAATGGGTTTATATCTCCCTTGAGGACCAGAGACATATTAACATAAGTGTCATACATACAAATAGAGTGACTTGGATTATTTCCAGAATTAGCTGGACTGAGGGTATAAATGTATCTACATGACTTACCGTTCTCACAGAGAGTCTTTGTGTACATGATTTTACTTCCAAACATTACGGCACTTTGCTACTGAACCATGAGATATACCTTTGCTGTTTGAATGAAGTGAGTTCTAAGAAGCATCGATCCTAAGTGCCACATTTTTATGTTGAGAAAAGTACTTAGACGGTTGAAGTGACTTTTGCAAACATTTTATAAAGACAAGGAAGCTGAAATTCCAATTATATTTGCTGCCCCTTTACTACTACTGAATAATGAGACAAACAGTTCCAGCTGCTTCAACTACCAACTCTGCTTCTTTCCTCAACCAGCAAATGTTGACACTTACAGGTCACATGCTGTGGTTGTTTGATCTATTTAGAGGGGCAGTCTCACTTGATTAAGCACTTAACATTTCAGAACTGTCACCTTTTCTCTAGCTAGCCACCAAGTGTGTACTGGGGGGGGGGGAGGGTTGCGTTGGAATGGTACTCAGCTAGCCATCACAGCTATGCTACACTGGGGGCTGTGGGAAGCAGCATGGGCTGAGGGGCGTGCTGGCCGCTGCTTCCCGCAGCCCCTGTTGGCCTGGAACAGCAAACTGTGGCCAGTGGGAGCTGCAATCGGCTGAACTTGCGGACGCTGCAGGTAAACAAACTGTCCCAGCCCTCCAGAGGATTTCCCTGATGGGTCACATGCCAAAGGTTGCCAATCCCAGTCCTAACTTGAGCAGAGCAAACACGTGTCTATCCACCCATGCCAGGAAGCAACTCCCAGCTGTTGTGTAGACATACCCTTAGATTATTCTCAGTTGTGAATACATTTTACTCAACTCTCTGTCACTTCACTCTCTCTCTGTCACTCATTCCTCCTGGAAAATGGAGGAAAACAAAGAAACAGAAGAAAACAGTATCTTTCTCAGGTGGTATCAGATCATCATGTTCTTCCTTCTCCCTGCAGTCACTTATCCATTTAAAATAAGAAAAGTCCCTTGTGATCTTATGGGCTTCATTCTGCGCTGTAACCATTAGTCTTCATTGTTCCATGGATCTTAATCAGTGTGTAATGCGTAATTTCCCTTTTTCTTGTGTTTCATAACAAATAAGATTGTTTCTGCTGTTCTTTGGCTCGTTTTCTGCGTAATCTTCAGAAAATGACTTTTCTCTCACTTCATCATACTGTATTCAGGTAACTAAGTGTATTTCTTTTGAAGATTAAATCCGTCGGGGATAGTCTGAGAGTACTATGAGGCATGGCTCTAAGTTTATCATGAAGCTTGTACATTTCTTGCTTCCAGTTCTTCATTTCAACATTTATAGCTCCAAGCATTTTTGCTACAGCCACAAATAAATGCAAACTTGATATATTGGCTTCCTCCAATGTGGCTGTAGGACAAAGAGTCCTCCAGTTTTCCCTGAGCCTTTTTTTTTCTTCTTCTTTTTTTCCCCTTCAGAAAAGACCCTCTCTTCTTTTTTAACTAATTTTATTTATAGCACCACAATTTTTTTTTTCCTTTGTGGTGCTATAATTAAAATCCTTAAGTTTTCAGTCACTAATCGGGTTTACATGTTCTTTGCTGAAGATAGTTTCCACTGCCTGCTACCTCCCATCGTTAGCTTGATTTACTGAGCAGCAGGTAACCCACACTGGCGAAAGATAAAACTAATTTTCTTGTATGATGTCTTACCTTGTGCTAGGCTGTGATCCTGGAAGTTGCTGTGCATCAGCAGTGCCCCTCGTTCCTGTGTACAGTAACTTGTAGAATTGGGGTAGGCTAACTGGGTACCTGCTGCCCTGTGCTTAATCTTTATAAAAAAAAAACAAAACCTTACCATCTTTATGTGTGTTGTTTAGCAGAGTGGATACCCAGAGTTCTTCTCTCTGATATTTAAAAAGTGATGTGTATGTTTTATCAGCAAAGAGAGCTAGGTAGGAAGGTGGTTGTTAAGAAAAGAAAATATAGTCCTTGGAAACATCAGATTTAAAGCTCAAAGTGCCTGTGGAAGTAGAACTGGGACATCACAGCATCCTCATATTTACAAACTATTTTAATGTTCTTTTTTCCTGGAACATTTTTTTCTGCAAACATTTTGGTGTTTTGTCCAGTTGGCCCCTTGGAGCCTTACCACCTGATACTTCACTGTCACGCATCTGAAGTCATTTATATCTCAGGAAGACACTTAAGCACATGTATAACTTCAAGGAGATGAGTAGTCTTATTGACATCAAATTAAAATTAATTAATTAATGTAATTAATTAAAATTAAAACACGTTTGCTACCCTGGGACTCCAGAGATTGGGGCTTAGTACTCTGCTGGGCCACAGACGTCTTGAATGACCTTAGGCAAGTTACTTAGTTCCCCATCTGTCACACGGGGATAATAGATCGTCACAGGGGTGCTGTGAAGGTAAGTACATTAAAGATTGTGAGGTGCTCATATGTATAGCAACAGGCGCCCTATAAGTACTTAAAATAGATACTGGACTGGGGCCTTAGGCCAGGGCAAAATGACTGTAAATGGTACCAGAGCAGAAGGACAATGTTTTACACTTCATATTCATGGTGTCCTGCTGTAAATAATAACAGAAGGTACAGAGCAGTTGAGAATCGTGCAAAGACTTAATGTACATGCTTTACTTTATACAAGTCTCAGTGGGACTTCTCACACTGCATAAAGTTAAACATGTGTATAAGTGTCTGTAGATTTGTAACCATGAAGAATATTAGCAGAAGAAGACAACTTCTTTTAAGATAGAAACCAACTTTTTCTCCTGATAATCTTTAATTCATCACAAAATATTATTATATATATATATATATATATATATATATATATATATATATATATATATATATATATGAATTAAAGATTATCAGAGAAAGAAATGGTTTCTATCATAAAAGAAGTTGTCTTCTCCTGCAGTCTGTGTATATGAAAGGAAATACCTCTAAAATACGTGCTTGGGCAAAAGAACTACAAAACTAGCTCTTTCCCAATATATCTTAATAAGAAATTTTTCAATACATAAAACATGAAATATGAAATCACATGAATTTTTATAGACAGATTTAGCATATTAATTTGGACTTTGAGAAATAAACTGAATTTGTGTGTGTCTGCTTCAAGCTATTTGTTATCTGAATAATGGTTTGTGAATCATACTCAGATCAGCCTGATTCTCCATTGCCTTGCCTGTGGTGTAGTCATGTAGACAAGTGCAAAGTGAGTGTAAAATACTGCCATTATAAGGGTATATCTAACATTGCAATCAGAGGTGTGATTACAGGTAGGGTAGGTACCTGCACTAGCTTTAATCTAGCTAGCAAAGCTAAAAATATAAATGAAGACAGAGAGTCATGGAGCTAAGTGCAGGCTAGCAACGTAAGTATGTACCCGTATGTTCCTGGTGACCTTGTACAGACTTCACTGAAGCCCTTGCCACCACATCATCATTGCTATTTGTACCCACACAAGCTAAATGAAATCTGGGTATGCTATATGAGCTACCATCACACCTCCAATTGCCCTGTAGAAATATACTGATTTGATTGCACATGCAGTGCTGTGCAAGGCAACAGAGCCTGGCATTTTTTTCTAATAGAACTGAGTTTGTTAACATTGTTGTGTATTTTCCCCGATATAATTATTGTTCTTTTATGCTTTATATATTTTGTCACAGTTGATTATGGGCTTTGTGGCTGACTTTTAAATTTAAAAACAAAACTAGAGAAAGGAAATGTAAGGATGGCAATGAAACATTTTAAAGTATACTCACGATCATATATATTCCTCTGCAATTTAATGTGTAGGTACAGAATATCAATGTAAGAAAAAAAGAGTGATTTTCAAGTGCACTGTTATAAATTACAGGCTAGATCTTCAGGTGGTATAAATTGCAGGAGCTTCACTGACTTCAGCGGATGCCAATTTATGCCAACGTCAGGACTTGAATGCTGTGAAATGTCATTCAATTTTTGGGGAGACCAGGTGGGGCCGTGTTCCAGTCGTTCTGGAAGTACTGGAAATACATTCTGGTATTTCTTCTTTTAGAACTTGGTCCACCAAACAATGTGCCTTTGTAGAAAAGCTTTCAAGAAGAGGAATAAGTAAGCACTGATAATATTTGCTATTGTTGATACATTTTGTAAGTATATTTGAACATCTTCATTGTGCTAGATCCTTTCTTGAAAAAACCTAGTCATGAAAAAATGACCTTGAATTAAGGATGTCATTTCACTGCACAGAACTAGAGAGCTTGTAGCTTTCCAGGAAGCTCAAAACTAGGTGTTACCCTTTGAGATTATATTATTATTATCATAACTGCATGCAAATATATATATATATATATATATATATATATATATATATATATATATATATACACACATACACATACACACACACATATATATATATATACACATATAAATATATATAAATCCAATGGTATGACTATTTTATGGACTTTTATGGTGTGAGACTGATATTATTGCTTCATGTTTATCATAAAGCTCTTGTGTATCATGTAGATCCACATTCACAAATCATCTGTCATCAATGACCTGAATTCTTTTCTTAAGGATGCCATCAGGTGAGACCCATTTGTTGTAAGCTGTGGTTTTTGCTCCAGCTAAGCTTTCCTGGAATAGTATGAAGCAAGTAAGTATGAACATAGCAGTGAACCATTTTGAATAGCTCCGTGAATAATTTGTTAGGCAGCAATTTTAAAGCTTTCATAGCTCTAATATAAATTTTAAATGAATTTTGGTAAACATTTCAAGGTTATGACAAAGTTAATGCATTTTTAGCAAATAATCCTACCTTCTTGAACAGATCATCGTGAGTTGGAAATGGAATGAGAAATCAGCTCTGCACTTTACTCCTTGTTGTTCTTTATGTAAAATATAGCATAATAAATTATACTAGAGTCAGGAGGAAAATAACTCCGAAAGTTTAGAGGTGGCCAAATTATACCTGTCCACTGATTTGTAGAGAAAACTGGGCAAAATATATCCAAACACCTTAGCAGTTCATGTGCTGAAATTTGTGATTTGCAAATGACATACAGTAGTCCAGAGGTAATGCCCTCATTTGGTGCAAGTCAGCATACATCCATGTATCCAAAGGGCCAATAGGGATATGCCAACTTCCACCAGCTGAGGATCTGGCTCTATTTTAATTTTTTTTAAAATAATCCAGCTCCTTACAGTCAATTCGCAGTGTAAATATGGACTCAGGACAGAAATCTAAAATGTAACCCTTCTGCCCATCAGAGTTGGCAGCAACAAGGGCCGGGTTCAATATCTAGGGGATCCATTCCAATAACACAATGCAAACCAGCTCGAGCCCCCACCAAGTGACCTGGGACAAATATATACCATCCCCGCTGGGCGCCTCCAAGAGGCAATACTTCCCCTCTCGCAAGCACATAGTCTGAGTGTAGCAAAAAGCCTTTTAATAACAGAGAGAAACAATGTGGCATTATGTTGGGGAAACACCACCAACAGGATTCATAACACAACCCATGAGCAAAAAAACCCACCCCAAGCAAATTGGGGCATGCCCTTTCCGTTTGGTTCTTGAGTCCAGCAACCCCAAATCACCCAAAGTCCCAAAAGTCCAATGACTCAAAAGTCTCTGTCCCTGGTCAGGGCAGCCCCAGAGTTCAAAAGTTTATCTACAGAGCTTTACCTCCCAACCTGGGTGGAGATGGGGGCAGAGGTAAGAGGCACCTTACATGATCTGAAGCTGACCGCCCCACAGCTCCATAGGCCTTCGCTCCGCCAGCCGCCCCACGAACTGCTTCGCTCAGCTCTGCTCTGCGGCCCACAAGCAGCTTCCGCCATCCCACGAACTGCTCCATCACCGGTCCACAAACTGCTCCACATCCCACCAGCAGCTCCTGCCGTCCTACAAACTGCTCCACCAGCCTGTCCACAAGGCACTCCAGCCATCCCGCAAACTGCTCCACAATATATCTTCAGGCTCCCCCACTACTTAACACAACACTCAGTGATTTCAGCTCTTAGTCAGTTCAGCTCTTTGGTGAATTCAGCTTGCAGTAGGGGAGCCTCAGTGCTGGTGCACTATTAGCCCAAAGTCAGCTCAGCAGCCTGTAACTAGACTTCTAATGAAATCAAAATTAGCTCTGATATTCCACAGTGGAGAGAGGAGGAAGTGCAATTAGCATGTAAGGCTCTCACCAAGGGGCCCATGCCACCAAATATTAATACTTGTCCCCAACCTCTCTCCATTCACAGAGTTTTGGAACCCATGACCCTTGCCTAGGAAGTGCTACTTAGTTGATGGTGAGTCCCTCCATCATAACAAAAGGCCAAGTACAGTTCCAAGCACAGTTCCCATAATCAGGGTAATAACAATTTATTCTTCCTGCCCCAGTAACAGAGATACTGGGGATCCCACAGCAGCCAAAGTGACTATTTGGGCAGCTATGGCCTCATTCTAGGCGGGGTGGGTGTGCCTATGCAAATGAGATCGGCCCCTGAAGTTCTTTTCCACAACTTGCCACACCTTACCACCAGATGTCAGAGTGGAGCTCATCCTGACTCTGCTTACATCAAGATGACCTAAAAAAGAAAAGAAAAAATGGGCTTTTTCGATTTTTGTTTCTTTATGATACATAAAGTGCTTTTGAAAGGTTTTTGTAACACCCCCACACCCCTTTTCTGCTTGTTTTTTGCCTTAAAAATTCAGCTCATGTCCAACCTGAAAGACTCTCTAGTGACTGATGAACTAATGAAATTGTGATCTCATAAGAAACTGAGGGCCAAATCTTATTGCAGAGTAATTCAGTGTAACTTCTCTAGACTTCAATGGATCTAGAGTATATCAGATTATACCTGTTGAAGATTTGGTTCTTTGTTATTTAATTTCTGTTATTGGTTATTTAAATACAATGCTTAATTGATGCTTGAGAAAAAAAGCTGTCTTTTTAAAATGTAATACAAGTGCCCTTTCAGTAGAAGTGAGAACTCACAGTATAATCCTGAGGCCTTTTGTCTCTCTCTCTCTCACACTCATACACACACTATGTAAAATGTAAAAAGACATATGTAGTTTTTACCTTGATGTAGATATATGTCACCCTGTATCCCCTAACCTGAGGATTACCACAACTAGCTACATCAAGGTAAAAAACTATAGCAGCTTGTCTCCACTAGGAGTTTACATCTCAGGTTAACTATCTTGATGTAAAACCACACATCAGCCATGAAGATATAGTCTAAAAGTGTGATTTTTAAACCAATTTAATTAAACCAGTTCAAAAGGATGTGTAGACATGCTTATTTCAGTTTAAATCAGGTTTATTTAAGCCTCATACTCTGAAGAAATCCTCCAGCAAAACTAGAAAAGACTAGACTATTCTGTATTGACTGATGGGAAGTCTACTTCAATTGAAATAAACACAAAGGGATTTATTGTGCCAATTTAGCTAAACAAATTTAGGCCAAGTGTACATGAGAAAGCTGTACCAATTTAACTTAAACCATTTGTTTAAACTGATTTAAATGAAAGCAAAGCCCTGTGTGGATAGTCTTATTTCAGTTTAAGATTGACTTATTTTAATTTATCTTAATCTGATTCCTAATTGACTGAAGCTAGTCTGAAAAAAAAAAAGCCTAGTTTAAATGGAAATAAAAGTATTCACACAGCTGTTTGCTCTGGTTTAATTAGAACACTTTAAAATAATACCTTTAGTTAAACTGGTGCCATTTTCTTAGTTAGATATGAGTTTGGACTTTATGTTTCTGTTATTTCAAAGATTAAAAAAACAAAAAATGCAGGATAAAAATTCAGGCCATTTTTGTACATCATAAAGAATTGAAAAGGGCACATTATTTTGTTAGTCACCTTTTACAATAGTCAATTTTTGAAAGTCTACACTAAAACTAAGAAACCAGAAATGAAAATTATAGACTTCTTGCTGTATTATAAAATAAAACAACAATCAAAATAACCTTAGCACACCAAATTTAACCAAGCATATTGACATAGTCCCCAGTGCTGCAAACACTTAAGCATATGCTTAACTTTACAAATGTGAGTCATCAGTTCCACTGAAGTCAAAGGGTCTCTTTCTCATCTGGATAGAAAGCTGGTTACATTGTCTGGCTCAACGGGTAGTGATCAATGGCTCGATGTCTAGTTGGTAGCCGGTATCAAGCAGAGTGCCCCAGGAGTTGGTTTTGTTCAACATCTTTATCAATGATCTGGATGATGGGATTAATTGCACCCTCAGCAAGTTTGCAGATGACACTAAGATTGGGGGGAGAGGTAGATATGCTGGAGGGTAGGCATAGGGTGTCCTAGAGTGACCTAGACAAATTGGAGGATTGGGTCAAAAGAAATTTGATGAGGTTCAACAAGGACTCTGCACTTAGGAAGGAAGAATCCCATGCACCGCTACAGGCTGGGGACCGACTGGCTAAGTAGCAGTTCTGCACAAAAGGACCTGGGGATTACAGTGGACAAGAAGCTAGATGAGAATCAGCAGTGTGCCCTCATTGCCAAGAAGGCCAACAGCATAATGGGCTGTATTAGTCAGAACATTGCCAGCAGATCGAGGGAAGTGATTATTCCCCTCTATTCAGCACTGATGAGGCCACACCCAGAGTATTATGTCCAGTTTTGGGCCCCCCATTACAGAAGGGATGTGGACAAATTGGAGAGAGTCCAGCAGAGGGCAATGAAAACGATTAGGGGGCTGGGGCACATGACTTACGAGGAGAGGCTGATGGAACTGGGCTTATTTAGTCTGCAGAAGAGAAGAGTGAGGGGGGATATGATAGCAGCCTTCAACTACCTGAGGGGGGATTCCAAAGAGGATGGAGCTAGGCTGTTCTCAGTGGTGGCAGATGACAGAACAAGGATTAATGGTCTCAAGTTGTAGTGGGGGAGGTCTAGGTTGGATATTAGGAAACACTATTTCACTAGGAGGGTGATGAAGCACTGCAATGCGTTACCTAGGGAGGTGGTGGAATCTCCATCCTTAGAGGTTTTTAAGGCCCGGCTTGACAAAGCCTTGGCTGGGATGACTTAGTTGGGGTTGGTCCTGCTTTGAGCAGGGGGTTGGACTAGACGACCTCCTGAGGTCTCTTCCAACCCTAATATTCTATGATTCTATCTACACTAAGGCCTCTTTATACCACCATTGCCTTAAATGGACCAGGATTTAACTCTAGCAGTGTAAAGGTGCCTTAGGCCTGGTCTCCACTTAAACTTTAGATTGACCTAGCTACGTCACTCAGGGGTGTGAAAAAATTCCCAGATGCAGCTGAGGCCAGGTTGATGGAAGAATTCTTCCTTCAACCTAACTACTGCCACCTGGGGAGGTGGAAAACCTGTTCCATTGCTGTAAGAGGTGTCTACACTATGACGATATAGTGGTGTAGCTACTGTGCCACTGTAGCGTTTGAAGTATAATCATAAACTTAAAGTGGATACAAAGGGGCCGTAGTATAAATGAGAATTTGACCTAATGGGGTACTTGCATAAGCGCTATATATAATTTAAGTTAGCACTCAGGGAAGATGCCAAACTCTCAATCCTGGAGAGCATGGACAGCATAGATTGTGGCAATGCAAGCTTCCTCGAACTACCCCTTCAGTGTGCCTTAACCCTTACTTCATGGAATCATCTTTAGGAAAGAACAGCTCCTTTTTGACAGATTTGACCCAGACTGAAAGATTCAAGTCTCCTGGGCCTCCTCTAAAGAGACATTGTAATGTGTGTTTTAACCATATTTCCCACCTCCTTTTACCAGTTCACAGTTCTAGAAAATGGTGATCGATTTACTTAGGATCACTGACTGAATTAGCTTCCTTCCTCTAATCCCTGTGAAGCTTCAAACACCTTCCAAACTTTTTTAATTTTTCTACACAAAGTCTGTGAAAGCAGTGAAATGTTTGCAGCAATACCATTATATTTTCATTAATATTTCTGCTGCGGTTTAGTATAAAGCAATCATCGCATTCTGTACAGGCAAGCCGCATTCTGAATGAGCCTAAAGATACTTTTGATCAGAGTTTAACATACATCCTTCTTATCTGAAAATACTGTTAAAAATGTTACTTGGATTATAAGCAAAGCTTTCATTTGTACAGCCCGTGGCTGTCTGTGTCATAAATATGCACATATATCTGCTCCAGCAAGATTTTTCTAAGCACATTTCATGGTACTTTTCATATGCACTGGATTTGATTTGTTTTAGGGCATAATACAAATTCTTTGCTGTGATACAGGATAAAAAAGTGCTTTTAAGAAATCTGGTCTAGTCACAAGGCTGTACTCATTTTGCAGACCCAAAGTTTTATTAAGTGTCTAAATAACCTGTTATCACTGTTGTTTATGCATCGAGGTACTCATCTGGTTCTGTCTACAGTATCTACCTTTCCTTGCAATATCTCCATTTCCATGTGTTTGCCCTCAGTCACCAGTGTGAATTCTTCCAGCACATAATGATAGTGTTTCACATTCCAATCCATGAGCCATCCTACATGCCACGGAATACAAATGTGCATGAGGTGGTAGTTTCATTATCTTAGGGTCAGTAGAATTTCAAGAGCTCTGAAATTACCTCTATCAGTGATGCAAGTGTCAACTTAGTTTTAATAAATCTTTAGAAACAGCCACAAGTTACTTCTAGGACATCTTCCTATTTCCAGAAATACATCATTCAGCTGCCAAACCTGCTATCACGTTGTAGCAAATAGAATTTCATCCATTAAATGCAAAGTCTCACTTCAGCTTTTGCATGCCATCGCACTATGATAGCTAAATGTGTGATTAACCTGAAGTTTAGCTGATATCAATCCAAATGTATGCTATTCCACTTAAACTGGGACAAGGTCTTAGAAAATTGTATTTTCTATAGAATATGCGTAGGGAATACTATATTTACCATACTTCTGATTATTTCACAGTACCTGTACTGGATGCTATTAATGTTGTGGAAAGAGACTACAGGCTAGATTTACAAAGGGATTTAGGTTCACATTAGGGAGTTAGGTGCCTAACTGACACTTGAGGTTCCTAAATCCAAAATGTAAATCTTCTAAACCTTGGCTCAGCTATTTCTTAACTCTATGGGTGCCTAAACTTCCTAGGTGCATACATTTCCCCTGGTAAAGTCCCCTAGGTGGCTAAAACTCTGCCAGTGAGCATTCATCACAGCTGCATCAGTTTAAGTGCCCAGGCTACTAGCACATGCCTAGGCAGTGTTCTGCCTATCTGGCCTGCAGGAGCTGGGCCTGATCCAGTGGGCATTCTCAGAAGCCACCTACCAGATCAGGCCCTACACAAAACTCCTTCAGAGAAGGAGGAGATAGCTAAAAGTTATAGGGGGCACTGAGTAGTTAGAACGTTCAACCTGGCTCTGGGAGATCTGTATTCAGTCCCTTCCTCTGCCTGATGTGGAGAAGGGACCTGAAACAGGGTCATCTTCCTCCATGGAGAGGGGCCTAATCATTGGTCTATCGGGTACTCTGGGTCAGGTTTTTCTCACTCTCCTGTTGAAGCTGTTCCACTGTGTATAAATAATGAAATATGCATTGCAGCAGGGGAGCTGGAACCTAGATCTCTCGTGTGAGTGCCCTAGCCACGGGGCTACAGAATAACTCTCCTGCTCTCTGTCTGGCCCAGAGCATATTTATTTATGTGTGCACAGTAGAACAGCTTCAGAAGCTGAGTTAGAGAGAGCCTTGACCCAGAATACCCCATAACACTCCTAGAAAGGGCCCCCTATAGTCAAATTCCTTCACAGCAATCAGAGAGGGGAATTGAATGCCTATCTCCTACATCCTGGGTGAGAGCTCTAACCATTGATGTATCAGTCAGCATGCTACTGTGGTTTTGTTGTAAGAAAAGCTGTGAATCCCAAGCAAAAGGGGGGGAGGAGAGGGGACGGGGGGGGAGGAGACTTAGGGCACACCTCTTTTCCCAGCATTTGCTTTTGCTACTGGCTAGTTAAGGCAGATCACTGCCCAGCTAATTGGCTTCTGTTAATCTCTGAGGCACCTAACTCTCTTCATGTCAGGAGAGCCTGGCCACTGAACTTGGGCTGTGCATTTCACTAGACAGCAGGGCACTGAACTCGGGCTGTGAATTTCACTAGGCAGCAGGGCATCTAAATGTTAGGTGTCACAATGCTAACTCTATGTCCCCTTTGTGGCTCTAGCCCTATGACATTTTGGTGATTTGCATTTTTTTGTCGTTAAAAAATTTATAAATAGGATAGTTGGGAAATAAGAGATCAGCTAATTTAATGATAAATCCTTCAATTTGTCATCTGTCAAAAAACCCATTAATGGGAGTAAGAACTGCAGTATTTTGCCCAATAATGACTTAGGATTAACAAGGTCTTTTATTCAGATTGACTACTCTAATGAATCCTGACAAAAGCTCAGTGAGTGAGGGAAATATTTTTCTACCTTTCACATAATGTGGAAACTGAGGCATGCACAAGATAAGTGCCTTACCTAAAATGACACAGTTAGTGGGCAAAAGAGCTAGGATTCAAAAATTAAGGAGATCCACACTCTCAGTCCCATACTTTGAATAGTAGAGCACACTGCATATCTGATTCTTTATTATCTGTGGATGTAAATCAGGAGTCTTTCATTGACTCTAGTGAGTTTTGGATCAGGTCCTTATATTATAAACTCTGGGCAGGAACTGTCGTACTCGGTTTATATAGTTCTTTATAGCTGTATCTATGTATCTATAACAAAAGACTCCAGATATGGTATTGATCATGTGATCTTGTTCCATTACAAAGTGCTTTGTATTTAGATTACACTCTGAGATTTTCACTCCCTGCCGCCCTCCTTGGCAAAGAGAAAGTGGGAAAACATCAATTAATTGCATTTTCAGCAAAATTTATTTCAGGAAAAGCCATATATGTTAGACATACTCCGTAAATATGTTTTCATCTCTGTGGTTTCTAATATACAACATTATTAAAGCTACAAAAGATATAACACCTCTGAATGATCAACAACCTTCAGCTTAGTATGTTTATCCAGATCATCCTATTTTCTTTAATAAATTCGTATCAGCTCTTAATTATTTCATTTACTATATAAATATATTTTCAGTGAAAATAATATACATTTGTATCCATTTATGAGGTTAAAAACCAGTTTGGAACATCGACATGAAAGATTAGAAATTTCCTCATCGAATTCTAATTTAATTTAGTTCAAATGTGCACATCCATTATTATTATTATATTAAATAATACTAATTATTTATTTGTTTTACTGTAGCATGTAGGGGCACTGTTCATATATCAGGACCGTATTATGCTAAGTGCTGTACAAACACAGAACAAAAATATGATTCATAAATTCATATGTCAGTGTACCAAATTATGTTTTCTTTTTACAATGAATTGGGTGTGCCCAGCACCTCAGAATAGTACGGTGGTCATTTTAGCCACCCAAGGTAGCCAATGGGACATAGACATATGCTTAAAAGTTAAGAATGTAATTAAGTATTTTCTTAAATGGAGGTGTAGTTTTTATTTTGTTTTGTTTTTGTTTTGTTTTGAATAAGAGCCTATGCTCCTGATTAGGTGAATTTACCTGATGTAAGACAGTAAGGGCCTAAGTGTATTTAATGGATCATATACTGGGCTATATATAAGTAATATAATTGTTGGCCTAGTTTAGTGTGGTCAATAAGCTCTGAAATTTGCAGTTCTCTTGCCTCACTAGTAATTGAAATTACATTTTGAGGTTTGGTGAGAAAAAGAAGAATTAAAAGGCTTCAGTGTTAATATAACATTAGTTATTTTAATTGGGACGAAATTTATTCCCGAAATGGGCTATGAGTGTTGCTCCAATGGTTAGTATGAGGAAAACAAAACAAAAAAAGAAAAACACAAAACACAAAACTCTGACCTTGTAGTAAATTTGAATAATCTTTTCTAAATATAAAGGGTTTTTTTTCTGCTATATTAATGTGTTTATACTGTGCTATGTGACACACAGATACCAAACAAAGTACAAACCAAGTGTGTTAGTGCCATAGCAGACTGGTACACGTAGAATTTGGAAACTAAAGTAATTTCTACAAGTTCTAGTAGATCTTCTCTGCCACAGGAATGCAGCAGATACCTTCGTTACATTTGAGAACCATAAATCTTCAAGTTAAGTACACCTTTAATTTGCTGCCATGCAACAACAGAACGTTGCAGCAAGAGCTTTCAGGATACTTTACATTTCAAATTGACATTAGGGTTTAAAAGGTTTTAGGGTCTCAAATATATTACTTTAAGGGTAAATTTATGTGCTGGAATCCAGACACTTAACTATATGAATTAACATTGATTGTCTAACCTTGTGATGTGACTGGCAGAGCACTGCTTGAATGCTGTAATTCTCATGCACTACAGGAGGCATGGTGTTATCCAAATCCCAATGGTACTCCACCGAATTGATGAAATGACCAGGAAGGCCTAATTAAAGCTGTTCAGCTCAAATGTATTGATGTATTACATCTATTACAGCTTGGTTCAATAGGTCTACCCTATGAATGCTGCCACAGCCTGTAAAGCAAACTAAACAGACTGAATAAATAATGTTGAAAGGAAAAGAGACACTCATGGAATCAAAGCTGCAGAATGCAAAATGCAACTGGATGACCTGTGGACTTATTATCACATAATCCTATATAAATAACTATATTCTTTATCCTTTACTAGATGAAAAAAGGAGGCATATGCATTAAAAACTTTTCTGTGCTTTGTGCATACTAAATTTCTGACTTTTCTCCTAAAAGTTTAGTTGCCTTTTTTTACAAAAGAGCCCTTCAAAGATTAGTGCTTTTTCCACCATTGAACCACTTTTAAGCAGCAAATCCATTTTAGTTGCCAGGAACTCTAGTAGTGCCCTATTTCTTCTCTCTCTGTTTACATTGGGTAATAAATTGTTAACATTTCTAGTCTGTGCTAATCCATTCCTCAGGGATTTGTATTTCTGCACTCATTTAGCAGAAGAGAGTTGTACAGCATATTGTAAAAACATATATAGAATCAGAGCCACATATAATATCTATCTCTAGCAGAGCTGACCTAATCCAGATGAACTAAAGGGTTTTTTTCTACTGCAAGACTGTAGTCTATAATAACAAACAAACAAAATAATAATTTAAAAAAATAGAAGGGAAATTAATAAATGAGCCATGTTCCCTCTCATAGAATGGTACATGAGAACATAAGAACAGCCATACTAGGTCAGACCAAAGGTCCATCTAGCCCAGTATCCTGTGTTCTGAAAAAAAAGAAAATGAGGTCTTGTGGCACCTTAGAGATTAGTCTCTAAGGTGCCACAAGTCCTCCTTTTCTTTTTGCGAATACAGACTAACATGGCTGCTACTCTGAAACCTGTCTTCTGACAGTGACCAATGCCAGGTGCCCCAGAGGGAATGAACAGACCAGGTAATCGCTAGTGCCCTCATTGCTGCTGTTGAGTCCTTCATTCCACTGATGAAGGGGAGAGTTGCTCTGTAATCTCTGTAGCGGATGGAAGATGAGGTTAAATAGACTCCTTTGTAGTCACCTTCCTTGCATCTTCTTTCTTGAAACCAAGAGAAGGAAGGGAGGAAAATACATATTTTGAGGAGCAAAACCCTATGTAAGACAAAGAGCATGGGGAAGGAAACTAGAGGAGACAGACTTCTGACTAAACAGCACCCTTAAGGGCTTATTTTGGTTTCTTTGCCTCATCCATGCCTCCCTATATCTGTTGCTCCTACCACTCTTTCAGGGCTCTTCTGAATCACGTACCATTAAGTGTCTTCTGGGCAGGTAATGCAGTTATATTTTATTCTCCTTCCCAACATTTTCTTGGAATGATTTAGCTGTTTGGACAACTCAATTTTTGTTTCTTGGGGGAGCCAGCAACTGAAATTCAGGACCCTCTGCGTATATCAACCAAAATGAATGTGTTGGTTTTTTTTCTGAAGCAGGGGACTACTGGAAAACACATGCTCCTCTTTCATGTGTGCTGCCATGGGGATCTGACTAGACCAAACCTAGGGTGGACTACAGCTCTGCCTTTTAGAGGTGTTTAGGATGGGAAACCCCACTCATCATTTTGATAGGGTTTCTCAGAGGAAACCTGAAATGTAGCTTCCCTACAGTAAGCACATTTCCCAAAAGTTTTCCTAATCGTTAAAAAGAAGATGTGGGATATTCAAACCTAAAGGATAATAAGGTGATAAATAAAAGTCAACATGGATTTTTAAAGGACAAATCATGTCAAACAAATCTAATTATTCTTTCACAGGGTACCCATCCCAGTGTATAGGGAGAAGCAGTAGATGTGATATATCTTGATTTTAGTATAGGATCACCAGATAGCAAGTGTGAAAAATTGGGACGGGGGTGGGGAGTAACAGAGCCCATATAAAAAAAAGCCCCAAATATTGGGACTGTCCCTATAAAATTGGAACATCTGGTCACCCTACTTTAGTAAGGCCTTTGTCACAGTTCGACATGATATTCTAATAATCAAACTAGGGAAATATGGTTTAGATGAACTTACTATAAGGTGGGTGTATAATTAGTTGAAAGACCCATTCTTAAGGAGTAGTTTATAATGGTTCACTGAGAAACAGGGAGGATGTATCAAGCGGGGTTCCTCAGGCGTCTGTTCTCGGTCCACTACTATTCAATATTTTAATTAATGACTTGGAAGATGGAGTGAAGTATATGCTTATAAACTCTGCAGATGACACCAAACTGTGAGGGGTTGCTAGCACTTTGGAGGACAGGATTAGGATCCAAAATTATCTTGATAAATTGGACAATTGATATGAAATTTGAAAGATGAAGTTTAATAAAGACAAGTGCAAAAGTACTACACTTAGAAAGGAAAAATAAAATGCACAACTCCAAAATGAGGAATAAGTGGCTAGGCCAAAGTACTGCAGAGAAAGATTTAGGGTTTATACATGATCACAGATTGAATATGAATCAGCAATGTGATGCTATTGCAAAAATGGCAAATGTAATTCTGGGATGTATTAACAGCAGTGTCATATGTAAGACACAGGAGGTAGTTCCACTCTACTCACCAAAGATGAGGCCTTAGCTGGAATGGAGTTTCCAGTATGGGTACAGTATGGTACCACATTTTAAGAAAAAAAGTTAACAAATTGGAGAAAGTCCGGTGGAGAGCATCAAAATGATAAGAGGTTCCGAAAACATACCATATGAAGAAAGATTGAAAGAATTGGGCATGTTTTGTCTAGAGAAGAGAAGGCTGAGGAGGAACATGATGAAAATCTTCAAATATTTAAAAGGTTGTTTTAAAGAGAATTGTAATCAGATAATTCTCTATGTCTACTACGGGTAGGACAAATAGCAATCAGCTTAGTTTGCAGCAAGAGAACATACGAACATAAGAATGGCCATACTGGGTCAGACCAAAGGATCCAGCCCAGTATCCTGTCTACTGACAGTGGCCAATGCCAGGTGCCCCAGAGGGAGTGAACCTAACAGGTAATGATCAAGTGATCTCTCTCCTGCCATCCATCTCCACCCTCTGACAAACAGAGCCTAGGGACACCATTCCTTACCCATCCTGGCTAATAGCCATTAATGGACTTAACCTCCATGAATTTATCCAGTTCTCTTTTAAACCTTGTTATAGTCCTAGCCTTCACAACCTCCTCAGGCAAGGAGTTCCACAGGTTGACTGTGTACTGAGTGAAGAAGAACTTCCTTTTATTTGTTTTAAACCTTCTGCTCATTAATTTAATTTGGTGGCCCCTAGTTCTTATATTATGGGACAAGTAAATAACTTTTCCTGAATCACTTTCTCCACACCACTCATGATTTTATATACCTCTATCATATCCTCCCTTAGTCTCCTCTTTTCCAAACTGAAAAGTCCTAGCCTTTTTAATCTCTCCTATCTCTCCTCATATGGGACCTGTTCCAAACCCCTAATCATTTTAGTGGCCCTTTTCTGAACCTTTTCTAATACCAGTATATCTTTTTTGAGTTGAGGGGACCACATCTGTACACAGTATTCAAGATGTGGGCATACCATGGATTTATATAGGGCAATAAGATATTCACTGTCTTATTCTCTATCCCTTTTTTAATGATGCCTAACATCCCGTTTGCTTTTTTGACTGCCACTGCACACTTTGTGGACGTCTTCAGAGAACTATCCACGATGGCTCCAAGATCTTTCTCCTATTAGTTGTAGCTAAATTAGCTCCAATCGTATTGTATGTATAGTTGGGGTTATTTTTTCCAATGTGCATTACTTTACATTTATCCACATTAAATTTAATTTGCCATTTTGTTGCCCAATCACTTAGTTTTGTGAGATCTTTTTGAAGTTCTTCACAGTCTGCTTTGTCTTAACTATCTTGAGCAGTTCAGTATCATCTGCAAACTTTGCCACCTCACTGTTTATCCGTTTCTCCAGATCATTTATCAATAAGTTGAATAGGATTGGTCCTAGGACTGACCCTTGGGGAACACCACTAGTTACCCCTCTCCATTCTGAAAATTTACCATTTATGCCTATCCTTTGTTCCCTGTCTTTTAACCAGTTTTCAGTCCATGAAAGGATCTTTCCTCTTATCCCATGACAACTTAATTTATGTAAGAGCCTTTGGTGAGGGACCTTGTCAAAAGCTTTCTGGAAATCTAAGTACACTATGTCCACTGGATTCCCCTTGTCCACATGTTTGTTGACCCCCTCAGAGAACTCTAATAGATTAGTAAGACATGATCTCCCTTTCAGCAGCCATGTTGACTTTTGCGCAACAATTTATGTTCTTCTATGTGTCTAACAATTTTATTCTTTACTATTGTTTCAACTAATTTGCCCAGTACTGATGTTAGACTTACCGGTCTGTAATTGCCAGGATCACCTCTAGAGCCCTTCTTAAATATTGGCATTATATTAGCTATCTTCCAGTCACTGGGTACAGTAGCTGATTTAAAGGACAGGTTACAAACCATAGTTAATACTTCCACAATTTCAATTTGAGTTCTTTCAGAACTCTTGGGTGAATGCCATCGGGTCCCGGTGACTTGTTACTGTTAAGTTTCTCAATTAATTCCAAAACCTCCTCTAGTGACACTTCAATCTGTGACAATTCTTCAGGTGTCATCTACAAAAGATGGCTCCCTAACATCCTCAGCCATGAAGACTGAAGCAAAGAATTCATTTAGTTTCTCTGCAATGACTTTATTGTCTTTAAGTGCTCCTTTTATATTTCGATCGTCCAGGGGTCCTACTGGTTGTTTTGCAGGCTTCCTGCTTCTGATGTACTTAAACATTTTGTTATTATGTTTTGAGTTTTTGGCTAGCTGTTCTTCAAACTCCTTTTTGGCTTTTCTGATTACATTTTTACATTTAATTTGGCAGTGTTTAGGCTCCTTTCTATTTACCTCACTAGGATTTGACTTCCACTTATTAAAAGATGCCTTTTTATCTCTCACTGCTTCTTCTACATGGTTGTTAAGCCATGGTGGCTCTTTTTTAGTTCTTTTACTGAACATAAGAACATAAGAATGGCTATACTGGGTCAGACCAAAGGTCCATCCAGCCCAGTATCCTGTCTACTGACAGTGGCCAATGCCAAGTGCCCCAGAGGGAGTGAACTTAACAGGTAATCATCTAGTGATCTCTCTCCTGCCATCCATCTCCACCCTCTGACAAACAGAGGCTACAGACACCATCCTGGCTAATAGCCATTAATGGATTTAACCTCCATGAATTTAACCAGTTCTCTTTTAAACCTTGTTATAGTCCTAGCCTTCACAACCTCCTCAGGCAAAGAGTTCATAGAATCATAGAATCATAGAATATCAGGGTTGGAAGGGACCCCAGAAGGTCATCTAGTCCAACCCCCTGCTCAAAGCAGGACCAATTCCCAGTTAAATCATCCCAGCCAGGGCTTTGTCAAGCCTGACCTTAAAAACCTCTAAGGAAGGAGATTCTACCACCTCCCTAGGTAACGCATTCCAGTGTTTCACCACCCTCTTAGTGAAAAAGTTTTTCCTAATATCCAATCTAAACCTCCCCCACTGCAACTTGAGACCATTACTCCTCGTTCTGTCATCTGCTACCATTGAGAACAGTCTAGAGCCATCCTCTTTGGAATCCCCTTTCAGGTAGTTGAAAGCAGCTATCAAATCCCCCCTCATTCTTCTCTTCTGCAGGCTAAACAAGCCCAGCTCCCTCAGCCTCTCCTCATAACTCATGTGTTCCAGTCCCCTAATCATTTTTGTTGCCCTTCGCTGGACTCTCTCCAATTTATCCACATCCTTCTTGAAGTGTGGGGCCCAAAACTGGACACAGTACTCCAGATGAGGCCTCACCAATGTCGAATAGAGGGGAACGATCACATCCCTCGATCTGCTCGCTATGCCCCTTCTTATACATCCCAAAATGCCATTGGCCTTCTTGGCAACAAGGGCACACTGCTGACTCATATCCAGCTTCTCATCCACTGTCTGACTGTGCGCTGAGTGAAGAAGAACTTCCTTTTATTTGTTTTAAACCTGCTACCCATTAATTTCATTTGGTGACCCCTAGTTCTTATATTATGGGAACAAGTAAATGCTTGTTTTTCAAAAGCACTCCTCATTGCCTAATGCTTCCCCATTGAAATCAATGGGCGTTTTACCACTGACTTCAATGAGGGGTCTGTTCTACACACAATTCTTGCACTGACTGAACTATTTTAATTAGGGGTGTGAATTTCTACTGGAATAGTTCAACTGGAAATCCCTACGATGAACATAGTTATGCCAGTATAAAGGTGCCTTATACCAGTGCCCCTTCCTGTATGGAAATAGCTATATTGACCTAAGCACCGTCAAACTGTACCTAGAGCTGGTTGGGAATGTTTTGATGAAACATTTCTTGTCATAAGATGCTGATCCATCAAAACCAAAACTTTTAATGACAACTTATCAATTCAGACAAAAATCATAGGGAAGATTTTTCAGGGCCTGGATGAAATTTCTTATCAAAACCAATGAGTCCCAACACAGAATAGCTAATGGACTGATGGTTAGAGCATCATGTGCAATTTGGAAGACCCAGGTTTAAGTCTCACCTCTGCTTGATTTGGATCACGCACTGGAACCCAGATCACTGACTATCCCCAAGTGAGTACTGTAGCCACCAGAATATTTGCTATTCTAGGGCAAGGTACTCACTCTAATTTTAAGTAAACATTTCTAGATATCTTGATTTTGCCTAAGGCAGAACAGAAGATATTTTGACATCTTTTTTTTTTTTGTAGGACATGAAAATCTTTTCCCTCCCAGCTCTGCTGCACCTACATGAGATAATTTCATTACTTTTTAACTGTGCTGGTGTAGTTAGTGATACAACTGTTGTGTCTGATGAGCCCTAAGAGAACCTACCCTCCCAGTAACAGTGTCATTTGCACAGTTGTAGAGAACTGCACCAATATGTTCAGAATCAGAGAAAAACAAACATAGTAGTAATTTTCAAAAGAGGGCTTGGGGCGGAGGAGAATGATCCAGGGAGTTTCTAATTCTTCTTCACCTTTTCCTTATCCCAAATCAGTGTTGGCTGTTCTTATTCTTTATCTCCAAGCATTCCTGTCAAGTATGTCTTCCTGGCTAACACCAACCTTCTTCATGTTATCCTTCAGCATCTTGAACCCCCTTTTTCTAGGTCTTCCTCTTGGGCTTTGTCCCATAATTACTAGATCTTGCACTCTCTGACCAACAAATCCCATGTCTCATTGTCTCACATTACTGAACCATCTCGGTCAATGTTCTCTAAGCTTTTCCATGATGGGGGCTACCTGTATCAAGGCTCACACCATTTCACTGCAGAGCCTACCAGCTTTTGTTTTATCCAGCATTAACCTGAGCATTCTCATTTTGGCAGTGTGAAGTAGTTGCTCTTCTCTCTTCCTAATAGGCCAGCATTGTGACCCATATGCCATGGCTGGTTTAATCATAGTCTTATACACTTTGCTTTTTAGTTTACTTGGCATATTCTTATTACCAAGAATTCCTGTCAACTCTCTCCATTTGCATTAACCTCTCTCCATGCTACTCCTAAAGTCCATACCCATATTCAATCATAATTCAACACTGAACCAAGGTATTTGAATTATTAGGGAATTTCTAAGTAAAATTAACAAATACTGAGTGAATAAAAATCTTGACCATCTTGAAGAATAATGGGAATAAGCACAATAAACAGCATGAAGTTATAAAAAATAAATCTTTGCAGACAAACTTATTGTTTTTATGTTAGCGATAACAAATAAATTTATTATTATTATGTGGATGACAAGAATGCAGTAGATCCAATAAATTTATATTTTAGCAAAGCATTTGAACCTCCCTTTCAAAATCTTATCTGAAAATGTATTTCAGATTTGTCGGGGTAGCAACAGTTATATGGACAGAATGCTCCTAACAGCAGGGAAATGATAAACTGCAATGGGTGCAGTGTCTAATGCTGCAAGTACTAGTTTTAGTTTTATTTAACAACTTAATTAATTAACTAAAGGAGGCAGTAAACAGCAAGTTAATGAGATAATGAAATCCACAGATGACATTAAATTGGGTGACAGCTGTAAACAGCAGTGAGGTCAGAGAAATAATATAAAGAGACAAACAGAGGTTAGTGTTGGCCAGAAACTAACTAACTAACCCTGACTTTGGAAAATGCAAAATCATAAATAAGAGGTGAAATAATCTAAAAACACAGCTGCTTAATACATGGGAGAAATTTAGTATTTTATGAATTTATGACTCATTTAAGAATCTTGTTATTTTAACCATGCATCTTTCATCTGGAAAACCAAGAGTCAGTTGCAGTACAAGTATTTTCCATCATGTAAGCGGCATTACACGGGCACCACAGACAGACCCCAGTCATTGGTGGGTGGGATTGAACCTGGGACCTCTGGCGCTTAGTGCATGAGCCTCTACTGCATGAGCTAAAAGCTAACTGCCTGTTAGCTAAGGCTGTAGAGCAGACTCATTTTCTCTCTCTCTAAGTGGTCTCGGTGACACTAGATGGAACAGAACACCATACCCAGAAGGTGTGTGGGTTACACCTGCACCCTTATTTATCTAGTGATGACCATGCAATAACAACACATAACCTCATGACGTGAAGGCTTCTGTACGGAAGCACCGGCAAACAAGGCTGCCTGCGATGAATCACTACAGCTTGTAGCTTGTGCAGTTATTTGAACAACAATGATCATATTAGGCCCACCCCCTGTCCTTTATACTTGCTGTCAGTTTATAAAGATTTTAATGGTGCAGACCCTGGTTGCAATTCAAGACTAGGTTTATAAAAGGGACTAGCAGATCTGGGCACATTAATATTTGAATTTGAGACACCTTAAATGGGATTTTCAGAGTGCAGTTGCTTAGATCTTTTTATAGATAAGGCCCCTTTTAGGCATCTCAAATTGGGTGTCCAAATATTGGTCCGTGAAAAATCCCTTCTGAAGTGTTGGTCCAAATCTCCTCCTTTTGCTCATCCTGCTCTTGTGATATCAACTCAATGACCATTATCCTAAGGCTCCATTTTGCTTTCTCTTAAGGCCTGCCAGAAAGCAAGAAAAAGGGAGTGGGGAAACATTTTAAAGCCCTCAGTACCCACTCTTACAAAGCCAGGTTCAAAGTTCCTCTTTACTTTTCCAGTGGCCACAACATATTGTGAACCTGCACTATTTAACAGCCTGAAGGAGGAAACAATGTAAGTGTTCGTATCTCAATGACTTAGACAGTGCCATGAGTGGGGATATATGTTACATCACAATCTCTTATTGGCTTATGAACTGTAGCCACACACTGACCCTATTTTGGCACACCCACAATGATCCAGCTTCATTAAACCATTCATATGGAAATCTGCTTTTACTGCATTGTGTTGTAAAATTCCCTAAATGACTTAGTAGAGGGCCAGGGATCCTTTAGAAATACATGCATTATTATTAATTATAACGATTGCTAGTTTTTCAATTCTGTTAGTCTCATTTTTAATTGTATCTTATTAATAGTCAAGCTGTGCCAGTTTGGAACACCTGTGTCTCCAGCTGAGATCCTAGAAAATGATGTACCACCTCAAGCTAGTATATTCTTCATATTTGTATCAGGTTAAATGACATTACGACACACTGAAACGTGAAACTACACATGGGCAGGTGGAAAGAAGCTATTTGTCTTACAGACAACTGTTTCAAGTTTATTGGGGCAAAGGGGTGATAGGGAGGGAGGCATGGGAAAGAAGCTGGAACCAGCCTTTCCATTCATTCAGACGTTTTTTCAAAATGTCAGCCAGAGTGTTTTCAGATCTCTGGCCTTGTCTGGAAAGCCACTCACCACATGACCCAAATCTAATTCAACTGTTCAGTTCAGCTCTAATCAATATGTCACTCTGAGATGTAATGCTGTGATGTTGTTTATACATTCCTTTTGAACTGTTTCTCATTCCCACATAATAATGTTCCTAGTGTAGAGCTGTTTATGCGCATGATAGCTGTCACCTGTCATGGTCAAATAGCTTTCAAAGTGTGGCCAATTAGATTAATATTTTTGTTTATTCACACTTATTACAGTCTTATGCAACTGAAAAGAGTTTTTCCCCCTATGTGTTTCTCCTTCACAAGCACAAGCTAGGAAGCATTTCTTACTGCCCAGACATTCAGTTCATTCCCTAAGGATCCTTTTTATAAAAAGGAAATAAAATACCACTCAATAGTGTGGGAGTGAGCCACCAATGCACCCTGTGAAGGTCTGAAAACACTTTATTTTAACTAACAAACAATGTTGCACAGACATCATCCGCTTTATATTTGCAGTGGTTTGGTGATGATCATGGAACAAGAATTAACCTTGCTTTGACAATGGATTTTTCACATTTGCATTACAGGTCAGCAGCTGAAAGATAGCTGTCAAACTGTATACAATCACATCAGGTTAAATAATGATTTCCCCATGTCGGGCTTTGCTTCATAGTATTTTCATCAAAGAAGTGCCAGCAGCAACATGCCCATTAACTGCTTCTACCCACTGTTCCTAGATAATTATCCATATCCATGCTTTCTCAGGGAAAAAAAAGTACCGGCTATTTGTTATTTTTGTGTTACAGACTTCATATTGCTGTGGGTTAGGTCAGATCACATAACATGGCACAACCTAAGACATTACAACATGACAGGGACTTACTTCATTTTGCCAAAGAAATATAAAGAAACATTGTGGGCATTTGTTTTTTTTTTTTTTTTAAAAGGTAGCAGCTCCTGCATAACACAAACCACAAAGAAGAAAATAGAAAGCTGAACAGCTTTATGTTTCTAATAACCACAATGTGGAATCCCACTCTGCATAAAAATTCAATTGCCTCCGTGCAAGAGGCTATCTTCCCAACCTATAGGTGAGCTATTAGTGCATAGTTGCCTAGTCACACAGATCCCCATATTTCTCATTTTCACTCACAAGAAATGTCCGCTTCTAATTTATAGTGTATCTAGGATTAGAATAAACATACCATTATTATATTGTGCTACTTGGCAAGCAAGAACTTGAGAAATACCGGTGAGTCCGTCAAGAAACTCTGTAATGAAAACATAACCTATTGAAATAGTTAGCACTCACACTTGTTGCACATATTCATTTATATCTTCAAAGGCTTATATTTTTCCCAAAGTGAATAAAGTTAGGCTTAATAGTCAATGGCCAAAACCAGATCTATTTATTCCACTAACTAATCCTAGGAGTTTTGAAAGAATGGAATTTAGCTCTGTACCACCTGTTTAACTTTTGGATTTGCAAAATAAGATCATTAGCATCCTTGCCCATCTCTACTATAGAGTAAATATTAAATTATAAAACTAAACAGCTTGTTAAAAAGAGAAAAACTAGCTTGCACTTATTCCTAAATTGTACAACTTGTGTGTTTCAGTACATGTGTATTTTTCAGTGCTCACATTAATTAATACCATGGAGTAGGGTCTTAATTCAAAATAATCCCATTGAACTCAATGGGCTAGCCATATGGACTACGTGCTAGGGATCCTAGGGAGTAAGAACTTTCCTTACACTCCTCCATGGGCTATCTGAGCATGAGGTCCTGCTTTGCAGGATTAAGTAGACTCTATGCACTTGCTCCTCCCCTACTCACTGAAGCAAGTGGGCGGGGAGTGACAGAGAGTGAAGACTTGGCTCCAACCCTCAATGCACTGACTCCAGGCTGTACGGGGCAGGAGATATTGTAATTTGTTAGTAAATTCATCCAGTAGCAAATTGCTAGTTTACAACCTCAGAACAAAAAACTGGGAGGGAGTCTGCTAAACTAAACTGTCACTCTTGACCAAATGGAACAAGCTCAGCCAATTAGGTATGCAGCAGAAATAGCATGTAACTTTGAGCCAAATGTCCCAATGAACCAAGACTACAGGCAGGATGCTGAAAGAGTTTGGGTGTGTCGTGATGCAGCAAAAAAAACAAACAAAATACTTCCATTGGTCTATTAGGGTAAAAAAATAATAATAAATAAAATAAATAAATAAATAAAAAGGTCTCACCACTCTCCATTTCCAAATGCAGTTCAAACTTGAACAGAAGCTAATTTTGAGTGCTTTTGTGGTTTGACTTGGTCAGGTTGTCTGACAGTAGTAACCAGTTCATTTCTTCAGCATTTGGGTCCTGACTCAGTAGTACGTATAATCACATGCTTAAAAGTAAGCACATCCTTCAGTGTCTTCCTGACCTGGGGCCTTGGTAATGAACTACTGTATGGGCTTTTGGAGACATAGAAAGTACTCTTGGTAAAGTAATATTTGTGGTAAATGGAGGCTCTTAAATGACACAGATTCTACATTCAACTAATGTTGCTGATGCAGTTATTCCAGATTTACACTTTTGAATTGGGGGTGTAATCTGTCTCTTGTCTCTCCACCTGCAACATTTTTAAAATCATTCAGCATCAACATATCTGAGCACAAGTCTAAAATCTGAAAAGAGCTGGTGGGAAGAGGTGGTTCAATTCTATTATAATAGTCTATTAATTGGGACAGAGTTATGGTACAACACAGCTAAACAGTTTACATTGTTCTATCAAACTCTACTCAACAAAAAGGCTTTTATTTTGAGGAACCACACTACTATAGCAATTAATGATTATGCTGTAGTGCAGTCTGGCCGGCTCCGAACATAACTTGCTTCACTATACTATGGCCTAATTCTGATCACACTTGCACTGTTTTTGCACCAGTGTAGCTCCATTGACATGAATGGAGTTACTCCTGTTTTACACCAGTAAAAGTGAGATCAGAATCACCCTCCAAAATTACATTATTAGTCTACGTGGGGACACATTTTTATATGGTAATATGGGTTAGAACTACGTATATGGTGGGTTTGTGGTTTGTTGAGTAAGAAATTTAAAATATATATGTTCTATGACACTGACATGATATGATGCCTTCATTTAACTGTGAAGGTGACTTACAGCATAACATTTCCAAATTGTACTTGCGTGGATATGGGATTTTCTGTGAATATCAATACATTAATTTTCAAATTGGCAATTTACTCCTTAACAAACCGTATTGTAGAAAGAAGGAATTAGGCCCCAATACTATGAGGTTCAATAAAAATGATCTTAAGAAAAATCTTTTCCATAATACAGTATATCTTAATGCACACCTCATCTGCCAAGTGTTAAACTTACAAGGTAAATCTCTGCAAATCGGCTGGACATGGTTCAAGAGTTTAAGAGAGAAATCATATTTTATCGCTGCTTTGAGGAAAGTCTTACGTGTGGCTGCCTTGGTTCCACTGAACAGAAAGAAGATCTCTGGAGTCTTTAGATCCATCCTCTAGACTAGTAGAGGATGACTGACCTGAGATTCACCTTATATACCTTGGTGTTAATGTACCTGTTCTACTTCGGGTATAAGAAATATTGAAGTGAGTTCTTCAGTGTTCAATGGAGCTCTGTTAAAGCTACACACTTACACTGCAGGAAAAAAAAAACCCTGTATATATAGTCTTTAAAATGTTTTCAATGAATCACAATTATAATCTAATTCAATCTTAAATAGAATGCTATGAAATCTGGGTATTTAGGATCTAGCTTTAAAAATCTATCCCAAGGAAATATAATGGCATAAAGACCTTGTATGGAGTTTATTACTAATAGAATGACCAGTCTGGATCAAATAAAGCCCACAGCTATGCTTCATGCTTAATTACTCTCAAAGTGGTTCAAAGCTATTTGCTTGCTGTGTCTAGTCATATGTCTAAAATAATATTCACATAGCTAATAAAATGATCAGAAAAGAAGTGATGTTGCTTGCAGTGATGACCAACAGCAGCACCGGCAGCTAGAGAAATTTGCCTTTTGTATTTTGCTTTCAAAGGCACCTAGTTAGTGTATAGCTTAGCTGTCAAATAACGTATGGCCCTGTTGGCACACTTACAGTAGAATGGGCACAATGTGATTTGGAAAAAATCAGCTGACATAAGGAGGAATCATCTGTGAAAAGAAAGAGGTCATTACTGGCTTCTTCTGCTAGATGACTTAGGAAGAGGAATAAAAGTGTCAAGCTCTGCATGGATCCTTTAGGCTTTCCAGGATAGCAAGCCATTGGCAATGACAAGTTGCCATCTGTTAGGGAGCTATTCCAGAAGAAAACTGAAGGTGCTGAAGGATTTTACTGTACTATAGTCAGCAAAATTGTTTGTTAGTAATGTCATTGGGTCTGTTGATGTTTGCAAGTATGCACACACGTACACACACACACACACTTTTTGACTGAACTAGATGAGAACAGCAAAGAATAAATTATACTTATTTCCACATTACTGTTTGCCAGTTGAAGAAATCTGTCAATTATTCTAAATATAAACAGGTCTTTTAAAACACTATGCTTTAATGTCTTCCAGGAACAAAACACTGTTTCAAGGAAAAGTGTTATAAAAATCAGAGACTTTACTGTTTGGGATGTTTGATTTAATACCTCTTGAATGCTGAATATATATATCACAGTAGCCAGACAATTGATATTTTTATGTATTCATTTAAGATGCATTGCTGTCAAATTTCCTGATAAACATGGCAAACTTTCAATACAAAGTCCTCAGCAAATCTCTTTTATGCATGTGAAATTTGAAAAATGTCAGCAAATGAAATATGTTTCCCTAAACAAGTTGATGGTTTGTAGATATCTGCATGTTGCATTTTGTTCCTTACAAAACAAGCAATTATGTTTTGTGGTTTTGATTATTTAAGTTTAAGGCAAATGAAATTCAATAAAAAGTTAATTCTGATGCTCCATCAATAATGAAAATGAATTAAACAAACCCGTATTGCCTACCAAAAAAGTCAGATGTTCACAATGTTAACGAGCTTTTTATTAGGGCAGGTTTTGCATTTAAAAATATTCTGCAGACAGCAAGAATAACGATACTACTGTAATGTAATCTTGGATCATGATGCAATTAATATGAACCACTTTTAGATGTTCTCTGAAAGTGATGTTTTGAAAATGCTCTTGAGTATTAATCATAAAAAAATAAAAATCTTGCCCTAGACAGCATGGAACCATTTTTAGCTGGAATTGTCTCAGTTCTCTGACAAACCTTTTTAATCTTTCTGCTTATTCCAGTGGAAATGCTTCTATAAATCTGAGTTTGGTACTTTCTTCATTTAAGGGTCACCCATTCAATAACTCTAGCAACAACCTTAGCAAACTTCAGACTTGTCAGCATCATCCAAAGTTCTTAAAAACTGATTAGTAACTGTTTTATTAGCCTTCATTAAAGCATGGCATATGCTATATTTTTCTCAGTACTGGATTAAGGTCCTCACTTAGGGTCCAGTTTTCTTCCCACCAAAGTCAATTGCAAAACTGCCAATGATTTCAGTTGCAGCAGGATTGGAAGTTCAAGCAGTGTTTTTAATGAAGGTACCCATTAGCAAAGCAACTGGAAAGTTCCCATGTGGTTAAAAGCTTTCCCGCCATGTATAAATCTTCATTGTATTTTGAGATAGTTTAAATTCTCAACTGGGCTCGAATACAGTAGTTCCATTGACTTCAGTGAAGCTATGCTGATTTGCAACAGCTGAGGATCTGACCAGAGACACCAGTCACCAAACACTCATAAAGGTAACTTCAGTTCTATTGTAAACCCTGATCTCTTTTCCATTTCTTTTTTTTTTTCATTCATTTCAAAATACCTGTCTCCATCCACCTGCATATACAATGAATTCTTCATCCAGTCTCCTAATTTAAAGCAGGACTATGCATGCTGTGAACCTTTGACCTAAGTGAGACCATTGAGCTTTCATTTTCAGATTTACTCTGCTGAATGAGCTATCTTGTGATTTAGTGGTATCCTCCCCCAAAGTCACAGCCGTCTCTTTTCTAATGAGGTCAGTTTTCTCCAACACAGGAAATGTGCTGTTGTTGTCACTTTGTTGGCTCTCTGTTGACTGTTAAGTCATGGAAAATGTTTTCCTGTCAATGCTTTGCATTCTTCTGCTATGTGAATGACTTTTTGAGATCAATATGGGATAACATTTGGTAAACCTTCCTTGTAATTTTCGTTTTTCATCGTTTTGATTTGTCCTTGATGGAAACATCACGTTCAAAAGGACGCTGTCTGATTGCTTGTGATGGTCTCACTATTGAAAACTGATGGAGGAAAACAGTATTTCCTCTTATCCTTCCTTTATCTCCCATACTGTATAACGTTTAGCATCACCCTTAAGGGATGAAATATTCTTATATTTCCTAAAAAGGAAAAATAAACTGTTAATATGTTCCAGGCCAGGTAGAAAATAGAGAAGACATGCACTGAAGTGAAAAAGATGTAGGGTGAGGGCAGTAAACATGTACTCCACTGGTGTAAATCCATTGAAGTCAATGGAAATGTTTTATATCAGCTGAGGATGTGACTCAGCATGCTAACTGTGGAGTTTTGGGGCGGATGAGAAGTATGATTGGAGTGCATTCCCAAGGCATCCATCTTTGTCGTACACATCATAATCTTTTCACTTCAACAAATATGCTTGCTTCTTTATAGGCCACTCATAGTTATTTACCCCTTGGTTTAATATAGGCCTCAGGCACCCTCTACTAGAGAGACCTCGGAGTTTAACTGGGAGTGTTCCAGTTGGGAAGGTCCCTGGTGCTGCAATCTAGCCTTGGTGACTAGAACTCCAGTGATGCCTTGGGGAAGAGAGAGAGACTTCCAGAGGCTACAGAGAGAGCATGCGGTGGGAGGGGAGCCAAGATCCAGGTCAGGAGAGCTGAGATTGCTTTCTGGAGCTGCTGCTTGAAAGCCAGATGATGCTGCTGATAGTCTGCTGGAGCTTTGAGTAAGCAAGGAGCCTCAGAGGCTCTTGGCGGGCTTCACTGGAGCCAGGACAGAGACTGTTGCTGTGCCCAGAACTAACTGAGTGCAGGCAGGGAGAATAATCAACACCTTTGTAGTTTGTGAAAGTGTTTGCAAGGGAAGGAGGGTAGCAAAGAGACTTCAAGGAGTTGCCTGAGTCTGAGAAGAAACAAAGTGGTCTTACTGTCTAGCCAGAATCCAGGGTTACTGACCTCTGGTTAAAACAATTCCTGTCTTCACAGGCCTTGTGCAGCATGGAATGATCCCAAGTTAGAATTGCTCTGTCAATTGCATTGATTGGACTGTTTTACTGGACCAAGAAAATGCTGTCCCCAGCTTCAAGATCTTTAAGTTAGCCCACACAAGCATGTAGAATTCTGAAATTCAGAGAAGTGCACGCTCAGGGATGGTGTGAATGGTGACAGTGTAAATGCTAGTTGGTTGTTTTATTTACTACTGCAAACTGCATTTATTAATTGATTTACTGAAGTGTCCCCTGCTGATTTAAATTGGTTGTGACATTCTAATTAATCTCAGTCTGTTATATCATGTTTTCTTAAATCGTTAAGTAAAGGTGTGTTAATGCTCATTTAAGTGTATATTGGTCATAATTGGTACTGTTGAGTTAGACCCATTGCACAGATTAGCTCAAGTTTATTTCTGGAGGCTCCCAAGGTCATTGAGTGAGTACAGGGCCCAGCCAGGGGTAGGCACTGCCAAGATTAATTTGCTTTACAAGTAAAAGGACTACAGCAGAGGTGTGAATAGAACAGGGATCAGCAAACTTTGGCCTGCAGCCCGCCAGGGTAAGCCCCCTGGCAGGCCGGGCCAGTTTGTTTATGTAACCCTTCGGCCCGTCAGAGTTGGCAGCAACAAGGGCCGGGTTCAATATCTAGGGGATCCATTCCAATAACACAATGCAAACCGGCTCGAGCCCCCACCCAGTGACCTGGGACAAATATATACCACCCCCGCTGGGCGCCTCCAAGAGGCAATACTTCCCCTCTCGCAAGCACATAGTCTGAGTGTAGCAAAAAGCCTTTTAATAACAGAGAGAAACAATGTGGCATTATGTTGGGGAAACACCACCAACAGGATTCATAACACAACCCATGAGCAAAAAAACCCACACCAAGCAAATTGGGGCATGCCCCTTTCCCTTTGGTTCTTGAGTCCAGCAACCCCAAAGTCCCAAAAGTCCAATGACCCAAAAGTCTCTGTCCCTGGTCAGGGCAGCCCCAGAGTTTGAAAGTTTATCTGTGGAGCTTTACCTCCCAACCTGGGTGGACATGGGTTGGTTAAGAGGCACCTTACATGATCTGAAGCTGACCGCCCCACAACTCCATAGGCCTTCGCTCCGCTCCACTCTGCCAGCCGCCCCACGAACTGCTTCGCTCAGCTCCGCTGTGCGGCCCACAAGCAGCTCCCACCGTCCCACGAACTGCTCCACCAGCTGGTCCACAAACTGCTCCGCATCCCACCAGCAGCTCCTGGCGTCCTACGAACTGCTCCACCAGCCTGTCCACAAGGCACTCTAGCCGTCCCGCAAACTGCTCCACAATATATCTTCAGACTCCCCCACTACTTATCACAACGCTCAGTGATTTCGGCTCTTAGTCAGTTCAGCTCTTTGGTGAATTCAGCTTGTAGTAGGGGAGCCTCAGTGCTGGTGCACCATTAGCCCAAAGTGAGCTCAGCAGCCTGTAACTAGACTCCTAATGGAATCAAAATTAGCTCTGATATTCCACAGTGGAGAGAGGAGGAAGTGCAATTAGCATGTAAGGCCCTCACCAAGGGGCCCATGCCACCAAATATTAATACTTGTCCCCAGTCTCTCTCAATTCACAGAGTTTTAAAACCCATGACCCTTGCCTAGCGAGTGCTACTTAGTTGATGGTGAGTCCCTCCATCATAACAAAAGGCCAAGTACAGTTCCAAGCACAGTTCCCATAATCAGAGTAATAACACTTTATTCTTCCTTCCCCAGTAACAGAGACACTGGGGATCCCACAGCAGCCAAAGTGACCATTTGGGCAGCTATGGCCTCATTCTAGGCGGGGTGGGTGTGCCTATGCAAATGAGATCGGCTCCTGAAGTTCTTTTCCACAACTTGCCACACCTCACCACCAGATGTCAGGGTGGAGCCCATCCTGACACTGCTTACATCTACATGCAGCGTCTGCAGGTTCGGCTGATCACAGCTCCCATTAGCCGCGGTTCGATGCTCTAGGCCAATGGGGGTGCGGGAAGCAGTGGCCAGCAAATCCCTTGGCCTGCGCCGCTTCCCCATTCGCCACGTGCCAAAGGTTGCCGATCCTTGGGATAGAAGATTTCCACCAATCCAGCTTTATTAGTGGGATACTCAGGATCTCCTTTACTGTCAACAACATCAGGCGGCCGGGCACATAGGTGGGTGTTGCCTGCTCCCGAGTACTCCACGGGGTGGTGGGGGGGCGGAATTGTGTAGGTGCGTCTTTAAAATAGATTTGTGCCAAACTCCCCAAGGGTAGTGTACATAGACATGTTATTTATTGCTCCTTTGGAAGTGTTTGTAGTGGGGTACATTTAATAATTTAGCACATAACATGGGACTATGAGTGCCAGAAAACAAAGCTAATGGTAAGGCACATTTTACTTCTCATAAATAAGGATGGTTTGGAAGCTGAATAGCACTTTCTATGAGATGTAGAGCAGCGTTTCTCAAACTGTCTTCTGTGGACCCCGGGGGCTTCCTACCTGCCCTGGTTCCGCATCGCTCCTGGAAGTGGATGGCATGTCCCTGAGTTTCCAGGGATTTCTGCACACTGCCCATGCCCTAAGCTCCAACTCTGCAGCTCCCATTGGCTGGGCCAATGGGAGCTGTGGGAGTGGTGCCTGCAGGCAGGGGCAGTGCGTAGAGAACCCCTGGCTCCCCACCTATGAGCTGCTACCATTGGGATGTGCCAGTCACTTCCGGGAGCTGCCCAAGGTAAGCGCCACCCGGCCAGAACCCTGACCCCCTCCTGCACCCCAACCCCTTGCCCCAGTCCAGAGCCTGCACCCCACAACCAAACTCCCTCCCAGAGCCTGCACCCAAACTCTCTCCCACAGCCCATACCCCACACCTCCTCCCGCACCCAAACTCACTCTTACAGCCTGCACCCCCTCCTGCACCCCACCCCTCTGCTCCAGCCTGGTGAAAATGAGTGACGGTTGGGGAGAGTGAGTGTTGGAGGGAGGGTGGATGCTGTGAGTGGGGGGCCTCAGAGAAGGGACAGAGGTGTGGCCTCAGGGAAGGGGGCAGGGAAAGGGCTGATGGGGAGGGGGGGATGAAGGTCCGCAAAATGTTTTAAATCAAAATGGGTGTCCTCAGGTTACTAAAGTCTGGTAACCGCTGATTTAGAGTAGAACAAAACTGCTATTTTATTATCCATGGTGGAACTAATATTTTATAAAATGTATTTATATTTTTGAAATAATAAAAGACATTTTTACAAACTTGCATCATAATACTGAAGATTAAGATTCATGGGGGAGGGATAGCTCAGTGGTTTGAGCATTGGCCTGCTAAACCCAGGGTTGTGAGTTCAATCCTTGAGGGAGCCATTTAGGGATCTGGGGCAAAAATTGGGGATTGGTCCTGCTTTGAGCAGGGGTTGGACTAGATGACTTCCTGAGGTCCCTTCCAACCTTGATATTCTATGATTCTATGATAAGATTGCTCTCTTATATGCAAATATGTCTATGGTGATATTATATGGATGCTATTTTCACCTATGTCCTGATTCTTTTATGCCATGTAAAAGGGTATGAGTGGTACAGAAGGGGCTTGAAGACCTGGAGCCAGCCATTGAGGATTCCCGCAACAGAGAAAATGAGAAAGAAAGCCACAGGTTATCTACCAAGGACGCCCTCACAAGCCCTGGCATCGCGGACATGCTTGGGAGGGGGTGACAGGATACAACACAGCAGAGATTCTGAGCAGTACACAGCTAATAGGGCAGCCCCAGGAGACTACTGTAACTTAGAAAGCCCCCTCAGGTCTGAATTATGCCCAGAGCCACTGCAATTCTTGGAATAACCCAAAATCAGGAGGGTGCAAAGCTGATTGAAAGCCACCTTAACCTCTCTTCCTCCCTGGGCTGTGATTTCTGTGCTGCACCTCTTTGAGGCACTACACATAATCACACTTTATATTTATATGGAATCAGGATAAGCTAGTGAGGATATTGTGTACCTATATAGAGAGAGGTGGGTGTGTGTGTGTATACATACACAATAGTGTTTTAGTATGGAAGGAAGAGATGTTTTAGATTATTTTATTACTTATTTGATTAGACAACCCCGATATAAATTTGATATTATTTTAGTTATGCAAGTAATAATAAGATTAGTTATAATTATAATTTGTGAAGTGATGATAATGTACAAGCCACAAAAATCTAAAAGACAAACAATCTCCCAGAAATCTAAAACAAACAAAGAGAGGTTAAGATGGACTCAGAAATTTTGATTAGCTAATTAACATACATTTTTTCTCCTTTTGGAAAATCCCTGTAGAACATGAAGCTAGGCACAGTTCTCAAACTTTATTACACCGTGACCCCCTTCTGACAACAAAAATTACTACATGATCCTACGAGGGGGAACCAAAGTCTGAGTCCCCCTGAGCCCTGCCCTACCGCACCAGATAGGGTGGCAAAAAACAAAGCCTGAGCCAAAACCATTCCTGTAACCTGAGAGAAGCCCTATGGCTTCGGCTTCAGCCCCAGCAAGTCTAACACCAGCCATTTATCACAAATCAACTGACAAAAATAAGCTGCATGCTCAGAGTTTTCGTGCATCAGCAATGAAAGGCCAGTCAGCCTCACCTCAGTCCCTGGAAAAATCATGGAGCAGGTCCTCAAAGAATTAATCCTGAAGCACTTGCATGAGAGGAAAGTGATCAGGAACAGCCAGCATGGATTCACCAAGGGAAGGTCATGCCTGACTAATCTAATCGCCTTTTATGATGAGATTACTGGTTCTGTGGATGAAGGGAAAGCAGTGGATGTATTGTTTCTTGACTTTAGCAAAGCTTTTGACACGGTCTCCCATAGTATTCTTGTCAGCAAGTTAAGGAAGTATGGGCTGGATGAATGCACTATAAGATGGGTAGAAAGCTGGCTAAATTGTCGGGCTCAACGGGTAGTGATCAATGGCTCCATGTCTAGTTGGCAGCCGGTATCAAGTGGAGTGCCCCAAGGGTCGGTCCTGGGGCCGGTTTTATTCAATATCTTCATAAATGATCTGGAGGATGGTGTGGATTGCACTCTCAGCAAATTTGCGGATGATACTAAACTGGGAGGAGTGGTAGATACGCTGGAGGGGAGGGATAGGATACAGAAGGACCTAGACCAATTGGAAGATTGGGCCAAAAGGAATCTGATGAGGTTCAATAAGGATAAGTGCAGGGTCCTGCACTTAGGACGGAAGAACCCAATGCACAGCTACAGACTAGGGACCGAATGGCTAGGCAGCAGTTCTGCAGAAAAGGACCTAGGGGTGACAGTGGACGAGAAGCTGGATATGAGTCAGCAATGTGCCCTTGTTGCCAAGAAGGCCAATGGCATTTTGGGATGTATAAGTAGGGGCATAGCGAGCAGATCGAGGGACGTGATCGTTCCCCTCTATTCGACATTGGTGAGGCCTCATCTGGAGTACTGTGTCCAGTTTTGGGCCCCACACTTCAAGAAGGATGTGGATAAATTGGAGAGAGTCCAGCGAAGGGCAACAAAAATGATTAGGGGACTGGAACACATGAGTTATGAGGAGAGGCTGAGGGAGCTGGGCTTGTTTAGCCTGCAGAAGAGAAGAATGAGGGGGGATTTGATAGCTGCTTTCAACTACCTGAAAGGGGGTTCCAAAGAGGATGGCTCTAGACTGTTCTCAATGGTAGCAGATGACAGAACGAGGAGTAATGGTCTCAAGTTGCAGTGGGGGAGGTTTAGATTGGATATTAGGAAAAACTTTTTCACTAAGAGGGTGGTGAAACACTGGAATGCGTTACCTAGGGAGGTGGTGGAATCTCCTTCCTTAGAGGTTTTTAAGGTCAGGCTTGACAAAGCCCTGGCTGGGATGATTTAACTGGGAATTGGTCCTGCTTTGAGCAGGGGGTTGGACTAGATGACCTTCTGGGGTCCCTTCCAACCCTGATATTCTATGATTCTATGAAGAAAGGCCTTCCCTTTATTCAGATTTTAAGAGTGAAAATAATTTGTTAATACCGATGGAAATAAACATCTAATGAAAGAACTTCCTTTGACATAGTTCCAAAGGAAGGTATTGGAAGGAAAATATAATTCATGGCAAGGATAGGGTGGAAATAATACATACATACATACGTACACACACACACACAATTATATCTGATATATTTCTAATCAGAAAGCACCCTGAGAAGTAGGAATAAATTTTCAGCCTCCACATATACATATCCAAAATTGCATGAGCTTCTTTAACACCTGTGGGTGCATTTGAACCATTCTAACACTTGGACATGTGTGTTACAGAGTCAGAAGGCCCTTTTAGAGAGTTGGGTTGAGCCCCACCCTGGGACTAATCAGTTGCCTCCCAGTATGATAAAAGATCAACAGGTAGCTCACTTGAGATCACCAGATGGTATTTTTTGCAGGGGATCCTGACTCAGGGTAAGGGACCAGAAAGGGGCTCCCCACACCAAGTTAGGTAGACATCTGGCTGGGGGTAACCCTACTCTGTAGGTGGCAGCAGAAACACTCTGAGGCAGAGGCTTTAGGAGCAGCTGGATGATAGGACTTGGGTCGACCTGTTTTAAATGATGCTGGACTGTATTTGTGATGGAAAAATAAATGCATCCCTGGGAAAAGGGAAGGAAATACTGACATTGGTTGGAACTTCATGGATGCAGCTATTTGATGTTTAGCCTGCCAGCTTATATGATAGTGGGGAGACTGAGGCAGAGGCACGGTCCAAATTTCCTGAGTATGGGGAGATCCAGATCATGAAGATCCTTTCATAAATAGAGAAGTGAAAATCTAACTGTGGTTCTTTCAGAAAAATAGGTCTGTTCTTTACTCATCCTCCCCATTATGAAACATTCACTGAGAAAGCATATTCTGTAAGGTGTTCTAACATCTTTTTTTGTAGAAGGTACTATTTGCTAGGGGTTAGATTATAGTTTAAAGGCATTGCCTAAAGGTAATCCACGCCACCTACACCTCTTGAGTCTCTTATTGCCTTGAGTGCTAGGGATCACAGGTGAGCCTGCTGCTGCTGCAGCCTTTTACGAGGCAATATGGTACATTTTGGCCTTTATCCAAAGCCCAATGAAGTGAAAGGGGTCTTGGTCAGGGTCTTAGCCCCCGTCCTACCAAATTCTATTAATCTTGAGTACTGGGGACTTGCCTCTCCCCTTCCTCTTCCTCCTATTGCGAGGTCACACTTCACAGAGGATGCCATTTTGAAGAGTGGCCTGCCCCTGCCAGCATGACCTTGCATGCATGGTATGTGTGAGGTCATGCCAGCCGGGGTGCAGAAGCGTGCTCTTCAAAATGGTGTTTCTTATCCATGATATCGGACAAAACCATGCCCAGTTTTGTCTCAGAACCGGACAGGGACAAAACTTATAAAAGAGGACTATGCCAGGGGAACTAAGGTAGGACTAAATCTGTTTCTGGAGAGCAGCCAGAAATAATAATTGAAGATTTCTTATAATATTAAGAAGTAGCAGAGCCACTTAGCAGTATGTTAAAATACAGAATGTTGTAAAGCCTAAAAGAAAACATGACTGAAATTAAAGGCAAACAATTGAATCTATTTTCAAAAGTATTGGTCTTCTGGAACACAGTGACAAATTCTAATGACTGTCCTTAATGATTTTACAGTGGGATAAATCATCTGTGAAAGTAAGGTGGTTATAAAAGACACTTACAGTGCAGTATGAATGCTAAATGAAATCAGACATCCTTATAATCAACATCAGTAACAGTACCATAACTAATTTAACTGCTTCAGAGAGCAACCTAATAAAATGTACCAAAAGAAAGACTCCATGGGCTCAGAAATGTTGCTTTTTAATATATATTTAGTTTCAATACTGAGCAAAATGCTTACACAAGTAACATGAAGCCATTTACTAAAAGAAGCTAATCCCATTTGTAGTAATTCCTTTCTCCCCTCAGGGCAAAACACCCTTCACAAAAATATAGGCGATGATTTTCCATTGATTTAATTAAGGTGATTTACAAAACAAAAGCCAAGAAAATCTTAATCTTTATCCACAAATCATCTTGTGGATGTTAAAGTCCAAGATCACATCAAAGAACTTCCAAGCTTTTATATATATATAGGGATAATTTATTTGAGGTGGAGACTATCTGTTCTGTGTTTGTACAGCTCCTAGCACAATGGGTGCTAGGTGCTACCACAATAAAAATAATGTTAATAGCATCTGAAGGAAGGGGAATAGTTAAGAGGGATGAGAGACACCTTAGGCAAGTTCAGTTTTTTTAACCATGCTCCATGACCAGGGATTGCTCATTAGTTTTATCCAATAGACAAAGCACATTCTACCTTCCACAATGCACTTTTCAGAATTATAGCTCCCTGTAAACCTGATAGGATACAATAAGATGACTTTAGTTCCTCAAGGAGGAAAAAGCATTGTTTTTTCCCCCCTCACAAAGGATCTCAGGTGTGGAAAGAACATGATTCCTGCACCCCCACGACCACACATCTCCTCCTCGTAGATTAAAATCATGCTTTTCTCTCTCACAATTGTCAATATCGGCTCCTTTTTAATCAAAGGGCAGGTCTACCCTGGAAACACTACATTGGCACAGCTACAACAATGCAGCTGTGCCGCTGTAGTACTTAAGTGAAGATGCTACTACACCAATGGGAGAGCTTCTCCTGTTGGCGTAGATAATCCACCTCCCAAAAAGGCAGTAGCTGTCCCAGGGAGGGGGCAGTGCTGACTACACTGGTTGTTAGGTCAGTACAACTTGCAGCACTCAGGGAGGGAGATTTTTCAAACCCCACAGCAATGGAGTTATACCAATATTGGTCTGCAGTGTAGACCTGGCCAAAGTATCATGTCATGTCAAATTTAAAATTAATTCATTTCAGAAGTTACCTTGCTGCTCAAGGTTTCTTTTGGATTCACAAACCATGGATAAATTCTGCTTTAACATGCTCCTCTTTTTAATAAGTAGAGCTGGGTGGAAATGTCTGGATAAAACTTTCTCCACAAAAAATGCAGATTTGAGTCAACTGAAACAGTTCAGAAATTCGTATAGAATTAACCGAATTGTTTTGTCTGGAAAAAAAGTGAAATGTGTTGATTTTTCAGTTTCAAATGACTTTTCATTTCAAAGTTGATTTCAATTCTGTTTTTAAAAAAAGTTTTAAAAATATTCAGAAATTAAACATTTCTCTTTGGGTCAAACAAAAATGTTCCATTCAACCCAAAATTTGATTTTTCGTTTTGGCCAGTGACCAAAAAAATCAGCTATTTGCACAACTCTATCATCAAGTCCTACAATGACAGGAGTCCACTTCTCCAATAAACTTAACAAATAGGCTCACTCCACTGAACTAAGAAGACTCAAGAGTTTGATCTTGATTTTGTAAAGGCTAGTGGGTGACCTGGAATATGGGCTCATGCAAGAGAATAAGAACTCCCCCATTTGTAGACCTGATCTGAGCAGACTCTGTTTACTATTTCCCTCACATGGAGCAGCTGGAGGGGGACTGCTCAAGGGAGGGGTGGAGAATGTTCACAGTCATGGTGCTATGCCCCCACTTGCTGGTCTGTACATCTTAGCTGATATGGGGGGCTGGGGATGGGAAGACTGTCATAATGTTCTGCAGATACAGGCCACCAGTAAGTTACTACTCGCTTACACGGAGTAAACTGTGTCTCTCAGAGCTACCCCTAAGGTGATGCAACTTACGTCCCACCCCTTTTTCAGACCTGTGCCTAAAATCACACTCTAGCTCTCAAAGTTCAATGTTATGCTCTAACATACATGAATTCTGTGTAAGACATCCTATTAAGCAAATTGTGTTTTCCATCTCCTTATTTCTTCAGTCACCCCACTGCCCACTCAGTATCATTTTAAAACCATTTGTTGTTCACTGTACAAGTACAGCAAGTTAATCAATTTTTCACATCACTTGCTGACACCACTGCTTCCAGTTTCTTTTTACTTCTTCAAATGTTACTTCTAAAGCAGTTGAAAATCCAACTGATGATGCTGGAGTTTGGCTCTCTGAGGGAGGTAGGCAGTGCCTGGCACCAGTCCAGGCCTCTGCAACGAAACCCTCATAACGAATAAATCTAATCATTCTCTTTTCAGTTGTGTCTTTTCAGTGTATGGCACAGCAGAGAAATTGATATGCAAGGATATTGCAGTAAGCACTGGATCCGCTTTCCTCTTCTGTTAGAGTGAAGTGTTTGGAAGCTGGGTTCTAAATGTGCACCTCCTTATATCGAATGGCATTGCAGAACAGTTATACTTTCGTTTAGTTGAGCAAATTATTCATATTGATCAAATTGACAAAATCCTTTTCCTCTTTGTGAATTATCTGCAAAAAAGGTTACAATTTTCACTGACGTTTTCATTATTTTAAGTTACTCACCAAATAATTTTGGAGAATAGTTCCTGATCTGCTGTTTAAACATCAGATTCATATGATGGTTCTGTTTCCTGATTAGCGAAGCGTAAATCTAACAGCTAGATTCAGATACATGTTTGACATTGTGTTTCACCTTCCTCCACAAATGGTCACATGGACTTCAGTGGCACCTTTCACAGAGGATCAGAATCTGGACCGTTGTATCAGGTTTGTAGTGTAAACGCTTGAATGCCATTCAAAATTAATGCATTTATATTCACTTAAGATGTGTTATGAGAACATTTCTGACAGAGTACTCATGGCAGGAAATACAAAGGCATGCAAAAACAGCTTGAAGTGAATTCAGCATGTTTATTGCAATGGATATTTGTGAAAACTGTTTGGAGACGCATGTTTGGCTCTAGTGAAAAATGCTACCTTTGGTAACAGTTTAAGAGAATTGCATCGGTTATAACCATTTTCTGTCATTTACGTTTGAGTTATTCATTTTCCTGTGCACAAGTTTTTGAAACTTAAATATAAGAGAATCTGAGAGCATTTTCTGTATAATTTCAAGGCAGGAGAAACAGCATGAGCTCAGAATGATGGCTGGAAAGAGAGAGAGGAGTACTATTTAAGAAACAAACAGAATAATCAGCTAAATGTCCTTTAGTTTGTGGCTGGAGGAAGCACTGCTATGACTTGAGGATTCTAGACCAAGCAAGGCTAGACAGAGATTGAGAGCTATAATGCAATCTCATATAATAAAATAAAATATTTTAATATTAAGAAAATAGGAATTAGGCCACCCTGGTTTGAATTTTGTAACTAAATTCTTTATTCAGCAAAGTACAAAAGCACATGCATATGCACTAGTTCATTCTGCTCATCCATATGGGCACTGATGATACTGCGAAGTCTGACCCTGAGCAGATTAACAGGGACTAAAGGGCTCTCGGAGCTAAGGTAATGGCTGGGGCACAAGTTATCCTCCCAGTTGAAGGTGAGTGCCCAGGCAGGGGCATGCTCATCATGCAGATGAATGAATGGCTGCCCAAATGGTGTCAACGGGAAGGCTTCCCATTTCCTTGACCATGGGGTGCTATTCCAGGAAGAAAGTCTGCTGGGAATATATAGGGTCCCCCTGACCAAGAAGGGGAAGATCATTTTCATCCACCAACTCACCGACCTAGTGAGAAGGGTTTTACACTAGGTTCAGAAGGGTCAGATGACAAAAGGCCACAGTGTAAAGAAAGTGACCTCAACAAAGGGTTGGATGTTGTGGGGGACATGAAAAATTACAATAAGTTTGTAGGGGCAACAAGAGGAAAATCAGTGGGGGAATCTGCTCAATATCTTAGATGTCTATACACAAATGCAAGGAGTATGGGTAACAAACAGAAAGAACTGGAAGTAATTAGTACATAAGCCAAATGACTTAATTGGCATCACAAAGACTTGACTGGATAAGTCTCATGACTGGAATATTAGTACAGAGGGGTATAGCTTGGTCAGGAAGAACAGTCAGGTTAAAAAAGGAGGAGGTGTTGCATGATACACCAAGGATGTATACACCTGTTCCGAGGTCGAGAAGGAGGTGGGAAGCAAACCAGGTAAGAGTCTCTAGGTAAAGATAAAAGGGGGAAAATAAGGGTGATCACATTGTCAGGGTCTCCTATAAACCATCAAATCAGGAAGAGGAGATGTATAAGTCATTTCAAGAACAAACAACAGAATATACAAAATACCAGACCTGGTAGTAATGGGAGACTTTAACTACCCAGACATTGGTTGGAAAAGTAATTCTGCAAAACACAAAATTTCCTGTAAGTTTTTTGAATGTATCAGGGACAACTTTTTGTTCCAAAAAGTAGAGGAAATAGCCAGAGAACAGCCATTTTAGACTGGATTCTGATCAATAGGGAGGAATTGGTAGTCAATCTGATAGTTGAAGGCAATGTGGGTGAAAGTGATCATGAAATGATAGATTTCATGATTTTAAAGAAAGGAAGGAGGGGAGACTAAGAACAATGGACTTAAAAAAAAAAAGCTGTTTTTAACAAACTCAGGGAACTGATAGGTAAGTTCCCATGGGAAGAATTTCTAAGGGAAAAACAGAGTTCAGGAGAGTTGGCAGTTTTTCAAGGAGACAATATTGAAGGCACACATTGAAACTATCTGTTGTGAAGGAAAGATAGGAAGAATCGTAAGAGGCCAATATGGCTCCATCAGGCCCCTTTAATAATCGGAAGATCAAAAAGGAGTACCGCAAAAAGTGGAAACATGGACAAATTGATAAGGAGGAATACAAAAGAATCACACAAGAATGTAGAAAACAAGTCAGAGAGTCTAAGGCACAAAATGAGTTATACCTAGCAAGGGACATAAAATACAAATAATAATATACATTAATAATAAGTTCACCATCCCTCGCCAATGGGAGCTGCAGGAAGCCATGGGCCGCAGGGACGTGCTGGCCACCGCTTCCCACAGCTCCCATTGCCCGGGAACAGTGAACCACTGCCACTGGGAGCTGCGGGCGGCCATGCCTGTGGACGGTCAACATAAAGAAACTGTCTCGTGGCCCACCAGCGGATTTACCTGATGGGCCGCGTGCAGCCTGTGGGCCGCAGTTTGCCCACCACTGAAATATTCCATACAAATAACATTTATTATTCTTGATAAAAAGTCCAGTAATTTCTTTAGTGTATTATAAATGCAACATGATCATTATATTCCTAAGTGTTATGGATAGTTTGGGAAACTGGTCTGTTTTACAAGGCATTCCTTGTAACCTCCAGTATTTCTTTTCTAGCTTATACAGTAGCTGGTATCCAGGGACCAGGTTCATTATAGCCAAAGGTTCATAATAACGAAGGGCGTTATAGCGAGTATGTACTGTATAGTAAACTCCTACTCAGTATTTCACCAAAAAGAATTGGCATAGTGTGAACTGCAGGGTGTCTTGGTAAAACTGAATCCCATGTTAGGAATTTTAGATAAGAGCAGTTACTGATTGGTTTGATTATGACTAGATAAGTGAACTGGGATATTACAGATAGCAAATATTATTTTTCTCTTATAAATGTAATGTCATGCATTTGAAAGGGCTTCTTTCCTTCTTCCTGCATTGCTGCATGTCTGACTCATGCAGAATTGTGGGTAGAAAGATTTTCTTATGATGCTATCCATTAAGGGTCCATACGTGTACTAGTTGAAGTGCATGGGAGTTTTCAGTGTAATACAGGATCAAGACATTAATGTGATGTGCGCACCTCTGTGTGTCTTAACATTCTTTACTGAGCTTTCAAATATAACAATACAGTTATCTATGTGAAAGAACTGAAAGAGTATGGTGGGAAATAGGTGAGGGAGGTGGATCAAGCAGCAAACGCCAATTCATGTTTTCTGTCTTTTACAACCTATATGCTCATGATACTCCCTTCCAAAAAGCATGAGCATGGAGAGCTGAAGCTCAGCATCTCAATTTATTTTTCCAAAATATATCTCAGTGATCTGAATCTAATCCCACATGGGCTCCATTTCACCTCATTTTGGGATGATCTCAGAAAGGGAGGGGACAGACACTGATTTGGAAGAAAATCTAGAGGAGAGACAGAATATTTAGAACACTTTGACAAGTGGCAAAGTTCAGCAAAGTCACATACTACCACATTTTCAAAGCAATCTTCAGAGTTGTTAGCATGGTCCTCAGGTGTACAATGGGAGCGGCACAGTTCAAACCCCATCCACTGTATCTTAAAAATAAGGGTTAGCTACTGAGTCTGTTACCCACACACCTTCTGGGTGCGGTGTTCTGTTGTCCCAGCTAATGGCACTGAAACCACTTAGAGAGAGTTAAATGAGTCTGCTCTACAGCTTTAGCTAACAGCCAGCTGGCTTTTAGCTCATGTGGTAGATTGGTAGAAATTCATGCATTAAGCTCCTGAGGTCCCAGGTTCAATCCTGCCTGCTGACAATCTATCAGCGTTACATCTGCAGTACATAATATATTTTGAAGAGAAACGTTTCTAATGTTATTCTTAAATTTGGTGTGTAATGAAAGAGGTTAGAGGAGGGAATAATGGACTGGAGAACTCTAACATGGGAGAGAGAATTTTCATTCTTTTTCCTTCAACTATCCAAAAAGAAAAAAAAAGTAGGAAAAAAGCCAAAGGCAACATGGTAGAGGATTATTGTAGGGATTAGCCAAGGAAATCTTAGTTCACAGGAGCTAAGCCTTAAGGAATAGAATGTGACAGTGGTAGAGAAACAATGACAGGAGACATCACTCTGACATCCATGAACCTTAGAAAATACTGTGATGAAGAGAATCCATTTTTAACAATACTTTCGAAACGCCCATCACAGGAATGATGTTTTGAAAGACAGAAAGCTGCTCACCAGACCAACAGGGAAGAGAGCTGGATAGAAATGAGGGGAGGAAAGTAGAGGCTGCAGGGGAACAGGAGGAGTTGGAGAAGGACCACTGTGGAGAAGCGAGCAAAACACAGAGAAAAGCCACATTAAGATGAAAAAAATAAACCCTCAGAGAGAAATTATCAGAGATAATCATTGTAAAGGGCCAGATTCTTCCACTCTTGCTCATGCTGAGTGATAATTTACTCAGCAAGTAAATGAAACTGATGAAAAGCTACTATTCAATATGAGGCAGAGTGGCATAACCTAGCTCAACTACTAACTCATAATCTAGCTCAACTATTAACTACTGCAAACTAACGTTATAGTCTATTAGCTTGATTGTCCCTCGGCCTACACACCCAGGTAGGGGAGTACAGAGAACAACCTCATGCATGCTAGCAAGACCTTGACTCCAGGCATGCAGGGGGTAAGTAGGTGCAGTGTGGTAAGATTGAACAAACAGCTGGCACAGGAAGTAATTTGTGGGGCATAGCAAATTTGATAGGTCCTCCAAAACTCAGGAGCTATGCTACATATTCCTGAGTGCCATCTCCTGGAACTTTGTCTATACTATCTACAAAAGTACAGTCATAGAACACTCTCATAACACACTGTCACAACTGCTGCCCCTAACAGCATGTGGGTAGGGAGCTGGCTGGTACTGAGGAGAACCTTGTGCCCATCTTTCCTCCAGTTTATCAGCCGGTAACAACACACACACACGTCTTATGGCAAAGTCAAAAATTTAGCCCTTTGTTTGTGATAGTGTCTCAAATTATAAGTTTTCTGCGAGATGACTGTTGCCAGTTACAAGCCCAGTAAAACGTGGTTTACACACACATTTCAGTTCATAAATATAAGGAAATTGTTCTTATCCTGTGAACATTTGGCATGATAGGCTGAGCAACACAGAGCTTCCTTTTGAGCTGAGTTTTTTAAAATTAATTTTAAAATACATTTTATTTTTTGTGTTTTTGGGGTGGGTGATGGGGAACTGGGGGATAATTGTTTTAATTTGGAAAGGAAAGCCTGCAAAAATATGTAAATATAATTCAACAATTTATCATTTTAGGCTAATATTTAGTTTGCTATTGATTTTGTTTCACCTAATACCTAGTTTTCCCAGTTTTGCTTGCTCTCTTTAATGATATATGTGGCAAAAAGATATTTAATTTTCCAAATGTGTGCCCTTGTGCTTTTGTGCTCATGCTTCCCATTTTATGCTGAAGTTAAAATCTATTCATAGTAGGATGCCCTCATCAACAGAGATTGTTTGTGCCTGGGATGAGCGTGTGACTGGATGTTTGTCTAAGCAGCAGGTGGTGGTACATTTGTTGAAGTAGACCATTTGTTGGATTATTAAGACAAACAGAGGTGTCTATTTATTACATACAAGGTAATTCCAGTTTATGGCTACTGTTCAAATTGTGGCAGCCATCATGTTTGGATTCAAATTTGCAGCACACACAATATGGCATGAAATCCAAAAGGAGAAAAATGATGGAAAATAGGATCATGTCAGCATCATTTAGCAGGCTTATTTCACAGGAGCTGTAGATATGATGGAAAGGACAAACCAGGCTATTTCCACTTGTGGGACACCCCCCCCCCCCCCATAACTCGGACGAGAAGGATGACATGGAGCAACAGGAATGTGACAAGCTTCTGTCCATCTTGTGGACATTTAGAAGGGGATTTCTTAAGGCAGTAGCTAGCCACAGATGTAAAATTACTGAGAATAAATATGCAGGTATTATGCAAACTCCTGCACCTCTAAGAGATAATAGTAGCCAATCAGAAGATAGGGATTTGCACAGTTAAGTTATGAAACTACAGTTCTGGTTTAGTAACTGTACAGGATATAAAAACTTTGGCTAAAATCATTAGTGGATAGAATTGTCTATGAAATCAAGCCTGCCTTTCTGTTAACACTCCCCTCCCTGCCCCAAACTCACTTTACCTCTCTGAACATAATTCATTCCTGATGTAAGGCAATGCAACTCCCATGAATTCTGCTGCCATTTACTCAGAGTTACTTGAGTTTTACACTGACGTAAACAAGATCAGAAGGTGTTTGATGGGTTGTAATGGAGGAGGAAAACAGGTGCAAATGGTAAAGGAGAGTAAAGGAGTACTCAGTGTAATTTAATGTACTATGCAAGTATATTGAAGTCAATGGAGCTACATCAACAACTGAGGATCTGTCTCAGAGGGCCCAAAGCTCCTCTCACTAACCTCAATTATACACCACTGAAGTCACTGGAGTTACTGTTATTAAACAGCATAACTGAGAGAAGGATCAGAATAGGGGCTGTGCAAGGAGATCACAGAACAGGATCCTATCCTTTCTAACTTGGTCTTTTCTGAGTGTTGCTTCTTCTGCCACACTCCCTTTTCTCCCTCTGAGAAACCCTACTCATTCACATAATGATATTGACAATATATAAATTCAGAGTAATAGGGCCCACTTCCATGCCACTCTAATCTAGTGTAAATTGGGAGAAGGAATGTTTTAGGCTCCAGGATTCTGAGGTTCTTTCTGACTCTGTTCTGTTGTTTTCAACATGTATTTGTAAAAGAAACGTACACACAAGATTTAATAAGACTAGATAACTATATTCTCAGAATCTCCATATTCCCAGCAAAGGTATGAATCAAACCATTGCTTTTGCTTTTAAATTATCTTCTTTGCTGTGCACTCAGATGAGCTATAAAATGGTTGACAGGTTGGGGATTTCTGTCTACCTCCATGCCGAAAATCAGGTTGTGAACATTGGCAAAAATGCTGTTGCTTGGGCAATGAGTGTGTTTGTTTTCCAGTAATTTAGTGATCCTCAGAGATACCAGATTGAGAATGGCAGACTCTTAAATTCTCAATTTGTCCACAGAAGCGTTACAGCATAAGCAAGGCAGGGCATTCCACAGGGGCAAGCAATGCCTGGCGTGAGCGGAGCAACTCTTGCCCCATTTGCACACGCATACTCAGAGGTTTATCTTGGTAGACTGAATGACTTTGAGAGTCATGTTAACTAATACAATCTTAAACAATAAAGACAGGGTCAAGGTGTGTTTAACATTAGTTCAGCTGGTTGTGGTTAAACCTATGGTTTCATTATGTTTGTTAATACAGCTCCTCAAGGTCATTTTCTAACATGACCTGATTTTTCTAGTAAAGACTAGCCTGTCTACACACTTCCCTGTTCATGTGGTTGAATCCAGTTTTGGAAGGATTATTTCTCAGGGTTAAAGGTACAGAATCTCATAGCTGTTCAGAACTAGAAAACGGCCAATTAGTCCTTCGGGTGTGTTTACACTGCAGCTAGCCTAGATAGACAGACTTGTGTTAGCTGGGCTCATGCTAGTACACTAAAAATAGCTGTGTGGACATTGTGGTCCCAAGAGAGGCTTGGACTAGCCATCCAAACTCAGACCCAGGGAGTAGGGTGGGTTTGAGGGCCCAAGCTGCTACCCAAGTTGCAACATCCATACCGGTAACTTTAATGCACTAGCCCCACTAGCATAAATCTGTTTACCCAAATTGGGAAAATGGGGTAAACAGCTGCAGAGTAGCCATAACTTAATGTCTGGAACTGTTTCACGCTATTCTATAGTTTATCCTCACACACACACGGAAAACCCATATTATAAATCCACCTTATCTTTAATAGTTCCATATTTTAGTTATTATGATGATACCCCACCATATGTCCCATAGTACATTAAAACAATACATTTGACTCTTTCCAAAAAGCAAAAGAAGAAGGATATTTCGCTATCTACATCCACCTGCCCATAAAGCCATAATCCAAATCCCTTAACTCATCCAGTTCTACCAAAAAGAAGCATTTATTCTCATTCAATGGAGCTGGTCAAAATAATTCCAATAGAATGTTTTTCTGACAGAAAAAGCATCTCATCAGAATTGAAACGTTTTGTGGCAATGGGTAAATTCCAATGTAATGTCATTACAAATTCTCAAAACAAAGCATTTTGATAACATCAAAATGTTCCATTTCAGTTTCAGAACAAATTGTTTCAATTCTTCATTTTGAAACAACTTTTCATTTAGAAATTTATTTTATTATAAATTATAATATAAAAAGTCAACATTGAAATGAAACATTTCAATTTGATCAAAACAAAACATTTTGATTGACCAGAAGTTGTGTTTTGTAGTAAATTTTGAAATTTGATGAAATCCTGGTTCCCACAATTCCTATCTTTCCCTCAGGCATATTTATTCTCCATCTGCATGTTACCTACAAAAAATCATGGTCAGTTTTTGGCACACAAGTAGTTCCATTACTTTCAATGGAACTGCTCACGTGTCTATGTGCTCACCAATATAAGGGCTTCACAGTCTGGCCCTTAAATTGAGGAAATCCATAGTGGTATTATTAGAAAAACAAAATTTCTACTAAAATAGCTAACTTTGTTGTTGTTTTTCCCCCTGCAAGTGTAAATACCCTGCCTTCTTGAAACTGTCAATCTGATGTATCCTAGGCATGACACATCATGTCTGGTTGTATCGGTCACATCTTAAAATAACGTGAATGAAGTATCACAGTTGGACATAATGTGCTCCCCCTTAGTGGAAGATCAAGTAATGCAAAGGATAAATTACATGATATTTGTGAAAAAAATATGTTTAGCCAAAGCTTTACAATATTTTCCTTCTAAGTTAAATTTTTGTCTTTGCATACTAGAGGCAAAGATCATTGTTGATATGGAAAAGACAGAGGCTTGCTGAGTCACTAAGCCACTTCACAAGTTTAACTAACCAGGAGAAGATCATCCCTTCCCACAGAGAAACAGAGGATGAGACCAGAGGGATAAAAGCCATGTGAGGTTTGACTTATGAAGTATTTGTCATTCCCTCAGGTGGAAGGGCCAGCAGTGAGAATCTATGATGAAAGAAAGCATAAGAAACAGAGGTCCATGGGAAGAATAGGCTCCTCCCCCTGAATGTACAATCATGAATAATTCATCATTTTTGGTGAAATGGCTATTGGGCATGTTGATTTTTGTGTGTGTTGTTATTATCAGATCAGGTAACTTGAATCAATTTATGAATGTCAGTAATGCCAGGGGTTATGCACGTTATAAAATTATCATCTTGGCCAACAGGGAAGCGCAGCCACAAAAAACACTAGTGTGCTTAATATTCATTTATAAAACACCATAGGTGTGCTCAGCATTTTATAAAACCACATGAGAAGGCAAGGTGCATGTCACAAGGACATTATAATCTGAGGGCCTGATCCTGCAATCCTTATTTATGCAGGTGGTCCTTACAAAAAATAAAGATTGCAGGATTGGAACAATCCCTGAGTAGTGTAAAGTTGGCATAGTCAGCTCCATGCACCCTCCCTGTAATGGGGGAATGAGACATACCAGGGTGTGTGTCGATGGCAGGAGCGGGGCATCACTGGTGTTCATTAGGGAGGCACTTGGGGTGCTTTAATTTATTCTGGAAGTCAAACTGGTAGTTCTGAGGATTAGAAGAACACAGATTTGATGCACTTTCCTCTTTTTCTCCCGCCTCTGAAACACCTCAGGATTCAGACTAGTAAATAGAAAATATTACCTGAATAACACTGCCATGTCGCCTATTCTTAGTACATGGAATATCCAGGGAATACTGCAAATGCAGTGTTCTGGTAACTATCTGTGTAAGGTGATTAGAAAGTTTTTCAGGGTGACAGCCATATAAATAAGCTGCAGAAGACAAACAACCAAAAAACAAAAACAAATGCATTAGTAAAGAGGATGTTCTTTGAAAAGAAGAAATCCTACAGGTATAACCTACTCATTCAATTTGGAATCTTTACAGTATTGGTATTTAAGATATTTTAATTTTATGCTCACTACTGATTTTTCAACCAAGCATTGTGACCTTCATAGCACAAATGAGCTCTCTGTGTGACACGTAATAGAAGTGTTTGTTAAGTCTGTGACACACTCTTTAGGAATACAAAACAAAAGGTAATTGGAAACTAAGGAAAAGTCTTGATTACTGGAAATAATCATCTCTCTGATAATGATGCAGTTGCCAACTGCTAGATAAAAGGCATGTTTGAAATGGACAAATTAGTGGTGAAACTTGAGAAATGATTTATAGTGAGGCTGTCCTGTGAAAAGCGATTGTAAAAATGGCATCCTGAGCTCCAAAGTTTATCCTCTCTTCTAGATCAAAAAATGTACTCAGTAAACACTAATTTCAAAATAAAGGATGTGTCTGTGATGGGTTCCCACCTGGGTGCCACCTGGAACTGGGGTACCCCTGAGCCCTCTGACCAACCACTCTGGGCTCCCTCTCACACTGTGCTGCTGTGATAAGCTCCAAAGCCCTCCAAGCTTGTACTTCCACAAGCATTCACACAGGCAGGGACACACCCAGCTGCAGTTACATGCAGGCTGTCAAACTACCAGCTTCCCAGCCAAGGACTCCAGAGCAGTAGAGCAGTACCATCCTGCCCTGGTCAAATCTGGCTAGTGTGTATAAATATACACACTAACCAAACACACGCATATATACATACACACACACACAAAGTCCATGGGGCCGGATGCGTTGCATCCGAGAGTGCTAAAGAAATTGGCGGATGTGATTGCAGAGCCATTGGCCATTATCTTTGAAAACTCATGGCGATCCAGGGAAGTCACAGAAGATTAGCCTTTTTCCAATGTAGTGCCCATCTTTAAAAAAGGGGAGGATGATCCTGGGAACTACAGTCTGGTCAGCCTCACCTCAGTCCCCAGAAAAATCATGGAGCATGTCCTCAAGGAATCAATTCTGAAGCACTTAGACGAGAGGAAAGTGATCAGAACAGTCAGCATAGATTCACAAAGGGAAAGTCATGCCTAATTAATCTAATTGCGTTCTATGATGAGAACTGGTTCTGTGGATGAAGGGAAAGCAGTGGACGTGTTATTCCTCGACTTTAGCAAAGCTTTTGACACGGTCTCCCACAGTATTCTTGTCAGCAAGTTAAAGAAGTATGGGCTGGATGGATGCACTACAAGGTGGGTAGAAAGTTGGCTAGATTGTCGGGCTCAACGGGTAGTGATCAATGGCTCCATGTCTAGTTGGCAGCCAGTATCTAGCGGAGTGCCCCAAGGGTTGGTCCTGGGGCCGGTTTTGTTCAATATCTTCATTAATGATCTGGAAGATGATGTGGATTGCACCCTCAGCAAGTTTGCGGATGACACTAAACTGGGAGGAATGGTAGATACGCTGGAGGGTAGGAATAGGATACAGAGGGACCTAGACAAATTGGAGGATTGGGCCAAAAGAAATCTGATGAGGTTCAACAAGGACAAGTGCAGAGTCCTGCACTTAAAATGGAAGAATCCAATGCACCGCTACAGACTAGGGACCGAATGGCTAGGCAGCAGTTCTGCAGAGTGCAGGGGTAACAGTGGACGAGAAGCTGGATATGAGTCAACAGTGTGCCCTTGTTGCCAAGAAGGCCAATGACATTTTGGCTGTATAAGTAGGGGCATTGCCAGCAGATCGAGGGATGTGATCGTTTCCCTCTATTCGACATTGGTGAGGCCTCATCTGGAGTACTATGTCTAGTTTTGGGCCCCACACTACAAGAAGGATGAGGAAAAATTGGAGAGAATCCAGCAAAGGGCAAGAAAAATGATTAGGGGACTGGAACACATGGCTTATGAGGAGAGGCTGAGGGAACTGGGATTGTTTAGTCTATGGAAGAGAAGAATGAGGGGGGATTTGATAGCTGCTTTTAACTACCTGAAAGGTGGATACAAAGAGGATGGATCTAGACTATTCTCAGTGGTGGAAGAGGACAGGACAAGGAGTAATGGTCTCAAGTTGCAGTGGGGGAGGTTTAGGTTGGATATTAGGAAAAACTTTTTCACTAGGAGGGTGGTGAAACATTGGAATGTGTTACCTAGGGAGGTGGTGGAATCCCCTTCCTTAGAAGTTTTTAAGGTCAGGCTTGAGAAAGCCCTGGCTGGGATGATTTAGTTGGGATTGGTCCTGCTCTGGGCAGGGGGTTGGACTAGATGGCCTCCAGAGGTCCCTTCCAACTCTGTTATTCCATGATTCTATATGGGTTTAATACCCTGTCTGCCTCTCCCTCAATGTGAAGAGGACCATGCACACTTGTGGTAAACAAGCTGAGATTTTCCCCAGATATCTTAGTCAAACACACACTGGTTTGGATTCAAACATAAAATAAAAGTTTATTAACTACAAAAGATAGATTTTAAGTGATTATAAGTGATAACAAACAAATCGAAGCAGATTACCATACTCCCCCCTGCCCAGGTGGGCCAAAACACCACACCCAGGAGGTGTGTGGGTTACACTAACTCAGAGGTTTCTATTGCACACAGTTCTTGGGGTAATCCTCGTGGTGTGCATTTCCTCAATAAGCCATTAACACTGTTTGCCCTTTTTACAGTTGTACCTGAAAGGATGCTTGTGGGTGTTTTCAACCTCACAATATGTTTCAGTAACACATACATAGCCAAACTTCATAACTTCACATATGACGATAGCACATACAATCCAACGAGATATTAATATTTAGCGGATTAAAACTTTTAGAAGGATACCTCATAAGGCATACTTTTGTGCAAAATATATCTTAAATTTATGATGAATAAGTGGTGAATAAGGGGGTGCAAGGGTGTCACAGTCTCAATCAAAAGTTAATGTGACACCCCTCCCTTAGGAAGGAAATTTTGCGCCATTTTAGGCATGTTGATTTCTCTGTGTCAATGACATCAGATAAGGTGACTTGCTTTGCTCAGGCACACCTAAAGAAGAGGCTGATAGGAGTTAGTGAAAAGCAAGAAAGTAACAGGGCAGATATTCAGTGAATCTATGAATTAATGTTGCAGTCCCCTTCCCTTTCTTCTGGCATAAAATTACACAGGTAATATGGCACCCCAGTATGTGAGTCATAGCAGAGCTAAATGGTAAAATAGGTTGGGAAAGGGCTGATGATCTCTGCAAGGTTTGTTGGCCTAGAGAAATAAGACTAAGATGAGACCCAATGAAGGTGGGATATTTCTTTCCACTGAAGGGCCACATGCCACAAGTATTTAAGTACAGATATAGCACATGTTCATAACCATTAGTGCATCAGTCTTTGGTGTGAGCACAACCGGGATGTGGTTGTGGGACCGAAAAAGAGGAAGATCAAATGATGGCGCTACAGTTTGTGTAGCTTAAATTAAGGTAATTTCTCTTATGGTATTCACTAAGATTCATTCTATGTATTCAGACTGTTAGAAATGTATATTTACAGCACTGAGGTACTTTCCATATTCAGAATAGGACATAATTCAAAAACTCCAGCAAAATTAAATGTGGTGCATGATAATGGCTTCTACTGTAGTAGATTGCAGTGAAACCATGAAGGAAACTCTGCAGCACTATTCCTCATAGAGAATATTTCCAACTCTGGACCTAATTCTCCATTGCCCTGCAGTTTGTAAAGTCAGTTACACTTAGGCAAAGTGGATGCAAAATGCATTCTTATGTGATAGCACTTTACTCCCCTTATGCCCCGTTTTTCCCCAGTTATAAGTTATTAAATCAAGGGACCTGGCAGTGCAGAATCAGGCCCAGTGACTCCTACTGTGAGCTAATAGAGAGGCTCTTGTATGAAGAAAAGAATGTGTCACTGAAGACCAATTTAAGGATGCTTAGAGGATTTATTTTCTGTTAGAAAGAAATGGAAGAGAAAGGGGAAAGGGTAGTTTGGGGAGCTATAATAGCAGGATTGGATCTCAGCATTTACCATTTATGTCTGTGCATACTATGAGCATTTCAGAGAAGTGTATTGCTGCTTACTAAACTATCTAGATAAGATAAGGAGAGCACGCACTTTTTATAGGGGATTGCTTGTCTGGTGAAGGTTGTGTTTAACCTAGATAGGGGGATGTCTTGGGATGAAATCAAAATGTGCTCTTACACATATACCAATATATGTCAATTATTCAATAGACAGTACTTCTCAGTCTCACATGCCTTAAATCTGGAGTCCAAATAATAAAACCTTTAGAGCTGTAAAAACTGAAATTCATAGAATTTAGTTTAAACTATTGATTTATAGGGTTATAGAAAGTCAGGCAGTGGGAACTTTCTGAGGCAGTGGGTTAATGTTGAGCCTTTCATCTCTTGTGACTTAAGTTTCAATGAGAACTTGGATCACAAGTGAAAACGAGCTTGGTGGTCTCAGGCTATTTTCACTTTTTATTTTCTTCACACCATCAACTAATTTGGAAAGACTGGCAGTCTGTGCTCTAGAGAGGTTCAAGACTTCTTCTCAAAGACATGAGTGTAAGAATGCAAAAAGCCTCTACCCATATCAGGACTATGATTTCCCCATAGAACTTCAGCCAGGGGCGAAGATACCATTTGGGAAGATGTATACGATGTCAAAGCCTGAACTAGCGGTGTTACGAGAATATCTTCAGGAGAACCTGGGCTGGAAGTGGATTTCACCAGCCAGTGCCCTAGACCTTTTTGTAAAAAAAAAAAAAAAAAAAGAAAAGGACAGCAGTTTCAATCACTGTGTTGATTACTACATCAGATAACAATTGGAAACCATTACCTGCTACCCCTAATCCCTGAGTTGATGAACCATGTGGGGGCTGCCCGCATATTCACTTAACTGAACCCTTAGAGAGTTTACAATCTCCTCTGTATCTGAGAGAGGGATGAATGGAAGACTGCTTTTTGGACCTACTATGAACACTTTGAATGTTTAGTTATGCCATTCAGACTGACTAATGCCCCAGCACTTCATTCACAATGTGCTACTAGAGCTACTGAACCAGTTAGCCTGAAAAGATCAAAATATCATCTATCTAGACGAACACACCACCCACATCTGGACAGCCTTGGAGAGACTATGTCAACACTGTCTCTACACTAATCTTGAGAAGTGCACATTTGATCAGACCTCAACTGAGTTTCTCGGTTTCATTCTGTCCCTGGAAGGAATCAAGATGGATCTGCACAAACAGATCCACTGCACACATATGGCCATGAACTGCACACATATGGCCATGAACAAGGCCAATTTACACCCGTTGAGGATCCAGCCAATGAAGTCACTCCTAAGCTTAGTCAAAATATATTTTTTTCTGTAGCAAAGGTAGGCGTACTTTGTGGGAAGGCATTGTAAGGATTTCAGACATTCATTTTGTTGTGCATCAATTAACTTAAATTCAGCTCTGGAAATAGCTGACATTTTTTGAGAAGTGTAAAGGAATTTTAGTAAAGAAATTAGATTGAGTTAATAAGTCTGTTTGAAATGGAAGCCCCAAAAGTAGTAAGTGCAGTGCTTACTTTGTGCCAGGGATTGCCAGGGCTGAGCCCTGACATCTCCAGGCTTGGCAGTTCATAGACTCGTCACCTCTAAGCTTACCACATCAGTTATGAAAGTTAAAAAAATATTGAATCCTGGTACCTAATTGCTTGAGCCCCAGCACCCCTTTCATTACGAATTAATCACTTAGTCAGCATCATTTTCATCACTGGTACTAGTATGAAAAATGACATCAAGAGTCTGCAAATTGACAGCAAAAATATGCCATTCACTTAATATAGTAAAACAGTCAAGAACCATGGATGGCACGATTTAGCATAGAATCTGCTTTCAATGAAATACCAACCTCAAAGAAAAAACACCCTCTCCTTCCATCTTCAAGCAGCAAGAAGAACTTGTATTTTTCCTTAGAAAAAAAGACTTCTCCTTGAAACATTTGATTGTTGTCTCTGAGCCAGGCTATTGAAATTCATTCTTCCTGAGGCTGAAGACAATACAGCTCATCTGTCATGTGGCTCCCCGGTTCCTAAAGTAGAACAGACCTGAGATGGTATAATCCATGAGTGCTCCACAATCTGCATATACTCCCCATTCACTAGTGTAATAATTTCAAAGCACTGAGTTGGCCCATGCTATCTCCGGAACCAAACCATTTCATAGAATCATAGAATATCAGGGTTGGAAGGGACCCCAGAAGGTCATCTAGTCCAACCCCCTGCTCAAAGCAGGACCAATTCCCAGTTAAATCATCCCAGCCAGGGCTTTGTCAAGCCTGACCTTAAAAACCTCTAAGGAAGGAGATTCTACCACCTCCCTAGGTAACGCATTCCAGTGTTTCACCACCCTCTTAGTGAAAAAGTTTTTCCTAATATCCAATCTAAACCTCCCCCACTGCAACTTGAATTTGTCCCTTCATGCATTGCCATGGGACCTTAATTCTACTGTCAGATGACATGCCAGGTAAGAATATCAGGAGCCCTCTTGGCTGAAGATCCTAAGCTATGGAGAAAAGGATGTGCTCAATCTTGCCTCATTTGAGAGAGTACTGCAACACACATTTCTTCACAAAGGCCTTCAAAGTGAAAGTGAAAGAAGCACCCAACCATGTTCTTTTGCAATATTGTTCCAAAGATAGCAACCAGTGACAAGTTCAAGAGAAAGACTTTGGAAGTATTGTTTAGCCCTGCTTTGGACGGAACTTGCTGTGGTTCTTAATCATGCAATATGCGGTGCTTTAGAAACACTTATAGGCATAATTATTTACCAATTAGCAGTTTTACATTTCTTGCCCTTTACTTATAAAAGATTTTTTTAATAGAAAACACCTATTTACTCAGTGAAACTCACAGACACAAAATATTACCAAGACTAATAGTTTAGCATGTACCAGATTCAAAGGTACAATAGGACTTTCAGGAGTTGGGAATATACCATTATCTCTTTTTGTTTGTGAGCGAAGCCTATTTTCTCCCCCCACATCTTTGTTTTTAAATAAATTTATGCTTATGGTGGGGAGGCTGATTAGAATAGCAAAGGAAATAGTGTATGTCTTGGGACACAGTTGCCTTTTTAGAGCCCCAGAAGATTCAACAGTTCACATCTTCTCATCCTTGGCATAGCTTCAGAACAGATGTTTAAAAAAAAAAATGAATACATATCAAGCTTTCAATTACAAACATTTGTGTCCAATAGTGTGTCTTTGAAATGTTTAATGATTTTTTTTAATTGCAAACAATCCTCTTCAGCCTTGAATGGCCTTTGAAATATTTCATACTTTACTATATTTCTGCCAAAGACTTGCTCTTAAGCATTATTTTCTCTCAGCTATGCAAACTTTAAACATTCAGAATGGATAGAATATTCTACATTTCCTCTTCAAAGAGCCTTGTGTAAGACTGCCAAAAGCCAATTCTTGTTTTAAATAGCTGCCTACATACATGGTTCACTTATTTCATGAACACATTTCCCCCCCCCCCCCCCAGACTAGGCTGCTAAAATAAATGATTATGTTCCTAATTAAATGATAAAATAGCCCCAAAATGTAAGTTAAATTTGAGTTTGGGAGTTGAGGCCACCAAAGCCTATGCCTGTGTTTCTCTCTATCTCAGTAAGTATATAGCTTTAGCTATTGTGGCAAAGTACCTTGTTCTCCACAGCAGACTCAGTCCTTGTTAGCCTTGGAGACACCAGCTTGGGCAAGGCAAATCCTTACAAGTAGCACAGGGTCCAGTTATTCCTTTCCCTGATCGGTCCCTTGTGCTTGCTTGCTTGCTTTCCCTTCCAGGAAGGGAGGCTGCACTCCCTCCCCAGAAGGGTTCAGTGTCTTGCTGCCCTTAGCCTACTAGCAGCTTCCCTACTTCTCCCTCTCCCACCCCCACCTTCTCCTTCTCCCATGCCTGGGAGGGTTTTAAAAAGGACTCCAGCAGTTGGAGCCAGCTGAACCTAATTAGCTCCCTAGCAACCCCTTTTCCTGCTGAACCTTATTTCCCCCTGGTTCTCCTCAGTGGACAGGGAGAGGCCTTTTAATCCCCTGGGACTAATTACTACCCCTCCCTTTTTTGTAGCTCTTTGTCCTAGGTTTACCACACTATTTATTATGCAAACACTAAAGGTCACATCTTCAACTGCTGTAAAGTGGTATAGCTCCATTGACTTCATTAATAATGCTGCCAGATCAGTCACTGGCAGGGACTGAACTTGGCAACTCTGGATCTAAATATACGCATCTCTACTACTTGAGCTAAAAGCCTCTGCTGAACCGCATATAGAAGCATTATTATAAATGTTAACCTGTATGATGTTGTCAAGGTTCCTCCCCCACTCTGAACTCTAGGGTACAGATGTGGGGACCTGCATGAAAAACCTCCTAAGCTTATCTTTACCAGCTTAGGTCAAAACTTCCCCAAGGAACAAAATAGTCCACCCTTTGTCCTTGGATTGGCCGCTACCACCACCAAACTAATACTGGTTACTGGGGAAGAGCTGTTTGGACGCGTCCTTCCCCCCAAAATACTTCCCAAAACCTTGCACCCCACTTCCTGGACAAGGTTTGGTAAAAAGCCTCACCAATTTGCCTAGGTGACTACAGACCCAGACCCTTGGATCTTAAGAACAATGAACAATCCTCCCAACACTTGCACCCCCCCTTTCCTGGGAAATGTTGGATAAAAAGCCTCACCAATTTGCATAGGTGACCACAGACCCAAACCCTTGGATCTGAGAACAATGAAAAAGCATTCAGTTTTCTTACAAGGAGACTTTTAATAAAAATAGAAGCAAATAGAAATAAAGAAATCCCCCCTGTAAAATCAGGATAGTAGATACCTTACAGGGTAATTAGATTCAAAACATAGAGAACCCCTCTAGGCAAAACTTTAAGTTACAAAAATGACACACAGACAGAAATAGTTATTCTATTCAGCACAGTTCTTTTCTCAGCCATTTAAAGAAATCATAATCTAACACGTACCTAGCTAGATTACTTACTAAAAGTTCTAAGACTCCATTCCTGGTCTATCCCCCGCAAAGACAGAATATAGACAGACACACAGACCCTTTGTTTCTCTCCCTCCTCCTAGCTTTTGAAAGTATCTTGTCTCCTCATTGGTCATTTTGGTCAGGTGCCAGCGAGGTTACCTTTAGCTTCTTAACCCTTTACAGGTGAGAGGATTTTTTTCTCTGGCCAGAAGGGATTTTAAAGGGGTTTACCCTTCCCTTTATATTTATGACAGATGTGCTGTGGGCAGCGCCGTCCTTAGGAGGGTGCGGGGCCCATGGCAGAGGTGTTGAATCCGTCACTTCCAGGACTGACTGGTCACTTCCGGGACTGACTGTGCCAGCTAATTGCACTTGCCTGAGGGGCCCCCCAAAGTGGAGGGCCCGGAGAGGTCGCCCCAATTTGCCATACCCAAGGGATGGCTCTTGTTGTGGGTTGCAGAAGCTCTTGATGAGCTTTCCTTGCCAGGGCAGCATATAACCTATAGTAGCTGAGTGTAGAGCTTTGTCTCTACTTGTGGCTAGTTACATATATATATATATGCACACATATGTTCATATTTATCAAGACATCAGAAAAGGATATTGAAAGCACAATTTTTAATAGGTAGTATATCACTACATCATCCCTTAATTAGACGCTATACAACAGATGGTTCTATATTTCATAGGGAATATACTCTATTGGTCTTCCCGAACATGTTTCACTCTCATTAATCAAAGTAATTTACTATATTTTGTTTTTAAACTCTTTTTACATGACTCAACAGATTTGAACATCTGAGTCATATATGGGCCCTAGTGTTGAAGCATTATGATCAACTCTGCATGACAATGTGAAGCAGTTTACAGTAAATGACATCTACAGTCACTCTAGCAGTCAGCCAACATTAAGAACATATTTGGGGGCATGTCATAATTGCTCAGCATTTGACATGAAAGCACAAAGTTCTCTTGGAGACCAGAATCAGATGTTTATTAGTGTCACAACAGTGTGTAACAATGTGACTTTGTTTATTCCAGACGTGCCTTTGTACTTTACCCGTATTACACAGTGTACTTGACAATGCTGAACCTAACATTTTGCCTGACTACAACTGTAAAATGTTTAAATCGCAGGCCTTTGCTGTTAGAAAATGAAAGAAAAGCAATGTGTCTGATGCTGGCCTAATGAAGTACAGGACTTCTTTGGGGAATAAAGATGTGATAATTCCTATAACTAAAAGTATTCCATGTAAATTGTCAGCTATTAATATTAAAGAAATAACTAATGAATAACTGCATGCAAGATTGCATGGAGATTAGCAGTAAAATATTTAATATCAGCTGATGTTATCAATCATTTCCCAATGTAATTACCTACATTGTTGAATAGAAAATTACCTTTAAAACCATGTTTCAATTTATTAACTATTAATTATTACAGATAACTTGTAAAACATGATTGTTAACATATACCATTTTCTAGAGTTTCACTTTCACAATTACTAGAAGAATTACACTCTGTAGATATTTTATTATATTAATTCCCTTTCCACAATACTTCATAAGAGAAAGAAAAGCTCATTTGAACCAATATCCATGCAATTAGTTATCTTTGTCTCTACCCCATCTTTCTGATTTGTTTTATTTCTTGCCATAATTCTTAATGCCCGTCTCATGTAGAAGAAATCTAAATATCTCTTAACCATTTAAATTATTTAATTCACTTGTGCCCCAGTGATTGATTCTGTACCCCAACAAAGAATTATGTATCAGAAATTTAGACTTGAGAAGGACTCAATATTAATTTTGTGCCTTCCTGGTTGTTCCTAAAGATAGAAGGCTGTAGGTGATGTCTTTGAGCTCCTGGAATGGGGCAATGTGAAGGTGAATAACTAAAAAGAAACTGAAGGGATATTGTACCTAATCCTGGTTCATATGCTCCACGGGTCTGAAAATAAACTCATAGAAGAAGACCTGCTAAGTAGCTGTTCATTACTTAAGCCTGAATGCAAGCTCCATGGAAGTGGTGCTTCAGTTTGTCCAACACCATGAATTATAATGAACATTTGGTAAACAAAGGAAATTGGGTTACTACTATTCAGAAGTATCAAGGTTGCATTGTATCTGTAGGATTTATTCTAGACTGAAGGAACAAATCTCATTCTCTGAGAGAAAATCCACATTTAAGTTGTTAGTATCTAGCCATGATTAATATGGCATGGCATACAGCACCTGCCATAGAGCTGGTGTAGTTATTCATACCAAGAGCCACAACATTTTCTACTGGAGGAGAATCTTATAAAGAATCATAGACTATCAGGGTTGGAAGAGACCTCAGGAGGTCATCTAGTCCAACCCCCTGCTCAAAGCAGGACCAATCCCCAACTAAATCATCCCAGCCAGGGCTTTGTCAAGCCTCTCTGATACTAGTGCCATTGAATCTGAGATACCCAATAGATCCTCTTTAGAAGTTACTGGCAATAGTTATCTCATCCATAGATATTATAGCAATGCCAGGTCTACGTGTGATGCCTACCATCCTGGCTGACACTAGGGAGTGAACAAGAGACCTCAAAAGCTTAGACCATAAGACTACCACTTGAGCTAAGGAGTCAGGTCTGTAGCTGAGATTGTAATGGTCTCACATCCTTTGTGGAACAGACACAGAGTGGGACTCCTAATACACACTGACTAGTGAGTTACATATACATGTCCACAGATTTCTGTTCTTGATTCCAAAGGTCACCTCCCTGGAAACTAATACAAAGATAAAGATGCCTTTCTAAATCAAATCTCTCAAAAGGTAAACACAGATGGACAAACTCATTCAAAGTCTGCCAGTAGTGGAACCAAAGATACATTATTTTTATGAAAAAAGAAAAGGAGTATTGTGGCACCTTAGAGACTAAGCAATTTATTTGAGCATAAGCTTTCGTCAGCTACAGCTCACTTCATCGGATGCATACTGTGGAAAGTGTAGAAGATCTTTTTATATACACAAAGCATGAAAAAATACCTCCCCGCACCTCACCCTCCTGCTGGTAATAGCTTATCTAAAGTGATCACTCTCCTTACAATGTGTATTATAATCAAGTTGAGCCATTTCCAGCACAAATCCAGGTTTGAGGAATTCCACCATGATTTCAACAATTTCCATCCCACCATCAACCTCAGGCTGGTCCAGTCCACACAAGAGATCCACTTCCTGGACACTACAGTGCTAATAAATGATGGTCACATAAACACCACCCTATACCGGAAAACTACTGACCACTATTCCTACCTACATGCCTCCAGCTTTCACCCTGACCACACCACACGATCCATCGTCTACAGCCAAGCTCTGCGATACAACCGCATTTGCTCCAACCCCTCAGACAGAGACAAACACCTACAAGATCTCTATCAAGCATTCTTACAACTACAATACCCACCTGCGGAAGTGAAGAAACAGATTGATAGAGCCAGAAGAGTTCCCAGAAGTCACCTACTACAGGACAGGCCTAACAAAGAAAATAACAGAATGCCACTAGCCGTCACCTTCAGCCCCCAAGTAAAACCCTTCGAACGCATTATTAAGGATCTACAACCTATCCTGAAGGACGACACAACACTCTCACAAATCTTGGGAGACAGGCCAGTCCTTGCCTACAGACAGCCCCCCAACCTGAAGCAAATACTCACCAGCAACCACATACCACACAACAAAACCACTAACCCAGGAAACTATCCTTGCAACAAAGCCCGTTGCCAACTGTGCCCACATATCTATTCAGGGGCCACCATCACAGGGCCTAATAACATCAGCCACACTATCAGAGGCTCGTTCACCTGCACATCCACCAATGTGATCTATGCCATCATGTGCCAGCAATGCCCCTCTGCCATGTACACTGGTCAAACTGGACAGTCTCTACGTAAAAGAATAAATGGACACAAATCAGATGTCAAGAATTATAACATTCATAAACCAGTCGGATAACACTTCAATCTCTCTGGTCACATGATTGCAGACATGAAAGTTGCGGTATTACAACAAAAAAACTTGAAATCCAGACTCCAGCGAGAAACTGTTGAATTGGAATTCATTTGCAAATTGGATACAATTAACTTAGGCTTGAACAGAGATTGGGAGTGGCTAAGTCATTATGCAAGGTAACCTATTTCCCCTTGTTTTTTCCTACCCCCCCCCCCCCCCCCCCCAAGATGTTCTTGTTAAACCCTGGATTTGTGCTGGAAATGGCCCACCTTGATTATCATACACATTGTAAGGAGAGTGGTCACTTTAGATAAGCTATTACCAGCGGGAGAGTGGGGTGGGGGGAGGTATTTTTTCATGCTCTGTGTGTATAAAAAGATCTTCTACGCTTTCCACAGTATGCATCCGATGAAGTGAGCTGTAGCTCACGAAAGCTTATGCTCAAATAAATTGGTTAGTCTCTAAGGTGCCACAAGTACTCCTTTTCTTTTTGCAAATACAAACTAACACGTCTGTTACTCTGAAACCTGTCATTATTTTTATGTTAGTCATCTTCCTCTGTGTCTGTGAACATACTCCTAGGTAATCTGAGTTCCAAAGTCAGCCAAGGAGTACAAAATGAGCACCAACTGATTGGATCTTAGGGTATGTCTACACTGTACACTTAAGCTCAGATCTCTGGGACCCAGACTTGGGGACTCAGTGTTTCCAACCCCATACTCGAGCGTCCAAGCTGCATAGTAAATCTGGGTTTACAGCTGCTGAACCCACGTCTCACAGCTGTGCTAATGCATCCATACTGCATCCATCTGTGGCTTGACCTGCAACCACACTGCAAAATGACAGGGCATGGGCATGAGTCACAGTGGGATTTGGGCTCTGACCCACCTGGCAATAGGATTATAGGAGCTCGGCTCTGAGTTCTTACTTATCCAAGTCAGACTAATTTCTGTGTGGATGGAAGGCGGGTTTGGGCTCACACCTGAGTCAGAACCCAGGTTTATTGTGCTGTGTAGACATGCCCTGAGAGTCTAGGCATTGTAGTTAGAAATTTCCCAAATGTAATGTGTGAATTTTTTCATATATTAGAAAAAACGTTTATGCGTTTGACACACAAATATAACAAACTCCTTATATGAGGATAGGGATCTGTGACTACCGATTGATTATTAAAGGCACTTCTGTCATGCCTGTTATTGAGATCATACAGAATGCAGATGTACAGGTCTGGAACACAAGCAGTGGATTTTAGCTTATCTTTGTGATTCAAAGTAAATAGACCGATTTTGATCTAGTTGCTCTGATTAATCACAAGGAACATCCAGAAGGAACTTCATTACATTTATTACACTACAAGCATATTCAGGGGGGAGTGTTCTTACCTGCCCTCCAAGGCATCCTAAGTCCATCCACAGACAGATATTCAGTTGTTTATCGGATACAAGATATGTCATAGGGTCATGACTTACTTACTGTATTAAACCCCAGGACTGATGCATAATAGGGGATCAAGCCCATAGTCACACCTTCAATGGTGCTGAATTACTGGTTCTGGGAAGAAAATGCACAGATGTTGTAGTTATAATGTATACAAATTACAGGTTAATCAAATTAAACTTTGTAGGCTGAAAAAAATAGCCTCCAGTCATTATTCCTTAAAGAAAGAAAAATCCACAGGGCACACTCTCAGTTTACATTCCAGTATTAACAGAAACATTTTAGAAGAATCAGACCTCAAAGTAATAAACACATAAAAAAACACAGTATAAAACCACATCACACAATTGTTTTGATTTATATTGGTAGCATAGATAGAACTACCTCAGGGAATTTACAGTGCAATTCAAGTGGAAAAAAGATAAGTCTCAAAATTTGGTTTCAGTACAGTTTGCTACAGAGAAGTCTCACTCAAGAGGGTCATAAACTGACTTTAATGGAAGTTAGTAATTTGCCTGCTGCATGTTGAGTCACCTAATTGTTGTTTATGTTGATGTAATTGCTATGATAAAAGTAGTAAAATGGACTAAACCAGATTTTCAGAGCTGTAGAATGATACCCTCATTAAATTAAGAGATGATCGCTAAATTCACTCTGATTGGCTATTAGGACATTTTCTAATGTTAATTCTGCATAATAAAACATGTTTTACTTCATGTAAGAGACAACACAAGCAGAACAATGCCAAGAAATGAACAGAGCTATTTGAAGTCTGATTAACACTGATGTATTTTTCTTCATTATTTTCTGATTTCTTTTTTTCATATTTTTGGTCCTTTATAGGTCATTTTATAATTGAACAGATCAGAATAGGAAATCACCTAATGGCAACTGGGAGTCAGGACGCATTAGTTCTATTCCCAGGTCTTCCACTGGCTCATCCCATTACCTTGCACAAGTCACTGGATCTCTCTATACCTCCATTTCCACATCTATAAAAGAAGGATAAGAGTAATTACTCACCTACTTCAAAGCGATGTTCTGAGTATAAAAATTACTTTTCACTTATTTAGCGATTACCATCTGAAGATCATAACATGCGGTACTAATATTAATGAAGCAAGCCTGAATATACCCTGTGAGTAAGTAGTAGTATTTCCCTGGGGAGACGGACATACAGAGAAGGTAAAACTGCAGTTTTTAAATCTGTGTACGTAAAGGTTGGCATATAAATCCATATGCAGGAATCTAAGTATGATTTTGATTTTCAAAAGATACTTAGCACCTATCACTCCCATTTTGCACCCAAGTTTGCTACCTACAGCTGTCATTTCATTGAACCTAAGCCACAATGAAGTTTGTTGTCAGTTTTGGACATAGTTCTGATGCACTCTCATGTACTGAAGCTGTTGATAGGCCTTCTTTCCTCCTTCAAAGACACATCTGAAAAAAGAGAAGACTGTGTGGCAAAGAGAAATAACAAAAACCTTCTAGTGCTGAGAATACTGAGGAAGCACTGATGTACTGAGGGGACTGCTCAACACGAGTCCCCTGGAAGGAAGGCCTGAAGGGATTTCAGCAGGGATGCATTGAAAAGAAGCAGCAAGGTTGGGGCAGATGCTCAAACTTCAGGACAGGCATTAATATACCAAGAAAAAAATAAACACCAGTTCAGATGCTGCAGTAGATGCTGAGATGGAGGATACAGAAGGCTTTGAAACACTCAGAAACAACTGCCAAAATGCTACAAAAATGCACTGGAACTTTAAAGGTAAAAGCTTCACAATTGAGGGAACTGACTGGACTGATTGCAAGGTAGGCTAACGGATACACACAAGGATCAGGTGGAAGAGCTGGAGAGACACAAAGAAATTGTGAAAGTGAGCTCTTCAACCATCCTTGGCCAAGAAAGAGCTGATCAGAATGTTTTGTGGTCAGTATTTACATCTGACGGTGATGGTATGTGATGGTCAGAAGAGCTGAGTGATTTTTTTTTTCAGTGAACAATTTATTCACTGAAAAATGGAGTTCTGTCAAATTGAAACTATTCACAAATTCATGTCAACATTGCTGAATTGCATTGTCATCCATAGTGGCAATTCATAGCTATCCATAATGAAAATTATTAGTCATGGGTCCAGGGACAGAAAGTGGGAATGACTTTTAGACAGGTGGTTGGTCAGAACACTCACCTAAGATGTGGGAGTCCCAAATTCAAGTCCCTGCTCCAATGACTCTTTAAGTATTTATACAAGGTAGCACAGCTTCAGGAGGAGACACTGAAAGAAACCATTCCAGAATATCTCATAATCCTAGGGCACCTTCCTGCAATTTGGGAGACCCACATTCTTCACATTCCTTCTCTACAAAAGGCAGAAGAGGGAATTGAACTTGAGTCTCCAACATCTCACAGAGCTAAAGATGATGAGGAAGGCCCTCCTTTCCTGCCCTCTGTTGTTTTGCAAATCTTGCCTTCCTTTCCTTTTGTCAAAATACACAAAATCAAAATGCAAAATTTCAAATCGGGTTTAAATGAAACATTTCCTTTTGACCCAACTTGAATTTTTATGGCTTTTCAGCTTGACAAAAATATTGAAAAAGTTGCTTTTCAGTTTGACCTGAAACCAAACCATTTTTAATTTCTTTTATTTTTCAGAATTGCCAGAAAAATGAAAAAAAAAATCTCGATTGGCCAGTAGAAAGCATGAGTTGGCTCTTTGTGAACAATGGACTTGGGTTCAAAACTGAGAGAGTTCCTCCAGTTTCACAAAAAAACCCAAAAGTGAGAATCCTGGCAGCTGGTGGCTTCATAAAAAAAGATACAATACAATACAATACAATGCAATGCAATAAACATGTTTCAGGCCAACTTAACTTATCAATATGAAAAACTGATACAAAACAACACAAATGCATAATTACCAAGGCCAATATGTACTAAACCAAAGCAACTAAAGGCTTTTATTACTCTGCTATTGACCTGTGTCATCCTGTGCCACAAATCCCACTCCTTGCCATTTACTAATGATTTACATCATATATTATTTCTGCACTGTGGGAGAAGCTTCCTTGGTCTTGGGTTATGAAAATATGGCCTGGTGTTCACTTCCCTCACTCATGGGGGAAAGGGAATTAATTAATTAGTGTGTATCTGTGTAGGCATGTGTCTGTAATTGTAAATAAGGAATGCAGTACACCCCTTGTTACTTCTGCCAGCAGGATCCTAGACTTTAGGATCCTGGAAAGAAAACTGGATATTATATAAGTCCTTTGTATTCATTAATATAAGAATCACTGAAACATGTTGCTGTGGGAATTGGTGGTGGTTTTCATGATGAAGGCTTGCTGAATCAGCCCAGAATTCAATTCATTTCATTCTACTGAGGTGTACTCTCTTAACCTCTCTTTTTGAAAGGTTCACTTAGCACTAGTCTCAGTATGTGAATAACTCCAGGTTTTTTTTTCCTATCCTATGAATCAAATTCTTTCCTCAGTCACATCTGGGCAGCTCCCTTGAAAACAATAGAGTTGCAGAAGTATAAATTATAAGCATGGTTTGCAATTCTGTAGCATGCAAGTACAAGGCATTTTAAACTAATGTCAAATTGACTCCAAACACAACACCAGCTTCAAAATTTACCATCAGATAAAATCTTGAAATAATATAAAATGTTTCATGTTTTGTTGCATATATTTATTATTAATTATTATTAGTATTATTATTTATTAGCAGTTACAGGGTACTCATCACCATGGCATCTAGGCTCATAATTTAAGGGGGGAGCATATAACATTACCCAAACTTAACTAGCAAATTCTTTGTGACATTCTACCCACTCTTCTCCTGAAGCACTGAGCTTGTCAAAGACAGAGGGGAAAAAAAACAACCAGCAGAAACAGAGCTCTGGGCAATCCTGCTTTTAACTCCAATTCAAAAAACATTCTAGAGTCTAAACATGACCAAGACATCCTTCACCTGAGCATCAGAATGATCCACAGCAACTAAATCCAAACAAACAAAAAAAAGAGAGAAGATAACTGGATTTAAAGGTATTGATCTCTCCTTACATAAATCCTTATGTATATACTTACATTTATGTGGCCAGCAAAGATCAGTAATAGAGAACAGAGAAAAAAACCTCCCTATATAAATTAGGTGCTTTCCACGCACATCTGGGAAAATATGTCTTATATAATTTAAATAAATTATAAAATACCAGAATGTTTGACATCTGATGGTCCATTTTCTTTGAAAAAAGCACTTAATTGTTAATATTAGATTCAATAAACAAGTATAACAAAAAAGGGCACTAGAATCAGAATGAAAGAACATGAAAGGCATGATGTTGACAGTATTAATACCAAATCTGATAGAGCATAGCAGTTTTGGAAACATAAAACATGTTGAAAACATCATAATTATAACTGATTAGAGACCAAAGAGATATGTGCAATAAAAGCAAACATAAAAGCAATCAGATAAGACACATTAAAAGGGAATTTTGCTGTAAACATGAAAGATAGCTAAGGGATAATATTTTGCTGACATTATTCAATTAAAATAAAATGATATTTTATGACATTGATCTTTGTTATTTGTTTACTTCACTTGTTTGGGATTAGCTTTCAAGGTTCACTTACAAAATTCTAACACTGTGTAAAGGGAAATGTTATACCAATGGCTTATACATGGCACAAAGTCCTGAAAACACTCTGAGGACACTGCTTTTCACTTTGTAGCAGATCAAACTGTGTTATTCTCCAATCATCCTCATAGCAACAATATAGGGATGTCTAAATATAAACAAATTCTGTGCAAATAGAAGGTAGTGCAAACCTATCTCACACAAATGTGCTTAGTCAGGTTATCTATCCTATTCTCATAAAGGAGTTATTCCCTGGGCGCTGCTGCTCTAGGAACTGATTTTGCAAGCTGCTCCACATTAGTGGACCCTTGCACCCAGTCAGAGGTACACTAACTTCAACAGGAAACTACACGGGCCCAGAGGTCCACCCACATAAGCAGCTTGAAGAATACGGACACTCGTCTCTTCCCTGGTGACAGTACCGACAGCAGGAACCATACTGTCAATGACAGAGCCTCCTCATATTTGGGTAGTAGCAATCATCAGGAGCAAAATCATCCTGAGGTCAGGATGTTAAATAAGTTGCCATGGAAACTGGGAGGGGTCAGTCCCTGTATGAGACTAGGGCTTCTTTTCCATGCTGATCCTGGGGATCTCCAACCTCTCCCTTTTCAGAAGGGAAGGTGTAAATATGCATTTTGCTTTAATGTTATGTCTGTGTTCCAGAAACCATGACAAAGGGTGAGTTAGGACTTCTGCCACAGATAGAAAGATCGTCTTTAGTTTCATACCCTTGTAACTTCTGCTTCTGAAATAGTTTCATTAGCTTATATATTTTTTTGCTTGGGATATTTGGAAATTTTCTAAAATATACCAAAGACAGACAATAAGCTTTGTGTTACTTTTTATTCTTATTGTACAAGTGGGAGTAATGATGCTGGATTCCATGAGAACTTTGTATATAAAAATCAGCTCTTGCAGGACCTCTTTGATAGTTGAGTTCAGGCTGCACGTTAGGGCCTGATTTCAGGGCTTTGCTGTAATGGATGCACCTACTCAGAAACAGTCAGAGTGGAAGATGGTTGATCAATTCAAGATATCATTGGGCCAAGTGCTTTCACATCTTGTTGGAATTAGGAACTTTGCTGTGATTTTTTTTCTCATACCTTTATGGCACAGAGCCTTTGTGTCCACCTGAGACTCAATGGCTACTTGAGAATCTTCCTAGGATCTCAACGTTGGATGTGGAAAGACTTGAACATGAGTTGACATTCTCAGAATTGACTTCTGCCTTAAATGGCTTTGCTCCAGGCAAGGCACCTGGTATTGACAGTTTGCCTGTTGTGTTTTATAAGGTCTTTGTTCGGCCTAACTTGCTCCAGATTTTTCAGGAGAGCATAAGAAACTATATATAGCCACTCAGTTGTCATAGGGCTGTTCTTACCCATTGCCTAAGAAGGGAGACCCCTGCTTTTCTTCAAGCATAAGCATTTTTCAAAGACCTTAGCAAATAGACTGGAAACTGTGATTGGTTCAGCCATGCATCCCGATCTGACCTATTGAGTCCCCAAAAGGTCCATTTTTGATAAACTTTTTCTATTGCAGGTTGTGATCGCAGCCTCAAAAATGTTTGATTTGCACATTGGGTTGATCAAGCAAAGGATTTTGATCATGTAGATTGTGGATTTTTGTTTTGGGGTCCATGCTTGTCTCCTGAATTCAGTTAGTCTATAACCACATATATATGTATATATATGTAGCCAGGTCAGTCCCAGGACATTAGAGAGACAAGGTAGATGAGGTAATATCTTAGAAGAATCATAGAAGATTAGAGTTGGAAGAGACCTCAGGAGGTCCCAACCCCCTGCTCAAACCAGGATCAACCCCAACTAAATCATCCCAGCCAGGGCTTTATCAAGCCAGGCCTTAAAAACTTCTAAGGATGGAGGTTCCACCACGTCCCTCGGTAACCCATTCCAGTGCTTCACCACCCTCCTAGTGCCCCAGCCCCCTAATAATTTTTGTTGCCCTCCATTGGACTCTCTCGAATTTGTCCACATCCTTTCTGTAGTGGGGGGCCCAAAATTGGATGCAGTATTCCAGGTGTGACATCACCAGTGCCAAATAGAGGGGAATAATCACTTCCCTTGATCTGCTGGCAGTGCTCCTACTTGTATTGGACCAACTTGTGTTGGTGAGAGAGACAAGCTTTGGAGCCACACAGAGGTTGTCTTAAGGTCAATGGCTCTCTCTGGCTTGAAATCTTGTCTCTCTTACTAACATACGTTTGTCCAATAAAATATATTACCTCATCCACCTTCAGTCTCTAACAATATATATATATATATAGTCTATTTAAGGTGAATGGGATTTTGAACACCACCCTTCCAGTCTGTAGGGGAATTAGGCAGAGTTGTTCCCTGTCTTGGTTATGCATACTCTACAGAACCTTTGTTATGCATGTTGCAAAAGCACCTTTCTGGCCTCTGTGCTTGTTCTAGCTTGTACCAGTGTGAAAGTCTCTACATGCTGAGGTAACTGCGTTTATTGTTCCTGATTGTGAGGTCCAGGCTTTGACTGAATGTCAGCATTCTTTTGAAAAGGCTTCTTCAGCTCACATAATTGAGGGAACAGTGACTTGAGGGGCTTGAGTGGTCTCCTGCCTTCCAACTTTTCCAGGTGGCTATCATGGAGCTGAACTGGCTTTAAAGCATTGGGAATTATGTTGGGACCAGATGATATTTTGGGTCAGAATTGTAAGGAAGTTATGGAAAAGTTGGAGGTGAGGTTGCAAAGGTGGAAGTGACGACTCCTTTTGAGAGTCAATGTTACTCATTAATAATTTAATTTCCTCTGTCTTGTGGCTCAAATGTATTGTTTTGGACCTGTGACACTACACCCCATATTCACCACTGCCATATAATTATGATATGTTTTGTACAAAGTATGCCATGTGGGGTATCATTCTAAAAGACTTGATTTACTAGACATTAATATCTCATTCGATTTTATGTGCTATCATTGTATATGAAGTTATGAAGTTTGGCTATGTATGTGCTACTGAAATATGTTGTGAGGTTGAGAACACCCACAAGCAGCCTTTCAGGTACAACAATAAAGAGGCCAATGTTAATGGCTTACTGAAGTAATGCACACAAGCACAAGGATTACCCCAGGAATTGTGCACAATAGAAACCTCTCAGAGATAGCACTACACAATGGGAACTGTTTGACCCAGGTCACAGTAAAACAGCTGTCCAGCAAGATGGAAGAAGATATAAAAGGGGGAAATGACATCATGACTGGACCTCACCCTCCCTACAACAGGAGTTGGCAACCTTCGACACGCGGCCCATCAGGGTAATCTGCTGGCAGGCCATGAGACATTTTGTTTATGTTGACGGCTCCCAGTGGCCACGGTTCACTGTTCCCAGCCAATGGGATCTGCAGGAAGCTTTCTTTTGACATTTTCTAGGATGGCGTCATTGGCTGAGGCACAGTATTTTATATCTGCCAGTTGTGGAAGGGGATCAAGGTCTCATTGATGTTTTGAGCAGAGTTGCGGCTTTTTTGGTTACAGTCTCTGCCGCAGCTGCTGTTTGTGGATGAGTAAACTGGAAGCAACTGGCCTTTGCTTTTCTTTAGCTAGTAGGGCATTTGCATTTTGATTGGGAACTTTTTTTGTTGGACTATGCATGCTTTAGTTTTGAGGTGTTACCAAATTTTTATCAAAAGCTTTTTAATAATGGTTGGAGATATTTTAAGCTGAGGCTGCCAGACAGGGCTGCTTGCTTAATCCCTTCTTTATAAAACTGCCACAAGGATTCCCAGTCTTATTTCTATGGATGTGTCTACAATGCAATTAAACTCCCACAGCTGGCCTGAGTCAGCTGACTTGGTCTCGTGGGTTCCAGGCTACAGGACTGTTTAACTGAAGAGTAGATGTTCGGGCTCTGAGTGATGTTACCCAGGCTTCTTTCAACCCAAAGCTCTTGGTAACTTTTACTCTGTGCGAGGTGCTATCAGGAAATAAATCAGGGGAGACACGGCTGTCCAATCGATAGATGACTGGCACAAACAGGACAACACAAGAGTGCTTTCACTTAAAGCTAAACTTTACTTAGTCTCAAGCACTTACACTCATCCGCAACAGATTAGTAAAAAAAACCCCAACCCTTGATAATTACCAAAGCTGAGTGTGGCTCTCAAGTGGCAAAATGGCAGCCTTCTGGTGGCCAAATCTTCCATCTGCCAGTAGGGAACACAAGATGTATCCAGAGGGAGAGTCCCACTACCTCGAACTTTTCCCCCTTATTTATACATTAGTAATACAATGACACGTTACTTAAAGAAAACTTGTTAAGCAAGCAGTTTCATTGGTCAAGCAAAAGGTTTCCTTCTGATTATGGTTAACCAGGTGGTTTTTCCCCCCAGAATTTGCACCCCTTCAGGCCCTGGTAGACACATTCCTGAGGGAATATCCTGCTCTTCTAAAATGCATGTATCAGCAACTTCAGCACAATTCTTATCAGGAAAGACATGGGGTCAAGCTACCCTTTCTGTGGCACCCAAAACCCCCTCCCATCCTGCCTTGGTTAAGCTAAGGCTGCTGCATGGCCAATTTATGGCCTGCTGACTTTGCTGCTTTTAGCAATAAGCAATAGTTTATTAAGTTTAAGAAAAGTGGTTTCAGGCACTTTACTGGTTTGCCAAAATCTCCCTGTACAAGTGGAGCCTGGGTTCAGGGACTTTCCTCCCTGCACAGAGTCCCAGAGCCAAGGCTCCAGCCTGAGCCCAAATGTCTATGCCAAAATTAAACAGCTCCTGAGCCTTGTGTGCCACCCATGGGTGTTTAACTGAAGTGTAGGCATTTCCTAGGAGTCTTGTCTCTTTTCTTATTGCAGCAGGTGTAACAAAACTAGTTTATTTAATTGATTTTATGAATTTAATATGGGCTTCAGTGGATGTCTTGGCTGTGAAGCTTGGTTTTCATTCTATTTGCTGGGTTTCTCTCTCTCTCTTTTTTTTTATCAGAGGTGGAATCAGCTCTTCCTAGCAGCATTATTGTTGGTCTGGACAGTTGCATCCTTGAGTGAGACATCTCTGATTATACTAGTGTTTCTATTTTCTTGCCTGTTGCTCCTGCTATGGATTGAAAAGTCTAGCAGCTTACTTGCCTTCAGTGGATCTTCTGAATTTACTTTTAATGGCGTAAGACATAAGTCATTGTATATGCTTGTGGTTATGATTAATCATTTTTGAACACGTGCTGAATATCCTGATAAGGTATGGCGTAGTGAGTTTTGGGTGGCAGACTCCACCCATCCAGCCTTGCAATTATATACAAGCCTCCAACTGCAAAGAAGGTGGTGATTTTCAATAAAGAACTCTTCAAGGGGCTGCTGCCACAAATGTGGTTGTGTATCTTTCCATTCTGGAGGTGTCCATGCCATGTGGCTTGCAACACAGACCTACCAAGCGCCATGCAGCAGAGCTTCCTTTAGCCAGGCAATCCATTCAGGGATACCTCTCTACAATGTCGCCTCAAACCATGTGTTCTATTAGTCAAAATGAGTTTCACAGATGTGTTTTGGTTGGTAACAGAGAAGTAATGGAAGAAATCATTCAAAAGAAGATTTTCTAACAGGAAAACGTATTAGCTTGTGAAATCACTTCCCTAAGGAAGTGCTGGGAGCCCCATCACCTGAGTCATTTAAACTAGACTGAACGGCACACTTTAGAATGTGCTATAGGGAAAAAATCTTGCACTAGCAGAGAACTGGGACAGACAGCCTAGCTGGGTCTTCCTCTTCTCTAATTTATATGATTCTTTGAAACTGTGGTACTTGAGCCCATGACACTGATTGACATAAAACCAAATGGAAGAGTGACCGAAAGAGTTGGAAAGAGGGAATGAGAGATGCTTGGTGTTTGCAAAGGACTTGTAGAAAAGAGACAACAAAGCTGAGATTACAGTAGGGATACAGACAGCAGGCTTAAAATCTTATTTTTTCAGATAAAAGCTCTCTATGTACTTCTCTTTGAGTTTGCTTGTGAATAAGCTTTATATTGTAAATATAATTGTGTTTGAGGAGCTCAGTGTCTTAAGACACTTTAAATATCAAGACTCATGACAAACAGTATTAGCTCGGAATAAGCTGTTGCTCTTTCACTGTTAATTGGGAGTGTTGCAGTATTTAAAATAGTAAGAATGAAACTAGCGCCAATCCTCAGGAGTGAACAAGTGACAAATGGAAATATGCAAATGGGTTTTCTCAAGAGTGCGAAATGTGAAAGCCTGTAAGTTTTTATATAACTTTGGAAGATTAAATGTTAAAATCATGATATATTTAATGCAAGCTTTTAAAGCACAGGAAGGGCTTTTTACAATATTTTAATTCAGAATTGTCATCTTCTAGCATTACAAATGCATTTCCTTTCAGCTGTCTCTATATATAACCTGTCCCCATTCTAACACTTTAAAACAGGTATCTGGCTTGGACAGTACAATTATTTCCTCCTATGATATTTTCAGAGTTTATGAATGTTTTATTAAAGGCTACTTGTTTAATTCAGGCAAATGTGGGAGAAGGAGTAAAGTATTTGACATTGAACAGAAGCAGCAAAGTTTCCTTGACACAGTGGTTAAACAGAATGATTTTTTATAAACCTATGTATGTACATCACATATTCCAAAAGCTGCTCTTCCAGGAAGAAGTAGAATCTGCTGGTGGTTAGCAGCAGCAGTTATACGAATGGGGAACATGGATCAGCATTCACATTGCACTCCCTGTCATTACCCGCCCTGGGCCAGGAAAGCTAATGATTCAACTAGTGGACAAAATTTGGTGATGAATCGTGGTCATGTGACTCCTGAGGCATGTTGTGCATATGCTCAGAAGAAGAAGTTGTATGAATATATATTACTGTAAGCACATTAGTCACTGTAAGCAAATTTTACAACTTCTTGTTGAATGGATGGCCAGTTGCACTTCCCAGTTGCTTTAGAATGGCAGACAATATGTTTTCATTACCGCTGTCCCTTAGCGCCGATACTGAGTTGGACCATACTTCAATTGCATCTTGGATTCTATAAGAGGACCACAGGTAAGGGGTACTAATAGGATGCTCTTTACTGACACATCCCCCAGCCTCTCCAGCCATGCTCCACTTTTGAATGCACTGTACCTTCTCCCTGGGTGAAATGTCTTGCACCACTGCAACTATCAAGCCGGGCAGACTTCAATCAGTGGATACCTGGTGCCCAAATCTAAATCATTATTTCCAAAGGCTACGAGAATTAGGAGAGAAATATTGAAAATAGAGATGGGCCTAATCCTAAACCCTGAATTGAAATGTCCACCCAACCACACTGAAACAAAAGTTTCAGACCTTTACAACTGAATTTAGGGCTAGAATGTCACAGCCTTACTCTGCTGTGCAGGAGAAAAATGTCTGTGACTGTGGGCATAAGAAGAAGAGATCAGGTTACTTGTCTGAAGGACTGGATTTAGGGGCAGTAGACCTGGACTGCTTGGGGTGCAGAGCTTGGGGGGTGCTGGGTTTGGAGTGCTGTTTTTGTTGTTAGTGACAAAAGGGAAAATAGAATGTGTGAAGTAAAATGTTTCAGGTATTCTGTATATGGATTCATTTTTCACTAACCTCCTAGAATGTTCTGGACCTTTATAGACTGTCATGGAACTTTCCAGACTTTCTGAGAACTATATTTTCCTCGAACCTCCTAGAATGTTGTCAGCCAGACCCTTCTGGATATACAAGGAGCGGGGTATTACCAGTCAGTCAGTCAGTCATGAACTGAAGTGAAGAGAAGGCCCAGCTGTGATATTGTGAACCTTATTTTATTGTGTAATTGTGAAAGTGTACTTGTGTTTTAAGAGTGTAAGTAACTAATAAAGGATATATTTAATTAGATGCCATCAATAATAATATAGATAATATATAATATTATAATATAATATAATATAAATAATATATAATAATATAAAAGAAATATTGTTACTTCTTTTGCCATGCTTAACATGTGCTGTTTGATGACTTTCTAAGATTGCGGAACATAGACTTTTGCTCTCCCTACTAATATCTGTTTTATCTACTAATGAAAGATGCCCACAAAGAAGCCTTCAGAAGCTCAGTATAGGAAGTGAAAAGCTCAATTGCAATCTAATTTGCAACTAGCAGCAAATGTGGTGGGAAAATATCTGGAATAGAACAACATAGACTGGGCTTTAGGCAGTAGTGATTGTCCCAGTGCAGGAGAAATTGAGGAATGAAGCTTAAATGATGGAAGTCCAATTACTAAGGAATTAGCAGCTTTACCTGAAGCGAAGGAATGGAAATGTGAGGAAAGTGATGGAGAATCATCCAGTTTTCCTAGGAGCATAAAGAAGACAGATGATAAAGAAGAATGTGGCTCACATGAAAAGAAGAGTAATGACAAAGAAAAATCTGGTTTACACAAAAAAGGAGAGAAATGATAAAGAAGAATCAGCCTCACATGATGACAGAAACAGCTGTGAGAAAAATTGTACACTACAAATCAGTACATCAGATCTTGCTTTATGTCGGCGATCCTAAACTCTGCTGATATTGATCATACAATTTTGAATGGGCCGGGCAAATGTGCATTCCAGTAAGGGAGCAGAAGTGACACTTCTCAAAGTCACGCTGCTCAAAGTCAAGAGTGCTCAAAAATGGTGAGAAACTGAATCAGTGTTGGCTATCGGCTGACAAAGTGTTCTGTTTTTGTTGCAATATATTTTACGAGAGTGCCAATTGTTGCTTGCTCTTTCCAGGTACAATTACTGGCATAACTTAGCTGTTTCTCTGAAGCAACATGAAAAGTCACGCAGCCATTTTATGGCCTACTCCAAATGGATGGAGGTCAATTCCAGACTCAAGCTGAATAAATGCATAGATGCAGAAAACCAGTATATTATTATTGTAGAAAACCAGCATTGGAGAAACATGCTCAAGCATCTGATCTCAATTATCCTCTTCCTTGCAAACAATAATTTGGCTTTCTGGGGCTCATCGGATAAGTTGTTCACTGAACATATTGGTAATTTCCTTGGCTTGGTAGAGTTCCCTGGGGAATATTATGATGTCATGTGTGACCATCTATGTCAAGGAGTTCATAAAGAAGCTATGGACCTTTACTGCAGTAAAACAATTCAAAACAAATTGACTGACCTTATGGCAAGGAAGGTGCTTGATAACATATTGATGAAGCTTGGCAAAGTGAAGCAATAAGCCATAATAATGAATGGCACTCCCAACATTAGTCACAGTGAAAAGATGTCATTTACACTAAGATTTGTTCATGAGGATGGCTGTATCCAAGTAAAGGAACACTTTATCTGTTTCCTGTCTGTGGATGACTCTAGTGGAAAAGGCCTAACAGAACTGTTTATGGATGTTTTGAATTAGAATAAAATAAAGCTTCAGCCAAGGCTATGACAATGACGCGAACATGAAGGGAAGAAACAGTGGCGTCCAGGCAAGGATCCTTGCTCTGAATCCAAGAGCTTTCTTCATGCCTTGTGGCTGCCATTCCCTCAGCCTGGCTTTGTCAGATGCAGCGTCATCTTCTTTAGATTCGGTAGCTCCCTTCGGAGTACTGCAAAGGAGATGCATCCTGTTTTCAGCATCAACTATCAGGTGGAAGATCCTCACAGACAATATTACAAATCTGACTGTGAAGCTGCTATGTGACACTTGCTGGGAGAGCCGCATTGACAGAGTAAGGCCAGCGAGGTACCAAGTGAGTGAGGTTTATGATGCCCTGATGGAACTGGCGCAGTCCAGTAAAGGTGAGGCAAGCATCTGACACGAGGTGCAAAGCCAGATCACTGATTTCAAATGCGAGAAAAGTGACCTTTAGAACGAAAGGACTAGGGTTAACATTCTAAGGCTGTCACCTACTGTAACACTATTTAATACTGGTCCACCCAATGTTGGTGCATAGTTCAATTTATTAATATGTTTCAGTTATTCTTAAAATTAAAATGTTTCTATAGGCTTAGAGGAGTCAGATTTTATTATTTGTTTACATATGGCATGAATAAATACAGATTTACAGACCCTATCAGGCAAATTTATAATCTTACATGACAGGGATAAATCATGCATTCAAATCATGCATCAAAGTCATGAAATGGAGTAGAAATACAATAAAAATAAGATAAAAGTTTAACAAATGGAGGAGGGAGGCGCCGAAGATGCTCCTCGCCTAGGGCACCATTTGGTCTAGGGCCCACCCTGCTTATTTTCCATTCTCTTCTCCAAACAAGTGAGCAGGGAGGATTCAGATACATGCTGGAAGTGCTAGAAGATGTGTCCAGGGTAACTAGCCATGTGCAGAACAGGAATAAATTGTTCTGTGAAAAGACACAGTAACTTAATCATCTCCCAGAACAAGGAAGTGAGGAATACAATTATGAATGGCTGGTCTCTAGTATGCTCCTGGGGTGGAATAGCTATGAGGCAATAGCTTAAGAAAGCTATACTATTTACAGATCTAGGCCTGCTCACTTCAACTAAGAAGAGGAACTGATAAGCTCAGGCCACAAGTGAGTACATGGAGAAACTAAGGGGGTGGAGGGGAAACAGGAACAGGAGTGAACTCAAAGGTTGAAAATGAGGGAACCAGAAGGAGACAAGCGATGGACCAGAGCTGAGAACCACTAGATTAGATCAATGAGGTCTTGGTGTATTATAGCATTAAGGAAGTTGTGTGAGGTCTTGGTGTATTATAGCATTAAGGAAGTTGTGAGGTTTTAGGAATAGGGTGATTTTTGGTTAGAGTCCTTTCACTCTTGATAGTATTTTCCCTTTTGTGATAAGACTGGCCCACCAGGGTTCCTTGTCTTTCTGATCCTACATATGGCGATCAATTAGACCCTGAGCATGTGAGCAAGAACAAGCCAGTCGAGCACCTTAAAGCTATTTATAATTTTTTTCTGACTTGGATACGTTTCTGCAGCCAAAGTCTGTCCTCACTTACACTGGTAAAATGCCATGTTTCAGATGAGGGCTGATTTAGCTCACAAGGCACTTTAACTTCAGCAGTATTGCACTGTCATAATTAAGAACAGATTTGGACCTATTACTTTTAGGGTACGTCTACACTGCACACTTCTTTTGGTGGTGTAAAGCGTACATACTCATATAGCCCCCCCAACACAGCTCTAAATAGCAGTGTAGACCATGAACCCCATGGCTTAGGTGAGTAAAGACATGCCTAAAGAGTCTGAGTATCTAAACAAGTACGTGCCCTACACAGTTCCATACTTGCCCATGCCATGTCTCTACTCTGCTATGTTTAGCAGCATAGTGTCCTGCTGATGGATCTTTTTCCTGCAGCAGGAAATGACTCTGGCAGTGGAGAAAGCTTCCATTGGGGAGAGGCAGTAGAGAAAGGATCTGCCAGCTCCCACTGCTGGACCTTTTCCCCACTGCAGGGAAAGTCTCTGGCAGGGGGGAAAGGCTCCAGCAGCTCCCTGTTGCTGGATCCCTTCCCTACAGTAGGGGAAAATTCCAGCAGTGGAAAGCTGTTGAAACCTTTCACCGCTGCCCAATTCTTTCTCTACATACATAGCTACACACTACAGTGTTTACACAGCTTGTTTCTCACTGCAGTGTAACTACACCTGTGCTGCATGCCGCCAATGCTGGGGTGTAGTGTAGATGTAGCCTTAGTGATGTCAGTTTTCTTCTTCATATATCTACAGCAAATGTGAAGGCACTCAAGTTATTTGTTGATGTGTTTTCAAAACAATTAATTTCTTAAGCCACGTTTAGTGTGGATATTAAAGATGGTGTGTGAGCTAGTGGGAAGGGTTGGTGTAATTTCCTGTACTGAGTGATCATACCCTGAAGGAACTTATGCCACAAGAGGACACATGGGAAGAGCTGTACCACAAAAGGAAACTAAGCTGAAATTCCCCCCAGTTTCTTTTACTCCTTGCTATTGGTTGTTTCCTACTACAACCTGCTCCTATACAGTTTCTTTAGCTGCTTCAATGTCATCAGTAAATTTCCTAAGTGTTACGGAATTCCAGTCAAAATTCCTCTGAGTGTTTCAAAATCAGCTTTTCTGAAATCAAACATTTTATGCTTATTTTTCTGGTACAAAACCTCATCATTATTTCAAACCTAATGATTTTGTATTCACTGGATACTGCATGCTCCTTATCATCAACCATATTTATTATGCTTATCTCAAATCATTGGACTAGAATTGCCTCTAACTATGCAGGCTGTTTAGCAAACTTGCTGTTTAAAAAAAAAAGCAATTCTAGACTCCTTCTAGAAGAACCTCTTTCCTGTTTTTTTGCATAGTTGTTATCCAAATCCATATCAGGGTAATTAAAATCCCCATGATAAAGCTTCAAGCCAAGCTCTTTCAGGCCTGTCTTATCTGGAAGAATATTGGCTTATCTGCTATTTCTAACTACCCAAGAGATCTGTTGCTACATCAGTGAATTACCTGGCTACTTTTATTATCCAAATTTCTATCTAAACTCATTCCAGTGGCAGCCAAAGTATTTATGCCATTTATCCTAGCAGAATACATTTCATCCCTCAACAATACCGCTGAATGTTCCTGCTTTTTTTTTTCCTGGCTATCTCTTTCTTGAATCCTGACATTTTAAATCCTCAGTCACTATATTGGTTTGTTCAAGTGTGGCATTCTAATCACAGCATATCATATGTATAAGCAAAGAACAACAGTAAAAAAACAAATGTTTTGCAGTGAGAGGGATTGGGAAAGACGTAGTGCCCGATTGTGCAACCTTCACATTGGTTAATGAGTAAATGCTGAATAATGTGAGTAATGGTTGTGGATTAAGGCCCTACAAGAACTACTAATAAATATGTATAGCGTTTATAAATGATGACTACATATGTGTTTGGAAGACATAACAGGTTGCAAATATATGAACGGTTTTTCCATTAGAAGACAGAGGAATTATTAAGGGTTCAATCCTGTAAACACTTATGCTTGTTCTCAGCGTTAAGCATGCAAGAAGGCTTATTGATTTTAATATTGCCCCTATTCTCCCCTATGTGACAGACTCCCCAGGCAGATTACATCTCCCATAATGCACAATGGTACCTATTCACTTGAGGCACTGTGGTGTACCATGGGAGTCCTGTGACCACAAGTGCATCATGGGAGATCTAGTCCTGTTAGGCAGTTTGGCATACAACTCCTATGAGTCACTATGGTTGCTCAGTCAAAAGCAGAGATTAACTGTGGAACTGAAACAGAACATTTCATGATTTTCTAAGTTGAAATTCAAAAATTTCAGCAAAATTGAGAAATACCCACTCTAAACAGGTGTAAATGACTAGGAAAAAATTCCATTTAATTATTAGTTGGAAAATTGCACTTAGGCTAATCAACTGCATTTTTTCTTATGACATCATCAGTCTCCAGGAAAGTAGTGCAGCTTATTAATATTCATGAATGCTGACCCTGAAAAATTTATCACTCTTCTGTTCATACAGAGTTTTCTAAGGAATCATATCTACAAAATACACAATGAAGTCTTCTGTTACTTCTATTTCTCTTCTATTAGCTCCAAGTTAATAGATGAGCATATGTTGACATGATCAACGATAACATGATGCAAGCAAACACTGTGATTAATGGTCAAGCTCTAGGAGGTGGTAAAGTAATTTTCTTATCTGGGATCATACATATCCAGCCAAGGAGGCTGCTCTAAAAAAATCAGAAGAAGATTAAGAAGATTAGGGATTGCACACTTAGCCATGGTCCCCTTATAAAATTGTGAAAAAAAACATGGTATCTTGAAATGTATAAAAGATCAACTGGTAAAAAGCTTTTTTTTTCCCCCATCAGGACTTACGGATATGAATTCTAGACAACTAATGCAGCTGACAAGAAGAAAATTGAAGCCTTTTGGATGTGTTGCATGAAAAGACTCTTGCATATCTCCTGGACAGAAAAGGTGACAAACACTGATGTTAGAAATATTATTGGAGAGAAGCAGACTCTATTCTTGGAAATCAAGAGGCGTAAACATATGTACTTTGGTCACATCAGACGTAGAGATGGAAATAACCTTGAAAGAGATATCATGAAAAGAATAGTGATGGGTCATTGTTGTAGGAGACTACCAGCAAAGAGATAGATGGTGTGTGGCAGATTTTTGGGAGGCTAGCTGCTGAGTGTGTGAAGGTAGTGAGGGATTGAGATAGCTTCCAAAAATTCTGCTATAATGTCACCAGTGTTCAGTCATGAATAATTAGAGTTTACTTAGTTACTTAGCGATCAAGAGAGTAGAGCTAGTCATGAATTTTTCAACTAATTTTTTGTCAGATTCATCAAAGCTGAGACTTTTTAATGGATATGTATTAGTTTTGAATAATCTTTAGTCAGGAAAAAATTTCTCGGGTCCACAATAGAATTTTGGTCAAAACCAAAGAGACAGAGAGAGACAGAAGGCACCACTGAAGGAGAGTCAATAGCCTGGTGGTTAGGTCGCTCACATGAGTCGTGGAAACAGGTCCAAGCCCTTGCTCCAAATGATGCGGAGGAGACAGCTGAATGTGGGTCTCCCATATACCAGGTGAGTGTCCTAACCAGAAAGCTATTGGTTATTTTAGGGTATGCTGCTCTCTGTTCTTGAAAAGTTTCATGTTGATAAGGAACAAATCCAAATGCCAAAATTTCACCTTTTTTTTTCGAAAGGGAATTCTTGTTTTCTGGCCAGCCTCCTTAAGAGACACGTAGGATGCAAAACTTATTGAACAGTTAATTAATCCATTAATACATTTATTTCTCTCTTTTTTCACCCTTCTTATGGTTACTAGTCTTTATGCTATTCTGTTTTCTCAATGCTGTGCTTCTAACACACTCATCTTACTTCACATACATATGATCATTACTTCTGTTACTTCTTCTAAGTTTAAAAACAGTCATGCATGTCTTCGATGGATCTCTCATATTTATCTGTCATTCTGAGAGAAGTTGTTGTCCTCCTTAATCAGATACAGCAAGCATTCCTCTCCATTCTGAGCCTTAAAAAGGATTAATCATATCTTTAATACTTGTCCTTACCTCTGATAAAAGATGGGGAAAAGCCTGTTTGTGGTCAGCGCTCCTAAAATTGGCAACTCTGCTATCAGGTTCTTTTCTTGCTCCTTCTGTTAACTGTAGGGCTGGTGCAAACTATTCTAGCTACACAAGTAATCAACCATCACAGAGGACAAGGATGATTCTGTGGTCAGGACACTTGAATAGACCTCAGGAGACTTGGGTTTAATTTATGAGTTTGTTATAGACTTTCTGTCTGACCATGGTCAAGTTACTAAATCTCCTTGTACCTCAGTTCCATATCTGTAAAACTGGGGAGGTGTGCACGAATCCTTCCCTTCTCCCACCTTTTGTCTGCTTTGTGTATATAGGCCATGTCTACATATCTATACCAGCTTGCCACATAGTAACATCTTGCAAGCACATTGCTACAGCTCAGGAACTTTCTGTGTAGACAAACCCTTAGATTATAAACTGTTCAGGGAACTCTTAGTATGTAAAGCCTCTAGCAGAATAGTGCCCTGATTTCAGATGGGGCCTCAACACGAATAATACATATTAGAAATAATTATCTTCTTCCTTCTCGACCAGATTAGCAAAATTATCCTCATCTACACAACTTTCCTGAAACACCTCCTGGTTAGCTGAGTAATCAATAGGTATTTTTTTAAATATTTTGACACCCCAGCATTATGTGAAGACACTTGTTCCCCCAGCATTATGTGAAGACACAATCCTTACCCTTTTCCAACTAACCTTTTAAATAAAATATTGCAATAGTCCAGTATTTTGAGGATGAAAGTATAGTTTTCTTAAAGGTCAGTTCAGTCCTGGATATGTTTTCACTTTAGACAATACATTATGAACTGTGGAATCTAGTAGCAATTTTCAGCACCAGTAACAATGGGAAGTAAATTTCAGCCATTCACAGTAAGATGGCAATGTGGTGACATTTGAAGCCTGACTATAGGCTCTTACAGTCACTGCAAGAGACTGCTTGCTGAGTGGAGAGCACCTCTTTCTAGTTAAGTGGGTAAATTTTAGATGCAGGTGAAAAATAAGATCAGAACACTTTACAAAATGATTGCAAGTCATCAGCTATGTGGCAATTTCCCCACCATCACCCTCCTCTCAGGGCAAGTCAGAATTGAAATATATCAAATTAATAAATCCCTAAGAAACCAATAATCTCACATTTTCTGTACAATTGTATGTGACAGATGTTTTTATCTTTTAGTTCCAGTGAGCCACAATCATTATGTTTTATTTTCCAGATGTATGTCCTTGCTCTCTTAAAACTACAGTACTTGCACTACACAGTAAAGCAATAAATTTATAAAACATTCTTTTGAAGTGGCTGCTTGTGTCATAATTCCACTTCCATATCTTTAGTTGTTCTAAAATATATTGAACTGTCATTGTGGGGGTCAGGAGATTAGAACACTTTGTAGTTCCTCTGCCAATGACTTTGTTTAACTTGGAAAATAAGCTACAGCACCCAGGGAGTGATGAAATCAAGGATATGTAGAGTCACAAAGGCATAAAAATGTTAAACACTGAATACTGCAAACATTTCTTAAGAAAGAAAAGTGATATGTCTGCACGTGTTTACTCCAGGTACCCACCAGTGAACCATCTTTATTAAAACTTATAAAGAATACACAACAACACTCCAAGGCTTTGCAATAAAAACGAGTTTCTCTCTGAGCTTCTGTCTTCTAGAATCATCTGGCTTTTGACCTTGAAATGATATGCACTTTGTCTGACCCTGGCTTACTGTCAGTTAGTTTAAACTTCATTTAACATTTTATTTTTTACCTGAATGGAAAACAGCAAATCTCTTGGGATTTTCCAGCTTCTCTGAGTGCTAGGTATGCCATCATCATTTTGAAGGCAATTTTTTTTGTAATTTCACAGAAAACAAAGCAATTGCAACATGCAAAAAGATTTGTTTTTAAATTCCTACCTAACAAACAATAGAATGAAACTCTGCAGGACAATCTTTACTAATTACTTTGGGGTTATATGTAAATGGATCTTTAAGTCAAGCTTTTGTCCATACATTAGAGCACAATATCAATATGAAAACTCCTTATGCCAAGAAGAGCAGTGGATAATGAAATATTGAGAGGTCCCAATACTGACTGAGGATGGAGGTGATGAGGTATGGTTTTTGTGCATGTGGGAAAACAGGCATTAGCCCTCTACTTGTGCTGATGAATACTGGGGCTTTGACAAATCCTAATAATTGGCATTACAAGTATCAAGAAGAAATGAAAATTGGCAACATTCTTGCTTATGCACAGGTGTCCTAAATGGCCACATTGGATTGGTTTAACCAATAGGCTAGTGAGTAGATATATTTCTTGTCACATTCTATGGTGCAATTTAGGCTAGAAAGGAGTTGTGTCACTGCCCGATCTGTAACCCGAAATATCTTTAAAAGGTCTGCTGCTGTGGTTCTCTTGTCTGGACAATACCACTCAGCACACACTGTGTGTCTATGGGTTAACCAGCTCTGACTCAGTAATTCTGCTTCCAGCAGCCTGCTTGTTACTCTCCAGCCACATTCTGGTTACACCTGGCAAGATGACCCCAGCACTTCCTTGTCCTCAATTGTCCCAAAAGCTGTGCTTTGAAATGTCCAACCCTCTCCTGGACTATTCAGAGAGATATTAAGGTTTGTTTGTTCCTTTCAGGATACAAGGACTAACAGCTGGGCACTTTAAATGGAGTTTTCACCCACTTTAAATCAAACACAGCACTGAGTTGGTTTAGATTACAAGTAAAACAAGTTTATTAACAAAATGAGATTGTATTTTAAGTAAGTTCAAGTACAAAGGATAGAGTTAAAAATGGTTATAAGCAAATAAAAATGAAATATAATTTCTAGTATCTAAGACTTTACAAAACAAGCTACTGCCTTTTTTTTTCAAGGTAGTTTCCTTACCAGTCTACCATCCAACAAGATAGCTGTCCATGCTTCTGGTCAGGATTTCCCACAAAGTCCAAAATATTTGGTTCCTTTGTCTTCTTAGAGATGGAAGATCACTTGCGGTTCTTTATCCTTCTCTTTATAATCCAGGGAATCTTAGAAATTGATTTTTTGAATGATTACCCCTCCCCTCAAAACTAAGTTTGATCAAGCTGTGAGGAAGGCAATGTGGAGTCTGAGGATAAAGGAAATTCCATGCTGGTTTCTTGCCCCACTAGTGTTTGCTAAAATTCAAATTGATCTGTTTCCTGCAGTCTCCTCCCACTGCTTTCTTGATGGTCCTGTTTACTTGCTATGTAATTAGCATTTGCATTGTCTCTTGATGTACCTTGGAGATTTCCTCCCAGGTGACATTCCTTTGTCTAGGATCTTTAGCCCTACCTAGCAGACACCCTTTGATAACATAAGTTCCAGTATGTTTGTAATTTTGAATTTGTCCTCTGTACATACACCACACAATAATATAATTGATCAGTATGTTATTAGCTTTCTATTGACAACTTACCTGACACCTTTTGAGACATTAGTCAATTGGGGTTCATAGTACTGGTCAGGCCAGAAACTTACTGCCAGATACCAATAAGTCCCTTGCCCTCTTGCATTGAGATTCTTTTAGGATTTCACTTCCAATCTGGAGTTTCATAGAATAACAGGGTTGGAAGGGACCTCAGGAGGTCATCCAGTCCAACCCCCTGCTTAAAGCTGGACCAATCCCCAACTAAATTATCCCAGCCATAGCTTTGTCAAGCCTGACCTTAAAAATATCTAAGGAAGGAGATTCCACCACCTCCCTAGGTAACACATTCCAGTGTTTCCCCACCCTCCTAGTGAAAAAGTTTTTCCTAATATCCAACCTAAACCTCCCCCATTGCAACTTGAGACCATTACTCCTTGTTCTGTCATCAGCTACCACTGAGAACAGTCTAGATCCATCCTCTTTGGAACCCCCTTTTAGGTAGTTGAAAACAGATATCAAATCCCCCCTCATTCTTCTTTTCCGCAGACTAAACAATCCCAGTTCCCTCAGCCTCTCATCATAACTCATGTGTTCCAGTCCCCCAATCATTTTTGTTGCCCTCTGCTGGATGCTTTCGAATTTTTCCACATCCTTCTTGTAGTGTGGGGCCCAAAACTGGACACAGTACTCCAGATGAGGCTTCACCAATGTCGAATAGAGAGGAACGATCACATCCCTCAATCTGCTGGCAATGCCCCTACTTATACAGCCAAAATGTCATTGGCCTTCTTGGCAACAAGGGCACACTGTTGACTCATATCCGGCTTCTCGTCCACTGTCACCCCTAGGTCCTTTTCTGCAGAACTGCTGCCGAGCCATTCGGTCCCTAGTCTGTAGCAGTGCATGGGATTCTTCCATCCTAAATGCAGCACTCTGCACTTGTCCTTGTTGAACCTCATCAGATTTCTTTTGGCCCTATCCTCTAATTTGGCTAGGTTCCTCTCTATCTTATCCCTACCCTCCAGCATATCTACCTCTCCTCCCAGTTTAGTGTCATCTGCAAACTTGCTGAGGGTGCAATCCACACCATCCTCCAGATCATTAACGAAGATATTGAACAAAACCGGTCCCAGGACCGACCCTTGGGGCACTGCACTTGATAGTGGCTGCCAACTAGAATGGAGCCATTTGATCACTACCCCTTGAGCCTGACAATCTATCCAATTTTCTATCCACCTTATAGTCCATTCATCCAGCCCATACTTCTTTAACTTGCTGGCAAGAATACTGTGGTAGACTGTGTCAAAAGCTTTGCTAAAGTCAAGGAATAACATGTCCACCGCTTTCCCCTCATCCACAGAGCCAGTTATCTCATCATAGAAGGCATTTAGATTAGTCAGGCGTGACTTACCCTTTGTGAATCCATGCTGACTGTTCCTGATCACTTTCCTCTCCTCTAAGTGCTTCAGAATTGATTCCTTGAGGACCTGCTCCATGATTTTTCCAGGGACTGAGATGAGGCTGACTGGCCTGTAGTTCCCAGGATCCTCCTTCTTCCCTTTTTTAAAGATGGGCACTACATTAGACTTTTTCCAGTCGTCCAGGACTTTCCCGGATTGCCATGAGTTTTCAAAGATAATGGCCATTGGCTCTGCAATTGCATCCGCCAACTCCTTTAGCGCTCTCGGATGCAGCGCATCCAGCCCCATGGACTTGTGCTTGTCCAGCTTTTCTAAATAGTCCCAAACCACTTCTTTCTCCACAGAGGGCTGGTCACCTCCTCCCCATGCTGTGCTGCCCAGTGCAGTAGTCTGGGAGCTGACCTTGTTCGTGAAGACAGAGGCAAAAAAAACCTTTGAGTACATTAGCTATTTCCACATCCTTTGTCACTAGGTTACCTCCCTCATTCAGTAAGGGGCCCACACTTTCCTTGACTTTCTTCTTGTTGCTAACGTACCTGAAGAAACCCTTCTTGTTACTCTTAACATCTCTTGCTAGCTGCAACTCCAGGTGTGATTTGGCCTTTCTGATTTCACTCCTGCATGCCTGAGCAATATTTTTATACTCTTCCCTGGTCATTTGTCCAATCTTCCACTTCTTGGAAGCTTCTTTTTTGTGTTTAAGATCAGCAAGGATTTCACTGTGAAGCCAAGCTGGTCACCTGCCGTATTTATTATTCTTTCTACACATTGGGATGGTTTGTCCGTGTAACCTCAATAAGGATTCTTTAAAATACAGCCAGCTCTCCTGGACTCCTTTCTCCCTCATGTTATTCTCCCAGGGGATCCTGCCCATCAGTTCCCTGAGGGAGTCAAAGTCTGCTTTTCTGAAGTCCAGGGTCTGTATTCTGCTGCACTCCTTTCTTCCCTGTGTCAGGATCCTGAACTCGACCATCTCATTGTCACTGCCTCCCAGCTTCCCATCCACTTTAGCTTCCCCTACTAATTCTTCCTGGTTTGTGAGCAGCAGGTCAAGAAGAGCTCTGCCCCTATTTGGTTCCTCCAGCACTTGCACCAGGAAATTGTCCCCTACACTTTCCAAAAACTTCCTGGATTGTCTGTGCACCTCTATATTGCTCTCCCAGCAGATATCAGGGTGATTAAAGTCTCCCTATGAGAACCAGGGCCTGCGATCTAGTAACTTCTGTGAGTTGCCAGAAGAAAGCCTCATCCACCTCATCCCCCTGGTCCAGTGGTCCATAGCAGACTCTCACCAGTTTTAATAACTACACAAAATTTCTAATTTAGTACAAATGTCAATTAGATTAAAAGTAGGTGAAAAAAAAGCAATTGTTGACTCCTAAACCTCTCCAATTCCCTGTGAGGGGATCCCCGAGTTTCAGTCTGGGACCATGGGACCGCTGTACCTCTTGAACTCTCTCCAGCCTGGGTGTCTCTCACAATCCCTTGCTAGTGACCATCAGCAAGCCCCTCCAGGTGCTTTTATCAATTAGCACAACCATATGTGGAGCCCCACAACCAGCTAGATTGCATGAATGCTCCCAGAGCCATTGATGAATCACACAGAGAAAGGCATCAGAGCCTTTCCCCCCAGCACAGGAATATACCATCTTGCACTGTTTAAGATCAGGAATACAGATTTATTAATTGATTCAACACTTCAGCAATTGAAAGGGGATATATACCAGCCTTTGCAAAACCCTAAGCAGATTTTCCACACACTTCATACAAACTCACTGGTAAAGATAAACAGTAAAACAAATTTATTGACCATAAAAGGTAGATTTTAAGTGATAGGCAAAAAGTCAGAGTTAGTTACCGAAAGAAATAAAACATACACACACAGTCTAAACTCTCAAGCCTATTAGACTGGACAACATCTAGATTAAGCAGTTTTTCTCACCCCACTGGATATTGCAGTCCTTAATATACCAGTGTGTTCCTTAAACCTGGGCCAGTCTCCTCTGTTGGAGTCTTCTTCTCAGTGTCTTTGTTACTTGTAGCATAGGTGGGGATGGGAGAAAGGCCCAGTATGTGTCCACTCTGTTTTATACCCTCAGTCCATGTGCTGTGTCCATTCTATTTTATACTCTCAGTCCATGTGCTGAGTCCAGGCGTGTCTGGAGGCACTGCTGAATCCCCAGGCAAGGTTGAACAATTCCCCTGGTGTGGCCTCATGCAGGTGAGTCACTGAATTGTGGCTCCCATGCTGGACAATGGTTGTTGATGGGTTGTTTGAAACCCCACCAGGTGTTGGTTACTTTCCTTGCTGTTGCCTCTGGGGAGCTAATATCTGGGTGATTCCCCAGTTTACAGCATATTTTAATGACAATCATACAACACAAGTCCCACAACTTCATATGCATTAATGATATACATATATGGATAGAGAAATGACTTTCAGCAGATCATAACCTTCCCCCTGATACTTACAAAGCATGCTTTATATGTAAGATCATGATTATATAAAAATGAGGAATATGTGGGTTACAGGATGCTTCCCCAAGGATAGAATGTCACATCCCCCATTCACCATTACTGGGGATACTACCACCAACCTCTCTTTCATCCAAACTTGCAAACAGAGTGTTTTAGTTGATTCCTCATTCTCATCCCCACACACATGGGCTGTGCTGCTGTGCTTCTTTCACAATATCTCTAAAATATTTCTCTTCTTCTCTGTACTGGCAGCTTAACCACTTATCTGTGCCCTAGCCATTTCCTATATTATTGCAACCACACTTTTCCAGCCTCTAAAATAACTTTCTTCATCCATGATCCAGTCATGTAACCTCCACCTTGATTCTGCACTGTCCTGCCCCACACATTTGAACATTGCAGCAGGTTTCAATGTCTTGTCTTTGCTGTCAAAGATCTTCCCAACTCCATCCTGGTCTACATCTCTGCCATCAGCTTTTACTGAGTTCACCCAAAGTGCCTTTATTGCCTCTGTTCTGTCGACACCACCATCAACTCCCTACTCATAATTTTCTCCCAGTCTTGCACATGTGCCTTTTTCATGCAAGCAACCATCCTTTCTGCATTTTAATCTCTCTGTAAGAGTCCCTTCTTCCAAGTGGAACACAAATTATTATTTGTATTACAGTAGTGTTTGGAGGCTCCAATTAAGGTCATGACCCCCTGTGCTTGGTACTATACAGACACATAGGACACAGTAGGAGACAGTCTCTGCCCTGAAAAGTTTATAATCTAACTAGACAATAGGTGAGAAGGGAAACAGAAGCACAGGGGTGGAGTTACTTGCCCCAGCTCACACAGAGGCCACTGATAGAACTGGGAATATAACACATTTCTCCTGCATTTCAGTCCAGTGCCCTATCGATAGACTACATTGACTTTTCAAGAAATGAGCTAATAACAGTATTTCTTAAGCTTCCAGTTCTTCATTCTCTGCATCTCTCAGCATGTTCTTATCTTCCCTGTGTGTATTTTCTTTAATTGTTATTTCTTTGGTGCAAACTGTTTATAGTGTATGTCTTGTAGAATGCTGTGCACCTCATTTTTAAACAAATACTACATGATAACAACCAGCTAGGAGGGAATATAAGATACAGATTGAGTCTGGTAAGCAAGTGGGATCAAGGAGGATGTTCCAGGAATAAGGAAGCATTGTGAAATAGAGGCATGGTGTTGTAAGTAGGGGACTGAGCCCAAGATTCTGTAAGGTGTGTGGAGAGGGTGGAATGTTACAAACAAGGAGATGAGGGTATAATAGTCACTAAATGAAATGCTGCCATAAGCAGCAGATACTTAAGAATTTTTAATTGGGAGACTGTATAGCCTAGTGGATTGAGCACTGTCCAGGGACTCAAAAAACCTAGGTTTTACTCCCTCCTTTGCTACTGGCCCTCTGTGTGACCTTGGGCAAGTCACTTCACCTATCTATACTTCAGTTTCCCTATCTGTAAAATGGGGATAATGATACTGAATTGCATGTAGAGCTAATGATAAAAAGCTAGATATTAGGTCTGTTAATGATACTGATTGACTGATATTCTGACAGTTTTCAGAAGTTGATGCACATACAGACCAGACTAGCTCCAACATACAAACTCATAGCTCTGCCAATTTGGAATGCCTTCTAATAGGCAAAAAGAAAAGGAGGACTTGTGGCACCTTAGAGACTAACCAATTTATTTGAGCATGAGCTTTCGTGAGCTACAGCTCACTTCATCAGATGTTTACCGTGGAAACTGCAGCTGAAGTGAGCTGTAGCTCACGAAAGCTCATGCTCAAATAAATTGGTTAGTCTCTAAGGTGCCACAAGTCCTCCTTTTCTTTTTGCGAATACAGACTAACACGGCTGTTCCTCTGAAACCTTCTAATAGGCAGGCAGGCTGGAAAATAACGATGCATTGCCCATAGAAAGTACCAAATATCTTTAAGATTTCTCTATAAATGAAGGCAAAAGAATTAAGGTCATTCCTGCATTCCCAGTCCACCTCAGAGTGCTACTGAAGTCAATGAGAGCTTGATTTCACAAGATGTATCTGTCTCAGCTCCCTCTAGTATCATGTCAGTGGATAAAACTATGGGGGGAAGCAGGAAGCTGAATCAGACAAACTTTACCCTTTTTTGACAGTTTTGTGAAATATTGGAAAAGATCACTTCTTTTTAGTGAAAGTTTCCAACACAAACCAAAAACACTGTTGTTGATATGATAGCAAAACTTATTTCCACTCATCAGCCTTGAAACATGTCACAAGGAAGTGGGGAGCTGGAGGCTAATGGGTAAACTGGATTTTATGCAGCACGTTTACATGCGCTGCATTGTGAACAATTTCAGGGACACAATCAGGCATCTAAGATTGAGAATTCAATAAATACAGTTAAAAACAAATTGCAGTTAAGTGATAATATTGGCACTTGTGGCCTAGTTGTCCAATTTCACTTCCTTTTTTTCAGACTTTCAAGGAAGCTAATCAAGCATTTATTTGAAGAGAACTTGCTATTCTTTTTGGAAGAAGAACCACATCTGGAAGATGGGAATGGGAGTTTGTGAAACTGATTTGATCACCCTAAAACAATGGAGTTTAAAAGCCAAAGAAAGAATGAGAGGGAAACAATATAAGGAAATAAGTTCACTATGTCCCCATGTTTCTGCCTGCTAACAACCACCTCCTACACCCATCCTCAATCCTCAAATTGAAAATAAACAGCATATTGGCAAGTCAGGGCAGACAGCACGGCAGCCAGGTCAGCACAAGTAGAAGTTTTGCTGGATTTTATATGCAGAGAGAAAACAACAAGCTGTGCTTTCCTTTTCAATCCCAGTGAGGAAATGTCCTGTAAACTACTAATGATGGATGCATCTTTTATCAAACACATATAGCAAATGCAGGGTCTAGGTCTTTCACATTTAAGTGGCATTTTCAAGTGCATGAAGAATAATTAAAGCTGGCCATTGGGACATTCTCCTTTTTGTTGTAATTCACTAGGGGCTGAGGCTTCAGTGACTATCTTCTAAAGCTCTACAATATTTTTCTATGACTATAAAGGACTTTTCTATTCTGAGGATTTTAAGTCTGCGGTAGGACTTTTTGGTTATTGTTGCTATTGTTCACGGCTCAAGGAGAAGGTTATTTGTTTTACTAAGATAAGGTTTCTAAAACATCCTGCTTTAAAAAAATACTACAAAAAACAGATGGTGTTTTCTCCCTTTTTCTAGTTATCTATTTTCTTTAAGGAAACTGAAATGTCATCTTGCCTCCTGGATAAATTAACTTTTTGTTTAAAATGGAGGCAAAAAAACCCAACAACCTTTGAGATATAAATAAAGGTCAACTGAGGAGGTCTAGCATGGAGCATTGTTGAACACAAAGTTATTTAGCTGGACTTCTTAAAAGAAGTTGGATATTTTGCTTCCATTTACTTCTGATGCTGAGGCACCTGGGACTTTTGCTAATGACTTCAATGGGGACAGTATTTTCCCCCATGAATCTCTACATCTCTATAAGCCCCACTGATTTCAGTGACAATCTACACGGGCAGAGAGGATTGCTCACATACATGGATTTGCAGGATCAAAGCCTTATAGGTCAGGTTTGAGCTTAACTCCTCCTTGGAGTTTGTCCTTATTTTTAACACAGGTCATAGAACCTTTTTCACATTGAGCAGTACCGTACTCCATAAATAATCCCATTTCAATAAGGCATAGTAGCATGAGTGGTGCAATCAGCCCTATAAATAAGAACAAAACAACAAAACTCAGCCTCAGCTTTCTCCTCACCACAGCCATTCACAGGGTTTTTCCTGCAGGAACTCTTTCTTCCTTCCCCTATTTTGCTCTGTCTTTGAGAGACATTGGAATCCTTTTATACTGCTGGCTGGTTTGCAGCTAAAAAACCCACCTGTGCTGAGTTAATGACTCAGCAGAAGTAGTTGCCCATCTCTACACAGGGTTCCATTATCTGGCATTACCATGAGCAAGAAAAAAGAGGCCTGTAGCTATCACAGTTTAGGGCAACCTATTGATCCAGCAATGGCATGCAGGCTAGGCTTCAGACTCCCCTGACCATCATCTCTCTTGGGTGGAGACACATATCTCACTCCATCCTGACTGGGATATTTTCAGGCTGCACAGTCCCCTAACTATACTATACTATACTATACTATACTATACTATACTATACTATACTATACTATACTATACTATACTATACTGTGATATCTCAGCTAGAGATGGCCTAAGCATGCCATCTTACTTTTCCTTTAGAGTCTAATAGAGTAATTGCCACAGTTATAAGATACCACAAGCTTCCTATGCAAGAACACTACAGAGAAAACATATAAAAACAATAAAAGAACTCACACACTTTCTAATTCGCTGACCAAAGATCATCCCAACCATAATGTGGGCTCTGACGGATACAAGCCTTCAAAACCTCACCCCGAGATTTTCCCTGTGGTTTAAAGTTCATCACAGCTTCAGCTCAGAACAAGCACACAGTCTTATAGGCCGCAGTACACCAAGTCCTTCCCTAAGAATTGGAGCCATCTGTGGACCAGAGGATCTGTATGTTTGCTGGGTCACGAAGAAGGCTCTGAGCCTTTTTAAAGACAGAATATTTATCCAATAATCCTTTCTTTAGATAAATATCCTGCATTGTTGGACATTGAGAGATATTGACAAGTATAACTCATCAATTGTGAGTGTCAGATTATGTGGAGGTGCCACTTTTATATGTGAAAAACAGTGTGGCTTTATTCTCTTATCTTGATTTCAAGAGCAGATCGTTCTGTTTATCTGAAGGGAATAGAGAGGTATTGGATCTAATTATCTACTTTGTTTATCCCCATTTTACTGCTGCGTATCCATACTGAAATCAATGGAGTTCTATTGAAATAAATCTGGGGTAACAGAACAGAGAATCAGGCCCATTTTCCCCCCACCCCCCATAAGCCATGAGCTGAAGACCTGGCATTGTGTAAATAAAGGGAGACATGCAGGGTAAACTCTCTCATACTTACAAGCCTTATTTTCACTAGCATATCCTAAACAGGATTTAACCCAATTTTGTGAAATAATGCTCAGTAGGCCATATATTTCAAGGTATTTAGGTGCCTAAAGCTGCAGATAGGTGCGTAGTGGAATTCACAAAAGTGCCTACACACTTAAGCACCACTGATTTTAAGAGAAGATAGGAATGTAAGTGCATTTGAATATCCGACTAGATGCCTAACTGTTGCTTTAAGCACCTAAATAACTTCTAAAAATTTAGCCAATTGTGCTCTATTATGGTCTACACTTGCAGTAAAACCATCTTCAGCAGGGTTCAGGTGCATCCACTGCTGACAACCATTTTCAGCAATGGGTAAATTTCCTAGACAAAGCTATAGAACTAACCTACTTAATATTCTTGGTTGTTCAGACAAAGGTACGACCCATCTTTTCTATCTTCTTCTTTTTCAGAAACAGAAAGATCTCAAAGGACTCACTGCAGGTCAGAGGTCAAACTCAGGCCCAGATCAAAAGTTAAGAGAAAGATCTTTATCTTCTTTCTTCTAAGTCCTCAGACTTCTAAGTCCTAAGTCCATCTCCTTTGATGACTTTCTCTCTTGCTAAAATTTCTAATAAGACTTTCCTTTTCTTTGAGACATTATTATTTTTGTTAATTTACTGGTTTTGAAAATTCTTATTCACTATCCTGTCTATCCACATCTATTCCCTAGAGTCAGGAGAATTTTATTTTGCATCATTTGTTGGTCTCAATACTTACATGGACTCAGTGGTATTTTCTGGTATTGTATCTAATATCTTTATATATTCCATGTGCACTTATTTGGTGCAAGCTATCTACTTTACACATGCTCTGAATTATTTATTCCTGGTTGGGAATATAAAAGAAAGTAATTTTCCAGATATCAGTGAAAAAAGAAAGGTAGGACTCAAATTATTTAATAGTTGTGTGAAAATTGGCTTTATTCATTTGACATAATTTAAAAGGCATGTTGTAACCTATATGTGAATAATGGCTTAATGTCCCTCAAATATACAGAATTACCTACACTTGAGGATAATTATAGTCTGGTTTTGCTAGGTATACTTATTGTACCTGCAGCAGGTGTGTGTGTGTGTGTGTGTTTGAATCATATAACTTCCTGCATAAAGCACAGTGATAGTTTTAAATGACTCAAACTTGTCCTCTACTCTCTATAGTGGCTTACCATAGAATATTGAACCAACTTCAGAGTCTCAGAACTTATCTGGGAGTTGCTCAATATCTTGTGCTCAGTACATCTCAAGGGATGAGGACCGTGGCTGACAACTCTTTCTTATCAGGCACAATGATCATTTCTGATATAAGGGTAAAACCCATCTGTGAAGAGGGGCAGCCTGAGACTATGGAAAAAAACTCCTACAGGAGCAAAGGACCGTCACAAACCTCACCACTCTGAGTGCAAGGCGCACTTCTTCAATCTACTCTTCTGTAACACACACATAGCAGCATGTACATCCAAATCTCCCCCCCCCACCCCAACCATACCAAATCAAACCACTGCATTGCACATACAATTTTCTCCCTGGAAGAAGATGAGAAAAAGAATGAATCCCATGTGGCAGATGTTAGTCACATCACTTAATGTACTACTAAAACATGCTCAGATACTATGGTGATAAGGGTGGTACAACCACCTATATAGAATAGAATAGAACCCTTTCAACCCTTTTCCCTCTGCCCTTAAATATTATTGAACATTAGCTATACAGGTAAACTCTTAACTCTGACTCTCTAATCAGTTATTATTTATTATTTGTATTACCTTGGGAAGTCCAGAAATGGACCAGGACCCTATTGTGCTAGGTTCTGTACAAACACAGAACAAAATATGATCCCTGACCCCAAAGAGTTTACAATGTAAGTACCAACAAGAGACAGCGGATGGATATAGACAGATGGGACGTACAAGGAAACAGTTTTGGTCAGCATGATAGACAGTGATATCAGCACAGCAGAGATCTAATTGTTGTCAAGCTTTAATGTAGGCACCATGGAAAAGGAGAGTTTTAAGGAAGGATTTGAAGGAGAAAAATAAGTTAGTTTTGAGAGTGTCTATGTGAAGCTCCTCCCAAGTTTGGGGGTAGCATTGGAAAAAGCATGAAGGTGCTCATTTGAAAATTTAATGAATGGCCAATAGAAGTTGGCATCATGGGCAGATCTGAGGTGGCAGTCAACATTTCAGTAGTGAATGAGAGATGATAGGTAAGGTGTGGATAGGCTGTGAAGAGCCAGGAAAGTGAAGTCAAGTAGCTTAGTCAAGTTTGATTCAATAGGGAACAGGGAGACAGTGGAGGGATGCAAAGAGATGGATGATGTGCTCACAGCAATGGGGATCACAAAGATCTTTGCAGCAGCATTCTGGATATAAGCAGGACAAGACTGCATTTGTCAATTTCAAATACAATGATGTTGCAGTAATTGAGGTGTGAGAAAATGCGAGGCCGGATGAGAGTTTTAGTTGTGTGGATGGATAGGAAAGGCTATATCTTATACGTGTTATGCAGAAAGAATCAGCAGCAATTAGACATAGCCAGGATGTGAGGATCTACAGAGAGGGGGGAGTCAAAGATGCCACCCAGTTTACCAGTCTGGGAGACAGGCAGGATGGTGGCGCTGTTCACAGTGATGAAGAATGGAGGTAGCAAGGAGGGTTTAGGAAAGGTGAGAGATTAAGCGTTCTGGTTTTGTCATGTTGAGCTTGAGCTGACAGCTAGACATCCATGAGCAGATGTTAAAGAGACAGGCTGAGATTTTAGTTAGGACAGAAGGAGATTGCTCTGGAATAGAGAAGTAGATCTGTGAGTTATCAGCATAGAGATGATAGTTGCATTTATTTGTGGATGAGATTACCCAAAATTAAGGTATTGAGGGAGAAGAGAAGGGGACTGTCAACTACTCTGGGGGCAGCCTCTCTAGAGGTTCCAACTTTCTCCTAGCCAGTCTCCCTCTATTAATCTCTAATTAGCCAAGTCCATCAACTTGACCTAAAATGAGTCAATCAGCCTTTAAACTCCAGGGCTTGCAGTCTTCCTCTGTCTCCCTATCAGTTTCTTAGGACATGTCTACACTAGAGAGCTTACAGCAGCAATGCTGTACCAATGCAGCTGCGCCACTGTAAGATCTCCTGTGTAGAGCTCTCCTGTTGACATCATTAAACCACCCCCAATGAGCAGCAGTAGCTATGTCAGCAGGAGAGCATCTCCCATCAACATAGCGCTGTCCATACCAGCGCTTCTGCCGGTGTAACTTATGTTGCTCAGGAGTGTGTTTTTTCACACCCCTGAGTGACATAAGTTACACCCACAAAAGTGCTAGTGTAGACAAAGTGTAGAGTCAGCTAGGCATGGAGCTGTTGTCCCTCTGATTTCCCTGGCCTTTCTGCCTGCTCTTCTCTCTCTGTTCTCCTTCCTTTATAGCTCAGCTTATTTTCCTTATTGGTCCCAGCACTGGGTGCATGCATCCATGATTGGCTGCTGTGCTGAATGTGGCCAGCCTGCTAGCCTGTAAGTAGGGAAGACTGTCCTCTCCCTTCTGCCTATGCTCAATATGGGGTCTTTAAACCCCATTACAGGGACCTATTTCAGAGCCCTGGGGAACACTCACAGAAAGTTGAAGAGGACATGAGGATTTTCCAAAGGACATGCTGAAGGAGCAAATAGAGAGTTAGGAGGCAAACCAGGATAGGACAGAGTCACAGCAGACAAGAGAAGGCAAGATTGAAAGAATAGGAGCAAAGTCTACAGTGTCAAAGGAAGCTGACAACATGAAGATGGAGACCCTGGTTCTTAGTGTTGGTTAGGAAGAAGTCATTAGACACCAGTTAAATAAGTATACAGAGATAGTTTTCTACTAACAACTTTCTCCTAGAAAGTGGTTTTCTTAATGTTGCAGTCATCTCTAGAATGAATACCAATACCACTGTTAGTGACCACTTCATAGATAAATTTATAAATCATTCATTGCATCCTGTGGTAGTAATGCGTTTCTATTAGCATTTCAGAATTACTAGCTTGCTAAGAGGTTTTATCATCCATTACAGCACTCCTTTTTCATTTATTGTCCCCTGGACTCAGTTGATCTCTGTTTTTTCTGGTCATTCCCATTTGAAAACTGGCAGAACCTTTTAGTATACTAGATTGGTCCTCCTCAGGGATCCATCATGTTCATAGGGACCAAATAATCATTACAGCACTCCTGTCATCAGAGTTCATATTTCATAATAAAGTTCTCTTCTGTTGATAACAGGATGGAGAAGTCCTATTATGTCTCAATACTGTATCCAGTCTTGGATCCACTTTTTGCATGACTATTGGGTTTTTTTGCTACTGACAAGTAAATCTTATTCAAACCATATCACCTTGCTGGGGATGTTGACGTGTATTTGTATTTGCAGATTATAGTGTGAACTGTAGGATAACTTTTTATTTGGCCTTCTTGCAGATGACATTTGTAGATGGTGCTTAGTTATCAGCATTTTAAAGCCCAATTTGTATTAAGGTATTTGTTAATTACACTCTAGTACTATAGGTGACTTGCATTTCTCAAAGAAGTTGCTATTGATTATAGTTACAATGCATTAGTTAGGACAGAAAAAACTAGATTATGGTTTTCACCTTCACCATCCTTTTTATTAACAATGTTTTCATAAAACACACTCCATTAGTTCATTAATCTGTGGATCTCCTGGACTTCAGATTGCGTGTTCAAGTCCATATTGCTTAGCAAACCTTGAAGATCCAGTACCATTGAAATAAAGTCCATTGTCATTCACAATTCACTGTGGAATCTCCTGTCAGCTAGGACTGCACTTACTCCTTTTGATAACATGACAGTTTATCATGTTTCCATAGTTCTCTCCAAGGACACCACTTTCAGATCATTAGAGCAATAATCCATGATAACTGCTTCGTTTTTCTTTTGTAGCATAAATACATATATGCCCATTTTCCCCATGGACACCCTGGAGATTCCAGTAGTCATAATCTCTTTTGGGTTTAAATTTCTTTAGTGCGGAGCTATTACATTTAGCAGCCAATGTATGACTCGTATCGCATATCACTTGCATTGTTCTGTTCCTAAGCGACCTTTGTGTATTCATGTAAGGATAGACTTTCACACATAGACAGGGATTACAATTCCTGTACCTTTCATTAGAATTCCATAAATCACTGTCAGTTCTGCTTTTTTAAATATACACACTCTAGATGAATGTAACAGTTTTTCTATCTGTATAGGACAGCTTCTATAACAGGTGGCAAGATCTCATCTCTTTTGGAGCCTGACTCTCATTTATACCAATTTGACACTGGTGTAACTCTGACTTTAGTGGAGTTATTACTGATTTAAATCATTATGAGAGAGATCAAAATCAGTTCCTTAGTCGATTAGGCAACTCATTCTTATGGAACTCAAGAAATAGCACAATTGTCTAATCAAATTCACATTTGAAAACATTTTCAAATCACAGAAAAAGTGTGTCAGAGTGCATTTTGGTCCCACACTGAAAGGGGGCTTTATACCCCCTCTCATTTACATTTATTTTAGGTCTCCATTCGTTGTAACAGAGTTACTTCTGATTTACACCAGTGTAAGTGAGAAGAAAAAGAAGCCAAATGTGTTCTTTAATACCAAGTTATTATCTGGGACATACTGTATATAATCTCCAGATCATTATTGTGGAGTCTTAACAACATTCTTGGTATGCGAGGAGATACATCCTCCAGGCTGTTTGTTGAAATAGCAATAAGAGGTTTGTGGTCCGTTTCTTCAATGATGTGCAGACCATAAATGTAGTTATGGAAAACCTTGCATCCATCAACAATTCCAAGTGCCTCTTTTTGTATCTCCCTGTATATTTTCATTCCACTGGCTTCTTTGCCCACGATGAATGTGAAATGGTTGTCCAATCTTTTCCCTGCAACTACAGTAATTCCAAAGGTATCCTGATGTGTATTTGTTGAGATTCTCATAGGTAACCTAACACCAAACATTGAATACTAGATGCTGCAGTAAGCATTTCTTTAAGGTTTAAAACTCTCTCATGCAATTCTGCTCACTGCCATGCTCCCAATTTATGTAACATGTTTTCTAAGTCTTTTTACTTCCCAAAGAGACTATATTGATAAATTTACCCAAGTCGTTTACCATTTCTTAAATACAGGGCACTCCCCTTGGGCAGAAGGGCAGAGCTTTCTTTACACAGTTACAATTTTTCAGAAGTTTTTTTAGGATGTCAGTGTGATTCCCTGGTATAGGTTCATAGATTCAGGAGGGGCAGGAGGAGGGATAGCTCAGGGGTTTGAGCATTGGCCTCCTAAACCCAGGGTTGTGAGTTCAATCCTTGAGGGGGCCATTTAGGGATCTGGGGCAAAAATTGGGGATTGATCCTGCTTTGAGCAGGGGGTTGGACTAGATGACCTCCTGAGGTCCCTTCCAACCCTGATATTCTATGATTCTAAAGCCCAAAGGAACCACAGTGATCATCTAATTTGACCTCCTATATAACATAGACCATAGAAATTCCCCAGAATTTATACTCAGCTTGCTGTTTTGGCTGAAGTTTTACACTTTAAGCACTGGTAAAGCAGTTTTAAGTGATTCCTCAGGTGTGAACACTGAAAACAGTCACAGATACATTACAGTTTGTTATTTTCCGTTTGCTTATTTCAGTGAGGGAAATAGAACAGAAGCAGGAGAAAAATGAGCAAAGAAACATATGCTAAGTTTAACAAAAAAGCAGTTAGAAGATCTATGCAAACAATGTGGCCTGTTTTGTCTGGGGAAAAAGCCAAATGAGATAACAACTTGACCAACAACAAGAAGAATTGTTGGGTCGACAGAAATTGCAAGAGGGTGCAGGGGCTGGAGCATCAAGAGGAGCTGGACTTTTCAGCACAGCACGGAACCAAGAATGAATGCAGTTGAAAAGGGAAAACTGCAGTTAGAAGCCCTTTAATTCAAGCAGGAGCTAGAAGAAAGAAAGAAGCAACATGAACATGATCTCAAAATCTGGGAACTAAGGAAGGAAAACCCTCAAGTAACAGATATCCTTCCCAAAGATCCAGACAGTACTGAGGAGTACTTTACAACTTTTGAAAAGATTTGTGAGTTACAAAAAACTCTAGAAGACAGGAAAGTCCCCATTTTGTTTTAAAAGTTATCAGATCAAGCTTTAAATGTGTTTAATGCAATGGAGACTGAACAGGCTTTGAAATATGCTAAGTTTAAAAAGGCTGTATTGCAAAGGTTTCAAATGATTCCTGAAGTGTATGGAGTGAAATTTAGAGGTCTCATAATGAATGACAAGATGAGTCATAGAGAAAATGTATATAATTTCTGTGATTTATTGAAAAAATGGGCCCACAGGGAAAGGGACAGAGAATTATAACTGGTTGTTTGATCTTTTTGCACAGGAACAATTCCTGACTGTAAGTTCTGAAGAAATCATACAAACATTCTGGGATAAATCCCTGGATTCTGTGCAGAAACTGCAGATCTAGCTGATGGATACATGAAAGCTAAGGCATCCAATGATCGCAAGGCACAGAGGGAGGGGCAGAAGCCAGGTGTAAAAGGGGGACCCCATTTAACCCTTTGGAAGAAGGAGCGTAATTGAGAACCCAGGCACTTACCTCCCTAGAATCAATCCCATCCTAGAAATCACACTCACAGACCCCTTGTACAAGAGAACGGTCCAAGAAGGTGCTACCAGAGTAACTCCACTGACAACATGAGGAATAATTGCTCTAAACTGATAGAATCTAAGACCACACCCCATCTAGCACAGGTTAATGTAGTTGCCATTAGCACAGTGTCACCTCCAGGGCCCTTGACTAATTTTGTGAAGTCTGACTGAAAGGAGGTGGACATTTAATTTTCAAAAGTTGCCGGAATAAATGACAAAGAATGCATAGGATGGAGAGACACTGGTGCCCAGATTTCTCTAGTCAGAGAAAACATGTTGAGAGAGAATAATATTATCTTGCCAGGAGATAGAATGTCTGGCATTGGGAAGATATAAAATTCCTGTGCCTTTGGCTAAAGTGCATTTGGAGTGAGAAGGCTTAGGCAGTACCTTAAAAGCTGGGGTGTTGGATTGTATTCCAGTGGAAATGTTGGTGGGAAATGACATCTTAACCATGACCATGGCTGTTAATGTTGTAACCTGTAGTAAAAAAAGGAATATTGTTCTGTAATCCCAGAAAGGAATATTGATGACACAGAAACTAGTATGAGGGGAGAGGAAGACACTTTCAGCTCTGGCTCAACAGAAGAAATCAGTGTGCCTTCAGGTGTGGGTAGGGTTGATTCAAACTCCTGTGTAGCAGAAGAAAGTAGCATGATTTTGGAGCTTTGGGTTGTGGGGGAAGGAGTTAACCCCCTGTTACTGAAGGAGCTGTCCCAGCTGTCAGCTGCCAACGTTTTGCAGATGAACAAAGGGCAGATCCCATTCTAGAGTGCATAAAGGGACATGTCCTTGAGGGGACCCTGGTGAGGAGAGATGGTGAAAGATCTTTGGAAGAGCAAGGAAGGTTGTACAGGGAAGAACACATGGGAAAGGATAAACACCATGGGGAACCTTACAAGCAACTAGGTTTGCATACCCAGCACTGTAAGGAGTTAATGTTGCTAGTCAAGGACTTCTCTTTTGTTGGCTACTTGGGAACGTGGAAAACCTACAGTTGGTTAAAGAAGAATTTTTACTGGCCAGGGATACAGAATGATTTGGAAGACTATTTCAGGCCTGTGAACTATGTCAAAAGAGAAAGAGACCTGGAGGACCACAAAAGGTTCCTCTATTTCCTTTGCTTGTGATTTTATATGTAGCAATGGACTTTGTGGGCCCTATGCTGTGATCTACCCAAAGGTGGAAAATATATCTTTGTGGTAATGGATTTTGCCAGTAGATACCCCTGAAGCAGTTGCTTTAACTTACATAGAAGCAAATTCTGTGGCAAAAGTCCTTTTCACTATTTTTAGTAGAGTGGGTTTCCCTAAAGGGAATTTTATCAAATTGAGGGTCAAATTTCATGTCCCAACTATTCAGAGAGCTATGAAACCTCTAAGGATGGAGATTCCACGACCTCTTTAGGTAACCCATTCTTGTGCTTCACCACCCTCCTAGAGAAACATAGAATCATAGAATCATAGAATACCAAGGTTGGAAGGGACCTCAGGAGGTCATCTAGTCCAACCCCCTGCTCAAAGCAGGACCAATCCCCAATTAAATCATCCCAGCCAGGGCTTTGTCAAGCCTGACCTTAAAAACTTCTAAGGAAGGAGATTCTACCACCTCCCTAGGTAACGCATTCCAGTGTTTCACCACCCTCCTAGTGAAAACGTTTTTCCTAAGATCCAACCTAAACCTCCCCCAGTTTTTTCTAATATCCAACCTAGATCTTCCGCACTGCAACTTGAGACCATTGCTCCTTGTTCTATCATCTACTACCACTCAGAACAGCCTAGCTCCATTCTCTTTGGCTGAAGGCTTCTATCAAATCCTCCCTCACTCTTCTCTTCTGCAGACTAAATAATCCCAGTTCCCTCAGCCTCTCCTCATAAATCATGTGCTCCAGCCCCCTAATAATTTTTGTTGCTCTCTGCTGGACTCTCTCCAATTTGTCCACATCCTTTCTGTAGTGGGGGTCCTAAAACTGGACCCAGATGTGGACTCACCAGTGCCAAACAGAGGGGAATAATCACTTCCCTCGATCTGCAGCAATGCTCCTACTAATGGAGCCCAATATGTTGTTAGTCTTCTGGGAAACAAGGTCACATTGTTGACTCATATCCAACTTCTCATCCACTGTAATCCCCAGGTCCTTTTCTGCAGAACTGCTGCTTAGCCAGTCGGTCCCCAGCCTGTAGCAGAGCATGGGATTTTTCCATTCTAAATTCAGAAGTCTGCACTTATCTTTGTTGAACCTCATTAGTTTTCTTTTGACCCAATCCACAGGCACCTGACCTCCTCCCTGGAAGGAAAATGAGAAGGCCCCTAGATCTTATCAGGGACTCCTGGGATGGGGATACTGAAGCGGGGGAAACCAGTAACTGAATATATACAGGGGTACAGGGAGGAATTAAAAGACATGATGGACGTGATTCAAACTAACCTCAGGGACAGCCAATCCAAGCAAAAGGCACTGTATGATAAACATACTTGTAAATGCTCCCTTGAAATAGGGGACTTGGTATTAGCGCTAAGCCCTGTGAAAAAATGCAAAAAACTTGACTTTTGAAATATGAAAAATGAAATAAGCAGTGAGTTAACTCAAGTTGAAAAGGAAGAAATATTTTCTGTACTATAAACACACAAACAAGTATTTTCAGCAAGTCAGGGAGGACTCACATGATGATCCATAAGAGCATCACTGATGATCCACAGCCTGCATCCAGCCAGGTCTACTGCATCCCTGGCAAAATGCAAAAGTAAATTTGCACATAAATACAGAACATGCTGGACCAGGGAATTATTAAAGTGTCTGACAGGTTTTGGGTGTCACCTATGGTCTTGGTCCCCAAGGAAGATACCACTGTAAGATTGTATGTTGATTATAAAAAAACTCAGTGCTGTCACAGCGCCAGATGCTTCCTATGCCCAGAATTGATTATATACCTGATGTTTTGAGCAAAGTTCATATCTTGGCATATTTGACCTTGTGAAAAGTTATTGGTGAATATGCACAGCCTTTAGATGAAGATGAACAGAAAAAATCTGCTTTGATTATTGATATAGGACTGTATGAATTCATAATATTACCATTTGTTTTAATTAATGCAGGAGCCACTTTTCAGAGGCTGGTCAACTAAGCGTTAAACAGATTACAAGAATTTGCAAAAGCATATGTTGATAATATTGCTATTTATAGCATCACTTAGGTACACCACATAAAACACTGTGGTATTGTACTGTCAAAACTCAAAGACACAGGTCTGACTGTTAATGTCTCTAAGTGTAAAATTGGAGCTGCCAGAGTTCCGTATTTGGGCCATTGGGTAGGCAGTGGTCAGATCTCTCCTGAGCCCCAGACCAAACAGCAGATCCAGCCTTTCATAGGCCTGGTTAATTATTTGTGTATGGCTTCAATGACAATGTATCTGCAGTCACAGATCTGTGTAAAAAGAAAAAGGCAAACAAAGTTGTATAGTCAAAAAACCAACCAAAAAACCAATGAGTGATTTCTTGAGGTAAGCAAAATCTTGTGTGAAAAGCCTGTTTCGGGCCAGCTCAGATTTTTGATAAAATGTTTAAACTTTGTAGTGATTCATCAGGCATTGTGCTAGAAGCCGTACTGATACAAGCAGGGGAAAGCAATAAGCAGTATCCCATTGCTTTCCTAAGCAAAAAATACAGACACCCACTGAACAGAATTACTGTCATAGAGACAGAGTGTTATGCTATAGTGTGGGTAGTCAAACAACTGAGTCCCTATCTCTTTAACAAGAAATTCAGGGTCCTGACTGATCACTCTCCATTAGTTTGGCTGCATAACATTAAGGGCTCTAATTCAAAATGACTATGATGGAGTATGATGTTCCCGGAGTATAATGTGGAGATGGTAGATATAAAGAGGAAAGAAAATGTGGTGGTAGCTGCCCTGTCTAGAAAGAAGAGCTCTGATCTGCTGCTTCCAGGTCAACCAGTGGCAAACATTCCTACAGCTATGTAAGGCGGGAGGTGTGACCCTAAAAACATCCCAGTGCCACAGGGCAAGAAGATCACAGGTATCTGGCAGTGAGTTTCAGCTGGCTGACCACTTCAGTGTACCCCAATTCAGAAATGTCATAATCTGTATTAAATAGGTGTTTTTTGAGGTGTCATAGGAAAACCAGTAACACAAAGATCATTGCAAACAGAAAAGGAGTACTAGTGGCACGTTAGAGACTAACCAATTTATTTGAGCATAAGCTTTCGTGAGCTACAGCTCACCTCATCAGCTGTAGCTCACAAAAGCTTATGCTCAAATAAATTGGTTAGTCTCTAACATGCCACTAGTACTCCTTTTCTTTTTGCGAATACAGACTAACACGACTGCTACTCTGAAACAAAGATCATTAATATTCTTGTGTCTTTTAGGTACAGCAAACACCTAAAGGACTGTAAAAATGTGAAGAAAATATGGAATTAAAATGTGTTTGAATCACACAAGTCTGGGGAGTGTGAAAATAGGTTTTTTTTCCAAACAAGAAAAAGACCAATGCCTCCATCCATGTGCAATCACAGACATTGTCAATCAGAGTCAAGTGGCCATTCATTGGCATATTAGAGGCTACATTGTAGAAAGCACCAACAGGAAAGAAAGCAGCATGGAACCTTCTCCATCAGACGCCATGGTACCTGTCCCCACAGCAGTGACACTGAAGTTTAAGAAGAAAACATTTCAAAAGTTCACTGGACTGTAAAAGAGAGGAGCAAGTTATCTTTCAAAGGGACTGAGGACCTTGGACCATTGGGAGATCCTAACCAAAGGGGTGGTTGGTCATCTTGCTGGAAGGAAGTGTGGTAAGAATTTTACTTTGAACCAAGACTGTAGTTTTGTTAATTCAGTCACTAACAAGCATTTTTTGCTTGTATTTACTTGTAACCAATTCTGATTTTATCCCTTATGCTTATACCTAGAGCAGTGATTGAATTGAAGTGGTTGTTAACTTGTTTCAATGTCACCCCAAGTGGTTTGATACAGACATTGAACTACAATTTCATTTTATTGCATGTATCACTAGCAAGCATTTTGTTTCCTTACATCAAATTCAGCTCTTTGGGGCAGTGAATGTTATTGTCTCTATGTTTGTACAACACCTAGCACATTGGTGCCCCGAGCTTACTGGGCTCTAGCTGCTACCACAATATAAATGTACAATAATTATAATAATCAAAAGACATTCTGCTACCAACATTTCTGTTGGCTTTGTGGTCTATTTGTATTTATGTTGTGAAGATATTAATATTTGTCCCCATTTTATAATCCTCAGTAATAGTGGCTAATTCCCTGGCAGTGCAGCAAAAGATGCTAACTTTCGTTTATTTGACTTTTTGTTCATTTTTCAGAAGACATTCAAAACAGGCACACGGGGACAAACTTTTAAATGACTTTTTTTTGAGAAAGAACTTTAAGCTTCAGACATAAAGTAGTTCCAGATGTTTGATTTCCGCACATGCTAATGTGCAGAGGCACAATTTTGAAGAAGGGACGTTTTCTTATAATGCAAGTGGACACCTGAGTTTCTCTTTCTTCAGAATATCTCAGTTTCAACCCATCTTTCACCCCTCTTCACCACGAGTCCTTGTTGTTCAGTTACTCCATTTATACTCAGGCCACCCTGCTTCTTCCACACCAGCACAAAGAACAGCAGCTCAGAAATCTCCAGTGCAGAAAAGCTGCCAGAGGAACTAAGCACAGATCTTGGAGACTGGTTTACCCCAGGAGCCTGTATGTCACATAAAACTTGCAGCAGGATTGCTGAGATGCACCTTAGTGGGAGGAAAAGAGCTGCTTTGGGAACATTCAGGAGGGTCAAATCCCTTTCGGTTCTCACCAGCTGTCTTAGTAAGCTCTCAGAAACACTGATGGGACTGTTTTAGGTTTAATGCACATTTGCTCAGAGCATTGGATGGGCTCTTTAAATATGAAAATGAATAATCAAATCACAAATGATTTAGAGGCAAAAATGATACCAAAAGGAGTTACAAAGTGGCCTGATTTTGAGCAGGGCCTAATGTCATCTATGTTTGGACATGCATGTGCAATTTGGGTGCACTAACACCTATGCATGCAGGGGAAGCCATCTAAAATCTCCAGATGCAGACGATAGAACTAATACACACAAAGCCCACACTTCACAATGAGTTTTTGAGCATGATGATTCTATCAACTACACATGCAGGCTGGTTTTGTAGTTAAGGTAGTGGACTACCTTAGATATATGAGTTCAAAACCTTTGTTTTCCATAGATTTTCTCTGTGTCTTGGGCAAATCATTTAATGCCTATGGGCCTTGGTTCAAAATGGAGAAAATAATACTTTCTTCTTCTGTCTTGACTATTTAAATGGTAGGTTCTTTGTGGCAGGGACTTATATAATGTTTTGCATACTGGAAGCCCTGATATTGATTGGTGGCTATAAGTGCTACCGTAACAGCTCTTAGTGCACAAAAATTGTATATGTGGGGTGAGTAACCACAGAGTTGCTTAGGAAAGATAGTTCTATGAAAGTTAGGAAGTGTGGTAAGAGACCACCTGGCTTAACCAGGAGTTATTCAGTGATCTGAAACTCAAAAAAGAGTCCTACAAAAGTGGAAACAAAGTCAAATAATGAAGGATAAATACATAAAAAAACTTAACAACAGAAGCAGGTAGGGACAACATTAGAATGTCCAAGGCACAAAGTGAGATTAAACTAGCTAGAGATATAAAGGGTAACAAAAACATTCTACAAATACTTTAGAAGGAAGAGGAAGACCAAGGTTAGGGTAGGCCAGTTACTTAATGCGGGGGGTGGAGGGTGGGGGAGAGAATAACAGAAAATGTGGAAATGGTCAAAGTGCTAAATGCCCTTTTTGTTTCAGTTTTCACCAAAAAAGGATAGTAGTGATGGGATATCTAACATACTGACTGCTATTGAAAATGAGGTAGGATCTGAGGCTAAAATAGAGAAAGAACAAGTCAAAATTACTTAGACAAGTTAGATGACTTCAGGTTGGCAGGACCTGGTGAAATACCTCCGAGAATACTCAAGGAGCTGAATGAGGCAATATCTGAGCCATTAGCAATTATCTTCAAAAACTCATGAAAGATGGGAGAGACTCCACATGTCTGAAAGAGGGCAAACATAGTGCCAGTCTATAAAAAGGGGAATAAGGACAACCTGAGGAATTACAAACTAGTCTGTTTAACTTCAGTACCCAGAAAAAATAATGGATCAAATAATCAAGCAATCAATTTGCAGACATCTAAAAGATAATAAAGTTAAGAACAAATCATGTCAAAACAACCTAATAGCTTTCTTTGACAGGGTAATAAGCCTTGAGGATGGGGTGGGGGGAATGATAGATGTGATCTATTTTGACTTTAGAAAGGCTTTTGATAATGTCTTGCATGACCTTTTCATAAACTAGGGCAGTGTTTCCTGAACGTGGGACGCCGCTTGTTCAGGGAAAGCCCCTGGCGGGCCCGGCCAGTTTGTTTACCTGCTGCATCCGCAGGTTCGGCCGATCGCAGCTCCCACTGGCCGCGATTCGCTGTGCCTGGCCAATGGGGGCTGTGGGAAGTGCAAAGTACTCCACTTAGGAAGGAACAATCAGTTGCACAAATACAAAATGGGAAATGACTGCCTATGAAGGAATACTGCAGAAAGGCATATAGTGGATCACAAGCTAAATATGAGTCAACAGTGTACCTCTGTTATAAAAAAAAAAAAAAAAAAAAAAAAAAAAACATCATTCTGGGATGTATCAGCAAGAGTGTTGTAAACAAGACATGAGAAGTTATTCTTCCGCTCTACTCTGCATTGATAAGGCCTCAACTGAAGTATTGTGTCCAGTTCTGGGCATACATTTCAGGAATAATGTGAACAAATTGGAGAAGGTCCAGAGGAGAGGAACAAAAATGATTGAAGGTCTAGAAAACATGACGTATGAGGAAAGATTTAAATAATTTGGTTTGTTTAGTCTGGATAAAAGAAGACTGAGAAGGGAAATTATTACAGGTTTCAGTTACATCAAAGGTTGTTACAAGGAGGAGGGTGAAAAATTGTTCCTCCTTAAACTCTGAGGATAGGACAAGAAGCAATAGCTTAAATTGCAGCAAGGGAGTTTTAGGTTGGACATTTGGAAAATCTTCCTAACTGTCCAGGTAGCCACTGGAACAAATTGTCTAGGGACATTGTGGAATCTCTGTCATGGGAGTATTGGTGTCAGTGTCAAACAGTGTCAGGAATGGTCTAGTAAGTTATTACTTAGTCCTGACTTTAGTGCAGGGGACTCAATTAGATGATGTATGGAGATCCCTTCCATTCCTACACTTCTATGGGTCTATGCACAAAAGGATGCCAGAGCCTAAAAATCAGGCCCAAAATGCAATTTAGAACATTCCACTGAAATATTTGATTCTGTTTTAGGATTGTGCATGCAGATAACCATTAAAATCTCTCCTCTGATATCCATTTCCCCCTCATTTCTTAATAAGGTTTGTTAAGTAACAATAGAGTCCAATTTTTTTTGTCAAATGCTGTCAAATGGGGCTATATTTTGTTGTTGTTGTTGTTGGGGTTTTTTTGGGGGAAGGGGGGATGGAAATGAGCATTTTTCTGTAAAAAAAAAAAATAGCAAACTTTTCTTACCAAAGACTTAGTCATTTGAAAAATCTCATTGGCTTCTTCAGTGCTGTCTCAGAGGACAAATCACTTAAATGTAAACCATTTATTTTATTAACTACTGCTATCAGATACAACGTGCCATTTGGGGGAATATCGCTCTTTACTTCTGTAGTTGTCTGTGCGGGTATATCAATGAACAGAATCTGAAAAACAACAGGCATGAAAACCAGCACAATACCAGATCAGTTGGATTATTTTTTGTGTGTGTTTCGGTAGTACTTGTAAGGAGCTCTGTGGGATCAAGCTCTCCTTAGTCACTCTTCGCATCTATGCTTCAGCTTTGAAAATGGGGTGGTAGGGAGGGAAAGTAAATAAAGGACCCTGCAGTGTTGGGAACTCTGATTCCCAGACTCCAGTTAGCCTGCCACTTTGATAAAACGGGTCATCAGTGGCATCTCAACTAAAAGCTGTTGCTAAGTTTACTGCATACACGCCTTTCTCCAGAGACAGCACAAGCTGTTAGTCTGCTGCCACATGCCTGCTATGTAAATGGAGCTATGTAACTGCTATGAGATTGTTTACTCTGCATTGCACCTTTAAGTTTATAAGGCGTCTGCAGTATTCTGTGAAAGGCAGAACTGAGGCAGCATGGTACAGTGTAGACACTCACTGTGCTCGCTCCTGAAGATTTTTCTGACTTTGTCTTGCTTTGTTGTGGCCCATAAGCTAACATAAAACAAATGAAACAGCATGTTTGGCTGCTCTTGTATTTAGCAAAAACAGCACATACAGAACTTTTAAAGGGGTAGGAAAACTTCTGTAGCAAAACAGGGGCCTGTGATGGGTTCTCTCCCCCATATCTTCCTGGAGGCATTGGTGCCCTGGTACCCCCCTTCTTAGCATAAACTCACTCAGGCTGGGCTAACAAAAAGATTTAATACTCCAGAAGCCTAGACGAGACACTGACCAATTGGAAGCCAGCAGGCCCCTTAAGAAGGCTTGACTACTTCCTCTCAGGGAGTGTTGGATGAGGCTGGGACAGGAGAGGAGCTGGACTCCTCCTCAGTATTAGCCCAGAGACCAGGGCCAGTTCACGGCCTTGGCTAAAAGGACTGTGATGAAGCAGTTATCTTTGAGGTTTGTTTAAAGGTGCAGGCAGCCAAATTTTGAGTTTGTTTTTATTTACTTATTGAAGACTGACACCAAGCTTCCAGCATAGGCTGCCTGCTCCAGACAGACTTCCACACTTTGTAAACTGAGGTAGGAAGCACCTTCAGCATTATATTCAACCAGAAGAAGACATGACAATGCAGCTACACCTGTGACAGGGCTCGATTCACTTGTCTACTGGAAACATTTTGTGCCACTCCTGTGATGCAAAACAGACAGACACTCAGCTAAGCCACTTAAAATGGTTTTGTGGGTCCTTTGCATCACTACAGGAGCCCATAACATCCCAGAAAAATCTGGTCCAAGATCTTCTTCCTAATCTAGTGGTTTCGCTTCCAACCCAAACGTTCAGCTATGCTACATCAAAGCATAAAATTCAGATGCACATTCTGAAGAAAAGAATCCTGCACTTCATCTTTGCACTTTGATCTTTAAATTAACCAATCATTTAACACTTGAAGAAAGGTGTTGTCATGGTAACAGGGCTAACTGCACTTCTGTCCCTTTTCTGGTCTCTCTGAATGTACTCCCTTTGGTTTTAGGCCTTATGCCTGTACATCTCTTTGGTGTGGAGTTCTGCAGTTCTTCCACTCTAAAGCTGGGCTCTGGGTTACAGTATTTTGCATATTAACCATTCTTCCCCTGTAGGTCCTACTGAGTTCTGGCACCAGTAGTTCTTCCTTTCAGGAGTCTGCAACCAATGTTATAGTGTACAGTGATCAGACAACCAAAGTATTGTGCATTTAACGGTAGAACAGTGTTAGAGGAAAAGGATTTTAAAACAATCTACATGCTTATTCATCTTACTTAAAGGCTTACCATCCCCTGATGACAGCCCAGGCAGGCCTAGCTCTGTTAGATACCCCCACTGGGTGCCGGTGTCTCAGTCTGAGTCCCCTGAAAAGCGCCTTCCCACTTTAAACCCCACTAGAGTTCTTTTGATCTCTTGTATTTCTGGGCTTTTCCTGTCCTGGCTTTGTCTCTTAACAACCCTCAAGTGTTTACTGAGGGATGGCTTATCTTCAGCCATTCTTTCTCCTTCCTGCTTGTTTTCTCAATAACCCGCTCTTAAACTTAAACCAATATATTCAGATAAAAAGCAGCTCAATAACCAGGTTAACATACGATCCTCAAATTATTACAGAGCAGCTCCACATCCATCACTGCTACAGAGTCAATTCAAGAGGGCTTCGTATAAGGGTAATACATACTAAATGAAAAATCCAGATGGTCTGGTGAATGGAGCACTAAGCATGTAAGGCAAAGTGTGATAGAAAGATATGGTAGTGTGTGGGAGAAGAAAGGGAAAATGAAGAGATGCAGGCTGAGATTTTCAAAGCCAACCAGGAATGCCCACTGGACAGCCAAATTCCTTGGCTGGCTTTAGAAATCTCAGCCATAATGCGATGGTGAATTATTTATATTTTATTTCTATAGCCTGCATCATTAAAGGCACTTAGTCGAAGCACCTTACACACAGGCCAGAGCATTCCCTTTAGCACAAAAAAGTATGGAAGGGAGAAATGCACCCAAAATGTGTTTAACTGGGGTGGGAAGGAGAGCCTGTTATGCAGCCAGTACATATGACCCCACCTCTTCTCCCTCCATTTCAGTGGAAGCAACTGTTATGCAGGACCAGATGCTCAATAAAAAACTGCAAGTAAAATGGAAGTATTCCCTTAAACCATACATGGACTTGAATCCAGAATCAGAACTGAATGTTGTTGCCTGAAGAAATACATGCCCCAACAAGGGAGAAAGGTGATAATTGAAAAGCTGTGGAAACATTTTGGCTCATAGGAATCATGTCACCCAGGAACTAATGCAAGCTAGGGAACTTTCTAGTGACTGAAAGAAGAGATGCCAGCGGATACACATCAGTGAATCTGCTCTGTTGACCTGTTTGTGGTTAACAGCAGACTATACTGAACATCACTGTGACAGCAGCCTGCAGTATATGATAGCAAGTCATACAGCAGAGGACCCTAGTTGCCAGTAGCATATGGAGGGAACATAACAGCCTAACAGCTATGTGAAATACAGAATTACTATGTAACTAAAAGAGATGTTGGAATAACTGGAGTTGCAATGTTTTAATTAATATCCCAGGTGCACAGGCATAGCAGTGTTTACTGCACACTATTTAACTCAAAGGAACAGAAATAAAAGAGGTTACTTTGAGGAAAACATCACTTGCGCAGTGTGTACTGAGAAATTATAACAGGGACGTAATAGCAAGCAGTACATAGGTGTAAAAATCACCACCTCATCCAGATAAGTATCGAAGCAGTCAAAGACGATGGGTTGAAACTGTCTCAAAGTAGACATAGTAGCCCATAGAGAGACAAGGTGGATGAAGTAGTTGGACCAATTTCTGTTGGTCAGAGAGACAAGCTTTTGAACTGACACAGGGCTCTTCTTCAAATCTGGGAAACAAAGTCAAAGTTTCACGGCTAAATACAAAATTTGAACAAATTGTTGTATTCTTAATGCAAGGGACCATTCAAGATGAAGAGGCCTGTTAACTCCTCTACAGTCATAGGGAGAAAAGGAAGTGGGGGTGAGTGGGGGGTGGGGAGAAGCAGCTGGAGGTGGTTGTTAGTGGGTTAGAGATTGTTATAATAAGCCATAAATCCAGTGTCTCTATTCAGTCCATGATTACATACCAGACACACCATCCCAAAGCAGCACCCAACCCTGCCAGAACAACAGAAGCAAAATATATGCAAACATATGTGCACTGCTACAATGATCAGCACCCCCCATAGCATTCTTTTCAAGATCCATAGGCCCTACACATGCCTATCACAATACATGGTATGCCGCATACAGTGCACTAAATGTCTCAACAACAACTATGTGGGTGAAACCAGACAATCACTATAGTCTCAAATGAACTCACACAGGAAAATGATAAAAGACAAAAAAGCACCCCGTAACTGTGGGTGAACACTTTTCACAAAGCCATCACTCTGTATCTGACCGTGGGGTGCTGGAACAGGGCAGGCTAGGGGGTCATGGCCCCATCACTTTTTACTGGCCGTGAGGACAAGCATGGGGGGACTGGAGAAGAGCAAATGGGGTATTGGGGGAAGAGGCGGTGCAAGGTTGGGGACTCAGGTGAAGGGGAGGGAGTGGGACTTTGGGGGGAAGGGTGGCGCAGGGGCTTGGCCTTGGGGGAACGGTGTGACGACAGAGGCTCTGGAGAAGGGGTGGTGTGAGGGGGGGACTTGGGTGAAGGGGTGGGCGTGAGGCACTGGGGGGTAGGATGGCACAGGGGCATGGCCTGGGGGGGGCAGTGTGAGGGCAGAAGCTCTGGGGAAGGGGTGGTGTGAGGGTGGGGATTCAGGGGGAAGGGGCAGCACAGAGGTGGAGCTTTGGCGGGAAGGGGTGCCACATGTGGGCAGGGGCCATGGTTCAGACTCTGGTAGCCTCTCCAATTCTAGGAAGCATCTGTCTCCCATGTCTGTCCTCCCAATCCTCATTCTCCAAGGAAACCTGCACAACACTTTCTAAAGGCGAGCCTGAGAGGTTAAATTCATAACTTTGCTAGACACTAAAAATCATGGACTGAATAGAGACACTGGATTTATGGCTTATTATAACCATCTGTGACCCACTAACTAGGTTGACTATATCATAGAATCATAGAAGATTAGTGTTGGAAGAGACCTCAGGAGGTCATCTAGTCCAAGCCCCTGCTCAAAGCAGGACCAACCCCAACTAAATCATCCCAGCCAGGGTTTTGTCAAGCCAGGCTTTAAAAACCTCTAAGCATGGAGATTCCACCACTTCCCTAGGTAACCGATTCCAGTGCTTCACCACCCTCCGAGTGAAATAGTGTTTCCTAATATCCAGCTTAAACCTCCATCACTGCAAATTGAGACCATTGCTCCTTGTTCTGTCATCTGCCACCAGTGAGAACAGATGAGCTCCATCCTTTCTGGAATCCCCCTTCAGGTAGTTGAAGGCTTCTATCAAATCCCCCCTCACTCTTCTCTTCTGCAGACTAAACAAGCCCAGTTTCCTCAGCCTCTCCTCGTTAGTTATGTGCCTCCGCCCCCTGATTATTTTTGTTGCCCTCTGCTGGGCTCTCTCCAATTTGTCCACATCCTTTCTGTAGTGGGGGGCCCAAAACTGGATGCAATACTCCAGATGTGGCCTCACCAGTGCCGAATAGAGGGGAATAATCACTTCCCTCGATCTGCCGGCAATGCTCCTACTAATGCAGCCCAATATGCCATTAGCCTTCTTGGCAACAAGGGCTCACTTCTGACTTATATCCAGATTCTCAATCCCCAGGTCCATTTCTGCAGAACTGCTGCTTAGCCAGTCGGTCCCCAGCCTGTAGCAGTGCATGGGATTCTTCCTTCCTAAGTGCAGGACTCTGCTCTTGTCCTTGTTGAACCTCATCAGATTTCTTTTGACCCAATCCTCCAATTTGTCTAGGTCACGCTGGACCCGATCCCTACCCTCCAGCTTATCTACCTCTCCCCGCAGCTTAGTGTCCCTTTTTGGCCGGGACAGTCCTCTTTTTCAGCTCTGCTCTGGTCATCCCTACATTTTCACTAAAACTGGGCATTTGTCCCTGATTTGTGCAGGCAGTGCTGCCTTCAGAGCTGTTCTCCCCAGGCAGCAGCCACCCCCTCTTTCTGGCTGCAAGGCAGAGCGGAGAGCAGAGGCTGCTGCCATTGGGTCAAGGCAGGCACAGCATCAGAGAAGCGCTACCTTTTCCCCCCAGGCAGCAGCCCCTGCTCTCCGGCTTAACATGACAGGTAGTTCAACCTGGGACAGCTGTCCACTGTTTGCATCACCGGATAGTGAGGAGTTTACTTAAAAGATTGTGCCTCAGAGATGTATAATCCCTTCCCAAGCAGCCTGGTGTTCTGGTCAAATGAGTGTGCTGCCCACATTAGAATGGTGCACTCCTCCCTGAGCTCAGTGACTGCAGCCACTGGTCTTGGAGCAGGCTGCACAAAGAGTAGGGCGACAAAGTGGAAAGTAGAGATTTGTGCTGTTGCTCTGAAGGCACTGATGCCCGCCAGCAGCAGCAGAGGAATTTGCTACTGGCAGGCCATGATGCTTTCTGAGCTGACCCCCACGGCAACAGCCTCACTTGCCAGCTACAAGGCGGAGCAGAGAAATAAGGGTGACATGGTATTGCCACCCTTACTTCTGCACTGCCTCGAAGTCTGAGCCTTCCTTACTGTGAGGCTCAATAGAGAAGGCTTTGAGCAACTTGACCAGGAGGCTGTATAGAAGCACTAAATTAATGTTCCTATCAGCTCAGTGCAAGGTCAGCAAAAAAAAGGTAGGAACCCCATTTATTGACGGGCACAAAGCATAGCTAAATGGATTGTCAGCATCAGCAGGGTTGAAGGATGCCCCAACCGATGGGGCTTAGTGGCAATGCTCTAATTTGTAAACACTGATTTTTGTTGTTTGGCTGACTTGCAGCTGCAGGCTGAAAGCAGTGTGATGGTCTCGCCACAACTCCAATGTTTGCCTAGCTTGGGAGCCTGAGTGCTGAGGCACTTTGAAATCGGAAGGGTTTTTAATTGCACATTTTGTGGTAGCTAAGAGTCCCCCTGAGCCAAAAAAACAGGCTGCCTGCAGTAGAGGCAGAGAGCTGGGTTCAGATTCTGGGCTGAGCCAGTGTTCAGAGAATGCCTTGTGAAGGAACACTTGCAAATAAATTCTACCGTGGTGTTTAAGTAGCAGATTTACCAGGCCATAGAGATCGCTGGTGTAAACCATTTCACTTGGAGATTATCTTGGCCCATAACAAGGAATTTGTTCAGCAAAACAGAGGCTGTCAGGAGATGATAGAGAAAAACGATTTGTGTGACAGAAGTTGCATTGCAAATACGTTATCGGAAAGGCTTGGAGAAAGATTTGTCACACAGAAGTGAAGAACTTACTGCATGCTCTTGTAGAATGCGGGCAAATGAAAGAAAGGGAGTTTTACGATGTAACTGACAATTTTTACACAACATGATTGTCCTACTTACAGCACTGGAAACCTGCCTTTGAGTGCACCAAAAAGTTTAATGGGCTCTGCTGAAGAATATGCTGCAATGGGAGCAAGTACAAGACAGCCTCACTGCATGCCACACCAGAATTCCCACCTTAAATATGTTGGATGAGAATCATCTCTTTGACGAGTGGTCTAGTGTAAAATCAGTTGTCTCCAGTTGTCTTTCAGACTGGAACCATCAGAGAATGCCCATCACCGAAAGGTGGCAGAAGATTTTTCGAGAGATGGACTGTAATGCAGTACAATACACACATCTAGCCAAGGCTGTGGGATTTGCGCTGTGTCTGCCTGGTACTACAGTGACTGTTGAACATGTCTTTTCAATTATGAATTATGTGTGGTCTCCTGAAAAATCACATCTGAATGTCTACACTATGAAGGCTGTCTGGTGTGTGCAAGTTAATTTTTCTCTAGACTGTACTGCATTCTACCACAAGTTGCTGAAAGACAAGCAAACCCTCAGAAAAAGTAGCAGCTTCCAAGAAATACAAATGATATCAAGCAGCTTCACACCCTGAAGAATGACAAGATGAGGAACAATGCCAGTAACCACTGAGTTTTAAGTAAAATATATGAAACCATGAAATATATATATATATGAAACTGCCTTATCTTTTTTGCATACCCTAAGTTATTTCCCCTGAGCACTGACCATCTCTTACCCGGTGTCCCGTTTTCAGTTTAGGGAACTATGGTCACCCTGCCACTAACAACCTCCCTCAGCTGTTCCTCTCCCTTCCTTTCCTCCCTATTATTTGAGGGGCCACTTCACCTTGGATGGTCCCTTTGAAATATGTGTTAACTACTCATGCTAAACAATCTGTTCAGATCTTGTTTTTAACAGTGACACTTTGAGTTAGTTTTCCAGGCCTGAAGTAGAGCTTCATGTAGCTTGAATGCTTGTCTCTCTCACCACTAGAAGTTGCTCCAATAAAAGATATTATTTCACCCACCCTCGTGTCTCTAAAATCCTTGGACCAACACAACAATACCTCATAAAACACACAAAACTTGGCTACAACAATACCCCAAATAATAACCCATGTTATGCTCAGTAGAATATGCCCAACAACACCACACTTCAATATGTAAGTGATCCATATCATCCATTAGTCACTGCTTTAGATACAATCATGAATCAACTCAGCAGAGGCTTGGAATTGTAACATAGATGAATTCTACCTTGGAGCAATGCTAGTAAAAGTTATGAGTAATATTAGGTTTTGCTCAGTGTACACCTGTGGGCATTTCAAACAATACACTTAAAGGAGGTGGACCCAAATATGCATTGTGTGTTGTATGACCTTCTCTATGTATAACTGGAAAGGGAGAATGCAGCATGCTCTGACCACACCTTCGTTTTGCATAACCAAGCCCAAGTGTGCCATGGAGGTAGAACAGACACTATCTCTTTTGTTGCAACTGCTAATCTGATATCACAATAATTGATAATTGGCTTTGACAGTGAAACCCTGAACCCTGAACTGAATCTATTCACTAGGTGGCAGAAAATGGAAAAAGAGTTAAATAAACTCTAAAGTACTCAAACAATTATCGGTAAATAGAAATTCTGTATTGTGACAACTCAACTAACTAGTTCCTTTTTTGTGTGATAATTCTGTAACTGTTATGTTAGTATATAGATCTGTTTGTTAGCCTGGGATAGAATTTTGGGTTTGACTTTTTAGTACTCTTATACTAATAGATTCAAAAAAAGGACAAAGATAGTGATGTTGCTTCTGCCTAGTCAGATGGATTTGTCAGTACAATGGGAAAAGAGAAGAGAAGTTAAAGTGTAACAGAATGGCCGCTGTGCTTCTGCACTACTGCTCACTACTAGGCAGAGTCAGAACAGCTCATTTCATCCTAAACCTAAAATGTTAACAGATAATAGAGATTCTCCTTTGCTGTTTATAGGAGTGTGCACTTTTGGAGTGGGTCTGAATTCCAGATCCTACATCACATTGAAGTTCCTAGTGAGCATAGTGCACAGCATAGCAAGACCAACGAATTCGTAGGGCATGAATTTGATACGTGTCGGTGTGTCTGTTTGTCACTTTTTTGAGGGAACCTTAAATAAACTTACACTTCACCTGTTCCCATTTTCCTAATTGCATTTTAAATAATAAAGAGTTTTTGCCTGGAGAAGATTTCCATAATTTTAGCCAGAAGCGAAACTATGTATGGAGCGAGGAAAGGAATTAGTCCTGCAAAATACTTTTCTTTCAATCTTACCATGACTTTTTAAATCAGCATGTTTGCTCACATCTGGTGTTTTTCCTGGTCTCATTTAATCAGTCCAGTTTCATGTTGCCTGTAGTTCTCTCCATAGGACTGTTTTCTTTTGGCCAAATCCTGCTTTCACTGACAATTATGATCGCACTTATTGTAATGGAATTAGGATTTTACGTATTGAATATAGAAGGTTTTAAACTGCCCATTTTTAAACTCCTTTTTCTGGGCTGCGAACCCCTGAGGTACTGAGTCAAGGTTAGGGAAGCTGTGCATAGTTATTTTTGTGCTTTATAAAATGTCTAACATTTTTGGTGCATAAATCAGTTTTAGCTTTACCTAATTTCAGAGCATAAAGGGCATGTCAAACTTTACTAAACCGAAGCCCCGGGAAGCAGTCGATAACCATGATGGATTTTTATAATGATATAACCCTTAATGAATTATTGTAGTTCTTTAACAAGGTTTTAATAAGAAATTTCTTTTTGCCAGCATGGTTATTAGTTCTCTCATATGAATAGCCCTGGGCTTGTCTTCCATAGAATAGTACAACATAATATTTCTTTCTGTGTCAATCATACAGTACTGCAAAACTCCAAGCCATGAATAAAATACACTTACTTTTTTTAAAAAATTTATTTTAAAGGTCAGGTTTTTAGAATATGTAAGGTGAAAATAAAGATGTGCTGACTGCAAGACCACTGTTAGTCATGCATAATGGAAGAATGCCCACCACAGTATTCTGATCACCAGTCAGATGTTTCCTATACACTAAAGTACCTTTTAAAAAAATGAGAACAATATACATATTTTGCTCTAATTGGTACATGTGTATAATGTACATTATAGTATACTAAACTGATTTTCTTCAGGTTCTTTAAGGAAGCATCTGAACAGTGATCTGAATACTGCAGTGGGCCTTCTTCCATTATATATATATATATATGGAGAGAGAGAGAGAGAGAGAGAGAGAGAGAGAGAGAGAGAGAGAGAGAGAGAGTCAGGAATGGCAACTGTCTGTCTCCAAAAGTTGATGGTACACACACCAAAGCAGTTCAGTTACTGTGTGATGCTGCAGCAACACAAGTGGATAAAAAACTCCATTTCTCAAGCGACAGTCCTTGCTACAAATAGTGCAAGTGCAAGGCACAGGGCCAGAAGATAATGTTGGAGCACTACTAGCACTTGAGGCCTCCTAAGCTTTCTTCTTTGCTATCTTCATTTTCCTCTCTCTCAACCATCAGTCTTTAGCCTCTTTGACTTCCTAGGCACAGCACAGAATTCCAGTGAGGCCTATTGCTAGCTTCATCTTCTCAGCTTGTGGTGTCAATGTTTAAAGTTTTCAAGTCCCACCTGCAGCCTAAGCCTATGTCAGCTAAGTGACCTTGCAACATCCATGAGTTCTCCATACAGGACAGCCTTTGGAATGCATCTGGTGCAATGGAGATGTCTGGGTTTGAGAATAGTGATTTGACTTTGAAATTTTGTTTTCTCAAATACTTTGGTGTCAGGAAATTATTTTCTGATGTGATATTTAGAATATGATGAAGACAGAGAGTTTGGAAGGTGTTTAACTTCTCATGTCTGCTGTAGGTGGTCCAGATTTCACCATCATACAGCAGCATGCTCAAACCACACATCTAGTAGAACCTATCTTGGTGTTCAGTGTCAGTTTCCTGTTATTCCACATGCACTTGAACAGTTGTCCTAATGTGGTGGCTGCCTTTCCAATGTGAGAACTAAGCATGTCATCCAGATACAGTTGATACTAGATAGCAGAATTCATGCACATCTTCTGGTGCAGTCAACACACCTTGTGTTATAATTGTTGTCTTCTTTTGACTCATGTTTCAGAGTAACAGCCGTGTTAGTCTGTATTCGCAAAAAGAAAAGGAGTACTTGTGGCACCTTAGAGACTAACCAATTTATTTGAGCATGAGCTTGTAGCTCACGAAAGCTCATGCTCAAATAAATTGGTTAGTCTCTAAGGTGCCACAAGTACTCCTTTTCTTTTTGACTCATGGTTAGTCCAAATTTGTCAAAAGCTAGCAAAGCTATTGCAAAGTTTCTGGAGCTCCTCTTCACTGTGTGCAGTGAACACTGAATCATTGGTGAAAGAAGTTAATTTAGGAGGTGTTTGACTGTGCTTTTTGCTATTAGATGTGCACTGTTGAAGAGTTTTCCATCTGATCTCATATGAAGATTTACACTGTTGGTGCCAGGTGAGAAAGCACGATGAAGCAGCAGAGAGAAGAATATACCTAAAAGTGCTGGTGCCAAAACACATCCTTGGCTGACACAACTGCGGATTTCAAAGCTGAAAGACTGATCACCATCATACTGGACTGTAGCCTTCATGCCATCATGGAAGGATCAAATCAGATGTATGAGGACTCAGGGCAACCAACTCTCTCAAGCGATTGGAAAAGATCCTTTATGGTGATCAGATCAAAAGCCCCTGTAAGACTCATGAAGGCCATGTAGAGAGGTTTTCTTTGTTCTCAACTCTTTTCTTGAAGTTGCTGTAGTGCAAAAATTATATCCATAGTTGATCTAGTAGCACAGAAGACACACTGACTCTCTGGATAAACACATCAGCGAGAACTTGCAGTCTATTGAGAATGGCCTGTGCAAATGCCTTGCCAGCAATACTAAGGAGAGAATTTCCTCTATAGTTGTTGCCATCTTTCTGATCTCCTTTGTTTTTATACAATGTTATGATGCTGACATCCTTCATGTTTTGTGATAACTCTCCTTCCCTCCAAAAGGTAAGCAAGACATTGTGCAGTTGTTTAAGCACAACCTGGCCTCCTTGCTTCAGTATTTCAGCTGGAATTCCTTCTTTTCCTGTAGTCTTTCCTGGTGCTAGGGAGGTGATTATTTATAGATGGTTCTATATCAAGCTTTTCAGTAGTCTGCAGTATGTTGATTTCATTTAGGATTGCTTCAGAAGCAGTGGTTTCACGTGAATTGTTGGTGACAGTGTTGCATTGCTTTGCTTCTCTCAATGATGATGTCTCCAATAAGAGAGTTGAGTGGAGCAGTCTTCTTGCGTTAAGGACCAATTGCTTTCTTCATTTCATCAAATATATCTCTTAGATGTCCATTCTTAAAGTGTGTTTATATCTCCTCAGACAGATAGAGCCAGTATGCTTGAGCACATTGCTTACATGTTGGTTACAATACAGTCTTGGCCAATATGAAGTTAGCACATGTCTCAAGAGAGGGGTTCATGTTATGACAGAGATATGCTGTGAATTTTGCTTCAATAAATCGAAGAATTTCTGCATAGCAGTTGTCATAAATATAAAGGGAAGGGTAAACCCCTTTGAAATCCCTCCTGGCCAGGGGAAAGCTCCTCTCACCTGTAAAGGGTTAAGAAGCTAAAGGTAACCTCGCTGGCACCTGACCAAAATGACCAATGAGGAGACAAGATACTTTCAAAAGCTGGGAGGAGGGAGAGAAACAAAGGGTCTGTGTCTGTCTGTATGCTGGTTTCTGCCAGGGATAGACCAGGAATGGAGCCTTAGAACTTTTAGTAAGTAATCTAGCTAGGTATGTGTTAGATTATGATTTCTTTAAATGGCTGAGAAAAGAATTGTGCTGAATAGAATAACTATTTCTGTCTGTGTATCTTTTTTGTAACTTAAGGTTTTGCCTAGAGGGGTTCTCTATGTTTTGAATCTAATTACCCTGTAAGATATCTACCATCCTGATTTTACAGGGGGGATTTCTTTATTTCTATTTACTTCTATTTTTTATTAAAAGTCTTCTTGTAAAAAACTGAATGCTTTTTCATTGTTCTCAGATCCAAGGGTTTGGGTCTGTGGTCACCTATGCAAATTGGTGAGGCTTTTTATCCAACATTTCCCAGGAAAGGGGGGGTGCAAGTGTTGGGAGGATTGTTCATTGTTCTTAAGATCCAAGGGTCTGGGTCTGTAGTCACCTAGGCAAATTGGTGAGGCTTTTTACCAAACCTTGTCCAGGAAGTGGGGTACAAGGTTTTGGGAAGTATTTTGGGGGGAAGGACGCGTCCAAACAGCTCTTCCCCAGTAACCATTATTAGTTTGGTGGTGGTAGCGGCCAGTCCAAGGACAACGGGTGTAATATTTTGTACCTTGGGGAAGTTTTGACCTAAGCTGGTAAAGATAAGCTTAGGAGGTTTTTCATGCAGGTCCCCACATCTGTACCCTAGAGTTCAGAGTGGGGGAGGAACCCTGACATGGTGGCATAGTGGTGGGATTAACCTGAAATCATTTTGAGATCCAGTTGAGATTTTTTGAACTAGAAATACAGATTTTAAAAAGAAATTTTTTTTTCCTTTGGAAAGGAAGTCCAGAAAGCAGTTGAAACTGAAAGCAGATTGTTTTTTCTCTGCTTTGTGGCCAAGCAGAGACAAAAGGGGATTATCTTGTGAATTGCAGGTTTTCTTTGCCTGGAGGCAGGGTACTTAACTCCTGCAGGGAAATTCAGTCTTCCAACCCAGAGTTTTTTTTCTTCTTTTCTTCCTAAAAGTAAATAGGGGTTGTGTGTTCTACCCATTTGCTTTTTCTTTGGGCTGGGTAAGCAGGTTTCCAAGTAGTTGAAGGTTTTTTGCTTTAATTTGGGCCCAGAGCAGAGACAAGGGAATTGTCTTTTTCTGTAGGCTGACAGTCACTATCAGAGAATAGGTATTCTATTCCAGCACAGCAAAATTTTACAGCCACGTTTTGTTTGTTTATTTCTAAACCTCGGGTGTAAAGTTAGTTAAAAACAGAGAGGTTAGAATGACCAAATCCTCAGCTCGACTACAGCTGGAATTAGCCAAATTTCAGGCTGAGGAAAAACAAAGGGAACATGAAAGACAGATAGAACTCATGCGGCTGGAGAAGGAGGTACAGGAGGCTGCCCACAAGAGGGAAATGGAGGCAAGGAAGCATGTGGAGGAGGAGAAGGAAAAAGAGAGGAAGCATGTGGAGGAGGTGGAGAGGATAAAGGCCCAGCAGAATATACCAACAAACCCTAGCAATCCTTCTCCAGGTACCACTTCCCATCCCAGAAAGTTCCCCACCTACAAGGCAGGTGATGATACTGAGGCCTTCTTAGAAAACTTCGAAAGGGCCTGCCTTGGGTACAACATCTCTACTGACCAATACATGGTAGAGCTGAGGCCGCAGCTCAGTGGACCCTTAGCTGAGGTGGCAGCTGAAATGCCTAAAGAACACATGAACAAGTATGAACTGTTTAAATCCAAGGCGAGAGTCAGAATGGGGATAACACCCGAGCAGTCTCGTCGGAGGTTCCGAGCCCTAAGGTGGAAACCAGACATGTCATTTACCCGACATGCCTACCACATTGTGAAACATTGGGATGCCTGGATATCAGGAGCAAGTGTTGAATCTCCAGTAAATTTGCCCTTCCTAATGCAAATGGAACAATTCTTAGAGGGTGTTCCTGAGGAAATAGAAAGATACATCCTAGATGGGAAACCCAAAACTGTAATTGAGGCAGGAGAGATTGGAGCCAGATGGGTGGAGGTCGCAGAGAAGAAGAAAACTGGTCGCAGTTGGAGCGGAGACCAGAAGGGACCACCCCAGACCACACCCTATTACCGGGGGCCGCCCAAAGCCCCACCTACCTCCCAAAGAACCCTCCAGACCCCTTATCGTCCCACCACCCCGTTCTCCAGCAACCCACCTCGCCCCAGTGACCCGTCAGCTGGACGATGTTTTAAATGTAACGAGCTGGGGCATGTAAAGGCCAACTGCCCCAAGAACCCCAACAGATTACAGTTCATTGCACCGGAATCACACCAGAGGTCCACAGGCCCAGATACCTCCCAGATACCCTTGGAGCGGAGGGAAACTGTGAGTGTGGGCGGGAAGAAGGTCACCGTGTGGAGGGACACCGGAGCACAAGTGTCAGCTATCCATGCTTCCTTAGTGGACCCCAATTTAATCAACCCAGAGATCCAAGTGACGATTCAACCCTTCAAGTCCAACTCATTCAATTTGCCTACAGCCAAGTTGCCTGTCCAGTACAAGGGCTGGTCAGGAATGTGGACTTTTGCAGTCTATGATGATTATCCCATCCCCATGCTGTTGGGGGAAGACTTGGCCAATCACGTGAAGCAGGCCAAGAGGGTGGGAACGGTCACCCGCAGCCAGGCTAAACAAGCCGGGGGGCCTAGCTCTGTTCCGGAAACTTCTATCAGGGCCCGGTCAGAGGTGATGGACCCGGACCCCAGGCCAATGTCTGCAACAGCAGTAGTGGATCCAGTCCCAGAGACCCAGACGGAACCAGTCCCAGAACCGGAACCAGCCAAACAACCAACACCAGACCCCGTGCCAGCACTGAATCCAGTACTTGCAACCTCAACACCAGAGGGCCCCACCGAACCTGAACTGGCAGCAGCCGATAACCCTACACAAGAGGCTCAGCCGGAGCCTGAATCCCAACATAGTGCACCAGCGGAGAGCGGTTCACAGTCAACAGAAACAGCTCCATCCCCTATATCGCTTCCAGAGGGACCAAGCCTATGTCCCCAATCCAATGAGGAACTGATGTCTCCAGCATCAAGGGAACAGTTCCAGACCGAACAGGAAGCAGATGAAAGCCTCCAGAGAGCGTGGACGGCGGCACGGAGCAACCCACCGCCTCTCAGCTCTTCTAATCGATCCAGGTTTGTGGTAGAAAGAGGACTTTTATACAAGGAAACTCTTTCTGGGGGACACCAGGAAGACTGGCATCCTCAGAGACAGTTGGTAGTTCCAACTAAATACCGGGCCAAGCTCTTGAGCTTAGCCCATGATCACCCTAGTGGCCATGCTGGGGTGAACAGGACCAAAGACCGTTTGGGGGGGTCATTCCACTGGGAGGGAATGGGCAAGGATGTTTCTACCTATGTCCAGTCTTGTGAGGTGTGCCAAAGAGTGGGAAAACCCCAAGACCAGGTCAAAGCTCCTCTCCAGCCACTCCCCATCATTGAAGTTCCATTTCAGCGAGTAGCTGTGGATATTCTGGGTCCTTTTCCGAAAAAGACACCCAGAGGAAAGCAGTACATACTGACTTTCATGGATTTTGCCACCCGATGGCCGGAAGCAGTAGCTCTAAGCAACACCAGGGCTAAAAGTGTGTGCCAGGCACTAGCAGACATTTTTGCCAGGGTAGGTTGGCCCTCCGACATCCTCACAGATGCAGGGACTAATTTCCTGGCAGGAACTATGAAAAACCTTTGGGAGGCTCATGGGGTAAATCACTTGGTTGCCACTCCTTACCATCATCAAACAAATGGCATGGTGGAGAAGTTTAATGGAACTTTGGGGGCCATGATACGTAAATTCGTAAATGAGCACTCCAATGATTGGGACCTAGTATTGCAGCAGTTGCTCTTTGCCTACAGAGCTGTACCACATCCCAGTTTAGGGTTTTCCCCATTTGAACTTGTATATGGCCGTGAGGTTAAGGGGCCATTGCAGTTGGTGAAGCAGCAATGGGAGGGATTTACACCTTCTCCAGGAACTAACATTCTGGACTTTGTAACCAACCTACAAAACACCCTCCGAACCTCTTTAGCCCTTGCTAAAGAAAACTTACAGGATGCTCAAAAAGAGCAAAAAGCCTGGTATGATAAACATGCCAGAGAGCGTTCCTTCAAAGTAGGAGACCAGGTCATGGTCTTAAAGGCGCTCCAGGCCCATAAAATGGAAGCATCGTGGGAAGGGCCATTCGTGGTCCAGGAGCGCCTGGGAGCTGTTAATTATCTCATAGCATTCCCCACCTCCAACCGAAAGCCTAAGGTGTATCATATTAATTCTCTAAAGCCCTTTTATTCCAGAGAATTAAAGGTTTGTCAGTTTACAGCCCAGGGAGGAGACGACGCTGAGTGGCCTGAAGGTGTCTATTACGAAGGGAAATGTGCTGGTGGTGTGGAAGAGGTGAACCGCTCCATGACCCTTGGGCGTATGCAGCGACAGCAGATCCAGGAGCTGTGCACTAGCTATGTGCCAACGTTCTCAGCCACCCCAGGACTGACTGAACGGGCATACCACTCCATTGACACAGGTAATGCTCACCCAATTAGGGTCCACCCTTACCGGGTGTCTCCTCAAGCTAAAACTGCTATAGAACGGGAGATCCAGGATATGTTACAGATGGGTGTAATCCGCCCCTCTGAAAGTGCATGGGCATCTCCAGTGGTTCTAGTTCCCAAACCAGATGGGGAAATACGTTTTTGCGTGGACTACCGTAAGCTAAATGCTGTAACTCGCCCAGACAACTATCCAATGCCACGCACTGATGAACTATTAGAGAAACTGGGACGGGCCCAGTTCATCTCTACCTTGGACTTAACCGAGGGGTACTGGCAGGTACCGCTAGATGAATCTGCCAAGGAAAGGTCAGCCTTCATCACACATCTCGGGCTGTATGAATTTAATGTACTCCCTTTCGGGCTGCGAAATGCACCCGCCACTTTCCAAAGACTTGTAGATGGTCTCCTAGCGGGATTAGGAGAATATGCAGTCGCCTACCTTGACGATGTGGCCATATTTTCGGATTCCTGGGCAGACCACCTGGAACATCTACAAAAAGTCCTTGAGTGCATAAGGGAGGCAGGACTAACTGTTAAGGCTAAGAAGTGTCAAATAGGCCTAAACAGAGTGACTTACCTTGGACACCAGGTGGGTCAAGGAACTATCAGCCCCCTACAGGCCAAAGTGGATGCTATCCAAAAGTGGCCTGTCCCAAAGTCAAAGAAACAGGCTCAATCCTTCTTAGGCTTGGCCGGTTATTACAGACGATTTGTACTGCACTACAGCCAAATCGCTGCCCCACTGACAGACCTAACCAAAAAGAAACAGCCAAATGCTGTTCAGTGGACCGGAAAGTGTCAGAAGGCCTTTAACAAGCTTAAAGCGACACTCATGTCTGACCCTGTACTAAGGGCCCCAGACTTTGACAAACCGTTCCTAGTAACCACAGATGCATCCGAGCGTGGTGTGGGAGCAGTTTTAATGCAGAAAGGACCTGATCAAGAATTCCACCCTGTAGTGTTTCTCAGCAAAAAACTGTCTGAGAGGGAAAGCAACTGGTCAGTCACTGAAAAAGAATGTTATGCCATTGTCTACGCTCTGGAAAAGCTACGCCCATATGTTTGGGGACGGCGTTTCCACCTGCAAACCGACCATGCTGCACTAAAGTGGCTTCACACCATCAAAGAAACTAACAAAAAACTTCTTCGGTGGAGTTTAGCTCTCCAAGATTTTGATTTCGACATCCAACACATCTCAGGAGCTTCTAACAAAGTGGCTGATGCACTCTCCCGTGAAAGTTTCCCAGAATCAACTGGTTAAAATCGTCCTTGAGATGTGGAAAATATTGTTAGTCTTTATGTACTTGGTAGTATATTTAGAGATGCATGTGTCGTATTAACTCTGTTTTCCTAGAGCTCCAGGAAGAAATCCCAGCCAGTGTTTCACCCTAGCTGAGATTTGGGGGGCGTGTCATAAATATAAAGGGAAGGGTAAACCCCTTTGAAATCCCTCCTGGCCAGGGGAAAGCTCCTCTCACCTGTAAAGGGTTAAGAAGCTAAAGGTAACCTCGCTGGCACCTGACCAAAATGACCAATGAGGAGACAAGATACTTTCAAAAGCTGGGAGGAGGGAGAGAAACAAAGGGTCTGTGTCTGTCTGTATGCTGGTTTCTGCCAGGGATAGACCAGGAATGGAGCCTTAGAACTTTTAGTAAGTAATCTAGCTAGGTATGTGTTAGATTATGATTTCTTTAAATGGCTGAGAAAAGAATTGTGCTGAATAGAATAACTATTTCTGTCTGTGTATCTTTTTTGTAACTTAAGGTTTTGCCTAGAGGGGTTCTCTATGTTTTGAATCTAATTACCCTGTAAGATATCTACCATCCTGATTTTACAGGGGGGATTTCTTTATTTCTATTTACTTCTATTTTTTATTAAAAGTCTTCTTGTAAAAAACTGAATGCTTTTTCATTGTTCTCAGATCTAAGGGTTTGGGTCTGTGGTCACCTATGCAAATTGGTGAGGCTTTTTATCCAACATTTCCCAGGAAAGGGGGGGTGCAAGTGTTGGGAGGATTGTTCATTGTTCTTAAGATCCAAGGGTCTGGGTCTGTAGTCACCTAGGCAAATTGGTGAGGCTTTTTACCAAACCTTGTCCAGGAAGTGGGGTGCAAGGTTTTGGGAAGTATTTTGGGGGGAAGGACGCGTCCAAACAGCTCTTCCCCAGTAACCATTATTAGTTTGGTGGTGGTAGCGGCCAGTCCAAGGACAACGAGTGTAATATTTTGTACCTTGGGGAAGTTTTGACCTAAGCTGGTAAAGATAAGCTTAGGAGGTTTTTCATGCAGGTCCCCACATCTGTACCCTAGAGTTCAGAGTGGGGGAGGAACCCTGACAGCAGTCTTTACCTTGTATAGTCTTTTTTTACCAGAAGTTAAGGTAACAGCTACATGGAAAGTCTTTCTGTGTGTTTTTCATGCTACATCATCATTCAGGAGAGTTGCAGTCAATGACATAGCTTCTCTGAGATTTGCAGTGAATTGAACACACCTTCCTTGGTCTTTTGATGAAGATATCTTCTCTGGTGTTTTGTGTTGTTGCATGGGCAACAGCTTTGTTTGGTACAATAGAATTTCTGCAGTGAAAGCCTTATTTTGCATCATACAAGCACATACTCTGTGTCACAGTTTGCACTGTGAAAACTGTGAATATGGAGAACATCCTATAAGTGTTTTCTATGGGTTACAATTAAATCCAGCTGGTGCCAGCATCCAGATCTCTGCTGTCCTGATGAGATCTTCTGGCACTGACTGCATTGGAAGTAGGTTTTGGTAATGCACTGGTACACAGCTCTGTTAGGATATAGATATTCAGGTCTGTCTGTAAAGGCCTACACTCTAAGAATTTAGGTGTATTCTTATCACTTAGCTAGTTATAGAGAAATAAAAGAAAGAATCAAAATCACTGTCTGCCGGTGTAAAGGCCTTCTCTTACTGTGACAGTCTGAGGCCTTGTTCTTAGGCTAAGGCCTTTGCCTAAGCAGCAGAGGCAGCCATAAGCTGGGAAGCATATGGTCACATCCTCACATTCCAAACTAGTCAATCTGCGGCTGTTGGAAAGGTGATCCAATCTATCATCTTCAGAGAAAGGGAAGAGCCTAGAAGATGTAAAAGGAAATTTAGTTTGATAGTTTTCTGTCTGGTAAGAACTCACTTATCAATAGACACAGCTGGGAAACCCTTATGTCTTTACAGATGTAGTTGTGAAATCCTCACTTCTGTATTGTTTTGTCATTATAGTTCCCACTTTGCTATTGTTTATTTGCATGGTCTCTGTCTGGTTCTGTGATTGTTTCTGTCTGCTGTATAATTAATTTTGCTGGGTGTAAACTAATTAAGGTGGTGGGATGTAATTGGTTAGCTAATCATGTTACAATATGTTAGGATTGGTTAGGTACATTTCAGTAGAATGATTGGTTAAGGTATAGCTAAGAATATTACTATATAAATTAGGGGCAAACAGGAAGTAAGTTGAGATTCGAAAATAAGAAAAAAGGAACTTGGATTTAAGCCTGCTGGAAGTTCACCCCAATAAACATTGAATTGTTTGCACCTTCAGACTTCGGGTATTGTTGCTCTCTGTTCATGCAAGAAGGAATGGGGAAGTGGGAGAGTGAAGGAATAAGCTCTCTAACAAGCTCCAGTAGTCTTTGCCCAATATTGATTATTTTCCCCACCCTCTGGTGGCCAGCGGATACTGGCTACATCTTGTGATCTGACTGTGGTGTTGAAGTCTCCCAGTAGAGAGTCACTTGCCCAGTAGTAGCTTACTCATGATGTTGTTGAGCTGCTGGCAGAACAAGTCCCTCCCTTCAGAGGTGGAGGAAAGTGTTGGAACACATGTACTGACACATTTGGTAAAGTCACCTGTGGTAGATACTCTTAGCAATATGATACATTTGGATATTGCAATGGGACATTCAACCATGGGTGCTCATGTATTTTTTAACTGCAAAACCCACCCCGTGTATGGTGTGGTCTTGTTTGCTATTTTCTTGCCAGAAGAAGGTGTAATACATCTTACATAGAGAGCCTGGGTCAGCTAGTCTGTTTTTAAAGAGAGCAGCTACATCAAAGTCAAGCTTCTCAAACTCTCTGTCAATAATGATGGACTTTCTAAGGTCATTGACCGCCATTAGGTCAGTGAGTGGTGGGGTTCCTGGTTTCATTCTAAGTACTTGAATCGTGTCAGATTGTACTGGGTTATGTGATACAAGTAACAGGCTTTACATGCCTGATCTGACCCTCTATACATGATTAACAGTATATATGTAACCCCCCTTTGTAGTTTGTCAGCTCCTGGAATGCAGGACTGAGCCTCTAGGAGTCCTACCCTGTCAACTGCAACAGCAGTTTTCAACCTGTAGTCCATGGACCTCTGGGGGTCTGCAGACTATGTTTTAGATTTCCAAAGGGATCCTCAACTCCATTTGAAATTTTTTAGGCATCCGCAAATTAGGGTTACCATACATCTGGGTTTTTCCAGACATGACCCCCTTTTTTTTCCCTCCAATCTTGGTCCAAGTAGATTTTTAAAATATGAACAAATGTCCATGACTTTTCCTTGCTCATCCTTTCCCCAACATTGATTCTGGTAGAACTGCAATTCCCGGCATGCCCTAATAGTGATGTGTGTGTTTATTGGTTTGCCACCCTTACTTCTGTACTGTTTTTCCTGGTGGCACTGCCTTCAGAGCTGGGTGGCCAGAGAATAGCAGCTGCTGGCCAAGTGCCCAGCTCTGAAGGCAGTGCCACCTCCAGCAACAGCACAAAGGTAAGGGTGGCATGCTATTGACTGCCTCACTAAAAGGGATCCTGCTTGTACAATATAACATCAGGCACACATTTTGCAATGACTTATGGCTACTTGATGACCAATCAACCACTGCTGAGAAAGATATGCTCTACAGAGAAATATGCATGGGCACAACAGGAAGAAGGGCAGTAGGAAAGGCCTGACTGCACATAAAAAGGAAAATTTAAATTTGATTTACATTTATTTTTGAGGCCATTACACTTGTTATTTATAAAAGTTAGATATTCAAAGTAAAAATAAATTGTACAGTAGAAACTGTACCTCTCCCCACCCCAATTCTCCCGGGCAGTTTTCTCTATTTGCAAACTTAAAATATGGTAACTCTACCACAAATGAAAAAAGGTTGAAAACCACTGAACTACAACAACCATGGTTCCAGAACCTCTGAACATCATTTCCCAGCCAGCTTAGAGTCCGTGATGGGGACAGAAAGCACAGAAACTCCTGCTAGGAACAATAGGGATGGAGTAATGTATACAAGCAGTTTGCTAGGCTCAGGTGTAAGTGAAAGCCTTATTTTGCATCATACAAGCACATACTCTGTGTCACAGTCTGCACTGTGAAAACTGTGAATATGGAGAACACCCTATAAGTGTTATACCTATACACTGCGTAGCTCCCTCAGTGGGAGGGGAGAGCCTGGCTCAGAGACAAAAGGACTAGGTTTAGTTTCAGTTTTGGCTGTTTGAGTTTGAAGTTGAAAGAGCAGCGGAACAGCTTAAGGAGTTTTTGATTAACAAAGGGAGATGTTGAATTTCTGTGGGATCCAGTGTGAGACAGTTCCAGCCCTGCAGATACCTGCATCCATGGAGGCAGAAAACCAGTCTGGTGTTGCCTACCTAGAATCAGCTGAGACCACCACAGGACCCTTTCCCATTCAGGAGTGACACATTGTAAGAGAGCCATTTTCAGTCTCTTTAAGCCGGTCAAGTTAGTACTGCTACATTCATCTCTGAACTCATCCTCCACATTCCATCTTCCTGGAAGGTGCCAGGGAGAAAGTTGGGGCTAAGGTACAGTTGTGAATGGTGGGAAGTGGGGAATTTGTTGTATTATTAGCATTTATTAGTTAATTTTATCCCTTTTCTTCCATAAAGACTTTTTTTCCTGTCCCCAATAAAGTCCCCTTTGTTATATTGTTATTTATGAGTGTGGCATTTCATTTGTTGGAGTTTGTATTCATGTATTGTTGTCTGTGTATGGGGTTATATTCCTTGTTAAGAGTGATCGCATTACTCATTTTCCCAAGTGACAGCACTCCTAGTGTCCCAGGCACAATTAGGTGAGGGTTACCTTGCACAGAGGTGTCACAACAAAGAACCCAGGACCTAACTGCGAGGTGACTGAAGAGAGAAGTAACAGATGTGGGGGAAGACGTTTGAGCCATACATCAGGGGAGGAGCTACCTAAAAAAAAAAAACCCTTAAGTCAACAATCAAACAGCCAAGTCAACAATCAAAAATTAGGTTTCAGAGTAACAGCCGTGTTAGTCTGTTAGATAAGCTATTACCAGCAGGACAGTGGGGTGGGAATAGGTATTGTTTCATATTCTCTGTGTATATATAAAGCCTGCTGCAGTTTCCACGATATGCATCTGAGGAAGTGAGCTGTAGCTCACGAAAGCTTATGCTCTAATAAATTGGTTAGTCTCTAAGGTGCCACAAGTACTCCTTTTCTTTTTAATCAAAAATTAGAAATATCTGTGAAACCGTGTCACAGTTTCAGAGCAAAGGCACCTGTAGTCCCTGTCTGTGATCCGCCAAGGGCACCCATTTAAAGATTTCCAATTCCCAGTTATCAACTCTCCTGGGTGAACACATGCATCTCATTCCCTTCTGACCAGGGGTTTTAAGGCTGTATTGCTCCTTGATTTACACTGTGATATCTCCAGCAAGACATAATGCCTAACCGAGCCAACATCAGTGCTTTGTTTTCTCTCTGAAGATTATGATCAGTGTATTGTCTCAGTTATAAGTTACCACACAGCTCCTTTTGAACAAGCACATTTATTTTGAAGGTAAAAGCATTACAAAGAAAATGTATTGAAACAATGAAAGAATCTACACACATGCTAAAAAGCCTATCAGACATCACACCCAACTCCAGCCTAGGGCTCTGATAGGTTTCTGTCCTTCAATACCCACAACTGAGTTTTCCCTATGGTTACAAGTTCATCCATTTTATATCTAGAATCAGACCTAGGCTGGGGAGTTCAGCCATGTCTTTGTACTTTTCAGGCCTTTGACTTTCACCTTCTGTAACAGTAATCAACAAACAAAGACCCTCTCTTCATGGTGTATTGTCAAAGGCTGGGTTCTTGCATAACCAGAGTTGGGTCATTTGCATGAATCTTTCCCTAGGGATTCCCTAGGCAATCCACTTAATGCTTATTGTCCCCAAAGGCCGTAGTTCTCTGGCACATTTTCAATATAGTTTTTGAACTCACAGGTCTTTCATCTGTCACATCTGCCCTCTCAGGAGGTTACATACAACACTGGCCTTACACTAAAATAATGCAATAAGATCTTTTAAGTATATTGCAGGAAATTGCTCTGTCACAAACCTTTACTCAGCCCCTTTGTGTATATGCATTGTGCGGCAGTCTTTAATTTCATGTGCATATACTATAGTGCCTAGAAGCACTTGTCATGGACCAGAACCCCATTGTTGTAGGTGTAAACCCTTCGGGATTTAGAGAACATGGCCCCTTTAAGTCTGTGCCATGAGGGGAAGAAGTGCTGATTGTTCCATGACAAGACAGTGTTGTTGGGTTTTTTGTGAGGGGAGGGGGGAGCATGGAGAGAGGGAGAGTAACAAGGTGTGTGTTTGGAACTCCAGAGAGAAGGACTGCAGCAAGCATAGTGAAGCAGCTGAGAACCTGCCCAAAGCCTGGTAGGGACAAAGTGGCTGACCAGGGACCCAGGGCAGGAGCCAGAAGGAGCACTGTGCCAGAGAGGAATCACATGAGAAGGACAAACCAGAGCTCGACCCAGTATCACTGTTGCCCAGACCTATGTGGGCATGAGTACTGGGGCTCACTGGAATAAAGGAGGCTGTAGCTAGTTAAGTGAGGAGGTTGTTGCTCTGTGTGGCTTTGCAGAGAACGGCAGAAGAGGGCACCGGAGGGGTTTGATGGGGAAAGTTTACTGGTGCCGAAGACAACCAGGAGCACCCAAAACTCACTCCCAGACTGGAACTTTGCTCAGGACTCCTGAACTCTGAGTGCAGACACATTCCTCAGCGTTTGCCACTTTCAGACTGTGGCACCACGGGGCATCTGGGCCTTGTGTTCGATGTACCCCTGTTTTACTGCTCCCCCTAGTTTCCCCCCTGTTGTTTGTCTTCATATATCCCTTTGTGAATAAATATTTCCCTTTCCTATATTCACTATACTATTTCGGTGTGTGTGTGTTTACTCCAGGAACATGAGTTCCTGGGGTGGAAGGGACTTTCACTACTGCTTTACTGCACTCACCTTTTCTTGTCCAGAGCTGCTTGCAGAGCAGACTCCATCTTGACCACAGGGGCGCTAAAGTTACATCGCTGCTGTCCAAACACAAAACAAAAAGGCCATCCCTGTCCCAAAAGCTGACAACCCTAAAAAGTTTCTACTGAGCATGTGCAAACTGAGATTTTTTTAGAGGTTTATAATTTGGCCAAATTAAGCAAATGTTTATTTGATGGCAATAGGCATATTCCTGGCACCAGTGTGACCTCCCTGCCAAAATTCAAGTCCCTGCTTCAAGAACAGAGCTTCTGAAAAAATGAGAATATTTGTATATCTATATCTAATATCTATCTATATCTATATAAACACACACAGGGCTAGTATGTGTCACCCACCGAAATTTTATATTATAAAAAAGTTTAGGCCTTTTTTGTTCTGATTTAGATAAAAATTGTTAAGAAAATGTGCCTAAATCACAGAGAAATGTATTAGATGATTCATTGTGACTCATTAAAGGCCTAAAAATGAATATTACATTAATTCTATCCATCTAACACATGAACAATTACGTTTGATTACTCTGAAGTCATTTTAGTTGCAAACAAGGAAGGATAGGGAATACTCAAATCTGCATGTCAACAGATTTAAAGGAGACTAATTCTGATTAAAACTAGGCATTTTTGTTGGTCAGTACATTTTAATAGCATGCAAAGAAGAAAAAGGCAGAAAGACAAGTTTAAAAGGCAGAATATTGATCTCACCTGCAGCTGTGTGTTTCAGCACATCATTTATTTCCAGCTGTTGTTTCATCTTCTGTTCTTGGTCAGTGGCTGTAGTATTGATTCTTGAGCTGTTTTTCTCCTTCACTGCGTCTTCTTTTCTCTTTTCACTTGGCAGAAGATGCAAGAGATGACAGTGCAGAGACCCAGACAGCTGATGAACTAAGAAGGACAGAGCTCTATGACCCAGAGCAAGAGAATAGCCACATTCTCCCATCACAGCATACATATAAAGTCTCAGCAATGTAACCAGCCATGGCTTCGTATATAGTTCTATATAAATAGTGAATGTCATATTTCTTCTTACATGGATTATTCATGACTGTTTTTTGTTGTTGTTGAAATTTTATGTGCAAATATACGAAGAATGTGAGCATTGTGGACTGTAAATAAACAAATCTGAGTGAGGGAGAATGGGGAGGAGGGACTTCATCTTTGATTATCTTAACTGGTACTTTAAAAACAATTAGATATGGTCATGTTGAGATATGCCAAGGTAAGTTAACTTACCAGAGGAAGCCAGGATCTTGTGACCTGATTTGGTGCAAACGCTACAAAACAATGCATCTCAGCCCTGACCCAGACCTCTTGTTTTTGCAGGCACCATATCCAAGGTGAACTAAAGGGATACTTCCTTCTGGCTAGGTCAGTAGGAGCTGTCGTAAACATTTCCCAGTCAGCAGGAGTCATTTCTGAGTCAGTAGGAGCTGTCACAAGACTTTTTACATACTGTGTATCATACTAGATGTGAGAGTGACCTATCTAAACATTACCAAAATACTTGTGGATAATCAGGTCACTCCATCCATCTGGTATCTAAAGCTCAGCTCTCTCATTCAGTACTGGCCTGATTATGCAATACCTTTCTGCAATAACCATTTAATATTGGTGTAACTCCACTGAAATAAATGGAGTTACACTGTTGTAAAACTGGGGTGATGGAGTACAGAATTAGGTCCTTTACTTTATGCATACTTCTAGTGCCACAACTCTCAAAAAAGGCATCTTTGCTAAATTTTGAAAACATTGAGTCACTTTACTTTTTATACTGAAATTCATAAATTAAAAAAAATCATGTTTTACAATTCTTTAGTATGTCCCCTTTTAGCTTCATCTTAATTTATGTTTATTATTTATGATCTTTTTAGGTATTGGTGCAAAGCAGAATATGGGGTAGATATACAGAATTATGGATACAGATTGGGCTACTGACCATGATATGATTCCCAGGACCAGATTAAGATGAAAGGAGAGCTTGGAAATGTGGCCCAAGTGTAACCAGTGCAGAGAAGTCTTAATTGATCTGCAGACAGCCTAAAACAAATAGATCTGAGAGTGTGAACTACTCCAAGCATATCAAGGGAGTGTTAACCCCCCAAATCATTGCTATAAAGGGCCCTGTCAACACCGCTCCAGCAAAGGATTTTGTATGTGTCCAAAGAAGAAGAGGGCAGTGGGCCCCACCCATCCTCAAGCAGGTACAACCTGGCTGCTGAGGTAGATATTTGGGGTTGGGCAGGGGATGCTGCTGTCACTTCTGCCTCTGTGGTGGGGGAGGGGACCACTGCTGATTTCAAGGGGAGGGAGATCCTTCTGTCACTCATGGAGATCCCTTCTCTTGTCACTGCCACTCCAGGTGGGACATAGCAACAGCATGGGGGCAAGGTCAGAAGGGTGGAACATTGGGAGGTCCAATGTTGGGGTGTATCTAGGCCCTGGAGTGAATTAATCCAACACTAAAGTTTCTACCTGTTAATGTAATCCTCCCATTTGTGGCATTTTGAAAATGCAGTTGGCTCTAGTATACTGATGGTCACACGGTTAATTGCTTCTGTAGATCAACCTCATTGCACACAGCAGGGGCTCCTCATTGGCTGGTGGGCTGGAAGCAAACTGCCAGCCTGTCTGGTTTCCAATGCCAGGTTCAGCATTTCCCTAGATGTTTTCTACTAGAAAATTTCCAACCAGCTCTTCCCATACCCTAACTCTGTGTCCCACCCTCCCTTCCCTTAACCCTAAATTTATGTATTCTCCCATTTGCTCCTTCCCCCATGATAGAGGCTCTGTGCATCTCCCAAATCCCCCTCCCTCTATACCAAGATCCCCCATTCTCCCTCTCCATGCTAGGGCCTTTCTTTGCCCCCCATTTCCCTCTCCCTGATATCAAAGTCACCTATTCTCTCCTCCATTTGAGGAGCTCTGTGTCTCCTGTTTCCCTCATGTCAAAAAGCCACATTCTCCTCGCATCCCCAAGCCAGAGGATCTGTGTTCCCTATTTATTTCATAGCATCCAGAAGCCCCCCAGTGGGATTGTGATACCAGAGGAAAATTAGCTAATCACCTGATTTTAGTTGAAATCAGGTTTTTCTGGGATTCAAATTGTCATCAGAATCAATGGGATTTTGACACCCATCGACCCCTTGAATATTCCCTGCAATTTTGGGTTTGATTGAATGGGACCTTCAGAAGTTGTGCTACAGACAGAACTGCTGTCAAGTTGAGTGTTAGGCCTCACTTCTCTCAGCCAACATTGCAGCTGTAGTTAGCCCCTTCTAACAAATTCAGAAACAATTCTAAAGAAGCACAGACAATGTAAGAAAAATAAATGTTCAAGAAGATCTTCTGGAACTGGCCAAGATTTCTTTCATTTCTTAATATTAATTCCACACCACACACGATTCCAGGGCCATATAGGTGGGATGTGCCCATTCATGAACCTCTGAACATTATAAATTTTCTCAGTGTATTATAATTACAGAAACATCTGTGCTGAATAAATAACTTTGTGCTGAATCACCATGGAAATTTGCAGGGTTGAATAGCCCTGAGAAGTTTTCATTTTTTGTCTGTAGTGAGGTGGTCTAGAGGAAGAACATTAGGCTGCAGTTTAAAGCACATGGAAAGTCCTGGTACAAACCCTCACAAAGAATGCTTTATATATTTTCTGCAAGGGAAATTTATGTTTATTTCTTTGGCTCTGATTTTATCTTTATTGTAAAAAAGGGTCCTATAGATTGGACAAACTAATGCTGTTCAGAGATCTGGGTTTAATTCTTTATAACATTTTACTCCCTCACTTTGTGGAACTGGGTGCGCTGCACAGACAGCTTGTTCAGACACTGGGGAGGGAATGCCTCTTGTGACTCAAGAGCATTTCATTTGCACAAATCCACTAGATCACAGCTTCATCATGCATCAGATACGTAATGAAGAAAAAGTAACATGCAATGATCCACTGTAAAGCCAAATGTTAAATATCACTGGCAAAACAACCATTGCACAGGGGTTGTATCAGTAGTGGCCATTAGTGAATGGTTTAAGGATCAGCTTTCATGGGCTCAGGAAGGAGTTTTGTCCTTTGACTTCCTTCAATTGCAAGTGACATGGAGCCTTAAAGGGCATCAGGTTAGAGAGGAGACACTATGGAGAAATGCCACTAGTTCAGATACTCAATACAATGCTGAGGTCAAAACATTTCATGCAGAAGAATGGAAATAGGAATTCTTCTAGATCACAGCCAAGCTACAATGTGATTGTAGCAGTATAATTTATTGGTGAGTGCATATTGTAGGTCTGCTGCTTTGTTCTATCCATAGGAAATATGATTCCATTACAGTCCTATGTAGGGTAAGTTGATCTTTAACTCATGTTGTAGCAGCTCATTCCTTTCATTTTGGTGATCTCCAGTTCAGTCTCCAGTGTGTAAACCAAAACGGTGCCCATCTCAGAGAATCTGACTGTTGTTGGGGCGAGGGGAAAATATATACACCCTGAAAACACACTTGAGCATTTACTAGACAGAGATATTTTAAGCAGATAAACATTTGTACCAAAAAGCCATGACGCAAAAACTGATGTAAGCAGTGTCAGGATGAGCTCCACCCTGACATCTGGTGGTGAGGTGTGGCAAGTTGTGGAAAAGAACTTCAGGGGCCGATCTCATTTGCATAGGCACACCCACCACGCCTAGAATGAGACCATAGCTGCCCAAATGGTCACTTTGGCTGCTGTGGGATCCCCAGTGTCTCTGTTATTGGGGCAGGAAGAATAAATTGTTATTACCCTGATTATGGGAACTGTGCTTGGAACTGTACGTGGCCTTTTGTTATGATGGAGGGATTCACCATCAACTAAGTAGCACTCGCTAGGCAAGGGTCATGGGTTCCAAAACTGTGTGAATGGAGAGAGGCTGGGGACAAGTATTAATACTTGGTGGCATGGGCCCCTTGGTGAGGGCCTTACATGCTGATTGCACTTCCTCCTCTCTCCACTGTGGAATATCAGAGCTAATTTTGATTTCATTAGAAGTCTAGTTATAGGCTGCTGAGCTCACTTTGGGCTGACAGTGCACCAGCACTGGGGCTCCCCTACTATAAGCTGAATTCACCTAAGAGCTGAAATCACTGAGTGTTGTGTTAAGTAGTGGGGGAGCCTGAAGATATATTGTGGAGCAGTTTGCGGGATGGCTGGTGAAGCAGTTCGACGCGGAGCAGTGTGTGGATGGCAGGAGCTGCTTGTGGGCCGTGGAGCTGAGTGAAGGAGTTCGTGGGGCGGCTGGCGGAGCGGAGCGCAGCTGAGCGAAGGAGTTCGTGGGGCGGCTGGCGGAGCGGAGCGCTGCTATGGGGCGGTCAGCTTCAGATCACGTAAGGTGCCTCTTACCCCCGTCCCCTTTCCACCCAGGTTGGGAGGTAAAGCTCCGCCGATAAACTTTCGAACTCTGGGGCTGCCCTGACCAGGGACAGAGACTTTTGGGGCATTGGACTTTTGGGACTTTGGGTGATTTGGGGTTGCTGGACTCAAGAACCAAAGGGAAAAGGGCATGCCCCAATTTGCCTGGGGTGGGGTTGTTTTGCTCATGGGTTGTGTTATGAATCCTGTTGGTGGTGTTTCCCCAACATAATGCCACATTGTTTCTCTCTGTTATTAAAAGACTTTTGCTACACTCAGACTACGTGCTTGCGAGAGGGGAAGTATTGCCTCTTGGAGGCGCCCAGCGGGGGTGGTATATATTTGTCCCAGGTCACTGGGTGGGGGCTCGAGCCGGTTTGCATTGTGTTATTGGAATGGAACCCCTAGATATTGAACCCGGCCCTTGTTGCTGCCAACTCTGATGGGCAGAAGGGTTACACTTATAGAGGACTGTGAGTTGACAAAAGGTAAAGAAAGGTAAGTGGAAAGATAAATGGAAAGATAATGAAGCAAATAATCAAACAATCAATTTTAAGCACCTAGAAGGTAATAAGGTGATAAGTAACAATAAACATGGATTTGTCAAGAACATGTCAGATCAATCTAATCATGTCAGATCATGTCAGATCGACCTAATACCCTTTTTGACAGGGTAACAAGACTTGTGGAGAGAGGGGAAGTAGTAGATGTGATATATCTAGACTTTAGTAAAAAGAAAAGGAGTACTTGTGGCACCTTAGAGACTAACCAATTTATTTGAGCATGAGCTTTCGTGAGCTACAGCTCACTTCATCGGATGCATACCGTGGAAACTGCAGCAGACTTTATATATACACAGAGAATATGAAACAATACCTCCTCCCACCCCACTGTCCTGCTGATAATAGCTTCCAGCAGGACAGTGGGGTGGGAGGAGGTATTGTTTCATATTCTCTGTGTATATATAAAGTCTGCTGCAGTTTCCACGGTATGCATCCGATGAAGTGAGCTGTAGCTCACGAAAGCTCATGCTCAAATAAATTGGTTAGTCTCTAAGGTGCCACAAGTACTCCTTTTCTTTTTGTGAATACAGACTAACACGGCTGTTACTCTGAAACTAGACTTTAGTATGGCTTTTGATGCTGTTTCACATAACCTTCTTATAAGTAAGTTAGGGAAATATAGCCTAGACAAAACTACTATAAGCTGAGTGCACAACTGGTTGGAAAACCATAGTCAGAGAGTTGGTATCAGTGGTTCACATTCAAGATGGAAAGGCATATTGAGTGGGGACCCACACGAATCTCTGCTGGGGCAGGCTCTATTTAGTATCTTCATAAATGGTTTGGATAATGACATAGAGAGTTCCCTTATAAAGTTTGTGAATGATACCAAGCAGGGACGGGTTTCAAGTGCTCTGGATTAGAATTCAAAATGACTTTGAAAAACTGGAGAAATGATCTGAAATAAATAGGATGAACTTCAATAAGTACTAATGCAATGTACTACTCTTAGGAAGGGACAATCAGTTGCACAAATAAAAAATGGGAAATGACTGCCTAGGCAGAGGTACTGCAGAAAACGATCTAGGGGTTATAATGGATCACAAATGAAATATGAGTCAAAAATGTACTACTGTTGCAAAAAAAAAAAGGCAAACACTATTCTGGGATGTATTAGCAGGAGTGTTGTAAGCAAGATATAAGAAGTAATCCTTCCACTCCACTCAGCACTGATGGGGTCTCAACTGAAATACTGTATCCAGTTCTGGGCACCACACTTCAGGAAAGTTGTGGACTGATAAGAGAATGTCCAGAGGAGAGCAACAAAGATGATTAAAGGTCTAGAAAACCTGATCTTCCAAGTAAGATTGAGAAAAAAATAGGTTTATTTAGTTTGGAGAAGAGAAGACTGAGGTAGGACATGATTACAGTATTCAAGATCATAAAAGGTTGTTGTAAAGATGATGGTGATAAGTTGTTGTCCTTATTCACTGAAGACAGGGCTTGAATTGCAGCAAGAGAAATTTAGGTTAGCCATTAGGAAAACCTTGCTAACTGTCATGGTAGTTAAGCACTGGAACAAATTACCTAGGGAGGCTGTAGAATCTTCATTATTGGAGATTTTTAAGAACAGGCAAACACCTGTCAGGGATGGGTCTAGATAATACTTAGTCCTGCCTCTTGTAGGTGACTGGACTAGATGACCTATTGAGGTCCCTTACAGTCAACATTTCTGTGATTCTGTGACTAGTGAAAAAAATGAGGAAAATGACTGCACTACAATTAAAGTGGAGCAGAGTTTGTCTGTGCTTACCCAGGAAGGACAGCTCTGCTTTATGGTGGGGGCAGGGGAGGAAGGAGGTCAGAAACTGCTGTCAAAAAGGTGTTAGGTGGTCAGCTTTGCAGCAGTGACTCACCCAGGAATGTGAGGTCTGAAGGGCATAAAGGTATTAAACCTGGGCCCTGAAGAATTGATTTGAATAAACATGGATTTGCCTGCACTGTACACTTTATCTGCTGGGTAGTCTCAGACATCTGTATAATAAAGTTGTGGCCTGATTAAAATCCATAACAAGTGTCTCCTGTCCTTCTTGTGGTATACCCAGACAATCATGAATATTGCTGGAGGTAAACAAATGGATTCAGAGCACTGTAGTGATAAGTAGGGATTTGTTGCTGATTCATCTCCAAATATACCCATAAATAGAGTTTTATCCCAATAACTTTGGAGTGTGCATATCAGAGCAGATATTCATGTTTATATAACATTGTAGCTCAAATCTAAATTTTCAGAAAATTGTGTGCACAGTTACCACAATACAAAGTACAATCACACTAATTATGCATGCAAATTGCCAATTATTGATATAACTGGTTGTTCCTATACAGAATTAGGTTGCCGTGTGCAGACCTATTTTCCTGGAAACATAAGTCTAACTCTGATTAGGAAATGGAATTTGTTACCAGGGTGCTGACGCTGTAACAGTGGTCCCTCCAAAGAAACTAAACATAGGCTTATACATCACATCACATCCCTCAAAACTGCTACACTATTTGCAAGATAATTTTAATTACAAATAAAAGGACTATAATATATGCCTGCCTATAAGTTTAGAAAACTAGGCTTATCATACGTGTTTCCTTTAAAACTACTGCTTCAATCATAATATTTTGAATTAGTGTATTGCTATTTACGTATTCACAGTGCTTTCTTTATTTAGGCCCCAATCCTATGCAAGGATCTGGTAACATGAAGCCCTGTACCCATCAGCAAGTCCAGTCAAGATACACCCATAGATCCATGCACATGTGTAATTCTGTTGAAGTCAGTGGGATGAAAGGGTCCATGCCAGTGGATCATGAGGAAGATTGAAGCCTTTCTCCTAGAATTCTAATAATAAGATTTTTTGGGAACCAAATTTATATAGCAGTGATTAAATATTCAAGGCTAGATTCTGTTACCCTTTCTACACTAGGTAGTAACAAATGTGGGCTATTAATGGAGGAAGATACTTTTAATGTGAGCGAGGACTGCAGAATAATCATTTATTTTTCTAATTTTTATGAACAGTGTTTTGCAGATTGCTTTCTAATCTTTCATATACAATGATGCAATTGATAGTAGACTAGCTAGTAGCTTGTAGGAGTCATGGATAACATTGTAGGAGTAGGGGTGGTGTCACAAGGATGTGTTAATAACTGTTATGAGATGTATATAAGAAGCGACAGTGTATGATCTTTGAAGGCTTGATGAAGGGAGATGTTGAAATGTCAGCAAAAAGTTACTTTGCAACCAAATAAATATTGCTTGAAAATAAACTGACATATGAGAAGTTTTGCTGAGGTGTATGATGTGATGTTTATGCTTGTTTACAGACTTCCACCCAGCCATAAAGCCATGAAGCCTCGGGCTGAGATGTGTTATGGACCTCAAAACCTAACCACTTCCCTGGTTTTAAAAACAACTTGCAACATTGGGTCTAGTGAGACCTCTTCTCCTTCTTTGCTACCCATTCCACAGGTTTGTTGTTGCTGGGAAAGAAATATTTTTTAAAAAAATAATCCACCAGAGTCTTCATATCCTTTGAAACCAGTCTTACCTGAAACAGTCTAAGTTTATGCTTTTTGTGATTTGGCTCTGTTACTAAAGTCTACCCTGTGGGTATCTGGGAAATTAAAAAAAAATAACTGGGGTGAGAAGGGAGAAAATTGTCTAGAATTGGGCCTACAACCGACCTTGGTCTGGAACTTCCACAAATTTTAGGAGAGTTCAGAATCTAAAACTAGATCAAAATTGCATAACTGGCTTCTACTTGAACTCAAACCCCAGATCAGAACAGTTCTCTGAACTTTGAGATATTGGAAATCCAGATTCAGGTTTAAGTTCTGCAGCTCAGATCCATATCTAAATGACACTATGTAGTGGGGGGAACTGAGGAAGATGATGTAAGACTCCTCCCAGCAAAGCACTAGGCTATGCAAATACATTTTTATTTTACGTACTTTCTGGACTACCCACTTCATGAGGTTAATCTGGTGCTGTTTAATTGCTTCCAGAAGCTCATCTGCCTATGAACTGATGATTGTTCCTAAGTATTCTTTACATGCAGAAACTCCTCTGACATAATCAACTTTCTACAGACTGGGAAAAGGGTGGTCTCATGGGTGATCAATGCAGTAAAAAAAATTCCAGACCTGACACTATTATTGCCACTCTGTATATTTTTAAACAGTGTTTGCTGAATCACGATCAGGCTTTAGAGAAAGCTCTGCTTAATTTCTGTAGATGCAAAACCCTAGGTTTCCAGGGAGGAGGAAGTGACATTATGCAAAGTACTCCACTTAGTAAGGAACAATCAGTTGCACACATACAAAATGGGAAATGACTGCCCCTAGGAAGGAGTACTGTGGAAGGGGATCTGGGGGTGATAGTGGATCACAAACGACATATAAGTCAACAGTGGAATGCTGTTGCAAAAAAAGCAAACATCATTGAGATGTAGTAGCAGGAGTGTTGTAAACAAGACACAAGAAGTAATTCTTCCACTTTACTCCATGTTGATTAGGCCTCAACTGGAGTACTGTGTCAGTTCTGGGAGCCACATTTCAGGAAAGATGTGGACAAATGAGAAAGTCCAGAGAAGAGCAACAAAAATTATTAATGGTCCAGAAAACATGACCTATGAGGGAAGATTGAAAAAAAAAAAAAACGGGTTTGTTTCATATGGAGAAGAGAAGACTGAGAGGGAACATGAGAGCAGTTTTCAAGTACATAAAAGATTGTTATAAGTAGGAAGGAGAAAAAATGTTCTTCTTAATCGCTGAGAATAGGACAGGAAGCAATGGGCTTAAATTGCAGCAAGGGAGGTTTAGGTTGGACATTAGGAAAAAACTTCCTAACTGTCAGGGTGGTTAAGCACCGGAATAAACTGCCCAGGGATGTTGTGGAATCTCCATTATTGGACATTTTTAAAAGCAGGTTAGACAAACATCAGTCAGGGATGGTCTAGATAATAATTAGTCCTGCCATGAGTGCAGGGGACTAGACTAGATGACCTCTTGAGGTCCCCTTCCAGTTCTAGGATTCTATGATCAGAGCTGTCAGAAAGCACAAATAGTGAAGACATGGAAGAAACTGTTATCCAGATTACAAGTTAGAATTCATTCTCTGCTGCACTTAGGCACTGCATGATATCTAACAAATTCAGAAAAGCAGGATTGTTTTACTGAAGCTAGGACACGTGGGAAGTAGAGCAACCCCATAAAGACATCTCATCACTGATATAAAACTGCCAGTGAGATAAAAAACAGGCTTAGCACTGCTGGTAGGTCTCAAAAGCAAAGAAATAGATGAGAAGTAATGCATATGATGTGGAAAAGTTGGGAAGAGAAGTTCAGGGCAGGAGATAAAAGGAACAAAGATGTTTCAAAAAATAGAAAAGGAATACAGATTTTTCAAACAACTTAGAAATGTCTACTTTAATGGTATTAATTGCATTCTGCCTTTTTTTGAGTTACAAGGTTTTAACAATAATGTATTTTTCTCCTATCATGATGTTCTGAGTTATATATAAAAATTATTTCTAAGAATCATCATATATTCACAATATAATGGTCCTAGGCTGATTATCAGAATCATGAACCATACAAGAATATCTTTCATGGTATGGAAGCTTAGTACAGATACTGTTTGCTGTGTGCCCCTGAATCTAAGTTCTGTTGATGTAAGCAATAGGCATTTGGACTATTATAGACAAATGGAGCGTAATAAGTGGTGTTTCAGGAGACTGTCATTTTGAATGCACTAGAGTACCTCAGCACTTTCTTCAGCTAGCACACTCATGTCAATCATCCACATCAGGGTTTTCATTAGCTCTATAACTGCCTGACCTTGTGCCAGACTTCAGCAGACAGGTAGTTCATAACCCTTTACTGTCAGAATTAGCATTCATGATTCTTCTTAAACTGTGGAGCAAATTTAGAGTTCATTATTAAATGAGGCATATGTTACTACACTTATAACTGATTCAGTCTAGTTATTTTTAGTTTGACCTTTTCTGTATTCATCAAATCAGCTTTGAAACAGACATTGAGGTACCCTTTACCGTTAGTTATAAACATTCTTACAGCTTATGTTTTTTTATACACTATTCTGGCAAATTCTTATTAGGTCTTAGTCGCTGAATGCTATATGAAGTGTTTTGCTGTTAGCTTACTTAGATACCAGGTAAGCTGGCATCATTAGGATGTAAGTGATCATATTCTTCAGCTATATCATCCCTCTTTCTCTCTGCCAGTGTATCCAGATTTGAAAGGACAGAGCTACAATTTCAGGATATAAAAACTGCTACTAAACATGGCAAAAACTGAGTTCAGAGGATGAACACAGCAATTATTGGGGCAGATTTTTTCCTGGTGCAGCTCCAAGGGTGAACTTCGCCCAGTATTATTGTTTTTTGGCTAGCTCATCTTTCCCCTCCTGGGCTAACGCACTGAGAACAGATCAATCTAAAATTCAGACCCACCAGCACAAGTTTAAGAACCATATCTTCGCATTTTTCTTTCACTATCCTAGGTCTCTACATTTTAACATTGACAAGACACCCAACTAAAATTATGCTGGCATTCCTTAAACTTATGAGGGCATCAAAAAGCCTCTGTTACCATAAAGTTATCTTCTCTAATAAATAAATAAATTCTCACTCTTATAGCATTCAAAGACTCTAAGTGATCAACATCCACCAAAATATGAGAATACATGTGTTCTGAAGTTGAGGATAGCTAATGATGACAATATTATTCTATTAATAATGCAGCATAGCATCTGCAACTGTATTCCAAACTGACCTATTTACTTTTATAGAAATAGATAAAAAGGCTCTGATTCAGCAAGGTCCTTAAGCACATATGTCTCTTCAAGCATGTCATTAGTCCCAGAAGCCGGTATGACTACTCGTGTGTTTAAATTATGCACATGGTTAAGTACTTGCTCAGAACCTCCCTGAATTAATTCCTGTTTGAAGTAGAGCTTAGCTTCTTAGAAAGAAACATCTAATCTTGATTTAAAAATGATCAGTGATGGAGAATCCACAGCAACCATGGTAAGTTGCTCCAATAGTTAATTACCATCAGTGTTAAAACATTATGCCTTGTTTCTTGTCTGCATTTGTCTTTACCCCATGGTCCATGAAAGTGATGGATATATTTGCAATTTCAATACTACAGGGAGCTGAGGACCTGCTCTCCCTGTATCAGTTTTTGGGGAGCACAGGCGTGAGGCATCATTATACCATTCTGTGCTTAAAAAGCACAATTGAGCCCATGTATTTTGAATACAAAGTGCTTTGTTGAATTAATTCTTAAGCTCTCAAGTAAACCAACAAAAACAAGGACATTTAGAATGCTGTGTGACACTGCTCTGAAGTACCCCACTGTGAACCTCTATTGACAGTGTCAGAATCACAGATTAGTACACAATGTTAGGCATCATATTTAATTGGGACATGCCATGAGCTCTTTCCTGACTGAAAGCAGAGACTTCCTGTGCATGAAGTATAAGTTGATGGCTGCACACGAGGAAATTATTTGAGATCTTGAAGGGCATCTATTGACACTATGTAGCATCAGAGAGTCAGAAGAGTTCTTGGACTGCCAGCTTCAGGTAGCAGCACCAAAGACCCAAATGGCAAATTCATTGGTTTCAAGGGAACATGGGACAGTAGAAAAGAGAGGACTGGCAGAGGAAAGAGAAGCAAGAAACATTCTTCGCAACCAAAAGGAGGGCCGGCTCTAGTTTTTTTGCTGCCCCAAGCTCCGAGAGCGCAACTCCCCAATTTCCTTACAACAACAGTGTAAACTGCAAGGATGAGGTGATTTAACTCTGTCATTGTTTCAGTCATGTAAAATATAAACTTCCACAAAGCTCCTACTTTGACCACAGTTGGGTCCCTCACTGCTTTTGCCATACTGCTCAGGGAGAAGAAAGCTGACTTCTATAGGAACTGCCAGTTATTGTCCCCTTCTCCCTAATCTCTGGCTTACGTGTCTGTCTGTCTTTAAATTGTGGCCTCTTAAGAACAGACATCTTTCCCCCTTTTAAAATGTTTGGAAAGTGCCTATCATAGCCTGAGCATTAGACTAGAACAATAAGTAGTATATAACAATCAACATAAAATACATAAGAAAGATCTGTTTGAAGTTCATCTTTTGAAAAATAGGAACATTTTTGCTAAAGTGTTCATGAAAAATTGTCCCTGCCCTCCACCCTCACCTCCATCAACATTTTTGATTTTTTTTAACTAACTCTATAGTTGGCTGAAAAATGGGAAGGCATTTTTGCTAAAAAAAAATTGCAAAATATTTTGTCTTTTTTTAAAAAATAACATTTTCATAGATTCATAGAATTTAAGGCAAGAAGAGTCAATTAGATCTTATAATCTGACTTTTGTCTATCACAGGCCTTTACATTTTATCCAATAACTCATGTATTTAGCCAATAACTTCTGTTTGACTAAATCATAAAGTCCAGAAAGGCATCTAAGTCTTGACTTGAAGAGATCAAGATATGGAGACTGCACCACTTCCTATGGGAGTTTTCCACACTTACTGTTAACATGGTGCCTTATTTCCAATTTAAATGTGTCTGGCTTCTGCCTCTGAACCTGCTTCTGGTTCTTGTTATGCCTTCTCTACTAGATTAAGTAGCCCTTTATTACCCAGTATTTTATACTTGTGAAGGTACTTAGACACTAATCAAGTCACCTATCAATCTTCTTTTTGATCAGCTAAACAGATTTAGCTCTTTAAATCTCTCATTGTAATGCATTTTCTCCAGCCCTTGAATAATTTAAGCTCAGGACATTACTAACTGGGAATTTTCTGTCAAAAATATTTTACAGTTTCTGTAAAATCAAAGTTTTCCATTGGAAAATTTTGATTTTGTTGAAACATTTCTATTTTCTTTTGGGATAACTGAAACAAAAGATTCTGTTTTGGGTCAGTTTGATCCTAATCAAAACACTTTGGTTTGTGAAGCTGAATCAAAATGTTTTATTTCAAATTGGTATGGCATTCATCTATGTCTCCTTCAGCTGCTGTGGTGAATCATGGGAGTTGTAGTTCAGTTGTCTCAAGTGCCCATTCTTTTCTGGGGCTGGTCTCTCTGGCTAGACTGTAGCTCTCTGTGACCATAAGAACTCCTCAATTGCAAGGAGCAAAGGGCTCAGCTGTGCAGAACACAATGCCATCCACAGCCTCAGAAACAACTCTGACATCATAATCAAAAAGGCTGACAAAGGAGGTGCTGTTGTCATCATGAATAGGTCAGAATATGAAAAAGAGGCTGCTAGGCAGCTCTCTAACACCACCTTCTACAAGCCATTACCCTCTGATCCCACTGAAGGTTACCAAAAGAAACTACACCATCTGCTCAAGAAACTCCCTGAAAAAGCACAAGAACAAATCCACACCAGACACACCCCTGGAACCCCGACCAGGGGTATTCTATCTGCTACCCAAGATCCATAAACCTGGAAATCCTGGATACCCCATCATCTCAGGCATTGGCATGCTGACAGCAGGATTGTCTGGCTATGTAGACTCCCTCCTCAGGCCCTATGCTACCAGCACTCCCAGCTATCTTCGAGACACCACTGACTTCCTGAGGAAACTACAATCCATCAGTGATCTTCCTGAAAACACCATCCTGGCCACTATGGATGTAGAAGCCCTCTACACCAACATTACACAGAAAGATGGACTACAAGCTGTCAGGAACAGTATCCCCGATAATGTTACAGCAAACCTGGTGGCTGAACTTTGTGACTTTGTCCTCACCCATAACTATTTCACATTTGGGGACAATGTATACCTTCAAATCAGCAGCGCTGCTATGGGTACCCGCATGGCCCCACAGCATGCCACCTATTTTATGACTGATTTAGAACAACGCTTCCTCAGATCTCGTCCCCTAATGCCCCTACTCTACTTGTGCTACATTGATGACATCTTCATCATCTGGACCCATAAAAAAGAAACCCTTGAGGAATTCCACCATGATTTCAACAATTTCCATCCCACCATCAACCTCAGCCTGGACCAGTCCACACAAGAGATCCACTTCCTGGAAACTACAGTGCTAATAAATGATGATCACATAAGCACCATCCTATACCAGAAACCTACTGACTGCTATGCTTACCTACATGCCTCCAGCTTTCATCCAGACCACACCACATGATCTATTTTCTACAGCCAAGCTCTACAATACAACCACATTTGCTCCAACCCCTCAGACAGAGACAAACACCTACAAGATCTCTCTCAAGCATTTTTACAACTACAATACCCACCTGCTGAAGTGAAGAAACTGATTGACAGGGCCAGAAGTTACCTACTACAAGACAGGCCCAACAAAGAAAATAACAGAATGCTACTAGTTGGCAACCGGTATCAAGTGGAGTACCCCAAGGGTCGGTCCTGGGGCCAGTTTTGTTCAATATCTTCATAAATGATCTGGAGGATGGTGTGGATTGCACTCTCAGCAAATTTGTGGATGATACTAAACTGGGAGGAGTGGTAGATACGCTGGAGGGGAGGGATAGAATACAGAAAGACCTAGACAAATTGGAGGATTGGGCCAAAAGAAATCTGATGAGGTTCAATAAGGATAAGTGCAGGGTCCTGCACTTAGGACGGAAGAACCCAATGCACAGCTACAGACTAGGGACCGAATGGCTAGGCAGCAGTTCTGCGGAAAAGGACCTAGGGGTGACAGTGGACGAGAAGCTGGATATGAGTCAGCAGTGTGCCCTTGTTGCCAAGAAGGCCAATGGCATTTTGGGATGTATAAGTAGGGGCATAGCGAGCAGATCGAGGGACGTGATCGTTCCCCTCTATTCGACATTGGTGAGGCCTCATCTGGAGTACTGTGTCCAGTTTTGGGCCCCACACTTCAAGAAGGATGTGGATAAATTGGAGAGAGTCCAGCGAAGGGCAACAAAAATGATTAGGGGACTGGAACACATGAGTTATGAGGAGAGGCTGAGGGAGCTGGGATTGTTTAGCCTGCAGAAGAGAAGAATGAGGGGGGATTTGATAGCTGCTTTCAACTACCTGAAAGGGGGTTCCAAAGAGGATGGCTCTAGACTGTTCTCAATGGTAGCAGATGACAGAACGAGGAGTAATGGTCTCAAGTTGCAGTGGGGGAGGTTTAGATTGGATATTAGGAAAAACTTTTTCACTAAGAGGGTGGTGAAACACTGGAATGCGTTACCTAGGGAGATGGTAGAATCTCCTTCCTTAGAGGTTTTTAAGGTCAGGCTTGACAAAGCCCTGGCTGGGATGATTTAACTGGGAATTGGTCCTGCTTTGAGCAGGGGGTTGGACTAGATGACCTTCCGGGGTCCCTTCCAACCCTGATATTCTATGATTCTATGATTCTATGATTCTATACTAGCCATCCCCTTCAGCCCCCAGCTAAAACCTCTCCAATGCACCATCAAGGATCTACAACCTATCCTGAAGGATGACCCATCACTCTCACAGATCTTGGGAGACAGGCCAGTCCTTGCTTACATACAGCTCCCCAACCTGAAGGAAATATTCACCAGCAACCACACACCACACAACAAAACCACTAACCCAGGAACCTATCCTTGCAACACAGCCCGTTGCCAACTGTGTCCACATATCTATTCCGGGGACACCATCATAGGGCCTAATCACATCAGCCACACTATCAGAGGCTCATTCACCTGTGCATCTACCAATCTGATATATGCCATCATGTGCCAGCAATGCCCCTCTGCCATGTACATTGGCCAAACTGGACAGTCTCTACGTAAAAGAATAAATGAACACAAATCAGACTTCAAGAATTATAACATTCAAAAACCAGTCGGAGAACACTTCAATCTCTTTGGTCATTCGATTACAGACCTAAAAGTGGCAATTCTTCAACAAAAAAACTTCAAAAACAGACTCCAACGAGAGACTGCTGAATTGCAATTAATTTGCAAACTGGATACAATTAACTTAGGCTTGAATAAAGACTGGGAGTGGATGTGTCATTACACAAAGTAAAACTATTTCCCCATGTTTATTTCCCCCCCCTACTGTTCCTCACATGTTTTTGTCAACAGCTGGAAATGGCTTACCTTTATTAACACTACAAAAGGTCCCCCCCCACCCCACTCTCCTGCTGGTAGTAGCTCACCTTTCCTGATCACTCTTGTTACAGTGTGTATGGTAACACCCACTGTTTCATGTTCTCTGTGTATATAAATCTCCCCACTGTATTTTCCACTGCATGCATCCGATGAAGTGAGCTGTAGCTCACGAAAGCTTATGCTCAGATAAATTTGTTAGTCTCTAAGGTGCCACAAGTACTCCTTTTCTTTTTGTTCTCTAACAGTAATTCCTGACAGACCCAACAAACTCACTACACCCATGACATGTCATTCATGGTATTTATCCAAATAAGTTCAAGTGAGGTATCAACTTATGTCATACTGATCCCCATAATCATTGTCAGATATATATCTGGATGATATTTATGGAATTGTGTATATATTGGAAAATATACCTTAAAGTCTGAATCAAAGCAGGATTGAAAAGCAGGTTTTGAGGAGACAAAGGATGTTCATTCACCTTTCTGCCTTGATTGACATGTAAAATAAGTATGATAAGTCAACACAATGGAAGCCATTTGTCAATGTGAGGAGGTAAAGGCAACATGGAGCCAGCACACCAGGGAATAAACAATGAGGTCATTCTGACTCTTGAGACAAAACAATTACTTATAAGGAATATGAGGGGAAGGCAAAAAGACACCCATTCATCCTTCACTGAGGAAACAAAAAAGAAAGTGTGTTTTTGCATTTATGAAATGGAGATTCCAGCCATGTTGCTTGGAGGTGCTGGGAGATTGCTTTAGGTCAGATAAAGTACTTTAGAAAAGGGTTTTAGGCTGTTAAATTTGTTGCCTGATCTATTCACTGTATATTTATTATATTGGTTACTTAAGAATCTCCAATTAGCTCTCTGTGGTTTGGCAGAGTCTAGTCCAAGATCAGGTCCACAGTTATTAGAATTAGTATTATTTTGAGTACTCCATTGTGCATGAAGGAGACAATTACATTTAGGAAAGGTGTTCTGTCCCTATAATATTTTTATTTAGCTCAATTACAAAAGTCAGAAACACTGCAAACCAGCATGGAAAGTAGAGATAATATAAAATGAGCATCCGAGCATCCCTTGTTGAAAAAGTTGAAGTGTTAGTCACCATACTTGTCATAATCCTCACAATCATTATCATCACTAGTGAGCATTATCCTGGCACTCCTCGGTCATGAAGGCTAGGATACAACTTTTATAATGTGTTATGATGATGCTTACTATGTTTAATGCATATTCAGTAGAGGTTTGCTTATCTATATTTCCTCACTCTAATAATGTTGGGGTGTCCTCCCATAGATTACTAGACCTTTTACCTCAAGTTCATTATCATATATGTCCATTAGTTACCATGGCATTATTGTGGTTGGACATCTGCTGATATTCCTAATTTAAAATATATGAAGCTGGTATAAACTGGCATTTTGTGGTTACCTGCCAGCAATTTAGTTATAATTGTTTATTAGAGCACTATATCTTGTGATATCTTATGCTCTAGGGTTATTTCTGGTTCATTGCTTATGCTAAGACTTTTGGGGCTTTCCACATTGATTAGTTTAGCTAAACACTCCCATTATGAATCATGGTCCCCCTTCTGGTTGAACCACTGCAGTGCATTATGGGAGTCACAGAATCACCACATATCATGGGACATGAATTCTGGTCAGAGTCTGGCCCATAGAGGGCAATGGAGGCACGAGGCACTTGAACTACAACTGCTCTGAGGCACTGCAGCAGCTCAGGGGGACACAGATTAAGGTTGAGCTATGGTACAGAAATTTCAATTTTTGACTAGCTCTACTACTCCTGCACATATCAAGAAGGTTTCTGTGAACTGTTTAATATCTTAAGTTTCTCTGTGGTATTTCCTGGCAGCACAGGTTTCTACACTCATCACTCCTTTGAAATATGTATGTGAGAGTCCAGGAAGAAATGAGGAGGTGTTTTGGGCTGTAATACCATCAGTACACTGAAGCTGTTATCATCCGTGTCAGATAGGAATGCAAAGATGCACTAGGGCCTGATGCTAGGCCCCAGTATAGTCAATGGAAAGCTTAGGAGAGAAGTAGGCCCCTACCTAAATCCAAGTTGAGAAAGAGCTTTGGGCATCGTGAGCCTGCTGAAACTCAGCCCAAAGCGGAAGGGAAGCTGGTGGGTCAGAGAAACCACCGAGAGGAAATGGCAAAGGTAACACCTGCTGCCTTTATTGAGGGGTTGCATTAACTTATTATCTGAGAGTCCACAGAATCAAACTAAAGAGCTTTTATCAAGGTGTGTATTTATTCTTTTCATACAAAGTAACAGTGTATTGAAGGCTTACAGCAAGGGGAGACTTCCCCACAGCTTTCACCCCTGAGCCAAGGCCCACCCTCTGAGCTTCCCTTCTGAGCAGCCCCTTGCTACCTGTTCCTCCTATTTATATCCTCCCAATTACTTCATTAGCCCAGTGATTACCAACCAGGTGATCATAATCTAAACCCCCCTCCCCGCCCCAAAAGAAAATCTATAATTGCCCCCAGCTAGGCCTGAAAGCTTCTTCAGGCTGCAGCAATGTCAGTGATTAGGATGCTGCTGATAGTGTCCTATCACAAACAGGAACAAAGACCACACCACCTATCACAGAGTTGTAGTTGTAACCACACCCAAGTTTGACCATGGCCTTTGAAAACCTGGATATTTTGTTTACCTGGACTTTCCTGGGAAGGAGGTGAGTAAATTGAGGCTAAGCCTTAAGCCAGCATCACTGTTACAAAGCATGTCAGCAGCAGGTTTAGTTATTTTATTTCCCTTTTCTCTCCACCATCACTGAGTGGCTTCAGTGAGTTTATTCCTGAGGAGGATGAGGACGAACAGCAGCAATCACTTATTAGGTGGCGACTCACACAGCCCCAAAATATGGGACATTCTGGTACTTCCTGGAGGAACCTGTGTCCACCCCCACTGGTGTGACCTCACATGCATGGAGCATGCACAGTCATGCTGCACAGGGGATGCCATTTTGAAGAGCGTGCTGCCCTGCCCCCGCTGGTATGACATCACATACCCCATGTGTGCAACGTCACAGTAGCGGGGATGGGACAGCACACTCTTCAAAGTGGCATCTCCTATTCAGTACCAGACAAAACAACATCTAGTTTTGTCTCAGTTGTGGACAGGAGACAAACCTTAGAGCAGCGGGGCTGTCTGACTGAAAACCAGTCAAATGGCCTGCCTATCACATATGTGTTTGGGAGCTATGTCCAAGTAAATCTCCATGTGGTGAGCTGAGGACAGAAGAGCCTGCAGAAAGCAAGCCTTCAACTCAAGCCATGATGACTCTGCTGACGGACTCTTTAAAATTGGATTGAAGCCACACTTCAAAGAAGAAATCTAGTTCAAAAATAAGACTTTTTTTTAATTCAGAGCTGATTTTAAAAGTTTACCTGATCTGAAGGTGTGTTGGGCTTTTTTTTTTTTAAATGACACCAGTTTCTCTTTGAAGTCCAGCTTCCAGACAAGACACATCAATTTTAAAGAGTCTCTGAGCACAGTCATAGCAGCTCAAATTGAAAATACTAGAATGAAGGTGGACAGTATTGTGTCAGAGTTCGACATGCATTACTTTTTTTTTTGAGATAGTGATCAGAAAAAAGTAAATTTCATGTACCCTCATTAAAAAAGTAACATAGAAAAAATGGTTGGAAAGTTCAGAATAAATCCCTAAAGAAAATATTCTTACTTGGATTATCAAAATCTTTACAACCAATTGGCATGCTTGTAGGTTATTAAGAAGGGAAGTAACCTTACTGAAGTCAGTGGAGTTATACACATGTAAAACACCAGCGAAGTGAGTTCTGAGTCTGGCCCCAACTGTAGTATATGCATTAAACCCGGCTATCCCTCAAAGGTAAATGTTTCAGCATTAAAGGCCCAATCATGTTCCCACTGAGAACAATTAGAATTTTGCCATTATCTTCAATGGTAACAAAAGTGTGCTCTAAGAAACCATCAGCTCTCTGTAGTAAAGGAAAATGGAACCATAAATTAACTATCAAATGTATCTGATATAATCCTGGCTTTAGTTTACTTTTCCATTATTTTTTCAGTATATATTTTGGATAGCTGCATGAGGTAAATTGATATAATGGTGCCTGCTCAGCACTAGTTTGTTGGACAAAAATTCTAAAGAGCTGTATGAAACAGATTTTAGAGAAGACTCTATTGGGCAGAAAATTAGAGCTAGGTCCTCCTCAATGTATAACATGCTGTCTCCAGTAATTGTTGCTTTCTGATTAAGGGTATTTTCAATTACGTATTCCATCAGAATGAGATGTTGAAAGAGGGATCTTCCATTGTTTGTGCAGTGTTGATGTAGCCCTGTTGGTTCCAGGATATTAGAGTGACCTGAAGAAGAGCTCTGTGTAGCTCAAAAGCTTGTCTCTTTCGCTAACAGAATAAATTTAATTGGTCCAATCAAAGATATTACCTGACCCACCTTGTCTCTCTAACTTTGAAAGAGAGGCTTTTAAAATTTATTTAGGTGTATTTGTGTAAGTCTCTCATTCATTTATTGAATTGATTAAAAGGGGGGCATTTTTTTCTTAAGATGAGTCATCCAAGTGATGCCTGACCTAGAAGTGAGAGTCTAAAAATGTAGCTAATGGGTCTATGTTTTGTTTAAGATTAAAGATGTAACTGTGACCCCATTAAAGATAATAGCAAATCTCCCATTGACTTTAGAAAGGCCAGGATTTCACCCACTGGATATGCTTCTCCTCTCACTTATGCAATTAATGTCATTTATGTCAATACATTTGTATAAAGTGACTAGAAGGTGGGTGTACAACATAGCGATTCTGATCTGCTAGCATTTTACACCATCTATGCACAGATGTAAATATTGCCACCAGGAAAAAGGCAGTGGAGAAACAGGCCTAGAATGTACAGTTGCACAGGCTTAGGATGTACAGGAGTCTGACATACCCATCCATTTTTGTGTCCCTCCTGGTAACTGAGTTGAATATGCTTTGGATTATTTGGAAGATCAGAGATCTGCATTTGATTGATAGTAAATAACCACCCCTGATGGACTGTCAAAAGCTGTCTGGAATAAGTATTGTTAAAATTGTAAGATTGTAAGCTGCTCTAAAGACATAAGAAAGTATAATTAAGAGTGCAAAATAGTTAATATTTATTACTTATTTGGATACTGCTGATGTTCACAACAAATGGAGTGGGAGGAGTGGGGGTCAAAGGCCGAATCAATCCTGCTCCTTTAGAGCTTTCCTGCACTGAGGGGGACTACACCATTCAGAAGTCGGGGACTGGTACCCCTTCCCAACACAAATTTATTAAGAGAAAGATGTCTTCTCCTTCCCCACACAAGGAAGCAGCAGTATCTGTTACTAGAACTGTGTTCTCTAGGGGATTGAAGGTACAACTGGGACCCTTTTCTTCTAAATTATGTTTCCCCACACACACACTCTTCCACTTCTAAATGGTGTCTAGTTCCCCCTCAGGCTGCTGAAACCAGCCCTGCAGAATAGATCAATGAAGAGCTACCCTCCCTACCATTTTCTTTGGGAATGGGGGGCTTACCTTACTCTTAAGTGTCCCTATTTTTAACTTCTCCCCACTTCCTTCATCCCAGCGCTCTTCACAGGTCTTTGTGAGGCCTAATGCAAATTCAAGAAAAATATATATTATCATTATAATTATTATTTACAAAACCAAAACAAGAAGCAATTTGAATTTAGATGAAGTTGAACCCATGAGGTTCAGTGTGGGGAGATGGAAGGGGAGATACCTGGTTTCATCGTGTCCCATTTCTAGCTACAGAACATTCAATATAATACTGGTCCTTCAGGTAGTATCCAATCAATTGGCCAGGTTCTCCTCTCCATTGCATTGGATACTATAGTGAAGTCAGTGAAGTTATTCCAGATTTACTGCAGTGTAAAGGAGATCAGAATTGTTGCATTATCCAGGCCAAGTTGAATACTTTTCAACTTGAATTAACTTTTCCAGGCAGATTTTGAGCGGCACTGTCAAATACTTTAATAAAGTCTAGATATATTACATCTGCTGACTTCTCTGCATTCACTAGTTTTGTAATTTCACTCAGAAGCATGATCAAGTTTATCTGGCATGATTTGCTCTTTATTTCATTATCCTCATTTCTTTTACGAAAGTCTCTTTTCTTTTCTTTTTTTTAAATTTTGTGACCTCAATTCCTGTGTTGCTGCTTTTAAAGAAGGGTAAGTCCAGCATCTTCAGTTCTTTCTATCTTAGATATTTATAAGGCATCTTAAGCCTTGATATATGAGCATCAAGGAGTTTTTTGTGAAGGATGACAGGTATTTAATTTGGAGGTTTTTTTCCCCAGTTGATGATGATGAGAAGCATTAGAAATCAGAAATTGGCTTGAGCCACAACACTCAGATCTAACATCAGATCCAAATCTTTAACACCTTCCTTCAGAAGACACAGTGTTGATCAAATATAGGGTTTCAGTTCAAGCCAATATGTATTAGAACTTGATGCTGACTTCAGAGTTTGTAAATGACTCAGTGTTCTTTACTATACTAGTAGTTTCAATGTTGGAGATTAACAAAATAGTTTTCAGAAAAATAAACTGACCAAAACATTTTGTGAAGGAAAATCATGCCCTGCTCCATCCAGTAGCATTCTTTCGGCATAGCAAAAGAACAATTTTAGCAATATTTTACTTGAACTTCCAAGATGCTTTTCACAAAATCTCTCACAAGAATATATTAAGAAAACTAAGTAGACATGGGGTGAGAAAATAACTGAAAACATGAAACAAACAATAGGAACAAATGATTTTAAATACAACAATTTAACAAAGGGTTAATTGGATTAACCTATGATCTATGCTATAACCAGTAATTAAGACACTAATGATTGGGAAAATGGGTGAACAGTGATGTAATGGAATTTGCAGACAATACAAAATTATTTGTTATTTGTTAGTCAAGATGGGTAAGGCTGTAGCACCTCATCTCCTTGTACCTTAGTTTCACCTTCTATAAAATGGGAAAAATGAAACTTACCCATCTTAGTAAAGCACTTTCCAAAACTATGAATGGAAAGCTCTAGTTATATTGTAAGGGTTATAGCTATATTTTCTATCTTCTTAAGAATAGCTGGACAGACAATTTTCCCTTTACATCCATATCCATCTTTATGTTCCACTCGTCATCTGGGAAATTTGTGGTCAGTCAATTCACTTGATCTGTAAAAGAGAAACCCACCTATCTTACTTTCAGATTTTAGTAGCCTACTGGAGTTTATGCTTCAAAATTCATTGTTATAATGAAAGAAAACAAATAAACACGAGAGACATCCCTCTGTTTCCACAAAACTAAATATGTTTTCATTAATGTGGTTGAGGCTGTTTGCCAAGAGCTTCAAAACTATGAATATTTGAGAAAATCTGAAGATATATAGATAGAGTTATGGATGCCTGAGTTCTTCAGTTATCCAGCCCCAAAAAGAGTGACTGATCTTGCTCCCAGTGAATTCAGTAGGCATAGGTCTGTCGCACCTCCCATGTAACCACTTCCCTTCTCTTTACCAGAAATGACAAACAACAGAGAAAACAGAATGCATAATGAAGCTAAAATATTCACAAATCAAACCATCTTGTGAGATTTCAAGCAATTTGTGGATTTGTGTGTATAATAGCTCAAGAGCAGTATTTTTGTGGTAGTTCTAACTGATACCAGGAAGCATACAGTCGTTATGCATGCACAAGCGCACACACAGAACAAAAGTCCCATTCGGGCACCCTATGTTTACATGAAGATAACTAATCCTACTAAAAGATTTTGCTCAAGTTCATTTTGAGAGGAGATGGGAGATGTTTCAGATTGGATCTCCTTTTAAAGAAAAATATGAAAAATAATTCATTTCCACATTTTATTAGCATGCTAAAATGTATAGGAGTATATAAACATTGCAGACAGATCTATTTGTCAGGTTTTGAATACATATGATTACAAATACTTGTCAGTCACCATTCATACAAACAGAAAAGTTGTTGATGAACCAACACTTCTGAGTTGCTGCAAGTGAGGGAAATTTATATTTTTTGAAGAAATTAGAGAATCTAACCCTTGTTCATTTCAAGGTTATGGAGTTCAGGATGCTTAAGACAGAGGATCCTAAAGAGAGCTCCAGGGACAGCTTCCCTCTTCTTAAAGGATTAAAGATGCCACCCCTTTTCTTTCATTTTGTCTCCTACTTGCCAATCCAGGTGCTGGAATGGAGACACCGGTTGGTGACTGTCAAGTGGGGCCCTCCTGGGGTTGGTTCAGTGGTTCTCTAACTCAGCATCACCCCTCTTTTTGGGAGGCAAGAAGTTAACTCCTATGAATGGGCACTGTAGAGACATGTTTGTAGAAGGTTATAATTTAGAGACTCTCCCTCATAAGGGACAGTAGTATGAACATAGGAATTTGGAGATGTACCCTGGAGGTGGGGGTTGGAAAAACTGTATGACTGTGTGCAGCGGTTCATTGGAGATGTTCTCCAGTTTGTTTTATTTGACTGTTTTATTCCTTTCTCATTCACTGGTTTGTTGCTTAATGAGCCCCAAGATCCTTACATGGTGTCAGAATTGCTGAATGAGAAGGAAACTGCAGTCATTTTGAAGTTAACTCCTGTGTTTGCAACTGAAAGCAGAGACAAAGGGAGGCACCAGAGAAGCAGGTGGAAGACTAGGCCCAGAGGCTTTTGCATATATTTGTTGAGCACAATACCAGCTTGACTAGCTTAAGAAGGGTGGGGGGAAGCCAAAAATGCATGTGTTGCAACCTCCATTCAGTCTGCAATTGCCAGGCAATATTGCAGAGAACTGGAAAAAAAATCAGACAGAAATTTGAATTATATTTAGCAGCCATGGGGCAGAGGAGAAAAATGATAAAGTGAAATCAGCTATCTTTGTGGATGTTGTTGGAGAGGAAGTACTGGATATTTATAGATCCATTGTCTACAGCCAAACTCTACGATACAACCGCCTTTGCTCCAACCCCTCAGACAGAGACAAACACCTACAAGATCTCTATCAAGCGTTCTTACAACTACAATACCCACCTGCTGAAGTGAAGAAACAGATTGTCAGAGCCAAAAGAGTACCCAGAAGTTACCTACTACAGGACAGGCTCAACAAAGAAAATAACAGAACGCCACTAGCCATCCCCTTCAGCCCCCAACTAAAACCTCTCCAATGCATCATCAAGGATCTACAACCTATCCTGAAGGACAACCCATCACTCTCACAGATCTTGGGAGACAGGCCTGTCCTTGCTTACAGAAAGCCCCCCAACCTGAAGCAAATACTCACCAGCAACCATACACCACACAACAAAACCACTAACCCAGGAACCTATCCTTGCAACAGAGTCTGTTGCCAACTGTGTCCACATATCTATTCTGGGGACACCATCATAGGGCCTAATCACATCAGCCACACTATCAGAGGCTCATTCACCTGTGCATCTACCAATGTGATATATGCCGTCATGTGCCAGCAATGCCCCTCTGCCATGTACATTGGCCAAACTGGACAGTCTCTACATAAAAGAATAAATGAACACAAATCGGACATCAAGAATTATAACATTCAAAAACCAGTTGGAGAACACTTCAATCTCTTTGGTCATTCGATTACAGACCTAAAAGTGGCAATTCTTCAACAAAAAAACTTCAAAAACAGACTCCAACGAGAGACTGCTGAATTGCAATTAATTTGCAAACTGGATACAATTAGCTTAGGCTTGAATAAAGACTGGGAGTGGATGTGTCATTACACAAAGTAAAACTATTTCCCCATGTTTATTTCCCGCCTCCCCCCCCCCACACTGTTCCTCACACATTCTTGTCAACTGCTGGAAATGGCCTACCTTGATTAGCACTACAAAAAGTTTCCCCACCCCCACCCCGCTCTCCTGCTGGTAATAGCTCACCTTTCCTGATCACTCTTGTTACAGTGTGTATGGTAACACCCACTGTTTCATGTTCTCTGTGTATATAAATCTCCTCACTGTATTTTCCACGGCATGCATCCGATGAAGTGAGCTGTAGCTCACGAAAGCTTATGCTCAAATAAATTTCTTAGTCTCTAAGGTGCCACAAGTCCTCCTTTTCTTTTTGCGGATACAGACTAACTCGGCTGCTACTCTGAAACCTGGATATTTATAACAACTTTAAATTTGAAGAAGGTGAAAGCATGAAGTAAAGTAAAATGCTAACTAAATTTGAGCTTATGCTCAAATAAATTTCTTAGTCTCTAAGGTGCCACAAGTCCTCCTTTTCTTTTTGCGGATACAGACTAACACGGCTGCTACTCTGAAACCTGGATATTTATAACAACTTTAAATTTGAAGAAGGTGAAAGCATGAAGTAAAGTAAAATGCTAACTAAATTTGAGGAACATTGCATGCCAAAAAGAGATGAAACCTTTGAGAGACACACTTTTTTACATGCATGCAAACTGATGACACCATGGAGCAATATGTCACAGAATTAAGCAAACAGTAAAACCTGTGATTTTGGTGAGCTGACAGAGTCTCTGGTCAGAGATAGAATCATTTTTTTTGTAATTAAAGACAATGTGTTAAGAGAGAGACTGGTCCATGAAGGAGACTTAACTTTAGAAAATGCTCTCCAAATATTCAGGGCAGCGGAAACTTTGAAAGCACAAGTCAAAGAGCTGAATCCACCAGAAGGTGTTGTCCATATTCTAAGTAGAAAAGAATATAGCTAGAATAGAAGACTGGAACCACTCACTATGAAAACCATTGCTGGGAGGAAGACTGGGTACAGATGGTCATGTGTAAGGTATGGATCACAGCATGGCCCCAAACAGTGTGTTCACTTTGGGAAAATAATCATTGTGCAAAATGCTGCAGATCCCAAATGCAGAAAAGTCAAGTGCATCCAGTTAAAGACAATCTGGTTGATGAGCTTTTCACAGATGTACTTTGATCTAGTAAGCCTGATGAGAGGAACTGGATACTGAGTATGACAGTGAATGGAACAATTATTCAACTGAAACGGGACGCATGAGCTCAGGTTAATATTCTGTCGGAACAAGATTATGGAGACTGAAAATAAGACCAAAACTGGGATCATTAAAATGAAAGTAACTGATTATCCTGGAATAAATACATATATCAGTGAAGGGGAGGTGCGTTGTTAGCATCAACCATAAAAACACCATGTACAAGCTCCCTTTCATTGTAGTGCCAAAGGAAGTGACACCAACTTTAGGCCTAGCTGCATGTGAGAAACTCATTCTCGTAAAATGGGTGCTCCAGAGGTGAAAGTAAGCCTGTACAGCATACTGGCAAGAGCCGGTGCGCCTTACTGGGGTGGCCTGGCTTCCCCAGGTGGCAATTTAAAGGGCCCCCTTAAAGGCTCCCTTAGCCCCAGGCCCTTTAAATTGCCACCAGAGCCCCACTGCTGGAGCCTGGAGGTAGTGGCAGCGGGGCTCTGGGGGCTATTTAAAGGGCTGGGGCGATAGAAGCAGGGGAGTCCTGGGCCCTGTAAATAGCCCCAGAGCCCTGGAGTAGTGGTGGGGCTCCGGCGGCTTTATATATATATATATATAGTGCATGTGTTATTAGATAGTCAGTTGTTAGCTGTTATATATAGATATGAGTTAATTTTGTTATTCTTTAAGAGGGAAGATGTAGAGATATGTTTGTAGAAGATTGTAATTTAGAGACGCTGCCTCATAAAGGACAGTGTTATGAACACAGGAATTTAGAGATGTGCCCTGGAGGTGGGGGTTGGGAACCCAGCATGGCTGTGTGTAGTAGTTCACCAGACATGCTCTATAGTATGTTTTATTAAAGTTTTATTCCTTTCTCATTCACTGGCTTGTTATTTAATGAACCCCAAGATCATTACAGGCACTACACTTAACAGTAGAGGAATACCTGTATCTGACTAGTGGCAACCCCTCCGTCAGTATCAGGGATGATCCCAGCAACAGATTCCTTAAGGGAATTACATATACACCTTCCCCAGCAATAGGGCAATACGCCTGGTCCCCAGTGCCTAAATGTACGGAGTAGTATTCTCTGCCCTCTGTCTCTCAGAGGGTGCATGTACGCTGCATTTTGAAGGGCGCCTCCCAGCTGGGCCAACAGACTTGAGCTAGCGAGGCTCACGCTGGCACTCTAAAAATAACGGTATTGACGGCCCTTTGAAGTTGTGGCTCCGGCTGGAGTCAGGCTCGGAAGCTCACTCCCATCTTTAGGTTCCAGAGCCCAAACTCCAGCCCGAGCCGTAACTTCAGAACTCAGTCTACACAGCTATTTTAGAGTGCTAACGAAAGCCCTGCAAGGCCAAGTCTGTCAAACCAGATGGGAGGCTCTCTCCAAAATGCAGTGTAGACGTACCCTAAGTGGCTAAAACCTACATGGCCAGCAACTCACCCCCCCAACCTTGAATATATCCCCACACTCACCTTTCGCTGACCAGTCTGCTCTTCTTCAGCAACATCTCTCTCTCTCTGTCTCTCTCTCTCTCTCTCCCTCCCACACACAGCAGCCCTGGACCAGGAATGTGAGAACTCCCATTGCTCCTCTCCACATATGCAAACCTCTCTACACCACCTCAAGTCTTCTTCCACTAACTGCTCTTTCCTTCCCTGTTCACTGTCCTCCAAAGAATCCTTCTACTCAGTGCCTTCCAGCAGTCCCATTACACTTTTCCTAAAGGATAGAGCACCCCATTTGCATCCTAGGAAGCACAAAAGCTCATGGAGCTCCTACTCATTACCATTACTGTACTCATAACTGTGATTTAAAAGTCCATTCTAATCCCAACCTTTAATCCTGAACATTTATTGGTCACTAGCAATTTGCCTGATCTCCATGTCTGTGCATGAAACAGCAGGATGACAAGCTAGTAGGGCTGCTCAAAATTTTTCTATTTACATTATTTTTAACAGAAAATTGGGTATTCAAGTGAAATGATTTTTTTAAAAAAGTGTCTGATTTCTATGTTTTGTTTAAAAAACTTTCCATTCAAACCTAAAATGTTTTTTTCCCAAAAATTCTAAATATTTTGCTCAAAAAACAAAAATATTGGACCTGAGAATACATCATTGGAAACTGCAAAATTTGATTTGGATATGCTACTGCCTTATGGGAGCTGCAATTTCATTGTTTTACATCCCCCTATGGGCTGGCTTCCTGGCTGGATTACATTTTATGGTGCACCATAGCCTCGAACTCCCATGATGCAGAGCCTCCCCTTTCCAAGAAGGGAGACCATCATGCATGATTGGAGATATAGTCCAGCCAGGAAACCCAACCCCTGGAGGAAAACAGGAACACGAGGAACCTGATCTACAGTTCCCATGAGATACTGCAGCAACATTTCTTAATGAACTATTCTGGGGTTTCATCTAAATGTATTTAGTATTCAAATATGCATTATTTTTTTTTCCATGGAAAAATATTTTCCAACCAACCCTACCTGCAAGGCTTGATTTTTTTTTTTGGAATAAAAAGTCCCCTTTATATCTGATATGTAGAGGCCAGTCATCTAAAAAAATGTTTATTTCACTAGGGTCATGTCCAAAATACACATGTTCATAAGGTAGTGTATGTTACTCATTTCTAAGTGGGAGTACGTAGTTGTAACTATAAACAGCTGAAGAATGTAACAGCAGGTTGAGGTTGTAGCAGGAAAAGAAACTAATAGGAAATTGTAAAGAAATCTACAGTGAATATGGCCTAACTTGCCTATATTATCTTACATGGTCTCACATCTTCAGGTTGCTTTTCCTGATAAACCCCATTCTTCTATCCCCTAGCTACATAAGAGGCTCATACTTAAAAAGAAGTAATTTACATAAGCCTTTATATCACCTATGAATTTGGCCCTTAGTGGGATTAGATGCCCTAATTTCCCCCACCTCCCATATTAAAGATGATTCTATGATTTTCTGGCTATTTTGGATATTCACCTCAACCTTGATGCTGTAGTCTCTGCACCTAGATAGGTTTCAGAGTAACAGCCGTGTTAGTCTGTATTCGCAAAAAGAAAAGGAGTACTTGTGGCACCTTAGAGACTAACCAATTTATGAGAAAACCTGGATTTGTGCTGGAAATGGCCCAACTTGATTATCATACACATTGTAAGGAGAGTGATCATTTCAGATAAACTATTAGCAGCAGGAGAGTGGGGTGGGAGGAGGTATTTTTTCATGCTTTGTGTGTATATAAAAAGATCTTCTACACTTTCCACAGTATGCACCCGATGAAGTGAGCTGTAGCTCACCTAGATAGGTGACTCATACATGCACATGCACTAATAATAATAGTAACTGTAGTCAATGTATACATAGAAGGCCCTTGTGATTAATCTAGTGCTCCCTTACAAGAGTGCACAAGGTCCAAGTACTAGCAGAATTGCTGTGGCTCTAGTACATGAGGGCAGACCCCTAGCAAGTGATGGGTTTGGAGCAGATTAGAAAAAGGGCAGGTTGTGTGGTCAGTGGTTTATAAATATTTAGCCGCAATGCTACACGAAAACAATAGAGAAAAAATATCAGGTACTTAGTGGTGTGCTTGCAAAAACACTGGAGTATGAAAGTACAATAGTTAAGATAAGACAATGAAGTCAAATAAATTGTCTTCATTGTTGTGCTTTCATTGGCACCGAAGCATACAGTGATAAATGGAATCGATCTGTTTGATGGAAATCATAAACCTTCATATTTATTAAACAATTGTTAATACTTTTATAACATTGCCGTTGTACGTTCATTACATGCTCATTGCATTACAGCAACTTTATTTCCTTGTTTCATTGTTCTGGTGTCATTGTGCACTGAGAACATGTGTAAGACAGGTCTATTTTTAATGTTATACAGTACAGTATGTGAGGAAGGTTCAGTTCTTAATGGAAGTGTCACATCATTTCCAGATCAAATTATCTAGTTTTAACAGCTAAAGGGAAACAAATTAATCAGGAGAAAACAAGCAAATGAACAAACAAACAGAATACAAAATAATACAAATGGTTTGGTTCCCAGGTGTTGATTGAAATGTGTGAAGGTCAGGTTTACCAGTTATCACATCAAGTGTAAATCGTTAAGTATAAGAGTATTCTCCATTAGTTATTATAGTGTTTATAGGAGGAGTATATACAAAGATTTCAACAGCAAAGAAAGTGTTGTAGTATTTTGCTATAGTATTTACCCTGTAGTATTTTGCTGATGACGAGACCTATGTCAAAATAAACTCTTTATTATGAACAGGAATTATGTAAGGCAATAAGGTAAGAAAAAACTTTCTACTAATCTGTGGCTGCAGCCTACAACAGCCCTGTCCTGAACTTCCTTGTTTCTGCCCCAACAGGAAGCATATCCCAGCAAACAAAGGACTGCATCAAGAGTGTACCGAAAGTGTGGCATTTCTGCACTTCCTGGTGGACTTACCCTATAGCACGTTGTCCTTTTTTAGATCTCCTTTAGAATTTAAAACTGTTAAATCAAACTATCAAACTATTACAAATACAGCAACTCCTTAACTCTTTAGGATTCCTAATCAAAACCCTAATATGCCTCGATTAATCTCTACAGCAATTCTTATCTGTAACAGAATGTTCAGTCTCAGAGTCAATAACAGGACCAGTTTGTGAATTGCTTTCACCATGTATGTCTGGTGTCACTTCACTTGTTTTGGCCAAGTTGTCAGGTATTTTGAGCAGGTGCTTATGATTCCGTCATAAGGTTTTGTCTTTATCTGTGATTATTGAGTATGAGTGAGGTGACTGGCCAGTGCCTATCCTGCCAGATTCCCACAAGTCTTTTGTTTTTTTTTTATCTGTGGAAGAGGCCTGGGTCCTTTATTGTACTATTCTATCTAACTATACTTTCCCTGTCTTTTCCTCACTATCACATACTCCTTAGTTATCCTGTTTTGTCTCATATCTGGTGATCAAGTATTTATATGTCTATTGTAGAAATTCAGCAGGTGACTTTCCATAATGCAGCAGTGTAGCTCTGTAGTTGAGTAGTGCTAAATATGACTCTTCTCTTACATCCAATGTTTTTGAGCAAGTTATTCACTATATGTACTCCACATTCAGTTAATATACTGATTTGAGGATATTAGGGTCTAGATGTCTCTTGATGAAAGTCATACATTTTACCAAAGTCAAGTAATTGCCTCTTCTTGAACTGTGATCCATTGTCAGTCATTACTGTCCTTGAAATTCCATGATGAGCAAATACAGTGGTGCTTCTCAAAAGTCTCTTTTGGTGTATTGCAGTCAGTGGTTTGTGATTAATTTCTGCTTTGAAGCTATGACCCTAGAGCAGTGGTTCCCAAACTTGTTCTGCCGCTTGTGCAGGGAAAGCCCCTGGTGGGCCGGGCCGGTTTGTTTACCTGCCGCGTCCGCAGGTTCGGCCAATCGTGGCTCCCAGTGGCTGTGGTTCACTGCTCCAGGCCAATGGGAGCTGCTGGAAGTGGCAGCCAGTACGTCCCTCGGCCCGCTCCGCTTCCAGCAGCTCCCATTGGCCTGGAGCAGTGAACCACGGCCACTGGGAGCCGGGATTGGCCGAACCTGCAGACGCAGCAGGTAAACAAACTGGCACAAGTGACGGAACAAACTTGGGAACCACTGCCCTAGAGCCACAAAATCTTGTACCTATATATGCCAGATTGTATCTATTTTGTTCAATTTGTGCATACATCTTCTCTGTTACTCTCATAGACCTAAATACAGCCAATCAGTTCCATGACACGATAGTAGTACTGCTCCCAGCTCTCCTTTTGAGGCATCTGTGGAGAGTATGATGTCTTTCAGCACTGCAGCACTGGAGCTGATGTCAGAATGTGCTTTAAATCATTTAGCTCTTTCTCATGCTCTAGCATCCATGTCTATTCACTAACCTTGTGGAAGAGATGGCTTCGGTGAGCTCTGCAAGTTTTACAGTTAGGTATGTATTTGCTGATATAATTCAACATCCCTTTGAATTCCTTTTTTTATCTTCAGGTCTCAGCATGTTCAGCAATGTTTGAAATCCAGCCAATGAATCTAATTTGCTGATAGATTTGGCTCCTGCCATCTCAGACAACAATTCACTTCCAATGGGCATTTGGAAGTGTTCTCTTTCAATGCTTTTGTTCAGTTTCTCAGGTCCCATGCAATCCTCCTCCTTTTTATCCTCTTCAGTTACTAAAGAGTGAACTCAATCTGCAGGTTCTTCTATTCTTCAGTTTATACCATTTGCTTTCATGTTTTGCAATTCCTCGTCTAGCCGGTTTCTTAAAGCTTGTGGAATTTTTCAGGTAGTATGTATTACAGGTTCTGCATCTTGTTTTAACCATATCTTGTGTGCTACTGGGAGCCACCCATGTCCTGGGAATAAATCTTCATATTATGCTATTAATATTTTTGTATCTCATTATATGTTGATTTCTGTCTCTCCGTGGCATACATGCTCCTAATGAAACCAAGCACCTCACATGTGTGGGCCCCAGACTGGTTGATTACCTTGGTGTACTACCATAAATACTTGTTTTATCATTTTCCCTTTGTATTCAAGTGCTGGTGTGTACTCTCCCAACTCTGAAATGTTCCCTCCTTGTAGTCTTTCATAGACACTTTGGTTCTTCCATTTCTATGTTGTCCTTACTTTGTCAGGCTGACAATTTCCTGAAATATTCTTAATGAACATTATTGAATAAAGTTAAACTAACCAGAATTAGATTTAATACCTCTGGGGTCCATTGTATTAAAAATGCAAATGTGAATGTGTTATCATGGAAGTGTACAGGACTTCTTTAGGAGACTGAGTAATGCAGTCTCTGGAAGGTATTAGAAACTTAAATGGGCTTTTTTCGAATGATTCATGTGAAGTCCTAGTAAGTAACTGGGGATAAGGGGAATGCAAATGACCCACCTAGAATCCTCCCTTTTGAAGCTAAGCCCTGGGAAGGAAAACCTATTGTCTACTAATTTCCTTCTCCTGGAAACTTCAGATCAAAGACCCCGCTGAACTGTTTAAAGGGTAGACTAATTGTGTTATGAGTATGCTTGTTCTGAGCTGAACATGTGATGAACTTGAAACCACAAGGCAACCCCTTCAGTAGAGTACTGAAGGAGACTCCTGCCAGAGCCCATGTTAGGGTTGGGGTGATCTCTGGTGATCTTATTAGCCTGTGAGCAGGATCTTTTAGTGTGTTCAGTATGTTTTCCCTTTAGTGCATTTACCTTAGGAATAAAATAGGCTTGAGTTCAAATTGCTGCATGGTAACTATAACTGTGGGCAGTCACACTGTTCACCATCTCTGAAGCAAAAGCAAGAAGACCTGCTCAGGCAGCCGGCCTCTGCTGGAAATTACACAATGACTGCAGAGAACTGTTCAGCTTGTAGATATCCTGGTAGGACAAGATAAGAGAGAGAATGATGTTTTCACCCAGGAGAGGTGATGGCCACAGAGCCAGAAGCCTGAGAGTGGATAACCTTGATGGGTCATTGAGGGGAAACAGGTGTGGTTGTCCTGAAATGTGACACTTACATCTGTTTGGATTTCTGTTATTACATGTATTTGTTCACCAATCTATATATCTATACGTAAGTGCCATTTGTGCATATTTTAATTAGGCAGTCTTGATTTTTCAGCCTCCTCCATTACTGTACTTACGAACAGCTTTTTCTCTTCATTTGAGAAATCCCTTCCTGCACTTAATACATGCACTTTTCTGCTTTCTCTGCACATTTTAGCATAATGGCTCCTTTTTTTAAAAACAGGTTTTTGCAGATTTGCCTGAAGCCTGGACAATACCTCTACTCGTGCTGGTTGGCATATCACTAGCATTGTCTCCTGCTTTCCATGTTTCTGTACTTGGCCAATGTAATTTCCATGAACTTTTCCTTTGCTGGTTTAGGTATAGTACACACAGTCATCAGTGCTGTGCTTTTCTGTAAGCTTTTTATTTGAGTTTCTGTTTGTTCTGCTGCTTGCCCTTTCTAGTGTTAGATCCATCTCCTTTAATAGCCATTCACAATGTTTTAATGGTTACACTTCAGAACAATGTGGTCTTTAATAAGAGTCGTAATAGTGCACATCCAAAGGACTGACATTTTAGTTTTACATCTGTGACAAACTTCTCTATTGTTTTCCCTTCATCCTGTATTCTCATCATAAATGTATATCTTTCAAAAGTAACATTTCTAGGGACAAAATGGTCATTAAATATTTTCATTATTTCTGCAAAGCTTCTCTCTCTCTCTCTCTCTCTCTCACCAACCACAACCTATATGGAACATACTGTGTACATCAAAGGCTTCTGTGTCTTCCTCTGTTAAGAGCAGAGTGACCTTTTGCTCATCCTCAAATTTATTTGCACCATGGCTTTCATATAAATTTCAGATTGCCATTTTTACTTTCCCCAGGGATATGTAACATTGCCTCTGATTCTCAGGGCTGGTGAGGGTATTTCATGCAGTTGCACAGACTGTGTAATAGCTATATCAGTGATACATTTTCCACCAGATCTTCCAACACTCGTAGTACCATGTTGTATCTTGCTGACTAGCAGACTGGTGTCAAAATAAACCTTTTATTATGAACACAGCTATGTATAAAAATGGGGTAATAAAATTTCTCCCATTCTATGCAGCTACAGCCTGTGACTCTCCTGTCCTGGGATTCTTTGTTTCCACCTCAGCAGGAAGTATATCCCAGCAAACCAAAGACTGCATCTACAGTGTTCAGGAGGTGTGGCATCTCTACACTTTCTGGAGGACTTACTCTAGAGCACAGACCCTTGGAGAAATAAAATATTTAATATTATTTAAGGATGGGTCTAATACATCAAAATCCAGAATGAAATCAAACACAACTGAAACCCTCAATTGATGTGTTTGGCCTACACATGGAACGTGGAATGGTCTCTTAATGGACAATCGTCCAAGAGACAGTGCACAATGCTTAATGGAAGTGTGCATGGGTATATGCTCTAAGGACCACCTTAACAATGATTGTACAGGCAAAGTCACATTCCTTTCTGAACTAATGGACAATTTCACCAGTGTCTGGAGCAGGTTGGCAAAGAAGCCCCAAAACATAGCTGAAATAGTAAGAGGGCAATTATTGTAATCACAGGAGGTGTGATAGTGACTTCATTCTAGTGAACAACCTTTACCTATCTGCCTACATGCCTGTACTAAATACATGTTCTTGGACTTCTGTTTGTGAAAGATTAATTTGTTAAGGAATATGGGTCTCTGTATTCTGGTTTCTGTGAAGGATTCTCCTACTCAAGTCAAAAGAGATGAGATGAGGGCAGAGCCTTTGACATCCTTCAAGCTTTTTTGCTTTTATAAGAGGAAACTCTCATAGTTTTGAACTGCAACATGCTCCATTTTCATAATTTATTGGTCCCAGAACACACACATCCATAGTTTTCTTTTATTTGATTTGCTATTAGCCTTAGACTTTTACAAATGCATGCAGCTGAAGAAGATTACTTTATTTTGATTGAACAATGGTGTTGCTCTCTGTAAACATTTGATTGGGAGCACAGTGTTGAAGCTCTGAAGTGTATTTCATTGGGATGTTGTAGAATTACAAAGATCAAGGCTTCTCTTAATGTAAAATAGCAAAGAAATGTCTATCGTAATTCATGTCACTAGAAAAAAAACAAACTGTTGGCACTATTCAAGTTAATCTAAAGTCAGAAAAGTCATATTTCTGCTTCTGATGTCAATAGTTATTCATATATAATTAAAATGACAACATAACATGTTTCTTTATTGTTTACACATAATGGAATTGACATGAACAATTTGGAATATTAACATTCAAATGTCTACTATGTCAGAATGCTCAGTGACCAACTTGAGATTAATTTTGTTAATTAAAATAAATGTAAATGATACTTTAAATGCTATAGAAATGTTGACCAGCACATGGTCTGGACATTATTTCTGATGCTGGATTTCTCCATGAATATAAATCATCTCTTTTTCAAAGCAGTTAAAGCAATTAATTGTCATTAAGGATTAATGAACTGATGACCTTCTGGTTTTAAAATGAGGAAGCTTTTGAGATATCGGAGTACCCCAAACCATCTTAAACTGAAATCTCTCTCTTTAATGTATCCTGCTACTCAAAAACATCTAGACCATGTTTTGTTAAACTAGAGGACTGGGCGGGGGGTGGGATGAGAGAATTTCTCAAGCATTAAAAGTTTCAATCAGAAATGATTATTTGTGCACCTTTCTCAACATTTGCCAGAGGACTGAGCTAGAACACCACTGTACTAACTAAACTGGTTTCAGTGGGCAACCAAACAAGTATTTAAACATATATACAACAGTGGAAGGCTTTTAAGTTTGCTAACTGATAAGTTTATCAACTACAGAAGACAAAAATTCATCCTCATGTGACTAGGCAGGTGCTGGGCAGAGACTATTATCTCATATGCAAAATGCTCCTTTTACTTTTTTATTTGTCTTGGTCCTCCCTCACCTCCATCGAGTACAAATGCTTGTCCATCCTGTTGTGTCTCGTCAGAAATCTAGATTGTAATCTCTCTGAGACAGGGATTGACTTCTTATTATTTGTCTGTGTACAATGGGGCCTCAGTCTCCATAAAGTTTAAGACCAGAAAAAAAACATTAGATCATCAATCTGACCTGTACATCACAGGCAATTAAATGTCACCCGGTTACCCTTGTATTGAGCCCAATAACTTGTTTAATTAAAGCTTAATTTCTGTTTGGCTAAAGCATATATCCCAGAAAGGCATCTGGTTTTTATATGAAGATGTTTTATCTCAGATGTAGAACTTCACATTTGGCTGTACTAAAAAGCATTTTGTTTGAATAGATCCAGGTTACCAAGATTCAGATCACACTGTATGACTGACCTGTCATCATTATTTACCATTCCATCAATCTGTGTCATCTGCAAATTTGATCAACAGTGATTTTATATTTACTTCCAAATCACTGATTAAGGACCTAGTACCAATCCTTATGGTGCTTCAGTAGAAACTCCTTCCCATTCAATTATGTTTCCTCATTGATCATTACTGCTTGAGATCCATCAGTTAGTCTGTACTTGATTAATTTTATGTGCACTTTTTTTTATATTGACAGGTTTCAGAGTAGCAGCTGTGTTAGTCTGTATACACAAAAATAAAAGGAGTACTTGTGGTACCTTAGAGACTAACGTTTCCTTTATTTGAGCATAAGCTTTCGTGAGCTACAGCTCACTTCATCAGATGCATTCACCACTTCATCAGATGCATTCAGTGAAGTGAGCTGTAGCTCATGAAAGCTTATGCTCAAATAAAGGAAACGTTGATCTCTAAGGTGCCACAAGTACTCCTTTATATATATATATATATATAGTTTAGTGTTGTTGTTTTAATTAGAATATTATGTAGTAAAAAGTTAAATGCCTTAGAAATGTCTAAGTGTAGCTACATGGTTACTATTATCCATCAAACTTGTTATGCTTTCAAACAAAGAAATCAGAATTGTTTGACAAGACCTGTTTTCCATAAAAGCATGTTTGCTGGCATTAATTATATTCCAATACTTTAAATTGTATTAACCAAATTTCATTAAGTGTTTTTCTTATTTTCTCCTGGACTGATGTCAGGCTAATCCGCCCATACTCATCCCACTTTCCCCTTTTGCCACAACAAGCACTTCTTCCAGTCTTGAATTTCCCCAGTATTCCAAGATTTATTAAAAATCTAACCTCAGCTGGAGAAAAATCTCTGAGCCACCTTCTCTAGGTCTCTTGTCTAAGTTATCTGTGCCTTTTGATTTTAAAATGTTTGTTCTGAGAAGATGTTTAACCATTCTCCATGCTTACGAATTAATTGGAAAGTACTTCATCCTCCTCCTGTGATATAAGTACATCACCCTGCTTCTTTCCAAATACCAAACCAAAATATATATTGAGCACTTCTGCATTTAGTGCATCATTATTAACAATTTACCATTTCCATCTAGCAGTGGACCTATACAGTTGCTAGGATTTCCTAAATGGGAACACTTAGTTCTACTGTAATACAATATAATAACAATTAACAATATTGTATCAACCTCTTATTCAAAACCCTCATGATCCTAAGATTTTTCAAAAAGGATTTTAGTTGAATATTCCCAAACATACTAATATTGTTCAAACTGAAACAATAGCAGTGAGCTTTCAAGCTCCTCTTTAAGCAGTACATCTATTATTATACTAATGATTGCAAACCATATGGTGAAACCAATAGGGTTGTGTAGTGGGGCGGCTGCCCCACTCCGTGAGGAAAAGGGCTAGAACAGGCCAGAGAGGTTGCACAGACCAGCAGCCAATCAGCAAGGGCCTGTGGAGAGCCAATCAGGCCAAAGGAAGAGGCAGCCAAGCAGGGCCAGGCTGGGTCCTATATAAAGGCTGTCTGGCAAAGGAGAGAACAGTTGCTTCTTGCCTAGCAAGGGAGGAAGACTGGTTCCTGATGTAAGGAGGTAGCACCTTGACAGAGCAGTGCTGGGCAGGCTCAGGAGCAGAGGAGAGCTCTGACTCAGATACCTGCCAGGCTGCGGCCCCTGCTAAGAAGGGCTGAGAAGGTGCACAGGGCCAAAGGGGTAGTGGCCCAGGGAAGATAGGCAGACAAGAGAGGAGGGCTGAGAGAGACTGATGTAAGAGGGTTCCTGGGTTGGGACCCAGAGTTGAGGGTGGGCCTGCCCCCCCCTTGCACTGTACCTAGCCACAGAGGAGGGTGGCCGAGACAGACTGTAACTTGCCCCTGAGGTGAGAGGCTAGACTTTGGGGTTGTGGTTGGCCACTGAGGCAGCTGCAAGCCGAAGGACTGTCGTTATCTCTCCCCTCCCCCCACCCCGAAGGGGGTGAGAACATATTAGCGGACACTGCTGGAGGACAATGTCCTGAAGCGGACACCGCCGAGCAGGGGCAAGGTGGTTCCCGAGCAGCAGAGCAGACAACGGGCGAGACACCATGCACAGAGGGCGCTCCACAGAGGACAAGAGCTAATTCCCGGAGCAGCCAGCAGGAGGCTCCAGCAGTGGTGAGCTGTGACCCCCCTCACAGGTTGTCTTTAGATATACTAATTATATCAAGAGCCAACAATAAAGCAGGTGATACCTAGAGACCTCATGCAAGGCCTAGTTCAACCAGCAGCTGGCAATATATTGTTTTCCTATTAAAAGAATAAAATAAAAAATGAAACAAACTGAAACTAGAGAATAGTGGGCTAAACAAAAAACAAAACAAAAAACCCCGCTTTCGATTACCAAGCTTTTTGCAGTCAAACAGGCGAAGTAATGTAAATAGTCTAACAGCTCTATACTACCTTATTCATTGAACCATTACACCAACAACATTTTGTTCTTACTGGATTAGTTGTGTTGTCTTATGTATCATTCTATTTTTTTGTATTGAAACTGTACCTAACTACAATAGCTATCAGTGTTGCCTTTATGACAAGAAAAAAAAAAAGATTTTCTTTCTTTCTAACAGTATTGAGAAGCAAACCCAATAATTCCCAGATTTTTTTTTAAAGATGTTAAATTAAATGTTAAGTTATTTTGTACTACAATAACAGCGATGAAATAGTGCAAATAAAAATATAATGAAATGGAAAAGCTCAGAAAAGTTGCTTATAAATATTAAAACATGAATAGTTTCAAAATGAATGATCAAAACTAACCTTACCGCTCCTGACATAGATACATGTCTATTACATACATGAACAGAGTTTCCAAAGAGATATAAAGATATAAGGGCTGAGGATAGCAGTCTAAAAACTGTTAGAGTGCAGGAAAAGAAGTATTCTAATACATTAGGGGTAATACTGCACAAAGTATGAAATATATGAAAGGAGATATTCATGTATGTCAGACTTATTGAACTGAGTGAACAAGGAATACAAAACTAATGAATGGCCATTAACATGAAATATGGACTACAAAAACTTTAGACCATCTCTGATCTGAGGATTACAACCACTGAGGTTTCAGAAGACTGAAAATGTGGATACACATACAGAGTGACATTCATGATGCAGCAGCTTGGATAGGAACAACTCCATAATGTTAACCATATTTCATGAGTTTTACAAATTCCGAAACTCATCACAATTTCCCACTCTCCCAGTTGTACCCCCCCTCCACACCCCGGTTATTTTTTTTACTAGCTACAGGGATGGTTGGAAAAAAACTGAATTTTGGCCAAAAAATTTTTTGGTATTTTTTTTTTTTAAATGGTCACCTCTTTTTAGAGCAGCTGTACTCAGCAACTTTGAATGAGAAGTTCATGGTTTCTCAAATTAAGCACCCAAAATGGTTACATTCAAAATCAATGAGGCAGTCTGTGCAGTTGGAAAGAAATATCAGATACTAAGGACATACCAAACTCTGTAGTTTCTCACTCCCTTTCCCAACAAAGTAAAATATATCAAGACCAGTAAATTCCTGTGATTTAACTAAGTTTTTTTTCCTTTGCAAAATACTGTATGTAATCATTCAAAAGATATGTTTAAACCAAGATTGAGTTGAGGGTGACCTCTTTTTCTTCTGCTTATATTATTGTGCTTTCATTCTGGGAAAGGGAGGCTATTGATTAATCATTAATTGATCATCTCTTTTTTCCCCTTTTGCATCTTGGCTTCCTTTTGAGAGATTGTTCTATCAGCTCTTTAATCTCAGAGGGTAGATTACGGATCTTTCATAAGAAAATCAGGAACCATCCAATTCTAAGTGCTACATGTAAGTCTTTGCTATCATTTGATAAATTAAAAGGGAATATTTACCTCATACTAGAATCTGTCTGAAATCCCAATTGAAGAAGAATTTATATAGAAAAATCTAGCTGTGCAAATGTGACAAACATACATTAGGTGAGATCACTGAACACAATAAACCAAATGTTAAAGTCAGTTTGAGGGGCCTACTCATCGTTTCCTTTACAAACAACCTTCCACTGGTACTGAGTCAGCTCCATAGCTAAGGAAGAGATATCTGGAGAGAGCTGTCAAGGAGCTGTAGCTGGACTATCCTTGTACCCTGGTCATCTTTAGCTGCCAAAACATCCCCTTACAGTGAGTGCAAATTAGAGCAACCCTGAATCGGGGAGTCACAAAGGTGCTTTACAACAATCTTTGCCCCTCCCCTCTCCATCCATCTATGAACTGTGCTGGGCATAAATGGCTGGTACCAAGGATCTGATTCCCTGGGTCATTCTCCTCTAATAAGAAATTTGAATTGGGACTAACACCAGTGAAGATAACGTCATGAAAACCAATCAAGTGAAGATAACGTCATGAAAACCAACACTGTGAAAGGACAATCAATCACAGTGTTTCCCGTTTTACATATCTACCAAATACATTTGTTTTCTTCTCTTTGCACTATCAAATGTATACAAACTGTATGAATAACATTGTTTCCCAACCTCCAATTAACTATTTCCAAAATTTCTCTAATGGACTATATTGCCTTTCCAGTCAATATCAATGTAAAACTTGGCTTCTGCCCCACTTTTTTTTTCTGCAAAATCTGTGTAAGAATCAGCCTCAGCCTCAGCAACTAAATTACATCCGATACAACAGTTTATAACATTGTGATCTGCAATCACTGGTCTTCACTGCTTCAAGCCATCTCCCATTATGCATTGTCCTTTTTAGGTGCTAGCGAAATTAATGTAGAGCAGGATCATTTTATACCATAGGTGCCGACTTTTGGTTTTGTTGGTGGGTACTTTTGAAGAGGTGTGTGTATCTGGGGTGAGGGGAGGCTCTGCCAGTTTTTTGGGAGGAGGCTATTTTCAGCATATTTATACACTTCTTTCATAGTCTAGTTATTGAATGTGTGTCTATCATTGGTATCTTTATTTTAATAATGATTAAATTGTTAGGAACTACATAATTACATTATATTTACATAAATATATTTACATAAATACATTATACATAACTACACAAATTACATTATATTAAAATCATTGCAATCATCTACAAGCTGACTTCACCTACATCCCAGTTTAAAGACATTACGTATCACTGTAGCTTTCTGGATAACTGTCAACAATCTTATTTACATCTAGTTCCCTGGTATAGACTTGATGCACGTTAAGGACAGCTACATTATTCAGTTGATTCTGTCCCATTGATGACTGGAGATCATTTGTAAGCCTTCTGAAGATGGAGAATGAGTGTTCCATAGTTCAGGCTGATACAGGCACAGTGAGAAGGATTCTTATAAATTTGCAGTACTCTGGAAGCATAGTGCATAGTTATGTACAGATAACTCCAAGATCTGTTTCTTGATAGATAACAGATCCCATCATTTTGTATGTATAGTTGGGATTATATTTTGTCATGTTCACTACTTTGCATTTAACATTGAATTTGGTCTGCCATTTTATTGCCAAGTCACGCTGTTTTGTGAGATCCCTTTCTAACATTTTTCAGTTTGGAATTAACTATTTTGAGTAATTTTGTACCATCTCTAAATTTTGCCACATCACTTTTTTACCCCTTTTCCCAGATCACTTATGAATATGTTGAATAGCACTGGTCCTGATACAGGCTCCTGGTGGACACCACTATTTACTTTTCTTCGTTCTGAAAATGGACCATTTATTCCTACCCTTTGTTTCCTATCTTTACTAGAGTGCCTAGCAATGGCCATCTAACCATCCTTAATTTAATTTTATGGCAAGCCTTTTGATATCATAATCACCCTGCCTCTGTTTATAAACAAACTCCCTGCCACAAGGGCAAAAACTGTTAGCAGCACAGAAGTTATCAAATTCCACACTCAAGATCTCTCTGAGGCTAGGGCATGCCCTGCGAGCAGACCTCAGGTACAAAACTCAGTGGGGGCCAGGAACCACAATCACTGGTAGGTGCTGAGCATCCTCTATTTATTTCCATGGGTGCTTGACCCCTGGAGCACCGACGGAGTTGGTGCCTATCTTTTATACTGATCTCTGTTACTCTTGACGACTCAGACAGGCACATATGCTTTATATAGTGTTTAAATGTCAGACATTAAAACCTGTCTGGTCTTAGGTTTGTTTGTTCATACAATATAATGAGGTGGAACTTTAGTTTGCTCTTATACTTTAAAAAGAGTAGTTTTACAAACACCTAGGATCAGATTTGCCATTAGAAAGATAAACATAGTACTGGAAATAATACTTCCAAGCAGTAATACTCTAATGGAAGTCTACCAACTCAGCTGACTGATTTTTGGTTTAATCAAATTTGTTTAGTGTGTGAATTTGAAATATTTAGAGCAGAGGAAAGGGGTACACTACATTAAAGTTATGCATTTTTTTCCCCGTGTGAACAATGTGAGCTGAATCACCGTGCACAATAGTATGTTTATTCTGAACCAGTGAAGTTTTTCCCCTGTCCTTCACACAGAACCTGAGTTAATGGCCTTTGAATGCAAAACACACCCTCACTCTGGTGGAGGTGAGACTAATGAGCTCTTCTGGGCCTATTCTGCTCTAATGAGGTGCACCTGCAAGGCTTGTTCTTCCTGGAGCTAGGGGAGCTTAAAAAGGGAAAACCTGATACAGGAAGGGGTGGTGAATAGGAGAAGGGCTGTTCTACTGTTTAGAAGTGTGTGCAACAAGAGTGATGTAGTGGTGGGAGTCTGCTATAGACCACCGGACCAGGGGGATGAGGTGGATGAGGCTTTCTTCCGGCAGCTCACGGAAGCTACTAGATCGCATGCCCTGATTCTCATGGGTGACTTTAATTTTCCTGATATCTGCTGGGAGAGCAATACAGCGGTGCATAGACAATCCAGGAAGTTTTTGGAAAGCGTAGGGGACAATGTCCTGGCGCAAGTGCTAGAGGAGCCAACTAGGGGGGGTGCTTTTCTTGACCTGCTGCTCACAAACCGGGTAGAATTAGTGGGGGAAGCAAAAGTGGATGGGAATCTGGGAGGCAGTGACCATGAGTTGGTTGAGTTCAGGATCCTGACGCAGGGAACAAAGGTAAGCAGCAGGATACGGACCCTGGACTTCAGGAAAGCAGACTTCGACTCCCTCAGGGAACGGATGGCCAGGATCCCCTGGGGGACTAACTTGAAGGGGAAAGGAGTCCAGGAGAGCTGGCTGTATTTCAAGGAATCCCTGTTGAGGTTACAGGGACAAAACATCCCGATGAGTGGAAAGAATAGTAAATATGGCAGGCGACCAGCTTGGCTTAATGGTGAAATCCTAGCAGATCTTAAACATAAAAAAGAAGCTTACAAGAAGTGGAAGGTTGGACATATGACCAGGGAAGAGTATAAAAATATTGCTCGGGCATGTAGGAATGTTATCAGGAGGGCCAAATCGCACCTGGAGCTGCAGCTAGCCAGAGATGTCAAGAGTAACAAGAAGGGTTTCTTCAGGTATGTTGGCAACAAGAAGAAAGCCAAGGAATGTGTGGGCCCCTTACTGAATGAGGGAGGCAACCTAGTGACAGAGGATGTGGAAAAAGCTAATGTACTCAATGCTTTTTTTGCCTCTGTTTTCACTAACAAGGTCAGCTCCCAGACTGCTGCGCTGGGCATCACAAAATGCGGAAGAGATGGCCAGCCCTCTGTGGAGATAGAGGCGGTTAGGGACTATTTAGAAAAGCTGGACGTGCACAAGTCCATGGGGCCGGACGAGTTGCATCCGAGAGTGCTGAAGGAATTGGCGGCTGTGATTGCAGAGCCACTGGCCATTATCTTTGAAAACTCGTGGCGAACCGGGGAAGTCCCGGATGACTGGAAAAAGGCTAATGTAGTGCCAATCTTTAAAAAAGGGAAGAAGGAAGATCCTGGGAACTACAGGCCAGTCAGCCTCACCTCAGTCCCTGGAAAAATCATGGAGCAGGTCCTCAAAGAATCAATCCTGAAGCACTTGCATGAGAGGAAAGTGATCAGGAACAGCCAGCATGGATTCACCAAGGGAAGGTCATGCCTGACTAATCTAATCGCCTTTTATGATGAGATTACTGGTTCTGTGGATGAAGGGAAAGCAGTGGATGTATTGTTTCTTGACTTTAGCAAAGCTTTTGACACGGTCTCCCATAGTATTCTTGTCAGCAAGTTAAGGAAGTATGGGCTGGATGAATGCACTATAAGGTGGGTAGAAAGCTGGCTAAATTGTCGGGCTCAACGGGTAGTGATCAATGGCTCCATGTCTAGTTGGCAGCCGGTATCAAGTGGAGTGCCCCAAGGGTCGGTCCTGGGGCCGGTTTTATTCAATATCTTCATAAATGATCTGGAGGATGGTGTGGATTGCACTCTCAGCAAATTTGCGGATGATACTAAACTGGGAGGAGTGGTAGATACGCTGGAGGGGAGGGATAGGATACAGAAGGACCTAGACCAATTGGAAGATTGGGCCAAAAGGAATCTGATGAGGTTCAATAAGGATAAGTGCAGGGTCCTGCACTTAGGACGGAAGAACCCAATGCACAGCTACAGACTAGGGACCAAATGGCTAGGCAGCAGTTCTGCAGAAAAGGACCTAGGGGTGACAGTGGACGAGAAGCTGGATATGAGTCAGCAGTGTGCCCTTGTTGCCAAGAAGGCCAATGGCATTTTGGGATGTATAAGTAGGGGCATAGCGAGCAGATCGAGGGACGTGATCGTTCCCCTCTATTCGACATTGGTGAGGCCTCATCTGGAGTACTGTGTCCAGTTTTGGGCCCCACACTTCAAGAAGGATGTGGATAAATTGGAGAGAGTCCAGCGAAGGGCAACAAAAATGATTAGGGGACTGGAACACATGAGTTATGAGGAGAGGCTGAGGGAGCTGGGATTGTTTAGCCTGCAGAAGAGAAGAATGAGGGGGGATTTGATAGCTGCTTTCAACTACCTGAAAGGGGGTTCCAAAGAGGATGGCTCTAGACTGTTCTCAATGGTAGCAGATGACAGAACAAGGAGTAATGGTCTCAAGTTGCAGTGGGGGAGGTTTAGATTGGATATTAGGAAAAACTTTTTCACTAAGAGGGTGGTGAAACACTGGAATGCGTTACCTAGGGAGGTGGTAGAATCTCCTTCCTTAGAGGTTTTTAAGGTCAGGCTTGACAAAGCCCTGGCTGGGATGATTTAACTGGGAATTGGTCCTGCTTTGAGCAGGGGGTTGGACTAGATGACCTTCTGGGGTCCCTTCCAACCCTGATATTCTATGATTCTATGATTCTATGATTCTACCTCAGAGACTGCTGACAATAATAGAGACAGGTCAGCCAAAAGGGAGACAGTTACAGGCCTCACCAGTCCTGAAGCTGCAGTGGACAATTGCAAAGCGGTAAGCCTCAAGAGGAGGGGCTGGAAATAGACCTGACTGAAAGACAATAGATCCTCTGATAGACCAAGCAGAAAGAGCTGAATCCAGAACAACTGCCTGGAAGACAGACCACCTTTGCTTTTCTTAGTTTTCACTCTGATTCTCCTCTCTCATAAGAGAGGGGAGAGGACTTTTCTTTTGTCTATTTTATTCATATGCTACAAACTTGGGAAGGGGAGGATGACATTCTAAACTACTTGAAACAGGATCTGGAGGGAACTCAAGGGAGAATGCAGGCAGAACCATAATACAAGGGATTTTAAAAAAAGCATTAGAGGGGATACGGCTCAGCTGCTCCATGCCAGATGGAACCAGAGCACTGCTATCAGAGGTTAGCGGAGATGCAGCAGCACGCTGCTCAGCAATAGCAGTTCCAACAGCAATTGCTGCAACAGTGAACCACTCAGCAGCAAATCCAGACCACACAGCAATAACAGCTGCTGAGGGAACTGATGGCCCAGCAGCAGGAGTTTCAAAAGGAAATGATACACCAGATAGTGCTGGCCCTACACATCCAGGGAGTCATGCTTCTGTCCCACAGCAGTACCAGTGAAGCTAACCAAGATGGGGCTGGACAATGATCCTGAAGCCTTCCAAGTTACATTTGAGAAGGTGGCACTAGCAGCCCAGTGGCCCCCAGAGCAATGGGCTTTGATTCTGGCCCCATACTTGAGTCTGGCATAGGTGGCCTGTCATAATCTGGACTTGAAGTGGGCAAAAGACTACAAACAAGTACAGTCTGACATTTTGAACTATTTGGGTATCTCTGAAGAGACTTACCACCAATGGTTTAGATGTGAGAGCTACCCCAGGGAGTGAGACCCCAAATAGTAGTGTACTGGTTGAGAGAATACTGTTGGAACTAGCTCCATCTGGAGGTACAATCAGGGCCCAAGTGGCCAAGGCCATTATGACAGAACAATTTATAAAGATATTTCCCATGAAAGTGGGTACTATGGCACTGCCTGGGGATGTTATCAGAAGTGGCAAGGCTAATGGAGGATTTTATAGAAGTCAAAGGATCACTAAAGGAACAATCACCCAAGGCATTGCCAGGGTGGGTAAAAGACTGGCAAGAGCCCCAGGAGTGTGACACAGGATCAGTAATTATCCCTGTGAGAGGCCTGGCCCTAAAGGGGTCCTCCCAAATGGTCAGGCCACTTTTTAGTCCAAGGGAGGTCAGGGGGCTGGGTGCAACTACAGCACTGCCAGTGGGATGACTAGGCACCTCAAAGAACTGGAGCGGGACTCTCAGACCAGGGTCCAGCCACAAGCCCATGACCAGGCTCACCCTCACCTAGGAGAGGTGCCAGTGGTGCCAGTCCATTCAAATGCTATTCCTGTGAACCTTTTCCTGGCAGGTCTTTAATGCATAAGCCCTGGTAGTGAGTGAGAACCCGGGCCAATCGTTACAGCCAGTTCCCTGGAGCCTTGGGAAAGACGATGACCCGGAGGAAGGAACATCCTGAGCAACATGGCTGCCCACCTGACACCAGGGAAAGAAGAGGTAAGCAGTCAGGACTTGGAAGCCCTCATACAGAGCAGGAATTTCACACAAGAACAGAGGAACAACCTTACGCTAAGCTGTGCATATGAACAACTGGCCTCCGTAAATAATGAAGTAACAGACCATCAGTGGGGTGAGCAGTATTTACATTTTAAACTCTAGAAAGTCTGCTTGTATCAATGGGAAAGGATCAGAAAACCGGGGTGGCAAGCTTGTGCAAAATATCTCATGTGCTGGGCACCTGGGAAGAGAGAACACATTGTCTCTTGTATTAGCCTAATTCTACTGGCCACGTGTGCATAATGATGAGAGAATACTGTTCCTCCTGTCTAGAGTGTCAGCTAGCCAGTGGCAAAGGGATCCCAAAAGGCATCCTTGGACCATCTGCCCTTGATTGAGACACCCTTCAAGAGAATTGGCATGAACATGGTTGGGGCCCTAGAAAAAAACTGCACTGGGGAGGCAGTATACACTACAGATCAACAACTGCACAACCAGGTCCCCGGAGACTATTCCTCTGTACTCTGTGAAAGCTGTGGTGATACTGCCACAGGTCTTGAATCTCTTCTCATGCATGGATTTCCCCATAAAATATTTACAGCTCAAGGGACTAACTTAATCTCCCAGATGATGAGTGAATTATGCTCCTTTCTGAAGGCCAAGTCCCTGAAGATCTTGGTGTACCACCCGTGGACTAATGGCCTAGTAGAATAGTTTAAGATGATGTGAAAGGGCGTGTTGAGGCGGTTTGTCAGAGACAACCCCAAACAGTGTAATTGGCTATTCCCACCACTCCTGTTTGCCATAAAGGAGGTCCAGCAAGCCTCTACAGGGTTCTCTCCATTTCAGCTGCTTTATGGTCACCAACCATGGGGAATCTTGGACTTGCTATGAGAAGATTGGGAGGAACAGGACGTAGTAGCTTAAGGAACAACCCAATAGGTCTTACAGCTAAGGGAACAACTCAGGGAACATAGGGTTTTTCACCAGAGAGAATTTTAGAAAGGTCCAACACACACAGGAATGAAATTACAATAGAGGGGCAAGACTATGGACTTTCCACCTGGGTGACTGTGTCTTTCTGCTACAGTAGGTAGGACCGGTTGACTATGAGATAAGGCTACCTGGAAGGAGAAAAGAAACTAAGATCCATCATACGAAACTTCTCAGAGTGGAAGATGCAGGAGGCCCTGCTGATAACTTCCTCTCTGATAGGACCTGAATTAGGCCCCCAAGTACCCAGTAGCCAAGAGCTGACAACAATACTGGGGGGAAGAGGGCTCTCTCCTGTGCAAAGGAAGCAGCTCATCCAAATGATTGAGGACTTTGTGACTGTATTCTCCACCCACCTAGGGAGAACTCAGTTTTGTCCAACATCCTAGAGACAACCCTAGGCCAACTAGTAAGAGAGAACCCTAGATCACTGCCCACAAGGGTGTGGGATACAGTCCAAGAGAAAGTGCAAGTGATGCTAGAGATGGGGGCAATTGTAGAATTCAAAAGTGAATGGAGAAGCCCTATAGTTATCATTCCCAAACTGGACAGTTCAATTTGATTTTGCATTGACCTTGTGAGGGTTAATTCCATCTCAAAATTTGATGCCTACCCAATGCCAAGGGTAGACAAGTTACTAGAGTGGCTGGGACTGGTGAAGAACCTGAGCACTATTGCTAAGGAAAAGTTAACATATGTGACTCCATTTTGGTTTGGGGCCCACCATTGTCTAAAAGCAAGCACATCATGCACCAGGAGGAGTGTTTCTTAGATACTGCATTCCTGTGAAAATCCTCCCCCCACCCCTTGTTTCCAGCCTGTTTTAACTCCCGGTTTCTGTTCTTTGTCTGTTCCTAACTCCCTGCCTCCTGGCCTTGATGTGGGCCTCCCATCCTCATAAGAAAAGTTACTGATGCATTGCTTTAGGACTCTCTAATGTAGTTGAAGTAATGGTTTAGCATGAGGAATGTACCTAGCAGGGATAGGTGGTAGATAAGGGAAGGGTTTGTCTATTGGCTAAGGTTTCCGATGCACGAGGGCAACATGCTTTGCTAAAAGGTATATAATCTTTGTATAACCTGCATGCGGGGTCCCCTCCTGATTAGCAGGGGGGGCACCACGCTCGAGCGTAATAAACTTAGTATCTTTGGGAACTCTGCAGTTGTGGACTTTGTTCATGTGCCTTAGCCTAGACTTGAACTGTGCATGACCTATTGGGTATAATTTGTAGCAGTTCCTGTGCGTGACCTATCGGGTATAATTCGCAGCAACTATCGACTGAACAGAAGGTTATTTGGCAGATTCCTTTATTCCCTGTCTTGCAAGGAAAAAAAAAACAAACCAAACTTCCCCACCCCCTTGGGACACTTTGAAGTCAAGACTATGCCTTTTAGCCTTCACGGAGCTGCTGCAACTTTCCAATGCTTATAAATAGGATCCTCAGCTCCCACCATCAATATGCTGGAGACTACACAGATGACATCAACATCTATAGTCCCACCTAGGAAGACCACCTACAGCACTTAAAGGCAGTGTTAAAAGCCCTCTGGGATGCGGAACCTATGGCCAACCCTGAAAAATATAGGTTAGCCATTGATGAAGCAACCTATCTAGGATACCGTGTAGGAGGCAGCCTTATGAAACCAGCAGTTAACAAGGTACAGGCCCTAACAGCATGCCCTAATCCCCAGACAAAGAGACAAGTGAGGCATTTTCTCATCCTGGCAGGATATTACTGGACATTTGTCCCTGGTTTCACCACAATTGCCCCCAGTACAGACCTCATAAAAGGCAAAAAGTCTAAGAGGATCCAATGGGATGAGAAATGCAAGGATGCTTTTAGTGAGCTGAAAACTGTGCCAGGCGCCCGTGCTCTTCAGCCCCACTTTTTCCTGGGAGTTCATACTGCACACAGACACCTCGGATGTCTGACGTGGTGTCGTACTCTCACACAACTTTGGAGGAGGAGAACACCCAATCCCGTATCTGTGTACAAAGCTGTTTCCTAGAGAAAAATCTTAATCAATTGTTGAAAAAGAGGCATTAGTGATTAAATGGGATGTAGATTCCCTCAGGGTAGCCCCTTCTCCCTAGTCACATATCATGCTCCCCTAAGCTGAATCCATACCATGAAAGACACAAGCCCACATATAATAGGTTGGTATCTTGTACTACAACCCTATTGTTTTACAGTACAACACTGGGTAGGAAAGGACACTGATTTATTTTCAGGGGAGTTCGGAAATGAAGACAAGCTGCCGCAGAACAGCCTTTCCAGCTAGAGGGATGGGGTATGTGAAGGGCCACGCTCTCACTCTGGTGGAGAGGAAGCTAACAAGCTTTTCTGGGCCTCTTCAGCTCTAACAAAGGCATGTTCTGCCTGGAGAGAGAGGAGCTTAAAAAGGGAAAAACCTGAAACAGGAAAGGGTGGTGAATAGAAGGTGCTCCATATCAGAAAGTGCTGACATCAGAGACAGGTCAGCCAAGAGGGAAATGTTAGAGAGCTTATTCCTTCACTCTCCCACTTCCCTGGTCCTTCTCGCATGAACAGAGAGCAACAATACCCGCAGTCCGAAGGTGCAAACAATTTGATGTTTATTGGGGTGAACTTGCAGCAAGCTTAAATTCCTTATTTTCGAATCCCAACTTATTTCCTGTTTGCCCCTAATTTATATAGTAATATTCTTAGCTATACCTTAACCAATCATTCTACTGAAATTTAACTAACCAATCCTAACATATTGTAACATGATTAGCTAACCAATTATATCCCACCACCTTAATTAGTTTACACCCAGCAAAATTAATTATACAGCAGACAGAAACAATCACAGAACCAGACAGAGACCATGCCAATAAACAATAGCAAAGTGGGAACTATAATGACAAAACAATACAGAAGTGAGGATTTCACAACTACATCTATAAAGACAAGGGTTTCCCAGCTGTGTCTATTGATAAGTGAGTTCTTACCAGACAGAAAACTATCAACCTCAATTTCCTTTTACATCTTCTAGGCACTTCCCTTTCTCTGGAGGTGATAGGCACTATCAGGACAGGATTGTATTCCTAACAGCCCAATAGCACCTTCTTTCAATGTGACTACTTTTGAATGTGGGGATGTGACTAGTCGTTTCCCAGCTTATGGCTGCCTCTGTCGATTAGCCAAAGGCCTTAGCCTAAGAACAGGGCCTCAGACTGTCACAGTAAAAGACGGACCTTACACTGGCAGACAGTGATTTTGATTCTTTCTTTTATACCTCTAACTAGCCAAGTGATAAGAATACACCTAAATTCTTAAAGTACAGGCCTTTGCAGACAGGCCTGAATATCTGTATCCTAACAGGAAACAGTCACAGGCTTCACCACTTCTGAAGCTGCAAAGCAGTATGTCCCAAGAGGAAGTGCTGGAGGTAGACCCCACTAAAAAACAACAGATCCTCTGATAGACCAAGCACAAAGAGCTGAATCCAGCAAGACTGCCTTAGAGACAGGCTACCTTTGCCTTTCTTAGTTTTTCCTCTCCCATAAGGGAAAGAGGGGGGAGAGGACCCTTCTTTTGTCTGATTGTTTTACTCAGAGAACCCCTCATATGCTACAAACTTGGGGTGACAACATTATAAATTACTGGAAACTGGGACTCGAGGGAGCCCATGCCCCCCACAGCCTTCCCACAAGTCGTATTCTGGTCTCAGCTTAGCCTCCTTAATATCCTTTGGGCAACCATTCCTGGCTGACAGATTTGTCTAATCATGGATCCAGTAGCACTCATCCATGGTCTGTGCCCAGTGGGCACCATCACACCCATATGAGCTCAGCATAAAGCCACCTCTGATATAAGACAAGTTCAGAACATTCCCCACCCTCACCTTGCAGTTGCTCTATGCAGTCTGCTCACCTCATAGAGGTACAGCTGGAGGTCAGCAGCACAGAGAATATTGTGAATCAGGCCCACCACAATGGGACTTACATCCCAATTACTTTTTCTAGAACAGCAGCTATTGCATGTGTCTGTTACTTTGTTGCCTATAAAAAGTAAGTCATTTCATTTTCTAAGTCTAATGGAAATTAATACAAATATTGAAAACAAAAAAGAAAGAAAGTTGATTCTTTCAAAAGCTCTTACGTTATACAGGCAGTACTTCTGGCTCATTCAGACACAGCATGTTAGAATATATCCTGATCACCACAGAGCTTCAGGCCAAGCAATCAATCTTCTGCTCTTCCTGCATTGCTGCCTACATGTGTCCTGCTCAATTAATAAACTATATGTTTTTTTGTCCCTTTGCTCTCCTTTTCCCCTTCATGTGTTGGCACTAAAATTGAATGCTGATGTGTTACTACGTAGGTGTGAGGCAATTCATGGTGCAATGACAGGAGTGAGTGCAGGTGTGCATATATGGGTTTTTTACTTTGTTTTCATATAAAGAACTAAGGATTGACAGAAAAGGATATGGATGATATTCCACATCACGGTTTTGATGAAGGACGAAGCGAACCTATTCAAATCTTATGTTATTTACACAGAGAAGATGGGTGAGGTAATCTGGTTTATTGAACCAACTTCAGTTGGTGAAATAGCAAGCTTTTGAGCTTACACAGAAACTCAAAAGCTTGTCTCTTTCACCATTTAAGCTTAAAAACTTGTCTCTTTCACCAACAGAAGTTGGTTCAATAAACCAGATTACTTCACCCATCCTATATCTCTAATATCCTGGGACCAACATGGCTAAAACAACACTACATAAATTATTTACACTGACAGGAATTCCTCCATCAGATGTCCCTCACCTGGAGCCACAGCCACCTCCTCCAAACCATTTCCTCACTCTCTCTTTGATGTGTTTTGAGAATTGCCCATTGAAATGACATCATAGGGAGTCAGGGCTGGAAGCAACATAAAGAAGCCACCTAGTCCAGCACACCTGCACTGAGGCAGGGTGAAGTATACCGAGAATCCTCATATCATTTCAATATCATCTTGGAATTCCTCACTGTCCTGGATCTTCAGTGAATACCAGTTTTAAAATATAAATAACATAGATGTTTCTGAAGCACTTAGACGAGAGGAAAGTGATCAGGAACAGTCAGCATGGATTCACCAAGGGAAAGTCAAGCCTGACTAATCTAATTGCCTTCTATGATGAGAAAACTGGTTCTGTGGATGAAGGGAAAGCAGTGGACGTGTTATTCCTCGACTTTAGCAAAGCTTTTGACACGGTCTCCCACAGTATTCTTGTCAGCAAGTTAAAGAAGTATGGGCTGGATGAATGCACTACAAGGTGGGTAGAAAGTTGGCTAGATTGTCGGGCTCAACAGGTAGTTATCAGTGGCTCCATGTCTAGTTGGCAGATGGTATCTAGTGGAGTGCCCCAAGGGTCAGTCCTGGGGCTGGTTTTGTTCAATATCTTCATTAATGATCTGGAGGATGGTGTGGATTGCACCCTCAGCAAGTTTGCGGATGACACTAAACTGGGAGGAGTGGTAGGTATGCTGGAGGGTAGGGATAGGATACAGAGGGACCTAGACAAATTGGAGGATTGGGCCAAAAGAAATCTGATGAGGTTCAACAAGGACAAGTGCAGAGTCCTGCACTTAAAATGGAAGAATCCAATGCACCGCTACAGACTAGGGACCGAATGGCTAGGCAGCAGTTCTGCAGAGAAGGACCTAGGGGTGACAGTGGACAAGAAGCTGCATATGAGTCAACAGTGTGCCCTTGTTGCCAAGAAGGCGAATGGCATTTTGGGGTGTATAAGTAGGGGCTCTGCCAGCAGATCGAGGGACGTGATCATTCCCCTTTATTTGACATTGGTGAGGCCTCATCTGGAGTACTGTGTCCAGTTTTGGGCCCCACACTACAAGAAGGATGTGGAAAAATTGGATAGAGTCCAGCGAAGAGCAACAAAAATGATTAGGGGACTGGAACACATGAATTATGAGGAGAGGCTGAGGGAATTGGGATTGTTTAGTCTTCAGAAGACAAGAATGAGGGGGGATTTGATAGCTGCTTTTAACTACCTGAATGGTGGATCCAAAGAGGATGGATCTAGACTATTCTCAGTGATAGCACATGACAGGACAAGGAGTAATGGTCTCAAGTTGCAGTGGGGGAGATTTAGGTTGGATATTAGGAAAAACTTTTTCACTAGGATGGTGGTGAAACACTGGAATGCATTACCTAGGGAGGTGGTGGAATCCCCTTCCTTAGATGTTTTTAAGGTCAGGCTTGACAGAGCCCTGGCTGGGATGATTTAGTTGGGATTGGTCCTGCTCTGGGCAGGGGGTTGGACTAGATGGTCTCCAGAGGTCCCTTCCAACTCTGTTATTCTATGATTCTATGATTCTATGTATTCGATGTATTGCTGACTCCAGGCTTTACTTCTGCTCTGAGACAGAATTAGGGGGGCATGGAAAGGGTGCACAAAATTACAGATAAACAGGAAAAAGCAAAGTCAGCAAGAGGGGGCATGAAGGAGGGGACCAGAGGAATATGGCGTGAAGAGGCATATCATCTGGGTGGAGTCTGGAAAGAGGGCATGGAACCATTGTTCCTGTTCTGGGAATGAAGCCTAAATAATGAGATTTTTTAAAAAAATTAATGTTTGGTATAATATAACAGCGGAGGCTTTAAGATAAACAAACAATCACACAATAAAACTGCTGTGTTGGCAACCCTGAAACGGGTTTTTATTTGTCTAGTTAAAAACTAAAAAATCAACATTTTCCATATGGTTAAAATCCCCTTTTCTCCCTATTCATCCTTTTCCACTATCCATTACCCTCCATATCTCACCCAAGTGTAATTCTTCTCTCTTTCACACACACGCATGCACACATACACACAAAACCGGAGAAATGGTCTGAAGTACATAGGATAAAATTCAATAAGGACAAATGCAAAGTACTCCACTTAGGAAGCAACAATCAGTTGCACACATACAAAATGGGTAATGACTGCCTATGTAGGAGTACTGCGGAAAGGGATCTGAGGATCATAGTGGATCACAAGCTAAATATGAGTCAACAGTGTTGCAAAAAAGCAAACATCATTCTGGGATGTATTAGCAGGAGTATTGTAAGCAAGACACGAGAAGTAATTATTCTGCTCTACTCGGCGCTGATTAGGCCTCAGCTGGAGTATTGTGTCCCTGTCTGGGTGTCACATTTCAGGAAAGATGTGGACAAATTGGAGTAAGTCCAGAGAAGAGCAACAAAAATGATTAAGGGTCTAGAAAACATGACCTATGAGGGAAGATTGACAAAATTTGGTTTGTTTAGTTTGGAGAAGAGAAGGCTGAGGGGAGACATAAGAGTTTTCAAGTACATAAAAGGTTGTTAGAAGGAGGAGGGAGAAAAAATGTTCTTCTTAACCTCTGAGGATAGGACAAGAAGCAATGGGCTTAAATTGCAGCAAGGGCGGTTTAGGTTGGACATTAGGAAAAACTTCCTAACTGTCAGAGTGGCTAAGCACTGGAATAAATTGCCTAGGGAAGTTGTGGAATCTCCATCATTGGGGATTTTTAAGAGCAGATTGGACAGACACCTGTCAGGGGTGGTCTAAATAATACTTAGTCTTGCCTTGAGTGCAGGGGACTGGACTAGATGACCTCTCAAGGTCCCTTCAAGTTCTATGATTCTGTGAAAATGCATCTCCTATGCACCTACTAAATTCTGCATGGGGGACCCCTGTTTTGGTGGGCGTCATAAGATCTGCTGGAACAGGACAGATCTCTGCAGTCTTTATGCCAGCCTGATTTAAATTTTGGTACTCATTAAAAAATAAAAACAAAAAACCCAAACAGCTCAGGGAAGGTCACAAACAACTGTTAAAAACAGTTACATTTGAAAGTGATTTCATTTTATTTCATTGGAGTCCATCTAGCACCCCACCAAAAACAAGTTACATGTTCTTTAAAAAAAAATTACACTTTCAAGAATCACACCCCAATTTTGTAAACTCTGTAAATCTGGGAATGAATAATTATGAAATTCAGCTAGTTCTCCCTGGTCATATAACCCTTCCTATAATCATTGCTTATGTCAGATAAATCCTATTTCTATTAATCAAAACATTCTTTCACCCCACCAACACATCACATAATAACACAAAGAATAGAAGTTTGATATAACTTATTTTACCCTTGACTATATTGCTTTCTGTATAACTCATTTAATAAACAATACACAACACCACTATATACATCCAACAGCAATTTACTGTTGCAGAATAAAACAAGTGATCAAAGCTAAAGTAGGGTAGGTGGTGTAAGACAGGTGTGAGAGAGTGCGTGATGAAGGATTATATGGCATTGAAGAATTGGTGGTCTGGGGGTATTTTTTGTTTGTGTATATTAACCAGAGTGCCTATTTCTCTTATGCACCTGCTGCAAGTGAATTCAGGTATTGTACTAAATATTCTGATCTTAGCTAGGTGTTTGGGTGGCACTTGTTTAATAATTTGTTGGGTCTGAACCTTCAATCCCAGATACTTCATTTTGGCATGTACAGACGCTCCCCGATTTACGCAATTGTTCCGTTCTGGAATGCCTTGCATAACTCGAATTTTGCATAAGTCGGAAACGTATACCCAACCATTATGCAAAAACAACAATAACAACAACAACAAAAACACCTCCTATTTCTAGCTTACGGAACTTTGCTTACGGAACTTTGCATAACCCGGGGAGCGTCTGTAATCGCTTTGATTCCTGATTGTTTTTCTAACTCACAACAAAAAAGGGTTGTGTTTATTCATCTGTTACAGTTGGAATTTTACAATTAACCCCTAACATACAGTGGTCTAAAAAACTGCTTGTACAATATGGTACTTTGCCTCTTTCAGCTCTTCATTGCTTAAGCAGTGTTGTTGCCATTGACAAACATAACCCATTATTACCATGCACCCATTTTGTTGCAGATTTGTTGACCATTGGATGAAAGTGTTATTTGGTGGTGATTTGTAGCCAATACTATACAAGTATTGAAAGGAAAAACATTTTGGGGAAAAGGGCTTAGAAGCTATAACCATCCTGGAGGAACTGGAAACTTTCAGACTTAAAGCAATAAAAAAGATTTTCACAAACATAGATATTCTCTCTCTCTCTCTCATATATATATATATATATATATATAATCTCAAATATCCAGACCTCATTTTATTGTATTATTTTGGACTAATTAAACACCATCAGAATTATATAAAGCAACCATTATGAAGTGCTCTTTTAATCATTCTCCTGGCACCATCATTCACATCTTTTGTGAATGTCAACCCATCATTAGGGACTGGAAAAAAAGTAATTTCCCTAATAGAGAAATTAACTAAAATGCCACTGAAAGTTGTTGTGTTGTTTTCTTTAAACTGATTATCCTGAAGTCACAAACTTTAGAAAAACAACCTCAGTGGCATATAGAAAAGTTTGTAGATACACCAATGACAATGTCTCAAACTGCCTCTAAAGCTTTTGGAAATAACTTTTAATTAATAGTAACAGGCAGAAAGTCAAACCACTGAAAGTTACCAATGTGCCATTTCTGGCCCTTTGTTAAAAAAAAGATTGGAATAGCCATGAGACTTATGGGACGTTCAGATTCTAGGGGACAGATTCACCAGCTATGGCTATTTTGTGCTGTCTAGTGACACAAAGCTTCCTATGAAGGCGTAACCCAGGTTTATGGTCAGTATGCATCACTGGAGTGTTGCAAAGCAGCCAGAGCACACTGGTAAGTGCTCTCAAGAACACACCCCTTCTGTTGAGGAACAATTGAAAGATGAACAAATTGTGGTACATCATAATTTAATGTAGTCTGATTTCTCCCTCAACTATCCCACCCTTGCAAGGTGCTTTGGTAGAGCAAATAGCTTCATATCTTTCAGAAAAGCGTTTTATATTCAGGTTTGTTGCTTAAAACATTGTAACAAAGCAAGTTTTTTTAAAGGTTCAAAGTAAGTGAAATTACAGATGAAACAAACCAGTTTCTGCTCAAATGTTAACATAATCTCAATCTGTTCAATGTTTCCCTGACAAAAATGACCACCAGCTTGTCAAGACACCCAGGATTAAATTTATCTCTTATATGACTTTGTAGATATCAGTTCCATTGGTGGAAGTGTTTAATATTTCCCCTAGATCCTGTGTGTGATTATTTTGAAGGCTCATACTAGGACACTGGCAACCTAAGCAGTTGACCTGTCATAGGTGCCTATCTCCAGGAAAGGGTTAACGGATTAGGATCCCGAGTGGAGGGAGGTAGTCAGCCAAATGCACGCGGCACCTACGTTCCTCTTCTCTCCCTGGCATTTCACTCCTAGTTAGCTCAGGCAGCTCCCTGCTCAACTTTCTTGTTTCTGGGGACCCATTTCTTTGGAATCTAATTTTCCCAATGGATTGTATGGGGGTTAGGCATTGCAATGCTGAGTGAAGCAATACCTAAGTATCTTTAAGGATGTGGGTCTTGGGCAATTTTGAATATTTTACCCTTAGTCTCTCTGTGCCTCAGTTCCCCATCTGTAAAACAAGGATAACTGTACGTTCCCCTACCTCACAGTGGTGTTGTGGAGATAAATACGTTCAAGTTAATGAAGCGCTCATGGCAATGGGGGCTGTGTAAGTAATAGTTTCTAAAACACCTAAGGTCCCTTCATGGAAGCTATCTGCCTTGCCAGAGACAGATTTTCATATGGTGTTGCTTTGGCAAAGCTGTTTGTACTATTTTCCCCATACACCATTTCCCACCACCCAACCTCACATTAAAACACTATTTTTTATTTTCATTCACTCTAATTTTCAAGACAGAGTAGGGAATTTTTCTGAAGTGAGTTTGCTCTCAGGGAAGAGGATGTCATAGACTTTCTTAATTGGTTTAATAGACCTCTCTCTAAGCAATAAAATTCTGAATATTGGCTTTAGCTTGCCCTTTAAAATTTGATCAGGAGGAGTTGCCAACACATATGGTATCCTGTCAAGCATTTCACTTATTACGGTGTGTGTGGAAAGCCTCAGTCTATGCTTTCTGTCAGTAGTACTAAAGAAATGTCCTCTGTGTTTATAAAAAGCTTCACATTTCTTCCCCCCCCCAAAAAAAGTGTAGAAACCTAATTTGTGACAATGTATGCTTTAAAAATGAATCTTCAATAACTCTCCAGATTAATATCTTGGATAACTTAATAAAGGCAATCAAACCTGTAATCACATTCTAATGAGTGGAGGCTAGTACAATATCAGTCTTACCTGTGCTTACTCATAACATGTGTTAGCTGGAGTCTCTATAGCATGTATTAACTACAATTCTAATTAAGTAAAACTGCTCCCTTATCCATTGTTTTTATAAATATTGGACCTGCAGACCATAAATTTTATGTGCCACCTCAACCATAGAAAATATTGAGTGTCTCTGTTGGATACATTTATGTGATACTTAACATATAAGGGCCCAGGTTTTCAGTTGATGTAAATTGGTGTAGCTCCATTTATTTCAGTGAAGCTATCCCAATTTACACCAGTTGAGAATCTGGATCTCCATGTGTGCATGGAGAAGCAATGTGTTTGTATGGCACTCAACATAGCGGGATCCAACTGGGGCTGTTGAATGCTACTGTAAAACAAATAGTAATGGTTTCCATTTCAGTATTGGCAATTTTAAAACTGTACAAGAGTTAAATCAAACTATATTATTTATGGGTCTATGATATTTGGTATATCTCAGGTAAACCATTTTGATCCATTTAAAGGGAATTGATTAGTAAGGAACATTGAGTCAAGGATTCAGCCATTTAAAACTTTACTGGGTCTGAAATTCTGTGACAGTTAAGAACTGGCACATCAAAGGAGTCTCTGACAGCCATTATCGTGACGGCAAAGAGTGAATGAGTTGTTAGGCCATATAGAAAAGAGAGGCAATAGTGAAAATGCGGGGAAATTAAGGCATTGATGGGGATCTCAGTAGGTGTGTACTCAAGTCAGTAGAACAGATAGGCAATATTGTGGAGATGGTGAAAGACATACCTGCAGATACAAGATCAAGGATAATTCCAGGGCTACAGAGAATAGAAACAGTGGAAGGTCATTAAGAAGAGAAATAAAGGAGATGGAACTGTGTTGTAGATTACTCCTCCCACACAAAAGGGGATAAAGTTACAGTGTTACTTCATCAAGGAATTTGGAGGCTGGGAGATATGGGGAGCATGGAGAAGACTAGTCCTGTGTGCTTGAGTCAGAGAGTTAATCTGGGTGTGCAATGAAACTTAAATCGATGGCCCAGAGTCATCTGATTCTGCATAAGAACGGTAAAATGACACTAGAATATTATGAAGAAATAACATTTATTGCAAGCTGCTTATGATGAGGTCCATTTCTCAATTAATGAATTATATAGTTCCAAACTCATTGGTGCATATATGAAATATTAATCTGACAAAATATAATAATTCATAATCTGTCTGCATATGGCCTTGAGGAAAAACTGCAGAAGACAAAATGGCCAGTGACTCTAGCCAGTAGGAGCAGCTGCAGAAGCAGCCATTCAGAGAATTTTCAGATACTCAGAGGATTTTCGACCATTTTGACTAGATTTTCTCTGCCCTGAGATGATGGAGCAAACAACCAATCAGCCTCCCTTTCCTCCCCTCACTGTCTCTTCATCTAAGCTTCACTAACCACCTGCTTCCTGTTTCCTCTTCTCCCCTCACACCATTCCCTTCAGTGCCCCCTCATTTCTTCACCTTTCTTTCAGTTTAGCTTATCCCTTTCTAAGTAACCTTCCCCCCCCAAAAAAAAATGTGAAACATTTGCTCTTATTAGATTGTTCACTGTGCTTGTGTGTTAGATCAGTTTTCCCCACACTGTGTCTGTCTTGTCAATTTACATGGTAAGCTCTTCAGGGCAGGGACTGTCTGCTACTCCGTGTTTTTGCTGTGCCTGGCACAATGGTGCCCTCTTCCAGGTTGATCCATAGACACTGCCATAATAAACATGATTATTAACAACAATAATAATTCTGCACCCACAGCTATGTGCATTCACAATTACTGTTGCTTGGTTGTTCTAATACCTTATCTGCAGGAACAATCAGGTCCTTAAATCCTTGAATGACTTAACCAGTAAGCATAAAAGGGAGGATCAATGCAGGCCATGGTAAAAAATATGCATCTTCTACTGTCTGATGAAATGAAATGAAAAGTCATGAAATTAAGGTAAATCACCCTGATAAAAATGCTGTAATTTCTTTTTGCATTTATTGTGCTGTGACCCCTAAAAATAGTTAATTAAATTAAGGGCTTTTTTACATGTATTTTTATCATTTCATACTTATTTTTAAAATGTAAACAATGCTTAGGGTTAAAGTTTTGTCACAGTGTTTTTTCCCCTTGATGTCACAAGATAGTTACTACCTCCTTACAAGCACGTAGGATTGATCTTTGGGAACCATGAAATCTACTTCTGAAAGGCTCTTGATTTTTGGTTGAGGTCCATTTGCACCTTGAAATGTTAGCCAATAACTGAACTCTCTACCCAACTGAGCAAGTGATGCAGCTCTGGCCATAAGCAGGAGTAGGTAGAGCAGTTCACCAGAGTAAGAAGCCACATGGTTTAGAAGAGGATGGATAGAAAGCAACTACTCCCATGGCTCTGATACTGACACTCTTTCTGTGACCTTGGTCAATTCACTTCATTTTTGTGCTTCTCTTTCCCACTGTGAAAAAAAATAGATAATGGCCAGGTCCACACTACAGAAAGCTAAAAATCTACACCCCTGAGTGACATAGTTACACCGATCTAATCCCTCCTCCCCACATCCCCACATCCATAGCGATATGTCAGCAGGAGACCTTTCCCATCGACCTAGCTACTGCTTCTTAGGGAGTTGAATTAACTTCTCTGACAGGAGACGCTCTCCCATCAACATAGGAACTTCTTTGCTTAAGCGCTACAGTAGTGCAGCTGAATCGATGCAGCTGCGCCAATGCAGTGTTTGAAGTGTAGATCTGCCAAATGATACTTCTATCTACTTCAGGACGGTGATCTGCTGATTAATTGATATTTATAAAGTGCTAGGTATTATCATTTCCCAGACTGATGGATAGTTTAGATAGGTAGATTAGGCAGAAATGGAGAAAGACAATAGAATAGACTGTAAGTGGGAGCCACGGGGAAAGACAAAAAAGAAAATATAACCTACAAACTTCCACAATGCAAATTTATGGCTGATGACACCTCTTGTCAGCCCTGCATGGACAGCAACATGAAGCACCTGGGTTCTACTTTGCAGAAGAGGCCGATGGCAGCTCAAAGATTCCCCTGGGGCACTCCACTTGATACCGGCTGCCAAGTAGACATGGAGCCATTGATCACTACCCGTTGAGCCCGACAATCTAGCCAACTTTCATCCCACCTTATAGTGCATTCATCCAGCCCATACTTCTTTAACTTGCTGACAAGAATACTGTGGGAGACCGTGTCAAAAGCTTTGCTAAAGTCAAGATACAATACATCCACTGCTTTCCCTTCATCCACAGAACCAGTAATCTCATCATAGAAGGCGATTAGATTAGTCAGGCATGACCTTCCCTTGGTGAATCCATGCTGACTGTTCCTGATCACTTTCCTCTCATGTAAGTGCTTCAGGATTGATTCTTTGAGGACCTGCTCCATGATTTTTCCGGGGACTGAGGTGAGGCTGACTGGCCTGTAGTTCTCAGGATCCTCCTTCTTCCCTTTTTTAAAGATTGGCACTACATTAGCCTTTTTCCAGTCATCCGGGACTTCCTCCGTTCGCCACGAGTTTTCAAAGATAATGGCCAATGGCTCTGCAATCACAGCCGCCAATTCCTTTAGCACTCTCGGATGCAACTCGTCCGGCCCCATGGACTTGTGCACGTCCAGCTTTTCTAAATAGTCCCTAACCACCTCTTTCTCCACAGAGGGCTGACCATCTATTCCCCATGTTGTGATGCCCAGCGCAGCAGTCTGGGAGCTGACCTTGTTCATGAAGACAGAGGCAAAAAAAGCATTGAGTACATTAGCTTTTTCCACATCCTCTGTCACTAGGTTGCCTCCCTCATTCATTAAGGGGCCCACACTTTCCTTGGCTTTCTTCTTGTTGCCAACATACCTGAAGAAACCTTGTGTTTTCCTGTGCCCCTCAAAAGCAGTTATGAAAATAAATCAAAAATACCTTGTTCCAGTTTTACTCTGGGATGTGTACATAAAATCTTCAATGGCTTCTTTGGGAGGGAGATGGAGGTACTTGATCACAGAACTGGGCCTGACAGTTTGTGTGCAAATTAGAAAATCACAGCACAGAAGGTTTAAATATATATGTAAATGCACATTTTTCAAACAGTGCCTGAACCCAGAGGGCAAAACGGAGAATGTGGACTGGAGTAGGTAAATATTTTACAGTATCATGGCAGGACAAAGCTAGTGCCAAGCAGAGTGCTCAAAAGAAAAAGATTTTGATTTTGAGATAATAGTTTTTACATTAGTGAAATGTGGTAATCACTGAAAGGGGGGGGGGGGGGGGGCTCAACTTGGTTAATAATATATGAAATAATACTTAGCCCTTACACGGCATTTTCGATTTATAGAGCTCAAGAGAGCTTTGCAAAAGTGACTGAACATTATTAACCCTGTTTTACAAAGGTGAAAGCCAAGGCACAATGGGCTGGATTTTCAAAGTTATTTGGCAGATGCAGATAGGTGCCTAGTGGGGTTTTCAAAAATGTCATGATGTCAGGGATCAGGCCCTACAGCAGAATCAGTCTCCTGGAAACCCAAGAAGCACAGCCAGCCTGTGGCAGGCTACCTGGTTGACTGCATCCCGTGATTGGTCCGGAAGGGCAGCTGGATGGCCTGGCAGCAGCAGCAGCATGTACCATGCCTGCAGCTGTGCTTGCCTTTGTTCCAGGCCCTGCTCTTGCCTGTACCAGCCCTTGTTCCAGGCCCTGTTCCAGCCTGCTTCCAAGTCCCTGCTCCTGCTCTGCTCCAGCCTGTTCCCCTTTGGCTCCTGTCCCTCCTGTACCAACCTTGGGCTTTTTCCTGGACTCTGCCCATGCTGGACCCAGCTCTAACTGGTAGGATGAACTCTTGCTTTAACCCCTAGGCTAGACTGCCCATGGCCTGGTCTCTTAATATTAGGTTCCTAACTCCCACGGAAGTGTTCTTGGAATGAATGGGAGTTAGGCACCTAGCCTGCTTAGCTATTTTTTTCAGCATGCCAGTAGGCACCTCTCTTCCTCTTTAGGTGCCTAAATATCTTTGAAAATCTAGCTTAGGAAGCCTGCCTGTTCCAGTGAAGACTTCACACATTTATCCTGAATTTAAATAGATCCTTAATGTTCTTGGGCACCTACCATCTAGCTACACCATTGAATTAAAACATTATGTTTTCACCTTTGTGTCCAGGGCGTGCTGTGCTGCAGTATCATCCAGAAAGACAGATGCCTATTGCATCATTTTTACCAAGATCGCTAGATAGTCCCGGTCTATGAGTAGGGCTCAGTGTGTAAACAGCCTAAGACAGCGAGCCTCCCAGCTCAGCTTTGTGTTAGCAGGACTCATGCTAGCGCTCTGTAACTAGATGTGTAGGCAGCACTTTGAAGTTGTGGCACGGGCCCCTGAGCTGCAACTTCAAAGCACTGTCTACATAGCTACTTGTAGAGTGCTCATGCAGACCCCGCTAACCCAAATCCATTGGCCCTGGCTGGGAAACTTGCTTCCGTGAGCTGTTTAGACGTACCCCAAGATGCCAAAGTAATGTATATAATTATATACAATATATAATAATGCCAAATATATAATTATTGTTTTTAAACTGAATTAAACAAATGCATTTTTGGTAGGAAGATGATCAGAATATTCATTGAATTATAGTACCAGGCATATTTTAATGCAGCCATTGCTGTTTTATAGACAATCTTACAATGGAGGGAGTTACATGCTACTGTATTTCTACACTGTATTTAACAAATTAGCAGTTAAGAATAGTAGGGCTGTATCTTTTGCCCTCCTCTATTGAAAATGTAAAGAACGGTATGACTGCTAAGTATTGTTATTTTTCTCCCTAGCCTTATTGCCTTACATGCCTACAATCAACATGTAATTGACTTTATTAACAGAAAAGATCAGAGGTAGGGAGAGTTACGTACTGAGATAGTGAGAACTAAATGTCTAATCCCCAGAGCATTTTTTAATCATTTAGATCTCCTGAGGAGGGGTGAAAATAGGCCAGATTTCCCATTTGTTTTGAAATGTTCCCTCTCTTTATGTATTGTGGAGAAAGGTAATAATCATGGCACTCTCTCCAAAGGCTGATCGTTTCCAGGCCTTGGTTCTTCACACTCTGAGCCTGCAGGTGCCAACAGAGACTTCCCCTGGGATTGCCCTTATACCAGGCTCCAGGGAAATGGGGGCAGGATTATAAAGCTACTAGAGAGGTAATGTTCAACTGATGGCCCATGGACCCTCAGTCAGCAGCTTCCAGGACAGATATCCCCTGAAGTCCCCATTCCACCTGACTCCAGGTCAAAAGGAGCTTGGTTTAAATAAAGCTGCTATGGGATGAATCCGGCTGCCATGCCATACTAACCTGCTTCTGCAGTCTCTATAACATCAGCAGTCCAGTAACATCGGCACAGCTTTTCCCCTCCAACAGCACTTTCCCTTTCCACTATGTTTTTACCTCTTTTCTCCCTTGCCTCTTTCCCATCCTCCATTGTTTCCTCAACTTCCCCTTATTCTAATTTTCTTTTTTCCATCATCTATTTCTGTTTTCATAGATCCAAATTTCCAGCCCTCTGACCAGCTGGTTTATGATGTTCAGGCAGTCCAAAGCAGTTGGAAATCTGCCATAAGAGACCCGCTGCTTCATTTAGTGGAATACACAGGTGATGGAAAGCTACTGTTGGCAGCTACAGTTGCCAATTCACTTGCATCATACCCTGCCGCACCCCCCCACCCGCCCCCCAGCCCACACACCGCATGGCAGGCATGCTGGGAATAGGCCAAGAGTTGGATGAGACTTTGTTAGAAAGATATGCTCTCTGGTGATCCCCAGCCTGCATAACTGTCCTTCCAGATATAATTCCTACTGATGTAACTTAAAACAGCCATCAAACCCCAGGGTCCATCCTCCAGTTTTGAGAGAGTAGAAAGGTGGCTCAAATCCACATTCATCAAGCCATCCTTTGGGATCTGCACTGAGCTCAACACAGTGAGAGCCAGGGATCTGGCCAATGACCTCTTAAGAACATATGAACGGCCATACTGGGTCAGACCAAAGGTCCATCTAGCCCAGTATCCTGTCTTCCGACAGTGGCCAAAGCCAGATGCCCCAGAGGGAATGAACAGAACAGGTAATCATCAAGGGATCCATCTCCTGTCACCCATTCCCAGCTTCTGGCAAACAGAGGCTAGGGACACCATCCTGGCCCATCCTGGCTAATAGCCATTCATGGACCTATCCTCCATGAACTTATCTAGTTCTTTTTTGAACCCTGTTATAGTCTTGACCTTCACAACATCCTCTGGCAAAGAGTTCCACAGGTTGACTGTGCGTTGTAGGGGAAAAAAAACAAAACTTCCTTTTGTTTGTTTTAAGCCTGCTGCCTATTAATTTCATTTGGTGACCCCTAGTTCTTGTGTTATGAGAAGGAGTAAATAACACTTCCTTATTTACTTTCTCCACACCAGTCATGATTTCTTTTCCTATTTTTTCCTCCTTATCTCTCACTCTCTGCTCTCGCAAGTCATCTCATCTGTACTCTTCTTTCAACTCTTTGAGGCTGCTGACATCACTCCTAATCTAGGCCTTTGGTGTATCACCCAAACTATCCCTAGTGTCACTTCTTCCCTCCCTCCTCCATTCTCTCTACCCTTCATAGAATCATAGAATCATAGAATATCAGGGTTGGAAGGGACCCCAGAAGGTCATCTAGTCCAACCCCCTGCTCAAAGCAGGACCAATTCCCAGTTAAATCATCCCAGCCAGGGCTTTGTCAAGCCTGACCTTAAAAACCTCTAAGGAAGGAGATTCTACCACCTCCCTAGGTAACGCATTCCAGTGTTTCACCACCCTCTTAGTGAAAAAGTTTTTCCTAATATCCAATCTAAACCTCCCCCACTGCAACTTGAGACCATTACTCCTCGTTCTGTCATCTGCTACCATTGAGAACAGTCTAGAGCCATCCTCTTTGGAACCCCCTTTCAGGTAGTTGAAAGCAGCTATCAAATCCCCCCTCATTCTTCTCTTCTGCAGGCTAAACAATCCCAGCTCCCTCAGCCTCTCCTCATAACTCATGTGTTCCAGTCCCCTAATCATTTTTGTTGCCCTTCGCTGGACTCTCTCCAATTTACCCACATCCTTCTTGAAGTGTGGGGCCCAAAACTGGACACAGTACTCCAGATGAGGCCTCACCAATGTCGAATAGAGGGGAACGATCACGTCCCTCGATCTGCTCGCTATGCCCCTACTTATACATCCCAAAATGCCATTGGCCTTCTTGGCAACAAGGGCACACTGCTGACTCATATCCAGCTTCTCGTCCACTGTCACCCCTAGGTCCTTTTCTGCAGAACTGCTGCCTAGCCATTCGGTCCCTAGTCTGTAGCTGTGCATTGGGTTCTTCCGTCCTAAGTGCAGGACCCTGCACTTATCCTTATTGAACCTCATCAGATTCCTTTTGGCCCAATCTTCCAATTGGTCTAGGTCCTTCTGGATCCTATCCCTCCCCTCCAGCGTATCTACCACTCCTCCCAGTTTAGTATCATCCGCAAATTTGCTGAGAGTGCAATCCACACCATCCTCCAGATCATTTATGAAGATATTGAATAAAACCGGCCCCAGGACCGACCCTTGGGGCACTCCACTTGATACCGGCTGCCAACTAGACATGGAGCCATTGATCACTACCCGTTGAGCCCGACAATTTAGCCAGCTTTCTACCCACCTTATAGTGCATTCATCCAGCCCATACTTCCTTAACTTGCTGACAAGAATACTATGGGAGACCGTGTCAAAAGCTTTGCTAAAGTCAAGAAACAATACATCCACTGCTTTCCCTTCATCCACAGAACCAGTAATCTCATCATAAAAGGCGATTAGATTAGTCAGGCATGACCTTCCCTTGGTGAATCCATGCTGGCTGTTCCTGATCACTTTCCTCTCATGCAAGTGCTTCAGGATTGATTCTTTGAGGACCTGCTCCATGATTTTTCCAGGGACTGATTTTTCAAGGGACATGATTTTTCCCTTGTACCCACAGCCTCTGTCCTCCATCTGAAATGTCCCCATTTTACTAAAAAAACCCAAACCAGTACATCAGGATATGCATAAAATCAACCTCAGTAACCATATACTTATTTTCACTCTATGCTGCTGCTTGTTCTATGTTTGCTGCTCTCACTTACTGTGTCATTTATATATTAGACTGTAAGCTCCTCGGGGAGGGGAACATGTAAGTGATTTGTTCTGTGAAGTACCTTACCACCATAATAAATAACAAATAATAATAACCATTAGTGAGGTAATGGGATCAGTAGAAACTACCAATTATCAGCAATTAAAGCCACAATAAGGAGGTTAATTTAGAGAACACTTTCCTTTAGTTCCTTTCTAATTAACAAGGCAGGACTCTTTATTCAACATAAAATACAGTACAGTAGTCTTTAATATTCCACACCCCTCTTCCCACCCAGAAAGCACTGATTAGAGAGATCTAGCCCCTCCATCTAAGTGGCCCAGAGCTAACAGACATGGATCTAGATTCTGATCATGCCTAAGGTCAAGGATGTTTGGATTTGAGATTTTGGATCAGTCCACTGTAGATTGACATAGATGGAAGTAGGAGCCAGTGGGTTGGATTTTCAAAGAAGCCTAATTAAAATTCAATGGGAGTTAAGTGCCCACCTCCCTTAATCCCCTTTGAAAATCCCAGCCAAATTTAAAATCCAGATCCAGTATTTCATCTCAGCCAATGTTCAGAGGTGTTTGAATGTAGGGTTATGTTTGGGGCTTATCTGTACAATTTAGAACTAGTCTGAAGAAGTCCAGGAAGACTTAGTCACAAATGTGAAGACAGTGGAGTATTTTATATTGGGTATCAAGGTGGCCAGCTGGTATTAAGGAGTTATTTCTCCCAGTAATGACTAGGTATATAATATATTTCCACTCGTTATCCATTAACATCTTACTTTATTTACATTCTTATATAAAGCTAACATAATTATTCTTTAAAACTTTAATTGTAATGAGTATAACACCATAATGTTGAAGAAAGGCCTTTAAATTCAGTTTTAAGACATGGAGTTTTCAGAGTTAACAGTAGAAAAATCTTCTCTTTATTGCAACAAATAAAGTGTCTTAATTGAAAATATTGATAGAGACACTTTAGGCACAGATTATATAATTCTAGTGCATTCATCAATTTAATCTTTGAATATGTCCCATTTTCCTTAGATTTTTTTTCTCTCCTCCTCCATCCAAACCTCCCTGCATTCTACTGTAACGTTTGCCTCTAAAGGTTAGTCTTCAGACTTTCCCCCTGATGACCCTACATAGTGTCCCATTTATAAAGTGAAGTAAATTATGGGCTCAATCACTTGCAGGACTCAGTGGCATGCACTTGCCCCTTCACCCATTAACCTGCACACTATGTAGCTAAACTAGGACATTATTTCAAAACAAGCCTGCTTTCTTTCAGTGGAACAAATGCTGCTTTTAGTTGTTATGCTGTTTGAATATGATGCATTACAAAGTTTCAATAGCATTTGATTTACAGCATAATAGCAAGGACTTTCCTACACTGTTAACATTAAATTATGCTTGTGCAGACACACAGGTTGGTTTCACATATGTTGCATTACAACACTGCATGCTTTTGCTGTGATAGAGTTTTGTGTTATGCACCGTGTGATCAGACACGTACAGAGAAAGATCACTGAGACAGATTTTACTACACAGAGTTGATGATTGCATTTACCCATGCTGCACCATTTCCCATTGTCTCACTCCTTGCAATTCACCGTCTGCAGCCAGCATGTAGCTCTGATAATTGACTTTTGTTTGGAATTCTCCCTGAAGTTAATATTGAGTGGGAGTGTAGCACTGGCTGCTGTTGTGCTTTTAGGTTGGGATGAGGTACTGTGGCTTTGGCCACAACCCCAGCAGTCAGCTTCTGGGTAAGTCCTAATACTCACATCTTCCTGGTGTCCTTATACAGAGATTGTGTTCTGTGTTTCTGACTGGCAATCACTTTGCTGTTTGCTGTTTTGTGCGGGCCTATGCAGAAAGAGAGGTTACCCTGTTCAGCCTGTGTGAAGGAAGAGATCACTGCCTTGTGTGTCTATCTGTAAGCATGCATCTACACAGCATCTGAGAGCATGCTTTCCAGCACGGGTGGACATGTGCTAGCTCTGGTTGTGCTAGCATGCTAAAAATAACAGTGTGGCCATGTGGCATGGGTAGCGGCTTCAGCTAGTCGCCCAAGTACACACCCGCCCAACCCCTGGATACGTACTCAGGTGGCTAGCCCGAGACTCAGTCTCTGCCACTAAAGTCATATTGCTAACTAATAAGTATATAACTTTAGTACACTAGCCAGAGTGGAGCAAGCATGTGTCCATCTACACATACTGGGAAGCACTCTCCCAGCAGCTACGTAGACGTACCATTGCATTGTGTGTTTACCATGTTTGTTTGCAGTGCTGTGTCTTGGTGGGGCTGGAGGGGCAGAGAAATGACCACTGGGGTCGAAGTTTTTGGCAGAGGGACCTTGGCAGTTGTCTATTCCCAGGCTAAGTGGTGACTGGAAAAGCATCCCAATGCTGCCAGTCCTCTGAAGAATATGGATTCCCGTGAATGGGTGTGACACCCTCTAGTTCATGTTCACCACTTTTACATGGTAATGTTATATTTTGCACAAAGTTTCCCTTGTGAGGTATCATTTGATAACTCATAATCTGCTGAATATTATTATCCTGTTGAAAGGTGTGTAACAACACTGCTTTTAAAATTATGATATTTTGCTATATGGTTGTTATTGCAACATGTTGTAGTTCTAGGTAATGCCCACAAACCAATTTCTCAGAGACAACGACACCCTAGCACATCAGCAGAATGCTAAAGAGCTATTACGGGCTTAATTGGAAATTCTCCAGAAGGGGAGGGGAGTTGCAAACAAGAAATTTACAATTCATCTGAAGGACAGTTTGGAGCTCACATACGCAAAGGGACTGCCTACCCCCATGGCCCAGCAAAGATTTTTCCAGCACACAGGATTGGGGTATAAGAAGGGCGACGGGGGGAATGTCCCTAGCTAGTCCTCTCCTCCTTCCATCTGTCTGTTCATGACAACAGCGACTATCAAAGCACTGAACAAAGGGGGTGGGGGGAGGAGGAGAGTGGTCCCAGGCTGGAACGGGATGCAGCCTGTGAAATGTATTGCAGCTTATCCTGAGCCAAACCTTTTGCTTTTAAGTCTAATAGCCTCGGTAAAGTTTAGGAATAAGCTTGTGTATTTATCCTTTTATTTCTTTTGTAACCAATTCTTACTTATATGCATCTATACTCACAATCACTTAAAATCTATCTTTCTCAAGTTGATAAACTTGTTTTATTGTTTTATCTAAACCAGTGTGTTTTGATTGAAGTGCTTGGGAATCTCTACTTTGGTCAACAAGCCTGGTGCATAGTCATTACCCATGGTTGGAATGATGGACTACCTATGAGTTTATATTGTCCAGGATGGTCCTGAACAGTGTAAGATGAACATTTCTGGGGAGCAAGGCTGGGGCTGAAAGATATGTGGTAAAATGCAGTCTGAACCCTTCCTGTATGCTGCAGCCCAATAGCACATGATAGTGCAGGAGAAAGAAGGAATGTTGTGGTATTGAACCTACCAATCCTACAGCCGAACCTCAGGTAGGGCCTGATCCTGAGCACTTTGAAGTCAGTAGCAAAACATTCCAAGCTAATATATGGCAATACACTGGCGGACAATTAGTGGGAAAAATACACATTGATGGTCAACAGTGGAGTAGGGCCATTGAGCAGCAGTATAAGCATTAATGATAGCTGAAGCCTCTCTAAAGGGGAGTAAGAAGGATGAAACACAGAGTACAGTGCAGCATCAAACTGGTAACACATGAGAGTCCAAATAAACCATAGCAATACTAAGATATCACAAATCTATAGCCAGGCTCTCACGACAATTGACAGTATATAGAGGAACAGGTGCAAAAAGTCCCAAGCTTTGTCAGTGTAGATGTGCCACTTATCCATGGCTGTGACCACCATTCCTATGTCCATCATCAACCAGTGCTTTACCTAGCAATTTGTCCCTAAAGAATGCCATGTCAGACAAGCATAGGGACACAATGAAATGCAAGGAATGCTGCTCAGGAGGAGGTATGGATTGCAGAGAAAGAGAGCCATTCTAAACCCTCGCCACACACAACATGAGATTCTGCACCACTCTTTTAATAGGTGCAGCATAGAACTTGCAGCTCAGGAGGAGCGAGGCTAGGTGGCTTTAAGCCACCTTTATCACCTCGTGATTATGGGCTGTTTCTGGGGCTCTAGCATAAATGACCTCTAGCATAAATGCCGACAGCCTGGGTAAAATCCTGCCCTTCACTGGCAACACTCCCACTGAGTTCAGTGGACCCATAATTTAATAGCACTGGAGAGCTCTCTAAGTTACAGCAGTCTCCAGCTGCCTATGGGCAGAAGCACTTGCCAACCTCTGCTTCAGCCCTATCCCAGCCTGCTACTCCCACCCCCAGACTAACCCTTGGCACACCCTCTACACCAGGGCATGTGAGAGGGTCCTCCTCAGAGGACAACCATTCAGTTCCTGTGCTGCAGGAACTCTCCCATACTTTTATGCTACTCTTGTCCTTTTATCTGAGATAAACGGTCCAGAACATGGGGGAGAATCTCACCCTATGGGTGAAATCCTGGCTCTATTAAGATCAGTAGGAGCTTTGCTATTGGTTTTAGTAGGGCCAGAATTTCACCCTATCTGCAGACTTCTATCATTCAAAGTATTGATTACTCATATGCACAGTGTGATGTTCTATGCAGGATTACACCCTTAATTATCTGTCTTTTGAGCCATGATGATTCTGTCCTGTCTGCAGTTACACTAAGTCTTTGTTACTTCTAAATTTTCCTTTTAAACTACCCCCTTCTGTTTTGTCCTGACCTTTATTAAACAGCCTACCATACAATTTCCCCTGTGCTTCAATCTCCCCCTTATATTTTAAATTGACATTTTTTCCTTGTATTCAAATAAGAGAAGCATAAGAGATCATTCAGGAACTTCCTTTAATTTATTCATAGCATTTAATTTCTACAGTAATCAATACATTGTTCTGAGATTTGTGTAGACATCTCTCAGCATATATACACACACAAGGTTGATATAGCTATTGATAGATATATACACATATGCATTTTGTCTCACTACAACGATTTGTAAACACACACACACACAACCCTCTAGGCTTTTTGTATTGTGACAAAGCTCTGTCCTTGTCTCCATGGTTCCCACATTTCCTGGCAGATTTTGCTAGCCTCAGAGGCTCACTGTGACCCTCCACATAGCTCATCTCTTTCTAGAGGGAAGGGTCACAGCCTACTAAGCCATTTTCATCATAAGCCAGCAAGGGAGGTGAGGAGAAACTACCCTCCCTTGTGCAGTCTCTATTATCTCCCAGTCTCAGTGATTAACTGGGGGGAGGGCAAAGCGGGGAGCCCAGGCGTGCCCTGTACTCCAGGCTCTAGACCAGGGACCCTAATAGTATCAGCTATGTTAGCTGACTTGTTAGAAACAGGATGTGTACAATTTCCTGGGCTACTTCCCCACAGCAGCCCCCACTTCCTCAGTATCCACTTCACCCTTACCTCAGGGTCTCCTTCCTTGTGCCTGATATGGTTTGTACTGCTCAGTCTCTCCAACAGCATGGCTTCCTCCTAGAGCTCCTGACACATGCCCCGACCTGACTAACTGGGAGGTTTTTCACTAGTTTCAGCTGGCCCCTGATTGGCTTCAGGTGTCGCAATCAACCTAGCTGTCCTCCCTGCCTTTTGGAAAGATCTTAATTGGCCCCAGGTGTCTTAATTGACCTGGAGCAGCTGCCATTTGCATATCCTGGTAACAGGGATTTGGTTAGCCTGTGGCTACTATCTCTGTCTCCCACTCCTTTACTATAGCCCTCTGGCTTGGCGGGAGGTGGAAGGCTGCTGCTCCTGCTGGGCCATGGGCTCTCCCTGCTCCTGCTCTAGTTACTTCCCTGGCTGGGCCAGACAACTGTCCCCGCCCCCTTCTCTGCTACCTGGCTGCTGGACCTCCCCCCAGTTGTTGCTGCTTCTTCTGAAACCGCTCGGGGGGGGCTGCTGGCCCGCTCCCCAGAGGAGGGGAGTGAGGAACCCCAGCTGTCGCTACTGCTGCAGATACCACCACCACCACCACCACCTGCAAGGGGTCCTTCCTGCCTGGCCTCCAGACTGCCTGTCGGAGCTGCTGTTGCTGCGTGGGAGCTGCTGGAGCTGCGAGGAGGAGGAAGAAGGGGACCATCTGCTGCTGGGAGAGCACACAGAGAATCTGAAGATGACTGTGGAGGGGGCCTTCAAGGACTGAGTAACTTTCGAACTGGGCTTTTGTGGTGGGGGTCTTGACTGTGTTTGTGGGGACACAGTGGGTGTGGCGTGGAGCCTGCCCCCTGGTCCATCTGTGTCATCCCCACCTCTTTCCCCACTAGCACCATTGCTGCCCCCTCCACCACCCCCACTGGCTGCTTACTATCTTCCTCAGCTCCTGCCTCAAGGACTCAGATGCTTGCTTGGCTTGCCATGCCCCGTTTCCACCATTTGGGCCTAAAGCAACAGCCAGCAACATTGACTTTCTTTTGCAAGCACACGTGGGCACATGTGCCCCCCCCCTTGGACGGACACCCCCCCTTCCCTGCAGCAGTCTCTCCCTCTCCCCTTGCAACCCTTTGCCCCCACCTTTTTGAGCCCCAGCTCCCCAGCAGCTTAGTTTATTTGCCTGCCCCACCCCGTTCCCTCCCCCCAGCTGGTGGGAATGGCCAGGGAAAAAAGAAGGATAAGGGCCCCGCCAAAAAGGCAAGGCCCTCCATGGTAGGGGCTGCCCCCTCTGTTGCGGCCCCACCACCGGCTGCAGCATATCTCCCCGCTGCTCCCTCCACCAGCCCCCAGGGCATACGCCCAAGTGGAGGCAACCCACCCGCCCCCCACTATGTCATCTGCCCTGGCCACCGCCTCCACTTCCATCTCTGGTGGCCGGGGCCCCTTCCCCACCTTGACCAGGAAGCACGGCATCTGTTGCCTCCCTGGAGCCGCTGGAAGACCTGGGCATCCGACTGGTCCTGACCTCCGTCCCTCCCTTCCTTCCTAATGCGTCCCTGCTACCCACCCACTCTGCCCTAGGGAAACCGCTCTCTGTTGTGAGCCCTCTTCCGCTGGGCTGCAAAGACCCCACCCTCCGTCATGTCCTCTCGTTCTGCCGGCAGATGCAGCTTCAACTTCCGCCAGTGGCGCATAATGGAGAAGCGCTCGAAGGGTCTTTCCTGGTCCCCTACCAAGGGGCCTGCTACCGGGTGCATTATTCTATGGGGGAGGTCCGGTGCTACCTCTGCAGTGTGATGGGGCACGTCCAAAGGGACTGCCCCTTGGCCCGGCATGGAGGACTGTCCAGGACCCCTAAGCCCCAGCAGGGCGCCGGCCCCGTCATTGTCACACTGGCATTCCTGGCTGCCCGGTGCTCGGAGCCGCCCCTTCTCCTCTCCACCCCACCACTGCTCCCACTCGGGCCCTAGAGGCACCTCCCCTAGCGTGCCCAGATGAGCGGGAGAGCCCCATCTCCATTGCATGCAGTCTGGCGGGGCCTGTGGAGGAGGGTGCGGCGAGATTACCACCGGACATGGGAGAGGGCCTGCTCCAGGCAGAATAGTCCCTGCCTTGTACCACCGCCCCAGTTACCTCCTCGAATACCTGTGCCAATGCCCTTGCCCACCCGATCCAACCCCTGTCAGCCAGCCCACAGATGATACCATGGAGGGCTGGGTTCTAGTAAGGGGGAAGCGGGGCAAGCAGAAGGCTCGAGCTCCGCTCCTCCCATCTGAGGTGGAGGATACAGAGGCCCCCCGAAAGACCAGGAAGGAGGCCACCAACACCAGGCCTTCTGCCTTGCCCCCAGGTGAATCCCACCCACTGGAGCCAGCTGGGGAAGACGTGGCATCAATGGAGGGTCACACTGCCACTCCCCCGGAGTCCTTCCTCAAGGGAGCTTTTCATGCCCCTTTGCCACCTAAGGCCTCTGCTAGCCCTGAGGTGAGCGTCGCTTCGGGGACCAGCGAGGAGGTCCCTGGCGTGGTGAGTGGTGATTTCCCTTCCATCTTTGCAGAGATGGAGGCCCTAGGTCTGACCCCAGTCACCCAGGGGGAGGACGACCCTCTGCTAGGGGGCCTCAATCTGAGTGACCTCACCCCGGCTCCCCTTTCCCCATGCTCCGTCCCCCTAACCGCTGCTTCTGCTCCCACCTCCGAGGAACCCCTGGACTCTTCCACCAGCCCTGCCACAGATGGCCCCCCGCTAATGGCCACCGAGCATATTGAGGCAACAGCCAGTGCCACGCGGATGGGACCTGAGTCACCAGGGACATCCCTCGCTGCTGTGGGGCAGCCAACCTCCTTCCCAGGAGGGGGCCCCACTGCTGATTCTCCACCTAAGGAGGCTGTGGCTGCACCACCCAGTTTTATGTCATCATAAAGTAAGCTGTTACCATCATGGTCATCAAATTAAAAGCAAAGAGCTTCTTCAGGTCCTTGCAACCTACTTGGTCTACTGGTTTGTTTCTCTTCTCCCCCTCTTGTCCTCCAATCTGCCATGAAGCACGAGCCTGGCATCTTTAAGGGCCCCCTTCCCACTCCCCAGACCCCGGAGCCCAACTGAGAGGTGCCAACCCCCCGGTAGCTTGGATGCTGGGGCTCAAGATCCCAACTTTGCCCCTCTCTCTGATCCTGACCTTGACCCCTGCCCTGTCCCTGCCGCCAACCCTGCCCCCTCCCCTCCACCTCCCGTGCTGCTACAGGTGCCCCTGAGGAAATCTCCTTCCCCTTCCCGGAAGATGACCCCCAGGGAGCAGCCGTTGTGTTCCTCTGTCCCCACCCCATGGGGGCTGCCATTTTCCCTCTGTCTCCCCCTATTGAGCCAGGGCTTGAGGTAGGCCATGTAGCGCCGGTCCATCGGGCACCACGCCAGGGGTCTGCCCCCTGCTTGCCCATCTCGGCAGGCCATGGGGCTGTGACAGGGGCCCTACCAGAGGATGGACAGGGGCCAGTGACCCTGCTCCCCCATATACTGCAAGAAGAGCTGCAGGAGTTTCTCGAGGACATCCGTGGGTCCTGCAACAGGGTGCAGCTCACTCTCCAGAAATGGGGGGAATTCCATCAAATCCTTCGGGCCATGAGGGCCCTCTTGGGGGAGGGTAAAGGGACTGGGAGGCAGGTCGCTTCGGCCTACAAGTGGGTCTGCAGCTTCCATGACTCTTTGCTCGCCTATGGGGTTGGTCATGGTTTGCTGCATGGCCCAATGGGGGCCGTGAGCGTCCCTGCTGGTGAGGATCCCCCCAGCCCTCCCCAAGCCACCCATTATCTTTGCAACACTAAACACCTGGGGCTGTAGGATGGGTCTCCGCAGGTGCCAGGTGCTCTCCTTCCTTTGGGAGGGGGGGACTCGGTGGTTTTCCTGCAGGAGACCCATACGGATCCAACCGCTGAAGCTAGCTGGCGGCTGGAGTGGGGGGACAGGATTTATTTTAGCCACCTCACCACCAATTTGGTTGGGGTGGCCACTCCAGTTCTCCCCAGACATACGGGCTGAGGTGCTGGGGGTCGTCGAGACTGTGCTGGGCCACCTGCTGCACCTCCGGGTCCGCATGCAGGGGCTAGTGGCCCAGACCTTGTCACGTCTGGGCCAAGTCCTTGGAGAGCAGGGTCCTCCGGCTCTCATGCAGGAGAGCCATGCTTGCCTTGCTTCTGAAGAAGGGGGACCTCCGCGACCTTTGGAATTGGTGTCCCATCTCGCTCCTCAGCACGGACTACAAAGTCGTAGCGAAGGCCATCTCGATGCAGCTGGGGTCCGTGCTGGCGGACGTGGTCCACCCTGACCACACCTACACCATCCTGGGGATCTCTTGGGGCTTGGGTGTAGGGATGGTCTGTCATTCGCCCTTCTGTCCCTGGATCAGGAGAAGGCGTTTGACAGGGTGGACCACGGGTCTCTCCTAGGCACTCTGAGAGCGTTCAGCTTCGGACCCCAGTTTGTGGGCTTTCTCCAGGTGCTGTACACCTCTGTGGAGTGTCTGGTCAGGCTCAACTGGACCCTGACTGAGCCGGTCAGCTTTGGGCAGGGAGTATGTTAGCGGTGCCCCCTCTCGGGCCAGCTGTATGCTCTGGTGATCAAACCCTTCCTCTGTCTCCTCTGCCGGAGGCTGACGGGGTTGGTTCTGCGAGAGCTGGAGCTGCAGCTGATCCTGTCAGCTGGTCCTGTCTTCTGCCCGCCCACTTCCTGGATCCTAACAGAACTACTTTACTATAGCCATCTGGCCTTGCCCCATCGCAATATGTCATGATTTTTAAAAAGGAATAGTACCATTTATTTCTTAATTCGTTTTTTAAAAATTCTTTAACTAGGAAAGTTATTTATGAAAATACTGCTTGGATATACCTCATGAAAACAAATTATATTATAAACATGAAGCATGCCCCCAAATATGTAATACTTCATGCTTCCTAAAAATCCATCAGTCTGATGAAACATCCTGCACTTGTTGATTCAAACATTCATGAGAGCTCAGATACTTTTCACTCTTAATTTAAAATGATATAAACTTCCATGAGATGTGAACTTTAAAAAAAGTCCATTCTACAGAAGAGTTGTCCTCTGTATCCTTTTTTGACAAGTGTGCGCAGCCACATCTTGCAACATCTGTGCAGCTGCTAGTGATGTATCCTACCTTTGTAAAGAGACGAAAGACAGTTTCCTTTGCCATTAAGTCTTTTAGCTGTATGATTTACTAGTAACCTTGAAAGTTACAATATATTAATGTATTATACAAAATTACTTCCCTCAACTATATGCTATTAGATAATTTATATACAGTATATTTCTGCACTATATTATTAGCCACCCCTAGATGATAATAGGATTAATCAGAAGGAGTGCATTTGATTCACCAGCATCTAATGGATTTCTAATTTAAACACTATATAACTCTTATATAAATTGTCCAACATATTAAGTACTTTTTCCATCATAAAATCACAATGATATTCTAAAATTGCATTTTGCTTTTTCACAGGCCAGGTTGCCAAGGGTGGTGTTAGACTTGTTGGGGCCCTGGGCAGAGGGGCTCAGGTTTCGGCTTCAGCTTTTGGCAGCGGGGCTCAGGTTACAGGCCCTCCCACCCAGAGTTGAAGCCACCTCCACTAGGCCACGATGCCTCCAATTCCCATAGGCCTTTTTCTCATTTCCTTTCCTCTATCACAATAGATCACTTGGAGGATTTGTTTTTTCACAAGATCTGTCTATGGAGCATCCCATGTGCATGTGGATTTCCTCTTTTCTGCATGGAGGGGAGGGATTGGGTTGAGTTACCTCTGCTTCACTGCCGCTCCCCCTCCCCCCCCCAGCCTTAAGTCATGAGGAACATTTTGGTGTTGGCTGTTTGGTGTGTACTTTAGAGCTGAAAAGTACCGCATCATATTATTCCATATGTCAATTCACCAGGTAGAATGAGCAGAGGCACTGTGCGCTGGATTTATTTGCACCTGTGCAAACTGAGAGCACAGCAGGTGTATAATGCTAATAAATATTTTTGTCTGGTATCTATTAAAAAGGGGCTTACACTGGATGTTTCAGACGAACATGAACCCCTCTGCAGCTGCATAACATAATGCAATTAGCTTATTCATCGCTGTGTACTAGTCCCTTTATCTAAAATAATAGCTCAGACAGATATAGGGGTGGAATTTTCAAAAGAACTTAGCAATGATCTTACTCTACTCCCATTGAAGTCAATGGGAACAGAGCTAGGGCAAAGCTGGGTTGCTCCTGAACATCACTGTACCTCTGCATCAAGAGTAAAATGAGTATTTTTATACATGTTTTTTGCTTACAGATCACCTGTTTCCTTGGCTGTCTTTTATTAGTAGAGAGCCAGTAGGCCATTCACTTGCTTGCATTATTTATTTATTTATTTATTTCTGTTTCATTTTGTGTTGGTGGCTCTTTTCTGACCCCTCCCACATGTCAGTATGAAAGGGCTCTATAATCTAGTATTATATGATGCAAATTACAGGAAACTTCCACATTCAGGGGAGGAAGGACTTTGGACCGAATGTCCCCTGCTTCTTCCTGGAACCTTTGTTGTACTACAGTCCAGTATTGGATACCCATTCTGGCATGCTGTACCATCCATTTTTTGTTATTATTTCTGTACTGAAATGAGTATACAGGCAGTATATTCTATCATGCATTAGGCTGTGACTCTTTTTCCTTAACCCAGTCATGCACGAGTCACTGACAGAATGATTAACAACAGGCCAGTATGTGCAGTTTGATTCTCATTTTACACCCACATAGAAGTTCAATAGGAGCCATCACTGTTGTTATATGTGCCTAGCATTGTCATTTTGAAGAAACTCGGTGATAAAGGTCTTCCCCAGCTTATTTGCTCTTTTGCAGCAGTCGGTACATAATTTTTAGGACCCTTCAAATCTTTCAGCTTCCACATAGGAAGCAAATGGTTTACCAAGACATGCATATTTTTTTAAATCTTTCACAGCAGAATAACCAAATAAATAAATAAATGAAATCACTAGATGTAAATTGACATCCATTATCATAAAATAATCTGCTTTGTGGCTAATAATGGAAGCCAAATATGTAATAATACTATTTGTAGTAAATCATAATGGGAAGCAAGGCTACCATTTACTACCAGCATGGTATAGAGAGAAATTAAAAGGTAATAGAAGAGTACTAATAGAAAGATTAGGCTAAGGTTCATAAACCAGTTGTACTGACTGAAGAAGAAAAACCATGGCCCTTGGCAATGTTGTCATTTAATGGATCACCTCTTATCATTTTATAATGGATTCAGCTAAGGTGATTTTTTTTAGGTAACCAGTGTACAGGACATTACAGTTTCCACTGCAGACTCTGCTTTGATGGTTTTCATTGTAGTTACTTAGATTAGGCTTAAATACTGCAATACTTTGTTCCTAATGCACATTAATTTTCCATCAGTACCTCTTTTTCATAGAGAAAATGTGGGACTATTTCATTAGCCTGCTGGATTGGGGATATAACTACCCTGTTTGGAATGCATATTTCCGTGTAGAGAATTCATTAGACAGAATGTAGCTGACAAGTGAAAGGGAGATAGTAATTAAGCACAGGTAATGTGAGCCACCCATTCAGTCTACACGTCTTAAAAGTAGCAGTAACTGTATCAAGAAACCAGGGCAAGATAAATGCCACAAAGAACATTTTAAAAGAAATATCTCTGAAGGGTTGGGGGATAGGTATCCTACTCATTTGTATTTCCCAAATCTTGCCTTTCTTATTTATTTGAATTACAGTAGCACACCAAAGTCCCAATCAAGGATTAGGGCTCAGCTGTGCTGGGTGTTATACAAACATATACTGCAAAAGGACAGTCCATGCCCTAGAGAGGTAAGGGTGAAATCCTGACCCTATTGAAGTCAGCTGGAGAAGTTTTGCCATTGACTTCATAGGGCCTAAGATTTCACTCCTAGTGTGTAAGTAGAGGCAACATGTCCATGGACCAAACAAATGAACAGGGGAGAGGAGGCTGAGGGAACATTAAAACCAGCCCATTTTGCATAATACATGACAATCTCATTTTGCCACTGGCCTAGCCATTTTTAGATGGCTCCATACTGCACGCAGTGCAACTCAGTTAAGTCCTGAGGAGAATAAGTGAGGACTTTACAGATCTGTTTCAGGGCACTTTTCCCCATACTCAGAGAGAGGTACAGGGAAAAAGAGGGGGGGGGGTGGAGAAGTATACTTATGGGTGAAGCGAGCAAGCAAGTATTCAAGATGGCTTTGCCTAACTTATAAGGGAGTTGAGGGGCTTACAACAGCTGCTTAGTGGTATCAGATAGGACCTGTCACAAATGTCATATGAACTACATTCTTCACAGATAACCAAGTAGAAAAATGACACCAACCTGTGTCACAACAGGTGGCTGCTGGGCGACAAAATACATTGGACTACCCAACTATCAGCTGAAAGACGCCATGGAACTTCTGAATATCCATGATGAGAAACAGATATCAGCAAAACAGGAGGGACCATAAAAGTGGACATGAGGCCACATCAGCATTTCTCTTTCAAAAAGGAATTGTTTTCCCTAGGAATGGGCCAACAAAAATGAATCTCACATAGTTTTCCTAGCAGCTTGGGTTGTGGATGAAATGCCAATGAAAGCAAAACTGGCAATAAGCCCCAAACATTCACAATTTGCTTTGAATGTAAATGTTTTCCCCAAAGATATCCTGAATGAGCACATAGGTGAAATGTTTTCTATGTCCTGAACAGGATCATTAATTGATTCTACCATTACTGTAACATTTCAGAGACCCTGGAATCTGTAACTGAAGGGCAAATATCAGATTAATACTTGGTTAAACAGTTATTGACTTTGACAATAAAGAAATGAAGCAAAGAACTAGCCATCATGTATAGTGTGGACCTCAAGACAGCCTAACACAAGCAAATCTTCTCTGGAAAAGGTTATGTCAGACCACAGGTAACGTCAAATGGAAATCACTTTCTACTTCTGGTTAAGAGTTTTGTGTAATATAAACATTGAAGAGCCTACATTCCACAACAGGGCCAAGAGCATGACTTGCAGCATTACAGAATGACATACAGTTCTGCAGGCTGGAATTTCATTTGAAATAACTTGAATATGAGAAATACTATACAAAAGTAACAAGCAACTGTATTTCAGTGAAGATGCAAACAGAGCAGCCTGTATACCTTCTACAATGCCTCTAAAATATTGGCCATTGTAGGAAACACTAGATTATCCCCATCTGTTTTTGTATAAGAAATTAGTACTCGTGAAGATGCCAAACTCTTTATTTCAGAGTAAAAGACACCATTTACCACAGAACACTCTTAATACAGGCAACAACATTGCAAGTTTTGTGCCAAAATGCCTCTGTTTTTTCTTTTCTTTTTTTCCTACAGGGACCATTTCTCTTCATGAAAAAATTGCTTTCAGAGCTGGATAAAATATTCTGGATATAGTTTCATGAAAATTTTGAATTTAAAAAAAGCACCTGAGAAAGAACTCTCATTTGTGTACTGTAACCAAATAACCCAATGCATTCAAAGGTCAGGATCTCTTGTCCTATGTCTACCACTCACAACCTTTCATCCTACCTCTACGACTCATTGGCCTGAATAGTACTTTTGCAAATATATTATATTTTATCAACAATGTTTAGTTGTGAAGTAGGGAAATATAATTTTTAAAGCTAGACTGGAAAGGGATTTCCCATCCCATGAGAATTTTCAAGATTTTGACATCTTTTACAGTCCTGAAATGGGACAAAAAGTCGATGTCCCAAAAATGTTTGCAAAATAATAATCTGGGGGGAAAAAGGATCAGGTCATTTGAAAACTTTAATTTAGATAATTTCAAATTTTTTCATTTTATTTTTGATCTTGTATTTTTAACTCTTTTTAAAGCACAAAAAACTAACCTTTCAAAACCAAACGTTGTTTTGAATCGAAAACATTTGGTTTGAAAATGGTAGAAATAAGGTATTTTAACCATTTCACATTTTCTCTAAATGCTTTTTTCAAATTGGGAGATTCATCAAAACCACCTTTCCCATGAAGTTTTTCAGTTGCAATGAGTTGACAATTTCTGACCAAAAAAAACTTTCAGTCACAAAATTCCCCATGAGCTCTAATAATTATGTCTATCTGACAGATAAGGCAGTATAGGTGAGACAACAATTAGATCGCAGGTCTTCTTTATTACTAATATTTATTATTTCTGTAATGTCCTGTGAGTACAAGATCCTAAGTCTACTCTAGTGTAGTCCAGTGATTAGGTGAGGGTTTGAGTAAGGAAGCCTGGTTTCTAACCTTGGCTCTGAGACTGGTTCGTTGAGCAACCTTGGGGAAGTCTCTGAACTTTGTGTTTCCCTATGTTTGAAATGGGAATAATGATACTTACACCTTCTCATAAATATAAAGGGAAGGGTAAACCCCTTTGAAATCCCTCCTGGCCAGGGGAAAGCTCCTCTCACCTGTAAAGGGTTAAGAAGCTAAAGGTAACCTCGCTGGCACCTGACCAAAATGACCAATGAGGAGACAAGATACTTTCAAAAGCTGGGAGGAGGGAGAGAAACAAAGGGTCTCCGTCTGTCTATATGCTGTTTCTGCCTGGGATAGACCAGGAATGAAGTCTTAGAACTTTTAGTAAGTAATCTAGTTAGGTATGCGTTAGATTATGATTTCTTTAAATGGCTGAGAAAAGAATTGTGCTGAATAGAATAACTATTTCTGTCTGTGTATCTTTTTTGTAACTTAAGGTTTTGCCTAGAGGAGTTCTCTATGTTTTGAATCTAATTACCCTGTAAGATATCTACCATCCTGATTTTACAGAGGTGATTTCTTTACTTCTATTTACTTCTATTTCTATTAAAAGTCTTCTTGTAAGAAAACTGAATGCTTTTTCATTGTTCTCAGATCCAAGGGTTTGGGTCTGTAGTCAGCTATGCAAATTGGTGAGGCTTTTTATCCAACATTTCCCAGGAAAGGGGGGTGCAAGTGTTGCGAGGATTGTTCATTGTTCTTAAGATCCAAGGGTCTGGGTCTGTAGTCACCTAGGCGAATTGGTGAGGCTTTTTACCAAACCTTGTCCAGGAAGTGGGGTGCAAGGTTTTGGGAAGTATTTTGGTGGGAAAGACGTTTCCAAACAGCTCTTCCCAGTAACCAGTATTTGTTTGGTGGTGGTAGCGGCCAATCCAAGGACAAAGGGTGGAAAATTTTGTACCTTGGGGAAGTTTTGACCTAAGCTGGTAAAGATAAGCTTAGGAGGTTTTTCATGCAAGTCCCCACATCTGTACCGTAGCGTTCAGAGTGGGGAAGGAACCTTGACACACCCACTTCCTGCTTCATAACTTAATCATGTTTTTAAAATGAATTGTATGTGCTAAGCAAGATAAAGGCCAGTCAGAGGAAGAAACAAAACCCAGGAGAACCTTGTGCTTCACCTTCTGAGGTGGTCTGGGAGAAAGAGGCCAGGGGAGGTAAGGCTCTTCTTCCAGCCTCTTCAAAATCCTCTATTGAAAGGATTTTGCATAACTGTTTTTTTCAGTATTTTCATTCTTCGTTACAGTCTTCTGAAATCTCATTGTTTAAAAAAATCTAAATATTGGTAGTGTGAAATCATGCAAAATAAGTTGGCGCAAAATATTTCATGAATTTCACCCAACCTACCCACAACCTTGTAGGCCAGAGGTAACAACTAATTTTCATGCTTTTATTAGAAGGTATTCTATATTTTGGAGCTTTGGCATCAAGGAAATATAGTATAGTGTGTTTTTAGCACATAATACATGTTGCAGAGTCCCTGTTTTTTGTTTTGTTTTGTTTTGGTTTGGTTTTTTTTTGCCCACAATGTAGCAAGTGTCTAATTTGCCCACAATCCTTACATTTTGCTCTCTCTTCAGAATACACCAAAGCATTTGCTAAGTGGGTAATTGAACTACAATGAAAACATGAACGTGATCTTTTCTGTCTTGCAGAGTGAAAGATCTAAGCAGTAGCAAAAAAACCCACCACCGCCAACAACAAAAAACTTATGCTTATGATGTTTGGTTTCTGATTTCTAAATCTATCTTATGAGAGCCACTTCAATAGATAGGGTATCTCCCTCACCAAGCATCTCTGCATTATTAATAGCTGCCACACTCTGGCATGCTTGAAAAATTGCTTTTTGCAATGAAAAATTAGGTTCATGTAACAATCTTTCATCAATTTGTATATGTCTTCCACTAATTAGTCTCTTAAGTAGTTCATCTGTGTCATCACTAAATCTTATACCAAGTAGAAAATGGATAACTGCAATGTACAGGTCTGTAATTCCTTCAGATGTTTCTTCATGCTATTGGAATCTATGACATTCAGAAACTATATTAACCTTTAGAGTAAAGTGAATTTCCAAAGCAGTAATAGCAGAAGCATATGTATCACCTCTATCTGCCAAAGTATGGAAAATACACTCTCCTTCTCTGGCCAAGCAATGGAGCAAAACTCTTCAGTTATGTGTATCAGGCCATGCTTGCCCTGCAACATCAATCATAAATAGGTAAATTTTAAGCATTTTCATCCACATTCAAAAAAAAAATTGATGGATCTCTTGGGCAAGGAAGAAAACTACCAAGTACTAGAACAGCAGCAAAAAGAGATTGTCTCATCACTACCTTGTTGTGTGGGTTAAAGTAATAATGACAGATGGCAATAGATTTACTCCAACATTTACTGCAATGCAGCTATTTCTGCCTTCTTTGCTATTAAAGTGGTTGCAACCACTTTCTTTCAAAACAGTGTTTTTTCACCCATTTAGATGGCAAATATAATATTTTGCATGAAACGTGCACAGTAGCAAAAAGAAAAAAAATCTCACAGTGTAGATGGAACATGCCTTCCTCAACTGGACAGAAAACCATGAATTAGTCTAGGTTACTGTTAAAATATAAGCTCTGATCTTGCAAATGCCTATGCAGGACTGCATACCCATTGGCTTCAGTGAGGCTACTCACACGTGTAAAAATAATTTAAGCATTTATGTGTTTGCAGCATCAAGATCACATGACATTCAGCCCACTATACTACCAATACTCTTCTCACCTTAGATCATTGGATCCCTTTAAGCAAATAAATAAATAAATAAAAATCTTCTGATGGCAGGTGTGACCTGCAGGCCTGAAGTTCTGAGACCCTCATCCCCACTGGGAAGAAGCCTCTATCACTCACCTCTCCACTGCAAGGCAGAAGTCTCAAGTCCCCCTGCCCCCTTCTGGTAGTGGAGAATGGGAGGGCATGGGTGGGGGACGTCATGAGTCGCACTTTAATGGTAAAAGAGCTGCAAGTGGATTGCGAGACACAGTTTGGCCACCCTTTCAATAGAGGCTTCTTCAATGAATAATAATGTCTTGCTCTTATACAGCACTTTTCATCAGCAGATCTGAAAGCACTTTACAAAGATGCAAAGAATCATTACCCCCATTTTACAGACTGTGGAACTGAGGCAAAGTGACCTGCCCAGGATCATCCAACAGGCCAGTGGGGAACTAAGATTATAGCTCAGGTCTCCCAGATCCCAGTCTAATTGTCTATCCACTAGACCACACTGCTTCAACTCCAGCACTTCTTCAGAAAAGGGAAGGTGAATAGCTACTCTCTAAACTCTGTTACAAAGCTATATTTGGATTAAATATTTTTCTGTCACACTGTCTATGTCCAGATGTTTTACTTATGACTATAAGAAAGAAAGAAAGAAAATGTCACCTCAAATCCTTGTATTTTAGCTCTTCTTTTTGAACATTTCTTTGACTCCTGGATAGATGACTGGGTATCCCATTGAATCTTTTCAGCTGGTAGTTTTAGGTCTACCTGTATGTACTGAGGTGGTGTGGTGCCCCACCACCCTGTCGAGGGAAGAACCTCCCCAGACACCAAAGTGAGCGGAGCCAGTGGATCCTACGCCCACCCCCAAGAGGTCAAGATGCACGACCGGAATTAAAAAAGCCCAACCCCAGAGCTCAGTTGGGCAACAGCAGCCAGAGAGGTCAGATGCCCGTGGCCTGGCTCCGGCTTAGGAGACCCCGGCAAGCCGCAGCCAACCCAAGGACTGGCCGGACCAGCCAATGCCTGACGCTGACCGCCAAGAGGAGCTGCCAAGCCTACCCCTTGCCAGCTACCCAGAGGAGCTGCCAAGTCTACCCCTCACCGGTGACCCAGAGGAGCCCATGGTGCTGGAACCCTCCGAGGACGCCACCCTGACCCAGGTACCCTACAAGGGGGTGTCTGGAAGTAGCCCGGGGGCAGCCAACCCCAGTCTGGCTCAGCACTGCCAGAGCCAATGTCAGAGTGTTGCGGCCAGGATCCGCACTGACACAGCAGCGGGTCTTTGGCCGCTGCTAGGGCCCCAGGCTGGGACGCAGCGGAGTGGGTGGTCCTGCGTCCCCCCTGCCACCCACCTCACGGGTGGCAGTTTCCCCCTCCCCCTGGTTGCTAAAGCTAGGGGCCTGGGCTTCTATTGAACTACTTTGCTCAGCCCCTGCCTGAGGGCCTGAGCCCCTGATTGTTTGTTTGCTGCCCTGACCTGACCCAGGGCCTGGGCTTATAGTGAATTGCTTGCGGGACCCAGCCTTAAGGTCCGGGCCATAGACTGGGTATTCCCCAACACAGCAGAGAGTGTAGTGAGGCGGTGTGGTGCCCCACCACCCCGCCGAGGGACGAGCCACAGCTGAGTTCACTTACACATGGTGGAGAATGTGGGCACAAGCCCTTGACCCCTGTGAGAAGAGGTCGGAGGAGGGGGGGACGGTCCCCTGAAGGAGTCATGGATATTTCCAGACTTTTTAAGCTCCTGACGGAGAGACAGGAGTGACAGCAGGCGGCCTAGCTCCAAGGCAGCAGCAGGCCATCCACCAGCAGCTCATCCAGCAACTGAGGACCCAGCAGCAGATTCGGGACCTGGGGGGTGCAGAACCAGGCATTCCAGCAACAATGCATACAGCAGCTGACAGCGGCATTGCCACGGCCCCTGGAGCCCCAGCTGGGAGATGCAGCCAGGGTACCCCAGCCCACTGCACCGGTGCAACTAACCAAAATGGAACCGGAGGATGACCCCGAAGCCTTTTTGGTGACTTTTGAAAGGGTGGCACAGGTCGCAGGGTGAGCACGCGACCAATGGGCCACCCTCCTGGGTCCGTATCTGACCGGGACTGCCCAACCGGTATACCGGGGGCTATCCACGGAGGACGCACGGGATTACACCCAGGTAAAGGTGGCAATTCTAGATGCCTTAGATGTCAGCTCAGAAACCTGGCAGCAGGTCCGGAGTCTGACCTACACCACGGGCACTCGACCCCGGTTGGTGGCCCAGGAGCTGAGGGAGGCATGCAAGCAGTGGCTACTGCCCGAGAGGCGAACACCAGATGAGCTCACTCAGGAAGTCATCCTGGAACAGTTCATCCACATCCTCCCACCACAAGGAAGGGCCTGGGTCCTCCGCCATCGGCCTGTGATCTTAGCCGCTGCCATCATCCTAATGGAAGATTTCCTTGTGGCTGAAGCTGCAGTGGAACCAGCTATTTGAGCCTATCCACAAGGGCCTGACCACCCTACTAGAGAGAAAGGGGAGCGCCCAGATGGAACTGCGAAACCCTTTGCAGGGCCGGGTTCGACAAGCCCCTCAGGCCCCTGAGATAGTGGTCAGAAGGACCAATCAAAGCCCCCCAAGGCGCCCCGGGGGAGCATCTGCCCGGCCGGACAACCAGAGCTTGGGCCCTGTTTCTCCTGTGGGAAATGTGGACACTTGCAACGGGACTGGACCAAGATGGACTGCAGTTTCCGGCACATTTGCGCGGTGGCAAACCGCGCCCGAGGGCCGCAGGCCACCATGATTACAGTGCCAGTAGTTGTTGAGGATCACCCGACCCCGGCCCTGATTGACTCAGGCTGTGGCCAGACCCTTATCCGCCAAAGTGTAGGCCTCTCGGCGGACGCCCACTTGGGGACCATCCGGCTGCAGTGTATCCATGGCGATGTACAGCCCTACGCCAGTGCCCGAGACTGGCTAACAGTGGATGGGGTCATGCGGCTGATGGTGTGGGGGCAGGCCAACTGACTAGCCTGCCCTGTGATCCTAGGACATGGTTGGCCAGACTTCCCAGGGGTCTTTTGTTTGAACGCCGTGGAAGGCCCGGAAATCACTCCAGCACTGGAAGGAGGCTGCCTTGAGACCCAGGCAGAGGAGGGGGAGGAAAGGGACCCCAATGGACAGAGAGGAGAGCCCGAGGACCCTCCTCCCGACATCTGCGTGGGTTAGCATCGACTTCTGCCGGGACCAAAGGGAAGACCCTACCCTTGGTCGAGCGTATGAGCAGCTGGTGGCTGTTGATGGGACCCTGATCCCCATTTCGAGTTACACTGTGACCGTCTCTATCGGGTGGAATGAGATCCCCGCACCAGAGAGGTCCAGACCCAACTGCTCATTCCTCGATGTCACCGACGAGCGGTAATGAAACTCGCCCATGACATCCCAACTGCAGGGCACTTGGGACATGAAAAAAACCCTTACCCGAATTTTGACATGGTTCTTCTGGCCCAGGGTGCACCAGGAGGTGAGGAACTATTGTAATTCCTGTCCAGAATGCCAGCTGGCTGCTCCCCCACGGATGCCTAAGGCCCCACTGATTCCCATGCCCATTGTAGATGCACCATTTGAGCGAGTGGTCATGGACTTAGTGGGCCCCCTCCCAAAGAGTATGACTGGGTTCCAGTATGCGCTGGTCATCGTGGATTATGCCACCTGTTTCCCCGAAGCCGTCCTGTTACAGAGCATCACCGCCCGAACCATCAGTGATGAGCTCGTGAAGGTCTTTGCCCGGGTGGGCTTACCCCGGGAACTTCTTACTGAGCAAGGTACCAACTTCACCTCCAAGCTGCTATGGCAGGTGTGAATCATAGACTATCAGGGTTGGAAGGGACCTCAGGAGCTCATCTAGTCCAACCCCCTGCTCAAAGCAGAACCGGTCCCCAACTCCCCAGATCCCTACATGGCCCCCTCAAGGATTGAACTCACAACCCTGGGTTTAGCAGGCCAATGCTCAAACCACTGAGCTATCTCTCCCCCTGGGTGTACAACCTCCTGGGGATTAAGCAGCTACGCACCTCCATCTACCACCCGCTAACTGATGGCTTGGTGGAATGGTTCAGCTGTACCCTCAAAGACATGCTAACTTCAAATTTCCCCCAGAGGACCTATGCCACTGAGACCAGCTGCTCCTGCCTTTGCTTCTGGCCGTCCATGAGGTACCCCAATCCTCCACAAGATTTTCCCCTTTCGATCTATTGTTTGGACGTCGCCCAAGGAGGCTACTGGACCTCATGAGGGAGACATGGGAGCAAGCCCCGTCACAAACCCAGGGCCTTCTGAAGTACGTCTTCCAGCTTCAAGAATGCCTCGCTCAGACAGGAGCTCTAGCTCGGGAGAACTTGAAGGGGGCTCAGGAAGCTCAGGCCCAAACATACAACTGGGAGGCCCGGGTCTGCGATTTCAAACCCGGCGATCGGGTCCTGCTCCTCCTCCCTCCAGCGAATCAAAACTACTGGCCAGTTGGCAGGGGCCATATGAGGTGGTCCAAAAGGTTGGACTGGTCACCTATGAGATTAACTATCCTGACTGGCATAAGAAAACTCAGTGGTATCATGTTAAACTCCTGAAGCCCTGGCAAGAGCGAGAGGGCCTTCTAATTAACCGCTGCCCCCTGGAACCCGAGTTGGGCCCCCGAGTACCTCTGACTGAGGACTCCGCAGCACCCTAGCTTGGAGAAACCTTGACCGAGGAGCAACGTAAGCAGACCCAGTGCCTCCTGCAGGCGTTCCCCAGAACTTTCACTGCCCAGCTGGACCATACGACCCTCGATCACCATGCCATTCAGACAGAGTCTGAAGTGGTGATCCGGGAGTCGAATACGCCCTTGCCACACCACAGGCAGCAAGTTGTCGAGGAGAAAGTCCAAGCTATGCTATAGTTATACTGAACTATTTGGCTCAACCCCTGCCTGAGGGCCTGAGCCCCTGACTGTTTGTTTGCTGCCCCACCCTGACCCAGGGCCTGGGTTTATACTGAACTGCTTGACGGACCCAGCCTGAAGGTCTGGGCCATAGACTGCGTATTCCCCAATCCAGCAGAGAGTGTAGTGAGGCAGTATGGTGCCCCACCACCCCACCGAGGGACAAGCCCTGGCTGAGTTCCCTTACACTGCAACCATAGTAAGCTTTCGTTAAACAGGTGGAAATTATGCTATGCTATGCTAGCACTGAGTGAAGAAAGACAAAAGTTATGGAAAAAATGCATAGAACTGACTTGATGAATATGTTTGAGATTATTCACCTAATTTTATAATATGGGTAATGAAAAAGAACGTTTACTAAATAATTCAAAGGAATACTGCAAAGCTGTTCAAATAAATCATTCAATGACAATAATTTACCACCTCTAGTAATGGGCATTATCAGTTTAGGCTAGATTATGCCATTTTGGACCAGCCCTGCATTGCCACAGGAGAAGCATAAGAAGTTATTCTACTGCCAGAAATGCAGGTATGATATGCAACATACTCAACATATGTAACCAGTCAGCTCCACTAACCGGTGTGTACAAGAGGTAGAACCATAGTATTAAACCTCTCCTCATCCTTCCCCACCCCTTTTCATGCATCACATGCATTCAAAAAAGAACTAGAGGGTTCAAAAAATAACTAGATAATTTCATGGAGGATAGGTCCATCAATGGCTATTAGCCAGGATGGGCCGGGATGGTGTCCCTAGCCTCTATATGCCAGAAGCTGGGAATGGGCGACAGGGGATGGATCACTTGATGATTACCTGTTCTGTTCATTCCCTCTGGGCACCTGGCATTGCCACTGTTGGAAAACAGGATCCTGGACTTGATGGATTTTTGGTCTGACCCAGTATGGCCTTTATGTTTTTACACATCTCCATGAGAACATGGGCTGAGCCACATAAGGGAGGGAGTTCCCCTCATCAGGGCAGTACCTACATGTAAAACAGGGCAGTAATCAGTGCTTAGCCTTTTGCTCTGGCCATATGATTTGAAGAGGAAGGGGAACTAAAAGTCCTATAGAACTCTCCAGGACGGATACTTGGGTTTTTTGGGTCTTAAAAATTCAAGGCTGGTTTGTGCTCATCTTATTTATTCTCAAGCCTCCCCAGGAAAGGGGGTGTAAGGGCTAGGAGGGATATTTTGGGGAAATAGGAACTCCAAGTGGTCCTTTCCCTGTTCTTTGTCTAAAGCACTTGGTGGTGGCAGCATGCTGTTCAAGGACAAGGTGAAATTTGTGCCTTGGGAAAGTTTTTTAACCTAAGCTGGTAAAAATAAGTTTAGGGGGTCTTTCATGCGGGTCCCCATGTCTATACCCTAGAGTTCAGAGTGGGGAGGGAACCCTGACAGCCACCTTTGCCCTTTCTGTTCAGTCGTGGCTTGAGTGAACTTGGCCAGAGAGCCCTCCATATTCAGTCTGGAGTTTTGGTTGGTTTCCCCAAGTGCATCATCCTCATCACTGCTTATCAAGTGAACGTGCTGTCCAGGAGGAGTGATTTATTGGGCTACGAAATAGAGCCAAAGATCTCAGCATGAACAAATATTTCAGACTCCATCTGAGCTCTTCCACAGACTCAGGGCACCCACTATCTTCTATCTATGCCCTTGTTTTACAACTTATTACTTTTATTTCAGCCTGATTCACACTTCTGTAACTAAAATATCCTTAAGCAATTTTCAGCTATGCACAGACCCATAATGCTAATACTTAGTGACATTTGTATTTGATATTGTAAGTTCTAACATTAAATGCAATGTAGTCCTAAGGACAGTCTAATCTCTTATACTTTACCAAGTGAATTGTAGGGCAAAACTTTCATGTTTAAAAACTGGGGAGAGGACAGAGGCTTGGACTTCCTGATAGTGACATGCACAATTTTTAGGCAGCCTTAAAGGAAAACAAAACAAAACACAGTATTAAACAAAAGGAATTTTTCTTTCATTGAATCCACAGCACATCAGCAATGCAATATGCTATTAGTGCAGAAGAGATGGCAGAATAGTGAAGGAGGTAACCACAAAGGGGCATTAATTCTAAAAGCCTACTTAAAAAAAAGTGTGGTAGGAACATCTGCACAATTTGCATCTGAAGCAGTTCTAGACCACCAGCAATAGAGAAGGAGGACAGAGAAAGGAGGAGAGGAGGGAAATCAGAAAGATGACTCAAGAAGGAATTAGGAAGAAAAGATGTCAAAGGGGGCTGGCAGTTCTTAAAAAGATATAATACTAGAGGTTCAACATCAAGCTATTCCGAAGCAGAGGAAAGATAAGAAGAGCTGCAGGAGGACAATCTGGCTGCACAAGGAGCTTGTTAGCTATCTAAAAACCAAAAGGAATACATACAGGAAATGGAAGGAGGGGCATGTCACCAAGGACATATACCTGGGAATTGCACGAGCATGTGGAGACAAAAATCAGGAAAGCCAAGGCAAAGACTGAGTTACAGCCGGCAAGAAATGTTAGAGGCAACAAGAAGTGGTTCTTCAAATATGTCAGACAAAAAAAGAAAGATCAAGGACAGTGTGGGACTGCTGCTCAGTGGAGAAGGTGAACTGGTAACGGAAGGTGACAGGAAGGCAGAGCTGCTCAATGCCTACTTTGCTTCAGTCCTCTCACAAAGCAATGACATGTGACCAGACCACAAGCAAAGTTACCATAGACAATAAAGCAGAAAGGATGCAGATCAGGATAAGTAAAGAACACATCAAAGATCTTCTGACCAATTTGAACAAATTCAAATCAGTGAGGCCTGATGCTATTCACCTGAGGGTACTGAAGAAATTAGCTGAAGATATTTCAGGGCCACTGGCAATACTATTTACAAACTCAGATGACAAGAGAGGTCCCAGAAGGCTGGAGAAGGGCTAACATACTGCTCATTCTTCAAAAGAGGAAAAAAGAAGAGCCAAGGAACTAGAGAACAGTCAGCTTGACTTCAGTAGCTGGGAATATATTAGAGCAATGTATAAAACATTCAGTTTGTGACTACACAGAGGATAAGGGGTAATCACTAGCAGACAGCATGGATTTACCAAGAAAAAATCATGCCAAACCAGCTTGAGTTCCTTCTTTGACAGGGTAACTGATTTGGTAGGTAGGGGGAATGCAGTGGACATAGTATACCTGGACTTTAGCAAGGCTTTTGACACAATCCCACATGACAGTCTGATAGATAAGCTGGAGAAATGTGTGCTCAGCAGAACTATAATTAAGTAGATACATAATTGGTTAAACAACCACAAAGAGTAACTATTAATGGAATCATGTCAGATTGGAGGGATGTCTTAAGTGGGGTTCCATAGTGATCTGTTCTGGGCTTGGTGTTGTTTAATATCTTTATTAATTATCTGGATGTTGGAATAGAAAGCATACTGATTAAGTTTGCAGATGACACAAAGCTTGCGGGGGGTTGCCAATACTTTGGAAGACAGAGCTAAAATTCAGAGGGATCTTAATAAATTGGAGAACTGGGTTATAGACAACAAAATGAAATTCTAGAAAGAAAAATGTAAGGTGCTACACATAGGGAAGAAAAAACAAATGATTTAGACAAAACAAATTCTGCATTTTGGCAGGGGGTTAGACTAGATGACCCTCGCGGTCCCTCCTAACTCTGTAGTCCTATGATTCTAGTACAGGTCTACACGGCACAGTCCTTTTGGCAGTCTGTAAAGTAGATACACTGCACACACTCCCAGCACAGGTAAAAATAGTAGTGTAGATGGTGAGGCACTCCTTAGGCGAGTAAAGACACACCTGAACCCTTAACATATGTCTCCACTACATGCTTCTTAGGCGGCGTGTATAACCCCCTAGCATGGATATAAATAGTAGGGTAATGGGTGAGGCACAGCTTAGGCAAGTAGAATAAAGGACATGCTTGAAGTGTGTGGGTATGTATGCGAGTACATACCCTACATGCGCTGTACTTGCCCAAGCTGTGCCTCCCTGCCTTCACTGCTATTTTAGCAGTGTAGTATCCCACTGCCAGAGTCTCTCCTCCTCAGGAAAAATCTCCCCCGGCAGGGAAAGGCTCTGCCGGGTGAGAGACAGTGGGAAGAGGCTCTGCCAGCTCCCTGCTGTCTCTCCCCTGCCAGAGCCTTTCACTGATTCTATGTAGTGTGGACATCGCAGTGTGGACACAAGCTTTTCAATGTGGTGAGCAGCTACACGAAACATACATCATGTGGTCATTGATGCTCAGTATAGACATACCTTCAGACAGGTCCATATCACTAGACACCCCTTGAGTGGCATTACCTTCATTACCTTTTACTTATACCTCAACCCATAAGTACAGGAAGTGGAGGACAGGCAAATGACTCATTCTATGATATAACACTTGCAGAAGACACATTGGAAATGGCATCAGAAGCCATCCTACAGCCTAAATGTCAAGTTGACCACAAACTGGTATTGGACTTTCAGCCCTATTTAATTCTGTAGAGTTTTTCTGGAACAGATGGAATGACAGAAATAACACAAGAGACTACCACTAGTGTTGTGAATATAGACTAGTTGTCATGTTTTTCAGATTTGAAAGCAAAACTCAAAGTTAGTTGGCTATAAACCCTATTCTTCAACCTGCAAGTCAAAAGACTACATTGCTCAGGTTTAATACTGTAGGACTCAGAAAAACAGGAACGTGCCAATTGCCATACCAGGTCCAGTATCCTGACTCTGATAATGCCTACTACCAGGTGCTTCAGTAAAAGAAGTTGTAAAAAACCCCATAGTGGTAAATGTTTACAAATAACCTGCCCATGGAGGGAGTTTCTTGCTAATGAGATGGAGATTGGCTTATGAAGGTTCACATCTCTTTTTAGACAGACAGAGATAGATATGTTCTGCAGATGCTCTCATTATCCTTATACATGTTTAATCCCTTTTTTAATCCTTCTGGGCTCTTAGGCTCAATGATATTTTGTGGCAATGAGTCCCACAAGTTAATTGTGGCCTGTGTAAACCAAATGTTTCTTTGTTTCATTGGCTTTAAATTAAATTGCCTTTTTATTTCACTGGATGTTTTTGTTCATTGATGGTGTTAATTTTTTGCCAGGTAGAAAACTGACAAAAAGGTAAATTTTCCATTAAACATTTTTTTAACTGAAATAGTAAAAATGTTAAGCTATTAAACGAATTTTACTTTATTAGAACAGCACTGGAAAAGCTGTTTTCCTGCTGGCATATAATATGTGCTCTGGAAAGGAGCTGAATACAGTTCCCAGGCAGGCAATCACCAGGTCTTTTAAACAAGATCCATCTGCATTCAGAATTATAAGGATGGGTTTTGACAGTGTTTGGGGTTACTTTGCAGAAGATTACTGTATGTCTGTGAAGTCTCTGTTTTTTGATATGCCAGATAGCTGTTTTCTAGTTTCATGTTTAGATTTGAATTTTATTCAGTTTTAAAAACAAATTGGGAGAGGGGAGTTTTCTTCCCCCAAAGGGTGGCAAAATGATGTTTTGATGTGAATTCATAAACAAATATGAACCACATCCATAGTGTTTGCTTTCAAGGTTATATTTAAGGGTTTTTTTTAAGAAGGAATCAGTGAACTGTGCTTCATCAATAAGTTTGTTACTATTTGAATGGCTGCCTGATTAAATTTTAACTGACTGGTTATTAGGCAAATTATGCTGGAATGTGAAAGTTCATAACCCTGTTGATTTGCAGTTGACAGGTCTTTCTACAGCCAGAAATAGATGTCTCTTAAACATTAGTTGCTTATAGGAGAGCCTTTAGGTAGTGAACCTAGCCACTCATTGGGTTATTTTGTATGGTATTTGCATTCCTATGTTTCAGTTCTGTAGCAAAATACAGCACCATTTTAATGTCACTGAGCATTATGGAAACTGCTATTTCATGCATTGAAACCGTAACCATAAAAATATTTTAACCTGTGTGACAATATTATTTCTTAATACAGTTTTAAAATAAAGTGGTTTACAACTTGCATATTATATGATTAATATGTGTACAATCATTCACAAACATGCATAATGCATGTTATTTTCATTCTCACTAGCTAATAATTTGGATCAATAATTCAAACTCATTTCACTCGTGTGTTTAATTAAATGACTGAAGTCTCCATGCATGTAGTCATATGACTGAATATGAGGACATCAGGGGATCAAATGCCTAACATGGATAATTGTACTAAAGCAGTGGTTCCCAAACCTGTGCAGGGAAAGCCCCTGGCAGGCCGGCCGATTTGTACAACCTATTCTAAAGGACAATACTTCACTCTCACAGATCTTGGGAGACAGGCCAGTACCAGCAACCACACACCAACAACATTAACCCAGGAACCTATCCTTGCAACAAAACACGTTGCCAACTCTGTCCACATATCTATTCAGGGGACACCATCATAGGGCCTAATCACATCAGCCACACTATCAGAGGCTCATTCACCTGCACATCTACCAATGTGATATACGCCATCATGTGCCAGCAATGCCCCTCTGTCATGTACATTGGCCAAACTGGACAGTCTCTACGTAAAAGAATAAATGGAGACAAATCAGACATCAAGAATTATAACATTCAGAAACCAGTCAGAGAACACTTCAATCTCTCTGGTCACTCGATTACAGACCTAAAAATCGCAATACTACAACAAGAAAAACTTTAAAAACAGACTCCAATGAGAAACTGCTGAATTGAAATTAATTTGCAAACTGGACACCATTAAATTAGTCTTGAATAAAGATTGGGAGTGGATGTGTCATTACACAAAGTAAAACTATTTCCCCATGCTTATTTCCCCCCTACTGTTACTCACACCTTCTTGTCAACTGTTGGAAATGAGCCATTCTGATTATCACTACAAAAGGTTTTTTTTTCTCCTGCTGATAATAGCTCACCTTAACTGATTACTCTCACTATGGTTGGTATGGCAACACCCATTTTTTCACATTCTCTCTGTGTGTATATATATATATATATATATATATATATATATATATATATATATATATCTCCCTGCTGTATTTTCCACTGCATGCATCCGATGAAGTGGGTTTTAGCCCATGAAAGCTTATACTCAGATACATTTGTTAGTCTCTAAGGTGCCACAAGTACTCCTCATTCTTTTTGCCTAATACAGACTAACACAGCTGCCACTCTGAAAATAGTTCAGGCACACACTTCTCTGATTGATTTAAATGTTGGAGATCTTTGTTTTGTTTTTATTTCCGGTCACTTTTTTTTAAGGTGATGCTGCAAGAGTAAGTTTTTAAGGAGCAACTGTAATGAGGATTAAAGCTGGTAAGGAATTTGTCAACTGTAGGGCTTTTCATCAGAAATGGCCAATTTGTCAAAACTGGATCTATTCACAGAAATGTGTCAGTCTTGACAAAACTTTTGTTCAGAAGATTTCTTAGGTCCATAATGGAATTTCTGGCACAAAACAGAGTTACAGACTCAGTCATATCATCCCAGATTAACCAATAGCCCAGTGGTTAGGGCACTAAGTGGTATATTGGAGACTCTGCTTTGCCTGATTCAGACCAGGGACTTGAACCTTGATTTCCCCAATTAGTAGGTGAATGCCTGAACCGCTGAGCTATGTGCTTTTCTGGGGTAGACATGGATGTCTCTCACTTTTCTGTGAACAATTTTGAAAGGTCTCATTTTTGCTTGAAAGGAAATGAGTAGTATTTTATTCTTTAATCATCCTGAGTAAGGGTATCAGAAGATGACCCATAATGACTAGCAGAGTGTCAAAGACTTAGCTATCTTGAAGCATTCCAAGACAACTCATAGGCTAGAAATAGATTCATTTAGAAAATTCAGATCTCTTTGCAGATAATCCATTAACAGAAAAAAAGACTAAATTCATCAAATATATTAATCCCTATTAATAGTCTACCCAGCTATGCAATCAGTTTTCCATAGTTTCTGTGTACATTTTCTAAATATAGTTTACACACACACACAATTTTTTTTTCAAAAATGAAAGTCATAACAGTGCTCATTACCTGCTTTGAAAGTTATTTAATCTAAAATGAGAGCAATAGCTAAATCTAATTGCTTTGTCTGTTTGGTTTATGGATGCTAATGAGTTCTCATTCTGGCATAAATGTGGTTAGAAATGCACCAGGTAAAGGAGCTTGATCTCCACAATAGTTAATGAAACTGAAATGATGAATAGATGAGATAGTGTTTCAGATCCAGGTTTGGAATCATACTCCCTCTTGGCAGAACACCTTATTAACTGGGGCTCATTATGACTGATACAGCATTGTACACCTCCTTTATCTAGAAATAAAGGTTATCAAAGATCAGAACATGAGTCTATGAGGTGTTTTCACAACACTTCAACATGTTTTTATTACAGACTATAATGCAGCAATCTATGTTGTGTAAGTACTAATATTACAATTATATTACCTGCATCTTACCTGTAGTTTTACTGTCAAAAGAAATTATACTAAGTAAAGCTTGGCTAATGGCACAACTAAAAGCAGTATTGAAAAATCAAAATGTGAGATTGCATAGGGCAACTATATCATTCATCTTTACTAATGCAACTTGCAGTATGTGCTCCAAAGATACCAACTAGAATGAACAACGGGAAAGAAACAAACAAGGAAAAGTGACGTACCAGGGAGAAAAACACGTATCTTACCACAATTTATTTGGTAATCAATAAAGAGCATAGACCTTACCCTATTTTAACAACTAATGAAACATTAGTTTAAAGTGCCCAGAGACAAAGAAATTTCAAATGCCACAAAAGGTTGCCAAGAAAATAAAGGTTTCTGCATTTATAAGATCACTCTCTGAAATACAGAGGTGGTTTTAAGGCAGTAATTCATTCAGGGGGTTCGGCTGACACCATAACTCTCAAAAGTTTAGAAATGTCAGGTGCATACAAGATGAATTATTGCCTTACAGGGATCTCTAATTATATGCTATAGATAAGTTAAATGAAAGAACGCCTCGATTAAGAATAAAAAGGTGTGATTAGTGCAGATTCTGAACTGTTTATGTGTCTATATACTGTACCAATCCTACACGCACACTTTTGAAGTATAAGAAAAATATTGTGATAAAGTGCATTGTTACATTTTAAATGGAAACTATTTTTGCAACTCTGCTTTTCAATAAATTGTTTCCCTCTAGGGTATTTTCTTGTGCTTGGTATATTATTGCAATTATGGTCCTAATGCTCAGTCACACTAAGGACATTTTTACATCACTCTAGCTGTATAAAAGGGCAGTGCATTTATTTACATCCAATTTAAGGATTTTTTTATGCTACAAGAATGGTATAAGCCTGCCTCAGTGTAAATGAGAATCAGGCCCCAGCTGCCAACCTTTGTGTCATACAGCAAGTTGTCAACATCAAGACCAACAGATCAGGTTGTGACTGTATAATATTTAAGAACAAAGAACAATTTGTAAAAGCAGTTTGGTTTCCAAGAGAAGCGCACAAACTGATCTGAAATCCTCAGAAAACTCCATATTCCCTAGAGCAGGTGTTCAGCCTATTAAACTACCAGCCAGAGATTTGGGGGCACAAGTCATGGCCTTAAGTGGTAAAATCTATGGGAAGGATCCTGGGAGAGAGAAACTCTGCGAGGTTCTGCACACAAAGGTTCCTCTGAATTCTCCCATTGGGGGCTGGATGTGGATTTGCCTGAGAGAATTGTCAAGAAGCCTGGAAATTTGCACATCCTCTGAGATCTGAGTGGATGTTTTGGAATCAGCCATTGGCCTGGGCCAATCATGTGAAGGTTTTATGTCTCACTGCTGGCCCCTATCCAGTAATCCATTTCTCCCGGGGAACTTCCGCTGCCCTGCAATCCCCTCCTGGAAAGGGGATTCCACAGTGTGGAGCAGGAGCTGCTGACAGGACAATACAGCTTGAGGCTGTATTTCCTTCTTTATAAAGTTTGCATACTGGGGGTGGGTTGGGGACAATACATATTCTGCCCAGGACCATCTACAACCCTTTCCCTTCACTGATCACTGGCTATCCAGGGTCAAAGGGAATATTGTGAAGGGATGGCTGATATCACTCTCTGAGGTATGGAAGAAGGAGATGCAAGCACCGAGTCCCCTCTGCCCTGTGGACATAGGGGGAATGTTCTCCTGTCTCACCAACTTTGTGAAATGACTTAGACTCAGTCTCCTTCCACATTCAATGCCCACAACTGGAAATTGTTTTTTCCAGGCTCCCCAAATTCCCCACCCCTAAAGAAAACAGAACTTGAGCTGATACAGTTTATGCTAGAAGTGAAAGGCAGTTAATCATAGAATATCAGGGTTGGAAGGGACCTCAGGAGGTCATCTAGTCCAACCCCCTGCTCAAAGCAGGCACAATCCCCAATTTTTGCCCCAGATCCCTAAATGGCCCCCTCAAGGATTAAACTCACAACCCTGGGTTTAGCAGGCCAATGCTCAAACCACTGAACTATCCCTCCCCCCCAAGACTTGGTTCTCTTCCTTCACTTGTGAAAGGCAAATTCCAGTTACCAGGTAAGTTTTATAGTAACCAGTTATCAGGTAAGTTTTATAGTAACTTCATTGATCACCATAAAAATTTTCCACAAAAAAACAAACAGTTCTCTAACATTGGTAACTGACGTACTACAATTTTCTCCTATGCTTAGAACAGGAAGTAACTGTGGATAACTGCATAGAGGCTGATTACAAAAGAGGATTTATTTTTAATAGTAACCAGTGCAGATGACTGACTATGCATGCTCACAAGGAGTGCTCCAGTTTGAGGCAACCCTAGTAAGAGAGGCTACTGTAAAAGTTGCAAAACCCCAGCCATTTATACCATTGTTATTTTAAAAGTCTGCTAAATTCCTCACGGAAACAAGTAAAGACATGAGCCCTGTGCTGCTAACTTTTTATAAGCTATGATCCTGTTACTGTAATTGACAAAGGGTTGCCAACTTTCTATTTGCAGAAAACTGAATGTGCTTGCCCTGCCCCCTACCCGCCCCATCTGAGGCACCATCCCTGCCCCACCCCTTCTCCTAGGCACTGCCCCCGCTCACTCCATCCCCCCTTCCTCTGTAACTCACTCTCCCCCACCCTCGCTCACTTGCTCATTTTCACTGGGCTGGGGCAGAGGTTTGTGGTGTGAGAGGGGATGAGGCCTCCAGCTGGCGGTGCAGGCTCTGGAGTGGGGCCAGAAATGAGGGGTTCAGGGTACGGGAGGGGGCTCGGGCTCCATCTGGGGGTGTGGGCTCTGGGGTGGGGCTGGAGATGAGGGGTTTGGTGTGCAGGAGGAGGCACTGGACTGGGGCACAGAGTTGGGGTGTGGGCTACAGGCGGCACTTACCTCAGGAGGCTCCCTGGAAGCTGCCGGCATTTCCCTCTGTCTCCTAGGCAGAGGCGCAGCCTGGCAGCTCAGTGCACTGTCCCTTCCTGCAGGCATTGCCCCTGCAGCTACCATTGGCCATGGTTCCTGACCAATGGGAGCTGTGGTAGGGAGCAGCATGCGGAGCACCGGTGGCCACCTCTAAGCCTAGGAGCCAGAGGGAGATGCCGGCAGTTTTCTGGGAGCCATGTGGAGCCAGGAAGGCACCCTCCCTGCCCCGCTGTGGGTGGCCAACTGGACTTTTAACAGCCCGGTCAGCGCTGTTTATTGGAGCCACCAGGGTCCCTTTTCAACTGGGCATTCCCTAAATTGATGCATATTGCAGGATCAGGGCCTTAGCTCTATCTTATCTGAAGTCATGCAGTGTGTCTGAGGATTGAGGCCTAAACTCTATTATCTAAAATCAATGGGACTTCATAGTGGTTCATTAGTCCCCAGTGGGCCATCAATTTGATGACTGGTGCTTTTAACTAGTACTTATTTACAAGCTAAACAGTTACTATAGCTATTATTTTCTTTGTTATTTTCTTTTATGTTGTTTGAGAGTGAGAAGATAAAGATATAGGGTCTGAGGACAATAATGTAATAGAAAGAGTAAAAGAGAGATGACTTTTTTTTTTAGACCTGTCTCTACCACATATTCTTCCACTCTCTCCTCCCACTTCCAAATCCTTCATTTTTAAAGAGGCAGAGCGAAATATTTCCAACACAGCTACAAACAGTAGAGGCAGGTTGAAATTCAAGCAACAGCAGCTGCTTTTCCTCGCACTAACCAGACCCATCAACTCAATCAAATTTTCTCAACTCAAGAAGGTTCAGCTTTGGAGTAATCCACCAACATTCTGCTCAACCGTATTCAAAATACTCATTAAAGTAATTTCCATGAGAGGGCTTCCGCTTATTTAGCCACCTATCAACCATAGGCTGTTGTCGCTCTGAGTCAGCCTCAGCCACTGTGCTGACTCATATTACTAATACTAGATCATAGAATCATAGAATATCAGGGTTGGAAGGGACCCCAGAAGGTCATCTAGTCCAACCCCCTGCTCGAAGCAGGACCAATTCCCAGTTAAATCATCCCAGCCAGGGCTTTGTCAAGCCTGACCTTAAAAACCTCTAAGGAAGGAGATTCCACCACCTCCCTAGGTAACGCATTCCAGTGTTTCACCACCCTCCTAGTGAAAAAGTTTTTCCTAATATCCAACCTAAACCTCCCCCACTGCAACTTGAGACCATTACTCCTTGTCCTGTCCTCTTCTACCACTGAGAATAGTCTAAAACCATCCTCTCTGGAACCACCTCTCAGGTAGTTGAAAGCAGCTATCAAATCCCCCCTCATTCTTCTCTTCTGCAGACTAAACAATCCCAGTTCCCTCAGCCTCTCCTCATAAGTCATGTGTTCCAGACCCCTAATCATTTTTGTTGCCCTTCGCTGGAATCTCTCCAATTTATCCACATCCTTCTTGTAGTGTGGGGCCCAAAACTGGACACAGTACTCCAGATGAGGCCTCACCAATGTCGAATAGAGGGGGATGATCACGTCCCTCGATCTGCTCGCTATGCCCCTATTTATACATCCCAAAATGCCATTGGCCTTCTTGGCAACAAGGGCACACTGCTGACTCATATCCAGCTTCTCGTCCACTGTCACCGCTAGGTCCTTTTCCGCAGAACTGCTGCCTAGCCATTCGGTCCCTAGTCTGTAGCTGTGCATTGGGTTCTTCCATCCTAAGTGCAGGACCCTGCACTTATCCTTATTGAACCTCATCAGATTTCTTTTGGCCCAATCCTCCAATTTGTCTAGGTCCCTCTGTATCCTATCCCTGCCCTCCAGCATATCTACCACTCCTCCTAGTTTAGTATCATCTGCAAATTTGCTGAGAGTGCAATCCAGACCATCCTCCAGATCATTTATGAAGATATTGAACAAAACCGGCCCCAGGACCGACCCCTGGGGCACTCCACTTGACACCGGCTGCCAACTAGACATGGAGCCGTTGATCACTACCCGTTGAGCCCGACAATCTAGCCAACTTTCTACCCACCTTATAGTGCATTGCTACCATCACAAGCACAGATTGGGTAAGTCAAGGGGCAAAGTTGCAGAAGGAAAACATTCCTATTGTGACATTGAAAATGACCTGAGTCATGTTGATAATTTGATGATTACATATTGTGTGTTGTAGAAGATCCTTCAGAATTCAGACCTTAAACAGGAACAGATGGAAAATTATAATGGCAGCGGACAATTTTTATTTGTTCTTGATAAATTTCTTTAAAGCTAGTTAATCTTTCCCCTCCCCCCCAATGATTAATAGTAATGGACATTGGCCAAAATTTCCAAACCATACTTAATAAAGTTAGGTTCCTAAATCCCTACTTAGGAAGGCCTCATTTTCAGAGGTGGTATATATATACATGCAGCTCATATTGAATTCAGTGAGAATTATGAGTGCTCAGGCCTCTGAAAATAAGGCCATATTTATTTTGATGCCTAAACACAGATTTAATCTTGCTTCTCTTCTGACACCCAAGTGTTAAACCATTGGGTGCAACATATTTAAAACTCCTGAATGATAGCCTCCTAAATAAAGCTAAACAGAATTAAAAAGTGAATTTTTCAGGGCTCTCGATGCTGATATTGAAAACAGAAAATATGGCATTTTATAGTTATTTATTTGATTTCTAATGGGAGTGGCTCAGCTGTTTATGTTCATTTTAAAACTTATTTATTTGATTTTATTTTTGTAATACAATCTTTCATTCGATGATGGAAAAAGGAGATGGTCTAGTCTCTGGGAATTTTTTCAAATGTATTTGAAGTTGAACTTACTGTTTAATAAAAGAGTAGGGCTGAAAACACAGGAAATTCAAATTTGTTTTCTAGGTGCATGGGCAGTGGCTATTCTCCCAATGTTCTTAAGATAATTCCATCTCCATATCCATTCACTGCTGGGTCTCTGTTGAATGCTGGTGCCAATTAGTAATAATTATTTTTATCAGTCTCTGGGTGGATTTTCTTTTGGTCCTTTGCATGTCAGTTTTCAACAAAAAAAGTAATGAGTAATTAATATCAAGCAAGTGAAATTGCCACCTTCCCAGATAGCAGCTGTCTCTCACACACTCCTGAACCACTATTTGAGTTTTGGAGAATATTACCACTTAACATCTTCCTCCCACAATATTAAGTATCTTTGAGTATGACTCTTGCTCCAACCTACATACTCTCCTACTTCCATGCCAAATATGAAAAATATTATATCCTTCCAAAAAATGCTAAAACAGAATAAAAATACCTTACAAGCAATTTCTAATAACCTGTTACTGGTAAAGGCACTCATGAAAAGATACAGAGTTTGCAAAATAAACTGAAACTGGTCATCATTCTGCAGTCTACCCCTATAGATATTATTGCCTAGGAGATATCTGTTTGTGAGTGGCATAGAGCAGCAAAAATATGTGTTCTGAATGCTGCTCTAACTCCACCATCCATTTTAATTCCCTAGATGCACACATTTTATATATTATGGCCTAGATTATTAGTTGCACTGAATTTTCGTTCTGGTTCATTGATTTATCAGCTCAACCCCAAACATGGAGCAGGTTAGAGCAGCCTGTGGGCTTTTCTAGCATATATCAACTAGTAGCAATCCCCAGGGGACAGACAACCATCTATGAGTAGAAAGAAATTCAACATGCTCCGGTCATGCCTCTTCCCCAACATGGGGTGCTGCTATCATAGACTTTGTGGGATAAATCTCATGAATGCAATATTGGTGTAGAGCAGTGGTTCTCAAAGCTGGTTCGCCACTTGTTCAGGGAAAGTCCCTGGTGTGCCGGATTGGTTTGTTTACCCACTGTGTCCACAGGTTCTGCCGATCGCAGCTCCCACTGGCTGTGGTTTGCCGCTCCAGGCCAATGGGGGCTGCAGGAAGGGCAGCCAGCACGTCCCTTGGCCTGTGCCACTTCCTGCAGCCCCCATTGGCCTGGAGCAGCATAATGGGGGCTTTGAGAACCACTGGTGTAGAGGGTTATAGCTGGTTCAGGTAGGACAGTCAGGGAAAAACAAAACAGAGGAGGTGTTGCATTACGTATCAGGAATGTACACACTTGTTCAGAGATGCAGAAAGAGATGAAAGGCAGACCAGTTGAAAGTCTCTGTATGAAGCTAAAAGGGGGGAAATAGGGGCAACATCATGGTAGAGGGTCTACAGTAAACCACCAAATCAGGAAAAAGAGATGGATGAAGCATTTCTAGAACAAATAACATACATATACAAAACACAAAACCTGGTAACAATGAGGGATTTTAACTGCAGTTGGAAAAGTAAAACTAAATGGCAAAGCACGAAATGTCCAGTAAGTTCTTGGAATGTGTTTTGCACAACTTTTTTGTTTCAGAAGGTGGAGGAAGTAACCGGGGAATCACCATTTTAGACTTCATTCTGATGAATAGGAAGAAATTGGTAGCAAATCTGAAAGTGGAGTGCAATTTGGGTGAAAGTCATCATGAAATGATAGATGATATGATTTTAAAGAAAGGAAGGAGTTAGTGCAGTGGAATAGGACAGTGGACTTCAAAAAAGCAGATTTCAACAAATTCAGAAAATGGATAGATAAAATTTCCTGGGAAGAAAAGCTAAAGGGAAGAGTTCAGGAAAGCTGGCTGTTTGTCAAAGAGACAATATTAAAGGCACAAAAGCAAACCATCAATACAAGTTGCAGTGGGGGAGGTTTAGATTGGATATTAGGAAAAACTTTTTCACTAAGAGGGTGGTGAAACACTGGAATGCGTTACCTAGGGAGGTGGTAGAATCTCCTTCCTTAGAGGTTTTTAAGGTCAGTCTTGACAAAGCCCTGGCTGGGATGATTTAACTGGGAATTGGTCCTGCTTTGAGCAGGGGGTTGGACTAGATGACCTTCTGGGGTCCCTTCCAACCCTGATATTCTATGATTCTATGATTCTATGATTCTATGATTGAATACGAAGGAAAGAAAAGAAAAATATTAAAAGACCAATGTCGCTCCATCAGGAACTCTTTAACAACCGAAACATGGAAAAAACTGTTAAGGATGAATACAAAAGAATAGCACAAGAATGTAGGGGCAAAACCAGAAAGGATTGGCACTAAATAAGTTACTTCTTGCAAGAGACATAAAAGACAACAATAAATTCTATAAATGCATTAGGGAGTTCTATAAATGCAATAGAAATATGAAGGAAAGTAAATCATCTACTTAGCTCAGAAAGAGAGCTAATAACTGATGTCATCAAGATAGTTGAAGTGTTTAATGCCTATTTTGATTTAGTTTTCATTATAAAGGTTAATGGTGACCAGACACTCAACATAATTAATATTAAAAACAAGAGGGAAGGAATGTATGCTAAAAATAGGAAAAAACAAGTGGAAGAATATTTAGATAAGATAGATGTATTCCAGTCGGCAGGTCCTGATAAGATTCATCGTAGGGTGCTTAAGTAGCTACTTGAAGGAATTCCAGAACCATTAGCAATTAATTATCTTTGAGAACTCATGAAGGATGGGTGAGGTAAACATATCTTAATTTTAGTAAGGCTTTTGATAGTTCCACAAGACATTCTCATAAGCAAATTAGGAAAATGTGTCCTAGATTAAATTACTGGTGCAAAACTGGTTTCAGAGTAACAGCCGTGTTAGTCTGTATTCACAAAAAGAAAAGGAGTACTTGTGGCATCTTAGAGACTAACCAATTTATTTGAGCATAAACTTTCGTGAGCTACAGCTCACTTCATCGGATGCATACTGTGGAAACTGCAGAAGACATTATATACACAGAGACCATATATACCTCCTCCCACCCCACTCTCCTGCTGGTAATAGCTTATCTAAAGTGATCACTCTCCTTACAATGTGTATGATAATCAAGGCGGGCCATTTCCAGCACAAATCCAGGTTCTTACCCCCCCCCTCCAAAAACCACACACACAAACTCACTCTCCTGCTGGTAATAGCTTATCCAAAGTGACCACTCTCCTTACAATGTGTATGAAAATCAAGGTGGGCCATTTCCAGCACAAATCCAGGTTTTCTCACCCCGCCCCCCAAACACACACACACACACAAACTCACTCTCCTGCTGGTAATAGCTTATCCAAAGTGACCACTCTCCCTACAATGTGTATGATAATCAAGGTGGGCCATTTCCAGCATAAATCCAAGTTTAACCAGAACGTCTGGGGGGGGGGTAGGAAAAAACAAGGGGAAATATCCCCCCTCCCCAGACATTCTGGTTAAACTTGGATTTATGCTGGAAATGGCCCACCTTGATTATCATGCACATTGTAAGGAGAGTGGTCACTTTGGATGGGCTATTACCAGCAGGAGAGTGAGTTTGTGTGTAGGGGGCGGAGGGTGAGAAAACCTGGATTTGTGCTGGAAATGGCCCAACTTGATTATCATACACATTGTAAGGAGAGTGATCACTTTAGATAAGCTATTACCAGCAGGAGAGTGGGGTGGGAGGAGGTATTGTTTCATGGTCTCCGTGTATATAATGTCTTCTGCAGTTTCCACAGTATGCATCCGATGAAGTGAGCTGTAGCTCACGAAAGCTTATGCTCAAATAAATTGGTTAGTCTAAGGTGCCACAAGTACTTCTTTTCTTGTTGCAAAACTGTTTGAAAGACCATACTCAGAGTAGTTATCAATGGTTCATTTTCAAACTGGGAGAACATATCTGGTGGGGTCTCACTGGGGTCTGTCCTGAGTCCAGTGCTATTCAATATTTTCATTAAAGAACTGGATAATGGTGTGAAGAGTATGCTTATAAAATTTGTGGACAACACCAAGCTCTGAGGGCTTGCAAGCACTTTGGAGGACAGGATTAGAATTCAAAACAACTTTGGCAAATTGGAGAACTGGTCTGAAATCAACAAGATGAAATTCCGTAGAGATGTGTAAAGTACTACACATAGGAAGGAAGAGTCAAATGCAAAACTACAAAATGGGGAATAACAGCCTAGAGTTGTAGTACTGCTGAAAAGTATCTGGGAGCTACGGTAGATGACAAATTAAATATGAGTAAACAATGTGATGCAGTTGCAAAACAGACAAAATATTTCTGGGATGTATTAACAAGACTGTCGTATGTAAGACATGGAAGGTAACTGTCCCCTATGAGGCCAAAGCTGGAGTACTGTGTCCAGTTCTGGTTGCTACACTTCAAGAAAGATGCAGACAAACTGGAGAGAATCCAGAGGAGAACAACAACAACTTTAAAAACTGGGCACATTTGGTCTTGATAAAAGACTGCTATTAGGGGGCCTTTATAATAGTTTTCAAAATGTTAAGGGCTGTTATTAAGAGTACTGTGATCAATTGCTCTCCATGTTCACTGAAAATAGGGCAAGTAGTAATGGGCTTAATCTTCAGCAAGGGAGATTTGGGCTAGATAATAGGAAAAACTTTCTAACTATAAGGATAGTTAAGCACTGGAATAGGCTTCCGTGATGCTTTGGAGTTCATCTCAGACCATAAGTTGTTGTGTATCCTCCTGGCCTGTAATCCTGGGTGTCTCTGTGCTGTGCTGCCTTGGTTCAGATCCCTGACAGCAGCAGCATGCTCACAACACAATAGCCTCCACAAGCATGGGTTACTTCTTGCAGAGTGACCTCCAACAACCTTCCAGTCCCACACTTCCTCCAAACCATCTGTCCAGTAGTGTCCAACCCTGTCACTTAACACTTCCAGTAATGATTAAATTCACAGCTCCCTTAAAGCAGCTCATTACCTTAACTTACACTCTAGTTTAATCAAGCACTGAATTGGTGTATAGTAAAAGTAAATGAAAAGTCATAGGATTAACTGATTCCAAGTATAAGAAATAAAAGATAGCAAGGGCTACCAATAAACAAAAGTATAAATACATTTCTAAGCCCTGGTCTACACTACAAGTTTAGGTCGAATTTAGTAGCGTTAGATTGATTTAACCCAGCTCCCATCCATACAACGAAGCCATTTACTTAGACTTAAAGGGCTCTTAAAATCGATTTCTGTACTCCTCCTCCGACGAGGGGATTAGTGTTGAAATCGACCTTGCCGGGTCAAATTTGAGGTAGTGTGGTCACAATTAGATGGTATTGGCCTCCAGGGGTTATCCCAGAGTGCTCCATTGTGACCGCTCTGGATAGAATTCTCAACTCAGTTACACTGGCCAGGTAGACAGGAAAAGACCCGCAAACTTTTGAATCTCATTTCCTTTTTGGCCAGTGTGGCAAGCTGCAGGTGAGTGCAGATCTCATCAGCAGAGGTGACCATGATGGAGTCCCAGAATCGCAAAAGAGCTCCAGCATGGACCGAACAGGAGGTACAGGATCTGATCGCTGTGTGGGGAGACGAATCCATGCTATCAGAACTCCATTCCAAAAGATGAAATGCCCAAACATTTGAAAAAAATCTCCAAGGGCAGGAAGGATGGAGGCTATAACAGGGACCCGCAGCAGTGCTGCATGAAACTTAAGGTGCTCAGGCAAGCCTACCAAAAAACCAGAGAGGCAAACACCCGCTTGGGGTCAGAGCCCCAGACACGCTGCTTCTATGATGAGCTGCATGCCATTCTCGGGGGTGCAGCCACCACTACCCCACCCCTGTACTTTGACTCCATCAACGGATTATCACGCAACACAGATGCACATTTTGGGGATGAGGAAGATGAGGAGGAGGAGGTTGAAAATAGCGCACAGCAAGCAAGCGGAGAAACCATTTTCCCTGAGAGCCAGGAACTGTTTCTCACCCTGGACCTGGAGCCAGTACCCCCCGAACCTACCCCAGGTGGGCTCCCGGGCTCCACCAGGCAGAGAAGGCACCTCTGGTGAATGTACCTTTGTAAATATAATACATGGTTTAAAAGCAAGCGTGTTTAATGATTAATTTGCAGCCAGTACAGCTACTGGAGAAGTCTGTTAAAGTGTCTGGGGATGGAGCGGAAATCTCCAGGGACATCTCCATAAAGCTCTCCTGGATGTACTCCCAAAGCCTTTGCAAAAGGTGTCTGGGGAGGGCAGCTTTATTCCGTCCTCCATGGTAGGACACTACCACACCAAGCCAGTAGCACGTAGTCTGGAGTCATTGCATAACAAAGCATGGTAGCGTATGGTCCCGGTGTTTGCTGGCATTCAAGCAACATCCGTTCTTTATCGCTCTGTGTTATCTTCAGGAGAGTGATATCATTCATAGATTCATAGATAATAAGGTCAGAAGGGACCATTATGATCATCTAGTCTGACCTCCTGCACAACGCAGGCCACAGAATTTCACCCATCCACTCCTGCGAAAAACCTCTCACCTATGTCTGAGCTATTGAAGTCCTCAAATCGTGGTTTAAAGACTTCAAGGAGCAGAGAATCCTCCAGCAAGTGACCCATGCCCCATGCTACAGAGGAAGGTGAAAAACCTCCAGGGCCTCCTCCAATCTGCCCTGGAGGAAAATTCCTTCCCGACCCCAAATATGGCGATCAGCTAAACCCTGAGCATATGGGCAAGATTCATCAGCCAGATACCCAGGAAAGAATTTTTTGTAGTAACTCAGATCCTACCCCATCTAACATCCCATCACAGGCCATTAGGCCTATTTACCATGAATATTTAAAGATCAATTAATTACCAAAATTATGTTATCCCATCATACCATCTCCTCCACAAACTTATCGAGTTTAATCTTAAAGCCAGATAGATCTTTTGCCCCCACTGCTTCCCTTGGAAGGCTATTCCAAAACTTCACTCCTCTGATGGTTAGAGATCTTCGTCTAATTTCAAGTCTAAACTTCCCAATGACCAGTTTATATCCATTTGTTCTTGTGTCCACATTGGTACTGAGCTTAAATAATTCCTCCCTCTCCGGTATTTATCCCTCTGATATACTTATAGAGAGCAATCATATCTCCCCTCAACTTTCTTTTAGTTAGGCTAAACAAGCCAAGTTCCTTGAGTCTCCTTTCATAAGACAAGTTTTCCATTCCTCGGATCATCCTAGTAGCCCTTTTCTGTACCTGTTCCAGTTTGAATTCATCCTTCTTAAACATGGGACACGAGAACTGCACACAGTATTCCAGGTGAGGTCTCACCAGTGCCTTGTATAATGGTACTAAATCCTCCTTATCTCTACTGGAAATACCTCGCCTGATGCATCCCAAGACCACATTAGCTTTTTTCACGGCCATATCACATTCATGGTCAATTTGTTAGTCTCTAAGGTGCCACAAGTCCTCCTTTTCTTTTTGCGAATACAGACTAACACAGCTGCTATTCTGAAACCTGGTTGAAATAGGGTACTTTTATTAAGGGGACATTCAGAGGTGACCGTTCCTGCTGGGCTGTTTGCCTGTGGCTTAACAGAAAACTTCCCCGCTGTTAGCCACGTGGTGGGGGGATGGGTGAACCGATCATCCCAGAGAATTGGGTGGGTGTGAGTGTGTGTGTGTGTGGGGGTAGTTGGGTTTTTGCTGCATGTTAACCTGAAAACTGCAGCCCCTCCTTTTAAATTGCCAGCCCATTTTAAATGGCCAGCCCAAAGGCTGTTTGGTATGGGAAATGAGGGCGCTACTGTTTGAAACCATTCCCACATGTTATGAAGGCTAAAGAAGCCAAAAGATTGTGGCTTACCATGGCTGCCTGCAAGCCAAATTATGTTGCCCGCTGGCCCTGCGTGTGTGATCTCTCACACCAAACCAGCAGACCCTCAATATAAGAGGCAAAGTGCGACCTTGTACCGAATGCACATGTGCTATGTAATGTTAACAGCAAGGTTCACCCTGAAAGAGTCTACCCATTGTTCTCTAAATGTGTCTTTTAACTACTACTCTCCCTTTTTATTTTCCTCCCACAGCTGCAAATGGTTCTGCGCTCACACTATCATCTCCTTCCCAGAGGCTAGCGAAGATTAGAAGGCAAAAAAAAGCACTCATGATGAAATGTTCTCTTTCATGAGCTCATGCAGTCCTCTCACACTGAAAGACCCCAGCAGAATGCATGGAGGCAAACAATGTTAGAGTCCAGGGAAGCACAATATGAATGCGAGGACAGGTGGTGGGTTGAAGATGATAGGTGGCATCAGCTTGCTGACAGAAGGCAGGAGTCAATGCTGAGGCTACTGAAGGATCAAACTGATATGCTCTGGCGTATGGTTGAGGTGCAGGAAAGGCAGCATGAGCACAGATCACTGCTACAGCCCCTGTGTAACCAACCGCCCTCCTCCCCAAGTTCCATAGCCTCCTCACCCAGACACCCAAGAACGCGGGGGGAGGAGGGGGACCCTCCGGGCACCCAACCACTCCACCCCAGAGGACTGCGCAAGCAACAGAAAGCTGACATTCAATAAGTTTTAAAGTGCAGTGTGGCCTTGTCCTTCCCTCCTCCCCACCCCTCCCGGGCTACATTGACAGTTAACCCCCTATTTGTGTGATGAATTAATAAAGAATGCATGAATTTGAAGCAACAATGACTTTATTGCCTCTGCAAGCAGTGATCAAAGGGGAGGGGAGGGTGATTAGCTTACAGGGAAGTAGAGTGAACCCAGGGGTGGGGGTTTTCATCAAGGAGAAACAAACAGAACTTTCACACCATAGCTAGGCCAGTCATGAAACTGGTTTTCAAAGCTTCTCTGATGCGCACCGTGCTCTCCTGTACTCTTCCCAGACATGATGCGCCCTGGTGTCTGGCTGCATGTAATCAGCAGCCAGACGATTTGCCTCAACCTCCCACCCCACCATAAACTTCTCCCCCTTACTCTCACAGATATTGTGGAGCGCACAACAAACAGTAATAACAATGGGAATATTGGTTTCGCTGGGGTCTGAGTCAGTAAAATGCGCCAGGGCTCTTTTGAACGTCCAAATGCACATTCTACCACCATTCTGCACTTGCTCAGCCTATAGTTGAACAGCTCCTGACTACTGTCCAGGCTGCCTGTGTATGGCTTCATGAGCCAAGGCATTAAGGGGTAGGCTGGGGCCCCAAGGATAATTATAAGCATTTCAACATCCCCAATAGTTATTTTCTGGTGTGGGAAGAAAGTCCTTTCCTGCAGCTTTTGAAACAGACCAGAGTTCCTGAAGATGCGAGCGTCATGTACCTTTCCTGGCCATCCCACGTTGATGCTGGTGAAACATCCCTTGTGATCCACCAGTGCTTGCACCACCATTGAAAAGTACCCCTTGCGGTTTATGTACTCGCTGCCTTGGTGCTCTGGTGCCAAGATAGGGATATGGGTTCCGTCTATGGCCCCACCACAGTTAGGGAATCCCATTGAAGCAAAGCCATCCACTGTGACCTGCACATTTCCCAAAGTAACTACCCTTGATAGCAGCAGCTCAGTGGTTGCATTGGCTACTTGGATCACAGCAGGCCCCACAGTAAATTTGCCCACTCCAAATTGATTCCCGACTGACTGGTAGCTGTCTGGCATTGCAAGCTTCCACAGGGCTATTGCCACTCACTTGTGAACTGTGAGGGCTGCTCTCAACTTGGTATTCTGGCTCTTCAGGGCAGGGGAAAGCAAGTCACAAAGTTCCATGAAAGTGCCCTTACGCATGAAAAAGTTTCGCAGCCATTGGGAATCGTCCCAGACCTGCAACACTATGCGGTCCCACCAGTCTGTGCTTGTTTCCCGGGCCCAGAATCTGCATTCCATGGCATGAACCTGCCCCATTACCACCATGATGTCCACATTGCTGGGGCCCGTACTTTGAGAGAAGTCTGTGTCCATGTCCTCATCACTCTCCTCACCGCGCTGCCGTTGCCTACTCTCCTGCTTTTGCAGGTTCTGGTTCTGCATATACTGCTGGATAATGCGCATGGTGTTCAGAATGGACATAATTGCTGCGGTGATCTGAGCGGGCTCCATGCTTGCTGTGGTATGGCGTCTGCAGGAGAGCAGAGTGGCAGTGGAAGCGGTGGGTGGATGACAATGCTGACAGCAATATGGCGCCCACACAGAAAAAGGCATGAAATGATTGTCGGCCACTGCTTTGATGGAGGGAGGGGGTAAGCAAGGGATAGGCTGGCAGCAGACAGTGCAGTACAACTACTAGCTTTCATCATCTCCTGGATGCTTGCGGTGCTGCTGGCTGGGAGAGCTGACTGACCCCCTCAAGGATGGAGCTCACAACCCTGGGTTTAGCAGGCCAATGCTCAAACCACTGAGCTAGCCCTCTGCCAATATTCCAGGCAGGACTCAATCTCCATTAGACAAAACTGAAAGAAGAGAATGACCTGAGTCATTCCCATTTATGTCCAGGTGCCCCTGACAGACCTCACTGAGGCCCGACAAGAGCACCCAGGAGACGACGAGGACGGCTACCAGTCGTAATGCACCATCTGCTGCCACAAGGCAATGAGCTGCTGCTGTGTAGCAATGCAGTCCCCACATCTGCTAGCACCCAGACGTACGGTGACGGTAGCTGAGCGGGCTCCATGCTTACCGTGGTATGGCATCTGCATGGGTAACCCAGGAAAAAAGGCGTGAAATGATTGTCTGCCGTTGCTTTCATGGAGGGGGGGTGGGGGGGCCTGACGACATGTATGCAGAACCATCCGCAACAATGTGTTTTGCCCCATCAGGCATTGGGATCTCAACCCAGAATTCCAATGGGCTGCGGAGACTGCGGGAACTGTTGGGTAGCTACCCACAATGCAACAGTCTGGAAGTCAATGCTAGCCTCGGAACTGTGGATGCACTCCGCCGAGTTAATGGTCTTAAGAGGGGACACTCACAATCGACTGTATAAAATTAATTTCTAAAAAGCGACTTCTATCTAATTCCGTAGTGTAGACATAGCCTTCTAAAACTTGATTTAAACTAGAGTCTCTTGTTCAAAGAAGTGTTTCTCTCCAAATCTCTTTTCCAGCATGGCTGAGCAGACTCTTTGGCCAGAATCCTTCACAAAGCTCAAAGTGTTTGGCTTCTTTGTCTCTTTAGGCGAAGGATGCTAAGATGGCAAGTTGAAGCTGGCAGAACCACATTTCTTTGCCACATTTCTTAATCCAGGTTTGGATTAGGTACTGCTTACCAAATCCATTTTAAGAACATATTTCTGGCACATAGCTATTAAGTCCTTTGTGGGCCTACCTTACATACATCACACAAAGATATTAATGATCCATAAGTTATTAATTTCAGTGATATTTACATGCCACCTTTTGGTATATATCATGATAACTGTGTGCCCACTGGCATTGGGGTGCACTTAGGGTCACAGTTTCCAAAGGAGGTTGCAGAATCCCAGGCACTGTAGGTTTTTAAGAATGGGCTAGACAAACTCCTGTCAGGGATGATTTAAGTTTACTGGATGCTGCAATGCAGGGGTCTGGACGAGGCCGCTCAAATGCCATTCTAGCCGTACATTTCTATTCTATTTCCATTTCCTGTGGGTTGACAGACCAATGTTAGGGACATGACTGTGATTTTATATTTAGGTATAGCTCTTGTGATTGTAGTTGTAGAGCTATTTAATAAGCTAGGCATCATTCACTAAAAAAGAAAAGAAAAAAACCCACACAGAGAAGGTCAGATTAATTAAAGATTATGAGGGAATAAACCAAGGATGGTGAGTTCTGCTGAATTTTAGAGGAACTGGATTAGGAACTCTAGCACATTTCTAAAGCATCTCTGTCTCTCCTGTGTTCATACCAACAAGACATTCTGAGGACCAAATTTCAAACGTGTATCAAACCTACAACTGGACTCATAAATCCATATTTAGGCACGTCAGCCAGCATTTACATATCTGTATATAGATTTTGAAGCCTAAATTAAGGTACTTATGTTTCAAAATTTAGCTCTGTGTGGTGGTAAAGTAACTCACATTAATCGATTTCTTCAGCTATTTCATTAGTTCCACCATATGTCAGGTAGGTTTTTATTTTAGATCTTCTTGCCCATTTTTTCTCATAAAATGTTGCCTCAATCCTTTCCCCCATGTATAAAGCTGGATTTTTAATTATTTAAATTATTGTTCTTAAGGAGTTTTGTTTCATTTGGGCTATTTATAATTTAAATGTATTAAGATAAATACTTTCCAATTAACTACGTAACAGCAATTTTTAGATTCCATAATTAGCAGCTTAGCAGTTATTCCTGACAGCAATTGTACTGTATGCACACAGGAGCAAATTAGCAAGACACTTAAACCTTGCCGAGTAAAGAAACTCAAGCAATATTTAGCAGTGGATACAGTAGGTTAACCTGCATCCATGATATATACTTCCTGATTATTTAGCATTTCAGAACAAAATGAACACGAAACAAGATTATGAAACTTCTATGTGAAAAATGTGTTTGTGAAGGACACGGTTTATCACCTCCGCTAGACAGGATAAGGGCATGATTTTAATCTCACACCAATGTAAATCAGGAGTAATTTAACTTCAGTGGACTGGATTCTTTTCTCATTTATGCTTAACTTATACCAATGTTGCAGAGAGATCATAATCATGCCCTTGGTTTGAGAAAGAATGAATTTAGTTAAGAATTTGCCCCCTGTGACCTCCTAATCTGTCTGCCGGATCTCTTTATATCTAACCTCTCTCATCACAACATTCATCTCTCTACCCACAAAGTGATATCTCTGGTTTAGCTTTTTCATGTTGTTCCCTCTCTCTTTCCCTTCAGAAAACTGTTAATAACACATAAGTATCAAAAAATGTGGGTAAGTGACAAGGACACATCAAAATGCCAACTGACTATTGTGCTCTCTCCAACTAACAACATTTTGTATTAGTAGTATGTGACCTTGTTTGAAAGAAGGGATCCGTTAAATAAAAGCTCACACTGATCCCTCTGCTTCTGCATGTGGAGAAGATGTGTATATTTTATGTATAACATTACTTATCACACCACAAATGTGCATAGCATTTTATGGTACAGATAAAGATAGATTTCCTGCCACAGTCTAAATTGAAATGGGAACAGATAAAATGTAACACAGGGAGGGGTGGCAGAGGATATGTCATGTGATTATGCGGTCACTTGGAATGCTAGTACCTGTGTGCGTATTTGTGTGTAAACGTGTAGTTTATGTTTATGTAATATAAAACACCCATTGTACCACAGACATTTAGTTTCACACAATACGAATATGTAACAATGCATGACAAACAGAAATATATTAAAATAAATTCAGGATTTTAGCCCATTCCACTTTTGCATATTGTTACATGTCCTGGTTATAACTGGAAGTGTCAAAATACTCCAAAACAGCCTCTCTTCCTGTATATCCTACCCCGTCAGAAAGGTGGAGTACCAAAAATTTCACAAGAAGCTTATTTCAGGGAGAGTTCCAGGCCAATTTTGAAGACCTAGGAAATATGGATGATTTGGCTGCTTTGGGGTCCTTTTATGTTCCACAGTGAACATCAAACCTTGTAAAGTTCACAACATAATTCAGGTGATAAAAAAACATGAAGCCAGAGACAATCTTGCCAGCTTCTCTCAAACCACTTGACATTGTACAACACCACTGGGAAAACAGTAAATTCAAATATACGGACTATAAAAGACATATAGTGGACTCATCACAACTCAAATCAAGTAGATCAGGCCAGGCCTACAAAGACAGCCGGATGTGATATTGGTTATTTATTAGATGACAATACTTCTCCTGAGTCAGGACTGACCCATGCCTCAATTTACTGTTGGGGGCTCTTGACTTTCAGATTAAACCAAAGTACGACAAATTTTGTCTCACATTCTTCATATTTAGCTTCCTCATGAAATTTCAGTTGCATGTTGCATATCGTATTGTTCTTTACCTCTTCTCGTAATGTCTGCTGTTAAGTATTTGCTGTGTTTCACCCTAGAGGTGGGTGAAGTGGCTTCTTTAAGTCTTATGCTTACCTCTGAAAGGTATTGTGAGGATTACTTATTGCTTTGAAGACTGGGACTTTTAAGGTTCTTTTACAGATATAAATAAAGTGGCATGGAGAATTGCAAAGTATTATTATTATACAGTTATATACCTTGTCTATAGAAGCACCTGAGAATATTTTTGTGATGCTGGCAGACCAGATGTCAGCTCTTCCACAAATTGCAGGCATTAGCTAAGAGCTAACAAACTCATAGATGGAGAACAGACCAGTTCACCTGTATGTTAGCTTTCCGCAAAAGAGGTATTTGTTTTCTAAACATTTATTTAGTGTTTAGACTCTGTGAAATGCTTGTTTGTTGCTGCATGCATTAATCTCACTTGTAATGTCTGTAGTTCATACTGTAAGAAAATATATAAGTTTTGCTTTTAACTTTGAAACTGTTTGCTCTGAACTTGTGAACCCAGGCACTGGAATCATCCTCCCTGCGGATCCAGAAGGACATTCAAAATCACATGGGCCAACCAGGAATATCACAATACCAAGGATTGGTTAATGGTCCTATCCCACTTGGGAAATGCTACATGCAAGGAAGTTCCTCCTGTGGACTTGGAAGCGGAATGAAGGACAAAGTGACAGGAACATTTTCTCTTTTTAGCTATTTGAACTCTGACAGGGTGTGATGGTTTACGCTCCTAGGGTCAGGGCAGCATGGCCTAGCAGCCAAAGTCTATGGAGCGGCCGTTAGGTGCAGGGCAGAGCGGCCTAATGGCCCAAGTTCAATGGGGGTGGAGCACCCATCAAGGGGTGTGGCAGCCCCAGTAGTGGGGCCCGAGCCCACCTTACTCCACCAGGCCCCAACCTAGGGCCCTAACAGTGGCGTAGCACTTTGCCACTGACTCAGCGGGGGGTCCTACCAAAACACGCTGAGGTTTCCCGGGTGGGAGCCACCACTCCGTCACCCTTCCTGGGTCACTTCCTACCAGTCTCTGCGCTGGGGTCTCCCATGCGCCTTCGGATTCTCAGTGGACAGTTGGGCCGGCCTCCTCCTTTGGCTCCTCCAGTCGCTGGGGTTCAAGTGGGCCCAGGGAGGCTCTGATTCCCAGTGCAGTCAGGGGCTGTGGCCGGCCCTCTGCAGGAGCTTCCCAGACAGGTCCTTCCCCTGCGGCTGCCCACCCCAAATGAGCTGGGTTTACTCCCTTTATACTGCTAGAGCATTTGGAGCCTGCCCAGTCCCGCGAGGGAGGCGGGACTTCCGTTGTCAATAATATGGGCTTAACCCTGTCTGGGCTAATGTGGGGGTAAGCAGACCCTGTCTCACAGGGTCAGAGACTAAACTGAAGCCAGAGATCCCCAGGGGCTGCCTCCTGGGTCTTCCCTGAAAGACACTTTGAATTGACAGATCACCACAACTCTGTCACTCTGTGGAGTTAGATGGTAACTCATTTGTTTGTATAGGTTTGCTTGCTTTACTTGTAGATAACCCTCTTATTCCTTTTTCCTAGTTCATAAACCTTTATATAATTTATTACAGATTGGCTACAGGCATTGTCTTTGATGTAAGGTGTTGGGTACCAATTGATCTGGGTAAGTGATTGGTCTTCTGGGACAGGATGCAACCTGAATATTATGTGATTTTTGATGTAAGTGACCATTTGTCATGAAGTCCAGTTTGTCTGGGTGGCTAGATAGACTGAAGTGTCCAAGGGGACTGTCTGTGACTTTATGGTAAGACTGTTACAGTGATCTAGGCATTCATATTTGTTGCTGGCTTAGTGAAATCTAATTATAGAACACACCACCAGTCTGGGGGGTGTCTGCCCTATTTTTGACAGTCTGCCCTAAGGTAGGTTTCAGAGTAGCAGCTGGGTTAGTCTGTATTCACAAAAAGAAAAGGAGTACTTGTGGCACCTTAGAGACTATCCAATTTATTTGAGCATAAGCTTTCGTGATCTACAGCTCACTTCATCGGTAGTCACTCATGGTTATGAGCCACTGTAAACAGTGTGAATCTGGACAATTTCTCTGATAACCTCTGTGAACTGATGAGTCTGTATTGACAGAATAACTGACCCTTTCAGCACTGTGGGTGTTATTAAGCTGGAATGCATTATTGTCCCAGCACTATTCTGACTTTTCTTTGTAGCAATTTAAATGAAGCAACTCATGACCTAAATTAAAGAGATACTATTAGATTTTTCAGGCAAACACTTCAATCTACCTTATTTGTGTGCATCAACAAAGGTGTCAGAATACCTAGTTAGAGAACAATTGAGGATGACTGTATGCTTTTAGCCTACTCAGAGCAAGACCTGCAGACAACGACATTTCATTTTTTAGTTGCATCTGTAAACTTTGGCTAGCTAGTTCACATTCCAAAGATTGAGATTATGTATCAACCAGTGCTAAACAAACAATATGTGGAAACAAACACTGATATCAATATTGAAGCTGGAAAAACTGGGGGGGCAGTGTGTGTGTGTGAGGGGGGAGAACTTAGCTGCCTTGCAAGTGTTCTCACTAACAGTTGTCTAATAGAGGAGGCTGCAGTCTTGTAACCAGCAAGCTAAATCTGCATTAATCATCCATCACCTGAGTGTCTGGAAGCAAATCTCTCTTTGCTTTAGAACAAAGATCAAACTGTATGGTGCAGTATTGCTTTCTACCCTATAGCATGGTGTTGACATTTGGGCCTGCCACCAGTGTTAAATTAAAGTGTTAGAAAGCATCCATACTGCTTGAGTTCTGCAGTCGGTCAGAATGAGATAAAACAACCAACAATATTCTACTGGAGCCTGCTGGATTTTTTAATTTTTTATTTTGTTTTTCTGTCTGAGGCAGTGCCATTGACGATGCAGCTCAGAGGAAACAATCATATTCCATGACTAGATTAGCATATGTCCAAGCAATTGACTCAGGTAATGAAAAATGACAACATTCAGATGAACAAAGAATACATCTTAAAGATCCTCTAAGAAACAAGGTATAGCTATTTGACAAAGCATTGACAGCTGTAGATTTCAATCGGTCCCGTTTGCAACAGATGGCTGTATGGGAAATAATTGGATTGACCACAACACAAAATAACAACTACATCTGCAAAAGCAGTGATGTCCAATATATTGGCAGCAGCAGTCAATTTGTGGCAGAAAGTGTAAGTCATAAATTGGACTCTACAGACATGAATATGAGGGTAAATATCAACATTCTACAGCTACAAAGTGTCAAATACCCATGACTTCTGTAAGTACGTTTATGTAGTTTGTAGCCAGGTGGTAAAGTTTGAGATCTTTTTATGAAAGCTGATATATAATCCATGGTTGCTGATATTATTAAACCCTAGCTCTAAAGATAGCTGAAAAATTATCACAAAACGTTTTTGGTGGAAATGCCTTTTTGAACAAAATTATTATTTGTTAAAAATCATTTTGACCAACTTTTTTGTTCAAAAATTTGTAATTTGGGGATTTTTTTTTAAATTTGTTTAGGGAAAATAATTTTTAACACTTTCTCCCACCTTTTTTCAGGTAGAAAATAAAAAAGTGAGTGATTTTTTTTATCTCCATTAAAAAGAACATTTATTGGAAAAAATACATTTCAGAATTTTAAAAAATGGAAAATTTGAAACAAAAAGGTTTTATTTTGTTAAATATACTTATTTTTTTCCCACCAGCTCTAAATATTATAGAATCAAAGAATCATAGAATATCAGGGTTGAAAGGGACCTCAAGAGGTCATCTAGTCCAACCCCCTGCTCAAAGCAGGATCAATCTCCAACTAAATCATTCCAGCCAGGGCTTTGTCAAGCCTGACTTTAAAAACTTCTGGGGAAGGAGATTCCACCACTCCCTAGGTAACGCATTCCAGTGTTTCACCACCCTCCTAGTGAAAAAGATTTTCCTAATATCCAACCTAAACCTCCCCCACTGCAACTTGAGACCATTACTCCTTGTTCTGTCATCTGCTACCACTGAGAACAGTCTAGAGCCATCCTCTTTGGAACCCCCTTTCAGGTAGTTGAAAGCAGCTATCAAATCCCCCCTCATTCTTCTCTTCTGAAGACTAAACATCCCCAGTTCCCTCAGCCTCTCCTCATAAGTCATGTGTTCCAGTCCCCTAATCATTTTTGTTGCCCTCCGCTGGACTCTTTCCAATTTTTCCACATCCTTCTTGTAGTGTGGGGCCCAAAACTAGACACAGTACTCTAGATGAGGCCTCACCAATGTTGAATAGAGGGGAACAATCACGTCCCTCAATCTGCTGGCAATGCCCCTACTTATACATCCCAAAATGCCATTGGCCTTCTTGGCAACAAGGGCACACTGTTGACTCATATCCAGCTTCTCGTCCACTGTAACCCCCTAGTTCCTTTTCTGCAGGACTGCTGCCTAGCCATTCGGTCCTTAGTCTGTAGCGTTGCATGGGATTCTTCCATCCTAAGTGCAGGACTCTGCACTTATCCTTGTTGAACCTCATCAGATTTCTTTTGGCCCAATCCTCCAATTTGTCTAGGTCCCGCTGTATCCTATCCCTACCCTCCAGCATATCTACCTCTCCTCCCAGTTTAGTGTCATCTGCAAACTTGCTGAGAGTGCAATCCACACCATCCTTCAAATCATTTATGTAGATATTGAACAAAACCGGCCCCAGGACCGACCCGTGGGGCACTCCACTTGATACCGGCTGCCAACTAGACATGGAGCCATTGATCACTACCCGTTGAGCCCGACAATCTAGCCAACTTTCTATCCACCTTATAGTCCATTCATCCAGCCCATACTTCTTTAACTTGCTGGCAAGAATACTGTGGGAGACCGTGTCAAAAGCTTTGCTAAAGTCAAGGAACAACAGGTCCACTGCTTTCCCTTCATCCACAGAGCCAGTTATCTCATCATAGAAGGCAAGTAGATTAGTCAGGCATGACTTGCCCTTGGTGAATCTATGCTGACTGTTCCTGATCACTTTCCTCTCCTCTAAGTGCTTCAGAATTGATTCCTTGAGGACCTGCTCCATGATTTTTCCAGGGACTGAGGTGAGGCTGACTGGCCTGTAGTTCTCAGGATCCTCCTTCTTCTCTTTTTTAAAGATGGGCACTACATTAGCCTTTTTCCAATCATCTGGGACCTCCCCCGAACGCCATAAGTTTTCAAAGATAATGGCCAATGGCTCTGCAATCACATCCACCAACTCCTTTAGCACTCTCGGATGCAGGGCATTCGGCCCCATGGACTTCTGCTCGTCCAGCTTTTCTAAATAGTCCCGAACCACTTCTTTCTCCACAGAGGACTGGTCACCTTCTCCCCATGCTGTGCTGCCCAGTGCAGCAGTCTGGGAGCTGACCTTGTTCGTGAAGACAGAGGCAAAAAAAGCATTGAGTACATTAGCTTTTTCCACATCCTATGTCACTAGGTTGCCTCCCTCATTCAGTAAGGGGCCCACACTTTCCTTGACTTTTTTCTTGTTGCTAACATACCTGAAGAAACCCTTCTTGTTACTCTTAACATCTCTTGCTAGCTGCAACTCCAAGTGTGATTTGGCCTTCCTGATTTCACTCCTGCAAGCCCGAGCAATATTTTTATACTGATCCCTGTTCATTTGTCCAAACTTCCACTTCTTGTAAGCTTCTTTTTTGTATTTAAGAGCAGCAAGGATTTCACTGTGAAGTCAAGCTGGTCGCCTGCCATATTTACTATTCTTTCTACACATCTGGATGGTTTGTCCCTGTAACCTCAATAAGGATTCTTTAAAATACAGCCATCTCTCCTGGACTCCTTTCCCCCTCATGTTATTCTCCCAGGGGATCTTGCCCATCAGTTCCCTGAGGGAGTCAAAGTCTGCTTTTCTGAAGTCCAGGGTCTGTATTCTGCTGCGCTCCTTTCTTCCTTGTGTTAGGATCCTGAGCTCGACCATTTCATGGTCACTGCCTCCCAGGTTCCCATCCACTTTTGCTTTCCCTACTAATTCTTCCCGGTTTGTGAGCAGCAGGTCAAGAAGAGCTCTGCCCCTAATTGGTTCCTCCAGCATTTGCACCAGGAAATTGTCCTGTATGTTTTTCAAAAACTTCCTGGATTGCTTGTGCACCACTGTATTGCTCTCCCAGCAGATATCAGGGTGATTGAAGTCTCCCATGAGAACCACAGCCTGCGATCTAGTAACTTCTGCGAGTTGCCGGAAGAAAGCCTCGTCCACCTCATCCCCCTGGTCTGGTCGTCTATAGTAGACTCCCACCACAACATCACCCTTGTTGCTTACACTTCTAAACTTAATCCAGAGACTCTCAGGTTTTTCTGCAGTTTCATACTTGAGCTCTGAGCAGTCATACTGCTCTCTTACATACAGTGCAACTCCCCCACCTTTTCTGCCCTGCCTGTCTTTCCTGAACAGCTTATACCCATTCATGACAGTACTCCAGTCATGTGAGTTATCCCACCAAGTCTCTGTTATTCCAATCACATGTAATTCCTTGACTGTGCCAGGCCTTCCAGTTCTCCCTGCTTGTTTCCCAGGCTTCGTGCATTTGTATATAGGCACTTGAGGTAACCTGCTGATTGCGCCTCTTTCTCAGTATGAGGCAGGAGCCCTCCCCTCTCACGCGCTCCTGCTCATGCCTCCTCCCAGTATCCCACTTCCCCACTTACCTCAGGGCTTTGGTCGCCTTTTCTGGTGAACCTAGTTTAAAGCCCTCCTCACTAGGTTAGCCAGCCTGCTTGCGAAGATGCTCTTCCCTCTCTTCGTTAGGAGGAGCCCGTCTCTGCCTAGCACTCCTCCTTCTTGGAACACCATCCCATGGTCAAAGAATCCAAAGCCTTCTCTCTGACACCACCTGCGTAGCCATTTGTTGACTTTCACGATTCGACAGTCTCTACCCAGGACTTTTCCTTCCACGGGGAGGATGGATGAGAACACCACTTGTACCTCAAACTCCTTTATCCTTCTTCCCAGAGCTACGTAGTCCGCAGTGATCCACTCAAGGTCATTCTTGGCAGTATCATTGGTGCCCACGTGAAGAAGCAGGAAGGGGTAGTGATCCGAGGGCTTGATGAGTCTCGGCAGTCTCTCCGTCACATCGCGAATCTTAGCTCTTGGCAAGCAGCAGACTTCTCGGTTTTCCCGGTCAGGGCGGCAGATAGATGACTCAGTCTCCCTGAGGAGAGAGTCCCCGACCACCACCACCCGCCTCCTTCTCTTGGGAGCAGTGGTCGTGGAATCCCCAACCCTAGGACAGTGCATTTCATGCCTTCCAATCGGCGGAGTCTCCTTCTGCTCCCTTCCCTCAGACGTATCATCTGGTCCACTCTCTGCATTAGTACCTGTGGAGAGAACATGAAAACCGTTACTTACTTGTATCTGCCCTGCTGGTACATGGACATTCCCCGTTTTTCTTCTGGAGGTCACATGATGCCAAATTTCTTCACCATCCTTCTGTCCCCGATGTGCAGCCTGCTCTGAATCTTCAGAACCTTGTGCCCGTAGAAGCCTATCCTGACATCCGTCCAGGAAATCTTCAGTTTCTCTTATGATTATTATTATGATTGTAAGATTTGCATAATAGGATCTTGATACTAGCAACAAATGAAAGGTTAGATTCACAAAAGGACTTAGGTATCAAGCTGCCAATTTAGGCACCTAAACCCCAGAATGAAGCCACACTGGGATTCACAAAGCCCTAATCAGTGGCTGCCAAACTAGGTTGCCTCCTAACGGCTCTTGGTGCCTACATTTTTGCAGTAAAAGTTCCCTGTGTGTCTATCTTTCTGTCTCTGGGCATGCATGCTGCTGCCTCACTTTTGGCAGTAGCAGAGTGATCCTCTGCCTAACTTGCCGGCTGCATCTGATCCAGTAGGTGTGTTCAAAGCTTGTCAACTAGATTGGGCCACTGAGGGCAAGCTCACACAAAATGGCTGAGGGGAGGGGAAAGAGGAATAACTGCCTTATATCTTTCAGCCCAATGATTACCTTACTTACCTAGGATGTGGGAGATTCATGGTTCAAATGCCCCCTCTGTCTAAGACTGGGATTTGAACAGGGCTCTACCTCTCAGGTGGGTGCCCTAGCCACTGGGATATGGGATATTCTAATATGAGTTTCTCTCCCAGTCTCTCTTGTTGAAGGAGTTCCACTTCATATACACAATTTAAAAAATCACTGGGCCACAGTGAGAGAGAGAGAGGGAGGGAGCAGAAGCATGAGAATGACTTTGTAGCCTAGCAGTTAGATCGCTCACTTACTACCTGTAAGATCAAGGATCCAGTACCACTTTTCCAATCCCTTCACCCTCAAGGAAGGATTGAAGTGGAAGGTTTCCCACATCCCAGGTGAGTACACTAACAACTGAGCTAAAAGTTATGAAGTGGTCCTCCTTCCTTTCTCCTGGAGCTTCTTGCAAAAATGGCATAGGCACCAAAACACCAGGAAAGAGTTTGTAGCTGAGAATCCCAAATAGAGGGAAGAGCCTCCACACAGCCTGGATTTAGGTGCCTATCTCTCAGAAGGGGGCATACCTTAGGACACACCCCTCATTTTAGCACCTCATTAGCTTGCTCAGGCAAAGGAGCTGCCTAGCATGCTGGTTTTTGTGAATCTCATTCAGAGGTGCCTATCTTTCCACATTCATTATCTAGGGATGCTGAACATCCAACTCAGGCTTTGTGAATCTCAGTGATTTTCTAGGCCCCTAAAAGCTTCAATGTGACCACACAGAAGTTTCCATTTGAATCTAGCCCCAAAATGTAAAAAAAAAAAACAAAAAAAACCCCCACAAACCTTCAGGTTACCTCCCTCCATGAGGTAATTCCACTATGAAACAGACAGAGGTTTTACTATCCACTATCAACAACTTACTATCAGCTGATTATTCATCTCCTGAATTTAAGAAAGTGGAAGATTGCAAATATTCTTAATTCGTTCAGAAATCAGTTTGCCAGTCACATGATCATGTCAACATTTCACAAATTCCAAGGCTAGAAGAGACCATGTGACTGTCTAGTCTGACTTCCTGTATAACACGGGGCATAGAACTTCACCAAATTAACTCCTAAAACATATCTTTTAGAAAAACATCCAATCTTCATTTAAAAATTGTAAGTAATGGAGAAATCACCACAACTTTGGTGAATTGTTCCAATGGTTAATTATTCTCACTGTTAAAAATTTATGTATATTACCATTCTGAATTCATCTAGCCTTAACTTCCAGGACCTGGATCATATTATACCTTTGTCTGCTTGATTGACAGGTCCATTATTAAACATTTGTTCCTCATGTAGATACTTATAAACTGTAATCAAGTCACCTCTTAGCTTTCTCAACACAGCTGGTAGTCATTTCAGTATGTGTCTCACTATAGTACAGTTAACAATACACATGCTAACTAGCAGATAAAACAGAGTAAAAACTACAATACCTTCAGAAAACTATTCATTTGATAAGTCTCTATGAGGATTGTATGATAGCTGTGGGGGTTTTCCCCCTCTTTTTTTAAGGTATCAAATTTCCAAAACTCTTCAGTTAAGATGGGGGATGTAGAAAGTGGAAACAATAATTGAGAGGAAAAAAATAAAATATTCAGTCAAATATGTGAAAAATGGCATAATAGTAGAGCTTTCCCAATGTTGGGTGCTTCGGGGGCTGTTTGGGCTATGTCTATGACACATACTGTATGTTATGTTATAAAAAAGCAAATATCATGGTTCAGGCGTGGCAGCAAAGAATGAGCCGGGTCCTGGGAAGCAGTCCATTTCCTTCATGTTATAGACTAAGAGGGCTTTAAAACTGGTTGCCATCAGAGCCCAGCTTCATAACAATTTGAAGAAGAAACGGAAACACTTCCATTCTGAAAGATATTAGCAGTTAATGTGGTGCCTAATGAGGAAGACTTCCCCTGAGGAGAGGATGAGAACAAATGAACCATACATGACAGTCATAAAGCTTACTGCACTATTGGAAGGTGCTCAGGTACCACGCAGATGAAGATGGCATAAGAAATAGAGCTAGTCAAATTTTTTTCATCTGAACAGTTTTCTGTCAGAAAATGCCATTTAGATTAAATAGAAAAAATATTTGAGAAATGGTATCGATTTCAACAATATTTCAAACCTCCCCCTTTTTAAATGAAAATGTTGAAACATCCCATTGTGACATTTTTAGAACAGAAAATTTCAATTTTTTTTAAAATTTTCATTATTTTTATATATATTTTAAAATGGTCAAAATAAAATGAAACATTTGGATTAATTCAAAATGATTTTTTGTCCAGAATTTTGTTTAGCAAAATATTTCAACATTTTGGCTTTTCATCCCAATTTGGGAAGAAAAAAATGAAATCTCACTTTTTTCAGGGGATGGAAAATCCACTTTCTGACCGGTTCTAGTAAGAACCTACATAGAATAGAATAGCTAGTCCATTAAATCTGAGCAGTTGTAAACAGTGGAGGCTTCTGTTGCTTTAGGGGGGGCAAAAAAGTACCATGACCAGGTTATTTCTTTTTGTATTTTAGGAGTTATCTGAGGATAGAAGGCATTGACCAAAGGCTGAGATGACAAGGCCATAAAAGAGAAAGAAAGGCAAACTGGAGATGAAAAAGTTAGAGGAGTAGACGAAAGGAAGAAGAGTGGAGGGAAAGTGTTAAGGCCCCATCTACACTGGCAAGTTTCTGCACAGTAAAGCAGCTTTCTGCACTGTAACTCTCAGGGTGTACACACTGCCAAGCCACTTAGTGTGCAGAAATTGCAGTTGTAATGCTCTAAAAAAACCACCCTGATGAGAGGCATAGAGCTTTCTGCACCAGGGCTACAGCGCTGCAGTGCCAGTGTAGACACCGTGGTGATTACAGTGCTGCAAATGGCCTCTGGAAAGTGTCCCACAATGCCTGTTCTCAACTGTCTGGTCATCGGTTTGAACTCTACTGCCCTGCCCTCAGGTGACCAGCCGTCAGCCCCACCCCGTACATTCCTTTGCAAATATGAAAGTCCCCTTCCTGTTCGCTCAGTGATGTGTGCAGTGGTCTCAGTGCAACTTTCCAGGTGGCCATGCCTGCTCCACACACCAGGCGATCCCCCGCTTGGAGCAATGCCGAGCTGCTAGATCTCATCGGCATTTAGGGAGAGGAAGCTGAGCAATCCCAGCTGCACTCCAGCCGTAGGAATTATGACACCTACGGACAGATTTCATGATGCATGATAGAAAGGGGCCGTGACCGAGACACATTGCAGTGTAGGGTCAAAGTGAAGGAGCTGCAGAATGCCTACCACCAGGCAGGGGAGGCAAACTGCAGCTCCAGTGCTGCACCCACGAGCTGCCGGTTCTACAAAGAGCTAGATGCGATACTCGGTGCTGACCCCAACTCCACTGCGAAGGCCACTGTGGATACTTCATTGGCTCACATGCCAGTCAAGAGTGGACTGAGCCAGGAGGAGGAAATCTTGGACAAAGAGGGTGAGGGGGACCTAGCAGCAGAAGATGGCTCAGAGGCCAGAGATGCATGCATTCAGGAGCTCCTTTCTACCCTGGCGGAGCCTATCCCATCACAGCAGTTGGATTTGGCAAAGCACAAACAGGAGAGGAGGCCCCTGGTAAGTGGATCTGATTTGGGGAATTGCTGAAGTGATTTATTGTGGGCAGGAGGGTTGCATAAATTAGGCTTATCTCCCACTGCATGCCTATTCTGAGTGGTTGAATAGGTTGTTGATAGATTCCCTCACTTCACAGGAATGTCCCTCAGAGATCTCCAGGAAACTCTTGTGGAGATACTGGGCAATCTGCTGCTGCAGGTTCCTTGGCAGAGCTGCTTTGTTTCTTGCCCCATTAATGGTAACTTTCCTGTGCCACTATTACATCACAGGATGCGGGGACCATTGCTGCACGCAGGCGAGCTGCATAGAGGCCCGGGCGGAAGCCACAAGGCCCTCCCTTCATTCCCTGCTCACCCTCAGCAGCAAGATATCTTCCATAATGATCACATCCTGTGGAAAGTGTGGGGAGAGGAACGATTATCAAGCCCCCCCCCTCGCCCCCCCACAGTGCTGGCTCTCCCCAAGAGCCACGTGCTCAGTGTACAGCAGGGTCCAGGAAGAGTAATTCACCCTGCTCCTGTCAGTCACCATTTTGCGGGTCTTGTGGCTCTGTGTGCTTGCCTGGGGTCAGCCAGGTAGTGGCAGGTGTGTGAGTACTAGCTGTGTTTTAGACCACTGAATCAGTGTTGTCTGTGTTGCAAACAATACTGCTTCTGTAAAATGTTGCATTTAAACTTCACAGAGATGACCTTGGGAGGTCAACCTCCCTTATAAGCAGCAGAATGGCTGCGCAGAATTAGAAAGCGGCCACAAAGAACTAAGGAGGACTTTATCTGTGAGGTTATGATTCACTGAAAAACAGGAATTGAAGGAGTGGTGGGACAACGAAAAGAGGGACTGAAAGGAGAATGAGGCACACCAGAAAGAAGCCATGGAGCAGCTGTTAAACATTATGGAGCACCAAGTGGACATACTCGAGGCGATACTAGTTCTTCAAACAGAGTAGCTCCACGCCCATCCTCCCCTGTAGCCGCTGTCACAAAACTCTTTCCCATGTGTGCCCTTCTCCCCTCCCCCCGGCCAATACACTGTTATTAACCTCCTGGCTCCACTCTTTACCTGCAGCATTCCACTCCTCCCTCCTCACAGTCCAGCAGTGTGGACTCCCACTACCCACTGCACTCAACACCTATCCCTCTGCAGTTTGGCCCTGCTGAAGTACAGCACCCGCTGCATTGTACTCCAAAGGAAAAGGTTGGGTATGATCCCTGGACATACACAAATCTGTAGCCATCCTGGGACCCCTCCTCCTCTGGAGACCTTCCCTTCCCCCATCCCCCTCCCTGCTGATGTATTTTTGTCATTTGACTTGCTCCTCCAGTTGTTGTCTTTTAATAAAATAATTACATTGGTTTGAAAGCAATCTTTATTCTATTAAGTGAAAGCAAAAAGAGCACTGCAAAGCAACATACAATTATGTTAAGTCCCCTTCTTGCATCATGTGCACCAATCACCACCTAGCATTACAAGCACTGCACTCCCAAGCATAGCAACAAATATTAGTGGCTTTCAGCCTCATATTGCTGCCTCAAGATATCCCTGATCCTTATGGCTCTGCATTGTGCCCCTCTAATAGCCCTGGTCTCTGGCTGTTCAAACTCAGCCTCCAGGTGCTGAGCCTCTGCGGTCCAGCACTGAGTGAAGCTTTCACCCTTCCCTTCACAAATATTATGGAGGATACAGCACGCGGCTGTAAGCATAGGAATATTGTTATTGGCCATGTCTAGCTTCCCATACAGGCATCGCCAGCGGGCTTTTAAATGACCAAATGCTCAGCCTGTTGTTGAACTTCTCCTTGCTGCTGTGAAGTTGCCCTGTGTACGGCTTCATAAGCCACGGCATTAAGGGGAAGGCAGAGTCTCCCAGGATCACAATGGGCATTTCGACTTCCCCTATGGTGATCTTTGGTCCGGGAAGAAAGTCCCTGCTTGTAGCTTCTTGAACAGACCTTTGTTCTGAATGATGTGTGTTTCATGCATCTTTCTGGACCAGCCTGCATTAATGTCCGTGAAACGTCAACAGTGATCCACATGCACCTGGTGGACCGTTGAGAAATATCCCTTGTGATTAATGTGCTCTCTAGTTAGGTGGTCTGGTGCCAGAATTGGAATGTGCATGTTATCTATCGCCCCTCTGCAGTTAGGGAAGCCCATTTGTGCAAAGCCATCCACAATGTCACGCACGTTGCCCAGAGTCACTATCTTTCAGAGCAGGATGTGATTAATGACCCTGCACACTTCCATCACCACGAGTCCAGTGATCGACTTTCCCACTCTGAACTGGTTAGCAACCGATCAGTAGCAGTCTGGAGTAGCCAGCTTCCACAGTGCAATCGCCACGCGCTTCTCCAACGACAGGGCAGCTCTCATTCTCGTGTCCTTGAGCCACAGAGCTGGGGCGAGCTCATCACACAGACCCATGAATGTGGCTTTCCTCATGTAAAAGTTCTGTAGCCACTGCTCGTCATCCCATGTGATCCCACCACTCAGTGCTTGTTTCCCGAGCCCAAAACCGGCATTACACTGTGGTCAGCACCTCCATGAAAGCAACGAGCAATCTCGTGTCGTAGCTATTATGCATGGCGAAATCAATGTCACACTCCTGTTGACTTTGTAGTTTAAGGAAAAACTCCACTGCCACTCGAGACGTGTTGGTCAGAGTGAGCAGCATACTGGTCAGCAGTTCGGGATCCATTCCTGCAGCCTGAAGGAGGCAGGGTGTGCAGCACACAAACCATTGAAAGATAGAGCCAAATGCGGATGGAAGCATAGGGATTGCTGGGATGAGAAGCAATGCATCATGGGGCATTGGGACTGGACCCAGGATGCCCCACGACCCCCTCTGTCTTCCCACAAGGGGGTGGTGAAAGAGAAAGAGGTGCTCTGTGGGATAGCTGCGCAGAGTACACCATTCCAAATAGCTCTGCAAGTGCCACAAGTGTGAACACGTTATTGAGCAGGCAGCTGACAGTGTGAACACACAACAGCGGTTTCCCTTCTGCGCTCTCTGGGCGGCGCTGTAACTGCCGGTGCTGTAACTTTGCCAGTGTAGATGTGCCCTTAGAGAGAAAGGGAGATGAGGAGATAATGAGAAGAATATGAGAACTGACAAGTGTTTGGATCCTTCATGGGCATTGCTTCCCTCACAAGTGATATACCAGTCTTGGTACTGGATTCCTACTGAAAACTACGCTTCTCAGGGTCCAGCCTTTACATGAGGACAAGACCCACATTTCCTTTCTCTCCTAAAAAATAAGGTTAGCCACTAGAAAGAATCAGTGGTGTTTTATTTTTGAAACATTTAGTTCTTCCACAATGAGTCACTACATTTGACTATAGTCTACACAACTTCAGTGTACTGTACATTAATGACTGGTAAAATACAGTGAAACCCATGCATAAGGACACAGGAGCTGCCTAACCAGATCAAATCACTGAGTCTGTTTTACTGTCTCTGAAAATAGCCAGTGCTTCAGAGGAAGGTGCAAGAAAAGCTGAAGAAAGTAGTTATGGAATAACTGGCCCATAAGGAATGTTCATTCCATAACCCCATATTAGTGAGAAATTGGTTCATAAACTGAAGTAGGGGGGTTTACATCCCTTCCAAAACTTTTTTTAAATCTTTATTATAATACTATAACTTCACAGTGTACTTGGATACAGCAAAACACTGTTTATAGTAAAGCAGAATTTGCTATTCTATTCAGAGCGATCCTCTATTCTGTGAGGCTGTTCTGTCAAAATGACTTCATGATAAGCTGATTCCACTGCAGAACTACTTAAAAAACTACTCCTAATTCAGCAACCAGCACACAGCTCACATCCCCCGACCAAACTCTGCTTAGTAAATCTGTTCTGAAACAATCAGGAATTTCACTCTAAGTTTTGGAAAACATGCAGGAAGCCACAGTATTTTTAATCTCCACAGTATATCACACCAGAAATATCAGAGAGATCAAGAAGCATGAGCTGTAAACAGATGTCTTACTTATACAGTTCCATAATGCAGAGAATCAGTGGAGTTGTCATTGTAAACTCTGAGGCATCCTGCTTCAGTTTCAAGAAGAATAGATATGCCTCATTAATGTCTAGGAAGGAACTTACATCAGTGCAGCTGTGACCCAGGTCAGGAATATTCCTAATATTCACAATTAATGTCTGGAGAGCAGCTTGTCTACATCACCACCAGCTGTTCCTTTAACCAATGGTCCATGTTTTGGCAAGCAAATGCAACTCAAGCTTCAGTGACTGATTATTGCATTACATTTCACTTAAGTTATAGCAGAAACAAGTAGTTAGATTTCAGTCCTAATCAGCAGCTTTTTCTCCACTTGTTCTTTTGCTTTAATTTATGGCTTCCTCTTTTCTCTTGACACCTTTCATTGTTTGATCAGGAATCTGGGCCCAGTCCTGCTCCCAAGTCAGTGGGAGTTCTCTCTTGATTTCAGTGGGAGCAGTATCAAGTCCTTAGAGGCAAATTAAGAATGAAGAAACAGGTGACCGAGGTAAATCCACTGCATTTATTGGAAGTGGTGATGCCCAATGAATGGGTCCAGTTTATTCATATTAGGCCAAATCTTGAAAACCATACTCAATCCTTAATCAGGCAAACTCCCATTGATTTCAATGATAGCTGAATTTGAGTGTTTCTAAGGGCTTATTCTCACTAGAAAATTACATCAAGTTGGAACATGATCTTGTGTATAAATATAGATAGGGACATGGACACACTTCCATGGCCACCTTCAACCCCAAAATATCACTTGTATAAAGCTGCCACATAAGTCTGTCTGATAGCATATGATTTATCACTCCATCACTCCCGCCCTTCCCCCCACAAATCTCTTAGTAAATCCTCTTCTACCGTGCACAGGGAATCTATAGGGATTTTACCACAGTAAGTTCAGACAATATCACATATGTTTGCTGAGTTGCAGTACAGTCCCTAGTCCTGAAGACATTTTTTCCCCTCTTTAACAGGTGCTTTTTTTGTTTGTGCAAAACTATCAGGAAAAATGTGTCTCTTGAACACAAAAAAAGGTTTCAGAGTAACAGCCGTGTTAGTCTGTATTTGCAAAAACAAAAGGAGCACTTTTGTCACCTTAGAGACTAACCAATTTATTTGAGCATAAGCTTTTGTGAGCTACAGCTCACTTCATCGGATGCATACTGTGGAAAGTGTAGAAGATCTTTTTATACACACAAAGCATGAAAAAATACCTCCCCCGACCCCACTCTCCTGCTGGTAATAGCTTATCTAAAGTGATCACTCTCCTTACAATGTGTATGATAATCAAGTTGGGCCATTTCCAGCACAAATCGAGGGTTTAACATGAACGTCGGGGGGGGGGGGGGGGGGAGGAAAAAACAAGGGGAAATAGGTTACCTTGCATAATGACTTAGCCACTCCCAGTCTCTATTCAAGCCTAAGTTAATTGTATCCAATTTGCAAATAAATTCCAATTCAACAGTCTCTCGCTGAAGTCTGGTTTTGAAGTTTTTTTTTGTTGTAATATCGCAACTTTCATGCCACAAGGGGCCACAGCAATGGTTCCCTCAACCCACACAGCAATATTGTTAACCTATCCAACTATACTCTTAGAATCATAGAATCATAGAATATCAGGGTTGGAAGGGACCTCAGGAGGTCATCTAGTCCAACCCCCTGCTCAAAAGCAGGACCAATCCCCAATTAAATCATCCCAGCCAGGGCTTTCTCAAGCCTGACCTTAAAAACTTCGAAGGAAGGAGATTCTACCACTTCCCTAGGTAACACATTCCAGTGTTTCACCACCCTCCTAGTGAAAAAGTTTTTCCTAATATCCAACCTAAACCTCCCCCACTGCAACTTGAGACCATTACTCCTTGTTCTGTCATCTGCTACCACTGAGAACAGTCTAGAACCATCCTCTCTGGAACCAGCTCTCAGGTAGTTGAAAGCAGCTATCAAATCCCCCCTCATTCTTCTCTTCTGCAGACTAAACAATCCCAGTTCCCTCAGCCTCTCCTCATAAGTCATGTGTTCCAGACCCCTAATCATTTTTGTTGCCCTTCGCTGGACTCTTTCCAATTTATCCACATCCTTCTTGTAGTGTGGAGTCCAAAACTGGACACAGTACTCTAGATGAGGCCTCACCAATGTTGAATAGAGGGGGACGATCACGTCCCTCGATCTGCTCGCTATGCCCCTACTTATACATCCCAAAATGCCATTGGCCTTCTTGGCAACAAGGGCACACTGCTGGCTCATATCCAGCTTCTCGTCCACTGTCACCCCTAGGTCCTTTTCCGCAGAACTGCTGCTTAGCCATTCCATCCCTAGTCTGTAGCTGTGCATTGGGTTCTTCCATCCTAAGTGCAAGACCCTGCACTTATCCTTATTGAACCTCATCAGATTTCTTTTGGCCCACTCCTCCAATTTGTCTAGGTCCCTCTGTATCCTATCCCTGCCCTCCAGCGTATCTACCACTCCTCCCAGTTTAGTATCATCCGCAATTTTGCTGAGACTGCAATCCACACCATCCTCCAGATCATTTATGAAGGTATTGAACAAAACCGGCCCCAGGACCGACCCCTGGGGCACTCCACTTGACACCGGCTGCCAACTAGACATGGAGCCATTGATCACTACCGTTGAGCCCGACAATCTAGCCAACTTTCTACCCACCTTATAGTGCATTCATCCAGCCCATACTTCTTTAACTTGCTGACAAGAATACTGTGGGAGACCATGTCAAAAGCTTTGCTAAAGTCAAGAAACAACAGGTCCACTGCTTTCCCTTCATCCACAGAACCAGTAATCTCATCATAGAAGGCGATTAGATTAGTCAGGCATGACCTTCCCTTGGTGAATCCATGCTGACTATTCCTGATCACTTTCCTCTCATGTAAGTGCTTCAGGATTGATTCTTTGTGGACCTGCTCCATGATTTTTCCGGGGACTGAGGTAAGGCTGACTGGCCTGTAGTTCCGAGGATCCTCTTTCTTCCCTTTTTTAAAGATTGGCACTACATTAGCCTTTTTCCAGTCATCCGGGACTTCCCCCGTTCGCCACGAGTTTTCAAAGATAATGGCCAATGGCTCTGCAATCACAGCCGCCAATTCCTTTAGCACTCTCGGATGCAACTCGTCCGGCCCCATGGACTTGTGCAAGTCTAGCTTTTCTAAATAGTCCCTAGTCTTTCTCCACAGAGGGCTGGACATCTATTCCCCATGTTGTGATGCCCAGCAGAAGCAACTGTCCTATCTCGGGGCCTCTCCTTCTGCCCCACCACCCCCACGAAAATGATACAGTTCTGTGGTGACCTACAATCCTATTTTCGACGTCTCCGACCCAAGGAATATTTCCAACACACCTCTGAAAAACACACTAATCCACAGAGGCCTCCCTACCAACACTACAAAAAGAAGGATTCTAGGTGGACTCCTCCTGAAGGTCGAGACAGCAGACTGGACTTCTACATAGAGTGCTTCCGCCGACGTGCACGGGCTGAAATTGTGGAAAAGCAGCATCACTTGCCCCATAACCTCAGACGTGCAGAACACAATGCCATCCACAGCCTCAGAAACAACTCTGACATCATAATCAAAAAGGCTGACAAAGGAGGTGCCGTTTTCATCATGAATAGGTCGGAATATGAACAAAAGGCTACTCGGCAGCTCTCCAACACCACTTTCTACAAGCCATTACCCTCTGATCCCGCTGAGGGTTACCAAAAGAAAATACAGCATTTGCTCAAGAAACTCCCTGAAAAAGCACAAGAACAAATCCTCACAGACACACCCCTGGGACCCCGACCTGGGGTATTCTGTCTGCTACCCAAGATCCATAAACCTGGAAATCCTGGACGCCCCATCATCTCAGGCATTGGCACCCTGACAGCAGGATTGTCTGGCTATGTAGACTCCCTCCTCAGGCCTTATGCTACCAGCACTCTCAGCTACCTTCAAGACACCACTGACTTCCTGAGGAAACTACAATCCATCGGTGATCTTCCTGATAACACCATCCTGGCCACTATGGATGTAGAAGCCCTCTACACCAACATTCCACACAAAGATGGACTACAAGTCATCAAGAACACTATCCCCGATAATGTCACGGCTAACCTGGTGGCTGAATTTTGTGACTTTGTCCTTACCCATAACTATTTTACATTTGGGGACAATGTATACCTTCAGATCAGCGGCACTGCTATGGGTACCCGCATGGCCCCACAGTATGCCAACATTTTTATGGCTGAATTAGACCAACGCTTCCTCAGCTCTCGTTCCCTAACGCCCCTACTCTACTTGCGCTATATTGATGATATCTTCATCATCTGGACCCATGGAAAAGAAGCCCTTGAGGAATTCCACCATGATTTCAACAATTTCCATCCCACCACCAACCTCAGCCTGGTCCAGTCCACACAAGAGATCCACTTCCTGGACACTACATTGCTAATAAACAATGGTCACATAAACACCTCCCAATACCGGAAACCTACTGACCGCTATTCCTACCTACATGCCTCCAGCTTTCACCCTGACTACACCACACGATCCATTGCCTACAGCCAAGCTCTGCGATACAACCTCATTTGCTCCAATGCCACAGACAGAGACAAACACCTACAAGATCTCTATCAAGCATTCTTACAACTACAATACCCACCTGAGGAAGTGAAGAAACAGATTGATAGAGCCAAAAGAGTTCCCAGAAGTCACCTACTACAGGACAGGCCTAACCAAGAAAATAACAGAACGCCACTAGCTGTCACCTTCAGCCCTCAACTAAAACCCCTCCAACGCATTATTAAAGATCTACAACCTATCCTGAAGGATGATCCAACACTCTCACAAATCTTGGGAGACAGGCCAGTCCTTGCCTACAGACAGCCCCCCAACCTGAAGCAAATACTCACCAGCAACCACATACCACACAACAGAACCACTAACCCAGGAACCTATCCTTGCAACAAAGCCCGTTGCCAACTGTGCCCACATATTTATTCAGGGGACACCATCACAGGGCCTAATAACATCAGCCACACTATCAGAGGCTCATTCACCTGCACATCCACCAATGTGATATATGCCATCATGTGCCAGCAATGCCCCTCTGCCATATACATTGGTCAAACTGGACAGTGTCTACGTAAAAGAATAAATGGACACAAATCAGATGTCAAGAATTATAACATTCATAAACCAGTCGGAGAACACTTCAATCTCTCTGGTCATGCGATTACAGACATGAAAGTTGCGATATTACAGCAAAAAAACTTCAAAACCAGACTCCAGCGAGAGACTGTTGAATTGGAACTCATTTGCAAATTGGATACAATGAACTTAGGCTTGAATAGAGACTGGGAGTGGCTAAGTCATTATGCAAGGTAACCTATTTCCCCTTGTTTTTTCCTACCCCCCCCCCAGACGTTCTTGTTAAACCCTGGATTTGTGCTGGAAATGGCCCACCTTGATTATCATACACATTGTAAGGAGAGTGATCGCTTTAGATAAGCTATTACCAACAGGAGAGTGGGTTTGTGTGTGTGTGTGTGTGGGGGAGAAAACCTGGATTTGTGCTGGAAATGGCCCAACTTGATTATCATACACATTGTAAGGAGAGTGATCACTTTGGATAAGCTATTACCAGCAGGAGAGTGGGGTGGGGGGAGGTTTTTTTTTCATGCTTTGTGCGTATAAAAAGATCTTCTACACTTTCCACAGTATGCATCCGATGAAGTGGGCTGTAGCTCACGAAAGCTTATGCTCAAATAAATTGGTTAGTCTCTAAGGTGCCACAAGTACTCCTTTTCTTTTTGAGAAAAAAAGGTGCTTCTCTTTTGCTACTCAGAGCGTTGTTACTAAAACTCTCACATACATACATTGTTGGCAGTGATCACACTGGCAACATGTCTAATACGGACAGATCAGAAAACATTTGTGCAGTAATCAGAGAAGCATGTGTACAATTGCTAACTATCTTTGCCCTCGGTTTATTTACTGAGGTAGGAACACATTTTCCAGTGCTGAAATCACTGAAACTCATATTCTATTATTCATCTTTTGATGTATAAATACAAAGTTCCTCATCCTGCAATTGTTTCCGTACCTTTACACATTTCTGTTACTACTGAGATCCACCATTTCAGGTGCCATTAGAGATGGCAGTAAACAATATCACTGATACCCCTCTGCTGAAATATAGCACATTTGGACACTTTACAGTGGATGAATTTCCCACTGGGAGAGAAACTGGTAACAGACTCAGGCAAATTTCTGTAATATACACAGGTCTTTACTGTTCAAGTAGTCCTTTTGATTTCAGTAGAATAATTTGCCCAGTAAGAAACTATCAAATGAGTGAGTGTGGAAGAACCAACCTCTAACATATTAGTTTGAGAGGCAGTTAACTTGTGCTCTTGTCTAGGTCCAAAACTGATTTTGTATAATCTTAGACTTATCATTGAGAGCCAAACTCTGCCTGATTCTTATGTTGGTGCATGCTGGGAGGACTGGGGGAAGGAGAGTAGAGGCTACAAGAAGCCATATTAAGGCCAAGTGCTGACCCTAAGTTTCCCAGTCAGCAAAATGCTAGTAATAATCCATACTGGCTACCAGAGCTGGCACCAGGCATAAGAAGAATCTACTCACCTTGTGCAGTAATGAAGGTTCTTTGAAATGTGTGTCCCTATGGGTTCTCCACTGTAGGTGTGTCTGTATCCCTGCACAGCTGATTGGAGAATTTTGGTAGCAGTTCATCCCGCCCATGCACGCGCTGTTCCTCGCTTGCCACGTGGCTAGTCAGCGTGTGCGGAAAATCCCTCCTCAGTACCTTCTCTACCACAGAGTGAATTACTAGAACTCCGAAGTAGAGGGGAGGAGGATGGGTCATGGAGCACCCATAGGGCACACATCCTGAAGAACCATTGTTACTGCACAAGGTGAGTAACTACTTCTTTTACTTTGAGTAGTATAGGTGCAAGCAGTGCCCACCACTAGAGGCTGGGACTTTGGAGTCAAGTCTGGTTTGGCATCTGCAGCTGAATCCCCCAGGATGGCATAGTGTTCTACAAAGATGTGTGGAGATGATCAAGGAGGCTGCTCTTCAGATTTCCAATATAGGAATGCCCTGGGAGGAGGCAATGGAAGAGGAGATCAATCTCATAGAGTGGGTGAATATTGAAAATAGAGGTGTTACATTATGCATCTGGTAACAGAGCTTGATATAGTTTGAGACCCATTTAGAAAGTATTTGAGCTGAAATCGCTGCACATTTTGATCTATCTGCAACAGAGAGAAAGAGTCTTGGAGATTTTCTTGTTCTGTCCAAATAGAAGGCCAAGGCCCTCCTCATATTGAACATATGGAGGATGGCTTCCCTATTATCCTGATGAGGTTTAAGATGAAAGGTTGGAAGCTGAATAAGCTGGTTTATATGGAAAGTAGAAGTCACCTTGGGCGTGAACTCCAGATGTGGCCAAAGACTGACCTTGTCAGGGAAGAACACAGTGAAGGGGGGATACACCATCAGGGCCGCTATCTCTCCTATCCTTCTTGCTGAGGTAATGGCAATCAGAAACACCATCTTAATTGAAAGATGAGTCAATGAACAAGTGGCTATGGGTTCAAATGGCTGTCTAGTCAACCATTTTAACACATGATTGAGATTCCACTGAGGACTGGGAAATCTAGGTTCAGGAAAGAGATTTCTTATGCTTTTGAGAACTCTCTTAATGGTTGGATGAGAAAAAATAGTGTCCTTTTACCTGTTGGTGGAAGTTTGCAATTGCTGCCAGGTGAAAATCTTCAATAAGCTGATAGAGAGACCCAATTTCTTGACAGTCAACAGGTAATCCTGGACTACCAGTAGGGTGGCCACATTTGGTGTGATGCTTGTGGGCTTACACCAGCTTTGACGTCTCTTCCATTTTTGCAGGCAGGTATGATAAGCAGCTCCTTTCCTACTGTGTAACAATACCTCCTGTACCTCCTCAGAGCAAGATGTCTCTATGCACCGAAACCGTGAAGGAGCCAGGATTTGAGTCACAGAATCTGCAGATTGGGATGGAGGGTGCAACCCTCATTCTCTGATAGCAGATATGGAGTGATTGGAAGAGTCATCAGTGGAAATAGTGCCAGCTGTGACAGGTAAGAGTACCACATCTGCCTGGGCCAGGTGGGAGCAATCACTATGATGTTTGCTTTCTCTCTTTTCACTTTCAACAGGACTTTCAGAATTAGAGGGAATGGGGGAAAGGCGTAAAGAAGACCCTTGTATCATGAGAGGAGGAGAGCTTCCCCCATGGAGTTCCATTCAATCCCAGCTCTGGAGCAGTACAGTGGGCATTTCTTGTTCTGGTAAGTAGCAAACAGATCTACTGTTGGTGCCCGCCATTGTTGGAGTACATCATTTAGGACCCTCAAATCTACTTCCCATTTATGATCGAGAGGGAACTTGCGACTGAGATTGTCCGCTGTCATGTTGAGTACTCCCAGCAGGTAAGCCGCCAATATTAAAACCTTGTGGGACATGCACCATTTCCATAACTTCCACCCTAATGGTTTATGTAATATATAACCCTTCTGCCAGGTGGATCCAGCAGCAACCACGGCCAGGTTCAATATCTAGGGGTTCCTTTTCAACAACACAACACAGAACCGGCTCAAGCCCCGACCCAGTAACCTGGAAACACCACCCCATGGTGCCTCTGCTTCTCTCTAGGCAATACTTCTCCACTAGCAAGCACAGCGTCTGATTGTAAAAAAGAAAATTTTAATGAAAGGAGGGAAGTCACCTGACATTAATTAAGGAAAATGCAACAAACAGGAGTCATAGTCATAAAACTGTAAGCAGGACACCCACCCCAGAGTGCGTGGGAGCAGTACCTTCTGCCTCATGTTCTTGAGTTCCACAACCAAAAATTCCTTTTCTGTGCCTCTCTCTGCTCCCTCACCATACCGCACTCACAGTGGTTGTCCTCGATCAGTGAGGACCAAGGGTTCAGAGGTGTATCTGTGTGAGTTCATCTGAACACTTGCTCTGTCTGGCTGCCCTACCAGCCATGGTTCCTCTCCACTGGCCACCCCACCAGCTGCTCGTTTGCTGCTCCCACAGGTTGCTCCTGACAGCCAACTGTCAGTTACCTTGTGCTACCACCTGCCTCTCTGCTGTGAGCTTTGCAAGTCAGCCTCTTAGTGATTGTCAGCTCTTAGTGATTTTAGCAGGCTTGGCAGAAATGCTATCCCACCACAAGGGATTTGAGCTTGAATTTAAGCACTAAAAATATCAAAGGCTCCTAATGGAGCCTATTTAGCTCTATCTTTTAACAGAGGGGAGGAACAGGTTAATCCAGAATGGGGACTCTTAGGGAGAGTCCCCACCTCCTGGTTGGGACACCTGGACCCACTCCTCTTACTTTCACAGGAGTCTGGCATTCAAGCCCCTGGCTTAATGAGGTCCTTGCAGCTGAGAGTGACCTCCTCATTTGGGACAGGCTAAGCACAGTTCTGCTCCCCTTTATTCATGCAATAAAGACAACAATATTGATAACAACATTTCACTACCCCTGCATTCATTACTGTAAGCCAAAACCAGCCAAAGTTGATCACTTTGAGCAACACAGCTCTATCTGCTGGATATCTTGGCAAAGTAGGTGTGTTCATGTAAATACAGTTTGCTCCTGAAGTCTCTCCCGCTCCCAGCTAGCTGTCGGGGAGAACTCATTCAGACCCTGCTTACAAATACATGCAGAGCACATTGTCCATCATGACTGTTGTGTGCATGTCTTTAATCAGCAGGAAGAAATGAACATACGCATTTCTGACCTCTCTGAGTTCAAGCAGGTTGATGTGAAGGTGCATCTCGGATGAAGACCATTTGCCCTGCATCGTGAGATCATTGAGATGTGCACCCCATCCTATGAGGGATGTACTGGTAGTCAGGATCAATGAAGGGGGCAGCTGAACAAATGGGACCCTGGACATATGTTCACCGGGTCTTTCCACCAGCCAAAGGATTGCTTGACCTTGGTGGGCATTAATAATAATTTGTCTATGCTGTCTCTGTTTGGCCAGTAAACTGAACTGAACCAGGCTTGAAGGCATCTCATGTGTGGTCTGTCATGAGCTATGACTGATGTGCCCACAGCCACATGCCCTAGAAGGTGAAGGCAAAGTCTGGCAGAAATCTGGGGACTGGATTGTATTGTCTCTACCAGTGTAGAGAGACTGAGGAAACTGAAGTGAGAGGAGCACCTTTGCCTAAATGGAGTCAAGGTTGGCTCCTATGAATTCCAGTCTTTGCATCCATGTTAATGTTGACTTTTGTATATTAATTTGTCGGCCCAGATTCTGGAACAGATTTAGTGTAGTCAGGGTGACTCTCTGAGCTTCAATGAAAGAATGTGCCCTAAGAAAGCAGTCATTCAGGTAAGGATATATCATGATGCCCTGAGAAGGTAAGTGGGCCACCACTACAAAGAGAACATTGGAGAATACCCTGGGGTCCAGTGAGAGGATGAAATGAAGTAATCTAAACTGGTAGTGGTCCTGGCCTACCATGAATCTGAAGTAATGTCTGTGACTCAATATGATGGAAATGTGTAAATATGCATAGTGAAGGTTGAGGACCAAGAATTAATCTCCTTTCTCTAATGCGGGAATAATCGTTGATAGGGAGACCATATTGAACTTCTGCACCTTAGTAATGCTACTGAGCACTCTGAGCTCCAGTATGGGTCTCCAAACTCCCCTTTTCTTTGGAATTAGGAAGTAGTGAGAGTAGACGCCTCTGCCGGTTTCTTCCTCTGCAGCTCGTAAGATCTCTGTGATGAATACTGAGGCATATATTGTGATGATTGGGGCTTGAATGGTGGCTGAGAGCTGTATTTTCTTTTGTAAACTGGTGTATAGATCCCAATGGATCAAAGAGTTTCCCTAGAATCCTTCAACGTGTGAATAGAAGAGTCGGTCTACTCGGTAAATAACTTCCTCCCTTCAAAAGGAGGGTCCTCCACTGTAGTTTGGACTTCTTTAGGGAAGCTACACAAATGCAACCATAAAGCCCATCTCATAATAATGGCAGTGGAAATTGAGCATTCCGCTGTGTCAGCCACATTTATCATGGATTGGAGGGATGTTTTAGCCACCAGTTACCCCTCATTGACTATGGTCTTGGATTAGTTCTTATGAGAGTCAAAAAGTTCTTCAATAAAGGAACTGAGTTTTGTGTAGTTATGGTAGTTGTATTTTGCCAGCAAGGCTTGGTAATTTGCTACAAGGAACTGGAGGGTGGCTGATGAATATGACTTCTGCCAAACAGATCCAAACATTTCCAGTCCTCATCATAAGGGGTGGATTTAAACTGGTGCTGGCAGCCCCTAGAGTTAACTGTGTCCACAATGATGGAATTGAGAGGCAGGGAGGAAAAGAGCAGTTCTGTGTCCTTTGCTGGCCCATAGTACTTTTTGTCCTCCCACTTGCACATTGGTGGGATCGACACAGGGGTCTGCCATATGTCTTTGGCGAGGTTCAGGAGTGCCTCATTAATTGGGAGGGCCACTCCAGAAGAGGTAGAGGAATGTAAAATGTCTGCCATCTTGTGGTGAGACTCAGTCACTTCCTGCAATGGTATTTGCAGGGCTTCTGCCACCCTCTGTGCTAGGTCCTGGAATGATTTGAAGTCATCAGCCATTGATAGCGGAGGGGGCATCGGCACCTCGTCTGGTGAGAACAATGACAAATGGGCTTGAGGACTGACTTCCTCCTCCATCTCTGTCTCAACTTCCTCTCCTGGCTACTCAGGGGGTTCCAAAGCCCTTAAGCCACAACTGAAGGAGGGTGTCTCCTTGTCTGCTGGTATGTCATGCTAGGGGCCTGGGAGGCTTGCTGTCTCTGAGCCTACCAAGGGTCCCATTATGGCCATTGTTGGTATGGGGCCAGTAGTGGTACTACGGTTGGCAAAACCAAGGAGGCTGAGGGTTGGGTGGATGATATACCTGGTGTCCATAGTGAAATTGGGCCCCATATGGCAGGTGAGAAAAGTGTTGGGAACCCATATCCTCTCCCTCCGACTCTGATGATATGAAAGGCAGTGTGAGCCAGGGAGATGTTGGAGAGTCCAGTGCTTTGGGTGAACTCGGTACTGGGCCCCTGCACTGAGTAGGGTCAAGTCTGGTGTGTCAGACATCGAAAATCCATCGCACACCGGAAATCCACTGGTGTGGATGGCATCAGGACTGGTGATGGTTGTCAGTGTTGGTAGGCTCTGACCGATGGATTCAGAGATGCAGACTTGGCTGTACCAGGGTCTGTGACCATGTCCGTACTGAGAGAGCCTTCCGTGGAGTGGATCTTCTATGCCTTTCATGCTCCCATTGTACCGGTACTTCTTTGCCCACGGTCATCAGGTCTTTGGGCAGTCCAACTTGCTCTGTTGGTTCAGTTCCACACTTCCCTGGGTACCAGTTTTAGGTGGCTTCAGTGTTGTCGGAACCAATGATACTGATGGAGCAAGATCATTTTTGACTACAGGGGCTCACAGACCTTTTCCTTGTGGTCTTGAGTGAATGGCTAGACTCCCTGGGCTCACCTCCTTTCAAAGTAAAAGGTAGTGGTCAGAGTTCCCAACGGGACTCTCAGGATTGATGGGCTGACTTCAGGAGCAGGGTTTGAGTCTTAACTCTCTGTCTTTCCTAGACCTGAGTTTCAGCTGCTGGCACCAGCCATACTTCATGGATTGGGCTTTTCTCCCAGACAGTGAATTCACTGCGAGTGTCCGTTAGTCACTGGAATAGATTCCTGGCAACTCAAGCACTTTTCGAAGCACAGGGAGCTGGGCATACCTTTGTCCATCATGGTGGGTGAGAGGCAAATCCTATCTTCTTTCTTTTTTCTTTCTTTCTTTCTTTCTTTCTTTCTTTTCTTTTTTTTTTTTTTTGGCACGGCCAACAAAATACAAAGGCGGTAACAAAGAAAAAAAGCTTCAAGGGAAACTAAAAATTAACAAATCTAAAGGGAGCTAATGATATGTGAATGGACAGCTCTAGCTCCCTCTCTAGCCAGGGGTGGTTGAGAAGGACCTGAGGATGGATTGCCCATGCAGGTGGCTAGTCTTGTAGCAGGTGAGGAGCAGCACATGCACAGGTGGGAGAACTGCTTCAAAAATTCTCTGATCAACAGTCCAGGGACATAAACACACTTACAGTGGAGCACCCATAGGGACACTACTTGAAGAAGAAGCAGACTAAACGATTGCTTAGGGTCCCTGGAAGCTCAAGTATGTGGTGTCTGTGTGGGGGGGTGGATATTCCTGCTTAGGGCCCACAATGGGCTAGCATCGCCTCTGTTGCTAACTAATATTTATGAAGTTCTGTCTACACAAGTGTAAAATGTTAAAGTCAATGTTGGCAGCGATGGAAATAGAATTTGTGATCTCCTGGCTCTCTGGCTTATGCTCAACATTAAGACCATGGCTTAGATGCTATGCTGCTGTACTGCCCCAGGAGTAGTCAAGAAAACAAACTGACTGAAAAATCACAGCTCTTTCACTGTCCCCACCTTGAACTGGGGACGGAGTAACTGGCTTCACTCCTTTTTTGTGGAGTATCTTATATTCTCCCCATGCTCACCATGTGCCCAGCCAGCTAAACTGTTGTGCAAAGAAGGGGGTAGATTTAAGTCTCCTACTTCTGCCAGCACTTGCTTATAGGGGGATGTCATAAATATAAAGGGAAGGGTAAACCCCTTTAAAATCCCCCCTGGCCAGAGGAAAAATCCTCTCACCTGTAAAGGGTTAAGAAGCTAAAGGTAACCTCGCTGGCACCTGACCAAAATGACCAATGAGGAGACAAGATACTTTCAAAAGCTGGGAGGAGGGAGAGAAACAAAGGGTCTGTGTCTGTTGGTATGCTGCTTTTGCCGGGGATACACCAGGAATGGAGTCTTAGAACTTTTAGTAAGTAATCTAGCTAGGTATGCGTTAGATTATGATTTCTTTAAATGGCTGAGAAAAGAATTGTGCTGAATAGAATGACTATTTCTGTCTGTGTGTCTTTTTTGTAACTTAAGATTTTGCCTAAAGGGATTCTCTATGTTTTGAATCTAATTACCCTGTAAGGTATCTACCATCCTGATTTTACAGGGGTGATTCCTTTACTTCTATCTACTTCTATTTCTATTAAAAGTCTTCTTGTAAGAAAACTGAATGCTTTTTCATTGTTCTCAGATCCAAGGGTTTGGGTCTGTGGTCACCTATGCAAATTGGTGAGGATTTTTACCAAACCTTTCCCAGGAAGTGGGGTGCAAGGGTTGGGAGGATTTTGGGGGGAAAGACGTGTCCACATTACATTTCCCAGTAAACCCAGTTAGAGTTTGGTGGTGGCAGTGGATATTCCAAGGACAAAGGATAAAATTAATTTGTACCTTGGGGAAGTTTTAACCTAAGCTGGTAAAAGTAAGCTTAGGAGGTTTTCATGCAGGTCCCCACATCTGTACCCTAGAGTTCAGAGTGGGGGAGGAACCTTGACAGGGGAAGTAACTCTGCATTATCCCCATGCACTGGGGCCAAAGTCTCAACCTGCATGGGGCTGAGTAGAGAAGTAGAGGGTGAGCTTTTCTCCCTACTTCTCTGCTCTGCAGCTGACCAACATCTGTGGCAATCCAGCCCCATATGATTTTGAGAAAGCTCCTTCTTCAGTAGCTACTTTTCCAAATGTTTGTTAATGTTAATCTTTTTCCTATTGCAGATTTCTGAATTTTCAGAAGTATCCAGAACAGGGGAAAATATTTCACACAAAATTGTCAAAACTAATAAAATAAAATAAATGGCTCCAATTTCTCAGAAGTTTCACTAAACCAAAAACCAGGCTTATTTCATTTATAACAAGGTGGTTTGCAATGAATAATTCACCCTGTTCTACCCCAAAAAATTACACTTTTCGTCTAAGAAAATAGTTAACTTGTTATCTCGTTATCCTTCTTGACTCCAGTTTCTTCCCAACTTCTGTTAGAAGCATCAACAAATAATAAAGACTGCACTAAAATTTTAGCATACCAGCTTATTTGGGATAGATGTGACATAGGAATGGGAACTGCCGTAACTTTCTAAATAAAAGTGAAACAAGTTCAAATTAAAAAAAAAAAAATCTTTCCAACTGAACAGATGAACAGAAAGAGATAAAAAATCTGTAAGCGTTCCAAACATCTTCCATTATCACGACAAATACTCCTTCCAAACCATGACTGACAGCACCACTTAATCATTGGCTCTAAACTCTTCTCTATTTAACTGCCCAATCATTGTTTCAGGGTTTACTTGCTGTTAGCTCCTGCCCCGCTGCACTAAATAACATATGCCCGTACCTGCCTGAATTACAGGTATAGTAGCATAGCACGTCCGTGGCAAAACCAGGATTAGACTCTAAGTCTCCTGAGTCCCAGGTCACTGTTCTCTAATCCACACTGCCACCTGCATTCTCAAGTAAAATGTAACTGAAGGAACAGTAATCCACACTGTGCAGAGTCAAGCACAGGAGTTTATTACGCACAGCCCTGGCAGAGTATCATTTTGCTCATTAGGCTCAGAGACACTGCAGAACAATTAATTACAATAGATTATACAGAGTGTTCATTGGGCGGAGAGAAGTGACGGAGATGGGTTTTCCCAAGCCCCTGGACAGGTTCTAGCAGCAAGCAAAATAAGCACAATAAGCCAATGGTCTAAAAGATTACATAATGGCTCTGCCCATGGCACAAATTAACATATTGCTGACACACAGATAATTACCCCCAAACTATGTCTATTAAAGTATGTAGGTTAAATACTAATTTTGGTGTCCAGGGGGATGAGGTAGCAGCTCTCCCGGTTCACCAACAGGTATATTCCTGGAGATTTAAAGCAAAAGAGCAGTAATTAGTACTTAACAATAACAATTGTATGTAAGTTTACCTTTGCATTTCTGTGGGCTAGGATAAGCATACATCTGTGAGGCGAGTGTGTCATAATTCTTATCAATCATATTAGGCCTCTCCCCGAACTCTGTCTGGGATCTGAGGGGTACTGTGCCACTATCTCCTCCCTGCATTAGGGAGTAACCGTGAGGCCTTTCTCAGTGCTCCAGATGTCTATAACTCACGATAAGGACGCACAATTACATTCGGAGTTATGCTGACTCCGTTTACTGACTTGAAACACACAAGGTTATCTGTTTACCCCAGCTTTCTCTTAGTCATGTATTGTTCTCTGTTAGTCAGCCCCCATGGCCCAGACCATGCTGCGGACTCCGGGCCTGTATGAAAAGTTCTTAGCAGAAACTGTAGTTAAGATCTTACATCCACAGCAAATGGATTTGGCTCTTCAATTACAGCTGATCTTCAATAATATATAAGGTGGTGATTTTTTAAAATTTACAATTCTAATAACCAAATATATTCAACCTAAGCTCTATTAAATGGAATGCAAGCCTCCTTTCCATTCCACTCTAGGGAGACAGTATGAACTACTGGATTCTGTTCCTGGCTCCACCAGTGGCCTGCTGGGTGATCTTGGACAAAGCAGTCTACCACTCTGTGCCTCAGTTTTCCCCATCATGAAATGGGGATAATGATTCCTACCTCCTTCGTAAAGTGTTGTGAGTTCTACAGATGAAAAGCACTACATAAGACCAAGGTATTCTATTTTCCATAGTAGCTCTTGTAAATTTATTACTGATCATTCTCTTTTCAGTCATATCTTTTTATCCTATTCTGTGGACATGAGTTCATGAATTTAAGAGAAATCAACTTTCAAGTATGCATCCCTAGACCATTAACACTCAATAAAAAATGCTCAAAGAATTAAACTGGGAGACAAGCAGGAATGAAAACATTTTCTTTCCAAGAGATTCACTATCTAATTTAAGTGAGTCATTCAGCCATTATTTTTATCTCTTAATCAAGCTCTCTTGGCATTTTTCAATTTGAACATACCTATATCTTTTTTTTTTTCCTAATGAACCTTAGGGATGAATCACTATGCAATTTTTAAAAGACACATATTTTCCAAATCATCTGGTTGGTTTGGGTAACAGGAGTCAATTTAATTTGTATAAAGCAGATCTTTACTATTAGGATTTTCCTCTGCAGTCTTAATTTCCCTGCAGGGCTTTTAAACCCTTGATTTTTTTTTTAAATTAAGAATTACTGTATGTGCCTAAAGCCAAAAGATTTACTAGTCAGAGAGAGCTGCTGCCCAAAGAATTGACAGACTTTTAAAAACCAGTGTAGGAAAGAGGAAATATCAGTCATGCATAAGTCTGGGAGGCTGAAAATGGAACAGTGAAGCTGCATAAAATAGGGTTACTGCATTGATATACCGTGGCCTTCATTAAAACATCAAAATTTGTCAACAGTTACCACACCGTGGTACCAATGAAGCTAAAGTTATTTCCTCTGCTAAATACAGGAAAACTCTGCCATCTAACAGAAACCACAAAGTAATATGGTAATTGTTGGTATATGCTGTGACTACTATACTAATGTTTTAATAGGCGGATGTTTTCTTGTCCTAGGAAGCAAGGCGGTCAACAAACAATGAAAAACTAGAGCAGGGAGAAGAGAAATCAGAAGCCACAGACCCTGAGGTATGTGTAATAGAATAGCAAGAAAAGGAAGCTAGAAGAAATGTAATGATAAATATAATAAAAAAAGAAGCTTTAGTCGAGTGCTCTTCACAGAAATATGGATAAGTATTGCTCTTTGTAAACATAAGTAGTGACCTGCAAACTCGGTCAGGGTCTGACAAATGTTACATTAGTGGAGAACAACTGGAGGAAAATAATACTGGATGCCTCTGAACCAAAAGCAAACAGCTGATGAAGCCATTCAAGCAACCTCATCATCATCTCTCTGTGGACTTGACCTTGGAAACAAATCTGCTGGCCCCATGTGCCCTAATCTTCTTGTTTATCTGCTGTGACAGTCTGGAAATAAAAAAATGACCCTTTTCCTTGACTGCCTTTACTAAATGCTTCTTTATCCAGTATAGTGTCAGAATGCGGTATTCCATTCTTTTTTCCTCATTATAACATCCGATGTGTCCAATCAGTGCTTATCAAGATGAAGTTTTCACAAAGATTCATTCTGGGCACAGAGAAACAGAATTTGAAGAAATAACTAAGCATGTAACTTCAAAAAAATATACATACTACATATTCTGCACACACAGCTCAGAAGACTGGAATGTCAGACAGAAAACATTTTTAGAAGGGATATTCTGAAACTGTTCAATCCACAGAGCTCCCGTTGATGTTAGCGGAGTTGTAAAGAACGAATGAGTACAGAGTATGTTCCTCACAATATTAAAATGATCTCTAGTCCAGTGAACTAAAATAAATACGAGGGCTCCACCATAAATCCTAGTGATTTTGTCAACCCAGGGCCTGTTTTTTGTGGGAATAATTAATTTTTTTTTCTGTACAACTATGCACTTTCATTTTTAATGTTCAATACAGCATTTTCTGGAAGACTGAATTCATCCATAAGTATGAGACATTTCTGAGTTTAGTGAGCCTCCATACAATAAACATGAGTGAGCAATTGTACATTCTCTTAGTTGATCTGTTTTTTGGGGGGATTCCCCACAACCCTTTTATCTTCCCTGCAGAAGAAACTTAGTCTTTTTGTATAGAATAGATAGCACTAAATGGATCAGAGACTGAAGTCACAAAGACACTGTGTTCAGATGGATGTCTCTACAGATGTAAATAAGCAGGTATCAGTGTTACAGATCTTATCTCCTGTCCAATTGCTCACATGCTGAAGAAGCCAGCCTAATGGGTGAATCTACATTTGGAAGCACAATACCACCTTCAAAACTGTATGTCCTTCTCCTTCTCTTTAGATCGCAAAGCACAGAGGATAATCTTTGCCCTCATACATTGCTGCAAAAACAATTAACTGACTCAGCATTGTATAACATTATGGGAAATGTATATCTTCTTTTGTCCCCTTTGTAAACCAACAGATCTTTGTTGAAATGCAAGAGCTTTCATGATGAAGAAACAATACCTTGATATTCCTAAGCTCCCACTGGACTTGCTGAAAGAACGGTATCATGGCAATGAACAATTCTTTTTCTACAATTATACAATCTTTGAAAGAGTTAAGTCAAGTGTACTTAGTTCTTCTGTTTTATGTGAAAGCTGTTCATGTCATTGTCTGCTTATTGTTTGAAGTTTTTGGATTGAGTAAGGTAATTCAAAGTGCCATGCAGGCAAAGAATTATATACTTTCTACAAAGCATCCAGTGACCTTCACAACACAACATATCAGTGTCTCTTAAGAAACACAACTGTCACCAGAAGTGATATGATGGGTCAAAGCTAATGTTTATGTTTTGTGAAGCATGTCTTGTTGGCACACAATCACCACATCTAGGGGCCAATTCTGCAAAATTGCACTCCAGTAACTTCCCTTATGTGAGTAAACCCATGGAAAGCATGTGGGATAATGCTTCCAAGATGAGCCCCTTAACTAGAGATGAAACCAAGCTGCCCCGTTCAGGTCCATATGGCTCTAAACTGTCACTAAGATTGAGGTTGTGTGAAGAATTTTGGCTTTTGTCTAGTAGAAGCCAAAAGGTTAATAAAAAGGGATGATATACAATCTACTTTTTCTCTACTCCTTTTCTTCTGGTTTTCTAATTCTTCCTGTCTTTTATTTTATTGTCTTGTCTTCTCAGTCTAGTCTTAAATTTGGTTAGCTAACTTCACTAGTATTTTTTCCATAGAAAGTGCTTCACTTAATCTGTTAACAAAACCTACCCAAAGCATTTTTTGATTCTTCATTGTTTATTACTGAAAATATTGGCATAAAAATAGGGTCTTTGCTTGGTAGAAGGAATGCAGCCAGTACTCACTGGAACATTTGTCATGTTGTCTATGGCATCATATTTGCTTGCTTTCCCTATATTCCCCAAGATCTCTCGGAGGTTTCTGCTGCTTTTTAATGCAGACCATACATTTTTCTTTCATCCCACTTCCGTCTACCCTTGCCATGCACCCTACTAATCTGTTTTCCCTCCATTGCCTTCCTATAATTTCTAATAATTAATTGCTGACCTTTTCATTAGGGGATAGAAAATCCTGTCTTGATATGCTACTTCAGAAAGCTAACCAGTTCCACAATTTGTGCTATTATAACATTAAACAATATATCTTCTTTGCTGTCCACATATACAACAGTCATCTTTTCCTAAAACATTTTAGCAACCCTTTATGGTGGGCCTTCTAGACATTTCACTAGCAAATGTAAGATATTGAGATAACACAGTTTTTGGCATTATTGCTAGAATTGCTTCAGTAAATGCCCAGCAAAAGACTTGCAGTTAGTTCTAAAGTGATAGAAGAGAACAAGCCAGACCTCTTTTGTGTTGTAACTCATTAGTTTTTACATCTAAGGAGGACTTCAATCTAACAATACCTCTTATGTTGATTTCTTTCCAGAAAAGATTACTGAACAGGCATTTCAGAAAAAAATACAGAAGCACAGCTAAATGGCAATACTGAGGTCTTATCGAGAGACATTGACAAGAATTTTAAAAATTTGTATTTTGGGATCTGAAAAACCAATACTGTTTTTCTAATACTAATACTTCTGAGGTTTTTTTAAAAAAAACAAAAACAAAAACAAAAAAACCTTGTTCCATTGAAATCTATTGTGTTTGGACAGGTAACAGATTGTCTTCCCCTCAGTGTTCTGGCTCCTGTGGCTAATAAAAAGAACCTGGATTCTCTTCTGCTGAGGTCCCAAATTAATTCTTCATTGGTTCAAAAATGTATTCCAGCATCTTCATCCAGCATCTGAGCTCAAGCTGTTCAAGTGTCAATTTTATCTTGCTTGTAAGATGTTGTGTGCTGTTAGAAATTGATGTTTAGTTGTGTAGCTAGGAAGGTATAATATTGGAAATATAACCAATTGTACTGATGAAATATAACTGGACAAGGCAGTTCAGTATTGCCAAATTGTTGCAGTCTCCTATTTTGAATATTGGTTAATGGCTTTCTTTATTATCTGATTTGCAAACATTTAGGAAAGTGAATGATCTCATATATTTTGAAGGAGCTTTCCAAAGGCACAAAAGAGGATTTAGGTTCCTAACTGCTAGTGGAAAATCGGTGAGTTCAGTGTCTAATTTCCCTTTGTGCTTTGGAAAATCTCCACCAACATATGCTTGACCCAAAAACTAATAAAAAAAATTAAGTTTAACAATCTTACCCCCAATACTCCCTTTCATATGCATGAAAGTAGAGGTGGGAGAATACTTCAAACAATTTCCATGATTATTCTTCCAATTAAACAAATTATTTTACACTGTTTTCATACTTGCTTTATATTTCAGACTTCTGAAATCATGATCCACGCCTCGTCCCAATCAGATTTTGGAAGGCACTTCAAATTCTTAAACATTAGGTTGAGTGCGGTAGCTATCTTTAGAAATCTCATGTTGGTACCTTCTTTGCATTTTGTCAAATCTGTTGTGAAATTATTCTTAAAATGAACAACAGGTGCTGAGTCTTAATCTGAGACTGCTATAATGTGAAATATATGGCAGAATGCAGGTGAAACAGAGCAGGAGACATACAATTCTCCGCAAAAAAGTTCAGTCACAAATTTAATTCATGCATTTTCTTTTTTAATGAGAGTCATCAACATGGAAGCATATCCTCTGGAACGGTGGCCAAAGCACGAAGGGGCATATGAATGTTTACATATCTGGCATGTATATAGCTTGCAGTGCTGGCTAAAAAAGTGCCACGTGAACACCTGTTCTCACTTTCAGGTGACATTGTAAATAAAAAATTGGCAGCATTATCTCCTGCAAATGTAAAGAAACCTGTTTGTCTTAGCTGAACTTGTTTGTCTTGGCTGAACAAGAAGTAGGACTGAGTGGACTTGTAGGCTCTAAAGTTTTACATTGTTCTGTTTTTGAATGAAGCTATATAACAAAAAACCCCTAGATTTGTAAGTTGCACTTTCACGATAAAGAGACTGCACTACAGTACTTGTAAGAAGTGAATTGAAAAATACTATTTCTTTTGTTTATCACTTTTACAGTGCAAATATTTGTAATAAAAAAATATAAAATTAGCACTGTATACTTTCTAGTCTGTATTATAACTCAAATCAATATATTTGAACATGTAGAAAAACATCCAAAATATTTAATACATTTCAGTTGGTATTCTATTGTTTAACAGTGTGATTAAAACTGCTATTAATTTTTTAAATCACGATTAATTTTTTGAATTAATCATGAGTTAACTGCAATTAATCGACAGCCCTAATATATATATATTAATCAACAGCCCTAATATATGAAGCTTTTTGATAAATCGTAAAACAAAATAAAATATAAATATTTGTTTCTCTCCCTTTGCAGATCACCTTTAAATATTTTATGTCCTCTCATGACCTTAAATTTTAACTCCTGAGCCATTTTGGTTGTATAGTCTTACAACAGAAGACTGCTTACACTTCTGTCACATTCTCCTAAAACACAGGTTTAAAGTCTATGCTGTATTCCTTGTGCAAATTCACATTGAAATCTGTGGTGACGGTGGCTCATGCCTTTCAAAATGAGTTTGCACAGTAACTTTAGCATGGGTCATGAAGGCCCACAAACATTATCCCTGGAGTGGCTTTAACAGTTGGTTTTTAATTAGAGTGTAGACATACACTCAGATAACTAGCTGCTAAAATGGACTACTTGCAAAGTAACTAACTTTTGTCAGAATTAACCCTTTCCAAACTAGAGCATAAAACAACTGCATCTGAAACTACCAAACATGCAATTTTTCTGCATCTATACGAAAAACAAAAAAAACAAGCCCTAAATCACTTAATATAATATTTGATTGTTTAAAAAATTGTGTATAGCAAGAGATAACCAGATACAATGGGATTTAAGATGGCTATGAAATTTTAAATGCATTTCAGTCATGTGTGAAATTGAATACTCGCTCTCAGTGTCTTCAGCGTGCTGTTACTATTACAAGTTATTATTCCAGATTAAAAACTACATTAAACTAGAGCAGGGGTCGGCAACCCGAGGCACGCAGCCTTCCAGCTGCCATTGGCTGGGAACGCGAATTGCGGCCACTGAGAGCTGCGGGGGGCCGTGCCTGCGGACGGTCAATGTAAACAAAATGTCTCGCGGTCCGCCAGCGGATTACCTTGAGGAACCACGTGCTGAAGGGTGCGGACCCCTGAAATAGAGTTAAGGTTGAATACATATCAGTTCCCTAACAGCAAAAACATTACAGGACTGTTGTGGGAGGTATTGTCAATAAAAAGGAGGACTGGAATATCGTACAAGAAGATTTGAATGACCTTCAAAATTGAAGTAATAGAAATAGTTGAAACTTAATAGTGCAAAGTGCAAGGTCATACTCTTAGGGACTAACAACAAACATTTTTGTGTGAGATGGGAATATATCAGTTGAAAGCAGTAGAGGAGGAGAAAGACCTGGGTGGACTGGTCAATCACAGGATGACTATGAGCCGCCAATGTGATGGGCCATGAAAAATGCTAATGCAATCTAGGCTACATCAGGCAAGATCTTTCCAATAGAGATAGAGAAGTGTTATTGCCATTATAACAGGCACTGGTGAAACCTCATCAGGAATACTATGTGCAGTTCTGGTCTCCACGTTTAAGAAAGATTAATTCAATTTGGAACAAGTGCAGAGGAAAACTACTAGGATAATTAGAGGAATGGATAACCTACCTTATGAAATGAGAGTTAAGAAGCTTGGCTTGTTTAGCCTAACAAAACAGAGGATGACTGGAGATACAATAGTTCTCTACAAATACATCACAGGAGTAAACACCAGGGACAGAGGGGAGTTATTTAAGTTAAGGGCCTATGTTGGCACAAGAACCAATAGTTATAAGCTCGCCATCACTAAATGTAGGCTTGAAATTAAATGAGGGTTTCTAATGATCAGAAGACTGAAGTTCTGGAACTTTCCAAAGGACATAGTGCGGGCAAAAAAACCTAACTTGCTTCAAGACTGAGCTTGATAAGTTTATGGAGGGGTATTCTGAGATTGCCTACAATGGTATATGACCCAACTGTGATTGCTAGTAGTAAATACCTCCAACAGTCAGAGAATGACGATACCAAGCTGGGAGGCATTGCAAGTGCTTTGGGGGAGAGGATTAAAATTCAAAATGATCTGGACAAACTAGAGAAATGGTCTGAAGTAAATAGCATGAAATTCAATACAGACATATGCAAAGTACTCCACTTAGGAAAGAACAATCAGTCGCACAATGATGGGAAATGACTGCCTAGGAAGGAGTACCGTGGAAAGGGATCTGGGAGTCACAGTGGATCACAAGCTAAATATAGTCAACAGTGTAACGCTGTTGCAAAAAAAGCAGACGTCATTCTGGGATGTATTAGCAGGAGTATTGTAAGCAAGACCGGAGAAGTAATTCTTCCGCTCTACTCTGCGCTGGTTAGGCCTAAACTGGAGTATTGTGTCCAGTTCTTGGCACCACATTTCAGGAAAGATGTGGACAAATTGGAGAAAGTCCAGAGAAGAGCAACAAAAATGATTAAGGGTCTAGAAAACATGACCTATGAGGGAAGATTAAAACAAAATGGGTTTGTTTAGTCTGGAGAAGAGAAGACTGAGAGGGGTCATGATAACAATTTTCAAGTACAGAAAAGGTTGTTAGAAGGAGGAGGAAGAAAAATTGTTCTTCTTAACCTCTGAGGATAGGATAAGAAGCAATGAGCTTAAATTGCAGCAAGGGTGGTTTAGGTTGGACAGTCAGGAAAACTTCCTGTCAGAGTGGTTAAGCACTGGAATAAATTGCCTAGGGAGGTTGAGGAATCTCCTTCATTGGGGATCTTTAAGAGCAGGTTGGACAAACACCTGTCAGGGATGGCCTAGATAATACTTGAGTGCAGGGGACTGCCTTGAGTGCAGGGGACACGACTAGATGACCTCTCGAGGTCCCTTCCAGTTTTACATTTCTATGATTCTAACAGATGGGGAGGGCTCTGAGTTATTGCAGAGAATTCTTTCCCAGATGTCTGGTTGGTGGCTCTTGCACTGAAGCTTGGAATTTAACTATCCCCATATGTGGCACTGGGAAAGGATTTTCCTCCAGGTCAGATTGGCTGAGACCCTGGGGGTGCAGGTGGTTGCCTTTCTCTGGAGTGTGGGACATGGATCACTTGCTGGTTTGAACTAGAGTAAATGGTGGGTTCCCTGTAATTTGAAGCCTTTAAAATGGGATTTGAGGACTTCAGTAGCTCAGCCAGAGGTTATGGATCTGCTACAGGAGAGAGTGGGTGATGTACTGAGGCTTGCGATGTGGAGGAGGTCAGACTAAATGATCATGATGGTCCCGTCTATCCTTAAAGTCCATGAGTTTGAGTCTATGTGGTAATTGTCCCTAAAACAAGTAATAAAAATTCAGAGTTAAGGTTAAACTTAAAAGGAATCCAAACACATCTGCAAATACACAGTTAGGGCATCCAAGCAAACTTAACTCTGAGCTCTAGGGACACTAACCATAAAATTATGATTAGTGTATAATAGTGTATGTGGTTCCAGATTAGATTAAATTGATTTTAAAGACATTTGATTTTCTCATGTTTTTTCACTGCATCATTATACAAAGAAGTTAGGGTGGCCTAACTGCATTTCCATTCCCCATGCATGCATACACCAGAGGTAACAAATCCACCCAGGCTATCCCGATGTATGTGTTTTTCATTGAATCATTTCCTTGCTTTCCTCTAGATGTCTTCTACATGCATTTATGGGATGCTTTGTATTAATGAACTCTAAAACATTTTTTGTGGTCCCAACGTTCTATCCATTTCCCACTCATATTTTGTATCCTAAAAAGCATGTTGACAACAGATATTATGAAAGAATTAAAGAGTAAAAAAAAAGACATTTCCTTTACAGGAATTCATTGTTAAATCAGAGAGTACTTTTTGTGGTTTCCAAGTAAAATTTTCCCATTACCCTCCCAATCTTCTCTATAAAAAGAAAAGGAGTACTTGTGGCACATTAGAGACTAACCAATTTATTTGAGCATAAGGTTTCGTGAGCTACAGCTCACTTCATCGGATGCATTCAGTGGAAAATACAGTGAGGAGACTTATATACACACAGAACATGAAAAAATGGGTGTTTATCATGCATTTATCAGATGTCAAGCATTATAACATTCATAAACCAGTCAGAGAACACTTCAATCTCTCTGATCACTCGATTTCGACCTAAAAGTGGCAATTCTTCAACAAAAAGACTTCAGAAACAGACTCCAATGAGAGACTGCTGAATTGGAATTAATTTGGATACAATTAACTTAGGCTTGAATAGAGACTGGGAGTGGTTGAGTCATTACACAAAGTAAAACTATTTCCCCTTGTTTGTTCCCCCCCCCCCCCAGCACTGTTCCTCAGACGTTCTTGTTAACTGCTGGAAATGGCCCACCTTGATTATCACTCCAAAATGTTTTCTCCCCCCCCTCCCCCAACTCTCCTGCTGGTAATAGCTCATCTTAAGTGATCACTCTCCTTACAGTGTGCATGATAAACACCCATTTTTTCATGTTCTGTGTGTATATATATCTCCTCACTGAATTTTCCACTGAATGCATCTGATGAAGTGAGCTGTAGCTCACAAAAGCTTTGCTCAATAAATTGGTTAGTCTCTACGGTGCCACAAGTCCTCCTTTTCTTTTTGTGAATACAGACTAACATGGCTGCTACTCTGAAACCAATCTTCTCTATGATTTTCCTAGAACACCAGAGAATCATGACTCTTGACCTAATTATTTGATAATGACAAATTAAGAGCATTTGTTATTTATTTCTGCTGAACAAACTTCCAGAAGAAACAGGCAACATTACTAGCCAAGACTTGTTTTTCCTGGAGGGGGAAAAAAGCCAATAGGTACACTAGAAGCAAATAATGAAAACTTGGAAAATTAAGAGACATTCCTTCCACCTCCAGTACTGAGCTGAAAAATAATATCAACTACCAGTCAGTGTTACATCTTGGATGTGTAACGAGATACTTTTTTTCAGGTCACTGTACATACGTGACTTCTAGTAACATTTATGGACATTCCATGTGCTTATAAACATCAGCAATCTTCAAACACAGACAGAAAATATCTGACTCAAATCAAGGAAAATGATTCAGTGAAAAGCATAGACATCAGAGCAGTCTGGGAGGATTTGTGAACTCTGAAGAGTGCAGAATATCCAGAAGACAAACTCAAACAGAGTATACCCTTTGGATTCTTTATGGTCATTCTCTTCCTGTAGTCATTTACCCCTGTGCAGAGTAGGGGCAAAATATTCTACCATTCTTATTTATATTTTCATGCCCATTTTGCTACCACTGGAAATGATCATACAAATCACAAGGCAATGGACAATCTGTTCCTTTGTCTTTTGGTGTATTCTTTACTGAATTGTTTGATTACCAATCATACATTTAAATCAAATTTATTTCTTTTTAAATGTCATGGGAATAAACACATCCGAAATACAGATACAGACACTGAACCAGATCCCACTCTCATTTATTTAGCCCCTGTTGGGATTACTGATTTACACTAGCATATGAGAGACATCAATGCATTGTATGCAATTTAGGATTAATTTAGACTATGGTGATAACTATCTTGTGTTCATATTTGGGAGCAATCATGATTGGTGGGTGGCATGGGGACATCAAGTTTAAATACTTCTCTTCTGAAAGGTTTCTGGAACAATACATTTTTGGAATGAGATATATATATTTTCCTAACCCTAACCCTAACCCTATGAATCCTTCCCATGCTATCAAACTGTCACTTAGGGCACAGAAAAAAGCTCCACCCCCACTGAATAGAAGGACTACTTTGTTCTGTTCCTACACCTTAACTTTTTTATGAGGCTAGGTTGTTGGCCTATTGCTCAACATGCAAGCTGGAGGAGCAGTGGACTGCTCTTCATCTGGTCCCTACCCTTTTACTTCTCCAACTAAAGTGGCCCTATCTCAATTTAAAGGATCCACCTGTAGAGCTGTCAGGGTCACTGAACACATAAACCTTCCCAGCATGTCAGCATGCAGTCCACATATTTAATATTGCAGTGAGCACATGAAATATATAATAATCACATTTGCTTAATTAACCTGTCTACAGACACAGAGCTAGATTCAAAAATCATTCTGCATGCCAAATTTATGTAGATTTAAATGGTAGTTTTGCATGAAGAATTGGGATGTCAGTTTCTATTTTCATTTAAAACTTTCATTAATGAGCAAGTTGAGCAGAACATAACTTACAGTATGTAACACTGAAATCTTTCAGATATCACAATATATTAATTAAAATATAATTGAAAATTTCCAGAGTATTTAATTTTGATGTCATTAATATACTGACTTTTGCTTCAAAATTCTAATAAAGACATAGGATCAGAGAAAACATTTAGGAAAATTATGTCAAATTTTATACCCAAATTCTGCACAACATTCCATTTTACCAGTTTCTGTCAGAAGATATATATATATGGAAAAAAATAACAAAACTTTTTTATACCTTCATTTTAAAATAACCATAAAAGTATACTTTGTTTGGTAAGGATTCATAATCCAAAGTATTTCTCTTTAAATAACAATAAATTGCTGAAAAAATTGATTAAAGTTTTCCATAAACATTATTTACATCAAGTGGTAGCAGAGTATATGCTATTGATTCCATCAAAATACAATGAAGTGAGTCATGGACAATCTTTATGATGTAAAATATATATTGTTTCTGTATGTATTACAACTTGTAATAAGCATTTAAATTCTCAGATGATTACGTGTAATATTTTCAGGTATAAACTCACTTTAAACAGGAATAAAGGCCCTGATTTAGCGAAGCATTTAAGCATGTGCTTAACTTAAAACACATGTATACATCCCATGAACTAATGCTGTGCAAATAAGTAATTTTTTTGTTTGGTAGGCAAACTTAAAAAAATCAGAAGAAAATGTTTTGGGTCAAGCTGAAACCACTTTTAAATTATTTTTTGGCAAGCCAAAAAAATCATTAGAATTTCATTTTGGATTGAACAAAACATTTCATTCAACCAAAATGAAATGTTTCATCAAATTCGATGGCGGAGGTTATATTTTAAAAAATGAATCTGTAGTAACATTCAAAACAAAAACTAATTTTTTTAATCAAAATTCAAAATGTTCACTTCAAAAATTCAAAATGAAATGTTTCAACATCTGATATGTTTGATCAAAACAATACTGCAAGTTGGACACAAATTTGTGAATGTTTCACAGTTGACCCAGATCTGCATTTTTCTGCAAAAAGATTTATCCCACTATTTTTGCCCAGCTCTAAATGGCACATAAGCATATGTTTTAGTTCTTTGCTGAATAGTGATGCTTTCCTGAATCAGGAATACACTGCCTTCAATATCTATTTTTTTTAAAAAATGATACTTTTAGTAAACAATACGCATGGAATTTAATATTATCCTATATGCTGTATTATACCAACCATACACAAAGTCCTTACTTATTTCATGTTCCCAAAGGAAAGAACAACATATCAGGATGTGGTTTTATGGATATGAACATGATCATCAGTTGTATGAGTTTTGCCCACATCTCACTCTGCTCCTGTGCGATACCAGTGATGAAGGAACTGCAGAGTGTGTCTCTATCTTTCTGGGGAGAAAATGGATTGGGGAAGTTACCCATCTTCCAAAAATGTGCTCATTTTGATGCTCTGGTGAAGATAAATGTACTGAAAGAGTGGTCTGATTTTCGGAAGTGCAGCGTATTCACAACTCCCATTTGCTTCAGGACAATCTGCCATTTTCAGCAGCATCTCTGAAAATCATGCAATTTTATTCAAGTGCCTAAATATGGATATAGGAACATAATTTTAGGCACATAATTTTGACACTGTGGTCCTATATTTATAGTTTTATCCTCCATGCTCTATTCAGCCAAACACAAACAGCTGACTGGTGGCACTTTTTGTACATGAACCTAATATAAATTGAAATTTCATCCTACTGCAGCCTTTAATATTCATCTTATAGAGGATATAAGTGAAAATACTGCTTCACATAACAAAGAGAACTCTTGAGCTCAGTTGAAATAAGCCTGCATTATGGCAGACTATAAAATATATCTGATCACAGCGCGTGGAATAGCAAATAACAGTGGACTTCAAATTCTCTACATATGGTGCCAAGTGAGACGATTTCCTAAAAATACATAAATTCAAGATGTTAATTAGAAATAAACTAGCAATATCTTTCCTGGAGTTGAAATGTTGGAGCTCAGGAGCAAAAGAGAAGGGAAAGTTGTACTGAAGACAATGTGGTGAAAAACAGCAACATTCTGTAGGCTGGGACAGCTTAAAATCTAGGAAATTAAATAATAATTTGGAGACAGTAAATCTTATAAGCTGGTTTATGAATTCTTCCAAGGAAATAGTGGCATTTTTGTTTTCCTGGGAGGGTCGTATTTTGTATTTTTATACAACAACCAAGGAAAATATTGAGAGGAATTTTACTTTAAATAATGGGCTTTTTGGACAATAACTGGCTCTTGAGTGTGTTTTTTCTCACTCTCATGAGAGGCAAAATTAACCTAGCACAGGACTATTCTGAATAAAAATCCTTTACAAACTGCATTTTCTAGCAAGTGTATTTTCCCCCACTGGATATCTAAAAAAATTCTGTATAAAAATGTGAAGGTCTGCTTCTACAATGATAAAATATGAATGTAGAGCCAGAGTGGTTTTCACTAGACCACAAGTTAATATGCCCTAATAATAGATTTTTGTCTATGAAATATGTTTTATATACTTGGAAATTGCTCATTGATTTTTGTAATCCATAGGCCAAATATTAATAAACAGCCCCTAATGTTGCATCCAACATTTTTGGGTGCAAAATTAGAGCCTATGGTGAGTAGTTTTCAACATCTGATCTTTGTATAGTTACATTACAGCATGTTCATGTTTTCTTTGCATATAAAGTACTCCCTTAAGTCTTTTTCTGCATTCCTCTCTACCCCCATCTTCTCCTATCTGGTGGTATCACCCTACCTACCAACCTACCATTTCTGTCTGATCCACTGGATGCTTCATTACAGCCACCTAAAATGCCTGCATGAGATTCCCAATCAGTGTTTGCCAAGCTCCCAATCCCTCCTTTAAAGGTCTTATTAAAATTTCTGCTGAAGGATTCTAGCTCTATGAAGCACTTTGTATTATGGTTTTCTTCCATATTGCCCTGTTTTGATCCCACTGTGCCTTAAAAGTCATTGGTACAAAGACATGTCCGTCACACTACCTCTACAGTGTTGTGCATAAAAGTGGCATTATATGAATATAGTCAGTAGTCCTGTGGCAGGTGCTATAATATTGGGGTCCAGTCAGGATTTCTCCTTCCCTCAGCATCCCTGGGCTCAAATCTTTGCAGAGGTCATTCCCCTTCTCCTAGAAGCCACTAGGTGCCAAGTGGGAACTAGAACTCACTTGTCACCCCGTTTCCCTGGGCTATGTGGGTTTTGGGGAAGAAAGAAATTCCAGGGAGGAGTCATCCCAGGGCTCCTGAAGAATAATGAAAAGAACAACTTCCATGATAACCCCCCCATGAGATCTATTATGGTATGAATGAGGAACAGACATCTCAAAGTCAGGGAGGTATAAAAAGGTGGCTAAAAACTCACATTTTCATTTCCATGATTCTGGGTATGCTGTCTGCAGATCTGGTTCTGAAATATGAGTTACAGCACCTTGAAGGCTGCCAATTCCTAATACCCCAAACGGCCAAAAGGCAGCCAGGGATTGATGCAGCATGGTGGTATCTCCATTACATCCGTTGCCTCTAGCACACACATTACACTGACTATCCATCTTTTGGTGTCTCTATCCTGCTCTTTCACCATAGGAAGACTCCTTTTGTACTGGTGTGATGCACTCAGAGTCAGTTACATTGGCTATATGGCCAGAATCTATTAACGGTGCTGCATCAAAATGCTTTACATAAGGAGGCTGGCACCCGCCATCTCTGCCATTCCTGCCATGCTGCTACTGAACAAATATCCTAACTAATGTTTTAGTAAATACAAGTTTGCTTCCATACTTGTCCAGCGAAGTGGAATATGAGTTTTTAACTAATATTATATCATTTTAACCAATATATATTATGAAACAAATGATATTTAACTTCTTATAATTTCCCACAACAAACAAATTAAACAGCATAGGACTTTCTATTTCCTGGTTTTTGCCATGACAAACAACAGCCTCAGCTGAAAAAAAAAAAAAAAAAGCCAAGCAATCCCTTAAAATTTAAATGATTGCACTTTAACAATGTACATTGCACGTATCTTCAACATACAGTATTGATCTATCTTATGTACTTCTATAACACCCATTATCATAGAATCCGAGTGCCTCACAGGCTTTTGTGTATTTACCTTCACAACAAGCCTGTGACATAGGAAAGTGGCGCTATCAGCATTTTTCAGAAGGGGAAATGAGGCCCAGAGAAGCTAAGGCCCAGATTGAAGATAGAAGTATAAATAACTTTGAGGCTCTAGGCCCAAGTGACTTTCCCAAGGCCTCACAAGAAGACCGTGATAGAGCACGGAATTCAACTGCTGCCTCTAAAATCCAAGGGTAATGCCCTAAAAATCTTTAGGGGACCAGCTTTCCTCTTATATGCATATATGTTCATAGCTATTACATGAACTATTATAAAGGGAAATTATTGGAGCACCATTTTATAAATTATTCAATCAGTTTAGCCCTTTGTTGTTGAATGATTTTTAAAGAAAAAGTATTCACTACTTTTAATTGCTTGAAAAGTTTTAAGAACACATTTCAATCTCTGTGTTAAACTGTTCACTTCAGCCATTTTGTATTATTCATTTGTGGTGTTTAATTGGTCATCTAAGTCACATGGTACAAGTTTTGCTTCCCAGATAGGAAGGCTGAACCTATTTAAACAGGAACTTGTCGATACTCTTCTCTGTGAAGGAATACTCATGCTCAAAGTGAATATGTATATTTGTATGAAGAACACCCTTTCCCCAAACATTTATTCAAACAATAACCTACCTAAGCAACTGTCACAAACAGGGTGAAATTCATCTTTGTGCACAGGGCCAACACAAGATGTATGCAGCACGTTAAGTTGCACTTAAGCCCTATTTTCTGGGTTTTTTTGCTAGCCCTCTGCACAGGGGCGAATTTCGCTAACAGCAAGTAAAACAGACCGTAGACATGATCAAACTGAACAGCCATTTGGAATCGGACCAAAGTGTCCAAACACTGGTTTGTGACCAGCTCTACGAATCCTATATTAAACCCCTGCAAAAGTCTGCAGTATGTGGAAGAAAAGCCACCACATGGAGCTACTATAGCTGGTAAGAAGCATGCATTGAACTAAATTAGTGCACAATTGTCGAAAATTCAGAAATTGTAACTAAATATGAGCCAGAGATCACTTAGAGAGATGAAGACTGACACATTCCTGGCCTCTGTTTCAACCTCACCTATAGATTTAGAGATGATCCTGGACTCACATATAGGCACATAAATACCTTTACTCATGTCAATGGTCCTACTAAAATCCTAAATATTTGCTGGTAGTATGTGCAGAATAACTTTAGGCAGAATCATAGAACTATAGGGTTAGAAGGGACCACAAGGTTCATATGGTCTAATTCCCTGGCAAGATGCAGGATTTGTTGCATCTAAACCATCTAAGACAGATGACTATCCAGCCTCTCTCTGAAAATATCCAGTTAAAGAGCTTCCACAGCTCCCTAGAAAAATTGTTCTACTGTTCTTACAGTTAGAAAGCTTTTTCCTGAGATTATATATAAATTTGCTATGCCATAGTTTGAACTGATTGCCTCTTGTCCTGCCCTCTGTGGCAAGAGAGAACAATTTTTCTCCACCTTTCCTATAGCAGCCTTTAAAGTATTTGAAGTCTGCTACCATGTCTCCCCTTAAACACATCTTTTCAAAACTAAACATACTCAGATCCTTCAGCCTTTGCTCATATGGCTTGCGTTCCATCCCTTGGATCATCTTTGTTGCTCACCTCTAAATCCTTTCCAGTTTCTCTACATCTTTTCTATCCATTGGTGATCAAAACTGGACACAGTACTCCAGCTGAGGCCAGCTGAGGTCTAACTAGCGCCGAGTAGAGCAGTACCATCACCTCCCATGACTTACATGCTATGCACTTCATTTTTTCTCTTAGTTTCCCAGTCAAACAGGGATATCAGTGCTCACCCACCTTTTTAACAACGCAAAGTTGCTAAAAGGTACAAAAGATATGGATCTCAGCCAATAATCACAAAGGAATGAATGCTGGACCCTACTTACCCAGTAGAGCTACCCACTGATCAGGATATGTAGGAGCACATGATGGACCTGTAGTAAATAACCCTTTGAGAGTTGTCAGATCAAAATGTACTCCTTGGCTGTGAACCCATCAGTCTAATTTAACTGGGGAGAAATGCACCAACTCCCAGCCCAGTTTGGCCATCAATGTTGCACCACCTCCTCTGTTCTCAACCTTCAGTGTTTTAATAATTATTATTAGTATGCATAACAAGTCAGACAGTGGTAAGTGGTGGACTAAGGAACTTCACCCAGTGGAAGGAGGAAGGATTTGGCAGATGCATAAGTGCTAAGCAGCCACTACTGATTAAGTCCACTCCAAGGACACAAATATGATTCTACAACCTCAGAGAAGGGTGGATCAGAAATTAACTCATAGAATGGATTCTTGATTCTTAGTAATCTGGTCAGATTTTTCATTCAATCCCTATAAAAATGGGCTATATGTATGACCAAGGAGGAAGGGGACAGGACACAAAGAAGAGGTAGAATTGGGGAAAGAAAAATGGAGGAGGCATATATTGTCAGTATGTAACTTCACAAGATTTGTATAGAAACTAATATATTTCACAGTAATCTCTATAGATGCCATAGATATCCATAAAGGTTTTTTTTTCTTTTTTCCACATATCTCTATAGAGAGTTTCTGTAATTCCTTAAAATAAATGCCTATAAAGGGAGACTGTGTAACAATCTACTTCATTTTTCTGTCTCCCAGTGTCTCAAAGGAGAACTAAATTAATCTTTTTTACCTATCCACAGTGATGTTCTGTGAATAGATTGCAGTTGTGTTACCTCAGTGCTGTTGTATAAATAAATTACCATAAAGCCTGAAGGTGCAAATGGGAAAAGCAGGTGTTACAGGTGGGGGAAAACTAAACCACACTAAAATAGAGCTCAGTATAATGAAGCTTTTGTCCAAGCTTTCCTCTTTCTGTTATACTGAAGAGATTTCAAGGTTGCACTAAAACCAATCTGTGTCCATAAAGTCAAACCTTTTAAACTCTCATTCATTATAAAATTAATACATTGCTAGGTTACAGAGTAACAGCCGTGTTAGTCTGTATTCGCAAAAAGAAAAGGAGTACTTGTGGCACCTTAGAGACTAACCAATTTATTTGAGCATAAGCTTTCGTGAGCTACAGCTCACTTCATCGGATGCATACTGTGGAAACTGCAGAAGACATTATATACACAGAGACCATGAAACAATACCTCCTCCCACCCCACTCTCCTGCTGGTAATAGCTTATCTAATGTGATCACTCTCCTTACAATGTGTATGATAATCAAGTTGGGCCATTTCCCTTTTTTCCAAAAACCACACACACAAACTCACTCTCCTGCTGGTAATAGCTCATCCAAACTGACCACTCTCCTTACAATGTGTATGATAATCAAGGTGGGCCATTTCCAGCATAAATCCAAGTTTAACCAGAACGTCTCGGGGGGGGGGGAGGGGTAGGAAAAACAAGGGGAAATAGGCTGCCTTGCATAATGACTTAGCCACTCCCAGTCTCTATTTAAGCCTAAATTAATAGTAGCCAATTTACAAATGAATTCCAATTCAGCAGTTTCTCGCTGGAGTCTGGATTTGAAGTTTTTTTCTTTTAAGATAGCGACCTTCATGTCTGTAATTGCGTGACCAGAGAGATTGAAGAGTTTTCCGACTGGTTTATGAATGTTATAATTCTTGACATCTGATTTGTGTCCATTTATTCTTTTACGTAAGAAGCATGTAGTAGTTTAAAAGTTTAGTGTCCTTTTTCTTTTGTAGAGAAGCAAAGTGTGCGTTGTAAATGGCTTGTCTAGTTTTAGTAAATTCCAGCCACGAGGAAGTTTGTGTGGAAGGTTGGTTTTTTATGAGAGTATCCAGTTCTGAGAGCTCATTCTTAATCTTTCCCTGTTTGCTGTAAAGGATGTTGATCAGATGATTCCGCTGGAATTTACTAAAACTAGACAAGCCATTTACAACGCACACTTTGCTTCTCTACAAAAGAAAAAGGACACTAAACTTTCTAAACTACTACATGCTACAAGGGGCCACAGCAACGGTTCCCTCAACCCACCCAGCAATATTGTTAATCTATCCAACTATACTCTCAGCCCAGCAGAAGAAGCTGTCCTATCTCGGGGCCTCTCCTGCCCCTCCACCCCCACGAACATGATACAGTTCTGTGGTGACCTAGAATCCTATTTTCGACGTCTCCGACTCAAGGAATATTTCCAAAATACCTCTGAACAACACACTAATCCACAGAGGTCTCCCTACCAACATTACAAAAAGAAGGATTCTAGGTGGACTCCTCCTGAAGGTCGAAACAGCAGACTGGACTTCTACATAGAGTGCTTCCGCCGACGTGCACGGGCTGAAATTGTGGAAAAGCAGCATCACTTGCCCCATAACCTCAGACGTGCAGAACACAATGCCATCCACAGCCTCAGAAACAACTCTGACATCATAATCAAAAAGGCTGACAAAGGAGGTGCTGTTGTCATCATGAATAGGTCGGAATATGAACAAGAGGCTGCTTGGCAGCTCTCCAACACCACTTTCTACAAGCCATTACCCTATGATCCCACTGAGAGTTACCAAAAGCAACTACAGCATTTGCTCAAGAAACTTCCTGAAAAAGCTCAAGAACAAATCCGCACAGACACACCCCTGGAACCCTGACCTGGGATATTCTATCTACTACCTAAGATCCATAAACCTGGAAATCCTGGGCGCCCCATTATCTCAGGCATTGGCACCCTGACAGCAGGATTGTCTGTCTATGTAGACTCCCTCCTCAGGCCCTACGCTACCAGCACTCCCAGCTACCTTCGAGACACCACTGACTTCCTGAGGAAACTACAATCCATTGGTGATCTTCCTGATAACACCATCCTGGCCACTATGGATGTAGAAGCCCTCTACACCAACATTCCACACAAAGATGGACTACAAGCCGTCAAGAACACTATCCCCGATAATGTCACGGCTAACCTGGTGTCTAAATTTTGTGACTTTGTCCTTACCCATAACTATTTTACATTTGGGGACAATGTATACCTTCAGATCAGCGGCACTGCTATGGGTACCCGCATGGCCCCACAGTATGCCAACATTTTTATGGCTGAATTAGACCAACGCTTCCTCAGCTCTCGTTCCCTAACACCGTACTCTACTTGCGCTACATTGATGACATCTTCATCACCTGTACCCATGGAAAAGAAGCCCTTGAGGAATTCCACCATGATTTCAACAATTTCCATCCCACCATCAACCTCAGCCTGGTCCAGTCCACACAAAAGATCCACTTCCTGGACACTACATTGCTAATAAACAATGGTCACATAAACACCACCCTATACCGGAAACCTACTGACCGCTATTCCTACCTACATGCCTCCAGCTTTCACCCTGACCACACCACACGATCCATCGTCTACAGCCAAGCTCTGCAATACAACCGCATTTGCTCCAACCCCTCAGACAGAGACAAACACCTACAAGATCTCTATCAAGCATTCTTACAACTACAATACCCACCTGCGGAAGTGAAGAAACAGATTGATAGAGCCAGAAGAGTTCCCAGAAGTCACCTACTATAGGACAGGCCAAACAAAGAAAATAACAGAACACCACTAGCCGTCACCTTCAGCCCCCAACTAAAACCCCTCCAATGCATTATTAAAGATCTACAACCTATCCTGAAGGATGACCCAACACTCTCACAAATCTTGGGAGACAGGCCAGTCCTTGCCTACAGACAGCCCCCCATCCTGAAGTAAATACTCACCAACAACCACATACTAAACAACAGAACCACTAACCCAGGAACCTATCCTTGCAACAAAGCCCGTTGCCAACTGTGCCCACATATCTATTCAGGGGACATCATCACAGGGCCTAATAACATCAGCCACACTATCAGAGGCTCGTTCACCTGCACATCCACCAATGTGATATATGCCATCATGTGCCAGCAATGCCCCTCTGCCATGTACATTGGTCAAACTGGACAATCTCTACGTAAAAGAATAAATGGACACAAATCAGATGTCAAGAATTATAACATTCATAAACCAGTTGGAGAACACTTCAATCTCTCTGGTCACGCAATTACAGACATGAAGGTCGCTAACTTAAAAGAAAAAAACTTCAAATCCAGACTCCAGCGAGAAACTGCTGAATTGGAATTCATTTGCAAATTGGCTACTATTAATTTAGGCTTAAATAGAGACTGGGAGTGGCTAAGTCATTATGCAAGGTAGCCTATTTCCCCTTGTTTTTTCCTACCACTCCGCCCCCCAGACGCTCTGGTTAAACTTGGATTTGTGCTGGAAATGGCCCACCTTGATTATCATACACATTGTAAGGAGAGTGGTCAGTTTGGATGAGCTATTACCAGCAGGAGAGTGAGTCTGTGTGTGGCGGGGCGGAGGGTGAGAAAACCTGGATTTGTGCTGGAAATGGCCCACCTTGATTATCATGCACATTGTAGGGAGTGTGGTCACTTTGGATAAGCTATTACCAGCAGGAGAGTTAGTTTGTGTGTGTGGTTTTTGAAAAAAAGGGGGCGGGGGGTTAGGAAACCTGGATTTCTGCTGGAAATGGCCCACCTTGATTATCATACACATTGTAAAGTGAGTGGTCACTTTGGATGGGCTATTACCAGCAGGAGAGTGAGTTTGTGTGTGGCGGGGCGGAGGGTGAGAAAACCTGGATTTGTGCTGGAAATGGCCCAACTTGATTATCATACACATTGTAAGGAGAGTGATCACTTTAGATAAGCTATTACCAGCAGGAGAGTGGGGTGGGAGGAGGTATTTTTTTCATGCTTTGTGTGTATATAAAAAGATCTTCTACACTTTCCACAATATGCATCCCATGAAGTGAGCTGTAGCTCATGAAAGTTTATGCTCAAATAAATTGGTTAGTCTCTAAGGTGCCACAAGTACTCCTTTTCTTATTGCTAGGTTAATAATAATTTCCCCAGCCATCTGATAAAATATATAATTTACTTGAAATGTTTCATAATATATAGAGAACCAAAACTTTAAACTTTCATTCTTTCAGAGTCTGGGTGTAGACCTTACAGTGCACTTATAAGGGCCAGTAAAATTAGGGTTATGACAGCAATATCTAAACAAATACTTTTCCTCAGTCTTTAATAAGGCTAAAGAGGATCTTAGGGATAATGGTAGCATGACAGAGGATATGGAGGTAGATATTACCATATCTGAGGTAGAAGCAAAACTCAAACAGCTTAATGGGACTAAATCGGGGGGCTCAGATAATCTTCATCCAAGAATATTAAAGGAATTGGCACCCAAAATTGCAAGCCCATTAGCAAGATTTTTTAATGAATCTGTAAACTCAGGGGTTGTACCGTATGATTGGAGAATTACTAACATAGTTCCTATTTTTAAGAAAGGGGAAAAAGAAGTGATCCGGGTAACTACAGGCCTGTTAGTTTGACATCTGTAGTATGCACTGTCTTGGAAAAAAATTTGAAGGAGAAAGTAGTTAAGGACATTGAAGTCAATGGTAAATGGGACAAAATACAACATGGTTTTACAAAAGGTAGATTGTGCCAAACCAACCTGATCTGCTTCTTTGAGAAAGTAACAGATTTTTTAGACAAAGGAAATGCAGTGGATCTAACTTACCTAGATTTCAGTAAGGCGTTTGATACGGTGCCACATGGGGAATTATTAGTTAAATTGGAAAAGATGGGGATCAATATGAAAATTGAAAGTTGGATAAGGAATTGGTTAAAGGGGAGACTACAGCGGGTCCTATTGAAAGGTGAACTGTCAGGCTGGAGGTTACCAGTGGAGTTCATCAAGGATCGGTTTTGGACCAATCTTATTTACTCTTTTTATTACTGACCTCGGCACAAAAAGTGGAAGTGTGCTAATAAAGTTTGCAGATGATACAAAGCTGGGAGGTATTGCCAATTTAGAGAAGGACTGGGATATCATACAGGAGGATCTGGATGACCTTGTAAACTGGAGTAATAGTAATAGGATGAAATTTAATAGTGAGAAGTGTAAGGTTATGCATTTAGAGATCAATAACAAGAATTTTAGTTATAAGCTGGGGATGCATCAATTAGAAGTAATGGAGGAGGAGGAGAAGGACCTTGGAGTATTGGTTGATCATAGGATGACTATGAGCCGCCAACGTGATATGGCAGTGAAAAAAGCTAATGCGGTCTTGGGATGCATCAGGGGAGGTATTTCCAGTAGAGATAAGGAGGATTTAGTGCCGTTATACAAGGCACCGGTGAGACCTCACCTGGAATACTATGTGCAGTTCTGGTGTCCCATGTTTAAGAAGGATGAATTCAAACTGGAACAGGTACAGAAAAGGGCTACTAGGATGATCCGGGGAATGGAAAACTTGTCTTATGAAAGGAGACTCAAGGAGCTTGGCTTGTTTAGCCTAACTAAAAGAAGTTTGAGGGGAGATATGATTGCTCTCTATACATATATCAGAGGGATAAATACCGGAGAGGGAGAGGAATTATTTAAGCACAGTACCAATGTGGACACAAGAACAAATGGATATAAACTGGTCATTGGGAAGTTTAGACTTGAAATTAGACGAAGGTTTCTAACCATCAGAGGAGTGAAGTTTTGGAATAGCCTTCTAAGGGAAGCAGTGGGGGCAAAAGATCTATCTGGCTTCAAGATTAAACTTGATAAATTTATGGAGGAGATGGTATGATGGGATAACATGATTTTGGTAATTAATTGATCTTTAAATATTAATGGTAAATAGGCCTAATGGCCTGTGATGGGATGTTAGATGTGGTGGGATCTGAGTTACCCAGGAAAGAATTTTCTGTAGTATCTGGCTGATGAATCTTGCCCATATGCTCAGGGTTTAGCTGATCGCCATATTTGGGGTCAGGAAGGAAATTTCCTCCAGGGCAGATTGGAAGAAGCCCTGGAGGTTTTTTGCTTTCCTCTGTAGCATGGGGCATGGGTCACTTGCTGGAGGATTCTCTGCTCCTTGAAGTCTTTAAACCACTTCAATAACTCAGACATAGGTGAGAGGTTTTTCGCAGGAGTGGGTGGGTGAGATTCTGTGGCCTGCATTGTGCAGGCGGTCAGACTAGATGATCATAATGGTCCCTTCTGACCTTAGTATCTATGAATAGAGTGAGTGGTTGTTAGTACAAAGGAAAATTACCCTTTAGTCTAGCTTTTTATTTAAAAAAAAATATACATTGTGGCCAGATGGTAGAGCAGAGAACCATAGTCCAGTAAGGTTTAATTGTTCTTTTTGAAGTTCTAACTGTAATTTTCTTTGTTATGTTAGGTGCATCACTTAACCTATGTGCACCTTAGTTTATCCATCTGTAAAATCTATTTAAAGTTACTTGTTTACTTTATGTTTGTAGAGCACTTTGGTGATACTCAGATGAAAGCTGTTATAAACAGCTGTGCCTGATTCACTAGAGTTACTCTAGTTTTGTGCAGCTGCTGTAATTTCATTTAAGTCAGTGCTCTTACATCAGCAAAAACTGGAATAATTCAGTGTTGAATCAAGCCCAGTAAATATACATTATAATTAGCCATAAAAATACTACTGGAATAGTAATGACTGTAAAAGGAATACAAACACAACAGAGTGCATAAGAAAGATGACATATGTTTCTGCAATTTTTTCACTTTCTAAACATCAAAAAGCGCATCTTTTTAGGCCTAATTGGTCTGTAAATTATCAGTTCAAACAAAGCACAAAGTAAGATTGTTTTCCTAATCCAACACTTAAGTGTGCTAGTAACATTTTTCTGTCTTACAGCAGACAGAAGTTGGCCTGACCCTGGATAAATATTGATCTAATAAGTCTAGCATTGAATTAAAGCATGTATATAATGAAGGAAGGCCCACAAATGAAAAGAGCACAACAATTTAGTCAGTGTTATGGATCTGCTGTTGGGACAATAAAGATCAGTACAGTATTTCACAGAGTTTACGATAGTCATAGGAAAGAAAAAGCCCTCCAGCTGATGGTTACGTGATAGCAAAGATGGGGATAAAGTATGTGGTCCCTTGGTGTCTCTAGCTCACCATATCTCACAGTACAGTGACTGTCCACCGTGTTCTCCATGTCTACAATGTTCAGCCTGCCCAGATTACAATAATGTGAATATAGTACTGTACATAATTATTTCCCTCAGGTGAATTCAGAAGAGAACATCTCAACTAGGACAGCTTCATTCATTTCCCCTTTTTTAAATAATAGTGTCCTCAGAATAATATTTATTAGAGTTTCATTCCAGTAGTCCCAACAGATTTCCTTACTTTTTTCCTTAGAGAAAAGCAATGATATAAGAAGATATATGACCACAAATATGATACTGACAATAAGAAGCATTAATTAACAAATTAATTAAACACACTTTGTTCCTTTCCCCTGATGGGGAAGAAACCAGATTCCAGTTTTTTTTTAGAAAGTAGACTGTATAAAGAGACACATGCATAAATCTGCTCTCTAAATATTGCAGCTTCAATAAACTATATCTCGGGCTTCTTTCTTCAGGGTGGATTCAGATTGTTTTCTTAAACTGGTTCACCCATCCCTAATCCAGTTTGCCAACATAATTTACTTCTGCTTTTGGTGATGTCCTAGCAGCTGCAGAAATAATATAACCCCTTCTGGCCTTCACTCACATCTAAAACAAAACAGCTTTGATGCAATGGAATAATTTATATTTAGCTACATTTGCTCAGGGCAGTTATATAGTACAGCATATTGGATAATCTTCACTGAATTTTTTTTTTTTACTTTGAAAATAAATGTAGGAACTTCCTAATTCTTTCCTATTTTGACCTGTGCACATCCTTAAGGTTGAGTGCATATATGTATTATGTGTCTGAGGGGACAAGGGGAGATCAGTGAATAACAAAAACATGCATTTGAGCATATAACACATTTTCCCATATGATCTATGGTCTTTGATAGCAAAAAACATATTCTTTTATTGTAACAGAAGCAAAGTTGAGGTATTTCATAAAGTCACTTTCATTAAGTATTACCTAACAGCAAGCACATGTGCAAAACTCTGAACCTTTCTCTCTTATAATCATAAGAAAATTACTATGTATTGTAAAAAATGACAATGGGGTGATTTTCTCTTCACAGCATGCAACCCTCCCTTTATCTTTATTTTTCTTATTCTTGCACTAAACTTGTCAATATTTTACAGAAGCACTGCATCCAAATACAATTAATGAATGGTTCTCTCGGCAACTATGGTCTTGGATGGAGCTGTGTAGTTCACTATGACCTGTTGAACCATAGATGACAACTCTTCCCTTTTTGTGCAGGAGTGAAATAACAGACTATGTCCCATGAGCTCAGGATTAAAACATGAAGGACACAGTGCACATTGGCAATATCTAGTCAAGATCTGGTCAAAGTTACAGGTTTCCCCATGGCTGACAAGCCACAAAGGAGAAGTCAAAGTGGGATAAGCATGCCCCAAATTTCTTCGCCAGCAACATCTACCCCTTCCACACAATAAGTGTTCTTCCCAGGTTCTTGGAAGCAAATTGACCCCCAGATTTCAGTAGCAGAAGCTTCCTCCACGGGGAGGAAGAGAAAGATTCAAGGATCACAGGAGACAAACTGGGGGTTATTAATAAGTGCCAGAATCAGAAGAATGCAAAGGTGAGCTTTAAGGTATCTTTGCACACATATTCCTGACTTCTAATTCTGTGGGGAAGACTCATACCCATTTAAATGCTAAATTTTAGCACTTTAAAAATGTGGCAACACACTCTAATATCTATAAATGCTCATCATATTTCTCACTGTAAAAGGTGTTATCCTATAGGAAATGGAGGGGAGACCCTCTTAATTAACTAGGTAATCTGTTTTAAAAAAAGTAAATAATCCTCTCCTTCTAGGCATAACAATTTAAAAAAAAACGTGAGGAGCGTGACTAATGTTTTGAAGTTTTATAAAATGCAAACATCTCAAAACACTAACCGATGACAAAGGACAAACCTCATTTCCTCTGAGTTAAAGAGGTTGATCTGATATTAGTTGCAGAATGTGCCGTGTCCTCAGGATTAATAAGGGAAAACATATAAGAAATTAAAAAATCTTACCAGAGAGAAGTGAAGGAAAGACAGCACACAGCAGACTGTTGCAAAATGGCTGCTTTCAGGCTGCAGCACCTTCATTCTGCCATATTTAAAATACTGGGCACCTAAAAAGGCATGAGGGGGAAAGTGCCCCCTCTCCTGCAGCCAAGTGATTTTGTGAGACTCTTCATGTATTTTATGTAAGTTGTAGCCCTCATGGCTGAAGAGGGAAATTTGAAAAGTTCAATCCTAAAAACTAAAAACCAGAAGGTAAAAAAATATAATAAAAACAAAATTATTACTTTGAAAAAATATCATATTTTTTCTCCCAAGTGATGATTTTTAAACACATGGAGTTATAGTTCTGGGCAAACCTCATAGCAAAGAATTAGTAAGGATGAGGCAAATACAAAAGAAGCTGCTCTTGGGGTAGGTTCTTTGTGTAGTGTTCCACCACCATTATATTGCTCTTAATCTGGCAGTGATAATAAAAGTACCATTGCTTATAGTCGAAAGACTTCAGTGTGTGCTCAATCTAGGTGATTCTTGGCCTATTTACAACCTGCTATAAAGTAACACCTACACACACAGATAACGGACACATGGCACATTCTAGTAAAAGTGTAAAAGCTTATTGGTTGTTAGTTTTTCTTTTAACTTAATAAAGGGCCACATCCTGCTTCATTTCATCACTGGGAGCTGGAGAGGGCCTACCTGTCCGTGCTTAACAGTGTTTTATATCCACAGAGGTGTAAAGATGCAGGGCAATAGAGAATCTGGCCATTGCTTCTATTTTTCTCTCAGATCAACACACCCAGATAATCTGTGAAACAAGTGTTTCTTTTTTAAAACAGTATAAAGTAATATTAATCATAGTGTTGTCTTGGCTTACTTTAGGGTCTGGTGTTCAGCAGCCTAGCAAAAAGGGGCACTGATCCTGTTTGCGGCTTCTGGAAATAATCACTACAGAATTCCCTTTACTTATACCAACATTGACTGTTATACTTGTGTGAGCATCCCATTGACTTTGACAGGACTGTTCCTGAGACGAATGCAAGCATCATTTGATGAAAAATGATCTAATACGGGTCTCATGCTTTTTACCTCATTTCCTTGCCTTGTCAGAACTACTTGTGCCATTAATGAACAGTTGAAACAAGGAAGAAATATGTGTAAGTTTAAGATCACGTAGCTAATTAATGGCACAAGTAGTTCTGACAAGGCAGCAAATTGAGGTAAAAAGCACAAGACCCTTTGTCATGCTGTCTGGACTGGCTCACAACTGTGAGTGCCTACCTCAGGGCAAACTGTCAGAAAACAGGGCAGTGGTGGTGTGAGCTATGATTATATTTCACCAAGCCGTAATGTGAACCCCTGGATCACTGTAACAGTCTTACCATGGAGTCACAGACAGTTCCCTCAGACAGTCCAGTCTATCTTGCCACCCAGACAAACTGGACTTTCTGATAAAAGGTCACTTCAACCAAAACTCACACCACATCAGGTTACTCCCAGTCCCAAGAGACCAGTCACTTTCCCCAGATCGCTTGGTACTCCAGATCTTACTCCAAAGACAATGCTGGTAGCCAATTCTATAGTAAACTAACTAAAGGTTTATTAGCTAAGAAAAAGGATGAGAGTTACTGAGAGGTTAAAGCAGGTAAAATATGTGTACAGCTGAGCCACAGTTTATAATTCCATATGGTAGCAGAGATTTAGTAATCTGCCAGTTTCCCAAAAGTCTCTCGGGGTTACCCAAAGAAACTCAAGGGGTCTCAGTCTTCTCGTTCTGTTTTTCTGCCCTGTTATAATCGAAACAGTCCAGAGATACAGAATCTTTCCTTGAATCTATACTTATAGATTTTTCTCACAGAAAACAAGCTGACAGGGTAACTACCCATGTGAGTTTTCCTTTGATGACAGAGAGAGAGGAATGCATTTAGAATCTTTAACCTTTGATCATTACACACAATCAGGCCCTTTCAGAGGTTCAGAGAGGCCCGGGCCACTTCCATCTTTTGAGACTCCCCCCCCAGCCATAATAAAAATAAAAAATGATGACACATGAAAACAAAATAAGGCACCAAAAAAGAGTGAGACATCATTTGATTTTTTTTTTATTTAATGAATGCTTTTCTAGCCTTTTTCTGTGCAAATGCACTAATTATTGAGGAAAAATCTAACTTTCATGCAATGTCACAGTTGATATTAAGCATGGCAAGCCCATTCAAATGCTCTTGTCCCATAGTTGAATGGTGATAGTTCTTTACCTGCTTCAGCACATTGAAAGTGTGTTCACCTGAAGCTACTGATGTAGACAAACTGACAAAAATACACAGTGCACTTGTAGATCTTCATTACTCAGTCTGTTGAACTGCCAAAGAAACCCAAAAAGGGTACAAGTTAGTCAAAGTGACTCAACTTGATGTATAAGATCTGATTGAATAGAGTCAACAATGACAAGGACGACCTATAATGCTGCTCAGCATTGGATTCAGTAGGTAAGTTGCAATTGGTGGAGAACTCAGATGAAATGCCAATATTCTGTGCTACTAATTTGGACTCAGTAGGGATCACATCCCATTGTTCATGAATCTGTTGAATGTAATTGATAAGACTTTCAGTGTTATCCCTCTCAACATGAAGTGTAGCAGTGTGTTCTTCAAATACCAGATTAGTTTGGTGGATCACTGTAAGTAGCTTCATCCACAAAGATGTCATCAGCATGATTCAAATTTGGATGTGTTCTTCTGAATAGATTGAAGTTCAGTTCGAGCCTGTGCAGTGAGATTGAGAGATTCAAGCTCATTTAAAGCCTTTCTCACTGAATTCAAATGCTGTGCAACTGGTTGAACACCATCAATCCATGCAAACCATCTAGATTTGGATATCCCATGCAGTGAAACAGGAAGATATTGCTTCAGAATTTCCCACCTTTGTGGACTGCTACTGAAGTGATTGTACATTTGCTGAACAGTTACAAACTAAGTAATTGCGTCCTTGCATGATTCAGCACAGTCAACATCTACAAGGTTCAGTGTGTGGTTTCCACAGCTGGAGAAAATACAGTTTGAATTATGCTCAAGCAGAATTGCTTGTACACCTTTGTACTTCCCAGCCATATTAGACCCATTGTCATAAGTGTGGCCAATGCAGACTTGAAAATCTAACTTAAAACCTTCTAGAATTGCTAGTACTTGAGCAGCAATTTCTATTCCAGTTTTCTCTCGTGAAATTAGCAAACAAAATAAACCTTTCTTCAACTGAAAATTTTGAGCAGTCTACAATCTTCACATATCAAATAACCATAGTAGTCTGTTCCTTGTGAGAACAATCTGGAATGGCATCAACAATGATTGAAAAATACTTGGCGTTTTGAAGCTCATCAAGAATTGTGGTTTGTATGAATGACCCACAAAGCTCAATAAACTCATTTTGTATGCAAGTGGAGAGATAATGGACTTGCATGTCCTTTTGACTGTCTTGCGATTCTCAAACATGTTTAACATGCTCTGATAAAAGTGGGTCATATTTGCTGAGGAGCTCAACTATGCCTACAAAGTTTCCATTTGCACGATCACCAATACGTTAACTGGAACCAAAGAAAGTCAATCCCCACTCAGAAAGAAAAAGGATGACATTAAGGATGTGCTCAGGAAGTTTTTCCCAGTTATTGGTTTCTGTAAAGAGTTCAGTCAAGAGTAAATTCTCAACTGAACTTTCAGGTGATGCTGTCCTACTGGCTGATTTCCATGCAACATAGTTTTCTTTGTATGACTTTGAACACTCATGTGATGGTATTAGGTCTTTCAACTTCCTCCAAACTCTGTTGATGCTCCATACTGATTGATCAGAAAGAACTGATGCATTTTCAGCCCTTTTGTTTAAAATGAAGCAGAGTGCACAGTACAGAGATTATTTTTCCATACTCCAGCATGGAACCAGTCTCTTGTGCAGGTCTCACCATTTGGAAGAGATTTGTCAGCAGACGAGTAGGGAAAATATGATTATAAGCATCTCATGGAATGTTACTTGGAACTTCAAAACAACTAGCTTGAAGAAAAGATTGCATTTGGGCTGCATTGCTCTTGTCAATAATTCCAATGTCAGTCACAGTCAAACCTGTGGTACTCATGAATTGCTATTGCTCCATAAGATCTACATCTTCCTGTTGCTGTTGAGTTTCTTGATCGTACACAGGATATTCTGCTGCATCTGTTACTGTTGGCATATCTCCTTCCTGACTACTGTCCTAATGTTCAGGTATTGGCATTGAAATATCACCTGTTGCAGTTGCGGAGTTTTCATTATCTGTATCACTGTTTTTTTGTTTTCCAGTGGTTTGAGAAGTGAAATCATTGGCTTTGAGCTCTTAGATGCTGCTTCACTTAATTGTTTTTGCCATCTCTTGCTTGCACCACTTTCAAATCTCCTCTTCATAGTGATCTATTTGGTCAATATGTAGCCTATCCACACTTGAAATATTCTGCTGTAAATAAGTAGCTTATCTACACTTGAAATCTTCTCCTGTAAACATGGACACAACTGTTGAATGGTACACAAATGCTGAAAAGACTTAAAAAAGGAATGCTAATTAAGAACACAAAATGAAACAATAAGACAGGTTATTATCCGTATCACTGAAGCAAAACTCAAGCACACGAGGTATAATATAAGAGGCTGAGCTGAAGACAAAGGGATGACATATACATAGTAAACACAGACATGGATACAGAGAGAGGGATAATATCCAAAAATGTCTAATGTGTGTCCTCATGAAACTCACTGTACAAGATTGTCCTCACAAATTTTCACCTTGAATCTGGGCCTATAGACTACGAAAGCCTATGATGATGGCCAAGCTACCAAGCTAAGGCTCAACCAAACAACCAACCAGTTACCTCTTTTAATTTACCATATGAAGATGATGATGAGGAATTCTTACACATAAATAATTCCTTAGTCAACTAGATGTAAAACTATAAAGACACTAAAATGTAACAATTCTCTCCTTTCAACATGCACTTGATCCAACACCAGCAACTAGTAGTGGTTTGTTTATATAATCAGCTGATCTGAGAGGACACGTTCATCACGGTCTAATCTTGTGCCATCAGAACCGATATATTTTTATTAATATTTATGAACATTTTTAACTCTTTAACATAACAAAATCTATATCAGTTTACAAAAAAAATATGTCTTTTACCAAATCACATCTCTTATTTGCTTAAATTTGCATCTCTAATCTGAGAGAGTGTGCCACATTTTGGTCCAATAGGGATGTGTATAAAAACAAGTTGTGAAACTTATAAAATGCCAAAAAATTAACAAGTGTCTAAATTTGAGGTCCCCTTTGAGCTTGAGGCCCAGGCCAAATGATGACTCTCCTACTACCCCTTCCCCACCCCCCAGTCCCCGGATTGGCCTGAATACAGGGAAATTTAAGGGTGTTGGAAAATTTCACACAATGCAGCTCCAGAAGTGGAAAGGTGTATGAATCAACTAGCAGGGAGAAGTGAGAAGATGCAAATTAAAGTAGGCCAGTACATACTTTAGTTTATACCTTAAAGACAATAGCGATAGCTCCCTTTGAAGAAGACCCATGTAATTAACCAAAGGAGAATCAAAAAATGTGGTCCTACCTGGATGACACTGAGACTTTTTAATTATTGTATGTGGCAACTAGATACTTGCTAGAGAAAAAAACGTGAAAGCAAATCATGCAAAGACATACTAACATATTCATAAAATAACTGAGATTGGAACATTCTGAAAAGTTGTACATACAACTGGACCTTTCACTTTAGAACATTCACCCTCTGCCTGTAACACCAGCCGTTGGTATCACCGGAGCTTGAGCCTTATCACATGACACGAGGATTAACTTTTTTACAGGGCATTTATTAGGGGATAGCAAGCAGGGGAATTGCCTGGGGTCCCATACAACAGGGGGCCCTGCAAAATGAAGTTACAGGCAGTGGGGGATTTGACTTCAGCCCAGGGCCGGCTCTACATTTTTTGCTGCCCCAAGCAGTGAAGCAAAAAATAAAAAATAAAAATAAAGCTGCCGTCGAAGTGCCGAGAGCCAGCCCTGCTTCAGCCCCATTCCCAGGACTCAGGCTTCAGCTTTGGCCACTCCTTAGTTTCTGCTCTAGGCCCCAGTGAAACTAATGCCATCCCTGCTTTTGTAACTCTGACCTGTGTAAAGTGACTGAGGCCAGGATATAAAGTTCACTTTCCTAATTACATTCTTGTGTGTCACACCAGTGCCAGCTGTGTAAAGACAATGCCACCGCTGTATTCCTGTAACAGAAAGTTATTAAGGGTATTAAATGACTCATCTAGTAACATCCCATATGGCTACATAATAGGTGACAGCTACACAGGCTGGATGAGCATGTGCTCAATTAAGTAGCCTGCCTCTAATGCCTTCTATCTTCAAATATACAACTTTCAAGATCACTTGTTTAGTGAGATTTATTTTTTTTTAAACGTGAATTTTCTTTCTCTCTCTGTCCTTGGCTGGTTTCTTCTTATGCTGAATGCAGCAAAATGTCACTGCACTGGTAGTCAAAATGTTCAGGTTCAAGTGATCTTCAGATGGGTCAAAGACCCAATTATGTCCTGAAGACGAAAGTTGGCCTTCTTTTTACAAGCAACATATTGATTCACTGAGTTCCATAGCACTGAGCCTTCACCCATGTAATATAATTTAATGGGTAAAACAGAAGAGCTGATCAACTGTTCCCTAAACAACAGATTAAAACTGAAATTATATCTTCCAACAACTCACTTTGTTTCAAAGGAAAAAAGTTTCAACAGTTACTTTAATTTTGAAATCTGCATTGGCTAAATTGTTCTACTAAGACTTTGATTTATTGTCAGCTCAGAGACAGATTTTTTCTTAAAGAAAGTCTGACTCAATTCTACATTTTTGAATGGTGAATATGTGTATGTTTAAGGTGTGTTACTATTTCAAATTGTTTTTCAATATACTTTGAATGCATTTTAAAGTAGTCTTTAAAAATTGCTAACAATCTAAAGAAGGCTTTCAGTATTAGAAAGTACGGCTATGATTCAGTAAAACAATTAAGAACATGCCTGACTTTAAACAGACGAGTAGTCCCATTGACTTCAATTTACTTTAATGGATACAGGCCTGTATCATTATTCTGGAAAGAAATGTAAACACTGGGTGGGGAGGGGACATTTGGGATACTAATTTGACAAATAAATTAACGAGATAAGACTGGAGATGGGTCCCATGCACAATGCTGACACTTATCTCTGTCTTTATAGATTGCTCAGCACTGTTGCCCTTCCCTGCTGTATCCTCAGAACACTGCTGCAGTTTAGCATCCCTTAAGGAAACTCTAGCATTGCTGCAATTAAAATGTACTTTGATCATTGAAATGTTGAGTATCTGCTTTAACATAACTATGTTAAAAATGTTTTACACATGTGGTAGGGGAGGAATGTCCCATATGGGAACTGGTAAGAACAAATTTACAAAAAACTGTTTCATAGTCACGGCACATTCTTGAACTAAAGCAGGGGATTGCTTCTGCTGTTCTCTCCAAAGCCCAATTGCTCTCTTGCTCTGTGCCCTCTTTGCCTTCACTTATCTACTGGGATGGGAGGTTGCACAGGGCCTTTGCGTAGGGTAGCCCTTCCTGCAAGTTCTCTCATCTTCTGGGGGATCTCTCTGTTGGAGGATCCACTGCTTCTCTCTCTCTTTCTCTCTTTTCTTTTTAAGAAACTATTTAGTTTTATTCCACATAGTGGTTCATTAGAACCATTAGCAGTTGTTTCTCATTAGTGAGCACACTCCCTTTAGTGACAATCTTTGCATTTTAATTTGAACTTTTGTTGCTGTCTACTAGAATTAAAGAGTTATGAAGGAGTGTTAATAACTACTTAGGCATCTACACTCTCCTGTGGGGAATCTATTTTAATCTGCACCAAAGCTTTTCTCTTTACTCCTACATTTTCTGCCTGGCTTTACCGCTTTTGCTTTTTCTCCTTTTTTAAAATTGGGCTGAAGAGCAGCTCAGGCAATTCAGTCATCCCCAAACCCTATCAGGCCTTCAAAGCAAGTGAGCTAATTTAATTTAGGAAATTTCCTATCCAAGACTCCACTTACGCAATATGATCTGTTGTGGGTATGTGGAGACCCGCCAAAGTCATTGAGGCTCTTTGCCTGATGAGGCAGCAATAACACTGGGTGCAATTTGAACAGAACAGCTTCTTAGGCACAACAAAGGGAAGGACAAGCCCTCTTAGACTCTGCTATGAAGTAGGTTTAATGGAAGAAGAATATGAGCTGGGTTTAAGAGAAACGTGGTTCTTGAGACTGTGAAGTGAAGGAAATCATAGTTTAATAGATTCCAAGCCAGAGTGGTCCATTGTGATTATCTAATCTGACTCCTGAAGAGCAAAGGCCAGAGAAATTCCCCAAAATAATTCCTCGACCATATATTTTAGAAAAAAAATCCAATCTTGATTTAGAAATTGTCAGTGATAGAGAATCCATAATGACCTTTGGTGAATTGTTCCACTGTCAAAAATGTACGTCTTATTTCCCATCTGAATTTGTCTAGCTTCAACTTCCACCCAGTGGATAGTGTTATAACTTTCTCTGCTAGATTGAGGAGCCCATTACTAAACAGTGTTCCCCGTGTAGGTATTTATTGACTATAGTCAAATCACCCGTTAACCTTCTCTTTGTTAAGCTTAATAGACAGATTGAGCTTTTAGAGCCTATCATTATAATGTATGTTTTCTAATCCTTTAATCATTCTCAGGGCTCTTCTCTGAACCCCCTCAAATTTACAACATCCCTCGTGAACTGTAGACACCAGAATGGGACATAGTATTCCAGCAGCAAACACACCAGAGCCAAATACAGAGGTAAAATAATTTCTCAGTCCCCACTCAAGATTCCTTTGTTTATGTATTTTCAGAATGTCGTTAGCTCTTTCGGCCACAGCATCACATTGGGAGCTCATGTTCCACTGATTATCCACCATGATCCCCAAATCTTTTTCAGAGTCACTGCTTAAGGCCTAGATTTTTTTGTTCCTGGATTTATACATTTTTATTTTGAAATATTAAAATGCATATAGCTAGCTTGCAACCAATTTAACCAAGAAATCCAGATGGCTCTGAATCAGCTATATGTCCTTTTCATTATGTAGTACTCCCCTGGTTTTTGGATCATCCGCAAACTGTATCAGTGAGGATTTCATGTTTTCTTCCAGTTGACTGATAAAATCTTAAATAGTAAAGGGCAAAAGCCAATCCCTGTAGGATCCCACTGGAAACAGACCCTCTGGAAACAATTCCCCATTTACAGTTACATTCTGAGACCCATCAGTTCACTAATTTTTATTCACTTTAGAGTGTGCCATGTTCATTTTATATAGTTCTAGTTTTAAATTGTTATGCGGTATCAAGTCAAATGCCTTACTGAAGTCTAAGTATATTACATCACCACAATTACCTTTATCAACCAAACTTGTAATCACATAAAAAAAGGAATCAACATAGTTTAACAGTATCTATTTTCAATGAACCCATGCTGATTTGCATTGGTTATGTTACCCACATTTAATTCTTTATTAATTGAGTCCTGTATCAGCCTCTCCATTATCTTGCCTGGGGTTGATATCAGGCTGATAGGCCTAAAATTACCTGGGTCATCCCAGTTACCCTTTCTGAAAACTTGGCATAACATTAGCTTTTTTCCAATCTTCTGGAATTTCTCAGTGTTCCAAGACTTATGGAAAAGCAACCTCCTCAACCCCACAGACAGAGACAAACACCTACAAGATCTCTATCAAGCAATCTTACAACTACAATACCCACCTGCGGAAGTGAAGAAACAGATTGATAGAGCCAGAAGAGTACCCAGAAGTAACCTACAACAGGACAGGCCCAACAAAGAAAATAACAGAATGCCACTAGCCATCACCTTCAGCCCCCAACTAAAACCTCTCCAACACATTATCAAGGATCTACAACCTATCCTGAAGGATGACCCGTCACTCTCACAGATCTTGGGAGACAGGCCAGTCCTTGCTTACAGACAGCCCCCCAACATGAAGCAATTACTCACCAGCAACCACACACCACACAACAGAACCACTGACCCAGGAATCTATCCTTGCAACAAAGCTCGTTACCAACTGTGTCCACATATCTATTCAGGGGACACCATCATAGGGCCTAATCACATCAGCCACACTATCAGAGGCTCGTTCACCTCCACATCTACCAATGTGATATATGCCATCATGTGCCAGCAATGCCCCTCTGCCATGTACATTGGTCAAACTGGACAGTCTCTACGTAAAAGAATAAATGGACACAAATCAGATGTCAAGAAGTATAACATTCATAAACCAGTCGGAGAACACTTCAATCTCTCTGGTCAAACGATTACAGACATGAAAGTTGCGATATTACAACAGAAAAACTTCAAATCCAGATTCCAGCGAGAGACTGTTGAATTGGAATTCATTTGCAAATTGGATACAATTAACTTAGGCTTGAATAGAGACTGGGAGTGGCTAAGTCATTATGCAAGATAACCTATTTCACCTTGTTTTTTTCCTACCCCCCCCCCCCCGACGTTCTTGTTAAACCCTGGATTTGTGCTGGAAATGGCCAACCTTGATTATCATACACATTGTAAGGAGAGTGATCACTTTAGATAAGCTATTACCAGCAGGAGAGTGGGGTGGGGGGAGAGAAAAGTAGTTTTGTAGTGGTAAACACCCATTTTTTCATGGTTTGTGTGTATAAAAAGATCTTCTGTACTTTCCACAGTATGCATCCGATGAAGTGAGCTGTAGCTCACGAAAACTTATGATCAAATAAATTGGTTAGTCTCTAAGGTGCCACAAGTATTCATGGACATGTGACTTGCCCTGGTGGCTACAAACTCCATCTGGTTGCTGTGATTTTGTACAGAAGAACAAAAGGGTTTCTGCACACAAGAGAGAGACTATATAAGGCCCTGGAAGCCTCTCCACTTAGTCTTCAGCTGGCTCAAGACATCTCTTCTCCACCCCAAAGAGATGTCTGAAAGAAACAGGAACAAAGAACTGTAACTATTGTGAGTGATTGCTGGACCCAGGCCATAAACCACAAAGTTGGTCTGAAAAGGATTGGGCCCAGACTAGGAAGGAGTCTAGTCTGTGAAAGAACATTGGAACATCTCTAAGGGTGATATTTTGGATATAAGAATATTGGAACATCTCTAAGGGTGATATTTACTTGTATTCAATTTCCCATTGTGTTAGGCTTAGACTTGTGTGTTTTGTTTTATTTTGCTTGGTAACTTACTTTCCTCTGTCTGTTATTACTTGGAACCACTTAAATCCTACTTTTTATACTTAATAAAATCACTTTTGCTTATTAATTAACCCAGAGTAAGTATTTAATACCCGGGGGAGCAAACAGCTGTGCCTATCTCTCTATCAGTGTTATAGAGGGCGGACAATTTCTGAGTTTACCCTGTATAAGCTTTATACAGAGTAAAATGGAGTCATTTGGGGTTTAGGCTCCCAGAAAGACTGAATATTGGGTGCTGGGAAAGTCCCTGATAACTGAGAAGCCCCTGGGTTAAGTGAATCTTAGTTTCTGAGAACTGCAGAGGGGCACGGCCCAACCTCTTGGTCTGCTGTAGCTGACTGGTGTGTTTAGCTCAGCAATACAGGAGTAGAAGGAACCCTTCTCTGGCAGGGTGGTTTGTTCTCAGTGGTATTCCAGCACATCTAGTGACAGTCTTGAGGGAATTTCTGTGACCCAACCAGTCACACTATTAACCATTTTAACTCTCTTCTCCTTTTCTTTATTAATAAAACTTTAGATTTTAATTACTAAATGGTTGGCAGCAGCATGATTATTGGGTAAAATCTGAGTGATATATTGACCTGGCTATGTAGCTGATCTCTTGAGATCAGAAGAACCCTTTGTTTGAAAAAAAACTGGTTTTCAGTAACCACTCATCATAAAGTCTGGTGTCTGGGTGGTGAGATACGGGCTGGAATGCCTAAGGAGACTGCATTTTTGAGTTCTTGTTAATCAATGTGGTGAGACAGAAGTTTACTTTTAGATTACGTCAAACAGTTACAATGATAGAATAACCACTAGTGTGGGGTGAGTCTGCCCTATTTCTCAGCAGTTTGTCCTGAAACTGGCATTCTCAGATGTGACCCACTGGGGCATGGTGACAGTAAGATATTTAGACATGTTGATTCAAAAATGTCTAACGCTAGTAGCTTCTGTTTAACATCCTCCCACAATATTAGTGGAATGGACAGCTTTATCATCATCATATGATGAGACTATATTATCTGGTTTATTCCTCAAACTCAGAATAGAAAAAAAAATATTGAACACATCTGCCTTTCTGCATTATTAATGACAATTCTACAATTTACATCTAGTAATGGGCCAATATCATTGTTAGGATTGTTTTTGTTCCTAATATATTTTAAAAGCTCCTGATTGTCTTTTTGTCCCTTTGCTTTCCTTATCAATTTTCTATATTTCATAAATAATTATTTATATTCATTACTATCAACCTCCCCTTTCTTCCATTTGTTATATATTTACTTTATTTTATTTTTAATAGCTGTCTTCACTGCATCACTAAACCAGGTTGTTTTTTTAACCAGCAGAGCCTTCTTCCTCAGTTGTGGGATTGTGGCTCTTGGGGCCTCTAGCAAGGCGTTCTTAAATTATTCCCAATTATCATTCACATTTTTCTGATTACTTTTTTCCTTCTAACTGTTTTGGCTCATAATAGTTTTTTATTAAAGCACCAAGTATATATATTACCGGTATGGATTTCATTCTGCTTGCATATTACAAATGTCATCAGGTCATGATCATTTGCACCTAATCTACCATTAAGTTTAGTTCTGTGTTCAGTTTCTCTTTATCTGTTAGGATAAGTTCTAAAAAAGAATTCTGCTGGCTGGAACACTTTTTGAGTTAGGAAATTGTCAGCTATAACGTTTAGTAATTGCAAGGATGTTTTAGTACTGGCAACTAGAGACCTCCAGCATCTGTCACTCAGATTGGAGTCCCCCATGATCAAACAGCTTTCTTTTCCTGTGTAAGGAGGTGGTCATCCTGTTCTCTAATAGTAGGCTTGTATGTAGCAGACATCAACTAATACCCCATCTTGAACTTTATCTGTTAGCACATTGATCCATAAGAGTTCAAGATCATTTTCTTTCAAGTTATCAGTAACTTGTAAACAAGTTATGCCATTTTTGACATACAGTTCCACTCCTTCCCCCACCCTCTTTTTCCTACTCAGTGCTTCCTAAATGGTTTATAACAATTGATTTTGACATTTCAATTTGAGAATCATCCCACTAAGATTCCTGTTCCTCTTGTTCGTTACCCAGGCTCTTAGAATTAGTGTATAGGCAATTCAAGAATTTCTTCTTTTCACGTCCTTGGTTTCTTAATTAATTTCATTCTCACTGTCTTGTTTCTTGTATTCAGTGTTCATATCCTCCTTCTTTTTTTCTTCCCCTTTTGCTGTTAGTTTAACACCCACTTTATTACTCTAGCCAGCCTGTTTTTTGCAGATGATACAAAATTACTAAAGATAGTTAAGACCCAGGCAGACTGCAAACAGCTACAAAAGGATCTCTCAAAACTGGATGTCTGGGCAAGAAAATGGCAGATGAAATTTAATGTTGATAAATGCAAAGTAATGCACATTGGAAAGCATAATCCGAATTATACATATAAAATGATGGAGTGTAAATTAGTTGTTACCACTCAAGAAAGATATCTTGGAGTCATTGTGGATAGTTCCCTGAAAACATCCACTCAATGTGCAGCAGCAGTCAAAAAAGCTAACAGAATGCTGGGAATAATTAAGAAAGGGGTAGATAATAGGACAGAAAATATCATGTTTCCTCTATATAAATCCATGGTACTCCCATATCTTGAATACTGTGTGCAGATGTGGTCACCCCATCTCAAAAAAAGATATATTAGAATTGGAAAAGTTTCAGAAAAGGGCAACAAAAATTATTAGGGGTATGGAACGGCTTCTGTATGAGGAGAGATTAATAAGACTGGGACTTTTCAGCTTGGAAAAGAGATGGCTAAGGGGAGATGTGATAGAGGTCTATAAAATCATGACTGGTGTAGAGAAAGTAAATAAGGAAGTGTTTACTACTTCTCATAACACAAAAACTAGAGGTCACCAAATGAAATTAATAGTCAGCAGGTTTAAAACAAATAAGAGGAAGTATTTATTCACACAACGCACAGTCAACCTGTGGAACTCCTTGCCAGAGGATTTTGTGAAGACCAAGACCACAACAGGGTTCAAAAAAGAAATAGAGAAATTCATGGAGGATAGGTCTATCCATGGCTATTAGTCAAGATCAGCAGGAATGGTATCCCTAGCCTCTGTTTGCCAGAAGCTGGGAATGAGCAACAGGGGATGGATCACTTGATTACCTGTTCTGTTCATTCCCTCTGTGGCACCTGGCACTGGCCACTGTTGGAAGACAGGATCCTGGGCTAGATGGATCTTTGGTCTGACCCACTAGGGCCATTTTTATGTTTTATGATTTAAGTGACAAATACCACACTATGAATAATGAATAACAAATAATGGAAGCAAACAGTTCATATACAATTCATACTCTGACATTTGTTTGCATAAGTAACTCAGTGACTACTCCTCTATAGCAAGTACCTTCATTGACATAAGAGACAAATTCTTGGTACTTTTGCATCAATGGCAAAGATCCTACTGACTTCAGTGGGGCCAGGATGTTAGCCCAGGATCCGTTTGCAAATATTTATGGATAGAACAAAAAAGAGCTACATAGATAACTGATATTAGATATAATGAATTCAACCAGCTTCATTTAGAAGAATAGAGTTACACCACTTATTTTAAAACAAGAAAAAAGAAAACTGTAATAAATGTGATAATGGCTTTATTGAGCAATAGATGTTTAAAATATTTTCCCCAAGATAGAGTTACTTTTCTTGTGGAATAATGTCTTCAGTCTTTGCCTTCAGACATTTTATCATAATCTCAGTAAATGTTTACCTTTGGGACACTATTTTATCACGATTGCCCTTACAACTAGTTACTATTTATAAGACAGAGTATTTGTAGTTGTTGTATGCAGGGTTGTAGCCATGTTGTTTCCAGGATATTAAAGAGACTAGGTGGGTGAGAAAATATCTTTTATTGGACCAATTTGTCTCTCTCACCAACAGAAGTTGGTCCAATAAAAGATTTTACCTCACTCACCTTGTCTATCTGTAGTTGTGACAATTTCGCTCATTGGATATAGCCATGCTATTGAACAGCCAGTGACAACAACAGAAACTCAGACCATCTCCTTCTTCCATCAAACAGACTGCAGGAAGAAGAAGCTGTTAGAGGCATAAGAGTTCAGATGTTTGCAATGCATGGTATGCCTATTGCAGCAGCTGTTCTTTGAATCCCCAGAATATACCATGTTCTAAACGCTAAATCTGAAAAGCAGATACTGGGGAAAAAAAAACAATACACGTCTGACCCCCTCCTCCAAAGGGGAGAAAAAAAGTAGAAAATATGACTAGAGAATAAAACAAAAGTGAAGTGATCTATCTGATCAATCTGCAGGACCACTTGTGTCTCTTATTAGCAAATCGCCTCAAAAACAAAAATCAACCCCTCATATGAAAAACTGGAAAAAAGTCAGGCACAGTTGCTTCAACGGATGTTTTTCATTTTTGAAAAAAAAAGGGATGTGGGGTAAACCTGAAACCCATTTTGCCATACCAGGAGTTATGTGCCATCCACAAGAAATGCATCCATGAAAACATGCTACTGATGGATTTTCTGATGCCATCAAACTACATCTAGATTTAGAGCTGTGCAAAATTATTAATATCCACTTGGTCTTTATCCTAAACCCATTCAGATTACTTCAATGTGCTTTAGATCGGGGCCTTAGAGTATTCTGATACAACAATAGTAGTTCCTGAAATTTGAGTTTTTTTCACAGATCTATGAAGATATGATCCTTTTCCTTTCTTTTGCTATGGTGAGAATTTACACATACAACTGTAATGAACGCTATGCTCTCCCCTTTTCTCCCACTAGTCAGTTGTGTTTGAAAAAAATGTGTTTGGAAAATAAAATAAAATCAAGAGCAAAGAGGTTAGGTAGAAAAAAAAGACTGATTTTTTTTAGAGACTCATTCAACTAAACTTAATTGAACAGGATCTATTTTTCATAAACCTATATTGATTTGAATTAATTACATTACCCACCTTTAATTCTTTATTAATCTAGTCTTAAATCAGTCTCTCCATTATCTTGCGTGGGATCAATAATTGAAACTGCACAATCAAATGAGAGGGGAAGAATTTAAATTGATACTTTGTTCCATAGAAATTCTATCTACATCACAGATTAATTATCAGGATATATATCAAATTCCAAACATTATGTAATCAGAGAACATTTCCACTGCTTGATTACATGCTGCAGTGGTGATGAGGTGGAATAAGTAGCCATATACAAAACTTGACTCTTTTCTGGTTGTCAAAGATGTATATAATGAGCTATTCAAAGATCACGACCCATAGCCTACATTTTCAGAAGTGAGTAGTGATTTTATATGCCCCATTCTTGGGAACTCAACATGAGATACATGAAAGAGTCCTGATTTTTAGAGGGTGGGTGCACATTCTGAAAATCAGGCTACTTTAAGGTGTCTCAAATTCAGCACTTAGAATCATAGAATCATGGAATATAAGGGTTGGAAGGGACCTCAGGAGGTCATCTAGTCCAACACCTGCTCAAAGCAGGGCCAATTCCCAACTAAATCATCACAGCCAGGGCTTTGTCAAGCCTGATCTTAAAAACTTCAAAGGAAGGATATTCCACCACCTCCCTTGGTAACCCATTCCAGTGCTTCATCACCCTTCTAGTGAAAAAGTTTTTCCCGATATCCAACCTAAACCTCCTCCACTGCAACTTGAGACCATTATTCCTCTTTCTGTCATCTGCTACCACTGAGAACAGACTAGATCCATTTTCTTTGGAACCCCCTTTCAGGTAGTTGAAAGCAGCTATCAAATCCCCCCTCATTCTTCTCTTCTGAAGACTAAACAATCCCAGTTCTCTCCGCCTCTCCTCAGAAGTCATGTGTTCCAGTCCCCTAATCATTTTTGTTGCCCTCCACTGGATGCTTTCCAATTTTTTCACATCCTTTTTGTAGGGTGGGGCCCAAAACTGGACACAGTACTCCAGATGAGGTCTCACCACTGTCGAATAGAGGGGAATGATCACATCCCTTGATCTGCTGGCAATGCCCCTACTTATACATCCCAAAATGCCATTGGCCTTCTTGGCAACAAGGGCACACTGTTGACTCATATCCAGCTTCTCGTCCACTGTAACCCCTTAGTTCCTTTTCTGCAAGACTGATGCCTAGCCATTCTGTCCTTAGTCTGTAGCGTTGCATGGGATTCTTCCATCCTAAGTGCAGGACTCTGCATTTGTCCTTGTTGAACCTCATCAGATTTCTTTTGGCCCAATCCTCCAATTTGTCTAGGTCCCTCTGTATCCTATCCCTACCCTCCAGCATATCTACCTCTCCTCCCAGTTTAGTGTCATCTGCAAACTTGCTGAGGGTACAGTCCACGCCATCCTCCAGATCATTAATGAAGATATTGAGCAAAACCGGCCCCAGGACCAACCCTTGGGGCATTCCAATTGATACCGGCTGTCAACTAGACATGGAGCCATTAATCACTACCTGTTGAGCCCGACAATCTAGCCAGCTTTCTATCCACCTTATAGTCCATTCATCTAGCCCATACTTCTTTAACTTGCTGGCAAGAATATTGTGGGATACCACGTCAAAAGCTTTGCTAAAGTCAAGGAATAACACGTCCAATGCTTTCCCCTCATCTACAGAGCCAGTTATCTCATCATAGAAGGAAATTAGATTAGTCAGGCATGACTTGCCCTTAGTGAATCTATGCTGACTGTTCCTGATCACTTTCCTCTCCTCTAAGTGCTTCAGAATTGATTCCTTGAGGACCTGCTCCATGATTTTTCCAGGGACTGAGGTGAGGCTGACTGGCCTGTCGTTCCCAGGATCCTCCTTCTTCCCTTTTTAAAAGATGAGCACTACATTAGCCTTTTTCCAGTCGTCCGGAACCTCCCTCGATCGCCAAGAATTTTCAAAGATAATGGCCAATGGCTCTGCAATCACATCCGCCAACTCCTTTAGCACTCTCGGATGCAGCACATCTGGCCCCATGGACTTGTGCTCGTCCAGATTTTCTAAATAGTCCAATACCACTTCTTTCTTCAGAAAAGGCTGGTCACCTCCTCCCCATGCTGTGCTGCCCAGTGCAGTAGTCTGGGAGCTGACCTTGTTCGTGAAGACAGAGGCAAAAATATCATTGAGTACATTAACTTTTTCCACATCCTCTGTCACTAGGTTCTTCCCTCATTCAGTAAGGGGCCCACACTTTCCTTGACATTCTTCTTGTTGCTAACATACCTGAAGAAACCCTTCTTCTTACTCTTAACATCTCTTGCTAGCTGCAACTCCAAGTGTGATTTGGCCTTCCTGATTTCACTCCTGCATGCCCGAGCAATATTTTTATACTCTTCCCTGGTCATTTGTCCAATCTTCCACTTCTTGGAAGCTTCTTTTTTGTGTTTAAGATTAGCAAGGATTTCATTGTTAAGTCAAACTGGTCGCCTGCTATATTTACAATTCTTTCTCCACTTTGGGATGGTTTGTCCCTGTAACCTCAATAAGGATTCTCTAACATACAGCCAGATCTCCTGGACTCCTCTCCCCCTCATGTTATTCTCCCAGGGGATCCTGCCCATCAGTTCCTGGAGGGAGACAAAGTCTGCTTTTCTGAAGTCCAGGGTCCGTATTCTGCTACTCTCCTTTCTTCCTTGTGTCAGGATCCTGAACTGGACCATCTCATGGTCACTGCCTCCCAGGTTTCCATCCACTTTAGCTTCCCCTACTAATTCTTCCCGGTTTGTGAGCAGCAGGTCAAGAAGAGCTCTGCCCCTAGTTGGTTTCTCCAGCACTTGCACCAGGAAATTGTCCTCTACACTTTCCAAAAACTTCCTGAATTGTCTGTGCACCGCTGTATTGCTCTTCCAGCAGATATCAGGGTGATTGATGTCTCCCATGAGAACCAGGGCCTGCGATCTAGTAACTTCTGTTAATTACCAGAAGAAAGCCTCGTCCACCTCATCCCCCTTGTCCGGTGGTCTATAGCAGACACCCACCACAACATCACCCTTGTTGGTCACACTTCTAAACTTAATCCAGAGAGTCTCAGGTTTTTCTGCAGTTTCATACCAGAGCTTTGAGCAGTCATATTGCTCTCTTACATACAATGCAACTCCCCCACTTTTTCTGTCCTGTCTGTCCTTCCTGAACAGTTTATATCCATCCCCATGACAGTACTCCAGTCATGTGAGTTATGCCACCAAGTCTCTGTTATTCCAATCACATCATAATTCCTTGACTGTGCCAGGACTTCCAGTTCTCCCTGCTTGTTTCCCAGGCTTCTTGCATTTGTGTATAGGCACTTGAGATAACTCATTGATGGTCCCTCTTTCTCAGTATGAGGCAGGAGCCCTCCCCTCTCCTGCTCTCCTGCTCGTGCTTCCTCCTGGTATTCCAATTCCTTTAAAACAAGGCACCCCAAATCACTAGCCACTTGTGAAAAATTAGACCAAGAACTTTCATACAGTAAACAAAAGTTAAATAATTTGTAGCAGGTGGAATGACTTTGTTTTGTTTTGTAATTTAATTGCAAATAACATGTTACACAGTTTGGAGGAGAAAACAAAATCTAATAATGAGTCAGAGCTGGGATAGAAGAGAAGCAACAGTAATTATAAGAGCATTTAGCTCATTATGAAGAAAGACTGACATTAGGAATGAAAACAAGTCATCTTCCAATGAACCATTCTGGAAGATATCCCAAAACACCAAGTGCTATGTGGGTAAAACATCAGTTCCATGATAGCAGTATATTGGTTAGCACTCCTCTATTCATACAAACTGCTACTTCTACTTTGGCATATTATTTTGTTTGCTTAATCATAGAATCATAGAATCATAGAATATCAGGGTTGGAAGGGACCTCAGGAGGTCATCTAGTCCAAGCCCCTGCTCAAAAGCAGGACCCATCCCCAATTAAATCATCCCAGCCAGGGCTTATTATAAAGGAGTAGAAAACGATAGGAAGAGCCGAGATCCACCAGTGACTTCTGCAGTTGGAAAGAATAAATAATGTGGTAAATGCCCTTCTGGCCCTAATGGTCCATGGTCTGATCCATGGACTTATGTTTCCCCATTGGCCCTTCATTTGGAACTCCTAAAATCCTGTCTCATATTCATAACAAAATTCTGACCTTTTTAAATTGGCTCTGAGAAGCACTGTTAATCCCATCTCAGATATATGGTTTCAGAAACTTTTTTTCTGACCAGTGAGAAAGGACAGAGTGTGTTACATTATGATCATTCGTATATTGGTTATAGTTGTTTAAAGCAGTGGTTCTCAACCAGGGGTACACATACCCTTGAGGGTACACAGAGGTCTTCAAGGGGGTATATGATTTCATCTAGATATTTGCCTAGTTTTACAAAAGTGTACAGAAAAAAACACTAGCAAAGTCAATGCAAACTAAAATTTCACAGAGAGAATGACTTGTTTGTACTGCACTATATAATATACACTGACCTGTAAGTACAATATTTATATTCCAATTGATTTATTTTATAGTTATGTGGTAAAAATGAGAAAGTAAGCAATTTTTCAGTAATAGTGTGCTGTGACACTTTTGTATTTTTATGTCTGATTTTGTAAGCAAATAGTTTTTAAGTGAGGTGAAAGTTGGGGGTATGTATGACAAATCATACTCTTGAAAGGGGTACAGTAGTCTGGAATGGTTGAGAGCCACTGCTTTAAAGGACTTGAAGTACATGGCACTCATTTTCCTTTTCAGGCCTTTAAAAAGGAATGTAGTTAAGTAAAACTATTTTGATAATTGCTATAGTAATACTCAAGACAGACACTATATAACACCTTTCATTCAGTGAAGTACTGTCATTATGTTAGTAGTATTGATGCCATTTTACAGAGGGGTTAAATGAGTTGCCCAGGATTATCAATGGAAACAGAGTTAGAACTGGAATTGAGGTTTGGTAGTACAACTGGACACTATTGGATTCCTGCTTTCATGGTGTGTTGTGTGTGTGTACAAACATTTATTTTTGTCCCAATCCACATGCCCTGATTTTTTTAAATTGAGTTCCAGGTTCCAACAACTCCAAAATCTCAAAGCAAAACTCAGTAGAAATCATTGACATTCATCCGATGTTTTGTTAAACCCATCAGACACTGCAAAGGTTACATGATTTTGATGCAAGACAATAAATCGGTCCAGATTCACACAGGTCTAAGTACATGTGAAAGGCACATGAATCTTTCAACAATTCTTGTCTGAGTTTCAAGTTTCTAATAAGACACAACACCAGGTGACTTTTACTTTCTTCAGGGTTTTGCTGTGAATATTTGCATAAGCATTTCTCAAGAGTTTCTGACTTCCAGTTCTGTGCTAGGACAGCTCTCATCTATCTCTCTTTATAAAAAATTATCCTTGTCCTGAAAAGATTGAAAATCAAATGCTACTTGATATCTCCACATCTCAAAAATTCCTTGCTTGTTACTACCACTGTGTGGAGCATGAAATGTAAAGACAAGTTCTGCCCCCAAAGACTTATAATGTAAAAGACAGACACAAAAAATGCAGATGATTGATTGGGATTTTTTAAAATCATTATTAGAATTCAGTCCTAAAAATTCAGCTGTATTACCCATGTGTTTCATAAGAATTAGATTGTGGGCATAGACAAAATAAATTGGTATCAAGGAGGGAGTTGAATGAGGAGGGATTATGTTCTTGCTGCGCTGGGATTGGAAGGTTGTTCCATGCTTAGTACTACCATGGAAAAAGGCACAGAGGTGGAAATGGAAGAAGGAAATGAGCTGGGCATTGAAGCTGGCATCACTGGACTGGAATTCAGGGTGTAGGGGATGCAATTAAAAACAAGATCTGAGATGTAAGTCAGGGAAGAATTGTGGAGGGCCTTGAAGGCAAGGACTAAGTGTTTAATCTTGGGGCTGTGGGCAAAAGGGAGCCAGCGGAAATGTCTCTCAACTTTGTCTCATCACAAAGAACATCACTCATGTTAAAGCCAAATTTACCTCTATCTCACATAAATCTTGTTTCCTCACAGCTGGTTGCTTTGAATTAATTATACTATTTGTCACCCATTGTAAAGTCCAATGTCACAGAACTGTGCTTTGGAAGGATGTTATGCATCCGATGAAGTGAGCTGTAGCTCACGAAAGCTTATGCTCAAATAAATTGGTTAGTCTCTAAGGTGCCACAAGTACTCCTTTTCTTTTTGCGAATACAGACTAACACGGCTGTTACTCTGAAACCTGGAAAGATGAAAGTTTTCCTTGCAGAGCAAGCAACAGGGCATAATATCTATATGAATACTAAACCAGACATGCTCGTTTGGTAGGGTGACTAGATGTCCTGATTTTATAGGGACACTCCCGATATTCGAGGCTTTGTCTTCTATATGCACCTATACCCCCTCACCCCGGCCCTGATTTTTCACACTTGCTATCTGATCACCCTATCATATGCTACCAAAAAAGACTTTACAATTCATGTCCATTTGTTTTGGTAGAGGTGGATATTTGAAAGCAAAGGAGCAAATTGCATGAAATATTCAGCCATTTCGGTTTTAATATCTCTCTGTGTGTGTGTGTGTGTATATATATATATTTGTATCACTGCTGTTATAGCAGCCATTAAGATTAAACATCACAGAAGAGGGAAGAAAACCATGACTGCTTTTAAATAAAAATGTCAGTTTGTTAATCCAAGACACAATCAAATACTCTATCTGCTATCTGCGTTGGTGATGTGGTATGCGTGGCATTTTCCTGCCTTTCATTCCTTTGTCTAGATATAACAAACTTGAGGAGTGATTCTAATATAATTTGTGGTCTTGGTTCTTAAAACATTGTTTCCCAAATTTCTGCATCCTGCAGAGTGACTAATCATGCTGACATAATTCCTACACATCATCCTATCACTTGCTTGTAGGAAACTTGGGAAGTTTCCTACCTAGATCACAAAGTAGAGTTATATATTTTTATATCTCAGACCATCATTGATATGTGGTAGTTATCCACCCACCTAAGTATTCATTACACAGTGACACTCCACAGGGCATTTGTGGTTTACATATCCTGGGGGACATGATCTAAAAAGGATATTAAACACAGTTTATTTTAATAGAGAGATATTTTAATACAGCCTAACATAGTAAAAGGAGTCCTAATTTCATTTAGGAGCTACACTACTAAAAATAGTTGCGAGTACTATCATAATTCCATTGCTCTACTCGCAAATTAAAGGTCAGACTGGAGTAGAAAAATATATATTTGATATAATTGTATTAGGCTTTTCGTTTGTTAATTGAAGTTCATGACACACACCTGTGTGCTCATTTCTTTTGGTGTCAACATTCCCTAGAATACAGCATAAATCCAGGAAAAGTAGGAGTGTGACTCTATGTGCACTTGCATAACAGGTATGGTCAAGAGCTCAGTCCTGTTTGTATTAATTTCATTTATAAACACTACTATAGTAGCTGAGAAGAGACAACAATGCTATGACACTTTTCTGCTAAACTCTGTTTTGTTACTTTCTCTTCCCATCCCACTCACCTTGTTTGTCTCTTTTCACCTGTCACCTGGAATAAAGATTTGAAAAGTGCCTAAATGATTTAAATGGGACTTAAGCTCCTAAATCACTTATGCACTTTTGAAAGTGATTATAAGGGAAGGGAATTTGTCCAAGATATTCAAAGATATTTAGGTGCCTAGCTCCAACTGATCCTCAAAGATATTAGGCTCCTACTTCCCACTGATTGATTTTGGTGCCTCTGTGGATATGGGCCTTTGTTATTTGCTACATATTTGTACAGTCCCTAATTCAGTAGGATCCCGATCCCTGATTTGGGTTCTTAGGTGTTAGCGTACTATTACTAAAACTAAAATGATCATAATTATTATGATCATCATGATTACTGGGAAAATATAGTAGTATATTTTGTTCTTGAGTTTTTAATGACCATTCTTAAATTAGATTACGTAGGTTGTCTTTCTTAAACTGAACATTTCCATAAACAATTTTCTGGAGCATTTTCTTTGTGGTGGTAGAGCTGTTTGAGGTTTATTACTCTAAGGGTATCCTATATACACCCCTTGAAGTCCTTATGAAACCCCATTTTCCCTCTCATTTAACTTCTGATGGTAGGTTGAAGAGGAGTAGATGATAGTCCTTTCACAGACTGTCAACTGTGCTCTTGGGGTCTGATCCAACTTGCACTGAAGTCAGCAGGTGACTTTCCCATGATTTCAACAGCAGATGGATTGTACTCATAGGATCCAATCCGGCACATGAGTAAATAAGTAGTTCTTTATAGCTTCAGTGGAATTACTCATGTAAGTTTGTTCACACATGTATTTGCAGAAGCGGGGATGTTCATTGGCTACAGGTACTATATTATGTGAAGCTCTGCTTAGGAGTTAAAAATGTTGATCTGTACCAGTTCTCATTCACTACTGCTTTAGGATTGGGAATAGAACCTTGTTTTCCCAAAGGCAGTACAGCGCATGCCACATAGCCACAGGACTAATCTGGCCACTTAGCTTCTGAGTTTTAAGTTTGGGGTTTATTTTTTTAGTTTGTAAAGCTCTATTAATTTTCCTAATAAGGACTGAAAGTTAAATGTTTAGCATAACAGCAGGTGAAGCACAGTGGAAAACTATGGCTAGACAAGCAGCTTTGATTTCAAAGACAACTTTTATTCTTTAGTAGTGTCTATGTAAGCAGGTAGTGAGGTACAGCAGGAAGTTTCCATCCTGTGTGCAATCATGGTGTGTTTACATATATATTTTAATATTTATTTAAAAACAGGCCATATCTGTACTTCATGGTGCCAAAATTTAGTACATGTCTTTCAGGGTTCACATGAACAAGACCAGTATAAGACTGCGGTTGAGATTTGCCGACTCAATGGCTTCAATACAGCAGGAAACCAATTTAAGGGGGAAATGAATTTTTTTAAAAAAAAACAATGAGGTTGGGGAGTTGGAGAATGGAATTTAGAAAACAATTTCTCATACAGTTCACCCTTGTGTCACTTCCTCCCTGGAGTGTCATGCAATGTTATAAAAAGTGTTGCTATAACAACACTAATTAATTTTAATGGGATTTCATGGGTTACAGTAAAAAGCCAAACCACAGTAGTCCCATTCCATGTCATAGCTGGTTGGGTAAGAGAGAACTATATGATATTGAAATAGAAAGTAGTGCAGTAATTACTGAAAAGGGCTGCCCAGGCCAGTCCTTGTCAAGGCAACATATGCACACCTGCCTTTTCATTATGGACAAAAGGGTGACACTCAACAACTATGAAGCTTATACACATATTATTCAGTACATTACAGGATACACTGAAATAAAGGGTGAGGTTTATTCAACACAGTCAATCCCTTGTGGAGCTACATGACTTGAAAAATGATATCTGTCAGTGTGCTCAGGCTTTTGCTTCACATAACTTGGAGGATTAGGGACTCCAGAAATTCTGAAATGAGTACTAAATCCATCCTCTGAAGAGTCTGAAATAAAAAATATGAACAAGAAAGTGATAAATATCTGGAGAACTGTAAATAAACAAGTACTGCCAAATGCCCTAATCTTTCCCAGACGTTAAAAGTTTTTCATCATTGTGAAGATATTGCAGCAATTCTATATATTATCGACTCTCCAATTCCATTATAATGGCAGTACAAACTCTGTCACTCTAACCCCACCAAGATATAACCAATCTTCCTCATAAACAACGTTCATGGCCTTCTGCCATAATATGGCTTTCTGGGGAAGCCTGAGGCGAGCTAGACAATTCTCTAAAATAGTGGTTTTCTTTTGAAAAGTTTCCAAACACTATTTTGCCCCTTCATCATAAAATGCAAGGCTTGGAAACAAGTTTAAATTATAAAGTCCAAAATTATTTTGTCATGCTGATGTCACTGAGTATGAGGGCATTTGAGCAGTTATGGAGAGTAGGAATAATTGTAGAGTTATTAAACATTGATAATGAGTACTTTAGGGTATGTGCATGGCACATTTCACTGTATTCCTTATGTGGTCTAGTGTGGATCTTAGTGAAGAGTCCAAGCTTCATATGCAAACGCCGTAGGCAAAGCCCCATGTCAGAGCTGCTATGCAAATTGTGTCTGAAAACATAATCTGTGTCCTTTGTGTACAATGAGTTTGAGCTGTTGTGCCATATAGACATCAAAGACACAGAGATGTTCTTCCAAAATCTTTTTTAAAATTGAAGAAATTCTCAGGCAAAAAGCTTTGTTAAACTGGAGTAATGTTACAAAGGCTTTTCTGGCTGGATAACTTTTCTCACTGGCATTTCCATATGGTTATAATTCTAAGGGCAGGGCTACACTACCACTTAAGTTGATTGAACTTACATCGCACAAGAGTATGAACACCCCCCCACAAAAAAAGATGCAAGTTTTGCACTGCCCACATCAGTGCTATATCGACAGGAGAGCGTCTCCTGCCAACATTGCTTACATGTCTCACAGAGGTGGACGAATTATATTGATGGGAGAGCAGAGTGTCGGTATAACATGTCTTCACCAGATGTGCTACAGCAGCACAGCTGCATGGAGTGCCCTAGTATACACTTGCCCTAAATGTGCAGTAAGATTCAGGAAGAGCTAATCAAATGACACCTAGTTGCAAGGCATGTTCAGAACAGGTGAAACACAGAAAGATGGGATTCCAGGAGGATGTACACTTTTTCCAGATGCAACATCCCATCTCATCACTGTCTTATGCTCCTCTTGTAGACAGGGAGAACTCCATCTAACTCATTATATAATGTAATGGTGTCAAACCAGGGTGAGTGTAGAATCAGGCCTGCAGTCTTGATCCTTTTCCTCTGTTTTATTTTCTTACGGATTTGAGGGAACACTAGGAGCCACTTATCTATAATGTGCAGGAAAATAAACTTCATGAGCATGGGGGGGCTCCAATTTGAGTGGCATATCCTGGAGGTCTTATCCTGCCAGTTCTAAAGCATTCTGGCATTTTCTAAACATTGGAGATAAGATTATAAATAACAGCTTCCTAACTCAAAGAGTGTTGCAGCGAACACAGGGGAATTCTTTATTAGAACTTGTCCTAACAGATAAACAGACTATGATCACAGAATAGAAAATTAATAGTAGATTAGGTACATATGATCATAAGTTGCTGAAATTTGCAACGTGCAAGCAGAATGAAGCCCAGACCATTAATATAGATACTTGGTGCTTTAATAGGGCCAATTGAACAAAGCTGAAATAATTATGAGCCAAAAAAGTTGGAAGGAAAAATGTAATCAGAAAAATGTGAATGATAATTGGGAATCATTTAAGGACACCTTACTCGAAGCCACACAAGCCACTATCCCACAACTGAGGAAGAAGGCTGTCCTGGTTAAAAAAAAACAAAAAACTGGTCTAGAGTGGATGTAAAGACAGGTATAATAATAATAATATTAATAATTAATAATTAATCATTAATAATTAATCATTAATAATTAATAATGAAATATACATATATAACAAATATAAACTTTATAAGAAGTTGATAGTAATGAATATAAATCATTTTTTGGGAATTATAGAAAACTGATAATGGAAACAAAGGGGCACTGAAATAAATCTATGGCCAGCAGAGTTACAGACAATAAGAAGTAGTTTTTAAAAAATATATTAGGAACAGAAGGAATCATGGAATATCAGGGTTGGAAGGGACCTTAGGAGGTCATCTAGTCCAACCCCCTGGTCAAAGGAGGACCAATCCCCAATTTTTGCCCCAGACCCCTAAATGGCCCTCTCAAGGACTGAACTCACAACCGTGGGTTTAGCAAGCCAATGCTCAAAACACTCAGCTATCCCACCCCCACAGTGGATTGGCCTGGCCTGTACCACCCCGCACCGCTTCCTGCAGCTTCCATTCTCCAGGAACGGCGAATCGTGGCCACCAGGAGCCGTGAGTAGCTGTACTTGAGGTCGCCCAGGTAAACAAAGCATCTCGCGGCCTGCCAGGGGCTTACCCTGAACAAGCTGTGAACCAAGTTTGGGAACCCCTTATCTAGATCATCCTCGACAGCTGTTTGTCTAACCTGGTCTAAAAAATCTCCAGTGACCAATACCTCTCTAGGCAACATTTTCCAGTGTTTAACTACCCGCACAGCCAGGGAGTTTTTTCTAATGTCCAACATAAACCTCCCTTGCTGCAATTTAAGCCAATTGCTTCTTGTCCTGTCCTCAGAGGTTAAGGAGAACAATTTTTGTCCTTCCTCCTTATAACAACCTTTTATGTACTTGAAAACTGTTATGTCCCCCTCAGTCTTCTCATCTCCATACTAAACAAACCCAGTGTTTTCAATCTTCCCTCATAGATCATATTTTCTAGACCTTTAATCATGTTTGTTGCTCTTCTCTGGGCTTTCTCCAATTTGTCCACATCCTTCCTGAAATGTGGCGCCCAGAACTTGGCACAATACTCCAGTTGTGGCCTTCTCAGCGTGGAGTAGAACAGAAGAATTACTTCTTGTGTCTTACAACACTCCTTCTAATATATCCCAGAAACATGTTTGCTTTCTTTTCCACAGTATTACACATTGACTCATATTTAGCTTGTGATCCATTACGATCCCTTTCCACAGTACTCCTTCCTAGGCAGTGATTTCCCATTTTGTATGTGTGCAGCAGATTGTTTTTTTCCTAGGTTGAGTACTTTGCATTTGTTCTTATTGAATTTCATCTTATTGATGTAAGATCATTTCTACGGTTGGTCCAGATCATTTTGAACTTTAATCCGATCTTCCAAAGCACTTGCAACTCCTCCAAGCTTGATATCATCTGAAAACTTTATAAGTGTACTCTCAATGCTATTATCTAAATCATTGATGAAGATAGTGAACAGAACCAGACCCAGATCTGATCCCTGCAGGACTCCACTTGATATGCCCTTTCAGCTTGACTGTAAACCATTGATAACTACTCTCTGGGAATGGTTTTCCAATGCGTTATGCACCTACCTTATAGTAGCTCCATCTAGGTTGTATTTCCCTAATTTGTTTATCAAGTTTCAGAAGACTGGAAGAAAGATAACATTGTGCCAATTTTTAAAAAGGGTAAATGGTAGACTCAGGTAAGTATAGAGCAGTCAGCCAAACATCAATCCCAGGCATTAAAATTTAGAGGCTGATATGGAATTTAGTTAATACATAATTAAAGGATAATGTAATTAATGCAAATCAGCATGGTTTTATGGCAAAATGATCCTGTCAAACTAACTTGATACCTATTTTTGATTAGATTAAAAAATTGGCTTATTAAGATGCTTGACTTGGTTCTGCACCACTTTTTTATTACAAAACTTGAACAAAATAAAATTAACATGGCCCACATTTAATATATTAAAACTGGCTAACTGATAGGTCTCAAATTGTAAATGATTGTAAATATGGAATCATCATCAAGCATATGTGTTTCCAGTGCAGTCTGTTACCCATTCTTGGAACAAGCCAAGAAATAACCACAAAGGTGAACTAGAACAGCACTGAGGGCTGATTTATTGCTTCCCATATTTGTGCAATTATACTCACACACACACACAACTTATTAATTCTGGCAGGCTGCAGGAGTGGATGTTCATTTCGATTTTACAAGTGGCTGGGACTGGCCAGGCCACAGCTGCCCAGAGATCGGCTGTGGGGCAACAAGAGTCCCTGAAGTACTTCCGGATCTGTAGGAGGGCTCTGCTGCTTCCAGGCCTTGTTGTTGTTACATTCCCTTGTTGGTAACCCACCTGGCCACCTGTCTCGAGATTTATACCTTCACCAAGATAATACCATCGTTCCATAAAGGCGATATTTGCTTCTTTGCTTTGCCATTCGCTGTCACTCACACTATCTCACTCATTCCTTACATAAATTGATTACATGTTTGTAAGCATGAATACAATTGGTGATATAGTGCAGTACAGCTTTAAGCAAGCATCTAACATCATTGGGGACTTCCGCTGCTTGTGGCTTTGTAACAGCATAAAAGGAAACTGTGCAAAGTGCACTTGAAAGGGAAACCGTGCAGGCTGTACTTGAAAGGGCAAATGGGAGAAGGGGGGTGTGTCTAACTACAGGGTCCAGTAGGGATCAGTTCTTAACCCTAATTCTGTTCAACAATTTTGTTAATGACCTTGAAAAAAACCCATAAAATCATCACTAATAAAGTTTGCAAATGAGCCAAAAATGGGTCAGTGCTAAATAACAAAAAAGACAGGTCACTGATTCAGAGCAATCTGTGTCACTTGGTTAACTGGTTGCAAGTCTACAATATGAATTTCAGTAGAGCTAAATGTAAATGTATACATTTAAGAAAAAAAAATGTAGGCCAGGCATACAGGATGGAGAACTATATCCTGGGAACCAGTGACTTTGTAAAAGATTTGTTGGTTGTGGAGGATAATCAGCTCAGCATGAGCTCCCACTGTGATGCTGTGGCCAAAACAGCTACTTGCATTCCTGGGTTGCATAAACAAAAAATCTTGAGTAGGAATTGAGAGGTTATTTTATCTCTGTATTTGGCACTGGTTTGATTGGTGCTTGAATACTGTGTCCATTTCTAGTGCTCATAATTCAAGAGGGATGTTGGTAAATTGAAGAGGGTTCGGAGAAGAGCCCTGAGAATGATTAAAGGCTTAGAAAACATGCCTTTTAGAGGTAGACTCAAAGAGCTCAATTTTATAGCTTTACAAAGAGAAGGTTAAGGGTGACAATTACAGTCTTTAAACATCAACATAGGGAACAAATATTTCAGCTTTTTAATTTATTAGAGAAGGTATAACATGATCCAATGGCTGGAAGGTGAAGCTAGAGAAATTCTCACTGGAAACATGGTGTACGTTTTTGATAGTGGAAGTAATTAATATTTGGAATAATTTCCTAAGAGTTGTGGTGGACTCTCCATCACTCACAATTTTAAAATCAAGATTGGATGTTTTGCTACAAAATATGCTCTAGGAATTATTAAACTTGTGATCCACTTTCGGGAAGTGCTATGTTCTGTGTTATAGAGGAGGTCAGACTAGATGATCATAGTGGTCCTTCTAGTCTCTGTAATCAATGAACTTATGAATCAATGAGCAGGGTTATACAGTGAAAACATTTTGTAATTTTCCCTGGTGTTAGCTGCGGGTTTTTTTAACAAATCACTAAAGCCAACCATGATAACAGAAACCTACTGAAGATGGAAAGAGATCAACTGAAGGGATATATAAAACACATGTACAAAGTTATACAAGCTTGGGATTTTTTGGTGGGGAGAGGGTATTTTTCTTTTTGCTTCCGTCATAATTTACTTTAAATGTGCAGCATTTTTTTCTCTATCATTGGTTTATATACGTTAGGCTATAATTTTACACTACTGACAATATTTTTCAACTTAAAATATATTTAACAAAAACTAATTTGTTTGTTTAAAAATGATCTGTCTTAATTTCCTTCATTTCTCCTGTTTGAGGAGCTTGCTTGTTTTCAGGCAGGTGCTTTTCTTGGCAAGGATTGATGAGACCTGCTACAGCCAAGCAAGAAGCCCTAGGTGACTAGTTTACCCTTCCCCAGTAGAGTACCAGCTGGCAATTGCCCCCATTCTGTGATGGCTTGTCCTTCTTTTCACCTTGTCATCAAGCCAAGATTGTACACTGTAGGAGTACAGGTAAGCATCTGCCTCTATAGTCATTGCCAACAGTTCTCCATTATCAGCTGCCGGGGTGCTTCAAAGAATCATGCACAACTTCCTCCAGATGCAGATCCTGACTGTTTTATGTCTGCAACTAACCCTGCCTTTGCTGGCTGGGGAATCCCAAATGTCAAATAGTTTCCAGAGTTGCATCCCAGCTCACCCTTAAACATAAAGCGTGTTGGGGTATCTTTTTTATTGGCAGGCATTCCAGGCTGGACTTTGTACACATGCTTCATCTAAATAATAGAAATATTTCCTCTGATGAGACAATCTCTTACAATGCAAAATTAAAGGGAAACTGTTAACTACCTTGGCCACCCTCACAACTTGTCAGTTTTGCCTGTGATAAATCGATAAGGTTCCTGCACTCTCTGCACTGCCCCTTGTACTTACTCTACAATTTACCTAAAATACGGAGGCAATTATTTAGTTATCCAAGTTGTTCTTTGGGGTCACGATTTGGCAAGTAGATGAGCTAGTGCAGTGTCCCCTCTCATGGCTTCACACAGTCCCATTGACTCTGTTAGGGTCTGTACTTGTGCTTGGGGATGCCTTTGCAGGCTGGAGACTTTTTTGGCAAGATTTTAAAGGCACATTTTAGGCAGCTACTGCTGTTTGAAAAATAACCAGCAGCTGCAATCAGACATCCTCAATTCTCCCTTTTGTTGCTGCTGCTGGCATTATCCCTCTGATGACTTAGAGCCTTGTATTTCAAACCTTGCTTATGGAAATTCTCACATTAAGATTTTCAGGGTCAGCCTTATAGATAGAACCTCTCAGCAGAGGGGTGGGTCTTCCAGGGAAAAGCCTAATAGTCAAATTAAAATAATAATCTAATTAACCCTTATTTAATTTGTCTGCAGTATGCTAGCAACTCCTGAAGGATAGAAGAGAGCCCTTTAGGAGGAAAGGGAGATGGAGAAAACACTGATGCAGGAAAAGAAGCTGTCAAGGTTCCTCCGCCACTCTGAACTCTAGGGTACAGATGTGGGGACCTGCATGAAAAACCTCCTAAGCTTATCTTTACCAGCTTAGGTCAAAACTTCCCCAAGGTACAAAGTATTCCACCCGTTGTCCTTGGACTCGCCGCTACCACCACCAAACTAATACTGGTTACTGGGGAAGAGCTGTTTGGACGCGTCTTTCCCCCCAAAATACTTCCCAAAACCTTGCACCCCACTTCCTGTACAAGGTTTGGTAAAAAGCCTCACCAATTTGCCTAGGTGACTACAGACCCAAACCCTTGGATCCTAAGAACAATGAACAATCCTCCCAACACTTGCACCCCCCCTTTCCTGGGAAATGTTGGATAAAAAGCCTCACCAATTTGCATAGGTGACCACAGACCCAAACCCTTGGATCTGAGAACAATGAACAAGCATTCAGTTTCTTACAAGAAGACTTTTAATAAAAATAGAAGTAAATAGAAATAAAGAAATTCCCCCTGTAAAATCAGGATGGTAGATATCTTACAGGGTAATTAGCTTCAAAAACATAGAGAACCCCTCTAGGCAAAACCTTAAGTTACAAAAAAGATACACAGACAGAAATAGTTATTCTATTCAGCACAATTCTTTTCTCAGCCATTTAAAGAAATCATAATCTAACACATACCTAGCTAGATTATTTACTAAAAGTTCTAAGACTCCATTCCTGGTCTATCCCGGACAAAGACCAGCATATAGACAGACACAGACCCTTTGTTTCTCTCCCTCCTCCCAGCTTTTGAAAGTATCTTGTCTCCTCATTGGTCATTTTGGTCAGGTGCCAGTGAGGTTACCTTTAGCTTCTTAAGCCTTTACAGGTGAGAGGAGCTTTCCCCTGGCCAGGAGGGATTTCAAAGGGGTTTACCCTTCCCTTTATATTTATGACAGAAGCTCTGTCTTCTGTCAACAGAAAATCGCTCACAGATAAAGAAACCCGCTACATAAGAGAGACTCTCCCTCACAATACAGCTTAAAATAGCCTGATCAACAATGTCATGGGTGGCATGAAAAATGTCAAAAAAAGACTTTCCCATCAGAATGTGGGTTTTCATCAAAATTGATTTTTTTCTGTGGGAAAAGGTAGATTTTGGAAGATTTTTCCATTCATAAAATTGAAACAAAAACATTTCAATTCAACTCGGGTTGACTTTGATCTCTGCCTGCCTGATCCGTCAGAGTGCCTCTTGGGAGCTATAGTCCTGGGCCCCTCATGTCCTCATTATCCCTTGTGGGTTCTGCTCTTCTTACAGATTATATCTCCCATGATACACTATGAACTCTCCCTGTGTCTGAGCTACCGACTCCCCTGATGCCCAAGGTCTATGAACTGAATTTTTATGTTTGTCAGTATTCATTTCAACATTTCCAAACTGAAACTGGCTGTGATTCTGTGATTTCAACTTTCCATTCCACTGTGTGTGTGCGGGGGTGAATCCAAATGTAAAGATATTGGAATTTCCCAAGGGAAGAAAATTCCATTTTTCAATTGGCTCTATCCAACGTGCATTTAACTTGTGTTCTGATGTCAGCACTGAACGTTTGCTACTGTTCCTGCAGTGATAGCTAGGGTTTGTGCTTTACAGGGAGATTACTTTCCTGTGTGTAGTGTGTTTCCTTATCTGTTGGAGCAGAAAAAAACACTTCTTGTAACCTTTTGAAATCTGTCAGTGTCAGTAGAAATGACGTGTGGGCGTGAATATATGGTTAAGAGATGTCTCTAAATTTGGTACTGGTTTATTGCTTCTTATTATGGGGGGCGGGAAATTACTTATTTAACCAACTTCCATCTTTTAAATAACATTATTGGTTATAATTGTAAAAGCAGTTTTGTCTGCAGAACAGGTAGAATGGTACTGTGCTACTAGGTTATGTATTAACTATTTTTATTTCCCATTTGGTTAGATAGTGAAGTGTGTCTTTTTTTGTAAAAGCCTCACTCTTATATATGCCAGATAATGAGCCTTTTTATTAGAGTGTCCCCAAACCCTTGTCTCAACTTGTGCTAATATCCTGTAAAAAATCATTTGTATGGATTGGTAGCCAGGTGCAATGTCTCTGCTGGAAATATTGATAGCAGGATATATTACTCCCAACTAGACATTTCAGTTTGTTCCCAGGGGACAAAAATGGAGTTTGGAAACAGCTGGTCCGTCTTTGTTACTTCTGTATTCCCTGGATGAATTGTTAGAGTTCTCACCACCTTCCATTTTCTGAGAGCTCTGCATAAGCTTTAGTCAATTGGGGAAATAAAGCATCTATTATATTGGCCTTCTTGAGAACCATCTTTTGTATATTAATCACATTACGGATAAAGAGATAAAGAGGCAGAGGGATTCACTGTTTCTATTTTGTTCACTGGAACAGAGTTAAAGTGTGAGCTGTCTAAAAGAGTTTTCTCTGACTACCCTGCAGGCAGTGGGAGGAAGTATTACCTGCCAGCTATGGTAGCCCAATGCTAATGTGTATCTCTGTGGTGACCTGGTCCCTACAAGAACATACTGTTCATTCCTCCTTGGTTGGTGTAGTTCATAACACCCTCTATGAGTCAAATGGCATCTTCTGATGTGTACATGTTGCTCCCAATGATGTAATTTGTCTCTAAAATGTTATTCCTAAGGGCTAGTAAATTATTCTTATTTTAGCGTCCTCTGAATAGAGTAGAATATATCTGGTCCTGCTATACTACCTCTTCTTATTAAACAGAATGATAGGGATATAATACAAGAGGCATTAACCAATATCATGTAACAGATTATTTTGATCTTTGTGACTGTGATGGGTTGGATCACAGAAATCCCCTTGGGCTTGCCAACTGATGTGCTAAGTCTACTTCTGCCCCTGCTTTCCCTACCAGCTTGGGACTCCAGCACCCTGTCTTGCTGAGCCAGACACACCAGTCTGCTCCAACAGAGACCCAGAGTCTGAACCATGTGCCCCAAAGCTGCAGACTTAACTGAAAGCAACTTAAGAAGTGTTCCTGTCTTTAACACTCAGATGCCAAATCCCAATGGGGTCTAAACCCCAAATAAATCAGTTTTACCCTGTATAAATTTTCCACCCTCTATAACACTGATAGAGAGATATGTACAGCTATTTGCCCCTCTCCCCAGATATTAATACATACTCTAGGTTAATTAATAAGTAAAAAAGTGATTTTATTAAATACAGAATGTAGAATTTAAGTGGTTCTAAGTAGTAACAAACAGAACAAAGTGAATTACCAAGCAAAATAAAATAGAACATGCAAGCCTATGTCTAAGAAATCTAAATACAGCTAAAAACCTCACCCTTAGAGGAATTCCAGTAGGCTTCTTTTTACAGACTAGTCTCCTTCTAGTCTGGGTCCAGCAATCCCTCACACCCCCGTAGTTACTGTCCTTTGTTCCAGTTTCTTTCAAGTATCCTTGGGGGTGGAGAGGCTATCACTTTAGCCAGCTGAAGACAAAATGGAGGGGTCTCCCATGGGCTTAAATAGACTTTCTCTTGTGGGTGGAGACCCCCTCCTCTCTCCTATGCAAAGTCCAGCTACAAGATGGAGTTTTGGAGTCACATGGGCAAGTCACCTGTCCATACATGACTCAGAACTTACAGGTAGCAGCCATTACCCACATGGTATCTTGAATGTCTCCAGGAAGACTTCTTATGTGGATTGGAGCCTTCCAACATCCACTGTTTGTTAAATGCTTCTTGATTGGGCACTTACTTTGCACATTCCTTTCTCAAGAAGCTGACCCAATGCTTTACAAAGGCTACTTAAAAATCAAGCCAGTACACAGCCAATATTCATAACTTTGAATACAAAACTGATACATGCATGCAAATAGGATTAATAGATTCAATAGATCATAACCTTTACATAGATATGTTACATGGCATATGTAGCATACAACATGTTCCAGTTATGGCAGTTATGGAAATATGGAAATATATATGCAAACGCATAATTCCATAAAGCCTTATAGGGGGTACCTTCACAGTTACTCATACCCAGTTCTTGGCAGGTGCTTAAAAGGTGACAAAGGAACATTACATTGGATAGTTTAGCCAGGCAACATTCCATGATATCAGGAGAGGTGGAGAGTCTGGCTAGTTACACTCCAGAGGATGGATACCGGTGCCTGGGGAGGAGAACAAATGTGTGTCACAAGATCAGAAAGGCAGAAGGGCAGTGTTAGACAAAGCTTGGTGAAAGAAATTGCCATGGCAGGGAGGCACTGACTTACTTGCGTGAGGCACAGGCTGCGTTTTTTTGGCTTCCGTACATGTTTCAAATACCTGGTGCCCTTGTGAAGAAAAGCAAACAGAAGAGAGATCACAAATGCAAAACACAATTCATAATAGGAATGAAGTGAGAAATTTTGATCTGGGAAATGCCGCTTCTCTGTTACATGATTTAGAGAGCATATTTCTCTCCATTTGTACCTCTGCTGGCCTTTTTTTTTTTTTTTGGTGTGGGGAGGGAGACAGGGGAGAACTATAGGGATAAGAATAGCCTGTTTGTTTTGTTCCATTAGTCTCTGAAGACCATCCCAATCCCTACCTATTTGCTTCTTTTCATTATTCATTTACTCAGTCATTATTGATATTACCATAGCACACAAACTCCTAATCAGACGGGGTCCCCTTTACCCTAGGTTCTGTACAAACACATATAAAGCACATCCCCTTCTCTGAAGAGCTTACAGGCTACAGATCAGACAGACAAAGGGAAGGGGAAGGAAATGGGACATATCTTAGCTCATTAATCAGTTAAAGGGGGAAAAAAGCACATTAAAAAGTGTTGCTTTCTGAAAAGATTCTCGCCATTGCATGAGTGCGAATTATTACTTGCCCGGTTTTTTGGACACAGTATAAAAACCTGTTTCAGTTCCCATAGGCTGCCTCATTCTGGAAGGATACTACCAAGAAGAAATATGAGTGCAGTCAGTAGCACCTGGGCAGATAGGAGCTGATCTATGTTATAAAATTCTCCCATGTCTTGCTGTAGATTTTCGAATAAGACTTCCTACACAGTACCTTTTCCAATGTTCTACTCTGGTTTTATGTTTGTTCTCCCTTTGTGGCAAGGCTATAAAAATGTTTATGTATTGACAATTTACATTTTGAAAAGGAAATAAACAGGTTTGCAATTGTTTTTTTAGAGAGTTTCTTTCATTACACAGATCATCAAAATAAGAATCTCCCTTCCCCGCCCTTCCCCCCTCCCCAAAAAAAGACCCTCATTTCACTTTTCATAAGAAATTTTTAGCTGTTGATTGATATTAGGTTATTGTATCTCCTAATAACTATGTCTGTGAAAAGAAATTGTTGCTAATCTCAGGCCTGAAGGTTGTGGCTTTAAATATAGATATAGATATGCAAGCATACTTATCACTGAAAATCTGAGCAAAGACAGTGGGATCGAGCCCAAAAGAAATATAGAAATGTATTATGGGAGGGAGGGATAGCTCAGTGGTTTGAGCATTGGCCTGCTAAACCCAGGCCCAATCCTTGGGGGGGGGGCATTTAGGGAACTGGGGCAAAAATTGGGGATTGGTCCTGCTTTGAGCAGGGGGTTGGACTAGGTGACCTCCTGAGGTGCCTTCCAAATTTGATATTCTGTGATTATGCAACAGGACCATGCATAATCATTATCCCCTTCAAGAGAATATCAGAGGGAGTTAATGGGCAGTTGGTGTGTTGTGAGTGCTGCGGACCATACCAAACACAGTTGTTTCACTGTTGTCTTGCTCTCCCCCATCTCCTTGTTTTTTAGTATTCACCTGTTGTGTCTTGCCATAAGCTAAGGCCCCAATCCTACCACTTGTTATGCCTGAGAACTCCACTGACCTCAGTGGGGTTCCAGACAGACACAAGTTCCCAACCATAATGGAGCAATTGAAGGACCAGGGCCTAGGCTTTTTGGTGCTGGGGCTGGCTTTGTTGTTGTTGTTGTTGTTGTTATATTTGTCTTCAGTGCCTGGAACAACTTTTAAATTTTGAAAAGAAAATAAACAGAAATAGTCAGAGAGTATTGATCTCTGACTGGGAGCTCCACTAATAAATAATAGAATAATACATTCTTTCTAAAGCAGTAGAAAATTTGGTAAGGGGTGATGAGATACCTGAGTAATGTCTATATAGGAAGACCTTCCTCAATAGGATATCAGATGAAAATAGAAGAATTGTGCCCTTCCACCTATTCAGAACCAACTCCCCAAACAACACCTTGATCCAAAAGCAATTCTACTAGAGAAAACCTGAGCAAATAAAACCTATTATTTAGTCCTGGGTACTGTGGCAACGGATCTATGATGGAAATGTTTAAGATTACAAGTGACCCTGGTACTGATAACAATGGAACCTGTTCCAGTTCCCATAGACTATCTTATTCTGGAAAGATGCTGCCATGTGGAAAAAAAGAGTGCAGTCTATAGCAACCGGGACAGATAGGAATGGGGCCATGTGATAAAACTCTCCCATGTCTTGCTGTTAGTGATGCTTTAGTAATGATATTACAGAATAACAATGACTAACCTTTCCTGCCAATTGCACTCAGAATCTGCTATATGCACACAGATTTCAAATGCTATGGTTTTCACAGCTGGCTCTCTGACAGAAGCTGTTGTCAGGACCTCCGGGCAAAAACCTCCAGACAATAGTGACAGTAACCGCTACAGAAATGGCAGTTACTCGTGCTTTATGCATGTGTGACTCTCCACCTCACCAGGTTTCTCAGAAAGCTACACCCTATACCCTATTCTAGGGATACAGTCAACTTGCGTACCAATCACAGAGTCTGTGGGCCTCCTCTCAGTGTGAGCTGGGTTGTTGCGACTGTGCCCTTTGCTCCTGCCAGTTTGTCGCTGGCTGCTGTATGTAAAATAAGGCATTGCAGAGGAGCTGGTGTTGGCTGTTCACCTTGCTAAGGCAGCTATGTCCCAAATTTCTAGTGCAAATTATTTGAATCCCAAATAATTAATGCCTAGATGTACCCCTTGGAAAATTCCATCATGGGTACATTTCACACTCTGCTCCTGTCAGGCTCCAAGTTTTGCAGGCCAAATTCCTTTGCTCCCTAGTTGAAACTTCTTTTGAAATTGCAACTATTGTATTTGCTATTAAGTGTGCAAATATTTAATTTAGGGACTTCAAAGACTTTGAATAAAATATAACCCTAATTTGCTAGCCTTTTTTCTTTTCATTAAAACTGTTATTGTCACATTTGTTTCCAAAGCTGTTTCTTCTAAGCTGCTAATGTGCCCTCTCACCATCCACTTCCATCCTCTTCCTGAAATCTCATCAAAGAGCACTATGTTCTACTTTCTATTAAGCACCACAGTAGGTCACTTTGACAGATTATTCTTTTCAACTTCTGCACAAAAATAAATTTTCTATAGTCTTAACATTTTCAATCTTTGCTCTTCCTAAGTTACAAAAGTAACTTTAAGGAAAACGTGAAATTGAACTTGGCATTCTACAATTATTTCCACACTTCCTTGTCCTTGATGAGTGACTGAAAAAAAGGATGTCACACGGGATTGGTAATGGGATATAAAGTCTTCAGCTTTAAGTTACCAGTTCCAATTTACCAGGGTTTGGTAGTGAATACAAGCTGTTAATTATAACTGGCTATTTCACTTCCTGTGTGAAGTTAGTTGACTGTCTGAGTCCTAGTGGGCAAGTCTCCTCATCCATGGTATGCATACATGCACAACAAATAGGACCATGTTTCTCCTGTGCAATAGTGTACAAGCCTTTGCATAAAAATGACCATACTAGGTCAAACCAATGCTCCATCTAGCCCAGTTTCTTGTCTTCTGACAGTGGCCAGTGCCAGGTGTTTCAGATGAAATGAACAGACAGGGAAATTAAAGTGATCCATCCTGTGTCATACAGTCCTGTGATTAATATGAACAAAAGTATTGTCAAGATTAAAATGTACAAAGGTATTGTCAATGTTAGGCCTCAAACTTCCGGAAGCTTCAGAAAGCAAGCTTTGCAGAATTAAACTGAAACTTGTGGTCAGGATGCGCTACAACTAGATAACACTTTAGGCTGGCTCATATGTATGAAGATAAACTATGCACCCGTGCATAGCTTATAATATTAAAGCAACCACATTTGAGATAATTGGCTACATGAAGATAAACTATGCATCCATGCATAGTTTATAATATCAAAGTAACCACCCTAACCACCCTAAGAATTTGGCCCACCCTGATTGGTTGGTCTGTTTTAAAACATGGCCGATAGAAAAGATAAAAAGTACGAAGGCACAGGACTAAGGTGTGTGTGTTTGATCATAATGGGACCCCTCTTTGATCAGAAAACCTGACTCACACCCCCTGAACCGAAGGGATGTGCACTTCTTGCCTGTCTGTACCTGGCCAGTGTGGAAAATGGCCGACTGAAGGATAACGTATTTTCAGACGAATACAGGGTAAGATTATGGAGTAAAGAAGTCTGGTTGCTCGAGCTGAATTGATCTGAAGTTTGTATTGATACTATAGTGTTAAAAATAGTAGCAGGTAGTTGATGAATAACTTTACATGTACTTGTGCTTGTCTTCAGTATAACTTGCCATTTATAAAAAGAAAAGGAGTACTTGTGGCACCTTAGAGACTAACCAATTTATTTGAGCATAAGCTTTCGTGAGCTACATCGGATGAAGTGAGCTGTAGCTCACGAAAGCTTATGCTCAAATAAATTGGTTAGTCTCTAAGGTGCCACAAGTACTCCTTTTCTTTTTGCGAATACAGACTAACACGGCTGTTACTCTGAAACTTGCCATTTATATTAATCCTTATTCAGTGCTGGTCTTTAATCTTTCTTTTCTTGTTTTGTCTGTGTTGCTTTTATAGCCGGAAGTAATTAAAAACCTTTTTGGAGGAATAATTAGTAGTTTTCTTTTGTCTTACATGGGCACTACTCAACCTCATTACATCTGTGTTGGGGTGGGAAGTAGCGATCACCCAGGGCATAGTTAGGGCCCTGATGCATGTCCCCTTCTTCCTTCGTCTCTGCAAGTCCCAGATTCTAATGGTTGAATTTTTAGAGACACCAGAAGCATGGGATTGTGTCCCTAACCACTTTGGCTAATAGCAATTCATGGACCTATTCTCCATGAATTTACCTAATTCTTTTTTGAACCCAGTTATACTTTTGGCCTTCACAACATCCCATGGAAACAAGTTTCACAGGTTGACTCTGCATTGTGTGAAGAAGTACTTCCTTTTGTTTGTTTAAAACCTGATGCCTATTAATTTCATCGGGTGACCCCTACCTCTTGAATTATGTGAAGAGGTAAATAATGCTTTCCTATTCACTTACTCCATACCATTCATGATTTTATAGACCTCTATCTTATCCTTTTTTAATCATCTCTTTTCTGAGCTGAACAGTTTCAGATTTTTAATCTTTCCTCATGTGGAAGCTGTTCCACACTCCCACTCATTTTTGTTACCTTTCTGTTTACCCTTTCCAATTCTTATATATCTTTTTTTTTTTGAAATGGGGAAACCAGAACTGAACACAGTATACAAGGCGTTGGAGTAGATTTATATAGTGGCTCTATGGTATTTTCTGTTTTATTATCTATTCGTATCCTAATGGCTCCTAATATTTTGTTAGTTTATTTGACTGCTGCTGTATGTTGAGTAAGTATCTGCAGAGAACTATACACTATGATTATAATATAGAAATAATTTAGGCACCATAATTTTGTGTATAGAGTTGGGATTATTTTTTCCAACGTGCATTACTTTGCGATTATCAACAATGAATTTCATCTGCCATTTTGCTGCCCAATTATTCAGTTTAGTGAGATCCTTCTGTAAATCTTCACAGTCAGCTTCTGACTTTAGTATCTTTAGTCATTTTGTACCATCTGCAATTTTTGCTAATTCACTGTTCTCCCTTTTTTCCAGATAATTTATTAACATGTTGAACAACATTGATCATAGTACAGATCCTTGGGGAATCCTGATATTTACCTCTCTATCCACTAGGAAAACTGACCACTTATTCCTACCCTTTGTTTTCTATCTTTTAACCAGTTACTGATCCATTAAAAGACATTTCCTCTTATCCCATGGCTCTTTAATTGGCTTAAGAGACTTCAGAGAATGTGTCAAAGGCTTTCTGAAAATCCAAATACATATCCACTGGATCACCCTTGTCCATATGCTTGTTGACATCCTCAAGGAATTCTAATAGATTGGTGAGGCATGATTTCCCTTTAGAAAAGCTGTATTGACTCTTCCCTAACACATCATGTTTATCTATGTGTCTGATAATTCTGTTCTCTATTATAGTTTCAGCCAATTTGCCTGGTACTGATGTTAGGCTAACTGGTCTGAAATTGCTATGATCACCTCCGTAGTCTTTTTTTAAAAATTGGCATCGCATTAGTTATCCTCCAATCACCTGGTACAGAGGCTGATTAAAGTGACAGGTTACATACCACTGTTATTAGTTCTGTAATTTCCTTCCTAAATTTTGGATGAATACCATCTGGTCTCATGACTTATTATTTTTAAATGTATCAATTTCTTCCAAAACCTCATCTATTGATACCTCAAGCTGGGACAGTTTCTCAGATCTGTCACCTAAAAAGAATGTCTCAGGTGTGGGAATCTCCCCAATATCCTGTGCAGTGAAGACCAAAATAAATAATTTATTTAGCTTCTCCACAATGACCTTGTTTTCCTTGAGTGCTCCTTTAGCACCTCAGTAGACCATACCGACTATTTGTCAGTCTTCCTTCTTCTGATGTACTTTAAAAAGGTGGGGGTGAGGGTTTTTTTGTTTTGTTTGTTTTTAACTAGCTACTCCTCAAAGTCTTTCTTGGACTGCCTTATTATATTTCTACACTTGACTTGCCATACTTTATGCTCCATTCTATTTTCCTTGGTAACATTTGACTTCCAATTTTTAAAGGAGGCCTTTTAACCTCTAACCACCTCTTTTACTCTGCTGTTTATCCATGGTAGCATGTGGGGGAGGTAGTGCTCTGTTTTAAATTTGGATTATACATTGAGATTGAACCTGTATTAGAGTGTTTTTAAATAGTGTCCATGCAGTTTGCAGGCATTTCACCCTTGTGTCTCTTCCTTTTAATGTCTTTTTAACTAGCTTCCTCATTTTTGTGCAGAAACCCTTTTTGAAGTTAAATGCTACTATGGTGGACTTCTTTGGTATTTTTTCCCACAGAGATGTTAAATTTAATTATTAGGGTTGCTGTTACTGAGTGGTTCAGCTATCATACCCTCTTGGATCAGAACCAGGCTTACACTGGCCAGTCTCTACCACATGGGATTTTTACTTATAGCTGATCAAAATTTTACATACAAACCTTTGTTTTAAAACAAAAAAAAATGTTTTATTCAAGCCTAAACACTAAAGTGCAAAAACTTTTGGGTGGTTTCTTTTTGTTTTGTTTCAGAATTCTAGATTTTGGTTACAACCAAAAAAATTCAAAATTTGGAAAAAGCAAAAATGAAATGCTATCTCTGCCATTCTCCAACTTTTCCAAGGTTGGAGAAGTTTTGAAAAACTACAGAATTGCAAAATGAAAAATGAGTGAGAACAAAACAAAAAACAATAACAGAAAAACCTCACGAATATCTCATTCATCTTATTGCACTCGGAGGAAAAAAAGAGGAAAGGGGAAAATGCCAAAAAAATCCAAACTTTTGAAATTTTGATTTTTTTTCAAAGAAAATCATAAAACAATGCATGTGTTTATTTCAAACCCCAAGACACAGAAACCATACTAATTGTAACAGGATTTTTTTTTCAATTTTTTGACCAGTTCTATTTTTACCCTTTAAAATTTTGGGGAAAAAATGTCAAGTGGGTACTGTAGTCAATGTGGGTATTAAAAGTATCCAATGGTCTACAGGAGAGCTGTGTAAAATATTCAGTAAAAATTAAATTCCCTTACAATTTGTCAATATTTAAATTCACCCGCCTTCCAAAGTCCCAGGGGAAAGTCCTGGCTCCAGTGAAACTAATGGGAATTTTGCTAGTGATTTTGATGGAGCCAGGATCTGACCTCCAGTGCTTTGGATAAAATGTTTATTTTCAGTGTTTTCCCCCCAAAGATTGGCATTACATTTCAGCACTATCTGAGTGCTCATGGGAATTTTGAGGCAGCTTTTTTATGGTGCATTTCGGTTTCAAACTAGGATAGGTTCTACGGTGGAATTTGAATAGCTGAAGTCACATGATATTTCTTCTAGTTAACTTTTTGAATGATTAGATGAGCCTTCTCATATGCTCAGAAGGATCAACAATTTTGACTTGTTTTTCTAGGGAAGTTGCATTTGGTGTTCTCCTTCTGAGCCAATCCTGAATTCTGGGATTTCCCAAATTGCCATTTATAGGACCTGTCTGGGTACATTTCTTCTCTACATCTCTGAGAGCTTTCAGCTGCTTCAGAGAGTGGATCTTTGCTGTTCTCTGCTCTAATGGGGGGCACAGACTATCAGTGACTTGTCTGGCAGACCCTCAAAATACCAGAGGATAAAACAAGCCTGCAGCCCACCAGAAAATCCAGGAAAAGGGAGATTGGGCCATTGTTCCACTTCCTTGAATTTAAGGAAACAGCCCCAGGTTGGAGTGATGTGGGAGTCTGTCATAAGGTCACTATGGAGGGAAGGATTTTGTAATGATAGAGTTCAGTCCAAACTCCAAATCTGCAAATATTTCCCCATTATTTTGTTTGTTCTGTGGTTTGCTATATTGAGGCTGAACTTAAGAATCTGTCCATACAAATCCTTACCTATTCAAGCAGACCTTACTACAATAGGTCAAACTGTTCATAACAAATTATTTAGCCAAATAACTTAGCTTTTCTATTTTCACAGTGTCTACAGAGAGGATTTACAAAATTATTGGTTATTCATATCTAAGAAAATGCTTTGCTATGGAGTGTTTGCTAAATGATTCAGTCTGTGTGACTGGTTTCCTACGTTACATAGTATTGTTTCTGTTCCTTATTGGATGAACTGCATAAACATGCATGGTGCAATTGGGACTGAGAAGGCAAGTAGGAGAAGGGAGCACATTAAGAAGAGGGAGAGTGGGGTCAGGAGCTAAGCAGGTCGAAGGAATTGTAGATGATTTTCAATGTTTTGGACATTAAAGAGTATTATATCAGAGTATGTACATGCATCCAAGCCTTTAAAATATTTAGGTTTCTTCCTGACAGAGGGAGAGGGAGAGATACAAAGACCAGATTTATTTTCTGGTTAGCAGATTTAACATTCCAGTTTCTCTTGAAATTTCATTTGCACAGAAATGTGTAGTGTTTTTTGTGAACACAACAGCCAGATCCTTGACTGGCTCATTTAGTTGCCTGAGTGTCAAGCCTCCAGCCAGGGAGTCATATACAACCACACATACTATTTCATATGTTTGGCAACAGCATGAATTGAAATTTACCATTTTCTATTAATCATGTAATAATTCTCAAACTGTTCACCATGGTCATTAATGAGGTGTACATATGCAGTACACCTTGCAAAGGGTGCATTCATGTACCTTTCTCTGTGTAATCTTATTAACTCTGACAATGACAGATCTTTATAATTTCTCTCTTTATAGTCACTGTCAGTCACTCCCTTCAATAGATATGTGTGTGTAAGCCAATAGCCAGAAGCTCCAGAGGTCAAAGAGCTCTTTACTCTATTGATGAACAGGGAAAAGCACTGCCACAGAGAGCTTCATATGCATAGGCTTCCTCTGGTGACAATTGGGGGTGGTGGTGGGGGGATTCACCATAACTATAAATGGACTTGGATTTTCTGGCATATTGGGCTTATTGGAGGAAATGCTCATGCAAGGGTATGGAATGGCTTCCACATGAGGAGAGATTAATAAGACTGGGACTTTTCAGCTTGGAAAAGAGATGACTCAGGGGGAGATGACAGAGCTCTATAAAATCATGACTGGTGTGGAGAAAGTAAGTATTATTTCCTCCTTCTCATAATACAAGAACTAGGGGTCAGCAAAGGAAATTAGTAGGCAGCAGGTTTAAAACAAACTAAAGGAAGTATTTCTTCACACAACGCAGAGTCAACCTGTGGAACTGCTTGCCAGAGGATGTTGTGAAAACCAAAACTATAACAGCATTCAAAAAGAACTAAATAAATTCACAGATGATAGATCTATCAATAGCTATTAGCCAGGATGGGCAGGGATGGTGTCCCTAGCCTCTGTTACCAGAATCTGGGAATGGGCAACAGGGGATGGATCACTCGGTGACTACCTGTTCTGTTCATTCCCTCTGGGGCACCTGACATTGGCCACTGTTGGAAGACAGGACACTAGATTAGACAGAGCCTTGGTCTGACCCAGTTTGGCCATTTTTATGTTCTAAGGATCCTAAATGTTCTTTTAGCTTATGCCCAAATAAAATTTTTAGTCTCTACGGTGCCACAAGGACTTCTCATTTGCTGATACAGACTAACACAGCTGCCACTCTGAAATCTAAATGCTCTTGGCTCCTGTCAAGGTTCCTTCCCCACTCTGAACTCTAGGGTACAGATGTGGGGACCTGCATGAAAAAAACCCTAAGCTTATTTTTACCTGCTTAGGTTAAAACTTCCCCAAGGTACAAACTATTTTACCTTTTGCCCTTGGACTTTATTTCTGCCACCACCAAGCATCTAACAGACATATAAAAGGGAAAGAACCTGCTTGGAAATGTCTTTCCCCCCAAAATCCTCCCCAAACCCTACACCCCCTTTCCTGGGGAAGGCTTGATAAAAATCTTCACCAATTTGCATAGGTGAACATGACCCAAACCCTTGGATCTTAAGAACAATGAAAAAAACAATCAGGTTCTTAAAAGAAGAATTTTAATAGAAGAAAAAGTAAAAGAATCACCTCTGTAAAATCAGGATGGTAAATACCTTACAGGGTAATCAGATTCAAAACATAGAGAATCCCTCTAGGCAAAACCTTAAATTACAAAAAGACACAAAAACAGGAATATCCATTCCATTCAGCACAGCTTATTCTCTCACCCATTTAAACAAAACAGAATCTAACGCATATCTAGCTAGATTACTTACTAAGTTCTAAGACTCCATTCCTTTTCTGTTCCTGGCAAAAGCATCACACAGACAGACCCAAACCCTTTGTTTCTCCCCCCCTCCAGCTTTGAAAGTATCTTGTCTCCTCATTGGTCATTGTGGTCAGATGCCAGCGAGGCTATCCTAGCTTCTTAACCCTTTACAGGTGAAAGGGTTTTTCCTCTGGCCAGGAGGGATTTTAAGGTGTTTACCCTTCCCTTTATATTTATGACAGCTCCCCTCCTGTGGACTTTGAGAGAAGCACAAACTAAGACTTTGTGATGAGCAATGGTGCGGAGAGCTGCAGATCTGAATGACTCTGGTGAGGCTCACCTACCCAGTACCTTAGTAAAACAAAGCCACTAAGCTTGGTTGGTTGGTGGTACCTCCAAGGCTCCCTTGGGACCAGGGACAGAGCTGCATGGAGACACTTGGACTGCTGCTACTCACTCATCCAAATCATGAACAGAGTTGGTGGAAGGGTGAAATTGTGCAGCTGAAAGACTTTTACCATGGAACATTCTCACTACCAGGAAGGAAGTTAGACAGACTACTGCCAAAGTTACTGGAAGGAGGAGGGTATTTTACTCTCTATTCAACTGTTGTTTTTTTCCCAGTTTATGACTGTGGTTCCCTTCCCCTAATAAAGATGTCTCTGTTTGTACACAGTCTCAGAGTACTTGCAAGTGGGGATGTTCTGCCTGTTAAGTGCATTCAGGGAATGTGTGTTTAGTTTTCCCAGGTTCCTGGGTGACGGCTCAAACTGGTTTTATTATTTGTTAAGAGGAACCCTAGATATATTGAACTGGGCCTTTTTTGATGTCATGAACCACCTGTGAAGGCGGTAGTACACTAGTCCTGTTTGGTTAACTATTAGTGTGCAAGATATTAGCCTTGTGGTTTGGGGGACTGCTCTACCACTGATTAATTGTACCATAATACCAAGGGTATTTCAGAATTCTCTCACACAAGCACACTTATTGGATATACCTGTTTCTATCACCAAAGTCATTTTGTCACAGTAACCAGATGACAATTCTGGGCTTGGGGGTGCAGTGGAGGAATAGCCCAGATAATCTCATGGACAGCTGAAAACCCGGATGGTCCAGGCAGGTGGCTGGTCCACAACCGAGGCCCATGACGCCATGACCAGAAACCTAGGGGAAGGCATATGTTTTGAGCTGATTGGCATGTGCCCATTTTAGTTTGTCTGGTAGCTGAAGCTGGTACACTACCGGGGAGATGTGATTCACAATGGAATACGGACCCACTCACTCGGTGTCCAGAGTGTGGGCCGCCTTCCCCCGCATTTGCAACATTACCATATCTTCAATTTGCCATCCCTGGATGTCTTTAATGATGATCCCCTTACGCTTGGCCCTTTTCTTATCTAAAGCAGTCTCTACAGCTTCATGGGTGTCACATAGCTCCTCCCTCAACTGGGCAAAGCTGAGATTTTTTGGTTGTGGCAAATAGTAAATGTGATTATTGGTAAACACAGTACGTACATTACATTTACATATGTCTACTAGTGGGTTGCTAATGCTTCCATCCTCCCCAAAACACTTTTCCCCAGGAATTAAAACATACACAGTGCACATTATACAGTACTTTGGTCTCATTATCCAATTCATCCCACATACAGGATTCTAATGAAATGTCTTTACTACAGGGCTCTGGAGCAACAGGCAAGGACAAGCACACCCACTTTTGAGGAGTCCACTTGGTACAACCCTTGGTGTCCAATAGTTTCCCTCCCTCCCCAGCCCACTGGCTCGAGCTCAGGGGTAGCCAGAACGATTCCATGTGCCATATGAGGAGTGGGCTAACTTTCCATATCCTTGCTTCCAGAGCTTGTTGGTGTGCGTTTTTAACAACAATTTCCCCAATTAAAAGGTCTCTCCTTACTATGCTAGAAACATACGGCATCCATTCATATTTATAACTATCAAACGGTGATCTTTTTCTTTGCTTTAGCAAGTGTATCAATACCATAGTGTTTCCTGATATTATGCAAAACATTTTGTGTTCCAAATTGAACAAAACAATTATCTGCATTTCAGTACATCCCATAGCTATAGCAGTATGTTTTTTTTTATTTCCATTTGTTTCTGTATTAGGCTGTCCTGTAGCTGGGACAGAGAGCTTAATTTATTCTTAATCACCTCCAGGTCTACAGTATTTATAATCCCTGCTCCAAAACTAATTTCTCCTAATATGGTGTCTGCTACCTGAGGAGGTTTCCCTACAACTTTTGATACACAACAGTGCTAGCAACAAGACAAACAACACAAGACAAAACATACATAGAACACAAAACACAATTTCTATTGTCACAGTGGATTAATGGTATTCTGGTTGCTTTTCAGCTGGCATCAGTTTTTCCTGTTGTTTTGAAAGACAAGAAAAAAATATTTCTACCCCTTTGGGGTTGGCAGATTATTGCTTAAAATATTCCTTTTTTTTACAAATACCCTTGCTGGTTGCAGGCAAGCAGAGGAATTACCCCCATATTTTCCTGTGTTTGTTCTATAGGCAGGCCAGATTTCAGTGGCGTCTACCTTTATCAGTTAGGTAATTTACATTAACACAGACGCTTTCTGGCTTACTTTTGGATTCAAAGCCATTAGCAGCTCAGCAATTCTTTTTTACAAGGGACACAATCAACTTTCACCAGAGTTCTGATTACTGTTCACTTTCAACTCCTGCTTTTAAAACATACAGAAATCTGAAAAAGAAAACACAACCTATTGTGGCTCCCTTTGGAGCCCTAATAGGATTTTATTTAAGTAGCATAGTATGTTTCCATTTCTTTTACCCCTTCTACAATATACACTGCTCTGTTTTTACATAACTGCACCAAATGTATAAAGTGAATGTAATTTATATACAGCTAAGTTCCAATGGAACCCCCTTATATTATTTTTGCAAATTTGATTATATTGTCCATAATCAAATGATTTCAATTATATAGTCTCTTTGCCTGGATTATTTACAGACATTCCTTTGGAAAAGGGCCCATTTTTCCTTCAGAATGACTGCAAAGAAACCAAGAATTTTCTTTCAATAACACCTATCCTTTTAAATGCTGTTACAACATTTAACTGCTTAATTCCCTCCAGCATCTGCAGAGTTAACTTCTTACTCTCTTTCCTTAAATCACTTGCTTATTTCCCAAAATGACACCTTCATCAACTCAGATTTTACCATTCCAAGTACTATTTCAGGGATCTGAATTTCCCATGTCTATACTTACTACTTCCCTTACTCCTGCCACTATGCCCTTAGGGCTTCCAACCTGTTTTCCAATTTCTTTACCTGCTGCCTGCCTTCTTGTCTGGGCCCAATCCCTTTTTTCTTGCGGCACTGTCCCTTTCCATGGGCATAGGCTTTGTTCCACTACCAATTTAGCAAGGAAGGTGCGCTCCTTAATTAGCCCCCACCCCTCCTGGTCCTTTTCCTCTGCATAATCACCCCACAGGGTGCTCTCCTTGTAGTTGGGAGTGCCGTACATAAGACCTTCTCCTTCTTCACCCCCTGGACTTCTCCTCAGTCTTAATGAGGGCCGCTGTAGGGGTGCAACAAGGTTCCACCCAAAATTGATCATCCCCTGTGAGGCTCGCCACCTGGACTGAACGTACGGCCAACCGACATTTTAACTGTTCAATTTCCTTTTCATGGTGGGCACACTGCCGTTGCAGCTTATGCTGAGCATGAATGGTCAAATCTTTGACAAGCCCCTGAAGGACCGCCACTTGCTTAGCCAGTGGTTCCAGGTAGGTACATTCTGCTTTTTCCGCCTGGAAGTCCTGTCTCAAGGCCTGCAACTTGTCCTGGACATAGGCTTCGGTTGCTGTTTGGTTAGTAATTTGTGCTGTCAGTTGCTCAATTTCCACCAGCTGTCGGGTACTTGCCTCATCCCTTCTCCCCAACTCCTCTTTCAGTCCTGACAACATTTGATACCACATGGCCACTGCAGTCCAAATTAATTCCACAGCTGCCCCTAGGTTCTTACCCTTCTGCTTTTCATACTCGGCATATAGGTCTAACAAATCCTGCCACGTCTGCACTCTTTTCTGAAGCTCTGCCACCAAACCCTAGAGATTGTATCCCACCTTGGTGAGAGCCTTCTCCAGCTGGGAGAGGTCTTCACCCGCCTGAGAAGGAGGCAGCAGCTTCCCTTCCCTCTTTGCTGCCTCCCCAGTGGCTCGGCCATCAAGTCCACCAGCCTCCCATGACACTAGCGGGCTGGGCAGCTGGACTTCCACATCTGCGCTCCCTAACTCCATGTGTACAGCCTTGAACCCATCACTGATGCCATTGCCCATGACTGCAGGACTCCTGAGTCTGCAGCTGTACCCTTCTGTTTCCTGAACATGCTGACACAATCCCCTAAGGTCTTTTAATCACTTGAGATGTCACGCTCCCCACACCGGCACTGGGGCTTACAATGTTACCCTCCTGGGCCAGAGGGAGGAACGCTAAGCCACCCTCTGTATTACTCAGCCTCTACCACTGCAGGCCCATACACCCAATACAAACCCCTCTTTCCCCACAGAGGCAGAGCAAGAAACTCTAAGTTCTCCTCTTCCACTCAGTCATGCTGTGGTTGAGGGTGTATGCACAGAGGATTTTTCCTTTCGCTTGGAGCGAGGATCTCTAAGTCCTCCTCCTTTTGCCCAGCCCTTCTACAATGGGGGATATACCCACCTGCAACTGTGGCCCCCGCCGCCCACCATGGACCGGGGTGGGGAGAGGAATGCTAAACCCCCCTCTGTTTCTCAGCCCTTCTACAACTGAGGGTGGGCATACCTTTCTCACAAAATCCTCAACATGAAAGGCACAGTGCCAGGCAGGTCAACATGAAAAATCTAGGACAGAACAGTTGGTATGCTCCGCAGGGCTCCCCCCTTCCACAATTCACCACCAAAACTGTGACAGATTTCTGTTACCAATCTGCCTGAGGTGTCAGGTGATCAGGCTGAGGCCACAGGATCGTTAAGGAAAGAGATGATGGAACACACCAAGAGTCTAAGTTTTAAAGCTTTATTGATAAAATAATAAAATAACAGTGGAGAGTGATGGGTGCTCCTCACGTTACTCAGGGGAAGGAAGAAAGTGTTAGTGCCCCAAGCCCTAACCCACTTTCATACTCACACCTGCACTACCCAAGGCTGGCAGGGCCTAGGTGTAATGTAAGAAGAGGGGGAGGGGTGGACAGGAGTTCTGTTCTGTGCGCACAGGTCATTCAGGGTCCGCTGCCAATCTCCAATTTGCTTCAGATCTCAGGAGGGTTTTAAACCTTAGGGTCCTTTGGGGGCATCTCGGTCTGGGACTTCTTCCCCCCTTGCTCTTTGTACTGGTCCGAGCTGGCCTTTCACGGCTTCTTTGGTTTTCCCAAAACACCCTGGCTTTAGGGACACTACATCAGTTGTTTTCCCCCTTGTCGGCCTTCACTGTCTTGCTCGGTTTTGCAGACACTGCAGGTTTATGCAGTTGAATCTTCTTTTCTCGCGGCTGGTCAGAGTTGGAATCTAGACCCCCTCCCCTCCTGTCTTTCTTGTCAGGCCGCCGAGCATCGATCATGTGCTGTGGCCTTGAGCTGGAGCCAGCGTCTTATCTTCTGACTGAGCTAGCCGAAGTGTTGAGTTAACTTGTTCTCTGCTGTCTTTCTCCATCCCCCTTTGGCCTCTTGCAGCCTGCAAAAGAATCTTCCACTCCCCACTCACACCTTTGACCCTTCCCAAATTGCCGTGCAATGTTTGCAACAGCGTTAGCAATATACAATGCATAATGACTGCTGATCTGCCTCCCCCAGGGGACCCCCTGGGGGGCCCTTGGGTGTGACACAGTCATATACGCCACTCACCCTTGTTTGAGTGGCACACTATCCCAGTTAAAGAGTTTTGATAACTGTAACCCTCAACTTTCCATTATTACATTAACAGACTCCCTACTTCTGCCAAGTGTGTTTATTGAGAAATCATAAAACTTCTGCTATTTTTGTGAATAAACGATCATGTGTCAGTGAACAATAAGCTCCAGCAAAGGTGCTCATAGGATTTGCAAGGCCCCTCAGAAGGAATAAGTTTGAGACCCCATAGAACTCCTATTGGGGTGCCAGCCACCAGAAATGCTAAATGGAAATAGGAGTTTGTTCATCTGGGACAGGGTTCATCTCGGACAGGAAAAGCGAGAAGCAGTATGTACTTCTGGATCTCCAAGAAGCAGTACATCTATAATGGCCTTTGTCTGATGCTCCATATGAATGTAAAGCCACCAAAACCCTACACAACTCATTCCTTTTAATAACAAATTTAAGCCCCAGAAAGTAAGTATTTCTAAGTGTGAAGGTTCCAGAACCAGGAGACCTGAGAAAGTTAAATTGTAACATATTGAATCATACTAGATTACACTTAATCACCATAAATCCAGCCATATCCTGGCTTCTTAAAAAGAATTTACGTGGATGGATCACATCAAAGTAACAATCCAAAATGAAGATTGATCAGTGTAACTGTGATCTCTGTACTTTTCTGCTTGTCATGCTTTAATCTTATAAACTAAGAGGATTCAGGAAACAGATCAGCTGTCTAGTCACATTTTACCTGGTTGTATTTGTTCATATGATCCTCCTTTCAGCTTTACAGAAGGTGGTCTCCAATTTTATTAAGAAGGAGAATATGTAACAAGTAACACCAGGGGGTTACATATTTTAAAATGAAATGACCTCTTTATTTCTCATCATACATTTTTTTCCTATTCTGTTTTAAAAACTTACTACTCTCCATGTTAGGAAATGAAGTAGTCAGCAGACAAATCGTGCCGCTTGCAGGTACTAGAAATAGATATATTTGAGATGTGAGGTTATTAGAATGTCTGCAAAAAGACTGAAAAATCATTTTACACACATAGGCTGGTTAATCAAAGCCTGGGTTAATTATTTTAAAGGACTAACCATGTATTGTTGGTATAAAAACCTTTACAAATTGCAAAGCCTACTTTTGCTCTTTCACGTGCTGTATTTCTTTCCCCAGTAAAGCACCAGCAAACTCATCAGCACTATAGATCATAAATGGGATGACTTAGAGGTATTGAAATATGATGAGTATATACACTTGAGATGTCAGGTAATTAATAAATCCTGCAAAATGATGCGCCTGAAGCCATGACTACTACTATTCACTGGTTTGGGTACATACACCTTTTAACGCACCTTCTCTCACTTGTGCACCTGCTAGCCTTCTAATTTGTACATCTGGCTTTTACCCTCTGCAGGCAGATGCACTGATACTTTTCACTTTCTCTCTCCAATCCCCTTTTTTCTTAGCTATTTCTTCCTTGTTCTTTATCTTTTTTCTCTACCATTTGCTCCCTTTAATGTTGAAAAAACAATTCCTTTCCACAAATTCTTTCCACCTACCTTCTCTCCTACATCAATAACTGAACCAAAAAAGAAAAGGTGTTTCATTTTTACAGCTAATTTGCTACGTTGCTGTGCACAGAAAAAGGTGAAACTTAAACTACAGCTAAGGATTCACCAATGACAGAAATGGGTTATTTTTGTCAATTTTCTCCTTTACTCTTTAATGGATGCCCACACAGCTGCCTTCCATCTCTGAGATCTCTGCTTTGCAAGAGCCAGTGCAGTGCTGCTCATCTCTTAGTGATGAGTGATTTTCACAATGTTCTGCGATTCTAACAAATTCTAAAGATTTTATTATTATCTAAACAGAATCAGATCCTGCACTGGAAGAAGAATTGACTAGATAAAACAAATAGTATTTTCCCTCTTTTCTATATGTCTTTATTTCATTCCAGAATCAACCACCTGTAATGTCCAAATTAATTTAGAGTAAAATTCACCCCTTTACAGAGGATGAGAGCAAGGGCAGTGCATCACTTAGGTTCTACTTAAGCTCTCAGGTGCACAAGTCCTGTGCTGGCCCTCTGGCACAGAGGTGAATTTCACTCACAGTGCAGGGATTTTGCCTTTATGCTGCCACAATGTGATTGCTCAAAGTAAATACACTATTGTGTGATCTAATTTGTTTAATATACATGAATGACTAAGGTTTTTGGAATGATCCCACTATAGCAACAGGTTGAATGGTGCTCTACTTTAGGTGCACACTAAATACACACAGAGCCACCCCACAAGCCGATGGTTTTTTCCAGTGTTGCTCTTTTGTTGTAAATCTCATATCAGTTAAAAATGTTGGGAGCTTTGGGAGGTAGGGAGGTGGTTGGTCTCTGGTCTTCTTGCTTGAGGTCGGCCTTGTAACAAAGATGTGACATACAGGAGTGCTAGCGAGAAACTGAAGTTTGTTTCAGGCCTGAGTCATCTGATATGCTCGCATAAGTATCCACTCACTCCAGTGGGCACTGCTATGATGCAAACCTCCAGCTCCAATCCCAGTATGCATGTTTGAGGAAAACAAGTAATTGAAAAGCCAAAGTGTATCATGATCAGTGAAAGTAGCATCAGAAGGTCCATGTCTCCTAGAGGGACTGTTATTGAAGGAACACCAAGAAAACACAGAAAATCAGGGAGTTAGACTGGAAGTAACTCAGCCACATGGACAGAGCCATCCAAAGGGTTTAATTAAGTTTTACTCATGCAACTAAACCTGCATTCAGCATCAATCTTTGCTAATGTAACACTGTGGCAGCATCTCAGCTGTGAGTTCTCTGCCGCTGGCAGAGTGAACCTTGAAACTCAGTCTGAAGCCCCCCCAGAGCCCTGGATTTTGCAGACACAAACACAGCCTCGCAATGGACCCAGTGGAGGGAAGAGTTCAAGCTGTACACATACCTGGCAGTGCAGGAGGACAACAACAGCAGCACCAATAGAGGTCAGTACAGCTTGGTTATGCAGCATGGTGGTGGTACAGAAGCCATGAGACAAATTACACATCTGCAAAGACCCAAAGCCACTGAACTGGGCATTGGAAAGTTGTCACTATCCATTGCCCACAGTGGATGATATCTTGGCAGAACTTTCCAAAGCCAGAATCTTTATGGTCTGTGAAGTGAGGAACAGGTTTTGTTATATAAATCAAGACAAAGAGTCCAGTATGCTGACAACCATTGTAACACCATTTGGTTGCTACAGATGACTGATCATGCTGATGAGCACAAGCCCAGCACCACAAGTGTTCCAGAGAAGTGTTGGAAGGACTGTGTGGGTTGAAAACAAATGCAGATGGCATCCTCATTGTAGGTAAAGGGAGCAATGCTATAGAAGCTGAACAAGACCATGACAGTGATGCAGGGACAAGAACATCAAATTGAGCTCAGAAAAAAAAATGTGTGTGGTGACATACATTGGACATCCTTAAAAACCAGAGGGACTAAAAGCAGATTCCAACTGGAAGGTTCTCTCATGGATTGATAACTGTTTAAAAGATAGGAAACAAAGGGTAGGAATAAATGGTCAGTTTTCAGAATGGAAAGAGGTAAATAGTGGAGTCCCCCAAGGATCTGTACTGGGCTCAGTCCTATTTAACATATTCATAAACCATCTGGAAAAAGGGGTAAACAGTGAGGTGGCAAAATTTGCAGATGATACAAAATTACTAAAGATAGTTAAGTCCCAGGCAGACTGCAAAGAGCTACAAAAGGATCTCACAAAACCGGGTGACTGGGCAACAAAATGGCAGATTAAATTTAATGTTGATAAATGCAAAATAATGCACATCGGAAAACATAATCCTAACTATACATACACAATGTCTAAATTAGCTGTTACCACTCAAGAAAAAGATCTTGGAGTCATTGTGGATAGTTCTCTGAAATCATTCACCCAAAGTGCAGTGGCAGTCAAAAAGGCAAACAGAATATTGGGAATCATCAAGAAAGGGATAGATAATAAGACAGAAAATATCATATTGCCTCTCTATAAATCCATGGTACGCCCACACCTTGAATACTGCATGCAGAAGTGGTCACCCCATCTCAAAAAAGATATATTGGAATTGGAAAAGCTTCAGAAAAGGGCAACAAAAATTATTAGGGGTATAGAACGGCTAATGTATGAGGAGAGATTAATAAGACTGGGACTTTTCATCTGGAAAAGAGGTGACTAAGGGGGGATATGATAGTGGTCTATAAAATCATGAGTGGTGTGGAGAAAGTAAATACGATAGTGTTATTTACTCCTTCTCATAATACAAGAACAAGGGACCACCAAATAAAAGTAATAGGTAGCAGGTTTAAAACAAACACAAGAAAGTATTTTTTCACGCAATGTACTGTCAACCTCTGGAACTCCTTGCCAGAGGGTGTTGTGAAGGCCAATACTATAACGGGGTTCAAAAGGGAGCTAGATAGATTCATAGACAATAGGTCCATCAATGGCTGTTAGCCAGGATGGTGTCCCTAGCCTCTGTTTGCCAGAAGCTGGGATTGGGTGACAGGGCATGGATCACTTGATGATAACCTATCCGTTCATTCCCTTTGGGCACCTGGCATTGGTCACTGTCAGAAGACAGGTTACTGGGCTTGATGGACCTTTGGTCTGACCCAGCACGGCCATTCTTATGTTCTAACAAGATCAAGGCAGTCAGAGACATGCCACCTCATATGAAAGAGAGACAGTGTTTCATAGGAATGATGCATTTTCTGTACAAGTTCTGTCCATCCCTGGCTGCAACAGCAGAACCCATATGTGAGCTCACAAGGCAGGAGGTTGAATGGGACACAGCAGGTCCCCAACAACAAGCATTTGACTCACTGAAACAAGTGATAATGGGTGTCCTGAAGTACTAACAGCCTGGATAGTGACTGACACTCCAGGGTGATGCATCAGAGAAAGGGTTGGGTGTAGCTATTTTGCAGGAGCTGCCGGTAACTTAAATCAGCAGAGTTCTGATAGAGCGTGAAAAGGGAGATGCTCAAATAGAAAAAAAAGCATCTGACTGTTGTATTTGGAATGGAGAAATTCTACCATTACATCTATGGCCACTCAGTAATAGTGCAAACACACCACAAACCCCTAGAGACAATCATGGCAGAGCCCTGCCTCGGCACTCCAGCGAGATAGCACATGTTGATGCACCTGCAGCGCTACCAAATAGGGATCAGACATTGTCCAGGATGACTATTGGTGTTAGCTGGCACCCTGACAGGGCATATATATCCAGTATGGGGGAAAGGGATTAGATCATTTAATCCATTAACATGCTATACTGTCTCCTAGTTTCAACAAGGACCCAGATGTAAATCAAAGAGGCTATAGTAAAGAACATCCAGCAATAGGCAATCAAGAGATTGATATTAGCAGGGTGACTGGAAGATAAAAGACAAGTATGGATAGCAATAGGTCAATGTTTTCAATGAAAGATGAACCGAGAGTGCAGGAGGGAATTATATTTTGAGGCCAGAGAGCTGTTATACCTGACTCATTACATACGAATGGTATGCAAAAAATACATGCCTTGCCCTTGGTTTTGACAGCTGTGTTAGACAGGCTTGAGAATGTACTTTCTGGCTGGGGATGAAAACCCAGCTCAGCTCCTTGATAGAAGGTTGTGACACCCACTGGTCATGTGATAACTGCAAGCAGAAGCAGAAAGCGACCCTGTTACCATTTGAGCTGCCCACCTGACCATGGGAAAATGTGGGAGTGGATTTATTTACCTTCCAGGAAAAGCAGTACTTGATCACAGTGGACTATTCAGATTTCTGGGAGGTTGATACCCTGCCTATTACAAGAAGCCAGTCAGTGGCTAGCAAACTGAAATCCCACTTTCTGAGATATGATATTCTAGACACTGTATTCACTGACAATGGATCCCAATTTGTCTTTGAAGAATTCAAGAAATTGCATGCAAATTGGGACTTTGACCACCACACTTCCTCCCTAGCATACCCACAACATACTTACAAGGTGGAATCAGCTGTGAAAATACCAAGAAACTGGTATTATTTTTTTCTGGTTTTTGTTAGCATTTTTGGTAATCAGGAATACCCCATCACAGAAGTGCCAAAACAATCCAGTGCAGGCATTGATGGTGATGGAGCAAAACCATGCTACCAATAAGGGGAGACCTTTTGCAGCCAGAAGGATGGAGCAGATGGCCAACAATCAGAAAAAGCAGAGTATGACAGGCCAGTCAAGAACCCTACAAACTCTGGAGACTGGTATTGTTACATCTGAACAGCAGTGTCAAGAGACCTTGAAACTGTTCTAAATGGGTAGTCAAGAAATTCCCTGATGTAAAGGAACTCTAATTAGTGTAAATCCGATATAGCTGTCTCCATGTCAGCCCTGCCTGGATTCATCACTATAACATTGTGTCAAAGGCCAGAACTCACCCCATGCTGATGAACTTCAGAGGCTGAACAGCCTCTTGGGTCCATTACAAGCTATCACAAGCTTTTAAGCTTCTCTGACTGGTTAAAATCCATTTCTTGGCCAACCCTAAGATCAAGATGAAAGTGCTTACAGGTATCTCAAAACCACCTTTGCATCTCCTAAATTCATCTGAGTCAAGCTCTACAATGCAGCAACACAAGTTATAAACTAGTGTGTGTGTGTGTGTGTGTGTGTAGGCCAATTCTACTTTCAGATGAGCATCTGTAGCATTCGAGCAAGTGCACATTCACAATCTGCTTTCGTGGCTGGTCTACCATTATTATTAGCTGATGGAGTTACCTTCTCAGCTCAAGGGGTAGTGATCTGTGCTGTGGTGCCAAAAGTCCCAGGTTAACAGTCTGCAGATGGTTCATGAAGGGAATCTTTATACATGTACTTCTCCCACTGACTTCCATGGGAGTTTCACATGCACACCAGATGCAGATTTGAGAACATAATATTTCCTATCAATTTACACACCAGTTTTGTTTGTCAAAAATAGCAGGGGTTGGTTTGTTTGTTTGTTTGTTTTTCGGGGGTAGGGGAGAGAGTTACTACTTAAAATTCACTAAATATACAAAAAGAAAAGGAGTACTTGTGGCACCTTAGAGACTAACCAATTTATTTGAGCATGAGCTTTCGTGAGCTACAGCTCACTTCATCAGATGCATACCGTGGAAACTGCAGCAGACTTTATTTATACACAGAGAATATGAAACAATACCTCCTCCCACCCCACTGTCCTGCTGGTAATAGCTTATCTAAAGTGATCATCAGGTGGGCCATTTCCAGCACAAATCCAGGTTTTCTCACCCTCCACCCCCCCACACAAATTCACTCTCCTGCTGGTGATAGCCCATCCAAAGTGACAACTCTTTACACAATGTGCATGATAATAAAGTTGGGCCATTTCCTGCACAAATCCAGGTTCTCTCACCCCCCTCCCAAAAAACCACACACACAAACTCACTATCCTGCTGGTAATAGCTCATCCAAAGCTCATGCTCAAATAAATTGGTTAGTCTCTAAGGTGCCACAAGTACTCCTTTTCTTTTTGCGAATACAGACTAACACGGCTGTTACTCTGAAACTAAATATACAGTGAGTGTTTAGAAGGCTCAGTGAAAATCAGGTCTAAGACAGACATATTGGTCTTTTGTTTCTCCATTGTTAACTGCTCTGTAGTATTCTCAAGCAGTCAGCAAGGTGTCTGGCTGTCTGCAATATGAATGGCTGAGTGTTTCTTGCAAAAAATGGAATACACTACGTTGCTGGAATTGCATACAAAAAAATCTTTAGTGATATGGAAAAAGGCTTTGGGACCTTGGATGTCAGTTCTAGGAAAGATGAATTTATAGGGAGAACAATATCTCTCCTAGAACTGACATCCGAGGTCCCAGAGGCTTTCTCCATAACACTAAGGGTTTTTTCATGCATTTCCAACCATGTGATATATGGTGCACGTAGTATTTTGAACTATTTCACACTCAAAGTGACACCAGCAAACTCTGGATCAGAAAATCAGTTCCCCCTTCCCCCAATATTGTTTCAGAACTTTTGTTTCTAGCAATTATTTGCTTAGCAAAATGGAAAGTAGCATTTTGCAATGAAAGGGAAGGTCAGAGCTCAAATTCAGCTTGCCTTGACACTTGCTTTTCATCTAATACCTTTCTTTGTGTTCATTAGGGATATATGATCTGGGAAACTCTCTGGGAACTCTGGGAAACTAAATGGCAAGGAATCCATAGGTACAAACTAAACCAAACCTCTTTCAAGTTACATATTTTGTATAAGCTTCTTTTGCAGCCCACTCAATTGCAGCAATCCTTCTATCTGAATACTGCAAAGATGGCTCTCCAGGTCTGTCTCTCTTTCTTTTTTATAGCCAGCTGATCCCCTTCCTAAACACAGCTGAGCCAAACACAGACATCAGTAAGACAATGGAAGTTATGCCATCATGTCAATGGAGGCCTGGCTTAGTCCCTACAGTTCTGAAATAAGAACTTTCCCATCTCACAGATTCATAGATTCTAAGGCCAGAAGTGATCAGTGTGATCATCTAGTCTGTCCTCCTGTAAAACGGGGGCCAGAGAACTTCCCCAACATAATTCCAAGATAAAATCTTTTAGAAAAACATCCAATCTTGATTTACAAGTTGTCAGTGATGGAGAATCTGCCACAACCCTTGGTAAGTTGTTCCAATGATTAATTACTCTCACTGTTACAAATTTAAAGCCTTATTTTCAGTGTGAATTTGTCTACTTTCAACTTCCAGCCATTGGGTTGTGTTATACCTTTCTCTACTAGATTGAGGAGCTCATTATTAAATATTTATTCTTCATGTAAGTACTTATAGACTATAATCAAATTACCCCTTAACTTTCTCTTTGCTAAGATGAATAGGTTCAGCTCCTTGAATCACTTTAAGGAATGTTTTCGAAGCTTTAATTATTCTCATAGTTCTTTGAGGAATCCTTTCTGATTTATCAAGATCCTTCTTGAATTGTGAGCATCAGACCTGGACACAACATTACAGTAGTGGTTGCACGAGTGCCAAATACAGAGGTAAAATATCCCCTCTATTCCTACTCGAGATTCCCCTGTTTATGCATCCCAGGAGCACATTAGTTCTTTTGGCTACAGCATCACACTGGGTTTTCATATCAGCCTACCTTGTCCATATCACTTATACCAAACATAATATCCTCAAAATGATCCTGCTCTATTATTTTAACTCCTCCTTAGATACAGGTGTTCTACCAATTATGATATATATGTTTTTATATTCTTTTTTTGCACGTCCTCTGTCTCTATAAAAACAACGAGGAATCCACCTTAATTGAATTGGTTCGTTAGCACTGATCCCCCCACATGGTAAGGCAACTCCCATCTTTTCTTGTGCTGTGTATTTATACCTGCCTATATATTTTCCACTCCATGCATCTGATGAAGTGGGTTTTAGCCCACAAAAGCTTATGCCCAATAAATTTGTTAGTTCTAAGGTGCCACAAGGACTCTCCTTTTTGCTGAACTCTGTCTTTATGTTTCACTGAAAAGGCACTCCCCTTAAATATGTGTAGGTTAGGTACTGATACAAACTGAGGAAAGACCTTCAGTACTTGCTTATAGAGCCCTTAACAAGTCAAAAACTCTGATTCTATAATGCCATTCTTGGAGAGTACAACTTTTGAAGAATGTAATCTTGGAAATTACAGCAGTGCAGTAAGATGAAAGTGTCCACCCACTATTTTGACAAAAACAACACAAAACAAATCAGGGAAAAGGAAGAAAAAAAATCACCCATATTATTACAGTAGTTTGTAAGAGTGTGGGGACTACTGTTAGAAAAAATAGAAATAAAACTCAAAGGGTAATATGTGGTCCTACAAAGATTTTTTGGATTTTTGTTAAAGTATGTCCTAGCCCAGATTTTCCAGACAAACTGGTATCATCTTAGTGGCAGTTTTGGGATAAACCCATCAGCACCTTGTTTCGTGTCTAGAAGCATATAGCAAGCAAGGTAGAGCTTGGAATAGAGATGTTTTGTGATTGCCTTGCACATAACCATATTCTGCACTAACTGAAACATCAGATTGTCTGTTTGAGTAGCCTGCCAAAAGTGCATTAAAGTAGTTCAGTCTTTTCCTTTTTCTCACTGATTCCCCCATGCCCCTCCCCTATTGACCTTCTTTTGTCCTCTCAAGCTCTGTATTTCTTTCTTTCTTTTTTGAACCCTAAGGCCAGTTCATAACCCTCCTTCTGTGAGATGTTGTTCTTCCATGAAATCACATCAGTGGGTAATTACATTGAAACACAATGACACAAAACAATCACATATGGACACATCACAATGTAATATGAAGATCTAGTGCTCATTAACACTCTGTGGTCCTCTGCAAATGTAATAAGCAACAAAGTGGTTTTCTAGCTGTTGAAGTCTGACTACCTCCATCCTCAATAGAGGGTGCATGGGAATCAAACCTATTTTATGTATATGATAATGAGTGAATGTACAGTTTTAGATCAAATACCAAATTCATCTTTGGTGTACCTACTTCCAACTCACTTAAACCATGGTCCAATTTTATTCCTGATTGGTATAAGAATTTGATTTTCTTTGACCTCACACCTTCATGTTTCTTAGCAGTTTGGACAGTTTTGTGTTCATATGCAACTGCACATAACATAATAAACAAACAAACAAACAAAGTCTTCTCTCTTATACTGATGCAACTCCATTCACTTCAATGGTATTGCACTGGTGCAACTGAAAAGAGAAACTAGACAAGGATTCAAAGCTGCAGAATAGACTAGGATGTATATAGCCTTTTGTTTATACTTGCCTGTGTCCGTATATTTACTAGTTTCTGTAAAACTCATAAAAATGTACAGCATGCCAGTGAGTTATATATAGTGTCATTTTAACATAGTGCTTTTCACTTTGTATTCCTCCCCCTTCTTCCTATTTAGGTGGCAATCACGAGACTTGGATTCAAGATAAGAAAGAGATTTTATTGGCAGCAATGCCCAGTTATTAGCAGATTCCATGAGTAATTGCGTGGGCAACTTTCAAGCTGCTTGAGGGTCACACCCATGATTGGACTGCTGAAGAGATGTCTGAGCTACCTTCTCCTTCTGTCTGTCATCCCCTTTTAATTCATTTTTGATTCAGGGAAATTTATTTTATTTTGTCTAGTTGTGAATAAAAATAAATATACTCTCTCACTGAAATCAGAAACAAACAGGCCCTCATAAGACGATACAAGGAGAATATTTATGTATACTGCGGTGTATGTACTCCATGTACGAGTTTAGGTATGACCCCCTTCGATCCCTCAACACTTTTGTTCATCAGCAGTTGTTTTTTTCTCTTTGCATTTATGAAGGCATTTACATATTTTTCATGAGTAGAATTAGAAGTATTTTCTTAGTGAGAAGGCCTTACAATATGGTGTGGAAGCTGTAATTTGGAAAGGTCACAAACTTATATTTTGAAACACTAAATTTAAGTGGATGAAGCTCAATTTTCATCTCCAAAGTTTTCGTTTGCTGCTTTCAAAAATAATATTTGCATTTCCATTTTGGTGAAACAATCTTATTTCTTCCAGTAAAACAGACAGAGATAGCAAGCTAGATAAATGGCACTTCTACCTAACAAAAGAGGGACAATAAAAAATGTGATCTTTTGGACTGAATACAAAATCAAATCTAAAAAATATTGTTGTCAGGAGGCGGCTGCAGGTTGGTTGCTGTATTTGTGTTCTGAAATTGTCAGTTTTCAGGGCAGAACAATGGTTGTATTTGAAAAAGCAGAGGTCTCTGCCTGCGGCGCACGGTGGGTTTGAGTGATCTTAGTCGTTTTTGATACGTGATTTATAAATGGAAAACATCTTCAAAAGACTGGCCTGATGACAACACTGCATTCTGTGGTGCCCCATGGAAGGCCCAGGTACCGTAAAAGGAGGAGTCACACACAATGCCCTCCTTTGAGGAGAACATGTGCCCATCAGGAAAGTGATACTAGGGTGCTTAATCTTGGGGAAAGCATGGACATGTGGATGAGGGGAGGCTAAGGATATTGAAAGGAAACCGTACACACATTCCACCCACTGAGAGCAATAATAGAGAGGAGGGTGGGAGGAAAAGATGGGTAACCCTAGGTTCAAATATCATCCCTCTGATATCAATGGCAGTTTTGCCATTGGCTACAATGTGAGCAGGATTTGGCTCCTAGTTTTCAAAGGCTACTTGTGACAAGGGAACTTTGGTAGAAGTCAGTGGTTCAATTTCCTCTCTTCCAGCTCCATCACATTCTTGGATGGGCAGATTCCGTGCTTCAAAATGACTTAGCCCTTTAGCCAAATCGTGAAGCACCTTCCCTATTGCCTTCTGGGGTAAATAAAAAATTGCAGAAAAAACAAACAAAATCTTTTCAACTCGTCACCCTCAGCACAAGCTTTCCTATATACTTTTGATCCTCCTCTGTGGCACAGGGTCTCAGCTTAGAACATAAGAATGGCGATACTGGGTCAGACCAAAGATCCATTCAGCCCAGTATCCTGTCTATCGACAGTGGCCAATGCCAGGTGCCTCAGGGGGAGTGAACCTAACAGGTAATGATCAAGTGATCTCTCTCCTGCTATCCGTCTCCACCCTCTGACAAACAGAGGCTAGGGACACCATTCCTTACCCATCCTGGCTAATTGCCATTAATGGACTTAACCTCCATGAATTTATCTAGTTCTCTTTTAAACCCTGCTATAGTCCTAGCCTTCACAACCTCCTCAGGCAAGGAGTTCCACAGGTTGTACAGGTTGACTGTGCGTTGGGTGAAGAAGAACTTCCTTTTATTTATTTTAAACCTATTACCTGGATATGAGTCAACAGTGCGCCCTTGTTGCCAAGAAGGCCAATGGCATTTTGGGATGTATAAGTAGGGGCATTGCCAGCAGATTGAGGGATGTGATCGTTCCCCTCTATTCGACACTGGTGAGGCCTCATCTGGAGTACTGTGTCCAGTTTTGGGCCCCACACTACAAGAAGGATGTGGAAAAATTGGAAAGAGTCCAGCGGAGGGCAAACAAAAATGATTAGGGGACTGGAACACATGACTTATGAGGAGAGGCTGAGGGAACTGGGATTGTTTAGTCTGCAGAAGAGAAGAATGAGGGGGGATTTGATAGCTGCTTTCAACTACCTGAAAGGGGGTTCCAAAGAGGATGGCTCTAGGCTGTTCTCAATGGTAGCAGATGACAGAACAAGGAGTAATGGTCTCAAGTTGCAGTGGGGGAGGTTTAGGTTGGATATTAGGAAAAACTTTTTCACTAGGAGGGTGGTGAAACACTGGAATGCGTTACCTAGGGAGGTGGTGGAATTTCCTTCCTTAGAAGTTTTTAAGGTCAGGCTTAACAAAGCCCTGGCTGGGATGATTTAATTGGGGATCGGTCCTGCTTTGAGCAGGGGGTTGGACTAGATGACCTCCTGAGGTCCCTTCCAACCCTGATATTCTATGATTCTATGATTCTACCCATTAATTTCATTTGGTGGCCCCTAGTTCTTACCTTATGGGAACAAGTAAATAACTTTTCCTTATTCACTTTCTCCACACCACTCATAATTTTATACACCTCTATCATATCCCCCTTTAGTCTCCTCTTTTCCAAGCTGAAAAGTCCTAGCCTCTTTAATCTCTCCTCACTTGGGGCCTGTTCCAAACCCCTAATCATTTTTGTTGCCCTATTCTGAGCCTTTTCTAATGTCAGTATATCTTTTTTGAGATGAGGGGACCACTTCTGTACACAGTATTCAAGATGTGGGCATACCATGGATTTATATAAGGGCAATAAGATATTCTCCATCTTATTCTCTATCCCCTTTTTAATGATTCCTAACATCCTGTTTGCTTTTTTGACCGCTGCTGCACACTGCATGGACGTCCTCAGAGAACTATCCATGATGACACTAAGATCTTTCTTCTGATTAGTTGTAGCTAAATTAGCCCCCATCATATTGTGTGTATAGTTGGGGTTATTTTTTCCAATGTGCATTACTTTATATTTATCTACATTAAATTTCATTTCCAATTTTGTTGCCCAATCACTTAGTTTTGTGAGATCCTTTTGAAGCTTACTCTCAATTTCACAGTTTCTCTAAGCAAAGAAACTCGGTCAGTCCCCCTCCTGACCCTGGGCATCCCCAAGTATCTTCTCAAATTGTTCAGTCTGTTTCCTAAGCCTTCTTTCTGGCCTACTGCAGACAGCCTTCTAGCACTTCCTGCCATTCATCTGGCTCTGCTATGAAGTGTGTTTCTACTCGCTATAGATCTCTCGTCCTTCTGAGTGTCTGAACAGGTTTTCTATTGTAGGAAGCACTTTGTCTGGTTTACTGTCATATGATACTTGACCCACCTGACCCAAACACCAGCCCAAACTCAAACTATCACCTGAGAGCTGGATAATTAGGCACTTAGGCACTGGTGTGGCTGAGTCCAATTTCCTTAAAGGACCAGCCAACCCTGTGACACTACTTCTGTGCTGAATGTACTTATATAAAATTATATGCATATGTGGTATCCTTGTATGGTATCCAGTAATGACAGGTGAACTACAAAGTATCCTTGGTTTCAGCTGTATTTGAATACCAACTGGATAACATCAGACAAGCAGCACTTAAAATATAATATTCTTACATACAAATCTTGAAATAGTTTTAAAGGAGTGGCCTGCATACTTGCTATATGTAAGGATCATGGATATTCAATACTGTGATTGTTTCCATATTTAAATGTAATATTTTATTCATAGAAAATCTGCAATCTGTCAGTGGTGCAGGAAAGGATGAGCTGTTGTTTTGTAAGTTTTTCTTTTGGCAGCTATTAACAAAGTTTCCCAGCATATATTTGAGAATCAGGGAAGGTGATCATGCACATCTAGAGACTCTGCACTGCAAAAAATACAATGAAAGAAGAGAGAGAATAGGGAGACAAGAATGAGAGAGGGGGTAAAAAAACAAAGAAAGAACCCCATAAATATTCACTCAGTAATTCTTCTCGCTACCAATGAGAGGTGAGTGCTCCTGAATTCTGGGGTAGGCAAGGCAAAATGAGACCATACCTTCACCCATGGGATCTCCAGGCACAAGAAGAATATATTAAAATTTAAAAAGACATTGTCAAATACATAACACATTGGCATCCGCTCTTGCCTTCAATTTGTGTTGTGTACTATAGGCATAATCTTACTGCAGATCTGAAAATTCCACCAAATAGCACTCAATTCTTTTAAAGCTGGTTTTAATGCTGGCTCTAAATCTCACTAGCAGCTCCTGACAAGAGGGGCACGGAACCACATTAATTGTGCATCTAATGTGGGATACAAAAGATCAGACAATATGTGGGAATGTCCACTGAATGGAATGAAGATGAAATAGTGGCAAGCCTACCTATCTGTGTCTTAGTCCCTCTGTTAAAAGAAAAGGAGGACTTGTGGCACCTTAGAGACTAACAAATTTATTTGGGCGTAAGTTTATGCTCAAATAAATAAATTGGGTAGTCTCTAAGGTACCACAAATACTCCTTTTCTTTTTGCAGATACAGACTAACACGGCTGCTACTCTGAAACTTAGTCCCTCTGTTGTCAACCTGCATTCAAAGTTAAGCAGAATTAATGGAGATTCCCAAAATCTTATTTTCCTTTGGAAAAATATTAAATATCTAGAGCACAGGCGTATGTTTGCATTAAAAAAATCTTCTCTTGAAGTGTGTCTGTAAAATTGTACTTTATGGGTATTATATTGTATACATTTTATCTAGCCCAGACAATTAACTTATTTTAAAAACATTGTATTTCATACATAAAATAGAGTGTTAGCTATTTAATGAACCATGTGAAAATGTGAAATTTCTGCTTCTCTAACAATTAGCCCTTCCAATTGCCTATCTGAAAGGCAGGGAACAAGAACAGTCAAGAGAAAGGGTTAGTACTTTTGACTGAAATAGTCTTGAAAATGGATATTTCTATATTTAACTGGGTGGGAAAATAAACCAAATAGGAGATAGTAATCACACACAAGAATTGATTATGAAATAATGTATCTGACTGCCTGACAAGGCAAAAATTTCTATTACAAAACCATCACAGTAATGTGAATGCCAGTTTAGGCAGAGGGTAGGAGCTCATTGCAGAATTATTATTAATTTTTAAAAAGCAGCTGTGAAAAAAACATTTAATTCACTACAGTATCTGATGAAATTTGTCTCATCAGCAATAGTCTCACTGGAGATGTACCATCTTGTTTCAACATGCAAGCCTGGTGGGGGTACTAGGTCAACGTATATACTATTTCTGTATAATCTTTTCACTTAAAGCTGTATGCAATTACATTAATGTGACAAAATATACACAAATATATGGCTCCTACTGAAAATAAAGTAAAACAAGCACCTGAATTTGCATTTTGGAAGGGAAAGGTTCATACTGAGATCTGAGATATACCAGTGAAAATATGTAATGACTCAATTTACATTCTGAATTATTTCACTTGAATTAGTCTGGATTTTCATGGTGCATATCAGAATAGAATATGGCCCAAACACTTTTTAAAAAAAATATTAAATTACATGTCAGCGTATTACAGTCCTCTGGAGCTACAAGTTCAAACTCTTTTGTTATCATTTTCACAACAGTGCAAATACTTGAGACAGTAAATTTCAATATGCAGTCATAGAATCGTAGGGTTAGAAAGGACCACAAGAGTCATCTAGTCTGCCAAGATGCAGGATTATTGCAGCTAAACCATCCAGTACAGATGGTTATCCAGCCTCCTTTTGAAAACCTCCATTGAAGGAGCTTCCACAACTTCCCTAGGTAATCATAACCACACTTATTAAGCATCACTTTATCTCAAATAAAAAATAATATATGATCATAGTAGGTTTTTTTCATTATTTCCTATAGCTTAAGAAGGATGAATAAAATAATTTACCACAGAAATGCCTATTTGTCCTATAATCCAAAGCCATATCAAATGTATAAAATTGTGAAACAAATAATAAGAGGAAACAAATCTACATGCACGCACCAAAGTATAAAAATGTCAAATAACCTTGGAATTCTTTGGAACAAATTATAAAATTAATGGGAATTGAATTTTATATATATGTGTGTGCATGCAAGTTCATCTACCAGTTAAATACCTATACCTACTATTAAAAAAGATGTAATATATTGATATCTATTAAAGTTTGTGCATTCATTCATTTACCTACTAGTCCACTCGTCTACCTATAAATTGTCTAGTGGATACTGTGATACAGGAGGGCCAGGGAGCAGTGGGAGAATGGTAGAGGGGAAATATATAAGCCCTAGGCTAATTAAGGCATGGTTCACTGTAGACTAGGGAGGGTTGTCACAGGTTAATTGGAGCACCTGTAATCACCTGCCAGGAAACTAATAAAAAAACTCTACTTCAGGCAGACGGGGTGTGTGAGGAAGGTCAGAGAGGACAGGAGTTTGGAGGTGTGTTGCTGACAAATGAAAGGGAAAGGTTCATATTGAGATCTGAGATATACCAGTGAAAATATCTAATGACTCAATTTACATTCTGAATTATTTCACTTGAATTAGTCTGGATTTTCATGGTGCATATCAGAATAGAATATGGCCCAAACACTTTTTAAAAAAAATATTAAATTACATGTCAGCGTATTACAGTCCTCTGGAGCTACAAGTTCAAACTCTTTTGAACTTGTAGGAAAGGAGACCCTGCTCCAGCAGCGCAGGGAGACTTCCTCCCACAGCGTCAAGGACTGAGGGTAACCCTACCCAAGGGGGAAGAGGGGAAGAAACCCACAGGGGTTGAGAGGGGCTGGGGCTCAGAGTGAGGAGCAAACCCTTCCCTGCTTCCTTCCTCTACCACCTTCCCGGGCCACTAACGGGGCCCTTGGCACCCCAAGAACAGGAGAAAGGGATGGTGTCCCAGGTATCCCCCACCCCCACCAAGAAAAGCGTGGGACCAACCATAACAATATCAGCCATTTTGCCACAATATTGACAGGCAAGTGAGAAGTTATTAACTTTTTGTGATCCCGACCCAGTCAGGTGAGTAGGGCCAGGGCCCCAATAATATCTGTGTCTCCATCACATCCTTCTAGAAAGTTCAGCATGGTTAATGTATTAATGTTTACAGCAGTGTAACATAGCTCCTAAAAGCATATCTTTCCGAGCCCCAGCATGGTATGTCACCAGAGTTAATAGTATGGCAAATAAGCAGCAAAACATACATGCCTCCCTTAAAATGAGGAGAAAACCATGTGATCAGAGTGATCCAAATCCCTGAGAGAATATACCAGGAAGATCTCCCATTTTTCTTATCTTAGGAAAACAGATTTTAACACAAATTGTTAAGCTTCAAATATAAAAATTCCTCAGAGCCCCCATGCAAAGTGTAATCTAGAATCTGTGGGTGACATCATAAATCAAATGTAATGAAAATTACAAATACAGGTAGACAGAGCTGTGCAGATTTACATCAGCTGAAGATCTGGTCCGTACAATTCATGTGTTCACAGTTAAAGGTATTCTTTTTCTCAGGTGACATTCAAGCTACGTTTTCCTTTTATTCTCTCACCTGGAACATGTCACCTCCACACAAACCTCTATAGGCACTTTCACCTGAGGCTGGCCTGTATGAAGATGGATATTCATACTTGGCAAGCAACTCCAGCTCCTTTCAGAAATAGTCCCAGCTTCTTTGTAAATGTCAGAAGAGGCCCACAAAACCAAACAGTTGCCAAACCCAGAATGTCTGCATGAATGTCACAATGATGCACGCTACATGCAGACTGTATGTGTAGATTGTGTACGTGTCAAATTTTGACAGGTTTACCTTAAAGAAATGCTGTGTTTTAGAAACAGTTACCTGCGGCCGAGGATGAAATCATATTCGTGCTTTGCATGGGTCAGTAGTTACTGGAGTTTGCTGCCAGTGGGAAGAATAAAAGCATGTTGCCTCACCTCTACTTCACTGTGCATTTCAATGTCTCTAATCACACAACTCTCTGATTATCCTTGTTTTAACCACATATACTTCAATAATCAACTCTCTATTTTATTTCAAGATACTGTTGCGTATTTATTGTTGTTGCTATTTACATTTACTTTGGTGATAATGGTTAATTTCATACCTATCAAGAGATATCTTGGCTGGTGTTCATCATGTTTCCATGGCAGCAAGTTATTATTTCCAGGGGAATAAAGGACCTGCTCTCTCACTCACTATCGTGGATGTGGGTATACAATTAACCTCTGCCACCTGTGAATCAGTTAAATTTGTGAATTTTCAGACAGCAATATATAGCTATAAAAGACGGGTTTTCTCCTGAAACCCTTACTTATTCATGGAGCCTTACTGACATCAATATCACATGAGCAACACCTCCTCATAGGTGTCAAGAAGATAGGTTTGTGCCCATTTCTAAATATCTCCCTCTCGTGTTAACTGAATCCAGTAAAATTTAAAAAAAGTTATTACAGTCCCAGTTCTTTACTGGGAATAACATTTTTTGTGTCCCAGCTTTCTCCTCTCTCTTTAGGTCACATGATTGCAAATTATTATTTCATTTCAGAACTCAAGTTGACACCAGCAAAAAGAAAAGCTGCCAAGTAGGGACATTTTAAATGAGTTATCTCAACCACTCCAGTTCCTCCGCATATAGGAACACATTGTATTTTGAGAACGGCTGTTTGACTCACTCCGTTCTCAGTTGCACTGACCCCTCCGTTCTGGGTGTACCACCTCCAGAAATACTAATTCAGCAATAGCCTATCAGCCATTTTTGCAGTTCTTATACATCCTTTCTGCAAAACCGCTTTTCAGAGATGTAGCCACTGGAAACAACTCTTCTTTGTCTGCAGGCATGGGGTCAATATATACTGTATATCAAGTATTTTTAAAGGGTTTTATCATTCATGTAGAAGAATTGTATGAATGGTGTACACAATCATGTACAATGAAAGTTACATTTAACTCTTGAGGTAATTATATTCATTAATGAGCAAATGCTGCCTTAAAATATGCATACAGGTTGCCCATTTACTTTGCTGGAAGTTAGCACACATTTATTAGGCAGTTGACCTAATAGCATAATTTAATTTCTTCACCATGGGGAAATTATTTTAACAAAGGTAGATATTGAAAAGCATAACATTCTTACCTCTAAATGATGGCTAAGAGATTAGCCTCCAACAAACCTTTCAACATTTTTTTAAAAAATGTAAGAAACTTATTGTTTCCCCACTTTAAATTGGTGAAGTTTTTAAATAAACAGAACAGTAAATGAAAATGTCACCAAAATGCCCCCCCCCCCCCAATATGTGATACAATATGACGTTTTCATCTGGTTCTGTCAGGTCACATCATATTTTGTCACATCACAGGATATGTTTAACCTAATGCAATGTGATATATGTGCAATGTCTATATAAAAAATTTAAAGGGATACCTTTAAAAAAAATAAACCTGAATGTTGGATCTGCTACAGATTACAAATATACTTCTGCTTTCTGATGATAGACAGGTGCCTTTATGTTCTCAGAATCTGAACCTGAGTCAGTAGCAGGTACTTCATCCCCAGCTACTTGCAAATAATAATAATAACAATAATAAAAAGAGTGGACAATTTCATTGAAATGCCACTTACTTTTTTCTTATAATGGGTCTTGACAAGAAAATGTTCATGCTGTGTGACTTTGAAAATGCCCTTTTCTGGCAGCCAGCCTTTCTGCCAGCACTACTGTTTGCTGGCATTAAATAACAGGAACAAGGGCCAATTTAAAGTCCAGGAATAAACCGATTTGTGATGCACAGACTCCCCATGAAGCAATTATTCCCTTGGATGGGCAAATTGCCTTTATTATTCCATAAATTTTGCACAACTTAAATATTCAGTTGCTGATGTACATTACTTGTACGGTAATAACATATTTAGTACAGTTGTCTCAAAAAGACAAGTAGTACATTACTGCTTTAGCTTGTTTAGTGTGACATTCCAGGGGGTAGGAAGTGTGGGTAGAGCAGGACTGTAGTATGCCTTGTGGAGATGAATTGGACAGGTTTAAAACAGAGCTTTCTGTTGTCTTTGAAGGTATATGAAGGTCCAAGGCAGAGAATAGATAGTTTATTCTTCTACTGTTCAAAACATGGAGCTGCCCTCTCTTTTCCCAGTATTTTGAGGTGTGTTCATATTTTCTACAGTCCCCTATAGTTGATTCTCCGCAGAATTTTTGGGTAGCCTCAGGGCCTCGCTGTCATATGCAGCTTCTGTAAGTGTAGTAATAATTCTTGCTATCTCTGCAGTAAGTCTCACTCTCTTGCCTTTCTCAGTTTGAGAGCAATAGGAGGCAAGGAAAATAGAAGCAGAAAAAGACAGCAAGCCCTTTACGTTCTATAAAGTGTGCGGTATTATTGTCTGAAAAGTACTTCCGCAAAAAATGATTCACAATTATTTTGTTTTCAAATTTGTTCCATTGATACATCCAAGGAGATTTTTTTCCTGCTGCAAACAGCTGTAGGTTTCTAAAGTTGGACATCCCTAAAATTGAGACACCTGAAACAAAAGGCCAGTTTTGAAAACCTGGCCCACTATTAACAACAGAGAGTTTATAAGGAAAGGGATGCCCACTCTCTGAGGTTAGATTACAAAAAGATTATGGCCTGGACCTGGACCATTTAAGTCAATCAGAGTCTTGCTATTATTTCAGTGAGAGCAATATCAATCCAGTGAGAATGGAACAGATATTAGTAACTGGACATTAACTTTACTTTTTGGTTATTTTACCTTTGGGATTATATTTTAAACCATATTTTCTCATCTATGACAGTAGGATGGGCAGCTGAAAAAGATGCAGTGAAATAGAAATGCAGCTATTTATAGCAAGTGTCTTAGTTATTCTGGTAGAATAAAATAGAGAATTCCCTCTCACAGCTATGCTAGATTCTACAGGCATACTTGTTAATCAGAAGGAGGGAAAGAGAAATAGACAGACAAATGAGCTGGTCTGTCTGCCAATTCCTTCCTGAATCCTTTAAAAGGACACTTAAAAGTAATCTGCTTCCTAGGTAACAGTATTCCATTCCATTCCATCATTTTCTCTATAGGTATAGAGAGAACATATTAAAAGGATGAAATGTAAAATTGTTGTTCTGATCAGCTGTGGCTGATAAAGTTTCCTTGGCACTTTTTTGAAAGTGTAGGAGTGCTTAGCCCCAGATTCCTGGCCAGATTCCACCTGGGTAATTACTGGAGCTGGACAGAGAACAGTAATTCCATTTTGTAGAGGACTCTGATTTTTGGAAATTTGTTTTTGTTCCATTTGGAAATAAATAATAAATAATAATAATAATAATTTTTAAAAATCATTACAAATTTGAAATGTTTTGTTTCAATCATTTTGAAACAAAGTTCTGCCGGATGGGCTGATGGAGTTCAGAAGCCCAGAAGCCAAGGAGCTCTGTCTGAGTAGGAACCTCAGTGCTTATTAAAGCATGGGAGCTTGTGTTTTTGACATAACACTGCCTGATTTTCAACCTTTAAAATTAGAATGCTTGCTCTGTGCCAGCACTGACCACCCCCCGTCCACAACATGCATCTCTTAGGGCAATAAATGTAGCTTCTCCCAAGCCCTCTTTGTGGCCTTTGGACTATTCTGTTGGTTAGTACCATATGATTGCTCTATCTCATGTCAAAGGTCTCTCCTTTGCTCCCCAGGATGTGCAGACAGCAGTTGTATCCTCCCCAATTTAGCAGACCAACCTTACTTGTAGTTAAACAGAACACTTTTTATTTAAAAAGGAGGAGAAACAGAGAAAAATAAAGACAAGAATTCTCCCTCTCTCTCTCTCCTAAAGCACTGTCTGAGGAAGCAGAACTACTATGGGTCACCACGAAACATAAGGTACAATGGTTAAAGTTTGAGAGTTTTATTTTTACACGGTGGTAAGTATCTCAGTTTACAGCTGCTTCATTTTGCAGACAGTCTCTCTGGTGTTTGCCCAAAAAGTCTGTGTTGTTGCCCATCATAGAGGATACATCCTTGGTGTACAGACTACCTCATAATTGTTCATTTTGGGGGTCTTTTTGTATGCCACCCACCCCGCAGATACACCTGGTTCTGGGAAATGCCAGAGACAGGGTACTGGAATGGAATAACCTACTGAACGTAGGTAGGCTTGGCTACACCTTTTCACAGGTGTAGGAAATTATGTGTGGTCAGACAATCAGTGGGGATCAGAAAATAATTATCTCATGACAGTAGACATGGAAATTTAAAAAGTTAGACCATAACCATTAAAACACAAAAAACTGTCAAGATCACATCAAAATATGCAAAGTAAATATCCTGATATCAAACAAATCAAACCAAACAAAAAAACAAAAACTTCTCACAGAATTTTTCCGATTTTGCCTGTCTATACATATGATTATTAATATTGGAAATGTTGATTCTTCAGTCTGTGTGAAATTGACATTTACGAATATTTTCCGATCATCATCGAGTCTGTACATAGTCAAGTGTGGCTTTTTGTCCTATCTCAAATATAACACAAGTATCCATTAAGGCCAGTGGACACTGAAGCCAAGACATTTCCTGGGGTTTAGTGACCAGGGGAGGGGTAGATAACCCAAGTCCCATTCAAAAAGTACAATTAAACTTAGGGCTACTCTACACTAGAAGTGCTACAGCAGTGCAGCTGTACCACATCTGGTGAAGACGCTCCATGCTGACAGAAAGAGCTTTCTCATCAACATAATTACTCCACCTCCGCGAGAGGTGGAAGCTATGTTGGCAGGAGAATGTCCCCTGCTGACATAGCACTGATATGGCCAGCGCTTGGGTCTCTGTAACTTGTGTTGCTCTTGGGGTGGGGGGACTTTTTCACACCCTGAGTGACATAATATCGACGTAAGATAGTGTAGATCTTCCCTTAGCCTTCCATGACATTAAACCTAGGGAAATGTCTTTAATGAAGTTGTTATTGCTATTATAATTTGAAAATAAACCAATGTGTAAATAGTTAGAGACAATATAATCAATAACATATTGTATATCCTGCCCCGCCCTCCACCCCCTTTTTTAAAAATCAGTGTTGATACACAAGGGGAAAAATAAAACAGCAGCAAGAAATCAAATATAGCACTAAACATCATTACTCCTGTTCTTAATTATGCTGGCATGTACCTGTTTGGTTATTTGCTATATGATGAAGTGGTCAACGTAATGAGGTTTACAAACCCTGTACTGGGCATAGGCAGATGGGAGACTAGGGTCTTCCCTGCTTACAAGCAATCAGGCAGACCGCACCCCCATACAGCTGCCAGACATGGAAGTATGCATCCAAAGCTGTGACCAATAAAGACATTGCATCCAGTTATAAAGGGGGGGGGATATAGAGATGGAAAAGGGAGGCAAAAAGGTCTGGGATAGCAGAGAGGCAACAGCCCCATGCCAGGCTGCCTCTGAGAAACTGACAAGGAGACCAAAGGAGATGGAAGCTGTGGAATTTAAGGGCTGGTTCAACTGAAATTAAGAGTTTATAGACTTGTCTAATTGTAGATTAATTGAAGGAGGCCATTTAGGAAAAAGCTAGGACTCCTAGAGACTCCATCAAGAGCATCTGACAGTCAGCCATGTTAACATTGTTATAAGTGAAATAATTTGGAAGGATGTTTTCCTAATGCTAAGTAATTCAAAAACAAAATTTTTTAAAACATACTTTATTCTTCTATTAATTGAAGTGAACTAATAAGATACGTCCCAGTTTTATCTTTAATGCTAAGCAAAGACAATGCTTGATAAGATCATCTCTCATCGATTCCATTTCTTTCTAATGAAGAGATGGTAAATCATATTTTTAACCAATTTTACCTATTTGTCTTGTGTCATAACCGTGTGATTCTCATCAATATAAACTTCTTTGGTTCTTTCACCAGTGCTACAGAGACAAAGAAGATGTGTTTATCTTGAGTGGATATTCAGGGTAAAGTCACGATACTGTTGATATTTATAGACCTAATCCTGCATTCTTATTGACTAAATACCCATCAACATACTACTGATTTCAATGGACAACAACCTGTCTGAGTAAAGACTGCAGGATTAGATCCTCTGACATGACATGTGAGACTGATGTTTTAATGGCAAGTAGGCAGACTAGGTGCAATTTGAGCTATGCCAAATAGAATGACAATCTCCAGTAGGTTCAGCCCTTGTAATAATATCAAATGAGGAAAGGAATCTAAGCTAACAATGGCCTTAGCTACCAAATGCATTGAGATTCAAACCAAATCCTTCAGGGTTAGATTGCAATATCATAAATACTTTACACAGAGTGTAGTTAACCTGAGGAACTAGCTGCCACAAGACATTGAGGTCAAGAGCAAATATACAAAAAAAGGATATGAACACTGAACTTCCAGAGTTCAATAGAGTTTTAAAAAATAGGGCTACACACCTTCATTCTTCAACATAAACTAATTGCCAGATAAAAGGGCTTAAGAGGGTACATCCTCTATTGATGTATCCAGAATTGCTCATTCAGGGCATGGTGGAGTGGGGAGGAGTTGTACACATACACCCCAGATATATCTGGTTCTGGACAATGCCAGAGACAGGCTACTGGAATGGAAGGACAACTTATGTGACCCATATTCAATTAAGAATAATGGTATCTTAAATTGCAGAGAGTCCATGACACAATAGTGTGTTAACAAAAAGATCTTGAGGCTTGAAATAATGTTAATTGTATAAGGGAGGGGATAAAAGGGACAATGCACTCACATTGCTCCTAAGGCTCTTTAAGAGGAAGTTATGGCCATTTTGTATGCCAAAGCTGAACAGTAGGCTGGAAGGACTATTGAAAGTAACTTTGAATGACTTTTTGAATAAGTGCACTGTAATCTCTGACTGGCAACACAGAGTTGCTGATGAGACAACATTACTGGGGATTTGTTAGGAGGATCTGATTCTACGCGGGGCGGATGGCATCTGAAATCAGTGCTCATTATTTTAGAAACAATATTCAGCTAAAATACCTAGCACACAACCCAAAACCTCCCCAGGTGCCAAAACTTCCATCTGCCAAAACTTCCAGCTTCTCCCTCAATTAATTCTCTTGTGCAATTATGTATTGTCTATATGAAGATGTCAGCTATTCAAGCTGAACAAATTAGGGGTAGAGTAGAATAAATTGCATTTACTAGCAAAAAAAAGATGACATAGTAGGAATGCCTATTTTTCATATTAAATAGAACCAAAACATCTGGCTGAATTTTCATAAAGCTGCCACAGCATTTCCCATTTGCCACAGACACCAGAGGACCTTGCAACAGAATTTAGGACCAGCTACCTGTGAAGTACACCACCCTTGAGTATACATCTCAGACTTATGCAGATTAATTAGATTTGTCTGTATACAACTATCATCTGGAACTATAATGCATGGGACAGATTAGAAATAACACGATAGAGTCAAAAATTATTTACAAAATCAGATGAAAAGAAAATTATGAAGTTCCAGCCAGTGGATGAAAGGACTATTTGTTGTAGATAGGAATCTGGCAGAGAGTTTGTAGAGAAGAAAAAGATGAGTCATTCTACAGCTGGAAGCCTTCCAAAGTGAGATTGTTGGGCATTTTCAATACCCAATTTGGAATATTGTTTGCCTTAATCATTTTTAGAAAAAAATACTTCAGAGATAGGGTAAACTAAAAGTTACAATATGACTTTTAGAAACAGTGAGCAAAATGAATCCCACTTAGTTATATGTAGCAGATCTTTTACCCATCTGTTTGTCTGGAAACCAAAGTCTCAGAGGCCAACAAGCTAAGGAGATGGGGAAAGAATTACAGATGCAGGGCCACACCACTAAAGTCACACCACTGAATTTGAGGGATTTGAAACCAGAGATGAATTTAGCCCATGAAGTTCAAAACTGAAAAAGAACAAAGAATGTGAAGTTTCTTAATAAATATAAAAGTTTTCTGGTATGAGATGGATGAGGAATGAGTGAGCCCACACAAATTTTGGCCTGGTCTACTTAAAATTTAGACTGGGCCAAACTTAAACATTTAGATTGACATGGGTATGTCACTCAGAAGTGTGAAAAATCAATAACCCCAAACAATGTAGCTATGCTGACCTAACTCCCAGTGTAGACACAACTAAGCCAACAGAAGAATGCTTATGTGGACCTAGCTACCATTGCTCACAAAAGTGGTGTTCCTACACTAATGGAAAAAGCCCATCAATCAGTGTAGGCTGAGGTTACACTTTGGGGTTATGCTAGTATATTTACAGCACTGGAGCTATGGTGGTATAGTCCCATAGCGTACCTATGGTGTTTGCTTCAGAAAGTGATTTAAATTGAATAAAAAGACTGAAAAAGACTCGAAGAAAGCCAAAGAGATAAACAGCATTGAGGGGGAGGGGGAGGAGAACATCCTGCTATCAGGATACACCTACGGTTATATTTACACTACAGAGCCTATGCCATCATAGCTATGCCAGCACAGTCCCCCTAGTGTAGATGCAACCTACATTGACAGAAGGTCTTTTTCTGTTGGTGCAGGAAAACCACCTCCCCATATGTGGATAGCTATGGCTTTGTTCACACTGGAGATTTTGTCCACATAGCTATGCTGCTCAGAGATGTGTTTTTTCACACCCCAGACCCCACATTGCTATGTAGTTACAACTTGTATATGTAACCCAATTCTATGACTTCCATTGCTGGCAAGCTATGCTTGGGTCTTAGCAATGAAAGTGTGAGAACACAGCCAAGTATGTAAGGTGTAGTCTGTACTTAAAATGTAGGTTGACATAGCTACATTGTGTAAATAATCTACACCCTTGACTTTTGTAGCTATTTCAACATACCCCCTCCCCCCCAGTGTAGACATAGCTATGTCAGTGGGAGAATGTTTCCATCAGCCTAGCTACCATTGTTTGGAAAGATGGTGTTTTTACATGGAAGGAAAATCCCCTTTCATTAGTTTAGGCTATGTCTGTACTACAGGGTTATGCCAACATAGCTTTGCCGGTACAGTCTCTGTAGTGTAGATGTACACTACGTATTGTTATACTGGATCAGACTTTTGTCTTATTTAATCCAATATTCTGTTTCTGATGCTAGCCAGTACCAGCTGCTTCAGAGTAAGGTCCAATAACACTTTGTGGTTTTCAGATAAAGATTTATAGAATAATTTGTCCACAAATTAGAGGTTGCCTTGCATAGCTAGTGCCTGGTTTAAATGCAGAAGTGGAATAGGCTGAAAAAATGGGGATGGAACTGGGGAAATCAACAGAAGATATCAATTAAATTAAAATTTATTTTCCAGTGAATTTGCAGGAGAAAATTTTGACTTTGTTGATTCTAATATAGCAAGAATTTCCTAGACATGCCATCTACATGAAGGAGCATTAGAAAGAAATAAGGAAGGAGTCTTGCTATTTAGCTCACAAGCTGAGTTGAGGAACTAAATGGACAAAAGACCTCAAAAAGCATTTTAAGGAATAAGAAATGACCCTAGAAAGGAAAGAACAGTGAATTTGATACAGACAAGAACAGACATGTGGACTCATAGGGATGTGGAGGAAGTTGAACATATGTAAGTAGAACTTAAAGGTACAGGAAAAGCTTTGTTATCCAGCATATTGCGGGGATGGGTGGTGCCAGTTAGTCAAAAATTCCAGTTAATTAAGAGAGATACTTACCAATGGAATACCGGTTTTCAAAGAATTGGAATACAATAAAATGAATCAAGTATAAAATAGTATACAGGTACTCACCAATCCAGTACTAGTACTGCCCTGCAGAGTGGTTGGTTTCTTGAAGCACTTAGGTGTATACAGGTAAAGTTTTCTATATAGTAGGTTATCTTATGACACTACATATCACCATGGGCAGTGCATGCATAGACCCGATCCCTAAAAAAATACACTTAACACCAAAACTATATTGATCATTTAATCTTTCTTTGATGATTCAGAAGGCACTTCAGGATCTTGCAGTGCCTCAGGGTCATCATTATCAACATCAATTATCACAGAAAATGTAGAAGGTGTAGGAGATAGGGTCATTACAGATTCAGCCCAATGACAGACCCTGGAAGCTGCTTTTTTGAATAAATCCCTGATATTAGCTTGCTTACTTCTCGTCTGCCTCTTTTGCATAAAAGTAGAGTGCAGAATGTGCGATTGCATAGCCTTCTGGTCAGTATACTGGTCCCGGTTACTAGATTGAAGATTTGTATTGGGATTTATTAGAAATGCTGGTTAATAGAGCTTTGTGGTAAAGTGGTGGATAATACAGCTTTTACTGTATTATATTAGTGCTATCAACAAAAAAGCCCTTTTATATTTTCTATATTATTAAAGTTGGAAATAACTATTATTTATTTCACTATAATAGAAGACACATAAGAATATATGGGTATGCTGGGAATTCCCCAAAAGTGGGATTATGAGGGTAAGAGAACCAGAATTATTTTAGAAAAGCACATGGTTGCACTGACCAATCCAATACAGTAATACGATTTTGAGAAACAGAGGGATGATTTATGGACGTCAAAGAATGCATATGACTACTGTCACATTTGAGTGGATATGTGTATTATTTCTGCTTATATGTCTTGTTCTTTAAAGAAAAGCAAGCAACTCCAATATTTGTTTGATTTTTGCAAGGTAAAGACGGTATTGAGAGACAAATACATGTTAAAGGAGAATGTATAAATAGAATCCAAAATTAATAAATATCTGCTAAGAAAAACTGGAGTTCCAGCTTTTCTGTGACAAAGTGAGTAGATCTTACCTAGAGCTGCTCAGAAAACAGAAATCATATTTTTTCAAACATTGTTTCATTTAACATTCAAAATGAACTATTGTAGCCTTACCATATTTCCATCAGCAGCCATCTTGCAGAACAGAGAGTACTGTATCCTGTCTGCTTCCCCTCTCTGGCCTCTGTCCAGGCCACAGTCCCACTTTCTGCACGTTATAGCTGTTGCTTATTCTCCCTCTAGTATGAAAACATCTCTGTTGCTGTTTCAATTTGTATCCCAGTGGTCTGTTTTTCACAGGTGGTGAGTGTCCATAGATCCAATTGCCTGATAATAAATAAATTGCCAGAGTGAGAAGTAGAAAAGAGGAGTGAGCTCATAGGATTTCTGCAAAAGAGTGGGAGGAAATGAATAAAAGAAGGTAAGAAAGGAGGAAGAGAGTAATTCAAGGAGGTGGAAGAAAGGAAATAAGGGAGATAGTTACCATACCAGGTGGAGAGGAGTGGAATTAAGGAAAGGATTACGTGTTATTTATGTAGAGTTATGGGTTTACAGAATGCTGGTGTCCATATTGATGCAAAACCTGGCTTCTGCTAAGACTGATAATAACACACTGATAATTTCTTTATCATCAGTGTATTGTGATGTGAATTTTTGGGACTCTAGGAAACCAAAAACTCAGCACACACAGGCCAATGAACATCTGTCAAGTGGTAGAGACTTCTGATCTCTAACGTGGGCCAAAGTCTATTCACCACTGACCTAAAGATAAAAAGCATTATATCCCATTTCAAGCACACTTCAGGGTTACAACTCAGGCCACACAATATAGCCCAAAGAAATAATTTAATCTATAAAAAGTCAGTTTATATATTTCCCTGTGCTTTCATTTTACTGTAAACAAAGCTTTAAATATGAAGCACTAAGTAATCCCAGGTGATCAGCTTTAAGGAGTTTAGAGGCAAGCATGGCTCTCTCTGACCCATGCAGATTTCTTTTTCACGTCTACCAGGAATATCAGTTAAGGACTTTCAAAAGTGATTTTCCGCTCATTGAGCTGAACATGCCGAAATCTAGCTAACCCTCTAAAACTGATTTGACTGGCACTTTAGTGGCACAGTATAAACAAGGTCAAGTTAGTAATTATGTCTTTGGAAAAGGCTAACAGATTTTTATACCATTTCATTTGCTTCTCCCATCCCTAATTTTGTATGTCATCAAACAACAAACTTGTCATATCAACTGTCTAGTGGCAGCACAATGACAACTGGAGTCCAAGGTTAAGTTTTGATCTCTGCCATTGGGTTTCTGATCCCTGGAGAATGACAGAGCTCTGGAGGAAGTGTGCTCAGTGCCTGGTTACGTGAGCAGTTGAGGAATGTGCTTTGACTGTATTTGGAAGCTCACTGAATGAGTCTATAGGGAAACCTGCCCTTGGTTGAAAGAACATTTGCCACAATGTGAAGTCTTTACGAGGTTGGGGTAGGAGCAGGGGCACAAGGAATGAAGGGATTCTGGAAGAACAAACCTACCTAGCCTGCATTACCCAATCATAATGAAAGTCTACATTTTCATTCTTTGTCAGTGTGCACTGAAACAGGAAAGGTTGGTTTCACAGTCAGCGTGGAAAAATTCTCTCTGCACAGCTCACTTATACCACTGATCCTGATTCTGCCACATGATCATCCTAAAAGTTTCTGTTTCGATTTCCTGTGCTCTTGGTGCAACTGTGCTCTCTCAGCCAATAAGCAAACGGAAAAACTTTGAATCTTTATGTTACAAGATCTGAAGAAAAAAAATCCATAAAACCCCAAATTTTAAATGTAGGAAGGTTACTAAGCATAACCAATGGTTCTCCAGTGCTTAGCTAATAAAATAAAGAACCTGAAAAAGAAGGCTGTGGAATGAGAAGCTGTACTACTGCACTATTTCATTGCTCAGACTAGAAAAAATTGGGAAACAAAGAAGTGAGGAGAAGTGTCACAAATTGTTTGTAGAATAAGAAAGGAAACGTGCCTTAAGTTGATGGAAACAGTGTCTATGTCAACTATGTTGGAATCATTCTTTCAAGGAAAGTTTACCCTTGTGAAAATGGTTTGGCCGTGATGTTGGCAAGGTCAATGTCAGGTTGGATTAGCTGTTGCTTAAGTATCATTCGGGCAAATTAGTTTTGCCTAGGGGCTAGTCTAACCTGAACACCTAGTTCTCTGAAACCTTTCCCTTCCTGAATCAGCATTCCTTTTGTTCATGTGCCACAACCATTATGTTTTTCTTCTTCCCCTTACTAATCTAATTTTTAACTTTGGACCCTCTTCTGACTGTAAACCACAGCTCTGTATAGCACTGTGGTTCCTATTACTATAGTATGTGAGTGTATTTATCCTCACAACACTACTGGAGAGATAGAGAAATGAAGACTAAAAAACAACCTTGACCTTAGCTAGGCTGCTGGTGTCCAGAGACCACCACCTATCCCGCTGACTCACATGTCTCATTATTTTTTATACTGCCCTGTCAGTCTGTCTATCTGGACCCATCTGTTTTTTGTCATCCTCCTATCCCCCTTGTACTTAGATTGTAAGCTCTTTGCGGTATGGCATATCTTTTTGTTCTGGGGTTTTAGAGCACCTAGCTGTCCTGGTCCCTAAGGCCATACACATGAACTCTGTGGGTGCTCTGGGGCTCCAGTACCCATGAAAGAAAAAATAGGGAGTGCTTAGCACTCACTAGCCACAGAGGTTCCAGCCCACAGGGCTCGTCATCAATCATCTGTTCGGTGGGACCCTGGGGCTGGTGGGAGCGCCTCAGGGGAGGGGGCAGAGAGGAGCTAATGGTGGGTGGAGGGGGGTGAAGTGAAGAGGGGGATGAGGCTGAGTGAGTGAAGGGCATTGGGGGAGGGGTTTGAGCCCCCCCCCACGGGAAAACCAAAAATCAGGGTCTGTGCTTAGAATGCCAAAATGCTATGACAAATCCCCATTTTATGGATGGGTGATTGAAGCGCAGAAAAACTAAGCCCTAGCTCCTTAAAAGGTATTTTGGCACCTAAATCCCACTGAAAGCAAATATCTTTGAGGACCTGGTCCTAAGTGACTTTCTCAAATCAAGGCCACACAGGAAACCTGAGGCAGAGCAGAAAATTGAGCCTGGATATCTTAGGTCCCAGCATAGTGACCCTAACCACTAAACCATGTTTCTTTTATTAGCGTTTGAAGATAATGCTATAGCAGCAACACAAAACAAGGTGTGCGCTAGTTGGCTATTGTTGCCCACTTTTGTATTTTCAGCATTGTGCTTTCAGCCACCTCAAACATATTATTGTTAAGATGAGCATTAAAAAGTGCTTGTAGTTAGATGTGCTCCTTTAAACCAACTACTACCCACCCGATAGTTTACTAATATTAGGGTATCACTTATTCATTTTAAATTACTTTGAAAAATAAACCAACCAAAAAATAAACCATGTGAATCAGCAGGATAGGTGGTGGTCTCTGGACAACAGCAGCCTAGCCAAGCTCAAGGTTGTTTTTTAGTCTTCATTTCCCTATCTCACCAGTAGTATTGTGAGGATAAATACACTTACATACTATGGGGGGGGGGGGGCGGGGATAGCAAGTGGGACAGGGGGATGGGAGAAATTATAACATTCTTTACTATTTATTTGCCATATTTCTCCCATAAAAATACAATTCTTTGTAGAAAGATGAAGAGAAATTACGCAATATTATGTTATTATGAATATATTTGTAATATTTTTATCCCAACTCTCATGTTCCCTGGACTATCTTAGATCTATGTTCCCTCCATCTATCATCCAGAAGCCTGGCTGAAATTTCAGCAGCAGTTTATTGTCCAGCAGGCACTTTCTTTGAAAATCAAAGACACAGGTTTTGTTGTTGCTTTAACTGAAAACAGAAAAATGTTAAACATTTGGTTTTCAGTCACCAGGTTTTTTTTTTTAAAGAAGTTATTCACAGGATATTTTTTTGGGGAAAAAGAAAAACATCAAAATATCTGGTGTATTATACAGAATAAAGAAAAAAAGAATTTGCCTGATCGTACTGGTAATATTAGCAATTGACCCCTGATTCTTTAGCTTCAGTATGGGAAAATAATGACTGGGGGCGGGGGGGGGGGGGGGCAGAAGACACCACAGGAATACATCCAGACCTTTGACCAAATGACAATCAAGTACAGAACTATTTATAGATTCAAAACAACTTAGATGCATACTTCATGTCCTTGACACCTAACAGTTCTGTCAACTTTACTGAAATCATAAGGGCTCAGTTCTGCTGGGCCATTTTTAGCCTTAGATGTCATGAGTTCCAAAAGTTATGAGGTTAGAGAGGAAAATGCTTGGTATATACACAAGGCTGGTATAAAGCAGTAGGTTAGAGTCTAGCATAAAGTGGGTAGATATATGATGCTTAAAATGAAATATCACTAGGGATGGAGGATCATTCATACTGAATAAATGTATTAAATGAATTTGTCCCCTTTGTGTGTGTTTGAATGTATTCACTCTTTTTTTAAAATCTACAAAGGAGGCAGTGTGACCTAGCATCTAGAACAGTAGACTGGGACATAGGAGTCCTATGTTCCATTTTTCACTTGGCCACTGGGTCTGCTTGGGCTAGTCACCTCACTGCTGTGTTCTTTAATTTCCCCATCTATAAAATGAGGACAATGATAATGACCTTCTTTGTGAAAGCACTTTGAGATCTATCAGTTTCTTCAGTGAATTATTCTTGGATGACAGATCATTCATAAACTGTAATCAAGAGTATCTGATATTCAAATTTCAGCTTAGGTAAGTCACGTGGCATTTTTTGTACCTTCTGATCTATGTATCTTACCAACAATGTGAAATCCAAATTTTAAATTTGAGTATAAAAATCAAAATTAACCATTCAAACTGTATACCGTTGTTAAGTGTGGAATTTGAAGCTTGATTTTGGTGAATATTCAAGCATTTGAGTTCTAAACTTGCTTTTTACAAATCTTTGCACTAATGAAGTATGTTCCATATACTATTCAAGACAGTGTTCGAGTGTTTGCCTAGGCTGGCCACATTCACATTTGGGGTCATTCTTCAACTTCAACAGCTTCATATTGTCACCAATCTTTGCCACCCAAGCTGTCACATGATTTAGAGTTCAGTGTTTTCATTTGAGATCAGTGCTGGGAGGGAGTTGTTCTGAAAGTACCAAGTTCTCTGAGATACCTGACTCCTCCTGAAGGTTGAAACAACAGACTGGACTTCTACATACACTGCTTCCGTCGATGTGCATGGGCTGAAATTGTGGAAAAACAGCATCACTTGCCCCATAACCTCAGCCGTGCTGAACACAACACCATCAACAGCCTCAGGAATAACTCTGACATCATAATCAAAAAGGCGGACAAAGGAGGTGCTGTCATAATTATGAATAAGTTGGAATATGAACAAGAGGCTTCTAGGCAGCTCTCTAATTCCACATTCTACAGGCCATTATCCTCTGATCCCACTGAGGATTACCAAAAGAAACTACACCATCTGCTCAAGAAACTCCCTGAAAAAGCACAGGAACAGGTCTGTGCAGCCACGTGCCTAGAACCCTGACCAGGGGTATTCTATTTGCTACCCAAGATCCATAAACCTGGAAATCCTGGACGCCCCATCATCTCAGGCATTGGCACCCTAACAGCAGGATTGTCTAGCTATGTGGACTCTTTCCTCAGGCCGTACACTCTTCGAGACTCTATCTTCGAGACACCACTGACTTCCTGAGGAAACTATAATCCATCTGTGATCTTCCTGAAAATACCATCCTGGCCACTATGGATGTAGAAGCCCTCTACACCAACATTCCACACAAAGATGGACGGTAAGCTATCAGGAACAGTATCCCCGATAATGTCATGGCAAACCTGGTGGCTGACTTTTGTGACTTTGTCCTCACCCATAGCTATTTCACATTTGGGGACAATATATACCTTCAAGTCAGCGGCACTTCTATGGGTCCCTGCATGGCCCCACAGTATGCGACATTTTTATGGCTGACTTAGAACAACGCTTCCTTAGCTCTCGTCCCCTAATGCCCCTACTCTACTTGCGCTACATAGATGACATCTTCATCATCTGGACCCATGGAAAAGAAGCCCTTGAGGAATTCCACCATGATTTCAACAATTTCCATCCCACCATCAACCTCAGCCTAGACCAGTCCACACAAGCAGTCCATTTCCTGGACACTTCTGTGCTAATAAGCGATGGTCACATAAACACCACCCTATACCAGAAACCTACTGATGGCTATACTTACCTACATGCCTCCAGCTTCCATCCAGGACACACCACATGATCCATTGTCCACAGCCAAGCTCTAAGATATAACTGCATTTGCTCCAACCCCTCAGACAGAGACAAACACCTACAAGATCTCTATCAAGCATTCTTACAACTACAATATGCACCTGCTGAAGTGAAGAAACAGATTGACAGAGCCAGAAGAGTACCCAGAAGTCACCTACTACAGGACAGGCCCAACAAAGAAAATAACAGAACGCCAGTAGCTGTCACCTTCAGCCCCCAACTAAAACCTCTCCAGCGCATCATCAAAGATTTAAAACCTATCCTGAAAAATGATCCCTCACTCTCACAGATCTTGGGAGACAGACCAGTCCTTGCTTACAGACAAACCCCCAACCTGAAGAAAATACTCTCCAGCAACCACATGCCACACAACAGAACCACTAACCCAGGAACCTATCCTTGCAACAAAGCCTGATGCCAACTCTATCCACATATTTATTCAAGTGACACCATCATTGGACCTAATCACATTAGCCACTCCATCAGGGGCTCATTCACCTGCACATCTACCAATGTGATATATGCCATCATTTGCCAGCAATGCCCCTCTGCCATGTACATTGACCAAACTGGACAGGCTCTACGCAAAAGAATAAATGGACACAAATCTGACATCAGGAATCATAACATTCCAAAACTGGTAGGAGAACACTTCAACCTCTCTGGCCACTCAGTAAAAGATTTAAGGGTGGCAATTTTTCAACAGAAAAGCTTCAAAAACAGACTCCAACGAGAAACTGCTGAACTTGAATTAATATAAACTAGATACCATTAACTTGGGTTTGAATAGAGACTGGGAGTGGCTGGGTCATTACACATATTGAATCTATTTCCCTAAGTTAAGTATCCTCACACCTTCTTGTCAACTAAATGTCTAAATGGGCCATCTTGATTATCAGTACAAAAGTTTTTTTTCCTCCTGCTGATAATAGCTCATCTTAATTAATTAGCCTCTTACAGTTTGTATGGCAACTTCCACCTTCTCTGTACATATACATTATGTACATATACATATACATTATATCTTACTACATGTTCCATTCTATGCATCTGATGAAGTGGTCTGTAGCCCACGAAAGTTTATACTCTAATAAATTTGTTAGTCTCTAAGGTTCCACAAGTACTCCTGTTCTTTTGGCATTTTTGTGGTTTTGTTACTCTGTATCTTTCCACGGTGGTATTTTGTGATACGAGATTTTCAGAAGCAAAACCCTTTCTGGATTTCAGCCTCTTGGGTGGTGGAATGTGTCCAGCTATTTGGTGTCTTGAATTATGCACCTGTTTTGTCTCTTCTTTGTCTCCTGCTTCCTTGATGGTAGTGCAATCCCTGAAAAGCAGTATAGTGACAGTGTGAGTCGGTTTCAAAGTCCCTGTGATGATCCTACAGGATTAAGTTCAGTATTAAATTGTGTGTGCCTGGCTTGCACATGACCATACTGGGGCACAGTACACTGCAGCTAATAGCTCAGGAGAAGACTGATTGCTCAGGACATTTTGGGGTCAAGCTCACCATCTTCTTTGGCCAGTTTCTGGAGTACAGAATTCCTGGAGTTCACTTTCTTTTACCTTCTTGATGTGATCTTTGAATGTCAAAATTTAGTCCAACATGAACCCAAGAAATGCCAGATTATACCATCATGTGGTCAATGAATATAATTGAAGATGGCTTTGAAACATGCAAAATTTTAGGGGTTGTATTGCTCTATTGGCTGCTTTTGGCCCTGTGACTCATTGTACACTTAAATGGAAATTGGCAACAATTTTGAAAAAATACCAAGATACTCCAGATCCTCTCTTCCCTGCTTGAGAATCAACATTTCTTTGTCACGACGGATGGTCAGAGAAGTAGATAGCTTAACTCAGTAGAATGGATTGCCCCAAAGTTCAGTATTATCATACTTGCTGTTTAAGGTTTATACAAATGACTGATCAGAAGTCCCTGGTGTGTGAAAATTCACATATGAAAATGATCTTTGCATTGCCATGTAGTCATAGAATCATAGAATATCAGAGTTGGAAGGGACCTCTGGAGGTCATCTAGTCCAATCCCCTGCCCAGAGCAGGACCAATCCCCAACTAAATCATCCCAGCCAGGGCTTTGTCAAGCCTGACCTTAAAAACTTCTAAGGAAGGGGATTCCATCACCTCCCTAGGTAACACATTCCAGTGTTTCACCACCCTTCTAGTGAAAAAGTTTTTCCTAATATCCAACCTAAACCTCCCCCACTGCAACTTGAGACCATTACTCCTTGTCCTGTCATCTGCTATCACTGAGAATAGTCTAGATCCATCCTCTTTGGATCCACCTTTCAGGTAGTTAAAAACAGCTATCAAATCCCCCCTCATTCTTCTCTTCTGTAGACTAAACAATCCCAGTTCCCTCAGCCTCTCTTCATAATTCATGCGTTCCAGACCGCTAATCATTTTTGTTGCCCTTCGCTGGACTCTCTCCAATTTTTCCACATCCTTCTTGTAGTGTGGGGCCCAAAACTGGACACAGTACTCCAGATGAGGCCTCACCAATGTCGAATGGAGGGGAATGATCACGTCCCTCAATCTGCTGGCAATGCCCCTACTTATACATCCCAAACTGCCATTGGACTTCTTGGCAACAAGGGCACACTGTTGACTCATATCCAGCTTCTCGTCCACTGTCACCCCTAGGTCCTTTTCTGCAGAACTGCTGCCTAGCCATTTGGTCCCTAGTCTGTAGTGGTTCATTGGATTCTTCCTTGTTGAACCTCATCAGATTTCTTTTGGCCCAGTCCTCCAATTTGTCTAGGTCCCTCTGTATCCTATCCCTACCCTCCAGCATATCTACCACTCCTCCCAGTTTAGTGTCATCCGCAAACTTGCTGAGGGTGCAATCCACACCATCCTCCAGATCATTAATGAAGATATTGAACAAAACCGGCCCCAGGACCGACCCTTGGGGCACTCCGCTAGATACTGGCTGCCAACTAGACATGACATGTGGTGGATCAAAGTTTGTCTGCAAACCAGGCGCAAGAAATATTACTGTCATCTTCCATCCATTACTCAGTGCGAGAAGTGAGTGTGCTGGAGATTAAAGAAGATATGGAGCTGGATCCAGAGGAGAACAGTACTGTCTTCTGGGGATCCTCATCAAAGGGCTGGCCAAACTGAAAAAAATCCCGGAGACCGTGAAGGCTATCAAGGATCATCTGGAACAGGAGCTCAAGCAGATTGTCAAGAGGTCCACAACACAAGTGGCGGACAGTGGCTACCAGAAAGGAGAGCGCCTTTCCTAGGAAAACCAGCCCAGGTTACTTCTGGAACTGCTTGAACTTCTCTTTGACAAATTCGATGCTGTAGTGGCTGCTCACTCTGTGGTGCTGGGACATCTTCAGCAGACCGTGGCCTTTCCATCCAGGCTGTATGATGGTGATGTCAAATGGTATGACATGGCGGATGTGTGGGTGAAGATCCAGGATGTCTTGCAGATGTTGCTGACAGAATACTTGGATATGAAGAACACTCGGACCGCTTCAGAACCATCAGCCCAGCTTAATTATGCCAGCTCTGGGAGAGAATTTGCTGCTTTCTTTGCAAAGAAGAAACCTCAAAGGCCTAAAAACCTTCTGTTCAAGTTTGAGTCGTCCTCCCATGCTGTTAGAATGAGTTCCTATTTGCTTGAGCAGAGAAGGGAGCTCTACAGCAGGAGTGGAGAACTTCAAGAGCTGAAGAAACAGTGATGGCGGCAGCAGCAGCAAATGGCATCTCAGACTGACAAGTGAGTTTTATCTGATAATGTCGGAATGAAAAGTTACAGTGACAGAGTGGTGTGAAGCTGGATGGAGCCCTGCTTTCAGTTAGGGTTAAAGCCATCTAGGAGGTCCTGATGATAATTTAATTGAAGGTCAGAAAGATTTGAGAATGCTGAGTGCATTCTAATTGGTTCCCTGAGTGTTCTTGGAGAATGCTGTTACTAGGGTTGGCATTCAGCAACCATGAGTAAGACAAGTGTGTGCCTCCCCCCTGAAATACTGTGAAGCTAAGAAAAAACTCCAGATATCATGGGATGGTACAGTCCTTCAGTACTATGAACAGCTGGTGTAGTGTGGGGTGACGTTAGACCAAACCACTCTAGGTAATCATAAAAGCAGCACTAAAACTGTGGTTCTCCAACTAGTGCATTCTGTTGGTCACCTTAAGAGAAAAATTCTTCTTTCACAGACAACAACTTTCTCAATACCCCAATTCCCTACCATGTAGTGCTCAAATGCTGGGGCCTGCTGGGGAAAGCTTCACTGGCCTCTAAGAACCAATGCACTTCAAGGGTACTGATCTATAGTAAAGAATATAATGTGCATATCTGTAACGTGATACTGATCATTCTACTTACCATGAGTCCAAAGTAGAATGAGGTTGCTTTTGACTGACATATTTGATTTTATTAGGTACATGTTACTTTATCAAAGATTTGAAGTATTTGAAACAATAAACTTTAACTTTCAATTTACATGTACCATACTGCTACATATAAAAGATGATAGCTAAGGTAGGTGAAATAAATAATCAAATGTGAATCTGAGAAACAATGCATGAATAGCTTAAAAGCACTGAGCAGTCTATACCCTTTCATAGTGTAATGCTTGTTGGCTATGGACAGTCCTTGTTGATGACTTTTGCTGGCATAGTAAATTACTTCATGTGCTGAGGTGAATCCCAAACTTTGAGCATTACAGAGAAACTATATATACCATTCCTATCCCAGCTTTGTTTCACCATTTTTGAAAATCACGGGAACAGCTACACATGTACAGCTATTCAGTGGGCACCTAACAAGGCATGAACTAAATGAGACATGGCAGTCTGCTTACCACCTTAGAAATTGCATGACTTCCCTAATGGAGTTTACTACAGTCTAGACAAATTAGAATTCTACAGCATGGGGGGGGGGAAGAGGAACTTTTGACATTGCAAGCCAAATTGTTTTTGCTGAAAAAAAATACCTTACAGCCTCTATGAAACACTGCTAAACATATATGTCTGTGATAAGATTAATTCCTTTTTGGGGGCTAGTAAAATATTTCTTTGGGGGAGGGAATCAAGTCAGACATTATCAGATGAAAGAAACAAAAGTAGGTTATAGTTCCCATGGGATGAGGAAAGTTACTAATTAAATGCCAAAAGTTACCCTTAATGCAACATTAAGGGGTATGTAGTTAAATATATAAAAGCAAGGAAATGAAAAAAATTAAGGTACTCATACTAACATTAACTTACCTTTCTTGGATATCTAACAATAAAAACACTTTTGATTACTAGTTAGAACCTGAAAATGTATACCTAAAGGTGATAATTACACCTGTTTTACAATGGCAAAAATGCTGTTGACCAGTGTAGCTACTTCTAACTTACATCAGATAAAGTGAGACCAAAGTCAGGCCCAGTCTTTTTAATACTCAAACATGCAAGTGTTGCCTGAACCTTTTCCTCACTGTGGTAATAAATGTGCGAACATTTTTACTGTGTATTTTCATATAAAAAGATTTTAATGAAAACAGTTTATCTTTAGCACACAACCATCCACTTTTATGTGAACCAGAATGTACCATTTTAAAAGGGCATAACCACATTTTTTAACAAAGAGCCTATTTGGTTACTAATTATGCACATTAAATAAGCAGCCGTGAAATTAGTAAACAATGAGGAATACTCTGTGTAAGCCCTGGGGACCTTTGTGTGAGCTGGCACCTGGTCTACCAGTGTCACAAACCCAAGTGAAGTACAATCCAGCATCTTTTTTCAAGAATTAAACGTTTCTAACTCATTTTCTGTCCAATACAAGGGATTCTATTGGGAGCACAGATAGCTGATTTTTTATTTTGACAGCAACTCTGTACAAAATGATGCATAGTCTTCATATTTTCCTTACACGTGGCACAGGTTGCAAAATACCAGTGACAACCTCATAAAACTTATTATTCCAAATACAGTTATCTTACGAGAAACTCTCTCTTGCCCCCTTCTACTTAAGATCTTTATGATATATTTTATGGATATGGACATTAAGAATGAAGAATAACTGAGAGGCAAACTCTTTGCATGGCACAATCGAGTATGGAATATTTTATAATGAAATCCTAATAAAGAAAGTGTCTAGAATGCACGTTCTCCTCCTTGCAATTACCAGGGTGCTAACTGCATAGTAGTTGCTTCTTTAAAGAAGTTGTTTTTGACAGCTACAAATAGAGACATACATTCATAATTACTTTTATTGTATATACCTAGGGCTAAATGGTGGTATTGAACCATAAATTTGTATAACCGACCCTGCTTGGGCCATCAGCAGAATTTGGATTCAGGATATTTTTTTGGATTAGAAGCGTGAGCATCTACTGCTTCCCATAAACAACTATGCCTCCTAGCTAGAAACAGTGGCATCACTTGAGCTAAAGGACCACTTACCCTAACTGGAAGGGATAGAACCCTTCAGCTATGGACCTAAGCATCTTAGCTCAGATTTATGTAGACTAGCCACTCTAGTGGGACAAAGACCTAAACTCTGCCAGAGTTTGTTCCATCTACATTTGTAGTGGTGTAGAGTGCATTATCACACTAGGAGTTTATGGGAGGCAATTTGCTTCGTGAAGGTCTAGTCAGACAAATCTGCCTAGATTATCTTGATACTTCGATCAGCTCTTAAGTGTCCAGGGACGTGCACCTGCTGACCCATTTGTTAAGGGAGAGCTGCATATGCTCACATTCCTGGTTTGTGGCTGGTTGGTGCAGAAGGTGAAGCATACAGTAATTAATGGCTTTCACAAGGATTGTAAGAACTACAACTGGGGCTAATCTCTGAACAGAAGCTGAAGTGGAGAGATAACTTGTAACTTCCTCATCTTTGTGCCCCCAAGAAAGGGCTGACCACACTATAATCCTTAACTTTATTTCGCAAAATAAGGTGGCCTGAAAATACCTTATCATTGGAAAACATGTTGACAATATCAACTCCAGAGGAAGGAAGATGGTGCTAAAATGTGGAAGGGTGCCAACATGTGGGTCTATCTTATACCATGGCCATCATCATGGTATCTGGGCATCCAAGGAAATTTTGAAAAGGAATTCTGTTCCTCAACAAGCACACGACTTATCAAGCCTTACCTCTTTTCCCCATCTAATACAAGATTGACCTTTCCTATGTTAGAAGGGGGAAATGTCAAAATCTCAGATTCTTGCAGGACAGGAAAATCATTTCTCATCTCTCGTGGTAAGTAAACTCAAACTCTAGTTTCAAGCAAAATAAGCCTGTATTATCTCCTTGCCTCTAGATTATTTGAATGTCTGGGCATTGTATTGAATACAGTGGACATCCTGTAAGGGCTAGATATAAAATTATACTATTACTCAGTATTTCTTTCCTGAAGTATGTTTGATTCATATATCCTTTTTATGAATCACTGAAATGCCTTCTTTCCTTCCACACTAGGCCATCACATTTGCTCAAGTCTGACACAAAGACGTTCACTGACCTCTATAATTACCACTACATCACAGAACAGTCAGGGTCATTAGGATGAGGATCCAAGTTGCTTTTCCACAGACACCAGCATGTCCAAGAGACCCATTAGTCATGATGAGGCCGCTCACATGCAGTTTTAAATCGCTACAGTTCCATTTGCTCAAGGAAATTAAAAAGAAAAGGTGGTGATTATAGTGTTGTCAGTGTGGGTTCCTACAAAGCTCTTAGATCAATATTGATCTAAAAGCCACAGGGAAGACAATTGGGGTGGCAGAACTGCCTGAATCTCTGAGGTGGAGAAAAGGTATGCAGCGGAGGAAGGATAGTCACAGCAAAGAAAAGTTTAATATAATATCACATTTAATATACCGTTGGTTTAGTCTGTGCACACATAGGCATCTCATGGTTTTAATACTAATTAATTGTTTTGGGTTTTTTTGGCCTATGTGTCAGCTGAACGGACAAGTTACTAATTACTGTACATGGTCATAATATTTTTTTTAAAACTAGTGAACGTAAATGTAAGAGCAAAGTGACAGTATATCAAGGGACTAGAGAAAACTGGAATGTTTCTTAAAAGACAGATGGTAGCATTTAGCTAACCATATTGGGCCAATTGTATGGGTCAAAAGCTCAGCAACATGTGCTGTAGATAAGAAACTTTATTTTTACTATACAGGTGACAAAAAAAGATCAAAAACTTACTATTAACATATTCTGCTTAGCTTTGTGACCTAACCATGCTCTTTAAGTGAACATGTTTCTTTTTTAATTATAGGGGTTAATGACTTTTCAATTTAAGGGTATTCTTTTTATGGCTATGCACAGAGGGTCTGATTTTCTAAAGGTAAGGTATGCATTTGTGTACCTATTTTTTTTAATACCATACACAATTCCCCCAAGTGAGTGTGAGTATTGGGCACTTAATAATGCAAGAAGACAATTGGACATTAGATCTTGTAATCATAGTAACTCTATGCTTCAAACCTGCTGGGTCTTGAAAATTGGCCCATGAATGTAACTGGTGAGATATAGTAAGATAGTTTGGTGAATTTCTTTTGTATATAATGCAGACTCCTAAAGCAGAGCTCTAGGAGGCTCTTCTATCCATATGGAAGATCTGGATGGCTATTTGTTACACTCAGAACCCACAGATATCCTCTTAACTCTCTCATTTCCCCTTGATTAATATCACTCATCCTAGCTACATTACAGTGTTGCAGAAATGGATTCAGAGTTTGAATTCTTTCTCGAGAATTCAAAACATGTAAATCCAATGTATGGTTTATTACAATGATCTGACATCTTTCTTTTGTTAGAAGTTTCGTTTCTGACATATATTCACTATTTATAAGACAAAGGGTCAAATCCAAACACATATCCGAGGTAAGAGGCACTTTAAATTGCCTTTGACAACATTTTGTCTTCATGGTATTTGCTTTACTACATGGTATGATGGATATACAATAAAGTATCTAAATGTTGAGAGTTTAATTGCATAGAGGTTCAATATATATAATCAACTTCATATGGGCAACTAAACATTAAAGTGACAAAAGATTCCTAGATTAACTGCAGACTTTGTGTTATGATGGTGATTTATTTCTGTTGGTGGTACATAGTATGGAGAAAAATCAAGTTGTTGCCAAACAACAACGTTGGGTTAAGTTTAAAGATTAAAGTATCTAGGTAAAGATCACTAAGAAATTATACAGAAAGCTCTAGGGCAGTATAGCACCTCTGCTCTGAAACAATGTTGGAAGGTTACTTTGGGAAACCATTTTAGTTTTAGAGGCTATTAAACTATGTTGCTATATAATTAATTTCTAAAAAATGTAATCCAGTAGAACAACAGGATTAAACACTAACTGCTGGTTTTATTATAAGATTATTGTTTTCTGAAATGGAAATTAGAAACTGTGTGTTTAAGGAATTCATCTACCCATGCTGCTGATTTCTTTATATAAAAATCACAATCTTTTGATCTGTGTAACATTCATACTTATGTACAGATACTAAAGTATAGAATCACAGATGATTAACAACTGCCTTATTGCTGAACTATCCAAAGCATGGCATTTAGTCATAAAATCCAAAAGATCAGCACTGTGGTGAAGATTCAGTAAGGCACCTAGGGTACGTCTTCATGGCAGCTGGTGAGTGCAATTACAGCACGTGTAGGCATGCCTGACCGAGCTTTGACTGAGATAGCTCATCAGAAGGAGCAGCATGGGCTAGCTGCCTGAATATCTACCCAGGCTCCCAAAGGGGTTTGTACTTGGGCAGCTACCAGGTTGCAGGAGCTTCACTGCTATTTTTAGTGAGCTAGTTTTATCAAAGCTAGCTTAGGTGTGGCTACATGTGCTGCAATCACACCTCCCAATTGCAGTGTAGACATACCATTAGGAAATGTTTAAGTATGTGAGTAGTCCCATTGAAGCGCAGTCGAACTGTATGTGTGCTTAAAGCTAAGCACATGTGTCAAGGTTCCTTCCCCACTAGGAACTCTAGGGTACAGATGTGGGGACCTGCATGAAAACCTCCTAAGCTTACTTTTACAAGCTCAGGTTAAAACTTCCCCAAGGGACAAACTACTTTACCTTTTGCCCTTGGACTTTTGCTTCCACCACCCAACGTCTAACCGGGATTATTTTATTAGGAAAGAGCCTGTTTGGAAACGTCTTTCTCCCAAAAATCCTCACCAAAACCTTGCACCCCCCCTTCCTGGGGAAGGTTTGATAAAAATCCTCACCAATTTGCATAGGTGACCACAGACCCAAACTCTTGGATCTTAAGAACAATGAAAAAAACATTCAGTTTCTTAAAAGAAGAATTGTAATAGAAGAAAAAGTAAAAAAGAATCACCTCTGTAAAATCAGGATGGTAAATACCTTACAGGGTAATTAGATTCAAAACATAGAGAATCCCTCTAGGCAAAACCTTAAGTTACAAAAAGACACAAAAACAGGAATATCCATTCCATTCAGCACAGCTTATTTTCTCAGCCATTTAAAGAAATCATAATATAATGCATATCTAGCTAGATTACTTACTAAATTCTAAGACTCCATTCCTGTTCTGTCCCTGGCAAAAGCATCACACAGACAGACCCAGACCCTTTGTTTTTCCCCCAGTTCAGCTTTGAAAGTATCTTGTCTCCTCATTGGTCATTGTGGTCAGGTGCCAGCGAGGTTATCCTAGCTTCTTAACCCTTTACAGGTGAAAGGGTTTTTCCTCTGGCCAAGAGGGATTTTAAAAGTGTTTACCATTCCCTTTATATTTATGACAACATGCTTAAGTACTTTGCTGAATCAGATCCTGTATCCTTAAGAAACAGAAGTGTCAGATCCTTATATGATTGTTATTTTGTCAGTGAGGCTGAGTCAATTAAATGTTTTCATGTTGTAATTTCTAGCTAGTTGCTAGAATAGTATCAATCCCTGTAACAATCATGCAGACCTTTCTATCACACCTGCATATCAAATGGAACCCAAGGCCAAATGCTCAGAATGAGACCAATACTTTGAATATACTTGTGTAAGAATAATTATGCAGAAATTGCACAATTACTTTGTTTGACCATTATTACACCATACAATGCCCAGGAAAGGGAGATATTTTCCCCATTTTAAACAATGGAGCTGCATATATTAAATGAACTGTCCAAGTTCACAGTGGAGGAGACAGGAATAGAAGTCTATCCTGGTTCTGACCACTAAACCACACAAAATCTAACACAGTATAACTACATTAATCCTGTGTGAGAAGTGTAATCTGTTTATACTTCAAAAATGTAAGATCTTTTAAGAGTGATCAGGGCATCTTTGCCTTAATTCCTGCCCTTTTAAAGAGCTTTTTCCAAAGTTGTGAATTTGTACTATCTAAACTTCACGACTTTTTTCTTGATAAATTTTATGGGTGCTTATTCTCTGGTATCTGCCCAGCATTGAATTTCAATGTTCACCTCTAGAACTTGGATGAACCATTAGCAGGGAATAAATTTATTTAACAAATTTAGGTCCCCCTGCTCCCCCCCGGTTCAAAATTATCAACAAAACAATTTTAAAAAACCTGTTTGTTGTTCAATATTGTTTGAACATTTTATGATGGGTTCAATCTTAATAGAAAATTTGTCTCATTAATTACCTCCCCTACTGTCTGCAGGCACACAGCCTCCTTCATGACATCCCTATGGTAACCATAGCAATTGCTTATATGGAAAAGTTCTTAATCCTCAATAAAATCTATTTCAGTCATTAAATGTTGTTTAATATAAAATTCCTGTCTGGAGCTCTGATCCTGCAAACATACTCATGAGTAATCTCATGGCTACTAGTGTATATTTACTCACAGGAACAGGAGTTAAGCTCTGGAATAAAAGGGTAGTTACATTCTGGAATAGGCTTCCAAAGGAGGTTGTGGAATCCCCATCACTGGAGGTTTTAAAAAAACAGGTTAGGTAAATGTCTGTCAGCAGTAGTCTAGGTTTACGTAGTCCTGAAACAGAACAGGGACCTGGACTTGTAGACTTCTCAAGATCCCTTCAAACCCTACATTTCTATGAGGTTGCAGGTTAAGGGGTTTTGTAAATTTAAATTCTATATACATTAAAACCAGTTTAAACCATTTTTCTTGTGTTATGGTTTGGAACTCAGCCAGTGAATGGGCAAGGGTTGAAGAGAAAACATGGGATGGAAACAGCCAGGGCAGGAATGGGAAAATAATTCCAGAATTGTGGACTCAAGTTAAATATCTCCTCCATCACTTGCTTGTGTGTTTACAAGACTCATATGTTTGTGTCTACTTAGATTGTAAGCTCTGCAGGCTAGAGAAATATCTAATTACAGACCTGTAAAGTGTCTCATGCACTTTGCGACACTGTTATTACCCAGTATCCTCTTTCTTTTCTCTGCTTTTCTCTCCGTGTTTAATATCTTCAAGATCAAAATGGCTACTATCATATGCTACCATGACCAATCTGTGCTCAAGAGCATTGCCTTTTGAATTTTGCTGGTTCGTGAGCTGTGACTATTACTGAATAGCAGGCGTCAAGTAAAAGTACAAGCCTGCACCCAGTGGAATAATGTATAGAATGATAACATCAAGATCCTCCTGCTCTGAAGTGATACAGTGAGAATTTAATACAAATTATCTTAATGGTGCTAAGAAATCAAACAAATCAAGATGATGTCACTAACTTGTAGGCCTCTTGACAAGCACTCTTTAACCTTTGTTAGACATCTTATGTTTGCTGTGCATCAGCTTTAAAGATCTGGATAAATGAATTAATTCACCTTTATCCCCTTGAGGAACACTATTGATTTTTATAAAAATGAATTAAACATTCACTATCAATTAAGTTCTGTGCTTGCTTTTTTTTTTTTTTTAAGAGATCCATCTCCTTGCTGAATGATAAGTTTACCTAACAGCAAATGCAATAGAGTATTGTACTGTCCACTTATTGGCATATATATTGGATAAATAAAATCCTATTACATTCCTGTTTATACTATATTGGGATTATACATTATGTTTAGCCCAGTTAAATTACATCACTTAGTTTTACTGTTTTAACATTTTTTACGTTTACTGTTTTAACATTTATAAAATTGGTTATTAGATCTAGGAGATCTTGGAAAAACAAACAAAATATCTCTCAGGCTAGGTGTAGTTTGTATTTTATTATTGCTTCTCCAAGCATATGAGCTTTACTTTCTCCTTAGTGTTTGTGCTGACAAATTATTTCCTATGGATGTTCTGTTACCAAAGTGACTAATTCCTGGTGTCCAGATACTCCTCTTCTTGCTGACATTTTTACCAGAGAATCTTGTTTAAACACTTTTTTCTTTCCTCCTACTCCTTCTCTGATTATACTTCTGCCATCTATTATATTTGATCTGTCCAGTTCTTGTCCTGTTTGACGAAATAGTGATTAGAAGTCTGGATGCAAGATAGAAAAATAAAATCCTTTGAAAGATGAGAGATTAACTTCACACCCAGGGCAGGACAGAGAGCCAATCTTCCCAGAGATGGAAACAAACAGGTGAGACCTACTCCAGAAAAGTTCCACCCATGCGACTCCCCTAGCAGGATATCCAACAACACACAAAACCAATGACACAAATTTGGAATCATTACATGATCAGAGTAATTTCCCATTGGTTGATTATACACTGAAGCGCTATTGGCTTTTACAAATAAATACATTAATTGCTATCACATATAGCACACGCACATGCTGACTTGATCTTGATAATCATTCTCACTCATTTTCTTTCTTTCATCACTGAAGCATTCTAAAGAGTCTGGACCAGATACTCCACTCGTGTTACACTGGTTTTGTGTTGGTCTAGTTCTGTTGATTTAAAACAAGTTAGACCTGTGAAACTGAGTGGAGGATCACATCCTCATTGTACATGAGCTTCTGTGTGGGGAGGTTTGGATATATAACTCAAAGAACTAGGCCTCTGGAAGATTTGTGATTGATTCTAGTCCTCCATAAGAATATGATTTAAGGATCTTTGTGTAAGGGGACTGTTGCCCCCTTACTAACATTCAGTGGGGGTGTTTTGGTTGGCTAGCTCCCAGTACTAAAAGGGGAAGGGTCTATGGGAAATCAGGACCCTGAGACTGATAGTCCCCAGGAACAGTGGGGAGAGACCAATGCTCCAGGTCAGCCTGAATGACAGGGTGGGCAGGCTAATCAGAGAGTCAGGAGGCCAGGGAGGTCCCGTCCTCCATGTGAGCTGGATTTGCCTGAGTCAGAGTGGGACCGAGCTAAGGAGAAAGCAGGGGCCCAAGCTAAGCTGGGGAGCAGAGCTGGGCCAGATCCAGAGGGACCAGAAAAGCAGCCCAGAGAGAGCAGACTCTATGCTGGAAGCAGAGTTGCAGCCCCAATGCCAGAGGCACAGCCCAGAGAGAGCAGACTTGCTCTGGGAGCAGAGCTGCAGCAACCAGAGCCAGAGGGGCCAGAAAAGCAGCCCATGAAGCAGGTCAGTGCTGGGAGCAGAGTCACAGAAGCAGCCTTCAGACAGACCTGTCCTGGGAGCAGAGCTGTAGCAACCAGAGGCAGAGGGGCCAGAGAAGCAGCCCAGGGAGTTGGAGGCAGAGCAGCAGCAGCACTGAGACAGAGTGGTGGAGCTGGGGCTGGAGCAGTCTAGAGCTGGGTGTGGTGAGAGTGAGGGGGACCCTGGGCAGCAGGCCCAGCACAGGGAGACGCCTCAGCCAAGAGGCTCTGCAGGCCAGGCTTGGATCATAACCCTGACAGGGTGCGGGCGACACTGGGAAGAAGGGTCCTACCATTTAGAGCCTGAGAGCGTGTGGCCACCACCAGAGCAAGTGTCCAACCCACAGTATCCCTACAGCACAGCCAGGGCCTGAGACTTACAAGGAACAGACTGTGAACTGCCCAGACATTCCAGAGACACTGTTTGTGATCTTCCCTGCCACAGAGCGGGTTGATGTGTTTCCTTTAACCTTTCCCATTTTTCCTTATTGTTTTTAAAATTAATTTTTGATTAAATAACTTGCATTTGCTTTAAATTGTATGTAATGGTCAGTGGGTCAGAGAAGTGCCCAGTGCAGAGAGAGTACCCCGGAGTGGGGACGCCCTAGCCCCTGTCCTAGGTGACCACAGCAGGGCTGGGGGTCGAGCCCCCCAGGAATCCTGGGCCCAGCCTTGTTGGGGTTACGAGGACTCTGCCAGACAGGAGAGTGGAAGGGGAGTCCTCAAGTGCAGGGAGGCCACTGGGTAAAGGAAGTGGGAGCGAGGACTCAGATCCTTTCGCTAGCCCACTTCACCAGGGTAGTACAGAAGCCAGGAAAGTTCCCCACAATAGCAGGACTATTCCCCCACTTACATAATTGGTGTCACAAACAGGATCCTATCCACAGGGTCCACCTCATTGATTTACTGTTTGAGTTCTAGTAGCACGGTCCGAGCCTGGTCGAGCACCCTACCATAGCTGGAATTAAAGAACTACAAATCCAGTTTGCTAAATTTCAGAGCAGATTGTCAGACCAAGTGGTGTCATTACAACAAGCTAGAACAGAACAGAGAGACGTCTTATCACTGGCTAAGGCAGTAATAGACCAACAGGCAGCAGAAGCTAAGAAACCCCCTACTATTTATGTTCCGCGGGAGCGGAAGGTCACGGAGTTTGATGGCTTCCCGGCTAGACCAGGAGACATTACAATAGAGGAGTGGGTCAAGTCAGTGACGGTGGCTCTGCGTGTGCTAAGAGTACCTGAAGAAGATCATGTGGACTTCATAGAGGAGCACCTCAAGGGCCAGGCCAAGGCCACAGTAAAGTTCATGGCAATGGGAGACAAGAAAGATGTGGAAGAGGTGTTTGAACTCCTCCTGGAAGTGTATGGAGATAAGGTACCTATTGGAACCCGACTAAAGGAGCTCTTTGAGCGAAAGCAGGAGCCCAGTGAAACTATCTGGGCATATGCATATGACCTCCAGGAGAGAATGAGTAAAGTGGAGCGGCGAGACCCTCAACGAGTTCCAGACCCAGATATGGTTCTGAAAGAGCAGTTAGTGCTGGGGCTCCAGGATGATTCCCTTCGCCGCTAAACGAAAAGAAAGTTTAAGGAAGAGCCCAGTAAGAAGTTTCATGAACTCATGCAGGTTGCCATTATGTGGTCAGAAGAAGAGGAAGTTCCTGTGACAGAGACAGCCAAGCCTAACCCCCGTACACGAAGTGTGGGCCTAATGAATGCAGATGCTGGGGAAAAGGCCCTGCCCCAAACATAGTTAACACTGGAAAGTTTAAGTGAGGCTGTCCAAAAACTGGCGGTCCAACAGGAGGAGATGATAAAAGTCATGACTGAGTTAATGAAAGAAAAAAATCCCATTAGTATGTCAAAGTATCCAAGGGCACCGGGGTCCCAAAGAGCCCCACTAAAGGATGAGCTGGGAAGGTACATCTGTTACACTTCTGAAAAACCAGGGCATACTAGCCGGGAATGTCCACTGAGAAGGAGAACAGAGTCCCAGACACTGAAAACTAATGGGGCACCAGGAGTGAGTGGTCCATCTACAGTAGAAGGGCAAGCAGTGGCTCAGAAGTCAGCACCATTACCACCATTATTATTTCAAAAATATTTGAAAGACAAGGAACTGACCGTGCACAGCACACGGTTTGTACATCTAACAGCAGTTAATGGACTGGCAATCCCAGTGGTGGGATACCTCGAAGCAGACAGACTACATGGGCCAGACACTGCCAGGGAAATGCATCTTCATCCTGAAAGACAAAGACTCTCAAGGGAGCCATAGAGTCCCAGGGGTTCTATGGATGAACATCATTAGTGAGCTGAAGGAGCTACCATTGCCAGAAGAAGGAACTAGGAGGATGAACCATCATGGGCACTCTAAGAAGAATGCTGTGCTGAATAGAGTACTGGCTCGGGCACAGAGACAAAACCATTCATTGGGCCCTGCGGGGCAGATTGGAAATGTTAAAGTGGGCAGAAAACAGAAGACTGTTATTCCTCCTCAGAGAGGAAAGATCCTTGACAAACACTGTAGTGTATCAGAAAATACCAAGAGATATTGAGCTATTGTAGAGCCTACATCTGGGGTAAACCTACCTAATGGACTTCAGTCAGCCAATGTACTGACTAGTGCCATCAAAGGAAGAGTACCAGTGCGTCTTCTAAACTCACACATGAAGGCTATGGAGTTGCAGCCTGAGAAGGTGATCCCTCAGGTGAAGGTAACATTTGGGGAGAGGGAAGAACAAGTTACCTCTCCCCAGGAAAGATGTGATGGGAGACTGCCAGTTCCAGTTAAAGTGGCATGCCAAGGGCTGATTCCTGCACAGGTGGCTAACTTAAGGGTGTTGCCAGAGAAGCATCAAGAAGCCTTTTCAAAGGATGAGGTGACCAATTTCGATGACTGGGTCAAAGGTGTCCATGACAGGCCAAAGACAGCCAGTGATGTTGCCTCTGTACAACTAAAGACACAGCCCAAAGTAGGAAAAGGACTTATGATCGCAAGTCCAGTGGGGCTCTCATCAGACCTGGTGACAGTGTATCAGTTCATAGCCATAGACGCCAGAGACGTAATAAAATACAGGACAAATGGGAGCCAAATCCCCACACTGTGGTCACCTACAACAATCCCGAACTGCCAGTGTACGCTATCCAGCCTGAACAAGGAGGTCCTGAGAGAGTAGTACATAGGGACCAGCTAAAGCATTGGACTTTTAGTCTTACCAGGGCTCGTAGGAGGCATAGAGCAGCATTTCCCGAGGAGACTAAAACCAATGGGGTAAACTTAAACCCTAATGGGAATGTCCAGGCCCCTCAAACTCACCCAGTTTTACCTGAGAACAGGGAAATAGAAAATATGAGTAACGAACCACCAGTTTTAAGAAGGTCCCAGAGGGCTAATAAGGGTGTACTTCCTCTTAGACTTAAAGATGATTATGTTACTGGTTCTGTGTAGTGTTTTAATGAATATTGTTATGTATAGTATGAAGAAGTAGATGTGAAATGTTAAATATGTTGTTACTATGGGGCCCGGATGTACTGGTGTGAATATTGTGGCTGTGGCAGAATTTTAGCAAGGGGGAATGTAAGGGGACTGTTGCCCCCTTACTAACATTCAGTGGGGGTGTTTTGGTTGGCTATAGCCAGAAAGTGAACATTTATTAACTTGCAGTCATTCTTGAGTCAGATACAGACTAGAATTTTACTATTTACGAGCAGCCCAGGACAACAACAAAAACATTCCAGACACATGATATTTAGTTACTTACTGCTTGTCAGGCAAGCTGCTGAATTGCACTTAAAAATGTTGGGTACATTGATCAGTGTATCCATCCTGAAGCTGAACATGAAAATTGGCCTCCTGCCTCCCTTTCCTTGAAAATTTCACTAAATGGTAGCAGAAATGAATTATGAGGTCTGCCTAGACTGCTGCTTTGCTAAATTCCTCTTCAGGCTCTGCTCAACCAATACTTCACTTCTGGGAAGGTGCATCCCCACATCTACTTCTAAGGGTGAAGGTTGGCCCTTGCAATAAACTCCCTGTCCTCTGAAAGTCTATGAAGATCATTAACTTCTCCTCCTCTTGACTCCTTTTCTCCTCCATTATCTTCCACTTTTAAGTAGGCAAGAGAAAGCAGCTTGCTTACTGAAAAGGTTCAAAATTTCCCTGCCTGTTTCCCCATTCAGAAGTGGAAAAATGTTCTTTGTATGCCAATGTAATAATAGGCTGCCTTAATCTGAACCACCTCTGTCATAAATAATAAAGGGAAGGGTAAACCCCTTTGAAATCCCTCCTGGCCAGGGGAAAGCTCCTCTCACCTGTAAAGGGTTAAGAAGCTAAAGGTAACCTCGCTGGCACCTGACCAAAATGACCAATGAGGAGACAAGATACTTTCAAAAGCTGGGAGGAGGGAGAGAAACAAAGGGTCTGGGTCTGTCTGTATGCTGGTTTCTGCCAGGGATAGACCAGGAATGGAGCCTTAGAACTTTTAGTAAGTAATCTAGCTAGGTATGTGTTAGATTATGATTTCTTTAAATGGCTGAGAAAAGAACTGTGCTGAATAGAATAACTATTTCTGTCTATGTATCTTTTTTGTAACTTAAGGTTTTGCCTAGAGGGGTTCTCTATGTTTTTGAATCTAATTACCCTGTAAGATATCTACCATCCTGATTTTACAGGGGGGATTTCTTTATTTCTATTTACTTCTATTTTTTATTAAAAGTCTTCTTGTAAAACACTGAATGCTTTTTCATTGTTCTCAGATCCAAGGGTTTGGGTCTGTGGTCACCTATGCAAATTGGTGAGGCTTTTTATCCAACATTTCCCAGGAAAGGGGGGGGTGCAAGTGTTGGGAGGATTGTTCATTGTTCTTCAGATCCAAGGGTCTGGGTCTGTAGTCACCTAGGCAAATTGGTGAGGCTTTTTACCAAACCTTGTCCAGGAAGTGGGGTGCAAGGTTTTGGGAAGTATTTTGGGGGGAAGGACGCATCCAAACAGCTCTTCCCCAGTAACCAGTATTAGTTTGGTGGTGGTAGCGGCCAGTCCAAGGATAATGGGTGTAATATTTTGTACCTTGGGGAAGTTTTGACCTAAGCTGGTAAAGATAAGCTTAGGAGGTTTTTCATGCAGGTCCCCACATCTGTACCCTAGAGTTCAGAGTGGGGGAGGGACCTTGACAACCTCATACCTAATTAGGTGCCCCAGATTGAACCATTGCAATGAGTGAGTGAACCCATTGCTGTGGTGCAGACCTGGGGGGAACAATCTTAAACTCCAACCACTGATGTAAGGGCTATTACTTGACTCAGTAGGAATGTTTTTAAAAAGCCTTCATTTGGGAAGGGGTGTAGTTTGCACAGAAATAGAAATCCACATCCTGCTCCTTGAATTTACAATGCTTTCCCCTCTGCACTTGGGACTTTGTGTGTGTGGGAGAAGTTTCTGAAGCACCTGTATTTGAGCAAGTCCCAGATATACTGTCTTCAGCTACAGCAGGACAGCTCAAGAGATAAAGGGACCATGAAGGAGTAAGAGACCCCACAGGAACTATTTCTCCCAAAATATCTCCCAAGGCTTACGGAATTGGAACTATTGGCCTTTTTGAACAGGTCAAACTGCACACTCCCCTTCTACCCACACACACTGAAGAATAGAGAAATTCCGCAAGTTCAACTGAACAGTTTCCATTGTTCTGTATGGGTTATTTCCATAGAGGAGACTGGGACACTTCATCTTCACTCAGCTTAGTCATTTTGATAGAAACAATAAAATTCTGTGAGTATTTTCTAGCAAACTCATGCAAGTTCTCTTCATGGTACAGGGAAGAATGTCTATATTGTTTTAAGAGTTAACTCTACCATGATTTAGTAGAAATTAGATAATCTAAGGTAGTTTGTATTCTTAAATTCAAGACAGACAGGATTTAGGACATTTGGTTGCTAGAAAAGTATTTTTGGCAATATTCAGTCATTTATATTCAACAGTCTGTACTAGAAAACCCTTGATATCATTTTCTCTTACACAAAAGCCACACTAGAGCACTGAACTGGGACTTGTGATCTACTCCTGACTTGGCCATTGTCTTGCTGGGTGACCTTGAGTAAGTTACTTCCCTTCCTGTATCTCAGTTCCCCCATCTGTAAAATGGGAATAATAATATTTTCCTACTTGTAACATGCTTTGAGATCTACTGATTAGAAGCATTATATAAGCTATTATTTATTATTATAACACAAATTGTTCTTAGGATTCTAGTGCTAAGTCAGCAAAGCATTTAAACATGCTTAATCCATCTGTATTGAGGGAAGCATGTAAGCATGTGCTTAACTTGTACTAAAGTGCTGAGTAAGGATTCTTTTGTGAATCAGCACCCAAAATATGATAAGTGAGTGGAAAATGTTGATTTTCCTTTGTAAATTGAAAGAAGATAATTTGGATACATTCATTCAGACTTTGCCAATGGATGTGAATATAGGTCTGGATTCAACAAATCATTAAGCATGTTCGGACCTTTAAACTTCAGTGCTTTGTTAAACTGGGGTCATAAAGTTTGTATTTACCAAATGTATGGCAAAGCAATTCAACACTATCAAAAACCTTTTCTACAGCAAATGTTAAGGCAGCTGGATCGAATTCTTTTATTGATTTCTAAATTAAAGGCTATGTAATTTATATAGTTCTGTGTTGGTGAGGTTGTGAAACAGAACTGAACTACTCCAGAGGGAGGTCCAAGAGGAATTTTCCTTAAGGGATGCACAATCCCGTCTGGTGTTCTCTGGATGGCAGAGGGACGACTGGGTCAGCACTCTTTTTCTGTGCCTGGTCATCTCTGCTGGCTTGCACAGGAGCAACAGCTCCCCCCACTCACTCTCTGCCCCTGGGGATAAGAATCAGTCAGAGATGGTAGGAAGTAGAAATCCCTACACTGTAGACAGCACATGGACTGCAATTGTGACAGACCCTTGTGAAGAGTAGCTAATGTGTAGAAAGGAGCCTTACAAATTTCATATCCCTCAGGTCAAGCTGAGGCCAAGTCATATTCTGGTTCCAAGGGAAAATCTCTGAAAAAAAAGCAACCCCTCTTCTTTCTAGAGTACACCCAACTTCATGTTGGTGGCCTAATTTTCAGAATGTTGCACTTAATCTGTTACTGAATATTTCAATGAATATAAGAAGGAAGAAAGGAGTGGCATCAAGCTTCAAGGTAAACACTGTTCTTTCTCTATTCATTTTGGCCAATAATGCATTAATAATTTCCTGCATAATGATAATCTGGGTGGAATAATGGTCCTGACTCCACATTCCATTACAATGGTTGTATGCCAGTGTGATGCCTTTGTAGTCAATGTTACAAAGCAGCAGAAGTGGCTTCCAATTCACCCAAACCTTTCAATGCATTCCATTCACTACCAGCATAAAACTGGTACAACAGAGTTGAGAATGTGGTATTTTAAAATAAGTTAGAGCCTAATCCCTAAAAGAAACCTCAATCAGTCCTCCAATAATGCTTTAGATAGTGTCCCCCCCCCCCCCAGTCTATGCACACTTTTCAAGCACTAACTTGAAAATAATGTCTTTTTAATCCTTCACAGAACTCAAAATATATATTGGTCACATTTTCTTTTGGACAAAAGACAGAGGATGGTAAATTGGATCCAGAATGTGAAATACATAGGCTTTTTAGAACATATGAAAACAAATCCGACAGGTGTTTATAAGTACAATTCTGCCCCATTCCCATCACCTTAACTAAAATTGTAACTGCCGCGTGACCTCTATATAAATATCATTAAATTACTGCCCCCTTCATCTTACACAAAATGTTAGAGGGACTAGCTAAACACATTAGCAGCTGTGAAACATATGTGCTATCATATGAGGGTCCCCAAACATAACAAATCAATTTTCAGGACAGTGGATGAATATATTTGAGCCATAAAAAAATTACTAATTAGTGACCCAAGTAAACAAGCCATACTGAATAAAAACAAGCTAATATTAATAACAGACTAACAGCTTGCCCATTACCTGGGGCAACATGCAACTGACTGATGATGTGATCTCTGATGACAGATAAATACAGATCCCTTTTATCCTTCTAAATTCTGTCTACTGAGAAAATTAGCAATTTCATCAGTATCATCAGCTGAGGAGCCACAAAAGCACAGATACTGTTTCTGATTTAGAAGAGGTGAGAGGGGATGATGGATACCATTGATAAAAAGTCCTAAACTGAGGCCAACCATCTATAAGAAGGCCTGGGTGATATAGAAGTACTGATGACTGCTGCTTCCATTTCTGGTTACACAGCTTGGTCTCTATTGCTTTGTTTTCTGCAACAGCAGATGCCTAATTTTTAATAATCCTTCTCAGCCCCCTGCAAATATGAACTTTAAAAAACCAGTTCCATCAAGTCACGCTCTCCCCACCTCAATAACACTTGCAAAACATTATGTTAATATAATAGCAGAGCATTCAAGAGTGAACCTCAAACACCAGCTAACCAGAACAGAAACAAATAGACAACTTTCAACTTCTGTTAACTGATTGTTTGGACTATTGTTCCCCCGCCCCTTCCTGCCACCACCACCACTGATGCCTGCACAAAACTCCTTTTCCTTCCAAGGTCTCCCCAGGGTGGGTAAGTGATACTTATCACAAGGATGGGATTCAAAGTGAATGCAGCAAACTGAAATTGTGCTTTGACCTTCTCTTTCCTGAGCTGTAATATGCTGTTCTCAGTTTTCACCATTAGAAAAAATCAGAACTGGGCAAAATATTTTTCCTTTCATATGAAAATTATTGTGTTTTATGTTTTTCATATTAAAGAACTGCCTCGAGGCCCCGAATAAAGTCTGATTCCTCATTGAGATAAGCACATTGGGCTAGAGTCAAAGGGACTCTTGACATTTGAGGTGCATAAATCCCAGATTTAGACCGCACTGGGATTCACAAATCCCCTGCTCAGATGCCACCTAACCATGTACATGCCTAATATATATATATATATATAAAGGCACTTAGTATCTAAATTTCCACTATTCAAGGTTCTGAGGCCTATGTTTCTGCTTCTCAGCCTCCTTGGTGTTGCCTCACTCTAGGCATCCAGACACCTACACCCTACTGCAATGCACAAACTGGGAGTGACAGGCATTCCTTCATCTAACTCATCTTCAGGGAACACTCTGAGCCTATCTCCAAACAAAACAGTTAGGAGAAAAGGAAGACATCCTCCCTTGCAGATTTTGGCCTGGGTGTTAGCATATTCACTGGAATGTGAGAGATGCCGCCACCCCATTCAAAATTTTCACAGGGATCTGCCACCTCTCAGGTAAGCACCTTAATCGCTGAGCATTGGCTGTTCGGATGTGGGGCTCACTTTGTCTCTTCCACTGAAGCTGTTCCACTATGGATAAACAAAGTCAATGTTTATGGGGGTGGGGGGGAGGGGGAAGACTGGATAGGATTCTAGATTTCCCTCATGCTAGGTGAATAATCTAACCTCCAGAATAAAGAGTCATTCTGATGACTATGCTTCCCCTCTTTTTGGCCTAATGATGCCTTAAGTATTTATCCAAAGTGGAACAGCTTCAACAGGTGAGATTGGGGGGAACCTAGACCCTGTGAGTATCACCTAGCTCAATGGCTAGGGCACTCATTGGAAAGGTGGCTGATCCCAGTTCCAATCCCTTCTCCCCCTCAGGTGGAAGGCGGGGGGAGTTGAATGGGGGGGGGCTGCTATATCCCAGTTTTAGCTCAGACTCAGACATTTGCCATCCAGACCTCCAAATAGCTAGTGACAGTCACAATCACTTCAGTCCTCATGCTCCACCCCCCCCCCACACACACACTACCATCCTCCAACTAAATGTTGTGCAACTCAGCACATCTCTTTCATTTTTAATACTCTCCCCCCCCACACCCCCATGTCCCAGGCTTTTTGGTGACCTTTGTGCAGGCTTTGACTTCATGCATTTCAAGTTTGTTAGCAAATCTTTGCATATTTATTTTTTTGTCTTAAACTTTCCCTTTAAATATCTTAAACTGTAGGGAAAAGTCTCAAGAAAATGCTGTGTATTATAGGATGAAAGGACTCCTGGTAATCACAAAGCCTGAATAAAACAGGAACTTGAAAAGTAACATTCAAAAGATGTTATATATGTCTTTTAAATAATATTCCCATTTTTATGACACTGCATGCAGAACATACAACATTCTTAAAAAAAACCCCAGTCTGTCTGATGATCCACTAGGAAATGCTATTGTATATATCACACACATACATACTATCAATACTTAATTCCTTTGTCCTCACTGTGATCATAATTAGATCTGTGGTACACAGCGTGTATTATGCATGCAGACTAGACAGCTTTAATAAAACGTATTGATGGCAATAAACTTTTCAAACAGTACAGCAATTTCTATTTCAGCAAGGACCTGAATGCAAGTGTGGCAGCCAGAATAAGTTGACTCGGTTGTGCCACTGAGTTATAAAAACAAAAGCAAAATGCAAAATGTAGACTTGATTTATGTTCACAGTAAGGATATATTTTGAATTAATTGTTGGATCAGGTACTCCGTCCATAAGTTATTATAATTATAGTAATTATTACTGTATATCTGGTGGTTGTTTCTTTGGAAAAACGAGGGAGGCTTCCGAATTATATACTGTTTCTCACAAGTAAGGGTTCACAACTAAGGTAAACTTTTCGAAGTGCTTTGGGTCTAGCTCCCCAAAGGGATTTAGACTCCCAAATGCCACAGTAGGCACCTAAATCAAAAACTTAGATCCTCAACCCTCCCCTCATTCCCCCCCTCCGACAGTGGCCACTTAACTCTATAGGTGCCTAAAGTCTCCCCTGCACATAGGTTTTTGTCAGGGGCCATGAGCAAAGCTGTATAAGTCCTGACACCGCTGTGCTGCTCAGAACCTAGCTTTTGCCTAAGTCCCAGTGAGGCAACACCACCTGGCTTAGGCCCTAATCCCAGGACTGGGTTCAGAGTTGTGAATCCTGAGCAGGGATAAGGAGTGCCCCTCTGGCCCCGAGTTCCATTTCTCTCCTCAGAATTCCTGCTGGCTAGCTGAGACAACGCGCCACTCAGCTTGATGGCTATTCTGAATTCCACTCTCAGGTGCCTAACACCTTATGCCTTTATGAGAAGGCTGGGTGATTAACCCAGGGATGTGGATTGCACTAGGGTGCCTAAAGTTAGGGGTGGTAATGCTGAGTCTAAGCCCCCTTCGTGAATCTGATTTAGGCACTTAGGGCTTGTCTACACTTAAAACGCTACATCAGCACAGCTGCATTGCTATAGTGTTTTAAGTGTAGACATTACCTATACCAGTGGGAGGGATTCTTGTCGGCCTAGGTAATCCACCTTGGTAATCCCCAAGACATGGTAGCTAGGTCTATGGAAGAATTCTTCTGTTGACCTAATGCTGCTATCTACACAGCGACTTAGGTTGGTTTAACTGCCCTGCACTGGGGGAGGAGGGAGTGGATTTTTCCACACCCTAACCAACATAGTTACACCAACCTTATATTCTAGTGCAGACCAGGCTTCAGGCTATATTCAGTGGTGAGCTGGAGCCGGTTCGCGTGAACCAGTTGTTAAATTTTGAACCAGTTTTAGAACCGATTGTTAAAAATTGTTATGGCTCCCTGAGTTCCCAGCCGGGGAGGCTCCCCCAGCTCCTCCCCTGCCTTCCCCCCCTCACAGAGCTTCAGCCTGTCGGGCCACCAGCGCCAGCTCTCTGGACTGTTCCTGGGCAGCTCGGCAGCGCCTGCCGCTTTGAGTGGCATGGTCAGGGGGTGAGGCTGCGAGCTCCAGTGGGCCGCCCGGCATCCATACATGTTGCCCTCAGCAGTATGTTAAGTGGGCTGGGCCAGGGCTGGGAGGAGAGGTTGGATAAGGGGCAGGGATCAGTTGGAGGGGGCGGAGGTTCTGGGGGGGCAGTCCAGGGACAGGAAAGGGGTTGGGTAGGTATGGGAGTTCTGGGGTGGGGTCTGTAGGGAAGGGCCCGTGCAACTACTAGGTGGACTAGGCGGCCGCCTAGGGCATCAAATGGTTGGGGGCACCAAAGAGCGATGTCCCCCAATTTGTTTTTAAACAGCAGAGCACAAGGCTGCCTCTGCTCCCCGCCTCCCGAGGGCTGCCCATGGTGTGGCCAGTCCCTCCCCCCAGGGGAGCAGCTGGCGGTGGAGTGGGGAAGGGGAGGGTCTAGCACTAACAGCTGCACCTTGTTCCCTGTGCTGCGGACCTAGCCGAGCTCGCTGCCACCCCCAGGACTCACAGCCACCGTTGAGAGCCCCGGGGGCGGCAGGGAGCCCGGCTCGGCCCAAGGTGTGGGGAAGAAGGCGCATCTGCACTCTGCTCTTCGGGTGGAGAAATTGGGTGTCTACTCCGCCTGCAAGGTACCTAGCTGGGCCGCGGGGAGCCGCAGGGGCTCATGGAGCTCCTGGGAGTGGGCAGGTCCAGTCCCTGGCCTGGGGAACGGTGTACGTGGGAGCAACCCGGGCACCTGGTAACCCCCCACCCAGCCAGCCACGGTCACCTTCACCCTTGCATCAACCTCGGGATCCCCTCCCTGCCTGCAATCTCCCTCCTGCCCACTCTTCCCTTGTGCAAACCCCTCCCTGCCACCTTCACCCCTCTGCAACAACCCCGGGCACATACACCCCCTGCCTGCCAGGCCCTTGCAACAACACCCCCCCCCCCCCGCCCACTTCTCCCTTGTGCCACTCCCTCCCTGCCACTGCACCCCCTGCAACGAGCCCCTTTTGCCTCTGTGCGATCTCTTCCCTGCCACTACACCCCCACCCCCTCCACCTCTTGGCACATCCCTTAAATCAGAACTTTTTACAGGGAACCAGTTGTTAAGATTTTGGCAGCTCATCACTGGCTATACCTGATCACGGCCCTGTCATTCAGGCTACAGGGTTGAGAATTTCAGTGTGCACTAGCATGCATCCACATAGGGGAATTACAGTTCAGCTTGCCAGTGCATGCTGCAGTTCACAGCCCCATAGTATGGCTGTGTAGAAAAGCTTTATGTTTCATTGAAAGCCAAATGGGACGTAGACTCCTAACACCTAAATCACTCGTGAAAATGATTCTTCAGCTTCAAAGTCATTTAGGGACTTCTGAAAATGTAACCCATACGCCATAAATATAGGATCAAATTCTGAAAATGAGACTGCTCATGTGCTTCAAGTAGGCATGTGCTAACTTGCTGAATGAAGGACTTAGGTACTATCATCCAAGGTGCTGAGCACCTCAATTCCAGTAAAAGTAGCAGGTACTTTCCACCACTCAGGAAATACTCAGCATCTCACAGCAGGACATTGCACCCTCATTTAAGAGGATGGAGTTACGGAAGATATGACAGAAGAACATAACCTGAACAATCAGGCTGAACAAGTCCATGAAAAATAAAATCAGTGCATATGATTAGCAACCATGAAGGTGAACGAAACAAGCAGGGTCTTACACATAACTATCACAACATCTGGTATATCTCATTCAGTGCACCAAATGCCCCAACAACAACTATGGGCATGAAGCCAAACAATCACTTCACTCTCAAATGAAAAATGATAAAATAAACACCATATCATCTGTGTGTGAGCACTTTTCACAAAATGATCACTGCATATCTGAACTCTCAGTCCTCATCCTCCAAGGAAATCTGCACAATGCCTTCAGAAGGAGCTTAAATTCATAACTTTGCTAGACACTAAAAGTCTTGGTATTAATTAAGATACTGGATTTATGGTTTATTACAACAATCTGTAACCCACTAACCCCGATTTTCTTTTCTTTCTTGCAGCGGGGGGGGGAGACGCGCTTCTAATGATTGCAGAGATGTTAACTGCACACTTCCCCTGGAATGGTCTCTTACAATGTTAAGTATTTATGCTAAACAATCTGTTCCACTTTGTATTTAGCTGTAACACTCGGAGTACCTTTCCCAGACCTGAAGAAGAGCTCTGTGTAGTTCAAAAACTTCTCTTTTGCCAACAAAAGGGGGCCCAATAAAACATACTACATCACTCACCTTATGTCTCTCAGATCCTGGAACCAACACAGCTACAACACTACAAAGAAAGTAAAAATGAGCTGAAGAGACAAGTTTTACTTGGAGAGAAAAAAAAAGCAATTGAGGAACAGGATAGGGAGAAGGGTTGTGGTCAGCCAATAAAACATATGCCAGATACCCTTTTCCTCTTTCTGAATTACATGAAAGAGGGACTATATGTGTAACAGGACAATAGTATACCCATCTATAGTGACCCATCCACACAGGACAGGGTTTCTCCACAGCTTCCAAACACACACTGCCCTGCCCACTCTCCTTTAACCAGGTATATTTTTCAAAACATAAGCAAAACAAAAACAAACAGTTCCACAGCTCACCCTTCTCAGCCAGGCTTTATTAAATCAACTCTGTTGTCTGTTAGCTCGGTAACCCTCCAAGAACTGTAGCCCCAGGACAACCTTCTGAGCACCTACCCCCTTGTTCCAGGACCTCACCACAGCCTGATCCAATCACTCTACCCCTTCCTTCCCTATGACAGGTCTTTAGAGCCCCACTTATAGTTCTGATCACCTTATCTGACTCTATTTGGGCCCACCTCGTCTAAAACAGGGGAAATGGGCTTGGTCTACTTATAGGGACCAGCTAGTCCATGGCCAGACCCTATACATTTCCCTTTGTTGAGTTCCTCATAAATGGTCTATTCAGAGGGGTTAGCTTTGGAAAGGGAGAGGTTGGAGCTTCCAAACGCCACAGGTTCTAGGGAGGGTCTAATCCCTTAGGAGCCCAGGCCACCTGTGTTTGTACTGTATGTGGGGATGAAAAAACATCAACCACAATTAAACTCTGCAGTATTAACTTCAGCTGCTTTTTCCAGTGTGATTTATGCCCACTTCTGAGGGAAATGTATGGCCAAAAAAGTCTACTTCCTGCCACTTTCCACCCTAAATAGCTTCCTATATCCATTATGTGCTTATTTAGCAGAGCTGGGTATGTGGAACGTCTGAGGCTCTCCCAGGAGGAGAGAATTATGAAGCATTGCTTTGGCACCTCCTTTCCAAAACTTTGTGTCTTATCTACTTGATTAATTAGCTGTTACCACTCAAGAAAGAGATCTTGGAGTCATTATGAATAATTATCTGAAAACATCCACTCAGTATGCAGTGGCAGTCAAAAAAGCAAACAGAATGCTGGGAATCGTTAAGAAAGGGATAGATAATAAGACAGAAAATATCATAGTGCCTCTATATAAATCCATGCTATGCCCACATCTTGAATACTGTGCAAAGATGTGGTCACCCCATCTCAAAAAAGATATATTGGAATTAGAAAAGGTTCAGAAAAGGGCAACAAAAATGTTTAGGGGTATGGAGTGTCTACCATATGAGGAGAGATTAATAAGACTAGGACTTTTCAGCTTGGAAAAAAGACAACTAAGGGGGGATATGATAGAGGTCTATAAAATCATGACTGGTGTGAAGAAAGTATATAAGGAAGTGTTATTTACTCCTTCTCATAATACAAGAACTAGGGGTCACCAAATGAAATTAATAGGCAGCAGGTTTAAAAAAAACAAAAGGAAGTATTTTTTCACACAACGCACAGTCAATGTGTGGAACTCCTTGCCAGAGGATGTTGTGAAGTCCAAGACTATAACAGGGTTAAAAAAAGAACTAGATAAATTCACAGAGGATAGGTCCATCGACAGCTATTAGCCAGGATGGGTAGGGATGGTGTCCCTAGCTTCTGTTCGCCATAAGCTGGGAATGGGCAACAGGGGATGGATCACTTGATCACTACCTGTTATGCTCATTCCCTCTGGGGCACCTGGCATTGGCCAATGTCAGAAGACAGGATACTGGGCTAGATGGATCTTTGGTCTGACCCAGTATGGCCGTTCTTATGATTTTATTTTCTGTCCTCTCCTGCACTCCTCACAAAGTGTTTTGTGGCAATCCTTTATTAAATAGTCAGTTATAATCTACATACGTTCAAAGGTAAAAGCTTCCACTTTTGTTTTTTAATTATCCCTTTTTAGACATTTTGCACTGATGCACTTGTCATGAGTTTGGAAACAACATGAAGTAAGAAAAGGAAAGAAAACTCCCTTTCAAAATTATGTTGAACATGGGTTCGGGGAAAGCCCAAGTCTATGACTATCTCTGTGTATACCTAGAAGATTGTGTCTGCTCCCATCAAATGCAAAACACACCCTGGCCACAAAGATCCATAAAATTGTAACACCCAGACTATTGTAATACGTTTATCTAGGAAGGAAGTCCCCTGCCCAAGGAAGCTCCAACTTGTTCTCAGCCCATTATCCCAATATGCCAATAGCCACAATGTTCTTGTTGACCATTAAGAAAAGGTTTTTAAATCATGGGAGACAGAATCTTTACCAGATCCAGATCAGAAATATGGAATGCACTGGCAGAAGGAATTAAAAAACAACCAACCAACCAAAAGCCTAACCACATTCAGGGCAAAATGCAACAATAAATAACAGGCATCTCACAAATTCATTGAAAAGAAAACACAAACAAACAAAAAATAATAATAATAAAAAAACCTGTTGGTGGTAGGAAAGGAAAAGAGAGAGGGGGAGAGAAAGCATTGTCATCATTTAACAAATGGAAAGCTGTTGGATACTGTGGCTATCAGGTCTGTGCAAGTAACCAGATAGGTTATTACATATGTCCTCATTGTAGTATGTGAGCACTTTCCAGTAGTGCATTGAGCAACATGCATAAGTGTTTTTTGTTCTCTCAAACGCAGAGAAGGGTGCGCAGTGAAGTGTCTTATTTTGATTGGGTGTTTCTGATTTTTTGGGGGTCTCTTTCTTTTTTTTGATAGCGAGGGAAAGTTAGTAAATGCTCTTTTAAATTAATTGTGATACCCCAGAAATATTCCTAGAGCTGTACAACCCTTACTCATGTCAGTGAGTGCTTATTCACACAAGCAGTCCTTCTGACATGAGTAAGGGTGGCATGATCTAGCCCATAATGTTTAATGTCCTTCAAATCTGACCTGGGTGATGTATTATAAACCTACAGAGCTTTCAAGAAATGTCTCATCAGCAGTATCTGGTGCTGAACTAGATATATGTAAAAATTCCAATTGGAAAGCTCTTTGCTGCTGTGTTAAAGATTCTTAAATTCAAATTTAGACTTGAATTTTATTAACACTACCCCTACCACTTTTTCAGCTACACAAAACCCCCTCATGATTCTAAAATACAGCTTTTGCCTGTTGTCATTATTTATAGCATTTTAAATGAGGAGGGAGTCTTAATTCTTTGATTTTCTGCTTTGGCCCTGGTTTACAGCTTGCATCAGTGCTCCAAGCTGCAATGATTATTCCTTTACCTATGAATAGGTGGTTGGAAATTCCTTTTAAGCCAATCAGCATTTCTAGATTGGCCAGAAGAACTGCAGCAGAGCAATGGAACATACTACCTCTCTAGAAATTCACCTCTGTACCTCCACTAAGCTCTGAGATTCTGACACTCTGTGAAAGCATGTTGACAACCTTCTTTAAATGTGCCAAGTATATTAGTAAAAGTAGTGACAAACACACAATATCAAGTTAGATACAATTTTATGATGCCTTTCCTTCATAAGTCCTAGTTCTAAAAGCTTTACCTTCATAAAGAACCATTGCAAAATATCACTGAATAAGATATGGAGATAACTTGGACAACTAAAGCATTAGAATGTATGCATTTATAAGGCACAGCAGATTGTCAAAGGACTAATGTAAATAGGATAGCTGTGAATCTCCATGTTCCCCTGTTCAAAGAACATAGCAGACACTAAAAATTCAGCAAAAAACGCTACCCTCATTTGCTTTGAGACTATGTGTTACAGGTAATTTAATTTGACAATGAGTACTGTATAGTCTCCTTTAAATTTTCTGTGTTATGCTGGGTTATGTTGCTTATGTGGCATCTTGTATACTGATGTGACACAGTATAATGTGATTTAATTCAATATGACAGTTACAGCTAAGAAGGAAACCTACTTTGAATCAGATACTCACCATCAATTTCAACAGTGGGTATCTGATCTGATTGGCTGAGTTTTAGGGGATTGGATATCTGTGAACAGCAGGTTCTTTTGCGTATTTGTGGCAAACTACGAACAGTGATGCCTTTCTTCCTACACATCCTTTGAGGGTGCTCACAGTGAACTCACTGATATTCTCAACATGCCTACTAGCCTGGATAACTGTGGGGTCTAGGAGACAGAAATAATAGATAAACTAACACCAGTAACGAACATCAGACCTCTAGGGTATGATGGAACGCCTCCCTGAGCATTCAGAAACGAGTTGAGAAATAACATTAGCTAACAGTAATAGTCATGGAAAGCTTCATAAACACAAGTAAAACCTCATAATTGTAGAAGCAAACAATTACATTTTCCTGCATATGCAAAGGATCTGGCGAATATAGCGTCACCAACAGCTAACTGTTAAAGACATCAGAACTTTCCTGCCTGTGTAGCATGGAGGTAGCTTGAATAAATTGGGGGAAGTTTTAGTGTGGGTTGTTTTGTTTTGTTTTGTTTTGTTTTGTTTTGGAGGGGTGGAACCACTTTCTGCAACAGCATTTCCTGCAGGTTTTTCTCAGTGACAATTGTTACTGGGTAGGGCTAATCTTCTTTAATTTGCAATCCAATGTGGTAGAGTTCTGTAACCCAGGACTCTATTGAGTAAATAATATCCATTGGCTTCTATTCTATGAAAATCTGCAGAAGTTTCAGAAGACAAATTTTTGACATCATAGCTGGCTGAGCTATTCATCAGCTAAATGTGCAGAGGCACAAGAGACATTTTTAAATCACTTTCTCTATTTCCTGTGGTATTAGTTATGGTGGCATCTGGAGTGAGTGGAGCCATTGGAGGTAGGACAGCAGACAGCTCATTCATTATGCAAAAAGAAAAGGAGTACTTGTGGCACCTTAGAGACTAACCAATTTATTTGAGCATGAGCTTTCGTGAGCTACAGCTCACTTCATCGGATGCATACCGTGGAAACTGCAGCAGACTTTATATACACACAGAGATCATGAAACAATACCTCCTCCCACCCCACTGTCCTGCTGGTAATAGCTTATCTAAAGTGATCATGATCTGATGATCACTTTAGATAAGCTATTACCAGCAGGACAGTGGGGTGGGAGGAGGTATTGTTTCATGGTCTCTGTGTGTATATAAAGTCTGCTGCAGTTTCCACGGTATGCATCCGATGAAGTGAGCTGTAGCTCACGAAAGCTCATGCTCAAATAAATTGGTTAGTCTCTAAGGTGCCACAAGTACTCCTTTTCTTTTTGCGAATACAGACTAACACGGCTGTTACTCTGAAACCTGTCATTCATTATGGTTAACTTTGACTATAGTTTTCCCATCCGGAGCTGTTCTTGGTCCCCTCATTGCCTTAACTAAAAGAATCAAGGTGGTAGATGTGCAAGTGATACTTTTCTTGAATCATGGCCCAATGCCACTCTTTATTTCATTCCAGTCCACTCATTCCTATTGCTAAATATATTTTTTTCTAGAGATGAGCTCAAATCTTAATATTGACCCTGAAAATCCCTAATTTTTGGTTAAGTTCAAATTGCGAAACAGTATGTTCTAAGGGATAGGACTCCCACATTCCTTCCCCTTGTCCCCATCTACCCAAACTTCCCCACACAAAAAATAAAAACCTGTAACACAAACAAATCAACGACCCAAGCCCCTACCACTCACCCCTAACTAAACACCCTACCGCCAACCCCCAGCAACAACCAATCAGTCAATCAAATATTTCTAGCAGAGTTTTTACCCCTAAAAAGAGAGAAGTCCCAGATACTCCATGAATCCCACTAAGGACTTTGCTGGTGCTATTGATTTGCAAGGAAGTTGCTCAGATACTCTGGTAGTGGGTTGCAGTATAAAAGGACTGGGAATAGGACTGGAGTTCTATTTCCAGCTCTACCTCTGATCCACTGCGGGACCCTGGACAGGTCACTTCCCTTCTCTGCACTCAAGTGTGCCCATCTGTAAAACATAAAATGATAGTTAGCCTCTGTAAAACTCTCCTAGAGCCATACAGTTGCTAAGTGTTATCTGAATCCAAACTTTGTAGCTCAAGTCTATCTGTTTCCCTCCTCCGTCTCTGTCTCTCTCACTCACTCTTTTCAAAGAATTTAGGGAAATAAGACAGGAAAGCTCTTCAAACTTTAATTATAATGGCACTGGTGAAATCACCCAGGAGAAAAGTAAAAGTGAACTGTGCTGTTATTGTTCTGGACTTGCATTCTCCTTCCTGTTTCCCTCCCCCCTGATTAGTTCCACTCTCTGATAATAAAATAATTGAATCTCCAAATACAAAGCTATAAATATTGGCAGCTTTCAGGCTTACTTCCTATGCAGAGCCATGATGGGTGGGTTGAAGATCAGCAAGTTCACAGGCTTTAGGATGCAATCCTAGAGGGGCTTGATTGCCAGAGTTCATGTCTCTGACAAAGAAGTCAATGCAGCTATCATATTTTTCTCTTCAGTTACAGATCCCTCACACACTGCTCTCACATTACCCTTAATATCCCTCTCCCTCATGGCTCCCTGCTTGAGCTTCCCCAGTTACTGTTTACATGGCCTCAGGCTTTCCTTTTATATTACTGGTTCATTGATCCCACCACAAAGGGTCATGTCCTTGGGGGGAATTTTTTCTCTTTTTTTAAATCCTTTTGAGTTTAGGCCTTTGAGAGCAAAACATGATTCTAACAGACCAAGGGAAGTTTGCAAGCCTAACTCCCCGCTCCCCCTTCCCCAATAGACACTAAGGAGCTTGTCTGTTGTATGTGACTTCCTGCCACACAGCTCTTTGCAATTCTACTTTGCAAACTTTGTTAATTAATAATCATAAAAATATCTGGGGAATAGTGAAAAGGAAAAAAAATCTCTGTGGATTTAGAATTGCTATTGTATTTGTGTGGCACATGGCAATTACACTTTGCTTTCATATTCTAATAGGAATGAAAGCATGGTAATACTTTATCTGCTATCCATATTACAGTATTACAAAAAACCAGAAACCTTGATTTACACAGCCAAAAGCTTTTAAAAATCAATACAGCCCAGTAAATTCCCTTTGTCTATCATATTAAATATATAATTTGTGGTGATGCACAAATTCTTTTTGGTTTAATCCAACCTTTTTGAATTTAGAAGCTCAGAAGAAAATGTATTTGAGCTCAACATTGTAAGTCAAAAGCTTGTCCACATTAACATAAGGAATATAAATACAAATGCTGCAGGATTTGTATTAAACATTTTTAAAAAACCCATACTGCTATTCAGCTGCAAAGAATAGAGGTACTGTACCTGCCAGACACTTGGTATTGAAGAGATGCATCTCAAATCATGTCACAGGCTTATGTTTGGACAGCAGAGTCAGGAAAGATTACAGACCCACTGGAGATTACAGACATGTCAGCTTTGTTCTATTCAATCTCACATCAACCTCATAAACAGCAAGAAAATGAGGTTCATATTTGCAAATTGTTAGTATCCTACATGTTAATTTAAAAATATCCAACAGTGGTTTTCTTAACTAATATTCTGAAGTGTCCTGATAATACAGCCTGAATCCATTCCCTCTGTACCTCTCTTGAGGCATCAGGGGCAACATTAACCTGGAGATCCTATCCCAGCCCTCCATCAGCACCCAATCTTTGGGCAGGTTTTGGGGGCAAGAACTGTGTGTGCAGACTACAGTGTGCTTCAGCAATTGCTATCTGGTATTTGCTCCTTTGCCGACTGCAGCCAGCTGACAAAGGGTGTTGGATCATAGGGGTTGATATAACCTATGCCAGGGAAATGGATGGCATATGCTATTACAGAAAAGTATTGAGTCATCAACTGGTTCTCTAACGTACCTCCCCATTCCCAGTACCAAATAGATCTCATTGCTGGGCAGAACCTGGACCATTATATTCATTTTAAAAATTACATTTGTATTGTCATGCGATAATGTGACAGGTGCAAATGATCACAATATATGTTGTCAAGGAACTTACAAAAATAAGGCAAATATTTAAGAAAACACAAAGCAACACTCTTAATTTGTTGCTCAACTAAAACTCCCATTGAATCTTGCGTAAGACTGTAAGAGTTGGCCTATAGTATTTTAGCAGTGCTTATTCACGTGTCATAGTTTTTCTGTGTTTCCTTCACCATAAGGGCTGGATAATTATTAGTTCTGGCCAAATAGAATGAATGAATTTGCCTCTCTCTATATATATACAAGGGACCCCAGCCTCTAGGCGCTACGTCAATACACATAACATAATAATTTCGAGCTTGCTGTTCTAAATCTCAAAAATGATTCTCTGAATCTTAAAAAAAGTTTGAATTAATTTAGAAAAGCTTTTTGATATTTTTACTATTTTAGTCCAAATGGTGACAGAATCTTTGAGCTCTTGCTGATGTCTCTGAGGCAATGTCAAGTTATTTCACAAGTATCCACCATATATATGGTGTTGCACTGAATGTAATGACAAAATGTTCGCATTTTTCTGTAGCTTGTTTAGAACATATTGCAAAAACTCAGTCAGGGATTGGTGAAGCCTGAGCTAGGGCTTTCTTAAGGAGACCAAGAAAGACTAATTTGTGGGCACATTTTATTTCATGATGGACATGATGGCTAAAGTTTCGTACTTTTCAAGCAGCATTTCTCTTGATATCTTCCAGTGACTGGGAAAGAATTTCAGGGGAAAGGACATGCCAGTTAAACTGGGTGCCACACTTCCATAAAAAAAAAAAAAAATCAGAGAATATGGAGCTTAATTTTGATTGTAATTCAGAATGTTCTGAAGCAGTTCAGCAGCACACTTTTATTTACAATGGAACCCTAAGCCTTCACCTATTCCTATATAAAGAATATGTTGAATGTCCTTTTTGTCCATTTGATGGGTTGGCAACCCCGCTGCATATTACTCTGTGGAAGACAATCGATACAAAGTGGCCTCTAGTCTTGCCTTCTCATGGTCAATAGAGCAGAGACATGCATTTTAATGACAGGTTCCACGGCATGCATCCGATGAAGTGAGCTGTAGCTCACGAAAGCTCATGCTCCAATAAATTGGTTCGTCTCTAAGGTGCCACAAGTCCTCCTTTTCTTTTTGCATTTTAATAGAAGTGTTATAGCTGCTCATTGAATGAGTCCTTTCTATCAATGGCTCCCAAGTTATTAAAACTATAAAATAAAACTTCTCAAGGAGATGCCTTGAATTTCAAATATTCTCCTTTAACCAACACTGCTGAAAAATAAAATCAAATAAAAAATAAAATATAACGCAAGAGTAAGCAAAGTCCCTTGGATAGTTCACCAGGCAACTTATTTGAATGGCATATATTAAAATGTTCTTTAAATCTGCAAAAAGTCATTAAAAACAAAGTCATAAGTTCGCCAGTATTGCCAGTCTATCCATTCTGAACATATTAACTTCCTTCTTTTTATTTTAGAATGATTTCAGGATTTCCATCCTACAGTCACACTTTTTAATATTCTCAGATCAGGAACAGCAACTCTCTAACTAAGGTGAATTAAACACAGTAAGAATTGTATATTGCTCTTACCAGCATAGGTCAGACCAGCAACTCAGCAATTTTCTGCCTCTTCCACTTTTAATACACGGTGTGTTCTGGAGATGTGAGGGGAATAAACCTCTGTGGTTTGCAGCTCTATCCCTCAGTAATTTTAAGCACGCAATCTTAGCAGACATCACATCATCAAATAAACAGCATGCATGCCATCTATAAATTAGATTAACACCAGCACAAAACACAGATTGCAATCTCCATGTTAAGGATGTTTGTCTGCTGCATCCCACTTTGGAATGTTACACGTTAAGTAGAAGTGTGAACCCTATAGGACAAATTTGCAAAGGAGGTCAGCTGACTTTGGTTTGGTTTGCATACCTTTTTTTCTTGCTTGATTTCCTTCAGCCTGTCCCAAAAATTTATTCAGAAGAAAAATAGTTTCATTTAAAACTCAGTGGTTTATCAGAAAGGTTCAACTCAGTGGTTTATCAGAAGGTTCATGAATTTTGGTACTTTTCAGTGAATCTGGGCTGAGACTAAAGTTTGTAAAAAAAACTGAACATTTTTAGATTTCATTGTGAAACTATAGAAGTGGGTGCGGATTCCACATATACTAGAAAAATGGAAAAGTTTCCATGGTGGGGATTGAATCTGGTCAGAAGTTGAAATGGTAGAAGTAGTGCCAGTCTCCATAGATATACAATATATGGATTGGCATGCCAGAACTTTTTGAATAAATCCCCATAATTACACTCAAGTACACATAATCAAGCATAAGAACGCTCATTTGCACACTAGAACCCGTATTTGCATGAATTAAAATTCTTTCTCAAATATTTGTACAGAGAGAAACCAGGATCCTAAATGTTTGCAAAACAAAAAAACAAACCATGGATTAATAGAATTTCAAGTGGGATTTAGTGAACATGGTTACAAGCACATTCTCCCAGTATATGTCCTTTACATACAACACTTTGACTCTAGCAGTGGGGAGATTAGAAAAATAGACACAAGGTAAGAACGTTTATTGACATTAGGATGCCTGCAGTGTCAATGAATGTGATCACTTGCAACAACATATTTGTGCCCACTAATTTCAAATTATTTTTTTATGGGAAAGATCTCTTGCAGACAAACCAGTATGTTTTGTGTTTCTCAGGAAGTCCTCCTAAGCATATATTTGGTTTTCATTTATTTCCTCTTAATATAGGAATAACAACTGTCACAAGGGATCGGTCTGTCCATCAGACATCACCCCTATTTGCCCGGGGTGGAGTTGATACACCCCATCACATAGTCATTAAGATTCTATGCTGAGTCCTCGTTAGTCTCTGCAGTTGGCCTTTCCTCCTCAGCGTAGTCTGAAGGCTCAACGATTCCTCTGCAGGAGCCCGCAGTACATGTCCTTCCTTTTCCTCAGCCAGCCCCCACTAAGCTGAGCTGCCTCCTTTTATCTGTCCCCTCCACCTGGAGCAGGCAGGGGTGAGGGGGCATGGTCTCCTGGGCCCACAGTGATTGGTCAGCCTCTGTTAGCCCAGTGCAGGGTTGATACACCCCATTACACCAATTCATGCATGGGAAAATTTCCACCTTAACAAAGTTAGAGTGAGTATAGATATGTATCATTTTTTTTTCAATAAGATGGGCTAAATTTTTTCCTACATCTGTGAAAACAGCATTAGGTATAATTACCAGATGGGATTCTGGAAAGCATCTACGTTTGCTAGGGAGCACAAATCTTATTATGGGACTCGTGCTTCTGTGTCACTGAGACACTTGAAAAACCCCACCTTTGCATCCCTACTACATCCCTAATTACAGGCTTAGCTGCCAGAAATATTCCAGATGATCCTGTTCTAAGGTGACTTGTCTTTCTAGATCCAGAGGTAACTTCTTATATTGTGTTGATTTTGTGATTGTTCTGTTACTAGTGAATAAACTAGGGGAAGAAGGAAGACTATTTATCTATATATCTGTCCCCCATTGCCAGAGGATCTAAGTACCTCAACATTAATTACAATAGAAATAGTAATAACAATTCATCATTTAATTCTGTCTTAGCAGGAGAAATAGCTTGATTGGTTTATTGGGTTTCTCATTTATTTCGTTCATTTATTCATATATTGCTTTATATTTATATTTGCATTTGTGAAATGCAGGTGAGCTGTGTGCCTATGTGTGCCTCACATCTTCTTGTCAACTGTCTAAATGGGCCATCTTGATGATGACTACAAAAGTTTTTTTTCTCCTGCTGATAATAGCACATCTTAACTAATTAGCCTCTCACAGTTTGTATGGTAACTTCCAACTTATCTGTATGTGTATATATATCTTACTATATGTTCCATTTTTTGCATCTAGGGGTGACAGTGGACGAGAAGCTGGATATGAGTCAGCAGTGTGCCCTTGTTGCCAAGAAGGCCAATGGCATTTTGGGATGTATAAGTAGGGGCATAGCAAGCAGATCGAGGGACGTGATCGTTCCCCTCTATTCGACATTGGTGAGGCCTCATCTGGAGTACTGTGTCCAGTTTTGGGCCCCACACTACAAGAAGGATGTGGATAAATTGGAGAGAGTCCAGCGAAGGGCAACAAAAATGATTAGGGGTCTGGAACACATGACTTATGAGGAGAGGCTGAGGCAGCTGGGATTGTTTAGTCTGCAGAAGAGAAGAATGAGGGGGGATTTGATAGCTGCTTTCAACTACCTGAAAGGGGGTTCCAAAGAGGATGGCTCTAGACTGTTCTCAATGGTAGCAGATGACAGAACGAGGAGTAATGGTCTCAAGTTGCAGTGGGGAAGGTTTAGACTGGATATTCGGAACAACTTTTTCACTAAGAGGGTGGTGAAACACTGGAATGCGTTACCTAGGGAGGTGGTAGAATCTCCTTCCTTAGAGGTTTTTAAGGTCAGGCTTGATAAAGCCCTGGCTGGGATGATTTAACTGGGAATTGGTCCTGCTTCGAGCAGGGGGTTGGATTAGATGACCTTCTGGGGTCCCTTCCAACCCTGATATTCTATGATTCTATGATCTGATGAAGTGGGCTGTAGTCCATGAAAGCTTATGCTCAAATAAATTTGTTAGTCTCTAAGGTGCCACAAGTACTCCTGTTCTTTATGTGAAGAAATTACTGAAAGAGAGTTCACTTGAAGCCATGAGATCTGTGACCATGTTTATATTTTGTGAGAGTAAGATCCACACACCTAGCTCCAACTCTTGTGGAAATTTTGGCTTCTAGGCTTCTGAGTCTTTCCCAATTGGTATTAAAATGGAGTGTCCACCCTGGGCTCATATGAGACTTGGAAAGACAGAGACAAACAGACAGACAGGGAAATCAGCCAAAAGTCTTCTTTGCCTTGGGTAGGCTGCCTGGGAGGGATATGAAAGCACAAATATGTAAGAACTTAAATATATTAACAAAAATGTTATGGTTCAGATTATGAATCCTTGACCCACATTGGACAGTGGGACTACTCATATAAGTAACTGTCCACCATTGTAATTAAGGAATACACAGTCTGGGCCAGTGTTACTGAGCCAGACTTTTAAAATGCCACATTAAGCGCTAACTTGGTCCTTGAGTAGTCCAACTGATTTCAGTATAAGGCTATTAGAATCTGGCCCAGCATGAAGATGCTGAATTGGTATGTGCAAGTGGAAATTGCTAACAAATTCATTATTTTCATAAATCCAAAAATCTAATAATTTCACGGCCATAAAAAAGTAAAACTCAGTAAGTGATATCTGTTCTCTATTTCTTTATTTTCTATCTTGCGAAATTCATCATTACTCTATTTACATTATTATTTCCTGATATTTGCATGAATTTTTGGACCACAATTATACACATAAAAATTATATTGCTAGTTGAATCAAATTTGCAGACCTCTACACATTATGCATCATATTTTGTGGCATTTAGATGAAGAATCAAATTGTTCACTCAGTTCAGTGAACAAAAGGAATGCATAAGATTGTCTAGAATCCCAGCAAGTATACATCATATTTTTGAGACATATTATCTGCTTCAGCAATTGTTGTCATTCTGCTTAGTTTTTCACTCAGTGTTGTCAGCTGCTGAGAAACGAGGATTAAGCTATCTAAACTACAAAGCAGGAAAAAAAAATAATTAAAGCTGTCTTACACTAAACTTCCCATGTAGTCTTTAATTTGTGAAATGGTAAATATTAGCCTTTTCCTTGATCTCTACCATCAAGGATTTCCCAGTGGAGAAAGTTCTGCTCTAGGTTTTTGCTGTTAAACCTCTTCTAATGCCAAGCAAGCTGGAAAATCTTACCACTTTATGAGAATTCTTTAGGGTTTTTTAATGTATACACACTTCATTGATTATTAGTTTTCTGATTAATCTTATTAAAGTCTGGAATTCTGCATAGGAAATATTATGCTTACTGAGGGAAAAGTGGTTGTGTAACTGTGGGCTGTACCTTTAAAGAAAGAAAAAAAGAACACTTGTCTTATAACAGCTATCATGAAATCGCTGGTGAACTGCTGATGATTTCTCAAAGAATAGATAGTGCCATTACATTTACGGATCAATACTACCTTTACAGTTAGGGCTGACAGTCTTCAGTAAGGGCCCAATCATAATCAGAAATTGCTCAGCACTTCTTGTACAGGGCTATATGCCACCAGTTCCTACTTAATCAATAGATTTTCCCATTTAAGGCCCTGATTCATCAAAGTTATGCCTTGTACACATGAGCAGTCCCATTGACTTCAGTGGGACTACTAATATACTGATATTTAAAGATGTGTTTCAAAGATTTCCTGAATCAGGGCATAGAACAGTATTTCACCAGATCAAGCTCTGAGTGCCCACTTTTCGCAGTAGGAGGGGAAATAAACAAGGGAAAATAGTTTTACTTTGTGTAATAACACATCCACTCCCAGTCTTTATTCAAGCCTAAGTTAATTGCATCTAGTTTGCAAATTAATTCCAATTCAGCAGTCTCTCGTTGGAGTCTGTTTTTGAAGTTTTTTTGTTGAAGAATTGTCACTTTTAGGTTTGTAATCGAGTGACCAAAGAGATTGAAGTGTTCTCCAACTGGTTGACAGAGCCAGAAGAGTACCCAGAAGTAACCTACAACAGGACAGGCCCAACAAAGAAAATAACAGAATGCCACTAGCCATCACCTTCAGCCCCCAACTAAAACCTGTCCAACACATTATCAAGGATCTACAACCTATCCTGAAGGATGACCCATCACTCTCACAGATCTTGGGAGACAGGCCAGTCCTTGCTTACAGACAGCCCCCCAACATGAAGCAATTACTCACCAGCAACCACACACCACACAACAGAACCACTGACCCAGGAATCTATCCTTGCAACAAAGCTCGTTACCAACTGTGTCCACATATCTATTCAGGGGACACCATCATAGGGCCTAATCACATCAGCCATACTATCAGAGGCTCGTTCACCTCCACATCTACCAATGTGATATATGCCATCATGTGCCAGCAATGCCCCTCTGCCATGTACATTGGCCAAACTGGACAGTCTCTACGTAAAAGGATAAATGGACAGAAATCAGATGTCAAGAATTACAGTATTCAAAAACCAGTCGGAGAACACTTCAATCTCTTTGATCAGTCGATTACAGACCTAAAAGTGGCAATTCTTCAACAAAAAAAAACTTCAAAAACAGGCTGTAACAAGATACTGCTGAATTGGAATTAATTTGCAGACTGGATACAATTAACTTAGGCTTGAATAAAGACTGGGAGTGGATGTGTCATTACACAAAGTAAAACTATTTCCCCTTGTTTATTTCCCCTCCCACTGTCCTTGTCAATAGCTGGAAATGGCTCACCTTGATTATCACTACAAAAGGTTGCTCCCACCCCCACCCCCGCTCTTCTGCTGGTAATAGCTCACCTTTCCTGATGACTCTTGTTACAGCGTGTATGGTAACAGCCATTGTTTCATGTTCTCTGTGTATATGAAACCCCCACTATATTTTCCAATGTATGCATCCGATGAAGTGAGCTGTAGTTCACGAAATCTTATGCTCAAATAAATTTGTTAGTCTCTAAGGTGCCACAAGTACTCCTTTTCTTTTTGCAGATACAGACTAACATGGCTGCTACTCTGAAACCTGTTAAAATGTTCCTAATTTGCATTGATGAAATCCTGGTTGAAGAGGACTTTGTTAACTAGCAACCTTTCAGTTCATGCCGAGAGTGGCCACATGAAAGAGTTATAGTGAAGCACTTTGGTGAGCACTGCTATTCGTACCCCCAAAGTCCAGATTGCGGGGGAGCAGAGACATAGCCTAAGAGAAGATGGAGAGAAATTATTTCAGGAAGTTTCACTATGTAGTAATGGGTTTCAGAGTAGCAGCCATGTTAGTCTGTATCCGCAAAAAGAAAAAGAGGACGTGTGGCACCTTAGAGACTAACAAATTTATTTGAGCATAAGCTTTCGTGAGCTAATGCTCAAATAAATTTGTTAGTCTCTAATGTGCCACAAGTACTCGTTTTCTTTTTATGTAGTAGTAGGATTTTATGTTTGTATTTTGTATAATTTAGAATGAAGGATAAAGAATAATGAGATAATAATGCAACATGTATTAAATGTATTGATGTATGATTTGACCATATCCTGCTAGCCACCCTTTTTGAATAGCAGAAAGGAATGGCCTGATACACCATTGGTAGAGATGCATGAGCTAGAATTTAGTTTTTGTTTTTGTGGGGTTTTTTTTGGTCTGGATTGATTTCAAGGCAGTAACAGACCTTTTAGGGTCACCAATTTGTTGTAGGTTTATCATCTATGATTTTAAAATAAGTAAAAGAATGCCATGATTGTTTTCTTTTGCATTGCAACTTGATGTTCCTGTTCAAAATATTCTGTGTAAATTAATTCTGTTTCGTGTGTGAATGAGGAATGTGTGTGTTAAGAAGAGATAAGTGTGAAGGCCATCGCTGAACCAGATGGTCTAGAGAGGAACTGGAGACAGACCCAAGGGCACCAGGAGGCTGCAACATGCCTCTATTGAAATGTCAGAGGAGGGCTGATTGATGACTCTAAAGATGGGACAGGCACCTATCAATGGGGACAAGATAGCTGTGATCAGAACCAGCATGGGGTAACTCCCTGAGGAACTTGATGAAAGAACAAGATAAAGGATGAGGACAATTTAAGAAAACAAGCACTCATCAAACAACAATTGATTACAGCATGACAGTGCAAAACTCATTGGTCCCAATGAAGGAAAATCACTATATAAACAGGATGCCTTGCCATGACACTTTGGGTTCATCCTGCCAAGACTTCCCCAGAGCATCGTGTTGTGACCAATAGAACCCCGCTCCTCCCTACCTAGTGATCAGCCTAGGTGGCCACTAGATTGATTCAGACTCTGGACCGATAACTATAACATTGCCTGGCTGGACAATGTGTGTGCGTGTGTGTGTGTGTGTGTGTGATGTGATTGAATTCATATGCTAATTGTTGTATCTTCAATAAATGTGGTATATTTCCTTTTCCCCTGAAAAAAGATCCTGTGTGCTTCTTATAAACATAACAACTATGCCTAAATATGCCACATTCTTAAATGTGTCTGACACTCTCAAAAGCAGATATGTGGATATTTTCTGATTTTAAATAATTTTGTAGAACTTTTAAAGTAAGGAAATGAACCTGCCACTGTCCCAGTTGTATTCGTGTCGAAGATATAGACAAGAAATATTTCTACAGTGACAAGCTCCTTCTTTGGGGAACAGACTCACCAGTTAGGTTGCAACTTATCAGATAAAGTAATGCGTGTATCCATACCTTTTAACATTAGAAGCTCCCCTGTTAACTCTCCCTCTCACACACTTGCATCTTCTCACTGTGAAAGCAGTGTACATGCAGCAGTCGAAGGGAAGCTACAGTAATATGAAATCCATGTTATTCTTCCTAATGGTTATCACATTAACATCTCTACCTAAAGGATTTCTGATGCTTTCTTCCTTTTCTCTTTCCTAATCTAAGGGCCAAACTGCTGCTTTATTATCCTGTGAAAATACAAGGAAAAGATGAAGTGAGAAACCTAATTGGTGGCAAAAACCAATATAAGGGCAGTGTTTCTTTGCTTGTCAAAAACAAGCAAAAATATAAACAAAATGATTTCACTTCAGGACACAGATCAAGGAAGAAAATAACTTTTTTTTCCTCATGATACTGAAACTGAACATTCCAGGTAAGTGTTGAGGTTGAAACTTGTCTCCAATGGGATTGTTTCCAAACCTGAATTTCTCTTCCCTTGATGAACCACTGCCTGGTTGGCATATCAGCTTGCTCACTTTTATCAGGAATGAAGCATATTTTGCTCCACGTGGCTGTAAATTGCTATCTGATTAGAAAGATTTAACATATGCAAAAAATAGTTAAGAGAAATAACTTCATAGCCCTCTTCTGCACTTGTATATGACTTTTTATCTGGATACTTTAGAGTGCTCCATAAAGGTAGCTAAACAGCTTTATCTCTATTTCACAGATAGAGAAATTGAGGTAAAGAGAGATTAAGGCCCTGATACAGCAATATTAGCATTAAGCATATGGTAAAGTCCACACCTATTCAGTACAGCCTTTAAAAACTTGTTTAAGTTCCACTGAAGTCAGTGGGACTTAAGTATGTATTTAAATTAAGCATGTGCTGTACTGAAGCATGTGCTGAATTAGGGACTAGGGGCTAGATTTGCAAAGGTATTTAGTTGTCTAAATATGTGTATAAGCACCTAAATCCCAGTTTTAGGGTCCATTGTGGTCCACAAAACTCCAGCTGAACTGTTTAAGCACCTAAACTCACTCTACACTTACATTTTCAGGGTAAAATTCCCTCAGTTTATGCTTCTGGGCTTGTGCTCTGCTGTCTCATTCTAGGTGTCCAGATGCCTATTTCCCACATAAGCTCTTCTTTCCCACATAAGCCCCATATGCTTGAAAGGGTAGGTGTGTGCCTGCTTATCACAGATGTCAGACCCAATCCGGTAGGGATGTGCAGAGGCCACTTGCCCGCTCAGATCCCATTCAAAATCTAGCAGCAGCAGCTGATGTCATCATATAACTTTTAGCCCAGTGGTTAGAACACTCATCTGGGATCTGGGAGGCCCCAATTCCATTTCCTCCTCTACCAAAGGTGGAGAAAAGATTTGAAGTGGGACTCCCAAATCTCAGGAGATGCTCTAACCACTGGGCTAAGGGATGTTCTGATGCTGGGCTCCCTCAATCTCTTCTGAGGGAGTTGTTCCACTGTGTATAAATAATTAAAGTGTCACTGGAGCAGTGAGACTGGAGTCTGGGTCTCCAACCACACAGATGGGTGCCCTAATCAGCAGGCTACAGAATCATTCTCTCTTTCTATCTCTTTCCCTCTCTTTCGTCTGATGATGCTTTAATTATTTATACACAGTGGAAGAGCTTCAACAGAAGAGACTGAGGGATCTCCCACATAGGCCATCACACAGTGGTTAGAACACTCTCCTGTGGAGTGGGAGACCCCTCTTCAAATCCTTTCTCCTCCTCCAACAAAGGGGGGAACTGAAAATGGGTCTCCCACATCCTATGCTAGCTCCTGGCCATTGATCTAAAATATATAAGGTCATCTCCTCCTCTAGCTGATTTGTCTGACGCTTGGGTGCCTGCCTAAGTCATTCTCACAACAAACACCTTATGCGCCCATGCCTCCTGACTCCAGCAAAGGGGTCCTAGTTGTGCATTCCACTCCTCCCTGCAGCCTGGACTTAGGCACCTAGCTCTGTGAGAGGGGTACGGCTTAGCACACCCCCTTTTCATTAGCATCTCCCATTGGCTAGCTCAGGAAGATCCCCACCAAGTGTCCTAGTTCTAAGATGCCTGTCTCTCTCCATTATTTGTATAGGGAGATTAGGCTCCTAATTCAACTTTATAGATTTTCAGTGTTGTTCCTGTGATTTTGTAGGCATCTAGAAGTGAGGCATTGAGATGCTCAGCATCACATCACCTAAATCCCTTTCCCATGGTGACACAATAAGTGAGAGGTAGATCAGAAAATAGAAACCATAGCTGAAATTCTGGCTCTTTGAAATCAATAGCAAAACTCTGAGCTTGCAATATTTTGGGTGGCTGTCAGACCTAACAGTGAGCCCTTTTGCTTTGAAGTCTCCAGTGGAATCTGATTTGGACCATTTAGTGAACACTGAGTCTTGTCACTGGTTTCACACAGTGAGTGGGCTACACCTATTGTACCAGTTGTGATGGGTTCCCCCTGGGGTGCTACTTGGACCTGGGGTACCACTGAGCTCATCTGTCCCACCAGCCTGGGCTCCCTTCACACTTTATTGCTGAGGCAAGCCATCCAAGCCCTCAGGCTTCAGACTGCACTTTACCAGCATACACACATGTAGGGACACACCCAGCTGTTGTAATATGCAAACAGGCTTTCTGAATAGACCCTGAATGGGAAGGATTCAGCTAAGGAACTGCCCAGATACCAAGTGCACACCCAACTCTGGAGTGCAAACCCAAAATTGTATCATCTTGTGCTGCACAGAGGACCTATGCTGTATAAGCTCGTTGAAATCCACCCCATCCCTCAATGTGGAGGAAGATATGCATGGCTTTTTGCCCCCCTCCTTCCCCCCAGTTCCCCATTATGAATTTCACAAACTAGTTTTAGAGAAAATAAAAACAAGTTTATGAACGGCAAAAGGTAGATTTTAAGTGATTATAGGGGATAGCAAACAGATCAAAGCAGATGACCTGGAAAATGAAAATTAAGAGGTAGCAGGTTTAAAACAAACAAAAGGAAGTATTTTTTTCACACAACACACAGTCAACCTGTGGAACTCTTTGCCAGAGGATGTTGTGAAGTCCAAGACTATAACAGGGTTCAAAAAAAGAACTAGATAAACTCATGGAGGATAGGTCCATCCATGGCTATTAGTCTGGATGGACAAGGATGCTGTCCCTAGCCTCTGTTTGCCAGAAGCTGGGAATAGGTGATAGGGGATGGATCACAAGATGATTACCTGAATGCTTTTTTCATTGTTCTTAAGATCCAAGGGTTTGGGTCTGTGGTCACCTATGTAAATTGGTGAGGATTTTTATCAAACCTTCCCTAGGAAAAGGGGTGTAAGATTTGGGAGGATTTTGGGGGAAAGACGTTTCCAAACGGACTCGTTCCCAGTAACCGGTGTTAGACATTTGGTGGTGGCAGCAAAAGTCCAAGGGCAAAAGGTAAAATAGTTTGTACCTTGGGGAAGTTTTAACCTAAGCTGGTAAAAGTAAGCTTAGGAGGTTTTCATGCAGGTCCCCACCTTTGTACCCTAGAGTTCAGAGTGGGGAAGGACCCTTGGCATAGATATTTTACCTTATTGACAGATCATTGGCCTTTACTTTCAGGTTTTGGATGGAAACATGAATTTCCCTTATTGATTGCTGCTCAAATGCAGCTGTGGCCATTGCTACTTTCAGGTCATTCCTATGCTAGTCAATTCTGTAAAGGGACTTCGCGTGGCAGTGCTGATGTGCTGTAGTACCTGCTGACTCTTGTCAACCCCCCACAAAAAAAACCCTTCAGCCAAAATTTTCTATCTCAATGTAATGGACACCCAATTGCTAGCACAGACATCCACAAATAAATCACTAAAGATGATGTGCTTCCTTTCGTGAAGGGAATGACGCTACAAGCTGCAGTGTTGGATCAAAAGAATCCCCAGTTTACATGTCAAGGTGAATTATCTGTGCGTCATGGTTGCATCTTGCTGGAGGATTCTCTGCTCCTTGAGGTCTTCAAACTACAATTTGAGGACTTCAATAGCACAGATATAGGTGTGAGGTCTTTTTTAGGAGTGGTGGGTGAAATTCTGTGGCCTGCATTGTGCAGGAGGTCAGACTAGATGATCATAATGGTCCCTTCTGACCTAAATATCTATGAATCTATGAATCTATGAATCTTATGGGGAATGCAAGGGATCATTCCAAAATCACCTTCAATCTCAGGTTTCGGAAGCTCTTCACCAAAATCATTTTGTCATTGTACAAAGGGAGATCAGAGCTTGAATTATGTATGGTGGCTATTGGTCAACAAAGATATTCAGAGGAAGGAAAGGTGTACTACATGTCAGCATGATCCTGGCCCAGGTCATCTACATTCAGGGTCATGGCCTCAGACTCGTTGAACATGTATTCATACACAATTTGCTGGACCTTTAGAAAGTTATATGTTTTTGGTGATAGTCAATGCCCATTTGAAATGTTCAGAAATGTTCAGAATTACTTATATAACACCTACCAAGACCACTGGACATTTTTGTTCTTTGTTTAGCCAATTTGGTTTCCTGTTACTGTCAGTGAGTGACAACAGACCTCAACTGCATCCTGGACAATTTCAGAGGTTCCTAGTTTCAATGGAATTCAGCTCATAAACTCTGTTCTTTACCATCCTGCTGCAAATGGACTAGTAGAATGTTTGGTGCAAACAGTTAAGTATGCCTTAAAAATTAACAAGTCCATTTTGAGCCAATAGCAGAAACTTGACAATTACTTGCTTGTCTACAGGAACATACCACATGCTACTACCCAGGAATCACCTGCAATTCTTTTCTTGAAGTGATCTTTGTTAACCTATTGTGAGCTTCTGTATCCTCATATTGCCTCACAAGTAGCCAGATCCCTAGCCATTCAGATTGATTGATGACATGAGACTCATTATCACTCTTTTCAGGTTGGAGACTTAATGTGGGCTTGCAGCTATGATTGTGGAGTGAAATGGTTACCTGGAGAACTTGTAAAATGTATGGAATCAGTTTTATATGTGGCAAAACTATCCAGTGGTATTATATGGAAATGACATATGGATGAGTTGCAGCCTTGACAAGAACCAGAGTCCAGGGATGTTCCAGTAGTACTTTCTCTTAGACTCATCGACTTTAAGTCCATAAGGTCCCATCTTGATCATTTAGTCTGACCTCCTTCACATTGCAGACCACAGAACCTGGTCCACACACTCCTGTAATACACCCATAACCTCTGGCTGAGTTACCAAAGTCTTCAAATCATGATTTAAAGACTTCAAGTAACAGAGAATCCACCAGTTACACTAGTTTAAACCTGCAAGTGATTGATGCTCCACACTGAAGAGGAAGGCAAAAAACAAAACAAAACAGGGTCTCTGTCAATCTGACAAGGGAAAAATTGTTTCCTGCCCTGAAATATGGTGATCAGTTAGACTCTGAGCATGTGGGTAAGACTCAGCAGCCAGACACCTAGGAAAGATTTCTCTGTAGTAACTCAGAACCATCCCCATCTAGTGTCCCATTACCAGCCATTGGAGATATTTGCCGCTAGCAAATTGGAGATATTGGCTACATGCCACTGTAGGCAGTATCATCATACCATCCCCTCCATAAGCTTAGCAAGTTTAATCTTGAAGCCAGTTAGGTCCTCCCCCTACGCAGCACTGCTCCCCTTGGAAGACTGTTCCAGAACCTCACTCCTCTGATGTTAGAACTTTCACCTAATTTCAAGCCTAAACTTGTTGATGGCCAGTTTATATCCATTTGTTCTTGTGTCCACATTGGCGCTTAACTTAAATAACTCCTCTCCTTCCCTGGTATTTATTCCTTTGATGTGTTTATAGATAGTAATCATATCTCCCCTCAGCCTTCCTTTTTTTCAGCTAAACAAGCCAAGGTCTTTGAGTCTTCTCTTATAAGGTAGGTTTTCCATTCTTCATGTCACCCTAGTAGCCCATATCTGCACCTCCCAATACCTCCCAACTTTGTGTCATCCACACATTGTATTAATGCACGCCCACTTTTTGTGCCAAGGTCATGAATTAAAGTATTAAATAACATTAGTCCCAATCCCTGAGGAACTCCGCTAGTAATCTGCCTCTATCCTGACAGTTCACCTTTCAGTATGACCCATGGTAATCTCCCTTTTTACCAGTTCCTTATGCACCTTTCAATTCTCATATTAATCCCCATTTTCTCCAATTTAACTACAGATTTCCCATGTGGAACTGTTTCAAATGTCTTATTGAAATCCAGGTAGATTAGATCTACTGCATTTCCTTTGTTTAAAAAATCAGTTATTGCCTCAGAAAAGGAGATCAGGTTGGTATAGTTTGATCTACCTTTTGTAAAACCACACAGTCCCTTCCCCAAACTCCCCATCCAAACTCTCACTCAAACTCTTCTGTTTTCATCTCTGTTTGCTGTCTCCTGTGCCCCTGACTGGCTGCTTTGCTGCCTTGATAGGCTCCTAATTAGGGAAACCCTGCCCCCTAATCAGGGCTCTGGTGTGATCAGAGACTATGCTTCTCTCACAGCACACTGCCCCTACCAGCCTTCGCAAACTGGAAAAAATAACCCACAAAAACTCACGCACTACCCCTAAAGGAACAGGGACTTGCCTCCTTCCTTCTTCTTCAACAGAACTCCCACTCAGACTCCCCTGTTCTCAACTCTATTGGCTGGCTCCAGTGTTGCTGCTTTCTGTTCTTCCAATTGAACCTCTTTCTGTTACAACTCCTAAATTTGAGGACTTCTTGGGAGAACTTTGGTACCAGGTCCAGCTGATTCCTTAACATCAACTATTCCTGTTGTTCCAGTGTTCAGGACACTGGTGCGCTACCATCACCACATTATCCCAAGAGAGTGCGAGAACCAGTGGTGCATGTGAATTTATGTGTTTAGTTATTGAGTGGCTATTCCAGGATAGAGTAATCCCCTGCAATTTGAGAGTCTGTGGTAGTCCATCCACAACTTTGTTAGGCTACATAGTGTTTTATATTAGCTATGTAAATTATAAAGTCATACATATTTAGGAACTTTTTAAAAGTAGGGTGGAGATGTCTTGTCACTTTAAATATTTGAGTGTTCCTCCTTCGCCAGTGCAAAGCTTAATTGTCATGGTTTTTTTTTTTCAGTTTTGATGCAAGAACAATAAAGCTGCCACCATAACAGACAGCTGTATTTTCATCAGCTCCCTCTATATCTGTGTCTATCTCCTTCTCTGCTGGGTGCCCCAATGATACTGCATGCAGTTAAAATATCTGTCACATATACTCCCTAGGAAAGATCTGGGGAGAACCAGGAAGCAGACTGAGACTTCCTGAGTCACAGCCTGCTTAAGAATTTCTAACAAGAATAATTGCACAACACAAGATCTCTTTGGTTTTGCTCTGTTCAGTCAACTTATCCACAGGATACAAAAAGTTTTTTTGAGTTAAGAAAAAAAATAAAAGGTTGTAAATGTGTTAAATTTACAAAGTGTGGCAGCCTATACAATTTTATAAATTGAATGGAAACATATTTCATTTGACAAAAGTGAATTATAGAATGGCTTGGATGAAAGCTGTGATCTGAATAGTTGAAGAGTATTCCAAATCCAGTTAATTATCTCTCAACAAAAGTTCACATCAGGGCAATAAAACCTCTCCATTAAAGCGACCACCATTCTATGTTACAAGACATGTAATGTTAGAAAACAGTTTTATAAAATAGTTGTAATTAATTCTCAAAAATGAAGTTACAATTTTAATTTAATTTAATTTTAATTGAGAGAAGAACATCCTAGACATAAGGATTCATACAAGGAGACATGTAAATCAAATGTGACATAAAAGTACTGAGGATAATTAATTCATAGGCACTCTATTGCACTGTCATCATGATTTATTTGTATTTGTATTGTGTTTCTCTACCTGTGAGTGACTCGTATCACATGAAAATTAATTGAATTGCCACAGTATATTTATATAATGTTTAACATATCTTTCACAATGCATATTACATGCATTATTAATTTTGTGAAATTTGGATTCATTGTATGTATTTAAGTAGTGATTACAAAACATCAAGACTCAAGTTTCTTCTTCGGGGGGACTCAATTTCAAGTATGCACTTGTGGCCACAATTTTGCAGGCCTAAGTTTTTCACATGCATGTTATATACCTAGGCTTTTTCATGGTCAGAAACTTAGTTATATATGCAGAAACTGCATTTGTGTGGACAACATCAGATAGATAATATCTAAGCACACAACTTATGTACAAACAGCATTTGTATGCACAAATCCACTTTCTTTTTACATGAGCTGAAATGTAGGAATGAATAAATGCATAGGGAATGTCATAAATATAAAGGGAAGGGTAAACCCCTTTGAAATCCCTCCTGGCCAGGGGAAAGCTCCTCTCACCTGTAAAGGGTTAAGAAGCTAAAGGTAACCTCGCTGGCACCTGACCAAAATGACCAATGAGGAGACAAGATACTTTCAAAAGCTGGGAGGAGGGAGAGAAACAAAGGGTCTGGGTCTGTCTATATTCTGCTTTTGCCGGGGACAGAACAGGAATGAAGTCTTAGAACTTTTAGTAAGTAACCTTGCTAGGTATGTGTTAGATTATGATTTCTTTAAATGGTTGAGAAAAGAATTGTGCTGAATAGAATGACTATTCCTGTCTGTGTACCTTTTTTGTAACTTAAGGTTTTGCCTAGAGGGATTCTCTATGTTTTGAATCTAATTACCCTGTAAGGTATCTACCATCCTGATTTTACAGAGGTAATTCCTTTACTTCTATTAAAAGTCTTCTTGTAAGAAAACTGAATGCTTTTTCATTGTTCTCAGATCCAAGGTTTTGGGTCTGTGGCCACCTGTGCAAATTGGTGAGGATTTTTACCAAACCTTCCTCAGGAAGTAGGGTGCAAGGTTTGGGAGGATTTTGGGGGGAAAGACGTGTCCAAACTACGTTTCTCAGTAAACCCAGGTAAAGTTTGGTGGTGGCAGTGGAAATCCAGGGTCAAAGGATAAAATTAATTTGTACCTTGGGGAAGTTTTAACCTAAGCTGGTGAAAGTAAGCTTAGGAGGTTTTCATGCAGGTCCCCACATTTGTACCCTAGAGTTCAGAGTGGGGAAGGAACCTTGACAGGGAAGCTAAAGGCTTTTGCTGAAAAATTGCACCTAAACTGCATCTTTTATATATGGTTTCCTGTGTTACCATGGGGTTATGTGAATTTACCAATAAAAACTGAACAAGTTACAGAGATGATATGCTTGTTCTCAGGAAAGTACATTGTGAAGTTGTCCTGGATTCAGCTTCAGGGACAATTGTTGACCTGTTATGCTTTAGCAAAAGTAAAATTCTAAGACAAGCCTAATTGGATGGAGAATGGGAAACAAAAGGAGACAATAATCTGGAGGCAGAATAACTGAATTATAAAGATAGGGTTTTTTTTTTGTTATTCTTACTCATGCTGAATAAATGTCTGCAGTCATACAACACTGGGCTGTGCTATCATAAGCTAAAATCAGACCTAGTGAATACTGGACTGGGCACCCCCAACCCCCAAAGTAAAACCCAAGTAAACCTTGGTGACTGTCTGAGTCAGCATTAAATTAGTGTCCCAAATTAGCGGTAAGAGGCACTATGGCCCAGAACCTGATGCTTTTGATTAAATGGACCATAGAGCTTAATGAGGGTTCTCTATTCATAGGTGAATTTTACACTATATAATGTACCTTTATAATGAATAAAAATTTTCCACAGTTTGAGAAGAGTCAGCAGCACTCTGTTCATTTTTCAATCTGTTTACATGGATTGTCCTGAATTAATTATAAAATTCTTTCACAAAATTACCCCTTATCCTTTACCTGTGATTACTACAAAACAGGTTTTTTTTTCTCTTTTGCCCCAAAAATTTGGAGGGCAAATTAAGATTGACATACAGAATACTGTTCTGGTGCATTTTAGGGATTCATCATTCAAGAAATGAGAAATAATGTATTTTTGAGGCACTGCATAGAGTGATTCATTAAATGCATAATATGGTGAGAGACAAATCAAAACTTAGGAATCAACACGCCACAAAATTCATGTCCTAATTTATTAACTGAGTATGGTGGTAATAGCCTTGACTTAGAAATATAATGTCAGATAAGAACATCAGTTGACAGGCTCATTTTATTATTCCTCATTCTATGTCTTCTCCCCAGTCACCTCTTTCTCATTGTGGCTGCTCTTCATTAGTATTCGTAGCACTGTGTTTTGAAAGTGGAGATAATAGAACAATACCACCATGGTCTTCCCAACAGCAGAGCCCTGCCAGTGATCCAGCTGTGTGTGAGAGTTCAGTGGTACAAAGTCACTTGTATTCCATTGTTCTTTCTTTTCCATCCCTGAGGGGTAACAACTCTAAACAAAAAGATGCTTTCAGAAAATACAATAGGAGCTGGAAACATGTCAATAACAAATTTACCTGGTGATTCTAGGAGTCAAAACAAAACACGTACAAGTAAATACAGTACAATGGTGCTATCAGTCTTATATACACGTGTACTTGCCATTAAACTCTCCATAATGTTATATTAATACCAAATTCTTATATTATGCTTCTCATCTATAACCCAAAACTTTACAAAGGAAGGTACTTCTCAGTCTGATTTGACTGATGGGGAAACTAAGCCTTAAAGAAGTGAAGTGATTTCCTAAGGTCACTCAGCAAGTCAGTGAAAGAGCCAGCAATAGAACCCAAGGGTGAGATCTTCACACCCATCCCAGCCCCCTTATGCCATGTAAAAGGATCAAAATGCTGTAAAAGCCCCAGCTCCTGCTGGGGGAGGATTCCCACTGACACAGGGTCTGTGGAAGATTGTCTGTCAAGGATCCCCTCACAAGACTCAGTATAAGGACATGCAGAGGGAAGGGTTAGAGTTGAGAAGAGTCTGCTGTGGGCAGGCCTTCCTCACACACAACTGTGAAGATTCTGAGGTCCCCAGGGCAGCACAGGGAAGCTGTTGTAATGTAGACAGACCTCCAGGGCTGTCTAAATTATGCCAAGGGCCTCTGAAGCCCATCAGAGCAGCCCAGGATTAGGAGGGTAGAAAAAGTGGCTTAATGACACCTCAGCCCTGACTTCTCCTCAGATGCTAGTTCTGTGCTGTGCCTAATCTCTGGAGTTCCAATCTAGTGGCCTATCCACTGCATCTGACTGCCTCTTCATATATAAGAAAGGTTAGAAAGCCTTGGCAAAAAATGCTTACAGTATTTGACTTGAATTGACACATCCCATCCATTCACTACAATAATTTGGGTTGATGTGAGGGCAATTTGGGAAATATTATACATAATAATCTGTGGGAATTCTTCCTTTGTTCCACCACTACAAAGAGGTCCTAGCATGGGCCAGATCCAGCCCTCATTTTTTCAGATGGATTTCTCTTTTAAAGAAGAATTAACTGACCCCCGATTGTATGCATAATGTTTTGTGCATATGCACATGTACATTAGATTATGCATTGTGAATAAATTATCCAGTGAATTTAGCCAACCTGTTCACAGAATGTTTGTGAATCTATTCTAATTCCTGCAAAGGTATTTGTCTATAACAATAAGTTGAATAGAGAGAGATTGTAAATGGTCAAAGAACAATGTTATACCAGTTTTATACAAAAGGAATTTGATGATCTACAGAGCATTTATACATATATGAATTTATAGTGGAGTTTCATTTGAAAAATCCATGTCAAGACCACAAACACTACTTCAGTTTCTCCATTCTCTCCCAAATAACTATTCAGAATGACTGTGAATAGAACAGGTCATTCTGTACATTTGCATGAGGATGTCAGGTGCATGACAGTGGGATAATGGAAAAAATGCAGAAATAGAACACGAAATATAGCAGGCTTCAGCTCATGAATCTTGTAATTTAAAAAATAAAGAAAAAAGCCTAACTGGTGCTGAAAGCTGTAGTGGTATAACAATGTGCAAACACTATGAGAAGGATTTGTTTTCATAAAGACTGGTATACTGACCCCAGGACTTTCTGTTACCCATATTTCAAGACCTAGTTATGAATTGCACTCCCTCTTTTTTTCGGTAAGACTAATAGTACAATTTATTTTTAACTGCATTAGCCCATACACCAATGTGAGACATTAGCTAAAACAAATGTGCAGTGCTTGTATTCTGCTGTATCAGTATACATGCTGCAAAAGAATATCTGTGCATGTATGCTTGCTCCAAAACAATAGCTAAAAATCTTCATTTATATAGTTAATCAAGTGCATTTAGGTTTTGTTTGCACTAACAGGAAGCAGTTTTATTTATGAAGTGATACAAGGCTTCTTAGGAATAAATATTATAGTTTGAGAAGTGATTTATTTCTGCATATTTAAAATTTAGACGATTATTTCAATGTTATATGCTAGATGACTTTGACAAAGATAATTTCAGATATTTCTACAATAAATTAATAAACCTCTGAATTTTTGTAGATTCTGTTTCCAAAACAATTAACATAAAACAATTACAAATATATTTTCAAAATGAACATAGCCACTCAGGCATAGTTATCTGTAAATGCCACATGATGATTCTTCTGTGCTGTTATTTAAAGCCAATTTATAGTTCGATGTTCAAAAAGTACATGGACATTTTGGACTTTACATAACCTATTGGATATGTTGTCGTATGGATTTTTCATGTTCTTTATTTTCAGATGTGAAATGGGAATTCTGCTAAGAGATATGTCTCTGTACAGATGTGTTTACAGAAAATATTGCAGAATGGATAAATATGCATTGAAACATCATTCCAAATGTCATCTGTCTAATAAAAAAACAACAAAATAATAAAATCCAAGTAATAAAAACACCCTGTTTTTGTTTGTTTATTTGTTTTAGATCAGTTATTCCAATTTGGCCCATCTTTCCTCAAGCAGGTCAGGTGTTAACTTAATCCGCTCAGTAAATTGATCCATTGTTCTTAATTATTTTATTCTGATCAACCCACATTTCTTTAGATACTATTTCTTTTTGCTTCCAGAATGATGAAATATATTTACTGAGTCTGTGGTCATAACAATTTAGAACAGGAGTTCTTGTGGCACCTTAGAGACTAACAAATTTAGCTCTACTGCTTTTCCATAGCTGCCTGAGCCCTCTGCACTGGTTGGTGGGTGAATAGAATGGGATTTGAAGAGGTTTTCCCAGGTAGATACCAGGTCCCTTTGCCTTTCCTGACTAATTATTGCTTGGCTTTGTCAGGTAGTTCCATTGGTTGCTCCTCTTGCTCTAAGGCAGGGGTCTCCAAACTACGGTATCCGGCCCGTGGCTTCAATTCGTCCAGCCCCCCAACCAATATCGCGTCGGGCAGCAGGACCCCAGCTGGCAGGAGCCTGCAGAGGGAAACCCAGAGCTCTGGGGTTCCCGCCATGGGCTCCTGCCAGCCAGGGTCTCAGCCCACCGCCAGCCTGGGTTCCTTCACCCAAGCCAGCAGTGGGCGCTGGGTGGGGCCAGCGGCAGGACCCTATCTGGCAGGGGCCAGCAACAGAAACACCAGAACGGTGGCAGAACTTCATGACATCACTGCCTTCCTGCCAGTGTCATAGAGCCAATGAGCACACAGTAGGTAGGTTAGCAGCGGCAGAAGAAACCAGATGTGTGATGAGTCATTGTTTCCCTCAGTTTTTGTCTTAGCGCGTGTCAGACTAGTGACAAATGTATATTTGTTGTGTTTAAGTCAGTTGCTATTGGGGCGATTATGTTGGGAAAAGGACAGAAGAGAGAGGTTGATTCTGAATGTTGCATGTTTAAAGAACAATGGAGTGTGCACTATCTCGTTATAAAATCAGGTAGTAAAGCATTGTGTTTAATATGTAATGAAACTATCGCAGTGCTAAAAGAATACAACATTCGTAGACATTATGAAACCAAGCACTTGTTGAACAACTCTCAATTTAAGGGAAAGCTATGTTCAGATAAATTAGAATCCATGAAACCTGGCTTATCGTCACAACAGTTTATATTTAAGAAGAAGAAAACCAAGAATGAAGCGGGAACAAAATCCAGCTTCTGAGTGGCACACCTATTAGCAAAATGAGGAAAACCATTTACTGATGGAGAGCTAGTTAAAATATGTATGATTCAAGCAGCCAAAGAAATATGCCCAGAAAACATAGATTTATTTAAGACAATTAGTCTTTCGGCAAACACAGTTGCTCGCAGAATCGAGGACATTGGCAGTAATATAATTTTCCAGCTGAATGAAAAGGCTAAGAAGTTTGAGTGGTTTTCCCTCGCACTTGCCGAGTCAACTGATGTTTCTGATACTTCACAGCTGCTGTTGTTTATTCACTGGCCCAGCAGTAATTTTGAAGTTACGGAAGAACTAGCTTCTGTGCATAGTATGTATGGAACAACCACAGGTGAAGAGATTTTCAAAGAAGATGAAAAGTCACTTTCTCAATACAACCAGCAATGGAAACAACTGAAGTGCATTTCAACCAATGGAGGTAGAAACATGTGCAGTTCAAAAAAAGGCTTGGTTGGAGAAATCTACAAAGCTAGTGAAAGTGTGGGCTGTCCCAAGCCTATGATTCTTCATTGCATTCTTCATCAGCAAGCATTGTGCAGGAAATATTTGGATTTGTCATGTGTTATGGAACTCGTAGTTTCAGCCATGAATTTAATTCGCTCGCATGAACTTAACCATCGTCAGTTCCAAGCATTTCTGGTGGAAATAGAATGAGAATATTATGATTTGCCCTACCATACTTCAGTTCGGTGGCTTAGCTGTGGAAAGGTTTTGTCACGATTTTTCAAGCTTAGAACTGAAATTGAAATGTTCTTAAATAAAATACCCCGACCTCTACCTTTACTCACAAACTGTGAATGGCTTTGGAAATTAGCTTTTTTTGTAGACTTGACCAAACACATGAATGACTTCAATCTTAGACTACAAAGGGAAAACGGGCTTATCTGTGACATGTACACCCAGCTGAAAGCTTTCAGGCAAAAACTAGTTCTTTTTGAGTCCCACCTGATGAGGAACTGCTTTGCTCATTTTATATGTTGTGAAAAGTTTAACCAAGAAACTGAATCATGATTCCCAACTAGGTTTGCACAAGTAATCATTTCTGACCTGAAACTACAGTTCCAGGAGCGTTTCTCTGTCCTTGATGTGAATGCAGAAGAAATACAGATCTTCCAAACCCATTTGATTGTGATCTCGAAAAACTGCCACCTGAACTTCAAATGGAAGTGATTGACCTACAATCCAATGACATGTTGAAGGACAAATATAAGGAAGGAAATCTGGTAGAGTTCTATAAATGCCTGCCAAGTGATCAATATGTTTATGTAAAAAACTTTGTCAGTGGATTAATGTCAGTATTTGGCACTACTTATGTGTGTGAAAAAATCATTTTCTATGATGAAATATGTGAAATCCAACTACAGATCGACCTTGTCTTATGAACATGTATAATCAATTTTGGTGATAGGGAACACTAACTTTGAACCACAGCTAAATGCAATTTTGTCAGAAAAACATCAATACCATACTTCTCACTAATCCTAAAATAATATTTCTTTTAATGATTTTGCATTAAATCGTTAAACGATTTTGCATTTTAATTTCTTCACAGTCGCTTCGGCCCATGAAGCCCCTTCAAAAATCTAATATGGCCCTTGTCTCATCAAGTTTGGAGACCCCTGCTCTAAGGAACTCTCTTACTGACCAGAAGGGAAGGTGCTATCCTACACCTTCAAGGTGATGACCTGCCTTGGTTCCAGATACAGCTTTTTTATTAGTTAACACCAGAGGCAGAGGATTCCCAGTGTGCCTTGTTGTGTAACAGACTTGGGTTTGCTGGATCAATTGGTGGTCTCTGGTACTGGTCAGATATATAGGACTAATTTCACACATAGTCATGATTTTCTGAGAAGAAAAAGCTTCTCTAGACAATTTTGGAAGACCATGCAGAAAGACTTGTGATTTGCCTTCATGAGAGCAGTAATACCCAAGCACCCAGGCGTAATATATCTATCTACCCATCCCTCCCTTCCTTTCAGGCTTCATGGGTACAGGAAAAAACCTTTATAATAAGGAGGATGAGTGAGGACGTTATATAGCCTACATGTCCTGTGGTCTGATTAGCAGCACGCAGTCTCCCTATGAGCATTAAGGGGCCTTGAGGCTAATATGGATAGGTTAATTTGGTTGAGTTTGGAAGAGTTACTGCTATGGCTGCCTTCTTCCTATGATTTATTAGGGCTTCAGGATCAGTGAGCTCATCCTGGCAGCGAGGGAAAACCCACAATGAATAATTGCAGACAGGTAGCATGTTCGTTATGCTGTACCTCTGAGCTTCTCAGCAAGATCAGATAGATACAGCTAACATGGTTGTCTGCATGAGTTGCTCTATTAAGCCAGTCTGTCCAGTTGCTGTAATGTTAAGCGACATTTCTTCTCATCCTTGGGACTCAGAGGTTTCCACTAGTGCATGGGGACGGTCTCCCACTGATGCAGCACCAATTGCTGGCAGTATTTAAAAAAATACTGGGGCATTTAGGCCTTCTCACAATACATGTAAGCACACGTTTCTTTAGGAATGAGGTATGACTGAGTGGTATCTGGGGCAGGTTTGCTAGGCAAGATAGCAAGAACAATCAGCCACTGCATCTCAGAGAGTGTATTAGGGTCTGATACCCTATTGCAAAGACTGGTGTTTGTTTATTTTTAATTTGCACTTTGCCTAACAAACTGGAACCTTCTTGGCATGTTTGGCTTGGAAGCCATAGCATAATTCCTGTGTCCAGGAAGACAGTAGCAGTTTGTACTCAGGATTACAGCTCAGGGCTGTGACAAAATGTGCACATCAGGAGGAGGGAAGGGTATGGGATGGGATTAGATCTTGCCTTTCCTTGGGGATGTGATGAGGTAGTTTCAATGTGTGTCATTATTCACATATACTATGACTTAGAATTGACTTGGTAAGTTATTTACTTGGTACACACAAATGCCATGGTAAGAGTTCTAAGTCCTCTTTGAGTTTACTTAAAGTGAAACATGAGCAGGTGAGTCTTCTGTTATAATTTCCTTCAGTTAGTGTGGTTTGTGGAAACATGATCCTATAGTAGGTCTGGAGGAGAGCTTTCTCAGCCCTGGTGATTGATCGCTCTAGGAGAATTTGAACTTGTCTGGAGAGTAAGTGGAGATTCCTGGCCTTTCTCCCTACACCAGCTGCAGGGAGGATGGTGTTATACTATGGTACCTGACAATTTCCATATATTAGGGAAATCTTCCAGGAATAAAGTTGCCATAGGACATCATGACTCTGCAAAATGGAGAAAGACCTCAGGCTCCCACTGTTGCTAACACTGATCAGCTGATATATATAAATGCACACACTTCTTGCTGGGTGATAATTCACTCTTGATATAGGTTGTAGCACAAGGTCTATACACCACCTAAGACCCAATTCTGCCCTAGCAACAAACGACCATCTAGATTTATATTCCTCTAGGAAATTATTAACTTTAGCTTCCCCGCTCCCCCCCAGACAATAGTTAATTTTTAGTTGGATGTCTTATGTTTATGTCAACAGAAGTAAAAAAGCCTTATATTATTTTTAAAGTTTTCTTAAAATAGTAGTGATTTATCTCCGTAATTTTCCATGCATAGCAATGGGGAGATACATTTCCTGTGTCCTAAACTACAATACATAACCATATTGTCTAGATGGTGGCTTCTTGTTTGACAGTTGGTGATATTTTCATCATGTTTGACATGAAACATCAGTTGTCCTGGTTTATTTTTATTTCTAATAGATGTAGTAATTAGAATTTCCTTTTTAATATATTTCAGTTGTCCCATAAAATATTATTTAATAAGCCCCCCCCAAATCTCCTGGTTTAGTATCAGCATTAGGATTATGATAAGCCTGGTCATCAGGAGTTAAAGAAGCTTCTGTGGGGCCATTTTCTGTCGGATGATACGGTATATGACAAAGGGTTCTCTTGTCCAAAATCTTTTGGGGAAATATCTGTATCACCACAGGCTAGAACAGATACTAGAGTGAACAATTCATTTTATGTACTTATGGGTATTTCTACAGCACTCATTACTATAGCAGCTAAGCACATCTTTAACATTAATGGGGCCTATGGGTATGTCTATACTGCCATCATAGGGTCTGGTAGCTATACCTGAGCTAGCTTTAATCTATCTAGCTCAGATCCTGGAGCAGTGAACCTGCAGCAGCATGCACAAACTACCTGAGTAGCTACCCATGGTTGTGAGTCGGCTTCTACAGCATGTGATGAAGTGCATGCAACCTGAACTTCAGGACTGTAGGACCTGAGCTGGCTGGATTAATGCTAGCTTGAGTATGTCTACTAGAGCTGTGGTCAAAGCCCAGGACTGGAGTATGGACATACCCTCAGAGTTAAGCAAGCAGTCCTATTTTACAAACACAGAAACTGAGGAACAGAGCAGTGTTGAGGGACTTGTCCTAATCCACACAGAAAGTCAGTGAATGATTAAGAAATAGAACTTCAATCTTCTGATGCTTAGTCATGTGCCATAACTACAAAACCATCCTTTACCATCTGTAATATTGTCCCACATATTGAAGGGACCAGACTGACTGACCGACATGGTCTGTTTTTCACCCTGCTCTTGTTTATGCCAATAGGTGAAACATGGTATATATAATTTTTAACTATTGGCATAGAAAGAAATTTAAATAAATATACGTAGATGGGTTCCTCTGGAATATGCATATACACATCTCCAAACATGCACATATTCAAAATGTCACATCTGACTATTCTTTTCTGAGTTAAGACAAAAGCATAAAGACAGAAAAGGATCATGACTACCATCCTCTGTCTTAAAGTCAGCATTCTTCAAAACAGCACATTCTTCAAAAGAGAAAAATACACCCTATTGGTGTAACATAATAGAAAAGAGACCAATTATCCTAGGACATAATGAGACTTGGGGGAGAACACAAATGGTAACCATAGAGTTATAATATTCAAATAAGTCAGGGCTTAATATAAAATACCTGATTTTGAGTGAGGCCCATAAGAATTTAATGTAAAAGTCAATTACTATTTTTTTTAAGTAACAAGACTAACTCCAGAGTGCCGATTGCCTAGTGATTACACTTGCGAGATTACCCTAGAAAATATTGTTATGGCTTTCTGCAGCAGACAGTGCTCATTAGCAAAAATATAAATACAAATGCAAATGGAAGGCTGCTATAGCTCTGCATAAGGGGGCATTATGAATTTCATTTAAACATACATGTTTTTAATATTTTGCTTTTTAATTCAACGGAGAAGATATGAAGGTACTTTGGTTTTCAGTGTGCCGTACTTTTAGCAAGAAATTTTGTTTAGAAGCTGCAATTAAATAATTCAGAAATAATTAATTCAGAAGATAGCCCATTACATTATAACCCTCCCCACTGGTTAACTTGGTGCCAAAATGTATTGTTTAATTTATCATTCTTAGTATTTTTAGAAGGCCTCCAGGCAGGGAATGAAGCAATAATAAATAGGGAATAGTGGATAATTAGAGAAGGAAATGTGGAACAAAATTATTAAGGGCTTTAGGTGAAGTTCATTATTACTATTTAATAGTGCCCAAGAGCATCTGATCAAATTATGGATCATGTTTAAAACTGGGCTGAGAGATGTCCTTGTGGAGGAGAGTTTTCTCACTATCCCCTTCAGAAATTCTCAGTAAATTTTATAGAATTTTAACAAGCATTAACAAAGCAAAAAGCATATTGACCCAGACTCCAGGTTTATCACACACAGTGCTCTAGAGAGAACTGAAGAAGTCTGAGATTCCTTATTCTCCCAGATATTGTTCAAGCTGAGACTATTACATGATTAAGCAATAAAGCACTTTAAGGGTGAGTGATAAGGTGACATACTGTAAATGCAGCCCTTAGGGCTTTTAAGCACAAAGTGAAGCTGATTTCTTCTTACTCCTCAGATTTGCTACTTTAGTTTGACTCACCCTGAAAGCACCTAATTTCTGTCACAAAACTTCTAAAGGCAACCTGCACTTTAGGTTTGTATCTACCCTCTCTCTCCCCACCTTTTCTGTTTGTGATGTATTAAGAAAGTCTGAAGTGATTTTCTACCACAGACATGCAGACATACACACACATATCCCACTTGTTTTTCTTTACCTGAGACATCCAGGTCTTGTCTATCCTGTTTTTCTCGGGAAGACTTAATGGACAACTTTATGGACAAATTTAGACAAGTGATTTTATTCCAATTCTTTAAAGCCTACTCTACACTTACATCTTATGTCAGCATAGTTATGTTGGTCAGTGTTGTGTAAAAAAAGCCATACATACTAGCGCCATCGCTACACAGACAAAACCCCCAGTGTAGATGCTTCTGTCGACATAGCTAATGTTCTTCAGGGAGGTGGTGTTCCCATACCAGCAGACAAACTCCTCTTGGTGTACACTGCATTTACACTAGGGGGTCTATTCTGGCATAAGTATGCCAAAGTAGCTATGCTGGCATAGAGTCTGTAGTGTAGACATAGCCTAAAACTCTTTGATGCCTCGTTAAGCTCAAATGCCTAACAGAAAAACAGTTCTTTTGTTATAGATGCATTATCCTTCACCCCTCTAAAAATGGCTGAGAGCGCTCTGTCCATGTTTCAGGATCCTCCAAGAAGGAACCCCAGAAAAAGAGATTGTTTATATTTCTAAATGGGAAAGTTTGACCAGCTATAGTTATACCCCTTCCAAAGTGACATAAAGTAAATAAAAAACAACAACAAAAAGCCACTCTTATGTTACACTAAGATTGTCCACACAGTAGTTTTACCATTATAACTATATCAGTTTACATTCATGCCTTAGGTTATACTGAAAAAATGTTTCCCCTATAGATAAGTCTTAAGGTAAAAACAAAGAGAATTTAATTTTTTTAAAAAAAGTTAAAGTACTGACTAATTCATAAATGTCGAAGTTTATTTACGAGTTAAGAATAGATTAATGTATTAATATATTAAACTTTTTTAAAAAATAAAAATATTTTACAGGGAGGTTTTTAGAAATTACAGAAAGCAAACAAAGGTTTTGATTCCTCCATTTACAAACTCATTTAGATTTCACAAAAAGATAAGGAAAGTGCATTGTTACTTATGACTTAAAAGGAAATTGTGGGATGTTCAGCACTTTTGAAAATCAGACTGGTGCCTAAATCTACAGTGACTCAGAGCCCTCACCAAGGCAATCAAACATGTACTAAGTGTATGTCTACACTACAAACAGCCACTTCAGTAATTACTGTGGTGTTGCATGTCCACAGTACCCTCCTTGGGTCAGTGGTATATGTCCTCACCAGGAGCGCTTCCATTGGCCTAAGAGGGGCATTATGGGAAGCTGATTGCTTGATGTCTCAGCTCCACTGGCAATTACTTGCCAGGAGCCTGGCTGCCCCACAGGCTCCGGGAGGGCTGCCCCACCCCGCTCCCAGTTATCTGCTTAGAACGGGTGAAAGCCACACAGGTCTTCTCACCCTCCCTCCCCTACCCCCATGCCCCCTGCCGGCAGCCCAGGTAAACCACTTTGCCTATGACTCAAAATGCTTCAGTTTCACAGTGAGCCTAAAAAAGATGGAGGCCATATTCCAGCCAGCACCATGATCCCATCATCACAGTTGACAACACCCTCCACCCCCATCTCGGTCAGGAAATTCTGCTCCTGGGTAGCATATTTTCCAGCAATGCTGTGTTGGAGGAGGAGATCATTCAGCATGTGGTGAAGGACAGCTTGACCTTTGGCAGGCTCACCCACAGGCTCAGGAGGGAACATGAAATCTGCCTCAGGCTCAAGATAAAAATCTACTGCGCTGTTGTAGTCTTCTCACTCCCCTAAGGCTGTAAGACATGGATGCTGTACCAATGTCACAAACAGCCTGAGAGCTTCCACCTTCACTGCCCAAGATCCATCCACAACATCACGTGGCTGGACAGGATCCCCAACACTGATTTCTTGAGAGGTTCCAAATCTCTGGCATTGAGAGAATGCTCATCAGGGCTCAACATCACTGGTTTGAACATGTGGGTCACAAGAAGGTTTTCTGTGTGCTGAAATTGGTGCTCTACAGCTAGCTGACCACATCCGGCTTCATGGGCTTTAACTTCCAAACAACTATCACGGGGCATTCTCCTAGATGATTTGGCTGGCAGGCTGAGAAAGAATAATAATCTCAGGAAAAAGGAAGATTTCATACTTAGGCCTTATAACAGAGTCCATTAAACAATTCAGCAATTAGGCTTAATTACAAACATGAAGGGTGGGCTTTGAAAATAGGCAGTTTTACCTCAAAGATACACACTTTGGAAGGAAAACAGAGACATGGTCTGGGTCCCAAGAGCCCCTGGGCTTCCTAGAATAATATTAGTTGGGTCTTTTCTTGCAAGTCCTTCTGACTTAGCTTTAGTGAAGCAAGACTTCATGTGTCTAAACATGCTTGTAAGCTGTTTGTTGTTTTGAAATATTTTTTCTAATGCTTTCATATGTTAATAAACATACTTGCCTTAAAAAAGCTGCAGGCCACTAAGGCCTTGACTAAACTAGCAATGCATGCACACATCACACAAACATTAGTCTGCACTAACTCAATATGCATTGACCATAATACACTTTCAAAGTGGATTATAAAAAACGCATAACTGGTAAATCAGTGCACTTTAAGAATTGCATCATGTGTTCACAGATCATTTTAATGTGCACAAACTAAAGTTAGTGCCTAGTAAACCAGTCATGTAGACAATCCCATGGCATTGGTCACAGGATCCCAAAGGAAAAGGATACAGGGGTCCAGTCAGACCTGCACAGTAATACAGTGCTTGGCATAAATGAGGCAATGAATCCAGAGAGCCTAGTCTAAGAGTGGGAGTGTCAAGGTTCCTTCCCCATTCTGAACTCTAGGGTACAGATGTGGGGACCTGCATGAAAACCTCCTAAGATTATTTTTACTGGTTAAAACTTAGGTTAAAACTTCCCCAAGGTACAAACTATTTTACCTTTTGCCCTTGGACTTTCGCTGCCACCACCAAATGTCTAACACTGGTTACTGGGAACGAGTCCGTTTGGAAATGTCTTTCCCCCCAAAATCCTCCCAAGCCTTGCACCCCACTTCCTGGGGAAAGTTTGGTAAAAATCCTCACCAATTTGCATAGGAGACCACGGACCCAAACCCTTGGATCTTAAGAACAATGAAAAAAGCATTCAGTTTCTTAAAAGAAGAACTTTAATAGAAGAAAAAGTAAAAAGAATCACCTCTGTAAAATCAGGATGGTAAATACTTTACGGGGTAATTAGATTCAAAACATAGACAATCCCTCTAGGCAAAACCTTAAGTTACAAAAAGACACAAAACAGGAATATCCATTCCATTCAGCACAGCTTATTCTCTCAGCCATTTAAAGAAATCAGAATCTAACGCATATCTAGCTAGATTACTTACTAATTTCTAAGACTCCATTCTTTTTCTGTCCCCGGCAAAAGCAACAAACAGACAGAGAGAGAGAGAGAGGCTTTGTTTCTCCCTCCCCCCAGCTTTTGAAAGTATCTTGTCTCCTCATTGGTCATTGTGGTCAGGTGCCAGCAAGGTTATCCTAGCTTCTTAACCCTTTACAGGTGAAAGGGTTTTTCCTCTGGCCAGGAGGGATTTAAAGGTGTTTACCCTTCCCTTTATATTTATGACAGGAAGACTTATGAGATTCCACCACACAGGTAAAGGCATGAGTCTGGAGACCAAAGGAGAGGTGCACAGAAAGGGGACAGAGGTATAATCATCCCCATAACCATGATGCTACCCAAACTGTAAAACTCTGTGTTTTTTAAAACCCTGCTTATGCCCAGATCCTGAGAAGGTGAGTGAGGAGTATAGAAAGTTTAGGAATATATTTTTAAAATCTGTGTTAGGAAATGTTAATTTATCCATAAGATAACATGTGCTAATACCTCAAAACTCAGAGTAACAGCCATGTTAGTCTGTATTCACAAAAAGAAAAGGAGGACTTGTGGCACCTTAGAGACTAACCAATTTATTTGAGCATAAGCTTTCGTGATATGCATCCGATGAAGTGAGCTGTAGCTCACGAAAGCTTATGCTCAAATAAATTGGTTAGTCTCTAAGGTGCCACAAGTACTCCTTTTCTTTTTACCTCAAAACTGAACTGGAAAGGAGAGAAAGAATCTAACCAAGAGAAAATACTAAAGGAGACCAGCAACAAGATAATGTATGTTCTTTACCAGTTTCCCTCACTTGAAGGGTCTCATTGTCAGTCCAGCCATCATTTTTGTACACACAGTTTTGGATGCACAATTATGTACATTGTCACTTCCTTTTGCAAAAAATAGAATGTACTTGTTTAAACCCATTTATGCTGAATTTGAGCTCAGTTTGTAAAGATAATGGATTCAGCACATGTAGGGCCAGGCAATAGTGACTTCAGTGGAACTACACCAGTTTACACCCCGCTGAAGATCTGGCCCATAAATCTTAACTCACCATAGCAGTGATAATGTGAAACAAAAATCACATGGTAGAGAAAGAGTTAAGGGACCGCCCATAAGCCAATAACCCCCTTAGCTGAATTAAGCTGCATATATCCAGTTTTGGAAATGTCATTGACATTAATAGCTGTATATCACTAGCAGCATATGGAGGGCAATGGAATTGTTATACAAATTAATCTAGCATTAGTCTGCAATATTCATTATCATAGAATGACTATGTCCCTTCTCTTCCACTGAAAAAATTAACTGTTAGAAGAAATGGAGTGATTAGAGTTCATCTACTGACAATGTTCTTCTCTGCAGTTGGTGAAATTAACTGCAGATCAAGTACAGTGTCCCATACTATATATAAAAGTTTTACTCTTCATAAAGCCTCCCTTTTCTCTCTTTGAGATGTCTTTCTGCTCTGCTGTCATGTCCATTTTTCTCTACTGTGGGCCAGACCTCTCTCATCTGTTCTCTGATTTCATATGCAATTTCTTGCTGCCTGTTCTATGCCTTAATGATATTCATGTCCATAACCTTGAAAATAAATCCTTTATTCTGAAGGTTGGATATGTCATCATGTGTATAATTCCCCCTACTACACATTCTAGTATATGTTCATAGGTATTTTGATGTCTGATGCATCATATATGAGAGTGATATTTTAATCTTGATTTTTTTTTTATTTTAATATAACACAGTTACAACATGGAAATCAGAAGAAAATAGCTAGGCAAAAATCCCTGAGTGTTACTATGAAAAGATCAGACTGTCAGAAAACATAAAGTGTCAACATATGTTTTAAGTTTTTGGGCTGTTCTGTTCAATTTCTCGTAGCCAGTCCCGCTGGCACACATCCACAGTGGATGGCAGCCCCAAAGTAAGCCCGGGGAAGAAATTGTCCTTAAATGGTCTTTTGAGGCACATCAGGTCTCCAAGCATAATAAAGCTGGAGCCACCAGTGCACTTCAAGTCATGCCTCAAAGACACAGTAGAGGTTGACTGTAGCAGTTTTTGCTATTTTTATTACTATTTTTTTCTGCTATTCTTTTTTGTAAATGTATGTTCTCCTGCATTGAATGAAAATATACTTGAAAATACATTTATTAAGGAATTAATTATTCTCTCAATTAATTTTGTCCTTTTTGAAACATTCTAAAGACTAATGAGTTTTCTGAGTCTAATCTTTTTTATGTTCTCCCCTACTATTAGTCCCAGACCTTTTCTTTACTTGTGTGTTTTCCCCATCCATTTCAATCATCTCGTTATTTGTGATAATCCCTTACAAATGTTTTCTACCATCAAATGCACCTTTATGTTCTTTTTTGACCATTGATAATGTTCAGCCTGCTGGAAATCACAGATGTTAGGTCGATGACTTTTGCTATCAAGAATCAAAGTCCTAGTGAAGATTGGTGGTCCAGAAACAAATGTAAGAAATAATAAATAATAACAATAACACTTTGCATTTCTGTAGCATCTTTCATCTGAGGATCACAAAGGACTTTATAAACTTGAAAGAAGCCTCAGAATGCCCTTTAAAACCTGAAATCTGAACCACTTTATTTTTTTCAGACTTTCCAGCTTAGAGATTATTAGACAATTACCACAGTACAAGGAAAAGAGAATAAGAATTCTTATTATTTTAGTGATTCAGTGTATTTTTATATGCTTGGGACTAACATTTCTGGTTGTTGAAGGATAAGCCCCTGCTACTTTTTTAAAACTTAAATGTGAATTATGACTCCAAATTACAAGCAGTTGCTTTTAGATGTAGTTTATAATAAACATCTTAGGATAAGTAACAGTTAAAGTCTGCTTAATAATTAGGTTGACAGCAAGATAGTGCCTTCCAGACAGGTATTGGTTTGGGTCAACTTACGAGGCAATTTATCAGACTTGCTATCGTGCCTCCCAGGCAAGTGACTATTCACTTTTGTCTGGAAGAGAAGGCAGAATACTGAGATGCCTTCCCGGGCAGAAAATTAAATGGGTCAGCCTTCGAGGACTCCCAGAGAGGTGACTGTTTAGCTGTCCCTGAAAACGGATTAACATGCTAAGGTCATTCCTGAGTGCATAACTATTGGCTTCCACTAGATGACAAGCCATTCTTCATGGACTTCTTCCTGTTTAGGGGACTGTTCATGCCAGCTCATTTTAACAATAGATTTCTAGCTGATTAGCGTTTGATGATGCTAATAAATTTGTGGGGGGGATGGGGACGGGACTGCATCTTTGTTAATGATACAATGGGAGCCCTAATCTTGAAATATACGTTTTCAAATCTAACATCACATTGGAATGCATGGGAAAAGATACAAACCTTGGAACTGATTAGTTCCTATATATGTCTGCTTAATGTAAGCAGACAAATCTCCTTTGACATGCTTACAAGTTGGGGCTGTGCATGTGATTACCTATATGTGTGCATATATTCCTAAATGGGGCATGAGTGTCAAGAGATTTGCATGCCTAGACTGGCATTAGGCTCATACGAAAATGTGTGCCGCAAGGAAAAATTTAATGTACAGGATATTAGAAAAGTGAGTAAATTGACACACTATCTTATGGAGTAAAGTGACAAAAACATCAGAGACCTGGACAAAAATGAGGGTAAGGGGTATGCTAGAAAAAGTGAAATAAGAGGATTAGGGGAAAATAAAGAGACAGACCAAAATGTCCATTATCCTACTTCTTCTAACCCCTTCCTATTACCATCTGGGAAATGTTTGCTACATTTTTATTCTATACAATCACAAGAGAAAGAGTGAGGCTATAACTGGCCACCATGGAGTTGACAGAGGAGAGGAAAGCAAGTGGAGAATGGAATCAGACAAATTGGAGAGATTGATAGCTCCCAATGAGCACAAGATGGGGGTGTTTGTAAAGCTGAGCAGTGCTGAAGGCAATTCGTATTGGAGAGAAGGGATTTGATAAGAGGAGTATTAGAAAAAGAGTAGTATGGATAGACACTAGGTCATGATTCAGGATGGCACTGAATGGGGGAGCTGAAGCAGAGCTCCATGCTTAATGAAGTGATTAGGGAGAGGAAGTGAGAATTTTGAATTGGGACTAACAGTGAAGATGCCTAAACTTGTGTTCTAGAATTCACATTTAAGCAGAGATTTCTATGCTGAATATGAAAGCTTTAATATGTCATTTCCATTAATATAATGAAACGGAGAACTTATTTTTGTTGGGAAGTAGAACAAGGAAAGGCCACATTAAAAGAAAAAAATCACCAAGGGCCAAATTCGGCTACACCTTAATTCATGTTAAGCAGCCCCTTCATTTAGGAGTGAGGTTCATTTAGCTGTGCATAGAAATTAAAAGTTTTTTTTTTTTTTTTTAAATCTGGCATTATACAACACCTGAAGTGTCAACTGCTGACAGGAGCTGCTATATACTTTAGAGTTGTACATGCAGGACAAGATGATATCTGACTTTGCTCCATTGCTTGGGGGGTGAAAGGAGAAAGGGCACTTCTAGCACCCTTACAATAGGCAGATGGAATGTGGGTTCTAAATCTCTCCGGAACACAGGACTGCTCCAGACAGTGTTAATTCTACTACTTGCTTCTTCTCCAGAGTGTTCTGGCAGCCAGAATTGGCTTGGTGCAGGGTGAGTAGATGATTCTCTGTAAGAGTGGCACAGAATCTGCTCTTCCCCTCTCCTCCCCAAAGGTCCAGGAAGCCAATGAAGTGTTTGCATCAACCACAACGAATCCTGGAGCTCTCTCTGAGGTGTTGTGCTTCCATACTGATCCTAATACAGTCTCTGTTAAAGGTACAATAGGGGCCACAGTAGTTGGATAGGAATGGGACCTTCCACGCCATACCGTACCGGTAAGAGCAGGTGCACCGTACCAGGACCGGCTTTCCTAGAGGGCAGTTTAAAGCCCTGGGGTAGTGGCGGCGGGGCTGCAGCAGGGATTTAAAGGGCCCCTGAGCTCCAGCCACAGCTACCGCTGCGGCCCTTTAAATCTCCACCTGAGCACTGCTGCCGAAGCCTTGGGGTAGAGGCGGTGGGGCTTTGGCGGGGATTTAAACAGCCCCGAAGCTCCAGCCCCCGCTACCGCCCTGGCCCTTTAAATCCCCGCCAGGCGACCCCAGGGTTCTGGCAGCAGGGCTCAGGCGGGAATTTAAAGGGCCCCGGAGCTCCAGCTGCCGCTACAGCCCCGGCCTTTTAAATCCCCGCCTGAGCCCTGCTGCCTGAGCCCTGGGGTAGCGGCGGCGGGATTCCGGAGCAGAATTAAAGAGCATTATTAAAAATTAAAGAGCAGAATTAAAGGTAGTGGCTACTGGAGCTCCAAGCCCTTTAAATCTCCACCTGAGCCCTGCTGCCCGAGCCCTGGGGTAGTGGCAGCGGGGCTCTGGCGGGGATTTAAAGGGCCCCTGAGCTCTAGGCCCTGCTACCACTCCAGGGCCCTTTATATCTCCGTTTGAGCCCTGCTGCCCGAGCCCTGGGGTAGAGGTGGGGGGACTCTGGAAGGGATTTAAAGGGCCCCAGAGCTCCAGCCACCACTACCACCCTGGGCCTTTAAATCCCCGCCGGAGCCCTGCTGCCAACACCCTGGGCAGTAGCAGCAGCTGGAGCCCAGGAGCCTTTAAATCCCTGACAGAGCCCGGCCGCCACTACTCCAGGGCTCGGGCAGCAGGGCTCAGGTGGGGATTTAAAGGGCTCGGGGCTCCAGCAGCCACTACCGCAGCGGAGCCCCAGGCCCTTTAAAGCTCTGCCAGAGCCCAGAGCCCCGGGGTAGCAGAGGCAGCCAGGCACCCCCCAGGGCTCCTCAGTGATTTAAAGGAACCTCTGGTAGCTCAGGGGTGATTTAAAGGGCCCCAGACGCCACTACCGCAACTGGAGCCCTGGCCCTTTAAATCAAGATTTAAAGGGCCCGGGCATTTAAGGACCTGCCTCTTCCGGTTAAGGCCACGTCTCTTCCGGTTGAGGCCACGCCCCCTGCTCAGGAGTCTGGCGTACCGGTAAGTCCTCTAACTTACTTTCACCCCTGGTCCTCATGGAAGTGCTACTCTATCCCATTGACAACTTCAGCACACTAAAGTATGTTTCTGCAACCGGCTGAAGCATAACCATTAACATTGATGCCAACAGTTGTGTTGGAGCGTGGGGGGGACAGCCTTCCATTTTCAGTGAGCCAGTTATTCTCCCATATCCAGCAAAGAACCTGCTACTGCTGACACTGATAAGTCTTCATATGAAGCAAGATGTCAAGTACAGGTTTGGTGTTAGCTTTTGGCACCTCAAAAGTGTAATTAAAAAATGAAAAGAAGGCTACAACCATGCCCATGGTAGATAACATACCTGACTGGCTTACATGAGGTCTTCTTTTCCCTACTTCAGCAATTGGACTGCCTCGGTGGATAAGGGCATATATCCATAACTGAGATAGATTGACAGTTCAGCATTTGTGGTGGGACAGTATATTTTTTAGACTTGGTAGAAAAAAGGTAAAGACACTTTGTGGGGGGAGAATGCCATCCTGTCACATTTTGGAGTGCAATCCAGAGCAGTGAGAGATTGTCACTGGCTGCCTTGTAACCCTGGGTGCTCCACTGTAAATCCCTTTTCTGGACATTCCAAGCATATACTAAGTGTCTGTGTGATTAGTAGCTCTGGTTCAGCAACTCTGACTCCAGCACCCTGCTTGTTACACCACAGCCGTACTCTCGTCTCCACTAGCAGTGATGACTACTAGCAAAGAAATTCCAACAGACTCCCAGTCCTGAAGTTCCCCAAAACCATCTGCTCTGAATTGTCCAGCCCTCTTTTGGACCACCATCTCCCTGATGATTCATATGTAAAAGGGGCTTCCATTGTTTTTGGTCATACCTTGCTAAATTTACATAGGAGACAGGTAGATAGCTGCCTTTTCTCCTGTATGGAAGACAACCTCTTATCTATTCCCCATTCCCTGCCTTGTTTAAACAGCTTTTAGTCATGGACATTTAAGCATAATATTAGTGAGTACTCATAATTTCTTATATAGTGTTAATACATACATTTCAAATTCTATTAATCATCAGTGTGTCGTTAGCTTTCAGAAGAGTCCTTACAGGATACCGTTTTATAATACACTAATATTGCATATAGTCAGTTGATTCAATTGTTTATCATTTGAGGTTCAGATCCCCTGTCTTTATAGCCCAGATAAAGATTTTCTTTTTCTGCTGGGGTATAGCTGCCACGCTGTCCTCTCCTCTGCTTGTTAGCTTTGTTTACCTTACATATAAATTGACCTTCGTTGACTCTGCCTGATGGCCAGGCTGCACAGACAAACAAATACATATTCCTTTGTGTAGGCCAAATTATGCTTAAGCATTGCTTGCCAAACACGTTTTAAGACTATAATCCTAGCAGATATCCATAACTCTGTGTCCTCATATCACACTAGACTATACAAGATCAGTAAGTTATTAGATTTACGATATTTTACATGACACCTTTTAGATACAGATTATGACAACACTGTTATGTGTAGTGAGTATGTCAGTCCTGACAAGAACTGCTAACACAGTAGTGAGACACTTGAGCTTATGTCACACATCCAAATTTCACTCTTTTGAAAAAATTATGAACATTTGAAAAAATATATACAGAGAGAGAGAGTTAATTTTTTTCAAAAAAGTTCTCCGCATATGTGTGGGGAGAACCTGGAAAACATAAAAATATTACAAATATTACCTCTGGCTTTACCTGTTTGCAGATGTTAATTATCCTGGATGTTCATGCCTTTTATATCTGAAACATATTAGCAAAAAATCAACCAGAGAAAATATTTGCTCTTTAACTAAAAAAAATGGAAACATTATTTGTTACTTGGAAGGTAGGGAATTGGGTAGATTTTACAGTTGGGAAGGCAGAAGGTAATCATAATCTGTAACTGGGAGTGGAGAAGAAAGAATAATAGATGACAAGTAAATGGTATTTCTTTATACCTTGAGCACTTTGAACTACTATTTACATTTTGACACTGCTTTGACAGTGTCAACAATGAAAGCTTCCAGCACTACAGTCAACATGGAAGAATCTAAAATTAATCTCAAAGAATGAGTGGCATTTTGAAGTTACAGCAAGTAACTGTTTTGAGATGTATAGATTTTAAGGCTAGAAGGATCCACCACAATCATGCAGTCCAACCTCTTCCATGATCCGGGCCACATAACCCCATCCAGTAATTTCTGCATGAAGCGCAGGATGTCTGCTAGAGCTATAATATACCTTTCTGAAAGAAATCCAGACTTGAGTTAAATATTTCAAGTAATGGAGTCCACCTCATTCATAGATGAGTTGTTCAAATGATTAATTACTCTCAATTAAAATTCACACCTTATTTGTCTACCTTCAGCTTCCAAATTCTGGATTTTGTTATACCTTTTCTGCCAGATTAAAGAGCCACCTGTGATCAAAAGACTTCTTGATGCCAACTGATAGAGGGCACAGGAAGTGCATAGGTTTCCCAGGGATCCCCTGGGTTGGATATATACCTAATAATTCATTGGTGTGTCTACCGAGATGGTTATCATAATCATTACAAAATTGTTTCAGTAGGAAAAAAAATCCAAAATGTGGAAATGGTTCATTGTGGCACCTATAAAACCATAACAAAGTATTTTGACTTTCCATTTCGAACACTGTTTCATGTGGGAATTTCTCTCAAGTCAAACTTTTTAAAAAACCTTGAAGCCAAACATTGAGCTATGGGTCAAACGAAATGCTTCGTTTCATCTGAAATCAATTTTTTTTACTTTCATTTCACTTAACAATTTGAAAAAAAAAAAGTCATTTTGGGTTCCTGAATTATTTGTTTGTTTATTATTTGGTTCAGCTACTGAATGAACACACACACACACACACACACACACACACACACTCTGAGGTTATTCACTCAGTTCTACTTCTCTTGAATCCAATTTCACTATTGAAATGAGTCAGTCTACCAGGTTCAGCCCACAATATAGCTCCTTTTAATGGACAAAACTTAATAAAGTAATAAAAATACCTTACTTTTCAAAAGAAAAAAGTCTCATTTGTAGTAAACTGCATGATATGGTTATACAATACAGTATCCAGATTCTTCTTTCAAGAGTGGCAGCAAGAGGAAAACAGTTCACCCTGGAATCAAAACACCCTGGAGCACTGGGTAACCTGTTTATTTTGTCCCCCTTTTCTTTTCAACATTTCCACATTATGTAGCTTGAGGGTTTGTTGAATCAGTTTGAAGCAAAATCATGCGGAATTTCTCATAGGAGAACCTTCAGTACAGTCACTTTCATTTCTTTTACTTGCACAAAAGATAGTTCTGTATTCTGTGCACAGAGGAAGATGCTCTTGGGAGCCAAACTATGTATGCAAAAAGAGAGGTGACTGTTATTGCAAGAGTGCATATATTTTCAGATAAAACTTGACTGTGATGTGGTTAATGTCCTCCAGACAGTGAGGTAAATTTTTAGCAGAGTGGATCATATCAAGGTGTATAATGCTTATTATTGATCTGTTCATTTTCCATGCACTGAACAGAAATTCTATTCCAAATTGAGGAATTGTCAATTTAACATATAATCCCCTTAGCCATGTATTTGATAACTGCGTACTGTGTTCAAGTAAAGCGCTTATGTTGGATACATGCCATTAACATTTAAAATTACTGATTTTTTTTAAACTAAACTGTGATTCTTGCAAAAAATAAAAAGAAAGAAACTGTTCTCAGGTTAAATACACAGTGTTTTCCAGAATGTACTAAAATTTAATTAGTTAATTTTGATTTCATACACAATAACCCATCTATTTGTTCGAGGAGCCCTTAACGTAACTTAAAACACAAATGTTTCATTATGACTAAACTGCAGCATTTCTACCCCATGTAACCGCCAAATAGCAAACTATACAAATTAGAAGTTGAAACACTCTTCTTTTTCTAACCATTAACAATCCTCAAAATTTTCCTCCCCTTTCCAAACAGGAAGAAAAAGCTAAGCTCTACAGCAAGGCACGAAGGCACGAAGGCACTCAGACATAGGCTATGTAGGGGGATACGTGAAAAGCCAAATGATGAGGGCCCCACTCAATGAACACCAATAAACACTGCAACAATATCACATTCGGGTCTAGTGTGCATGTGCTAAACTGCTGATCACTGACTAGTGCGTCAGACCCGATCAGTTCTATGTGCTGTGTAGTGACTGCCCAACAAAAAGGCTGTAAGTGCTGTTATCTTTTAGCATTAGTGGCCCTTAAATTGTAAGCTTTTCACAATTATTCAAGTCTGTGTCCTCCCATGAATGTTACAGAAGTGATATGAACAAAATAAATACTAAATATAATAATTCATTTATTCAACTTTTTTTTTAAATGCAACCCTCGACCCCAAGATTATCTATTGGTGTACACCAGGGGTTCTCAAACTGGGGGTCGGGACCCATCGGTGGGTCGTGAGGTTATTACTTGGGGAGTTGTGAGCTGTCAGCCTCCACCCAAAACATCGCTTTTCCTCCAGCATTTATAATGGTGTTAGTGTGTTTCTAATTTATAAGGGGGGGTTGCACTCAGAGGCTTACTATGTGAAAGGGGTCACCAGTAGAAAAGTTTGAGAACCACTGGTGTACACAGTTGTCTGTCACTGTTTGAGAGTCAAGCTGGGCAAATTTGTTGTGATTGGTCAGATACTTATTATCACAGGCATCCACTTGGAAGGGTATGCAACACTCACACCTGTAAATTTAAATTTGGGTTCTGTGAATTCTTAGCATGCAGCTTTGAAACTTGCCTTGCAGAAACATTTTTATCAATAATACTAATTGCAACCCCATTCACTGAAAATTAATACAAGAAGACGAATCGAAAGAATAGTAAATATGGCAGGCGACCAGCTTGGCTTAATGGTGAAATCCTAGCGGATCTTAAACATAAAAAAGAAGCTTACAAGAAGTGGAAGGTTGGACATATGACCAGGGAAGAGTATAAAAATATTGCTCGGGCATGTAGGAATGTTATCAGGAGGGCCAAATCGCACCTGGAGCTGCAGCTAGCCAGAGATGTCAAGAGTAACAAGAAGGGTTTCTTCAGGTATGTTGGCAACAAGAAGAAAGCCAAGGAATGTGTGGGCCCCTTACTGAATGAGGGAGGCAACCTAGTGACAGAGGATGTGGAAAAAGCTAATGTACTCAATGCTTTTTTTGCCTCTGTTTTCACTAACAAGGTCAGCTCCCAGACTGCTGCGCTGGGCATCACAAAATGCGGAAGAGATGGCCAGCCCTCTGTGGAGATAGAGGCGGTTAGGGACTATTTAGAAAAGCTGGACGTGCACAAGTCCATGGGGCCGGACGAGTTGCATCCGAGAGTGCTGAAGGAATTGGCGGCTGTGATTGCAGAGCCACTGGCCATTATCTTTGAAAACTCGTGGCGAACCGGGGAAGTCCCGGATGACTGGAAAAAGGCTAATGTAGTGCCAATCTTTAAAAAAGGGAAGAAGGAAGATCCTGGGAACTACAGGCCAGTCAGCCTCACCTCAGTCCCTGGAAAAATCATGGAGCAGGTCCTCAAAGAATCAATCCTGAAGCACTTGCATGAGAGGAAAGTGATCAGGAACAGCCAGCATGGATTCACCAAGGGAAGGTCATGCCTGACTAATCAAATCGCCTTTTATGATGAGATTACTGGTTCTGTGGATGAAGGGAAAGCAGTGGATGTATTGTTTCTTGACTTTAGCAAAGCTTTTGACACGGTCTCCCATAGTATTCTTGTCAGCAAGTTAAGGAAGTATGGGCTGGATGAATGCACTATAAGGTGGGTAGAAAGCTGGCTAGATTGTCGGGCTCAACGGGTAGTGATCAATGGCTCCATGTCTAGTTGGCAGCCGGTATCAAGTGGAGTGCCCCAAGGGTCGGTCCTGGGGCCGGTTTTATTCAATATCTTCATAAATGATCTGGAGGATGGTGTGGATTGCACTCTCAGCAAATTTGCGGATGATACTAAACTGGGAGGAGTGGTAGATACGCTGGAGGGGAGGGATAGGATACAGAAGGACCTAGACCAATTGGAAGATTGGGCCAAAAGGAATCTGATGAGGTTCAATAAGGATAAGTGCAGGGTCCTGCACTTAGGACGGAAGAACCCAATGCACAGCTACAGACTAGGGACCGAATGGCTAGGCAGCAGTTCTGCGGAAAAGGACCTAGGGGTGACAGTGGACGAGAAGCTGGATATGAGTCAGCAGTGTGCCCTTGTTGCCAAGAAGGCCAATGGCATTTTGGGATGTATAAGTAGGGGCATAGCGAGCAGATCGAGGGACGTGATCGTTCCCCTCTATTCGACATTGGTGAGGCCTCATCTGGAGTACTGTGTCCAGTTTTGGGCCCCACACTACAAGAAGGATGTGGATAAATTGGAGAGAGTCCAGCGAAGGGCAACAAAAATGATTAGGGGACTGGAACACATGAGTTATGAGGAGAGGCTGAGGGAGCTGGGATTGTTTAGCCTGCAGAAGAGAAGAATGAGGGGGGATTTGATAGCTGCTTTCAACTACCTGAAAGGGGGTTCCAAAGAGGATGGCTCTAGACTGTTCTCAATGGTAGCAGATGACAGAACGAGGAGTAATGGTCTCAAGTTGCAGTGGGGGAGGTTTAGATTGGATATTAGGAAAAACTTTTTCACTAAGAGGGTGGTGAAACACTGGAATGCGTTACCTAGGGAGGTGGTAGAATCTCCTTCCTTAGAGGTTTTTAAGGTCAGGCTTGACAAAGCCCTGGCTGGGATGATTTAACTGGGAATTGGCCCTGCGTTGAGCAGGGGGTTGGACTAGATGACCTTCTGGGGTCCCTTCCAACCCTGATATTCTATGATTCTATGATTCTAAGACACATCTGACTTTAGTTATTTGGTTCGTGCCAGCCATTATTCAGTAGTATTCGTTCTGCTCAGGTTAGTACAAAGCCCAAACCTAAATCCATATGGAAACTGAAATGCTAAAACAACATATTATTGTAGTAGAAAAATTATTCACTGTGAATGTTTTAAGATATTCCTATGCTAAAAAGTATTTTTTATTTTGTTCAAGCTCTGGAAATTAAGCTGAACTGTTTAGACCTGGAGAAGCTAAAAAACTGGAAAATAGTTCACGAGCATCTGTTTATTTAATTTAAGGGCTGCTTTCTCCCCACAGCCAGTTACTTTCCAGGGGACAAGTAACTATGAATCATTTAGAAGTCTACCGTACAGAAATGTGACTTTGCAGGTACTAGAGTATAAAAGCTCTTGGTTACCCTGGCTCAGCACCATGGAGTCTCATCCTGGTTCAAGAACAACAGAAGTATTTATATAGTGCTATTCATATGGGTGTCTCACAGTCCTTTGTGATAGATAATAACATAACAAACAGGAGGCTAAACAAACACTCAGCCAAAAGCCACTCTCACTATACTGGATTTTAGTCATTCCGTAGCAAGAGACAGACTCTGATTTCTTGACAATGAAAGACTCCAATTGTAGAAGTGTGGAGGTGTATAATGGGGAATAAAAATCCCTTGCCCCAACTGACTTTAGAATGGGATGGTGGAACATTTAACAATCCCACATACTGTTAGGGCTGAGACGGACAGTAGGGATTTATCAAGTCAGAGACATAGAAAGGGTTGAAACTAACACAAGTAAAATGATAAAATCAATATGAAGTACTACAGGCAACCACTGTAGAAACTCCAGCTCACGGACAATATACTGAACTTCCTTAGCCCTAGTAATAAGCTGTGCTATAGCCTTTTGTACATGAGAAACCGTACAAACTGAACTTTATATAAGTCTTTGGGGTGTGACAGTGTCAGGCCAGATGGCGACAAGAGAGTGATCCTATTGGGATCTAGCCTGCCCACTGCTAAAGGATCCCCACCCAGCCTAAGAGGGGGATCCAGAGGGCCTGGAAGCCAAATGAGAACAGTAGACAACTAATGAAATAACAGGGACAGGAGTTCAGTCAAAGGGTCAAACGAAGGCAACCAGACAGGGACACTGAGCACTAGAGAACCCCAGACAGAGCCCACTGCTCCTCAAAGGGGTCAAGGGAGTCAGTGGACATCATCCAGAGGAACTCTGCCCTGATACGTGAATGGACGGAGGATCAGAAATTGGCCCCACAGTCACAGGAGACTCCATCAGCCAACTTCCTCACCCTGGTTTTATAGATGGCCATTTTAGCCAGGGCCAGGAGGAGGTTGACCAGGAGGTCCCATGACTTTGTGGGGCCACGGATAGGGAGTGCATAAATAAGAAGGTGAGGGGGAAAGTGCAATCAAAATCTTAACAAAATGTCTAAGAGGAGCTGGAATAGGGGCTGCAGCCTAGCGCACTAAGTAAATGTGTGCCAGGTTTCTGTCCTCTGGAGAGGCATGGGGAATGAAGATGGCATGTATAATTTTTTATTTTTTCTACCATTAGGTGAAAGGGGCATGTGTCTGGGAAAGGGGTGAACCACGCCAAGTACACGCCTGTGCTCAGGGTCCCTTGAAGGAGCCTCCAACTTATATCCCTGGAGGGCTTCGGGACCAGGGTGGAGTATAGGCTGGCCCAGGGGGGCTCCTCACTAGAGGTGGCAGAAGGTCCCGCCATTTGTGTCGGGGCAGAACACCAGGGTGAGGATGTGAAGGGTGTGGAGCACGAGCATGTATAGATGTTTCTGTGGTGCAGTCTGGAAGCGGACCAGCTGCAAATCGTGCAGCCGACTCACAGTGAAGGGGGGGTGGGGGTTGGTCGGGTGCACAGGGCAGAGGCACAATGAAAAGGTCCAGAGGGCCTGGGGTGGAGGGGGGGTGGGGCCTGCCTTCTCTTAGGACCCGGTCGAGGTAAACCAGAGCAGCAGGCAGCAAAGCGGCCCTGACCTCCTGAAGTACACACCAGGGAGTACGAGCTCTGGAGAGCCCCATGCGCTGAGCGAGCGTCAGAGGATCCAGCCAGTCTCCCTGGTCATATTCCAGGAGGTCTCTGATTCTTGTAATTTCTGCCAGGACCAATCTCTGGCGCACCGAGGGGGACTCCGCCACCTGCATGTGAAGCTGGGGGTTGTGTAGCAGGGGCTCCTTGAGGAGATCTGCCCCATGGTGGCCGCCATGGACCAGGTCGCTGAGAAAAATGTCCAGGTCCGGAGGAGGTCTTGGTAGAAGATTGGCTGTCCAGAGAGGTCTCGCTGAAGACCTCTCGGATGGAGATAAAGGAGCTGCCAGTCATATCAGAGCCCTTGGAAGCAATGCAGGAAGGCATGCACCAGTATGCTACATGCCGGACTACCTGCACCATAAAGGAGCCTCTGCAGGACCTGGAGGCGGAAGACATGGACCTGAGTGTGCAGACACTTCAGGCCCTGCCCTCCCTCCTCCAGGGGTAGATGGAGAACCCATGCAGAGACCCAGTGCAGCTCTGTCCAGAAGAACTCCAGAAACGAAGTCCAGAGGTGGGCCAGAAAACCCTGGGCAGGGACCAGGGTGTTGAGCCAGTACCAGAGCATGGACAGGACTAATTGACTGAGCACCAGTGCTCTCCCTCGAAGGGAGAGGCACCAGAGTAGTCCTGTCCATTTCCAGAGCCACTCTGTCACCCTGCACTGTAAACCGTGCCAGTTTCCTGGCGGAGATGGATGCGTGGCAGAAAGGTAAACGCCGAGAGAGCGCAGCGGAGCCTCACTCCACCGGTTGGCCTGAAGCGTGGTGGGAGGGAGGTCGCCTGCCACCCATCCCCAACCACCAGGCCAGAGCTCTTGACCCAGTTGACCCGGGCGGAGGAGGCTGCCGAATAGATGGCCTGGCAAGCTTCCACCCTCGCCAAGTAGCCCGGGTCCTTGACCATGAGGAGCACATCATTGGTGTATGCCGACAGGACCAGCCGCAGCTCTGGCTCTCACAGCACCAACCCCATCAACCTCCTATGGAGGAGACAGAGGAAGGGCTCGATCACCAGAGCATACAGCTGGCCCAAGAGGGGGCACCCTGCCGTACTCCTCGCCCAAAGCTGACCAGCTCGGTCAGGGTCCAGTTGAGCCTGACCAGACACTCTATGAAGGCATACAGCACCTGGAGAAAACCCACAAACTGGGGTCTGAAGCCAAACGCTCGCAGAGTGCTCAGGAGATACCCATGGTCCACCATGTTGAATGCCTTCTCCTGATCCAAGGACAGGAGGGTGAATGACAGACCATCCCTACACCTGAGCTCCAAGAGGTCCCAGACCAGATACAGGTTGTCAAAGATGGTGCAGCCTGGGCTGGTATAGGTCTGGTCTGGGTGGACCGCATCTACCAGCATGGACCCTAAGTGCAGCGAGATGGCTTTTGCTACGACTTTGTAGTCCATGCTGAGGAGCGAGATGGGATGCCAATTTCGTAGATTGTGGAGGTCACCCTTCTTTGGCAATAAGGCGAGCACAGCTTGCCTGCACGAAAGGGGGAGGAAATTTATTGGTGGGCATGCAGCGGAGGGCTTCTGAGAACTCGGCCAGAGTGAGAGGCAGCTCTAGCCAGTCTCGGTCACTCACGCTGACAGTAGGGAGTTCGTCCCAGAACACTCTGCAAGCATTAGGATTGGTCAGGTCCGGGGAGAAAAGGCCTGTGTAGAAGGCCCTGGATCTCCGATGGATCCATGAGGGAGCTGCCATCCTCTGCCAGAAGGCAGGTGATGTGTTTGTTGGCCCCCCTCCTTTTCTCCAGGGTGTAGAAGAAGCAGGAGCCACAATACATCTCCCAAAGGAGACAGATGCGGGATCAAACAAAGGCACCCCAGGCCCAATGGTCTTTGAGGGTCCGGAGCTCCTCCCGCTTCTCCTGGCATGCTCCACAGAGGGATGGATCCTTGGGGCTGATGGCCAGATGCCTCTCCAGCTCTAAGACCTCCCGTTCCAACTGTTCTATCACCGCATCCCTCCGTCGGCTGGTGCCCCAGGTGTAGTCACAGCAGAAGAGCCGGGCACGCACCTTCCCCAGGTCCCACCACCGCTGCACCAAGGGAAAGTCATGCCGCTGCCCTCGCCAGGCCAGCCAGAACTCCTGGAAGGAGACCACAAAGCCCACATCCGCCAACAAGCTGTTGTTGAAATGCCAATAGGCCAGCCCTGGCCTCTGTGTGCAGAGAGAGGCCATCTTCGTGGCAAAATAATTATTAGAGAACGGGGCTGGCCAGATGCTGGAGGAGTGGGCCCATGAGAGGTGGAAACGTGATAAATAGGTGTGTTTTAACCGGGAATGGTGCGACCGATGGGCCTCCATGTGGACGAAGGTGAACGTCGAGATGTTGTTGGGGTGGTGGTCATGCCAGATGTCCACCAGGGAGTGAGGTTTGACCATCTCCCAGAGGATTTCCACAGCGGCCAGGCACTGCCAGGTCCCCGAGTGGTTCCACTCCTTGAGGGTGTTGTTAAAGTCCCTGCCCAGGACGAAGGCACTCGCTAGGATCCAAGGTGCCAAGGAAGGCAGACGCCTGCTGATAGAAACGCAGCTGCTCCAGGCCTGACGTCTGTGAGATGGCTAAAGTAGACCCCGTTCCCCACATTCCAGCTGCCAGCTGTCTTTGGCGGCTGGATCCGTAAGTGTCTCCTGCAGAAAAACCACAGAGTACCTCCCTCCCAAAGGAAGGAGAGCACCTGGCTCCTGCGGAGACCTATCCTACAACCCCAGGTGTTCAATGTTGCAAAGATGGTAGGTGCCATGAGGAGGGCTGGGGGGATCCTTGCTGGCAGGGTTGCTCGCGGCCCTCGTCAGGCCATGCAGCATACTGTGACCTACCCCATAGGTGAGTAAGGAGTCATGGAAGCCGCAGACCCGCTGGTAGGCCATGGCGGCCTGCTTCCTGGTCCTTTTACCCTCCCCCATGAGGGCCCTCACAGCCCAGAGGATTTGATGAAAATCCCCCCATCGCTGGAAAGCGATCTGCAAGCTATTACGAGAGCCACAGATGTCTTCAAGGAACTCCCACAGCTCTTCTCGCAACATATGGGGGGGCCAGGGTCACTGGCCCCAGCTATCCTTCAGAGGAGCCTCTGACACAGCCCCGTGGCCCACCGAGACGGGCAGACAAGGGGCAGACCCCTGACGTGGCACCCGATGGGCCTGCGCCACGTGGCCCACATCAAACCCCAGCTCAGTACGGGGCAGCAAAGGGAAGATAGCAGCCCCTAGTGGGTGAGGACAGGCAAATACGAAGGCTGCCCCTTGGGGGGCTATCCTCTGAGAAAGAGGAAGTGACAGCCCCAGGGGTGGCAATGGCATCACGGGAGGTGGAGGGGATAAGGACGGGGTTGGCATCAGGGGCAGGGCAGGGATCAAGAGTAGGGGAAGGGCAGGGGTCAGAAGCAGAGTTGGGGAGAGGTGGCCCCTCTTGGTCAGGCTCAGGGATCTGGGGGTTAGGAAGGGGGCCCTCTGTGATGCTGGGCTCAGGCTCCATGGCTGGTGTGGCAGCCACGGTATTGGGGGGGACAGTCTGCAGTGGAGTCCCTAGTGGGAGTGGGAAGGAGGTCGATTGCCCCACACCTACAAGGGATATACCATAGGACTTGGGTCCCGGCCACGTGGCACTGGCCCTCACCTCAGTAGGCTCAGCGGCCATCAGCGGGGTGCCACCTGCTGCCGGGCAGATGGAGGAGCCCAGGGGACCCTTGGGGGCAGAAGCCGAAGCAGCGGTTAGGGTGAGGGAGCATGGGGAAAGGGGGGCTGGGCTGAGGTCGCTCAGATCAAGGTCCACTAGCAGAGGGTCATCCTCCCGCTGGGTGACCGGGGTCAGACCCAGGGTCTTGATCTCCTCAAGGTGGAAGGGAGATCTCCTTCCACCACCCTGGGGTTCTCCCCGCCAGAGCCTGAAGTGATACTCTCCTCGGGGCTCATAGGGGCTCCAGATGTTAATGGGGCAGAAAGGGCTCCATCGGGGGGCCTCCGTAGGAAGGAACTCCAGTGGAGGGGCAGCACTTCTCTCCGGTGCTGCCACATCTTCCTCAGCCGGCACCGGTGGATGGAATACACCCAGGGGCAAGGTGGAAGGCTCGGCATTGGTGCCCCCCCTTACTGGTCTTTCGGTGGGGCTTGTGCATTGGTGGGAAGGAGCAGAGCTTGAGCCTTCCGCTTGCCCCACTTCCCCTGTACTAGGGCCCAACCCTCCATGACATCATCTGGGGGCTGGTAGCAGGGCTCATGTCATGGGGCACAGGCGATGGCTCAGGGACTCGGGGAGGTAATGGTGGGGCAGCATGAGGGAGGGAAGGTTCTCCCTGGTGCAGGCCCTCTCCTATGCCCAGCAGTATCCCCACCACACCCTTCTCCATAGGCCCCACCAGATTGCAAGCAGCGGAGGCGGGGATCTCCTGCTCATCTGGGCATGCTGGGGGAGGTGCCTCTTGGGTCCGAGCGGGAGCAGTGGTGGGCTAGGAAGGAGGAGGGGACACTCCGGGCGCTGGGCAGTCAGGGGTGCCACCGATGGCAGGACCAGAGCCCTGCCAGGGCTCGGGGGGCCTGGATGCCCTCCTGGGTAGTCCCTCCAGTGCTTGGTAGATGTAGCACTGGCCCTCCCCCGTTGAATAATGCACCCGGTAGCGGGCGCCCTGGTAGAGGACCAGGAAGGACCCGTTGAGATCCTCTCTGTCATGCGCCACTGGCGGCAGTTGAAGCTGCGCTTGCTGGCGGAACGAGAGAATGTGATGGAGGGTGGGATCTTTGCAGCCCAGTGGGAGAGGGCTTACAACAGGAATGGGTTACCCCAGGGTAGAGAGGGCGGTAATAGGGTGAAATTGGGAGGGATGGAGGTTAGGGCCAGGCGGACGCCCAGGTCCTCTAGCGGCTCCAGGGGGACGAACACTCCCCCCCACCGCCAGGCCCTTCTCCACCGCCTGCTGGGCGGCGGCCTCCAATGTTAAAAAGAAGACGACCTTTCTGTACATTTTGGAGGCTGTCACAATGGCCGTGGGCCCCACCACCCTCGCCAATGCCCGCATGTAGATCTCCACGTGGGGCAAGGCGGGCGCCAGAAGGCAACGGACACCATGCTTCCTGGTCAAGATGGGGAAGGGGCCCCGGCTGCTATAGATGGTAGCAGAGGCGGTGGGCAAGAGACATGATGTAGCAGCAGGCGGGGGGGCTGCCACCACCTGGGCATATGCTCTGGGGGCTGGGGGAGGGGCACCCCCAGAGATGGTGGAGGGAGCAGCAGGGAGGGATGCCACGGCTGGTGCAGGACCTGGTCTTTTTGGGCAGCCCCTGCCATGCAGGACCTGGTCTTTTTGGTGGAGCCTGGTCTTTTTGGTGGAGCCTGGTCTTTTTGGTGGAGCCCTTCCCCTTCTTCTTCCCCTGGCCCTTCCTGCCAGCTGAGGGGGCTCCCCCAGAATCTGAGGGGGTGAAGGACATGGCAGCAGTGGAGGTCATCCCATTGCCCACCGCTGCTGGTGCTCCAGTGAGGGTGGTAGCAGGTTGTTTGGCAGCAGCGGTTGAGGTAGAGGCTTGGGGGAGTGATGGAGGGGCAGGTGTGGGAGGGGCAGCTGGTTCTGTTGGAGAGAGCCCACCCGCCTTGTCCTCTGCAATAATGAGCAGCGAGTGGGAAGACACCAAAGAGTGAAGGGGAAAGGGGAAGCAGGTCACCCACTCCTCCCTGCTCGGCTGCAGGCAGGGTAGGAGGGCGCCAAAAGGGGTGGGCTGGATGGGGGGCAATCAAGGACTAGGGGTCAGTCACCGACATGGGGTGGGATTCCGGCTTCTCTAGCTGCACTAGGGGAAGGGGAAATACAACAGCGTCGTGGGGTGCAGTGAAAAGGGGTTCAAACTAAAATGGGGAGGGGCACAAGCACATGGGAGGGGGCATAGGCACACTGAGCAAGGGGCTAATCAGGGCAAGGGGTGAGCACAGTGGGAGGGAGAGTACCAGGCTGGGAGTGGGGCAGGGACACCAAGGGGCTAGCTTCAGGACTGGGGCGGGGCAAACAAACTAAAGCTGCTGAGGGGCTGGGGTGAAAAAAAGGTGGGGGTGAAGCAAAGGGCGGCAGGGGGAGACTGCTGTAGTGGTGTGGGAGACAGTCCAAGGGAGGGGACAGTGTGCCCATGTGCTCTTGCACAAATAGAGTCCCTGTTTAGGCTGGCTGCTGCTCCAGGCCCAAATGGTGGTAAAAGGGCATGGCAAGCCAAGCAAGCAGCTGAGTCCAGAGGCAGGAGCTGAGGCAGATGGTAAGCAGCCAGTGGGGGTGGTGGAGAGGGCAATGGTGGTGGTGGTGGAGTTTGGGGGGTGGGGGGGACACAGATGGACCGGGGCAGGCTCCACGCCACACCCCTGTGTCCCCACAAACACTGTCAAGACCCCCACCACAAGAGCACAGTTCAAAAGTTACTCAGTCCACAGTTGGAAGGCCCCCTCCAACCTCTGCGTGGTCCCACACTGGTAGGTGGTCCTCTTCGTTCTCCTCCCTGAAGCTCCAGCAGCTTCTAGGCAGCAAGCTCCACAGCAGCAGCTCCAGCAACTCCAGGTGGCAGTCCGGTGGTTACCCCTATCAGGTGATGGTGGTGATGGTGTCAGCAGCAGCATTGGCTGGGGCGGGGGTCCCTCACTCCCCTCCTCTGGGGAGTGGGCTAGCAGGTGCCCCACAAAGGGCTGTAGATGGAGCAGTAGCAGCAACTGAGGGTGGTGTGTGGGGGGAGGTCCAGCAGCCATCTAGCAAGTAGGTAGCCAAGAAGGAGGGGGTGGTGTCTGGCCCAGCCAGGGGGGAGCGGCTGGAGGAACAGCAGCAGGGAGAGCCCAGATGCAGCAGCCCTCTCCCTTCTTCCTTCCTCCCAGGCCAGAGGGCTACAGGAGAGTGATTAAATGGGAGAGATATTAGCCCCAGGTTAAGCAGGTCCCTTTTCCCTGGATAAGCTAACAAGGAAGGGTCCAGAACAATCAGGAACTTTCTGGAAACAATTAAGGCAGACAGGCTGATTAGAACACCTGCAGCCAATCAAGAAGCTGCTAGAATAAATAAAAACAGGCAGGCTAATTAGGGCACCTGGGTTTAAAAAGGAGCTCACTTTAGTTTGTGGTGTGTGTGCGAGGAGCTGGGAGCAAGAGGTGTGCAAGGAGCTGAGAGTGAGAAGGCGTATTACTGGAAGACTGAGAAGTACAAGCATTATCAGACATCAGGAGGAAGGTCCTGTGGTGAAAATAAAGAAGGTGTTGGGAGGAGGCCATGGGGAAGTAGCCCAGGGAGTTGTAGCTGTCACACAGCTATTACAGGAGCCATTGTAGACAGCTGCAATCCACAGGGCCCTGGGCTGGAACCCGGAGCAGAGGGTGTGCCTCGGTTCCCTCAACCCCCCCAACTCCCTACTTGATACCAGAGGAGTTGACCTGGACTGTGGGTTCCACCAGAGGGGAAGGTCTCTGGCCTGTTCCCTGATCCACTAGGTGGATCAGCTGAAACTTTGCGGGGATTGTTCTTCTTCCTTTTCTCCATGCTGGCCAATGTTGAGGCTAACTGAGTGAAGGCAGATTTGAGTCACGGAAGTGGCCAAATTGAGGGCTGCCGTGAACATCTGAGGCGAGCAAAATCTGCCAAGAAGCGCAGGACCCACCAAGGCAGAGGAGGAACTTTGTCACAGGGGAAAATAAGAGTTGCAATAATCGAGCCTGCATATTATAAAGATATGGATTGAAATGTCAGATTTATGGAGAATGATATACATCATGGCCTCAATCCTGCAAATTTATGTACATGACTTTTTTAAGGTATGCAAGGAGTCCTACTGAATGGAAGATTGGAGACCATGGCATTTATTTCACAATGGGTAAATAAAAGATGTAATATTCCTGGATTGCTGTTGACCAAGTTCTTGATTAATACTATGAAATTGCAACTATTAAGAAACAGTGAAAAATAAAACAGACTTTAACAGCATTGATACTTCCCCAATAAGTATCCGAATTTATCTATAGTAGGATCTCCTGTTACTCACTGTAGAGACGCACTGAAAAGCATTACACATTGCTGGAGCAAAATTATTGGAAAGGAATGTAAATCAAAATGCTATCTGCATAAGAATCTGGGGCAACAAAAGTTCAAACTAGAAATCAGGATCTCTCCAAAAATCCACCCTTCTATGAGCCCTGTCTTCATTCTCCTTCAGCTACTCTGAAGTCTTCTCCCCCAGCTCTGGTATTGAGCACTGGGCCCTCAGACTAAGTCTCTTGGCAATCTCTGCTCTCTTGTACACACAGGAATTCCTCTACTCCTTGTGATTCTACCAACGGAATTCCCTCAACTAATCAGACAGCTGGACCTTATAAATAGGCTATAACCTGATCCTTCTTTAGTCCCGCCCTTTCTGGCTGACAAGTAACTAATTACTGCCCAGGTGGGGTGAGTGTGTCGACCTGGCTTTTAACCCTTTCAAGTCCATGATGGGGGGGGGTCCACCTCAATACAGTCCTATAAAGACTGTAAGTGTTGCCAAACCCTTAGGAAGCATGCAGAAATGAAGAAGGTTAATGATGAGGGAAGGGACTAGACAAAATATGCCCACCTTGTAGCACACTAAGCTCCATTTGTGCCTATCTATTTTCAACCACAAAGGTCCTTTGGCTCTTATTCCCTCTCTGACAATATGTGGTTGCTGAGTATTAATTATTATTGGTGATTTGCATATGATCATATTAATTTTGGTGTAAAGTCAGGAGCTATTTCATAAATCATGGATATCAGAACAAAATTATACAGTCCAAGTTGTGTATTATAATAACCAAATCTTGCCTTCAAAGCCTTTTCTGTAAACGTAATTTTAAATGTTTGAGGTATTTTTATATTTCCCTGTCTCCTTCCTTCTCACCACAGTCTTTCGCTTAGGGTCAGGCTTCTCTCTTGTTTTGGGATCATTTAGGTAATGTCCTCCTGCCACTGCTTTACCTTTACCTCATTTTTCTTTACCCTCCTCATTGTCTTATTCTTGAGAACTGAAGGAACTGAGGCTGGGGATTTTTCAAGAGTCCTAAGGGACTCCTATTGAGTTTGGATGCCTAATTGCCTTGGGCTTCTTTGAAAATACCAGTGTGACAGTTAGAGGGCCAGATCCTGAGTGAATTAAATTGGCCTCTATTGAAGTCAGTGAAGCACCAAAGTTTATATTAGCTGAGGATCAGGTGCATCATTTTTTCTACATACCAGCCTTGCAAACTCAGCCTGAAATCGGAGAGGGACACAGAGTACAACCCTATTAAAGTCAGCAGAAGTTACGCCCATATAAGTAATGGGCAAATTGGGCTTAATTAACTTGAAATATTTGTAAATCAGTAACTGAATGCTATGGGACAGATTCTCAGTGGGAGTCAACCATGTAGATCAAGTGTGAAGGCATCTATGCTGATTTAAACCAGATGAGGACCTGACCTTTTTTTTTGGTCTGGGATACAAACCTTAATTGTCAGTGGTCTGGGGCTGGAGTGGAGATCTTCTTTCTCAAGTCTCACCTGGTATGGTCTCTTAGAGATCACAGCCATCTGTCATAAATTAAAGTAGTCTCTAGATTGTTCAGATATATTCCAGAGCAGGGGCAGTTGCTGATTAAGAATCCAGGAACTATGAATGCCTCCCTGATAACTTTGACTCCGCCCCGCCCCCCTACTCACCTTCTTGTTGTGCTGAGTAGATCACAACAGGGATCTGCCATGGGTCGGGGACAGCTGTTGCTGATTCATTCCATTTCTGTGAGGCTCCTATCCAGGGCTGCTCCAATAAGACCCAATAAAGTATCTCAACAACTGTGTTCACTGTATTTTAACTTTTAGTGAGACAATCCATAAGGATACATAACACACCGATCAGTGAGGCAAGATTGGAGATGGGACAAAACTACAAGAAAGAGTCCAGGTGGCTGGACATACTATTTTTAAATAAAAATCTACTTGAAGAGCTGCAGAAATACTGTGCAAGTTAGTCTCTGCTGGTGCTAGTGATGTGATCGGATGAACTCTCTCTCTGATAATATAAATTAGTGGCTGGGAAGTCAGCCTGAACTGCTGCACTATATCTTAACTTGATCCACGGATTTTATGTCTACAAATAAGTTAGATTCAATGCATAGAGGCATGGATCAGGGAGCTTTTCTGGTTCTTTTGAAAAATGGCCAGAAATCTTATGAGAACATCTGTTCCCATCAGATTTACTCCAGCCTGCTCCAAGTAGCTCAAAACTGCTACCTGCAGCCATGGAGTGATTGAGTATTTCCCCTTATCATGCTGCATTCTTGCTTGCTTTTCCCATCTGGGAAGTGACAACGTTACCTCTGCCTATGTCAGATCTTACAGATTCTACCGCAGGATCCACCAGGCATTAACCAAAAGGCCACAATGGGGTTGTTGGGCATGTATATATCCATTTAGATTGTTCTATGGCTCACATCCCAGTAGTAGGTGAGCCAGGAAATGAAGTTCCAGCTACACATAATGGACCTTTTCTCAGTACCTCTTCACTATTCATCTTTGCTCACTGCACTGTTGTGTGCTATTAAATAAGAATATTTCTATTTATTTGGCAAGGCTGGAAACAATAAATATAAATTAATCAAGTATACAGCCAAGTGTAGAAGCATACTTTTTTAGCCTTGGAAGAAGTGGAATGCAGTGAGAAAATATTGCTGTTACTAAGGAAATGTTGTTTGTAGCCAAAGAAATACTGGTATTTAGAAACTAGCTTTCGTTACTGTCTTTTTTTTTCTAGGAGAAGCCTGTACTTTATGCTTTTGCTCTCTGTCTATATTAGGGTTTTGCACAAGCTTCCTTTCAGCATATCTTCAATATATGGTTGGGGACATAGATCCTTGTATAACGGAGCTTATATTTCGCCCCCTCCTCCCCAAGTCTGGCTCTCTCTAACAGGGGACATAACTCATATCTACTACTCACATGGTCTCAGTGGGTTACATATCTAAGCTGAAGTCTCTAGGTCAGATCATGGTATTCTGCTTCAGTGTATGTAGTGTGGATGATTCAATAGAGCCCAAGATGCCCTGGCTATAAGGAGCTATCATTGACTCCTAAAGCCTCTCAAAAGTCAAAGGGGTAGATCCACAGAGCGGTTTAGGCACCTATGTCGAAAATGTAGATCCTCAAAACTCGGCTCAGCGACTGCCTAACCCTGTAGGTGCCAAAATTCGCTACATACCTAAGTTTCCACCAAGTTCCCTGGGTATCTAAAAATCTGCCAGTAAGCATGCAGACAGCCACCCAATTCCTGACGACCAGCACCTATGTCATACCTAAGCCCCAGTAGGATCCTCAAACCAGACATTCCCCACCTGTCTCACCTTAAGATCCTGATTTGGTAGGTGTTTTCAAAGATTGGCTAACAAATTGGGCCCAAACAAAACACCAGTGTCAGAGAGGTTGTACCCTTCCCCTTATGATCTTTAGCCCCACAGTTAGTGTACTCACCCAGCATGTGAGAGACCTGATTTGGAGCAGGGATTTGAACCACATTACCTATATCTCAGGAAAGTGCCCTAACCACTGGGCTTTCAGGTCATTCTCCCTCTTTTGCTGGCCCAATAATTCATTGTTTCTACAAAGTGGACAAGTGTATACAGGAGAGAGAGAAAGAAAACCACTGTCAAATATCCGGGTCATTAGGTCTTTCTCCTCAGAGGTGTGGGGGTCAAGTCCCTACTTACAATCAGCAACACAGGGGATTTTAGCCTGGGTCTCCCAAATCCTGGATGAGTGTCCTAACCACTGGGCTAAAGCTTATGGTGTGGTAGTGGTCACCTAGGATGTTAAGAGACCAAGTCCCTGTCCAGTGACCCTTGAGCAACATAGCTAGGCTGATCTAAATGTTAAGTATAGATCAATCATTCGGCACCTAACCCCCCCGCCCTCTTATGCTTAGGCACCTAATTCTCTTAGGCCTGGGTGCCTAACTCAGGTCTGTGGTTTCCATTACATGACAGGACACCTGAAATCAGGGGTTACAATGCTGAGCTTAAGTCCCCTGTGTGGCTCTAGCCCAATGTGACCTTTATGAGTAATTGACTATTTTAGCCCAGGGAGTCTGCTGATACAGACCGTTTTGCATCTTTGGTGCTGAAAGGTGCCACATTGGATAGTCACCATTTTATGGCCTGATCCAAAGACCATTGAAGTTAGTGGGACTATTTCACATGCTTAAAAGGTAAAGATGTTCCAAAGTATTTTCAATATTGGGGCCTAAATTACTAGGAATGATTTAACTTTCAAGTTATTATGAAACATTTTGTGAAGCCTTAGTATGAAGTGCTCTAAAAGTTTTTATCAGAATCCTTCACTGACATTGAAATCACAGCTCTACAAAACCAGCTTGTATAATGCCTGAAGTTTTACAGTAATTTTTGCAGCAAAATAACATTAGAGTGTTACATGATGTTAACGAATGCTAAGGGAAGAACATTTCCTCTATAGACTTTAAAGAACTACCATGACAGAGGAAAATATTTTTTTAAATAAGTAAAGGTACAGTAATTTTGCTGTCAGCAAACCTGAAGGAATGCAATAAGAAAGGAAAGCATACTGGGGGAAAAAATGGTGATGCTGTATATGTCACTTTCCTAAACTGTGATTTTTCTTTTCTTTTTTTTAAAAAATCTGTGTGAAGTAAGGGAGGAGTCTTATGAACCAAGTAGAAACTGAAGCCAGGTAAGTGCAAGTAAATATAGCGCAGTGAGAGTCCCCAGAAACTGTATTCTTCAAGTTTTCGCCATAATCAAAGTGTGGCCTCTGAACTTAGGTATCTCAAATGCCAGATACATGAATCAAGTCACAATCCTGCTAGCATGGACTCCTGTAACCTTGCAGGGTTCCAATTCTGGCATAGCCCAACGGAGACCTGTAGTTTAAAATAATAGTCTAGCTGCAAAGTCTACATTGTGGCATTTAATATACAAAATTAAGCTGGTTATCTTGTCACACAGCACACATGGTACATTTCTATCTGTGACTGGATGATTACAACTCTTATACTTAAATATCTAGTTCAAATATGAGTATTTCAACATTTGTTTCCCATGAATATTCTCTAATAGTCACTTAAAATTTGAAGTTTCCATGAACAGTCCCACTAGTAAACACAATTATTAGGCTATTCCTGGGAAGCATGAGAATTGGCATGTGAAACAGGTGAAGCAAAATCAGTTTTTTTTTATATTCTATTGAGTATTCCCAAATAATTTTTGATAGATATTTGCCCAAATCTAGTATACATTCCTCTTTATATGAGCCAGAGGAAGATGATGAGCAAGAGAACAGAGCATGATATTGCAGACCTTTGTTGAAAGCTTAAGGAATGTAAACAATTTATCAGAGCCTGATTAGGGCCAGCAGGATTTTGAGGCTCATTTCTAACAGCAAAACTTGCAAAAAGACCACAAGGCAGAGAAAAGGGTCTTAAAGTCTCTTTATACTGTGAGAGACTCACTGTGTATATTAAAGTAATGTACATGTTCACAGGAACATAATTTAGGGAAAAGAGATAGCGCTTCTTAAAGATACTTTCAGTATTTCATTGCACATTCTGGCTTAAAGATATCTGCAAACTAAATGTGTTAATGAGCTTCCTTATGTTGCTATAAATATATAAATCAAAGCAGATTTATAAGAGAGTTGTTCTTGCTTTATGATGAAATATTTTTCAGCTAAAGCCAATTATATTTGCAGTGGCTTATCACAGCAATTATATGAAGCAGCAGGCCAGTCAGTAATGACTTTTTTGTTAGGGGAGTGCTAAGAACACTTCCAACAGAGCTCCATTACCTGGATTACAATCACAGTTTTAAATTAGGTACCAATGCAAGTAATTTATTTTTGTTTTTGCGTTTAATTGGTCATTAACTTGGTCATGCCAATGATTTCTTTTCTATGCCAGTCACCCATTAAATATTTGTTAAAACATCCAGCAAGAAAAGTTCCCTATTGAAGAAGGAACTTTTAAAGGCATTCCTTATAAAGTAATTCTAGGGTTATGTGTCTCCTCCATTTTGCCACAAACAGTTTCTCTCCCACCTCATTACCTAGCACATAGTTTCACAACTTTACCTATCATAATTAATAAAAGACCATAAGAGCATAGGAATAGTGATATTGGATTGAACCAGTGTCTATTCAGTATGTTGGTTCTGTCAGTGGCCAGCAGCAGATGCTTCAGAGGAGGATGAAATGAACAATTATGCAATAACCTTCTCACAGAGGAAGTTGCTTCTTAACCCCAGCAGTTAACAAGAGGGTTTATAGCTCTTTTTTTTTGGTTTTATCTCATCTAATGTATATGTGGATGTTCTCATTATCCATATAAATGTTTAATCCTTTTTAAAATTCTACTAATCTTTAAGGACTCAGTGATTTTTTGTGGCAATGAGTTCTCCAGGTTAATTATGCATGCAAAACAAACTATTTCCTTTTATCAGTTTTAAATTTAAATCCAGCCCATTTATTTCTTTATAAAGTAATATGGTAAATCTATATCATGCAATTTTCCGTTTCAGATATTTCACTTGAGAGAGTGTATGCCTGAATATAATGACAGGAGGATGACCTATTAGACCTAAAAAGAACAGGAGTACTTGTGGCACCTTAGAGACTAACACATTTATTAGAGCATAAGCTTTCATGGGCTACAGCCTACTTCATCGGATGCATAGAATGGAACATATAGTAAGAAGATTATATCTATACTTAAAATGGGGAAATAGATTCAATATGTGTAATGACCCAGCCACTCCCAGTCTCTATTCAAACCCAAGTTAATGGTATCTAGTTTGCATATTAATTCAAGCTCAGCAGTTTCTCATTGGAGTCTGTTTTTGAAGCTTTTCTGTTGCAGAATTGCCACCCTTAAGTCTTTTACTGAATGGCCAGAGAGGTTGAAGTGTTCTCCTTCCGGTTTTTCAATGTTATGATTCCTGATGTCAGATTTGTGTCCATTTATTCTTTTGTGTAGAGACTGTCCGGTTTGGCCAATATACATGGCAGAGAGGCATTGCTAGCACATGATGGCATATATCACATTGGTAGATGTGCAGGTGAACGAGCCCCTGATGGCGTGGCTAATGTGATTAGGTCCTATGATGGTGTCACTTGAATAAATATGTGGACAGAGTTGGCATTGGGCTTTGTTGCAAGCATAGGTTCCTCTTTGCACCAAAGCCCAATACCAACATGTTAAGTATCCTCACACCTTCTTGTCAACTGTCTAAATGGGCCATCTTGATTATCACTACAAAAGTTTTTTTTTCTCCTGCTGCTAATAGCTCATCTTAATTAATTAGCCTCTTACAGTTTGTATGGCAACTTCCACCTTCTCTGTATGTGTGTGTGTATGTATATATATTTATGGAACATATAGTAAGAAGATTAATATTACTTTTCTTAATTAACTTCTTTCTTAATCTTCTTACTATACGTTCCATTCTATTCATCCGATGAAGTGGGCTGTAGCCCATGAAAGCTTATGCTCTAATAAATGTGTATGGGGCCACAAGTACTTCTGTTCTTTTTGCAGATACAGACTAACATGGCTGCTACTCTGAAACCTATTAGACCTAATAGACTGCCACATCTCTAGCTCTTTGGGTCTGTGTGTATTGTTAAAGGTGGAGCTAGACGCCTTCTGCTGGCAACTCTCCATGCTGCAGAGAGGTGAATCCCGCTTCTGGATCCTAGCTGTTTTAAACTTCTCTGGGTTTCAGCAGGCTGCAGCACACCAACAGTCTGTCTGCTAACCCTTCATGGAAATAGAGCCTCTCAGCCCACCTGCCTGAGGTCCCCAGAACCAGTGCTGACCCCAAGGTACCCCAGTAACTTAAACCTATCTTCTCCTAGAACTCCACTCCAAGTTGTGAGCTTCCTGGGCTACCATTCAACTTTTTCAGAAGGCCAGATGATGTATGGCATGTAACACACAGAGACAGACTTTGCACAGGACTCTAACATCAGTGTCTTTACTGAACAGATAAATCCAAGAGAATACAGATCATATAGAACACCACAAACTAGAGGCGCAGAACAGGGGTGGCCAGGTGGAATGGACCCATCACTTTTTACCTGCTTTAAGGGCAAGCAGTGGTGGAAGGGCAGAGATGAGTAAGAGGGCTGAGCCTTGGGGGAAGGAGCGGAGTGTGGCAGGGCCATGGTTTGGGTGCTGGTGCTCTCCCCACCCGTCTATGGAGCTTCCAGCACTCCTGCCACAAACATCCTCAACTCAATACATCACACTACCTCATTCTTCCCTAGACAGTCCTTGGGGGCTGATCTGTATTCAGGAAGGCAGGGTCCCCCTGACTCATAATGCTTCTGCATTCTGCTCCTCTTAGCTTGAGCTTGTTAAAAACATCCAAAGAGAATGCATAAAGAGGAGCATCTGTCCTTTTTAACCTCTGAAGCCTTTTATCCGGTGACATCCTATTCGGCCTCCTCAGGTGACCTGAGATTCCTACCAGCTGATTTTTTTGCTAGGGAATCTCTCCTCTGATAAACCAGTTCCCCTGGTTGGGACCCAAGCTCTTGTTTGGATCTATTTAATTTCAATGGTAGAGCTCTTTAAGTCAATGACCTTCTTTTGTTATCCCTTTATCACCGGACTTTGGAATTTCAGTCCAACATGGAGGCAAAAAGACAACAGAGAAGGCTAAAGGGACTGAATATTCAAAACATAGTTGCAGTTTGGTAACATTCATACAGAGAGGTCATACTATCACACAGAATTCATCTACAGACAGATTCCCCAAATCCCCATGTGTCCGTATGACCATCTACCTATAGATCTGCAGTAGAAGTTTGACTGAACTGGAAACCTGAGTACAGATACAACCATATCTTTTGACAAGAGAGTTAGAAATCCAAAACCATGTTTGATTCCAAATTTCACAGATTCTTGGATCCACGGCTGAGATCTATTGGAAGAAATGGGTGAATAATGGAGAAAAAAATCTGAAATTCGTGTGAAACCCATGCTGTGTCCCCCTCTAGTGAAGTTTATGAGTCTGATGTGGCCTTTGAGCTAAGAGAGGGATGTCTTTGACTTCAGGCACTACAGTATTGTGACCATTACATTTACAGGTTCTGGATTCAGCCCCTGCTCCTGCCCACCTAGAGGCATCATGTTACATTTGTTTGAATTTAAATATAATTTCCCTTCAGTCGTGTTTGAGGATGTGTCATGTCTGTATCACATGAAGATTTGCACCATCAAGTTTTATTTCAGAGATGTGATTTTGAATAATTAAGTACCTGGGGGGGGAAAAAAACAGTGTTAGCTCCTCTTGCTGGTCTTTTCTTCACTAGCTGTATATCTCTTGGTCTGGTTCCTGTGGAATTCTCAACAACTTAAGTCTTTTGTGCATAGAGACCTTCCTACATCATGCACACTTTCTCCACTGATGCTATTACATAATTAAGGAAGCAAATAAAAAGGGTCATTATAAATCCATCTCGGTGAAAAATGTAGGAGAAAATCAATATTGGCCAAATGGAATTGAGCAAAATTTGTAGGAAAATGTCATTGGTCATCTGAAAGACTATTCAAAGCAAATGGAGAGTAAAGCCAAAAGATAAAGAAAGAACTGTGCTTTTAAGCAGTCAAAATGCAAAATGGTTTTAAAAAGTAATTTAGATGATAATTTTATGAATGCAATTGACTCCAGTTAGTTATCAAAATCCACCAATCACACTCAGGGCTTATTTAATATCCAGTGGCTTTTCATAGAAGAGTCACTCATGATGAAAGAAAGGGGTGATATAAATGTAGGTGAGGATAAAGGAAATGTTAGAAACTATGGGAAAGAGAGAAGATTTTAAATCACTGGATATAGGCATTATAAAATAATTCAAAAATGCCTGAATCTAAAGAGGGCTTTAATTTCAACTGAGGCTTCAGATGAGTGCAGAGAATTATTCAAGATTCAGTATAATCACTTATGATGTCATAAGATCGTCTCAATGGAGTTTACAGCCACCTATAACTTTTAATTCATGGTGCATAACATCCAAATATGGTGTACTGCTTTTTAAGCCTAGAGGTTAATGTTGTGAGAACACTTTTCCTCCACACTGAGATAGCCGAAAGCTCTGTGGCTGTCTTCCTCTTCTACAGTCACTGCAAATGTGTCTGACTCCATGTACTCTCACACCTACAGATATCTCTTGGACTAGTTCCTTAAAATATTATATGAGGGGGATAGAGAAGGAGTCATCCTTTCGAAGGAGTCACTATATTGTAACAAGAAAAGGAGTACTTGTGGCACCTTAGAGACTAACCAATTTATTTGAGCATGAGCTTTCGTGAGCTACAGCTCACGAAAGCTCATGCTCAAATAAATTGGTTAGTCTCTAAGGTGCCACAAGTACTCCTTTTCTTTTTGCGAATACAGACTAACACGGCTGTTACTCTGAAACCTATATTGTAACACTTTCAGGAAGGTCCAAATACCTATCTGGTAAGCTTTCAACAGCTTTTGTTGAAGCCAGACAAGATAACTGTGTTGACTGGAATTTACATAGAATAAGTATCCACTCCTGCAAATTATTCTCCCCTTCCTGCATTAACTTCCCAAAAAATATCCACTCCTAATGCTGGGTGAAATTTTTCACCCAAAGATTTTCTTGGCTGAAACATTTCATGACAAATTCACCAAACTGGAAAAAACAAACCAACAACAACAAAAGAGGAAAAAAAGTATGGAAAAAGAGGAGTTTTGTTTTGACATTTTCAAAATGAAACATTGCAATTTTTCAAATTCAAATAAACTTTTTTTGCAGATTTTACATCAATTGTATTTTTAAAGGGTTAAAACCTTGAAAATGAAACAAAACATTTTGTTTCAGGATAAAATCTTTTGTTCAACCTGAAACTAATTTTTTCAACACTTACAGTTCAGCTACTGAGCCAAAAACAAATCAATAATTTACACAAGTCCAAATCCCTGTAACTGCTGCTACCCACAGTGTCTCCTGTCTGTGTAAGACTCTAGTGACTACCTGAAAAAAATCATGAGACTAGAATAGCTATCCTCTAGCCCAGTGGTTCCCCAACTTGTTCCGCCGCTTGTGTAGGAAAAGCCCCTGGTGGGCCGGGCCGGTTTGTTTACCTGCCGCGTCTGCAGGTTCGGCCAATCACGGCTCCAAGTGGCCGCGGTTCACTGCTCCAAGCCAATGGGAGCTGCTGGAAGTGGCGGGGGGTGAGGGATGTACTGGCGCTGCTTCCACCAGCTCCCATTGGCCTGGAGCAGCAAACTGCGGCCACTGGGAGCCGCAATCGGCCGAACCTGCAGACGCGGCAGGTAAACAAACCGGCCCGGCCCACCAGGGGCTTTCTCTGCACAAGCAGCGGAACAAGTTGGGGAACCACTGCTCTAGCCAAAGCTATTTTTATCCCTCATAGCTTTTCAGATTAATTTATTCATTACAGATGTAAGTATACAATTCCTCTTTACGTCCTGGTGCCTTTGGCTTGAAATAGTAGCTGCTGCTACTATTACAGATACAGGCATAAATATATATTGGCACATGAAGAGAAGGGAGTTACCTTACAAGTGGAGAACCAATGTTATGCCAATATGTATTTATGCCTGTATTTGTAATTTTCACTCCATGCATCTGCAGAAGTGGTTTTTTTTACCCATAAAAGCTTACGCCCAAATAATCTGTTAGTCTTTAAGGTGCCACTGAACTCCTCATTGTTTTTGTGGATACAGACAAACATGGCTACCCCTCTGATACTTTAGTTAGTCTCCAGCATTACACGTGTCTGCAGCCGGTTAGGAAAACATCCCAAAAGACCCAGATTCATATTTACCCAGAGTCTTGAGGAGGTCTCTTGAGGAGGTCTCAAGTGGTCAGCTTTCTATTATCAGAACTTGAAAGGTGTCCAACTGTCCAATGAGATCAGGTTTCTTCCTCTTTTTACACCCAATTTTGTAGCAATACATAGCTTGTTCATTCTAAAAAAAACAACAGCAAAAAAACAACTGCTGAGCGAAGCTAAAGTGTGGAGATTTCCAATCTGTAGTTCTCCATCAGTTAACCAGCTTTATTTCACATAGCAATAGTTAACTATTGCCAGACTTTCCATCTTGCAAAACTGCATGCTTCAGAAAAACAACTCAAGTTAGGAGGGCAAAGAGTCATGTTTACTCCTCCTGGTCACTCACTTCACCCTTCCCTCCTGGTCTGTTAGTTGCTCTAAGGTTTCAGAAAGGCTTCCTTTTAGCTGCTTTCAGCAATAAGCATAACAGTCGGTACTGCAGCTGCTGGCAGTGGTCTTAAGCATGTTACTGGGCTCTGGGCTGTCAAAACCCTGCTCCTGCAGTTTGACAGAATAATAATAAATCCAAAATGTTGATATCTGCATTATCTCTCTGTACTTGCCAAATGTGGGTCAGTATCATTCTCCCCATTTTACAAATGGGGAAAAGGAGGCACATGGGGGGAAGTGGCTTGCCCAAGTTTTCCCTATATTTCAGTGACAGATCCAATCAACAAGCCACCCCACACCTCCTAATTCCCAGCCCAGTGCTCGATCTCCTGCATCCCCTGAGCATGATATGTGGAAAGGATGGGTAATCCTGAATAATTTATGTTTATTGCATGGGTTTGGCTTGTGATTTCTCCTTTATGGTGGGATTTATTGCTGAGTTTATCTACAAAGGAAAAAGAGTTCTCTGGGTTCTGGGAGACGTGCAAGGAGAATAATGGGAGAGTAAATCTACCCTACCCCATGAGAGGCCAAGCATGCTGTATTCCAATTGCTCCTTAGGAGTCAGGAGAACAGGGGCTACACACCCAATATTCCTGTCAGAGAGCAAGTGGACAACAGCAGATTAGACCCATGGCTCCATCCCCACTGCTCAACACTAGTGGAGCTGGCTAAGAGCAAGAGTACAGCTAAGCTGCAGAGGGATCTCACATCTTATTCCTCAACTGGAGCAAGACGGGAGCAGAAGGAAGACCTGTAATTGCCTGAGTAACAATTCCCTCCAGGGGCACTTTCCTCTGAGGCATTGCAGTGTGGAGCCTTAATCTATCTCTAAATGATTAATGTTTTTACAGGACTGTGAAAGGTGACTGGGACCTGGGATTGGCACTTTGTTATATTCTTATAAATTGAAAGAAATAAAAAATGCCTTTGTGTATTTGCATCATTTATGTCTTCAACAAAGAAAAAGAGCTGAGGAACTCCTATTACAAATTAGAATATCTGGATTTATCTTTAATTGAAAAACTGAATGATAGAAACTTTTTGTGAGTCAATGTCTCATTTTTAGAAGTGAACTGATAAAAAGGACACATTTCAAGCAATCCTCAGTACAGTGTTGAACCCCAGGGACATACTTGGTATTCTAAGGAGAGAAGAAGATCCTCAGATGGTTTTGGAAACATTCTTAAGTTTTACATGTTCCTGTAAGGAATAAACAAACAGACATTTTTGGCCTGAAGCAGCCAAAGAAACATCTAATAGAAGGAGATTTGAGATTAAAAATTCAAGACAGAGAACACTGTATGACAGCTCAACAGATATACCTTTTTATGCCCTTCAAGAACTATGTCTGAATCCTAGGTTAGGCTTTGCCTCTGATGTTTGGAGTCCTAATTCTGCTACAGTGTAAAATTTCTCCATAATGATAGAAGCATTTGGATATAAAAGGAGAAACAATAGCAAGACCCACCTAGTTTATTTGCATATACATGTCATCTAGAGCCTGGATATGTTATTTAATCTAATTTATTCTCTTCATAACTTCTGCATAATTATTGAGTATTTAGTCAATTATTAAGTATTATTAATACTTATTAAGTATTTATTTATGTCAAGTACTAGGATACTTTTGAATTAGCCAGTTTTGCTTTTGTCATTAGGTATCAAAGTATTTTTTGTGTGGGAATGTACAGAGTAACTGTGTATAACGGGTGTAAATCAGCACAGTTCCATAAAAGTGAATGGAGCTATTCCAATGTACAGCAGCTGAGGAGCTGACCCACAATATATAGCTTATTTTAACAGCAACTGGCACTGAGCTAAAAATCATACAGCCAAATAACAACAACAGGTTTAGGTTGGAACCCACCAGCTATAGGAAGAGCAGGAGGGAAACAACAGGCCCTAGTATGCACAATGGTCACCCTTCTTTCAACATTAGGAAAAAAGTCGAAAAGGAGCCCAAGGAAGTTGGGAGGCCCAACTATTGACAATAAGCCAATCAGTTAAAGGGAGTCATCAAATAGGTAGAAGCAAGAGATCCTGATCAGAGTCCATAATGAGGAATCTGTGTTTAAGGCATCTAGCTGCTGTAAGAAAGCTTGGGGAGGTGTCCTTGGTGCCACAATCTTTCCATCTGCCTTCAGCTTCCACATATATCCTGTCTCTTGCTATAAATATTTGTCTCTCTCCTGTGGTGCATTCCGGTTGGGCTAAATTTCTGTGAACAATATCCCATCTTCAATATTAAGTAATGCATATACAAATTCTTTGTCTGGAAATATCTCCTATGAAGTGAGCTGTAGCTCATGAAAGCTTATGCTCAAATAAATTTGTTAGTCTCTAAGGTTCCACAAGTACTCTGTTTCTTTTTGCGGATACAGACTAACACGGCTGCTACTCTGAAACCTATCCTTAGGTTGTCTTTCTGCCAAAGTTGTACGTTAGAATTTGGTATGTTTCATATCCATAATTAAAGTTTTGAAAAAAACTAACCTATAATAATAAATAGAGTATCTCAATGAAATGACATATGGTATAACGAAGATAATGAATAATTATGAATGATATTAATGGTCACTTAATGTTAATGTCATTCTGCTAATTTAAGATAGCAATTAATTTTGTACATGAAACACATCCAGGTGCTTTGATTCATGTTTAAAAAATTCTACAGCTGCCTAATTCTCATGATACTTTTGCATATTAAAATTAATATTGTATAACTTCCATATTTTATTTTTTTATTTTTAATATGCGCTTGCCAGAACAGCCAATTAAGACTTGGAGAACATACTTCACATTAATAGTATTTACGGTTATATGCAGTAATTATATTTAAGATGATTTCTGTGTGTTAGCTTATTCCACCGACAGCATTACATTAATAAGAACATATCTTAGCTAATTCTCATACATAAATTATGCGCCAGGGTCTCTAAAGTTTTTGGAAATATTGACTTTGAAGCCCTTTCATATGTCTCGAGGATCCATTATTAGAGGTTTTTTCAAACTGAGGGGTAATTGGTAAATGCAAGTGTTTTAAGAGGAAATTTATCCCATGGTGCCATTTGATAAATCATGTTATGTACATATTTAAAATAAGGGCAAATAGAGTCTGTAGCTGGGATTCACAGTTGTTGCTTGTTCTCAACAAGAGATAATTAAAACCACCTAAAGAAAAGTAGACATACAATTTCATGACTGGAATATTGATATATAAGGGTATAGCTTGTTCAGGAAATATAGGCATGGAAAAATGGAGGAGGTGCTTCATTAAAAAATATATACTATACTTTGGACATCTCTGATGGTTGGTGTTTGCTGGAAGCATCACCTAGTGCTAAGGGGGTCAGGCATTTCTTAATGTAGAGGAGGGGGTTGGTAGGCAAGCCCAGGCCCTCCTACTCCACTGGACTTCAACCCAGGGCCCTGTAAGGGTCACCAATGGTTGAGCACCCAGGAGCACCTTAAGGCTGCCCTCTCTGGGCCACTTCCTACCACCCATTCTATTGTCTGAAATTTTGCAGTCTGTTGTGAAAACGTACTAATTGAAACTTCAGTCTGTCTGGGCCCAGCGGGTAGGCTCCTCTTCTCCAAGAGAAGGCTTCTGCAACACACTCCTCAGGAGCTCCCAGGGTAGATCCTTCTTCCTGCCTTTTTTGAACTGTCTGGCTTCCCTTTAAGTTCTGCCTCCAACTGGGGCATGTACTGCATCTGGGCAAGGTCATCTGGATCAAGGGTTGCTTTTTAACTCTTTCAGATCTGTTGTGTGATTTATACACTGTGTCACAAGATCCAGAAGGAGGTGAGCAGTTGAAAGTCTCTGGGTGAAGATAAAAGGGGGGAAAGAGGGGCAATATCATGCTAGAGGTCTATTATAGACCCCCCCACATTTGAATGATGGGATGGATGAAGCATTTTTAGAACAAATAACAGAAATATCTAAAACAGAAGACTTCATATTAATGGGGGACTTACACTACCCGGACATCTATTGGAAAAGTAGTATGGCAAAACACAAAGTGTCCTGCTAGTTTTTGGAATGTACTGGGACATTTTTTTTCTGTTTCAGAAGATGGAGGAACTCATCTGGGATAGCTATTTTAAACTTAATTCTGACGAACAGGGAATAATTGGTTGCAGATCTCAAGGTAGATGGCAATATGAGTGAAAGTGATCATGAAATGATAGATTTAATGATTCTTAGGAAAGGAAGGAGTGAGGGAAGCAGAATAATGACAATGGACTTAAAACAAGCAACAACAGATTTTAACCAACACAGAGAAATGGTAGATACGGTCCCAAGAGAGGGAAAAAAAAATCCTACGTGAAAAAGGAGTTCAGGAGAGCTGACAGTTTCTCAGAGAAGCAGTATTAAAGACTCAAGAGCAAACTATCCAGATGTGAAGGAAAGACAGGAAGAATAGTAAGAGGCCAATATAGCTCCATCAGGAGCTCTTTAGTGACCTGAAAGTCAAAAAGAAATCCTACAGAAAGTAGAAATATGGACAAATTGCTAAGGAAGAGTACAAAAGAATAGTTTGAAGAGCAATATCAGACAGGCTAAGGCATAAAATGAGTTACACCTAAGAAGGTACATAAGAGACAATAAGAGAAGGTCCTATAAATATATTAGGTGCACGAGATAGATGAAAGAAAAGGGTAGGGCTTCTACTTAGTGGGTAAAAAGAGCTAATAACAGACAACACCAACAAGGCTGAGATATAGGTGTTTAAAGCCAAGTTTATATATTTTTAGTGAAAACTGAAGTAATCCGACCAGATATTTAACACAATAAATTTTAATAACAAGAGGGAAGGAACATAAGCCAAAATAGAGAAAGAAAAGTTTAAAATATTTAAATAAATTAGATGTATTCAAGTTGGCAGGGCCTAATGGCATTCACCCTACTTAAGGGTACATAAGGAACTAGCTGAAGCAATCTCAGAACTCTAAGTGATTATCTTTGAGAACTCACAGAGAACTGGGGAAGGGCAAACATAGAACCTATCTTTAAAAGGAAGAAAAAAGGAGACTGGGGGACTGGTCAGCCTAACTTGATACTGGAACAAATTATTAAACAATCAGTTTGTAAGCACTTACGTAATGACAAGATATTAGTAATACCCAAATTTTCTCAAGAAGAAACCATGCCAAACTAATCTGATTTCCTTCTTTGACAGGGTTATTGGCGTATTAAGTAGGGGGAAGCTGTAAGACATGAAATATCTTGATTATAGTAAGGCTTCTTAGTCTAATTCTAACACCTTTGCTCTCTGTATAGCTAGGGTAAAATCTCTCTTCACTTGTAGCTGCTGTAAAATGTTTTTATCTGTTAAGCCAATAACCATTCTGTCTCCAATATTTTCATGGTTTGCATTCTCCAAATCAGTTTTCAACCAATGTATACGCAGCTTTTATACAACATTCAACATTTTCCCCCTGGCCTTGGATTCTCTGGTGATAACATGCTCTTTCATAAACCACATTTATATATGATGTGCATCAAACATAGACAGAACCCTTTCATAATGTGACTGTCTTCAGTAAAGTAAAAAGATTTAAAGATATACTCTGCCTGCTTTCCTATAGCATAATTTAAAGAAGATACCAGTATATCTCCAGTTACTTTGTGAAGTTTGTTTGCAATTTGAAATCTTGCTAAATACTGCTTCTAGTCTGTCCATTATGAAGGACTGTCACAGCTAAAGTTTTCTGGGCCATTGAAAAGTGGTGTAGTTACTGTTTCTTCTGTCTGCAAAATTTGTTACTGTTTACTACTGAGTGGTAGCCGTTTTAGTCTGTATCCGCTCTTTCTTTCTGTTTTTCTTCTGTTTCTGTTGTGAGTTTACTTCTGACACAATGCCATGTTCTTCTTTACCAGATATGAATAGGGTGACCAGACAGCATGTGTGAAAAGTTGGGACGGGGGTGGGGATAATAGGAGCCTATATAAGAAAAAGACCCAAAAATTGGGACTGTGCCTATAAAATCAGGACATCTGATCACCCTAGGAATGAAGTGCTTGCATATACACTCCAGATATATTCATCATAATATCCTTAAATGTTCTACCAGATATGAGTTTGGTTCATTTATATAAGGTATTTTATGCACAGTGCCTCCTAGTGGCTCAACAATATAATATAGTTTATGATTCCATTACTTAAGAATACTTGGTCCTGCCTTTGTCTGGGGCCTTGTTTACACTATTGCAATAAGTCAACCTAAGTTACGCTACTTCAGTTATATGAATAATGTAACCAAAGTCAATGTAGCTTAGGTTGACTTACCATGGTGTCTACACTGTGCTGTGTTGACAGGAAATGCTCTTCCTCTGACTTACCTTACTCTTCCTGGGGAGCTGGACTACCAGAGTTGACTAGAGAGTGATCTACCATTGACTTAGTGGGTCTACAGTAAACCTGCTAAATCAACACTGCTGCATTGATTGCAGCAGCGCCGATCTACCGGTAAGTGTAGACATAGCCTGGGGTGCTCCAGCCCTACATTTCTGTAATTCTTGAAATCCAATTTTAATTGCAATGAGAAATAAATAATTGCTTCATACCATAGTTGGATAGTATCTTCTGGGATTTTTTTTTAATCAAAACTGTAATGATGCAAATCCTCCATCCATTTACTCCCATGCTCCTTCAATTAAATGAATAAATTTAAACTCCATTGACTAAAATATAATGCCCAATCCCAGACTCCAGGTGGACTACACCCATTGTTGAACTACTAAATAGGTTGCATATACACCCCTACTTCACACCTCCTTCATCTTTTGGGATGGTTAGGGAGGCAGTAACAGAGAACAGTCCAGCGCTAAAGGGAACACAGGGCCCATAATTATGGTTAGCTCCTGTGCAAAGGGGGCTGGACTAGACTGGATGACTTCTTGAGGTCCCTTCCAGCCCTACATTTCTATAATTCTATGACTGATTTCTCAGACAAACAGAAACCACCCCAGAATTTTGTGCAAACACATCACTCTTTGACAGCTTGGTAGTGGGATATCTCAGGCAGGAGCAAATGAGGCTACAACCTCTGTATTATCTTTTCCCCCTCCCTTCTTGTAGATTGTTGGAACCTACTGTTTTTCCCTTCCTCACTTTCCCCCCTAACACTTCTCCTGTATGCCATTTGCAAGGGCATAGATGTCAGATCAATGACTCATGGAACATCCTAGAGTTGGCTCTGAGTTTGGCTTTCATATTTTTATAGCCATTGGGTGGTGCAGGGTCACCTGACTTGCTCCCATTCCATGTGGAGGAATATTGTAGTGATAGGGATTGGACAGTGTCACTTAAATAGCTTATGAGCCCATTAATGGTCTTCCTTTTCTTCTGTTTCAGAAGCCACAAGAGCCCTGGAATTGTAAATACAGTATGTAACTAGGCATTGTATGTTGTATAAAGTTAGTAAACTCTGCTGTGCCCATATGGTTCCTTCATGTTATATTCATTTTGTAAAGAGAAAAAAAAGACACAACAAGTATACGGGCTGCTTTCTAGGAATAGAAAAACTATTGCCTGCCATCCCTCCTTGGCATCTCTTTTTGAACCCTGTGTAGGTATGATGGATCTGCTGTGATGTCAGAGATTAACTAATCACTAATTTCGGGGTCTGGGAGGCATTTTTTCTGCATGGCAAAATGATCAGACTGCTGGGAGGGTTTTTTCACCTTCATCTTCGCATTCAGAAGGTCTGGTTTTGGCAGTTAAAATGAAACTGGTGTGAGTTTGTCAGGTAGGAGTGTGGGTTTATCTGTTTGGAAGAGTCCATTTGGGGTTTTTTAATTCCATTGAATTATTTGGACATTGAACCAGGCCACTCACATGGCATGGTGACAAAGTATGGCTCTATATCTGGAGCAGGTTTTGGCTCCCTTCATCTCATCTTTCCTTCTTCTGGAATGAAAATAGGGAGGATGTTAAGGATTTGGTATTCTGAGAGGGTCAATCCTGAAGCCTAAGGGCAGGGTTTGGCTCTGTCACCCTCAGGGTCACAATATATCATAGGTAACTGATACCAGTTGAAATCAATCCACCCTGAGCTACTTATTCCAGTTAACTCTTCTCAAGGTTCCTCCCCCACTCTGAACTCTAGGGAACAGATGTGGGGACCTGCATGAAAAACCTCCTAAGCTTATCTTTACCAGCTTAGGTCAAAACTTCCCCAAGGTACAAACTATTCCACTCGTTGTCCTTGGATTGGCCGCTACCACCACCAAATTAATACTGGTTACTGGGGAAGAGCTGTTTGGACACGTCTTTCCCCCCAAAATACTTCCCAAAACCTTGCACACCACTTCCTGGACAAGGTTTGGTAAAAAGCCTCACCAATTTGCCTAGGTGACTACAGACCCAGACCCTTGGATCTTAAGAACAATGAACAATCCTCCCAAAACTTGCACCCCCCCTTTCCTGGGAAATGTTGGATAAAAAGCCTCACCAATTTGCATAGGTGACCACAGACCCAAACCCTTGGATCTGAGAACAATGAAAAAGTATTCAGTTTTCTTACAAGAAGACTTTTAATAAAAATAGAAGCAAATAGAAATAAAGAAATCCCCCCTGTAAAATCAGGATGGTAGATACCTTACAGGGTAATTAGATTCAAAACATAGAGAACCCCTCTAGGCAAAACCTTAAGTTACAAAAAAGATACACAGACAGAAATAGTTACTCTATTCAGCACAATTCTTTTCTCAGCCATTTAAAGAAATCATAATCTAACACGTACCTAGCTAGATTACTTATTAAAAGTCCTAAGACTCCATTCCTGGTCTATCCCCGGCAAAGACAGAATATAGACAGACACACAGACCCTTTGTTTCTCTCCCTCCTCCCAGCTTTTGAAAGTATCTTGTCTCCTCATTGGTCATTTTGGTCAGGTGCCAGCGAGGTTACCTTTAGCTTCTTAACCCTTTACAGGTGAGAGGAGCTTTCCCCTGGCCAGGAGGGATTTTAAAGGAGTTTACCCTTCCCTTTATATTTATGACAACTCTTGTTTGTTAAATAGAGTTGCAGTCTTCATATTTAAGCAAAGTATGCTGTGTTTATCCCATTTTTTCCATTTCTGTCAAGTTATAATGTTGTCATGATGATACAAGCTCAGTGACACAGAGAGGTACAAAAACATGACAACGATTCAATTAATAATATTTAAAGACAAATAGCTTACTATGCCCCCAAACCTGCAAAGACTTCTGTCTGAGCTTTAGCATGTAAGTACTCTGTTGACTTAAATGGGACCACTCACATGGTTAAAGCTCAAAGCATGTTTAAATCTTTGCAAGATTGAAGCCTATGCCATTACACAAGCCTGCTCACATTTAAACACTTCACATTTACAACTAGAGGAGGTCTAAATGTAGTTAGAGTCAGAAGTGTAACTTTAATAATGACTTCATGGTGCACCTTATTTATTCTTTCACAGTGACTTCCATGCCAAATTTCAAAGTCAAACACAACTTGGGATATGAAAATCAGGCTTTCTGCCTCTTATACCTGTAATTTGAATTTAGTTGACAAATTTGTTGATGATGAATGAGACAGAATAAAATCCAGTTCCCCTGTTTTGTATGTCAATTAATCAGCTTCTATTTAAAGACACCGAAGGAACAATGCTGAGTAAGAATGTGGCACTTTTGAATCACTCTTCATATTTATAAGTTTTAGCAAACCTCAAAGTTAACTTTGTCCTTTATAGTGAAGAAAGAATGTCCTGTCTACACTTACAGCAGAATGTAGAGTACAGACACTGTGTGCCCAGCTAGCACAGGTATAAATAGCCATGTACACAGTGAGGGACTACTTAGGGAAATAGAGTACAGACACACCAGAATCTTAGGATATGTACCCTACCTGTATCTCTACACACCCAAGCAGTGCCTCCTAAGTCTACTCTGCTATTTTTAGAAGTGTAGCGTCCTGTTGCTTCCCTGTTGCCAGAGCCATTCCCCACCACAAGTAAAGATTCTGGCATTAGGGCAGGGCTCTGGCAAGGGAGAGAAAGTGGGGAAAGGGTCTGGAACAGTGATGGGCAACCTGCATGAGGGTGCGCCCCGCCCACCCTCCACCCCAGGCCTGCTGGACCTTTTCATCAGGCCCCTGTCCCGTGGTCCCAACCGACCCCCCCACCCCTTCACCGTGAGCCAGCTGCACGATCTGCAGCCGGTCTGCTTCCAGACCGCGCCAAGGAAACATCTATACACGCTCGTGCTCCACACCCTTCACGCCCTCACCCTCATGTCCTGCCCCGACACAAAATGGCAGGAACTCGGGTCACCTCTGGAGGGTGAGGAGCCATGGTGGGCCAGCCTATATTCCACCTTGGTCCCGAAGCCTGCTGGGGATATCAGTTGGCGGCTCCTTCACAGAGCCATGAGCACGGGCGTGTACTTGGCGCGGATCACCCCTGTCACAGACACCTGCCCCTTTTGCGGCATGTGGGAAACCCTGCACACACATATATCACCTCACCTCAGTCCCTGGAAAAATCATGGAGCAGGTCCTCAAAGAATCAATCCTGAAGCACTTGCATGAGAGGAAAGTGATCAGGAACAGCCAGCATGGATTCACCAAGGGAAGGTCATGCCTGACTAATCAAATCGCCTTTTATGATGAGATTACTGGTTCTGTGGATGAAGGGAAAGCAGTGGATGTATTGTTTCTAGACTTTAGCAAAGCTTTTGACACGGTCTCCCATAGTATTCTTGTCAGCAAGTTAAGGAAGTATGGGCTGGATGAATGCACTATAAGGTGGGTAGAAAGCTGGCTAGATTGTCGGGCTCAATGGGTAGTGATCAATGGCTCCATGTCTAGTTGGCAGCCGGTATCAAGTGGAGTGCCCCAAGGGTCGGTCCGGGGGCCGGTTTTGTTCAATATCTTCATAAATGATCTGGAGGATGGTGTGGATTGCACTCTCAGCAAATTTGCGGATGATACTAAACTGGGAGGAGTCGTAGATACGCTGGAGGGGAGGGATAGATACAGAAGGACCTAGACAAATTGGAGGATTGGGCCAAAAGAAATCTGATGAGGTTCAATAAGGATAAGTGCAGGGTCCTGCACTTAGGACGGAAGAACCCAATGCACAGCTACAGACTAGGGACCGAATGGCTAGGCAGCAGTTCTGCGGAAAAGGACCTAGGGGTGACAGTGGACGAGAAGCTGGATATGAGTCAGCAGTGTGCCCTTGTTGCCAAGAAGGCCAATGGCATTTTGGGATGTATAAGTAGGGGCATAGCGAGCAGATCGAGGGACGTGATCGTTCCCCTCTATTCGACATTGGTGAGGCCTCATCTGGAGTACTGTGTCCAGTTTTGGGCCCCACACTTCAAGAAGGATGTGGATAAATTGGAGAGAGTCCAGTGAAGGGCAACAAAAATGATTAGGGGTCTGGAACACTTGAGTTATGAGGAGAGGCTGAGGGAGCTGGGATTGTTTAGCCTGCAGAAGAGAAGAATGAGGGGGGATTTGATAGCTGCTTTCAACTACCTGAAAGGGGGTTCCAAAGAGGATGGCTCTAGACTGTTCTCAATGGTAGCAGATGACAGAACGAGGAGTAATGGTCTCAAGTTGCAGTGGGGGAGGTTTAGATTGGATATTAGGAAAAACTTTTTCACTAAGAGGGTGGTGAAACACTGGAATGCGTTACCTAGGGAGGTGGTGGAATCTCCTTCCTTAGAGGTTTTTAAGGTCAGGCTTGACAAAGCCCTGGCTGGGATGATTTAACTGGGAATTGGTCCTGCTTCGAGCAGGGGGTTGGACTAGATGACCTTCTGGGGTCCCTTCCAACCCTGATATTCTATGATTCTATGATTCTATATTTGGAGTGTGCCAGGCTGCAGCACCTATGCCGGCTCCTCACCAATATTTTATTACGTTTTTGGTTGCACTTTTCCCCTCACCTTCTTATTTATGCACTCCCTATTCATGGCCCCATAAAAAGTCACGGGATCTCCTGGTCAACCTCCTCCTTTGGCCATAGCTAAAATGGCCATCTATAAAACCAGAGTGAGGAGGTTGGCCGATGGAGTCTCCTGTGACTGTGGGGCCTATTTCCGATCCTCGGTCCATTCACATATCCAGGCAGAGTTCCTCTGGGTGGCATCCACTGACTCCCTTGACACCTTTGAGGAGCAGTGGACGCTGTCCAGGGTTCTCTTCTCGGTGTCCCCATCCGGTTCCCTTCATTTGACCTTTTGACCACACTCCTGTCCCTGTTATTTCATTAGTTGTCACCCATATTTATTTGGTGTCCAGGTCCTGTGGCTCTCCCTCTTAAGCTGGGGGCTTGGGGGGTCCTTTAGTAGTGGGCGGGCTTTGCCCGCCCACTTCCCAGATCCCAATAGGATCACTCTCCTGTAGCCATCTTGCCCAATCCTGTCACACTAGATAATTTGTGAATATGTTGAACAGCACTTGGGCTAGTACAGATCTCTGGGGAACACCACTTTAAATCTCTCTATTATCAAAGCTGACCATTGATTCCTACTCTTTGTTTTCTATCTTTGAGCCAGTTACTGATCCATGGGACCTTCCCTCTTATTCCATGGCTCTTCCCTTTTATCCCATGTATGCGGTGTTGTTGCAGCTGTGTTGCTCCCAGGATATTAGAGACACAAGGTGGGTAAGGTCTGAAAAAAGAGCTCTGGGTAGTTTGAAAGCATGTCTCTTTCACCAACAGAGTTGGTCCTTTAAAAGATATTACTTCATCCACCTTGTCTTTCCCATGTATGAATTAATTAAGCCTGACAACATCCCTCTGAGGTAAGGTGCGATGGTTTTGGGGAGTTGTAATGAGATGGAGTGATCTGATTCCTACAAAGAAGGGATTAATTCACCCTGTTGGACACAGTTAGCCTCTCTCCCTCACCCCTGCAGGAAGTGTGGGGCTGAGCCTTGCAACTCAGTTGGGGTCAGATTAGGGAAGGAGCCAGACATCCTTTCCAGGGACCCAAACTTTCTGCGGAGTCAGCTGCGGTGGGCGGTGATGCTCCTAAGTCAGCCTGGAAAAAGGCAAGCTGTGGCCCCAGGAGATGGAGGAACCCAGAGAGGAAGCACAGAGGGAGTCACGGGGCAGAGATGAGGAACCAGGCCCCAGAAACCATGGAACGACCCAGCCCTGGGAAATGAGACTTCATGCTTGTTGTGTTGCTGGGAGGTGAGGCAGCAACATAACATTTCCCAGTGGTGGCATCACCCATTCCTTCAAGGGCCCTAGGCTGGTACCTGGTGAAGCAGGGTACACCCAGGTCCTCCTACCCCAGCTCAAAATTTGGGGCTGGATGAGCACTAACCTGTAGGCCAGGAGGCCTGAGATATTGCTGGTTTTTTTGCTCAGCCCTCCATCAAGAGACCTGAACTATTGGCCATTTGTTGCTCAGCCCACACCCCCTGGGGCTTGAGTTCTTTACTCCATGTTTGCTCAGCCCCAGAATGACTGAGCCATTCACTATTTATTGGTTTAGCCCTCACACAGGAGCTCCAAGTCACAGACTTCTTACTGGCCAAACCCCAACCCAGAAGGCTTGAGTTACCATGTACCCAATGACAGGTTTCAGAGTAGCAGCTGTGTTAGTCTGTATTCGCAAAAAGAAAAGGAGGACTTGTGGCACCTTAGAGACTAACCAATTTATCTGAGCATAAGCTTTCGTGAGCTTCAGCTCACTTCATCGGATGCATTCAGTGGAAAATACAGTGGGGAGACTTATATACACAGAGAACATGAAACAATGGGTGTTACAATACACGTTGTCACGAGAGTGATCAGGTAAGGTGAGCTATTACGAGCAGGGGAGTGGGCAGGGGGGAACCTTTTGTAGTGATAATCAATGTGGGCCATTTTCAGCAGTTGACAAGAATGTCTGAGGAACAGCTGGGAGGAGAGTGGGGAATAAACATGGGGAGATAGTTTTACTTTGTGTAATGACCCATCCACTCCCAGTCTTTATTCAAGCCTAAGTTAATTGTATCCAGTTTGCAAATTAATTCCAATTCAGCTATCTCTTGTTGGAGTCTGTTTTTGAAGTTTTTGTTGTTGAAGGATTGCTACTTTTAGGTCTGTTATTGAGTGACCAAAGAGATTGAAGTGTTCTCCGACTAGTTTTTGAATGTTATAATTCTTGACGTCTGATTTGTGTCCATTTATTCTTTTACGTAGAGACTGTCCAGTTTGGTCAATGTACATGGCAGAGGGGCATTGCTGGCACATGATGGCATATATCACACTGGTAGATGTGCAGGTGAACGATCCTCTGATAGTGTGGCTAATGTGATTAGGCCCTATGATGGTGTCCTCTGAATAGATATGTGGACACAGTTGGCAACGGGCTTTGTTGCAAGGATAGGTTCCTGGGTTAGTGGTTCTGTTGTGTGGTGTGTGGTTGCTGGTGAGTATTTGCTTCAGCTTGGGGGGCTGTCTGTAAGCAAGGACTGGCCTGTCTCCCAAGATCTGTGAGAATGATGGGTCGTCCTTCAGGATAGGCTGTAGATCCTTGATGATGCATTGGAGAGGTTTTAGTTGGGGGCTGAAGGTGATGGCTAGTGGCGTTCTGTTATTTTCTTTGTTGGGCCTTTCCTGTAATAGGCAACTTCTGGGTACTCTTCTGGCTCTGTCAATCTGTTTCTTCACTTCAGCATGTAGTTGTAAGAATGCTTGATAGAGATCTTGTACGTGTTTGTCTCTGTCTGAGGGGTTGGAGCAAATGCAGTTGTATTGTAGGGCTTGGCTGTAGACAATGGATCATGTGGTGTGTTCTGGATGAACACTGGAGGCATGTAGGTAGGCATAATGGTCAGTAGGTTTCTGGTATAGGGTGGTGTTTGTGACCATCACTTATTAGCACCGTAGTGTCCAGGAAGTGGATCTTTTTTGTGGACTGGTCCAGGCTGAGGTTGATGGTGGGATGGAAATTGTACCCAATGGTTCATCTGCAAACCAAGACAACTGATCACCCCACTTGGTGTGAGGACAAATTCCCCACTGCTGCGAGAGGGGTGCCCCAGAGGATACCCAAGGAATCTTTTAGGATCTGTCTATGCAGCTTGAGGCATTCCGGTTAATATTGTGAAGCTACTGCTATGAAAAGTGCTATATCATAAATGCCATTCTGTCTATGTGCATGTGAATTCCACCACTGCTGGCAAGGCTCCTTCATGGTTCTGCCGGACCAGGAATAATGGTGCATCATTAGAACTAAATAGGTATGGTAAAAAAAGGTTGCTGGGAGAAGAAACTTCCTTCTTTGATGTAAGGTGTGTTTTTTTGGCAGGGCGGGTTAGGTCGGTGGGTGGAGAACTGGAAAGTTACCTAAACACAGAACCTAGAAAATAACCTGTTGGTAAGGGAATATATAAACATATAAAAGATACACACAAAGCCACACAGGGAGGCTTGGGTGAGGCATTTTTTTTCTTTTTATGCTGCTCTCATTATTTCCTTACTTTAAAATCACGAAATCTATCATTTAATGATCACTTGCACCCAAATTGCCTTCAACCTCCAGTATTGCAACCAATTCCTCCCTGTTAGTCAGAATGAAATCTAAAATGGCATCCCCTGATTACTTCCTCCACCTTCTGAAACTAAAACTTGTCCTGGAACATTCCAAAAGACTTATTGGGTATTTTCTATTTTGCAGTATTACTTTTCCAACAGCTGTCTGGGTAGTTTTAACACTCTCCCCCCAATTACCACCAAGTATACAGTATTCATAAATTATTGCAGAGCAGCTCCAATTCCATCACACCTGTGTTTGGAATCTCAAGGAAACCCATAGCTCTATGTTCCTTAGCTTGTGGCCACATAGCTGGACAGGTAAACCCACCAAATGACGGAGGGCATTTTAGCTGGTAGTTCTCCAGAATAACTTTAAGTAAATGGTGCTTCTTGTGGCCACTGAATTTGAGAGAGAGAGAGAGAGAGATTGTCTTCTTTTTTTTTTATGTGAGTATCCAGTGCCTAACGAAATGGGGTCCTGGTTTATGCCTAGGGTCCTGGACACTACTGCAATACAAATAAATAAAATAACTAAGATAGAATCCATTTCTTTCAAAGTGTCTCATTTCTTTTCTGATTTTAGTCAAATTAATATTAGGACCAACATCAGGTTTCACATTCAACTTACTTACCATTGATGTGAGTTAGTGGTATGCTAGTTCAGTGTTTGTGATATAAAACCAAACTTTTGTTAAAAATATTTGCTGGTATTTTGCCATCATTTATGCTGGAGTTGTTTCAAAACATGTCATTAACACATCAGCAAAATAAAATCATTTTTATCAAAGTGGTTAAACATAATAATATAATATAATATAATTATAATGTATGTATTCTTTTTTTCGCTGTATTTGTTCCAGGATATTAGAGAGAGGGCGAGCTCTGTGTAAGCTTGAAAGCTCATCTCTCTCACCAACAGAAGCTGGTCCAGTGAAAGATATTAACTCTTCCACTTTGTCTTTGTAATATAGAATATGACTGATTGTATATCGATGATAGTTGAGCATCTGTAGGGCAGATATTGCAAACCTAAATGTGCGTAGGAGAGGCTACTTGTAATTTATTAAATTATCCCTTTCTCACTTTGACAGGAAGGCATTCATGTTGCATGCTTTGCCTCCATTCTTATTGCCTACCACATTAAAAAAGTGGAAATGTTTTAATCCAGAAATGTTAAACTGTTAATGGTGGAATCAAAAAAACATTAATTGCAGGGGAAAACAGCATGCGTGGAACAAAATTAGGGGATATGTTTTTATTCTGTTCTGAGTCTTCTGTCAAATGTTACTGCCCCAGCACTCTGGTTTCTATGAAGTGGTGCTTCTTTTATTTATTTTTATCTGAAAGCGACAGTTTCTATTCTTCCAGTATGAGTGAAAGCATATGGCTTTATCTGGTGATGAAGTCAGCCAATTCTTCTGATTTTACCGTAATTTACCTGAAATATGTAGACATGAAATAGTATGTTAAGATTTGTTTGGTTTGGAGAGCTTTTTTTTCTGGTGGTTTCCATATCCTATTACTAAAACCCATAATTTGTCCATTTTTCCTAGTTATTTTTATATATTTTGCTGACAATTAGATGTTATTTGTCAAGATTTTTCACTTTGAAAATATACTATTATGGTTGCATATTTTAATCTGATTTAACATTTGGGCTAGGGACTTACATATCTACCTCCCACTTTAGGATTCTAAGTTCCAAATTTAGATCCTTAAAGCCTGCACTTGGCCACTTCCTTATCCTCTATGTGCCTAAGTTTTTGCTGATAAGGCCCCTTAAGCATCTAAATATATGCCAGAGGGCATGCACCCACTGCCTAAGTCCTGACAGCGAGGTGCCCTAGCTAAGGCCTAGCAGGATCCTCCAACTACACATTTTCCCATGTGTCACAAAACACAGTCAGGAGGAGATTTTCCCCCTATGCTTATAACTTTTAGCCCAGATGTTAGATCACTTGCTTATATGTGGGAGAAACAGGTTCAAATGCCCCTCTTCCTGATGTGGAACACGGATTTGGATCTGGGTCTGTCACATGAGGACCCTAGCCACTGGGCTATTCAGTCATTCTCACTCTTTCTCTGGCCCACTGACTATTAAGTATTTCATACAAAGAGTAACAACTTCAATAGGAAAGATTGAGAGCAAGCGATCCTGGAATACCTCATAACCCCAGGATTAACATACTCACCAGGGAAGTGGGAGACCTGTGTTCAGGTTAAAAACTCCAGCTCCTTATCATTTGTTTGTGTTCAAGGAAGGAGTTATGCACCTCACTCCAGTGGAAGGCACGTCTCTCCAGCCAGGATTAGGTGCCTCAGAGGGGTGTGGCCTAAGCCTCACCTTGACATTTCCTATTGGCTATCTTAGGTGACTCCCCGCTCAGTTTGCTGACTTTTGTGGATCCCATTCTTAGGCACCTGTACAATTCCCGGGAAGAGTTACGCACCTAACTCAGGGCTGATGATTCCACTAGGCGGCAGGACACCTAAATGTTGGGCTTAGTGTTACGGTGCCTAAGGCCCTCTTGTGAATCTAGCCCTTCTTTGCTACTACTCCAATTAAAAGGAGGCAAAATATCACCTGTTTCCCCATGGTCCTGATACATCATTCCATTGGAAAGCAAGCACTTAGAAAAAACGTCTTTGTAGTCCACTACAGAACAGATTAATAAAATACTAGAAATTACATTGGGCCAAAATAAAGTAGCTCGTCTATTACATCTTGTTGTCAATGGATGTTTGTTCCCTATAATATAACACAGTGAAGGAATTAAAGACTTACAGATTATTTTTGTAATATAGTGTCCACTACTGTCTATGCTGTGGAAATGATCTTGTACCTATTTGGGCTGTAATGTGTCTGCCGCTATACTTAGACACATATTTTTAAAATCTCAATAGAAAAGAAAAAGTCAGTTTTCATGGTTTAATCATAACAATCATTATGATATGTATACTTAATAGACATCTAGCTATCAACTGTTGTTACATAAAGCACAATAAAGCAGATATCAGAAAAGACATACACATCCATAAAAATATCGCTGCCCACAATGAAAGCCTGAAAAGATTTTTCAAAGTAGTTTTAAAGGTAGTCCTTCTAACACCATTTGCACACTTTCTTCCTCTGGGAGTCTTTACAATCCCTGATCTTACAGATAATGAAGATATATTGAGAGCCAGCAGTTCAATATGAGGAATCTACTCTACGGATTATAGATTACTGTGGTACCCATATGCAAACCCAGCATGATTTAATGTGAAATTTGCAAATGATAACAGCTAAGACCAATTTATCAATTATAACCAGAACCAGATCAGGATGTCTCAGGGGAAAATGCACACAATTAGTAGGTCAACAGCTCAAATATAATACCTATAGTATCCCCTGTTATCCAGAATATAAAAATTGTGACCAGATGAGAACATCTAAGGAACATACACACACACAATCTAAATCCCATTATGGATAAGTAAAGGGAGAGTTTGTTCCTGCCTTGGAGAGAGATGGGAAATTCTCATTGCCCTTTTATGTGTAGCAGCTGGCTGAAATGTGTTTCACAGCATGAAAGTTAGGAAGCTGAAAGGCCCTCTGAATATACTAGAAAGAAGAGCAGAACTGCTGTCTTCTTCCCAAAGATATAAAGGACAAGATTCTCAGCTGGTGTAAATCAATATACATTAATTTCACTGACTTCAATCGAGTGATGCCAATTCATTTCAACTGAGGACCTGGCTCTATAGAGGAATTGCTTCCCTACCTCCATCCTCAATATTTCCAGAGGGTTGTGTGGGTCTACCGACCACCTCCCTCAAGGGAGAAACCAGCCACTTACATCCCTTCCAGCAGTGAATAGTAGATTGGAAAAAGAAAACAGGGCTGGCTGGGTTTGTAGTAATAGGGCCTGGTGGAAAGAAATGTGTTGTTTGGGAAGGGTTGGAGCTGGTGGGGGCCTCTCTAATTTTGGACACTTTTGATAAGCATCTACAATTTTCAGTGCTCTGAAGCTTATGTGAGTTCCCCCATAATAAGCTTTGGCTATATTCTGAATAATAACAGTGGATTTTTACATGTGTTCACAAATGTATTTTTACATTGTTGGTGGTAGGGTCTTTGGTTGTTTTTTTGTTTTGTTTTGTTTTTTAAGTTTTTTCCCCCTGTTATACCAAAAGTAAGAGAAGAAGTACTTAAGCTAGTCATAAGATTTTTATTCTTGTTTGTTAACAGAAACTGAATAGGGTGAAGGTGTCACCTGAAATACATTCCTCTTTCACATTGGCCATGGAGCTGAACCTGAACCATCCATGTGTTTGCAGAGCCTGTCCCAAACATGAACACCCTGTTGTGACAAAACCAAACTCTCTTTTTGTTGATTTAACAGTTGCATACTGAACAAACCCTCTTCATTCTATCCTCTTTCACAATCAAGCACTCTGAATATTATAATGAACTCATAACACAGTAGGTGGTAGGGACCATTTTCTGGCTTGTTGGAAAAGGTGTGTTCCCATGTAGGGTCTAGAGAGCTAGGGAGTGACTTTCTGCAGCAGCTGCAGACCAGGACAGTGTGGGGATGTTGATCCATCTCCCACAGTAACCAGAAAAGAGAGGGTACTATATAGGTCCATGCCAGTGCAGGAAATGCTCTCTTTTAATGGATTTTAATATAGTTAGGGGTTAGTGTAGAATACTGAACTTGCCTTGTTTAAATATTACAGGAGAGAGCTTTATAATAATAGCATATCTAAAATTGTCTAGGCCTTCATTATTGTTCTTACCCTTAAAGCAGATGCATTTTAAATAGTTTTACTTCTAGAGACATTATACAGACTTGTTTACATTGGCTTAAATGCAGTCTTTCATTAATAATGGCAAGATCCGTCAGTACACTATTGAAAGCGATATACAATTAACCTGGCACTTAATGAAGATTCAATAAGCTTTGTGATTTCTGTGGGATTTGTGTAGGAAATTACAGAGGGTTACTTGGGTGAAGTAAACTCAAATTTCATTCATATGCAAGAACAGATAGGGGGTTTCTTTAGTCACTTTTTATGTTGACACGTGAAACAGGTTAACTAATGTACAGATCAATAGGGTCATTTTCATCATTAAATTTTGGCAGCTTCATACCACATCTGTGATGGTAAAAAAATAGCATAAAAGTGGCTTACTCAGCCAGTTGGGTTTATGGTCACCCTAAATCATTGGAGTGGCACAAAGCAGCCAGACCCTAATGATTAATCTGGCCCATGGTTTCAAATGTAAACAATCCGTATCGTATGTCTGGTTCTGCCAGACTCTCTTTCTTTCCCTTGTTTGTATATTTAGCCTGTAAAATGTTCACAGCAGAGACCTGGGGCCTGCTTCTCCTCTGTTTTTGGTTTTTGGTCATTTGTAGCTATGCAAATTGAATGCAAAGTAGATTTAAAATGCAACCATATCAGAATTCTCCACTCCACTTATGATTGCACAAGATGCACAGCCACAAAGGCCTCTTGTTTTGGGTTTTTTGTTTTTGTTTTTTTTATGTATGACTGTGGCTTATTATATGGCCAATTGGACTGTATAAGTTATAATAATAGTTAATGATGTTATGGGTCTGTTAACTTAGCAATGTAGTACTGTTAGAGTCACAGAATTTAAGGCCAGAGGAACTCTTGTGGTGATTTAGTCTGACCTCCTGTATAACACAGGCCACAGAACTTCAAATTAACTATTGTTTGAATTAGAGCATATTTTACTAAAAACATACAGTCTTGATATAAACAATTTCCAGCAAAGCAGAATCTGCCACAACCCTTGTTAAAGTTCCAGTGGCTTACTGTTAAAAATTTGCATTTTACGTCTACTCTGAGTTGTCTAGCTTCTACTTCTAGCCATTGGATCATGTTACATCTTTGTTTGCTATATTGATGAGCTCTGTATTATCAAATTTATGTTCCCCATGTAAGTACTGTGACAAAGCTCTCTCCTTGTCTCCGTGGGTCCCGCATTTCCTCAGAGATTTTGCTAGCCTCACAGGCTCACTGTGACCCTCCACATAGCCCTTCTCTCTCTGGAGGCAAGGGCCACAGCCTACTGAGCCATTTTCATCATAAGCCAGCAAGGGAGGTGAGGAGAAGCTATCCTCCCTTGCACAGTCTCTGTTGTATCCCTGTCTCAGTGATTAATTGGGGTGCGGGGGCAGCAAAGCGGAGAGCCCAGGCCTGCTTTCTACTCCATGCTCCAAACCAGGGACCCTAACAGTATCAGCTATGGTAGCTGACTTTTTAGAAACAGGATGTGTACAATTCCCTGGGCTACTTCCCCACAGCAGCCCCCACTTCCTCAAGTTCCAGTTCACCCTTACCTCAGGGCTTCCTTCCTTGTGCCTGCTATGGTGTGTGTACTAGTCATTCTCTCCAACAGAGCAACTTCCTCCTACAGCTCCTGACATGCACATCCACTTGACTAACTAGTTTTAACTAGTTTCAGACAGCCCCTGATTGGCTTCAGGTGTCCCAATCAACCAAGCTGTCCTCCCTGCCTTCTGGAAATATCTTAATTGGTCTTGATTGACCTGGAGCAGCTGCCATTTGCTTATTCTGATAACAGGGATTTGTTTAGCCTGTGGTAATATATCTGTCTCCCATTACTTTACTATAGCCATCTGGCCTTGCCCCATCACAGTACTTATAGATTGGTTTCAGAGTAACAGCCGTGTTAGTCTGTATTCGCAAAAAGAAAAGGAGTATTTGTGGCACCTTAGAGACTAACCAATTTATTTGAGCATAAGCTTTCGTGAGCTACAGCTCACTTCATCAGATGCATACTGTGGAAAGTGTAGAAGATCTTTTTATACACACAAAGCATGAAAGAATACCTCCCCCCACCCCACCCTCCTGCTGGTAATAGCTTATCTAAAGTGATCACTCTCCTTACAATGTGTATGATAATCAAGGTGGGCCATTTCCAGCACAAATCCAGGGTTTAACAAGAATGTTGGAGGGGGGGTAGGAAAAAACAAGGGGAAATAGGTTACCTTGCATAATGACTTAGCCACTCCAAGTCTCTATTCAAGCCTAAGTTAATTGTATCCAATTTGCAAATGAATTCCAATTCAACAGTCTCTCGCTGGAGTCTGGTTTTGAAGTTTTTTTGTTCTAATATCGCAACTTTCATGTCTGTAATCGCGTGACCAGAGAGATTGAAGTGTTCTCCGACTGGTTTATGAATGTTATAATTCTTGACATCTGATTTGTGTCCATTTATTCTTTTACGTAGAGACTGTCCAGTTTGACCAATGTACATGGCAGAGGGGCATTGCTGGCACATGATGACATATATCACATTGGTGGATGTGCAGGTGAATGAGCCTCTGACAGTGTGGCTGATGTTATTAGGCCTAATAACATTTAATAATAATGTTATTATTAATAACAATAATTACAGGGCCTAATGACATCAGCCACACTATCAGAGGCTCGTTCTTTGTTTCTAGATATAGGAGTTTACATTCGTCAGTATTAAAACATATTTGTTTGTGCTTAGTTTAGCAAACCAATTAACCAGATTGTTTTGTATCAATGACATGTCCTTTTCATAATTGACTGTTCCCCAAATCTTTGTATCATCTGAAAACCTTATCAGTAATGGTTTATTTTTCTTCCAGGTTATGGACAAAAGTGTTAAATGGCATAGGGCCAATAACTGAACCCTATTAGATCCACTAGAAACATATCTGCTCAACAATGATTCCCCATTTACAATTACATTTGAGACCTGTCAGGTATCCAGTTTTTAATCCATGTACTGTATGCTGTGTTGATTTTGTATTTTTCTAGTTTCTTAATCAAAATTGTGTGCAGTACCAAATGCCTTACAGAAGTCTAAATATATTACATCATCACTATTACCTTTATCAACTAAACTTGTAATCTCATCAAAACAGATATCAAGTTAGTCTGACAAAATCTAATTTTCCATAGATCCAGATTGATTGGTGTTAATTATATTACCTTCTTTTTATTCTTTATTAATCAAGTCCTATATCAGCTTTGCCATTATTTTGCCTTCAATTGATGTCAGAGAGACAAGCCTATAATTTTCCAAGTCATCCCATTTATCCTTTTTAAATATTGGTGCAACATTAGCTTTCTTTCAGTGTTTACTGAAAGTCAACAAAAGCTACTGAAAAATCAACTTTATTGGTCTAGAGAGCTCATCAGCTAGGTCTCTTAAAACTCTCGGATGCAAATTACCCAAACATGCCTATATAAAAATGTCTAGCTTTAGTAGCAGATGTTTAATATTCTCCTTATTGCTCTTGGAATGGAAAATGTGTCACAATCATCAGAGGATGAGACTACATTGTCTGTTTTTTTCCCCAAATACAGAGCAAAAATATTTATTGAATCTATCATTTTGGGATTTTTATTGAAAATTCTATCATTCTTATTTAGTAATGGTTCAATACCATCGTTAGGATTCCTTTTGTTCCTAATATACTTTAAAAACTCCTTATTGTCATAAATTTTTCTGGCCATAAGTGTCTTCTTGTGTTTTTTTACCTTCCCTTAGTGATTTTCTACAATTCTTAACTACTGTTTTATATTTATTAGTCTCAGCTTCCCCTTTCTTCCATTTGTTATATATACTTTTATCATTTTAAAGCTGTTTTCACTACCACTCTGGAAATTATATTTCTGAAATAATTATTATATTTGGGATCATTAAATTAATAATGAAGGTTACGTAATTGCTCTCCCACCTGCCCCAACATTTGTTCCTTTAATGATATTTGAAAATTTTGAACCTTTTCTTGAATGATATTTTTATTCTCTAAATTGATCTGTTTTGTTTTAAAGTTTTTTTGACAAATAGTTTTTATTGATTCCAGCATGAACAAATCAACATGTATCATAAAACAGTGCATGGACACCCATTACTGGCTCATAGAGCACAATGTTTGGGATGAAAATGATGTAATTTAATTCTTGAAGTATAACGTTGAAGATTTTCAAAACTGAGTGCCTAAAGATAGGTTCCTAAGTCCATATTTAAGCACCAAGACCCAGATCCTCAAACTCAGTTAGGCACCAAACTCTCATGGCAGTTATTTAGGCATCTAAATAACTGGATCAGACCCAGATATAGTAGCCTGATTTTCAAGAGTGCTGAGCTACCTCTAGCTCCTTTTGAAGTCAATGAGGGTTATGTGATGTTCAGCACTTTCAGAATCAGACCACTGATAAAGTTGGAGCTTAAATTTAGGCAGACAGGTTTATAAAACTTGGCCTATATTAATTTATATCCATTTTCAAAATTATATTGTACATATTAATTGAATTTCAAATGATCTTCACAGAAGTTAGAGGGTGTCCTGGTACAATCTTTGGAGCAGCAAAAGGACTACTTGTGTCCAAATTCCACTGCATAACACCTAATAGAGTGTTGACAAATAAGTGTTGATGAGGACCTTAGTGACACACTCCTAATGAGGAACACCATATGGTCTTCTCAACATCAGTGCTGGTATCTTCCTGGAATTTAAAACATTTTGATATTAACATGCAATCACCTAAAAACATTCTTGGGGAGGGGGGAGAAAAGGAGGAGAGGACTCACTGATACTGTTGATGTCAAAGTTGCTGTGGAGACTAACACCTTTGCTTTTGAATGGGTGGCGGGGTGGGGGAGTTGATCAGTCACAAGTGTGATCCCCCAGCAGTCCAAAACAACTTGGCAAAGTTTCTATATTCAGAGAACGATTGTGGAAGCCATAAACTATGTCACTTCCTTCACACTAGGTAAGATCAATGACCATGCAAAATATTAACCAAGCAACTTTTTGAGTGACAGGTGACAAAATTTGAATAACAACGAATATTCTGGCAAGCACACAATAGTGTAATACATGGCAAACACACAAATGACTACTTTTGTATGCAATGCGATTAATTAGGTATGTGTTATGAATGCTTTTAGTCAGGTTTATCTAAATGGTAATTAAAAGATTAGGTTGTGGTTCAAATGATTTCACTGAGTGACAAGTGATTAAGCTGGTTATCAACAAATATCCTAGCTTTACTTGGCATATGAATTGGTAAGGGCTATAGATAATTTTTGTGAGCATAAAAAGCAATATGGATAATTTTGGTGAGCATAAAATGTGTGCCTAAAATCAATACAAAATATTTTCCCTCTCTTTAATATATCTTTGTGACATAATTCAATATATTAATTATTATATATTAATTTGCATACACAACTAGTCCATATATTTCTTTCAATTTAGGATACATATATATCACAAGGGCTGCACCTATATCAGTGTTTCCCAAACTTGGGATGCCGCTTGTTCAGAGAAAGCCCCTGGCAGGCCCGGCTGCTTTCTTTACCTGCCACGTCTGCAGGTTTGGCCGATTGTGGCTCCCACTGGCCGTGGTTCGCTGTGCCCGGCCAATGAGGGCTGCGGGAAGCGGCGGCCAGTATGTCCCTTGGCCCGTGCCACAAAGCAATCAGACACACAAAAATGCAAGAACAGGAGCTGAGTTTCAGAGTAGCAGCCATGTTAGTCTGTATTCGCAAAAAGAAAAGGAGTACTTGTGGCACCGTAGAGACTAACAAATATATTTGAGCATAAGCTTTCGTGAGCTACAGCTCACTTCATGATAGCATTTTGCTGATTGAAAAGTTCAGAGGTGTATAGGGTATGATCAGTAGAAGCACCAAAGCACAGTCCTTGTGATTTAGAAGAGAGTTGATGGCTGGCTCAATAGTCACACAATCATTGACAGCTGAGAGTGCTCAGCATTTTACTAGGGTGCTAAGCACTTTGCAAGACTGATCCCAAAAATGATTCTTTAAAGATATTTAAACCATTGGGCTTAACAAGAATATTTCCCTTGTTGAAATGAGTCCAGTATTTATTTGTACATAAATAAAGTCATTTCTAATGTACAATAATATAGGAACTTATCATGGAGGAAGTTAATAGTCCAGTAGTATATGTCAGCTGGTTGCCATGCAATCAAAGTAAAGAACAAGGAAAGGATCATGCAGAGAAACCAAGCTCCAAAAATATGTTATGTTGTTATGTGTGGACCTGTCTATCCAAATTGTTTGAAACACAGTACTGTTAGGACTTGAAGAAAATTTCCCATTTTTTCAGGGTTCTACTCTCTACAGCAGTTCCAGGAGGTGCTGGATGAGCTTTGACTTGAGATTTCATGAGTTTTTGTCTCCAGGTGCCTATCTGAAACAGGTAACAGATCCCAGTCAGTTTCACCATGCAATTAAAGAGGATTTTTCCCAGCTTTATGCATATATGTACCTTCTCTTCCAGTCTGAGTTTAAGGCCCTCCTCAGCAAAGAAATACTCACATATCTGAAGGAAGTTCAGATATGTTAACCTGACTTGACAATAATTGTTATTTTTTTTGTTTTTGTAATGGATTCTGGCATAGGGAGAAATTCTGACTAAAATCTCTGAGACTTTGAAAATCGTAAACAGACAGGGTAAAACCTGACCTCAGTAAAGTCAATGGCACAGCACCCAATGACTTCAGTAAAGCCTGGATTTCACTCGCTGCCTTTTTTCAAAAGTTTAATCTTTCAGATTTCTTACATTGTTGCACCCACTTGTGATTTATGCAGCAAATCGTAAAGACTGGAACTTTGGGGCTGATTCACCAGTATGCTCTGGATGCCTTTGCAAAACAGTCATACATTTAGCTCAATAAGCCAGGTAACCAGGGTCTTTGGCTGCTTTGCTTTGCTGGATGGTGCAAAAGACTACTGGTGAAGCTGGTCCTTTATTTTTACCCAGAAGACTGAAATCAAATTATTCATCTCAAATATGTGAATGCTGCCAAATAGCACTATTAAATACAGCTGAACACAGTTCAGGTGCTGACTCATACACCAGGTATATCACTGTGGAAAGCCAACTTTCCAAAGGAATTCTGGTACCTCAAAGAAATAAAGGATTGTTGCTGCATTCCACTAAATTAAAGCATAGCAATGAAAAGTTCAGTTCTCACCAAAATTTTCCTTGATCCAGTGTCTTTTTCTTTCTTTTATTTTTTTCTTTTAAGTACTCTACTTGAGGCTGACAAACATGATCACATTTATATAATATTCTGTGACTGAAGCAAGTAGATGTAGTATGTTGCAAATGAGAAACCCACTAAAGTAAGAAAAATAGCCTGTTAAAAAGATAACTAAAAAAATTGAAATAACAAATTAAAAAGGTAGATTGTGTTATAAAATAGTAATAAAGGGAAAAAAATGGGAAATGGGAAAAAAATGGGAAAAAAAATGGGAAAAAAAAAACAACAACAACAACTCTGGGTGATTTGGAGATGTTCAAATGAAACAATTTTCTACAAGTAATTTTGAGTAAAATGACATACTTTTAAGTTAAGTCTGAAAATGGCTTAGTGGGGGAAAAAGCTCCTTAACCTTATGTGGAAAAGAGTTTGCTACATATGTAAAAGGAATATTTACTATAAAATAGGCTTGCAGCTAGAGAGAACAATAAAAATATATAAAAAAAAAACAACCCAGGCAGAGAACTGAAATCTGAGGAGCAAGAGTAATGCACTCCAAATATCAGCCTTACTAACCTGCCACTTATCCACCAAGACTACCTCTAACCCGCTGATGGCCATTCATTCAAAAAATTCTCATCTTTATGGTAAGGGACTTTTGCAGGTTTGTCGGGATATGGAGTAGCTCATTCTGTTGGTGTCTGTTGGCTTAACAGAATCTATGGTGATCATAACTGCATATGAAAATGCATGGTCTACAACGTCAACAGAACATTTTTAAAAAGCAGTGCCCTGAAAAATGAAATTCTGCCAGGCTTTTTTGATTATATAAATTTCCCTGTGTCAGATATTCACTTTCCCCCTTTTGTGTTTGTATAGTATTTTGTATATTGTTGTATAATCAGAGTTAGATGATATATTATATCTAGGACAAGTGCACAGAAGGAAATCTTTGGATCTAGAAATTAGAGGCTTTTCCTCATAGCAAGAATGGATAAAAGTGACAAAGAACGATGCTCCGAGAAATGACAGTTCCTAGTCATTTCAGGTTCGATAGCGATCTGTAGGAAGACACTGGAGATTTGGTTAGCAATGTTTTCTTTTTGCCCCTGCGTGACAAGTGCAGATTAGAAATATTTCAGCCAAATTTTCACTGCTATGTCAGAAGCAGAACAATTTTTCTGTGCATTAGGTTGAATGAAAATGGCTGATAGCAAAGAGACACCTGGTTCTAATAAAAGAGAGGCCAGATGGTTCACTCCTATAATTTGTCTGAGAGTGATCTGCAAAATCTTTATGTTTTGAGTCTGTAGAACCTCTGTCTAAGAAAACAAGGTCACAGTAAAGTCACTGCAAGCAGCACATCCTTGTTTGCTACTCCTTAAAACTGATGAATAGCTTCAATTTTCTCCGCTCCAAGATGAAGAGAATTGGAGCTGTTCTTTGGAGATCCATAAGAGGTGGCATTGGCTGGATGAAAATGACATTTGTAGCATTGTTGTTGGCAAAGTTAGAGCATATTTGAAAGGTCAAAGTTTTTTCTTCTTTAGAACTCAGTTTGGTCCTTTAGCTAGATATGGCTGGGTGAAAGGAAAAGCAGGAGAAAACAATCTTTTTAAAACATGATATGGTATGGCTGGAATTTTTTAAAGCTGCCTGAGAGCCTTTTTGCATGAAATTTCAGTGAGAATCTGTGATGATAGATTTTTCAAAATTTCATAAATGCCTTCTGGTTTCAAAATCAGAGTTGTTTCTTTGTAAGGGGAAAGGCTCGGTAACCAAGCATTTTGCTTGGATGCTTGGAGCTGGGATTTTCAAATGTGCTTTTGTATGATAGCCATCTAGTGAGGCCAACCCTGAGACATTTATGCTTCACCAATTTTTTTTTCTGCTAAATGAGTTATCCACATAGGGGGGAAAGAAGGGATAACCAAAGCTGGAGAGGAGGCACAGACTCAGCCCTTATACATGTTCTCTCATTATCAGAATGATCAGCTGCAATCCATGACTATGACAAGAGTGAGGTATTAGACATTAAAGTATGTCCTACTATTTTTATCACCTGAAGCTTTTGTAAGCCATATGAGTGATAGAAAAATAGTACCTAGTAAAATTTTAAAGTTCTAAAACATGTTCTAAAATCCCATTTTAAAATGTGGCATTGAAAATACCTGCGATGCTGTGTGCTTTAAGAATGGTTTAACTGCCACTCATTTGAAATAACCTGCATAAAGCGCTCAAGAAAGAAACTTGATAAAACCATCACCCATTTAATCAACTCTATCCTCAGCAAGACAACAATGAAGGAACTTCAATCATTCAGGCTTAGTATCTAGTACATTCACAAATAAGGTTAAGTTAAAATACTGGGTCCAATAATGTTTCAAGGAAATAAGAGAAATGAAGAAGTCTGTAAACCAGCAGTTACAAATAAGGCAAAAATCCATCTCAATGGTGGCAGGGGGGCAGGGTTGAAACCCTGCTCAAATGACTTGACATGAATTAGCAGTTACGTATTCATTGCATTTTTAGTATTAGCGATACTACTGAGATGACATACCGTATTATCTTGTAGAGTATATAGGCTTTACCTGTATACTAAAGAGCTGTATTTTTAAAATAATTATTTTAATAGAAATATTTACAATTCAGATTTCTCTTTTCTTCGCTTTTTACACTTTTGGGTGTATTCCATTAACTTTCAAATAAATAATTCAAAACTTACATGGTATTGAAATAAAGATTTGATAAGCGGGCAAGAGCTAAAATACCTCCTGGGTGCATGTATTTTTTCCTCAGCAATGGAGCCAGAAGCTATAGGGTTAGCTTATTATACTAACTTGAAATAGTAATTTTTTAAGATTTACTGTGTTTATATATCTTTTGTTTTTGTGCCTTGTACTCATTTTTTTCTATGACTGTAAACTTATTTTTGAAATTCTTTCTTACTGATTGGGATAAGGATATATATTAGCCAAGATTTTAAAAAATAAAAGCTAGCAGTTAGGAGACAGATTTTTAAAGATGTTTAGGCAGTTGAAGATACAGAGAGGTGCCTAATGGGCTTTTCAAAACTTTTTAGGTACCTATGGGAGCTATGCACCTATGTGATTTGGAAAATCCCATCAGGTACCTATCTGCATCTTTAGGTGCCTAATTGCCTGTAATATATGGTTTTTAGGTTGCTGAATTTCTGATCAGATAGCTAAATAACTGGCCAGATATTCAAAAGAGTTGAATATCCAGAAACATTAGCTACAATGGGAACTGATGAATATTTTGCACTTTTGGAAATCAATTGCTTATTTTGGTGCTTAAATATGGACTATGAATCCTAACTTTAGGTGCTATTTAAAAAAAATCTTGGCCCCTATTTATATCTGCAAAGCACCTGGCTGCTTTTTAGCACTGTAATAATACAATAATAACATAATAATAAGAATTAATAATTAATAGCATATTTTCACAAGGACAATCCAGGAAAGCTTTTCTTAATTCTTTTCATTATTTATTCATTTAAACTTTATTTTCCTATTTATTTCTCCACCCACTTTATTCCTTTCTCATCCTCAATGTTTATTTTTGTTTTATTCCTTATATGTGATTCTAGCATTGAAGTGGGACTGATTCAGAGAAAATCTGGGTTCATTTTGGTAGGTCATCTGCTCAGGACAGAAAACTTGTGTAAGATTCTGGCCCCATTGAAATCAACAGGAGTTTTCCCATTGACTTCAATTGACCCAGGATTTCATAATTGTTCTCATATTAGGCTATAAAACATGTAATGTCAGGTGAGATTATATAAAAAAAGAATCAAAAAGGGAAATTTATCTAGTGCTTTTTCCAGGCATAAGAATAAACCATTTGCCCTAGTTTTACTTCTATACCTACTGAAGATTATTACTTCTGAGGCAAGATATTACTCATGTCAAAGTAAGTGGGATTTTTTTGCCATTAACTTAAATGTGGGCAACATCAGGCCCTAAAATGGTACATCATCATCATGATGATCATGATCATCACCACCACTAGCACTTTCTATTTCCATTAATCCAGTTTGGTTTAGTTTTTACTGTTCTGTTTATAACTGTTGTAAACAATCCAGACTGAATCGTTATTCTGCACTTGATGGTATTTTCAACAGTGGAGGGACATTTCCATTCTATAATCTCACTAGTTGGGAAGTTTATAGTTTGACCTTTAAAGATAGCTTGAACATTTGCATACAGGTTCTATTCCATCAAGACATATTTTAGTATATTGAAAACACAAAGTGAGATGCTTTTATTTTTTTATGAAACTCTAGTTAAAAAAGAAAAAAGGTACATAATTAAAAAAATATAATTACATATTAGAAAAAAATAAAATGTTTAAGGCAAAGTATACAAATGGATCTGCATAACAGGAAACCTATTTGTGTGCCATTAATTTATGTTCTTCTTACTATGTTAAATATAAACCAAAAGTCTGAGATAGAGGTTTATTGAAAAGTTGTTGACATTTTCTTCATGGATTCTGCACAGTATATCAGCATTATCTATAAAATCTAAAGCTGGTCAACACAGAAAAACTTTGGTTTGTGGGGAAAAAACTGAAATTTCAAAGTTGTTTTTCATTTCAAAGGCATCAGAATTACCTCTGCATTTTTTTTGCATTTTTTTCAATATTCTGAAATTTGTTTCAAAAACATTATCAAAATAGTGATTGGAAATTTTCATTTACCAAAAAAAACCCCCTCTTTTTTATGAAAAATGCACACTATGCCAACTATTTTTAATGAACACTTAGAAAGTTTTTTTAAGGATTTTTTTAACCAGTTCCAATCAAGTCTATACCAAATTCACCCTAATGGGATGGTCTAAAAATAGTTACCCACTGGAACATTAAGCCACAAAAGTAAACCATCAATCCTCAGACTACAACATCTTTCACCCTCTTCCCTCTTTGACAGTCCAAGTAGATAGAAGGGCTTTCAAGTATGCCAGGTAAGTCAACAGAGTCTAGCTATTTGGCACCAAGTGAATTGTAAATTCAAGAGCCTTTTATAGACAATATTCTACTATCTGCGGTCTCCTTTGAAATCAAGAGAACTCTAATTCAAGCTGTTGATTGCAACTGCAGTTGAGTCACATGACGACTAAGGAGGTCTCTCAAAATGCAGTGTGAGTTTGGAGAGTAACCTCATGAATTTGCATCCCTGATTATCAGTCCAAATCTACATAATAGCTTTTTCCATTTGCAGTTTTGATTTAGACTGCTGGAACAGATCTACAGCATGATGTCAAAAGCTGCCCTGTAGGCAATGGTGGATGCATAGCTTTTACTATGAATATAGTCCCCCTCCTCCCCACTCTCGCCCCCAGTGATCATATTGGTTTAATCCAACAATAGTCTCTTGATATTTGTATTCATTTTGTTTTGGTCCAAATTAGCCCACTTTCACCCAAGTGTAACCTCTTCCAACTCTACATACACTTCGGTCATAATTCCTGAGAAATACGTTCCCAGCCCCACAATGTTAAATTAAATCCCACTTCTTTTTCAACAGCTGTGCAACAGCTGTACAACAGAACACTGTACTGTAATTATACCAAACTGTCAATCAAAACTTCATATTCCCTAGCAGAAGAAGCACAAAACCTACTTCATCCTCCTTGCCCCTAGCCTTCCAAAATGTTAGAGTACTGCAGTGAAGGAGTTAGCTAGGCTTGTTTGAAAGCAATCTTTAAAAGACATTGAGGCTTTTGTTGCTCTACTTCCGTGATCATTCAACAAAGAAATCACATTCAAAATTCCTATCTCCCGAACAATCACTCAGCAGAATAATATAAAGTGCTGGTGATAGGTAAATGAGAGTTTCCTCTGCACACAACTATACAAGTTAGCAAGAAGTTTTGTCTATATTGATGTTGTTCAGCTGGGTGTGCAGGTCTCAGGGTGTTTTCTCTCAGGCACCAGCTGAATAGCTGAGAGGTACCATTACATCCAAATGAAAAGGGAAAAAAGGGGGAAAAACATTAAAAATTATCCTCTGTTCTTCCATGCACTCTCTATGACACGACGAAAGACAAAGCGTGAAGAGTACAGGAACCAAAGGATGAGCAACACCAAAGGAAGAATTGTGAACTGTGGTCTTTGAGTCATCTTGTCATCTCCAGATGTCTTTCTTCTTTCCCATGTTTGTCCGTTAGTTGCATTGTGAATAAACAGCAATATTCAGCAATGTCAAAGAAAAAACTTTCAGAAAACTGCCTGTATAAACAATTGATATAATTCAAAAATTTGGTCAGTATTAGGGGTAAATACATTATGCAACATGCATCAAGTAAGCCCACAGTTCTAAGAAAGACTGTTTCAGCTTTCAAGTGTTCTTTCATGTTTCACAAGGATTTTCAGAGAACACCTATCAGATGTAGCACTCTCCCTGAAGTATATGCATCCTTCAGTAATCCTTTCTGATCTTCCCATTGCAAAGAGAAGTTCCACAGATATAATAGATTGGGCTTTACACATGAAAAGAGGAGGGGTTGCAATCACATCATTATTGAAATATTCATTTACACTAAAACAATAGGTTATGATAGTGCTGCAATGTCAGAGAACTTGGGATTTCCCATTGAGAATTGAGAAATCTTAGTTATATTAAAAATATCCTACTCTGTAACTTTAATGTTATTACTATGAATTAGTAGCTATTCTAAGCTCAAGATGCCTTAACTAACAAAACATACAAAACATCATAAGTGAATATCCAAAAGTTTCTCCGTCCCTGGGCAAAATATTCGCCCCCTTAAACCAATCAGTGTATCCATGCAAACATGCATCTTTACGTTAATTTTCAGGGCTCTGTAAACACAGTTTACTTTAAGTATGCAGCAGAACTGCAATAATAATAGCCCCAATCCTGAACCACTGAGGTGAAGGGGAGCTGTAGGTGCTTAGTGCTTCTTAGAATCAGGCCCAAGATGTCTTAAATTGTGCTTTCTCTTTAAACAAAATGGAGGCATCTAAAACCAGCTGGTACTTTTGGAAATGTTGGTCTTAGCATGCAGGAATAGAGTAAGCTGTGTGATGGTGACACCCATGCTATATGTATTTTAGTATTAATGCTAATATATTATGTATATCAATGGGATTATAGGCCTCCACCCTTGAGATACTAATTTGAAGCTACCAGCCACAAATTCCTGGTATATTTGTGAACAGTCCCATTTTTGGTTTTGGAATCTAGTTTACATTGAAATACAGAAAACATTTTTGCAGTTCTTATTTCTTGTGTCAAGAGATGGAGGAAATTGACACAGATTTCATAGACTTTTCTGGGAGAGGGCTGAGGGTATGTGTCCCACAATAATTAAGTGGGTAGAATGGGGTTTTCTTAGGTATCTGGCTGGCTGAATTCCTGTTGAGATTATTATTTTAATACATCTGGGATTTGACTGTGTTTCTGGTATTATTTATAGGGCTGTCAAGTGATTTAAAAAAATAATCACTATTAATTGCACTGTTAAACAATAATAGAATACCATTTATTTAAATATTTTGGATGCTTTATACATTTTCAAATATATTAATTTCAATTATAACTCAGAATACAAAATGTACAGTGCTCACTTTATTTTTGATTACAAGTATTTGCACTGTAAAAAAACAAAAGATACATTATTTTTCAGTTCAACAATCACAAGTACTGTAGTACAATCTCTTTATCATGAAAGTTGAACTTACAAATGAAGAATTATGTACAAAAAAATCTGCATTCAAAAATAAAACAATGTAAATTTTTAGAGCCTGCAAGTCCACTCAGTCCTACTTCTTGTTCATCCAATTGCTCAGGCAAACAAGTCTGTTTACATTTTCAGGAGATAATGCTGCCTGCTTCTTGTTTACAATGTCACCTGAAAGTGAGAACAAGCATTATCATAGCACTGTTATAGCCGGCGTAACAAGATACTGACGTGCCATTAAGATTCATATGTCCCTTTATGCTTCAACCACTATTCCAGAGGACATGCCTCCATGCTGATGGCTTGTTGTCTGGGTATACTGAAAGAAGGACAGGAGATACTTGACATGGATTTTAATCAGGCCACAACTTTATTATATAGATGTCTGGGGATACCTGGAAGATAAAATGTACAGTGCAGGCAAATCTATGCTTATTCAGATCATTACCCGGGGTTTCCACTAGCCCCCCTTCACTTTCCATCCAGGTCCCCTCAGCCAAACCATGGCATGGAACTTATCATCCACCCCCCTCATAGGGGCAATAAGGTGGGCTATAAGAATGGTGGGGTTTGGTTCCCTGACGAACCAATCATAGGAGTCCCCTTCCCCCGTTCTGTTCCTTTATCCAGTACATCCTTTTAAGTCCTTTACTAGGCCATTTATCTGGTCACTGGATGTCTTCTTTATGGAGTATCTGCACTGGACATCTGCCACAAGAAGGCACCAGCAATTTGCTTGGCTCCCTCCCCCCAAACCCAGTCGGGTTCCCAGACATCTCCCAATGGCCTCTTGTATAGAAGCCCCAATAGGTGAAGCCCTATTCTCCCAAAAGAACCCGTTATCCCTTGCACTATGCCAGGATTACCAAGGAAGTCAGCAGCTGGGTTGTCCACGACCAGGTACTGCAATACCCACCCTCCGTGGTGGGCAGAACTGGTGACCAGCATTCTGGATCCTGAAATCGGAAGAACTCATTAAAACTTCCTGTATAGCTCAGTTGTCTGCCCAGAGCCAAGAATCTCCATGCCACCAACAACATCATATGCCGAGGTGCCATAGAGCCAGCAGCATCTGCTCAGGTTCATTGCTAGCTTCTGGCGCGAGCTCATGAAATCTGTCAAACTGGAAGTGAGACAAAGCATCTGATAGGCCATTGTCCAGGCCCGGCATGTGCTTGGAAGAAAAACAGATATTGAGGTTTAAACATTGTAGAATAAATGCCCTCACTGACTTCATAACCCGGAGTCATCTGGAAGTTTGGCGATTGATAACTTATACCACTGCCATGTTGTCACCCCAGAAGCACACCCTTTTATTAGCCAGCTCCGGTCCCCAACTAACCACCGCAACTAAAATGGGAAAAAAATCCAGGAAAGTTTTATCATGCACAACCCCATTTTGAGGCCAGATGTCAGGCCATTTCTGGGCACATCTCCTGCCTTGATAAAACACCAAAACCTGTTCCCCCCACCGCAGCATCTAAATGGATTTTTAAACCACTTTGTAATAACCATTCCTCCCTCCACAATGACACCCCATTAAATTGACTCAAAAAACGTTCCCACACCTTCAAGTCTTCCTTCATCTCTCTAGTAACTCATATGTAATAGCATGTCCTGGCTATGCCCACTGTTGCCACCGGCCTCTGGGCACAAAATGTTCACCCCAGGACAACAACCCTGCAGGCAAAGTTCAAGTTACTCATAATAGACTCCAGGTCTTGCAGCATGAGTTTTTTTGGCTCCTACAGCTCTCCTGAGCAATCCCAATAGTTCCTGAAGCTTATCCTGAGAGAGCCACGATATGCCCTCCACAGTGTCCAGCTCGATCCTCAGGTAGGTCAATGTAAGTGCCCTCAGTTTTTTCTTCCACTATGGGCACCCCCAACTGTGTAGCCAGGATATGAAATGTGTCCAACAGGTGAACACACCCATCCCACCCAGCTTGTCCCGCAAACAAAAAATTGTCTAAATAATGCACTACTTGGCATAGTCCTGCTGCCCGCACCAGTGCTCAGTGCAACATTGTACTAAATGTTTCAGACGCTGCACAGGATACTGAACATCCCATGAGCATCGCCTTGTCACAATAAAATTGTCCCTCAAAAGAGATACCCAGCAGGTCAAAGTCCAATGGGTGCACCGGCAGCAGTCGGAAAGCAGACTTGATATCGCACTTAGCCTTTAGTGACCCCAGGCCACAAGCCCTAACCATACAAGGAATAGTACACGGAACATAGTGCTGGGTCTATCCCATCATTAACAGAGCCACCTTGTGGGTACGACCGGTGATGAATTAATCGGTATGTCCCTGGGGTCTTCTTGGAGACCAAACCTGGTGGGGAAACCCTCAAGTTTTCTCTAGGTAATTGATCAAATGGCCCAGCCACCCTGCCCTCATTTAATTCTTGTGTAAACTTTTATTTAATAATATGTCCCCTCCCAGTGACTGACTTCAAATTTTTTGACATCACATGGGTCCTACTCCTGCAAAGGAGATCCAAAATCTCACAGTAACCCCTCCCGCAAATATGCCCCATCTGTTTTGTTAGGGTAATCCCATAGAAGAACCCTTAACACCTCCGGCCTAATTGGCCTTGGTGCCCAAGCCCATTGCACCACCCCCATGTGCAGCTTGTGTTCTGTGTCCCATAAACTGTTCCAACCAAACCAAACCTGCGGTTGGCACTTCAGCCACCCCCAGTCCTGTTTCCTTCTTGTGACTGTCCCTACCACTCTGGCAAGAATGGGTTGAATGGGTCCCAAAACTTGCTTCTCAAACATGCCTGAATTTACAGGTGCTGCGAAAACAACCACTATCATTAAATGCCCAGCAAATATTATTACGTGACCTAGGCCTCTCCCATGCTTGCTGTGGTATGAACAAGCCACTGTCTGTGTGAACTCTTGGTCCCCTCGGAGTCATCCACTTCAACCAGAGTGTGTGATTTGGTTTGTCCCACCAGATCCCAGTTTGTGTTGCTGCCCTCAGTTGTAACTGCTCATCATCATTAAACCAGAACTTGTCCCCAAACATACCCCCATCTCCTGCCACCCAAACTTGAGCCCATGCCAGGCCTGCCCTGTCACCCCATCCAGACCCCTCAAAATTAGGTGCGTGAAGGTGGTGCAACAATTGCAAATTAGCTTGCAGCAGCTATGTAATACCATTAGTGGCCCCCACCAGGGATGCACCACACAGGAGCGGCTGCTGCTGCTTCTGAGCCTTCCAGTCCTAGGCCTGGACTATTTATTATCCCACTAGGCCCACTCCTGCCTCCCCTCAAGTAAGGGGCTTCCAACACCCAGGGCTTGCATCTTTATAGCCTTCAGAGCTCACATTCTTGGGGAGGGCGGGGGGGAGAGGATTCAGTGCTGCAAAACTGACCACTGTTCATTTTTTGAAGCAGTTTCTGATCTTGTTCCCCTGCACCAGCCATAAAGCACTGATGCTGTCCCTCAGACAATGTTCTGCCCACTTTAGGTGTGGTGCGGTCATTCTGCTCGATAACAATCCAAATCAGTGTAGACCGACACGTGTTCATTTTCATTATCTGAGTCAGACACCACCAGCAGAAGGTTGATTTTCTTTTTTGGTGGTTCAGGTTCTGTAGTTTCTGCATCAGAGTGTTGCTCTTTAAAGACTTCTGAAAGCGTGCTCCATACATAGTCCCTCTCAGATTTTGGAAGGCACTTCAGAGTCTTAAACTTTGGTGTGACTGAGGTCCCAGTGGGGCCAGCTCTGGTCACTCAATTAGGGTGAACTGCAAAGAATGGGACAGACAATCCCCAAAAAGCTGGTGGATATTCCAATACTTAGATTTACCAAGCCAGCATAAAACATCGTCTGGGTTTTGGGGAGCGGGAGGCAGCCAACCAAATTGCTGGTGGTGCCTTCTTGTGGCAGATGTCCACTTATTACCTTACTGGTTATTCAGAAGTCAACAACACAGTTCCCGTAATGTACCCAGCATGAGGCCTTCATCCAGGTACCCAAATCAAATATGATGTAGATTTCTGAAAATCATATTTTATCATACAAAGAAAAGGTTCTAACAATCCCAAAGGATCAGACACATTACCTCCCAGCTTATTGAATATTCCAGATCTTACCCAGATACCTGCATACAGCCAATTCTAATTAACTGAACTAAAATTTATTAAAAACAAAAAAAAAGAGAGTGAGAGTATGGTTAAAAGATCAATATACATACAGATATGATTTCAATTCATTGAAGTTCAGGTTCGTAGCAGAGATGGTGAACTTTGTAGTTGCAAAGAGTTCTTTCAGAAATAGTTCATAGGTTATTATTCAATGTCCAAATATCATATTCGACGCATACCGGCATATCTGGGACCTCAATCTTGCAACTCAAACTTCCCCTGATGAAGATTAAGCAGATCTGAGATGACAAAATCAGGACCAATGGTTTGTTTTTTTTTACAGTGTTCTAGCATCCACTTGACCACACAGTCCTGGATAAACAATATGCTTTTAATGTAACCTTCTGTTTTTTAAAAAACACCAGTAATTAGTTACACAAATTAACCTAGTACAATTTATCCATTAGGCAGTGGATCAAACTTCAAAGAGACAGATAGACAATGACATTATTTTACCCAAGATTCATCTAAATGTTAATATTACCTTTTGATCTCTGAATCAATAGTTATAGTGACAGACAGGAACTATCTGTTTACATGGGTAACATTCATGAGTACACAATTGGTATTACTTCTCACTTAAGAACATAAGAATGGCCCTATTGGGTCAGACCAAAGGTCCATCTAGCCCAGTATCCCTTCTTCCCACAGTGGTCAGTGAACTGATAACAATATAGGTTTGCATTTCCAAGTTCTAGTCTATTTAGCATGAATGGCCCTAATTTCCATTGCCATACCTTTCTAACATGTCTTTAAAGGTCACTTTGGGTTAGCCTGCAAACCGTTTAACCCTTTCTGGCCACGTGTTATACTTTGTATGAGATTTGTTGCAATTATACAACAGTGGTAGAAATAAAGGCTTGCATGATTATATTTTAATCAGACAACATCACACTTGGGTTAAGTGCTGTAGCTATCTTTAGAAATCTCATATTGGTACCTTTGCATTTTGTCAAATCTGCAGTGAAAGTGTTCTTAAAATGAAGAACATGTGCTGGGTCATCATCCGAGACTGCTATAACATGAAATATATGGAAGAACACAGATAAAACAGAGCAGGGGATATATAATTCTCCCCCAATGAGGTCAGTCACAAATTTAATTAGTGCATTTTTTTAAGTGTCAGTGTGGAAGCATGTCATCTGGAATGATGGCCAAAGCATGAAGGGGCATATGAATGTTTAGCCTATCTGGCACATAAATACCTTCCAATGCTGGCTACAAAACTACCATGCAAATATCTGTTCTCACTTTCCAGTGACATTGTAAATAAGAAGAGGGAAGCATTATCACCTGTAAATGTAAATAAACTTATTTGTCTTAGCGATTGTCTGAACAAGAAGTAGAACTGGGTGGACTTGTAGGCTCTGAAGTTTTACATTTTGTTTTTGAAGGCAGTTATATAACAAAAAAAATGTAAATTGCATTTTCACGACAAAGAGTTCACTACAATACTTATGAGGTTAATTGAAAATACTGTTTCTTTTGTTTACCATGTTTACAGTGCAAATATTTGTAATAAAAATATACACTTTGATTTCAATTATAACACAGAATACAATATATATGAAAATATAGAAAAACCATACAAAATATTTAATAAGTTTCAATTGGCATTCTATTGTTTAACAGTGCAGTTATAACTGTGATTAATCACGATTAATTTTTTCGAGTGAATTGAGTGAGTTAACTGTGATTAATCAACAGCCCTAATTATTTATGATGTGTTTAGGGCAGCCAGAGATTTGGATAAGCATCTTTCTATTTTAAAATGTAAACAAATAAATAAAACAATCAACCATTTTTAATAGGAAAATTATCATTTTCTTAAGGTAGAGTTCTAACTGAATTTAAGAAACTTTTTGTATGATTAAGGCTGTTGAAAGCATTTTGGATATAAACCCCTTGTAATGCCAATCTGAAGAAGTTCTGTGTCTAGGAGACAGTAACCACAAATATTAGTTTTGTATGCTTTGTTTTTAAATAAGAAATGTTGATTAACATACTTTCTAGATTGTGATGAAAAATATAAAAGGAATCTTCAAAACCTTGTGACACATTTCAGCTAGCGTTCTGAAAAAACACTCAGCATTGGCCAAACTTTGCTGCTATTGAAGCCAATGATTAAATTCCCATTGCCTTCAGTGGGAACACTGAAGCCAATGATGAACACTTCTGAATATTCCCTCCTTAATTTGTATATGTAGCATAGTCAATGTGAAGTGAGAATCCTGAAGATAGACACAAGTGTAGTGCATAAGAAGAACTGAATGGTCACAAAGCTTGTTAACAGTCTAATTAGCAGTATGCAGAACTGATTCCAGCACATAAGTCAACTAAGAAAAAAGAATAATTAGAAATTAAACTATAAAATTTATATATCTGTTTCCCCAGGCTGTTGTTGAACAAAGCTTATGTTGCTGTATGTTAAGTGGTTAGTGACAGATTATGGTATAATTGACCAATTTAAAAAAAATCTAAAAGTTTCAAAGAATTAGGAGAAACTTTAAATTTAAAACCAGATTTTGAAATACTAGTAAACTTCAGAATGGACTTTGGATAGGAGAGGCACTGAAGTATCAGAAGGAAAATCATGAAAAAATAGCCAAAGAGATTAGACAATCACACATGGAAGCATTCTATGAAAGACTTATTGTTCTATTGTCAGATGCAGATGGCAGTGGAGGAGATCCCAGGGGAAAACAAAACAAAAACAAACAAACAAGTAGTTTCATCTAGCTTGTATTTTCCTAGTTTGTTTATGAGAAGATCATTTGAGACAGGTTTCAGAGTAGCAGCCGTGTTAGTCTGTATTCACAAAAAGAAAAGGAGGACTTGTGGCACCTTAGAGACTAACCAATTTATTTGAGCATAAGCTTTCGTGAGCATCCGATGAAGTGAGCTGTAGCTCACGAAAGCTTATGCTCAAATAAATTGGTTAGTCTCTAAGGTGCCACAAGTACTCCTTTTCATTTGAGACAGTATCAGAAGCTTTACTAAAGTCAAGATATATCCTATCTACTTCTTCCCCACATCCACAAGACTTGTTACTCTATCAAAGAAAGCTATTAGGTTGGTCTGATATGATTTGTTCTTGATAAATCCATGCTCACTGTTACTTATCACATTATCATCTTCTAGGCATCTGCAAGTTGATTGCTTGATTATTTCCTCCATAATCATTCCTGTTTCAGAGGGGTAGCCATGTTAGTCTGTAACAGCAAAAACAATGAGGAGTCCTTGTGGCACCTTAGAGACTAACAAATTTATTTGGGCATAAGCTTTTGTGGGCTAAACCCCACTTTATCAGATGCATGGAGTGAAAAATACAGTAGGCAGGTATGTGTATATATATATATATATATATATATATATATATATATATATATATATATATATATATATATATATATATATATATATTACAGCACATGAAAAGATGGGAGTTGCCTTACCAAGTGGAGGGTCTGTGCTAACAGGGCCAATTCAATCAAGGTGGAAGTGGCCTATTCCCAACACTTGACAAGAAGGGATGAATATCAACAGAGGGAGATTTCAGAGTAACAGCCGTGTTAGTCTGTATTCGCAAAAAGAAAAGGAGTACTTGTGGCACCTTAGAGACTAACCAAATTATTAGAGCATAAGCTTTCGTGAGCTACAGCTCACTTCATCAGATGCATATCGTGGAAACTGCAGCAGACTTTATATATACACAGAGAATATGAAACAATACCTCCTCCCACCCCACTGTCCTGCTGGTAATAGCTTATCTAAAGTGATCATCAGGTAGGCCATTTCCAGCACAAATCCAGGTTTTCTCACCCTCCACCCCCCCACACAAATTCACTCTCCTGCTGGTGATAGCCCATCCAAAGTGACAACTCTTTACACAATGTGCATGACAATCAAGTTGGGCTATTTCCTGCACAGAGGGAGAATTACTTTTTGTAGTGCTAATGAGGCCAATTCAATCAGGGTGGATGTCACCCATTCCCAACAGTTGACAAGAAGGTGTGAGTATCAGAGGGAAAATAACCTTTTGTAGTTACCCAGCCACTCCCAGTCTTTATCATTCCGAGTACTGAAGTTAAACCAATTGGTCTGTAATTCCCCAGGTGTCCTTATCCCTCTTTTTGTAGATTGGCGCTATATTTGCCCTTTCCCAGTCTTCTGGAATTTACTTGTCTTCCATGACTTTTCAAAGTTAATTGCTAGCGATGCTAACAAGTTCTTTTTCATACTTTGTCACACAATTTAATCTTCATAGAACCAGAAGGTCTTGATAATATTTTAAATGTACTTTTATTTTGATACATATTTGTTAAATCTTCCATAAACTGAAGCAACAGAAAGAGACATGGTGCAGTTGTATAAAATTAGGACTGGGCACCATTTATGCCTGAGGTATAGTACTACCTCTGATTCTTTCTGTGGCCATCTGTGAGTCACTTATGTAACTGTATTAAGCGTTATTATTATTTTGGAATTTAATATTTGTATTACAATAGCACCCTGGAAGCCCCACAGCAGGATTGGGTCATACTGTACATACAGACACTGAAAATCCCCTGCCTGAATGAGTATACCACTTTAAACAGTAAGGACTAAAGTGGTAATCAGTTTATGCTAGCTTCAGAGGCTCACTGCAACCCTCCACGTAGCCCTTCTCTCTCTAGGGCCAGGGATACAGTCTACTGAGCCCTTTTCATCATAAGCCAGCAATGGAGGTTGGTGAGAGAGTTCCCACAGTCTCTGTTGCTTCTACAGCCTCATGCCAAAACAATTTATCCTCCTGTCCTGACAAGGGCCTGTTTTCCCCTCCCAGGAGGTGTTTCTATAGTGGTGGATTGCAGGGAACCCAGACCCACCCTCTACTCCGGATTCCAGCCCAGGGACCCTAATGGTAGCAGCTGTTGGCAGCCAACCTTTTACTACCAGAGTTGCTACATTTCCCTGAGCCACTTCCCCACAGCTCTCCTGCTTCTCCCTTACCTTTGGGCTCCCTTACCAATGACTTGAGGATGTCTTAATTAACCAGCCCTTCAGCCACACTTCTTCTCCCCTGGCTCCTCTCTACCTGACTGGAGTGAGTTCTTTTATACTATCAGAGGGGCCTTAATTAGAATCAGGTGGTCACATTAGCTTAATGGCCTCACCTGACTCTTTGCAGGTTAATTGGAGTCAGGTGTTCTCATTAGCCTGGAGCAGCCCCTCCTCTGGTCAGTCAGGGAACAGAAAACTGTTAATCCAGTGGCCAGTATATCTGTCTTCTATGCTGTACCCAACTGGCCTGAGTCTATCACTATATATATATATATATATATATATATATATATATATGTGTGTGTGTTTGTGTCTACTTCAACAATAACTATAGCTACCCTCAATCTGTATGCAGGGAGAAGGGGGAGGGGGTATCTCAGTGGTATTATTTTTACAATGTAGCTTTTTTCAATGGATATTTTGTGGAGATTTTGTTATGTGAACCAAGTTAGTCTTGAGAAGAGAGAACAATATGTTAAAATAAATTTGTTCTGAAAAAGGAATTATCTGATACTTGAGACACGCAGCACAGCAAGAGCTGAAACAAACAAAAACAACCTTGGTGTTTGCTATTCTTCTTTGGTGACAGCGGTGTGGAGGGCATCTTGCTGTTAGAAAACAATTTAAGAGAAAGACCTGGCATCATGAAGCGTCATTGCATCACAACCAAGGAAGAAAATGAGATCTTGTTCTTTTCCCAGGAAATCCAGACCAATAGTCTCTGTTTAGTTTTGTGCATTGGTTTTATTTATTTTTTTTGTCTCAGTGTTTGTTTTCATGGTAGTATATGTTAAAGTTTGACTCCTGGGAAATACTTTTCTCTTTGGGAATTCTTTGTATGAGTTTGGTTTTCCTGAGTCATTCAATAAAGCATTGGAGATTGGAAAGATCGAAATGGAGAGAGACATTCCCCAGTGAGGTGAAGTGGATCTGGAGTCAGAGACACAATGTTCCTTCCTTTTTCCCCTCAAGCAGGACCAACTGGATGACCCAAGGGAAATGGAGAAAAATAGGGACTATTTCTTCATATTGGAACACTAATAACATTCTCCCCTTGTATATCACTTGTTTGCTTCAGAGGACAATTGCCATTTCCCCTCATATCTTGCCAATCCTCCCTCTATATGCAGGACAGAATATAATTCCCCTCAGACGGCAGTTCTGTTTCTTTCATAGTCTTGTTAGCAGCTGGGGTAATGCAGACTGAAGAATAGTCATATATTGTATTAGTCATACATATATCTTTCACTCAATAATTGGTACCCCTTTCCTGCTGGCATCTAGAGGTTTTGCTTCCATAAAGGCTATTTGCAACAAGCCAGACATTAGCCTGATAAAAAGGCTTGATGCTTCTACTCATTAAGATTTAAAATGAAACAAACAATCTAAATTGCCTTAGACACTCAATAATATTGACACCAGTTTGAGGCAGCCTTTTCGTTCCATTTTAGAAGCTCTTTAAAGTTTTTACTTTTTTTAAAAAATAAGAATTTTTATACTTTATTCTTTCTAGATTTTAAATTTCTTAACCCCACAATGAGTACAGACAGCATAATTTGGGATAAACACATGGACCAGATCAAATTCTAATGGAGGTCATGGAAAACCTTTCCATTCCAGGAAGATATGTGCAAAAGTAAGGACATTTCTGATGGGGAGAAAAGGGGAATCACAACAACAACAAAACATCTCTTCCATTCCAAGTGATTTTACCTCTCCATAAATTTTTCCCATTAAATTTCAGGGTAGCTGATATTGTTTACAATGAATCTTGCAAAAAGGCATAAAAAGAAAAAAAATCCTCACTGCCATGTAATATGTTGTGTTTGTTTAACAATGAGCAGAAGCAAAAATATGAAGGGAAGAGAGATGATGGAGAAAAGACTCAGAGTGAGTTGTGATCTGACCCTAAGTATCTTATAAATATGGCATCCTTCTTTAGATGACTGATTGTGGGAATTGCTGCACCAGTGGAATTGAACCAAATGGGAGCAATGGTAGACACTACTGCTTAGAAAAAAAATGACACCCAATGTTGACAGCGCTTTAGACTTTAACATTATTGATAAGCATTGAAGGTTGTTTTATTTATTCCATTTATAATATGTTTCTGACCAGCATATACTATTGGTCTGGGAAATAAAGAAAAAAAAATCTATTGTGGTTTGACCCCACTAAATTCCATTTTCAGGAATAATCAAATGTCGGTTCTTGTTGTTAGTAGTATTAAAAGCAATGCTATTTCTCAGCTAACATTTCCAGTTTGTCAATCTTGCTGTTTAGTTTTCTGAAAAGCTTTTCACAATTTGAAATGAAAAGGATGGGAGGACTATACTTTCTGGCCCTCTATCATACTTCCCTAAAAGGCTTTTTACATAATTCACAAATTCAGTTTCAAGATTTTACAGTTTGGAAACCTTACTTTTCTTCTTTTGTATTTTAAAAATATCTAAAGGCTTCAAATACTCAGTCACAAATTTTCATTCTTTTTAAAGTACCATTTGATGGTGATGTACCTTTATGATAAGAACTTAAGAATAGTCATAATGAGTCAGAGAAATGGTCCCCCTAGCCCAGTATCATGTCTTCTGACAGTGTCCGGTGCCAGATACTTCAGAGGGAATGATACAGACCAGGGCAATTATCGAGTGATTCATTCCCCATCATCCAGTCCCAGCTTCTGGCAGTCAGAGGGTTAGGGGCACCCAGAGCATGGAATTGTGTCCCTGACTAACTTGGCTAATAGACATAATTACTGAATTGCTGAACATTATAATCAAGTTCACCCTGATGGGAGAAGAAATGGCCATGAGAATTGCAAGCAGCTCATAAAATGTTAGGTGGCTTGTTCTGTCTTATAGCTGACTGAGTGATAAGTAAGGAAGAAAGTATCCCTTGTTAGATTTTAAATAGTAGTTGGTCTCCATAACAATTTTATACTGTTGTGATTCCATACACTTCAATGAAATTACTCATGATGTACACTGGATTAGCTGACATCCTTTCTCTTACAATAGAATATGCACCTTATATAAGACATGACCTGAAATCATTTTATACTGAGCAATTATTATTGATTAATGGATACTCCTTTTGTTTCCAGTACATATACACGCATTTATTTTTCAGTTGCATCGTGATTATTCTAAGATTTGTATATGAGGCTGATGGAATCACAAGTAGAAACACACTAATATTTGTATATACTTTTAAATATACTTTGGGATAGACACACCCCAAGTGGATTCAGAGGTTTTTTTTGCATTTTCATATAAGAACCCTGATGCTAAAAGTTACACCGGATGGATAGACACATATATATACACACTATCAAAATGCATATAGTCATTCATTGATTAGTTTTGTGATCCTATCATTGAAACCTTTATCATAGTTCTTCCTTTCCCAGGCTTTGATTTGTTCATTTGATTTGTCTTGTTTAAATTTAGGCCCTGATCCTGCAAAGACTTATTCTCATGCTTACCTTTAGGCACTGTGAGTAGTTTCATCGAAGTCAACTGAAGACTGCTCACAATATGTACAGTTGAGCAAGAGTGTAAGTTCTTGCAGGACTGGGGCCCTTTATTTTAAGATCCCATGAGCATGTTTTTTTACCTATTTTTGTAGAGTTTCTAACACACAGCTTGATGCACAAAAATAATATTAATAAATCAATGTTAACAGGTACATTGTTCAGTAGCCTCAGATAGTGACTATGCTGCTGAGGCTACAAAGGGATAAAGGTCTGAGAAAGCAGAAAGAAAAGGAGGACTTGTGGCACCTTAGAGAATAACACATTTATTTGAGCATAAGCTTTCGTGATCTACAGCTCACTTCATCGGATGCATTCAGTGGAAAATACAGTGGGGAGATTTATATACACACAGAACATGAAAAAATTGGTGTTACCATACACACTGTAAGGAGAGTGATCACTTAACATGAGCTATTACCTGCAGGAGAGCGGGGGAGAGGGAAGAGAGAGAAAACCTTTTGTAGTGATAATCAAGGTGGGCCATCTTCAGCAGTTGACAAGAATGTCTGAGGAACAGTGGGGGGAGCAGGGGAATAAACATGGGGAAATAGTTTTACTTTGTGTAATGTACTTTGTTTTGTTCAATATCTTCATAAATGATCTGGAGGATGGTGTGGATTGCACTCTCAGCAAATTTGCGGATGATACTAAACTGGGAGGAGTCGTAGATATGCTGGAGGGGAGGGATAGGATACAGAAAGACCTAGACAAATTGGAGGATTGGGCCAAAAGAAATCTGATGAGGTTCAATAAGGATAAGTGCAGGGTCCTGCACTTGGGACGGAAGAATCCAATGCACAGCTACAGACTAGGGACCGAATGGCTAGGCAGCAGTTCTGCGGAAAAGGACCTAGGGGTGACAGTGGACGAGAAGCTGGATATGAGTCAGCAGTGTGCCCTTGTTGCCAAGAAGGCCAATGGCATTTTGGGATGTATAAGTAGGGGCATAGCGAGCAGATCGAGGGACGTGATCGTTCCCCTCTATTGGACATTGGTGAGGCCTCATCTGGAGTACTGTGTCCAGTTTTCGGCCCCACACTTCAAGAAGGATGTGGATAAATTGGAGAGAGTCCAGCGAAGGGCAACAAAAATGATTAGGGGACTGGAACACATGAGTTATGAGGAGAGGCTGAGGGAGCTGGGATTGTTTAGCCTGCAGAAGAGAAGAATGAGGGGGGATTTGATAGCTGCTTTCAACTACCTGAAAGGGGGTTCCAAAGAGGATGGCTCTAGACTGTTCTCAATGGTAGCAGATGACAGAACGAGGAGTAATGGTCTCAAGTTGCAGTGGGGGAGGTTTAGATTGGATATTAGGAAAAACTTTTTCACTAAGAGGGTGGTGAAACACTGGAATGCGTTACCTAGGGAGGTGGTAGAATCTCCTTCCTTAGAGGTTTTTAAGGTCAGGCTTGACAAAGCCCTGGCTGGGATGATTTAACTGGGAATTGGTCCTGCTTTGAGCAGGGGGTTGGACTAGATGACCTTTTGGGGTCCCTTCCAACCCTAATATTCTATGATTCTATGATTCTATGACCCATCCACTCCCAGTCTCTATTCAGGCCTAAGTTAATTGTATCCAGTTTGCAAATTAATTCCAATTCAGCAGTCTCTCGTTGGAGTCTGTTTTTGAAGTTTTTGTTGTTGAAGAATTGCCACTTTTAGGTCTGTTATCGAGTGACCAAAGAGATTGAAGTGTTCTCCAACTGGTTTTTGAATGTTATAATTCTTGACATCTGATTTGTGTCCATTTATTCTTTTACGTAGAGACTATCCAGTTTGGCCAACGTACATGGCAGAGGGGCATTGCTGGCACATGATGGCATATATCACATTGGTAGATGTGCAGGTGAACATGCCTCTGATAGTGTGGCTGATGTGATTAGGCCCTGTGATGGTTTCCCCTGAATAGATATGTGGACACAGTTGGCAACGGGCTTTGTTGCAAGGATAGGTTCCTGGGTTAGTGGTTCTGTTGTGTGGTGTGTGGTTGCTGGTGAGTATTTGCTTCAGGTTGGGGGGCTGTCTGTAAGCAAGGACTGGCCTGTCTCCCAAGATCTGTGAGAATGATGGGTCGTCCTTCAGGATAGGCTGTAGATCCTTGATGATGCATTGGAGAGGTTTTAGTTGGGGGCTGAAGGAGATGGCTAGTGGCGTTCTGTTATTTTCTTTGTTGGGCCTGTCCTGTAGTAGGTGACTTCTGGGTACTCTTCTGGCTCTGTCAATTTGTTTCTTCACTTCAGCAGGTGGGTATTGTAGTTGTAAGAATGCTTGATAGAGATATTGTAGGTGTTTGTCTCTGTCTGAGGGGTTGGAGCAAATGCAGTTGTATTGTAGAGCTTGGCTGTAGACAATGGATCATGTGGTGTGATCTGGGTGAAAGCTGGAGGCATGTAGGTAGGAATAGCAGTCAGTAAGTTTCCAGTATAGGGTGGTGTTTATGTGACCATCGTTTATTAGCACCGTAGTGTCCAGGAAGTGGATCTCTTGTGTGGACTGGTCCAGGCTGAGGTTGATGGTGGGATGAAAGTTGTTGAAATCATGGTGGAATTCCTAAAGGGCTTCTTTTCCCTGGGTCCAGATGATGAAGATGTCATCAATGTAGTGCAAGTAGAGTAGGGGCATTAGGGAACGAGAGCTGAGGAAGCGTTGTTCCGAGTCAGCTGTAAAAATGTTGGCATGCTGTGGGGCCATGCAGGTACCCATAGCAGTGCCGCTGATTTGAAGGTATACATTGTCCCCAAATGTGAAACAGTTATGGTGAGGACAAAGTCACAAAGTTCAGCCAGGTTTGCCTGACATTATCGGGGATACTGTTCCTGACAGCTTGTAGTCCATTTTTGTGTGGAATGTTGAAAGAGAGACTGCTGAATTGGAACTAATTTGCAAACTGGATACAATTAACTTAGGCTTGAATAGAGACTGGGAGTGGATAGGTCATTACACAAAGTAAAACTATTTCCCCATGTTTATCCCCCCCCCCCACTGTTCCTCAGATGTTCTTGTCAACTGCTGGAAATGGCCCACCTTGATTATCACTACAAAAGGTTTTCTCTCCCCCCACACCCCGCCCCGCTCTCCTGCTGGTAATAGCTCATCTTAAGTGATCACTCTCCTTACAGTGTGTATGGTAACACCCATTGTTTCATGTTCTCTGTGTATATAATTCTCCCCACTGTATTTTCCACTGAATGCATCCGATGAAGTGAGCTGTAGATCAAGAAAGCTTATGCTCAAATAAATTTGTTAGTTTCTAATGTGCCACAAGTACTCCTTTTCTTTTTGCGAATACAGACTAACATGGCTGCTACTCTGAAACCTGAGAAAGCAGAGGAAGTCAGAGACAGAAAACCTCCCTGGAACTGTTCCTGCTCCCAGTTCAAGTAAGTGCATTTTCCCCTCTCATTTAAATAGGGTTTCCTAGGCAGAGCCATTTCTGTGCTTGGAGCAGCAAAGAAGCCAGTCTACATGTGTGTTCATTGTTATACTTTCTGCTTCAAGTGAATCCGGAAAACACAGTATCAGGCCTGTGACATAAAACCACTAACAAAAGGCAATTTCATGCCTAGGTAATGAAATAGTCATGCTGCTTTAAATCCCTTCATTTTCAGTGGCATCTGAATTAACCTTAGTAGATGGAACAGCCAGGAAGTTATTTTGGGTCATATTTTTATATTTTCTAAGTAATGTTCCAGTGCCAAATGAAATATTTGGAAGTACAGTACTAGTGGCATATTGTCATTAGAAACTGAATAACATAAGATCCTCTCTGCTCTGCTTCTGTGGAATAGTGTGTGTCTTAGAAACCTGTTCTTTTATCTATCTGTCCCTTCCCTGCTGCTATTTCTGTTAGTCAGGAAAGGTTTCCAGCCCATATAGTCTTCCATTTAGAAGGCATTTTGTTGTGGATTATAGTCAATGTTTTAACTAGTTTTCTTGTAATGCTTGGCAGAGCATCCTCAGGCTTATTTTCACAGCTAAGCAAGATTTTGTTAGATGGTCTCTGAATTCAAAGTCTTTTTTTCAGACCACTCAAGAAGGAAAGTTGCTGATTCTTTAGAAACTGCTATATTGTATTTATTGAATAATTAAAAAGCAATCTTCACTTAGGATGATGCGGATAATTTACATAATACTCTTTTGCCATAATTTTGAAAGAAAAGTGTACCTATTTTTCTCTACCACAACAGTTTGGGAACCCAGTATAATATACTACAAACCAGTTCCTGTCCTTTAATATGGGTTTAGCAGTTATGAACATTCATATGTAAAATTAATCTATTTGATGTAATTTTCAAAAGAGCCAAAATGATTTTGGAGCACAAATCCCATTGAATTGGACTCAGGCTCCTACAGATTGTCTAAACACAAACTGACACTGAAATATCTAAATTAGTTTCAATTCATGACTCTTCTGAGTCTGTGGGCAGGTCTGCACTAAAGGGCTAAATTGTGAATAACATAGCTGGAGTCAATGTACTTTAGGTCGACTTATTGTGGTGTTTATACCGCACTGGGTTGTCAGGACAAACTCTCCCATTGATTGCCTTATGCTTCTCTTTCCAGTGGAATACTAGAGTCAATAGGAAAACAATCGGCAGTCGATTTAGCGGGTCTTAGACCTGTTAAATCAACCCCCAGTAGATCGATCGCTGCATGTCAATCCCCCGGGAAGTGGAGACAATCCCTGTGTGTGAACATTCTTATTCCAGATTAAAAGCATTTTATTTTAATTTTGTTTGGATCACAAGGAATTGAGTTAAGCTAAATAAAAAGCTAGCTCTGACCAGCCTCATTAACATGAATTATGATATGATAGACCCAGAGTCCTACATACTGCGTTTTGTTGCGCTAGGTGGAATGTGTGTGTTTTCTGATTGCTAATTGATAATAGATTGCTGTTAATGAAGGGACACAGAAACTATGCAACATATGCTCTGGAGCACATGGGTCAGCACTACCATCAGTTTGGGAATGGTATTCAAGGAAGATAGAGAGTGGGAGCTCTATCCCAGTGAGCAGGGACTTGCTCCATGGGTCCAGTTTTGCTTTGGATTCCCCACCTAGAGATTTCGAGCCCTGTGCTGTGTAATACTTCAGGACTGGACTAAGCTGGACCAGGCTCAACTGGAGGCAGTGGCACAGAAATAATTTTGCAGCACAACTCGACTAGAGTGTCAGTGGGACAGAGCTGAATTTGCAGTGAGGCCTGATTAGACTAGCGGTGGTGGCAGAGTGGACTAAAGTAATGGAAGTAGACATGGATCTGCAAATCAGAGCAGGTTCTGGTGGTGCAGACTTACTAGATATTGGAAAACAGACAGAGGAGAATCACCCATGATCACCACTGAATTAATTTGTCTTATGATTGGGTTTTAAGGGAGTGGGGATTGTTTTTGACTAAGATCTGCAGACCTCACCAAGCGAGGCAATTAATACTTGGAACCATGGGGGCTGATAGGAAAACACACATTGGTTTTGCTGATTGTGTTGTATGTAAATATATATGTGGTTAGTATATTTCTTTTGCTTGTTTTTTTTCCCCAAGTAAAAGTTATTTGTAGTTCCATGTTCCCAAGGACCTGCAAAAATGAATAGGGAGGTTATAGTTTAATTTCCCAGAGCCAGAATTAGGAGTGGGGCTCTGGGAGGGGGCGTAAGCCATAGTTTTATTTATTTTAGAAAAGGAACCCGAGATGGACTGAATCCATCCTTTGTTGCTGCCATTGTCACCTGGCAGAAGAGTTGAATCTATGATATTTAGGGGCCTAACTTTCAGACACTGTTTTTCTTCTTTCATTAAACCACTGTTAAATGTGCACAGAAACTGGTTTACTATCTGTCAGTACCTGTTCCAACACTGTCAAAAATTGAAGCCACTGTTTTAGCAAGATAATGACCACCACTAATAGACTTTGGTACTCTCTCTGGAATGAAATCTTTACTTTCAAATATATTTCCCTGTTTCTTCATAGTGAGAACTACAAAATTTTGTGAAGTGCTAAACTGATGCAAAGAGGATGGATCTAGACTGTTCTCCGTGGTAGCTGATGACAGAACAAGGAGTAACGGTCTCAAGTTGCAGTGGGGGAGGTTTAGGTTGGATATTAGGAAAAACGTTTTCACTAGGGGGGTGGTGAAACACTGGAATGCGTTGCCGAGGGAGGTGGTGGAATCTCCTTCCTCAGATATTTTTAAGGTCAGGCTTGACAAAGCCCTGGCTGAGATGATTTAGTTGGGGACCGGTCCTGCTTTGAGCAGGGGGTTGGACTAGATGACCTCCTGAGGTCCCTTCCAACTCTGATATTCTGTGGTTCTGTGGTTCTATGATGCAATGTGTTGGTTAACTTGAGTACATCATGGCACAGTAGTTACTTGGTCCCCTATTGTGTGCCTTTTTACCTCAAGGAAGCATGATAGAACAAAATACTTTAAAACAGAAGTTATCCCAGCAGAGCAAACTAAGGTGTGCTTAGACCACTTAAAGGCCTAATCAGTCACCTGCCATCGGTAAGCCATATTGTAAAGTTATCGTTGTCATGATCATAACTACCTGTTATTTCTGGCCCTCACCCACATCTTTCTTCACAGGTAATCCCATTAGCATTGGGACTACTTTTGGTATAAAGTACTTTTCAGCTAAGGGTATCATAATGTGAGGAGTGCTTCCTCACATGAAGGTCCTTCCGTTAAAAAAAATGTGTCTGTTGCGGGGGAGTTCAATTGCCTATTGGGCATACTTTCCTATCCCTTCCTGGGATACAAGATCTGGGCATGTTAAGAAGGTGGGATACAATGTCAAGGAGAAGAAGGTGAGCAAATGGCTGTGAGGGGAGGGGGTAAGGGAGGAATGGAAGGAGGTGGAGCTAAAGCAAATTAATCTAGCTCCTTCACCCTCACAGGCCTACCCTACATAGCTGTGAATTCTGCTAAGTGAGCATGACTGACTGACTTAATCTTACTCCCCTCCCAGAAAATAATTTTGGGAAAACTGTTAAGGGAGTCTCATGTAGTTTTCTTCCATCATAGCCTCTTCCTTAGCTATCTCTATGAGAATGGGCAGCCTGACCCAATGATTTCACAGAATAATAGCAAAAAGGAGAGTTGAGATGGACTTTTGTGGAACAGCAAACTCCTGGAATGTTTATCTATAATACAATAAAATAAATAAATAGTCTCAAAGATTTTTTTTTAAAAAGTGCTGGCTCAGGTTCATTTTAAGTTATTTGTGAAGGTTTTGCTTAGTTCTTATTTCCTCTGCAACCAATTCATTTAATTCTGTATATGACTCACAGTTTTATATTGGTTGGAGAAAATCCAAAATAACCTCTTTCCTTGGAAATAGTTCTTGTATACAAGTCATTCTTCAACTCTTTCAAACTCCAGATGAGTAATCTATGTTTATGTTTATAAATAATATAGGCTGATTTAATTATATTGATCAAGTATCAGTTTAGTGATTATTACAGCCATTCCGGATTGTTAATGCTAGTAACGATGATAGCGTTGAATGGGAAGGATCTTTTAGTATTGAGAAACTTTCTATTCCTCACTCCTGTGCCTAAAAGAATTGCTGGACAGTGTTGCTGGTACAGTAGGGCTGCTGTGAGCCATCTGTTAGATCAGTGGTTCTCAAGGCCAGTCCACCGCTTGTTCAGGGAAAGCCCCTGGTGGGCCAGACCGGTTTGGTTACCTGCTGCATCCGCAGGTTTGGCCGATCGCGGCTCCCACTTGCCGCGGGTCACCACTCCAGGCCAATGGGGGCTGTGGGAAGCAGCAAGGGCCAAGGGACGTGTCTGCCCTGAAGTTCTTAACATCCATGAGATGTAAATATGCACTATAATCATCACAACCTCATTGTACTTGTGGTCATATTATATGGAGAAATAACTAGGAGTCCTTGTGGCACTTTAGAGACTAACAAATTTATCTGGGTATAAGCTTTCATTTGCTATAACACACTTCATCAGATGCATGGAGTGGAAAAAACAGCAAGCAGGTATAAGTATACAGCACATGAAAAGATGGGAGTTGCCTTACCAAATGGGGGGGATCAGTGCTAATGAGGCCAATTCAGTTAGGGTGGATGTGGCCATTCCCAACTGTTGACAAGAAGGGGTGAATATCAATAGAAGGAAAATTACTTTTTGTAGTGACCCAGCCACTCCCGGTCTTTATTCAGGCCTAATTTGATGGTGTGAAGTTTGCACATTAAATCCCGTTCTGCAGTTTCTCGTTGAATTCTGTTTTTGAAGGGCTTTTTTGTTGAATAATGGTGACTTTTAAGTCCGTTATTGAGTGTCTAGGGAGATTGAAGTAGACTCCTACTAGTTTTTCAAAAGAGGAGAGTTGAGGTGGACTTTTGTGGGATAGCTAACTCCTGGAATGTTTATCTATAATACAATAAAATAAATGAATAGTCTCAAAGATTTTTTTTCAAGTGTTGGTTCAGGTTTATTTTAAGTTCTTTGTGAAGATTTTGCTTGTTTCTTATATACCTGCTTAGTGTATTTTCCACTCCATGAATCTGATGAAGTGGGTTATAGCCCATGAAATCTTATGCCCAAATAAATTTCTTAGTCTCTAAGGTGCCACATGAACTCCGCATTGTTTTAACTGATACAGACTAACACGGCTACCCCTCTGAAACCTATTATATGGAGAGAAGTAGGAAAAGAATGTTTAGTTGGACATTAGGGATAAAATTATCAATTGTAAATTATGTTCCATTGAAAGTCTGTGGGATTTATGTTTCTAAGTGACTTGGGCACTTTTATTAACATTACCGTCAGAGACTGATCTTAAGATAATGATTCTGTATATATTCTTCACCAGTAGTGAACCTTTGCTGGAGAGATGATTTTACTCTTCTGATTTACTTAGACAACTTGTTATTTAGCTACAACAGTTTAATGCTTTCTTCAGGCCTTCAAAGTCAATTACTTCATGTCAGTTCCAATACTTGACCAGCTGTTCAGATATCCAAGGTATGTATTTTATTCACAGTCAATGTGTCTGGAGATTCTGACAAATTCTCTTCAGCTCCACTGTTCTTGGCGGGAGATCAAGATACGTTTTGGTGCATCACTTAATAGTATACTTTCCTCACATTCCTGTTGCTTCCTCTTTTATTTTTGTTGTTGTTTTGCTATATAGAGTGAATTTTGAAAGGAAAGTTAAAAGGTGTTTTGTGGGAGATTTTTATCTAACATGTTTAGCATTACAAAGAACGGTTAAAACGCATTGTAGTAAGAATATTGCCAACCCTTTTCCCCATATGAGTGATAATTTTAAAGATGGTATTTAGTGTCAAGGTGCAGGTAATATTTGCCAATTTTCCTCCCTTTCTCTCTTTCTTTTGAGCAACTTAGAAATAAAATATACCTTTGAAATTCAATGCGTCTGGCCTTTCTTGCTCCTTTTTTAGATTCTGGCTTTCTAAAGCCTTAGAAGTTATTCCAAAATCCTTGATTCAGAAAATTTATTTGATATTCTCTTTAAAATTTTGCTTTTATTTTTATTTAATTTATAATTTCTCAATAGTACCTTTTAATGCATTAAAAGAAGCAAAACATTTTTTCCAATTCCTCACTATCATCTAATCACAATTTTGTTTTTATTTTGAAATTGAAGGCCCTCAATACAGATAATCATAACTACTAGAAAAGGGAAAATTATATTGAGCTATAATAATAATCTACAGTTATTAACGTTATGTTAGATGTACATACATCACAACAATATAGAGGTACTAAGAGTCGGTTAATTTTTATATAATACATAGTTGATTATATTAGGATGGGCATATCTGAAAATAACAGAATATATATTACTGCAATCCAGACAGCCTCTACTAATTCTGTGATCTGAAAGGTTGTATGTGTGTGGAGATTAAAAGGAAATATTTATTTTGTCATTTTTTTAATACTGTAGCAGTAATATTTTGTTATTTTTAGAATATAACATCACAAAGATATATTTACCGCAATAAGAAATTTCCTTTTTAACATCTACCTCCTAACTCTGTATATTTGACTATGTTGATGGAATTATTTAGTATGATAAGGGAAAAATGCTAATAACAGTTAGTCCGTGAATTTACAAATGGAGGCCAGAATGATTCTGGACATGAAAGTACAAAAAGGGTGGTGACAATCTCAGAAAATTTAGATAAATTTTAAACAGCACTCAGTGTTTCAGGTATTGGGTTTATCCCAAATGAATCTCTGTATCCTCTCAAATTCATTCAGCTTTTCTCTGGATATGAGTTGACTTCTTCTATCAATCTCATTTGAATCAGACTATTACACGTGGACTATTCAAAATATAGTACACATTTAATTGTTCTTCCAGTGATGCAAACACCTCTAAACTTTGTGTGACAGTTTTCTTTATGATTCACGGGACCAGTAAGCTTGTGAAAATAGGTGACGATGAAATGGGAGAATTGGGTGCCAGGTTAATTTGCGTATGTTCCTATCTGGTTTCCCTCTTTAAATAAAAGGGGGAAACTGATAGGCATCTGCTGACTGGTAAAACTTCAGTGGAATTTCATTGTGTCCATATGGATTTTTCCCATGTTCCTCTCTCATGAATTGTATTATATGTACCATATAACCACATACATGTGAAAGGGACGTAAGCGTATTAATTCATGTGGGTGATTTGGTAGGGAAAGAAGTCCACTCTGATCTGGAATTCCTTGACTTAGTCTAGGTAATCAGGATTAAAGTGGACAAAGAAGAGAGTAGGGATTAATTCTAGATTATTACCATGTTTTTTCTGAAAGAATGTCCAGCTCTGAGGGTTGACAGCTGTGTACTCAGGCTGACCTGGTGGAGTGATGGTAGCAAATTGGTGAATCTCAGTGGAGATTTTATGGGATCATGAACATTTTTCTCTGACCCACTTCCTACCCCCCACTTGAGAGTGTCAAGACTTGAACAGTGACCATTTTAGAGGACAAGGAAGGATTGCTGCTATCAAAAGGATCAATTTATTTTCCATGAGGCACACATTATCAATAAAACGCACATTAAATGGGTTAAGAAACAGGTAACTTACAGATCTCAAAATGTAGTTGGGAATGAAGAATCATCTTTGAATTGGGGAGCTGCTCAATAATTTTGTCAATGATCTGAAAGAAAACACAAAATCACTGCTGAAAAAATTGTTGTTGACATGATGGCAAATAATGATAAGTATGGGGCAGTCATTCATAGCGATACGGACCACTTGGTAAGCTGAGCCCATTCAAATAAAATGCATTCTAGTACAGCCAAATGCAAGGTCATCCATCTAGGAAGATAGAATGTAGGCGAAACTTACAGAATGGAACTGGATCCTGGAAAGCAACGACTAAAAGATTCCAGGGGTCACATTGGACAAGCAACTAAAAATGAGCGCACAGTGCAATGCTGTGGTGAGAAGAGCCACTATGATCCTGGGATGTATATAAAGGGCACTTGTGAAGGGAGGTGATTTTACTTCTGCATATGGCATTAGTGAGACAAGTATTAAAATACTATGTACATTTCTGACACCCACATTTTAAAAGTATGTTGAAAAACTGAAGAGGGTGCAGAAAAGAGCCACAAAAATAATTCAAAGGATGGAGAAATGCCTCTGAATGAGATACTTGAAGAGTTCAATCTGTTTAGTTTATCAGAAGAAGATTGAGAGGTGACTTGATTCCAGTGTATAAATACCATTCCTGAAAGAAAATGGCAGATATTAAAGGACCCCCGCTTGAGTCTAGGGGAGACCAGCACAAGAAGCATAAACTGTAAATTAAAGCAAGAAAAATTCAAGCTAGAAAAAAGGCACACATTTTTAACAGTGAGGGTGATTTACACATGGAACAAACTATCAAGGGAACTGGTGAATTCTCCATATCTTGATATCATCAAGTAAAGAATGGATGCCCTACTGAATGATATACTTTAGTCAAACACAAGTTGTTAGGGTCAATGCTCATGTCACTTGGTAAAATTTTATGGCCTCTGATATATGGGAAGTCTGATTTATGATCTAATGGTCCCTTCTGGCCTTAAAATCCATCATTTTGTTAATTCAAAATCAAAATTTTCTAAATTCTGGACCATGTTATATTCTTTTTTAATCACTTATCTAACGTGCCTAGTATGGAGTTAAATAGTTCCACCATGTTTGTGTTATTTAAGTTATAACAAAAACAACAACATACACATAAACAACTGTGTACATACATACACGTGTGTGTGTGTGTGTTTATAAATAATTTACTAGGTGATATTTTCTCCATAACTCAAAAAAAATCGATTTTTCCTAACTACTATCTTTTCAAGGTGCGACAAAATTAAAGGAAGTCTAAACTGTAAAGTAGATATATTTTTGCAAAACGATGATCATATATGAGTAGGGAGTTGAAATGGAAACTATTTTACAGCTTTACCATTTGCTGTTTGTGGACTTCAAATGTGTGACCAATCAGACCAGAATTCCTAGGCTTGTAGGATTTGAAGATCATGCTATGTCACATTGGAACATTAATTTCCCTAGGGTTTGTAATAAATTCTTCAGTCTACTCTATCCTATCTAGTTTATATGCCACAGCTTTATAATTTTAATAGAATTTAAGGTCAGAATGGACCCTTAGATTTTCTAATCTGGCTTCCTATATTACATTTTATTCAGATACCCCCATTTAGAGCCCAGTAACTTTAGTTAGAGTAAAACATTTCAGTGCTGAGGACCCTGAGCAGTTGTGTGTCAAGAGCAGATTAAAGGAGAGACCAGGGTTCCACCAGCGACCAACACCTCTGCAATGGCAGGGAATTGATTTGGTGAGATATATCCAGGTGATCCCACCAGGCAATCCATGCCCCATGCTAAAAAAGGAGTGCAAAAAAAAAAAAAAGAAAGAAAAAAAACACCAAAGGTCGTTACCAGTCAGACTTTAGGGAAAGTTCCTTCCTGACTTCAAATCTGGCAAATCATTTAGACCCTGAGGACATGAGAACACCCATGTCCATACTGAGAGCAAGGATCAAAGACACATCAACTCCAGGCATCTAAGAAAGAGGATTCTCTGTACCATCTCAGAGCACAAGTTCATCCTGTCTGGTGCCTCATCTTCAGCCATGGCTTCTGAGGAAGGCAAACACTCCACCTCCCTCAGTCCCCAGAGAATACATCTGGCTATTTGTACATCTGAGCAAAACAATTCTTTCAATTCTTTACAATTCTTTCCTGACCCCTACATGCAACAGGCTGAAGCCCTGAAATTGGTATGTAGTCTTGCTCCTGAGGCATTACAGATCTCCGTAGAATACCATTCACTATTTTGATATATATTTGTTTATAGATTTATGAAGAAAACCTCAATTATTAGAATTCATACATTTCTAAATTTAACATACTGAGACTTACTTTATTTACTACCAACCATTCCTCAGTTAGTAACAATTGCTCCACTGGCATTTATACACCACATAAATAGTAGCTAGTGTGTGGGAGGGGAGAAGCAGATTTACAGCCGTATATGCCTTTCTGTGTCTTGCTACAAGAAGTTCCTACCACAGCATGCCCCTCTATTACTGTATATCAGTGTGACAGTGGTGAGTATTACACTACCTGTCTGCTTTGAAGAGCACTGAGTCTTTTGCTTTAATGAAGTAGAGAAGTGTAGAATGTCCACAGGAAACCAGACAATTACGTAAGGTGCCAGCTAGCAATGTCTCATTTCAAACACTGAAATAACTTCCAAATATTAAGCAGTGAGGTTGCATCTTCTCCAGAGATCAGAAAAACAAACTTTGTGGTTCTAAGAAATTCTCAAAGGAACTTGAACCACTTTGCAAAGATGCCCCCACCCCCGACAATCCTGCTGCACTGTCTACTCCTCTTCTCTCTCATTCCCTCTCTTTTTTCTTTTGCCTTTATTTCATTTTCCCCTGAAATAACTGATACATTTTAGTTGGTGTGCATATAAATATATGTATATGTATTTTTTTTAAATGTAGTGGTAAACTATATTTATTTATTTGATGCTGGGTGATCTGCCTGAACGTACCCCAACTGGAAAAGATGTTTCCACACAAACTGGATTCAAACTGACCACCCTTATGACCACCCCTCTTTTCTCTTGTTAATCATAGAAGAATGACTTCCAGACATGAAAAGCTTTAAGCATAGATAGCCCTTTATGGCTCAGCCAGCTGCTCACCAGACAGAGCTATTGTTGGCTAGAACTGGTCCAATTTTTTCAATTAAAATTATTTTTGTCAAAAAAGACTATCTGAATATCATATCAGTTTAAATATAATTTTTTCACTATATCTTTTTTCAATATTTTCATGTATCTTTTTCATTTTATGGTTCTCTTCTTTTTGAGGGGAAATGTAAACAGGAAAGAGGGAAAGAAAAGAAAAAATATTAACAAAAGATATAGGGGTTTTTTTTAAATCACCAAAAAGATACTGAAAGAAAAAGAGAAATGGGTCTGTTTCGAAACCTGCATTATGCAGACAACTTAACAATTGCAATACCCTTAGTTAACTTATTAATATTTTATATTGTTGACAGATAAAGCAAGTTCCCTGGCTTGATAATTTTCAAGTCATATACATTGTAGATCAAGATGGACCAATGGACCAAATACAATTAAACAAATATATCATGGCATCTTGTTACCATCATTCACATTAACAACACACACAAGACTAGCACCTGAGATGTGATCAGAACTGGTCAGAACACCCATGTCCATACTGAGAGCAAGGATCAAAGTAGCATAACTTCAAGGATTCATCAGGTCCTGTAAATAACCAGAGCAGGAAATTTAAGAATATGAAGCAAAAGATCCAGGAGGAAAGAATAACAAAATTCAGAAATAAGGCACAAGATAACATCTATTTAATTTACATTATATAGATTATTACAGCTATTTTTTATGTGTATGGTATAGAACATGTACCAGAATTGTTGGTGTCTGTTTAATAAATTCTCGATGGTTGTTTTTACCTTTGCTATGTGTCTTTTCTGAGTCAGTATATTAAAGGCCTGTATCTACTGTTCTGGTCTGACTGATGATGAACCCACAGTCACCTTTTAGGGAGGTGACTAACCTTTCTCTTTTGCTCTTTCTAGAACAGAGGCACATGCTTCCTACAAAGATGGCCTTTTTTTATTTTTATTTACTTTTGGATGCTGTTTATTTTATATTTCAAAGAGACCCTTTATGTTTTTTTGAAAGCTGTTTATAGGATATATAGCAGTATGTGAACTATACATATGGTTTCATAGAATTGTTATCCAGTCTGTTGCCACAGCACTTGGATCATATAAACCTTAACTATCCATCTCACTAGAAAACAAACAAACAAACAAACAAACAAAAACCAGAAAAAGCCTAGAGTGTTTGCAGGAAACAGGTGTGGTTTTTTTGTTTGTTTGTTTGGCTGCAGGATGGACCAGATGTCCTAATAGATCTTTTCTGTCTGTGATTCTGGAATATCGTTTAGTTAAAGTGTAGTTTACTGGTTCAGGACTTCTCATACTCCACGTCCCTTGCTAAGTGAGTGGTTTCATCATAAACTAGTCCCTGGGTCAGGTGCTAAGCAGGTTTACATTGTCATAGCTCTACTGACCTCACTGGAGTCATAACAATTTACACCATCTAAGGATCAACCTCTATGATTGTACCTTTGATTTCATTCTAGTAACTATAATTTTCAATTCTGTGCAGACTTACATAAGTGCTGGAATTAGGAGTGCTGGGGATGCTGATGCACCCCTGGCTTGAAGCGATTACCACCATATACAGAAGGGATCGGCAACCTTTGGTACGCTGCCCGTCAGGGAAATCCGGGGGCGGGCCGGGACAGTTTGTTTATCTGCAGTGTCCACAGGTTCGGCCGATTGCAGCTCCCACTGGCCACAGTTCACCGTTCCAGGCCAATGAGGGCTGCGGGAAGCGGCGTGGACTGAGGGATGTGCTGGCTGCTGCTTCCTGCAACCCCCTTTGGCCTGGAACGGCGAACCGCAGCCAGTAGGAGCTGCAATTGGCCAAACCTGCGGACGCTGCAGGTAAACAAACTGTCCCAGCCCACCAGCGGATTTCCCTGACAGGCCATGTGCCAAAGATTGCCGATCCCTTATATACAATGTTCACAGTTTGGTTCAATGGCTCTCAGTAGCCCCACTTTACAAATTGTCCCAGCACCCCTGCAGATTTCTTTGGATTTGCTTACAGTATCCCAGAGCTTCTTGCAGGCTCTGGTTAAAAAGGTTTCCCATACGCTGAAGGAACATACCCTTAGTTTTCTGGGCAAGTTGCACTTATACGGGTTTCACCCAACAGTATTGACGGCACTGTCTCATGTTTCCTATTCAAAACCATACAGTAGTGTTGAACTGATTTTCTGGAACAGGGCCAGAGTACTCAGCACCTTACAGTACTAAGTCCTTATTGCGAGTTTATTCTTTAGATGGTATAGAAGTAGAAATTACATATTATATTGCTCAGAATAATGCCTATTCTTTTCTCATTTCTTTTGTTTTCCCCTCCCCCCAGTCCCCACCCCCATTTTAAAATGACTGCACCAATTAACCTCACAGCGTAGTTTTTTCTTTTGAAGCATCTGTTCCAATGAACCTCACTTCAGATGCTTATATTTGCTATATTCGGGTGCCTCACGATTGTCTCAGGGAGTGTTGCTGTGCTTTAATTACACTTAATACAGGAGGCCAGTTATTTTGTTCTTGGCTCTTCAATGGATACTCTTGGCTTTTCAACAAATCACTTGAAGGAGGAGGCAGAGGTAGATCCTCTTTGGTGCTGTTCAGTGTTGAGTGAGATTTTTTTCTCAGGTTGGCAGCAAGCACGAGAGGACGTCCTTTTGATAGACAATAATCCTTGAGATGTCAGCCACAGAAGTGACAACAGCATGATTCACTAAGTCATAATTGCTGCAAGAGCCCATGAGGCTGGGAGGTGCTGGAGTGGTTATGGCCAACTTCATCATTAATGATGTTCATGTTTTGTTTCAAGATTGAAACTGTGATATTAAGGATGGGTTTGTAACAGACTAGCGGTTTAGCATAATAATTTCTGGATATGAGGCTGCACTGAGATACAGCATGAAACACCATTGCACAAACAAACATGTCAAAAACTGAAATAACAAGGTTGTGTTGCTAGTTTGTAGGGAATAGATATTGCCAGGTTGTTAAAGTAATTGAGATACTGTGCTTGTATTTTGTGATATAGTAATTTTCTGGAATCCACTCTAGAAACTAACTTGAATACTCAGTCTTTCATATTATTTTGTTTTATTTTTTAACTGGGCAAATTGGTGCTTCCACTGATGCAGTTTGTATTGTGAAGTGAATGATACCAAATGTATATAAAAAGACTATAGAACACTTGAAAAAACAGTAACAAAAAAAGTCATCTCATTCTTACTTACTTTGAGTGTGGTGTTTTAAATTAAGGATCTATTGTTATATTGCTTGTCTATCAGCAGAGTACAATGAAAATGAGATCAGTGCCCAATGTGTCTAGACATTACAGAACCTTCCAAATGTTGGCAGCAAAAAATATATTTTCTTTTCTTTCTTATTAACTTTCTTTTAACTTAAGGATAAGTGACTTAGCTAGAAATTCCATACACTAAAAATCAAAGCAAATACAACAATCACATTTTTATTTGTTTCCTCCTTTATTAAGTGTGTTAACTTATGAGTATTTGGGGTTTGCTATCATGGAGTGAATTGGATAATGCCATGAACTAGAAATAAATTTTTAATAATGACAACAATAAACTGTGTTTCCCAACTTCCTTCATGTTAACTTGAAGAGCCATATTTCATTTTAACTTTTATACTGTGAAAAACAAGAGTTATACAGCAGACAGAAGCAAAATATAAAAGATGAAGCAGCAAAAGTTGTACTGAATACTTCTTGTACCTAAGCAATTCTCTCAAAACAGTAGAGTTAGATCACACCAGTGTTAATGTTTAACCTTCAGTTTAAGTAACATAAGGTAAAACACATTACTGAAACTTCAACTCCTTTATGGCAAAGGTCAGTCCAGAAAGTGAGATCTGAAAACATTTGAGAGAACCAGAGAGGTGCCCACTAAGTGAAAGAAGTTTATTTATGGCTTTCAGTACCAAAAGTCTGAGCACATTAAAAAAGGAGGACCAAGTGCTTTATCTTGTATAAATCAACTCCATTGACATCAGGGGAGACAAGATGATTTACACCAACTGAGGATCTGGCCCAGAATTATTACCAAGCAAGAGTGAGAGATTCTCTTTTGCATCTGAGTACTACTCAATGTGTGGGGGGTTGAGAAATGTGAAGGGCTATGGGGTACTCTAATATATTCCAGCAGCATGTAGTCCCTAAGGGATCATATCCCAGTGGATGATTAGCAATGCACACCATGCTTTTTATGCAATGGTGGGAAGGGTGGTGGACGAGCAGATGGCTCCCCCAAGCCAATACCAACCCATCCACGGTTGCCTGTATTGACAGTGAAGAAGCCATTTTAACCTATGAAATGACAATTTGGTCTTCAAGGCAATAGGTAAAATAATGTAGTAGCTGCCTAAGCTTAAACAATTTATCACTTGAAAATTAAAACATTAAACCAGCAAGTCAAGATACTTTGGGGTTTGGGCAATGATTTATTCCAAGTGAGTCCATTCTTCCTCTGCCTGGTTTGGTAGACTTACACTCAGTTTCCATTCACTCTTCAAAGGTCTGAATGACTGCACGAGATGTAAGTTAATGGAAAATCATAGCCTACATTTTCAAGACTTGAACAATGTCCATAGTATTCCACACACACACACACACACACACACACCAATGGGCCAAATTGTGGTATTGATGACCTCTGTATATTATTGATTTCAATGACATTGCACAAATGGAATGGGAAGCCAAATTTGATTAACCGGGCCATTTTATACTGATGCCTTTTGTTTGATCATTTTTATTCTATTTTCTTTCTAGTTCATTGTCACTCTGAAAAGCAGAGTAGAGTACTGTCTCTTCAATCCTCCACCAATTTACTCAATGGATTGCTAGAGGAAATGCTTTAAGAAATTAAAGCTGTCCTATAAATTACTTCTTTGAATTAAAGAAAAATTCTTGTCTTATTGCAGAATATTTTAAAGTCTGACAAGACATTGTTAAAACTGTCTTGCTTATAAGATTATAAAAAAAGGCACAGAAAGAAAGCTTTAGAATAACTTTTCTGTTGTTAATTGCCTTTCCTTTATTGTGCAATTGAGTTCATAGAATCAGAGAATATCGGAGTTGGAAGGGACCTCTGGAGGTCATCTAGTCCAACCCCCTGCCCAGAGCAGGACTAATCCCAACTAAATCATCCCAGCCAGGGCTATGTCAAGCCTGACCTTAAAAACTTCTAAGGAAGGGGATTCCACCACCTCCCTAGGTAACGCATTCCAGTGTTTCACCACCCTCCTAGTGAAAAAGTTTTTCCTAATATCCAACGTAAACCTTCCCCACTGCAACTTGAGACCATTACTCCTTGTCCTGTCATCTGCTATCACGGAGAATAGTCTAGATCTATCCTCTTTGGATCCACCTTTCAGGTAGTTAAAAGTAGCTATTGAATCCCCCCTCATTCTTCTCTTCCGTAGACTAAACAATCCCAGTTCCCTCAGCCTTTCCTCATAATTCATGTGTTCCAGACCCCTAATAATTTTTGTTGCCCTTCGCTGGACTCTCTCCAATTTTTCCACATCCTTCTTGTAGTGTGGGGCCCAAAACTGGACACAGTACTCCAGATGAGGCCTCACCAATGTCGAATAGAGGGGAATGATCATGTCCCTCAATCTGCTGACAATGCCCCTACATATACATCCCAAAATGCCATTGGCCTTCTTGGCAACAAGGGCACACTGTTGACTCATATCCAGCTTCTCGTCCACTGTAACCCTTAGGTCCTTCTCTGCAGAACTGCTGCCTAGCCATTCAGTCCCTAGTCTGTAGCGGTGCATTGGATTCTTCCGTCCTAAGTGCAGGACTCTGCACTTGTCCTTGTTGAACCTCATCAGATTTCTTTTGGCCCAATCCTCTAATTTGTCTAGGTCCCTCTGTATCCTATCCCTACCCTCCAGCGTATCTACCACTCCTCCCAGTTTAGTGTCATCTGCAAACTTGCTGAGGGCGCAATCCACACCATCCTCCAGATCATTATTGAACAAAACCGGCCCCAGGACCGACCCTTGGGGCACTCCACTAGATACCAGCTGCCAACTAGACATGGAGCCATTGATCACTACCTGTTGAGCCTGACAATCTAGCCAACTTTCTACCCACCTTGTAGTCCATCCATCCAGCCCATACTTCTTTAACTTGCTAACAAGAATACTGTGGGAGACCGTGTCAAAAGCATTGCTAAAGTCGAGGAATAACATGTCCACTGCTTTTCCTTCATCCACAGAGCCAGTTATCTCTTCATAGAAGGCAATTAGATCAGTCAGGCATGACTTTCCCTTGGTGAATCCATGCTGACTGTTCCTGATCACTTTCCTCTCGTCTAAGTGCTTCAGAATTGATTCCTTGAGGATATGCTCCATGATATTTCCAGGGACTGAGGCGAGGCTGACCGACCTGTAGTTCCCATGATCCTCCTTCTCTTTTTTTAAAAATTGGCACTACATTAGCCTTTTTCCAGTCTTCCGGGACTTCCCCCGATCGCCATGAGTTTTCAAAGATAATGGCCAATGGTTCTGCAATCACATCTGCCAATTCCTTTAGCACTCTCAGATGCAACACATCCGGCCCCATGGACTTGTGCACGTCCAGTTTTTCTGAATAGTCCTGAACCACTTCTTCCTTCACAGAGGACTGGCCACCTCCTCCCCATGCTGTGCTGCCCAGTGCAGCAGTCTGGGAGCTGACTTTGCTCGTGAAGACAGAGGCAAAAAAAGCATTGAGTACATTAGCTTTTTCCACATCCTCTTTCACTAGGTTGCCTTCCTCATTCAGTAAGGGGCCCACACTTTCCTTGGCTTTCTTCTTGTTGCCAACATACCTGAAGAAACCCTTTTTGTTACTCTTAACATCCCTCGCTAGCTGCAACTCCAGGTGTGATTTAGCCTTCCTGATTTCATTCCTACATGCCCGAGCAATATTTATATACTCATCCCTGGTCATTTGTCCAATCTTCCACTTCTTGTAAGCCTCTTTTTTGTGTTTAAGATCAGCAAGGATTTCACTGTTAAGCCAAGCTTGTCGCCTGCCATATTTACTATTCTTTCTACACATTTACTATCTTTCTACATATTTACTATTCTTTCTTCTGAGTTTGTCTCCAGTTGTGATTTTATTCGTAGCTCCATAATGCTTTTAAAATGAATGTATCACAAAACATTTTTGCAGTGAGTTATATAGATGCTGCATGCCAAATGCAGATTTTATCGGCGAGTCAGCAACAGCTTGTGTAATTCTACAAATATTTACTTAAGTGGTTGTTTTCTATTAATACATGGCTTGATCCTCTGGAGATACTATAACAATTCCCACTGAATAGGCTTTGGATTAGGCCCTGTGAAAAAAATGCTGGCTAATGACAAGATGATGAATGTAAATTTAAAAATGATTTGTAGGATCTGGTTGCATCCTTCATATAGAGGTCATTTATGACAATTACCAATCATTGCTTTAAACGATGACACCAGTATCATCAAAGTATTAATGGCATTTTATTTCATTTCAAAGATGAATATAATTGTTTGCTTGAGAGATCAGTTGTGAAATTCTTTGTAGGTGTATTCTAACAAAATCGTATGTTCCTTTAGCATTTGCTCACTACTAAAGCAAACAGTGTATCCTGTGGACATGGAATCAGACCAGGAGTACAGAAACCTGAATTCACTTTCCAGCTCTGTTATCAACTTGGTATATAACCATGGGCAAGTCTGTGGCTTGATTTCCCAATCTATAGAATGAGGAACATAAACACACTTTTGTATAGTGCTTTGGGGTCTACTGATGATTATTAAGTGTTGTTGTTAATAATAAATACATAATAGAAGTAGTGGTTGTAATAGTAGTAGTAAACTCCTGTAATTTCGACAATTTATTAAGTGGTACAGATTGAGCCATGAATATTCCAGTATTTTTAAATAACCTTCAAGAGCACCCATGAAATGGGAATGACATAAGAAAGTTTACATATGTGTGTCAGTCTTTCACAGGTGTGGAAGATGCATTATTCTCAAATGCCATAAGCACAAGTATTCAGAATTGCTGGAATTCAGGAGGTTTTTTGCCCTCCCTAGTGTGAGTTGATATCCATTTTATTTCTCACTTCAGTTTAGTAGTTTTGGTAGCTCAGTTATGGAGGGATTAGAAGGAAAAGATAGTTTCAGCTGCCCAAAGATAGTTAGCATTGTTTTACTTGTTCATTATACAGCATGATTAGCATGAAACTTTACCGAGAAATCTAAAATAATATTCATGCCCTAAAGACCTCACACTCTATGATAAGACAAAACATAATGATAGATGGTTAACAAATCTCACATGAGGGAAGGGGACAAAATTCAGCAATAAGACCATGCTATTGTACTCTGTACTGCTCAGGACTGCATCCTTCTTAAGGCTTCCACAGGAATTTTTCAAAGATACTTCTACATAGAAAGGGAGATTAAGGTTTACAAACCTCACAGAAGAAATGTGTTTTAAGGAGATATTTGGACAAGGATAGTTTGGCAGCCTTGGCAGAAAGGATGAAGCATTCCAGGAACAGATACCTTCATGCAAATAGACTCAGATGAGAAGTAGAAGGAGATGAAGGGGGCAGTTAGTCAAATCAATTTAAAGCATATTTAAAATCTATTGTTCACATTTTACAAATAGGGAAGTGAATGAAATTCTGGTCCCACTTAAATTGGTGAGAGTTTTGCCACTGACTTCAATGGGGCCAATATTTGACCCAGAGAGATTAACTGACTTGCCCAAGTTCAAGAAGGATGTCACAAAGATCTTTCTCTGTTAAAATTCTCTATGATGTAAAATGGTGTACATCACAAGATTCTGGAAAGCTCTATTGGGCCCTCCTTCCCCAAAGGTTTGCATTCTTATTCTAATTTTGTAGAACCCCTTTGTAGACCCAAAAATCCACCCTCATGAAAACTTCATCTACACTGGTATGCCTCTGTCAAGGTTCCTTCCCCACTCTGAACTCTAGGGTACAGATGTGGGGACCTGCATGAAAAACAAACAAACCCTAAGCTTATTTTTACCAGCTTAGGTTAAAACTTCCCCAAGATACAAACTATTTTACCTTTTGTCCTTGGACTTTAGTGCTGCCACCACCAAGTGTCTAACAAATATAACAGGGAAAGAGCCCACTTGGAAACATCTTTCCCCCCAAAATCCCCCCAAGCCCTACACCCCCTTTCCTGGGGAAGGCTTGATAAAAATCCTCACCAATTTGCACAAGTGAACACAGACCCAAACCCTTGGATCTTAAGAACAAGGAAAAAGCAATCAGGTTCTTAAAAGAAGAATTTTAATAGAATAAAAAGTAAAAGAATCACCTTTGTAAAATCAGGATGGTAAATACCTTACAGGGTAATCAGATTCAAAACATAGAGAATCCCTCTAGGCTAAATCTTAAGTTACAAAAAGACACAAAAACAGGAATATACATTCCATTCAGCACAACTTATTTTATCATCCGTTTAAATAAAACAGAATCTAACACATATCTAACTAGATTGCTTATTAATCCTTTACAGGAGTTCTGACCTGCATTCCTGCTCTGGTCCCGGCAAAAGCAACACACAGACAGAGAGAACCCTTTGTTTCCCGCCCCCTTCAGCTTTGAAAGTATCTCGTCTCTTTATTGGTCATTTTGGTCAGGTGCCAGCGAGGTTGTCTTAGCTTCTTAACCCTTTACAGGTAAAAGGGTTTTTTCCCTCTGGCCAGGAGGGATTTAAAGGTGTTTACGCTTCCCTTTATATTTATGACAGCCTCTGTGAAACATTTTAGCTTTGACAAAAAAGAGTGCGGTGAGGGTTACTAAATTAACTTGTCACATGTTCCAACCAGCTCTAATAAGCAATTGCTATGGTGGCCAGACGGGTGCAGTGATTGCAACTGCAAGAGATTGTCACTAGACAATTAAAATGTGACCATCACTATGAAAAAAATAAAAATCCCTGTGATATAAGACTAATGGTTCAAGTTGCAATTTTGTGTTGCAAAGAATGTCACTGATGTAAGAAGATGGATGGGTCACTGAGTAGCTAAGAGGATACACTGAATCACCAGACTACCAGGAATAAACAATATCAACCAATTAGGAATTCTGTAGGAGCATGATGCCCCCTTTAAAGATTTTGTTCATCTGTGTTGCTATAATTTTTTCTCTCTACTTGTACAGACATTGCCATGGAATGTTTATTCCCACTGATGACAGGCCCTCTGTGTTACATATCCTCTAAAGATGGCACATCCAGTTTCACAGTGTTCCTAACACTATGCTCAGGTATTGACTCGGATGACCCTATTTATGGAGTCTCCGACTCCAGTTTCTGCAGGAAGTGGGTTTCCCTCGGAGGTCTCTTATCTAAGTGCTGACCAGAACCAAGCCTACTTTGTTAATGAAATCTGACAAGACCACAGCCCAAGGTGGTACAGCTGCAGTCAGCTGTCCCTTTGCACAGTAAAGAACACATGTAGATAAACCCCAGGCAAAGCTGACAGTTGAGCTGCAGAGTGTAATGTTTTGTGTCACATGGGGCAATACAGTCCATGCATGTTTTTGTAAATAAAAAAGTTACAGAAGACTATATATGAGAGGCATTAATATAAAAAAAAACATAACACTGTTTTGAACTGCTTGAAAGGCAAAGTTTTTATGCAGCTTGTTTTAATTATATGATTGCAATTTAATTATATTATAGTTATGGTTGCAATTACTGTTTTGTATGTTTCATTAAGGCTGCATACATTAATTGCCCTAAACTCCTGTTGATGAGCTTAACTAATATAAGCAGACTTTTACCACAGAGGATCCTAGTTAGCTTTCCATTATAATGTCTTTTTTTGCCAGGTGACTATCTCCCCAAAACAGGTAGCAACTGAGTGCAATAATGTGGTGATTTGCTGTTTCTCATCCACTCACTTTGTAATTTTACACCATATATAAATATTTGTTTATATTTCCAATTTGTTGTGTCCATTTGAAAATATAGATATAACTATAGGGATGATTTTATCCCTAGTGTAATTCCATTGACTGGGGATTAAGTTTATAATTTGTAACTCTCTCTATATATAGTTACAAATTACATAAAACTAGAGAGAGAGAGAGAGAGAGTTACAAATTATATAAAATTTGTAATATATCTATAGAGATAGATATCCTTCTATCTATATCTACAAATTGTAAACTTAATCCCCAGTCAATGGAATTAGACTAGGGATAAAATCATCCCAATTGTTATATAGTATATATATTTTTTCAAATGGACACAACAAATTGGAACACTTGCTTGAATTAGCCCGGGGAAACAAAGAAAGGTTTAATACGAACAAAATGACTGAAAGTGGACATTTTTAATGGGATTGATATTGCTAGAATTTTGTAATATTTGCATTCATGTGAACTAATACAAACTATAAATACATTTCGTAACTTGTGTTTTGCTATTCATTTTATATGGTATTTAGTTTCACATCTAAAATAAAAATAATAGACACTGTTATAAACCAAAGAAATTCTAATCCTCCAGATATGGAGTAATTACATTATAATGCATTCATCCTCACTAGTAGTAAATATTTCAGTGTATGCATACATACAAAGAGCCAAGCACTTGAAGCCAATAGTTATTGCATTGTAACAGAGGGCAGAATTTGATCAATATTTTTTAATTCATATGTACACAAATATTAAAAATCTCAGGAAAGCAATTTTTATAATCAGATATATTTTTGTTTTGTTTTAGTCTGGCAATATAATTTGTCAGCTTTATTCTCATTATCCCTTAAAATTCTTCCTGGGAAAATATGACATATATCATTATGTCATTTAAGGCCCAATTGTGTAACCTTTACTCATACTTGCAAACACATACTCCCAATATTGACTATTGCCTGGGAGTATTTGCATGAGGAAGAGCTGCACACTCAAGCTTTATTTATTTTAAACTCTATTTTTGTCATGACCTCTGCATATTGAAAGAATTGTATACAATTGCAGGACTGCTGATAAATATGTAATTGCTTATTTACTCCCTTTGCTCTACACAAGCAAATATGTCTAACTGTTATCTGGGGTGACTATGTGTCCCAGGATATTGGAACATTCTAGGTTTTCAGAGTTTTTGAGTTTGCAAAAACAGGAAAACTTTTTCTGTTTGGAGAAGCTGAAGGTGGGGTTCTGGGAAGTTCTCGTAAGAGTTCAGCAGGAAAGCAATGCTCCCAACATCGCCTACCAACTAGATGTTGCCTCCCCATTGAGCAATGTCTCTCAGCAGCTTTCTAGCAATAAGATAACATTTTCCTTTTCAAACCTCATCTCCAGGTTCTCCAAAGTGAGAAATAGACCATTTTTGCTGATTCCCTCTTTCTACAGCTCCAGAGCCTAGAGAGTTGCTTAGGGCAGCAGGGGAGGTAGAGGAGCAGCCCCTAACTCCCTCAATCCCTTTCCCAGTTTTCACTTTTTCCCTCAGGCTGCTGCTAAAATGCCCACCTACCTCCCTGAGACCACGTCTACACTATCCGCCGGATCGGCGGGTAGTGATCAATCTATGGGGGATCGATTTATCGCTTCTAGTGTAGACGCAATAAATTGATCCCCGATCTCTCTGCTGTCCACTCCGGAACTCCACCATGGCAAGAGGCAGAAGCGGAGTCAACGGGGGAGCGGTGGCTGCCATCGAACCTGCACTGCGAGGACGCGAAGTAAGTGATTCTAAGTCGATCTAAGATACGCAATTTCAGCTACGAGAATAGCATAGCTGAGGTCGACGTACCTTAGATCGATCCCCCCCATTGTGTAGATCAGGCCTGAGATAGTACAGCCTGGGGGCATGGACAGAGGGAGGAAGGAAGCCAGTGTTGCTTTCCAGAGACAATGGAGCAGCTGAACTCCATTGTCTCTGGAAAGCAGAGAATATTTCCTCCAGAGTTATTGGGGAGATAGCATTGTTTCCTTAAATTTAAAACTGGTCATCTGTCTGGGTAAAATAAAATATGCAAATTCCTTGTATTGTGCATTCTTCAAATACTGGTAAGGAGAAATTATAAGAACGAAAAGGACTAAGGGCTTGTTCCAGCTCCCACTGAGATCTATTGAAAATCTGTCATTAACTTCAAGGAGAAGAGTATCAGATGTTTAGGCATTAAAAGCATAGAATTTACCAGTCCTAGTTAATTCCTTTTTCAAGAGACTTTGGACCAGATTTTGATCTCATTTACACTTATGTTTTAATCCAAAGTAACTCCACTGTAAGCAATGGAGTCACACCTTATTTATACCAATGTAGCGGAGATCAGAATATAAAGTTTTGCTGGTGTAATGATGCTACTAATACATGGTTTTTGGCGTGAGGCAGTGCTTAACTTGTGCCAGAGCTTAGCCCCGGCACCTCTAGGCTTGGCAGTTCACAGCCCCAACACCTTTGGGCTTGCCACATCAATTATGAAAGTAAAAAAAAATTGCTTCAGCCCCAGCACCAAATTGCTTGAGCCCGAGCCCCTCTTCCATTGCAAATTAAGCACTGGGAGGAGGCAGTTTCAGGGAACACAGATGAGTGAACGACGGTAGTTCAGATAAAAAGGGAAGTAACCAGATGCTTTAGCCAAAACTCTACTCAAATGTTATCCAAAACCTTTTGGAGATTTAAACAGGTTTAGTTACTTTATATGAACACACAACACTCAGAAAAGGTTGATAATTTGGCCCTAAGCACATAATATGTTTTCAGTTTTGCCATGCCTCTGTTTGATTTCAGCTGGTCTCAGAGTTTATCTGGCCAACCTGAAACCAAGAAACACTGGAAATGTTATGTGAAGTATCCTGTTCTCATGAGATTCCTAACCACTGTGGGCAGGAACATCCAGGGTTTGGGATCCTTCTTTGAACAGAACCTCCAAATGTTTTGAGGCTGTAGCATCACTGTCATAAATATAAAGGGAAGGGTAAACCACTTTGAAATCCCTCCTGGCCAGGGGAAAGCTCCTCTCACCTGTAAAGGGTTAAGAAGCTAAAGGTAACCTCGCTGGCACCTGACCAAAATGACCAATGAGGAGACAAGATACTTTCAAAAGCTGGGAGGAGGGAGAGAAACAAAGGGTCTGTGTCTGTCTGTAGTCGTCTTGGCCAGGGACAGAACAGGAATGGAGTCTTAGAACTTTTAGTAAGTAATCTAGCTAGGTATGTGTTAGATTATGATTTCTTTAAATGGCTGAGAAAATAATTGTGCTGAATAGAATAACTATTTCTGTCTGTGTATCTTTTTTGTAACTTAAGGTTTTGCCTAGAGGGGTTCTCTATGTTTTTGATTCTAAATACCCTGTAAGATATCTACTATCCTGATTTTACAGGGGGGATTTCTTTATTTCTATTTACTTCTATTTTTTTTTATTAAAAGTCTTCTTGTAAAAAACTGAATGCTTTTTCATTGTTCTCAGATCCAAGGGTTTGGGTCTGTGGTCACCTATGCAAATTGGTGAGGCTTTTTATCCAACATTTCCCAGGAAAGGGGGGGTGCAAGTGTTGGGAGGATTGTTCATTGTTCTTAAGATCCAAGGGTCTGGGTCTGTAGTCACCTAGGCAAATTGGTGAGGCTTTTTACCAAACCTTGTCCAGGAAGTGGGGTGCAGGGTTTTGGGAAGTATTTTGGGGGGAAAGACACGTCCAAACAGCTCTTCCCCAGTAACCAGTATTAGTTTGGTGGTGGTAGCGGCCAGTCCAAGGACAACGGGGGGGAATATTTTGTACCTTGGGGAAGTTTTGACCTAAGCTGGTAAAGATAAGCTTAGGAGGTTTTTCATGCAGGTCCCCACATCTGTACCCTAGAGTTCAGAGTGGGGGAGGAACCTTGACAATCACTAAAGAAGAATTACACTTCCTTCATTAATAAGGATCACAACTAAATGTCATTGATAACCAGTTGTTGCCAATCCCTGGTATACAACCATGGCCAAGGGAAAGACCTTTGGCACGCAGCCCATCAGGGAAATCTGCTGGCTGGCCAGGCCGGTGTGTTTACCTGCAGCATCCGCAGGTTCAGACAATCGCAGCTCCCACTGGCCGCAGTTCGCCGTTCCAGGCCAATCGGGGCTACAGGAAGCTACGTGGACCAAGGGATGCACTGGCTGTCACTTCCCGCAGCCCCCATTGGCCTAGAACAGCAAACTGTGGCCAGTGGGAGCTGCGATCGGCCGAACCTGCAGATGCTGCAGGTAAACTAACTGTCCTGGCCCGCCAGTGGCTTTCCCTGATGGGTCATATGCCAAAGGTTGCTGATCCCTGGTACATACCTGGTACCTATACATGTCATTTTGTTTGATTCTAGAGAGACAGCCTTGGAAACCATACTAGTCCTGGGCATAGGTGACATACCTCTGCAGATAGTGCTAAGGATGGAGCTTTTCAGCCTAGGCAGATTTGTTATCCTGAACAAAAGAATAGAATATTTGTAGTCATTATTTTATATGTTTGCTTTCTTCACTATCCCATATAACTATTGTCATGGTGTGCTCACATATTTCAATACTGTCCTTGATGTCTGCCTTGAGCCTTTTCATTGACTAAGTGAAAATATGATAAAATTTAGCTTTTTGACCACTTTCTAAAAGACAATGGATTTTACTCAGCAGGTAATTTAAGATATGGCATACTATCTCCATAATGTCATTTGCAGATAGTAATACCAAGACAATAAATGTCCTTGTACATATTACCTTCAAGAAACAGAAATTAATTAATAGCAAAATTTATGTGACAGAATCTGGTGCCCTTACTTATATTGAGTACTACCTTATTCTGTGAGTAACCACACTGAAATCAGTCCTGTCCTGTATTTCCTCATACTGATCTGAATGTAACCTTGTTTAAAGCTAAACATTTTGTACCACAAAGTGCTGTGAAAGTTCACTCAGGGATAACGTCTTTCCATTTGGAAACCATGAACTACCTTTGAAAAGAAAAGGGCCAGACCCATTGAAGCCAATGGGGGCTGTAAGTATGTCCAAGAGTACAATTTAAAAAGATTTTTATTATACTTGGCATTCTAAGCCTCCCATGGGCAGCAGCTTGCCTCAGATAAAGAGATATAATTTGTATTACCAGCAATATGAGAGCCTGATGACAAGAAAGCTGGTTTTAAATCTGCCTGCACACTACTTGAACAATCAAAAGTTTCTTTTCTTTAAATTTCTCACTCATTTAGCAGTTAATTATACATGGTTTCAAGAAGACACTTTCAATTCATATTTATTACTCCTTGGAAGAATGCTATGCTATAGTTCTCCCAATGAAAAGTCCCTCTACTTTCAAATTAACTGGTACACTCTCTAACCTGCTTATTTTGAGTTCTAATTTCACTGCTCTCTGCACAATGGCTATTTAGAATTGTTATTGTGATTCATATTACATTATGAACATCATATCTGATTAATTCTCAGTGGCAATCTCCCCTCTTTACAAATGGATTTGAATTAAGCCATATGGTTATCTGATAATGAGTACATTTTCTAGGTCAAGTATGTGTTGTATTTTTGGGCGGATGTTTTTGAATTGTAATATGAAGACCTTCAGCTGCTATTTCATTATGATGAAGATACAGATTTTTTTCCCCTCATAGTTTGTATTGTGGTAGACAGAGACACAATATCAATTGCAGCTTCAGCTGGAGTGCAGCTATTGGAACTCAACTATACACATACGGTATAGTTTTCAGAAATCTCTAGCAAATTACAATAACTTTGAATTCCTTTAGCTTCCCTTGGTATCTGGTTCTGTCTAAATGTTGGATGACGGAGGGATAGAATTTCTAGTGGCTTCTGATTAGAGCTAAGTGAAATTCAGTATTTCCAACCCTTGGAAAATCCCATTTGTTTTCATCCAAAATTGGGAAAAAAAGTTGAAATACTGAATTTTGTTGTTGAGAAATGTTAAAACACTATTTTGTTTGGACATTGTTTAGTGGAACAAAACATTTCAGCTTTCCCAAAATGGAAATGTTTTATTTGGTTTGTTGAAGTGACCCAGAACATTATATTTGAGTCAGTTCAACATGTAAACTGCATTTCTTTACAGCGGTTCATTGCCTTATTGGACCTGTGTTTCAGGAAACTGATGTCCCCATTTTCTCCTATGGGCCAGTCTCCTTGGCCACACTACATGTCCCATGATGCACTTACAGTCATATGAGTCTATTTAAAAAAAAATAAGGGCAACATAAATGAGATGGCATGGTGCATTGGTCATGAAAATTATTTCAGTAAAACGTCTATGGAATATAAATGTAACCCTTCTGCCCATCAGAGTTGGCAGCAACAAGGGCCGGGTTCAGTATCTAGGGATTCCATTCCAATAACATAATGCAAAACTGGCTCAAGCCCCCACCCAGTGACCTGGGACAAATATATACCACCCCACCCGGGCACCTCTAAGAGGCAATACTTCCCCCTCTCGCAAGCACAGAGTCTAAGTGTAGCAAAAGCCTTTTAATAACAGAGAGAAACAATGTGGCATTATGTTGGGGAAACACCACCAACAGGATTCATAAGACAAACCATGAGCAAAAACCTACCCCAAGCACACTGGACCATGTCCTTTCCATTTAGTTCTTGAGTCCAGCAACCCAAAAGTCACCCAAAGTCCCCAAAGTCCAACAACTCAAAAGTCTCTGTCCCTGATCAGTGCAGTCCCAGAGTTCAAAAGTTTATCTGCAAAGTTTTACCTTCCACCCTGGGTGGAAATGGGGGGCAGTGTTAAGGGGCACCTCACATGGTCCAAAATCAACTGCCCCACCTCTCCTTGGGGCTCCAGTCCATTCTGCTTCACCAGCCATCCCACAATATATCTTCAGCCCACCTCCCGCTACTTAGCACAGCACTCGGTGACATCAGCTCTTAGTAATTTTAGCTCTTTAGTGATTCCAGCTTGTAGTAGAAGAGCCTCAGTGCTGGTGCAACATTGGCCCAAAGTGAATTCATCTCAGTAATCTATAACTAGACTCCTAATAGAATCAAAATGAGCTCTGATATTCCACAATGGAGAGAGAAGGTGGAGCTGGTGTTTCAGGCCCTAACCAAGGACCCATACCACTAACACCTATCCCCCAGCATCTCTCAATTCGCTGGGTTTTGGAACCCATTACCGTTGCCTAGCGAGTGCTGCTTAGCTGATGGTGAGTCCCTCCATCATAACAAAAGGCCAAGTACAGTTCCACTGACCTTAATTCACATAATCAGGATAGTAACAGTTTATTCTTCCTGCCCCAATAACAGAGAAACTGGGGCTCCTACATCATGCAAAGTCACCATTTAGGTGGGGTGGGTGTGCCTCTGCAAATGAGATCAGCCCCTGAAGTTCTTTTCCATAACCCACCACAACTCTCCTCCAGATGTCAGTGTAGAGTTCATCCTGACTCTGCTTACATAAATAAATAAGAAAATGACATCTTTTCAATCACATTAAGAGTAGTACTTATACCCTCTAATACGTTCCATAGTGAAGCATCTTTAGGAATTTAGGGCCTGATCCATACAGAATTTCCAGGCATCCAGTTTTTGGCTGGTATGTCCCTGAGGCCCCCAGGTGTAGAGGCAGCCAGGGAGGCTCCACACCCTACCCCTGCCCTGAATGTCAACTGCAGCCAATGGGAGATGTGGGAGCAGCGCCTGAAGGCGAGGGCAGCACATGGAGCCACCTGGCCACCCCTGTGCCTAGGGGCTACAGGGACATACTAGCCACTTCTAGAAGCTGCTTAAGGTAAGTACCTCCTGGAGCTTGCACCCCAACACCCTGCCCCGGGCCTGAGCCCCCCTCCCATGCCCAAACTCCCTTCCAGAGCCCACACTCCACCTGCTCCCTCAGCCATGAGTCCCTTCCTGCACTCAAACTCCCTCCCAGAGCCTGCACCCCCCTCTGTCACCCAACCCCCTTCCCCAGGCCTGAGCCACCTCCAGCCAGAGCCCTCACCCCCACTGCATCCCAACCCCCTGCTCCAGCCTGGAGCCCCTCCCATACCCTGAACCCCTCATTTCTGTCCCCACCCCAGAATCTGCACTCCCAGCTGTAGCCCTCACTCCCCCGCACACCCCAACCCCCTGCGCAGCCCTGAGCTCCTCCCACACCCCAATCCCCTGCTCCAGCCTGGAGCCCACCCCGTACCCTGAACCCCTCATTTCTGGCCCCACCCCAGAGCCTGCACCCCTGTCAGAACCCTCACCCTCTCCTGCACCTGAACCCCCTGCCCCAGCCTGGTGAAAATAAGCAAGTGAGTGAGGATGGGGAGAGCGATTGACTGAGAGAGGGGAGATGGAGTCAGTGGGGGAGGCCATGGGGAAGGGGCACGGGCAAGGGTGTTCGGTTTTCTGCAATCAGAAAGTTGCCAACCCTAGATCCATAGCTCACTGAAATCGATGAAAAAATTCCCCACTTACTTCAGTAATCTTTAGATCTTGCCCTTATATACTTGGCCCAGCCAGGCACATGGTAAATTGTAAGCATCTGAGTAGTTCAATTATCAATCCATAATCTGTACAAACAAACTGAGGGGCTAAAATCTCACTGTCAGTGGGTCTGCCAACATGTTTCAGGTTAAGTATATGACTGAGGGCTTTGGGGAATTGGATCCTACCACTGCCCACAGACAGACAACATTTTCTAGTGGACAGAAAATCACCCCTGAAAGCCAGGAACTTCAATTATCAGTCTGGCTTTTCAAATGATTCATTCTGTTACATGGTAGTCTTTCCACAGATTTCAGTAGCAGTTGGATGTCAATGACTAGCTCTATATTTCAGTTTCCTCCTGTAAAATGGAGCCAATACACATTTGTCTACCAGTCAGGGCTCACGTGAGGATTAATTTGTTAATATGCTTTGAGAACATTATCCACTAAATAGAATTATTAGCAATGCACACAGATCACAACAAATAAATAGAATAGAATAGTTCTGGGCATTTACGGCTTTAGCAGTAGCCTCCATGTAAATCTATATTTCTGCCTGATTAATGATGATGGCCAAGGAGTAAGTTAGGCCAGATACCCAGTTGTACCGTGTCTATTTCTAGGTTTGATTTAGGGCAGAGGTTCTCAAACTGTGGTCTGCGGACTACCAATGGTCCATGAGCTCCATTCAGGTTGTCTGCAGATAGTTCACATGACAGAATAAAGGGCAGGCGGTTCCACTAATTAGGTGCCTGGACCTTGGAGAAGACACACATGTAAAGTGAGGTGGTGGCCTTGTGGGGAATAGGTGGTAGGGGGCACTGGGGTGAGAAGAGAGGGTGGGGGAATTTGGGATGTGCAGGGCTGCGGTGGCCAGAGAAAGAGGCGACTTTCTCCAGTTCCAGAGCTGTGGCTGCTGGGGAGAGACCCCCTCCTTCCCAGCCTCAGCTCAGGGGCTGCCGTGGCAGGCCACATCCATAGCGTTAGAAAGGTAAGACTGATATTAAAATATGAGTTGTGTGCTTTTATTAGTAGAACAAAAAACATTTATTATTAAGGTTTTTTTTAGATAGCATTTTATCCAAAGCGCTTTACAATAGTTAGCGAACGGTACAAGTAACATTTGGAAAGATCATTAAGTGGTCCGCCGAGACCCTCAGCAATTTTCAAGTGGTCCGCAGAAAAATAAGTTTGAGAACCACTGATTTGGGGTGTAATCCTGCTTGGTGCCATTCAGCATATCATGTGAGACACTGAGCCTCAGTAAAATTAATGGGAGTAGAAAGAGCTATGCACTCACCCGAAGAGGCTCATTATATTGCAAGCTTCAAACCTCTTGCAGTCTCCTAGGTTTTAGTCCTATGCAGTCTTTTATATTAGGGATGGAAAAAATAGGTTTGGACAATCTGGAGTAAGAACCAATATGAACATTGCCCTTTATTTTCATAGACACTTTTCATAGATGTTAAAGGCAATATGATGATTATCTAGTCTAACTTCCTGAATTACAAAAAGAACAGGAGTAGTTGTGGCACCCTAGAGACTAACAAATATATTAGAGCATAAGCTTTCGTGAGTTACAGGTCGCTTCATCAGATGCGGTGGCTGTAGATTTCACCTAGTGATTCCCGTCCAACAACTGGGGCTGAACTAGAACATGTCATTTAGAAAGGTGACCAATCGTGACTTAAAGATTCCAGAGGATGGAGGATCTCCCATGTCTATTGCTAATTTCTTCCACTGGTCTTATTTCCAGTTTGACCTTTTCTCATTTCAACTTCAGCCTTTGTTTGCTCAATTAAAGAACACTTTTTGGAGACTTGGGAAAAATAAGTCAACTTTTTGTTTCTTCACATCTCTGTACCTTCTGGTCTAGTCTAGGCAAATGTAGCCAACAAAAGCTGAGCAGCGCTGCTGCTGTCATGAAAAAGTCTATTAGTGTGAGATTTTTCTGTTTTGCGTGCCACAGCCTCCTATGTTAGTGGGAAAGCTGTTCTCTGAATAATGGGTGGGGGGGGTTGCATCATGTTGATTAGCAGTAGGAATACTAGATCAACATAAAAAGAGATTAGGGAGCCCCATAATTAGGAAAAAATACATACTAATTATTAGTCTTGAATAAAAATGCTTATTGTATTTTAAGCTGAAAGATTGTTCCATGCATTAAAATTCATGGCTCTTAGTATAATTTATTTCTATCTGAACTGCATATTTGTTGTCTAGTTTTACATTAAAAATAGTATTAAAGTGTAAAGAGGGACATGTTCTCCCCCCAAGGATACAAATGCCGCCCACTTAAGTCAATGGGTTTTCCTTGTATCCTACAGCAGAGAATGGGGCATAAAAAGACAAAGAAAGAGAGGACAGCTGAATGTGATTGAAAGCATCAGTCATTACACCAGGGGCCAATAGCCATAGAGGACTTGATTCTGATCTCACTGACACCAGCTTTGCGCTGGTGAAATGCTATTAACATCTATGGAATTACTTCAGATTTACACAAATGTACCTGAGAGCCAGATCTAACCCACTGAGCACAAAATCTGCAACACCCTTAATGTAGATTAATTTTAGTTGACAATACCATCTGTATCTCAGAAAATACAAGGTAAGGGATAATGTGCTGGAAGTGGCATACATAGTGTATGATGAGCTGTGTGAATCTCTCTTTCTTAACAAAACCTGAATCTAGGCAAAACTTGTCGAGAAGGAGTCCTGCTGCAGAGCCTGGGGAAGGTCAGACAAATACCTTTTACTGAATCTTTTTGCTCTCACTGGATTTCAGAGAGATCAGAAAGAAGGATTCAATGATAACCATGCTTGAAGCCATCACTAGGATTTCTGTATGAAACTGACATATCTCACTGGTCTCATAGAAAAACTATGAAAACTCACCAGTGGGGTAATGGGTCCAAAACCTCACTGTTTTTCTCCTGAAACTCAAAGCAAGCCTAAGGGCCCACAAAACTGTGAAAGCAAAACCTGCAGAAAGGTTCTGTACTCTCAATGGGAATCAAAATAGACAGAGTTTGGGGGATATTTGCATTTCTAATTCCTGATCATCTAACTGAAGCTTGTCATACTATGTCACTAGCAAGACCATTAGCAAAGATGAGATAAAAGTGTTCAATAATCTGCTGTCCCCCGCCCTGGATGTTCCATTTTAGCAAGTGTGACAGGTTATACGGATCCTGCACCAGCATGGAAGGGGTTAAGGAGGTGCTTTGGGCTGGAGTGGTCCTATGCCTCCACACTTACAAATCAGGCCAGGATTGAAGGAGGAACTAAAAGGTGGGAAGTCCACTCAGATGGAAGCAACCCTGGGACGGAAACAGACTGTTGAGTTCCTCAGCTAGTAGAGACATGTGACAGCCACCAGCCTCTGCCCTCGCAGAAAGGAGAACACCCATCTCCTAGGGTAAGAAAAGGAAAGAGATAAGAGACTTGTACTGGAGACCCAACTAGTCATCTTCTGAAGTAAGGAAGGCCAGTATCATGATTAAGGCTGCCTACAGGTTCTCTCTCTTTTCCTTTAGGCCTTTATTTAGCATTGTTCACTGACTCTGGACTGATTTGTTTTACCTGGTAGAGAGGAAGAAACAATCAGTAACCCTTGGCTGGAGGGTAGAGTGCTGGACATGCTAGACTGACACACCATGCAGTGCCCTCTGTGATGGGGCAATGGGACCCACATGCTTTCACCCTTCCTGCACTGGGCTTTGAAAGGGGGCGCTTTGCCAAGGACAGATTAATGACAGAAAGATACAAGAGGAGATGCATTGGGATTTCACTGGCAACCATTGTCCTGTCCAACAAATTAGTGGTTCATGACTTGGGCCAGAGTCACACAGCTAGATCACTAAAAATATGTTTCGGCAATAAATAAGTAAAAAAGGCAGAAAAAGCTTAGAGTTTATAGAGCTGATCCAAAGCTTGCTGAAGTCAAGCTTTTCATCAGGTTCCGTATAGTTAACAAGCTATAATACAAAATGATTTTAGAGAGCAATCCATGCTTTTACACAATATTCTAAGGATCAAATCCTGAGACTTGAGTGCTCTGGCCTCATTTTCTACTAAAGTCAATAAACACCAAGAGAAGAAGAAGTAAGCACTAAAAAAATCCATCTGAATTGTAAGAATCTCAGATGGTGAAAAAATACACAAACTACATTAGGTTGCAGTTGTAAAGTAACACCTTTTTATTTTATTAAATCAGTTCAAATCATGAACACCACCAACAAAAAATCTGATCTAGAATTTATTTTCTGGCCAACCAACCTATTCTATTGGGCATATTTTGTAGAATTAATCATGTTTTCAGAACTGGTTCTCATGGTCTCAGGTCTGCTTATGATTTCCAATCTGACCTATAGCTTGTAAGATATTGTCATTATTCAGAAGATACATCTATATCACAGTATTACTTGGCGAGTCTTATTCTATGCCAAAAACATGTTTTCATTAGCCGTAAACTTTTCAGAACTTGATTGTTGCTGTTGTACAGCTCAGAAATACAGTGCCTTAACTGAATCCTGAACTTCACCAAATAGCAGATTATCAATTTCCATCCTAGTGTACTTATTTATATATGGTCACTAGCAGTGTGGCATATTGCAGGTTAATAGGTCAGGTATGGCACCAAACTGATGTATTTTTGTCATTGAATAGAATTTGAAGAATAGTATCAACGTAAAATAGTTGATTTATGCTAGCATTATAATTGCAATTTTGAGGGGCAGAGTGCTGAACCTAGGGAAAAGAAGCCTGGACAAATCAAGATATGCAGTCCCAGTGGCAAAAAATAAGTCTGCATAATGGAGCATAATGGAGCCAACAGTCCCCCAATAACATTGCACTCGGAAGCCTAGTGCCAACCTGAAGAGACCCAAATAGGCTGGGCCATTTTAGCCTGTTCAGTGTCTTTCCCTGGCAAACTAGGATTTCCGCTCCTTTCCCATGGTGAACCCCACCCCCCAGGTCAGGGCAGAAGCTGCACAGCCACCTTCTTTCCTTCGGCTCAGCTCCCCCTCCCCCATTCTAGTTGGGCATGCAGGGAGAAGAAAAGGGGGAAATATAGCCCAGTGACTTTTTGCTGACAAATTGTCAGCAGGAAAAGTGCAACTAAAAATAGCTTTAAAAAGGTCTTTGTACTCACCTTTGTCAGGTTCAATGTAACACTTTGCTGCTGTATACCAGCCTGAACAGTTCTGTGTTGGTCATCGTGTTCCTGTTCAATTGTCCAGAGGTGCAAAAGATCATGCCTTGTAAATAGGGCAGGTGCCAGCATGAGGATAATGTTCTCTTCTGTGGTTATTATTCAACATGTTCCATAGTGGAATGCTTGCAAAACTTGTCTTGAAGAGTTGCTGTACTTTAATATGATACTTAAAATGATCATGGAATTAGGTGGATAAAAGTGGGTGTCAGATTAAAATATTTTTTGAAAACAAGATTAAAAAGCCCTGTGTTTGGAATATTTAATTAACCTTCCCTCCTCTCTCCCCAGTTCATTTTCTCTAACCTCTTCCCCCACACAAGAATATAGAAGTAACGTAGAATGAGACTTTGGGAGTTAAATAAATTAACAAATGGATTTGCAATGTTATATGCCACCCCCCCTCCCAAAAAAGCCAGTGTGCTTCTTGGTTTGGCACATACAAAAACACAGGCTTGAAGGCCAGAAGAGACCATAATAATCATAGTCTAACCTCCTGCAAATTGCAGGCCACAAAACCTCAACAAGCTACTCTTATAGTAGTCCCATAACCTCTGGCTGAGTTACTTAAGTCTTCAAGTTCCAGAGAATCCGCCATTTTCCGTAGTTCAAACCAGCATGTGACCCATGTCCTGTGCTACAGAGGAAGGCTAAAAACTCCCAGGGTCTCTGCCAATCTGACCTGGGGTAAAATTCCTTCCTGACCCCAGTTATGGGTAATCAGTTAGACCCTGAGCATGAGGCCAAGACCCACCAACCAGACACCTGGGAAATAATTCTGTGTATTAACGCAGAGCCCTCCCCATCTATTGTCCTGTCTCTGGCCACCAGAGGTGTTTGCTAATAGCAGTTGCAAACTGACCATATGCCATTCTAGGCAATTGCATCACACCATTCCCTCCATAAACTTATCAGTTCAGTGTTAAAACAAGTTAGGTTTTGTCCCCCCAATACTCCCCTTGGATATCATTGTCACCTGCACCTTCTTGGACTCAGTTCTCCTTGTGGCTCATAGGCATCTTCCACATGCCTGTTAGAACCCTAGTTCTCCCAACAGTACAACTCAGTGGGAAACAATTCCTTTACTCCATGCTTTTTCTTATTGAGAATCTGGTGTGGGGGATTCCATAGTCACCATCCTTGGGAGGAGGTTTCCTCTCTGGGACAGTCTGTGAGAAGTTTCCCAAAATAGTCCAAGAGCCCCAAACGGTCTACACAAGACTGATTAAGAATACTGGAAAACAAAATGGAAGATTTAAATGGCATTGCCATGCAATGTCCCACCAGTTAGGCAAACCTTAGCTTTAGGTACAGACAGCCTTTGAGAACACATTTCCTCTTTGTGTCTTGGGGTCGTCTCTTTTTCTCAAGTCCTTGTTCAGTTATATCTTGTGATTTATTTAATCTAAAAGGTGTTAGAATTCATTGTCACATCAGACTGCTATGTCAGCCTTTCAACAAAGTGCCATTTGGCCACATGTACCATCCAGGCTTAATGAAACGACTCCGGTCTCTGTACAATGGTTATAGTGTCCCTTTTTTTGTTCTCTTCTCTTCCCTCCCTATCACAAATCTGATTCTGGGAGGATCCCCATATTCACTGCTCCAAATTTAGTATTTCAAAATCTCACTTTGATATTGCCTTACCTTTTACCAGTCAAAAAGATCCCAGGGACTGAACCCTGGATTACATGCCTATTGTTCCTGACTAGAAGTGTTCGATCCAGTTAGTTAAGTCTGGCTGTACCTTTTTTGTCTATTGCCCTCTGAAAGAGACCATTTATAATTCCTCTCACTTATGCCCCAGCTACATAATAAATGTGAATTACTGTTAGAAGCCAAATCATCTCCCACACTGATGTCACAGAGCAGGGAGACAAATGTTCCTCTTTGTATGACTCTGGTGAGATCACACTTGCAATAGTATGTTCGGTTCTGGGAACCTCAATATCACACATATATTAAAGCAGAGGAACTTCAGAGAAGTGCAGCAAAAAATATTAAGAGTTTGAAAGGACTGACATGTAGGGAAATAAGTACAGCTAGGCTAAGCAATGACTAATATGATAACTGTGCACAAATGTTTGAAGAAAGTAAATACCAAGAGGTACTCTGAGCAGAGCAAAGGGAGATAGCTACCAGGAAAGGGATGAAAATAAGAAATAGAAAAGTGCAGCTGCTCATCAACAAACTTCAAGACCGTTATCTCTATTAGATTTTGGAATAGTTTCCAAGGGGAGTGCTGGGAAGCACATTGCTTTGACCATTGAGAAATGAACTGTATGCACAGCACTAGAAAATATGATTTAAGGAGCAATCCTGCAATAGACTAGGACTGCCCTCTCAATTTCTGTGATTCTAGATAACATTCTAATACTTTGCAGAATACAACCAGGGAGCTGTGTATTGTACATCTGAACATTACACTGCCCACAACCAAACCCAGAGGTTTGTGGAGTCTGGTTGTTGGTCCAGTTCTGCTGCCCCTGAAATCGAAAGCAAAACTTCCATAGACTTCCATAGGCTGGACTGGGGCTCTGGAACTTGATCCAAAGAGCATACAAATTAATAGGAGCCATTCCACTGACTTCAATGGGAGCAGGAGCAGGCCCTTAGTTCCATTTCATTTGATCATTTTTCATACAATGGGCACTATCAAGCTTTAACACCTTTTTATTTTCATATTTGAATGATCCTACAAGAAAAGAAAACTCGCACTTGTGGATATTTTAATAAAGAGCAATGACCTTGAATCTTTTCTTTAAACACTGACTCATAAATTACATCTTGGCTGGGAAATAGCACTTTTATTCAGCAATTTCCCCATAATTACTTAAATAAGAGTTCATAAACTAAACTGTAAGTTAAAAAATATGCAGATGAAACTACCAATATCCAGGGGACTGGATTCAATTAACTAGTTAAGTATACTGTGAAATATTAATTTTATTAAAAGCACTTTTAATCATATCACAAAATTTAGGAAGCTGCATTATCTGGCCAGCCGGGCCATCACTGGAAGAATTTTTTCCTTTAAGCAGCTTGTTTATACTGAGATAATTGCACAGAAGTTATCTGGTTAGTTTGTGATTAACTTTGTCAATACAATCAATTTGTAACTATTTGCTGCACAGCAAGTTAATTATCTAGTGATCAGATCTTGGTCATATTATTAAATAATCCATTCAGAATGAAAGGATTTGTGTAGTTATCATTTTAGAAACAAATGAGAAAGTGCTGCTCTGTCCTCAAGTTGTCGTCAACAACAGCTGCTGTTGTACTTCTCCAAGCCACCTGGTTTCTGTATTACTCAATTAAACAGAGGCCATTTTTTTTTTCAGATAGCACAATGTTATTTTGGATTATTGTTTGGCAGAATCTGAACTAATGTTTGAAATGTTACATGCGTGACTAAGTAATAATGGTTAACTTGGTAGCAAGCAAGAGTAATTTCTATGTGATGCCTGTGTGTTGGTCTATTCCTCAGTTCAGTTCCTAGTGGACAGGTGTTAGCAACCCATAATCCATCATTGAAACCAGCACTTAATGACATGCTTAAATGTTGATAGTCTCAGAGAAGCCAAATGTGGCCAAACTTGCAATCTAGTATATCAGGGGAGAAAGCAATCCATAACACAAATATTCACTGGGAGACAGAAACCTAGCAAGCAGTAATGCTGAAAGAGATTGGGGTGGCAATGGACAGCAAATTAGACACAGATCCCTCCTGCATGCAGTGTGTACACATTCCTGTACAACTTAGCTGTTCCTGCATTTCTAATACTGAATTATAGTCAATTGTGGGGCAGACTCATTATGAGAGGCATTGACAATCAGGGAACAATTTAGACAAAAGCATAAAAACAATCAGATGATTGGAGGGACTGATTTGTGAAGCTATAAAGCAGGGGTTTCAAAGTCCAGCCCGTGGCCCATCTGCGGCCTCAGAACCTCCTCACTGTGGCCCGCGGAAAAGAGACCCATTCAGCCAGGCTGCCGGCTCTGCCTGCTGTAGGCACCACCCCCTGCAGCTCCCATTGCTGGGGGAGAGGGACGGAGATACAATCACTAGTCGCCGGGCAGAGTCAATCATGGAGGCAGCATCATTAGTTGCCAGGCAGAGTCAGCCACGGAGGCAGCATCACTATTTTCCATAATGAATATAAATAAATCAAAATACCAAACACAACTATCTGATGCCCACCTTGATGAAATCCTGAAGTTTACAACTGCTCAGTCACTGAGCCAAACATCAACAAACTAACAGAACTGAAGCATTGCCAGGTGTCTGGCAAACACTAAAAACTCTGGCAGGTGAAGAATTGTATGAAGTTGTATGACAGTTTTATTTCTAAGAAAATCAAAATCAAAAGTACAATATAAACATTTTCTTTTCTGAACACCATCTTCAGTGACATTATTGGCCCACTGGGAGGATTTGAGGACTGGCATTGGCCCTAAGGTAAATTGAGTTTGAGACCCCTGATATAAAGGGTGTATATGTATATATAGTGTGTGTGTGAGAGAGAGACACAGACAGACAGAGACTATTGGGACATGTCACAGGGTACACTCACCACTAGGATGCCATCTCCTGGCTGCTCTGGGAATTAGCTTCTTCCAGGTCCAACATTCCCTTCTGTTACATCCCTGTCCCTCAGCCTCTGGGACTCTCTGTACTTCCTCTTTGTGATTTGGCTGCCCCTTCTTCATGGCTTGGCCCTCCAGACAGGTGATTATGTATCTTCCCCCCTCCAGGGTATCTAAGTCTCATTAAACTAAGTGCATCAGACAGTCTTCAGCTCCACTGCCCAGACTGTACCATGTCCCAAGTGTCTGGCAAGTAAACCCAAGCACACCCTCTATTCTTGGTTTCAGTTCAAGGACCCTTTAAATCAGCAGCCAAGGTCTGCTTCCATTTCACCATCATTCTGGGTAAGCCCTTCCTTCAGGGTGTGGATCCCCACGGTTTCTATTTTCCTCATGGGTTTCCTCCTTTTCCTTTCTAATGGACAGAGAATAGCCACAGAGTCCCTCACCATGGTCCCCTTTGCTACTCCCAACTTCCCAGCTTTATACTAGCCCCACCTGTTCCTTCGCCCCCGGGCTCCATCATCAATAAGGGGTTACTTAGCAAACCTCATTTCTCTCAGGTGTTTCTGATCTGGTTAGCTGATCCCTTCTCAACTTCATTAACCCTTTTCAGGCTAGTGTGGGGGAGAACACACCATCACAGGGTATATGATAGCTGGTCACAAATATTAGAACATTCTAAACTATCAAATATTTTAAGGTGGCATAAAGAGACATTACTAGGAGTAATGGGAAGAATTTAGGCTAGATAAAAATTCCTGAGAGTGCGAACAGTTAGACTGTAGAATATTCTTCTTAGGAAAGTGATGGAAGGACTACTGCTTGGAACGTTAAAGAGTAAGCTTGACAAAAGCTAGAAGGAGGACTGGATAACCTAATACTGCTAATGATTCCCACTAGAGATCATCTTCAGGTTCAGAAGCAAGGACTTTTATCACAGACTGCTTACACTTGATGGAATAACTCCATTAGCTGATAGCAATAGTAGTGTTATCATCTGTATGTGATAGCCAGTAGAGAGAGTCATGGCATACACACTTTAAAAGCATATTACATATTTTCCTGGACAGGAAACTCAGCCTGAGCACCTGAAGGCCAACAGAGTTCAAGTCTTAACGTTGAGGAGTTCATATGCGACTTTTGTAACAGCTCCCACTAAAGGTTGTTAGAAAGATTCAAACTCAGTGTGACAGATATTGCAATTATGTTCTTTATCTTTAGGGATGGTATCCTATTCCATGGGGAGGTTTACTGCAGCTCCTCCAGAAAATAGAAACACTGGGGTGTGATTAATGCAAAATCCCAAGGATGGTTATGCAGATACTCAGCTTTTGAATCTATCTATCTATCTATCTATCTATCTATCTATCTATCTATCTATCTATCTATCTATCTATCTATCTATCTATCTATATCTTCACCAGGGTTCTGAAAAGCTATGCCTCCTAGGGAAAGGGGCAGGGATTATTTTTGTCTGTTTCAGGAGGCCTGGGAACAGTGGCTTTGGGAGTATAAAAGGTGAGTTTTGAACAGACACATGGCCTTTTTTTCATTGAACAAATGCACATGATTTTCTGACAAGAGAAGGCCCAACCCTTCAGAAGGGTTAGAAGGATCTTCAGAAGTGTTGAAGAATTTGAACCTGCTAGCATCACCAGGTGATGTAAAAACAGATAAGGTAGTCATATGATGATACTTTTTTGTTCCACTAGTATCTCTGGAGAATGTTAAACAGCAGTTAAACATTTTTAATTCAGCATATCAAAATAACTTGCACCTAAGAGTTTTAAAAGAGGAGTTCACTGGACCATTAATGTTGATTTTCAATAAGTCTCATAACAGTGGGGAAGTTCCAGAGGACTGGAATAAATCTAATGGTGTGACAATATTTTAAAAATGCAAACATGATGACCTTGGTATTATAGGCCTGCCAATCTTACAATCAATCCTGGTGAAGATAATGGAATGGCTGATATGGGAGTTGATTAAAAAAGAATTTTAAGAAGATAATATCATTAATACCATTCAAGATACGTTTATGGAAAATCGATGCTGTCATACTAACTGAATATATTTTGATGAGATTACAAATATGGTTGATAAAGGTAATATTGTTGATGTAATATACATAGGGTTCTGTAAGGCATTTGACTTGGTACCACATGACATTTTGATTAATAAACTATAAAGATATAAAATTATTATAGCATACATTAAGTAGATTAAAAGCTGGCTAACTGATAGATCTCAAAATGTAATTGTAAACAGGGAATCATTAGTGAACAGCTGTGTTTCTAAAGTGGCCCTGCAAAAGATCAGTTCTTTTCCCTAAGCTATTTAACATATTTATTAATGACTTTGAAGGAAACAAAATCATCACTGATAAAGTTTTCAGATGACACAAACATTGGGGGGAATGGTAAATACTGAAGTGGACTGGTCACTGGTACTGAGTGATCTGGATCTCTTGGTAAAACTGGGATCAGGCAAACATATGTATATAAATGTATACATCTAGGAGAAAAGAATGAAGGCCATACTTACAGGATGGAGGACTCTATCCTGGAAATCCATGACTTTGAAAAAGATTTGGTGGTTATGGTATAAGAAAGGAATGTAGCGACTACTATAAGCAGTAGTCTTTAAACAGGATTACGGTCTTGAACCAGGAAGGAGAAAATTAGCAGTGAACTACTTTTCCATCCCATTCAGAAGAAGGTCAAGATATATTGGCACGGTGATGTGGATGAGCTGACATTATCACTGCCCAGGATGTAGCTCTCCTTGCATACACAAAGGAGTCTGCAGTTTCCAGGGATGTAAGTCTGGAAACTTTCACAAGCACTACATTTACATAAATTCTAATAACAAGAAAAGAAAAGACATACCCATAAACAATAGTAGCACTTGCTAACATTTACAGATATATCTACAGGAGGTCATTTCTACTGTGAACCCATTGAACATACCAATTTGTTGTAATTTCATTATAAGTATTAAGAAAAAGCACTGTTAGCAATGAACAGCAAAAATTATTTGGAAAACACATACCTTACAAATATCATAAGACAAGTGGGGTTATCTCTAAACCAGATTTCATAGTTGCCAATGAGTATTTTGTTGATCTAATTAAATGTTTCTTAAAAGGAATTTAATTTTATTACTTATTTTGGCTAACATCCCAATACTGGGACTGGTATGTCTACAGCTGTTCAGCTGTAAGACACGTTATCCAGGATAGGAAAAATGAACAAAACTACTTTATTCCAGGAGTTATTGCTTGACATGATTTTCCGAGTCTGATTTTTCTGCTGCTAAAATTTACCCAGGCCTAACAGATAAAAATATCTTATCCCAGAAAAGGTGTTTTATACACTTTTTTTTTAAAAAAAGGTGTTTAGATTTATACACAAAATGCTTTTTAAGTTTCAATCTTTCCTCCACTTCCTCCCCAAAATATTTTAATATATATATTAACATTAAAATATTTTGGGGAGGAAGTAGAGGAAAGACTGAAACTTAAAATATTTTGGGGAGGAAGTGGAGGAAAGAATGAAACTTAAAAAGCATTTTGTAAAAAAGTAAAAAAAAAAAGGATAAAAAGTATTTATTTTGTATACAAACTTTTTGAGACATTTGTTATAGTTTAATATTTTTTTAAAGTGAATACTTAGTATAATTTAGAAATGGATTTTGGGACATATGCCTTGTGTGGTAGTCATTACTGTGGGAGAATTTCAATGAACAGGTAAAGCTGTAACAGGCCATGTACAACTCTATTTTCATATTTGACCAATGATGTTGTTATTAATTATTTATTAATATTAAATTAATGCCTAAGGGCCCAGTCATAGATCAGTCACCATGATACTAGGCATTATGCTGTTCAAATATATAAAGAGCAATTACCTCCCCTAAAAGTTTATAAAGGAAAGACAACAGGTGGATGCAACAGACTAACAGGGGAAGCACTAGGTCATCATGACTGCTATTTGTGTTTATTATTCATAGTTTACTGAATGCAAACTGTGTACTCCACACACTGTCCAAACATGGAGGAAGGCATATTCCCTGCCACAAGCAATTGTCAGACATTGATTTGAGAGACGAGTGAACTGTTTCAGCCAATTTTTTTAGTACAAAAATACAGATTCAGTGACATCAAAATGTTTTTATGAACTCAGATAGATTTTGTTAATTGTTCACATGAGGGGGGGAATGAAAAAGTAAAAAATATTTTGGTTTTTTGATTAAAATGATTTAAGATTTTGAAATTTCCTTTGATTTTATTAAAAATATGTTTAAGAAATGCTCAAGATTGAATCTGATCCAGATAACGATGAAGTTAATAAAGACTCATCTGTTGACTTTGGTGGACATTACATCATTTTCTTAATGAATATTAAAGATAAAGTGTCTTGAAATCACAAAACAAGGTGTTTAGAGCAAAAAGTTTAGAGTAAATTTTGCTCTTAAATCTTGTGTGTTTAGGCAAAGTAGTGTTTACCTGATCCTGATATTTTGACTTGGGCAAAACTGTCATTTGAACCAATAGCAGGTTTTCCTGATTAAGTAGTGTAAAATTTGGCCCCCAACCTGTGTTAATTAATTAGGTGCTCTGAAGCACACTGAGAGAAATGTGTTTATGTATATACATTTATAGCATCATACATATGTACATATGTATTATATATATATATACATGTGTGTGTGTATATATATAGACAGAGAGAGAGCATTGTGTGTGTGTGTGTACACTCAGACACATATGATGCTCTCTCTCTCTATATATATGGATGATTGATTGATATATCTATATAGATATAGATATAGCATCATTTTTGATTTATTGATTTACCCTCAAATAAGAACTCAATACAAAGGCTTATATTTTTGTTTTATCATTCTGGTGCATGCAAATCTGATTGCAGGATCAGGGCCTATGTTTGGAATGTACTGCCAAGTACAGTTTGCAAATAACCAGTTTGGGGGTTTGATGGCAATTCTACAAAATAAAAACAAAATTCATTTGGGTTGACCAGAAAATAACATTTTTTAAAAAAAATCAGTGAATTAAAATAATATGTGTTCCAGGTAAAACAAAATACTTTGTTCAACCTGAAATGAAACATGTGTGTCTATCTATCTATCTATCTATCTATCTATCTATCTATCTATCTCTGTTGGCATGAGTCCTGATATTATTTTATCACAGGATTCAAATGTACATGTGCATGAAAATCTAAATAAGCACAAAAATTATACTGGTTTCATTTCACCTTGGGAAGGTCTCTACTATATGTAGGTTACATTAATTCTGGGATGATGGAGCTGAGCCATCTATGGCTGCTGCCAGGTTCCTATCTCTGGCCCTCTTGACAATAGTTAATGTATGTTTTAACCTTAGGAAGGGATTTTTCCTCTATAAATGCAGTGGTTTGTTTCCGCCCACCAGAATGATAAAACAAAAATAGAAGCCTTTGTATTCAGTTCTCATTTTGAGGATAAATTAATAAGTCAATGATACTGGTACAACTCGCCTCAGTGTAGGCTTGGGGAAACTTTGTACTGTATGGTTTCATGTACCAAAAAATATGCCAACAAGGAAGGCAAAATAGTCTACTCAGAGTCCTAACTAGGATGTTATTGGACAAAATTCATCCCTGGTGAATTTGGCCCATCATGTTTAACTGAAATAGAAAAGACTTTTTTAGACAGCAGTATCTAAAGAAGATGCATTACATAAAGTGCTGTGCTTGGCTTTTCTTATTAGTACAGGCTTGTAATCAGTACTCAGGAATTTTATGTTCATCTCTTTTTTTTTAAGTATTCCAGACTAGTCTGATGAAATTATTGATCAGCCTTAACTAATGACATGTCCATAAAGTCATCAACAAATGTCAGGGTCTAATACTGTGTTACATACAGATGTCCAAGATAATATATTATAGTGCAGCTGCATTGATAGATAAGGATTTTTTTTAAAAAGGTGTGTATTTAGATGTTGGAAGCTTTCGAAGAGATTAATAAAAGTAATTTCCTTTTCTCTCTCTCTCTCTAAACAGTTGGAGAGCTGAGAGGGCATTAAAAATGCGTTGTTTCCAATTTATCTTGGACCTTTTGGGCGTGAAGGATGAACCAAGTTTGGTATATGATTTTCTTTTGAGCTGAGTGTGTAAATATCTCATTATACTTCACATAACTCCGCTTCTGGTACTCAGAAATGGCCCAGTTCTGCATAAGTATTTTCCCTTTCAGTACACATGGAAACATCGTGATTTGTGATGATAATACTAAGCCAACACGCAAAATACCAGCATGTGAACATCTTCCTTTAAATAGCTTTCCCCTCCTCCCCCCACTACAGTTTCGAAGTGAATTTGCCTACCTAGAGTTTAGTTTCGGAATCATATGGTCTCTAATCAAATTCTAAGTCAGCTACAATGACTCTCCCCCCTGCCCCCTGCTTACTAGTGCTTGTCATGAAGGTTAAAGAACTATCATTACTGGAAAATGAAGCTCTGCATTTAGTGCTGTGCTTTTGAAATAGCAGCGCTAACGCTCAGCCCAGCATGTCTCCAGCAAAGTTCCACTGCTCACAGCTCTCAATTGCACTCCAGCAAGGGTTACGGGAAAATTATAAAATGGTATTTTTGAGCCTCCTGGTAGAAAACAAATGTAGTAAAATCACTATCTTTACCAAGGGCCTCCTTTGTAATACATTATAAAAATAATTCTGTTTGGACTGACTTAGCAGGGAAGTCACACAAAATCTCCATGCTCAACAACGTCTTTGATGGTCCCCTTGGAATCCTGTTCATCTGGAAGAAGAGAGCATGTAGTATAGGCTAATCAGACAGTCTCTGTGTCTTGTCCATATTGATAGTGATCCGACTCCTGGTTAGTGACATATTGTGCCTCTGTGGGGATAGAGGAATTCTCACACAAGGGTTTCTTGATAACTGTTCCTTCAAAAGTCTCTATAAATGAGGAGCAAATGTAACGTGATTACACTGATTACACTAATGACAGAGTTGATGATGAGTTGTAATCTCCTATAAGAGGTCATTCAGTGAGCTAGTCTACTGGTTGGTTAATATTATTCAGCAATCTAGAATTAATCGGAGTCTTTTCTTTTTCCTTTTTTCCCCCTTTTCTTTTAGTACAGCATCTGCACAAAGCTGTGATATGTAGCTGATGAATGATGATGATGGTAATGATAATGGCTGCTTGATTTTTTTTCTCATCCTAACACTCACTAGCCTTGTGTGCTGAAGGCGTACAATATGCAGTAGGACTTTATTAGAAATTTCTGAGACGAGAGAGAAATATTTTTTACCTGCAAATCCCTTTCATCTGCATTTCATTCACCAGCCTATAATGAGCTTCTACAATGAAACTAAATAAGGAATTGTCCTAGGTGGTATTCTTTTTATGAGTGCATGGGATAATTGAAACTTGAGGAACAAGAAGATGCTCTTTTATTTTATGTATTTAATTATTTACACATCCCTTTATTAATCAATGCACTTTTATTGCTGGGTAAAAGGAACTCTGTGTTTGCAGCACAATATGTCAAGAGACTGAGTAATTATGTTCCGCATGTTACGATCATATATGAAGACAGCTTTTCAAATGGGACAACACAGGTATGTAGAGAGAAAAGGAGGATTGTGGCACCTTAGAGACTAACAAATTTATTTGAGTATAAGCTTTCGTGAGGCATCCGATGAAGTGAGCTGTAGCTCGCGAAAGCTTAGGCTCAAATAAATTTGTTAGTCTGTAAGGTGCCACAAGTCCTCCTTTTCTTTTTGCAGATACAGACTAACATGGCTGCTACTCTGAAACCTGTCAGTATGTAGAGAATATTATCTCGGAAAACTGTTAACCTCCTCGTTTTTTTTTACTCTCGGTGAGTCAGATCCTGCATGTTGCTGAGAACTCTCAATTCCCATGCTCAGAACCTCTGCGGGTTGGGCCCATTAACATTGCCCATACCATTCATATGCCTCATTCACACACAATGGAGGTGGACCAGGGGCCTCATATTGAAAGCATTCAACAGATTTGTGGTAAGAGACAGCAGACGTGGATTAATACCAGTCCCACAGGTCATTATTACAGAGATTTTTGTTTTACTTGTAAAACCTATAACACTGGAGTTTGTTACCATACCATTTCAGAACAAAAGGTAAAAATCTTCAGTAAGGATTACATAATCATGTATCAGAATAACATGTTGCATTGACCTTGTGACAAGGCACAGTGAAGCAGGGAAGGGCTGACTCCCTCCACATCAAGGGAAATTAATAGGGGTACACTTTCATTTTCTGGGCTCCTCGTTGTTATTGTGGAGGTGATGTGCATGGGGGATTCCAGCCACAATTCTCACGGAAAAAGAACTGCTGGGCAATCCAGAGAGCAATATGAGCCTTGGCCTCAGAGGAATTCTCCCACATGTCATCTCAGCCAGAGGCCAAGAGACATAAGGGAAGTTATAGAAGGGAGCTAACTGGAAAGGGTGAAGGAGGAGGGAATCAAGTGTAAAAATCACATAACAATGTTTTATTCTCTGTCATAATTACGTGTGTCCTTGTGTGTATTTCTAGCTTGTTTCCCCTGACATTCTCCCTATGACATTCTAACGTTCCGGTAAATATTATATATTCAGTCAGACAGCAAGCTTGGAGGAATATTTTACCAGCTTTTCACAGGAGCAAATCCTGTAGCATAACTGTATTCATGAAGGTCATTACTGGAAGCTAAAGAATTTCAGATCTACACTTTGGTTCACATTATTATTAAGAATGTGCATGGGTCCTAAAATTCAGGACTCATGCTCATTTGTATCTAGCAAGTGTCATGTTTGGATTTGGGTTGGGGAGAATAAGACAGCCGACTACTAGCAGCTGAGAATCCTCCTCAGGAGTGGTCTGCATCTTATCCTTCCCCATGGTGCTGACGGAGCAGTAGGTTATTAAATCTCTCTCTCTCTCTCTTTGACCCTAACCACAGCTCCACTCCACCCTCTGCTCCACCCCCAGCCCAGCTCTGCCCTCTTTCCCTCTCTGCCCCAAGGCCAGCTCCATCTCTAGCCCCAGCTCCTCCCCCATCAAGTTCTTCCCCACCTCTGTCATCAGTCTAAGTTCCTCTGCTGAGCCAACTATGAAGTAATGGAGGGAGGTATGGGCAAATTCCATTACTGGTAAGGGTGGGGAGTGATAGGAAATGTTTGGGCACCACCATATTAGTGGAATGTGCTGATTATGAAGTACAATAGAATTTGGACTGAAAGTATGGAAATCTTGCAAGAATGATTAGATCTGGGCCCTTATTCATGTTGTATTGTTCCTTATTCTGGTGAGTAATCCTATGGATTTCAATGAGACTACTCAAACAAGATAAGAACTAATCACCACGATCAATGTTCCCCCTAATTTTTAACAGGCCATGTGCACAAAAATAAGCCACCGAAGCTAGAGTGCGCACGGTGTTTTGCCGTGCGTGTGGGGTTTAAGCTCTGTGTGCACGCGCGCTCACGCGCACAGCTTAGAGGGAACAGTAGTCATGATTAAGAGTGATAGACGTAGAGCCTCTGTAAGTAGAGTACTACCCCAACACTTTCCAACTCATGACCTGCATTTTCCTAAATTAATCATTTTCTTTTCTTTCATCCTTTCACAACTGAGAAATCTATGGAGTCCCCCCACAGGCTTCCATCTCGCAAGTCCTCCAATTCAATATGAGTTAAAGCCACTAGTGAAGATTTTGAGAAGTTGTGGGCTGCATCACAGTATACAGATGATATGACTATTTTTACAGTCTCATACGGCCCCAGGAAATAAACTGAAATGGGATCTTGTTGAAGGTGAGCTGGTGGCTGGATAGATGGAAGTGATACCTTCCTGAAACAGTGGTACCGTCTACACTGTCTCTAGATGGTATATGCTGAGTTTCTGCCAAAATGATTTGTAGCTTCAGGGCTATGTTGGATCCAACAATGCTTCTAGATTCTCAGGTAGCAGTGGCGACTCATAATGATTTTGTTGTAAATGCTGAGGAAGGAGGCTGCAATCATACCACTCCAACTCAGGCTTTGTGATCTACACGTTCAACTTTGTTTCCTCCAGTCTAGACTACAGTAATGTATTCTGCTTCGGGTAACCAAAGCAAGCCAGCTTGAATACAGCTGCCTGTCTTCTGAGTGAGATACCACAAGCCCATAGCACTGATGCCCACCCCTCTGTGCTGGCTTCCTTCCCACTTACAGGTACAATTTGGGTTTGTCATAAATATAAAGGGAACGGTAAACGCCTTTAAAATCCCTCCTGGCCAAGGAAAAACCCTTTCACCTGTAAAGGGTTAAGAAGCTAGGATAACCTCGCTGGCACCTGACCAAAATGACCAATGAGGAGACAAGATACTTTAAAAGATTCTGTTTCATTTAAACGGCTGATAAAATAAGTTGTGCTGAATGGAATGTATATTCCTGTTTTTGTGTCTTCAGGTAACTTAAGGTTTTGCCTAGAGGGATTCTCTATGTTTTGAATCTGATTACCCTGTAAGGTATTTACCATCCTGATTTTACAGAGGTGATTCTTTTACTTTTTATTCTATTAAAATTCTTCTTTTAAGATCCTGATTGCTTTTTCCTTGTTCTTAGATCCAAGGGTTTGGGTCTGTGTTCACTTGTGCAAATTGGTGAGGATTTTTATCAAGACTTTCCCTGGAAAGGGGTTGTAGGGTTTAGGGAGGATTTTGGGGGGAAAGATGTTTCCAAGTGGGCTCTTTCCCTGTTATTTATTTTATTTATGGTGGTGGCAGCAATAAAGTCCAAGGGCAAAAGGTAAAATAGTTTGTACCTTGGGGAAGTTTTAACCTAAGCTGGTAAAAATAAGCTTAGTGGGTTTTCATGCAGGTCCCCACATCTGTACCCTAGAGTTCAGAGTGGGGAAGGAACCTTGACAGGGTTGTTGGTGGTAATCTCTAAAGCTTTTTGTGGTTGGGAACCGAGCCATCTGAGAAATAGACCTTCCCCCTATAGCTGCTAACATATGTGCTGGATGTCAGAATTAGAGGCTGAGCTCAGTCATTTCTCTAAGGGATTCCTCTGCCTTTGGAATTTGTTACCCTTCATGGTCCACTGGAGACAGAGTCTGGTTGACTCAGGACAAGATTTAAAACTTAATGATTTCATTTACTGTTTCGTTAAGAGCGTGTCTTGGGTTTGCTAGCCAGGGCTCAGATACGTTCTCTAACAGCCAGCTTTCTGCTAGTACTTGATGGTGACAGCTGCAGTAGCAGTAATGTTAACTTTGTTTAAGTTAGCTATTGCAAGTGGCACATGCAATTGATATGTTTTTAACGTTTTAAACCAAAGTATTTAACTGCTATGAAGATCAGAGCTATAAAAATGAATACAATAATGTTTTGAAAGTTCCTAAAATTCTTTTATTCGTATGCTGTCTACTATGATAAAACTCCAAGCGGTAGGTGCTTAATAAAATGACTGGCAGGCAATATAATGAATGTTGCTAGCAGCAGCACAACTTCTGTAGAACATATTTCAGCATGGTATAAATTCCACTTTTCTGAAGAATGACAATTAAGCAAGAATAAATACTAAATATTTAAAACTGCCCATTCAATGCTGTTGAATAGAAATACTGCTGTATATTTTTTTCTCATTTTTCATTCTTCCTATTCCCAATAGCACTTTTTCAGTTTCTATATTATGATGTATTCTGCTATCCATAAGCTTAAGTACCCCATGCTAAGTTATTATTCATTTCCTGCAGTGTAGATTTTGTAAAGTTTGCTTTCTCTTCTCAGTTGACTGTAGAGCAGCATTTAAATTAGATACTTTTGATCTGTATTTTTAACACTGCAAAATAAATCCCTTTGCCTGTGTAATTTATATACAAAATCTTTAAAGCAGAACAATGATTTAGAACATGAAAACAAATCAAATCTCTTGTCCATTCCTATAGCAATAAAGATGTGAACGTAAATTTTAAATGTTATATTTTATATTTTTTCCCAAACATAAGCAAAAACAAAAAAAAACATAATCAAAAATACGAGTTACACCACATTATATGGGAGTTATACATGCCTTACATTAAAGCATAGCGGTGGATATGTGTGTACATACTTGCAATTGCAAGCACATAATTTAGCCATGGTTATTTCTCAAGCCACATTAGAAAAAGAACAATACCATTCCCATTTATATGGGAGAGATTCATTTTGATGTGGAAACTGATGCTATCAAGCACTGGAACCTTTCTTTTTTATTTCTCTCCCCCAAGACTTACATACAGTATCACCAGATGTGTCATCTTTACCCTGTGTATTAGAGATGGGCCTGCCCCAAAACTCTAGATTAAACATTTACAAATATGAACTCTTTGGAGCAGGGCCATCTGCACTTCTTCTGGATAATTACGCCTAAAATGTAGGAAATGCTCTCAGCTGACTATTTTTGTTAAAGAAGCAAAACACAAAGAGCCAGACTGAATATGGCCTATCAATTATTCCAATATAATCACCTTTAAGTATGGTGACAGGTTTCAGAGTGGTAGCTGTGTTAGTCTGTATCAGCAAAGACAAGGAGGAGTCCTTTTGGCACCTTAGAGACTAACAAATGCATTTGTTAGTCTCTAAGGTGCCACAAGGACTCCTCATTGTTTTACCTTTAAGTATGACTCTCTATCATCTAAATACTATCTAAAGAGAATAAAACAAACAAAAAAAGTTATTAGGAATAAAACAAAATGCAGCCCCTTCAATCAATTGATTCCAGAAGCAATGTTTCCATAGTAGTAAGTATTCTTTCTAGGCTAAAGAACTTTCCAACTTTATCTCAGGGTACTTGATGCATGAATCTGTCTTTTCCAGCCTGCTAGGAACATTCATTTATGTGCAATGATTATTAGCACTGATAGCCAAAGCACAAGGAAAAGTCTCTCTCACCTACAATTAAATGTATTTGTGGATGTAAAAGTGTATAACAAACCAAAGTAAGTTACTATTTTGGTTTATACTGTGGAGTTCTTTTGTCAACACTACAGATCATATCTGTATTTAAATTACAGAGAGAAAACTAGACCCTCAAAGGCAATAGTTAAATTAACCTTCCACCACAAGTCTTACTACATTCATGAGTCAGCTTTTCAAAGTTAAGCTTGTACTCTTATGCAGACATACTGCAATGTGCGTAATTCATGCATATAGTTACTTTCTGTGTTCACAAAAATCGGGTATTTGTGCATACATACTGGCCTGGTAGGCGCACATATGGCAGATACTTATGCATATAGGCTAGACTGTATGGGGAGACTTCGGCAAACCAGTAAAGTGCCTGAAACCACTATGGCTTATTGCTAAAAGCAGCCAAGTCAGCAAGCTGTAAATTGGCCAAGGCAGCAGGGTTAGCTTAACCAAGGCAGGAGGGGAGAGGGGGTCTTTGGGTGCCACAGAGAGGGCAGCTTGATCATGCATCCTTCCTGATAAGAATTGTCTTGAAGTGGCTGATACATGCATTTCAGAAGAGCAGGATGTGCCCCAGGAATGTCTATTGGGGGCCTCAAGGCTGCAAACTCTGGAAAAACCCACACCTGGTTAATCAATGATCAGAAGGAACCTTTTGCTGGACCACTGAAACTGCTTGTAACAAGTTTTCTTTAAGGGACATGTCATTCTATTACTAATGTATAAATAAGGGGGAAAAGTTTGAGGTAGCTGGACTCTTTTTGGACTTTCCCTCTGGATACACCTTGCAGTCACCACCGGCTAACAAAAGATTTGGCCACTGGAAGCCTGCTGCTTTGTCACTCGAGAGCCACACTCCACTTTGGTAATTATCAAGGGTTGGGGTGTTTTACTAACCTTTTGCAGATGTGTGTAAGTGCTTGAGACTAAGTAAAGTTTAGCTTTAAGTGAAAGCACTCATGTTTTCCTGTTTGTGCCAGCCATCTATCAGTCGGATGGCCGTGTCTCCCCTGATTTATTTCCTGACACCACCTCGCACAGAGTAAAAGTTACCAAGAGCTTTGGGTTGAAAGAACCCCAGGTAACAAGACAGGTGCAAAGATATGCACACAACTGCATGCTTCTAACATTAACAGTAGGGCTGTATATCTATGAAATTTAATACAATCACATTTTCCTTAGAGTTGCAAATCAGGATCAAATATATTCAGTCTGTTATGCAGTATAAGAATAATATTACTCACACATGGAAGATAAAATGGTCTTTCTAGAGTAGTAGCTGTTTCCACAGGATCTTGTCATCTTTCAGTTCTTATAATAGAAAAACTTCCATTGCCATCAGGGATAATTTTGCCGATCAAAGACTGCAAGATCAGGCAGACATCATCTATGGTGTCTTTTTGTAACTTCCAAAAATTAGTTTAATGGAGCTCTTGATTTCTGATTAACTCTTTTATGCATTCTTAGACAGATATTAGTTCACATATTCAAGAAAGAGGACAAAACTAGAATATTTTATCATGATGAATTTCAGCTGCACTGAACTTTGGGAATTTGCATAAAATTAACCTACTTCTCAACCCTTTTTGGTTCTGGTTTGGCCCATCTCTCAACATAATAAAATAACCCCATAGCTTCTTAGGAATGGCTTTTTTTCCCTCGGAGATATCCAAGATGGTGTGACTGGATCACTGCAGATCAGAGATTACATATCTCTTACAGTAACATGAGGAAATGTATATAGAATCCTTCTGTGTTCTGGGAACTAGTATTAAAATTGGCTGTAGTTAATGTTATGGGCTACAAATTCACTCCAAAAACGCCAGGAAAAAAGGAAGCACTTTTGTTATTTTTATTATACTTCTCATACTATACACCGGATGCTTTGAGTCTGACTAGATGTAATGGGCTCTATAGTAGTTGTTCCCTGATATATTACACCTAGGTGACTCTTGGTTGACCATTAATTATGTTCCTTTGGTCTCTTAATAACACATTTATGAAACCAGATCTGAAGCTTAAACTTTTAGGTTGCAATTATGATTACTACTTCATTATACCCTTACAGTTCCACTTTTTATATAAAGAATTATGGGTCTGGATAATTTCAGTGTGATTGCAATGGTGATTTTCTTCTCAACTATCAATTACATTGTACTACAATACCACTGTCCATAATCTTTTGAATAACTAACATATAATTTTTGTTCTGATTTATAGTAATTTAAATAACATTTGATTAGTCTGAACTACATAGATATGACATCATTTGATGGGACTTTTCCAATGCATTTCAATGTTTCTCATGCTCTTGGATATTGATCCTGTATATTCTGAAAAAGGCAATGGAAACTAGATACTGTGGGCCCATTTTACAAATGAGCCCACCTTATTAGATAGCTAAATACCTCACTTGAAAAGTCAGATTGCAGAAATGGGCATTTTCTGAACAGAAAAACGAAGAAAGATTTTCTGTGCCTAAATGCAAATTTTAGTGTCCATGATTGTTCTATTAAGGTATTTGCTTTTGAAAAATGGTGCCTGCTTTATACATTGATCCATCAATAAAAGGGAAAATGCAGTTCTCTAGCATCTCCATTCAATTTGCTTTCAGTATACACCTTATGAGGATTTTGATAATAGAAATAAGACTTCACTCATGTAAAGGGACAGCATGGACGGGGGGAAGGTGAGTTCAGAGATGATCTACCCGAGGGGAAGCACTCAAAGGCAAGAAAGATTTACATATTTCCCAGTCATGCAAAAGCAGATCACCAGCTGCCACATCTCTTTAATAGGCATAGTGTACTCCCCACAGTCAGCCAGCTAGCTCTGCTGGTTGCTACGTGGGAGGGGGGAGCAATGGTCCATTTGTGAATCCACGGGTGAGTAGAAAGGGATCAGTACTTATGCTCCCCTAAGTGGTTCCAGAACATTACTTGCACACACAAGTAGGGAGGAAGGTCACTCCAGACCTGCTTAAGACAGAAACAATCTGGCCCTTTGTCTGTAATTCAGCAAAAAGTAGTTTATTGAACAGACTTTCCTAGATTTTAGGCAAAGAGTAATTCCACTGACTTCACCTGAGATCGGGGCTCCATTGTGTTAGATGCTGAACAAACAAATAGTAAGAGAGAATCCCTGCTCCAAAAGAGTAAAAATCTTAACAGACAAGACAGAAAAGGGTTTGGAGGGGAAAGAAAGTGGTGAAAGGATTTGCCAAAGGTCACGCAGGTCAGTCTCAGAGCTGGGAATGTCTTCTTAGTTCCAGTCCCGTGCCCTATCCACTAGCATAACCTGCAAATTCATTGCATCACTAATAATAGCCCAGAAAATACACTGAGACAGGTTCTCAGCTGGTGAAAACCAGCATAGTGCCATTGAAGTCAATGGAGCAACATTGTTCATACCAGCTGAGGAGCTGGCCTAATGAAGTTAATATACCTTGGATTCTAACCGCATGTGTATAAAGAAAAACACCAAAATAGTTATAATAATTCACCCATGTAGTTAACTTTCTGGTTATATGAACTAGTGATAATTATATAAAGAAAAAGAAAAAGCACAGTGTAATTGCAATGCAGATTAACTACACTGTAATAACAGCAACCTTATTACACAGCTAGACTGCCTCTCAGGGCACCTGTTGTATTATATACAGCCTTTTCCTTAGTACACAGGAAAATGCATGGGCCTTTTTCTGGATACATGGGGAGTGACAATGAACCTTAACTTGCAACACTTGCTCACATAAGTAACCCTTACTTAAATCAATGGGTCTAGCTTAAATTTCCTTCAATTGAAAACATACAGTTGGTCAGATAAAATATTATGTCAAATCTGCACAGTGACTCTGGGAGAACTTTTCTGTATAGAATCTCTACCACAGGCAGTCATGGACACTGAAACTGTGACACAGTGTGCATAAACAGACTGTAGGTGAAGAAGACACATTGTTTCCAACATATGGTTTGTCTTTTTTATTAAAACTGCTTTAATTATCCAGCGTGAATATGGATGTAGACTAAGCGCCCCAAATTAATAGACATCAAAGTGGATAAATACTTTGTTAATGCACTGAATAATGGCAGCCACTTGAAATGCTGACAATGACCCAGACTGTTGCACAGCAACCTCCCCTGCTTCATTTCCCAATCACATGAAATGCTTACAGATACTCCTGGCTCTATCACAGACTCCCGCTTCTCTATCCCTCTCCACAACATCTCATTTCATCCCCCACACACCTCCCCAAAAAATCATTAGCAGATGAAGGTGTATAAAATGAACCACTTAGCCTAAAAAAAATGACGGTCAAAGTTTGTCAAAAAGTACTTGAAGAAACCACAAATATTCTCAGTTATAATTAAGTGATAATATTGTCATTCCAACTCAGCTCTTACAAGATGTTCAGCCATAGCAGTTTGAATTGTGTTCTGCTCATTTCTCACTGCCTAACAATGAAAGGGCCTGATGGGTACTTGTAAAATAGTTTTCCACGGAAAATCAAATTGTGGCACAAAATGATGTTGGTGTTTTAGCAGGCAGCACTCATTTCCTCTAAGCTAGTAAAAATCAAATGTTTCATTATGGTTCTGGAAGCATTGTGATGTTGGAGTTGTGTTCTTCTGGATAAGATGTGAGGCAAAGGTCCTGAGCACTTGTAGTCATTAAAAACACTGTCCATGACACATTCCCAGGCATATAGATGTTAGTGTTGCTGCCCTGGCCAAATTCCATTTTTGGCCATTATACTACAATTAATTACATTCCACTTGCAGCTACAAATGGATAAAGTATTTTTCTTTTCCTATCCTAAGCAGTAGCATAATGTTGATCTTCATACTTAAACACATTCCATCCTGTCTACATTTCAGATATGAAACTGAAATCATATATATAGGACCCTAATTCTACATTCCTGTGCAAAACTTATGCTGATTGAAGTGGGAGTTTAGCGTGAACTAGGAACAAAGAATCAGATCCTTTGTTTCAAAAGTGTTCAGGGATCAGGATAAAAGGCACTATATGAATATGTGCTGAGATGACATACTATATGCTCTGCTTTTTGATGAACCAAGATTGTGTATGCTTTCAAGAGGGTTACACTGTGAGGGTATGTCTATGCAGCAAATGCTGTGCACAGGCTAGCCTACCTGAGTTACTTGAACCCAGATAACACAGGAAACATATAACTGAAGACAGGTCACTGCAGGTTTCATCACTGGTAGTGCAAGCCTGGCACAACCCCCAGGTATGTACTCAGCTTGCTTGCCCACTCTGAAGCTTGTTCTGTGCTGTCTTCACTCCTGTAGTACCCGTTTCTGTTCACAAATTCCCCTGCCCCTTATAGTAGGGCAAACTACTGGGACATGAGTCCCATTGATTGCCCTGCACAGCTTGGAAACCCATGCCTCTCAAAACTAGCTGTTATTTTGGGAATGTTACTTACACCAACCACCCATGGGTTAACTACAATGTTACCTGTCTCACAAACCATGACCACTACAGTGGACCTCCCACCCCCAGATTGGTTTTACATGGACTTATAGCTGTCTGAGGTAGCTAGTTCCACAGGGCAATGCCAAGCCACTTCTCAAAAGGTATGGCTTCCTTGAATCTAGTGTTCTGGTGCTCAAGGGTTGGTGCAAGCTCCTCACACACCTCCAGGAAGGTCCTGTTTCTCCTGAAAAAGGCTACGATTTAGTCACAGGTATTTTTGGTGGAAGTCATGGACAGGTCACGGGTAATAAACAAAAAATCACAACCTGTGACATATCCATTACTTATACATAAAATACCTATGGTTAAATCGTGGGGGAGAGGTGCTCGGGGGGTGTGGGGGCTGCTGCCTGGAACTGCAGGCTGCTCCAACCAGCTGGCTGAAGACCACTGCCCAGGGCCGCAGACTGCGGCTGCTCTGACCAGCCTGGGACCACTGCTGGGGGCTGCCAGAGCAGTGCTGGTGTGGCTGTCCCAGGGTCATGCCAGTGGGGGAGGTTGTGCAATCTCCATCATTGGAGATCTTTAAGAGCAAATACCTGTCAGGGATGGTGTAGATAATACTTAGTCCTGCCATGAGCGCAGGGGACTGGAGTAGATGACCCCTCGAGGTCCCTTCCAATCATGTGATTCTGTAGTTACCTGTGCCAGTTGAATTTAAGCTAGCTCACTTAGAGCCATGCACAGATTTTACGATGTAGATATATCTTGAGTCAGTGATGTATTACATGCTCCCCCCATTAGTGTTATTCAGTGGTCTCAGAAAGAAAGCTGACATTCAAAATAATATGACTAGTAACTAATAATAGTGTTCAATATAGGCAATGTTGAAAAAATATCCATAAGTCCTATAGTTAAACTGAAAACAAGGTTAACAGTCTCGTGGATGGTGAAATAATATCCATCTCTGGAGTCTGTTTTTTCCTGTAAGGAAAGGGAAGCTGCTGAAAACGGTAATACCTCAACCAGGATTCCTTGTACTATTGGTGGGCAAGAGAACTGTAAAAGGCTCCCGATCATTGGAGAGTGAGTGTGGTGAGGGCTGGAGGTTCCTTCAGAATCATGATATAGTTGAGGAAGTGTGGACTGCTAAAGATTTCTCCAGAAGACCCCATGTTGTGTTTGTATGTTCAAGGCTTTTCCATCCAGCACCCGTTATTGGAGGAGAATTGCAGACATGATCCTAAAAGACACCCTGGACATTCTATATGGTGCTGATCATATTCAACTCTCATTTGTGAAGTCCATGGGATCTGAGGTTGCTCAGTACTTTCCAAGAAGTGTTGAGCACTTCTGAGTATTTGGCCCTTTTCCATTCTATGTCTCCCCTCCAGGGTACCTTGCACTGTGAATCATACTGCTAACAGCCCCCTTGACTGCTCTTACTTCCAGGGAAAGAGGGAGACTGTGAAAGTCCCTCATCAGCTGGCTGGAGCAACATCTATTAGCTTATATAACTTATTTACTATGGAATAATGATCAATGAGCCCAGACCTCTGCAATGAATTCCATTACTTGTGGGCTATGTTTATATATTTATCTCTATACTACCAAGGATTATTTTCTGCTGCATTTATAAAAAAAATCTGGAGTTCTAGCATAAATCCTTATTGGATTTTTTTTTTTAAATTTAATGATTATTCATGAGAAACCTAAGACTAGGCACAAAGACCTAAAACTCACATACTTCAGCAAAATCCAATTCCTAACCACAGGAAAGGATTTTATCCATACAAAACACATGAGACATGCCTAGATGCTATATCAACTATTTTACTTTGATGCTAGTCTTCAAATTCTATTTAATGTCAAAATTACATTAGTTTGTTGCCACATCTGACCTTTTAACATGTAATATGCCACACTGCTAGTGACCACATACATATAAGTACAATTTGGTGGCAATTGACAATCTGCTATTTGGCAACATTCAGGATTCAGTTTCGACACTGATTTATCTCTAAGCTGTACAACAGCAACAATCAAGTCCTGAAATGTTTACTGCTAATGAAAACATATGTTTTTGGCATAGAATATGACTGACCAAGTAATACTGTGATATGGATTTATCTTCTGGATAATGACAATATCTTACAAGCTATAGGTCAGACTGGAAATCATAAACAGATCTGAGACCATGAGAACCAGTTCTGAAAACATGATTATTTCCACAAAATGTGCTCAGTAAAATATAGACACCTGGTTGGCCAGAAGATAAATTCCAGATCAGATATTTTTGTTGGTAGTGGTTTTGATTTGAAATGGTTTCATCAAACGTTTCATTTTATAACTATCAGTTAATGTAGTTTGTGTATTTTTTCACCATCTGAGATTCTTACAATTCAGATGGAGTTTTTAGTGCATACTTCTTCTTCCCTTGGTGTTTATTGACTTCAGTAGATAATGGGGCCAGAGCACTCACCTCTCAGGGTTTGGTCCTTAGAATACTGTGTAAAAGCACTGACTGCTCTCTAAAATTATTTCTTTTATTATAGCTTGTTAACTATACAGGATCTGATTAAAAGTTAGACTTCAGCAAGCTTTGGATCAGGCCTACAAACTCTATGTTTTTTCTGCCATTTTTATGTATTTATTGCTGAAACATATTTTTACTGATCTAGAGAGAAGTTATTGATGTAAAATAAATTCAGTTCAATTCTTAGTGGACAAATCGTCTATCTTATCTATATACTTCTATGGTCCCTATCAGCATAGCATTAGAGAGCATCACAACTATTAAAAAACAGAAATTGCAGTACAGATCTCACACACACAGTCTTTTCTTCCCAGTCACAGCAGAAATAGATTGATTGTTTTTATTGAGTTTTGTGTTTGTGCATGAATATGTGTGTGTGTTTAACTTATAGAGGGAAAGTAAGAAGAAGGAAATAAGTTTTGCATTTATTTCTAAAAATAGTTGCATGGTCACTCTTATCTCTTGACGGATGGAGTCCACGGTGTAAATCCAGCTACAGTGAAAGATTTGTCTCTTGCAACTATGAATCTCTTTCTATTCGTCAATAGTTTCAGAAGAATGTAGCTATCATGGGAAGCCATGGTCATGGAGGATGTGATTTCCCTTCTGGTGTTATCTGGACCGGTGATCTGTTAGGCCGCTCCAATCCTTGACTCTGGGAGCCAGCCTTACCCTGCTATGCTGTGAGAACCCCCACTCCTGCGCTGTTCACACACAGCCTCTGGCATGTAAGCCACTCCCAGCTACTTGCAAGCAAACTACATTAGCCAATATCTTCGGTGCCAGACACAACTGTAGGAATTTCCATCTTGCAGTGTCCAGTTATGCCCACTGGACACTGCAAGCTTATATGAGTTTGTCAGTTTAACAAAGGGATTGATATGTACCAGGTTTGTTATTCCAAGGGGAGCTTCTGACACACTTCAAACCAAACACACTGCTTCAGGTAGAATAAACAAACAAATTTATTAACTATAAAGATAGATTTTAAGTGATTATAAGTCAAGCATAACAAGCCAGAGTGGTTACCAAAAGAAAAGAAAATATAAGCATGCAGTCTAAACTCTCAACCCTGGACAGCAACTAGATTAAGCAGTTTTTCTCACCCCACTGGATATTGCACTCCTTAATATACAGGGTTGTTCCTAAAACCTGGGCCAATCTCCTGTGTTGGAGTCTTGTCTTCTTCTCAGGGTCTTGGTTGATTGCAGCATAGGCGGGGGAGGAGAAGGGCCCAGTATGTGTCCACTCTGCCTGTTTTATACTCTCAGTCCATGTGCTTGTAGAACACAAGTCCAGTCATGTCTGGGTGGCATTGCTGAGTCTCTCCAAGCAAGGCTGAGCAATTCCCCTGGTGTGGCATCATGCAGGCGAGTCATCGCATTGTAGCTCCCTTGCTGGACAATGGCTGTTGTTGGGTTGTGACACACCCTGCCCGGGCATTGGTTACTTTCCTTGCTCTTGACTCTGGGGATCTAATAGCTGGCTGATTCTCCAACTTATAGCATGCTTTAGTGACCACCATACCACACAATTCTCATAACTTAATATGCATTAATGATACACATATATGGATAGAGAAATGATTTTCAGCAGATCATAACCTTTCCCCTGATACCTTACAAGGAATGCTTTATATGTGAGATCACAGTTATATGAAAATGAAGAATATGGGGGTTACAGTATGCTCCCCCAAGGTATAGAATGTCACAGAGAGAAAGCTATTTTTTTTTCAGGCAGCAAGTGTCTCTCCCATGAAGGGTCTTGAAAACAAGGAAAGAAACTTTGAATTGGACTTTGAATTTCATAAATAGAGAATGGACCGCTGAGCTGGTGTGTTCATGGTGACCGTGCTGCTAAACAGATGAAATCATGTATTTTGTATGATTTAGAGCATGTTCAGGATGTGTGGCTTAATTCCTGCCTATAACAACGGAGGCCACAAATGTGTGGGGTAAATACTGGAGGACCTTGTTTCTCTGTATGCTCTTTTAATTTTGGATTAGGTCCAGGAACACAGCTAGTATTTTTATTAGTGAGGGGTAAACATCAGGAGGTCTGGAGGTTCACTTTCATTCTGATATAACTAGAACATAAACCTTTTTGAATCTCAAGAAAGACTTAATTCAAGGTTTGGTGCAAGTTTAGGTTAGTTCTTATTTTATCCAGACTGGTTCAACCACTCATAATTTCTAACAAAACCATTACAATTTTAATAAAAATATTCATTTCACCATAGTATTTTACTTTTTTCACAGTCTCTGTAGTGTCCCCTTCTACTCAGAATGGGAAACATTGCCCATACTCTCAGTAAATTTTACTACTGCAGGAGGCAAATGTCCAGTTTTTAATGGCCTCCACTATAGTTAATTAAGGACCAAGTAGTGAAGAACTGTATATTCAGTTCTAATTTAAGATACATTTTAATCCAGTTACAGTGAAAAGTTAACAGGGAAGCAACAGGAAAAAGATTTTTGCACAATCTCTGAAACTTCTGCTATGCAATGTCATCAAGGAATTGTGAAAACAGCTTGGAAAGATTATTTGCATGTACCTAAACTTCACGCAGATACTAGCAATTATATGAACTCATGGGGGTGTTCTAATTATTGTCTTTAGAGCTGTTTTATCTTGATTTCATACCTCACGAATGACTTTCACACATTCTAAAAGCTCACTTAAGAATTTCATTTTGCTCATATCCATTGTCCTTGTACAGCACAACTTGTACAGTATCTCAACTTCTAGAGATGACTGCTTACCTAAAATTCGTATTACTGTTCAAAAGTTGGAACATATTTATAAAAAGTGTTCTGCATCTGCACTTCACATATAATTTTCATTTAAAACTTGTTGCATTTTGCCTTCCTATTCTCATTTACCTTACTTACATCTCATAAGTTAATTTATTTCCAGTTTCCTTACACAAATATTTTTTCTTGTCACTTCCCTATTTGGGGTCAGTGAATTTTACAACCTTCTTATAGAACTCAAGATTGTACACCTGGCTGTCAAGCAAATTGGTCTCTTAAAGGTCCGCTGATATGCAGTCCAGGTCCTGAGTCATTGGCCTTCCTTTTAGTCATCTTCTGTCCATGATCATTGCAAAGGCCACCTTACTGGTAGAACTCCCATTTCTCCACTGGACATGTCCATAAAATAGAATCATAGGACTAAAAGGGACCTCAAGAGGTCATCTAGTCCAGTCTCTTGCACTCATGGCAGGACTAAGTATTATCTAGACCATCTCTGACAGGTGTATCAATGTAGCCTAGCATCCCCCAACTTGTTTTCAGTTGAGGCAACCCTCATTAAGCACTTCACAAACTCACTTCATTTCATATCACGGAATGTCCAACCATTTGTCCATATCAACATCTTCATTTCCATGATGGAGAGCGTACGGCTTTCTTTTCTAGTGGCTGGCCCAGTCTTTGTTGTGTACATCAGGCTAGGTCAAATTACAGTTTTGTACACTCTACCTTTTAACTTTTTCCAAATATTTTTCTCACAGAGAACTAGGGTCAGCTCCCACCATTTGTATCATGTACTGGGGCACAAAGCCAGGCATCATTCATGACATGACCATTGTCAGGAATCACTGAGTGTAGGTTTTAAAATTCTTTCACTCTTCTAAACTCTCTCCCTGTAATATCCTGTATGGTGGGTCCTACTCCCTTAATTATCATAGCTTCAGTCAAAGTTCACTCTAAGACCCACCTGCTCAAAATTGAGTTACCACTGTTCAAATTTGGTTTGCAGCATCTCACAGTCTTCTGCACTTATCACTAAGTCATCAGCAAACATCATATTCCAATGAGGCTCTCTTTGCATAGTTTCATAGAATCATAGAATCATAGAATATCAGGGTTGGAAGGGACCCCAGAAGGTCATCTAGTCCAACCCCCTGCTCGAAGCAGGACCAATTCCCAGTTAAATCATCCCAGCCAGGGCTTTGTCAAGCCTGACCTTAAAAACCTCTAAGGAAGGAGATTCTACCACCTCCCTAGGTAACGCATTCCAGTGTTTCACCACCCTCTTAGTGAAAAAGTTTTTCCTAATATCCAATCTAAACCTCCCCCACTGCAACTTGAGACCATTACTCCTCGTTCTGTCATCTGCTACCATTGAGAACAGTCTAGAGCCATCCTCTTTGGAACCCCCTTTCAGGTAGTTGAAAGCAGCTATCAAATCCCCCCTCATTCTTCTCTTCTGCAGGCTAAACAATCCCAGCTCCCTCAGCCTCTCCTCATAACTCATGTGTTCCAGTCCCCTAATCATTTTTGTTGCCCTTCACTGAACTCTCTCCACTTTATCCACATCCTTCTTGAAGTGTGGGGCCCAAAACTGGACACAGTACTCCAGATGAGGCCACACCAATGTCGAATAGATCATATTTAGATTGAATAGATCAATGGTTTCACTGATCATATCCAAGACAACTATAAACCAAAAAGGATTCAACAACGATGACTGGTACAGGCCAACATTTACTAGAAATACTTTGCTGTAGTCCCATTTGGTTTTGGCTATGATAGCCACTCCAACATACATATCCTGGATAAGACAGACATATCCTTCCAGCACACCTCTCCATGGCAAACTCCACCAAACTAATTATCTTGGTACATGACTGCACGCCTTCTCCAAATTCACAAAGACACATTGAGTTGCCAGCTTAATTCGATGATAATTAGCACATAATTTAATATCTCCTTTATGTTTAAAAATGTCTGCCACAAAGCTTTTATGCCATTAATCCAAAGACAATTCTATTAAAATTTAAACCATACATTTTATCTTGTAATTATAAATAATTTATTATTTATTATTTCTTATGACAAGAATTCAGCTTGGACACATAGTGTGGGTGTATCAGAGTTGGAGGAGGGCATCCATGCAGAGGGCAGCCGTGACCATGACCTTTCAACTTCATAAGCAGAAAAAAAAAAAGGAATCAGAGTAGTACTGGATATCCCAAAGGGTCAGTTTTATGGCTCCATCTTGCTTCCCCACCAGCTAGAAGACTTTAATGAAATAGAAGGGCATATTGTCAACTCCAGGGGAGGTATAAGCACCACTTTTAGGTGAATTCTCCACTACAGGACACATGTGTGTCTTCATATGTGCATCTGAGGAAGATTATGTCTGGCCTCTGGTAGCCCCTCAACATTCACTCCCTGCAGCTATGGCAGTGGATGTGAAAAGGACTTTTAATTTCACCATATGCATGCAAAATACACTACATGACTTTGCATTGTTTATTAGCACCTGTAAAAATGTAGAATGTCTTTCTTATGAGTTCATTCATATGCATTGTATATTTGTAAAGAGCTGAATAATCATTGAATAAATATTATTATAAAATTAGGCTTTAAACATTTACATTGTGATTGGCTAAACATGTCAAAATGTGGGTAATTAATTCTACAGCACAATTCACTCTAATACATGGTCTTGCAGTCATCACATCAATATCGTACCACATTTCAAGCTGTGCTTAAATATAAAATTGTTGGCTTCCATTACTGTCTCTGAATGACTGAGACTGATAGAAGAACAAATATGTTCAGAGTAGACTGTTTTTGAGAAGGAAAAATATTGTTTCGGGGTTTTTTTTATGAGCCTTGGAAACAAGAGTCTAGCCATAAAAACAAATCATCAAAAGAAAAGTTTTCTGATAACTATCTTAACCTCACTTAGTTTCAGTTATTCAACAGATTCACCTACACAGAGATTGGAATATAAAAAAATAGAGTGAGCTACCTACTTGGGGCCCAATTCTGCAAGGTGCTGAGCAAATCCTGAAGGTAGTGAGCCCCTTCAAGTTTCATTGACTTCACCCAAAGGGCAGCAAACATACAGAGGATGAGATGACCTTACTTTTCTTTCAGGGTCTATGAACCTCAGTGGACTTACCTTGACCTCAGTATCGAAGAACACTAACGTCATCTGATACCTTTGTTATAAGCTGAAGTGACAACAAGAGGGGCAAACAGAGAGGAGCCATGTCCCCTTCTTAGCAGTCAGGGAAGCCGCACGTTCAGCATCCTTGTCATTAGATCCTCTGTGTGCCTAGAAACTTATCTAAATTATTATTATTAATCAACCCAAAATACAGTGTTTCTGAAAGGTCTCAGTCACTATTGAGGCTCCATTGTGCTGGGTGTAGTACACAAATAAATTACGATAAATTTCTTTGCCTGAGAAAGCTTGCCGTCTGAATACTATGTTCCACAGGGATTACAGATGATATTAGTTTCCTATGGAAAGGAACATACAGCATTGAATCATGTAGGAATTCGGTGTCATGGCTATATTCCCATCTGTACTGGGAATTGTGAGGACTCAGACATCCCTCTGAGAGAACCAAGGCTAGACTATCCTACAGCATTATTCGATTTACAACCTTACCTCACATGCAGTCAGAGAAAATTCTTGATCGCTCACCCAGCAGCTCATCCCTGAAGGGGATTTATTTCTGTAAATATGGGGTCTGTTTCTGTGACTTTCATTTTTATATTATCTTTATTGAAATACATGATATTTCCATGCAAGTATTCATTAATCTTATTTATAACCTGTATTTGCTACATTTCAATATGTATGTGTGTTTGATTAACCTCTCATCATTATCTATGAATTTATTTTGTTCAGATGCCAGAAATGGTAACCATTAGAACTGGTCAGGTAAACTTTATCCAAATCATTTTCCATTGGAAAATGCAGTTCCATAGAAATTGAAATGCTTCATGAAATTATGCTAATTTTTGGATTCCATTCCAATTAAAAATTAAATCAAATTTTGAAATCTCAAAGTCCTTTCCATCTTCCACAAAGCTTTAGTAATCATTCATTTAAAATCTACTGGGTCCTGATGTCAGGCTGTCTGTCATTTTTTCCATTGAAAGGATTTTCCATACTTTATTTTTCCATGATGCTAGTGTTGGAGGATCTTTCCTTTTCCAAAAAAAAAAAAAGCAATATAGCTACTAGCAGTAATTGTGTTACAGTGGTTTCCTCCTACAGTTAATGACCTTCTTTGTACTGTAACCTATTATGATCACTCTGGGTTCTGTATCCTGAAAAAATCTATTTGTTATTTTCCTCTAGAATACCAAGGCACTCTCACCATACATATAAAAACATCCCATTCCTCCACATCCTCTCCAGCACCTATGGCTCCCTTTTTAATATCCCCTACCATCACCTCCATCTTCCCTGCCTGTGGATTTCTAAGGAAATTTGGTAGATGATCACTAATATGACTTGTCCCTCTGGCTAAGTCCCAAATACCACAGCTCCAAATGTCACCAAGCCATTGTCTGGTGGACAAAGATGACCTGGCGTCCACAGAAGAAAATGGAGGGGGGGATGCCAAAGAGAATGTAGGAGTACTTATAAAAGAGGTGTATCAGTATTTAATTTCTCATCAAAACACCCAGTCTTTAGTCTCATTTATCTTAGTCCAAAGTTTCCCAGCGAAGTCAGCCAGTGCCCAACTCTCCCCAAACTCAGTACATTTTTCCAAAGGTGATTTCCTCTTCTCCTGATCTTCTCTGGATCTGTTTTCTCCCATGACATTTCTTCAGCACTCCAGTCTTAATCTTAGTCTCTCTCTGGACTGAGTTAGATCTGGCTTTTATAGGGTGGGTGGGATCTGGACACCCAATACCATGAGCATATTTTTCAAAGACTGCGCTTTGTACAATTTCTACTTAAAAAAAAGAGCCCCTTATTTACTTCGTGCCTTAAAATGGCCAACCAAGTAGAGCTGGAGGAAATTTTTCAGACAAATACTTTACTCAATACAACATGCAGTTTCAGATGATTCAAAACTATTTGTGAATTTGACACAAATAGTTTCAGCTGTTCAAAAACTTGCTAGAGGTGGTGGTGGTACCACCTCTCCCCCATCACCATTAGACCAATGGTTATGGCACTCACCTGAGAGGTGGGAGACCTACCTTCAAATACCTGCTGTGGAACAGAACAGAAAGGAAATTTTTGATTCACCATCAAATCTGAAAATTTTCAGTCAGTTCAACCCGATTCAGCTGTACAACCAAACCTTGACAGAACAGCCAAGGAAGCCCTACCTGTGATGGTACTGGAGCAAATTATGGAACAATCAATTTGTAAGCACTATGAGGATAAGTTATGGCCAACATGTATTGTCAAAAACAAATCATGCCAAACCAACCTAATGTCCTTTTATAATGTTACTGGACTAGTGCAGTGTTTCCCAAACTTGGGACGCCGCTTGTTCAGGGAAAGCCCCTGGTGGGCCCGGCCAGTTTGTTTACCAGCCGCATCCACAGGTTCTGCCGATCGCAGCTCCCACTGGCCACGGTTCACTGCTCTAGGCCAATGGGGGCTGCGGGAAGTGGTGCAGGCCGAGGGACGTACTGGCCGCTGCTTCCCGCAGCCCCCATTGGCTGGGCACAGCAAACAGCGGCCAGTGGGAGCTGTGATCGGCCAAACTTGCAGATGCGGCAGCTAAACAAACCATCCGGGCCTTGCCAGGGGCTTTCCCTGAGCAAGCGGCGTCCCAAGTTTGGGAAACACTGGACTAGTGGATGGGGGGGGGGGTGCTGAAGACGTGATATATATTATTTTATTAAGGGTTTTAACACAGTCCCACGTGTCATTCTCGTAATGAAACTAGGGCAATGTGGTCTAGATGAAATTACTATAAGGTTGGCACAAAACTGGCTGAAGGACTGTATTAAAGAATAAAAAGAAAAGGAGTACTTGTGGCACCTTAGAAACTAACCAATTTATTTGAGCATAAGCTTTCGTGAACTTCAGCTCATTTCATCGGATGCATACTGTGGAAAATACAGAAGATGTTCTTATACATACAAACCATGAAAAAATGGGTGTTTACCACTACAAAAGGTTTTCTCTCCCCCCACAAACCCACTCTCCTGTTGGTAATAGCTTATCTAAAGTGATCACTCTCCTTACAATGTGAATGATAATCAAGGAGGGCCATTTCCAGCACAAATCCAGGGTTTAACAAGAACGTCTGAGGAACGGGGGGCAGGGAGGGAGGAAAAAAAAAAGGGGAAATAGGTTACCTTGCATAATGACTTAGCCACTCCCAGTCTCTATTCAAGCCTAAGTTAATTGTATCCAATTTGCAAATGAATTCCAATTCAACAGTCTCTCGCTGGAGTCTGGTTTTGAAGTTTTTCTGTTGTAATATCGCAACTTTCATGTCTGTAATCGCGTGACCAGAGAGATTGAAGTGTTCTCCGACTGGTTTATGAATGTTATAATTCTTGACATCTGATTTGTGTCCATTTATTCTTTTACGTAGAGACTGTCCAGTTAGACCAATGTACATGGCAGAGGGGCATTGCTGGCACATGATGGTATATATCACATTGGTAGATGTGCAGGTGAACGAGCCTCTGATAGTGTGGCTGATGTTATTAGGCCCTGTTATGATGTCCCCTGAATAGATATGTGGGCACAGTTGGCAACAGGCTTTGTTGCAAGGATAGGTTCCTGGGTTAGTGGTTCTGTTGTGTGGTATGTGGTTGCTGGTGAGTATTTGCTTCAGGTTGGGGGGCTGTCTGTAGGCAAGGACTGGCCTGTCTCTCAAGATTTGTGAGAGTGTTGGGTCATCCTTCAGGATAGGTTGTAGATCTTTAATAATGCGTTGGGGGGGGGGTTAGTTGGCGGCTGAAGGTGACGGCTAGTGGCGTTCTGTTATTTTCTTGGTTAGGCCTGTCCTGTAGTAGGTGACTTCTGGGAACTCTTCTGGCTCTATCAATCTGTTTCTTCACTTCCGCAGGTGGGTATTGTAGTTGTAAGAATGCTTGATAGAGATCTTGTAGGTGTTTGTCTCTGTCTGAGGGGTTGGAGCAAATGTGGTTGTATCGCAGAGCTTGGCTGTAGACGATGGATCGTGTGGTGTGGTCAGGGTGAAAGCTGGAGGCATGTAGGTAGGAATAGCGGTCAGTAGGTTTCCAGTATAGGGTGATGTTTATGTGACCATCATTTATTTGCACTGTAATCTCTTGTGTGGACTGGATCAGGCTGAGGTTGATGGTGGGATGGGAATTGTTGAAATCATGGTGGAATTCCTCAAGGGCTTCTTTTCCATGGGTCCAGATGATGAAGATGTCATCAATGTAGCGCAAGTAGAGTAGCGGCATTAGGGGACGAGAGCTGAGAAAGCGTTGTTCTAAATCAGCCATAAAAATGTTGGCATACTGTGGGGCCATGCGGGTACCCATAGCAGTGCCGCTGATTTGAAGGTATACATTGTCCCCAAATGTAAAATAGTTATGGGTAAGGACAAAGTCACAAAGTTCAGCCACCAGGTTAGCCGTGACATTATCGGGGATAGTGTTTTTGACGGCTTGTAGTCCATCTTTGTGTGGAATGTTGGTATAGAGGGCTTCTACATCCATAGTGGTCAGGATGGTGTTTTCAGGAAGATCACCGATGGATTGTAGTTTCCTCAGGAAGTCAGTGGTTTCTCGAAGGTAGCTGGGAGTGCTGGTAGCGTAGGGACTGAGGAGAGAGTCTACATAGCCAGACAATCCTGCTGTCAGGGAGCCAATGCCTGAGATGATGGGGTGCCCAGGATTTCCAGGTTTATGGATATTGGGTAGTAGATAGAATATCCCAGGTCGAGGTTCCAGGGATGTGTCTGTGCGGATTTGATCTTGTGCTTTTTCAGGGAGTTTCTTGAGCAAATACTCTAGTTTCTTTTGGTAACTCTCAGTGGGATCAGAGGGTAATGGCTTATAGAAAGTGGTGTTGGAGAGCTGCCGAACAGCCTCTTGTTCATATTCCGATCTATTCATGATGACAACAGCACCTCCTTTGTCAGACTTTTTGATTATGATGTCAGAGTGGTTTCTGAGGCTGTGGATGGCATTATGTTCTGCATGGCCCAACTTGATTATCGTACACATTTTAAGGAGAGTGATCACTTTAGATAAGCTATTAGCAGCAGGAGAGTGGGGTGGGGGGAGAGAAAAACTTTTGTAGTGGTAAACACCCATTTTTTCATGGTTTGTATGTATAAGAACATCTTCTGTATTTTCCACAGTATGCATCCGATGAAGTGAGTTGTAGCTCACGAAAGCTTATGCTCAAATAAATTGGTTAGTCTCTAAGGTGTCACAAGTCCTCCTTTTCTTTTTGCGAATACAGACTAACATGGCTTACAGGTTTTCTTTCTGCGAATACAGACTAACAGGTTACTCTGAAACCTGTATTAAAGAGTAGTTATCCGTGGTACGCTGTCAAACTGAGAGGGCGTATCTAGTGGGATACTGATGGAGTCTGTCCTGGATCTGGTACTATTTAAAATGTTCAGTAATGACTTAAATAATACAGTGGAGAGAATATTTATAAAATTTGCAGATAACACCAAGCTGGGAGGGGTTTTTAGTACTTTGGAGGACAGGATTAGAATCCAACACAACCTTGATAAATTAGACAATTGTTCTTAAATCAACAACATGAAATTCAATAATGACTAGTGCACAGTACTTCACTTTAGGAAGTAAAACTTAAATGCAAAACTATTAAATGGGAAATAATTGGCTAGGAAGTAGTACTTCTGAAACAGATCTCTAGGTTATATTGGATCAAGACCTGGATATGAGTCAACAATATAATGCAGTTGCAAAAAAGTTTAATATTATTCTGACCTATGAGGAAAGGTTAAAGGAACTGGGTATGTGTAGTATTGAGAAAAGAAGACTGAGGCGGGTTGGGGTGCGACCTGAAAACAGTCTTAAAATATGTAAGAATTATAATAAAGAGGATGGCAATAAATTGTTGTCCATGTCCACTGAAGGTAGGACAAAACGTAATCAGCTTAAGTTGCAGCAAATGAGATTTAGGTTAGATATTATAAAAAACTTTCTAACTATGAGGATAGTTAAACTCTGTAATAAGTTTCCAAGAAAGGTTGTGGAATCTCCATCACTGGAGGTTTCTAAGAACAGGTTAGACAATCACCTATCAGGGATGGTCTAGGTATACTTGGTCCTGCTTCAGCACAGGGGAGCTGGAATAGATGATCTCTCAAGATCCCTTCCAGCCATACATTTTAATAAATATATGCTAGCCCTTGGAAAACATCCTTGTAAAATTGTGTGTGACCCTACATTTCAGCAAAATCAAGTTTTTAACATGAAAAAATATATATTGGTTCATCTTAGAAAAATGCTTTGTCATTGCCCATATTTTTTTGGGGGGGGAAATTAATATTTTAATATCTTAATAGGACTGTAGCAACATGATGGCTCACCGGTGCAGTGCCTCCTGCTGGTTATCTCGTGAGTTAGTTCTTCCAGCCCGGAGTGCCCTTTGCAGGCTGGTGTCTCACATGCCGCTGTCTCCCATGTCCTTCCCAGACCCCGGTGCCCCTTTACATTGGGGTGCTGCCTGTTGGCAGTGCCCCCACACTCTGGGTCTCCCTTCCCTGAGGAACCCCCAACCCTCTATCTCCTCCTTGCCTCAGTGGCTACTGCCAGTCATCATCTAACCCCCGCTCACTGGGGAAGACTGCAGTGTAATGGCCACTCATCGTTGGTAAGGGGTTAGGACCAGCTGCCTTTGCCTATTCCCAGCCTGCCCCCCTGCAGCACCAGTACCTTTCTGGGCCTTTACCAAGGCCTGCAGCCTGGGGGTTTACCAGGCTGGAGCTCCCCAGCACTACTCGACTCAGGTACCCTTCTCTCCCAAGCAGCCAGTCCTTCTCTCTCAAAAGCTAGAGAGAGTGTCTCTGTCTGAGCTCCTGGCTCACAGCCCTTTTATAGGGCCAGCTGTGGCCTGATTGGGGCGTGGCCTCAGCTGTAGCTGCCTTCCCCATCTGCCTAGCCTTTTCTCTCAGCCCCAGCCCTCTCCAAGGGCTGGCTTTCACCCTTTCCGAGCCGGAGCGGGGTGATCGCCCCGCAACAAGGACACTGTGAGGTGTGCATTATGGTTCAACAATTACATGCCTTGTCAGATAACAAAACTCAATGTATGGCCCTGTGCCTAGCCAATGCAAAGCCATTTCATTATTAGACCATAACAGTCTGCAGTTTCTTGTTGCTAAGTAAAGCATTTATAAATGGAAACTTAAATTAAAATATTAACAGGCTTATTGTTACAAAGGACATTTCCTGGTATTTGTTGATAATTTTTCACACTCTTTTACAAAAATGTACCTGGATGATTAATTCTGTGGAAGAATAAGTGCATGTGATATAACAGAGCTTTTTTTTCCTTGAAGTGTTCATTACCTGTTTAACTGCTCAGAATGGAATCATGAACAAGTGACTAACTCAACGTTGTGCAAGAAAATGTGTTGCATTCAAATAACACAAGTGCCCCCCCACACCCATTATTTTTATTTCTTGGGATCCAGTACTTTAAGGATGATGTGAAGAAGCCTTACAGAATATATAACATCAGAAAGCTCACAACCCATCAAGTTAGTCATGATTTGAATTGTTAGATTGATGCCATGCAGGTCAATGCCTATGAGGAAGATGGAATCAGGTAGCTTCACAGATTGTTACTGGGCTTAATACTTTTTGCAATGGAAACAGAAGCCTCTTTTTTCTAACATTATGTCTTCCTTCACTATAATCTGTATTTGAGTCCAATGAGAAAAAAACCCTCATCTTCTCTTTCTAACTAATTAGTTTCTATTGATGCAATAGGCCCCTATTTGCCATAAATAGTACTTTAAGAACTTCTTTGTGTGATCTGCTGCATGACAATCCCCTGTTACACTTAGTCTTGAGAGTGCTGGGATCAAATTGGTCTAAATGCTTGGTTAATTTTGTAAAATGTAAGGTCAATACCTTATTACAATAAAATGGTCAAAAGTAGGTTTAACTAGAATAAGGAATGTACTCCCCTGATGATAAAGACTTGATCTTGTGTCACTTTTACAGCATGTAAAATTTGCACATGATTTATATGACTCTAGATGAGTTTCATAGAATCATAGAATATCAGGGTTGGAAGAGACCTCAGGAGGTCAACTAGTCCAACCCCCTGCTCAAAGCAGGGGCAACACCAACTAAATCATCCCAGTTTCATGACTCTAGTATACCTTACGCTAAAATGGATTTTTTTCTTCCAAATGCAAATGTCTTATAAGTCAGGAAATCCCTCAATTCAACCAAAGTGGGAGGATCTGTCTCAAAGAAACAATTTACCCATACTCACCAAGAATAATTTAGACAAGTCTCTTACAGCTATCCTCTTCAGAATTTCCATGGCATAGATACTGCTCTTAGGTCATTCTGTTCTTTCTCTATAATAGCGTTGAACGTTCCAGCTAAAAGAAAATAGGAATGTGTGATTCAGAGAGTGGTGCAATCATCCAATTGAAAATTATGCTTTTTATGAGATACTGTACTTTGAATTGATCATCTTTTCATTTGCTCGGTTAGGCTAGCCGTTATGAGATGATCTGCTTTCTTAGGCTTGCGTGAACAACAAAGTATTTACTTTACATTTTAGGAAAGTTCAGTTGGGTTTTGTACAGCATTTTCATGATTCACTTTTTGCAGTTGTGTGTGGCCATGAATTAAGACTAATCCTCATCACTGATTCCGTCCATTACCCCTCAGAAATATCAGATACTGCACAATCACTAGGGATGAGTAAGCCCAAACAAAATCTCTCTTTTTTGGTCGGGGTAAGGGAGGTTTAAAAATTCAATTAGACTTTCCTTTTTGACTCACTTCTGCCCTACACTATGGAAGTGCTGCACCAGAATACTAAGTGCTGCTCTTCCCACGATGTGACATATCTCCTGTTCCTTCAGAAAATGAAAGGGGAAAACTCTGGTAGCTCCCTCAGCTGAACAGTGGGTTGGCTCCCAAAACCTGTTGTCCCCTGCCAATGCAAGCTAGGTCAAACGCCATGGAGGCAATAATTCCAGTCTTCACTGCTCCCAACTCAAGCTCCCTCGCAGTGCAGCTCTATTGCCAGGTATTTCCCCTCCTGCTGCTTCCCCTAGAGCCTTCTCTACCGGAAGATTCCATAACATTTCAGGCCCTAATAAAATCAAGAAGTAACAGAAATATTGAGTGGAAGCCTTTTTCTTCAACAATTTCCAACCTGATTTCTAGAATAAAGGTGTATGTATTTTAGAGTAAAATATGCCTTTCAACTTTTTTGGTTTGTACATCACACCATTAAAAATCACATCACAATGTGTTGTAGTCTGACTTCTTTCAGAGCCCCATACCAAACCCACCTTTTCACCCACCATAGCAAAAGCTACGAATGGGAGGCTGATGTGGGGCTAAGGAAGCAATCTAAATAGAGTTGATCAAACCCTAGGAAGGCAAGTGTACAGACAAATTTTGTTTTCTTATTTTACTGGCAATCTATACATACCTTATTTGTCATGTGATCAGATACTATTGTGGTAAGGGTGGTATAAGAAAATATATATAATAGAACAGAAATCATTTTTCCTCTATTGCATTGGTTTGATCCATATATGAAATAGGAAATAAGATATTCCCCAACCTGAAACTATCTTGGATTCCATTACTTGTCTTTGTACATGAGACTGCATGGGTCAAAACCTAGAATCCTTAATTGAGCAGAACTGCTGTTGAAATCAATGGGATTTTACTTGATTAGAAACTACAGAATTTGTCCCTGTGTGTGCACATCTTTGTTCATGGCTAGTCGGACAGTAAGTCAGGCAAAAGCTTTTTTTAATTACATTTTCAGATGGTGACATAACTGGTTGCAACAATCAATATATCAATGGATTCCTGAAAGTGAGACTTTCCAAACGGGATCACAGTCATAGTTAAGCTAATGTAGGGGCCTAAAAACCTTGACAACATCTTTTTTTCAATATAGTGCTCTTATGACTATTTTAATGGCAAATGCACAACAAAATGATCAAAAAACTTTATCATTACTGCCTTTCAAGTGGATATGGAAGAAGACAGAAGATTTGCGTTTGTCAGAATCTTCCAAATTTTTGGAGTATATGTTTGAAACATGAATAGGTTGACAGACAGTGAGTTAAGAAAAAGGAGACACTGACTTAATCTGTCCCTTTTGTAACCAAGCTATTACGCAGGTTGAGAAATTATCCAGGTAAAGTAATGCAGCCCTTCCTAGATACAATATCTCTTCTTTAAAGCTACTGGCTACATCCAGACTTCAGGTTTAGCCTTAGGTAAATTAACTGCATTCTAAAGCACTGTGATTTTTAGCAACTGACTAAGCTAAAAAAGGGAGCTGGGGGAAAAAAAAACAGACCTGTGTTCATTTTAACCCCTATTCTGCTCACATCTCTTACAAGCAAAATTCCTACAGAGAAGAAAATGAAGACAGCTACCTCACATCCCTGAAGAAGCTATGTCCGCACCATCAATCTATCTAATGCATGAGATGAATGCAGTGCACAAAGGAATGCTTTAAGTATCTAGGACTTTTTTTTCTTTTCATAATTTTAACACATTTCAAAGTGAGCTTATTTGACTGTTCTCAGGGAGAAATGTTTGAAAACCTAATAAACAGCAATCACAGTAATTTCTGGAAATCAATCAATTATTGATGTGTAAATTATTTACTATACGTCATGGATCAGCAACCCCCTGGTGGGCCAAGTCGGTTTGTTTCCCTGCCGCTTCCACAGGTTCGGCCAATCGTGGCTCCCACTGACCGCGGTTTGCCACCCAAGGCCAATGGGAGCTGCAGGCCAAGGGATGTGCTTGCTGCCACTTCTCGCAGCCCCCATTGGCCTGGAGCGGTGAACTGCGGCCAGTGGGAGCTGCGATCGGCCAAACCTGTGGATGCGGCAGGTAAACAAACTGACCCGGCCCACCAGGGGGCTTACTCTGGTGGGCCGTGTGCCAAAGGTTGCCGATTCCTCCTCTACATAATGACTTGCAAATTGTGTTAGCAATAAACACATACTCCAACAAAATGCAAGTTTAATTCAAGTTTGTGAACACAGAGTAATAAAATATGCTTCTAAAACTATGTTTTATCTGCTCTGCCAAGTGGTCACTTATGGAAAGCCTCATTCAAGTGATCTGGCATGGCAAATTATATAAGACCTTGGAAACTATGTATTGATGTCGCTTATTTTTCAGTACAGAATAGGTCTGGTGTAGCTATGGTTTCATAACAATAAATGGAGAGTTGAAGACTAGAAGCTTTTTTGCATTTTCTTAAATACTTTCTTGCTAAGTCATAGAGGATGAAATCGTTGCCTCAGTGCAGTCAATGGCGGAACTCCTGTTGACTTCAATAGGGCCAGAATTTCACATACACTTTTAAAGGATCCTACATGTTTTCTTGAACCATTTAGCATTGGCAGGGGATAGAGAAGGTGTTCTAGCAGGACTTTCCAGATCTAATTTCTATGGGGCAGATTCTATCACTCTTCCTCACACTGGGTAGAGCCTTACTCCATGAGTAGTCTCATTGACATATATGATACTTCTCACAAAGTATGACAATACTCAACTTGAGAAAGTGTGGCAGAGTCAGATCCAGGATTTGAGTCTAGCTGTAGTACTTAGGAGTATGAAAAACACAATCTGACCTTCCTTGTACGTGAAAACATATGAGACTACATGTTGTAGCCTTATTCAGTTCTGGAGGTGAAGATCTGAAGATGCTGCTCTGAGCTGCACATCATTTGATCCCACTGCCAGACAGGTTTGAATAGGAAATTGAGCAACACAGCCATAATTTGAAATACACCCCATCCAGAAAGTAATTTGAGTAAATTTCAATTACTATCATCAGTAGACTTACCAAAAATGTTAATGCATAGAATGACCTGTGCAATTCATCCACTGTCATCATAATTCAGTAATTCAGAAATAATGTGTATTAATAAAGGGAGTGTTAGGAAATGTTCAAAGTGTAGTTTATAATACTGAGTCTGCTCTTCATTTTTATTACTTGTATGGAGAAGATACAAATGGCTATATACAGCTATATGGGATTTGAGTTTTGCAAAAAGAAAAGGAGTACTTGTGGCACCTTAGAGACTAACCAATTTATTTGAGCATAAGCTTTCGTGAGCTACAAAAGCTTATGCTCAAATAAATTGGTTAGTCTCTAAGGTGCCACAAGTACTCCTTTTCTTTTTGTGAATACAGACTAACACGGCTGTTACTCTGAAACCTGAGTTTTGTAAAGAGATCCATGTTATAAAGAGTGAGTTCATAGTAAACAAGAAAGCCATAATGTAGTAATTTACATCAGGTATAGCCTTAAAACAGAAGATCAATGTATTAGAAGTACAGGTCAGATCTTTAGCATCTGTTAAGTTCTCTTTGCCTCAGCGGAGCAGCACAAATGGACATCGTAATGATTTCCCCAGTGTTTATGGTAGCTCCTCCTCATTGCCTTTAGCACAGGAGGCATGTTGGGGCCAGCTGGGGATTTGGAAGAGGTATTCTGGGGTGGAAAAGTGCATGAGAGGAACCTGGAGTGTCCTGCTGATCCTCAGATGACACAATGGTCCCAGCAAGTCAAGAACACAAAGCTACAGATAGTTCAAGCACAGCTAGCATGTCTGTATACCTGCACTGGAAAGCACACTCGCAGCTGCAGTGTAGACCTACCATTTATACATTTCATGATCATAGACTCCACATTTTTTTAACCTGGTTCATCGGCCAAACTTAAGTTGAATGTTTCTATTACTTACTCTTTACAGGTTAATGCAGTGGTTTTCAAACTATTTCCATTTGCAGACCACTACAAAAAACATTAATTGAGGTGTGGACCCCTTTGGAAATCTTAGACATAGTCTGAAGACTGCCAGGTTTCCATGGACCACAGGTTGAAAACCACTGGGTTAATGCTACTCCAATATCTCTCCCATACTGACCATAAAAAAAAAAAAAGTCAATTGGCAAGAGTGATCAACTTACAAGATATGCAGCATTTCAAAATCTATTTCCCCTCCATAAATAGGAAAATCTAATTCAATAAATAGCAACCATGATATCTGAGTAGAAAAAAATTCACTCCATACCAAAAATTTAAAGATGGGATCTTATTGACAAGAGTGTTATGGTGGGATACCCTGTAGCTGCAGTGCCCAACATTTGATGGAAAATTTCAATAAATTAACAACTTCAATCAGAAAGAATATAAAGAGGTAACAAATTATAAAGGAGAGAAAAACAGCTATAAAAAAGATAATTAGGAAGATAATGCCAATCCATAATCCCAATGAAAAAAATTGCCTGACTAATTTATATTAGCATTCAATTTCCATTATTGGCTAATGTTTGTTTGATGTCACCCCCAACCGCAAAGAAGTACCCTAGATCACTGGTTCTCAACCGGGGTACATGTGCCCCTGGGGGTACGCAGAGTTCTTCCAGGAAGGTACATCAACTCATCTAGATATGTGCATAGTTTTACAACAGCTACGTAAAAAGCACTAGAGAAGTCTGTACAAACTAAAATTTCATATAGACAATGACTTGTTTATACTGCTCTATATACTATGCACTGAAATGTAAGTTCAATATTTATATTTCAATTGATTTATTTTATAATTGTATGGTAAAAATGAGAAAGTAAGCAATTTTTCAGTAGTAGCATGGTGGAATATTTTTGTATTCTTATGTCTGATTTTGTAAGCAAGTAGCTTTTAAGTGTGGTGAAACTTGGGGATACGGAAGACAAATCAGACTCCTGAAAGGGGTACAATAGTCTGAAAAGGTTGAGATCCACTATCCTAGAGGCTCCACAGGTAAGGTTCACAGATTCGTAGATTATAAGGGCAGGAGGGACCATTAGATCACTACTCTGACCTCTTGTGTAATGCAGGCAAGGGAATTTCACCCAATTACTCCTATACTGAGCCCTATCTATTTTGCCCATGTGCATATTGTCCTTGCCATCCATGGCCCTGTCTCTGGGGTGCAGATTCTCAATGCCAGAAGGCAAATGAGTGAATGAATGTGAAGCAGCTAATGCTGAGAGCCACCACTTTCTCCTCTTCCCCTATCTTAGATCTGTTCCCTGCCCCACAGTGCTGCAGTGAGAGGCATAGGGAGGGTGAGGAAGCCAGCAACTGTATCATTGAGAGGAGTGCACAAAAGGAAGGATCCTTGGGTATCTGCTCAGCAATCCAAAGAATAGCCCTTGTAGCCAGGAAGAGGATCAGCTATGGAAACTTTCCTTGTAGCTTGCTGACCTTTTTGAGTGACATTTCAGCTAGCATGAGTGACAGGAGCAGGGGCAAACAGGTGACTATCACTCTAGATGCAGGACTCTGGGTACAGCAGGGAAATATTATTGATACTGATGATCCACTCAAGTGTAGAAGAGGACGCACACCACTGCAGTCACACTTACTGATTGTGTTAAGGGTAAAGAGATACTTAAGTGGTGCACGGGGCCTTGTGTAGGTCTTCACTGAGTTAAACTGAGGTAAATTGAGCTCATGCCAAGTGTAAGTCTCACTTCTTTCTTTTACAAATAAAAATGGTATAAGTCTTAGAACAATGAATCAGCTGAAAACTACCTACATTCCCACTATGCTATATCTGTGATGGCAAAACAAGCCTGTTCAGGAGCTGAACAGACAATAAACATGTCTTGTTTGATGCCTACAGCCACTGCATAATGTTGGTGCAGACTTAAACAGGGTCTGGGTTACATCTGACACATGCCTCCAGACACCATATGCTACCTGGCGCAGACATCACATATAAAAGAGAAAGAGCACCTACATAGGGTCTGTTTCATGTGTACGTGCTCTCAACTTCCCTTTTGTGCCTGTGTTCTTGCAAGTTCTTCCCTTAGCCTGTAGGTAGAGCTAGTGGGCAGATACACAGACACACACAGACATACACCCACACTGAATCAAAGTGCTAGAAAATTCCTTTTCTCAGGCACTTCTGAGGCTGAAGGAAGAAAGAATGGTTGAGATGCATTCTTCATTTCCTACCTTGTTCAAAAAGGTTAGTGACCCATAAAATGTTATTTAACAGCATGGGGCTAAGTCAGACTCATGTAGATTGCCATAGTATTGAGGGTCAGTGAAAGAGGAAATGAGATAGTTGCATGTTAATGTACAGTCTGAGTTTGTGAGAGGAAAACTGAACTATTCTGCTGAGGCAGCAATATCTGCTGCTTCATGGTCTCCCTCCCCTTTGCCTCCCAGCTAATGTAAGAGGCAGAGCAGGGCTGGGCTGGGCTGGGGTGGGGCAGGGGACTATTTCTCTCCTGCTTCTTGGAGGAAAGGAGGGACTCCTACATTTGAGCTGAATTAATTGCCCACAGAGATCTAGGACAGCTTCCCTTCTCCTATTAAAATTCATTTTTAAACAAAACATATTATTTTGGACTCTGATTAACTCTCACCTTGTTTAGTTTTTGAGAGAATTTCTTTTTTGCATTTGTTGTGGATGTTAACCCCCATTTCTCTTTACAGCCCTTCTGGGGCACATGCCAGTTTTGTTTTGCTCTCTTACCCAGCAGATGTTTTATACTCTCTTGCCTTTTGGTAATGTCACCATCACCATCAATGTCTAAATATATAGGTCCACCAGGGACACAGTTCAAACTTTCAGCAGCACATATTAGCATTGGGCCCAGTCCAGCAGTTTTTACTAATTCAGGCCCTGATTGTACAATAAGAGCTGCATGGGCAGACTCTGACAGAGCCTCACTGACATCTCTGGGGCTCTGCATGGATGTGAGGGTGGCTCCAACTGCAGGATCGGGCTCTTCAGTGGAAAAACTTGATTCCTCCAAGAGCTGCACAGTTCTGCAAATTAACAGCATGCACATTACATAGCATATGTTATGTGGTGCCTTTCTTATAGATTCTGTCACTTCCATTGTCCTTGTCTGCAAGGTATCAAACTAGCATATCATAACTCTTTGAAAACTGATCAGTTTCAGGAAAGGAAACACATTAGCTAGCAAAGGACTGGTGGGGAGTGTGTCACATCTTATGTGATTGAGATGCTCTTGTTCCTTATGGTCGTTTTATGTTTTAAATATGAGGTGGAGATAAAGGTTTGTGATCATCATTTAAATTAAAGTGTTTCTAATAAGGATTCAATTTAGATTCCAATAAACTATTTCTGTATACATCCTAAATAGAAAATGGTTGTTACAAACATATTAATTGAGGTTTAATTATATAATAGATGTTTATCTGATATGACTGCTAAGCCTCCTTAAAACTGTTTGTAATAATGAAATGACATATTTTGAAAGTGTGGAATTTCATAGCAAACCAACAAAACGTATAAGATGAAGCATTATGTGACAGTAAAAATAACAGTTTATAAAGTACAATGAGATACAAGTTAAACAGACATTTAAGCAAACTAAGACAATTCCACAAAACCTTTAATATAATTATTAATGTTCACATTAGTTCTTCCTCTTATTGATCTCTATATAGACAAATCCACATACAATAACTACAGCAATTACAGTACATGTATCATGAGTAATTATTAGCATTTATCAATTAAATAGTAGTTTGTCATAAAACCATTCCTTAGGTTCAACACCTCTGCAATACAATATGTGTGTATTGCATAGACATTAAACATCATTAAAAAACTTCTGAACAATCATGTTCTGTAAACAGAACACTGAACATGTGAAAGAAGTTTATAATATAATAGCTCAAAACATAAGGGTACTCCCCTTACTACAGGTAAAGGAAGTATTTATTTCATAATAACCATAATATTTATCCTAATATTAACTATTTTCATCTTCAGAGTGCTTGGCAAACATTTATGAGTTGTAACTCTACCCCGTTCATAGGTGGCTGAGGCGTGCTAATCTCATTTTGTAGGTGGAGAAACTGAGGCCAAAGTTTTCAAAAGGTTGGTGAGGCACAAATAGTATAATTATTTCATATTTGTATTGTGATAGTACCCAGGAGCCCAAGTCACGGATCCGGACCCTATTGTGTTAGGTGCTCTACAAAAACAGAACAAAAAGACATTTAGCTGCTGTTGATAAATTGTAGGGCTGTCAAGCAATTAATTTTTTTTCGTGATTAATCATGCAATTAAAAAAATGAATGACAATCTCACTGTTAAACAATAATAGAATACCATTTATTTAAATATTTTTGGATGTTTTCTACATTTTCAAATATATAGATTTCAATTATAACACAGACTACAAAGTGTACAGTGCTCACTTTATATTTATTTTTTATTACAAATATTTGCACTGAAAAAAAACAAAAGAAATTGTATTTTTCAATTCACCTATTACAAGTGCTGTTCTGCAATTTCTTTATCAGGAAAGTTGAATTTACATATGTAGAATAATATACAAAACAATGTAAAATTTTAGAGCCTACAAATCCATTCAGTCCTACTTCTTGTTCAGCCAGTCGCTCAGACAAACAAATTTGGTTATAATTTGCAGGAAATAACGCTTCCCCCTTCTTGTTCACAATGTCACCTGAAAGTGAAAAGAAAAGGAGGACTTGTGGCACCTTAGAGACTAACAAATTTATTTGAGCATAAGCTTTCGTGAGCTACAGCTCACTTTATTGGATGCATTTAGTGGAAAATACAGTGAGGAGATTTATATAGACAGAGAACGTGAAACAATGGGTGTTACCATACACACTGTAACAAGAGTGATCAGGTAAGGTGAGCTATTACCAGCAGGAGAGCTCACCGTACCTGATCACTTGTTACAGTGTGTATGGTAAACACACTGTTAAGGGTTAAGTGTTAACAGTTAACCCTTAAGAGTGTTAAGGGTAAAGAGATACTTAAGTGGTGCACGGGGCCTTGTGTAGGCCTTCACTGAGTTAAACTGAGGTAAATTGAGCTCATGCCAAGTGTAAGTCTCACTTCTTTCTTTTACAAATAAAAATGGTATAAGTCTTAGAACAATGAATCAGCTGAAAACTACCTACATTCCCACTATGCTATATCTGTGATGGCAAAACAAGCCTGTTCAGGAGCTGAACAGACAATAAACATGTCTTGTTTGATGCCTACAGCCACTGCATAATGTTGGTGCAGACTTAAACAGGGTCTGGGTTACATCTGACACATGCCTCCAGACACCATATGCTACCTGGCGCAGACATCACATATAAAAGAGAAAGAGCACCTACATAGGGTCTGTTTCATGTGTACGTGCTCTCAACTTCCCTAACATGGCTGCTACTCTGAAACCTGAAAGTTAGAACAGGCATTCACATGGCACTGTTGTAGCCGGTGTCGCAAGATATTTACATGCCAGAGGCGCTAAATATTCATATGTCCCTTCATGCTTCAGCCACCGAACCACCATTCCAGAGGACATGTGTCCAAGCTGATGATAGGTTCTGCTTGATAATGATCCAAAGCAGAGCTGAACGACGCATATTCATTTTCATCATTTGAGTCAGATGCCACCAGCAGAAGGTTGATTTTCTTTTTTGGTGGTTCGGGTTCTGTAGTTTCCACATCGGAGTGTTGCTCTTCTAAGACTTCTGAAAGTGAGCTCCACACCTCATCCCTCTCAGATTTTGGAAGGTATTTCATATTCTTAAAACTTGGATCAAGTGCCGTAACTATTTTTAGAAATCTCACATTGGTACCTTCTTTGTGTTTTGTCAAATCTGCAGTGACAGTGTTCTTAAAACAAACAACATGTGCTGGGTCATCATCCGAGACTGCTATAACATGAAATATATTGCAGACTGTGGGTAAAACAGAGCAGGAGACATACAATTCTCCCCAAGGAGCTCAGTCACAAATGTAATTAACACATTTTTTTTAATGAGTATCATCAGCATGGAAGCATATCCTCTGGAATAGTGTCTGAAGCATGAAGGGGCATACGAATGTTTAGCATATCTGGCATGCAAATACCTTGCAATGCTGGCTACAAAAGTGCCATGTGAACACCTTTTCTCACTTTTAGGTGACATTGTAAATAAGAAGTAGACAGCAGTATCTCCCGTAAATATAAACAAACTTATTTGTCTTAGCAATTGGCTGAACAAGAAGTAGGACTGAGTGGACTTTAGGCTCTAAAGTTTTACATTGTTTTGTTTTTTGAGTGCAGTAATGTAACAAAGAAATGTACATTTGTAAGTTACACTTTCACAATAAAGAGTTTGCACTATGGTACTTGTATGAGGTGAATTGCAAAATACTATTGTTCTTTGTTTATCATTTTTACAGTGCAAATATTCATATTAAAATAATGTAAAGTGAGCACTGTACACTGTATTCTAAGTTGTAATAGAAATCAATATATTTGAAATTGCAGAAGAAGATCAAACACATCTAATATATTTCAACTGGCATTCTATTGTTCAACAGTGCGATTAATCATGATTCATATTTTTGAGTTAATCGCGTGAGTTAACTGTGATTAATTGACAGCCCTAATAAATTGTATAGACAATTTCTTGACTGCTCTTTGGTTCATTATGAATTGTATTCAAGAGATCAAATACCCAATATCAGTCAGGTTTATTTTTCAAAATCAGTAACAGTATAGTACAGGAAGAAAGTTTTGATACAACAGCAGTTTCTGGGATGCTGTCTCATGCAGTGTTGTTAAATTCCCCTTCCAAAGTAGGTGAGCTCCCAGGGTTCAGGGGTTGGAGCAGGAGCAGATCTTGTCTGGGGGCGGGAGCAGGGCTAGAGACAGCAGAAGCAGGGACAGGAGCGTGTGGTGCTGTGGACTAGGAATGCATTGTTCAGCCAGTCAGCTGGTGCAGTTAATCAGACAGCTTATATCAGGGACAGCTATGGTCATTAAGTTGCCAGGAGACTGGTTGCGGTGCAGACTAGGCCCCAATAGGTTTCTACTTTTTATTTTTGGTACCATAGTGTAGCCTTTTTTTCTTTGTTCTGAACACAGGCATTCCAGGTACCAAGGAGTCTGAAGACACCTCCTATGTTTGCACCAGGGTAGAACACACAAATACTGGTTAGTGAGAGTAACTCCTGATCTGTTGCTATGGTAAAACACCCATATGTCCCGATCCTGACATTTCCTATCTACTTAAGTAAAAGCTTATGTCAGTTAACATAAGGTCTTATGGGATACTTTACATGGGGAGAGGTGTTTTGGGATACTTGACATTGTGGAGAGACTATAATTGTTCAGTCAACAAAGCTTCCCAATACTGATATTAATACTATACCAGATAGATAGATAGATAGATAGGCTAAAACTTCCCATCCAGGCACAGTATAAATTTATGGCAATGGAGAAGTAATTGTGTCCCTTAGCTGTTCATTTTCACACATTTTAATATCTGGCTTTTCTAAAAAGTGTAAACAATAAGTAACTTGGTTTAATTGGGCTGCGTTGAATGCATTCAGCCATAACATTTTGTTTTTTAAAGATTCTTTTGTTGTTTCTGAATAATAACAAATCACTATCTCACTGTGCTGTTATGACATTTGATTAATGTTTGGGAAGTGCTTTGAGACCCTTATATGAAAGGCACTAAAAATCTACAAAGTATTATTATTGTTGTTATTAATTATTATTATTATTTATTATCCTTTTTCTGAATTCCTCCAATTTGCAGGTGGCTCATAACATTTTAGGGGAAGGTTTCAGAGTAGGAGCCATGTTAGTCTGTATTCACGAAAAGAAAAGGAGTACCTGTGGCACGTTAGAGACCAACAAATTTATTTGAGCATAAGGTTTTGTGAGCTACAGCTCACTTCATCGGATGCATTCAGTGAAAAATACAGTGGGGAGATTTATATACATAGAGAACATGAAACAATGGGTGTTACAATACACACTGTAACAAGAGAGTGATCACTTAAGGTGAGTTATTACCAGCAAGGGGGGGTGGGGCAGGAAGGAAACTTCCTTCCTTTGTAGTGATAATCAAGGAGAGCGGGGAGGGGGGCAGGGGGAAATAGTTTTACTTTGTGTAATGACCCATCCACTCCCAGTCTCTATTCAAGCCTAAGTTAATTGTATCCAGCCACCTACTACAGGACAGGCCCAACAAAGAAAATAACAGAACGCCACTAGCCATCACCTTCAGCCCCCGACTAAAACCTCTCCAACGCATCATCAAGGATCTACAAACTATCCTGAAGGACGACCCATCACTCTCACAGATCTTGGGAGACAGGCCAGTCCTTGCTTACAGACAGCCACCCAACCTGAAGCAAATACTCACCAGCAACCACATACCACACAACAGAACCACTAACCCAGGAACCTATCCTTGCAACAAAGCCCATTGCCAACTGTGTTCACATATCTATTCCGGGGACATCATCACAGGGCCCAATCATATCAGCCACAATATCAGAGGCTCGTTCACCTGCATATCTACCAATGTGATATATGCCATCATGTGCCAGCAATGCCCCTCTGCCATGTACAATGGTCAAACTGGACAGTCTCCGCATAAAAGAATAAATGGACACAAATCAGACGTCAAGAATTATAACATTCAAAAACCAGTTGGAGAACACTTCAATCTCTCTGGTCTCTCGATTACAGACCGAAAAGTGGCAATACTTCAACAAAAAAACTTCAAAACCAGACTCCAGCGAGAGACTGCTGAATTGGAATTAATTTGCAAACTGGATACAATTAACTTAGTCTTGAATAGAGACTGGGAGTGGATGGGTCATTACACAAAGTAAAACTATTCCCCCCCACTGTTCCTCAGACCTTCTTGTCAATTGCTGGAAATGGCCCACCTTGATTACAAAAGGTTCTTCTTCCCCTCCCCTCCCCCGCTCTCCTGCTGGTAATAGAGAGTGATCATCTTAAGTGATCGCTCTCCTTACAGTGTGTATGGTAACACCCATTGTTTCATGTTCTCTGTGTATATAAATCTCCCCACTTTATTTTCCACTACATGCATCCGATGAAGTGAGCTGTAGCTCACGAAAGCTTATGCTCAAATAAATTTGTTAGTCTCTAAGGTGTCAAAAGTCCTCCTTTTCATTTTAGGGAAAGGCTGTCAGTGTAATCCCACAGACTCCTTTAGAGAAAATATTTTGGATGTTTATTGTTAATTTCCATTTTATGTTTTTAGATTTTTCCTGGGGTCTAGTCTCTTTCATTTGGCTGAGTAATGTGCAGGACAGAAGTATATGTTTGATATGATGAAAATGGGGCTGCAACTGATACTGTTACTTCTAATCTTTGCACCTTGCTGATAGACTGCATTTATGGTATGGACTTTAAAGTGAAGTGAAACAAGAAAGATAAAATGAGAGGGGGGAAAATATAGACTATGCCAACCAACTCTCAAAGGTTTAGTACATGCCACATGCTTTTACTAAGGAATTCCCCAGTTGTACAAGAAGATCTTAATTTCTTATTTCCTTCTAGTTTGTGTGCTTTACCTCTTCTAGTGCTGGCATGCAGAGAGATGAGTCATTTTTGCACTTATGTGGTAGAATCCACATGAAATTTATAAAAGTCAGTGCATGGCCATGAAGAAAGAGAAGTGTGGTAGTAGTAAATGAATGTAATCTTTCTGTAAGTGTGAGTGTTTGTGTGTGCACACACACATGTGTATATAGATATACACAAAACATACAACATGAAAGATAGTTTCATCTGAATATATTTCTAAGGGAACAGTTCCTGTTCTTTGTATAGTATAGAATCTTTGTATTTGGAAAGGTCTTCAGTTGCCCTTCTCACTTCTCAGTGCTTTGGATGAAAAGATATCAGGACTTTTGCAGCTATTTAAAAGTGCAAATAGCACACCAAATCTTTCTGATGTCCATGTCATGGTACTGAATAGTATCCTGAATACAAACAAACAAGCAGCTATGCTTATAAAAGAAAAGTATAACATATCCCCTCCTCCCGCTTTATGCCTCTTACATTTTAAGACTAGCAGACAGCGACAGAGATTTAACACACAAAATGTGTCTATTGGTTAAAGCAAATCACAGGATGGGTGCAACCCAAAGTGACGGAAACCTTTACAGTCAAACAGTAGTTAGAGAAGGGAAAGACCAAATAGAAAGTAACCTGTTTTCCTCTGTGCTCCATAGTGTTGCATAGGGACACAATACGGTCAAAAATAAAAGATTTAGGGGGGGAAATATCTTTACATATGTTTAAAAACAACATCTTAAATTATAATGAAAAGTAAACACATTTCCAACACTTGCATTTACTTTTCACTATTTTTGCTGATTGTGTTTTGCTTTTTCTTTCATTTTACACAATGAAAACACACAAGTCAGGTTTAGTTTTATTTTTGTTATATTATTGCCCCTTTCCCTCCCCCCTTTGTCTACTCTTTAAATTTGTGCTGAGGAATCTAAACGTTCATTAAGAAAACACTGTTTCTAGCACAGATGGTTCTGTATGTAAAGGAGAACAGTGTTGTATTCTTGTGTCTGCCAATTGTCTGGAATAGTAGCTCTGAAAATTGTCACATTTCCTGCAGTTCACTGTTAACTCGGAGACACGAGGCTGACAATTTTAGGGTGACTGGGAATTTTGCCCATTTACCTCAATGGGACCAGATTTTCACCCTTAATGCCATCTTTGGACAGGTCACAGAGCACAGGATAGCATTTTGGTATAATCTAGGATGTTAATTTAAATTGCTGTAGTTATACCATATAATCTCTTGTATAGGCATTCTTAGGTCTTCTCTACATAGGAATGTTTTCCAAGCTACATCAATGTAGCTATACAGGTATAATTATACTGTTATAACCCCATGGGGGGCATGGATCAGCATTCATGTCACACTCTCCCTTAGTACCTGGCCCGGGCTAGGGAAGCTAATGATCCAACCGGTGGACCAAAGTTGGGGATGAATCCTGGTCACATGCCACCTGAGGCATGTTGCGCATACACTAAGAAGAGGACCCCATGTGCGCTTTCTTATGCAATTTAGCTTATGTTATTTCAGCAGCTGCTGAAGCAGTTCAAGTCGGTACCAGGACCCATGCAGCATTCCCCCTACCGTTGTGAGCTTTGGAAAGAAACTGCAGGGAGGAGTTAGGATTAAAGCCTGCAGAGCAGAAGCAGTTGAAGCTAGTGTCAGAGTTCAGGGCAACTGCAGAAAGGCACCCATGCTAGGCTTCCAGATTCTCAGCCATCACATCTCTCTTCCTCCTGATCAGGGTATTTCCAGAGTGCACAGTTCTTTGCCTTCACTGTGTTATTCCCCAGCAAGCCAGACTGCCTAGACAGGCCTGCATCTGCATTTTGCTTACTCTTCAGAAACTATAAACAGTGTAACTGCCACAGGCAAAAGTTACCACATAGTTCTTTCTAAGCAAGTCCTTTTATTTTAAGGTGATAGCATTACAGAAAGCACATACTAAAAATAATAAAAGAACTTACACTCATGTTAATAAGCTTTCCAGAGAAAAGTGAACAGACGTTCAAACCCCAGCAAGGGATTTTCTGTAGTTACAAGTTCATAACCACTCTGGCTCAGAACAAGGATACCCATGAATCTGTGAATCACATTTTTTTCCCCAGCCTGTACCTCTGATACTGTTCTCATGTAACTGGTGATCAACACACAAAAGCTTCCTGAGGCTTACGTTAGTCAGGTCTCCTCCTCAGAGACGTTACATACAGTTCCACAAAAATACCTACCCATTTGCACTTTTAATACAATGAATTTGTTAACTTAATTCAATATGGTTTGTCCAGGATATTGCAGGAAACTGCCATATCTGTCACAGTAGGGACCAAGGGACGTTGAGGATGTCATCAGATTGTTTTCTGCCATTTTCACTCTGAATACTCTTTGCTCTGTTCACCCTCGTAATGACTGTCTCGTCTATTAAACACCTGAGGCCTCCATCTCACAGACTCTAACCCACCCACACCTTCTCCCTTCCTGTTTTTCTCTCTCTAGCGAGCCCCATCTTAACATAAACCCTTTGAAAGGGTTTACATAAGAAAACAAAAGAAAAAAATCTGCAGAATTAACATGATGTTTTCAGCCATCACTTTGATCCTTCTGCTTGTATGTTATATCTTTCCCCCTTACCCTTTATTTGTCTTGTCTCTTCTGTAAACTCTTTGGGCCAATGACTGACTTTTATTCTGTTTGTCCAACAATGCCTAGTACTGTGGGGCCCTGTTTCCGCTTGGGGCATTATGGTAATAGGCGTTGATGATAATAAACAAGCCCTTTAACTATTTCACTGCTGTTTATTTTAGCAAAATACGAGCTTACCTTGGGACTGCTGTGCACTTATTCCCAGAAGTAAAATCCCAGAAACTCCAGCTCTCACCTCCACAGAGGCCAAGCTTCAACTTCCTCCTTACTTCCAACTTCAACTTTACAATGAAGTTATGTGCTCTCAATGCAAAGATCTGTGATATATGAAAATGCAGGGGCAGGGTAAATTAAACTGAATTTCACATCAAGATAACAAAATGGGGGCTACCGTATTGTTTTTATTGTTTTCATATTACATTTGTTAAAACTCTCTCCTTTTTTTTTTTACTATTTAAATTGAGCTGCTGTAGAATTTCCAGTCTGCTGCATAAACATATAGCTGACTTGAGGTACCTTGCCAGAGAATATAGGGCCAAGTTGTCATGGCGTATAAGTCTCACTAATAGGTAGTTACACTTTCAGGGTCTCATGTACTAGAATAATGATGCAATGATTAGGTTGCATATACCAGGGGAAATGCCCATTAGTTAAGGGCGGGGGGGAAGCAAAAACAATAACTTGATTCCTTAAAAACCAATTATACCAAAAAGGAGTGCAGACATCTCAATGTAAAGTCACTGAGTTATTCTGTACAAAATAAAATAATAATACTAATAATATCACTTTAGGGAATGCCTGCTTGAACTAAATGACACAATGTGTTGATGTATCTTTGTTACGGTGATATATACATATATATGTGCTCCTGTTACAAGTAGCAGTGATCTGTAATTTCATGTAGTGTAACTACCCCCCCTAAAAATTCTTTTAAAAAACCATGAAAACATTTGTTTTGATAGTAGCTTATTTTACATAGCCTACATGATGAGTCAAATTTGACCTGACAGTGTCCTTGTAAGGCCCTTTTAAAGTACTGAAATATAAATTGTTGTGTTTCTTATAGGCAAGTGAAAATATAATTTTAATGTTTCATTTTTGTTTTAATCTTAGTCTCTTGATAGAGGAACTGTGAACTCTCTACCTTATTTGACAGACCACTGCACAGAGATGCAAAGTATATTAATTCTTGGCACCAATATTTTGTCTCTAAGGAACATCAGGACACCTTCTGTCCTGTAATTAAACTGAATCTGTTCCCAGATCTGTGTATCCTAGATGATGCCATCTTTTGACTGACAGTCCTCTGATGATGTATTGGTATCATGCATCATCAAAGTAAGGTGCTGTAGTGATGCATTACTGAAAGGATCTAGGAGCAGATTCAGTTTATTCCTGACATAAAAGGCAGAGGACAATGCTTATCCCCAGGGTCATATAGCAGTGCTGATCCTGTAGGTCGTTTAGCACTGCTGTCAACAGAACATTGAACATGTCAAATAAGTTTATAATATAATTGCTCAAAACAGAAGGGTACTCCCTTACTACAGGTAGAGGGGGTATTTGATGATCTACCACAAATGGGCCAGGCAATTCAAACTGTTTCACACCACGAATACTCAGAAAATCTCCATTAAAATATATGGGGCCATTTATTATACTGAGAATAGAAGAGAGGGTCTTCAGAACTTTGGTAAGAACAAAGTGCTTTGGGGGAAGTAAGGAGAACAAGCCCATCCTCAGAACCAAACTGAGCCTGAATTTTCTTCTTGGTTTGGAAATTTCCCCTTTTCTGGTTTTTGTTTCCATTTCTAACCCTCCAGTAGGTCTCAGAGCCATTTCTCCTTCCACTGTAACCCTCCAACAACTCATTGTTTTTACCTTTCTTTTGTCTTTTTTGAAATAACAATATTAATCCCAGTTATGCACTCCATACAACATAAGGTACAAATTAAAGCCTCCATTCAGGAAAGCATCCCTATTCAAGATAACCCTTAAGCACAATTAACTTTAAGTGTGTGCTTAAGTCAATGACATGTAATAAGACAATGCTTTAATGCTTTCCTTAATGCTTTCCTGAATCAGGTCCAAAGGCTAGTCCCTGCCTATCACATTCAAACAAAGCCTTACTTAAATTGGTTTGTTGGCCTGAAATACCATACAAAAATATGAATGTTAAATGCTTTTAAAATTGTAAAACTAAAAACTATCATATCAGATGATTAAAGATGCCAAAGCAGCTCTCTCAAGAATCTAAAGCTGGTCCAAATTCAAACACAGATGTTTATAATCTACTTGAACGCAATCTGTTTTTTCTTTCGGATACTTTTCCTTCCTTTCCCTTTGTATGTGTATTCTCTTTGTGCCACATTTCCACAATTGTGCCACATTTCCATCTCAGAAGTGAATGCCTTTCACTGGAGTACAGAGATCTTTGTATACGCTGGGCTATATTTAACTTTGTCATAAGTAAGCACATTCCTGTTTATTGGAATCGTGTTGGGTTCACTTATGCCAGCAATGACTTTGACCCACTATCTATAAACCACTTTGGGATCCTGGAGTCTCAGTAAAGTTGTTGTATAAATATTCCTTGATAAGAGATGGAGAGTTAAGATGGCTGAGAGTACATATCAGTGATTTAGGGGAAAATACAGTGACTGGATTACTATTTATTATTTGTATTGTGGTAGCCTCTAGGAGCCTCAGTTGTGAGAATTATCCTCCAAAAACTATTATAAATCCAGGCAATTCCCAGAGTTCAGGTTAAACATGTGTAACCTGTCTGCCAGGTGGAGCCAGCAGCAACCAGGGCCGGGTTCAATGTCTAGGGGTTCCTTTCCACTGACACAACACAGAACTGGCTCGAGCCTCCACCCAGTAATCTGGAAAAATGACACACTACCCCCGGCTGCCTCTGAGAGGCAATACTTCCCCACTCACAAGCACAGAGTCCGAGTGTAGAAAAGAAACTTTTAATGAAAGGAGGGAAGTCACCCGACATTAATTAGGGAAAATGCCACCAGTGGGATTCATAATCATAAACCCATGAGCAGGACACCCACCCCAGAGTGCATGGGGCAGTACCTTCCGTCTCATGTTCTTGAGTTCCACAACCAAAAGTTATTTTTCTGTGCCCTTGACTGTTCCCTTACCATACCCCTCTTACAGTGGTTGTCCTTGGTCAGAGAGGACCCAGGGTTCAGAGGTGCATCTGTGTGAGTTCACCTCCCTCCTGGGGAAGAAGGCACCTTGCTTGCTCCTCTATCTGACCACTTGCTTTGGCTGGTTGCCCTGCCAGTCACTTCTCTTCGCTGCCTGCCCCTCCAGTCACTGCTTCTCTCTGCTGGCCATCCCGCCAGCCTCTGCTCCTCTCCGCTGACTGTCCCTCCAGCCATGGTTCCTCGTTGCCTTGCCAGCCGCTTGTTCTGCTCACTGCCTTGTCAGCCACTTGTTTAACAGCCGACTGTCAGTCACCTTCCGTTGCCACCTGCCTCTCTGTTGTGACTTCTGCACATGAGTCTCCTTGTAATTTTCAGCTCTTTGCAGGCTGGGCATAAACACTGCCCTATCTCAAGTGATTTCAGTTCTCTGTGATTTTTAGCAGGCTGTGCAGAAACACAGTCCCACCATAACTGATTTCAGCTCTGATTGAGCATTTCAAATAACAAAGAGGCTCCGAATGAAGCCTATTGACCTCATTCTTTGAACAGTGGGGAGGAACAGGTTAAACCAGTCTGGGGAGGACCTCCTGGCTGGGACACCTGTCCCCACCTCTCTTATTTTCACAGGACTCTGGCATTCAAGCCCCTGGCTTAACGAGGTCCTTTCCGCTGAGGGTGACCCCCTTATTTGGGACAGGTTAAGCACAGTTCTCCTCCCCTTTATTCATACAATAATGACAAAAATGGTAACAACATTTCACTAGCCCTGCATTCAGTACTAAAGTGATTTGTAACCCAACACCAGCCAAAATTGATTACTTTGAGCAACACATTGCTCTATCTGCTGGATATCTAAGCAGAGCAGGACCAAACATGTGACATGAACACGCCTAAAGTCTCCCCTCCTCCCAGCTAGCTGTCAGGGAAGAATTCATTCAGATCCTGCTTACACATAAGATAAATTCAAACATGCTATAGTTTGGAATACACTGTTAAGGCACCCAAATCACCTTAACTCTGCCCTACAGAGACACTATTCAATAACTGTATGACTAGGATTTGGGTATTTTAGTGTTTGTGGTTACAGTTTAGATAAAGCTCATTTTTAAAGAGGCATTTGATTTGATTTCATTTTTGCCCCTCTCTCCTGGTGTCACTACAGGGCAAAGTTAGGTTTATTTGTGTGACAGATATGGCAACTTCCTGGAAAAAAACTTTACTGAATTAAGTTCAGCCTTATTTAATTAATTTTCAGGAGTTCATTGTACTAAGCATGCAAATGTGTATGTATTATTGTGGGATTGTATGTAATATTTCTGGGGAGGAGACATAGTTAATGTAAGCCCTGGGGAGTATTATGAGATTCCAAGGACTCTTTGAAACAAAGTTATGAGAGGTTCCTAGAAATACGTGGGAGGAGGGGAAGGCAACTCCTCAGCTCTGGGACCAACCTTTTTAAGCAGCACTCTGAGTGGAAACTCATTGTCTGTTGATCACCTGTAACATGAAGACAAGATCAGAGGCCCAATCTAGTTAAAAAGAGTGATTTCACAGTTTCATGTCTGTGCTTGTTCTGAGCTGAGGCTGTAATGAATTTATGACCACAGAAAAAGCCCGAACCTTAGTTGGGTTTGAAGAACTGATAATTTGCCAGAGATGGGGGGTAAGGTTAATATCATGTGTGCAAGTTATTTTACTGTTTTTAATGTTTTATCTGTAGTGCTTTTACCATAAGAATAAATGTGCTTTCTTAGAAAGAACTGGGTGGTGACTTAACTGTGGGCAGTTACTTTGTTTACAGCATCTGAGATAGGAAGGGAAAGCATGCCTGCTAAAGCAATCTATATTGCTGGGGATTTTACAGCATAAGCAGGAAACTGTATGGATTGCGTTACTCCAGTCAAATTTTACAGCATAAGCAGGAAGCTGTATGGATTGGGTTACTCCAGTCAAGAGGGAAAGAGACACACATCTCTGTCCAAGAGGGGTGACAACTGGGCAGCATGAAGAGTAAGAGGTCCTTTGCTGGACCACGAGAGGGAAGTACAGATTCAGTTGCCTTGAAATGTGACATTTAAAGTGCCAAACTGTGCATTTCTGTAACCTAAAATGTAAAGATTTCTTTCTTCTGGCATTATTCAACAGCGCTTGCTGACGGTGAAACTTACATTTATGAAGACTAATGAGAAAAATATACCATTAATCTCTCTCTTTCTCTCTGTATCTATCTATCTATCTATATTCAAATGTAACCCATGCATAATATTTCAATTAGTTTTAACTATAAAATCCTGTTCTTAAAATAACTCAAGACAAACAAATGACGTGAAACCAGATATGACGTTTCTTAAAGGACTTTTAAAAAATAATAATGTTGAGTCATTCATTCATTAACCAACTTACTTGTAAATTCTCAGAAAAAAACACTTTTGTACTCAAATGATAAAAGCTGTAATTTTGGCCAGGACATACTGTGTCTATCAGAAGTAAGAAACTGGTTGAATCCCACCACTAATGGTGAAACTCCATTCAACCTTAAGATTCTAAAAGCTTAAAGAAAGAGACATTAAGAAAGAGGAAACCTTCAAAAAACAGATTCTGACCATAAGAACATAATTTTTCTGAGCACACTACTTTTTTAGGTTTCTCCTGTAAACTATATCTTTATAGTTTACAGACCAATTACAGGTGTATATAGTCTTCAAGCAAATAGGGAATTTCAACGCAGTATATGTTTGCAAAGGCAATTCCTCACTGACGGAAAACTCATTACTGCCAAACAATCCCATTTAAAGATCTCTGAGGAGGTAAGCTATCCACAAACAACACCTAGGTAATAGCTAGCTATTTATCTGTTATACTGGAAACATGCTTCACCTCCTCCCCTCTCCTCCCTCCTCCCCCATTCACTTTCTGGTTGAGCTTCATAGTTAGGTTAATTAGGAGTAGACATGCTGCAAATTAAAATCTGACATCTAAAGCTATTTTGAACTTTCAAATTCCCATGGACCAAGTAAGTTTGTTTATACAAACTCTCACGCTTTTCATTATTCTAACATCCTTTCAAAAAGGTTAAGATTTTCCAGTTGGAAATACAGTATGCATGTATAATGGTTTAATTATTTTATTTTATAATAGTATATAGCATATAATAGAACTTGATCATTTTCCTGTATTTTAATTGTGATGATTTTAAGTTGTTCTTAGTTCATTGCAATTAGTTTCTTCTATTCTGTGACCTTTAAGTTCAACCTAGATGAGGGGTTTATGTTGTGAATAAATATGAGGGGGAAAAACTGATTATCAGGCTTTTGAAAAAATTGGAATTAAAATTAAGCAGTTTTAAGAGATACAAGATACATTACTACCATTTTAATAGGTCAAATGTTTCAATTGTTTAATCAATAAAACTGCTTCCTTCACATATCTGGAAGGTTTTTTCCTCGGTGTATGAAAAATAGAGCGAATCAAAGCCCAGAACACCTCAACTAATGTTATCCATAATTTTAGGTCCTGAGCCCTTAAACTCCTACTCACATGAGTTGTCCCATTGAATTTAGCGTGGATTATCCCTTTGATTATCAGTTTAGGAGGGATTACTCATGTGAGTAAGGATTTGCAGTTTCAAACGCATGGGCTTTTAATCTTATTTTTAATATATTTGACAGGGAAAAAAGGAGCAGTATGAAGTGTAATAAAAACAGTAAGAAAAAAGTAAACCCTCCTCTAGTAGGTTATGTATTTACTAAGAGACCCAGACAAGTTCAGAAATTATAGACTTTGAATGTATCTTCTGCAACTGATCTATTGGAAGATAATAATGATTTAATTAACCTAAGTGGTCGTTTTCATAGATGTAACTAAAGATTATTATTAGTTATCATATATGGATACATAAGCATTTAAATATCACCTTGATTCTTGATGCTCAGTGCTCTTGAAAATGAGCACTTAACTTCACAAACCCCTATTCACAAGGGAACACCCATTTTTGTAGTAATCTCTGATCTAATTTTATATGATAATTAGATCCCATGTCATAGAGGCCTCAGTTATACCAAAACAGACTGCTAATCATTATTTTATTTGTGCACCACACTATAATTGTGCATGGAAAATACTCTTATTTCTTTAGATTTACACATACACACACACACACACACAATGAAAAAGGACATTTATCCATATGCTGTAGTCAGCCCTGACATCATTTAAAGTCAAAAGCGATACCCACATATAACTAAAGTGCACCAATACCATTCAATAAAACTGATTACCAGCAAACCAGGCATATATGAAAATTTACCTCCCCACTCCCCACAACAATTCTCCACCCTTACACCCTGTAATTTTCTTCTGCCTAAATAAATAAGAGCTTATGGAAGTTATGATGGTCTGTTAAATAAACTGAAAAGCATTAAGCAGGCACACACATAGGTAACAACAGAAAAGAAATCTACCAGAAAATTTATTATTTACAAATTCAATGAATTAAAAGAAGAACCTTTTAATCCTTGCCTAAGTCAACTGACAGAAGATTCATGTGGTTTTGATGTGGTATTCAGGAGGAGCTATATGGTGACCAACAATAAGAGCTTTCTTGATTTCTAAAAATTATATTCCAGGTAACCCAGTGATCAGAATAGAGCTGGTTTCCACCAGATCTGCATAGACCACAGGAAAGCTTATCACTCTGTCTCTTTCTTTATGGGGTGCCTCTTGCAAGTAAGATAAAGCTAATCAAAGCCTAGAGCAGTTGTGCCAGGATAGAGTGCAATAGGCATACAGAAGCCACTAGGTGGCCTTGTCTATGTAAGCAGGAATGATTTGATGTACTCCTTTATATTGTAATTGAAATAGAATGCACAGATACTGCCTGCTGAAAAGAGAAAGTTCACTCTAATGAATGAATGAAAGATTGTGTAGTCTTAAATGTTTGTCTAATATGTATAATTATTCCATAAAGGATTTTGGACTTTTTTTCTCTGTTCTTGTCATTTAAAATGAAAGTGTTTCAGTATCAAAAATAAATCCTTGTATTTGTTCCCAAGGCTTAAACAAATCTCATGTACCTACACTACAATGTCCATTTTCCCAGTGGCTTGAATGACCATACAGTTCTAACGGACTTTCATATCCCAACTGTAAAAAATTGTATCAATGAACTTTGAGTTCTCATTGCAAGTGTGTTTCTATTGCAGATAAATAGATTCAAATTTCTAAATAGTGACACACTAGGAACCTTTGAAAGGTCTCAGCTGCTATACAGGATTCCTGGATTTGAATCACTACATATTTTACGGAAACACATATCTCGATGTCCTTGACAATGATGACAGCTGGTTACAACAGTATATGCAGCCAACTTCAATTGTAAATGTGAATAAATATGGATCTTTCTGACATTAACTCTCCTTTTTAACAGTTTTACTATATAGTGACTAAAGAAAACATATCTATTCTTCCAGTCTGGATTTCCACTAAAAATACCTCTCTTCTGTCAACTTGGATCACCACCATATTTTCTTTACCCTCGAAAAGGAAATATACAGTGTGGACGTCAGCAATTCTCCCAAAGCTCTTCTGGTAAATCTTGAAGATGATCAGTAATGAATCTTCCAAGAGTACTAAAATTGTTTAAAAATCATATTTTAAATCCATATTTGTAATACTTGTAAACAGAAGTGACTATCTGAATCTCTGGGCCGTTGAAGATTTCATATAATTTTACATGGCATATTGCATCGATCCATATTAATTGTAGGTCAGCCTCTGGGTCTGTTTAAATATTCATTACAAAGAAATTTTAGGGAGGCTTATGTCACTTCACATTACCTTCTACTCTTTCTCAGATTCATGGTGCTTTATTGACTTTTGCATTGCATTGAAAGTGGTCAACATGGATTCACAAGATGGCCTCTGTCCTATCCCTATAGGACTATACACTAGATCTGAATGGTGTATTTGTAATGCAGGCAGGGAGAAAAAAAATCATATTTTAGGCCTCCTTTTGTTAACACATGGCAAGATCTGAGTCTAAACCTGCTGATCCTGTTTGAAATGTGTGAGGGATTACTTATACACAAGTTTCAACTGGGCACTGGCTTCTCGCTTCTGCTTTGTCACCTGCTCTCCACTTCCCCATTTCCCTGCCTTTCCTTGGCAGCACATTTCCTGGAATTCTACACATTTTATGCCATGGAGTAAGAATCTGCACAAGTTGCTGTAGACTTTACCATAACTTACTTTGATTTGCCTGACCATTATTGTGGAGGTAAAATATGATGGAGCATGGGCAGCATCCCCCTGCTTGGCCTCCTCTCCATCCATGAAGCCCTGGTAGAGGAGCTTCTGCAGAGATCAGAGGTAAGGGATACATGCTTCCACACAATTTCTTCTCCAGATCTGACAGTACCCAACCACATTTGTGTGTTTTATTCCCATTCTCTTATGGAAGGGAGCATGGGGCCATTTTGACTTAATTCAAACTTGTATTTTCTTCAAAACATTTTTTTTTGCAGTGATGAGGCTATATGTGTTTGAGACCAGTTGGGTACCAGTGACAGGGACTTTCTGTCCACCTCAGCTCTACATCTAACTTCTATTAAGCTTGATTTCTTTCCCCTGATCTGCTTAGCTCCCACTGAAGCCAGTCATCCCAACAATGCCCATAAATTCAAAACAAATAAAAATGATAGTGCTGACATGGAAAATATAAATAAATGTAATATATAATGTTTATGACTTATTTGTAATGAGCTATTTTGAGCTATTAATGATTTTGTTAACTATAATATGCTCTGGTCTGATTTGCCACTTCTTCACTCCTTTTTACACAGGAGTAGTGGTTTGTTCATGTTCTGAAACTAGCTTATGTATCTTTCTCAGGATGAGGCTAAGTTTATTTCCATATTTTTGAATAGATATTAATCCTTGTTGGCTCTTGATAATTCCTTAAAGAACTGCCCAACTTTAAAGCTTTTTTTTTTTTTTTTGTCTTCTGGCAAGGTAAGCAATACTTTGCAATCAGCTTAGCATTAAGTATGTTTTCTGCTGAAATAATTGATGTATATCAACTTTATACATAAAACATTACAAAAGCCCAACAGCTATACTCTGCAGTTAGGAGATTAAAAATAAAAAATAAATGAAAAATAAGTTGGTTGACAAAAATGACCTAGTTATCTGACTAGTTTGCATCACTGTATTTTTGACAGCTAAGACTGAAAAAAAAAAAATAATAATACCCATTCTTACTGATGAAAAATATGTTCAAGAAAGAGTTTGGATAATGTTGTATCTTAAAAGTTTGATTTATAAGCCTCTAAAATATAGTTTTATCACTCAAATAACTGCATCTAACCCAATTGCAGTACATAACATCTTCAAAATACATTATGATAAAAACCTAACGCTTATATGATAAATCTAGGTATGAGCTGAAGAGATCTGAAAAAAAAGTCAGTTATGTACCAATTAAGTACCTAAAAGAAAATGTGTGGAGTGGGAAGGAGAGAGAGTTTCTCTACGCATGTGGAGTAGTACTCTTCTTCACAAGTTGTCATATATCAAAATCTGTAATACAATTCACAGAGTAAGGTGCTGAGTGGCAGAAAGAGGCCCATAACTAACAAATATAATGCAAGGTCCTCAGCTGGTGTAAATCAGCATAGCTCTGTTGACTTCCTGATTTATACCAGCTGATGATCTGGACTATAAAATCCCTTTTGCTTCTGCTAGAAGTAATGAAAATATATAGCAGAAGTATACCTAAATTAAGCACAGTTGTAACTTACGGTACAAAAGTAGCGCTGAAAACTTCCATTTTGAACCTTTAAATGCAGCTCTCTAGTGCTGCTGAGAGCATCTGGCATATCATGCAGCCGCTTTAGAGAGGTGCATGTAAGAACTGGTGTTCTAGGGGAAAGTGTTCCAAGACAATATTCACACCTTCTAATAGCAGTAGATGGGGCTGTAACAAGTGTTCCCTACATGTTTATCTTGAAACTAATGTACAGCCATGTGATCAGCTCACCATCCATAAGAAATCTTAAGTATTAGGCACAGAATTCTCTGAAGTTTCTGTAGTTGGGATTCAGGGGCAACGCACCTATGGGATATCAAACTGTGCAACATATGTCACTGGCTCAGCCATGAATTAATGATTCTTTACTTTCCTAGTTCCTAAATGTTGCCCCTACAGAAACACCAAACAGAAAAAGAAACGCATAATGTGCAGGTAAGCTGTTCTGGCAGTTTGTTTGCACACACACACATACACACAAACAGTGTGTGAGCCTTCAGTCTGGAGGTGTGCAAAACATTTTCCCTCATTTAGAGCCCAGTCTTGGGAGGTACTGAACACTCTTAATTCTAATTGACTTTATTGGAAATGGAGAGGGTGTTCAACATATTGTAAGACTTGGCCTTCAGTACCACATTTCAAAAAGGTATTTAGGTGCCTATTGAAGCAAAAAGGCACCTACTGGGATTTTCAAAATCTGCTAGGTGTCTATCTCCTATTGATGTCAAAGGAAGGTAAGTACTTAGATGCTCTTGAAAATATCACTACATGCCTACCTCCTTCATTAGGCATCTACATACCTTTAAAAATCCGTCCCTTAAAGCCTCTGAATACTTGACTCTAAAGCACAGCTGGTCTTACTACCTTTCAAATACAGTGGTTACCAGACTCTGATTCAGTAACACTAGAATTATGAAGTCTGGAATTCACAACCCCGCTAATCCAATGTAAGCCAATTGCAGGTCTAGAGAATAAGAAAAGACTCAGACCCAGATTCTACACCAGGAGGATTAAGGGATCTATAACATCTCTCTCTCTCTCTCTCTCTCTCTCACACACACACACACACACACACAATCTGAGCAAAATTCGTCATTTTATTTTGCAGTATCTCCAAAAGGTTCACCCATCCTCCCCTAAGCCTTAGGCCAGCGGTGCACAATACCTAACTACATATTCATGTTGGACAGGAAGTGTTTACGTTTGGGGGAGGAGGAATAGCAAAAAATATGTTTTGAAAGCCTGCCTAAAAAGGCTATTAGCCCTCTTTCTCCAAATGTTTTTGCCACCTGGTGTTTGTACCAGAATGCTTTGAAAAGGTGTGGGATTTCCTGCTGACTTCACTGAGAGCAGGTTTAGACTCTAAATCATGATTGTCCTGCTCATCCTTTGTTTCTGGGATCTTTGAATACTCTGGTACCATTTTTTTTTCTTCCCCCTGTTGGGGACATCCAGGACACATGAGGAATAATCTTATGTAGGTTGTGACAGCTGATACTAGAGCCCAGTGCTTTAGAACAGCTGTGGGAGTACAATACCAGAAATTGAAGGAAGCCCAACATTTTGCAGCTGAAGTTAATTTTTTACTTTGATAATCGATATGCTTTGGTTTACCATTTTGTGGCATAGGTCACAATAAGAAGATATAAACCACATCCTCTAGTGGTTGGCAGCAAACAGTCGTTGTGTGCTCATCACAGACACGAAGTCCACTAATTAGCCGTATGAGATGAGATGAGCTGTGACCTCTTCATTTCTCTTAACCTATATTTTGTAAGAGCTTTTTTTTATTATTGTGACTGTTGAGTCATGAAATTCTATTGTACATAATTCCTAGCAGAAAAAAAAGAAAACACAAAGGGGGGAGGCAAGGGATAAGAGACTACGCAAGTGCAAGTTTCATCCTCCTCCGCTCTCTTTTTTTCTTCTTCTGCATTAATTGATATTAACCCCTGGGGAGAGGGGTGTTAAGATCTGTCAATCCACCATGCTGCTAGATAACTAATTAATACTAATAGATGGAGCTGTGAACTCATCAGAATAAAGCTGTTAATATTAAAACATCAGAGGCTATCACTATCCTGAAGGAGCAACAAAACACAATTATTGCCAGTGGGAAAGCAAGGGCTGATCTTCTGTTATTGCTTTCTAATTCCTAAGGAAGAGGGCAGCATTGAAGTTCATGTGCCAAAATGTACTCCACTGCTCATTAAAAAAACACTGTTGGATCCTGTCTTCCAACTGCTTGGGATCATCTCTGACAATGTTTTACTATGGAAAAGTTGTAAGAATAGTTCTTTGTAAGATAAACTTATTGTTCCAGCTAACAGCTTTGAGGTCTCTGGGGAAAAGAATGTCAGTGCTTCTCTACAGACCAGGTCTCTACACACAAAGTAGGAGAACCTGTGAGAGTATCTTACAGGGGCAATAGAACCTGCTATAGTATCTAATACTTTTCTGTGAGGATGTCCGTCCCATACATTGATTTGATGTTGTATATTGTAGTTAAAGCAATACCCGCTGTTCCCGCCAATTGCTAGTGATGGTAAAAGTAGAAAAATAAGTGGTACTATAGGGAATTTACCTTTAAAGAAAAGGCATCAGTTTGTATGTGTGTGTATAGGTGTGTGTGTTTAATATAACAAAGAAAAGAAAGATTGTCTACTATTAGGCACATTAACCTAAATATTGTACCTGTTAAATATGGGCCAAATCCAGCCCAGTTACCACACAGGTGCAGAAGCTCCTGAAGACAGAAGAAGCCATGTGATGCCACTGGGAAAGATTCAGAGAGTCCATGCATGACTCTGGCAATCATGAGTGAAATCCTGATCTCGTTGATGTCCGTGGGAGTTTTGCCATTTTCCTCAGTGATCCCAGATTTCATTACTTGAGTGCTGTGAGCCATTTCTTCACCCAGCAAAAGTGTGTGTGCACGCAGGGCGTGGGGCTCAGGGAAGGGGGAAGAACCCAGTGCCTTGTGCTCAAACTGTATTTATATTACAGGACTTGTGTCTAAATGATTTCTCAGGTAGTTAATTTAGGTCAGGGAGCAGTGGTGTCACCTGAAAGCTTGAATGAGCTGTACTATTTTCTGATTAACTGAGACTGATGTATAGTAAAATGTTTGATCACTGGTTGACAAACCTATTGTGATGTAAATATGAAGCTTAGTTATTTTCATTTTTTTTCATTTCCTCCAATCTTCCGTCCACTGATCTCCTAAATAATTTTACTGTCTGAGCCCTTGCTTTGAATTTGTTCCATAATTTGTGTCACAAGCAAATACTTGCTTTCTTTCCTGATCGGAGATCTATTTGATCTGGAATTAGATGGTTAGAGGCAAAGTATCAAAATGTTCTTTCTACCAAAATGATAATAGCAGTAATTAATAACATGTCTGTAGTTCCTTTCAGAGGATTTCAAAGTACATAAAATACATTCAATCTAAGAACACCCCTGTTAGGGGAATAAGTATTAGACAAGTGCAGGTAACTGGATGTTAAATGGCTTCCCACAGGTCACACAGCAAGCCAATGGCAGAGCTCTCAATGGTGCTCAGAAATCATGACTTCTGCTGTTCTAATCATTCAATAACACCACTACTCATTCCTAATTCTGCTGTGGGAGAATTGTGCAGCAGCAACACCCTGCCTTTTTCCAAACCTGCGTTTTGCCAATTTCACAAAATAACCATTTTGTTTCCCTTTTCCAGGATCTCACCTCCTGTTTCTGAGACATCCAAGGTTATGGCAGCTTTTAAAACCAAAGAAACGTCTTGCAAACTGAGGACCACTGTGCCGGGCCATAGCGTCTAGGGTATGATTCATGGCTGTGTTAGTCCTCTTTTCTTTTTTTTTTTTTTTAATATGCTGGTGAATTCTACTGAAGACCTCATGCTTTCCTCCTCTGTGCACTAGCATTGCCATCCCTAAGCATTCAGTAATCATGAATCAGCCCCCGAAGCAGTATTAAAAGCCTCTTTTGGGGGGGAATTTGTGAGCTTCTGCCCCACCTCTCATGCAGATTCGTACCTATGTTGGCATTGCAAGGTGAGAAATACATCTTTCTCCCTCTGACAGAACAAACTTCCTTTTTTGACTGGTGACACCACGTCTTTTGGCTCCTTAGGGTTTTTTTGATCACGGCACAGGAAGCCACCCTATTCCTAGTGATGACAGAAGCTTGAATTACATGTTACTCTACCTATCTTAGGATAGTGTTTGGTGATGAGAGTTTATACCACCTAGTCTGAGTCCCATGCTAGGTGATGGGTAAAAAGAAACAGGGAATCTTGCCATTCTCAGACTCCCACAGTTTGTGCCTGTAGCAATTACCTTGTCCTTCAAATTCACCACAGCATCATACCTACGATATAGCTATTGAGTCTATGCAAATGAGGAGACCACCAATAGTCTTCTAAATTTATCAAATTTTGGAACAACTCATTGTCAGACATCTGCTTGCTAGTGGTTTAAAAATGTTGACTGTTTTAATTGTTTTCTTGTGAAGTGCCCTGTGATACTTTGAAGAATGCTACTGTGTATCAATCAGTTGTTGTTTACATTATAAATCCATAAAAAACAATGAAATACCAAAAAGTATAGTAAGTATTTGTGTCCATAAAATCCTCTTTGAACATTTGAGTAAGCTCCAGTGAAGCTGTCATGGTCTATTACACTCCACATTAGCTGTTAGGGTCTATTATGTCAATTATCATACACATCCATGACAGATTGTTCTTTTTTTGGCTTTTTAATATTCACATTAAAAATAAAAAGGGGACCTTGGGTGGCACAGGAAATTGAAACTGCAAACACAGAGCCTCTCTCTTTGAGGTTACTAGTTGAAATCTAGCTCAGACGAGCAGTAACTGAAAGTTGCTACCATCAGATGGTTGCAATTTTCAGTTACTGCTGATCTGTTTGATGTGTATAGAATGAACTTAAGTGTTCTCAAAGATGAAGCCTCAACCATTGAAGTGAATAGGAATGTTGCTGTTTACTTTAATAGGAATAGGATAAGACAATTAATTCAGGTTCAACCTGTCATCTGCACATACACTACAACTAGGAATACACCACTGAAGGTTCCATTAGTTTGTTGGAAGTATCTGCTAGACTGGGGATCGGCAACTTTTGGCATGTGGCCCATCAGGGAAATCCGCTGATGGGCTGGGGCAGTTTGTTTACCTGCAGCGTCCGCAGGTTCGGCGGATCGCAGCTCCCACTGGCCGCGGTTCATCGTTCCAGGCCAATGGGGGCTGTGGGAAGCGGTGGCCAGCACATCTCTCGGCCTGTGCCACTTCCTGGAGCACCAATTGGCCTGGAACGACAAAGCGAGGCCAGTGGAAGCTGTGATCGGTCTAACCTGCAGACACTGCAGGTAAACAAACCATCCCAGCCCACCAGTGGCTTTTCCTGATGGGCCGCGTACCAAAGGTTGCCGATCCCTATGCTAGACAGATAGGCTTGTGATCAGCAGTCCAAGTGTCTTCTCAGTAATCCTGGTGAAATACCACAGTAACTCCATTAAAGTCATTAGTGTTACTCCACAATTATATTGGTGTAACAGAAAGCAGTCTGGCCCTATATCTATACTGGTTTCTTCCAAGTCAGTGTTGAAGCACATTGGAGAGGTACTGTGAGGAACCTAGATCTTCTGCTGTCTGTTAATCCTGCATCTTTCATAAATATTAAATTCACAGGGATTTTTTTAATAGCAATAAACTAACCACAAAGAAAGTGAGAATATTTTTAAATAGTGTCAAACCAGTTAAGGTAACATAAGAACACTTTCCTCCTGCTACATCTTCAGTAAGTTTTTTATAACTAAACTAAAACTATATGCTGTGAGTTTTGAAAAGCTCAACTAAGTGCTTTCCACTTTCTGTTTCTATCTGTGACCTCAGTGGAGTTACACCAAGAACAAATTTGTCCCATATGCCCCAAAGCAAAATCCACTGCTGTGAAGTTTTAAAACGGGAGTATATCAGGGAACTAGAAAACATCATACAGTGAACAATGCTACACTAGCAGGGTGTTGTCCGCAGTGGCCAAGGCAGGCTGGGGGGCAGTACAGAGCAGTAGTCAAGTGTGTGCAGGTGGTTAGGCAGCTGGAAGGCCAATTGGCAGCAGAGGTAGTTCAGGCAATGGTCAGAGTTCTCACAGGGTTCAGTAGCCAGAAGATCCAATCCAAGGGCCCAGGTCAGAGGATTAGGGAGCCAAGATTGGGTGACGGGGCAAGGAAGGGTCAGACAAGGTAGAGTGGAAACGAGGCAGGTTCTAGCAAAGCAGCACAGCAAGGCAGTCTAGCCAACAACCAGCCAACAGTTTCCTCTTCCTGATAAGTCTTTATATTGTTCAGGTACCTACTGAAAATGCTGCCTGTCCATCCAATCAGGGGTCAGGGTCATGGTTGCTGTGGGTCTGTAGGCCTTTAGCACAAAGGCTGTTGGTCTGGGCAGCAGTTCAATGCACTGCTGTGGTGAAGCAGCTAAGATGCTACCTGAGGATCTGGCAGGTCTTTGTTCAACACTGGGGTCCTGACACAGGGGGATGCAACATAGGACACCTAAGTCTTTGTCAGTCTCTAATTCCTTTGATCCCTACAGAAACTTAGTAGAATGAGAAGACACAAGGATGTTGTAACTCTGAGTCAAGTACTGAATTTCAACCTACATTTTGTGTGCATGGACATGCATGTGGTCTGTCAGTCTCTCCTTATTTACCCATTCCCCTTCATCACAAAGACATCATGTTACATCAGCTGACCCTTCCTGTCATGGCTCTCTGTGTTGCGACCAATGCATCTCCTAACTCAGCCTGCTGGGATTGTTCAAACATGATGCAGAGTCCATTCTCCCTCAGCAGGGCTAAACCTTCTGAAGAACTCCTGACCCCATTGAGGTCAATGGCAAAACTCTTCTCGAATTCAGTGGATCAAGGGTTTTGCTCACTGTTCCAACCCAAGGAATGAGGGACACAGCAAACATCCACAAAAATATAGCTTTGCCTCAACTTCTACCCAAAATGCTGACACCAGGAGAGAGTACTAAGCTCTCAGACTCAGTTTTTACAACTGAATTGTTCTTTATTGATATAGGTGTGGTGTAAAAATGTATCCATCTTTGTGGGAACTCCAGGACACAGTGGAAGCATGGCTATTTAATCACCTCTTAAAAGGGTGCACTCCTCCATTTTTTTTGCCATCGCCCTATCTCCTGACAACCCATCCTTACTCCTGTGGGGGGATAGTGGTGACAGCGTTGTGCACTCCTCACATTCAGGTGAGCACAAAGACCTCAATTGTACCCAGCCCCTATTCTGGGAGAAAAAAGGCTTCCATATATCTGCAGCAGCAGAGTACAGTACAGCCCATAGTGTTTAATTTCATGTTGAAAATTTGCTTTCTTCTGCTTGCACATCATAGTGTAATGCAACAATTATGTGACACATTAAAAAAAGTATGACAATACCTGCAGTGTATCCAAATGTGAAGAGATCTGCAGTCATTTCAAATGGGAAACATGCTATTAGCTCACACAATGGATTCCCCAGCTAAAAAGAAGACATAAATTGGAGTGAATCAAGCATTCACTGCTAGCAGATCTGCTGCATTGATGAGTTGTAAATGTGCTTAGCAAGAGTACAGAATCAGAAAAGGACCATGGAATTATCATACAGGGACTGTAATGAGAATGGGTTAATTTGTATCATTTCTTATTCTAATTATTGTATTTGACACACAGGAACAAAACCCTTTTCAGCCATTTTCTTTTCTTGTTACCATTCCTTATTACAAGAATGAGAAATCACAACGATCTGACTACTTTTCTATTCTGTGAAATACAGTAGCATGCTGAACTGTTTTGACCCTTTCAATATTCCACATAGGTAATTTGAGAGGAGAGAGTCCAGTTATGGTCTCAGTAAAGAGCATTTAATGAATTCTGGAAAAGTATAATTTGCATGGAAATGGCCTGAATTATGTTTTTAAGTCTACAAAGAATGTAATGGAAAGGGAGGAAAAAAAAACAGCACAACAATCCTCCATCCTATGATAATGATTTTAATGAGAATTAAAATTTAACCTCTTATTCTATGTTGGTTTCATCTTTCAGCCCTTAGAGTCTCTCTGGGGACATACTCCATTGGTAAGACAGATCTACAGGCATTGAAAATGTTCTGTTTAGTACAGATACTAATCACAAAAACAATACAATTGGTTAAGATAGTACCTGACCTAAAAGGAAGCATTTAAGAGCTATGAGTACTACATTTTCAAAAGGTTTCAGAGTAACAGCTGCGTTAGTCTGTATTCGCAAAAAGAAAAGGAGTACTTGTGGCACCTTAGAGACTAACCAATTTATTTGAGCATGAGCTTTCGTGAACTACAGCTCACTTCATCAGATGTATGCCGTGGAAACTGCAGCAGACTTTATATATACACAGAGAATATGAAAAAATACCTCCTCCCACCCCATTGTCCAGCTGGTAATAGCTTATCTAAAGTGATCATCAGGTGGGCCATTTCCAGCACAAATCCAGGTTTTCTCACCCTCCACCCCCCCCCCACAAATTCACTCTCCTGCTGGTGATAGCCCATCCAAAGTGACAACTCTTTACACAATGTGCATGATAATTATGTCAGCAGTTTGTCCTTAATTTGGCATCCTCAGCTGTGACCTACTGAGGAATGATGACAACATATACATGAGTACTTGCATGTGAAAATATCTACTTTTGAAAGTGCACATTAAAAATGTTTGTCAACGTTTCAGTAATTTGGGGGGGGGGTTACCAATTTTACTTTTCAGGGACCTTCCTGGTGTATGCTAATATGGGATTTTGCATCATTGACCTCTGCATATATGAACATTTTTTAATAAGACCAAATTAGTTCCCAGGTTCGGAAGATTTGGCCCGAGTCCCACTTTTATGGGAAGTGGTAAAACTGTCTCTATTGGCCTTCCCTTCAAAATAAAAAAAGCATACAGGATCATTCAATCCTGTATCCCTAAAGACGTGGAAGAGGGAATACAGGTTCGCTAAGCTTTCCCTCCAAAGAGAACAGGTACAGAGAAGGGCTACTAGGATGATCCGAGGAATGGAAAACTTGTCTTATGAAAGGAGACTCAGGGAGCTTGGCTTGTTTAGCCTAACTAAGAGAAGGTTGAGGGGAGATATGATTGCTCTCTATAAATATATCAGACGGATAAATACCGGAGAGGGAGAGGAATTATTTAAGCTCAGTACCAGTGTGGACACAAGAACAAATGGATATAAACTGGCCACCAGGAAATTTAGACTAGAAATTAGATGAAGGTTTCTAACCATCAGAGGAGTGAAGTTTTGGAATAGCCTTCCAAGGGAAGCAGTGGGGGCAAAAGATCTATCTGGCTTTAAGATTAAACTCGATAAGTTTATGGAGGAGATGGTGTGATGGGATAACATGGTTTTGGTAATTAAATATTCATGGAAAATAGGCCCAATGGCCTGTGATGAGATATTAGATGGGGTGGGATCTGAGTTACCCAGGAAAGAATTTTCTGTAGTATCTGGCTGATGAATCTTGCCCATATGCTCAGGGTTTAGCTGATCGCCATATTTGGGGTCGGGAAGGAATTTTCTTCCAGGGCAGATTGGAAGAGGCCCTGGAGGTTTTTTGCCTTCCTCTGTACCATGGGGCATGGGTCACTTTCTGGAGGATTCTCTGCTCCTTGAAGTCTTTAAACTACAATTTGAGGACTTCAGTAGCACAGATATAGGTGTGAGGTTTTTTGCAGGAGTGGTGGGTGAAATTCTGTGGCCTGTGTTGTGCAGGAGGTCAGACTAGATGATCATAATGGTCCCTTCTGACCTAAATATCTACGAATCTATGAAAGAGCCTCACCAGGCAAGGAAGAAGAAGGGGACCCGTTTTGAGTTAGGCATCACGTTTGTGTAGAGTGATGTGCAAAATTTATAAAAATTTCATATAAGCCTCTATATCAAACCTAAACTCTAGACTTTAGACTTTCACACATCTCCAACAGCAGGCTTATGATTTTCCAGTTAGTTGAGGAGTCCTGAGCATGTGCTTGTATAGAAACACAGATTCCTGAAGTAAGGCTGGTTTTACATTTATCAGTCACTAGAAGAATTACATGTGTGTGTGTCAAAAGAACCCTTCCATATGATAGTTACAAAAATGTACTTCTGCAGCATTACTCATCAATATATTATTTTATATCCTTCATACATAAATCTGCAAGCCTTAGATAAAATTGTCAGAATAATTAGGTTTTTTTTCTTCTCCTACTACAGCAGTGAATGAAATGTAGTAATTCCAAGATAATATTTCTTGAGAAGACACCAAAGGGACAGAGTGATTCACAGCAGATAATACATAATGCACCCCCACCCAAGCTAGCAGAAGCTAATCATAAAAATGACCTTAATGGGTAATTTGTGTGCTTTTGAATGCAGCTGTGTGCACTGCAGACTAGCAGGAAAGAGAAGAGGTGTCGTTCCATTTGAGGGAGTACTGCAACGAAAATATTTGTGAGGAATAGGGGCTAGTGGCTCTGATTAGCTGGAGGAGAGGACAGAAAGTTCTATACCTGTAATAGGCATAATGCTGGCATCCATCTTGAGTACTAATGCTGCCTTGCAAACCTGCTTGCTTGCTCTGCTTCTATTGTGGATTTTTTTGGTTAGGGAATATTTTTTTTAAAGGGGTGATGTGGCCTTAAAATGTTATCTCCCTAAGGTGTCAGGCAGGAGAGAGGTACATCAGACTAACAAATACACATCGCCTCCAAACAAAATGGAAACATGAAGGTTTTGGAGGAAATGTAAAGCAGCCTTCCCACAAGAGGAATGGAGAATGGGATCCCTTACCCTTATCTCCAGCAACACAGGTCAAGAGTTCATACTCTCACACACATTCACACACACACTCAAAATGTCCTTTCCTTAATAATCACCGATGAGCAAAGCTTCTCTATATTTATATGGCTATTTAATGTGATTGCCATTATTATTAAATCTCTCTCTTTCAGTAGGAGTAGCACACTGGGGATTCGTCTAACCTGAGAGCTACAATAATTCATGCAGTTTGCATGACCTAATTTCTAAAAGCAGCCTCTGATTTTGGGTGCCTCAATTGGAAGCGCCCAACTTGAGACACCAGGGGGCCTAATTTTCAGAAATATAGAGCACTCATTACTATCATCAACTTCAAATGGAATTCTGAGGTGGCCAGCACTAGCAGAACATCAGGCTCAAATCAGGCACCAAAACCCAAGGCCACCTTTCAAAATGTTTGCTTATAGAATCAGGTAGGAGACGAACAGGCAGAGCCCAACGAGCACTTGGGGCAGTGGAAGTTCCGATTGCGTGAGCTCTTCTTCCCCTCTGCAGCTGCAGAGGTTTTCGTTGGGCTTTGTGCAACAGTCTAACCTTTCCTTTGGAAAGGCCAGTCATCTGTGCAGTGACCATTAACAGCCTTCTGCATGACCCAGGGTAACAGGGTTTTTGGTTTTTTTTTAAATGGATCATACCCTCACTGTTTATTAAGCAATTAGAACAGCTTCGGTCGGAAAAATTCCAATTTGTTTCACAGAAAACTCACAAAAAGGGGAAAATGGAAAAAAAATCCTTCTATTTTTCCTCTTTCTGAAAACCCAGAGAAAGCCAAATGTTTTATCCAGCTTTAATAATAAGGCTTGGGCTGGCAGTAATGGCAATCTTTGTTCCCCCTAATGCAAAAATTCCATTTACGTCCTCGATAAAAAGGGTCCAATGAAGCAGAGAAACATGTAATTTGTGCAGAAAATGGGAGTTATGCAATTTTTGTTGGCATAAACAATGCAGCAAATGCTGAGAAATAGCCTTGTGCATTCATGAATGGGGTCCTTTCTCTGCTCCGTCTCTTTTCCTTGCTCTTTCTTAGTTGGCGCACAAGAAGAAAAGGACGGTGTCATTGCCTCGGAGCTGTAGTTTTCAAACCCAGAGTGAATAACAACAAATGACAGCTCATTCCTGCCTTCTGATTAAGGAGCAGCGGTGTTCTGATGGGCATTTGCTGGGATTGCAGCCAATTAAATGTTTATATGTGTATTTGATTGGTCTGCATTTGCAAAAAGGCTATTCCAGTGTTATTACTGAGCACATTAAAGGATACCACCTCATCCAGTTTACCATAATAGAATAGAACCAAAAAAATACTCTTTCAAATTAAAATACAAATGGGGATGCAGTGTTTGAAAGGTAACTTTTTGGAAGAGTGGATGCCCCACTGACTCAACTGCCTGAAAATAAAGAGCTATTAATTGTGTCTTTAACCATTTCCTTCCATGTTTTTGTTTGTTTGTTGTGTTTTGGGGGGAGAGGAGTTTACACAAAGGGGTACTGACAAGGTTGCTAAGGGCAGCGCATATGACATAATATATTTGGAATTTCAGAAAGCCATTTGTTACATTCCTCGTGACATGTTCCTACTTAATCTCAAAGCAGCAGCAAGGATTCAGGGCAGGACATGGGAATAACTAGAGAACAGGTTGAAAAACAGGAAACAGTAACTAGTTCTTGTGAAAAATATAACTATGTCTGACAAAAGGAAATATTATTTGAAGTCCACAGGTTAGTGTTTAGAAGGCTCCTGCTGCTGCTCTGTGTGTGTGTGTGTGTGTTTTAACTTATAAAAATGATCTACACAAACAAGGAACAACTGTAGCCTACTTACATTTTCTGATGACAAAAAATGAAAGATGCCGAATAAATGCCATGCAGTCAGCAAAACATAAAAGGGATTTAGATTTGATTTTTAAAGGGTCTGTCACAGAGGGAATTAAATGTGATATCGACAAATATAAAACAATAAAAGTTTAGCATGCTAAAACCTAGTGAACTCCAGCACAAAGCAAATGGAATTAAATTATACTAAGGGAAGTTTGAATGAATAACTAACTAAATAAACATTGAATTAAATAACACAACAACCCTGACATAATATTGAGCAATTTTAATGGCTGAATGAACAAAGCAATTCTGCATGCTCCAAAACAATTTGATACCCATTACCTAGGAACATATCCTTACTCACTCCTTGTAATAATAATAGATAATAATTAATAATAAAAATAAGTAACAAATAATAATACCTTTCATTTCTATAGCGCCTTTTTATACAGCAAAAGATGACTACTCTGATAGGTAGTTATTATTCCCATTGCCCTTATGGGCAAAAAGGGTCTCAAAGGGCTAGATATCCCATTAAAGGGACAGATGAGACATAGGCTTTGCACTTCCCCAATTCTGTCCCTGGTTTCCAGCATAAACTATGGCAGCCTCAATTCTGCTAATGTGGAAAAGCTTTCTCCTTCCTGTTTAGCCAGCACTTAACAGGGGAGCTGTAACACAAAGCAGAAACAGGGCTGGAAAGATTGAGTGATTTATCACACAAAACTACCCAAAACGACTGTGTATGAGTCCCTCAATGTCCATTGGCAACAGTCTATAACTACAGCTGTTACCATGGCTGACAAACTCACTTCAGATAACACACTGATGTCATAATATTTATACAAACAGTATCGTGTAAGGTAGGGTGACCAGACTGCAAATGTGAAAAATCGGGACGGGGGTGGAGGGTATTAGGAGCCTATAAAAGAAAAAGACGAAGAAATCAGGACTGTCCCTATACAATCGGGACATCTGGTCACCCTAGTGTAAGGTATCATATGAAAACTGGTGGCACTCTGATCATTAATATTCTTGTGTCATGTCTGTAGGTGTTCTGGAAATATGTTACTAAAATATATTTAGTCCAAGCAATCCAAAAGTGCAGTTGCTAAACATATTTGTCCTAGGCAAAGAAATATATATTGCCTGGTCTGTTGAGGTCAAACTGTGTAATACACAGACAGTGGGTAATAAATTTGCATACATTGTAAACAGAGTAATTGAGGTAACAAGAAGAGGACCCCAGTTTGCTGGAAAACCAACAGGACCAGAGTGTGAACCCCAGAGGGTCTTTCTGGGTCTGGTGGCAAAGACAATGGACTTTAGGGAATACAAGGAGAAGCCAAAAGGAATCCACCACTTAAGAGACGAAGCGGCTGGCCCTTTCTGATTCTGTAAGGTATCCCCAGCCATGTGGGTTGAGGGTGCTGACTGTGAGAAGTTACCTGAAAACAGGATTGTGATCTGTTAAGTTTTAGACACTGGAAAACATGTTTTACTTTTGCTGTAATCAATTTCTGTCCCTATTATCCTTGCTTACTCTCACTTAAATGTCTGGTCTTTATTAATAAATATACTTTGGGGGTTTACCATAAAATCATCTCAGTGCTGTACATTAAAGTGTAGGTCCTCAGCTAAATTATCAGGTTGATGTGTTCGCTGTCTCTTTGGAGGCAGCCAACGTGGTAATTTCTCTGAGTGTCCAGTGATAGAGGATAGATACCACAGAGGAATTCACTAAATGTTACCTGCCTGGCAAGGTTGAGACTGGCAGAGTCTCGGGAGTGGGCTGCTGAGGCAGTCAAACAGGGGTGACAGGTTGCTGACTCACAATTTAAGCTCAAGCAAAGCTTTCTCTCACTCAGGCAGAGGGTTAACACAATGGTTTATGTTTCTGAATGCTCAGACAAAGCATCACACTGAGACAAGAGTAGCCAAATCTTTGGATTTTCACTCTTGTACTTCTCCTACAATACTATTTCCCTACTCTATTATTTGTAGCAGAGTTAGTTGAAAAATAGGAAAAAAGCCACAGTGATTTCCTGCCTCCCCCACACTTTTCACTAAAATGTTGATCTTTACAAAACTCTATTTAATTATTAGTGAGGAGTGAAGGTAAAAATATTTACTCAAACTAATGTCTTCCAAGGGGCATGGATATATCCTGGTCCCACCCCTTTTTACCAATTGCTCCTAACCCACTGAAAGTTCCTTGCTTCCACTGGAGTGATCTTCACAGGTTTGGAAATGACATTTCTGTGGCCAGATTCTGTCAATGACTCAACACAATGCAACTGCACTGCAGCACAGTGCCATAAAATTAAAATCTACTATTTTTATGTTGACACTGCATGAAATAAGTCACTATCACTTGGGAGTTTGTGTATTTTTTTCTCTTTTTTCATGCTGTATTGTTCAGCCAGATATTCTGAAAGCCAGAATAAAAAGAAATTCTTTTAGTGATCACCAACAACAGATTTCCTTGTATTTCTAGATTTTTTTTTGGCTCACTGCAAAATCTCCCTCACTTTTGTTTTAAATTAAAACAGCTGAGCCGAAATGTAAGAGTCATCCTGGGAAAGCCTACATTACCATAGGAATAGGAAAGTGTAACCTTTGATTGCCAGCTCCCTTCTTCATTATGCATCATAAATTCCCTTTCACGTAAAGCAAAACAACCTCCCATCCCTTTTGATGGATAATATTGTATTTGTATTATTTTATTTTAATAACTTATAATTACTTATTAATCATGCATTTCTTCCATATAAAATGAGCAAGATCAGCCAGAATGGCACACTTAGGGTCCCTAAAGCATTTTGAAGCCCCAGGCTCTACAGCACAATCCCTCTTTCCGTCCGAATGGGCACGACACTAGAAGGTACAAAAGAGATGGACGATGTTATAAATCACCAGTCTTCCCAAAATGTGACCTCACTACCCTCAACCAAGCAACACCTTTAAAGAACAGTAAAAGCAGCAGGGCCTCCCCAGGACCTCCCCACAATCATGATCCTTGTATCTTTAGCTCCTATTAACCTAAAGAAAAGAGGAACTGGTAAGAAGGGAAGTGGGGGAAAAATACCGCTCACATATGTCTGGGTAAGGTTTTAATGGAAAGCCCATCACCACAATGCTAAGTAGTGGCCTAGGTCTCACACTACTTGCTGCTCAGGACCATAGATGTGCTTTGTCTCTTTATCCTTCCCAAACCCAGTGCCACAACGCGTGCAACATGCATGCCTCGCTCTAGAATCTGGAAAAACTGCCAGTCTATGACCATCAAGACTACACTAGTGTTTCTCAACTTTTTTGATACTTTTTGACACTGACTGACTGCCTTCCTAAAGTGTCATGGAGAACTCAGGGACTGGCACGATCCACAGACCAATTTTTGAGAAACACTGCTTAGATGACCCCTTTGATCTCTTGCCCCAGTAATAACAAGCAGGAGTAGTTGCAGGATATACTAACCTCACCAGGAAATCCTGAACTTGGCACATCATAACCATTTATACCAAACTCCAAGAAAAGTTCTCTAAATACTATTGATCCCCACAAGATCGAGGGTGAACAAAAACATTATCATCGAAAACCAGATTCCTCACTGGGAGTCCAATCATCATTATGACTTGGTTTATTGAAATTGTGAAGTCAGTGCTGGCTTAGCTCATTTCTATAGTCTACTTTGTACCTCATACATCCAGTGAGCAGAAATCAGATGCAAGAGACTTGTCCTCCAAAGGACAACTGCTTTCATATATGCCCACTTAATCTGCAATGCTTCACAAGTCTAACATTGGCATCCTATTGATCAATAGATCTGGCAATCTCAAGGCTTCTGGAATAGTCTCGTACAATGGTAGATTTCTCAAGACTATATATCTAAATAAGAGAAATGGGGGTTGCCAGCAATTAAGGGAATAGCAAATATCCTATATTCAGGGAAAAGCAATGGGGCTTGAAGACATATTTAGCTTTTTGCCATTTGCTAAAGGCTAGCAAACACACTGCTTTGTCTTATGTTGGGAATCTGCTAAAGCAAGTTCCCAAACTTGTTCCACCGCTTGTGCAGGGAAAGCCCCTGGTGGGCCGGGCTGGTTTGTTTAACTGCCGCATCCGCAGGTTCGGCCAATCGCGGCTCCCAGTGTCCGCAGTTCACTGCTTCAGGCCAATGGGAGCTGCTGGAAGCGGTGGCCAGTATGTCCCTCAGCCCATGCTCTTCCAGCACCTCCCATTGGCCTGGAGCAGTGAACCGCAGCCACTGGGAGCCGGGATCGGCCGAATCTATGGACGCGGCAGGTAAACAAACTGGCCCGGCACACCAGGGGCTTTTTGCAACATAAGTTTGGGAACCACTGTGCTAAAGAGATGTTTTTGCTATCTTTTTGGAAATCTGTAAAAAAACCAAAGTTTACTTCTTTTTGCTCTAAATGCAAAACTTTTCCTTCAGCTCTCCTTTTAACTGCAGCTTTCTCTAAAGGCAGCTGAGAGACAGAGGGAAGGAAGTGAAGTGAGCATTGATTCCCCACATGTCACTTTGATATGCTTTCATTTTTCAAGAAGTACCAAAGGTAGTGAGAGTGGATTGACTCGTAAAATATTTACAAAGCCAGCTTTATTGCCACAAATACATTAATTAAATTTATATTCTGACTTATTTGCACGAAGATTTTTGAACATTTAATTATTTTCTCCAACAAGGAAAAGAACTTCTGGGTTTCTATTAAACTCACTCAACTATGTTTAATATATGTCTAGAAGGATCTTTCAAGCTCATTTTTTCCAAATATGGGGGGTAATCATGATAAATTGACTAATAATGAATAATGATAATACTAATTTTTAAGGTTTTTAAGGCCCAGCTTGACAAAGCCCTGGCTGGGATGATTTAGCTGGAGTTGGTCCTGCTTTGAGCAGGCGTTTGAAATAGATGACTTTGTGAGGTCTCTTCCAACCCTAATTTTCTATGATTCTATGACCACCAAGAATGGGCCTCATTGTGCAGCCTTCAACTACCTGAAGTGGGGTTCAAAGGAGGATGGAGCTAGGCTGTTCTCAGTGCTGGCAGATGACAGAACAAGAAGCAATGGTCTCAAGTTGCAGTGGGAGAGGTCTAGGCTGGATATTAGGAAAAAACTATTTCACTAGGAGTGTGGTGAAGCACTGGAATGATTTACCTAGGGAGGTGGTGGAATCTCTATCCATAGACGTTTTTAGGGCCCAGCTTGACAAAGCTGTGGCTGGGATGATTTAGCTGGGGTTGGTCCTGCTTTGAGCAGGGGGTTGTATTAGATGACCTCCTGAGGCAGTGCTTGCATGCGCACCATTAGGATAATCCGCTGGTGGACTGTGAGACGGTGTGTTACATTGTCCATCTGCGGGTACGTCTGCCCGCAGCTCCCAGTGGCCAAGGTTCAATGTTCCCTGCCAATAGGAGCTGCAGGAAGCAGCATGGGCGGCAGGAACAAAAATAGAAGAAATTTCTAGGGCTAGCCCCCCATTGACAGGGGCATCCAGTGTAGGAGCAGGATTTTATATTTGTACTATAAAAATAGAGGTACTAATGTATGTTTTGATTTCATTTTACCAGCCACCCTTTATGAATAGCAGAAAGGAATGACCCTCTGGGACATTGATAGGAATGCATCTGACAGATTGCCAGTGTCTGTACTGATGTTAAGGCAGGGACAGACCAGAACAATCCTTTTAACTGATTATGGTCACCCTTTTGTTTTTAGGATAAGTTATAATGTCCACTATGGTTTCCTATATGTATTACAAATTAGGTACTCTAGCTAAATATACATTTCATTATTTTTTAAGGTTTAGTAAGTAAAAGACAGAATCTTGTATTGTGTCTATGTTAAGGATTGTTATAGCCAGATTATATATACATATATATATATATATATATATATATATATACACACACATACACATACATACACACACACACACAGCCATTGTTATAGCCAGATGGTCAAGAAAAAAGGAGTAAAGAGACTTAACATCACCAGAAAATCATCAATGCGCATGCATCCACAATGAAGGAAGGGCAATTTGACGACCCTAAGGTGAAGGCTGGCACCCTTAAAGACAGAACAATTGATTAAATTGGAAACAGAACAGGATAACCCTCTCGGAGGTGTATTGGAATGTTTATATCAGAAGATAACACTAATTAAGAAGTAACCTGTCACAAACTGACACAGCAAAATCCATAAACTTCAACAGAGAAAAGGAACTATAAGAATAGGGTGCTTTGCCATGGGATTTTGGGTTCGCCTTGCCACTACTCCAGGAGCATCGGATCGCGACCAACAAAGCCCGGCTCCCCTCTGCAACCAATCTAGCTGTCCACTAGATTGATCCAGACACCAAACTGGTAACTATAAAAACATCAACTGGCAGGACTGTGTGCATGATGTGTATGTGTGTGTGACTGAAAAGCATATGCTAACTGTTGTATTTTCAATAAATATGGCGTATTTGCCTTCTCTCTTATAAAAGATCCCGTGTGCTTTGTATAGCATAACACCAGTGTAAACTAGACAATCTGACCATTTGATTTAAGACCATGAGCAGCTTAAACAACAGACGTATTAATTCAGACATCCTCCAGTGTAAGCTTCGAAGAGCAGGTACCAAATGTAGCCAGAACCAACACAAGTAAGGGCTTTAAAAAAAACAACAGTACCAACTAAAAGTCAATGCAACACTCTGTAATCAACCATTGTAAAGAATCAGAGTCATATAATATGAACATGATGGCGCAAACCAGTAAGCAGTCAAGACACCATATTCAGAACAATCTGCTACTGACAGTGAAGCCCTAGTGACAGTCCTGAAAATAGGAAATTACAACAGTTAAGCCTTCTGGTCAAAAGGGCATGTGTTATTATTGCAAAGTTGTCAACAGAGAGCTCAATTTGGTTCAACTTCCAAAATATCATTTATTTTTCTCCCAAAGCCAGAGATAGCCCAGCGTGTATTTTCTCTGCAATTACAAGAATTGTTTGTATCCTTTCAAGTTGCATCCTATAGAAATCCATTTTCAGTAACTCTGAGGGCATGGACCTGCTCTCACTGAAGTCAGTGACAAAACTCCCATTGACTTCAACAGTAGGAGGATTGGACATTAGTGTACTGCTCAGCTGGCATACATTGTCCTATCTTCCCCTTCAGCTACCACATCCATTCTGACTCGCTCTCTTTTTCCAGCATGCTACAAATCCCATGGGCATCTTATCCTTATAGAAATGAACTTAGTTGTGGAGTCTCCATTATAATTGTCATAGCACTGTCCCCACAAGGGAGAGCTGAAATTGATACTATTTGATAGTTTCTATTATTTTACTAAGTCTCCTCTAGAGTTACTAATGGAGCTACTCACCATGCTTGTGCCTCTCTCTGTGTGTCTGAGCTACAGAGGTTAAGCCCTGGTCTACACTAGGACTTTAGGTCGAATTTAGCAACGTTAAATTGATGTAAACCTGCACCCGTCCACACGATGAAGCCCTTTTTTTTTTACTTAAAGGGCTATTAAAATCGATTTCCTTACTCCACCCCTGACAAGTGGATTAGTGCTTAAATCGGCCTTGCCGGGTCAAATTTGGGGTACTGTGGACACAATTTGACGGTATTGGCCTCTGGGAGCTACCCCACAGTGCTCCATTGTGACCGCTCTGGACAGCACTCTCAACTCAGATGCACTGGCCAGGTAGACAGGAAAAGAACCGCAAACTTTTGAATCTCATTTCTGGAGACTGCGGGAACTGTGGGATAGCTACCCACAGTGCAACACACCAGAAGTCGACGCTTGCCTCGGTACTGTGGAAGCACTCCGCCGAGTTAATGCACTTAATGCACTTAGAGCATTTTCTGTGGGGACACACACACTCGACTGTATAAAAACGATTTCTAAAAAAACGACTTCTATAAATTCGACCTAATTTCATAGTGTAGACATACCCTTTTAAGATTCTGATATAGCTCGCAGGTGGGAGCCTAAGAAAAAGGCTTTCAGCTCTGTAGTTACTGGACTCAATTCTAAGTGATGACTAAGATGATGGTTGTTATACTAAGACTGGGGAAACTTTCAGGAAATCTAAAAGTCTCTTCATTGAATCGGAACAAACTTGCTTATGCATTTTATACAGGAGATCCATATATGTGATTTCCTGGCTTTGAATTGAGTTATTTTAGTTTATCCATTACTATGCAACAGGTAACACCCCATTTACTAGGACTGCGAGTAGAAAAGCATAGAAAACATGATAAATGTTCAAATAACTTGATAAAACTTTTTTTTCTTTGGGGAAGAAACAAGACTTTGTATTATGAATTAAATATAATGGACAAAACCCTGGGAGATGAGGAGGCCAAGAAACTCTCAGAGAAGTCAATGAAAATTGAAGATATGTCTTAGGATTTGGCTTGCTCACCAATATTATCATTATTTTCCCAACTGACGAAAAAATCCCTTTGCCAAAGGTGCCGTTAGTTAAAAAGCGTTTCTTGGGAACAGAGTGCAACTAAAGGAATGCAAAAGAAGAGAAAAAATGCAAACCAGTAAAAGGTAACTCCTTCCTGCCCAGGGGTAAAAAATGAGAGCTTACTTCCTATCTTTTAATCTGGTGTGACTTCTTAGACAGATGGATGTCTCTGGCTCCATCTAATATTACAGTAAATAATACAACAACAAGGGCAAAGCACTGTATTCTCAATGTGCATGGCAGGTAGGAAGAGGTTTTTCATTTCATATATCATTCATGAATGGATGCAGTAACTCCACAAAGTCAGTAGGTTTTAAAAACTTAATGAGAGATGAAAAGATTGTTTGTTTGTGGGTGTGAATGTTCTGCAGTGTTTGGCATTAGGAAGTGACACCTGGAATGGCTGGACATCTTAAGCACTGGAACTTTTTTCATTAGGGTAATGAAATGGAAACAGTGTAGTTTACAGGAGTTTCCCCTCAGTAAATAATAAAGAAAGGGATATTTATTTGTTATTTGAACCAGTACAAAACCAGTGTCTAGAGTAGGGCTTGGGCAATGTACAATTATGTATAATCTGCCACGGTTTTCACTTATATTTCTGTGCACTGAGCCAAAAAGTTGCTTAGTTATAACTTTACAAATAGTTGTTGGTTGAGGTCCATATATGTTCTAATGTCCTTGAAAAGACAATGAAGACACAGGCTCTAATCCTTAAAAGACAACAGTTAACTTTATACATATGAGTATTCCCTTCTGATGTCTATACAGAATGCATAAAGTTAAGTGTGTGGGTAAATTTTGCAGGATTGGGGCCCTGATCCATGCCTCAAGGATCTTTCAGTCTAAGGGCTCCTGCACTTTAGGGGCTCTACAGTATTACAGCTATGCCACTGTAGCTCTGTAGTATAGATTAGGAGTGCCAGAAGCTCTCAAGATATGGGGGACCACCAGTCCCTGAGAGTTGCCCGCTCCCCACCCCTTTCCCTTGAGGTCGCAACCCCATCCCACCACTGCCCCCAAGGCCCTGCCCTGCTCTGCCTCTTCCCCCAAGGCCTTGCACCTGTTCTGCCTCTCCCCGAGACCCCACTCACTCCTCTCTCACCCCTCCTTCCCATTGCTTGCCTTTAAGGCAGGAAATTAAAAGTGATGGGGCCATGGACCTCTGGCCCTCCCTGTTCCTGTGCCCTTGGTATAAATACTTCTTACAGTGATGGAAGGTGTTTTTTTTTTTCACGTCCCTGAGCAGCAATATCTAAGTCGGTGTAAGTATTCTTCCATCAACTTAGCTGCATCCAACTCAGTATAGCTTTTGCACTGAGGAGTGTGAATTCTTCATATTCCAGAGTGACATAGTTATATCAATCTAAATGTTAAGTGTAGAACAAGCCTAAGGCCCCATTCTTACAAAGACTTCTATGCATACTTAACTCATGCCTGCTAATCAGTTCATCTATTGTCCTTAAGAGGATTTCTTACAGTGTGTAAATGTAATCAAGTGCTTCAGTCTGTCCAGAATCAGACCCTAAGGCCTGGTCTACACCTAAAACTTAGGTTGTCTAACTACATAGCTCAAGTGTTTGAAAAAGTCACACCCCTGAGATATGTGGTTAAGCTGTCCTTTCACTGATTTAGTTGCCACCTCTCAAGGAGGTGGATTTATGACAGTGACAGAAAAACCTTTTGTGTCACTATAGCAAGAATCTACATTCCAGCATTACAGTAAGAAGCATAGCTGTGCCACTATAGGGTTGGTAATGTAAACATACCCAAAGGCCCCGATCTGGCAATGACCGTCACTACGGATCCCTCTTTATTTCAGTGGGGTTACATGTAAGTGTGAAGTTTCTGCTCACAGAAAGCTCATTTCAAGGTTAAGCACTGAAGGACAAACTCTGTCCTGTCTTGCCCAGGCTTTCTATTTCTTTATGGGCCTGATCAAAAGCCCCCTGAAATCAATTGAAAGACTCCCATTGACTTCAATGGGCCTCGGATCATGCTATATCTATATTTCTAATGGTTACATAAATAAATAGTAACATTCTGCCTCTTGTTTGGTATTCATAAGAAACATGTACAATGGTGGCATATTGGGTATTTTTTTTAAGGAATAAAAACTCAGTGTTAAGCTTCCGAAGAATTTTATAAACAGTTAGGAAAAATTCCTTGACAGTAGCCAACCTAGGTAGCTTTGGGTAGTGAAGAGATATCAGTTTAAAAAAAAAAACCCAAACAACCTCACTGCCAGTGAAAAGTAGAAAAGACAAACCTCTGCTATTGGTTTCACTTCAAATGTTTTTCTGGTTACTCTATAAATGCAAGGCAGTTTTCTGAGTTGGAAAATTGCCATTTCATACACAAAAAAGCTATATAGCTGTGAAATGGCAAAAACTCATAATAAATCAAATGTACAAGTACTTGCAAAGCAGAAATTCGTAGTTTTTCACAGCAAAAGCACCGAACTGATGTGATATCAAGACAAGGTATCTACACTTCTGCAAAGACATAAACTAAAATGCTACAAGCATGTATAAAGTAGTTTATATTTTTCACACATGTTCCCTGGGTGAAGTTATAAGGGGCAACCATTGAAGGTGATCTTGCATATATAATAAATAGTTAGAAAGGCAGGAATGAGAGTTACCTAATTTCTACTTCAGGAATTCTGGACACATCTACTCTGAGGGAGTTCCACTTTTAACAAGTTTTGCAGTTGTATTGAGTTCATCAACCAAGAATGACTTTGATGAAACAACCCTCCTAATTCATGTTGCCACAACTTTTGCTACTGCTAGGGCTTTTGCAGTGAACAACCCACTCACCAGCGGTTCCAGCACACACCTTTACTTAGTAGGAAATTTGCTGTGGAGTTCAATGGGATCATGGCCAGATCTCAAAAGTACACCTCCTTCTGAAAGTCAGGGAGGACTGTCAGCTTGAGAAAAACAATCATTTATACTTATATCTTTCATTTATACAGAATGAAAGATCATAGAAGTTAAAGATGCTACAGGCCTATTACATCATCAAGTCCACCTTTTTGCCAATGAAGTATTTTCTCTGTCAGTCTATTTTTTAGTATTTTCTTCAGTTTTAATTTAAAAGACCATCCTCTGCCCAGGGTGCCATGTTACTGTTTTCTACATTCCTCACTCCATTTGGATCACTGTGTTTTGTTTGTTTGTAATCCCCATATGCATTAGCTTTGTTTTATTCAAATTGAATCGAATGTGTCTGCCCAAGTTTCAAACCTCTTTTGTCCCTTTGTATTATTTCTCTCTCCTTATTGGTGTTTCACAACTCCACCCAGTTTAGTATCACCTGTGATTTTCCTGAATGTGTAGTTTATTCCCTCTTCCAGATTACTAATAAAGCTATTAAACAAAGCAGGAAATATTAATTTGGTCCTAAAACCAGCCCCTTGCAATACCTTATTTGAAAATTCTCCACCTCTCCCCTGAGAAAAATACCCAAACTCCTCACTTCCATTGCCATTGATCACTTTAGTTTATGGTATTTTGCCCAATTTTCAGTGCCCATGACAACATTCATACTCAAACCAGTTGTTTTCAAGTACAATTTCATGAGGCATAGGATGATATGTTTCAGTAGAGCACAAATATATTCAATCTACTTCATTCTTTAGTAATATAGTGGCTTACTGTATTTATTCACGTCTCTATACAGTGGCTTGCCCCAGTGATTGTATAATCAATTATTTTCATATTGCTAAAATAGCTCTCTCTTTAGCTCAAGTGGAAGAGATTTGTGGCTTTGTGCTGAAAGTTGCAGGTTCAATCTCCCTCATGATGATTTGTCACATGAATATCTAGAGATCATTACATCCTCGTTCATTAAGGCCCCAGTCCCACAAACCAACGCTATAGATATGCTAATTACTTGATTTAAGCAGAGAGATGAGGTTATTCACAGAAAGTATGTACATACCACTTTCCTCTTATCTCTCTACTTGCTCCCTGCCTTTACATCTATTGTGCACTGTGAAGAGGATCAAAAAGGCATAAAAAGTGCTATGTAATTAAAAAAGTGGTACAGCCTGCACAAAATCCATTATACTGCTATGCTGCCCTTCAGAAATGAGGTCCGCTCAGTACTATGCAGAGAAGATGCTTGTGCAAAAGAGTCCAGCTCTGTAAAAAGACCTACAGCAAAAAGGAGGAAAGAACACAACTGCCAGCTCTGTGCCACGTATTCCTTCCAAGTTCCTGCAGAGTGCAATAGAGGAAGAGGAGTGTATGTTAAAGCAGAAGCAGGCAACTGCAAAGTACATTGCATGAATGAAAAGCACCAAGCCCCTGAAACAAGTTAATTCACAAGGCAAAATTAAGTGCAATGTCAGCCACTCATTTTCAGGTAATAAATATAGCTACCACACACATAATTGACATTTTTTTAGTACCCTTAGGTATGCAGGCAGTTTGGATAATTCAGTATCAATCTAGCTTTAATCATAATACACGCAAAAGTATATTTAAATTATGGGTATGGCACAAACTGACAAAAGGCAAGGCAATTTGAAGTTATGATGGATACTGCCTTTCACTTTCCCTGTGCAGAGTTACAGGTATTGCAGAACAAATCACTCACTGACCTGAGAGACCCCCTACAGTGGCTGCATACAATGGGACAAGTAAAGTCTAGACTCTTAGCCTTTACAGTGATTTTTGCCTTGCTTTTGTCAGTTTCTGTCATAATTTGGCTTTTAGCATGTTAATTTCCTTTACTTAAGAATTGCTCCCCATGGAAGTAGTAGCCTGCCAGGGGAATATGCAATCTGAGCCATCTTAAAATATGGACTGTTTAATTACATATTGAGGTGCCACTTAAGTAGCAATTATTTTTTAAAATTTCAATGACTATTCCACTTTATACTATTTTCTGCCTCTACCTTCTCACCAGGATAACAGCTTTATAAAGAAATCACTGATGAGGTTTTCCATATGTTTGAAGTTACCCACTTAGTAATCATACAGTATTGCTTGTCATGATCAATGATGTTTTCAAGAGTATAAGTTAATTTTCTGAAATAAATGTCCAGTTACATTGATGTGATTGGCTGTTGACACTGATTGACAGAAAAAAGTGAGTGTTTCTGGCAGAATTGAAATGTAAGACTTAGTGAAGAAAGTGGGCAATAAAAAGCCATATTTCTTTTAATTTTAATAAATACAAAAAAGTAAGTTTCCAAAAAAGTCACCTTATTTAGCTACTCAAAAGGTTCTTTGGGGAGTCAAAATGGAAAGAGCACATTTGCCAGTCTTTCTCACAAGAGGACAGGGAAAGGAATTTTTTAAAATATAAAAATGAGAAGTTACATGTATTGCATGTAAAAAATGTATTGCATGTAAAAAATGAGAATTTACATGTTTCTTCATCCATTTTGTTTTGGAAGTAGCTGCAGTCTATCGGTAGAGCCCTGCAAATCTGCTGATATCCATGTATCATTTTTGTGGACTGCAGATTGGATGAGGATACAAATTTTGTATCTAGAGCCCTGCAAATTTGCAGATATCTGTGGATCACTTTTACAGATTGCGGGTCGGCTGCAGACACAAATTTTGTATCCGCACAGGGCTCTATCTATGGGCTCACCATATACTGTGTGTGCAATATATATGAACATTAGAAAGAAGGAGGCAAGAGAATATATTAAGTGTTGTCAGTTAGTTGTGGTACTAGAAGTTTAGGTAACAGATTCACAGAGACAGGATGATCTTCCCAGGAGGATCAGAGAATCTAAGTGTACCTTATATGACACATGGTTACTGTTCGACTCAACAGGAGCGATAGCAGAGAGGGAGAGGACTGGTTGTGTGCACAGCATGTAGAGCTTGGGGCAAAGCATCCTATGTTTGTTTGTCTGTCTAGTTGCTTTTTTTCCCCACATGAATGTTGACAGCTAGACTGAAGGAAAAACTAGAGAACCACATAGAATTCATCATGAATATCTCAATCCCAAAGGTCTCAGTTTCACCATTAATTTGTCAAATTAAAGCCAGGATGTGAAAAATATTAAGACTACAGATAGTTGGGATTTTTTTCCTATGGAAAATGCCAACTAGTTGAAACCAAAGATTTCATCCAGAAAGTTTCTTAGGTCCGGGATGTAACTGAGAAAGAGAGAGGGACCTGTCCCAGAATAGCCACTCCCCTGGGATGTAGATTATAGCATATAAATTCCCACTCTCAGGCACAGTAGGGAGTTGAACATAGATCTCCCACATGCTAAATGAGCACCCTAACTTCCTGGCAATTTTAGAATGAGTTTTGGTTGTGTTTTTTTCACATTTTTGGTTCCACATCAGAATGAAAATTGATTCTGAAACATTGAGATTTTTCATGAAATGGAATTATTGTTTTCCTACCACCCCTAATTAACAGCAGTCCTTTGTGAGAGCCTAAAAGAAAGGATACCTTTCCAGGAATGAAGTGAGCTGTAGCTCACGAAAGCTTATACTCAAATAAATTTGTTAGTCTCTAAGGTGCTGTCAAGGTTCCCCCCCCACTCTGAACTCTAGGGTACAGATGTGGGGACCTGCATGAAAACCTCCTAAGCTTACTTTCACCACCTTAGGTTAGAACTTCCCCAAGGTACACATTAATTTTATCCTTTGTCCCTGGATCTCCACTGTCACCCCAAACTCTAACTGGGTTTACTGGGAAATGTAGTTTGGACACGTCTTTCCCCGCAAAATCCTCCCAACCCTTGCACCCCACTTCCTGGGAAAGGTTTGGTAAAAATCCTCACCAATTTGCATAGGTGACCACAGACCCAAACCCTTGGATCTGAGAACAATAAAAAAGCATTCAGTTTTCTTACAAGAAGACTTTTAATAGAAGTAAAGAATTCACCTCTGTAAAATCAGGATGGTAGATACCTTACAGGGTAATTAGATTCAAAACATAGAGAATCCCTCTAGGCAAAACCTTAAGTTACAAAAAAGATATACAGATAGAAATAGTCATTCTATTCAGCACAGTTATTTTCTCAGCCATTTAAAGAAATCATAATCTAACACATACCTAGCTAGATTACTTACTAAAGTTCTAAGACTCCATTCCTGGTCTATCCCCGGCAAAAGCAGCATACAGACAGACACAGACCCTTTGTTTCTCTCCCTCCTCCCAGCTTTTGAAAGTATCTTGTCTCCTCATTGGTCATTTTGGTCAGGTGCCAGCGAGGTTACCTTTAGCTTCTTAACCCTTTACAGGTGAGAGGATTTTTCCTCTGGTTAGGAGGGATTTTAAAGGGGTTTACCCTTCCCTTTGTATTTATGACAGGTGCCACAAGTCCTCCTTTTCTTTTTATAGTTTACAAGATGTTTCTTTCTCTGTAGGTCCCCCATATACTGACTTTCCCTTGCTAGTGCTGAAATAAACTTCCATTGAGTTAACTAAATCCAATCCTATACAATGTTAAAAAGGTAATAACAATAATATTTGGAGGGCCCTCTCTGGTCCTCCCCAAACCAATCTCTTTTCTTCTCTTTCAGTCACAAGATCCTATTCATACTAGAAGTACCCTGACGCATGTCCATCAACCTACTTGTTTCCTATCCATCATCCACTCCCTCCTATTTCCACTTGCTTTGATTTCCTCACCAGAAACAAAAGCATCACAGGTCACTATCTCTCCTTCATACATGAATGAATACGTGAATCCCTGTTCTCTGCTGTACTGATTTCTACTTCTATTGCCTTGTTAGACACAGTGGGCCAAATCACAGACTGGTATAGGCAATGACCTGGTATAGGTCATTTCAATGGGAATTGTGCCTACTTACTCTAGGATTAAGATTATTTCATAAACTGTAGACCTGACTTTACAGTAATAGAAAGTCTGGTTTACCTGGGGTAGGGTTTACTAGGGTAGGGTTCAGATATTATTCTGGAATTATTGTTTTATTGAGGTGTCAGTTCTGGGAATCAAGGGATGGTAGCCTCTAGTGATTAAAGGAAGGGTACTAGGAAGATCTGAAATTTTAATCCAAGATGAGTCTCTGGTTCAATGCCCATGTCTTCCCTTGAAGCTTTTGACCTCTTTGTCAAACTCAGCTGGCCCTTATTGAAAACGAGCTCCTGAATTAGAATTGAGTATTTGTGAATAAATAAATTCCAAAAAAGAAAAGAAAATTGTTGCAGCTGAGTGGATATCACTGGTAGCTGAGGGAGAGAAAATGTATAGTAGGCAATATGAGTACAATATGAGTAGGCAATATGTATAGTAGGCAATATGTGGAGAATTTTATAACCCTTTCTCTCCATTTGTAGACATTCAATTCTTATGTATAAATCTGTCATTTTTTAAAAGAGGACTAGGGTTGCCAACTTTGGTAGGATGAATTCCCAGAGATCTGGAAATCTGGAGTTTGGTTTTCAATGCCATCTCCCCTGCAAAGGTCTGAGGAAGGGCTGGTTGTAGGGTCCTATTGTTGGGATGGAGGAGTGGGTATTTTAGGGCCCCTGCATTAAAGAACCCCCACACACAAACAGCTTTTCAAGAGTCCAGGGACTAGTTAGACCTCCAGAAAATCTTTGATTTTCAGAGGTCAAAAAAGTAAAATTTGGCCACACTATCAGTATTTTGTCAGTCAGTTCCACTGCTTAACATTAGATAACTTTGTGCATATTTTGGCCTTTCTGACAATAATTTGGGAATCCCCTGAAGATCATTTTGTGGGGCAACTATTCTCTTTGTCATACCTTCAGTGCCAGCTCTGGTTTGAGGGGATTTAAATTGGCAGTTCTAGTTCAATCCAGTATGCTGCCACATCCAAAGCCCATTGAACTCAGTGAGAGTCTTTTCATGAACTGCAGTGGACTTTTGATGGGTCTCATAGAGATGCCCTAGTTGTGATATTTAGCTCTCATTTGGTATCTGGGTTTCAGATCTCCTCTTCTCACTCTAAGGGTATGTCTACACTACGAAATTAGGTCGAATTTATAGGAGTCGTTTTTTTAGAAATCGGTTTTATATATTCGAGTGTGTGTGTCCCCACAGAAAATGCTCTAAGTGCATTAAGTGCATTAACTCGGCGGAGCGCTTCCACAGTACCGAGGCAAGCGTCGACTTCCGGAGCGTTGCACTGTGGGTAGCTATCCCACAGTTCCCGCAGTCTCCGCTGCCCATTGGAATTCTGGGTTGAGATCCCAATGCCTGATGGGGCTAAAACATTGTCGCGGGTGGTTCTGGGTACATATCGTCAGGCCCCCGTTCCCTCCCTCCCCCCGTGAAAGCAAGGGCAGACAATCATTTCGCGCCTTTTTTCCTGAGTTACCTGTGCAGACGCCATACCACGGCAAGCATGGAGCCCGCTCAGGTAACCGTCACCCTATGTCTCCTGGGTGCTGGCAGATGCAGTAAGGCATTGCTACACAGTAGCAGCAACCCCTTGCCTTGTGGCAGCAGACGGTACAGTACGACTGGTAGCCGTCATCGTCATGTCTAAGGTGCTCCTGGTCGCCTCTGTGAGGTCGATCAGGAGCGCCTGGGCAGACATGGGCGCAGGGACTAAATTTGGAGTGACTTGACCAGGTCATTCTCTTTAGTCCTGCAGTCCTATTGAACCGTCTTATGGTGAGCGGGCAGGCGATACGGACTGCTAGCAGTCGTACTGTACCATCTTCTGCCAGGCAGGCAAGAGATGAGGATTGCTAGCAGTCGTATTGTACCATCTTATGCCAGGCAGGCAAGAGATGAAGATGGCTAGCAGTCGTACTGTACCATGTTCTGCCGAGCAGCCATGAGATGTGGATGGCATGCAGTCCTTCTGCACCGTCTGCTGCCAGCCAAAGATGTAAAAGATAGATGGAGTGGATCAAAACAAGAAATAGACCAGATTTGTTTTGTACTCATTTGCTTCCCCCCCTCCCCTGTCTAGGGGACTCATTCTTCTAGATCACACTGCAGTCACTTACAGAGAAGGTGCAGCGAGGTAAATCTAGCCATGTATCAATCAGAGGCCAGGCTAACCTTCTTGTTCCAATAAGGCCAATAACTTAGGTACACCATTTCTTATTGGAACCCTCCGTGCAGTCCTGCCTGAAATACTCCTTGATGTACAGGCACACCCTTTGTTGATTTTAGCTCCCTGAAGCCAACCCTGTAAGCCGTGTCGTCAGTCGCCCCTCCCTCCGTCAGAGCAATGGCAGACAATCGTTCCGCGCCTTTTTTCTGTGCGGACGCCATACCAAGGCAAGCATGGAGGCCGCTCAGCTCACTTTGGCAATTAGGAGCACATTAACCACCACACGCATTATCCAGCAGTATATGCAGCACCAGACCATGGCAACGTGATACCGGGCGAGGAGGCGACGTCAGCGCGGTCCCGTGAGTGATCAGGACATGGACACAGATTTCTCTGAAAGCATGGGCCCTGACAATGCATGCATCATGGTGCTAATGGGGCAGGTTCATGCTGTGGAACGCCGATTCTGGGCTCGGGAAACAAGCACAGACTGGTGGGACCGCATAGTGTTGCAGGTCTGGGACGATTCCCAGTGGCTGCGAAACTTTCGCATGCGTAGGGGCACTTTCATGGAACTTTGTGACTTGCTTTCCCCTGCCCTGAAGTGCATGAATACCAAGATGAGAACATCCCTCACAGTTGAGAAGCGAGTGGCGATAGCCCTGTGGAAGCTTGCAACGCCAGACAGCTACCGGTCAGTTGGGAATCAATTTGGAGTGGGCAAATCTACTGTGGGGGCTGCTGTGGTGCAAGTAGCCCACGCAATCAAAGATCTGCTGATATCAAGGGTAGTGACCCTGGGAAATGTGCAGGTCATAGTGGATGGCTTTGCTGTAATGGGATTCCCTAACTGTGGTGGGGCTATAGACGGAACCCATATCCCTATCTTGGCACCGGAGCACCAAGCCGCCGAGTACATAAACCGCAAGGGGTACTTTTCAATAGTGCTGCAAGCTCTGGTGGATCACAAGGGACGTTTCACCAACATCAACGTGGGATGGCCGGGAAAGGTGCATGATGCTCGCATCTTCAGGAACTCTGGTCTGTTTCAAAAGCTGCAGGAAGGGACTTTATTCCCAGACCAGAAAATAACTGTTGGGGATGTTGAAATGCCTATATGTATCCTTGGGGACCCAGCCTACCCCTTAATGCCATGGCTCATGAAGCCGTACACAGGCAGCCTGGACAGTAGTCAGGAGCTGTTCAACTACGGGCTGAGCAAGTGCAGAATGGTGGTAGAATGTGCATTTGGACATTTAAAGGCGCACTGGTGCAGTTTACTGACTCGCTTAGACCTCAGCGAAACCAATATTCCCACTGTTATTACTGCTTGCTGTGTGCTCCACAATATCTGTGAGAGTAAGGGGGAGACGTTTATGGCGGCGTGGGAGGTTGAGGCAAATTGCCTAGCTGCTGGTTACGTGCAGCCAGACACCAGGGCGGTTAGAAGAGCACAGGAGGGCGTGGTACGCATCAGAGAAGCTTTGAAAACCAGTTTCATGACTGGCCAGGCTACGGTGTGAAAGTTCTGTTTGTTTCTCCTTGATGAAACCCCCCGCCCCTTGGTTCACTCTACTTCCCTGTAAGCTAACCACCCTCCCCTCCTCCCTTTAATCATTGCTTGCAGAGGCAATAAAGTCATTGCTGCTTCACAGTCATGCATTCGTTATTCATTCATCACACAAATAGGGAGATGACTACCAAGGTATCCCAGGAGGGGTGGTGGAGGAGGGAAGGAAAATGCCACACAGCACTTTAAGCACAGCACTTTAAAAGTTGACAACTTTAAAATTTATTGAATGACAGCCTTCTTTTTTTGGGGCAATCCTCTGTGGTGGAGTGGCTGGTTGGCCGGAGGCTCCCCCACCGCGTTCTTGGGCGTCTGGGTGTGGAGGCTATGGAACTTGGGGAGGAGGGTGGTTGGTTACAGAGGGGCAGCAGTGGCAGTCTGTGCTCCAGCTGCCTTTGCTGCAGCTCAACCATACACTGGAGCATACTGGTTTGGTCCTGCAGCAGCCTCAGCATTGAATTCTGCCTCCTCTCATCACGCTGCCACCACATTTGAGCTTCAGCCCTGTCTTCAGCCCGCCACTTACTCTCTTCAGCCCGCCACTTACTCTCTTCAGCCCTCCACCTCTCCTCCCGGTCATTTTGTGCTTTCCTGCACTCTGACATTATTTGCCTCCACGCATTCGTCTGTGCTCTGTCAGTGTGGGAGGACAGCATGAGCTCGGAGAACATTTCATCGCGAGTGCGTTTTTTTTTTCTTTCTAAGCTTCACCAGCCTCTGGGAAGGAGAAGATCCTGTGATCATTGAAACACATGCAGCTGGTGGAGAAAAAAAAAGGGACAGCGGTATTTAAAAAGACACATTTTATAAAACAGTCGCTACACTCTTTCAGGGTAAACCTTGCTGTTAACATTACGTACATAGCACATGTGCTTTCATTACAAGGTCACATTTTGCCTCCTCCCACCGCGTGACTACCCCCTCAACCTTCCCCCCTCCCTGTGGCTAACAGCGGGGAACATTTCTGTTTAGCCACAGGCAAACAGCCCAGCAGGAATGGGCTCCTCTGAGTGTCCCCTGAAGAAAAGCACTCTATTTCAACCAGGTGACCATGAATTATATCTCACTCTCCTGAGGATAACACAAAGAGATAAAGAACGGATTTTGGTTGAATGCCAGCAAACTTACACTGCAATGCTTTGTTCTACAATGATTCCCAAGTACGTGTTACTGGCCTGGAGTGGTAAAGTGTCCTACCATGAAGGACGAAATAAGGCTGCCCTCCCCAGAAACCTTTTGCAAAGGCTTTAGGACTACATCTAGGAGAACCGCAAATGCCAGGGCAAAGTAATCCTTTCACATGCTTGCTTTTAAACCATGTATAGCATTTTAAAAGGTACACTCACCAGAGGTCCCTTCTCCGCCTGCTGGGTCCAGGAGGCAGCCTTGGGTGGGTTCGGGGGGTACTGGCTCCAGGTCCAGGGTGAGAAACAGTTCCTGGCTGTCGGGAAAACCGGTTTCTCCGCTTGCTTGCTGTGAGCTATCTACAACCTCCTCCTCATCATCATCTTCTTCGTCCCCAAAACCTACTTCCGTACTGCCTCCATCTCCATTGAAGGAGTCAAACAACACGGCTGAGGTAGTGGTGGCTGAACCCCCTAAAATGGCATGCAGCTCATCATAGAAGCGGCATGTTTGGGGCTCTGACCCAGAGCGGCTGTTCGCCTCTCTGGTTTTCTCGTAGGCTTGCCTCAGCTCCTTCAGTTTCACGCGGCACTGCTTCGGGTCCCTGTTATGGCCTCTGTCCTTCATGCCCTGGGAGATTTTCACAAAGGTTTTGGCATTTCGAAAACTGGAACGGAGTTCTGATAGCACGGATTCCTCTCCCCAAACAGCGATCAGATCCCGTACCTCCCGTTCGGTCCATGCTGGAGCTCTTTTGCGATTCTGGGACTCCATCATGGTCACCTGTGCTGATGAGCTCTGCATGGTCACCTGCAGCTTGCCACGCTGGCCAAACAGGAAATGAGATTCAAAAGTTCGCGGTTCTTTTCCTTTCTACCTGGCCAGTGCATCTGAGTTGAGAGTGCTGTCCAGAGCGGTCAGAATGGAGCACTCTGGGATAGCTCCCGGAGGCCAATACCATCGAATTGTGTCCACAGTACCCCAAATTCGAGCCGGCAACGTCGATTTAAGCGCTAATCCACTTGTCAGGGGTGGAGTAAGGAAATCGATTTTAAGAGCCCTTTAAGTCGAAATAAAGGGCTTCATTGTGTGGACGGGTGCAGGTTTAAATCGATTTAACGCTGCTAAATTCGACCTAAAGTCCTAGTGTAGACCAGGGCTAAGTTTACCAGTGTACTTGGATTTTAGTTCAGGCTCATGTCTCAGTGCTTATGTATTTCTTGGAGGCTTTTATAATTCAACATTTTGATCGTTTAGGCTTATTTCTCAGTGATTGTGTATTTCCTGGAGAGTTTCATAATTCAACATTTTGATTAAATGAATACATTGAAATACTGTTTTGTGTATTTTAGACTTTTTTACAGATTTTTTGTACTAAATGGTTTTTGGGTGGGGTGGGGAGGCAGAGCTAATTTAATCTCATTATTCAGCAAAGGATTTAAGCATGTGCTTACTTTTAAGCACGTGCTTAAATCCCATTGACTTCAATTAAATTTGACCTTGTTTTTAAGTTAAGTGCTTGCTTGAGTACTTTTCCAAATAAAGATGGGCTGAAGCACATTCTTAAGAGCTTTGCTAAATCAAGGCCTTATAGATTAACTTTTTGCATTTATTCTGTTGAAGTATTTTCATAACCAGGTAACTATAAGAGATAAGAATGACTATTTAACCTTGGTTGTCATTGTCATCCCGAACAAATGATTAGTCTAACTGAAATTATGAAAAGGAAAAAAAGGAAGCTTTGCATCTATTGTTATGCAAAGGTTCTCAACACAAAGCTGAACTATAGAAGATTATATAAAGTAAATGGTGCTTTACCATTGAATTTTTCTGTTTATAACATTTAGAAAACAGTATTGTTTTCTTCTGAGTTCAGTCATGCATCTTGAGAACCAATAAATATTAAATAAGTCACTTCCACAATTTTTTCTCTTCTTTGCATCAGTTGTTTCAGTAACACTATTCATTGTGTCCTTCTGTCTATACTGTGTATCTTTAATAATCCTCTCTTTTTCTTGCTCAAACACATTCTTTGTAATGCAAATGGACCCCGCATAAAATTAACCTCTGTGTATGTGCACTGCTACTTAATGTTCTCAAAGTCATTTTGTCATTTCTCATATTGTCAGTAATAGACATATTCAACCATGTGAATACACCCTATTGTATTTTCTTTGTGGCCAGATTTAAAAAAAATATGCATTGGCTATTTAAGTACACCTCTTCCAGTGTGCCTGGTTGGCTGAGGAACAACAGACCCACTGATCCTTTCCGTGTAGGATAAGAAAGAAAGAAAGTTAAAATAATGTTAGGGGCTATGTTTTGCAGAAAGTTCCACACCATGGATTTCACTATTTTTAATGCAGCACTGGAAAGGAAAAGTCTTATTAGTGCATCTTCTCCATCTCCCTCCCAGTGCAATATTACTCCCAAGTGATTTGTTCAGTCTAGTTTTAAATTACTTAAGCAATGGGGCTTCCACCTCTTCCTCTTCAAGGCTACTCCATAATTCAACAGATCTTGCACTAAAGAACGGTTTCATAAAATGCAAAATGTTATTTTTTGTCAATTTCATCCTATTACTATATTGCTCTGCCCTATCCAAATAATTCCCATTTCTCTGTGGTTTTTCCTTCAAATATTTTGCACATGGTTATCACATCTCCAACGCGTTATTTTACCAAACTCTTTACTTGTGATTCTTTTAATCTTTTTCAGACATCAATCTCTCCAGAACTAAGTTTATCAGTTCTGTGGTTCAGGACAAGATGCCTTTGTCTGTACAGCTAATAATTGAGCTAAATTCTTTGTTATCATACTAGTTGAGAAACTCATATGGATTTATTGGCCTGGAAGACAAAGTACTGAACAGAGATGCAGGGTCCATTCGTGGGTCTGCATCTGGATTACAGAATGACCTGAGGCAAGTCACTTCCCCTCTCTGTGCCTCAGTTTTCTCATTTGTAAAATAAGGATACTGATCTCCTTTGTAAAGCATTTTGAGAAGTCTGATGAAAAGTGTTACGTGGGAGCTAGGTATTATTATTTTGTTGGCATTTATTTCCTATCCTCCCTTTCATCTGAATGGTTTGGATTATTTTACTTGCAAGGTCTAAGCCTATCCAATATTCACCCCGTGAGCAACTCCTGGCTGCTGCTTCTGTTCCTTATGTGGAAGAAGGGAGGAGAAACCGCTGGGCCGGTGGCTTAGATGGGTTCTTTTGGATCTAGTGAGAGGGATGGAGGAAGAGTTACTGAAAGGCCATGTTTTACTTCATGCATCCTGGGCTTCCACCATTTAATCACAAATACCTTGTTACACTGTAAGCTTTATAGGACAGTTACTGACAATTGGTAAAAACATTTAGCTTGTCCAAATCACTACTTAGGTGCAGCCACTCAGTGCTCAATCTACAGAATCTAATCAATACTTCTGTATCGCCTTAGAAATGATACACTCGGAACCTACCCATTTACTGTCTTCTTGGTGGCTGCTAACAGGCATCTACAGAGGTGCAACCACAATGACAATACAGGAGTTCTGCAGCTTCACTGTGGGATGGCAACAATAGCATATTTTAACTGTAGGTTTGGTGAGTAATACGGTCTTGGCAACCCCTCACATTTGCTGCTTTTGTGGGTTTCTAGCTAATGCAGAGATTGATAATATTCTGAATGCTTTCTGTATTGTTTTTAATTCTCAGCTCTGTACTTCACTCACTTCCATTCACCCACTCGCAGGACCTAAGTCTTGCTTATCAGGACTTGCTCTGTTGCTCCCTCAATTCTGTTGGCCCCTTTGGCATTTATAATTACAACCAGTAGGAGTACACTTGTTACCATCTTCTCAGTCCTCTTCGCTAAAGTGCTTTCCTCACTACATGGCCACTTTGCTTTATGAACTTTCCTCCATTGTTTCTTCTTTTTCTCCTTATTCTTGTATCTGTCCTCTGATAACTACCCTTTTATAAAACCAAGATCAGAATGGTGTTTAAAGATTACTGTGGTATCACATTGTGTTTTATACAGTTTTCTTTTAAATGTCATATTTAAACAACTGATAACATGGGCAATAATAAAGACCCTTTCCTGTATGAAGTGTGGCCTATCTTTCCTCAATGTATATTTCCTTCATCATTATGTGTATTACTGGTTGCATCATTTACTTAACAGCGCTTGTCAGTAGAATTGTAGGTGTCATTCTTTTCTGCTAGAACAGGACACAGTTCTGTGTTAGATACATTTTGCAGTTCTTGTGACAGATAAATGTTCTTTTTTATAGTAATGCATTGCCCTGAATACTGAATATTTTGGGTAAAAAAAAAAGTATGTTTATGGATAATTTTAGATTTAAAATTTTGGGTGTAAATTTAGAAACTGATGGGTGCTACATAGTGAATGGATGAAATAGCCTGCTATATCTTGAGATAGGTGGTAAATGTAAGCTAAGTGACAAATGGAAGGGAGTGTTTGTGGTCTGTACCTGATAAATATCTCTCCACATAATAAAGCCTTCACAAAATGTACTTCAAGTGTGCTTACAGTAGTACATAAATAACAATAAAATATGGGCTATGATTGTTAAAATGGGTACTTGAAGATCAAGATTCTATCTGTAAATGTGTAGGTACTTATACAGCCCTCATTGCTGTAGTATCTGAGTACCACATAATCATTAATGGGTTTTCTCATCACAATACCTTTGGGTAATGTAGGGAGGTATTAGCCCCATTTTACAGATGGGAAGCTGGGGCCCAAAGTAGATGCTTACCTAAACTCACAAAAAAGTTTGTGGCTTAGCCAAAAGCTGAATTTATGGCTTCTGAGTTCCACTCAAGTGCCCTATCCACTAGACATAGGTCTTACTTCCAGCCTTCCTATCTTAACGTTCAAAAACATTGGCAGTAGCATCTGGGGAGACTAGCATAGTATTTATCCAACTCTAGCTGGTATTATATAGTTTCTTAACTGGCGCAGATGGAAAAGATCCAAATGGCCAATTTTTGATGAAGCGGTGTCTGCTTTGTGTGAGAAAACATCTGTGCATTCTTGTCACAAGTACTAAGGGCTGTATTCACATACTGTAAGACTCTGATGGCTATGTGCACCTTTACAACCCCATACACATTCTTGTTTATTGTCTTTCAATTTAACTGGCTGAGCACATTAGATGGCTGCTTTTCCTAGGATTCTCAGAAGTTAAAAAGTTGACAGAATAATTTATGTACTGGTTTGTATTATCATAGTGCTTAGACACAAAAACAAAAAGACAGTCCCTGACCCCAAAAGCTTATAATCTAAGTTTTGACATGCATATCAATTGTCATCAGGGTTCTGAGTCAGCTACCCAATGAGATGACTGAAGCAATACATACTTCTCTTAAGCTTTGTCTACTCTAGGAAATGTAGCTGAAGCTGACAATGGATGTCAGAATGATCCAGATGAACCAGTGATGAACATAATTTAACTGAAAGCTCAGCCAAAGACAAACAATCTCGAGTGCTGTTGCAGAAATCATGATTAAACCCATGGAAATGGGCTCCTGTCCCCAATTTGGGATATCTGGGCCCTACCACAATATAAATAATAATATTAATGGTTAAAATGCATGCAGTGAATGAGCCAACTTCTCAGTGAATGAATCAGAACTCTGCTGCTTACACTTTGCAAAGCACCTGGTGTCCTGCTAGAAAGTTCCAGATTATGAATTTCTATTCTTTTAAGAAAGCCTATGAAATTCCATCAAACTATAAACAAACAGGGAGTTTATTCAGAGGCGGGCACATTATCCCTACCACCCCTCCAATCTAGTGGTGGAATTTTGAAAAGTGTCTTGTAGGAATCCCACAGAGCATCTTCCAGCATTCATTTGCCTCTCAGACTCTGATCAAATCCCATTGAAGTCAATGGTGATCATTCCATTGATTTCAGTGTGCTTTGGACCTGGTGCTCACTGTGCAGTGCATGTCTTCAGATAGCAATCATCAACTCTCCTTGTTCGGCATCAGCAGAATATTCCACAATAGTAAAAGTAACTACACAGTTACCAAAGACTCAGAAATCCATCATTTGCATCTGCATGTTGAATTTTTGATTCCCACATGTAGCCATAAGGGCCTATAGCTGTGCTATTATTTATATTATTTGGGAAGTAGTATGTGATCATCTAATTGAAGTTTGTGTAATAATTCATGCACACAAGGGGGTCAGTAAAGGTTGAGTGTGCATTTCCTGAACTTTGAGTGCTTAACCTGACAACCTTAACTGAGTCTTAAATTATTATTCCAGATCTTCAGCTTGTGGGACAATTATTTTTTATGGAATATCTACCTATATTACATATATTGATGATGTCATACAATTATTTTATGTATTTATTTCAGTTTATAAAGAATGATTATCCCAGGCTCTAAGGGTCCTTAACAATAATTAAAAATCCCAGGAATACAAAAGAAGACAAATCTTGTAGTTCATAAATTCATAGATTAATAATTTTTAGGGCAATTAGGGACCATTCTGATCATCTAGACTTACTTCTTGCATAACAAGGTCCAGAGAACCTCACCTAATAATTTCTCTATCAAGCCCATGACTTCTGTTTGAGCTATAGCATATCTTTTTAAAAAAATATATCCAGTCTTGATGGAAATACTTCAGGTGATGAACAATCCACCATATCCCAAGGTATGTTGTTCCCATAGTTAATTATCCTCACTGTTAAAAAATTGCACCTTATATCTAGTCTGAATTTGTCTAGCTTCAAATTCAAACACTGGATCTCATTATTCCTTTTTCTTTGCTAATGAGCCAACTGCTACCCAGAAACTCTTCCCCATGTAGGTACTTGTAGACCATGATCAGCTCACCTTTTAACTTTCTCTTGGTTAATCTAAATAGATCAAGCTTCTTCAGTCTCTCACTATTTGTCATGTTTTCCAGACCTCCAGTCATAGCTCTTTTTTTGAGCCCATTGCAAATTGTCAATATTTTTTTTGCAGTGTGGAAACCAGACCTGGAAACAATATTCCAAAAATGGTCTCACTAATCCTGTATTATAGAGATATTATAGAGATATAGGAACCCTATTCCTCCTTACTATTCCTTTGCTTATACATCCAAGGACTGTGTTTGCCCTCTTAGTCACAGCATCACACTGGGATATCATTTTCAGATGGGTATCTAGCATGACCCTAAGAAGATTTCAGAGTAACTGGTTTCCAGAATACACTCCCCTCTCTTATAAGTAAGACCTATATTCTTTGTTCTGAGATGTATTATACTGCATTTGTTTGTGTTATAAGGCATGTTGTTTAAATAAGTCCATCTTACTCAAGAGATCCAGGTTGGTCTGCATAACTGTCCTGTCTCCATCATAATTTAACAGTCTACCAATTGTGGTGTCATCTGCAAATTTTACCAGCAATGGATTATTATTTACTTCCAGATCATTTATAAAGGTATTGAATAGCATTGGATCTCTGCAGGGCAACACTAGAGCCCCCCACTCCTCTTGATAATGATTCACCATTTACAATTGTTTCAATCTATTGGTATACCAGTTTTTAATCCATTAAATATGGGTACATTAATTTTGTATAGTGCTATTTTTTTAAATCAAAGTCAAATGCCTTCCAGAAGTTTTATGATATGACGTTAGCACACTTACCTTTTGCAACAGATATAGTAATTTACTGCAATCACTTCAGGAGTTGTGACTGTATTAAATTGATATATCATTGTGGGCCAGGGATTGTATGTGATTCCATGAGGGAAGGTTCCACAGCCTTACAGGAACAGAGGGTGGGTGATTCGGCAAATTCACTCAGGCTGTAACACCTCCAGAGAGGCACCTCTGCCTGTGCAGGCTCCCCTTTACAAGATCAAACTTGATTGTCCCAGAGGCCAACAGACAAAGAAAGGTTTCAGAGTAACAGCCGTGTTAGTCTGTATTCGCAAAAAGAAAATGAGTACTTGTGGCACCTTAGAGACTAACCAATTTATTTGAGCATGAGCTTTCGTGAGCTCCAGCTCACTTCATCGGATGCATACTGTGGAAACTGCAGAAGACATTATATACACAGAGACCATGAAACAATACCTCCTCCCACCCCACTCTCCTGCTGGTACCAGGAGAGGTGGGAGGAGGTATTGTTTCATGGTCTCTGTGTATATAATGTTGTCATGGTTCCTCCCCCACTCTGAACTCTAGGGTACAGATGTGGGGACCTGCATGGAAAACCTCCTAAGCTTATCTTTACCAGCTTAGGTCAAAACTTCCCCAAGGTACAAAATATTACATCCGTTATCCTTGGACTGGCCGCTACCACCACCAAACTAATACTGGTTACTGGGGAAGAGCTGTTTGGACGCGTCCTTCCCCCCAAAATACTTCCCAAAACCTTGCACCCCACTTCCTGGACAAGGTTTGGTAAAAAGCCTCACCAATTTGCCTAGGTGACCACAGACCCAAACCCTTGGATCTGAGAACAATAAAAAAGCGTTCAGTTTTTTTTACAAGAAGACTTTTAATAAAAAATAGAAGTAAATAGGAATAAAGAAATCCCCCCTGTAAAATCAGAATGGTAGATATCTTACAGGGTAATTAGATTCAAAAACATAGAGAACCCCTCTAGGCAAAACGTTAAGTTACAAAAAAGATACATAGACAGAAATAGTTATTCTATTCAGCACAATTCTTTTCTCAGCCATTTAAAGAAATCATAATCTAACACATACCTAGCTAGATTACTTACTAAAAGTTCTAAGACTCCATTCCTGTTCTGTCCCTGGCCAAGACGACTACAGACAGACCCAGACCCTTTGTTTCTCTCCCTCCTCCCAGCTTTTGAAAGTATCTTCTCTCCTCATTGGTCATTTTGGTCAGGTGCCAGCGAGGTTACCTTTAGCTTCTTAACCCTTTACAGGTGAGAGGAGCTTTCCCCTGGCCAGGAGGGATTTCAAAGGGGTTTACCCTTCCCTTTATATTTATGACACGCCCCCCAAATCTCAGCTAGGGTGAAACACTGGCTGGGATTTCTTCCTGGAGCTCTAGGAAAACAGAGTTAATAAGACACATGCATCTCTAAATATACTACCAAGTACATAAAGACTAACAATATTTTCCACATCTCAGGACGATTTTAACCAGTTGATTCTGGGAAACTTTCACGGGAGAGTGCATCAGCCACTTTGTTAGAAGCTCCTGAGATGTGTTGGATGTCGAAATCAAAATCTTGGAGAGCTAAACTCCACCGAAGAAGTTTTTTGTTAGTTTCTTTGACGGTGTGAAGCCACTTTAGTGCAGCATGGTCGGTTTGCAGGTGGAAACGCCGTCCCCAAACATATGGGCGTAGCTTTTCCAGAGCGTAGACAATGGCATAACATTCTTTTTCAGTGACTGACCAGTTGCTTTCCCTCTCAGACAGTTTTTTGCTGAGAAACACTACAGGGTGGAATTCTTGATCAGGTCCTTTCTGCATTAAAACTGCTCCCACACCACGCTTGGATGCATCTGTGGTTACTAGGAACGGTTTGTCAAAGTCTGGGGCCCTTAGTACAGGGTCAGACATGAGTGTCGCTTTAAGCTTGTTAAAGGCCTTCTGACACTTTCTGGTCCACTGAACAGCATTTGGCTGTTTCTTTTTGGTTAGGTCTGTCAGTGGGGCAGCGATTTGGCTGTAGTGCGGTACAAATCGTCTGTAATAACCGGCCAAGCCTAAGAAGGATTGAACCTGTTTCTTTGACTTTGGGACAGGCCACTTTTGGATAGCATCCACTTTGGCCTGTAGGGGGCTGATAGTTCCTTGACCCACCTGGTGTCCAAGGTAAGTCACTCTGTTTAGGCCTATTTGACACTTCTTAGCCTTAACAGTTAGTCCTGCCTCCCTTATGCGCTCAAGGACTTTTTGTAGATGTTCCGGGTGGTCTGCCCAGGAATCCGAAAATATGGCCACATCGTCAAGGTAGGCGACTGCATATTCTCCTAATCCCGCTAGGAGACCATCTACAAGTCTTTGGAAAGTGGCGGGTGCATTTCGCAGCCCGAAAGGGAGTACATTAAATTCATACAGCTCGAGATGTGTGATGAAGGCTGACCTTTCCTTGGCAGATTCATCTAGCGGTACCTGCCAGTACCCCTTGGTTAAGTCCAAGGTAGAGATGAACTGGGCCCGTCCCAGTTTCTCTAATAGTTCATCTGTGCGTGGCATGGGATAGTTGTCTGGGCGAGTTACAGCATTTAGCTTACGGTAGTCCACCCAAAACCGTATTTCCCCATCTGGTTTGGGAACTAGAACCACTGGAGATGCCCATGCACTTTCAGAGGGGCGGATTACACCCATCTGTAACATATCCTGGATCTCCCGTTCTATAGCAGTTTTAGCTTGAGGAGACACCCGGTAAGGGTGGACCCTAATTGGGTGAGCATTACCTGTGTCAATGGAGTGGTATGCCCGTTCAGTCAGTCCTGGGGTGGCTGAGAACGTTGGCGCGTAGCTAGTGCACAGCTCCTGGATCTGCTGTCGCTGCATACGCCCAAGGGTCATGGAGAGGTTCACCTCTTCCACACCACCAGCACATTTCCCTTCGTAGTAAACACCTTCAGGCCACTCAGCGTCGTCTCCTCACTGGGCTGTAAACTGACAAACCTTTAATTCTCTGGAATAAAAGGGCTTTAGAGAATTAATATGGTACACCTTAGGCTTTCGGTTGGAGGTGGGGAATGCTATGAGATAATTAACAGCTCCCAGGCGCTCCTGGACCGTGAATGGCCCTTCCCACGATGCTTCCATTTTATGGGCCTGGAGCGCCTTTAAGACCATGACCTGGTCTCCTACTTTGAAGGAACGCTCTCTGGCATGTTTATAATACCAGGCTTTTTGCTCTTTTTGAGCATCCTGTAAGTTTTCTCTAGCAAGGGCTAAAGAGGTTCGGAGGGTGTTTTGTAGGTTGGTTACAAAGTCCAGAATGTTAGTTCCTGGAGAAGGTGTAAATCCCTCCCATTGCTGCTTCACCAACTGCAATGGCCCCTTAACCTCACGGCCATATACAAGTTCAAATGGGGAAAACCCTAAACTGGGATGTGGTACAGCTCTGTAGGCAAAGAGCAACTGCTGCAATACTAGGTCCCAATCATTGGAGTGCTCATTTACGAATTTACGTATCATGGCCCCCAAAGTTCCATTAAACTTCTCCACCATGCCATTTGTTTGATGGTGGTAAGGAGTGGCAACCAAGTGATTTACCCCATGAGCTTCCCAAAGGTTTTTCATAGTTCCTGCCAGGAAATTAGTCCCTGCATCTGTGAGGATGTCGGAGGGCCAACCTACCCTGGCAAAAATGTCTGCTAGTGCCTGACACACACTTTTAGCCCTGGTGTTGCTTAGAGCTACTGCTTCCGGCCATCGGGTGGCAAAATCCATGAAAGTCAGTATGTACTGCTTTCCTCTGGGTGTCTTTTTCGGAAAAGGACCCAGAATATCCACAGCTACTCGCTGAAATGGAACTTCAATGATGGGGAGTGGCTGTAGAGGGGCTTTGACCTGGTCTTGGGGTTTTCCCACTCTTTGGCACACCTCACAAGACTGGACATAGGTAGAAACATCCTTGCCCATTCCCTCCCAGTGGAATGATCCCCCCAAACGGTCTTTGGTCCTGTTCACCCCAGCATGGCCACTAGGGTGATCATGGGCTAAGCTCAAGAGCTTGGCCCGGTATTTAGTTGGAACTACCAACTGTCTCTGAGGATGCCAGTCTTCCTGGTGTCCACCAGAAAGAGTTTCCTTGTATAAAAGTCCTCTTTCTACAACAAACCTGGATCGATTAGAAGAGCTGAGAGGCGGTGGGTTGCTCCGTGCCGCCGTCCAAGCTCTCTGGAGGCTTTCATCTGCTTCCTGTTCGGTCTGGAACTGTTCCCTTGATGCTGGAGACATCAGTTCCTCATTGGATTGTGGACCTAGGCTTGGTCCCTCTGGAAGCGATATAGAGGATGGAGCTGTTTCTGTTGACTGTGAACCGCTCTCCGCTGGTGCACTATGTTGGGATTCAGGCTCCGGCTGAGGCTCTTGTGTAGGGTTATCGGCTGCTGCCAGTTCAGGTTCGGTGGGGCCCTCTGGTGTTGAGGTTGCAAGTACTGGATTCAGTGCTGACACGGGGTCTGGTGTTGGTTGTTCGGCTGGTTCCGGTTCTGGGACTGGTTCCGTCTGGGTCTCTGGGACTGGATCCACTAATGCTGTTGCAGACATTGGCCTGGGGTCCAGGTCCATCACCTCTGACTGGGTCCTGATAGAAGTTTCCGGAACAGAGCTAGGCCTCACGGCTTGTTTAGCCTGGCTGCGGGTGACCATTCCCACCCTCTTGGCCTGCTTCACATGATTGGCCAAGTCTTCCCTCAACAGCATGGGGATGGGATAATCATCATAGACTGCAAAAGTCCACGTTCCTGACCAGCCCTTGTACTGGACAGGCAACTTGGCTGTAGGCAAATTGAAAGAGTTGGACTTGAAGGGTTGAATCGTCACTTGGATCTCTGGGTTGATTAAATTGGGGTCCACTAAGGAAGCATGGATAGCTGACACTTGTGCTCCGGTGTCCCTCCACGCGGTGCCTTCTTCCCGCCCACACTCACAGTTTCCCTCCGCTCCAAGGGTATCTGGGAGGTATCTGGGCCTGTGGACCTCTGGTGTGATTCCGGTGCAATGAACTGTAATCTGTTGGGGTTCTTGGGGCAGTTGGCCTTTACATGCCCCAGCTCGTTACATTTAAAACATCGTCCAGCTGACGGGTCACTGGGGCGAGGAGGGTTGCTGGAGAACGGGGTGGTGGGACGATAAGGGGTCTGGAGGGTTCTTTGGGAGGTGCCATCCCACCCATCTGGCTCCACCCATCTGGCTCCAATCTCTCCTGTCTCAATTACAATTTTGGGTTTCCCACCTAGGATGTATCTTTCTATTTCCTCAGGAACACCCTCTAAGAATTGTTCCATTTGCATTAGGAAGGGCAAATTTACTGGAGATTCAACACTTGCTCCTGATATCCAGGCATCCCAATGTTTTACAATGTGGTAGGCATGTCGGGTAAATGACATGTCTGGTTTCCACCTTAGGGCTCTGAACCTCCGACGAGACTGCTCGGGTGTTATCCCCATTCTGACTCTCGCCTTGGATTTAAACAGTTCATACTTGTTCATGTGTTCTTTAGGCATTTCAGCTGCCACCTCAGCTAAGGGTCCACTGAGCTGCGGCCTCAGCTCTACCATGTATTGGTCAGTAGAGATGTTGTACCCAAGGCAGGCCCTTTCGAAGTTTTCTAAGAAGGCCTCAGTATCATCACCTGCCTTGTAGGTGGGGAACTTTCTGGGATGGGAAGTGGTACCTGGAGAAGGATTGCTAGGGTTTGTTGGTATATTCTGCTGGGCCTTTATCCTCTCCATCTCCTCCACATGCTTCCTCTCTTTTTCCTTCTCCTCCTCCACATGCTTCCTCTCTTTTTCCTTCTCCTCCTCCACATGCTTCCTCTCTTTTTCCCTCTCCTCCTCCACCTGCTTCCTTGCCTCCATTTCCCTCTTGTGGGCAGCCTCTTGGTGTTGTTCTGCCTCCCTTGCTTGTTCCTTCTTCAGCTGCATGAGTTCTATCTGTCTTTCATGTTCCCTTTGTCTTTCCTCAGCCTGAAATTTGGCTAATTCCAGCTGTAGTCGAGCCGCGGATTTTGTCATTCTAACCTCTCTGTTTTTAACTAACTTTACACCCGAGGTTTAGAAATAAACAAACAAAACTTGGCTGTAAAATTTTGCTGTGCTGGAATAGAATACCTATTCTCTGATAGTGATTGTCAGCCTACAGGAAAAGACAATTCCCTTGTCTCTGCTCTGGGCCCAAATTAAAGCAAAAAACCTCCAACTACTTGGAAACCTGCTTACCCAGCCCAAAGAAAAAAAAAAATTCTTTTCAAACCTGTGCTCCTTGTAAAACAAAAACAAAAAAAATCAAAATCCTAAAAAAAAACCCTGCCACTTTTGTCTCCAGGCAAATGGGTAGAGCACACCCCCCTATTTACTTTTAGGAAGAAAAGAAAAAAAAAACTCTGGGTTGGAAGACTGTGAATTTCCCTGCAGGAGTTAAGTACCCTGCCTCCAGGCAAAGAAAACCTGCAATTCACAAGATAATCTCCTTTTGTCTCTGCTTGGCCACAAAGCAGAGAGAAACCAAGCTGCTTTCAGTTTCAAAGCTGCTTTCTGGACTTCCTAAAAATTCCTTTTTAAAATCTGTATTTCTAGTTCAAAAAATCTCAACTGGATCTCAAAATGATTTCAGGTTAATCCCACCACTGTGCCACCATGTCAAGGTTCCTCCCCCACTCTGAACTCTAGGGTACAGATGTGGGGACCTGCATGGAAAACCTCCTAAGCTTATCTTTACCAGCTTAGGTCAAAACTTCCCCAAGGTACAAAATATTACATCTGTTATCCTTGGACTGGCCGCTACCACCACCAAACTAATACTGGTTACTGGGGAAGAGCTGTTTGGACGCGTCCTTCCCCCCAAAATACTTCCCAAAACCTTGCACCCCACTTCCTGGACAAGGTTTGGTAAAAAGCCTCACCAATTTGCCTAGGTGACTACAGACCCAGACCCTTGGATCTTAAGAACAATGAACAATCCTCCCAACACTTGCACCCCGCCTTTCCTGGGAAATGTTGGATAAAAAGCCTCACCAATTTGCATAGGTGACCACAGACCCAAACCCTTGGATCTGAGAACAATAAAAAAGCATTCAGTGTTTTACAAGAGGACTTTTAATAAAAAATAGAAGTAAATAGGAATAAAGAAATCCCCCCTGTAAACTCAGGATGGTAGATATCTTACAGGGTAATTAGATTCAAAAACATAGAGAACCCCTCTAGGCAAAACCTTAAGTTACAAAAAAGATACACAGACAGAAATAGTTATTCTATTCAGCACAATTCTTTTCTCAGCCATTTAAAGAAATCATAATCTAACACATACCTAGCTAGATTACTTACTAAAAGTTCTAAGACTCCATTCCTGTTCTGTCCCTGGCCAAGACGACTACAGACAGACCCAGACCCTTTGTTTCTCTCCCTCCTCCCAGCTTTTGAAAGTATCTTCTCTCCTCATTGGTCATTTTGGTCAGGTGCCAGCGAGGTTACCTTTAGCTTCTTAACCCTTTACAGGTGAGAGGAGCTTTCCCCTGGCCAGGAGGGATTTCAAAGGGGTTTACCCTTCCCTTTATATTTATGACAAATGTCTTCTGCAGTTTCCACAGTATGCATCCGATGAAGTGAGCTGGAGCTCACGAAAGCTCATGTTCAAATAAATCGGTTAGTCTCTAAGGTGCCACAAGTACTCCTTTTCTTCAGACAAAGAAAGGCATTTTGGTGAAATAACCTGAGTGGCAACTGACTCAGGGCCTTTTTTTCTGATCCTGCAAATGGACACAGGACTTTCTGTCCAAAGGACCCCCAATCCTGCCTGAGAAGGGTTGGAAGGATTTTGGCCCACAGAGACCTCATAAGAATGGTGAGTGACCTCTGATAAGCTTTGAGCATGCATATAGGACATTTTATTGTTTGGAGTTTTTTATGTTTTCTCTGTAATGCTTTCACTTTAAGAATAAATGTGCCTGCCTAGAAAAAAGATGTGTGGTATCTTATAACTGGGGTCACTTACATTATTCATAGCTTTTGCGGAGAAACCAAAGTGAAGATGCTGGCCTGTAGCCAGTCTGGCTGGCTGGGAATAACACAGTGCAAGCAGGGAACTGTCCATCTTGGAAAAATCCTGGTAAGAAGGGAGAGAGATTCGGGTATCCATCCAAGAGCGGTGATAGCTGAGGATCCAGAGTGGTTTTCTTTGCTTAATCATAGAGAAGAAATACAGGTGCCTAGGAATGCTGAGATTGGGGTCCTAGCTGGATTCCATTAAGGCTCCAGGAGCTTGAAACATCTCAGAAATTCAGAGCATAGAGGCTTTTAATCCTTCCACAGCAGTCTGAGTGGATGATCCAGTAAGGGTATTCACTAGGATCTGTGATGCCTTCATCAGGCAAACTTGTGATCTCATAATCCCTTTCTCACACCTATTTTCCTTAAAAAAAACCCATATTGATTGGCATTAATTATGCTGCCATCTGTTAATTATGTATTGATTGCATCACATATCAGTCTTTCATGTTTTTGCCCAAAATTACTATCAGGCTAACCATCATATAATTTCATTGTATGTATTCTTTTTAAATAGCAGCACACCATTGGCTTTTTCTCCAATCCTCTTGTTCCAGGACCTGTTAAAAATCAACAATAATGTTTCAGGTAGCTTCTCAGCCAATTCTTTTCATACTCTTGGGACAAATTTCTGGTTCTGCAGATTTACAAATGTTTTACTTTAATAATTGCTATTTAACATTCTCCGACTTACAGCTAGAATAGAAAATATGTCCTTATCACTGTAAGATGTGAATATATCATCCTGCTTCTTTGTGAATGCAAAACAGAAACTTTTATTAAAGACTTCTGCCTTTTCTACATCATGAATAATAATTTTACTATCCTTGTTTAGTATTAGATCTAGAACACTGATGATAGGTTTTTGTTTGTTCCTGATATATTTCAATAATTCCCCCTTATCATACTTAAACCGACCGGCCTTAGATTTTTCACTGGTATCCTTAGCTTCCTTTATCAATTGTCTGCATCTCCTAACTGTCAGTTTGTACTTATTGCTACCATCTTCTTCATTTTCCATCTTTATATGTTGGAGCTTATTTTATTTTTTTATTTCTATCTTTATCTCTCCTCTTACCCAGGGTATTTTGCAGCCTGCCCCTCTTTTTTGTGACTGAGGAATGCATTTTTTGGATAGCTAATAGAGTATTCTTAAACAATTATCAGTCATTCACATTTTTATGTTTAAATATTTCCTTTCACAACATTTTTCACAAAAATATTTTCAGTTTTGAGAAATTGGATTTTTAAAGCATCAGGTATATTATCCTTTACTGGTTGGAACAATAATCTGTTCATATATAGGAAATTAAATTAAATCAGGATCTCTTCCACCTAGACAACCATCAGTTTTTAGTTCAGTAGGCAATTAATTCTCACTATTAACAAACAATCAAACCAAACAACTACAACATTATCATTGGTATTACTCCACCATTCTGAGATGCCAGCCCTTGAACATTTTTCTGCCCCAAAAGTGTAGAAAAAAAGAGTGATATGGAAATAATATTTTACAACAAATGTAGACTGATATTATTAAAGCAAAAATGTGAAAAAATAGAGAAAAGGATGATGTATTGCACAAGAGAATTAACACATGTTGTAATCTGCTTGGAACAGGCCAGAGTTTGCTCAAGCACTTTTTGAAGTACCAGCATAAATTGCTTGTGTTAAATATCAGTGGTCTCACTATTAGAGAAGACTGAGACAAGTAAAAACCACTCATGATATAAAAATTTAGGGTACCAAACTGAATCCTATTTGCAGGTGAATTGTCTCAACCTGGATTACCTAAATCACTGGGAAATAGGTTTAGAAATGGAAAAAGAAAGCTTAAATTTTGTTGCTGTGATGATAAAACAGAATAGTAGATGTGCAATTTGGCTGCTACTTCTGTTATTCTTTGCCATTTTCTCTGGCTGAGTGGGAGATAGAATCTTTCAGGGGGGAGAGGGAGGGGCAGGAATGGGAACGATGGGAGAAAATGCTGGTTTTTCCATTTAATATTTAGAGTCTTATGCAAAGGAAGCTGCATTAGTGTATTCACAGAAGTCAAAATTTTGCCTCATTTTATAACATATATAACATACAGTATTCCTTTGAAAAATCACATTGAATTTTCCTGTAATTCTGCATTAAGATTCAAATTTGTATTTCCAGGATCAATTTGTGCAGTCCCTGTGCTGTTTGCTATTCTTCCTTCTATCTCTTCAGACCAGTAAAGAAAAACAACTGGGGGTGAGGCCTAGTAGCACATTTAAACAAAATAAAATTATTTTTAATTGAGAAAGTATTTGAGGCTAGTTGTCAATATGTGTATGTGTTTTCACAACCATTCAAGTAGCTTAAAGTGGGCAAAATGTAAGGCATGTTTGCAGTACAGAAATAGCATTCCACAACATGGCAACAGTTCACTCTGAATGCTGAAGATAATTAATCTAATTTTCCCTCTGCTTCATTTTGTGTTCTATTAGTTTTCTTATTCAAACTTTCAAGTCACAAATCTAATTTAAAACCTCTTAACTGGTCTAATGTGGTAATGTGTTCCATTGGCGTGCAGCGTCTAGCAGTGTGTGATAAGGATGGAATACTAATTTGCTTCCTAGTGTGCACATTGCTCGATAAATAAATAATATATCACCTGTGCTCACCATTACTTGACTAGAGAAAGTATCAAAAGAAACAGAAAAGATGGGATGTGAGTTTAAGGCACAGAAGGAAGAAAGAACTCAAGTGGGAAGTGTGAGAGAGAAGTAGAAAACTGTAGGCTGTAACAAAATGGTAAGTCTATTAAAGTGGCTACCTATTTATAGCTACCCATGTAATGTGTATCAGGCCACATGCTGATTAATGGATACATTTAAATATTATTATTTCAGAGTTTTTCCCCTAATCTGTCCTGAGTGCACTCATGAAATTTTTAGCTTTGCTTTTTTCCTTCGTTTTTTTTTTAAACAAACAAATTGATTTTCTGCTGTTGTTTGACTTTGCTTCCTTCTATGTTCCCTTTTTCTCTTTGCATATAACTGTTATTTCCATACATTATGCAGTCCAAGATAAATAATTCTAAATTTACTGGGATTTAGTTTGATCGGAGGTACCCTGGCATATATCAAGGGTATTTCCACTGAGGTTAATGGAGTCACACTGGTGAAAAAGTGATACAGATGAAATCAGAATGAGAGTATTGCTATGAAGAGAGGTAGACTATGTGTCTGTGTGTGTGTGTAAGGGAGAAAAAGAGAGAAAAGCCAAGGCAGAGAGAAAGAAAGAAAGTGAAGAGGAAGACAAAGATAAAGAATGTCAAAAAACTGGCAGTGTCCTGGCTTATTAAAATATTATTTTGTAAAAAATGTCATTACTATTTTTTTAAATGTGATGCAATTTACCAGACCATAAAGAACTCCTTAGAATAAATGGCTGGTTTCCAGGCACTGCAACTGTGCTGCTGATTACAATACATTCTGACATTTATGACAGTTTTATAATTCTTGTATTCTGTACCTAGGTGGGCTCTGAAGTGTCTCTACTTTGCTGAAGGCTTTCTCTCGGGAAATGGCACTAAAGTTTTGTTGACTGAAAGGACAATAAAACAGTTTGATGGGAAAACAGTATTATTATGTTATCACAAGCCTATTTTTAATTTATGTCTGAGAACAATGTTGAATATAAAGGATTAATTTTGCATTAGTTTCTAAAGGAAAAATAAAATAAACAACAACTGCTTTGGAGTTAACAAAAAGAAAATGAACTCAATGCAACAATAACAGTTGTAATAACTGGATATATTGTGTGACAAAGTTCCTTCTCTACCTTGGTGGGTCTTGCACTTATTGGCAGATTTGCTCACCTTGGAGCTTCACAGCATCCCTCAGTTTGGCCATTTTTATGAACCCACAGTCCAGGTCAACTCCTCCTGTGTCTGACCAGGAGTTGGGAGGTTTGGGGGGAGCCCGGGCCTGCTCTCTACTCCGGGTTCCAGCCCAGGGCCCTGTGGAATGCAGCTGTCTAGAGTGCCTCCTGGAACAGCTGTGCGACAGCTACAACTCCCTGGGCTACTTTCCCTTGGCCTCCTCCCAACACCTTCTTTATCCTCACCAAAGGACCTTCCTCTTGGTGTCTGATAATGCTTGTACTCCTCAGTCCTCCAACAGTATGCATTCTCACTCTCAGCTCCTAGTGCCTCTTGCTCCCAGCTCCTTACCCACGCACCACAAACTGAAGTTAGCTCCTTTTTAAACCCAGGTGCCCTGATTAGTCTGCCTTAATTGATTCTAGCAGCTTCTTGATTGGCTGCAGGTGTTCTAATCAGCCTGTCTGTTGTAATTGTCTCCAGAAGGTTCCTGATTGTTCTGGAACCTCCCCTGTTACCTTACCCAGGGGAAAGGGACCTATTTAACCTGGGGCTAATATATCTGCCTTCTATTACTCTCCTGTATCCATCTGGCCTGACCCTATCACAATTGCTAGAAGTAGAACTAACAGGGCAGTGATGATGTTACACCTTAAAATTGGCTGAAGAATTATGAACATTCATTTGACTTCTTAGCACATAATTAGCCCCCAGAGTGGAGCAACAAAAAGCGAGAGAACTAAAGATGGCTGAAAAGCAAGCAAGCAAGCAAGAAATTACCCTGGAAAATGGAAAATGTGAAATTGCTTCCCTTTTCAGGGTTCAAACCAGACACTTTTTGTTCTTTTTCAAATTTTTCACAAAATACTTAGGGAAAATGTTACGGAAACCATTAGTGAAACAGTTATTGAGACTTTTCATTTACTGAAAAACAGTGACAATTTTATATAATCATTTTGATAACATCACTGATAACATTTTCAGTTAAAATGCATGCAATTTTCAATACATTTTAATGAAAATTATGACAAAAATATTCAATTTGTTTTTGCATTTTATTTTTCATTTTTGAAAAAAAAGGCCACCTCTCATTCAGCAAACTTTTCATTTGAAAAAATGTGACCAGTTCTAAACAGAAAACTGTATGAGAGATAGGGCAGGGGGTAGAGAGAATTACAACTAGAGGGCTCAGTCCTGACTTGCCAAAAGCCCAGAGCAAAGCATGCTGCTGCTGCCCCTGGAGCAGCAGAAGAGGGAGCTTATGCTCTGGAGGAGGAGTTAATTGTGCACATTACCCAGCACACAGATAAGCTATGCTTTTCAGCATATTGAGGACAGGCCTACACTGGGGGGGCAGGGTGGGGAGGGGGTGAGCTAAGTCGGTCTAAGTTACACAACTTGAGCTATGAAAATAGCATAGCTGAAGTTGACATACTTAGAGCTACTTACCATGGTGTTTTCACTGTGACAGTCGACTGCTGCCACTCCCCCATCAACTCTGCATACACTTCTCACTCCGGGGGAGTACCGGAGTCGATGGGAGAGTGCTCAGCGGTCGATTTATCGCATCTTCATTAGATGCGATAAATCGACCCCCTCTGGATCGATCGCTCCGGAGGTAATGTAGACATGCCCTGAGAGTGCACAGCCAGGGCTTTGGATAATCCCCATAGAATTCCAGGCCCCTCCCACCCACCTATGTGAGATATGCAGGCTTAGCCACTCAGAAAAACATGCTTCTCCTATCATTCTGCTATTCATGATGGTGGTAGCTGGCATAGGGACATAAGGGGGTTTATTGTGTCCCATTTTGCCCTCCACTTCCATATTAATCAGGGAACAATTTGTCCCAGAAGGGATTATTTTGATAGCCCTTCCCCATGTTACATCACTGAGTGAGAGATATAACATAATCACCCATTTGATTGCAGGAATACCACTTTGTACTGTGATTTCATCAGAACCCTTCAATTAAGTAAGGTCCAGGTCTTTACTCAGGTAGGATGGAGACCTCCACAGACCTCCTTACTGCTCAGGGAAAACGTTGACAGTCTTTTGTGCCCGAGTATCATGCCAGGGGGACACTCTGCTGCTGGAAGTGCCATCTTTCAGTTGAAACATATACTCAAGCTTGTGGGGGGAAAAGGGTCATTAAAAAATTCCACTGTACTTTTCACAAGGTTCTGCTGGCCCAATTACAATTAAGCAATTACATTATCCTGCTTTAATTATCCTGATGTTTGGATAGATAAAGTATGTTCTTCTTTCGGATCTAATCCAATATAGAGTGTTGCTGTGCACTGTTTGAAGCCTCAGAGATTGTGCAGTTGCCACAAAATTGTTTTAGCTGTTGTATCTGATTGATAAAGACATTATTTAAAATAGATAACATGTATAATAATAAATATATGTGAACTGTATTCAGCTTGCAAAATTGGTCACACATTTGGACACAACGTGCTATATAAAAATGTCAGTCATTAATAAAATGGACAAATATTGGCTAATGGAAATAAAAGGAAGAAAGACCGGGGCTTCATCTTGAGAGGATGTGAAAAAAATCCACAAGCTTTTCAATTATTTATCTTCAAGCATTCACATTTAAAAATAGGAAAGAACTGATAGCAACAATCGAGAGGAAAAAGATTAAATATCAATAGGGATTTTCTTTTAAAGTTAGGGTTACCTACCATTCAACAGAGAAGATGGCACCTTCAAATCAAGACACAAAGAAGTAAAAATGCTAAAACAACTGGAGATAGAGCTGGAACATTTGAAAAGCATATATAAAACAACAAAGAAGAAAAAGCAAAGGAAAATGACTGTCAACCACAGAGGAAAAACAAACTCCTCAAAGTCTCGAAAGAAATGTTAGCAAGAGGATGGCAAGGGGGTCAGATGCATAAATAGCAAGTATATATATGCAAAGTACAGGAACAGATTGTTTCGTACGGGAGCAGATGCTGACTGACTTTAAGTGAAGCTGACTCATGTCTGGTGCAGATATCTGCCTCCCCAGACACACAACTTGCCTCGTCAAATCTTCGAGTGGCCTCTATGCCTATATTTCTAAATGCTTAGTGTTTTTGCCTGGCTGGACAAAATGTAAAATGAACAGTCAAGAAAAAAATATAGTCCATTTAAATATAAACTTGTGTCTAAGTACCTTATTGAATTGCATCTATTAAAAACACCCATCAGAAAGAAATACACTCTTAGTTCTTGTAATCATACATGACTTGATTTTGATGGGCACATAACTATTACCTCACCCACCTTTGATTTTCACAGGCACTTTCCAGTTTCCATTCCAATTGAATTACATTTAGAAGCCTAAATTTAGGCTTTCTGGTTTGAAAAAAAAATAGCCAAAAACTATGTTTTTATTAACTTAAACTTTCAATCCAAATTACTCAGATAACATTTCCTCCTTTCCTCCCCAAGATTGCAATGAACAAAATTCACCTAGTACTTCAGTCAACTTCAACTGGAAATTAAACACAGCATGAGTTAACTGCAGCTGGAACCTTGACTTCTGTATTTGATTTGGGTGCAAACTTTAACTTTGCAGCCTCCATGTTACCTTAACAACATAGAATCTGAATCCACCCTTCTGTGGGAAAACCCCTGGGAGTAGTCTGAGGGGGAGCAAATCTTCATGAAAATAACCTCTCAGGGGTCCTCCTAACATCTTATCTCTGGGGCAGTGGGACCGAGTTACTGCTCTCTTGAAGAATCTGCAGTGTCTAGCCCTAAACCCCTTGTGGATCCTTAACAGGTCAACTCCCACTTCCTGGCAGCAAAGCAGCACTGGTGCCCACCCTGGAACAAAGGGGGACCTGGCCCACTATAGAAAAAGTTTTATGGGGAATGGTGACAAAAATCCAGCCAATGTGCACCTAGGCTCAAGTAATGAAGACAAAGGAAAGGGGCTACATTCTGGAGAAGGAACTAGAAACCACAAACTCATTAAAGAGGCAAGAAGAAAAGCAACAGGGTAGTCTGCAAAATATTTTTTGATGTCTGTATACCAATGCAAAGAGTATGGAAAACAAGTAGGATGAACTGGAAGTGATAGTATACAAAGAAAATTATGACTGAATTGGCATGACAGAGATTTGGTGGGACAACTATCATGATTGGAGCACCAGCATTGAGGGATATAGCTTGTTCCAGAAGAATAGGTATGGGGAAAAAAGAGGAGGCATTTTGGTGTATGGCAAGAATGTGTACACTTGCTCCCAGGTTCAAGAGGAAGTGAGAGGCAGATCTACTAAAAGTCTCTGGGTGAGGATAACCAGGGAAAAGGACAGTAGCAATGTTATGGTGAGGTCTCTTACAAAAGAAGAAATGGATGAGACATTCTACAAGCAGGTAACAAGATTAGCTAACACACAATAGCTTGTATTAATGGAGGATTCTGTGATATCTGTTCTAAGACTATTACAGCAAAGCATGATATGTTGTGCACATTATTAGCATGTGCAGAGGGCTGAAAGTTGAGGAAACAACTAAGGGGTCCTCCATTTTGGATCTCGTTTTGACCAGCTGGGATGAATTAGTTGTGAATGTGGAGGTGGTTGGAAATTGGGAGAAAGTGACCATGATCTGATAGGATTCAAGATCCTAAGTAAATGATGACATGAGAATAGCAAAACAAGCACAATGGACTTCAGAAAGGAAGATTTCAACTCAGAGAAATAGTAAGCAAGGTTCCATAGAAAGACCAAGTAGGAAGAAAAGGAGTTGAAGGGGGCTGGCCATTCCTAAAAGATGAAATACTAGAGACTCAGCATCAAGCTTTAATGATGCAGAGGAAAGATAAAAAGAGCCACAGGAGGCCAATATGTCTGCACAAAGAGCTTTTTAGCTATCTAAAAACCAAAAGGGATACATACAGAAAATGGAAGAAGGGGCATGTCACCAAGGAAGTATACATGGGAATAGCAAAAGTTTGTAGGGGTAAAATCAGGAAAGCTAAGGCAAAGACTGAGTTACAGCTGGCAAGGAATTTTAGCGAAAACAAGAATGGGTTCTTCAAATATATCAGACAAAAAAGAAAGATCAGGGATGGTATGGGTCCATTGCTCAATGGAGAAGGTGAGCTGGTAATGGAAGATGATAGGAAGGCAGAGCAGTGTTTTCACAAAAAATAACATGTAACTGGACAACTAGCAAAGTTACCATAGACAATAAAGGGGGAGGGATGCAGATCAGGATAAGTAAAGAACATGTCAGTGATCTTCTGACAGATTTGAATGAATTCAAGTCAGCAGGGCCTGAGGCTAGTCACCCAAGGGTGCTGACGGAATTAGCTGAAGAAATCTCAGAGCCACTGGCAATAATATTTGCAAACTCATGGATGACTGGAGAGGTCCTGAAAGACTGGAGGAAGGCTAACAGTGTGCCTGTGATGCTAACAGGGCAGCTCAGATCACAGCCATAGCCCAGTTTGCTTGTGTGTGAATATCAAAGAAATATTAAGTGCACCAATCTGCATAGACCAATTCACTTGCATGTGAATACAAAACAAAATGCTAAGTGTATTTGTATGCATAGATTACTTGTGTGTTACCAGGTATTGTTTTCACCTATCTATATCTACTGATTGCTACTGCATTACATTGCATATATCCTGTAATTAGTTAACCCAAGATTTAAGGGTGGCTGTTGTTAAGATAAGATCTTTGATGTGTAAACTTCATTAAAACTAATGAAAGATTGTAGTTTGCTATTACATTAAATTTCCTCCTCAAAGAAACATTGGAAAAGTAAATGAAGAAGGATACTAACTTCAACGCAAGCGCCATTGAGTTCACAGTGAGAATTCACAGACTCAATCTCCATTCCTTACTCACAGCCACCAAAGGAAAGCTCATGTGGGTACAGAAGCTGTCAGCTAACTTTCTGTTTAAAGGAGATATAAAAGATGGATTAAAGGAAAGGTCCTTCATCTCTGGACTGTCCGGATTCCAATTGGGTGGAAATACTGAGCAAGTGGTCAGAGATCTCCAGAGTTATTCTGGGTAACTCTGAAAGATTTTTTTGAGAAAGTGGCAGATTGCTCCATATCAGCTATCATTTTGGATTTATAAACTTTGACTAACATGTTAATATATTTTACCTGCATTAACCTCTCAATCACTCTAATTTTCTTTTCTTAGCTAATAAACCTTTAGTTAGTTTACTAGAGAATTGGCTACCTGCGTTGACTTTGGTAAGATCAAGAGGACCAAGTGACCTAGGGGTAAATGACTGACTCTTTGGGGTTAGAAGTAACATGAAGTGGTGTGATTTTTGCTTTACGTGACCATTATTATAAAGTCCAGTTTGTCTGGGTGGCAAGAGTGGCTGGAGAGCCTAAGGGGACTGTTTGTGACTCCATGGTAAGACTAATTTAATGATCCAGGAGTTCACATTTGTTCTGGCTTCGAGAATTCTAGTTATAGAATATACCACCAATTTGGGGTATCTGCCCTGTTTTCTCACAGGTTGACCGAAGATTGGTACTCCCAGTTTTGAGCCATTCCAGATAGCATGACAGTGCCCATCTTTTAAAGGGGGGAAAAGAAAGAGTAAAGGAACTACGGACCAGCCAGGCTGACCTTGATACCTGGGAAACTACTAGAGCAGGGATGGGCAAACTTTTTGGCCTGAGGGCCACATCAGGGTTCCGAAACTGCATGGAGGCCTGGGTAGGAAAGGCTGTGTCTCCCCAGACAGCCTGGCCCCTGCCCCCTATTTGACCCCTCCTACTTCCCACCCCCTGACTGCCCCCCTCAGTACCCCCAACCCATCCAACCTCCCCGCTCCTTGTCCCCTGACCACCCCCTCCCAGGACCCCCCACCCCTAACTGCCCCCCCAGGACCCCACCCCCTAGCCAACCCCCCTGCTCCCTGTCCCCTGACTGCCCCATCCCCTATCCATACCCCCACCCCCTGACAGGCCACCTAGGACTCCCACACCTATCCAACCCCTCTACTCCCCATCCCTTGACTGCCCCCCCGAACCAGCACCGCATCCAACTGCCCCCTGCTCCCTGTCCCCTGACTGCCCCCTGGACTCCTGCCCCTTATCCAACCCCCGCCCCCAGTCCTCACCCCCTTACCACACTGCTCAGAGCAGCAGGACTGGCAGCCGTGCTGCCCAGATGGAGCCAGCCACACCTGCCGCACTGCCCAGCAGGAGCTCACAGACCCACTGCCCAGAGTGCTGGCGGCACGGCAAGCTGAGACTGCGGGGGAGGGAGGACATCAGGGGAGGGGCTTGGGGGCTAGACTCCCCAGCTGGGAGCTCAAAGGCCCAGCAGGATGGTCCCACGGGCCAGATGTGGCCCGCCGGCCGTAATTTGCCCACCTCTGTACTAGAGCCACGTGTAAAACATTCAGTTTGTGAATAGCAGGAGGATGAAGGGGTAATCACTAGCAGCCAGCCTGGATTTACTAAGAACAAATCATGCAGAACCAGCTTGACTTCCTTCTTTGACCAGGTAACTGATTTGGTGGATAGGTGGAATGCAGTGGACATAATATACCTGAACTTCAGCAAGGATTTGGCACAGTCCCACTGGACATTCTGATGAGTAAGCTGGAGAAATACAGGCTTGGCAGAATTACCATTAAGGGGATGCAGATAAACAACTGCAAACAAAGAGTAACTATTAATGGAATGGTGTCAGATTGGAAGGAAGTCTCAAGTGGGGTTCCAAAGGGATCTGTTCCGGGTCCATTTTTGTTTAACTTCTTTATTAATGACTTGGATATAGCAATAGATGCACTGATACGATGAACTGGTGACACAAAGCTAGGGGGGTTGCCAACACTTGGGAGGATAAAGCTAAAATTCAAAGGGATTTTGATAAATTGGAGAACTGGGCTATGGACAAGAACATTAAAATTTAACAAAGACAAAATGTAAGGTGCTATACTTAGGGAAGAAAAACAACTGCACAAATACAGAATAGGGGATAATTGACTTAGCAGAAGAACTACTAAGAAGGATCTGGGTGTTGCGGTGGAGTTTGATGGTAATTGAGTCAACAATCCAGTGCTGTTGCAAAAAAAAAAATCAAAGCAATTTTAGGTGGCATTAACAGGGGCATAGCATGCAAGTCATGGGAGATAACAGTACCACTCTACTCAGCATTGATTAGCCTCAGCTGGAGTACTGTGTCTAATTTTGGTCACCAATGTAAAGAAAGGATGTAGAAAAACTGGAAAGGATCCAAAAGTGAGCAACAAAGATAATCAAAGGGATGCAATATAAGCCATATGAGCAAATGCTGAAGGAATTGGGTATGTTTAGTTTGGCAAAGAGGAGATTGGGGTGGGGGCACATATGATCACCATCATAATCACTCCCATAACTTCATTGGTCATTGGGGCACCATCATTTATAAGCAATCAACCAATTGTCTGCACCCCTGATGACTGTGTGTCAGTGCTTGAGTCTCCGCAAAGTCCTGTCCACTCCTTTATGTTATCAATCCATTTCTTCTGCTGTCTACCTCTTCTTCTCTTCCCCTGTACTGTCCCTTGGAGGATTATCTTGGATAGGCCTGATGATCTTGTTACATGGCCATACCACTTCAGCTTGCACTTCTTCACGGTTGTCAGGAGGTCTTCAGATGACACAGTGCATTGGGAGATGATGTTGCAGACCTCTTCATTAGGGACATGGCCAAAGTAGAAGTCCAGGATTTTATGGAAGTATCTAATCTCTACTACCTGTATTTTCCATTCAAGTTCTGCCATAAGAGTCCACGTCTCGCATGCGTACAGAAAAATGGAGCTAATCAGTGCATGCAGCAGTTTCAGTTTGGATTCCAAAGAGATGTTCTTATTTCTCCAAATTGGCTTTAGCTTTGCCACTGTTGCTATTGTTTGCACAGTTCTTGCCAGAATTTCTGCCTAGGATCCTTCATCAATGACGATTGCCCCCAAATACTTGAACTGTTTCACTGTCTCCAGCTCTTATCCACTGACAGTGATATATGAGCTGATTCCATCATGTTTGTTTGTCATCAGCTTGATTTTGTCTGCACTGATTTCCATGCCATATTTTGCATCCAATCATTTCACAAGGTTGGCAAGTTTATCTTCGCTATCTGCCAGGCCATCAATGCCATCAGCGAACCAAAGATTTAAGATTGTTCACCCCCCATCCCCCCAGTGCTGATTGTGCATAGGTGATCTTTGAAGGCATCAGTCATTATGCGCTCCAAGTAAATGTTGAACAGTGTGGACGAAAGAAGGCAGCCTTGCCGGACTCCAACAATGGTACAAAACCACTCTCCTATTGTGCCATTGACGAGAACTGCACTTCTCGCCTTGGCATATGGTTGTTTAATGGTAAGAATAAGCTTACAACCAACATTGTACTTCTTCATGGTTGCCCAGAGAGCTTTGTGCCATACTCTGTCAAACACCTTCTTGAAGTCAACAAAGATGTGGTAGATGTCCTGCTGGTGTAGTAAGTACTTCTCACAGAGAACGCAAAGGTTGAAAATCTGTTCTGTGGTACTTCTTCCAGCACAAAAACCAGGCTGTTCTTCAGAGATGATATTCTCCGCTTGTGGCTTCAATCTGTTCAATATGACTTTCAACATCACTTTGCTGGGATGGCTAAGTAAGTTTATAGTCCGCTAATTTTGACACAATTGCAGGTTTCCTTTCTTTGGCAGAGTGATGATTAGTGACTGTGTCCATGTTGAGGGCCACTCACTGGTCTGCCAGATCTTGTTGCAGATCTTGGTGAGTTCCTCTATTACTATTTCTCCTCCAAATGTCATCAGTTCAGCTGGGATGTTGTCAATACCTGTAGCCTTTCTAGTTCTTGAGTGATTTCACTGCTGTCTCCACTTCTTCACGCAATATTGGAAAATAATCCTCCTCTGCTGTCTAGGACATTAGGATCTCCATTTGTCTGGCTATTGTATAGATCAAAGCAGTCATTTGTCCATCTATTGATGATGTCCTTTTCTTCTGTAAGACTGTTTCTTCTTTGTCTTGAATTGCATTAGCTTTGGTCCATCTTTCCTTTGTCAGATCTTTTACAATATGGAAGGCTCGTTTGCTAATTTTATTATTGATACACTCTTCAATCCATATCTCCTTTGTCACCTTCATTCCTTTCTTGACCTTTCTGCCAATTACTCTGTATTTATCAGCTCCCTCAATGCTATTCCTGTCTCTGTTGAGTTCTCTTCTAATGTCACACATTTGTAGTATTTCATATTCATATCTTCTTATGCTGTTTCTCAAGAATGTACATTGCTGCCTCATTCATTACAGTGTTGAAATTGTTGGTCATTGTTTCTACAATGGGTATATGGTAGCAGTCTTCAAATACTTGAAAGACTGCCATAAAAAAAGAGGGAGAAAAGTTGTTGTCTCTTGACAGAGGGCAGGACAAGAAGCAATGGGTTCAAACCACACCGTAGCTGATTTAGATTAAATCTCAGGAAAAACTTCCTAATGTAAGAACAATAGGACAATGGAACAGACTGCCTCGGGAGGTTGTGGAAGCTCCTTCACTGGAGGTTTTCAAAAAGAGGCTGGATAGGTCAGAAGGGACCATTGTGATCACAGGCCACTGCTTCCCGCAGCTTCCATTGGCCAGGAACAGCTAACCGCAGCCACTGGGAGCTGCGAGCGGCCATACCTGCGGATGCTCAGGTAAACAAAGCATCTCATGGCCTACCAGGGGCTTACCCTGAACAAGCCGCAAACCAAGTTTTGGAACCCCTGTGATCTTCTGAACATTATAGGTGACAGAATCTCACCCAACCACTCCTGAAATAGACCCCAAACCTCTGGCTGAATAACTGAAGTCCTCAAATAATGTTTTAAAGACTTCAAGTTATCGAGAATTCACCATTTACACTAGTTTAAACCTGCAAGTGATCCAGGCCCCAGGTTGCAGAAGAATACCTATCTGTCCTGGATGGTTTAGACACAACAAATCCTACATCTTGGCAGGGGTTAGACTAGATGATCCTTGCAGACTCTCCTAATCCTATGGTTCTATGATTCCATGTCATGAAAACATAATACACCTTAGCTGATATTATCTTTCTATGGGAAATTCCACTGAGTGCAGAGGTTCCACCTCACGGTCTGCCCATTGCCCACCATTTACAGGTCCCAGGGGACATGAGGAAGGGGTTATTCTACTGAAAAACCAGATAAACCCTTTTTCTATGTGGGGAAGGAGTGGTCTAAACACAAAGGCTTCCTTCAATATGTAGATCAAAGGATACCATCAATTAGACACGGTTGTTTTTTTTTTCATGTAATACCTAATTCTAATGATGTATTGAGTGAAATTAAGATAGAACTAAACAAATATGAATGCACCTCAGTATTAAATGTCAAAAATAGAAAATCAATAATTCTCATTATTAATAATAGAAGACGCCTGGAAAAGTCAATGCAAATTTAAATATTTCCAAACAGCAATGAAATAGCACAGAGTACAAATACTCCCCAGCAAATGAGGATGTGTCCAAAACCATCCACATACCAACTAATCCAAACCTCTCAAAAAACACATATATAAAACAAGAAAGAAAACAAAAAAGAAACATCTGGTGGGAAGAGTAGTTATTTACAAAATTAATAAACTGACAGGTCTATGCTGTCTTTAGTCTTTCAGAAGAGATGTAAAAAGCCAGCTCCTGACAACTTGTGGTCATTAAAAATCCCATGGCACTTTTTCTAAGCGATGAAGTGATCATTTCAATTTTCTGGCCAAATTCCATCTTGGACACTTACCTTCTCCCTTCTGAAATGTTCCTATTGCAATTTACATTAAAATATATTTTTTTCTTTTTTTCCCCGAACACTAATGATAGTATAAGTTGTTCAGGAGCTACTGCATTACTGTCCAGAGGTAGCTGTGTTTCACTGATAGGCTGTTCTCATATTAAGTTCAAGATCCTACAACCCTTAGTGTGTGTGTAAGGGCTGAAAGGTAAAATCTTTTGCAGAGCCCTTTGGGATTCTTGTGGATGAAAGTTTGTGTGTATCTATCTGCATGTAAGATGCATTCCTTGGGGTAATACCAAGGGAAATATTAAACAATATTTGAAAGACAATATTACACTGTGTGTCCCACTGAAGTAAATGGTACTCTTTCCGTTGATTTCAATGGACTTTGAATCAGGCTCTATGTGTGTGTGTGGGGGGGGCGGGGGGATAGGATGAAAATAAATGAACAAGAGATTTACTATTGATTTCAACAGAGCCAGGGGTCATCCAAAGAGTTTTGGGTTAAGGAAAGTTGAGGGTTCTCAACATTAGAAAGAGTTACCTATCCAAATCATATGAGCACTGGTAAGGTGAGTGATGCAAAATCAAAGTAAATACGATGTAAATGCAGGTATTTAAATTACATTCAGTTACCATTTCATGGTTAAACATTGATCTCTTGGCAGGAGAAAAAAAATGAGTTTTACAATCAACATCTGAAAGAACTAACATTTAAATGGGGGAACAAATTAGCAGGGAAATTTAAAGCAACAACCATTCATCTCCACTAACAATAATAAAACTATTGAAAAAGTTTATTCCAAGTGCAAACATACATAAATAAATACAAGTGCAGTTAACATATGGTCAGAGAAACAGATGATACCTTGGGGGCACAATAAAAAAAGAACCAAATACGAACAGAAGAAATCGGATTAATGTATAAACTTTCCCCCAAAGCACTCTGTTGGTGCTAGCAATTGAACGGCTTTGTTAAAAACAAAAACATAACTAAGAAACTCATTCGACAGCTGATCCCAATAGAAACAATGGTAAGAAACACAGGAAGAACTAAAGCATTAATTCACAACTTGTAGGTTATTATAAATCACAACAAAGGGACAGAGAAAATTATAAATGGAAAGATAACATGGCATTCAAAATAACCCATTGACAATGAAAAAAATATGGTGTGCAGTAGCTCATTCATCTATTTGTGTATATAGAAAAAGAAACATCTTGAAACAATACATCTCTTGGGTGTTTAAAATAAACCACTGGGATCTAAATTTTATGGAAATGTTCATAAAATGTAATGTTTCTTAACAAAACAAGAAGGGACAGAGGGAAAACAAAATTGTAGGAGCCCACGGAGCAGCAAATAATGTATGTACAAATATAAAATTCTGTTGGACAAAAGTCCTTAGCAGCTCTTCACTATCCCTATCTCTCTGTTTATAGGTATGTCAGGGACACGTCAGGATCATGCATGGGGTGAGAGGGATGGACTACACTACGTAGTGCTCCATCCAATCATCAGCTGGCAGAGCAGTCCCTAGGGGTATGAGTCTAGCCAGCACAACATAGTGGTCGCTCCTGCTGCTTTGAGTTATGCTCTGGGTTATTTCAGACCTGGCTGTGCTGAGAACTGGGGGAGGTGTGATGGTGGCTTAGAGTTGTGCCAAAAGCATCGAGGATATTTCAATACAGTAACAATTTGCAAATTTGGAGTTGAAGTACCTATTTTTTCCCTTTCTTGTCTATTCAGAAATTCCCCTTTCAAATAATAGTTATTGAAAAGCTTGGGCCTTTTGTAATATTATAAAGGTAGCTGGTTGTGTGGGTAATTCCACAAGCTGTTCAACTAAATACCTGATCTAGTATATTGATTGTATGCTATATTCATTACTAAAGAATCCCCAATTAACAAATTAAACTTCTGAGTCTGAAAGGTTCTAGTCCCAGAATCAGGCAGAGTAGTATTAGAATTACTGTTTGGTTGGGAACCCCAATGTGCATGGTTGCAACACTCACACTTAGGACAAATATTCTGAAATTTCAATAGCTTTATTAGCAGTTAGTAAAATCACAAATGTTCCAATCCAAATGAGAATGTAGCAGTACTACAATATTAATTTGACATCCAGGAGCATATCATATGCACACTCGCACAATTCCTGTGGAGACCTAGAGGTGAGAAGGCAGGTGCTGGTCCACGGGGTTCCTTTTCTGTCCCTGGAATACTAAACAAATCCAGTGGTTTGTCCTACGTTGTGTTTGGGCCTATTATAGGCTTTGATGACTGCAATTAATATTCACAAAAGTGTTCTGCCCCCTTTGCTAGCTTCCTCACTCTCAAAATGTTGGGATGTCCTTATCCTATAGGTTAGTATATTAAATTATCTCAAACCTATTAGCATATATGTCAATTGGTTACTATGGCAATCTTGCAGTTACACAGATGCTGTATAATGCCAAAATAGCCAAACTGGCATCAGCTGACTTCTTGTGGTAACCTATCAGCATTTTATGAAAGCTCTCAGCAAAATACATATTGCAAAATAAACAAAATAATACCTTGAGACTCAGGGTCACTGCTGGTCAATGTACTCATGCTAATGTAACCCACACACCTTCTGGGTGTGGTGTTCTGTCCCATCTAGTGGCATTGACACCACCTTAAAGAGAGTTAAATGAGTCTGCTCTACAGCCTTAGCTAACAGCCAGTTGGCTTTTAGCTCATGTGGTAGAAGCTCATGCACTAAGCTCCAGAGATTCCCCAGTTCAATCCTGCTCACTGACAAACCAGAGTCTGTCGGCATTACATGAAGATTTATAGACCTGAATTCCTTATGCTAACTGCTTACACTAATATTTTACAGGCTTGGGCCTGTAGGCTCCTTGTATTACTGCTTGATACTAGGTCTTAGTTCATATTAAATCTGTAATGTATTCCACAGGCTACAATGGTGTTACTTGATATCAACCAAAGAGCCCGAAAGAGAGGTCTATAATGTGCTTTATGGTTTGGTAAGTGACTGTAAGCCACTATCTTTTTACTCTAAAGACATGACACCTGGGTGTATTCAGAGTGAAGTTTAGTGATTAAAAATAAGTTTTTATTACATTTTATTATGTGTTGTTTATGTTTTAATGATATTAGCACTGCAGTGCCTATAAAGTTGTGAGGGAGTGAACTGGATTCTTTTATGTCTTACACATTAACATACTGCTAACAAAGTTCTGTTTGCACAATCCTTATTTATGGCACCATTTGGCTTTAAGATCCCAGATTGAATTTGCAAGGCTGGAAGTCAGAAAAGTATTATTTTTTACTTGTAAATTGAGAACATCCAATGTAAAGTAATTGAGAGACAATACACATGGAACCGAGTTGTAACATTTGTACAGTCACTTATGAAAATATAACCACAAGCTGTGATAAGAGTAGTCACGATACATCAAGGATGGACATGTTTAGAAGATTTATTTTATTATCATTATTATGTGCATTACTGTAGCACCTATGAGCCCTAGTCATGGAGTACGACCCCATTGTGAAAAAAGAGACAGCCCCAGCCCAAAAGAGCTTACAATTGAAGTATGAGACAAGAGACAAAACATGCATATGGACTGACAGCTGAGGGATTGTAAGGAAATAATGAGACAATATTAGTCAGTGTGATAAGCAGTGGTCTCAGCACACCAGTGGCTTAACTGTTGTCAAGGTTTTTTTTCTGGAAAGGACAATTTTGAGGAGGGTTTTGAAGGAGGTATGTCATTAGTTTATGGCTATTTACAGTGAACTCCTAGTTCAAGGGGCAGCATAGGAGAATCATATAATCACAGAATATCAGGGTTGGAAGGGTCCTCAGGAGGTCATCTAGTCCAACCCCCTGCTCAAAGCAGGACTGATCCCCAATTAAATCATCCCAGCCAGGGCTTTGTCAAGCCTGACCTTAAAAACTTCTAAGGAAGGAGATTCCACTACCTCCCTAGGTAACGCATTCCAGTTTTTACCACCCTCCTAGTGAAAAAGTTTTTCCTAATATCCAACCTAAATCTCCCTCATTGCAACTTGAGACCATTACTCCATGTTCTGTCATCTGCAAACACAAAGGTTGTTAAAAATTTAGTAAGTGGGTGACAGAGGTGGGCATCATGGGCTGAAAGTGGGAACTGATATCTCAATAGCGAATGAGAGATGATAGGTAGGGTGGGGATAGGCATAAAAGGCCATGAAAATAAAGACAAGCAGTTTATGTTTGAAGCAATAAAGAAGGGGGAGCCAATGCATGGATGCAAATAAAGGAGTGGCATGGTCAATGTGATGGACTGGGAAAATTATCTTTGCAGACTGGATATGTTCAGGGAAAGTTTGCTTTGGTCAAGGCAGTAATCAAGATGAAAGATGATTGGAGCCTGAATGAGAGTTTGTGTTCTCTGAACGGATAGGAAAGTGTGTTCCTCAGGCTACCTCTACATTATGAATTAGGGGTGTGATTCCCCAGCTCGGGTCCATGTACTTGTGCCAGCTCTCATTGTGCTAGCACAAATATAAATAACAATAATAATACAATAAATACAATAATAAAGTAGCTGCTATAGCATGGTAGCTGTAGCAGAGGCATGGCTGAGTCCTGCTGAGTACATATTTATCACTTTCAGTTGGGTTTCTACTTGGTACGGCTCAGTCATGCCTCTTCTGCCTCTGTGTGTGCTACTGTGGCTGGTTATACTCACACTAGATTAGTGACAGCTAGCATGAGTATATGTACACTCAGAAGGGAATAACACCTCCAGCTTGTAGATGTAGCCCAAGAGATGTTGTGCAGAAAGAACTTGCAAGATTGAGAGATTAAGATGTTGATTCTGAATTGATGACTAGACATCCATGAGGAGATGGCAGAGAGACAGGCCAAGATTTTAGTTTGGGTAGAAGGAATTAGGTCTGGAATTGAGAGGTAGATTGGTGAGTCCACAATATAGAGAGTGTAGTTACATTTCTGATGAAGTCCAAAGAAGCATAATAAATGATTGCCACATCATGCACCTTATTGTCTTGCTTCAGGAAGGAAAGTTGGTGAGTTGGTAGGTGGTACTTTTCCCTCTGAGGGTACATATACACCGTGAACTACTTTGGGGCACATGTAGACTACATATGTAGGTAGATACCCCTTGCACAGGTATAAATAGCAGTGTAGATTCTGAGGCACAGCTTAAGTGAGTAAAGACACGCCACAAGGGTGTGCATATGTGCCCGAGTACATACCCTACACCGCTCTCTACCCCCCGTGCCTCTCCAGCTACACTTGCGATTTCTAGCAGTGTAGTGTCCCGCTCTCTTTCGCCTGCTGGAGCCTTTCCCTGCTGTGTGGAAAGACTTCAACAGTGGGGAAAGGCTGTGGCAGGGAGGAGTCACGGTGGAAAGGCTGCCTCCGCCCTGTCACAACATTTCCTCACCACAACGAAAAGATCCGGCAGCAGGGAGCTGCTGAAGCCTTTTCCCCTCTGCCTCCTCCCTGCCAGAGCCTTTCACTGATAGATGTAAGGACACACCACAGCATGGACACAGCTTGCTTTTCACTGCAGCATGTGACACATACCCCACACTCTGCTGCCAGTGACGTGCAGTGTAGACACGTCCTGAGTTACTACTGAACCAATGTCCACGCATGGCATGAGGAGAAACTATATTTCTGGAGGCGTTGGAGATCATTCTCATCTGCTAAGTTTTATTTGTTCCAATGCAATGCAGACTTAAACTTATCAAATCCAGCTAGTAGAGGACTATCCCTGGGAGTGGTGAAGCATTGTGTTAGGATATAGATATTCAGGCCTGTCTGTAAAGGCCTATACTCTAAGAATTTAGGTGTATTCTTATCACTTAGCTAGTTATAGAGGTATAAAAGAAAGAATCAAAATCACTGTCTGCCAGTGTAAGGGCCTTCTCTTACTATGACAGTCTGAGGCCCTGTTCTTAGGCTAAGGCCTTTGTCCCCAGCAGAGGCAGCCATAAACTGGGAAGCGACCGGTCACCTCCTCACATTCCAAACTAGTCATATTGAAATAAGGTGCAATTGGGCTGTTAGGAATACAGTTCTGTCCTGATAATGCCTATCGCCTCCAGAGAAAGGGAAATGCCTAGAAAATGTAAAAGGAAACTTAGTTTGATAGCATCCTGTCTGGCATGAACTCACTTATCAATAGCCACAGCTGGGAAACCCTTATGTCTTTATAGATGTAGTTGTGAAATCCTCATTTCTGTGTTGTTCTATCATTGTAGTCCCCATTTCCCTATTGTTTGTGTGTATAATCTCTGTCTGGTTCTGTGATTGTTTCTGTCTGCTGTATAGTTAATTTTGCTGGGTGTAAGCTAATTAAGGTGGTGGGATATAATTGGTTAAATAATCATGTTACAATATGTTAGGATTGGTTAGTTAAATTTCAGTAAAACGATTGGTTAATGTATAGCTAAGCAGAACTCAAGTTTTACTATATAGTCTGTAGTCAATCAGGAAGTAAGGGGGAAATGGGAACGTGAAATTGGAATCATGTTTTGCTAAGGAGGGGAATGGGAACATGGACACAGGTAAGGCTCTGTGGTGTCAGAGCTGGGAAGGGGGACACTAAGGAAGGAAACTGGAATCATGCTTGCTGGAAGTTCACCCCAATAAACATTGAATTGTTTGCACCTTTGGACTTCGGGTAGTGTTGCTCTCTGTTCATGTGAGAAGGACCAGGAAAGTAAGCGGCTGAAGGAATAAGCCCCTAACACATTGCTGTAGTGATTCCTTTGTCACCGTCCTTCCTTAAACCCTTAGCTGATGCAAAACTGGCTCCTGGATCAGGGGAATCTCTACGTTCTTTTTCATCCACTGTGTACAACATTACCTGTTCACCACTGAAAATCCAATCCATTGTCTTTCAATTGAAACATATAAAACTGAAATACTATGCATTTGTTCCCATTAAAGTTTCATAATCTGACTGCTGTGGCTATAAGCGATCAGCTGTGTGTTGATTTCTCAGAGACATGCATGCAGATGTTTCATTGCCCATTCACTTATTTTACACCCACTGTTTAATTGCCTAGAAGTTTACACACCTACACACTCAGCGAGGGAAAAATCCATCACTTTTTACATAGACAAAAATCTCATAGTGTTGCTACATTTTCAGATTATTTTTTTAGCATATTTCTTGAAGTGACTTTTCACCTTATGGGGTTTTTTTTCTCTTTTTAATGAAGGGGAGCAACATGGGTCCATAATTTAAGCCAAAAGTAATAAAGTATAATAAGGCTTGGAAAATCGACATTAATGAAGCATGAACTTGACAATTATTAATATTAGTACCTCTTCCCAATCTCACAGGAGGGTCTGCAAATAAGTTTTTCAGTTCTTCAAACTATATGATCTAATATATATATAAAACACTATTTCCATCCCCATCATTCAATTCCATACTTTGGGGTACTCCTCCCTTTTCTTTGCCGCATACACACAAGCCATGATAAATCTTGCCACCTCGGCATGTCAGTGATCTGCCCTTTCATTTCTATCTCCATGGCTAAAATTCTGGTTTCAAGCCTTCCTCATCAAATCCCACTTTGAGTAGTGCAACTTTTCCTCTCTGGCCTGCCTGATTCTTTCTCCATGCAGGTCATATCAAGTGCGACTGCATTGTGCAAAGGCTAAAATGTGAATAAGGGTAAAACTTGTAATGGCAAAATGTTGAGTTAATATTATGCATTCTGTTCATTCATAATATTGATTTTCCATAGAATAATAAACTGACTTATTTTCTTCTACATACATATCTGACTGAATTTTGCTGAGAAAGAGAAAGGAGGTTTAATAATTATGTCTTTAAAGTGAGCAATGATCCAAATGCAGAGATATTTCAAGCTGTCATCTTAAAAAAAAAGAAGATAGGGCATGTGTTTGATTCACTGTTGGAGAAACTGCAGCATGACAGGCTATTGTATGCACATATGATGGGAATGTCCAAAGATTAAGCAATTTGGGAAACAGAAATACAAATCATTCCTGAAAGAACCAAGCACTGAGCCCAGAGGAATAGCTATTGGGTTTGCCAATGATAGAGATGTTTGAGTTAAAAGACTAAATTAATCACATACCTATCAGTAACAGCAAGATGTACTTGAGCAGTGACAAGGACACCAAGGATAAAGGACTGGATGAATAAACTTTGGGAAATATTAACTATGGAGATGTTGATATATCTGTGAAATAACAAGTCCATAGACTACTGAGGACTGCTGCTATTTATAAACTTTCAGCATGGAAACAACCAAAATCTGAAATCTTAGGGCTAGAATTTACCTAGCAAGGGATAATTTTTCTAGTGCTTGCATGATGGAGAACATAGCCTGCCAGTGCTCCAGGATCTCGGTAGCTCCCTGGTCACACTACAGTGTTTTAGTCATGATTTACAAAGCCATCAGTAGAATAGGTGCCTGTTATCTCAGACTCTCTCTCCTATCCAACTCATCATGGCAGCCATGAGTCTCAATACAGAAACAAATAGGCAGGAGGTAAAGCATTTTTAATTGCAAGCCCACTGGCCAGTATGATGGTTGGACAGAGCGAAGGCTCCACCCATTCTTCACTCCTGTCCAGCCTTCCCTGCCAAAGAGTTTTAAGAGAAAACCCTTTCCCCTCCATTCATGCTGATGATCTCAGCTAAGCACTGATGCTCTTCGCATGTGAAAATGGGCAGATAAATCCTCATTTGACCCAGGCTACGGAGGGACAACAAAGTAACTCCAGAGAGGCTCCTTCAGTTTAATACCTATTTTCTGTGACCCTAACAGCAAGCCCTTTATGGCAGTTGGGGAACTCATTGCCACAGTTGTGGAGCTGGACGTATTCCCAACTAGATTTCTGCAAAGGCTCCTCACTCAATCTTTAGAAAGGGCCGTGTCATGCCACTCTCAGTCTCTCAAGCTTGGGAATCTCATACTCCTCAACCCTCACTGCCATATGACAATCAAGTTAATCTTGTTCTATGCATCCCTGAATATCCTAACTCAGGAATCACATATCCATGATATATGACTTGAAGCAACTAGGATTTGGGAGTATGGGAGTTGAAGAGTGAGGGAAATTAACCACTGGAGTATCTAACCAAGGGTTCTGCTGGACTCTCCAATGCTGGAAAATCTGACATGAAAACTGTATGTTTGTTCTAAAACGAATTAATCCAGGAAGTCCTATGGCCTGTGTTACTGGAGGTCTGATTAGATGAGCAAAGTGGTCCCTTTTAGCTTTATATAATTTATAAAGTGGAGCGAAATGGATCAGAGGAATTACTTCTTTTGCTTCACTAAAAAGTAATAATTGGGTTGAAAGGTGCTGGAGAGTAGATGAAGTAACCTCACTGATAACCAGTGGTGGGGCAGACCAGGGGAAGGCAGAGTTCCCCTGTTCCTAAGTGCCCAGATAACAATCGGGAAGAATGTCTCTCCCACTGGGGCCAGAGGAACTTCCAATGGCTGTGCAACCTGATTATTGAGAAAATATTTACACATGACAAAGCATTTTCACACTTTTATCTCCCCGAGCAGATGCCACCTTCACACCAGGGCGTTCTGGGTTTGATGTGTATTTTCCTTGCACTTTTTTTCTTAACAGGTCCATCTACTGTGCAGTCAATATATTCAGAAGGTCATTTTTTTTTCTCTAAGCAGAGCTCTGAGAATACTGTATTTCAATAAATAGCTGACTATTAAAATTTAAAATAAGGATCAGAGCTGTCTGACGCTTGAACTGCATTTTTTTGTATGGAACCCATTTTTTCAAGGGGTTGTATAGAAGCCAGATGGATTTGTTATTGCTGTTCTGAATTAGGTCTTTAATTTAAAAATGTGCCCCAAAATAGCTATAGGTTTTGTTTGTCTGTTCTGAGGCAGAGGGGGTTAAATTTGTTCCAGGAATCTACAGTATCTTTAAGTCTTGGAAGATTTTGTTGACATGTTTTACATCAATGTTTTGACATATACAGAGTAGTAGGTTAATTTAATTACAACGGGCATATTTGTTGTGAAAAAAGTTGCACTGCTAAATTAAAATGTAGAACCTTTAACATGTCAATCATAATAGGCCTTCTGCACAGAAACCATCTAAAATATTAGGATCACTGACTACTAAAATGTGGTTTTGGTACATTGGCTTTAAATGCTCCTGATAATTGTGATGTATGGGCATGTCTACACTACAGACTTAAGTCAACCTACATTAGGTCAGCTTACAGCCATCGCAGTAATTACTGAGGTGGCTGATGTCCACACGACACTCCCTCTGTCTGTGGTGCACATCCTCACTAGAAGCACTTTCACCGACTGAAGAGGGCAGCGTTAGAGGCTGAGAGGCAGGACTCTCAGCTCCATGCAGCTCCCCGCCAGGAGCCCAGCTGCCCTCCAGGCTCTTGGCTTCCTGCTTCCTGCCAGGAGTGAGGGGCAGCCATCTGGGCTTCTTGCCTGCCTGAGCGGGGAGCCAGGTGAGCACAGCCCAGCTGAAAGCAGGGGTCAGCCAGGCCCTCGTTTCCTGGATTTCTTTTCAATTTCAGGGCTCCATTGACAAGACAGCCAGCAGCCAATGTAATTAATACAGAGTCTAGAAAGACACTGTATTGCCCAAACTACACCGACATAAGCTCTATGTCTCTCATGAAGGTGGAGTTATTATGTTGGTGTAGTAGGGCACGTACATCAATGGGACAAGACTGTACACTGACATAATTAGGTTGAACTAAGCTGCCTTATGTCAACCTAACACTATAACATAGACCAGGCCAATGAAGCAGAGCGGGGCCTGATTCTTAGATGATGTAAACCATGTAGCTCTATTGCTTTCAGTGGATCTACACCAGTTTTTCCCAGCCAAGTGTTTTGCCCTAAAATTGGACCTTCACTCAGAATTCTTAGCACACATATTGGGAAATTCATTATTGGTTCTGTTTTTTCCACCTTTAAATTTGCTGTTGAAAATTTTACCTAATATGTGAACACATACATTTGTGTGTACACACGCACAATGTGTATATTAACTAGTTTTATCATGTTTGCTTTAAAGCAGTCATTCTCCTCTGAGGCATCATCTGATAAGGGCTTTCCTTTTCACTGTAATGTGGTGAGTTTGTGAGCAGTGCAGTGTTCATTATTAATTCATGACATGCTCCAAGACATGTCGGTGGATCACATCATTTATAATTAATAAAATAGCCACTCCAGACACAAGCAGACTATCATCACTGAGCTTAACTTCTTTTTTATTTTATTTTAAAGAGATACAGACAAGTCAGAGCACAATACTCCAATCTACTTCTATGCGGCTCTGTCAACAAACTTGATATATGCACATTCAAGCCTTCTACACCTATAGGTAACAAACATCTTATCAATCACCCAAAAGATGTAGTTCTCCAAGTTTGTCCCTCATAAAGATGGGCTAGGAATAAAGACGACAAAAAGATGGAAATGTGGGTAGCCTCTCTTAGCTCAAACTCCTTTTTTAAATCCAATTACTGTACTTTCATTCGGTCATGTTCTGAAAAATAGCTCTTGGTATTGGTATCAACAAGCATTTTTATTTTGCACTTAGTGAACTTTCGTTAGTTAGATAGCTGATGTGTTTGTTTCATTGGCATATGGGATTTTCTAATGGTTCATGAAAAAAAATACATGGAGCAAAATTATGAAGCCCTTACCCATTTTTACTCACTCCGGCAAAACCACCATTACAGTGAATGAGTTTTGCTTGAGTAAAGCATCAGTTAAAATGGACAATGGCTCCCGGATTTGAAGCAAGGAAGTTAGCAATACTCCCAGTATCTGAGGTCACCAGCTGATAATTTACATAAAGGTGGAATAGAGCCTGGAAGGGAATGCCGTCTTATAATCATGGGATATATTTCAAATGCTTTATCATCAGTAAATCTAGATACAGTTAAAGGAACCAGGAACATCCATGAGCAGTGCTCTGCAGAATATCATGGTATTCAATGCAGCCCTGGTCAGTTCCTCTCACACCAAGCCTGGAGAGATGGGTGTGGCACATAGACAGTGGTGGGCAGCTGTGAAGATAATCCTGCCCAGTCCCCTTTGAGTGGAAGAATATGGTTGTAACCTATAAGCCCTAATATTTACACTGTCTAAGCAAATATTCTGGCTAGACACGTAATCAATTGTGTATGATTTGTTTGCCAGTAGCAGAAATTCATATGGATAGTTCTATTAAGATTTGCAACTATTCAATAGTTTCAGTAGAGTTTAACAACAGAAGGGACCATTACATCACAAAGTTTGACCTCTGTTCTGTCATGGGTGTCACCTTTTGGGTGTTATACCCAGACAAATGAGGTTGTCAGCACCTGCCCTGTAACCCTTAAAAAGTGCCTTAAAAGTTCTGTTGCTTTGGATCATACCCTGGCCACAGACAGCCAGCAGACAAGCATGTAGTTCTGATTGCCTGTGTGCTGTGAAGCCCTGGTTCAGCGCTCTGACCCAAGCAACCTGCCTATAAAACAAAAGCCCCTTCCTGGTCTCTTCCAGCCTTGGTTACTACCTGCAGAGTGACTCCAACACATAGCCCAGTCCCAGATTTTCCTCAAACCTTCTGCCCTGAAGTGTCTTGGCCTCTCTTACCCCGGCAGTTGCTTCTCACACATTTGGGTCCCCCATGCCAGTAAACGGTTCTGTGACTCCCAAAGGTGTGAAACCAGATCTCTTGCCACCCTAAGTCTGCCCTACTTCCAGGGGAGTTCTGGCCTATAGCTACCCTTAACTGTGCTAATGTCTCTTTGCACCCAGCAGAATCCTAGCCCATAGCTATTTCTTAGCTGCAACAGTGACTCCTCATGCTCAGCAGTTTTTGTGCCCCAGCACCATCCCATTGAGCCTCAGTTTCCCTGCTCTCACTGAGTGCTGTCCCACAGCTTTCACAGCAAGAAAGATTATGGCTATCAGTGGAGCACTAGCTCACGGTCATTTGCCTAGCAGTGCAGGCTCCCACTCCTCGTAGCAGATCCTGGGCCACAGTCCTTTTTAGCTGTACCTCAGACACATTCAACACTAGCTCAGTTTCCCCAGTGAGGGCTTACCCACTCCACCACTGAGTCTGGCTATGACAAACTTGTACCTGAGCCCTGGGACTCAACCCTGTCACATCATTACAGAAACCACCACCCCCAGATAAAGAACATTCAATATTCCCACAGTCAGAATGCCAGAAGAACCTTTAGTGTCTACATTGTGGCTACAAGCAGAATGGTGTTCAGTAGACCCACATCTGGTTGTCTGTGAGTCCCTGATCCGGTACACCATTACATCCTTCCTCTTGTGCCCCATGGGCATGACTTGCCCCTTCTTTTTCTGTTTGAGCTGCCCGCGTTTGTCCTGGTCAGCAAGCTTCTGTTATTCTTACTCTGCTTCCTTGCTCCGACTCCTGGCCTCCAGCTCTATCCATTTCTCCTCCCCTAGAAGTCTTTTCCAATCTGGGCTCCACAGCACTGGACCTGTCACCATGGCCTTTGCCTCTGCTGGACTGTCTAGGGAGACATCCGCTTGGTCTCCTGTATGCCCTGTAGGAGGAAAAGGGACCCCTTCTGATCCCACATTGGGAACAGGTGCCCCATTCTGCCTCATGGTATATGAGTGCAGCATGGTCACTAGCTCTGATCATTCTGATCAACTGCTACCAGACCTCACTTGGCACCCAGCTTTTCTAACTGTTTCTTGGTAAGCTGAGCATCAGCCTCTTTGCTCCTCTTGCCTTTTCTGCTGCTTAACCATCTTTCCACTTCCCTTTGTTCTAGCTTTCTTGCCTAAAATAAACAAACAAAGAGAAAAATAATAAAATGGTCCCCTTTCTTTGACCATTCCCAGCCTGTTCACTTGAGAATCACGTAAAACTATTTTACCAGTGTAAACTTCAGTTAAAATAGCAAGCTGTGTGTAAATCCTGTCAACTATGCCAAAGTGATGCTTTGGCACTCAATCCAGACCAATAAGGGGTTGTGTCACTGCGTGCCCTGCAACTCTGGGTGCCCTAAATGCTATGCTGCTGTGACTCACAGCCTGGATGCCAGCTGCTAACTGACAAGCATGCAGGTCACAACCTGGCTTCCACTGCCCAGTTACCTTTTTTGCAGGGTGACCCCACCACCTCACCAGTCCCAAATTCCCTCAAAATGGTCTGCCTATAGTGTCAAGCCCTTTTCTGGAACACTCACAGAAGTTAAGTTGGTTGCTCTTTTAAAGAGATAATACACTGCCGTCTTTAGCTTAACTGGGGTTAATACACGCTTCCCTTCAGTCAATGCACTGAAATGGTTTACAGTAAAAGGAGAACAAGTTTTTTCTAACAAAAGGGCATAGAATTAAGTTACACCAAGCATAAAGAATAAAGATAGAATGGGTTACAAGCAAACACAAGTAAAAATACACTTCTAAGAATGAAAGTGGATGTAACAAACTAGACCAATAGAGGGCAACCGGTGGCCCGTGGGCTGCGTGTGGCCTATCTACTGGCTGGCTGCAAGACAGTTTGTTTACATTGACTGTCCACAGGCACGGCTGCCCACAGCTCCCAGTGGCTGCAGTTCGCTGTTCCCAGCCAGTGGGAGCTGCAGCAGTGTGTTATGCCTGACAAAAGTTGCTGACACAGTGTAGTGAACTACCAATGGGCCTCTGAGTCACACCAAGCCATTACATCTAACCAAGATATCTCAATATTAAGCCCAAAGTCTTTGTCTAACTAAAGAATTTCAGTCGTTGGGAGAAGAAACTGTGCGTCACAGGCAAAGAACAGGGGGCACTGAGGTGCCATCAACACCTCAGGCCCCTGCAGTAGTAGGGAATTTATTAGGGGAGATATGCCCATATAATCCCAGCAGCAGAATCATGCCTCATGCTGAATGTAAAAAAACAACAAGGCCCCTGCCAGTGTGACATTGTGGCTTTATAAGTGATTAATGCCAAGACAAATCAAAGTCCAGCCGTAATTTGTTAAATGATGGCAGTGAAACTCTTATCAGCCAGTAGTTAACGAATGGCTACGCAGGTGGTGTCAGAGAGAAGGCTTTGGATTCTTTGACCATGGGATGGTGTTCCAAAAAGGAGGAGTGCTAGGCAGAGATGGCCTCCACCTAAAGAAGAGAGGGAAGAGCATCTTCACAAGCAGGCTGGCTAACCTAGTGAGGAGGGCTTTAAACTAGGTTCCCCGGGGAAGGAAACCAAAGCCCTGAGGTAAGTGGGGAAGTAGGATACCGGGAGGAAGCATGAGCAGGAGTGCATGAGAGGGCTGGGCTCCTGCCTCATACGGAGAAAGGGGGATGATCAGCAAATTATCTTAAGTGCCTATACGCAAATGCAAGAAGCCTAGAAAACCAGCAGGAAGAACTGGAAGTCCTGGCACAGTCACGGAATTATGATGTGATTGGAATAACAGACTTGGTGGGATAACTCACATGACTGGAATACTGTCATGGATGGATATCAACTGTTCAGGAAGGACAGGCAGGGCAGAAAAGGTGGGGGAGTTGCACTGTATGTAAGAGAGCAGTATGACTTCTCAGAGCTCAAGTATGAAACTGCAGAAAAACCTGAGAGTCTCTGGGTTAAGTTTGGAAGTGTGAGCAACAAGGGTGATGTTGTGGTGGAAGTCTGCTATAGACCACCGGACCAGGGGGATGAGGTGGACGAGGCTTTCTTCCGGCAACTCATGGAAGTTACTAGATCGCAGGCCCTGGTTCTTATGGGAGATGTCAATCACCCTGATATCTACTGGGAGAGCAATACAGCAGTGCACAGACAGTCCAGGAAGTTTTTGGAAAGTTTAGGGGACAATTTCCTGGTGCAAGTGCTGGAGGAACCAACTAGGGGCAGAGCTCTTTTTGACCTGCTGCTCACAAACTGGGAAGAATTAGTAGGGGAAGCTAAAGTGGATGGAAACCTGGGAGGCAGTGACCATGAGACGGTTGAGTTCAGGATCCTGGCACTGGGAAGAAAGGAGAGCAGCAGAATACAGACCCTGGACTTCAGAAAAGCAGACTTTGACTCCCTCGGGGAACTGATGGGCAAGATCCCCTGGGAGAATAACATGAGAGGGAAAGGAGTCCAGAAGAGCTGGCTATATTTTAAAGAATCCTTATTGAGGTTACAGGGACAACCCATCCCGATGTATAGAAAGAATAGTAAATATGGCAGGCGACCAGCTTGGCTTAACACAAAAAAGAAGCTTACAAGAAGTGGAAGATTGAACAAATGACCAGGGAGGAGTATAAAAATATTGCTCAGGTATGCAGGAGTGAAATCAGAATGGCCAAATCACACCTGGAGTTGCAGCTAGCAAGAGATGTTAAGAGTAACAAAAAGGGTTTCTTTAGGTATGTTAGCAACAAGAAGAAAGTCAAGGAAAGTGTGGGCCCCTTACTGAATGAGGGAGGCAACTAAGTGACAGAGGATGTGGAAAAAGCTAATGTACTCAATGCTTTTTTTGCCTCTGTCTTCACGAACAAGGTCAGCTCCCAGACTACTGCACTGGGCAGCACAGCATGGGGAGGAGGTGACCAGCCCTCTGCGGAGAAAGAAGTGGTTTGGGACTATTTAGAAAAGCTGGACAAGCACAAGTCCATGGGGCCGGATGTGCTGCATCCAAGAGTGCTAAAGGAGTCGGCGGATGTGATTGCAGAGCCATTGGCCACTATCTTTGAAAACTCATGTCAATCGGGGGAAGTCCCGGACGACTGGAAAAAGGCTAATGTAGTGCCCATCTTTAAAAAAAGGGAAGGAGGAGGATCCTGGGAACTACAGGCCAATCAGCCTCACCTCAGTCCCTGGAAAAATCATGGAGCAGGTCCTCAAGGAATCAATTCTGAAGCACTTAGAGGAGAGGAAAGTGATCAGGAACAGTCAGCATGCATTCACCAAGGGCAAGTCATGCCCGACTAATTTAATTGCCTTCTATGAAGAGATAACTGGTTCTGTAGATGAGGGGAAAGTGGTGGATGTGTTGTTCCTTGACTTTAGCAAAGCTTTTAATACGGTCTCCCACTGTATTCTTGCCAGCAAGTTAACTAAGTATGGGCTGGATGAATGGACTATAAAAGTGGATAGAAAGTTGGCTAGATTGTCGGGCTTACCGGGTAGTGATCAATGGCTCCATGTCTACTTGGCAGCCGCTATCAAGTGGAGTGCCCCAAGGGTCGGTCCTTGGGCCGGTTTTGTTCAATATCTTCATTAATGATCTGGAGGATGGTGTGGATTGCACCCTCAGCAAATTTGCAGACAACATTAAACTGGGAGGAGAGGTAGATAGGCTGGAGGGTAGGGATAGGATACAGGGGGCCCTAAACAAATTAGAGGATTGGGCCAAAAGAAATCTGATGAGGTTCAACAAGGACAAGTGCAGAGAGTCTTGCACTTAGGACAGACGAATCCCATGCACCGCTACAGACTAGGGACCGAATGGCTCAGCAGCAGTTCTGCAAAAAAGGACCTAGGGGTTACAGTGGACGAGAAGCTGGATACGAGTCAACAGTGTGCCCTTGTTGCCAAGAAGGCCAATGGCATTTTGGGATGTATATGTAGGGGCATTGCCAGCAGATTGAGGGACATGATCATTTCTCTCTATTCGATATTGGTGAGGCCTCATCTGGAGTACTGTGTCCAGTTTTGGGCCCCACACTACAAGAAGGATGTGGAAAAACTGGAAAGAGTCTAGCAGAGGGCAACAAAAATGATTAGGGGACTGGAACACATGACTTATGAGGATAGGCTGAGGGAACTGGGGATGTTTAGTCTTCGGAAGAGAAGAATGAGGGGGGATTTGATAGCTGCTTTCAGCTACCTGAAAGGGGATTCCAAAGATGATGAATCTAGACTGTTCTCAGTGGTAGCAGATTGCAGAAGAAGGAGTAATGGTCTCAAGTTGCAGTGGGGAAGACTTACATTGGATATTAGAAAAAAAACATTTTCACTAGAAGGGTGGTGAAACACTGGAATGCATTACCTAGGGTGGTGGTGGAATCTCCTTCCTTAGAAGTTTGTAAGGTCAGGCTTGAGAAAGCCCTGGCTGGGATGATTTAGTTGGGGATTGATCCTGCTTTGAGCAGGGGGTCGGACTAGATGACCTCCTGAGGTCCCTTCCAACCCTGATATTCTATGGGCTTAATTTAGGCATGTGCTGAAGTCCTATTCCTTTCAATTACCTGAGAATCAAACTAATCTTAGAACAACGGGAAAGATTTTCTTTTCTTCCCTTTCTTCTACCAATGGCAGGAAGCTTGTGTTTCATGTGACAATCTGTATTTGTACATTCTTTTTAAATGTTATTGTGGGTTTTGTTGATGTAATGCTATTACTTTAGCATGGCAATGAGAGTGTTAAGGAGTAGTGGGTCCAGTCTTCACAGGTGCTGAGCACCGTGCAGAATTGAGCCTTACAAGACAAGGTGTGGGTATGTATTCATTAGTGTATTCTAATAAGATAAATGTTGAACATAAAAAATAATCTCACTATCTGGAATTTATTTATATATTCTAAATCTTTCTTTCAACTGATCTGAGAGTTCCTGTCTGCAAATTAATTTCTTCTAAAACAATTGGATTTAGGGGCTGCTTTCATTAAATAAGTGAACTATGACATTCCCACATTGCCTTAAAGCTGCTTCGCAAAAATTCTACTTGCCAGTTGTCCTTGGCAAGTATTTTTATTTAGCTTTGATTTATTATTATTTATGACACCAA